>NC_135532.1:202431931-212351931 GCF_045843805.1 Urocitellus parryii
AGACAATACAATACACTGAGACAAAGGATTTCCTGATAATCCTTCTTCTTCTGAACTTTCTTTTTCTTTCTGACTAGAGTTCCTGGGCTTTTATCAACACATGCCCTAACTATTCTTGGTTCCACTGGGGTGTCTCTTTTTCTTATCAATTTACTTCTCACCCCTTCAATATTTCCATCACAAAGACAATACAATACACTGAGACAAAACAAGACACAAACATACTGTATCAATCTTTTCCATTTTCTCAAAATGGCCATTTTTCCTCTTGCCCTATCTGTCTAGGGACGAGCAGATTGCTCCCGTCTATGGACGGGCAGCTTTTTTTCCGTCACTTACCCCCGAGTGTCCCGGGGCTCCCGGTACGGGCCACCATCTGCTGCAGTCCGGCTGCAGCAAAATAGCCGGGGGGTGACGAATAACTTGTGTACGTTGATACAGCAGGAATAGGAGCCGTTTATTGTAGGGCAACAGAGCTATTTATACATTTTGCACAGCTTATCTTAATTAGCATAAACTAGATACATCAGTCAACCAATAAGGAATCTCCACACTTAATGGCTCACTTTTGTTACTTCTCAAACCACTCCCTCTGACATTTTGCCAGGCACCATCCAGACTTGTTTACGAACTCTAACATTTCTCTGGCAAAATACCAGGTGTTATTTTTGACTTATTTGCAGACCTTAACAAGGCACCATATTGGAAAATAAGTATTTTGTCTCGGGACATTCTTAGGACTCCTTGTATGTCTGCGTTAGGTTTAAATTATTATGAACTATATCCAGTTTGTCATGTTGAATCATAGAAGCACAACACCTCTCATTCACTTCCTAATTCTGATCAGAAGAAGGTGCCTGCTCTTGTCTGGGAATTTGGTTGGAAAGAAAATACAGTTGACCTTCCCTATACGTGGGTTCCATATCCATGAATTTAATGAACCATGGATCAAGAATTTTTGAAAAAAATAGCATATATACTGAATATATATAGACTTAAAAATTTGTCATTATTCCCTAAAGAACACATTATAACTATTTATATAGCATTAACTTTATATTAGGTATTGTAAGTAATCTGGAGATGATTTAAAGTATATGGGAGGATGCGCATATGTTATAGTGCAAACACTAAACTGTTTCACATAAGGATCTTGAAAATCTACAGATTTTGCCTCTGTAGGGCATCTTGGAGCCAATTCCCTGTGTATACTGAGGGATGGATGTACAGTCTTTCTGCCCTTCATCCATTTCTCCCAGAGACACAACCCAAGCTTCTAAAAGTCTTAGTGAAAAGCTGGGTCCTGAGCTTTTGCTATTTTTAGACAGCAACAGGAGGTGGATGAATCATGATATATAACCAACAACACAAGTTTTTGCACTACTTGGAATGCAGTCCACCTTTAGTTTAGTTTGTAAGACAATTGCCAATACCCCACAGACTTGAGTTTGGGAACACCAAAGAACATTTGTGGAGAAGCAGAACAATCTTCTATTAGACTTTGTAGATTACTAAAAATGAACACAAGTGAAGGTCAGATCTGCCCTGTAGGTCCCTAATTATAATTCAGAGAGTCAGGAGGGAAAGGGAATGGAGAAAGAAATTAAAAAAAAAAAATGAAAAGACTGCCTGGAGTTTGGAAACACTAAACCGAGATGGAAGATAGTTCTGTCTTTGAAGCCAAGCATCCGCATGTTCACTTTTCCCTCCTAAGGGATTTAACTTTGCAGGATTAAATTCTCCTCTCTGACACCTAGAAAATATAAATGCCAACTGTTTGATCTCATCTGGGTTGTTTGAAGGCTGTTTGTTTATGGGTAGGGAAGTTAATACCACAAAAACCATTAAAATCTTACAACATGCCAGCAACAGCACAGCAGTCACAATATGGGTCAGATGGTATATTTCTGACCTTAAAAAAGAAGAAGAAGAAGAAGAAGAAGTATTTAAAGCATGTATCTAGAAAAAAAGACAGTTGTGCTGTTTATTATACAATGAAAGCTACATAACATAGGAACATGGTTATTTTAAGTTACATTTTGAAAAAACAACCCTAATTTGGGTGTGGGGTGGGGCAGATACCAGGTATTGAACTCAGGGGCATTTGACCACTGAGCCACATCCCCAGCCCTATTTTGTATTTTATTTAGAGACAGGGTCTCACTGAGTTGCTTAGAGTCTTGCTTTTGCTGAGGCTGGGTTTGAACTCTCAATCCTCATATCTCAGCCTCCCAAGCCACTGGGATTACAGGTGTGTGCCACTGTGCTTGGCAACCCCAATTATTACTGAAAACAAGACAAAAAGGAATCAAAATTGATAACTTTTTTTCCTACTGGAGATTGAACCCAGGGATGCTTTATCTTTGAGCTACATCACCAACCCTTTTTATTTTTTTTAGTTTGAGCCAGGGTCTTACTAAGTTGCTGAGGCTAGCCTTGAACTTGTGATTCTCCTCTTTCAACCTAAGTCATAGATTATCAGCGTGCACCATCATACCTGGCCAGTTGTTTTATTCTGTTTCTATATTTTGAGTGCTGGTGATAGAACCTACAGCTTAACACATACTACGCAAGCTGAACAGTTTTGAAAATTGCAAAAAAAAAAAAAAAGAGAGAGAGAGAAAAAGGTATTTCACATAAAATATAAGGGAGATTTGTTGAAGAAAATGAGCTTCTACAGAAGAACTGATAATGGGACACATACTCATTCTGATCTAAATTTAGCACCTTCTCATTTTCAATGTTCCAGTGACCTTCAAGTTACTATAGTGATCATAACTTGCTGCTCAACATTTAAATTCCTAGGTAACAGACAACAATCATGAATACCAGGGCGGACATAAGCAGAAATCTAGTTTAATATGATCTGCTTGAAAAGCATGTCTCACTCACTTTCTTTGTCTCTCTCATAAGCATACTTAGGCTTACCTAACATAATGAAGAATTTGAAACACTTCCAAATATAAGTTGGATAAGAAGAATCACGAAGCATGTATAGTCCCCAATTCTGAATTTAAGAATCTTGACATATTAAAGCATTGCTAGGGAAACAAAAAATGAGGGTTCTTAAATTAGCATTTTCCAGCAAGAGCTGGCCTAGAAATTTACTCTTGATGATCTATGAAAATGTGAACAAGGATACCCTCAGATAGCTAGAATAGCTGTTTCATCCAATAATGTCGTATCATACTCAATGTTTATTCTTCTCCTAAAATGGACAGACAGGACTGGACATGTGCTTAGTGGTAAAGAGCATGTGTAGCATGAATAAAGCTCTGGATCCAAATCCCAGCACTGCATAAAGGAAAATAATAATAATAATAATAATAAAATAAATGCAAAAGTAATACATGCTGTGGGAGTTTTTTATTAACAAAACCAACTTGCTATAGAAACTTCTATATAAATGCAAAAGAATCTCTTGACCACTGGGGGCGGGGTGAATATTAGATTCTTACATATAAGGCTAGCCCTACTTGTAAAACATCTATCTGGAGGCATTTCTTTCAGCTCTCCAATAAAGTTTCGTACCTAAGTAGCATAAAAATACTCCACCATTTACATTTCTAGGTATTGGTCTTATAATGCAATCTTCCTGTATTAGAAATAGCCATACGTCAACTTCTGAAACAGGAAACCAAACTTTACAATCTAGCTTTTCCATTGCCACACAGTAAGCAAAGGCAAACACACACAAAAAAATAACAAAATAGACCAACCTATGTAATAGAAAATTGACCAAAGGAAAAGGGGATTATTAAGAGAATAAAGGGTAAGAATATATTCAGAAAACCTGGAAATCATACAACTATAATATTTATGAAACTTTTTCTATGTTCCCAGTCTCATTTCAGATATCTAGTGATTGAAGGGAAAGGGAGGGGAAAGGGGGATAGGAAGAGCAGCAGAATAAAATACACACTAGTATTGCTGTATGTATATACGTGACTGTATGACCAATGTGATTCTGCAACCTGTACACTCAGAAAAATGAGAAATTATACCCCATTTGATTCAAATGTATGATATGTCAAGATCATTGTACTGTCATGTGTAACTAATAAAAAATTTCATTATTGTATTTTATCCTCATGACAGTTATATGAGGTTACCATTATTAATATTTCCATTTTACAGATAAGGAATTAAAGCAGAAATTAATTAGCTGGGGTCCCTTGGGCAATTTCCTTCAAGACAATTTCCTTCTCACCAGAAGTTGTGTGGATACCCTTCCTCACCATAAGAGTCTGTTTTTATGCTTAGGTTCAATGAAGAATGGACAGCTGTATAGAATGTGGTTGGGAAAAATGACCTGAGATAATAATTGAGGGGGAAACCCAGTAAGGCCTGTCTGTTCAAATTCTTCTTGGCTTCTCTGTGTAGCATGCCTTCCTCCAAGAGATGGGGCAGGACCCATTGAAATGAGGGTCTTTGAGGGAGAAGGGAAAGATAAACCTTTCTAGGCTTCAGGGCTTGTTTTGAAGAAGAGGAGTTGTGGTTTCTGTGACTCCATTTGCTTCAGGGGAGAGGTAATAGTGGGAGGTAGGAGGGCAGAGAATGTCAGAGAGAACTTGCTTCTGAGATGTTCCAAACATCTCGAGTGCAAAGTACTTTGCCTGCCAATAGTCATACTTTAGGAAACTACTTTATGAGCTTCAAAAATCAGTAAGTGGTAGGACTTGCATATGTTAAAAAAAAAAAAGTCCAAGCAATTTGGAGACCCAGATCTGAATTTCCAGTGGATATTATAGAAATAAGGAGGAGATTAAACCTATTTTAGGTAACAAAAGAAAAATTAATATGTGTTGTGTCCACAGGTAATATCGCAGGTGGTTGTTCTCACAAGTGCCAGAATATAATCAAGAGGATCCATGAGGCTTGCACTTTATCCCAAACCAATGAATTCACAAAGTCAAGTAGCCAGAATAAATAAGTACCCAAAGGTTCCCTTGAAAGGTGGCAGCCAGACAATGGGATGTAGAATTGACTTTCACAAAGCCTTTTCATTCTTCTAAGTAGGAGAATTTTCATGTGCTTTTGATAAAATTGTTTACACCTATTTATGTATTCACATGCTCAAATTGGAAAGCAGAATAGACAGAAATTCTTTATAACTTCTGACACGCAAGAATATAAGATCATTTTACATTTTCCTTGTGCAAATTAGTCCTATGGACTAAAAATGTATGGCAGGTTAATAGATATAACTCAGGGTGGGTATGATAATCATAATCTATATGGTTGAAGGTTAATTTTAGCAGTACATATTGCAAGTTCAAGAATGTATGATTGGACAGGCATGGTGGTGCACTCCTGTAATCCCAGTGGCTTCGGAGGCTGAGGCAGGAAGATTGCGAGTTCAAAGCCAGCCTCCCTCAGCAAAAGTGGGGCACTAAGCAACTCAATAAAACCCTCTCTCTAAATAAAATACAAAATAGGGCTGGGGATGTGGCTTAGTGGTTGAGTGCCCCTGAGTTCAATCCCTGGTACCCAAAAAAAAAAGTATTATTCTATATGAACCAACTCTAGATGAAATGTAAGATAGGGTGATGTTTTGTAAAATGAGTTACATGGAAGTTAACAGTTCCATACCAAACTTTTCAATTAGTAGTTAAAAACCAACAAAACAAAACAGTAGTTGCAGCATTCCACAAGAGGGCGCACTGGTACTTTTAAATATCAAGACGACGGGCACACAAAGACAAGGTACAGAGTCAAGTACAGGCTGACTTGATTTTTTTTTTTTCCTTTTTCATTTTTGGTTCTGGGGATAGAACACAGGGGTTCTTTACCAATGAGCTACATCCTTATCTATCTATCTATCTATCTATCTATCTATCTATCTATCTATCTATCTATTTAGAGACAGGGTCTTGCTAAGTTTCTGAGTCAGGCCTGGAACTTGTGATCCTCCTGTCTCAGCCTCCTGAGTCACTGGGATTAAAGGTGTGCACCACCACACGTCGCTCAGCTTGCTTTTAAATGCTAACTGAATATGAAATCTGAAAGATTTTCTTAGTAACTTTCATGAAATTTGAAAAAAAAAAACGAGATTTTACTCATTACTAAATAAGCTATACTGCTTCTTACTTTCATTGAAAGAGATGAGCATTTTCTCTAAAAAATTATGTTCCTGTGGGAATATTTTATTAGATACATGTTTTGGGTTGTTTTTAAGGTATACATTTTGTATCATTATCAAATATCCAGATGACTTAGGGAAAAGTAAATGAAAAGTCATTTCTTTTTGTTATCAGCAATACAAATTACATATTGGTGAAATTGGGGTTTATTTTAGCAGATAAAAGGTTAAGAATTATGTCAGAAAATTATAGCAAATTTATAGAGATTCATGTAATCTCCATACTACTTCCTCTTATACATGTAACTAGGTGATTCACTATTATTAAAGAGGAACTTTTTGGGTTGTGGGGATGGGAGAAGGATTGAACCCAGGAACCACTCTACTTCTAAGGTACATCTCAACCCTTTTTATTTTTTATTGTGAGACAGTGTCTTGCTAAGTTACTAAGGCTAGCAACTTACCCTCAAACTTGTGATCCTCCTGTCTTAGCCTCCCAAGTCACTGGGATTGTAGTCATGCACGAAAGAATGACTTTTTATTGATAAGGCTTTATATCATTTTTAGGCCCTTATACAACTTTAAATAATCAGTAAAACCTGAAAATGAAGTTGAAACAATAATCTATATGTTGTGTTTTCAACCAAATGATTAAAAATAAAAAAATAGGTAAACATCAAAATTCTCGCAGAATATGCATTTTGAGGTGATCCTGGAACTACATGTGATGTTTGACTTAGAAGAAGATTAAAAAAAAATTTTTTTTAGTTGCAGGTGGACACAATATCTTTATTTAAGTATTTTTATGTGGTGCTGAGGATCGAACCCAGTGCCTCACACATTCAAGGCAAACATTCTACCACTGAACTACAACCCCAGCCCTAGAAGAAGATTTTATACATATTTTCACTGGAAATTTTCCTTTCATCCAGGGATCAATACATTTTCTATATACAGTCTTAGTTTTGTATTACTATAACGAAATACCTGAGGTAAACTACTTTTGAAGAAAGCAGTTTATTTGGATCACAGTTTTGGAGGCTGAAAGTCAAAGATCAGGTAGCCCCATTGGTTCAGCCTCTGGGGAGGGCTTAATGGTGGATGACATCATGATTGGAACATGTGTGAGAAGAAGAGATAATATCACCAGACAGGAAGTCAGAGAGTCGTTCAAACGTTGCACTTATAACAACTTGCTTTTAAGAGAACCCAGGGTTCAACGAGGACTACCTTAATTGCTTCCAAGGGAAGCAGTCCAATGACTTAAGTACCTTCCACCAGGCTCCATCTCTTAAAGGTCTACACCCTCCCAAACTAGGGATCAATCTTCTAATGCAGGAATCCCTAGGAAACAAACTAACTAACTTTGAAGACTGTTTGGACTCAGTCTACTTCTGATTACCTTGCCACTGTTGTGTGCAAGCAGCCAGAAATAAGCAAATGAATGGGCATGGTTGAGTTCCAATAAAACTTAATTTAACAAAACAAGTGTGAGGCTAGTTTTGGTGCCAGTGTTGTAGTTTGCTGAACCCTGCTTCAGTCCAGCTGTGGATCATTTCATAACAAAGGAATGAACGAGAAGGAAAAATAAACTTTTGAGACCTGGACATAGGGACATAAACAACCTTTAACTGGAGAACAGAGTAATAGAAAAATTCCATCTCAGGTATTAGGAATCCTCAACAGAGCCCTTAACAAGAAGCAAAAATTGTCTTAGGAAAACGTATATTTTAGGAAATTGGTTGAAACACGTGCACAGACCTACACCTAAAATAAAGTTCTGGAGGTGCAATAAATCTACAAATGTCAGATGGGGAATTTGTCCTGAGTGTCAGAAGCCCTAGCATTGTGAGCTACTGAGAAGTTAAAAAAAAAAAAATCTTGAACCTTCAGAAAACTGGAGTTTTGAAGCAAGACTATTGTGGGTGGTAAATTAGCCCCAAGAATGCATCCTCATTTTCTTTTTTTTTTTTTTTTAAAGAGAGAGTGAGAGAGGAGAGAGAGAGAGAGAGAGAGAGAGAATTTTTAATATTTATTTATTTTTAGTTCTCGGCGGACACAACATCTTTGTTGGTATGTGGTGCTGAGGATCGAACCCGGGCCGCACGCATGCCAGGCGAGCGCGTTACTGCTTGAGCCACATCCCCAGCCCCCATCCTCATTTTCTTAATGTAAGGAAGTATCCTTTAAGTCCCAACTCAAGGACATTTTTAAAAGACCACTGAAACTAGGACACAGTTTCATATGTCACAATGTAGAGTTACTTGGTTCAATTCTCTGAAGCCTGTGACCCATGCCCAGGTGGGTCTTGGTAGGGCCCAGGCTAGCACCAGTTCAGGGATAAGTATTTGGGAGCCAGGGGAAGAGGGACAAACTTCTGTTTTGAGGTCTGCCATGTCCCGTTCACCAGCTCTGTCATTTGTCCCTGAGATGATGATGACTTAACATTTCCAAATTTCTGTTACCATCTTTATAACATGGGGCCAATGTCTGCGCCTATGGTAAGGATTGAAAATATAGCTAGGTTCAGTAGCACATGCCTATAATACCAGGGTCTCAAGAGGCTAAGGTAGGAGGATAGTGAGTTCAAAGCCAGTTCACAGCAGTGAGGTGCTGAGCAACTCAGTGAGAACCTGTCTCTAAATAAAAAAATTAGGACTGGGGATGTGGGCTCAGTGGTCGAGTGCCCCTGAGTTCAATCCCTGGTCCTTCCTCCAAAAAAAAAAGAAGAAGAAGAGAATATGCTGATGTGACTCTGTGAGGGCTTAGAACATAAATGTGATGGCACTTTGATATCCCTCTCTTCTTCGGGGGGAAAAATTTAACTGGATTTGCTCCACTTATACAGAATTTTACTAAAAACAAGAACATTTTAAAAAGATAATGCAATTCTAGTTTTGCTCCATAGAAGCAATTCTTTTAAAATTTCCTTTGAACTCTGGGCTCGGGTGACATTAGTGGGAATAAGGCAGCAAGGGCAATGTAGTAACATGCCTGCTATTTCTACTTTTAAGTTCCAGCTGGGGAGAAGGGCATGTCAAGGCCTCCAACAGCCCATCATGTCTTAGCCTGTGCTGACTTTCTTTGCATTTTGGCATAAGGTAATTAATTCCATCTCTTGTTGCTTGAAAACTGGCTTTCAATCCAAATTCCTGTTGTAGCAGAGCTTTGTTCTTACATGTAGGTTGTCAGAGGTTGTTTTTTTTTTCTTCTTCTTTGTTAGAAGTTCAGCTCAGGTGGTGATGGATTAGGCCATACCTGTTGCTTATTTTATTATTTTTCTCCCCAGTTTATCTGAACAAAGAAAAACATCATTGCTTCTGCATTTGGAGTGTGGAAAATCAGCCTTCGGATTGTTACTTGGCTGGGGACATGATAACAAGTATCAAGCCGGCAACTCCCTTCCACAGCCAAGAGCTTGCTTCTTCCTTCTAAGCAATTACTCATCAGCTCTTTGGAGGCGGGGTTTCTGCTTCTTCCTGAACATACGAGGCTAACAGACTCATCAAGGAAGTAAATAATTTCACAATGTGTATTGTTAAGTATTTATGTAACAGAAGAAAAGTGGAGATGAGCAATCATTCTATTATTTTCTTTCTTTTCTTTTTTTTTTTTAGAGAGAGTGGGACAGAGAGAGAGAGAGAGAGAGAGAGAGAATTTTAAAATATTTATTTATTTTTTCTTAGTTCTCGGCGGACACAACATCTTTGTTTGTATGTGGTGCTAAGGATCAAACCCGGGCCGTACGCATACCAGGCGAGCGCACTACTGCTTGAGCCACATCCCCAGCCCTCTATTATTTTCTTAAAAGAAAAAAGTGAAGAAAAAATCGTGGTTAAAGGAAATGTTGCTTCAGTTTACAGGTCCTCCAGGTTTACAGGTTCCTACAGTGAGTGTGGCCTGCATATTAGGAAACCAGATTGACATTTCAGAGGTTGTGGACTCAACATATGAGTCAGCTTTCTCTGCAAATAACACCTGTGGGAGTTTTGTTGTATTCTAAATTAAAGTTGGTCATTAGCAAAACTAAGAAAAAATCTTACTTCCTTTGCTACTGAACACCACTATTGGTTCTACTTAGCAAATTTAAGCACTTTGAAGGAGGCAACATAGTTTTTCAAGGAACCAAGATAGGACAGTAGACAACATTGTATATTACATCTGCAGCCCTTTTGAGGGCTGTCTCAAAATATTGAGACAGAATTTCACCAAATTGCTCAGGCCAGACTGGAACTTGCAATTCTCCTGTCTCTACCTCCTGAGCTGCTGGAAATGCAGGTCCATGCCTGGCTTAGTGTGTCTTTTTAAGGATGATAGCTCTATAACTGTAATGACAATTCTAAAGTCCAAGAGTAAATACAAATATAAATTTGTATTTCTTTTAAATCTATGCATATCTTAGAATCTCAGGAGAAATAAATATTCTTAAAGAAAAGCATGACTTTGTATTATTTTTACCCCCCCCCCAAAACTGTCTTCCAAGCCAAATATTAAAGTAACGCACAGCTGTTCAAATTAGTCAGAAATAGCTTTGTTAAATAAAGCTGGAATGCTTATGTGTGTGGGGCGGGGGAAGCAAAAACAGAATTGATAGCCTGCCACTTTTTAAAAAATTGTTTTGTTTTCACGTTAGTAGACCCGAATAGAGAGTTTTGCCTCTAAGATAAACTATATAAATATATTTTCATTTTTCTAAAATAAAATTTCATGGGATAATATGTTGGGGTAAGAATCATATTACTTTTGGTGGTTGAAAATGATTGCTTTATACATTTTAAGCATTTTTGTTATTTGTGATGGAGAAAACTGGTTCAAGTTAAGGGGAAAATATTTGATGTCATGGAACTTAGAGTGCTTTATACAGACAGACTGTGATACCCAGTGACATAAATTAATAATGGTGCTCCTCCATGCATGAAATCTTTTTTGAGTATGGTTAAAAACTAGGGAACCAAGATACAGAAGCAAAATATCTGATCAACTAATAAATCACTTCATAAAGTTAGATACCGTGGTGACATCTTTGCCTCTGTCCTCTCTGCCTATAATCTGTGATCAAGATTTCAGATCCTTCCTCTCCATTCTCTCTGCCACTGCTTTGCAAAATTCTTCACTCTTTTCCCGAACTACTAAAACAGACTTCTAAATGTTTTTCTGCAATTACTCCTGGAGTTTTGTAACACATCTTGCTGAAACATAGATCCAGTTTTGTCAGCCTCCTGCTGAAAGCCTTTATTTTTATAGTGCGGATGATTCTGGCAAGGACCTCTGTCTCTCTGTTTTGGATTGAGACCCTCACTAACAAGTAGGAGCCAGCCACACAGAAAAGAGTGTTAAGATTTGGTAGGTTATTGTGCCCCAGCCAAGCAACTAAGGATTTTTGCAGAAGCTTCTAGACTTAGTCAGACTAGAATACTGATGCTGACACTGAGACAGAAGCCCAGCTATATGTATCAGGCATCTGTGGGAAAGGATGGAAGAAGACAGGAGGCCCAATGGACATTGAGTGCCCAAGTATATTGGGCAATGGTTAGCAACACCAAGACTTTTAAACCCAACGCCCATGCTCTGATGGATATGGGATAACAAGTTGACCTCCTGCCCTATTTAGGAAGTCTCCAAGGTCAAACCGACCAGTTTTATATCTTTGTGATCCCAGTCAAACAAGACGAAGAAGGGCTTTTTCTGAAGTTATAATTTCAAGAGAGGCTGATCATGTGAATCCTGGGAAGATTTCAGAGACCAATAAAAAAAATTACAATGATACCCACTATTCTGTATAATTAATATGTACCAATAATTTAAAAAAGAAAAATATCCTGAATCTGATTATCCAGATCTGACTCAGAGAATATTCATCTTAAGCAAGTTTTCCAGGTGATTCTTTTTTTTAAAGTTGTCAATGGACCTTTATTTTCTATTTATTTATAGGCAGTGCTGAGATTTGAACCCAGTGCCTCACATATGCTAGACAAACACTCTTCCACTGAGCCACAACTACAGTCCCTCCAGGTGATTCTCAATTGGCCAGTTTGGCAGTTTAGAGAACTTGTGAATTGGAAGGAGAAAGGGAAATCAACATTCCTTACCCTGACATTCAAGGCTCTTTGCCACAACTCTATTATTCTGTAGCTTTTATCTTTGTGGTTTCTCCCACCCCTTGTTCATGATCTATCTTTCTTCTTCTCATTTGCTCATATTTTTTATTTCTCTTTGATTTGAACGATCTTCTGCATTTGGAAAAAATCCTATATTTACATCAATATCCAACTGACAATCCATTGTGAGGTTTCCCTTGATGCTACCATCAGAGTTAATTGCTTCTTCTATATTCCCAACCAATTTGTTCATACAAACAATATACAACTATTTATCATACTAAATTTATCATTACAAGTCAAGCTAGTCTGAATCCCAAATGAGGACATATGACCTGGCACTATTAGAATTGTCCCTGATTATTTAAGATATTTGATTATCACAGTTAACAGTTGCTTGTGTCTTCCCTGATAAAAGTATGAGCTCTTCTAGGCTAGAGACAGAGCTGAATTCACCAATGTAAGATATAGCCTTTAATATAGTACAGGGCACATAGAAGGTGCCTAATAAATATTGAACATCTCTGTGAGCATGGCAGTACCATTGTGAGGATCATGATACTTTTAGCATTACTCAGAATTGACAGCACAACTCTCCTCTCAGAAAAGTGAATGGGAGTAAGTTTTGAGTTGTTCTTTATCATATTTTAATTAAGGTATAAAGCCTGCTGGAACATTCCTGGAATTGGGCTAGGAAGGTGAGACAAAATATATACATATGACCTGCTGAAGGGGACTGGAATTGGCTATATAGCATGTGCACAAGATCCTGACTTTCATAAAATTTAAATTCTAGTAGGGAGATGGGCTAAAGGCAAGTTAAACAAATACATTTCTAAAATTATAAGTGTTTATTCTGATAGAGGTAATAAATGATAAGCAAATACACAAATCAAATAATTTAAACAGTGGTAAATGCCATGAAGAAAATAAAAGGATGATGTGTCCAAAAGGACCTGCTTGTTGAAAGAGGTGGGTCAGGATTAGGTGGATTAGTGGTTGGAAAGGGCTCTCAGAGGTGCCTTTTGTGTTGAGAAATGGACACGAGAGAGGAGCCAGCCTTGAAAAGAACTGGCAGGGACAGTTCCAGGAAGAGGAAACCTCAAGTGGCACAACCTTGAGATATGAATGAACTCGAGTGTTTGGGAAACAGAAAGAGGAACAAAATATTTAGAGCCCAGTAAAAGAAGGGCCATGTTATATGAGAGGGACAGATGGCAGAATACGTAGAACCTTGAAATATTCATTTGATACTGAGTACAGTGGAAAGCCATTGCAGAGTTTTAAGTAGAAAGTAGCACGATCAATTCTGAGAAATAGTAAAGAGGTATAATTACCAGAATTAGGTGATTTCTATGGTACTTTTTCTTTTATGCTGGTTCTTTTTTCTTACTTTTTTTTTAAAAAAATTAGTGCATTAAAATTATACATAGCAATGGAATTCTTTGTTATCTGTTTGTATATGCACACAATACCTATGGTAGTTTTCATATTTGTATTTTAATGCTGAATAGGATAGGCTGTCAAAATAAGGAAACCAGCAAGATTTCTCCTTCAAAAGTTTATAGTGGAATATGAGCTGCCTTAGAATTTTTCAGAACTGTGTCTTACTTTCTGGAAATACTATGTATATTACTTCTAGAGTTTTCTGTCAAAGGTCAACATCCAAATTTTATTCAAAATATCTTTGGTTTCAATGAACACTTATTTCATTCTGTATTGTAGAATCAGTTGTCCCATTTTTATTCTGAAAATGGTATATTTTACTTTAAAATTAAGATATCAATTTTAATTATCAATATTCTCCTATTAATCCAAAAAAATCTACTATGTAAGTTTCTGGTGAATGCATTGATACAGAAATGAGATGAAGATCATTTTATATCTTATTTATATTTACTAGATTTTTAACTCCTTATTTTTTCCACTGGTTTTGCTTCAGTTTTGAGTGAGAGATTTGCCACTACTCAGCAAAATCAGAAGCCCCTAAGAAATCCAGACTCTGACATTACAGTAAGTTATAAGAAAATAAAGGATTCTTAGTGTATTTTTTTTTTTTAAAGAATTAGGTACACCTAAAACACTTAAAAGAGAGACTAGGGTGAAAAAGTTCAAAGACCCAAAGGTAACTCTCAGGGCTTTAGTTTATCTAATCAGATGAAGATTGCTTCTACAGAAAGGAAAGCTTTGTATAAAATTTGCTGGGTTACTTTGAACCTTGTGAATCTGATTTTTCCATGGGGCATCCAGATGGAAATGTTGGTTAGTGCATAGTACTTATAAGAAATTAGACATATGTGCCTGAAGCTTTGGGGAGAAGTCTCAGTCAGAGATACAGATTAGGGACTCATCTTCAAATAGGTGGTTGTTAAAGTTACAAGAGTGGCTAAAATGACAGAGTGTAAAGGATGTATTGGCTGATAATGAACCCTTGGAGCACCAATATTTTAAGATTAATAGAGATAATAGCAGCCACAAAGGAAATGTGGGAAAAATTCAAAGGAATAATTTTTACAATAAAGACGTATATGTTCATTAGATTTGATAGTATAGAGTCATCATTGACCTTGGTGAGGGAAATGGAAGCAGAACGTGAATGTTGATTGCTTTTTGAAAACCTGGTAGAGAATGAAGGAGACAAATTCCAGGGAGTAGTACAGGGTTAATGGGAAAAAAAAAAAAATATATATATATATATATATTAGGGTTTCTGGATCATAGACTAATCTATCTATCTATCTCTTTTGATATTGGGGATTGAAGTCAGGGCACTTTACCACTGAACTATTTTTATTTTGAGATAGGGTCTTACTAGGTTGCTTAGGCTGGCTTGGAACTTTGGATCCTCCTGCTCTACGTCCTCCTGAGTAGCTGAAATTACAAGCATGCACCACCATATCAGGCTAGACAAATTCTCTTTTTGAAATGTTGACGAAACTTTATGTGCTTTTCATAATGGCCATACCATTTCATATTCCTACCAGGAGTGCACATTCTCACCAGCACTTATATTCTGTTTTCTGTTTGTTCTGTGGAGAGTGGCCACTCTCCTAGGTGTGAAACTATATCTCATTGTGGTTTAGATTTAGATTTCCTGATAATTGGAAGCATTGAACTTCTTTTCATATACTTGTTGGCTATTTGTATATCTTCTTTGGAGAAATGTCTATTTAAGTCTTTTGCATTTTTAAAATTTTTATCTATTTTTTAAATTGTTTTAATTAGTTATACAGGACAGTACAATGATCTTGACATATCATACATTTGAATCAGATGGGATATAATTTCTCATTTTTCTGAGTGTACAGGTTGCAGAATTACATTGGTCATGCAGTGACATATATACCCACAACAATAATAATGTCTATTTTATTCTGCTGTCTTCCATTCCCCCCTTCCTCTTCCCTCCCCTCCCATCACTTCTCTCTACCCAATCTAATGTGACCCACTTCTTTTTTTTCCCCCTCACATCTTCTTACCTATATTCTGTATAATGAAGGGGGTCTCCTTCCCTCTTCCATGTAATTCCCATTCTCCCTCCCTTTTCCTCCCACCTCTCTTCCCTATCTAAAGGTAATTTTCTTCCCATGCTCTTCCTCCCTACCCCATTTGAGTCACTTCCCTTATATCAGAGAAGACATTCAGCATTTGTTTTTTTGGAATTGGCTAACTTCACTTAGCATAATCTGCTCTAATGCCATCCATTTCCCTGCAAATACCATGATCTTGTTATTTTTTAGTGCTGAGTAATATTCCATTGTGTATAAATGCCACTTTTTTTATCCATTCATCCATTGAAGGGCATCTAGGTGGGCTCCACATCTAGCTGTTGTGAATTGTGCTGCTATAAACATTGATGTGGCTGTGTCCCTGTAGTGTGCCATTTTTAGGTCTTTTGAGTACATTCCAAGAAGAGGAATAGCTGGTCCAAATGGTGGTTCCATTCCCAGCTTTCCAAGGAATCTCCACACTGCTTTCCAAATTGACTGCACCAATTTGCAGTCCCACCAGTGAGTGGGAGTGAGTGTACCTTTTTCCCCCTGCATCCTCGCCAGCACTTGTTATTGTTTGACTTCATAATTAAAGGCATAAATATAAAAAAAGAAGAACTTAAACCAGCAATATTTGCTGACGATATGATCCTATACCTCGCAGATCCAAAAAGTTCTACCAAGAAACTTTTAGAACTAGTAAATGAATTCAGCAAAGTGGCAGGATATAAAATCAATACCCATAAATCAAAGGCATTCCTGTATATCAGTAACAAATCCTCTGAAATGGAAATGAGGAAAACTACCCCATTCACAATATCCTCAATAAAATAAAATAAAATAAAATACTTGAGAATCAATTTAACAAAAGAGGTGAAAGATTTATACAATGAAAACTATAGAACCCTAAAGAGAGAAATAGAAGAAGACCTTAGAAGATATACCTTGCTCATGGATAGGCAGAATTAATATTATTAAAATGGCCATATTACCAAAAGCACTCTACAGATTCAATGCGATTCCGATCAAAATCCCAAAGACATTCCTCAAAGAAATAGAAAAAACAATTATGAAATTCATCTGGAAAAATAAGAGACCCAGAATAGCTAAAGCAATTCTAAGCAGGAAGAGTGAAATAGGTGGTATTGCTATGCCAGATCTTAAACTGTACTACAGAGCAATAGTAACAAAAACAGCATGGTACGGGCACCAAAACAGGCTAGAGGACACAGAGACTAACCCATAAAACTACAACTACCTTGTATTAGACAAAGGTGCTAAAAGCATGCACTGGAGAAATGATAGCATCTTCAACAAATGGTGCTGGGAAAACTGGAAATCCATATACAACAAAATGAAATTGAATCCCTATCTCTCACCATGCACAAAAGTTAACTCAAAATGGATCAAAGATCTAGGAATGAAGCCAGAGACTCTACGTCTATAGAAAAAAAAGTAGTCCCTAATCTCCATCACGTGGCTTTAGGCCCCAAGTTCCTTAATAAGACACCTATTGCATATTTTTAATCAAGATTTTTTAGTTTTTTTAAAATATTGAGTTTAAGAGTTCTTTAAGATCTTAACCCCTTACCAGATACATGGTTTACAAATATTTTCTTCCATTATGAAGGCTACCTTTTCACTCTGTTGGTTATTTCCTTTGAACGTAGAAGTTTTAAAACTTGGTATAGTTCCATTTGTCAATTTTTGCTTTTGTTGTATGTGCTTTTGGTGTTGTGTCCAAGAACCAGTTATCAAATTCAATTTCAGGAAGCATCTCTCCTGTTTTCTTCTAGTGGTTGTATAATTTCAGGTCTTATCATTAGGCCTCTAAACCACTTTGAATTAATTTTTATATATCGTTCTTTTGCAAGTAGATACTCAGTTTTCCTAGAACTATTTCTTGAAGAGACTACCCTATCCCCATTGTATAGTCTTGGTGTTCTTGTAGAAGATAATTGACCACATATGTGAGGGTTTGTTCCTGGACCCTTCTTATGTGTTGGTCTATATATCTTATCGATGCCTCTACCATATTATTTTGATTAATGTAGACCTCGTGAAGTGAGAGATCTTCATCTTAGTTCTACTTTCTTAAGATTGTTCTGGTTATTCAGAGTCATTTGAGATTCCATAAGAATTTTTTTTCTATTTCTGAAAAAAATGCTGTTGGGATAGATTGCATTGAATCTGTGGATTACTTTAGGTATTATGGATATTTTAACAATATTAAATCTTCTAGTCCATGCACATAGGATGTCTTTGATTTTTATCTGTGTCTCTTTAATTTCTTTCATACACCTTTTTAAAAAATTTCCAACGTAAAAACTTTCACCTTTTATCCACATATTTTAGTGGTGCATAATAGTTGTATGCCATGACCTACGGGGCCATTAATTTAAGTTCCTGGATCAGATGGTGAGGGGTAGAGAAAAGACAAACAGACAAAAAGACACACAAATAGAGGGTCTTGGTGGTTGACTACAACCCCAGTAGGGAAGTAGTGATACACAACAAGTTCAGCACATTTATTATATAGGTATCAACATCAAAAGGATTTATTGTGAGAAAGTTTCTTCAAAGTAAGCAGCACCAAGGTCATGAGTATGAGCAGCCCCATTATGATTATCAGCTCGTGCCTATAACTTTCTACTCCCTGAGTAGCTGGAACCTGAACCTCAAGGTGAAGAACTGAATAGTTTTGTGGCTGGCACAGAACTTCCTATTGAACAGGGCATTACCTTAGCACCTGGACATTCTCAAAGCATTGCCTTTACGCCAAGAGTTCCCAAGAGAGGCAAGTCCTCTGTCACAGGACAGTTCAAGACCCATAATTCAGTTGCCATTACCAACAGTTGTCCATATAAATGGGGTTTGTTGTTACATATTCCTACATGCATACAATGTAACAATATAATTAATCAATATCATTCCCCAGAACTTCTACCTTTCTTCCTTACTGCTCACCTCTTTTCCTCTATTGATCTCCCTTTGATTTTGGAGAGATCTATCCCCATCTTTGTTTTCTCTTTTCCTCTCTAGATTCTGTATATGAAAGAAAACATAAGACCTTTAAACTTCTGAGTTTAACTTCTTTTGCTTAACATGTTGGTCTCCAGTTTTATCCATTTTCTCGAAAATGCCACCTTATTGGTTTCTATTCTTAAGGTTTTTTTGTTTTGTTTTGTTTTTTTACAGTACCACAAATGGAATTTCCTTTTCAAATTGCTCATTGTTTATAAAAACGCAATAAATATTTTTATGTTGAGTTTACATCCTGAAACTTTGCTAAATTTGTTCATTAAGTCTACCAGTTGTTCATTTTTATTTTCAAACTTTTTTAGTGGTTTTCTATGTACAAGATCATATAATCTCTAAAGGGAAATAATTTTACTTTTTCCTTTCCAATTTTGATATCTTAATTATTTTTTTTGCTAACTTCTCTGACTATAAGTTCTTATATATCATTGAATACAAGTGGTTAGAGTTAGTATTCTTGCTTTGTTCCAGAGGAAAAGCTTTCAGATTTTTACCAGTGAGTATGATCTCAGCAGAATCCTTTTTCTATCTGGTCTTTGCAGTTATTGAGGTTATTTTCTTCAGTCACTACTGTGTTTTTTCTTTTCTAATTTTTAATTTTTGTTATACATGATAGTAGAACCTATTTTGATATATTTATAAAAGCACAGGATATACCTTATTCTAATTAGGATCCCAGTCTTATGGATGTACACAATATTGAGACTCATTGTGGTATATTCAGATATGTACATAGAAAAGTTATGTCAGATTAATTTTACTGTCTCTACTGTTCTTATCCCCCCTCCCTTCCCTTCATCTTCTTTGTCTAATCCAATGAGCTTCTATTTCTGCCCCCCCTCCCCTGCTTTTGTGGGGAATCACAGCAGATAGAACATTTGACTTTGGCTTTGGGGAGTGGCCATATTTAACTTAGCATGATAATTTCCAGATCAATCCATTTACCAGCAAATGTCAGAAAGTCATTCTTCTTTATGTCTGAGTAATATTCCATTGTTTATAGATACCACATTTTCTTTATTCATTCATTTGTTGTTGGGCATCTAGGTGGATTCCATAGCTTAGCTCTTGTGAATTGTGGTGCTATAAACAATGATGTGGATGTATCACAGTAGTATGCTGATTTGAAGGCCTTTGGATATGTACCAAGGAGTGGGATAACTGGATCAAATGGGGGTTCCATTCCTAGTTTTTTGAGAAATTGCCATACTGCTTTCCAGAGTGGTTGCACTAATTTGCAGTCGCACCAACAATATATGAGTGTACCCTTTCCCCCACATGATCACCATCAGTTGCTAGTTTGGTAAGTGTTTTTGGTGTGGGAAAATCTTGAATTTTATCAAATATTTTTCCTGCACCAGTTGAGATGACCAGGTGATTTTCATCTGTTGTTCTCTCAATACAGTGCAACACGTGGATTTTCTCCCACACAGCTTCATTGAGGTAAAAGTGAAGTACAATAAAGTGCACATATTTGAAATATGCAATTTGATCAGTTTTGAAATGTATGTAGCTAATACAATCAACATAAAAATCATTTTAATTACTTTTTTTTCATTTTAAACCATGCAGGCTGTGTTCCTTCATGATTTATTACATTAGAAATCAGTCACCTTAGGATATTATAGAATCCCACCCCCATGTCAACTTTTTCAAGATTAAATGATACACTTATAATACTCTCAGAGGTCAAGGAAAAAAGCACAGGAAAAGTAAATAAAAAAGTACTTTGAACTAAGTGATAATAAATGCTTAAAACATCAGGATCTCTAGGATGAAGTGGTACTCAGATGAACATTTATAAAGTACTTGTATCAGAGAGAAGCAAGAGTAACAATCAAATTATTTTCAAATTATGTAGTAGGAAGGAAAAAAAGCAGGTGCAGAAATATATGAAATAGAGAAGAAAAAATATGGCTAAAATTTGATAATAATCAAACAAGTCTAATCAAGAAAGAAGAAAGAACATAAAAATTAATATCAATGGAAAGGGAGCTATCAAAATAACCCTACAGATGCTAAAAATATATTAAAGTAATATTATAATTGTATGCCAACACATGTGATAGATAACATGAGCTGTATTAGAGAAGGCTTTGTGTGCTGCTGAGAAGAAAGTGTATTCAGTAGTTGATGGATGAAATATTCTATATATGTCTGTTAAGTCTAAATTATCAGTTGTATTTTTTACTTCTATAGATTCTTTATTTAGTTTTTGTTTGGAAGATATACCAGTGGTGACAGAGGCATGTTAAAGTTACCCAGTATTATTGTGTTGTGGTCTATTTGATTCTTGAAATTGAAAAGGGTTTGTTTGATATATATAGATGTTCCATTGTTTGGGGCATAAATATTTATGATTGTTATGTCTTGTTGATGTGTATTTCCCTTAAACAATGTGAAATGTCCTTCTGATTAACTTTGGCTTAAGGTTAACTTTATCTGATATGAGGATAGAAACCCCTTGTTTACTTGATTCATATCACATGGATTTTTGTTGTTGTTGTTGAACCATCCCTGCATTCCAGGGGCAAATCCCACTTGGTAAAGGCATATGATTCATTTAATGTGCTGTGCTATTGAATTTGGTTTTTCAACTAGTGGTTTTTATGGTTGTTTGCTTTATGTGTTACTGGGGATTGAGTTCAGGGATGCTCTATCATTGAGCTAAATCTCCAGCCCTTTTTATCTTTTTATTTTTTATTTTGAAACAGGGTCTCACTAAGTTGCCTGGGCTAGCCTTGAACTTGCAAACCTTCTGCTTCAGCCTCTGAGTGGCTGGGATTACAGGGTGCATTACTACACCCAAATCAACTACTGTTTTGTTTTGTTATGTTATGTTAAAATTCCATTTATATTTTTGAGGCTCTAGACATCAGGATAAATTATAGGAGCAAGGTGATGACTGGATGGGGAAAAGATAAAGAGTCTCATCCTCTGGGTAAGAGTAGAGGATAGCAAGTTTACATGATGGAGCTGGAGTATTCAGAAAATCACCAGCTAGAAATAAGGAGAGCCAGGCAGAAGCCTTCAACTGAATCAAAATATTTAATAGGGAAACAAATGACACCAACTCTAAGAGATTTGTTTGGTTTTCTAAGATTCCTAGTAGATGGGTAACTGCGGAGTACTGCTCTTCTTAATTAGTTTCCAGGCTGTGTCCTAGGAGTCTGATTTCATTTGAGACATTTCAGAAGGAATGCTGTGAACAAGTAACCTTCTGACTATATAATAGGGTTAAGCAAGGGCTTCTGGTGGGAGATGATCATCAGAGACCTTCCTTGGCTTCAGGGAGCAGGAGATCCAGGGGCTGGGGAAGCCAGGAAGAAGTCCAGTATTTGCTTTTAAAATCTCTTTACTTTCCTTACCCTCTTCTCCCTTCTCTTTATCCTTCCTCTGTCTCCCCTTTCCTTTCTTCCTCCTTTTCTCCTTCCCACTCACTCCTTCTTCTGGTTGCTATTGTTCCTCTTAATTCTTCATGGACACTCGGTACAGATAATAGGTTGGGAGTAGCTAAGAGGATCTATCTTTACTTACTCTTGTTATCTTTGTACTGTCAGTTCCCTGCAGTTTCTTAGTTCTTTGTAGCCACGGGACGACAACCAAGGAGAGTCTGTAAGGGCAGCACCACCATTCCTGGCAAAAGAACCCATGGTCACCTGATGTTTTTCAAAGAAAAAGCCCAGATTCTTTCAAGGGCTCTACCATGCTCTCATTGACAGCTGAGCAAGTGTGTGCCTGCCTGAAGTTCTCTCTCCTTTCCCTCTCCCACTCCAGATTTAGAGACAAGGAAGGAGACTGTCTGCACAGCCCCAGGCACCTATAAAGAGGATGAGAAGTCAGACACAAATGCAGCATTTGGCAAGGGTGGCTTCTCTTTGAACTTCTCACCACTCCCTTAACTGGCTTGGTGCCACTGAATACTTCTTTTTTAAAAAAATATGTATATTATTTTTCACTGGGTTGTTATACCTTCCCCAAACAGAGATATTCAATAGTAATTAGAATGGCCATTTCACAATATTTTAAAAAAAGAAGAAGAAGAAGAAAAAAAAAAAAGCCTGCACCCTCCAATTGTGAGCGAAGTGAAGAGTAGTAACCTGGAGTTTAGCTGAGTAAGCCACTGTGAGGGTTAAGTGCTGAAATCTTTCAATTTTAGAGCAATGTGTTTTCAACTCATACCACCATTTCACTGGAAAACACATACTTTAATTTTGGTAAAATCAGATTCATCTCCTGACAGGATTAGTAACAACATTCACTAAGTTACACAGTCTTCTTTTGTGAATTGTGAAGATAATAAATGGTAGCTAGAAGATCAATGGGATTCCAGCTCCAGCTGCAGATGAATGACAATATGCCAGGGCAAAAACTCCTATATCTTGACTTACAAAGCTAACAGCAGTTTTAAATCTGCCATTTAATTCCAGACCAACAATACCACAGCCTTTTCAAAGGGCAAAAATACAAAAAAGTGCTATAAAAATATTTTAGTAAAAATGCATAGTCTAAGTGCATAGTAAATAAAAGCACTGTACAATATCTTGTTGGAGGGAGTTTATCTTGGAAAATTGATCACCAAAGCTCAAAATTTTTATTTTATTCTCACTGTAATCAAACATTGCTTTATAAGATTAATTTTTGGCTGTGAGTATCAAAGGTTTATTAGTCAAGAAAAATACGTTAATTGATGAGGGTGGTTATAGAAGAACACAGAAGGCTCATACCCCCAAAATTCTGGCTTACTAAGATTTCTTTGTTATTAAGGTATCAAAGAAATGTGTCCCTTAATGGAAGAATGGGAAATCATAGAATTAATTGTTGTAAAAGTAGATTTCAAATAAAAAAAATTAAATTTGACACAATCTGACCACACACATGTCAATTTACAGTTTTAAAGTTATTTTATAAAATATGTATATTTGCAGAATAGGCTCCTGGCAGCATTTCAGTCAAGTGTTCTTTTAATAAAGCAATAAACTATACTATTTAAGGAATTATCATCAATAGATTTTCTTTCTCTTGGGTAAGAGAAAATTAAAAGAATAACCAACTATGATTGAGAGGAAGTACAGGGACACAGGTAATCTATAGAAGAGGGTGGGGGTCTAGAGAGGGTCAACCATCACTTGAACTTCACACAGTGTGATGTTCTTCAAGGTTAAGAGTCTACTGCTTATAGCCATTTCACAAGTATTTTAAAGAAAAACATTTTGTAGTCCAACACTTTAAGGCTTTCATTCTTACTCAGAGTCAGTCTAGCAAGAGTTATAATGCCAACTTCTGGCAAGTGCAGTACTGGACATTATGCCTACAAGTCATGAAAAAAAGAAAGAAAGAATGCCTTTTCCCTTCAGACCAAAGGAAAACAATAAATTAAAAATGAGAATTTATAACACTAACTCTTAATAGATTTATAAAGTAATATCATGTAATAAGTGGCTTGAAGTAATCTGTCAAAAAATCAAGGATGTTTATATTTCATAGTGAGTCAGCAAGGAATTTTGTTGTTCGTTTTTTAAAATATTTATTTCCTAATTGAAATAGTTTTTAGTGTTTAGTGAACTTGTAAACAGAAAGCTCCCATTTCAAAATAATAACCAAATCCCAGATGATGGAGATGTTTACAGTGATTACATTTATCAAAGCCACACGTGTGTGTGTGTGTGTGTGTGTGTGTGTAGAATCTTAAGGATAAAATATTAGTCACTAAGTTTTTCTTAGGTCTTTATTTTATTTTATTTTTTTGGAGGGGGTGAACGAGGGATTGAACTCAGGGGCACTCAATCATTGAGCCACATCTCCAGTCCAATTTTGTATTTTATTTAGAGACAGGGTCTCACTGAGTTGCTTAGTGCCTTGCTTTGGCTGAGGCTGGCTTTGAATTCGTGATCCTCCTTCCTCCGGTTCCTGAGCCAAACTGCTGGGATTGCAGGCATGTGCCACCATGCCCGGCACTTCTTCACTTTAGGTGCTGTTATTTCCGAAACAGGTAAGAAGGCAAACTCTCTCATATGCTCTAGTACTAGAATGTGGTTGCTCCCATAGCTGGCTTGCAAACTAGAAGACAAACATTTGAAGAATGTTTTAAATGAATAGTTGCAAACCATAGAAGTGAGGAAAAAAAAAAACCCAAGAATGCACAATTGTGAGCATTTACAACCACCACAAGTGTGACTGAAGACTATTCATACCATTTTTCTGAAATGAAATCTCAAAACAGTATAGTTCAAAAGAAAAATTTCAACAAAAAGATGGTATATGCAAGATTTTACCAATTTATGTATCGTCAATCATATACTTAAATTTTCTGCTTGAAAAAAAATCAATTGAAAACCAGGCACTATGTTTCACTATTGCAAGGTTTTCTCAGTTTGCTTATCTCTGGGGGTTTGGATTTGCTGGCCCTGCCTGTTGGAAGAGGTTGCTTGTGTTGCTTTTACATTGTCCAATAAAATTTGTAGCCATATTCATGGTTCAGGGGCCTGAAAGGATGTGAAATAGCTGCCTTGGATAGGTTCATGTAATCCAAGACTTCTTCCAAGTGTAGATTAGGACAATATTTGAAGTACATAGCAAATTCTACAGGAAACCCCTTACATAAAATTTATCAAGAGTGGACATTTTTATATCACTAATCTTTTCATATTTTCTGTTTCTTTGTTGCAGCCTTCATTCCTCGCTATGGTTGGATGGTTTTATTAAAATATATCAAAACATCCTAATGATTTCTTGTCATCTCAGTGACTGCACAATAACAGGATGTGCATTGATGCCAGCATATTGGGCAGTGCCAGAGAGGTTTTAATTTTCTCTTTGTGGTATGTGTATCCTTATCCTATCATCTCTGTTCTTTGTTTGTTTGTTTTTTGTTTGTTTGTTTTTGCCAAGCTAAAGTCAATGTGGAACAAAACCACAGTGATGCCCAATACCCATTAGAAAGTTATCAGGCTTAATGTCTTTGTATATAAGATTCTTTGTGTGCACATGTTCAATTCTGGTCAGCTAATATAAACACAGTTGTCATTGTGAACTTTCCTGAGCAGAAATTGATGAGATCTTTAAGGCTGGGTCCCAAAAGATCCATGACTAGCACATTATTGTCTTTTTCCTAATCATAATCCCATATGTGGGAGATGCCAATTCCACCTGAAGACTAACAGTTTGTGCTCCTACAGCAACTAGGGGATGCATTCTAGCTTCAGTGCCACTTCCTTACTGGTGGTGGTGTTAATTGCCAGAACTATATCAGCAAAGGAGCGATACTGGATCTTCAATACCAGCTTATACCCTCTGCCCCCACCAAATGAATTTGGCCTTGGAATTACTGCTGCTCACCACACTAAGAGACCAAAAGGGAGGCAGGCAGGTGTCAAGCCCCTGTACCTCCAAAAGATGAGGGTAGGACAGGGGCCTCCTGGCTCCTTTCACCCAGCAAGGCTGCCAAGGAGAGGGACAGGAAATGGCCTTTCCCAGAGTCACAAACAAAACCTGACCATCACCACTCACTCAAGCTCCTTTTTGCCTGAGTGATTGGTGAGAGGATCTCATGGTGAATGAGGTGAAGCCACTGGTTTCTGGAGCAGTAGCTGCTACCTCGCTTTTGCGTTGCAGGCTGGAAGAGGGTGGTTAGGGCGGTGATATTGCTGCCACCACTGCGGGGACTCTGTCTAGAGGGACCACTGTTACTCTGCCTGCACTGTGTCTTGTTATCCAGCTCCACGATGAACTCTTCTTATGGGTGCAGAGTTCAAAGTCTTCAGTTGCTTACTCTTCTCTTGTCCATGCCAATCCACCAGAAAGTCTTGCTTCAGTGAGCCTGAGGAGCCAATTCACAGCTAACATGATTACAGAGGCAAGTAGGAGGGGTTGAGGAGGCCAGCTTTATCCTCCTCAGCTGGGGAAAGAGGAGAGCAGAGGGACATTACCTGCTATATGCTAATCAAATGAGTAAGGGGTGCTTCTTAGGTATTCTGCTCAGCAATCCACAGTTTACCCAGTAGTGACATTTACCATGGACTCAAACTTATGTATTTCCTTTATTGTACCTTTTAGTTGTTGATACAGTTTCCTTTAAAAAATACTCATCTTCTTTTGTTTTGGCCAGAGAGAGGGGAGAAAACAAAGTCTTGGCTTATGTCTAGGGTTGCAGAAGGGAGCTATTTAGCACAGAAATTTAATTAAGCTGTTAAAAGTAGCCCAGGAAAAAGGTGAGGATTCAATAGGAGAAGGTTTTGTTAGAGACCCCTTGACTATTTCTCCCTGACCACCTGGGATTGTCTGTTGCATAAACTTATCTCTACATATTATTTGGAGGAATTTTGCTTGATTTGGCTTCCAGTGGTGAAAGTATTTGCTTCTGATTGTTTAGCAGGTAGATGGGGGTAGAATCAGGAGGAAGGAGACAAGGACTCCGATTCAGAAGGTAGGTCTCAAAGGGGAACTTCGAGTAGAGTGTCATATAGTAATCATCTATCAACTATAGTTACGTTCAGTGATTTTTGTCTACCTTAGGTGACAAATTTGGAGCCTGTCGGCACAGCCAACACATTGTTTATAAAAATATGGTTCCAAATCCTAGATAACTGCATAGACATGAATTCTTGAAGCACCAATATATAGACACTATCTGTATGAAAAGTACCTTTGTTGTTTCTTGTTCTAGAGTGAATCATATTAGTCATAGTCAGATTCAAGACAAGACTAGTCTGGGATAATTCCTCTTGGCCAGCTGTGGAGGAAGAGTGGGTACCTACATTGTGCAAAAAACCTAAGCATGATGAACATTGAAATTTTCTTTCTCAGGAAGTTCAAGTATCTAGTCATTCTTCTCTGGACTTAGGACCCAGTTATACTGCAGATGTTGTAAAGACAATAACACTGATGATGAGTCTGTCACAACCATGTGATCTCTGATATGTGGTTGAACAGAATGTAGACTATCCCTTGGTAAATGAGAGTGACCTTTAGAATCAGACAGGGAGTTGATTTTATAATGTTTATGTCACAGGAAAGGATCAGAAAGGTTATCTCTTAGCCCTTCTTAGAAAGTGATGACTCAATTAGAGGAAATCTCTAAGGAGACTTCTGAGTAGCTACTGTGCCAGGTAGTCAGATAACACACCAATCTCACACAAAATGAAAACATCTTTGCTCCTCTCCACAGAAGTTGGAGAATTCCTGTAGAACAACTTTCTCAATGTTTTCCACTGTATTTTATTTTTTCCCCAACATTTCTTTTTCTCTTATGCCTTTTGTTTTTCCTTTCTAACTTTCACGTTGCCAAGGGGCATTTAGGATCACCTAGGCTGTTTTTGCTAACAAACATGGGAACTCATCTGTGTTAGTCAGCTTTTCATCTCAGTAACAAATAACCACATAAAACAACTTAAATAAGAAAAGATTTATTTTGGCTCACAGCTTCAAAGGCTGTAGTCCAAGGTCAACTGGCTCCATTGTTTTGGGCCTGAAGTGAAACAGAACATCATGGCAGAAGGGCATAGGAGAGGAAAGCTGCTCAGCTCATGGCAGCCAGGATGTGGGGTGAGGAGGGGTGGGGGTGAAGGGGTCAGGGGTGGGGTAAGATATAGTCCATAAGGGCATGCCTCTAGTGACCTACTTCCTCCAGGCATGCCCCACCTGCCTACATTTTCCTCCACCTCCCATTAATCTGTCTGAATTATTAATTCATCCAGGGGGTAATCTACTTGCTGAAGATTATAGTTAAGCAGATCTGGAATGGAGCCTGAGATTCTGCACTTTTAACCAGCTCTTAAGTGATACCGAAACTGCCTATTCAGGATTCTGCTCTAAATCTAAACATTTGTCAGCCCCTGTGCTCCCTTTGCATATGCTTTGCACATGTTATTCCTCATTTTCTTTAATACTTTTTCCTCCTATCATCATTTAAACACATTATGCATATCTTAATTATTGTTACTTCTCTGGGAAGTCTCCTCTAATCTCTCTGACTAAACCAAGTCCCCCAGCCCCACTGCAAAGTCTAACAGAGCCATATGTGTCTCCTTCTGAGCCCTTAGCATAGTTGAGTTCTATGTGTTCTGACATTTTCTGATCAAATATTTTCTCTCCTATTGGACTATACAGGCTCCATAATGGAGCCCCTGTATCTGATGCCAATTCATCCTAGAGCCCCAAACAATGTGGGGCTCTTAGAGGAACACTCAAATATTTGTCAAGTGAATTAATTAGTGGCACCAACTCCCTACTAGTTTTTTTTCTTGACTAGCAGAGTAAAGGAATGACTTAATCAAGTTGTTGCAATAAATGTTTAGAGCCTCAGGAAAAAAATATGACTTTGTTTTTCCCTTTTTGTAACTGAGATTCTGTCACTTCTATTCTGGGTGGCTTCTGATGATGTCAACAACCTTGGCATCTACTCTGGATTTGTTTCTGCCTTGTGACTGCTCAACTCAGATAGTGACTTGGAATTAATAAAATCATATCTCTGTGGGCAACAAAGAGTCTCCCTAGTTTTTCCAAACAACAGGCTTGATTGTCAGACGGATATGGAAATAAGGTAGATGAGGAGCCCAGCTGGAGGGATGGCCACTACACAACAGAGAACTGCATGGTTGTCGAGGGTTAAATGCAGCTCTTGAAGCAGCCTCCTTTCACTGTGTCAACAGTGTGACTGATTACTCTTTGCTGTGTGGCTCCACTACTAAGACAGCTCAGCTGTTCTCCTCTCTGTATTACTTGGAGTAGCTTTCAATTTCTGTTTTTAGTGCCACTTGGTTATCTCTCACTACCAACTGCTCACTGATAGTTTCTACCACTTCCTGGTTTCTGTGGCATCACTACATCTGCTGGCTGCCTTCCTAGCTTTTAATCCCTGGTATTTGCTGCTCTTATTTTTTACATATGTTGCATTCAAATCATATTGCTTTGTTTAATACTATTATTTTTCTCTGATTCTCATGTCAAAAGCCTAGGACTGATGACAGGCCTATGTTAGATTTGCTGCCCATGAGTTTAGTGCTTATCCTAGTCCAAGAAGTTCTGAAACATGAATGATTTGCTGGAAATGGCACCTACTGGTCCTTAAGAACTGATTGTAAAATATTTGGAAAATTGATGAACACAGTTGTAAAACAGTTGAAGCCTGAAATCAGCCAAGGTAGGAGTATTTATACTCCAGATTTTGGCAAAAAAAAAAAAAAAATACAAATAAATGTCTTTCCACAGAGCCAGCTTTCAGCACACTACTAAATGGAATGGAGAACAAGGCTCCACCTTGAAGACACATTCAGAGTCATTTCCTGTGGTTGTGTGGTTCCCATTCTGAGGTTTCCTCAGCGGGGCAGTATAATTGACACGTCCTTGCATGGCCTGTTCAGTCTAACCTGGTCACTCCCAGAACTTCCAAAGTAAACACAGACTCCTTTCATCAGAATTATTCCAGTAATTGCTGCTGTGCTTATGTTTTGGGTTAAGTTTCCTGGGAAACAAACTCTAAGATGAGGATAGGGAAAAGGAGATAAGGATTACACACAGGAAGGAGTTGAACAGTAATGTACTCATCAAAAAGATGTCAGCCAATCCCACAAGAAAGAGCAGCAGCTAGATGGGGGCAGCCCATTGGACAACGTGGCTTTTTTCAGAGTGAGGTGAATTCCAGGGAGGAACTCAGATCAGAAGCCTAGACCATGAATTCTGGGAGCAGCTAGAGGAAGAAGTGCTTTGGTCTTGAAGGGGAAGTGAATAGCTCACATACATTCGCTATGTAGAAGGGGAACAAAAGTTTGTAAAAGTTTCCCTAGAGTACATTAAAGTTGTCTTATTAAATTCCCAACCAAGAAAACTTTAATCATTTTTAGTAAATGTCTAAGGGCAACTGTGCAATATCATTTCTGCTCTTTTCTGTTGTCAAGGCAATTACTGAGTCATATATTGTCAAAGCAAAGGGATATAGTTATCCCACTCCAGCCCAACCTCTTGGTAGAAAGAGATTCAAAGAACTCTCCCTTTTCCCTCCCTCTTTGAAATATATTCCTTTTGATCCTGATTATAGCCCTACAAAAAGGAATATGAAGAAGATGATGAATAGAGAGTTCAAAGTTTTGTTGTTTGGAACATTCTGCTGTTCCACTGCAGAATGGAGTAGTATCCTAGGACATATACCATTTATCAATTGGAGGATTTATCTTTCCACAAGGCATAGAGTTGGATTCTCAATTCTTGGAGACAGTATATTTATCCATTTGAAGCAAAACTGCAAAAGTCTGACTCTGACTTTTCTACGAAGGCATTGTTAGCTACTCTCTTTCCAGAGGAAAATCCAACACTTTGGAGAAGGCAGAGAATCAGTTTTCACTGAAAACTTTCAATTGTTTTTAAAAAGAGAGAAAATAGAATTTGCACTGAACTGCACTGAAAATATGGACCTCATGGAAGGAAATACAATTGAGAAATTATTCCTAAACTAAATTGAATAAAGCACAAGAAGTACATAATTTCTGCATACTGAGGCTTAGCCCCTATGAGCCTTGCTATTGTAAAATCTCATGTGGTCAGAGAAACACAGATGCTTTGAGAAGCCTCCTGAGAATTCTTTGCAATTTAGTTAATTTTGCATTCCCTGTCCTTCTTTGGTGTTTTGTTGGATAAGTATAGAGAGGACTCTTGAACAGATGGGGGAAATAGAACAGTAGTGTTAACTACTCTGTTTACAAGAGCAATCACATTCTTCTGTGCATTAGAATTATAGGTGAAGAGGGATTTGAACCAAATCCCTCTTCTACTAATGAAGTGAAGTGAAGCTCAGATAGTTTAGATAACTTGTCCAATATTACACAGCCAGTTCTCAGAAAGTTGGGATTGGGGAAACAGTCTTTGTGTTGTGGTTACATTAACTTCTACTGTTTTAAACATATTCATTCTTTCCAAAATACTTATTGATTTCTATCTTATTTTGTGTACTGTAATACTCGTAATGAAGAGCCAAATAAGACAGATTGTCTTAGCATCATGGAGTTCATTCAATGCAATCTGGTGGGCTGAATAAAAATAGTACTTCTTAATGGATAATAGAATTAACAAGATGACAATAAAATTAAACTTTTCTTGGCATAGTCTTACTAGTTGAACTAAGGTGAGAGCCAGCATAGTTTTCTGTAGGATACTCTTATATCCAAACGTTCAAAGGGGAGAAAAGTTAGCACTTCTTCTCTTTTATTAAAAAGTTAGAGCTTAAATTTATAGGCTTTGTTTCTGTTACTTTGCTACAACTATTGCCCTTGTTCTCACAGAAACCTGTTGGGTAGGAACTCAACTTAAGTTCTCCCTGCTAAGTTTAAAAGCCCTAGAAAGGTTTATTAGTCTAGCATTAGTGTCAGGGAAAAGAATTTATATATTCAGTGAATTTTGGTTTAAATTTTATCAAGTGGAACCAATTGGTAAATGTGACAAGTAGATAAACTGATATAGTTGTTGGTGATATAGTAATATTGATAATTCTGGAATGTCAAAACTTGTGTCTGGAAGAAGATTCTAGGGGCATAAGAAGCCAAGCTACAATCAGACTTCCTGTCTAAACAAGTCAGAGCAAAGTTGAATAATAAATACACATAGGGCTGGAGATGTGACTCAGCGGTAGCGCGCTCGCCTGGCATGCGTGCGGCCCGGGTTCGATCCTCAGCACCACATACCAACAAAGATGTTGTGTCCGCCAAGAACTAAAAAATAAATATTAAAAAAATTCTCTCTCTCTCTCTCTCTCTCTCTCTCTCTCTCTCTCCTCTCTCACTCTCTCTTTTAAAAAAAAAGAAATACAGTCAGCGGCCACCATCCGGGAAAGCTGAAGGATACACCGCCACTCTCCTTCAGAGTGCGACATCAAAACAGGTCGGTGTCATTCAGCTCACCCCCCAGACAGCGGGAATTCGCATAAAATCTCTCCTAGGCTTGCCGGGAGAGGGAGTATCAAGCTGAGCCTCCATACAGGCTAGGGGGAAACCAGAGACACCTGACCTCCAACCCCTCCTCCCAGTAGCAGCCAAAAAGAAACCTGGCTAGCCAGCGCTGGGGGAGGGGCAAGCAGAAAGAATCAAAGTGATAGAGTGCCAGGGATCCCAGCAGCCTGCAACAGGGCCCAGAGAGCCAGGCCAACTGATTCGCGTGGCCTGCCCTGCGGCTACAGAAGGCGTGGCGCCTCAGTGAAGCCATTAATTGGCAAGCAGGGAGGTTAGGGAAGGCCATTAGGTGGAATCCCACCAGCCAAGCCCACACGGACCCTTGGGCCGAGCACGGGTTCTCAGAAGGGGAAGGAAGCGGTACAGTCCCATCCCCCACAGCGGACACTCCGCCGAGCCAGTCAGCGGCCACCATCCGGGAAAGCTGAAGGATACACCGCCACTCTCCTTCAGAGTGCGACATCAAAACAGGTCGGTGTCATTCAGCTCACCCCCCAGACAGCGGGAATTCGCATAAAATCTCTCCTAGGCTTGCCGGGAGAGGGAGTATCAAGCTGAGCCTCCATACAGGCTAGGGGGAAACCAGAGACACCTGACCTCCAACCCCTCCTCCCAGTAGCAGCCAAAAGGAAACCTGGCTAGCCAGCGCTGGGGGAGGGGCAAGCAGAAAAAATCAAAGTGATAGAGTGCCAGGGATCCCAGCAGCCTGCAGCAGGGCCCGGAGAGCCAGGCCAACTGATTCGCGTGGCCTGCCCTGCGGCTACAGAAGGCGTGGCGCCTCAGTGAAGCCATTAATTGGCAAGCAGGGAGGTTAGGGAAGGCCATTAGGTGGAATCCCACCAGCCAAGCCCACACGGACCCTTGGGCCGAGCACGGGTTCTCAGAAGGGGAAGGAAGCGGTACAGTCCCATCCCCCACAGCGGACACTCCGCCGAGCCAGTCAGCGGCCACCATCCGGGAAAGCTGAAGGATACACCGCCACTCTCCTTCAGAGTGCGACATCAAAACAGGTCGGTGTCATTCAGCTCACCCCCCAGACAGCGGGAATTCGCATAAAATCTCTCCTAGGCTTGCCGGGAGAGGGAGTATCAAGCTGAGCCTCCATACAGGCTAGGGGGAAACCAGAGACACCTGACCTCCAACCCCTCCTCCCAGTAGCAGCCAAAAGGAAACCTGGCTAGCCAGCGCTGGGGGAGGGGCAAGCAGAAAAAATCAAAGTGATAGAGTGCCAGGGATCCCAGCAGCCTGCAGCAGGGCCCGGAGAGCCAGGCCAACTGATTCGCGTGGCCTGCCCTGCGGCTACAGAAGGCGTGGCACCTCAGTGAAGCCATTAATTGGCAAGCAGGGAGGTTAGGGAAGGCCATTAGGTGGAATCCCACCAGCCAAGCCCACACGGACCCTTGGGCCGAGCACGGGTTCTCAGAAGGGGAAGGAAGCGGTACAGTCCCATCCCCCACAGCGGACACTCCGCCGAGCCAGTCAGCGGCCACCATCCGGGAAAGCTGAAGGATACACCGCCACTCTCCTTCAGAGTGCGACATCAAAACAGGTCGGTGTCATTCAGCTCACCCCCCAGACAGCGGGAATTCGCATAAAATCTCTCCTAGGCTTGCCGGGAGAGGGAGTATCAAGCTGAGCCTCCATACAGGCTAGGGGGAAACCAGAGACACCTGACCTCCAACCCCTCCTCCCAGTAGCAGCCAAAAAGAAACCTGGCTAGCCAGCGCTGGGGGAGGGGCAAGCAGAAAGAATCAAAGTGATAGAGTGCCAGGGATCCCAGCAGCCTGCAACAGGGCCCGGAGAGCCAGGCCAACTGATTCGCGTGGCCTGCCCTGCGGCTACAGAAGGCGTGGCGCCTCAGTGAAGCCATTAATTGGCAAGCAGGGAGGTTAGGGAAGGCCATTAGGTGGAATCCCACCAGCCAAGCCCACACGGACCCTTGGGCCGAGCACGGGTTCTCAGAAGGGGAAGGAAGCGGTACAGTCCCATCCCCCACAGCGGACACTCCGCCGAGCCAGTCAGCGGCCACCATCCGGGAAAGCTGAAGGATACACCGCCACTCTCCTTCAGAGTGCGACATCAAAACAGGTCGGTGTCATTCAGCTCACCCCCCAGACAGCGGGAATTCGCATAAAATCTCTCCTAGGCTTGCCGGGAGAGGGAGTATCAAGCTGAGCCTCCATACAGGCTAGGGGGAAACCAGAGACACCTGACCTCCAACCCCTCCTCCCAGTAGCAGCCAAAAGGAAACCTGGCTAGCCAGCGCTGGGGGAGGGGCAAGCAGAAAAAATCAAAGTGATAGAGTGCCAGGGATCCCAGCAGCCTGCAGCAGGGCCCGGAGAGCCAGGCCAACTGATTCGCGTGGCCTGCCCTGCGGCTACAGAAGGCGTGGCACCTCAGTGAAGCCATTAATTGGCAAGCAGGGAGGTTAGGGAAGGCCATTAGGTGGAATCCCACCAGCCAAGCCCACACGGACCCTTGGGCCGAGCACGGGTTCTCAGAAGGGGAAGGAAGCGGTACAGTCCCATCCCCCACAGCGGACACTCCGCCGAGCCAGTCAGCGGCCACCATCCGGGAAAGCTGAAGGATACACCGCCACTCTCCTTCAGAGTGCGACATCAAAACAGGTCGGTGTCATTCAGCTCACCCCCCAGACAGCGGGAATTCGCATAAAATCTCTCCTAGGCTTGCCGGGAGAGGGAGTATCAAGCTGAGCCTCCATACAGGCTAGGGGGAAACCAGAGACACCTGACCTCCAACCCCTCCTCCCAGTAGCAGCCAAAAAGAAACCTGGCTAGCCAGCGCTGGGGGAGGGGCAAGCAGAAAGAATCAAAGTGATAGAGTGCCAGGGATCCCAGCAGCCTGCAACAGGGCCCGGAGAGCCAGGCCAACTGATTCGCGTGGCCTGCCCTGCGGCTACAGAAGGCGTGGCGCCTCAGTGAAGCCATTAATTGGCAAGCAGGGAGGTTAGGGAAGGCCATTAGGTGGAATCCCACCAGCCAAGCCCACACGGACCCTTGGGCCGAGCACGGGTTCTCAGAAGGGGAAGGAAGCGGTACAGTCCCATCCCCCACAGCGGACACTCCGCCGAGCCAGTCAGCGGCCACCATCCGGGAAAGCTGAAGGATACACCGCCACTCTCCTTCAGAGTGCGACATCAAAACAGGTCGGTGTCATTCAGCTCACCCCCCAGACAGCGGGAATTCGCATAAAATCTCTCCTAGGCTTGCCGGGAGAGGGAGTATCAAGCTGAGCCTCCATACAGGCTAGGGGGAAACCAGAGACACCTGACCTCCAACCCCTCCTCCCAGTAGCAGCCAAAAGGAAACCTGGCTAGCCAGCGCTGGGGGAGGGGCAAGCAGAAAAAATCAAAGTGATAGAGTGCCAGGGATCCCAGCAGCCTGCAGCAGGGCCCGGAGAGCCAGGCCAACTGATTCGCGTGGCCTGCCCTGCGGCTACAGAAGGCGTGGCGCCTCAGTGAAGCCATTAATTGGCAAGCAGGGAGGTTAGGGAAGGCCATTAGGTGGAATCCCACCAGCCAAGCCCACACGGACCCTTGGGCCGAGCACGGGTTCTCAGAAGGGGAAGGAAGCGGTACAGTCCCATCCCCCACAGCGGACACTCCGCCGAGCCAGTCAGCGGCCACCATCCGGGAAAGCTGAAGGATACACCGCCACTCTCCTTCAGAGTGCGACATCAAAACAGGTCGGTGTCATTCAGCTCACCCCCCAGACAGCGGGAATTCGCATAAAATCTCTCCTAGGCTTGCCGGGAGAGGGAGTATCAAGCTGAGCCTCCATACAGGCTAGGGGGAAACCAGAGACACCTGACCTCCAACCCCTCCTCCCAGTAGCAGCCAAAAAGAAACCTGGCTAGCCAGCGCTGGGGGAGGGGCAAGCAGAAAGAATCAAAGTGATAGAGTGCCAGGGATCCCAGCAGCCTGCAACAGGGCCCGGAGAGCCAGGCCAACTGATTCGCGTGGCCTGCCCTGCGGCTACAGAAGGCGTGGCGCCTCAGTGAAGCCATTAATTGGCAAGCAGGGAGGTTAGGGAAGGCCATTAGGTGGAATCCCACCAGCCAAGCCCACACGGACCCTTGGGCCGAGCACGGGTTCTCAGAAGGGGAAGGAAGCGGTACAGTCCCATCCCCCACAGCGGACACTCCGCCGAGCCAGTCAGCGGCCACCATCCGGGAAAGCTGAAGGATACACCGCCACTCTCCTTCAGAGTGCGACATCAAAACAGGTCGGTGTCATTCAGCTCACCCCCCAGACAGCGGGAATTCGCATAAAATCTCTCCTAGGCTTGCCGGGAGAGGGAGTATCAAGCTGAGCCTCCATACAGGCTAGGGGGAAACCAGAGACACCTGACCTCCAACCCCTCCTCCCAGTAGCAGCCAAAAGGAAACCTGGCTAGCCAGCGCTGGGGGAGGGGCAAGCAGAAAAAATCAAAGTGATAGAGTGCCAGGGATCCCAGCAGCCTGCAGCAGGGCCCGGAGAGCCAGGCCAACTGATTCGCGTGGCCTGCCCTGCGGCTACAGAAGGCGTGGCACCTCAGTGAAGCCATTAATTGGCAAGCAGGGAGGTTAGGGAAGGCCATTAGGTGGAATCCCACCAGCCAAGCCCACACGGACCCTTGGGCCGAGCACGGGTTCTCAGAAGGGGAAGGAAGCGGTACAGTCCCATCCCCCACAGCGGACACTCCGCCGAGCCAGTCAGCGGCCACCATCCGGGAAAGCTGAAGGATACACCGCCACTCTCCTTCAGAGTGCGACATCAAAACAGGTCGGTGTCATTCAGCTCACCCCCCAGACAGCGGGAATTCGCATAAAATCTCTCCTAGGCTTGCCGGGAGAGGGAGTATCAAGCTGAGCCTCCATACAGGCTAGGGGGAAACCAGAGACACCTGACCTCCAACCCCTCCTCCCAGTAGCAGCCAAAAAGAAACCTGGCTAGCCAGCGCTGGGGGAGGGGCAAGCAGAAAGAATCAAAGTGATAGAGTGCCAGGGATCCCAGCAGCCTGCAACAGGGCCCGGAGAGCCAGGCCAACTGATTCGCGTGGCCTGCCCTGCGGCTACAGAAGGCGTGGCGCCTCAGTGAAGCCATTAATTGGCAAGCAGGGAGGTTAGGGAAGGCCATTAGGTGGAATCCCACCAGCCAAGCCCACACGGACCCTTGGGCCGAGCACGGGTTCTCAGAAGGGGAAGGAAGCGGTACAGTCCCATCCCCCACAGCGGACACTCCGCCGAGCCAGTCAGCGGCCACCATCCGGGAAAGCTGAAGGATACACCGCCACTCTCCTTCAGAGTGCGACATCAAAACAGGTCGGTGTCATTCAGCTCACCCCCCAGACAGCGGGAATTCGCATAAAATCTCTCCTAGGCTTGCCGGGAGAGGGAGTATCAAGCTGAGCCTCCATACAGGCTAGGGGGAAACCAGAGACACCTGACCTCCAACCCCTCCTCCCAGTAGCAGCCAAAAGGAAACCTGGCTAGCCAGCGCTGGGGGAGGGGCAAGCAGAAAAAATCAAAGTGATAGAGTGCCAGGGATCCCAGCAGCCTGCAGCAGGGCCCGGAGAGCCAGGCCAACTGATTCGCGTGGCCTGCCCTGCGGCTACAGAAGGCGTGGCGCCTCAGTGAAGCCATTAATTGGCAAGCAGGGAGGTTAGGGAAGGCCATTAGGTGGAATCCCACCAGCCAAGCCCACACGGACCCTTGGGCCGAGCACGGGTTCTCAGAAGGGGAAGGAAGCGGTACAGTCCCATCCCCCACAGCGGACACTCCGCCGAGCCAGTCAGCGGCCACCATCCGGGAAAGCTGAAGGATACACCGCCACTCTCCTTCAGAGTGCGACATCAAAACAGGTCGGTGTCATTCAGCTCACCCCCCAGACAGCGGGAATTCGCATAAAATCTCTCCTAGGCTTGCCGGGAGAGGGAGTATCAAGCTGAGCCTCCATACAGGCTAGGGGGAAACCAGAGACACCTGACCTCCAACCCCTCCTCCCAGTAGCAGCCAAAAAGAAACCTGGCTAGCCAGCGCTGGGGGAGGGGCAAGCAGAAAGAATCAAAGTGATAGAGTGCCAGGGATCCCAGCAGCCTGCAACAGGGCCCGGAGAGCCAGGCCAACTGATTCGCGTGGCCTGCCCTGCGGCTACAGAAGGCGTGGCGCCTCAGTGAAGCCATTAATTGGCAAGCAGGGAGGTTAGGGAAGGCCATTAGGTGGAATCCCACCAGCCAAGCCCACACGGACCCTTGGGCCGAGCACGGGTTCTCAGAAGGGGAAGGAAGCGGTACAGTCCCATCCCCCACAGCGGACACTCCGCCGAGCCAGTCAGCGGCCACCATCCGGGAAAGCTGAAGGATACACCGCCACTCTCCTTCAGAGTGCGACATCAAAACAGGTCGGTGTCATTCAGCTCACCCCCCAGACAGCGGGAATTCGCATAAAATCTCTCCTAGGCTTGCCGGGAGAGGGAGTATCAAGCTGAGCCTCCATACAGGCTAGGGGGAAACCAGAGACACCTGACCTCCAACCCCTCCTCCCAGTAGCAGCCAAAAGGAAACCTGGCTAGCCAGCGCTGGGGGAGGGGCAAGCAGAAAAAATCAAAGTGATAGAGTGCCAGGGATCCCAGCAGCCTGCAGCAGGGCCCGGAGAGCCAGGCCAACTGATTCGCGTGGCCTGCCCTGCGGCTACAGAAGGCGTGGCGCCTCAGTGAAGCCATTAATTGGCAAGCAGGGAGGTTAGGGAAGGCCATTAGGTGGAATCCCACCAGCCAAGCCCACACGGACCCTTGGGCCGAGCACGGGTTCTCAGAAGGGGAAGGAAGCGGTACAGTCCCATCCCCCACAGCGGACACTCCGCCGAGCCAGTCAGCGGCCACCATCCGGGAAAGCTGAAGGATACACCGCCACTCTCCTTCAGAGTGCAACATCAAAACAGCGGACACTCCATCCAGGCAGTCAGTGGCCACCATCCGGGAAAGCTGAAGAATACACCACCACTCTCCAACAGCTTGTAACATCAAAACAGCCAGCAACAGGACCCCGGAGATCCAGGCCAACTGATTCGCGCGTCCTGCCCCGCAGCTACAGAAGGCGTGGCGCCTCAGAGAAGCCATTAATTAGCAAGCAGGGAGGTTAGGGACTGCCATTAGGTGGAATCCCACCAGCCAAGCCCACCGCCCACGCCCGGAAGAGGCCCAGCGATCTGCCAGCATTGTAGTCACGACACCCCAATTGGAATAGGGACAGAGCAGAGCCGCCTTCCACTCCCGGAACAGGCCCAGAGAGCCGCCAGCGTGATAGACACGTCACCCCAATTGGAGTAGGGGCACAGCCGCCCCCCGCACCTGCAAGGGAGACTTTTCAAGTATACAAGAGCAACATAAATAAATAGGGGGTAAATTTCAAAACACAACAGTTGCACCAAGCAGAAAGAAACGCGGGCAGTATGAAAAGACAAGGAAAGAAAGGACCACAAGCAATGCAGGTCAACTCAACTTTAGAAGAGGTAATAGCTGCAACAGATGGAATATCAGATAAAGAGTTCAGGATATATATGCTTCAGATGATCTGGAGTCTCAAGGAAGACATGAGACAGCAAAATCAGACAATGAAAGATCACATTGACAAACAAATCCAGGAAGTCAAAGATCAATTTCACAGGGAGATAGAGGTAATAAAAAACAAACAAATTGAAATTCTAGAAATGCAGGAAACAATAAACCAACTTAAAAACTCAATTGAGAATACTACCAGCAGAGTAGATCACTTAGAAGAGAGAACATCAGACAATGAAGACAAAGTATTTCAACTGGAAAAGAACATAGACAGCTCAGCAAGTCTGCTAAGAAACCATGAGCAGAACATCCAAGAATTATGGGACAATATCAAAAGACCAAATTTAAGAGTCATTGGGATACAGGAAGGCACAGAGCTCCATTCCAAAGGAATAAACTGTCTATTCAGTGAAATAATACGAGAAAACTTCCCAGAATTGAAGAATGAGACAGAATCCCAAATCCTGGAAGCCTACAGGACGCCGAATGTGCAAAATCATAAGAGATCCACACCTAGACACATTATAATGAAGATGTCCAACATACAGAATAAGGAGAGAATTTTAAAAGCTGCAAGAGAAAGAAAGCAGATTACATTTAGGGGTAAACCAATCAGGATAACAGCTGATCTCTCAACACAGACTCTGAAAGCTAGAAGATCCTGGAATAACATATTTCAAACACTGAAAGACAATGGGCTCCAACCAAGAATCGTGTATCCGGCGAAATTAAGCTTCAGGTTAGAAGATGAAATTAAAACCTTCCACAATAAACAAAAGTTAAAAGAATTCGCAGCTAGAAAACCATCTCTTCAAAAAATCCTTGGCAAAACATTACAGGAAGAGGAAATGGAAAACAACATTGAAAACCAACAATGGGAGGTAGGACAGTAAAGGGGGGAAAGTAGTCATAGAGGATAACAAATCAGGTTTAGTAACATCAATAAACAAATATGGATAGAAGAACAAACCATATCTCAATAATAACCCTAAATGTTAATGGCTTAAACTCACCAATTAAGAGACACAGGCTAGTAGAATGGATCAAAAAACAAGACCCAACAATATGCTGTCTACAGGAGACGCATTTGATAGGAAAAGATATACATAGACTGAAGGTGAAAGGTTGGGAAAAATCATATCACTCATATGGACCGCGGAAACAAGCAGGAGTGTCCATACTCATATCTAATAAAATAGATTTCAAGCCAAAGCTAATCAAAAGGGATATAGAAGGACACTTCATACTGCTCAAGGGAACCATACACCAACAAGACATAACAATCATAAATATATATGCCCCAAATAATGGTGCAGCTGTATTCATCAAGCAAACTCTTCTCAAGTTCAAGAGTCTAATAGACCAACATACAATAATCATGGGAGACTTCAACACACCTCTCTCACCACTGGACAGATCTTCCAAACAAAAGTTAAATAAGGAAACTATAGAACTCAATAACACAATTAACAACCTAGACTTAATTGACATATATAGACTATACCACCCAACATCAAGTAGCTACACTTTTTTCTCAGCAGCACATGGAACCTTCTCAAAAATAGACCATATACTATGTCACAGGGCAACACTTAGACAATACAAAGGGGTAGAGATAATACCATGCATCTTATCTGATCATAATGGAATGAAACTGAAAATCAATGATAAAAGAAGGAAGGAAAAATCAAGCATCACCTGGAGAATGAACAATAGGTTGCTGAGTGATCAATGGGTTTTAGAAGACATCAAGGAGGAAATTAAAAACTTCCTAGAGTTAAATGAAAACACAGACACAACATATCGGAATCTATGGGACACATTGAAAGCAGTTCTAAGAGGAAAATTCATTGCTTGGAGTTCATTCCTCAAAAAAAGAAAAAACCAACAAATAAATGATCTCATACTTCATCTCAAAATCCTAGAAAAAGAAGAGCAAAACAACAGCAAAAGAAGTAGAAGGCAAGAAATAATTAAAATCAGAGCTGAAATTAATGAAATTGAAACAAAAGAAACAATTGAAAAAATTGACAAAACTAAAAGCTGGTTCTTTGAAAAAATAAATAAAATTGACAGACCCTTAGCCATGCTAACGAAGAGAAGAAGAGAGAGAACCCAAATTACTAGCATACGGGATGAAAAAGGCAATATCACAACAGACACTTCAGAAATACAGAAGATAATCAGAAATTACTTTGAATCCTTATACTCCAATAAAATAGAAGATAGTGAAGGCATAGATAAATTCCTTGAGTCCTATGATCTGCCCAGATTGAGCCAGGAGGATATAGACAACCTAAACAGACCAATAACAATAGAGGAAATAGAAGAAACCATCAAAAGACTACCAACTAAGAAAAGCCCAGGACCGGATGGGTATACAGCAGAGTTTTACAAAACCTTTAAAGAGGAACTAACACCAATACTTTTCAAGCTATTTCAGGAAATAGAAAAAGAGGGAGAACTTCCAAATTCATTCTACGACGCCAACATCACCCTGATTCCGAAACCAGACAAAGACACATCAAAGAAGGAAAACTACAGACCAATATCTCTAATGAACCTTGACGCAAAAATCCTCAATAAAATTCTGGCGAATCGGATTCAAATACATATCAAAAAAATTATACATCATGATCAAGTAGGATTCATCCCTGGGATGCAAGGCTGGTTTAATATACGGAAATCAATAAATGTTATTCACCACATCAATAGACTTAAAAATAAGAACCATATGATCATCTCAATAGATGCAGAAAAAGCATTCGACAAAGTACAGCATCCCTTTATGTTCAAAACGCTAGAAAAATTAGGGATAACAGGATCATACCTCAACATTGTAAAAGCAATCTATGATAAGCCACAGGCCAGCATCATTCTGAATGGAGAAAAATTGAAGGCATTCCCTCTAAGATCTGGTACAAGACAGGGATGCCCTCTCTCACCACTTCTGTTCAACATAGTCCTCGAAACACTGGCCAGAGCAATTAGGCAGACGAAAGAAATTAAAGGCATAAAAATAGGAAAAGAAGAACTTAAATTATCACTATTTGCAGATGATATGATTCTATACCTAGCAGACCCAAAAGGGTCTACAAAGAAGCTATTAGAGCTAATAAATGAATTCAGCAAAGTGGCAGGATATAAGATCAACACGCATAAATCAAAGGCGTTCCTGTATATGAGCGACAAATCCTCTGAAACGGAAATGAGGACAACTACTCCATTCACAATATCCCCCCAAAAAATAAAATACTTGGGAATCAACCTAACAAAAGAGGTGAAAGATTTATACAATGAAAATTACAGAACCCTAAAGAAAGACATAGAAGAAGACCTTAGAAGATGGAAAAACATACCCTGCTCATGGATAGGCAGAACTAACATCATCAAAATGGCGATATTACCAAAAGTTCTCTATAAGTTCAATGCAATGCCAATCAAAATCCCAACAGCATATCTTGTAGAAATAGATAAAAGAATCATGAAATTCATATGGAATAATAAAAGACCCAGAATAGCAAAAACAATACTAAGCAGGAAGTGTGAATCAGGCGGTATAGCGATACCAGACTTCAAGCTATACTACAGAGCAATAGTAACAAAAACAGCATGGTACTGGTACCAAAACAGGCGGGTGGACCAATGGTACAGAATAGAGGACACAGTAACTAATCCACAAAACTACAACTATCTTATTTTTGATAAAGGGGCTAAAAGCATGCAATGGAGGAAGGATAGCATCTTCAACAAATGGTGCTGGGAAAACTGGAAATCCATTTGCACCAAAATGAATCTGAATCCCTATCTCTCGCCGTGCACAAAAGTTAACTCAAAATGGATCAAGGAGCTTGATATTAAATCAGAGACACGGCATCTGATAGAAGAAAAAGTTGGTTATGATCTACACGCTGTGGGATCGGGCTCCAAATTCCTCAATAGGACACCCATAGCGCTAGAGTTAACAAATAGAATCAACAAATGGGACTTACTCAAACTAAAAAGTTTTTTCTCAGCAAAAGAAACAATAAGAGAGATAAATAGGGAGCCTACATCCTGGGAACAAATCTTTACTCCACACACTTCAGATAGAGCCCTAATAACCAGAATATACAAAGAACTCAAAAAATTAGACAATAAGATAACAAATAACCCAATCAATAAATGGGCCAAGGACCTGAACAGACACTTCTCAGAGGAGGACATACAATCAATCAACAAGTACATGAAAAAATGCTCACCATCACTAGCAGTCAGAGAAATGCAAATCAAAACTACCCTAAGATACCATCTCACTCCAGTAAGACTGGCAGCCATTAGGAAGTCAAACAACAATAAGTGCTGGAGAGGATGCGGGGAAAAGGGCACTCTTGTTCATTGCTGGTGGGACTGCAAATTGGTGCAGCCAATTTGGAAAGCAGTATGGAGATTTCTTGGAAAGCTGGGAATGGAACCACCATTTGACCCAGCTATTCCCCTTCTCGGTCTATTCCCTAAAGCCCTAACAAGAGCATGCTACAGGGACACTGCTACATCGATGTTCATAGCAGCTCAATTCACGATAGCAAGACTGTGGAACCAGCCTAGATGCCCTTCAATAGATGAATGGATAAAAAAAATGTGGCATTTATACACTATGGAGTATTACTCTGCATTAAAAAATGACAAAATTATAGAATTTGGAGGGAAATGGATGGCATTAGAGCAGATTATGCTAAGTGAAGCTAGTCAATCTTTAAAAAACAAATACCAAATGACTCCTTTGATATAAGGGGTGTAAACAAGGACAGGGTAGGGACGAAGAGCTTGAGAAGAATATTTACAGTAAACAGGGATGAGAGGTGGGAGGGAAAGGGAGTGAGAAGGGAAATTGCATGGAAATGGAAGGCGATCCTCAGGGTTATACAAAATGTCATATAAGAGGTAAGGAGGGGTAAGTCAAGAGAATACAAATGGAAGACATGATTTACAGTAGAAGGGGTAGAGAGAGAAAAGGGGAGGGGAGGGGAGGGGAGGGGAGGGGGGATAGTAGACAATAGGACAGACAGCAGAATACATCAGACACTAGAAAGGCAATATGTCAATCAATGGAAGGGTAACTGATGTGATACAGCAATTTGTATACGGGGTAAAAGCGGGAGTTCATAATCCACTTGAATCAAACCGTGTAATATGATGTATTAAGAACTATGTAATGTTATGAACGACCAATAAAAAAAAAAAAAAAAAAAAAAAAAAAAAAAAGAAGTGTATTCCAGGGCATGAGTAGCCCTCCTCATCCTCCACCTGGGTCCATCCTCAGCTGGGCATGCTGTACTTGACCTAACACTTCCTAGAATTTGCCATCAAGATGATTCTCATATTAGGAAACTGTTCCAGGTCATACTTTTGGTATATGGTGGCAGGCATACACTTGGCTCTGACATCGATTGAGGATAAACAGACAAAAACAACAACATGACATTGTACTGTTATTGAAAATTTATGCTAAAATTCCAAAGTCCACACTAAGTCCAGTAAGCTCAGCAAAGAACATAACTAGATCCTTCTTTGACTATGGGATAGCATTCATACTCTAATGATAATCCCAGAAAGTAACAGCCAGGGTTGCAATCCCACAGGGACCCAGAAGGGCCCCATCTGATGTAATGCTCTGCTGTCCCCATCTGGAAATTCTTCATATCTTCTTTACAAAGGGCACCCTGCATTGGGTCCCACAAGTTATGTCCTTGGTCCTAAAAATAGCTCACATTTTCAAGCATCTAATAACCTCAAATCCTTTAGCCAATTAAATCCTCATCTCAACCTCATGAATTAAAGAGTACCTTGTCTTAAAAAAAAAAAAAAAAAAAAAAAATAAAAATAAAAATAAAAAAAAAGAAATACACATAAAGATGGGATGGAAATTATTAGGATAAGGCATGCAGAATTATCTATTTTCAGTGATTTATGACCTATAGAAATGGAAATGTTGTATAATTCAACCAAATATATTCTATTGCATGTTTCATATCAGCTTTTTGTTTAATAAATGTTTCTTTTTGATCAAAGGTTATGGGTAGTTTTTCCCCTACATGGAGTAGGGATGATAACAACAGAATTTATTTATATATTATTTACTGTTAAAGTCAGTTCATCTTTTCTGGCACATATTAATTAGTCCTTCCACAGACAAGAGCCCTAGGTGCTACCCTCTGATTGGCTGGCTCTCATCTTTATCCTGCCCTTTGAATTACCTAGGCCTTTCTTTGTTTTTATTTTGAAACAGGGTCCTGCTAAATTGCCTGGTTCGTCTCATACTTGTGATCTTCCTGCTTAATCCTCCCAAGTCACTGGAGTTGCAAACATTCTCTACCATACCTACTATGCCTTTTTTATTGAGGCTCTTGGTTGCAGGTTGAAATTACTCTGTCCAAAGTCACATGCATCTTAATTCATTGGCTCTAGCACATTTATGTTGCTTCTCTTATCTTCAAGGTCTACCTTTTTAGATCAGTGGTTCACATCCTTGGGTGCATGTTCAAACTACCTGGTGAGCTTTTAATAGATACTATTGCCTGGAGTCTACCCTAGAGCTTCTGAGTTCATTATTCTGTGGAGATACCAGGGCATCAATACTTAAGTAAAAATCTTCTTAGGTGATTCAAATATGGAGAACAAAAATGCCCTGAGAAATCACTCTATATTCATGCATCTTGATTAGTGATTCTTTTCTCCTTCACAAGGCCCCAGAATCCTGAGGACTTATCCAGGTCATATTTATTCTGCTTGTCTGGTTTTGATATGCTGCCCTTCCTATCTTACTCCCTATCCTTCTGCATCAGTAAGTTGTGGGTGAGGAAGAGGTTCTTTTTCCTGGCAGTCTGTGGAAGACAGGCACTCCAAATAGGGCTCCTGACACTGGAGACTGAGGGTAGGTAGGAGGAAGCTCTGGCTGCTACTGCTGCAGGGAATCTTCTGTTCCTTATGGAAATCCCAGCAAACATGAACATGGTGGTAAGACCTGCCCAGGGGATTCACAAGGTAAACCTTTGAGGTGTCCTGAAATATGTTGAATGGGATACCCTGAGCTATCTTTTCTACCTTGTACCATCTCTTATTCATTTATTTGTTCATTTGGGTACAACTTGAACATAAATCATTGTCCCATTATCAATATCTTTGCTGGCCCATTCTTGATTCTCATCTTTCTAGCAGAAATTCTATCTACCCTTGAAAATTGATTCCAAATACATCTTGCTCTATGAAGCCTTTTTTTTTTAGTCCATCCCTTGCCAGCCTTCTGTGTTATTCTGAACTTGCATAACATCTAGCAGTAGGAAGAATAAAAATAGCAATGAATTAAAGACCAGACCAGGATCCAGTTCTGTGCAAGCCAATCTGAGCATCTATATTCCATTTTTTAAAATGACTGGATGAATGGTTTGCTTTGGGTGGGAATCTTTTCTGTGTCTCCATTATTTTAGCTGCAAAATAAGGCCATTGTAGAGAGGGTTTTAGTCAGCTTTGTGTCACTGTGACCCGTATATCCAAAAAGAACAACTTAGAGAAATAAAAGTTTATTTTGGCTCAGGTTTCAGAGGTTCAGTCCATGGCTGGTCAGCTCCATTGTTCTGGGCCCAACATAAACCAGAACATCAAACCCTAACAGAGAGCTTTATTTCTTTAAGAGCAGTCCTTGGAATGCCTGTGTTAAAATTATCTAGGCTTGTGTAAGTGTGGAGTCTCCTCCTTCCATTTGAATCCAAATCACTGGAAGACTGTGAATCTGTGTTTAAAATGTACCCCTAGGCCTTCTTTGTTTTTATTTTGATTAGGCTTAATAAAGTTAGAGAACCATGGAATTACTGGGTTTTGATCAATTAAAATATAATAATGGTAGCTGAAAATGTAAAACCTTGGTAGACATAGAGATACAAAATTCCATTGTTTTTAAAGGTAGACAGAAGAAGTATTTTGTGGTTTGGATATGAGATGTTGCCCCCAAAACTTCTGTGATAGTGCAGGTAAAATGACTGGATTATGAGAGCTGTAACCTAATCAGTCCATCATAGTTTGAATGGACTAATAGTGTGGTAACTGCAGGCAGGTAAGGAGTGACTGGTGGAGGTGGATCACTGGGAATATGCCCTGGAAGAGTGAATTTTCCCTGTGGCCCCTTACCCTTCTCTCTCTGCGTCCTGGCCCCCAGGAGCTATGTAGCTTTCCTCTGTATGTCCTTGGCCATGATGTTTTACCTTGTCTTGAGTACATAGCAAAGGAATTGGCTGACCATGGACTGAACCTCTGAAACCATGAACCAAAGTTAACTTTTCCTCTTCTACTTTGTTTTGTTGGGTGTTTTGTTCACAGCAGTGAAAGACTGATGCAAGCTCTCTTGGTTGGAAAGGCATCAGGTAGTGTAAAGATCTTGAGATACTCCAGAAACATAGGTATTATCTCCACGTGGAGGTAAATTGAGGCACAGGAATAGAGAAACATTTGAATATTATTGATTATTTACATATTCTCGAGGATTCTTTTTGCATCAAGGATTGTGCATTAAATACCTGCTTATCTGGTTAGGCTAAGCACAGGGGATAAAAGTTTTTTTTTTTTTTTTGCCACAACTCTTTCGTGTGGATGTGGCCATTATTATTATTCATGCCTAGACCAGAAGCCCCAGAAGGTAACTGAGTCATATTTCCAAGATGTTCCCTTGTCCACTTATAGATCTTGATCTATGAAATGCAACTTCTTTTTCAACTAGGGTCTATGAATTGTTTTTATAGGAATCATTTTCTGAATTTTATAAATGGGATAATCAGGGGAGAATAAGAGTTTCTTTTTTTCAATGCTAGGTATCAAACCCAGGGTATGATACATGCTAGGTAAACACTGTACCCCTGAGCTATACCTCGAGTCCCAAAATTTTCTTTACAATAATTTTTTGGTAGATATACCAAATCCAAGTGGGAGTTACATGTGATTTTATAGGTTTTTAGACTGAAATTCTCCCAAAGATACAAAACCCCTAGCTGCAATGACTTCATTCCTGCTCAAATAGGCATTTAGCTTCAGATAAATTTTCTAGTCATCAAAGAGTAGACTTGTGCTGCTGATTAATTGTCAGAGAACTTCTTGTTATAAAACCAGATTCTATTTCTGACTGAGCTACTGTGTGACCTTAAGTATGTTAAAGAGCTTTGGGATATCTTTGTTTCACATTCTAGAGTGGAGATAAAAATACATTGAAAACATCTTAAAAAAAAAAAAGAAAAGAAAACCAATGAGAATTAATGAGATAATATTAGCAGGCATATTAAAGTCACCCAGTTTTTTTTCATATTTAAATTTCTGATCCATTTCCTAATACTAAAATGGGTCATGTATTTAAAAAATGAGTATGCAGGATTAAGATTATGGTGAACAGTAATAGTTATTCTCCCCCCCCCCAAAATGAGCAGATGACAAGTAGGATTATTAAACTTCTATATATAAAATTTCCCTTTTACTTTAATTCCTGTTATGTCCATACTTTAGAAGAGACTCTTTCATAGTCCGAGGAATCTTGATCCACATGCCAGACTGCTTAATTTAAAAGCCATGAAATGTACTGAAACCTTACATTGTAAGTAACAGTTTGCTTTACTGAGTAACGAGGGTGTTATCCCTAAGTAAACCATAAGCCCACTGCCCAGTTCCTGGTAGAGTGTTGTTATCTCTGTGATAATTCAGTTCTTGCTGGAGTAAACCCATGAACCAAAATTCATGGAGAGGAGTGATTTATCCAGCATTGCCTGCCCATCCATCATGCTGCCGCCCTGCATTGTGCAGGGAGTTTGCTTGCCATGCATTTCATCATTGGCGGTATTTCATAAGTCAAGCCTGGTGATCAGACAGGGTCACCCTGAAATCCCATCTGCTGAGCAAGGCATCACGTGGCTACATTTCTCTTCCAGACTGACGGCATTTCCCAGCATCCATAGGTTTTAAAGATATGAAAAGCAGCTTAGAGAAGGCTAGGGGAGCAGCTCTGCCACTAGTGGACACAAGCAATGAGAATTAGAGACTGAGCGGGAGGAAAGGGGATAGAAAATTAAAAAAAAAAAAAAAAGAGTGAACAGATAAAGCAGAAAATAGAACACACAAAAATGAAAGCCAGGTAGGGGGAAGGAAATATCAGAATTATATGTCAATGTGGGGATAAAGAAAAAGAAAGAAAGCACAGATGAAAATAAGCCAAAATGTTATTTTGTTTACGTTCACCGAGGTGATAATTTGGAGGGTAAGTCCTCCACAAAGTTTCCTGTCAGGTCTAGATGTTCCCGTTATCCTAGGAAACTTTCATTTTCAAAATATTTATGTATTTTTTCCTTACTCTATCTTTTCAGTAAGTGAGGTTAATATTATCCCTATTTTACAGAAGAATAAGGAGGCAGTTTTGTTGTGAAACAAAAAATCTTAAACCTTTTAGTTGGATACAATCCCATTTATCATTTTTGCTTTTGTTGCCAGTGCTTTGGGAGCTATATCTGAGATCTGGAGTAGTAAGATAGAGGATATCATTGTTACAGAGACCAATGTTATGGGCTTTCTCCCTGTGCTAGCTTTTAGTAGTTTTTCATTTCAGAACTTACAGGTAAGTCTTTAAATTCATATTAAGTTCATTTTTGCCTAAGATAAGGATCCAATTTCATTTTTTCTTCATGAGACTCTTCAATTTTCCTAGCATCATTTACTGACAAGATTGTTCTTTTCCCATTTTGGTACCTTTGGGAAAATCAATAGACTGTAAATGTGTATGCATATTTCTGGGATCTCTATGCTATTCTCTTGGTCAATGTATCTATTTTTATGTCAGCATTGCACTATTTTCACTAGCACAGAATTCATCTAAAGCTTCTAACAATGTGATCACATTAGCACATGTTTTTGTAAATTTTACATAAGGAATCACAATCTTCAGAGAGCTTCTCCCTCTTTCCTTTCTGTCTTTCCCTCCATCATGCATTGCCTCATATTGGATGACATTTGGACATTTTGGGCAACTGGGTGAGAGACATTGAGATAGGGATGCATTTAGATGAAGTAGAATTTATGGAGGGAGGTTGTTGTTCTAGGTCTCTTATGTATGGCTATCATTTGCTGTTCCAGGGTAGATGTAGTTCCCAGATATATCCCATGGAGCCTGGCTGTAAGCAACAGAGAAAACAGAAGACTTAGAATGGAGACATCAAGAAGCCACTTTGGGGAAATTTTTTCTAGTCATCAAATCTATAAAATTGTAAGCATAAAGATTCAGTTGTTTTTGAAGCCTACTCAAAGTGGTGATTCCCTCCTGTCAGGAATATATTCAATAATGTAGCATGTATGACGACAAGTAAACAATTTTTATTTTTTTTCAGGCAAGATCAATAGAAGTAATGCAAACTTCTATTGTGTTATTATTCTATTGTATGAAGTTGGTTTATTATGAATCCTAACTATAATAATAGAGGAAAAATATAAATAGTCATGCTGGAAAAAACTTTTATTTTTGTTCCCTTTAGAATACATTACAACATTTTCATATGAAAAAATTACCAATGAATTTTCAGCAAAAATTTAGGGGGAAATCTATTGTAAAGGTATGTCAGGCAGCATAAAAGTATCTTATTTTTCACAATTTTTGATATCTATGGTTTTTGTCAACTTTAAAATGTTTCATTTTAAATGAATTAGTACTTATGTTCATGCTTAATTTTTGATTAGTAAAAAAGTATTGTGAATTTTTCTTAAAGAAGATCTTTAAATTGCAAATGATTTTAGTTTCCATGATACCTGGATTTGATCCTAGAGGTAAGTCAGGTAGTTTTCTAAAGATCACATGACAATTGAGCACAGAACTGCTGAATTCTCTTCAACCTTCTGTCCAGCATTTCAGACTGCTTTGGATGTGCATTCCAGAAGTTATGCACACATTTAATAATGCCACAAACACATGCATATCAGAAGATTGCAACCCAGAAGGAAATGACTACTAAGCCAATAATGTTATTCAATGGCAAGTTTAAGGATATTAAAAGGGAAAGCAAAAAATACCTAATCTGCTATTTTCTTTTTAAATATAGATGAATGGAAAGTATAAATATAATTCAACAATCAATTGTAATAACATCAAATATGAAATACAAAGACTTTGATTAAAGTTCTTGCTCCATTTCTAAGAAGCCTGGTGATTGTGGGAGATCTGATTAATTATTCCCATAATTCTTTCCTTTTCTTCCTTTTAATGTTATTCCCTAAGATGTAGCCTTCCAACTAGACTACATTCCCTGCCTATCTCTGGGTTAGATATAGTCATATGACTGAATTTTGGCCAATGGTTGCAAGTGAAAATTATGTGGATAATTCTGCATACAATTTTTATGTTTTTTTTTCTTTCTTTCTTTTGAGACAGGTGAGAAAGGGTCTTACTAAGTTGCTCAGTCTGGCCTTGAACTGTGACCTCCTGACTCAGCTTACTGAGGAGCTGAAATTACTATAGTGGACCATCATGTCCAGCATCTTGTCAGATTTAAAGAATACTGGTTGGAAATGTATGATATGTCAAGATCATTGTATTGTCTTGAACAACTAATAAAAAAAGAGTACTGTTTGGGAATATTTGTGGAAGGTTCCTCTATTTGGGTTTATCTGATGTTTTAATGATTGGATTGGGATCATGTTTTAGAGGCATTTATTTATTTTGCAGAATCAAACTCAGGGCCTTGCCCATGCTAGGCAAGTTCCCTACCACTGAACAATATCCCTAACTCTTAGAGGTTTTTAATCTTAACATAAAGGTAATATAGAATAAAAAGGAAAGGAGAGAAGGGGAGATGGAAGATGGAGAGAGAATAAACTCACTGTTCTAATAATTACTTCATTAGCTCTAACTGCTGTTCTATTGGTATGTTCCTATAGTAGAATAGAATTTTGTACTCTAGCTCTATGATTACTATTTGTTTTGTTTTGTTTTTGTCATTGTTGTTGTACTGGGGATTGAATACAGAATTTACCATTCAGATACATCTCCAGCCCTTTTTATTTTGAGACAGGATCTTGTTAAATTGTTAAGGCTGGCCTCAGACTTTCGACCCTCCTGCTTCAGCCTCTCTAGTTGCTGATATTACAGGCGTGCAACACCGTGCCCAGCTCTATGAAGTACCTTTGAGAATCACAAGAATATATTCTGCTTCCTTTCTTTCTCCTAATACTGCTGAACAGACCTGAGTTGCCCTCTATCTGTCCATGTTGTCATCCTGGAAAGATGCCTTATAAAGCACACAATATGAGTACGGAACTTAATAACAAATAGGCAAGGGTACACTGGAGCTGGCATCTAGTCTAGTTGTACAAAGGTTTATTTTATTTTTTAAAAAGTATTTATTTTTTAGTTTTAAGTGGACACAATGTCTTCATTTTATAATATGTGGTGCTGAGGATCGAACTCAGTGCCTCAAGCATGCTAGGCAAGCACTCCACCACTGAGCCACAACCCCAGCCCCCAAAGGTTTATTTTAGAAAAGCTGACTACCGAGAGCTCCATACCAGAGTGAACTGTCAGCAAATTCTTACTACTTTGGGAAGGTTTTTCATTGTTGTTTTTGTCTTTTTAAAGGAGAGAAAAGAGAAGAGAGGGTGCAGGATAGGAGAGAGGGAAGGAAGAAAAAAATTACGATATTACAAAATCAGATGCTAATTATAGATGAGAAAAAAGATGAGACTTGGTGAATTTAGGAAAATAAAGGAAAACAAGGAAACTGAAATCTTTTGGGGTGCTCACTTTTAGTTTGATTTCTCAGATACAGTAAGGGGAAACATCATTTTGATTGGGACAGGAATTAGCCTACCTATTTCTTTATTGCCCTTACTTTTCAAATTGTGCAAATCCTGGGCAAAAGCCTGCTGTAACTGAAACTTTGGGTTTTTTACATACCTGCACTTAGTTATGATCCAAGTACAGTTAATTAGCAGTTGTGGAAGGGGTTGCATGCTTCCAGAAGGATGGATTGACAAGAAGCAGAAAGTGTAGTTATAGATCATGGTAGCAATTCCAAAAATATTCAGAACCAATGTTCCAACACTTCTATATACTCTATTTCTGTGTTGAAACCTTCAACATTTAACATTTATATTCTCTCACCCTTCTTTTTTGGTGTATGTTGATATGTTTAATCATAAATCTTTTCCCTTTGAAAGTCCTATGCATTTTTCCTTGGTTATTTCTTGAGAGAAGTTTTCAAGTTATAATGACAGCTTTTTATTTAATCTTAAAAATTTTGCTTTAGTACCAAGAAATCTCGATATTGTTCTTTAGAAGTTATTGAACACAACTCACAAATTTCTGTCACATGTATCTACTCACATTTAAGGTAAAGGGCATTCATATCTATTTATAGTGCTATGTTACTAGGGATCCTATGTTTTATCCTAACTAAATATACTGTATTATGGAAAAATATACAAGATTGTTACTGTATTTTCATTATGACTTATGATTGGCTTGCTGTGACATTCCATCCTACAAATTAATACATTGTAGGTGCTAAAATGTCTTCATTCCAAAGAAATACATAAACAAGGAAGGGAAGTAATTTAATTTTAGCTCTTATTTAACTTTGACTTAGTGGTTCCTAGTTTGGGGTGACAGCCACAAAAAGTCAAGCAAATCCCCAGGATGCCAAACCACAAGGCAGTTTCTGGCAACAGCAAGGGATTGCAGCTCTGTTCCTAGAAAAGTCCCCAAATATAACTTTTTCACGACAAGTGTTTAAAGGCAAACAGGATTACATTCTCTTGCTTATGAACATCCATCCATCTATTGTATAAACATGTGCACTTCCCTTTTGCAGCTGCTATCATGTCTCTCTCACCCTGAGGTTAGGGACTTCCTTATTTTATTGGTCCAGCTGACAGCATCCTGTGGTCTTCTCTACCCAGTCCTCCACTTGCTTGCCTCCTCCCCCTCTCCTAGCACCACTCCTGGCCTTAACTGTTTTTGTCACTCTTCTCTTCTTTGATGACAGAGCAGAGTTGAGTTTCATAACTCTGGATTTGTAGACATGCTTGATTGAGTCCAAATTGGAACTCAAAATGTGTTTCTCTTTGGGAATTCATGTGATAGACCATCATCTTCACTTGTGGGTTTTTTTCTTGACTTTGGAACCAAATCATCACACAATAATGGTCACATGGAAGGTATGTTTAACCAGTTAGGGGGAGGGAAGGTGTCTATTTATGAAAAATTGAAATTATCTGAGCTTCTAGCTCTATTCATGTACTATTCATATTCACTTCGTTTAAAAAATGGATTGTGATTTTTAAGAGATCTATCAGTTTTGAAGTAATCAAAACTGCTATTTACTGTATAATATAGCAATTCAGTCAAAGTGAATAACAAGCCTCAGTAGACTGGCTTCTCAGGGAACTTTGTTCTTATTTACAAAAGTGTTGTAATTCTAAAATTTTGCCAAAGGACAGCTATGTGAAATCTGGATAATGGAAGATAATTTTGAATCTCTTTCACTGCTCCCACATCTAAAATGTGTGTGTTTCAAAAGCAGATTTAGAAGGTAGATGGTGTTTTACTAGACTATTTATGCTTTAAATTTCTTTTTTCTCTTAAACAAAATGTGTCCTGAGGCCTCCTTGGGAATTTACTGAGAAATAATTGGGTAAGAAAGAAAAGAATCATTTGTTTTGGTGAGACAGAATATACAGCTGATCAACAAAGTCCTATGGCTGTAGAAGTGAGGATAGTCTCATTAACTGAAATGAAAAACTCAAAATGAGAATCACACAGAAAATAAAACATTAAATGAAATAGAAAGCAGCTTTTTAAAGTTAGAATTAAATGATTAAGTCACCCAAAAATAGTCTGTAGGGGGCCACTTTGAATTCCAGTCCTGAAGCAAGAGGCTCTGACCGATCACTGCATTTCGGGTGACTTGGGCGTTGTCCCAGCTCAGGAAGTAGAAGGTGTGTCTGCAGATGTAAGTGTCATCCCTGAGGTTGAATTACACTCATCTGTCCCTTGTAACTCTGCCCCTTCTGGCCTTTTTTGGATAGAGCTTTCTAAGAACAAGAGTACCCCAATAAAAGTCCACTTCCAAACGTGCTCGATCTCTATGGCCAGCCTCTTGTGACTTTCTCTTGCTCTCCCTTTTGGAGAGCCTGAGGCCAAGAGCTGAGAAGCCGTCCAGAAGCTTCTTTAAAGGTAAAGTGTGTCTGCATTTTATTTGGAGTCCCTGGAAATTCACATGAATGATCCCAAGTTCAGCGGCTCATACAGAATGGGGGCAGCAATAATATTTTCTTTGATGAAAGAAAAATGTATAATTTGGGGGATAAAACACGGAGGAACAGAATGGGAAGAATAAGCAAAGTATATGAAGGACTTTCATTCAATAGACAAAATCTTCCAATTAATGCTTTATTCTTTTTTAAAGTATGGTGGGAATTAGGTTTTGTAGGGGTAAAGAGAACTTTCCCATCATCCTCTGAAGTTTTGATAAAGTACATCTATGAAATAAACAGACATTAGATCAACAGGAGAAAATGCTTCCAAATTTATTATGTGCACAGGTATATCACAAGGGAAAAAAAGTGGGTACCCAACAATCCAGTGAAATGTAAGAGCTTATATGCTGACTTCAGTGGAGAGAGGGGAGGGGCATGTGGGCAACGTAGGGGAGATAATCGAGGTATCTGAACAACTGGTGATAGACTGTGACATAGACTGTCTGGATGTGGTGTTAACCTTTGGTCTTCTTTCCTATGCTTTGAGTCAATTTCCTCCAATGAAGAGATTCCTGGGGAGGGGATATGACACAATTTTATTCTTTAAGGAGGATCCATTTTCAAGGTAGGCAAGGAACATTTAGAGAAAATTTCTGCCTGTGCTTTGGGGAAGAAAGAGAAATGAGAGACAGGAGGGCAAGAGGAGGTCAGAGAGACCTTGGTTCTCATTTAGTTCAAAGCAGGGAGCAATCCAAAGTGCCATACTTTGGAGTATCATTTCCTGAGCCCCAGTAGTTCTTTCTAAAACACGAATCTCTCATGTATGACTGTGTCTTTTACTGTTTGACTTTTAGACTCTGAATTTCTTGCCTTTCTAAAAGCGGCTTTACAGAAATATGCAATCTAAAGTATCAGGGGACTGATGAGTAGCAAGGAGATGGGACTGCCTGAGAAGAACCAGGACAGTGAGGGAACGAGAGGAGATGAGAATGCAGAAAAGAAATTGCATCTCACTGCAGAAACATCTGTTCTTGGGGAAAGAAGGACATGAGGGGCCCTGTGCTTATAGAAAGAAAAATCCAAGTCAAATGTCACATCAGACTAGAGGGAAGGAAAGGCCAAGTCCAGGAAACTAGGTCTGGGTCGAATGGTTTAACATGCAGAGATTCAGGTCTGTATTGTGAGATTCACAAAGATCAAGTTCAGGACCAATAATCAGAATTGCAAGTCAGCAGAACTCAGTTCACATAGTTGAGTACATGAAGAGCATATGCTATGCCAGGAACTTTGTTGAGTGCAGAAGGTGCAGCCAGAGATGCAAGGTAGGGTTTGTGGGTATCCAGGGCCTTAAATGACAGGGGGCATTAGCAGGATGAGATGTAGGTAAGTGAAGGGCAGTATGGGGTGGAGGATATCTTTTTTTAATTCATTTTAAGTTTATGGTTGAGGCCCCTACCATAAAAGACAGATTAACAGGAGATAATCACATAGATTATTTAAATGTTTTATGTGACACAGGAGTTTTCATCAGGAGATGAAAACCTGAAGGAGTAGTTAAGCCTAAGTGTATAGTTTTAATTAATAGGTTATTATAAAGAGTAGACAGTTGGCCTGATTTCCATCCACAGTACCCCCACCCTGCCAAAAAAGTAGGCAGACATGGAGAAATATAATGGTAGAAAGCAGGTATGAACTAAATGTAATAAGTTAGGGAAATTTAGCAAGTCCTACTTGTTCAGATTTTTCTCTGTGTCCCTTTGAGGTAAGGATGTTCCTTTCCTTATGCTATAGAGAAGGTACCTTTCACACCAGGGTCTTATGACCTGCTTCAGAGGATAGTAAAATTTTCCTTAGATTTCATGACTTGTTTCAGGGAATAAGGGCAGAGGAAGTTCAGAGAGACCTTCCTGCTTCTGTGGTTTTTCTCAAATTCCTTCAGCTTAAAATACTCTGGAGTAGTGTTTCCTGAACCCCATCATTGGCAAAGGCAGGCAGAGATATGAGTGGATGTCTATTACTTTCGATTTAAAAGAAAAAAGTCCCGTTAATATTAGAGTACACACGGTTTTAAAGGAGGTACAAGTGAGTTTATCCAGTGACACTTCAGAGCTATATTCCTGAGTTTTCAAGGGGACCAGAAACTGAACAAATGGTGGTGACATTCTTGAACATGAGTCTGGTAGCTCACTGAAGAAGGAAACTTATCTTAGTCTTCTTTGGGTCACAGGATCCAGAGCTCAGAACTGAGTTGTGGTTCAGTAAAGTATTCACTCTTCTTTATATCATCCTTTCAAATTCTTTGTTAGTGACTTTGGAAGAGTAGTTTTTATCATCCCAGAAAAGATTTGAACACTTCAAAATAGATTCTATCGATGGGTATCAAAGTGACAATTGCGAAGCAGATTTAGCCTACTGATTTATGGTCTCTCTCTCTCTCTCTCTCTCTCTCTCTCTCTCTCTCTCTCACACACACACACACACACAGAAAGAGAGAGAGAGAGAGAGAGAGAGAGAGAGAGAGAGAGAGAGAGAGTGTTCACTCAGATTTTAATTTATTGTTGCATTTGGATTCCTTGGAAGAGGGAGAAATTCTCCAGTTATTCTCAGTCACAATCCCTCCTTATTATATGATGCAATTATTTCAACAGCCTCATACTTGATGGCAATTGAGTTTGTCCCTTTCTCAAAACCTGGGAAGCAAAGAGTGAACTTACATGTAAGAAACAAAATTTGTTAAGTTTGAAAACAGGATGTTTTCAAATTTGCATGGCTGCATTGTTACTTCCTAGAGATAGATAGTCATGTCCTCTTATTTGCTGAATTAGTTTGTCCAGTAAACAGTTACCCTGTCAGGAAGACTACAACATTCTTCTTAAGGACCTATCCAGTGGTTTAAGCACTCCAGCCAGCCTGGTCATATTTACAAACACCATAATTTCCAGATAACATCAGAGACAGATGGCAGTTGGTTTACAAAATTCTCTTGGTACATATTAATGCTTAGTGCTAAATTTTCTAAACACTGATGCCAGATTTTAGACCTGGTCAATGTGTCCAGCATTAGCTGTCCTCTGTGGTCAAAGCAACACTTCCCCCACCTAAAAAACTGCTTTGCAGTTCCTTCTCAGACTTAAGTATCCATTCAGAGTAAAAATCCCTTCCAAGTAACTATGGACTCTGGTTGACCCTGAGAAAGTTTTTCTAGTTCGGGATCCTGTGAACAGAGTTGGACCTTGTCTAGATTCTGTATGTAAATAAACACATTTGATTACAAGCAACAGGTTTGCTTACCTCCAGTTTCCTTGAATCATTAAACCTTGCTGGAATAACAAGTTTCCTTTTCACCTTTGAGCACTGTACCCACCCTACTACTTCAAGTTCGTCTACATTTACTTAACTAAGGAATACTTCTCAAAACTTTCTAAAAGAGAGAAGATTTGCCTGGGCAAGACGTCCTCTAATTTATTTTCAAACCATATCAGGTATCTTGTGTGCTCCTGCACAGGTACCCTATTGCATTTATGTGTTTTATATGAGGATTTGCATTGATTTAAAAAATAAAAAAAACTTGAATATGAAGAATACATGAAGAAAGATGATCAAATCTAGTAGTGTGGGTAAATTGAATGAAATAGTTACTTGAATTATAAAGTATGTGAGGCTATGGGATTCAGTTTTTAGAAAGCTCTTTTTGGAGACTGGAAGATGACAGATTAGAGGCACCAGCACTCACCTGCTTCTTCACCAGATTAAACTAGAACAACAGGTGTGTAGGTATAGTTGAGGTGGGTGTCATAGGAAAGCGCTGGAGTGCCACTCTAGAGTAAGTGACCAGGTGAAACTCAGAAATACTGGGTATATTAGAATAGCAAAAAAAAAAAAAAATCAGAGCTCCCCAGCACCAAGTTTCTTTTTCACCTTTGAGCACTGTACCCAGTGCTTGGGGCTCAGTGGGAGGAAGGAAGTATCCTCCAGAATAAGTAGAAGAGAGAGGATCTTAGAGAACTCCACAAGCAGAGCACTCAGAATCTTGCAAACATACAGTCTAAACAAATAAGAGACCTGAGATTTACAAAGCCAGCTGGTTCTAGGGAAGAAGTTCTCTGCACTTCCAAAAGTATTCATACAGTTTCTAACTGGGAGCAATCTTAGGAAGGGTTATGTTATCTGAGTTTACTGCTCTGGTTGTCAGAAGCCTCTTCATTTTTCTATCTTCAAGACTCAAGGGCCTCTTCACTGGATCAGTGAACCTGCTGCGCTGAGAGACGGTTTGGACTCAAGGAAGTGACTTTGGCATAAAACTGCTGAGAGTTCTCTTTGGTGAGAAACAAGGTCTGCTATTTGGAGGGAAGTAGAGGTGCTTTCTTTTAAAAACTGATTTCGGGAAATCCGATATTACAGCCTGCCAGAATAGAATAGTTGTGTGTGATTTGTTCTCTTCTTTGTTGTTGTTGGTTTTGGTATTATTATTGCTACTCTTTTTACTTAGTTTTTCACCTTGTTTCTTTATCTGATTTGTTTTCATTTGTTGCTATTACTTGCTTTTCTTTTGTGTGTGTGTGTGGGGGGGCTGGGAATTGAGCCCAACACTTTGAGCATGTTGGGTAGATGGTGTGCCACTGAACTACCCTCCCAACCCAGCTGAGAAAAATTTTACCTTACTTCACCTATGACCCAACCCTGTTGGAACCTTGGTAGATAATTCAACTTAAAGAATAAGGAATATAAAATCTCCAGTTGATTACCTGCACCAAGTAGGCATGGCTAGGTGTGGGGTGGGGGCTGAGGACCTGTTTCATGTCATTCACCTTTGTAGCAACAGCAGTGAGCACACAAAAGTTGGACACTTCACCTACATGGGACCTCAGCCTAGGTTTCTTCCTGCACATTGATGACAAGACTGGAGGAGTAACCACAGGAGATGTACCTCATATTTTTTGCTGTCTACATCATACCTATCTGAACTATGATGGTCAGATGACTGTATCTTTGTGGATTTGTCTCTGTGTCTTCTATTCTGTACAATTGATTTGTGTCTGTTTTTGTGCTAACATCATGTAGTTTTTATTATAAGCTCTATATTATAATTTGAATTCAGGTATTATGGTGTCTCCAGCACTGCTTTTTTGGCTTAGAATTGCCTGGACTATTCTAGTTCTTTTATTCTTCCAAATAATTGACAATTTTTTTTCCTAGTTTTATGAAGATTGTCATTGGTATTTTAATGGGGATTGCATTGAATCTCTATATTACTTTTGGTAGTATGGGCATTTCAGTCAATATTATTTCTGCCTATCTGTGAACACTGAAGGTCTTTCTACTTGTGTTATCTTTAATCTTTAAGAAAATGGCAATAAAATTATTAATTCAACAAGGATAAAATAAATATATGAGTGAATTAAGGAAATCAATATAGAATATGAAACATCAATTAAATAAAGAATTAGGGATTCTGAAAAAGTACCAGATTGAAATTTTAGAAATAAAAAGCTCAGTAAGTCAAATTAAAATGCAGTTGAAAGCCTTACTAAAAGACTAGGTTAAGCAGAAGAAAGAATCAGGAAGTGAAGGCAAGGTTGATAAATTATCACATTCAGATCATAATGAAGAAAAAAATGAGAGAGAATGAAAACGACATATAAGATCTGTGGGACACCATCAAAAGACTAAATGTATATATAATTGGCAGAGACAAAGCAGGAGAGCTATAGGCTAAAGGCATAGAAAACCTATTCAGTGAAATAACAGCAGAACATTTTCTAAATCTTGGAAAAGATATGGACATTTAGGTACAGGAGGAATTTATATCCCCAAATAGACATGATCAGAAAAGAACCTATCTGTGACACATTAAACTGCCAAAAATACAGAAGAAAGAATATTGAAAGCTGTAAGAGAGAAGCACCAAGTCACATATAAAGTTAAACTCATCAGAATAACATCATATTTCTCAGCAGAATCTCTTCAGGCCAAGAGGACATGGAATGATATATTTTAAGTCCAGAAAGAAAATAATTGCCAACCTACATTACTATATCCATTAAGTTATCTTTCATACTGAAAGAAGAAATAAAGACCTTCCAAGATAAGCATAAACTAAAGGAATTCATGACTACTCAACCAGTATTACAAAAGATATGTTTAGGAAACTTACCTACAGAAGAGGAAGCAAGATAAACACCATGATGAGAGCATGGGAAAGAGCAAACCTCACTAATAGAGTAGGTAAGCAAGTGAGAATAAGAAAATAATCAAACTTTAATTCTGTAATAAATACTTTAAAATGAATAAGGAAGAAAGAAATGAATAGATCACTCATAACAACTAGAAAAACAACAAAATGGTGGGAACCAGTACATACCTTTCAATAATAATATTGAGTGGAAATGGTCTTGATTTTTCAATTAAAAAGCACAGAATGGCTAACTGGATTTAAAACAAAGAAAATGAAACCAAAACAAAAATATAAGACCCAACAATTTTCTGCCTGCAAAGACATACACAGACTGGAAGAGAAAATATGGAAAACAATGTTCCAAGCAAATGAAATCCAAAAGGAAGCAGAATTAGCTATACTCTTATCTAACAAAAGAGGTTTCAAGCCAAAACTAGTCAGAAGAGACAAAGAAATTCACTACATTTCTATTAAAGGAACAATTTATCAAGAAGATTTAATAATTTTAGATGTGATGTACCAAATATCAAACCACGTAATTTTATAAATCTAATATTATGAACATAAAGGGAGGTAGGCCCCAATACAATAATAGTGGGTAATTTCAGTATCCCACTCTCATAATAGAAAATCCTGACAAAAATTATCAATAAGGAATCATCAGAGTTAAATCACACTATAGATCAACTGCATTTAACAGACACCTTGAGTATTACATCCAACAGTTACAGAACACATTCACAATCTTTTCATCAGTACATTAAAGTTTTTCCAAGTAGATTATATAATAGACCACAAAGTAAGACTTAACATATTTTTAAGAATATAAATAATCTTTTGCAACTCATTAGGTTATAATGAAATGAAACTAGAAATCAATAACAAAAGCAACTACAGAAATTATGCAAACACAATATTCTTTCTCCATATTTTTATTGGTGCATTATGATTGCACATATGTTAGGATTTGTTGTTATATATTTGTACGTGCACATAATATAATAACAAAATTTGGCCAATATCCTTCACCAGTATATTCCTTTTCTCTCATTTCCTTTCCCTCCCTCTTGTCCCTATCCTTGATTGATCTCCTTTCAATTTTCATGAGTCACGCAGGCCCTTTCCCACCTTTCTTCTCCTTTTTCCTCTATAGTTTCTACATATGAGAGGAAAAATACAACCCTTTATAGTTTCTGAGTTTGGCTTATTTCACTTAATATAATAGTCTCAAGTTCCATCCATTTTCCTGCAAATTACACTATTTCATTCACTTTTATGATTGAGTAAAACTGTATTCTGTATATATGTCACATTTTCTTTACCCATTCATCCATTAAGGGACACCTAGATTGGTTCCACAGTTTGGTTATTGTGAATTGTGCTACTATAAATATGGGTATGCCAAAAGGACTTAAAAAACAGCATACTACAGGGACACAGCCACATCAATGTTTATAGCAGCACATTCACAATAGCTAAACTGTGGAGCCAATCTAGATGTCCTTCAGTGGATGTGGCATATATACACAATGGAATTTTACTCAGCATTAAAAGAGAATAAAATCATGGCATTTGCAGGTAAATGGATGGCGTTGGAGAAGATAATGCTAAGTGAAGTTAGCCAATCCCCAAAAAACAAATGCTGAATGTTTTCTCTGCTATAAGGAGGTTGACTCATAGTGGGGTAAGGAGGGAGAACATGGGAGGAATAGATGAATTCTAGATAGGGAAGAGGGGTGGGAGGGAAAAGGAGGGGGCAGAGGATTAGCAAGGATGGTGGAATGTGATGGACATCATTATACAAAGTACATGTATGAAGACTTGAATTGGGTGTCAACATACTTTATATACAAACAGAGATACAAAAAATTGTGGTGTATAGGTGTATTAAGAATTATAATGTAAAGAAAGTACATGTATAAAGGCATAAATTGGCGTGAACATACTTTATATACAGAGATATGAAAAATTGTGCCATATATGTGTAATAAGAATTGTAATGCTTTCCACTGCTGTCATATATTTAAAAATAAATAAATAAATAAATAAAAGATAGCAACATGGCTCACTCTGCATTAGAGATTGTTATGGTTTAGATATGAACTGTCCTCCAAAAGCTCATGTGTGAGACAATGCAAAAAAGTTTAGAGGTGAAATGATCCTGTTATGAGAAACTTAACATACTCAGTGCATTAATCCACCTGAATGGATTAACAGGGTGATAACTATAGGTCAGCTGGGTGTGACTGAAGAAGGTAGGTCACTGGGAGCATGCCTTTGGGGTTTATATTTTGTCTCTGATGAGCCAAAATTAGTCCCTCCCTGAGCTGCTTTACTCTGTACACCCTTCCATATCCCCTGATGTCCTGCCTCATGTGTGGCCCAGAGCAATGGAGTTGGCTGTCTATGGACTGAGACCTCTGAAACCATGAGTCCCAAATAAATTTTTCCTCTTTTAAAAGAGAATAAAATCATGGCATTTGCAGGTAAATGGATGGAGTTGGAGAAGATAATGCTAAGTGAAGTTAGCCAATCCCCCAAAAACAAATGCTGAATGTTTTCTTTGATATAAGGAGGCTAATTCATAGTGGGATAAGGAGCAGGAGCATGGGAGGCATAGAAGAACTCTAGATAGGGCAGAGGGGTGGGAGGGGAAGGGAGGAGGCATGGGATAATTAATGATGGTAGAATGTGATGATCATTACTATCCAAAGTACATGTATGAAAACACGAATTGGGGGCTGGGGATGTGGCTCAAGCGGTAGCGTGCTCGCCTGGCAAGCGTGCAGCCCGGGTTCGATCCTCAGCACCACATACCAACAAAGATGTTGTGTCTGCCGAGAACTAAAAAATAAATATTAAAAATTCTCTCTCTCTCTCTCTCTCTCTCCTCTCTCTAAAAAAAAAAAAAAAAAAAGAAAGAAAACATGAATTGGTGTGAATATACTATGTATACAACCAGAGATATGAAACATTGTGTTCTATATATTTAATAAGAATTGTAATGTATTCTGCTTTCATATATAAATTTTAAAAATTACATTAAAAATAATAAAATAAAATAATTATTATCAGAAAAAAATGGGTATGCATGTAATGCTATAGTATATTGACTTTAATTCTTTAGGATAAATACTAATGAGTGGTATAGCTGGGTAATATGGTGGATCCATTCCTAGTCTTTTGAGAAACCTACATACTAATTTCATACTAATTTACAATCCCACCAAAGTGTAGAAATGTTTCTTTTTCTCCACATCCTCTCCAGCATTTTTTGTTTGTTAGTTTGTTTTTACATGAAGAAATTAAATGATAAATTTAAAAATTCCTTCAATCAAACAAAAAATGAAGGCACAACACACAGGATTATCTGTGGGATGCAGTGAAAGCTATACTAGGTGGGAAGTTTACATCTATCAGTGCCATCATTAAAAAACAGAGAGATCATAGTTAAAGAACCTAACACTGCATCTCAGGGTCTTAGAAAAATAATAATAAATGATATCTAAAATCAGTAGAAGAGAAATAAATAATAAAGATCAGGTAGAAATAAATAAAATAGAGAATGAAAGGACAATACAACGGATTTATGAAATAAAAGAGCTAGTTCTATGAAAAATAAATAAAATTTACAAACCATTAGTTAGACCTACCAAGAAAAAGAGAGAAGATCTAAATAAATAAAACTAGAGATGAAAAAGGGGACATTACAATGGGTGCCAATGAAATTCATAGCATCATTATGGAATACTTCAAAAAACTATATACCAATAACTTGAAAACCAAGAAGAAGTGGACAAATTTCCGGACATATGATCTACCAAAATTGATCCCAGACGATATAAAAAAACTAAACACAGAACAAGCAATGGAATTAAACAGAAATAAAAATTCTCCCAACAAAGAAAAGCTCAGGACTAGATGGATTCACTGCTGAATTTTGCCGGACTTTTAAGGAAGAAAAAAATACTATTGCTTCTCAAATATTCTATAAAATAGGGAAAGAAACCTCCCAAACTCATTCTGCGAAGCCAGCATTACCCTGATACTTAAACCTGATATGGACACAACAACAAAAACAAGAAAACTTTCGACCAGTATCCCTGATCAACAGTGATGCAAAAATCCTCAAAAAAATATTTGCAAATCAAATTCAATAGCACTTTGGAAAGATCATATACCATGATCAAGTTGGTTTTATTGCAGGGATTTAAGGGTGATTCATCATATGCAAATCAATAACTATAATAAACCACATAAATACAACAAAGATAAAAAAGATCACATAAACATCCCATCAGATGAAGTAAAAGCTTTTGAAAAATTCAGCATCTTTTCATGACAAAATCCCAGAATAAATAAAGGATATATATAAAATAAGCCCCTAGCTAACATCATCCTGAATGGGGAAAAGCTGAAAGTATATCCTCTAAAATAAAAAATAAGACCTGGTTGTTCACTGAAAGACTTTTGGAACTGATAAGCAAATTCAGCAAAGTAATAGGATATAGAATTGACAGACAAAAATTTGTACATTTTTTAATATAAAAATAATAAACTCACTGAGATCAGTAACCTTAATATAAGAGCCAAAACTTTGAAACTGCTTGAAGAAAACAGGAAACTCTTCAAATAGTTTCACAGGCAAGGATTTCCTGAATAGAACTCCAGCAGCCCAGGAAATAAAGGTAAGAATGGACAAATGGATTACATCAACTTGAGAAGCTTCTGCACCGTGTTATGGTTTGGACATGAGGTGACCCCTGCAACCACATTATTATATTATGAGTGCTGTAACCTAATCAGTGATTAATCCCTTGATGAATTAATAATTTGAAAGGACTATTATAATGGGTGGTAACTGTAGGCAGGTGGGGTGTGGGGTTACATCTCATTCACCTGGCTCCTCCCCCTCTGCTTCCTGGCTTCCATGGGGTGAGCAACTTTCCTTCCTCTGCCACAATTTTTTGTCATAATGTTCTGCCTCACCTCTTGCCCAGATCAATTGAGCCAGGTTTTCACAAACTAACCTCTGAAACTGTAAGTCAGATAAACTTCTCTTAAAGTTGTTCTTGTCAGATATTTTTGTCATAGAGTCTAATTCAGAGACTGATTAGACTAAAAGTTGACTAATACAAAAGTGAACAATCAATGGAATAACAGACAACCTATTGAATGAAAGAAAAATCTTTGTCAGCTAGTCACTTGACAGAGGATTAATATTAAGAATATGTAAAGAACTTGAAAATTTTAACATAAATTGAACAAGCAATCCAGTCAAAAGTGGGAAAATGATCTGAGCAGACACTTCTCAAACAAATGCCAATGAATACATGAAAACATACTAAATATCTTTAGCCATCTGACCCTAGTCAAAATGGCTATTATCAAAATAAAAGTCACAAATGCTAGTGAGGTTAGGGAGAAAAAGAAAACCTATACCCTGTTGGTGGGAATGTAAACGAGTACAGCTGCTAAGAAATGCCATGGAAAACAATAGTGAGTTTTTTTTCAAAAACTGAAAACAGAACTACAATATCACTCAATATTCACAATAGCTAAGTTATGGAATCAGCCTAGATACTCACTAATGGATGAATAAAAAAAGAAAATATGTATAGCTACATGATGGAGTATTATTCAGTCATAAGGAAGAATGATGTCAATTGCAGGAAAACAGATGGAACCAGAGAGATAATCAGTGAAATTAGCTAGAAAAACAATATTTTTCTCATATGTGGAAAGTGAAAAAAAAAAAAGACCCGAAAGTAGAAAAGGGACTATTAGAGAAAAGGATGGTGAACAGGGAGAGGGAGGGGAGAAACATGGGAGGGTAAGAGAAGGTCAAAGGGAGGGTAGACATGATCAAAGGACAACACATGCATGTATGGAAATGGCACAGCAAAACTCATTAATTTGTACAACTAATATGTTTTAATAATAATAATAAATTATTGGTGTAAAAAATGAAGTGTCAAAAGTTAAAATAGACATTAAAAATATGGCTCTCTTTTTACCAAATATAATAATTAATCAGTTACCAGAATAGTGTAGATGCTAAATTGCTTCCTTTATGCTCCCTTGTGTTTCACACATATTTTAAAATCCAAAAGGAGTTACCCTGAGAAAACTGTAAACAGGAGTGCAAATCTTGGCCAATTAAAAGAATTACTTTTCTTTTTTAAAAATTTTATTTGTTCTTTTTAGTCATACATGATTGGAGAATCTATTTTGACATATTTATGCAAACATAGGATATGTCTTATTCTAATTAGGATCCCAGTCTTGTACAATAACTAAGCTATGAAATCAACCTAGATGCGCATCAACAGATGAATGGATAAAGAAAATGTGGTTTATATACACAATGGAAAAAAATTTTTTCAAACAGTTCTACCAATGTGTGTCCACCTGATTGAATTGAGAAAGTAATTTATCACAGTTGGAAAGAGGGTAACCTTTTTACTAAGTGACAATTATGTTAATTAAATGGAACTATCTGTTTATCTAACTCAAATGCATTTTCCCTTACTCATTCACTGCAAGTCTGAGTATCTCAGATAAATATTCAATGAAAGGCTTCAGGCATAGGGTTTCTTTTACTGGCAATTTAAATAATCAGATATAGAAGTGTTTTAAGAAAAACGTAGGCATTTATGATTATAATAGACTTTTCTTCAGTTTTGAGTCAAAACAGACTTAGTTTAAATTGCACGTGTTCACTCTCTATTGACCCTCCTTTAAAAAATATTTTAAAAATAGTAATGGATCAACATGGTTAAAAATATCTCTAAAGAGTTACTTGGTAAGAAGTCTCCTTCCCACTCTGTCCTGTATTGCCCCTGTGACACCCTCCATTCAATATGGTAACCATCTTTACTCAATTAATCTGGAAATTTAAAATGTATATGTATGTACATAAATATATACTCATGATATATATGTACATATGTGTACTTATTTAGTATTGTGTGTGTGCCTTGCAGGGGGAAGGGGCAAAGAGAGAAATAAGATGTGAGAGAGAAATGGAAACTAACTCTTTTAATGTATAAAAAGATAATAATGTGATTTTTTTGCCCTTTTTATACATATGACAAGCAGCACACTGAAGGAGGTTGGTAAATGCCATCCCTTAATATGTCATCCTCTGGACTTCAAACTGAGGGCACTTGGGGTGCAGTGAGCATAGGGAAGGATTTTCTCTGAGCTTTCCTTGTCTGATTAAAGACAGATTCACCAGAGGGAATAAAAGTGCCACAAGTCTCTCCAGGAATTTTTGTCAGCTAGGGAAGATTGTGTCACTGGAGAGGAGACTGAAGGTAAGCACCAGGCTCAGGCAGACTTTGTCCTAGGTATCACTTACTCTTCTTAGGGCCATTCTTATTCCCCCAATACTGTTTACTATCCCCTAAGTTGCCTAAAGCCCTCTTTTACTCTCCCATATGAAGAGAGTATATAAGATTCTTGGTTTTACTGGCTTTTGGAGTAATCACTTTTCCTTTATAAAGTTCCTTCCAATGCACATAAAAAATCCGAGTACCTTTTCTCTTGTTAATCTGTCTACTGCCTATTTATTTCATCAATTTAGTTACTGAGCCTTCAGAGGGACCATTTCCTTTTCCCTACAGTACTATGAAAATTATTCTACATCTTGGGGTATTTTTTGTATGTATTAATATATCTTGAAGATAATTATATGACAGTATATAAATTGCTTCCTCATTCTTTTGACAGCTACATGGAGTTTTATTGGGATGTTTCCAACTTTGGGCAATTACAAATAATGTTCCAATGAATAACTATGTGTGTGTGTGTGTGTGTGTGTGTGTGTGTGTGTGTACACACAATTGTACCTATGTGTGAAGAGTTTAGAATTAAAACCATTTCAAAAATACATTCTGAATGTGTTATTCTTATAGATATTATCCTATTCCATTCCACTAAGTGTTGTGCCAACTTACAATCTCACCAGCAAGACATTAGAGTACAATTTTATCACAGTTTAATCAACATAAATGTATGAATTTTTTTTTTTTACTTTTTGTCCTTCTGATAGATAAAAGTGAGCAATTCAGTCAGTTTTAATCTGTGTCATAAATGAGATTACACATTTTCTCATATTGTAACCGTGAAATGTCTGGTTCTCTTGCCATCTGGTAAAACCAATGACTTGAGAAACAATAATAGGAGTAGAAAGAACTTTACTGGCTCCATGCTGGCAGGTTTGAAGATGGCAGACTCCTGTCCTGGCAACATCATCTTCCCTAATAACTGCAACCCAAGAGCATATACAGGAAATTTAAGGAAGTGTATTCTTAGCCACAGATGGGTGGGTGCCAAGAGTAATCATTAATACTGCGGTGGTCCATTTCTTTTCTTTCTTTTTTTTTGGTGATGGTAAGGATTGAACCCAGGGCCTTGTGCATGCAAGGCAAGCACTCTACCCACTGAGCTATATCCCCACCCCTGTAGTGGTCCATTTCTTGTTGCACATTCTGATGTTACCTGAAGATGACTCGGTGTTCTGGGTTCTGTAAATCTAAAGAAAGATTAATGATTAGGAGGTCTTGTGACCAGTGTTTTTCTTGTTCCTTTTTCCTGGAATAGCTGACTCTAGCAGTTAATACCTAAAATAGTGTAGGTACAGTTTTTCTTTTGAATTTTGGATACTAGGCAAAGAGAAAAATAAGAGGCAAGTTTGCAAAGAACAATTTGTAAAGGAGAATTTAACCCAGTAGGTGACTTCAACATATTTAAGATTCATATTTTCTTTTTTTTTTTTTTTGGTGAACTGTCCATTTGTATCTTTTATCCTTTTGATTATTCTTTTCCTTATTTTTTGAAACATTTATTATATTTTAGGGTTAGTAGGTCTTTCATATAATATCAATTTCAGATTTATTTGTCTATTTGTTATTTGTTTTGCTTAGTGTTTTTCTTGTTTCTTCTCTGTTTTTCCCTCTCACTCTCTTTCTCTCATGGTGCTCAGGATTGAACCCAGGGCCTTGCACATGCTAAACAAGTGCTATACCACTGTCCTTCAGTCCCAGTGCCCCCTGCCTTTTTTTCTTGCTTTGTTTTATTTTTTACACGGTTTTTAAAAAAATATTATTTAATTGAATTCATTAATCTTTTAAGACTTCTGGACATTGGAGTCACAATTTAGAATGGTCTATTAATGTTTTCTTCATGTACACTTGTATCTTCCTTGTTTAATTTAAAATTTGACCCATTAAAATTTTTTTCTAGCATTCATTTTGAGATTTGAGTTCTATTTTAACATTTTAGCAGATGGCTACCCAGCCCAGTAACATATTTTAAATGGCTTTTCTTTTCTTTACTGATGTGAACCACCATCATTAATGTACACTAAATCCCCTTATGTGATTTGGTTTATTTTTAGACATCTTATTCTGTGTCTTGGTCTGTTTGGTAATCTGTTTTTAATGTGGGAGACAATACTATTGTAATGATTAAGGCTTTGTTACATATTCAATATCTAGGGGGGCAAATCTTTATTGTTCTTCATTGTCAATTTTCCTGGCACTTTTATTTACTTTTTCAAAAAGGCTTCAGTGTTATCTTGTCTAATTGAAAAACTCCTATTTTTACTGAAGTTGTATTAAAGGGATAAAAATCTGTGCACTTGACATTTTCATGATGTTGGGTTTTTCTCATTTTAACACAAAGTATGCCTTGCCTTTAGATTAGTTCTTTTGTGTTCTTCAGAGGATTTTAAAAGTTCCATTTTTCATTCTTGTTCATTTCATATTTAGACAATTCAGAAGTATTATATGCTTTTCTTCCTACTGTAAGTAGGATGCTCACTGGTTACGAATATGAATAAAAGCTATACCTAAGTAGTAAATTAGTAAGAGTGGCCTCTTCCTGGGTCAGCTGATATTACATAACAGAATACAACAAGTTCATTTCCAGCAAAACTTTCCTCTATCACAGTTTTTAAACTTGAGTTCTAAGTAAGGAATCATTTCAGATAATTTTGATGGATCTTACCTTTTCCAATCTCCTATTACCAAAAAAAGAATTATAGAAGGGTAATAATTTCTTCTATAGATGGTATATTTCATTGTTTTATAACAAGAATACAATAGGCAACTTGATCTGCTACCTAAATATTACCAGTGGAAAAATCAAATTTTTCTTAGAGTTGAATCCTGATCTATCATTTTTAAATGAAGCAATGCACCCAACTAAAAGACTGTTCTGCAGCTTTCTGGGATGCTAAGTGTATCCATTTAAGGAAGTACTGGCTAATGAGATATAAATGGAAATTTTTCTGAGATTTCCAAAAATGTTCCTCAAAGGAAATTGATACATGTAAGAAAAATGCAAATTAAAAGTAAGAGGCTTAATTTTCCCTGTTCAAAGTAAAGCTAGAGATTTCCCTTCCCTTAGCTCAGAGCATTTATTTTGGAAACTTGTAACTGGAAGTACTTTCCTGCCTCTTAGGAAAGTACAAATCTTTTTAAAAAGATTGGTCTAGGAGTACAGATCCTCAAAACTTGGGGATCCATCACCTCTAAATGTAAATATCAAAGGAGAAGAGTTCCGTATCCCCCACATTAAGCAGGAGATAATTTTAACCTGGTGACAAGTTGTAAAACTATCTCTTGTCACCAAGAAATAGATCATTATTTTTCCTTTGTTTACAGTCAATTAACCAACTTCAATTACCAGCTAGATTTAGGCTGAACTAAGTGCAATAAAATGTAAGGGACAAGTCCTATTACTTGAAAACTAGTCATTATTTATCTTGAGAACATGTATGTAACGGATTGTGCATTTGGCTATATGAAGGGTGAGGTCTTACTCTGTCTTTTCAATCTTATCAGATTGCCTGTGATGTGCATTATGGTTTCATGCTTATTCAAAAATAAATGCTTTCTTTCTCCACTACCTTTGTTGGAAGGATTTCTGGATTCAGAGATTTTGCTTTTAAATTGTATTTCTCCAGCACTCAGTTGACAATTGTGGTCCCTTTTCTCTCCCCTCTTCATATTTGTAAAGTGGTTATGTGGGAAGAAGCCAAAGCCACCATCTTGGACTATGTGGGTGTCTTTGAAGATGGATATCATCTAGGATGCTCAGAAGGAAGGGAGGAGGAACTTTGGTCCTGATGACTATGGAGACATTGCACCAGCCCTAGGACTTCTTTATGTAAGAGAGAAATAAAATTCTTTTGTTTCAGACAAGGTTATTTTGGTCTTTCTGTTAAATGAGGTTTAAATTTATTCTAACCAATACACTGCCGGAAAGAGTAACTTTGGATAAAATATAGCCAAACCAGATTTCTTAGTTAGGCATGCACTAACATGTAACCGGGTTTTTGCTTGCTCATATCCATTACTGCAAGTCAACTGATTTAGTTACCAAGGCATACATTTTGTAACCAGTTTATTTTTGGTCCTTTACCATGAAGTCATTTGCTCAGGTTTAAATATCCTCTGACTACTTTAAAAAATGGCTTGAAGGGGCCAGGTAAGGTGGTGCACGCCTGTGGTTTCAGCGGCTTGGGAGACTGAGGCAGAAGGATTGCAATTTCAAAGCCAGCCTCAGCAAAAAGCAAGGTGCTAAGCAACTCAATGAGATCCTGTCTCTAAAATAAAAATACAAAATAGAGCTGAGGATGTGGCTCAGTGGTCAAATTCCCCTGACTTCAATCTCTGGTACCCCTTGCCCCCCCAAAAAAAAAATGACTAAAAGGGATTTTTGATAACATTTGGCTGTATTTTTTTTTCAGGCAAAAATGTTAAATTTTGGTAAATTTTTGCCCATCAATTACTCTATTTGTGCATATTTTGGAATGGGCCTAAAATATTTTCAAGGAAAGACTTGACCTCTCTTAACTTACTTTTATGCAGAAGAAGCTAAAATTTATATTCCCACATGGGACAGAAAGCCTCTTCAGCTTTAGTTAAAGGATATTAATTCTGGATGAACTTTGCTGATGATTAGAATCCATTGTTCTGTCCTACAGCTGTACCTGTTAATATCTCTAGGCATGTGTCAGAAACTATAACATTAAATTCACAATCACTCTGTATGAAGCAGAAGCCGGCTGAGAAAAGTAATATTTATGGAGAACAGCTTCAAAGAATATGTAATCCTTGCTTTCCTCAGATGATCTGAATCCATTCTTAATTAAAACAGATTATAACAGGACTTTCATATGGGACCCATTGTTTTGGTCCCTCGTACAATAGTTTTTGTTCAATTATGTTTGTTATCATGATACCTTCATGTTATTAATACAATAATTACTGTGAAGATGTTGTTGGCTCACTTACTCATTACATGTCATAATATGTTTTCTTTATAAGGTCACATGTAATGACTTTCTTTTTATTTCATTGCAAAATATTGCATATCCAATGGGAGGATGGTTAATTTTTATTGAGCAACTGGTTTATTTGGGGGCATTGATTTTTTTACTGTATGTGAATTACTAGACTGCATGACATTTTCCCTGAAATGAGAAAATAAAAATAAATAACTTGGCTTATTAATCCCCTTTCTACTTTCACATATTGTCCTCCTTTTTTAAGATCACTGTTTCAGTGACATTTTCTTACCTGTCTACTGTGGTCTGAAAGTTTGTGTCTCCCTAAAAATCATGTGAAATCTTAACTTTCAAGATGATAGTATTTGAAGGTAGGACCTTTGAGAGGTGATTAGGTCATGAGATTGGAGCCCCCATAAATGGAATTAATGCTCTTATAAATGAGGACTAAGAGAGATGTCTTTCCCCTTCTACCATGTTATGATCTGGGAAGAAGGTTCTAAAGCAGGCCCTCTTTGGATTCTTAATCTCTTGGCAACTTGATCTTGAACACCCCAGCCTCTATGACTGTGGGAAATAAATTTCTGTTGTTTATAAACTCGCCAGTCTATTTTGTTATAGCACCACGAACAGACAATGCCTTTATTTTTTCAGCTTTGATTCTTTGGGGTAAAAGTGATACTTGGATCTTTTTCTCTTACTTGGCAGGATAAAACATTTTATCTATCTATCTGTTTATCTACCTAACCATCTATTCATCTAATCTATTCATTATCTCTATCTATCCCAAATCTACTTATCATCTAGCATCTATTTTTCAACTTTTATTATTTTTTTTTTGTGGTGCTGGGGATAGAATCCAGTGCCCTGTCCATGCTAGGCAAGTGCTCTATCACTGAGCTACGTTCCTGGTCTCTATTTTTTTCCTTTTATTTATTTATTTTGTTTATTTTTATTTTTATTTTTTATTTTATTTTTTTTAATATTTTTTAGTTATTGATGTACCTTTTTTTTTAAAGAGAGAGAGAGAATTTTTTAATATTTATTTTTTTTTTAGTTCTCGGCGGACACAACATCTTTGTTGGTATGTGGTGCTGAGGATCGAACCCGGGCCGCACGCATGCCAGGCGAGCGCGCTATGGCTTGAGCCACATCCCCAGCCCTTTATTTTCTTTTTAGACTGGAGAAATTCTGTTGAGTATTTATGAAAAAGAACTTCAAAGTGACAGTCTTTCAGAAGGATTAAGAGAAATGAGATTTTCTATTTTACTTTTCAGGCTGATAATTTAGTTAATTTTAAAAACCTGTTCAGAAATCTTATTTTACTTCATTTAATTTTTAAATTAAATTAATTTTTAACTGCCACATAAAAATACACACATCATACCTATTTATGGCGTACAATGTGATGTTTTGATACCTGTAAACATGGTATAATATTTGAATCAGGTACAACATTGTTTATCTCTTTAGACATTTATAGTTTATAGTGACAACATTCAAACCCTTTCTTCTACATTTTGAAATATACAGTATATTATCATCTAGAGACACATTACTGTCCAATAGCACACCAGAACTTCTTACTCCTATCTAACTGTAATTTAGTGTGCATTGATTAACCTTTTCCAACCTCCTCTTCTTTATATTCCCCAGCCACTAGTAAACACCATTCTACTCTCAGCTTCTGTGAGATCAACTTTTTTATACTCTACATATGAGCTCATATGGTGCTTATCTTTCTGTCCCTGGCTTCTTTTACTTAACATAATGATCTCAGTTTTTTCATGTTGTCCCAAATGACAGAATTTCATTCTTTGTTATGACTGAATAGTATTCCATTGTGCGTATTTACCACATTTTTAAATTCATTCCTCAGTTAATGGACATTTACATTTCTCTGAAGTTGTCAAAAGAGTGCTACAGTAAACATTGGAGTGCAGATGTCTCTGACAGATTTATTCCATTTCCTTGGATAACTCCCCAGTAGTGGGATTTCTGGATAATATAGTAGTTCTATTTTTAATTTTTGAGGACTTCCATATTGTTTTCTGTAATCATTGTACTAATTTACATTCCCACAACAGTTTGAAAGGACTCATTTATTCCACATTCATGCCAGAACTTATTATCTTTAGTCTTTTTGATATTAGCCATTTTAAAAGTGATGAGATGTTATTTTGTTGAGGTTTTGATTTTCATTTCCTTAATGATTAGTGACCTTGACAAATTTCTCATGTACCTGTTGCTCTTTTATGTGTTTTCTTTGACAAATGTCTATTTAGAGCCCTTGCCCATTTTTTTTAAATGGGGTTATTTGTTGTTTTGCTATTGAGTTTTTATAGTTCCTTATATTTTCTGGATATTATTCCCTTTTTAGACAGTTTGTAAATATTTTCTCCCATTCTACAGTTGATCTCTTAATTTTGTTGCTTATTTCTATGGTGCAGGAAATTTAGTTTCATATAATCCTATTTGTCTATTTTTGCTTTTGTTACCTGTGCCTTTGGGGTCTTATTGAAAAAGTCTTTGTCCATTCCAATGTCTTGAAGTATTTTCTGTTTTCTTCTAGTAGTTTCAGACCTTATACTTAATTTGTTATTCCAAGTTGATTTTTGTAATATTCAGAGATAGGGGCCATTTACTTTTACATAGACAACACATTTATGCAGCTGTAAACCTAAGGGGCACAAAAGGGTATGCAGTGAAAAGTCTCCCAACTGTTTTCTTAACCACTTAGTTCCTTTCCTCAGAAGTTGTCAATATTATCTTTGTTTTGTATCCACATCTCTTGAAGACTTTTGTTTATTTGTTTATTGGTACTGGGATTGAACACAGGAACATTCTACCACTGAGCTATATTTTGTAAAATTTTGAAACAGAGTTTCACTAAATTGCCCAGTTGGTCTGGAACTTGTGATCCTCCTGCCCAGCCTCCTGAGTCTCAGTGATTACAGGCACATACCACTGTGCCTGGTCTTGTATTTATTTATTTATTAATTATAAATCAGCATATAAATCCTTGTCCCTGATTTTTTATGTTAATATACTGACCACATTATGCTGTCTCTGTCATTTGTCAGGAACTGTATACGATGGAGCTTTCCATATTAGTATATAAAGTACTTCTTCCTTCTCTGCTCTCGTTACCAAGTGTTCTACAAATGTTCTTTATTCAATCATTTACCTATTTATGGTCATTTTGGTTGTTTACAATCTTTTAAAAAAGTGTTATTATAATTTATACTTTATTGGCTGACCTTGTACAGAGTCATTTTGCCTATTTGAGTATTTCTATAAGATAAAAATCCTAGAACTATAACTTTTGGCCTGCATTTTAGATGTATTTTAAGTTTGCATTTTCATTGCCAAATTGCTGTCCATAGAAGTAGTACTAATTTACATTTCCCTAGCTATTTTTGCATTGCTTTTTAAATGAGGCCTTCAAAGCATTGACTTAGTTTATATCATTTGAATGCTGTATAGAATTAACCATAGATAGTCTTTGCCCTCAGGAACTAACATTTAAAAGATTAATTATTTTGTAAGCACATACACATTTTTAATAAGTTGTTTTGCTTATTATAATCCATTTGTCTACATTTCTGTACCTTGCCTTAGAAAAGTCAGGAAGAGTGAGTGTAATGAAGTCAGCATAAAAAGCTTAAAAGCTAGCTAACAAGTGATATTACTCCCTCTCCTTAGGGCCCATCATGTTGTCACAGATGTCTCTTGCCCAGGGATTTAAAGAGGATGCCTATTAATCCATCCACGACACCACACAGGAAATGAGGGTGGAGAGAGAAAATGAGCTGGAAGTCTAGTGTCTAAAAGTGGAAGCTTAAACACACCCTTGCTCAAAAACTCTCCAAACTACAAATTACTTGTAATGTAAAAAAAAAAAAAAAAAAGCCATAAACAAAAACCAGAACAAACCTGTCCTCATGAGAGATTTCAATGTGAAAAAATAAAAAAGCAATTTACAAATAGCATCTTTTGCATTGTCTGGCAAGACCATAAAGAAGCATCTAGTTCAAAAGGATGGAGCAGCAATTGCTTTTGCCGCCTCGTGGCTCTCAACACATTTCTGCCCAACAGACTTTACCTTTGAAATAAAAGGACAAATGTATTTTTCTCTTTGTGAAAATAGCATCACAGACTGATTACTTGTTTTCTTGGGGAATCATACAGTGGAAATGTGGCTAAGATCAAGCAGGAATTTGAAGGAATGAGCGCTGCTCACCCCCATTACAGGACTCAGAATACTGTTTTCACCCTCATTCTGAGAATCCTGAATTCCACCTTGCAACCCAAGGCCTTTACTCCAAAAGTTGGCCTCATACTATTATTCTGGTTTATTCTCAGATTAATCCTTTTCATAGAACTCAAATCCAACACAAGAGAATTACTCATTCATCTGGAAATACACTATTCTTTCCCAACTCATGCCTTTATGTTTTTCCTGTGTGGGAAGGTTCTTTTCCCTATTACTACATGTCAAAATTCCAGTTATGGAGTGCTTTTGCTAAGTGTTGCTAACCCTGTTTTCATAAACTCCATGTTTTCTCTCCTCTTAGTCATGCCCATAGTACACTTTCTGGTACTTAGTTTGAATTCTGGGCAGTATTATTCTTGTCTATAAATTTGCTTTTCTTATTCTGTCCATTAGGTTGTAAACCCTTTTACAACACACAATTAGTCTTATATCCATTCCAGTGCCTGGCTCACTTCAGACACACACACACACACACACACACAACACACACACACACACACACACTTGGCATATGTATAAAAGTAACTATGATTGAAGTACATGAATGAATAAATGTAACTTTCCTCAATAGGTTGAATGGCATAGGACATTTATCACAACTGATGCTATATATTTGCAACTAGAAGTAATGGTTTCTTTTATGTATAAGAAGCCAGTAGTTTTCAGAAGTATCAGAATCACCTGGATATTTGTTAAAACACAGGTTGCTACCCCTGCGCCTATGATTGATTCAGAAGGGTTGAGGTTGAACAGTTCTAACAAATCCACTGAGCCACAACCCCAGCTCCAGATGATAGTCATTTTTAATACAAACACTTTCCCTACCATCTCTTTAGAGGGTGGAAAGAAATCTGTGTTTCTAAAGAAATGTTGATGTTACAGGTTCAGGTTTTGAGACCTATTATAGTTGTACAGTAATATCTAGTAATCATGTGTATATAGTAAGAGAACTATACCCCATCCCCTTAGTCCCCTTTACCCTCATTTGCTTACCCAGGAGGATGTTTGGCAGACCCTAAGAACAGTTCTGACTGGACTAGTGTATCAATGGACTGTGACTGAAGGGAGAGCAACCTTTCTAACTGGCACTGTGTTGGAAATTATTGGTTCTTTGAGTCTGCGATGGGATCCAAAGGAATCCCTTTATCATGGTCCTTACCTCACCTAGGAGAATTGTGGCACTTGAAGGTCAGTCACTATTTTGTCTTCAGTATGCTTTTATGGTAATGTCTGGGATGAAAATACCTTATGGGAGTTGGACATTGTGCTAATATGGAAACTGTACAATCTTGATCTTAGATTTCAAGAGTCTGAGGTCACAAGAACATCATTTGTGATTCCTGTGCAAAATAAAAAAAAATGAGAAATCCTTTGTTAAAAATTAACTATTTTCATATGACAGACAGAGGACATTTAACCAAGTATGAGGCCCGTTTAAGAGCAGAACTTGTGTGTCTGTCCAGGTCACATGTCTGTAAAGTTATTTGTGGAAGAGAAAGTAAATTCCAGGAATGAGCATGGGTGAGGTACAAGTTGCCGTGTGATGCATATGTGGATGTTGTGGCAGGTCACTGAAGCTAGAAAGAGATGACTTTCCTAGACATTATTTCTCTATATATTGTTAGAGTGTTGCTTTTCCGGGGAGGGGGACATCTGAAAATCTGGTGCCTGAACCTATACCATCAGCATTGCTTGGGAAGTTGGGAGTTTTCTGGAACACAGAAAGCAGAGAATGTCTGGTTTGTTCCTCAGAATGGATATGGACTATGATGGGTTAAGAAAGAATGCCAAGAATTCAGTCAATAATCTTTAATACTCTCTAAAGCAGTGAAGAGCTCTGTAAAGCACCAAGCTGGTGGGAAGCCACCCAGGGAGAGGTACTAGAACTTAGGGTCACTGCTGTTCTCTTCCTTTACAGCATCTCTGTTTTCAGGAGCTTTCCCTTAGCTTTTTAAAAATACATGCATTATTTTTCTGTGGAAAAAAATTCTCTCAAGAAAATCTTGTATTTGTTTTTTAAAACAAAGGAATATGTAGGTTTTCCAGTAAGTGCTACTAGATGACAAGCTCCTCAGGAGTCTAGATCTGCTTCATTTGTCTTTCTGTCCCAGCACAGTATCAGGAACACAGACGAACCATGATATATATGTGTGGAAAACGGAATGGAATTATTTTTTATATTTGCTCCAAAGTGTCAACTTTTCTCCATAGTATGAAGCACAGTGTTATTGCTTAAATATTAAAAAAGAAAACAGCTAATTAGAAGCCCACATTTGCATTATGTAATAAGTCATTGCCAGTCTTATTGTAGAATTTTTCTTGTTATAATAAAATTCTTTGCTAGATTATATATTCAAAAAATATTTGAAGGATTTTGGGGAGATTTACTTTGTCACAAAGCAGCTGTTCCAAAGTCAATTAACAAGTCTGGGTCTCACTTTCCTTATGCATTAATTTATTATTTAATTTAGTAATGAATGTATTGATGCCCCATTTATTGAGTCAGTATAACAAAGTACCTTAGACTGGGTGACTTATGAACAACATAAATTTATTTTGCAAAGTCCTGAGACCTAGAAGGTGAGACCAAGGTGGCAGCATGATTGCGTTTGGGTGAGGGCCCTATTCTGGGTTTCAGATTGCCACCTTCTTCTTGTATGGCAGAAAGAGGGTTAGAGAACTCTTCAGAGTTTTTTTTCATAAGGGCACTAATCCCGTTGATGGGAGCTCCACCATCAGTGTCCCTGCATCCTTACATGACCACATGGAAGTTAGGATTTCAATGTATGAATTTGGGGGAGAGGATGTAAACATATCAGTCCAGTTTAGCACATGAGTATCTGGTTCTTACTTTCTTATCATTTGGTATCCATTTGCATGTAAAGAAATGATATTGCAATTGTGACATGTGTCAACATAGTGGTAGAAAGAGGAGCTCTGTGAACATAATGGAGAGCCCATCTAGCCCTGCCTGGGCAGTTGAGACAGAGGAGTGTCTGAGGAGCCTCAAACTTGTTCTTGGTGTGTCAGTCAGTCAGAAGAGTCTGTCATCCCCTTCAGAACCAGCATATGAAAATACAGGGATTAAGGGATTGTCTTAAGAAATGTCTGAGAGCAGCACATGTTTCTACTTCCCCTACTTTTTTCCCCCTCAGATACTCAGCTATCTCTCATTGCAAGACATAACTGTTCTGGCAAATGGTTCTGTTTTTCATGGATAACAGATTGCTCCTTAATATTTCTATTTAGGAGCACAATTTCTGCACTTACCACTACCATGTACTGATTTCTTCTTTTTCTCCACCTTCTGTTTATTTTTAAACACTCTAGGAAAAGTCTTGTTTCACAGAACACTCTTGAAATAGAATTAATTCGCTTTAATTCATGAGCCTTTCCATAACCCTGATTTCTTGAATTTCTAGTGAAATTCCCCTATCTTCTGAACATATTTGATGCTAGTCATTTTTATACCTTTATTTATTGATTTATATGTGGTGCTGAAGATTGAACCCAGGGCCTCGCACATGCTAGGCAAGCACTCTACCACTGAGCCACAACCCCAGCTCCAGATGATAGTCATTTTTAATACAAACACTTTCCCTACCATCTCTTTAGAGGGTAGAAAGAAACCTGTGTTTCTAAAGAAATCAAGTAATATGGAATATTTTATGAAGATTTTATTTTAGGAAACATTTTAATTTGAGATGTTTTATGTTTTTGTTTTTTAAAGAAAAGCTGTAGAGTTTCATCCTATCAATTTTCCAGAATCTGAGAACTTGTTGAAGACAGAGGTTCCCTATGATCCAGAATTTCCACAATAAGCAGTCTAAACCCTGAGCAGCATTCCTATGTTCTGAAAGTCACTGTAAGGAACCTGTAAAGGCTTGAACCTTTGTGGGCTTGAAAAAACAACAGCGGTCTCTTAGAACCTTTGTTTCTCTATGTCAAAACATCAATTCCCATCTCATGATGATGTTGCTTCAGTTTTATTTCCTCCACATTGGGGGTGGGTAGGTGGAGGTTGGGAATATCACTGGATGGGTGATTTTGTTTTTTTTTCTTTTACAGAATGACACATGTCAGTATTTCATAAGGCTCTCTTGGCATTGCATGTGGCATTATAGAGAAAAGAAGGGAACCTGCTGAGTTTTGTTTTTCTCTCTTTGTGCAAAAATTCTTGGACCTTTATGCAAATTTTGTTCTTCTTTTTGAGGATGTGAGTGGGCTGGGCAAACTGTATAGAGATAAGTTTGATGGGGGGCAAGCACTCAAAAGCTTGCTGTCTGTCCTTAGTCTTTATACTATTCTTAGACTTCATACTTCATACTATTTGGTAAAGACTAATTTTTGTCTATTTTTTGACATCGATCTGATTCCCTCCTTCCCTGTTACTTTCCCCTGAAAATTCTGAACTGTATGGTATAAAAAGATGCTGCAACTGGCACTCAGCAGTTTCAGGAATGCTGAGAAGAATGAAATATTTGAGTTTCATTCTCTCCCCAGCATGTTTGTCCATGGATTTAAAAAACAAAACAATCCAATTGCTGAAACAGTATTTATTGGGTAACTATTATAACTGCTAGAACATTATTATTCTCTCAATTTACCTTTCCCTGTGTAGAAATTGTTTCTTTAAAATATTGCTTCAGATGCTAAATCACAGGCAAATAAAGATGAAATATGATGACAAATTCCTAAGATATGCTCCACTACTTGCTCATTCAGTAGAAGGTACAGCCAATCACTTAGAAAAAAATTACCTCCTCAGCAGAATTTGCTTCTGTTTCCTCCCTATAATTTACTACTTGGTTTTAGTTTAATAACAAAATAAACTCTAGTTCACGGTCCTCATAAAACCTGCAGGCAGGGAAACAGCTACATAAGTCAGAAACATTCTGAACTTTGAGAAATGAAGATTTTGAAGTTGGATCTTGGTGGAAATGGAACTGTGAAATTAAAAGGCATACTGAGTTTACCAGTCATTTTTGCTAAGATCAGGACACCAGACTCAACTTGCAAACCTCCTGGGGGCCTGTTTCATCAGCACGCTCAACTGCTCTTGCTCAGTTTAATTTCAGAACATTTATTTGTGTTGATTGTTATTGCCAAGTGATATTATATTGCAAGGGTTCTAAGGTGAATTGAATAGTGCTTCTATAACTTTCCTAAAGAAAAGAAAACACTCTTAAATATCAGATGAGGTTAAATCTACACAAATTTTGGCATATTTTTGATTTCTGGTTTTTTTTTTTTTTTTTTTTTTAGCAAACATTTCATTTAGTAGTGAGGAGAAGGAGATGTAGAATTATTGAACATGGAATGCATCGGTTTAGGTGCCTGTTACACATGGGGATTTTTATGACTCAGGAATAGATATATGAATAGGCATTTGCATAACTGAGGAAATGGCATCTTTGTTTCCTTTTTCTTTTCTTTCTTTTTATTTTCAGTTCTAAGAATGGAACTTAGGGTCTTATGTATGGTAGGAATATGCTTTGGCCATTTAATTAATATTGCATAACTGTTGGAATGTATAATTTCAGCCTGAGGGTTGTTTGCATGGCAAATCCACCAATGCTTAAAAACCCAAACAAATGGGACAAGTAAAAGGAGACAAGAACAGTATGTTATATAAGTAGAATTTAGTAGAACTAATTGGAGCTAGTGATCAAGAGTCCAGATCTTGTTATCTAGCATGCCTGGTCTCATTTCCCAGCTTTACTACTTATCCCTGTGTAATGTAGTTACTACTTCTTGTGCTCCAGTTTCCTATCTGTAATGTAATAGTATCCATTTCTTAGGTTTATTAACAGGACCTATTTAATACATGTAAAGCAAGAGAACAACTTGTGACACATGGTGATCGCTGTATAATTGTGTTATGACTATTTACTATTATCATTTATTCCAAGTCCTCTGGATTTTAATCCAGTACTTTATTTTTAATATACTAATATTACCTATAAAATAAGGAAAAGAACCTAATCTGTAGGCTCAAATATATTATTCTAGTAAAAAATTATGTATACACGTATGTGTGAGTGGATCCCTAAATAGTCTATATTTCAAATAATGGTAGAACAAGAAACTTCAAATAAATATCTGTCTTCTTCTAGACTATTGTAGGTGCCTCCTAAGTAGTATCTCTTTAGTCACCACTCTTACATGGAGTTTCTTTTCAAAGAAACATTGGAGCTTCTTATACTTGTAGAATTTTTAAGGTCACCAGTGATAAAGCCAGATGTTTTTTTAAAAGATGTTTCTCAAAGAAACGTCTCAAAAGGCAAGTTTATTATAGACTGCTGACATCAATCATCTGTAGGGGACTTTAGATTTGACAGCTTATTAGTAGGAGTCACCAATACAAATATTAGCCCCAAGATCAGGAACATACCTACAGAAGCTATGTATTTTTTTAAGGGATGTCAGGATTTCATCAGTGAGCACAATCAGCATTGAATTTATTGTTTTAGTTTTCAAGAATCTTGCTCTGTTCAGAAAACCAAAAAAAGTGCCTTCCCCTAAAGGCCAAAATGTAAATGTGTGACACATATTTCCCCCCCAGGCAAGTGACTCACTGCAGATGCAATGACAAGCTATCTTTCTGTTTGATAGTTGATCAGTGACCTGAATGTGTAACTGCAGCAAATCTGCAATGCTAGGAGATTAGATAAGCAAGATTATCTCTAAAATAAACCTCTATTTTTAAAAATGATCTGTTACTCCAGCCAGTTTAATGGCTATCAAAATTTGGAAAGAGCGTATTCATAAATTCACTTCATTCTCTCAGCATTAATTTAATGGCACCCATTAACTACAGTCCCTGTGCAAGGGGTGAGAATATGAAGACCAAGAGATATTGTCCTTGCCTTTAGGGCATTTTCAGTCTTTGACTGAGATGGACCCTAAACAAATATTTGCCAAAATAGAGTTGAAGCAAAGTGTTATAGGAGCATGGAAATTTGGGGAAAACCTTGCCAAGAAGATTACTCACTTAAAATAAGTCTTATAAAGAAAAAGAGAATTTCTGGGGAGAGAAGAGAGGGAAGGGTATTCTATAAACCTAGATAGAGCTTACATAGGAATAGAGAAGGACTAACCGCATGGTTTGAACAAGTACCTAAATATTCATATGTTGGAAACGTAATCCTCAAACCCATGTGATAACAGTAAAGGGAGACTTTTGGGAGGTACTAAGGGTTAAATGAAGGCATCAATGTAATGGGACATGATGGTGCTATTGGCTTTATAAGAACAGGAAGAGAGACATGAGCTAGCACCCTTGCTCTGTTCTCTGCTATGTTATGATATAGTAAGAAGGACCTTACCAGATTCCAATGACCATGCTTTTGGACTTCTCAGTCTCCAGAACTGTGAGCTAAATAAACCTCTATACTTTTTACAAATGACCAGGTCTTAGGTATTTTGATATAGCAATGAAAAATGATTTATGACAGATATATTTGCAGCATTGATTAGAGAGAACATTTCATAGAAAAGTGTGGTCAGAATTGAACATGATGGTACAGAGCTTTGAATACCCTCTGGGAAGTTATGAACCCCATCCTCAGCCAAAAAAGTACCATCACACTTTATTTTATTTTATTTTTGCAGTGCTGGTGATTGAACCCAAGGCATAGTGCATACTAGGCAAATGTAATGCCTCTGAGGTACACCTCTACCCTGTACTTTAACTTCTGCCTTACCAGTCTGGTCATAACCCATGTGCTTTTTCAAAGGTGGCCATGAAAAAAAATGGAAGCCCCAAGGTCATCTACCCTTACTATGTGATTTGTAATGCTCTGGAAGGACATGGAACATCTTTTGAAATAAATCTTGATCTGTCTATTTTGAGCCTCCCATGAGTTAATGAACTTTTGGGGTGGAATTGGGCTTCACTTAGAATAGAGGATCATAGCTGAGTCTAATTTACATTTTTGGTACAATTTAGGATTTTTAAACAAGGTCTGAGAAGTCCTTAGGCTTGCACAAACTCCCTCAACTTGGACCCCCTCCTCTGTGTTGGGCTAAGTTCTTAAATTCTTTGTAACTCACTTTTTTCATCCATAGAATGGGGATAATAATTTTACCTACCTCATGGAAAAATTGTGAAAAGTAAAATGTGATAAGGCATATAAAACACTAGCAGGGGTGCTCTATAAATATTACCCCTTCCCCACCCCCCATGGGTTGCGCTCTCTCTCTCTCTCTCTCTCTCTCTCTCTCTCTCTCTCTCTCTCTCTCTCTCTCTCTCTGGATATAGTCTTCATTCTCCCTTGACTGAGTAGCCCTTGGTTTACCTTAAAGGCATCTCTCTCTTTGAGATCACCCCCACTCCCCATTCTCCCTTGAATATGTATCTATTTCCCTAAATAAGCCTCTGCCTATGCCTAAAAAAACCCAAAAAACAAAAAAAAAAACTCATCTTTCAGTAAAACTCTGAATAAAATACTATCTACAAATAATAAAATAGTATTTTATTACCTACATAATGAATAGTGTGACCAGCAATTTAGAGCTTCTTTCAAATTGTTAACATCTGAAAGTATAGGAATCAATGATTTGTGTTGAAAGCTATTAGGTGATTTTTAAATTTATTTATTTGTTTTTATTCTAATGTTCTGTATTGAACCCAGGTCCTCTCTTATGCCAGGTAAGTGCTCTACCACAGAGCTTCATCCAAGCTCCATATTTTTATTTATAGACAGTCATGAGTTTGCCCCATTATCTTTAGTTCCTGCTAGACTCATAGGGTTCATTCTAGTTCTCTCCTTTTCTGTATTTGTAACTCTTTGAGGAATGAGAAACCAGGCTTCCATTATCCTTAATATATTTGCTTATCTGATCACCTTCCTGTACATAACCAATCTTTCATGGCCACTTCTGCCCCTTTCCCCTGCACATGCCCTCTTCAGCTCACTGAGGCTCTGACTTAAAAAACCCAGGTCTCTCCATCTCCCTCTGCTGCACCCAGGGGTGTTCTCCTAATCCCACTCTGCATCTGACATTCGGCATCAGGCCAACCCTCTCACCCCATGGGAGATCTTGTCTCCTTCATCTCTGGTGACCCTTACCAACAGCCCTATCCCCTATAATCCTTTGGACACCTACTTTGTGAGTTGTACGTAATAGCTCTAAGACTGTATTGTTCCAGAAGGAGATGAGCAGCGTAAGTGTTTGGGGTTTTCTTAGGGCATTTTGCTGGTACTATTTCTGACATCTCTTGTAATGACATTTTACCTAGGTCAAGAACTGATCAGAACCACTCAGCACACCCAGCCATGTGGCCAAACTGCAAGATGCATGCAGACATGAATTCTTGCTTAGCAAGAATTCTCTTCCTGTTCATTAGCACAACAGGAAACCAAGCAGTGGGTAATTAGATAGGTTTTCCTTTCACTTCTAATGAGCATTAAGTTAGTGGTAATGACTAAGAGAAGGGCTACTTACCTAAGATTTTCAGTTTGTGTTTGAAAGTTCTATGTATCTAACTGGGTTTCCATTGCAGATTCATTCATGTATAAGATTGGAATTTGGCTTCTTAATGAGCTTCTTTGTTGCTCCAGCTACCTTAAACGTCTTCTCATTAGTTCCAGGGTGCAATATAGAAATATATCATTTCTGCCCAAGAGATGCTTGTATTAATAAAGGACATTTGGGTCTTTTGTACATATCATTGTAATTTCCTTCTGTTGACACAGAAAATCTTAACCACACCATGCACAAGCCTTTGAAAATACAACTACAAGAAATAATGGTTGTAGCTCCTCTGTTTTGAAGACTTAGTTAGAAGCAGCAAGGTATGCATTTTCTTTTCTTTTTTTTTCCCCTTTAGGTAATAGCAATGGACATTCATACACTTTGACATTTCCTTGTTATGAATTTTGCTGAGACTGGCTTTTTGATGTAAGGAAGACACTGCTGTATTCAGGTTCTAATGATTTGACTTGTTCTCATAGTTTTTGCTGTTTGCCTTTTAGAATAAAGACAACTAAGATGATTCTTGATTCAGTACAAAACTTGCACTGCCTCTCTTGGCTATTTCTGTGGTCCATCAGTATGGAGAAATAGACAGAAGTCCATTAGACAGAAGATCTTGTGTGACAAAAATAAAAACTAGAAACCTAGTTGGAGACAGTCTCATGTCATGGGAGCTCTGGAAATAGAATCAGGAGATTTTGTGATTTTGTCCTTATCTCTGGGACTAACAGTGCAGAATGTTTGAAAGTTTCGTAAGTGACTTAGGCCACCTGAGGTATTAAAGTAGATAAGCAATTTTAAACTGTGCTTTGTAGGCACCCAGGGCGCTGTAGGTCTCTCAGATCTGCCTCAATGGCTTCAGTAAACTGGGAGGATAGTCACTGAGAGGGATATGAAGGGGTCCTTGCCCTAGGAATCTCCCTTGTCTTTTAAATAAAGCAGCAGCTTTGTTTTCATATGTATTATGTATTAGTTGGTCCTGAAGGATGTTCTTTTAAGAAAGGCCTCTGTTAAAAGAAAATCAAATTGAACCAGTTCAGAACCACAGACTCTGAAAGACCCCGCTAGCTCTAGTTAGTGGTTTCCTGTGATATTTATATATCTCACATGCTGGTTTATTTTGTCCTATGAGATGAGACCAAAGCGTCAATCTGGAACATGAATTCTTTCCATTTTGATGAAAAGCAGTGGTTCCCTGTAGGATGTGGGAATATTGTCCCATATGTGGTTCATACCAGTTATGAAGATGAGAAGAGACAGAAGCAGCTAAAGAAATGTGGTTTTGCATGTCACTAGTTCTACTCTCCTGCATTTTCTTTTAAGTGTAGCAAACTTCTTTGATCTCTCAGTAGAGTAGCAGCAGCAGCAACAGCAGCACAAGGGGGCCCCACATTTTTCTGTTGCTTTTGTGCAGAACAGTTTGGAAGTAAGAGTAGAGGGAAACTTAGCAGGAGGTCCAGATGCTGCTTCTTCTAACTTCAGAGCTATCTAATCAGGACTGCAAGGAACAAACGCACCCACAATGAGACTGCCAGCAGTTTAGTTGTTTACCCAGTGAGACTTGGAGAGTTTTGGAGCTCTTCTAACATCACAGACTACCTACATTTGTTTCAAGGGAATGTGAGCTTTGAGCTGGTGGTGGTGATGAATGGTATCTTTCTGACACAGACTAACTCTCTTATGTATGTCCTTTGTGCGGTGGAGATAAGGAGGAGTAAGAGATGAACATGGCAAACAATCAGTGTGAACAACCTTTGATAATTTACCTAAAATTTTTTGGTATTGAATCTACTTAGAGCAGTATATTCATTACTTTTTATATAAAACTAGAATTCAAATTAATGTAGTATTGAACATGAGAAAAAATCAGATAAATGTCTTATTTGTCTTTGTTAATGAAGAACTGTTAAAAAATAACAAGAAGCCCTGTTAGAATATATAAAAAAAAATCCAGGGTACTATGAGTCTGTTGAATACATTTCCTTCTTTAAAGATTATAAAGTCTGCTGGAGGGTGTGGGGAGTGCTGCTTAGAGACAGCTGTCTAAAATAAATAATGCCAGATCTGTGGTTTATAGACTTGTCAAATTCATGGAGTATTAAAGTTGAAAGGAGAGACTCACTGTCATGGTCAATTTTATGTGTCATGTGGACTATGCTGTGGTGCTGCCTGTTTGGTCAAACACCAGTCTAGATGTGCATGGAAGTATTTTTAAAAGACATGATTAACATTTAAGTCAGTAGACTTAGTAAAGCAGATTTCCCTCCACAATATATGTGAGCCTCATCTAGTTGGTTGGAGACCTCGAGAGAAAAAAACTGAGGTCCCTAAGCAGGAAGGAATTCTGCCTCCAAACTCTGTTTTGGACTCAGTATTGCAACATTAATGCTTGCTAGAATCTCCATCTTGCCTGCAGATTTGAGACTTGCCATATGAACCTCTCTTCTTTAATATATATGTGTATATATGTAGATGGTGTGTGAGTATGTACACACACACACACAGTCTGTTTCTTTGAAAATTCCTGACATATAGGATCGTGCTTTTAATTTGACCAAGGACTTAAAATTTTAAAAAAATCTAAAACACCAAATAATAAACCAAATAAAAAAATATGAAGACCTATCATCCATTGTCCTCTTCCCTATAATAGGAAAGATGTAATCTCAGAATAAAGGAAAACTCTGATTAAATAAAGTATGTTCTAGTAAACAGCTTACCACACCACCTTCACACTTCTCATTTTCCGTGCACAGGTGGAAATGTCACTGTCATTAGGAATTGTGTTCTTGGGGACCCATCTTCTGATGGTGTGTCAGAACCATCCATGCCACTGTTACTCCTGAGAGAGCATCACTCCAAATAGTTTCCCCTGATATAAGAATGTGGAAGAATAACAAGTTGTCAAAACTTTTTTAGTGCTTTTCCTTCCCTTTCGGCAACCTACATGCTCAAAAATAGTATGTGGTGAATTGTGTAGCTTATGTACTAGGTTGACCCAGCTGTCTTTTTTGCTATAGGTGATAATAGAAAGATCTTGCTGTAACAAGCTTCTTCAAGGAAGCCACACTTCCTTTGTGCCTTAGTGGCTCAGTACTGCTGTTTCTGCAGGTGCTGGGGTGATTTTCCACTGCAAATTTCTTAACATTCATATTATCTGTAGAATGTGATTGCCGGAAGTTCCCCTAAGGATCAAGTTCACTTCCATTTTCAGTAGATGAGAGCACAGAAGTGAAAAGAGGTAGAAAGGTGCCCAGTGTGGCAGAGAAGGATTAGAACTGAACTTCCTGAGTGTGAGGCTGGCAATCCCCTTGCTCATTAGAACTTCCTCTTCTGCCTTCCTTACTTTTCAATTCAATTGCTCTTTTCCCCTAAAATGGCTTGCCTCCTTTCACATTGCCTTTTCTTTGCTTTGAAGTTATAGATCTGAAACTCTGAGGTTGGCTGTGTCTTGGCTTTCATCCACATTCTGTATGCTGACCTATAATCTTGTCCAATTTAGGTCAAGTTTTTCCAGAATTTATTTTGGTAAATCTTGATACTTAACTGACCTATAAGGGCTTGGCCTTTGAAACAGTCTTAGTTCACTTTTGTCTCTATAGCGGGCAAATAAAACTATTACTTGAAAAGAATTAAGTTAAAGCTACAGAATTCTGATTTTTCTCCACACACCATTTATACTAGCTCTTCAAATTTCTTATTTTTCCAGCACTTGCAATTTCATCTATTGAGTAGGGTTTCTGTGGATATTCTTGAGCCACACATTTATCTGAGTTTCAGTTTGTTTTCAGTAGCACTCTCAGTTTAGTTTACTCCAATTAAAAATATACAACAAAATATGAATGCAAATTTAGAGAACTTCATCCATTGGTGATTCATAGACCTCAGTTCCCACCTTTTCTGAACAGTCCAGCAAACTTCCTGTGGTATTCTGGGCTCCTCTCACTACTCCGGAAGAAACTGTGAAGCCCTTCACCATTTCCCTGAGCCTCTGACTCCATTAGCTCTTTCTTTTCTGCCACAGAAAATAAAGGCAATCAAGTAAGGATTTTCTCAACCTTCTCTCCAATGAATTTCCTTCAAATACACTCATCTGCAGTTTTACCTTTTTCTCAATGTCAAAGCCTGAGGTGATCTTAAACCTCATTCAAAGACAAGTCATTCTAGGGGGGATGTCCTACTCCGGCTCTTCAGGTCTTGATTCTTTTTAACTATTGCGACCTCTTCGTCTTTAGCCTTTCTACTATATCTGTCATCTTAGTATTTCCTCATGCTTAAGTACTTTCCAACTTAAACAAACAAACAAACAAACAAACAAAAAACTTGGACCCACATCCTGACTGCCTGAACTTTACTTTGGCTAAACTTCTTAAAAGAGATCCTACCCCAAATCCAGAGAGATCACCTGTACCCACAATTAAAAAAAAAAAAAAGTAGTTGTAGATGAACAGCATGCCTTTATTTTATTTCCTTAGTTTTGGTGCTGAGGATTGAACCCAGTGCCTCACACTTGCTAGGCAAGCGTTCTGCTTTTGAATCCCAGCCCCAGCACCCACACTTCTATCCATTGTGATCCAATTTTGTTCCCAGAGATCTTTTAAACTGTTCTTAGTAAATTCTTGGTTGATAAATCCAATGTACATTTTTCAATTTTGATTTTTTTTATTTGTAATTTTTTGGCGGGATCCTTTAGTTGACCAACAGTCTTATTGGCTTCTATGTCCCCTGGATCCAAAGTTTGTAGGGTTTGGTGGAGTGCCTGGCACATAATGTTTTGATGAATCGAAATGGAAAAAAAACAAAAAACGGATCAGATGGCATAGGCTATAATATCTTGCTTGAAAGATCTTTGAATAGAAAAGCAGTATCACATTCTTTTGGAAAGTGAACTATAGGGCAATGGATGATTTGAAGCACTGGTTTGCTAAGTGCTGTGTGGAACCAATTAAAGGAAAAATTCTTGGGCTTCACTCCTGACCTACTGATTCAGAAAATCTGGAGGTGAGGCCCACTAATGTGCGTATTTGATGAAACACAAAATTTAGGGAATCACTGGTTTAGAGGAGAAATGAAAACAGCTATCAAAAGCTATAAAGTCTGGAAGGTGAAATAGAGTGAGGTATGTGCAGAGAATATGTAGTAGTTAACCACTTACTGAATAGGGGGCTCAGACATTTTGGGGGATTGGGGTTGGGGAGCTACTGATTTAGAGGACAGACAGCCCTGGTACTGTCTATGAAACCTGTCATTCACTCATTCATTCAATAGATGGTTACTGGAAGGCTTGGTATTACCAAAGACACAGGCCGACCCCTGCATGATCATCACTGTTCTATTAGACCACTCCTTCCAAGTTCCTTGTAGATAGAAACTGAGCAATTTTAGTTATTAGTGGCAGACAGTGGGGTTTCTCTAAGACACATCTCTGTGAACACAGAATACTCAACAATCAAACTTAACATCTGCCATTACCAAGAGGTTTAATTTTTCTTCACAAAAAGTTTCAGCTGATCCAATAGGCAGTCATGAGGCCCTGAGGGAGTTTAGATATCCAGTGGCTCTCAGTAGTACAGTTCTACAAACCAGTTTCCTAAGATCTCCGAGGTAGGAGTGTACTAGATATAGAATAGAACTCTTGATTGTAAGCTAGAGAAAGCCAACTAGTTGATTTAGGCTGAAAAGAAATGTAATCAATGGACAAAAATCAATCAGAAAGCTGGAAAACCACAGGAACAATGGCAACTAATCAGTTAGGTTCATGTCAAATATACACATAGCAATGGCTACTATTCAACACCAGATGCCAGCTTACCTATGGCCTCACTGAATGTGGGTAGTGGCTATTGTGCCCTATTGATAATTAGAACTGATGCTTTCAACATGGACTCCCGCTTACCCAGTTTTTTTTTTTTCTTTCCCTCTTCACTAGATAGAGAAGGATGTCCCATATGCAAAGGAGGTTGGGATATGAAATTTTTGCTTCTAGAGGTGGTTTGGTGGATTGTGCCATCCAAACTCTGGGATGGGATTCATATGTGGAGGAATGATTATTATTATTATTTTTAATTAAGAAAGAAAATCCACTGATGTAAACCTGCAGGTCATAAGCAATTTTCAAGTTAGAAGGAACTTAACACATCATTTAGATCAGACTCCAAAAGTAAACCCCCTTAAAATGCTTTTTAAAAACCAATCAGTAAATTATATAAAAGGGCATTTTTTTTCTGTCTATAGCTGCCCCTCCTATTTTATTCAAACTTACACTTGCTTGTCAACCTCTAAGATACCTACAAAAAAATTCTGAGTTCTATTGTGACATTAAACAAATAAAAAAAAAAACTATTTTAATAGTTTTAAAAATTTCTAGAAGGCTGAGCAACTGAGCAGGAACAAAATTTAGTGAATCCAAGATTAGAAAAGTCAAGCTGAATTTACTTTAATGTCACAGAGTAGTTAGAGCTAAACAGGAGAACTCTGTGGTCTGCTATCAACAATTTTTTTTTTTTTTTTTAAAACCAGACTCTTAGTCTCCATTTCCTGAAAAACAAAGTACTACGACTTAAAAGTTTGAAGAGTTTTTCCAGGGTGAAGATTCTTCTAGCAAGAAAACATAGGGGAAACACTTGATTGGCACAGGTAATGATTAACTGGATAGGAACTTCTGGGCATGCACAGTGTGTCTGGAGGTGGATCACTGGGGGCATCCCTTTGGGGTTTATGTTTTGTCTATGGTGAGCAGAGCTGTTTCTTGGTGGCCATGTCCTGAGCTGCTTTCATCCCCCATGCCCTTCTGCCTTGATCTGTCCCAGAGCAGTGGAGTTGGCCCTCTAGGGACTGAGATCTCTGAAACTGAGCCCTTAATAAACTTTTCTCCTCTAATTGTTCCTGTCAGGTCTTTTGTTCACAGTAATGAAAAAGCTTACTAAAACATGATCTGAATAGATACTTCTCAAAAGTATAAATGGTCAATAAAAATATATAAAAAAATGCTCCATATTTTTAGCTGTCAGTCAAAAACTGTACTGAGATTCCAACCTACTACAGTTAGAATGGCTATTACCAGAACTAGAACTGCCCCCCACCCCCAAATCACAAATGCTGATAAGGGTGTGGAGAAAAATGCTTATATACTGTTGGTGAGAATGGGAGTATAATAATTACTACATGCACTATGGGGAACAGTATTGGGGTTCCTCAAAAACTAAAAGTATAACTACCACATGATCCAGTTATTCTACTCCCTGGTTACATATCCAAAGGAAATGAAGTCAGCATATAAAAGCAATACCCACAGGGGCCGGGGATGTGGCTCAAGCAGTAGCGCGCTCGCCTGGCATGCGTGCGGCCCGGGTTCGATCCTCAGCACCACATACAAAGATGTTGTGTCCCCCGAAAACTAAAAAATAAATATTAAAAAATTCTCTCTTAAAAAAAAATAAAAATAAAAGCAATACCCATATACCCATGTTTATTGTGTTACTATTCACAGTGGCCAAGATCAGCAATCAGCCTTCTTGCCATTAGATGAACAAATAAAGAAAATAAGGTATATATAAACAATGATGTACAACTCATCATAAAGAATGAAATCCTGCCATTTGCAGGCAAATGGATAGAATTGGAAGACATGTTAAGTGAAATAAACCAGGGCGAGTTTTGCATGTTTTCTTTCCCAAAACAACAATCAATTAATCAAAAAGACCTGAAAGCAGCAAAGGGACTCTTAGGTTAGGAAAGGGGTATAGGAGAGGGTAGAAGGGAGGGTAGACACGAAAAAAACATGATATATGCTTGTATGGAAATGCCACAGTTAAACCTATTAATTTGTATAATTAATCTGTGTGTTAATTACAAATTATTTTTTCTATTAAATGTTTCAATTCTCAAATATTTATTCATAATCTGCCTCTGACCTTTTGAAGATTTACCTCATTTTAAACTGTTACCACAAACACATCATATAAAAATAACTTTAAGTATTATTAAAAGGGCAATTTGCTATATCCAGATTCATAATGCTAATACCACACAAAGAATATTAAAAATAGATCAAGATCTCAAATATTTTATTTTCCTATTTTTAATATTCCTTAAAAATCCAGTTAAGAAAATTCCTAACAGTTTTATTCTTAGTAGTTCAAAGTGGAAACAACCCAAACACATCCATGAACTTCAGAGTGGAGAGAGGATAAACAGAGTGATTTCAATACATTCATACAAAGGAACACCAGTCAGCAAAAAATGGGAATGCACTATTGATCTAACATGCACTACACTGAGCTAACATGAATAAATTTCAAAAACATACAGATAAGCGAAAAAAGTCAGAGGCAAAACAGTACATACTGTATGAGTACACTTAAAATTCTAAGGCAGGCACAGGAAAATTATGGTAATAGAGATCAGAACTATAGGAGGAGATGGAGTGAAACAATTAGAAAGGGGAGCAAAGGTAGTAATAACTGAATACCTATATATATTTGTTAAAACTCAAAACAATGTCCTTAAAACATTACACACTAATTTATTTATTTTGCAGTTTGTACTTGCCTAACACATTATTAGGCAAATACTCTCCACTGAACTTCTCCCCTAGCCCTGCACTCCAATTTAAAAAATTACACATATATCCAGTAAGTCACAGGAATCCTTTGAATCTTTATTTCTTGCTTCTGGAATCTTGGGACACAAGGACTATCAAGTATCAAAGACAATGTAGAAAGAAAAAAATAATATAAGAGTCTCATAAGCCTTATTTTTTGGGCACAGTGTTGGGGATGGAGCCCATGGCCTTGCACATGCCAGACAAGCACTCTAATGGTGAACTATGTCTCCAGCAAGACAATTCTAAGTTAGACTCCCTAAACATTAAACATAACTCTCATTACAAGTTTAAAAAAAACAGGCACTCTTAAATACATGCGCTGAAGGTAGCAGATAACAAAATATTTATTTTATTGTAAAATTAAAAACAGTAGACAAGCATATATACAGTTCCAAAGCAGAATACAAATATATAAATTATTGCAATTTTCAAAGAAAATATAACAGCAAATAATGTCTAAATAAACTTTTTTGAAACAAACCTAGTTTTGACCATAGCAGTTTCATTTTCTTTTTTCAAATGTCTTAGCACAATTTTGTAAAATATATTTGTAACATCAAGCAAGATTAGCTCAATGATCATAGTATATGTTACTCAGATATAAAGCAAGATTTACACATACAGACACATTATAAAAGTAGAAATGGCATTCAACAGCAATTACTACCAAATACTTTCTAAATTGCCTCTTTTGAAAGTAGTAGGATAGGGAAAAAAATTAGACAAGTTTAAACGAATCTAAAACACTCTTTAGTGCACTTGGGGGAAATTCAATTAACACTTTTTTGGGGGGAAAGGGTAGTATTCATCTCCATGATTTTTTGTTGTTGCACTTTGGTAAGTTTAAAATTCAAAATCACTGAGATGCACTTCTAATATGAACTAAACTAAAAACAGCAGAGAAAGATATGTTATAAACTAGGTGTTAAAAAAATTAATGGTACCAACTTGCAATAATATGATTCACAGCAAAGTAATCATATAACCATAGCCTGAAGTTACTTAATAGGTTAGCCTACACCATAACAATGACAAACGTGAAAGGCAAATATGGAGATTGCAAGATGGAACCTCAATATCCCAAACACAGAATTGTAGCCCTCCTCCTTTGTGCCAAATCCCATTATCTTATTACTCTGGTAAATAAATGCTCCTTTATCCCATTACCACTTAACTTCGCAAGCATAACTTGTTGAGAGCTTTATCTCTTACTAATTTTTACCACAGATTTCTTCAAATAATCATTTCCACAAATCTGAAGTGAAAAATGCAATCATATACTGAAATCAAATCAGTTATGTTTGCTTTACAGTCACATCTGAACAGATGGTATCTGAAAATCTTATAGAATATTAAACTTAATATGTACTTAAAATACTCAAATATCTTATTTTAGCATAAGTAATAATAACATGTCTATAAATGAACTGGCAAAAGTCATAAAATATAACACTACAAGGATTTTACACAATATTCCATTTAAAAGTTTTCATGTACATCTAACTTTACAGTTATTAATCTGAACCTAATAGACTATACAAATAGTTTAAAATTTCTACTTAACTTTAGAGCTCAAACATTTTTTATGCCATTTTACAATGTTAACAATGAAACCAGACTTCCTCTAAAATAAAACAATAAAATCAAAATAGGTAAACTTTAACACAAAAATAGATCTAAAAAACTTATTTTAAAAAACTAGCAAAAACGGATAAGTCTCAACAGTGTAAACACCAAGGTAAACAATTATTTAAAAAAACCCAAAACACTTTAAACCATTTTCAATGGCAGAAATACTGTAAAACAAAACCAAGAAATCTATCAAGATGACAATAAAATATATTTCGATTATATTTTTGTAATAATTTTCCAACATGAACTTTCTATTTAAAAATAACTCTTAAATGCATTTAAAAATGGGCACTTTATGGTAAAATGAACATGTACTTTGAAAAACTAAGAACATCTCTTTGCTCTGATATCAGCATATGGGAAAGAAACTACATAATGGAATAGAACATCATTTGGCTGCCTGAATCATGTTATTGGTATCTCAAGTGCATGCCTTTTTAAGGACTTAGATATTAATACCAGGATCAATGGATAAGATGATGAATCTCAAAAGTAAATATTACAACAATTTAAACACTTTATTTAGTTACTTATCTTTTTGTGATGCTGGGTATCAAATCCAAGGCCTTACCACATTTGACTTCCAGTTTTCTAAAACTCAATTTGTCTAATTACGAAACTAATACAAAAAAAAAAAAAAAAAAAGCTCTGAAAATGTCAGTAGTGTCTCACTAGCAGTGTTTTTTTTTTTGCCATTTTTGAAACTGAAGCCATACGTGAGATATTTTTCTAAACTTTCTCAAAATGTACTAACAACTGTACAAAACAACCAAATATGGAATTTGTGATTTCATGTTCTCTCAAGTTATAATTCAACTCTGTTCCTGAACCTTATTTTAGCATACAATACTTGCATATTCAATCAACAAAGGATGAGAATATATAAGTTTATCAAATATTTGGATAGACTGCTATGCAAAATATTTCAAAATTTTTTTCCTAGAAGTTCATCTGAGTAAGTACTAGTGTGAATACCAGCACCATAGACAGTTTAGGAGCACCTTTCCCTTGAAAACAAGCTTAAGCAAAACTATCTAAATGGAATAAATAGAAGTCCTCAATTAAACCTTAGTACATGCACAATCCTACCCAATCATTCTGAACTCATTAGTAAAAGCTATGTATTTGCCAAAAAACTCTAAGGGATAAGCAAACATTTCCTTTGGATAACACTACTGTATTTAGGACTGTACCATATGGCTCATATTCTGGAAATATGCTACTACTGATATGAAATGCAACACATCCCAAACTTTTATGACTGTCCCAAAGTTATCTAAACAGAAGCCCAAATATGTGCAACTACTCAGGCTGGTAACATTCTTAATGAATTATGCTAAAAAAGAGTAAAGTCAAATTTGAAAATGTAACCATAACAACTAAGCACTAAAATACTAACTGGCATAATCAGCACAAGTCTTTAGTCAACGTATACATTTGGATATTTTCATATTGCACGTATTCAATTTAAAGCTTATTAAAACTAAGGCAATGCATCCACATTCCTACTCCCTGGATTTTAAATTCATTCTGGATGACTCAAAAAATTGAGAGAAACTGAAAGAATATTTCAAGAGCTCCCTATAAAAAGTTTGACAGTTATGTCATATTTTAAAGAAAAATAAAATCAATGAGATTAGCAATTATTATCCTCAGTCCAGTTTCATACATCTTAGCATTATAGAAAGTTCCCTTCAATGAGACTGAAGAATATCTTTGTGTACTTAAATACTGTTTGTGTTTAAGACTAAAATCTGACCCAACCTAGGATAAGCTGCCAAATTTAAGCAGAAGTCATTCATATCTTTATGTATGAGGCTGCTGAGTGAATAGACAGACTTCTCTGTAGATTCTTTCAATCAAAGGATCTACCTCATAAATACATTCTAAGCACCAGCAGAAAACAGAATTTAGAATCCACTGGTATTTTGCATTGATTATAGTATTTGCTGTAAAAAACTATCTAGCTGCTTGATAGTTTTAACTTAACATCTATTAGTTAACAACTCTTTGGAAACATCATAGGCAGCTTATAAGCATAACCTTCTAAACATGGGATTATTGAATTAGAAGCTTTATTTTTCTAATGTCAAGCAATGTTATCTTAGATTCTAAAATTTAGAAAAACACCTTACAAAGCTTTCTTGGAACACTAATTTCAATGACACTGATAACAGAATTTGGACAATTTAAGAATTCTTGAAATTATGTGAAGTGGAAAATAAGTTTTTTTTCAAAATAGGACACTTTCAAATTGAAGATATTACTTTTGACTTGGAAGTGAGGCTTGACTTACTCTATCTAAATTTTAACACAACGAAGTCATTAGAATGAAAGTAATAATAAAGTAGAAAAGGTTTTCACTTCTATGGAGGCAAAATTAGATTAGTATTTTCTTCCTAAGCCATCTCAGAACTACTTTTGTTAGAAAATAATAATGTATTTTATATACTTGGATATTTACTTTAAAAAGTTATTCTTATTTTCATAAGTTATTAGAAGTTAAAACAACTCAATTAGATTTCTACTCCAAAATACATTTATCTTTGGAAGGAAAGATAACAACTGTAAAAACATCATATTTAAGAGAATAAAATGAAGTGATCTGAAATATAGGTGAGCATATTCACACATATAAGTGTAAATACACAAAGCCATTCAAATACACATTTACAAAGAGAATGAAAAGGTACCTAAAATAGCATTTTTATATATAAAATTTTTTATATTAAAATATTGCTCATAGTAAATAAGAGGTGCTTATTATGAATTCCATTTCCCTTTTAAAATTATCTTTAGTAATTCAGGCTAATATATGGAGTTTGTTAACCTATCGTTTTGACAATAAAATCACACTGTAACAGTATATTTAAACATACACGTGATAAAAGTTAGGGAGAGGCATTTAGTGATTATGAGAAAGATTCCCAAAATGAAGCCAAATGATTATCCTAGAAGACTAGGGTATAATGATCTGCTTTATTAGACAAAGATGTTAAATACTGTGCCTTAAGCTTTGCAAATTTAATGACCATAAAAAAATGGACCGTAACCTTCTTTAAAACTTCTTCAAGTTGCATTCTTGGCAGACTGATAAAAAATAATTAGTTCAGTTGTTTATGGGTAGGTGTGTCTTCATTCCTGTTCGTCCTACTTGTAGGCATGGTAACTTGGAATAGTTCTTGAGAAGCTGTTCAATGGCGACATGACGGACATGGAGCTCTGAAGATAAAGAATCTTTTTCTTGTACTTGATGTGTTAACTCTTCAAATACTTCTGTAGAGATTTTAAAAAATTGCCTTTTTAGTACACAGAAAACTAAAGCTAATCATATGACTTATATTTTCAAAATATATAAGTACTCTGAAAGGAATGCATTGGGAAAATTTAAGCAATGAAATTGAACTGACTTCAAGGAAAGAGCGGGGTTCTCAAAGATTATTTAGTTCTGATCATCCTTGGAAGTCTCTGTAGTTTGAAACTTAAAAGAGTCACAAGCAATAACTACAGACCCATACAGCAGAAATGGTGGTTACCATTATAGCTGAGCCACTTCTCAATTAGGATCTCTAAATAGGTTTCACCAATACGCAATAAAATTTATGTGTGCATAGAAAGTGCCCATTAATAACCAGGTCTGGAAACTTCTCTAAGAGGTTTTGGAATCAGATTATCTAAATTTTCAAATTCTTAGTCCTACTATTATGTACCTCAAGCAAGTAATTTACAGCTTTCTATTTCAAATTTCTTTTATGTTTAAGATTGAAAATAATAGTGCTGGGGCACTGTGGCTTATGCCTGTAATCCTAGCAGCTCAGGAGACTGAGACAGGAACACTGCAAGTTCAAAGCCAGCCTCACCTACTTAGTGAGACCCTGTATCAAAATAAAAAATAAAATGGGCTGGGGATGGTTAAGTGCCCTTGGTTCAATTCCTCATACAAAAAAAGAAAAAAAAAAAAAAAAAGAAAGTAAACACTAAACAGGGTTACTGCCAGGATGAAATGAGATCATATTTGTAAAATACACAGAATAAGTACTTGATGAATACAAATTGCTATAACTATCATCATCATCATAATCACTCTCAGCCTATAGTTAAGACTATTAGCTTTGGAGTTAAAAATGGTTTAGAATCCTTGATCTGTTACTGATTGAATGGCATAACTTTGTAAAAAATGGCTGAAAGTCTCCAAAGTGCAATATCCTCACCTAAATGGGAACAAATTATAAAGAAAAAAAGAGGGAGATAATTGGGTAATTAGAGCTTTATTAACTCTTGGTGTTAACATCATATTTGATGATGGTAAGGAATTATTAGCGTTTTAAAAGGTATGAGATAATAAGATTGTAGGGTTTTTCTTCTTTAATAAAAGTCATCTTTTAGGGAAAATCCTGGAGTGTTTATGGACAAAACAATATGTTTTCTGGGACTTGTTTTTAAAATAATCCATGCTGGAGAGGAAGTGGGGCAAGAGGGGATACAAGTAGAAATGAAGAAAAATTAGCTATGCATTGATAATACTGAAGCTGGTGAAGATGGGTAAAATTTCACTATGTTGGTGTCACTACATTTATATGTTTTAAAAATTGTTCATAATTAAAATAAAACAAGCCAGGCACTGTGGCACATTTCTGTAATCTCAGGGGCTTGGGAGGCTGAGACAGGAGAATTGCTAGTTCAAAGCCAGCTTAAACAACATAGGAGGGCCCTAAGCAACTTGGTGAGATCCTATCTCCAAAAAAGGGAAGGGGATGTGGCTGAGTGGTTAAGCACCCTGGGTTCAATCCCTGGTATCCAAAACAAAACAAAAATCAGGGCTAATATTATCTGCCTTAAAGAACTATCAGGGAGCACATCCACAATCCCTGGCACAGTAGTTCATAATCAGTAAAATGTTAGTAACAGGTTAACTCTAGTATCCATTTTTAATTAGAAAAGAAAAGGACCTATTTCCCCTGCAGTTCATAAAGAAGTTGTTTTCTTATTCTCTTTGCTCTGTAAACTAAAAAATTCAAATTTCTATTTTCCAAATATAAATGCTGCTAAAGCCAATGGTGTCTTGTCACAGAGGATTTTTTATTCAAAATTTTCATGTGAAAAAACATTTAAGAATGATTCTTTACCCTGGATTTGTTGCCGAAGCTTTGCATTCAGTTGCTCTACCTCACCAAGAGTCATCAAATTCACTGAAACATGAAAATACATTCATTGTTACCACTACAATATAATTTGCCTAATATAATAATATTAGTTGCCTAATAAGTTGCCTAATACGGTATCCTATTTTAAAAAATTGCAGTTATCTGCCAACGTAACATTAAAGAGTACCCCAGAATTCATTCATTAGCTCTTACAATATGGAGAACTTTTCAAATACACCTACCAGCAAAAACCACATTTGACATCTCTAGCAGTAACAACCCCTCCAGCAGAAGCAAAAGTTTCACAAAAAATATTTAATAGTAGGTCTGTTGAATTGTGGTATCTCCAATTCTATTTTAGGTTTTAAAAAGTGCTAGTCTTTACCCATCAAGTCCCTTCTGACTCTAAGTATCTGATTCAAAGTCAATTAATATTACCTTAGTTTCTGTGATTTTTATTCATATAAATAGACAGTTACTTTTTCTAAGTTTTAAATAAATGCATACATTATTTTCTAGCCTTTAGTATTAGTAAAAATGTCAGATTTTTGCTTTTAAATGCCACCCCCAGTCAGTCTGGTATTGATTAGCAATGTGACAATGTGTATTAGCCAATAGTTGAGGCTATACTTCTGAACTATATGAACCCTGAACTTGCCAATTGAGTTTGCTGATTCCATTCAATTTAATCATTAAAATAGCAAAACAAATGATAGAGAACTCCCAAACATCAACACGTGAGACATACACATGACTATTCTAAAACATAGTGTTTTATAAGCTGCTCTAAATACAAATCATTTTTGCTAAGGTGAATCTTTTATTAAATACCATGCTTAACCAATCTGTGGTTCTAAATCAAAATTCTTGACACAACCCTCATTTATAAAACTGCAAAAACCCAAACAAAACTCCTCCAAAACAACCAAACAATACATCCACCCCAAACTTCTGTTTACCTCTCTTCCCATTTCACTTACATTCCTCTCTGCTGTAATGTAGACTCTGGGTCTGGCCATTAGCGTCTGGACTTGAGAGAGTCTCTTCTTTTTTTTGTGCCTGGCTGTGACTGTGAGGCCATAACACGCTGTCATGGCATAAGGTGGCACCTGAATCTTGTAACACAGCAAGGCCAAAGTCTGTATTTTCCCTCTGCTCCAAAATTGTTTGTGTACAGTTTGAGATGGCACCTGTACTTCCATCTATCCATTTTGCAGAATATTTTGGTACTTGAGAGTCAAACTGTGGGAGTAATTTTTTATCTGTTTTATGCCTAAAATTAAACAGATGATGTTGGGGATTTTTAGAACATTCGGAATCTGATTCCAGGTCTTTATTCTGTGCATACTGTACAATCCAGTTTATCTTCTTACTCAAAATAGTTTTAACTCCTTCATAAGTACTTTTGGTAAGTTTAGATCGAGAACAATCCTGGTTTGCAATTAAATGGTATTTTTCAAAGCAGTCTTTATGGCCCCTTAATGACTTGGTGTGCAAAAGATTAGATTTTGGTACTCCTATAGGAAAAAAAGAAAGAAACGTTTATGTTTATAAGCTACTTTAAATACAAATCTTAGTAAAACAGTCCCTTATAGCTTATAAATTAGAGGAAAAATGCTACAGAATATTGGCATTAATAATATAAAATGTGGCCTAATAACTTGTGTTTCAATTTAACTATATATTCAGTAATATTCTTATAAAAAAACAATGCCTTCCTAAGAACTTAATGATTCAATTTTAATCCTAGTCCATCAAGAGTCATTACAAAAAACATTACTGAACCCAGAAGTTTATTCTTCTTTTGGGTGTAGGGTACTAGAGACTCAGGGGTACTTAACCACTGAGCCACATCCCTAGCACTTTTCTGTATTTTATTTAGAGATAGGGTCTTGCTGAGTTGCTTAGGGCCTCTTTAAGTTGCTGAGGCTGGTTTTGAACTAGTGATCCTCCTGCCTCAGCCTCCTGAGCTGCTGGGATTACAGGTATGTGCCACTGAGAATGGCCAGAACTTTATTCTCATTGACTCCTGGCCTTTTCATCAATGCTTTCCTTACAAATCTTCCTGAAGTGTACACCTGCAAAAGTTTCTTTTATAAGGCTCAATATCAGAAATGCTCAAGCCCCTCCTCCCCCAAACAAAAGGTAAATCATGTTCTTAAATTACTAGTTCTGTTTTTATTGGAGAGATAACCAGAACCAGAAAATATACAATAAAAGTCTTAAAAAGTTAATACACTGTTTGTCAAGTTAAAAAAAAAGAAAAATGAAAGCATCTAATATTTTCATTTTCATTTTATAGTAAAACTTTCAAGATAATTTTATCTTCAAGAAGAAATGCATTATACACAATTATTATTTATATAGCTATACACAATTATTATTTATATAGCTGTAAGCTCAATCAGCCAAGATTCAGTAACCAGTACAATTCAATTCACAAAAATTCATTATATACCATAAATAATGAAATTATTTATATTCCACACCATAAATAATGAAATTATTTATATTCCACTTTATATTTCCTGATTTCCTAATAAACTATTCTAACTTGATTTTTTAAAATTTAGAATACATTTTCAAACATATAACAAATACATAGTCATATGCTAAATTATCTATCAGTTTCTTCAAAAGTTATCTTAAGCTATATGAGCATACCTCCTGAACATTAATATTATAGCCACATATGAACAGCTGTTCTCATGAGGTACATTCAAACATCCGAACTTTGTTTTTTCCAATGTGCATAAAAATTGTTAAATAATTTCATAAGACTTTCCTACTTACATGGTAAGTACAAGTTTTATTTACTACTTTGCTGGTGATGATGTGGGGAAAAAGATACACTCATACATTGCTGGTAGGACTACAAATTAATACAACCACACTCCATAAAGCTGTATGAGGATTCCTCAAAAGATTAGGAATAGAACCACAATATGATCCAGCTATCCCACTAGTGGGTACTTATCCAAAAGAACTAAAATGAGCATACTACAGTGATACAGGCACATCAATGTTTAAAGCAGTGCAATTCATAATAGCCAAGTCATGGAACCATCCCAGGTATCTATCAACAGATGAATGGATTATGAAAATGTGGCAATGGATTTTTATTAGCCATAAAGAAGAATGAAATTATAGCATTTGCTAGTAAATGGATGGAAAAGGAGAACATCATGTCAAGTGAAATAAAACCAGATCCAGAAAGTTAAGGGTTGAATGTTTTCTCTATTATGGGGAAGCTAGAACAAAATAAGGGAAAACAGTGGGGGCAGGAAGGACAGAGCCCAAAGAAATCAGAAGGGAGATCAGTGAGGCAGAGGAAGGGGACCCAAGGGAGGCATGAGGTATAGGAAAAAATGAGCACTTGTGAAATGAAACTGACCAACTTGTACTCTGTATCTATATGAACGTACCACAGTGAATTCCACATTATGTCTCTAGAGGAAGAAGAATAGGGTGTGGGAAGTGAGGCAAGTGTTGAGGACAGAAATGGAACAATTATATTCCACAAATACATGATTATGTCCAAATGATCCCCACTATATGACTATAATGCATCAATAAACTTTTTTTCTATTTTTTTAAAATTTTATTTATTCTAATTTTTTATATATGAATGCAATTCAATTCATAGTACACACACATACAGAGGACAATTTTTCATGTCTCTGGTTGTATACAAAGTAGAGTCACACCACTTGTATCTTCATACATGTCCTTGGGGTAATGACGTCCATCTCATTCCACCAACTTTCCTACACCCATGCCCCCTCCCTTCTCCTCTTTTCCCTTTGCACTATTTAAAGTTCCTCCATTCCTCTGATCCAACCCCCCAATCCCATTATGGATCAGTATCCTCATATCAGAGAAAACACTCAGCATTTGGTTTTTTGAGATTGGCTTACTTTACTTGGCATTATATTCTCCAGTTCCACCCATTTACCTGCAAATGCCATGATTTTATTCTCTTTTAATGCTGAATAATATTCCATTGTGTATAAATACCACATTTTCTTTACCCATTAATCTACTGAAGGACAATGGTACAGAATAGAAAACACAGAGACTAACCCACATAATTATAGTTATCTTATATTAGACAAAGGCACTAAAAATGCTCATTGGAGAAAAGATAGCCTCTTTAACAAATGGTGCTGGAAAACTGGAAATCCATATGCAACAAAATGATATTAAGCCCCTGTCTCTCACCATACACAAAACTCAACTCAAACTCGACCAAGGACCTAGGAATTAAACCAGAGATCCTGCATCTAATAGAAGAAAAAGTAGGTCCAAATCTCCATCATGTCGGATTGGGCCCTGACATCCTTAATAAGACTCCTATAGTGCAAGAATTAAAATCAAGAATCAATAAGTGGGATGGATTCAAACTAAAAAGCTTCTCAGAAAAAGAAACAATCAGTGACGTGAACAGAAAGCCTACAGAATGGGAGCAAATTTTTACCACATGCACATCAGATAGAACACTAATCTCTAGGATATATAAAGAACTCAAAAAACACCCCCCCCCAAAAAAAACCAATCAATAAATGGGCCAAAGAACTGAACAGACACTTCTCAAAAGATGATATACAATCAACAAATATATGAAAAAATGTTTAACATCTTTAGCAATTAGAGAAACGCAAATCAAAACTACACTAAGATTTTATTTCACTCCAGTCAGAATGGCAGCTATTAAGAATACAAACAACAATAAGTGTTGGCGAGGATGTGGGGGAAAAGGCACACTCATACATTGCTGGTGGGACTGCAAACTGGTGCAGCCAATATGGAAAGAAGTATGGAGATTCCTTGGAAAACTGGGAATGGAACCATCATTTGACCCAGCTATCCCACTCCTTGGTCTATACCCAAAGGAGCATACTACAGGGATGCAGTACATCAATGTTTATAGCAGCACAATTCACACTAGCGAAATTGTAGATCCAATATAAACATTTTAAAAGATGTTTTTCTATCTACCTTAATAGATTTTTCTCCCATAAACCTAGCAATTACAACATCTTAAATCATTCATTTCCCTCCATTCACTGCAAATTGGAGTCATCATCACCATCTGTCTAGTTCTCACCTTCTCTAACCAATACATCTTGGATAGTTTATTTAACAATTGCCTCTTTATTAGAGGTTATCTCTTGATACTAGGAAAGTTCTGTTTAAGAGGGGACCATATGTATTTTCCACATATGCATTCTCAGTGTTATTGTGTCTGGCACATAGCAGGTACTCAAGAAAAAGCAACTGTATTAGAAAAAAATTAAAACTATGTTTTAAAAAATCCCAAACAAACCTTATTACCAATTATCATTTACAGTCTACTACAATGAAGTTTTGCCAGTACTAGGAAGAATGTGCAGTTCTACCAGGCTGCTCAGAGAATAATTAAGAGCATCTTTAAGTAAAGGTACACCTATGTTTAATCTGACATATTTTTAAATATAAATTTACAGACAGTGCAAATATAAAGAGGGCTGTTTTACTATGTACACTGTAATTCATTCTTTGAGATTTGCACCTCTAACTTCTTTAGCTATATCAATTATACTAACATTTTCAAACAACTTAATTTTAAAGTTCAATTTGGACATGTTTGTTTTCTAAATATACTTTAAAATATCCCATGCAGTAGAGAAAACAAAAGAAAAAAATTTAAAAATACACTACTTCATATAACAAATTACTTTTTAGTCTAAAAAAATAATGTAAGTAGTTCAATTTACATCAGTAATATAAATGTCACTTTTTAAATTGAATTCTTGAAGCTATATTTTTTCCACTTCATCATTTCAAATTAATATGGGAGAAACAACCATTGCTATTATTAGAGATCTCAGTGAGTTTCTCAACTCACTTTTCTATTTTAATTGCATTTACAAGTGTAAATAGCTCTCAGCACTAATTTGTTTCTTAAGCAGCTTTTGAAAAGGAATGAATTTAAATGTAATTAAATGAATGGATACTTTTGAGGAACTGAATTATAAGGAATTTCCAAACCATTTCAAAGATTTCTTTACAATAAAAATTCTTAAGGCCAATGTCACATAGTAATTACTATGAAAATTTCCTTAAAACATGCCTGAAAGATACCCATGTCACTTTTTTGGTGAAAAGGTCATTATTATTAGAGAACCAATACCTTACTTGGCAACCATATTGAGGTATTTTTTTTTTTAAAGTATTAGGTTCTTCTGGATAAAAGATTTTAGAAATATCTGTATGAACAGTGGCATTTTACAAAGTTAAGCTGTTCATATTGAACAGTTATTTTTTTCTCAGATTTTTTTATATAAACCACTTATATACTTTGAAAACCCTCCCACTAACCCATCTGGCATGCTATCCCCACATTGGTATTCTTTAACTCTTTAAGGTAATTCTTTTATGTAAACTTAGTTAAACCCAGAGAAACTCAAAGGCTACTAAAATGTAAATATTTATCTTTAATTACCACTGTTACTCTTAAAATTAAGAGTATTTCCATACCTATATTTAATATGCCTATTGCAGTAATGCAACTTTTTTCCCCTAATAAAGATGATACTCCAAATAGCACAAAAAAGTCATAAATACCAAAACACTTAAAAACTTTTATCAGATATCCTATTATCCTCTGCCTTTTATCCCTAATCTCCCAAAGATCTTATTTAAAATATGGAGGTAATAAAGTAAGCAAAAGTAATCTTTCCTGATGGTTCACCAGCTAGTCCTGTCAATGGCACTCTCAGCACTGTCTCTACACTGATGCTGCAGAGTTTTATACTTCACATTCCTGAATCACACCATCTGACTGCCTTATGCATGTTTAGTTGTTATCAACCAAACTTTATTTTGAATTTAATTATTCTATCTTCCAATCAAAGGAATGGTCTTATATACTTTGGTGCTCCATAGGTAGACTGAATATGAACAGTAGCTGGTTGTAAAGTTGTAAGATACATGTATCACAGCACGTCAACTTTAACCTCAAACTCTGAGCAGAATTAGAGAATTGGCAGCATGGGTTTTCCAAATGGTGAGTTTGTATGTTCTTCCTTGATGTTTAAACATGGCAAGAAAATTAAGTTATGATTTAAGTTCCAGGTTGTTAACATGCTGTGAAAAAGTTTTAAGAATACTGCCATCAAATATCATAAACATTTGTACAATTTATGTAGAAATAAACTGCTTCAAAATCTTTTATATGGAAATTCACATTTTACCCAGCTGAAATAATTTCCCAAGATGTGAGGTGTTTTTCTTTTTGTGATAATCTTAGTTCCTAAGAAAGCGAATACAAGCATCTGCATTTACAGGAGTTGCCCATATTAAGAAGTATTATTGTGCTTCTTTAAACAAGCATTGTTTATAAAAATGGGAGGAGGGGCAAACAGTTACAGTAGGAAAGACTAAAAGCACTAAAAGATTACTTTATTCTCTTGAGCAAATAACCATATCTTATAAAAGGAATATAGGAAAAGCCCTATTAGGTACAGGTGGCACACTCACAGCCTATGGATTGGATCCATACTGCAGACAAGTTTTGTTTGGCCTCCACGTGTCTTAAAGAAAATAAACATTAGGTTCATATACAATTCTCAGTTTTTTGTTTTATCTTTATGATCAAAATCAGAGATCTGGCAGCCAATAGGTTGTACTAAAGAGCCCTACCAAAAGAAAATAGAGAAGTGTTCTTCAATTCAAAACAGTTCTTATCACTCTCTTAATAAATGTCATATAACTAATTTCATGGGCTCTTGAGCCACGCCAGGCCACCTGTCCTGTACTAGGACTATATACTGATATCTCTATGGATTGCTGCAGTTAAATACTGCTTGTATGAGTGATGCTTTGATACCCAGTTTGACTAAACTACTATGCATCTGATGAACAAGCAATAGCCATGCCATGATTCAGGAAAAGCTATCACCATCTTATCTATTGCCAATAACTAACTGTTAGTGGGATGATGTTCAAATTGTCTATCCTATCATAGAACTAAATATGGTAGACCAAAAGTGGGAAGGCAAGATTAGAATGCCTACTTCTGAATCCAAAATAGGATAGATTTATGCTTCTTGGAAAATTTTATCAGCTGTTCTATGAAATTTAGAGAGTACTACAGTAAAGGAGTGCCACATTCTTTTCCCTCCAGACCTTTACTAACTCAAGAGCCACTTAAATGACTAAATAGAGTCTGCCATGTTCAAGTACCCAACATACTGTTTGAAAGTAAAAGGTAATTGTTTATTTCTGCCCTACTAGCAGATGGAATTATTGGCAAGCACACCAAGCCAATAAATAGATGGGTCCAGCAACTTGCTTTTCTACATGTGAGAAGTATTGCCTTAAAGAAAGATATGTCAACAAGTGGTCACTAGACAGAAGATTTCAGCTTAGGGATGTCTGTAGGGATGTTCAAGTTTCTGTATGTTATGAGAAGGATCAAGTAGTTAATCAAATGACCTTAATCCAATAAATGAACTGCAAGGGTTATTGTCAGTGAACTAAGAATTCAGACAGATAATATTAAAAAAGAAAAACCTTAATCTCAAATAACCAAGAAAGCCGTAGATCTGGGTTGTTTTATTGACAGGATATATAAACTTCAAATGACTTGTTAAAACAATAACAAAAAACATCTATCTCCGTGAATTCTACTTTTTCATTCTAACAGTTGGAAAGTTGAGGAAACAAACCTACATAACAACTGTTTATTATTAAAACGGTACAAAAAAATAACAATTCATACTCAAGTCTACTCCCTAAATTTAGCTACCTGTTTTTAAACCAGCAATATCCAAAAGAGCTTTATGTGATGATGGACATGACATATTCTATATCTGAGCTAACCAATAAAGTAGCTGGCAGTCACAAGTGACTATTAGCATTTGAAATACAGTGCATATGACTTAGGAACTCAAGTTTTAATTTAATTTAAATAACCACATCCTGGCTAGGCTACTAAATTGGACAGGGCAGCTCGTATATAGTTAACTGATAAACAAAAGGCTATTGGAAAGCGAACATGGATGTAAACCATTACCATGTCTTTAATATAAGATTAATATAAGATACTAAGCTCTTAGCAACACAGAATATAAAAGGCTAAATATTTTTTGCAGTATTAAAATACATCAAATTTAGACTATAATTTTTTAAATAGCACAATAATTTAAATTATACTACAAAAATTTTAAGCCAATAATTCAATTGACCTAAGTAACCTTCTCCATAATTCACTTTTCCATTACGCAGCTTTAATTCAGTGCACTGACACTTATTCTAAAATAATTTTAACATGAAGTTGTCGTAAAAGACTCCTAAAAAAGCTACTCAAATTAACTATGATAGGATTGATTTATTAGTTATAAATATCCACTTAAATGTGACATACAGAGACACTAACCACACTGTAGTCAAAGACAAATGTTATTTAAACAAAACATAGCCCTAAAAATACCTCATAATAATATGATGAATGGAGGTGAACCATTATGACAATGTAAATTTATGGGTTCCAAATCAAGAAATGTGATAATTGGATGAATTCTTTGCCTTTCATCTCCTCAACTGCTATCTGCTCAGTTAAAATTCTGAGAAACTGAGAAACTGATTTTCTTTAGATAAGAGAAACAAAAGGAAAAGCTGATCCAAAACTATTAATTCAACTTCTTCACATATATTTGAATCACTTATCCTGAAATTCTAGGTAAATGTTCTTCAGGATAAGTATTTTATAACAGCATTTAATAAAGAGACTAGTGAATTTTAGCTAGTGAAGTTGAGGTACTTCTAATTCAATTACTATTCTAGGTAATAAATAGTAAAAATTAAAGCTAATTTGAAAAAAATCATTACAACTTACCAATCACTACTAAGAAAACTAAAGCTAAAATGAGAAAAAGAAATACGAGGAATCATTGCAAAAAGATAAAATAGAAATAAGAAATTGCAGTGCAGGCCAAAGTGAACTACATAAATGTAATGATATAACAACATACACTTTAGCTAATCTTTATTTCAATCATATTTTTATAAGCATTTCTTTTAATTACACTAACTATACACAAAGACAAGGATTTGAAACTATTATTGGGGCAAAAATATACTGATCCATAACCAGGAATCTGAATTCTACTTTTAATTGGCATTAATATCCTTAAATACTATGACTCTTTTGTCATAAATATCATAGCAATTCTAGAGTAAAAAGAACTTTGATCTAAATACGGGGATTACAAAAAATTAAGATGAAGTATTTCTGATAACAGAATAGCTTTTTTTTTCTAATTTTTTACTGTTATATTACAATTTTACATAAAAGTGAATTCATTATGCCGTACTTGTAAATGCACATAATTTTATCCCTCTCCTTCTCCCTCCCCTATCCACTCTAATGTTTTCCCTTCTATTATTATTATTATTATTATTATTTCAATTAGTGCTTAATTTTATGTGTGTATATATATGTATGCGTGAAAGATTCATTGTGCTATATTCATACGTGGACAAAGAGAATTAATTAGTAGATTTGCAATGAATCCTTTTGTAAACAACAGATTACATGCTATCAATTTAGTAGTAACAGAAGACATTAAAACAAATGATGCTTGTAAAATGGGACATGACTGACCTATAAGCTTAGTTGTGGATATTTAAGCCACAACACAATAGGAATTTAACCAGACAAGCAAAAAAAAAAAAATACCATGTAAGAAAGTTTTAGTACTGGTAAATTGGAAGTATAAACTAAACAGTCATCACCAATGATACACTGTTAAACGAATTATGAATGAGATTCAACCTTAAAAAAAAAAACTGATGTAAAATTTTACCTACTGACACGAAAAAGATGTTCCTTAGACATTAAATGAAAAAGCTGGTTAATTAGTGGCATAAATGCTTAATTTTATTTTTTAAATACAATTTACCTCCTCTTTACATGCCCTATTGCCAAAAATTTAGAAGCAGAACACACCAAAAATATTGAGATCATTAGTAAGTATGTATGATTAGGAGTCTCTATATTCATTTTGCATCCTATATTTTGATTGTCATGTAATAGGTATACTTTGTGTTTTCAATGAAATGAAGAAACTTTATTTTGGGAAAACAAAATTTTTATCATTTTAAGTAGTGAAAGTGAAAATTTAAAACATTACTAAGGTGCCCATGAAGAAATACATTTTGGTTTGGAAAAAAACAAATTGTTCCTTAGTCCAAGAGAAACTAGACTTTAGGTACTATACTGTGTGTTCCAGTGAATTAAGTGAACAAAAAATTAAGAAACTGAATCAGAGAAGATTCACCCTAAAAAAACTTAAAATATCTTAAAAATCTGATTTTTTTTTTGATTGTGAAAATTTGTTTAGACTAACAATGTGTCTAGCAAAGAAAAGTATTTAACCCTCAAATGAAAGCTGACCTCCTCCTTCAAAGTAAACTCATAAACACAGTAGGGCTTTATTTGCCAATTCTTGTTGGATACACAAATACTGCAGGAGTATTAGAGAACGCTTTTTGCTGTAGTAAAGAAGAAACAGGAAAACTGAGGGAATTTCCCCCATTTAATAAAGTACATCAGTAGCGGCTGATTGAACACACAAACTGGTAATGGTAATCTTTTAAATAAATTCCTCAGTAAAGTCCAGAGTACGCAAGGAACTGAATCTCAAGGGTTTCTCTCATTTGTGGGTATGCCTGTGTAGGGGAAAGATGTTAAATGAACACAATGCATTGTACGATTAAAAAAATGGTGAAAGCACTTGGTAGGTACCTGGTACAGGAGGAAAATGAAGGAAGCCAGAGCAGAAAAACCTACTGAAAAACCACAGAAGGGCTAACTCAACATCAATTTAAACCTCCTCAGTGTCTAATACTTGTTAGTGGAGAAGTTGTTCAATATATCATCCAAATAATAGCAATACCTTCAGTAATATTTCACCTTTTCAGACAAGATGAAAAGCCTCTGTACTTCGATTTGAATACTAACATTTGCCTTACATCCTATATATATATGTATATTTATATAGTTCCTATAGTCATCATTTTTTCTTATCTCTACAGCAGCCCTGTGACATAGGCAATGGTCTTATTTATGATTCTTTCTTTTTCAATAACATACTCCAAAAGCAAGCAGTTGCATATGAGGAGGAAGGAAAAGAGAGGGAACTAGATAATCAAAGTAGAGAAGTCAGAACGAAGGGAAAGGAAAGAGCAGAGCATGAATGGCTTGTAGAGCGTCTTTCTAGGGGATGATAAATAATGAAGATGGTTTCTTTAGGGAGTTAATAGCTTAAACTGAAGAAAATGGTAAGAAAAATAAATGTCATGATCAGATTTTTATTTTAAGACCTTTCTGATTGGGCTGGGGATGTGGCTCAAGCGGTAGCGCGCTCGCCTGGCATGCGTGCGGCCCGGGTTCGATCCTCAGCACCACATACCAACAAGGATATTGTGTCTGCCGAGAACTAAAAAAAATAAATATTAAAAAAAAAATTAAAAAAAAAAAAAAGACCTTTCTGATTACAGTGAGAGGACCTAAATACGTGAGGTAGGGATAAGGGATAGAGGATAAAGTCAGTGAAAGCAATAAGCGGTTTTGTAGGAAACACTGGTAAGAAGGAATAACCCTGTACTGAGGTATAGCAGAAGGAATAACAAACAAGGAACAGACTGGAGAGAATCAAGAGTCAGAGACAGATTACATGGAGAGGGTAAGGGGGAAGGAAAGAGTGAGGGTGACAGGGCTGCCGCTAGTCCATATCATTTTGCAAACTGGAAAACTATCCTCTGTCAATGTACACAGCTTGAAAAGCACAGCTTAGACTAGATTTCAGTGCTACTCAACTCATCACTACACCTACACAACTCAACATGTTAAGTCTTTAAGAACCTGGTCCATATATCACCTGCATTTAAGTGTCTGCTGGGATTCCTGTTAAAATGTAAATTCCTAAAGTTAACTCTAGATTTCAAATGAATCAAAATCTCTGGGAGATGGGGCTCCATGTGAACTGATAATAATGGAAATAAAAAATGAGAGCAGGTATAGAAGTAAGGAGATACATTTAGTTTAAGAAACTTAAATTTAAGATAACTACAAAATATCTACTTGGAGAGGTCTAGCAGTAAGTTGCATATAAAACTCTGATGTCTAGATGAACTATTTGCCTGGCAAAACAAGTTTGTGGCATTTCAGCTAACTTCACCTAGCTTGCAAATGTATAGTTGAAGACATGGCAATAAAAGAAATATATTACTACAGGATAAGGACAGAATTCAAAGAAGGACCTAAAGTAGGAAATGAATGTAGGAAAACAACAGAAAAGTGGGGAGAAATAGAGTTCAGAGTTATTTTATCATGGAACCCATGGAGTCCAGTATTTCAAGAAAGAGCAAAATGTTAAATGTCAGACTTTGAAAACTGCAAGAACATGAAAAGTATTTATGGTGTTGATAGCTAGGAGATTACCAAAGCAAGAGGCTGGCAAATTATAGGAGGTTGATGACTAAGTTGGAAGGAGAGAAAGAAGATACTGAACAATGCTCTTTCAAGTTGTATGGTTTGAGGGAGGAAAAGGAAGATTTTTTTCTTTTCTTTTAAATATGGGATACGTGAGCATTTTTGCTACTCTAATCATCCTTTTGAGCAATATGCTAGGTTATATAGAAGATTCTCGCAGATAACTGTTTACTTAGATTATAATCTATATGGAAACCACATCACACCACTCTCTTGAGGTCATTCAAAACAAATTTTTTGGATATTCCATAGAATGTATATTAATTAAATAACTGCACAGGTAGAATTATTTTAAAATTATGTATCTCTAATGATCCAAATTTTGTTCCTTACTTCATTGTAATTCATTTTCAATTTTGCCTGGACTTTATTTCTGAAATTCTTGAGAGTCCATGAAATTTTCTTTGGGAACAGAAATGATTTAAGTCCTTTGGCTTTCTGCAATCAAGAGACTCTGAGTTTGAACATCTAAACTATAATTTTGGACTAGTTCTACATTTTCCTTATTCATGAAATTGGGATAACATAGCACCTGTCTCATATAATTGTATTAAAAATGAAATAAAATAATGCATATAAAGTATATAATACATGGCCAACAATACCTCACTATGATTTGGATAAGGCATTTATCTAAAGTACAAATTCCTTCAGTATGTATTAAGAACAGATTAGAAATACCTTCTCCCAACTAGAGGGTGGGACCTCACTTCTATAAGAGATAAACCTCTTTGTCTTCTTTCTTCAGGGGCCATTGTCATTTACATGTGCTTGAGAAATTACTTTTTACTCCTGAGCAGCTTATTTCTCTTTGTCAATTCTCCTGGAACAGTATTATAAATCATTTCAATCATGAAAAACGTATCCTTTGCTGGGAATAATTCCGTCTCAAGTATTAAAGCCTTTCAATCTTGATATAATCTGTTTTCATATCTCACAAAACAGTTTTTTTTCATTTTCTGTCATTTACTGGGATGAATAAACTGTGACTTTGAACCAGAATGTCATTTTTATACATTCAAATAAATCCTTTATTTAAAATTATGATATTCTTATTAACACCTATCTTGGGTTATATGTTCTGCATACTTGTTTTAACTTTATACTACTCTACTGTGGTGTCCAGAAATAGTTACAGTGTATCAAATGAATCTAGAAAACTCATTCTAAAGATAGCCCTGCCAAAATTATTTGCTCTATGTTTGGGGCAAAATGCTGTTTTTTATTCTCCTGATTAAATAAGGTAACCAGATATCACTACTGGTATCATTACTGGCTATTATTATATTTCTCTTCTGATTATGAGATAAAACTCTTCCACTAGTAAAGTTCACAAAACTTAATAGACTCTAGAAAGATCTCATGGGATTTGGTGAATGAATGAAAGAATTTCACAGTGGACAAGTTTAAAGGAAGAAACTCAAAAATGGCAGTTCTCTAAAGTCTCCTTTAGATTAATTCATTTATCAAATAGTCTTTCATTACTCTCTGACAGTCCTAGCACCATGGCTGGTCATATACTAGTAAATAAAATAAACTCTAATCCATAGTCCTATGGAACTGCAAACACCAGAGGGGACAGTGTATTAAATGAACATGTAAGAAAATTACTATGTGTTAGACAGCCCTTTACCTTCTCTTCTCCATATATCATTTTTAACCTCAATATGGAATGAGTAGAATAATAATGTCTATTTAGATATGCAGTTTGAAGTACTCATGGACTACACAAGATGTCTACATCTTGATAGCTTGAGAAGGAGATGAAGTAGAAGGTGATCTACTAGGTACTATATAGACAGGGTCACAAAAGACCAGGGAGAGTGAATCTGGAAGACCCAGGACAGAACATGCCATGTCAATATTACCTTTACTTTCTTTCTTTTTTATTTTTTATTTTTGGAAACCAGGAGTAATCAGAGGCATTGGGAAAACCAAGGTGGATGGCACCATCATAGAGGGAGTGGTCTACAACTTTACTTATCTGAGTGCCTTCATTTTACCATATATAAATGAGGATGACAATATTCTTTCTTACTTCTTATCCCTGATGGGAGAGCTCTATATATTAGCTATGATAAATGATCAATTATACTTAAAAATCATTTTATAAGGTAAGGTTTTCAACCTTCCTGTTTATCTCTACAGGCATTTTTGCTATGTTATCATTTCCTGTTGAAAACTTAGATGGGCAAACCTGACTGAATAATACATGTAAGTAACTTGCTCAACATCACACAGTAAATGGGGAACCAAATAGGAGAGCTCTATATATTAGCTATGAAGAGATTTTCTAATTTTATAAAATATGAGAACTTAATTATGCTTAATTACACAAGTTTCTGACAATAAAGAAAGGGGGTTCTCCTTATGGGCAGTAGCATTAATCATTACATTTATGTACTGAGATGGGTTAAAAATTCAAAATTTGACCCAACTTTCTGGCAACAAGTCCACTCAAGGTCTGTTTGCATGATCTTTCTCAGAATATAATCCCTTATTTTGCTAAGATCGATTTCTGTTCAAACAGTAAAAATAAAGATTCATCAGAGCATTTATTGTTGGTCTTAATTGTAGCTCAAATGGTTTGCCTCCAATGTAAGATCTCCTTTAATTACTAAAAAGGCCTCTTTGTCGCCAATTTCGTGAGTGCCCTACTCAGTATATTGTTCCTTTCTTAGTAAAATACTGATTTAATTTGGAGCAGCTTCTCTTGTATTAAGAGCAGTGAAATGGGGAATTACAAGGGACTTTAAGGAAAAGCTTCTTTTAGATACAGGAGTGAATGCTAACATCTCCTTTTTTTTTTTTGGAATAAGGAAGCAATGACTAGAGTTCCAGTAGCCAGTAACCTGAAAGATCAAAATTGGGTATTAAAGGAAGGTAGAATAGAAAAAAAATACGTATTTCTTACATAAGAAATACAAATATTCATTTATTTTTTCATTATATTTGGATTTCCTATTACATACAGACTAAATTCCTAACAGGTATATCTTCAAAACCAAAATTTGTGTATGATTTAAACTTGTTTTTACCAGATTTTGTTAGCTTATTTTCAATTACTTTTATTTTAAAATATTTTAATTTAATAATAATTTAAACTTATCACCAATTCAGCCCACTTTTATCCCTTCTGTCCAAATAATCAAGTTTTACTATTAGAACCATTTAAAAAGTACTCAAATGTATTTAAAATGACAATCAGAGGCATTTAAGGAGAAAAATAAACCTTTCAGTATTTAATTCCAAGCATATAAAAGAAAACCAAGATAAAGGTCAGAATTTATGTTAGGCTTCATATTTAAAATGCTACTTTAAGTTAAAATATGATGTTGTCATTATATGATGAGAAACAAGAGAAAGACTGAATTTGCTATTTACAGTTTAGGGTGGGCCCTTTTACTTACATGCAAAGATGATATGTCAGAAGTAGGACACAGAGAAAGACTCACAGATCTTAATCAGTAAATAACCAGTTCTGACTTCCAAACTAAGTCAAATTTAACACTAAGATTCAAACTGATTCCTGACTATTAACCATGACCAGTATACAGTCAAAATCAGAGAAGTAAGGAAGAATAGAAGCCACTAGGTGCGGTGGTGCATACCAGTATTCCCAGAGACTCAGGAGGTTGAGGCAGAAAGATCACAAGTTGCAGATCAGCCTTAACTTATATCTCAAAATAAAAAAAAATAAAAGAATGAGGACACACCTTAGTGGTAAAGTGCCCCTGGGTTCAATCCACAGCACTGCCAAAAAAATAAAATAAAAAAAAAAGTAATAATAAAAAGTGTGTTTACCTGTGCCTTAAACAAGAGAAAACACCTACAAATTTGTATTGCTGAAAAGATTACTAAGGAGCTGAATTTGCTTCTGCTTCCTGGAAAGAACACTTAGAATAAAAAGAAGTCCAAGATGGACTACACAGAGAGTGGCCAGAAATATGCTTGCTCATCAACTAGCAAGGTCAACTTACACTGAAAACTTTGTTTGCTTGGTATAATAGGAATCAGTCCAATCTACTAAAAGGGATTTTCTCCATAGAAAAGAAAGCAAGTTAATTATCAGAAAAAGTAAAAATGATCTTAGAACTATTTGCATAATTTTCTTACACAAAATGAAAGTAGAAAATATGAAGTTACAGTATTGAACCCTGGATTTTCCCCCTCTGGTCTCATTTCTGACTGTTACATTATATTTGAGTTTTATTATTGGCTGCTGACTATTCTAGGCTGCCTTGCTCTCTGCCTCAGCTAAGGGAATAGTAGTGAATAGCTTCAGAGATTTTACCACGGTGATCTAGATGTGTATATGGTCATTAACATGTATGAAAAAAATGTGATGTCTCAAGTCAAGGTTAGCCCATAGGTAATAGGAAGTTTATAGTGTCTTAGTACCAAGGTTAGGCCACAGGGATTAGAAAGTTCATGCATCTGTCTCCTCATCTTAAAAGTTGACAAATTACACTAATAATGAATTATAGGCTTAAAAAAATCAACTTTGAGAACATTTAAAAACATTTGTCAAAATCCATTTTTTAGATCCTTGAAGCATATCATCTATGGCTGGAAGTACATAAAAGTTAGATACCCCATTCCTTTTAACTACTGTGAAGTCACAGAAAAAAAAGACAACTTAGAGCCATGCCCAGAATACAGAATCTCTGCAACAAGATCAGACTGTCTTTTGTTGTTACTCTTTTCTTCCTTTGTTTTGGCTTCATAAACCTATGCAAACACATAGCTTTTAAACAAGAAGCCAGTTGATTAGTAGGAGACTGGTGTAATTTGATGTAAATCCAAAAAGTATAAAGTATTATTTTTATTTATTACAAATGTGTGGACTCAAAACTATCTTAACTGTTAACATTCCTCAAAAGAATTTATTTTTACTAAGCCTCATTGTGGAAAAAATGAAATGCAGAATTATTTAGCTCAAACTTAGCAGTTATTAAACCACAAGACCAGGTGACTATGGTATTACCATACTACAAAGAAAATTATACCAAATTACTAGTTAAATGTCATGTTTTAAGAGTGAGAGTGACTTTTGACTGGCATTACGTTGAGAATTTAGCAGTTGAAAAAACTCTTTGAAAAGGTTTTCTAGGAGCGTTTTTTTGTTTTTGTTTTGTTTTGTGGTGCTGGAGCCTTGAGCAAGCTAGGCAAATGCTCTACCACTGAGCCACATTCCAAGCCCCCCAAAAGTTTTCCTAATGAAGAATATAAGCAATAATAATCTGGTATGTGATTGCTTTACCACTCTTTTTCTAATTTTTAAAAACCTGTAAACTGATATAAAAAGTGAAAGTCCACAAAATATAGAGCTGGAGACAAACACTAGATACCTTGAGAAGAAATTTAAACTATTTTTTCCCCACTAAAGTTAAACTGGCATTTTAATACACAATATCTAAAATACACATAGAATATCAAATGAAATAGTTTAGGTTCAAAATGAGAATGGTTTTTGTCTTTCAAACTGTAACACAGTATTACTTCAAAAACATAGGACTTATGCTTACATATCAAAAGCTGAAATGTTTACAAAGATGACACCTGAGGATAGTTTGTATATTTTCTATATAATGATTGAGAACCAGTTAAAAGGCATATTTAAAAAGGCTAGAAAATTATGAAAATTTAGGTTTTGCAAAAAAGTTTTAATATAATGTGAACCCCTCTAATGATGACTTAGCAGGAAGCACTGGTTAAGAAAAGCTGGCAGAACAAACAGCAAGTATAAGGAACTGTAATTCAGGAGGACAGGTTTCTAACATCAGTCTTAAAATTAAAATAACTATTGATAGTAAATAAATGGATTATATACACTAGAACCAGATGGCCATGAATCAAAGCCCAGGACTGTCAATTATTAGCTGTATGACTTCAAAGTCCATTTCTTAGGTCTCTAAGGTTCAGTTCCATCACATTTAAAAAGAATAATCACAGTAGTCATTCCAGAGCTATTCTGAGCAAGATAATCCATGTAAGGTGCTTAGTATAATGCCTGGTACAGAAGTTTTCAAAGTAAATGCCTGGCATAAAACAATAGCCTACCATCACCACTACAATAATCTTTAGCAGTTCCAACTGTCTTGCCCTCAGTTTCCTCAGATGTAAAACACGGAGTTTGGGCTGGATAATTTCTAATGTCTCGGCTTATCTAAATGTGAAATTCTACAACACATTGGTATATCCAGGGCCAACTTTATTTCCAAAGAATATTAATTTTATATCTTTTACTCTAGTATGATTAAGAAAATAGTAATTTAAATGCTATAGAACACTACTTTTACATCATCCTTTTGAAATTAGTTATAATTACTACATTCATTAAAGCCAAAGTTATAGGTATTCTATATAACTCACAGGAAATCCATGATGCTCATCACACACTATTTGGTGACTACACCATTTCTGAATAACAAGTCCTAACAGGAATTTCAAGGTACATAATCATAGTGTGTATGTGTGTGGTTTGTGTTCACTATAAGAACATTTCAGGGTTGGGATTGTGGAACACTTGTCTAGCATGTGTGAGGCACTGGGTTCGATTCTCAGCACCACATAAAAATAAAAAGTTCAGCAACAACTGATAAAATATCTTTTTTAAAAAAGAGAGAGAGAGATAGATAGGGAATTTTAATATTTATTTTTTTTTTAGTTTTTTGGCGGACACAACATGTTTATTTGTATATGATGCTGAGGACCGAATCCAGGCTGCACACATGCCAGGTGAGCGCACTACTGCTTGAGCCACATCCCCAGCCCCTAATAAAATATTGAAAAAAAATTTCACATCTCTTAATAAACACAATAAAGATTAGGAAAAATTTCAACAGTCCAGGAAAAAGGAACTGCTAATATTTAGAAATAGTTCACACACAATCTAAAGGTCTAATACAAATCCTCTTACTGATAACCTATCGGTTAAAAGTCAAAATTTAAATTTTAGGGAAATTTTTATTTTTGCAGGAATATTAATTTTTTTTAGTGCAACTCAAAAATATCTAAAAGGATTGAAAGTTTTAATATAACAATGTCAAGATTAAGGAAACATATCTCACGTTTCCTGGAAGCAAATGATTGATATCCATAGATACATTAATTGTGCACCAACACAAATACCTTCAATAAGAGATTTTTTAAATCTCTAGAGAACTTTTTTCTCAGGTATCTAAGTAATATTATTAAGAAATTTTATAAACCTTTTTAATTTTTAAAAATTACCGTGTGTGTGATCACTGAAAAGAGTTTATCAAAAATTTCAGAAACAGGGTGCATGAATACAAATGGCAACAAACTAAAAAAAAAAAAAAAAAAAAAGAAAGAAACATTTTTCCAGATGATGGAAACACTAAGGGAAAAGAGTTGGAGCTCACTTCATTCAGGTACTAGCATGGTAGGACCTAATTAGATTTGCTCATCAATTAAATGGTATGCTAGTTCTTAATACACACAAGGGATGCACACACATATTTAATAAGATCTCAACCAGAAAACATGTTTAGGAGGCAACATCCATACCTTGCTTTTATATTGACAAAAAGGGGACTGGTATGTAGGTGTTTAAAAACAAAGCTCTCTCTTATATTCATCATTTCAGCTTCATTTCCCTTTTAATCTCCACACTTTATACTTAGCACAATTTCCAATCATTCAATAAATGTTAATTTTACCTTATAACCAGTTCAGCATAAAGTAGTTGTGTAAAATTCATGTCACAAAGTTAAATCTATACTACGTTCTTACCTTCAATATTAAGCTCAAAACAAATGTGGCAAAAGGAGAGTGTTTCTTTGTCTGTTCCCAGTTTACAAACGCTGCAAATATTGTCATCATCCAAATCAATGTTTACAAACTGCTCCTCTTCGTTCATACTGCCCCTATTAAGAAACAGGAAAGTTACACAATTTCGAGAACTTGACATTATGGCATGCAATATCTGACAACTTCTAGGAAACAAGAAAGGTGCTCTTCCCAACAGCCCCATCACACAAGCATCGCCATACTTGTAGTTCAATATCATACTTTTAATGTGGAAAACCACAAAGCCAAGTAAAAGCCTGGCCACAGGTGACACTACATCCATCCATCCACCCACCCCCTTCCCATATTTCACTGGGCTATGGGGATCTAAAGGCAAAAGCTCTGCGGGTATTCTAGTCCTCCCTCTTCGTCCCCAGACCTTGAATAATCATACACAAGGAGCTTAGCGCGGCCTTTCAGCCCGGGTTCTGTCAACCAACTTAACCCTGTTAAAAGCAGAAAAAGGACCCTGCTCCAGGCACTGCTTTGCTAACTTCATTGTGGGAACCTTAGAGGCGTTTTGCTAACTCGGCGTAGCGAGGCTTCCCATCGAAGGTCTGCGGCAGGGAAAGGCACGTGGGAAGGTGAATACCCGGGGAACACGGGCCCCGTCCCGGATGCTCGCACCCAAAGTCTGACGGCGACCGGTGAGGCACGGCAGAAGGGACCCCAGCTGGGGTCAGGGCGGGAGAAGGGTACCGGAGCCCGGCTGCCGGGAGCGCCCGTCCACTCGCCCCGGGTTTCCTCCCACTCGGAAGGCTTCCGAGGGCCACAGCAGCCCGTCCGTCAGTCTCAGCGTCTCGGGAACCGGGTCACCATCCGGCCTCCAGCACTGTGGGCGCACGCCCGTCCCTCAAACAGCCTGGACCCACGTCCGTCTTTCGGTCCTTAGGGGCACTCGGCGCGCAGCAGCGATAGGGGCTATGGGACGTGGGGCTCGAAGGAGGCAGGACGACCTGGGAGGGGGCGCGGGCGGGACAGGGACTGGACTGCGGGGTCTTTACCGTCCGGCTCCGTGGGCCGCCGCAGGCGTTCCGCGCGGCTCGGGCTCCTCCACTATTGTTTCCGGCCGTAGCGGAGGCGGCCGCAGCACAGGCTGCCGCCGCGCGCCGGGCTCCGCCCCCTCCCGCCGGCGCCATGCGGGGCATGCTGCGGGGAAGAACGGCGTGACGCGGGGTAAAGCCGAGCGTTCGCACGAGGGCCGCTGGCCAGCTGCTCCCATGCTACACCGACGACAAACCTTTGACTCGATTTTTTTAGTGGTCGTAGATCTGCTCGCCCGGGTTCCTTACCGTTCAAAGGAAAGTGGCTCCTCACACACCCCTCCTCGAAGTGCATAGATAGATGAGCCCGTTACTACCTCCCCCTTTAGCGTAGTGGAAACTACTGCCCCGGGGCGCGGGCTGCCGCGGTGGGGGCCTGGAAAGTGACGGGTGAGTGGGAGAAAGGGACCGAGATGCGTGGGTTGTGGCACTTGATTTGAAATCAGAAGACGAAAGCGAAATACTACCACTGAACTTCCAATTAGATGCCCGTTAACTTACATAACGAGGGAAAACTTCATATTTTATGTATCTCGATTTAAGCGTAGTTTAAGTACAGAAGCTTCTTTGTTGAATATTATTTTTGATGGAGCGCCCCTTTCCCGTAATATGGTACATTCCTTTCAAACCCCGGGAGTAATCCCTAAGCCCCCAACTCTCTCATGTTTAGGTCCTGCCTCTTTCTCAAACTCTGCTGGACTTTTAAATTCTTTCTTCCTTTTTTTTTTTTTTTTTTTTTTTAAGGTTACCGTTCTTGTAATACTTTGGCGTACATTTTCTATTGTGTGTTCACAACAGCCTAGGAAGGAAAAAAACGGGAACTGTTTTCTCATTTTGCAGCCTACAGTGACTAACCCAAGTCGTCACGGTTACAAGCTGAGCTAGGATTTGAACTCAAACTCAAGACCACTGCTTTTTTCCACAGCATCATAAGCACCTGTTTCGTTTACCTTCACCAAAGGAAAGGGAGCTGGGTTGACAATTTACATGTAAATATTCTTGAACTGGTAGAGAGTGGATTCCATACATCTTAGAAACTTATGGACTAAACAGCGCTTGGTGGCAGGGCTCCAATACCTCAGGAAATGATCTGCTACTAGAGTGTAGTCAATAAAACAACATGGACATCACCAGATATCCTGTTACAAATGCAGAATCTTAGGTCCTACCCCAAATTTCTTCAATCAGAACCTTCAGTTTAACAAGATTCCCAGGTTATTCTTATGCTTATTGAAGTCTGAGATACACTAACTGAAAGAGAAACATCTATGTTATTTTTATTTGAATTTCTCATTGTAGGTTAGTGTGACTATAAATCTTTCATGGTTTTAAAAAAAGTGATTCAGTAAAAATTTTCCAAAATTATTAGTAATTTACTTCTATTGAAGTTGTTTTTGATTCTTAGTTATGTTTGTACCGTTTACTTGCTGTCTTTAAAACTCTTTTTTTAAAAAAAGCATCTAATAAATTTACAGAAATAAAATTTTCACATTTTGAAAACGCAGTTTGATGAGTTTTGACAAAAGAATACACTACTGTAATCACAACCACAATCAAAATATAGAACATTTAAACAATCCAGAAATTCCTTTCTCCCCCTTCCTATCAAACTCCCCCAACAGAGAATCTAATTTGTATCACTAAAATTTTTTAACCTGTTCTAAAATTTCATATATATAAAAGTTAAACTGTGGGTGGGGGCAGGGAGAGGGAGTAAGGATTGAGAAAGTAAGTTTTTGGACTAGAACTGCTATGAACTTTCATGTACAAATCTTTTTATGTACTTAATTTCTTTTTCTCTTGGTAAATAACTAGGAGAGCTATTGATAGGTCATGTGGTAAGTTTATGTTTAATTTTACCTTCTTTTTTTACAATGCTGGGTGTTAAACTCAGGGTTTCGCATTTGCTAGACAATGGCTTTGCCCAACCCTATATGTTCACTTTCAAACTGCCAAACTCTTTTCTAAAGTGGTTATATCATTTTTATACATTGACTGTTAATGTCTTCCCAATTAATTGATCTGTTGTTCCTAAAAAAGAAAAACAAATTATCTCTGGTAACATTCCTTCTCCTGAAATCTACTTTCTCTGCTATTAATATAGATACTTCTGCTTTCTTATGATTGGTGTTTACTTATGTATTTTCCTATTCTTTTTAGCTTTACCCCCAGGTGTCCTTTCAGTAATGTATATATTTTTGTAGACAACATAGTTTCATCTTGTTTTTTGTTTGTTTATTTGTTTGTTTTCTCAGTGCTGGGAATCCAACCCTAGGGCCTCACACGTACTAGGCAAGTGCTCTAAGTACTGTTCCACTGAGCTACACATCCAGATCTGATTTTTTTTTTTTTTTTTTTTTTTAAAGAATGGGTCATACCGGGCTGGGACTGTAGCTCAGTGATAGAAAGCTTGTCTTGCAGGTGTGAGGCCCTAGGTTTGATCTTTGGCACCACATGAAAATATTAAATAAATAAAGATATTGTGTCCATCTGCAACTGAAAAAAAAAGGGGGTCTTATTTCAGCTGCCAAGGATGGCCTTGAACTAAAGACTCAAGTGATACTTCTGCCTCAGGCTCCCAGGTAACTGGAGACTATAGGCATTTTGTTTTATTTTGGTTTTGTTTGTTTGTTTTTTAGGCAGTACTGGGAATTTTATCAAGGGTCACTTTACTACAGAGCCATATCCCCAGTTGTTTTTTGAAAAAAATATTTTGGAAAGGGTCTATGTTATTAAGGCTGGCCTCAAATTTATGATCTTTCTTCCTTAGCCTCCCCAGTTGCTGAGATTACAAGAGTGTGCCACTGTGCCTGGCTTCTTTCCTCTCTTTGCCTTCTTTAGATTAGCTGATATTTTTTCTTCTTAATATTTTCTCTCCTTTTTAAAGTCTTATATATACATATTTTATATATATGTATATATGATACTATATATAATATACATGTATAAATTTATCCATTTATTTTTGGTTTATTATAGGGTTTAATCCATTTTAAAAAAATTTATCACAGCTTACCTGAAATAATACAACACTTCATGTAAAACATAATAACATTCTTATTTTCTCCACTCTCCTCATTTATTGTCATGTTTCACTTTACATATTATAGACTCCAAATACATTATATTTTCTTAATTGACTGTCTTTTAAGTAAATTTTGAAAGAGAATGAAATATCTTTTATATTTACCCATATATTACCAGTTCCAGTGTTCTTCATTCCTTTATGCATATTCAGATTGATCTGTTATCATTTTCTTTCACCCAAAGGGCTTTCTTTATCATGTCTTGTATCATCAAGGTTTTCTCAGATAAGCAGAAACTGAAATAAATTATTACTAGTAGAAATAATAATTTCTTTTAGCTTCTGTTATCTGAAAGACCTTGATTTCACCTTTGTTTTCAAAGGCTACGTCATCTAATTATAGAATTCTAGGAATATAGTCCCCACCCCTTTAACTTTTTAATGATGTCATTCCATCTTTTTGGGATTTGCACTGTTTCTGATGAGAAATCAACAGTAGTTCTTAACTTTTCCCTTTGTATTTGTCCCCTTTTTTTTTTTTGTCTACTTGAAGATTTTCCTTTTTATCATTATTATTGCTAATTTCATTATGAAGCATTTTGGTTTGTTTTCTAGTATTTATCTTATTTGGGGTTTATTGAACATCTTAGATATAGCCTATTTTTTTTTAAATCAAGCCTAAGAATATTTTTATTTTACTTTATTTTAGTTTGGGATTTCAGTTACACATATGTTTGTGACCAACTCAGAGATTACTCAAGATTTGTTTTATTTCTCAGTATTTCCTCTCTATACTTCAGTGACTGATCTTTAATTCTATAGTGTCTAACCTGTTACTAAACCCATCCAGTGAAAATATCATTTCAATTATTATACTTTTCAAAAATAGATATTCCATTTAGTTCTATTTGTTAGTTTTAATTTCTGTCTTCAGCACCTTCATGTTTTTCTTTAAACCATGACATACATTTAAAATAGCTATTTTGGAATCCTTATCTGCGAATTCCATCATCTTCAATGCTGTTGCCTATTTCTGTGGATAGATTTGTTTTACCTACTGGTTACTGGTATATTTTCCTGCTGTTTATCTGGTATGCTTTGATGGATACTCACGTTGTAAATGTGACATTGGTGTCCAAAAAGATCATACCCCATCTCTGCTTCCTGTGAATATTTTTATAACATATTAAAAGGTAGGTGAAAGCCCAGTCTAATCATATGAATTCTTAAAGGCAGAGATTTTTTTTTCTGTAACCAAGCTCAGAGAGCAGCAGTAGAAGACTAAGTCAAAGCAACTGGAAACATTAGAGGGAATTGACCCTTTATTACTCTGTGACAAAGATTAGCCTCTATCTTGGAGAAAGACTTGCATCTACACCTTAGGCAAAGACTGACTCTACCCAACAGTCAGAAAAGTTCGACCTCAGTTCTAAAACTGCAAGGAAATGAATTCAATCCACAATATGAAAGGGGTAGGAAACTAATTCCAACACTCTTCCAACACCTTGATTTTGGCCTTGTGAATTCTGTTTATTTTATTTATTTTTTGGTACTGGGGATTGAACTCAGGGGCACACAACCACTGAATCACATCCTCAGCCCTATTTTGTATTTTATTTAGAGACAGGGTCTCACTGATTGCTTAGAGCCTTGCTTTTTGCTGAGGCTGGCTTTGAATTCAATCCTGCCCCAGCCTCCCAAGCTGCTGGGATTACAGGTGTGAGCCACTATGCCTTGTGAAATTCTGAACATAAAATTAAACTTAACCACTCTATACTACACTTCTTAGCTACAGAACTGTGAAATAATAAGCAGGTTGTTTTAAGTCATTAAATTTGTGTTTGTTATGGCAGCATTGAAAGAGGGCTGGGCTTTTTTTTCGAGGCTATTATTCTACTAGTGATCAGCTTGAACCCTTCAAGGCTTGTTTTTATTTTTATTTTACTTATTTATTTATTCAAGGCTTGTTTTTATTTTTATTTTACTTGTTTATTTATGCTAAGTGGTTCAGTCTACCACTGAGCCACATCCCCACTCCTTCAGGCTGTTTATAAATTTAGTTTGTAAAGATCTAGACTGTTGTTGTAGGGGTATTTTAGTCCTATCCTTAAGGAGTGGCTCCCTGGGCTCTCTATTGTGTGTCACAGATGTTCAATAAAGATTCTATGCAGATTCTACGCTCCTGCTGAATAAAACTCAAGTGACTCATGCTCCTGTGGGTTTTAGTAGGTGTTCAGTTCCCCAGTAATTGTCCTTTCCCTTGTGGTTAATTTTTGCCTACCTTCTTGGAGTCTCTTACCCCACACATGCATAGTTCAGTCTTTCAGTGAAGGGCTTAAAATTCTGAAAGTTTCTATGTATAGTTCTTCCTTTCTAGTGCTGTGTATTGCAAATTCCAGTTACTTCATATTCTCCAAGCTGAACCTTTTTGTCCTTAGCTCATATGTCCTTATATGGACCATAGTCTGAAAATACCTCCAGGCATAACAAAAAGGCAATTGTAAGATATATCTCATTTGTTCCTTTCTATTAAGAATCACATGTTCCTATGGCCTATGCTGTGGTGTCAAAAATAGGTGTTTCATATATTTTGACCAGTTTTCTTTTCTGGTACTCCTTACTCCATTCTGGCTGGAATCCTCTGATTTTATGTAAATTGATTTTTTATCTGTTTTTAAGTCCATCCCTCAGAGTCTGCATCTGAAACAAATGTAGATGACATACTCTTCTAAAAAAAATCATGATGGCTTTGTGCCCTTCTCATAACAATAATAACATGAATCTATTTAGCATCTAGGCAGTTACAGATAGCTTTCAAGTTTACTGTTGTTTTGGTGAAGCCTCATTTATTTACTTGTATAGTCAAAAATTGTATCTTTAACCACAGTCCATTCTAATCTAATTATTCAGTGCAGTGTGCAAAAAAAAAAAAAAAAAAGTGTGTTCTCAAAAAGTGAGGCAGTATACAGGGGCTGGGGATGTGGCTCAAGTGGTAGCGCGCTCCCCTGGCATGTGTGCAGCCTGGGTTCGATCCTCAGCACCACATACAAACAAAGATGTTGTGTCCGCTGAAAAACTAGAAAATAAATATTAAAAAAATATTCTCTCTCTCTCTCTCTCTCTCTCTCCCTCTCTCTCTCATACAAAGATTACAAAAATTAGTTCTTGACTTAAAAAAAAACTTTACCTTACCTTTAGGTTTAATTCAGCTAGGAATCCTTTCAGATAGATGGAAGTCAACAGAAAAATCAGCAGTATCTGAATCAAAATGAGGGTTTATCTGTTTCACAGAACAAGATCAAGGGAACCAAATGCTGTCAGTCGTCATTGTTGTCAAGACTACCCTCTCTGCAACCTATCTCGGCTTTCCTTCCAGGTCACTGTCCCACAATTAGGCAGTGTATTTTCTTCCAGTGCAGAAAACAGGAATAGAAGATCTGAGAAAAGCAGGGAGGGGAAGCTGTGTCTTCCCCTTTGCCAGGAAGGAAAGGCTTTCCTAAGAGACACTAGTAGATTTTTGCTTATATATGATCACTGAAACTGTTGTATGACCTTTGGTGACAATGGGCTTTGGGAAAATGAGTATCTTTTTCAGCCACCATGACAGAAAGCAAGAGATTTTGCAAATAAGCCTACCGTGTATGCTGGAGAGGTCATACAATTTTCATGTTTACTTATGTGATGGTGAATATCATTTTCATCATCAAAAGTCCAAATCAAATGAATGAATGCTACAAAAATTTCTCCAACTTTCCTACTTTTCTGGATTTCCATAACTTGCCAATGCTGCTACTATTTTGTCTTTTTTTTTTTTATGGCAGGGTTCCATTTTAAATAAAAGAATTTAGTATATTCAATATCTCCATTTACTCATTTCTTTGCTTCATGTGTTATCTCATTTTTTTGTGTTGGGAGATGTACTGCTTCCATTTAGCTAGGAAGATTGGCATATACAGAACCAGGCTTACAGACTTCAGTTACTATGAACTTAAAACTATGGGAAACTCAAGGTGTTTGGAAAACCAGTTGCATTATTATTTCCACTTCCTTATTCTCTATCATGTGATCTTATAGCTCATTAAAGTGAAAAGAACATATTACCTTATTCTGGAGGGATAGTAAGTGACATAGTAACGAACAGAGACCTCAAATGTATTGTATACTTTAGTTTGGATTCTTTTGCCCCTGTTGCCTATCAAGAACTTTACCAAGGTATTTGCTGGTCCAAGGCAGATGGGATATATGTGAGAAGGAGCAGGGCCCAATCTGTAGCTTAAGGCTATGTAGACCTAGCTGACTTTTAGAGCCACAATAGATGTTTGCTGTTGAAGCACTGAATTGTGGGTTATTTTCTGCACCAACAACTGAATGATACAGTGAGGTTCTGAGTGGCGAAATTAATTTATTTAATTCATATGCTTATCCCTGAATCAATTTTAGTGATTCCGACTTTAATTGGCCAGGTTTGATTATTTTTCCATCTCTGCCTCCGTCCCCAAATATCTGAAGTTGGATCAGGAATGGATGTATAGAGATTAAAATTCAATATTTTCATGTGGAAGAAGAGTGGACATTGTTACCAAAGGAAGTATGTTGGTTTGAAATGTAGTAAGTGGGAAAGAAAAAAATCTATGTGTCATAATCTACACCAGTGGTGTAGCCATATTAATTTTCATTATTCAATTTTAAGTTGGATGTGCACCAATTGTGTTATTCATTTGCATTAATTTTAATACTTACTTAGTATCTCATAATTTTTGGTTGCATCATTAGGTTTTATGGTTTGCATCTGGAATTGCCCCAAAGGCTCATATATTGAAGGCTTTGTCCTCAGTGAGGCAATATTCAAAGATGGAGTGATTGGATCATGAGGGTTGTGACCTCATCAGTGGATGAATTCATTGATAGCTAAATGGACTACTAGGAGACAGCGGATGCTTTGGAGAAGAGTCCCAGTTGGAGGAAGTAAGTCACTGGGGATATGTCCTGGAAGGGTATTTCTTGGGCCCTGCCCCTTCCTGTCTCTGTGCTTCCTGGCTGTCATGAGCTGAGCAGCTTTCCTTCATGACACTGTTTAGTCATAGTGTTCTGCTTTGTGATCAGTCCATCATGGATGGAAGCCTCTGAAAACATGAGGTAAAATAACTCTTTCCAGTTGAGTGTGGTGACACCTGTAATCGAAGTGGCTAGGGAGGCTAAGGCAGGAGGATGGTGAGTTCAAAGCCAGCCTCAGCAAAAGCAAGGCAATAGATAAGCAACTCGGCAAGATCCTGTCTCTAAATAAAGTACAAAATAGAGGTGGGAATAAAAAACAACAACAACAATTTTTTTTCTCTCTGAGCCCCCCCCCCCTCAGGTATTTATAACAGTGACAAAAATCTGACTAAAACATTAGGATTAGGTTTTGCTGCAATTAATATAAACCCCCCCAAATAACAGTGACTTAAAGAGATAGGATTTATTTATTTGTTGTTCAGGGATCTAATCCAGGTGTGTTCTACCTCAGAGGTACATCTCCAGCCCTTTTTATTTCTTACTTTGAAACAGGTGTTGCTAATTTGCTGAGGCTGACCTCAGATTTGTGATCCTGTTGCTTCAGTCTCCTGAGAAGCTGGGATTACAGGCATGAAAAACTGTACCCATCCAAGTCGTTATTTTTTTCTCTTGCTTTAAGTCTAGGTGTGGGCAGTCTGGGCAGGTTTGCTCTGGTCCACAAAGTTCTCAGGTATATTTGTTGCTTCTAGTTTTCTCATGGCCATCCCTAGTTTTGTGAGTCTCATTTTTTAATGCAAGTAGTTCCTTTCATTAGAACTGTTTTCTTAACAGCAGTGGGGCGGGGGACTGGGAAACTGAGACTATATACCAGTTGCCTTTAAGGATATTTCTCATAAGCTTTCACGTAATTTCTCTGGGTAGTTGAAAAGGAGACTTGAAGATCATGCCTTTATTCCACACATCCATATGTCCAGCTAAAAATCATGGATATTGAAAGAGACTACAAGCAATCTCTGTTGCGGTGCTCGATAAATAGTTTTCAAATGAAGGTGTGAGTGATTGAATCAATATTAAAATTAAAATTGGTTAATAAAAAATGAAGACTTAATTTTCAATCATAGATTCAAAATCACCTTAATAAATTTGAGGTTAAAATACCTATTTAAACACTCTCATTTTTAATAAGCAAGAAAGCAGTAACTATTTGTTTTAGAATTTCTTTTTTATTTCCAGTTGACTTGAACAGTGTGGCAGGCTTATTTCAGTTTTGTTGATCCATTTTCTAAAAATCTAATCCTTTCAGGATTCTATACAGGGAGGCAAGTGCTGCTCTTTTGAAATCCTTAATGCTAAAGAAAATATCACTGTTAAAATTATGACTTTTGTTAAGCTTAGATAAGCATCACTTGGAAAGTTAGGGATACAAATATTTGCATTAAAGGGACTTACCATCTATAGTTTTCATAATGCTGACATTATGAGTAGGCTGTCTGCTGATCCATTATTCTGTTGTGTAAGCAGAACAAACCAAACCTATTTCCAGTCTCTGGATAAATTCTGTGTTGGCATTTCCAGGTAAAGATTGGGAGTTAACTGCCTTGCTATTGATTTCTTTCTTTTCCCACTGGGGACCAAATCCAGTCTTTAATAATGTGCACGATTTCCACTGTTCAATTCAAGGTGATAAAAGGGAAGTTTAGGGTTGACATAGCTGAAGTTAGAAGGGGGTCTGTTTCATAATATTTTGCCAGAGGTTTATTTTCTATTTCTTTGTATAAATATCAAAGTCTGGGTGTGAATATTTAAACTAGAAATTGAAATCCAGACATATTTCAGAGTTAACTATTGGTGTGTGCCCATTGAGCTAGGCATAAAATTTAAGGTTTCATTGTAGTTCAGAAAGAGTTGTTGGTGAGAGAAGATAACATTAAAGGGTAAGTGAAAAAGAATACAATGTTTTTGTTTTTTGAATTTCTAGAACATATCATACCTTTTCAAAAATTAAATAAATTAAAATCTAAATAATTTCACTCAAGAAATCATATATTAAATGTATATAAAATGTGAGATATTGTGCCAGGTGTTATCTATAAAGTAAAAAGAAAAGCAGAATTTATTTTATAGAGAAATTTACCTTTTATAGAGAAATTTACCTTTTTGTGACAGGTATTAAGTAATGGCATTTGGAATGGAGTTTTTAATGACACTGAAATACATTTGCATTTCAATTGTTGTACCACTGTAAAGATGTCTAGTACCACATTGGCAAGTAACATTGTTGTTTCCTGTTTTTTTTAGTGTTTTGTTAAATCTTACATGTTAAGTATAGAAATAATTTATTATCTATAATATGGGAAGAGGTGATCAATGAATAGCATAGCTAAATAGAAGTAAGAAGTTATGATGTGTTATTGCAGAGCAGCATGACTAAAGACAACAATATATTATATTTAAAAAAGCTAGAAGAAAGGATTTTTAAAGTTTCCATCATAAATAAAGAAATGGTAAATGATTGAGGAGATAGGTATGTTTAACCTGACTTACCATTACACAGTGTATGCGTGTATCAAAGCATCACATGGTACTCCATGAATATGTACAATTTTCATGTTTTTATGTATGAGTTAAAATACATTTAATTTAAAGAGAGGGGTTCTATCATAATATTTTTAAAAAGCCTAGAAAAGTGTAAGGTTTAAGAACTAAAATCTCTTAAGCTATTTTTTGGGAAAAAAAAGCTTTCTAAAGAGTATTTCTAAAGTGTATTGTATTCTTTTTTTTGCCATCTTTAAACATACAGAAGACAATTTATACAGTAGCCAAATTTTATGTTAGAGTAAATATGTTTTTATAAACAAAGTCTTAGAAAATCAGTGACTTAATGAACAAGGAGATGATTTCTTGGTTAAGGATGGGTGCTCCAGGTTATTAGCAGCTCTACATGGTGATATAAGGGTTCATCCTTCAACCAGCTTGTGGCTCTTTTGTCTCCTAGGACTCTGGTCGCAAGTCCAAGTCTTGGCCATTATATTCATATTTCAGCCAGTGTAAAGGAGAAAAGTTGGAGGAGGCAAAATTCTCTTAAAGTTTTTAGTCTTGAAGAGGTGGGGCACATATCACATTCAGGTTTCATTGCTGAGCATTTAATTACATGATTACATAAGTCTACAAGGGAGACCAGGAAATGCTCCCTAATTATGTGCCAGGAATGAAAAGCAGATGAATTTTGGTGGATGTTCAGCTATCTCTTCCATTGTCTACAATTCTGGCCATCAAGTTTCTGTGTGTGTCTTTCTTCTTACACTTTTTTTTTTCTCCAAGCAAGACATAAATGGCACTTTCACCCTTTCCCCCAAAAGTGACAACTCATCAAAGTTCTGTCTCCTTGGTGTATCCAGCTCAAAGTCCACAATCCCTGGGTGATGTTCATTCCTCTCACTGAGGTTCCCGATGGAGCTCCTAGTTGTCTGGTAACCTATTAACTGAAGGTAAGATGCCTTCCCCTCCATGTCACTCCTCTCCCTCCACTAGAATAAATGGTGGATTAGGCACAGTATAATTATAACTAATACTCTTATTCAGAAAAGGCAAGAATAAGAAATGTAGCACTCACTTGTCCATATCACTGATAGAAACCAGCTCTAGACGTTAGTCTCAAAGACCTCCATCCTGGAAGTGAGGACATTTCTTGAATGGATCCTGTTTCTGTTCTCTGAAAGGACATTTTTTGTCTTAACCACATCTGAAAAGGGGTTTGGGATTTGTTGCCCTTAGGGGCTACATATTTTGCAGCTCTCTTTGCAGGTGTAGGGTCATTGCTATATGATTCTTAGGCTCTTAGAGTCTTTAACAACAGTTTCCTCAGTTATAGTATGCTCCTACTTATTTATTTCCATTGGACTTTTAAGTATAACCCAAATTCTTTCTGGATATCTTCTACACAGCATTTCAGTTTGTGACTTCATGTTCTTTTCCCATCATGCTCTTTCATTTTAATGGTGGCTATCTGAATAATTCATCTTGGCTAATTAGCACTAGCCCAACCTTTCCTTATTCAGAATCCAGGCTCAGTTAGCTTTTTAGAGGGAGGAATGCTTAATCTTTGGCATTTTCCTCTTCATTATCATTGTTTTCTTAGGACATCTTTCCTTATCACTCCATATAAAACTTCCATTTGGATTCTTACCTTATCCTGATTTTCTTGAATAACACACACACACACACACTCACACACACACCCCTAATTATTTATTATCCTTAATGTGTATTATCTATCTTCCTCCTCTGGAATGTAAATTCACTGAGGTTTAGAAGTTTTATTTTATTTTCTGAAATCTCCCAAAGAAAGAGAACTGTGACTGTTGTGTAGAGTATGGTAGAGTCTCAACAAATATTTCTTGAATGAATGATTTCAGAAAGTGCCGACTTCACAATCCGCTACATATGGTGTAAGTTAACCATGCAAATACTGCAGGTTATAGCCTTTGATTTCTCTCCCTTGTAAACAGAATTCCCACTTTGTTCATTTTGTAGAGTAGGGCAAAGGAACTGCATCTTTTATACCTAGTACTAGAAGGGAAGTTGAATGTACCCAGCTCTTATTGATTGATTGATTGATTGATTGATTGATAATTTAAGGTCAAGTGAAAAATGCTCAGGATGAATCTTAATCTCTTAAAAGTATGTCATTTAATATTAGATTCACTGGCCTCTTTTTAAATATTAGGTTTATCTAGAGAAAAGTTTTATCTAAAAAACGTAAGAAAAAGTAGTTACATAGGGTAGTACTGTGATTTCTGACAAACTTACCAAGTACATGAATTTATATGTCCATTGAAACTGTTCAGGAGCAATTTTTTATTTGCTTTATGTATTTAAAGTTTGTGTCAAATACTTTTAACTCTAACTGTCTCAAACTTTGTCTCTCTGTTGAAAAATGATTTTGGCATTTCCATTCTTTGTTTCTCTCTATGCTGTGATTACCAAGTTCTCTTATGGCATTTGAACATTTCCTTTGTTAGCTTTAGATTTGTGAAATTATGACATATGATGGCTACAGGGAATTAATCAGATAGAGAGGAGAAATTATGATTTTCACCTTTGATACATGTAAACTATTAGTTTAGAAAGGGTAACCATTTATGTATATATTTGTAGGGAAAACCCCCCAAAGATTGTGAAAAACGCAGAGGAAATAATACTAGCAGCCCTGCCTGTACTAAAGCATATTTTTTATTTTTGTAGTGCTTTCCTCTAAGGAGATCAAAGATACTTTAAATATTCCTTATGTTAATTCTTGCTATTGTATTAGAGCAGATGACATCTCCACTCTATACTGTGGCATTGAAAAGTGACTTAGAGTAACTCATCCATAGTGACAGAGATAAACATGACTCTAACAGCAGTGAATGTCCCATCAATCATGAAAGGCAAATTCATGCACTACCACTCTGTATTAGGCATTTGTGTTGTGTACAGACTTATTGCAATGCTCAACAGGGTGTCTCTAAAAATTCTGACTCACAGGACTTCCATAGGGCATATTTGACATCAGATTTTATTAGAAGGTTATAGGGCAGCATCAGGCATTCCCCCTCAGCAAGACTTCATGCAGGAGTCCTCATGCCAGGCGGCTAATCTCTGGCTGCCAAGTGGACAGTTCAGGTGCAAGAAGATGAGACACATATATGTAGTCCATCTTTCTCAAACAGGAAAGTTTATGTCTTATAACAACATTTGAAGTGTCAATTCCAGAGTCCTTGCAAGCAGCCTTGCTATGAAGGTCATTGCATTCAGAGAGCCCAAAGCTATGATTTCCCACCAGGTATTTATAGTTCATATATAGCTTCTCTCCTGCCAGATACAATTTGTCATTTTTTATCATAAGAAATATTGGTGCCGAGTAGCACCACTTCCAACTTACCATTTTCAGGTTTCCAGGGAAACAGTGATATAAAGTTAACTCAAGGTCAAGTTTGTTCATAAAGGACAAAAGATTTTGTTGATCTTTTACCCACAGTTATTTGGTCTCTTCTATACTCTTGTGATGAGTTCTGAGATTTGGCAGATGAACTTACTCATCAAATGACACATTTTCTTTGGACCTTAAGAAAAATGAAGTGGGAGACATTTAATTCTACAACTAACAAAAATATTTCCAATATTGTTGTCTTAAAATAAAATTTGGTAATATTGTATTTTGTGTTGACAACTGTAGGTAGAGAAATAATTAATTCTTGGTAGTAGAGAAAAGAACCTCACTATTAGAAATTTCCATTGCATTAAAGCATTGTGGTCCTGAGTGCAACAATCCCATGTATAATCTTGACTCTGCACTTATACCTAAAAAGATAAAAGGACAGATCTTTCTTGGTAGACAGGAAATATGTCACACTCCAACAGAATTTCTCTCAGTGTTTTTCCAGCAGAATGCGTTATGATTTTTAAATTTATAAAATGTACATCTCTCTCAACTTCTGTACATTTTAAAAACTCAAAATGGTGTGCATTTTTGAGGTAAAATTTGCATGTGATGAAACATACCAATTGCTATATACTATTCAATAACAAATGAATACACTATTATCATTACAATCAATGGAAGTCATATCATTGCCAATACCAATGTGGACCACACTATTGTCAAGATATAAAGCATTTCTATCACTTTAGTAAAATCCTTGTTTCCTGCTTGGATCCCACCCGAGATAATTTTTCTGATTTATATCAATATAAATTAGTTTTACCTGTTTTGAATTTATGTAGATGGAGTCATTAAGTATGTATTTGCTATGGTTTGGATAAGGGTCTCCCAAATGCCCCGTGTTAAAGGCTTTATCACTAAGCTGTAATGCTGTGTCACGAGCCATCCATGCGCTGTGTGTGAATTGTGTTGCGCATAGTAGCCTCTTGAGGGGACAGGCCTGGCTCTGTCAACTCCCAGTCAGGGATTGAACGCAAGATGCAGGTTCGCCTCCCCCTCTAGTTCTGCCTAAGTTTCCACACAGCACCTGAGATGGGTATGACTCACCAAGATGTCACTCAATCTGCTGACCATGGGACATCACAGAGCAAGACTCCACCTTTGAAGCTTTATCCCTCTCTGATGCCCCTGCTATAAATAAAGGGATTCTGGGTGCAAGCACTCTCTTCTTTCCTGTGTTCTTTCCAGTTTGGAAGCTGACCCTTAAGGTTGAAGAGCTGTCTGTCCCTCCCTCGATCTGAAAAACTTACGTCTGTATTCCATGATTTTTCGCCACTTTCTGAGCTTAATGTTGCAGGCAGCTCTTTTAAACCCAGTTCATCTGGTCTTTAAAAAGAGGTGGTAGAACCTTAAAGAGGTAGACCTAATGGAAGAAAGTTAAGCAACTAGGGGCAGGCTTTGGAAGGAGATATTGGAACACTGGCTCTTTCTGCTCTTTCACTTTCCAGCCACCGTGAGGTGAGGAGCTCCCTCTGCTAGTATTCCCACCAGGGTGTTCTTCTATCTTGTGGAAGTCAAGCCCTTGTCCCAGAGTGGTGGATCCAGGCAAGCTGGAGTGCAGGTGGCAAGCACAGGCCATATCAATGAGGAGCCCACCATGTTGGTATGGGCCTGAAGCACAGTGAGCCAGGGCTGAAGCAAGCCGGGACACGTCTTCCTGTTGCACTGAGGCAGCCTGACCTGGCCAGGTGCAGACACCTGCTCTGCACAGCACCACAGTCCTGAACCCCTGAGCATCCATGATCCCATGACCTCAACCTCCTGCTTTCCCATGAGAGGTGAAAAAACGGAAATGAAGCAGACCAGGATGGAAGTTCAGACTCAAGAGTTAATCAATAGCAATAGTAATTTTCACAACCCTAGTTGGCATAAATTTTGAGCAATAATGTTAGCATTTTTCCAAACTCTGATTAGTAAAAATTTGGACCCAAGTGCTATGTAAACCCCTAGAATAGCATACTCAGGTGGCAACCCTTATGGGCTCCCCTTTGACATTGAAAGAGTCCTGTTTCCATTCTTCATGATTTAATAAATTCTATGCCTTTCACTATTGCCTTTTTTCAGTTTTTTTACATGACAGTAGAGTATATTTTGAAATATTATACATAAATAGAATAAGTATAACTTGTTCCAATTGGGATCCCATTATTGTGGTTGTACATGATGTGGAATTAGGTCATGTATTTATGAGGATAGGAAAGATATATCTGAGTCATTCTACTGTCTTTCTTATTACCTTTCCTCCTCTCTTCCCTTCATTCCCTCTTGTCTAATCCAATGAACTTCTTATCTTCCCCTCCCTTGTTGTGGGTTAGCATCCATATATCAGAGAGAACATTCTGCCTTTGGTTTGGGGGGATTGGCTTATTTCATTTAGCATGATATTCTCCAGTTCCTATTTACTGGCAAATGCCATAATTTCATTCTTCTTCATGGCTAAGTAATATTACATTGTGTATACATATCACATTTTCTCTATCCATTCATCTATTGACGGGCATCTAGTTTGATTCCTTTGTTTGGCTATTGTAAATTGAGCTGCTATTAACGTTGAAGTGGCTGTGTCACTGTAGTATGCTGATTTTAAGTCCTCTGTGTATAAACTGAGGAGTGGGATAACAGGGTCAAATGGTGATTCTATTTTAAGTTTTCTGAGGAATCTCCATACTGCTTTCCAGAGTGGTTGTACCAATTTGCAGTCCTACCAGCAATGTATAAGTGAATCTTTTTCCCTAAATCCTCACCAACATTTATTGCTGCTTATGTTCTCCATCATTGCCATTCTGACTTGGGTGAGATGGAATCTCCATGTAGTTTTGATTCACATTTCTCTAATTGCTAGAGAGGTTAAGTTCCTTAGCCTTTTATTGCTTGGGCTGTTTTTTTTTTTTTTTTGTGTGTGTGTGTGTGTGTGTTTTGTCACTCTTGCCTTCTGTTGTCCCACGAATCTTATTCTTCAGATTTGGGGAGAAAAGAACTTGGAAAGAAGTTGGCAGTGAGTAGCTGGGGTCTGTTGCAACATGGGAGGGCACAGCCCGCCATCTAGATCTGTAACATGCTGCTGGATAGCAGCGGAGAAGAACCTGGCCTTACCACCTGTGACCCTGGGAATGGTTGCCGGTGGGCCTGCTGTGACCAGCTGCCCACACAACAAATGTCTTTCTCTGTTGAAGAGGCGTCCAGCTTACAAAGATCTCACCTACCAGCAGAAGCAGAGATTGGAGTTTTGTCTCAAACTCCAGTTTCATTACTACAGTCTTAAAAAGCAATGGAACCAGTTGACCTGGGATAGAAACTTCTAAAACTATGAGCCAAAATTATCCTCTTATCTTTTTTTTTTTAGTTTTATTGATATTATTTTTTTAAATATATGACAGTGGAATGCACTACAATTCTTATTACACATATAGAGTACAATTTTTCATATATTTGTATATAGAGTATGTTTATGCCAATTTATGCCTTAATACATGTACTTTATTTTTTTTGCATTACAATTCTTATTACACATATATACCACAATTTTTCATATCTCTGTTTATATATAAAGTGTGTTGACACCCAATTTGAGTCTTCATACATGTACTTTGGATAATAATGTCCATCACATTCCACCGTCCTTGCTAATCCCCTGCCCCCTCCCTTTTCCTCACACCCCTCTTCCCTATCTGCTCCCTCTCTCTACCCCACTATGAGTCAGTCTCCTTATATCAGAGAAAACATTGGGCATTTGTTTTTTGAGGATTGGCTAACTTCACTTAGCATCATCTTCTCCAATGCTATGCATTTACCTGCAAATGCCATGATTTTATTCTCTTTTAATGCTGAGTAAAATTCCATTGTATATGTATGCCACAATTTTTTTTTTATCCATTCATCCATTGAAGGGCATCTAGGTTGACTCCACAGATTAGCTACTGTGAATTGTGCTGCTATAAACATTAATGTGGCTGTAATATGCTGTTTTTAAGTCCTTTGGGTATAGTCCGAGGAGAGGGATAGCTGGGTCAAATGGTGGTTCCATTCCCAGTTTTCCAAGGAATCTCCATATTGATTTCCATATTGGCTATACCAATTTGCAGTCCCACCAGCAATGTATGAGTGTACCTTTTTCCCTACATCTTCACCAACACTTATAGTTGTTTATCTTCATAATAGCTGCCATTCTGACGGGAGTGAGATGATATCTTAGAGTAGTTTTGATTTGCATTTCTCTGATTGCTAGATATGATGAGCATTTTTTCATATATTTTTTGATTGATTGTATATCCTCTTCTGAGAAATGTCTGTTCAGTTCCTTGGCCCGTTTGTTGATTGGGTTATTTGTTTTTTCAGTGCTTAGCTTTTTGAGTTCTTTATATACCCTAGAGATTAGTGCTCTATCTGATGTGTGAGGAGTAAAAATTTGCTCCCAGGATGTAGGCTCTCTGTTCACCTCACAGATTGTTTCTTTGCTGAGGAAAAACTTTTTAGTTTGATTCCATCCCATTTATTGATTCTTGGTTTTAATTCTTGTGCTATAGGAGTCTTATTAGGAAAGTTGGGGCCTAATTCCACATGATGAAGATTAGGGCCTACTTTTTCTTCTATTATGCACAGAGTCTTTGGTTTAATTCCTAGGTCTTTGATCTACACAGAGTCTCTGGTTTAATTCCTAGGTCCTTGAGTTACGTTTTGTGCATGGTGAGAGAGAAGGGTTTAATTTCATTTTGTTGCATATGGATTTCCAGTTTTCCTAGCACCATTTGTTGAAGATGCTATATTTTGTCCAGTGCATATTTTTGGGACCTTTGTGATCTAATATAATTGTAATTTTGTGGGTTAGTCTCTGTGTCCTTTATTCTGTACCATTGGTCTACCCATCTCTTTTGGTGCCAATACTATGCTGTTTTTGTTACTATTGCTCTGTAGTATAGTTTAAGGTCTAGTATAGCTATGCCACCTGCTTCACTCTTCCTGCTAATGATTGCTTTACCTATTTTGGGTCTCTTATTTTTCCAAATGAATTTCATGACTGCTTTTTCTATTTCTATGAGGAATGCCATTGGGACTTTGATGGGAATTGCATTAAATCTGTATAGTGCTTTTGGTAGTATGGTCATTTTGATAATATTAATTCTGCCTATCCAAGAGCAAGGTAGATCTTTCCATATTCTAAGGTCTTCTTTGATTTCTTTCTTTAGGGTTCTGTAGTTTTCATTATATAGATCTTTCACCTCTTTCGTTAAGTTGATTCCTAAGTATCTTATTTTTTTTTTTTTTTAGGTTATTGTGAATGGGGTAGTTTTCCTCCTTCTCAGAGGCTTTGTCACTGATATACAGAAATGCCTGTGATTTATGAGTGTTGATTTTATATCCTGCTACTTTGCTGAATTCATTTACTAGTTCTAGAAGTTTTCTGGTATAGTTTTTGGGTATTCTACATAGAATAGAATCATATCTTCAGCAAATAGTGCTAATTTAAGTTCTTCTTTTCCTATATATATAATCCTTTTGTCTTTTGAAGTTGATCATCTCAGGTATTTTTGCTACAGTAGAAAAAAATAACAGTATGCATTTGAGTCCATTTTTTTTTTTTTTTTGCTCAGTGTTAACATTTCTGTGGTTCATTTATGCTATTGTATGTATCAGTAGTTCATCCACCAGCATATAAATGTATTATAGTTTATTTGTTTGAAACTTGTTTTTGGATAGTGATGCTATTCCCAGTATGCTTTCTTGTGGGGGCTGTCTGTGCATTGGGGATGTTTAGCAGTATCTCTGGTTTCTACCTACTAAATGCTAGTGCATGTCCTCAAATTGTGACAACCCAAACTACTTCCAGCTACTGCTGACTGTCCCCTGAGTAACAGACTACGCTCCACATCCCCAATTAAGAAGGACTGATGTAGAATTTATCCTAACAACACATCCATTTCAATAGTTAATGATCTTCTCTGAGTTCTCTAGACTTCAGCTGACACAAGAATGGATTGGAAATCTTTGAATTGCTGAAGAATATTGACTAGAATCACCTGATGACACAAACACAGATTAAATTAAAATTAGAACATGCTTCACAGGGGCAGTCCAGGGAGGAGAAAAATAGTAATTCACGTTGTTAATGTCAATTTAGTGTTGAATCATTTCAATCAATGATTTATTATGTTCTTTTCATTTTAAAATAACACACGCCATAGTTCCCCAAAGAGAGATCTTAATCCTTTAAAAATCCAGTAAACTTCTTTATAATTGTTAAAATATCATTTTTATGGGTCCTAAAGTGATACATGCAAAACAGGCGTTCTATTTTCCCTTAATTGAACTTAATTTCTATCATATGCCCTATTTCCTTGATGGTAGAAAACTAAATCTAGTTATTTCCAGGTGAACTTAGCTTTTATCATGCTTTCTTGATCACTTCAAGATTAAAACCATCTCACTTCTGAAGTTTACTTTTCTCTCTTCTTCAGGGTGTTAGTCCTGTTTCCAGTGTAATTTTTGAAAGGATGGAGATATGGGATTGAGGGTGGTCAGGTAGGAAGTTGGTCATGGCAGTTGTCATTCTTTCAAAATCTACTTCCTTAAATCTCTGAGATTATAAAAGTCTCATTCTTGCATTTGGGTTAAGAATTCAAGTCCCTTTCACCCTCAGCCATGTCTTCCAAGTAAATTCTAAGCCCTGTTTGTGGAAGCAAGGAAAGTTTATTTGTCCACTTCTGAGGTAGGGTCAGAGCTGTCATCAGAGCCTTTTTGTCCCTTGATGTCACACAGAATCACATCTAAATACTGGCCCAATATCATTATTATTTAGAGATCCATACTACAGTTTCTGCCCTGATGCTGGAGTACCAAGTTAATGCACTATATCTAAAACACCAAACTCTCCTCCAACTTTTCTTCCCAGGCTACACACCTAGGGATAGGGTTAGTTTCTAGTTATCATTGCATATGCACATAAGCCCTTTGCTGCTACTCCATGAATTCTTTGCATCCTACTCAAAAGGCTCTTACCTGCTGGGTAGTGGAGCTTGCATGGGGAGAAGGATGTGACTTATTTCTGCGAGCACTCTTCCAATGTCTTTGCTGACCTACAGCATTGCTTTTGAAGCTAATAGCAAATAACATGTCATCCTTTTATTCTGTTCTGCAGCAATGTTTCCTGAGTTAGAGAATGCCTCAGAAAGAATAGGGATGAGGGAATGGTCTTAGGGCCACAAGAAAATTACCATTACAACAACAATTTAAAACAAATAAACTTCATCTTTTTGTTACTTGACATATGACACAGTTCTTCCATTCTTTTTTCCCCTAGAATTAATTAGATTCCAGATCTTAGTTTTATCACTTGCATCCAGCTCTTCTTTTCCATTGCCATGGATACCTTCTTCTATGTGCATACCCAGCACTTCACAAAAGCCTGCCAGCTAGGCTGTGTCTCACTCTCTGTTTTGCATCCCACACACTGACTCCATATGAGTCCTACTAATAAGTAGTACAAAAGCCTTCAATGGAACCATATTGTCTCTGAGATAAGTTACACTGACATGCTCCATAATCAGACACCAACCTATTTTATAAAATTAATCTCCCATTTCTTCCATAAGATCCCTACTTTATTTGTGTAGAAGCAAGACCTGAGGGCTTACTATGTTCCAGGCATCATGCCAGATACTAGGGAATGAATGAAAGATTTCAGTCACTATGACTCAAGGATTTTTTGTGATGAGAACAGTGATCCAAGGACCTAAAGAAACAGTGGGAGTTCTAATGACTTTGCTAGGTTTCATGCATCTGTATGCATTTTATAATTTGGTCAGGACTGGTAAAAAGGGAATTCTGGAAATAGTTCTCAAGGGAGCTGAAGAAGGAGGTATTAAGGGAGAGGAGGAGGAGGAGGAGGAGGAGGAGGAGGACTGTATTTCAGGCATGGTTGTAAGCTATGGAGACAAACCATATTATGATACATGGAATAGTATTTGGTTTTTGTTTTGTTGACTTAGCTAGCATGAACATTTTGTATTGGAGAATTCTCTGTTTCATTGAACAGAACCCATCTGCACTGCAGAAAGTTAAGATGCCAATGTGAAGCTAGGGCTTGACTTAGGTTCCATCCATCAGACTTTAAATTGAGGTTAGTGATTCCAAATGTCATGGACCACACAAAATTCATTCTGGTGCTCCTGGCGGTGGCAAAGGGTAGTACCATCCAGTGAGTCAGCAGTGCAAACTCAAGTTTTGAGGTTCAGAGGGAGGGTGATGGAGTTTCCACTGGGCAGGTTCTGTGGCTTGATTTGAGACATATTTTTTAGATTTTACTGTATAATAAGTCATCCCAAAATGAAATGGCAATTTACAAAAGGTATCTTTTAGACAAAATTTTAGACAGGCTACTTTTTGACAAGGCCTCAACTGAGGCTTATAAAAATTACAGATTCTTAGTGCTTGTGATTTTTGCCCCTGCCATCCCATTCCATGAAGGTACATGCACATACACACACTGAATGACTTGAATAAACAACAACATGCTTTCCAGTTCAAGGCCACATCCACAGAGTAAAATGCCCCGGCCCCCTTTAGATGTCTGCCTGGGAAAGCAGAAGGTTGCCATGAGAATTACTGTTTGTTTTTTTAACCCGAATCTGGTAATAGAGAGATGGGAACTGAATTCCAGCTATTGCAACATGTTCCCTAAAAAACTTGCAAGATGGTCAATTCTTTCTCTCTCCCTTTGGAGATGTAGATCTTCTACCATGTGTGGGAAGCCACCTCTGAGCTATTTGAGTGTCTTCTCTGGGCCTTGAGCCAAAGAGGTTTAGGTTGCAATCCATTGCAATCTATTTTGTGGCTCCCCCCACTGGATGGATTGTACAATGCAGTGACCTCTGTCTTTGTTCTGCTAGGGAGACCAATCTCATAGCTCCAGAGATAGGCTAACCAGTTGGAAACTGTACAGCCCACCTCCTACCTAATTTGGCAAAAGAGCATTCCATGGAAAAAAACTTTGATGTTTCCTGCATATAAATAAAACAAACACAGGCTCTTGCTCTCTCTTTCCAGTGCAGAAGCTTGACCCTTAAGATTGAAGAGCTGCCCCATCCCCTCTTTCCAAAATTCCCTCTAGGTGAGACCTTGTGGAGAAGCTGCCTATCTGCTTTTTTGGTTTCATCCACAGAGCAGCCAGAAACAGGACTTCCTCTATTCCGCCATCTTGTGATCCCTCCCTCTTTCCAAAAGTACTTCCTGTGTCCTGTGGTTTCTTCGCCATTTTCTCTTTCTTAGCTTTATTTTGTAGGTAGGTTACATGCAGAGGAAACTCAAATTCCATCGCCAGCACGGAGTGTAGGGCAGAACCACCCATAACTGTCTTCTCAAGTATGTGAGAAAAGCTAATCTCTTTGAAATATAAATATTAAGAAAATAACTCCTGCTCAGCTTTCCAGCCCTTTAGGTGACTTGCTCCAACTTATACCACTATGTCCTGTCCCGAAGACAAAAGAAGTTTGCTTCTCCTTCATTTAAACAACAATTAACAAACTAAGTTTCTGCCCATTTCCATCCTTTCCCTATTTCCTCATTATCCTTTTAAAAAGCTTAGTTACCTCTTCACAAATTGAAGTTGAGTTCATTTTGGTGCTGGACCTTCTTTCCCCTTGCCATGGTTATTATCTGAATAAGGTCTACCCTTTAAATGTATCTTTGACACATGACACCTCAGAGCTTTGTAGCCTGTTTAGCTCATGATTCTGTGGAAACATCAATTTGAACTGGTTTTATCTGAGTAGCTCTGGGCTCATGTGTTTGAAATCAGCTGCTGGTCAGCAAGGCAGTTCTGTTTTTGTGGTTTGGGTGACTGTCAGCTGAGTTTTGGGAACAACTAAATTTCATATCCCTGTCAACCACCATGCCAGCCTGAGTTCTTTCAAAGGGCACCTGAACAGGGTTCCAAGAAGGAAAGTCTTCATGAAGACTGGAGAAATGATGCAGCTGTTTCTTCTGCTACTTTCTCTTGATCAAAGGAAGTTACAAGTCCACCCCAAATCAAAGAGTAAAAAAAAATGCACTCCACTTTTTGACAGAGGGGCTTTAAAGGCATGTTCCCATGGGATTGGTTATAGGAAGGGGAATAATGGCAGCCATATTGAAACTGTCTAAAAATGGTGTACTTGACTTTAGCCTCCTTTAATTGTTAATAAAATATTTTGTGCTTACATTAGCCTAAGTTTTCTGTGACTTATAATTAAATATCTTGCTGAATATTCTGAGTCATACACACATTCTCTTTCTCTCCTTTATATATATATATATATATATATATATATATATATATATATATATATATATATATTTGTCTCTCTCTGTTCTTATAAAAATAACTTTTACACAAAGTCTAGGGCAGTGCTGTACAATGGAAGTATAATAAATCACTAAAATAGTTTAAAATTTGTTGGTAGACCATATTATTAAAAGAAGACACAGGTGTATCAATGTTAATCATATATTGGATTCAACCAAATATAGAAGTATCACCATATCAGCAAATCAGTATAAAAATTATTCACAAAATATATTCTCTTTTCCCCTTACTTTTTGAAATGTTTTGCAGCTTACATTATTATCACCTCTCAATTTGGACTTGCACGTTTTAAGTCCTCAGTAGCCTTATGTGACTACCCTTTCTAGAGCACTGTTTTGTCCAGAATGAGTTATTGCCAAGAACTAGAAAGCTGATTCACTAGTAAGCATTACTGAAGAGATTCAGAGAAGGGAACTATCATGAACCAACTGTGAAATTTTGTACTGGGCACTGTTGAAAGCACTTTATATAACATCTTCATTTAGTTTTTTTCTCATAGCCAAATCTCGAAAAACCTTTGAGTGAAGGTAGGTTATTTGAAAGATGTTCCAGGAAGCCAATTATGGATGCATTATTGAGCCAGTTATTTCTATGGGTAATTGGTGCTTGATTTTAATGGGGACCCCTTAGGAAATTATATATAATGGGCTTCAGAATTGTCCTTCCAAGGAACAGAAAACTGGGACATTTATTCATTGACTCCTCTTCCCCATTGACTGAGGGTGCTCACGCTTCCATGTTTCTGGATTGTCCGGTGTAACGCTGAGGAATCATACCTTCAGAATGAGTTCTGAGGCAGAAAAACTGAACAACAAAGCAGACATTTGGGTGATGTTTTGCCAGTATGCATGGAAATTTTCTGCCATCAGTTGGAATTGGAGTCATCGAAAGGCTAGGCTCATGGCAAAACTGCTGTTGTGTGTTCACTATACAACTGTCTTCGTCTTTGGGTTATTGTAAAAAATGACATAAACTGGGTGGCTGATAAACAACAGAAACTTATTTCTTGCATGTTAGGGAGCTGGGAAATCCAAGATTAAGAGACCAATAGATTTAGTGTCCACTGAGGGCCCATTTCTTGACTCATAGAATAGTACCATCTAAGTAGTGTCTTACATGGTAGCAGGGAAATACCCTGGTCCCTGTGGTCCCTTAAAGATCACTATTTTCCTTTATGAGTGCTCTACCCTCATGACATAATCACGTCTTGATATACCCATTTCTCAGTACACATTGGGGATTAGGATTCATCATATTAATTTTAGGGGAACACAAATATTTAGACCATAACAATAATACCTGCTAAGTAGACATTATTATTTCCAATTTAAAGAAGAAACTGAAGATCAGAAAACCTCCAATGCCTATTCAAAGTGGTGTAATTCTCTTTCTATACACATGACGCAAAGTCCACAAAAGTCATATTTCAAGGGATTTTTCTCCTTTGAAAAAAACCTGCAGAGACTTTTATCTTTATTGCATATTACTTATTGAGAAATTTATACAATTCCACAGTGTTCATTTTGCTTGAGCCATCTTTAACCAGGGTAACAACATAAACCACAACAAGGTATTGTAAGAATGTGATGTATTATTTTTTAAAAGGCACATTTGACACTGTGGTTGGTATCTAATAAATTTTGTAAACTCACTTATTTCCATCACTCACCACTGAATCTGTAGTTCAGATCTCATTTTCAAATCAATTATTATCACAACAGTTCCTTTATTAATGGATATCACAGACTGAACAGCTTCTAAAATCTAAAATAGTGGTTTTACAGCATAGTATTGGCACCAAAATAGGCTAAGTAGACCAATGGTACAGAATAGAGGACACAGAGACTAACCCACAAATATACAACTATCTTATATTAGACAAAGGTGCCAAAAGCATGTACTCGAGAAAGGATAGCATCTTTAACAAATGGTGCTGGGAAAACTGGAAATCCATATGCAACAAAATGAAATTGAATCCCTATCTCTCACCGTGCACAAAAGTTTACTCAAAATGGATCAAGGATCTAGGGATTAAACCAGAGACTCTGTGTCTAATAGAATTGGGAATAGTCAGGGATGAGGGAGGCAGGATAAAAGGAGCCTTTTCTGTTTCGATATTTGCTTATTGCTTTATTTGAATTTTCAAATACATAAACATGTATTATGTGTAATTTATGCAACTGAAATAATGTTAAAAGAAAATGCGTGCAGAGGCTATTGTTTCAGTTTTATCTCATGACTATTGCCTCTAATCTAACTTCCACGTCTAATTACATGTGGTAAGTATTCACTGGACATTCACAGAAGAAGGAAGGAATTCCTCAGAATTTCTCATGTTTTCATTAATTTCATTTTGCACTAGCTTTCTTGATGTTTACTCACAAAGTAAATTTTACTCTTAAATATGATCTATGCCAGTCAGACTCATTCCATGCTGTGAAGGACATGATGCCTCAAAGGAAGATTTTTCAGAAATCACAATCACGAAAAGCTACATGAAAAAAAAAAAAGAAGGAATCTTTTTGCAAAAAGAGGGAAACTCTGATTTTTAAAAATATTTCTTGGTACCTTACATGTTACTATGTATTTGAAACTACTTATATTATAAAAATCATAGTACTCTTTTGGAGTTATATTTGGGGTCCTGCTTGGCCATTTCATTTGCAGTTACCTCTCATCCCCACTTTTGGCTGAAGTGGTGTGGCGCGACTGCTGTATTTTGACCAGCTAACCTCCTATTTTTAGGTCTGGTTCACTGAGCCAAATAGTGAGACTTGATTCAAGTTGAGGCAATCAGCTTGCCTCTGTGGGTTTTATCTAAGACAAAGACCCAGCCATGTGATGATGGTCTCTGGAACTATGAGCTGAGAAGAAGAGCAGCCACTTTGGGGTTCTGTGCTTCATTTGGCAAACAGAGGGACCCAAGGCATTGATGCAGAAACCCAGAGAGAAAATATACACAAGTGAGAGGGTGTAGTGGCACCCCCTTCTCCACAGAAAATCTTAATTAAGCTTCTCCAGAAATCTTCACCATAATTGATTTTAGGACTATCAGCAAAAGAGTCTCTACAAAAGAGTTCAATGTAGGTAAACTTACTATTTTCACGTTTCTCTATTTTACTTGGCCACTGGCCTGGAAGAAATCAGTACTCCAGGTGCTGAAAGCCCCTTTACTAGTTTTTCACAAACATTCATCCAGTATAGTAGTTTGTAGAAATGTGTTTGCAAATGCAAAATGTGATTTAAAAAACAAAAAAACAAGACAGATCCTTTATTTAACAAGGCCTCTGGCCTTGAGCTGGAGCTTCACAGAGATGTCTACATTTCTAAGATAAAAGAAGTTACCAATTGGGCTCCATGGTAACAGCTGGCAGGGGGAGGAAAGAAAGGGAAGAAGAAGCTCTCCCCTTCTCAGGTGTTGTCCTTGAAGGGTTTCCCAGAACAGCAAAACAAAAAGCTGCTTTTACTGAGTCCCTCCCCTTATATACTGGGTATAACGTTCTGAAACTACCTGAACTGGAGGTTCAGGAGATTAATTGATTACAGCTGTACTATTGGAACTTGGCTGAAACCAAATAAAACTGTTTCCTGCTATCTTTGGACCTTGCCCGTCTGTTCCCTATAACAGGGGGAAGACTCAGAATTTTTTATTTATTTTAATTGCTTTCAGATTTAAATTTCTTGTGGTATCTGGCTTTACTTCCTGCCTTTGGTTATACGAGGTAGTCTCAAATACTAGCTTACATAAGATAGATTGAATGAGTTGATTTTTGCAACTAAGAGAATGTAAAAGAAAAAAAGTATTGTTTTTTAAACCATTGATGCCCATAAATTTTCTGTCCCCCCACCCTAGCCCCACCCCATGGAAGCACTAAAATTATCCTCTAGTGAAAATTTTCTTTCTTGTTTTTACAAAATTGTGAGCATTCCCCATTTTGATAATTCCAACCCTGCTTAAATACAACTCAGTTTATCAGGGTCCATCCTTTTCTGGCTAAACATGCCCAGAAGAATATACAATCTTGCTGATTTGTCTCATTTTCAGTGCATTGCTACTAACTACAACCTGATGTTTAATCTGCCTGGTACCACACTGTGTTGCCCTTGGTCCAGGACCCAGCCATTGACTGTTTCCCTGTTTCTTCTCCTTCCATGGTGCCTCCCCCTGCCTCTTCACTCTTTACTGAAACCTTGCTTTCTATTTCACTTGGATGGCAGAAGACACCAAAAGATCCCTCCTGTCTGCTTCTGCCACCACAGCTACCCAGCTGCTTGATCTCTGCCCTCCTTTTCAGCTTTTCTTATTAGGGTGACTCTCTATACCCCAGGCTAAAATCAACTCCTCCCATCTCCCTGCCCCTCCATATTCCAAAGCATCACATCAGCAGTAGGACTCTCTTCTGTAAAATAATGCTAGGCCATTTTATGAGCTTATAAATGCTATTATTTTTGCTATCTTAAGGAGAACACAATTTTTCAGACTCCTTATCTCCCTGCAGTTACTGGATTATTTATCTGGTCCTATGAAAAGTAACTCTTCTCAATATTATTTCTACTTGATATCTGTAATTTGCTTGTTTATGAATCAGGCATTCACTCTCACAGCTTTTACAAAACAGCACTTGTCAAATTGCTATTGACTTCCACATAGCTAAACTGTGATGGATCATAGTTTTCATCTTACTTTAGCTGTTGGCAGTGTTACCGCTGTTGACCGGTGACGAGTTCTTGCTCCCCAATGTTGAAGAATAACACCAAAGAAGCACGCCGAGGCAAGGCCAGAGTAGAGATTAGAAATTTATTAAAGGACAGAAGAAAAGACTTCTCCCGGAGGAAGAAGGGGACCCAAAAGGTGGAATCCAGTTAGCGGGCAATGTGTTCCCTTTTTATAGGTTTGGTGATGGAATGTAGGTGGGAAGGGTTGGGACACAGGTGAGCCAAAGAAGTAATCTGGGCATTTCTGAGTCAAGTTTGCTGTTCATTAACATTTCTTTGGGATGGGCTATCTCCAAATCTGTTGGGGGCTGTATCCTGGGCTTCATTAACATTTCTTTGGGATGGGCTGTCTTCAAATCTGTTGGGGGCTGTTCATTAACATTTCTTCCAGGTGGACTTTGGCCTAGGGCCTTTTCGGAACTTTATTAACATTCCATGAGTTGTCCTGTTTTCCCTGAGTCATTCCCAGCATGGCCTCCATTTTAGATTTCACTCGATATTAGACCCGATTTACCTAACTACACTGACTACCTAACTTTAAATCTGGCTTCAGCAGCATTTGAAAGAGGGCATCGCTCTTCCCTTAAATACTTTCTTTACCCTAGGACACTAAACTCTTGGGTCTGTTTGTATTTTATTAGCCCTTCCTCTTTGGCTGCTTTGCTGGTCCCATTATATATAACTATCCTATAGGCACTGGCATTCCCCAGACTATGTCTCAAATCTCTCTTGTTCAATTTCTACTAGTACAGTGGTTTTGAAGTATTATGTACATGTTAAGAAATCACAAATTCACTTCTTAATCCCAGACCGCTTCTAAATTCCAAGTGTCCTTCCCCAACCTCCTATCAAAATTTCATGATGGATGTTGGAGAGATGTCATAAGCTCCCAAGTGTTCAATGACCCTAGGATTTAAACCTTAGAATAACTCCTCCTCCTCCTCCTCCTTCTTTGGTGCATCTCACAGATCATTTATTCATGCCACATAGTAAGTGGTACTTATATAAGGTTATGTCGATGTTTTGTGTTCCCATTTAACAAAGCCTGCTTAGATTTACAGGCATACCAACGATTCTTTACTCAAGCTAGCTGGCTGAGTACTCAAGCAAGCTGGCTAATGATGACCATGAGCAGGTGCAGGACTTGAACCTTTCCAAGCTTTACTTCTTTTATTAGCACTCCTGATTTTATAAGCAATGAAGCTCATCAATCTCATTTCTACCAAAATCTCTTGGTAAACCTGAGTATAGTAGGGCTTCAAGGGGACCCAGTAGTTTTTAATAATGGTTTGAAACATCTCATCAGAACCAATATCTCAGGCTGCACTAGACAGTGAAGCTGATCCGCAAAGGTCACCGAGTGCACAGTAAACCTTAGAACTTCTTAAGAGACAACTTTATTGAAATATAATTCACAAAGTGCACAATTCAGTTATTTGAAGAGTACAATTCAATGGCTTTGAGTATATTTACAGAGTTGGGCAACTATTACCATAATCAAATTTAGAACATTCCCAGGGACAACCTTCACCTTACCATCCACACCCTCAGGTGGCACAACATTAGCATCTGTTCTAAACTGGGTCCTAAAGGTCCCCAAAGGATTGAGCCACAGTGGCCCTCATTAATGAACTGTTGAATTGATCTTCCTGCTCTTCCTTCTGAACTTCTTACAGATGCCTCTAGGGTCATTTTGAAACAAGAACAAAGGAAAGGCATTTAGTGTAGATTAGTGATCCAGTGGGATTTGGAAGATGAAAGCTGACTTGGGTCTGGGAAGATAGAGACTGCCTCTGGGGTATTGAAATGCTAATATCTCCAGAGCCCTTTACCCCTCCCCACTCCTCACCAAGGTTACCTGCCAACCAGGAACTGTTCCTCCCCAAAGGCTGTTAAAGAAGCTCCTCCTGAGTAGCCCTTCCCCTGCCCATTTACTCCTCACCTTTAGGCTCAGCCTCTGGCCACTGGTCACACATGCAGAATGGGGAAAGGAAAGAAGCAAAATAATGGGAGAAGAGGACAGGAAAACAAATAAAAACTAAAATGTATAAAAGGGACAGGACATCCCTGTCTCACAGATACCAGATTTAGGTCCCCTTCTTCTTCCAGGGAAAAGTCTGTTGCTATCGTTAAATAAAACTTGCTTTGTACTATTGCCTCAGTGTTTCTCAGATATTCAATCTTTACATCTAGGGAAATGGAACTTGTTGACACTAGTAACAGTTTCACAAATGAACTGTTTAGTTCTATGTTCCTGGGAGGAGTATCTAAGAGAAAAATCTTTGCTTATATTCTTATTTCTCTTTTTTTTCTTTTAAAATATATTTTTGGAAGAGGAGCACACAGCATAGCTGTCCTAAGCCCTGCTGCCTTTGCCATCTCCTGGTGTGCTGAGAGCCATTACCAAGTAGGAATGATGCATCCTAATCCTTGCCAGAGTACCCCATGTTAAATGGACCTGCCTTGGAAATTTGCTGCGACCTTGCTTGTGTTTGAGAAAGGTGACCCTGCTCAATCACCAGGGTGGATCCAGGATTAGGGTGTATTCCTGCAGGAAGTATCCCTGTCCTTGGGTTTAGGGCGTGACAATAGGAGTTTTAGGGAAGTTGGAGGTTGAAGATTATTCCTGCTGGGAGTAGGGCGTGCCTGCAGCCTGAGTTCCGGCTGAGTTCTCCTGGAGAGAAAGTATTTTAGGACGTGAATTGTGTGTGTGTGTGTGGGGGGGGAATGGGGATTGCCCCTGAACGTGTGTGGAGGCTGGTGTGAGATCCGGAATAAAGAATTGCTGTTTGAACCTACAAAGCTGTGTGGTGGCTCCTGATTCTGTGCCAAGCCGAGACATTGGCATTTGGCACTGGTGTTCCTGGAAATGTCAGGCGCAAATGACAGGGTCACGGAGAAGAACTTCCTTGAGGAGCAATTCGATGAGGAAAATGTGATTTTAACACTGGTCCCAGTTACAGAGGAACAAGAATATCCAATAGAAACAAGTGTTTCTTCAACTGCAGAAATCAAACAGGAAGTCTGCTTTCCTGAAACAAAACGTAATTGTAAAATACTACCCCTTCCCTTGCCGACCATTTTGCCTCCAGTTAATAAGGTTTCTCGGGAGACTTTGCGAAACTGGTGCCAACAATATAATTTGAGTACTGATGGCCAGAAAATAGAGGTTTATTTGAAGCTACAGAAGCATGCATATCCCGAACAAAAATATGATATTCCTGAAACATCTCAGAAGGCCAGATTGAAGCCAGTTTCCAGGAAATGGAAGGCAGTGGCCAAGGCAGCAGGGCTTCAGGAAAGTCATAATAAGGTTAAAAGAGAGGAAGAGACTAACATGATTGAAGTGGTAAATTCAGCTCAGGAGTCCATATGGGCATCTTGGGCAAGGATCGCTGCCAGAGCCAATCAGCGCAAGGCTCTGAATTCGTGTCCCATCCCTACTTCTGTGGAGGCCTTTTTGCTGCAAACCTCTGGTGTCAGGTGGTGTGTGGTCCATGGCCAATTTCTTTCTGCAGAAACAGCAGGCTGGGTTCGCCTGCAGTTCCATGCAGGTCAGACTTGGGTCCCTGACACTCCCAAGAGGATGATTTCCCTCTTCCTGTTACCTGCCTGTATTTTTCCACCCTCGGGACTAGAAGATAATATGTTATGCCCTGAATGTGTAAAAAGGAATAAGAAGATGATAAAAGGATTAATTATAACAAGAGAGAAAAAGCAATGCACTGTAGGAGACCAAAAGGTGCCACCTTAAGCAATGTTGAAGTACTATTTTGACCTGAAGGCAATTGAGAAGAAACAGACAAAAAGTTTTCTGCTTTCCAACTATTGGCCCCAAAACAGGACATAAATTTGCAAATATTCCTCTTCCCTCCCAGGACAAGTGGTGGAGAGCCCATAGGCAAATCATCACACAGCCTGATGAATGCTGGGCTGGTTTCTGTCCATCTTTCATTTTCAGTGTCTCCTGATGATTTGTGTCAGACTCAAGTATTAACTATATATATATATATATATATATATATATATATATATATATATATATATTTCTTTTTTTTTTAAGCAGAGCTGCTAGGTTTATGGGGAAACTGAGCAAAAGAGTTCTTTTATGCTTCTCTTTAATATTAATTTTTTTTGTGTGTACTAAGATTGAACCCGGGGACACTCTACCACTGGGCTATCACCCTAACTCCCTGCCTCTTTTTTTTTGTTTATTTTTTGGTACTGGGAATTTAACCACTGAATCACATCTCCAGCCCTTTTAATTTGAGACAAGTTCTTCCAAGGTTGCTTAGGGTCTCACTAAATTGCTGAGACTGCCCTTGATCTTGGAATCCTGTCTCAGCCTCCTCTAAGTAGCTGAGATATAGGTGTGCATTATCTCACCTGGCTTTAATATTAACATGTCCTATTAGTGTTGTACATTCCTTAATTGATGAGTCAATATTGGTATATTATTAATTTTGGTGGTGGGTGGGGTACCAGGGATTGAACTCAGGAGCACTCAACCACAAAGCCACATCCCCAGCCCTATTTTTGTATTTTTCTTAGAGACAGGGTCTCATGAGTTGCTTAGCACCTTGTTAAATTGCTGAGGCTGACTTTGAACTTGAGATCCTCCTGCCTCTATCTCCAGAGCCACTATGATTACAGGCATGTGCCACTGTTGAGAACCACAGCTAAAGGGGCCCCAGCAAACTTCCAGCTGCTGGCTGATGATTGGCTCACAGCAGCCCCAGCAACATCTAGCTGATTGGCTCCTCTGCGGTGATGCTCATTGGGCTGTTTCCCTGCCCTTTCAGACCACGGAGCTGCTCATTGGGGGACTTCTTTGGCTCCGCCCACACGACCCAGCCAATCAGCCTCAAGAGCAGGAGGATTGTGGGAGGTGGAGAGGCTGGTGTTGGGGTGAGAGGCTTGTGGGAAGCAGGTGGTGGCAGTTGGGCTCTGAGGGTTTTTTCCTGAGGAGCTGTTTTGTTTGGCCTGTGTGGTTCTAAAAATAAAGTTAGTTTCTTTTGACAAGTGGCTCCTGAATTGTGCCCAGCCAGACTGCGGCATGCCACCAAGCCCAGCCTATTATTAATTATTAACTACACCTATTATTACTAGTTATAATGAATTATTATCTTTATGTGGCACTGAGGATCGAACCCAGGGCCTCACACGTGTAGTCAAGCACTCTACCACTGAGCTACAACCCCAGTTATATATTTGGTTTCATGCTTTTTATTGAACGTCTTATGATTTTGATCTGTGTGTGTGTGTGTTTTACTAGGGACTGAACCAGGAAAATACTACTACTAATCTATATTCACAGCCCTTTTTATTTTTTATTTTGATATAGGGTCTCAGTAAATTACTGAGACTGGTTGGGTGTGGAGATACACATTTGTAATCCCCCAGAGACTTGGGAGGCTAGGTCAAGAGGATTGCAAGTTTGAGATCAGTCTCAACAGCTTAGCAAGACCCTGTCTAAAAATAAAAAGACAGGGTGTGGCACAGTGGTAAAGCATCCCTGGTACCCCCTCCCCCCCCCAAAAAAAAGTTGCCAAAGCTAGCTTTGGATTTGCAATCCTCCTGCCTCAGTCTCCCAAGTAGTTGGGATTATGGCCCCTACCACACTTGGCCACTGACTAAGGTTTGACGTGTATCCAACATTCTGCATGATAATTCATAATTATCTAGGCCCTAATGCTCCATTCCTTAGTTCTACCTGTTTTTTCCTCCCGCCAAGCCTCTATAAATCAGAGCTTTTTACTAACATTGTAACTTTGCCCTTTTTAGGATGCTTTATATTTAGAATCATACACATGTATTTTAAAATAGTCTGAAATATGTATTTAAGGTCTCTTCATATCTTCATGGATTATTTTTTTAGTGCTGAGTATATCCATTCTCAAGATATACCACAGTTCATGTATTTATTCAGCTACCAAAAGACACCTTGGTTGCTTCCAAGTTTTGGCAGTTATGAATAAAGCTGCTATAAACATCAAAAAAAAATTATATTTTTGTCTTAACATGTAGTAATTGTATACACTTATGGAGTTCAGGGCTACATTTCAATGCATGCATACAATTTGTACAATGATAAGATCAGGTAATTGGCATACTTATTGCCACAGCCACTTTAGCATTTCTTCAAGTTGGCATTCAAAATCTTTTTTTATGAGCTATTTGGAAACATTCAGTAAATTGTCAACCATAGTCATCCTCCAGTGCTATAGAATATTAAAACCTGTTCCTCTTCTCCAGTTGTGCCTCTGTGCCAAATAATCATCCTCTCTCCATCTCTCCTGTATTTTAATTTCTCAAGGTTATATTCCTTACCAGGGAAATATTAGGTCAAAGAGTGGAATTTTTTAAAGTGACTTTGAGCACTCCATGTCAAAACCTCTATCAATATAGGGAATCCTGCTTTGTGTGTCTGAGTGGGAGGTAAGACTTTATTTTCTTCTGAAGACTCTGCAAAAACTTTGTTGACCTATTTTAAAACCAGAGCATAGGGATGTGACCCAAGTTTGGCTAAGCAGAAAGATCTGTCCCAGATTAGAAATTTGGAGGAAGTGGAGATGTGTTATGGTTTAGCTATGAGGTGCCCTTCCACCAAAAGTTCATGTATCAGACAATGGGTTGATCCACAGATATGGGCAGTAACTGTAGGCTTGTGGGGTGTGACTGGAGGAAGTAGTCACTGAGGCTGTTAACTATGGGGTTTGTATTTTGTCCCTGGTGAGTGGAGCTTGCTCTCTCTGCTTCCTGGTTGTCATATTTTGAGCTGTTTTTGTTTGCCCTTCCACCATGATATTTGCTTCACCTTAGGCCCAAAGCGGTGGAGTTTGCCAACCACAGACTGAACTTCTGAAGCTGGTAATAAAAATGAAACTTTTAGTGCTGTGTAATATTCCATGGTGTATAAATGCCACATTTTTTTTTATCCATTCATCTATTGAAGGGCATCTGGGTTGGTTCCACAGTCTAGCTATTGTGCTGCTATGAACATCAATGTGGCAGTATCCCTGTAGCATGCTCTTTTAAGGTCTTCAGGGAATAGTCCGAGAAGGGCAATAGCAGGGTCAAATGGTGGTTCCATTCCCAGCTTTCCCAGGAATCTCCATACTGCTTTCCAAATTGGCCGCACCAATTTGCAGTCCCACCAGCAATGTACAAGTGTACCCTTTTCCCCACATCCTCGCCAGCACTTGTTGTTGTTTGACTTCATAGTGGCTGCCAATCTTACTGGAGTGAGATGGTATCTTAGGGTGGTTTTGATTTGCATTTCTCTGACTGCTAGAGATTGTGAGCATTTTTTCATGTACTTGTTGATTGATTGTATATCCTCCTCTGAGAAGTGTCTGTTCAGGTCCTTGGCCCATTTGTTGATTGGGTTATTTGTTATCTTATTGTCTAATTTTTTGAGTTCTTTGTATACTCTGGATATTAGGGCTCTATCTGAAGTGTGAGGAGTAAAAATTTGTTCCCAGGATGTAGGCTCCCTGTTTACCTCTCTTATTGTTTCTCTTGCTGAGAAAAAACTTTTTAGTTTAAGTAAGTCCCATTTGTTGATTCTTGTTATTAACTCTTGTGATATGGGTGTCCTATTAAGGAATTTGGAGCCCTAAAAAAATGACAAAATCATGGAATTTGCAGGGAAATGGATGGCACTAGAGCAGATTATGCTTAGTGAAGCTAGCCAATCCCTAAAAAACAAATACCAAATGTCTTCTTTGATATAATGAGAGCAACTATGAACAGAGCAGGGAGAAAGAGCAGGAAGAAAAGATTAACATTAAATAGAGACATGAGATGGGAGGGAAAGGGAGAGAAAAGGGAAATTGCATGGAAATGAAGGGAGACCCTCATTGCCATACAAAATTACATATAAGAGGTTGTGAGGGGAATGGGAAAATAAACAAGGAGAGAAATGAATTACAGTAGATGGCGTAGAGAGAGAAGATATGAGGGAAGGGGAGGGGGGATAGTAGGGGATAGGAAAGGTAGCAGAATACAACAATTACTAATAGGGCATTATGTAAAATTGTGGATGTGTAACCAACGTGATTCTGCAATCTGCATTTGGGGTAAAATTGGGAGTTCATAACCCACTTCAATCTAATGTATGAAATATGATATGTCAAGAGCTTTGTAATGTTGTGAACAACCAATAAAAAAAAATAAAAATGAAACTTTTCTTCCTATAATTTGCTCTTGTCAGGTCTTTGGATCACAGTAACATAAAGCTGACTAAAACAAGATGTAAAGAAGACAGAATAGGACAAAGACTTTCCCCTGTTGGTACTGGCTATTTTAGCAGTTCCCGTCTCTGGAGACCTCATGGGTAGTGGTGCCAGCAGCAGTTACTTACATCCAGTGACAGTAGGGTAGGCTGCAAAACCTGCTGTGGTCAAGAGCTGTGCTGCCCAGTAGAAATGTAATGTGAACCACATACGACACTTTCTAATAGCCTAGTAAAAAAATAGAAATAGATAAAAATAATTTAAAGAGCACATTTTATTTTATCCAAACGTCCAAAATATGGTATTTAGTAATCTGAAGCAAAATAGATAGAATTGGAGGACATTATATTCAGTGACATAAACCAGACACAAGGACAAGTACTGAATGTTCTTTCTCATTTTTGGAAACTAGAATAGTCAACCTGAAAGGATCATAATGACTAGGGATTACTGTGTGTGTGTGCATGTGGGTGTGTACAGAAGCAGGATGGGAAAATAGTAGTTGGGTATGATCAATGCATGATGTAAACCTGTATGAAGGTATCATACTGAATTTCATTCATATGCATAATTAATATATGTTAATAAGTGAATAAAATATTCACTTTCCTTCTCTTCCCACTGTGGGTGCAGTACATGACTTTGCTGTTAAGTTTTTGATATGAGCTATCCCTCCAAAGCTACTGTGTTAATGCAGGAATGTTTGGAGGCAAAATTATTGGATTGTGAGTGCTATAATCTAACCAGTCCATCTTAGTTTGAATGGACTAAATGGGTGGTAACTATAGGCCAGTAGGATATGCCGTCCATCATGTGATGTAGCTAACAGGCTCCTCACCAGAGTGAAACAGATGTTGGCACCATGTTTTTGAACCTTCAAAACTGTGAGTTAAATAAACTCTTTTCTTTATAAATTACGTGGCCTCAGGTATTTTGTTATAGCAATGGAAAATGTCCAACTAACTGAAATCAGAGATGAAAATGCTGGTAAGTGACAGGTCTCTGACAACCTATGGTATGTACACAGTATATTAAATTATTTACCCTGGAATGTAGCATTAGTTTTAGCATTTCAACCAGAATTTATTGATCATTTGTGAAGAACTAAACTGGAAATACTTTTTTTCTAAATTATTATTTATTTGTGGATATAAATTATATGTAATATGTACTGCTAATTGAAGTAAGGTTTTGGGGGACCAATTAGCTTCTGTTCAGGGCAAATAGGAAGAATTATGCAAGACCTGCACCTGTAGTCTATAACATTGCTGTTAAAGTTTCCACACAGTTTAAAGAAATAGATTAATGATTAAACATTGTACAATTTTCTATGTAATATATGGAATAAAAATCTTTTTTTAACTCTGAAAAAGAAAAAGAATCACATTATTTTTTGCAGCTCAGTGGGTTAAGAAAACCGACACACATGTGCACACACACACACACACACAAACAAACATTGAGACTGCATATTGCCAAAATTAGGGATTAGTTGAATTTTCAGCTTTGCCATGTTTTTCAGATGTACGGTTTGAGTGTTGATCAAGTAGTAGGATGCTACGAATGGAAATTTTGTTATATGTGAGGACCTTAAACTCCCCAGTGAGCTTTATTGGCAAGTAAAGTTGCTCTTCTCTGACGATGCTCTTCCTCCTTTGCATGAAGACTCTTTTAAAAAGTCCTTTAACAAGCCCAACTAAGCGTCTTACCTGGCTAGGGGCAGCCACTTTGTCATCTGTCCCATCCTCAACCTGTTGTCTCCAGCTTAACTATTGTCAGATCCCTATGTATTCTTGAACCCAATTTAAAAATAAAGATGTGTTATGAAAGAATGCTCATAAAAATTTGCAAAACTATTTCCATCAGAATTGTTTTTGTATGCTAGTGGGTGGGTATGTGGATATGTCTGTGTGTTTGTGCATTGCAAGTAGGCCAACAGGGAAGTGATAATTTTAGATCAGGCTGACTTTAGTACGATGGGGACAGCTCACTCAGATTCTGGATTCAATGTGCCTCTTTAATCTGGGAGTGATTCTAATTGTTTGTTTGCTTGGTTGACTTGTCTAAGAAACAAAGCCTCACATTGTGTTGAATCTGAAACAACAAGTGGCATTATAATTCGAAAACCCAGCAGATGTTGGTAAAGAAGAACAAATTGAACTGCCTTCTCCTTGCTTGAAAGTTTATATAAATATGAAGGATGTGGGGCAAAGAAAGAGAAAATAAGTTGGGGGTATTCAACAATGTAGGTTAACAAAATAGACCCATAATTCATAAAGTAATACTATTTTTTTGACCCACTGAGATACTCATACAAAGTTTAAATTTTGGCAGGATTTTGAAAGAGAATAGTTTACTCAACATTTCAAATATTTATTAAACATTTAAAAGGTTCAGACCCAGTATTATGGGTATTATAGATATAGCAGTAAACTAGGCTGAATGAATATTCTTTCATGTAACTTATTATTTATTTTTTTAAAGAGAGAGAGAGAGAGAGAGAGAGAGAGAGATATTTTTTTTAATATTTATTTTTCAGTTTTCTGTGGACACAACATCTTTATTTTATTTTTATGTGGTGCTGAGGTCAAACCCAGCACCCTGCGCATGCCAGGTGAGCGCGTTACCGCTTGAGCCACATCCCCAGCCCCGTAACTTATTTTTTTAATGAATAAAGTCAGCAAGTGAACAAATGAATGAACATGTATAATATGTCAGAGGGGACTTGAATAAAAGGAGAAAAATAAATCTGGATAGATCAGGATGCCAGGATGAGAAGGGTGGAATTTTAAAAAGAATTGTTGGAGACAGTGTCATTGAGAATGTTACGTTTGAGCAATACCCTGAAGGAGGTATTGAAGCAGCCTTGTGCATCTCTAAGCAAGAGTCACCTAGACAGAAAGAACAACCAAAGCAAAGATTATGGGTGTGACTGGCTTGTCTCACCCCAGTATGACACAAGTAGGATATGGGGTCAGAGGTATAAAACAGAGTGAGATCAAATGATTTCTTTTCCTAAAAGATGAAGGATAGAGGATGGTATCAGAAATAGTGAAGAATTAGAAACCAACGTTGAAATTAGATGTGGCCAGAAGTCCTTCATTAGTGAGTTGAACTGCTTTATCCAGGATTAGGTCCAAGCCAGCATGAGGGCAGAAATAAGTTACATAAGTAATTTCTTTGGCTCTCACCTTGCCTCCTTGCTGCCTTGCACTTCACTCTCCTGAGGGAATTCCTTCAGCTCAGTTGACTGAAGAGGAAAACATTTGATTGAAAATGGTGTAAAAGTGGTGAATGTTTCTGCATGTGTTTGTACCATCCAGAAGCAGATTGCTCAGGTATTATTTTCTCCCTCAAAAGTGGTCTTAAAGGATTGAGAAGAAAGGAAATCCTCCCTGTGAACAGAAATCCAAATAATTTATCTTATTGTTCACTTTGTCTGTTAGTAGAGAGCCTGAGGCAAGTGTCCATAGTGATGGACAGTCAGTCTGATGGTACAATCAGATAGTCAGGAACCTAAAAGAAACAGAATTGTAAGATTAAACACGAAGTATTTCGGGGAAGACAAATATGGATGACCTTCTTTGAATGTAGTTTCAAAGTGTGACTAAACATCGTATGTGAATGACCAACACAAGGTCGCAGTGGATGAAACCTGTAATTAATATTAGGTGAACAAGATGACTCACTCTATTTATGTCAGTTTACTTCTTTCCCAAGCCTCTTTAGTCCTGATCAAAGTGGATATGGCGATAGACATTAAAACATGGACTTTTTCTAGAAAATTTGACCTTCTTGCAGTTGCAGCAACAGCTATTAACCTTGAGCCTGTACAGTAAATAGTACAGTAGTACAGCCAGCTAGACTCCTTCCATTCAGGAAGGAGTGTATGATACTTTAAATTTGAATTTTCCTTCCTTCCTAGTTTTTCTTCTTTCAATATCATCATCCAGGGAATATTTTATAGTTTATTTTGATATTCTACCAAATCCTTCTGACCAGGAGAGTTTATTTTACAGAGAAAGAAATGAGGTAAAGGCTGATTGACAAGTCTAAGGATTCCCAGAAATAGCTGTGTTCTAATGGAGCTCACCTACAACATGGCTGAGATAACACCTTGAGAGTAGAAGACTGACTTATAATATCCTTTTAGCCAAGATCAGTATAAAGTATTATGTCTTCCACAGGTTGAAAATGTGGACTTATAAACAAAAGTTTGAAAGTGAAAGTGGAACTTATCCTGTTGTACATAATAGTCAATTTGCAAATATTTCACTTTCTGTCTCCACTCTCTGAACATAATTTGTTTGAAGATCTTAGTATTGAAGAATTGAATCTTTTTTTTTTCTACCTGGAATTTATATTCGATCAAATCTGAAGCGTAGACTCTATCTTAGCTATTTAGAATTCTTCATACCCCTGAGTAAATGGGCAAAAGGAAATTATGGTCACTGATTGATTAAGACTATCAAAGGTGTCACTACACATTGGGTCCAGAGATAAGCATGAATAGAATTAAACCTATGTTCTGGATTTTCTTCTGGTAATACCACACTCAGTGTTAATTTCATAAATGACTAAAGCAATGCTTACAAGCAGAATAATCAATGGCTGACTCAGATGCATTAGGACTGAAAGTTTGAGTCACTCACTGCTTGAACAACCAGGACTCTCTGGAGTACTGATTGAAAGCATCTAAGAGCATACAGGCTGTGTCATGGAGAAGGTCAGCCATGAGTGTTTTCCTTTCTCATGCCAAAGCTTCAGTATTGATCAAGGACTCCCCTTTTTTTGGGGAGGGGGATCCTAACCTTGCACAGATGCATGAGACTATCACAAGCTCTGGTTATTCCGGAGCCTCCAGTAAGAATTAACAAATGTCCTCCCTAAGAGGAAGAGTAACTCTGTCAGGTTTACCTCTTTGCACTTTCCTCCTCTCTTTCTGGTCCATCAAGTACAGGTTTGGTAGTTTCGTGACATATTAAGATTTTTTAAAAAATTCGATTTTTCCAGTTTTCTGAGACAACTTGGCTGAAACCACCTGTCAACAACTCGTAGAACTACATTTCTTTTCTTCATAGCATTTGCCTCAATTAACTAACTTCCGTGATGATTTTCTGAACACTTGTCTTCCTCAGGTAAATGTAATCAGATACCATACCTGTCTTTGCCTCCTAGAGGATCTGCTACCTAGTTCAAGGCACATGGTAGATACCTAATATTTAGTGAGAAAAGGGATGAATGAAGCTTGGGCAAATTGCTTATCATTAAACAAGAACAAACACCTGACATATACCACACATCAGGGGCAAGTTCTGGCAGGTGGAGACTAAAGCTCTCTGATCTCATCATATCCTATAATTTATCCTTCAAAATAAAATAAGACAAAATGTTTCACCCTCCAGATCAAGGCTTTGTCTTACATGGATTTTTAAATGGCTCAATGTTTCAGTCAATAATGAGCCACATATATAATGGTGGTTCTATCAAATTATAATGGGGCTGAAAAATTGTATCACCTAGTGACATTGGAGGTGTCACAACATTGTAGCACAATGTACGACTTATGTGTTTGTGGAACTGTTGACATAAACAAACCTGTAGTGTCAGTCATGTAAGAGTATAGCAATACAATTATGTAGAGTACATATAGATAATAACTATGTAACTGTTTTCCTCTTTATCAATAGAGTATACATATTTTTGTGATTAAAAATTAAAGTTTACTGCTAAACTACAAATAAAAAATGAAGTTTAAAAAAATAAAATTTGCTGCTATGTTGTGTTGGCAGTAGCCTCATATATCTTACATTTATTGTGTCTATTGATTGTATCAAGAGACTGGTTATATTGAGGGATGAACCTATACCATTTGGGTTTGTGTAAGTTGACATTCACATGATGAAATCACCTAATAACACATTCCTCAGAACCTTAGCTTGTAACCCTAAGCTTCCTGTTATATTCTCGTTGACCCACTCTTAAATTTTGTGTATACATGTTGTTGTTTTCATTGTTCTATTTTATGTTTTTAAAAATGAAGGTGCTAACTTAAGAATTTATGTTTTCAATCCACATAAAGATTTATAAGTATGCATACATACAGATACATGTAGTTCAGAGTATATAAAGAAGATTTATTGATGGTTTCTTGGTTTATAAATCCTTATAAAAACTCTAATAATTTGTCTTGGGTTTTTAATTAGACATTATGATGCCCTTACATTAGCTAATAGCTGCAAATAAGAGTACTAGAAAAGTTACTCAAATAATTGACTCACAAACTCCAATGTAGCAACAAATTATAAATACTGAATTAAAACTAGAAAAACAAAGTACTTCACTACTTTTTCATATTAAAAGTCATTTCGACTTCAGTTCCTGGGTGAAGTAGAGCAATATATTTAGAAATAGAAGTGTGTTCCATACTAGATAATCCTGCTTAAGTGTTATTTCATGATCAATTTTAATTTTCAGTTGTATTATTTAAGAAGAAACTTTTATTTCAGAGCTAACAGCTAATGTTTGCATTCAGCTGCAGGTAAGGAAGAGGAGCCAGGCTAAACAAAGTAGGGGTCATATTCTTTCATGTAATAAAAGGCTAAAGAATGCTATCATGGGCTCTATAAAAGCTCCATGGTTATTAAGAAACCAGACTTTTATCTTTCTTTAGAGCATGGCTTTGCATCTTCAAGGGCACATGATGTCTCCTAGAATTCCTGTCATTTGAATATATTTTATGCAGGAGGAAGGGAAGAACAAATGACAAAAGAACATTTCCCCCCCCCCCCCAGCTGAGTCAGCTTCCTTTAAAGTGGTTTCAGAAAGCTAGCAGTGAGTTCTTACATCTTACTGATCTATCATGGAAAAGGAGAGTGAGAAAATGAAGTTATTGAGTGAGGGGCATTGTTACCTATACAAAAATTGAACTTCTGTTAATAAGAAAAAAAGGCTAGGGGCTGGGGTCGTGGCTCAGTGGTAGAGCGCTTTCCTAGCATGTGTGAGGCACTGGGTTCCATCCCTAGCACCACATAAAAATAAAAACAAATAAAATAAAGAGATTGTGTACAACGAAAAACAATATTAAAAAAAAGAAAAAGAAAAAAAGGCTAAAACAGATAATGGATTGTGTCACAGATATTCAAAGTGACCTCAATAATTGCAATGCAATAACTTTTCTTAAAATTTATTCTGATTAATTATACATGATAGTGTCAAAAATGCATTTTGACACCTTGTACACAAATGGAAGCACAACTTCAAATTACTTTGGCTGTCCATGGTGCCGAGTCACACTAGTAGTGTAATCATACATGTATATAGGGTAATAGGGTCTGTCTCATTCTACCTTCCTTCCCATCCCCACACTCCCCCCATTCCTCTCTGCACAATACAAAGTTCCTTTATTCTTCCCTACCCTCACCCCTACTATGGATCAGCACCCACTTATCAGATGAAACGTTTGGCCTTTTTTTGGGAGGGGGGGATTAGCTTATTTCACTTAGCATGATATTCTCTAGTTAGGACCTGACTTCCTTAACAAGACTCCTAAAGCACAAGAAGCAAAATCAAAAATCAATAAGAGGGATGCATTCAAACTAAAAAGCTTCTTCTCAGCAAAGGAAACAATCAATAATGTGAAGAGAGAGCCTACAGAATGCAATAGCTATTTTTGATACTCATATATACTAGTCTATTCACAACATCCTGGGCACAGAGACAAATATGTCATTGGGCCAGCTGTCAAGGAACGGATTGTTTAGTGGAGGAGACATACTATAGGCAGTTCATCTCAGTGCATGTAGTGATATTGAGATGTTTGCTGAGTTGTGGGAAAGTAGAAATGAATTCAATTTGACCTAAGGGGTCTGGGCTTCCTGGAGGACATATTCCCAGAATTGAACCTTGAGGGATGAGTTAAGAGCTGGGTTGCATTCTGCACTGGAGAACATCACAAAGAAAGTGAGGAATGAGGGAAACATCATTGTTTAATAGAAAATACAATGGTTGGAGATTATTAGAAGGTAAAATAGGAGGTAGAAGTGAAGAAGTAAATAAAGAGTGAGTTTAAAGAAGACCCAGTGTGCTGAGTAACAATTCTATGAATAGCCTTGGAAGAAGTTTAAATATGAAAATTTTATAGCCAAATTCAATTTTAGGTGTCATTCTGACTTATAAGTGGTGGAATTCCAAAGGAGGGCCATTGGGGTGCTATGTAAGTAGTCAAGTAAGAAAGAATGGAATCTTGATTTGGCAGTAGTAGTAGGGATGAAGAGAAGGGTTAAGAACCATGTAGGAGGAATAATTAGTGAATGAAAATATGTGGGTGGAAAGAGAAAAAAAAAGAATTTAGAATGACTTCAAGATTTCTGCTTTAAGAAACTAGGTAATTTATAGCACTGTTAATTGAAATTATAAATGTAAAAGGAGGAGGAGGGGATGAAGGAGTGGGAAAAAGATGAAATCGGTTGAACATGTTGAGTTTGAAGTGTCTGTAATGTTCAGTCGGAAATACTTAGTAGGTGACTAGTATAAAAAGTGTGTAATCAAGTTGAGTATTGTTATGGTTCTATGCAAGAATAAGAACAATAGGATATAATGGATATGTAGATAGACATGGCAGGATATAGTTGTAGATATGGCATGTGTATATATGTACATACATGGAGGCTTTTTAAAATGGGAATTGACTTAAGCAATTAGAGGTCAAGGAGTTCCATCACCTACTATCTGAAAACTGGAGAAACAGTAAAGCTGATGCTGTAATTTGGGTTGCATCCAAAGGCCTGATAACTTAGGGGACCTATGGTATAAATTCTGGTCTGAGTTTGAAAAAGGCGATGAAGGATGGCAGTTGTGAAAGGTCAGCCTGAGTCCCAATGCCTGAAAACCTGGAGCAGTGCTGTCCAAGAGCAAAAGAAAAAGAATATCTCAGATCTGAGAGAGCAAATTCATCATTCATTTCCCTTTATATTCTATTCAGGTTCTTTATAAATTGGCTGTTGTTCACTCACATTAGTAGGCATGGATCTTCTTTGCTAAGTTTCGCTGATTTAAATCTTAATCTCTTCTAGAAATCTCCTCATAGACACATCCAGAAATAATGTCTAATAGCAAGAAATCTGGGCATTACTTGGCCCAGTTGAGTTGACACATAGAATTAACCACAACTAGTCCACCCTTTGCCAATTTAGCACTGAACCACATCTCCTAAGAGCATATTAGTCTCCAAATAGAGATAATGACAAGGTTATAATAAGGCAATGTGGTAGTGACATAAATATATACATAGACCAGTGGGACAATATAACTCAGCAATAGCCCCATACATATAAGGTCATGTAACATGACAAAAGTGCCACACTATAATAAGTCTCTGCAAAATATGTGTCTTAGCCTACTTTCTGATGCTATAGTAGAATACCACATACTGGATAATTTATAAAGAGAAGATAGTTAATTGATTCCTGATTCTAAAGTCTGGGAAGTACAAGATTGAGTGGTTGCATTTATTGATGGCCTTCTTGATACCCTTGTACGATGGTGAAAGGCATCAATTGATGAGGGAGGAGAAAGAGAGAGAGAGAGAGAGAGAGAGAGAGAGAGAGAGAGAGAGAGAGAGAGAGAGAAGAAACCAAAGAGGGTCAGACTTTTATAATAAGCTCACTCTCAACATAACTAACATACTCTTATGATAAGGACCTTAATCCATTCATAATAGCTCTGCCTCATGCCCTAATCATTTTCTAAAGGTCCCACTCTTACTATTGTCACAGTAGAAATTAAATTTCAACCTGAGTTTTGGAGAGGGCAACATTCAAATCATAGAGAAAATATTCTGGGTAAACCATTTAGCCATGTGTAAAAAAAATGAATCTTAAATACCACTGTAGATGATATTTATCAATCAACTCTAGGTAGATTATATCTAAGTGTAAAAGGTATATGTGTATATGAAAAGACAAACACATGAGAATAGTTAATGGCATTATGGCAGGTAAAATTCTTTAAGAAACTGTAAAAAACACTGTCCATTAAGAGAAAGATTGATAATCTGAACTTCTTAAACATTAAGAATTTCAAACTTCAAAAAACTTTGTTAAGAACTAGAAATACCAACTCAGAGATTATAGGAAAGGAGATAATTGCAATATTGCAATGTATATTTCTAGTGCTACTAGAAATATAAAAGATGACAGAATACTAATGAATAACGACAAATGACTTTAGCAAATACTTCACATTCAAATGGAAAAAATGCACTTGTAAAGGTACCTTAGTTACTGTAAAATGCAATTTGGAATACAATGAAATAACAATAGATACTCATGGGGACACCTATAATTAAAAAGTCTTAGCATATTAAGTGTTGGTGAGGATACAGAGCTATGAGAAATTCCTATTTTTATTAGTAGGTACAACCTACTAATTAAGTGGTTGGTACAACCACTTAAAAATTATTTTTTGGCAATATCCACTTTTATTTACTTATTTATTTTTTTGGCAATATCTACTTTATTGGCAAACATAACCCTATCAAGTAGGCATAAAACTAATAAAATACATACATGTTTGCACCAAAAGGAATGTATGAGTGTTCATAGCATCTTTGTTCATGCTCACCATGTACTTGAAACAACCAAAATTTCCATCAGCAGTAGAATTAATAGATAAATTTTATATAATGTAGACTCACAAGGTAATGAGAACAAATAAGCTGTTGCCATGTGCAACACTGTGGGGTGAATCTCACATATATTACTTTGAGCTAAAGAAGACTGATCCAAAGAATCACATGATATGATTCCATTTATGTAAAGTTCAAAAACTTGCAATGTTAATGGGTAGTAATGAGAGTTAGGATGATAGTTTTCTTTGGGCATAGATGGGATACTGGTCATGTTCTACTTTCTGTCTGTGACTGTGACAAGGACATGTGTATACTTGGTGAAAACTCATCAAACTGTACATTCTGATTTGTGTGCTCTTTTTAAATGAGTTATACATAAATAAAACACTTATTTAAAAGATGAGTAGAGTTTCAAGAGGGGATGTTTGTATTGGGATGAATGCTTAATTATTTTGGTAGTACTTGCAGATTAAAATTTGGAGAGCAATACAACTGAGGATCTTTTTTTCTTTACCATATTTTTCCCCTCAATATTCCAATCTTCATCATTTCAGGTGGTGGTTTTCATTATCTAAAGGAATAACACAATTCACCCTAGAAAAGAAGACAAGAGTTATCTGAAACTCATAGCAGTGATAAGATCTTAAAAGCTCAAGTTTTCTATGAAAAGCTTAGCTCTTGAACCAGAAAAGTGTTTATGAATATCCCCAAAGTAGGATTTTTTTTCTTGCCCCTAAATAGCACAATGGGGTGAGAATAAATTCAAATCCAGTTTTCTTCTGACATTCAGAGAGGAGATTTTTAAATGTTTCTCTTTTTTAAAAAATTTAAATACAGTTGGCCCTTTGTATGTGTGAGTTCTGAATCCAAGGAGTCAACTGCATGGATTGAAAATATTTAAAAAAGAAATTGCATCTGTACTGGATATGTACAAACTTTTTTTTCTTGTCATTATTACCAAAACAATATACCATAATGACTATTTACATTGTTTAGGTATTTTAAGTAATTTAGAGGTGATTTGAAGTATGCAGGAGGATACTTCATAGGTTGTATGCAGGTACTGTACCATTTTATAAAAGGGACTTGAGCATCTGCTGGTTTTGCTATTTGCAGGGGATCCTGGAACCAATTCTCTGTGGGTGCTGAAGGATGACTGCATTCTTGGCAGGTGAGTGGAACTTCAGAATTGTGACAAGGAAGTAAGAGAGAAAGCAGCTGGTGTGGGTTTCCAAGGAGTGGGACACCATTCTTAAGATCTAGATCTCTATGGGTAGAGAGTTGGGGGAATTATAGGAATGTCTGACCCATTGGGTGCAACTGAGTCCATACCTTGCATTCTTGGGAGTAAAGTGGGGTTACTGCTGTTGTTCAAGAGAAACCTCATGCATAGGGTGGCACTAGAGTGACAGAGGAGTGGTTACTCAGGGAGATGTTGGATTGAATGGGTTTAAGGGCAGACTGAGAAAGTTCAGCACACCCATGCAGTGTGGTGTGCGAGAAATATTACAGGTCTTGAGTTTCCTAAGAGGGAGAAAACAATGCACAAAAGTGCATGCTGAGGAAGGTAGGCCCAAAAGGTTATGGATTTAATGAATTGATGTATGTACAGATTTAGAATAAAATCCAGTTGTTATCATCACTATTATCAGTGAGTTGACTATCAGAGGCTATGGGAAAGATGGAGGACATCGTTTGTACAGGTTACTCAGGATGAGGGAAATCACAACAGAGCTCAATGTGGATGAAGGATGGTTATGAAAATTGACCGCCTACACCACCCTTTTGTGGATGTAGAATTTGTAATCATCATTGGATTATGGATCATCCTTCAGTGGAAGACACAGTTTGGAGAATCTTAAAAAGAAAACTGAATTGATTATTTACCCCAAATCACACATTATACCTTGATTTTTGCAAGATTCAGTTTTCTACTGATACAAACATATGGAGGCTTTAAAATAAGGCTGATTTTTACAGTCATAAAATAAGTTGCTTCCCAGAAGATTTGAATTCTGACTCTAAGGAAGTCATACTTCTTATACTTTTACAAATGCTCACTCTTGCTCCTGTGTTGAAAATGGATTGGTAGAAGGCAGCCAGCAATTGAGGAAGATCATTAAGAGAATAATGTACTCTTCTAGATTAGGGTTCATTTGAATACTTGGCTGATGGTGGTGTCCTTGCAGAGAAGAGAAGCAGACATGATCTGAGATGTACTTAGAAGATAGAATCGTTAGCCTCTAGTAGGTGGGCAGTGGAGATAACAGAGACAAAGGTGCCAGGGTTTCTGACTTGAGCAATTTAATGAGATAGTGAACGCTGCTAGAAAAGCAGATCTCAAGTTTAGTTTTGAATATATTAAATAATGAGGTGCTTATAAAACATACAAATAAAGATGGTGCATAGGCTGTGGACACCTGAATTTGTCTGAAAAAGGAAGCTCTAGACTGGAAATACAAAGATGAGGTTATTGGCAAAGAGGTGATTGTGGAAGCCATGGAGTGAAGTGATCTTTGCTAACAAATCCTAGCTCTGTGTAAGAATGGACAGTGAGGTTAGAAGAAGGTTTAGGGTACTTTTCTGAAAAAACCCAATGTATATTGTCAGGCAAAGATGGAAATGGTACCAAGAGAGGAGAATTAGAAGTAATGGCCAGAGAACAAGAAAAAAAAATCTTGTTTAATAGTTATCTGGGAACAAGAGGTCTTTAAGAGAAGGAATTGACCAAATGTGTTGAATGTTATTGAGTATTCAAATAAAATAATTAAAAATTGTTCTTTAGATTTCTTTACAGGAGACTGCGTTAGTCAAATTTTCATTGCTGAGACAAAATACCTAAGCTAACCAACTTAATGGGAAGAAAGGTTTATTTTGGGATGGTTTCAGAGGCTTCAGGAACCTTTGGGCCTCTGGTAGTATAGTACATCATGGTGGGAGCATGTGCCAGAGGTACTTGTTCATCTCATGGCAACTGGAACGCACAAAGAGAGATAGGAAGGGCCAAGGCCTCAATATCTCTTTCCAGGGCACCTCCCGGTGACCTAACTTCCTCCCTCTAGGCCTCACCTCCTAATAGCACCAGTCTGAGCACCAAGCCTTTTAAATACATGAACTTTTGGGAGAACCCCAGATCCAAACGGTAGCCGAGGACATCTAGTGATTACTGAGATGGCCTTTTTTGGAGAGATGAAGGGAGTAAGCAGAGGAGTCAAGGAAAGATAAAAAAGGTAAAAGCAGATTTATTTTTAAAAGATATTTAGTTCTACAGGGGAGGAGAGACATAGGGAGGACATTAGTGGGAAAGGAGAGGGTAGGAGACACTGCCCAAGAGAACCATAAGATCTTTAGAGAAAATCCTATTTAGGAGTGTAGCTACCCTTCCATCCCCACCACCCCTGTCCCACCCCCGGGCTCAGGCTAATTCCAACAATACAGAATTATTGGAAGTTGTATGTACCTGGTTATCAATAAAGACATGGTGAAGGTTGTTCAATTCAGGTTTCAGAGAGCATTCAAGAAAAACCCCAAGAAGTGCTGAAAGCAAGGGCAATCACTTATTAAGAATACAAAACACTTTCATATTTCTCTCTCCACTTCAACAAGGCAAAGAGTTTGAAGGAAATTAAAAGTCTATTTACAGGATAAAAATTGAACTTTGGGGCCCTTAACTACCCCCCCCCCCCCACCACCCTCCCCTGCAGCAACTGTGCTTCATTTGGCTTTGTACAGCCCCAACCGCAGTGGTTGGACATGGAAAATAATCTGTGGCTGTTGAAATGAATGAATAAATGGACGTACTTTTCATTGAGAAAATTACACGGCAGCAGCTAGAGCCCACAATGTACCACACATAAGGAGCCCTGCAGACCAGGGGATAGTTGTGCATTTGGGAAACTATAGCCAGAATCAACAATCCTGTTACAGCTTCCCCACTCTGCTACTCTAACTGCTGACTAGTCTCTCAAGAGTGAAGGAAGGTCTTTTCATCTAAAGTTACCCAGTTGAAATACCTATCTATGTTTGCCTCATCTTAACTCTCCCTTGTTAGTAGATCAGCATGTTAGCAGAAGAGGTCAACTCTCTCTTGTCCCTGTAATCTCTAAAGGAGTATCCCTTGGATATACTACCTTTGGGTTCTGTGGCCTATCCCTGAGTGTTACTTCTCAGCCTATCCACAATATAATCCCTTCAATTCAAGCAGTGGTGGGAGCTGGCAGCCTTAATCAGTGCTCAACATTCTTGACATACACTTCAGCAAGAAATGTATCTCCCCTAGAGATCCTGAAGGGGTAAATATACCCAGAAATGCTTCCTTTAGATATACTAAGAATTATTAGGCTGCAACAATATTCCAGACCCCATGTAAGGTGGTGTTGAGTTCTGTACAGATGCTGCTGCAGCTTCCGGGAATTTCAGTTTGTTTTTATTTATATTTCTATCTCCTCACCTATCCCCTCTCACAGTTCCAAGTGGATTTGCAGAAGCTTATAACAAGCACATACAACAAACTAATGGGGAATGAGAAAGTCAGAGTCATGACCAGAGGAGACATTAACAAGTATATGGAGTCAAGAAAAAATGTCCAGGCCATTACGACCTACCTGGTGGTTACATTTGCTCTGCCTTTAGTCTTGAGTTTTCTGTTAATCCAAGGAAGTAGGAATACTTACTGCTTCTTTTGACAAAATAGAAAGCCTCACAGGTCCTTAGGGAAGGCAAAACTTTGTTTTTAGCACCAAGTTCTGCAAAGCGTTTTTAATGCAGTCCTTTATACAGGGCAGTGAATAATGGGCACCGTTCTTGACTTCCTCCAAATAGCAGCTGCAGGATTTCATATGACTGTTCTCTGTGCTGTCTTTACATAATAGTGACATACATCTCAAGGAATTATGTGAAGACCCTCCTCCGATGAAATAAAAGGTGTCTGGGCAAAATCTCCCTGGAAGTCTGAATTTCTAAGACATGCCCAAGGAAAAGAGTTGAATGCATTCAGTTTTTCTCTTTTTTTGGAAGAGTCCATCTTTACTAATAGCAAAGCACTTTCTTAGTCATTTAAGTGCCTCATTCTAAACTTAATCCAGTGGTCTCTCTTTTTTTTTTGTTGTTATTGTTTAATTTTTTTTTGCTGTCTTACTCCCAAATAGCTGTTAATGTATATAATTCTCTAATAGGCATAAGAGCCACAGTAGTCATATGAATTTTGGATTTGTTCAGTTGAAAATTATTTTTCAAACCTTGTTGGATTTTTTGGTCTTTCATATGCTAATATACATAGTGACAGTTTAATATAGAAAAATCATGTTAATATTCCTTGACCTTATATGAGCAATAAACACCTTAATCATGTACTAAACACATGTTTGGAAATGTTGCAGAAAAGTTATTCTTTGATAATGTCTTTTAATGTTTACATTAAAAGGGATACTGGTGCTTTGGTATAGGATTAATGATGGCCAACACATCTTTGAAACTGAAAGCTATGAATCTCTAATAGATCACCTTTGGTGTCCTGGCAAGTAGATGAAGTATATTTAGGCAGATGGGTCTTCCTAGAGTCCCTCAGGTCAAATCATGTATTTTATAAGACACAATATTAACCATGGTTTAAAATGTTTCTTTTTCTATGAAATCAAAATTTTTTTCTTCAGCCTAATCTTTGAATTCAAAATGAATAAAATAACCAATATAAATATTGTTGAGATAAAAGGAGACAGCCATTTATAAAAAAACACTATTACTAAAGAGAATAGTGCATAATAATTTTGGAGCAAGAATTATAAAGAATGTGTAAAATGATGACTTTAGAAAATGAATATTATACTCCAAATGATGTAAACTAACATGAACAAACATTTTTTTTAAAGAGAGAGAGAGAGAGAGAGAGATAATTTTTTAAAAATATTTATGTGTAAAATGATGACTTTAGAAAATGAATATTATACTCCAAATGATGTAAACTAACATGAACAAACATTTTTTTTTTAAAGAGAGAGAGAGAGAGAGAGAGAGAGAGAGAGAGAGATAATTTTTTAAAAATATTTATTTTTAGTTTTCGGCAGACACAACATCTTTGTATGTGGTGCTGAGGGTGGAACCTGGGCCGCATGCATGCCAGGTGAGCGCACTACCACTTAAGCCACATCCCCAGCCCAAACAAACATTTTTAGCAGTGAAGACACTTCAAAATAAAACAGTTAATTAGTGACATCAAACACCTCCTCAAAAATCTTTACAGGTGGGAATCATTAAAGACCTTGTGTTTAAAGAGAATAAATCATTTCATTTAGAATAAGTATTTGTAACCATCTAGAGTCTATTTTCTGGATTGAGGACAAGAGCAATAATCTCACGAATTTATCTTTGGAATGTCATTTTTAACTTTTGGTGACTAAATAATACCATAGTTTTCCCATTACATTGAATACATTATTGAGTATTTTCTTTTTAAAAATAGAATTGTAACATTTTAAAATGAAAATAGTTTCTATCCTCTTAGCTACAAAATTAGTCACCGGAGAACAGAATTTTGTCTGAAAATTAGGTTTATTATAAGACTAAACTGAATACTCTTAATTATTCCACTCTTCTGTGACTTTGGGTTATTGTTATATTTACCTTCTGGGAACTTTTGCCAATGCATAATGAACTCTTATTCATTCTTTGAAATCCAACATAGTTTCCTTTTCCAAGAATATTTTCCTTAACTTCCTTCTAGCTTTTAGATACATCTGATCAGTCTTTTGTTTGTTCTTCTTTTGTGTTTACACCTATTTCTATTTTTCTATTTATTGTGTTGTGTTCTTATGGAGTGTTTTTCCCGTATAGAGTATGAGTTGACGGATGATATGAACTATGTGTTATTCATATCTGTATTTTGAGGCTAAGGTTTCCGCTGTGATAATGATCTGCGCAAAATATGCTACTCCTTTGATTTGCTGTAATTGATCTTATCTAGCTCTGTGTACCCAGGTCTGTTACTCAGAGCAGCATGAATGGTAGAAACACTTAATTGACCTATTAGAAGTTTAATGAAACTTCCTTTGCGATTGATTTAATCTTTGTGATTAATTTTTAAAAAATATTTATTTTTTAGTTGTAGTTGGACACAATACCTTAGTTTATTTATTTATTTATTTATTTATTTATTTATGTATGTATGTATGTATGTATGTGGTTCTGAGGATTGAACTCAGGGCCTCTCATGTGCTAGGTGAGCGCTCTACTGTTGAGTCCCAGCCCCGGCCCCTCATTGTGATTAATTGTCTTTAGAGTGGTGGTGTTAGTGCAAAGTTCAAGACTTTTCCCCCTCTTCTCCTAAAGGCTCCCCTTTCCCTCCATTCTCCTAAGATGGCATGTTTGTCTTGAGAGAAGACTGAATTGCTTAATACAGTATGGAGCAATCATCTGGTGTTGGGCTGCCTTCTCAACTTTCTGTTCGGGATTGGCTAGCCTGTTCAGTCCCCGATTTTCTTAGGTTAGTATCTAAGGTATAGGTCATCCCACCTACTTGGGCTTCTCACTGGGACTTTCTCTTGAAGTTTAGTCTCTTCCACTTATGTGGCCTTTCCAGGGTACTGTATTCTATAATCTCACTCTCTTGGTATCAAATTCTGTAAATATTTCAGCATCAAGTACCCCAAACTCCTTATCCAGAACAATGGGAACTCCAAGTTCTTTTTTATGCCAAATATTATTCATGGAGAGTAGGTATGTTTACTAGCATCTGCTTGTTTATAATACTCTAATTTGAGTGGAGGAGTGAGGAATAACTGGACTCTCTTTTGCTCTCTCTCAAATAAAAACAGTCTCTCAGTCTCTTTTTTTCATTACTTGACTTTGAATTTTGGGAACCATGTTCCTTCTTAGAGACTCAGGCTATATTCTTATTCTAGTGAAATCCTTTCCAGATTGTTCTCTCCTTTTTACTGAATGAGATGAATCCCTCTGCATCAAATCCTTACTCTCTCTATTCTAGAACTTTTAGTAAAGCTCTCTGATCCAAGTTGAGTTGTTCAGGTTTGGCTCCTAGTATGAGAATGAAGTTTAGAGGTTACTTTTCTTTATTAAAATAGCCTGTTTTAGCAAATGAATTCCTCGCTGTGAACTGACGAGTATATTTTTTGTTAGTCAAAAGCTGAATATTAGTATATTCTTCTTTGAGTTCCTACTTTAATGTTTATGTTCACAGTCAGTAAGGGGAAGATCGATCATCAGCACCTGAATGTTGATTTGGATTTTTCTTCTTTGCTGAACTTATTGCTTTTCTGACTATCCACAGACGTTTGCTGTAGTCAATCTACAAAATTATGTCATATTGACCCAGTTGCTCATAATTGTACAGTTTTTGATCAGTCTCTGCAGAAAAAACGTTTCTCTGTGTTTCTTTTTCCTCTGTGTTCAGAGCTAAACTACATTTTTTAGCTTCTTTGCAGTTAGATGGGACCATGTGTCTAAAAGTTCTGGCCAGAGAATGTGGGTGGGAATGATGTACATCACTTGAAGGCTGCCCACTAGCACTTCTTTTGCAATTCTTCATTACTCCTATGGTTCATCCATTGGCCAGAGGAAGAGGATTCACTGAAAGAAGGTCCTACAAGATGACATAGATCAAAGAGTGAGGTATGCTTATTACCCACTAACCTCTATTTGAAATTTATCATTCGGTAATAGATATAATCTAAACTTGAAGAAGGTTTATCTTTTAGTTTGTCACTTTTAGAATTACAGGTATTTTTATATTGCATTACAGATATCTCAAAATATTATAAATGCTCATCTCTTTTTGATATTGAATTTGTTATTACACTTGCTTTTGGATTTGTATCTATTGCATTAGAAACAAATAGAGGGGCTGGGGATGTAGCTCAGTGGTAAAGCACATCAGTGAGGCCCTGGGTTCAATACCCAGCACCACAAGAAACAAAACAAATATATATATTTACTTTATTTCAAATAAAAAGTATTTTTATAACTACATCTTGATACAATTGCTTTCTTTCTCATCTTATTTTCTCTGTATTTTCCTTTTTTTTCAAAATTTTGGTTCTTTGCCTATCTCTTGGTATATCTGATAATTTTTGTTTAAGTTCTGGATATTGCAAAAAAGTATTTTAAAAATAAATTTTAGAAGGAAAGCCATTTAGTATACTTGACAGACAAGCACCTATACTTAAATACTTACCTGTCTTAACTCCTTACCAGCATGTTTCTCAATTTGGTTTAAGAGGAATACCTTATAAAAAATGAAATGAATGTGTGATTATTTTCCCATCTCTGCCACAGATGTTCTTTAACTGCTATCATTCTAGCTGCATAAGGAAGCACTTCATTATACATGATAGGTTACCTGTGACCTTAAGATTAGTCTCTAAGAATGCTGGTTGAGAAAGGCTGTTCTAGATGACAGGAAAATTTCAAGAAAGAAAATAGCTTCAATCTGTCTGAACCCAGAAAAGGGAGTGACCAGTCAGAAAATCATTGTTGTAAGGTAGCTGGGAGATTTAACAAAGGTTAAATTTTAACAAAGGTTTAATTTAAAAAGGTCAATTTTGCAATTCTGGTTGGTGAAAAGTGGGCATTCAGTTAGCCTCTGCTGGGCTATTCAGCTGTGCTAGAAAATGATGGTTATGTCAAAACAAAGAATTAATCTAGAATTACTGAAGAAAGCATAAAGTGGGTTTTCAGCTTTGCATACTTTGAAGACTCAGGCTGTTTCGAATTGATGCATTCAGGAAAGCTTAGAGAGATATTGTCAATTTTTTGTGTAATGATTTCTATTATTAGCTGTCAGTAAAAAAAAAATACTGTCAAGGTTGGCGAATGGGAGTTCTTACTTGTAATTGCCTAATCCTTGGGGAAATAAATAAATGTGATATTAGTCTTTGTACTTCTTTCATTAAAGCACTGCTGTGAAAGAATAGAATCTGGTGGGTAGTGGGTAGATAACTAAAGTAGTGAACAATATAGTTACTCTCAGAGATCATTTGGCTCAGCATCATTTACTTTTCCCCTTCTCTTGAAAATCTCTAAAAATGTTTTAAAAGCTGTGAATATAAAAAAATTATGACTAAGAACTCCCAGCAGGCTGAATTATTTGCTGAAATGCTTAGGACCAGCAGGTATTTTGGGAACACATGGCATCACAAAACATTTTCTTCCCACTGCAACAGTTTTTCATATAGAAGTATGAAATGGTATTGAGATCCATACAGGAAAAATGCTGAAGCAATCCGTCCTCATCTCTGTGCTTATTGGTTTTTTTTTTTCATTTTTAAGTCATTTTAAGCATTTTATCTTTTGTTTCTTTCTGGTGTTGAGGAATCAACCCTTATTTACTATTTATTTCTTTGGACTTAATCATTAATACCCAAATAAAGCATTTATTATACAATTAGTTAATTATAACTTCTTGAATTATACTGTTTCTGAAGTAGTATAGGAATTATAGGTATTATCTTTCAATTTATCACCTAATTGAGTGTTATTTTGTCATTAATCACTACTACTTATTATGTATATCTTATTTCTTTTCTAAATGAGAGGCTTTTTGTATATATGGATGTGATGGTTCAACTTTTGTGTCAATTTGTGCCATGGCTGCCCAGACATTTGTTCAAACTTTACCCTGGACGTTTCTGTGAGGATGTTTCTGGATGAGATTAATATTTGAATCAGTAAACTGAGTATAGCAGATCTCCTTTTGGCCCTTCCAGATGGACTAAAGACCCAAATCAAAGAAAAAGGTAGAAGAAGAAGGAGCTCCTCCTGCATGGCTACTTGCTACTTGGCAGGCACGGTCCCCAAGCCACATGCTTGTTGTTTAAACAGAGAGGGAGAGATGTTGAGAGCCACAGCCAAAGGGGCCCCAGCAAACTTCCAGCTGCCAGCAAACTTCCAGCTGCCAGCTGATGATTGGCTCACAGCGGCCCCAGCAACATCTAGCTGATTGGCTCCTCTGCAGTGATGTTCATTGGGCTGTTTCCCTGCCCTTCAGACTGCCAGCTGATGATTGGCTCACAGTGGCCCCAGCAACATCTAGCTGATTGGCTCCTCCACGGAGCTGCTCATTGGGGGACTTCTTTGGCTCCGCCCACACAACCCAGCCAATCGGCCTCAAGAGCAGGAGGATTGTGGGAGGTGGAGAGGCTGGTGTGGGGGTGAGAGGCTTGTGGAAGCCGGTGGTGGCAGTTGGGCTCTGAGGGTTTTTTCCTGAGGAGCTGTTTTGTTTGGCGTTTGTAGTTCTAAAAATAAAGTTAGTTTCTTTTGACAAGTGGCTCCTGAATTGTGCCCAGCCAGACTGCGGCACTGTATTTTCCTGCCTTTTGATTCTCTTAGTTCCTTTTGTGTTGCTATAATTTAGTATCACAGAATCATTTATAATGATCAGAAATTTATTTATTATCACTCTCCAGTCTGAATAGTCCAATGTCAAGGTGCCAGACTGTGGTGAGGACCTTTTTGCTGCATCTGTACATGATAGGAAGCATCACATGGTAGAAGGCAACATGGAGAAGGAATAAAGTGGGGGGGTAGAGAGAAAGAGGGGGGATATCCTCTCCCAGGATAAATAAACCCACTCTCCTGGTAGCAACATTAATGAGTGGAGGCCTCATAACCCAAACACCTCATCACCCACACTTCTTAATACTGTTACAATGACAGCTACATTTAAAGATAAGTTTTGGATCAAATATTCAAAACATAACAGACTTGAGATGAACTCTAGGCTCTTTCTGGATATTGAGCCTGTTGATCTTCCCTCTGGAACTTACATTCTTGCTTCTCAGGCTTTTGGACTTGGACTGAAATCACACTATCTGTTCTCCTGGGTTTCTAGCTTGCTGATTGCAGATCTTGGCACATATACCCGATAATTGTATGAGTCATGAGGTGTGTGTGTGTGTGTGTGTGTGTGTGTGTGAGAGAGAGAGAGAGAGAGAGAGAGAGAGAGAGAGAGAGAAGAGAGAGAGACTGAAAGAAAAAGAGATCTCTGTCCTGTTGGCTCTGTTTCTCTAGTTAACTCTGGCTAATACAATAGATCATGTCTTTGGTATTCATTTCATACTCACATGGTTATGTTACAAACTTAAAATAGACTTTTAGAAACAGCGTTCCTTGATTAAAGTGATTCATGAAACACAGAGCCAGTTACTCTGAGGTAAAAAATTGACCACACATTTGTTGAATCTTTGAGTGCATGAACTACTGCATGTGTCAGTTTTGATATGGATGGAAATAAAGGCACTGGCAAATACAGTATGGATCTTGATTAGGTGGTGTCAAATGAGGTGAATTGCTATGTTTAAATGATGAATTGCAATTACCACAATAATATAGCTTGATTTTGATAACAAAAGATATTATTTAAATGATAGTTTAAGCTCATTTCCCACAGTTGAAAGCCCATGTATATATATCATCTGAAAATTCATGATATTAAGTTACATAAGAAAGGCTCTATTTATCACTGCTGCTTGTAAGATTTGTAAACCAATTAAGACACATCATTTTTCCTGTAGCAATTCGAGTTCTTGACCCAAGTCAGGGATGTGTTTGAATTTGTTTTTAGAATTCTGGTGATGAATATCTTGTCTGGTTTCACCTGTGTTCCTTGACATGAATGTGTAGGAAGACTCATCAAGATATAAGTTTAAATGTGTTTGCTTCTAAACAGAGTGAAGCTATGACTAATTTGTGTTAAATTGAACTCATTGATTTGTGTTGTAACTAAATCAATGGATTAAAGTCAGAAACTGTGACAAACCATAAACTAGAAGTAAGTGAGCAGAGAACTACATTTATCCTTAGCATATATCAGTGTGTTCACATCTGAGTCTGATCGTATCCTCACATGAAAGACAACTGTCGTCAACTCTTACATTTATTGAGACCAATAGTTAGGTTCTTTTAAATGTGAACATAATTTATGAAGGTATGAAATGTTCCTTGTCACCTGAGATGTTTCAGCTGAGATATCTGATAAGCAGAAACATCAGATTGCCAAATATGAAAGGAAATTCTTCTCTGAACTATCTGAAATTTTCTATCAATATAACTTTTATACACTTTTAGAAAATAATTTCCCCTGATACTTTGCTGTGCTAGAAATATTGAAAAACAAATCTTAGGCTAATGTTACTTCTCTGAGCATGAAAGAGTTAGATTCCTGAGCTGCAATTTCTAGGTCAAAAGTCAATACTATTCCAGATCTAGGTACAATATACCTGTTACTGTCCAGGATGGTATGTCTTTTTAGCTCTGCTTTCATTAGGTAGTTTTTTAAATTTCAAATATGAGAAAAATAAATTCTCTCAATAACATTAACATGAAGTGAACACAAAGTTAAAAACTCCTTGTGGGACACAGGTGTCCTAGAACAGAGAAAAAGGGCAGATGGTATCTTGCAGATACATTGGAGAACAGTGAAGACAACTGCTTTAGCCAAATATCAGTCTGAGAAGAGTGGATATTAAATGGAACATTGAGCAAGATTGTAAACAGATGGTAAGCATAACACCTCTGCTAGGAGGAAATGAACTCCAATACATGCTTATAAAACAAAAAGTATGTGGCTTTTAACCAAAGGGATAGAGAAATTGGATAAAGGTAGAGAGAGAAATCAGACCCAGATTGAACACAAATATCAATGATTCACTTAATCTTCTGTGTCTGGGGATTTTCACCAAAGATTTACTGAGAAAAATGTTGGAAGTTTATATTAAAACTTCCCTTTATGCTTTTACTCTTCATTTTCAGTATGTAATTATTATTAGTGAACTAGATTATAATGTTTACTTTGCAGTGCAAATCCATTCTGTCTAATTTAATCTCTTTGTTGTCATAAAGTTCTTTTTTGGGGTGGGGAGCTGGAGAACAGGAGATCAAATCCAGGGGCTCTTTATCACTGAGTTACATCCCCAATCCATTTTTATTTTGAGAAAGAGTCTCATTGAGTTGCTAGAATTTGCAAACTTCTTGCCTCAGTCTCTTGAGTAGCTGGGTTTACAGGCATGCACCACCATCCTGGGGCATCACGAAGTTTCTGAGTTAAAGAGTGCTCCACTTTTATTGTAGGTGCCTGAATAGGGAAGACATTATCTAAAAACAGCATTCTGCATCTGGATCCAGAGGAAAAAATTCTGGAAACTGGTCCTTTATTTAGATAGAATTCTGCCTCACCACGCTCGTTTCCATATAGCAGTGCAAGACATATCCATATTTTTTTTAGGGATCACCAAAGTGTTCCTAAGAGGATTTGAGGGGAAAAATTAATGTGATAAAAAAGTGCCTTTAGCATTTTATTTAAATAATTATGCTCAATTTCTTACTAAGTGTGATTAATTCTTGATTGTGAGAAAATGCTAGAGAAGAATGTAGACATTTGTATTCCCTTCTAAAATTCATGAATTCTAAAGTGATACCCCTCCTGCCCAACTCCAGATGTGGAAGCAAATAAAGTAGTAAATATGTATTCATCATTTTCTATGGGTCTCATTTCTAGCTAAATGTAAGGAATACAAAATGCAAATAATTGCTATTCAAATTCCATGAAAACACTTATGAAAGAATTGCAGTCTAAAATGGTTCACATTAACTAGTGAGGCAATAAAATAAACTAAGAGAAATTAATATGATTTCAAGGAAAGAACTTTCATCACAGAGACATAATTTTTGAAGTACCTTGATGGATGAAATATCAGAAATTTCAGGATAGCACTGGCAAACCCATTCCTGGGTTTGTGCATCATCGTTGAGCTTCAGCCTAGCTTTTGCAGGTGTTGATGCACCCGTATTTCTACAACTTATGCCATGATGCCAGAAAATAGGATAACTTCTGTGACTGTTTTTTTTTTTCCTTTTCTTTGTGGTGCTGGGTATTGAACTCAAGGCTTTGTGCATGCAAGGCAAGCACTCTACCAACTGAGTTATATCCCCAGCCCCCATAACAGCTTTCTTAAAATTCAGTTTCTGATATTAAATTTCCTCCAATCTCAATTCCACTCCATCTTCTTGACTATTTGTTTTCCAAGACGAAAGAAAAAGTGTGTGTGTGTGTGTGTGTGTGTGTGTGTGTGTGTGTGTGTGGTGGGGGCAGGGGTTTCTGGTATCAGGACTTATGGGTATCATTCCCTGAACTCACTTTTCTCTGGAGGAAGAGTTATTCCTTCTATTTTTCAGCTAAACATTTCCAAATCCTTGTTAAATAACATACTTACTATGACAAAGATTTTAGGTTCATCTATTTCTTGAGCACACTTTCCAGGCTCCCTTGCAGGTAAGTAGAGCCCTGGGAGTGTCCTGGGAAGTGGCTGCTGAGCAGGAATGATGGGACCATTTTCAGACTAAATCAAAGAAGATCTCTTGTGTACACATCTCTTTTATTTTCTGGCTAATTGGAAAAGACTCTGAAGGACAAAAGGAGAGTGGAACCTTTGGTGGGAGGGACCCTGTGCCACTCTCTGAGATGTGGGGATGCATCAGAGTCTCTCCTTCCTCCCACTGCACTCGTATCAGACTATGATGTAATATGATTGACAAAGAATGCTAACTTTGTATTGGCTGAATCACCAGTTGATTATTCATTGATCCATTTAACATATATCATTTGAATACTTCTCACATTCAATACCACACTTATATTGATATTCTAAAGTAATATTACTATCAATTTAAAACATAGGAATGGATGTCTTACAATGGAGCATAGACATTTTTGGTAAAGATAAGAAAAGTTGTGAAAACAGAACAAAGAATACTTGTATGCTCTTGTTCTAGGTTCACTTATGTTTTATTATATTTTCTTCATCTATTGTTCTTTCTTTATATGTGCACATTTGATTTTTTCCCCTGTATCTTATTACTTCCTAATAATAAGGATACTGTCCTTTACAACCTCAATACAGTACTGTTGCCCCTCATCTCCACCCAATCCACTGTCTATATTTCTGTCTGTCAATTGACTCCATGTTATCTATAGCATTTCTTTTCTCTTCATTAGAACAACATCCAGCCTAGGAACATGTACTGATTTTTTTTTTTTGAGGGGGGGGAGAATTTTTTTAATATTTATTTTTTAGTTTTCAGTGGACACAACATCTTTATTTTATTTTTATGTGGTGCTAAGGATCGAACCCAGCACCCCGCACATGCCAGGTGAGCACGCTACCGCTTGAGCCACATCCTTAGCCCACATGTACTGATTTTAATTATCTCCCATAATCTTTGCCTTTGCCTTTAATTTTTGTCTTTTATGAAACTGATAGTTTTTGAAGAATACAGTCTTACATTTTTAATAGGATGGTTTTCATTTTGAGTTTTTCTCACCTTTCTTCATCATGAGAATCACGTTACATATTCTTTTTGGGAATTTATCAAAGTATAATAAGCAAAACATTTTGAACCAAAACTTTGAATAACACAGAACAAGAGTTAGAGATTGAAGTATCACGAAGCAGTTGTTTAGTTGCTGGGTTACCAGGTAGAGAGAGTTTCTAAAAACAATTACATTCAACACAGCCAACAGAGAATATTGTATTTTTTGGAGAGGGAAAATTATATGCAAAATTAGGGTATCAGAGGTTTGTTGATGGTGAATCACAGCTGCCCTTTCTTTCTGCATTTTATAACCTCCCGCTACGCCAAGCTTTCAGAATGCCTCAGATTTTTTTGTCTGGAGAAAAATAGGTGATAACCTGGCACGCATACATTAGTGTCTAAGTAGGCATATTAACCTATAAGGGTGTATGCATTTTAATATGACATCTAGAAAGAGCAATTCATGTCTCAAAGTGTGGTGTTCCAAGGTTGGCATTTCTGGGACATGGCACCTAGGCAGGGAAATGTTTTGGAGAAGGTGTTATGGTTTGAGCATGACATCTCCCTCAAAAGCTCCTGTGTTAATGCAAGAATATTCAGAGGTGAAATGACTAGATTATGGGAGCTGTCACCTAGTCAGCCCATTCTAGTTTGAATGGTTCTACTTGGTGATAACTGTAGGCAAGTGGGGCATGGCTGGAGGAGGTAGGTCACTGGAGTTGTGTCCTGGAAGGGTAGATCTTCCCTGTAACATGCCCCCTTGCACCAGACTTCTTGCTCATCATGAGTGGAGCAACTTCCCTTCTGCCCCCTTCCCTCATGATGTGCACCCTCCCCTTGGATCCCAAGCAATGGAGTCTGCCCACCATGGACTGAAAACATAGGCCAATATAAACTTTTCCTCTTCTAAGTTGTTCTTGCTGGATGTTTTGGTCATAGTGATGAAAAGTAACTAACATGGGCAATGATGTTTAATTATATGTGTTGGGCTTGATTGGGTGTGGTATCCAGTATCTAATCAAACACTCAAGCAGATGTTGCTGTGCATGTATTTTGTAGATGTGGTGAATATTTGCAATCATCAGTTAACTTTAAGTAAAGAACATTGACTTTTATACTGTAGGTGGGCCTCATTCAATCAGTCAAAGGATTTAAGAGAAAAAAGCAAAACAAACCCGCTCCCCCGAAACCTGGGGTTTCTGAGAGAAAAAGAAATTCTGCCTTAAGATTGCAGCATTTTTTCCTGTGTGGATTCCCAGCCTTATGGTCATCACTTTAGGTCAGCCCTTATCCCTGTATGAGCCAATTTCTCACAATAAATCTCTTTATATACACACACTCACACCCCACACCTCACATATTTTAATATTATACTTTTCTTTCTATTTCTCTGGAGAATCCTGATATAATGACACAGGCAGGCAGTCTTTTTTGTTGTATCTCAGAGCATTAATTACTAGGTCAATGATTTGAACATGAGATGTGTTCAAAGAATGTATATTAAATGGGTCAATGAGTAACTGGAGATTCAGCTAATATAAAAGTTAGTACTGAGGATTTAAAGTAAAAATGGCTTTAAAATGTACAGCCTTATGATCATATTTCTCCATAATATTAAACTTCTCTGTAAGTAAGCAGTACAGTGGTAACTTTTTAGTCTTAAGAAATAAATTCTTCAAGTATTTCCCCCCCCTGCATAAACTCAAAGTAATGTTGCTGTCTAGTACTATAATGGTATCCTATTTGTCAGCAAGTAGAGATAAAGTTCACTCCCAATTTCTATATTGAGTAAATATAATTCATGTATTGCTGCCCTCTAGTGGATATAGTTCAACAAATAAAAAATTTATAAATATATACCTTGTTTTATAGATTAAACAATCTGCTATTTGAGTATATTCTCAAACTTCCTTTCTATGCTTTAAATACTGACAGCATTTTTCTTTTGGTTCTCTTTTTATTCATTCTTTTTAGATATACCTGATAGTAAAGTATATTTTGACATATTATACACACACGAATTATAACTTCTCATTCATGTGGTTGTACATGATATGGAATTACATTGGTTGTGTATTCATATATGAACTTAGGAAAGTTATACCTCTTTCATTCTGTCTTTCCTATTCCTTTCCCCCTTTCCTTCATTTGCCTTTGCCTAATCCAATGAACTTCTATTGTTCCTCACCCCACTTATTGTGTGTTAGTATCTGCATATCAGAGAGAATATTTGATCTTTGGTTTCATGGGATTGGATTATTTCACTTAGCATGATAGTCTCCAGTTTGATCCACTTATTGGCAAGTGACATCATTTCATTCTTTTTTTTATGGCCGAGTAATATTTTGTTGTGTGTATATTCCACATTTTCTTTATTTATTCATCTTTTGAAGGGCACCTAGTTTGGTTCCATAGCTTAGTTATTGTGAATTGAGCTGCTATAAACATTGATGTGGCTCTGACACTGTATTATGCTGATTTTAAGAGCTTTGGGTATATACTGAGGAACGGGATAACTGGGTCAAATTGTGGTTCCATTCCAAGTTTTCTGAGGAATCTCCATACTGCTTTCCAGAGTGGTTGTACCAATTTGCAGAGTATGTTTTTCCCCACATCCTTGCCAACATGCATTATTACTTGTATTATTGATAATTGCCCTTCTGACTGGAGTGAGATGGAAACTCAGAGTTTTAATTTACATTTCTCCAATTGCTAGTAATGTTGAACTTTTTTTCATATATATTTCATATATATTTGACTGTATTTTTTCTTCTGTGTAGTGTCTGTTCAGTTCTTTTACCCATTTAATGATTGTGTTTTTTTTTTTTTTGATGTTAAGTTTTTGAGTTCTTTATATATCCTGGAGATTAATTCTTTACCTGAGGTGCAGGTGGCAAAGATTTTCTCCCATTCTCTTTTCAAGTTCTTTTTTTAAAAATACATATTTTTTAGTTGTTGATGGACCTTTATTTTATTTGCATATTTATATGTGGTGCTGGGCATCAAACCCAGTGCCTCACATGTACAAGGCAAGCGCTCTGCCACTGAGCTACAACTCCAGCTCCTCAAGTTCTTGATTGTTTCCTTTTCTGTATAGAAGCATTTTAGTTTAATACATCCCATTTTTTGATTCTTGAATTCACTTCTTGCACTTTAGGAGTCTTGAGGAATTTGGTTCTTCAATTGAGATGATGGAAAGTTAGGCCTACTTTTTCTTCTAGAAGGCAGAAGGTCTCTGGTCTAATGCCTAGGTTCTTGATCCACTTTGAGTTTTGTGTAGAGTGAGAGATAGGGGTCTAACTTCATTTTGCTACATATGGATTTCCAGTTCTCCCAGCACTGTTTGTTGAGGAGACTATCTTTTCTCCAATGTATGTTTATGGCACCTATGTCTAGTATGAGATAACTGTATTTATGTGGGTTTTTCTCTGTGTCTTTGATTCTATTCTATTGGTCTTCATGTCTGTTTTGGTGTCAAAACCATGCCATTTTTGTTAGTATAGCTCTATAGTATATTTTAAAGCCTGGTATCGTGATGCCACTTTTCTCACTAAGGATTGCTTTGGCTATTCTGGAGCTCTTATTTTTTCCAAATGAATTTCATGATTACTTTATTTATTTCTATGAAGAACATCATCAGAACCTTAATAAGAATTGCATTAAATCTGTATAGTGCTTTTGGTAGTATGGCCATTTTTACAATATTTATTCTGCCTATTCAAGAATATGGGAGAGCGTTCCATCTTCTAAGGTCTTCTTCGATTTTTTTCTTTGGAGTTCTGTAGTTTTTATCATAGAGATCTGCCGCAGTCTGGCTAGGCACAAAATCACGAGCCACTCAAGCAGGAACAAACTTTATTTTTTGAAACTGCCGTCAATGCCCCTACGCCCCCGGGAAGAATCCCCATCGACCCATGCGACGTTCTCCCGGAACCCCAGAGGAAGTTCCTCCCCGGAATTCCCTCCTACTGTATTTCCCCAACCAATGGGAACTCTCCAGGAGTCCCATAGCAGGCCGAGGTGAACAGCAGGAGTCCAATATCCGTATGAATGCAAATCTTAACATAATCATATCATCTCAACGGCTAGCTGGCGTCACCTTTCAACCAAAAGTGCCATGCATCATATTACTTGGCTGTGGCTCTTTTTTTTTTTTTTGGTTGGAGTTTTCTTTTTTATATTTTTTTATTGGTTGTTCAAAACATTACAAAGTTCATGATATATCATCTTTCATACATTTGACTCAATTGGGTTATGAACTCCCATTTTTACCCCAAATACAAATTTCAGAATCACATCGGTTACACACTCACATTTTTACATGATGGCTGTGGCTCTTAGCAGAGATCTTTCACCTCTTTTGTTAGAATCATTCTGCAGTATTTAATTTTTTTGCAACTATTGTGAATGGGATAGCTTTTCTAATTTCTTTCAGTTGATTCATCACTGATGTATAGAAATGCATTTGATTTATGGGTATTAATTTTATTTCCTGTTAATTTGCTAAATTCATGTATGAGATCTAGAAGTTTTCTAGTGGCGTTTTATGGGCCTTCTAAATATAGAATCATGTCATTGGCAAATAATCATAGTTTGAGTTGTTCTTTTCCATTCATATCCCTTTAATTTCTTTTGTCTGTCTAATTGCGCTGGCTGAGTTTCCAGGACTATGTTAAATAGAAATGGTAAAAGAGGGCATCCCAATCTCGTTCCAGTTTTTAGAAGCAATGTTTTCATTTTTTTTCTCCATTTAGAAGGATGTTGGCCTTGGGTTTAGCATATATAGCTTTTACAATGTTGAGGTATGTTTCTATGATCCCTAGTTTTTCTAGTGTTTTGAGCATGAATGGATGCTGTATTTTGTCAAATGCTTTTTCTGCATGTGATTCTTATCTTTAAATCTATTGATGCGATGAATTAGGTTTATTGATTTCTATATGTTGAACCAACCTTGCAACCCTGGGATGAACCCCATTTGATCATGGTGCACTATCTTTTTACTACATTTTTTTTTGTATGTGATTTTCCAGTGTTTAATTAAAAATTTTTGCATCTATGTTCACCATGGAGATATTAAATAATCTTAAATTTTACTTATTTATTGAACTAACACATCAATGTGAAATGTGAAAAATCTATGTTTAACAAATAAACTTGTCACATAAGAGTTTATTGACTCATTTATCTTTTGATGATTGTTATCATGATAACACTGCTGAGACAACTTGTGTTGAGCTATAACTGATACTATTTTTCTTTAGACATTCTTACCTCAATTTCCTCCATTTGAACAGTTAGTCATTCTGCCATCATTGATTTTAGGAATGGACAGCACAGATAAATCAGATTATAGAAGACTTGAGTTCTTGGCTAATTGATTTCTGATTCTTAAAAGATTTGGAAGATGAGATAAAGGATTGTTTTTCTATCTCCTGATTCTCTGATCCCCTGAAGGAAGAAAATAAAAAGGTAAATGAGAAACTCCATGTGATGATGTCACTGAACGTAAGAGGCTGACACTTGATTTCTTTCTTTCCTTAATTGCAACCCTAGAGGGATGACAGTAATCCCAGATAGGTTTGTGGGCTTTGATAATCAAGGGGAATTAAATCACTAGGTGTTGGACCTGCGTGATTCTAGCTTGTGAAAGCCAATTATTGAATTTTTACTAGTTTTGTGAGCTTATTGGAATTACATTGGTAACTTGAAATCGGCCATGGTGAGAATTTTTCTCCATGGAAATGGGTAAGTGCTACAAACCAGTCCCCCACCCTCTTCCCTGGGGAGTTTATTATTAAATATTTATCAGAACTCTACTCAGTCTGTGCCTCCCTTCCTATGTGGAGTCTGGAAAGTAGACAAACTGCTCAGGACACATTATCTTTTACAAATTTCACATGAAGTATAAAATTTGCTATGTGACGTGTACAGGAAGACATGCCTCTTTCTATTTTTTTTTTTTTTGTGTGTGTGCAATAGGGAAGAGCAGAATAATTTACCATGCATTCAAGAGCAGGACAAAATTTGTAAGACATCTCAGATAACCTGAATAACTGACTTGAAGCCCCAGGGTGGTATGGGAGAGCACACTTGTATTCTTAACTCTTTCAAATGATCATGACTATGATTAAACAAGATCAGAGTATGAAGGGCCTTGAAGTTCAGATCTAATGATAATGTGTCAGCCAATATGTGTGCTTCAGTGACCTTGGATCAGATAAGTACCATGTATCTCAAAGTAAGCTAGTGTCAGTAGATAAAAACCAAGCCTACACTCTTCATTCTATCTTGGCACAACAACTGTAAGCCACTGGAACTTAGACTTGATCCCAGGGAAAAGAGGAGGAGAAGGGTTGAGATTAGGGTAAGGTGACTGAGACACAAAACCTTAAGTCTTAGGTGCAAAATTCAATGTGGTACCAAAAAATAAAAAATAAAAAATAAACCCTCAGTAACCAAGATAAATATCATTTTAATGGTCTATTTGAAATATGAAAATGAATATAAAAGTGCATGATGAGAAAATATCAAAATTTTCAGTAATGATAACACCAATGTCACTGTTTTCCTTTTGCCTCCAACATGTCTACAGGGGCCACCATTAGTGATCCTTCTTCACTTGCCCCTCTCTGGTCTTGGGTAGAGGTGGGACTGGGATGGGGTTTGAGATGCTTGCAATTTAGTTTCTATTTGGGACTTTGAGATAGAAAATGAGTTGAATTTTCAGAAGAATAAAGCTGTATTTCTGTATGTGTGACTTGTGGGCTCAGATTTGTATTTCCTGTGCCTACGTCCTGCTGCAAACTATGTTTGCCTCTGTAGTTTATAAATGTCTTATATCTTCATGTAGAATTAAATATTTGGTTAATTGTTGGTAACAGCTGAAGTCAGGGATACCTTATCCTCATAGAACTATGTTCCTATTTCCTGGAGTGATTTCAGATTTGTAGGTATATTTATGTTTATGTCTCTCTCTCTCTCTGTCTCTGTCTCTGTCTCTCTCTCTCTCTCTCTGTCTCTCTCTCTCTCTCTCTCTCTCTCTATATATATATATATATATATATATATATATGTAATTTTTTTCCCTGAATTTTATTACAGTGTACTAGCTTTTCTGGTACTAAAGTTAGAATAAGTATACTATAGTTCTTATGATCCCTCCAGCAATTTGTCAAAAATGATAGACAAATATTTCCACCAACAATTCCATAAATTCACCCTTTACTTATTTTCTAATGGCTTTAGTAATGTCAGCTTCCACTTCATCTCCCAGGCCCTGCCATTTCTAATAATGATAAAACAGAACTATCTGACATTTTATCATTCTAAATATGCATCAAGAACTTTTGAGATTATATGACATGCATTAGCTCATTTATTATGACAGCTCTATAAGTGATAGGCTATTAAAATGTCCACTTAAAGATGGTCACAGAGCTGGCGAGTGGTAGACTCAAACCTACGTTGCTTGGTTTCAAAGTCCATTTGTATACTTGCTATACCACACCACCAAATCTAGTACCCTGAGTCTCAGGATGTGGTCTATAGGTTCCTTTCCCCAACCTTGAGACTATATTTTGAACCCCCCTACCTTTTAAGAGCATTTCTAGTTTTCAGGAGATGCATTATCTCTACTTGTTCTTATGAACATAAGGACTTATGAAGTATCACAACTATATTTTTTATGACAAGTAAATCCCAAAAAGAATCTCAAAACATAGTGCTGTTGGTGGAAATAAATAGAAAATTAGAAAGCACAAGAAAAAAAATCATCATTCTTAGTCACAAAACAAAAGATTTACAGAAACAATGACAGATTATGTTGAAGTTTGTAAATTAGATCAGGTTTCTTTCCTTTGCAAGTGACAGGAACTTTTCTTGCACAAGATATTCAGAACTGAGCTGGTTGCACTGTGAGGGTAGGCTGGAATGCAGAAGTATAGGGGATATTTGCCTATTAGATCCAGAATAGTGGAGTAGTTTAAAAGTCAGGGAGCCAGAGTGAGACTGGACAAAGAAGGTAAGACAAGTGTTATATAGTGGGCATCTTAGTGCACTCAGGTTGCTGAAGTGAAATCTCACAAATTGGGAGGCTTATAAACAACACACATTTGTTTCTTACAGTTCTGGAGGCTGATTGTAAAATCTAAGATTACCAGCACACTCTGCGTCTGGTGGGGGCCAGCTTGCTCATGAATGGCTATAATCTCACTTTATCCTCACATGGCAGAATGGGTGAGGGGTCTCTATTGAGCCTATTTTATAAATTCAATCTTGAGGACTATTGTCCCTATGATTTAATCACCTCTTATAGTACTCCCCCACTCTTACTACTATCATGTTGGGGATGAAGACTTCAATATATCAATTTTAGGAGGACAAAAAAATCCAGACAACAATACAGGGCATTGACATATAATTTTTTCTTACCTCTCATAAGTTTATAGTTGGGTTAGATCACTGTAACAAATGAAAGATTAAAGAAACAAACAAGTAGGCTTATTAATGTGCAATGCACCTCACATGGGAGAAATCTCAGTGAACAATAACTCAGTACAGTGGCATAAAACTCTGGTTTATATAGGATCCTCAACAAAGAATAAAATATTTTAGGGAAGTTGTAGGACAAAGGAAGACTATTTTTGGCTTTCAGAGGTGGAAAACTATGAGAAGGTAAATTCATGGGGTGGGGAATTAGTAGTAGTTAAAGGCTTGCTAAGAGCTGTCTGGGCTAAGAGCTGTCTCTGGTAAAGAATTTATTTCCTGTCTTTTGGTAGAAAGGGATGATGGTGGTAGAAAGACCCCTTCCTCTGTGTACAGCTTCTTAATTGCTTTCAGCTCAGTAATGAAGTCGAAGAAGTATATTTTGGAATGACACATTATGGTTTTCTTTAACAGTAAAATGGGAAAGATAAATTTGGTGATTGTCCTCATTTCTGGCACACAGCTCAGAAAAATCTTGGAATTTCTGAGATGGTAAAAGTTTCCTTTTGTACACTATGAACTAGACAGTGAGGGCTCCCAGCTAATAGTCTTAGGATGGTGGGGGATTAGGCACTAATACATGAATAGAGGGTTGGAGATTTCAGCCCCACCATCCTGTCGTCTGTTTCTCCCAGGTGGATTTCTGGGAGTGGCTATATCCCCTCTGTGACTCTTGCAATAAACCTTTCCATGGCTGCAGTTTTTTTCTGGGTGATCCAGTTCTGGTGCTTCTGTAAATACACCTCCTCCTTTGGTTCCCCAAGACTGCTGGTGTCAAATTTTTTTTTAATTTTTAAAATTATTATTAGTTGTTCAAAACATTACATAGCTCTTGACATATCATATTTCATACATTTGATTCAAGTGGGTTATGAACTCCCATTTTTACCCTGTATACAGATTGCAGAATCACATCGGTTACACATTCACATTTTTACATATTGCCATACTAATGTCTGTTGTATTCTGCTGCCTTTCCTATCCTCTACTATGCCCCCTTCCCTCCCCTCCCCTCCCATCTTCTCTCTCTACCCCACCTACTGTAGTTAATTTCTCTCCCTTGTTTTTTTTCCCTTTCCCCTCACTTCCTCTTATATGTAATTTTGTATAATGATGAGGGTCTCCTTCCTTTACCATGCAATTTCCCTTCTGTCTCCCTTTGCCTCCCACCTCTTGTCCCTGTTTAATGTTAATCTTCTTCTCATGGTCTTCCTCCCTGCTCTGTTCTTAGTTGCTCTCCTTATATCAAAGAAGACATTTGGCATTTGATTTTTAGGGATTGGCTGGCTTCAATTAGCATAATATGCTCTAGTGCCATCCATTTCCCTGCAAATGCCATGATTTTGTCATTTTTTTTAGTGCTGAGTAATACTCCATTGTGTATAAATGCAGCATTTTTTTTTATCTATTCATCTATTGAAGGGCATCTAGGTTGGTTCCACAGTCTAGCTATTGTGAATTGTGCTGCTATGAACATCCATGTAGCAGTATCCCTATAGTACGCTCTTTTAAGGTCTTTAGGGAATAGTCCAAGAAGGGGAATAGCTGGGTCAAATGATGGTTCCATTCTCAGCTTTCCAAGGAATCTCCATACTGCTTTCCAAATTGGCCTCACCATTTTGCAGTCCCACCAGCAGTGTACAAGTGTATCCTTTTCCCCACATCCTCGCCAGCACTTGTTGTTGTTTGACTTCATAATGGCTGCCAATCTTACTGGAGTGAGATGGAATCTTAGGGTGGTTTTGATTTGCATTTCTCTGACTGCTAGAGATGGTGAGCATTTTTTCATGTACTTGTTGATTGATTGTATGTCCTCCTCTGAGAAGTGTCTGTTCAGGTCCTTGTCCCATTTATTGATTGGTTTATGTGTTTTCTTATTGTTTAATTTTTTGAGTTCTTTGTATACTCTGGATATTAGGGCTCTATCTGAAGTGTGAGGAATAAAAATTTGTTCCCGGGATGTAGGCTTCCTGTTTACCTCTCTTATTGTTTCTCTTGCTGAGAAAAAAACTTTTCAGTTTAAGCAAGTCCCATTTGTTGATTCTAGTTGTTAACTCTTGTGCTATGGGTGTCCTATTAAGGAATTTGGAGCCTGACCCCACAGTATAGATTGGAGCCAACTTTTTTTTCTATCAGACACAGAGTCTCTGTTTTGATATCAAGTTCCTTGATCCATTTTGAGTTAACTTTTGTGCATGGTGAGAGAAAGGGATACAGATTCATTTTGTTGCATATAGATTTCCAGTTTTCCCAGCACCATTTGTTGAAGATGCTATCCTTCCTCCATTGCATGCTTTTAGCCCCTTTGTCAAATATAAGATAGTTGTAATTTTGTGGACTGGTCTCTGTGTCCTCTATTCTGTAACATTGGTCCACCCACCTGTTTTGGCACCAGTACCATACTGTTTTTGTTACTATTGCTCTGTAGTACAGTTTGAAGTCTGGTATCGCTATACTGCCTGATTCACTCTTCCTGCTTAGAATTGCTTTTGCTATTCTGGGTCTTTTGTTTTTCCATATGAATTTCATGATTATTTTATCTATTTTTCCATGAAATGCCATTGGGATTTTGATTGGCATTGCATTAAACCTATAGAGAACTTTTGGTAATATCGCCATTTTGATGATGTTAGTTCTGCCTATCCATGAACAGGGTATATTTTTCCATCTTCTAAGATTTTCTTCTATTTCTCTCTTTAGGGTTCTGTAGTTTTCATTGTATAAATCTTTCACCTCTTTTGTTAGGTTGATTCCCAAGTATTTTATTTTATTTTTTTGAGGATATTGTGAATGGGGTGGTTGTCCTCATTTCCATTTCAGAAGATTTGTCGCTGATATACAGGAATGCCTTTGATTTATGCGTGTTGATTTTATATCCTGCCACTTTGCTGAATTCATTTATTAGCTCTAGTAGTTTCTTTGTGGACCCTTTTGGGTCTGCTAGGTATAGAATCATGTCATCTGCAAATAGTGATAATTTAAGTTCTTCTTTTCCTATCTTTATGCCTTTAATTTCTTTCGTCTAATTGCTCTGGCCAGTATTTTGAGAACTTTATTGAATAGAAGTGGTGAGAGAGGGCATCCCTGTCTTGTTCCAGATTTTAGAGGGAATGCCTTCAGTTTTTCTCCATTTAGAATGATGCTAGCCTGAGGCTTAACATAGATAGCTTTTACAATGTTAAGGTAAGTTCCTGTTATCCCTAGTTTTTCTAGTGTTTTGATCATAAAGCGATGCTGTACTTTGTTGAATGCTTTTTCTGCGTCTATTGAGATGATCATATTGTTCTTATCTTTAAGTCTATTGATGTGGTGAATAACATTTATTGATTTCCGTATATTGAACCAGCCTTGCATCCCAGGGATGAATCCTACTTGATCATGGTGCATAATTTTTTTGATATGTTTTTGTATCCGATTCGCCAGAATTTTATTGAGGATTTTTGCATCTAGGTTCATTAGAGATATTGGTCTGTAGTTTTCTTTTTTTGAAGTGTCTTTGTCTGGTTTCGGGATCAGGGTGATGTTGGCCTCATAGAATGAATTTGGAAGAGCTCCCTCTTTTTCTATTTCCTGAAATAATTTGAAAAGTATTGGTATTAATTCTTCTTTAAAGGTTTTGTAAAACTCCGCTGTATATACCCATCCGGTCCAGGGCTTTTCTTGGTTGGTAGTCTCTTGATGGCTTCTTCTGTTTCCTCCTTTGTTATTGGTCTGTTTAAATTGTGTGTATCTTCCTGACTCAATCTGGGCAAATCATATGACTTAAGAAACTTATCAATATCTTCACTATCTTCTATTTTATTGGAATATAGGGTTTCAAAATAATTTCTAATTATCTTCTGTATTTCTGTAGTGTCTGTTGTGATATTGCCTTTTTCATCCCGTATGTTAGTAATTTGAGTTCTCTCTCTTCTTCTCTTCGTTAGCATGGCTAAGGGTCTATCAATCTTATTTATTTTTTCTAAGAACCAACTTTTGGTTTTGTCAATTTTTTCAATAGTTTCTTTTGTTTCAATTTCGTTGATTTCCACTCTTATTTTAATTATTTCTTGCCTTCTGCTACATTTGCTGTTGTTTTGCTTTTCCTTTTCTAGGGTTTTGAGATGAAGTGTGAGCTCATTTATTTGTTGGTTTTTTTCTTTTTTTTTTTTTTTTTGAGGAATGAACTCCAGGCAATGAATTTCCCTCTTAAAACTGCTTTCATTGTGTCCCATAGATTCTGATATGTTGTGTCTGTATTTTCATTTATCTCTAAGAATTTTTTGATTTCCTCCTTTGTGTCTTGGTGTCAATTTGGTTGTCTCACCAATGTAACTTGTCCTCTGAGATTTTAACTTACCCTTATTATCAATTTCCTGTATACTTTTCTTCTGATTTAAATACCCACTGGCTTTCATTCTCTGGTCTAATCCTGAATTATTCATGGTGCTATCTTTGCTTTTTCATAAGCTAATACTGTGGTAATATGTTTTTTTAATTTTTTTTTAGTTGTAGATGGACATACAATATCTTTATTTATTTTTATGTGGTGCTGGGGATCGAAACCAGTGTCTCACACATGTGAGGCAGATGCTTTACCACTGAGCTACAGTTCATTAAAGGCATAGTGTTTACAGAATTTAAATATCAAAGCAAGAAATATATATTAGAGCTGGTGTTGTAACTTAGTGGTAGAGCACTTGCCTCGCATGTATGAGGCACTGGGTTCAATTATCAGTATCACTTATAAACAAACAAACAAACAAAGGGCCATCAACAACTAAAGAACAAAAAATAATCAAAAAAAGAAAAAAAAAGAAAAAAATTAAAAAGTTTCTTAAAAAGAAAGAAATGTGTATCAAATTTCTTTTCAAAGCAGGACAATGAATGGGATGAATTGATGGTAGGTACAAGGTGAGAGTCCCAAACACATTGACATGAGGATAGGAAGAAACCAGTAGACAAGGTGGGTAATTGATTAAATAAAGATTCTAGTGTTGCCATCTTGAGGTAAAGGACATAGATGGGAAGGGGAGAGAACATTATTCCTAAGGTGCAAATAAATGGATGTGGTAGAAAAAGAGGGGTGTTATTAGAGAATACTTTTTGCTGCAGTAAAGAAGAAACAGGAAAACTGAGGTAATTTACCCCATTTAGTAAAGTATATCAGTAGCGCTGATTGAACTCACAAATTGGTAATCTTTTAAATAAATTCCTCAGTAAAGTCAAGAGTATGCAAGGAACTGAATCTCAAGGGTTTCTCTCATTTGTGGGTGTGCTTGTGTATTATTATTTTCAAGTGGGCAAGGTGATTCTCTAGTTGGTCTTATTGAGACATATGAGGCCTCTTTAAAGGATCTTTTTATATGACAAATATAGCACTTTTTAGATTTTTGAAATTCTTCCATATTTGCCTTCACCCCTTTGCCCTTTATTCCTTCTTCCCACCCCTCCTCCTCCTCCTTCTCCTTTTTGTGTACTGGAAATTGATTGAACCCAGGACACTCTACCACTAACATGCATCCTCAGTACTTTTAATTTTGAGACAGGGTCTACCTAAGTTGTTGATCTTGTTTCAGTCCCCTTGCTTCAAGCTCCCAAGTTACAGGGGTTACAGGCAGGTGCCACCATGCCTGACTGTGTTGTCTAAAGAGGAATGTGGAGGAAGAAAACAGTGAAATCAAATTGTTTTTCTTTCTTTTTCTGGCTTTTCTTTCCAAAGTGTTAAACCCCTTAGGGAATAAAAAGCAGAGTTGGGGGTTTGAAGAGGGTAGAGCTTCTTTAGGCTGATAGTAAAATTTCAGATCAATTTGTGGAATATGAGTAAAGAGATATAGACCTGCTCCCTAGGAAGAGCACTGGGGAGATGGCAAGATTCCATCTGTTTTGCTGCTTTATACATTATGTAGTCTATCATCTGTCATTTTTATAAGCCTATAACCAATAATAATTTAATCGTTAGCTGTATACATATTAAGGGCCAATAAAAATTTAGCACAAAAATGACATATTTTGGAAAAAATGACTTCGTAGCATTCAGAGGTGACACCTGAGGCAATCACAGAGATGACCAATAGTTCAGGGTAGCATGGATGTAAAATAAGACTTAACACTCAGGAGTCTCACAGAAGTAGCAGAGATTGTATTGAACCTGAAGGGACCATGCAGAAGGGGATGAAGCATGTCTCCATATATCTTGCTGTACCAATAATTAGAAGAAAGAAATGGGTATGTTAGTGTATGCCATTGGCATTCTTGAATGATACGTAGGACCAGGTAATTTATGTGTACACATAACCCAAGAACTTAAACACAAACAAGGAAAGTGAAAAGAAAGCACAAATTAACTGAGATTAAGAAAAATAACTTTATTTTTTTAAAGTTTATATCCAGATTTGTTCTCAAGTCATTTGTTGGAATAGTAAAATATTTTAATGACATACTAGATTATTTTTATGTTTTATCTATGCTTAAGACTTCCCTTCTATGCCAATGGATTGTTTATTTATTCTTGATCAGTTACTGCAGTTTTCTAAATATTTCAGCCTTGTAATAGTTTTATTATTAGTAGGACAACTGCTTCTTCCTTATTCCTCTTCTTTTTCATGTTTATTTGTACTGATTATAATTTTATATAAACCTTAAGATTAGTTTTTTTTAGTTAAAAGTATTGCTAGTGTGTTTACTAGAATCAAAATTTAAAATTAAGGATTTAATATGGTTCTTCTTCCTATTCTAGAATATGATATGTTTCCCACCTATTTGTACCTACTTTTGCATCCATTACAGGTGTTTTGTGGTTTATTCATACAAATTTTGCTTGTTTCTTATTGTTTCCTTCTATGTGCTTCAGTCAAATTCCCACCAAGAAAGAGATAAAATATATTCAAATGGGGTAATGGAGGAGAGTTTGATTATTGGGCTGCTTTCAAAGATGTAGAAAAGGTCAATGAAGCTCAGCAATGGACAGCAAAATACCCTGGAACTTAGCACCAGCAGAACGTAGTAAGAGGGTGGAGGGAGTGGCTACCAGGCACTGGAGGGAACACTTTTAAGAGAGGCCTGCCCCATAGGAGCTGTGGCCATCTGTAGGGCAGCACAATAAGACAGAGGAAGAGATCCCCTGACCTTGCTCTTCTCTTGCCATCTGCTTACCCAACATTGTCATCCATTGGTTGAACTCAACATAAGCAAGACTGTGAAGGAGATCAGTGATATCGTCCACCAATGCCACACATTTGGGGCACTTAGTGAAGACAAGAGGGATAAAGAATGCATCTGCAGAGGCAAATGAGAGATATTTAGCATACCAAATCTTCTATTTTAAATAAAATCCTTCTCTGCTGTGTGTAACTGGTGTGTGTGTGTGTGTGTGTGTGTGTGTGTGTGTGTATGTGTGTATGTGTGTAGTTCTGCTATCCCCCAACCTAAACTCTAAGGAAGATAATGAACAATAAGGTAAGTAGTTGCAATAAATGCACCATTTTATGGAAAATAAATGTTTCTGTGAATGCTTTAGCAAACAGACCTAGTGAAGTAGAGTTATATATGGCTCTCGAAAGAAGAGACATTTAAATTGATATACTGAAGATCAGAAGATGTTAGGCATATGAAAAGGCTGGTGGTTATGGGCTTGGCAAAGGGAAAATGGGGATGAAGGGAATTTTCAAGTTAAAAGAAGGGTTTGAATCTTGTTTTAATGTTGTGTGATATTTATATTTTATGCAACAATATTTCCTTCTGTAGAGTAGTGATAATACTTACTTTCTGGGGTTGTTGTAAAGAGAAAATGTATTTAAGCTTTTGGGACCATGTTAGACAGATAGTAAGCACTCAATAAATACTGGCTATTATTATCAACATGTTTAAGGAAAACCTGGAGATCCATAAAAATAATTCATGGAGGATATACTACTAGTGGAAGAGGGTCTGAGATACTACTGGAGATGTAGATAAAGATAAAAATTTGGAGACTCTATGGTTTTGACAATTTGGACACTGTTGATAAATTTGGACACTGTTTTGAGGGCAATGGAGAGTCCCTGATGGACTTAACACAGGATAGTTTTGTGGCCATGTGTCTGTTTGAGAAAGTCTTGGTGTTCAGTATTCTTGTGTTGCTTTTTCTTCCCAGGCACACAAGCAAGCTGCATTTCTGAACCCCCTTGAAGTTAGGGGGCGTAGGCCTAACTTCTGGCTGAGAGGGTATATTTAGTCAGGGTGCTCTGGAGAAACAGAATCAACAGGATGAATGTGCATATGGATTGGCTCTGGTGATTGTGCAGGTTGATGAGTTTCTGAAATGGGGACTAGTAGGCTAGAGACTTAAGAAAGTCAATGGTGCAGCTGAAGTCTGAAGGTAGTTTGCTGGAAAAAATCCTTTTTGTTTGTGCATGTTGGTCTTTTTGTTCTATTCAAGTCTTCAACTGATTGACTGAAGCTTGCCGCAGTCTGGCTGGGCACAAATCACGAGCCACTAAAGCAGGAACAAATTTTATTTTTTCTACTGCAAGAAAAAACCTCACACACGCTCCTGGGGAATCCTCCCGAAAAGCCACGAGGCTCCTCCAGCAAGCCCCAGCCGGAAATAACTATCCGGGAAAACCCTCCTCCTGCACTTCGACAACCAATGGGAACTCCCGGGGAATCCCCGTGAGAACTAAAAATAGCACGAGAACTCAAAATTAGCGCTAGAACTCAAAAGTAGCGGCAGAGGCGGATATTAACGCCTTGCCTGTCAATCAATACTGTTGGCAAAATGCCAGGGGCCATACAGACTCGGCTGTGGCTCTCAGCATCTCCCCCCTTCTGTTTAAATAAACAACAAGTAATGTGGCTTAGGGACCGTGCCTGTTAGGTAGTCCAATTCAACATATGGTCCTTACCCGTCATCGGATGAACTGACCTCTAGGCGTCAGCCTCCTGTCTTAGGTTGGTACCACTGCAATCGGATCATACCCGTCACTGACTACCGGTCCAGCATACAGCCATACTTGTGGATAGGCCTTTGCACCAGTGGGGGGGGGTGAGGTTCTTTGCCTCACCTCTGTTGGCCCCCAAACTTGTCCTTGGTGCCAATGGGGGGGTGAGGTTCTTTGCCTCACCTCTGTTGGCCCCCAAATTTTAGGCCATCACTAGTAGAAGGGAGGAGGATGAAAAATGCCATGACACCAAGCCAATTGAGGGCTCCTTTGAAAAATTGTACCACCGGTGACACCATCAGCAAAGATGCCAGCATTACCACAATTTGCTGCACCAACAGATAGTTCACAATGCATACAAGTGATACATAGTCCAGGCAAGTTCTGCAAGCAGTTCAAAGTAGAGGAATCTGTCAATATGTCCATTTCCTCCCAAAGTAAATCTACTCCTTGATTGAGCATTACTTGTTGAGTTATTATTCACTGATGCATCAGTTTATACAGTTTGTTGATAGCTACCGAAGAAGCTGTAGTTTGGTTTTATCTTTGTCTTCACCGGCACTGGGATGAAGATAGGAATTCTGGCAATGATGCTAGGAAAAAAATTATGTAACATTCCAACAGGCATTAAGAAAACAATTTTTTGAACAATTTACATTATCCTGAACAGAATTATTAAATATAATGAGAAGGAAAGGTGAAAGCAAACAAACAGATCTGTTAACCTCCTTATTTGTTCACATATTAAAACAATTTTCAACAGCTGTTTACCCAATCTAAATTAAACCATTAAAATCACGTGAATAAAAAAATTCGGATCCATTTATTCATGAGCGCTCCTCATATAAGATATATGGACATACACACATACAGACATACAACACAAAACAGAAGTGTGCGCACATAACATACAACATATAAGACAATAATAAAGGCCTTGTTGCTTTACCTAGGTGAAATCTCCATTGCAATGTTTAAAAACTCCACAGTCAAAAAATAAAACACAGTCAAAAAACAAAACTGATCAGAAAAACATTAACCTAGGTTTGTATGAGCTCAAAAAATAAAATAGAACTTTATGATGTGGGAAAAATGCAATAATAAAATAGATATTGAAAAAAGGCACCGTGGTTAATCACTGTCGCAGATGTAAGAATAGCCAAGCTGGAGCTCTGGATATCAGCTGTTATGGATTTCAGTCAAATCATCTTCTTTTTCTGTAGAAATTGTTTTGGTTAACCTCTCTGGAATCCAAATCGGCTGCTGTTCTCCCTGTGGGAACACACAAACGGAACCCCTACTCCAGACAATAACTGGGTCGGGACCTTTCCATTGTCCTGTTAGAATATCTTTCCAAAGTACCTTAGGCTTATGTACATTTTTCGGATACATATGTCTTTCCGCAGCACTAAGTCCTGATGAATCCAAATTTAGAAAGTTTAGAGTAAAAAGGGTTATTTTAAGTTTATCTTTGGGGGATATATACCCCTTTCCAATTCCCTCTTTTTGCTTTAATAAGTACGTTTTAATAGTTTGATGAGCTCTTTCAACTATGCCTTGTCCCTGTGGATTGTATGGGATTCCTGTTATATGAGTAATACCAAAAGATGAGCAAAATTGTTTAAAAGAGTTAGAAGTGTAACCAGGACCATTATCAGTTTTTAACTGTTTAGGAACACCCACAGTGGCAAAATTTTGTAAGCAATGAGCTATAACATCTTTAGTTTTTTCTCCGGCATGAAGGGAGCCCATCAAAAATCCGGAAGAAGTATCAACTGTAACATGTAAATATTTTAATTTTCCAAATTCTGGCAAGTGTGTGACGTCCATCTGCCAAATATGGTTAGGTATCAGTCCTCTAGGATTGACTCCAAGATTAACTTGTGGTAAAAAGGTCACACAATTTTGACATTGTTTTATTATATGCCTGGCTTGTTCCTTAGTTATTTTAAAACGCTTTTGTAAAGTATTAGCATTAACATGAAACCTTTTATGAAAATTTGTAGCTTCTTCTACAGTAGAAAAAATATGTATATCATGTGTAGTTTTATCTGCTAAATCATTGCCCAAACTAAGGGCTCCAGGCAATCCTGTATGTGCCCTGATATGTCCTATAAAGAATGGATCTTTTCTATCCCAGATTAGACTTTGTATAGTGGAAAACAAAGAGAAAACAGTAGAGGAAGGGGAAATCCTACCAGCATCTTCAAGGGATATTATAGCATTAACTATATACTGACTATCAGAAAATAAATTAAATACAGAATCTTTAAACATCACAAAAGCTTGTAAAACTGCATTGAGCTCTACCTTTTGAGCTGATTGTTTGGGAACTAAAAATGTAAAAGTTTGATCAGGGGTAACTACTGCTGCTGTACCATTATTAGACCCATCAGTGAATATATTTGGAGCATTCACGATAGGTGTTTTTCTTGTCATTTTAGGAAAAACTACAGGATGCTTAGACCAAAAAGACAACAAAGGATTAGATGGTAAATGATTATCAAATGAAACATTTGATTTACACATGATTATTGCCCATGTATTTAACTCATTAGCTAACTCATCAATTTGCTCCATAGTATATGGAGTAATAATTTTATTGGGAGAAATTCCAAACACTCCCTTTGCTGCTTTTATTCCTTTCAGTATTAATTGTCCTACAGCCTCAGGATACCTAGTAAGAATAGTGTTAGGAGAGTAAGATAAATGTATCCACAATAATGGACCTTCTTGCCAAAATACTCCTGTAGGAATATTTTTTGTTGGTATTACAATGAATAATAAAGGCAAACTTATATCAATTCTGTCCAAATGCATATTTTCCATATATGTTTCAATAATTTTTAATGCCTTTCTTGCTTCAGGAGTTAATATGCGGGGTGAATTTGGATCTGATGGACCTTTTAGGATATCAAATAAAGGTCCCAACTCTCCTGTTGGTATGCCTAGATAAGGCCTTATCCAATTTATATCTCCCAACAACTTTTGAAAGTCATTAAGTGATTTGAGTTGATCTACTCGTATTTGAATTTTAGGTGGACGGACCATGGTTGAGGATAATAGAACTCCTAAATAATTAATTGGAAAATTTAATTGTACTTTATCTATTGCTATCTCTAGATTATAATTTTTTAACAAATTTGTAAGTGTGGCATAACATTCCAACAATGTGTTTTTATCTTTGTGTGCTAACAATACATCATCCATATAGTGAAATATTTGTAGTTCAGGATTTTGATTTCTAAGTGGCTGGATTGCTTTATTAACATAAATTTGACACATAGTTGGGCTGTTAGCCATCCCTTGAGGGAGCACTTTCCATTCATATCTCTGATCAGGACCTTCATGATTCAGTGCAGGGATAGTAAATGCAAAATGTGGACTATCCTCAGGATGAATTGGAATTGAAAAGAAACAATCTTTAATATCTATAGCTAAAACATACCAGGTTTTTGGTAAAGCAGACAATTGAGGAATCCCTGATTGAGCAGGTCCCATAATAACCATCTCATTATTAATGGCTCTTAAATCTTGTAATAATCTCCATTTACCAGATTTCTTTTTAATGACAAAAATGGGAGTATTATAGGGAGATACAGAAGGTTGTATATGTCCCTCCGCTAATTGTTGTTTGACCAGGTCATGGGCTGCTTGTATCTTTTCTTTAGTCAGGGGCCACTGAGAAACCCATACTGGTCTATCTGATTTCCAAGTGATTTTTATTGCCTCAGTGACCCCTTCTGAAAACCCAGTCCATGTCTATTTATTCTTTGATCTATTTGTATTGGTGCTGCTATACCTTGTTCTTGTTTTTCTAATCTTTTTCCTTTCCTAAAACCTTGTCTAGCCATAATAGTGGGTGCATTTTGATTGATATTATTTGTTAATGTCAAACCTAATTGATCTAAGACATCTCGTCCCCATAAATTTACGGGAAGATGATCCAATACATATGGCTGTATAGTTCCTTCACATCCTTCAGGATCCTTCCAATCTAAGACCATTGCACTTCTATGGGGATTAGTTGCCACTCCTAGGCCTCGAAGCGTTTGAGTGGCTTGTTGTAATGGCCAATGTTTTGGCCATTCTTGACGAGATATGATGCTAAGGTCTGCACCTGTATCCAGTAGCCCATTAAATTCATGTCCTTGAATATTTAGTTTTAGCATTGGGCGAGAATCTAAATTCAAAGACAGCATAGCCCAATCTACACCTGTGGAGCCTAAACCCCTGGAACCTCTTTCCATAGTAGTACTGGAAAATTTATCATGTAGGCTGGATATTATTAATAACTGTGCTATTCTATCTCCTGGTGAAATTACTGATATACCCTTTGGAGAACTAGCTATAATTTTTATTTCACCTTCATAATCGGGATCAATTACCCCGGGACTTATCATAAGTCCTTTTAGCGTAGAAGAACTGCGTCCTAACAATAAGCCTACTGTTCCTTGGGGAAGAGGTCCTTTTACTCCTGTGGGAATGATTTGAACTCCCATCTCTGGAGTTAGTACTGCTCTGGCGGAGGCGCAGATGTCCAACCCTGCGCTCCCTCTGGTTCGTCTGATGAGAGATCGGATGGATAATGTGTCCTGGGTACTACCCTGATGGGGTTGCTGGGTTCCTCCATGGTTTTTCTGGGTTCCTCCAGTGCCCCGTACATTTGTGGTCATGGGCCCCGGAGCATTGGGCCCCCCTGTCCGTTTTTTGGCAATGGAGCCTGATGCCTTTCTCCACGATATCGTGGGTAACCACCTGGTCCTTGTCCATTTTTTGATAATGGAGTACCCTCTATGGTGGTTTGAGAACGGCATTCATTAGCCCAGTGTCTCCCTCTACGGCATCGTGGGCAAATATCTGGTGTTCTATTCCTTTGATACCTAACTTTGTTATACCTTCCTCCTATGGGGCAACTCCTTTTAAAATGTCCTGTTTGTTCACAATTGTAGCATGTTTTTGGCCTGGCATCTAAAGCCTGTTGTACTGCTGCCAAGACTTGTCCTTGTTCATTAATGTCTCTACATAATTTAATATATGTGTTTAAATCTTCATGTTTCCATGGTCTAATGACCTCTCTGCAGCAACGATTTGCTTGGTCATAAGCCAGTTGTTTTATAAATGGCATTGCTTGTTCTGTGTCACCAAAAATTTTGGAGGCTGTTTGAATAAGCCTATCTACAAAGTCAGCGTAAGGTTCATTAGGTCTCTGTATTACCTTAGATAGCTGACCTTGTAAATCTCCATGTCCTTGTAAAGTCTTCCATGCCCTAACTGCGTCTGCAGCAATCTGTGCATATACAGCAGGATCATATTGAATTTGTTGCCGCTGACCCTCATAAGGTCCTTTTCCTAGCAACATCTCTAGACTTCTTTGAGGGTAACCGGCTGCTGCATTTCGTCTAGCTGTCTCCCTGCAAAATTCCTCATTGGCAACCTTCCATAACAAATATTGTCCTCCATTTAGCACAGATCTACACATGCTAGCCCAATCTGCTGGAGTCATGTCCAAGTTAGTAATGGATTCGACCATGCTTACAGTGAAGGGTGCATGAGGACCATAGGTTGTTACAGCCTCCTTTAATTGCTTCACTGTTTTGAACTCTAACTCACGGTGAATTCGCTGCCCTCCTGCCTGCTCAAGTACAGGGCATGCTAATCTTTGAGGTCCTGTCTCAGGATCCCATCTATCAACTACGGGGGTTGAGGGGGTTGAGGGCCACTCAGCTATCTCCATAGGTGGAGCTGTTGGCTGAATTACGCCCTCTGGTGATAGATCGGTGTTAGTAGCAGCCTCCTGTTGTTGCTTCCCCCCTGATAGCTGTTTCTCCTCTAAGCTTTCTTCCTTTAAATTTTCTTCCTCTGTCTGACTAGCTTGAGAGACCTTCTCTTTTGCTTGATCTAAATTGTCTTTCTCCATGGTTTGAACCTCTAACAATTTATTTAACACTCTTTCAGTTTGTTTTTTACTAATTTCTAATCTGTTACAAAGATAACGCAACCCAAAAAGATAACACAAAACAAGACCGAAACAGAATGAAACAAAAATGGAACAAAAAATCGTTGTATCAATTTTCCTATTTTCTGGACATGTGCATTTGTGGTCTATTTCTATCTCTTCCTCAGGGGCAAACAACTTCAAACCTTGAGCCAACCATTTTTCCCAGTCTGCCTGAGAAAATTCTAGGGATAGGCAGCTTGAAACAAAACCAAAACAAATCAAAGCAAGAACATATTGTTTTTTAAAATGGTCACCCATTCTCTTGCCTTCCCTTAGGGGTAAGCAATTTCACTTACCCCGAAGCTTCAGACGTTCCCCGTCCGGGCCGCCAAATGCCGCAGTCTGGCTGGGCACAAATCACGAGCCACTAAAGCAGGAACAAATTTTATTTTTTCTACTGCAAGAAAAAACCTCACACACGCTCCTGGGGAATCCTCCCGAAAAGCCACGAGGCTCCTCCAGCAAGCCCCAGCCGGAAATAACTATCCGGGAAAACCCTCCTCCTGCACTTCGACAACCAATGGGAACTCCCGGGGAATCCCCGTGAGAACTAAAAATAGCACGAGAACTCAAAATTAGCGCTAGAACTCAAAAGTAGCGGCAGAGGCGGATATTAACGCCTTGCCTGTCAATCAATACTGTTGGCAAAATGCCAGGGGCCATACAGACTCGGCTGTGGCTCTCAGCAGAAGCTGACCTATATTGTGGAAGACAATTTGCCTTACTTAAAGGTCACCAATTTAAAAGCTGATTTAATCCAAAACCACCCTTAAATTGATACATAAAATTAACCAAAATAAGGATTGTGCAGAAATGATGTATGCCCCTTACAGACTGGATGTCTAAACCTTGTATTCACAATGATTAATGCTTGTTTCTTTGCTCCCTGGCAGGGGTGAGGCAGAGGATCTAGAATAGCACTATAAACTCAGGGGAATGAAGGAGCCACTAGATAGAAGAAAACTGTGCCACTGAAAGATGAGATGGATCAGAACCTTCACCCCACATCCATCTTTCATTGAATTATGGTGCATGTAAGATTAAGTATATGTTGTGCAAAGGTTTGGGAATTTGAGAGGCCGTTTATTATGATAGTTAGTGTATCCTGGCTGATGCCAGCATTCTGACAGCAGTGAGGAGAATGTGTTGAAGCAGGCAAAGGGTTGAGTCAGGGAGATCAGTTAGGAATTTGTGGTACAAGTCTAGGCAAGAGATAATGTTGTTGTGGACTAGACTGGTTCTATGGGTAGGCAGCTGATGTCTAAATTAATCATGCTGTGTGATACAATTTCTGGTTTCTTAGTTCATGTTGGATTAAAAAAAAGTCTTAGACAAAATTGATGCTTAGTTAGGAGGTATATCCCAATGTAACTAGGGAAAGTGTGAGAGAGAAGGCAGGAAGCAAATTCAAGGTGGTGACCATGTGGACTACTGCCACATGGCTCTAAAGAAAAACTACCCCGCAGAATAACCCTGATGTTGGAGGGCTCCAGAGGAATTATATGCCTGCTTACTCATTTCTCCTGTCTCCTGGTTATAGACCATCCTGGAAGGAATCCCCTATACCATTCTGCTGCTTCAGTTGTGGTGGGAGAGTCAGAGACTCTGGACAATTGGACAGCTGGATAGCCAGACAGCCTGCAATAACTTGCCTTGGCTGCAATGGCTTCAAAGCAAGCAGCCACCCAAACAGGTTAGGTTGAAATATCAGAGGAGGCATCGAAGATGGGCCGATAAACCTGGTTTGGAATTCAGCGCCAGCTCTGATGAGAAGATTGTTGGTGTTGTTATCTTAAAGTGCTTCAAACTGGGGGTGTTCTAAACCTCACATTGCCCTTGTGGTGTGACGATATTATTGCTATTTATGTGGAAATTAAACAAAAAGAACAAATTTTGCATTAGGCTATCAGAAATGTGGAATGGCATTTGCTATTCCTTAGCTTTAAGTTTATTCTTCTACTAGATGTACTGAGATTAAGTTCCTGACAGTTTTCCTTGACACAGAGAAGTTTTTGTCCTATTTCTGTTTACTCTGACAAAATCTGCATTATCACATTTAGGTCTTATAACGGACCTATGAAGTAGTGCCAGTAGGGCCCTTATTTTACACTTTTGTAAAATAAATTTTGAAAAGGTAAAAAACTTTTTCAGGGTCACATATGACATTATATACAACATTTTTCTTTATCCTTGAGCTTTATCAAAAGCCCCAAAGGCCAAGAACAAAAAACTTGGTCTCAAGAATCCCTAAGTTGTTAAATATATTGAACAATCTACATGATATTTGAAAGATGGTGACAGAAAATAAGGATTAGACAAATACCTATTTATGCTTCGGAACAGGTAGAAGTCATGGAAACGGAGAGTTAAGAAATGACTGGAGACTATAGGTGTGCTGTTCCTCCTCTCTCTCATTTTGTGGAAGAGGGAAAGGATGTCAAGGAGCCTGGGTCTTCTGGAATTTAAGCGAGAAATAGGAACCCACATTTGGCTCATGCCTGAGGAGGCTAAAGGCGGGAGGCTGTGGATGGAGATGCTTCTGCCTGTTAGTGTACACAGAGGGCTGCACTGAGCAAGGACTGTCACAGGTTGGATAGAAAAAAAGAGGTGCTTCCTGTGAAAACATTGTGAATACAGGAAAGACAAGGGTTGGCATCTCACCCTGTGGTATGTCTGAGTGTGAAGGGAGTTAAGGAAAAGAAAGCATAAGCCAGGTCTAGGAAAGGCAGAATAGTAAGCCCACGTGCTTCAGAAAATGCAGTTGATACCCCTAGTGAGAGATTCTCCAAGAGTCTGCCCCTCAAATCCCTTCAGGGAACAATCAGCCTTGTAGATCAGAGGGCAATGATGAAAGGTCACAATTGTACCATTTCGTGTGAACTGGCTTTCCTGCCAACTCCTTTTCCCTAGACCTGACCCAGCAAAAGAGAAAGGTGGGGGCGGACATGGAAGAGACAGGAATGCCAACTTTATTCTGTTTGCCTATTGCAGGATTCTAAGCCTGAAGCACGTGAAAGATAGTAGAAGGAAGAAGTTTTAATTTGAAATTTAGATTGCACTTGTGTGATTAGTCTGGCCCGGACTGAACTGAGCTGACTCTCTCTCTCTTTTTTTTTTTTTTAAATCATCTAAAAGATGCAAGAGAACTCTTTAGCTGAGCGTGACCTTAAAAAAAAAAAAAAGGCAATAAGGCTTGGTTGATTAATGAGTCAATGAATCCAGAGAACAAATTAAAAGTCTGGATTCTTTTTTGTACACCATCACATCCATCTTGTAAGATCAACTAGGTGCACTTGCCTGTATTGCCACGAAGGTTTCCCTTATTTGAATCTGATAATAATAAAAATAATAAAAATAAATAATGATAGTAATAATAAACCACATGAGAAGATAGAGACATCAATTAATGATCTGTCATTAAGATACAATTTAGAGTCAGGATTAAAATAACAATCTGGAACCCAGGGCACTGGGAACACTGGGGTGGGGAATACAGTAGTAGTCGATTGGGGTAAGCTAGCTGAGGGGAGAGGCTCTGGTATCTGGGTGAGTAGGAGAAAGGACAGCAGGGCCATTCTGCAGATGGGCAGCCTCAAAAAAGTCCACATGGCCCGACCTCTAGTGGCCACTCCAGCACCACATTTCAATGTATATTTCCAAAGTCCTGACAGGTATGTAATCTGGAAGTTGACTCCCAATTCCCTAGAACTTCAAATTTTAGAACTTTTACACTGTGCAGGCAGGGTTCTTAATACATATTAATGACTTGATTGCTCAGGCAGATGGAGAGAATAGGTGAATGTGAATGTACCTAGGTCAGTTTTCTGATAGCTCTGATTTTGATGCTGAATGTAAGTTTGGTCACATGCTTCCATTATCAGAGGGCATATAGGAGAGAATTAAATAAGTCATTGGTTTCTCAACTGACCTTTGATGTTATTCAGACAGAATATGTGGAAGACTTGAATAAAAGCTTGATGAATAAATAAATGGGATCTACACTTACAGGATTTGCTTCTTCACCATCATGAATTAGGAGAAAAATTTAAGCAATAGAAACATCAATATATTACTATCTACAAACTTGAATTCACCTACAAACAAAGGAATAACTTAATTTATAGTGGATTTGAGTGTGTCCTCCTTTTGAATTATTTTTATTTATTGAATTTTATGTAGAGAATCCAGGACTATGAATTGGGAACACATTTTCTGAATTATTTTGAATTAAATGCTTATTCCACATCATTTGGCCATAAGGGTTAAATAATAGATTCAATACTTTATATTGGTATGAACTTGAAATTTAAATTTTAGAGTTTAATAATGTAGTGATTTCAAGTTTTTTGGAATTTAAAAGACAATTTGTATTGTAGTAATTTTTGAAATTTATGACTTGATTAATATAGTCGGTAATTTAATAAGTCCTAAGAATACTAATATAATGACAATATTAAAAAGTGCTCAATTTTTGGAGGTGATGATTCATGACTCGCCTCCAGAGGGCAGCAAAGCCGCACAGCTCAGTTCTCAAGGACAGGATGAAAATCTTACAGACCTGTTCTCAGACATTCCCTTAGTCTGTCTGATCATTCATATTTGAGCAACAAATTAAACATAATATTTGTTGATTCTGGTATTTGCATTTTATGGAAGATTAGCCTTTCCTTTGTGAAATGAAAAAAACACATTTCTATGTTTTCCTCTTAGGTTAGACAAAAGAATCACACTTGTTTAAGGGTTTCAAAATGCATTGTTGAAACAGGACCAAATGTTTAAATAAGCTCTTTGGATAATAAAGAAAAAAGAGACTCCCCCCCCCCCGAAATACTGAATTTGTAACTAGAAAATTGTTGTGCTTGAATTTCTCTCTCTCTCTCTCTCTCTCTCTCTCTCTCTCTCTCTCTCTCTCTATATATATATATATATATATATATATATATATACACACACACACACACACACACACACACATGGAAAATTTGAAGATTGGCTTCAGGGAAATAGGAAAATGAGAGAGAGAGTCAAACACATCCCTGCTCACCTGTATGGAAGGAGTCTGGGTGTTTTCTAGGCAGATTATAAGGAAGTTTACCTTTAGCAATTAACACATTGCCTTCCACAGTCATCTCCAGTACAATTCTTGCATTCAGACAATAGTTGAATAATCCTGGTAAATGTGCTTCATAATACATGGCTCAAAATTTCCTTTTTCTATTTGGGAGTTTTTTTCCTCATTTTTCAACTCTTTTGAAATCCTCTGAAAATCAACATTCGTATTTATCAAGCACTTATTTTTTGAAAATCTTTGTGCTAGTCCACTATGGAAATGCACTGCACAGTATAAAAAGAAGTATAAAGAAGACTCCTGTCTTAAATGAATTTATAATCTCCCCAGAGTCCCAAGACTAGCACATAAGAAAATATCAGCAACCATAAAAGTATAGATTATGAATGCAAATGAGTGAGCGGCATGCCTCAGGATTAAAAGGGTTCTGAAGAACCAGAACCCAGTAAGTTAAGGGACCTTGGGGAAAGCTACACACAGAAAGAGAACCTTGAGCTAACTCCTAAAGTGCAGGTAGAGTTTGGAAACAGAAAGATGATGTCCTAGGAAGGACAACTTGTCCATAGATGTAGAAGTGCTGAGCATGGTATACTTCAGCTGGAACATGACTACAAATTGGGTAATAGGGTTAGAGTTGGAAAGAAAATAAGTTTTTTGAAATTGAAACTATATAACATCCTTAAATTGGTGTATAATGAAACGATAGGCATTTTCCTAGAAAATTAGTCTCTGCATTTTCATGCTGTGGAAATCACCAGGAAGGGGAGGGATGTTTGGGGTGGACAAATGACAGTGGTATTTGCTTACTCCCGAACTGTGAATGATGTTATGGTTATTGAATTGAATTATAGTCAAACCTATATAATAGTATATGTTTATAAAATAGGTTAAGAAATAATCTATGGGCCAATTTTCATTCTAATATAGTATTAGTGATAGATTTCAACCTGGAACTCATGCATGTATCATACTCACTAGAAATCCACTTTGAATGAAAGATGAGATCCAGTGGTGACATATTTTATTTTTCACTAAGAAGCTGTGTCTAACACCAAACACTGATAAACTTATGGTTTCTTGGAAGAAAATAGACCTTTTAATAGGAGGCCAACACATTTCAGTCAATACAATTTTACTTGTTCCAAATGGAAATAATGCTTTTTTTTCTTTTCCTTTTCTGAAGTGAACATATATTGCAGAAACAGATGCAGGATATTTTTATACATTAAACTAATGTCTGCCAGACTGCTATTGTGTACTTTCATGATGTGACTATTGTCATAAAAATCTTTCAGTTCTAAATTAGATTTCACTTCAAGTTCTCAAGTTGACCATTTAATGACATTTAAAAATTTTTCTCACAGAAAAAGTACAAATAAACAGTAAAGTTAAAATAATACACGAAAGAAAGTATAGCACAAACTGCAGAAAATAGGAAAAATAACTTCCTAAAGTTCCAGAATTAGGGGTATTTCAGCACTGATGAATTTGGTAAATGGAAAGAAGGAACTGTGTAATACCTCATTAATTTTCTCTCTTACTCTTTCAACTTTCCATATTTTCAGTAGGCATTGTTTCATAAATGTTTTAAACTTGGGCATATTCTTACCCATGGTTTTTCCTTCTTTTCCCTTGTTTTTATTCAAGCTATTATAAACTCTTGATTTTTTCCCTTTAGTTTCTCAAAGTGTATCATTTGTACTTTTCTAACTGCAAAGCAATATTTTCATATTTTTATCCTTTTAGGGTTTTTTGATTATACATTTTTCTCAATAAATATCTTCATCTTATTTCTTCTTTCTATAATTTTCTGTGGAAATTTTTATATGCCAGGAGGGCCGAAGGGGTCACAGGGAAGATGAACCTTTGTAGAGGCACCCCGTGACTCATCTCCTCCACTTACGTCCCACATTCCTACAGTTATCACTCATCACTCAGTCACTTCTATCAAACTAGATGGACGGATTAGGTTACAGCTTTCATAGTCCAATCATTTTCTTGCATTAACAGGAGCTTTGGGGAGATACCTCACATCCAAACCATAATAGCCAGTCACTGTTATAAGAACTTGTCACATATTTGTTTATTTCCTCATTAAAACAGTCATGTTATTATAATCATCCTTATCTTATAAATAAGAGGTAATATGGAAATAAAAGGTGAAGTAACTTACTAATGCTCACCCAGCTGGTAAGTGGGGGAGCCATGGGTTTAAACTCAGGTAATCCATTTGTAAAACCCACAGTCCTAATCATGGTTGTCTTTCATTTTGCTGCATTTTGTATCCATTGCCCAGAAGCTCACTCTGGTTAGGGGATGTCTGTCTCACAGAGTGTCTTAGACAAATTATAAATTTCTACATCATAGAGACATTCAGGAAGTTACTAAAAAAATTAGTAACTTCAGTGACCGATATTAAGAATTTTCCTTGCTTACAAAGTGCATTTAGTATCATTGGAACAATCAAATCTATGGGTGATACAATTGGTGAGCAAACTAGAAATATTCATACTAAATTTTCATACTTCCCGCCCTGAATTGTGTTTTTACAGGCTCTCTCTTTTTTTCTTTTTGCTGTGAGCTAGGATATTTTTTGGAGGGGTGGGGGTCAGGGGCTGGTCTATTAGATTCAATCACAGGAGAAGAAGCAAGAAGCAGATTCTTCTAATAGCTCATATCTTAAAGTAGCACTAAAACATTGTTGTCCAATTTAACTTGGGGGATCACTTATTGATGTAATATTTCCTACTTTACATAGTGAGCTAGTAGGCAGTTTCAAAATCCTAAGTATAAAGGGCTAGGGATTTGGATAATGAAGAACAGGAAGGAAATCTGGAAGTCATTATGAATTGATAGAGCTTGGCTACTGGTCAGTGGTGAGGTGCAAATATTTAAAAGAAACTGGCAAAAATGGTCTTAGTGTTTTTTGATTTTGGAGAACAGATTACTTATGAAAAATGAGGAAGTGAGTATGGAAGGCGAATTTGAAAGACAGGTAGGAGAGAGATCCTACGATCCTTTTCAAGGAGTCAAAGACCTTACAATATGAATGAAAAAAAAAAAAGGAGTTATCAGGCAGATTTCAATTAGAAATATTTGGCAGTTCAAAAAAATTCCACAGTACATAGAAGGTGGTACAGATTCAACAGAAGATCTTTATCTTATTTTGTTTTAAAGTTAGGCTATACATTTGTGTACTCAAAATCATAATAAATGTAGGGATGCATTAGTGTGGAAAAATTTTGGGGTAGATAAGTGATAAATATGATATTCAAGGCCCCCAGAAATCAGGGAGAAGTGTGACTGAGAACACACACAGAGGAGGGGAGAAAACATCTCCCATTAAAATTTTAAGAAAAAAGGATAGACACAGACAGAAATAAACTCTGATGAGTACAGAGGTAAAGGCCAAGAGCTTGATGGTCCCAGTGCCTCAATTTTCTACTTAAGTAGGTAAAGCTGTTTGCCAAGCAGAGAAGAAAAAGAGAGGGCAGGTGAGAAATGAGAAAAGAAATTTTGAAGTAGCCACTGAAAACCTGGCTATAACCAGGATTGCCAAACACAAGGGCCCCATTTGAAGTTAAACTGCATGAATTTGTAATATGCCAAGTCTAAATAGTTCTCTGTCTTCTCTCAGTAGTGTTCACTATCCTGGGGACGGTCAGAGAGAGCTCACAGTGAGGGTAATTCAGGTTTGTCATTGTTGTGGATTAAATTGTTTGCCTTAAATCATACCTACATTTTTCTCTAGTCCACTTGCATGGGTTTTTCTTTCTTCCTTTTTTTTTTTTTCATAAAAATACAATGTCTCCCTATAGATACATTCTAAATTCCTGCAGTTCTGATAAGCTTTACCCTGGCCTGAAATTCATCTCTCTAACCACTGGTGCCTAAATTTTATCTTTATACTTGGCTGTTTATAAACCATGATTTCAGTTTTCGGATAATTTTTTATACTTTCTTGCTTTTCCATTTTGATAAGCTTTTGCAAATCACATTTATTGATGGAAACATTTTCTATAATTCTTGATAAAAGTTTTTCTCCTCATTTAACCCATCCACCAGAAAGCAAACACTCATATTATTGAGTGTTTACTGTGTCAGGTGCTGTGCTAAGAGCCAAGGATTTAAAGAAAAATGAAAGGAGACACCTGTCCTTGGTGTGCTTGTAGATTAAAATGCTGTTGCTGGGGTGTGTAAGTAGAAACAATTTCAACACCACAAAAAAAGTGTAACAGAGTTTCTTAAGCTCCTAACATTTTATAACTTGTGTTAACAGTGGCTTGTACTCTCATGTTGTTTAGAAACCTAGTTTCCCAAAAAAGTCCCTTCCTGTTCCTCCCATAGTACAGGTTTGCTTTTCATCAGATTTGGCTAGTTACTGCATGGGATGAACCATTTTCCCCTACTCTTCTTTGGTTCCCACCTTATCACAGTAGGCACCATGGTTTCTGCACTGAGTTTTGACATGTCTGTGCAGAAATACTGCCTCTTCTAGAATCTGTATCAATATCTACTCATGTATCAGAGTCCTTGAGTGGTAGAGATGATTGCTGATCTACTTTGACAAGAAGACACATTTCTGTTTTTCTATTTTGGGATGCATTTATTTAGAAGAAAACCAGCGAAGGAATACAGTGGCTATCAACGTATGTGGGCATATTTTTACAGTAGCTTCTCCCCCTCATCTGCTGTTTTGTTACAGTTTGTTTTCTGTGTCAACTGGGGTCTAAAAATGTTAGATGGAAAATTCAAGAAATAATTCATAACTTTTAAATATCATTTATTGAAGCATATTACAAAAGTTCAATTTTACTGTTATTGTTTTAATCTCTTGCTATTTATTTAATAAATTAAAAGGAGTCTACTTGTGTAGACTCCTTCCCCACTGTTCAAGAGCACAAAATATAAGAAAAAATTTTTGAAAACATGGGCAAAGAAATGATTTTTAAACATGATATTAAACAACAAAGAAAAAAAAACTGATAAATTTTGTCATGGGCCTGGCTATACGGGCAATGATCTAACAGACCCCATGTTATGTAAGAAATGCATATGGGGTAAAAATAGGAGTTCATAACCCACTTGAATCAAATGTATGAAATATGATATTTCAAGAGCTTTGTAATGTTTTGAACAACTAATAATAAAAAAAGAAGGATACACAAAAAAAGAAAAAAAGAAAAAAAGAAATGCATCTCCCATGGGAACAGGGTACCCTGCCTCTGTATGCATCAACAGTTGCTTAGCATAGTATGTTTGGCAACACAAAATGGCAACAATAAATGTAAAATTGTTCACTTTTTGGTTCCTGTGTTTCCTGGACAATGTACCCTCTCAAATAACGATTGCCTAGACATTAGTAACCATTCTTTAACTTGTACTCAACTAGGGTCATTTTGACCCACTTCCCCTTCTGCTTATGATTTTAGATCTCATCATGTTTGTTTATGGTCTTGAATCAGAGCAATAGCCACTTATGATTAATGTGGTTTGGGGCTATAAAAGTGGACTCAAAGCCCAGGAGGGGGTCAAAGAGTGTAGACCTGCAGCCTGTCCCTTGACCAGCCATCTGGTGGATCAGGACCACTGGCTGGTGAATAAAGGTGGTTCCATCTCCTGCTTTCAGATTGACTCTGTGATTTATTGCAATCTTGCCATCACAATTTGATACATCACTAGAAGTAAGTCTATTTAATTAAAAACATCACATAAATTAAAGACCAAAATGCTTCAACTTGCAACTTTTCAACTTTATGTTGGTGCAAAAGCAACATGCATTCAGTAGAAACTATACTTTGCATGTTAAAGTCTGATCTTTTGCTGGGATAGCAATATAAATTATGATAATTCTTCAGGTTTGCAGGACAGTACAGCAAGCTCTGTTCTCAATCAACCTTGGTATCATGAAGTAAACAATGGATACTTTATAGTGTTCTGTGCAGCTAAGCTGTTTGGTAAGTTAGGTCCAATAAATGCATTTTTGACTTAGGATATTTTCAGCTCACAATTGGTTTAAGGGGATGAAATCCTATCACAAGTTCAGGAACATCTGTAACATGGTGTTTGGCTTTATATGTCTACTTGTGTAGACCCTTTCCCCCCTATTCAATCAAATGCTAATGTAGGTGTTAACATGAAGGTATTTTGAAAATGTGATTGAAGTCCATAATTAGTTGACTTTAGTAAAGGGGAATATCCTATGTAATAAGAATTGGCATGATTTAATCTATGAAAGGCCTAGAAAGTAGAATAGAGATTTCTCTGAAGTAGGAGAAACTCTACTCTATGGACAAAAGTTTTGGTTTGAGAGTTCCATCTTGCCCTTACTGACAGCTTGCCCTACAGATTCTAGACTTTGCTAACTAGTCCCTCAAACTGCATAATCCAGATCCTTGCAGTAACTCTGATATATATATATATATATATATATATATATATATATATATATATATATATATCTCCTAGTGATTCTATTCACCTTGATTAAAACTTACTGATACAAGTAACAGACTAGAAGAAACTGTTTCTGAAACATTTAAAATGAGACTTAGGAATAAAAAATATTAAAACAATATTCTAAAGAAAAATGGCACAGAGGTGGCAGGGTTGTAAAGGGGTGAGAGTAGAGTGAGGTTATCCCTGGATAGTAACAAGATGTAATTAGGGGAAAGTTACTCAAAGAGGAATTTACATCTTATCTGAAATGTTTGAATACTCTAATATATTTAGGATTTACTGTTTAATTAAAAATATACATATATAAATATTTACAAGTTTATAAACAAACACATATGCATGTATGTACTAATATATATATTTGTGATGAAAGAGACAGATATATAGAGAAAAGAGACTTTTCTTCTTTAATAATTTTAACTGCTTGCCTTTACTCTTTGTGCTCTCAATTAAAGTTGCAAAAAGATTCTCCATGCTTTTTGTGATCTAACATTATGTCAGTCACAGGCTTCTCTATTCTTTTCCCAAATTACTCATTAGAAGAATAATTGCAAGGAATGTTTAGTATGACAATTAATAAAGTATTCAGGGAAATTTGTTGTTAGCATACCAATTTTGCCCAAACTGTACCATGGTCTTAAACAGAAACTTTTGTGGGTTGGAAAGGGTAGTCAGTGACAATGGAATCTGTGTTACCTCATCAGCAGAGCATCAGCATCTAACCTCCATTTTCTGGGTTTCCTGCTGAGATCTGGATGTCAGACTTATTGATGCCTATGCCACACTCGTAAGAGTGACTGGCAATCTGTAGCTGCCACGAGTTCTGACCCATTTCTGTTGCTAGGATTGTATTCTTGGTACAAGAAATCAGAAAATATTCTTGGACCTTTGTTTCAATGAAACATGAAAAATTTTTTTTGCACTTGGTAAATATATAAACAGAGTTATTTCTAGTTTGAAAAAAAAGTCACTCTATAATAAGATATGTACCCAATTTCTTAGTTTCCAAAGTAGAAATGAACATGAACTACATCAGAAACAAAACCAGGAACACAAATGTTTTTGGCAATGGACCATGATCAATTTGACAGACAATAAGAGGAGCTTCCTTTTCCTCCATTGACAGGAATGTTTTAATGTTCTTCTACCATTAATCTGACTTATTATACCATATGATTCCTTGCAATATGAAACCTGTTCCTAGGGAGGTGAAGAATGAAGGGCAGATGATTCGAATGGCATAAGAAATATGGAATACCTACAGTTTGGACTGGTCATGGCATAGACCTGCCAGGAGAATTCAAACGAAGTAAAACAAAGACTTCTATTAAAAGGGAATAATTTGAAAGGAAAGATTACTTTTAAGATATTTTTAAAAATATTGGATACTGGGCTGGGGTTGCAGCTCAGGTAGCATGTGTGAGGCCCTGGGTTCAATTCCCAACATGGAAAAAAAATCTTGAAAATTGTTCTGGGAAAAATGCCTTTAGCTTGGAAGGTGTACATAAGCAATGATGAACTCCAAACATAGCCAGAAGCAGGAGACTTCTCTAGTGCAGATACTCCATTTGAGTATCTGAAAAATTGGATTAAGATCAGAGAAGAGGTAGACAAATTTTAATCCCTTACCTGTTTACTCCGAGACACTGTACAAAGAGATACAAATGAGCTTGTAAAAATTTATATTTTTCCCTTTTAAACTGTAACCATATCTTATGAGTAAGAAGCTGTTGCTATTTGATATGAGATATAAAAATTGAGAGTAACTAATTAAAATCAATTTTCAGTTCTTTTCAAAATGCTTATTTCAAAAGCACACTTCCTGGGCTGGGGATGTGGCTCAAGTGGTAACGCGCTCTCCTGGCATGCGCAGGGTGCTGGGTTTGATCCTCAGCACCACATAAAAATAAAATAAAGATGTTGTGTTCATTGAAAACTAAAAAATAAATATTAAATCTCTCTCTCTCAAAAAAAAAAACACACTTCCTTAGACCAATAATTAAATTGTTTTGTTGGGACCTTGTATTCTTGATATAAGAACTGTGGAGGAAGGGAAGTTATATTCCATTTATGTATAATATCTCAAAATACATTCTACTTTCATGTATATCTAAAGAGAACAAAAACATTTTTTTAAAGGACTGTGGAGGGTTTTTGCTTTTGTACATTTATTTGTTCTGGTGTGGAAATTAGTTCTGAATAAATGCAACTGGTTATTGTAAAATAATGGCTCTTAAAGGATTACATAGTTCCCAGAATTTTCTTTTGAGTTTTAAGGATGCTTTACCTTATCATGTTTAGAAGGGGCTGAATTATAGAGAGCAGTATTTGTAGAACTATTGTATAATCTATTGGTACCTCTCTTCTGCCCCAGCTACATTTTTGCTGAGAAACATACTTTTTCCTTTTCTACATATGACCCATTTGGCAGTGACTAGAAGTGGTAAAAGTGATAAGCAGTTAGGTAAGAATGTGGTAATTTATTGTTAGCCTCATTTTATATGAAGTGGACTAATTGAGAGTTGATTAGTTAGCTTCTACTGATCAAGTTTGAGTGTGAAAAGGGATATTAAACTGTTTCAGAGAGTTCCACTTTTGTCTAATAAGAATGACCCTTTATACCTAAAAATATTTAGTTATAGTGCTTTGTTGCTGACTGGGAATGTTTTGAATTTTCTCCATTGCCTGATAAGTCAGGGTCATAACATAAGAATCTAGTTAATGCTAAATTGGAAATATGGACTTAGGATCCTTTGCTTTCACCTTGGTAGGAGATGCTTAATGTATTTAGTAAGTGCTGTTTTGAAAGCATTTCTCAGTTTGGGAATGTATTACTGGTTGGAGAAAAGGAGAAAGTGGTCACAGATTAATTAGATTATTATTGTGTGATATTTGAAAAGCACTTCCTGTGATACATATAACTCTATGACATGTTAAATTTAGATATGGACTTAGAATGCCTGGCTATGTAACAATTTGATTACACTTGGCTGAATTCCTCTAATTGGGAACTAATTTTGCTGGTTTTATGAATCCCCCAAGGCAATGTTAGTAGCGGTCGCAATTGTGACATGTAGGAGGCATAACAACTACCCAGTGTTCATTTCCTCTTGGAAATTGTTTCTGGAAGGAAATGGAACCCTAGTTCTTAGTTGTGATTTAGCTGCAGAATAATGTTTGATAATACATCAGCCTCAAGAAGTTTCCCAGCTTAAATGGTCTGGGTAAGAATAATAAAAACATATATATTCTGAAAGTGCAACCTAATTCTGTCACATCCTTGGCTTTTCAGTTGGAAGTTACATATCAAACATGTATTTGAAGAAAGAATTCTAGTTAAAGATTGTGGAGAAAAGGCATTTTATCTTCATTTCTTTCACTCAGTAACTGCTGAAGAAACAATCTAATAAAAAAGCTGTATGTTTGTGGGAGAGAGAAGGGAAGTGCAGAACAGGGTGAAGTTCTTCTGCATTTTCAATGAAAAAGGAAATGGCTACAATACTGTATTCTGAATTTGTCACAAACCTGCCAAAAATATGGAATGTGGACTGAAGTGAGGAAGATCGTGCTTATGGTGACCTATCTCATTTGATTTTGGCAGGAAATTGTAAACATAAATGTAAGGATCATGAAAGGGCTATTATTTGATTAAAGTGATGTGAGCCAGAGGAGAATGGATAGTCAATCTGAGAATAAAGATCATGAATCATTTGTCACACCTGAGATCTAGCTCTTGGTTAAGCAAAAATGGTAGGAGAGGAAAAAGTGAACACGGGCTATTTCCAGATAATCTACAGAGCTTGACTGACAGACACTGACTTCTTAAACAGAGGCACACCCTCAGGACAAGGAAGAAAGAGATTTTGTAGAAGAGTGATTAAGACAGTACCCTAAGCATAATTCCAAAGTGCTTTACTTTTCTTTCTTTCCCACAACATTTTTAAACAAAAATATTAGACTTATCCAAAGATAAGTTATAAGTGGAAAGGGAACAGTTTGAGACACATTTTGTTTTTTAAGTAGAGGATAAATTGCATATAAGAAGAAAAATCAAAGGAAAATCACATATTTAAGGGAAATAGTTTTCTACATTTGGAAAAATTACAAAATTAACTCTTAAAAACTGCTATAAATATCCTTTTATTTTAAATTTCTTTTTTAGTTTTAGATGGACACAATACTTTTTATTTATTTGTATGTGATGCCGAGGATTGAACCCAGTGCCTCACGTGTACCAGGCAAGCGCTCCTTCACTAAGCTACAACCCCAGCCCAGGATGTAAATTTTATAATGTGATAGACATCATCATCCAAAGTACATGTATGAAGACACAAATTGATGTCAACATACTTTATATACAACCAGAGATATGAAAAATTGTGCTGTATACATGTAATAAGAATTGTAATGTATTCTGCTGTCATTTATTTATTTATTAAAAAATCAATTGAAAAAGAAACAACAACAACAAAAGAAACAGACAAGTGAATATTTAAAAAAATGTAAAAAATTAGATGGAGATGAAGAGTAAACTGGTGGAACTTGAGAATTTAATAAGAGAGAAAAATAGAAATCCTGCTGAGATGAAATGTTGTCTCCGGTTAGGATGTAGAAAAAGGTGAAAAGCTTATGGTTTTATCAACAAGAAACCCCACATATACTGGACATGTACATGTATACACATGCACACACAATTTTTTAAAAAGCTATCTTAGAGCTGTGGATGAAAAGCTGTGGTTTTGATATAAAGTGTTTCCTCAAAGCTCCTGTGTCAATGCAGCAGTAATCAAAGGAAAAATGATTATATCACAAGAGCTATAATTTAGTCAGTGGATTAATCCACTTGAGTGGATTAACTGGGTAGTAACTGTAGGCAGTTAGAGTATGGCTGGAGGACATTAAGTCACCTGGGAAATGCAGTTGGGGTTTATATTTTGTCCCTGGTGAGTGCAGCTCCCTCTGCTTCCTGGCTGTCCTTTCTTGAGCTGTATCCTGTGCCACTTCCTTGGCCTTCAAGCCCAGAGCTATGGAGTAGGTTGACCATAGGCTAAAACCATGAGTCAAAATAAACTTTTCTAGGTTGTTCTTGTTGGATATATTGGTCACAGAAATGCAAAGTTGACTGAAAGAGAAAGTTAAAGGAGTCTAAAGAAGTCTGAAGATTTCAGAGGGATGAGGCCTTCCTGTGTCCTATGTCAGATGAAACTGAAGGGTGCAGTTGAGCCACTTGCAGTGATTGGGGACAGGGTAGACAGAGGAATGTCTTTTGTGGATTGGAGAGGAACTAGTCACATTTTGGTGAGCCAGGGAGATATCATGCCAGACTTGAAACTGGAAGAGTACCACACATACCCAATCTTCTCTGGCCAGTATTTCTTTCGTTTGGGAATTTTGTGGCATAAGTATAGATGGGGAGAAAAAAAGTCTGAAAAAGAGAAATGGATTTGCAATCTTGAAATATCACGATTTTGACATCTCATTGTCCTGCATTCTTTTCGTCTTACTATCTCACAGTCACAAATGCTTGTGACTCAAAGCATGTTATTTTTGGTCATTACATTTCAAACCTCGGCCTTTGACATTTGTCCAGTCCTAAGACACACACACACACACACACACACACACACACACACACACACAAACACATATCTTATGCATGAGAAAGGACTCCATTAGGGATGGGGCATTGAGTTCAATCAGAAGTTAAGCTGTTTGGGACATGTTGATAGCTCAATTCCCTCTGGTGGGACTTTAGGAGTAAACCAAGAAGTCTAAGGAGACCTCTAATTTCTTTCAGCCTAGGCTTCAATTTCCTGTGCTGTCATGGGGCTCATATGTTTGATCTGTTGAATCTGCCTTGGAACAGGCAGGTAACATCTATAGCTGGACTCAGTTCAATTGTGCCTTCAGGCACTTTGAAGATGAGGCAAGGGTCTTCCTTCAGGAGGGGAGAAGGACAGAGCACCAAACTTCAATACTGGGAGTATTTAAGAATAAAGAACCATGGAATTTCAAAACTGTAAGACTGTAAATCTATGAAAGATCATAACTTCAAAGTTATAAATAATAAAATTCTGTATATATATATATATATATACACACACACAATTCAGATAATGGATTTAGCAGACTAACTTTACAGTAACTCTAAAAATATATTAAAGAATTCGTAGGATAAAAAGAGAAGAGTTCAGGAGTTATTTTAGCATCCAAAATGAAACAAAACTAAAACCCAATTTAGAATTTAAAAATTTGAAATAAAAAATATTTGATGGGTTTACATTAGCGAGGACACAGAAGAAAAATGTATCAGTGAACTTAATTATGAATCAAAAGAAACAATCCAGCTTAAAGCACAGAGAAGAATAAAAAGATTGAAAAACTGAAGAGAGCATCAGTAACCTGTGGGAGAATTGTAAGTAGTCTGACTTGTAATTTTATTCTAATTAGTAGGAATACTAGGAAAGACAAGAGAGAAAATGGTACAGAGAAAATGGTGCAGAGAGAAAATGGTTGAAGAGATGATGACCATATATCTTAAAAAATATTAAGAAAGATGTAAACCTGGAAATCCAAGAAGGGTGACCATAGCAGAATAATTACTAGGAAAACCACTTTCAGGTACTTCATGGTTGAATTGCTGAAAACCAAAGATTTAGAGAAAAATCTCATAGGTGTCTGGAAAAGTTAGACATATTAGTATAGAGTAACAATGGTGAGAATGACGTCTGTCTTTCATCTGAAACAATGAAGGCCAGAAGATTATGGAACAACATTGTTAACAAAGATCAGTGGAGTAGAAGAAAGGAAAGGGAGGCGGGATGCCATAGGAAAGACAGTAGAATGAATCTCACCTAGCTTTCTCGTGTATGTACATGAATATGCCACAGTGAATCTCACCATAATGTCTATCTACAAGATACAAATTAAAAAAATCCCCACAACTATAAGTAAATAGCAGAAAGATCAGTAGACTAGAGAGAAGGGAACAGGGGAAAGGAGGAAGGGAGGAAAAAGGGGAAGTATTGGGGACTGAATTAGAACATATTAGATTCCATGCTTTTATGATTATGTCCAAATGAATCCCAATGTTATGTATAACTAAAAGGAACAATTAAAAAAAGAAGATGAAAGATTAACATGGAATTATATATCCAGAAAAAAATACCCTGTAAAAATGAGGCATAATATAGACTTAGGATAAAGGAAACTCAGGGGAATTTATTTCCAGTTGAATTGTCCTATAAGAAATGCTAAAGGAATTTCTTCTGGTTGAGGAGAAATGACCCCAGATAAAAAGTTGGACCTATAGGAGAGATTATGGGCATCTGTAAATAATCAATATGTGGGGACTATAAATGGCCATGTTTTCATCTTAAGAAAATTGACTATTTAAAGCAATAATAAAATACCTTATTTTAAGATATATGTTGAAATAAAATATATGTCCATGTAACCTGAAGAATGAGATGGAAGTAAATAGAATTGTAAATTATAGCAAATAAGTGTATAATATTCACTTGAAGTAGACTATAATGTGTTAAAGAAGGCTATTGTAACCTCTAAAGCAAACATTAAAAATATCATAGACATAGCTAACTATTCCATTAAGAAAATAAAATACTCTAAATACTTAATACTAAAACCAAAAGAAGAAGAAAACAAGTATCAAAAGACTAAGAAATACAGTGGACAGAAAAATCAAATAGCAAATCATAGGCTAAAACCCAACTACATCAATAACTACTTTAGAGGTAAATGGATAAAATATGAAATTAAAATATAGAGATTGTCTGACAATTTAAAAAGTAAGACCAGATGTTTTTCAGTTCATAAGCATGATGACTGGGTATTCATGTCATCTAAACCTTGTTATGATGTTAGCACATGACCCAGATGGCATTTAAAACAAAACAACAACAGATTAATTTATAAATTAACCAATTTATTAGGAAGAAATAACATTCTTACACGATTATTCATCTAATAAGAAAATTTCAAAATACAGCCTAAATGGGAATAAGAGATAAGCCATAAGCCTAGTTGAAAATTTTAACATTCTTGTGATTGATAATTTTACATGCTAATTTGACTGGGCCAGAGATACCCAGATATCTGGTTAAACATTACTGCTGGCTATGTCCATGCTGGTGTATCCTGAAGAGATCAGTATTTCAGTGGACTGAAAAACACAGTTTACCCTGCTCAGAACAGGTGGGCAACCAATCTTTTGAGGGCCCGACAGAACAAAAAGACAGAAGAAGGAAGAATTTGTTTTTCTTTTGCCTGACTGCTTGAGTTGGGAGCTCAGACTTCTCCTGGACTTGACTGGAATTATACTGTCAGTTCTCATGATTCTCAGGTCTTTGTATTTGGACTAAAACTTACATCATTGGTTTTCCTAGTTCTCAGGCCTTCATACTCAGGATGTAACTGTACTACCATTTTTCCTGGGTCTCCAACTTGCAGATATATGCCATGAGACTTCTCAGCCTCCAAAATTACATGAGAAAATTCCCCATAATCTCTCTCTCAATATATGCCTATCTATCTATCTATCTATCTATCTATCTATATTAGGTCTTTCAGGTGTTTTGAAACACCATAATTAGATAGCTTATAGATGCCATATTTTTTTTTTATTTCTTACATACATGACAATAGTGGAGTGCATTACAATCATAATTATCTATTCACAACACCATTTTTCGTAACTCTGCATATAAAGTAGGTAAATTATTGGTCACAGTTTTAGAGGACAGTAAGTGTAAGATTAAGGTGCTGGAAGAGAGTTTCTGGTAAGAGCCTGCTCCCTGGTTTGTCTTCTTGCTGTGTCCTCATGTGGTGGAAATTGTGAATGAGGCCCCTCGGCTTATTTTATAAGGGCATTAATCTTATTCACAAAGATTCTGTCCTTATACCTAATAATTCCCCAAAGCCTTCACACATCCTAATACTATCAACCTGGGAGTTAGAATTTCAAAATATGATTTTTTTTTGGTGTGTGTGGAGGGGGTGGTACACAAACAGTGAGACCATGACATATACAAAAGGTCCCAAACATATGATGCTTTGACTAAGTTTTTACTTTATCATGGTACAAAAGTGATATGTATTCAATAGAAACTATGCTTCAGATTTTGAATTTTGATCTTTTCCTTTCTTTCAATGCTGGATGGTGGCAGTGAGCTGCATTTCTCAGTCATTTATGTGATCTACAGAGTAAATAACTACTCTATATTGTACTGTGTTGCTATGCTATGATGTTTGGTAGGTTAGGTATATTAAATGCATTTTCAACTTATAAAAAGTTTATTGCAAAGAAACCCCAGTGTAAGTCCAGGAGCATTTGTGTGTGTGTGTGTGTGTGTGTGTGTGTGTGTGTGTGTGTATACACATGCACATATGCATACATGTGCATGTGTATATTCTATTATTTCTGTTTCTTTTGAAAAACACTAACTTATACATTCCTTTTATGAATAACTGATAGAACTATTAGACAAAATATCAATAAATCTAGAGAAGATTTGAATAGCACTATATATCAATTTGACCTAATTGATATTTACTGAACACAGAATATACATTATTTTTATGTGCACCTGGAGTGTTCACTAAAATAAACCATATGTAAGGTCATAAAACAATTCTTTGTAAATTTCAAAGGATTAAAGTTACAGCACATACATTTCTTGATCTCAGAAAATTTAATTGGAAATCTCCACAAAATGAAATAACCAGAAACTCCAAAAATATCTGGAACTAACAATATGCTTTCTAAACATAATGTAGTTAAATTTATCAAAGAGGAATTGGAAAATACTTTGAGTTGAATGATAGTTAAAATATAACATATTGACATTTATGGGAAGTAGTAAATTGTTTGCAAAGGTTGGCTGTAATAATGTGTGTTTTAGTCAGCCTTTTCACTACTGTGACTAAAAGATCTGAACAGAACAATTGTAGAGGAGGAAAAGTTTATTTAGGAGCTCATGGTTTCAGAGTTGTCAGTCCAGCTCCATTCCTCAGGGCTTGAGGTGAGGCAGAATATCGGCAGAAGACTGTGGCAGAGGGAAGCAGCTCACAGGATGATCAGAAAGCAAAGAGAGATTCCACTCACCAGATACAAAATATATACCACAAAGGCAAGCCCCCAAGTACCCACCTCCTCTACTACACAGTACCCACTTTCAGTTACCATTCAATTAATCTCATCAGGGATCAATTCACTGATTAGGTTAAGGATATAACTCAATCATTTCTCCTCTGAAAGTCTTGTATTGTCTCATACTTGAGCTTTTCGGGGACACCTCACATCCAAACCATAACAATGTGTCTCATCCCTTTGTGAATGTTCTTTTTGCAATACGACATTGCTTCTCCTCCTTTCAAGAAGTGGAATTAGTTTCCACTCTCATATTGGGTTGGCTGTGTGATATGCTTTCCTTACCTACAGAGTGTGGCAGAAGTGATGTTGTGAGGCATCTGATCCTAGGTGAAGTACATCTTTTCTTGTGTCAATGTCACTGGAGATTATCACACGAAGAAGCTAAAGTGGCCCCTTGAGGATGACAGACAAGGTGGGGTCAAAAATGCAGTGGAAGTTTGGTTCCACAGTTTGGCTATTGTGAATTGAGTTGCTATAAACATTGATGTGGCTGCATTACTATAGTATGCTAATTTTAAGTCCTTTGGGTATAGATCAAGGAGTGAGATAGATGGCCTTCAATAGATGAACGGATAAAGAAACTATGGTATATATGCACAATGGAATATTACTCAGCATTTAAAGAGGATAAAATTATGGCATTTTCAGGTAATGGATAGGGATGGAGAATGTAATGTAATGAAAGTAAGCCAATCCAAAAAAAAAAAAAAAAAAAACCAAAGGCTGAATGTTCTCTTTGATAAGTGGATGCTGATCCATAATGGAGGAGGGAATGGGAAAAATGGAGGAACTGTGGTTAGGCGGCAAAGGGGAGGGAGGGGAGGGAAGGGGGCATGGGGACAGGAAAGATGGTGGAATGAGATGGACATCATTACGTACATGTATGACTGTACATATGGTGCAACACTACATCGTGTACAATCAGAGAAATGAAAAATTGTGCTGCAATTGTGTGCAATGAATCAAAATGCATTCTGCTGTCATATATACCTAATTAGAATAAATAAGTAAATATAAATAAATAAATATCACCAAACAAACAAACAAACAAATGCCCTGGAAGTTCAGCACCAACTACTAAACATGTGAATCACATGAGGTCCCTCTTAGGGACCCAGCTCTAGAAATCGAGCCACATAAATGGTATCATGGAAGAGGAATCATTGATCTGAACTTAGCTCAAATTATTGGTTCCCAGGATCATGCACAAATAAAATAGTTTCAATTTCCAGACATTAAATAGAGTTATTTAATATGTAACACTAGGTAATGGATACAGAAATAGAAACCAAGAAACAGGATACTGCTATAAAGAAGTCCAAAATATGTGGCATTGGTTTTGGTACTGGTCAGCAATAAGTAGTTGAAAGAGTGGTGGAGATAGGAAAATGTGAATGGAATATTGGAAGTTTGAAAAATCATGACTTGTCTCATGTATTAGTTAAGACATTGTCAAAATTCTACCTGAGCCAAGTTGCAAAAAAGGGAGATTATCAGGAAAGATTATGCATTTAACAACTGGTTTCTTTTGCTTATACATAGTAAGTATGGATGGGTGGGGGGAGGGGGGAGAGGAAAGAGAGGAGAAATAAGGAGCAGGGTATCCAGTTTGCAAGCAAAATTCAAAGGAAATAATATTGGAAGTGTCTCTCTCTCTCTCTCTTTTTTTTTTTTTTTTTTTTTTTTTTTTTTTTTTTTTTACCAGTGATTGAACTCAGGGGCACTGGACTACTGAACCACATTCCAAGCCCTATTTTGTATTTTATTTAGAGACAGGGTCTCACTGAGTTGCTTAGTGCCTTGCTTTTGCTGAGGCTGGCTTTGAACTCCAGATCCTCCTTCTCAGCCTCCAGAGCAGCTGGGATTATAGGCATGTGTCACTGTGCCTGGCCTTGGAAGTGTTTTTTTTTTTTTTTTTTAATTTCAAGGTTAAAAAATAGCTATTAGATATTTTGTTAAGACCTACAAAATATTTGGGATAGTAGACTCAGCTAGACAAATGGGATTCGAAGAATTATAAGGAATTGACTCACAGTATTCTAATGCATGGTGCAAAGTTAATAGGAGAAGAGATAGAGTTGTTTTATGTCTTCACTTGAATAATACTGACATGGCTGAATATAATTGACAAACATCAAACTGTACATAGAAAATTGGTATCTTTTATCATCTGTAACCAATATTTTCCCAAACATAAAAGAATATTATAGGTATGAAAACCACATGAACTAAAAATAAAAATATACCTTGACCAGAAATTTCATGAGAACATATAATCTCAGAGATGGAAAAGAACAAAGACCCAAAAATGAATGTGTCATACATTCTACTAAGAAAGACTGACAAAAGATAAATGATCTATATTGGTGAATGTGAAAAAGGGAAGAGAGTAAAGAGAATAGAAAACATTCAAAAATATAAAAAAATCCCAGCCCTCCTTGTCTGTCAAAGGAAAATGGAACTTTTTTTTTTGTTAATTTGTTATGCTGAAGATTTTAATTTTTTTCTTTTTAAAAAATTCTTTCAATTTTCTCTATGTCCATTTGATATTATTTTTCATAACTAAATATTGCCTGCTAAGGTGTTCTAAACAAAATAGCAATTTTTCTTCTATGAAGTTTTTAGCCTATTGCACCAATTGAATCAATGTTCAGCCAGTTTAAAAATAATTATAATTCTTTTCTTTCCCCTTAACCTACCTTACTTGCCTGAAGTCATGGATTAAACCCTCAGGATTATTATCCTGAGGGTTCACTTCATGATTGTAGGTGGCATTCAGTGCATGATTAAATGGCTACTCTTGATCTCCTCTTGTCTATCTCTACGAAACTTTGCTGGAGAATAAAATATTTCCTTAGAAGGGTTGTGCTATTATTGTCATAGCTGTAAATGCTATCTGATTGTTCTACTCCTTGCTTGTAATCTTAAACCTGACTTTAAGCTCTTCTGTTATATTACTTTTCTTTCCTCTTGGAAACACTTACTTTTAATCTCCCGGAGAGTCTTAGGCAGATTCAATTAAAACTCTGCACGGTGACTCTTTAGACAGACACCAGGGGACAGCTAATGCACAAGCTACCAGAGCAGCTTATCCTAGAATTGCCAAATAAACCAGAAAATCATATAACGAGTGGATTCAATCTAACAGGTAGGTTTAAGAGTAGCTGAAGTTTTGAATTGCACTTGGAAATGATGTGCTTTAGGGCAAAGTTTGTTGAGTTTTGGGAATAGGATTCTATAAAAACCTGAAGTGTGGTGAGGCAAAGCAGGGGAGGATATGGATGCCATGCCATGTTCAGTTACTAATTGTATGGTTAGGTGTCTTCATATTTTTATTTGTCAAATAATTTCTGGTGCTGTTTTAAGGATTAAACAAAGGGTGTCTCTGAAAAGAACTTTAAATATATGTTAAAGACAAGCCAACTATTTGCTTAATCTAATGCCCTTAATCCACGAATAAAAAGATACAAAGATTTTGGGGAGTTCATTCACCTGCCATTGAGCCTTTTTAAAGGTATTCTTGGAGTTTGTGAGATACAAATAAGTGAATAAAAAAGAAGGGCTTCCACCCTCCTAATCTTTTTTTTTTTTAATGTCCTGTTTGGACTAGTATAACAGAAACACCATAGACTGAGTGGTCTATAAACAACAGAAATTTATTAATCATAGTTTTGAAGAATGGGAAGTTCAAGATTGAAGGGCTGGCCAGCTCAGTGTGTGCTGAGGGTTGGCTTCCTGGTTTATAGATAGTTACCTTCTCACTCAGAGCTCTGAGCATGCAAGGTGGAAACAGTAATGGAGCTGTCTTTTGGGGAGCCATATTGAGGGCTCTGCCTACTTGCCTACAAGACCTAATCCCCTCTCCAAGGCCCCATCCTCAAATGCCATCATATTGGGGATCAGGTTTCAATTCATGAGTTTTGCTAGGACACAAGTGTTCAGACTATGGCAATCAGATATCTGAGAATTGTCCTGAAATTTTCTCTCACTCTTCCACCCTCATCCTCCCTCCAACCAATCATGATGCCTTATCAACTGTGCCTCGGAGATCCCTGGAATCCACTTGACGTGCTCCGTCTTGACTTCTGCTACCATGTTTAAGCTATACCCACATCCCACATCTCACTCTATTTCATTCTCTGCACTTTCGGAATTGTTTTAATTAAATAAACGTTGGATGATGTAACTTTTCAACTTGAAATCTTTCAATGCTCCCCCATCCCCGAAGGATCAGTTTCAGCTTCTTATGCTCTTCTTTTATGCTCCACAATCTTGTTCTTACTTCCTTCTTGTCTTCTTCTTTCCTAATTCTCCTCCATGCTTTGTTCATCAAGCTTTAGGGAACCATATGGAGTAGGCTATTACAGTGTCGTAAAATAAATTCACCTGTGAAGAGACCATGGGTTATAGAAATTAGAAAAAGTTTATTTTCTTATAACCTTAGCTCAAAAGTCAATTTGGATGTCTCAGATTCTATAAACCAGAATGTCTTTATCTTCTGTTCAATAACCTCAGAGCCCAAAAGGGCTTAAGCTGATAAAAATAGATGATTTTGCAAGGAAAAAAAAGCCGCATTATATAAATAATTTAAAAATATTTTAGTGTAAACTTATGGTTTTTAAATCTAGTCAAATAAAACTTAGTATTGTCAGAATCCTAAATATTGTTTATGAAAAAAAAAAAACAACCTTTGGGCTTGGAAATTTCTGCCTGACTTTACCTGTTAGGTAGCTAAATTCTTACAAATATGCCCCCAAATTGGGACTTCAAAAGGTTATCTGATTTAATTTTTTTCTTTTGGTGACAGAGAAATGCCTTCAATTAATTCAGATTGTTATTGATGTTTCCAAGAAATTTTACAACATTTTTTTGTCAGTATACTCCAAAGTTTCAGCATCAAGGCCAAGAATGTCTTCCTTATGCCTAATCAGGCTCTCTCCCCCTTTTTCTAATTTTAACTTGTTTCCTCTCATGGTTTCCTTGGTCAAGATGAAGAATAGCTAATTTTTTGGTCACTAGGATACGTGACATACATTTTTTTCCCCATAGATGTTCCTTTTCCAAACTAAATGATCCCAGTGCCTTTAGTCTTTTCTCTAAATAACAGTTTTTTATTATTTACATTTTATTTTTCCCCGTTTTTAAGATCCTATCAAATTTCTTCATATTCTTTGAAATTGCAAAGACAAACATAGGACACAGTATTCTATTAGCATCAGATCATTGCCAAAAACAAGTAGAATGTTGCTGCCTGACTCTTGGCAAGGGGCACTATTGTGAATATACCCTGGTATTCAGTTTCCCGCCTTCCAATAACATTATCTTCAAAAGCATTTGTTCAGTGTCTGTGTGAAGAGCCAGCTTGCAAAAGTATCAAAAGAAATTCAGATGCTCATCTGTTCCCATCAGACTTGTGGTAGGAATAGGCATCCAGTGTTGTAAGCCAGAGAGCTGCAAATAAGAAAGACTATAAACCAAAATTAAGATTTTTGTCAGTGAAGGTTAATGAAAAAGTAGGAATCTAAGATGATATTTTTTTGTCTTAAATGGCTGGAAATAAATACAAAAAGAGAACAACACAATAAAAGCCGGTTTATTTAGCATCAAGCCTTCCATATAGATAGGAAAATTCACTCTGTTCCTTAATTGTGTGGGAAATGCACATGGATCTTTCAGTGACAAAACTAAAGGTCCTTTCCTGGTCCAGAATGGTTAGGGTGTTTCTTCTTTTGCAAGTTTGGGGGACTTGCCTGATGTGCCCATCTTCTCTGGATGACACTACTCTATTCCATGGCTGTGTTTCCTCTTCTGAAGTCTTTGCATCTTGTTCTATCTGTTTGCCTTCCAAAGACAAAAACACAGGCTCCTTTATGTGGATGTCATTACCCTCACTAAAAGGAAATAAGCAAATGGGAAGATCTTTAAAAAGTAGGGAGAAGGTACATAAATTACTAAAAGGGACCAATGTGCTACAAAATGTTTCCTCCTTCATTTTTCTCCTGATTATCAGGCATTCCAAATCTCTTGTGTCTTTCTGATGGTAGCCTAGAGGTCACCAAGGTCAGGTCATCAACTTAATATAGAAAAATGGCGAATCTCTGGCTCATGTGGGAAATGTGTGTTTCTAAGACTTCTCCATCAATTGTACTTGTGCTCACTAGGATTGTGGCCTTATTTCCTCAGTAATCCTCATTGTATATAGATGTGTGATATTGTGAGCACTAAGTTCAAGGAACTCTCTTTTCTGAATTAGCCACTTGGAATTTAGAAAAGATCTGGAAATTTTATATTCTGATATTCGATTAAAATCATGTGTAACAGTTTGATTATGTGTATTGACTTTAGAAAATTCTCCCTTATCTAATAAAGATGAAGACAATAAAAAAATGAACAAAGAGGCATAGACTATAACACTTATTACAAGTAAGGCAAAAATCTAACATAAATAATACAAGTTTAACTCACTCAGGAAATTACCTCCTTTCCTCTTTTAATTTCTAAATGTTAACAGACTGAGTCAATTGGCATTTATATTTGTTATTTAGAGAAGTCAGGTCTTACCAGGGAAAAAGAGACAAAATTATTTTCCTATATATTCATTTTTAGGGATTTGAATGTTATTTTGAAATGGGTTTAAATTAAAAAAGTGATTCAGTGTTCTAAAAATATGTTAAGTACAATCGTATTTATAAATTTTCAGGAAATAAAAATATAATTACTATCTTTTGAAAGAGATTAGAGACTCTGCTATAAAGTATTATTTAAAACTTGTTATCAGCATTGACATTGTCACTGGTGAGTGGTGCCTAGGAGAGCCCATGGCTTTGTGGAGAAGAGCTGACAGGTCTTTCCTGAGTTGGGCCACATAGCAGGGTGTATATAATGTGTGCATTTTCTGTCCCAGATGCTTTTGCTGGAACCCTGCAGATAATCCTTCATCTTTATCTACTCTTTTGTGGCTCAAATATAGTAATTGCTCTGTTTCAATCCAAGAGGCCTTGGAATCTTAGAACTGAAAGATCAGACTCTGGAACTGGAGGAGACATTAGAACACAAATAAACCAAAGAGTTCTTTAATATATAAGGTCAGCTGAGACCAAAGCAGCAGCAGCAACAAGAACAACAACAAAACAGACAAAATTTTTCCTTTCTCAGGGTTCCACTATGAAACATTAGAGAGAGAAGCATGAAGTTCTGGTCTACTAACATCTAGCCAAAGCCTGGCTTTCCTCTATCAACTGACTTGCAAGTTTCACCTTTGTTTATTTAGTGACAAATATGTGCATAGAGGACTAATAAAGACTGTCAATCATATTTACAAAGAAAGCATTTCCACTAATAACTGATTTTTCAGTACAAGTTTCACCTCTGAAAATCCTCTTTAAATAACGTTATTCAATTCGATCATTCCCTTGAGCTTGGTTTTACATCTATCTATCTATAATATATATATATATATATATATATATATAATAGATATATAATTTTATGTATATAATTTTATATACATATATATAAAATTCCTTCCTTTCCTCTGAATTACTACATCATTAGTTAGTGTTAGTAATTATTTTCAGCTATTTTAGGTGTACACAATTTGTTTCTCTGAATAGAAATTAGGGTCAGATGGGTGTGAGCCTTCTACCTGTTTTAAAACTTCCACTATCTAAACCTGTTAGATTCTCCAACAAAAATATATTCCCTATGTACATACCGAATAAAAGATACAGAAGGCATATGAAAAATATATTTTGTCACTTATGATTAGAAATCTAATAAGTTTAAACTGAAATTATCTGTGTGGGTCTAGGGATGTGCCTCAGAGGTATCATGTTTGCTTAACGTGAGCAAAGCCCCAGGTTCTATCCCTAGCATCATGGGGGAAGAAAATAAATTATCTGTGTGATTAATTTTGCATAAGTATATATATATATTGCTATTCGGTTCATCTCTGATCTTTTTCCAACTCAGGCTTTCAGCCCCTTCTCATCAGATTTTCTAGATTTCTCTATGTTGACAGAAAAACAAGGGTTAAGCCTATCACAAGGGTCTTCCAAAGACCCAGCATACCACAATCACTGTGGGTGTCCAAGTTTTTTTGGATTCAGAATATTTTGTGAAAGTTGACAAAAATTGTCTCTTATAGTTCACCTGAATACTTCTGTATAAAAAGCTGAGACTAATCACCCAATAAATAGTCTAGTGTCTCAGCCAATGTGATTTTTTTTTTCAGTTCTTCAGTTAAAGTTGTGCTGGATGATAGATTAAATGACTCCTAGGGTACCAATATACCCACTGCCATGCTGCTTTCAAGGGTCTGTGGACTGCTTGATTGCTCCTGCCATGTTCAATAACAATTTCCTAATTTTCAAATCCCAGAAACATTTTCTCAGTCCCTGTCTTCACTTTTCTGAGACATGTGATACAATCGACTGATTCCTGTTTTGAAACTTTCCTGGGTATCACAGAAGTCACTGTTTTGGTCTCCTTCTTCACCACATGTCATTTCTCACTTCCTTCATCAGATCCTTTTATTTTGTCATCTCCTCACATATGATGTTTTTCAGAATCATTGCTTGGTCTTTTCCCTGTCTCACAGGATAACAGGCTCTCACCCTTTTCCAGGATTTCCATCCATACCTGCACACTGATCACTGCCACATCTGGACCTCTTCTTCAGGCCTCTCTTCTGCATTCCTCCTGCGTTTTCTATTCAGTATCTCAAACATGAATGCATCTCTATCCACACCACCAGTCTTCAGGAAATGAGGCTTGTTGTTATTTCTTAAGTTTCTACTCTCTTTTCTGCTGGGTACTTCTCACTCGAATCAGATCAGGCCATCATTTTTTGTTTCACTTCTTTATTATTTTAGTAACCTTCAAATTAAATAGCAATGTATTTGCTTATCTGTCTCTGTCCTTAGAAAACTGTGAACTTCTGGCATGTAAGGACTGTGGCTTGTTGCCTCTCTATCCCTAATGCCTCACAATGTCCTCTATATTAAGTGCTCCATAAATGCCTGTTGACTCAACAGTACACTGTATTTGGATGTTCATTTTTTGGGGGGATTCTTTTGTCTCTGTGCTTTCGTATCAGACTTTGATGCTATTGTGTCCTATTTGTTTATCACTCCTTATGCTTGAGAATCAAGCTCAGGATCCTTGGAAGTGTCCACAGTCCCTGTGTTTATCAATTCAGCTAGTGCTACCTAAAAGCAAGTTTGGCCCACAGTGAGCATCTTGTTGTAAGTGATCAGCTTTGAAAGGCTCCACTGGGAATCTAATCAATCTCTGTGAGTACAGACATCTTTTGCTGCTGCTTTCCAGGAAGCTGCCAGATGGCTCACAGAAAAGCATCCTTATTTAAAATCCTTTCAGAAGCGTCCTGGGAAAATATTTTGGGCAAGCATTCAAACAAGATCAGTGAGTGAAGCAGTGGCTAGGGGAAGGACATCATTTAGCATACCTATCCCCAGCTGATCTTTGTGCTTGCTTCTGAGCAAACACTGATTTATCAACTCATCACAGTTCCTAAACTCAAATTGCTAATTCTTAACAAGCATCTCCTATGAGCAGAGCAAAAAGAAATATCTTAATGATGCCTTTAAAATATGCCTTAGATATGGGACCATGTTGATAATAGGATTTTCATTAAAGAAAGACTAGTGGATGGGGCTGGGGATGTGGCTCAAGCGGTAGCGTGCTCACCTGGCATGCGCAGGGCACTGGGTTCGATCCTCAGCACCACATAAAAATAAAGATGTTGTGTCCACCGAAAACTAAAAAATAATTATTAAAAAATTCTCTCTCTCTCTCTCTCTCTCTCTCTCTCTAAAAAAAAAGAAAGACTAGTGGATAATAATAAGTGGTTCTCAAATATAAACAAGCTTTTGATGATAAATGCTCAGTATGTGTAGCTCAAAAAAGAATGGACAATAGTGAATGGATTTATTTGGAGAAAAACAAAGGCTCTAGTATTTGCTTCCCTAAGGTTTTCATTGTGTCTTCTTCAGTCTTTAATGTGACCACATCAAAAGAGCTTGGGATATTAGAATTGGAGGCAAGACAAATTCAATTCCATGAACAGAGTTTCTAGGAATTTTCCTGGTTCTTGATAGATCAAACCACATCAGTAAAATGAAATCTTCCAAATTGGGGACTGGATTACCCCACAGGTCAATAGGCATGTGTCCAGGGACCTGTTTTAAAGGGCAAAAAAAGACAGAAATACTTGGATTTTCTTGAAAATGTAGAATCCAGACATTCATCTTTTCTTAAAGTATATAACTTAAACGTATAAAAATGGAGTACCTAACTTAAGCACAATAAATAAAATCAAGAATCAATAAATGGGATGGATTCAAATTAAAAAGGTTCTTCTCAGCAAAGGAAACAATCAATAATGTGAGCAAAGTACCTACATATTTGGAGAAAATCTTTACCACATACACCTCTGATAAAGAATTAATCTCTAGGATATATAAAGAACTCAAAAAACTTAACACCAAAAGAACAAATAATCCAATCAATAAATGGGCTAAGGAACTGACTAGACAATTCACAGAAGAAATACAATTGATTAACAAATATATGAAAAAAATGTCCAACATCTCTAGCAACTAGGGAAATGCAAATCAAAACTACACTAAGATTTCATCTCATTCCAGTCAGAATGGCAATCATCAAGAATACAGGCAACAGTAGGGGATGGGGTTGTAGCTCAGTGGTAGAGTGCTTGCCTCACATGTGTGAGGCCCTGGGTTCGATTCTCAGCACCACATAAAAAAATAAACAACTAAAAATAAAAAAAAATTGTGTCCATCTACAACTAAAAGAAATATTTAAAAAAAGAATATAGGCAACAATAAATGTTGGCGAGGATGTGGGGGAAAAAGTACACTCATACATTGCTGGTGGGACTGCAAATTGGTACAACCACTATGGAAAGCAGTATGGCGATTCCTCAGGAAATTTGGAATGGAACCACCATTTGACCCAGCTATCCCATTCCTGGGTTTATACACAAAGGACTTAAAATCAACATACTACAGTGATGCAGCCACATCAATTTTTATAGCAGTTCAATTTATAATAACTGAACTATGGAACCAACCTAGGTGTCTTTCAATAGATTAATGGATAAATGAAATATTATTCAGCTTTAAAGAAGGATGAAATTATGACATTTTCTGGTAAATGGATGAGTTGGAGAATATCATGCTAAGCAAAATAAATCATTCCTCCAAAACCAAAGGCCAAATATTTTCTCTAAAATGTGGATGCTCATTCACAATGTGGGGAACACTAGAGAAGTTACCTTAGATTATGTGGAAGGAAGTAAAGGGAGGGTAGGTTAGGGGATGTTGAGATAGGAAGGACAGTAGAATGAAACAGACATTATTGCTTTGTGTATATATATGACTACATGACCAATGTGATTCCACAACATTACTCTCAGAAAAATGAGAAATTATTTCCCATCTATGTATCAAAGTACATAAATGCAGTCTACTGTCATGTATAACTAATTAAAACAAATAAAAAATTTAAAAAATTTTCCCTTTTTTTGAAAATTGGAGCACATAAATAGTTTTTTTTTTCCCCTGATAGATTGAACTGCTGTTCTACAATGTGAAGAATTGATGATGTAATCAATTCTATTAGAGTGTGTTGAATGGGAGGTCAGGTTTAAATGCATTCAAAGTTTTGGTCTGAAAAGCAGATTTATCATGAGGTGAAGGTAGATTTGGGCAGTGATTTCTGAAACACGATTCTCCTGATTTCTCTTCCAGGAGTCAGATGCAGATGGGCTAGCTGACCCTGAGGATGTGTCTGTGCTGTCTGGGATGGAGTAGCTTACTGGCCATCTGTGAGTAATTATGCATAATATTCATACCTGGGAGTAGGGAGCTGTTTTATCACCAGATGTGACCATTAAAAAAGAAACTCTCAGAAAAACTGGTGAGAAGCCAACTAGCTGATAAAATGACATTCTTTTCCCTGAAACACAAAAAGCCTTGAGAAAATAAGTTGTATTATAAATACAGTAAGCAAATACTAGATTAATAAATCTAGTGAAAACTGTTGTTAAGAAGGAAAACTTCCTCCATGGAAAGATGGTCAACTAATTCTTCCCCAAAGAGCTGATGATGAAATGGATTTCCTTCACTTGATCTTTTATTCAGGTTAGTGCCAGGCAATCCATTCTAATATCCACGGCTGTTCACTTCATGGATCATGTTCCAAAAAGGAGTGCGTTAAAACCCTCCTAATTTTATCATTTTTTTGACCAATAGTTTACTCATAATTACACAGAGAAACATCTGATTGAGAAAATGGTGGTAGAACAGAGCGCCATCATTGTCATCATGCTTCCAACTGGAAAAAAAGACTTTCCCCCTCTCTTTCTTTGCCTTTGGTTTCTATATCTTTTTAAAACTCCTTCCTGCTATTCATCTGTAGGTATGCTGCTATTGTGTTCTGCCTCTCTCAAGTCCCTGCAATCAGTTCACCCATTTATGACCCTTTTCATTAATGCTAAGAGAAAAGCATGAGAAAAATAAAGGGATTTAGCTAAAATGAAATCACTTTATATCTAATCTGTTAATGGCTTTTATTCTCCCTCAATAGAACAACTTGCCAAAAAAAATCACAAACATACACAGTTAGGAGAAAATGTATTCAGAGTGCATAATCATACCCTGTTATTTGTGTTTGACTATGAAAGTCAAAAAGTATTTAATCAAGAGACTTGTTAAATCAGAGATTATACAAATTAACATGACATTCATGTTTTGAAATTACTTTTAGAAAGAAAAACTACCTTTGAAGCTGAAATTAAATAAAAGAATTCTTTTAGGGATCAAACCCATCTCATCTAGACAATGATAGATACATGTGTTTTGTATTTTACATGTGAATAACATGAAGAAAGCAATAAAACTTAGTAGAACAAAAAGGAAATTAAAAATACAGAAAGGATTGGTGGAATGAGTCCATATATATGCACAGATATGAACACATACACATACATCCTGTGCATGAAAATGGTCAAGCCAAAGGGAATTAATATATTTAAGTTTATAAAATAAACAGTTCAGTTTAGCAGAGACTGCAGGGGACGTGACTGTGGCCATGCTATAAAGGGGAATATCTTTTTTTCACAGTAATTAGGTTACATATATTTGCGGTGAGTAGAACATGTTGTCTTTTATGCAGAAATTTGTTCCAGTCTGTTTCAGTGTTGTTGTTGTTTTTTTTTTTTTTCCCTCTAAAGGTATGCTTTAAATTATTTGTTTCCAACAGATTTGAGGTTTATTTTCCAGACAAAATATTTCTGGTTTAACTATTAGTGAATGCCCATCAGCATTGCCAAATTCTCCCTTCCCTTTGTGAACTGTCTACCATAATTGATGTTCACTGTCAGCCTGGATATCTTAAATTTGGTTTGCATGATCTGTTTCAGGTTTGCTTGATTTATTTTGATCAAGTTAACCAGATAACTGTCCATTGCCATTTTTAATATGCGCCATGGTGCTACAAATGTGTTAGGGAAGAAAGGGCTGGTTTCCCCCTGTCCTGTTTTAACACTTTCCTTTGTTACATGTAGACAAACGGAAGTCAAGAACATCTGGAAACAATCAGTAAACAACAGTTTGGAAATTTCTGCTTCATTTAGACTTGACATTCTTCAGAAAGAAAAAAAACTATACATAGAATAATTAAATTTACATTTTAATTTCATCTGGAAAAGTCATCTACTTCATATCTCTAAAACCATTAATTTCCCATTTTCATTGTCATTGTCCTAATCTAGCGATAATTATACTCTGCCCCCTTGCCTCTTCAAAATGTACACGTCTGGTCTCCAGTCATAAGAATTTTCTTCTTAAAACTTACAATGAGGCATTCTGTCACTTTTCACTTCATAAATGTCTGAAGTCTGCAAACAGACCCATGCTGTCTGCCTGTCTCTTTGCATAGTTTAGTGTTGACTCTTAGGTTCCTTGCTATGGTCTGCGTTTCCCAATATTCTTGTCAGGATGCCTTTCTGTATCTTAAATCATTAGTGTTGGATCTTTTCCATATAGGGTGATATCTGGACTGAATGGTTTACCTGTTGAAATCCATTGTCACCCAGTTTCTACCCAACTCAGACCAACCCCTAAACTTGTCCTACTTTAGAGTTTGGCTCACTTCTGGGAGCCACCCCTTCCTTCCAATAACCAGTTTTGATGAAAGTGTATGTTCAAAACATGTGTATTTTACAGTTTTCATTCTTGACACATTAATCATTCCTCAAGTACTATTTGTATAATGTTAATTATATGTACATCTTATACACAAACAAAAGTATAAACCCGATGAAGGAAAATCCAGGTCTTGTGAAACTCTGAATTCTCCTTCTCTTCTCCCTAATGTTTATCATAGTGACAAACACAAAGTGTGACCTGATAAGCTTTGACTAAATGGAAACCAATAGGAACAATACAAAGTCTATTTGGAACTTTTCATGTTTCAGAGCATTTCTCTTAGTTGGAAGAAGACAGCTCTCTTTGTTATTCTCACTGTTAATTCTTATGTACTTGGAACTTTTGCCATTTCAGAGCCCAGGGATTGTGTCTTTCAACTCTAGAAATCAAAGGACCTTTAAGAATAACTTTCTTTGTACTCCAGGATTAAGGGTTTTCTAGACGCCATCAATGGTTTTCTTGTAATTTTGAAAAAATTATATATTCCAGGAATGTGGACACCTAGGGTATTTGTTTAAGTTGTTACTTTTAAGAATTATCAATTGATTCTTTTGCTCAACATAACTAAATGAAACCATTGCTCCCCTGATTTCCTCCAATTTATGGATTGAGAGCATAAATAAGTTGCTTCAAATGCCAAAGTCTTGGGTAATATTTTTTTCATATTCACTTTATCCTAAATACTCATCTTCAGCTTTCTTAAATGATGAAAAGATGAAATAGGTCAGGAAAGATAAAATAGTTCTACAAATTATACTGTAGAGCACTTTATGGTCATATAAAAATTAAATGATAAATACTTACATGAATATCTTGAGTTTTTCAAATTCATATTTTGGATATGAGAGAAAAGAGGTGAATACATAGCAGAAGAGAAAACAAGAAAAATATGTGAGATATAGAGAAGGAATATGCTAAAATAGTGCTAAGAATGCCGTTTGAATTACTAGTTTCTCTCTCTGTCTTTTTCTCTCTCTCTCCATCTATCTATCTATCTATCTATCTATCTATCTATCTATCTATCTATCATCTGTATACACACACACACAAATTTGCAACAAGCTGACAACTAGAGTTTTTTTCATCTTAAATGCTGAATACATTTTCATTAGAAAATTAGTATTTGATTATATTACATTTTGAAGAGGTCCTACTTTTTTTTTTCCTTAGTGATAGTATACCACAGAAGCTTGAGACTTCATTACTAGACATTTCCTAAGGATTCTGTTCCAAGAATTCCACATACTTCTTACTTAATAGCCTTGTTAGGTTAATATCTACTAGAAAATGCATCCAGGACAAAGTAATACTTAGGAATTAACAAGATTCTTGTTCTACACTTTTTTCCGCTTTGCAATTCTCTTCTTGTCAAACTCTAGCAATGAAAAGATAAAGTTAAAGAATTGATTCAGAAAATACATGTAGGGTAGAGTCAGTTAAAAATCCAGATACAATGAATGGAATGAGAACTTGCAATAGTCTATCTGTTCTTCTGTGGTGGAGTGGGAGTTCTGTAGAAGCAGGTGCTCCTTCTTACCATATTCATTTCTCATTCTGAAAGCCTTATAATTTTTTTAATGAACTTTGAAAAATAAGTAATGATGGGCTGGGGACTCTGCTCAGTGGTGGAACACTTACCTAGCATGTGTAAGGCCCTATGTTCAATAGATAGCACCAGGAAAGAAAACACAAGGAAATAAGTAATGTTTTACAAAACAACATCAATGAAGATATGAAGTACCAAAATAACAGTTATAATAAATAATCTGGTTAGTAGGGAATCAAGTATGTTAAATATTGACTGCCTCTCTGGTTCTTTACTAATTTTTAGTTTAAATATAATTTATTCAAATAAAGATATCCATGTCTTCTAACAGACTATCCACTGGAAAAGGAAATAAATAAGTGAATGAAAAAATGACTTGATAAAATTATCTTTATGAAAGTTAGTTTTAAAGTCTTGAAATCTTGTGTATTTTATATCATGGTAGATATTTGAAAACTTCTTTGGTAAAAGATACATCAAAGGAGATAATTCCTTGAAAAAATAAAAATTAATCACAATGAAAGGTTCATTCATAAGTCAGTAAAGATGGAAGGTGAAATATATCAGGAGAATAGGCACTACCAAATATGAAATGATTTTATGGGGGAGGTATAATAGTGATTGGGTAATCAAAATATTCTTTTACTCTTTGTAGAAGAAGATCTACTCTGTTCATCATTCAAGACAGTCATTTGAAGTTGTGTTTGGAAAGACCAGTGATGTCTTCTCTAAGTTGCTAGTTATTATGCAATGTATGTTAATAGATTACAGATTCTATTATGCTTAGAATTTTATACCAAATTCTTAAAAAGATGATTAAAATAGAAGTAGAAACTAAAAAACAATTTAGAAGAAATACATATACTTCAAACCAATTTTTTTCATTGAATTTACAGAAAGTCTGATTTAAAATGGTTTATAAACCCTTTCAGTGGCTGACTTCTATTTTTCTACTTCATTTAGTATTATTTTTCTCATGACATACTATATTCTTGGCAGACTGTCCATTGTTTAGTTCCTTGAATCTATTCCATTTTCCCCTAAACTCAAGGCCTTAAATCCAGTGTTCATTCAATATTCTGCCACAAATACTCTTTCTTCACTCCTGGAAAACTCCTTACATTCCAAGGGCTGGTGTCACTTTAAATATCATTTCCTCTTCAGAATCTTTGATTCTTATATTTAATTATATTAATAAATATAAGTGGCATAAGGTTTCTGAAATTTTATAACCCTGATTAAAATGCTAAACAATAAGATCAACAAATATTTTAACTGTTTAAATACCCAGTACAGATTTTAAAATTGTTTTGAACCATCAATCTTAAAATAATCAGTTATAGTTTTTAAAAGACCATGTTATGTTCTAATGCCTATAGTTTCTATGAGTGGCAGACTTTTGTTAAAGTGACAAAATAAAACTGATAAAAGAAAAGACACAATTCGCTTATTTTTTTTCAAGTTTCTATACTTTTAGTTGGATGTCTGAGAAAGTAGTGAGTAGATAATTGGTGCTTTTTTATTTTAATCATCATCATAATAATATATTGTTCCAGGAATTTCCAAGTTATATTTAAGGCCAAATATAATGCCTATACACATCATTCATTCAGCAAATATTTAATGAGCACCTTTTATATGCCAGTGAGAAGCTGGCCAAATTCCTGAAAGTCAATTCTCATTAATCAATTCATCAAGTTAAAAGTTATTGCTAATTGTTTCCTAACAGGCCTTTAGCTATTATTAAGTTATCAGGGTACATTCTATACTATAATTTTTAACATTACAATAGGGCAGATTACCCATGTTTGTTCAGCTTTTCCTATTATGCCCCTTTCCTTAATTATTTCTTTTCTGTTTATATCTTGTTTTTTGGGGGATGAGGGATATATCTTTTTTTTCTCCAATTTACTAAGACCATTTCAGTTTCTATTTCTGTCACTCAGATTGTAAGCAAAAATTACACGCCTAAATAATCAGGTTTTCATCTTTTATTAGAATCATTACTATGTGTAGTAGTAGTGTGACATCATCCTTGACTTCTAGGAGATGGTTCTTGAAATGCTTTCCAGGAAGATTTCAATCAATGGTATTGGCTTCTCCATAAAACTGGTTGTTCCTTTGGGTGGTGCTAACAATGATTGTTGTACTGGGGATTGCAGCGTGCAGAAAGCTTTAAAGGAGACCATGGAAGAACAAAGTAAGAGGGGTTCCACATTTTAAATATGCTTTTACATTTATAAAATCATTCCTCATGACAACCCTGTCAGGGAGATCATATTCTTCCAGTATATAGATGAGGAGACTAGCCCTTTAGGAGATTAACAAACCTGCTTACCATTTTTTCATTAGTTCTTTACAGTCTGCCATTTTACCTCTGTGAGAGGCTGCAGGAGATGATCTCAAGAGCAGGCATTAAATACCCTATCAATGCAAGTTTGGGGATCAGACTGAAGCCAGAATTAGACAGGCAGTTGGTACAGATAGGTAAATCAAGTCAGGTTGGCGGACCAGGGAGGCCAATTTGAGTGAGTCCTGGAAGTTGGAGACTGCCCTCTGAGGAACTGAAATGCCTTCAGAGGCATTTCTCCACCTGAATCAAGATAACCTGGCCCTACCCCAACCTGTTGCTAAGGTAACCTGTCCCAGGGATTGTCCTTCTCTACAGGGACTTGTTAATTAGGCCCCCTTCCTACCCAGATAACTCGACCATGGCTCCTCCAGCCCATCTGCTTCTCATCTTTTGGCCATCCCACTGAGCATCTCCTGGGCCTAGTCACATATGCAGGGAGGAGAGAGATTAGGGAAAAAGAGCAGGAGAACAAAGGAAGCCTACAATATACAAGAAAGACAGAACTCCCTCACTTCTGGGGATAGCAGGATACCAGCTATGGCCCTCTTTTCTCTCCCAGGAGAAGTTTATGTTACCCCTTTTTAAATAAACCCTGCTTTATATGCTTGCCTCAGTGATCTTCTCTAATATCACACTTCAACATGTGAAGAAACAGGACTTGTCACCAGTAACTGGTGGCATCAATATCTTAAGGCTACCTTAAGGCATTGTTTTTATTTATTTATTTATTTTTTAATATTTGCTCTTTCTTTTGGTGACGGGGATCGAACCTAGGCAAGCACTGTACCACAGAGCCACATCTCTAATCCTCACTGTAGACTTTTAAAAACTTCTTAAAAAAATAATTGAATGGTAAAAGGTAGAGGAAAAACAAGTTTTGGCTTTGGAGCTACATTTGTTTTCTGTTGTTGGCGTAACAAATTACAATGGATTTAGCAGCTTAAAAGAATTCTATTTGTTATCTTGCAGTTCTCTAGATCAGAAGTTCTAGTTGCTTTGTCTGGGTTCTCTGCTCTGGGTATCACCAGAAAAAAATCAATAACTGGTCTCCTAATGGGGGGTACTGGAAGAACCCATTTCCAGAATTAATCATGTTGTTGAAAGATTTGAGGTTTTTTTTTTTTTTTTTTCCTCTCTCTTGCTTTCAGTAGAGAGCTGCCCTCAATTGCAGCATGAACTCTTTGGTTTGTGAATGTGCATTGCCACATCTCAGTCAACAATGGTGGGCTAACTCCTTCTCATGTGTGGAATTTCCTTTGCCTTCCTCTTCCCCTTTCATTTGTACAACATTTCACCACTTTCAAGGGTCTGTGAGATTGGATGAGGCCCATCTGGATAATTCAGGATCCCTTACTTTTTGATATCCTTTTCTATGTAAATAAAATGGTCATAAATTCCAGGTATTAGGATGTGGACATCTTTGGGATCATTCTGCCTACCACAGGCAGGAGTGAAAGAGGAAAAACGTTTTCTCTATTAAGAAATATACTCAAAGGAATTCTTAAAATATTTTGTTAGATAAAATTTAAGTACAGGATGCCATGTTTAATGTTGGTTTTCATGCTTAGTTGAAATTTGTGGGTAAATATGCAACATCATAGTTTAGGGTCTTTTTATCTTCCATTTTTGGTGTAGGCCGTTTTATTTGGATTTCTTAGTTCTAATTTATAACTTTTCAAGCATAATTAAATTTAAATTTTTTTGCTTGTCCTTTTGCTATACATTTTTCTTGATCACTACTAATGTAGTTTATACAATTTTATTTGAATTTCTATGGTGATTTACATCATGACTGAAGACAGAGGTTTGGAAATCCTGTTTCACTTCTAAAGATCTGAAAGTTGAAGTAAAAGGTTGGCAGTAATGAATTATGAATGGTAACTTGTATTTCATTTGGAAAATTTTTTCCTTGAGGAATTGTGCTTTGTATTGTTTTTCAAATTAAATGTCACTTAGGGCTTTATGCAGTTTCTTAAACTCTTTAAATTAGCAAATTATTCTTATTCCAAAGAACCCAAGCAGTTCAAGGTTCAACTGGGTTTCATTATGATGTCAGGGGTGCCTCTGCTTCACTCCTCCAAAAATGTTCTCTTCCATGGTTTCTGTTCCTACTTCAATAGAAAAATATTGACATAAATTAAAAGTGAGCACTGAGTTGCTCTTTTGGGAATTGCCCCCTCCTTTTCTTCCTGTACTGACATTAACATCATCCATTTCATTTTGCCTGGAGACAGAATCTGTTATATCAGTTTCTCATCTACATTTTGCTTGAGAAAAAATGTGGAAGACAGCTGTTTTTATGTTGAAATGGATCCAGTTTCTACTAAGTCTCTCCTAAGAGCTTTTGGGGGGTTATTTTTAATTCTGTCAGAATTAATTTGGACTAAAGTATAAATGACCACTGTTGTCCCTACCTAATTTTTTAAAGAATGTGTGGTTACCCCTGCCTCTGATTAAGCAGTAGACATGTACACTCCCAAGTAAAATAGAAAAATACCACTTCAGGGAAAACTAACGTATTTACTCAATTCCTGTTGTGGTCCTTTGACTTGACTAATATTTTCACCAACTGATCAGGAATTTAAAAGAAGTTATTAAATCACTTAAGCAACAAACCTGAGTAATTTATAAAGTCTCTATGTAAAGACATTGCTCTAATTTATGTACCAGTTTGTGGCTGATGGTGAGAGTAAAGTGTGAAGAGGAAAATTATGTTGCATTAAATTCCATTGAAAATCTTCCCCCCTGGGAGATCAGCTTCCATTCTTGGGCTTTGGGGAAAACTGGACTTTCTTTTCATGACCTGGTAAGAGAAAAAACATAACAGTTCTTAAACACTTCTGAGGAGCATGACTCCCTCTCACCTCATTTGGCCTCTGGCTGTTGAGTCCTCGAATTGCATCTGAGTGCATGTGACTATGACACATGCCTGTAAGTTGAGGGTAGGGATAAATTCCCATTTCTCTCTCTGTTCCATTCTTCACTTTGAAAAGGATGAGATCAAAGCCTGGGTTCCAGAGTGGACTCGATCTCCTTCTGATTCATAGTTCGATTCCTTGTCAATTTATATGTGACCTTCAGTGAGTCTTAGTTTCCATGTGAAATTGGGAACTTAATACTGAGGACTCCAGTTGTGTACGTAGAACACCCTGGACTTTCCAGTCTCATTGCAGGCAGTTAGCAAATAATAATTAGTAGTTATTATTATTGTTAACTATTATAGAAACTCTCAGGTCCCTGTATTTAAGGAATGTATTCCAGGTATGGGAAACACATATGAATAGAAACAAAGCAGTTATTGTCATTGCTTAAGAAACACATGTTTGGAACCCTGCTCTGCAGGTGGCTTCACCCCCACAGTGTGCTCTGAGTGCGTAGGTGCAGCCAGAAGGAACTTTCAGAGCTCTGCTTTGTCTTTGTAGTTTATTAATCTGCTACCATGGAAACAGGTATTTAAATTCTCAAAAAAAAAAAAAACAAGAAAACAGATTTAAACAAAGCCCTGTTTCAAATAATATGTTGGTGATGGGCAGTGTGTTTCTTTCTTCTTAAGAAAGTATGATTCTTAAGTGACTAACCTCATTTTTGGCAATCTGATTTGAGTTTCCATGGAAACGGAAGTGACAGCTGAGGTTTCCAAGCTCTTGTAACTGATGGGGTTCAGGTTAAGTCTTGTAAATGTCAGTTGTCCCAAGGCATCTAACGGAGCCAACAGAAATAAGAGTCAGCTAATCTCTAGGGAAGAGGAAGGAACAATAAATCAAACGTTTACAAAATTATACATACATAATCCTACAAGTTGGAGAAAAGCATGTGAGATGGGTAGGCTGAGAGAGACTCATCGTTGTAATTTGAGGTTGAAAGTTATGTGACCTAGCCTTATACCAAACACCATTTCTTATTGGCCAAGCAGCTTCTTTACTAAATATTTTTGTTACTCTGAGTACAAGCATATTGGAAAAGGCTGAAAAGTTGAAGTACTAATAAAATGTCACAAAATGGTCATACTGTTTGTTAGCATGAGAACTGTGAAGGAAGAAAAATGAAATGAAAATGTATAAAAGCCAAATTTAGAAAGACAGATGTGTTTGTATGACATAGGCCCAAATATTTGTTTGTATTTTTTGTAGAGATCTTTCCTTTCCTTTTTTCCCCCCTTTGCTCTCTTTTTTTGCAGTGCTCGGCATTGAACTCAGGACCTCACACATGCTAGGAATGTGCTCTACCACAAGGTATAACTCAAGCTCCAAGATTTTTCTGATTCTTCATTGTTAATAATGATGCTATATATTTTCCAGTTAAAAATAAAAAAAGACCTTCCAGCAATTCCACATTAAATTAGAAGAAAAAAAAATAGACTTTCATGTCTGTCTTGAATTCCTAAAATGTAGTCTAAAACCAAAGGCCATTCCTCATCCTCAACTCAAGTATGTTTTGTTGTTAGAGTAAATAGGTCGTGAGAAATGAAAAAGGGAGGTAGGGAAAAGAAGTTCCTGAGGCTGATATCAAACATGGAACCTCCTGCCTCAGCCTCCTAAGTCACTGGAATTACAGATATGCATCACTGTGCCCTATTTATGTGAGTCTTTATTGCTTTAGTATATCCCAATGAGAAGAGATGTACCTCTGAATTGTTTTGTGATTGGTGAGGATCATCCAGCATAGGCTACTGTGACCACCAGATCCTTTACTAAAACTCTTATTTTGGACTTGTGGGTATTTATAAATTTTTAAGTATATAAGAATTTTCAAAAACAAAGATTTTTATAAAGGAAACAAAAGATTTGGTTGAGAACTAAGTTTGCTTTATGGCATGAATTATGTACACTTTCTCAACATTTAAGCACAACGTTGGAAAACGATATTTATATAAGGAAGTAACCTCATTTTTTATCTCTCTTAGAAATTATTATAGAAAACTTTACTATTTCTTTGTTATAAAACTATTGCATACTGCACTCTTCTCAAAAAAGCTTTTATAAATACAAGAGAGTATTTAAAAAGTCATTCAGATCTTGCCATCAAGTTAGCATTCACATGTGAAGCGTCACATATAAAATCCCCTCACTTACGTTGTAAATTTTGACATAATTCTAATCATAACATTCTTTTCCATCTATACTCTCATATATATACTTACATAATTCCCCTCCCCCTGCAGGGATTGTTATGGAACCCAGGGTTCCTATGTGCCAGGCAAATGCTCTATCACTGAGCTACACCCCCAAACCCTTTACATGTATTATAAACATAAATTTAATCACAATTCATGTACACTTTCCAACCTACTCTATTTTAAATCTTGAATGTGTCATAAAAACTATTCCATACATATAACCAAAGGAAAGGAGTAATACTAACATTAGTAGTGGCTTTGCTGTATTCCACTGTGTGTATGTACTACTCACCATTTAACAGTGTCCCTATTTTGAGGACACATACATCATTTTTCTTTCACATTATTTATAAATGTCTTATAAAGATCTTTAAATGTACATCTTGTGAATTTGGTTATTTCCTTAGATACATTTCTAAAAATAGTATTTTATAGTTAGGGGATATATATACATGTTTAAGGTTTTAGGTAGAAAGTATAGATTTTCCTCCAGAAACTTGTAACAGTTTGTGCCACTTCCTCAATGCTTAAACAACTCATTCCCCACATCTTCACTGAGACTCATTCTTCGCATTTGATTTTTGTTAATTGGATAGATGAAATATTTCATAATTGTTACTTTATTTGAATTTCCTTTATTACTAATCAAACTTATTTCATGCATTAAAAACTAATTGGGAAAAAATCTGGGTAGAAGATGGCGGCCGGCGAGGAAGCAGCGACTCCAACGTCTCCACTTTAACGGGATAAGAAAGACCCACCTGGACAGCTGCAGCCTACATACGGAGGAACTCCTAGCATAATTCCCTTTAGAGGAGAGCAGCCATGATCTGGTAGGTTTATTGGAAGTGACAGTTTGTCCCAGAGAAGTGGATCTTGGGCGGCCACTCGGGCACAGAGGTCTAGTCCGCAGACATTAGCCACTCCGGCAAGGGGCTCCCCCGGGAGGCCTAGCTCTCGCTTTGCAAGCAGCCACCCCACCTATCCGGTTCCTAACCACGCGGCCACAGCTAACCGGCTCCACAGGTGGCAACGCGGCGGGTGCAGAAGTCAAGTCCCGGAGCCAGCAATCGTTTTTGCAGCGGCGGTTACCCTGAGCGGCTTGGGCCGCCCCGCCCGAACCCGCAGTCGGCCTCCGCCATCCGGGCTCTCCCGGAAGGCATAGCGCTCACTCTGGGAGCAGCTGCTTCTCCCTCCGGGTCCCTAAACACGCGGCCATAGATAACCGGCTCCTCAGGTGGCTCTGCGGCGGGTGCTGAGGTCAAGTCCCGGAGCCAGCAATCGCTTTTGAAAGCGGCGGTTACCCTGAGCGGCTTGGGCCGCCCCGCCCGAACCCGCAGTGGGCCTCCGCCATCCGGGCTTCCCCGGAAGGCATAGCGCTCGCTCTGGGAGCAGCTGTTTCTCCATCCCGGTCCCTAACCACGCGGCCACAGCTAACTGGCTCCACAGGTGGCAACGCGGCGGGTGCAGAAGTCAAGTCCCGGAGCCAGCAATCGTTTTTGCAGCAGCGGTTACCCTGAGCGGCTTGGGCCGCCCCGCCCGAACCCGCAGTGGGCCTCCGCCATCCGGGCTTCCCCGGAAGGCATAGCGCTCGCTCTGGGAGCAGCTGTTTCTCCATCCTGGTCCCTAACCACGCGGCCACAGATAACCGGCTCCACAGGTGGCAACGCGGCGGGTGCAGAAGTCAAGACACGGAGCCAGCAATCGTTTTTGCAGTGGCGGTTACCCTGAGCGGCTTGGGCCGCCCCGCCCGAACCCGAAGTCGGCCTCCGCCATCCGGGCTCTCCCGGAAGGCATAGCGCTCACTCTGGGAGCAGCTGCTTCTCCCTCCGGGTCCCTAATCACGCGGCCACAGATAACCGGCTCCTCAGGTGGCTCTGCGGCGGGTGCTGAAGTCAAGTCCCGGAGCCAGCAATCGCTTTTGAAAGCGGCGGTTACCCTGAGCGGCTTGGGCCGCCCCGCCCGAACCCGCAGTGGGCCTCCGCCATCCAGGCTCCCCTGGAAGGCATAGCGCTCACTCTGGGAGCAGCTGCTTCTCCCTCCGGGTCCCTAACCACGCGGCCACAGATAACCGGCTCCACAGGTGGCAACGGGGCGGGTGCAGAAGTCAAGTCCCTGAACCAGCAATCGCTTTTGCAAGCAGCGGTTACCCTGAGCGGCTTGGGCCACCCCGCCCGAACCCGCAGTGGGCCTATGCCATCCGGGCTCCCCCGGAAGGCATAGTGCTCGCTCTGGGAGCAGCTGTTTCTCCATCCCGGTCCCTAACCACTCGGCCACAGCTAACAGGCTCCACAGGTGGCAACGCGGCGGGTGCTGAAGTCAAGTCCCGGAGCCAGCAATTGCTTTTGCAAGCGGCGTTCACCCTGAGCGGCTTGGGCCGCCCCGCCCGAACCCGCAGTGGGCCTCCGCCATCCGGGCTCCCCCGGAAGGCATAGCGCTCACTCTGGGAGCAGCTGCTTCTCCCTCCGGGTCCCTAACCACATGGCCACAGCTAACCGGCTCCACAGGTGGCACCACGGCGGGTGCAGAAGTCAAGTCCCGGAGCCAGCAACCGCTTTTGCAAGCGGTGGTCACCCTGAGCGGCTTGGGCCGCCTCGCCCGAACCCGTAGTAGGCCGCCGCCAATTTCCAGCGAAATCGAGGGGCTCCAGACAGATTTCCATCGTGCAAAGTTCGACTGCGGGAGCTCCTTTTCTCCGCACGGAGGGGCGCATAGCCTGATAGGCAATCGCCCTGCGGCTGGAGTCTGTGGCGCGCACTGGGGAGCTACAAGGTGCCGGAGCGGGGGGAGCAAAGATACCTACGGCCCACTGGAAAGACAGGCCAGGGGGTAAATTTCAAAAACACAACAGTTGCACCAAGCAGAAAGAAACGCGAGCAGTATGAAAAGACAAGGAAAGAAAGGACTACAAGCTTTGCAGGTCAACTCAACATTAGAAGAGGTAATAGCTGCAACTGATGGAATGTCAGATAAAGAGTTCAAGATATACATGCTTCAGATTATCTGGAGTCTCAAGGAAGACATGAGACAGCAAAATCAGACAATGAAAGATCACATTGACAAACAAATCCAGGAAGTAAAAGATCAATTTCACAGGGAGATAGAGGTAATAAAAAACAAACAAATAGAAATCCTAGAAATGCAGGAAACAATAAACCAACTTAAAAACTCAATTGAGAATACTACCAGCAGAGTAGATCACTTAGAAGAGAGAACATCAGACAATGAAGACAAAGTATTTCAACTGGAAAAGAACATAGACAGCTCAGCAAGTCTGCTAAGAAACCATGAGCAGAACATCCAAGAAATATGGGACAATATCAAAAGACCAAATTTAAGAGTCATTGGGATACAAGAAGGCACAGAGCTCCAAACCAAAGGAATAAACAGTCTATTCAGTGAAATAATACGAGAAAACTTCCCAGAATTGAAGAATGAGACAGAATCCCAAATCCTAGAAGCCTACAGGACGCCGAATATGCAAAATCATAAGAGATCCACACCTAGACACATTATAATGAAGATGTCCAACATACAGAATAAGGAGAGAATTTTAAAAGCTGCAAGAGAAAGAAAGCAGATTACATTTAGGGGTAAACCAATCAGGATAACAGCTGATCTCTCGACACAGACTCTGAAAGCTAGAAGATCCTGGAATAACATATTTCAAACACTGAAAGAAAATGGGTTCCAACCAAGAATCGTGTATCCGGCGAAATTAAGCTTCAGGATAGAAGATGAAATTAAAACCTTCCACGATAAACAAAAGTTAAAAGAATTCACAGCTAGAAAACCATCTCTTCAAAAAATCCTTGGCAAAACATTACAGGAAGAGGAAATGGAAAATAACATTGAAAACCAACATTGGGAGGTAGGACAGTAAAGGGGGGAAAGTAGTCAAAGAGGATAACAAATCAGGTTTAGTAACATCAATAAATAAATATGGCTAGAAGAACAAACCATATCTCAATAATAACCCTAAATGTTAATGGCTTAAACTCACCAATCAAGAGACACAGGCTAGTAGAATGGATCACAAAACAAGACCCAACAATATGCTGCCTACAGGAGACGCATCTGATAGGAAAAGATATTCATAGACTGAAGGTGAAAGGTTGGGAAAAATCATACCACTCATATGGACTGCGGAAACAAGCAGGAGTGGCCATACTCATATCTAATAAAATAGATTTCAAGCCAAAGTTAATCAAAAGGGATAAAGAAGGACACGTCATACTGCTCAAGGGAACCATACACCAACAAGACATAACAATCATAAATATATATGCCCCAAATAATGGCGCAGCTGTGTTCATCAAGCAAACTCTTCTCAAGTTTAAGAGTCTAATAGACCACCATACAATAATCATGGGAGACTTCAACACACCTCTCTCACCACTGGACAGATCTTCCAAACAAAAGTTAAATAAGGAAACTATAGAACTCAATAACACAATTAACAATCTAGACTTAATTGACATATATAGACTATACCACCCAACATCAAGTAGTTACACTTTTTTCTCAGCAGCACATGGAACCTTCTCAAAAATAGACCATATATTATGTCACAGGGCAACTCTTAGACAATATAAAGGGGTAGAGATAACACCATGCATCTTATCTGATCACAATGGAATGAAACTGAAATTCAATGATAAAAGTAGGAAGGAAAAATCAAGCATCACTTGGAGAATGAACAATAGGTTGCTGAATGATCAATGGGTTTTAGAAGACATCAAGGAGGAAATTAAAAACTTCCTAGAGTTAAATGAAAACACAGACACAACATATCGGAACCTATGGGACACATTGAAAGCAGTTCTAAGAGGAAAATTCATTGCTTGGAGTTCATTCCTCAAAAAAAGAAAAAACCAACAAATAAATGATCTCATACTTCATCTCAAAATCCTAGAAAAAGAAGAGCAAAACGACAGCAAAATAAGTAGAAGGCAAGAAATAATTAAAATCAGAGCTGAAATTAATGAAATTGAAACAAAAGAAACAATTGAAAAAATTGACAAAACTAAAAGCTGGTTCTTTGAAAAAATAAATAAAATTGACAGACCCTTAGCCATGCTAACGAAGAGAAGAAGAGAGAGAACCCAAATTACTAGCATACGGGATGAAAAAGGCAATATCACAACAGACACTTCAGAAATACAGAAGATAATAAGAAAGTACTTTGAATCCTTATACTCCAATAAAATAGAAGATAGTGAAGGCATAGATAAATTCCTTGAGTCTTATGATCTGCCCAGATTGAGCCAGGAGGATATAGACAACCTAAACAGACCAATAACAATAGAGGAAATAGAAGAAACCATCAAAAGACTACCAACTAAGAAAAGCCCAGGACCGGATGGGTATACAGCAGAGTTTTACAAAACCTTTAAAGAGGAACTAACACCAATACTTTTCAAGCTATTTCAGGAAATAGAAAAAGAGGGAGAACTTCCAAATTCGTTCTACGAGGCCAACATCACCCTGATTCCGAAACCAGACAAAGACACTTCAAAGAAAGAAAACTACAGACCAATATCTCTAATGAACCTTGATGCAAAAATCCTCAATAAAATTCTGGCGAATCGGATTCAAATACATATCAAAAAAATTATACACCATGATCAAGTAGGATTCATCCCTGGTATGCAAGGTTGGTTCAATATACGGAAAACAATAAATGTTATCCACCACATCAATAGACTTAAAAATAAGAACCATATGATCATATCGATAGATGCAGAAAAAGCTTTCGACAAAGTACAGCATCCCTTTATGTTCAAAACTCTAGAAAAATTAGGGATAACTGGATCATACCTCAACATTGTAAAAGCAATCTATGATAAGCCACAGGCCAGCATCATTCTGAATGGAGAAAAATTGAAGGCATTCCCTCTAAGATCTGGTACAAGACAGGGATGCCCTCTCTCACCACTTCTGTTCAACATAGTCCTCGAAATACTGGCCAGAGCAATTAGGCAGACGAAAGAAATTAAAGGCATAAAAATAGGAAAAGAAGAACTTAAATTATCACTATTTGCAGATGATATGATTCTATACCTAGCAGACCCAAAAGGGTCTACAAAGAAGCTATTAGAGCTAATAAATGAATTCAGCAAAGTGGCAGGATATAAGATCAACACGCATAAATCAAAGGCATTCCTGTATATCAGCGACAGAGCCTCTGAAACGGAAATGAGGACAACTACTCCATTCACAATATCCCCCCAAAAAATAAAATACTTGGGAATCAACCTAACAAAAGAGGTGAAAGATTTATACAATGAAAATTACAGAACCCTAAAGAAAGACATAGAAGAAGACCTTAGAAGATGGAAAAATATACCCTGCTCATGGATAGGCAGAACTAACATCATCAAAATGGCGATATTACCAAAAGTCCTATATAAGTTCAATGCAATGCCAATCAAAATCCCAACAGCATATCTTGTAGAAATTGATAAAAGAATCATGAAATTCATATGGAATAATAAAAGACCCAGAATAGCAAAAACAATACTAAGCAGGAAGTGTGAATCAGGTGGTATAGCAATACCAGACTTCAAACTATACTACAGAGCAATAGTAACAAAAACAGCATGGTACTGGTACCAAAACAGGAGGGTGGACCAATGGTACAGAATAGAGGACACAGTAACCAATCCACAAAACTACAACTATCTTATTTTTGATAAAGGGGCTAAAAGCATGCAATGGAGGAAGGATAGCATCTTCAACAAATGGTGCTGGGAAAACTGGAAATCCATTTGCACCAAAATGAATCTGAATCCCTATCTCTCGCCGTGCACAAAAGTTAACTCAAAATGGATCAAGGAGCTTGATATTAAATCAGAGACATGGCATCTGATAGAAGAAAAAGTTGGTTATGATCTACACGCTGTGGGATCGGGCTCCAAATTCCTCAATAGGACACCCATAGCGCTAGAATTAACAAATAGAATCAACAAATGGGACTTACTCAAACTAAAAAGTTTTTTTCTCAGCAAAAGAAACAATAAGAGAGATAAACAGGGAGCCTACATCCTGGGAACAAATCTTTACTCCACACACTTCAGATAGAGCCCTAATAAGCAGAATATACAAAGAACTCAAAAAATTAGACAATAAGACAACAAATAACCCAATCAATAAATGGGCCAAGGACCTGAACAGACACTTCTCAGAGGAGGACATACAATCAATCAACAAGTACATGAAAAAATGCTCACCATCTCTAGCAGTCAGAGAAATGCAAATCAAAACTACCCTAAGATACCATCTCACTCCAGTAAGACTGGCAGCCATTAGGAAGTCAAACAACAATAAGTGCTGGAGAGGATGCGGGGAAAAGGGCACTCTTGTTCATTGCTGGTGGGACTGCAAATTGGTGCAGCCAATCTGGAAAGCAGTATGGAGATTTCTCGGAAAGCTGGGAATGGAACCACCATTTGACCCAGCTATTCCCCTTCTCGGTCTATTCCCTAAAGCCCTAACAAGAGCATGCTACAGGGACACTGCTACATCGATGTTCATAGCAGCTCAATTCACGATAGCAAGACTGTGGAACCAGCCTAGATGCCCTTCAATAGATGAATGGATAAAAAAAAAATGTGGCATTTATATACTATGGAGTATTATTCTGCATTAAAAAATGACAAAATCATAGAATTTGGAGGGAAATGGATGGCATTAGAGCAGATTATGCTAAGTGAAGCTAGTCAATCTTTAAAAAACAAATACCAAATGACTCCTTTGATATAAGGGGAGTAAACAAGGACAGGGTAGGGACGAAGAGCTTGAGAAGAAGATTTACATTAAACAGGGATGAGAGGTGGGAGGGAAAGGGAGTGAGAAGGGAAATTGTATGGAAATGGAAGGCGATCCTTAGGGTTATACAAAATGTCATATAAGAGGAAAGGAGGGGTAAGACAAGTTAATACAAATGGAAGAAATGATTTACAGTAGAAGGGGTAGAGAGAGAAAAGGGGAGGGGAGGGGAGGGGGGATAGTAGAGAATAGGACAGACAGCAGAATACATCAGACACTAGAAAGGCAATATGTCAATCAATGGAAGGGAAACTGATGTGATACAGCAATCTGTATACGGGGTAAAAGCGGGAGTTCATAATCCACTTGAATCAAACCGTGTAATATGATGTATTAAGAACTATGTAATGTTATGAACGACCAATAAAAATAAAAAAAAAAAAAAGAAAAAAAAATAAATTGATAAACTTATTTTAATCCTTAAAAAAATAAAAACTAATTGGTTTCATGTTATTTGCCCATTTTTAGAGAAATATATATATATATATACACACATATATAATAATAAGAGCTTATATTGAAGTATAATTGATATACAAAGAAATGCACATATTTAATATGTAGAATTTGATGAGTTTGGATTCATGATACCATCACTGCAATCAAGGAAATAGGCATAGAACTTCCCAAATTTTCCTGTTTCCATTGGCTTTGTGTGTGTGTGTGTGTATATATATATATATATATATATATATATATATATATATATATAGTGTGTGTGTGTGTGTGTGTGTGTGTATTAAGAACATTTAACATGAGTTATACCTTCCTAATAAAGTTTGAAGTACACAGTACTGTATTGTTAACTATAGATACTAGATTATACAGTAGACCTATAGAAGTTCTTCATCTGGTGTAATAGAAACTTTGTGCCCAATGAAGAACAATTTCATTTCCCCCCCTCTGCCTAACTCCTGGCAACCATCACTGTAGTCTCTGCTTTTATTTGTGAGTTTGATTATTTTAGGTACTGTTATAGACGGAATCATGCTGTGTTTCTTTCTGTGACTGGCTTATTTGATATAGCATGATGTCTTCCAGATATATACATATTGTCACAAATGGAGAATTTCCTTTAAGGCTAAATAGTATTTCACTGTGTGTATACACTGCAGTTTCTGTAACTGTTCATCTCTCTGTGGACTCTTGATTTGTTTCTATATTTTGGCTATTGGAAATAATGCTACAATAAAAAAGGGAGTGCAGCTATTATTGTGAGGTGTTGATTTTAAATCATCTTGATATATATATATATATATATATATATATATATATATATATATATATTCATTAGTGAGATAGCTGGATAATATGGCAGTTCTTTTTGAAAAATTAGGAGGAGCCTGTGTACGATTTTCCATAGCTTCTACATTATTCTCTTTATATAGAAATGATAATAACCCTTGATCAAAAATATAAAAATATTTTTTGGTTTATCTTCTGCATCGGAAAAAATTTTTAATTTAAAAATTTCATTTTTTATGTAGTCTGTCATACTAGTCTTTTTCTTTATTAATTTGGCCCTTTTTACAATTTGTTTAAAGGCTTCCCTTACCAGAAATGTATATCAACAGACGTTTAGACTTCCTTCTAATTTTTTCATTCATACTTATGTTGATTTGTAACTTATTTTAGTTTAAGATTTGAGATATAAATATTTCTTTTCATGAAATTGAATTCATTTACTTTCACATCATTTTTTCCACTGATTTGAAATCCTCCATTGTAAGTTATTTGATCTTTAGAGCCTTACCTTTAGGAGTCTGTCCTTTCTATTGATAAGTTTTCTAGTTTGGCAGTAACATTTCACTATTTATTCTGCCTTTCTAACAGATCTTAGTATATTTTTTAAAAAAAAATTTATTCTAATTTATTATGTTTGACAGTGGAATGTATTACAATTTGTATTACACATATAGAGCACAATTTTTCATATCTCTGGTTGTATACAAAGTATATTCACACCATTTGTATCTCCATATATGTATTTTGGATAATGGTGTCCATCTCATTCCACCATCATTTCTAACCCCATACTTCTTTCCTCCCCCCACCCCTCTTTCCTATATAGAGTTTGTCTATTCTTCCCATGCTCCCCTTCCCTACCCCACTATAAATCAGCCTCCTTATATCAGAGAAAACATTCGGCATTTGTTTTTTGGGGGATTGGCTAACTTCACTTAGTATTATCTTCTCTAACTCCATCCATTTACCTGAAAATGCCATGATTTTATTCTTTTTTTATTGCTGAGTAAAATTCCATTGTGTATATATGACACATTTTTTTATCCATTCATTTATTGAAGGGCATCTAGGTTGGTTCCACAGTTTAGCTATTGTGAATTGTGCTGTTATAACATTGATGTGGCTGTGTCCTTGTAGTATGCTGTTTTTAAGACCTTTGGGAATAGACCGAGGAGTGGCATAGCTTGGTCAAGTGTGGTCCCATTCCCAGTTTTCCAAGGATTCTCCATACTGCTTTCCATATTGGCTGCACCAATTTTCAGTCCCACCAGAAGTGTATGAGTGTGCCTTCCCCCCCACATCCTTGCCAATGGTTATTGTTGTTTGTATTCTTGATAGCTGCCATTCTGACTGGAGTGAGATGAAATCTTAGAGTGATTTTGATTTACATTTCCCTAATTGCTAGAGATGTTTCATGTATTTGTTGATTGATTGTACATCATCTTCTGAGAAGTGTCTCTTCAGGTCTTTGGCCCATTTATTGATTGGGTTATTTGTTTTTTTGGTATTTAGCTTTTTGAGTTTTTATATACCCTAGAGATCTGAAGTGTGAGGGATAAAAATTTGCTCCCAAGATGTATGCTCTCTGTTCCTGTTACTGATTTTTTCTTTTGCTGAGAAGAAGCTTTTTAGTTTGAATTCATCCCATTTATTGATTCTTGATTTTAATTCTTGCACTATAAGAGTCTGATTAAGGAAGTTGGGGCCTAATCTAACATGATGGGTCAAACAGTGGTTTCATTCCCAGTTTTTCAAGGAATTTCCATACTGCTTTCCATATTGGCTGCACCAATTTGCCTACTTTTCTTTCTATCAAATGCAGGGTTTCTGGTTTAATTCCTAAGTCCTTGACCTATTTTGAGTTGAATTTTGTGTAAGTGAGAGATAGGGATTTAATTTCATTTTGTTGCATAGGGATTTTCAGTTTTCCCAGCACCATTTGTTGAAGAGGCTATCTTCTCTCCAATGCATGTTCTTGGCACCTTTGTCTAATATAAGATAATTGTAGTTTTGTGGGTTAGTCTCTCTGTCTTCTATTCTGTACCATTGGTCTACCAGTCTGTTTTGGTACCAATACCATGCTGTTTTTGTTACTACTTCTTTGTAGTATTGTTTAAGTTCTGGTATAGTTATGCAATCTGCTTTACTCTTTCTGTTAAGGATTGCTTTAGCAATTCTGGTTCTCTTATTTTTCCATGTAAATGTATTTCATGACTGCTTTTTCTATTTTTATGAGGAATGTCATTGAGATTTTGATTGGAATTGCATGAAATCTGTATGGTGCTTTTGGAAGTATGATCATTTTGATAATATTAATTCTGCCTATCCAAGAGCAAGGTTGATATTTCTATCTTCTAAGGTCTTATTTGATTTCTTTCTTTAGGGTTCTGTAGTTTTCATTATCTAGATCTTTCACCTCTTTCATTAAATTGATTCCCAAGTATTTTTTTGAGGCTATTGAGAATGGGGTAGTGTTCCTCATTTCCCTTTCTGAGGATTTGTCAGAAATGTCTTTGATTTATAGGTCTTGATTTTATATCCTGCTACTTTTCTGAATTCATTGACTAGTTCTAGGAGTTTTCTGGTGGGACTTTTAGGGTCTTCTAGGTATAGAATCATATTGTCAGCAAATAGTGCCAATTTGAGTTCTTCTTTTCCTATGTGTATCCCTTTAATTTCTTTTGTCTGTCTAATTGCTCTGGCCAGTGTATCAACAATTTTATTAAATAGAAGTGGTGAAAGAGGGCATCCCTATCTGTTTCCAGATTTTAGAGAGAATATCTTCAATTTTTCTCGATTTAGAATATGTTGCCTTCACATTAGCATAGATAGCATTTATGATGTTGAGATATGTTTCTGTTATCCCATTTTTTTTCTAGTGTTTTAAACATGAAGGGGTGCTGTATTTTTTCAAATGCTTTTTTTGCATCTATTGAGATGATCATATGGTTCTTATCTTTAAGTCTGTTGATATGATGAATTACATTTATTGATTTCCATATGTTGAACCAAACTTGCATCCCTGGGATGAATCCCACTTGATCATGGTGCACGATCTTTTTAATATGTTTTTGTATTCAATTTGCCAGAATTTTATTGAGATATTACACTATGAGTACTGCCTTCATAGTGTCCCAGAGATTTTGATATCTTGTGTCAGTATTCTCATTCACCTCTAAGAATTTTTTAATCTCATTCTTGATGTCTTTTGCAACCCATTGTTCATTCAGTAGCATATTTTTTTAGTCTCTGAAACTTCAGATATTGGTCTGAAGAGTATTGGCATTAGTTCTTCTCTAAAGGTCTTGCAGAACTCAGCTGTATATTCATCTGGTCCTGGGCTTTTCTTGGTTAGTAGGCTTCCAATGGTGTCTTCTATTTCATTGTTTGATATTAGTCTGTTTAAATTGTGTATATCATTCTGTGTTGTGGCCAATTTGACTCTTGAACTTGAGAGGAATTTGTTTGATAGCATAATGCTCCATTGTTTGGGGCATATATATCTATAATTGTTATGTCTTGTTGTTGTATGGTTCCCTTGAGCAGTATGAAATGTCCTTTTTTATCCCCTTTGGGTAACTTTGCTTGACATCTACTTTATTTGATATGAGGATGGTAATTCCTGCTTGCTTTCACAGTCCATGTGAATGGTATGCTTTTTCCCAACCTTTCACTTTCAGTCTATGGATGTCTTTTCCTATCAGGTGAGTCTCCTGGAGGCGGCATGTTGTTGAGTTCTTTCTTTCTTTTTTTTTTTAATCCAATCTGCTAGCCTACATCTTTTGATTGATGAGTTTAGGCTATTGAAACTCAGGGTTATTATTGAGACATGCTTTTCCAGGCATTTTAGTTTATTTCTGTTATTTATCTTGACTTGGTTTCTCCTTTGACTAGTTCTTCCTTTAGTGTAATACTTCCCTCTGCTGATTTTCATTGTTGTTTTTTGTTTCTTCTTCATGGAATATTTTGTCAAGGATGTTTTGTAGTGCTGATTTTCTAGCTATAAATTCTTTTAACTTTTGTTTATCATGGAAGGTTTTTATTTCATCATCAAATCTAAAGCTTAATTTTGCTGGATACATGGTTCTTGGTTGGCATCCATTTTCTTTCTGAGCTTGATATATGTTGTTCCAGGATCTTTTAGCTTTCAAGGTCTGTGTTGAAAAATCTGCAGTTAACTTAATTGGTTTCCCCCTATATGTAATCTGATTCCTTTTTCTCATGGCTTTTAATATTCTTTCCTTACTCTGTATGTTGTGCATTTTCATTATAATGTGGCTTGTTATGGATCTGTTGTGATTTTGTACATTTGGTATCCTTTAATCTTCTCGAATTTGGTTTTCCAATTCATTCTTCATGTTTGGAAAGTTTTCTGATATTATTTCATTGAATAGATTGTTTATTCCTTTGGTTTGGACTTTTATACCTTCCTCTATCCCAATAACTTTTAAATTTGGTCTTTTTATGCTATCCAATATTTCTTGAATGTTCTGCTTATGGTTTCTTACCATTTTCACTGTGTTATCTACATTCTTTTTAAGATTATATATTTTGTCTTCATTGTCTGAGGTCCTGTGTTCCAAGTGGTCTACTCTGTTGGTGATGCTTTCAATTGAACTTTTAATTCGTTTATTGTTTCTTTTATTTCAATAATTTCTGTTGTTTTTGAACCTCTGTCTCCCTATTGAAGAAATATTTTGCTTCCTCTATTTGTTTTTGTAGATCATTTTCAAAATGATCTTTTGCTGCCTGTATTTGCTGTCTTATATCATCCTTTAATTCACAGAACACTTTAATAATGTTCATCCTAAACTCCTTCTCTGAAATTTCTTCCACTGTGCTGGCCATGGATTCTAATAATGTGGTGTCTTGATTTGTTTGGGGCACTTTCTTCCCTTGTCTTTTCACGTTGCTGGTGTTTCTTTTCTTCTAGTGCTCTCGGTCCCAGGTGTTATCGTTTTTACCCTATAGGCTTATAGTGCTCCTTTAAGGTTCCAATACCTCTCCTTTGTGGGGAAGGACAATGTTAACAGATCCTATATGAACAATATACCACCTATAAACAATTTGTTGCTGTTAAGACGTTAGAGTTTGGTTACAATGTACAGAAATGTTGAATTTGATTATTATTTATAATATAATCAGTAGGTTTGTAAAAGGGTTTACAGTTTCTGATGGTGAACAATGAACTGTGGGTCAGGCATAGGACGATATGCTGAGGAGACAGGATGTAAGGTTATAGAGTTAGTATATATTAAGAAGTGTGAAAGAGAAATCTAATGAGGAGGGTTAGTAGCAGGAGAATAAACAGGATGTAATTTTGGGTAGATAAGAATGAGGGAAGATGGTAGAGTATATAAAACAAACACACATACGTATTAAGAAAAGTAAAGGATGTTAAAAATAGTAATAATTGGAGGAAAAAAGGAAAGAAAAAGGCATACACAACACAAGTATAATATACAATTGTGATGAGCTAGTCCTCAAAATCCTAATTCATGCAAAGTACTTGGTTTCACATATGTTGGGTATGTGAGGGTGGGAGAATAGATAGGAAGGAAAAAAAAAGAGAAAAAAATCTTCAAGGAAGAAACCAGGACTGTTAATTGTTTTGGTTGGAGATCAGTATCTTTCCTGCTTCCCTGCTCATCCAATAGGTGGGATCGTCGGTTGTTAGCTGGTATCTTTGACTTCAGGATGGTGAAGGTAATCAAAGTGGGAAGGCTAGTCCTGGTGCAGGGCACCTGGGAGTAAGGTGTGGCTGTCCCCCCACCCCCAGTCCCTGAAGGGAGACTGCACTTCAAGGGTCTCCTTTTGGGTTTGCTTGTATGACTTGAGTGCCCAGTCCTATCTCCCTATCTTGCCTGAAGACTTCCTAGTTCCTAGTCTCTCTGTAAGTCTCCAAACTGTTGCACCATGTCTCCCTCTCTCTTAATAGTTCCCAATTAAGGGACCTCTCTCACTGGGGCTTCCATAGGCAGCATCCTGGTTGCACTGTGCACACATTCCACTGAGAGCTGTTTTGTGTTGGGCAGTTACTGTGCTGGGTTACCAGCTGCTGGGGAGAGGGGTGAGTTGGAAACCGGGTACCTGGCAGCAGCTTCCAATGCCCGGGTTGGGTGGGGGTGGAACCTGGTGATGGCATTGTGCGCTGTATTCAGAGATGAGCTCTGTGGCATGCAGCATTGTGGCTTTTGGCTGTCTTCAGAGCCTGTGGGATGTCTCCAAGTGCAGGCAGACTACAGGAAGACTACCAAGGACTATGTCAGTAGCTGCCAAATTACAAGATGGAGGCAACTGGGGAAGACCCATGTTGGTAGAAGGGGATCCATCAGGGAGTGGTGTCTGGAGTTCCTATGGATGGGTAGCAGCTGAGTGTCCTGCTTGGGAGTGCAGTGGTGTCTGGGAGTTCTGCGCCGGTGCTGATGTGGTGAACCTGCTAAGGTTCTCACAAACTGTGGGAGGTCATCCTCACACATGATTTGAGTTACCTCCATGGCTGGGTGAGAGGCACTTAGACACAGCTATGTCAGAGCTTTTCCCACCCTTTTCCAGATCATAGGACTTGTCCGTGCAGAGGCATGTGTGGCCACTGCTCCGAAGACCCAATCATCGCCCCTGACCTTGGGATGCTGCCCCCCTTAACCTCCATTGGATGGGATTTTCCCTTGAATTTTTTGTTCCCCAATAAATGTCCACTCCCTGGCGTGTTCTCTCTCTCTCTCTCTCTCTCTCTCTCTCTCTCTCTCTCTCTCTCTTGTCTCTTCTATAAACCTCGGTACTGCATTAGGTAGCTGTAGACGGGAGCTAGGAGAAGCCGTCTTGGAGCTGGTATTAAAGGTAATAAGAGTCTTGTCTCTTTAATTTAAAACTCCCTAGCATTTATTCATGAATTGAACATTCTTTCATGAAGCCAGCACTGGTTGCGTGGCAGAAGAAACCCTGTGTGGGCTAGTAGTTGGGAGTTGGGTGTTGGTAGTCAGGAGTCCTGCTCTAATGCTGAGTCCTGGTGTCCTGCATGGGGGCACAGTGCTGGTGATTTATGCATGAAAGCAGTTGTGTAGCGGTTCCATATCACTCTTAGAGAAGCAGTATTTCTACTAGTTGAGATCCAGGTCATGGAGTGACACAGAATGCTGCCTCCCTCTTGCCCGCCATATTGGATCCTCTCACTAGTTAGTACCTTGAAAGGGAAGTTTCTCTTCATTAGTGTTTGTTTTCCTATGTTTCTAGATGAAATTGAGTCATACAGTCTAGTTTTAAGTAGATTTTGTTTGGGATTCCACTGAATTCACAGATTAATTTGGATAAAATTTATGTTATTATAATAAAAACACTTCCTATTCAGTGACCATCACTGTCACTTAATTTTTTCAACTGTTCTATTATGTCCTTCAGTTGTTCATAGTTCTCTTTCCCTAAACTCAGCATTTTACTTTATTACTCTTGTAGCTGCCATCTTTCTTCTATATGTTAAGTGTGTTACTTTATGGACAATTCCTGTACCTAACATTTAGGTGTGTGCTTCTGAGCATCCACTCTCCTATGCATCACTCTGGAATGTACTATTTACCTGTTTTAGTTGCTCCAAATTACAGCAAACCCTGCCATTTATTATGCCTAGAAGTTTTCAAAGAGCTACATGGTCATGGAGTAGTATTTCTACAGGGAAAGAAGGAAAATTCCAGTTGTTTTCCTGCCTTCTAGTTTCAATTAGTTCCTGAGATAAATTGTTCTGGCTCATATGTTGCAATTTCATGGTAACTACAGGGTGTGAATCAAAGAGCAAAAAAAAAGTTTTCTGTGACCTAAAATTTAGTTTCTATTTGTCTTCCAAGAAAGGCTGAATTCTACAATTACAGGGCCATTGTTTTGGATTGAATCTTTGTCTCCAAAAAAATGAAAGTAACTCTTAGAAGAATAATCTTAGTCCATTGTATTAGTCAATTTGGGCTGCTATAACAAATTTTCATAGACTCAGAATCTTAGAAAGCTAATATTTATCTCCAATGGTTCTGGAAACTAGAAGTCAAAAGTTCAAGGTGCCAGCAGATCCCACATGTGAAGAGGGCTCAATTACTTTTTGCAGAAGGCCATGTTCTCATACAGTGGAGAGTAAGGACTTGTGCTTCTTCTTATAAGGGAAATAATCCCACTTAGGAAGTCTCTGCTTTCATGAGACTTCCTAAAGGTTCCATTTCCTAATAACATTTCATGGGGAGGGGTTATGATTTTAGCAGATGAATTTGGATAGGGAGACACAAACACTCAGTTTATATCAACTATTATAACCCACTAGCACTTCAATTAATCAGAGTATTTCCATCTGGATTGCTATATAAGAACAAGAACGTGAATATTACAAAATACTAGACACAGGTTTTCATAGTGGTGGTGGGGGGGACCAAAATTAGGAGAGTAGCCCACGTAGAAGACCACAGGTGCAAAGTGATGAAGTTGAAGAAAGAGGCACGGGCTTCGGGAGAGAGAGAGGATATTACGAACTTAGGAGAGCTCAGAAAACAAGGCATTTTTGTCTACAGATTGTCTTGCCTGGTAGTGAAGAAAAATTACATTAGAAATAGATAGGGTGGAGGTTATAGCTGCCTTTACAGTAAGATCCATTAAGCTTCCTCCCGCTAGCCCATTCTCAGCCAACAGAAGACAGGGTTATTACTACTAAAAACTGAGCCAGCAGCAGGAGTCCTACCATAGACAGATTTCTACCACCATCAATGCAGTCATTTTAGTGACATATCCAAACAAACATCCAGGCCAGAATTACTTCTTTAAAATATGTTTTCTCCCAACCGTAATCATTAGGATATCATTCAATGCGGCACTTTCTAATAACACATAGCCACTTTATTCTACCTAGCAATCTATGTGGCATCATTACTGATATGACAAATTTTTAAAAAATCACTTTCAAGCAGCTACATTTTATGTGCAGCACACACAGCTGCCACTTGAAGCTCAGCTCACAATCAACTTGATAAGTCAATCAATTTTCATTTTGTCCTCATCTCCTAGGTAACCAGAGCATCCATCCAGACCCTTGCCAAGGAAGAACATTTAAAAAGTAATATGTATTCATAATCTGTTTTCTTCGAACACTGACTTAATAGAAAAGCAAAGAGCTACCCATGCAATATTTTAAATCATAGTAGCACAAAATTTTCTTTGATTCTGATGAGAGAGCTTGAGGGGAAACATACCATGGAATATAACATCATTATATTTTAGTCTCTTATGATCTATCAGGAATGAAAACTGCACCACCTGCTTAGTCCATTATGTATTTAATGTGAATAACAAGCGTCCCACTGCTCGTTATTAAAACAAATTGTGTGCCATCTGACATTATACTTATAACCCATCCCCTGCTTTGTGGCTCTGAGCAAGACACAACTTGAGGAGGGTGGGTGCATTGGGGAAAGTCTTTTGATGTAAGTACAAGGCATTTGGCCTCAAAGGAAGACATTTATCTGCCAAAAAAAGCATAATGTAAAATATAATTATAAAATAACATTATTGGCACAATGTAGACAATAAAAAATTCTAGCAGTTGCAAAAAGTATTATGTTTAACCTCTACCTTATCATGGTGTGTGAAGTCATGAGAAAAAAAATTGGCATTTTAGAAATCACATGCAGGAAATCATAGATCTTGCTTGACTTTAGGCACAGTGCAACATTTTAACTGCACAGGCTTCAAGTTCACCTGGGCCTACTTCATCTACCTGGACACAGATAACTGTTTATTGGCTTCTATGTATTGTAGGAAGTTTTACTTCCTGCTCTGTAAAGGTTCAGCACTAAGTATGGCTACACGTGGGAGAATAATGTTTGACAATTACCTATTAGAATTGAGAAGAGGAAGAAATAAAATAATATGAATGGGAGCTTCAGTCCTTGACTTTCTATGTAGTAATTATTCTTTTGCTTGAGTATTTTGAGGGATTTGGAGATAATCCAAATAATCCATATTGTGAGGGTTCTGAAATAAGATGAAAGGGAAGACTGGAAAGTTATCTTCTTGGGAAGGCTACTTGCCTGAAAAATCTGTCCCAGGTTTCTTTGAATCCTTTTGTGGGATTTTGAAGAAATGACAAATTGCTTTTTTTTTTCTTTTTTTGCTTTCTTTCTTTCTTTTCTTTTTTTTCTTTCTTTCTTTCTTTCTTTTTTTTTTTTTTTTGTGGTGTTGGGGATTGAACCAAGGTCCTGTGCACGAGAGGCAAGCACTCCACCAACTGAGCTATATCCCCAGTCCGAAATGACTAATTTCTTTTTGGGTATCATCTATAAAATAAAAAAAATGTTGATGAAGACAGCACTGAGATTTTCCAACTCTAAAATTATGTGGCTGAATCTCATAGGCTATGAGTTCCTTATGAGTTTCTTCCTATCCACACATATATACATATAGACTATATTTAAAATGCCCAGAAACTCTGAGGAACAGAAAATGAAGTAGAGAATACATAGGACAATTTATATTAGAAGTTCAAAATGTGATTTGAGTAGTGTCTGTAAAATATAACAAACCAAAAACCAAGCAACACCATGTTTTTGAATTTATGTGAGTAATTTTATTTCATATCAACCTGAATTGAAAGAGCCAAATCCCAACAAGTCTGAGAACTTTTCAGTTAATAGATGAACCATATGTCAATTAATGCAAGAATCCTGAAGATGTTTACAATCTAAGTACATACATTGCATTTTGTGGAAACAAGTGGGTCTATAGGTAGACTGAGCATTCAGCATTTTACAAATTTGTTAGTTGAAGGTGCCATTCCTGAGTTAAACATTTCTGGTAGTCTCTTGATTTTTCTTGGCAAGCATAAGAAATCCAAGCCTTTTTTTCTAAACATAAGAAGAGACAGAGTAATGATTTAAATTTAGTGAGAACTATTCTGTTTTATTTAATTATTATTTTTTATTTGTATATGATAGCAGAATGCATTACAATTCTTATTATACATATAGAGGACAATTTTTCATATCTCAGATTGTATACAAAGTATATTCACACCAATTTTTGTCTTCATACATGTACTTTGGATAATAATATCCATCACATTCCACCATAATTTCTAACCCCATACTCCCTCCTTTTCCTTCCCACCCCACTGCCCTATCTAGAGTTCATCTAATCCTCCCATGCTCCCCGTCTCTACCCCACTATGAATCAGCCTCCTTATATCAGAGAAAACATTCAGCATTTGGTTTGGATTGGGGGATTGGCTAGCTTCACTTAGCATTGTCTTCTCTAACTCCATCCATTTACCTGCAAATGCCAAGATTTTATTCTCTTTTATTGCTGAGTAATATTCCATTGTGTATATATGCCACATTTTTTTATCCATTCATCTATTGAAGGACATCTGGGTTGGTTCCACAGTTTATCTATTGTGAATTGTGCTGCTATAAACATTGATGTGGCTGTGTCCCTGTAGTATGCTGTTTTTAAGTCCTTTGGGTATAGACTGAGGAGAGGGATAGCTGGGTCAAATGGTGGTTCCATTCCCAATTTTCCAAGGATTCTCCATACTGCTTTCCATATTGGCTGCACCAATTTGCAGTCCCACCAGCAGTGTATGAGTGTACCTTTTTCCCCACATCATCTCCAACACTTATTGTTGTTTGTCTTCATAATAGCTGCCATTCTGACTTGAGTGAGATGAAATTTTGGATAGGCAGAATTAATACTATCAAAATGACCATACTTCCAAAAGTAATATACAGACTTAAAGCAGTCATAAAATTCATCTGGAAAAATAAGAGAACCAGAATAGCTAAAGCAATCTTTAACAAGAAGAGTGAAAGAGGTGGCATGACTATACCAGACCTTAAACTATACTACAGAGCAATAGTAACAATAACAGAATGATATTGGCACCAAAATAATGGTATAGAATAGAGGAAACAGAGACTAACCCACAAAATTACAATTATCTTATATTATACAAAGTTGCCAAAAACATGTATTGGAGAAAAGATAGCCTCTTTAACAAATGGTGCTGGGAAAACTAGAAATCCATATGCAACAAAATGAAACTCAACACCTATTTCTCACCATGCACAAAACTTAACTCAACAAATATATGAAAAAATGTTCATCGTTGCTAGCAATTAGAGAAATGCAAATCAAAACTACTCTGAGAACTTATCCTCCTATAGAGCTCTGAGGGTGTCTTGTGGTCTTTTCTGAGAAACAAGCCAGGGTGTCTATATTTTTGTATAAATACAATACATAAAATATTATGAAATAATATTTTACTTAATTTAAAAATATACAAAATAAAAAAAAATATATTCCTTTTCTCTTCTTTCTTTTTCTGTCTCTGCTCTTCGTGTCTCTTCTCCCTAAATTTCTTTCTCTTTGCACTACACACACTTTCAGGTTGCATGCTTTTATAATTGAAGTTATTTTTCTATTCACTGGGCTATATAGATCTTTTTTCTTGCATTGAAGATGAGAGGATTTCCTTTAGCCAACATGCTTATATGTAAGCATTTTTATTATATCTTTACACTCTACGTACTAATATTTACAGTAGAGTTTCAAGTAATCTACATAATTTTTCAGTGCTGAATTTGAGTATGTTAAAATCTAAAAATATCAATTTGTTTCAAGTTAAAAATTATCCTAAGATTTTAAAGTATGAGTATATTCAAGGCAATCATGTTCTTAAATAATACTAAGTAATAATTCTATCTCTTATGCACTGAGCCCTTGTCCCCGCTGTTACCACCACTTTCTTCTTCTATGTCTTTGGCTCACTTCTTCATATTTGGCTGATGAACACTGGGTCAGCCAGGACTGGGTATTATGCCTGTGACCTAATTACTGAAGTTTTGAGAGAAGAAATCAATTCTTCAAGTTTGAAGTGAGAATTAGAGCCCTGAATCTCATTGCTTTTGTTGACTTTCAGATGAGACAGAAGGTTGTTTGTAATTTGAAGCCTGTCTCTTTACTGTGATTACCTGATCAGGTTACCCTCATATTCCCTGTCTGCAGAATGGAGTGACCTGCCATTTCCTGTATATGTTAGGTGAGGTCTCAGGGAGTGACTTCTTATTCAACATTTTATTTTCTCATTATCCTTATTTTTATTTATTTATGTTTATGTGGTGCTAAGGATCGAACCCGGGGCCTCATGCATGTGAGGCAAGCGCTCTACCACTGAGCTACAATCCCAGCCCTCTCAACATTTTATTTTCTCTGCAGATTCTTTTCACTTATGACCACGTGCTACCTTGCCTGTCTTGAAGTGTCTAACTCAAATACCATTGATTATATTGATGTTCTCCTAGTCTCCAAGTCAGAAAATTATCAGTCAGTGCCAATTATTGGTAAGTTGAAGTCTAGAGGCTAGAGAAAATCCAGACCACAGTGAGGGTACTGTACCAAGAGAGGAAAAAGTAATGTTTCTCCTTCAAAGGTCTGTACCTCCCTTTGACACTGGTTCCTTTGGATTTTTGTTAAGGTTATCAGTGGATGTGTTTTGTCTTTGATTGTGAATTTAACACAACTCAAGGGCAGGAACCATTTCTGGTTATCTTGGATCCTCTGTAAGACCTAGTACCTTGGATTAGCATCAGCTCTCCTGAAGGAGACAGCCTTATAAGCCAAGGAGAAAGTGTGTTGTGCTAAATTGCCTCATGTGGCCAAGTAAGAAATGCAGTGAGGACTCAGGAGGGGATCAAGCAGACTCTTCTGAGAGTTATTTGACCTGGGAATTGAACGATGAGTGTATTTTTGCTAAGCTGACAAGGCAGTAAAGAGCTGGATGTTTAATAAGAAGAAGGACTTTTTAATAATACTCACTCTCTAAGAAAGCCTGAAGTACCTCATAAATTCATGGATCTGGAGATACATAATCAGAAGCCAGTCGACTACTTTTGCAGAGATTATGGAAGAAATTCATGCTCTCTTTGGTGAGACCTCTGATGAACCTGAAAAAATGAATTTATGTGATTCCTTTCATAAAATCCTAGAGGAGTTTAAAGACTGAAAAATTATTAGTGAATTTTTATTAGCTAGGCACATATTACTTTAAAATATTGACCTAAAACCATTTTTTATTTTTTTTTTTTTTGAGACAGGGTCTTGCTATGTTGTCCAGACTGGCCTCTAAGCCTGGGCTCAAGTGGTATTTCCACGTTAGCACTGTGAGTGACTGGGACTGAAGGCATGCACCTCTGTGCTCAGTTCATTATTATTTTTTTTTTAATAATAGGAAAATATATTTTATTCTGCAAAGGAAATTTGAAAAGTTGCTTTTGTAACCAGAACATTGAACTCATAAAACTAAAAAACATCCATTTTTATTTTGTTTCCTACCTTCCCCTTAAATCCATATTAGAGAACTAGTTATTCATGAGTCATATTCATTATCTAAATAAACTCAGTTCAATAATTTATGTCTAGACAGAGTGGTAATCAAAACTTTATTCTTGACTTAAAATCAAAGCTTATTCCTGTTCCAGGTGAGGTCTTCTACAGACCAAAACCTGTGTGGAAAACTTGGCAGACTAGGCAACACAAGCCTCTTTTCCCCCACTCCTGGCTTTTCTCTTTCTCCTGGCTTTCATCTCTCCTCCCTCTTCTTGCTAAGGAGGTTTCTGGCTAAATCTGGATCATGCAGAGGAAGGAACAAGAAAGGTCTCGCTTAACTAATTCTGTGTGAGCTGATATCAGCTTGGTAGAGTTGGTGAATGGCTCTTGGGTTGTGTGCAGGTGGGTTGGTTGTACACACTCTGTAGACTTTCAGAAACCCTGAAGTTTCTTGACTTGGATGGTCATCCTTCAGTTGGAAGGATGTTGGAAGACATGTGCCACATTTTTCAAATAGTGGAATCTTTCTTTCTTTCTTTCTTTCTTTCTTTCTTTCTTTCTTTCTTTCTTTCTTTCTTTCTTTCTTTCTTTCTTTCTTTCTTTCTTTCTTTCTTTCTTTCTTTCTTTCTTTCTTTCTTTCTTTCTTCTTTCTCCTTCCTTCTTTCTTTCTTTCTTTCTTTCTTTCTTTCTTTCTTTCTTTCTTTCTTTCTTTCTTTCTTTCTTTCTTTCTTTCTTTCTTTCTTTCTTTCTTTCTTTCTTTCTTTCTTTCTTTCTTTCTTTCTTTCTTTCTTTCTTTCTTTCTTTCTTTCTTTCTTTCTTTCTTTCTTTCTTTCTTCCATGCTCAAGGTGGGGAGAGAAATATTCCCTCTTTCCCTCCATACTCAAAAAGAGAAAACAAGCCATAGTACTCTAACATTTTTTCTCCCCACAAATTTCTCTCTGAAATATCAATTTTCAACTTCTTAAACACTGTTGGCAGCTATAATGAGAGTTGTAAATTTAGGTTTTGACTAGTTCCTTTTCAAATATTGTTGTGTTTCAATGAACCAGCAAATTTCACATCAGGAAAATAATTGGTATTTTTAATTTAGGGCCTCAATCATACCAGAAACGGAGTCCTATATTAACAACCTCTATCTTAGGATCATCCTAAACAAACCACAAAGACAAGATTCACATTTTTTTTTTTTTGCTTAATTTCCTGAACATCACAGGCTTGTCCCCTGGCTTGGAAGGAAATATGTGACAATAATGATACTTTAATTGGTTTATAGTCTTAAAGTATTTTGAGTTGGGAGTGTTCTTTTGTTTGTCTCTCCTGATTTCTAGAAGTCCTTTATGAACTTTGATAACTATGTATTACTTGACAGGGCCAGATATTGAATTAGATATTTATATTTGCTACAATTGTGTGTCTTTTTTTCCCCCAGTAATTACTCTTTTCATCTACATTGTGGGCATAATATAGTTCAAATAAGGGAAACATGTCAGTTCTACCTCTTTTGTGAACTTTAAAAACTTCATTTGGGAATTAAAAAAAGGCTCATCTGATTTTCCAAGTGTTTCTCCTGCTTCCATGTAGGAAGGACTTCCTTAGATTCCCCACACTAATAATAAATTATTAAAGCAGTCTCATGAGCAAGAGGGGGGAAATGTGGGTCTGCTGACAGTACTGTGACAAATATTCACATTAATTATAAAAAATAACAACAGTAACAGTGAAAGTTCAAAATCCAAGTTTGCTCTCAGAGCAGCTTTTTATCCCATGAGATAGGTTTCAACTTTCAACATTAAATTTTCTGAAAAAGAGGCTGAAAACCGATCCCAAAGATTAGTTTAGCACATTCCACTTTTTGCTTTGGTTTCTAAAGAGAAAAAGAAAATGGCAGGAATTGATGATGATGATCATCATCATTCAGAGCATGATGAGTTCAGTGTCCTGGTTCAGCTAAGTAGGGAATGAGAAGCTGTTTCAAATGCTGGGCATGGGTCACCTTCTAACACACAGGTAAGACTTGTCATCAGAGATTAGAGAATAAATACAGGATAAAATAGATTAAAAATAAAAATAAATAAGAAATAAAAAAAATCAAATGACTTTGGACTATAGCTGATTTGAAAATCAGAGGACATTTTCAGTTAATGGAGGCAGTGTATGAGAAAGAGGGTCACCCACTTAAGGGAATTTTGATAACAAGTTGATAACATGCCAAGCTTTGGCTTTATTGGTCTTACTGCCTACTTGGGAATCTTTCCTGTGGGTCTGTTTAAAGGGCCCACGAGGCTCTTGGCAAATGGTCTGTAAGGATGCCTTTCTTTTTGTTATAAATACAGGGTAATCACACGCCTCATTTGCCAGTTAAAGCTGTAATGGCTTATTCAGATCCATCATGCTAAGGGCTACTCAGGGACTGTGCAACAGACACATTGCTGCCAGTAAACACATTTAGCTCTCTTGTTACTCTACATTGTGATGTGCTGTTTCTTGAGTTGTTAAGAAAGCGTAGGTAAGGAAGGGAGAGAATTATGTCCCATACTATCATTATAGTCCATTTCTTTAGAAAAAAGAAAAGAAAAAAAACATGCAAAGTTAATAATTAGAAAATAGGCTGCTTTTGAATAAAACATTTGGATATTGATGTATTTTCCATGAATATAATACATCAGTTTATTAGTCAATCCACTAGTTTTCTGGACATGTTTAGTTATATGAATTAAATGATTAAAACTTAATCTACTGACCCTATATTCTTCTTTAAAGATTATATTTGGTGGTGCATGTCTGTAATTCCAGAGACTCTGAAGACTGAGGCAGGAGGATCATAAGTTTGAGGCCAGGCTCAGCAATTTGGACCCTGTCCCCCCCCCCCAAAAAAAAAAGTTAAAAAGGATGTAGTTCAATGGTAGAATACCCCTGGGTTCAATCTCCAGTACAAAAATCAATCATCAGTCATATTTGCAAAGCTACTACCTAAGCCTGTATAGAAATGACTCCTAACAGAATTTCAGTCTTAAGAGATGTCAAGAATCCTTTGTTTCTATTTCTCTTGTTTTAACTGTTACAATTTTCTTTTTGAAAAAAATTTAAATATTTACTTTTAAATTTTAAATGCTTTTGATACATTCTGTCTTCGAACAGAATGTAGTGAGATAGCTGCTCTGAGACACACGAAATATGTACATAAAGTTCTGACCTTGAAGCAGGATATCAGCAAGTGGCCTAGAACTTTTTGTCCATAAGCATACCGTGGATACTTTAGCATCTCAAAGAAGAGACTGCCACTTTGTTTCTCAGTCCAGCACTCAGGCTTCAACAGGCCCCACAGCCTGTGGGATGGAAGATGCTTCTTCGTTTCACTCTTAGCTGTTTACAGGGATCCTGGTCTATGGTTTGATAGACAGATATCTTCAGGGGACCCATGACACTAAAGTCACTGGTGTCATTTAGATTGATACTCGATGGGGCGGAAGACATAGCTCAGTTGGTAGAGTTCTTACCTTACTTGCACAAGGTCCTGGGTTCAATCCCCAGCACCACACACACAAAAAATTAAAACAATTAATTGATAGACTCTGGTTGGGGACAGAGTGCTCTTAAAAACAAGACTCTTAGAGTTCACCCTCACTAGCTTCATCTAGCTTCATATGTATTTCTTTTCTGTCTTAGAAGACTACTGCTCAGTACATGTCAAACTTTCCCTAAATGCTGGATAACATTCAATGACAAACCTCCTTGTGAAGATCACTCTCACTTGGATAACATTTCAGATACTGCTTGCACTTGCACATCATAAGACTTTAGAAAAATATTACTTTAATACTCTAAAGCATAATGTTAAAAATGAGACACAATACTGACTGATTGCTTTCTAAATGATAGAAAGTTAGGTGCTTAATGTGTACTATTTCATTTAAGAATACATGTGAATTTCACAGTATATTGAAAGGATGTCACTTATTCTACATATAACTCACAATATAGAGGCAAAATTTCTTTATTTCTGCCTTATGTAGGAGTATACTGTTTACCAGCAAAGAGAAATGATTTATTTGTAGTATTTTCCTTAGAAAAAAAATAATTAATGAAGTAAATAAAAAATAAATAGTCAAATCTAGCCAAGCATTATTGACCTTAGAAAGGCAAGTTAGTAAAACTGGTACTATTCTCATATGTTGTTGCCAGATTGAGGGGATGCATTTAATCATATATATTTTAATTACTTATTGTACTTAATGGATATTATAGTGGACAACACTCTCTTGCAATCAAGAATAATATGTAAATTGGTTTTTAAAAGAAAGAAGGTTTTAGCCTTTACTCTGTGAGTGGTGTCAAAGGTCTAAATCAATATGTATTAGCATGCTGTACTTATACTACATTAAATCTTCTTCAAGGATTAAGACACCCACATACACATCAGTAACAACAGAAATACTCTTGGGAAGATAAAAATAGAATGATGTGAATGTTATGCTTGTTTATGTACCTAAAATGTATGCCCATGACTTTTAGGAAATATAGTATGCACTCATCTGAATTAAATGGAAAAGAGATCAAATGAAGACCAACTTTTATCATGTATCTATTTATTCATTTGTTCACATGATAATTTAGTCACACACACACACACACATACACACACATACACACAGATGCAGGCACTCTGTGGCCCCTGCTTTATTTTATTTTTCTCTTACATACCCACATACTATTTCATAGATGTGAGGTCTCATGCTTTCTATTCAACTTTAAGGTCATACACACACACACACACACACACACACATACATATATGTGTGTGTATATGTATATGTATATATATATATATATATATATATATATATATATAATTATTTTTAAAAAACAGCTTTTGTTTATTTATTATACATATTTATTATGTAAACATTTTGCATATCATACAGTTCCCACATTGAAAGTTTATATAGCCCAGTGGCTTTTAGTATGCTCACAGATAGTACAGCCATTCCTACAACCAAGCCTAGAGCATTTTCATCACATATAATAAAGAAAAAAAAAACTATAACTGTTAGTAGTTACTTCTCTTTTCTCTCCCCCTCCTCCACTTAACCCCACTCCACTGTCTCAGGCAATCACTTATCTACTTTCTGTCTCCTATATTTACCTATTTTGGACACATAAAATAAATTAAAAATATTCCTCATATCTAACTGTAATTATTTATCCTTTGACCAATATATCTCTATTCTACCTGCTGCCAACTATCTACAAATTCTGGAAAAAGTTCATTCTGCTATCTCTATTCTGTGCTTCTATGAGATCAACATTTTTTAGATTCTGCATATGAATGAGATCATGTGGTGTATCTCTTTCTGCACCTGGCTTATTTCAATTAACATAAATATTCTCTGGGTACATCCATGATCTACAAATGATAGGGTTTTGTTCATTTTTTTTTACGGCTTTTTGAATAACATGTAAGTGCAGATATCTCTTAACATACTAATTTCAATTCCTTTAGATATACCCAGTAGTGGGATTGCAGCATCATATGCTAATTCAATTTTTAATATTTTGAGGATGCTTCATATTATTTTCCATAATTACTATATTGATTCACATTCCTACTAACAATGTACAAGAGTTTCCCTTTCTCTACAATCTCAACAACATTTGTTACCTTTTTTTTAAATGTAGTTATTCTAACTGGGGTGAGGTGATGTGTCATTATGGTTTTGATTGAATTTCTCTGATGATTAGTTTTGTTGAATATTTTTTTTCATATATATGTTGGCATTTCTTTTGAGAAATACCTATTCCTATCTTTAGCCTATGTTTTAATAGGGTATTTGTTTTCTTGCTATTGAGTTTATTTCCTCATACATTTTTATATTATCTCTATATCAAATGCATACTTCATAAATATTTTCTATAATTCTCTAGGTAGTCTCTTCACTTTGTTGATTATTTCCTTTGTTGCACAGAAGCATTTTAGTTCAATGTAACACCATTAATCTATTTTATTTTTTGTGGCCTTTGCTTTTGAGGTCCCATACAAATTATTGCCATAATTATAATTTGTATGTCCCATACAAATTATGTTTTATTTGTTTCTAATATGTAAAACAGAAATCATGTATTCCTTGTTCCATTTAATATATTTCAAAGATCAAATGAGAAAACAAATTGTAAAAAATATGCAAGAATTCCTCTTGGACACTAATAACTACTATAATTTTATTTGTGTAATGACATCCTGACATCACTACTGGCAATGATGTGATAAAACTTATGACAGTTTGTGGTACACTTACTAGGTGCTAGACACTGTACTGAATTTTGCTTTATATATAACAGCCTACTTAATTTTTATAGATAATAGTAGCCTTACTTTACTGATAGAGAATATGGATTCAAATATACAATTATTGTACAACTTCTGTGCTGTTTGTGAAAATAGGAATCGCTTCTGAGAGGCACATAGCAGAGCAGCCTGAACTCTGGGGACAGAGCCTCTGGGTTCAAACCCTGGGCTCTGCCACTTCCTTGCAGCATGATTTGGGCAAACTGTATATTCCCTTCCCTTCAGTGTCTTTATTTGTGAACTCTAGTTAACATTACTTAACTCACAGTGGTTATTGCTATTAATGGAGATCATGTCTGCAAGGCACTTTAGAATTCTGCCTGGCACATAGTATGTGCTATAAAAGTGTCTGCTTAATAAAATAAAGTGATTCTCAGTTACCTTTATCTGATAGGAAAAATTCATAGGCAATTTACAAATGTATCATTCAGGAATCTCTGTGAGTTTGTTGTAATCTACAGATCTAAAAAGATCATGTAAAGTTATTTGGAGGTAATACTAGATTCAGGAGAGGACAAATTACCAGATATTCCTCAGATAATAAGAATCTTTTGTGTAAGTCATGTCTACATGATGTCCCATCTTGCTGAAGCACCACCAAAATTTTACTATACCAGCTCCAGTCTGAGGGCTTAGCCCAGACTAGAGCCTATAGAAACCCATTCACTTTAGAAAATATGGAACTCCTATCCTAACCTCTCCTCCTCTCTAGATAGGAACCAAATGGTGACCTGTTCACTTACAAGCATTAGTCACTTCTGTTGCTGGTGTGTTATGCTTCTCTTCCTGGGCAGGAGCACTGAGGGTCAAACAAACCAAAAGGAAAGAACTCAGTTATATCCATACTGATATTTGGATTCAGTATGAGTACTAAATGATATAAGTGATAAAATAATTATTCTTGTGCAAAACATACTTTCCATTCTGCTGTTAGAATCATAGTGAGTGTTCTTGTAGACTAGAGTGATAAGATTGCCCAGAGACTGTCTCACAAAGGTTATCTTTCTATTGAGAAATATCTCTTAAACAGACTTCATATACATCCTTGGTAACTCTTCTTAATGCTTAAAAATTTCACTACCAGGAAATGGGTGGCTGAATTATAACGTTGCCTCCGGTCTACTCTGACACCCTTTTGCAATTTGGCAGCCTCACGAAGCACTTAAGCTGCTTAGTGCCTTCAGTCTGACACTTGGAAATTGGTCATCAGCTAACAATTCTTGGCTTAATTTTACCGATGCAACTCTGAGGCTACAAATGACAATGAAGAAGTTTTTATTTTCTAATTTGGGGTTCAAATCTGCAGTTATTACATATTCAGGTTTTGATTAGATGTATGCATTGTGCTTTGTGTCTCATAAATTTTGATGTGAAGATTATATAGGCATGTATGGATTGCATACTTTGTGTAAGTTGTACAAAGTATTTCATAATTCCTAAAACAACCTGGGCAACTCCTTAAATTGAATTTCTATTTTTTGGAAGTATTTCTCTTAAAAATTTTTATTTTTGACTGGACTCAAACTTAAAGTAGAAGTTCTCAGAAAAGACAGGCTGTGTCTCTTGGTGATTTGTTCCTGGCATTTTTCTTTGGCTTCTTTCATTCTCTTGGCCCAAAGTGTAGCATATTCTGAAGCCTCTTCCTTATTCTCCTTAGTATGCTGTTTCTTTAGAGCAATACACTGGCACTTGTGTTACAAGACATGGGGAGTAACAAGACACTAAATCTTTGGTGCTTTGGTCCTGTTTTTTTTTTTTTTTTTTTTTTTTTTAACTTCCTTGTTTTAAGGGGTTTCTGACCGCATATTGGCAGACATCATCTTCCATAGAGAGACTGAAAAGTTTCTGGATTCTGCTAGTTCTTTTGAGTCCCAGTCTGCAAGGCACAGTAGTATCCCTAAATCCAGGAATATCCTCTTCTTTTCTTACAATAACCAAGTTGAGAATAGATTGGCATTCACAATGCAGCCTTGAACAGATTTGCACTTTCTCTTTCCAGTTGGAGTTGATCTATAACAGGAATGTCCCTTACTCAGTAGCAGACAAATACAGACATGGGTCAAGACACTCTGCTTCATGAGGAAACCTTGTTTGTTGCTCCCACCACAGATATAGACCACATAATCCTTCTATTCTTCACCCAGAGCATAAGCAGCAACTTCTGTGCCGGTACGATTCTCATAAAATGTACGAAGTTTGCATTCATCATCCACTTCCATGGGTTTCTGGCAATGAGTGGCCAAAAAGGAGATATTCAGCTTCATCTTGGTACAGCTGATCGCCTACAAGGCGCCATGAAAAAGAGCTGAACTGCTATTTTTTTCTTTTCAGATTAAGATACAGAAAATAAATGAACCATGTAGCAGAGGTTATACTGACAAAGAAACTTCCTGGAAAGTTTTGCAATTTATAGAAGAGGTACAGTGGCATCAAGCATGACTCAGTAGAGATTTTAAATCTTGAGAGTTTCTGTATTATCCAAATAGGAATTGTATCACTATACATACTTTGGATGTATTCTTGCATAACATAAATTTTATACCCATTGCAGAAATAGTCTCCCATTTATCCCCTGACCCTTATAAGCCATGGCAACAACCACCTATTCTTTCCTATGGTCTTGCCTATTTTTGGTGCATCATATAATTAGTATCATGCAGTGTTTGTCGCCCTGTGACTGGCTTATTTAACTTAGCATATGTCCTATAGTTTCATTCATGTTGTTACAAATGACAGGACAACCTTCTTTTTCAAGGCTGGAATAGCAGGAAAACATGATTAAAGTGTTATAATTCCCCCTGTGTAAATTGTTCCAAGTTTTATAATAGTAGAGATGGCCAAATCATATTTTATTTTGCATTACTCTCTTGGCATATTGGTTTCAGGTAGATGGCTCAAAATAGCCCAGTCTGGCATTCTTTAAAAAAGGTTAATTAAAGTGGATGAGATGTCTCAGAAATAGACTCTGATTACTGATGTTTTGAAATAAAATCACTTTAAAATGATATTGAATTTTAGACATTTAAGTCACATAGAGTTGTTACGAGAAAGGAGAAAAATATCAGTAAGTTATTTGGTATGTTGCTTTTCTAACTTGTGATATACTGAAGATTTGCTTTCTCATTTCTTTTCCATAACACATAATTGAGCCCAAACCCTAGTTAGGATATTCTTCATTCGTATGGCTATATTTAGTTGAGAAGGTTCAATGCTCATTTATTTATTTACAAATTTTAGCTTATACCATTATAAACAGAGGGGATGCAATAGACGTGTGGTGATTTCTCTTCTAATCTCCTTTGTTTTGAACTTCTGTTCGACAGATAATTCATTTTAAAAGAAACTAAGACTAAATTTTTAAAAAACTACCAAGGAAATACACTTTTTATTCTGAATGTACAAACTCATGAGTTGAGAAGTGATTGATATATGCCTAGTGAACACAATGGGGTTACAAAATATAAATTACACAGATCATATTTTATTTTAAAGTGTTTTATATAACTTAGTTATGTATTAAAGCATAGAATGAGAAGAGTGTTAAAAATAATCTATAACTTGAAGACTCCAAGTTTACTCTTAGTGCCATACAGTCTAACTTGGTTGGCTTGCTTTTCAGAAGAACAGAATTTGAGTCAAATACAGTTAGGCAAATAATTCTATCCAGACATACAGACTTTGCTTACATTGTTTTGAAATCACTGCCATATTCTCACTCTCAAATGGCCAACTTGAACCATCCATAGTTAAGAATAATTTAAAAAGGAAACTGGTTCCATCAGTGAGTGTTCTGATGGGACAAATATGTGAACAGGCAGCCAGAAAAGTTTCATCTAGTGAAGATCTAAAGTTGACATTGTTGATAATTTGTGCCAACTAATTTGCTTCTTTAAGGGTGTCTTATATTTAAACTCTTCATAATAGTATTACTGATCCCTTCTCGAAATCCCAGAGTTCTATATCTTTTTAAAATCGGTTTTATTTGATCAGAAATCCACTTTTCCACAAACATGATTTTCTTGTTGTGCTGTCTCTTTCTTCCACAGGTAGCCTTTATTGTTAATGTGAATTATTCATAAGTTATAACCAGGAAAAGTATGGCATTCAAACCCTAGTTATTAAGAGAGATAAAAGGAAAACACAAATTTTACTTTTTAAAGAAATCTCAAAATTTTTGAAACTGATTGCTTCCATTTAATTTTATTTTTAGTATGGGATTATGAAGGTTCTACCAAGTTCTGACAGCCTATTGTTTAAGCAAGATGAATGTAAAACACAACAATTTAGTTTTAGCTTTTAGAAAGCAAGCTTTAATTTTGCCTTTATAAGTATTAACAAGAACCACTTGCTAATATGGTTAGAAGAAGTATTGGCTTCTGAACACTTTTCTAAATATTGCAACAATAGGGCTTTTTGAAGTTAGGATTTTGTATGGAAAAATATCTAAAAATTTTTTCATATTTACTACTGCCAATTTTCATATTTACTCTGTACTGGGGCAAGTTTGTGGTAGTGCAGATAGGAAGGTGAGAAAAAGCAAATTATATATTCTTGCCCAATTATTGAATGATTGTTTAAACATTAATGAGGAGGTAAGTATTAGAATTTTTTGTTAGTTACTTGGCTGAGAAAAAAAATAAAATAATGCTTCCACTTTTTCCCTCTATGCTTCTCTATGACAGTTTATTATTTCTTGCATAAATACCTGGCTGTAGTTAGTAGTATTTAGTGCTGAGTAGATGGCAAGAAAAGAAAAGATAAATTCATGGAAAATAAATAAATGGGTATTTTAAGAGTAAATTTGGAATTTGGCTTTGAAGATGCAGGTGATGGAAAGAGTTTGTTTTTCTCTTGGAATTTAGGAGAAATAATATAAAAATATAATTTGGCATAACAATTATTTTCTCTTAGCAAAAACATTTTCCCTTTCTTTAATAAAGGGAAAGGAAAATTTTGTCCCTATTAGTTATAATAGTTTTTTGCTAAAAAGTAGAAATTTTTATTTTTGAAGTAAGCTGAAGTTTGGTCCTTAGCTCTAATAGTTTTACTGTGAATAAATCATTCATCATCTTAATATATGGCAGGAAGTTTTAAAATTTAGGTAATAGGAAGTTGATAGTTTTTAAATTCTCTTACACTGTTGATACTTACCAAAGACAGAAACATTTTGGTAAAGCAAGGAGAATTCAGATATATTGCATACTGTAGAAAATATTCTTCTGCAAGATTTTTCTCTAGGGTTTCTCAGAGCATTCCTATTTCTTTTTCAGAGAAGATGACAAAAATTGGACTCAGTACATTTAATAAATATTGAGTGCCTACTATCTGTTAGACATTGTTCTGGGTGCATCTTCAATATATATTTTTTTAAATTGAATGAAAGTGATGTCTTTCAATCTGACAAGTACATTTAACTCTCCATTTGAAGTGTATGCATGTTTCATCTCCTCTGTTTTGACATGATTCTGACACAATCAAGAAGGATTGGTGGCTGGGCATTGGAGATGGTGCTGCGAGTGTTTGGGCATTCAGTCAGTGGCATTATGCTCTTCCCAGACACCCAAACTAAATGACATCGTGACTCCTGCTCCCTTGATCCCATTTGTCATTGCAAACATCTTTTTTTCTCTAATACATCATTCCCCCCCTGTCTTTTACTTTTAATTTCCACTGACAATCTCTGTGTTGGTCTCTTCTTTCACCCTTATGTTACTGAAGTGGCCTTCGACTTTCTCACTGTCTAAATGGTATTCTACATTAATCTTTCTCATGCATTCCTATGAGTCTGTCCTTTCTCTACTGAAAAAATTTGAAGAAAATGTCTTTTAAATAATCTTTAAACACATCATATCACCTTTATTGTTGCACACAGGATTATAAAATAATTTAATTGGGATACTCTAATTAAGCAGAGAACTAGACAGTTGAAGAAATTGAAATCTAAAAAGCTTAACAGATCCAGGCTTATTAGTTTTAAGAAAGGGCTGTTGGAACTAAAACACAGATCTCTTAAATTTCAGGTCTGTGCACTCTTACTACACACTGTCTTGTGTTTAATTTAGTGTTTTCTCCTTTCATATAAGAGGTCTTAAAATCAGATTATGATAAAGCCTCCAGAAAAAATAGAAGAGAATTTTGGTAAACTAAATTTCAAATTTGGGAAACTACTGTGCTGAAGGATTTGTAAATGAAAACTGTCCTCTTTAGCTGATATATGTATTGTTCAATTAAAATTACATCTAAATTGTGGCTGGAGTAGGATGATAGTTCAATAAATATATGAATAAATTAATAGAAATTGCTACTGCAGGAGTCTTGTGTTTAAATTTTACATTTATTTGTCTACAGAGGTAATGTCATCCAATATGCAACTATTTTTTAGCTTAATTTACTCCTCTATCTCACTTTCTCACTCTCTTACCAGTGTTTCTTGGAATTACCTCTTAAATAAATTGCTGTCTCTCAAGTCTATATTTTAGTGTTTTTTTTTTCCCTTTTTTTTTCTGGAACCCAAGATAAAACAATTATTTGGGATAAAAATTTAAAGCTAGTTGTTTTGCCTGGTCATAAAAAGAAGTTCTAGTGGTCATCCCCTAGGAATTTCCCCCACTGTGTAGTACTGCCATTTTGATTGGAAATCTCCTAGACATTGCTTCGATGGTTCTCCTGATAGTTTTAGAACTTCTTTGTACTTCCACTTGAGGTCCTTGAAAAAATTAGGAGAGATCCCTGCCTACTGTGATGAAGTTTTTAAGGTACAGTATGGAGAGAGTTTGAAATTGTATTTATTTGTTTTCTCTGTACTTTACACAAGACGGCATCAAATTATGATACATATTATTGATTGTTGATTTTCTACTTTGGTAAGACTGACAACACAACTTACCATCACTGGATGTTCATTTAGTTGGATTTTGGGGATGGATATGAAAGAATTTGCCCAAAACATACATCTAGACTTTGTGAGCAAAAACAGTTTGATTAGTATGTCAAAGAAGGGAGGTGATCTTATCCCTCCTAGTACCTTTCCTGTGGCGATAATGTGATGCTTTTGCTATGGTAGCTGATAATATTCTTTCTGAACTATATTTTCTAGTTGGGAGCTAATAAATGGATAGGCTTGGCTTAATCTCTTTCCTAATAGCAGAACCAAACTTATATGTAGAAAAGAAAAACATACAAATAGTGAAATTTTGATGCACGTTAGGTGGTCTTTTGGTTCATGAATGAGAGTCTGAACACAAACCTCCCAGAATAGTCTTCTACTTCTTGTGATATTTTTCATCATTATCTTTCCTTTTGAACATCTTACCTTCCAACCCATGAAGATATGATGAATCCAGTTCATCAACCAGTTCAGATTAATTCTCTTGAATAGATCACTTGAACCAGGTAGAGACTTGCCTTTTTTTTGAGGTAAGAGGAAAGGACAATGGAGCTGGAAGAAACTCATGACACTCTAAAAGCTTCTGCTGGGACATGACATCCCACTGACCAAATGTATCATCCTCTTATCCTCATCCTTATAGCCAAGCCCACATCCTCTATATTGGAATCTTTTTTCACAGGAAGCATGGGCAAGTTTTGTGGAAATAAATGGGGATGGAGAATCTTTCTTCAGGGGAATGTGATACTGAGTAATTGTAAACAACAAAACAATCTACTGCTAGCAGACTTCAAAGTATGTTTCTTTTGAACCCAAATTTTATTTCATTTTCTCTTAGGAAATTGTTTAGATGGCTCAACCAAGTACTCACTTGAAGTTCCATGGAATAACTATGGATTATTGTTCATGTAAGACACAGATGCATGCAAATTTATATGAAAAATTGTAGTCTAGGCTTTTTTTGGCTTTTCTCCTTTTGAGAGATCAAACTATTTTAATCATTGACTTATTCTTCAGTTTTGCTTGCCTCTTTTTACTTCATTTATTATGGACTGAAAGTTTGTACTGTCCAGATTCATGTGTTGAAGTCCAAATTCTGTTGTTGAGATTTGGAAAATATTTTAAAGATAGAGCTAATAAAATCTATTGATGGATTGCCTGTGAAAGAAGAGAAGAGTCAAGCACTCCTAAATATTTGGCCTGAGCTTTTGGGTAAATTGAGGTACATTTTAATGAAATGAAGAAGACTGAAGAAGTGAACTGTAGGGTGGAGAGCATAGACAACTATTTGTATTTGTTCTGAAATACAAATATCTGCACCCAACTCCCACTAAATGTTAGGAGAAGGATTAGAAATATCTGTTTGGAAGTTATCAGCATAGAGAGGGCATTTAATATTATGTCTTTGGATGAAATTGACTAGGTTTGAATACAGTTTGAAAAGACACCAGTACTAAACTCAGAAATGACTTAATATTTAGAGGTCAGTCAAAGAAAGAAGTTCCAGAAAATAGGAGTGAGAAGCAGCAGCCAGAGAGGTGAGGTAAATAATCACTATTATACTTGAAGCTACGTGACAGTGGAGAGAGTCCTCATCATAGCGTTAGTGCCTCAGGCATATGCATCAAAGGTTGACCTACATGGTCCTCATACTCCTGACCACATTTTTCTATTCCACCTCTAGTCCACCTTTTCCAGTGAACATTTTCCTTCCATACCAGGGAGAGATAACATGAGGCTTGTTTTCTTTTTTTTTTTGTTCTGGTGGAAGGTAGTCCAGGGCACTATAGATCAAAGTATTTCATACTCTGGATGGCACGACCATGAAACAGTTCTATTCTCCTCTACTTTGACCTTTAGGAATGTCAATTAAAAATTGTTTAATGTGTGTGTGCATATGTGAATATGTTTATCTACATATAATTATTTATTATAATATGTATGGCATACAAGAATATTATATATTCTTTATTTGTATATATAAAGATGTAAATATGCATAACTACTTTATGGAAGTAAATATGTGAATTTCAGAGTGAAAATATTAATAACCAGAGTAATAGACAAGAATGTTTAGAAGTTATATGCTAAGTCTCTATGCTTTTCCTACTACCTCATATTGGCAAATATATAGGCACCTCTTCCTGAGTGGAAAGGGATATGAGAATATATGATATTAATAAAAAGAGAACTAAAATATCCCTCTGAGAAGAATTTATGCTCTTAAAGCATCACTGAAACAGTATTAAAGATCAAATATTTGTGTTTTTCCCCTGCTGAGACATAACACCCAGTCTGATAATATTTAGAGCCTTTTGGAGGTAATAAAATTTGGATAAGGTCATGAGGGTGGAGTCAGTTTGATGTGATTAGGGTTAGGGCATTATAAGAAGAGACACCACAGAGCTTGCTGCCTTTCTCTTTTGACTGTGTAACGATACGACAAGATGTCTAGGAATTGGTCCCTCACCAGCCACTGAATCTGCTGACAACTTGATCTTGGACTTCCCAACTTCCAGAACTGTGAGAAATAAATGTCTGTTATTTAAGCCATCTGGTCTGTGATATTTTATTACAGCAGCCTGAATAGACTAATAGAGGAGTTTTTATCACTGTATTATATTCTCAGGGTTGCCATGACAGATTACCACACATTTTGGTGGCATTAAACAACAGAGAAATTTATTCTCTCATATTTCTGGATGCCACAAGTGTGAAATCATGGTGTCAGCATAGTTTGCTTCTTCAAAGATTCTTGTGGAGGTTCTGTCCCTAACCTCCTCCAGTGTCAGGCCGCTGTGTCACTCCAGTCTGTGCCTCTGCGATGGCTTTCTCTCCACTCCTGTCTCAGATTTTCTTCTATCTTTCTCATACAAGTACAGTGTTCATTGAATAGAGGGCACACCTCAAAAATACCCAAAGATTCATTTTAAACTCCCTAAATTAATAAAAAAAAGAGAACAGTTTTCCAAGTAAGAGAGCATTCATAGGCCACAGTGATTTGGTGTGGGCATCTTTTTTTTTTTTAATATTCATTTTTTTAGTTAGTAGTTGGGCACAATACCTTTATTTTATTTATTTATTTTTATGTGGTTCTGAGGATTGAACCCAGGGTGGATCGAACACATGCTCAGTGAGGGCTCTACCACTCAGCCACAATCCCAGCCCCGGTGTGGGAATCTTTAGGGAATGTTTTCTGGCCAAATGTAGTCCCTGTTGAGTAACACTTCTTTGAGATTTGGACAATTTGAAATTAATCAAGTGGAAGATTTTTTTAAGGAGAAAAATGAATGTTTGGGAATCTATTTTTTCCATTCTCAAAGTCACAAATTTCTAATGAATTTAGAATAGCTAGAGTTGTGGGCTGTTTCAAGAAACCCTTGCATTTACTCTCATTGTTTCATTCTTTTGGCATGGGAAATCTTTTTGAAAATTCAATTCAAGTTTTGTTCATATTGTTTTAAATTCTCTAATAAGCATTATCTTGTTTAGTCTTCACAGCAAATGCAGGATCTTAGTGATTAAGTGCTCACCTTCTTTTGGAGCCTAATTTCTTGGTTCCAAGTCCAATGCTTTCTACTCTTCCTTAGAAATAAGCCTGGAAGAGCATGGTTAAGCAAGGAGGAAAGAAGGCACATGTTAAGCTTTTAATAGCTGTGGCCTAAATGTCTAATCAAAGATTAAGTAGGAATGATCTCATAGCTTCCTGCAAGCAGAAATGGATCTTGGGTTGCCCTGCACAGGCTAGGAACACTTAAAGGAGAGGTAACCCACTTACTTCACTAGCATTCTTGGGTTTGGCCTATGTGAGGATAGAGGAGTGTCTGATTGCTTAGCTGCAGCAACTGGCTGGGACCAGCTGGGTATAAGTGGGTGGGGCTGGCTCACTACAAAGAGATTCCTCAGCTGGAGCTGCTCTCAAGGGGAGGTAGCATGGGGCCAAGCTGCTGTGAACAACTGGGTGGGCCAGTTGGTTGTGGTATGCACCAGACTGAAAGGTATGCTATTCCCAGGAGCCAATTCCAGCTGGTAGTCTTGCAGGATGGAGGCCACCCTGCAGAGGTGGAAGCAGGCAGGTGTGGGAAAAGTTCAGGCTAGGGAACAGCTTGAGGAACAAAAAGAATGTGATGATGAACCCAATCCAGAATAAAGAGCAGCCAAATGTCCAAATGTGTGTTCTTGGAAATACATCTGGGTCCACTCTTCTTCATTCAGAGGCAACTGGTTGAGGCAGGTATGGTGCCCAACACTGTTCTGATCTTGATCCTTGAATCATCTTGCAGAAATACAGAAACTTATTTTCTCCCTCTAAACAACTGCATAAGTAAGGGAGTCCTGTAGGATTAGGTTTTAAAGCAGTAGTTGCCATTTACCTTTCATATGATCTTAATATTTTTGATCTGCACAATGTAAATATTTCCACATTCCATGTCTCTTTCTCATAAAATAGGTTATGATTATCAATAAAAGAGTATACAGATGGCTTTCCTGGAAAGAATTACTGTGTAATATAAACACGACTTGGAAAGGAATTGAAACAGCATAGAATATCTGATTTTCAAAGCATGAAAACCCTGTGATTAGTTATGGTAAAAGAGAAGCCAGGAGACAAGTTTTCCCCCCTAAGAGAATAATTTTGGCAGCCTTGTACCCTTTAATGTATACTTGGTCACAATGATGAAACTATTCGCCCAAGATTCTCACATAACTCTTTTTGCTGCATTTCTACCTAAAACCATTTTTACAATTAAGTTGTTGCTTATAAGGAGATCTATATGTTTGCAATGTATTTTAAAAACCCCTTTCACTATGATGATACAGACTTGGTCTTATTTGCTTGCCTTGGCACAATTGATACCTTTTTCTTGCTTTGATTCTGATCGCTATACTCCAGTAAGTGGAATTCTGGGCATGACAACGGTAGAGAAAAAGTAGGACCAAGAACAATTTGTGACTGCTGGTCTATAAGATGTAGAAGTTCAGATGAATAAGATCTTTTAACTGATTTACTTGGGACTAAAGAAGTAAAAAAAAAAAAAAAACCCAAACTTGAGGATAATGAAATTTTTGCCATATTTGTGAACAACTCTCAGGATGTTCTCCAGGGGTCATTTTGCTCCTTTACTTCCATGCCTAATTGAAAAGAGGAAATTCTGAAGAAAACAAGTCCATGGATGGTATTTTTCTGGAATGGGAAGTGTGTATCTCTGGATGAGGAGGAAGCTGGTGAGTAGTGGCCAAACCATCTGACTCACTCTGTACCACAATTTTTTTTTTTTATGATATCATGAAACATTTTGCCAGGTTTCAGAAGTTCTATTTTGTTAGGTATCATGGTCTTAGAAAATTCCAAGCATTGTTGTAATTTCATGGGAGTTTATTTGGTTAACCCACAGAGGATGGCAGAGTTGCACACTTTTTATTTTATATATCTATATGTGTATATATATACATATATATATATATATATATATATATATATATAGAGAGAGAGAGAGAGAGAGAGAGAGAGAGATATTTTTTTTTATTGGTTGTTCAAAACCTTACAAAGCTCTTGACATATCATATTTCAAACATTAGTTTCAAGTGAGTTATGAACTCCCATTTTTACCCCAAATACAGATTGCAGAATCACATCGGTTACACATTCACATTTTTACATAATGCCATACTAGTGACTGTTGTATTCTGCTACCTTTCCTATCCTCTACTATCCCCCTCCCCCCCATCTTCTCTTACTATCCCATCTACTGTAATTCATTTCTCTCCTTATTTTTCTTCCAATTCCCCTCACAACCTCTTTTAAAAAAATTACATAAGAGAGAGATTTTTTTTTATGTACTGCCTATTGCTCACTGGCCCAGAGAATTTTACATTACTAAATAGAATATTTCACAAGGCTAATTAAATGGAGTATTCCACAGTCTAAGCTACTTGTATTCACATTATTTAACTAATGTCTGGGCTAGTCTTAAGAATAGTGAGCGTATCTTGTGAGCTACTCCCTGCCTGACCAAGTCTGCACACCAAAATGAGATCTTCCAAAACCAAAAGGACAAGACAGTTTTGTTTCTACTATTACAGTTAAAGGGGAAAAAAATTCTCAGTATGTTGTCCTTGATTTCTGCTATATCAGATTCAAAAGTACTGAATTTTGGACCCGAGACATGTAGTTACATAATATTATAAAAGATTTAAGAATAAACATTTATATTTGTTCTAGAAAATTGATCAAATAAGATGCTAAATATTAAACAGTCTGGTTCAATATTGGTCACTTGAGCAACTTAACCTTAAATATTAAACACATTAGAAAATTTTAATGGTGCACAGCATATCGATGCATGGTAATGTGCTCTATGATCATTATCAAAGAAGAATGTAAAAGAAAAATAATTGGTATCATAGAGTCTTCATGAAAACATTCCATTTTTTTAAACCAAGAATTCCTCTAAGTGTGGTCTTATTAAAATAATATCAGTAAGTTTTACAATTATTTTTTTTCAGAGATAAAAAAATAAATTAATGCTGACCACATTTCACAGTTCTCTTTTATTCTATTTTCTTTTTATTATTGTAATCATTAACATATTAATTCTAAAATTTAATGGGTTTTACTGAGACATTTTAATATATGATATATATCATGCATAAATCCTGTCCACCCTCCCTTCTACTCTCTCCTGCTCACCTCCTCCCTTACTCCCTTACTAGAAGCTAATAATCACTGTTCAATTTAGGACTTTAATTTATTTTTATTTTATTTTTTATGGCTGAATAATACTCCACAGTGTATATTTACATATATTTATACTTATGTGCATATATATCCTATTTACATTATCTGTTCATCTGTTAATGTTGACAGACACCTAAGCTATATTTTCCAGTTCTGTGAAGAATTTCATTGATATTTTGATGGGGATTGCACTGAATCTGTAGATCACTTTGGATACTATGACCATTTTAAGATTATTAATTCTGCTAGCCATCAACATGGTGCGGGGAGGAGTCTTTCCACCTCCTAGTGTCTTCTTCAATTTCTTTTTTCAATGTTTTATAATTTTCATTGTAGAGGTCTTAGGTTTATTCCTATTTATTTAGTTAGTTACTGGAATTACTTCATTGATTTCTTTTTTAGTGACTTCATTATTGTTGCATAGAATAGTCATGGATTTTTGAATGTTGATTTTGTGTTATACTTCTTTACTGAATTTGTTTATCAGTTCTAAAAGTCTTTTGAGAGAATTTGGAATTTTGTATGTACAGAATCATATCATCTGAAAACAGGGAGTATTTTACTTCATTATTTCCTGTTTGTATTCCTTTTATTTCCTTTTCTTGCCTAATTACTTAGTGTAAAATTTCCAGCACTATATTGAATAAGAGTGGTGAGAAGGGACACTCCTATGTTTTTCCAGATCTTGGAGGAAATGTTTTCAGATTTTCCCTCTTCAGTATGTTGGTTGTGGGTTTGTCATATACAGCATTTATTACATTGAGATATTATCCTTCTGGATCTAATTTATTTAGAACTTTTATTACAAAGAGATGTTGAATTGTATCTAAGAATAAATTTTTCCCCATCTATTGAGATGATCATGTGATTTTTAATTTGATATGATTATGTGCTGCATTGCATTTATTGATTTGTGTATGTCAAACCATCCTTGTATCCTTGTATAAAATATGATCATGGTATATGATATTTTTAGTGTGATACTAAATTCAATTTGTAAGTATTTTGTTGAGAACTTTTGCATCTGTGTTTATCAGGGATATTTGTTTGTGGTTTTCTTTCTTCCCCTTCCTTCCTTTTTTTTCTTCCTTATCAGGTGTTGATAGTAGGATAATACTGGATTTGTAGAATGTTTCCTTCTCTTTCTATTTTATGGAGAAATTTGAGGAACATGGATATTAGTTTTCTTTAAAAGTACAGTGGAATTTCACAATGAATCCATCTAGTCCTGGATTTTCTTTGTTGGGAGACTTTTATTATTGAATCAATTTCATTGTTTTCTATTGACCTATTTAGGGTTTTTTATTTTATCTATTTAGTTGACTTTTTACAGGTGATGTGTATCCAGAAATTTCCCCATTTCTTCTAGATTTTATAATTTATTGTCACATAGTTTTTCAAAATTATTTCATATTAATTCTTTGAATTCCTGTGGTGTTTGTTATCTCCTTTTTTCTCTCTAATTTCGTTTATTTGTGCTTTTTGTCTGTTCTTTTCATTAGTTTAGCAAAAGATTGTCAGTTTTGTTTATTTTTTTAAAGAAACAGCTCTCCATTTCACTAATTCTTTGTACTGTTCTTTTAGTTTATATTTCATCTATTTCTGCTCTTATTTTTTTTCCTTGTGCTGATTTTTCTCTTGTTTTCTTGGTATGCACCAGTAGGTTTGTTATTTGAGAACTCTTGCTCTCTCTTTGTTCATCTTTCCTTTTTTTTTTTTTTTTGATATAGGTACTAATTGTTATAAATGTATCTCTTGGCACTACTTTTTCTATATCTCACAGTTTCTGGTAAGCTGCATTTTCATCTTCATTTGATTTAGGAAATTTTTTATTTCCCTTATGATTTCTTCAGTGATTCATTGTTCAATAGTGCATTATTCAATCTCCATGTATTTGTATAATTTCTGCAAAATTTTTTTTTGCTGGCGATTTCTAATTTCATCCCATTATGGATACAAGAAATTATTTCAGTTTTTAAAAATTTATGAAGACTTGTTTTTTGACCTAATATATGGTCTATTTTGGGAAAAGTTTCATGTGTTGATGAAAATAATGTGTACCTCTAACTGTTCAACATAATATTCTGTAGAATATTACCTGCAGTATAATTTAACTGTGTATAACCTGCAGTGTAATTTAACTCTGATGTTTCCTTGTTGATATTTTGTCTAGATTGATGAAACTGGGTATTGAAGTTGACAACTATTATTATATTGGGTCTTATCTCTTTCTTTAGGTCCAATAGTGTTCATTTTATAAAGTTGTGTGCTCTGATTTACATTTTTAATTGTAAAAATAATATTTTATGTATATTTATAGATGTTATTTCTTCTTGATGTATTATTCCCTTGGTCAAGATATAGTTACCTTCTTTTTCTCTTAACAGATTTTAGCTTAAACTCTGTTTAGTCAGATTAAGTATAGCTCTTCTTGATGACTTTTGGTTTCCATTTTCTGGGAATATCTTTTCTGATTTTTTTCATTTTCAATCTGTGTATTTCTTTACAGGTGAAGTGAGTACCTGACAGGCAGCATATTGTTGGATCTTAGTTTTTAGTCTACTCATCCATTATGTGTCTTTTAACTGGAGAATTAAGAGCATTGACATTCAGATTGAAACATATGTACTTATTTTGGTCATTATGTTAATTTTCTTATTTTTTGAATATTTCTCAGAATCTTCTGAGAAATCTGCTCTTATATAATGGGCACATCCTATACTTTAGCAATTTAACTGTAATATGTCATGAAGAGATTCTTTTCTGATCATGCTTATTTGGGGTTCTAAATATCCTCTTGACCTGGATGTCCATGTTTTCCTCAAGATTTAGGAAATTTCTGGTATTATTTTACTGAATACATTTTCTATGCCTTAAGCAATAGCTCTATCTTCCTCTGGAATGAATGCTAATTATGTAGATTTTTGACATTTAATGGTGTTCCAGAAATCTTGTATGTTCTCTTCATTCTTCCTTTATTATTTATTGCTGCCTCAGTATAATATTTTAGACTTATCTTCAAGTAGTCTTTCTTCTGCTTCACCTAGTTTTTCATTGAAGTTTTCAAAAAAGTTTTTTTTAAAATTTTTTAAATTATTATTTTATAATTTGCCATTGTGAGAAATAGAAAGTCTGGTGGTCCATTTTCAAAGTATATTATTTGGCATTTAATGTAAAATATTAGGGGATGTAAGAAAAAAAAAACAGCTGGAGGAAAAATAAAGCACATTGGTTAACAGCAGTTAACACCCGAGTGTGACAGATTCACACCCCTTGACACACAGGAGGTAGAGGGGAAGGGACTGGTCTGATCAATAAAGATGAACTGGGTATTTGTCAAGATGCACTCATCCCCAAAAGGCCTTCCTGCCACACACACACACACACACACACACACACACAAAACAAACAAACAAACAAACAAACAACAACAACAAAACACTAAAAGGAGGTGGAGAAAACTAAAAGTATCTTTCTTTAAGTAACCCAATAGGAGACAATAAAACTTAGGTAACATCATGAAGATTGTGCATCATGAAGATTGTGTAGCCAATGAAGCTACCTTGTGCTCTAGTGGATAAAAAGGTGATTGTAATTGTTCTGGGTGTGCCTGCTCACCCAGATACTGGGATCTTGCAAAACCATCAGTAAAAGTCTTGCTTTCTCTGTACATTTTGTCTCTCATTCGATCCTTCTTTGGGTTTCACAGGTGAGTATGTTTCTCACATTATGAAACTTTTCGTTTCCAAGTTTTTTTTTCCCCAAATCTCTTTTACTTTATTGAATTGTTCACTTATATTCTGCATTGTCTTTCTTCATTCAACTGTTTATTTGTAGTCTCTTGAATTTCACTGAGATTAAAAAAATCATTATTTTGGATTCAAGTGCATTATGCCTACTTCACTGTCTGAAATCTGTTATTATGGAGTTATGAATTCTAGTAGGTGACATATTACCTTTTTTTTGTATTTTTTGTGTTTCTTTGTTGAAATTTTTGTATCAATTGAAATGGATATTTCTTCTTTTAGGTGGTATCCATCTTTGCCAGATATCAAAGGAAATCAGTTTGGTATGAAATGTTGAGGTAATTTCCAATTGGAATCCATACTGTAATCTCTCTGTAGTCTCTTTGAGTGTGACTCTTGGGTTTGGGCACAGAGCATAACATTTCAGAGTTAGAAAGACCTAACATCTGCGCAATTCTTTTAAGAGTGGGGACTTTCACTTACTTAAGGCAGAGGTGGTTGTAATAGTTAATTTAAATTGCCAGCTTGGTTGGATTAAGAGATGCCAATGACTAAGAGGTTTCTGAGAGTATGTCTAGGAATGATTGGCATGTGGGACAGCTGAACTGAAGTGGAGACCCTCCCTAAGTGTGGGAAGCATCATCCCATCACTGTGGGTTGATGGCTTGGATGGAATAAAAGTTGGAATAACAAGGAAGCAGCAACAGATACAAGCTTGATTCTTATTGACTGGGTTCTTGATTGTTGCTGTGATCCATCGGTTGTCTGAGGATATCGGGACTCTCTTTTCTTCATTCTTCCAAATCGGACTCTGCTAATGTTACTCCAGGGAGTTTCCAGAGGCCTTAGGTCTCAGACTAGTGTAGCATCTTTGTTCACTTTTGTTCTGGGGCTTTAGCCTCTTGGACTGTACAGCTATTGGTTCTTCCAGCTCTCTAGCCTGCAGACAGCCCTTGTGGACTATCCAGTTTTGGGTGGCATAAGCCAACCTAATAAATCCCCTTTTTATAATTATACCTCCTGTTGATTCTGCTCCTCTAGAGAATCCTGACTAATGTAGTTGTGTACACAGTGCTTACTCCTACTGTGGTTGTGGCAGTCTCTATCAGGGGTTAGGAATTTCTGCAATCCTTTTTATTTTTTCCTCCTGTGCTATGGACTTAATCTAGTGATTCATGCCTACTAGGCAAGTGCTCTACCATTGAGCTACATCCCAGCCCTTCTACAGATACCTCTGTTACCCAAAATAAATTCTGATGTTGGTTGTTCCAGTCATATTAAAGGGTCTGGGTCTTTTGTACTCTCTTTGGACTCTGGTGCAGATGTAGGTGTTTCATGAGGAAAAGTTGGGCTGAAATCATAGCTCTCTCTCAGCAGAATTCACCTTCAGTCTTTTCAACCATACATGAACTGACCAGGTGTGGCTAGGCTGCAAAGAGGGAGAGAGGAGGGGGTCAGAGCTGAGATATACCCTCCAAGGACATGCCCCAGTGATCTACTTCCTTCAAGTAGGCCAATTTTCTATAATTTCCACCACCTTCTAACAGTACCATTTCCCAATCACTATTGGTCCTAACTGGGGACCAAGCCTTCAACACATGAGCTTTTTGAGACATTTCAGATCAAAGGATGTCTGTCCAGGAGAAAGACCTCAGCCTCCCACCATCTGAGCCTGCCTAGAGACTGGACAGCAACTAGGAGCTTATCCTCCTCCTCCTCCTTCTTCTTCTTCTTTTTTTTTTTAAGTAAAAACATCTGCTAGGGTTTGATCAGACTGATTGCAGCTAGCATTTATTACTTTATCTCAACTGAGTTGAGAGCAGAGCCCTGCACAATGTACATGAGGCCTTGGGCTTGATCTCCAGCACTGGAAAAAAGATTAAAAAGATAAAAATAAAAATGGACAAATAAAAAGGAGAAGAAAGAGAAAAAAAATAAAAACTAAACTAGAAATGGAAAGAAGAATGAGAAATTAACTCTTTAAATATCTAATCTTTAAATATGGTTGCATTTGATGTACTAGGATTAAGAGTTCAAAATAAGAATTTTGAGGAAGGAAACACAATTCATCTCATAACAATTGGTTTATCTCTAGTTACTATAATACAGGTTATGCAGAGCTAGAGAATTTTGTCTCTTTTGGTTCACTTCTATATCCTAAGAACCACATGAGTGCCTGGAACATAATAGGCACTAAATTAATATTTGTTATATGAATAAATGAATGAGTCAGTCAATGAATAAAACAAATAAGTCCACTGACAAATATGTAAACCTCAGAGTTCTCTGCATATAACAGATGTCACATTCGCTACTGAAGATAATTTGGACTTGAATTAGTAAGATTTGAACAGTCTTAGTTATGCTTTTTCTGGCATATGGGCATATCAGTAACATTTGTGGATAAAGTCTGTAATTAGAAATAAGTACCAAAGAAAATGCACTAATAATTTCAAAGTAAACTGATGAAATGCACATCAACTACGGGGAGAGACAGAGAACAGTAGGGGTTCTTTCAAGCCAATAAAACTTTAAGGGCAAAGATTTGTAATTAAAACTGAAGTGAATTTAATCTTTCTTGCTAATCACTCCTGCACTGTTAGCCTATTTCCATCAAACTAATTGATGGCAGATGGAACAGATGCATGGAGAGATTATAGCTTCACTTTATGGCAGGGTTATAACAAATGTGGCTTTCCTTCTCTTCTATGCATTAAACATGTGAAAAATGCACTCCTTTGCTTTCTTCACACACTGAAAATTTCTTCCTCATTTTTTTTTTTTTGTGAGACGGATTCAATAAAATTAAGGGATATTTAGTATAAATGGAATCTATTTGATTGTTTTAGGTCAAACTTAAGCATTTTTCCAGTGCTCTGTGCATCATAATGTGGGGGGATACACATTCCTAAGTTCAAGGTATCTACAAGAAAATTTATAGACATAAGGGTATACACAATCATTATTTTCTTTTTACATAAATTTCAAAATTACACTTTCTGCAGTTTCTGAGGCTTAGAATTGAATCTCATAAAATTTGCCTCTTTTTTTTTCTGTGTCAAGATAGCATAAGAGAAAAGCTAAGAATTTCTGTCCAGGGTTGTGGGTATACCTCAGTTGTACACCAATTTCTTAGCATATACAAGACCCTGTGGTTGATCCCCAGCATCATCAAAAAGGAAATACAGCAACAACAGAAAAGAATTTCTGTTCAGAAACAACATTCCTTTTCATCAGTTTTCTACAGCAGTTATTAAACAAAAATTTTAATAATTCTGTTCAATTTTAGATTTGGAAATCATTGAAGGAATGTGAAATACAAATTACTATTATTAATTATGATCACTCTATAATTACACACAAGAGTTGAATGTGAATCACCCAAAATGTGATATGATTCATGTATGTTACTTTCTTAACATAGGTAAGAAAGTAGTGTTAGGTGGTGGGGCTTTTGGTAGGTAATTAGCTCATGAGGGGCTCTCATAATTGGAATTGGTGCCCTTATGAGAAGAGACATGAGAGCTTGTTTCCTGTCTCCACTCTCGACCATGTGATGACACAGCAAAGAGACATCTGTGTCCTCATCAAACACCAGGTGGGTCAGCACCCTAACCTTGGACTTTTAGACTGCGTAACTGTGAGAAATAAATTTCTATAGTTTAAGCCACCCAGTCTATGGCAAGATGGCAGCTCAAATTCACTAAGCCATGGATCCTCTAGTCAGTAAAAATATACCAAATGGAAGAATCATGATATTTCTGTATGAACTCAAATATCATCTCTCTCTGGAGAAGGATGCTTCAAGTTTCACATAGATTAACTACTCCTACTGTTTTTTTGCCATCATAGCACTTTTTTGGTCAGTCTATCTATCTATCATCTTTGTAACTTGTTATCTATACTTACATATATTTCTGAAGATCAGAGACTAGGTTTTCCTTGTTAACTGTTGTATTCCTAGTTCCTAGAAATTACCACCAAGTAACATATACCTAATAAATATTTATTGAATATTGTTGAGAAATTGATTTCAAAATTTCTTATTAGCCCAGCTCAGTTTGTTTTGTTATCTAAGATAAGCAGTTAATTATCTCTTTCTATGATAAAAATGGAAGGAAATTTTATAAATTCATTCACTCTTTTCAGTCCTTGGGCCTGATCTGGTTTAGAACAAGACATGAAAAATTATGAAGTGGACTAAGTATGTTATGTTCCCTGATATGCCTTCTTTTTGTCACCTTAATTTCTTAGAGTTCTTAGGGCCTTTTAAGTTTTTTCCCATTTAAAAAAAAAGATGTCACTTTAACTTGGGTATAAATGAACTAATAACATCTCTCCTAAAGATATGTATATATTTATGGTGTTATCAGCTTTAAATAAAATGAATGTATGTCAGACTCTGGCATGCCTTCTGAATAGAGAATGGGGAGAGTTTGTAGGAATTCCTATATTAAATTATGGCATTAGAATCATACTCTGCTTGAAGCCAGACATTTGGTGACATGTCTGATCTTGACTGAATCTGTTATGAAGCCAGTCTGTGTACATTTAATATTTTTTTCAGAAATGAAAGACTAAAATGAATTCCATCAAAAGTATAGAGATACAAATGAAAACATGAATATTTTGGAATTATAATCAAAATAATCTATTGCTTGTTTTCACCTGCAAATGAAACAATTCAAGAAAATCTATACATCAGATAAGTATAAGGAACATTCTATCTATGTATAAATCTATCTAAGTCTCTATCTGTCTGGCTATTTATTTATGGCTATCTAGAATCTGCAACCCTTCATATTTTAGGGGGAATCTCAAATAGGCTGCACTTAACTTGTTGAGAAAGGGGCAGATACTCCTCTCTCAATTTCCTGGCTGCTAGTGAGTAGGCAAAGGATTTAGCCTGAGGAAAATGGATGTTCAAACCCAGGTCACTGAACCTCATAATTTACTGAAAGCTTTTACATTAGTGTTAACAGTGAAGTTAAGTCCAGAAGTGCAGCTGTGCCAGTGAATACCTAGAACTGAGACCTTGTTTTAGTAATATGGATATCACTGGTGATCTTAGTAACATAGACTAGGGTAAGGCAAAGGATGAGTTTGCCTTGAGTGCCAAAAATCTCAAAATCTCAAAAATCTCAATTAAATTCCATTTTAATGAAATATTTTCAAAAGTTAAAAATTGCCAAATTAACAGTATCAAAAGTTTAAATAATGACAGAAATCAGTAACAGCACTATGCTGAACCATGTTGGAGACCAAGGGAAAAGGGAAGATCAATAATATGAAAACTATTCTGATATGGTTTGGTTATGATATCACCAGAAAACTCACATGTGAGACAATGCAAGATGGTTCAGGGGAGAAATGATTGGGTTGTGAGAGTCTTAACCCAATCAGTGAATTAATCTCCTCATAGGGATTAACTGAGTGGTAACTGAAATGGTAGGGTGTGGCTGGAGGAGGTGGGAATTGGGGCATAGCTTTGGGGTATATATTTGTATCTGGCAAGTGGAGTTCTCTCTCTCTTTCTCTGCTTCCTGATCACTGTGATGTGAGCTGTTTCCCTCTGCCACCCTGTCCTGTCATGATGTTCAAGCTCATCTTGAGCCCTGAGGAATGGACCTAGCTTTCTATGGACTAAGACCTCTGAAACCATGAGCCCTCAAATAAACTTTTCCTCCTCTATAATTGTGCTGATATGGCCCTTTAGTCACAGGAGCAAAAAAGCTTACTAAAACACTACCTTCATTTAAATTTTATTTATTGTGACCTTTTGGATTAATCTTAAAATTTAAAATATTATATTAGAATTATATTGAGTACTGTACTTTTGACACTGCATAAATTTTGTACCCAGAAGTACCACACTTAACCTCACCCTGGTGCCATCTCTTCTTGAGAAGAGATCTTTAATTTGAGGGATGAAAGAGAAAGCCTAATTAGACGTTGAGAAGAGAGTGCTGGTTAATTGTGTAGACAGAAGAGGAACTGGATAAGGAAAGAGATAGATGGATGGCTCCTCCTTAATCCTGGGTCCAAGAGTAAGAAAAGACTTGAGTAGATGTGTAGACAGAAGCCAGTCACAGTTGACTTGCAATTTGTTCATAACTTAAAGGAAAATAAATCTTTGTTCTTGTCAGCTTCTGAGATTTTGGAGTTGGTATCACAACAAAGATGATCAAGTGTGGCTTTCATCCTTAATATAAAAACATTTGAGGAAACTTACTAAGCAAACAGTTTTGATTAGTAGAGGTGCTGACAAGTTGAGGCTGCCATAATGAAATGCTCTAGATTAGCTGGTTTAGAAATCTACAGAAAGTTATTTCTTATAGTTTTGGAGGCTAGGAAGCCCAAGATTAAGATACTGGCAGGGTCAGTGTCTGATAAGGGACCATTCCTCACTGATAGTTCTCTTTTTACTGCATCCTTGCATGATGAGAGTAGTGAATGAGCTCCCTTGGACCTTTTTATAAGGGTTTACTAATCCTGTTCTTGAGAGAGCCACCTAATATTATTACCTTGGGGATTAAGATTTCAATATATCAATTTTTGGGACAGAAATATTCAAACCACAGCATACTGTCCTAAGGCAAAGAGAGTACAGAGGACATACTGAAGCCATAAATATTGATCACAACCTTATAGACAATGAATGCATAATTGTAAAGTATAATCTATGTCTATATTTTCTTCTTTGCTATGCTTTGAATACTTTTAGTTAGTTGAACTTGTTTTCATTTTTTACATATTTACTTATTTTTTCTTATTTATTTTCCTATTCTAATACATAGAAAGTTGGGTGTGGCGAGATTTATGGTTTAGTTCACTGATTGTATAATATCCACATAAAATTGTGAAAAACTGTAGGAGCATAGTTATCATCTAGATGAAGTAATTTCTGAGGCTTTGGGAAGATGTGAGAACTTGTGCAACTATATCAGGACAAATTGCATTGTGTCACTAACATTTTACTTTAGAATGGCAAACATAAAATGAAGTCAATGGGGATTCTGGGTAGTGAAAGTCGTGAATATTAATGACTTTGGAAGGCCTCAGAAAATGAGTGAGAGACACAAATCTGGGGTAGCAGGTGTTTTAAGCTCATTGAAGTGGATTCTCCTGCCTGGGTTTAGAAATCTTTGGGGAAAAATACAAATTTAGGCTCATAAACAAAACTTAAAAGGCTTTGATGTTGAATATTCAACTCTGTGTAGGTTAGTGTGACATTAGATATCTTCTTGCAAAATTATGTCCATGGTAGGACATGGGTGCATTTCCCCCTTGTTCTTAGTCTGATATTCCAGCTTTCTCTCAGTTGTGTTAGTTACTAATTTTCTTCCAGATTGGACACTGGTACATTGTAAACCAAGTTGATTTCTTTTGTTGCAAATAAGAATCCTGACTAGTACACCCAGATTCTGAAGAAAGGCAATAAACCATATCTCCAAGCATTCATAAACTAAAAGCCAGAACAAAACTCATCTAAAATAAGATACATTTTGGAATTACTTCAGATGTTAGTTTGTAAGCCTTATTAAAAAACTCCCACTTATGGGAATCTAGACCACAGAAATAAAATCACAGTAACAGGACGAATATTTTAGGATGTTTTTGACAACACTGTTAATCATGCATGAAAACTGGAAACAATGCAAACTACTAAAATAGGTCAATAATCAAGCAAATGATCGTACGTCTATGTTTTGAAGAAATATGCATCCATTGGAAACAGTAAATTAAATTGATGTCCATTATCTTTTAGGAAATTCCATGAAATATTTATTTATAAGGGTTAGAAAAATATGCAAAATTGTTTCATTTTGCAAATATATCAGTGTTCAAAGCAGAAGTAGAAAAACAACCAAACTTGAAATTATATTTTAGGAAACTGGCTTTTGCTCATCACTCACTGAAATAATTATTAGATTAGAACCAGTGTTCACACTCGATGTGAATACACTTGTACAATGTAAGCTGATCTTTCTGTTCTATACTATTATTTTTTCCTATCCTATCCTATTTTTTTACATTCTGAAATATTGATAAAGACCAAATTATTGATTTCATGATCTACAGATTAATTCTTTGAAAATCACCATTTTTCACAGGCACATCTTATCCAGTGCACACTTTAGTGGATGGCCATCATGCACTATCTTGTTTTCTTCAAGTGACATCAAGAATTAATTCCTCCTGAATAATAATAAATGCCAGCCAGGATGGAGGGTGGAGGAGGAACTCTTATGTACTGTTGGTGGGAATGTAAATTAATAGTCACTATGGACATCAGCATGAAAATTCCTCAAAAACCCCCCAAATAGAAGTACCATATGATCCAGCTATATTAGTCTTTGATATTTACTCAAGAGAATGAAAGTTAGCATACTTTAGAGATACACACATACCCCTGTTCCTTGTAACACAATTCACAATAGCCAAGTTATGGAATCAGCCTAGATATCCATCAACAAATGAATAGATAAAAGAAAATGTGGCATTTACATAATGGAGTTTTATTCACCAACAAAGGAGAATGAAATTATGTTATTTGATCAAAAAAATTAATGGAACTAGAGTATATCACATTAAGCAAAATAGGCCAGACTCATAAAATAGTGCATGTTTTCTCTCATATGTGGAAGTTAGTGGGAAAAAGGAGGGGAGAAAAAAGGACATCATGAAAATAGAAGGGAGACCACTATGGTACAGGAAGAGAATTTTGAGGAGGGAGGAAAGGAGGGGAAGGGGAATGTTGGGGAGTGAAATTGATCAAATAATATTATATACATGTATCAACATACCAGAATGAAACCCACCATTCTGTATAATTGATATGCAGCTATTCAAAAATAATTAACTACACCTGTGGCATCCTGCATATTGCAATTTTAATATTAATGTTTAGATTTATTTGTGGCAAGATCCCATCAGGTAATAAATCTATAACTTCAGGCTATAAGGACCAAATCACTATAACTTGGGGAAGGACTAGAACATGGTATTCACTTCCAGCATGGGAAATATGGGAGTGACAACCCATTTGTATTTTCTAGTTGTCAAAGTTCTTCGAAATGTAGAGCAGAATATAGCCTTGGATCTGCATAACTCCCCATTTCCGAAAAATCAGTAAACTAGAACCATCTAGAATGTATGTACATAATGGATCATGAGAACATTTGGGAAAGAACTCAAGATAAAAGAAGAATCAAAGATGAAAAGGAGAATCAAGATGCAAACACACAGCAGTAATTCATTTAAAATACGTAAGGTTTAAGGGGTATTGATATAACTGCTCCAGTATTCTTACAAAAATTACTATAAAACATATATAAGGAAGAAAACTCATAATGCCTAATAATGCATTTGAGCATCAATCTAACTGTAGAATCTGAGAGTAATTTCCACTAACTTAAAGCCTTATGAAGTTGATTTCAGAACTGTCAATGGCCCATCTAAGCAATGACAGGGCAGGCCTGCCCACTGTGTTCCTCCTGTCAGTTGGGATATGACTGGACTTTCTTCTGGGAATGTTCACACATTAAAACTGTCACTAGGAATGCTCAGTACAGACAGTCTAAGTACATTCTATTCTTATAAAATGATTCCTATAATTTGTAATGATGGAAATGTTATGGAAGATAAAATACCTTTTAGATTTTATTTCTTGCACTGTGTTATACAGAATTTTATATCCTTGGTACTTTTAAGTCTCTATGTGGGAAACTACAGGAGTGTATTTTCTCTGTGTATCAGGTGAACTAAAGTGAGTTATGATGTCTACATAATTTTTCTGGGAAAACTTTACAATTGGCTCGGTAACTAGGTACGTTAGAGAGTTCATATGATGTTGAAGTCCATTACACCAGGGAGGAGAAAGCCACTGATCACATGAGAAATTTGTGTGTAAATACAGCCTCTTTGACTAGAGAAGCAGAAATAGCCTCAATTGGCTTATTGTTCAGGCAACTAAGAGAGAGCTGATAGCTGCACCACTGCCGGTCATCTCAGATAAGGGAAAGTCACAACACTTAACTCTAGTCAGCCCTCTTTGCTCATACCTGCCAGATGGATGTTGGAAAGCCTTAATTTCTATTTGAATTCTCCCTAGTAGAGGACTAAAAAGTAACCTCTGTTTTAGATTATCCTTTATATATGTCTACGTGTTTACTGTTTTCCATGTTCATTTCCTTGTGTGGGTCCATTTTTCCACTTAGTGTTGCTTTTCCCCCTTCCTGAAGGACTTTGTTTGGAAAGATATTTTGGCCGTGTGTCAGTTATTCTCATTCTTTGTACCTAATGTGTGCATTTTTCTGATTTTAAGATTTCTGTTTTATATAACCTGTTTTAAGCAATTTAATTATGATTGCTTTGGTGTAGTTTTCTTGATATTTCTTGTGCTTAGTGTTTTTTGAGCTTTTTGGACATGATGATTAAAAGCAGAGAGATTCCACTCACCAGATACAAATATATACCCCCAAAGTCACGTCCCAGTGTCCCACCTCCTCCAGCTACACCCCACCTACCTTCAGTTCCCACTCAGTTAATCCCATCAGGGATCAATTCACTGATTAGTTTGAAGCTCTCACAACCTAATCATTTCCCCCCTGAACTCTCTCAAATTGTCTGACACATGAGCTTTTGGGTGACACTGCACATACAAACTGTAACACCGCCGTATCTTGAAACATTTTTTCTTTTCCCTTTACTCTCTCCCTTCTTTGGGGGAGTCCAGTTACATTTTTTTCTAGCCTATCTGAAGTTATCCCATATTTTATGAGCAATGTATTTATTATTTATTTTTGCAGTACTTTTAATCATGTGTTTCCTTTTTTGGAGAGTTTCTAGTGGTAATGTTGAATATCTAAGCTGTTGTTAATTTTATTCTGCATATCATTTATTCAGACTTTAAAATTTTACCTCATATATTCAATTTGGGTATTTTTTTTTATCTTTTGTGTTTTTACTTAAAATGCTCTGTCCTCTACATTAGCAGATCTTTAGAAAATGGTAATGTGAATCTTTTAATTTCTATATCTAAAATTTCTATCATCTCTGACATTTCTGATTTCTGTTGATTGATTTATCCTCATAATGGGTCATATTTTCCTTCTTTATATGTCTGATAATTATTGAGTGGCTGGCAGACATTGTGTGTTTTATCTTGTTATTTTTGTATTTCTGTAAGTATTTTTGAAATTTATTCTGAAATGCAGTTAAGTTACTTGTATACTAATCTTTCATTGTCTTTCTTTAAAAATTTGTAGGCGGAACCTGTAGACTAGGGTTAATTTTTCCCTATGACTAAGGCAATACCTTTCTGAATCCTCCACTTGATGGTTTATGAATTGTGAAGTTTTCTGGTGTGGCTAGTGGGAACACAAACTCTTCCTGGCTATATGAGCTCTAGGGAATACTAGGAGATCATTTTGTGTTTGTCTTTTTTTTTTTCCCCCTTCTGGATTTGGATGGTTTCTTCACAGACATGCAAAGATCAAGATTAAGAGAGATACTCTGTTTAATTTAGAATCTCTCTCTCTCTCTCTCTCTCTCTCTCTCTCTCTCTCTCTCTCTCTCTCTGTCTCCTGTGAATTCAGGCCTCCTAGTTTCCTGGGACTCTTAAGTTTTCTGTTCAATTCAGAAAATCACTGGGCTCTGCTTTGGTTCCCCTTCCTTAAACTGTGGCCTGGACTCTCTGTCTAGGCAATAAGGTAAAACAATGATAAATCTCACCTTTTTTGTTTCCCCTTTATTAGATGACAGTCTTTTTTTTCCCATCTTGATTGGAAACAGAAACCCTGATGTATGTTATCATGAATAAATAAAAATTCATGACAAAGAAATGTTGGAAAACTCTTCTGATGCTTTTTGCTTGAGATCATAAATGTTTTTTCATTATAAAAATAAGCTATTTTTTTTTTATTTGGCAAGGATAAGGGTGACTTCAACAAAATTCCACTAAAATAATTGGAATTAAATATTGGCTGGAAACTTGGATAGTGTTCTTTCCCCTGTAAAGATTTTACTGTCTGTGGCAGCTTGAATAATATTTCCTTAATGTGTATAGTCATTGCTAATAATATTTCATCTAGGCAAAGATTACACTTTCTGCAAACTAGAGGAATTTGTGGAAGACTGATATTCTAGAATATTAGTATTCCCCAAAAAGGACAGAGAACCCTGGTAGCATTACCTTTTGGAGATTTTCCTGTATAACATTTTTCACAATGTTGGACAACAGGAGTAAGAAAATATATTTACATTAATAGAACTACATAAAATTAAAACCTGTAAGATACTGTTAATTAGGAAATATGTATATCAACCTACCCTATGTCTTGAAAGGTGATTTGATACCCAATAAATAGGAAGTAGGGCTGAGTAAAATCTACATGCTCTGACTTTTATGAAATTCTGGCTATGAAAAATTTTCATTTTATCAGCAAGAGTAGACAATATAAATGGGGGGAACCCTATAAAGTTTTCTAGAAGAAAGATAGAAACATATCCTAGAATGGGAGGGGAAGAACAGACCTTTAAAAGTGTCCATTGTGGGAAACAGGAAAAATTATTAGAAGACTATTATCTTTTATAGCGCTGTGAAGATATATTCTCCATGAAACACAAACAGAAAGTCATTAGGAGAATGGAGTAATTCATTAGGAGATGAAAAGTCAACATGATAATGGAAGAGACAATGGAAAAATTTAAGAGTTAAAAGAATGGAATTGGTACCATGGAAGAATTAAATCAGTGATGAAGGATATCCCTCACAGAAACTCCCCAAGACTAGAGAGAATAAAGGCTGACCTACACAAAGAACAGTAGCAAATTACACATATGGAGGGAAAGAATATGTAATTGGGTGCTTGATACTTGTATGAAATCTTACATAAAAATAGAGACCTTGTCTGCAATAACCAGTCTTAAGAGATGAAAATAAAGTAAATTAAAACAAAAATCAAGTATTCAGGTTTAAAGTTTATTTTTTTTAATAGAAAATCAATTACACAAGTATACACTTAAATATAGCCTTATAAAATTTTGGGGAAACAAATCAGAATAACATCTGATAACTTGTAGTTAGGGAAAAGTTATTAGATTGCTGAGAGAAGAGATAGAGAGAGAGAGATAGAGAAAGAGAGAGAGAGAGAGAGAGAGAGAGAGAGAGAGAGAGAGAGAGAGAATAGAAAGGAGTTCTAGACTTCTCTTCATCACTAAATGACAAAATAAAATGAAGTTAAAGTGAAGCATTTTGAAAAGAAGAATTGAAGTGCTAAATTTTGCATTTAATCAAGTTGTCTCATGTTTTTGAGCAGTAGAAAGACATTCTCAAACAGCCCAGGATTCGGATAATACATCTCAAATATAAATCAAACAAAAGTAAAAAAAATAATATCAGGCATTTGGGTGATGATTAAAAATTTAGAAATTCAAGAAAAGTGACAATTATGACAGAAATTGATTATGAGTCTTCCTTTAGTCATTTTGATATGAATTTGTGAGTGCAGTACGATATTATAGTTCTAGTTGGATTTGATATCATGGGAGTAAAAATTATTTCTATAATATTTCACTGAAATTTTGTTTTTCTGCTTATACTCTAATTCCAATGACAAGAAAAAGCATTTCTTATGCAAAACCAGCTAAGAGGGGACTCTCTTTCCATGTTTGGTGAACACTTAAAATAAGTGGTAACATACTTGCCAATAATTGCTAACTTGCCTGAAGTATTGGGACACCCCTCAAAAATTACTGAATTTGTACTTCAGAGTAGAAGCATAGAGAACAACTTAATGTCCCCTGGATATGAGTGACTAATTTCTAATCATTGAAACAATGTAAATGACTTAATGAGGTAAATTTTGGGGAGTTTTAGATACTGGGGATGTCTATCAAATAATCTAGTGGCAAACATAAATTATGAATCCCCTCTTAAAAGTCATCTTACACAGAACTTTTGAACATTCTGTTATTTAAAAATTAGAACAGAAAATTTGTTTCCAGGTATATAAGCAGAATATATACTTGCTTAAAAAAATCATAAGGAAATTACCAAATAAGTTCATGGGAGGCGCAAAATGATTGTTAAAATTCATGGTCCAAACTAAAAATTTTAGTCACATTTTATCCCACTTTGAGATAGGAGACATTTGGTATATTGATAATTCTGATTTGGAGGATTCTTAATGGTCCAGGATTTATGCTGCCTCAATGTCAAGGATGTATTAAATAACTCTTCTGTGTGAACACATTGTAAATAATTCTGAAAGATTTACAACTATTATTTATTAACTTTGGGATATTTGCTTATTAAGTTTGCTATTCTAACATTTTAAGAAGGAATGCATTTTAATTTTGTATGAAAATGGAATAAAAATTATAAATTCAAAGTTTTAGCAGTTAGGACTAGGGGTAGGGTAGAGAGTGAAAGATGTAAGGTTAGATAGTCCTGTAAAAAATTATGGAGTTTCCATTCAGTTCCCTGAACTTGACATCATGTATGAAATACGTTCTTTGCCTATTCCTTCTTCTCTGTAGTAGGTCTAACATTATTGGACCTAAGCTGCTGCTGCTGCTTCTTTTTTTTTTTTTTCCTGAACCTCTTACTTGAGATTTCCTTTATATCTCTTTCCATTTGCTTAGTCTAAATATTCAAATATTAGCCAACTTTTCTTTCTATATCCACAGAACTCTAAAACTCTGAAATTGACTTTGACTGTGTGGATGTGTGGAATTCCATTCTAATTTGTAGTTCCTTAAGAGACCATGATTATAAGCAACTCACTATCTTTATTACTTATTAAAAACAAAACAAAACAAAACAATAACAACAACCAAACAAAACTCAAATCTAATCCTTGTCTATCCTATCCTGATGTCACCAAAGTTCAACTCTGTGTAATGTTATTTTTAAAAATTAATTAAAAAATTGAAAGAATAATTAAAGCCATCAGGTATTATTTTTCAGCGATTTATGGTTTGTAATGCTGCTATTTAACATCACTGGAAGGGAATTGACATTTATATGGCTATCAGCTTCTGTTTAACATATGTTGAGACTTAAATTAATCTTAATTGATTCTCAGTGAACTTAACAAATATGAACCAAATTCATGGGGGTAGTTTTTCTGCAGATGAGCCACATCACATAAATAAGAATATGATTTCACTCAGAAAATTCTTTACAAAGAAAGATGTTATTTAATCATTCAAACCACTTGTAAGAATTGAGTCTTATAATTTATTTATTAATGGGGCATATATGTCTTTGCTCATGAAATAAAATATTCAAAACCAGCTTATAAAGGAGCATGATCATGCCAGCTTGGTAGAAAACCCAGAATACTTCATGTTTGCTATTTTTCCTACACGTGAACTGCCCTTTGCTGTATCCACATCTCTTATCCTTTCACACTTTATTATCTTTACAAAAGAGAAGGAGACAACATACAAAATTAATTTAAGTAAAGGTCTGCATTACAAGTGAAAGCCATTAACTGGCAGCCGTTTACCAAAGCACAGGCAAAAATCAATTTTAATTAGTATTTTTGGCTTTAATGAAAAGTGATTACAAAATTGGCATTTTAGCTAATCCTGTTGAGATTTATGGTGAGCTGATGCTAATTAATTTTCTGTTGAATTGCTGCGGGCCTTTATTATCTGCAATAAAATGGCATATTTGCTGATACTAGGACTGCATCAGCATTTCAGAATTTTGTAACAAAAGGCTTCTTAATGGTTTACAGGTATATTTCATACTATTGCTCCTCAGCTGCAGAGTATTATTGTTTTTTCCATAAGATACTGTTATAGGCAATCAAATTTCATGCTATTTTATAAATTGGGGCCATTTTATTTTAATGTATCTTGAATGTTAGCCAAAGAACCTTTTATTTCAAATATAGCTTTCTTTTGTCTAGTTTGCAAGTGATAAAAAGGTAACATGAAATACTTTAATTAGAGATCATTTAATGAATGATTTCACTTTATTTCCCCACTTTTTCTTTGCTTTTGATTATATTGTTAATAAATTGGCTTCTGTACTTAGTTACATGTTTTAGATCCGTCTGAAAGCAGGAAATAAAGAACTAAGCTTTATAATTTACTGTTGTCAGGATTTGAGTTTCAAATGCTCTTCAGCTTGCTTATTTTAACTGAGCTATTTCCTCCCTTTTTTAAAAAGGAAAAACAATATTTATTGAAGGCTTTAAAATTGTGTAATATTTTACTACAGGTTCAAAGTCTGTGTCCTTGTATTGATTTGATTTGACTTGTGATTGGAAAGTCATTTTTTTTTTCTTCAGTTGTTTTTGCTGTTGCTATGGTCATAGACAGACTCAAGATGGCATAAGCTAGACTCAGTTAAAAGAACAACGTGAAGATAGTGTTGGGATCCTGACTCCACCATGATTGCTCTGGGGCCTTGAGCAAATTGCTTGACCTTTTTAAGCCTCAGTTTTCTCAACTATGCAATGGAAATAATTAAACTCATGTTCCAATATATTTTTAGCATGAAAATATATGAATAGACATTATTTTATTTCGCAAGCAAAATCCTGTCTGTTAAAGCATCATCTTATTGTCCACTGGAATGAATATATAATATATATATATATAAATATATACACATACATGGGTATATATATATGTATATATATATATATATATGTATGTATAAATACACATGCATATATAAATATGTACCTTTTTCTGGCATAGCCCAGTGATCTTTCCTTTATTCCATATATCCAATATCCCAGAAGTCAATGAAAAATTTTGTTCAAAATGTGCTTCAGAGCATATTATTTACATCTTTTTGTGTTCATAAGCTCTCGTATAAAATATTTTAAAAGAAAAATTTTCTTGAGTATGGAAGTAGTTAATGGGTGTGCACAGCTTGTACATTTTAAAAAAAATTGGTGCATTGTAATTATACATAATAGTAAGATTCATTATATCATACTTTTATTTGCACATAACATAATTTGATCAATCTAATTCCCTAGTACTTTCCCTTCCCCTCTCTCTCCCCCTGATCCATTTACTCTTCTCTACTGAGTTCTCTTGTATTTTTCTACTTTTGATCAGTAGTAATAAAATGTAATTATATATGAAAACAGAATTCATTGTACTATATTCGTGTATGGACATAGCATAATTTAGTACATTTCATTCCCCAGTACTTCTCTACTCCTCTCCACTCTCCCTCTCGATTCATTTCTTCTACTCTGTTGGTCTGCCTTCTAATTTCATAAGATCTATTTTTTATTTCTTTTTTACCTCTAGCTTTCACATTTGAGAAAAAAAGAAACTATTCAACGTTTTGAATGTGGCTTATTTCACTCTGTGTTGAATTTTCAATGTATCATCTTCGATCATTATTTAGTCTTTACATAAGTAGGTCTAGAAAACTTTATTTTAAAAGTATATTTAATAATGGTCAAGTTTGAGTATAATATATGTCTACATATTTGGGATATAATATTTATTTAGGACCCAAGTATAAAACGTACAAATTTATTTTTTTGTAATAATAAAAGCTGAAGTATAATGTAGGATTCAACTGTTAATCAAAAAAACCCAGAATGACAGAAAATGTAAACTAGAAACTACAGATTCTTTGAATTTTAGAATACACTCAATAGAATAGGCTCAACTGGAAATAACTGAGGCATTGAATATAGTTTCTTTTAAAAATGAGTTAGTGGAGATTTATAGAAATAATTCTTAGGGTTCACAAGATGAGTAAGAGTTCCTCTCATTCTTCAGAGCCCCAAGTACACATACTAGGTTTTTGTTTTTCAGGTATTATAGAATTATAGAATTGTAAATCAGAAAAGGGACCTTAAGGAATATATATTCTCAAATCCCCATTTTACACGTAAAGAATTTAAAGCAAAGAGGAGTTATAAGGCTTACTATAATCTGCCAGCCAGTTTGAAACAGGTCTGGGAACTATAATTCAGGCACTGTAAATCATGGCCTAGTGATCTTTTTCTTTTTTCCATATATTCAATAGTTTATCAATGTTAAACATTTTGTTCAAAATGTGCTTCACATCCCATTACTTATATCATTTGATATCAAAAAGCTCTCATATGAAATATTTAAAGAAAAACATTCTCTCTCTCTCTCTCTCTCTCTCTCTCTCTCTCTTAATTTGTACCAGGGATTGAACCCAGGGGCACTTATCTACTGAGCCATATCCCCCGTCCTCTTTTGTATTTTATTTAGAGACAAGATCTCATCGAATTGCTTAGGGCTTCACCAAGTTACTGAGGCTAGCTTTGAATTCATGATCCTCCTGCCTCAGCTTACCTGGTTGCTGGGATTACAGGCATGCCCCACCACACCCTAACAATAAAGATGTTTTCTTGAGCAACTGAAATAATGGAGATAGGTATCTTTGATGGGTTCTAGGACATGGATATACACAATTGTTGAAATTTCAGTTTATAAACTTTGGCCATTATTTAGTCTTTGACTTGTATGCCCAGAAAGTTGATATTAACATATTTAATAATGTTTGTTTTTAATTAATCAATTCAAATTACCCTTAGGCAAAATGACAATATAGAATTATATTGAGGAATTTAACTTCTGAGTGAATTAATAAATTTGCTATCTGGAGAAAAGTCTATATTATTAAAACAAATTGTGAGATTGCTAATTCATCATAGGCACAGAGTAAGGGAAATTGGTTGTATGGTCCTAATGATTCAGGTTAGTAAGATGATTGACTGAAGAATCCATCTCCGCTTAGGAATATGTTGGCTTAAAATATCATAATAATCATTGAAGAACTGGCTTCAAAGGTGTGTAACCTGTATAGTCACATAGAGGCAATACTCAAAAAAACCCATTTTTGGTTTAAAGCTCTGCTGTTGGACTTGAAATTCTTAATAATGAACTTGTATTTTGTAAGTGACATCTGTTAGGACAATATACCCAATATGTGTGTCTGCTGCTTCTTTCTGCTCCATTCTCATATTGCATTCAAGATGTTTCATGAGCATAAACAGGCCCATGATGTATGGGAGTTCAGAGAGATTCCAAGTATGTTGCTTGTACTAAGCAAGCAGAGTCTTGACAGCCCCAGAGCTCATGCTTTCCATTCTAACCAGAATTTTCTAAGTATGCAGAAAGATGGTAATGGTGCTAAAGAATCACAAATGACCATGGATCCCTCTCTTCTTCTTTCTTACTCATTTTATTTGCCTTTGTTACCCAACCACTTACACTAAAAATGATGGTGTAGTAGGAAAAAGGGAAATAGAATAACCTATACTGCCTTTTAGTTTACTTATATATGTTTTTTGCTCATCAGTATGCCGATGATAGAAAATGTTGCTAAAATATACAAATGTCAAGAAGTGAAATAAATGAGAACAGTTGGGTTAGTTTTGTGCTATGCTTCCACTTTCCTGGTAAGAATGAAATACACATGAATGTATGAGCTACAAAATATGAATTGCATGATTTCAGTGGTTTGCCATACAAATAAATAAACACACTGATGTTTGCATTTAAAATTAACATTGCACAATAGAAGATAAACAGTAAAGTGAATGCTAATAATTTAAAATATTAATTTTCCCTAAAGTAGGGAGAGAGCAAAAAATAAAATGGCACATTTTTCAACTGTATTTTTTTTTTTTTTTTTTTTTTTTGCTACTGGAAATGTTGAACTCAAAAAAGTTCTATCACTGAGGTACATTCTGAGCCCTATTTATTTTTTTATTTTGAGGCAGGCTCTCACTAATTTGCCTAGGCTGGCCTTGAATTTGCAATTCTCCTGTCTCAGTTTCCCAAATAAGTAAGAGTATAGGTATGTACCACCATGCCCAACAAATTCTGCTATTTTAAAAAATGGCCCTGCATTTTCCTTTCATACTGAGGCTCATTAGTTATAGATGCAGTGTGACTCATTGTAGCCCAAAAGAAGTGAGCAACCTATGGCATCTGGATGTATGCTGCCATTTTCTTGTTTTAGGACTTCCATTTTTTGATTTTCAAGCAGATTATTTTCTGATAAAAGAAAAATAACTTTATTTCCTTTATTTAGATTTATAATATAATTAGTTAGATAACTTTTTAATGTATCAATAACAATCAATGTCTTTTTGAGATTGCATCCCTGGTTTTCTTGACTTTTGGTGTCATTTTTGAACTAACCTATTTTTTGTGTGTATTTGTTTATTGGGTTATTTAGGAATCATTGATAAAGCAAGTGGTACAGAAGATAGAGGTATATAAACAAACCTTTAAAATTCAGGCATGTAACATGTTAGAAAAAATAAGTGCTATGCATGCAGTGTGAGGGGATGAGACTGGACCCCAGGATCCTCAGGATACCTTCTTCCTGCACTGAGTGTACAGTCTGTCTTCTTTTCAATGAGGTGGTCTGTGCAGGCTCTCCACATGCTTAGTATTACAGGTTTCAGAGGTTCAGTCCATGGTCAGCTGATTCCATTGCTCTGGGCACAAGGTGAGAGAGCATCATAGCAGATAGACATGGGAGAGGAAAATAGAATTAGCCTATGTTTAAGTTTCCTACTCACATGGCTAATTTCATCCTACTTTATCAAGTTTTGTGGACTAAATTTATGTGTTCAATATTTACTGAGCAGCTAATACACATGAGGTAATATGCCAGATCTGGGAACTCAGTGGTAAGATGTACTCTCAGACTGACTGAATACTTTTGTGAGGAGCAGACAATCATAAATCTGTGGAAAAGAAAAACCTCTTGGATTTGGGTAAAGTTGTGATGAAAGCAAGTATGGAGAGAAAGAAAAAAAGTAATGAGAGGAGTCCATTTTGAGTAGGATTGTCATGGAAGAACTAAAGACACTGTATAATATCTGAGCTGAGACTGAAATTATGAGAAGTTCTGAAAAGGAGAAAGTTCTAGTGGTGATAAAAATTACAAAAGCCTAAGACAAAACCCCCGTGGTGTTGTGAGTTGAAGGGTCGCCTCCAAAAAGATTATATTCACATATTTGGAAAAAAGTCTTTATAGATCTAAATAAGGATCTAAAGATGAGAACATTTTGGAATAATAAGATAAGCCCAAAACCCAGTGAAAAATGTGTCTGTAATGGAAGTGGGAAGACATAGGCACAGAGGAGGAGGCTATGTGATGGCAGAAGCAGAGGCTGGAGCTATAAGGGATACCTGGAGTCACCAGCAGCTGGAAGAGGCAAGGAAAGGATTTCCCTGGAGCCTCACAAGGCCAATGAGTTCTTGGCCTCACAAACTGTGCCGGAATAAATATTTTTTTTGTTGTCATTTTAAGGCACCTAATTTGTATAATTTGTGTGGTAGTCTAGAAAACTAATATATTTAGTGAAGGTGAGATGAAGTAAGCAAAGTGGAGGAGACTGAGAAGAGATTAGAGAAGGTTTAGGAGTCAATGGAAACAATGGAAGAGTGTTAAGCTAGAGTATCTTTTTCCCCCATATATTTATTTTGTGATGCAGAGAATGGAAGGTCAGATATAGAAAGCATAGTAGACTAAGGTAGTTGAAGAAGATTAACATTAAACAGGGATGAGAGGTGGGAGGGAAATGGAAGGAGACCCTCAGGGTTATACAAAATTACATACAAGAGGAAGTGAGGGGAATGAATGTGTCTGCTAAGATTTAATGACTTGATTTTTTTTGTTTAGTTTAGTGTTAATAAGGTAACAATTATATCTCTTGGGGATATCACTCCAGCATTGTTATCACTGTAGCAATTAATTCTTACCTTCATTTATTTTTAGAATAGACTAATATTCTTTTACGGCAAGGTTCCAAGAGCCAAGCTGGTTATCAGGTCTCCATAGTTTATATTTTTACATGAATCCATAGAATATAATAGTAAGTTGAGGGCTTACTCAACTTACTCAATATAATAGTAAGTTGAAGTTGAAGGTTTATTTGTATTATAAATTAGCTCTTGAACCCCCAAAGGAAGTAGTTCCCTCAAGCTGGTAATTTGTTTGAGTGCTGAATCCACTAAAAGAAACATAAGAATTAACTTTTTGTCCAAACTCTACTTTAATATTGGCTCAAGAATGTTGAAAATCTGGGCTCAGAGATGCTCTTTCTAACCCTTTTCCATTTAATCAATAATAACACTGGCAGAAAGAGAGAGTATATCTTTTTCCCCTAACACAGATAATTGAATATTGCCTAATTAGATTAACAGCACTACTTTGATGCCATAGTGATAGATGATATATGGGAGGCCTGGCAGTGATAATTGTGTAAAATATTATTTAATTAAAGTGGGGGATACAAGGTCTAGAGGCCATGGTTTTGAAAATAGTGTCCTCTCCCTCACTTGAAGTTTGAGTATATATTTTTACGTTAAAACAACATCTTTTGAACTACTAAAACATGCTCCACTCCTTTTTGTATCCTCTAACTTTATCTACTTTGGATTTAATTACTTAAGTTTGCCTGAATTATTTCTGGCTAGGTAGGAGACAGCATCTTAGTTCTCTTCTGAGCAGGGTAAGAAGGGGTATACCCATGCATTTCCTTATTCACCATATTCATCTTCGCAGTAAATGTGAAAACAATACTGGGAAAAGCCAAGGTGCCATGTACAGTAGTCCTTTTAGTCACATTTTCATTAGATTCAGGCTCAACTACTGTGTGTTCTAAGAGTCTGGGTAGCTGACCTCCTTTGAGGAGGAAATTAGACATAGAATGACTTGGAGAAAAGCTACCATCTTAGGCATGATGCTACCTGTTCAAACCTAAAGCACTTCAGTAAAAGGTGAACTATGATAAAAATGTGCGAATCTTCACAATTTAAGGGGTGAGGACAGGAGACCATTTATAAGAAAGATATGGCAAAGGTTCCATAAATGTAACCTTGATTAGTAATTTTAGGGAGATGATCACAGACCTCTTTTTGTATTGCTTGTGCTATATTTTCACAGTGTTTAGGAAAAGGTTATACTTTCTCTCTTGTCCACTTAGCAACTATTGAACACTTATTTTGTCCCAGGATCATAAGGAATATGTGGGTTTGTTTTATTTGATTATGTGGTAGCTGTATATAGAGAAATGAGTGTACATTTTATTTGTATTGACCAATCAAATAAAAGAGGACAAACTTTAAATATCTTCCTATGAGTAAGAAGAATTGACATGTTTATTTCATAATACCTGAGCTTTCATTTTTCCCTGAAAACCCACATAGAGGTTTAGAAGGGAAAGTTATGAAAGAATTTGAAAATGCTTCTTGGCATCTATACAACTATGAAATGCTTATGAAAGCAACATGGAATTCTGTAATTTAAAAATACATTTTTCTATTTGAAAAATGAGATAATTCTTGAGTAGACAATTGGTGTAGGATGAAAAAAAGAAACATGATTGAAAGAACAAAATATCAGGACCTCTGACTTTCCATACCCACACATTGTTTGATGCATTATTTTCATGTCCATAAATTTAGGAAAACATAGCACTTAATAGTGAGAAATAATAGAGCTAGATAATGTAGCAGTAAAGGAAAGAGAATTAAGAAATTTTAACCACATTAAAGCTTATTGACAAAAACAATTGGCAAGATTCTATATTTGCATATTAACTCTATGACAAAATCTGTTTATAATCTTTAAACTTCAAAGTGAATGGCATGGCAAATGACTGAATAATGCTTTCAAATGAGGAGTAATTGTAAGCATCAGAACATAGCAAAACTATTGATGATGTTGTAGACTGAAATTCTTTTTCTGGGTCCATTCTGGATTTACAGAACATATGTTCCTTGACTTATGATGGAGTTAGGTTTTGACTAGAAGCTATGGCTCACCTCCACTGTCCAGCATCATAAGATACTAATGCATATCTAGTAGCCTTGGAAAAGATCTAAATTCAAAGTAGATTTACACTGTTATACGGAGTACCACTTTCACACTTTGTAAAATTAAAATTGTAAGGTGACCATTATAAATCGGGGACCATCTGTAGTCAATACAACAACCATATGTAAACCTATGTTTGACATCTGTCAAAGTAGCAAAGTTGGTTAGGGAGGGGAGGCAGACATGCAGCCCATCAGAACAGTTTAACTTTAGCCTGATAGAATTTGTATGCAGATTTTTCTAATGTTCAGAACTTCAAAATTTTGAAAAAGATAGAAGAGTGCTCTATGTCTTCCAACTGGCTAGTGGGGAGCTTAGGTGGGGAGCCATTGTGTTGACACTCGCTGCTGTGGGAGCTGGGGAGATCACAGCAAATATTGCTAATACTGTGTGGCCTAGGGTGTCCCTAGAAGAATGTGATTGAAACAGGTACAGAGATTTTACTCAGGGAGATTCAAGTCAGAGATATGCAGGAGAGTACAACTCACTTTTTCCTTGAGTCCAGCTGTTCAGACAACTGATTGAAGAGGGATGGGAAACTGAATAGGCAGGTGTGATCATTCTGGGGATCAGAGCCTGAGGTCAGTCTTGTGTAGCAGAGTATGTGAGACCTGTGCAGAAGGGGTGGTTCCTCTGCCCTACAGGTGGGAATTCTTCAGAGGCTCCAGACGTCCAGACTCCCAGCAGAGATATGCATCTGGACTAAGGATGTGTCTATCTAATCTCTCCAGAGCAGGTACCACCCAACAAAGTCCCAAAGACCTGATTAGAACTAAGCCTTAGCTGTGGGAACTCCCCACTTAGAACTCTGCAGTATCTCCACCCTGGGAGTGCATGGATCCAGTTTGTCTGGACAAAACTTGTGACAGTATTTCCCACTCCATCCTACCCTATACTAGGGAGAAGGGAAACTGAGAGCTATTTCAACCAGCTTCAGTTTTAGGCCATGCCAGCTGGCAGCTCAGTGACAAACACAAAAATAGGAAGGGGTTAACAACCCCTAACCCTTGCTCTAACAGGTACATAAATAACCCAAGAAGAAATTGAAGGATAGTCAGGCATAGAATTTTGGTTTATAATAATTTTCAGATGATAATAAAGAATAATTGAATATTATTTAATCATTTAAAACTTGTTAGGGAAAGAAGTTCTATGACTATTTTGTTTGTGGATAGTTTGTGCAACATGATCCATTCCATTGTTGGTGAATTATTTAAATGTATCACATTTTTTAAGCTTCAGCTTCATCAATAGCTGCTGTGATACATTTAAATAATTCACCAACAATTGAATGGATGAGGCTGATTTGAATATGTTATTAAAGCATGCCATTAGTCAACGTTGTCTTTTAATGCAGATCAAATTATATTAGTTTGGTAAATAAGTTGGGGAAATTTTAGAAGTTTGCCAAGTATATATGGAAAATATTAGAAATTTTCTGTTTTTATTAAACCAAATCGACTACATAATGACTTAATGTGCAATTCACTGGACACTGTTCTAATTATGAATTAAAGATCAAGCATGACTAAAATACATAACAATTCTACTTGGGAAAATAATGAGATTTATTTTTCTATTTATATACAAATTCTAATTGTATTCATTTACTAAAGTTCCATAACAAAATACTATAAACCAGATGGCTTACACAACATAAATTTATTTTTTCATAGTTTTAGAGGCTGGAGGTCCAAGATCAATGTGCTGGCAGGTTTGGTTTCTTTGGAGGCCTCTTTCCATGGTGGGCAGATGGCAGCCTTCAGACTGTGTCCGCACAGGTTCTCTTCACTGTGTGCCTCTGTGTGTGTCCAAATTTCCTTTTCTTATATAAATACGAGTCAGATTGGACTAAGACTCACCCTAAAAGCCTCACTTTAAAATGAGGCTTTAAAGATGTTATATGTAATTATGGTTACATTCTGAGGTATTGGGAATTAGACTTCAATATGTAAATTTTGAGGGCAGGAAGGTGGGGGACACAATTCAGACCTTAATTCCAATGTGATTCGTACACCCTCCAGTATTTATTTAGCTTCTGTTGGACATCTGCACTGAGCCAGGCACAGGCCATACCTTCAGGGTGGGTTCTTTGCCCTCCTGGAGCTAGCAGTTTAATAGAGAAAAATGTCAATTAAGAGTTAGCAAAAAAAAAAAAAACTGCATAATTACACATAGGGTTAATTGTCAGTAAAGGCAATGAAATTAACATGTGATGGAGAGCAAAGATGTAGGAGTTGGGGAGGAAATGATAGGAAAACTTCCAACATGGGATCCTTAGGAAACACTTTACAGAAGAGTGATTTCTTTTTTTTTTTTTATTGGTTGTTCAAAACATTACAAAGCTCATGACATATCATCTTTCATACATTTGATTCAAGTGAGTTATGAACTCCCATTTTACCCCAAATACAAATTGCAGAATCACATCAGCTACACATTCACAATTTTTAAGGTGTGAGAGATAGCTGTGTTTGAAAAACTGAAGAGGGCCAGTGAGGTTGAATCCTCATGCATAAGAAGGAGGGAAGGTGTGTGTTTAGATTTGTATGTCCTTGCAGGCCTTCAAAAGGAGTTTGGTATTGTTTGAACTGCAATATGAAGCCCTGAAGATATTTAATCAAGAAAAACATTTCTCTTAAAAATTTTGCACTGATTGTTGAGTAAATAGATTGGAAGGAACAGAGTAGACAGAGGGAAGCTATGTTCAAGGACTGTGATAATAGTTCAGAGCAGTGGTAATGTTGAATTTGACAAAGATTGCAGCAACTCTATGAAGTATTAAGATTCAATATTTCGGGCTGAGGTTGTAGCTCAGTGGTAGACTGCTCACCTACCATGCATGAGGCACTGGGTTTGATCCTCAGCACCACATAAAAATAAAGAAATAAAGACTCAATATTTTAAGGGTAGTAATGACAAGACTTGAAGATAAATTGAATGTGTAGAGTGAGCAGTGTAGAAGAAAGAATAGCTCCCAGGTTTTAAAAGTGTAGTAGGTGTTGCTGTCATTTAATGTGAAGAAGTAGGAGGAGAAAGATTTACATAGGGATCAGGATTGAAACGATCCCAGAGTTTAGGTTCAGTCATGTTGACTCTGAGGTGCCCATTAGTTCTTCTGGAAAAGTTGTAGAGTCGTTCAAGTAAGAACACCATATGGAAACCAAAACATAAAAAGTATATGAAGCTGGAGTAAAATACAACTATTTGCTAATGAACATGAGTGGTCCATAATTTGAACAATATCTGTGAACTGGAATAATTTCTTTTTAAATTAGAGTTTGACTAAAGGATTAGGTATGACATTGTCCTTTTTCCTGGCTAATAGAAGTTGGACATTTATAAGTAAAGGTAGAGTCTGGACTCATTCAAGGGGTCTTTATTTGTGTTCCTGTTTAACTTGATGACACTGTTACTAAAGAAGTCTTAGAGGGGCAATGTCAAGTTTTTTGAAACCATGCTAAATTTTAGAAGCATAATAGAAGAATATTTTGAAGCTTAAATGAAAGTGCCGAGAAAAATGCTTTTAGTGTGACTTTGCAAATTGTAAATCTGGCAGAGATTTTAAGAAATGTTTGGCTCCTCTTCCTTTAGTGATTTAGTGATTTAGTAAAGACTCTGTTAACAGTTTCTTAAATATTTAATGCTCTAGGTAGAATGATAGGATGATAAAAACTTTGCTGTTGATGAATAAAGTAAATCATGTGGCTTACCTCAAACTATCAGAGCCTAAAAAAAAGATTTTTTTTTTTTGTATTTTGATGTTAAGAAAGACTATTGTGTTACTTTTAAAGGTTTTATAGTTTTGGAAACATTTTTTAATGAAAAAAGTGTGGGCAAGAAAATAGAGTTTACTATGCATTAAACATGCACATGAGAAGCAAAATATTACTGAGCATTTTATATAGATGTTAAATATTTGAATATAATTTTAAAGATGATGTGGAAAAACAGTTTAGCTTTTTGTGGAAGGACTTTTCTGAAAGCTTATTTTACAGGAAGAATTATATTTTGGGGGATTTAAATTGGACCTAGGAAGAAAGTATGGTTTACTAGGAGAAGTTCATTACTAAATTGATCTGTAGAAATCTTTGAAGAGATTAGTGCTCTATCTGATGTGTGAGGGGTAAAAATTTGCTCCCAAGATGTATGCTCTCTATACATCTCACAGATTGTTTCTTTTACTGAGAAGAAACTTTTTAGTTTGAATCCATCCAATCAATAAATGGGCCAAGGACCTGAATAGATACTTCTCAGAAGATGATATACAATCAATCAACAAATATATGAAAAAGTGTTCATCATTGCTAGCAATTAGTGAAATGCAAATCAAAACTAATCTAAGATTTCATCTCACTCCAGTCAGAATGGCAACTATTATGAAGACAAACAACAATAAGTCTCATACACTCATATACTACTGGTGGAATTGCAAATTGGTGCAGCCAATATGGAAAGCAGTATGGAGATTCCTTGGAAAATTATGAGTGGAATCACCATTTGACCCAGCTATCCCTCTCCCTGGTCTATACCCAAATGACTTAAAAACAGCATACTACAGGGACACAGCGACATCAATGTTTGTAACAGCACAATTCACAATAGCTAAACTGTGGAACCAACCTAGATGCTCTTTGGTAGATGAATGTATAAAAAAATGTGGCATGTATGCACAATGGAATATTGCTCAGCAATAAAAGAAAATAAAATCATGGCATTTGCAGGCAAATGGATGGAGTTAGAGAAGATAATGCTAAGTGAAGTTTGTCAATCCCAAAAAACCAAATGTCGAATGTTTTCTCTGATATAAGGAGGCTGATTCTAGTGGGGTAGGGAGGGCAAGCATGGGAGAAATAGATGAACTCTACATAGGGAAGAGGGGTGGGGGGGCAGAGAGGGGACAGGAGGTTAGAAATAATGGTGGAATGTGATGGGCATCATTATCCAAAGTGCATGTAATGAAGACATGAATTGGTATAAATATACTTTGTATACAACAAGAGATATGAAAAATTTGTGCTATATATGGTTAATATGAATTGTAATGCATTCTGCTGTTATATATAAATAAAAAATTAATAAAACAATAACAAAAAAGAAATATTGGTATTTGTATGTGCTAAGGGTATAAATAGCAGGGCAATGAGAATCAGTAGGGCACCAGTTTATTTTCCTGAAAGTAGTGACTGATTTTATAGAATGGTTTAAAAATATTTTTATAAAAATTTTCCCCCTATTTCTCTTCCTTTTACAGATGAGGAAACTAAGATGCAAATTGATGGAGTGCATCCAGAACACAGCTGGTTATTGGAAGGACTACAGGTAGAACCCAGGGATTCTGATTTCTAGAGTAGTGCCTCTCAACTCCATGAGGTTCTGTTTTATAGCCTGGTCTCTTACTCTCATGAATAACAAAATACTTTGTTCCTTTGTTAAAAGTACTAAACTTGTACTTTGTTAGAAGTATTAACTAGAAACCAGTTTTTGTTGGGTAGTTTTGCTATAAATCAAGATGGTTTGCAAGGAAAGGTTCACTAAATTTAAAACAGTTTGGTTCTGCCATGCTTCCACTCAAACATTTTGGTGACTTTTGACTAGTACTGATTCTGTTTGGCACAGTCTAGTTGTCCCTCATGCTATATCTTATTGCCAACACTGTCAAGTATGAGGGACAAACTGTTGTGTTTATATATATATATATATATATATATATATATATATATATATATATGGAAGGAGAGACCAATTCTGAAGGGGTCAAATATGCTGGCTGCACTAGAGGTAGTCTAAGTTCCAAAAGTTTAGGAAAGTGAATGAAAACTATACTGGACAGCTAAAGATATTGGAAGAGGAAGGATGTAATAATGTAAATTTTGGCGAATAAGGGTAAATTTTTTTTCTCTTGCCAAGAACCATGGGATCTTTACATCATTGATACTGGCATTGCTAACCTAAAATATTATTTATTGAAATGCTGACGTAGATGTTCTGTATTAACCTCAGAAGACATTTTGTTGCCCACAGAATTGCCAAAGACAGAGGTAGCCAAAACAGTTTTTGATTTCCATTAAAATACTGATCTAGTCTGACACTGATTAATTTGTGGTGGCTAGAAGAACAGAATTTTAGAGTGACTTCACTACAAATAGCGTTAATATTTCATACCAAGGTTCTATTTGGTCACTGTTGATATTAAACTCTCAAACAGACTTACAAAGGCAAATCAACAGTAGCATGTTTCAGGGGAAAACTAGGAGATCTGTTGGTCTATATTCACTTTCTAATACTTAGTTTGGAAAACTGTCTTCTGTTTCATCTGAAAGAAGTGGAATCCATGACACATACAAAGAGCTAGAAGGAATTGTGCAGGTGGCAATAGATTTCTTTCAACATTATTGCCATTCTGAGGACCAAAAAGCTTAAAGAAGAAAGTAGCTTCATATCAGTCAATGTCTGGATAACGAAATTCATAGCCACATATCTGTATCACTAATAATACCTGTATCATTTATATCTGTATTTCTCTATATTGCATACCTACATGTAATAATACCTACATACATATTCATATATATAATATGTACATATATGTGATGTAACATGTGACACATGTATCACTTATGATATATACATATATAACATTGCATACATATTATATCACACACATGTGTGTATTGTGTGTGTGCGTGTATGTATGTGTGTGATGAAAATGTAAAGCTGTGAGTATGTTTATACTGGTACACGCTGGCATGAGGCTGTTTTCTTCTTTGTGTTTTTTGGCACTCAAAACTGCAGTAACTTTGTTATATATCTATATCTGCATGTGTATCTATACCTAAAGAGAGAAAGACAGAAACAGAGACAAAGAGATCATAGAAGTAAAAAAATCTAACCCATTAGTAGTGCGGCAGAGAAGCTGTTCTAATAGAATATCAAATTAAAATACAAATCACACAAATTTTTTTTTCAATTTAAAAAAATGGTCTTGTGATTGTATCATTATTTTTGGCTTATCCATGTTTAATGGATACTGGTTTGGGGATGATACATTAAGCTATACACAACAAAATACTATTCAGCCTTCAAAAAGAAGGAAATGTTGTCAAATCCAATTTCCACTAATTCAAGGACTAGACATCAAGCCTCTGCTCTCCCAGCTACTTTATCCAGTGCTGCCATATGACCATATTCTAAGCTCAGTGAGACTGGTAGTCCATTGATCACTGAATTCATAGCCCACCAGCCCTCTTTTTAATTTGCTTTCTTCCTTTATTATTTTGGTTACTAAAACTATTATTTTGTTAACCCCCACCAATAACTGATTGCTCCTGGCTGCCTTTCCCACTTTCCTCTCTTCTTTGTCCAATTTTCTGATTGTTCTCTTTTGTTATTTTGTCCATGTTATTTGGTGAATATGTGACCCATACTGAAGAGTTTATGTGGAGAGTTTATAATAATAGACTTAGAAAAAATAAGCGCACCTGTCACAGGAGAGTGGGGAGCCCAAGCTCCAGACCTCAGCTCTTGTGTGCCAGTGAAAGAGAATTTAAAGTCAGACACCAAAAGCCATGCAGGGGAACTTTGTTGTAAGTGAAAGTAAAGTGAGATTCAAGTAAAGAGTGCTCTTGAGAAAGAGTGGGCTGTCTTGGAGCAGAGAACCACAAAGGAAATAATGCTGCTTCCAAATGTATTACTGTTTGATGTTTGCCCTGAGAATTGAGGACTACTCTCGGCAGTCTTTGCCAATCAGCTGTTCAATTTCTCCTTCACATCAGGCAGTAGAGTTTTGTCCCCTAGTTGGTCCTTTCCAGGACTGTCATAGTGGCCATCCTATTGGGATGTATAAGAAAGAGAAAAATCTTCCATGAGTACAGGAGGCCTAACAGAAGCTAGGTTGGATGGGGTCTCTGTTCATGGTCTCCAGGCATGAACTTCCTTGAGATTTATAAGTACCTTTCTCTGGGAAATTAGTGGGTAAGAGCATGAAGTAAAATGTGATAAACAGAGGGCTCACCCCTGTCAGGGTGGCTAGTTCTTACATATGGGAAATTGTGGGCAGAGTAAATAGCCACTCTATACTTTCTGCTTTTGAAATCATAAAGATTTATCTCCAGGTCTCCAGGCTAAGTCAAATACTAGTGTGTGTGTATTTGTCATTATGTGGAAGAAGAACATCAGAAGAAAGTAGGAATCTTATAGATCATGTTCATGACAATCCTAGTACAGAAAATACTCTAGGTCTGAGTTACCTGGTCATCCTATCTTTAGGTTAAAATAATAGATAGTATGATGGTAATATAATAACATCCATTTTTCTATCTCTTTTGTTATATGATTCCAAATGGAATGATTACTCTTTTCTACAGGATGTTAAACTGATATCCTGGGGTCTTCCTTTCCATCTTTTATATGGAGTGCCTTTGCTTTGTCTGCTGTTACGAAGTTCTTGTTCTCATATCTTCCTCTTTTTTAGATTTTTCTTTCTGATTACTTCTTGATAAAAAGTGCATGAGGGTAAATTTTTTGAGATCTCTAATGTCTGAAAGGTTTTAAATTCAATCTTCTTACTTTTCTGATTTTCTTTTTGAGGAATATAGAAATCTGGTTGGCAAACCATTAACCTTTAGAATTTTGAAAACATCTTTTTAGTGTCTATATTTTTTAATGTAATTTTTAAAATTTATATATGACAGCAGAATGCATTACAATTCTTATTACATATATAGAGCACAATTTTTCATATCTATGGTTGTATACATAGTATATTCACATCAATTTGTGTCTTCGTACATGTACTTTGGATAGTAATGATCATCACATTCCACCATCATTAAGTACCCCATGCCCCCTCCCTTCCCCTCTCACCCCTCTGCCCTATCTAGAGTTTGTCTATTCCTCCCATGCTCCGGCTCCCGCTCCCTATCCCACTATGAATCAGCTTCCTTATATCAATGAAAACATTCAGCATTTGGTTTTTTAGGATTGGCTAATTTTATTTAGCATTATCTTCTCTTCTAAAATACATTTCTAATTTTATTGGTGTAGATCAGTTGATCAATTGATTGATTGATTTTTCTTTTGAAATATGTAGAATGTTTTTTTGAAATTTTATAATGAAGTTTCTTGGCATCTATTTTCATTGTTTTTATTATTGTCATTGTTATTTGATAGGAACTCTTACTGTATAAGGTTTTAGAATCCCCAAACTCAAACTCATGTCCTTCAATTCTGGAAAAATTTCTTGGGTTCAATAATTAATTAATTATTTCCTTTAAAAAATTTTCTCTGCTTTCCAGATGTTTCACCATACTCTATTTTTTTTTCCCTCTTACTAGTTGTCTCTTCAACTTTTTGTCCTCCTTGTGGGACATTTCCTCAGATTTATCTTCTATCCAGGTTGTGTTTTTCCTTCTTGTTATCATGTTTTTAATGATTTTATGAATAAAATATTTTCTCCATTTTTTTCAACAACATTGATGGTAGATATTTTACAGTTTTGTCTTAATGATTTTTTCCTCCAATCTATTTCATCTCCACCTCTCATTTGTTGCTTTTTAGGGGAGTGGTATTTGTATTTTACTCTTTCATCGTAGAAGTTTTCCCCAGATGTCTAGTATTTCTGTTCATGGTTGGAAGGAAAATGAAAAATCAGATCAGAAGTTCTAAATTTTAGGTAGGGCCTTCAATGTAGAATATGACTATGGGATGATTTGGGAATCCCATGCCAATAAGCTTCCATGTCAGTATCTTGAAGTATTTCTTTATAAGCTAATTATAGCCCACAGGAAATTGTCCTTTTTAAAAACTAAGTTATTCTTTTATTAATTCATTGTAGTTATACCTAATGGTTGGGTTCATTTTGACAAAATCATACTGCATGAAATTTATTTTACTCCATTTCAGTTCCCAGTTCACCCACTTTCCCTCCTCTCCTCCTTCCACTGTTCTCTCTCCTTTCCTTGACTGTTTTTCCTTTCACTTGTTTATTTATTTAACTTTTATTGGAGCTTTATAGATATACATAAAGGTGGAGTTCACCGTGGAATACTTATAGATGCACATAGCTTAGCTGTGTCAAATGCATCAGGAAATTGTTCTTTAACTGAATCCTTGAAGGTAAAAGCTGGCTCTCAGCATTTTGGGAGTAGAGTGGAGAATGATGCTTGGAGTTTTCTGCCTTTATCATTCAGAACTTAGAGTTATTTAATTCTCCTATTTTCCATAATAAACTGTACCCTCTTATGTATGTTTAAACCCATTCCCCTTACTTTCTGTTTCTTTCTTAAGTGGATATTTCCTATCTAAAAATAGACTTCATTTTTAAAAGCAGTTTTAAGTTCATAGAAAAATTGAGTAAAATGTACAGAGAGTTCTCACATCCATATACCCTTGACCTCACACATTTAGAGCCTTTGACACTATTAACACCCTGCATCAGAGTGGTTTTTGCTTCAGTCATTATGTGGGCACTTCATTATTACCCACAGTTTATAGATCACATAGGGCTTACTCTTGTTGTATATCCATAGGTTTTGACAAATGTTTAACTACAGTCTCATAGAGAATATTTTCACTGCCCTAAAATTCTTGTGCTCTGCCTATCCCATCATCTTTAAAACATAAAACAAATTCTGAGTTTTTCTTGTATCTCTTCTCTCTTTCACAGGTAATTTTTTTTCACTTTTTTTTCAATTTATCTTCCATCTGTACTTTTTTTCCTGAAACATCCATAGCTAAGACCATTTCTCTTTCACTAAGTACAAAGTGATTTTGTGTGTGTGTGTGTGTGTGTGTGTGTGTGTGTGTGTGTGTGTGTGTGTGTGTGTGTGAGAGAGAGAGAGAGAGAGAGAGAGAGAGAGAGAGAGAGAGAGAGAGAGAGAGACCATTTTTTGGCCTTTAATAAGTATTAAACATTTTCTGCCTTGGTTCCAGGCTTGTGGTTTTCATTATAACTATATCCTTCCTTGCCCCCTTTTCAGGGATACTCCTCCAATAACCATTCATTAATTTCATTAATTTATAATATCTCAGGGTTCAGTGCTGGACATTTTTCTTTTCTTGTTTTTTACTCTCCTAGGGAAGTCTTATAAGTGTCTTCTTATTTTAGTTAGGAACTATATGAAGACAAATTGTGCAATTTCACAATTGTATCATTGCATCTCTATCTGACATTTAGGAATAAATGTTACTGTGTCCACAAAATTCATATGTTGAAGTCTTAACCACTAATATAGCTGTATTTGGAGACAGACCCACTATGAAATAATTAAGGTTAAATGATGTCCTAAGGATGGGGCCCTAATCTAATATGATTAGTGTCCTTATAAGAAGAGATACCAGAGAGTTCTATGTGCACACAAAGGAAAGGTCATGTGAAGACTCATTGAGAACAAAGAAGAGAGCCCTTGTCAGAACCCGAATTTACTGGCATCCTTATCATGTACTTCTGACTTCCAGAACTTGAAGAAAATAAATTTCTGTTAAAAAAGCCATTCAGTCTGTGGTGTTTTATCATGGAAATCTGAATATATCTAGTCATCTCAAATGAGCCTAACAGTTTTTTCTCAGATGTGCAATGTTTTGTTTGTATCCTTTAAAGTTTCCTGTAACCACCCAAATCTCAAATTCATGATCTCATAGTTTGTTGTTCACTTCTGATTGAAAAAACTTTTTTTAAAAAATTCTATATCCTATAAAATTCTTTGTTTTTTAACCTGAGTCAGAATCCTAGAAGTCATTCTGGACTCCTCCTTTTCCTCTTCACTCCATATTCCATTCATCATTCCATCAGCCCATTTTCTTTACATTTTTAATATTTCTTAAATCTGTTCACATTTTGAAATTCAAAATTTGATGAGTCATTTGATGTGTGAGTTTTGACTTTATGATTCTATAAAAGCAATGTGCATTTGCAAGAAGGAAAACTTTAATTTTTGATCTTTTCCCAGGTTACTGCTATGCAGTACAATATTTTCTTACAATTCTAAGTAATGCAGCAAAGCATAAGTTCCACTTAGCCATTCAATACTGGAGGAAAACAACCATGTTCTAAGTTATATTAAGCTATGATGTTCAGGAGGTTAGGTATATTAAATGCATTTTTGATACATTTTTAACTTATGATGAGTTTATCAGGACTTAACTTGATTGTATATTGAGGAACATCTATATTTGTTGATGGGAACACTTCTGAAATAGTCAAATTATTCCTATGTGTGGTCTTTAGGAACTCACATGAGGGGTCAATGGGTAAAAGCAGATCACCAATTATTTATTCCAGGGTCAAGTGATGTGAAAAGGTAGGAAACACCTTCTGTAAGTGGGTTTAACACCAAAAAGAAAAAAGAAAAAAAGTCTCTGAAACTGAATTCAAGAATCAGGTGTTTCAGTCTTGTATATTCCATGGTAAGAATCATAATCCTTTTATATGTAAAATTAGACGCAGAAGAGAATATTCCTATTACTAATTTTCCATGTTCAGATGTTTTTTAAATTTAGGAATCAACAACTAGGGAAATGGTCAAGTATCCCTATCAAGTATGCCAAGGATGTTCCAGGAATGGACTAAGAGAGTAAGTACTAAAACTATGCCAGAAGGTAAACAACAAATTTATTTTCAGCAACAGCAATCTCAAGATGTATATTTATGAGAACATAGGGTTCAGATACTGAACAAATGAATTAGAGAACTAAACTGACTTCCTGTAATAAGAAGTTCAGAGTGACTTTGATGATAATTCTTCAATGGAAATTCACAGGAAATACTAGCAGTGAGAAGAAGTCTTAATGTAAGTGAAGGGGGTACACTTTGATGTCATACTTCATAGGAAAATAACAAAGTGATATTGTGGGGTTTAGATAAAGATGCTGAGTGATGATTCATCACAGAAAATAAATGAATAAAAATATTTCTCAAATGTATTGTGTTTTTTGTTTGTTTTAGTTTTTTATACAGAGCCTTGCAATGATGCCCAGGCTGACCTTGAACTCATGGTCCTCTTCCCTCAGTCTCCTGAAAAGCTGGAATTACAGGCCTCACCACTACACCCTACTGCTTAAAGGCAGAGATGTGAATGTGATGCTGAACTTAAGTCTAAACTGGATAAAGATGATTCTTTTTTATGGGTTCTTGGTAGATTTGCAAGCCAGATATCTGAAATAACAAACCTAATGAAGATATATGTTTAGCAGAAAATAGTGCTTAAAAGAAGCTGTTGAGGGTAGATTTATGAGACAACATATAGTGTGAAAATGTTTTGTTTTCAGGGTTGACATTATCCCTGGGTTGAATTCTGATAGAAGCAAAGTAAGCGAAGCAGGAATTGAAAAACAGTAAAGAAGAGAGGAGAAAGTATATAAAAATTAAAGGACCACCTAATAGTAAAAATATTAAAGAATTCAAGTTCAGAGAGACAGATGAGTTATCAAATAGCACAATTAAAACTTTTGAGAATGACAAGCAGCAGCTTGGTCTTTGATCTGAGTACCACTAATTTTGGAGGTTGGAATTTTAATTTTGATGTAAGAAAGCTAAATTTTAAAAGGGAAATAACCAGACTTAATAGAGGAAAGAAAGAAGAAAAAAAGAATAAAAGAAGGAGAAAAAAATGAGCACCTTGATAAAGAGACATAAATTCTTCTGTTATTTATTTCATTTTTTACAATACTAATCTACTTAATGGGAAATTTCAATCACAACTGCAGAAAGACTCAAAAAAGAGTGAGAAAACAAAATATGTTCCAAAAATGAGGGATGAACTGAAGTATCGCTTCAAAGGCTAACAGTAAAAATAATCTTGGGTCCAAAAAATTTGTAAGAAAAATGATTAGATATTTTTAGATTAATTTCTGACAATCTAGAAATGTGTGGTTCATTTGTGTGTGAGACCCTGAGGAACAAAGGAATCAAACCAATGTAGAACTGTTGATGGTCTAAAAGTTCAGAGAGGAGAATGCAGAGAAAAATGGCAGAAAAGACGGGAATGATGTGTCAATGGTAGAATGAACTTAGAAATTAAGATTTGGTAAGCATACTGCCAAAATTACTGACTTCCTTTAATTCATTAGTGAAAGAAGATCTATTGAAGATCAACAGCATGGCATTAATTAATTTAAAGTGGACTGTCTCTGTTTTTGTACAGATTTTCCCTGGGAAAAAATTTGATTTCAGAGAGAATCAATTTTGTGTTCTTCTTGGGGTAAAAATAAATGTTTGCAAGAAACCAACCCAGACTCACACGTTTCGAGAATAAAGAAAAATAATTGCAATTATTTTCAAATACATTAATTTTTATACAGATTTTTAGTGTTTGGTTGGGTAAGGAGTAGTGAATTAAAGTATGTTTAGGAGATTTACAATTTGCAAACATAAAAAGAATTCCTGCATAAATAATTATGTAAAGAATATTAATTAAAAATACTTGAGGGATTCCTATTGCTCTTAGTACTAAGATCAAAAATTTAACATGGTCCTCAGAGTCAAGTAAAACCTGGCACTCATCTTTCTCCTCTACATCTTCTCTACATCTACATTTCTCATTCTATTTTCTTTTTTTTCTTTCTGCTCGGTTCCTCAGTGTGGCTAGTTGCATGTTACTAAAATTCATTTTTTCCTCCTAGATAATGTCCCTCCTCCCATTAAGCTTGTTTTCACTTCAAACTTCCATTCTTCCTCTGAGATTATAGATCCATTTTTGCTTCTAGGAATTCTTCATTGGTCTCTTGCCTTTGGTCAGAGGATCCTCTCAGTACCTTTCTTTGTTAGTATTTTAACAATTATGATTTATATTAAATTGTGTTATAGTTTTAAAAAATCCCTATCTGTCCCATAAGAACTCCAGGAGACTAGAACTTTATTAATTTTTACTTAGTAATATATTTTCAGGGCCTGATACTGTTCCCAAAACAAACTCTAATATTTTGGATATAATTTTTAAAAACATATTCAAATTAAAATGTGTGGTTGAGTGTTTCATTAATATTTCAGTAGTTGTCTATACTTATGATGATTAATGGCTGAGGAAATGGAACTACTGCTACCTGATTGTTTTGAGCTGGAACATTGATCTTTTCTGAATCTTTAAATTTGAATTGAAACATTGTCTTTTCTTGGGTCTTGAGTCTGCCAGCTTTGAGACTGAAACTTGAACCATTAACTCTCTCATTTCTCAGCCCCTTTGTATTGTTCTGAAACTACATTATCAATGCTCCTGAATTTACAGGTTGCCCCCTACAGATCCTGGGTGTTTTTCAGCCTCCATAATCATATGATCCAGTTCCTTACAGTAAATCTCTTCATATATATTTGTGTGTCTGTATATAAATATGCGTATGTGCATTTATGTGCATGTGTAATATACTTATTAGTATCTGTTTCATATATATTTACATCTCCTTTTGGTCCTGGTTCTGTTTCTCTAGAGAACTATAATACCATAATTTATTAAGGTTACATGAAAACAGAACAAACAAGAATATCATTATTAGTATACATGGAATCATAACCTCAAATGATTTGTGTCTATGATATTAAGCATCATCTCATCTTTGTGTGTTGTCCAAACAAGGGCTATTTGTGAATCAACTAAGCTCATGCTTCTGAAAATGGTGGTTATCATCACCCTCTGAAAGACAGCATTCATGGATAGGCTTAGTTGAAAGGATGGGTGCTTATCGCTACTGATAACAGTATGGCTACCTCATCAGTACTTTCTTTATGAACACTAAGGGCACATACACAAAAGCAAATGAACACACACACACACAGATTCTCTTTTTGTAGTCAGTCATGCCTACTTTCTGATTTAAACTAGAGTTAGAAATCTCACATTTGAATAGGGATTATAGGTCACTGTAAGCCTCCTGTGGGCATAGACCATCTCTTTCATCTTTGTATCTCCAAAACATCACAGTATACTTGGTCCATAACATATACACTTAAAAATCTTGTATGATAATCGAGTGAATTTAATGAATAAATGTATTCATAAGAGACATGATCTTTTCTGATTAATATATATTGCACTTATTTCACTAATGGTCATTTGAAAATTAAAAATGTCATGTGTTTGGATACTTGAAGTTTTGCATCAGTAATGTAATTTCTTTCCTAATAAGATGGTATGTTTAATGTTATTTAATAAGTGAAGGATTTTAACCAGGGTGCTAAACTCTTGGAGATTGCAATCAAGATGCTGATGGTCTGTGGATCATCATTGCATTAAATATTTTAAGAAGTTTAGGAGGAGAACATCAGTGCTTTAGCAAAGCAAGTGATCATTTTTCATGAAAAGTCGCTTATTAAATGCAGTACTGGAAGCAAATTTGATAGAATATGAGAGACTATGGCCCTTCAGTTTCCTTGGCAAGAAGAGCTTGAGAGAAGTCTTGGTTAATTGTTTGGAAGAATTAAGAAATGCATTAAAAAAAAACTTTTAGCAAGAATGCTGTGATAGCACATTTGAGAAGGAGGAAGCCTACAGCTGATAGTGATGCATTGCTATTTAACATAAGCAACCTAATCCAATTTAGCTGCTTCATCAGAAAATTAGAAAGGCAAATATTTGCTAAGTTTCAATGTCCACCCAAATCTGTAAACATATAGTACATTTTATTAAGAGAGTTTCTGGGGGATTTTGATATTGACTGCTGACTCTAAGACTGGGTTAAGAGTGAAATTTATGGAAAACTTTAAAATTCTTTTTTTTATGCCCCAAATTATCACTTATGCCACTAAGTTAAATTTTCTGTGAAATATTAGGTTATGTGTTTCACTTTATGTTATTAAAAAGCTGGGAAATCATATACTTAATTTCCAATCTTATTTCATAAATATGCAACATTTGTTTTCCTGTAAACTGAGATTTCAGGCCAGTAATTGCTCAATTCTAAGAAAGATACTTTAGCAGCTTTCTCTTTTTAGTTACATACCTGGTTTTGCATCTGATTTTGAAGCCATAATATGGGAATGTCTCAAGATTGTTTAATTTACATTTAAATATTGTTTCTTGTCATATGATGACCCTCTTTAGGGACTGGTGACTGGTGAGAGCCACTCAGCTCTTTCTATGAGTAAGTAAGTGATCTCATAACATCTTTATGGAACAAACCTTCTAAGAGGGATAGAGAAAACGACATAGAGGGAAGAACAGGTAAATCAACACCATTACCCAAATTTAGACTTGACTTCTGGTTACCACATTTTCTGGGAAAGTATCTTAGAGGGCTGTTATGGCCTAAATTATACTGTCCTCTCAAATTCACATATTCACTCAGTACCTCAGAATGAAACCCTATTTAGATATAGGCTTTAAAGAGGCAATTAAGTTAAAATGAGACTGTTTAGGTAACCCTAATACAATCTGACTGGTATCCTTATAAGAAGAAAAATCTGGACATGTAAGGAGACATTATAGGATTGCACGCATGGCAAGAGGGCCATGTGCATAGACAGCAAGTGGATGGCCACCTACAAGCCCAAGAGAGGGGCCACAGGAGAAGTCAAATCCACTGACACTTTGATATTGAACTTTCTGCCTTCAGAACAATGATTTAAAAATTTCTGTTATTTAAGGCACCTAGTCTGTGGAATTTTTTTTTCATGGCAGTCCTAGATAATTGACAGAGGAACATAGAAGCTACTTAGGGAGTTGTTTCATTTTAGATGGTACCAGGCATTCTTGCAGGCATGTACCTCAAAACACGTTGGTATCCCTTTCAAGCAGTGGAGAAAGATGTCTGAGCTATCAATCGAGACTTTTCTTTGAACAATGAGTCTAAAGTTTGTTATGGGTTTGTGTTCCCCACAGAAAAGATGCCGAAATTCCAACAGCTCAGAATATGAAGGGAGACATCAGAGTGATGCCTTTACAAGCCAAGGAACCCAAGGATTGCCAGCCAACTACCAGAAGCTAGAGAGAGACATGGACTAGATGCTCCCTCAAGCCATTCGGGAAGAATAAATCCTGCTGACACCTTGATCAACCTCCATATTGTGAGACAATAAATTTCTATTGTTTAGGCCACTGTATGTGTAACTTAGCTAGAGCAGCCCTGGAAGACCAATGTCCACTTGACTGGGCTTCTTTTTCTTTCATACCTGAGAAATGTGGATATCTAAATCATAACTAGCAATTATTTATTATCTCTAACTATAAGCTTCTCTGAGCACTATATACCAAAGATAATCTTCCTTTTTTTTTGTTCTGATTGTCATATTCTTTTTTAAATTTTATTTATTTTTTATTAGCTACACATGACATTACAATGATCTTGGCAATTCATACATTTGAATCATTGGGGTATAATTTCTCATTTTTCTGACTGTACAGATGGCAGAATCACACTGGTCACAGAGTCACCTATATACATACAGCAATCATAACGTCTATTCTATTCTGCTTCCCTTCCTACCCCCCCTAATCCTCCCCTCCCCTCCCATCATTTCTCTCTATCCAATCTAATGTGACACACTTTTTTTTTCTTTTTCTCATCACAACATCATACATGTATTCTGTATAATGATGAGGGTCTCCTTCCATCTTCCGTGCAACTCCCCTTCTTCCTCTTTTTCCCTCCCACCTCTCTTCCCTATTTAATGGTAGTCTTCATTTCATGCTCTTTCTCCCTATCCCATTTTGAGTCACCCCCCTTATATCAGAGAAGACATTCAGCATTTGTTTTTTAGGGATTGGCTAACTTCACTTAGCATAATCTGCTCTAATGCCATCCATTTGCCTGCAAATGCCATGATCTTGTTATTTTTTAGTGCTGAATAATATTCCATTGTGTATAAATGCCACATTTTTAAAATCCATTCATCTATTGAAGGGCATCTAGGTTGGTTCCACATTCTAGCTATTGTGAATTGTGCTGCTGTAAACATTGATGTGGCTGTGTCCATGTAGTATGCTTTTTTAGGTCTTTTGGGTATAGTCTGAGAAGGGTAGAATAGCTGGGTCAAATGTTGGTTCCATTCCCAGCTTTCCCAGGAATCTCCATACTGCTTTCCAAATTGGCTGCACCAATTTGCAGTCCCACCAGCAATGTACGAGTGTACCTTTTCCCCTGCATCCTTGCCAGCACTTATTGTTGTTTGACTTCATAATGGCTGCCATTCTTATTGGAGTGAGATGGTATCTTAGAGCAGTTTTAATTTGCATTTCTCTGATTGCTAGAGATGGTGAGCATTTTTTCATGTATTTGTTGATTGATTCTGACTGTCATATTCTTAGACAAAAGTTTTGGGGCTGGGGATGCGGCTCAAGCGGTAGCGAGCTCGCCTGGCATGCACGGGACGCTGGGTTTGATCCTCAGCACCACATAAAAATAAAGATGTTGTGTCCACCGAAAACTAAAAAATAAATATTAAAAAATTCTCTCTCTCTCTCTCTTTAAAAAAAAAGTTTAGCCAGAAAGGTAATTTGTGGTGGATTTAACAGATTTTATTTCTTCACTTCCAAGGAGATGCTAAGTAGATTTAAAAGAAAAAAAAACACCTAATTTTCACATTTTCAATTTTTACCATCTTATTTATACTTCCTAGTAATCTTCTGTCTTTCTTTTCAGGTAAATATTGGCTTTTTCCTTTTATTTTTATGATGTCTCTCCTTATTTTTAAAAATAAAATAAATGCACAATTTTTTCATTAATATTACCCTTCCTTAACACTATAATATCACATATTTACTTCATTTCAAGATCAACCTTCTTTATATGTTTGAAACTGTTCTCACCATATCTTTCCCTGAACTTAATTTCTTCATCCAATTGGACCTCATTCTTACACTCTTTTCTCACCTTAAAAGTGCTCTTGTTGCTATTACCAAATTAATTTGGACCTTTTGAAGTCTTTACTCCATTCTCTACATTTTTGAACATTTCTTTTTAAAAAATTCTTTCTTAGTTTTGTGTGAAGGAGCATTTAATTGTGTCTAGGTGACTACCCCTTTTCAATATCATAAATAAATCTTTCATTTCAGTTCTGAACATTGAGGTTTTGCAGGTGTTAATAACTGTGATGAGTCTAAGATTTTACTTTATTTGTTAATTAACGTATGACAGTTTCTTAAATTCTTTGGTCAGAGACAAAGAATATTTTCACTCTTAACAATAGCAGTGGCCAGAGAACCATCATTTGTATCATTTGCTATAACAGGATGACTCAAAGGGCCTGGCAGTGCCACCACATTTGGTGAATTGTATTATAGTAGAGGAACCTTGATCTTAGAATAACTGAAAATTTTGTAATAGACGGTAAGTCTATCTGACTTTTTTCCAGCAGAGAGATATCTTAATTATTCTGGGCAGCAAAAATACCCTCTTTATCTCTGGAGGGAAATGCTATCTCTATCATCCAAGATCACTATACAAACATCTTTGAAAAGACAGTCTAGAGCAAAGGCTATCATAGCCTCTGCTCCCAAGACATGTGTTCCTCCTGGATGACTTCAACTTCATCATAACCTCAACCAGCATTTATACCTCTAAATTTCATTCTCATTTGTTCTTTGTAAACTCATTAATTATGCAACATGGATAATATGTCCAAATAGTACTTTTGTTTTTTCCTTACCCAATTTGTACTTCTTTTGCATTTCTCTGTTTAGTTGTTGTCATCAATACCTATCTGTTTTTTCCAGATTTGCAAAATTAGAGATATCATTTGAGCAAGTTTCCTTCACTATAATGAGTTATTAAAGCCATGTGTATTTTTCATGAAAAACATATACATATATGTGTGTGTAATTATATATATATATATATATATATATATATATATATATATATATATATCTCCAATTGTAACCCCTATTAACTATATCTGTTTTAGTTCAGAATCCTACTCTGGACTATAATTACATTTTCTTAATTAGTTGATCTGTTTCCATGACCAGTCCTTTACTTCTATCCTCTACATAGTTGCCTGAGTGATCTTTCCAAAAAAAAGATCTATTTCATTTCAGGCTCAAAGCCCCTTAGTAATTCCCCTATCAACAGTATTTAATGCCTGTTCTCTTTCCTTTGAAAGATGTGGATAGATTCCTAGAAAGATAGAACGTGGACAGAGATTTATCTTTGTGATATACATTTCTATTATATTTGGTAGTAAGTCATACTTACCTGAATTGTATATGATATTTAATGTTCAAATTAAGTTTTACCTTCATCAGTACATATTATAAATGTCACAACTGCCTTCAAATATCAGACTTACTTTTGTCTTAATTTATGTTTCTACTCTGTTGGTATAGATGTGGTTAAAAATTTTATTTTGTTATAGGTTTTATATAGAAAATTTTTTATTTTTTTTGTAGAATGATACAGTAGTTTGTTTAAATAACTCTGTTTTTAAAATAGTTGAACTGAGTAACAACTATATGGCGGAGTATTCAGCAACTAGCAGATCTTAAAGCTTCTTCTAAGATATTAATAATAGATTTATAAAAATGAATTCTGAATGAATAACAATTTTAAAGATCTATGATTAGCTAGAAGCTTTCCTGTGGCTTCAAAGTGATTTCTGTCATGATGTATTTAGTTACCAGCATTAAAAGAACCACCTATAGCTTGTCATTTGACGTTATAGTGAGAAATATTTTTCAGGATACATGGTCAGTGACATGGATGAAGCCCTTGTTCTTTTACAAGGGTTGGTGCAAAGGCTTCACACTAGAGGCAGGAATTGGGAAGAAAGGCTTGAGCAAAAGTGAATTGAAAGATTGTTCAAAGTTATGCTGAATGTAGAAAGATCAATAACACATGAAATTTTAATAATTCTAAGTTATTTCCAGAAGAGTAAAATTAAGCTATAAAGTCGAGTCTCAATTTTGTGTATACCAAGTAGCAGTTCATTAGATCTTTTCTTAGAAGAAAAAAAGGTTTATTTCAAGTCAAGGAGGAGTAAAATCCTGTGCATAATGTAAGGCAATTTTTACTGACCATCAAGAGCCTCATTACATGAGCATAACCTTGGCAGATGGACTTCCAAATGCTTCTTGGAAGGGTCACAGTCTGCCACATCCTGGAAAACTTCTTATCCTAAATACATCTATACCAATTTTTTTAACATCCAATGGCCTTTTAATTTTGAACTATGTTATATTGAAGTTTATTATAATTGCTTTTGAAACATGTTAATATCTCCATGCATTTTGATATCTCTTATTATTAAAGTTTATATTTTGATCTAAAAAGACTCAGCCTTTTGGAAGGCTTCTTATCAGTGTATAACCTCTTCAATAACAATGGCATTTAGATAAGGAAGTGTATTCTTGTGGCGTTTATCTCATTTCTAGTGACTATAGTCTGTGTTCATATTGAAGAATCTATTATTAATATTGCTACATTGGAAAACTTGAAAGAGTCAAAGCATTAGTGATTTTGATCTGGAATATAGAGTTAGAGTTAGTTTAAAATTTTTAAAAATAAAATTAAGATGAAAAATCTAAAAGTAATGCCAAGCAACTGGTCTAAAAACTGATATCCATAAGGTAAATAAATAATTCAAGAACAAGGGAAAGAGTTTGCATTTTGAGTTGGTTTCAGATTGAAGTTTTATCTTAATAAATTCACCCATTGCAGTCTTCCTGAATAATTACCTTTAATCACCATCTATCTTTTGCCGTGGCAGGATATGCCCTGGCATGAAGTCTCTTTATACTTACAATGATTATACTAAATTGATTTAAACTTTCAGTAAAATTTTATGAATTTTTCTCTTTTTAACTATTCACCATAACTATAATAATGTTTCTCATTTTATTTTTACTTTATGAGTTATAATAATTATTTAGCCAGCATTATTTATCTGAATTAAGAAGTACAGTATTCATATTCAAATTTCTATTAATATCTTTCTAAATTTATCTTTTAGGAAGAAAAAATGTCTAAGGATAAAGATGGCTTTAATCAAGGATATATTTTACTTAATCTGTCTCTAAAACTCACACATCTCAATATATGTGTCTATTAGTTATTCAGTATTTTAATTTTATATTTAAATCACTCATGTAATACATTATATATTAAATTATTTTCAGATTATATGTAGATTATACTTACTTTGATACAATTTATTAAGATGACCTTTACTTTTTAAAGAATAAGGAGTTAAAAATAAATTTCATACACTTTAGCTTGTAATATAAGCTCTTTTTATTTTCTTATATTTTTTATTTTGTATCACTTAAAGAATTAAACTGATGTGTGAGCTGAAATGTTGAGAGAATACTTTATTTTAGTGCCCGAGACAAATGAATCTAATTGATTACTGCTGAATGAATTGCTGAGCTATTGACCATCATAATGGCTGGTGGATTGATTATATAGAAAAATAGCCACTCTTTTCCTAATGATTGAGTGATGGGAAAGCTCTCATTTTGCCAGTCAGTCCTTATGGATTCTTCTTTGGAAAGAAATATTAACAGACTATATGCATTTCTATTAAGACGTTAGAAATAATTGCTAAATAACTTCTGACTTAGATAGGAGTCACTTGCCACATGAGCATAATTTACTAGAACTTAAGTAATGAGCTTTTCAATGTTGTAGGGCTCTTTAAAAGGAAGTTTTTCCTTGATATGGTTTGCTGTATTGAAGAAAGGTATATAGACTTTATGTAAGTTTAAGATAAAATAGCAATGTGTATGAGATAAAAAATAAGTATGAGTGAGACCTTGCTTATAAGGAATAGATGAGATTGAAATGGATGAAAATAAAGTATTTTCTCTGTGCTTTTTACAATTTTCACTTGGTGAATTGATTCAAATACTTGAGGAACAAAAGGGGAAAATATCCCTAACTTGTGGTGGAATGCCCTTTTTGAAATATTCCTAAGAAGTTACTTTTGAATTTTCTTCTTCTTCATTTTTCTTTCATAGTCATTAATAGGCTTTTATATGTTTACTGCCTGGTGAAAGAAAACAAATATAGATAAAAAATTATTCCACTCCTGGCAAAGACAAGAATATGGAAGTTGTGCTGAGTCATGGAGAATTTCTTTTTGAAGCTTAGATTAAATTTAACTACTGATGATGGTGAGAGAAACAGACTTAAGGAGCCTCAAAGAAGGAATGGAGAGCTGATTCCCTTCAGAGACCAGAGGCTGAGGACCAGATATATGGAGTGTGTTTGTGCAGGGGCCAGGGGCCATGGTGCTTTTATAGGTAGGGCTACCAGTGGGATATACCAAAACCAGCTCCTTGGACTTAGACATGACCCTAAAGAAAGGGAGCAATGAATCCAGTGTGAGGCATTTTTTCTTATGCATTTGAATTTATAAGTTGATATTTAGAGTCACTTGCAATGGCTACCATGTACATAGAGAATGCAGGAAATTTAGTCTTTAGTTATAACCACACAGTTCCCAGACAAGGATTAGAAGAATGCTTTCCTTCCCATTCTACCTTTTCTGGATTGATATCACTCCTGAGAAGATGGACTATGAGTTATAGAAGTTGACAAGCTCTGAAAATCCACAATATCTGTGTCTGTGGTTTTAGGCAAAAATATTCTAGTACTATAGTCCTAGAAAGAAACTAAACTAAGATTGTTCTGTAAATACCAAAACAAATTCAAAGAAATCTTTTTATATTTACAATCCCCTATGACCATAATCAAAACTACAGACTCATACTTCCCTACTTTTTACTGCCTGTGATAAGTTGGGCAAGATACTTAACTTCTCTGTGTCTCAGATTTATTATTTTTATAATATGAACATTGGTATTTGTATCTTATAGGTAACCAATGGAACATTGGTAGGTAGTATTGAATCAGTGTCAGCTGCTATCATTATGATGATGATGATGATGGCTATTACTGATCAAATTGTCCCACAAGATTTTATCCGTCCTTTGATTGCTGATGACCCCTCTTCTATTCTGTGTCCATCTGTACATAAACCCTATGTCTGCTTTTGTCATGGTTTGAATATCTGTATCCCCCACTGCCAACTTCATACATTCAAATACTAACCTATAAAGCTGATAGTATTACAAGGTGGGCCTTTGGAAGGTCATGAGGGTAGATCCCTTATGGGGGAGGATTAGTGCCCTTATAAAAGACACCCCAGACAGAGAGAGGCTTTGTTCCCTCTGCCTCACGAGTATACAGCAAAAGACACCTGACTGTGAGCCAGAAATTTGGCACCATTCAGATACCGAGTCAGCCAGCACCATGATTCTGGACAGCTTCCAGAATTGCAGTAAATCAATTTCTGTTTCTTACAGGCCATGTAGTCTATGATGTTTTAGCAGCCTGAATGGACTAAGGTAGAAATCGGATAGTGATAAAGTATTATACATTTCAAAAAGCTAGAAGAAGAAGTTTAAATTTTTTTTTCTTAATTGTAGATGGACACAATACCTTAATTTAATTTATTTATTTATATGTGGTGCTGAGGATCAAACTCTGCTTCACACATGCTAGGCAAGTGCTTTACCACTGAGCTACAACCAGTGGTAGCCATAGGAGAGGAGATTCTGAAAGTATTCATCATATAGAAATGATAAATGTTTGAGAGAGATAGATGTTTAGTGTCATGTGTGTTTAAATATCACATAATATATACATGTATCGAAACATTGTGCTACCATATTAATATATACATTTTTTATATATCAGTTATAAAATAAATTTAATTGGAAAAAGGAAAGGATTTGTACTGAACAGTGGAGGTACTACATTAAAAAAAAAAACACCTAAAAATATGGAAGTGGCTTTGGACTAATGGGTAGAGGCTAGAAGGGTTTTGAATCATGTGTTAATAACTTTATCACTTTATCCCTACTTTGACAAAATACCTGAACAAATGAACTTAAAGGAGGAAAGATTTATTTCAGTCCATAGTCACTTGGCTCCATCACTGTGTCTTGTGGTAAAGCAGAACATCATGACAGAGAGTATATGGTGGAGCAAAAGCACTCATCTCATTATGGCCAGGAAACAAACAAACAAAAAATAAAAAGAGAGAAAGAAAGGGCCCAGGGACAAATTATACCCTTCAAAGGGGACACCCCACTGACTCACCTCTTTAACCTAGGCCCCACCCCCTAAAATTTTCACCACTTCCCAATACTGCTACCAACTGGGGACTAAGACTTCAGAAGAGCTTTTGAGAGACATCCCAGATCTAAAGTACAACAAAGTGCATGCTAGAAATAGTCCACATTACCATGGATGGACCTTTAAATGCAATTCTGATGAGGCTATAGAGAAAGCCTCAATCTTCTCAGATAATATCTGGACAGAATGTCAGTAGGAATAAGATTGGAGAAAGTCATTATGATCCAGTCTCAGATGTAAAATAGGAACACATTGAAAAATGAAGGAAAGACCTTCTTATTATAAAAAGAGGGGAAAAAAAGAAATTGGCAGAATTGTGTTCATGTCCTAGTATTGTGTGGAAGGTAGAGCTTGTGAACGATGAAATTGGCTACTTGGGTAAGAAAATGAGCAACAGACTGAAGATAAGGCTTGTCTTTTATTGACTGCTTACTGTAAAATTCAGGAAGAAAGAATGATTTAAAAGTAAAATTGTTAATCAAAAGGGAAGCAGAATGAAGATTTGGAACGTTCTCAGCCTATCCATGCTGAAAAGTTGGAAGTATCAGAGAACACAAAGGATGTGGCCAAATGACCATCTGATGAGGAGGTTAGTTGGCCATCTCTACAGAAGCCAGGCTCTATTGTCCATGAAGAGAGAGGAATGACTGTGAAGTCTATTTCCATCATGGGTGCAGAGTGCCAGAGGCCCAGTGAGGTAGAGACCTGCTATTAGATAATGCCTAATGGAGTCATGGGGAAGGATCACCCTATAAACTCAGACTGGTAAAGTCAACAGAATGATTCTAGCCTTGAGGAACTGTGGTCTCCAGGCTGAGGCAGAGAGGTGCTGCGGAAGCAGGACCACTACCAAGCACCACAGCAAGGGTTCCAAGTAAACTCTCTTCAGATTTACTGCACAATCTCCTGTGACCACATCCAAAATTATAATGTCACCCTTACGTTTGAAGGTGATAGGTATGTCACAAAAGATGGAACATCCCAAGTGATGTGAGCAGAGCTGCCTGGAACCTTGGAAGCCCCAGGGCACCACTCCATTGGATCTGGAAGGTGAGACCTCTGCCTCAGTAAGCCTGAACAGCACGACATTAAACCAAAGATTATTTTCAAATCTTGATGCTTTGGGCTTGTTCAAGGCCTTTCACGCTTCTTTCACATTTTTTTTTTTCCTTTTGGGATAAGAATATGTTTTCGCATGCATGATGGTTGTATTTTGGAAGCGTATAACTTCTTTGATTTCATACATTCACAGCTGAGAGAATTTTGCCTCAGGCTGAATAATACCTTGAATCTCACCCATATATAATGTAGATGATTGAGTGAGATTAGAGTCCTTATAAAAAGCCAACAGACCAACTTTGCTCCTTTTGCCAAGTGGGGACACAGAGAAAAGACCACTCTCCAAGAAGCAGGTTCTTACCAAACACTGAATCTGCTAGTGCCGTGATTTTGTACTTTCAGCTTCCAGAAATATGAGAAATGAATTTCTGTCATTTACAAGCCACTCATTGTCTTTTGTTTTAGCAACACAAATGAATTAAGACTTGATTATCAGAATCTATAATTATCCACCTGTTTGTTCCCCATTCTATATCAGGGTTCCACCACGCCTAAAGTTATATAAAATGGACTAGAAAAAGGACGAGATATTTAAGAGCAATTTCAGAATGTTGTGCAGTTAGGAATATGTATTCTTGAGTTGGACCACTGGGGTTTATAATCCAGGCTCAGCCACTTACCTGCTGTCTCTCTCCCACTCTGAATAAGTAGTTTCGTCTCTCTGTGCTTAACCTGATTCATTTGTAAAATGATGAGATAATAAGTAATATTTACTTTATAGAGTGGTTGTGAATATTAAATGAGTCAATATATGCACAGTATTTAGAACATCAAATCCATTGAATAATAAGTACTTGAGAGAGGTCATTGTTATAGTTGCAAATGTAATTCTTAAAAGACTTTTGAAATATTAATGACCTTTCTAATGATAGAACTTAGATTCTGCTTATACTTTTATTAATATTAGTTTCAAGGATAAGAATGCCTTTTCCATATAAAAAATCATCTTAATTTTTACTCTTCTTCACCATATATTACTTGCTCAAATATGTTTTGAAGGCCATTTATATCTTTTCTATGTGTTATGAATTTTATGGATGTTGCCTCAGTTAATTCTCCAAGAGCCTTGTGAGAAAGGTAATATTTTCCACAACTCAAGAAAAAATGTGGCTTAGAAATGTTAGAGTTCATGTAGCTGACATGGGTCAGATCCAGGGTGTGCACTCAGGCAGTCTAATCAGAGCTTGTGTTCAAAATCAGTCTGCTACATGGCTTGACTTACTATTGAAGATAATAAAGGTGCCACTGGTCAAATTGACTCTCCACTGCCAAAGACTTAAGTGAGCAAGCAACTCCATAACGTAATGTCAGAATTCCTTCCCTTAACTTCCAATGTTCACTTTTACTCTAATTTCTGACCAATTGTTTTTCAGTGATGAGGAGAAATGTATTCTCTTTGTATTCAAATACTGTATTATAAACCTCTACAGGGGCTGGGGTTGTGGCTCAACAGTAGAGTGCTCGTCTGGCACGAGCAAGGCCCTGGGTTCGGTCCTCAGCACCGCGTAAAAATAAGTAAATAAAATAAAGGTATTAAAAAAAACACTTTAAAAAATAAAAAATAAACCTCTCAAATAGGCATACATATTTACATATAGTATATAAACTACTATTTATGCCACTAAACATACATGTGTGTGTTTACCTCTACATATGAATGTATATCTCTATATATTTTTGACAAGCATCCACTCCTACCCCTTACATGCTGTCTCTCACATACTGGGATGTGGAGGTCAAGAAATACATTCCCTAATTAAAAGCAAGTTTTAGTTTTTGATTTTGCCATTGGAGGGCATAGCATGAGAGTTGGAAGGCAAAGATGGAGCAGAAGCCATATTACGTCTTTTTTGTCCATACTGGCTGATGGTGGGCTTTGACAGATGGTAAGTTTTGCAATGGCCCTTGCAATAGCCTGTAAGTCACCCTCTGTGGTGCTATCAGCAGGAGCCTCTGGTTCCTAATCTTTTGGAAGCTGGCAGTCAACTCAGTCAACTGGAGAGCTTAGGCCAATGTAAGAATTTTATAAATAACTGATTTTTTTGTGTTAGAGTCCTTCTTGATTGAAATACCTGGAATGTTTTCTGTTTCCCTGAAAAAAAACCTTGACAGATATGATTTATGTATATATTCAATGTGAAATCCTCTACAATTTTCTCTTTCAGTCTCTCCTATTTAAATGAACATATCGTCCAAATAATTTTCCTGAGCCAGTTGGTTTATCAGGCCCATATTTCAAGATAAAGTCTAACAAAATCTGCCCCAGTTTTAACTTTCTCATCTATAAACTTCCAGTCCTCCATGAGGTCCCCATATCCTGTAGAGTCTGCCAAATGGTTTATCTGCAGCCATTAGACAGGATTACACCTGCTTATCCTAGCTCACATTATCATCTCATTTATGTTTTCCTGTGGGGTACATTGCTCCAACTATCCATGGTCACTAGTGCCTCAGGATTAGGCTAAGACCCCTATTTCCTTATGTAGCTTTCCTTGGTTCATCCTCACAGTAATCTCATTTACCTTTGAACTTCTGCCATCTGTATCATTCTTTTTGATGCTCCTGTTTTGTTGTTTGTTGTTATTCTTCATTATTGCGACTTAGAAATAAATTTAATTGCAAATTTCCTGAGGGGTAAATATATTTTCATTTGTAAATTTCTGCCCCAATTCAAGATGAAACAAGATATAGAAAAAAATACATTATTGTAGATAATGTGAGTTAAATACCTCCATCACTTCAAAGAGGCATTGTTGATCTCACATTATATGTAAAAAGCACAATTTCCTATATTATTGTACATGAAGCATTGGTCAGTTTTCCTTAGAGCTCTAGTTGATCTCTTCTGTTCCAGGCTGCTGCTTTTTACAGGCTGTGGATGGACTTGTTATCCTCATCATATCCTTCTTCCCACCTTAACCATCCATCACTTCGAGCATCTGCTGTTGAGCTGTACTTTCATTTCTACAGATGTTCATTTATTTTTCTTTCAAAGATGAAGTTTCCTTGTCCTGAGGTTAATTAGCAAAGGAGTCATTATATTCACGTAAACATGCATTTCTTTCTACCAACACAAAGTATGTTCCTAACAAAAATAACTTTTATTTCTCTGAATAGTATAAATTCTCCAAACAAAATCCTGTAAAATTAGATCTCATTTTGACATGAGGCCCCAGGCCAAAATATGACTTTTCAGACCTCTTCCTGTTGTCCCATCAATAGTACTATAATATCTTATGGATTGTCTACCCTTTTTGCATACTCCTCTAACGTATTCAGATGCAGCTTGATGTGGTCACCATCTATAATAAACTTGTTTTTGCAAATGTGTTGCCCCCACAGTGTACTGCCTTACTGAACCTTCATTATTTCTTGGCCTAGTTATAGCCTTTTAAATGATCCTGAAACCTCAGCCCTATCCCATTTTAATCTATTGTTTATCGTCCTTCCAAATTAGATATTAAAACATTGCTCTAATCATACTTGGATCTATATACTGCCCACTTATTAAAATAAAAGTAGCAACATCGCAAAACTTTCTATCACTGTGCCCCTAATTGCTGGAGCCAGTGAAGGTAAATTCTCAGGTGGGGCCAGCATCACACTTAAAATATCTTTAATGTTGCACATTTTAATATTAAATTCGATTAAAATGTCATTATATTCTAACAGTGAAAATTCTATCATTATCAATCTCTACTTCAGTATGCCAAGAACATTTTCCAGGGAGTATGTGAACTTCTGGCAATTTCTGCCTTTTCCTGTGTCTTCACATGAACCAGCTTGAGAAGCACAGCCTTTTTGTAAATGGGCCTATTTCTCAGCCTGTTGCTCACCATCACCTTCTGTGTTCTGTGCTTCAGCTGGTGGATAATTCCATGCATCCTTTTCAGTTCTTTTGTTCATCCTGTTCTTACTGTGAGCAATTTCTTCTCCCTAGCTATTCTTTCAACTTTCCAGTTTTTTCTTTCATTTCTTCTCTCATATAAAGGTATATAAGTACAGTTATTTAATTTAGTCTCATCATATCCTTGTGCCATTTATAAATTTAAAAACTTTGCTAGGAGTTCAGTTTCTCTTCTGCTCATAGTTCTGAAAGCGAGTGGAGTGTTTTTCTCATACTCTATATTGCCTTAAATCATGTCAGTCATAGAAAGATTTATATCATAAACTCTCTAGCCCATTTTGTTTGTCACTGCATCTGACATGAAAACATCACACAGAATTCCATACTGTATTTCATTTTATAAATGAAGTCATAAAAGTATTGTATTTTGTAACTTGTCTATACTGTCTCCATCAAAAGACAATTGATTCTAGGGTATGAAATAATTTTTAGTTTCTGTTTTAAGACTACAGATTGAGATCATGTGTACATATCCTTTTCTTCTGAGAGACATCGTTAAAATGACCATTAAAAAAATAAGCTTTAAAAAAAAAATAAGCTTTTGAACTCACAGTGAATAAGAGGATAGGTGGGAGGCTATCAGGAAATAAGATATTTCAACATATTTATTGCAAATAGAAATTATATGGATGATTTCATCTTAATGAGCCAAAGTAAGGAAGATTCCAATGTAAATATTTATTAAAAGTTTTATAGGGGAAATGAGTTGCATACTGAGATATTGCAAGAGAAAGAATGTCAAGTGATAAGAATGAATCTAAGATGAAGGGCATTAAGTAGCTATCGTCTGAAGTCATAACGAAAATACTTGACAAATGATCCAAAATAGTGTCAACCAGTCAAGAATTAAAAAAGTTTTAAGCATAGAACAATAACCCTATCAGTGCATACAGACCAATTATAAACACTGTAAGCCTATAACAGTGCACTGCACCTACACTTGAGCACAGAATGTCTATAGTAGTTTGATATTCTTCCCTGGCCACAAAAACAACAACACAAAATACACCTTTACTCCCACCTCCCTTAAACAGCAAAACAAGCAAAAACCAAAGCAAAACCCCAAACCAAGAGAGATTTCTTTTCTGTAGAAAAGTAAAAAGCTGAGTAGTAATAACCACAGCAGGTAATATAGCATGTGTCTGTCTACTTAAGGGACACTGATTGTAGTGTCTTGGATACCCATTTACAGCAGAACAAAGAGCCTGCCAATCAACACACCCCACCATGGTGCTCAAAACAGTACACATTTGAGAAAAGCCTGAAACATAAAAAAGAGTAAGATGATTGAACAGAAGAAGTATTCCTAGGGGAAACAGAGAAATCTCAAGTATAGGAAGGTAACTTACAAAAATTCTAATTGAGAACTTCACAACAATTGGAAGGATTTTATATCTTTAAAGGATCTTACATCTTGAAAGTCTTTAAAATAATGTGGAAGAAGTATACTAGAGAACATATAAAAAAGAGAACAGAAAACATGAGAGAGAAGATTTAAATATGAAGAATATCATTTCTAAAGTATCAGAAACATGTTGTAAAATGAGTTTTAGAGAAAAATGAGACCAGATATATTATATTACGATATAATTTATAGAACTCAAAAAGGGATGTATTTTCCATTTTAAAAGTCGCACTCATGCCAAATTCAATTAAAAATAATAAAAACTGGCTCCCAAATATTATTATAAAATTTCAACAAAGGAGAATAAAGCTATAATCCTAAATCTTTCTGAAAATTACCCAATAAAAGATCAAAATAAATCAAACTTAGGATTTTACCAGTAATAGCTGGATGCTGAAAGACAAGCACTTTCTAAGTTCTAATAGGAAAGTATTTTCAATTAAAAACATCTATACCCATCAAACTATTAAACAAATATATGTATGTGTACACATACACCCCCAAAATTCATATGATTCAGAAAATTACATCTCCACACCATTTTCAAAAGTTACTTCAGATGTACTTAAAGAAAATAAGGAAATAAACTACAAAAAGAATCCTTGCATATGTGTGATCCAGACCACTAATATAGATCCAGCTTTGAAGAGAAATAATGTGAAGTTCTCTGATGATTTTTATGAAAGGAGGATTAGAGACAGTCTTGATTGGGACAGGAAGCTTGAGGGCTTTAGAAGATATCAGAATAAAAAGTGTATTGCACAGTTAGATTATTATACTGGACTGGATAAACTAAAGGGCATGACAATAGTGAAGAGTGAAAGAGAAAAAAATTACAATTAAAGATTCTAGAAAAAGTAAAATAATTAAATAAAAGTTATATAAGAGAGGAAAATAATAATACCACCACCTTATGTAGACTTAGATTAAAAAAATATGTATTCCAGGTAATGCAATTGCTATTTTTTCATATCTGACATGTTGAATCAACATGAAGAGTGCAGGAAAGGACACATTACTGATCTTAAAAGTTTATAAAGGCAAAGATACACATATCAGAAGTTGAAAGATGAAAGACAAACAAGTGGCAAAATGAATAGGAGTGATGATATCCTCATAAGCATCAGCTGATTTTGAGAATGTGTATTTTGAAATAAATGTAAAGGGAATATGAATATTTAATAGAGGATGTAAAAGTAAAAATATAACAATACCAAGAAGAGGACATGGGAGACAGAAAGTAGGGCATGGTGAGTAATTGGTTTGTGAAAAAGCTAAAATATTTATGTGTGTGTATGTGTATGTGTAGTAGGATAGGAATTCAATATTTAATGCCTAATGGTGATAGATAAATAAATATTGGTTTAATATCATTTAAGATGGAAGGACATCCAAATAGCTGTGGAAATAACTTGTTTGGAGGAATGGAGCTGGATGGGTGGGGGGGGGGTTATAAATTAATGTTCTTATATAATGTATGTATTGTTTTGATAGACACAAAAACTAATGCTCAACTAATATTTTATTAAGATTTTTCTTCAGCTTGTTGAATACATACAAATGATCTGTGTTTATGTATTGTATTAGAGAAAATACTATGGTTTTATGAATTACACCTTACATAGAAATAGTGGTCTCTTAAAATTTCATTCCAATTCCATGACTTCAGGAAAATCAATGAGTGTTTCAAAAACTCAGTCTACTTAGCAGTAAATTGAGAGTACAGGACTAGAGATGGATGTGTATTTTTATATATTTTAAACAATACCATCTTTATTCTTGTTTTGCAAGTTGTTATTCTTAACTAAAATTCTTAAGTTGTCTTAATTTTCACACCTCCATTTTTTTCTGTTTTCTTATTTCTATTCTTTTCATTCAGCTTAAGGAATTTTCCTGGATGATGTATGTAGATATTTCCCTTTATTTATGTATTTACTTTTATTTTTCATGGTATGAGGGATCAATCCAAGGTCTTATCAGGGATTTCCTTTTGGTACCTACAAGGGAGACATTTGAATATTTTTGTCATAGTTTAAAAAATATATCTGACTTGCATTTGAAATATGTCATCAGAACATAATTGAAAATACGATAATACTAAAAAAGAGAAAGATAAGAAGTGAAGCCAGTTGTTGCATTTTCAATACCATAATCTATTTCTATTTACCACATTTTTTCCTGATGTCTATACTTAAAGAGTATTTAAGAAAGTTTCTTATCCAGAATAAAGAGCATTACTGAAATTACTGTGTTGCACTTTTTGAAAAATGAGAGAAAGCTGTATTTAGTTTTCATAAGGAAATTGATATTTGCTTGGTTATGGTCCAAATTGGTTTTGAAATGTATGTATTTAATTGAGGCAGATGAAGTGGTCCCAAATTTAATAAGGATAAAAAAGAAGAAAATTTTGAAGAGAACATTTCCAATTAATGATGAGTAACTGTTGATTGCTCAGGTCCAAGAATTAATACTGATTAATTTTATACAATTCAGCAAATTTTGCCAGAATAAAGAGGTGTATAAGCCCAGTGCCTTAAAAAACAATTGCTTTGTAACTTGCACTGTTACATCTGTCTTCATTTTCTGGTCTAAACCCTCAGGGTGGAATTTTGCTTCAATCAGACTGAATTTACCATTCTAGAAACATTCTTTCTTATAACTTCTGGGTTCTCATACTTGTCAATTACCCAGGAAATGCTCAACACTTCTTTTTTACCATATTAGGATTCTGCTTTATGTCCTTTTCACTGAATATTTTCTGATATGCTTTTCAATACAGCACGTTTCTATAGTATACTGCACACTGAGTGCTAGTAAGTTTTGGGTGAATTTTCATTTTGTGAGAAGACTGAACATGTAAACAATGGCTACTCCACTTTATATGGGGAAAATGTCAATAAAAGCTGTATGTATTGTGGTTTATTTTCAATTTATTCTTGCAGTTATTTTTGAAAAATTTATAAAGCAATTAATGATGCAACAAGGGGTGAAGGTTTAAAAACAGTGAAAAGAGTATAGGGTATATCATGTTCAACTCTAAAAATGTGCTTTATAGTTGTCTAACCCATTTATTGGTTTCATACTTTTTAGACAAGTAGGACCAGTCATATAAATGAACATTTGAGGAGAATAATGAGCATTTTGCTGATAGAAATACTTCTAGAATTTCTATGCCAAGTCAAGGTAATGCTCTTTAATACAGGGAGAGACAGCTTTAGAAAAATGGGATGCTATAAAACTTAAAGTAAGAATTGGAACTGAAAGGAGCAATATTAATTTCCTTGGCATAAATTTCTGCTTTCTCATCCTGAAGTTTTATTTTGGCATGAAGACAGCAATAACACTAAGCCCTCCATGGGAATCCAAACCAAAGATAGATGATTTTGTTTTAAAAATTTAATTATAAAGTACTAAGTATGGGATAGATTAAAAGTATTTTAATTTAGAGTGTCCATCTTAGAGTCAGATAACCAAGATTTAAGGCACAGTTTCAATAGTGTGTAGCCTCCTCCCTTATAAAATAGAAATAAGATTTAATGAGAAAAGTGTGAAATATTTTTGAACTATAAATTATGATACAAAAATGATGTTAAAATAATACTTTGATATTTTGTCTATTTAAAGATATATTTGAAGTATAAATATCTAATCTCATTGGAGGCCCCATGGAACAAGTAAATTATAGGCCTCAACATTAAAACAATCTTAAGTTTGACTCCTGATTTGAATACAAGTAAAATAAAGAAACAATTATTGTGCAGAGGGTGAGGCACAGGCCTCAAGGTTTGGGGCTCTGGCATCTGGAAGAAGATGTGAGGTATGGTTAGGATATTAGTCATGCTTTACTTGGGAGTGGCAATAGCACTTAACCAGCCCCCAGTTTCAGCTTCAGCCCTTAGCCAGTTCCATTTAGCACCCCCAAGTCATTTCCATAGTTCTTTTTTGAATTCAGCCTGAACAAGGAGGCACACTGCCAACAGGTAACACAAGTGGGCACATGCTCACAAATTAATGTTTATGACCTTGAGGATATATGCTGAACCAAGGTGTTTATGACCATGACTACACACTGACCATAGCATAGCCAATTCCTGGCCTTGGTTATACACTAAAAACCTAACATAGCTTGCCAGAAGCCCTGGTGATGGAGCCTAACTATAGCCATGTTGGGTCTGCCCTGATACCAATTAATATATTTCATGTATTTCCTGGCTATCTACTGCTGTGAAAAAAAAAAATTACCCCCAAACGGAGTGGCTTTACCTAACAGCATTTTATTATATCTCTTGAGTTTGTGAGATAGTAATTTTGAGTGCCTATGATTGGGGATTCCTCAGCTCCCTATGGAATTTGCTGTTTCTCAGAGGTACTCAGGTAGTGGGTGGGCAGCTCTGGGGTGGCCAGGTAGACTTCTGTTGGCGCCATGGTGGGGATGATTATAAGGCTGGGCTTGGCCTGGGCTGAGGAACAGCAAGCCAACGCCTGATGAGTCTGGCATGACAGTCTACAGAAACTTCCATGGAGTCTGCTCTTCTGGGTGAGCATCCTAGGGAAACCAGGCAGGAGTCACCAGGCTTTGTGTAACGTAGCCTTAAAAATTCCAGAACATCCCTTTCTGTCACATTCTTTTCATGAAGGGAGACAAAGTCTAGCCAAGAATAACACATAGGTCACCATATTTCACCATTTAGTCTGTCATAGTACCTCTGAGTCTTTGTTCTATTTTTTTTCTTGTGTAAAAGCTACTTCCCAAGAGCAGTTATGAAGGTCCAGAGGGATAATATCTGTAAAGTACCTCTTGTAGAGTCTTACGAAGGAATATTCTCCTCTCTTCTTCATGCCTCAGGACATCAAGTTTCTCAATGTCTCCCTGAGAGTTACGCAGTGTTGGAGTGAACCTAACAGTTCTCTCCCTGAGTGTTCAAAACAGCAGTCAAATGGGTTTATGCACTTTAATACAGAAAATACCTGAGGCCCTCACCACACAGTGGCTTTAGCCCAGTGAAGTGCTGGGCTGTTATATGTAAAACACAGAGCACCAGAGCGTCTGGGCTTTTTAAGTGTGATCACAAAAGGCTTCCAACATCTCAGTAATGATAGCTCTACACCCTAAAGTTCCTGATTGTTATTCTATACACTAAGTTACTGATTGTTATTCCTCATTTTTTCAGTAATAGAAGTTTAAAGTCTGTTTTGTGTCTTCTGTGAGTATGAGATTCTATAATCTATTTTAGAATGATTTTTAACCATAATGGTTACCATTAAGTGTATATCTCATGTAAATTAGTAAGCTTCGAGATTTCCTATGTGTGGAGTTTCTTTTTCTACTAATACTGTTATATAATTGATATCTCTGTAGAATGCTCTGGCACAGTATGGGAAACAGTCATTCTTCAATATCCACAGGGGATTGCTTCCAGGAAGCCTTGCAGATACCAAAATTCAGATGTTCAAGTCCATTATAGAAAATGGTGTGGTATTTGCATAAAACTGATACATTTCATTCCATATATTTTAAGTCATCTCTAGATTACTTACAATACCTAATACAAAGTAAATGCTATATAAGTAACTGTTATACTGTATTTTAAGGGAATAATGACAAGAAAATAGTCTGTACATAGTCATGAGAAAGAAATTATTTTTTCAAGATATTTTTGATCTGTGGTAGGAAGACTACATGAATGTGGAACCTATGTATATGGAGGGCCTACTGTATTTGTTATGTTTTGGTTGCCTGACATCTGAACCCTCTTATAAAATTTTGAGTCAGAGTGAGACTCAGAGAATATGCTTTAAAAAGAAACCAAAAGTTTGCAGGTATTTCTTTTTCTTCCTGGCAGCTGAAGTAGACCCAGGAGGTAGGCTTACAAAGTCAGTGCTGTTCCAGATGAAGATAGAATGACCTAAAGAATCAAGGTCTTGGAGAGCATATTCTGAAGGCCAGTGGTTCCAGCTGCATGTTGGTATGAAGAGCAGCATGTGGGGTGGTGCATCAGTAGCCTCTTGCCTCAGGACCAGCTGTAGCCCAGCAAGCTGTGGTTCCCACAGCAGAATTGTTCTGTTGCAGGATTTTACCCTAATCCTGGCAGATGCCTCCCTTATTATCTGTGCCTTTTCCCAGGCCAGGTTCTTCAGTTTTCTCTGCAGTTTTGTGACTTATGAAGTATCTATTCTCTAGATATCTTTGTTGAACTCAGTTGAAGTCAGATTACATTGTCTGCAATTAAGCTTTGTGATTATTAAAGAACTTTCTATCAACAACACTCACAAGTCACAGACCCACAGGGAAAGGGAAGTAGCAGTTGTCCATTTTGGCTGCAGATTAGAATCCCCTAGAATATGTGAAAAATACCAATGCTTCCAAGAAACCTAGATCAATCTCCTTGAATGTTCATGGGTAGAAAACCAGAAATAATATTTTTTAAAAAGAGATTTAGGTGATTTTAATGTGAGAATTGATATAGAGAAAGAAATACAATGTCTGCTGGGAATACAGATGTGGAAGGGGATGAATTATGTGCAATCTGACCATCCATTTCCAAATCAACTCCATGACGAGGGCCTGAACTACACTTTCTATTCCCCCCCCCCCCCCCCCGCAAGATCTGGGTGAGTACACGCATTGTTGAAAATCACTTCTGTAGCTGTTCTCTGTTCATTGGAGATGATGGAAACATTGCCATGGAAGTAGGTTTTCTGATACCACTCAAGATAACATAATCTGGCAGTTGCTGACCAGTCATATCTAACTTCTAGGAGCAAAGAAGGGCACAGTTATTGAAGTAGCCTGAAGGGCCTTCCCAATGATCATAATGATTGGTCCAGCTGAGATCTTCAACTGCCGCAGTCTGGCTGGGCACAAAATCACGAGCCACTCAAGCAGGAACAAACTTTATTTTTGAAACTGCCACCAATACCCCATACAAGTCCGGGAAGAAACTGGTCCACACACGCCTCGGCGTTCTCCCGGAATCCCAGAACAAGTTCCTCCCCCGGAATTCCCTCCTACTGTACTTCCCCAACCAATGGGAATTCTCCAGGAGTCCCGTAGCAGGCTGAGGTGAACAGCAGGAGTCCAATATCCATATGAATGCAAATCTTAACATAATCATATCATCTCAATGGCTAGCTGGTGTCACCTTTCAACCAAAAGTGCCATGCATCATATTACTTGGCTGTGGCTCTTAGCATTCAACATTGGCAATTAATCATGGATTTCCAGGACGAAAATGGATGAGAAGCCCACAATGTTTTTATTTGATCTGTATAATTGGAGAATTTCCAAGTCTAGCAAATGGAAGGTTGTCTTAGTTCATTTTTCGAGAGTCATGGATCCATATCTAGTTTCCAAACTTAAGTCAGTTCACACACCCAGAGCCCATGAATAAAAATAGACCATAGTCCTGAGGATGGAATGTGTGATAACATAAATATTACTAAACAAGGCTGTGACTTCCAGCCTTCTGTGAAGGTCAGTTACCAGATAGGATAAAGGGCAATATAAGACCTTTCAAAACACCCTTCCTTCCTCCCTTCCTTCCTTCCTTCCTTCCTTCCTTCTTTCCTTCCTCCTTCCTTCCCTCACTCCCTTCATCCCTCCCTTCTTTTCTTCCTTCCTTTCCTTTCCTTCCTTCCATCCCTTCTTTCCTTCTTTAATTTCTTAGATTTGTCTTGATTATAATTCCTGGGGATGAAGAACACCACTGGAAGTCAGAACACAGATGGAATCTTGGTCCATTTACCTTATGCTAGCCCTGTGGGACCATGGTAGCACACTGTGGCTATTATCCCTGTACTCAAGTATACAGGAGGAAGGTCTATGCTCAGTAATGGGCAAAATATGCTTTTATTTCCCACCCTTAAAAGCCAGTTTGATGAGAAGCTACCTCTTCTTAATATATTCAAGGATATACAAATAATAGAACCATTTTTCAAACTTGAAGAAAGAGTGGTAATGAGTTCTTTACTACTCTTTTTGGTTTTTGTTTTGGTACTGGGGATTGAACTCAGAGGCACCGTACCACTGAGCCACATCCCCAGCCCTATTTTGTATTTTATTTAGAGACAGGGTCTCACTGAGTTGCTTGGTGCCTCACTTTTGCTGAGGCTGGCTTTGAATTCATGATCTTTCTGTCTCAGACTCCCAAGCTGCTGGGATTACAGGTGTGCACCACTGCACCCAGCTTCATTACTATTTTAAAATCTATCAATATGGCCATTGTTTATAGAGGTTGGATGTGAACTTTGAGAATGATACTACATTGCTGGAAGCTTGATCAAATGCTTGTTTCTATAGTGGCTGCAGTTTCCTGTTGTGGTCCCTTAATAGGAGCAAATGGAGCACTAAGCTGTTGGTATGCAGATAACAGTCTGGCTAAAGTTTTTTTCCCTAAAACCCCAAAGTAGAGAATATCAGATGCATTCTGCTTTCACCTTGGAAAGAACCATGAATGACAGAGGGTAAAGGCAATTCTCCCCACAAACACAGGGGCCTGTCAGCTTAGAGTTAACTGTGCTAGGCCATAAGATCCTGAGGGCACACGCAATGCAAAGAGCTTAGATGTGTCTATTTTGCCATTGTGTCATTCTGCCCTCAGATGACTCCATTAGCCATGTGAAGAGTTTCTTAGAAGTGGGCCCTAGTGTGACAGGGAATACACTGCTGCAGCATTGTAGCCTACATCAGGTTTTCCCTGAGGGGAAAGAAGTGAAAAAGAAAATCTTATGGAGCAGAAACTTGAGCACTACACCCCATTCTCTTTAGGGCATAAATGAGGAAATGCTTGTATTCAGTAGTTATATTCTTTCCTAGGTCACAGCTAAAAGTTTCGTGGTGAGGTTAAAGGTAGATATGAATTCTTTGCCAGGGTTTCCATTGAAAGGTGATCCTCTTACCTTGACTCTGAATTGGTCTCCTGACCTATTTTCATCAAAAGAATGTAGCAGAAGTTGTGTTGGTTGTTAGTACATGAGGCCGGCCCCTAACAGACCTGCAATTTCTGAGATGTTCCTTTTGGCCACCTAGTGGCCCAAACCACACATAACCACCCATCCCAGACAACACCTAGATTTGAGCTCTCCCAGACACCATCACTGAAGATGGGAATCTTCATGACAAAAATTCCATAAAATTGGTTTTCCTTTTGGAATATGATTCACAATGGGAGTGGAGAGGACACCATTGTTGGCTCAATAAGGTATGGAAAAATTTAAGATTGCCTGCTTTGTAAGTAAAAATCATGAGTCATATAACTGTGTCATGGGACAGATCCAAGTAACAGACCTCAGTGTGCTCAAGACTTCCCATCTCTTCCATTGACCAGGGTTTTTTATTTTTGTAATTTCTCCTTACTGAACTGAATTCATTGTGCCTAGATTTTTATTTTTTAAGGATATATATATACTTCCTGAGTTACTCTGTAAATGGAGTCCTTGTATTTTCCCCAAAGTTCTACCCATGAAAGTTCTCCATCTCACTTAGATTCAAACAGGTACAGCTTCCATGGAAGAATATTTAAGCACATGTGCTAGAGTTGCTATCATGACAAATATTGAGCTTTCACACACTCACACACTCTACAAATGAGTGTGATGTACAAAGCCAGTGAGTTTGTGCACCAGGGCATAAATGAGTTCTTGGAGATCCTTTGTGGTAGCTAAAAAAATATTCTCGTTTGTGGAAAGAGACTTTCACATATCTGGCAGTAGCCTTTTCACACTAAGATTAAAACAACTAACAATGGAAGCAGGAGAGCTGGTACAAATTCAGTTCACATTTCTTTTTTAACTTACTGGCTTTCACTAATTTTATCACTCCACTGAGGGGTCACACATATTATTCAAGAGTTGCCATTTGTTATTTATGTGTGATATCCCGAAGAAAAGAGGTAAGCTAGGTCAGTGGAGGGGTGGGATTCTCCTAGTATTTAATGGTCAAGATTTTCCTCAGCAACGAGATAATATCCTATTGTTTTAGGCCACCTGGACTCAGTCTGATTATTACATCAGTTTTATTGACCTTTACCGAATGACAGGCTAGTTATTATTTCTTTAAGCCATGGAGTCTGGTTCAGATATTTTAATCACAACATAGGCATAAAGTTTTTCTTCAACTTTTGCTTTTATGAAGTATGTGATTGTTCATAATACACTTTTGGTCCACTGGCAAATGATTCCTTATCAGTTACTTATTTATATCACAACATAAATTGATTATACCAACTCAATTGATTTATATTGATGACTTTAAAAAATATTACCATTATTCTTAGTGTACTTTGAATTACATTGCTCTGTGTTTTATAGATTTCTTGGGTGCATCCAAGAGAAGTGGTGAACTTCATGCCCCTTCTGGGGGTAAAAATTCAATCAGCAAGTCTCTTTTGTTAGTCTTGAATATTGGAGGATGTGAAAAACTATTGCTTAGTTAGATATTTCTTTACTCAAAACATTTATTGAGTGTATCTATGGTATGAATAAGCACTATGCCAGGTAAAAATGTCAAGATGAAGTCTCTGCCCTCAGCCTGCTAGAGAGAACTATTTCACTATAACAGTAATTATAATATATTGAGATAGTTTCTATCAGAGGTATGTGTAAAGGATTGTGGAAGTCTTGGGGGTTGATGGGAATGACTGTTATGCAGAGTGAGGTAAGCCTTGTGAAAGAAGCAAAATCTAACCTTGTCCTTGAAAGTACACAGTTCAATAAGTAGACCTAGAAGAAAAGGAGCCTCAGTAGCACCAGTCATTCAAGGCAAGATCACCATAAAACAGCCAGCTCCAGATGATAGCAAGCCAATTGCCAGACATCTGAGTGAAGCCATCAATGTCCACCAGGCAGCAAATATTTGAGTGAGTCCAGTGGAAGAACTGCCAGACATAACCCAGCCCAAATTGCCTTTCATGCATTCATAAACTAAATAAATGCTGTTGTTTTAGGTGCTAGATTTTAGAGTGGCTTATTATACAGCAACTAATAACTGATAAAATCACACTTGCCTTTTAGGTAGATTAAAGAAGAGTTGTAGAGGATGCAGTATAGGAGATGAGAGTGACTTAGATAGAAAATTTAGGAAACAATTGCAAGATCCTAGGAAAAACAAATTGCTGCTTCTCAGGAGATTTAATATCAGAAGCTTGGAACCTAGAGCCTCTTCCTGAGGTCTTGTGCAAATAATCAGGGTCCTGTCTGACTGCTCCCAGAGTACAGCCTCCGCTCCTCTACCATCAAAGGCTGTTGATTTTTCCAATATGAAAGTGAATCATGTGTAAAATAATGGTCCTTCTAGTTTACTTAACAGGACTAGAATTCTCTTAGCAGAACTCCTAGCCAGGCCATACCAGACTAAATTCTGAAATTTTAGGAAACCCCTCTGCCCTTCTCTCTTCTTTCCATGTGCCCATCAATATCAATTCCCCTATGAATTATTCATTTGGAGAACTTTTAGAGAGAGTCAACCACACCAAATCTTTCTTATGTGCCATTCTTTTGTATTGTTTAAAGTTTTAACCTCTGATTCAACTTCTCTCATAGTGCTCTTCTTCTGCCTTCACCTTCTATGACTTTACCTTCCCTTCTGCACAAATTTTTGCATTCAAACTCCACTATTCATGATCCATGATAAAAATAAATCTTCTGATTCTTCACTGACTGTTTCTTCTATTGTCCCAAACTTGCTGTGAGGACACTGCTTTTCCTGCAGGTCTCTCTCAAACACAGGCCATTTCATCTTCTACATCTTATTAATAAACTTGGGAGGTAAAAGCAATGACTTCCTTACTGCTCCACTCGATCTATTCTTGAAAGGTAATCAATGACTTACTAAATGAATTCAGTGGATACATATTAGTGACTTTGGATGTTCTTGTCCACTGTCTTCAAAATGCTCTTTTCTTTTGAATTCTTTAAAATGCTTCCTACTTTTCTTATCTTACCCCTTAAGCATAGTTTATTTATCTTTCTTTATTACTTAAATTGTGGTATTGTTTAGGGCTACATGCAAAGCCTTATTTTATTTTTACATACTTTATAAAACTTTCTTGAATGGTTTAATCTTCTCATGGCTTCAGTTACCAACTCCATGTCAATGCCTTAAATGCAGCAAAGTTTGTTTCTGAATAACTGATATGTATAAGAAGTTTATGTGGCTCTTTTGGGTTTAAGTCAAGTCAACCTTTCATTTAAACTTATTTATATTTTTTCCCTCATCTATGTTATCTCATTTAATGGTTTGCATAAACATAGCTGTACAGCCCAAAACTTGGCTTGACCTATTCTCGAAAATCCTATTGAATCTGTCTTCTGCATACCTCTATGATCTCTCTTTGCACAGCTACTGTTCTAGCTCAGGTAAACAACATCTGACTTCTAGATTAATTAAAAATCAAGTTCTCTCCGTTTTCTGAAGGGAAGGGTGGAAATTGAAAGATGGAGAAACACATCTGATAGACCATGGGATCCCTATTCAGTAAAGTGGGGTTGAAGAGAAGAGTCAGAGACTAAACACTAAACCCTTGATGAGTGGAGGGGAGTGGGGATCCAGGGCATCATTCAGGTACCCCTGCTAGGTGAAGTGGTGCTTCTTGGAGAGAAGGATGTGGGCCAATCAGAAAACATCTCCCACTAAGATGCGAGAACATTAGGGGCTGACGCATTTGAAATGTCCCGCAGCAAATACAGAACAGGAGCACCTAAACTCTCCGATACCCATGCATGAGCCACACTGAGAGAAGAATCACCCTCCTCCATGTGTTCGGGAATCACTGTGTGCTGAATGAATGAGCAAAGATGCTAACAGAAAGTGGACCACTGAGGAAGCCAGGGCAGGTTGCTCCACTGGGCTCACATTTTTATAAATAGTTAGATATTTAGTGAGAAGTTATATTGCCACTGCTTTTCTGAAGGGGTCAGAGACTAAGCCACCAACTGTCAGCAGGCATAGGACCCTGGTTGGGCTATAGCACTGTTTTACTATCAACAGCAAAGAAGTAGTACAGTAGGTGATACTATGTGGGTCACTGTATGAGCTGTCATGCCAGCAGAAGCTTTGAATCAGTATCATTGCTCCCCAGCCTGTGGCAAGTGTTTACTGATGGGTTATTGATCCCTTCAGCCCTTAGGATGGCTGGGCAGAGACTTGGACAGCTGGAGCCCCCAGGACTGTTGTGTTGGATCATTTATTCTAACATATTCATGATGAGATAAATATTGGAAGTGCTGTGATTTAGGGAACTCTAGCCATCTGCTAGATGAAGTGACAGTTCCATTCCCCTTATGTTAAGCACTGAGTGCTGCTGATGCAAACTGAAAGCGCACGGCTCAGAGGCTACCCCTGTCTCCTCGGTTGTTGGCTTAATACACACAAGAAGTCAGTTATGTCTGTTTCCAGTCTTGCTTCTGACAGTATTTTACTGAGTCATATAATAATTATTTCCCTAGTCCCAGATATAGATTGACCAAAAGATTGATGAATTTTGTACCTTCACAAGTATCTTATATTTTAGGAAGGGAGAAAAACAACAAATGAGTCATAATTTTGATTTTAATTAAATATCTCATAAAGCTTTGCAATAGGAATTTTTAATGGAGAAAGCTATTATCAACTAAAATCAAATTTGGAAAACTTGATATGGGTGAATTGTTTAAAAATTGCCATTAAATTAACTTTAAGAAAGAATCCTTAAAAGTTAAAGAAAAATTATACTTATAATTCTATATTTGACTTGCTGCATAAGAATCTTTAAGTTTTTACTACACTTTAAATGAACTAAAACCTAAAATCATATCTATATATGTTATAGTGGCTTACATATAAAAGTAAACAGGGAGAACTCCTAACCAGACTTTGCATCATCTAGGCCTTGAGTTGAACTGTAAAAATAATGTGCGTTGACCTGTTTCAACTTGAAACACAATGTTTGAAGCACACGAACATTTTTGTTGTGTTTTGTTTTTTAGATTTTTTTAATATATGGCAGCGGAAATCATTTTAATTCATATTACACATAGAGAACACATTTTTTCATATCTCTGATTGTAAATAAAGTGTATTCACACCAATTTGTGTCTTCATACATGTACTTTGAATAATGATGTTCATCACATTCCATCATCATTTCTAACCCTATGTCCCGTCCCTTCCTCTTCTACCCCTCTGCCCTATCTAGAGTTCATTTTTTCCTCCCATGTTCCCCCTCCGTACCCCACTATGAATCAGCCTCCTTATATCAGAGTAAATGTTCAGCATTTTTTTTTTTTGGGATTGGAAGCACACGAAGACTTTATTTCATAATTTTCAGTTTTAATTGAAATCTTTATGAATTCACAGTGTGATTTGCTTTATGTAAAAGACTTCTATCACAATTCACTAAATAAATGTCTATTGAGCATCAACGACTCCACCAAAACACTGGCGCACTCACAAGAATCCCATTTTTAATGACCTGTTGTTGGAAAGAAATAAATGCAAATAACTTGAATGTAGTAGGATTGAATGTCTCCTATTTTCCCTCCTCAAAAATACTGACATCCTTAAATATTTCTCAAAAGTCTTTTAAGATCTTACTCTAAAAGTTACAAACTTCTGTATATTGTCTGAATAAGCCTTTTCCACCATTATCATCTGCTCATGAATCACTCTTCCAGTAAAAAGTATAAAGCAATGGCCAATACTGGAGTTTCTAAGATGTTAACAAATGCAACATAAGTAGGTCTTATATTTCAAGTAATTAGGTTGACACCATGTCTGCAAGGAATTGATAATTCTTTTCTAAATAATTAACTTAGGAAGGAATAGAACAGGCTTCTAATACCACTTAACAGCAGAACAACTCCCTCTAAGTTCCCCTAATACTTGTCTCTTCCACTTCTCCGTCATTAATGATATGTTTCCTTTCATAGCTTTCTAACTATCTTGAAAGAGCAGTTACTATGAACACAGTTGTATATTCAACATTGAGCAAGATAAGGACTTGAGACTTCTAGGTACTTTTTAAGTGCCTAGAATCCTTTCATATATATCTTTCACTTCAAATTTCTGCCTCTTTCCCAGCCCCATTCTCCAAGTACGAGGAAGAGGCAGCCTGGCTTGCTTCATGTACAGTAGTCAATTTTAGTTCCTAATTCTCTCTCCCCTTCTCCTTTTGTATATGTTTTTATTTCTTTTCAATTCCACAATTTTTTTAAAGCATCTTATTATTGAGGTATAAGTGATGTGATAAACTGCACATGTTTAATGTGTATAATTTGATAAGCTTTGACATAGGTATATACCAGTGATAATATCACCACTCTCAAGATAATGAAAACATCTGTATTCCTAGGTTTCCTTGTGCCATTTTTACTTCTCCTTCACATTCTTGCCTGTTCCCATTATCAGTCAATTGCTGATCTATCCTCTGTTCCAGATTCCAAAGTCTGGCTGAAAGGCAGTAGACAAGAAGTATTGGTATGCTGAGTAACTGGCTGCTTACTTACCTTCTAAGGTTATCTAACTAGCTGGAGACTGATTCTGAATTCGGCTTCCTACTTCTCTCCCAAATGTCATAGACTGCTTGTAGTGCAGAGTTCACAATGCTATTCATGGTTGTGAGCAAGGAAGGGGATACTTATAAAATGATTTAGGCATGTACCACCCAAAAGAAAGGTAATATGACTTAAAAGCTGTTAAAGTAGTAATGGGAAGGATTTCTGGATGCATGGATCAAGCCAGAGGAACACAGGTCAAAGATTTGGGACATGAAATGGAGGATTTTGATTCCTTCCTTCTTTCTTTCTTTCTTTCTTTCTTTCTTTCTTTCTTTCTTTCTTTCTTTCTTTCTTTCTTTCTTTCTTTCTTTCTTTCTTCTTTCCTTCATTTCTTCTTTCTTTCTTTCTTTCTTTCTTTCTTTCTTTCTTTCTTTCTTTCTTTCTTTCTTTCTTCTTTCCTTCCTTTCCTTCTTTCTTTCTTTCTTTCTTTCTTTCTTTCTTTCTTTCTTTCTTTCTTTCTTTTCTTTCTTTCTTCTTTCCTTCTTTCTTTTTTCCTTCTTTCTTTTTTTCCTTCTTTCCTCCTTCTTTCCTTCTTTCTTTCCTTCTCTCTCTCTCTCTCTCTCTCTCTCTCTCTTTCTTTCTTTCTTTCTTTCTTTCTTTCTTTCTTTCTTTCTTTCTTTCCTCTTCTCTGTGAAAAGCTACCATGAACTCAGGGTAGACATTAAGAGTGGAGGCAAGAGAACATAAACTAGTGATGGAAATAAATAGACATTTCTGTAGCTTTTAAAACTATATTTTAGTGTTGGAAGTAGCTTTGAGAACCACACAGTCAGTGCTCTTGATTTAGAGTCATGGAAATGAGGTAGTGAGGGTCATCCAGTTCACTTGTAGCAGAGTTGGAGCTGGGAATTAAACTTCTCGATTTGGAATTGGTAGGGATTGTTTTTTGTTGTTGTTGAATTAATAATGCTGTAGATAATGGCTAAACATATCCAAATCTGCTAAAATTATCTGCTATGTTTGGCACAGATTCAGAAGTTCAACAGTTCAAGAAGTGCAACAGTGGCTATAGGTCAATTTTCCTTAGAAAGTAGGTGAAAAATAATCTCTAGTACTTCTTGGATAGCCCTAAAACCACTAGAACAAGAAAAAAAAAAGAAGCTATGGGTGTAGATTTTGAGAATATTGTTTCACATTGTGCTGATGATATTAGATGTACAAGTGAATCTGTATCCAACACAAGGTTGTTTTCTGATTTATGCAGAGTCAGACTTACCCTTTGTATGGGATAAAAAAATGGGGAAATAATATCAGGGATAAAAAAATGGGGAAATAATATCAACAATTGTCCTTGTTAATTTGTTTTCTGTAGCCAGTTTTCTTCCACTTTCTTGTCATTTTTAATCTGACTCGTAAGTCTGTGAGCTGAAACTAGAGAGGCTGAAAATTCCATCCTCTTAAACCTTTCCTATTTTATCTTAGTTTTGTTCCCTTTCATGATAGTGGATCACATGGACTCAAACGAAACATTCATCAGTAACCAAAATGAATCTATTTATTGCTTGTACTTCCTTGTTTTAAAAATGGATATGACCATGTGCTTATAAAACATACATCTATCTATCTATATATCTATCATCATCATCATCTACCTACCTAATTATCACCTTTAATATTTTTTCTATATTGTCCATGGGCTAATTAAATTTTTTACCTTATTCTGATCAACATTAAGAAAAGACCTCTGTGAATAGGCTGATAATATAATGGGCTAATATGGGCTGATAATCCATTCATTTCAATCCTCTTATATGTAGGAATCTAAATTCCTACATTCAAATTGCTTGTATTTTTCCATGTGTACTCACACTCCATTATAAGCACAACCAAGAAAAACAAGGTGAAAGTGTAAATTTTTAATTATTTTTGGCAAATTTGCGGAGGATAGCATGACAAACAATTGTCATTCAGTTACCTTTCATTACAATGCTGGAATCACATTGGCAAAGCATTAATAAAAAGGTTTTCTAGTTTCTTATATTCTCTCCTTTTCAATTCCCAACTCACTTGCCTTTTCTTTTGTTCGTCTACTTTGACTTTTCTCAAATTCAAACTTTCCAAGTTATCTAGGGTTCTTTGACAAGGTCCCTTCTCTCAGGGATCTCATCCATTTCCATGGGTTTTTTAAATATCATCTTTAGAAGATGATTCTAGTCCCCACTCTATCAGAATTCTAGGCTGACAGCCAGCTGGTTACTTGAGATTTCCATTTAAATACCAAAAAGGCATCTCCCATTTAACATGCCCCAAACTCATACTTTCTTGTTCCTCAAATCTGCTCCTCACTCAACTTCCTCATTTCAGTAAACACCACAATATTTTGCTTCTCCAAATGACTTTGGTTTAAAATATCAAGTTATTTTGTATTTTGTTTTTGTTGTGATCATTACCAAATCCTTTGAACACATTTGCCTTCCTTGTGGTCCTCCTTTGACAGATGTTTGTCTGGAATCCTTTTTCCTTGTGAAATCAGAGTGATTGTATCACACCTGTTTTAACTCTCTACTTGCCACTGATCACAATTAGAATAAAACCCACCTCTTTTCCTGGTTTATCAATCTCACTTGTCTATCTTTACTTTCCCAAATAGTCTCTTACAACTTTTTCTCTTGCATATCACACTGCAACCACATTAGACTTAATTTCTTTTCATGAATTTCTACCTTGAAGCCATCAGACTGGAATGATCATCTCCCTAATATTTATATCCTTTTATTAATATTCAGAAACAAGCTTAAAGAACACTTTTCAGAGTGGTCTTCCTAACCACACAATTGAATGTAACACTATTTAACATTACTATTTAATTTTATTAATTACATAGTGTTGATCATTATTTAATATTTTTTCTCATTTATTGTTCCTTTATTCCATCCTTCAAAGTATAAATTCCATGAATGTAGGTTTTTATTGCCAGTCCTAAGTATTTAGTAAATGGTCAGTTGGTCGGTCTATCTATCTATCTATCTATCTATCTATCTATCTATCATCTATCATCTATGCTAAATAAATGAATGCTGTGTTATCCACATGAATTATAGCCTTTAAAGAGCAGCTATCATCTTAAATTTACTACAAATTATTATTTCAATCTCCATTCATGAAGAATTTAATTTTATGCTAATAACCCTGAAGTTACAGAATGCTAAAACTGTTTCAACTGAAATGATTCTTTTCCCATTTTTATTGATGTGTTTGTTTTAAACTCCAAACATAATAATATATGAGATGCTTTTAGAACTACCAGTGGGCATACATTCTTTCTAGTCTTTTAATATCTTTTAATATCATATACTTTCTTACAGTCACTGGATAAAGTCCATATGCTACATTAAATTCTTGTGAAATATGGGTTTTCTCCTGAAGGAAGATAATTAATTTGGGCAGTTTAAATAGAAAGTTAGCATATTGTTGCACCATTTTCTGGAAGAAAGCCTCAGTGTGCTTGAGTGGCTAATTAAAAGACTGTGCCAAATCTAGCAACTCAAAAACTATGATAAAACTCGCCAACACATTTCTCCTCCATTTTTGTTATATTAATGCACTCTGTCAATGCCAAAGAGGTCTACCACATCAATATTGATATAGTGATAACATCACCAAAGAATAGAACACAGTTGAAAACAGCCTAGGAATGAGGGTAGTTTACAAAGGAATGGTATAGCTATATTAGAAATAAAACATATAATAGCTAGTGGCTGAATATTTAGAAAATGCATTCATCACATAAATGTACATTTCCTGTCATCTCTAACAGCAATGTTTCCATTAAAGGCTTATTCATTTACCAAGTTTAAGGTGTCTGTCAATTTAAAGTGGTTTCATTAATCACTTTATGTTTACTGTTTGACATAAAGCAACATCAGAGCTGTATGTTCAAATTTATGTATGTACAAATTTACAAAATTTCATTTTCGAATTTATTTTGTTTTCCTTATGAGATTACTGAGGTAGACAATTGGATTTTAATGTTGAAGGCTTAAGGGTTGACACCGAAGGCATCTAACTGACAGAGTAACAATAAGTAGCCCAACTCTTTCACGTATAAGTCTGCTTATGGGAGTGTCTCACAGGCAGCATGGACTTGTGCAAAAGAATGCTTTAAAGGTCTCCTTCAGGAGTCTTTTCAGTTGTTCTTTCCCCTCAGGTATCTAAGGTATCTATCTTCAGATAGCAGAAGATAGCATTTTAAGGTAAAAATATACCCTAATCCAATTTAGAGATTCAACATAATTCCTATTAAAATCTTAGAAGGCCTTTTAATTTTTTTTGGGGGGGGGGAAGAATTGGCTTGCTAATATTAATCAAGAGAGTGTGGTATTGGCATAAGTATAGACATATAGATACAATTATAGTTGAGAGTTATACCCTTACATTTATGCTTACTTAATATTTTGACAAGAATGCTAAGAGAATTCAATAGAAGGAATAGTTTTTTTCGACAAAGTGCCCAGATTACAGGATGTTCCATGCCAAAAAAATGAAGTTTTTTGCCCAAGCTTGTGAATTTTATCCCCACTTTGCCAAAAGAAAAAAAAAAACTTAAAATGAATTATATACTGCTACAGTTGGATTTGGAACATTCCCCAAAGACTAATATGTTAAAGGCTTAGTCTTCAGTTTGGTGCTCTTGGGAGGTAGTAGAAGCTTTAAGAGGGGGGACTTAGTGAGAGGTCTTCCAGTCATTGGCGGTGTGCCCTCAAAGGGGATAGTGCGACTCTACCACTTTCTTTTCGTTCTTGTTCATGAGGTGAATGGCTTTGTCCCATTTACTGCTCCTGCCATGATTTACCACCCCAGGCCAAGGCAACAGGGCCAGTCAGTTATAGACTAAAATCTCCAAAACTATGAGTCAAAATAACCTTTTTCTTCTTATGAGTTTCTAAATCTCAGGAATTTGACAGAGTGATATAAAACTCAATACTACACAAATTTAACCGTAAGAACTAAAATTGTAAAAGTGTTAGAACATAGGAATACATATTTGTGATCTTAGATTGCATACTGTCCTCTTAGATGCCATGCATGCCCCACCCCCTCCCACACACAATAGATTTGACTTCATAAATTTAAAACATTTTGTTCCAATAAGGACATTATCAAGTAAGTAAAAAGACAGCCCACAGAACTAGAGAAAATATTTGCAAATTTGGAGCAAAATTTGTGTCTGATGATAGACTCATGTCCAGAATATCTAAAGAACTATAAAACTCAATGACAAAATAACAATCCAATTAAGAGTGGACAAGACTCTGAGCATTCCCTAGAAGACAGGAAAAGACGAATAAGCAAATGAAAAGTTCAATATTTTCAGCCATTATAGAAATGCAAGCCCAAACCATGAGATACCATTTCATACCAAACTAGGATGACTAAAATGAAAAAGGACAAACAATAACTGCAGGTTATTCTCTGGATAGGATTGGGCCAACCTGATTCTCCCATTTCTTAAGTGTAGTTCTCAAGAATTACTGTAAAATATGCTGGTTTTGTGACATCCTAACATTCAGAATACATTCCTTTTATCTTTTCCAGTTTCCATACCCCCAACCAACAAGATGTCCTCAGTAATTTAACCTCGTAATTTTGTGGAGTGTAAGTGGAGTATATGCAACTGAAGTTCTATTTGCCCTGGGCAATTTTCTTGATTATTAAGGGACCAGCTCACACTGAAGCCTAGGCTTCTATGGTCCCTTACCACCTATCTCTTAGTAATAAATTCACTTCATGCAACTTGTGTGTTTGAGTGTTCTATATCCATGGACTGACACAAATTGGTGACCAGTGTGCAGTGAACCTGCTTCACAATAACAAATGCTGGTGAGGATATGGAGAAATTGGACCCTTCATACATTGTGAGGGATAGGATTGTAAAATGGTTCATTTGTTTTGGAATATAGTTTGGCAGTTCCACAAATTATTAACAGAGTTATTGTGTGATTCAGCAATTTAATTCCTAAATATTAGTGAAAATAATTGAATACTTGAATCCACATGCAACCCTCTACAGGAATATGTATAGCAGTATTTTTCATAATAGTTAAAAAATTAAAACAGGAAAAATTCCCATCAACTGATATATATGTAGACAGAATATGGTATATCCATTCAAAGGATTAACTATGAGCAATAAAAATAGGAAAGAGGTACTGATATATGTTAAAACCTTGAAATTACCCTGCTATGTGTATCTAGAGTGAAAAATGTGCAAAAGAAACCTGGAACCACAGGTCATGTCAGAAAGAAAGGAATCTAATAGCATGTGTCACTAATATTTAGAAGCCAATGTGAATATACTAAGGTTGGCCAAAAGATGAAAGAATTTAAATATCAGTAAGGAAAATAATTAAAATAAATTGAAACACATAAAATGTATTTAATTCTAAGAATTGATAATGCAATTATGAAATTATGTCAATCACTGAGGTAAATTTCTAGCTCTATGTATTGGATAACCAATTACATACACTGTGGTTTAAAATAGCATTATTTATTATTTCTAATGGGTCATAATTTAGGCAAAGCTTGGTTTGCTCTTGACCTCGTAAAGCTGAAATTGAGGTGTCAGAGCTGGTTTCATCTGTGTTGGCTACCACTGGCTCTTATCTGAAGCCTAACATCTTCTCCTAAGCTTAAATTATATTGGAAGACTTTATTTCCTTGTGGCTGTATGATATTCTAGCTAACTGATGTTTAGGTATTTCTCTTAATTACTGGGGACCATTCTCAGGCCCTTGATATATACTTAGAATACTTAGAGGGGGGCATATGGCAGATTACATTCTTTGAGAACAAAGTGTTGTCACCAAAAATGTTAGAGAACTACAAAATGTCATTCTCCCATTAAAAGCAATGATTAATTTCAGAAACAAAGCCCATTTTTCAAAGCTTTTAATCAAATTAAAAAAAAAAACAACTCAGAAAAGCTACAGGAATGCTTAATGAAGAAAGAAATTGGTAAACTTTAGTTAGCAAGTGTTGTGTGGTATTTTAACTTATCTGCAGCTCACCTGCCACTCCCAGTTTGACAGTAGCACTGGGGATGACAGTGCACCTTTTTGCTGAGACTTCCTGGTACCAGACAAGGTAATGCAATTCATCTTCTTACATAATTGTGTAAATATTAAAAGCTGAAAAAAAGTGAGTTTTGATTTGTTTGGTAGTTCCTTGAGAAATAGGCATAGGGTTTTGCCCTTGTTTTGCCTGACTTGGAAGTTTGCCAGGGCTGGAGCAGTGGCTTCCTGGTGTTGTGTCAAAATCATGTAAATGAAAATACATTGACTACAAACACTTGAGACAAGGGATAAAAGATGGTGCAAATAGAAGATGCATAAAAAAACTTATGAAAGAATACCCTGGGGAGGGAAAGACGTAATGGAGTAAGGGTTTTGAAAAGCTTTGGTGTATATTAGAGAACTAGAAGGATTGTACATACTTAAGCTGAAGATGCACTCAGGAAATAATTGAGAAGATCCTGAGCTTTTGACTCTGTCTGACTTTTTGGACTATATAAACAAAAGGTGGAAGTTAAGGCAGAGTCACAAATGGCCTGCCTAAGCTCTTTAAAGGAGTCCCCAACACAGAGACAATGTATAAAGACTAGGAAATATATATATTTTAAAGGGGATAACTGATGATCTCGAAGCTAAGGAAAATAATCTTCATTAATTTTATATGTCAAAGAATACAGTTTTTACAAAAAATAGTTAAGCAAACAAGTAAACTACTAGAACCCACAATAAGCAAAAACAGCAAACACTGGGGGAAAAAGAGACTCTGATTTTTCACAGTTCCTCATAATACTTAAGATGCCCATTTTTCAACATAAAATATTGAGATATGTGAAAAAACAAGAAAGTATAACCTGTTCAAAGAAAGTAATAGAAATTGTCTTTGAGGAAACTCATGGTTTATTCTAATCTCTCTTAAGTATGCTTAAAAAGCTGAAGGACTCCATGGGGAATGAACTAAAGGAAACCAGGATAATGGTACCTCGTTCTATAGGAAATATCAACAAATATATGTAAGTTATAAAAGGAAGGGACAAAATGGAAATTCTGGCACTGCAAATAAAATAGCCAGAATGAAAAATGCAGTGGAAGATTTCAACTACAGCTTTGAGCAGCCAGAAAAAAAGAAAAAAGAAGTTGAGGATAAAACAATTGAGGCTGCCCAGTCTGAGTAGCAGGTAGAAAAAGGAATGAAGTAAGAATGAACAGCTACTAACAGACCTGTGGACACCCTCAAGCCGACCAGTATATATCTGATGGGAGTTCCGAAGGAAAGGAGAGGAAGTGGCAGAAAGAGAAACTGAAGAAATAATGGCTAAAAACTCCCTAAATTTTGTGAAAGATGTGGTTTACACATTCAAAAGTCTCCAAAAACTCCAAGTAGAATAAACCTTAAGATTCAAACACCAAAACACATTATAATCCAGCCACTGAAAGAAATATTGAAAGAATTAGAGGGAAATGACTCATAACATATAAGGAATTTTCAGTAAAAATAATGAATGATTTTTGCAACAGAAGTTATAGAAACCAGTAGGCAGGGACAGGAAATATTTTAAAAGCTGAAAGGAGAAGAAAAAGGAATCCTGTGAATGAATAATTTTATATCTAGCAAAATTACCCATCAAAAGCAAAAGGATAAAGCAACATATTTCCCAATTAAAAAAAAAAAAAAAACGAGACTCATCAGCAAGTGACAAGAAGTGATAGAATCCTTCCAGCTGAAATCCAGTGACACTAGAGAGTAATTCAAAGTCATTAGAAAAATAAAGAAAAACTCTAATAGTATCTGCTTAGGTAAAAAAATATAAAGCTATTATTATTGGTTTATGGATTTCTTTCTGTATTCATGATAAAAAAGCAAGGAAGAAAATATCTTTCTGGAAGATTCAGTCTTTCTTTTAAATATTAATTTCTTTATCACCTGATTAAGTCAGAATAACTAGGATAATCTCTACTGTGATTAAATTCATTTTGATTCATGACATTCCATCATATTCACAGGCCCTACCCTGAGGAAGGGCTTATATTAGGGAGAGATTTATTGAAGATCTCTCAGAATAATGCTCACTGCCGTTGTATTTTGAGCCATGTCATGGAATTAATCCATCTTAAAACCTGCTAAATAAGAGGGAAGAATTAAACATTTAAACTACTTTTTAAAATAACTTTTTCCAATTTGGCCAAATGATATTGTTATCATGGTATTGTGGGCATATATGAATATATAACAACAAATTCCTGTATACATCACTATGTACAACTACAATGAACCAAAAACAAAACTGGAAAAGAAAAGATTAAAAATGGAGAGACCACAAGATATTACTTATGCATGTGGAAGAACAAATTGATTATAGTGAGAGAACAGCATGGATTCAAAACTACAATCAGGAAGATGAGGATGCTAGTAATTGTAAATGAGGATCACAGCATAGGTAGTAAGAGAGACGGATGAATTTGAAAGACATTTCTTTGTTTTCTGAAAGCACTCATTAGAGTGGTTCTTAAACCTCTGTTTAATAGAGTCCCAAATTACTAAAATAAAATGAAATAAATTTTCCTTGTGCCATCAACTATTTGATGAGGGGAAGTTTCTGTATATATGTGTACTAAATCAATAAAAAAGAAGGGATGGTAAGAAGAATGATATCATTATTTAACTCTCCTAATGAAGTAGTCCATCAAGGAACCAATCATCAAACACTGTTAATATATTAAATAAAAGAAAGATAATGAGATAGCTTGACTGAGAGAAAGCACTATACATATAACTGACCTTGCCAAAAATGAAATTGAACTTGAGTTTGATCAAGAAATTGAATTTGATCAAGCCTCTAGGACTTACCATCAATCTGTAAGAAAAACAGGCAACCAAGAACCATGATATACTCTCACAGGGAAATATTCAGGAAAATCTATTCTGTAAAGTACTGTACAGAACTTAACAAGTAAATTATAAGTTAAAAATAAATAAAGCCAGAGAGATGAAGTGGGAACTTAGAAGAGACAACTCAAGCAATTACAATGTTTTAGTAAAGAAAATTTCCTTGAACTCTGAGCAAGTATAAAGACTTGCCTACTACATGATCCAGAGTATGCAAGATGGAAGAAGTTGGATAGTGCTATGTAGGTGGGACCATAACTTCTTGGAGAAATAGATATAACAAGCAGAACCTGTGACTGTCAGGAGTCTGTGATTCAGCGGCACAAACCATATTCAATTAAGGGAACTGGGGGTGGGAGTTGGGGACAGAGCAGCAACCTGCCTCTATTCAGTCTAGTCCTACATTGATGAGTGACGAGCTGTTTTGAAAGACTAATAATTTTCCCTATAATGTTTTCAGGATTTTACATTGCCTCTACCCTCACCCTTGCATTTGGTCTGGATGACAGTTTTCAAAGGGACTTTTGTAATTTTGGACATTCCTGTACAAGACTTAATTCTCAATACTTCAACTAATGGTTTGAATATACTTTATCAGTTACTCTGAAGTTCCTATCCCACAGAATCTAGGTTCTCCGGGTTGGATCAAGTTTTCCCTACTTTGCCTAGTAATAAGCATATCTTAATATTCATTGTCCTGTATTTCTTTTCTTTTAATGACAATTCCTTATTTGGATCCATATTCAAACAAATAATTGTAAAAATAATAAGCAGTGTAAATAGTGAATTTAGAATACCGATTAAATAGTTCATGTTAAGATATTGTTGTTAATTTTGTTGATGTGTAATGCTATCACTTACAGTTACATGTTTTACAATCACTATCTTATGAATTACAGTGTGTGTACACAAAATTTGATAATTTTATAAGTTGGGTAATGAGTACATAGGGGTTCATTATACTATTCTGACTGCTCTGGCATGTGTTCAAAAGTTCATGTAATAGAGTTTTTCAGAAGATTTCATTTACATAGATCATGCATTCTAATGGAAAAGAGACAGCCAATAAACAATATATTTATGATGTTATGGACTGAATATTTGTGTTCCTCCAAACTACATATATTGGAAAGCCTAACCCCTAAAATGATGGTACATTAGAATGGAGGCTTTGGTCTGTTATTAAGTCTTAGGGTAGAGCTATTGTGGATGGGATTAACACCCTTATAGGAAGAGACTACAAGTCTCCTCTCTCTCTGCTCTCCACTATGGGATGATACAAAGAAAAGCTGGTCATCTGTAAAAAAGAAAGTAGACCCTAATAATACCCTGGATCTGGTGGTAACTGGATCTCAGAATTTCTAGCATCCATAACTGTGAGAAATAAGTGTTTGTTGTTTAAGTCACTCAGTCTATGGAATACTTGTTATAGAAGTCCAAACTAAGACATGATAATTGTAATTTTAGAAGGCATAAGTGATATTGTAAGGAGAACAGGGTATGAGGAGAATTCAATATTCAGTAAGACAATCAATAAGATGTGCAATTTCTATATAAATATATACCTCCATATATTATCATCTCACATATATATCTTCTTAAATTCACATATTACATACATATTCATACCTTATTTGTACTATTATTCCCATTCTTAGAAATGGTACTGATATGGAATTTACTATATGTTTGTGAGACTGTAGTTCTTTAAATCCCCTAAAATCTAAGTGAAACATATTCTTTATTTAAATAATTTAGACCCACTTCAAAGTTTAATGTTATCTACTTCCATATAGAGCCATATTTATCCACATGATATATTTATATTATATAATATAATATATATATATAAAGCTATCTGAAATATATTTAAATTAAATAAATCTCATATATTGATTTGTTTCCTTGTCACTTGATGTATATTCTGCATGAAAATTTCTATTAAAGGAAGTTTACTTAATTATTAAAAGGAAATAATGGTAGGCTTATTTTAATAAAGTTCTACCTTCTAAATATTAAGAAAAATAATTTTTATTTTAATAATATTAGATCCCTTATTAACACTTACTAAAAATCTGACAAAGGAGTTTTTTTTTTTAAATCATGTACCATTTATGGAATTGCTTTATGGAATTGCTTTGGCCTATTGCCCTGTAATTCCAATTCTAAATTAACATTTTCCATGACAAGCTTCATTAATTTTCAGGAACTATTCTTTCTGGCAACATCTGTTCAAAATGCATTGTAATAGAAGGGCATGCAGTGGGGGCTGGAGGGAAGGATGGAAGTGAATAATGTAATCAAGAGGAAAGTGTGATGCCACAGTGCCAGAGGAAATTCCATGGATTTGAATAATAGATGCTGAAAGGTCTTGAGTTCTTCAGAATGTTACCATCTCTGTAATAAAGCTTGACACTTGGAAGGACCCTCACAGATCATCTGGCATTGCCTTATCTTCAATAGAGCCTCAACTAAAGCAGGTTAGGCAGAAGTAGAAACCCATTAGAAATCCTCTGCAGGAGGACATTTATCATATTCTCCCCATGGGCCACTTATCCTTGGGAAAATCATATTCAGATAAGTTTCTGATAACATAGAAATGGTGTGATGTTCCTGGAATGTGGCTGATGAATGATGCCTGGCAGTTATAATGCAATATATATATATTGAATGCACACACACCAAGAATCCCAACAGCGACTATCTCTCTATGATAGATATATTTAAGAAAAACTTATTTTGGAAGGCCAAGAAGTGTCTTTCTACAAAGAATTGCACTGCAGCAACGTGATATACAAAGAAATTGATATCTCTGTATGAAATGGAAGCTTTTTTTTTCCAGTTTTGGTTTCTATTTTATGAGATCCTAGCTATAAGTGAGTAGTATATAATGCATAGGTTCACTTACCTTCTATAAACTTCAGTTTGCTCATTGGTAAAGTTGTGTTTTAGTCAGCGTTTTCTTCACTGTGAACAAAATACCCAACAAGAACAAATTAGAGGAGGGCAAGTTTATTTGGGGCTCATGGTTTCAGAGGTCTCAGTCCATAGATGGCTGACTCCATTGCTCTAGTCTCCATTGAGGCAGCATATAACAGGGGAAGGGCCCAGTGGAGGAAAGCTGCTTGATGCCCTTCCAGGGCATGTCTCCAGTGACCCACCTCCTGCAGTTGCCATCCAGTCTGTTCATTCAAACCAGGATGGATCAATTAGATTACAGCTCTCATAATCTAATCATTTTTTTCCATGTGAATATTTTTGCATTAACAGGAACTTTGGAGTGAGACCTGCTAAAGGTCTGTTCTTCAAATTAGCTGACAAGAGCACAAAGTCAAATTGTGAAAGAACACATGATATTACTCCAAAACACCAGCTTGGCAAATTTTTTTTGCCCCTATTTGGGATAGGTAAAACTGTGTTCTCAAAGAAGACTTCTATTTATCCCAATTACTTACATGTTTGTTTATTTATTTTTCATTTCATTCAGTTACTTATTGAACTATGATGTTTACATGTTATGTTTACATGTTGTCAAATTCAAAAAATACAATAATATATTTATTCAGTGAAAGGAAAATCTCCCAGTGCTGATTCTAGATCCCATTTTTCTTCCTCCAAAGCAACCACTGTAGGCAGTTTCTTATGCTTTCTTTCAGAGGACTAGTAATAAATGAATACTTGTACAAGCATATAGAGGATACTTTTCCTATTTTAGAAAACATTAATATCAGGATATTATATATTATTCTGTATAACTTTTCTTTTTATTTGGTTGTTTTAAAACAATTATAGTTATTAACACATGTTGATTGTAAAAATTAATGTGATTTACAGTGACATTTCCACACATGACTGTATTATGTGTTATTCATGTCCACTCACCATTTTTCTATTCCCCTCAGTGCCCTGTGTCCCCTACCACCTTGTTCTGATCCCAGTACTTAATAGTCAGTCTTCTACTTTTAGGTTTGTTGTCATCTTCTTTTTTGTTTCTTCTTAATTTCCATGTGTGAGAGAAAACATGCAATGCTTCTCTTTCCCGGTCTGGCTTATTTTGCTTAACAGGATATCCTCCCAGGCCATTCATTTTTCTGAAAATGTCAGGATTTAATTTTTCTTTATGATTTAGTAATACTCCATAGTGTTTAGATACTATATTTTATTTATCCATTCATCTACTAAAAGATACCTATTCCACGTATGAACTATTGTGAATATTGCTACATAAATGTGGGTATACAGGTATTTCTTTAGTATGCTGACTTTATTTTTTTCAGATGCATACCCAGGAGTGGATAGATAACTGAATCATGTGCTTAATTATCTTTTTAGTTTATTGAGAAACATTAATATGGTTTTTCTTAGTGGCTATACTAATTTTTATTTTCACCAACAGTGTATAAGACTTCCTTTTTCTCCATGCCCTTGCCAACATTTGTTACTTTTTTGGTTTGATGATAGCAATTCTAGTTGGAGTGATATGGAGTCTCATTATAATTTTATTTGCATTATTTTTATGGCTAAAGACATTGAGCATCTTTCCATATATTTATTGGCCATTTATATTTCCTTATTTGAGAAATGTCTATTCAGATCATTTGTCCAATTATTTTTAGATTATTATTTTTATGTTGGTAAGTTTTTTGAGTTCTTTATATATTCTGAATATTAACCCTCTGTCAGATGAATAACTGGGAACGATTTTTTTCCCATTCTACAGGTTGTGTCTTCACTCTCTTGGTTGTTTCCTTTGTTGTGTGAGAACTTTTTAATTTGATACAATCTCATTTCCATCCCATTTGCAAATTCTCAATTTTGTTTTCTGAGTTATTCCTATCCAGGAAATCACTGTCTGTGTTAATATCTTGAAGTGTTTCCCCTATGTTCTCTTCAAGTAGTTTCAGAGTTTCATGTCTTACATGAAGGTATTTAATCCATTTTGAATAGATCCCCTCCCCCACAGGGTGAAAGACAGGGTCTGGTTTCAATTGTCCATGTGCAGATATCCAACTTTTCCAATAGAATTCATTGAAGAGGCTGTCTTTTTTCCAATGTATGCTTTTGGCAATTTAGTTGAGAGTCAGTTGGCTGAAGAATCATGGATTTATTTCAGGATCCTCTGTTTAATTAGTCTTATCTATGTGGTTTTATGTCAATACCATATTTATTTCTTGTTGCAGCTCTACAGTATGCTTTGGAATCAGGCATTGTGATGCCTCCAATGCTCCACCTTTTGCTCAGAGTTGCTTTGGCTATTCAGGTTCTTTGGTGCTTTCATATTTTGGGATTTTTTTTTCTGGTTCTGAAAAGAATATAACTAGTGTTTTGATGAAAACTTTAATGAATTTGGAAATGATTTTGTGTAGTGTGGTTCATTTAAACAATATTGATTATCTTAATCCATGAATATGGGATGTCTTCTCATCTTCTATTGTCTTCTCCTGTTAATTTTTGCAGTTATTATAATTTTCATCAAAAATTTCTTTCGTATCCTTATTAATTTGTTTACTTACTTATTTTGTGTGGCTATTATGAATGGGATTACTTTCCTGATTTCCTTCTTATCAAGCTTGTTATTGGTATACAGAAAAACCACTGATTTTTGTATATTCAGTTTGTATTCTACTGCTTTACTGAATTTCTTCATCAGTTCTGGTATCTATGTATAAAAAATGATACAATCTGCAAACAGGAATAATTTGAATTTCCACTTTCCCATTTATATGCCTTTCATTTCATTCTTTTGATCAACTGCTCTGCCTCAAAGTTTTAGTACTATGTAGAATAACAATGGTGAGAGTCTTGCCTAATTGCTGTGCCTAAAACTTTTGGTACTATATTGAATAAGAGTGGTGATAATGAACACTATTGTCTTGTCCTGAACTTAGAGGAAATTCTTTTAATTTTTCTATATTCATATGATATTGACTCAGGATTTGTTATTTATAGTCTTTATTGTGTTGAGGTATGATCCTTCTATACATAACTTACTCAGAATTTTTAATATAAAGGGATGTTGAATTATATCAAAAGTTTTTTCTGCCTCTATTAAGATGATTATGTGACTTTTTTAAAGAGAGAGAGAGAGAGGAGAGAGAATTTTTTAATATTTATTTTTCAGTTTTCCGTGGACACAACATCTTTATCTTTTATTTTTATGTGGTGCTGAGGATCGAACCCAGCACCCCGCCCATGCCAGGCGAATGCGTTACCACTTGAGCCACATCCCCAGCTCCTAAATTTCTTCTGGATTTTCTACTTTATTGATAGAAATTTTCAAAATATTCACTAATGTTTCTTTGAAATTCAGTGATATTTCTTGTAATGACTTTCTTTTTTCATCATGCATTTTATTTGATTCTTCTATTTAGCTAAAGACTTGTCAGGTTTGCTTATTTTTTCAAAGAACCAACTTGTTGCTTATTGATCCTTCGTATTATTCTTTCAGTCTCTATTATATTTATTTCTTCTCTGATTTCTATTGTATCTTTCCTTACACTGATTTCTAATGACTTAGGTTTTGGTTTGTGTTTGTTTTTCTAAGGTCTAGATATGCATCAGAAGGTTATTTGGAATCTCCCTATTTCTTATGTGGGTACTAATTACTATAAACTTCCTTCTTAGAACTTCTTTTGATGTATCTCAAAGGCTTTTGCATGTTTTGTACATTTCCATTTGATTTAAGGATTTTTAAAATTGTTTCTATGATTTCTTCACTGTTAATTTAAAAGAGTGTTGTTTCTTCTGCATATATTTGTATAATATTTTACATTTTCTGCTCTCAATTTCTAGTTCTGTTTCATTGTGATCAGAGACGATGCAAGCCACTATTTCAATATTTTTTAAAAGAAATATTTCCTTTGTGGTCTTCCTTTGTGATCTATTTTAGAAAAAATCCTATGCACTTACGAATATGTATTCTGTAGCTGTTTTATGAAATATTCTGTAAATATCTGCAAAGTCTATTTTTTGATACTATACTTCAATTGTGATATTTCTCTGTTGATTTTTTGTGGGAGGGGGCTAGTGATCTATCTTTTGGGAGAGCAAGTTAATGAAGTCATCCACTATTGTTGTTTTGGGCCCCATTTCTCTCTTTATGTCTTATTTTATAAAATATAAAACAGGATTTTGTTATGGTTTGGATGTGATGTGTCTCCTAAAAGCTTATGTGTGAAACAATGCATAAAGGTTTAGAGGAGAAATGATTGGGTTGTGAGAGTCTTAACACAATCAGTGAATCAACCCCTTGATGGAAATAGTTTAACTGAGTGGCAACTGAAGGTGGGTAAGGAGTCACTGGAGGAGGTGGGTCATTGGGGGCACGGCTTTGGGGTATATATTTTGTATCTCGCCAGTGAAGTCTCTGTTTCTTGATCATCATGTGAGCCTCTTTTCTCTGCCACACTCTTTTACCATGGTGTTCTGCCTCACCTGTAGCCCCAAGGAATGAAGCCTGCTTTCTATGGACTGAGTCCTCTGAAACTACGAGCCCTCTTTTCCTCTCCTAAAATTGTTCTGGTCAGAACTTTTAGACACAGCAGTGAAAAAGCTGACTAAAATAGATGTTCTTGTTGTATTTTTAATTGTAAACATGAATTTATATATACATATACATTTATAATTTTTATTTCTTCTTTTTTTATTGTATTTTTTTATTGGTTATTCAAGACATTACAAAGCACTTGATATATCATTTTTCATACATTCGATACAAGTGGGTTATGAACTCCCATTTTTACCCCAAATACAGATTGCAGAATCACATCAATTACACATCCACATTTTTAGATAACGCCATATTAGTAACTTTTGTATTCTGCTACCTTTCCTATCTCCTACTATCCCCCCTCCTCTCCCCTCCCATCTTCGCTCTCTACCCCATCTGTTGTAATTTAATCCTTTCTCTTGTTTTTTTCCCTTCCCCCTCAAATTCTCTTATATGTAATTTTGTATATCAATGAGGGTCTCCTTCCATTTCCATGCAATTTCCCTTTTCTCTCCCTTTCCCTCCCACCTCATGTCTCTGTTTAAAGTTGATCTTTTCCTCCTGCTCTTCCTCCCTGCTCTGTTCTTAGTTGTTCTCATTATATCAAAGAAGACATTTGGCATTTGTTTTTTAGGGATTGGCTAGCTTCACTTAGCATAATCTGCTCTAATGCCATCCATTTCCCTGCAAATTCCATGATTTTGTCATTTTTAGTGCTGCGTAATACTCCATTGTGTATAAATGCTACTTTTTTTTATCCATTCATCTATTGAAGGGCATCTAGGTTGGTTCCACAGTCTAGCTATTGTGAATTGTGCTGCTATGAACATTGTTGTGGCAGTATCCCTGTAGTAAGCTCTTTTAAGGTCTTCAGGGAATAGTCTGAGAAGGGCAATAGCTGGGTCAAATGGTAGTTCCATTCCCAGCTTTCCCAGGAATCTCCATACTGCTTTCCAAATTGGCCTCACCAATTTGCAGTCCCACCAGCAATGTACAAGAGTACCCTTTTCCCCACATCCTCGCCAGCACTTGTTGTTGTTTGCCTTCATAATGGCTGTTAATCTTACTCGAGTGAGATGGTATCTTAGGGTGGTTTTGATTTGCATTTCTCTGACTGCTAGAGATGGTGAGCATTTTTTCATGTACTTGTTGATTGATTGTATGTCGTCCTCTGAGAAGTGTCTGTTCAGGTCTTTGGCCCATTTGTTGATTGGGTTATTATCTTATTGTTTAATTTTTTGAGTTCTTTGTATACTCTGGATATTAGGGCTCTATCTGAAGTGTGAGGAGTAAAAATTTGTTCCCAGGATGTAGGCTCCCTGTTTACCTCTCTTATTGTTTCTCTTACTGAGAAAAAACTTTTTAGTTTCAGTAAGTTCCATTTGTTGATTCTAGTTATTAACTCTTGTGGTATGGGTGTCCTATTAAGGAATTTGGAGCCTGATCCCACAATATGTAGATCAGGGCCAACTCTTTCTTCTATAAGGCACAGAATCTCTGATTTGATATCAAGCTCTTTGATCCATTTTGAGTTAACTTTTGTGCATGGCGAGAGAAAGGGATTCAGATTCATTTTGTTGCATATGGATTTCCAGTTTTCCCAGCACCATTTGTTGAAGATGCTATCCTTCCTCCACTGCATGCTTTTAGCCCCTTTATCAAATATAAGAAAGTTGTAATTTTGTGGATTGGTCTCTGTGTCCTCTATTCTGTACCATTGGTCCACCCACCTGTTTTGGTACCAGTACCATGCTGTTTTTGTTACTATTGCTCTGTAGTACAGTTTGAAATCTGATATCGCTATACCTCCTGATTCACACTTCCTGCTTAGAATTGCTTTTGCTATTCTGGGTCTTTTGTTTTTCCATATGAATTTCATGATTGCTTTATCTATCTCTACAAGAAATGCCATTGGGATTTTGATTGGCATTGCATTAAACCTATAGAGAACTTTTGGTAATATTGCCATTTTGATGATGTTAGTTCTTCCTATCCATGAACAGGGTATATTTTTCCATCTTCTAAGGTCTTCTTCTATTTCTCTCTTTAGGGTTCTGTAGTTTTCATTGTATAACTCTTTCACCTCTTTTGTTAGGTTGATTCCCAAGTGTTTTTTTTTTTTTTTGAGGATATTGTGAATGAGGTGGTTGTCCTCATTTCCATTTCAGAAGATTTGTCGCTGATATACAGGAATGCCTTTGATTTATGCGTGTTGATTTTATATCCTGCCACTTTGCTAAATTCACTTATTAGCTGTAGTAGTTTCTTTGTAGATCCTTTTGTGTCTGTTATATATATTATCATATCATCTGCATATAGTGATAATTTAAGTTCTTCTTTTCCTATTTTTATGCCTTTAATTTCTTTTGTCTGTCTAATTGCTCTGGCTAGTATTTCGAGGACTAAATTGAATAGAAGTGGTGATAGAGGGCATCCCTGTCTTGTTCCAGATTTTAGAGGGAATGCCTTCAGTTTTTCTCCATTCAGAATGATGCTAGCCTGAGGCTTAGCATATATAGCTTTTACAATGTTGAGGTAAGTTCCTGTTATCCCTAGTTTTTCTAGTGTTTTGAACATAAAGGGATGCTGAACTTTGTCGAATGCTTTTTCTGCATCTATCGAGATGATCATGTGGTTGTCTTTAAGTCTATTGATGTGGTGAATAACATTTATTGTTTTCCGTATATTAAACCAGCCTTGCATCCCTGGGATGAATCCTACTTGATCATGGTGCACAATTTTTTTGATATGCTTTTGTATTCGATTCGCCAGGATTTTATTGAGGATTTTTGCATCTAAGTTCATTAGAGATATTGGTCTGTAGTTTTCTTTCTTTGAAGTGTCTTTGTCTGGTTTCGAGATCAGGGTGATGTTGGCCTCATAGAATGAATTTGGAAGAGCTCCTTCTTTTTCTATTTTTTGAAATAACTTGAAAAGTATTGGTATTAATTCTTCTTTGAAGGTTTTGTAGAACTCTGCTGTATACCCATCCAGTCCAGGGCTTTTCTTGGTTGGTAGTCTTTTGATGGCTTCTTCAATTTCCTCCTTTGTTATTGGTGTGTTTAAATTGTGTGTATCTTCCTGAGTCAATCTGGGCAAATCATATGACTTAAGAAATTTATCGATATCTTTGCTATCTTCTATTTTATTGGAATATAGGGTTTCAAAATAATTTCTAATTATCTTCTGTATTTCTGTAGTGTCTGTTGTGATATTGCCTTTTTCATCCCGTATGTTAGTAATTTGAGCTCTCTCTCTTCTTCTCTTCGCTAGCATGGCTAAGGGTCTGTTGATCTTATTTATTTTTTCAAAGAACCAATTTTTGTTTTATCAATTTTTTCAATGTTTTTTTGTTTCAATTTTGTTGATTTTCATTCTGATTTTAATTATTTCTTGCCTTCTACTACATTTGCTGTTGTTTTGCTCTTCCTTTTCTAGGATTTTGAGATGAAGTGTGAGTTCATTTATTTGTTGGTTTTTCCTTTTTTTGAGGAATGAACTCCAGGAAATGAATTTCCCTCTTAAAAATGCTTTCATTGTGTCCCATAGATTCCTATATGTTGTGTCTGTATTTTCATTCATCTCCAAGAATTTTTTGATTTCCTCCTTTATGTCTTCTATAACCCAATGATCATTCAGTAACATATTGTTCATTTTCCAGGTGATGCAGGATTTTCCCTTCCTTCTTTTATCATTGATTTCCAGTTTCATTTTATTATGATCAGATAAGTTGCATGGTGTTATCTCCACACTTTTATATTTACTAATAGTTGTCCTATGGCATAATATATGGTCTATCTTTGGGAAGGATCCATGTGCTGCTGAGAAGAACGTGTATCCATTTGATGATGGTTGATATATTCTATATATGTCAGTTAAGTCTAGGTTATTGATTGTGTTATTGAGTTCTATAGTTTCTTTATTCAGCTTTTGTCTGGAGGATCTGTCCAATGGAGAGAGCGGTGTGCTGAAGTCACCCATAATTATTGTGTTGTGATCTATTTGACTCTTGAACATGAGGAGAGTTTGTTTTATGAACGTTGCAGCACCATTGTTTGGTGCATATATATTGATAATTGTTATGTCTTGTTGGTGGATGGTTCCTTTTAACAGTATATAGTTTCCTTCTTTATCCCTTTTGATTAACTTAGGTTTGAAGTTGATTTTATTCGATATGAGTATGGCCACTCCTGCTTGCTTCCGAGGACCATGTGAGTGGTATTATTTTTTACCAACCTTTCACCTTCAGTCTGTGTATGTCTTTTCCTATCATATGAGTCTCCTAAAGGCAGCATATTATTGGATTTGTTTTTTTAATCCAGGTTATTAGCCTATGTCTCTTAATTGGTGAAGTTAAGCCATTAGTGTTTAAGGTTACTATTGAAATATGGTTAGTACTACCCATCATGCTTGTTTATTTATTTATTTTAATATGGCTAGTTTTTCCTTTTTGTTTATTTTTTTCCCTTCCGTTTACTGAGTTACCTCCCACTGTTAGTTTTGGGTGCTGTTTTTCAATTCCTTTTCTTGTAGTGTTTTGCTCGAGATGCCTTGCAGTGCTGGTTTTCTGGCTGTGAATTCTTTTAAATTTTGTTTATCATGAAATATTTTAATTTCATTGTCAAATCTGAAGCTTAATTTTGGTGGATACAGTATTCTTGGTTTGAATCCATTATTTTTTGTGTTTGAAATACGTTGTTCCAGGATCTTCTAGCTTTCAACATCTGTGATGAAAAATTAGTCGTTAACCTAATTGGTTTACCCCTGAATGTAATCTGCCTCCTTTCTCTCGTAGCTTTTAATATCCTCTCCTTGTCCTGTATGTTGGATATCTTCATAATTATGTGTCTTGGATTTGGTCTATTACAGTTTTGAATGTTTGGGGTCCTGTAGGCTTCCAGGATTTGGCAATCCATTCCATCTTTCATATCTGGGAAGTTTTCTAGGATTATTTCATTCAATAGATTGTTCATTCCTTTGGTTTGAACCTCTATGCCTTCTTCTATCCCAATGACTCTCAGGTTTGGCTTTTTTTATGACATCCCATATCTCTTGGATAGATTGCTCGTGTCTTAAGCATCCTTTCTGTATTGACTATATTCTTTTCAAGTTGATAAACTTTGTCTTCATTATCTGATGTTCTGACTTCTACTTGATCTAGTCTATTTGTAATATTCTCGTTTGAGTTTTTAATTTGGTTTATGGTTTCCTGCATTTCTAGGATTACTGTTTGATTTTTTTTAAATCTCTATTTCCTGGTAGAGCTCGTTCTTTGCCATTTGAATTTGCTTATTTAATTTGTTTTCAAAATATACTTTCATGGTTTGAACTTGTTGTCTAAAGTCTTCTCTAAGAGTCCGTTCCATCTGAGTTAGGTATGCCTTGAGTTCTTTCTCTGTCCATTTTTCTGATGCCTCTAGGTTATCCTGTGTATTTAAGTTGTCCTGCATTGTTTGTACTCCTTTTTTCCCTTATTTTTTCATGGTGCTCAAGTTACTTTCCAACTCTGTTTGATGTGCTTCTGTTTTCTCCTTTAAATTTGTTTTTGTTTTTATAGTTCCACTATCTCTCCTTTGTGTTAGGAGACAATGTTTAGAGATGTTGGATTTAATTGTGATTTAAGGTAAATTCATTGGTTTCATTAAAGGCCCTCAGATTTTGATGGCATATAGAGAACTGAGGTTTGGACTTAGGATTTTATGTTAAGGTCGGGCGATTTGATGGTATGGAGGTTAGTATATGTTAGCTTCTTTGGGGGATTGGTCAAATGCAGGCGGATATTAACAAGAGAATAGACAGGAGTACTTGGGGTAGTTAAGGGCTTAGGCGGACTATAGACCTATTCGTAGTATTCATCTATTTGCATTTAGTAAGTTATATGTAATCTGGGTGTTCATGCTTAAGAGGAAAGATAGGGAAAAGGTAAGGACGCAAACCAAGAAAGAGAGAGGGAGAGAAGAAAGAAAGAGAAAAGGATAGAAAAGAAATGATAAAAATAATAATAACAATAAAATGCAGTAAAATAAAAATTACAATTGAAGAAAAGAAAAAATAATTAACAAACATAAAAAAAATTAAAATTAAAAAATTAAAGGATTAAAAAAATGAGAAAAGAGAAAAAAAGGGGGGGCACTGTTAGGCTTCTATTTTCTTCGCTTCCAGTAGGTGGTGCTGTGCCTTCCGGGCCAAGATTTTGCCCTCTGGCTGTAGGATACAGTCCGTGTGAGGCCGCTCCTCCCCCCCCCCCCAGTGTTTCTCAAAAAGCTGTTAGCTTAGGTTTATTCCTGGCCTCTCATCCCCTGGCTTCTCCTGCTAGCCAGGCCTTCCCCAGTGTGATGCCTCTCGGCAGTTCAAACTGTACTCTGGGCCTGCAGTTTGCTGGGTGTGGATGGTGGCTATTGGGAACCGGCACCCTATTGTTTTGATTTTTTCCTCTTGCCCCTCCCCCAGAGCTGGCAAGACAGGTTTCGTTTTCACTGCTGATGGGAGGGGGAGTTGGAGGTCAGGTGTCTTTACCTTTCCCCACATCTCTATGCAGGCTGGTTCTGATAATCCCTCCCCCGGAAAGCCTGGGAGGGATTTTATGGGAATTCCCAGCTATATGGGAGATGGGCTGAGTAACACACACCTCTTTTATTGTTGCAATCTGTTGGAAACTGGCGATGGTGATGTCAGCTCTCCAAGATGGTGGCCGCTGGCTTCCTTGGTGGACTTTCCGATGTGGGGGATAGAACCGGACTGCTTCTTTCCCCGTCTCAATCCCCGAACTCAGCCTGGAGCTCAGTGAGGGCACAGCTGGCAAGACTTTACAGAATCCACAGCGCCGCTTCTCTCTGCTTGCTGGTTGCTTCTCGGCGGCACCCCGCCATCTGTAGCCGTGGGGAGGGCCGCGGGGCGGGCCGCAGATCAGTCAGCCTGGATCTCCGGTTGCACAGTTGGCTCTCGTTTGAGACTCAGTAACCGGTCCTCAGTGATGGAAATGCTTCCCCTAGGTTTCGGTGCACCCCAATTTTGTTGGAAATTCCTAACAAGATAGCTTTTGGTCGTTCCAACTCGTTATTCACCTGCGCAGTGACGCGGTACACAGGGTGTGATGCACTCTATTCAAGGCCATCTTCCCTCCCTTTTTATTTCTTCTTGATGTATTGTTCCCTTGATTAATATATGGTGACCTTCTTTGTTTTTTATAAATTTGGCTTTAAGTCTGTTTATGGCTTTAGGTCTATATTGCCAAATGTAAGTGAAGCTTCTCCTGATGGCTTCCATATTCCATTATCTTGGAATAACTTTTTCTGTTCTTTTACTTTCAGTCAGTACATGACTTTGCAGGTGAGGTGAGTTTCTTGTGGGGAGTATATTGTTGGGTTTTTATTTGTAATCCTTTCAGCTAGTCTTTGCCTTTTAATTGGAAAACTATGTTTGTTTATATTCAGAATTTTTTATTTGAAATTTATTCTTAGAAGTTTGATGGTTTATGGTGTTGAGAATGTTTGAGAATTCTGCTTTTCATTTGTGTGTCTACTCTTCTAGTAGACATTATTCCTTGACATTTCCTCATTATGTTGTTTACCATTCTTGCTCTTCTTTGTGTAGTACACCCTTAAGCATCTTCTGTAATGCTCATCTAATGATTATTAATTCCCTTAGTTTATTCTTAACTTGGAATGTCTTTATTTCTTCTTTGAATCTGAGAAGTAGCCTTTGGGTATAGTAAGCTTGATTGGGAGTTGTTTTCTTTTAGGACTTGAAAGATATCATTCCATATCCTCATGACCTTCAGGGTTTCTGCTGAAAAAATCTGTTATTAGTTTAATGGCTTTGCCTTTAAATGTGACTTGGTTTATTTCTCTTGCAACTCTTAATATTCTTTTTTGTTATATACTTTTGGCCAGTTAGCTCTATATGGCATGGAGAGGTTCTTTTCTGGACATACTTACTAGGGGTTCTAAATGCAGTCTATATCTGGATGACAATATTTTTTTTCTAGATTTTTGAAATTTTCTACTATTATTTTATTTGAATAAGCTTTATGTATTCTTAACGTGTAGCTCTCTTCCTTGAGCATGCCAATTGTACAGTTATTTGATATTTTTATCTTAGAGATCTTGTGTGGTCTGTTCATTTATTCAGATATTCAATTACTTTATATCTGTCTGAATGTAATATTTCAAAAGACTTGTTTTCAAACTCCAGTATTCTTTCTGTTGTTGATGCTTTCAACTAAGTTTTTTTTTTTTTAATCTAGTTGAAATTTTATTTCCAAGATTTCTGTTTGGTTCCTTTTTCAAAATCTCTTTATTGAGTTTCTTATTCATGTTATGTGTTGTCTTCCTTAATTTATTGAGCTCTTTATCTTACATTTATTGAGATTTTCAAAATCATTTTTTCAAATTATTTATACAATATTAATCCACTTTAATGTCATTGGAATTTATTAGTAGACAGCTATGAATTTTAGCAAGTCTCATCTTGGTTTTCCATTTACTTGTGTTTATATATTGAGATTGTGTATCTGTTGGTCTGTATAGCTCTTCCACATTTATTTGATGGCCTTGATTGTAGATGCTTTTTTTCTTGACAATTGTCTTGATAATTGTTTCAGTTTGTTTTGTAATGCTCAGTTTCTATGGTATTGGACTCCATAGTATAATTTCCATGTGGCTTCTTTGGCTGTGATTAATGGGTTTGGCTACAGTGTGTATTATATTAGAATTTGAGAGACCCATTATTTCTGTATATCTTTCAATTATGAAGGCCTTTTGATAATGCAGGGAGGTATAATGTAGACAGAGTATGTGAGGTGCACCCTTACAATTATTTTTATGGTATAGAAAGCTCCTATGTGATTATAGGGTTTTCATGGGAACTATTGACATTGGCTTTGTTACTTGGAAGTGATTCTGCTATTGGTTTCTCCAATATCAGTTGTGGTAAAGGGCCTGAAGCTCCTAGCCTCTCTTCAGACACTGGTGTAATTAATGGCATTTCATGAGGAAAGGTAGGGGCTGAGATCACACCACCCACATGGCAATCACATTCAGCCTTGTCAAAGATGTGGGATCTATCAAAGTGTGGGTGTGACCAATAGGAATTTCACAATTCTGGTATACACAATAGTTTTGTTATTTTTTTCTGCTGTCACTGTAGGAGTATCTTCCTGGGAGTGGTACCTCAGACATTCTCCCCAGGTATACCCAACTGGGGACAGGTAAAAGTCTGAGATCCTTTATTCTTTCTTTCTTTATCTTTTTTTCTCAAAATATTCACCATGGTTTGTGTGGGACTGGGTTGCAACTATATTTGGTTACAATTACTCTCAGCTGTGTTGGGGTGTGTAAATCAGTAGTATAGCTCCTGCCCCAGATTTGATCTCTAGCATGACAAAGAATTTTAACAATAAATAGTTAAAAATAATTAACAAGTCCCACAACAACATATAAAGCAAAAAATGTAAAATAAATATATTTTTAAAAACCTTATGAAAAGGAGTGAAGGAGAGAACATAAAAAAAAGAAAAAAATAAATAAAAGAGAAAAAAACAAAAAGAATGTCATCCCCCCATGAGGTGCTCAAGTGAGGGATGAGGGCAAATGATCATAATGATCATGACATTTGCCAATCAAAGCTTCTCTTCCCCTGGGGTCTTCTTAGGCTCTGTGGGCAGAGCAATGGATAGGACAATGGAGAGGGATTTTTTAGCCCGTGAGTTTTCAGTTATGTTGACTACCTGGTGACTAACAGGAGTGATTCGTGGCTGAATGTAGTTGATTCAACTGTATCACACAGTGGATCAGAATATGGAGCACTGCAGGCCAAAATTCCCTCTGGAGATTTTTAGGCTGTATGCTCTGGGGTAAGGGCAAACATTAGTGCTTCAATATGTCCCTGTATGCCTCTGAGTGTTGGAAGCACAAGATCTGTGTTGGGGATGGGGCATGATCCATGCGATCTGTTGCCTTCAATCCTGGTGCCTTTGGATTTGGGGATCCCCCTGAGAAACCACATATTCAATCCCCTGGACTCAGAGGGAAGCTTCCCTGAATCACCAGTTTTACAGAGAAGTACCTTCTGTTCCTCTCTGCATTGCAGTCAGTATCATCCACAGCATAGAACTCTCACTGAGATTGTGTCAGTCACTTCTCCAAACCAAGACTGCCTCAGAAGGTGGCCACCCGGTAAGATGGTAAGTGTGGTGAAATGGTCACAGGGTCCTGGAGATAGAAAAATGCAGGGGTTTCTGCAGAGAACCTTTCTCAAGATGGCCCCCAATAATAGTAGCTTGAAAATTTGCTGGGAGATTCATCAAACTCCTATAAAGCCATCTCACTGTGCAGATCCCAAGTCTCTTATTTATTTAGACTGTATATCTGTAAGGTACTGATTTCTCTACTAATGGAGATCACTGGGATCGTTCTCTATTTTACCTACATCTCTGAATAAGGTCTTCCCCATCCACTTCCCTGCACAGGTATTCCTATGCAGTAGGTGCTGGAGTGCTCTAATTTTCTTGGTATATTATTATCCAGATTCTCTGGGTTTCACCAGGTCTTGTTTCTCTAAAATTGAATTCCAGTACTGTCCCATAGCCACCTATCTTCACATGCAGATGCCCACTTGTTGTTTTGGTTTTGTCTTATGGAGAATCAGGCAAGTGCTGGTTGCCTCTATCCTGCCATATTAGATTATACTATCAGTATTTTTTAACTTACACATGACATTTGTACATGAGATATAATTTGATGCATACATTTGTTTCACATGCTGGCGGATCTTTTCAAATATTAAAACACATTAAAATGGGTTTTGTGGTGTGAAAAAAATTGTATTCCTATTTATTTGGTTAATGAATCTGAGTCAGTTCATGCTGCCATAAAAAATACCATAGATTGGGTAATTTAGAACTTATTTTCTCGCAGTTACGGAGGTTAAAAAACTGAAATCAGAGTGCCAAGCTGACTGATTTCTGAAGTCCTCTCTTCCTGGCTTGCAAATGTGCATCTTTTTGCTTTATCCTCACATGTAGGAGCCGAGAAAGAAAGGAAGCAAACTCTGTGGTGTTTCTTATTAAAACACTAATGAGATCGGATCAGGGCCCTTCCCTCATGTCCTAATTGCTTTGCAAAGGGCCCACCTCCTACACACTGGGGATCAGGGCTTCATTATGTAAATATGGGGATGGGTCAGGGATACAAACAGGTCATACAATGTCTTAAAATAATGAGGTAGAAAAAGTTGTTTCATGCCTAGGCATTTCCACAGTCCCATTATGGGTTGATATGCCTGCAAGACTCACTGTTCCTGGCAGCTTTAGGCAATGATTAGAGACATCTGGTTGCTGCTTCAGGGGTTCTAGAACAAGACATTGTAAAATTTGGCATTTGACATTCTATTATAATATTCCTGCAGATGAAAATACTTTCCTTATTTTTACCTTGGTGTCTAGCCTGAAAGAGGAGGATTTTCAGCTTTAGATGAACAGTCCTTTAATTAATATGACTATTAATATGACTCCAAATTTAAGGTAATAAAGAAGAGTGTTACAAAGTGAAGTCAGAAATTCCAAGCTTCTATTCTGCACTTAGTTAGCCATCATACATCTGTATGCCTATGTGAAGAGTCAGTGCTTCTTAGCGAAAGCAGCCTCTAAGTCACTTTTATTCACATGCACACCCATGCCATAGATCTCTTGTATTTCTATATATTTTGTATTAGCTGTTATTCTCCATGATCTTTACAGAGTATTTGTATAGCCAACAGTGTTTCCTTGAAACAGAAAGCAGATAAGTTGGCTGTCTAGAAGAAGAATAACATCTCCTTAGAGACTTGGCAGATTTGTTTGCACTCTCTTCGTAAGGTTTGGGGTTTCCTAAGCTTAGAGTTCCTCAACTGTAAGATAAACCAATTTTATGTGCAGTAGCCTCCTGGGCATTGCACCCCATGATTTAGGAATGAAAGGAACCTATATGGGTTTGAAGCTCATGCTGCCTTTTTGCATTGTGAATAATAAATCCTTTTGTCTCTAACCCAGAATTCTCAGTCTCTGAAACTGTGTCAGGATGATGTAACTTGCACGTAGGTTAAAATCTCAAGTTCTTCACAGTTCTTAATCTGTTTATGTGTGTATATACTATTATATCATTCATAGGAACTATTTATCTGCAGATATGCACATGAGAAATTTTCTTTGTCAATAAGAATAGGCTTTCGACTCTTTTATTTTCCACAATGATAAATATTCTTTTTATGTGTGTGTGGAAAAAAAGGACATATCACTTTCTCATGTTTCTTTTTATATTTTCACATCTGTGTCATTCTATACAAACCCTTCAGGGCTTTTTCAGCACTTTCTTGATGAGATTGTTGTTTTTCTGTAGAGTGGGTGTGCAAGTGTTACTTTTCCTGGTCTTGTTTTCATATTTTCATGATACCTTCTATCTCTGTCAACTTCTGGATGTTTCCACTGCTGTTGATAAATAGTGGCGATTCTATTTTGCAGTCCTTCTAGTGAAGGGTAGAGGTGGCTTGGATGAAGCTGATATCTTGTTTCTGTAATTATACCTCTATGTCTGTCATCACTTCCTTGGTCCATCTTGTCTTGCTCATTTCCTTCAGAATGAACACACTGAACTATAATATTGGTACTACAGACCTGTGACACAATAGCTGCAAAGCTTTCCACATATTAGCATGGGTGCTGATGTACAAAGATAGGCATGGTGTAGAACTAGTGATCTTGGGAATTGTGAAAGTGAAAAATGTTTGTGCTTGTAGCCAGTAGCCATCTGTTCTACTTTTTCTTCCCTTTTCAGCTATCCATTTAAATTCTGCATGATGAGACACTTCCTCTCTCAAGGTACTTCCCCTCTCTCACAAGATGAGAAGATTCCTCCTTAAGTCTTCAAAACTTGGACAGCATTTCGAGGTTAACCCAAATGTTAATGGATCTCTCCTCTGATCAAACTGTAAAAAGTTTGGAAAGTGGTGTTAATTCCAGTTGTGTCCACCACTAGAGAAAGCTACCTTAGTCTATAATGGGTTATGTAAGATGTAAAGTTTAACCAAGGTTAAAGTTCATATGGAAAAAAATTAAGCTTAGAAGTATTTTTTTTTCCATTAGCCTGGGTTTGATCTTGCTCTGAGTGGTAGATTTTACCATTATCTTAAATAAGAAGAATTTAGGGTTTTTTTGAGCTATCTAAATCATACTTGGATTATAACATAAACCATATTTAATGAATGGCTCTTGTTTTCTCCTTTTTCTATTGAGGTGTGATGGTGACAGTTCTGATTAGAAGCTTGCACCCTTATATAAGAGGAAAGTTTTATTTCATCTTGTTACACTTAGGTTCTCATTGAATCAAGTTTACAATTTACCCTTTGCCAATCCTGTTGATTTAATTTTCTACCATGTTCAAACATACTTCTCAGTTGCAGCTATTTCAAATTTCTCCCAGTTTCCTACTATAAACTCCTGTCCTTTCTGATTAGATGAAACTTAAAAATATAGAACAGATCAAAACATAGTTGCTTTGTGGAAGCAAGGCAGTGGCCCAAACACTGTGTTCAGATATCTTCTTCTAGCCCATTCTCATACTGCTGTGCTCCTACTGAATTCTGTTTGTCTCTTTTTCCTTTATCTAGCCAATGTCTTTTTCTTATCAAGGTTCTTCTTCTTTGAAGTTGTTTCAAACCTATCCTATTCTCTAAGATGTCATACTAGCAAAATCTACCTGCACAATATGTCATGCTATTCTCTTAGGGGAATATATTTGCTGAATGAATTCATGAATATGTAACATTTTGTATAATACCATCTCTGCCTTAAAGCATCTTTAGTAAGTTAGTTTTACACAAAATTTATCTGATCTTGATTGTCCAGTTTTGTGGAAGAAGAGGAATTAAATCCAAAATATTAAAAATAGAGTCCACTTCCATACTTAGTGGGTAATATAATCTTTGATTTTCTGGACTATCCCAATGTTTTACTCAAAATGACTGATAAAGTTACCTCATGATAAAGTTGCCTTATGGAGAAGTTGAACAGTGTTGAGTTTTGCTATTATATTTCCTTTTAAAATAATTTCCATGTCCCAGGCAGCCCAAGAACAGGGAGCATCATCTCTTAAATGAATGATAATCACCATTTTGAAATGAGTCACCCTAGAGTGTTTTATTAGATCTTGAAACTTTCCCAGGGGAAATTACTATTTTTTACAAATTATGTTTTTACTCAGTAGCTTATTGTCTATGCATCCATGTCTGTGTGTGTTGGGGCAGGAAGGATCTAAGGTGTAGACTCTTTATAGAGAAAGTTTACAGAAGCAGAAACCTTCAACAAAAAAAGTTAAAGCATATATATGGTAGACACATAATGTATTAGCAGCTTTTGTTATGAAGTACATTGTATAATCTGTCCCATTGAGATGATTTCATCAGATGTACTTAGTTTGAAAATTAAATGCCACCACACTATGAGAAAGAGGAAAAAATGTTACTTTTTGTTCATCTCATTTCACATCTGAATCACACTGCATTATCAGTTTTATAATTCATTCATGGATTGTGCTTGCAATCTCTAACAGTACTAATGATAAATGGCAAATGTTTTGAGTATTCTCAGTAGTCCAAAGTCTTCTTTCTAATATCTTCTTAAAATAAATAAATAAATAAACAGAAAAATAAATAAATAAATCCTTTGCCTATTTAGAGCATGAAACCAGCACTCTCTTCCTGATTTCTGAAGATTTTTAAGTGAATTTGTGTTTTCCAAGTAACTCTCATTCTGCATTCCTTTTCTTACTAAATTATGAATTTTTATTAAGCTACCTTCCCATCATTGCTCCTATGATTGCTTTATTTTCTCCATGAATAATAAGTGTATATAAACTTATTTTTTCTTTAATCCTCGCTTTCAAAGAATCCAACTTTAAATAGCTATGATGATCAGTATTTTTAAATGGAAAGACTCAGGACAGTGAATGGGAAATACAACATGCCAACATCTTCCACTCGCATATGTGAAATACATTTTCTTGTTTGCCCTACTAAAAGCATTTCCCACAGCTTCCTTTCTGTAATGATCCATCCAAATTGCCAAGATCTTCCTACCTTTCCATTAGTCCCTTCTCTCAAACCCTGAATTAATTTCAGGTCAATTTTATTCTCAATCTTGATTCTACACTAGGCCAATAGAACTAACTTTGCAGGTCTAAAAATGTCCATTAGCAATCTTCTTGAAGAAAATTGTCATCTATCTCCAAAATAAATAATGTCTTACTAGAAAGTGTAAGTATATTTCATTTAAAAATAACAGTAGCTGGTTGTGGGGGCACATGTTTATAATCTCAGCAACTCAGGAAGCTGAGGCAGAAGGATCTCAAGTTTGAAGCCAGTCTCAGCAACTTAGCGAGGACCTAAGCAACTTATAGAGATACTGTCTCACAATAAAAAATAAAAACGACTGGAAATGTGGCTCAGTGGTTAAATGCCCCTGGGCTCAATCCCTTGTACATGCACACATGCCTTCTTATATACCTAGAGGTACGGAGATAAATGGTTCAATAGTACCCACTTCTTCATTACCATAATGACATGTATAAACATCAGCACTTATATATGTAACATACATATACAGTGTGTGCATTTTTATGTTTGTACACAATAAAAACATTTGCTTCCTGAATAAAATCTTAAAGACTCAATTTATCTCAAGGGATTCCAGTACAAAGAGCTCAAAGACATTATAACTTTTTTAAAAAAAATTACTCAGGAATTAAAATATGTATTGTCATGCTCAATTTCATCTTTTCTATGAAATAGCATTTTGTTATACAAGTTCATCATTAAAACAGATTATTTTCCCATGTGTTTAACAACTCATATGCTGACACATGTTTTACATTTTAGAAAAGAGTTTCAGAATTATAAAAACTGAAAAATTCCCCTTACTCTGTTTTCCACTGCAAAATCCTGTATATTTTATTTATGCCTATATTTGGAATTTGACCACTTTTAAGTCAAATTAAGGAGTTGTTTAATGCATTTTTAACTTAAATTATGAAATCTGAAAAAATTTTAAATAAAATCCAATTAATATCACACCCAGCTTACTACTTTTATGGTATTTACAACATTTTCCTGAGGCAAAACTATATTACCATGATAGAATTACCTCCCTTCACATTTTTTAATTTAAATAACCATCAATTAAAATATGACAAGTTTTTCTGTTATCATATTTATAGTCATATTGATGGAGATTCATTTTATTTACAGAGTTATATTGATTTTGCAAGTTCCTAAAAGGCACTTGGAAAGAACAGTAATGGAATGGATGGATGCGTTGCCTTGTAGATCAATCAGTGAGAATTTCATGGATTGTAAAGTGAGGACAAATTTACTGAGCTCAGCATTTTTACTCCTGCTGCTGTTTCTGGAACTGCAGCCAGGGACTTATTAGTCCTAGTTATATACTTTCTGGAAGAGCAAGCATATAAGAGCACAATACAGGAGATTTCTTGGCAGGGAGTTGCATTCTTTTAACTGCTTTAATTCTGGTGATTGCATTAGATGCCGTTCTTCTCTGATGAAATGGTCTCAGCCAAGACCTAGGGATATATCAAATAGGAGCTGATGCCTCATTTCTTTGAGCAGGGTACTCAACTGCAGATGTAGGCATGGATAAACTTAAATGCAGTTGCAGTAGAAATGAAAAAGCTAACAAATAGTTTCTGTAATATTTTACCTTATTTCCTGTAATGTCATTCTGTGGAAGATAATAATGCTACAACTTGGCTAGTTGTGTGTGTGTGTGTGTGTGTGTGTGTGTGTGTGTGAAAGTCTATGAGTAAATATGTGAATTTGTATATATGGGTGTGTTTATACCAATAAAACCCATGTTAACTAGAGTCACATATGCAAATCCAGTTGATTGTGATAATAACAGTGCAGGTAGAAATTTTTACATTTTCTGGAAATTACAAAAATATTAAGGATGGGCTAGAAAGATGCCCCAAAACAGAATATTAAGGAGGGTGATAGATTACTGGAGAATCTACTCGAGACAAAATTCATTCTATGACAAAAAATAAGGGATACAAATGAGAAAACACATGGCAATCTTCAATAAACGTGATAGAATTCCCCTCCAATGAAGTGACAGACATTATGGAGTTCTGTAGTATAAAATTTATTATTGGAATTTGAGGCATGAAAATTCAGAGTCCAAGTAACCTGGGAGCAGAGCCTGGGTTGAAGGAAATGAAATGCAACAGTTAATGGCTTGTCCCAGAGCTAACAACAATTTCCTGGTTACATGAAATATTCACCAGGTGCAATGGAATCCTGGGAAATTTAGGATCTATGCTCTGGTACTCTGAGGCTTTGAAGTTCCTTTCAGAAAACTAAACATAACATCAATGGTTACAGATCATGGCAATAAGTTTTATAGCTAAAATAACCTAAGAAATTTCAAGGTATATTCCAGGCTACAAGCTTAGCATTTGCCATATGCACTATGTAGTATTTCCTGTTATAATATTTCTTAACTATTTTTTAAAAAGACTACTATACTTAAATGTCCAAAATTGATAGAGAAAAAAGTGGGAATGGAGTTGGGAAAATGTACCTGTATTTAGTGACTCTAAATACTTAGGTGAACTGAAGAAATATACCTCATGGATTGTAGTGTGAAGAGAGCTCTGTTATCTATTTGAATTATTTGTCCCAAATAATTATTTGTCACAAATCTTTATCTCATTGTTCTACTCCATCTTCTGCCACCTAAAATTTGCAGAAGAAAAAATATTCTAGTGTCTCTCTTCTCTTTCTTTTACAAGAGTAATTTAATAAAAATGGCTGGATTTCTAGGAAGAGCATCTTTTTAGAGTCCATTCTTCGTGCACTCTTCTAGGATTTGAGGGTAATTGGAAAGATGAGAAAGGAGTTGAAGAATTTGAAGCCATGGATAATTTACTTTGACTTTTGTCCAGTTTAGTTAACCTTATTACATGTCATCTGCTTTCTTATAAAACGGGAGGGTAAACTCAATAATCCCTAAAATTTAAAAGGCCTGTAATATTACATGGTAGGGACAGTGATTAACTCAGAACCACTGTCCTTTGAACACACTTATCACTTTATGACAAATATAGAACCCTTTTAATGTAACACTGATGTAACACTATTCCCCGTTTGAGTCACCAATGACTTTCTAATATTTATTTTTTTCTTAGACCTCAAAATATTATATGAAAAACACTTTTTAACCTATTCGACCCCAGGGGAGGGGAGATATGTGAAGTGTGAAAACTGAATATTAATTTGAAGGTCTTTCCACAATGGCTCGCTGCTTGTTCCAGGACTGAAAATTCTCAGGTACAAGAATAGCTGGTGTTTTAGTCAGTTGTTTTTTTTTTTTTTAATTGTGACTAAAATACTTGACAAGAATAGGTTTTAGAGAAGGAAAAGTTTATTTGGGGGCTCATGCTTTCAGAGGTCTCAGTCTATATATAGCCAGCTCTCTTCCTCTGGGCTCCAGGTCAGGAACAAGATCAGGGCAGAAGAATGGGGCACAAGGAAGCAGCTTTCATGATCAGGAAACAGAGACTAAGCTCAGCTCACTAAATACATACCTTAAAGGCATGCTTCCAATTACCCTCCTTTTCCGACCACACCCTACCCACCTTCAGTTACCACTTTCCTTAATCCAATCAGGGGATTAATTTATTGGTTGGGTTAAGACTCTCTTAATCAAATAATTTCTCCTCCAAACTTTCTTGCATTGTTTCACACATAAGCTTTTGGAGGACCCCTCACATCCAAATCATAACAACTGGAGAGATGGGGGTGGTGGCTCATGCCTGAAATCCCAGCAACTCATGAGGTTGAGGCAGAAGGATCCTAAATTCAAGGACAGTCTCAGCAGTTTAGTGATGCCCAAAGCAATGTCATGAGACCCTCTATCAAAATAAAAAAAGGGAATGTGGCTCAGTGGTTAAGTGCCCCTGGGTTCACTCTTCAGTACCCACCCCCCTAAAAAAAAAAAAAAGGAGAGAGAGAGAGAGAGATCCAGCATATGGGATTAAGAAAGACTCTGAATAGTACAATAGTCCATGCTCTTGCTGTCTTTAATAATGTGGAATTTGGTAATGGAGGTGGTATTGGTGATCGGGATTTTGTGTATGTGTAATTGAGTATATAAATATAATTACTTTTAGAGCTCTAACAGTTTGGTAATACTACTACTTTGTGGCACTTTCATCATATTTAAATATGTGATTTTTTTGTTTACATAAAGACTTTTGTATTTGCTGTTTTTTCATTTTAAGATGTAAAATGTTTTATTAGCTTAGTTGTTTTTCATTCTTAGATATTGGCAAAAGATAGCACTTTTGTTTGTTTGTTTGTTTGTTTAGGTGTTAGTGAGTCTCACCTGGTGTCGATGATGTAGTTCATTACCCAGGCTAAGCTGTGCTATTTCATAGGTTTGGAGTATCAAATGTATTTTCACCTTACAATGTTTCACTTTATGATGGTTTTATCAGGGTGTTAACCCATTGTAATTCAAGGAGCATAAAACAAAGATAAAAGTGATATATATATATATATATATATATATATATATATATATATATATACATACATGCATCAATTATAAAAGAAAGCCAGTCAACATATTGAAGACCAATGGAGGTAAACCTAGAAAATGGGTTTGCTGCAATGAGGATTCCTGAGCTTTATTTACAAGTAAAGCCTAAAGCTCCTAATGTTTTATGTGCTATGCTTTAAGAATGATTTAGTACAAGTGTTTAAAAGAAAATGAAACATGGAAATACTAAAAGTGGGGAATAAAACTAGAAAGATATTTCCATACTACTCTCAAGTAAGTAATAAAAGAAACACACACACACACACACACACACACACACACACACACACTTGCAGAATGGAATCAACAGAGGAAAGAATTTCTGGATGACAGGGTTTAGTGTCTGAGTAATTGTGTTATCATTAGAAATGGGCCACACAGGAGATGACTGGATTTAAATTGGGTGTTTTTTAAAGAAGATAAAGAATTTATTCTGAAAATTGAGTGTTGGAGATGATAGCATGCTATACACATGAAACTTCCATCCAGGTATTTGGAAATGCTGTGAAAAGTTAGGGCTTAGAACAAATATTTGTGGGTCACTGTCATGGGATGGTGGCAGTGAAATGGGAGGATATCTCCCTTGACAAATAGTAGGAAGAAAAAAGAAAATGGTGATGTGATATTGTGGAAATGCAACAAAGAAACTGAAGATGAGAATTAAGAAGCATTTCAAGAAACCACATTGCCTCTGACTAGTTGACCTGAAGAAATTGTTGGCAACTGCTTGAGTAGTATTGATCTACTGTGAACTGATGTGTGCTTCACCTAAAATTTAAATTCTCCAATCTTATATGTCAAATAGATCACAGAATGGGGAATAAATAATGAAAGTTATAGGAAGGTGCCTCTAATGAAGTTAGAAATAAACATTTTGCATTTTGAGAGTAAAACAAAATAAAACAGAAAAAGGTCAAACTCAAACCTACTGAGAATAGAAATCATTTTCTCTAGATATGTGTAGAAAATTTTGATTAAAAGATAAAATGATTGCCTTACATACAGCAGCTCCTTTTAGAGAAGCAAATTTTGGAATTTCAGTTCTAGCATTGTCCTGGAAGAGAGATGTGACATTTTAGGGACTTGGATCAATCATAAGCAAAAGGTTCTCTGCCATGGGCAGAATGAATTTCTTGAGACTTTACTGGAGTAAAATACTCCCCATGTCAATCCTTGGGTTTTGCGTTAATTCTGTTTCGTCAATCAACTTATTGGTCCAATTACTGGATATATATATTCAAGGATATGTGAGCACTGGAAGTGGATTCTCCACTATGAATTAATTTTGTGAGAATTTAGTAAGTCATTTAATCATTTATTTGGGATTGCAGTGTTACATCTCCGTTTCTGGCTGTGAAAAGTTGAAAGAGCAGATTTCAGATAGCAGTAAATCCATTTGAGCTATGTCACCAGAGAGGCTACAGTGCGTCCATTGCCACGGGAGTTTTCTTCCTTCTCGACTTTCTGCCATCCATTTTCTGCTCTAAGAATTCTCAAATCTGGAGTTCCCTGGTGTTCAAAGGTCTTTTCTTATTAACAGTGTAGTCAGATCTGCTAGGAGAATCATCAGGTGTTACACGATTTTTTGATAAATACATGCAGACCATAGCTGGCTGAATGCCTAGATCAGTGTGTGGTAAACATACTGACTGATTGACTGGGTTCTACTTTGCATTATATGGTTGCAGAATACTTAAATGCTTTCCTCATTTTTATGTTCAGGATGCTGCAAACATAGAGTCCTAATGTTTTAGAAATGCAGTATTAAATATGTATCACAAAATGAGAGACAACAGAGCTGTAGTTAAGACTTCACTAAAACCAGAGGAATCATCAATTCTGATAGCTCCATTATCTTTCCTTCCATATTTGTGTTCTCTTTCAGTGGCTAGAATGGATTGAGTTCTAAGAAATCCCAGAGAAAAATATTTTATAAATTAATTGGTAATTACATAAATATAGTATTTGTCAAGACACCAAGTGCTAGGAGCATAGACTTTGGGTTAAGTTCCTCCTTACATACTAAGAAGACAAATGGAGAAACACTGCAACATGGGTATATTCTGCTGAAATGTTTGTCAATTGACCTGTTTTATTTTTTTCTCAATACCCAATAATTTTCCAATATCTATTTGTCTAACATCTTCAACATCACAAGTAACAGAAAAACTCATAATTTAAATTGTTATGGCCAGTAGTGCTTTTTATATAGAGAGATGAATTTCCTTGTTTATTTTTGCCAGTATTATTGTAAATAAATTCTTTTAAAAGAAATATGATTAAGAGTATGAATTATGAAGCAAGATGGCTTGTTATTAAATCCTAGTTTTCCCAGATATTAGCTGAACGGCACTGCACAGTTTACTTAAACTCAATGTGCCTCAGTTTCTGCATCTGAATCATGAGAATAATAATAGTTCTCAATGGGCTGTGGGTGCAGCTTACTGGTAGAGCACCTTCCTAGCAAAGCCCCAGTACTGCAAGAAATAGTTCCTAGTGTTGTTTTTAGAATAAAATGTTTCAATATATGTATATATCACTTAATATAGGGTCCCAAAATATTAAATGATATAAATTGTTCATCATAAATATTATCATATATGTATTATTTAGATAATAAAAAGCACACAGAGATTTTTCAGAGTCTTAACATCCTAATTTATGAAATATTGCTTCGTGCTGATAGATATTAATTAGTCATCCATTGACAGAATTATATATTCAACATGTATTCAATATAATTGAACATTGCTTTCCCTTTTATATTGAGATATCATAATCCAATCATCTTTTTTTTAGACAAAACGTGAGTGATTACATTGAGACAATAACATGAGCAAGATTATCAGAACTTGCAGAATTGCACTAATACTTTGCTAGCTACCCAGACTGATCTGAAAGATTTTTTTTTTTTGCATGTAATTAGTTGGAGTACTTGAGTTTGGTCAATAATATTATCTGATTGAACAATTAGTATCTGAGGCTAGCTATATCTATTTGTATGTAAAACTTGACTTACTTTAAATTCCTAGGATCTTTATTATAAAGGGGATCATATCAGATTTATTTGATATTTGAGAGAATAATTTTTTATATTTCATAATTATTATAATCCATGTGTCACTTATGGTATTTTTTCTATGAATCTCTTAGCTTAAAGCACTGAAATGCAATGTATTGTATTAATGTAAAACAATAGAGGTATTTTATTTTACCCTTAGGGGAGCTGGTACAGCTTATTCCAGTTATCACTCTTCATTCTACATACACAACACTGACCTTAAGGCCATGTTATGTGGAAGTTGGTTCACTTCAACCTGTATCTCTGTCACTTGCAATGATTTCTAGTCTGTATCACACACAGCAATTTCAGTAAGTGCTTAATTCAAGTGATTTACATTCACACATGGACCTCAGGTTTTGCACTTATAGATTCTATTCCACAATAAGCTCTCTCATAACCCTCTATTTCTCTATAAAGAAGTTTAGATATTTATATTAAGCTATCTTGTTTAAAATATTAAATGTTTTTTACTTCTTCTTTCCCTATATGTTAGGGAGAAAATGTAACTCCCTCCTACCTTCCTGTGTATGAAGATATTTCTATTTTTATTTCTACATTATTATTGAATTTGGGGTGAATGCAGGGCAAGTGAGTTTAGAAAGTAATAAATATTAATGTGTTCTCTAAGAGAAAAGAAAAAGTCTTCCAGAAAACAGGTTATATTCAGAATCACATTCACAAAGTAAAATTTCAAAACATTATTTTTAAATGAAATATCACAACTTTGAAGCTTTGAAAATAAGTTATGACGATGGTAACTTCATTTATTTTTGGTTATTCTTCAGAGTAACAAAACCCTCTAAGAGTGCTCTTTCTCATGTTAAAAACTTGCTTTAATTTACTATGAGGAAATTGTGTGAATGAATGGGAAATTAACTGAATGACATAGAACACACACATAATGTTCATCAGAAACCAGCATCCAAAATGATGTTAAGTTCACCTTGCACCTATATTATGAAAGGACTGAGTGGCAGTCACTGTAGAATTAAAGTTTGGCTGTATAGGATGGAATGGGGAAAGGCTGTAACAATGAGGCAATAAACTGTTTCATTCAGAGTTGATGTGTTCAAGAAAGAAAGACTTAGGTCCTGCCAAGTGTTTATGAAATATATTATTATATTTCTTCAGCTTTTTTCTTTTTAATTTATTAGTTCTTTTTAGAATGGATATTAGGGTCCATTTTAATATACTATATAAGCATAGAATATATCTTATTTTAATTAGGACCCCAGTCTTATGGATGTACATGATAGTAAGATTCATTCTGGTATAATCATACATCTACACAGGAAGTTTAGTTCAGATTCATTCCACTGTCTTTCCTATTCCATCCCATCTCCCTTCCCTTCATTCCCCTTTGTCTAAACCACTGAACCTCTATTCTTCCCCTCTCCTCCTTATTGTTAGTTAGTTTCCACATATCAGAGAAAACATTCAACCTTTGGTGTTTTGGGATTGGCTTATTTCACTTAGCATGATAGTCTCCATATACATCCATTTACTCACAAATGTCAAAGTCATTCTTTATGGCTGAGTAATACTCCATTGTGTGTGTGTGTGTGTGTGTGTGTGTGTGTGTGTATATATATTACATGTTTTCTTTGTCCATTTGTCTGTTGAAGGGTAGCTACCTACATTGATTCTATAGATTAGCTATTATGAATTGAGATGCTATAAACATTGATGTGGCTACATTACTGTAGTATGCTGACTTTAACTCCTTTGGATATATATACTGAGGAGAGGAATAATTGGTCAAATTGTGGTTCCATTCCTAGGTTTTTGAGGAATTTCCATACTGCTTTCTACAGTGGTTGCACCGATTGGCAGTGCCACCAACAATGTATGAGTGTACCCTTTTCTCCATGTCCTCACCAACATTTATTGTTACTTGTATTCTTGATAATTACCAAACATCTGAGAAACTTCCAGTTAAAAGCCTAAGAATGAGGACTTAGTGCTTTTATTGAGAAAAATAAACCAAATGATGGTAATTTTTCCTTTCACTCTGATGATTTCTTTGATAATTGAGAAAAACTTAAACCTTTTACTTGCGTGAACCTGTACACAAAAACGTGTAATAATTCTGTCATGCCTCTAACCCAAAAGTTGGAGTTGTGTTTGTGAATTTAAGCATGTACATCAAGAAAGAATCTTGCACACATCAAGAAAAGTTTTAAGATGAGGGACGAGCTTCCATTAGTGTACCAAACCTACACAATGTTTGCCGATACTGCTGGTTACTTTAAGCATAGCTCCTGATCTGTGTCTTTTCCGTGTTGTTTTCTTGTTTGCAACATTACAAAAAAGAATACTTTTAAATCAACTCTTTTTAAATTTGGTCTCATCAGAATTATTTCAAGTTTGCTGGACTTCATAGTATTTCTCACTAATGTTATTTTCATCAAACCTGAAGTGTCTACCTTCTTTTTTTCCCATTGCTAGTTTTCTGGGATCTTGGAAAAGTGTCTCATCGTTTTTCTAACCCTTTTCTAATCCTTTAGCTTCACCTTCTTGGCCCCATGTACCTTTCTTGGCAAAGGGAAAAGAACTTCATGTTCTAACCATCGGAAAATAGTTTTGATGTGTTTTAAACATGCTACAACCCTTGGAGATATCCAGCTAGCCAGGCTTTATGTTTGTCTGAGTTCTGCCTTTCACTTCTGTGTTTCCAATTAAAAGTAACTTGAAGAGTACATTTGGTAAGTAATGCTTTAGTTTGGCTGCATGTGTACAGAGAAGAGGAACTGTGTGTTCTGCAGACTGGGCAAACTATCTGCAGAAGGCTCCTGGTCATGTGGAAATAGGTAGAGCCTTCTCGCACACTAAGGTAGTACCCTTCTCTCCAAATGCTGACTGTCCTCTTGCTGCTCCTGTTCTCAGCAATTCCATTTGCTTTGCCAAGCCTTATCTCTGTTGAGCAACTGTCTAACCACTGGCTGAATCTGCTAACTAAAAACACCAGACTCTAACGTAGTAAGTTCTGTATGTGTGGATCATAGATAAGTCTTAATTATTATATCTTATATGATATTATCTCAAAGTTGAACAATGAATACTAAATCACCATTGGAATAAGATCCCGTATGCTCTGACGAAAATTAGTGTAACATAGGGTAGCATATATTTCAAATGCTAGAAGAAACAACTTTGAATGCTTTCACCATAAAGAAATGATAAACATTTGAGGAAGTAGATAATGCTCATTTAAACATCACACAATGTAGGCAGCAATGAATAATGGTCCCCCATTATTGTGTAAAAAAAAATATAAAACTTAACAGATTTCAAATACAACATATTTGAATTTAAAATAATCATAATTTTCTTATCATAATTATAATGAGTGGTTCTAGAACTTTTTAGTCTTTGTTATATAAGTTGTGAAAGATACTTCTGATTGCTTTAGTTCAGGGATTGGCATACGTTTTCTGGAAAGAGTCTGGTAAATATTTCAGGTTTTGTAGGTCATGTAGTCTACGTCACATCCACTCATCTCTGCTTTGTAGTGTGAAAGGAGCCATAGACAACATGTAAACAAAAGAATGTGACTGTAGCTTGCTACCACCTGGCCTATCAATAACTGTTTTCTTCATTTCTCTTTTGAAGCCCAGTTTTGTTGAGCTATTAGGTTGGTGAGCACATGCTCAGGAAGGTAGGCTCCACCCTCCACTTCAGTGATGAAACAGTCATTCCAAGGATCACCTTTTGTCTGTGGTTGGTATAATTAATTTCTGGTACATACATAAAAGGAAATTCATTGGGGCCTTCTAGTAACTATATTTTCAGAGAAGTGGCATGTGAGAAAACCAGGTTATTTAGGCAGCCACACAATGAGGTTGTGAGAATGAACATCTATTAGTACAAGACAAAGATAATAGCAATCATTCATGGTAACTTCAAGTAACTCATTATCTGCAGAGCACATTGGCACCACATTTTTTTGGTAGAGATTTTCATATTTAAAAAGGGATTTTTAGGGCTGGGGATGTGGCTCAAGTGGTAATGTGCTCGCCTGGCATGCGCGGGGCGCTGGGTTCGATCCTCAGCACCACATAAAATAAAAAATAAAGATGTTGTGTCCACCAAAAACTAAATATTAAAAAATTCTCTCTCTCTCTCTCTCTCTTAAATAAATAAATAAATAAAAAGGGATTTTTAAAATTAGGATTATAAGCAACTGTAATTCATAGCAAAGGCAAACTTTAGATCTCTAAAAATCTAATTAAAAATTCCATGAAGATCATAAACATTTTTAAAAACTATATTTTCAAAATATATTGCAAAATAAACACTTTAAAAAGTCTCTCAGAGTGCAAATAATTATTGTTTAATAATTTTTATGTATACAAGAATATTTTCTAAGATTTAAGAGAAGTTATAAAATAAAATTTAAGTTAGGGTCTTGTGGGAGAATATATAGATTTTAGAGAGATTTATTGTACTTACATGCATACATACTTTATTCTTTAATTGGGAATGAATAAATACATCTCACATTGAGTTGGTTATGAGGTGTAAAGCCACATAAGCCAGGCTCCAAATATTAAAAATTAAGCAAATTACTTTTTCTTTCTGATTTTTTTTCTTGTACAAGATATATCACTATTGCAGGTCACATGATAGTGGATTCCTGTAATCCCAGCATCTGTGGAGGCCTAGGCAGGAGAACTGCAAAATGTAGGCCAGCCTCAGCAACTTGGCAAGACCCTGTTTCAAAAAAAAAATAAAAAGGATTAGAGATGTAGCTCAGTGGTACAGTGGCCTTGGGTTCAATCTCAGAACCAAGAATAGATGAATAAATAATAAGAAAGAATAAAAAGAAAAATGAAGACTCATTACCATACATTTATACTCTACATATTTAATTGTATCTTGAAAGTCCATACAGCTAAGCAGTTTAGTTACTAAGACTGGAAAATTTTATATTAACCCAGAAATATCTTTGTCTTTCTATTTATTATCAATATTCAAGTGGAAATTTATTTTAAATTTATCCAGGGTTTAAATCTCAATTCTGAATCTTGGCTGTCAAATGGGAAAAGGTTCAGTTGGAACCCCTTTCCCACTTGTTAGTCGTTGGATAAAAACACGAATTTATTATAAAAGCAAGATTTTTTGCCTGGAATAATCCCCCCATTAATATAGGGCCTTCCTGCTTTCTGTTTAGTGAATTTTTTTTCCTTGCTGGACATTCTGTTTTAATTTGTTTCCTTGTCCTTTTTAATTTCTTCCTGATTTATAAAAGTAAAACATAACCATGAGAGGCAGGTTTGGGATTCAGCTTTAATGACATCTGAAGGAAAAAGAAGAAAAAGAAAATGGCTTTTTCGATGAATTGTTCTCTTGCCTTCTTTTATTGCTCTTCCCTTTGGGAATAATTGTCAGGTCTGGTCAGTCTCAGGAAAAGGGGTCTCACAGTGAATGACACATGTATAACTCTGAGGTATAAATGCTGTTTTCCCAATAGATAATGAATACTGTATGTGGTATGTACATATAGTTTGTTTTGTTGGCAGTGGTATTTGGTATTATTTAGAAAGATTGTGGAATATTCAAAATCATATCTATCAAACATTTACAAGAAAATTTGGTGTTGTTTTTTTTCCTAAGAGAGAGAGTCTTATGAGTTTGTAATGTGAATATCTTTTTGCTTATGGAAGCATGTAAGGTCTATTCTTTCAACTACCCTGAACTGTTTTGACCCTAAGTGATTTTAATAAGTGAGAACAGACACAGACGTCACTGTGGTACGTTCCAATGAGAATATCAGATTAATTACAAATATCAAAAAATTTAAATTATCTGGAGGAGAGTTGCCCCTGTCTTGTAGAAATTAACATCACCTAAATGGCTGTCAGTAGGTTGAATTGTCCTTTGATAGGAAGGTTGCTAACTAGGATGCAGCAATATCTCAATTCAAGCTGTTATGTTCAGCTACCATAGGTAGGATGGCCTATCAACCTAGAAACTTATTTCTTACAGGTAAGCTGGAATACCAAGACCAGGGTGTCATCATGGGTGGATTCTGGGGAGGGCCCACTTCTGGACTGCAGACTTAGGACATCTTGTTGCATCTTTGAATGATGCAAAGAGAGAGCTCTCTGATATCATTTTCATAAGGGCACTAATCCTATTAGGGGGGATTTATTATCATCACTTAACTACTTGTGAAAGGCCCTTCCTTCTGATACCATCCCATTGTGGGCTAGGATTTTAACATTAATTTTAGGGGGAAGATTTCAATCAATTTTAGGCAATATGTATTTACTTGTGTGAGTGTACATGTGTGTGCATGTGTATGTATGTATGAATCTGTTTTAAGTCTATCGGTATTATAGTATAGGAATTATTTTAATTGTTTGATAAAAGGTATGAAATAACTTGGAACACATGAATAATCCATTCAACAGATAACAGTTATATATCTCATGAAAGCACAAAACTAAAACCTGAATTTTAGTACCAACTCTACAACTCACTAGCAGTTATGCATTTGTAGGATTATTACTCTTGAAAGGATCATCTAGAAAATGATAGGCATGGACTAATTTATCAAATATATATTAGTTATATATTGTTGCATAACACTTTACTATCACAAAGTCTAAGTCTGATCAATAGAGACCTCTCTTCAAGGTGGCACTAGACTCAGATCAATGTATAGGCTGAAGCTGATTTCCCATCTGGAGCTTAGGGTCCCCTTCACAGTTCATTGAGGTTGTTGGAGGAAATTATGTACCTTGCAGTTGTAGAACTGAAGTCCCCATTCTCTGGCTGTCTAGGGGCCCGGGGTTGCTCTTAGCTTTTAGGGGCTTCTTTCAGATTCTAGCCATGTGATCCTCTCAAAATATGGAAGCTTACTTCTTCAACATAAGTTTAATTCTATTTACCAATATTAAAATCCTATTCCACATTGCTGTGTATATCTTATAAGATGTGATATAAAGCTATCCCAGCAGTAGCATAGATCCTCAAGTGAAAGAATTGTTCAGAATGTGAATACTAGGGACCAAGGATCTTGGGGGACCATCAGAATTCTCCCTACAACATGGAAATATTAAGATATAGATTGCTACAATAATTACATGAATACTAATACATCTTCTGGCAAGAAGTGAAGAGGAGGAATGTCCACAGTCATCTGCATGGATGAAAAACCCTGGTTTGGGGCTATCTCACAGTCTTGATGTCCTGTAGAGATTCCTGTATTTATCTTAAGTATCCCCTTGAATGCAGCAGACTACACATAAGTGATTAGTTATTATTCTAAGTAGTATTCTCTCTGTGAATTTTTTATTGCTGCCATGACACATTGATAAAAATATCCCCTTAAAAAGCCCACCAATTTACTTATTTAGGAGGACAAAAGTTCAGGCACAGATAGGCTTAGCTAGTTTATATTCTATGAAGTCAAACTTAAGGTACCAGCAGTGTTGATTTCCTTTCCATTTGTCCTGGGGGCAAATGAACTTCCAAACTTGTTAAATATACTGGCAGAATTCTGTTCCATGTAACTACAGAACTGGGGGCTTCATTTTCTTGTTGACTGTCCATTGAGGGTCATTCGTAGCTTCTAGAAGCTGCCAAATTCCTTGATTCATTCCAACTTTCTCTGTCTTCAAAACCCACAATGGCAGATTGAATCATTCTCATGCTTCAAAAGTTTGACTCCCTTTTTGCATTATATATCTTCTGTCTTCCCCTCTGATATTTTTTTGCCTTAATTTTTTTTTGCTTTCAATGGATCATATGATTAGGTTTATATATCTTGGTAAATACAAAATAATTTTCCTATGTTTAGGGGATCAGAATATGCCATTCCATAATATGCTACCTTGGCATAAGAATTATTTTGAGCTGATGTCATTTGAGAATCAACAGGTATAGGTCAAGTTCTCTGTTCTACTCTTATGTACCTGAAAGCAGGGTATAAATTTCCTTTTAAGGGAGGTGCCTCCCCTACTCCTATACCACGGAGGGAAAAAATACTCATAGGAAAGATGGGAAGTTGACACCAAATAAGTTTTCATAAGCAGACCTTACTAAAATAATCTTCATCTTCCATTCCATTAGTTTCCTCATATATTTTCTGGTCACTTCCCCAAAATTAATTATTTATGTAAATATTAATAAAATTACATGTCTATCTTATTTTTTATTAATTTAATTCATAGACACCTTAGATGCAGAAGTAAGATGATAGGGGAAATATTTTTCTTCATCAACAAAAGTAAGTTAATAAGTAACTTTAACCACATCTACCAAAGCCCCTCCACAGTATTTAGACTGAATAACCCAGGGATGGAAATCTTGGGACCACATCTTTAGAATTCTGCTCACCATATCATTTATATCTAAAACAGTGAATTAGCAAATATTTATGGTGTAACTTCTCTGTTTAATGTTCTGTATTAAAAATGGAGGAAAGAAAAATGAAGATAATGTGTTCACTGTTCATTAAGAGCTTAAATTTGATGGAGAAAAGTGGTCCTTATAAGAGATTCTAGGATGGAGATGAGCAGAAATTGTAGTTGGGAAGGATAGGAGAAAGACTGGGATGACAATGGTGTGCAGGAACAGTCATCGCCACACAGGGCAGAGCTTGGCTTATTGAGGACAAACCTGAAGTAATGCTGGGGAAAGAAGCACTTAAGAGGGTCTTCTGGCAAATCTGAACTGTGAATTATAATATGGAGGTTAGACCAACATATTTCTTTATTCTGTTCACACTATAGGGGACTATTTATAGTACTCTGTTTCCCACCAGAATATGGGACCAAATGAGAAATGGAATAGAAGCTAGGCTGAGAGATCAAACTGACACCAACATTTCTGATAAATCTGAGACCAGAGCACAGCTTAATAAGTCAGCCTCACCCAGTCACAGTGCCCAAGGATGTCAGGCTTTGTGTTCCTTTGTAAACCCAATGGCATGGAGGGACTCATAATTTGTGCTACTGTGTATAAACCAACCTCTGAAATCTTCTTACAAATTTCCCTCTGAAGAAAAGAAAGTAAACTTTTGGACTTCGAAGTTGGGGATATTAGTAGAGTTGAACTTTTTCCACCAAAAAACAGGAGCCAGGAGAATATGTGCTTTTCCACTAATTCTGCAAAGACCTTGCTCTCAACTAGAGATAGCAGTGTCCACTCTCAATATATCCCTTAAGAATAATTTAAAGATGATAAGACTGGAAGAAAGAGCTTTGAGCGTTTTAGAGAACACTTGAAGTATAAATACAAAGCCATCAAGTTTGGCTAAATCCTGTTGCTTATGTAACTTGTCAATAAGAAAGCTGTTTTTCTCAATCAGGCTATTGGCATTAGAAAGTATATCATGGAAACAATGATCTTGACTGGAATTTTTCTTTCAGATGGAGCCTTTAGGCTTCAGTCTTGTGAGAAAGCTACTGATTTAATTCTAGTCCTTTCAAGGCTAGCTTAAATGGCTAAGTAATGCCAGACTAAGGTCACTGACACTAAAAAGTTTTAAAATTTAAGGGCTATCAATTCACTAAAAGGAAATCCTGGAACCAATGTCCAAGACTTTGTAGAAATTGAACTTTCACATTCAGGTCAGAGGTCAATTACTAGTGGGGTTAACTTTGTAGTGATGGATACTCAGACAGCAACTGGGAAATTATATTGCTTGCTGAAGTGTGTGGCCTGATGAATTTCTTTTCACCTTAGTCTCTGAGAGGGAAACAAAAGTGACTCATTCACTTTATCTAAGAGATCTGACAAAAATTTTGTACTGTATGGGTAAAGAGACACTCCAGACATTCGGCATTTGTTTTTTAGGGATTGGCCAACTTCACTTGACTCAAAATGGGATAGAGAGGAAGAGCATGAGAAGAAGATTACCACTAAATAGGGAAGAGAGGTGGGAGGGAAAGAGGGGGAGAAGGGGAATTGCATGGAAGATGGAAGGAGACCCTCATAGTTATACAGAATACATGTATGATGTTGTGAGGGGGAAAAAAAAAGAAGTGTGTCACATTAGATTGGTTAGAGAGAAGTGATGGGAGGGGAGGGGAGAGGGAGGGGGATAGGAAGGGCAGCAGAATAAAATAGACATTATTATTGCTGTATGTATTTATGTGACTGTATGACCAATGTGATTCTGCAACCTGTACAATCAGAAAAATGAGAAATTATATCCTTTTGATTCAAATGTATGAAGTTTCAAGATCATTGTACTGTCATGTGTAACTAATAAAATAAAATAAAATAAAATAGAGACACTCCAAAAAGCCACTTACTTTTAATAATTTATCTTCAAAGGAAAACAAAAGGCTACTCAAAAAGTTCACATTTGCTTACAAATTTGGGAATTAAACATTTTATTGTTAAAAATAATTTTTAATAAAAATAAAACCCAATCATCTATATAACTGGTAAAGCAAAATCTGTTGAAACCTAATTTTAAAGTCTACTTTCAGGAGGCAATATAATATCAGTAACATTCAATGTTCAATACTAACCATAGATTTGTCATTGTTCTTGTTAAATTTAACATGAACATCATATTAAAATATATTTACCTATGATCATCCCACGTGTTCATATGACTATTTCCCTGAAACAAACATGTTCAAATTTAGTGATATAAATCAAGTGTGCTCAAGGAAATTCCTACATGCAGAGTGGAAATGGCTTTTGTCTGCTCTACAATGTCTGAGACTTCAGGCAAAAGATTTAACAGGTAGGAAGAAGGTTTGAGGTTTAGTATTATCTGATGCATAGTCATTAGAATATTACCCCTGTCCTGGGAGAACTCAGACTCTAGGACTGCCAGCAACTGGCCTCTCCCAGTGGTTTTACTTCTTCATAGCATGGTGGCAGCTGGCATGCAAGTTCAGGGTTTCAAGGGCAAGGGTTGCAGTGAACAAGGGAAGAAAGCCGGTGGGACCACTCTCATCACCATCCTCATATCTATTGGTTACAAGCAAATCACACACCCACTCACATTCAAAGGGAGTGTTGCACAAGTCCTGCCTCTCAGTTGCAGAAGTGTTAGGCCATGTCAAAGAAGCCCAGAGTGTATAAAATGCAAGATATGCTGTGGCTATCTTTGAAAATGCAATTTGTCATAATGTTTATGAGGGTGTTTCTATTTATTAACCAATTGAGAGTGTCCTCCTTCTACAGCCTGTCTTCTTTACCAATATACATCTGGGAACTATTCAGAAAGAAATTTTTGTGATTAAAAATAAATGAAATCACATCTTCTATAATCACGATGAACAAATGTTGAACTGAAAAGTGCATTCTTTTACTATTTGACTTGCCAGGAACATTATAGATATATTCTGCTAAAATTCTATTTGTATATTTCTCCATGAAAACTTTATTTCTCTTCATTCAGGCAGGTTGTGCCGGCCAAAGAGCAGATGGTGTGCCCATAATGCCTTGGGGCAGATGTTCTCATTTGGGCCATAACATGTGAATAAAAAAAATGCCCTATTCCAAACTATCTCATCATCTGGAGTAATTACTGGATACTGTCCAATGTGTACACAAGTCTTTTATAGCTGTGGATTATATTGGCCAGACCTACTGCTGGAGGCTTGGTTGATAGTAATACTATTTTGCTAAGTTTTGGAATGGATTATTTCACTCTATTCAATTTAATATTTTCCAAATGTTCATAATCTATATAATGTCTTTGACATAGAATTTAGGGATAAGGTCACAATTATTTTATTCATTCTGACTTTCTGGTTATGAATTTTATAGATTATGTTGCCCAAACAAATGAATATAATTATACTATAATATATTAGAAAATTGAAAATAAGCCCATTCTGGAAAAGAAGTAAAAAGAAGAAAAGCCAATAATAAATCGGGCAATTAGAACAGGAAGATGATTTTAAAGTGTGCTTTATTTGAGGATTCATTTCAATCACAAAAGATTCCAAGAATCTCCCCACCCCAAGATTCAGGTGTTCATCATTAGCAGAATTTCTAGAGATACTAGAAGCCAGAAGCAAGTTATTATGAGTGGTGGGAGTGAAAATAAAAGACAATTTTTCCATTTCATGAAAGAGGAAAATATTCAGAGCTTGATATACAATAGGCTTCATGTAGATAATTTTCTTTCTTTCAATCTTGAATACTATTCAATCACTCCTACTTTCTTTATCCAACCTCCAGTTCTAAGAAGATGACCCCTTTTAGCATTTGCCTGAAACTTTGAAAGTGGCAACAGAAGGCACTACGTATGAAAAGTGCTTATTGGTGTTGCTCTGCTAGGGAAAAGACAGAAGTTCAGATTATTCAAAAGACTTAATTAGAGGACAGACTCTCATATTACCTTGCACCTGCAACTTCTTTTTATGCTATTCACTTTACCTACATACTCAGGCAACATTGCTGAGAAAAATGACATTTTAAGAAATGCAGGCATCAGAATAGATACTCTTCAATTTTATTGGTATATTATGCATGTAGGCATTTATCACAAGCAGGTTCATTTTTTACAAACATTTTGGCAGTGTGTTCAAATTTTACTTTTAGTGCTATTCTTCAAATGTGACTCCATTAACCAGACAGCTAATAGATTTAAGTTCAGAGCAATGGTTCTCAACTGTAGGCAATTTTGACCTCCCAGGGATATTTGGCAATATCAAGAGACACTTCTTTTTTCACAACTGGGCAGGGCAGAGCGTTCTGCTGACATCTGATGGGAAGAGAATAGAAGGCTGCTACAAGTCCATAATACATAAGACAAAAAATGTTCCCCACCCAATAAAGAATCACCCAGTACAAAACACCAGTAGCACCAATGTTGGGAAACTCTTTATATAGGTTGAGAAAATTTTGGATTATGCTTAAACACAAATGATTGGCAGATAATTAACTGGTACATAAGGTTGGAAATGGTAATGATCACACTATGTGAACTATTTTCATTTCTTCTACCTCCACTTATTACAAGTTATCTGTTGTCTTAAGACCATTTTTTATTCAAAAGAATCCGTATCAGAGATTGCAAACTTTAGTTTTGCAGGATATCTTTAAATATTATTGGAGTGGGTTTTTCTTACCAAATGATGACTTGTTTGTTTGATAAAAAACTGGAATTCAAAAACAAACTGACAGTTGAGTACTGGTTAGTATTGGGGTAAGTAGACCCACCTGTCCATACTCTAATCCTTAGAACCTGTGAATGTGTTACTTTAAATGTCTAAAGGGACTCTGCATGTGTGATTGAGGTTGAGGGTCCTGAGATGGGGATTCTTTAGGTGGGACTAATACAGTCATAGGAGGCATTAAAAATGGAGCACCTTGTGGTCACAGGGTGAAACAGATGTCAGCATAAGAAAGACTTGATCAGACTTGCTGACATTGTTGGTTTTGGCAGTAGAGGATCAGGGTCCTGAACAAAGAATGTAGTGGCCTTTAGCACACAGAATAGGTCAGGAAATGGATTCTTCCTGATACTCTCCAGCAAGGAATACTTTCCTCCAGACACATTGAGTGCCCTAGTGAGACTCTCATTTTGGACTTAGAGAACTGTAACATAATGTATTTGTGTAAAATGATTAAATTTGTAATAATCTATCATGTACAAAGAGAAATCTAATACAAGAATTTTATTTGTGAATCTCATTTAAAGATGTTGATTTCTTCCAATCACAGATGGGAAATGAACATCTAGAGAAATAAAGTGATCTCCTTAGTGTCAGAAGGCTAGTGGGCCTGAGGACATGGTCTCCAAAGCACGTGCACTTAAGTTTAAAGCCAGTGCTTTCCTAATAGACCCCTAAATTATTTTTTAGGTTAAAGTTTATACCGTTTCAAAAACATAAAACATACACCTTATCTTTGGTGAATGTACTTTGTATAAAATGTCAACCTTGCAATTAATTTGAACAAAAAATCCTTTTCTGGAATTTGCAGGCTCAATTCCATTTTGCAAAAGGAAGGGTTCATATTTATGGATTTATACATGTTTCCCTCAATATCTGAAGAAAAGCATTGATTGGTTTCTAATTAAGTCATAGCCATGCCTAAATGCCCTCCAGTTTCTTTGAAAGCTCTCCATACTCTAGCCATTGCTCTTTCTCCTGCCTCCTCTCTCCAGGTGTCACACTTTCCACTTTAGGTGCCAGTCAAGTGGAGCAACTTCTAGTTTCTTAAATGGGTCATGGTCTCTTTTACTTGTTTTTCCTTTTTTCTCTTACAGTTGTAGATACTGTTTGCTATTTGTACTCATTCTTCAAGTACCAGTTTTCTGTCATTAAATTCTTCTGAAAGTTTATTCTCTGTCCAACTCCACCCACCAAGACAATGTGTTTCATTTTTACTTCAACTGTATTCCTTTTCAGAATTTGTTTCAATATTATAATTTCTCCTGACTTTGTCTGTATCTCCCTTTAGACTGAACGTGAAAGTTCCTCAAAGGAAAAATATTAGCAAATATTTCTCTTTATAAATGTGTGGATCTAGTGATGTATAATGTATAAACTGGAAAGTGCACAATTTTTTTTTTGAGAAAGAGAGAGAATTTTAATATTTATTTTTTAGTTTTCGGCAGACACAACATCTTTGTTGGTATGTGGTGCTGAGGATCGAACCCGGGGCGCATGCATGCCAGGTGAGCGCGCTACCTACCGCTTGAGCCACATCCCCAGCCCCAAAAGTGCACAAATCTTAAGCATACAGCTGGTTGAACTTTTATAGAATGATATGCACATGTAACTAGTACTGGGATCAAAAGAATGCTAGTTCCCTCCCTGGCAACTTCTTCTCTCTACAAGTGGCTGTCCCTTCCTCCTCTCCACCCACCCAAAGATAGTCACTATCTTGACTTCTAATGGCACAAATAAGTTTTGTTGTTGCATTAGTTTGCCAGTAGCTAGCAAACTCCAGTAGCTGCCATAACAAGATACCAACAACTAGGTGATTTAAACAACTGAAATGTATTGTCTTGTAGTTCTGGAGGCCACAAATCCAAAATCAATTTGTTGGCAGGGTTGGTCCCTTCTGAAGGCCATGTGCTGTTCTATGTCTTTTCTCTAGCTTTTGGCAGTGGGATGCCAATCTTTGACATTCTTTGGCTTGTATAAGTGTCAACCTGATCTCTGCCTGCGTGTTCACGTGATGTTTGTATGTGTATCCAAATTGAGCCCTGTTATAAAAACTCCAGTCATGTTGGATTAGATTCACACATTATTGCACTATGACCTTTCCTTATTTAATTACAATTGCAATGATTCTATATCCAAATAAGATTACATTTTGAGGTGCTGAAAGTTAGGTCTTTAACGTTTGGGTTTAGGGCAAAGGACCAATCCAATTTTGAATAAATAGAACCATATACTACGCATCATTTTGTTTGTTTCAAATTTGCTTTCATGCAAGTTGTCCCTGTTGTCTTGTTATTAGTCACTTCTTCATTTTGATAAATGCATTGTGTTATACTGCACATGATTTATCTATTCTACCATTGAAGAATATTGGAATGTGTATCATTTTGAGCTACAATACATAGTTCTGCTATGCAATGTTGTACATGAATTTTGGAGCATATGTGAAAATACTTATTGAATACAAGAACTTTTACAAAGACAATAAAGTGCTTTATTTATACTCTAGTAGCTTTGTTAAATGATCAAATGTTAAAGTTTGGGTGGGGTGGGAGTTGGGGAATCAAATCTTTTTCCAAATATGTTTCTTGGACTATTGATGAGAAAAATCTTACTGTGTGTTAGTTTCTAAAACAGTTCCAAGGCTTAAAAAAGGGAAATATTATATTAAAGAAGTAAAACATTTTATACAGGATTTTCTTTTGAATTGCTAATGTAAATTGTGCTTCTTCTAGAAAATGAATAGAAAAGACATTTCTTAAATTTGACAGGAAAGTGTTTTGGTTGTTTTGTGGAAGATATAGGTAGGAAGAAAAATTCCATTAGGATCTATATTTTTTTTTTACCAAATAGGTGCTTGATTATCCTCTTTTCAAATGACATATTATGAGCCCTTTGGTAAATTAATTTAAAAGTGTCAAGAAGATAAAAACATGGTTTGGGCCCCTGTCTATCTGCTTAATAATCTTCATGTGTTTCATTTGTTTGGGTGAGGGTTTAAATGTTTTTGCAGCATTGTGTATATTCCAGTGCTATTCTGTACTTTTAGAAGGGCATCTCTTCACACACAGGTTCCCTTTAATAAAGAAAAAATTATCTAGCCAGGTCTGATAGCCCATGTCTATAATCCCAGCAACTCAGGAGACTAAGGCAGGAGGATCACAAGTCTGAGGCTAGCCTCAGCAATTTAGTGAGACCCTAAGTGACTGAGCAAGACCCTGTCTCAGAATCAGAATAAAAGGTAAAATGGATGGAAGATAGCTCAGTGATAATGCACCCGTGGGTACCAAAAAAAAAAAAAAAAAGACTTTCTTTGTTTTTACAAAAGAAAAGTCTCAAAAATTAGCAAGAATAGTTAGTAATCAATCAACCAAGGCTAAGCACATGCTATCCTTTTACTGATCCCTGGTGTAATTAATGCTTAAAAAGGAGGAACAACCCCATTTCAATTCCTTTCTTGACTTCTTTCTTAGCAGTACAATGGATTAAATGCTTGCAAGAGGAGTTGTTCCCATTGTATATCTTAAAAGAATTAAATTTTAATTACCAAGTGCATTAAACCTGTATATTAATTAAGTGGTTTTGGGTTGCAGTGGTCAGGCATCAGCACTTTTCCTGATGTCTCATTTTGCTGACTGCAGTCTGCAGAGAAGCTTGCCCCCAGACTGCAGCAACAGGACCAGGCTGCCAAACAGCACTGAGGCCAAACAAAAGGGCTTGCACCCCAATTAAGTTAAAAGTCTCTGAGCTGCTCTTGCATTCCAGATGGCAAGTAAATTCAAATCTACAGGAGGGATTTAATTAAGATACGTTGATTGCAAGCATGAAGCCAGGAATTCAATCTTAAGCAAGAACAAAAAATGTAGTGGCATTTAAAAATGACTGCAGTATAAGTATGCTCTAGGCCACAGTCAAGAGTCAGAGACCAGATACCTAATAGTTCCCTTTATTTTGCACTCACTGCTGTTTAGACAACTTTAAGTCTGGCGTTTGGGGCTGGTAGTCACTTCAGTGTTTTGTTCTTGGTGGCTAAAAAGACGGTCTTTGGAATTAAACCAATTTGGTTCCAAAGGCTAGTCATGCAATTACTAACTAACTCTATGACTTTTCCTGGAACCTCTATTTCCTCAATTTGGGATGAAGTCACCTATGTCATAAGATTGTTGTGAGGACGGAAAGAGAAACATCCTAATCATTCTCAAGAGTGTGTCACTAGCCCTGGTCTTTCTGCAGATATAAATTTGTCTATCCAATTGCTTGATTGCTGCATTTACCTGGGTTTGTAATAGGCATCTCAAACTTAAATCAGTCAGAACAAAACTGTGAAGTGTACCCAATACAAAAATCTGTTGTCCCCCAGCCCCTTTCTCAGTACTACTATCTGTCCATCTGCTCAAACCAAAGAACCGGAGCTAATGTTCTTCCTTTTCCATAATCTGTCACAAGTGTCCAGTCAACTCTCTCTCTCTGATGGGTATCTTGAATATGTCCCCACCTCTTTCCATGTCCATTGCTGTTATACTAGTCCAGCATTTATCAAGCTTGATACTATTGGTAATTTGGAAAAGATGGTTCCTTATTGTGGGAAATTGTTCTGTGTATGCAGAGACCCCTGGTCTCTACCCACTAAATGCCAATAGCACTACCCCAGTTGTGAACCATGCAGGTCTCCAGACACTGGTGAAAAAAATCAACCTCAGTTGCAAACTACTAGATCATCATTACCTATTGACACAAAAAAATTAGCTATCATAAACTCTTTGAAATATTTTATATTTGCTTTTATTTCAATAATTTATTTGTATTTTTCTGTTATCTAGTCATGTAATTCACTACTTCTGTAAAGGCAATTTTGCCTCTTTTCAAACTTTAAAGTGTTTTTCCTTTGTCTTCTGTTATTTGTTTTATTATTTATTGCTACATCAAAGATGAACTTAATAGTTTAAAATCATCTAATGTTAATTTTGCTCACAAACTAATGGTTTGGACAGAAGTTGGTAAGAACAGCTCTTGTGTGATCAGTGCATGTCCCCAGGATAGCCAGAGTCTAGACACTGGACTGCACTACAATAGGGTAAATGACTTCTGGGAGTGAGTGGCCCAAGAGGGAGAGAACCAAATTATCTCCTAGGACCTAACTCCAGAATATATACAATGTCTCTCCTGTAATATTTTTTGTGAATTTCAAGGACAAGGAAAATAATTTCCACCACCACCCCCCCCCACTGAGGGAATGAGTGTATAAAATCAAAAGATGATTGTGGCCTATTGTGGAAAATACCACCTGCCGTACTGTTATTTCAAGATGAAAGTTGAATTGGAAGTTTATGCTTTAGTCTTAACTTTAAAGTGTATTGTTTTTCTATTTTGTATTACAATTTGCCAGACTTAGAGCTGAAAACAACAGAATTTCACTTTAAGGCTTATGTAAATCAGAAATATGATCTTAGCTTACCTGGATTCTCTGTTTAAGATTTCTCAAGGCCTCAAGTTGTCAGTAGGTTGTGTTATTTCCTGGAGTCTGATTTCTCTATTAAGTTGACACAATTATTGGTAGAGGGCAGTTCTTTGTGGCTATGGGATTGTTCTTTTGCTGGTTGTCAGCTGGTGGCCATCCTTGGCTTCTAAGAGCCACCTTGGAGTTTCTTGTCTCTATCCTTCCTTGTTTACCCCCAACCCTAATCGTTGTGACATTTTTGGTGTTAGAATTCTGGAAATATTGCCCTCATAGAAAGAGTTGAAAAGTGTCCCATCTTCTTATTCTGCTCTCCCCCCCCGCCTTTTTTTTTTTTGCATACATTTGCAAAGCATTGAAGTTATCTTATTAGTTGTTTGTCAAAATTCACCAGCAAAATCATTAAGGCATGGAGTCATGTATTATTATTTGCTTACCTGAGAATGTTTTAATTTCTCCTTAGTTTTTGAAAGACAGTTTTGCAGGACATAGAATTTTCATTTGGCATTCTTATTTCAGAACTTTGAATATGTTATCCACTGCCTTATGCCCTGAATGGCTTTGGATGAGAAATAAGCCTTTAATGTTATTTAGATTTGCTTCTGTGAAATGCTTTTAAGAGTCTCCCTTTGTCTTGGTCTTTTGGACAGTTTGATTATGGCATTAGGTGTAAGATCTTTGATTTTATCGTATTTGCCAGCTCGTTGCATTTTTTGATGTGGAGGTTAGTATCTTTTCACTGAATTTGGGGTGTTTTCTGTGGTCACTTTTTTTCATACATTAATTTTGACTTTTTCATTATTTTTATTTGGGGAATCTCCTTGTGTATATGTCAGATGCTTAGGCTCTGTGCCTTTTTAAAACATTTTAATATTTTATTTAATCCCAAACATGTAAAATACTATCATTTCAACATTTTATGAGCACAAAATTATTAGATCTGCAATATCATTTTTTTGTAATAGCAACTCTTTAAAATTTAATTCTAGATGCATTTGTTTCTTTTTATTGATATATAATTATACATATTTATGGAGTAAAGTATGATAATTCAATACATGTATATAATGACTAATGATCAAATCAGGGTAATGAGGACTAATGATCAAATCAGGGTAATGAGCATTTCCATCTCCATAAACATTTATCATTTCTTGTTGGAAACCTTTGATTTCTTTTCTTCTGTTTTTTAAAAATACATAATAAATTATGAACTATAGTCACTCCATGCTGTGTAACATTAGAATTTATCCTGCTGATGTACCCATTGCTAACCTTTCTCTATCATTGTCTCCCAGCTGCTAGTAATTGCTATTCTACATTCAGATTCACTTTTTTAAAAAAGCTTTCAAATATGAGCAAGGATGTGAAGTATTTGTCTTTCTATGCCTGACTTATTTCACTTAACAATCACTGTCTTCCAGTCACATCATGTTGTTTATTCTTTTCTTTACCTGTAGACACCTGGGCTTATTCTATGTCTTGGCTATTGTAAATAATTCTGTGATAAACATGAGAGGTGAGGAATTTATTTGAACAACTGATATTTTCCCCTCTGGATATATATCTACTAGTGGGAAAGCTGGACCATATGATAGTTATATTTTAAAATTTTTAGGAAACTCAATACTGTTTTCCATGATGGCTGAACTAATTTACATTTCCACCAACATTATAAAAGAGTTCCTCTTTCTTCACATCATCACCATAGTTATCTGTTTCTTGATTTTATTTACTTATTTTTATTACAGTCATTGTAACTGAGGTTACAGATATCTCATTGTGTTTTCAGTTGGCATTTACTTGGGTTTTAGTGATGTTGAACATTTTTTTTCACACATTTGTTGTCAACATATATCTATATTTGTAGAAATGTCTATTTAGACTATTAGAATATTTAAAAATGAGATTATACATATTTATATATTATATATATATATAGCTTTTGTGGTTATATATATATATTATATATATATATATAGAATAAAACTGAAATGTTTATCAAAATGAGATTATTTGGTATTTTTCCTATTGAGTTTTTGGAGTTCTTAGTGCATTCTGGATATTAATCTCTTATCAAATGAACAGTTTCCATATATTTTCTTTTCATCCTACAGGTTATCTCTTAATTATTCATTGTTCCTTTGCTGTTATAGAAGTTTCGCAGTTTGATATAATTCTATCTATAATTCTGTCTGGTTTTGCTTCTGTTGCTTATGCTTTTGAGTTCTTATCCACAAAAAGTCATTCCATATATTGATGTATTAAAATTTCCTTCCTGTTTTCATCTATTAGTTTCATAGTTTCAGTATTACATTTAGGTCTCTGATAATTTTGAATTAATTTTTGTATATGGTCAGAGATATGCATCTAGTTTCACCCTTTTTTGTATGGCCTCCAGTTTTTCCAGCATGATAAAAAAATATTTCAGAGACTTTCCTTTCTCCAGCATATATTTTTTGTCATTGTTATTGAAGAATAGCTGGCTATAGATGCACTTGTTTATTTATAGATACTTTATTATTTACCATTTGTCAATGTGTTGATATTTATATCAGCACCAAGCTGTTTTGGTAACTGTAGCTTTATAGTATGTTTTGAAGTCAGGTATTATTATGCTAATGTTGTACTTTTTGCTTAAGATTGCTTTGACTACTTGTGTTTTTTATGGCTCCATATTAATTTTAGAACTTTAAAAAAAATTACATTGAATGCTAGGCACGGTGGCATGTGACTGTAATCCCAGCTACTTGGTAGGCTGAAGCAGGAGGATTTCAGGCTTGAGGCCAACCTTAGCAATTCAAAGAGAACCTGACTCAAAAAGAAAAAAAGAAGAAGAAGAAAAAATAATAGAAAAGGACTTGTAATGTAACTCAGTGAAAAATTGCTCCTGAGATCAATCCCTAGTTCTGCAAATAAATAAATAAGTAAAAAAGAAAAATTTACATTGAAAAAATATGACTGGTATTTTTTTTTTTTTAGGAAGTCACTTTGGGCAGTATGACATTTTAAGAATATTAAGTTTTACAATTCATAAACATAGGACGTCTTTCCATTATTTAGTGTACTCTAAATTTTTGCCAATGTTTTACAATTTTCACTTTATATATCACTCACTTTCTCAGTTAATTATAGTCCTAGGAATTTTATTTATTTTTAGCTGTCATAATATAATTTATTTTTAATTTTTTTTCAGCAAGTTCAGTATTGACATATAAAATACTGCTGATTTTGTATGTTTATATTGCATTCTCCAACTTTATTGAATTCATTTATTAGTTTCATTGCTTTATTTGTGTGTTTATATGTGTGTGTGTGTGTTTTATGGTACTAGGGATCAAACCAGGGCCTTATGCCTGCTACACAAGCATTCTATCACTGATCCACATTTCCAGTCCACTGGTGGAATCTGTAGGTTTTACAGTCTATAAAATCATATCACCTTCAAACAGGTAATTTGACTTCCTCCCTTTATATTTGTGTGCATTTTGTCCCCCGCCCCCCCCGTTTTTTTTGTTTTTTGTTTTTTTTTGCCTTATTGGTCTGGCTAAGTCTTCAATATTACATTTGATAGGATATAACAGTGGAATCTCTGTCTTGTTCTTAATCTTAGAAGAAATTATTTTGGCTTTTTCCTATTCAGTATGATGTTGTCTGTGGGTTTTTCTTTTTTAAGAGAGAGAGAGAAAGAGAATTTTTTAAAAATATTTATTTTCTTAGTTTTTGGCGGATACAACATCTTTGTACATGGATCGAACCTGGGCCACATGCATGCCAGGCGAGCGTGCTGCCACTTGAGCCACATCCCCAGCCCCTCATATGGGTTTTATTGTGTTGAGATATATTCCTTCTACAAATAAGTTTTGATAACAAAGGTACTAGTTATTATCCTTGTTTTAAGAAGTTATGGAGTTAGACAATTGTCACTTTTTAATTTTTTTTTAAATAAAAATCTTAGGAAAAAACAGTTTAAACTGAGGGAGGTTTGAGCTTGAATCAGATAAAAACAACACTTATGCAGGAGATTTCAGGAGAGTAGTCTAATAGTTTAAATAATAACCGTTTTCTTGGATTGGTGCTTTTTGTCTCAAAACAGTTAAAAACTGCTTAGCCCCATTAAGCAACTGCCATGCTGACCATTTTGATGGCTGTTATTTTTTTAGGGTTACTTCAAAACTAGAGAGAAAGTAATAGGATTGATGCAGGTTACAATACCACAAAGTAAGTTTTTCTTTAGATTTTATCATTTTTTTCTGGACAAAACATGCCTTAGATTGGTGAATGTTTTGATTATTTACAGAATTCTGAAAAAGGCATTTGACAATTTTACAGGTTTCTTTATTGCTTTTATTAAGAAGTATCCTCATTTCTTTATTTCAGAAATCCCATCTTCTAGTCTATTAGTTTTCTCTGCTGTGTAACTAATAAGCACAAGTTTTGTGACTTAAAATAACACCCATTTATTATCTCACCATTTTGTAGCAGTGCCACAAAGAGCTCTACTCACTTTTGCAGGGCTAAAATTTAGATGTCATCCTGGGCTATGTTCTCTTGTGGCACTTGAGGTCCTCTCCCAAACTCATTCAGGTTGTTGATAGAATTCAGTTCCTTGCAGTTTGAGGACTGACACTCTAAGCTTTAAAGACCACCCCTTATGCATAGATAACTTACAGTATGGCTGTCTGCTTCTTTATGCTAGCAAGAGAGTATCCCTCTGATGACTTACAACTCTAACCTATCACCCTTATGCTAAATGGCTTACCTTCAGTGCATCCCCAATCATGACAATTTTCCTTTGATTAACTTAGATTCAATTGCTTAAAGACTTTAATTACATCTGTCCTGCCAAATCCCCTCATCTTTGCTATATAACATCACATAATCACAGGAGGGATATTTCATTTCCTTTGTCATAATGCATTTTTTAGAAAGAAGTTATAAGTCCCATATATGATCATGAAGAAGTCATGATTCAAGGTAATTGGACATTGGAAATAGTCATGAATTCTGCCTACCACCACATACAATAGATTAGAAAATGTCCTCATGTTTTCATTTATTTAGGCATTTAAATTCATAGTTTTGTAATTTTCATAAAGTAATTATTGACTTCAAGCATTATTATAAAGTAATAATAGATTCATTATATTCTAACCATCAAATATAGTAAAAAGTTAATGGATAGTGTGACAAGATCAAGTTCATATAGAGTTACCTTTGAAAGTCTTCCTTATGTGGTGGATTTACTATCAATTACACAAACTGTATTGCCATCCTCATAAAACTCTCAGTGCCCTAGTTTAAACTCATATGTCTATGCTGTCTACACTGGAAGTTTTCCAGATGAGATTTTTCTTGATAAGAGATAATAAGAAAATATACATACAGTTTATTCAAGCTTCCCATGACTAGGTTATTTTTAATTAGGTCATTCAATATGGTGACTATTACTAAGCTTCTCAGCAAGATGATGTTCTTTTCTTGATGTAAGTAAATTTTTTGAATTTAAACTAATGCATGGAATGAAAACTATAATGTCTGTGTTTGACTCAACTTTGACTTGTTTATAAAAAACTTATAATTGTTAAAAAGGAAACAAAAAACAGCTTGTCTTTTTTTAATTAAGGAAACTAAAGTTTTCTTTTAAAGTTAAAAAAAAAAGCTAAACCCCCAAAATGGAATGTCTAAATATATTCACATAGAAAAAGCTAAATAATCATCAGTAGTGTTCCCAAACAGTTTTAGAATCCTTTCTTTAAAAATAATGTAATATTAGATACAGAGACTGTATTGGAAAATCACGTATAAGTACCACACGAAAGAATTATTTCTCACAATTTTTTTATGCTATGGAAAGTGCTGTTCCAAGAATTGGATTTAATATCTCCTAGTTTTCTTTAAATCTTAATGCTAAAGTTCTTATTAAATGAAATTTTTATGGCATCAATAATTATAAAATTTCTTAAGGACCATGTTGGATTATGAAACAGCTGTTCTTAGCCATTAGCTTTCATATTTAAGGCCATATTTATAAGCTTTTCTTAATTTACCACTTTTTAAAAGATATAATTTTTGCTGGCACAGCTCTTTTGGAGATAACTAATAAATGAATAGGTGATTATGCAAAAAAATGTTGAAAACGATTAAATTTTTTTAATCGGAAAATATTGGGTCAGGAAATTCCACTTAAATCAATGAGGGAAAAATGTGCTCATGTTGTAACTTGATAGAGCTTGTTTGTCTACTTTATTCTATGCCACAGATGTAATCCTGGGGGTTTACTTGTGCTTTGTATTTTTGCAAATTGAACTTTATTTAGAAGACTAAGAGATGCATAGGAAGAAGCAGTTTGGCAAATTTTTAGAGTAAATCATTGTGGAATGGCATGCAGATGCTGAAAGTTAGTCTATCTTTGTCCTCAGATCCTAGATATTCTATTTTTAACTATGTGCAAGACATAAATTTCCTCTTCAGTTTCTTTTTAAAAAGCACATGATTCTCATAAGGGTATGGAGAGGATTAGGTGCATTAATATCTGTAAAACACTTAGAACAAAGTGAATATTGTATGAAATAGTTATCATTTATTAATACCATTATGTTATAGTGTGATTTTTTTTACTTTACATGTTGAGGTTTTCTAAATTACAAAAATAGATCAGTAAACCTCATTGACAATGCTATCACATAACACATTCATCCAGTGAGTTTTTTTCTTTTGCATCTATTCATTCATTTAGCTAATATTTTTAAAGGTGCGGTTATGTATAAGTACTGAGCTAGTAGATTGAGCAAGAAATATATGGTCTCTGCCATCATGGAATTTATAATCACAAAAGAGAAAGAACAAAAAATGAACAATGCATGTAATATTTAAAACTCATAATAAATTCGTTGGAACAAGCAAACAGGATTGAGATAGAGAATATCAGGGGAGAGTCTTTCATTGAATAACCAGGTGTTGAGAGCCACAGACAAGTCAAGATGGCACCTGGCACTTTGCCAGAAGGAGTGGTTTGAGAAGTAACGCCAGTGAGCCATTAAGATGATGGAGATTCCTTAATGACTGACTGCTGTATCTAATGATGTTAATTAAGTTAAGCTGTGTATAATTATTAAGATGATGAGGATTCCTTAATGACTGATTGCTGTAACTGGATGATGCTAAATTGAAACAAGCTGTGCATTCAGTTATGTATATATACCTCTACTGTCCTACAATAAGGCGGCTCCCACTGTATCAACCTTTACAAGTTGCTTGTCACCTCCCCTCTCCCCGTTATTTTGCCCAGCCAGACTGCGGCAAAAAACTAGGAAAGCCCTTTTGAGGAGATGACATTCCAACAAATTTTGTATTTTAAGTGCCAGTTTGGCTGGCAGAGCATTCCAGATGTGTGAAAGAATATTGAGGTATGAAAGACCTTTTTAGAAGAACTAAAGAAGACAATATCATGGTGGTTGAGAGAAAGACAAACTTTTTTTTGTTTTTTTTTTTTTTCGGTGGGGAATCAAAAGTTCAGTTTTGGATGCACTAGTTTTGTTAAATTTTTTTAGAAATCCAAACTGATGTATAGTAGGTACTTGAATACATAGATCTGTAATTCAGAGGAGTCTACTCATAGAGGAATACTTGGAAAATAACCATTTAAATCTTTATAACTGTATAATGTAAGTTAAGGTGAGTTTATATTAAGGGAAACCATCAAGGACTGAAACAGTAGGAAAAAAACAGGCAATCATAAGAGGAAGAAAAAACAAATACATAAAGAAAAGCGGAGATTAGTGAGATGGAAACCTGGAAGGTGTGAGGTCAGTTCCTCCAGGTCCATTCTTATGGAAGGCTGAACCCATCAGAGAGTCTATGCTTCTTAAAAATACAGAGACTAAAGCTTGCTAAAACAGTATGGTGGAATTTAATATTATTGTGCACACATAGTTGAAAACTTCAGTAGTTAACATCAAGGGGAAATAAAAATTATGAACACACATAGAGACTTTAATAACCATTTATTTAAAAAAAAGATATGCACAACTGAATGAACCATTACCTCCTTTGTGTTGGCAAATACAATTCCTTCAAAGTAGCTTTTAAGGTTTTGTATTTTGTCATCTATTATCCTTAAGACTGGGAAAATTATTTCTTTGAAACTTTATAAATATTACACAAAACATGGTTGAAACAAAGGTGTTCTTAAAGACTAAGAAAATTAAACTTTGTAGTCAATTAGGAACCAAAATGGATTTATTGAAATGGAGGAAACATATGATCAAAAGATGGTGATCTATTAAAACTACTCCATGGGCAGCATAAAGAGTGCTGGGAAAAGAGATGACAGGCAGGGGTAACAATTAGGAGACAAGTTAGAGGGGTGACCCAAAGACAGGCAACTCTAGGAAGGAAGGAGAGAAATAGATGCAACATTCATTGCAAAGAGGAAATAAGTGTCTTAATTACAGGATGTTGGGCATAAGGAATTAGAGGGAACCAATTATTTACAGAATATCTTGATCTATGAGATCAATATTTATAGAAAGTCTTAATCTATGAGATTGGTAATAACTCACAAACATTAGGAAAAATAGGTTTGAGGAATATAGTAAGAAGATGAATTTTTTTAAGTTAAATATAATGTGTGTCCACTGGACATAATAACTTTTAATAGAGGGAATTACATTTCCAACAGGAACCTAAAGTCAGTCCAACCGTTACCATGCTAACACTGTGACTAAACCATACACTGTCCTCTATTTCATTTGAGGAACAAATATCTGTTAAATTACAATCACTTAATTGGTTGTTTCTGTTTATTATTTTATAGATTTTTTTTATATTGAGATTCAGACTTTTGTGATTATTTCTGGTGTCTCATCTAATTTTTAAGCTTCATCTCCCCAATTTCCCAGAATAAAGCATTTTTGTTAGTAATTTGTCATGTATGTAAGTTCTATATTCTCTTGGTATCAGAACCCCTCCATAGTATGTGAGGTTAACATCTGTATTCCACACTTACATGTAATATCCAGGATACACACACAATGTTTTTTTTTCTCCCCATGGAGGAATGTCTACCTAGCCCAGTATTTGAGACATAAAACCAAAGCTGGTTTTAGTAAATGAGGAAAAATAAAGCTGTTCATTATAAATGCAAAAGTACTTGATATTGAGATGTGTGTAATATTATAAGACATATACAATAAAATGGTATTGGAAGTAATTTAGAGAAAGGCATTTATTATGGAGCCCAGAAGAAATGCAATTATAAATAGCAGAGTTAGAATTGGAAACATAGTCAATACTTCTTTTTTATTAGAAAGAGCAAAAGAGCTGAGATATTAATAAGCCTATTTTTAAGTTTAGTAAACTGTTTTAGAAGTAATTATGTAAATTGTTTAGAATTTTGAGACAGTAAAGAAATCAAAGTGGTGAGAGTTAAGTAATTTCTGTCAATTTTACTTTACAGCATTACATTTTCTATAATGCAAGCATTTATAATTTCTTCTGTTTACATTTTTTTTTCCTGTACATGTAGTTTGGGCATGATTCTTGATGCACAAAAATTCAAAATTATGTCTTGACCTTATGTCAATGAAATCCATAAAAATGTGTCATATTGGACAATTTAATATTAATCTACTTTAAAAATAATAAAATAATATTTTTTACTCAAATTTGAAATGCTCAGATGCTTTATAGACAGTAAAATAACACCAGAAACTCTGCCATTATTCATGAACAAAGTGGTGCCAGTCTAGTCAATAAGTTGTTTCTCTAGATTTTACTAATTGTCAAAATTTGCTCATTTTAATGTTTACTTAGAATTACATCAATTATTTAATTGACATTAATGAGTTATTTGAAATGTACTTTAAAGAAAAATTAGCTGAATCTATTTAATTGATTTAGAGTGGCACATCATCAGCAAATTATTTATAATATACTTTAATGAAAAGTTAATTGAGTTCATTCGATTGGTTTATGATAGCACTACATAAACAAATTTGCTAATAATTAAAAGATTGTTTACTTGAGTGCAAATGAAAATATTTATTTTCAAGGCAGTCGCATGATGCAAGCCTATAATCCCAGCAACTTGGGATGCTGAGGCAGGAGGATCACAAGTTCAAAGTGAGCTCCAGCAACTTAGTGAGACAAACAATTTAGTAGACCCTGTGATGGGGTTGTTGATCAGATTTTTAATGCTGGATTCAATACCTGATAAAAAATATTTTTAATGACAACACTGCAGTGATGTTTTTCAGTATCCATTTCTCAGAACATATTTAAACCATCAGAAATTAGCTTGGGATAAGTCTCAGTCATCAGGCTATGGCTGGTAAAAATTAATTTGAAGATCACATGCATAATTTTTAAACCAGCATTTTTATAATATAATTTTACTATATTGCTCAAATAATACTTATAGTATAAATTTCACAACTACATGTTAGTTACAAATTAACTATTTTCACAAGGCTAATGGATAGTCTACATTAATAAGTTATGACTCATATAACTTATTAATGAATTCTTATTAATAATATAACCAATAATATAACATATATTAGTGATTGTAATATAATCAATAATATAATTTATTAATAATATAATATCACTAGTTGATATTACTAATATTACTTAAGGCATTTGAATAGCATTTAGAGTACTTGTCATCATTTACTTTGCTCCTCTTTGCTCTACCTTTATCAATCAGATATCAACAGGAATGTAAAGGGAAGGTTTATATATAATATTTAGCTTTGCACAAATGAATTCATATGGGTGTTTTCATGTTTTTGACTATTTTTAATAGTTCTGCTATGAGCATTTGTATATATAATTTGGTGTGGAGGTATGTTTTCAATTCTCTTGGGTGTGTACCTAAGAGTAGAATTGCTGGGTCATATGTTAACTTTTCATTTAACATTTTGAGGAAGCTTGTTTTACTGGCTGTACCCTTTTAAATTCTCATTAGCAATATCAATTTTAATTCATAGAGCACTGTATTTTATTGTAATATCAACATTATTTATTCATTTTTAGTAGTTCATTATAGTTATATGTAACAGTGGATTTCATTTTGACATGTTCATAAATACATATAATATAGTTTTTAAAAATTTTAATCCCCAGTACTTCCTCTCTCCCTTTCCTTCCTCAACTCTATTGGTCTTCCTTAATCTTCTATTTTTATTGGTGCATTACAGTTATACATAAAATTGGAACAAATTGTGATATATTTATATATCCACATGGCATAATTGGACAAACTTTATTTCCCAATCCTTCTCCTTTTTCTTTCCTCCTTCTCCCCCTTGGTCCCTCCTTCTACTGTACTGATCTCACCTCTCTTTTTGTGAGATCCCCATATTTTGTGTCTTTTTTCTCTCTAGCTTTTACATATTAAAGAAAATACCAAACACTCAATTTTCCTTGTTTGTCTTGTTTCATATAGCATATCTCTCTACTTCTAGCCATTTACTAGCAAATGACATATTTTTTTTACTCTTTATGGCTAAGTAGAACTTCCTGCGTACATATACTTTATCCATGTATTTATTGACAGGCACCTAGGCTGGTTTCATAACTTGGCTATCGTACATTTTGCTTGTATAAACATTGGTCTGCCTGAATCACTATAGTATACTGATTTTAATTCTTTTATATAAATACCAAGCAGTAGAATAGCTGGGTCATATGGTGGCTCTATTCCTAGTCTTTTGAAGAGTCTTTATAGTGCTTTCCAGATAGTCATATTATTCTGTAGTCCCACCAAAAACTTATGAGTGTACCCTTTTCCCCACATTCTCACCAGTATTTATCATTATTGTATCCTTAATGATTGTCATCTCCCTGATTGCTAACGATGCTGAACAGTTTTTTGATATATTTGTTGTTATTGGTATTTCTTCTTATAAGAAATTTCTCTTTAGAGAAAGTTTGCCTATTTATTAAGTAGGTTATTAATTTTTCTTGGTGTTAAGTTTTTTGAGTTCTTTAAATAGTCTGGTTATTAATCCCCTGCCAGAGGAGTAGCTGGCAAAGTTTTCTCATATTCTGTAGGTTCTTTTTCAGACTCTTGTTTCATTTGCTGTACAGAAGCTTTTACATTTAATTTTATCCAATTTATTGATTCTTGGTTTTGTTTTTTGAGCTTCAGGAGACTTATTAAGGAAGTCAGTGTTTGTCCCAATATGTTGGAGTGTTTCCCTGTGTTTTCTTCTAGCAATTTCACTGTTTCTAGTCTTATTTCTTAGTCTTTGGTGTATTTCAAGTTGATTTTTTTTTGCAAGATGAGAGATAGGGATCTAGTTTCATTCTTCCACATCTGGATGTACAGTTTTCTCAGCACCATTTGTTAAAAAGACTATCTTTTCTTCCAAAGTTTGCTTTTGTCAACTATGTCAAGGATCAGATGACTATATTTATGTGGATTTGCCTCTGTGTCTTCTAGTTTATTCTACTGGTCTTCATTTCTGTTTTTATAGCAATATCCTGCTGTTTTTATTGCTAGAGCTCTCTTATATAATTTGAGAACAAATATTGTGATCATCCCAGTTTTACTCTTATTGGTTAGAATTGGTTTGGGTATTCTGGGTCTTTTCTTCTGCCATATCAATTTTAGGATTATTTTTTCTAGTCTTGTGAAAAATGTCATTGGTATTTTGATAAGAATTGCATTTAATCTATAATTTTGGTAATATAGCTATTTTGATGATGTGATTCTACCTATCCATAAATATAATAGGTCTTTTTGAATCTGCTTTTTCAGATATGAGAATAGCCACTATTGCTTGATTTTGGATTCCATTTGCATCGAATATATTTTCCATCTTCTTGCTTTCAATTTGTGGATATCTTTTCCTATAAGATGACTCTTTTGCAAGTAGCCTATAGTTGGACTTGTTTTAAAATCCATTCTGCTTGTTTATGTCTTTTGGTTGGAGAGTTGAGACCATTTATATTCAGTTATTATGGAGAAATGTTTATTATTTCCAGTCATATTTTCTTATTTAATAGATTTGATTCATTCCTATTTTTTTATTTGTTTAATTGTCCTTCTGCAAAGCTTTGTGTGAGAACTCTGGGGTTTGTTTTTGAATTCTTCTTTTTTTAGTTTTTTCTTTAAGTATTTTCTATAGTACAGGTTTACTGGTCACGAATTCTGTTTGTAATTTATACTTATTGTGAAAAAAAATTATTTCTTCTTTGATTCTGAATGATAACTTTGCTTCATATATAAAGCTTGACTGACAATATTTTTCTTTCAGAACTTGGATTATGTCATTCCAAGCCCTCCTGGATTTTAAAATGTAAGTTAAAGTGAGACTTATTGCTCTTCCTCTAAATGTGATCTGACATCATTCTCTTGAAGCTTTTAATATTCTATCCTTATTCTTAATGTCAAGCATCTTGACTATGATGAGAAGTGTGGGAAGCCACCTGTGAATTACTTGAGGGTTTTCTTTTGGTATGGCAGCCAGGGAGATTTTCAGTTTGGCCTTGGGAACTATCCATGGTTCTCCATGCAATAGATTGCCCAAGACACATAACATTTTATCTCTGCTCTACTAGGAAGATCCCTCACAGTAGCTCCCGAGATGGGTGTAAACCACTGAGAACTGAATAGCCCTCCTTCTACCTTTTATGGTGAAGAACATTCTGTGGAAGGCTTTTGATGTTCCCAGATGGAAACAAGCAAGCAAGTGCATGCTCCATTTTGCCTTTTTAGTATAGAAGCTCAATCCATATGATTGGCTAATCCATCCTGCCCTTGCTTTTTGAAAATATTTTCTGTGTCCTGTGGGTTTTTCATTGTTCTATTTTTCTTAGCTTTTATTTTGCAGCCAGCCCATTCCACTGAGGGGAACCCCATTTCCATTGCCCACAGGGAATGTGGGCAGGAGAGAAGTTCTTTTTTGTATGTGCATTTGGGTTCTATATGCATCCTCTATGTGGATGTCCATCTCATTCCCAAGGTTTAGAAAATTTTCTGCTATTATTTCACTGAAAAGATTCTTTATAACTTTAACCTGTTTTTACTTGCCCTCTTCTATCTTGACGGTTCTTATTTTTAGTTTCCTAATATTGTCCTAGATTTCTTGTGTATCCTGATTACAGTTTTTTTATTTGTTTTTCTTTACCATTGTTTTTCTTTATTGATTGTTCCACCTCAACTATGCTGTCTTCAAGGCCTAAGGCTGTTTTCTATGTAATCTGGACTCTGCTTGTTATACTTTCAAGTGAATTTTTACTTGATTTATCATGTTATTCATTTTTAGGAGTTATGATTGGTTTCTTTTTAGACTATATTTTATTGAAATCGCCTTTCACTTCCTGTCATTGGTTTCTTAATTTGTTCTTTAGCCCATTGCTTAGATATTCTCTTAGCTTATTAATCATTTTAATAACCAATTTAACACATCTTTTTTTCCTGAAGATTTTTAAAAGACTTTTGGGAGAAAATTGTAACTTTTCAGGGGAAACTTTTTTTTGCCTGTTTTCTCATGTGTACAGGGATCTTGAGATGGATTTCTCTTTTGGGAGGATGTGCTATGTTGTGTAGTCATCTCTTTTGTTATAAGCTCTGTATTGTTTGTACCTTAGCTTCACTATGTAGTACAAGTTTTAGTTCCCACCACCAATACCTTTCAGTTTGCCACTGCAAAACTGCTGATTTTTTTCACCCTTATATAGCTTCTATACCACTGTGAATATTTCTGAGCTATCATTTGGAATCTTTCTCTGATTATCAAACGGATAGATGTCAAAGAATGGGATTTAATGTCCCCCTCTAGGCATTTCTATTTAGGGCACAGTCATTGGTTTGGGTGTTGTCTTTCCCCTATTCTCTGATCTAAACTATTGTTGACGCTGAAGCAGTGTAGTTTGTGTATAAAGGTAAATGAACTGTCATTTTGCTGAATTGTGAGTGTAGTACAACTGTGGAGCTTCTACCCTGTGAATTCATCATGTACTAGTTACTTCTCAGCCCCTCTCAGAAAAAGTGAAAATAAATAACAGCAACAACAGTAGTGGTCAATATACAGAGTTAGAATAAAGGTCTCATGCCTACTATGGAATATTACCCAAAAAAGGGAATACTGGAGTCAGCATTTAACAATGTAAACAACAATAATTAGCCATTAACTAGATCTAAGCTTAAAATATACAGCAAAAATAACCACAGCAAAATTAATTCGAGGCAGAAATTACATGAGTTAAATTGTTATTAAAGATAGTAAAATTACAGTTCATTTAGATAAAAAATTAGGTGTGAAATAAAAATAAAGTTTAAATATTCAACAGATGAAGAGAGAGAAAGCAGGAGAGAGATAGCAAGTAATGATTATAAAGAAGAAGTAATCAGAAATAACTAAATAATAAGATAAAACATGAATGTGTCTATTGAAGAGGAAAGAGAAAAGTCATAATAAGATAAACAATAATGAGAGAAAAATCAAGCAAACAAAAAAACCAATCCAAACAAATAAAAAAAATTCTTTTACCCTTCTATAGTCAAAACAAAACAATATAATAAAAGATTAAGGAAATAAAAACAAAAGGGGAAGAAACATGATGAAAATGAAGAAAGAAAAAAATACTTATATATACATACATATACATACATGTATATATTACATACATACATATATTCATACATAAATATATATTTATGTATATCTGTATATACACACATGTGTGTGTGTGTATACATATATCCATGAGTTGATCTGCCCAGGTAGTATACACACACACACACACACACACACACACTCACTCCTACTCAGTGGAAAAAAAGGAGAAAAGAAGAAAACAAATCTTAATGAAAAATGAAGTGATTGGAATTGTCTCTGCTGAGGTAGTCAAAACTATTGGCAAGAATGGCTGATCATGGCCTGAGCCTTAATGTCCTTTTCTTCTATTTCTTCTTGGACTGAGTAGCACTTTGAGGGAGTAAGGGCTGTGTGTTGTTACACTGTCTTCCTTGAGTTGCTTCCTAAACTGTCAGCTGGAGTGGTCTGGTATCAAAGCTGACTGTAGCTCTCAGCTTTCCTTTTTATCAGTTTAAGTTAGGACAGAGTAGAAGTTGCAACAACTTTGCAACTTTGTCTATGCAAACTAGGTAGCTGTAGTACCAGGTGGAGATGCAGGGTTCTAAATATTAAGTTCAGGTGGCTGTCGTTTAGAACTGGCCCAACTTTCATAAGTTTGTTGTCAGGTATCTGCTCTAGAGAATAGCTCCAGCCATCCTATCGCTGGCAGATGCTGATCTCTGCTGGGAATCTGAAACTTGAGGGCTTCCTGAGAACCCCACTCTTGGGGCAAAGTCACCAGTCCTCTGTTGGTCTCACACATTTCACTGCCCACAGATGTGGCCTTTCCAGAATCAGACCTTAAGCACAAATGTATCCGCCTGTCCAGTGTCTGCTTTCTCTGGCTAATCCCACAAGTCATCAAACTCAAAAGGAAAGCAAGTGCACTCCACTCAGTGTCCCTGGCCTAAGTCCCCCTATGTGCAATCAGATCTGGTCATGGCCAGATCATGGTCATGGCCCTCAGGCAGACTCTAGATTTCACAGCAGGCATAGGCAGGGACAGTTGGCTAAAGCTTGTTGTACACTCTTGGGCCCCAGCTGAAGAAAGCATTTACTAGGCCACTTCAATATGGCATCTCACCTCAGCTGTCTGCTCTCCAGCTGAGAAGAGGGCAGCACCACTCACACACTGGATCACCACACTGCTGTCTGTGAGTCACTCAGATTCAAACTACCTCTCCATTCTATAGGTTCCTTGTGCTAATTTTTCTTTGTAGTTTCATTCTCTCTTTCTGTTTGGGTTGCCCCTTCCCTCTGGTGAACCGTGCTACCAGCTGGATCCCTGAGGTTTTCTTTTCTGCCCTGTTTAAAGCACCGAAATTTCTGTCTCTCTTTTATTCTATCGTTTAATTTTAGTGAATTCCCTCTGTTATCTACCTCACTGGAAAGGAATATTCCTGTTGCTTGAATCCTAAGCCATGGAGCAACTAGAAATCATACGCCTCCTCTGCTTGACCATCTTTATTGTCCCTAGAGAGGTATTCATTTTCTTTGTTCTTGGAAACATGTAGAAGACTCTGACTTAGTGAACTTACTGTTCTTGAACACAGCCAAAATGTTTCAGCAGCCAGCCACATGAATAAAGGAGTAACACAATACTTTGAAATCTACTATTGAAATTCATTATGAACAAAGCACCTTATGTTCAGGTGATCTAGGGATGTTACTCATAGATATATAAGGAGGATTAAGTGAAGGCAGAAATTAGGAGTGAGCGCAGGAATACTTTGTTCCAAGGTCTGAGCTTTTTCTTCACTTCCTTGGCAAGTCCTCAAACTACATGCTGAGGCACAACTCTTTAATGAGTTTCAATAAGAATTTCTGATTCCAAAGGCTAGGGATGTGGCTCAGTGATCTAGTGCTCCTGAGTTCAATTTTTGGTGCCCCCCACCCCACAAAAAAGAATTACTGATTCCAAAATAAAACAAGAGCTTTAGTACTTTTTAGGGCTACTGTATTTCTCTCTATTTTTAAAATTGTAAGGCAAAAATCTCTGGCTACTCTCTTCATTTTATTATTTTAGAATTGGTCAAGGAAAAAGTATTCTGGATTCTACTCTGCCTACCATCCACTCTTTCCATATATGCAGTATAGAAGTTAGTATTAACCAAGATAGGTGGAGGTAGGAGGCCAAGAGAATAGCTTCCACCACTGCTATTCTGATGTTGCAAAATTTTTTGTTACACAATGTCTATGTATGGTACAGAGAACAAAATGAATCATGTTATTGATTGAATGCAAAAGACATTCTTCACAGGCTTTTTTTAAAAAAGATGACAACTCTTAAAAATGCTTCATGTTTTCTAAATACATATTTTAAGGTATTTGAAGTTAAAAAACAAACAAACAAAAAAACTGGGGGATCCCTTTCTCCAAGAACATATTTCACCTTTCCTCATATTTGTCTACTAAGGTATTAAGGGTATTTCCCTAAGACATGTGCTTATGTCATATTATATTTATGTTTATATTATCATGCTATTTCTTGATAATATGAGATTGGACCATGGGGTTGGCTCAGCCTGAACCATATCGTATCTGTTTACAGAAATTTAAAATTGTACAAATTAATAACTGGCAAAAAACATTTAAAATTGTACAAATTAATAACTGGCAAAAACATTGTCTACCGTGTCATGTAAGTGGAAAAAAATAGTGAAGGTATATAAAGTAATGAAAGAGAAGAGAGATTAAGATTCTAATTCTTGAAAAACCAAGTATTTCTTTCTTTTTAGTTTTTTCTTTTCTTTCTTCCCTCCTCCTCCTTCTTCTTTTGTATATTTTGACTAAATCTACCCAAATTCTTCTGTCTCCTATTCCTGGAAACCATGAAAGAAACCAAATCTTAAATCTGCCCTCCATGATCACGAGATATCCCTAACTTTTCTTAGTATCTTTCTTCCTATTTTTCCTCCTAAAATAGCTTATTTTTTGTTACTTGTAACTAAGAAATAATAATGATTCAAGCTTCCTAGTGTTTCAAATAAAAGAAGGCAAAACATTTTTATTCTCATTTTCCTTGAATTTGCTGATAGACTCATACCCAAAATGTGATAATTTTGTACACACTAACAGATTCTGCATAAAGGGTGTTTTTCTTGGTTCATGTAATTCAGTGAAGGAAAGAGCTACAAAGAAAGTCAACAATCTTGCTTTCAACATTAGGGGTTTTTAAAAAGAAACTTTTATTTGGATCTGTGATAATTTGTATCATTGAATTTTCATTGAATTTGTAGCACCAAAGTTCTAAGTTTTTGAAAGCCTGATTATTTTTTTATTCACAAAAGCACATTCTTCATGGAAAACAAAACAAAACAACAACAAAAATCTCACTCCACCTCATTTAAAGCATGATGTTAAAGGTAACTTTTCCACAATTGTTGTGTTCATTCTGAACTAAAAGTGAGATTTAATTATTTGAATTGTTAATTATTTGGGATTAGTTTACTTTTTTGGATAATGGACTCTGTACAGTTTCACACACATTTCTCATTTTCAACTAACAAAAAATAAAAGGAAAACTTAAAATTTTCATAATTTGATTATTTGGTAAAGAAATGGAAGCCAAATAAGTACTTGGAAAGGAATTTTCTTCATAGGTGACTGATTTTGGGATTTAAAGCTTTCTTTTACATAGATAAATCCAGCTATATTTGGAATCGGGGTGATTTACTTTTTACTTTTGAAATGCGGGATGTATGTAGACTAGATGTTGTTCATACAATACTAAGTGAAATTCAGACTAATGAGGAATTAACTGAGAAAAACCAAGTTTAAATGATTGTTACTAAAATTGCAATTTTGAAAAATTAGAGGATGATGTCAGAAATAAACATTTTTTTTCCAATTTTCCAAAGTCTGCAACTATGCATTTAGTATGAATTTTCTTCATAATGACCAAGCATGTAAACTATGAGTTGTTATTTTAAGTTGAATTGTGTTTGAGTCCAAGTTCTAAGTTATCAGGGTTTTACCATGCCTGGTGCATGGTAAAACCCTGATAACTTAGGGAAAGAAAAACTTCTGTGAGGGTTGTAAGTCTCCAAATTACAAGGAATTTCTGGTTTCCAGCATACTAGAGGCAGGGGGCAGCTAATGACCTATTATACATAATAATGGGATTCCTTCTGTGCCTACTAAGGACAGGGGCTCTCACCAAGATTTCCAAAGCTGGTGGCTAGTGTCCAGGTACTTGAGGCACATCTTGAGGATGATTTCTGTTTGGAAAGCTGCTGACAAATGGGAGCCAGTTCTTTGTCTCTTATGGAAACATTCAAATACCTGCTATCGAGACAGGCTTGCAGATATTCACAAGTTCTCTCATTTCTTGAGTTTCTTTTCTCCTGTTAACAAAATGCCATCATCAGTTTCTCTCTTTCTCCTTGAGTCTCAACCTTTCAATTAATCCTGGTGACACCTTGCATGAATCAGGCTCCTTCAGTTGCAATGTCCAAGAATGAAATTCAGACTCATTTAGGCACATAAGAGGGTTTATTGTTGTCTTAGTGTGTTTGAACTGCTGTAACAATGTACAGTAGACTGGGTAACTTTTTATCATTATTCAAAACATTTTTAATTGTTGCATTATAATTATCCATAATGGTGGGATTCATTGTGCCATATTTGCAAATGCACACAATTTGACCAATCTCTTTGCCCAGTACCTTCCCTTTCACTCCCATCTTCCCTCATCCATCCACTTGTTCTCCTGTACTGATTTCCCTTCTGTTATTATCATCGTCATTATTATTATTTCAATTTCTTTATCACAATTAGATGCATAAGTGGGATTTATTGTGATATATTCATAATTAACATAACATAATTTAGTAGATTTTTGTTATAACTGGGTAACTTTTAAACATCAGAACTCCAGTGTCCCCAGACTCAGTGTTTGGAGAGGGGCTATGTCCTGGATCATAGATGGCTATCTATTTACTGTGATTTCACCTGACGGAGAAGGACTCACTATCTACAGTTTTCTATAAATGCACTAATCTCATTCATGAAGGAGGAGCACTTATGACCTGATCATTCCACAGGTCCACCTTCAAACACCATCATCACCTTGGAGATAGCTTCTACTATTCAGAACACAGTAATTGGCTGAATAAAGTAAGATCTCCCTTGGTGCCATTGGTGTAAGGTGAACTTTTCACCAAGTGGTTGAAACATTATACTTCCTGTTCTGCAGCTTGCTCTGATTTTCTCCTTGTTGGGCTTTTTCTAAAGCAGATTCACTTTACTAGTGTCAGAGGTGGCTTCTAATAGCCTTTGGCTTACTTTATTCTTACTTGTTTTTGCTAAAATCTCTGAGAATGCTCTGATTGGTCTAGTGTTATGAGCTTATCTCTGAACTAGCCATTGTGACTGGGGAGAAAAATAATTTGGATTAGCCAGACCAGGAAACAGGGAGTATGATAAAGTCCATCTGAATAATCAGAATGGGGAAGAAGGTTTCTCCTTAAATAGAACTACAGGAGAAAAGGAAAAACAAAAAGGTATGCTTACTACAGGGCTCTCTTTCACAGGGACCCTGATGTAAGGAATCCTTTTATCTTTCATGTTTTTACATAAAGAATCTACTGGTCAGTAGTAGTTCAAGGATACCAAGATGGTAGAGACAGGTATAGGACAAAGGGAAGGGAGGAGAAGGGAGGAAACATGGGGGTAGGAAAGACGGTGGAATGAGATGGACATCATTACCCTAAGTACATGTATGAAGACACTAATGGTGTGACTAACTCTACTTTGTGTACAACCAGCGATATGAAAAATTGTGCTCTATATGTGTACTATGAATTGTAATGCATTCCACTGTAATATATAACAAATTAGAGTTAAAAAAAAACAAGAAAAAAAACAAAGATGTCACTGGGGGACAGGACAGGAAATCAGACAGTTGTGTCCCATTACCATGACAATTCCTGCCACATGTACAATATTTTAAAATAACCAATGGGGGTAAAGTGGGAAGCATTCTAATGAGATTTTCTAAAGTAACCAATGGGGGAAAATTGAAGAATATTCTAATCAGGTATCATAAGGTAACCAAAGGTAGCAAATGGGGTAAGGTCTTCAGGTCTGTATAGGAAAGAGAATGCCTCATTGCTCCTCAGTATAGAAGACCCTAATTTGCAGACGCTGGGGCATTCAGCCTCTCCTGGTCAGCCCACTCAGCTCTACTTAATGAAGTTCTAACTTCACCTTTAATAAATCTGTATAAATAAATTTACCTATTACTTCTGTGTGTCTTGTTTAATTCTTTGTTTAGGACACCAAAGATCTAGACTCTAACTGAGCACCTCAACAGTAATATATTTTCCTTGCCCAGACAAAGGTCTTAAATTCAGGACACAAATATATAACTATTAGGTTACAATGGAACAAATTATATCTCATTCTTTATTACCACTTTTATCAGGTAAGCCAAATTATATCTTCACAATTCACATATTCTGTTATAATATCTTAAAAGGTATTATATATCTTAATAGTCAAATGACCCTAAATGTTAAAACTATCCCTTTTTTATCATTTTGCTTAGAGTGATGTTATATCCATACAGTGATACCTCTGGGTTAGGTTAGAATCTTAACTTTCCCAAGACTCACAAAATCAACTTCCACCTGTGAAACTTCTTCTAGTCATTTTTTTTTTTTTTTGAGAGAGAGAGAGAGAGAGAGAGAGTTTTTTATATATTTATTTTTTAGTTTTCAGTGGACACAACATCTTTATTTGTATGTGGTGAGGATCTAACCCAGCGCCGCAAATGCCAGGTAAGCGCGCTACCGCTTGAGCCACATCCCCAGCCCCTCTTACATTTTTGAAATGCATTTGAATGGTTGCTTCCAGGCAAGTCTTAATAAAGTTCAACTTAATTTGTTTATGAAATAAAGTTTACCTTGCATTTATTATGTTCTACAAAATAGGCAAGGCTCTAGAGCCACAGGTATAGGACACAATGCTATGGGAGAGCTTGTGGTGTTGAAAAGGAAAGATTTATAATCACAGCTAACAGCAAGTCACAAGTACTGTAGTCAAGATCCAAATGCAATATTCGGGCAGAGTAGATTAGGGATGAGTTCCCATTTCCAGTAAGTAAAATCTAAAATTGTTAACATGATGTTTGTGGACTTCAGTACTCCAGCTCAAATTTTCCTTTTGAGTCTGTCTTACCTCTGCACCTGCCCTGACTTCAGTGAGATAGATGAGCTGGCTGTTGGGCTCTTCATGTATTGTGCTCTCCTGTCTCCAACCTTCTCTTTATTCTGTTCTGAACTATGTGTCCCACTTAATTTCTATTTCTGATAATCTTACCTTCCTTTAATACTAATATAAAAGTTTTTTCCAGTCTCCTTATAGTATTAAATTTTTCCACTTTACTTTTGGGATTTGATTGCTCTTTTTGATGATACCATAGCTCTTTATGTTTCTTCTCATAGTCTTTATCGTGTGTGTGTGTGTGTGTGTGTGTGTGTTATGTGTGTGTGTTGTAATTGATATGATGCTATAATTTATAGCTTTCTCTCTTCTGCAATCCATTCCAGCCTCCTACATTGATTCTTCTCTTAGCTCACAACTTTGTCTCAATTTTTATTATGATAGAAATTGAAAAAAGAAGTTTCTTGGGAATGAAATAGACCAAATTGTTCTTTGTGCAGGCAATCTCACCACTGTGTGCAATTATAATAAACCAATGAAAAACATAAATGTAAATAATGGAAGGAAGATCAGAAGTAAGAAAAGGGAGAGGGAAGGGATGTAGTGAGGGAAAAGTAAAATACCAAGGAAAAATTTGGAGCAAATAATGTTATCTGCACATATGAATATGTCACAATGAATCCTACTATTATATATAATTTAAACAATCTGATAAAAACATAAGAAGGAGAGCTACATGAACAAAAGAAAATAGAAACTCCAGGAGGTTTCCTTTTGCCCATCACTTGTGTATCTTGCTTAATTCCCCTTCACTGTTTCCTGAGGTCAAATTGTCTCTGCAGTGTGGCGGATCTCACTTCTCCTTGGCTCAAGTGCTCTGAACCTGAAATCATTATTACTGCATTTACACTATAAGTTCTTTCCCTTGTTTTGTTTTCTTTCCCTCAGCATATAAACATTCTTTGGTGTCAGATATTTTAAATTAAGAACCCTACTCGGCCTGAAGTCTCATTTCAGTCATTTATCTTTTTTCTTTGTTTACCTTTATGAAAAACATTCTTGAAAGGGCTTAACATAGTCTGTTTGTTCCTCAGCTTTTCATGCCTGTGTCCACAATACCAGACAAGAACAACTTAGAAGATTTATTTTGACTCAGGATTTAAGAGACTCTAGTTGATGGTTGGCTGGTTCCAAGACCGAAACATATGGCAGGAAGGCATTATGGAGGAGAGTTTCTCAGTTTATAGAGGCCAGGAAGCAGAGAGGGAGAAAGAAAGGGGCTGGGGAGAAGATAAACTCTTCCAGAGCAAGTCACCCCAGTGACCTACTTTCTCCAGCTAGGTCCCACCTTCCGATAATCCATTCGTTATCAATGGATTAATCCTTCAATGGATGAGGTCAGATCCGTCCTGAATCCAATCATTGCCTGAAAGCCCCACCTCTGAACCTTGTTACACTGGGGACAAAGTTTTCCACATATAAGTCTTTGAGAGGACATGCCAGATTCATTTCATAACAATCTTTTTTTTCTATTTCTTTACTATAGAGACTTAAATCAGTGGAGTGACCCCAGTACTACATTTTGGGTCACACATCTTGGAACATACCATTGTCTTCGATTTCATGCTTGTTATGCTTTGGTTTTGAGGTGTCCCTCGAAAGCTCCTGTTATGCAAGAATATCCAGAGGTAAAATTATTAGATTATGAGAGCTATAACCTAATTAGTTCATTCTAGGTTAAATGTCTGGGTGGTAAGTGTAGGCAGGTGGGGCATGGCTGGAGGAGGTGGGTCACTAGGGATGGGCCTTGAAAGGGTACATCTTCCCTGTTGTGGCCCCTTCTTCCCCCTAGTTCTTTCTCCTTCCTGATCCCACTATAAGCTAAGCAGCAGCCTTCCTCTGCTGGGCTCTTCCTCCATAATGTTGCTTCACCTTGGGCCCAAAACAATGGAACCAGATGTCTAAGGACTGAGAGCTCTGAAACTGTGAACCCCAAATAAACTTTGCCTCCTCTAAGTTTTTACTGTCAGGTATTTTGGTTTAAGTGACACAAATTTGACTAAAGCAGTGATAAACTGACTTTCTCATTTGTCTACTTGGATTGTTCCTTGCCTGCATTTTATTTTTAAAATATTATAATTCCACAAACTTAATTCTTGGATTTTTTTTTATTGGTCATTCATAACATTACATAGTTCTTAATACATCATATTACACGGTTTGATTCACGTGGATTATGAACTCCCCCTTTTACCCCGTATACAAATTGCTGTATCACATCAGTTTCCCTTCCATTGATTGACATATTGCCTTTCTAGTGTCTGATGTATTCTGCTGTCTGTCCTATTCTCTACTATCCCCCCTCCCCTCCCCTCCCCTCCCCTCCCCTTTTCTCTCTCTACCCCTTCTACTGTAAATCATTTCTTCCATTTGTATTATCTTGTCTTACCCCTCCTTTCCTCTTATATGACATTTTGTATATCCCTGAGGGTCGCCTTCCATTTCCATGCAATTTCCCTTCTCACTCCCTTTCCCTCCCACCTCTCATCCCTGTTTAATGTAAATCTTCTTCTCAAGCTCTTCGTCCCTACCCTGTCCTTGTTTACTCCCCTTATATCAAAGGAGTCATTTGGTATTTGTTTTTTAAAGATTGACTAGCTTCACTTAGCATAATCTGCTCTAATGCCATCCATTTCCCTCCAAATTCTATGATTTTTGTCATTTTTTAATGCAGAATAATACTCCATAGTATATAAATGCCACATTTTTTTTATCCATTCATCTATTGAAGGGCATCTAGGCTGGTTCCACAGTCTTGCTATCGTGAATTGAGCTGCTATGAACATCGATGTAGCAGTGTCCCTGTAGCATGCTCTTGTTAGGGCTTTAGGGAATAGACCGAGAAGGGGAATAGCTGGGTCGAATGGTGGTTCCATTCCCAGCTTTCCAAGAAATCTCCATACTGCTTTCCAAATTGGCTGCACCAATTTGCAGTCCCACCAGCAATGAACAAGAGTGCCCTTTTCCCCGCATCCTCTCCAGCACTTATTGTTGTTCCTAATGGCTGCCAGTCTTACTGGAGTGAGATGGTATCTTAGGGTAGTTTTGATTTGCATTTCTCTGACTGCTAGAGATAGTGAGCATTTTTTCATGTACTTGTTGATTGATTGTTTATCCTCCTCTGAGAAGTGTCTGTTCAGGTCCTTGGCCCATTTATTGATTGGGTTATTTGTTATCTTATTGTCTAATTTTTTGAGTTCTTTGTATATTCTGGTTATTAGGGCTCTATCTGAAGTGTGTGGAGTAAAGATTTGTTCCCAGGATGTAGGCTCCCTGTTTATCTCTCTTATTGTTTCTTTTGCTGAGAAAAAACTTTTTAGTTTGAGTAAGTCCCATTTGTTGATTCTATTTGTTAACTCTAGCGCTATGGGTGTCCTATTGAGGAATTTGGAGCCCGATCCCACAGCGTGTAGATCATAACCAACTTTTTCTTCTATCAGATGCCATGTCTCTGATTTAATATCAAGCTCCTTGATCCATTTTGAGTTAACTCTTGTGCACGGCGAGAGATAGGGATTCAGATTCATTTTGGTGCAAATGGATTTCCAGTTTACCCAGCACCATTTGTTGAAGATGCTATCCTTCCTCCATTGCATGCTTTTAGCCCCTTTATCAAAAATAAGAAAGTTGTAGTTTTGTGGATTGGTTACTGTGTCCTCTATTCTGTACCATTGGTCCACCCGCCTGTTTTGGTACCAGTACCATGCTGTTTTTGTAACTATTGCTCTGTAGTATAGTTTGAAGTCTGGTATCGCTATACCGCCTGATTCACACTTCCTGCTTAGTATTGTTTTTGCTATTCTGGGTCTTTTATTATTCCATATGAATTTCATGATTCTTTTATCGATTTCTACAAGATATGCTGTTGGGATTTTGATTGGCATTGCATTGAACTTATATACGACTTTTGGTAATATCGCCATTTTGATGATGTTAGTTCTGCCTATCCATGAACAGGGTATATTTTTCCATCTTCTAAGGTCTTCTTCTATATCTTTCTTTAGGGTTCTGTAATTTTCATTGTATAAATCTTTCACCTCTTTTGTTAGGTTGATTCCCAAGTATTTTATTTTTTGGGGGGATATTGTGAATGGAGTAGTTGTCCTCATTTCCGTTTCAGAGGATTTGTCGCTCATATACAGGAATGCCTTTGATTTATGGGTGTTGATCTTATATCCTGCCACTTTGCTGAATTCATTTATTAGCTCTAATAGCTTCTTTGTGGACCCTTTTGGGTCTGCTAGGTATAGAATCATATCATCTGCAAATAGTGATAATTTAAGTTCTTCTTTTCCTATTTTTATGCCTTTAATTTCTTTCGTCTGCCTAATTGCTCTGGCCAGTGTTTCGAGGACTATGTTGAACAGAAGTGGTGAGAGAGGGCATCCCTGTCTTGTACCAGATCTTAGAGGGAATGCCTTCAATTTTTCTCCATTCAGAATGATGCTGGCCTGTGGCTTATCATAGATTGCTTTTACAATGTTGAGGTATGATCCCGTTATCCCTAATTTTTCTAGAGTTTTGAACATAAAGGGATGCTGTACTTTGTCGAATGCTTTTTCTGCATCTATCGAGATGATCATATGGTTCTTATTTTTAAGTCTATTGATGTGGTGGATAACATTTATTGATTTCCGTATATTGAACCAACCTTGCATACCAGGGATGAATCCTACTTGATCATGGTGTATAATTTTTTTGATATGTATTTGAATCCGATTCGCCAGAATTTTATTGAGGATTTTTGCATCAAGGTTCATTAGAGATATTGGTCTGTAGTTTTCTTTCTTTGAGGTGTCTTTGTCTGGTTTCGGAATCAGGGTGATGTTGGCCTCGTAGAATGAATTTGGAAGTTCTCCCTCTTTTTCTATTTCCTGAAATAGCTTGAAAAGTATTGGTGTTAGTTCCTCTTTAAAGGTTTTGTAAAACTCTGCTGTATACCCATCCGGTCCTGGGCTTTTCTTAGTTGGTAGTCTTTTGATGGTTTCTTCTATTTCCTCTATTGTTATTGGTCTGTTTAGGTTGTCTATATCCTCCTGGCTCAATCTGGGCAGATCATAAGACTCAAGGAATTTATCTATGCCTTCACTATCTTCTATTTTATTGGAGTATAAGGATTCAAAGTACTTTCTTATTATCTTCTGTATTTCTGAAGTGTCTGTTGTGATATTGCCTTTTTCATCCCGTATGCTAGTAATTTGGGTTCTCTCTCTTCTTCTCTTCGTTAGCATGGCTAAGGGTCTGTCAATTTTATTTATTTTTTCAAAGAACCAGCTTTTAGTTTTGTCAATTTTTTCAATTGTTTCTTTTGTTTCAATTTCATTAATTTCAGCTCTGATTTTAATTATTTCTTGCCTTCTACTTCTTTTGCTGTTGTTTTGCTCTTCTTTTTCTAGGATTTTGAGATGAAGTATGAGATCATTTATTTGTTGGTTTTTTCTTTTTTTGAGGAATGAACTCCAAGCAATGAATTTTCCTCTTAGAACTGCTTTCAATGTGTCCCATAGATTCCGATATGTTGTGTCTGTGTTTTCATTTAACTCTAGGAATTTTTTAATTTCCTCCTTGATGTCTTCTAAAACCCATTGATCACTCAGCAACCTATTGTTCATTCTCCAGGTGATGCTTGATTTTTCCTTTCTTCTTTTATCATTGATTTTCAGTTTCATTCCATTATGATCAGACAGGATGCATGGTATTATCTCTACCTCTTTGTATTGTCTAAGAGTTGCCCTGTGACATAGTATATGGTCTATTTTTGAGAAGGTTCCATGTGCTGCTGAGAAAAAAGTGTAGCAACTTGATGTTGGGTGGTATAGTCTATATATGTCAATTAAGTCTAGGTTGTTAATTGTGTTATTGAGTTCTATAGTTTCCTTATTTAACTTTTGTTTGGAAGATCTGTCCAGTGGTGAGAGAGGTGTGTTGAAGTCTCCCATGATTATTGTATGGTGGTCTATTAGACTCTTGAACTTGAGAAGAGTTTGCTTGATGAACACGGCTGCACCATTGTTTGGGGCATATATATTTATGATTGTTATGTCTTGTTGGTGTATGGTTCCCTTGAGCAGTATGAAGTGTCCTTCTTTATCCCTTTTGATTAGCTTTGGCTTGAAATCTATTTTATTAGATATGAGTATGGACACTCCTGCTTGTTTCCGTGGTCCATATGAGTGATATGTTTTTTCCCAACCTTTCACCTTCAGTCTATGTACATCTTTTCCTATCAAATGCGTCTCCTGTAGACAGCATATTGTTGGGTCTTGTTTTGTGATCCATTCTACTAGCCTGTGTCTCTTAATTGGTGAGTTTAAGCCATTAACATTTAGGGTTATTATTGAGATATGGTTTGTTCTTCTATCCATATTTGTTTATTGATGTTACTAAACCTGATTTGTTATCCTCTTTGACTACTTTCCCCCCTTTACTGTCCTACCTCCCATTGTTGGTTATCAATGTTATTTTCCATTTCCTCTTCCTGTAATGTTTTGCCAAGGATTTTTTGAAGAGATGGTTTTCTAGCTGCGAATTCTTTTAACTTTTGTTTATCGTGGAAGGTTTTAATTTCATCTTCTAATCTGAAGCTTAATTTCGCCGGATACACGATTCTTGGTTGGAATCCATTTTCTTTAAGCGTTTGAAATATGTTATTCCAGGATCTTCTAGCTTTTAGAGTCTGTGTTGAGAGATCAGCTGTTATCCTGATTGGTTTACCCCTAAATGTAATCTGCTTCCTTTCCCTTGTAGCTTTTAAAATTCTCTCCTTATTCTGTATGTTGGACATCTTCATTATAATGTGTCTAGGTGTGGATCTCTTATGATTTTGCACATTCGGCGTCCTGTAGGCTTCTAGGATTTGGGATTCTGTCTCATTCTTCAAGTCTGGGAAGTTTTCTTGTATTATTTCACTGAATAGATTGCTTAATCCTTTGGTTTGGAGCTCTGTGCCTTCCTGTATCCCAATGACTCTTAAATTTGGTCTTTTGATATTATCCCATAGCTCTTGAATGTTCTGCTCATGGTTTCTTAGTAGACTTGCTGAGCTATCTATGTTCTTTTCAAGTTGAAATACTCTGTCTTCATTGTCTGATGTTCTATCTTCTAAGTGATCCACTCTGCTGGTAGTATTCTCAATTGAGTTTTTAAGTTGGTTTATTGTTTCCTGCATCTCTAGTATTTCTATTTGTTTGTTTTTTATTACCTCTATCTCCCTGTGAAATTGATCTTTTACTTCCTGGATTTGTTTGTCAATATGATCTTTCATTGTCTGATTTTGCTGTCTCATGTCTTCCTTGAGACTCCAGATCATCTGAAACATGTATGTCCTGAGCTCTCTATCTGACATTCCATCTGTTGCAGCTATTACCTCTTCTAAAGTTGAGTTGACCTGCATTGCCTGTGGTCCTTTCTTTCCTTGTCGTTTCATACTGCTGGCGTTTCTTTCTGCTTGGTGAAATTGTTGTGTCTTTGATATTTTCCCCCTCTATTTAATTATATTGCTCTTGTAGAGTTGAAAAATCACCCTTGCAGGGCAGGTAGTGGCTGTGATCCTCCTCCAATTAGTGTGATCCGTCTACCATGCTGGCAGGCCCTAGGTCTGCTTTGCTGGTCGGTCAAAGGTCCACCTACCCAGCAGGCGCCAGGGGCACCTGTGTCACTCCATAGGTTGCTGGGCCTAACCTCCCGATGGGTTGCAGGTTCGCCTAGCTTGAAGGCACTGGGGGAGGGGCCGGTTCCGTCCCTCAGCAGGCTTTGGGCCCCCTCTGCTGGTGTTCACAGTCCCGCCTACCTGCAGACACTGGGGGGAGGGGACGGGCCTAGCCCTCAGCCGTCCGCCGGACCTGTCCTAGTGGTCAGTCAAAGGTCCACCTACCCAGCAGGCACGAGGGGCACCTCTGTCACTCCGCAGGTTGCTGGGCCTAACCTCCCGATGGGTTGAAGGTTCGCCTAGCTTGCAGGCACTGGGGGAGGGGTTGGTTCCGCCCCTCAGCAAGCCACTGGCCCTGTCCTACTTTTGGGTCCTGTCCGAGTTCCCTGCAGACACGTGTAGCTGTTCTGTCACTCGGCAGGTTGCTGGACCTGACCCGCCCATGGGTTGCAGGTTTGCCTAGCTTGCAGGCACTGTGGAGGAGAGATATTAGAAGGGGAGGGAAGAAGTCACTAAAGAGAATGAGTGTAGGCAGGTAGAATTCAAGGAAGGGGGAATAGGAAAATTGAAAAGAAATGAGAAGACAAAAGAAAAAAAAAGTGAAAAGAAAGAAAGAAGAAACGAAAAAAAAAATAAAAATTTAAAACCAAAAAAAAAAAGAAAAAAAAAGAAAAAATTTTATAATGATAGTAAAAAAATGGAAATTAAAGTTTAAAAAATAATAGTAATACTAATAAAATAAAAAGAATTTAAAAAATTGAAACCATTAATAAGAACGTTAAAGAACAACAACTATATCAACAACAAAAAGTGAAAATAAAATAAAAAAAAAATAATAATAAAAAAATACTAATAATAATCATTAAAATAATAATAATAATAATAAATGCAGTCATATAGCTCGATTAACTTCTCATCCAGTTGGTGGAGCTATGCCCACTGGGCCAGGCTTCTCTTCTTGATAGGTGGGAACCAATCACTGTGCCTCAGCTCTTCTTCCCAGACTGTGTGGGTCTCTAATCCTGAGTGCCTAGGGCCTTCTCTTGTGGTTCCTCAAGCCAGGTCCCGCTCACCTGTGACACTCACCACAATACTGACTACACGCCAGGTCTGCTGCTCCTGGGAGCCCTGTTTTCATGGGTGCCTGGGCACACCCTTTCTGTTTGCCTCCCTCAGACCCTAAGTTTGTAGGGCTTGGGGCTGAGGGCCCCTAGCGAATTTGTTTGCCCTCAGGTAGCAGCAACTCCCCTGATAGCTGGTGCAAGGGACCTGTTGTCAGCACTGTTGATAGCAATAGCTGGGAGTTCTGCGCCGCTAGTCCTGCGTCACTCCTGATTCCCTGGGTCTGGCTGTGGTGCTCAGTTGGCTTTTACCTCTTTGAGTTCAGGCGGGCCGACTAGTTATTTCAGCGGGATCATTAGTGTTGAGTCACATGAAGCAGGTGACCCTGAGCTAGAATGCAGCCAATTCGGGCTCGGTGTGTTCTGAGAAGGCTAGACCGTTCGCCCGGGGTCCACTTCAGCTCAACCGTGCCTAGTGGTCCTGAGCGAACAGTATTTTGAGAGTTTACTTCTCCCTATGCCCGTGCAGCTGAAGGGGTTAGAGACTTGATCTCTCCGCGTCGGCCGCCATGTTGGATCATTTAGATTTTAAATTGTCACTCATCTTATCAGCTGTTCCATTTTACTCGGCAGCTCACTCTCGCGGTTAAGAGTCTGTTCTAAGGTGCTCCGGGGAAAGCGGTGGCGGCGGTGGCGGCGGCGGCGGCGGCGGCAAAGCTGTGGACTTCGGGACCCCCGTGGAGGGGGTGCGGGCTGGGGGAGGGGAGGCAGCGCCTCGGGGCCCGCGCGGGCCGGGTACTGGGCACGCGAGAGAGCGGGTGGGGTGGAGGAAAGAGATTGAGATCTAGATTTAGGGAGTGAGCGTGGGAGGAGAGATGGCGGGGGAGAAGCGAAGCGGAGAGGCGGAGAGGGGAATGAGAAGGGGCCCAGGGAGCCAGGCAGCTCGGGGGCTGCAGCCTTACTGCTCGCGCTGAAGTCGTGGCGGATTCACTCCATCTAGGCCCTTTTCTTGACACGGTGCTGAATCCTTGTCGACAGATCTCCTTTAATCTAATTCTTGGATTTTTAAAAACCTGTGTTATTTGATTCATTCATCCATGTGTGCATATACACACAGAGTAGTATGAGGCTTTACTGATGAGATATGAATTTCACAGAAGCAGTGACAAGAAACCATTTTGGAAGCAGAGACAGCCAATCTTCAGCAGCTACAGAACCTGATACAGCCTTGATCTTGATTTTCCCCACCTCCATACTATGAAAACTAAATGTCTGTTGTTTCCAAACTATCCAGTCTCAAGTATTTTGTTATAGCAGCATAAATGGGCTAAAACATATGCCTTTTTTGCATAAATGAACAAATTTTCTCACCAAAAGGGAACTCATGCTGTTGGTAAAAATGTTACTAATGGTAGTGTATAAAATTATGGAGAAAATACTATAAAAAGATGTAGTATAGGAATTTGAGAAAGTTTTAGTTGGACTTGGTAAGACTTGTGATGTCACATAAGGCTGGAGAGGTTTTATGTCATAAATTGATTTAAAAAATAGGTTTCCCATTTAGATTGATGAGTAAGTAGATTTCAGCAATAGTTGTCATGTTGCAACATTTTAAAGATTCACAATGTGATGATAAAATTCAAGAAAACTTCTACTAAAAACAGTTGCACAGTATTAGCAAAGTCCAAGATAGATTTAATTTTGCATCCTATCTGGAAACAAAAGGCTTGTCCTGGAAGATCCATACTTGTGTCAGTACTAACAGTAACTCATCAATGCTGCCTCCAGGAGACATTTATCTTTATTGTTATAAAAACGCCAATATAGTCATTAAGCCTTGCTTTCTTCAGAGTTGCACTCAAAACTGATCATAGCCATCCCCACAGGTATCAGAATGATATCTGGTGGTGGTATTAATTGGTCTTTCTGTGATGATTAGTAATATTGAGCATACCTTTGCGGAACTTATTATCCATTTGTACATCTTCTTTGGAAAGATGTCTATTTAAGCATTTAGTCCATTTTTAAATTAGGTTGTTAGATTTTTAAAATTGAGTTGGAATCCTTAAGTGAAATATATCAATTACAGAAGCAAAAATTCTGCATTAATCTACTTATCTGAAGTTTCTACAATAGGCAAATTCATATAATCCGAGAGAATAGACTGTAGCCAGGGGAAGGAGATGGAGGAAGGAGAAATGAAGTTGTTCAACGGCCATAAAGTTTCAGTTGTGCTAAACAAATGAGTTCTAGAGATTTTCTGTACAACATTGTCTTAAGAGTTAACAATACCATATTGTGCCCTCAAATTTTTGTTGAGGGTTAAAAAAAGGAAACTGAAACTTCATGGAAATCATGTTACAAATGAAAACCTTGATGTTTTCATTGCTGCTTCAGTTAAAGAGAGAGAAAAATGAGTGTTGAGAGAAGATAGTTGTTACCTGCCAGGTGTCACAAAACCACCTGTGGAACAATGGTGTTACTGTGGTCCCTCCTTTCAACACACGAATATCACAGGGGAGGATCCTTTCTCTGCCTGTTCTCCTTGGTCTGGGAACTGGGCTTTCAGAGAAGGACTGCCATCTAATAATGTACTCAGGATGAGGTTATCTGATCTGTCCCTAGACAAGTTCTGGATTTCTGCAAAGATGGCTATCCAACCATTATAGGATGGTAATAAAATTTTGGCTGCAGTTAACAAATTGTTACATCATTTACAAAGAAGGAAATCATCTCACTTTTTGGAACAATTAGTATTTATGCAGGGGAAAAGTACAGTTTTCACATTAAATACCTAAATTTCTGTCTTTAGTTTAAAACACAACACCTTTGATTGTTGTATATCTTAATTTTGAAAGATTAAGAAGATAATGGATTTTCCAAAGTCTGTTAGTTCTATATTTTAATCTGAATGTATCATTTAGTAAAAAAAAATATGTTTTCATCATTTTATAAAATAATTTAAATTACTAATTTTACATTTGGAAAAAAGTAATGTCCTTTTGACTTAAGTCAGTCATTTATTATGTTGTTATCATGAGTTTTTGAAATTTATGAAAAGAATGAGATTCATGTCAAAATCATAGGTAAACTTAATTACCTTTTTAAAGTAAAGGTTACCTTTATAGCCATTTAAACTGGAGAATAAACTACTCTTGCAACACATTGCTCTTTCCCATCTTGTATTTGTTTATGATAAGAGTTTTAGGCTTTCATAAAGTTAAAAGAATCAGATATATAGTCAAGAAATTAAAAAAAAAACTAAAGTTTTCTTAGCCTAATACTTACATCTCTGGAGAGGGTATCCATACTAAAGAAGAATAAACTGCTGAAAACAGTACATGTAATTATTGCTGGATTACTACAGATGCTGCTGATTATTTTAATATATGAAATTTTTGAATAATAGTGCAGGGGTTTCTTTAGGTCTAAAATGTTTTTATAGATTCCTCCAGGGTAAAAATTTGAGAAAGGCTGACCTAGACAGCCCAGGATTATCCTACTCAAAGCATTTCATAGGAATCTCCAGATTCCAAACTTGGAAAGACCCTTGTTTGTCTCTAGTTAGTAAACTCATCAGTCAGCATTTATAATGGCCCCAAACCTCTCTGATTTTCTAGGAAGGACTTCATATTCAGATGTATTGATAGTGTTTTTCCTCCCTGCCCTTGAAAGCTACTACTCAGATTTTCTCATCTTGGTAAATGTTACCATCATCCATCTACAATTTCCAGGTTGAAATTTCCTTTTTCCTCACTCTTTCCCTGCTGTTGAGTAGAGAAAGTCTAATCTAATCTATCTTTAAAGCAAATCCTGAATCCTCTTCCAGCACCATCTGTTACCACTTATATTCTGGGCAAACAATGCTATCTTTTGCCCTGATTATCCAAACAGCTACCTGAATAATCTCTCCTGGCTTTTCCATTGCTCTCTCTATGTTTGTTCTCCCTAAACTGAAAGTCTCAAATCAGATGAGTGTTTTTGTTCCTAGACTTCCCTCCCTAACTAAACATTCTTCACCTGTGCAATGGTTTGGTTATGAGGTATCACTGAATAAGTTCATGTGATAGTGCAGGAAGGTTCAGAGGTGAAACAGTAACATACACAGTGACTAACCCATTTGATGGATTAATAATTAGAAAGAACTACAGTACTGGAGTGGTAACTGTAGGCAGGTAAGGTGTGGCTAGAGAAAGTAGGTCACTGGAAGTGTGCCTTTGGGGTTTATATTTTGTCCCTGTCTTCCCCTACCCACCTTTCTGGCTGCCTGAGCTGAGTATCTTTCCTCCACCATGCCCTTCTACCATGATGTTCTGCCTCACTCAGACCCACAGCATGGACTGAACTTCTGAAACCCTGACCCTCAAACAAACTTTTCCTCTTCTAAGTTGTTCTTGTTACTTATTTTGATCACAGTGATGAGTAGCTGACTAACACAGGTAGCTTCCCATCATATTTAAAATAAAATAGGTTTGCTGTCCCCAAGTCCTGTCTGGCCAGTACCTTGCCCACAGCTATACTCACATATCCTGTGATATCCCTGACTCCAGTCTCATGCTTCAGTCACCTGCTCTCTTTTCCTCATTTGCACTTACTAGTTCCTTTTCCTGGGTATGTCTTCCTGATCTTCTTTCTACTTGTTCCATCTTGCCTTTCAAGTCACACCTTAATGTAATCTATCAGAGAAGGCTTCTCTAAGCTCCAGTTTAAACTTCACTGAGTTACTCTTTTTTTAAAAAAAAAAAGTTAAATTTTACAAATAAAATTATATGAATTCATGGTATACAAATGATGTTTGATATAAATATACATTCTAAGATTGTTAAATCAAGTTAACAAATGTTTCCATCACTTTAAATGCTTTTGTTTTGGTTGAAGCAGCACTTGAGATCTATATGTCTTAGCAAATTTAAAATACATGATATGTTTTTCTTTCTTTTTTAATTTATAAAAACCATATATATATGTTTTATACAAATTTTGAAATATATATACATTGTTTAATGGCTAAGTCGGTGTAACTAATTATGCATTACCTTGAATACTTATCAATTTTTTTGTGGTAAGGACATTTCAAATCTATTCTTGAGGTCATCTCTAATAAATCATGTTGTAAGAACCTACTACATTGTGTGTTGTTATCAACTAGAGTGGCCCACTGTTTATTCCTAACTGAAACTTTGTACTTTCAGGTATCTTCAACCATGCTACTCTTATCCTCAGCCTCCGGTAATCAACCTACTTTCTGTTTCTATGAATTAAACTTGTTTTACAGTTCACATACAAGTAAGATCATATTATATTTCTCTTTTTTCCTAGTTTATTTCATTAAAAGTGTGTCCTCTAAGATCGTCTATGTGAGTGCAAGTGACAGGATTTCTTTGTATAGCCTTCTGTTTTGATCTTCTGCAGGGCACTTGGTGTTTGTGACAGTTTCGGTTTTACATATGATTTATTTATCTGCTTTTGATTTCTTTCCTATTTCTATTGAAGGAAAAATATTTAAGGCAAGGATATTATCTATTATCTGTGCTGTTCACCACTGTAGCCCCAACCAGTAAATGTACTTGGTATGAAAAGCACTTAAATATTGAATAAACTTGTAAAAATGACCCACTGTGCAAATTGACAGTGACCAGCATTCAAGGCCAGAAGCATTTGTTGATCCTTCTAAGTATGGTAAACATGGTGCGACTTGTGCAAGTTTCAGACACATCAACATCACCTTAGTTTCTACATGTGTAATATGAGAATGTTGGATCAGAATGATGCTCAGGACCGTTTTCAACTGTACAAATACACATTCTATAATGAACTGTGGTAAGTTGCACTTTAAACTTCTAATGGCTCTTATCACAAAATATTTATAGTAATCTCTACTTTAAACTTTAACAGCAAGAATATCATGCATATTATCAACACAGAGTCTTGAGGTATTCCCTTATAACATGATTTATTAGAGATGACCTCAAACAACAATTGCTATAAACTTTTCAATGTAAAACTTTTATTAACATTATGAAAAAAGATAGTAACATTTCTAAATCTTAGGACATGTTTTCCTCCTTTACTGATGTGGGAGACTTTTAAAAAATGTATTTTCCACCTTCAGTTGGAAATGTTTATTTTCATTTCATACAGAATTGCTATGTTACAATTAACAGTAAGTGGTGGCTGGCAGGTATAACTGACAAAAACACATTATTTTTGTGGGAAGGTAGGGAGAAACATTTACAAAATCAATATGAATCCATTTGGGGAAGTGGAGTTGTTTATAGAAATATAAATATCTTCACTCAGTTTTTGTCCATTTACTGAAAACACAGTGTGAAACTAAAATCGAAAAAGCAATATTCTTCTAAACATGCTCATTAAATAACATTCCATATAAAAACATGATTTTATTGCTCTTATCACAAATATTTTCTGTACATTCAATATTTTCCTCAGTCCCTTGTGACTAACTTTACATCAATGTTAGCAAGGATTCCTTAAAAGACAATTCACAAAATTTTCAAATACCTTAAAGCCATTCTTTTAGCATGTTGACTATATAAATATTAATCATCCCTTTAGGTCAAAATAGATATTAAATTTTATATTAATCAGAATGATGTTTTCGTATGTTTTTCTACTTTAATATCAGAATTTACTTTTTTTTCATAATAATGAAGCTGTAGCAGCTGATTTGTCAGGCTAGTCAACAAAGCAAACAAACTAAATCCCCCTTTATTCCCACAATATTAACCACAGAAAACCAAATAAAAAAAAGCTTATCCATACAAGACTATCACTGTGTTCTAAAATTGTGTTCCAAATATTTTTCTAATTATTTTCCAATATAGTAAGTTTGCTTTTACCACTTCAATGATTACCAGTGTTCATGTGACTAAAACCTATAGCTGCAATCAAAGGCTCAATTCTGTGTTGCCAAATCTCTACCATAGATTTAAGTTGGAGAGCAGGGTTGAAGACACCTTCTTCCTTCATGTAGAAGGAAGTGATGATGTATATTGTCAAGCAAACTATCCATTGAAGGAAACTGATTGAGATATATATTTTTTTTAATCAACAATCAAGATAAAGTTTCCTGAACATGAAACTTTTTCTTTAATTTCAAGAAAGACTTAAAGGATGAGGTTAATTAAAGATAAGAAAACAAGGGGCTGGGGCTGAAGTTCAGTGTAGAGCACTTATCTAGCACATGCGAGGCCCTGGGTTTGATCCTCAGCACCATTTAAAAATAAAAGGTATTGCGTCAACTACAGCTAAAATTAAAATATAAAAAAAGATGAGAAAACAGCAAAATGGATTTTCTCCTTCTAGAGATTGTTTCATAAGTTTTTTTGTTGAGAGCTAGGAGGCCTTTTTTAAAAAAAGAGTAACCCATTAATACATTATTATATTAATTGATTCATGCATATGAATAAAATAAGATAATTATATAAAATAGTCACTCTTTATTACACCACTGTCACTGTCAAGATAGCCTGTTGGCATCTTTGTCATTCCATCAGGATTCTTGCCTCTTCCAGATTCAGATCTCAGACATATTAAGTTGATATCTCAGTATTCTTTTCAAAACATCTGTCACAATCCTGATGGCTTCTTTATTTTATCTGGATTATAATTCAATAATTTTTCCATATATATTTTTTTGGTTGAGTTTGTTATGAATTCCTAAATAAACATCAGGGGATCAATATTAATTATATGGAGAAAAATACATATTCTATGTATGAAAGTCAAATTAAAATTTAAAAAAAAACATTTATCAGGAATACATTACCCAGGAAGATGGTTTATGAGATACACATCATTCCTATATTAGTTTGTTGCATTGTTAATATTATCCATATGTTTGGGGAAAAAAAAAGCATTTGTAACTATTTCAATTAAAGTACATCTAGTAGTAGGTATAATTCAAGATGGTAAACTGAGCACAACTATTTTTCACCATCTTTGATGGTAACAAATAAATCATGTCCTCCTTTTTCCTCACAGGGATATAAACAAAATGATACACAAGAAAAGAAGGAAATGCAAATCAAAAATATTAACTCCATTATTACTAAACCTTAAACTGGAATATTTGGCTTTATGTGAAAGTCAAATCAGCCTGGAAAATGAACGCACCTATTTAAGTATGGCAAAACAGAACCAAAAAAAGCTTCCTATTTTAGAAGTCACTTCCTGGTGCTGTATTCTTCCATCTTAAAGGCAAAAATTACAGACATGGAATAATCAGAATAGATAAAGTAACTGAGGGCCTCTTAGTGGAGAAGGTAGCCAGAGAGGATACATAAAATGAGAAGAAAAGAGTGGCTTAATGAGAACACTGGTAAGGAACCTCTTAAGAAAGAAAAAAAGGAGAGGATGAATTGAGCAGCCTAATGATAGTCTTATCATATTCCCTAATTTAAAAAGTCACTGCATTTGCCCTTAGACAAAGTGAGTTAAAGCTTTGGAGAGAGACCAGGGATATTATACTTTGTGATCAACTTTTATATGAAGAAAATAAAATCATTTTTCCTTTAACATTTCCCAAATGCTTTATTCCCTGATAAAATTTGATGGAATACAGCTTTTTTTTTCATTCAAATACCCTGTTTTGAAAAAGGAGGTAGAATATACAGAAAGGTCATTACCTTGATAAAGTAAACCCATTGTACCCTTCCATTCCATGGAATTTGACTAAACCATCTCATGGGTACAGCCCTCAGCAGAAAAGATCAGCAATACTCTCAACAGTGCTTCCAGCTGCCATTTTCATGAGTCAATTTCTCTGATATCAGCCACTGCTTTTCTTTGGGTATTTTTCTGTGAGCAGAAGACCTAGAATAGGACAGTAAAGATACACACTGCAAGCTAACCCTACAATAAACATTAAAAGTCTATCATCTTTTATTTCTCACTTAAAACTTCATCCAGTTGCATCAAAAGTTCTTTAGAGAAATGAAATGGTAGCATAAATATATTTTTTAAGAAAAATTCTTATAGTCCAGCAATAAAATGTTAGCACTGTAGAATTATAACAAATTTGACTATAAGTCCATATAAGTCCAGTCAAAAATGTCATATAGGAAAAACATTCAAATATTAATTCCTTTTGCAGGTTAAAGTCTCATAGCCAAAAGGTTGAACTCAATTTTTTTTTTTTTTGGTTACATTGTGAATGAAAAGCCCAAAGCCATCTCTCCGGTGTCTTTGTCTATTGTTTTTGATCTAGAGACCTTCTCAAAGCAGAGATGAAGCCAGGCTTCTAACAGCCATGAGGAAGCTATATATTTCCAGAGTGGGTTCAGTCACACAAGGGGCTTCTTATTTGCAAAGCTAGCTTTCTGATTCACTTTCCTTTTAAAAGAAACCAAACAATTAATAAGACACGTGAGATTATCATAGCACTTTCCTCATCCACACCAAATTTTGGAAACAGGCAAACTTCCAACCACTGAAACAGTGAACTGAGATCAAGTTATGCTTTCAGAATTCAGCCCAAGATCAAAACAGAGACTCGGTGGTATCTGAATTTATTTGCTCAATGTGATTTTCATCAGGATACCAGTTACCCATAATCCACAGATTGAAAATGAACCACAACTCTCTTCTGGGACAAATTAATTTTGATGCTATGGATCTATAATACCTGAGTAATAACTCACTGCAGATAGTATATTCTCACTCAAAGAAGAATATTTAATAAAAATGTGGCATTTTTGCAAAGTTTACAATGCTCATGTTTAGCAATCCCTTTTGTAGATACTACTTGAAGTTCCTTCATTTCCCATTCAGCATATTTAAAAATCTCCTTTCAAATTTCTGCTTAAAATTTCTTTCTGGTACTCTAGTACTGACCTGAGTGTGGGTTAGATCTAGCCTTGACTATCTTTAATGTCAGGAAGTTTTTAGTCCTGTGACAATTCACTTTTTGCACTGCATCTTTACAAGGAGCCATTTAAGCCTGATAAGCCTGTCCGTAGAAATTTAACATTCTCATTTACACTAAAACCATTTAGGGAAAAAGTAAAACTCTTTGGTGAAATGATATTCAGAACTATGGACAAGCAAGAGGAATTCCAAGAGAGCTCCTCCAAAGTTCATTTCTTAGTTTTGGTCCTAAAGATAATTCAAAGTAACATAAAGGAACCACTTTATTAGGGAAGTCCTTTGATGCTGCCTATCTAAACCTAACACAAATAATTCACTAGAGCCAATATTTTTCTTTCCCATCATTTTTTGCCTCTGGCATGCTTTCTTAGGCACACTGGGTTCTGTTGTTGAACACTGCAGAAGCATGCACCTGGGGCCATCTGTGCTATGTGAAGGCTTATGGCTTTGTCAGAGTTCTGTCCTTATTCATTGCTTGCGAGACTGTCTGCATCACCATGTCTGATCATGCCTCCTGGCATTCTCTGTGTATTTCCTATTTGTTTAAGCCTCATATGGTAGATTGCAAACTTTCCTTTCTCTTTGGCCCATTATTTAGCAGAATCAGGCAGTCTGCTGTCCAGAACTATCAGATTTTCCATATTACTTTTGAGTTAATTGTGGTCATTGGTCTCTGTTCCAACAGAAAGTGAACGAGAATGATGGTGCAGCTTCCAGAGCTTAGACACTGTAAAGTGGCTGTACTTCCTCCCTGCTTTCATATCCTTTCAAAGAACTTGAGAGTGGACATATCTAGAGGCTGCGTTTACCATGCAGATGCAAATTGAATTGCAGAGATCCAGAAAGAAAGAAGTTGGATCCTGTTCTTTCACATGATCATGTGAACTTGAGCTGCCTGTCAACCTGGAATTCAGATTGTTAGCTAAGAGAGAAATTAATTACTGACACATTTGAACCATTCTGTCTTGCTTCTCTTTGTTATGCAGATAGCATTACTATAAACAAAATAGTCAATGTTGCTATAAAAAAATATTATGGAAGTATGATTTACTTGAAACTGTGTAGATAGTCCTGCCTCTATAGATAAGTGATAGACTATGATTTAGACCAAGACAACTTAAGCATAGCCAGAGAACAGAATCTTACCCTTGACAAAATAAACACCTGCTTGGGTGCTGGGATGTAGAAGGGAGAGAAAAGAGTAACAGTGACAAAATGGGAAATCAAGTGATATAGTTGATGGAACAAAAATTGAGATTTAGTGCTGGGCTTGGTAGCACACACATGAAATCTCAGTGACCCAGGAGGCTGAGGCAGGAAGATTGCAAGTTCAAATCCAGCCTGAGCAACTTATCAAGGCCCTAAGTAACTTAGAGAGACTCAGTCTCAAAATAAAAAAAGTAAATAAGAAGGGATGGGAGTGTGGCTTATTGATTAAACACCCCTTGGTTTAATCCTTGGTACAAAGAGAGAGAGAGAGAGAGAGAGAGAGAGAGACTTAGAAATGCTAGGATGTCATCAAGGAGACTGATACAAACATGAACTAAAAGGAAAACAAGAAGAAATGTATGACAAAGAAGATAAATCCAGTGTGGCTAGTTCACCAGACAATAGTTTACTAAGTTAAGAAACAGTGACCTAAGTATATTCTTTGAAGGTATGCACATAAACAATAGAAGTAATAGAAATAGAATTAATTAAAAGTTATGACCTTTTGAGAACTAGAACAATGGAAGAATTTGGATGGAACTTTTTTTAATTGTCAATTTTATGTACTATTTGCTGTTTTTAAAAGTATGTTTCTCTCGCTCCCATCTTCACAGCAGCATTACTTGGAATAGCTAAGGTGTGGAACCTAAGTATCAACTACCAAAAACAAATGAATAAAGTGTGATATATGCAATAGAATATCATTCAACCTTAAAAAGAAGGAGATCCTGTCAGTTTTGACAATACGAATGAAACTGGAGAACATTATTCTAAGTAAAATAAGACTGGTTTAGAAAGACAAATACTAAATGGTTTCACTTATATGTAAAACATAAATATATTGAACTCATAAAAGCAGAAAACAGAATGGTTATTGCTGGGCATGAGGAAAAGGGTGAGTTAGTCAAAGGATCTATAGCTATAATTATGCAGGAAGAATATCTTCTGGAGATCTAAGGTATGTCCTAGTAACTCTACTTAATAGTAATGTACATTTGAAAATTGCTGAGAGGGTAAATCTTATGTATTCTCACCACACACAAAAATGGTAACTATAAGAGGTGATTGATACATTAATTCACTTTATACTGGCAATCTATTTACAATGTACATGTAGACAAAAATATTACACTGTACACCTTAAGTATGTGTAATTTCATTTGCATAATTTTATTTGTCAGTAAAGCCAGAATAAAATAGATATCTGTATTTGTATAACTTTAAGTACTATACTGAGATCAATACAAATTTAAGTATGTATTGAAAATCTGAAAATAGTGTAAAATGGCTATAATATAAAGGATAATATATAAGACCATTATTCTCCATTTAAACTTAGTACAAACTAGCTTAAAAATGATGATAGCCTTCCAAGAAACCATGAAAAAAATAAGACATAGGACAGACAAAGTTTGAAAAGTTGACCAGAGAGGAAAAGACCCAACTTTTTAGCTTGGGGGATATAAATTAGAATTAATATTAGAATTCCAATATAGGGATCCCAAGGAAGCCAAGGAAACGGGTTGGGGGCAACAAGTACCGGGAAAAGAACCATCAAATAGAAGAAGAAAATATAAAAGCCGAAAGGGAAGCTTTGTTGACTTCAAAATTATTCTCATGAGTTTATAATTTGCAAAAGCAACCAAATAAATATTTCATGATACTTTAAACTTACCTAAGCGCTTTGAGTCACCATTAAGGGGAGAGACACACAGTTGAGTTGGTGATCACAGGGCATTTACTTAATGAAAAGCCATTGTTATTAGTAGACTTTATTATTTATTTGAAAATAGCAAGCTGAAAGTTATCTACAGGTCAGCAAATAACAGACAATTGAAAACACACAGGTCCCTTTAGCATCTATAGTTTTACCTAATTAGATTTTCCAGATAGACGTGGGTAGTGCATTATACAGAGAACTTCAGTATTCCCTAGGTAGCTTTAATAGTTTATGAAGAGGCCTTACATTCTATTAATCTTGGCATAATGGGAGATTGACAGCAAGTTTATGCTGCATTCCACAGAAGATCATGTAAATGTTTGCAACAACATTAAAACAAACTATATTTCATTTAACAATTTCCGTTATTTCCCTCTTTGTATCTTAAATGGCAACATGTAATTTATAAGATGTTATTATTATGAAATAATGTTTAAAAGAGTAGAAGGTGGTTACAATACAGAATAATATTAAATGATGGGATACCATAATAATTTAGTCCATATGATTTGAAATTATTTGTCATAATTGATACCCATACAAAACAAAACAAAATCTCCAAACTGACAAAGAGTAATTTTTCTCAAAGTTTTGCATGTTTTCATCTTGTGTTTGTGTTTGTATAAATATAGCAGAAGGATAAAAGTCATACTATTGGGGAGAGAAAATTAATTGTTTTATTTTTCTATGTGACTACAGGATATACTCATTATAATAATATGTTATATATTGCTACACAAGTGGAAATTTTTAGATGAAGGCAATAGTAACATCATCAAAAGGATAAGGGAACATTTGTGTGGAGTTGGATAGCCTTGCCCCTTAATTACTCAAAGTGAGAAAGTAGAAATGAAAAATTGAAAACATTAGAGTTTTGACATTGTCATTGAACATACACAATTTCTCATGAATAAAAAGTATTATAAGTATTATAAAATTAATATAAATGCCATTTTGGATTAAAAGGGAATTTTCAGTCCTTGTCTAATACCATTTTAAAGATACTGAGAGAGATCCTACAGGCCAAAGAATTAAAATAAGTTGATTAAGTAATTTCCTGCAGGATAGAAAACCTAAAATGCTAATAAGTTTACATTCAGAGATTTAGTCCCCAAATAACAGATTTGATTTATGTGTCAGCTTTTAGATATCATTGAAACAGAGCTTCAGAAAATAGAGAAAAGAAGAAAATACAATAATTGCTGATAAATTAGGCACCAAGGGCTCAGGAGAATAATCCTAGATGGTTCTGAAAAATGGTATTGTTTCAATCAAACTTGACTTAGGATAAAAAGAAAAACATTTTATTATTTTAATTTCTTATGACTAGTCTTTATGCATTTTAATTAACTAATTAAATTAAAATTTAATTTATAAATAATTCAAAGCATTTTTTCCACCAGATTAAGTATGTTTAATTTTATATATTCATGAATAAATTTAGAAAAAAATATCATTTTGAAAGCAGTTTTAGACTTACAGAAGACAGAGTAGATACTGCAGAGTTGAACAGATATGGCAGAGTTGCTTTTCCATGAACTCTCCTCTGGACACAATTTCCCCTATTAATTTCTTGATTAATAATCATGGCTGAGGAATTGGATCATTGCTTAGCATGGTACCTTTGATACAATTGATGTACCAATATGGATACATTATTACTAAATAGAGTCCATAGGTTTTACTCTGTATATTTCAGTATTTAAGGTTCACTTTATATATTATGGTTTACAATTTTTGATAAATGTATAATGTTATGTATCTACCACTATAGTATCAGAAAAGATAGTTTCATTGTCTTAAAAGTCCAATGAATTCTATCTGAATCTCAATAGCAGTCACTAATTGCTTTACTGTAACTATAGTTTTTTCTTTTAGGTACTGTCATATATTTGGCATTATATAAAATGTAGCCTTTACAGACTAGCTTTTTTTTAATTAGTCATATCAATTTCATATTCTTCCCAGTCTTTTAGTAGCTTAATCATTATTTTTATTTCCAACTATTATTTAACATGTAAGGACATACAAGGATTTATTAATCTATTTGCCTTTCAAAGAACATGTTGGTTGTTGCTCATTTTGTGCCATTATGAATAAGCTCTGAACTTCTGTGTGCAGATTTTTGTGCACATGTAACTCTTCTATTCACTTGGTTAAGTATGAAGAAACAGAATCACTGGATTTCATGGTAAGACTAAGTTCAGCATTCTAAGAAACTATTTTGAAAAGTGGCTCTATTAGTTTACATTCTCACCAGCAATGAAAGACTGGTCCTGCTATTCTTCATCTTTGTCATCATTTGGTTTTGTCAGATTTTGGCTTGGTGTTGATTCATGGTGTATTTAAAAAAAAAAAAACAACTTCAATTTGCATAGTCATAATACCATTAAGACAATAAACTCTTGAATTAAATACAAGGGGAAAATGGAAGATATATCTAATGAATTATCCTAACAATGTAAAAAATTAAGAACATTAATTAATTCAATAATCTATTAAGATGTGTCTTAAATCCAATAAATTATGTTCTAATAAGGAACAGAGAAGGCATTCACAAAGACAAAGAGAAGGCCACCTGAAGGCTTACACAGATTAGAGTGATGCTACAAATAGAGGAATTCCAAGTATTGTTGGGTGTCACCGGAAGTGAAGAAGAGGCAAGGAAGAATTCCTTTCTAGATCCTGCAGAGAGAATAGAGCACTGCCAACACCGTGATCTCAGCTTTCCGGCCTCCAAAAGTGTGAGAGAACATTCTGTTTTAAGCGATCCAACTTGTGATAATATGTTGTGGCAGTGCTAGTAAACAGAGCATAGTTAGTGTCTATATAATATTATTATCTCATTTTCAGTAACACAATGATAAGAAAGAACTAGATCATTGGGTTAATGAAGCTGAATTTAAACCTTAACCATAAATGAAGTTACTGATTTTTTTTATTGGCAGGTTTTTTAAAATTTACTTCTATAAGCATGATATTGCCTAAAAGCTTTAATGTCTCAATTTAATAAATGGAGAATTGCTAAAGTGCTTATGGACATTTTTTTTATTTCAAAAGATCGTATAAAATCATTCATTTGATTTGGAAAGGTAATCAAAATGTAGTTTTATTACATTTAAACTCTGTTCCCACAAAGGTATTTTTCTTATTAATTTGGTGTTAAATTTAACAACAATAAAAGCCTTCCAAATTGAAGGTCAGAAGATAAGTAAACTTCCTTGGCTAAGGAAAAGTATAGCCAAACATTTCATAGGTACTTGTTCTGAAAAGATCTTCTTTTTTCTTGATATACTAAAGTAAGACAGAAACCCTTTATAATTCAACAATAAACAATTGACACAATGAAATTTTCTGAGATTTAGGCCATGTTCTTAATGCTGAATTGTTTAAATGCAGAGAATTGTCTGAAATTTAGAGGTTGTGTCCATAAAGAATTTTATTGCATAAAAAATGTTGTGGATTCTCTTCTAGACCAGATGCTATGGTTTGGATCTTGATTTCCCCAGAGGTTCATGTGATAAAGATTTTGTCTTAAAAGACCATTCTAGTAGGAGGTCTGTAAGTCTTTGGGGGTATGCCCTTGAATGAGACAGTTGGACCCTTGATCTTTCCTCTTTCTCGCTTTACCTTGTAGGCCATGAGGTGAGCAGTTTTGCTCTACCACACACTTCCACAGTATGGTCTCATCCAGGCCAAAATAATAGGGCACATTGATCATAGACTGAAACCTCCAAAACCATGAACCAAAATAAACCTTTTCTCTTTATAAATTGATTCCTCCAGGTATTTGTTACCGCAACAGAAATTTAACACAGAAAATTGGTACTGAGAAATAGAGTAGTTTTTGCTATACTTGATATGATGTGGAAAGCCTTTGGAATTAGTTTGCAGGAGGAGTTTGAAAAAGTTTGTAGAAGCAATCCAGAGACAGTCTAGGAAAGCTGTAAGCAGAGCGTAGTAGGTGATTCTGATGAAGACTGGGACCATTAGAATGCTCATATGAATGCAGAAAGTAAAGGTGATGATAAAGAGATTTCAAGCCAAGAAGAGAATTCTATTGGAAATTGGACTAGAGTCCATGCTTATTATACTGTGATGAAATACTTAGCTACATTTTGTCCACTATACCCTGAGACTTTGTGGTAATCGGAGCTTAAAGGGGATGAACTAATTTAATTGGTTAAGGAAATTTGCAGGCAGCACAACATTCTGGAAGCAGCATGGGTATCTTGGGTTATCTTTAGTCAAATTTACAGTGAGAATTTGGGGCAAAGAGGAGCAGAAAAGAAATATTTGAAAATTCACAGCTTGGCAACAAAAGGAATAGGCGTAAAGTTTTAGCTGAGAATGGTTCAGTTAATAAGCCAAGTGCTTTGTATCAGGAAAATAAGAAAGATGTTTTGAGGGTATCTCAGGAATTGTCTAGGCCACCATCTCAGCCTAAGACTTGTAGAAATCTAGGTTTGTTTCAAAAAATTTTTTTTTAATCTAGAAGTGCCAGATTGGCCTAAGACAACAAGACACTAAGAGGCAACTTCAGCTGTGATTTAAGTGGGTCCAGGGAAGTTTATGCTTGTGGCAGACTTGGTACTGTGCTTGTGATGTTCGTTTTACTGGTTATGGGTCATGTGGACTTCCACAGAGCTTTCAAAGGAAAGTGTCAGAGGTCAGGCAGTGTGTTGTGGGGTGGGTTGGACAGGTTAGTGCATGGCTCTTTGAGAGTGAAACCCTAGGAAGAAGAGGTGACATGCCTGGGGAAGAGCTGCTGAGGGAAGGTAGGATATAAAGCCAGCCTATGAGAAAAACCAGGTGGGATGCAACAAGAAAAGCCATAGGGGCAGGGCTTTATAGCCATTGGGAGCCCCCATCCCACTATAATATGTCCAGGCTGCTGGACATGGAGCTGTAGGGCTTACCAGTTTTCCTGCTGGGTTTTGGTCTCATTTTAGTCTGATCCTTCCTTATTGCTTTCTTATTTCTTCCTTTTGGAATAAGAACATTTACTCTTTGCCTATCCTATCACAGCACTTTGGAAGAAGGTAACTTTTTCTTTCACTTTTACAGTAGTTCACAGTCAATTTCCCATTAGTCTCAGAGGAGCCTTTGGACTTGGACTTTAGCAATGATGTTAAAAATCTGGAGACTCTTGGGGATTGACTAAAAGCCTTTTGCAATGTGAGATTGATATGAACTTTTGGAGGTCAGGGGGCAGAATAGTATGGCTTGTTTTTTGAATGTTTCCTAAAGATCCATGTAGGGAAGACTTTGTCCCAGTGTGGCACCATGGGGAGGTGGTAGAGCTTTTAAGAGTTAGGTCCTACTGGGAGGTCTTTATGTTATTGGGGTTTTGATCTTAAAGGGAATAGTGGGACCCCTAAGCTCTTCCTCTTTCTTTCTTTCACTTTGCAGCCATGGGGTGAGCAGTTTTGCTCTTGCCATGCTGTCTTACAAATCCAAAAACAATGGGGCCAATTGATCATGGACAAATCTCCAAAACCATGAACTAAAATAAGCCTTTTTATTTTATCAAGTGAGTATATCAGGTGTTTGTTATGATGACAGAAAGTTGACCAATACAGCTAAGAAAAAGCCAAAGCACATTTTAATAAGGTTTATATTTTATGAATAATTTTTTTTGTGGAAGTCCAAATAATAATAATAATAATAATAATAATAATAATAATTTTTATTCAAATAGTATCTGAGAAAATGGGGGATTAGATTCTTAAATGATTCATATTAATTCATTTTAAGTTAAAATTTATTTATTGATAATGTAGATGAAAAATAGAAAAGTTTGTATTAGGTACTAAATATGTGTGCTAACCTCACTAAGAAAGAAGGAATTTATGTTAAATAGGATCACATTGTGAGGCTTTAATTCAAAAGAATGAGTGACCTTATAAGAAGAGTTACCAGATAGCTCTTAGTCCTCTCTTACTCAAGAAAAGCCCTGTGAGGACCCAGGAAGAAGGCAGCTGTCTATATATCAGGAAGAGAGTCCTCAACAGAAACCAAAATTTGCTACCCCTTGATTATGAACCTCTAGCCTCCAGAACAATAGCAAAATTTTTTATTGTTTAAGACACCCAGCCTGGGACATTTTGTTACAGCAATCTAGATAGATCAGTTTAGTATGTGACCACAGAATTAGTCCTTAGTTGAATGTTTCATGTTTCTTATGAATTTTATATAAATCTCACTTTCAACACAGATTATAAAAGCTAATAGAAAAAACATGTGATTTTTGATAAAATGACATCAGATTTTCATCTGGCTCCATCTTTGTCTTTAAAGGTATAATATTCTGTACAATTTAACATAGATAGTAAATATGGTGCACTTTTCAAAGCTAACTTATTACTCAATGTCAGTTCTCAATATAAATAATTTAAAAGAAAAGTTCATCTAAAAATCATTTCTTCATTTTTAGTATAAATCAAAATATTTAGTTGGTAAAAATTAATCAAATCATTAAATTATATCCTGTATTTTAAGTTTAGTGCTTTTTAGGTTTGCCAATAAAGTTTATTTAACTGTCAAATTATTTACTTACATTATTTAATGCTTTTAGGTTCATAGGAATTTTGTTTTGTTTAAATCTGAGAGGATCCTTGCTTAAAGATTTTTTAAAAAAGATAAGATAGAAGCAAAGGTTTTAGGAATCATTGAGTAATTAGCGGTTTTTAATAATTGAGGGAGAAGTCAGTTGAGAGGGCTAATATATCTTTTTTCAATCAAATTTTGAAAGAAGCTCAGCAATAATCTTAAATGATTATTAAACATCTTCATTTTCTGCATAGATAAGTAGGAAGTTTGCTTTAAAAGTTCACTTTTCTTTCTGTGCTTCATTTAAAGCTTAAAATAAGAACCATTATGGATTTATGATTTTCAGATTTGTTTCTGGCTCACATCCATTACCTTGTTATAACTGAAAGTGTAAAAAAAAGCTTTCAATTACATTAGTTTGAAGTCTGTATTTATATTTACTTAAAAACCTGTTGTTTTCCAATTTTTCACAATAAGTCTTTTTGGTTACTTTCTCCCATTTACCTCAAATTTTGTAGGATTTTAGTCACAAAAAGTAGTATCGAGACAATAATACTTACCTAATTTTGTATTAATCAAAGGAACATAATACTGTGTTTTTGCTCAGCATGAGATACTCTTTCTGGTCACTATGTTGACATGAGTTCAGTAAAATAAGACAGTCTGGTATTAAAATAACCTGAGTAGTTTGGTCCTAGCAAAGCTAAGCAGTTGTATGACTGTGATAAAATATTATGAAATATTAATCTGTAGCCCTAATTCTTATCTTTAAAGGTTCAAAAATACGATATGTAAAACTGAAATTAATCTTCAAATTCTATTTGTATGCTTTATATGCTAAACTATCATAGTGACCTCTATTATTTAACACCTAACTTTTACTTAAAATCTGTAGTGTTTGGGAAATAGACTCAACAAAAATATTTCTTTCAAAAGTAGCAAATTAATTAGTCTGCTGCTATATACTTTTAATAATCTGTAAAGTGATAGCTGGAACATACTTTAAAATGAAATACTTTGAGCAAGTCACAATTACTTAAGATGTCTGCAGTGGAGACCATGCAATCATATCAAGAATACAGAAAAATCACATGACAAAATTCAACTTCTTTTTATGACAAACTCTTAACAAATTAGGTATAGAAGGACTATTCTCAGCACAATAAAGGCCATAGATAAAAATCGCACAGCTAATGTGAAAAACAATGATACAAAGTTCATAGCTTTTCTTCCTCTGAGGTTAAGACAAAGATGCTCACCCTTACCACTTCCACTTAACATAGTACCAGAAGTCCTAACCAAAACCATTAGTGAAAATATCAAAATGAAATGCACTTAAATTGGAAAGGAGGAAGTTAAATTGTCACTGTTTGCAGATAACATATTTCATATGTAAAAATACTCTATAGACTCCACCAAAAATCTGTTAGAACTAATTACTTCAGTAGAATTGTAAGGTATAAAATTAACATATAAAAATCAGTAGTGTTCCTTTACACCAATAGCAAATTGCCTGAAGTAGAAAGCAGAAATGCAATCCTATTTACAATAGCAACAAAAAAATTAAAATGGAAATAAATTTAAGCAAAGAGGTGACTTGTATATTGAAACTACAAAGAAAGAAATTAAAGATGACTCAAATAAGTGGAAAGATATCCCATGTTCATGAAGTAGAATTAATACTGTTGAAATGTTCATACTACCCCAGACAATCTACAAATGCAACACAGTCCCTATCAAAATTCTGGTGACATTTTCCACAAAAATAGAAAATCCAACTCTGAAAGTCATAGGGAACCACAGAAGATCCCAAAACAAAGCAATTCTGAGCAAAATGAATAAAGCTGACAGAATCATGTTAATTGATCTCAAAATACACTTCACTACAAAGCATCAACACAATGTGTTTTCAGTGCAAAGTGGTTCTGTAGACTGATGGAACAGAATAGAGAGTGCAGAAATAAATCCATGTATTGACCAACTGATGTTGAACAAAGCTGCTATGAAGGCACAACTAGAGCAAGAAAATCTCTTCAATAAGTGGTAATAGGAAAGCTGGATATACACGTGCAGAAAAATGACATTGGACCATCAACTCACTCATACACAAAAATCAAGCAAATGTCCTAAAGGCTTAAATGTAAAAATTATGAGGATAAAGCATAGGGGAAATATATCAGTAATTAAAAGGGGCAAAGTTGTTTTTATTTTTTTTGCACATGACCTCAAAAGCACAGGCATCAAAATGGATTCAAATGGATTCACTCTCTTCCACTCTTCTGCCATAGGGAGACATAATATTCATCACTCCAGAAATAAATGTATGTTCTTTATAGATTATTTAGTGTTTTAGTCAGCTTTTTCACTGTTGTGACCAAAAAAAAAAAAAAAACCTGACAAGAACAAATAGAGGAGGTAAAGTTTATTTGGGGGGCTGATGGTTTCAGAAGATTCAGTCCACAGACAGTTAGCTCCATTGTTCTGGGCCCAAGATGAGACAGATCATCATGGTAGAAGAGCATGGTGTAAGAAAGCAGCTGATGACTTGGAACCAAGAAGCAGAGAGAGCTCTGCTCAACAATGACAAAATACATACCCCAAACGCATGTGCTAATGACCCACCTCCTTCAGTCACACCCTACCTGCCTACAGTTACCATCCAGTTCATCCCTGATAGGTTAAGGTTAATAATCCAATTGTTTCACCTTTAAGTTTTCTTACACTATCTCATAAATGAGATTTTTGGAGATACCTCACACCTAAACTCAGTCTTAGGTATTTTGAAGCACAAATGGACTAAACCACTTGTTGAACATCTCACTCTCAATGACTTTATCTAGCAGTTTGTTGTTTTGTGGTTATTACCAAAAATTTCCTATGCACTCTCAATGACTTTATCTAGCAGTTTGTTGTTTTGTGGTTATTACTAAAAATTGCCTATGAGACGTATCATGTTTTGGGGGGCATTTTTGGTTGATTTTCAGTTTCAGACTTTTGACGTTCTGGCAACCTTTGAAAACAAAAGCATGTAGATTTTTGAAAGATTGTCAAGGTTTATTCTTCAAAGAACTTCTGAAAAATGTATTATCCAATACAGTAGACTCTACCTAGACTTTTTTTTAAAAGAATATTTCAATCTAACTTATTTAAAACAAAGCAAAATGAAAATTTCAGTTGCAGTAGCCATATATTAAGTGTGCAATAGCTACATATGGTTAGTGGTTTCTACACTGGCCAATGTAATTAAGTTTATTTATTTTATTTTATTTTTCATCATAAATTCATTTATTTGAAAATATTTATATGTATATATATACACACACTCATATATATACATATATGTATATACATATATGTATATACATATATATATATATATATATATATATTTGTGTATTCAATGAGTCTGTTAGGTGTGTTAATGGAATTTAAAGAACTTAGAATACATGCACAAAACAAAACAAAAAAACATAAAACATAATATTCATATAATAAATGTTTCAATAGAAGCAGGTAAAGAGCACTATATAAACAAAAATAAAGCAGTGATTAATATTGGCTCATATATGGGGTTGGTCATGTAACATGTTTTCAATCTTTCTTTTTGCTAGGGTCAGAAAGAAATAGCTGAACACTTGTGCCTACTATGTTTATATTTATTGTCAAAAAAAGCCAATCAATATCAATCTGACCTTAAACTAATAGCATGGCTTTACCACTGCCCAAACAATATCATAGTTAATAGCAATTTTAATGTCTGAAACTACCATAATTGCTCCAAGAAATCAATAAATCAATAAAAACTCTTTTTGGTTTTAGATACAAGTATTGAACGATACATCACATTTTGAAAAAGTTACTTTTGATCATGACAACCCAGACAAATCTAGAGCAGTTTAAAAACTAGATAGAAACAGGTGAATTTCTTTTTATTAAGGCCCATAAATTTAGACTTAAAGAAGTACAAACATAGATTTACCAATCTTAGTATATACTAATTTAAATTTCAGAAAACTTCATGTTTCCCTTGCAAATGAAAATCTATTAAACTAAGATCTTTCAAAAATAAATAAAGTCACACTAAATAATAGTGTTCAAAGCAAGAAAAATATGTAGTTAAAAGAGGATTAACATAAATATACTGAGAAAAGTATTTTGGATTTTGAGAAAAAATTTGATCAAGAAATGAATTTATATAAAGCTTTCTATAACCTCTCAAATTGAGAATGATTTTCATTCATTGCTTTGTTCTTTATTTATACATAAATGATGTGTTGAGATTCTTCTATTATAATAGTGGTTATGAAGTGAAATATTTAAATACCACACTTACTGTGACTGAAAGCATAAACTGAGATGGAAGCAAAAAGCCTCAACCCATCCTGTTATTTGGAGGAGGTGATGGTATTATCATTTAAGAGTAATCATTTATATTGATTGCACGCAGCATTTAGGGAGCACTAATAGAGATGCAATGGCTGGTTTGTTTTCTGAGCAGTTAGGTGATGTCAAGAAAATTATCTGGGTCTAATCTCTCATACAGGAACAATTTTTTCTGACATGTGTTACTGGAATTGTAATATTCTGACTGTAGACACATCTTTTGAGAGGCTCTTCTAATTTAGCCAGCCTTGCTGGTTTAGATTGCTATTTGGACATTTCCAAAGTTTAATATCCATAAGGCTTGGGCCAGTACAGACTACTTATTACTTAAGAAATGGTTATTAGCATGATCAAAATGCCATTTCTAAAGAGAGAGAAAATCCTTTTGATCTAGAAACCAAGGAAAATGTACCAAAGGGATTGATGGGTTTGTCTTATTTAGTCTATTCCAACCAAACAATTGAATGCTATTACGCCAAGTTCTCCTTTTTGGCTGTCTGAGACACAAAGAATGTTTTTCTGTTATTGCAATCAACATGTCACCTGTTATTTGGTGGGTTGGATTTGTGGGTGTAGGAAATCAGTAGGAAAAAGACAAAAATGATCTGAGGTAGGTTTGGGTAGGAAAGGAACCCACCTGACATCATGAGAGCATAAATTTGAACAGAGGTGAGGTAAACAAGACCAAAAGCCAAGAACTGAGGGGCACCAGTAAATAAATGAATCGTAGGAAGACCAGTAGAGGAAGAAGAATAGGGAGAGGGAGGAATATGGGGAACGTTAGGGGCACTGGGGACTGAAATGGAATAAATCAAATTCTGTACATGTATGACTGTCAAACAGAGCCTAATTATTATGTAAAACTATAATGCACAAATAAAAGAAAAAAATTTAAAAGCCACCTAGCTTACACAGTAGAAACTTCGCATAGGGAATTTATCCTTAAAATCAAGGCAGGGGGAAGAAAAATTGACCTCGGCTAATGGAAAGTGAGTTTGGTCAAAATGAGTTTAGTCAACAGTTTTCAGTACTTCGACTACTGTTTTGCCCCAGTGAATCAGTTTGACTCAATTGGTGGGAGACATCAGTTTGACTCATTGGTAACCAAGTCAGCTTGGGATTCCTTCTGTAGTAGGAGGGCTGCAGACAGAACTTCCAAATAGGTGGAGACAAATGACACGGCTCTCCTCAAATTTCAACAAGTCTCTGGTGTGGTCACTGAGATTAATTTTTTTTAATGAAATCTAATAAATTTGCAATGCTAACTTCATCATTGACCTATTTTTTCCTCATATTCAGATTACTCAAATTTCTACTGGTTTTAATTTTAACTTGTATTATTACATTCATTGGGCCTTCTCCCTTATTTGATTCTGAAAGTCTTATTTATATGTTAGGGGCACATTAAATGTCACATCATTTTTGAATGCTTACCAGATCTGTTCATCATAATCAATGACACCTTCTTCTGAACTTCTGTTACTTGGCATCTAAATAGTAGTTATTTCATGCTATGGTTATGTTTGTTTTTATATTTTTCCTATTAAATTTCAAGTTTAGAATAGATAGGAATATTGTCTTAATTATGTTTTTATTTAGCAGAGTGGTTTGCATATAATAAACACCAAAAATATCTATTCAATCAAATTACATGATATTTACATAGATTTTAAGCTGGATTTAGTCACTTTTTGGCTTCAGAGAATTTTCTTCATTTGTAAATTGAGGAGACCATCTACTTTCACTGAATTTATAGATGAATTTTAGAGTTAAGGAATTCACGGAAAGAAATAGAAAAGACAGCATGTACTTATCAAACATCTCAAATTTGTCAAGCACTCTTCTAGGTATCACTTATTAGCTGCTAGAAGAATCTGGGTGAATTCAAGGCAGAGAATATTTGAACTTTGGCCTGTATCACAGAGGAGAAAGCATTTGATTTCCCTGATTTACAACATGGGCCAACCTTCCATACATTTCCCTGGTTAGAATGATACTTAAAAAATAGTATGAAAACAATAAGAATGTAAAATTAGTGTGTGTGTGTACATGTGTGTCTGTATGTAATATACACACATAGGATATTATATATGTATATATACCTAGGATATATGTGTGTGTGTATAGAAAAATAAAGGCAAAGATATTTGTGATAAAAATAGTAAACCTATGTAAAATTAAACATCAATAATTTTGACAAAGAATAGACTTTGAAGTAACCTCCCATGGTCAGCAGCTGCACAGCTTCATCAGTATCTCTGGATTTGGGCTTATTCTAGGTAATCCATACAGGGAAGAGAGACTTCAAGTATATACTTTGATTTCACTGATGCTCAGAATCATCTCCTTCAGTAAAGCTTTCATATCATTCCATAATAATCCTGCCTACTCTGAGTGGGGACATTCTCCTGCCAGCCAATAGGAGATGAAGCAATTGAGCTTCCTCAGCAGAATTTCAGAAGCAATTAGGATTGTAAACATCTGTTGCATGTAGAATAAAAACCTAAGAATGAGGCCAAGTAGAGAAGAAAGAAAGAAAGGCATGATCTTGATGATGACTTTGAATCCTTTTGTCTGGCCATCTTTAAATTCAGTTCAGTTCCTTGGTTTACCAGTTATAATGGACAAATACAAATATAGTATGTGGGTAGTGCACACGCGTGTGCACACACACAGATATTACTAGAGTATATATTTTACTTTCAGCCTAAGAAATCTGAAACATTGCTAGGTCGTAATGCTAATCTAATATATATGTGTGTATATATATATATATATATATATATATATATATATAATATTTAACATTTCATTTGTGTGGCTTCATGTCATTCATGATTGAGATTGGACTTGATTCTTGAATTTGCCATTTAGCTTAGGTTTCCTCCTATATGTTATGCCTAAGAATTGAATGGTTCTGAGAAACTGGATCTCTTGCTATTGTCAACCTAAAATAACCAGATAAAGGTGTCTTTTGAAAAAAATTAGATTTACTTGGTAATGAGGAACATAGGAATGCAATCCTGCATGCACAGATGAAAAGTCATAGGTGTATCTAGAGAAGCTGAAGTAAAGGGAAACATTTAAAGGCAAAAAGAATAATCCAGGACATAAGCTGCTATGAAAGACATTTCATTCACTTCAAGCATTAGCTTAGCTGGTTAGTGGAAACAGCAGTTGCTAGGCCAGTGTCTTATCTGAACTTCTGCGGTCCTCAAGAATTTCTTATGGTAAACAATGTTACAGAAACATGGTGGATGATCAGAATAAGCAAGGGACATGAGGCAAGGAAGGCATGAGATGCACATAAGATGTGAAAGAATTTCCTGTGGAAATTAGAAACTCCCCATGATAATACTTATCTCAGACATAAAAGCATGAGCATCCCCTACCTGCCTTCATGACCTCCCAGCTTTGTTATGCTTTTTTAGGGTTTGACAAGAATGAATCCATCTTTACATTCCATTTTCACAGTGTTATCCAACATTAGTGTATCAAGAATCTTCTAGATCCAGACTAAACCAGAGCTCATTAGGGCATCCTGGATTATCTGATAGAGAAAAGTCCTGGTGAAACATTGAAATTACAGCGGTATATTTGTTTACTTTCAAGCCCTCTTGAAGTCTTAAATAATTGTTCTCTCTGAATGGGGAAGATTAAGTAATAGTTTCATCTGGGTGAAATTTCCATTGAATTCTACTTAATCAGTTAGCAAAGATTTATTTAATGTATTATTCGGCTTTGTAAATGGGGCCAAATATTCAATTTTGAACAGAATCATGTATGATAAAATTTCTAAGAATGTCATAAATACAGGGATGCAAAAAGACTTACGACTGGCAAAATTCTGTATTCAAGAAATAAAAGTGTTATAATATTTCATTTGAGGAGAAATCACATAGAACAAAGCATTAAAAAAGTAAAAAGGTGGGTGATGTGTAGCCTTATAAGTGGGAGAAATTATTCAAATATTGCTGAGTATTACTAAGTTAGTCTCAGAAATTTAGAACCAAAGCTATTGGTGAGAAGAGTTCCATCAGTATGTTTTATGGACTACCCTCTCTCCAACATGCTGTCACTGGAACCAGGGAAAATAATAGACGAATCTTTCTGTACCCCTACATTACAAAATTAAATTAGTTCAAATTACATTAAAATGCAGTGATTTATGGAGAGTCATATAGCATCCCCAACAGAAATACAATTTGTGTAAGGACTTGGAGGCCTCCTAGGGGGAAATGATCACAGAAATTTGAGACTAAACGTTGAAGAACCAAAATGCCAAAATCAATAATTCAGAATAAGGGAGCACAGCAGCAATTTCCTAGCTTCCAAGGGTAGGCTGCATGTGGTAGACGGATAAGGCTCACCAAATATGTGCCTTTATAGTTCTCAGTTTCCTTTATGTTAGTGTTCACAGCGGGAGGTATTTTTCTGTAGATGTGTTTCTTCCATATTTCTCATTCATCCATGGCAACCTTGGAAATCCATCAATATAAGGTGGCATAACTAGAAAGATGGAGAAAGGCTACTTTAATCAAATCAGATGTCTGATCATAAAATAGTTCCTATGTTAGAGACCTGCTTCTTTAGAAATAAACCAGCCATGCTATGTTAGAATAAACAACAAAGGACTAGCTGAGGAGGAACTGACAGAATCTCTGAGGGACTCTGAATACTGATTTGAATTCCTGTTCCCTGAACTCTTTAAAAAAAAAAAAAAAAAAAAATATATATATATATATATATATATATATATTTAAATATATATATGTGTGTGTATGTCTATGTGTGGTGTGTGTGTGTGTGTGTGTGTGTGTATTAGTTGTAGATGGACACAATACCTTTATTTATTTATCTTTATGTGGTGCTGAGGATTGAACCCAGTGCCTCACCCATTCTAGGCAAGTGCTATATTACTGAGCCACAACCCCAGCCCCTGAACTCTTGAATCTGGAGTTTTATAAGCTGTTGCTTTACTGACTGAGGTGGCTTCATTCCTTTTTCCATAAATATGTTGTACTACTCCTTGCCTGGCTGATTGTTGGATTCCTTAGACATCTTTAGAGACCCTTTCTTAGCCACACATCTATTAGAATCAGAGAGATTGGTCTGAAATCCTGGCTCCAAGGCTTCCAAGCTGCATGATCCATCTTCAATTGTTTTAACACACTAACCCTCTCTATTTCCCTTTGTTAATCTTTAAAATGGAGATAATTATGAGTCTTACCTTGTAAAGTTGAAATGAGGATTAAGTGCTTATACAACTTATACCACTATAAAGCACTCAATATGGGCTAGTCATCCTGATAGCCTTTGTTATTATTGTACAGGTGTTTAAAAGATGCTGAATATTGGTATCCACAAGAAGCCCTGACACTATTTTTGGCCCTTGATTTTGGAACTAATCTCTGAGGTTTAAATTGTTGATGTAAATTAGTATAGAGACTAGCCTATTCTATTAGTATTGGGAATTTGGATTTATCTGCTCTTCCTGTATATCTTTTATTGTTCAAATCAGCAATTTCTTTTGATTTCAAACATGAACTGTTTTCATAGCATTTGGTATGAAAACGGAGAGGGTAGAAATGTATATTCAGACAGTAAGAAATTTAGAGTAATATTTTCAGGAGTTTAAGAGGGTTTTAATAATGTTTCTTTAATGTCTCATAAAAGATTTTCAGGCAATATATTATCTCTCCATTTAAGGGTTGTTTCAGGGATGCCTGCAGTCATTTCTTTATTAGTTAGATAGGTGTCTTCACTTTGTGAAAATAAATTTATAGATTGGTTATTTATAATTTGTGAACCATTTAGCGGATGTCACACTTCATAAGAAGGCTTCCACAGAAGCACAGTCTATTCTTTATACTGCAGTGCTGGCTTTTCTGCCATATTAGAAACTTCATACATCCACTCACACTATTGTATGATTTGTGGCATTACATAAAATGACTGTTATCATAAATGTAGCAATCATAAAAAGGCAATTAATAAAATGTTATATCACTTAAGTTACACATATATTTTGTTAGTTAAAATTGTACTCATCCTTGAAAAAGAACTAGCTTTTTTTTTATTTCTCTTGTGTATTGAACGTGTTTGGTTTAGAGAAATAACTTATCAATTATATTTCTTATAGTCACAAATTTGCCCCTAAATAGAGAGGAATCTGATAAAAGTGATTATGTAGCAAAATTTTATATTGTTATTGTATTTAACATTTAAACTATTTCTACAGCATAAAAAATGTTTTTACTGTTAATATAAATAAAGTGAATTTATAGCAATTTGAAAGAAGAATCTCTTTTGTAGCCAAATGCAAAAATCTCCAACATATACTGTGAATTTTTAGAAGGCTGTATTAACAATCACCTTATATGCTATTCTATTATTTGAATAAACAATGAGAAGGAGAGAGAATGAATATTTAGTTTTTCTTATATGTTTAAGAGATATCTTAAGGAAAACAGAAAAGAGCACTAAAATGATGGGTTTTTGGTGGGAAGGGTGAGGACAGAGAAGATTAGGAATAAGCTTAGAAGTAGTAAATGTCTTCATGAGTCCCTCTTACTGACATATATACTGACATATGATACCCTACTCAAAATTAAACAAATATCATACCACAATACAATAAATCTTCTAAAATATTGATCATATATGCTTTAGGTACATTAAGCCTGAAGACCTGTGGAAAAACCACAGGCAAACTGGAAAATTGGAGGGATGACTCTAAGCGAAGGAATCCAGCACACTGGGGAAAGAGAAAGGAAGAGAGGGGAGGTAGGAGGAGCCTAGGGGAGTGGTGGATTGGGAGTTGGAGGTAAACTTTGCTGCCTGTAGGGCAGGCCTTGTTAATGGCTGTGAGGGCTGCCAACATTGGGGAAAAACTAAAGTACATCATTGTCACAAAGATTCTTCCTCTTCATGCTTGGGAAGACAAATTGCTTATTTCTTGCAGAGTTCCAAGGTATGAACTCATTATTTTAAGTTATAGGTGAAGAGAATGGTGATTGAAAAGGAAATGTTTTGCATTTTATATTCTAACTAGAAGATACTCTTCCTGTCTCTTGCAATATTCACTGAAGCATTGTTCTAGTTTACTTTTTATAGAAATTGATTTTCTTTTATTGCAACCATTTGGAACTTCACATGTGTTCTATCATTTTTAACAAATATATGGATGTGTATATTTAGAATAGTTGTTTAAAGCATAAAACATTTTTTTTTCTTTTATGGAGGTAGAGAAAAAGAAAGAGAGAGACATGATGGATACCAATCCAGAGAAAGTAAGTCTTCTAAAACATTCCTAAGTTAGTCTACTTTACTTACTCACATGTTTCTGCCAAATAAACTTTAAGTAAAAGAAAAAAAAAAACTATCTTTCTTCAGTATACCATAACAAAATACCATGAACTTAAATTTATTTCTCACAAGTTTGGAGAATGCTTTAAATACTAAGTCGTTCAAGATTGCTCAGATTCTCTGTCTGGTAAAGGACCACTTTCTCATAGATGGCACTTTCTCACAGGCCCTCATAAGGTGGAAAGGGCCAGGCAGCCCTCTGAAACCACTTTCATAAGGACACTGATACTATCCATGAGGACTCTTCCCTCATGATCTAATCACTGTCAGAAAGCTTGACCTCCTAATACCATCACCTTGGAGGTTGGGATTTCAACCTGTGAATCTGGGGAAGCACAAATATTCAGACAATAGCAATTATTATTCTAAATATTATTAAATGTTCTAATTATGATAGGTTCAAATAAATAATTCTGTTTTTAAATAAACATTCTTAACATGAAAATGAATATTTTCTGTATATAATATTTGCATTTAAAATATTGCTTATAATTATTTTAAATTTTACAACATATATGTTATATGTACTAGGTACGTATAACTTCATGGCAGTCACATGAAGAGGGCAAACATAATTTAACTAGTAAAAACAATCTCTCTATAACAAAGGTCAATTTGATTTTAGGTTGAGGAAACTGAAATTCAAGTTTGTCTGCTTTCAGTTTCTAACTATGCAATGGGGTGGAGGAGAAGAAAATTTATATGTCTGGGTCTCAGATGCCCCATGGGTAAATGCAGGTGATAGTGTGTAAAATATTTGATGGTTAATAGAAACACATGTGAAATGGTTTTAAACATTTTAGTTATAATAATCTATAAAATATTATTCATATACGATTTAGATTAACTTTCTATAAGACCAACTTTTTGAAAGAGTAGGTTTCTTGTGTTGAAGTCACTATTATGAGAATGGCTGTTACATAACTACTAAGAATAATCTGTTGGTGGTGGCTGGGCCCCACTAATTTTTCACCTTTTCAGGAGACAGGAACCAGTGTAGTCCTTCTACATTTTCATATCATTTGTCCACTATTTTGTAAAACTATAGATAGTAATCTAAAATTGGCTTTCCTCAAGTCCTCTTATATCCTGCATCAACATTTCACACTAATAACTTGATTGATTTGATTGCTAACTCATTGCTGCCAGTCGTTTAATTTTTCAAGCCACTGGCTTCACACACATGAGTATGGATGGTACAACACAAGACAGCACGCAAATGAGTTTCAAATTCTGGAGGAGTCATCAGGCTGTGTGTACACACCAGTGAGCACCCCACCCCACATTGCTTCCCTGTCATGTTCTTTTACTTCTTAATGCACCTCTACACGTGACAAAATGGAGGATGAATCAACCAGCAGATGGCTCTGTCTTAATGGCTGCATCACAGGATGCATCGTTAACTTCATGTCTGTGCTACAGGAGGAATGCTGGCTTGACTGTGGGCATCTGGCTAGCGGCTCCTCTGGGGTTTGTCACTCGCGCAATCCAAACATCTCAGCTGTGTTTTCAGTTCCCTGGTGTCCACTCTGGCATGGAAAGGCACTCGTGGGCCAACCCAATCCTCTTGTCAATTTTGTGAGCCACTAGAAGAGTACTCTTAAACCCTAAAACCCTATTATCTGCACTGACTTCCTTCTTTCATATAAATTGATTGATTTGTCAAAATTTTTTTTCTTTTTAGTTTTGATTAACAATATTTCAACTTCATTTCATAACAAAATTCAGGATGATTGTGAAACAGAAGGGACTTCGTGTCTCAACTTCTGTGAAACAGAAGATCAAAATGAGAGGGAGCGTACATGGAGTGATAACTACACAATGAGGCCACTACGAAATGCAATCACAGGTTTTGTGGTTTTGTATTTTTAGACAAAAATGACAGCTTATGCACAGTTTTTAGACTCACCTTTCTAATTTATGATATAAAGACAAGTCCTAACAGATTAAATGTGTAAAAAGTATATATGTGGAAGAATTGGTTGAACTTCTGAGCTTAGTAATTTATTTATGAAGCTCCTGTAGCCCCTTGGATGTCACAGGAAAGTTTGGTAAAAACAACAGACACCATTGAAATATATATTTGCAACATGGTGCAGTATACAAAATACACAAAAGTGGGAGAAAGAAGGAAGACAGGATCAAATGAAATCAGGTAAGACATCAGTTGTTGTTTTGCGTAGATTACTGATCTGATACACATGAATTGTATATTAGATTTTTTGGTGATGATTTTAAATAACAAACAACACAACTACTTCAATGGTTTGCATCAAAAACCATTTACTCCTTATAGATGTGTGTGATACATCTCCTCTTAAGGCTCAGGGTGTACTAGATGTGTTCTGGATGAGTTATTCTGAGATGTGGACTGAAGGGACACTGGCTGACAAAAGCGTATTTTTCTCAAGCTAGTTGGGATAGTCAAGAGACCAAATCAAAACACAGAAGCATGTTTAAAACTTCTGCCTGATTAGGGCACAGGTCATATTTTATCTCATTATCTTGGTCAAAGCAAGTCACACAATCAAGTCCAACATTAATGAGGTGGAAACTTCTGTGATGGTGTGGGAAAAATAGATACTACTTGATGATAATATAATATATGCACAATTTGTTTTCTGTACTGTTATACAGAAATATTAACTTTCCTTTCTTCTGTTCACAAAATGTATTTACATCTGATCCAGTGAAGACTTCTTCCTCCCCTCAAAATTTCATGCTTTAACAATATCATAATTAAAGTCTGAAATATTTGGATAATCTTTACATCATATCTTCTGTAACCTGGAATAGGGCAAGATATTCTCCTTCAATTGTAGGTTTCTGGCCACCTGTATCTGGGCCCAATGCCAATCATAAATTTTAGGTTTTCCTCCAGGAAGCTACTTGGCTATGGAATAGGTGTAAGGGAAAAGTAAATATTTCTGAACAGTAATATGACCTACCTCAAATGACTAAGTATGCTGCAATTGTGGAACTCCGGGGATAAAAGTTTCAAGAGGTATTCTAAGAGAAAAAAAAAAAAAACTATTTCCTTTAATACACCCTTCTTTAGTTCCTGAGATAATTTTCTTTATTTCAGTCAGTGTCCCCTTAGTTCTAGACCACACAGCTTGCTTTGCTAAAAAATTTATTGTGAAAAAGAAAACTGGGAATCATACAGTACAAATCATAGAAATTGTAGGCCTTAGATTCTTATTCTTTATTATACAGAATACACAGAAGAGATTATTTTCAGTAGAGTAATCATGCAAGATTCAGGATTACATTCAGGACCGCAAAAGTAGCATTTTTAGTTCTTTGTGAAATTTTAATTCTTAATTAAAAACCTTCACTTTTGTATAATTAGTAAGAAGGGGAAAAGGGAATCAAAACTACATAGAAATTCAAGTGTTGAGACTTATGATTACTTGTTCTTTATTAGTTGAATACAGTTAATTAATATTGCTTCATTTGTAAATAAAATATTAAGAAACAAAAGGGAAATATAAATATGAAAAACAACAGAAAATGTATGTCAGATAGCATTTTATAAAGAAAAAATCTAAGAAGATTATGTGGAGTTAAAAGGTATATTAATAAACCTCTTAATAACAGCAAATACCAATCAAAAAGGTAAAAGATATGACTATAAATCAGTATGCAATCAGAGCTATAATAATCTTGGCATGATTTTTGTCATTATTGACCAGAATTATTTTTATGCTAATGAGTTTTTCAAAAGATGGTAATAAAAGAAGAGCAATACAAATAACTAGAAATAGAGAGGATTTTTTATTTCATGATTTTTCTTTTACTCATATTTAGATGATGTTCATTTATTTTTTTAAAAGGGTTTCAATTTTTGTAACAACTTTGGTTCAATTTAGCAACCATTTATGTAACCTATACCACGGGGAAGACTGCATGAAAACAAAAGTGGCCCTTTAATATGTTGATATTAATCCATAGGGGAGAATATGTCTGTTGTAGCTTGTCTTTGAAGGAACAAACTAACTCGGTTTAAACAAACCTGTGCAGATTTTAAAAGTAATTATCAGTGTTACAATAAAGTAGCCATACTTCTAATAACTATTTTGACTAAGTAAATGGCTGTTCCTTTCCCTGCCAGCTCACTAAAATGCTCAATGCATTGGATCCAGCATCATGAAATGACACTGCTTGGAGAGTGCCCTGCAGTAGCCTATTTTTTTTTTATAACCTACTCAGCAGAAATGATTTCTGTGGCTGCTGGCCACAGTGCGTATACTGACGCCATGACTTGGCACCACGGGACTTCCATTTCACTTAATTTAAACATGCCTCTTCTCCAGCTACACTTCAGTAAATGCTCAAGTCTTTTTAAAAGTGAAGCTAGAAATAGCCTTGCGATGCCTCATTGAATATCCATGTGATGGTTCGGAGTTCATGACTACATAGGACATTTTACGTTATTCTTTTACTCTATTAAAAAGAGTATTGGAAATATATCTTTCCAAGGTCTCTTTCAGCTTCATTTCAACCTTTCTCTGTTGCTCTCCCTCCTCAGTCTGTTCTGCAAAGTACAGAAATCTTTCAGAACCACAGAACCTTGGCTCTGCTCACATCTTACTTGATAGCGGTGGTTTCCCTATCTAAAAGAGAGGGACAACCATGCCTTTGTCTCCACATCACTTAGCAGAGTAAGCCAGCTGAAGTTTGTGCTTAAGATGCCACTTGGTATGTAGCAGGTGTTTTCCCTTTTGTACCCCCAAGTGTCATAATTCTTGTTCCTTTTCATCTGGCCTCACCTCTCTCTCTGTTTGCCCCTCAGGGCTGGCTTCATGACAGGGTCTGGTCAGGTGTCTGCAGGGCAGCAGAGACTTGAACCCCACTGTGCTGTACACGGTTCTGGGTGGAAAAGCTCAAGTTAACAATGGGCACAACAGCCCTGGAGGTCCTGGATTGTTGTGATAGGAGAAAGCTGTGTCTTACATAATGAAATGTTGGGAAAGGCTAGCCACACTATGAAATGGCCTCTAATTATCCTGAGACACTCCAGGGGTAGTGCATTTGGAAATTTAGTTCAGCGAGGGAAGCAAAGTTAAGACCAATGATCAGTAACTTACATCAATCAGACATTGTCAACAAAATTTCTACCCCATCTATCTACTACTAGTCCTATTATATACTTACTAGGTGTTTTTTTTTAAATGACCCATAATTTTCATTATTTAATGACTTTTTCAAGTACCAGTATCTGTAAGATCATATTTTTGAGATCTTAATTATTTCCTAATGAACATAAAATAAACATATAACTATTTGTCTTAGCCTTTTGAGGCTGCTATAACAAAAATACCTCAAACTGGATAATTTATAAATAACAGAAATTTACTCCTTACAGTTCTGAAGCCTGGAAAACCCAACATCAATATGTTAAAAGATTTAGTGTCTAATGAGGGCCTCACATTTTGGAAATACTGCTATACCTTTATCCAGAATTGACCAATGGCTGTGTAATTGGCTGAAGAGGTTAGGAGCCATGAAGTAAAAAAAAAAAAAAAAAAAAAAAAAAAAAAAAAAATCTACCATCTTGGGAAATAGTGATTAGTGGAAACTCCAGTATTACCACTTCTGTAGCACAGGAGGGCACATTCCTTTTTGTTTTATTTTGAAACTTAATATTCTTTACAATTTCTTTTTGTCAGATTGACAAAAAGTTTATGTTACAGTGTATGTTTGAGTGTGTATGTTACAGGATATACAGCGATGTATATATTACATGGTGTGGAATGACTGAACCAATCTAATTGACATATTCACCACCTCAATCCTTTATCTTTTATTTCTCCTGTCTGACCATTACTTTATGCCATTGGAACAACATCTCCCCTTTTCTCCCACCCCTTAGCATCTGTTAACCAACATTCTACTCTCTGCTCCTGAGTTGGATGATTTTATATTCCACATATATGTGAGAAATGCAATTTTTTTTTCTTTTTTCTTTTCTTTCTGTGCTGGCCTTATTTCTCTTAACATACAAGAAGGCCCATTGTTGAGAGGTGGATGATACTATGTTTATAACACAGATTCTAAAATCAAATTTATTGGGTTCAAATATCAACTGGCACCCTTGACCTTGGGCAAGCTGCTTAATAATTTTTTGCCTCAGTTCCCTTTCTTTAAAATAGGGACAACAGTAGCGACATAAGATATTTTTGAGGATGAAGTGGATAAATACATATAACCTTTCAGAACAGTGCTTGGCACTTAGTAAGTATGAATCATTATTACTGATATGTGTGTGTGTGCATATAATTTAATTAATTAACCAATTAATTAATTAATTAATTAATTTTGTATTGAGCATTGAACCAGGCCTTGTTGATGCTAGGCCAGCACTATACTCCTGAATTACGTTATCAGCATTTTTAAATAAAAATTTTGTTTTGAGACAGGGTGTTACTAAGTTGCGCAGGCTTGCCACAAACTTACAGACTTTCTGCCTCAGCCTCCCAAGTAGCAGGGGTTATAGGTGCACACCTATATGCCCAGGCTTGATATAGTTATTCTTCTAAGAGAAAATGGACAAATCAATAGAAAGTCACCACAAACATCATCATGAAAACATAATTTTAGTTTTAATAGTTTAGTTTCTTTTTGGTAAAACATCAAAAGAAATACTTTAAACATTTTTATTTTGACTAATATTATTTGCCTTCATTTCATAAAGATTAGGTTGCTTCTGGTAATATTTTGTGTACTCTATTTTCTTCTCTAAAGTGCTAATGAAAAGATTTAGTATTGAAAATTCTATTATTTATTGCTTTACATTGTAACTTAAAACAATAAATCTATCAAGGTTTAAAAACTTGAGTCAATAAATAATTGTCTATATTCCAGCTACAACTTTTCAAGACATGTAAAGCAGAATACACAATATTTTAATTCTTTGGTGATATAGTAAATAATGCTATTCCAAATTATATCATTTACACAATGAATCAATAGAGCATTAATGTTTTAAGATACTAGAATAAAAAAAGAAAGAAATTCAGTATTCTAAGGCGTTTAGGCATATTTATGTAAATGCAAGAAAACAAACCATGCCTTATTTTTTTTTTAACTTAAAGAAAATAAATAAGTTACTCAGTGTGAGAAAAAATATATGGGTCCTCATTTAATGCTTCACCTTCATTCTGTGGCAGATGTCAGAGGTCCCTCTGTGAGTACAAGGTGAGTTTTTGCCAGATAACTGTCAACTATTTTCTATCCTGTTACTTATTTTCCAAGAAGGGTCTTAAGCAAAAAGAAAGCAGAATTTAGAATACATGCTTGTCCTTTCCTGGGCATGAAAACTCAAGATGCGATGGCTTGTTGTTAAACAACTAGCTTTTTTTTTTTTTTTCTATATCTGGTATAATTTTTCTGTCTTTTCTGTCCTGTTGAAAACATGTTTTGAATGTTTGCTATCTTTGATGGGGAACTCATGAAGTAGTGGTTGTTTGCAGACTATACATCTGAATTTTGAATTTATGCAATAGCTGCAGGAGAGAAGGTAATGTCACTCAAAGGAGAGGCAATAAGCAGTACTGTAATCCCTTCACCTTTAAGCTCTAGTAGTGGTCCCATATGATGTCTTGGGACAAAGTGAGGTGCATCAGCATCTATCACTGGAAGATTGGAAGGGGCTGAAACAAAATTTCCTCACTGAAGACTCTGAGAAGAAACTTCACTAAATTTAGTAATATTGGGCTTGAGTTGGAAAAAGATGGTTCTGGTTTGGGTGACCTTATCTTCTAGTTAAGAAGGTAAAATATACACATGTGAGCAGCTAAGTAATTTGTGAGATATTTAAAGAAAGAAATGTAATGGCTTAAGATGACTTTTTTTGAGGAAGGTAGAACCCATGTTTTGGACAGGAACAACCAAAGAGTCAGGCTTTATAAGGACAGGGAAATTGTACATGGGTGTAGCAACATAAGAAAACACAAGATGGCCAGTTACCCAGATGGTGGTGCTGACTGCTTTATAAAAGTAGGATATGGAAATGAAGGTAGAAAAATAAAGAGGGTCAGATTTTAGTGGACCTTGAATGAAAAACAGAGAACATCAAGCTTAATTCTATTGTTCATAGTTATAATTGAAAGCTATTTGAGCCAAAGAATATGTAAAAACCCTGTGCATTTTTTTTAATAAAAGCTTGTGAGGGTGTCCTTGTGCCTAAAGTTTTCTTCTAGTTTTGTCTTTTACTCTCTGCAAGTATATTTATTTTAATGGGAGAAAATTAAGAAATTAAAATACTAAATATATGAGAACTCTATCTGTTGGGTGAAACAATGTTTTGATGAATATAGGATGACAAGTGGCTGTTCTAGGACTGGAAAAGAACAAAGACTAAATCCTAGTTAACTCTTTGGATTGGTGAAAGCATGTTTGCATTTAAATTTTTCCTCTTATCATCTATGAACATCAAGAGTTATTTTATGCTGCTTAAGGGTTAATAAATATCAGTCATCAGAAATAGTATGATCATTTTTTTAAAAAAAATAGCAGACTCTGTCATACATGCAACCATCTGAATGTATTCCACTTACAGTAAATTAGGTGTTCCAAGCAGGTTCTCTAACAAAACTTATTGAAGATAGCATTTAGTTGCTATGACAACCTAGAAGAGCAATTGAAAACTAGAACATTAAAGGTGAGATAGGAAAGACAGACAAATAGCTCCTATTTATCTAAATGCCTTCCTTTTTAATTTTTATGAATTCAGGGAGGAATCCTGATAAAGTGTTCAAAAATGAATACTTTTTTCTTTAAAATCATATAGATTTAGAATGTCCAGTTACATTTGCATCATCTGCTGGTTATTAAATAGATAAATCAATTGTCTACATTTTTTTCCGAATCTCAAAAATGTTCTTTATCTATTTCAACTTTGGGTAGCATTTAGATGGTTTCCTCAGGATATTAGAGCTGTTTATTGATTGAAACTTTGGTCTTCAAAGCATATTTAGAATCTCTAACATTATCATCTAAGAAGGTCAGTGATCCTTGAGTATCTGTGGGAGGTTGGTTCCAGAAGCCCCATAGGTATCAAAATCTACAGATGCTCAAGGGTTATGTATAAAATGGTGTATTATTTGCCTGTAATTTATGCATATATATTTTCTTGTATATATGAAATCATCAATTATATCTAGGTTACTTATAATTTCTAATGCAATGTAAATGGTTTCTATACTTTATTATTTAGGGAAAAATGACATGAAAAACAGACCAGATTTTTTTCCAGACATTTTTTGATCTGCTCTTGGTTGAACTAATAAGTGAAAAACCCAGGGATATGGAAAGCAGACTATACATCTGAATTTTGAGTTAATGCCCACTCCATCTCAGAAAAAAAAGTACCTATTAAGTGAAGTGAGGGTAACAGCAATTTCTCCAGAATAGAAAGAGAATGTGCACCTAAGCTCCTGGAATGCAAGTGACATGAATTGTGCTTGAAATTCTCCCGCTGGCAAGCCTGTCATCCTTTGGTGTAAGCACAGGCAACTAAGGTTTCTAAGGATTCTTCTGAGCCACTAAAGTCTTCTTTCATCTTGGCACCAGGAGTAACAGCATATGAAGGAGGGCAAAATGTCCTTCCTGTGCCGGTTGTAGTTGTTAGTGAAGATGCTTCCCGGTTTTCCACCATCCTCACTTCAATCTTTAAAGCAGAAAAGAATAACCACCAAATTCAGCTGCAGATGTGAGTAAAAAGAATGAATGAATTCAAAGACTCACACATTTATTTATTTGATACATATTTATGTTATTATTAAATAAAGTTTAATAGTATTATATATTCCTTTTGAAATAAATATTAACTATATTTGATGTTTATTTTTTTATTTTTGAAATAATTAGTAGGTATTCCCTACCTACTGTTCTTTTATTAAAATTTATGAAAAATCTAAATCTGTATATTTATCTAATCAACACTTTATTTGCCAATAAAGGTGGGGAATAAAAACATCTACCAGTAGGGAGTCATACCAGTTTAGACTTTATAATCTAGTGAAGAGAGACAAACATTAAATAAGTATACCCACAATTTTAACAGAATAAGTGCAATATCTGCTCAGCAAATATTGCTGTTGAATGAATAACACATACTATTATAGAAAGAAACTGGGGGAGGGAAGGCAAAGGGGACTTGGAATATGTGGTTGGTGAAGTCATTTCTGCAGATTCAAGCAGAGGCAGGACAATCTCTGCTTTCTTTAGGATCATCCTAAAGCTTTTCAGCAGCCTGAACTTGAGTTAGAGGAAACTGTGTAGCATCTGGGATGTGGCACCAGGTTTTTAGTGTCCCTTGTGTTTTAGAATAAGCCATGTGAAGCCATGTGGTCACATGAAAGCAACAGGAGGGCTTCTGCAGCTAAGTGATGAAATCTCTCAGGGTATTGATATTGAGGTAACCTCTGTTCTCTATTTTGTTCCCATTTAAATGTCTTTCAAAAGTCTTTTAGAATCACATGTGAATGAAGACCCTCAGAGATGGGTCTGAGTCCACAATGATTGTCCTTCTCTTGAATCAAGAATTTTATATAAATTTTATAATTTCTGAAATTTTTAACTCTACATATATTTAAATTTTAAAACATTATTTCTGATTTTTTTAGTATAAGATTCAATGACTCCTATAATTAGACAACATAAGAAATATTTGGTTAATACTTTCATGATGATTTTTTTCTCTCTCATTTTCTTTAAAGCTCTTGAAATTAAGTATACCTTGTAACATGTTTGTGTCCACTCTTTGTAAAGAAATATAATACCATAAATTCCTTATGTAACATGGTCAATTTTTTTTTCATGTATAAAAGATTTGGCAATAAAATGCACTTAATTTTGCTATTTTCCTCCTTTCTGTTCAGATTTATTTTAAAGGAGTTTCTGTTGAATGCTGAATATTTATCTACAAGTTAACTGACAGTGAGTTCCCTATTTCCAAAATTTCCATTTTGTTTTTCTGCAATATATACATGGATTTGGCATGTTAGTTATTTCTGCTTAGAAACAGTGTATTAAAAAGTAGCAAAGTGACAGATGTACATCCAGAAGGATATTCAAATTGATTTTCTTTTCCTAATACCCTTTCCCCCCATATTCCCTCTAACTTCATATATCATCCCACATAACTGGGTTTATTGTTATGATGTATGGTTTTGGATTTACTATTTTCTACTAACTTGATACATTTGAAAAAAAAAAGAATATTTGTGAATACCAATAAGATGTAGTTTATGTTTTTTAGGTTGTTTGTTATTCTTTCTCTTTAAAATCTTTCTTTTAGTAAATGGAACACATTTATAGAAAATAATCTAGGTTAATCAAATATTCATCTATATCTTTATGATCTCTTAGTTGGATTATCTTTCACTCAACTTGGCATTTAGATTTATTTTGCTTTGGATTTTCTGTTTATGTGCTGTAATATGTTGATCCGTTACAGAAATGACATAGAAATTGTTCTAGGACTCCTATTTTCTGAGTAAATTGGAAATCAAATAAATTATACATTGGCATCATCTTTTTTATAGAAAGAAATGTGAGGAAGGAAGGAAGGAAGGAAGTGAGGTAGGAAAAGGGAAGGAAGGATAAGAAGGAAGGAGGGAAGGTAGAAGGAAGGAAATAGAAAGGGAGGGAAGTGGAGTCAGGGGAGGGAAAGGGAGAAATGAAGAAAGGAAGGAAGATTTCAGGCTTTCCTAATATTTTAGTCAACTTTTTTGCCACTGTGACCAAAAGACCTAACAAAGACAACAAGGAGGAGGAAAAGTTTATTTTGAACTCAAGTTTCAGAGGTCTCAGTCCATACATGGTTGACTCTGCTGCTTTGTGCCTAAGGTGAGGAAGAACACCATGATGGAAGGATTTAGAGAAGAAAGCAGCTCGCCACAGGGCAACAGGAAGCAAAGAGAGCTCTGCTCACCAGGTCAAAATACACACCCAAGGGCACTCCCACAGTGACCTACTTCCTCCAGTCACACCCTACCCGCCTATAGTTACCATCCAGTTAATCCCTGTTGGTGGATTAATCATTGGTTTAAAGGTCTCATAATCCAATCATTACACCTCTACATTTTCTTGCTTTGTCCCACACATAAGCTTGGGGGAGATGCTTCTTTTGTAAAGCAGAACACCTAACTTCAGAGAAATGGAATGATTAAAGCTTAAAAGGACATCAGAAATAATCAAGCCTAATAATTCCCATCTTCTTAGAGTATGAAGGCTTATTTTTAACATACTTTTTTTTTCATGACTCCACATAATATTAAGTGCTCTTTCAGAAAATGTTGATAAAAATATGTGCAAAGCAATTTCATGAATTTAGTGACATTTTAAAATCAAAGTATATTTCATTAGAATCATAGGATCTATATACGTTTGTGGAATTAGTGTTTATATGCAGAAAATATGTGACATTCTGGCTGGAAACAATAAGGTTTAGGATTTGAAAAAGTTTTGAAATATACTAATATAGTAACAGAGTTTCTGGAGCAGACTGTTGTCCACTTGGTAAGCAGAGAACTTCTTTAAACCACTTTTTCATATTTTAAAAGTGAAACAAAGAGAAGAAGTAACTTGTCAAAGATGGTACCTAAAAATTTGGATTTATAAATGTGCAAGTCAAGTGATCTTCCCCAAACCACCCTCATATAAAGTTTGTCAGTGAAGTACCTAGTAACTAAGATCAGAAACTTTAAGTAAAGATAACTTTAGCTTATATATATTTTTAATGTGTGATTATCTCAATGTGGTTGCTTGCATTAATGTATTATATTTAGGCCAGATTTACTAAGTAAGCAGGCTACAGTTAGAGTAAAAATATTGACTTATGCTAGATAGGTAATATTGGTAATTTATTGAATTGTTTTATATTAATAAAGAACCAAAGAAAATAGTAATTTACTAAGTGAATATTAGTTAAAAATTCACATATATGATTCTTCAGATCTGATAAACTATATTCCTGTTCACAGAGATCTATAAATATTTTTTTTTTACTTATTTCCTGAATGGCCACAGCATATAAAAGACTTACTGGTTACTAAATTTAAATTTCAAGTTATAGATAAACAGCTTTTGTATTGTGTATAATTCATCATTGCATTTCTAACATCACTATGAGCAATAGAGAATTCCTAGTTAGCTCCTGAAGGTTTAGGCATCTGCCATTATCAGGAACAATGGGACTGGCTCCTGAATGAGGTAGGTCATGCATTGTACAGCACAGACATGTTTTGAAAAGAACAAGAGAATCTCAGGGGAATTTAACTGTCTGCACATCCTTGCATTTGAGCTAGTTATATGCCTGCATAGATGCTAAGATGTCTGTAAAAATTCGAGAGGAAAAAGTTTAAATTCAATGCTCTTTTCCTGTAAGTTTTGATAAACCATTACCTAGAACAACAACAACAACAAAAGTGATTTTTGCTTTCTGCTGTAGTTGTTATATAGTAACGTTTTATTTTTAAACTTTCAAATATTTGTTTTGCTATGTACTAGCAATATCGTGGATAGTGCTTAGGAGAATCATTAGTCATCATAAAATGAAGTGTGACAGAATGAAAAAAAATTAGTATTAATTTTTGATGACATTTCAAGTATATGTATATAAAATTATGACAATTTGTGATTTTAACAAATTCTTTATAGACCATTGTACATATGAATGAACCTTTCTGTGAATGAGGCTGAGGCTACCTTGTAAAGGTGTCCAAAGAGAAGTCACTGGATGCAAATCAAAGCCTAGAATTCAGGCTCACTGGGGGTTGCAAACATTTGAAAGTGAATGGGGAGAGTAAAAGAGCAAATTATATTTTAGATACCCAGATTCCATAATATACTATTAAAGGCACTGATGCTAGCTTTCATATATCATGATTTTAAATACTGTTGCTCTATTGATGTAACAAAGTGTCTGGGAATTCAATGATCAACTCAGTCCTGAGATTACTTTGGGGCCATCTTTACTGAGGTCACCTTTCTATTTCTGGGCATGGAGAGAGATGTATTATAGGTGTTGAATTGTTGGCATAATCAGTTTGACATTCTCATTTGAAAATTTCTTTTGTATTATTATTTTATTTTTTTAAAATTTTGCTGGGCAGAGAGCTTCTCCTTGAGGGGATGCTTCTCTCCTGGTTGCCAGTCACATGGCGTTGTTGTGTCTTGGCTTCAGCTGACCTGGGTCCTAGCTCCAGGCATAGACAAACAATTTCTTACAAACACTGGGGTCTCTTGCTTGCCCTTAAGGAAGTCCTTCATCTTATGACAATTCTGATACTTATACTTTTTTTTTTTTTTTTGGCTCTTTTGAAACTACTTTTTTTTTTTTTTGGTGGTGCTGGAGATTGAAGCCAGGGCCTTGTGCATGCAAAGCAAGCACCCTATGAATGGAACTATAGGCCCAGCTCGAAACTAATTTACATTTTCTATCAGAAAGCCATTGTCTCCCATGATCCATCATGCATCCAGAGTGAGAGATGAAAAAAAATAATTTACTGATAAGGTCATTTGCAGACAAAAAGCAAATATCTGTTGCTTTTAGCCCACTTTAATAACTTCAAAACATTGTTTAAAAATGAAAATTTGAGCACATGCCAGTAATCTCAGCAGCTCAGGAGGCTGAGGCAGGAGGATCAGGAGTTCAAAGCCAGTCTCAGCAAAAGCGACACACTAAGCAACTCAGTAAGACTCTGTTTCTAAATCAAATACAAAATAGGACTGGGGATGTGGCCCAGTGGTCGAGTGCCCCTGAGTTCAATTCCCAGTACCAAAAGAAAAAAAAAAAAAAGAAAAGAAAATTTGTGGCAAGTTTTAAATTTATATTCCCTACTATGCTATGTGGGAGGGGGGGGGAACTATCAAGGGAATTCCTCCTGTGCTCTCCAAAAAGAGTATCCAATGCTTTTAAATTCTACACGTAAGAATACTCAAACCAGTCTCCCAAAATTTAATGATGAGCCACCCAGATGATTTTTAGTGACGGAGACTCTTGCTTACCTGGTTATTCAGACTTCTTTAAAACATCATATTTAAAAAGAGTATTTTTCCTAAACCAAGCAACTACCAGAATAACTGTTGAGCAGCCTTAGGTAAGAGGTGAGGCCACCTTAAACTGATATAATTCCAGCCTAAAACATCAGAATCTACATTTTAGGAAATTTGTGCAACCATATTGAGGAGTCAGTTATTCCTACAATATGCAGTACTAAATTAAAATACTAAAATTATGAGGTGGCTTTCCCAATAATGGTTTCAAGGATTTGGTGGATTTTAAAGCATCATTGAAATTAAAGACAATAGAAGTTTACAGATATATGGAAATCATATCCAGGTTTTGTTTTACAAACTACTGGCATTCCTTCCCAAAGACAGACATTTCACAATAGGTCTGGGTTACACACAAGTATCTGGGAGTTAGATGACATGAAAGAGGAAAGTAAGTCCAAATCAGAATCCTAGTTCTACAGGCATCTGGAGAAGATAATGGGGTCATAAGCCAATGGAGATCGCATTTAACCTTAAGTGCTACACAAGAGTGCCCTGAAATGTATATCCAAATGAAATCTTAATTCCTCTATGCTAACATTACACTTAATTTGCTCTTGTGGGATAGGTATTGCTTTTTTAATCATATAGACATTATTTTATTGCATTTCTTTCTCTACACTGGACTGGGAGTACCTGGAGGACAGACAGCTCCTTGATCATAGCCACACCCAGTGATCCTCTTTGACATGGTTTCCAAGGCCAAAATACACCTCTACTGCCCTCAGACTTTGTCAGTTTTCCATTTTCTGTGCAAAACACCAACAGTGTGTGTTTCTTGTGGACATCTAGATTATAGTGAGACTCACAGGAACTCTACAAGACAGATTTACTAGTTGCTTATGGCCCAGTAATAATTAATATAGTTAGAGGTAATACAAGGAAACATTAAGTGATAGGGTGCATATAGTTGTAATTATTTTGGAATTCTACTTTCTTAAGTAGAGTGGTTTTAATAGTATTTAAAATCCTTCCAAGGGCTAAATTTTTGGATTCTACAAGATTTGTGCTTACTGTGGTAGTGGAAGTTCCCTTTTCCAAGAAAACAATACTACAAATATTTAGACTATTCTTAAGACTAATGAAAATCAAAGAAGGTGAGACGTTAGAGGAAGGTGTACTACCTATTAAGATGAAATAATTTTATTTAATAAATTCTGGTGCATTTAAGCAACATAATGGGAAAATACTCATTCTAGTAAAGCTCATTTTGAGAGCATTTTCAGGGCTCATACCATGGACTAGATATAGATAAAGCTCTCATGAATTTTTTTTTCCAATACACCAGGAAACTGGTAGAATAATCCTTGGGTAGACTGGTACGGTAAATGCTGGTCAAGCCCTTTATAGGTCCTAAAATGATCTTTATTAGTAATGTAAACCCTAGGTCACAGATTATTGCAAAGAAATCCGGGAATTTCCCAAGAAGTGAGAATATTTATTTTGTCTCCATGGCTTTCACCAGTTGCAAAAACTGAGACCAAAATCATTTGGGAAAACCATGTTTCCAATATTCTTTTCAATTTGCTTCTGTGGCAATTTAGTCAAACAACCTGCTTGGAAATAAGCTATTTGCAGAACCGAGGTGGGGGAAAACCTGCCACAGTATATAATTCACTGAGTAGGTTTTGGCTCCCACTCTGCCAATCCATTTTAAATAGTGGCCACTGCCCTGCATCTAGCAATACATATGATCAAGCAATTTAGCACAAAAAGAGAAAGGCCCCACGACTTGGCATCGTTGTGGACATTTATCTTTGAGAAAACCAAATGGATCCAACTTTTGCCAGAGTTTAATAGCAAAGCTGTCACATTTTACACAAATGAGTATCCAGTCTGTTAGCGAATGGCAAGAGGGAATGGGGAGGAGGGGAGAGAAGGAGTGGGACTGCTGACTGGACTGTTTTCAAAGTGGCTCTAGTTTTTAGGGGAGGGGCTGGGGATGCTCCGCTGGCAGGAGAGACGAAGTAGTTAAAAATTATTACTAGCTAGGGGCCGGAACCTTGGGATGTGGGTATATAAGACCCGGCTTCCAGCGCAGAGCCGCTGCTGCTGCTGCTGCTGCTGCTTCGAGAGCCGCTATCAGAGCGCAGGGGTTCAGCCGCTCAGTATCTAGAGGCCAAAGGAGAGAAGCAGGGGTAACTGTCGGGTCCAAACTGGGGTTCCCGCTTCACCTCTGGAACAGATACAGGACCTCCTAACTTCTGTCCCCTAACCCCCAAACGCGCACCCCTGAAGTTCTGCGCTCTAGTTCAACACACCCGCGCGTGGCACAGACACACGCCTGGCGACAGGTCCTTGCCCAGGGCGATGCCTGGAAGAGTCCTGGAGGCTGGGTTCGGGCGGAGGGATTAGGACCCAGCGGGGAGACAGAAAGGCTGCGGAGTTAGAACCGCCCGCCGCACCACGGGCGGAGGCTGCCTGGGCTCCACGCACACCTGCTGCTGCCGCTTTGCCGCGATGATCCGGGTGGTCTCACTGCTCCTGGGTGCAGCGCTCCTCTGCAGCCACGGAGCCTTCTGCCGCCGGGTGGTCAGCGGTGAGTCAGGGGGCCGCCAGCCAAGCGGACTGCATGGGACAAGGGACCATGAGGCACCGTGGGCAGCCTGTCCCAGGGTGGAGCCGGTCTCAAAGGTTGGAAACCTGTACGGGGTGGGGGATCGGAAAGAGATGGGGGAAAATGGATGGTTTTATTCTTACTCTTTTTCTTCCAAACACATAGGAAAAAAGTTTAATTTTTTTCTTAGTGTCTAGCCCAGAAGCTGCGGAGCAAACTCTTGCTAAATAATGAAAGGTAGACTCTTTTGCAGGAGTGATTTCCACTTTCTTTGTAAGACAGTTGACCACAAGGCAGGGTTGGGCACCTGCAAAAGGGGCGGGGTAGGGTGGAGGCCCATGGATCCTGGAAACTGAGGAGCTACCACAGAAATGCCACCCCCTGTTGGCCTGACTCCACGTCAGTTCCCTCACCATATTCACAGGGGTGATTTCTGAGACCAGACCAGTTCTGTGCTGGTCGCTCACGGATGCCTGTGCAAAGCAGCCTTTGTTCTCAGCAGGCCAGGCAAGGAATGAGGGACAGGTTGTTCTGCACAGAAGCCTTTCCTTTGCACACCTCTTTCCAAGTTAAAGGCCTCAGAAAATTAAGTCAGCTGGAGTTGGATTGAGGTGTATTTGGTAACCACTGCAGGTTCGTGCATACAGAAGGTATAAAATTAAGTTTGTCAAATTAGTGCAAGGGAAATAGATAAAATTGGCAAGCTTCCCAGCTTTATCTCTGATTTTTCTTTTTCGACGTTCACTGTCTTGTTGAGCTATTTATATGTCAAATAAATAGCTCCCTTCCATTTTTTTTTTTTTTTGGGAAAAAGACTCAAAATATATGTAGATTCTTAGTGGTTAGGATGATGTGAATAGGGCCCTACTTGAAGGTTGAACATAGCCATGTTGGTCATTGTAGAATTACCTTGCTGTGCTTATTAAACTGTTACAATAAACATTTGTTGGATGCACATGGGCATGTATTTTAAGGGTGAAAGGGCCTTTTTTTTTTCTTTTTACATAAAAAGGACTTACCTCCCTTTTCATATCTTGTGCATCTGTACAACAGGTGTCACTAGATGTAGAGATAGATGACAGCAACTTAATCAGTTGTGAAGCCGGACCTGTAGAACATGGCACATTAAACTTAATTGTTACTGATCTTCCCTTCAGCAATGAGTGTTGTTCCACAATGACAGAATATAATTCTGGAAAGTGTGCTTATCAATCACTCTCCACTAACTCTTTTTCAGGAAGTACAGAAGCTATGATATTAGATCACCCCCCCCCCAATTTTTGCTGAGAATAAAAAGTTCACTGCAAGGAACTACCTAACAGTTTAAATTACATATTTGCCTGTATCAACAAGAAATTTTCATGAAAATGAACGAGTATCAGAGACCATGCTTTGAGCATGAGGTGTTTTTTAAACAAATAGAAACACTTTCTTGACTTAAAAAATAATTTTCAATGTGTTCTTGTTTACATGCCTTAAAATTTAAAGGAAGGAAAAAGATTCCTAAAGTAAAAATAAAACTTAATGAAATTGCTGACAAAAAGTTTATTTTGTGTTCTTTCAGTACATAAATAATTCCAAACCTTTCATTCTATTTTCCTATTAAGAATTTATAGGCATCTTGAAGGTGACATCTGGAAAATTTCTAATTAACTGAACATGATCTATTTGATTTAATATAAATGATGATGTTTACTTGATATTAAGACAATTACTTGGTTGTGTTTTTCTTATGTGTAATTAGATTGTCTTTAGTCATAAAATTCACATTTGAAATTTAAACATCTGTAAATTGATTTGTGACTTTCATGCTTTGACAATTTGTTTTCCAAAAGATAAACTTCAGCCATGATGAGTTGAGCAGAGAGCAGCCAAATGCTTGTCATCTTTGAAGCAGGGTTTCCTAACAGGTCTGCTGGTATGCCCTGACCTTCTCATGCCACTGGGACCATTAACTAAATCTCTTCTAAAGTGTCTGAGGAGAACTGAAGAAGCCTCTTTGGGGCCATTTTATTTGGAACATACATCATATGAAATAAAGTTTCTATTTATTAAATTTCAATAAAATACTTCATAATTTCTAGGTAGCACACTAAAATATCCCTCAAAAAACACTCTCACAAAATAATTCTTCATAGAGATTTGTTAGTTTAATATTTAAAGATATTCAATAATATACTTTCCAATAGTACTAAATACATTATTTTTAAAGTTCAGAACATTATTTAAAAATAAGATGAAATTATTTTAGTAAACAAATACCATTTAAAACAACTTCATCATTATATTCTACCCATAAGATTTAGTAGCATAGAAGAGTGATAAGGAACTATTTTAATTCATGAATAAACTATATATATATATAAAACTGTGGTGATAGTAATTAAAGAGTATTTGTGGAATTTATGTTCTAAGTGAGGAAGTATTTTGAGGAACTTAGACATGGACTGATTTCCAACTAGACACAGATGTGTAGAGAATATTTGTGGGGGATGAATTTATTTAATTTTGTAATGTTACTAGTAAGTAGTGACATCTTTAAAACAAAGGTAAGAGAATTTTACCTGTGCTTCATGGATACATATGAAAAACGAGGCTGAAAATTCTGGCCTCTAAGTTGCCAGAATATGTCTAAGAACAAGCAACATTTTTAAACATTTGAAGTATTTTTAAATAATGTATTTATTTATTTATTTATTTATTTATTTATTTAACTTATACTTTCTCTTTTCTATGCACACAGCATTGGTCCCTAGCCTGCTTATGCTGTAAAATGGCATTAAGTGTATTTCATGGCACCTCCAGATTTCTCCCAAATACTTTAAAGTTATTAGTTTAATCTTATTACAACTGCCATATCATTTATTTCAGAGACAGGGTGATTTAGAAGCTTCTATTTCTATCTTGCAGATAACATAGAGTATTGCAAATTCATTGTTGGTGAGAAGAATACTATAGGTTAGTATAATAGTAAAGGAGATACAAGAGAACTGCTGGGTGTATCTCAGCCTGTGCAACAATTTCATGACATCATCAAAAGCAAAAAAAATGATGACCATGCAGTTTCCAAATATGCAATTACTTTAAGTATCTCTTGGACAGGGAGGGAACAAATTAATTTCATTACTAGTCATTTAATAAACTACCCATTTATCAAAATCATTCTTCCTTAACTGCCGTTTGTCATAATTTTATAGTTTTGGTTTTGCCACTTTTTCCTAAAGATGGAAATTCCTATACATTAATGTTAGAAAAGAGGCAGTAACAGATAAAGAGATACAGAGGGTAATCCAGCTGATGCTTTGCCAATAATTTTTACTCTTTCCAACTGCCTTTTGTGTCAGGCAGTTGCACACAGTGGATGGGTGTACACAGCTGTGAGGCAAGATTGCTTCTCTCACCATTTTAGCATATCATTGAAAATCTAACACAAATATAACTTGGCGAGTTACTTTATTTTGGGAATACATTTAGTTTGGGTCTAATTTGTTTTGTTTAGCATATTAAAGGGCTAGATTAAACTTCATTAAGTACATATATGATTTGAAAAGTCTGAGACAACATGTATTCCAATATTAACTCTGGTCTAAATTCACTAAAAGTAAATTCAAAGGCTACCTAGAAAAAAGTTCTTAATGCACAAAACTTTCCATCCACTAATCAATAATTACTCCCTGTAATCAATAATTGATCAATGCTAGTAATTACAATAGATAACATGCACAATGTATATCTTTGTATCTTCAGTATCTTTGTTCATGAAATATTTCATTGGTATCTTTTGTTTGAGATAAATATGGAGACAACATCAAAATCAGGTTAAATGAATTGCAGAGCCTGAAAGGTGGTTTAACCCCCTGCTTTGACACTTGTGATGTGTGGGAAATTGGGAAAATCATTAACTTCTCTGCCTCCTTTGTCTCATTTTAAAAATGATGAAAACACCTACATCATAGGTGTGCCTGGAGAACTAAATGGTTTCAAACACAGTTGTGCAAATTGTGCTGTGCTCAGAAATGCATATCAAAAAGATAAGAGGAACAAAGATTGGTAAGTGCTGTGCCTAAAGAGGAAGCTTCCTAGAGACGAAGGAAACACTTCCTGGTTGAACAGGTGGTAAGGGGGACTTCTTAGCCATCCAGCGTAAGGAGAGATCATGTTTTCCTAATTTATCCAATTACATGGATTGAGATGGAAGTGAGGTACTGCACTCTAAATTATTGATAAATGGCAGGATGTGGTTATTATGTTATTTATACAAAACTCATAAACACTCTGATTTCTTTTTAGGAAAGAAAACTCAGGCCAGGAAAATTTAAGTAATTTCAATACCCATAACCCATGTGTACATTGGAAACTTGTTCTTTCTGATTGGAAGAGTGGACTCTTCAGTCACACACTGTTACATAATTTCGTTTATTACTCTAATCTCTATTTCAAATAACAGGATTTTGGAAAAAAAAAAAACCCACTAAGTCTCATCCCTTTCTCAGAAAGCTTGTAGTATTTCCCAGCTGCAGAAGTAGGGCTTGCTTTTGCAACCGGCATCCATAAAATGACCCATGACTGCAGATTTGATTTTATATGAGTATGGTCTCCATCTGTAGTGCACTCTGTAACTAAGTGCATTATAAAATATCTGATGCAAAAACAAAGTTTCTATAATAAAATGTTTTACTTAAAATAAAAATTCTTAAGGGATTGGTGTACTGAGACCTAAAAGCAGAACACTTAAGCTTAATGGCATTCCCTTTCTCTTTAGTTAAAAAAATATTGGCATGTTTCTCAGAGGTCATGCTATCCAGTACATTGTAGCATCAGTATTAATTTTAGTGAGATTTCGAAGAAGGTAGGAAGGAATTATGAAAAATTATTTTATAGAATTCTGTTGAAATGTCCAAAGTTCAGTGCTGTTTTATATAGCTTTTTCGTAATTAGAGATAATGCATAATTAAAAGTAAGAATTTATAATATGTCTTCTATGTTTTGATTGAACAAATATGATCTAAATTCAATACTTACCTAACACTTATAGTATTTGATTATAGTGTGGGACATAAGAAAAGTTTTGCCACCTTCATAATTACTGTATATTCATCTATAAGAAAATAAATAATAAAAGCAAAATAAAATTAGCTAATCGATCCTTTCTATTCTGAAAGAAAAAAACAAATGTCATGACTTTAATGACTTTGGCCTTGCTTTTTACATCATTCCCCAAAGAACTTCAAAGCTCTGCCAATATTTAGCTCTACAGGAATTTTCATAACCAAGGAAAAACACAAGACCATCTATTAATGGTAATAGTAGCAGAATTTTAGTTGTGAGTGATAGGAATGTTTATTTTAGAAGCCATGACTAAGAATTATCTCCAAATAAAAGTATGTGTATATGTATCTGGGTGTATGTATGTGTGTATATATGTACAAATGAAATAATAGGGTGAATATTTCAGTACAGAAAAACTTAATTATATATTTCTTAGATTTAAACTGTATTAATCTCCTGGTGTGTATTTAGAGTATGCTAATGAAAATGAGTGCAATGACACTATCTTAGATTTTATTTTTCTCCATATATTTTTAAAAACTTGGGTGGAAGCTCTTTTATCTGTCTCTCATATATAATCCCATAATTAAAGAATTTTTCCAACTACAGATACTGGGTTACAGTTATTTAGCGTTAGTATAAAGCTAATCTTAGTATAATAAAAAACACCATAATCGTTCTAGGAATACTTACCTTTCCCATAAAATATCAATGGAAGGTTTTAGTTGAATATTCATTTGAAAGTAAGAGACAGGGGAATTCTCCATGTGATCTCACAGAAAGAAGGAGGTAATCATAATTGTTCTCTAGGAAGATTAGCATTTACAGAAGTGGGAAAGTTGCTTCCAGAATATCTGCATTAACAGAAGGTTTCTGGGAATTAGGACAACATTTGTTTCCCAGCTGTTGGAGTTCCACAGTGATAGCAGCCAAATGGGATCAGTTGAAATGCAGCAAGAGGTTCAGAAGCTTCTGCTTCTGCTGATTTTGCTGCAACTTGGACAAAATTTGCACAATAAAGTAGAAATCTGTGGTAAAATAGAATTGGATATAAAGAAATTCACAGTGTCAGCTTTAACTGAATATATGTAAACCATAAAAAAATTGTGTAATGTATCCATAATTTCTTGGAAATTGCCTTGCTAGTGGTTTTTTATTTCAAAACCTGAAGGCACAGTTAATATTTAGTCAATACCATTTGGAGTTCATATATCTGTTCCCATTTAAAATTGGCTACTGTCCTTATCCCCTGTGGTTCCTTTTCTGTGCAGCCATCACAATCTCCACTTCTTCATCCAGGACTCATGTACCATTCCATTATCCACAACCAAAGATTGCCTGCTGCAAAGAGTGTCAAGGCTCTCTGTTGGCCAGAGTCCATGTGATATTAGTTGTCAATTATTTTAAATATATTACCTGTCTATACAGGTTTTTATTATCATTTTATTTTTTCTATAAATTAACAGTAGTATTAGGAGTTTCCATATGATACTTAAAGCTGTCCTCTACATTTTATTAGAACTGCTGTCTTAATTTTACAAATGAATTGATTCTCATCACTATTTTTGTATCCTCATCACTGGTTAATCATTCTGGCACTTGTTTTTTAATATATCGCAGGAAATCAGTTGTGATTTTTAGCATATAAATCATAGCCAGGCATCTCCTGATATAAGCTGGCTTTGTTACAAATAAATACAATTTGCTCATTAAAACATCTGACTTTTCTGGTTTTTTTTTTAATTTGAAATCTTTTTGACATCTTATAAAACAATCTTCTTGGAAAATTTAACATTTCAAAAGTTTGGAATCAAATCCAAGTTTTGAAAGTTCTTGGATTAAAAAGTTAGACAAATTGGAAACTCAAGGGAATGTAGTTAAGACACACTTGGAGGCTCAGAAATAGGTAAAGAATGTAGCAGATGAAAATAAACACGGATTGCTCTTAAAATACAAGCATAAAAATATGGGCTCAATAGCACAATAGGAACAATCATTTTAAACAATGAAATCATCACAAAATCTAATAATGTATGAGGATAAATTTTAAAACAATATTTATATTAGAGTCAACCATTGGAACTTCCATTATCTCATCTCAAAGATTATTTATTTTCAGACCAAAGCCTGAAGCTTCCTGCTGAAGTCTCTTTTACTTGTTTCCCAAGGTCATTCATATTTAGCATGTTATTTTTTGTTAACAGTGAGTTTAGTCAGTCTGTTAATTTGTTCATATTTTTCAGTATTCTGTTGCTATTTCCAGATCACAGTTAATAAGACAAAGGAGAAAATGGGCTGGCTTGCTGGCATTGCTGAAATCATTATTTTATGTTCTCAGCTTGTGTCAAGATTCTGAGTGCTTGTCACTCTGACACTGTTGTGAGGTTAATGGCCTTCTGCTGATTTCTGCTCCCTTCTGTCTGAGTGTTATCATAGGTCATTAATTGCTGATTCTGGGGAGCTGGGTGGATATGATATACTTGCTCAGTGTGCTGTACTATAATTAAGAGTATAAATTTTGAAAGCTGTATGATTTTTACAAGTATTGAAGTATGTAACACCCTCTAAACCCAAACTACTGATAGTTTAGAGAAATAGTTGAAAAAGGCCTTCAAACCCAACAAGAGTAATGTTTATGCAGATGAACTGTAAGAAAGTAGTAAAAATATCTTAACTGATTAGAAAAGTATTTTGACTTAGTTTTACATAAAATACTAAATGGTCTATTTTACAGGACCCAAAACATCAGAACAGGACTAAGAGTTTGCAAAGTTAACAATGGAGGTTAGAGATGAACATTAAACACCAAGGAAAACCAAAACAAGAAAGCATGATCTTTCTGGAGATTGTCTTTATAATCTTAGCACTATATGCTTGGTGGTGAAAGATAAGGGAAACATGAACAGTAGAATAATTGGAATTCTGTTGCTGGTGAAGTTAGACAAATCCTGTCTACTGTGATGTTCTTTTACATATGGCTTGAATGTGACCCAATAGGATCATTCATAATTGAAGTTTTGCCACTAATTAAAAAAATATTCTGCCTAATATGTATGTGAAATTCTATTTTAAATATGTTTATTTTAAGCAAAATCTTGTTGCTTATGTATTTACAACTTCATAGATGTTTTTACCAGAAGTAAATTTATGATGTCATAAAATAAAGTTTGAGAAAAAGGTGATGTTCCATTGAGAAATTTCAAGAGTCATCTTGAACTGCTGTGTAGTTCTGGATAACAAAACAAATGTATTCAAAAATATATAATGCCTTTTAAAGTCAGTATATTTTGGGATAGGTGATTAAGTGCAGTGCTAAAACTTACAAATGGCTTTAATATACAAGTAAAAAATAAAGATTACATTTTAAACTTTCCTTGAAAACTTTGAATATTGTTTTTATGTATAGATTTTGAACATTTGCCTGACCCTGATATTTATTCCTAAAAATATGTAATAAAATCTCAAATAATTAATACAATTAATTTAGAATTACTTTTAATGTAATTTTGAATTAAGGAATGTTTTTTAAATGCAGGGTTACTATGTTCAAACTAAAAAAGAACTAACTTTGGTTTAATGGAATGTTCTTTACATTAAATTTTAAGAAATCATTGGTATTTACTATATGTTTCATGTAGAAATAGATCGTCTACAATGATAAATAATTTGTTCTCAAGTCTGCCAAATATTTATCACCTTATCGCTTTTGGGCTAATCATTTTTAACTGTCTTCAAATGACAAGTTTGTTCAAATTTCAGCCTGTCCTTATCTCCAATCAAATTAACAGAAAAGGCTATAATTAGTAATTTGAGATCTGTTACCACCCTTTTATTTCATTATTACTTTATTCTTTCATTTTTAAGCCATTTATATTTTTTGTAATATTTTTAAAAAATTAAGTACTCAGTTCTCTAAGTTCAAATTTGGGAGTTCTCACTGAGAATTTATTCATCTTAGATTTTTCATAAAGTCAAAGAAAATGTTGGCATAGGGATTGAAGTTCACATACAACATGTCAAATAAAACCAGAAAATACTCAGTGAATTGACAATGAGTGATTTTTTTCCCCCAAAGATAGCACTCTGGAAGTCTATCCAGTTACTTCTGGTATACTTTTATATTAAATAATTTTTATTTCTATAATTACTTTCTTTCTGGCCTCTATTAACTTTTAGTTTTAATGGATTTGCTCTGAGACATATAAAAATAAATTTTCACTGTAAATATGCCACTTTGCTTCTTCTTCAGAACATCACAGGTAAAATTGTTTTGTTTTACTTTTCTTGTTTTTAATAAGTTTAATTCCTATATGAGTTATCTTCCAAATTTACAAATGAATCAGCTTTCTTTTACAAGTTGAAAGTAATAAGCTAGAAAATAAATTTTACAAAATAATTAAATAAGAAATACATTATTGATGGTGTGTTTCCTGTCTTGATTGGTTCTTTAATTTTGATTATTAGTGGCCTAATGAATATAGAACAGGGGTTGGGGATGTGGCTCAAGCGGTAGTGCGCTCGCCTGGCATTCGTGCGGCCCGGGTTCGATCCTCAGCACCACATACAAACAAAGATGTTGTGTCCACCAAAAACTAAAAGATAAATATTTTAAAAATTCTTTCTCCCTCTCTCTCTTTCTCTCTAAAAAAAATGAATATAGTACAGATAATAAGTGTATGCGTATGTTTTTTTTCTCCTTTTTTTTTTTAGGCCAAAAGGTGTGCTTTGCTGACTCAAAGCATCCTTGCTACAAAATGGCCTACTTCCATGAACTGTCCAGCCGAGTGAGCTTTCAGGAGGCACGCCAGGCTTGTGAGAGTGAGGGAGGCATGCTCCTCAGCCTTGAGAATGAAGCAGAACAGAAGTTAATAGAGAGCATGCTGCAAAACCTGACAAAACCTGGGACAGGCATTTCTGATGGTGACTTCTGGATAGGGCTTTGGAGAAATGGAGATGGACAAACATCTGGTGCCTGCCCAGATCTCTACCAGTGGTCTGATGGAAGCAGTTCCCAGTACCGGTCAGTATGGATCCTAAAGAGTCCTGTGGTGCTCTGGGGAATGAAAATTCTGTTTCCTGTAAAGATGTCAGAAACCAACAAACAAAACTACTCAAAAGTGTTTCTGTCACTCTCTTCCTGCAGAAACTGGTACACTGATGAACCTTCCTGTGGAAGTGAAAAGTGTGTTGTGATGTATCATCAACCAACTGCCAATCCTGGCCTTGGAGGTCCTTACCTTTACCAATGGAATGATGACAGGTGTAACATGAAGCACAATTATATCTGCAAGTATGAACCAGGTAAGAAATAGCATCAGTAAGTAGAGAAGATTTTGTGCATATTTGCTCATATTAGGTTTTGTCTTTAAGCTTTGCTACCTTGGGCTTTTTTTTGTTGTTGTTGTTTTTCTGCTGTGAAATATAAATCACCTTGCAGCTTTTCCTATTGCTTGGCATAATGAAGCAAATTTGTGTCCTTTATAGCAAACTGTCCAATGAGCTAAATAGAAGGGAGTTAATAGAAACATCTGGAGAAGTATCTTTAAGAAAAAAAATAGTCATTAAAAAACACAAATTGTGTTTTTGTGATCGATTTTATTTTATAAACAATGTATATATTAAAATAGTTTAATATTTAGTGTAGTGGGTGGAAAGAAGGTATAAGCCAGCAAAGTTCCTATAGACTTATACATGCAGTGATAATCCTTCAGATGATTTCCTTTGAACCCAAGGGAACAAAGCAACTTTCTTCTGGAGTGTTAGTTTGGCATGCATAATACTTGGCATATGGTCCTTAGTAAAAATCTGTCTGATCATAGCTCCTTTCACCATAGTGAAAAAACTTAGAGACATTTAACACGTTCTCCCTCTGATTCCCATTCTTTGAATTATGCCTTCTTAATTAGCTTTCTTTTGAAATCTCTACTCACTTAACACACACAGCAAACAGGAAGATTGCATTGACCTAAGGTAGACTACTGTGGTTTCCTGCTTAAAATGGTAATTTTGAATGACTTTGAATAGGACACCTCAACTAAATTGATGTTTATCTGAAAGAAGAACTAATCAAAACTATGTAAACTCATATTTTTTTAATCATCTGACAAAGTCAAGTTAGATACTTAAGGTTTTTTGTTTTTTTGTGGCTGTTTTTCTGCACGGTATTTGAAAGTGTCATTTTAACTCCTCTAAAGGGCGGTCTGCTTGACCTTATAATATGTTTTCACAGGAGGCAATTATAACCAAGTACTGCTGTTTCCATTATTCTCTTGAAATTACATGATTTCTTTTTCTCATAAGACCATAAAGCGCAAGGGATTATTTGGATTAGATTTACCCTTCTTTCTGTTTACCCTGCTCTTGAGAATATTAGCCAACTTTGTATATCCCTGGTGAGTTTATTCTTTAACCTCTTTGGTTGTTAAATCCATCATTACCTTCCTGGAAGCCTTTCCAAAGCTAAGACTGTTATGTACTTTTGCTCTTCCTCTTTGTATTTTTCTCATGGAAAAATATAAAGGAGAGATACTCTAATATTTAAAATTTTTACCACTATGTACTTAAAAGTATTGGATGAAACAAAGAATACATTATAAGAACATTCTTAGTAAAATGTCTCCCTTGTGTTTCTTTTGACTTATTAGGTGAGCTACCTGATCATTTTATTTTACTATTATTTTATTTGCATTCAAACTTTCTCTGTTATGTACAACATAAGCAAACTTACAATATTATTTTCTTATTTTGTGTCAATAATCTAAGTTTATATTATTCATATAAAAGAATTTAAGACATTCTACATTCTGCCCAATCTTCAAATAATCTACATTTATTAAGTAAGACACCTTTTACATATTTACTGTTTCTTATCATATGCACAGGGTTAGAGTTGCTTTTATAAATGTGCTTAGAATTTTTATTCTTTATTTTAACATTTTACTCTTTGTTTTCTATGTAGTCAGGTTTCCTCAGACTTACTTCCTACTTTGTAGAGGATTTGGTTTCATTCATTCCCCAGGTTTGTAGTCACTGCTTGACTTTCAGTGGTGAGGAGTTAAAGGACTAAGGACTGTAACTAATTAAAAAATATAAATTATAACACTGATTATTTTGAACTTTATTTTCCAACTTTACTAGAACTACTAAGTGATATGAACTCTTGTCTCTCTGCTCCTGCACACCATCTAATAGTATTACCAGTGACATCAAAGTGGTGAAAAATATTAACCTTGCTAGGAAGAAACGGAATAATTCACTTTTAAACTTCTTTCTTTCCTCTCTTCCATTTTTTGTTAGTGGACTGTGAGTTGCATAACTGTTGCTTGGGTCTACCAATATCATCCAAAGATATTTTCATTAGGATAGATCTGAATCTAAAATTTATATATTAAAATTATCTTATGCACTCTTATTTTTAGATACTAAAAACATGTATGCAATTATGTTCCTAAAATTATATTTAATCAGCAATAATATAAAGGTTTGATGAAATTATTTAAAAAGTAACTAGCTCAATGTTGATTTATTGCATATTGTCTATAATTTGCTCAATAAATACCAGTTGACTACCTGAAGTCATAGAATGACTAACATCTGTAGAATATAGGTTAGAACTGAATCTGGAACCTAAAGGAGGCTATTAAAGTGTTAAATGACTAGAGACTCTATGGCAAGAAAAGAGTAGTAAACATCATTTTTAAAATATCCGTATTCTAAATATGATATAAGATATTGCACATGATTTTTCCCATCAACTGACAAAAGTAAACAGAATTACATTTTTAGAACAAATGAAAGCAAATTTATAGGTTTCTTCATTATAAAATTTACTTTCTCTAAATTATTAATAAATGAAATAATTCTTTAGATAAAAAATTCATTAAGTGGTTGTTACAGAAGCAGGTAATTGGTTCATGTGCTTGACTGTATCAAGTACAAAACTGCACTTTCAAGCACTTCTTCACATTGACCTCAGTAAAAAAGTTGTTATTGATTGGGGAAGTTGTGCTCTACATGTAGCAAATCATGGTAAGAAATTTTAACATTTAAAATTTTTGGTTAATGAAGAAATCTCATATCATAAAAGCAGAAAAGAAACAACTTCAAGCTTGAATTTATTATTGTAATATAAAGAAGTAAATCCTATTGGAAAGCAAGTTTAAGAATGGCATTGTTTGTGTAGGACAGGAATTTGCTTCAGAACATTGTTGAGTCTTGAATCACTGATTCAAAATGCAATCCATAAATAGTCATCTGCAGATTACTATACAAGAAGAAACCTAAATGTTAAATTGATGTTAGTAAATAGGTCATATTTGCTTGTCTTTGAATTGCATCTAAAGTCTCCTTCTTGTGTTTGCAAGTTCTTGCTTCTCTTTGTCCAACTTCGCTTCTGCTTTATCATTATTGCCTATAGCAGGGTGTCATCAACACAGACCTGCCCTCAATTGCTAAGTACAGTTTCAGAGGGAATTCATCAAGTGGATCTTTTAATTCAAGCATAATTTAAGTGTTGACTGTATAGTTAGAACATTTTATGTTAAGTTTAAATTCAGAACACATTCTTAGTTGTAAACAATTCAGAAATCAAAGTCAGTATGTTTTCACTGTTTTATAAAAAATATTTTTATCTGTTTGCATTTCTTTTAATTATTACTTATGATTTCTGCACTAATTATTTACAGAGATTAATCCAACAGAACCTGTAGAAAAGCCTTATCTTACAAACCAACCAGGAGACACCCATCAAAATGTGGTTGTTACTGAAGCAGGTAATTGGTTTACATGTATTGACTCTGTGGAGTACAGAACTTCACTTTCCAATATCGGTTTGTTTGACCCCCGTGAAATGGTTCTTGTTGCTTCGGGAAGAGGTACACTAAATACGGGCCAATGGGAGTTTAATTTTGAACTAATTTACAACAAATTATGCTATGCTACTCTTTTAGTAGAAGAACCTGCTTTTGTTTCTTAAGATTTACACTTCTAGGGAATATATCTGGTACTAAACTAAGTGATCCATGTGAAACCCTGGATCTACAAAGAATTTCTCCAATACAGGGGAAAATTTCATGCAATGCCTCCAAACAATGATGTGCTGGTAAATGGAGATTGTCTGAGTGAGATGTAAAATTAAAAGCCATATTTGTAGGCTTTTCCAATTTCTGTAATGTAAATATCGTTACCTGGCTAGTTTCAGACTACCAAAGTGACATCACCACATAGCACTTTGGGAAGAGATGAGTCCTATGAGCTCTCCACTGCCTGCCTCCCGAATACCATTGCCTACTAAGAAAATGAAATGCAATACCCAATGCAAACTGCATTTTAATCAGAAACTGCTCTCAATACCAGTTAGGGGCTCTTTTTAGCATAACCCTATGCCAATTGGATAGAAGATTTCTTTTTATTAGTTGCTTTGCAAAGATTGAGCCCAAGACCCAAAGTCTCAAAATCTTTCTGCAAGTAATTCAAAATCCCTAAAATAATAAGAAATATTTACACTTTACCTTTATCATTATATATTAAATATGATAATGGTATTTTAAAAATAAAATATTTCATTAATTGTTAAAATGCTTTCTATCACTATTGGAGGCTCAAAAGAGGAGATGAAATATCCCCAAATTACCCTTTCACTAAATCTCACTAATATTTCTTCTGTTAAGAAAGAAAGGGATATGCAGTTAAAAGACTAGCTTGATCTTCATCTGGTTCACTTTGACCAGTTATTTAGATGAGTCATAATGACAGCTGAGAGCTTGCAAGCTAAATTCACGGGTTGTTCAATTTCCACTCCTTGTACAGGCGTGATAGTAAGACAGTACTTTTCAGTTTCCAGGTGTATGATCTAAAAACTGCTCAGAATATCTAAACCTAATTAAAGATATCAGTAAATAATTATGTTAGGAATATTTCATCTTGTATAACATTGAAAAGATATCTAATAAAGTCATTTCATGCTGTGTAAGACTTGAGTGCTGCAGATTTTTTGTTTTAAATTTTACTAAGAATACCTAACATTATCAAGTGTGATGGGAAAGGATTAAAATGATTCATTTTAGAATTTAATTAAGATCATGTCTTTGTGCCTGTGGAGTCTTATGTCTCTGGGTTATGATTGTATCATTAGTTAATATTTACATATTTTGACTTAATCCCAGAGACTTGCATAATATCATGGCACTGTTTATTGGCTAGGATAATTATCCAATAAGTCAACAACAATCTTAATAATTATTCCTTAATAATCAGTGCTTGTTTCTCTAAGTAATGACTGAGGATTCATGAAATAAAGAAACCAAGATTACGAATAGATTATAAAAATTAGTCCATGTCTGAATTGCAGATTTAATAAAAGTTTTAAAAGTACAGATATTGAATTGGAGTATGACAATTGGTGGAGTAAAATTTAGTTTTTTAATTTTTACTAAAATATGGATATTTTATTTGATTAGATTTATAATAGTTTGGGATGAAACTTGTCTGGAATCTATTTACTGGTAATAGTTCTATTTGACCTTGATTTTTGGGGGGAAATTCTTATGTGATTGGTATTAGAATCCTTCCTCACTATCTTTGTACACTGTCTGTTTTACTTTTGTAGGCATAATTCCTAATCTAATTTATGTTATTATACCAACGATACCACTGCTTTTACTGATATTGGTTGCTTTTGGAACCTGCTGTTTCCAGATGCTACATAAAAGGTAAATAATTCATTTATGGAGAGACAACTTGAAAAACTTTAAATGCCTTTTTTTAGACAGCTTCCTCATCACTGTGACCAAAAGACCTGATAGAAACACTGTAGAGTCAGAAGAGTTTATTTGGGACTTAGGGTTTCAGAGGTCTCAGTACATAGATGGCCCACTCCACAGCTCTGGGCCCAAGATGATGCAGAAAATCATGGCAAAGGAAAGCAGCTCAAGGTATGGCAGTCAAGAAGAAGAGAGAGCTGCACCCTTCAGGGACAAAGGCATGTGCCTTATGACTTACCTCTTCAAGCCACAGGCCTACCTGCCTACATTTACCACCCAGTTAATTTATCAGTGGATTAATGCACTGATTAGGTTAAAACACTCATAATCCACCAGGTATGGTGGCAATCACCTATTATCCCAGCGATTGGGGAGATTGAGACAGGAGAATCTGTAGTTTAAAGCCAGCCTCAGCAAAAGAAAGGTGCTAAGCAACTCAGTGAGACTCTTATCTCTAAATAAAATACAAAATAAGGCTGGCGATGTGACTCAGTGGTAGAGTGCCTTAAGTTCAATCCCTGGTATCAAAGACCAAAAACAACAACAACAACAAAAACCCAAAGACACTCATAATCCAATCATTTCACCTCTATTCTTTCTTGCATTGTTTCACACATGATATGATACCTCATATCAAAACCATAATACGAGTATTCAGAAATCTTTAAAAAATATTACTGTAATATTAGTTATGTTTTAAATTTGGCTTCTGATGTTCATATCTGCCAATACAAATCCAGTACATTCAATCTTACACAATATACCTTGATTACAGAAGTCACACAGTGCACAGTTTAATCCTCACAACCTTATGAAGTAGGTGTTCTCTGTTTCTAGTTTTCAATTGGAAAGACGGTGCCTTAGGTGGTTAACTTAATCTGTCTTGGGTCCCACAAGTAGCATAGAGAAGGGATCTAAAATTTGAATGCTTATGAACTTAATAATAGATGCACTATGCTATACTCTCCACTAATTATTAAATATAAGAATTAATGCTAAGCCTTCCAATACTGACATCAATTTGTATGTAAAACTTGATTTTTGTAGATGTACTTATAGTACCTTTTCCAAATTCAAGTCATAGGATTCTGATTTTTTTCCAAAGGGATATTCTAAGGATAGGAAAGAAAGTACAGTGGTAAAAATATCTCATTCTTTGGCAGGTCTTTGAAACAAAATCAACCTTAGAAACAGATTTCTGAGGAATATTCTACCTTTTCTATCTATTTATCCATACCCTTTCGTTAGAGAAGTTTTTCTTGTGTCAATTTGTCAATCAGATCTAAAAATGAAATATAAATAAGTAAAAGAAAAGAGCAAAAGATATTGGATTTCAAACTAAAAGCATTTTTGTTAGAAAAGCCTAAACATCTTTGTTGGAGTATTTTAGATGATACTGATCTTAAAGAATGCCTCAAACAGAGAAGGAGGATCTAATGAAATCATTCCTTAGATAAACCCCAAAGACTCCACTAAGTAACCAAAGACCCCAAAAATAGTGTAGGTTAATGTAATTCACATACATTTTTAGAAGGATATAATCTGTAATTCCCTAGATGTAAAATCATTCTGAATAATGACAAATAGAGCCTGGCAAATCAGTATCATACCTGTGTCTTCCTGGCTTTCTAAAATGTATGTGGGACACAATGGAGGTTTATTTTTCAATATTGTGTACAGAATAAGGACAATAGTACATATGTAGTTGCTTGTCCTAATTCCTAAAACAATAGATGGAAAGATGATTTCTCATTGTGAAAATCTGTGAAGCAGAAGGATTGGATATAAGTCCCCTTCTAACCTGGCATACTGTTAAGGAAGACCAGTGAGTGGCAGATCAGCTTGAGAAAATGATTTGAAAATATGAATTAGACATTCTCACCTGTAAAGTGAAAAGGGCTAAAAGTGCCAAGTAACTGCATTTTCTCAAAAATTTGTTTTGTTTTTCTCTCAAATAGTGCATTGTTATGGCAACTCTATTCATTCAAAATCTTGTAGGTTTACAAGGAAGCACAAAGATCTGTGGGCTTTACCATGTTTGAAATTCTCATAATGAGAGAATAAATGAAAACTCAGCATTTCCCGATGCCGGAATTAACTACAGTACTTCATTCATTCATTCTTAGATCCTCCCCTTTTCCTTTCTTCCAGGAAAGCCAGGAGAAACTTCATCAAAGACTCAACTCCATTATCATCTGAATGCCTTGCAGAAAGTTTAAATTCCAATCTGGTACACATGATGGTTTCTGTCATTCCATGTCATGTTCAAAATAACTCTCATTCCCTTAACCAGCAGTGATTCTTAAATACTAATTTTACACAAAAGTCACATTAATAACTTAACCAGTTTTTTAACCATTTAAAAATATGGTTCTAATAAACTTTGCCTGACATTTTGTATTTATGTTAGATGACTTTGTAGAATACAGTTATGTTTTTATTTATTGGGAGGAAAATCTACAAAATATAAAATTTGAATATAATATTTTTGTCATGAAACAGTTAAATTGAAGAGAATTAAATAATATTTAAAATACAATAGTAAGATGTGGTTAGAAATAGTTCTTCTCTTTGATGGAGTTCAGCAATGTCTGTGGATGGTGAGGATGGGATGGGAGAGGCATGCCAGTGGGGGCTAGGGAAGATACTGCAGTTTTCAGAGTTGATGCTCACGGGAAGAAATTAGTGCAGAACATAGTAAACAAGGACAGGTTAAGAACAGTGATTCAGGTGAGAGATTAACCTCGGAAAACTAGACCAAAGGAGTCCAGGTTTTGACAAGTAATCTGGTAGAGGACTTAAGAAAACATGAATATACACTTCTGTAGGTCCCTGGAAAGACCTATTACAGAGAGAAGTTAAACCACAAGCACAGGTTGGAAATGTGGGCTAGTGTTAGCTCTGACAAGAGTAAATTATAACTCAGATCTGGTGAAGAAACTCAGATCTTCCCAAATTACCAAAGCGTGGCTCTGCCAATGAACTTCATTGGTTTCAGAGGCTGAGGCATAGTTAAGTTTTTAGGGACCAAGTGACATAAGTATAGAACTGAAAAACTGATGGGAGGAAGGCCTAGGTGGCTCTTACACTTAGTACCAGAACAAGTTTTCTGATGATTTAATATTAAATGTGACATACATCCATGGAAGCATACTTAAAAAGCAAGATTATAAAAAAAGAAAAAAAATCAATGACCAAGAACAAACACAAACACACACATGTTTACTGGGGAAAAATGGAAAATTTTTGTGTCAGACACATTTTTCTATCACCTTGAATTATGAAGATTCAGAGAAAGACACTTTTGGTGTTTGCCATCATAAGAATTGTTTGCCTTCTTTACACATTGGAATAATCCAGTATTTTTTGTAGGACTGGAAAAAATATGCTGATGAGAGAAGAAAGACTCATTTATAAATAAGTGTCTGAGAGATCTCCATTTGGACCAAGACTTGATTAGTTTGATAAGAAGTTTTAGGTGCTGAACTTATTTCTTTTTATGTTTTTCAGTAAAGGAAGAACAAAAACTAGCCCTAATCAGTCTACTTTGTGGATTTCAAAGAGTACCAGAAAGGAAAGTGGCATGGAAGTATAATAATATCTTGACTTGCCTCCAGAAAACAAAATTGTTTTATAATTCTGGATCAGCATAAGGAATGGCATCAGAACATTAGCTTGGAATGGCTTGAAATCTCAAAGGATCTGCAAGATGAACTGTAAGCTCCCCCTTGAGGCAAATATTCAAAGAACTTTTATATGTTTATTATTTCATTTATAAAATATGCTGTGCTAATAATGGAGTGAGACATGCTTATTTTGCTAAAGGATGCACCCAAACTTCAAGTAAATGGAATGGACCATGCAGATAAAATTGCTATCAACACATCAAGAGTATGTGTGTTGGAAGCAGTTATTTTTATTTTCTTTCACCTTTCATAGGTTGTAATCTAGTTAGAGTAAAGTAAATTGTATTGAAATTTACAGTGTGCAAAAATATTTTACCTTTGCATAAGTGTTTGATAAAAATGGACTGTTCTAATATTTATTTTTATGGCATTTCATTTTTCAATACATGCTGTTTTGATTAAAGAAGTCTATCACTGTTGTTAACTAAATTCACACATACTCACACACACAAATATACTACCATGGGGGTAAAAAATTCTTTTCTAGAAATTAATCATCTTCATTTGGTTTTTCTGCTTTTGGTTGGACAATGTTTAGGAAATATCTTCAGAAAGAAGCTGTTTCATTAACTGTGGTATAAATCTCCTGAAACACTTTACCTAGAGGCAAGCATTGTCTATTTCAATTGTGTAAGACATGTGCCTTACAATAATTTTTAGTTTAAAATTCAACAGATTTTGTAATAGAATAACTTTACTAATAGCTATATAAACAGTAATGCAGTCAGTAGTGAACAAAAGAAGCGACATACACAGTATAAATCATATGTCTTCACATGTTGCCTATATAATTACAAGTAGCTCTCTGAGGGTTCTGGAATCAATATGGTCCTTCCCTTCCCCACCAAACAAAGGTGGTTGTTTGGGGTTTGGGATTGACTCTGGAGGCAGATAGCTGCAGCATTTGCCCTGGCTGAATTTAGCCTAAGTATATAGAGGTCTTAGAGTTGGGACCAGGTGAATGGTCGCCATCAATATGGAGCTAAGCACAGCACATCAAGTTTTCAGGATGGGAAAAGTACTACAAATTAGGTGAATGAGTGTCACATTGGTAGGAAGTTATTAGTGTCTGAATATTCATTGAAGAGGGTTTGTTTGCGCTAGTAAACAGTGGCTCCTTTCTGTCTTCTAATTTCTTCGATGCTTATAACTTGTTCTTCTCAAGATAGAGTTGTAACTATTTGGTCTTCAGATGTCCCTGTGCTCCTTTTAACCAAATAAAGAGTCCTTGTTTCTGAAGAATGGTCCTTGGTGTTGTCTAAATTTCTTACGTGAACACAAAGTCGATATGTGGCATCACTACATGAAGATGAAAACTGTTCAAGTGTGGTAAGAATGAAAGTTGTGGGCACAGAGCTAACAGAAAAACTTTTCTTTGTTAATTCTTTTCAGTTGGATAATAAAATGCTGTAATTAAGCATTTCCTGGGGTTCATTGGCAAAATTGAGGTGTGGAATAGAAAACAGTAGTTACTGACCCTTTTTCAGGTGCTTTAAGACTGAGAGAATGGCCATCTGCAAGCTGAGCTTAGATCTGGCCTCATTTTGCATTTCTTCTTTCCATGGCTACTCATCCCCATAGGAGGAACTGGAGACCAGCTGCTAGCACCTCCCTGTTCCATCCAAACTACCATCACACACTTCTTCCCTTATTCAGGACTTGATGAAAGGGAGACTAGGTTTCTCCTGTGTTTTGCCACCCAGGACTGTAACAGCTGCACAGCAGAAGCAGGCGAATGATGGAGACCAGCTTTGCTTTCTCCTTTATCTTTATCCAGGTCTGAATAACTCTTCTGGTATTAATGACTAAACCCATAAATGACTAAAGGTGGAAAAAGCAAACTCCTCTCTTATTAGAAGATGATACTGATTGTCCTAAGAGTTTTCTAAAAGTTTATCCGACTTTCGAAAATGAAAAGGAGAAGATGGTATATCTGTTGTGTTCATGTTTTCAGAGCACAGCTTTAATATGTGCTGGAAAATACAGAAGAAATTCGGAATAATGTTCAAGTACTAAACACAAACAACACAACCTATGCCTGCTGCTTCATCATTCCTGTTGACCAAGAATTAAAAAAAGTTCTTGAAGAGTGTGTTCAGGGGCTCCTGAATTTTGTCCTAAGAATAAAGTACACAGTTCTTTATGAGCATCTGTAGTCCTCCATCATGCTACACATTTTTATATGACATTTTCTCCTTGGTATGACTGTTACCAATGTGATGCTTTTGGTACCAGAATACATACTACTGACCACTCTTCCCAAACTTACAAGATTTCAGGGACCACCTTTGCAGTGGCCCTGCTACCCTATTAAATGAATCTGTAATAATCATTCCTTCTGGGCATAACTCAAACTTCCTTTCTTTCATAAGGCCAATCCATACGGACTAATCCCTTCTTCAAACTCCTCTAAATATCACTCTCTTTTCTATCATATGCGTATGCAAGAATGTGTGTACATATGTGTTTTGCATTAAGTAAGTATAAATTTTGTGTACCCCAAATCAACAGATTCTGCGTGGTCAGCTAAATTGAAGTTTGCAGTTCCTCTGGAAATGATCCAAGACATTAAAGAAGCAAAGAAAATTCATTTATTACACATTTTTGGCCTTCTAATGGGCAATTCAGCTGTGTCTTAACAAGTTTTTCACATGCTAGAAATATCAAGTATAATACACAAAAACCAAGAACAGAAAAACATTTCTAACAGTTCTGTTTCTTTATTATGCCTGTTTATATTCTGAGACTTAAAAAGACTAGCTTAAAATAAGTGGATGGTATGATTTATCCAGGTAAAAATGATCTGTATAGACTAACCATATTTGTTAATTTATTTTTGTTTTAATGCTAAGGTGATATAGATACCTGTGTGTATTTGCTGCTCAGTTTTATATGAGGAAAACAGGCAACTAATCATGTCACAATTAGGTCTGTGACATGAACTTACAATAAATATTTTATATGATCAGGTAAAATATTAAGTTTATGCTCAAGTTGAAATGGAAATTCATTGGGTGGAAAAGCAAGAAAAGTGTTGACATTCTGGAAATAACAAGCTAAACTGAAACCAGACAATTTAGAGTAGTTTATTTCAAACAATGACATACTTTGGGCAATACAATTTATTTCGCTTCTTTTTAAAATTTTTATCAAACTTTTAAAAATGTGTGGCATGTGTTTTAAAATTAAATCAATGTAAATAACAGACAATGGCAAAAATAATAATTAAAAAACAAGGAATGATATCTGTGAAAGAAAATCTGTTCAGAATGAAATCAAAATTGAGAAGTTACTCTGTGTCACAAAGATTGATTTTAAGATTTTTGTATTTTGTCCCTTCCTCTCATTCCAGCACTTTAAGTGGCCTATACTAGAATAAATAAGGCTTGTGGTAACTTTTCTTTTTTACCCACAAAACTCTCAGTTTGTATGTTTCTTAGAGTGGGATAGGAAAACTGCCCACTTTCGTGTTTGTTTTCGGAAAGGCTTAATGTAGGAAACTCTGAATCCATTCTGTGAACCTTGTAACTCGGGCATACACCCCTGGGTGGTTAGGAAGGGCACACTTGTCTCCAAATGATGTCACACCAGCAAGGAGCCACCTGTTGTTTTCTTCGCACATTAATGGTCCTCCTGAATCTCCCTAAAAAGTGAGTCACATAAAAAGTTGTGGGTGTGTGTGGTTAATGAATGTAAACAGAAGAGATTGTGTTAAGCAAATCAATCAAAAATGAATATTTATAAATATGATTTATTGCAAGCCCTCTGTAGATGTTCTTACCATCACTCCAGGCCACAAATGAGAACCCATTGCTCCTCAATAGGAAGAAAGAGCAAATTATGACAACTCAAACATAATTTGTAATATTTTACAATACCCTAAAACTTTCTTTAATTATGGTGTTACACTCTAAAGCACAATAATGAATAGGAATGTAATTACTAGCAAAATATAAGTTGGTAATTTTTTAAAATAGATGCTATGTAAAAAAACACCTTATGAAGGACTCCAGAAAAAAATATAACTGATTCCATATTGTGATTTAAACAATAACTTATACATGGTGTTGATCTTTGTACTCTTGAGTGGGATTAAATTTTTGGCACTGAAAAAAACACAATCAAATTTGAAAACCTCAACATTTCAAATGAAAGAGGCAAATCTTTGATATAATTCTATTAATAAGAACAAGTTTTCATCAGAGATTTCAACTGATGTAGAAAGGTTTTAATTTGAACAAATGCTAATTATAATTGATCCTAGTAAATTACACAACTTTTATTTGTGCACAATGATTCCTGAGTAATGATAATGATAATGGAACATGTATCATATTTAATGATGTAAAAGTGACAAGTATTTCTCCTATGTTAATTATGTGAACATTTTAGATTAATTTATTGCCTTTTTATGAAATAATTTAAAGTCTTATACACTTTGTTTAAATAGACTGGTGTAGAAGAATATTTCATTCTTAGATTTATGTTAGAAAAAATTAGAGAGACTTTTTGTCTGAATCTTTATCATCTCTGATCCCTCTATTTAAAGGAAAAAATGGGGTCTATCAAAGCACTTTTATTCTAATCTTGGGTGCACAGGAACATAAATTACATTGGCAATCACAGGTTACCTATATTCTAGATGTGAAAAATATATTCACATTGTTTGAAGGTAGGGACTATGATTTTTATTTCTGCATCCTAAGCCCTTACCATATATATATTTTTTTCAGGAATATTTATGAAACAATATTTATCCAAGATTTAAATTTCACATATAGTTTATGTCATTAAAAGTACATTTCAACTGCTTGAATGTTTTCAAGAGGAGTTATTTGATTTGCTTCATGTTTTCTAAAATAATTTAATTTTTATTTTAAGAGGGACCCAGACATTGATTATACAAACAAGGATTTTAGCTTACCCAGCCCATACTAGGTCAGTTGCTGTTATTCAAGACCAGGCAACAGGCTTGCTGCCTTTCTGGTGTGTGGTCTATCTGGCTGGGAGCCTGAGGTATGTATCCATCATGTACCATCATCTCACTAAGCATTTCAGTTTAGTTATGTACCTTCTTGTCTTAAATATCTAATATGCTCAATGATGGTACTTTCTTCTTCCACTCTGAAATATGTTACTTCAAAAATATGAATTAATATCAAGAAGACAAAGTATTAACTTGAAATATATTTTTCCACTCACATGTTATATTTATAAATAAACCTAAAAATTACTACCTTTTCTGAGTATAAGGGCTGGTAACCATTTTTGTTTTGAATCATGGTTCTGAAACTTAACTATCAGAATCACCAAAGGTGATAAATGTGGAGCTCACAATGCCAGACTCCTATCTCAGAGGTTCTGATTTAGCAGGTGTGTGATGAGACCAGAGGATCTGCACTTCTAAAAAGTTCTGAGGTGATGAAGATCTATCTGCTGGATTGAGGAAGGGTTTGAAAATTGCTAGTATGGAATGGTGAACAGAATGCCATCCCCTTAGTTTTACAGAGAGAAGTCATTCTCTAGTTATTGTTCTTACTTTTAAATCCAGACAAAATGCAAACCTTTGGTAATCCAGATGTTTAAGAACTTGTGAATGCATCATGAGGCAAATTCTGAGGTTAAAATCTTATGCTTCAAAGTTATTCAAACAATATATCAATAACAATTTTAAATAGTGTATTAATCAGTTAATCCTCTTATAAAACAGAGCATTAAAGTTGAACCAAGAAAATCATGTGACAATCTGAAGTAATGATTACTCAATTATGATAACATTTTGTTACATAAGGTATTTCCTTGTATATGAGAGATTTCTTACTTGTTGATGAATAGCATACTTACACTCTGAAATCAGAGCCAACCATAAGATCTAAAAGATCTGGCATGAGTTATCAGCTTAATGTGATCTTAACATCAATAGCATTAGCCATTGTATTTTCTGCTTAGTGAGTGAGGTGTCTGCCACACAATCCCCATTAACTATAATTGAGGTCGTACAGCTGATTTCCCTCCTGCACAATAATTCTATAAATCTCCCCTTAAGTGGCAATATATCTTACCTTTAGTACATCTTTCATTTTAAATGGAAAGTATAAGATTCAGAGCTAATTTTTATACAAGAAAGCTATTCAATTTTACTTAAAATTGTGTGTTCATCAAAGCAGAATAAATGGAAAACTCAGTTGAAAGTTTAACATAACTTGAGACATTGATTTATGTGATTATATATATATATATATATATATATATATCTGCATAAGTATCTACAGTCTTGTCAAATTATAATATATATGTGTTAATAAATGAATCAAGTTGTTATATTTTAACACAGTGAAATCACTTTCCACAATACAGGTTTCTACTTCCACATGTATAAATAATTCACTTGGTCAGTAATGCTTTCAGGTTTAATCTAATTCAGCAGATGTTAATGCATTAATATTTTATTAATTTTTAGATACAGAAAACTTGCCAGAAAATGTATTTACTAAGTCCAAAACTAAAAGCTGTTAATATCTTTGAGTGCTTGCTTTGTGCCTTATAAATGAGATATCACTTAAACTTCTCAATAAATCTCAAGTGATTTGCCCAAAGTCTCACCAATAAGTGGTAAAGCCAGGGTCCAACAGGGAAGTCCAAACATAGAATCAAAAAATTTGTGAGTAAAGAAAGAAATTATCACAAGAATCATAAGTGTAATAACTAACCTATTGTTACACCTATAAATTGATTATGCTTTTAGAATTTAGTAGAACTTCTTATTTCTTAACTGTATGTGGATTTCATGGAGCTAAACAATGTCTACATTATTTCTAGGTGGTAAGATGTTTCACTGAGGTAGTAGGTAGGTAAGAGATTTCTTCTGATGGTCATATGGGTCAAAATCAACACTTCAAATTAATTGCAATAATGGCATTCCCACTGCATTGAGTACATGTTATGACATCTCTAAAATGGAATGTAAAAGATAAAAGAAATACTCTAGTGTAATACTTCTAGAGCCAAAATTATCCTAGGTTATTAATTTCTTTGTTCATTTTCCACTTGATTAGCTGTAACTGGCTTTTACCAGGCAACTCATGTTTGTTTTGTTTTTTCATCTAGAAGTTATTTTTGGTCACCAAACACCTGGACTATATTTTAAAAACAGGATTGAATATTAGAGAGCCACAGACTAAAATTTGCCCTCAGCCTTGATTTATTTGTTTTGCATTTTGCCTCTGGTTTAAAATGATTGAAAATTTAAAAATAGATGCTTTTAGATAAGGTACAAATTCTCTGAAATATTCCAGGTCCACTACTCCCCATTTTTATCTTGCCACCTTGCACATTCAAGTACTATACCTAAAGACATATGGTTTGTAATCCTTGTTCCTAAACATTAGTTTTGTTTCTAATGCTCAGGGCTACTGAGTAGTAGCATGCAAACAGGCAAAAAGTCACAATTTTGTAAAAGAAGAGGTGAAGTTAGGGGTCTTGATGATTTCTTTACTCCCAAATTCTTGTTAAGCAATAAAATAATTAGGTAGCAATATTTTCTGAAAGTGTAAGGTGAACAGTTTTACATATTTACCTTGCAGGTATCTATTCCTCCTTCTTCATAGCCTGCACATATCATATTTTCAGTAATGTTATATGCTGGCATCTGTTGCTGACATTTCTCATTTGATAGAAGAGGAACATCAGCTTCTTGTAATATGTTTGCAGTAGGCCCTGTTCGGAATGGATAATGCAGGCAGCCAGTCAAAAGTGATCAGCATGCACCCCTGAATGAAGCACCATCAGTCTTATTTATTCCTGCATTTTGCTCTCATTATTGTGTAATGTGCGTATATATAATGGAACTAACTACTAACCTTGAACTTTAGAGCATATAATAAAGCCCATCTGTGGATTTTGACAAATGGGTTAACAGTAGTTCATTTTTTTTCCGTTTCCCAAGGGATACTTGGAAGGGTAGATTGGACTAGGGTGAGCTTTAGGCATTTTCAGTAATTTAAAACAGTTACAGTATTGCTCATGGAAATAAAGCCTGCCAAAACAAAGAGATCCACTCAGGGAAATTAGCAACAACATGGAAATTCAGAAGTGCTTTTCATTTGGCACCTGAGGAGGTGCTCCCTCCTGTATAATGGCATTCAGCTTCTTTGTGGTGCTCTGTGAGTGAGCAGGTGCAAACCAAGCAGAGGACAAAGCTCAGTTGAACTGTGCCCTGGTCTAGGGGCAATCAGCTTGTCATCCACATGCAGGTGAATAGAAAGGAGACACACTGTAGCAGAGTGCATTTCCATTCTTTTTATAAAAGGATTCATTCACTGGGAGTATGAGTTTCTGTTTACTGAAATACTAATCCAAAGAGGAATGGAAACAAGCAGGTGTTAGTGACTTAGAAAAGGTACCCAATAAGCACTTTCTAATAATTTGCAATTCTATTTGGTTCTTGAAGACAGGCAAAACGTTGAGGATAAGTTAGTACATTTGACAGTGTTGTTGCAAAAATGAACATGAACTCACTCCTAGCTAAGTTTAATTCATGCACTAAAAAGGTTGAAGAAACAGACAAGTGCATACGTGTGCATGTGTGACTTAGGTGCAATGCAGTTTGTGTGACTCAATGGTGTGTTGGCAAATATGTAGCAAGAATTTCTCCAGGAAAAATCAAAATGTACCAGTTTGCTGCTATAAACCTTCCACCATAACTGACTTTAAAGAACAACATGACAGTGAAAATAGAATTGGGAGGAGTCACACAAAAATGGCTACTAGCAGCCAGTGCCTCAATATCCAACAGCACATGATGGAATGGGATAAGTTTTACGGTTTGACAGGAGATTTTAAGTGAAGGAAAGATGGAGGAGCAAATTAAGCACATCACTGTCATCTATCCTATGAAAATCAAGGAATGGGCCGGTTGATTAAATTTTACAATAAAAACAAAAGGCATTTTTTTTTCTCCTAACCAATGAATAGAAAATATATTTGAGTTGAGAATAAAATTATTTAATAAAGGAAAATTTGAACGGTGTTCTTATATTTAATATTTATTTGTTCATATGAGGTGCCATGAGGATAGTTAAGTACATATGTGCCCCCCCCATAAACATTTCAGTAAAATTATTTTAAGCTTACTGATCATTTTAAAGAATATCACCTCTTTTCTTCCTAATGGACAATATGGTCATGGTTTTCTTGGCTAATTAATTAGTGCAATATACTCACAAGATGGGAACCTAGGATTTTATGAAATTAATTAGGTGGGACTCATAAGGCAAAGTTCATAAAATTCATTAAATTTGAAATCATCTGGGAAATATTAAACATGACCTGGATGTTTATTCCAAAATGAAGTTGATCTCAGATATGTTTTTTCCTTGTTTCATACCATTCTTACAGACTTCCTGGTGTCAATTAAGCATATATTTTAGTTATAATAAATAAATGTGAACCTAGTTTTCTCAGCACAAAAATATTTCTTATGGAATAAAGAGTCTTAAATTTTGCTAGTGGACAATTTGGTTTTGTAGAGTCTATATGTGGCCATAAAATGCATTTTAGTTTGAAGTCTGAAAGAAAAATATCCATTTAGAAACCATTTTTACTATTTAAATTCTAAATTTAATAAATCATGCCATTTTCAAATGAAGGAAATATAAGAATATATAATCTTTGACTTTGATTTACTTTATGGACATGAGGCATTTTCAACAATATAATGTGATTGCTGGGGACAGCATTTACTGGTATCTGTAAGCAAGCATCTGACTCAGAACTTCATGCTTTTTCTAAGGAGAAGGGAAATTTTCAACATGAGTTCTTTAATTCTGCACCTCTCCACAAGATTTTTTAAATTATATTAAATAAATTGAAACTTTTAAAAATTATAGCTATAATTTCTTGTGACCACTGAGGCACTTCTATCGACTAAAGAGTCTTTCCTTTTGATTTACCATTATTAAATGTTCAAGTATGTCTTTGGTGGGATATTCCTGTTAGAAATAATGTTGTCAATCAATCTCATAGTCATATTTAAAGAGTATGGAGTACTGGAAAACTTTTTAAAAATTCAAGTTTGTATGTATATTTTGAGTTATAAATTCTGCTTTATTTTTAACTCATACATGAAAACATCAAAATCATACATATTAATGGAGAGCCATGTAATAATGTACATCAGGTAATGTTGAAATCAGGTTAAACTTATCTATATTCTCATTTATCACTACTTTACAGTAAAAACTTTCAAAATCCTTTCTTCTAGTTTTTTGAGTGTGCAATACATTATTGTTGGCTGTTTTCATGCTACTATGTAGACCAGAAGGTCTTTTTAACATACTCATGAGTGAGATTTTTGGAACTATATTGTGGTTTTATTTTTAATTTGGGGGCAATCCTCCATCTTTTTTTTTCCAATAATGTCTGTACTAATTTATCTTTCCACAAACAGTGTGCAGGGGGTCTTTTTTCTCCACATCCAGTACTTCTTATCATGCATCTTTTTTATAATTGCCATCCTTACTGGGTAAGGTGATGTCTCATCCTGGGTTTGATTTGAATTTCCCTGATGACTGGTGATGTTGTTTGGATATATTTAATATGTTTTGCATTTATAAAACATGTGAGTAAATAATAATGGGCATATTTCAATAGATAGTCCTTAATGTAAGATTCATGCTGTTTCTGAGTCCTCTTGCCACTAGGCAGTGTCAGTGTGTTGAAGCTAGAAAAAATTTCATTCTCATTTTAAGGAATTTGAGTAGGAGGTCTTTACATTATAAATGAAGATACTTCTATTGATTAGAGAAATGGCTTTTGATAAGACATTATCAATATACTTTACAAAAATAATTATCTATAATCTGGGATTATATTCATTTAAATGTTGCATCTTCTCTATTTGCCAGAGTGTTTATTATACAAAATATGAAATATTAAGTTTTGTGAAATATTTGTGATCTTTCTCAAGAGCATTATAGTCTTATAATATGCTCTACACAATCTATAAAAATTTAAAATACTATATGAATACACAATATGTTAATATAATCCTGACAATGCTTTTAAGAAATATAAAAAAATCATAGTATGAGTGTTTTTAAAAATGTTGAAAATATTCACAGGATAGTACAGTTGCATTCTTGTCATTAAAGGGCATGTCTGTTTTAAAAAATCTGCTCAGTTACCTTCATTCTCAATCATTCCCCATCCAGCTATAGAACAATTTCTTCCTGGAAGAAAAACTTGATTTTCTTCTGGTAAACAAATGGGTTGTATGTAATCTGAAAAAAAAATTAAACAAAAAATAAAAACAGATACACATTTTCTTCTAACAAATTTAAAAAAATCAATATGTTCACCGTTTAGTTTCAAACACTTGTATTTTAGTTCTTCCTGCCTGAAAAACTTTCAAATGTCAATCATAGAAGAAAAAGGAATTTGAGAATAATACTTCTGTGACAATGGACTAGGTGCTACTGTTGGTCTTTGTGGGATTCTCTACATAGTCTCATATTTACTCCTTTATATGGCAAATAATGTCATATTTAGGGAGTAAATTATTTTTATCTGCTTTTTAAATAATGATAGTACTCAGTGAATATAGAGCCAGATCTGTGAAATCTAGGTAAGGCTGATTTTCAGGATCAGTTACAAGAAACTTGGGTTAACATTATAAAGTTTTTAGATAATTGTTTGAGAGGGCACTTATGAAAGAACTAATATTAGTCACTGACTCTGAAAGTTCTTCTGCATCTAACTCCTTGGTGTTCACTTAGCACCTAGTACCTGTAAGATCCAAGTCAGACACAAAAAGGAAGAGGGTGTGGTGATTACCCTCAAGGACATGACCATGCAACTAACCACAGTAATCATCTGCCTTTGGTTAATGCTGTGATGCCTGTACAGATGGAATTTCACTCCACTTTCTCAGGTGACTTTTGTAATATCATCTGTGCATTTGGAAGAAGTCCTTCATTTGCTAGTCTAGTAATATTATTTAATGTCTTTTAAAATCTTCATTACATGGATAATGCAATTCTTTACTCTGAGAACACATCCTTTTTAAAAAAAGTTTACATCTTAGTCTGTCCTTTTGATAGATGAACCCACCTGTCAATTACAGAAGAAATAGAGAAGGCATGAGTAATATTATGACCTATTTCTTAGTGCTGTTCCTTTGAGTTTACTGATATAGAAATCTCTAAGAGTTTCATTCTACTGATCCTTTATATAAGGTTGAATTTAAACACCTTGACAAAGGAAATTTAATATTTTTTTCTCTATTTCTCAATTCAACTTAAGTTATAATGACTTTGTGTCAGATTTTCCAATTTTTATAGGCTACTAATATGTTGATACTGATGATATTTCAAATCATATTTTGGGTTGATTTGAGAAGATAAAATAAATAAATAAAAGTGATTCCTTTTACCTGTATAATTAACTTTAACTTCAAGATGCATCATGGCAATATCACTGTCCTTTTCCCGTTTATTGTAATGAGGGTTTATGACAATTTGATCTATCAAGCGAGTTACTATCTGAGGAGAAGTCAAATTTGATCTCATGTTCAGGCCTAGGAGTGCTGTCCATTTGGATGGGTCCATATTTTGCCTAAAGTTGTAAAAAATAAGTATAAGCTTTGCTTTTCAAAGCAGTTACTCTGAAAAAGCTATCTAACTGCAAACAGTAGGAATTATGAATTTCCGTTCTGCAATATTCCTATATTTCTCTGTAGGATTTTTCTTTACAATATTTCATATTTGTTTCTATCATTCTTAATTCACATAAAATTGAACATATTTGTGGGGTACCATGTGATATTTCAATACATGCATACATTAAATAATATTCACATCAGGATAAATGTATCATTATCTCCTCAAACATTTATTATTTCTTTGTGGTCAAAACATTCACAATCCTTTATTCTAGTTCTTGTGAAATATATAATACATAACTGTTATCCATAGTCACCCTACTGTGCAATAGCACACCCAAACTCATTTCTCCTACTTTAGCACCCTGGACACATCTTTCTCTTTTCTCCCTCCCTTCTACTCCCCCTTGAATACTCCAGGTTTCTTTGAGATCAAATTTTTAGATTGTAAAAAGGGTTAAATTTTTATATTTTGATAAGATGACAGAAAAAGCCTTAATTAGGACTAATCTCTGTGTCACTTCTCTCAAAGTATCTCTTGATCTTTAGTTATAGATTGTGATTCTCCAATCTAGATGTACATTAGAATCACCTGGAATGCCTTTAAATAATGTAAACAGTGGTTTCCCCCTTGTCTCTTCTAATTTAATGAGTATGGTATAGACCAGCAGGCAATTTTTAAAATAATTTAAAAATAAAAACTCCACATTTAGAGTAATATATAACCACATTTGAGGGCCTCTGAATTGGATTGAATTCTACCATGGGATCCTTCAGAAACCACAGCAGCTGATGTAGTAATAGAAGGAAGTTCAGAGACATTCTCCAATTTAGGGAGTCACTGAATTTACATAGAGTTAAGGTAAGCAGTAAAACTTATAATGATACTTACTCAAATAATTTCCACATACAAGGTTGGCTTTCAATAATGTATTGGTAAAGGATAATAATTGTGTTATAGGACAGATGAAATTAGATAGTAAATTATAATCTGAAAGTGTTTAAGGACTCCTAAATATGCTATTGGTCTGCAATATCTTTATGCCAAGAAATTTCCAGTGAATAGATGGAATTAAAGCCAATTAAGCTATGTTCACAACGAAGTCAAAATCCAGTGACTGAAACTATAGAGAAATCGATTCAATTCTTAGCAATTGCAAATGCCTAGTTTAGTGTGGTATTTAGAGCGTTAAAATTCAAATCATCTGCAAATACAAAAAGGGCAATAAAACTATTTTACATCTATCCATCTACTTTTTCATCTACCTATTCATCAAGAAGATCAAAATACTAAAAGAGATTCCATTTACATGTCTAAAAGTTTTTATTTTATTCCCCAAATTATCATGGTTGATCAAGTAACAGTTATCACTAAAAGCAATAGATAACTAAAGTTTCCAAAGAACACCTACTGACAGCACACTGTATTAAAACTGGTGATTTAAGGAGTAGTGGGTGGATGTGAACTAGGTTAGACTTTAGAGCCTGTGCATGCACCAGCAAACACCTAGTACAGCCATGGGTTCTGCAGGAGGGACTAGAAACTGGCAGGTAGGATTGAAGGTTTGGCAAGCAGGAAGGAGAGGCATGCTCTGCCATTGGATTACATGCTCAAGCAGGGGAGGTACTTCTGCTCCCAGTAGTTGCAGGCAGCTCCTGAAGTGGCCCAGATGCTGAGCTAGGAACATCTTCTAGTGCTATAGGGAAGAAGAAGAAGGCCCTGTCTGCTTGTCATGAAGCCTTTCTGTTTTTCTTCTTCAAGCTAGAGGATTCATGCTTGGCACACATAATTTCTAACATGCTGAATACATTCTATTGTCACTGAACACTGGGACTCCCCTGTGTACTTTGGCCTACCTAGAGAGAAATCTCTTTCCTCTTGTCTTGTTTCTGAAATTTCTCCTCTATCTATCATATCTAAACTAGATTTCCTCAAGTTCAACTGCAAAGCTTTCCCCTGATTTGCCTATCTGTTAACACTGAGAGGAAGCTGATAATTATGCAGTTTTAGGAATTGTATGTTTTTCCTCAATATTTAATTTATGTATACACCCAGTATTTATAATAAATTAATCTTAAAATTACTACATTATAAATTTCTTACTTTATACTTCAATATTTCTTATATATTTTATATTACAATTATTTACATGACTTACATATGGAATTAATATTTTATATTTATAGTGTATGCACATAAATTATCTCTATAAATAATATTTATTGTATCAACACTCTAACATTTAAATCATCACAATATTTGCTTAGAGTATATGAAACACACATATATATATATTTTTGAAGTTAACAGAGTATATATTATCATTAAATTATAAGATATTTTCTCAAGTGTTTTCTATATATTATATCTTCAGAATATATCATATGGAAGTGCATAAAAGCATATTAAGTTAATTTGTTACAGATTTAAACTAGTATTAAATTAAAGCAATTTAGAAAAAGGATAGCTGAACTCCTAAATTCATATCTCTTTTGTAAGAACTATATTTGAGAACTAATAAATGTGTTACTGATGAGAGTGTAAGTAACGTAGATTTTAGCAATTACTATTTCCTCTCATTATTTTGAAGTCCTGAGTAGAAAACTGATATATGAACCATGAGCTGTGAAGGTTAAATATACATGCTTCAAGCTAGTGTCTAATTAAATGCAATTTATGACAAGATTAATCTGACATATTCTTGATCATTTATAAAATTGTTATTGTGCTGCATGGAAAATAGCCTCCTTTTTCATGTTACTTCTTTCAGCACCTGTAAGTAGTTCCATGGTTAGGAAAAAATCCCTTCAATACATGTTATTTACATTTATCTCTCAAGTCCTGCTCAGAAACCCTTCTGTGCCTATGAACTTAACTTTCTCACAACAAGTCCATGACCAGCACAACCAGCACTGCTAACACTCCATCCTGTGGCAATCCCAGAGCCTTTCCTCAGTGGAGAGTGACTGGAGAAACCAGATGTGACAGCCAGTGCTTTCAAACTTTTATAAATCACTTGAGAAATTTTCCCAAACTTAGATTCCTGGTTTTCATCTTCAGAGACTAATCTGGAGGGTCTAAGTGGGTTTCAAGAATTGGTGCTTTTTAATCACTGGGATACTGGACAATGCAAAAGCTTTCTTAGCTTTTTCATTAACCCAAAGCTGAGGGATGAGAGAAGAAACCCATTAGAGATATAAATTCTTATTCAGGTGAAAAGAAGAGAATTAGTATGTTTTAAAATTATTCTGGTCTCAAATAGTTTACAGTCTAATTAAGAGAGGAAGAGCTACAGGATGGAAGATAGAAGGGCATGGGGAAAAGAGATGATCCTACTGGACAGACAAACCTCAACCCACAGAGGTTAACAATGGGAGATACAAGGCGGCATTGGACAAGAACGTTGGCTGGTTCCACCATATTTCACCTCCATTTTTACTGTAAACAAATGTTTATCCCAATGTCAGGGAGAGTAGGTTGGGAGGGAATAGACAGGAATGCCCTCCTGACTTCTGGAACCTCAAAACTAGCACATTTCCTAGCACACAGCGGTGCACTGGATGGGTGAACCAATGCTATCCCTGAACTATGCTGCTATGTGTTACTGTGTAAATAACTTTATTGCCCTGAGAGTCAATATTTTAGAAAGTAAATATAGTAAAATAACTGTGCTAGAGAAACACAATATGTTAAACGAGAAAAAAAAATCAATGGGGGTTCATAAATGTAAATTGAAATTTTTTGTGTGTGTGTGTGTGTACTAAAAATGGTGCAAAACAGCACCTCAGCAAGTTTGTCCACAGCCAGCACTAATGTGTACTCCCAGAGGAGTGTTTTTGTTCTCTATTTTTATCATCTTTTGCAAAAGATAATAAAAATTCTCGGAAGATAGCCAACTTCTAATTTATAAGACAAATAAAAATTAGGATGTTTCCAAAATATAGGTTTGGTGCCAGAGAATAAGAAAGCTTTAGAGGAAATCTGAAAGAACAAAGAGTAAATGGGATAACACCAGCCACGTTCATCAATCTGATCATCAGCATAATTATCCTAGTTAACAAAGTAAGCTGTTTATGAAAGGACATGGATCTGGAATGCATGTTCAAAAGGTAGTTGTGAGTGAAACGGGGGTGGGAAAATTGGATATGTTCAATTTTTAATTCTTTCCCAAATAAGGAAAATACTTTTATTATATGTGCTTTTATTTCATCTATTAAGTAGAATTCTGTTCTTAAGATGTAGGTACACATGTAATTATTTAAGGCACCAGGAATGGTAAGTACAGATAACTGGGAGTAAGGTATATAAACCTCAGCAGTTTTTGACTTTGTGCTATTCACAGAAACTTAAGGAACCATCTTTGAATTCCATCTTCACTTGACTTCCAAGACTCTCCACGCACTTGTAATTTTCCTTTTGTTTCATTCCTTATTGTTTTCTCCACTTTTTCCCCCAGTTGCCTTTCTGTTTTCAAACTCTCTATATTAGAATACTCCTGGATTTCACCTTTGTCTTCTATTCTCCATCTATACTCAGTCCATACATGATCTTATCCAGTGCTACCATCACTTTAAATACCTGAAATATACTTGAAACTTACAAACTTTTATCGCAATTATTGCATTTCTGAAATTTAGGTTAGCATACTAATTAATCTGTATGAGTAGAAATGTCCAACTTACATGTATAAAATGAGAACAGTTATTTCCTTGCTAATTCTATTTCTTCCAATTTTCCTCATTTCATTCATTGGGAATATATCAAACTCACCCTGCTGCTTACTGTTTCAATCAAACTTTTTGTTGTTGTTGCTGTGAACAAAAGACCTGACAAGAACAATTTTAGAGGAGGAAAAATTCATATGGTGCCCCGAGGTCTTTGCTTCAGAGGTCTTAGTTCATGGATGGTGTACTCCATTGCTTGGGCCAAGGTGAGGTAGACCATCATGATAAAAAGGGTGTGGAGGAAAGCAGCTCAGCACATGGCAATCACAAAGCAGAGAGAGATCTGCTCACCAGGGACAAGATACATACTCCAAAGCCAAGACTCCAGTGACCTACCTCCTCCAGTCATACCCTACCTGCCTATAGTTACCCCCAGTTAATCCATGCAAGTGGAGTAATGCATGGATTAGTTTATAACTGTAATAATCTGATCATTTTACCTTTGAACTTTCTTGCATTGTCTTGCACCTGAGCTTTTGGGGGACACATGTCTACACCATAACACATATTTACACGAGTAATTCTTCTCTACTCCTTACTTCTTATCTCTGTTTATTAGTAAATTCAGATGAATCTGACATAAGAACTTATAAATGACATCTAGCCACATGTCCAGCACCCTTACTGGTGATCCTAGGGCACCATTTTCTCTAACTGGTTTCTACAATTTCGTCATGACACCTCCCAGTAGTATCATCTCCACACAGAAGCTTGATTAAATAAAGTTGTTATTTAGTTCTCTAACTGGTCTCTCAGTCCATTTACCAGGGTCTACTGAGTCCTTATCAGGGCCTTCTCTGCACCTTCAATCTTGTTCCTGTTACAGCCAGTCACTTCCTGGCCACAGCAGCAGGGCTTCTCAAGGTGTTTTGGAATAGGCCTAAATCCTCTTACCCAAGAGCACTAGTACTTTGTTACCTCTACAGAAATTTGTGGAACTTCTCCTTCATTTTGTTCTTCACATCTATTGGTTCAGTGAAATTTCCTGTAATCACCGGATCCAAAAAGACCACTTTACTCTTTCAGTTTATACTATTTTATATTTCTTTATTGTACATATCACTCCCTAAAATATTATATTGAATGGCTTTCTGCCTTAGCATATAGCAGATCTGCCTTAGTGGATCATTCTGCTCTGAAAAACTTGGACTTGAAAGCAGGGATATAACTGGGGCCAAGGAAGTTGCATTTCTTAAAGATATCACAGCCTTTAAAGAAGCACTGAAGACTTTGTCCAGTGTCAATAGGAAAGATCTCTCGAGGGCGGCTCAGGAATTGGCAAGACCACACCCATCTGAGGCTCAAGGGTGTAAAAGTAACCATTCCCTTGAGAAGAGACAGTGGGGCACTCTGCTTGCCCAGTGGTGCCTAGGAAGTTTTTTTCAGTGTGTTCAGTCACCTAGGCACCTAGCAGCTATTCCACCAGGGGTCCTGGAGATGTGGCTACTGTGGTAAGATGGCCTAGAGCTTGGTGGCAACCACCAGGTTCTGGTTCTGCAGGAATGCAAGATGCTGGAGTTAGAGGGACATAGAGGCTTCCACTGAGATTTCAAAGGAAGGCCTGAGAGGCCAGGCAAAGTGCAGTAGGATCACAGTTCCTGTGGACATCCCCTGAGAGGACCATACATGATGTGTGAAGGAAGCTGATGCTGGAATGGAGACTCCTGAGATGAAGAAATGCCAGTAACGTGCAATGTTTGCCTAGGAAAGCTGCAGGAACTGGGCATAGACCAGCCAAGAGAGAGAAGATGTGGTCTGAACCAGCAAGGCCATGGGGACAGAGTTATACAAATCCTTTGCAAAGAATGCCAGGATGCCAAGTGCTCCAGATGCCAGACACGGAGCTAGGGAACTTGTTTGTCCAGCTGGATTGTGGTCTTGCTTTGGTCCCATCCCTTCTTTCTATGCCCCTATTGCTTCACATGGAAATATTTACTTATGTGCCTTTATATAGGATGCACGTAACTTGCTTTTGACTTTTATAGGAGTTCATGCTGAGAAGGTGCCCTTAGTTTCAGAGGAGACACTGTACTTGGACTTCTCGGCAATCTTGGAACTGTTGACTATGGGGACTCCTGAAAAATGGACTAAATGTATCATGTGTTCTGAGATGGGCATGAGCTTTTGGGGAGCTGGGGCATAATGTTATGGGTTAAGACATGTGGTGTCCCCCAAAAGATTCTAAGTGAGAAAATGCAAGAAGGATTAGAGGTGAATTGCTTGGGTTAAGAGAGCCTTAACCCAATCAGTGAATTATCTATGATGGGTAACTGACAGTGGGTAGGGTCAAGCAGGAGGAGGTGGTCATTGGAAATGCACCTTTAGGGTTTATATTTTGTTGTGTTCAGGACAGTTTTTTTTTTTTTCTCTCTGCTTCCTGATGTCATGTTTCCAACGGCTTTTCTCTGCCTCACTCTTCCACTATGTTGTTCTTCCTCACTTTAGGCCCCAAAGAATGGAGCCTGCCATCTACGGATTGAGACCTTTGAAACCATGAGTCAAAATACTTTTCCTCTTCCAATTGGTCTGTCTTTGGTCTTTTAGTCACAGAAGCAAAAAGGTTGATTAAGACATCAGGCTACATTAGCATGAGTGCTTACAAAATAAAAAGGAAAAAAAGAGTTCTGTAATGTGTTTTAAGATGTTGACTTAGTTCACAAAGTAGAGATAGATGGCTTCAGAGATCGGACACTAAAAGTTCTTAAACATAAAATTTCTGTGTGGACTAATAAATATAAGATACTTTCTTAAAATAGTGCTAAAATAATAGTATTAAAAGTGGATTATAAAATATGGATCAAGGTATATTTAAATAATACATAATTTGAAGTAGGAGACACAGGTTTGACATTGGTAAAGAGAAGGTCATAAATTTAAAAGTCCTAATGAAATAGTAAGATAATTTTAACTTCTACAAAAGATGACTATTGGCTCAAATTTTAAATGCAGTACAAAAGAAATCAAGACTTCCACTCTAACTAAAATCAAACATAACTTAACCTTAAGAAAATCACCCCCCCTTTTTTTCCTGGTGCTGGGATTAAACCTAGGGTCTTGCTGGACAAATGCTGTACCACTAAGTTACATCCCCAGCTGTTTTTCTTTTTGATCTGCAAAAATTACTATAATCTTCAAATGGTATTTTAGTATTCCTGCAGCCTGGAAGAGATAATCATTATTAGCTTACCTCCTTAAAGATTTAATAGTAAGTTAAGTAGACAGAAAAATGAAATTAAACCCATGATATTTATATTTTAGAGTAGATAGAAGTAGCAAATAGTTTTTCAAGTATTTTCTTTGTGTATGACTGTGTTCTTTTTAAAATGTAGGAGGCATTCAAAAGAATCTGTTTTAAACTATTATTTTAGTGTTCACTAAGAATCAAAGAATATCAGACTTGAAAACCTTAGTGACTGTAGTATTCACTAAGAAATGTTACTTTGTAATCAGTTATTCACTGTTGGAAATGTTTACTTTCAAAGTTTTATTAGCTAGATCAGTTTTATAAATTTAGTAACAAATAAAATGTAAACAGTGTATGTCTTTCTCACCATACCCTAAATACCTCCTATATGAAATCATCCATTTCAGGAATGTTAACACCTGTTCCAAGAAACTGTTTTAATAAGGAATGAAATAACCCATGTGATGTACTTAGTCTGCTCTGAAGAGCTAAATTAAATAATGGAAGATCAGCAAGAGTTCTTTTGGTTAATTTTATATATGTCTATTCAAGGACTGTGATCCAGACTCTAACTCTATATATGACTGCCCACCCAAATGACTCAATAGTGGTAGCTTCTAGAAACAAAGATGGAGATTAATTGAGAAGGGGCATGAAGGATGATATTTAGCACAGGACAAGTGCTCAACAAATACCTTTGTACTAATGAATATACTAGAAATGAAGCAATCTAAGCCCAGGATGGGTGATGAAACTGTTTTATATCTTTATGAGACTGCTAGTTTCACAGGTTCATAAATTTTTAAAATGCTTCAAATTGTACACTTCAGATTGTGCATTTTGTTATATGTAGTGGGAAAAAAGAATGGAAAGCCAATATCAAACTCTAATAAGTTTGTTTTACATGCAGTGTGAGGTAGCAAGTCTTTTTGTGTTTTGAGCTTGAACACAAGCATATATGCAAATAGTGTATAGATAGTAGAAGCAATGTTTTTCATTGTTGAAGACAAAAATAACTAATGCAGAAGAGACAAGATTAGAATATACCCTGTGGTATTTTATTTGAATTAGGTTTCTTATTTTGAGTTCACATTTATAACTATGCAACTATGTCTATTAAGAGATAAAAGACATATACCAGCAGTAGCGATGAGCACACAAGACCTTATTTACTACAATGTAGATAGGACTAAAATTAGTTAAAGGGAACTGGAGTCTCTTATAGAAAAGCTGACTTGAGGGGTAGGGCAATGAGAGTATAAGATCAACCTGAAACTCTTATTTTGCCAGAAAGAAAAGTTCTCAGAGACTGAGGATATACCAAAACTGATCATGAAGCAAGCATGAAAGTTTTTCCAAAATAGAGGGACTTTCTACAAAATACGTGGCTTGTGTTCAAATACATCAAAGGTAAAAAGGAAGGTGGAAGGATTATTTCCAAATAAAGATACAAAATGTGTAGCAACCAAATGCAGTGCACTTACCCTGGATTGATTCTTACATAATAAACACACAAATAAAATAAAGAGCATACCTGAGAGAATTAAATGATTAAATTGCATCAACATTAAATTCCATGATTAGTTATGATTATGTAGGGAAATATCTTTATTTTCGGTAATTAAACACTGAAGTGTTTTACAATATAGAAGCACAAAAACTAGATACTACTAAATAGTTCAGAAAAATAAAATGTTTTTGATTTGGAGAGAAAGAATAATAGAGCAAATGAAATTTGCACAATGAAATGTAAGCAATGGTGAATCTGGGTAAAGGTCTAAAAGAGTTCCCTATACTATCCTTGCAATTAGTGTGCCTGTGTGAAATTGGATCAACACAAAAAAATTGGAAAATAAATCTGCTGAATGTTATGCAAGACTTGCACTCTTCTTTTGCTGTACTTTCTTATACAAGAAGTGCAATAAAATAAAATCATTATTGCACATTTATATGATTCATGGTATGCAAAAGTATTGTAGCATTTTAATTGCATCCTGACAAGCACATCATGGGATATATATTCTTATGGTCACCCTACAAATGAAGAAGGTGAGGTGCAGAGATACTAAGCTGATTATTTATAATCCTCATGGAGTCATATATGGGATCAAAATCATCTCCTCTGGTTGCACTTTAGGTCCTAGTAAAGTTGGCCCACACTTTTTCCTTTTAAGATTGTAAAGGGAGACAAATCTTTGATAGAGGAACAGAATGGGCAAAAGGATATTTAAGATCATCCAGGGAGAATAAAGCCTGAGGGGTGCAAATGGAAATGTTGACAAAAAGACAGGATAGGAGAAGGACTGCTCAATTAAGCCATTTGACTACCTGCAAGTCAAACCCCAGAACAGGTATGCATTGAAGAAAAGCCACTTGTTTAGTGTGTGTTCTATGAACTGCTTGATGGGAGTTATTCTTAATATTAGGAAATTAAACTTTTCACAGCACCAATTAGGAGTTTAAAGAAGTCAAATAATGGGCAGTATTGGAATTCTGGTACAAATATGTTTTAATGACAAAATCTAAAATAATATCAGAAATTTTCTTGATTTTCTAGAGAAATGAAGTAGAAGGCAAAAAATCAAAACAAAACAAAATCTTGGCAATTGGGTAAAAAAATGAATTCTACTGGTGGCTAAGGATTGTCAAATGCAAAGTTGAATTCATAATTCTAGCACATTTGCCTTTGTTCACATGTTCAAACTGAAACTATGTAAAAAGACATTTTATGTTCTATATGATTGAAATTGTGTTTACATTAAGAAGAAACTGCTTTATATTTCATATATACACACACACACACGTATATACACACACTCACACACACACATATACATATCTGAGGTTTGAAAAGATATGATAGTGGTATCACTGACCTTTAAAAAACATCCATAAGTTAGATAGTTGAAAGATTAAGTTAGATAGTTGAAAGATGTCACTAAACATACTGTAACCCTGACATTTAGAAAGAATATGTTCTACAAGAACATCAAACAGAGGAATTACCAAATCCCAGGTTAATATAGCAAGGTTACTAACCTGCAAAGACCTACCTATGTGCAATAGAAAAGATTAAATGTTTAGCTAAAAATGTCTCATATTTACAACAAACTAATGATATAGATGTTACCCATCTGGGATTGTCCAGTGCAGAGTATATGTATAAGTAAATATTGAAGCTATATTTAGTAGGAGTGTTAGCTTTGTATCACTTTGATCAAAATACTCGTCAAAAACAGTTTAAAGGGGGAAAAGCTTATTTTGGGCTTGTAGTTTCAGAGGTTCAGACCATAGTCAGCCAACTCCATTGTTCTGTACCCAAGATTAGCCTATGCATCATGGTAGAAGTATGTAGCCAAACAAAGCTTCCCAGCTCATGAGCTAATGGCAGGCAGGCAAGGGGGGAGGTGAGAGAGAGAGAGAGAGAGAGAGAGAGAGAGAGACAGAGAGACAGAGAGAGACACAGAGAGAGAGAAATAGACAAAGGCCATAAACACATGAATAGATATAGTCTAGGCCTTGACCCCAGTGATGAACTTTCTTCTGCCATGCCTCATCTGCCTACAGTTACCACTCAATCAAATTATTAACCTATGAATTGTATTAATTCATTGAAGAGGGTCTCATGATCCAATAATTTCACCTCAAGATTTGTCTGAATTGTTGAGCACAGGAGCTATTCAGGGGATACCTCATAACTGAATCATAACAGGGTAGGGAAAATTTACCTACTGTAGATACTTTTTATAGTATGATTGAACAAATATAAAATATAAATAAAATTTAACTACAAGAAGGCTGCAAAGTCATGACGAGGCACTGCAGAGACAGACAGAGACTTCAATTTAGGCACTTAGAATAGTACCCGGTGCCTGGTATCAGAGTGTTAGTGGAACATAACCTTGGATGTCTTATCTGAAGGTCAACTGGGTGGCCCACCTGAGATCTAGCCAAGGATTCTTTCTCTCCAGATTCCTAAGATTATACTTTTGAGTTTATTATTATTCTGTTACCATGAGAATTTAGGCAGAGACTCGCTCTTTTAATTCTTATTCTCCTTGCCTCTTCTTATCTCCCCTAAAACTCTCATAACTCTCTGCATCTGACAATTTGTCTTTATTTACTCAGTAACTTTCCTTGTCTGTGTTGGTTGGAAGAGTTTAAGTCTTTTCAGTGATTAACTGCAGCTGCCTCTTCCTGTACCTACATAGGTCACACAGAGATTCTAGATGCTGGCTACAGAGATATATCCCAATCCTCACAGATAAGGTTACTGGCTGAAGGCCCTGCTTACTCAGTTAGAGGCAGGAAATCAAGTCCTAGGAGAAAGGTATCTTTTTTTTTTTTTCCCCTGAAGTAATTCAGAACTGTTGGAGTGTAACTATCTAAACAAATTCCTTATCTCATATGGAAGCAGAGAATTAACATGTGCTTGGGCACAGGATCCATTATTTTCTCCTTCTTCCTTGTTCCTTCCTATTCGATCTACTTCCTCCTGAGGCACTGCTTTTAGAGAGTGAAAATAAGCCTTAGGATTCAGCATTCATTTTGCCTTATTTTGTTACAAAAACAAAAATGGAGTCATTATTCTAAATTTTAGTTACACATAACATTAAATGTATGTAAACTGAGAACTAAGTAAACATTTTAATTTACAACAAAATGCTTAAACATGAATTTGAAGACTCCTATGCATGCTTTTTGATGTTCACAATTTGCTAACAATAAGTACTGGCCTAATTGAAAAGTAATATAACACAGTTTATACATTAAATACTAACTCCACATTCTTAAAAATGCTTATCTTGTGGCTAGGTAAAAATTTCAATTTTAATATATGTAGGAAATATAATACTTGATATAAATACTTCATGGATAATTTTAATTGAACTTTCTCTATTATACATGATTTCAATGGGAAATATCTGAAAAGTTTGCAATGTCAGGAACTATAGAAACATTGTCCGAGCAGTGTGGTTTTGCAAGGCTGTAGGAAATGTGGCTGGGGTTTTGCAAGATTGTGGCGAGCCTATTCGGGAAGGGACATGTGATACTATACTCACGCATATACGCAGTGTGCAGCAGACACAAGCCAGTCATTACTGACAAGAGATGCACCACAGACCATACGGCCTTGATAATACAGAGCAACCATCCAGGGCCAGGCCCCTTCTTTGGAATCACTTCCTCCAACAATCTTTGGACTCACTGTTTGAGCCACCAGTTTTTTCCCACATGCTGTTAAAATAATTGAAGAAAGAACATACATTTTATTTTGGGGGAGGGTATTTCTTTTGACCATGAAAATTTAACAGGGACATAATAGCTTCAGGTGACCTAAAGCTCTTTTCAGAATTTTAAATTGAAGGCTTGAAGGGGAAGGTGACAACATATTGACTTACATTTATGGTTACATTGTAACAGAATCAGGGAATCCTGCAAGCACTGTTGACTGTAACAGAAGAATAATTATATTTCAAAAATTGTGCACTTAACGTTTTACAGTAAAACATAATGTAGGTTATCTTACTGTTTTTTTATTTAAATGAGCTTTTTATTCTACATATCTTACATGAAATGCAAGTAGGCACAAATGAACATCAGAAAATGCCCCAGTTTAATGCCAAGTACACATAAATTTATATCCTAACTACCATTTACTCTTCGAGTGACTTTGGGTCAGTTGCTTAATATCATTGAGCCTCAATTTCCTAACCTTAAAATGGGAGTAGTAGTACTTCCTGTATTAGACTTATGATGATTAAAAAATATTTGCAATGAGTTATTATTATGCCTTATACATAATGAATACTCAATCAATGATAAATACTCCTATTTTGTTTGAATCAACTTTGGATTTCATCTTCTTTAATATAGTAGTCCCTCCACTCTTATTCATGGGGAATAGATTCCAAGATCCCCAGTAAATGCTTAAAATCACAGGTAGTACCAAATCTTATCTTTAGTGTCTTTTTCACTATAACTAAAACCCAGGAGTTATAGCTCACAGAAATGTTAACTTTCTTGAATAGCCCAATAATTACATAATATATATTTTTTTGCAGCTTGAGGTGTGACAGTCAAACTAGCACAAATTTCTTTTTCTTTCTTCATAATTTCATGTATAGAAGATTCATTCTTATTACAGATCAGAGATCTTAGAAATCTCCCTTATGACTTTTTTTCATACTAAGTTGAGAAACTTCAACTGTTTACTTAAAGGTAATACTTTATGGCTTCCCTTCAGTATAATAGCCAGTATCATTGCATTGTGTCTGGAGGCCATTATTAAATAGAATGAGGGTAACTTGAATATGAGCACTGAAATACTGTGAGTCAATCTGATAAGGAAAATAGCTGCTAAGTGACTAATGGGTGGGTAATTTAGACAGTGTGGATATGTTGGACAAAGGGATGATTCACTCTCTATGCCAAACTGAGTAGGACAACTTGAGATTTCATTATGCTACTCATATTGAAAGCTAATTTAAAACTTAAGAATTGTGCATTTTTGGAATGTTCTATTTAATATTTTTAGACTGTGAGTAATTATGGTCAATTGAAATCACAGAAAGCAAAACTGTGGATCAGGAGAGACTACTCTGCAGAGTATGCCCCAGTATGGACAATCCCACAACTATTCAGGGCCAGACAAGGTGTGAGGCTGTGTGCTTGGTTCAGGGAGTTGAATGATGAATGAGTCATAGGAACTGCTTTCCAGGGAGGCAGGCATGTAAATAGTAAATACTAAGTAAAGTGTATGCATAAATTATTGAAGAAACTCATTTAAAAATGTGGATACCAATTTTTACTCAAAGCCAAGACTCCTATTTTGAATTTTAAATGAAAATTGTTTTGCAATGTGTTATACAGTACAACCACTAGAGATCAGTATAACACAATAAATTGTAATACATGGACCTAATACAGCTTCCTTAGATATCGGTCACATTAATAGACACATGCTCACATACACACATATATACTTAACTGAATCTGTTCATTTTTTTAGGTGTTTAAACTTTGGAGATAAATAAAATGAAACAAAATGCAAAGCAATGCCATATGCTCAAATTAATTTAGTGTTTCTCGAACATGCATAATAAAATTTACTTGAAATTACGAAATTCTCCATTGCCTGATTGACATATCCTCTATGATAGAGAATAATTTTTATAGAAATATAAGTAAATAGATGTAAATTTTATTAATAACCAATAATGTGAGTATGCATTTCTCACTATATATATATATATATATATATATATATATATATATATATATATATATAATTATGTATCCATGGTGAGTATAAACGAATTCCTGTCCAGGGATCCACTTGAGTTGGAAAAAGAAATTACTTCTAAAATGCTTCCTAGTATATATCTCAAGTCTCATCAAAACTCTTTCTAGGCACTTGGGTTGTAGCTCTGAGGTAGAGAGCTTGCCTTGCACATGTGAGGCACTGGGCTCGATCCTGGTCCTCAACACCACATAAAAGTAAATAAAATACATAAAGTTATTGTGTCTATCCTTAAAAACATAAATAAAAAACTCCTTCTACATCTATAGCACTTACCAATAAAAATCCATATTCAAAATGATTAGTTTTTCTAAGACGTGTTCAATTGTCTTAGAAAGATTAAGCAATGCTTAATTTCTTTTTATCAAGCACAGAAAAGTTTCTGGTTAACTTAGTAATTAACCATAAAATTCAACCGCACTTAGCACCTCCTTCTCCAAGTATTTTGGATAATCAAACTGTTGTTACAAAATCACACACATGCATGCATTATCTCAGGGTAGAGAACATTGCATATTCTCTAGGCAGAATGAGCAGCTAATCCTACTTTATCAAGGTGAATTTACAAAGTTGGAAAGAATTATAATTACTGTTCTGGCCATTGTCTTGGAGTCAAGCTAGGTTAGCTCTCTCTAGTGCAAGAATAGCAATGTCATGATCCCGCCTCTTTTCCTTGACCCAGTGGGGTAATACTGTGATATGAAATGATGGGTTTTAATCTACCCTCTTGACTATAAAGAACTAATTTCTATTTGCTTTTATGGCTAATATTTCCTTTTTTCTTATTGAAAAACCATGGCTTTCATTTAATTTTTTGCATTTTTTTCTTTATTTTTTTCTCTTGCAAAATACTACTTAAAGTGAGACTTGGAAAATTTTGAAGATAGTGTGTTAGAGTAGAGAAGTAGAATGCTTTGTAGTCAAGTCCACTTGGGTTAGAATCTTCACATTGCCTATTAGCTCTGTGAACTTTTAGTGGCTCAACACCAGCTTTCCTATCCTCATCCTTATAGGGAAGCAGTATTATCTAAGTCATAAAGCTTTCACAGGGATTGGAGGTAACCTGTAGAATATTTGTATCACAGTGATTGTCACATGATAGACATTCAGCAAATTATTTGATAAGCATTTTGCATTCTGTGTCTAATACTATGTTTTGAGCATAATATTGATCAGTACATATCATCACATATCCATTGACATCTCTTACCATAACAGAAGTAGGTCACTATTCAGATTGCTGAGTATATTTTAGGTAGCCTTTTCCTAGTGGTAGCAAATGGTAGTTTAAGTCTTGTGCATGCCTCATAACAAGAAAAAATGAGAGTACAGGCTAGCAGATTTTGAGAGTTGAGAGACTAATTTTCTCTGACATCCTTCCCCTTCACTTATTTTTATTGTAACCACTATTGCAAGGGTATTTTCAAAAGCACCAATTTTCATAGGCCAATAAACATAATTGTCTCTGCAATAAATAAATAAATAAATGCACAAAATAACTAATCAAATGGATAAATGAATATTTTTGAATGTTTGCCAAGACAGCATAATGTAGCTAATTAATAGGAAGGGATTAAGGACATTAAACTAACTGGCTTATTTGTTTTGATGAGTTTAAAGAATGTCTATAAATGGTGTCTCTTTTGAATATCACGAACATACTTAAAGTAATGATGTCAATGTAAGCTGATCTTGGCATTTTGTTGATAAGTATGGAATAACCTAGCACTGGTCTGAAATATGCATATGATTAACTTGAATGGTTTTAAAATTCTTTATCCTTTGCTTTTTCTTATTAAGTGAAGTGTCTATGACATGAATAGATGAAATTCTCAATATAAAAACTGCTTCAAGATCTATAATGGTAATATAAATTCTGGCATGTCTTAGAGAAAGGAATCTGGAAGGCTGCTTTGTCACTTGCAGATGGTTTACTTCATCCTCAATGAGACTCATAATATCAGTCAAGGTCCTACAAATACCAATACAAAACATTCAACTCAAAGGTCCTTTTATTAGCATTAAAAATACTCCTTTTTCAATTTGGTTTATACGTTGAGCTCACAGAAGTGTTACCTTTCTTGAATAGCCCAATAATTACATAACATTATTTTCCAACATTAAGAATAGTTGAACAAAATATACCAGCAAGAGCATTAAGGCAGAACAGGAGAAATGATAACATCTAAGCTAAGACAAATTCTTGAATACAGGAAAGTTGTTGCTTTTCAATACCTTTGGAGAGGCTTTAAAAATGAGCCTTACTTTTAAAAAGAGAAGAGACTGCATAGGCCCAACTAGAGGTTTAGATGTCATTTAATACTCATCTTCTATTTGCTAAGTAAGAGAAAAAAAATATACTATGATGCCTTCCCCCATTTCTCTTGTTTTAATGGTAGCTAATTTTTGTAATTTGTGTTGTTTTCTTTAGTTTGAGTCACACTAAACCTATATCCCAGATCTCACAATTTCTGCCTGTAGGATTTAATTGTTTACAAATCTAAGAATTAGAATGAAGAAGCAAGTGTATGTTATTAGACCTTATCAAACCCCTCTCTGTGTACACAATGATTGTGTAGTCAATATCTCATTTAGCTCTCTTACCATATATATATGAGAGAATCAGTGTTATAAAAAGTGTGAATAGATACTGCTTGAGATCACTGTTGTGGATTACATGCCCAGGCTATGAAAGCATTAAAATTTGACTGGCTTCAAAAATTGATCTTCTTTCCAGTCCATGTGCAAGACCAAATTTAAGACCCACCTGGGTGTTAGTATTAAGCTTCCGTTTGGTGCTGCACTTAGTTTTACAAATGGTCCACCTCCAGTAGAGAATATTGGCATTGATGAATTTCCACTCCTATGGAAAAAAATATATATATATAAAAGAAAAACACAAGCAAAAAACATAAGCTACAATTTTAGTTCTTTATATTGTGAAGACTGAGACAAATTATTGGATTCTGTAGAAGAGGAAACCATTGTGATACAAAACTTCAAATGTTTTGCTACCTACAAAAATAGCATAGATCAAGAGAAGAATGGCCATAATAACAGGAAATATAATTTTAATTTTTACTTAATACTTCTAGTGTGAGTTTATATTCTCATATTATTTTACAAAGTTGAAATCATTGTATATATACCTTAGATATCTTATTTTTACTAGGGTTTCTTATGTTCAGCAGTTTTTCTGATGGTTGATTTGACTATTTCACAGAATTATTGCACTATCATTTAAGCTTTTTTTCCTTACTGAGCACAATTCATCTCTTTTAAAAATGCATGTTGCCTAAGGACAACATAGAAAAATAAGATCTTCAGGTTTCCTAACTTTCATAATGTTGCTTTGTTCTTGACATTTTGTTCAATTCAAAGGCTAACAAGCCTTAATTTAAAACCAGAAGCCACTGTTACTATAAAACAGGGAGTATGTAGCCTGAATCTTCAAATATCAATGGATGAGCCAGTGCTAGGTGGAGGCACCTCCCTCCATGAGACAAAAGACATCCAGTCCCCTAGGTTCTCTTTCCCCAGAAAGCCTGTTAAACCCCTGCTCTCCACTGTGATATTTAATTAATGATTTCTCTTACATATCCCAAATCTTTTCTGAAAGTTCAACTATATACTTAAGCTTTCAATTTATAATCTTTTTTCTTTTATTCCAGATTTAATTTTTACATGCAAATATGCTGTTAAGCTGGAAACATCCTGATTCTGCTCTCTTCCACTGGCCAGCAGGGCGATGGTACAATTCCTCTCTCTTGAAGTGGCATGATGAACTTGCCCTTGCCTCTCCACGAGAAGGCCCAGTGTTACTTAAGACTGCAACTATCACTGATGCTTTGCTCTTTGTGTACAGGAATTTCCAAGGAGCACTCAACACTTTTATATTTTTAACAAAGAACTGGGTAGAGGGTTATTCCTTTTACTTCCCATACCTTTAATAAATGAAGGATGTTTGGTATCTCCCCTCTGCTGAAGAGAGAGTGGGGACAATGGAGCCACTATCTAGTATGCTAGAATCTGGCTTTTTGAGCTTTTATAAATGAGATTTAAAATCCTATGTTCAAAGACAAATGTCTCAGAACTATGAAAGACCAGACAGAGATTAATAGGTTATATTAAATTCTGTATCTGAAGAATGTACTTGAGGCTCCTCCAGCCTCTGTTTTCTTTCCTTGAAATTTTTATAGAGACACACTGTGAAGACTACAACTAGAGTGTGAGCTTTTAAAATTTCCCAAATTCCAGATCTGCAGATTAGATAACTCCATTACCTATTTACACTGATCTCTGAAATCAATAGAAATTTAATATCACATAGAAACACCATATAGCATTACCTTGTTGACATACTAGTGCCTCCTATTTCTAAACATTTATTACCATTTTTATAGGTTATGTACCCTCAAAGGGCTGTTCTGACTTCAGAAAAACTTTATTTTATGTGAGAAAGGGAGCATACACATGCAACCATTATCATTTTTGAGGTCATGGGTGGAGTATAAAAATACATTCATAGATGAATTCTAGGGAGAGAAAAAGGAATATCCCAAGGCTACTTGCATGGTATTAAATCTTCTGCCTCTTTTCTCGGGCTCTGCTTAGGTTTCTTCTTTTTTCTTGCTCCTAAGACTGTCTTTGCTGTGATAAGAATTCTTCCCTGAAGCAGGAGCTTAGGTAAGGATGTTTTAAGCCTTTGGACACACTAAAGCTAAAAAGAATAATAAGGCAAGCTGCAAATACTGCAGCCAGGCACTGAAGCTCATTTCATATCCCCAAAAGCTTAAGTAATGAATAGAGCCAGGTGGGATTAGCCTAGAAAGGCTTTCAGAGGAAGATGGTCCTTTCTTTTCAGATTGGAGGGAAAGAAGAGGATGGATTTGACAGGACAGAAGGGAAGGCAGAGCATTCTATAGGCAAGGAGGGGAATAGTGGGTGGAAGGGATTTGATGGCAAATCACTCCATTAGGACAGTCATGGCATGCAAGCATTTAGGTAAACACCACATCTGTACTGTACAAGTTATGATTACAATTGCTTGCTCATTTACTACATTTAAAGCAATATATTTAGCACTCACCTAGCCTATGACAGCTTTTAGAAACAGTTAAGTTTAATTAATTTAAAAATTTCTGACCTTGACACTTAAAGTTGTGACATTTACATTGAATCACATCAATGCAAAATTTACTTAATATAATCCCTTTTCTCTTTTGTGAAATCTACTGCATTATGAGTAAGAGAAAAATAGATGGGTTAGTTTGGTAGCTTCTCTTCATTTGCTTACAGATGTAATGGTACTAGGAAGAAAACAAATTCCTCTTACCGTCTATGAAAAATATGGCTGAGAGAAGTGATACTTCTACAAGATTGTCAGGGAGACAGGTTCTCTGTGGACAACATCTTGGACACTTTGGGCACCATCATCTACTTGAATATGATTTCTTAGCTGCTACTGGAGCTTGAAGCTGCTATTGTTTATTTTTTGAGCAGGGTCATGTGGCACACACACCCACATTTGCTCTGATGTTTTCCTCAGTACCTATATTTTCTTAGTGGATTATTACTTTACAAACACATATGTGTGAAATTCCTTTAGCATTTACCATTAGGTGAAATCTGCATTCCCCTTAGAATTAGTAGCTTTGTGTGTGTGTGTGTGTGTGTGTGTGTGTGTGTGTGTGTACCAGAGAATGAACCCAATAGCCCTTAACCACTAAATCACATCCACAGCCCTTATTAATTTTTTTTTTTTTGATACACAGTCTCAGTAAGAAGTAACTTAGTGCCTCGCTAAGTTTCTGAGGCTGGCTCTGAACTTGCAGTCCTCCTGCCACAGACTGTAGAGCAACTGGTATTACAGGCATATGCCACCACACTGGGTGGAATTAGTACCATTTCTTATCTCATCATGAAAGCTATGTGACGTGGAGAGCTGTGGCAGAATATGGGAGAGTAATGACTGAGATTGGGGGACTCTGATAATCTACATGGCTATGGCATGCCTGGTACCTAAGAATGTGTCTCTACAATGGCATAGGATGTCTAGCTCCTTTGGTAATGCCCCACATGAGGAGGCTCTGAAGAAGAGTCTTATCAGCTTCAACCTTGATCTCAGGCACATAGCTCCTGGGGATAGAGGAATTCTCATGCTAGACAATACAGTGTTTCACCAGCTCTGCTACCCCTGAACTTGCCCGCTCAACAGCAACTTTAAACAATGGACCTTTTTGAGTGCTACACAAAGCTCCTAACATTGAACATTGCAACTGTGGATTGCAACTGCTGAAAAGCTGCATAGATGTTTCCAGTTCTGTAACTTTCTGAGTACAAAGAATTATGCTTGCATAGTCTTTAACCTGATAATAAAACATATGTAAATAAAGATAGCTCCAACAGAGAGCAGCACTCCACCTTATCTCAGCTATTTGTCTTCAAAATCAGCCTGTGTGAGTTTTTATTTTTCTAATCACCATTGCCCCTCACCAGAACTTCAAATTTGGCCTCACTAGATGTGGCAATGTTTTCCTTAATGAGTGGGTTTCCAGGAATCTCAGACATGAATGGTACCATTGTAATAATCTTGTTATGTTTCCTAGATTTGTATCCTTATTTCTTTGGACTTTAATTCCATGTATTATTCTGTTAATTCTACTGCATATGCTGTCATCATGTATATCTGTGTATTTTTTAAAGGAAGTGGGTATGAAGAAAAGAAGAGGGCATGGGAGGAAATGATGGAGAAGAGAAGGTGACCAATAAAGATGTGAAGAAGAAAGAAAAAATAAGAAAGTAAAGGAAAATTAAAGACAAGAGAGGAAAGAGCTGTTTTCCTTTGGATTTCATCAATTTTATTTAAAACTATCCTTTGTCTCAGGAAACATACAGCATTAATAATAGGTGGTGCCTTAAAAGTACTTTTTAGAAGAGAAGTAGGATGAATAAAGAAGGTTTTGTTATAAATTTCACAAGACTGAAGTTTTTTCCTCTTACCTGTTTCTGTTTTATAGTGTAGAAACCTCTCTCTCCCTTAGAACAGGCTTATAGGAAATGCTCAATGGAGTTGTCCTTAGGCAAAAACAAACTCTTTCCTTGTGTCAATGTAGCAGACTAAATAACTATATGTTGCAGAAAATTAATGGTATATAATTCATAATTATACCAAAACATAAAAGCTTTTCTTATTCTTTTTTTGTATGTATCATTTACATTCTCAGTAATTCCCTGGCTGCATCAATCTGTTTGAGGTGTCAACATACCCATTAAAAAGTGTAATCTCAAATAGAAATTCAAGACAAAGAAAATTTTCCCTGAATTGTATTAGTACAAATAAGCAACTTTCATAGAAAAGAAACTCCTAAGTCATAGTAGTATATTTTCTTATATATTTAGTTGGTGAAATCAAGAATGAGTTTTTCCAAACAATATATAACAGCAATATAGGCTTTGGTAAAATTCTAGCTATGGACAGTTTTACTCTTTAACGATATCTTTCTTATATGGATCTTCCTAAACTCTCCATTTCTCTTGATCTATTATGAGGGTAGGAGTAACATTTCCAGAAAATTAAAGTTAATGTCAGAGTTTACAAGATAAGGGACCCCCTGGATTAAGTCCACTATTATTCGCAATAGGGTTCTTAGACCTAGTGGCAGTATAAAAAGAGTTTTTTGAGGTTTGTATTGTGTTGCTTTGTTTTATTCAGATGAACTCAAACTACAATGTACTACGTTTTATATCAAATCAAGTGCACAAAGATCATGATTCCTTAGATAAGAGAAAACTACTGTGTTAGAGTCACCTGGGTTTCTTAGAAAGCGAGAGCCTTCTAGCCTCCCAGAAATAACAAATATGGTAGTCAGTTTTGCATTTAGAAATGTACTGGTAGAAGGGATATTTTCATAGTTTATGCATTCTTCATTAACACTTTTGTATTGCTGCTTGCAAAATATGCATTTCCAAACTTAAAATATAGGTGTGAACAGTGTGTATCAATTAAAAAAAAAAAAAAAAGAAAGTAAGAGCCCTGGGTCTCACTGAAACCAAGGTCCTTATCCTCTTAGCCTGGTTCCCATAGGACCCCTGGTAGTTCATGATAACATTATGGGGGTTTGTAATTGGGTAATAAATAGTTACATCTTTATTTTTACAAATTTATAACTGAAATTTAGATTTTTTTCTTCTAGTACACGGTGCCTAATCACAATGTTATTAGCAGCACCTATGAAATTGTCACCAAAACGAACTTAAGATATCTTTGTATCATATTGCAGTTATTCAATATATGTGTGTGTGTGTGTATATGTATATCTATACATATATATGTAAATTATGTATAATTTATGTTTATCTTTGATATTATTTATTCAAACAACCAGTGTATCTTATTTAATACTTTCATTAAAATGTATGTTACCATATCATATTTTAATATTCTGATAATTATTTTTCAATACAATTAATTTCTTTTGTGACTAGTTGTGTTTTGCTTTATACAATTAAATATATGAATCACTGAAGAGGTTGGAGAGTTTCTCCAGACTTATAAAAGTGTCCATGACACAAAGGGAAGGTTAAGAACTCCTACCATAGGTAATGGTTCTCAAAATTTGACATGCATCAAAATCACCTGAAGGGTTTATTAAATCATGTTTTTTTTTTTGTACTGTACTCTAGGTGTGAAATGGGGTTCCATAATCTGAATAACTGATTCCCAGCAGATTCAATGTTGCTGGTGAGAACCACTGATTTTGATCACCTCGTATACCAGTGTCTGCAAACCAAATCAGAGAATTCTAATTTATAACTAGGTGCTACATCCAGGAGCTGATGTAGCATTTGGATTACAAGTCAGGGTACACTTGCTATCATTATCTTGGCCATGGCAGATATAATTACGGAACCAGTGTGCTTTTACCAGTCTTGTTAGATAAAAAAAACCTATCAAAGATTATCTTAGAGAGTTGTAAAACTACTGTAGTTTACTACTATTTGTTCCTTAGTTAGTTTTAATTGGTACATTTCTAATTTTAAGATAGGAAAGTAAATCAGAGTTATAATTTGTTATTTACAGAAATGAGGGGCTTTTCATTAGTCACTTAAATCCAGTAAATACATATGTTCTGTTCCACCACAGAACTTGCTCACAGCTTCTCCCACCCCACCGCACCAAAGTACGTTGGTAAAAAATAAAAAGTGTTTTTGGTGCTGAAGTTATGAATTAAAAGTAAAAATAAATTCAATTATCTGTTCCCATATAAAATAAGCAAAAAAGCCAAAATGAGTTGTTTAATATCAAAGAGAATAGTTGCGATTTTTCTAATATTTTCCATTTTTTGCCCTTGTTTTGTGTTCTGAGTTGTCATATGTTAAGGCCTAGTGGAAAACTCAGGAGACACTGACAAAAAACATAGGCAGGAACAGGAGGGCTATTTACCCACTGATTTCTTAAGTAGCATAGAATAGCAGTTTTACTTTTATTTTCCCAGGACCCAGTGCTAAATTATGGAAACAAATTTATTGTGATGTTTAAAAAGAACTCTAATTATTTTCTGTGTATTTGAAAGTTTTTAAAAAGAACCATTTCATCCTTTCCTCCGATATTTCACAAACATGTCTACAATGAAAGAACACTGAAGTAGGTCCATTTCTTAGTCAGGGTTGAGAATCTAATGGACCTTTATGATATGTCACATGAAGCTATCTTGCACAGGACTATTGTGGGATTCAAAAATATCACATCACGTCCTTATAGAATTATTAGGATACAAGTAATTCACTCTTTTTAATCCATGAGTATTTTCTAGATTCTGAAGTTTTACGGAGCTGATGGCTTATTCTAGTTTTAAAAGCTGAGCAAGGCAAGTCAACTGCATCATTCATTAATTGGTTCAGCAACAGGGTAGTGTTCTTTCCTAGAAAATACCATTGCAAAAAAATTACTATCATTTATTCTTGCCTCAGTATAAAATGTTTTCTTTCATATTCTGATAAAGGACATAAAAACGTTATTTAAAGTACTTTTTACTTATGCATGCTATAAATGGAAGGGAATTAAAATGTTTAATATAAAAAAGTAAAGGCTGATGAAATCTGCCTCATGTGATTTACTAGAATCTGTGGGGAATTGCATTTCAAAACCTATCTGCATAAATAATCTTGAGAGACTGCAGTGCCTTTTTAATAAGTTGACTCCTAAATTACTTTCCACTGTACCAAACACACATCATTTAAACTCACTAAGTTTTCTTTTAGTTACCATGCACCAGTCTAGACAAATTCTCATTAAGGCTATAACTTACTTTCAATTATTAGAGCACTATGGAGATTATTTAATGAGCAAGCACAGGGCCAAAGATTAAAGTCTTTGCAGAAATTACCTGACTCATTTCAGAAGAAAGCGAGTGCCTGGCCTTCATCAAAAATACTGTGTCTAAGACAGTAGAAAACACCACTTGTTTCTTATGCTGACAAACCTAGCTCTTTGTCCCTGTCTCCAGCTGGAAGGTATTTTCCACAGGAAATAAGGTCAGTGAACTAGAAAGTAGACTCCGACTGGGGAAAAGAGAAACTTAAATAAATAGTACACGGTTGTACGGAACTGACTTTCATCCACTGAGGTCAGGTCATTTTCTGGAAAGACTTCCCTAATATGACCAAAGTGAGTTAGGTTGTCTTATATCACATTGTGTTTTTCACATTACCTTGTGATTCTCTATTTATGTTTCTACCCGCGCCCCCGGCACATAAGAATTTACAACAAAAATCATGTCTTATTCATTCACGAACATGACACAATTTCATTGCTAATACTAGTTCTAATCCAGGAGTAATAAGAATACTATATTTATTTTATGTACTGTTGAAATGTAGTGAAGATACATTCTTTATTCTGCATTCTATCATATGAATGTAGGATTTAGCATTATGCCCTACCATTTAACATATTTCATTTAAATTTATTGAAAACACTCTTTTTCAAAGTAAGTTTGACCTTTGCAAAGAAGTGACTAATCTTAATGCCAAACGTGGTCTAAGAAGCAGTTTAGCTCTGATTCACAAGCCACATTGAAAAGAGCCACTGTATATATAATTAACTGATGATGCTTAGGAAGCTGGTGAATTGAGACACAAGGCTCTTGGGCAATGAAAGTTCAACCATCCAGAACATTCTAATGCAGCCATCTGGAGAGAGGTCAAGTTACCAATCTCCTTAGCTTAATCTTTACAAGGTGGGCAACACAGAGCTCCTTAGCATTACAGACAACTTGAGCAGCAGAAGCAAAGTACTTCCTAGGGTCTCCCCTCTCTGACTTCACTGTTGAACTAAAGTCAATGTTAAAGGCAGAAACTGCAATCAATGCCACTTACCCAGTGTTCCACTTGAAGTGAGAATAGACTATCAGTTTCAGTGCTTTGTCGACTCAGTATTCCTCCTACAACCCACCCTCTTCCCAGACTCTTGCCTGATCCTCTTCCTCAAGTTGAAAGGGTTTTTGTGAGAATACAATGTGAAACATATAATAGAAAAAATATTACGCAAACACACATGCTCATCTAAAGTACAGGGAGTTTCTGACTAGTACTAATAAACATAAACTAAATCAATAATTATTTACATAACGGAACTCTGTTCTTGACAAAAATTGCCTTCTGGATAAGGCTATTATCACTCATATGAGGCCTTCAATGGAGGAGTTCCCATTTTAAATGCACAGAATTTGGAGAGGCAAGGAAATCTGGAAACTTCAAGTCCATGTGCAAGAAGTTATGGATCACTCCTAACGTTCTAAGTAAGATCTCAGCATAGTTTCCAATGATAAAAACTGCTTACATGTAGTGGCTGTGTATTATCTTGGCACTGGTATAGAATACAATTTTCTCAGTATACTAGAATTAACCAGGCTTTGTGTGTTAGCCTAGAGACTTAACTATTACATGTAAAGCTATTTCTAGTGAAAATGTGTTTTGAGATTCAAACAAAGCTAAAGTTACAATACTAATTTGAAACAAAATTTGGAAACTTGTGTGCCACATTAAGATTCTGCTATATAAACTAGTCAATTAGAAAGAAAAGTCCCTTATACACAAGGCAATCAATTGCATTTGATTGGAAGAACTAGAGATATTGGGGATATCTATTAAATGCTTATGTGTGTATACACATATACACTCATGGATTATTTCCTTTTTTTCTTTATATCTTTTAGAATATGTTAAAAAATCAACAATTTAGAACAGGAAGAAAAAAACAATTTATAATTGGACAATATTTTGTGTGCATTTTGCTAGGTAGATGTATATATATTTATGTGTGCATACATGGACACATTATGAATAATTTATTGTCTTAAAGAACATTTACTTTGCACCTATTTTTTTGAGGCAAGGATTAATCCTGATGTAAACAATAATGGATAAAATATGTAGGAGTAACTTTCGGTTTGCAGCTAGCAGCTATGAGCAGCTCAGAGTGCTTGAAAAACCTAGGCTCATAGAGGCCTGACAGGAACACCTGTAGGATGGGGCGCTCTGCCCTAGGGAGCCATCTGAGAAAACATATCCTTAGTGTTTGAGGTCAGTATTGCCAGGGAACCGAGAGGCAAGGGCCTCAGGGCATGATTCCCCTAACTCATAAAGCCCCCCTTTCATAGCAACAACGATCCTTCCAGACTGCCTTCCACCATGTAGCAATATTTAGAGCTTCTTCATAGTGTGGTGACATTAATCATAAGACAATTGTTTTCTAGATGTTGTATAACCTGCTTTGCTTGTGTATGATTGGAGGATGCGCCCTACCCATGCCCTACATCAATTGTAATCACTTCCGCATTAAACTAGCTTGCTGAGGTTGCCACCTGCCAGCTCCCATTGTATGTGTTTTGACTCCATGTCCCCCACACCTGCTGTGACTGAGGTAGCCAGTGACCCACAGCAACAAAAATAGATATGTGATATAGTTTGGGTCTTAAATGTTTTCCAAAGCTCTGTGTATTGGAGGGTTAGTCCCCAGGGAGGTGCTGTTCAGAGATGGCTCTACTACTAAGTGGTAGAACCTACTGGGAGTTCTTCAGGTCATTGAGGAGCACCCTAGAAGGGGACTTTGTCCTTCTTTGCATTCTAGGTTATGAGTAAAGCAATTTTATTATGCTAAGTGTTCCTTTCATTATATCCTGTCTCCCCAGAGGCCAAAAGTGATGGAACTGATTAATTATGATAACAACCTTTGTGTATGTCAAAATAAACCTTATCTCTTTATAAAGTGGTTGTCTCAGGTATATGTAATAGAGATGAAAGTTATCACAGCTTGGTTCTTACCTTTACAGACCTCATAGTTTTGTTATTACTCCCTAAGCAATATATTATAACAACTATTCACACATTGCTTATATTGTATTAGGTATCAGAAGTATATGGAAGGAACTGTAAAGGTTACATGCAGATACTACATTATTTTATACAAGGGACTTGAACATTTTTAGAGTTTGCTATCCATGGGATATCTAAAGATACCAAAAATTAACTGTATTTCATTTTGTTAAAATTATAATCTAGAAAAATGAACAATGCTCATTTGAAAGTAGGCTATAGAACACAACACATTGTGAATAATATATTTATGTATACTTATTTATGTAACATAAAAGACTATTAGCAGTAGTTATTATTTGAGGATAGGGCTTAGTTAATATTTTTATTTCTTCCTTTCATGCATATTTTAAAATTTACAACTTTAATTAGTTTCAAATAAATCCAACTTGATATCAGCAAAAATTTGAGAATTTCTTTTTCTTTTTGGGGGGATGGTATCTGGTATCAAACTCATTCAACTACTGAGCCACACCCCCAGCCTTTATTTTGTATTTAGAGATAGGGTCTCACTGATTTGCTTAGTTTCTTGCCATTGCTTAGGCTGGCTTTGAACTAGCAATCCTTCTGTCTCAGCCTCTTGAGCTGCTGGGATTATAAGCGTGCATCACTGAGCCAGGCCAAAGAGATTGAGAATTTCTAAAAAATAGCTGAGTAGACTTACTTACCCTAGTCCCAGCATCTGACAAACATCATTTGAAATCTGGGTGGTCCAGTTGTCAGCACAAGCTACATGCCATATGCTCTGGATTCTGAACTGCACCAAACCATTGTTGTTCATTGTGCCATTGAAAAGACGCACTAAAGATTCAAAAGATAGAAAGGTGGTTACCAGAGAGTGGAGGATGGACAGAATGGGAAAATGGTCAAAAATATACAAAATTTCATTCAGATAGGAGGAAGGTTTTTAACACCTATTGCACAGCATGGAGGCTGCAATAATGCCCTGGATATTTTCAAAATTCTAAAAAGGAAATTGAAATTTTTCTTGCCATAAAAAATAATAGTTATTTGAGGTGATGGGGATAGGTCCATTGGCTTGATCTAATCATTCCACCTTGTATACATATATCATAACATCACTTTGTACCCCATAAATATATAAAATTATAATCTAATTTATAATTTTTTTAAAAAAAATAACACACAAACATGACACTCAGATGTATTAAAGAGATTACATTACAGATAGGGTTATTTTGACCTAGGTTACTAAGAATAAATGATAACATTTAAATAAAATGTGCAATATTCTTAAGATTTGGACTTTAGAGTTTGATTGTAGTTTTCCTTAAGAGTATGTTGAAGGGTGTTAAGTTGGAAACATGAATTTAATTGACTTAATTTTGTTCTTTTATATAACTAAAAAAAATGGAGGCAGTAGAGATATGCAAGTCTATTGCATATCAGTAAACATAAAATAAAGTTATTTATAGAGAGCATACCTTGGAAACTTGTCTCTTATACAAAGAAAACCCAAGTTCAGGAAAAATTTTAGACACTTTTCATTCTTATTTCTTTTCCTAAAACCTTTATTTTATTTGCATTTGCAGGTTTGCTGTTTAGTGCTGTAATCTTCCCCAATGTCTCATCAACATTTTGGTAGAATATTAAGGGTGTTCATGCCTAGGTAGGGACTAGAGAAAACTATGCTAGTTTATCAAACAAGACAAACATCAGCCATGGTTTTTAACTACATATTCAACATTGTATTTGTTGTTTATATTTTATTCTTCTGAAAAGCATAAGGTGTTGACTTTAGAATTAGACTTAGGTGAAAATATAGTTTTAGCCCTCTTAAGGGTGTGACCTTTTGGCAGCCATATAATTTCCCTAAAACTCAATTTCATCATAGCTAAAGTAGAGTCAGTCTTTATTATTGGAGTGTTTTTACTGGGCTTAGTTAGTCTGTAGAAAATGGTATGTGTGTGTGTGTGTGTGTGTGTATGTGTGTGTATATATAAATATGATATGCATTAAATATTTTCTTAGAAATAAAAATAATACATAGAAAATAATCTGCTATTTATATTGCTACAGTGATCTCCAAGGGGACTGGGCTATATGTACAAAGCAAGGCCTCTCTTCTTTGTATGCAATGGACAGAACACACGGTTACTGTAAGTGGGAGTAAGCGTCTGTTTGGTATCTTGAATCTGTGGCGTTTTGCTTATCTATGAGGATTGATTGTCCCAGACTTATTACTATTAAATTTAGCCTAGTTTAAATAGACAAACAAAAAAACAGAGGCCAGCATATTAACTTTCTCCTAAACCAGAATGGTACAGAAGTGCTAAAATCACTGGGAGGTGTTCACAACTCAAAAACATCAAAACACAATGTGATAAGTACAGTCATGATCTCCCTTTCACATTTGTGGATCCAAATACAGAAGCAAAAGTCATATGAGTATTTTCATAAAAACAAGACCTACCACAGTGTGTTTCATCTGAGCCATCTGTACAGTGTGGGTGACTGTCACAGAGATTATTCAGGGGAATGCATTCTCCATTTTCACACTGAAAATTGTCTTCCTTGCAGGGCTCTGTGTAGAAAGAATGTTTATTGTACAGGGCAAGGATATTGCAAGTAAATGATTTTGGTATACCCACTGCATGTAGGCCCCTCAAACATCAGCCCGTTGTCACACACATGGCAGAACCAGCTTTGACATTAAAAATGCCATACGCTTAGTTAACACAAATTGCTTCACAAATAGTGTCAAACTAATACATCTGATTTCAAGGAAGTGTTCATGAAACAACAGGCATCTCCTTTTCTGAGTTTGTGGGACAGTTCTAAATGTTGTCTAAGAGGTTTTGGATACATGTTTCTTCATCATTTCTGTTAGACTCTCAATTTATGATGGCAAATTATGATAGTACTTGAAAGGAACTGTTTCTGTTTAGAATATAGCTTGCAAACCTATATCTGAGAGCATTAATTAATATTTTATACTATAAAGTGATGTAGTAAATCTACATAATACACAAAACAACAATAACAGAATATCACAAATGGATTGCTCAACTATCGATATTAATCACCTATTTATAGATATTAAAAATTTAAAAATAACCCCAAAGTGGATCACTGTTCTTTGTTTATGTTTTTTTCTGAAAAACTAACAAACAAACTAAAGACTGACTAGCCTTAGATCTTGAAAGAGTGCCCTCCTGTGGGGGAGGAAAGAAAAGTGCCATACAGCAAACCATGTGTGGAGTTCCCTAAGGGAACCAATTCATATTGGGTTGCCCAGAAAAAGGAAGTCAGAATCCCACTCCCCAGATAAGTTTATAATACTACAGAACCTGTGGGACAAGTACAAAAGCTTTCAGATTTTTTTAAATGCTAACTTTAGTTTGAATACATTTCGATCATAACTCCAGGACATGCATCAATGTGTGTTTGTGTGACTGAATAAATTTTCTATTCTATCCTATCCTATCCTATCCTATCCTATCCTATCCTATCCTATCCTATCCTATCCTATCCTATCCTATTCTATCCTCTTCTATCCTATCCCATTCTGTTCTATTCTATTCCACTCTATTCTATCCCATTCTATCCATTCCATACCAAAACAGGGAAAGCTGGTGAAAACCAGATAAACTGATTTCATGACCAACTTCTGAAAATTCCCATACTAAACTTAGGTTAACTACAAAATTTCACAGAAGATGATGACTTTAGTTCCCTAGGTTTGTGAGAAGAAAGCTGTGTAAATATTGATGATCAATTCCCATGTAAAGAATTTAGAAGTCAGAAAGTTGGTCATCTAAAAACTGGGAAAGATGTACACATCCCAGGGCAATAGCAGCCTGTTGGGGCAACCAGACTGTAACACAAAGATGTCCAGGACTGGATCCTGGACAGGGGTGGAGGTGGGGAGCCGTCGCGATTCAGAATTGTGCAGCATTATAAGAAATGATCTTGGAAGTGAACTCTTTATGTTGTAGTCTGGGGCAAAGAGGGAAAACTCCAAAGACAACGACTGTATTCCACAACGCCTGAGTTGGAAGATTAAAGAATGTTTGAATTAGATGATATGGACACTTGATGCTATCCTTGATAATACATTTTATTAAAGTTTTCTTAGGTATTCAGTTAAGATAATTTAATGCCTGAAGTAAGCAGAAAAGTGAAGAGATCTGCCTGAAATATCAAGGGGGAAAAAATGGGAGATTTTAAATAAAGTAGATGGGAACAAATAAAGATCTCTTTGTCTATACTTTCATTGGGTCCAGTCATTCTAAAAGCCGAATATACAATGTAAGAGATAAAAATCCAATTTGCCATGTTTCCTCATTGTAAGCTCAAGACTTGGCAAAATGACATGCAATAGTAAACTAGTAGATATTTGTTGAACATTAAAGAGACTAATATATGTTAAATGATTGATAGGCTAGAAATCAGCATGGTTGATAAAGTATAAGGTACTTTTTAAACTGCTATTACAAAACTATATAGTTTTACATTTAAGGCAACTGATTGATGGTAATTTTAGTGATTTGAAAAAATTGATTTTTATAAATTCATAAGGCAAAATTTGTTCATTTAAATTTTAATAGTGTTTAAAATACTGGCTCTGGAATCATATGACCTTTTTCTGAGCTGCAGTTTAGCCATTTTCTTTTGTATTTTTTGGCCTTGGGCAAATAAAATAATCTTTTTGAGACTCAGTTTCCTAGAATGTCAAATAGGAATAATTATTAATTTTGTCTTAAATATACCATGAAAGTTAATTTTAAAACTATTTTTGCTTACAAATACAGTGAGTCCTCAATAGATAATATTAATAGCAAAACAGTAATATTTTAAAAGAGATTCTCCTTTTGATGATATTTTAAAGTTAACATTCTCATTCTATGTGCTGGTTGCATTACTTTCCCCTCCAAATAACCATATAAACAAGAAAATATGCCTACTCCTTCCCTACTGGTATCTTACAATAATAATTGAAGCTATCTGTATTCTTTAGATTTTGAAAAATTCTGTACTTTTTCAGACCAAATCTAATTTATCTTAATAAAAAATGTTTTTAGGAAGCCATGACTGGTTGTTTTTACAAGCATTTATACCATGAGGAAAGTGGATTTCATCTCTCAAAAATAATACTATTAGGGATGTTCTTGTAAATGTAATTACCAATTTGTTTCATAAACACATATTTTTAACCAGATTAGTGAGATGACAAATGGACAAAGATTATTACATATTCTACAGGTAGATATTAATACTTTAATTGAAACTATATTTTATTTTTTAGTATTAATTTTTATTCAGAAAACAGGGAGGTTTAAAACTGGGTACACATGTTCAAATATGTATATATTCCTTCTTAAATCCATATTTTGATGTATATTATATTTATTTTAAGAAGTTGACAGTACTAATGCCATGTCCATAATCAAATACCTTAATATGCTTGTAGAATGTTTGTCATCATTAGTTATTTTAAATTATCTCATCATATTTTTCATTGTTTATTAAAATAATTATGTAAAAAATGACTCAATGCAATAATTTAATCATTGATAAATTTATGTGTAATTTACTCTTTGACTAGAGTAGTCATGATATATGTAATTGAAAAAAAATGAGCTAAGTAGAAATAAATTTAAATATTGAATACAATTTTAAATGAAAATACATATTATAACTCATTTTTGTGTGTTAGCCAAAGCTATTAGTATTATACCTTATGAACACAGAGAAAAAATAACTTGTTTCTGCAGGCTGAATGAATTGATTTTAAAAAATGCTGAATGCGACAAAATAATATATTGTTGCTGAAGTGAACAGAAAGTATAAAATCTGAGGAGAGGTATAAATAAGCTATTTTAAAATTTTCCTTACATGCATAAGCTTGATTTTGATTCTCTGCAACATACAGCAGTTCAGCTTCATTAAGAAGTCTTTAATCCAACAGTTTAACTCTCTCTGGACTCCGAAATCTTATTTCTGATAGTTTTATGTTCATAGTGAGAGAGGGGAAAAAGAAATGTTGCTAAGAATCAAATTTCCCCATCTTCTCTTTATGAAGTCTCTCGTACCCCTGCCTCATTTAGTCAACATATGCTTGACTTTAAATGGCTTTAAACTGGTCTCTAAGGCACATGCCACACAATCCAGGGAGGACTTCAAATCCCTAAAAGTAATCATTTGCCACTTCCAAGTTGCCTGATAGGCAGTACTCAATTCCTTAGACAGATTCTGATTATTAGGAAAGAGCAATGAGTCTACTATTATAGGACAGTTATCTCAATAAAGTACCTGTTATAAATATTTTTCTTGTTCAATATAAGTAGAAATGTTTAAAATAGGATAAGTAAAAGATATAAAATACATTACATGATTATATTATATTTCCATTGAATGCCTTGAAAGGATTTCTAAAATGTCTCAGATGGTAAATCAAGAACATAAATACTCAAAAGAATTCACAATACCCTTTATATCTACTTTTTAAAAATGACCACCAGGGTAGAGCATCTGTATACATAGATATGTGTGCTAATCTCTTTCTATCACCAGCTTGATTATCTTTCATCACCAAGTCCATTTTTTTGTAATTGGTTTACAGTCTTTTGGTGTCAAAAATTCTGATGGAAAAAGACTATACTGATGACAGCTTGATGACCTCTTTTTCTAACAGCGTCTATCTCAGCTCCAGGAGGAATTTGAAGCTATAACCTATTTTATTAAATTATATGTTTATATTCTAATTTGTTATACATGATGGCAGAATGCGTTTCATTTCATATTACACATATAGAGCACAATTTTTCAAGTTACTGGTTGCACACAAAGTATTTTCACACCATTCGCGTCTTCATACATATATGTAGGGTAATGATGTCTAACTCATTTCTACCCCCTTGTCTCCTTCTTTCCCTTCCCTCCCCTTTGCCCTATCTAAAGTTCCTCCATTTCTCCCATGCTCCCCAACCCCATCGACATTACAGATACTTCTCAGAAAAGGTTATAGAATCAATCAACAAATATATGAAAAAAAATGTTCAATATTGCTAGCAATTAGAGAAATGTAAATCAAAACTACTCTTAAGATTTCATCTTACTCCAGTCAGAATAGAAGCTATCAAGAATACAAACATCAATAAGTGTTGGTGAGGATGTGGGAAAAAAGGCACACTCATACATTTGCTGGTGGGACTGCAAATTGGTGCAGCCAATCTGGAAAACAGTATGGAGATTCCATGGAAAACTTGGAATGGAACCTCCATTTGACCCAGCTATCCCATCCTCAGTTTATATCTAAAACAGCATACTACAGGAACACAGCCATATAAATTTTTATAGCAGCACAATTCACAATAGCTAAATTGTGGAACCAACCCAGATGCCCTTCAGTAGATGAATGGATAGGGAAACTTTGGCATATATACACAATGGAACCTTACTCTGCATTAAAAGAGAATAAAATCATAGCATTTGCAGGAAAATAGATGGAGTTGGAGAACAAAATGCTAAGTGAAATAAGCCAATCTCAAAAAACAAAGGCTGAATGTTTTCTTTGATATGAAGCTATCACATATAGATCACCAAGTTATGAACATGAATGATTCCATTCTAGCCTCAATCAAGAAATTTTTTTGCATAATTTATTTCATAAATTACAAAACAGAAATCACTGAAATCTCACTGTACGGAAAAAAAATTCAAAGAACCCTTAATACTATAAACCTGGTATCTCTTTTATGTTAAGAGCAATAGATGATATAATTTGGGATTATACTTTGAATAACAATTGTTTGTAATATTTTTTCAAAATATTTGCTACTGTTTTTATTTTATAATAAAAAATGAATAAAAATCAACAACTGTATTACTTTTTACTCAAGACACTTGTTCTCAGCTTCCTTTTCTCAAGTCATTCTTCTCTTTTAGTTAATTAATTAATTAATTAATTGATTTTTTATTTAATTGATTTAATTTTTTTAATGCATGACAGTGGAATATATTACAATTCTTATTACACATATAGAGCACAATTTCTCATATCTTGTATATAAAGTATGTTCACACCAATTCATGTCTTTATACATGTACTTTTTTTTGCATTACAATTCTTATTACACATATATACCACAATTTTTTATATCTCTGTTTGTATACAAACTAGGTTGATACCCAATTCATGTCTTCATACATATACTTTGGATAATGATGTCCATCACATTCCACCATCTTGCTAATCCCTTGCTTCCTCCCTTTCCCTCCCTCCCCTCTTCCCTATCTAGACTTCATCTAATCCTCCCATGCTCCCCCTCCCTATCCTACTATGAGTCAGCCTCCTTATATCTGAGAAAATATTTGAAATTTGTTTTTTGGGGATTGGCTAACTTCACTTAGCATTATCTTCTCCAATGCCATCCATTTACCTGAAAATGCCATGATTTTATTCTCTTTTACTGCTGAGAAAAGTTCCATTGTGTATATATGCCACATTTTTTAATCCATTCATCCACTGAAGACATTTAGGTTGGCTCCACAGTTTAGCTATTGTGAATTGTGCTGCTATCAACATTGATGTGGCTGTGTCCCTATTGTATGCTGTTTTTAAGTCCTTTGGGTACAGTCTGAGAGGGATAGGTGGATCAAATGGTGGTTCCATTCCCAGATTTCCAAGGAATCTCCATACTGCTTTTTATATTGGCTGCCCCAATTTGCAGTCCCACGAGGAATGTATGAGTGTACCTTTTCCCCCACATCCTCACCAACAGTTACTGCTGTTTGTCTTCATAATAGCTGCGTTCTGAATGGAGCGAGATGAAATCTTAGAGTAGTTTTCATTTGCTTTTCTCTGATTGCTAGAGATGATGAGCATTTTTAAAATATATTTGTTGATTATTTTTCCAGGTGAATTTCTCTTCTCTTTTAATTTATGTCCTCTCTTCTCATTGGCAAATTAAAATACAAATTTACAGATCTACTATTTTTCTAAAATTGTGTTTCAAGGTGCCTTCAATTTTGCAGATGGAGAAATGCCCTATAATTCATACAAGTGCTTGGATTTATGAATAAATCCACTTACCTATTTTTTAGAGCATAGTATTTTAATTTCAGTTATTTCAGTTTCATTACTCAGTTCCATTTAAAAACCAGAATATCTCTTTTAAAATTTGGTTTCAGGATAAAAGTCCTTGAAAAATGTGGGGATATCCCTTCTCTAGTGGAACAAGTACTAGATATTTGTTTGCACCATTTTATGATACTTTGCAGACCAGAGCACATAATTCTACTGATACATTACTGATACCTGTACTGTTTATAATTTGTAGCAGTATCTTAAAAATTTAGAACTATCACTGTTTTCACATGTTCATCATTAAATGTGAAGCTGTTTCCTTTTCAATACCTGGGGATAATAATTACTTTTATTTTGCTTAAGAATTCACAAAAATTTCCTTAAAAATGTAAAACTTTAAGTAGGAAATGTTATAACATTAATTTGTGCCTATTACTTTTTTAAAAATGAAACACTGTAAGACTTCACAATTTTTCAGGTAATTTTAGTCAGATCCAGAAAGTGTATTATTTTTCCCCATTGTATCTTTCACTGTCAGTTTTAACCTATTCTTTTCCTTTGGGAATATTCATCATTTTCAGATTGTGGTTTGGGGTTATCTCCTGCATGCCTATTGCAAATATTCTTATTTTCCCATATTTTATTGTTTTTGGATTCATCATTATATTTTTATGTAGCAATTTTTGTGGAAATATAGGTAATTTTTAACCTGAGTCTTTGAATTATACCATTAACCTGAAGATTATGTGGTTCATATTACTAACAAAGACTTCTATTATGCCAGAGAATAATCTGGTAGTGGAAGTTTCCCAGGTAATTGTTTTGGCTAAAGACAACCATTGTTTTCCAAATTTCTGAAGGGAGGCTGTGTTGCAATTGACATTGGAAATAGATGCTAATCGAGAACTATTCTAACAGGTACTAAAAATTATATACTAATTTTTAAAAATCAGATTCACTATTTGAGGTGTAAAAATAATGGTTCAAATGTTTTGCTTTTTCTTTTCTTTAAAATTTATTTTTCTATTAAACAATAAAAACAAATTGGTTTTTATCAAACAATGTAATGGTTTGGATGTGGTGTCCCCAGAAAGTTCATGTGTGAGATAATGCAAGAGGGTTTAGAGGAGAAATGATTGAGTTATAGCCTTGGCCTAATCAGTGGATTAATCCCTGTTGGAATTAAATGAAGTGGCAGGGTATAGCTGGAGGATGTGGGAATTGGGGCATGGCTTTGGTGTATATATTTGTATCTGGTGAGCTGATTTTTTCTGCTTTATGATCATCAAGTGAGCTGCTTCCCTTTGCCACACTCTCCCACCATGATGTTCAGCCTCACCTAGAGTTCCCAAGCCCAAGAAATGGAACAGGCCTAAGACATCTGAAACCATGAGCCCATAAATAACCTTTTCCTCCTCTGTAATTGTTCAGTTTAGGTCTTTTAGTCACAGCAACCAAAAAGCTGACTTAAACAACATCCAAAGTATCTTTTATTTTAAAGTAGTTTAAAAATTAACTACTAAAATTTTCTCATCTTTCCATTACCTGTGTATACTTTAAAAATATCATCAAAAAATCAAATGATTATCATAAGTTGGATCAACTGTTGAATCAAATTAAAATAAAGGGTACATCTTAAAAAGAAAGAAACTGCAAGTGTAGATAAACTCTTGACAGATAAACATGATTATCATAGTATAATCAGCAGTAACAAAACTATCAAGGGACAGGATTAATGACTAAATTCAAAATGACATTCACCAAATTATCTTTATTAATATTTCCAAAGCAGTAATTTAATTTTCTTCTGAATTTTATTCCGCTTATATATATATATAGACAAATTGTTACTGATATTTTTGTCAATGCATTTTATTCTTTACTATTTAACAAAACACATCATCTTGTACATTCTTTGCTTTATATGAACTTTTTTTTCATTTTCTACTTTTCATTGTTTTTAATTTTTAGATAAATTCTAATTTTCTAAAGACCTTGTGTTCATTTCTTTTGTGCTATATGTTTTTCCATTGGCTTCATTATGTTCATTTATTTCACTAATTGATTACTTTGATTATTTGTGCCACTGTTGTTTGTTAGTCAAAAGCAACTGTTCTAAAACCAATTACAAAATCCAGAAAGGAAGACTAGTTGATTGGGCAAACTACTCATCCCTAAGTAAATAACTGGTAATAACCAACATTGTGGTTTATTTTCAGGGCCAGAGGGTAGTCCAGGTGAAGATGAACTTTCTGAGCTGCAATAAAACTAAAAGCAGAGAAGTTCTAGGGATGTGATGAAAAATCTAGGCCATTATGAGTAGAGGAACAGATGAAAACAAATATAGTTGCACAACAAGATTTAGGATTAGACAATAGGCAAGATGAGGATCAAGCATGCAAACATGTCTATTTTTTTTTAAAGACATTCCAATGAAAGACAAATAGACCAGCCTCCTACAGAGGAAAAGAGAGATGTAGGAAGTAATGTGTATTTTGTATTTCTGATATATTTCTACCTGGAAAGAGCCACTGCATTGTGGAGCAGTAGCTGTGTAAGATAAATGACAGCCTGAGTTGATTGGCAAAAGTTGTAAAAAATTTCCCTGGAGATTACTGAATGCAAAGAGTTACATCATTCTGTATATGTATGTCTATATCCTGTGTGTGTGTGTGTGTGTGTGTGTGTGTGTGTGTGTAAATGTCAACTTAAATAAATCTATGCATCTCTGTCTATACACACACATGTAGATCACAATTTTGTTTGTTCCTGCTGATTGTGTTATGTATATAAAAAAAGTTCAAGATAAGAAAGTTGCACATATCAGAAATATTAGTATTAATTCCTTTATTGCAGCCACCTTATACTGGTTGTCTCTAATAAGTTGATGAGTTTAAATTTTTTAATTGGATGTTGCTGGCATTTCAGCAGCTCACTTGTCTGTCTCCCTGATGCTTCTGAATATGATCCTGGCAAGGGAACATGACAAAGTCCTTCCTTACAGGGGCAGTTGCTACACTTTCAATGCTTAACATGACCCTTTTTATTGAGCAAAGTTCAATACTCTCAGCAAACCAAAGAAATGCAAGTGGATCTGAAGAAAAACAATTCAGATTCCTGTTTTGAACATGTAGATAATGATCATACAGATGAGGAAGGATACATATCTCAGAATACAAACATCTAAGTTGTGATTTAGGCCTTGAAATCTTGTATATTTTCATTTTTTATGCTTCAAAAGTGATGGACCTTGTGCAGTTTTGCTTACCTGGAATTCCCAAGTGATAACCAGTGGTGAAATTAGCTTTAAATCCCCCTTTGGCCAACAATAGATCAGTGATGAAAAGCACAGTCATTCTGTTGGTGGTAGAAAACACGTCCTTCACTGGACCAGCCCCTGTGTACACAGCTGCTCCAAAGGAAAATGAGATAATTAGTGAAACCTTTGACTCTAGAAAGAAACAGACCGTTTATTTCACATTCAAGGGCTGGTCATAGGACTACATGCACCACAGCTCACTCATGAAGCAGCCATATATGAACAAATGTGTGCATTTCTTTATATTTTAGACATTGCTTTCATGAAGCCAGCATCTTTCTCCATCTTTTAAAATATTACTTGAAGTTCTGAAGCTCTATGATTCCATAATACATTACTCAAAATATTATCTGGCTTAACACCACCACTGTTTAAATAACTTGTTAGCCAAGAAAAATCATCATTTGGCTTTTTAAAAACACTTTTATAAAACAATCGACAGTATAGTCTCCCTTAGTAAATTTTTGTTCACATTTATTTCATATTTTTTTGTAAGTTGAATTATAAATGTAATCTGAAGGATGGATTACATACAATAAACTTCAATGGTGGTTTTTAAAAACTATATCCCACTAATCTCTGGACTTTACAGATTTTATAAACACTCTTTACTAAATGATACTTTAGCTAATTAAAAAGATACATTCATTTTTATATTGTTTTATATGCTAGAAGTACTAAAAATGATTCAGAGAAATCCTACCTACAAATATGAAAACAATGAGCTCTCTCTGGAATTCTTATTTTCTTTTCAATTATTTGTGTAAAGAGTAAAAGAAAAAATTTTGAATTTTTATTTTTCTTGGTCATGAGAACACCCAAGTAATTAAAAAGACAATTTGATGTAAAAAGGGAAAAATTCTCAAAATATGTTCATAAATAGGAATGTGAAAAGCAAATTTCAAGTTCTCCAGTTCTTGAGTATCTATTCTCCCCCAAGGCTTTTGTTATTTATTCTCTCTGTTACTCTCAAATTCCTTTAACAGGAGGCTTACATTCTAGAACTGTGTGAGATCTTTCTGAAGAATCTTTCATGGGCTTGGGAAAGTTTCCTGTGCAGCCTTCACCCATTGATTGCAGTGTTTACAAAACTGTATTCTGATTGCAAGGATATCAGACTGGATTTTAAAGTAAATGATGAAAATGGGTCCAAAGCACACTCAGACAAAACACTTTTAAGTCCCAAATTGTGTTGTCTCATGCATTCAAGCTGACTGACATGCTTCAATATCTTCATAATTTTATATGTGACTTGGCATAAGAAATTCCTTTCTCAAAAATTGGTATTAGTAACAACTATGTTTGACTTTTAATTTTTCCACGTGTATTTTGTGATAAAGCTACAAAAATTTTCTCTAGAAGAGCATACTCCTCCCATATTTTAAAAAATAATAGATAATAGGAAAAAATCAACTTAGATCAGTTTTTGAGACATTCCTAGATACCTATATAGAAGGAGCTAGTAATAGAGACAATGGCAGGAAAAAATAATAATGAATGTAAACCAAAAATAATTAAAATTTTTATGTAACAAATTCAATTTGTTTGGCTATTTTGACATGAAATAAACCCTGGGTTTAGGAGTTATTTTTATGCATATCTGATATATACAGAATACATAGAAAACTACATGATAGGTACCTTTAGTGCTTAGTCTCTGAATTATAGGGATTGTTGTAGAAAATTAATGCTAGCTAGTGGGAACCAATGACTCAAAAATATTAATCCTTGTTGGCTAAGAATATTCATAATAAATGTTATTTTGTCACCATTGAAAACATGCCCCATACTGAAAGTTTCACTTAAAACTCAACAAGTTACCCTACTTCTATATTTTCATTTTGTTAGTTGTAAAATGATCACAGCTATTTAGAAGTACCGAGTCAGTGCAATGTCTGAGATGTATGACTTTTGCAGTCTTCATATTGCATACATACCCAGGAACAAGGAATCATCTTCTCCACCATCTCTGATTTCAACTACATCTGCAATATTTTCTAAGTCAAATTCTTGAAAATGAAGTTGTATATTCTTTCCCTCTGGTGCATTTAAATTCCAAACACCTTAAAAATTATAAATAATAACATTTAATTTATAATACACTTATTTTGATTTCCATTAAAAATTTCAGTCTTGAAAATTTCAAATTGCTTAAAATATATATATATATATATTTTAATTCCAGGAAAACCAACACTCCAAACTTCCTTCTTTGTCTCTTTCCTTCCTTCCCTTACCTTTCCCCCATCCCTTACTTTCTTCCTCCCTTCCCCTTGTCCTTTTCTTGAATTTTGACTAGGAAATATATTGCTCTGGTAAATAATATTTATGTAAACCTTCAGTTAAATTTAGTTAATTTACCACAATTGTATTTGTTTTATTCTTATGAAAATACTTTAATAAAATATAGCAAATAGTCATTTACCTACTATAGTATGAAATTTATGGATATCTAAAGGTATTAAGATTGTGATTCATTTCACTTAGTTTTCCATGTCTAAATTTATAAGAAAATTAAATGTTGAAGTGTGATATGATTGATACACAGGACAAGTAAATTTTAACATTTATTTTAAATTTTTTGTGTTTATTATGTATGGTGGTGATCCAATTTTAAGAAAGATACCCAAATTGTCAGTATCTATAAATATTGGTTTATAGAATGATTTATAAAGTGTTGTAACCCTCAGATTCTGTTCTAAGCCATTTTCTCCCTGTGTAGGAGTGCTTTAATTCAAATTAAGGAATAAAACTTCATGTATTGGTAATGACTTCTAAGTTTTTATTTTCTGCATTTTCACTGGAGAGTAGACAAAGACAAATTTATCCAATTACTGTACATGGATGTACATATCTTGTGTCCAATTAGATCCAAGGAGAATAGAGCATTGTTTATTTTGCAGACTCATTTTTCTTCTTCCTATCTTAGTGAATGCTGCCACAGATTCACAGATATACAAGCCAGGAAGTTCACATTTTCCTGAATGTGGTCTCTCTCATTTTATCTAATCATTTGATAATGCCTGTCAATACAACTTCATATATCCCTTGAATTCCATTTATTTTTCAATATCCATTGCTACTGTCGAAGGTTAAAGCACTTCCATCTCTCACTCCCCAATCAGTGATGCTGATGACTCCTCTCCCTTACTATTCTTTTTTGGCACTGTAGCCAGATAGATCTTTCTAAAAGGCAAACTTGATTTTAACACAGTTTTCCTGTAAACTGTTTGAAATTTCCCTTCTGCATCCAGAAAAAGAAATTCAAATTCTATAACATAGTGCAAAATTAATTCACACTTTCCATTTTAGCTGTCATTGTTATTTAATTTTCCTTAGAGAGTCAGAAATAGTAATGGCCCTTTGTATTTGTATGTAAATACCCTTCTATGTTTCTCCTGCATAATGTCCTGTGTTCACCCTTATTTTAACATTTTATGCTTGAATCATTATCTGATTTCCTACTAGATTATGATATATGTTCCCTGTTTTACTTATTTCAATGTCTAACAAATAAAGCACTTAGTAAATATTTAGGTGAATAAATACATACTTTAATTTATTTTGACTAATGTTGTTTCAATGTCCCACTGTTTTTGGATATTTTTAAGATCATTACTTTCTTCAAATGATCTTTAAAAGTTGCCTGCAGTGTGAAGTAGAGATAATAATCTGTTTCCCTATACAAGTTACATTAGATTAATAGCTGTTTATTTATTCATTTATTGGATCAGATAAATATATTTGACTTTGAAAGTGATACGTTCTTATCTCTTGATCATCTGAAGGAAGAAAGGTTGATATTTTCTAACAATGCATTTTCTACTGCCTTTGGGACATTTTTTCATTCTAGTTATAATTCTATAACTAGATTAGCATTCCTCATTAGGCATGATCATGGGACAAAAATGTCTGTTTTTCAGCTCAGATATACTGAAGTAGGATCTTTGTAGGGTGGGCTGGGGAATCCACATCTTCAGTGCAACAATGAGTTTTTCAAGGTAAAAATATTGACCCGAAGATAGCCTTTGTGCAGTTTTTGCAAATTATTTTCTTTAGAATTTGGGTGTTGCAGCTGTTCTCCCTTTTATTTACTCTTTAATACTGTGAGTCTAATCACATTACGTTGGGTGTCTGCTTGATTGAACAAATGGCTCTTTACTTTTGATATTTTTCTCATTGACTTTGTATGATGAACTTGAAAACTTGTTATGCATGCTAAGACATTATGTGCAGAAGCAAAGACAGTGAATAAGAGAGAAGTACTAGGAGTAAGACAGTTCCCTCATTTGTTGGTTTTATCCAACTTTCTAATTTAGAATTATAATAATAGCAACTTTTTCTAAAGAATAATTGTGAGAATTGACTGAAATAGTATTAGACATTAGCACTTTGCCTGGCATGAAATATATAAAATTCAGTGGTTATTTTGATGCTTATTTTTATATTAAGCAATCACATAGGCAGAAATGATGGATGTGCCCATGTTTGATAAATTTATAACCTATTTTATTGTTTGAAGAAGTGACCCAAACTTGATATATAAACTCTTTACTATGGTCTAGAAAAAAATGGACTCACAGAAAGCCTGATTAGGGTAGTTGTTTGGGAAGTTCGGAGAGCTGAAGGTTGTATTTGGTTCCCACAGTTCAAAAGGCCCTCCGCAGTCCGCTGGAAAGGAAAGCAATACAAATTCATTAGGAACATAGAGTTTATTTCAGAGAGATAACAGTATATGTCAGGAAATTTCCAGTTACATTTCTTTTAGTACTAATTATGACAGATACGTGGTAGTCTTTGTGTGAAAAAAACTTTGCAACTTAAATTAGGCAAAAATAAAAGTAAATTCATCTCTTAACTGAAGACCTCCTCAAAATCTTTATATTCTTATTGTCTTTGTTAATCTGCAAGATTGAACATAATTTTATTTCCTAAAATTTATTTCCTAAGAGGAAAACCTTTTTGTTAAACATCTTTTATAAATATTCTTCATGAAATAAGACATGGAATCTTTGCTATAGAAAAAAATGAATATTTATAATAGAACAAATCCTATACCTGCCCCTATCTTATGAGAAGGGGCAGAAAATCATGAATCCTGTGTTTCTTTCCTTTCCTTTTTTTTCTTCTTTTGTTTTTGCCTTTTCAGAAGAGTTGAAAGAAAGCCTCACTATCCTGTATATTGAAGCATTTTATATTCGGAAAAGGAAAACCAACTGACACTCTACTTGTTCATAATTTTCATGGGTTGATCTAGCATCCAACATTTTCTGGGATTTAATTTGGAAGTTGATGTAAATTAATTGGAAAAATAGATCATAGATTTTCTAGCCCAGAGTATGACACTTTAGATAGATTAGCTTTATGGTGTTCTTAATATATTTTGTATTATCTTCTTATTTATTGGAAACACATTCTAATGTAATATAAAAAATTAACTTCTTTAAATATCCCAATTCTACTAATTTTGTTATCATTATTATATGTAAAAAATACAAAATGGAACCAAATTTAAAAATATAAAAAACTAGTGTTAATACATTTTTTATATTACTAAAGGGAGATGATATTAGAATTATTTACTCCTAAAAAATTAGAAATCAGATTATGGGAAGGGTAATTGTCTCTTAATCCTAGTGAAGCACCTCTTCTTTGATCTTTTAAAAATATATCATCAGCTTTACTTAGGTCATTTGAAATTCATCTGCCTTATTATGGTTTACATATGAGGTGTTCCCCACAATCTCATGAGTGAGACAATGCAAGAATGTTCAGTGGTGAAATGATTAGGTTATGAGAATCGTAACCTAATCAGTGAACTGATCCACTTAAATGGATTAGCTAGGTGGTAATGTAGGCAGGTAGGTTGTGGTTGGAGGAAGTACATCACGGGTGGTATGATTTTGGCTTTATACTTTGTCCCTGGGTCACTACTCTGATTCAATAATAGTATCACTGCCAGACTCTTTAGTTTTGTAAGGGAATAGGACGTGGTGTTATCTTATGCCTTCAGGACCAGGTTTTCCCACACTGATTAACTTATAAAATTTTTTAAATAATTATTTATAGCTTATAAATAATTTTTATTTCTAATAAAAATTATTAGAAACTCACAAAACTTTATTGTTTGTAGAATGCTTCCAGGTACCTTGTCTCATTCATTTGGGGGAAGTATGGTGAATAAAGGGAACATGTGTTGGAGTTACTGGATTAAAATTGTGCTCTGAAGTGTTTGTTTTTGTAAGATGTGGTTTTCTCATACATAAAATAGATATTAAGTGTTTGTAAAAAATCAGATAGAATTCATTTAAAGCACTTACATATTACCTGGCATACTCGCTACTCATTTTCAAAATATCCTTGGGTATTAGGTAATTGCTATTATTATTTCAGCATTATGGCAATCTTAAATTTTGAGATATTCAGTTATTTATTAATGTCATACACACTCTCCCAATGTCAAAGCCAATAATTCAACCCAGTTAATCTCATGCGTATCTCACAATACAATACTATCTCTGGATGGTTTGATTAAACTTTGAATCATTTAACCATATGATCCAACAGACTGAGTCTCATTAAGTATATGACTTGGTAAGTATGTGACAAAAACAAGGAGGATGGCAAGGAATATGATGAAGAAACTGAATAGTAAAGTTAATGAGGAGTAGATCTAAAAGGAAGAAAGTAGTGTACATGTGGCTCTGAAAATACTTTTGAATCAGACTCATAACAATGAATGAGGGCAGGTTCTCCACTAGAAATGAAATATCCTTGATTATGTGGCTCATTGTTTGGCAAAGATTTCTGAAGAGAGATCTGTTACAATTCCATAACCCCTGAATACCCACATCTCATTTAATTTTAATAATTTTCAACTTCCATTAAACATTTCCACCAATCTTCAGTGAGATCAGTGAGGAGGTAAAGTATAACCAATGGGACAAAAATTAGAATGCAGTTTGAATACTGGAAAAAGACAAATTTTATTCTTTCAAAAATGTAGCCATGAGCAGGGTAATCAGAGCAGTGTGTGTGTGTGTGTGTGTGTGTGTGTGTGTGTGTGACCATTATCCAATTTTCTATTAAAGGAATAGGAACATTTCAAAATATTATATTGCTTATATAGTGCATAGTTGACATTTTGAAAATGTATTGAATTTACATAGAGAGTAAATTACATTTGAAGAAAGATGAGTAAGGAGGACTTTAATAAACTCACAAACAGAGCTAAAAGATGGACATGTGGAATTATAAAGTCTGAAAAGGCAGGAAGTTCACTTACTTAGCATTTCTCCTCTAAACCTAAGTTTTGTAAAAATTCATTCCTTTAGAATACTTAAGAAATATACTTTGAAATACATTTGAATTATAAATTCACATCAAATAACTGACCAGTAAGATATCTCTGGTCCTTGTCCTGATAAGCTATTTCAGTTACTCTTTGCATATAAATGAGTGTTAGTATTGACTTCAGTACTTTAAGGCATTCTAAATAACATGATACAATTTAATTTCATGGTAGTGATGCTATAGTGGAGACGGGGCATGTGCTCCTTAGCAGAGGAACAAAAGATTCATAAATCATAATTCCAGATATCACAGTCCTGCTGTGTTATTCGCTAAACCAGGCCCACCGAGGCAATGAAAGCAAAGTAGCCTGTCTGCTGAAGGAAATTCTATTCATTCCCAGTGTTTAACTCTTCAATTTTTCCTTTTCTAGAGTTTTTGTCTCAAATATTTGTACTCTGATTAGTTTCTTACTATGCCAATAAGGATTTTCACTACATATACTATGTAAATAACACGCAGCATTTTGCAAAGTAATTGTCGGGACAAATAATCTCCTTGGGGCGTGGCATTTTAAATCCATGTTTAAGCTTTGTCATTCTTGAGAAATGTGTCAACATGGAAGCATGTGTTATAGGGTGAGAAGGAAGAGAGCCTAGCTTTCTTCTTTATAATAATAAGAGGATCTTTATAATAAGAGGGTCCAAACTGAAGATATCCAGGGGAAAAAAAGAAATAAGAAAATGGTTTCAATCAAAGGTTTTCAATTTGTCTTATTATGTGAGGGTCATAGTAGATGTTGCTTGAAATATAATACCTAAGATTGATGGTTATGTTACAATAGGTTCGTTTTCAAAGTCAGGAGTTGTTTTTTATTATTATAATAATAGGTAACAAATCCTTTAATATCATAAATAGCTTCTTGTAAGTCTAAGTTGCAATCCAAAATGAAATCTCATTTAATATTTTGCTTTAATTTATCAAAATTTGTATTTCCATTAAGTTATTGTGATCAGTCATAAATCCTTTTATTAATTTTGTGATGATCAAGTTTAGGTTTTCATTCCAAATGGTCAACATTTTATTTGTTATTAATAGATATCCAACCAATGATAGCTCTAAAAGTTAGTACACTTGTTTTAAAAATAAGATGAATAAAACAAAATAGATTAGTTAAAATCCTTGATACAGGGTCTTTAAGTGAAGTTAATGTGGAATTTGATGGAGGTTTGATTCTTAAGTAAAACCAATGTGGTGAAATGATAATCATGTGCTGAATAGGCCATCAACTACAAGAGCGAGAGGTAATAAGTTATTTCTAGATGAAAAACTCAAGGTAAATTATTTAAATCTAAATATTGTGGCATGTCAGTCAACTTCCCAAACTTACTTTTTGTGTGTATTTGGAGATTAAAAATGGTTAAATATTGAGCAAATAAAGGAAAATACTGAAATAAATAATGAATAAGTAGTGAAAAATATTGCTTGATATTTTTCTTAAATTAGCTTTATGAATAAGTCAGAGAATAAAACATGGATTTCTTGTTGAATACACTTATTATATTTAGTAGGTATTTTGTTGTGTATCATCAGAGTACCTTACCAAGTTGGTATGATGGTTGTGCAGTAGAAAGTTTGCTTTCATAAACATTTAATTTGTGCCAAAGTCATAGGCACAATTGTGGAGTTGATGTAACACCAAGTAAGTAAAGTCACAAAGTGGAAGAATCCCTGCAGTTAGGAAAAATAAACTCACATTTCCCTGAACTAGTTACAATGTGGAACCCTAGGATTCAGGGAAGAAGCTGAGTTTTATTATTCCCTTATTTGTCTGGGATTATTTTTTTTTATTTAAATGTTCTAAAAGAGATGACAAAAAAAAAGTCTATTAGCCAGCAACCATGGTTTCCTTTTATTTTTGCTTAAACAAATCAGTGATCTGGAACCAGAAAAGCTCTGTTCAAATAAGAATTTCACTGAACCAACTGCAAATAGCATTAGAATGAAATTGTTCAGAAGGCACTGAATGGTAATTAACATTTTCTGCTGTGCTAAACATTGTCTTAAAGTGAACTATTTGGAAATTGAAACAAGTACTCTGGATGGATTCTTAGTTTGTATGTTAAAGTCAGGTGGGTTATTCTACCATTATAATTTTCTAATATTAAAATGTGTAAATGATACCAAACTGCCACGACATCTGGGTGTTATCTATTTTCTTTCTGACTAGAATAGACATGAAGATAGTAAAGTACACATAGATAAATATTTAACATGGGAACCCATTTTTAAAGTTTTAGCTACATGTGTGATATTTTCAACAAAAGTTCTCTCAAATTTATATTTTTGTTAATGATATTTTGCTATGTCTTAGATATTGAGCATATGAAACTGTTATTTACTTCCACAAAAGTTTTCTTAACCATTGATCAATGAATAGAGGGACAGACTGACAGGATTAAGGGGAAAATCTATTGTTTAGAGTGATTGCATCATTGGCAACATTGAAATAACAAAATGTTGTAACTTTTTTTTTTTTTTGGTACAAGGGATTAAATTTGGAGCACTTGACCTCTGAGTCATACCTCCAGCCCTATTTTGTATTTTATTTAGAGATGGGATCTCACTGAATTGCTTAGTGCCTTGATTTTGCTGAGTCTGGCTTTGAACTTGAAGTCCTTCTGCCTCAATCTACTGAACCGCTGGGATTACAGGAATGCACCACTGTGTTCAGCAAAATATTGTAATATTTAGTCTATAGGAATTACTTGTGAAGCCAACAATGATTTTAAAGATTCTGAATGCTTAGTGCCACAAAACTCAAATTATTGTTGGTATTTTCTCTACATCTACTCTGCCATCATTTCCAAACTTTAATTTTGCTATTAAATTTTTGTTTGATAAAAGTGTTTGTGTCACCAAAAGAAGATTATAGCCAAAATAATGAGAAGAAGAGAAGAAGGTTTAGTCCACGTTTATATATTGATCACCAATTTATGTTGTATTAGGAAACATTTGGACACTCGTGAAGTAAAGGTGAATTAGATGTAGAGTTTAGTGTAAAGAAACGCACTTCTCATCACAATTTTATGGCTAATATTATCACATGAAAATACATGGTATTTTCTCTTTTTCTTTCAGCTCATAAGGGTCATTCTGTTTTTATATGGATGTTTCTTTAATATATTCTCTTAGGTCACACTCTCTACCCTCTACCACTTTTTTCATGTATTAGGCAGATGTGCTAATCTAAGATTTAAGTATTTATTTTTATACTAATTTTTGAATATCGATGCTTATTGATACATCTTACATTTCTTATGCAGTGTTTTTTATGTTATGGATATTTATAATTTGAATGAATGTTTTACAATTGTGTAATAACACATTTAAAATTGTTATTACACAAAACGGCAAGCGGAAAAGAGCTTTTTGATGGAATGTGAGTACATATTCAATATGGTGGCTTGAGTCCAGTAGGACAGTATAGTTATATCACCAATTTAATGGAAGCTTATTTATTACATGTTCTCAAACTCCAGTCATTAAACTTTATAGTCTTTGACTTGTTGAAAGTACTGTTGTAAAAGCCTTATTTATTTATTTTTTTAACTTGAAGTCGTAAGCAAATAAATAAATAAATAAAGTTTTGAAAATGAATGTGATATTTCAAGGATATTTAGAAGTAATTGTGAAATGGAATAAATGCCATGTTTTGGGGCTCAGATTCATGACAGAATAAAATATCCATGAGGTTCAATTCAAACAAAGCTACAAACTATATAAGCTCCAACCAGTACTATTGAAAGAAAAAAGGAATGCTTTTGCATAAAAATAACGGTGTGGTAAAAATATTCTAATAGAAGGACAGTGGGTGCTTGATATTACTTATCATTAACTGAGTCTTTTTTTTTTAATCTGTCAAATCCCATAGTCTGAAAATAGTAAAATGATTTTGTCTCCTTTGACATGAAAGAATAAGATGAATGGTAATGAGTTTTTCTCTGAAATGTCATGTTTCTAGTTTGACTTAAGAGCACAAGTAGGCATAGAACATTTTGTTATTTTGAGTTAAAACGTCCTGTAGGGCTAGAAATCATGGTCAATACTCAGGTGCAACAAATCAGTGGCTCTATGAAGGGTTGCAAAGGCTTATAAAAGTACCATTTATAGGTCAAAAATAGGTTATGTGAGCTTGGTCTGTATCTTTAAAGTCTAATTCAACACTTTTTTTTTTATTAAAAAGGCTTGATGGGCTTTAGGCTAAACTGAACTCCTCTTGACATCTTAAAATCACTCCTTCAAAAGGCCATGAAAACCTTGAGGTTCCTGTCCCCAAATCTGTAGACCAGTCCATGTGGGCAATACAGTATGATTTTATTTTAGTGAAAACAAAATGATAATCAACACCTTCACTACGAGAGAGAGAGAGAGAGAGAGAGAGAGAGAGAGAGAGAGAGAGAGAGAGAGAGAATTAAAATGATCATAAATATGATCCAGAACAAAGCAATGAGTGTCTTTTTTGTGTGTGTGTAACATGCAATAGTTTGCTAGTCTAAATTTAATTATGGACTCCAGTTTACTCACTTTACTTTAATATTTGATTTTCAGTGAAAAAAATGATATAAAGCTGAAACAACAAAAAATAAGCCACATTAAGATCTACCTGAGAATGTTAATGACTTAGGGAAAATAGACATTAATGTTACTTACTAGGAAGTTCTGGTGGAGAAGTTGGGACCAAAGTTGGCTCTGGATAAAGACTCTGATTACAAATCCCTTGTGTTAGGCTAATGTCATCCAATGCTATGTCACTCAAGATCTGATTTTTAATAGCACTAAAAACAACCTGAAATTCAGAGAGGTATATAAAGTGATTCCACTCAAATATTTTCTGACTTAAGTCTTCTTGTGACCCAAAATCTTCTAGAGAAACAATATCCATTTCCAAACAAATAATGACGAGTTACTACATAGTGAAATGTTGATGAATCATGATTTTCAAGTTCTTCTGATGAGACCGCCTTTCTTATTAGATGTACATACACACACACACATGCACTCACATATAATATATAAAAATACATATTAACATATTTAACTATATCTATAAATTATGTTAAATATATATGAATATATTAATATACATTCCTATACTATATTTATTACTAATGATAAAGTGCAATGTATAAATCAGGCATATTAAGAGATTAACAATTATAGCACAATGAAATAATAAAATAAAACAATTACAGTAAAATACTAAATAAAAATACCAAAAACTCATGAATTGTTTATTTCTGGAAAAAAGGGGAAAAAAGGGAAGGAAAGAAAGAGAGTGAGAGGAATATGATAAGGGTCATTGATTATCACTTGTTTTACATCATGTCACAGGGGAGAACTGAAGCCTTTGATGATCAGTGTCTGTCTAAACATACATCTCCTGGAAGTGTTTTAATCTTATTTAAAAATCACCCATAAGAACATTGTTAATTTGATCAAACTAATAGGATATGATCCTATATTTTAATTGCAAAAACCCTTAGGAATAGAACTTTTATTTGAAAAATTAATCCACCTTAATGTGAAATAAATGATCAAAGAACTCCCAATAATACAGCTTAAAGAATTTGTTTCTAAAGGACATTAAGTCAGAGTAGGGCAAGTGGGTAGACACCAATGGGCATGGATGTCCTAAAAAGAAATGGCTATTCCCTAGAAAAAGTGCAGGGCTGACACTGGCGGGGTTTGTGTTGAAAATTTGAAAGTCCTGGGAAAATAGGGGACTTAGTTGGTCTAGTATAGAAATTTGCTAAAGAAACATGTTAAAATCTTCTATGAGGTTTCTACAGACTTTATGGACAAGCTAAACTTTCATGTAGCAAAATCGTCCTCAGTAATAATAAAATAATAAATAATGTTTTAATGTCAACGAATAAATAAAAATAAATGTAACCAAAGAAAAACTAGGGTAGATTAGAAAATAGAGAAAATGACTTGGAAATCTTTAGAAAATAAATTATTAGCTTTTCACCGTATCACTGTAAACTATAATTGCATTAATACCATAAAAAAGAATACAAATACAAATCACAATGTGTTTTGCAAACCTTAAATTCCTCTGTTTCATTTAATGTTACTTGTCCATAGTTCCAATTTTCTCCATAATTTCCTTCCTTTTGGAAAATTGTTTTCTCCATGTTTTTGTCATTGCTGATATTAATACTTAATTTATAGACATTTTCACCATACATATAATACCTAGTTTGGAAATAAGCAGAAATGTTTGGATTCCTACCACATTAAAGTAAATGCATTTTAGGTTCTTCTAAATTCTTTACTGTCTTTTCAACATCCTCTTTTCCCTTGGGAGTGGAAAAGCAAAACACTGGAGTGTTCCAGTGTTTTGCTTTTCCATAAATTGGAAAAGTAATACTTCATGCCTTAAAATTTGACCACCATGTCAGTGGAATCTGAGACTGGTACCCTAAAAAAGACAATACCACTCATTAAATAAGACGGCATTTAATATGTGCCTTACCAGAAACTAAGAAACAAGTTAGCAGAAACATACCAGAAACCAAGGCAGGCTGGCTCCAAAGTAGGCTCCAACAGGAGGCTCAAGAGTCTGACTCTTTCTCTTCTCCCTCCTGGTCCAGTTGGTGTAGAGATGTAAAATCCTATAAAACCAAAGAAAACGTTTTTATATGCTTAAATATTAACATTTTAATTTTGTGAGATATATTATTCATAAACAAGACTAACAGATGAAAACATTAGAAAACATACATAGGACCCTGGACTTGAGTTCAGAAAGCAGCACCTCTGTCATAACAAACTGCTATTTAGGAAAATCATGTCACAACTGACAGGCTTCTAATTTAATTCCAATGTTCTACATGTTTAGAGACAGTCAGTACTTTGCAGTGTGAAGATATGCTGGTGGGCTAACTCATGATATACTCAAGTATTTAAATTCACATGTGAAGGCAAGATTAAGCATTTCAAAGACTGTCAGTTTCATATTACATTTACTATATTACATATCTGTAAATAAAAATTCACCTAATTTTATAATGTTTTCATCTTCCTGTGCTCCTTTGAATGATAACTAATCAGGTCATAAAAGAACAGGAGGCATGCTAATCCATATAAAAGCTTTTAAAATAGCACAGGCTACTGCATAAAGTGCTGTCTGGTCTAGAATTCATTATCCCAACCAACGATTTGCGTCATTGGATGTGTACAAAGTGTTGTTGGATAAGAACATTTTGAACATTTTCTTAGGGGAATTTATTTTATTCTTCATTTACTACTCATATATTATGAGAGGAGGCAGGGAACATGAGATATGATATGAAGCAAGTAAAATATTAGATTAGTCTAATTCGATTGCAATGCAGTTTTTATAAAATGGTAAAATTTAGAGTTTTCTTGAAATCAAGCATCTTCTCTCCTGTGTTTTACAACAGAAAAATATAGGCAATGTTGCATATAAATTTCAAATTCATACAGTTATAACATGCAGAGTAAGAACAAGACATGAAGAAAAGAAATACTAGTAATACTTTCTTTAGATACATAACCGCACATTTAGAACAAGGAGATTTTTGACCATAAAGTATAAAATAAATATAAGTGTATTTAACATTTTATATTACTAGCACATTATGTGTATTTTATATATGCTATGATATTTCATGAATAATCATTTTAGCTATTTAGTGCTCAGTTATACAACCCAATGAAAAAGAGCAGTATAGATATAGAGGAGAAGTACCCAAATCTACTCTTTAAATGCCCAACTCTAAATCCATATTGAGGTGACTTTACTTTTAGTTGCTTAGGACAGTAAGGGAAGAAATAACTAAAATAAACTTGAATGCCATAGATAAGTAATGAAATGTTTAAACACTTCAAAAATACTTGTAATTATTTGAAATTATATAACACTAACACACGTTATGCTTCTATTTATGTTTGGTCACATTCATAGTCAATTGGTTATGATTTGAAACATTTTGAGTCTGTTATTTACTCACTAAACTATAATATACATAGGATTTTTAGTCATCAAGATATGACTTCATTTACACATAAAATAGATTAATCATATCAACTCTAGTACTTTATGAACTTTGCTTAAATAAGAAAATAAATAAACAAATAAGCACAACTTAGCAAATATTATATATATTTATACATTCTGGAATATAGTAAAATAATATAGAGCATTAAATTACTATTTTTGTGATATCACTTAACTCTTTAGTTAACAAAGTAGAAAATGAAAGAAAATTATAAATTCTAAAAGCTGAGGATTGTAGTTTACCTAAAAATACAGTCAGTCCAACCACCTAAGTGTCCTTTCTAATTTTGTCCTTTGGAAGCAAAAATGATAGATGATTTGTTAGATATGAAAATGTTTAAGGAGGGCTGGGGGTGTGCCTTAATGGTAGAGTACTTGCCTAGCATCTGCAAGGCTCTGGGTTCAATCCCCAGCACTGAAAAAAAATGTGATAAACAATGCTTAAAGGCCTCTATTTTGTCATTTCTGTCTTCTCAAGATTTTACATCCTTTTTGCCTTTAATAACTTGAATGTGATAAAATTTATGTTTGGATCTTGTTAAGGTTTGGGTATGAGGTACTCTCCAAAAGCTCATGTGAATGCAGGAATCTTCAGAGGTGAAATCATTTGATTGTGAAAACTGTAACCTAAACAGTCCATTCTAGTTTGAATGGACTAATTAATTGGGTAATAACAATAGTCAGGTGGGGTGTGGCTAGAAGATTGGGTCACTGGAGGTTCATTTTTCCTTTGGCTCTCTTTCCCTCCCTTTCTGTTTCCTGGGTGCCAAGAATGGAGTAGTGCTCCTATGCCACTTTGGTCTACCATGATGTTCTGCCTCACTTTGAGTCCAGAGCTATGGAGTTGGCTAACCATAGACTTAACCTCTGAAACCATGAGCCAAAACAAACTTTTCCTTCTCTAAGTTGTTTTTGTTAGGTATTTGGGTCATAGTAATGAAAAGCTCACACTCATCTTCATTTGATATGTTCTCAATTAATTGTATATCCAGTTGATTCCACTCAAAGTAAGAAACCAGATACCAGATATTTACATAGTATTATTTCTGGAGATCTCATCAGGTGGAGGAGAATATGACAACACTAGAAATGCTGAATTAAGTCACAATCATCACTTTTCTTTATTTCCAAATGTGTTTTCGTCCAAATTCTCTACCCCTCCTTGGAAGTTCTTCATCACCTACACCATTGCTTGATAATGCTTCCTTGTGGGCAATCTAGTTGATCCTTTATTCAAAATCACAAACTTACTTTCTCTCTCTCTCTCTCTCTCTCTCTCTCTCTCTCTCTCTCTCTTTCTCTCTCTCTCTCTTACTCACTCTCTCTCTTGCCTAGTAACTAAATTAAGTATAAATTCACTCTGAGATTTGAGGGCTCTGTCCTAAACCTTAGTATCTTCCAGACATAGTTCTTCTTATTCTTCTAATTTTATATAGAACTTCCATAAATTTATTTTAATATTTCCAAATATTTAGAAGTTTTATTACCTTTTGTGTCTTTCCCCTCATATTTTTCTGTTCTTATATTTTCTCTTCTGATTATGTCTTGTTAAAATCCTATTTTTTGAGATAATTTTAGTCAAATTATCATCTCCTTCAGAAATTCTTCCAGTTAGAAGCATCCATTTTTTCATGTGAATTCTTAATGGCATGTTGTACTTCTCTGATGTTTGTTAATATAAATGTTATGCATTTTATTTACAAATATGCAATTGTGTGTGTGTGTGTGTGTGTGATGCTGGGGATAAAACCCAGGGCCCTACACATGCTTGGTAAATGTTCTATCACTGAAACGCCCAGTCCTAACATTTAACTTTTAAAACTTGTTAGAAGTTTGGGAGAAAGAAAGATAACTTGTTCATATTTGTATTTTCTATGTGGATTAGTTTGTTTAGTACATTTTTATGCTGATTTGATTTACTTTTATGTTTATTAAAGTTCTATACAAAAAGGAATGATTAAACAGATATTTTCCATAAACACATGGAACTCATATGGTCAAATGATAATATCTCCCAACTTTCTTGAAATGTCTTCTAGAGTTTTCAGAATTGACTTTTAAGTTGGTTTAAACCCAGAAATATGTTTTTTTTTAATTTGAGCACATAGTCTACCCCTTTCTTGAGCTATTAGGCTTTTCTTACAGCTTCCTGTGTAACTTTTTCTGCCTATTTCTCCATAAACAAAACTTAACCTCTTTCTATCCAACAAATCAGTTCAAGAGAAAAAATTGTTTGGGGTGTGTGTGTGTGTGTGTGTGTGTGTGTATGTGTGATGATGATGATGCAGAGAACAGAACCTGGAGAAAGCCCTGCATTCTGGAAACCTGATGCTCTTGCTCAAGAAGAGGCTGATAGAAGGAGGTTTGTGAGAGGTAAATGTGTACATGAAATTAACTGGAAATTATAAATGAATGGTATTGAAAGTTTTAGGTTGGGAAATGGTTAAAATTCAGTCAGATTCTATAAACAATAGAATTTTAACCATTATTTTTATTTAAAAAAATTTAATATCACAAAGAAGATAAGAAAACAAGAATATTACTTTGAAAACACTAAAGTGACACTTGGAAAAATTTTGTATGCTAAGAGACATCTAAAAGCCTAGCACACTTTTGAAAATTGAGCCAAATAACTGTTTTACTCCATAGTATGCTACGGTACTACAGACAATTTTTGCCTCTGAATACTTTTGTGGCATGAAGAGAAAATAATTATAACAAAAAACATTTATATAGCATTTCCTATGTGTCAGGCATTTTTCTAATTTTTTTTTAAACATAGCAATCAATTGAATACTTATGCCTATTAAACTGGGGTCCTATTATCATCAACTTTACTTTCTGGAATAGAAAACTGAGGGGGAGAGAGAGAGAGAGAGAAAGAGAGAGAGAGAGAGAGAGAGAGAGAGAGAGAGAGAGAGAGAGAGAGAGAGAGAGAAAGAGAATAGATAATTTGCCTAAATGGAAGGTCTGAGATTTAAACCTTGCTAACATTCGCAGGTCCACATTTACATCATCTTCAGTTCTACATACACTGGTTCCAAAAGCATTAGAAACAATTACAGTTTTCTTGGAAAAGGCGAGGAAAGAAACACTTTCTTTGGGCTATCTAGCCCTTGGGTGACCCTTCCACTTCTAAAGTCTTACATATTGCTGACCTCGCTTTTCCCTGTGTGTTCTGAACAAATCAGCCACTTAGGAACACCCCGAGATGGTGCCCTGCATCAAAGCTTCCATTTTCCCCCAATTTCTTTGCTTCTAAGAAGTAAAGAGAAAGCTGCACATTGACAGCACACAGATTTAGGAGCTGTGGCTCCACCAAGAAAGAGTTCTTTAGAAGGTCTGGAAAACTGAAGGGGCTTAGATGTTCTTCCCTAAAGCCATGCTAATTCAAAGTTCATCTGTTTCATTTAGGCCTTCCTGTCATTTAAAGTGGAGGTAAAGAAAAAAAAAAAAAAAACCCTGCATAGATAAGAGGAACAGCAGGAGAGACTTAATTCTCTTCCATTTCCTAGGATGTTCTGACACATGAAAAAGCCAGTTGGAAGAAAAATGTCCCTGGGGGTGAATGACTGGTAGATTATGAAATCACACATATGAGAGTTAGAGAGAACCTATGAAGACCTACCGTGGTCCTCATTACCTCGCTGCCTCTGGTGTGCTCTGACCTGCTCTACCTTGACTAATTTTAAATAACTCCTGCTACATGACTTTCTCCTGAGACTTCATTTCCCACCCAACTATTTAAAATCTCCATCTGACATTCCACCTGCTTCCCTTTTGTCAATTTCATCTACGTTCTTTAGTTATGTAATCTGTGGGCAACCCGAAGCCTTTTCTCTCCTGTGATGCACTAACACTCTTCAAATATCAGTGAAATTATTTTCTCTCTTATTATGATGACATAAAAGTAGAAAAATGATAATTCAAATGTCAAGGATTTCAACTACATAAAAGGTTTCTGTCATAGTCAATAGATATAAATGCTTTCTTCACTTTGCTGTAACTGCTCTTGTCCAACTGTGGTACAGATATTTTTTGATTACACTATGGGAACAACTGATCAGATTGTTTGACTCTTGGGCCTTCTATAGAGGGCTAGGGTGACTATTGTATAGGAGTTAGTCTTCCTCTTGTAGGTTACTACTTTATCCATGGAGGATTGGCTCTGAGATATATTTATTCAAGAAAGATTAATTATATAGAAGAATATGCATGTCACCATTCTGGGTACTAAATGCTTTTGGCCTTATGGGACTGACCATCTATATATAACAATGTTTTTTATGTTTAGGTCCACACTAGTGACTAAATTGCAATATCCTATTATGACTCCTTTCAGACTATGTCTAGAATCTAACCTCTTCTTAGCATATATAATCCTTGATCTGAGTCCCTTGACTTCCTCTCTAGTGTTATGGTTTGGATGTGAGGTGTCCCCCAGATGCGCACATGTGAGACAATGCAAGAAGGTTCAGAGGAGAAATGATTGGATTGTGAGGATCTTAACCCAATCTGTGAATTAATCCCCTGATAGGTATTAACTGGTAATGGAAGTGGTGGGGTGTGGCTGGAGGAGGTGAGAATTAGGGTTGTAGCTTTGGGGTTATGTATCTGTATCTAGTTAGTGGAGTCTCTCTTTCTTCTTACTGATCCCCATGTGAGCTGCTTCCCTCTGCTATACTCTTTCACCATGATGTTCAGCCTCACCTTGAGCCCTGAGAATGCATCTGGCAGTCTATGGATTGATATCTCTGAAACCATAAACCTTTCCAAATAAACTTTTCTCCTCTCCAATTGTTCCGGTTAGGTCTTTTAGTCACAGCAGTGAAAAAGCTGACTAAAACATCTAGGTCAAGGGAAAGCCTTGCATAAGTCTCCCTGTGTTATGGTTTGGATCTTGAAAGTTCCCCACAATCTCATAATTTGAAGATGTGATCCTCAATGCAGACAGGTTCTGAGGTGGGGCTTTGGAAAAGTCAGGATCATGAGGGCTCTGACGTCATCTGGGGATAAATCCATTAATAACTGAATGAACTACTGGGAGTTCATGAAAACTGTAGGCAGATGGGCATGGTTGGAGGATGAAAGTCACTAAGAGAATTCAATTGGGGACTATATATTTTTCCAGGCTCTCTCCACCCCCTTGCTTCATGACTTCCATGATCTGAGCAGTTTCCCTTTGCTATGCCCTTTAACTATGATATTCTTCCTCACCTCAAATAGAAAGATATGGAAAGAGTGGACCATGATCTGAAAAGCTCTGTAACCATGAGTCAAAATACATTTTCCTCTTTTAAATTTGTTCATGTCAGTTATGTTGGTGACAGCAACAAAAAGACGACTAACAAATCAGGCAACACTCTTGCCCTTCCACTCACTATTCTGCAACTACCAGTCAGAGTGAATGAAGCCTGCCACTCCAGTGCTCACCTTAACTAGCTCTTCATTTCAATTAAACAGTCAGAACCATAGAAAAGGCATCATCATCTGAACCCTACGCCCTACTCACTGCACTCCAGCCACCCTGGCCTCTCCTCTCATCTTCAAACCGGTTGGGCATGCTCCCCTTTAGAATCTTAGCCCTGCTTGTTCCCTCTGTCTAGAATTATCTATGTGTTTAATTCCATAGTTGTTTGGGGTTTTGATTTATATGTCACTTTTCAATGATGCCTAATCTGATTACCTTATTTTAAATATAATGGCATTTTAACGCCTGACTTTCCTTTTTCCTTTGCCAAGGTTCACGGTTTTTCAGACTATTCATCTACAATTAACCTAGCAGAACTTCCTATATGTTCTGTTTATTTTCTACTTTTCCGTTGCAGAATATGTGATCTGTGAAAGCAGGAAATATGATTTATTTTGTTCATGGATGTATTCTGAGTATTTTGAATAGGGCCGGGACTCACAAAAAGCTTCTCAAATAAAGGAGCGAAATCATAAATGGAAAAGAGCTCTTGGTGATGATTATGAACATTGGTTAAGATAATTCATTTTTTTAGAGAAAGATTTAGATCCAGATGCAGAATGATGAACCATATTTTAATATTTTAGAGATGTCATTATCTAAAGAGTCAGTATTTATTAGAAACATTACTATTCTGAATAAATTAACCCTATAATGTTACTTAACTCTTTGTCACTCATAATTAGCATTAAATTAACCATTTACTTTTCATGGGATAAAAATGAAGATACTGATCTTCATAACAGAAGTGACTATTAATAACAAATTACAAAGAACATGTACTTAGTTTTTTTGCTATAAGATATTTGATTTATCCAAAAAATATTCAGAATTACTTATTGAGTCAAAATTTTAGACATTCGCTCATCTATTAAAATTAATGTTACATTCTGATTAAATTTAGGCATTGTTAATACTGTAGAAATTCAAATATAAAAAATATCAGATTCTTGTTCCTGATACTAAGAATACTATAATGAAAATAAACCACTGGGTTAGAAGATGCAGTGTTCTTTGATATGGGGGATAAAAAAAAAAGGGCTTATCATATTTGTTGAAAGGAAAGAAAGGTTTCAACTCGAAATTTCTCAGAGTGTAGAATTGGTGATATGTGATCTGTGTTATTAATGTCTGGAATTGCACATTGTTAAAGGAGACTTTTTGTTTTGTTTTGGTACCAGAGATTGAACCCAGGTTGCTTAATCACTGAGCCACAACACTAGCCCTTGTTTTTATATTTTATTTGGATATAGAGTCTCACAGAGTTACTTAGGAACTCACTAAATTGCTGAGGCTGCCTTTGAACTTGTGATCCTGCTGCCTCAGTCTCCAGAGCCACTGGGATTAGAAGGGTGTGCCACCATGGCTGGCCAGGAGGCTTTTAATATGTATTTTAAAACTGAATTGTATTTTCACCAGCAACTTTTCAACTAATCACATTGTAGGATGGATTTTGTCTACTAAAGTTGTATAAATGCACAAATTCTATTTTGTTCTTTTTGTAGTTTTCATTAGTTTTTTAATATTCCATTTCTTCTAAATTCACAAACCTTTGTTCAGTAATTATATTTGTATTCTGGTTATATGCTTCTGAGGCTCTCAGGAGTGATCTTCTCAACAGAAGATTCTTATCTCCTGATTTTTCTCTATGATTCTGGTTTTCTTAGTCAAATACTATCATCTCTGATGTTAATGTGTCCACCAGGAATCCAATTCTAATATCACATTCTCATGAAAATGCATTAAACACATCACAGCCTTCCCTTAAGACAGTGATCTACCATCAGCCTTCCACAGGGTCTCCAGAAAAAGTTCATCTATCTGTCCTGCAATGTGATATGATATTATAAATAAAAATTCTAAGGAATTATTTAAAAATAAACTGAGCTAACAAGTTCATCAAGACATCAGGGTATAAGATCAATATACAAAATGAATTTTTTTTCTGTGCACTAGCAATGAATAATCAGAAAATAAAACTAAAGCAACACTCTGAAAAGGAAACTACCTTACATAAATCATTTAGTTAATAATAAATGGTAAATGTAGGACGACAACCTGTCCTTTTTGTGTATGCCTTTTTGTGTATGCTTGAACATATTGCAAATAAATATATATGGTAAAAGTATATTTCTTGAAACATTAAATTTTACTTGTTATTTGATTATCATTTTTCATTTAAATAAATTTAGTAGCACATGATTTTAAGAAAAAGTTCTGAAAATTCTTGTTGATTTAATATTCCTTTGACATACCCTTTTTGTTTTAAATTATGAATTAAATATAAATTATACCTGAAATATTGCCAAAAGTATGGTCAAAATTTGGTCCAGTAAAAGGAGGGTAGGTGGATCCTTGAATCCTTTCCCATTCATTGTCATCATTTAGATCCTGGATCCAGAAACAAAAGCCATCCTCAAAATCACAGTTAACTTTTTCATAATCTGTGAAATAAAAATGAAATAAAGAGCCCTAAACTTAAGTTCGTAGTATAAGTAGTTACATTAAGTTATGTTGAAAATAATCTAATTTTGTAGAGTTTATAATTGAGTGGGATAAGTAAAAGCATCCTTTTCTATTAATCTTCACTTTATTTCACTACATTAAGTCTGAAAAATCTTTTCTTTTCAACTGTGTTAAATTAATGTTTCTAATATTCATCATGACGTGAGCAAATACAAGCTTTTGTTATCTAAGTTTTACATCTTATCTCCATTGGTTTACCCACACAAACTTTAATTCCCCAATTTTTCTCTCCTTATTATTAAATTTAGTGCTTTGATCAAAATTAAGTCTACATGGAAACAGCTCTGAATTAGTTTAATCAATAATATTTTACTTGTAATATTGCACTATTTAACATTTTTAATTTAATTTTTATATCAATTTATAATTTTTCTCAAGTTGGTTATTAGATTTCTATGAAGAATGGGAACTATAATTTATAATTTCTTTCTGACATTAAAAGAGATGTACATAAAATATGTTCATAATGAAATTCCATGATGAACATTTTATGTCTTGATACTTTTAAAATTCTATTAAAATATTAGGAACCTGAAAATGCAAAGGATTAAGAGTAAATTATACTTACTATTAAGCTCACTGCTATTAAATGCAGTATATGTTGCACTAAAACCAATATAATCATTTTCATCAGATTCTATGAGAAAGGTGAGAGTAACTTGGTTGGAAAAGATTCTAATTGTGCCGGGACTACTTTCCCAAAGGGAAGCTACAAAAGAAAATGAATTACGGTTATAGGAATACATCCATTTATCCATCATTCTGATATTACTCAGTTAACTAAAAGCATTTCATTTGTGATTTACTTAATTGAAGTGTGTTTTCTAAGTATTGGAAAACCTCAAATTATTACACATATTTATGGTTTAAAAAACTTTTTCATTTTTAATTAGTAGGTACATACATTGTGTACACATATGAAAAGAAAAGATGTATTCTTTTACTGAAAATGTTCCTGTAAGAAACACAAATTTAAACAGTTCTTAAACCAAAAGTTAGTTTGGCTCATCAGTTATATCCTATGCCATACCAAAGGAGCTAAAATGCAGTCACAATGTTAGAAAAAAGAGTATATCTTTGTTTCTTTTTCTGATATAATTGTAGGACATCAATATAATACTTGGTGATTAAGTATTGAATCCATAGCACTTTATATTGATTTTTATCCTTGTTCTTTCTGCCTTAACTCTAAGCCACATAAATGTTATCTTTCAATTTTGATTCTTAAGGGAGTGAGAAATAGCCTTAGCTTTTAATTTTTTCCATTTTATTTATTTATTTATTTATTTATTTGTGCTGCTGGGGATTGAACCCAGGGCTTTGTGCATGCAAGGCAAGCACTTCAACTGAGCTATATCCCCAGCCCAAGTTTTTAAATTTGCAAACCCCAGATATACACACATAAACAGATATACATAAAATATTTAAATTACCTGAATATACAGAAGAAAATATGTCTAAAAGAGTTTCGTATTGGTAGTTGTAATGAAAAAGCAAGTTAGGAAAGAATGATTTAATATTTTATCAGATAATGTGACCTAGATATCAGATTCTGGTCTGTGAAATTGACCACACTTGCAGACAAACATCACTGTTATTTTTGAGTTTTAAATTCACATCTTAATATTTTCCTCCAAAATGTGTGTCATCCAGTGTTTCCTAATGAAGAATTATATTGATTATTTAGACTCCTCCTACCAGCATATGTAATTGTGTAACCAAAATTGCTCTCATATTGAAAAACTTTGTAGTTCATAAGTGTCTAGTCACTTAAGGTATGTAAATATTCCAGAAAGCTTCCTTTAAACCTGTCTGCTTTTCTCATTCTTGCTTTCTTTCTACAGCATTGGAATTCTCTGGCACAACTGTTTTTGGATGGATGTGAATGAGGCTGGTGGTAGCTCAATGGCACCTTTGATGATTGTAATGTGTTAGGATTCCTACGTTTTCCAATGTTATTGCACTGGTCTAAGTAGACTGCGGGTATGTCCTCAGATCCATTAACCTGCATCAAAAATAGACAATAACCCCTTATAAAGAGTATAAAATATGTGTCTGTAGACATTTTTTTAAAACTTTCCTCAGATTTTTAAGGTTTCCTTGAACCACAGATCCAATGAAAGACATGTATCTTATGTATAAACAAAGACAGTAGAGGGTGGTGGTTAAGAACTGGGGTTTCAGAGTCAGTATTCAATTCAGTTCTTGCTTTATGTCTGAGTAGATTTCTCTGTGCCTCAATTTTCTCCATGATAAGAAATTTTTCATAAAGATTTGTTATAAGGAGTAAATCATTTCCATTTGGAAGAGGGACTGCTGATAGTAAGTGCTCAATGAATGCTAGTGATGGTACATCTCTCACACCAATTTATTATAAGCCCTGAAAAGGCACAGATTATGACTTAATGCTTTCTGTACCTCTGCCATGATGTCAGAGTTTGGGAGAAGTTTAGTCAATATTTGAGCGCATGTATTAAGATGTGAGTACACAGAGTGATACAGTTTGCCTACATAAAATGCCTTTTGTTGAAAGAAAAAAGAAACCAATTGCCTGATAATTTTATAAAAGGTGAATTTTTCCTATATTACATGATAGAATAAAATTTTCAACACTAATTCCTTACGAAAATACAGTATTTTTTCCAAAAATTCAATATTCTATAAATAATAATTTACATAGAGTTGTCAAGCAGTCCCACCTGAATGTGAACTAACTCCTCATTTTTCTTCTAACAGCAATGACCCTGGTGAATAGGTTTTGTGAAAGAGAGCAGGGAAACATGATAAAGATGCTGGAGAGTTGGGATTTGTTTATCCTGATTAGCCTAATCAAGAATACAGCAAGTATTTCATGGTGTTAGACAGTTTTATAATTTCTCTAGATAATCCATTTTTCCTAATTTCCTAATATCTAAATATTTTCCAAGTGATAAAAATTACAACAGCATTTGAGATACATTTCCTAATTGGAATTGAATGAAAGTAAATCTGATAAGTATCTCTCACACAAAAGATTTGCAGAGCTTTTAGATGGGCTTGTGAACTGAAAATGAAAGTTTTGAAATTATTTCAATATGAAATAACTCTAAAGTCATGAAAAATTACTGCTTGTCTCCATTGAAAACTCACCTTAATACCTATACAATAGAAATATAAACCTATTAATCTAAATTTAAATCCACAAATACTGAGATTTTTTACATTATACCATTTACTATGCTTGATGCTAGGGGTATGATGTTATTGCTTTTCTTTAAAAAACTATTATTTTCATTATAAAATTTGTTTTAACAATCAAATGTTTTTATTTTTTTCTGATTACAATTAAATTTTTTTTCAAAACTTTGAAATAAAAATTTTAGATGGTCTTAAGCAAAGGACCCTGTTTTAATTTGAAACACTTTCATAGACCTCTTTGTACTCTCTTTCATATTACATTTTAAAGGTAATTATTTGTGCATTCTTTGCATCATTACATTTAACTATTTTAAAATTTATTCATAAATTACTGATAGTCTAAGCATTGAAAATAATATTTAGATGAATCAAGGTGTTTGAAGAGTAAAGGACTGTGAGAGTACCTACCACTTACAGAGCATTTAACTTTCTTTAATTTAGATTTCATCATCTGTAACGGAGAAACTATCATAATTGTTGTGAGGGGAGCATTTATTAAGCTGAAAAAGTCCTGACAGAATAACTCCATGCATTATAAGAGATCAATGTATGCTAAAATTTATTAATGTCACATTAGCCTTTGAAAATATTTATATAAACTTGAATATTTACCCATCTATGTAAATATTTATGTTGATTATAATTTTTAAGAAGAGCATTTTTCAATAACAAAAATGATTATGAAATAATTGGTCCATTTATTTAAGCCAAATGTTATTTACCATGAGTTCACGTTTTATGCATTCTCATTACTCTATTTGAATCTGGGCTTTCAAAGCACAATGAAAAAATCCATTATTCATTAAGTATTCAACTTTTCTAGTCAATTAATTAATTAATTTAGCTAATAAATCAAATTTTAATTCAATTAAAGTTAAATAGGTTATGTAAAAATAAATTCATCAAAATTTAACTTAATTAAAATTAAAATAATCTGTTTAAAACAATAGATTAAGATAACTGAAATGCAAAGAGTTTTGATTTGATTGCTGCCTCTAACATAACTATTTCTGTGAACTTGGGATTATTTGACTTTTTGGATCTCATTTGACTCCTATACATACTTTCCAGATTTGTTGAAAATATTAAATAAGAAGATCTACATAAATCATTCTGTAGTGTCAGATCAATAGCATCCATAAAATCTAAATATTATTAACACTTATTTAAATATTTCCCTTATCACTCAATCAATTAAAGTCATGTTATTTTAGATATGATTTACTTTTCACTACCCACAATCTGGATGTTAAAATGACAAAACTTTACTAATAAGATTCCTCCTAGAATTTTGTCCCTTCTTAAACTGTATACCATAAATAGAACTGTGAACTCTGAGGCCAAAGAGAACAAGTGGGCTGGGAAAATACATATTACTCATGCATCTCTACCTTCTCCTCAGATTCTATTAATTTCTATATACTAATGATAAGTTGTATGTGTAGCAGTATTATCTACACTACTGTTTACTGCGTTTATCTCAGATGCTAGACACTGTTTTACCCAACAGAGTGAACACTGACAGAGTTTCTGTGTGTTTATAACTTATGCAATGTCAGAGAAAATAGAATAATAAGATTTAGGGTTTGACTGAATTCTGTTTAATGGAGACTAATGTTTGAAGAATGTATGATAAACAAATATATAATATTTCTTTCACATTTTTTAAAAACATCAATTAGAAGAGGACCATGTGAAATAGTCACTATTTTGTTACAAAGTTAACATAGAACACTAGTTTCCTAATTTTCTTAATGAGGACTAGTTTTGCTTTTTCCTTCTAGTAACCTAAATTTCCAGTTCATATTTAGTTTAAAATTAAAGGGAAAACACCTTACTCCAAAAAGCTTCCCACATATTTTCATTTTGATGACGGATTATATTATATGCTTATAACTTACCTCTTAAAATCTTGCTTGATCCTATACCTTCATAAATATATAAAACATCTCTATAATCTGTTTTAAAGGAATCGAAGCTCAGTTTGATGGAAAGTCCTTGGTTTACACTAAATTAAAGGCATAAAGAGATTACAACGCTTTCAGCCATTATCATAATTCTTAATGTTGTCTAGAATGTGCATATATTTTCTTCTTTGGTGTTAAAAATAACATGACACCTACTTTCTTAGTGCATAGTACCATATCATTAATCATTAACACAATGTTGTATAGCAGATATCCAGAACTTATCTCTCACAAGTGAAGTTTTACAAACTGAACACCAACTGCTATTGCTCTGTACCTCCTGCACCTGGCAACCACCATTCTGTTTTCATTTCTGTGAGTTTGAGGAAATTCTTATAAGGGAAATCATGCAGTATTTACTCTATGTGCCTGACTTATTTCACTTAACGCAATGTTATCAAGGTTCATCCACATCATATCATCAACAGGGCTTCCTCCTTTTTATTGTTGAATAACATTCCACTGTGTGTGTGTATAGGTCATATTTCTTTTATCCCCTTATACGTTGATGGAAACTCAGTTTCTTTCCACACCTTGGCTATTGTGAACAATGCTAACATATGCAAAGGAGTCTAGATACATCATGTGAGATCCTGATTTTAGTTATTTTGGATAAATACCCAGAACTGGGATTATTAGATCATATAGTTTTTCTGTTTTTAATTTTCTTTTTGAGAACCACATATAACCGTATTATTTTACCTTCTTACTGTTAGTGCACAAGGATTCCAATTTCTCCACATTCTTATCAATGCTTACTTTGTTTTGATTTTGTAATTGTCATCCTAACAGGTGTGAGATGATGTCTTGTGGGGATGAATTATAAAACATTTGAAAATGAGATTTAGTCTCCAAAGCCAAGCAGTAACCTTGTGAGTTGACCTGTACTAAAAGCTGGCCCTGGATGAATGAGGCCTTCTGGCTAAGGGCACAACAAGCTCATTTTTAGGTATAATTTTAGTACTAACTTGGCCTAGCAAACAAATGAGGACCTTCTCTCTAAAGGAAGTTAATTTTTAAATGTCTAAAGGTCTTTACTGAGAAATGACTATTTGTGATAAAACCCAAGATTTAACAAATGCTACATTCTAAGTCTGGTCAGGGGCTGAAGTTCATGGCTGGAGTTTAGTCTTCAAGGAGTAGAGTGACATTAAATGAAATGGTGGCTGGGAGCAGGGCACAATTAAAAGCCATTTAAGAAGAAACCCACGTTTATGTATCTGAGTGGTGTTTGCTGCCAGGGAGATAGAACAATGGCATGTGGTTAAAAAGTTAAAAAAATAAATAAATAAAAATTTAAAAAATAATAATGAAAGAAAAACCCAAAATACAAAAATAACCTGACATGCTCTTTGTCCCTGGGTATTGGGTTCAACAGTTCTGGAGTGGATTCTGGTCTGCATGCTTTGAAAAGCTCCAGTGGTGATTGTGAGAAGATACCATTCACAGGCTCCTCTCAGATGTGCTTGGTAACCACAGGAGGTTGGCAGGAACAAGGAGATCGAGATGAAGGAGAGAAGTTTCAGGCAGAGTTAGCCTGCTACTGAGATCTGTAGGGAATCCAGAGTCAAAGCTGAAGAAGACAGAGACAGAAGAAATAAAGAAAACTTCAGAGATGACTTCTGCTCTTTTAATTAAAGTTTTTGTGTCTGTAGGCAAGAAAAGACAGTTCTTCATTAGGTGTTGCTTTTAAGCCATGATACTAAGGAATGCAAGAGAAGCAATCTAGGAGCCTTTTTGTTCAGGGTCCTTTGTCTTCTCAGAGTAGCAAACTGGAGATTGAAGAGAAAAAGTGCATACTGTGTTTAGTTCTTTTTTTTTTTTTTTAATTCAAAACAGCCAACTCACTTGCAATAAAAATAAGATTACCAGAAGGCTATAATCTGATGTTTTTTTTTATCATATTAGGTATCTTGGTTTCTTTCTTATATTTTAAGAGAATGAATATTTTCTAAATTTAATGTATACACTCTAATACAATTAGTAATAATACAATTTGTAATAATTGTATTATTAGATAATCTTTTATAATTTACTTTTGTTGAGCACTTACATATACAAAGTAGTCTATATTAATTTTTATCTTTTATGATGACTTTGATCCAAGTGATTGGGACTGCTGAGCTCTACAGATGTAAAAATTCGGGTTCACAGAGATTTATTAATTTGCCTAAAATGACACATCTCAGATTTGTCTCAGCAACTCTGGCATTATTTGTCTGGGACAAATCTGAAGAAACTTGATTTGAACCCACACAGACTGTCGAACACTAACCTCCATATTTTTAATAATTTGACTCATGCTAAATGTAGTCACAATGTCAAGGGTGGGTTGATCTAGCCCAAAATATAGTTTAGTTGCATATGAAACATTTCTCCACTTAATTGGTCTTCTATGCATATAGAAAAGTCATTGTCTCTATACTCACTTTGATCACCATTGAAAAAAACAATAACTATATGGTACAATGAATCACTGATATAGTAATTAGGATGGAGAAGAAAAATCACTAATTAATTATGTAAATAATTCAATTTTAATTTCATCATGAAGTACAATATTTGATTTAGGATAATATTTTAGATTTTTCAGGTTTATATTATCATTCCATATCAAAAGTGAATTTCTTAAAAGAGTTTTAAAATTATTTAATAAAAATGAAGGAGACAGAAAAGAAACACAAATTCTTAATTGATAGGATGATTATTACATAAATGACATTATTATTACAGCAAAAGTTTTTAATCTGCTCTGCACATAAACCCTTTAAATTTGAATTGTCTTTATTATGATATAAATTTAACCATTAAATTATTTTCAATGGGTATTAAGATTGTAAAGATTGAAAAGAAATTATTATATACATGGGTTTAAGTGAGTTTATTTCAGTACCCCTCATATTTATCTAGTATGAATTCTTTTTCCCTTGGAGTATTTCCTTCTTCATGAAGAATGCTAGGTAAACATTCAGGTTATATAATTTGTCAGCAGTCTGCTTATTTTAATGAAGAGCAATTTAATCGGTCAATTGAAATAAGAACTTGGAGATGAAGTATATAATAATGGACCCAAATGTCATTCAAGATATAGCCAAAAGGGGGCCAGGGGTTGTACTAAGTTGTAGAAGTTGTAGAAGTCTTTTCTAGTTTGCTTGAGACTAACTGTGTAACACTGATGAAGATTTGCAAACAATTTTTGGCATAATGATAAAGGAATTGCAGTTGCCCTCCATAGCCATGGGTTCTATATCCACAGATTTAACCAAGTATGAATCTCTTATGGTTTGGATGTGAAATATCCACCAAAGGCTCCTGTGTTGAAGAGTTTGTCTCCAATGTTCAGAGATGAGGTTTTGGGAAATGATTGGATCCTGAGGGCTCTGATCTCATCAATGGGTTAATGGATTGATATATTAAAAAGGACTATTGGGAGGTGGAGGGGATTTCTGGGAGGTATGTCCTATCTGAAGAAATTAAGTCATGAGGAGGAGGTTGCCCTGGGAGGGTATATCATGTATCTGCTCCTTTCTTTCTTTCCTTCCTTCCTTCCTTCCTTCCTTCCTTCCTTCCTTCCTTCCTTCCTTTCTTTCTTTCTTTCTTTCTTTCTTTCTTTCTTTCTTTCTTTCTTTCTTTCTTTCTTTCTTTCTTTCTTTTTTCCCCCTGTGCTTCTGAAAGCCATAAGGTGAACAACTTTGTTTTTCATGCTCTTCTTCCATGATGCACTGCCTCACCTTAAACCCAAAAGCAATGGGGCCAGCTGGCCATGGGCTAACACCTTTGAAACTATGAGCCAAAAATAAATTTTTCCTACTTTAAATTGCTTTTCTCAGGTCACAACAATGAAAAGCTGACTAACAGAATCAAACATACTTAGAAGTAATTGTGCTGACATGGAAAGACTTCATTTCTTGTCATTATTCCCTAAACAATCATCAAAACTATTTAAATAGAATTTACATTGAACTAGTTATTATAAGTAATCTAGAGATGATTTAACATATATGGAAATATGTGTGGAGGTCCTATATAAATACTAGGCCATTTTATATAAAGGAATTGAGCATCCACTGCTTTTGGTATTGACAAAGGTGGGGGGTTGGAACCAATTCCCTGTGGATATGGGCAGAGAACTGCATTCTGAGGACAGATGCAGATGACAAGAAATTCCATTTCTTGTGACACACAGCTGTGTATGTGTGCTAGTTACTTTAGTAGCATGTAATCTGTGCCAGTCATGGAGAAGGAAACAAACTTGTTTCAGAGTCCAGTGATATGGCTTCATCTATTAAAAACTGTTATACATAGGACAGACTATTTTATAAAGGTAAAAACGAGAATGAAAAACTTTTGAACAGTTTGTTGTTTGAAAGAATTTTGTAGTTACTGGTAACAATTATTGTTAAAAAATACTACTGGAAGTGATAAGACATTGAATCAGAAAAAGACTTTATAACTAAAGAACAGAACATAGAAGATGGACTCTTACCTTATGACCCACCGGCAAGCAATACTTGATTTAGATGGCTTTGGATAATGGATAGCCTGGAAAGACCCAGAAGATCCAGTCAATAAAAATCTTCCATCGCAAGCTGTGGCTGCAAAAAAATGCCAATTAATGTTAGACAAGAACAATCTTGAGATTTAGAGGGGTTACATTATTATCAGGTTTCCCAGCTTATAAACAACAATTCAAAGCTGGGCAGTCTTACTGTGCTCTTATTTTCTAATACCATAATAGAGCTATTGTAGACAACAAAACCCATTCTGAGCAGGTGAAAGTGTACATGAAAGAAGAAGGAAATTTTCAACAATTCCATCTTTTCCAATTTTCTGAAAAATGGAATATAGATCACACTTATAATAGCATTCCACAACAAACAAGAGGAAGCAAAGCATGTGCAGAATTAAAAAGGGAACAAAACAACATCAATTTACAAAATCAATTTGCAAAGCTGGTGAAACTTTAGTAATTTTTCAAACTTTACAGATGGTTTTAGAAAGGTATAAACAGACTTGTGCTGCACAAGATTTATAGTTTTCCAAAATATTATGGCCATGAGTCAGAGATTTGTCTGTTTGCTGGACTCTGTTTCCCAAGGCAGGATTATATCACACTTCTCCAAATCCTTTGCAGTCAGATGGAGTCATGTGACTAAGTTGGTTACTAAACTATTGTGGAAGTAATTGTGTCTATTTCCAAAAGTTTTGAAAAAAGATGTTCTGTAACATTATTATGTTCTCTGTGAGCAGGTTGTAGAGAATTCTTTGGAGGACTCTGGGGGCAGAGAAGGTAAAGGAAGAAGACCTGGAACTCTGAATGCCTACAAAGAGTACAATCCCTTCCCATAATTCCTGGTGTGATATAGGTGAATTATTATTGTCTCAAATTGCTAAGATTTTTTTTATCATGGTATTAATTCTATGTTAAAGAATATGATTGGTTTGCCTGTCCCTGGAATTGCAAAGCTTTACTACAAGTGGATAAATCCAGGGTAAATCTCACTCAAAAGGGCCTCTTACAAATTTCTGAATGGAATCAAAGAGGGAGAATATTCCTGAGGGACCTTAAAATTGCAGCAATATTAAACTATTTATAACAAAAATTTCAAAATGTAAAAATGCTATCATTTCAAGATGTGGGACTGTGCTGTGAGCTTTTGTATATATGCTTTCACAATGGAACAAGATAGGCTTTCAGGTTAAGCAGATGTAACTCAACCATGGATGAATAGGATTCCTGGGTGTTCAGGACTGTGACTGTGCATTGCTCAATGCTTTCTAGTGCATCATTAGGAAAAAAAATTTTTCGAGAGTGAGAATCTGTCAAATTATACCAGCCATTCTTCTATGTTATCAGAAATGTTGCCTGTAGTGGGATGGGATTCCGAAGGGTATGTACTGAGAGCTCCCCCTGCTGGTTCTATGTTTACCAAGAGCTTATTTGGTCCAGGCACTGAATTCTCCAAGATGTATATAAATCTATCATGACCTATCCCCATCCACAATGGTCTATTATACACATACATACGAGGCATGCAAATTTTGAGGACACTCTACAACTTTTAAATAGGCCTGCACCTTCTCTTAAAGACTGTGAGTCAGCATCTTTTCTTCTCACAGGTCAGCTAAAAAGTGAACTTTCTTGCTGATGCAATTCTAATCAAAAGTGAAAAACAATTTAAAGAAATCTTGGTTTAGCTATAGTCAGCTATAAGTTGTGCAAACCTAAATAACCAAAGACTAAAAAAAGAAGCTGTGTGAGGAAGTCAACATTAATGTGACTCTATTAATAACACAAACTAAAATTAGGGCTCACAGCTGGAGCAAAATAAATGAGTAAGAGACAGGGCAAAGGTTAATTTCATATAGAGAAAACCTCTTAATGTTATGCATTTTTCTGTGACTGTAGATTGATGGACAAGGGCTTTGAGGTGGAAATTATGCTACTAAAGTTTAAGTTGGTGCTGCAATATAGTCCACTGGGCTTTTTTGCACACCATCAATAATTAAAATGAATACAACTTGAATCTTGAATTCCCACTAGATAAAGATAGAGTAATTGATTGAATTTTCCACTACCTTATTTCACAAATAATTCAAATTTATTTTCCAATATATACAAGGCTAACTTTAAAATGCAAATATGATAATTGGGAAAATGAGAATTAATATTGATACAGAGGCTAAAGACAGTTACATGGAAAGCTGATCAATACTAAAGTTAATAATCATAAAGCTTCTATGATAGTAAAAATAATAGTGCAGTTTGATTATGTCTTTAAAGAAAATTTAGCTAATTAATTCTAAAACTGAAGCTCGCCTGATGAGTTTATAAGGACTTTGAAAAGTAATCATTACCTTAAAACTTTTTGGGGGACAAATTGTCACTCTTTCATTGTTATTTTTTGATATACTTTGATACTAGTTTATAAAAATTATAAATTCCATGAAAATAGAGACAAAATTATAGGTGTGATATATGTTCTGATTATTTGATTCATCTAATATATTAGTTATGCTTTTTCTTTCACTTTAAGTTATTGATCCTCATTACATAGGCTTAATGCTGTGTGTCTGTCTTTGACATTCATTCTTACTTTTGAAATAAAAATCAACATCACCTCTGCTACCTCTTGATGGCACACTTGCATCATTCTCTTGAAAAGGTTTCAGAAAATCTGTGAAAACTATAGCAAAAAAGATGTTTTTTCCCTCTTTGAGTAACTTAGTTATATAAAATAGATTAAAAAATATTCTGTAGCCTGCACTTTCTACCAATATATTCTGAGTGCACTTCACAGAACATAGTTAAACTTTGTAGCTTTGAATTTTATCCAAGAACATTTGAATTGGGTTGCTGAGTGGAAGTCTCTTTAGCAGAGTTACCTTTTGTTGAGCTGGTGCTGGGAAACAGACCAACTGCCCATCTTATAAAATATGTACCCAGTGAAGAGGTAATTTAAAACATTTGGCTCCTCATTGAAACATTCATCTTCAATTGATATCAAGCAAAATGAAAAAAAGTGTAATATAATAGAAGAGGCAAGTGCAGCAAATAGAAACTGTGCCCTTAACACACTTCAGGAACTAACTGTATTCACAGTCAATTTAAAAACTAATTATAAACCATATCAAAAAAAAAAAAGCAAGCAAGAAAGAAAGAAAAATAAAAAAAGGAGAAAAGGTACATGTTTTTTGTTTAATATTTTAAAAATAAATTCTTGCTTAGTTTATCCAAATGGTTCTTCACATTGCTGACTAATTCATGCTGACATTTATGTGGTAATCTTCTTAGTATGACACATATCAAGATAAATTACCCAGTTAGATATTACTTTTGTTATAGTTTAGATATTAGGTGCCCCTCAAAAACTCATGTGTGGGACAATGTAAGAAAGTTTAGAGGAGAAATGATTGGTTTATTAGAGTCCTAATCTAATTAGTGCATTAATCCATTAATATGGATTAACTGGGTCATAACTGTAAGTAGGTGGGGTGTGGCTGGAGGACATGGGCTACTGGGGACCTGCACTTAGGGTTTATATTTTATTCCTATTGAGTGGAACTCTCTGCTTACTGGTGGCCATGTTCTGAGCTGCTTTCTTCCACCACACCCATCTGCCATGATGTTCTGCTTCATCTCCAGTCAGAGAAATGGATTTGGCAGTCAGTAGACTGAGATCTCTGAAACTGTGAACCCCAAATAAACTTTTCCTCCTTTAAGTTGTTCTTCTCAGGTCTTTTGTCACAACAGCAAAAAGTTTACCAAAATAGTTTTCTAATAAACTTTTATAAATGGAACTGAATTATAAAATGAAGTAATAAGCCAAAGAGAAAATATGTCTGATCATTTAGAGTTATGTTTGCTATATGCTACTGAAGCATTTAATACTAATACTAATACTAAAATAATAACACTAAAATAAGTGCTAAATATACAAATAAAACATAGATGTTTTATCATAAGACAATAAGTTGTTAATTATTAGTGTTTGCATTATTGCCAGAACTACAAGAGGCAAACAAAAGCAACAATCAAAATTGGGTGGTGCTTACTGGATTAGATGCTGTTAAACTGTAGGGGAAAAGGCTTATTAAAATATGATAGTGAAAAAAAATGAAAAAAATTATTTAAAAATATAACGTCAAATATAAGAATTCAATTTTATTAGAATTAGTAGTAATTTAATATAGAAAAGGGATGAAAACGATGACTCTCATCCCTCATTAATTATAGACATTGCTGATCACAGAGTTCTTTTACAGTTATGAAGAATTCTGTAAAATTAATAACATCTTTAACATTATGTAATAAAGTTTAGGAAAATATTAGTACTATTATTTCTAGAGTTTGTATGAAATTATACACATGGCTATTGGAAAAGCTCATTCTTCAATACTTTCAGATGTCTGATGAGTGTGTATGTAGAATGAGAGAGGACACAGGGAAGGGGGAGAGAGAACAGGTGGGAGACCTTACCACAAATTTTATTGTCTTCATCGGAACCATCTGGACAGTTTATTTCTCCATCACAAAATAAATCAATTGAAATACACTTCAGAGAATCAGCACAAGGCCTGAAGCCAGGTGGACACTCTATTGAGGCATTTCCTTAAAAACATAAAAAGATTTAAATTATAAGCTTGTACTGTAGAATTAATTTCCAATTGGTGAAAAATGTACAATGTTCAAACATTTGTTATTTGTTTTTTTGTAAGTTACCTCCTTAGTTAATGAGTATATACTTCACTTTCCAATAGAAATATTTATTTCATTTCATGAATAAAGTATTTTTAAATATAGAAGATTTTAAATTTTGAAAAAATTTCTTTGTAAATGTTAAAGTGAAAATTTTATCTTAAGCTTGATAAAGTAATATTAGAGTTTAGTCCTTAATATTTATAAATCCTGGCATTGTTGTACTGTATGGGGAATTTATCAGCAGCAGCATATAGTAACCACTTCATTTGTTCTTAAACTTATTATTTGGAAATACAGTGGATTCTAGCGATAAACATTCTGCAGAATAAAAATACATCAATGAAAGACATTTTAAAGTAAGATAACAAATTTAATATTCTCAGTACATTGCTACATTCAGCAGTAAAGAATCCCATGGTTATTTTGGTTTCATATCTCTTTGCTTCTTGAATCAGAGAATCCTAGAGGATAAGATAAAAACACACTCCTGCAAGTTTCTTTGCCATAATCTGACCAGGATCTGATTAACTTACAGATCTCAGCCTGTCTTCCCTTTCACCTGCCCACTTCCTCACATGTAGATATAGAGAGGAACCAAGAAACACATTTCACATCTAGAAATTGTCTTGGAAAATTTTAAGTGCAACTCTAAAAATCAGAAATGTTCTCAAATATCCACAAAATAAAATATGGTTTTAGTTTTCAGAGTAATGTGGGTATTTGAATATTTTTTTCTCTAACTATAATAACAATGATGGCCTAAAGATTTTGAAATCTTTAACTCAATAGCATTTTTTTTGTTATTGGTCTTAGTCTTAAAGCCAGAACTGTACTGCCATCTGCTGGGTTTTAAAAATATAAAAATTTGAAATTATGAAATTTGTTATGCTCCAAAAGCAACTAGGAAAATAAAAAAATATTTTTATGTCAATTAATCTACTGAGGTAAAACTTGATTAAAAACTTTCATAGACAGGGTTACTATACACACACACACACACACACACACACATACACCCACAACTAAATTAGCTTTTTGTAACTGACTCTAATTAAAATGGACATAAACCATTGGGAAATTTATGGAACACCTAATATCTAAAATAGGACCAAATATCAGAGTCATTCAAAAATGGCATAATATCCCATTTAAGAGAATAAAAGAATAATAAAATGTTATTTAATAATTCCCAAAGTAGAATTCATTAGAATTGTCATATATAAAAGCTATTTATCCAAAGAGTCATTATCATTGAGTCCCAATCTGGAAAAGGCATACTAGTTGATAGTACTGAATAAATGTTTGATAAATCAATTTTATTTATTTATAGTAATATAAATAAATAGATGGGGAAAAAGAACTTTACTTGAAATTTTATATTATTTTAACAGTTGTTAATAGGATCCTGTGTATTCAGAACTTAGATTAGATTTGGGGATATAGCTAGGAAGATACATAATTTTGGCTGTCCTTATTCTTCTCATGACAGTGTCACTTCCAGAAGTTTCACATCTCAGCCCATTCTCTATTGAACAATAGATCAAACCTGGGCAAAAGATAGCTCTTGGGACCCTTTGATCTCACTATGGACCATTCATTTGCTCCACAACTCGTTATTGTCTACTACTTGTGTCATGGAACTTTAAGGGACAAAGAAGAGAGGATGAGTAAGGAAGAGCCTCTGTTCTCACAGAGCCTGGAATTTAGTGGGAGACTGGTTCATTAATTTTTTAAAAGATGTTTTAAAAAAAGTGTTGTAGAAGCAGCAAGAGTTAGTTTTCTTCTGAAGGAGGGATTAAAGATCTCATCCCAGAAAAGGCTGTGTTTAAACTAGATTTTGAAGGATGGTTAGAAGGGAACCAGGAGGATAGGTGTATGTGACGATGTGACAGAATCAGATCCCTATGTGGAAACCAGATGAATCTAAGTTTTCTAGAAAAAAAGAATGGAACCCATAACAGGAAGGGGATTTGGTGCCAGGTTTAAGGGCCCTTTTAATCTTCGTTAAATGTTAGAAATGCTTTTCTACAGGAAATGACATAGAAAGTTTTATTATACTTGTGTGATGTGACCAGCCCATGTTTCATAAAGGCAATTCTGGGGTCATGTGGAGAATCAACTGGAAAGATGAGAGCAGTGGAGAAGCTGTTTCAGTTCCCCAGGTGGACCTTCATAATGGCTGAATTTTCTTATGGGCCAGAGAGATGGGGCTTGGAATGAATTTCGATTTAACAGAGTGATGAGCTTCAATGATCAAATGAGTTCCTGACCAAGACCAGAGGAGGTGGAAAAGGAGCAAGTGTAAGTGATGGGCAGTTAAATTACTAATGGTGTTTAGTCACAATAGTGACTAGAATAGAAACATATGATGGGACTAGAAAATGAGTCTATTTTAAAGCATTTTCACTGGAAGGTAGAAATATTGGATACTCTTGTTTGGGTTTTGTCCATTATTTCTCTCCAGATTATTTCATAAGTACTCGTCAGCTGATTTGATCCATGAAGAGACAGAAGTTTCTCATTTAGAAATTAAAGTGGAAAACACAAGTATAATTGTTATATAAGGATAATGAGTTTCAGGATTTTGTCAAATCATAATTTTACCCAGTCTTCTTTCTATTTTCCCTTATTTATACAGTCATGATTTCAGTTTCTGACGACATGATTGACTAAGATATTAGTTGTTACAGAAATCTATCATAGGGCAGTCTTTTTGTAAATGACTTCTATTCTTAAAATGGGAGTTCATTGACTTACAACTTGGTTTGCATCTCATTCCTTAATTTCTGCCCTATTATTTCTTCTTCTCTAAGAAGTACTAAGCTGTACTTCTTAACAGAAAATGTTTGGAAGGAGTTAATGAATTCTACTTAAATAAATGTACTCAAAGAAAACAATAAGTGGTTCATTAGAAGCTGATCACATTACCTGAATATTAGTTACTGTTTATTTGAGTGGAAAGAAGATTTGCACATATTTTCATATTTGTAGAGTATTTTTCTTCACGATACTGTTTTTTTTTTACATAGTATGAAAACACATTAGTAAATTTGCATTGTTTTGAAATTATTCACATAGATCATTTTAATTATCTAATTATATTTGTATAGAGGATTCAGTATATGCATAAATGAAATGTGGTTACTTCAGAGTGATCTAAAGTCAAAACAATTTTTAGTGATGTGGGACCAGAGAACTCCTGTATGTACATTGTGCAAGCTGGTGCTAGGCAGCATGGAGAATAAGAGTAAAATTCTTGCCTTTATTCTAAATCATGTGCAAGAAATATTATAATAAGACAAAAATTAAAAATTGTAATTTGGAAATTTTGAATTTCTACTTTCCTTTCATTTATATAATAATGCTAGGTGGCCAGAACTTACTTAAGACCAATTAGCCCAAGATTTCTATAGCTCACATACTACTAGTCAGGTGTGGTGATGCACGCCTGTAATTCCAGCAGCTTGGGAGGCTGAGGCAGGATCACTGGTTCAAAGCCAGCCTCTGGAACTTAGCAAGGCCTTAAGCAACTTAGCTAGACCTCATCTTTAAATAAAAAAAATTAAAAAAGGGATCAGAGGATGTATCTTAGTGGGTAAGCACCCCTGGGTTCAACCTCCGTTACAAAAAAAAAAAAAAAAAAAGGAAAATAAATAAATAAATAAATAGTATCTGAATCTATGAATGTCTGAATTGGTAACTAATTTCATTTCACTCTGCTATACTAGAAAATAGACATCACTTTACATAAGTTCTCATCTGCTTTGATAGAACAAATCTAGTCTTTTAAGCAAGACTGTGGCATTTCAATTCAAATGAAATTATTATGGATGAATCTTTTAAAGTACTGATATCATTGAATACGAACATTTTAAATTAGAGGAGAGTGATTAGTGCTAAATAAATATTATGTTCTCAAATGCAGAAGAAAAATATTTCAAATGTATAAATTTATATGTGAGTGTGAGTGTGTGTATATACATATATATATATATATATATATATATATATATATATATATATATATACATATATATGTGTGTATATAAAATATAAAAGGAATAAAGCCTCTGTGCCTCAGTCTTGGAACAATAAAATTGAAGGGCATGATTCTATCTTAGCTTCTTTTGGTTCAATTTCAAGTTCTTCACAAAATCAGCCAACTTGTCTTTTTTTTCAGTCCCCAAACTCTTCCACATATTGAAGTTATACCAAGATTACATTTTGTTTGAGATTGAGAAAGCCCATGATAGTGACATTTTTGTTTTTCTGCAATCAATGCCTGCACAGTCAGCAACAAAGGACTAGAAAAAGCTGCAGTCTAGAAACCCTTCAAGCATATGAGTAATTGCCCAACAGCCCCACTAGGCACTCTGTAGCAGCCAAAAAATCAATCTGTATAATGCCACATTAGCTCCTAGTTCTCTCTGCTAGTGTTCCAAATGGGTTAGTAAAAATTTACAGTAATTGGCAGCAAAGGCTGTAGAACAATACAACCTAACCCTCATGGACTTTGTACCTGTTATCATACAAAAATTCTCTTGCAGAATTTATAATAGTACTGATGCCAGGTATATGATGCATGCATTTGTTGATTTTTCTCAAACTCTATCTTCCAGGCATATAAAAATGAGAATAAACTTAACATCCCTGAAAGGCATATCCATAATAAATTACTGCTTGGAAACCACAGTTCTCAAGTTTAATTGCCTCATTCCCCTCTATAAATCTATACCATCTTGCCTTGTGAGAGGAATAAATGAGAAGTATGTTTCAGAACACATGCAATACATGGATTTAGTGAAAAAGGGAATGGGATATTTTGCCATCTATTTGTCTTATAATAATTCTTTGAGCCAGTGAGCCACCCTCTCCTCCAACCCGTAGCGCTCACCTATAATCCCAGCTACTTGGGAGGCTAAGGCAGGAGGATCAAGAATTCAAAGCCACTCTCAGCAAAAGTGAGGTGCTAAGCAACTCAGTGAACCCTGTTTCTTAATAAAATACAAAATAGGCCTGGGGATGTGGCTCAGTGGTCAAGTGTCCCTGAGTTCAATCCCTGGTATTATAAATAATAATAATAATAATAATAATAATAATAATAATAATTTGAAAACAAATTAAAGTAAAACAACACAACATTCAATAACAGGAAATGTTTTGAAATTAAATATTTTTGGTTAAAAGTGACTCTATTAAAATGAGCACTGCCAAATATAATCATGTTATTTTATTTAAACAGATTTTTAAAAATCTTCTTTTAAAAAAAGTCTACAATTTTAACTATTATTATTTTTCTCTTTGGGGTCCAAGTCAGTAGGGGAAGGGGGAAGTGATCCAATACTGATTGTGACCCTCTGATGTATGAGTCACTGAGTTGACAACGATGTAGTAGAATCTATATGACCTCTTTTTAATTCTCAATCACCCTTGAAGGCATAATTTTTTTTTTACTCTTTATTTTTCAGATAATAAAAATAAAGATCAAAGAAGCTAGTTATCTTGCTAAACAAGTCTGGAGTAACTGGCAATATTAGGTAATGGGTGGATTCACACATGTCTTTTCAACAACTGAGAATTTTATATTGTATTGGACTTTTATTTGAAATCTCAATTAAATTGTGAAAGACATGCTAAACATATCTGACCCCATTCTTGTAGTTTAAACAATGGAGAGGTGATGGATCTCCCTTATTCTCTATCCCCTCATTCACCATCTCCTCCAACCATGGGAAACTGAATATGTGATTTAACCAATTTTCTATATTTATTGGAAGATTTGTCTTTAGAGTAGTAAGGGAGAAAAAATTTGTTTGAAGTTCAAGGACTTCTTGCTTTATTTAGGACTGATTCTTTTTCCCCTAAGTCATTCCACATAGTTCTCTTAGGACATTTTATCCAGCTAAGAGGAGCTCAGTAACTGGTTGACATGAATCATTCAATAAATCCACAAACATAAAAATTAAAAAATGGGCATTAATTTGGATATTTGGATTTTAAAAATTTTAGCAAGAAATTTCTTAAAACATATGTAAATTACCTTTTTAGTTTATTTTTAACTTCAAAGAATTAGTCATTAGCAATCCTAAAAGCATTTTTTCTTCAGATATGTTAAAGGCTGGTTTGGGATGCTGTAAATATTTTTTTTCAACTTAGAGAGGGAGTGTGGGCTTAATGATGACAGTTTTTAAGTATGTCGAGCTGCTGTGTGGCTGTACCAGAACACAACAGCAGGCTTGCTTATGGTGCCATATAGATTTCTCTATGGGTTTTAGAGCTCTGATGGCTTGTATTCTAAATTATTTTGATTCATGTTTCATGTATATATTACCTTGCATTTCAAATATCACACCAAACCATTTAAAGCAAGAATTATTAACTCTTACAAAGAATGGATATTTATGGTTTTACAAATGTTCTTTTCTTTTAATATATAACATATAATATAGACTTTAGTTACATGAAATGGTAGTGCTGTAATTCCCCTTTATCCATACTTTCATTTTCTGTGCTTTCAGTTACTTTAGGTCAACTATATTCTGAACATATTTAATGGAAAATTCAATAAATTAACAGTTCACAAGTTTTAAACTCAATTTCATTCTAAGTAGCATGATAGAGACTTGCACTATGCTGCTCTAATCCCATATTGGGTGTGAGTCAAGCCCCTTTTTTCAGTGTATCCACATGTTATACACTATCCACTCATGAGTTACTTAGGAACTGTCCTAATGATCAGATTGTTGTATTTTGCAGAGCTTAAGTGCAAATAACTCTAATTTTTAAAAAATAGCCCCAAACTACAATAGTAATGATGCCAGATGACAATTTAGACATAACCAAAGTGATATCTTACAGAGCTTTTCTAAAACAGAAAGGTAAAATGAGAAAAAAATATAAAATAGAAAGGAGCTGGAGATACAGCTCAGTTGTTAGAGTGCTTGTGCCTCAAATGCACAAGGCCCTGGGTTTAATCTCTAGCACCAATAAATGAATAAATAAATAAATACAGAAGTAAATAAATAAAGAAATAAAATAGAAAGGCAGATGTTTATCACAGATGTGTATATTTAATAAAATTAAATATATATATATATATATATATATATATATATATATATATATATATATATAAATGCTTCTCCACTTACAATAGATTCACATTCTAATAAACCTGTCATTAATTGAAACTATAATAGGTAAAAATATCTTTAATACATTGAATGTACCAATATCATAGCTTAGCTCAGACTACCTTGAACAGGCTCAGAACTCTTATATTAGCCTACAGTTGGGAAAAATTTTCTCACACAAAGTCTCTTTGATAATAAAGTGTTGAATGTCATGTAATTTATTAAATATTATGTTGAAAGTAAAACCAGAACAGTTGTATAGTACAACACCATCATAAAATTGAAAAATCATAAGCTGAATTATTGCAAGCTGGAGACCATCTGTATAGAGCTTAGTGATATCAGCAGTTTCAAGCATCTGCTGGGCATCTTGAAATGTCCCCTCTATGGATATGGGGTACTTACCATATTATGGGAGTTGATGGAAGATCTACACAACTTTTACTTTATTTAGTTTAATTAAAAGGATTAGGGCTGCACATAGGCTATTTAGCATGAAGACTAAATCAAAACTAGGGAAAGCATTTTAGTTGCTTGGCACAAAGATGGGAGCACAAATTACTAGGAATCCAGATAAATTGGCTAATCAAATATTTATAGTAGGAATTGGCATAAAGTAGACACTGATTCAAAAAAATTATTATTGAGTGAATGACTTCAAGGCTAGCTTGGTCATGGTTTGGCAACCAGTACTTTAGTAATAGGAAGAGGCATGTAGAACTTGTATGTAGAGAGAGAAATCAAAAGAAAAAAATCCCTAATATCTGATGAAACCATCATGCTTTCTGGAATATATTTTCATACTATTGATCCTTAGCAACAGATAATAAACTTTGTTCTGATAGAGTGAGGTAAGATAACCCAAGCATTAGCTCCCCAAAATATTGTCACTTTAAACCTGAATCTAAAAGTACAATCTCCTATGTTTCCGTTTTCTTATCTTTACAATAAGGGTAATGTTAAACTGCTTTGGCATCACAGAGTTTTCAGATCTAAACTGGAACACGAATAAAACCTTTTAAAAACATATAGAAATTATTATTTAGACTGACCTGTAGTTGCCAGAGGACTTCTGGTTGTTAGGATGTCTGTAAAGATAAATGATATCATTGTGAATTATTATTATCTATTAATTTAAGAATATGTCATTTGTATCTGGATCGAAGAATAGATCTTTCATGTGTTCTTTTTATATTTTATATTTTATTTTAAGTGATAAATAATTGTTATATATATTTATGAGGTACAATGTGATGTTTTGATATATATATTTTACAATGTATAATGATTAAATTAGGCTAATTAACAAATCCATCATGTTGTGTACTGCTTCTCATTAATTTTTAGAGTTATAGAGTGAAGGTATTTAGATTTGCACCTCATGTTTATTTTCAAAGTACCTAAGAGATTCTAGGTTAAATAGAAGCATTTTAAATAGAAGAATGAGGTATGCTTAGATTGTGGGCTCTGGAATTAGGAAGAATTGATTTTGATTATTAACAATCACCTGTGACTCTCAGAATGCAACTTTACTCATTTCTTTTTAAGTAGAAAAATGTTACTTCCTTAAAGAATTATTTTGAAAATTGTGATATAATATTTATCAAATATAAAACCTGATGCAGGTAAATACATTAAAAATAGGTCTTTCAAATATTATGAAGGTGACTATTATTATAGAGAATACTGAAAGTTTTACCTTTATAATTTGCACAACCATTTATATTTTAAAATAATTTATACACTAACCCATTTAGAATTACTTATAAGATATGCAAAACAATTTAATTATTCACAATATTCTGGATACAGGTTTTCAGAGGGGTAAATAGTTGTGCTCAATTATTCTGGTAGTTTGTAGAACCAGGATTAGTGCCAAATTTTCTGGTTTCAATTCCAATGATTTTTATACAACAGAAAAGTTTTTATAGTTTAAGATAACTAAGGTTAATTCTAAAATTTCTTAAGTTTTCCAAAGTAAACTTTGTTGATAGTGGTGTGATCTTGATAAGACAAAGTGAATTTCTGAATTGTATAAGCAATTGAAGTTAAGATGGAGTAAAGAAGATGCTAAAGTAGGGCAGTTAGCATCAAACTTTGGATTCTCCTTTCCAAAGAGTAAAATGAATTTTGAAAGTCATCATTTGAAAGCTGTTAAAATTTTCTTTCATAGTCAGTGATTTTACAAACAGTATGGCTTCATCATCTAGTCTACATGTCTGAGTCATATTTTGAAACAGCACACACAAATACACAAGCACATGCAGAGAAAGTTCTAAATGTGACAAGAACATTGAAATTGAGAAGGTATACCACTGACATAGTAACTAGTACTATGAACTCTGTGATATTCTGAATGTATTGTTCCTAACCAGATGTATGCTACTTGCATTTTCATACAAAGACTAAATATATCAGCAAGTGTTACAGGAATAAAATACCATGGATGTTGATGACCACAAATATGTTCTTAAAAATGTCTTAAGTACTGACCTGAAATAGTTGCAGGAACAAAAGTAGTTGTGGAGGAATTCTCCAAAGATGCTAGAAGAAAGTAAAGTTGATATGACAATTGTGCTTCCAATGTAAATGTATTACAAATCACCGAATACAGTTTGAATGTTTGTTCAAAGGGCATCTGATGTTTTAGAGCTCCTGTTTGTCCTCTCTCATGTTGAATGTTCCTATTCATGATATGGTTGTGTTACATTTGATGAATTTACAGTATTTGCACATTCTGTCTATACAATTTATTTATACAAACAGTTTGCTTTATGTGCTACATTTTAAGAAAAGTATCTATTCATTGGTTCTGTAGTCATATTGAATAATTAAAATTTATATCACATAATAATGTGACATTAGTCTCTTGTGGTTTTACACTGAGACATGTAGAAGACCTCAATCACAAAGTAATTGTGCCTATAACAATATCTACTACGAACCAAGTGCAGTATGAGTATAAAATGCTTTTCACAGAAAAGAGTTGTATGTTGGTCCTCGGGAGCACCATGCCAGTGTGCTTACCATGACTAAGAGTTGTACCTATGCCTATGGATTATGCTTTACCTTTCTGTGTAGCTAGTGTACATAAACGACAAATGAGTCTGGTTATACATCTAGTCTTTCTAAAGAGGTTGCCAGTGCATGACAAAAGTAGAATTAGTAAACAAATTTTGTATGTTTTATGTTAAAATTCCTAGGAAAGATTCTTTTCTGAAAATTTAAGCATTATAGCCCATTGGGTTGGTGAAGGGCCAGAATGCTGATATTTTGAAAATATTTTAAAATTAGGACTATAGTTATATGTGTGCAGTTTATTCAAGACTGTCATGTATATAGTGAACAAATATTCCTTATTTGGAATATCTAGTCTGTCTAGATGTTTAGAAGTGTCCAATGTATATTACATGTAGAGGTAGTGAAATATAACTTTTTAAATATCTTTTTTTGCTAAAATTCACATGAAATATTGTCTTTTGAGAATCAAACTCTTAAACCACCTCTGTGAGCAGTATAGCACTGCTTGTACTTGTTCGGTGATGTGGAGGTGGTGGGAAGGAAACAATTGTAAAAGGTAATTCATACTTGTATATTTTCAGACATCAGCCTTCTGTATGTTTGGTGCATTTTGCTTTGTTTTGTATATGGTGTGTGTAATGGAAAAATGAATAACAATTTTGCAATATCTAGTCTCTAGATGTTAAAGAGGTTACCAGTGTATGACCAAGTAGTTAGTAAAATTAGCACATTTTGTACATTTTGTGTTGAAATTCATAGGAAAGCTTGTCCTCTGTAAATAACTTTTGGATATGAATTTATTCAACATCTCTAAGCATTAAACATGCCTGTACTTTTCCACTGGACTGAAAGTAGAGAGAAGGAAGTGAGGAGGGAAAGGTTCAAGGACAAAATGGTCATGTTAGAAGATACCTCAGATTATAACCATTGCTATGTGTGCTATTTTATATACCAGTGCTGTATGCATAGTGGACAGAATCTTATGTGTAATATCTAGTCCTTCTCTACATTTAGAAGTGCTTGATGTATTTTAAAGTAGAAATAGTAGAATTAAAAATTTTTGTAAATAGCTTTTAAAAACTGATGAAATACTGACTTTGGAATTGTTAAACCACCTCTGAACAGAATACCATCTATACTTGTTCATGAGTTGAAGGAGGTGGGAAGGAAGAAGTTTCAAAGGTGTTTTGCTAGAATGTGCTAGAAAATTTCAGCTTACCCATTGCCCTGTAACATGCATTTCATTTAACTTTGTTACACTGTATATATTGTATATACACTGGACAAAGGAGTACTAATTTTATAATATCTAGTCTCTAGATATCAATGAGATTTCCAATGTATGACAAAAGAAGAAAAATATCATTTTCTTCAATTGTTAATATATTTAAAAGTTTTAAAAGTATAGTGAATCAATTTACAAGCTACAAAGAAAACTGAAGCATATGTCATCAGCTGTAGGTCTAGTAAATTTGATTTTATTCTTAACTGTATTGATGATACATAGACTAAGCAGAATGTTCTTGTCTGCTAAATTGCTCATTTCACTATTTATTTATTTTCAACTTTTATTGTTCATATGAGATCTAAGACAGCTTTTAAATGACAAGTGGTAGATTATTGATGAAAAGATAACAGGATTTATAAAAATTTTTTATAAAGATAATATTTTAAATTTTTCAACATGACAGTATTCACTAAATTTAAAGATGTGCATGAAATTCTTAATCAATTTACAAAAAATCAACTTGAAAATCATATTATATTAAAAATAAACACCTAAAATTAAGTTTGTCTTGTTTATAAGTTTCTTTTAATGCAGTTCAATAAATCAAATAAATTTTAACTTCAACTTGTTGTAGATATTTATGAATTGATGTTGATATAAGGTCTATGGCATTTGTAAAACAGATTCTAAGTTAACTCAAGACAAAAGGCATGGTTATTTATATATATAAAATAAATAATATTTATATAAAAATATTTAAGATAAATTATATATATATATATATATATATATATATATATATATATATATATCTCCACACTGGGGAGTGAACTCAGGACCTCACACATGTTAGGCAAGCAGTTTATCACTGAGCCATATCCTTGGCTCAATATTTTCTAAAATCATAAACTTCCCTGCTTAAAACTGTCCAACTGTGAAAAATCATGAAAATAAATGTCAGCATAACTCTCAAATTATTTGTCAAAACAGGCCTCAAGAAACCAAGACACATTTAAATAAAGATAACAAAAATCAACCAAACAAAAAAAATCCCAAAAAACAAAACAAAACAAAAAAGAAATAACTAAAAGAAAATAACAAAGAAAACTTTTTAGGAGAAAAACAACTACTGAAAACCCACCAAAGAACATTTTTCAAAGATAAAACCATTATAGATAAACTCTAGTAATGAGGGTTAAGAGTACACACATTAGGAACAGATCACCTAGATTAGAATCCTTTATTTTACTATAAATAGCATGTGCTTTTAGGCAATTTTCTGATATTATCTGTGCTTTGGTCTTCTATTCTGTAAAGTGGGGTTAGTACAGACATCATATAGCAGGATCAATGTGGGGAGTAAATGTGTTGTTAGGTAAACCACCTGTTCTAGTTAATAATGGCTGATAGTAACTTTTAGCTAATCTGAATCAGACAAAGGTAGGCCATCTATGCCCCATTAACTGTGCTAAAGAGAAGCAAGCCATCATGGGGGAGGTACTAAGAACATGAGCTTTCTCAGGGAGCAGGAGTTGTAGGATGCAGGAAGAGACATTGTGGTACAGGAAACTACTTGAGGAACCAACATTGGAAAGAGAAGCAACTGGAATTGCAGTTTTATATCTACTATTCTAAAATCAAAGAACAGTACAAAATCTGTACTTCTGCATGTTTTCATATATTCAATTTAAAGGCAAACCTATATTGAATGACCTTTTTTTGTATTAAAACTATTTAAACTGAGGTTTGGTTGTTCTAAATTTGTTTCCATTCTACTTGGTATGCATATGTGTGTGTGTGTGTGTGTGTGTGTGTGTGTGTGTGTGTATATATATATATATATATATATATATATAATTTTGTATGTGAGCTTTCAAAAATCTGTGAATTCCCAAACACACATGGCCCCAAAATTTATAGCAAAGAATTGTGAGCCTAGCAAATTTCTACTGTTCTCAACCAAAATAATTACAGTGTATATATTGTTGAATTGAATTGAATAGAGAGTAACTAGAGTGGAAAAATTAAAACAAAGCATTGATAGGTGTGTTGTCCATTTTCTATTATTTTTGATACCCAAATATCTTCTCTTTTGGTTTAATCTTATTGTAAATATTATCATTTTTAAAAATAAGATATAATTTTTATAAATAAGGGACAGGATAGATCAAATCTATTGCCCTCCCTTTTTCCCCCTAACTTTCCAATTACAGACTGAACCTTGCCCCTTGAAAATATCTATCCCTCAATCATAAAACCTTAAGTGGTGCTTTCTGATAGAAGGTTCCTGAAAAGTCCAGCTATATTTGACTGATGTAAAGAATGTGTCAAGACTTGCAAACATTTATTCATACCAATATTTTTAGAAGCTTTATGATATTTGATATTTTCACAAACTTTTTATCACTGACATTTTTCCTTTAAATAGTTTCTCCATATTTCACTTTTCTCATGTTAATGTGTTACCTCAGGCAAAAGACAGGCTCCTAAAGTCAAGGACGATCCCACTGCTTCTATGGTATATTGCTAGAATCTTAATTTCATAGCTTAATGATTCAAAGAAATCAAATAATGCTCACAGATACCTGTGATATCAATGCTGTTCAAATCAATATGGAAGGTGACCAGTTGGCTGGATTTATTTGCTTCAATGCCTTGAATCAGTTCTTCTTTTACATTTTCATCTGACACCCACTGAGCAAAAAAAAGGTCAAATAGGACTATAATGCTGCCATTTCTGCAAAGCAAAAGATGATATAAGAGGAAAATGTCAGCTGTCTTCAAGTGATTTATGCTCAATTCATGTAAAATGTCTTTGAAATTCCCTTGTTATCATCTTGTTAATCCTCATTACACCAGTATAAGGTAGCAACTCTGTAATATGCATTTTACAAGGTGATTTTTTTTTTGCAATTTAAAGTAAGATAAAAAGAATAAGATAAGTCATGTTAAATATTTTCTTTACTTTTAAGGTGGAAAGAAAAAGAATTAAAACACAAGGTGATTTTCTGTGAACAAACTCCAAAACAGACACTGGAATTCAGATTTTCTGGGTTCTACATTAGAACCCTGATCCCAAGGCCAGGCTATTCATCAGAGTCACTTGTGTGAAATTAAACAAAATCACATGGTATCATGACATTTATTCTGATTTTACTGTTTGAAGGAGTGAAGAGTGTGGATTTGTAATTTCTCTGGTTATTATTTTTTTATTTGAGAAATATTTATTTATTCTCCTTGAAGTAACCATACCAAGCACCAATGCATCTGCTTAGTGTACTTCCTTTTTTTCTTTAGTGTTAGATACAACCATTAAGTGTGTAGCATGACAAATATTTCCTCAGCTTATACCCAAAAGACTTAATATATTTAGTTAAATTTTAAGCAGAAACCTAGTTTTGCATAATTTTTTTTCTATATAGTTTAAGAAGTCCTGATATTCTAAGCTGATAGTGATTATATTTACTATTTTCCTCTTTATTCTCTTTAGTCTTAAAATGTCAATATGCTCTGGTTTCAAGGTATAAAAAAAGAAAAAAAATATGCCTAAGATGATTTAGGATTTATGGGCTATTCAGTTTAATTGCAAATAGTCAGAATTGTCTTGCTTACATCATCTCCCACCATGAAATTCAAATTCAACCAGGTGGTTGTAATCAGCTTCCCTTTTATTTTAAATCCTGAGGTGCCATATGCATTTTTTTCTTGTCAAGATTTTTTTCTTGACCATTTATAGAAATACAAAAACAAATACTTTTTTTTTTTTGGTAGTAGAGGTACTTGAGATTTTTGTTGGTTTGTTTTTTTTGTTTTTGTTTTTTTGCTTTCTTTCCTATATTTATACTAACATGATTGATAGTCTTTTAGGATATAACCATTTGAGAGAAAACTCCTAATTCTGATGTTCATTCTGTACCTGTTTGTAAGCAGTGGGTACTCAGAGTGTACTTGATTCCAGAGGGACAGACAGACTAGGGAGTATCAATTTTTATATGATATGTTTGCTGTTTCAAAATATAGGTACCATACCCATGTATCCTTGTGGTATCTGTAAGTTAATGAGGTCTCACTGGAAGAATTTTATCAATTCCAAAATAGTTCTTTATTTATATAGTTTCTATGGTTTGGGTATGTAGTATTCTGCAGAGACTCATGTATTTGAGGCTTAGCCCCTAACACAACAGTGTTCTGATTTGAAGCCCTAGGAAGTAATTGGATCATGAAGGCTCTGATTCTCTCTCATCAGTGAATTAATCCATTAAGAGATTAGTCATGTGGCTGGATGATTGGGAGGTGGTGGAAACTATAGGAAGTGGAACTTAGATGAAGGGAATAGGTCCTCTGGGGTTGCTCTGAGCTTTCCTCTGCCATGCCCTTCCACAGTGATGCTTTGCATCACCTTAGGCCCAAAACAATGGAGCTGATGATCATGAGCTAAAACCTCTGAAATCATGAGCCAAAGTAAATTTGTTTAAGTTGTTCATGCCATGCATCCATGAAAAGTTGACTAACACAATATCCATCTATTACTATCCACTATCCTACTGCAACCTAGAGTAAATGTTAACTTTTTCCTTCTTTACTGTATGAAAGACCAAAATCTTCCCGAAAGATTATAGTTGTTCAGGATCCTCAGGAGATAAGACACCCTTCTTAATGCCTGTACCATGATTCAGGTTCGCAGGAATGACTCATATAGCTGTTATTTTTTTCATGTTTGAAAGAAACAGATTTCTCTAATACAATGATTTCATATTTCATTTCTATTGCATTAATTACTTTTAAAATGTGACAAGATTTAAACGTCCAACTATTTGCTTAAATCATTGTAATAAAATCTTGTAAATGACAAGGCTCCTTAGTAACTACTTTTATCTGTGTTCCCAAACATAGACACAGAATCACTTCTTGTCTTTCATAAGTGTGTATTTTGTCATGAACACTGTTTCTAACTATTCTTCCACTCTTATTAAGTTTTGCATGCCGGCTGATCCCCGTGTTGAAGAATAGTTCTGCATTCTCTCAAGGATACCATCTTGAACAATTCCTCATTTCAATCAAGGTTTGAATGCAGGGGCAGATGACTGTACTCTGCTCAAGAAATCTGGGGAGAAAATTATGGCTAACTTTTGGAAAACTTTTTCTAATGCAAGAAGGGTTATAGAAGAGTACCATTTTCTTTGTTAAACATAACTGTGTCTACATATGATTGCCACATTTCCTCATCATTGTGGGACGAGGAGGTGAATCATGGTTGACAAGCTAAATAGAGCACAGTAGAAAAAGAAAAGCAACTATATCTATGCCCAATCATATTATGACCATTATACCACTGAATTAGATTCCACTGAAATCTCCTGCTTTCGTATGATGTCAGGTAATAAACATGTACTATTTAAGGTGCTTGTAGTCATGTGTTATGTTAATTGAAAATTTAAAAAAAAATTAACCGGAACACATCTCGCAGGCTTCATTCCACATTTGTTGGAACAGAAACTCCTGAAAAGGAGATGTGCTTTGCTCTGTCTTTTCAGCTCATTTTGGTTAATATTTTCATTTTAGTAAGAAAGCTATTGAGACTCAGGTTATTGTAGGTGACTTGTCCCAGGGTAGTATAGCTTATAAGTTAGAGATAGGAATAATACTTATGCCTCTGTCTCCTGGATGTATTTTTACATAATTCCTGATCTCTTACCATCAACTCTTTTCATTCCTTCTTCCCTCTTCCTCTCTCTTTCTTCCTCCCTTCCTTCCCTCCCTTCCTCCCTCCTTCTTTCTTCTCTCTCTCCCTCCCTCCTCCCTCCCTCCCTACTACCTTCCCTTCCATATTTACTCACATGTTTATTTATTTATCTTTAATAAATAATGGGAATTGGATCCAGGGGTACTCTATCAATGAGCTATATCTCTAACCATTTTCATTTTCTTATTTTGAGACATGGTCTCACAAAGTCGCCCAGGCTGGTATCAATTTGTGATCCTTCTGTCGTATCCTCTCAAGTAGCTGTAATTACAGGCATACACCACCATATCTGGCAGAACGCCACTTCTATAGCTACTATTGTGAGCTATTTCCAACCAGGAAAGATACTACAATGCATTACTTTGGAGAAAGTTCCAGGGTTTTATGATCTTGCATTGTTACAAGAATTTGACATTTAAAAAGATAGAATACCTATCTGGGTATTTGGTGAGGACACTAAAGATATTTATTCTCTACACATTTTCAAGATATAGACACTCTTCCTCCTATTTCTACCTCTCTTCCTTCTTCTTCTCCTTCCTCTCTTCCTCCTCCCTTCTCTTTATATCTCCATAATCAACCTAACCTCCAAAGATAGGAGTAATTATACATGAGCTTAAAAAGGGCAGGATGAAATATGATTTAAGTAAGTGTGAACTGTATCTGTTATTTTCTTAGCTGTCAATGGCACATTTTCATTTTATCTTTGGTTGCACAGTATATAACTTAGAATATAATTAAGTCTGTTTGTTCTTCATGTATTTTCTACATGTTTAACTTGACGGAACACTTGCTTTTATTTTATTTGAGCTAGGGAGTAGAAAAGTAAAATACATGGAGTAGAGAAAGTACAAATCTGTAATTTTCCTACACTGAGTTGAAAGTGATTGGATTAGTTCATCCTCAGGCAAAAAAAGGTTTTTGTGTGAAAGATGTGTTCTCTTGGTTGTGAATTATACATTGCATTTAATAATGTATGCTTTGCAAGGATAAAAGTTACATATTCTATAACCACTTACAATTGGATTCTTTAAAGTTTTTTTTTTTTTTATTCAGTACATGTTGAGATAAGAAAGATGTATAGTTGAAATTAAGAAAGCCATACTAGGCATTTATTTTTGTTTCACCTCATGAGAAGACTATAGATTTTTATGTGTTTATGTGTGTGTGTGTGTGTGTGTGTGTGTTTTAGTATTTTAATAAAGATCTCTATCACTTGCTGTGTGTTTGAGTTTATTTATTAAGGTAAATGAGACTTATTTCTATAGTGGAAAATGGCCCATTTCATTTCAAAGTACTTGTTTCAGTAGAATAGCTGAGTATTTCTTTTTTTAAATGCAGATAAATCCTGTCATTTCACAGCATGAGGGAAATAGATCAAAATGTTTCTTATCTCATATTTTCATTAATGATATTGATAAACTTTAGGTTTGCTGAGTAAACAAAAGTCATTCTTTTCCTAACTTTGTGATTTATCTGTGTTCAAAGGGCAAAATTAGTGCATATGACCACAAAGTGTAAACAGTATTTTGTTAAGAGAATCAAAGCACTTTCCACAAGGCACGATAGCAGAAAGTATTCCCAAAGGAGAACCAACCATTTGCTTATTGTGAACAGGACAACACACACACACAAACACACACACACATACACGTGTATATATATACTCTATACACATACTATACACATACACACACATATTAGCTGGTGACAAAAAGTAATAAAAATATATTAATGGATAATTTCAGTTATTCTGACTGATACAATCTAACTATGTATACAATCTAACTATATACAAAATGTGCATTTAATTAAAATTAATAACAAGAAAGAAAATAGGTATTTAAATTGGTTTTTAGATGTACTTTGTTACAAATGGTGTGGATGTGTTATTTTAGATGAGATTTCAGATACTTCTGTGCCCTGATTTTATAAACTGAATTTTAAACTGAAAGTGACTAAAAAAGCTAATTATGAGTGTGACAATTTTTCTAGGAATATGTCTATTCATACATGATTACTTAAAGTCATCCTAAAAGTTTCCTTGTTACTCTCTTTCCCAATTCTGAATTGCTTTTGCTCTCTTCTTCTTGGTCTTTCAATGTACCAACCTATAATTTATCATGCAGACATTTTCATGAATTTTTTTTTTGCATTGCATGTTTCAAAAACTTACTTTTGATTCAGTGACCACCAGAGGAAACTATCTCTACACTGATAAAGTACCTTATTTGAGAATCATCATAAAATATTTATCAAGGTGTAGGCACTCTAGTGGCCTCCTATGTTGCCGTGAAGGAGAAGAGCAAAGTATTTTCTCAACTTAATTAAGGTGTAGTTTCAAATACAGGGGTCTTACCGTGTAGAGAAACAGATTACTTACTAACTGTCAAAGAAAATGCTGAGATTTTGATACACCACCAGTCCCCATCAGAAAAAACTCTGATATGATTTTTAAATATTTCAGATGAGACAAATATGTCAACAATGTGTCATTGTTAGGAGAAAAGAAAAAAGAAATAATGATAATTTTCATTATAATGGAAATAAGTTCTTTAATGTTTAATTCTTTGTCTATGGCATTCTCCTAAATACACACACACACACACACACACATAAACTTTTAATATTTTAATATATCTATAAACAACATAGAATGTACAGTCACCGTAGACTCCCTACTTCATCTTCAGTTGGCCCATAACTTTTGCTAAAACACCAACTAAGTTATTGCTAAAACATAACTAATTCATACCAAATTTAAATTGTACACAATCCTAGTGTTAGAAAAAGCCCTTATAGATTTTTGCATGAACTATCACATCTTCACATTCTATAATGTATCCTTGCAAAGATTATTTCATTATTCATTTAACTCATTCAACTCTGATTGATTATTTTCCTATATGCTAATTCCAGCAAGTACCATTGATGATTCAGAAGAGAATAACATATGTCTAACCACTAAAAAGATAAGATTTAAGAAAAAAGTATATTGTAAAATAAGATGTATTTTATTGATTTTTAAAAAAATAAATGACAGTGGAATGCATTACAATTCTTATTACACATATACAGCATAATTTTTCATATCTCTGGTTGTATATAATGTATGTTGACACCAATTTGTGTCTTCATACATGTACTTTGGATAATGATGTTCATCACATATGATATTTCTTACCCTAATTTGAATATATATTATGCCATACATTTTCCTATAAAGTGCTTGATTAGATCAAGGTTAGAGATAGGGATGGAGAATAAGAAAAGGTAGTGCACAAAGACCTAACACATTTTAAGAAATTCAGAGAATGAGCTATCCAGAGGGGGACTGTCGTCATCAGGACTCACATACTAGAAAACACCAATCTGACAAATTTCTGAATATGTAACTCTGTAAGCTTAACTCTTATTGTTTTCTTTCTGTTTTGAGTGTTTTAAATGAAAATTAGCCGTAGAAAAAGCACATGATCATTTTAGAAAGACATACATTAGTATTAGTATCCTGAAATGGAAACATTACCTAGTCTCTCTGAACCACTCATTCTCTTTCTAGCAATACTTTTTCATTCTGAGTTATTTTGAAGGCTTTCTCTTCCTCTTTTACACATATATCAGGTCTTGATCTGTTATATTTTTTTTTTCATTTTCTATTTTTTAAAAAATGGAACACTGTCTTAACATAATTTTCCAACCAGCATTACAATTTTCTTTGCTAACATGGCTGCTGATTTGTAACTCTGTTTCAAAGACCCTTTAATAATCTCAGTTAATTCTAGAATCATCATGATGTCCAGTCTGTAGGATATCAGAATAGGAAACAGGGGACTCTTCCCTATGGATACAGTGATTCAAGAGTAAAGTGTGTTGTTAAAAAGGTAGATGTCATGTTAAGTGTTTCTATATTGATCTAGCGCTCTCTCTCTCTCTCTCTCTCATACACACACACACACACACACACAAACACACAAACACACTTCTCTGTATGTTCTAGTTTCAAGCATATCATTACCATATTAATCTAAAAATCATTCATTTATGGGTTACTTAATTTGCTCCGAGGACAATCTTAATGCCCTCTGGGTACAAGAGTGAACTCAAAGTCCCCTGTCTTGTGATTTATAATGTAAATAAAGACTTGTGATGCAGTAGTATTTTATTAATAATGAACAACCTTCTTCTACATGTTCATAACAAATTAAATGCTATATCTGATTGTGAAGATACTCAGTCTCCACCCTTCCATGTATCCCTGAAAGAGTTTACTCTCAGGAGAGAGAAACATGCTAACACTTGATTAATTGTCAGAAATTATTATTATGTGCTACTAAATGAAATTTTATGCTGGACTACTTCTCAATCCACACCAAGTGTTAAAAATTCCAAACTTTTCTTTTTTCCCCTATATATAGTGATTTTATCATATTTACATAGTATATATATATATATATATATATATATATATATATATTCAAGAAGATCAGCAGTTTGTGATCAGTGATGTCAATTAAACTTTTGTGAGTATACTCACTCAAATTGTAAAATTCTTGAGTTTTTATATTTGTTCTTCAGATTACTTGATTGAAAGATCTCATCTATCTAAAAAAATTGAAAAAAGTACATTAAATTTAGAATTTCAACTTTTGTTTGAGAATGTATATGAAGTATAGGTTATAAAATTTTCTTCGTGTTGATGGGAGATTCACACATTTAGGAATCTCAAGTGTCCGCATTTATTTATTTATTTTTTCATAAAGAGAAAATGGGATCTATGCATATTTTGTCAAAAAAGTTAATGAAGCTGTGTTATAAAATTTTAAACCAGCTGAAGAGAGACAGTCCCTTACCATTTGCTGAAGGTCAAAAGCAAGAACTTTGAAATCCACAGAGAGTTTGTCTTGCAAATTAGGATTATATGTAGCTCCAGATGTTATTTTAAATGTTCCTCTGACTTTATGATTCATACCAAATACTGCATCTAGATAAATTCATAATAAAAACAACACTGAGTTATGAAGAGAAGAGAATATGTACATAAGACACAGAAGTAAGCAAAATTCTTGCTTGATATGTTGGTCCCATTGCTCTTGCCTTTTCTTTGTAGTCTTCCTGTTTCAAAATCAATTGCCTTTTTCTACCTTCCTTCCTTCCTTCCTTCCCTTCTTTTTTTTTCTCCTTTTGGCCATCTGGTTATATCAAAAGATTAAAAAAATATACTTCTTTCTTCCATTTTCTTTCTTTGAATTCTAACAGACACTATCAGCTTCTGATTTTTAATTTTTATTTATTTTTTTTATTTTTTGAGGTTCCCATTGAAAGACACAGGGACTAATCAGTTTCCACCAGTTATGGGAACTGATTCAGGAAAACATGGTGAGAAATAGACCATTGAAAGTTTTGTAGTTGCTTTCAGATACTTCTTCAACCCCTAGAATCCAGGGACACTGCTGGTTTTCTACATGTGGATTACTGTGAAAATTTCAGTGTATAGGTTACTTTGAAACACAGATTTAAAGCTACTTCTTGCATTGTGGTAATTATAAACTTGGCACGTAAGGCATTTTGACATTAGATGTGATTATCTTTATTGAAGAAGTTATTGAAAATGCTATAAAAATGTATCATGTTAACAGGAAAAAAATAAAAGAAATGATAAATTCAATAATCACATTATGAGAATATTTTCTTTGATATATTTATATTTAAAATGAACAACTTCAGTTGAATCATACAATAATGAAATCATTAGTAAATGAAATAACAATGACACATAGTGCTCATGGTTACATAGCATGAGAGGATGTTGGTTTTCCTTCCCACAATGGGGAAATCAGGGCTTAGAATAATTTAAAAATGTCCCAAGGTTGTAAACATAGAAAGTGATAGATCTGAAATTTGGATATAGCAATGGCTGAGTCTACAACCCAAGATCTGTCATGGGTGCCAAACTTTCTAGTCCAGAAGAACATTCAAACTTATATATTAAACAATGAATTTGAATTTAGTTTAAATAGTTTTCATTATATAAATGATATATTTTATTTTTAATACATCATTTTGAATTTTTAAAATTTATATTCATTAATTTAGCAGATATACAATTAATTCTTAATATGTGTGTCGGACAAGAAATTCTAGGACCCTCTGTGGAAACCAAAAGCCCTGTATGCTCAAGTGCTACATGTAAAATGGAATATTATTTGTATATAACCTATTTGAATATAACCTATGCTATTTCATTTACTCAAAATTACATTTAAATTTCATGTTTAAATATAGAAGACAAAGAATGAATTGTCATAGATTGGGGAGTCTAAGGAAATATGTTAACTAAATTCAATGCAGGAAATAACATTGGATTCTGAACAACAGAACATTGGTGAAATATGAATAATAAGTATGGTTCAGTTAATATTTTATCAATAGAATTTCTTAGTTTTGACAATTATTATAAATAAATAAACCACTTACAGTGAGGAAAACTGGGTGAAGTTTGCATAATATTTCTGTAAAATTTTGATAATTTTTTAAAGTTGATTTTCAAAAAAGTAAAAAAAAATTAAAATCACTGAAGTCTGTTATGCTCTCTGATGTTCTAATCAATATTTAACTCAAATTCCTTTTTATACTTAGTTGTTCCCTCTTAAATTGGGATAACATTTATAAATAATTATTTCCCATTTTGCTTATAAAATAGTAAACCTTTATATCTTTACTAAGCACCAAAGATTCTAATAGAGTCCTAAATGATTATAAATTCTTGAAGTTTTTCACACCATTTAAATAATACCAAAGCAGCCACTCTTTCAAAAATATCATTGACCCTCTATAATTGTTTATATAAATGTAAAAAGTATTTGCCATTCTTCTTTCTCTTTAAAATATATTCCTTGCATATAGCAAAAGTATCAAAATAAACCAGGTATTATGTTTAAATTATTTTATCAAACTTTAATTTTATTGCATTCTAATTAAAGCAATTATTTACTAGAGTAAAATAACTAACCCCAAAGCTAAAATATTTTAATGAAAATAATATTACTTACAATGCAAAAGTTCCTACCTGTTGAGGTTTCAGAAAGTGTTAGTTTGCATATATATTTCATCATTTAAAAATGGTGAAGATGTTTCAGAAAGTATATACTCTCAATACTCCAGTTATTGCTATGTTTCTAATTTAATTTATAATCTAAGTACATAAGTGGTAAATTTGAGCACAACTTTTAGACTTTGATCATGTAGTTTGGAATCTTTTTGCTATTTACTGATGATGTAAACTTAAGCAAATTAGTACTTTTTTTCTCTTAGATTCATCACTAACCCATAGATTTATTTTTTAAGTTAATGCCATTTAAAATCTTTTGAAAGCTGTTGATACACACTAAGAGAGTTCTAAATAATGAGCTTTTATCAAAGTTTCCATTCAGTTTGAAAGCCTTGTAAATCTACACTTACATTCAAATTGATTTAAACTGTGTTAATGATTTTTTTTTGCTTAATAAGAGAAGGAAGATATTATTCTATAAAAATTAATAATAATTTTCATTAATTTTATATTTATCAAGTTGTATCTTCTAAGATATTTTAACATGTTTAGAATTTTAATTCTACATAGTGAATCTACAGGCTGTGAAATCTATTTTGTCTTATGCTACTGAGAAACATTATTCACTAAAAAGAAAAGAAAGAAAAAGCAAACTTTAATCTCAATCTTGAATTCTGGATTGTTTTAAATTATACACTAAGTAACTTCATCTAATATTCTATGAAGAGGATGACAGAGAAGCATCAGAAGGCAACAAAAATATCTTTTCATGAAAGGACAGCAGTGAATAAAATACACTGATAGGAAAAGTGAGATTAAAGTGTCAGGATGCATTTGTAAAGACCTTCAGCAGCCAGGTCTGGGACTTACCTCCTTCTGATTCCTTGATTGCCAACCAGGACACTGCTATTAGTCCAGCACACAGCACCACCAATGTGGCAAATAGAACTGCAAACATGACTTCATAGGAGCTGAGAGAACCATGCCTTGAAGATGCACTCCTTTTTGACCCCATTTTCGGGTTTTTGAAGACCTGCTAATTTAAGAACTGTGAGAGAATAGAGATATTTATATTCTCCACATCAGCAAAACTGATACTCCAGCACCAACTGAACTGTAAAACCCTCAAATTTTTAAGGATTTGTTGAGCAGTAACTACTGAAGTGCACACTCATACTAGTCAGTATAAATGTGTTGTGTGTGTATCTTTGGCAACATTATATCTCTATACATTAAGTAGCTTTAAAAGGGTAGTTAATCTTTAAGAAGATATAAATGAGTACAGATGATTAGAGTTATAAATGGAAATCTCCTGAACAGGCTTTTTGTGGAAGAAATGAAATTAAATTCATGTTGTAAACAAAAAGGACACTTTATCATTTTGAGAACTCTTGGGGAAAATATGAAATTCATGATAGACTGATTAGTCATTAGGCATGTACACTTGATATTTGCAGAGAGTTTCTAACAGATCAACCTCTTACCCTCTGACTCAGCTCATTATAAAGGCACTTCCCCTCTTGTACAGGGGTGTAGACATATCAAAAATAACTTATGCACAAGTGTATATAAAACTTAATTTATACCTTGTCTCTCTCACTCTTATTTTTTTTTCTTACTGAAACAACTGAAAACTTTGTTATGTTCCTCATTTGAAGTGATGCAATGTAAGGCAGTATTGATTTAACTTAAAGAAAATATCCTTAAGGCCTCATATGGTTGTTCTTTATGGCTGTGCAGTTATCAATATATGGGAGCAGCTGCAATAAGATGACCAAAGCATTTGTTCCTATTTTAAGTAAGTATTCTCCTTGAGGAAGACATTGCTCACTTGCCCTGGACTTTATTTCCTTAAACATGCCAATTATAGCAAGAGATTAAGATAATACCATTTAATTGTGGATGTATGCTTTATGGGAAAAATAAAGTTATTTTCTGATAATTAAAGTACAGCATATCATTGAAACATCCACACCTTGGATATTAAAAATTATGTCAGGATTAAAATTAAAATGTATTTACAAGTAAACTAGTTTGTCTTTTTTTTTCCTGGTAGATTAAATTGGTGAGAAATAAGGAAACTCTTTAGAAACACTTAATAAACTCAAATTGTTGAATATTATACTTGGCTAACATGATATCATTTTCTTCTTTACCATGGTTAAAAGAGAATAGCGTGTTGCATTCAAATCCTTTATGATCAAAACTAGAATAAAGGTAAATGAATCTAGGTCATGGGAAAATATTTATATTTATATTTAATTGAAGTAATACTAATTGTTAAACGTTCTATATATGAAATAAGAGAATCCATTGAAGGAATGGTAAAAAATTATTTTATTTATAATATAGGGGAAAGTTCTAATAGTAAGCCAGACTCTAATAAAAGGTGGGTCTGGAAAAGATGCCCTTAAATCTGGGAAGCCAGAAAAGTGAATGCACAAAGGGCGTTTTCTTTATATTGCTGATGCAGAAGCAAACACTTTTCAGAAAATCAAGTAGAACTTCAAGTTACATTCCTTTTGATTTTTTAGAAGGAAAGGATAAGACAGCGAAGAAAGTTCATATGTTCTGTTCCAAGCACAGGGTATATAAATAGATAAAATGTACAATAAGAAACCCAAAATAACTTATTTTGTTCAGAAACAAAATCAATATCCAGATTATAAATTTTCCTCCACTGGTATGTTGTAAATAATTAGACTTAATATTTTCAAATAATTGAATGGGAAAATATCTTTTTTATCAAGGTAATAATCTGTAAAGGAGAGACTATAATTTAAGCAAACAGTTAAATGTGAAAAAATATATTATGTCTTAAAGTTTAAAAACCTATTAATATGAACTAGAACTTACCTTATCAGATAACAAAACCCTTAACAGAGTTGTAATAGTAAACACAATGTGGTATTAGTGCAATGAATGAGAATAAAGAATCCATAAACAACTTGTTTCGCCAGTGAAAATCCTATATTAACTAAATAGTTTCAGTGTTAGCAGGTGGGAGAAAATGGCTATTCAATACATGGTGATATATTTCAGTATTGTTGAAAAAAATATTAAGGAGACAAATATAATATTTGTGACATCTGAAATTTATCTATGAGGCAATACATAGAAATTCCATGAGAAATAGGGAAATGAGAAGGTCGGGGGTGGGGGGTGGGAGTGCGGTGGATCACATAGTGAAGGCTATCCATAACCACCATAATGAGGCATCTGGAATGCGATCCTGCTGGAGAAAAAGCCTATGAAACAGTGAGAACAGATTCCAGAGGTATCCAGGTTAAGGGGCAAGGAAGGGGCTATTTGCCAAATAACCATGTTCATTGACTCAGAATAACTTTGGGGTTTTCTCTCTGGCACTTAGAGCTTGTGCTTGGTGTGGGGAGACCAAGAACTTTCCTAGGAAGCTAATTTGAGTGTGTGGAGATAAAGGAGCATGAATATGGGTGTAGAATTCTTACAATGTCTGAATCAGCTTACCAGTAGAAAACAATATATAAGATTTCTACTAAGAAAATAAAATAGGAAGTAATTAATAAAAATGAAAAATCAAAAAAGTAAATATACAGTTGTCCTCTTTTATCTATGTGAGATACATTACAAGACCTTGGGATAACTGAAACCATGGATGGTACTGAACCATATGTTTTCCCTCTAGGTACATAAATATTATTAAGTTTAATTTATATATTAAGCCCAATAAGAGACTAACAACAGCAGCAAATATTAAAATAGAACAATTGTGACATTAAACTGAGCATTCTAGATATACTTGGGTACATAGTAATATACTAGGTATACAAATATGCTTAACAAAGAAATATAGACAGAAGCAGAAAAGCATGAGATTTCATCATGCAGGGCTGAATGGTTTGCAAATTAAAACTTAGGAAATACTATTTGTGGAGTTGTCCATTTAGTATTTTCAGACAAAGGAAAGTATGATTGCAAAAAGTCAGCCCACAGTTAATAGAGAGCTATGGTATATATTTGGGTTGGTGATTGATAATAATTTACTCCTCTAGATTGGTAAACAGTGAAAAGTGATTTTATTGCCTAACTCCAGGTGAGAAAACTCAAGTGGCTTTCTCTTTTCTCCTTTGGGTCCCCTCCCTCCTCCTCTTTTCTGTCTTTCTTCCCAGGTATATTTACATGGTTGCTGCAATATCTCTTTTCATCTGGTACATGTTTTACTTATTTCTGTCAGTTTCTTTCCCATTGTTTTCCCATGGAGTGAATGAAATCTTGCATTTGTATGAACTGAAGTTTGAGGAAAATAACTATATGCTTCCTGTTTTCTGCAACCCGAGGGGATGAGGGAAGGCTTTAAGAAAGTCATATAACTACCTGACAGCACACACTGCCTTCCTGTGATGTTTCCTATTGATTTCTTCGGCAATTTTGTTAAACATGCTACCCAAAGCCTCCCCTGAACTAATGCGGGGCTTATTTTATTTGTGAAAGTATGTGGAACACCACTGTGCTGCATACTATTCCCTAAAAATTAATAAGAAACACTTAGAAGTGACAAGCTCCTGTCATTTTCTCCATGCCCACTGACATTCTGAGGTAGTCCCGGGTCCCTCCAGGTTGCTAGTCTTATTTTTCCTTCTTGTTTCTCAGGGTGCCTACTCACCAATTTTACCTGCTCTTTTTTTTTTCCCCCTGCAAATTACAAGGCATTATTGGAAATTAAAACTTTTCCAAGTTCATTTTCAGAAATTCTGTTGAGGAGAAGAGAATTTATAGATTAACAAAATATGAAAGGAGCCATTAGCCTCTTAGTATTATTGTTCTATGCGATTGTCTTTTTGTGCTATGAAATTTGGTTTTTGTCTGTTTATTTGTTTATATTATTGTGGGAGGGTGTTTTCCTTGTTTTTATTTTTGCTGCTAATGAGGTTTTGATTGGCTTGTAACTGGTACATAACCCTTAAATTCTAGATAAGAATGCTTTCAACTTCAGTTTCACTTTAGGTTTACCTAAAGGTCTTTCTAGTATAGTTTCTGACCTAAAGACCTAAAGACTATTAATTTTATTCTATCAAAACTATACCTTACAATGAACTTAGAGGTCATGTCAAAGTTCTCTGAAAACATAGAAATGACAATATTATTTAATTCTTTTATCTACACAATTGAAAATACTACAAAATTCAGTAAATTCAGTAAAATTCTATTCATAAGTGGTAATCTCTCATTTTGTTTATAATCCCATTAAACAGAAGTTGGGTTTCTCTATTGATATTAGTTTAATAGCAAACAAAGCCCTTAAGCATGCTGACTGAAATATTATTTTTATAATTGCCAAAGTACACACCTTTAATTGGCAAAATATGCATTTGCCATTAAAAAGGTGGTGAGAAATATAAAAAGCTCTAGACCTGTTGACAGAAGACCCATCTTTATATACTGACACTGACTTTCACTGTGCAAACTTGGACATTTTACTAAAACTCATCCTGAGCTTCAGTTTTCTCATCTGGAGAACAAAGTTCTTGATCTTAAAATCACTTTCATTCCTGAAATTTTATGACTTTATAATTTTTATAGTTCCTTCCAAAGGGAAGTATATGATTTATGTCTCTTCACATTTTAAAAGCCTTTCTTCCTGAAATTTGTTTCAGATATCCACCTAAAAATCATCTAAGTGAGACAATGTCTTTTAAAACATTTTCTTAAGATCTTTGCCTTCTTATCTCTCACTGACCTTTCATTCTCATTGCAGCTTCTTTTATCCATCTCTTGTCTGACTACAGGGAAACCATATTTACTTTCCCTTTGCTAATGCAAATTCTGCTTTTTCGCTCTTCAATCCTTTGTTCCCAGCTCCACATGTGGCTTCTTCCCTTGCCATATGAAAGTCACTCTCACCAAGCCTATCTTCCTAATCTACTTTTATCTGTAAAATGGATTATGAAACTTTTGAATAAAAGGTATTATACCAGAGCATGCTGAACTGCATAGCACTTAACTGTTCAGGAAGGAAAGAACTCTATTCATGGCAGTATTCAAAAATAGACCTGTATTTCAGGAAAGAAAAATGAACTAGGTTGGGGGAGATTGGTTTTTCCTAGTAGGGGTTACCACACTTTTTATAGCATCTTAGTTGGTTAGTAGGGAGCTTTGAAAAAATACCAGCATGTTCTTTCCTATCGGCTGCTAGTTTAGGTCATTTTCAAAGAAACCCCCTATGTATACAGAATCCTAACCAATTCACAACCCCATGATTTTATATTGTTGTGCCAGCCACATCTGTAGCTCAGGCAGGATTTATCTTCTCACCATGCTGCTTTTTAACTTTAATCATCTTAGTGCCTGGAGGTCAAAAGATTTCTTGATATTGAAAAAGAGTGAGCCCACTTGTCAAATTTTCTCAGTGCTCTTTCATCTAATTACCCTGTTATCATCACTATACTTTACTTTTTTCCATAGAATAAGTTTTCCATATCAGCTTGATAAGTTTTCTCTGTCTTGTCATTCAAACAAGTCCAGGAAGCTCATATTTGTTTCCTAACAGAAACACTAAAAACAAGACCCAATTAAGAGATCATTTAGTTGGTTCCTGGTGTGCCCTGGACCTCAAAACATCCATACAAAATTTGCACTTTATTTTTATGACTATGTCTGTTTAGATACTACCCAAATCTCCTGAGTTGTATTTTGTACTGTGTAAAAACACAGATTCTATATATGTACATTATTTGCTTTCCTTTATTATTAAATGAGTGTTGGTTTGTAGAACAGAGCAGTTAAGTATATAATGTAGTTTTACTTAAAGAATGTTGTACTATACCCAGAATTATAAATTTCAACAATATTTTCAGTAATCTTACTGATGCTGCTAACAGGAGCATTAACACCAAAAAATATACCTCCTGGTAACCAGGAGGGTATTGTGTTTAAGTTATTAAGGACTGTGACTTCAATGGCAGAGACATAAGTTTGGTGAAGTTATTTAGGTGTAGGAACTAAACAGAATAAGATGGACATTATTACCCTAAATATATGTATGATTACACTACCAGTGTGGCTCTGCACTACATACAGCCAAAAGAAGGAGAAGTCATGCTCCATTTGTACATAGTGTGTCAAAATGCATTCTACTATAACTAATCAGAACTAATTAAAAAAATAAAAGAAAGAACATATTTAAGTTATATTCGTTACATTAGACCCTAAAGGGAGGTAGGTGTTGGGGATGGAGCCCAGGGCCTTGTGCTGGCTGCAAGTATTCTACAAGTGATCCCCTAACCTAAAACATTTTATGTACACCTAATTGTGATGGAAATCAATCTGTCTTCATACTCCCCTTCCTACTTTTTGGGAGGACTCCCTGAATTCTAGCTGTGGGCAACCAGCTGTCACTCTTAGTTTTCCTTCACTTTAGATTTGGCCATGAGGTTAAGATAAGGATGAGAGGATGCGAGAGAAGGTGATACATGCAATTTTTGGATCCTCTTGAGGAAGCGTGATGAAATTTTCTTCTTTCCTTCTAAACGCTGCAAAATGGGGAAAGTAGCAGTTTTGGAAGCCACATGAGAATGGTAGAGCCAAGCTAAATCCCTTGGCCCTTCCTAGCTGTACTTTATGTGATAGTGAAGCAACTATCTCTTTTAGTCAATCCACTTATTATTTTTATATGTATTTATACAGTGAATTTTGAGCATGGATTAAAAATTTACATATAATTCAGGATGTACTTTAAAAAAATTCCAAATCATTTCTTTGAAAGTGCTTATTTTATTTATAAGAAGTAACTCCTCAATTATGTTTCATTTGCATTTTACTTTTCTAATAGTAAATATTCCAGGAAAAGAATCTATTGGTTCTGAACTTAGTAGACTATCACTAGAATGTTAATTAAGATATGAGCTATTGAGTTAGTTAGTTCTATTTGGATTCTTTTTCTTTTTTCCTTTCAAAAGCTCTCTAACGTAATTTTAAGGTATTTATATTCCATTCTTTAAAAATTTTATTGGGGGTATAATCAACATACAAAAAATGGTATAGATTTCATGTGTACAGGTGGCTAAGTTTGGACATAAACAGATCTGTGATACCATCACCAAAATCGAGGTAATACACATATCCTGAGCCTCCCAAAGCTTCTGGTGTCTCATTTGTGTGTATACGTGTATGTGTGTGTTTATATGTATAGTAAGAACATTTAAGATTCACTCTATTAAAAATTTTCAAATGCACATTACCTTATTATTAACTCTAGGTACTATTTCATACAGCAGATTTCTTGAATTTGTTAATGTTGTCCAATTGAAATTTTGCATCAATTGAACAACAACTTTCCATTTCTCCAGTTCTCAAGCTCCTGTCAACCATTATATTATTTACTAATTCTAAGATTTGACTCTTATGTATGTGTCGTATCAGTGGAATCATGCAGGATTTGGATGCTGGTGTCTGGATTATTTTCTTTATACAATGTCTTCAAGTTTCTACATATTGTCTCAAATTTTGGATTTCCTTCTTTTGAAAAGCTGAATGATATTGCATGTTGATACCACATTTTTGGATCTATTCATCTCTCTGTGAACACCTGGATTTTTTCCATATCTTGGCTCCTGTGAATAATACTTTAAAAGAAACAGGAGAACAGATGTCTCTTCAAGATCCTGATTTCATTTCATTTATTTTGACTTGAATGCCAAATTAAGAATGCTGTATGTATCCCATGTTCACTTCATTTCTATTTTTTTGAAGAACCACCAAATGATTGTGCATACCTGTTGCGCCATTTTACCTATCCCACAGCAGTGTTCAGTGGTTCCAGTTTCTTCACATTCTCACCTGCTGAGGGCCATTACCAAGTAGGTATGACACACCCTAATCCCAGCAGCAATAATCTTCAACCTCAACTTCCCTAAAACCCATATTCTTAAACCGGGAAACGCCTTAAACCCAAGGACCGGGATACTTCCTCAAACCTGCAGGATACTTCCTCAAACCTGGATCCATCCTCGATCACCTTGAGCAGGGTCATCTTACTAAAGCACACAAGCAAGGTCGCAGCAAATTTCCAAGGCAAGTCCATTTAACATGGGGTACACTGGCAAGGATTACGATGTGTCATACCTACTTGGTAATGGCCCTCAGCACTCACCAACATTTATTTTTGTTTTCTTGACATTGGCCAGCCTGACATGTGGAACTTCATGTAGTAGTTTTGCTTTGCATTTTTTAAAAAAATATTTATTTTTTTTTTAGTTTTTTCAGTTGGACACAATATCTTTATTTTTATGTGGTGCTGAGAATTGAACCCAATGCCTCACACATGCTAGGTGAGCACGCTACCACTTGAGCCACATCCCCAACCCCTGCTTTGCATTTTTATAATAATGATATTCAGCACTGTTTTATAAACCTGTTGTCATGTCATTCCTTTGTCATGTCAGTTCTCATAGGTGTTTCGGATTTTGCTATTGAGGTATCAGGATTATTTTCTTATACATTGCCAATTAATCCTTTTCAGATCTGAGATTTGTAAATATTTTTTATCATTCTATGAATTGCCTTATTGCTCTATTGATTGCATCTTTTGCTGTGTAGAATCCTTCAAGTTTGTTGTGGTTCCATTTTTCTATTTTGCTTTTAATGCCTGTATTATTGGTATTATGGCCAAAAAGTCATTGACAAAATCAGTGTCAAAAAGTTTTTCTCTATCTTTTTCTCTAGAAATGCTATAGTTTTATGTCTTGTATATAAGTCTTTAATCCATTTTGAGGTGAATGTTGTGTCTGATGTAAGATGAAGGTCCATTTCCAGTATTTTGTATGTGTTCATCCAGTCCTCCTATTTCAATTTAATTAGAGAGTCTACTCATTTACTATTTTTCATTCTTGGCATGCTCATTAAAGATCAGCTGATCATATATGTGTAGGTATATTTCTGGACACTATTCTGATCCAATGATCAATATATCCGTCTTTACTCCGGTAACAAAATTTCTATAGTACTCTCTACTTCTTTTCAGTATAGTACCTGAAGATCTAGCTGGAACAATTAGGCAGGGAAAGGAAATAAAAAGAATCCAAATTTTTTAAAAAAGCAAAATTTTCTCTGCTTGCAGATGACATAATTCTATACCCAGAGAACACTTAAAACTCCCAAAACCAAAATATTAAACAGAACAAAAGCAAACAAAACAAAATAAAAACAAAACAGTCCTGTTAAAATTAACAAAAAATTCAATAAAGCTTCAGAATGCAAAATCAATATGCAATAATCAACGTGTTTCCCTTCAATAAAAATAAACCATCCAAAACATATTAAGAAAAAATATCCATTTACAATAGCATCAAAAATAATGAAATATTTAGGAAAATTTATAAGAAGTAAATTTATTTTTAACAAAGTATAGATGATATTATTTAATTTTTGAAGTTATACTATTTAGTGAAAATATGAAACCCTTTTGTAGATTTGAAACTATTTGTAGCATATTCTAAAGCATTTTGAAAATTTGTCTTTCTCTGTTTTCTGCTAAAGGTGCCAGATAGATGGTTTTTTACTTTCTATATCTCTTGCTGTTCATTATGATAAATGCATTCATTCAAGAACACACAAGAATTTAAGATTCTGCTAACAATTTAGTTGCACTTATCTGATGGGGACACATTTTCTATGACATATTGCTTACAATATGGTTATAAGTCATCAGTTCAGAAGCAAAGTTGATTCATATCAAATTAATTTGAAAAAAAGTGCCAATCAACTCTGCAACTTTATAAAGGTAATGGTAAATAGACCTATGAATTTGCATTTTGACTAATTATTAGATTAATGTATGTATAAAGTAGCAATTTTAACTGAGAATGAATACCCCAAAAAAAATGTGCCATAGAGAAAAGTTGTGTTAATTATAATAGTCAGCCGGATTTTACGTAAAAAAAAAAAATCCCAAAATTTTGTTTTTAAGATTTTGGAGCATATGTAAGCCCAATCACCATTTATTTAGCTATTCTACTTTTAAACTGTATTTTCTTCTTTGTCACCAAAAATGTTATTTAAAAGTCCATCAAAAGTCTTTATTTTGTGAGGATAAGAAGGCAACAATCTACCATTCCAACCATTGTCTCCTTCCCTTGTATAGGAAGTTGCACCACAGCAAATAAACAGGTGCAGTGACAGACTGAAATCTCTGGATAAAGAATAAACAAAGATGTTGTGGAGAGATTCCAAAACACAAGTTATGCAATTAAAATATGTAATTAGAACAGATAATGCATTTCCTTTCCTTGGCAGGAGACTACAAAAAAGAAAACTATTTTTTGAGACATTTTAAGATTCCTACTACATAAGCTAGTATCCATGCTGAACAAGATTTGGTGTGTTCACAATTTAATTAAATTCAAGCTCTCAATAACCCTGTGATAAAAATAGAGCCTAAAAATCTCAGATATTTGTACCTGCCAGTTATTTATGATCTAGGAAATAAAATTAACTCTTCAGTGAAAAGATCCAAATATATGGCCAGAAATTAATAATAATCAGTGAAAATTGATCCATATTAGGAAAATAACTAAGAGAATGCTATTGTCTTTAGCTATCGACAATAGCTATGTGTCAATCAGAAATACAGACTGACTACATATCTGTAAGAACAAATACACAGACATGTACTTTCACATGTAGCCACAAAAAAGTGCACACTAGTATAATCATGTACATAAACATTCATGCACATACACACACATACACATATACATACACACACAGTTGAAATATAATTGCCAAATGCTATATCCATTTCACAAAAAAAATTGTTTAAAAATATAAGAAGCCTGACTTCTCTAAACAGAGTTGGGTAAGGAGAAGTTGAGCTTGCTGCCTGGTCTCTTTCTTCAACTGCAAGATAACCAAATGTATTTCATGTGTGTTCTTTCAGTCATGACAAATAAACATATAATAAATAATATCTTCTTTTCATCTCTCCTCCAAATGTTTTTCCCCCAGCCTTTATCTCACTTATTATTTGTTTTAATACTAGCCAGAAGATATTTATATAAGGATTTTAAGATACTCTGCTTCTGCAGATTATGGCTAAGGAGTGAAGGAGCTCTTCGTTTTTCCTGTAACTTTTATCATGTTTATCTATTGTGCAAATAAGAAACTGGATTGAGAACAATACTCTGCAACCTGTGCTATAGAATCTTAATACTTGTATAGTCACATATGTAGCAGTGACACTGGTCACAATTTTATGAGAACTATCTATTTGCTGGATGAGGTAAACATGTCAATCTCCCTATCCTTGGGGATTGCTCAAAATATGGCATCCTGCTAATAGAGGGAATATGTCACCCCTCCAAATATTTATTACTCTCACATTCTGGTTATGCTTTTCTTTGATTTGATCTATGCATTTATGTATCTTTTTGATCCATAATCGATTCACTTCAAAATGATATAGCTGCTGCTTATAGCTGATTCTATTCATAGGAAATAGAATTTAAGTGATTTAAGTACTTCAAGATAATCTTGACCAATCTTTGCTACAAAATATTGTTGAAATTGGACTTACCAGGGAAGTAAAATGGGCACCTATTTGTGATAATATGTTTTTAATTGAGGGTGTGCTGTAAGTGCTAGATCTAGGCAAAAGCAAGAAAGTCCTACCATTTGTAATCAAAGAAGATAGAATAACTTAAAGATATGATTATCTGTTCCACAGATATCAAGGTTTTTTTCCTTCTGCCATGAGGAAAACAATATCCCAGATAGGGCATCTGTCAACCTGGGTTGCATAGTAATAATAATGTGAAGCACAGTCACAGATATTCAACAGTGGACACACAGCATGGGTGAGGAATGGATGGTTTTTATTGTGTGCCACTGGGACCTGAAATTCTGGTGTTTTTGAATGGGGCATAACTCATCCTGACTGATCTAGTGATACTGGAAACATGTATATACATGCAAAGGAGGGATAGTATCTCCTACACATTAGATTAGAAGTAAACAAATCTTCAGTTATCTTTTTGATTTTGCTAATATCATTCATTACCTCGAACAACTTACTGAATTCCTCAAGCATTAACTTTTGCATCTATATATGGAAAAGTCCACAAGACAATGTTAGCCAGCTTTACCATCCCTTAAGTCTATAAGAAGAGCAACCCCAAACTTCATTGCTGAAGTCGGTATTATCTATTTTGTGGGAATCGTCTTCCTTTCTTCTTTTCTTTATTAGTTAACTGGGAGGTATTTTGTGGATAAACAGGATACACATAAAATTGAACTTGTTATTTGCTTGTGATGTAAAAAAAAATAGACCTTCAAAATTGGAAGGTATAAGAAAGATTTTCAAATTGTGTTGTGGGTCACATTAATCACTAATAGTACTTTGCATGTAGTAAAATCTACAAGCTGCCTAAAACAATTAGTAATTTGATTTAATGATACTGTCATTTTTAATGCCATCATACTAGATGGAGATGTGTAACAGATGACAGGAACATTTGATCTTGCTGCTATATGAAATAAGCTTTTGATCTTTGACTTTCTGTCAAGTTCCTTGAAGGGAGTAGTACAAATAGCAGGGTTAGGCTTTGGTAGTTAGGGTGATATTGCCAGTGGGGTTCACCATATAGATTGTCACATTAGGTCTTTTTCAGATTAGAGACATCACTGCAGTGAGCCCCAGCAATATGTAATCAAAGAGTTTCCTGGTACATGGGTTTTCTCTACTTCATCCCCGAAAAAGATCTAGAGAGGATGTGAAGAGGTTATGGCTTTTCCTCTTAAAAAATGGCCCCTGATCATTGTCTGGAAGCTTGCTAGAAATGCAGACTCACCCCAGAATTATTAAATAAGAAGAGCCATTTTAGCAATATCCCACAGGACTTACATGCTCATTGAAGTTTGCAAGGAGTGAGTCTGAGGAGAAACTCAGAAATTCTTTTTTGTAGCTATTATTCTAAATATTTGACTTGGGAGCATTCTATCTCTGAACATTACACCACTAAAAGTGAGAAAATTTACAGCAATAATATAGGGTGAATATGACTTGCAATGGTACAAAAAGATGCAGTGTATTAAATATTTCAAATGTGCTCTCAGTCTGAATATCATGCAAGAATCTGGTATTTGGTGTGTCAAGATGTGGGTCACAGTCTTCATTCTGATTGCAAAGGGAAGACAGTTTGCATAGATGTTTGCAAGCAGTGGCTTTTGAATACTAATTCCTGAATGCAAATCTTGGCCTCTGTTCCTGATTGTAAAACCCCTTTTTACTTCATTTCCTTGAACTTCAATTTCCTCATCAGTACAGCAGAGATAATAATTGCCTAACCATTAAGGGAAATCCTTAGAAAAGTTCTCCTTTGAAGCCAGAGAATCCTATTCCTGGTCAGCTAACAAGTTTCCCACTCTAAGTTTCACTACTAAAATTATAAGTAGTGTTTTTAATTTAGGCATGCTAGAGGTCAGTATGTTTCTGAAAGATAAGTACAGTTTCATTAAAGAAAAATAGATGACATATGTGATTTTCATGCCTTTGTTTGGAGACTGTATTCTCAGTCTTTGAATACCTTTCTCCTTAATCTATTTATGGAACAGTTTGCTTCTTTGTTTAAGGTCTGAATAGAATTTTTCTGATATGAAACTTTTCCCAGGAAGATAATGGATTAAACCTCATGGAGAGTCTAAGTAGATTTTATCTTTTTTTAACTTCAGTCTTCACTCTGCTGAGAAAAATGATTGTAGACATATCACTTCAGTTGTGTCCAGAATTGCAGTGCCAGCTTTGGGCATGGGGCTGCTCACACTGGAGCTTCTGCCTTCAGGCAGAGAGCTGAAAGCAGCATATTGCCCTTAATAGAGAACAGAAGGTGAAACTCTTGCTGTCTTGATATTTTGCCTTATTATGATTTTAAAAAGAAATCATGACATACTCTACCTCTGAGTAAAGAAGCATGCAACTTCGGAGAATATCTCAAAACATCATTTCCTGAGATTACATGTTTATATTTTTTTTTTGTATATATTTCTTTTTCTTTTCCACAATGGGATCAAACCCAGGGCTTTGCACGTACTAGCCAAGTGCTTTACCACCGAGCCCTTTTTTAAAAAAAATAGGATAAAATGAGGAAAAGCATACATGACATTAATGTTCTATAAATACATTGCATGCATTTATTTATTTCTCACAACAAACCCATGAAGCGAGTTCTATTGTTATCCACACTTGAAACAGGTGGAAACTGAGGCATAGAGTGTTCAAGTAACTGACTTAAGGTATCCAACCCAGTGTTGACTTAGGAAACATTCAGGTAGTCTAGATACTAGATACTAAATACTTTTTTCAATGGTACTGTAACAGTGGTCCACTTCACCTTTGAATATAGTCCTTGCTGCTTATTTTTATAGGGACATGTTTTCCCTTTTCTTTTCTCCCTCTCCCTTTCTCTCTCTCTAATGGGGGACAGGGAACAAGATTCCCTTGAGTTATCTGTCCTCGTGTGAACACCCACGACAGGAAGGAGATGTCACTGGAAGATCTAGGAAGTGACTATCTCCCAGATTAAGAAGTAAATTTCAACACCCCCCTGGATGCACCTGGCACCCACTGTCAGGGAACACCTGGAATGTAGCTTTTGAAGAGCTTCTTTAAAAGTCCTCTCTTTTACCCAATAGCAGAATCATAGCCTCTGGGACAAGAGTCCCCTGTGCTTCTCTTTTGCAATGAAACTTTTTTTTCCCCCTTTTTCTCAAATCTGTGTCCTTGTTATAGGATTGGCACTGGGGACAAGGACCAAGCTTTCGGTAACAGTATTGTACTATGTTCATTTGGTTAAACTCTAGTTTTCAAATGCTCTTCTCTATATGGTTCTGGGGTAAGCTGGATGCAAAAGAAATTTGTGAAGTTTGGAAGGTGGCTATAAAATTTTAATCTGGAAGCTGGGGCCCGAAGACATTACTTTAGTCTCAGATGTGCTGCTTATCTGGTGCAGGGACAGAGGACTGCAGCCAACACAGAGTTCTTTTAGGTCCCTATACAGGTCAAGTTTGTAGGTAGTGTGTATGTGTAGGGCCAACACAAGGAAGAACACTCAAGGCTAGATGTGGAGTTATAATCGATGAGAAAAACAGTGAATGACAGAGATGGCTTCTCTTTATCCTCATGAGCTTATCTTTATCCTCGTGGATTTTATTTATCTTTTTATTTCTCCCGCTTTGGGTATAGATCTTATTTACAGTTGCTTGCTCTGCTGATCATTAGGGACTGCCCATGCACCCTATGTGTAGAGACAAAAGCCTTCTACAGATTTTGCTAACATTTTTCCTTCCTTTAGTGACTTTCCTCTATCCTTACTGATCTTTGCTCCTGTATCTTTTTGATACAGGCGAAAAGTCTAATCTTCAGAATAAACAATCTTCCATATTCCTTAGAATTTCTGCTTCTCTAAAAGAGTATTCACTGATACATATCTCCAGAAATCAGAGAAGATATTGATTCTCTATAAAATACAATATCCTGATACTAAGAGATTGTAGTTCCATGTGATTAGCATAATACCAGGGACATTGTGCTTTCTTAATGATGTTTGGGACCATCTTCATCTTCACCTACTTCCTGTTTGAAAAATTCATGAAAGTCTTACCACAAAGTAAAACAAAGACGAAATATTCAAGTATACTTTAGTTAAGGAATATTTTCATACTGGCATGCTGGCTTGCCTAACTATTTCAATGGAAGGAGAATTTCTTCACAAGTTTTCAAAAGGTAGGCTATTATATTTTCAGCTTAAGGGCCAATGTTAAACATTCTAACCAACAGATTCTTTGTCTTATTAAAGGTCTTGTATTTATTCTTTAGGCTTTCATTTACCTTGACAATAATTCTCAAACATTATAATTGCTGCTGAAGGTTCTATTTTCCATTCGTTTAATATTCCTTTACACTCTTTGCAAATCTGAACATTTTGCTTAAACTCCAGTGCCCAGACTGTTCCCAATTGTCTAATAAAGCTCTAAACCCGGGCAAACATTGTGGAGAAACTGTACAGCAATTCTTTTATGCACCACTCTTGTTTTGAAATCTCAGTGAGTCTATTTACATGTAGTAATTTCCCAGTGCCAGTTAAAGTCAAAAAAAGTGATTCAGTGTGGCATTCTTGCAAAAGATGACAGATGGGCTCATTAGTCTTTTGATTCATAAAACTCATGATGTTGTTTTGCTTAAAATAAGAAGCAAAAAATAAGCAAGTCCCTGATAGGTTTAATTCAGAGTCAGAGCAAAGTAATGCCAACTCTGCAGATTCATGTAAAGAACTGACAAAAGGAGCAGAAGGAAAAAAAATAAAAATGACTGTGCAAATGAATGCATTAGGCTTTGTGAAGAGTTATAAGCTATAAGGTGATGGTTTAAAATGAGCTAGGGATCCAAAAGAGCCAGGCACAGGAAGCAGAAAAAAGCAATGACTATGAAGTTACATGCCATTTGTTGAGCTTCCTCCATATAAATACAGCAGTAGAAAGAACAAAGAAATTAAGTAAATGAGCCTTAAAAGAATGTAAAAATATGATGTCAGAGGCTTTTAAAAATTCCCTATCAGCAGATGAAAAATGTAATACAGAATAGTATCTGTTCACAAAGAAGCCAAAATTTAAAGGAAGGCATCTTTTAGAATGTCAACACCAAAAACTCCTAGAGAAAGCTCTAACAGAAGTGGCTGAATGCTACTTATTCTTATTGAAATTTTCACTTGTATTGATTAGCCATTCATATTTTGTTGCAATCAGCAAACCTGCCTGCTTACAAGGATTCCACACTAAAATCTGAATTTAAAATTATGGATAGCAGGTGTTCAAATCTTATCTGCTGTCTTGCCTTCAAATGCTGCTTAAAGAAAGGATGTAAGGTTAGTGGTGTCTTTCCACTTTTTAAAACAAAAACTAAGACATGAGAAAGTTGTGGAAGAAGAAAAAAAAACACCTCACACTGTGAATCACCATTGAGAAAATAAATAAATAAATAAGAAAAGGATTTGATTAAATAAACTTCGACTACTGGACAAGCAGTAGTACTTTAGTCTTCTCATGTTTTAGTCTAGTTTTGTGATTGTCTTCCATGATATGGGAATCTTAAGTAATTTACTCCAACTGCTAGATAGATAATTCAAAATAATTTAAAATTTTAAGTCCATATGTAGAAATAAGAACTTATTAAAATTTCAGATGTTGTGAATATTACTTTTATGAAAAACTTTTTTGCCTTATTGACATTTCATGCAGAAGCATTAAAAAATTATTTCCCAAACATAATAGACTTATTTCTTGTAGATATTTTGATGGTTCACATGAACCAGTACTCTGGTCTACAAGCAGCTTTGGTGTCAAAATATTTAATAATATCAATGAAACATAATAAGAAAAATATATTATTTGGTGAAACAAGAGAAAGACATTATTTCTGGCTTTGTGCCAGGCTCTGTGCTGTGAATATTAACTAATTTTAACAAAATCTCTCTTTTTATCCATATATTTATTCTTACCCTTTTTAAATTTGCGTATCTTTCCCTGTATGATATATTTTGTTTTCCTTTTCAGTTGAAGGACATGATTATTTTGCCAACCTTGTTCAGAATCTGCACATGTGCACACATTTGCACTCAAGAAACAAAACCCTAATTAGTGACCCTGTACATATTACCTCACTTATTTTTCAGATGTACTATATGAGGTGGAATTAATACTGTGCCTTTATATGATAGAGGATAGAGATATCAGTTGTTCACTTTCACATAGCCAGTAAGAGGTGGATTCAGAATTCAAGGTAAGGCTTATGATCTGGTTGGAGAATATGTGCTTTATTATGTGCACAGCAAATCCCTGAGGAGCTGAACTCAATAACTTCCTACTTATGATTACAAAACTGTGTATGTCTTGATTTTATTAAAAATCTCCTTACTGATAAATGAGCAATCCCAATAAAAATCTGTGAAATTTTATCTCAGCTTACATTATTTCTGGATTGGCAAATATGTCTTTCATTACAAAACCATATATTTTCATTGATAAATTCGAAAAATAAAAAGGTAGAAAATTCATAGCCAAGTGGTTCACCAATTAATAATTTAATGACAAAGTATTTCATTATCATTCTTCCTAGTTCACTCACAGGTCATATTCTGTCATCTTCTTCTTCCTCTTTCTCTTTCTCATTCTCCTTCTTCATCTTCCATTCAAGAGAACAAGTAAAAGGAAAAAGAAATGCTCCTCTTTCAATCCACCCTTCACTATATCTGGTTTACTGTAATTAGCCTCTTGGTGTTTGTGTTAGTGATAAAATATGATTTTATCAGAACTTCATTTCATTGTAATCTAGTGTTGCAGGTTGTTTATCTAGGGTTTGTATATATTTTGAGTTCGTCTCTAAGGGTTTGTATGTTGAAATTTAAACTTACTGTGAGGTATTAGGAGATTAGAAACTTAATCCTAACATGGTGTTTAGAGGCAGGGCCTTTGGGAGGTGTTTAAGATTGGAGGAGGTAGCTTTATAAGGAAAGAGAACAGAACACACATAAGTGTGTCACATGCACACACACTCATGGACAAACATGCTCCATGTTTCTTTCTCATATGATACTTTGTGTTTTCTCAGGGATTCTGCCAACAAGAAAGCCACTGACATATGAAGTTTCTCAACATTCAACCAGAAGAAACCTCTTTTCTTTCTATGAACGCCTGCTGAAGATATTTTGTTATATAACAAAAAATGAACTAATACACTAGTTCTCATAGAGGAGTGATAATTTCTCAGCATCACCTTAATAGGCAAATTGTATATGACAGCAGCTTACTGAAAAGAGATTTATTGTTCTGCCCTCTTCTTACTTATCTCTGTCCATCTGTGGCAAACAGTATTAGTTACATAATTAAAAATTCACACTATTTTTCTTCTTTGCTAACGGATTTCAGTTTCAGTCACATTGTCAAAGTGTACAGTTCTTGACAAAGAATCTTGTTCAATCTAATACTCTTAAGTATTTTATCTTATTCCACACTCATGTCCCAAATGACTAGGGATGTAGAGATGGTATATTCTCTGCCTGGGGATCAGATGATCTCTGTTACCTCTTACTGAACAGGCTATGCAATTACTTCTGTATGTTTTTTCTTTTTTTATATAGTTAAGTAGGCTTGGTACTTGGTGACATTAATCATACTCCATGGTTATTATTGTCAATATGAACCTATGATCAACGCTACCGATTAAAGAAAGTGGGTGTTTTATTCTTTTTATCCATTTAGATTATTTTTTCTTTATTATACAGTGGGAAATTTGTGGTGTTTCCTCAGCTCTAACAATCTTTTGTTTTGGATTTGAATGTCTGGCATGCCCCCTATTGAGGTCCTATTAGATGGACTGCGCTTCAGCTTTCATTTCTGTGACTTGAGATCATTTGTATTGTACTTTAATCTTTACCTAATTTTCTTACTCAAATGATAAAATATACATGTTTTACTGTTATTCAACACTTTTGATAGGACAGTGAATTATAAATATCAAAATTAAAAGAGAGGTATATGTTGTATCATGTAATTTTTTGATACAAACATAGTTTTAGTTCATCAGAGCATTCAGTCAAGTAATTAAACATGTATATTCTTGTACCTGCATACATACAGTTCAAGAAACACCCCACTATGCTTATTATCAAAAGTGACATGTTGTAGTTCCCAACAACTTTTCAGAACATTAGTGTCAGTCTTTGTGGAAGCTCCATGTCTTGGTAATTTATTTTAAAAGGGACATTAAAATTTGATATCACAAGTGAAACCATAGTGAGATGTGTATCAATGCTAGTGAATATGACCATATGCTACAGTTAGTGTCTTGTTTTTCTATTAGATTCTATACCATTCTATATTAATAGTTTAAATGGTGTTTTTCAAATATGTGAATCTATGCTCAAAACCTTGATCTCAGGGAGGTAGAGAGTAGAATAGTGGTCAACCCAGGGTGAGTGAGGGGTAGTGAAAGGAAAGATAGTAGTACATACCAAAATATAGCTGGGTAGAAGGAATATCACAAAACTCATTTACCTATTGTTTATAAATTAAACATTATGTAAATTATAATATGACTTTGCTAATGAAATCTCTCATGGATATTTAGTAGAATTCATTTCTGAGAATTTAAACAAACAAACAAAAAAATCCCTCTTCTAAATTTATGGCATCCTCAGTGTTCCTTGAGGAAGGAACTCTTTGTAAGAAGCAAGACCCTTTATTTTGTCCTCATAACCCATAATTTTATTTTACATTCCTCAGATTAAAAATTTTAAAAACATACAGAAGATAGGTAAATACTTAAATTCTTCTCTAGGTCATTCCTTACATTAGCAAATTATAAAATAAACAGACATAAACATGATTTAGTAAGGATAATATTGTTTCATATTTGTGGGTTGCTTTATTCTTTTTTCCTTAAAGACCTTCACACCACATTATACTATAAATAACTGCCAACTCTGTACACTGCACCTGGTTAGAGTAGAAAAAGCAACAGCAGAATCAAACATCTAATAACAAATCACACTTGACTTGATTGCATGCAGAGTATAGGCTTGTACACATGTATTTATTTACTGTTGAAAACTTTGGTGGAATGGTGTTGAAAACTGACACCCTGTGATGCTGGTCTAGAAAATAAATCTGAAGTAGAAAAGGTTTGTGGGAGACATGACTGCATATCAATTTTTGTTTCTTTTTTGCAGCCTCCATTTAATGAAAGTTGAAACTTCACCGAGGAGAACATTGATCTACATTTAATTAATGACTTCAAATCATTGTTAAGGAATGTGTTGATGTTGAATGGTATAAAGCATTCATTTAGTTTTTTCTTAAAGTCACGAAGCCTGGTAATCCATATGGTTTTTCTTTGAAATCTTTTAATTAATCTATGCTCTGCATTCTTTCTTATAAATCTTCTTTCATACGGTTAAACAATGTTGAAAACAATCTGCTCTAAAAGTCCATTCTCCCTTTATATCCTGTACCAGATTAAAATCTCTTATATGATCCTCGGGAAATACTGATGGTCATTAGAGGTTTACACAGGTTCACTTCTGTATTTGCGTTATCAAAAATACCCATAGCACGTGGCCTTTTTCATTACAATGTTTTGTGATTCAAATAGTTCATTACATTTAAAAATTTCAATTAATTCTGCTAATACCTCCATTTAAAGAAAACAATATTTTCTATGATCTTATTATTGATGAAAAAAGCTAGTTCAGAACATTTTTGAAATGTACCCAGACGTGGTCAACAAGGGACCAGTTTGGTTGATAACAATGCAGAATAATCTATTTTTAAGCAGCTTTCATTCTTCTCTTGGAGCTGCTTTTTTTTTCTAAGTATGTATAATGAAAATTTGGAGGAATTTCAAGATAACACTAGTGAATGAGGTTTTTTTTTTATTTTAGTATAAAACATTAAAAATGCTATTGTCATCTGAGTATAAAATATGTAGCCCAGAACTTTTCCAGTTACTCCATTATTTTTCAATTCAAACAACATCCATCGTTTTCCTTTTTTTCATAGAGAAATAAGATTTTGAAAGAAGAGATGTTATTTTTTAGATACTCAAATTTACAAAAATATCATGACCAAAATAGTAACAATCAATAACAGGAAGGCACGTTAAGGAAGGGTTCAACTGGATTTTTGGGTGGAGAAGAACAGATGAGTTTAATTTAGAGGAGGGAGAATAATAGCACAGGGGGAGATTAGATATAATCTCCTGTTGGAATGTAAAATATTCTGAGCCCATAGCAGTATGATCCAGTTCTGAGACTCTTATCAAAGCAAGAAATCACTTGAAAATAGAAAAGAGGTATAAAAATATTTTGTAAGAGTTGCAAAGGGAAGGGTTGTGAATAAGTAATAGTTAAAATGAATTCTATTTGACAAATGAAGTGTCAAAGAATTCCTGTATTCCTGTAGGATTTTAAAAATGATTGATAGTATGGCCATTTTGACAATATTAATTCTGCGTATCAAGAACATGTTATGTGTATGGTTGTTCTCCATTTGTGTACAATGAATCAAATGCATTCTGATGTCATAACTACTTAGAACCAATTTAAAAAATGACTGACTTTAGGACACCTTTATATCACAAAGCTCCTTTTATGGTAAGTATAGTTTTCCAAGACTAATGCAATCACCTACTTATTTCCACTTCTTCTTCCTATGTTCTTACTTCACTGTAATTGGTATTTCTGTCTTTAAAATTTCACATTCCTGTGAACCAGCCTGAATTTTAATATTAATGAACTGGTTTTTTTTTAGTTCTCTTAATTCTTATTTTGATCAATTTTATTTAAAATACATTATTCCTATATTTTATCTGCTCTCTCCATCAAATATGGCTGTTTCCCAAGAAGGATATGTTTCCTAATTTGCCCCTCATTAGCTCTTGGCCTGAATGCCTCTGATGTATTTGCTAACAGATTGTCTACTATAACCAATGGAATATTCTGGCACCCCCTGGCTACTTATATAAATCAAATAAGTGTTTTCTGTTCTTCTCACTATTTATGTATATTTTGTATACTCTTTCAAACTTTTATATCATATATAAAGTAAGTTTTAAAACAGCTACTTATATTTTTAAATAAACTATGTAAGATAATCAATAAAAGGTTTTCATTATGATATACAACTTAGGTGTTCTTGGAACAGAAAACTCATTTTCATCGCCTAAGGCCAAAGCTATAGCAAAGGTGCTATCATTCCTGCTACAGTGAATGAAGACAGTTTACCTAGCTTCCTTAGCCATTCAGATGGTTTGTCAGAGTTCAAAATATTACTTTTACTTATTTTTTTTTCTCATTCGGAAGTCAATGTTAATTCCTTCCAAATTAAAATCAGGGCATTTATTCTAAAACAACAACAACAACAACAACAAAACCCCACAAAAACAAAAAAAAAACAAACAAAAAAAAAACCTCATGATTATTTTATTTTTATTCCATTAGTGTTTTAAATAAATACAATTAGTGCAAAAGTAGAGTATGGTTTAACATGCTGCTGATTTATAGATTCTGTTTATTTTGAGAAAAAAAATCTCTAGAGCTTGTAGATACAGTTAGTTATCATAAGGCATTAAGAAAAAATTTGTTACACAAACTAGAAAAAGAGTGATTGCATGTAAATATGCTTTTTTTGTGGATTCCTACCCTCAACCCTGTCCATAAACCATTTTTGTGTATATTTTTTAAATTATAAAAAAATTTGGAATCTTACCCCAATTTTATATGTGTAGAGAAATAAAAATGAAGGGATTGAACAAAAAGATAAATACAGCTCGAGTGTGGAGACCAAAAGCAGATCTGTAAGGAAATTGTTACCGGTTTTCTAAAATAAACTTGGGAGATTCTGTTGGAAATGGAGAAAGAATCTCAACATGTCCTGAGTCTCTTTCTCTCCTGGCTAATTTCTCCAGAACGTTAATTGCTACTCTTGTGGTCACCCCAATCTCAGTAAGAGGAGCTGCTCTTCAGCCCTGTATTCTACAACTGAAGGTTATAATATTTACATAACAGTCAACAGAGAGTGGACACTAACAGAGGGCAGATAAACAAAATATCAGAAGAGAAACATCTGGTTTAAAGAGCCTACACATTAGAAAAAGGGAAGCAAGAGAAGAGGGAGGGGGATTTAAAAAAAGAAAGGAAGAAAAGAAAGACGGTGGGAGGAATATGAAATAATTTTTCTATGTGCTTATATGAATACAACATAGTGAGTCCCACCATCATATACGTCCGAATGGGGTCCTAACTAGAATAAAATATATTCCATGCTTGTACAATGATATAAAAAATGAATACCACTTTTATGTATAACTAAAAAAAAGAAACAAACTATAAAAAAAATATTTTTAGTTTATATTCCAGTAGAGAAATGCTTTTATGTCCAGTCTCTTGTCTGTTTTAATCAGAAGAAACTATCAATGCACACCATCTGGGCACAACAAAATTATCTCTGATTTTCAAACCCACTATCTGGAGAAATTGTTTGTCTATGGTTAGACTTATACTAGGAGGCATTCCCTGTTCTCTCACAATGTGTAACGATTAATCAAATTCCTTTTTTTTTTTTTTTTTTGGTACAGGGTATTGAACCCAGAAGCATTTAACCACTGAGCCATATCTCCAGCCAATTTGAATATTTTATTTAGAGACAGAGTCTTGCTGAGTTGCTTAGGGCTTCATTAAGTTGCTGAGGCTGGCTTTGAACTTGTGATCTTCCTGCCTCAGCCGCCAGAGCCTCCAGTACCCATTCCCAAATTACTTTTTGAGCACACTGTAGGTGAGTTTAGATATATAAACTTCCTCAATGATCACTTCAACAAAACATTCATATAAAAACTCAACATTTATATAAATAAGACATAATGTCTAATGCTGGGAATGCTTTATCATAGAGGAGATAACACCCATGGTCACTTGAAATTTGGGCACTTTCAAATTGGAATTTTCAGTTGTGTATTTCAATACAATTTGAGAATTATTGGAGAAATTAAAAAGATGAGAGACACTGTTCCTTGAGAATGTCAACAGTTAAAATTATAGTATTTTTATCTTTAAAAAAGAGAAGGAATTCAGGGTATGGCTTTGTAGTAGAGTGTATACTACTCACCCCTCCCCCCCCAAAAAAAGAGAGAATTTTCCTTCTTTACATGTGATTCTTAAAATATTATGTGGTGCTTTTTTAGAGAGAGAGAGAGAGAGAGAATTTTTTAAATATTTATTTATTTTTTAGTTCTCGGCGGACACAACATCTTTGTTGGTATGTGGTGCTGAGAGTCAAACCCGGGCCGCACGCATGCCGGGCGAGCGCGCTACAGCTTGAGCCACATCCCCAGGCCTGTGTGGTGCTTTTGATACAAGCCCTCACTGTATTTTTTTCCAAAGGAGTTAAATCTATTTTTTAAAACACCAAACACCTTCACACCTGCACAAATCCTGGGGTCCTGTGCCAAAGTGATGGTCACTGTGGTAGAGCAGGTAAAGCAAAGTGGGAGAGGGAAGAATCCAGACAGCTTGGTTGAATTTAACATATGAATAGAGTACCTACTGGAGACATTGTTTTTTATTTTATTTGTTACTAATTATTGAGAAAAACTTTCATCTAGGCAGTACTTTTTTATATACTGTATTTCACTTGAACTATTACTGAATGTGTCTGGTATGTATGTTTCAAGAACTGAGAACACTGACATAATCATACATAGTGCTTTTAAAATTTCGAGTGTTTGTGAATCATCTGTGAATTTTTTTCATTATTTAGAGAATTTTAAAGAATGCACATTTCTGGATGAATTCACCAGGGATTCTGATTTAATTGGCCTTGGGTGATCCAAGAAACATGAAACGTAATGCATATGAATCTTATTCCCTGAGGACACATTGAGAATATAGGCTTATGCATCAAAAAACAGATTGTGGCATTGTATTTAATTGATCTTATAATAAATACTAAAAGTGAGTGACTACAAATGCTGGTTCTGGGGCCAGATTGCATCATTTCTTAGCCTTATTTATGTAATAGTCAAGAGCTCTATGGCATTATATTCCCATCACTTTTAAGTGGAAATATTTTCACTTACATCACCTGTCTGTTATGATTAAATGAGGTAATAGATGAAAAACATCATGAAGACACATATCTCATTTTGAGGAATCAGTAAGTTTTGGTTCTTTTGCTTGGTTATATTTTGAAAAAAATATATAAAAATCATGAGGGTACAATATGACCAAACTTCAATTAATGATGTATTACTTAAAATAACAACAGTGAAATCTTGTGATACACTTGTGTAATTTTAAGTACCATATTGTACTGAGTCCATTTATAATATTCATATTTCAGAAACCATCATATTCACATTTGTATCCTCACTTTCATTTTAAGACCCTTGCTTTGATTAGCGTTATATCCAATTTTTGCTGCTACTGTGCAAAGTAATAATAATCAACTAGCCATATATCAAAATAAATAAAACATTTCTTTCAATGATTTGAAAGTTTTCTGATGTTTTAAGATATAGTCTAACCTTTCTTATTCTTTTTTAATACAGAAAAACTAGCTTTCAAAACAAATCTGATAATTCTGCTGTTCATAATTAGGGAGTTAAATGATTCCAGCTATGAATGAGAAACAAATGTTTCACTAATCAAAATACAGAAACATAATTTCCTTTTCTTAAAGGCTGTACTGTGAAGACCTATTGCTTGTTGATATGAGGTATCCACCCAAAGATCCTGTGATTTTGCAGGAATATTCAGAGATTAAATGAACTGTGAGAGCTGTAACCTAGTCAGTCTGTCCTAGTTTGAATGGACTGACTGAGTTGTCATATTGGCAGGAGAAGCATACCTAGGGGAAGGTGGGTCATGGGGGACATGCCCTAAAAGGGTGAGTCTTCCCTTTGTCCTCTTTCTCTTTCTCTGTCTCTTTCTCTGCTTTCAGAACTGCCATGAGCTGAGCAGATTTGCTGGGCTTTTCCCTTTGTGATGTACTGCCTCACCTTGAGCCTAGAACAATGGAGTCTACAGACCAAGAACTTTAAACCTGTGAACCCAAATAAGCATTTCCCCCTCTAAGTTGGTTGTGTTGAATATTTTGGTCATAGCAATGAAAACCCAACTAATATGCTTTTTGTTTTTCTTTTTCTTCCCTTGGGAAAAAAAGAGAGGAGATTAATATTTCTCAAATGGATACTGTCTTTATTCTAGGAAGTTATGAAAATATATATTTTATATAAAACTATTTCAATATAAAGTACAGAGTTTAATTAGTTCACAAAACAATCTTCCACCCATTAGTTGCTACTTAATGCATATAGTAATTTTATGAGATGGGGCTGTTAATCCATTTTAGAGTGAGGGAGTGGCCCAGAGTTGTGGTCCTTGTCAAGCCAGTATGGGTGTCCTCTGACCACCCTGTGGCCTACCAACTTCTGTACAGCCAAACTTGCGTTACTAGTGAGGGGCAATGGGAGATTAGAAAATAGACTCACACATGCAGATATGAACATAGATCTGGAATCAAGTGGAGTGCTTCTCTCTGATGGAGAAGCAGATATTGAGTTATGCCATCAATCATTATCTATATATGCCTCATTATTAGGTTAAAAAATATTCTTTGTCTTTAACCTAGTCAGTCTGTCCTAGTTTGAATGGACTGACTGGATTGTCATATTGGCAGGAGAATAATGCCTAGGGGAGGTGAGTCATGGGGGACGTTCCCTAAAAGGGTGAGTCAAGAAAATTTCAGAATTAGAAACATCTATGCAGTTTTTCCACAGTTGCTATGTGAAATGTTAGGAGCTTTGTGTAAGTTTAAAGAGGTCCACTGTTTACTTTTAAGTAAACAGGCTCAGGAGCAGCAGAGCTGGTGAAACATGTGGTTGTCTAGCATGAGAATTCCTCTATGCTTGGGAGATACAAGCTTTAGATCAAGGAAGAAGCTGATAAGACTTGCACAGAGCCTCCTCATACAGGGTATTACTATAGCAGATAGGCATCCTGTGCCCTGGCAAGGAAACATTCCCAGGCACCAGGTCTCAGCCACTGCTCTCCCATTCTCTGTCACTGCTCTGCACAACCTACAGGTAGGGGAAAGAAGTTGTCTTTCAATTCTCTTTTTTACTGTGTAAATCAAGACTTAACATCCTTGAGTTTAATTTGTGACATTGCCATTTCTTGATTATATGATTATGGTGAAATTATTAAATTTTATTTGGGAAATTTTCTTCCTTAAAATGAGAATACTAATTGAAACATTTTCCACAGGTGTTTGCAAATTGAATTGAGTAAAGTTGTGTAAAATGTTTACAAACCACCCCAGCACTCTGAACACTCAATACTATCACTTCCTGATATTGTCATTCCTTTAAAAAAAAACTCCCCAAACTGTACATATCTTAGCAGTGAGAAATTTTGAGTCCCCCATAGTAACCTTTGAAACCATCTCAGCTCATTCCATGTGCAATTTAATGGGAAAGTTCTGCTCCCTGAGGCAATCCAGTAAGCCCAAGGAGCTTCTCAAAAACAAACAAAAATGTGCAAAAACACAAATCCATGAAAGAGAAATAATCTTTCAATTAGAAAGTAGAAAACACAATATATCATTTATAAAATGCAGCCTTGTTTTTCCTTGATTTACTCCTCATGTTTTTATCACTTGACTATAACAATTCTCATTTTAAACTTGAAGAAGCAATTGATTGAGTGAAAGTCAAAAAAAAAAAAAGAATGGCCATAGAATATAATTCATTCACTACACATTTTTGCATTCTCTTATATACAATGTACTTTAGTTTTCAGGTTAATGAAAATAATCTTAGCTTCATATTTTCGTTGCTTGTGGGAATCGTCACTTGAAATGAAATGGAATGCACATTCCATTATTTTGCCCTTTTTGTAACATACATATTCCATCTGAGGTTGCATAATGAAAAGATCTATTTTCTTCTGAAATTGTTTTTCATAGGTTGAAAAGATCAATGACAATTCTCTGTGATTCAGTTTCACATGGCTATTTCCTATGAGCCTTGAAAACTTCGAAGTGCAATGCATTTTTGTCTGCTTAAGAATTTTAAATCTTCTTATTTCATTCTGTGATTATGCCATCCCTTGACAATAGTTTTGCTAAAAGATTTTCAAAAGCTGAGTTCTGGGAGTAGAGACAGGTTTCAACTCTGAATGCTATTTTCTGATCAATTGGAGCTTCTTAATCCTCTTCTTCCTTTTCTTGACTGTGCTCTGGTAAATAGCTGTCAGCAAGGGAAGAAGTTCAATACCTTTGGGCCATGACCCACTTAAACACTACTTCTGCTGGGGAAAAAATCCACAGCAGCATTAAATGTCAGTGTTGTCCTGGAATCCTCTGGTGTGGGCCTCAGGGGTTCAATCGCCATGTGTGTATATAAATCCCAGCCTTTTCAAATAAAAAACTGGAAGTTATTACATCTGTCAGGTGAAACAGAGGTAAATGTGAGCCTGGAATATAATAATTTGATCCATGTACACTGTAAACAATAACAAAACCAGAAATGCCTTTTAATATTTGGATCTGTATTACAAATTCTGTGATTATGTGTTACATCCATAAAAAATCGACTAGTGAGTGTGTATGCATGTGTGTATGTGGTGACCACAGGACCAGAGACTTGTTTGTGTGTGTTAAACTAGGCACTTTACCTTTGAGTCTACCCCCAGTCAGACTCATTATTTTTATCCTACCCATTTCAAGATAGTCCACAATTAATCACTTGCATAAAATTATAATGCAGTGTTCCATCAAATTTATGCAAAAGATTGACCTACTTTTTTTGTTAATACTGACTGTTCCCTTTTTACTTCAGATATGGTGGTTTTGTTAAGAATTTTAGGATGATATGGTTCTTCAGTTCCCTAGGAGTTTATATCCATGTAAAAAGTCATTTCTTAATAAAAGACCCATCGCCAACAGAAAAGGTAACACAAAAATAGTGTTTCAAATACTACTTTCAGTTTATTTTAGCTGACATGGAATTATTTTAACTACAAGCCATTCACAATATAATTACTGAATTAAATGTCCATTTTTGTTGTAGTAAATTGGTTATAGATTTGTATACCATTTAATTTTGTAAGATATGTTAATCCAGAATTTTAAAAATTATTATTTTGTAAAAAACTGCAAATAGATGTATTTAAAATGTAGAAATCTTAAAAACTAAAGCCAACATTCTTTTTAGAAGGGATGATTCTTGGTTTCTGGAATATGCTGCATTGAGTCCTGGATGCTTACCTGACCTCTGCTTTTTTTCCTGCAGATTTCTGTAATTATAAAAAAATGGTTAGAACAGAGCTTTTGCTTCCATGAGACAGGTAACATGTTTTACTTGTTATAAATTCATTCTTGTTCTGCTGTTCTAGTTTGTTTTCTGTACTTCCCTGAAGAAAAAAGATTCAACTTTTATATGGCATTGCAAGATGAAAGCAGAGTAATAGGCTACATGTTTTAACTCAAGTGAACTTAGAGCCAATAATTGCTGTCAATCCAATTCTAAAGTTCACATTCATGGCATGCAGAGTACAACTATTCTTTACGTTATAATTTTATCCTCTCATTGCAATTTTGCTTCCAGTTGATGTAGTTCAATTAAAAAATGATTTATTATGGTTTTCTTAGAGGCCAGTACTTCAATTTTCTGGAAGCCAATGCCAGATCAAGGGACTGCCACACACACTGTGCTCTTGAAGAGAAACAGTTAGCATTAGGGGAGCCGATATTGGTGTGATAAAACCTTGAAGTATATAGAGGTTGAATGGGTAAAAGACATATGCAAGATTCACAGGATTTCTTTTGTTTTATAGTTTCACAGGCATAGTTTGTAGAAATTTGTATACACATATTCAAGGAGTAGAAATACATTTTTTAATTTATTCTCTACTAATACACAAATGGACAGAATAGGGTACATAAAAAGATCACAAAAATCTTTGGCAGATATTCTACTACGTTGATTGTAGTGATGGTATTATGGGTGTTTGCAATTGTCTAAACCCAATTAAAAACACATTAAAAATGTCTGTTTTTGCATGTCATTTATGCCTCAATAAATCGATAAGCAAATGAAGTGTTTTCTATTGGTTCATAGTATTAATTTACTAAAACTAACATCAATTATTTTCCTTACTATATTCTTGTTCAATAATATAGTACTCAAAACCAAAACAATCTTACTGAATCTTTTTTCCCCATATTTTTATGGTGCATTATTAACTAACCCAACCCTACTATATCTTAATGTTACATTACATTTGCTTTTTGTGGTGTGTGTTTGTGTGTGTGTGTGTGTGTGTGTGTGTGTATGTGTTAGGAACTCAACATGAGGTGCATCATCATTAATATTGAAGTGTACAATACCATGTTGCTAATCATAGCAACTGCACAATACAGCATATCTCTAGAATTTATTCATCTGACCCAACTAAAACATTACACAAACTGAAAATGCCCACACTAACTTTGTAAACAGCTCTGCTTTAAATTTTGCTATATGAAGAGCCAATCAACAACTTAAAAAACTTTGCGCTGATGTGTCAGTTTTTACTGTCTTTCTCCTACCAAGGTAGTAACTGCCAGCCTTCAATTTTAATCTATAGATCTGGATCTCTCAAAAACCCCTTAAAATAAAACCAGTTATATTACCATGAAAGCCAGCCTCAGCAAAAGTGCACCTCATGAGACCTTGTCTCTAAATAAAATACAAATTAGGACTCAGGATGTTGCTCAGTGGCGGAGTACCTGTGAGTTCAATCCCTGATACCAAAAACAAAAACAAAACCCACAAAAACGACTAATATGTACCTATTTTATGCACCAATTAAAAAAAATTCAAAATATGATATATGTATATAAAATGCAATATTATTAAAAAATACAAAGAATGAACTCCTCTCAGTTGAGGCAACATAGAATTATTTGGAGGGCTTTATATAAATGAAACATTAGGATCATAGAAAGATAAACACAACTTGGTTCCACTTACATGAGATGTCTGTAACAGTCAGGCTGTGGGTAGAATGTATTTTCATTCTTTTCTCGACTTTAGCTTTTTGAAGCTTAAGTATCAAATGCATGGTTTGAGCATTAATACTGAAATGTTTAAACCTCAGTTTTTCAACTTTGGAAACAATACAATGTACGAAACTCAATTTAATTTGTGGAACTTGAAAAACTATATGCATAATTGTTATATTACCCCTAATTTGAAATTTGTACAATCTGAAGATGGTTTTTAGAAAAATAGCCTGGTTCTTAAATGCATCACCTTTTCCCTTATTAATGTGACACTTTGGTACTCTTATGTGATCTTTTCTTCCATGAGGATCCCAATTAATTAAGCTCTTCAATTAGGATTAAATATTTTCGTTTGTACTCAAGCCATTTCAATAGATAGATACATATCAAATATCTATCAGATATCAATCAGAATCAGAACCAATACAGTATATACAGGTATATAATAAAGGATTTATTTTGAAATTGACTCATGCAATTATGAAGGATAAGAAGTCTTGTGATCTGCCATCAGCACACCGGATAATCCGGATAATCAGTGGTATAATTCAGGTCAAAACCAAAGGCCTGAGAAATGGAGGGGTTAATGATATAGCTCACAGGCCCAAGAGGAAATCCTAATAACTGAAGAGACTGATGGTTAAATCCCAGAGTCCAAAGACCTGAAACACTGAATATCTGAAATCCCAGAGAGAAGATGGATGTTTCAGCTAAAGAAGAGAAAATGAATTCATCTTTCCTTGCCTTTTTCTCTATTTAGGCCCTTATGGATTGGATGGTGTCCATCCACATAGGTGAGTCCATCGGTTCAAATGCTAATCTAGTCCAGAAATCTGTTCACAGACACACTCAGAAATAATGACCACCTATCTGCCATTCCTTAGTCTAGTCAATTTGGCTATAATAATTAAACATCATAATATGGAAAAACCCATAGTTCTCAGGGGCATGGGAGATGGATGAATTTTAATGTGCTAGAACAGGCTCTGTCTATTGAATCATATAACCATAGACCTTTGCTGAAAGCTATCAGATAGCTTCTATGTATTTCTTCAGTAATATTAAAGATACATGAAAATATGTAGTTAGTTAGGAGATATCTTCATTGATGTAGTCATAATCTCTCCTTGCCGAAAACACCAGAATTTGCTTTTCTAAATTTCTATTAAGCTTAAAAGAGAGTGGAATTGTTTATTTATCAAATTTAATTTTACTTTTGAATATTTGTTCCTTGCAGAGGTTCTAAGCATTTCTTTATGCAAGGAAAACATTTGCTCAATACTTAGTCTTGTGCTCAGGGAATGCATACCTTAAATTTCTCAGCAAGGGATTGCAGTTTTGTGTTAGATATCAAAGGTGACAATCAATGAGCTTAGAGAAAAAGAAGTATAATTATTTAATTTTATAAAAATATGTTAGAAAGAAAGAGATAAAACAACTGTAACCAATCTTAGTAATCTAGCAGATCAAACAAGTCCAAAACATTTTAGTTTTCTCAGAATTATTAACTTCTGGATACTTGTAGATTGCTAAAATGAATAAACCAATGTTCTTGCAAATTATTTAAAGTATGAATGCAATTAACATGGGAAATAAATACTTTAATTATAAAAACCAAATAACTATTTTCTTCAAAGAAATGAAATAATTGCAATTACCTTTTTGAATAGAGAGTATAAAATTATTTAGTATATATTTTTAAGGTGTCTAGTGCAAGAAATTTAACAAATGAGTAAAATATTTACAGGACATTCAGGGATTAGTCTTCCCTTCTAGGAGATTCCTTAGAATTTTGATATTCATTTGCAAATGCTAAAATAAAATGATTAGTCAACATCAGAGTTTCACTAAACAACTACTTGCACAATTTTAGTTTTATCTTAGAAATTAGTAGTTTCATATAGGCTCCTAAATTAACAATGTCCTGTTATTTAGAATTCCCTTTAACATACACATGCAGGAAGCTCATTTAGTTTGTGACTTAAATTTCTTAGTGTTCAGAACATTTGAACTGATCTTCAGTTTTTAAGAGGGAATTTAATAATGGAGGTGAGGAGAACTAACTAATTTCCCAAATTCCAGTATAATACTCAGATCATTAAATTGAAATAATCTTTTAAAAAATAACATGGGGAAACAGTACAAATGCTTAGCAAGAGTCTTACTATAGAGCTGGTAAAAAAATCATTAATTAGAGCTGGATATTATTTATGAACCTAAATCCCAGGTGAATAAATTAATACATAAGTAATGCTAAAACTGCTTATAAAAATAGAGTGCATAATTGCAATAAATGAATTATCTGTGATACACACACTTTACATCAATAGTAATTTTTAGAAATCTATATATTCCCCTATTAAAATGTGGTAATTATCTACAAAGAAGGGTAGCTCTCTTTAAGGCAAGATAAAATATTCTACATATGCAAAATACAGGTATTCCAAATTAGGCTGTTAATAACCAAATTAAAATGTTATATGTTGGATCCTATTAAATTTAGAAAATACAGTGTTATTTTTAAAAAAGTGGGCTCTGGACTGGGCATAGTGGGGCATACCTGTAATCCCAGTGGCTCAAGAGGCTGAGGCAGGAGGATCACAAGTTCAAAGCTAGACTCAGCAACATAGCAAGGTCCTAAACAATCCAGAAAGACCTTGTCTTTAAATAAAATATTTTAAAAAAGGCATGAGGGTGTGGATCAATGGCTAAGCACCTCTGATTTAATCTAAATATTCTAAGGTTCAATCTAAATATTCTATCTGGTACAATAAATAAATAAATAAACAAATAAATTTTTAATAGTGGACTCTGGAATCAGATAGATGTGAATTTCATTTTTCCCTTCCTGTGTGATCTTTGGTAAATTGCTTGACTTAGTTAAGCCTCAGTTTAATTATTGTGAATATCAGAAATCATTTCAACTATTTTGTACAGTGTTACAACCACCTTGATCATTACAATGTGACTTTCAGAGAACAGAATTTGCTAATGGTCTTTACATATGTAGTCCATACTAATTTACATTCCCACCAACAGTGTATGTATAATTGTTCCTTTTTTCCACCTCCTTGACAGCATTTATTGTTATTTTTGTTCTTGATAATAGTCATTCCGACTGGAATGATATGGAAGCTTAGTGTAATTTTTACTTGCTTTTTCCTGAATGGCTAAAGACGTTCAATATTTTGTCATATAATTGTTGATCACTTGCATTTTTTTTCTTTTGAGAAGTGTCTGATTAGTTTACCTATTTTTAAATGGGTTATTCATTTTTTTGGTATTGAGTTTTTTTCTTTTTTTATGTGGTGTGGACATTAATCCTCTTTTTGAAGAGTAGCTGCCAAAGATTTTCTCTTATTCTGCAGGCTCTCTTCTTGCTATTGTTTCCCTTGTTGTGCAGCTTTTTAATTTGATGCTATCCCATTTGGTTCATCAAAAAACTCATAATGAAATTGCCACATGATCCAGCTATACCATTCCTCAGTATTTATCCTGAAGATTTAAAACCAGTATGTCTTAGGGATATATGTATTCTCATGTTCACAGGAACACAACTGAAAATATACAACTTATGGAACAAGCCTGGGTGCCTGTCAACAGATGAAGAGAAAAAAAATGTAGTAATTATTCACAATGGACTTTGGATCATTCATAAGGAACAAAATATAATTTTCAGGAAAATGGATGAAACTGAAGAGCATCATCTTTAGTGAAATAAACCAGACTCAGAAAGACAAGGGCCATGTTTTTCTTACATGTGGAATTGAGAAGAGAAAAGGAAAGAGAAATATCATGAAATAGAAGTTATATCATTAGGGCAGAGGAAAGGGATCAAAGAGATGGAGTGGAGGAGAACAAGGAAGATACTGGGGTAGAAATTGATCAAATTATGTGCATGTAGTAATATGCCACAATGAAAACCACTATTCTGTATAACATGTACTGATAAAAAATTAAAAATAAAATATATTTGGTCTGTTATAATACCTCATGCAGTATTAGACATAAAATAGTAAAGTGAGAATGTAGATGATATGAACCTTGGAATATTTGAGGATTTTTTATTTAATTAGGACATAAAGAATATTGGAGCCACATTTGTATTTTCTACCCCAACTTTCTTAGGAGAAATAAAGCTGTGCTCCAGAGTATACACACTTAAAAACTGGATTATATCTTCACTGAAATTGGAATGGGAACTTATGTGAATTTTAATACCTCTGGGTGGTATCACCATACAGAAGATTGCTTAATTTTTTTCTGTTATGATTTTACCCCGAAGGTTCAGGAATGCAAAATAATGTACAAGGTTTTCTTTATAATTTTGAAAGTAATAATTTTATACTAGATTTTAATAATGCAAAAAAATGTGTGCAATACAAACTAGAAATCTTGAAGAAATCTTCATGTCAGCAAGCAAGATATATCAGTTGGGCAAATAAGAAAAGAGCTTCCAGTTCTAATAAGAACATCGGACTGTATAGGCAATCTGACCAAACCTTCTCTTCCTGGGGAACATAGGTAATTAAGGAGCAGGTGATGACATCTAAGTCCCTATGGATGTGTGAGGCCATAATTGATATAATCTGTTCTTTTGTTTAACATCCTGTAGCCTCAGCACTTGGATTAACTTCATTTTGGAGCTCAGAGACTATCAAGCATAACTCTCAAGAAGTGACCACTATCTCTTTAATTTTTCTGTCACAGACTTTATTAAGTAAGGATTCTATTCAGGCTAGGAAAGTATTCTATGTGGGTATCAAGACCATTAATTTTAGCAGAATTATGAGCATTGACACTATCTCTTTCTTTGCCCACTAATCAGAGATAAATAAGTTTAATGGCTTTATATTAAGGAGGTTCAGCTAAGGTGACCAGATTAGAGAATTGGCAATAAGTTTTTTTTTTTTTCCCACTGTTATTTTGTCATGTAGATAAATCTGACACCCTGTGGAATTAGGGATTGAAATCTTGTGTTTGGGTGGGGGGAGGGGGAGTGTGGGGGACATTAATGTTTTGAGCATTCTCTGACAAATTACAGTGATACATTAGGAAAAGCAGGACAAAGCCCACTTTGGGCTTCTATGCTCAATGTGGAAAATTTTAGTCATTTCAGTCTATTAGTCAATTCTGTCAATTTAGTAATTTCCAGTGCACATTATGCTAGAATTTTGTTGAATCTTTGAGATCTCAATATAAAAACCCTTAGGTGGGTTTTTAGTAGATTAAATTGAGAAATGTTTGCTGGGTATTATTTTTGTAGTTTTAAATTTTTTATTAATTCTGTCTTATTTTAATAAAGGGCTGAAATAGAACTCCACAGAAGAGAAGCTGGATTTGACAAAGTGATTGGATGAAGTGTCCCCATTCAGGATATTTTGGACATGGGTAGCAGCTAAGTGAGGGATATGTGGGCCTGTTTCTAAGAATAGAAAACCTCATAATTAACATAAAAGACAAAATCTATACATTTATATCCACAGGAGAAATGAAGGATGAAATCTGAATGTTGTCCCTATAAAAGTGTAGAAGGGGTTCCAAAACCTGATGGGCCCATGGCATTTTTCCCAAAATAAATTTCATAGTTAAGGAATACACAGACTACCATAGGTGCTGAAAATATAGTAAGCTTTCATTTCTCTTGATCATATGAGCCGTCTGGAATGCAAAACATGTAATAATTGTACATTTTCATTTTTACAAAATCAAATTAATCATTTTTTGTTTACTTTAATCTTTATCTTATTTATTTGTCTAACTCAGTGAGATTGTTGACATTGTTTTCTTCTGGTAAATTTATAGTTATAATTACATTTAAATTGATGATATGTTTGATTATGTTTTTGTATATGCATATGGTGTGATATATATAGTGTCTGCAGAATTGGGTTCACTTTCATTTCATATAGATACCCATTTGTTCCAGCATGATTTGTTGAAGTGAATTTTTCTCCAGTTCAAAAAGCAATTCATCATATACGGGTGCATCTGTTTCTGGACATAGCAATCTGTTCAGTTATCTATATGTTTAGCTTTAAGCCAAGATTTCATCTCTTAGTTGTTAGATATTGAAATCAAATACATATGTCTAATAGTTAAATTATGCAAATGTGTTGACCTTTTACAAATATCATTCTCATGATACATATTCTAATTTCTGTATAAATTTTATTATCAGCTTGCAAATTTCTATAGAAAAAGCATGCTAAAATTTTGGTGGTGACAAATTTAAGTATCTACAGAAAACATCCTAATATTCATTCTTCTAACATGATATGTTTCTATAAACATGATGTAACTCTCCATTTATTTAAGTTATCTTATATTAGCTCATAAATGTTTTATAATTTACATGTAGAAATGCTACACATAATTAGTAACACATTTCTAAGAATTTTGTTTGATGTTATATATGGGGTTTTAAAAATTCTACAATTTAATGATTATATTTAAAGTACAATTTTTATATTTTGTAATTTCATTCTGACTTTAAAAAATTACTTAATCTGTAGTTGTTTGGAATGTGTATATGTATACACACATATATTTATAGTGTGTATGTATAATTCACTGGTTATTAAAGGCACATATATGTCTAATGTATGGAGAGAGAGAGAGAGAGAGAGAGAGAATCATGTTTTTTGAAATACAGATAATTTTTCTATTCTTTAGAAATTTTGGCTTGTAGTTCTTTTATCTTGTCTCATTGGATTGGAATTTTAGGGCAATATTAAAAAGAGTTGTTAGAGATGAGATTCTTTGTTCTCAGTGCTAATAAGTTCAATATTTTACTATTAAATATAGTATTAACAGTGTGTTTGTCATAGATATTATTTCTCAAATTGAGGAAGTGTTCTTTATGTTTACTTTGCTAAGAGTTTTTATCATGAATTATTGAATTTTGACATTTTTTTCAATTGAGAGAACCATAATTTTCCTTTTGTTCTGGATAGATAATGAATTCAATGATAGCATCTATAATATTTTACCTGAATTATCCATTATCTATATTGTACAATAGCCAGGGTTGCTAGGAAAAAAGAACCAATATGATGTAAATATATAAGAGATACATTTATTTTTAAAAATAGGCTTACATGATTATGAAGGTTGGTAAGTTCAAATTCTGCAAGGTGGAACAAAAGGCTGATGATACAGGGTAGTCAATGCTCTAGTTCAAGCCAGAAGGGTCTGCTCTAGATTTCCCTCTTACAAGGTAAGTTCAGTGTTGTTCTGCTAGGGCTTCAGCTGGTTGAATGAGATTCACCCCTGTGCCTATTTATTCAAAATCCACCATTTAAAAATGTTAATCTCATTCAAAAATACGCTCACAGAAACACCCGTACAACTTTGATCATACAGGTAGGCACTGTGGTCCAGGCAAGTAGCATAAAAAATTCATCATCACACACTATTCCTGTTTACTTTATTGAGTGTGTCTTATCACATGGCACCCTGTAATTACATACAGTTTCTATTAGTCAATAAACCTTGAAACATTTTTTGAAAAGAAAATTAATATGCTTTATGCATTATTATCATTAATAATTTCAAGAAATTAGGAGAAACTAATCTCTTCCTACTTCCTCTATCCAGGAGGGAAATCAAGATTGCATTAGTGCAGTTTCCATTCTGAAAAATAATACATTTTTTAATGTAAGCAAAATCTATAACATAAATATTAAATAAAATCACTCATAGATTTTAATTTATTTTTTCATAACAATGCCTCATTTAAATATGCCCTCTTATTCCTTTACCTATTCAATATATAATTTTAGTCATGACTTAAAAGAGTATTTATTTTTAGGGTCTTCTAAAGTTACAGATTATCTTTAGATATTGTGATTGTCCTGAATTCAATTACATGTGATAAAACAATAGAGTTTTTCTTTCTAAAAGGGGGAGTATTTTTTTCTTTATTTTCATTTATTAATTTGTCAAAATTTATGAGTCTTCTATACAATACTTCTTTAATCAGCCTATATTAAATTTTAGAAGTGAAGCTTTTCAACATATAGCAGAGTGATTTTATCATATTCTTGTTTTGATGACAATTATAATGTGATATTTATCTACTTTTTTAATGGCTATAAATGTATGCACATGAGGTCAAAAATAAGATAATTACACAGCACTGATAACACAAAGAAAATATGTTTCCATTCAGAAAAGAAGCTGACTCTTAGCCCTCAGGATCCAGAATGTTGACAGAGAATTGGATTTTGAGAAATGGAATCTTGAAAGAAGATTAAAAATTACATTTAAACATTACTCATGATTCTGTACAATAGCAATAAACAACATAATGTGGTAAATTATAATAAATTAAAAGAATTTGTTTCTAGAACCTTTGTTGTAGATAAGAAAGTGTGATATATTGTTTTAGTTTGTGCTTTTTTTCTTTTTTTTTTGGGGGGGGTCCCATCTGAAATGCAGATCTCTTGCCTGAGGAGCCTATAGTATACCTGGAAAAGAATCTACATAATGAGGAAAATCACAATCAAGCAATTATTGTTTGCAAATAAATATATCTGAATAAAAAACACAATAATGTTGGAATATAAAATCACACGATTGAAATAAATAAAACAAAATTTTGAAACTTTAGGCAGAGTATACTAAATGTATCATTTAATATACTAAGAATTAGAATTTGGAAAATAAAATTAAGGAATATGAACAAGGAAAACAGTCAATGTGCACAAGTGGCTTTCAGTCAAGTAAAAAGTAAGATACCTCAGTTTATAAGGCACTGAGAGAATTTGATATTTAAAAATCAAGGTTGTTTTGCTTATAAACTTTCTGTGAGTAATATGTTTTAATGAATCTTACATTAAGATGAACATTCCAGATAGAGCATTCTTTTTTATTATTTTCAGACAAAATAAATAAAGGTCTTAAAAATTATTTTACTTGAAAATATTTTAGAGTGATTAAATGAAGTGAAATTGGTGAGCTTTGGGATCTAAAATCTAAAATCCATGATGGATTTTTGTGTGTCCCTGGAATAAAAAAGTAGGGTCAATCAGGAATGGGAACCAGGGACCTAAGATTTTGTAACAAGAATAACAAGATTATGAAATCATTTTTACAATATTTCCCTGTGGATTTAACCAAGAAATGAAGCTCAGAAGATAATGAAACAAAAAGGAAAGAGATATTGGGGTTGGATGATTCAAGAAAAGTTGAAAATATTTCAGAATTTCTTTATATTTTGTTGTTGTTGTTATTTGAAGACTGAAGAGAAAGAAATGATAGACTGAGGGGTGAGAAATAGAGAAGAGAGAAAGATTACTAACCAGATATTACATTTATATACAAATTAAAAATTATATAATATAAACTTGATTAAATATTTTCTACAAATTTCTGATTTCAGAAGAGTTACCACATTGAAGTCTTGCTCCATTTTCATCTCCTTAGAGGTTTAGATGGCTTACGTGGACAATTCATCTCCCCTTTTCTAACCCACTCATTTTCCTACACAGAGCAGAGGCTTCCTTCTGGGAGTGATTTAGTCTCATTCTGCAAGTTTTTCCTCTATGCTGCTGCCAGGGAATCACACTGGCAAGCTAAGAGTCGCTTCATTTCATTAGGAAAACATGTCAGGAGCTTCAGGCTTGTGGACAATTGATATGCGATTGCTGGTTAATAAAGAAGATATTTCTCTTGTTCATTCATTATCTATGGCGTTTCTTCCTGACTTAGTCTTCTTCAGCTTCTCTAGGAACTAATTGTTGGTGCATATACAAAACAGAACAACCCTGGGAAATAGCTAGTCCTTCAAGCAAAACGGTAATCAGTGACAGTCTTGTCTATTTTTTATAATCTACTCTATCAATTGTTTCTGTGAACTTTTCTGCTATCTACATTTATAAATCTTATATTCGATTTACAAATTGAGAAATGAGACAAAAGTAGAAATATAGAATACAAAAGTTGCTTCAAAAAAGACTAATAACTTCTTTTACCTACACCTAATGTTCCATTTTATTTCATTTAATAAAAAATAATTGTACTTCATCTGTATAATTTGTCCCCTGCTTTCTAATTTACCTTCTGCAAGACCTCCAGGTAGTACCATATGTAATTGTACCTTTCAGAGGCCAAGCTGCACCCTGTGAGTTTTCAATAAATATTTCCTGGTAATAACTTTCAGTTTGGATAAGCAAAACAAAGTGTAGAATATTCAGGCACGGTCATAAGTCAGGACTTCCTCTAAGTGAAAGATAAATCATTCTGGTACTAATAAAATTTGCATGTATATAAAGTTGAAAATCACATGCTTTAATGTAAATGCCAGAGAAAAAAGCAATTGCAGCTGACTGCCAAATGCTTTGGCTCTTATGTCCACCTGGCTGATGAACACAGTCCTATCTACAGCTGTACTTCCAGCAGTTTCCTTTTATTTTTCAATTACAGTTTTGGAGGAAGAGGGAGGGCATGTACGTTTATAGAATTCCACTGAATGTAAATGAATGTTTGTAATGAAAGAAGAAATTCACTTCCTTTTGAAGTGTTTGAATGAGTAAATTCAACACTCAGATTTTTAGAAATTGGAGTTGATACTTTCTTATATAAATTTAATTATACAATTTGATATCTTACATTTTGATATGTTTCTGGAATTCAGAATTCCTTGGAATTATCATCTTTAACTTCAGGAAGCATTTTTATAATAAAAGCAGTATTATTATTTATTGTTTGTCAATAGTAGTAGACTAGTTAGCTATGAATAGGTGAGTAGGGAATATACAATGAATGGAAGACATGGGGCATATGCATTAAGAAAAAAATCCATTAATAATAAAACTGAAGTTGCAGGGAACCTTATTGATATAACAGGCAAGCATCTGGAGAATGAGAGCTGGAATGCCCAGGCTTTCCCAAGCTGTAGGTAACTATAATTCTTTGTGGGAATTATTATTTAAATCATGGGGAATATTATCAAAGCAGACAATAACAGTAGGGCTTAGTAGGTGAGAATTTCCCACAGTGCTAGTTAATTATAACTCCTAAAGGGAAACTACTATTTCCAAACCAGGACATCACTATCTCTTGTAACCATGTCTCTAGGACACTCTTTGATTACCAAAACTATGTCACAATGCTCAACCACCCTTGGACCAGGACATCAAGATCCTCGCAAAGAAAGTTTTCTGAGAGGTATCCAAAGGGTAATAAACTGATTAATGGGATATGAGCAATTGTGGCACGGAAAAGGGGACTGAATGTCCTTAACCATGCCAACTCTGAGCACCATGTTGCTCTCTTCAAGATGGTCCATGCAGTTCCTATGCTGTGTGCCATCCTCATGTCTCACTCATTGTATTAAACTTTTGTTTGCTACTCTCTGCCTTGTTGAAATCCTTCCAGCAGAGTTAAAAGAACTGGTTACCAAGGATCTCCACAGCCACCCAGGCTCCAGGGTGGGCCCCTTGCTCTATAACATCAGGATATAAAAATATTTAACTTTATATTTAGCTTCTGTAAAACCTTTGGGGAAACTTTAGAGTTTGTTTAGTAAACATGATATAAGTCTACCTGATATTTTAGCGAAATTTTAGGTAAGCATGTCTACTAGAGCCCTGGTTCTACTTTCCAGAGCAAGTTAGAAGATGAGGAATAGCCATTGCCTATGTCTCCCAACTGGGGTGACACTAAAGCTGATCTCCATTTCTTCCATCTCTCTCCAACTTGTTTCTGGGACTTCAAGTCATCCTTTGCTTTTTTTTTTCCCCTTGTATACAATTTCATTTCCCAATATTTAATCTGCTATATTCCCACCAATATACAAGGCAAAGATTAGGATGCTATCTAAGAGCTTCCTTGTCCTTGAAAAATTCCAAGAATATTGTACAAAGTGACCGAGAACTATACATTTCTCTGATATGATACTGTCTCTATCTTCTTATATCTAAAGTACACAAAGAATGTGTATTCCAATAGAAATGAAAATTCATTTGGCACAGACGCTAAACTACTCCCCACTCTGATATTTCGAAAGATGATCAATGTGTATAAAACAAGTGGTGTAAGAATACGGTAAAGTTTCAAAATTTGTTTTTAATGCAAAATCACATCAACAACGTCTTCCAAAAAATTGCAGATTCATCTCACACGAGTTGCAAAGGTTGCTTTTTTTCCTCTCTCTTCTTCCTATGAATGCACTTATCAATAGTGGTAAACCTTATTGTATTTTGATATTAGGAAGAGAAGAAAGGAAATATGAAACAACAGGAGATAGAGAAATCATGTAATTTTATTTTGAACACCCAACCTAACAGAAAGCAGTGTCAGAGATACTAAAGATGTGGTCTACCCCTGGGTGCAATACTCACTAACAAAAGAAAAAGAAAGAAAGAAAAAAAAAAGAAACCAATCTTTGTATCTTTAATAAGATTAAGCTAGAATTAGATGACACATATTTGTAAACTTTTGGATCTTTTGCTTACGGCCTCTTACATTTATATTACTCATGGATGATTATTAATATGAAAGATTACACTGTCTGTCATTTTCTACAGGAAAACAAACTCCATAGTGAACTAGCAGAGAGCTCTCTTTTCTTGCTTTCAAAGTCAGAAATATTGGTGTGAAAGAGAATTGTATCAAGGTTCCAAGCTGTCTTCTAAAATAAATTAGGCCAATTTTGAAAAACAGGGTATGTTTTACAAGAGTGTTTGTAATCTCAAGCCTATGAATTAGTTGTAGCTTTTTTGTTTCGTTTTTCTACAAAGTGCTATGTTGCTATTCTGTTAGGTTGTTCACCACTGTCCTGGCTATTTTAGCTGTTTGCAAAAACTAAATCAAGGGACGTTATCTAAACCTCTGACTATTTATCACTGTAATACCTGCAGTGATTTCAGTCTTCTCAGACTTTAGATTTTGAAAGGAAAACAGTGTAATGTGGTTTTGTTTTCATGATTTTTTAGGGCTACATTATGATTTTTTAAGTTGTTGAACATATAATTCAGAAATAACCACACTTCAATAAATAGGCACATGGGCTAAGTACAGTGTCTTGAATACATGGTACAAAACTACACATATTTGAAAGTTAATGATATTCTTTACCAAGACTTTTGCAACCATTCATTCTAATGGCAAAATCAACTGGAGTGTGAAAATTCCTATGTTTGCATGCTGGAGATGTCAATGCAAATTTGTCTACGGCAGTAAATCTTTGCTGAGTCTTTCTATAAGATGGAATCCGAGGAACATATTCTAACTTGGTTGTGTGTGGAAAATAAAAAGATAACAGGAATTAAACACAGCCAAATGAACAGTGAAGAGAATCAGCAAGTGAACATAATTACTGTGGAATGTTTGTGGGGCTGAGAGCAAAGGGCAAGGCAGTATGGACATTGTCCTGTTTTGTGAGAGTGGAATGACGCAGAACTGATAATGCAAGAAGGAAAATAAAAAAGCTAAGGAGAAACAGAACCATCCATCTGTCTTCAAAATAAAATTATTTCAGTCAGAAGTGGTGCTGGAAGTAGAAATCATTCAGTTGATATATAACAAAATCAAGATGGAAAGTTGAGACTATGTAACTATTAAAAAATAGTTGTTTCACAAGAAAATTTATTTCTTTATGAGTGATTATCTGCAACTTTATTTGCTTATCACCACATATTTTCTGCCAATAAAAAGAGAGACTGGAGACAGAAGTAATGAATAAGATTCAAAGTTTGTATATCATACCCTAATAGAAACTAGCCCAAAATTAAATCAAATGTTTTACAGGGATGAACTTACTTGTTTTAATGTGTGGGAACTTACCTTTTTCACTATGTATCTAATTAATTGAGTGATATTTCTTAGAATAAATACATAACAATGGTAATACTTAAAAGCCAAAATGGACCAAACATAGTGGTGTCCTGTAATCCGAGCTCATCTAGAGGCTGATCATAAGGTCCAGGCCAGCAAGGACAACATAGACCCCATCTAAACCAACCAACCAATCAATCAATCAATAATACCAAAACAATTATATGTATGTAATAATTTAATTGGTTAGTTTTGTAGCTTCATGATTTTCAAGTAAAGTAGCTTAAAATATTTTCACACATTGCCACAGTAAATAAAGTGTTGGATGAATCTAATGGCTCAAGTACATAGAAAGCAAGCAATGAGTCCAGTAATAAAGTAGTACATGAGGGAGAAAGTGAAATTAGGAAGAGCACATAATGCCAGTGGTGCAGTTGAAATAAATACATTTAAATTTCAATCACAGTAACACAGTGGGAAAGAGAAAAGGAATTGCATAAATGTTAAAATTAGGAAGTGGTGATGTATGTGGTGGGGCTAGAAAAATCACAGTATAACTATCCTAAAATATCAATATGATCTCTAGGTACTCATTTAGCATGTAAGATTGATAAGTTTCATTTAATAAAGACTGTGATTACAGTGGTAACTACTGTAAGATGCATATTATTTTTTTATTCAAATAAAATTTTATAACAATTATTTTAAAAGACTAGAATAAGAAATCTGTTCTAACTGGAGACCTAGCTCAATTTTTGAAGTTCCAAGGGAAAGAGTTAATAAGTGAGTTAAATAGAATAACAAAGCAGCTTTATCTGAAGCTGAGATTCTGGTCCAGCATAAAAATCAGAAGCTCTTTGTGCTGGGGTGGATTTATCAAAGCACAAGTTTCTCTTTGCCTTTGAGTAACTGCCTGTATAAAAGAAAAGGGAGGTCACCAGCCACGGGGAAAATAGTATGGTTTATTTTAAAATTCAGCTCAGGTTAGTTAGTAGAACATTATTTTATAAAATGTATATTTTGTGATTATGACCCTGAAATTTGCCCTTACATTTATTGATAAATTCTGTAGGCTGTATTCATAATCATGACAAAGCCAGTCAGTTTTATTAATTATAATTGGAAAAAGCATGCTACATAGATCAAAATAGGACCTCATAATTATATGAAGAAGTAGTCAAGTGGCCCAACTTTGTCATTATTAACACTAGTCCTGTATTCTTTTTGCTATCTTCATTTTTAATTTATATGTTGTGTGTATGTATGTGTGCATATGTGCATGTGAGCATGTTAATCCTTCTCCAAGTTATCTATATTTTACAAAAATATTTTGAATAATACAATCTTTAAGAAGGATTCTTATAGCAGCTCCAGGGAACTAGACTCAACAACTGATTTTTTCTAAAAAACAAAATGAAATTGGTTGCAATAAAAATGATATTATGTACTCACATCCTAAGACTGTCCATTCATATTTTTTCTTTCCCATCTTCGTGTCTGAGTATTTTAATTAATTATTGAGTTTAGCAATTTTTAGGAATTATGATAGCCTCCCTGTAAATGTACTTTTACTATTTTTATTAATGAATAGGAAAGCTGACTTCATTGATATAATTTACTATCCTGTCTCAATTACTCCTAACAGGTTGCCACCAGTGATTTGTGCTTTCTTGGTCAAGGTCTCATTGGTTGTGATTGAACACAGGACGTATTAAGCACATGGATGGTATCACAGTGATCATTAAGTTATGGAATGGGGTCTGGGACTTTTTACTTTCACTGGAGCAATTATAGAATACTGTAGCCTTTATGTAAGATATTTAAAATTTCATGTAAATCCATATATATGACATGAGTATATGGATATCTAGATATCTATGCCTTTCTATCTCTCCTGTTTTATATATTCAACTCTCTCTTTATACATATAATTATTATATATAAAAACATATTATAATATATATAATTGCATGTACATATATAAAGGATATAACTAGATATATATCTAATATATATCTGATTAATCATATTAATCTATATCTAATTCATATCTATATATAATTACATATGATTATATGTAATATATATGATTAATTAGATATATATTGTATATGCATATATCTATCTATATAGTCAATATGCAGAAAATTACATGGATAGGTAAGTAGGCAGAGATATAAAAATACATAGAAATTTAGCTGTTTTTGTATGGCTGTTATGTATGATATGTGAACTGGCTGTCATGACCAACAAAGGAAATTTTATGAAGAATCTTGGAAAATTTAAACAGTTAAGCTCTGGGTTAAGAGGTATCCAAACTAAGTTTTCATGTACTGTTTTTTGTGGTATTAACAACAGATGTCATTGAATTTTTGTACTTTTCCCCACTTTAGATTCTACTTCATGGGGGTAGGGGTCAGATTAGCCTAATTTCACTCTGGCTCCTTAAGTGAATCTTCATCTTCTGAGGCAGGGGCAAGAGTTGTGGAGCCTGGTGACAGGTACTGACTAGCGCTTGATCTCAGAGAATTGGAATGATGATGAATTTAGCAGTCTGTCTGTAGACCCCTAGTTGGTATGAATTAGATGAGATCATCCTGCTTATCCAGGAAGAGGTGGGACAATGATACAAGTATCTCCAAGTGAGCGTTCACTCTCCTCCTGACCTTTATAATTGTAATTATTTCTAAGAGAGCTAGAACCTAAATGTATTCTTTGCTTGGCTTTCTAATAGAGGCTCAACATTTTTATGGTCTCATGTAATAATCCAATAGAAAGATAAGTAGATATTTTTTTCCACTGGAATCAAATAGGAATGCCAATTCTAAATTATTCTTTCTATTTAGTCGATTGTTAAAAACTTTCAAAAATTATGTAAGGTTTGAACTATAAAAAAGTCAATTTTTAAGAATGGTTGATGTTGTAAAGCAAAAAGGACTAAAAACACGAATTGCAGTCAGTATTTTCTCCAGTTTAAAACCTATGTTTTCCTAATAGTCATTTCAAAATGAGGCAAGTAAAAAGGAGATTTCATTAAAATATGATGACTTTCTTCAGTTAATCTTGAATAAATGGTTATTCTTTGGCTGAACGCTGCTTGTTTAAACTGACTTTATTAGTAACTAGTAGCAAGTGATTTAGAGATAATGCTCATGTAGAACAAACAAGGGAGCAGCAATTACTCTAACTTAAAGCTTACAGAAGTTTGAACTTTGGCTTTTTTTCTTCCTTGCAAGATCAATTTTGGACTATGTACAGATTTTATTTGCTCATATAAAATTATATTCCTTATCTTCATCTTTTAACAGCAAGATTTACTTTTATTGATAGAAATGTAGAAATGCCACATTAATTGCCAAGGGCTTGGTGATACAGAATATGGTAAATTAAGTATTAATGAGAATTGTATTTTATTGTATTCCAAGAAGCCAAAAAGTGTTTGATATAACACGTGCAACTCGAAATTATAGGACTATCTAAACAATATTATGGAATCAAATCATTGAAAAAATAAATTAAATATCATAAAACTATTTTATGACTCATTTCTTATAATTTTACTTTGTTATATAGCTGACTCAGGGCTTTGGAATTATGTCCTTCTATGTGAAATAATAAATAATTCATGACAAGAAAACTCACATTTACTCCATATTTTTAGCTGTATTAAAGCATGTTTTCAAACTGCAACCTCAGATTTCTCTCCTTATTGAACTATTTTTAGATGTGTGGAAGAAAAATATGTCAAATCTTTGTAGGAAAGAAATTTTTCTCAAAAGAAATGTATAATACCAGAATTAGAGGCTTTTATTTCTTTTTTTGCCATGTGTTTAGTTAATGGAAGAGAAAAAAATGAAGATCATTTTCATGCTTAAATTAATCAAACTATTTTCTATTAAAACATTATAAAATAACTGCTATCATTTATCATGCAATCAGTAAATATTGAGCATTCATTGTGTTTAAGAAAACTCTTATATTCATATATGTGTATATTTCCATATAGTATAACATAGTATAAGTCTTTTTATATCCATGTCACCACAGCTCTTTACTTTAGGGTTGTGTTATTTAAATTAAAATATATTGCATTGAATAAATTACAACCTGAAGAATGCTTTCCCAAGTCAGTTGCATGCAATGTAGGTATTTAAAACTGAATATTTAACTAAAGGTAGCCAAGTGCCTGAATAATGGTTAGATAATAGTAACAATGTTGACTCACTTCACATCAAGAACTCTGAGGAAGCACCAGTGGGGCAGGTCAAGGCATTGATATTCTTGAATTTTTTGATTCTCTATTTTTCTCTTGATTCAAACACATCTGTGTTAATTTCAAACAGTGCATTATTTTTTTTCATTACAATGTCCAATCCTGGAAGAAAAGAATAACAAGAGAACTATCTTACACTTTGCCTTTCTTCAAATGGTTAAAAGAAATAGAGTTGGAAAGTTCTTCCTTGAGTCACCCAGAGTAATGAGATCAAACAATGAGCACAATGTCTAGACCAGTGGTTCTCAAGGTACCATCTTTGAGAATTTGTTAGAAATACAAATTCTGGGGTCCAAACCAATGCTACCAAAGGTGGTTGAGGTGATTGACCTACTATTCAAATAATGCCAACGTCCTCTAACATTTGGAAATCAGTACCTTAGACCAATCACAATCTACCATCAGAGGCTGGTTATGAATTATAGTTTTAGGTTTCTAATAACATATTTCAAAATTTTCATTAAACCTCATGTTGTTCTAGGTTTTCTCTTAAATTTGAATTAAAGATCTATAGTCATGAAAGGCCTCAACTTCACAGATATGAAGTACATAAATGATAAGAGTCCATTATTGTATACATTCTTTATCCTTAAAGGCTTTTGGTTGCAAGTGACAAATATGAACATTTAACTTAAACCAGCTTGAACAGGAAAGGAGCAGGCAAAGTACTCATGTAATTCAGGTCATGTAGGGTGTGATTAAGAAACCCAGGGGAGAGTTGTGGATGGTCTCTCTTAGATTTGGTCCCTTTCAGGCTGACTTTAATCATAGCATTTGGTTTCTAGGAGCTCTCAGACTACATTTATTAAAATGAATTCAAGGGAAAATATAAATTTCCTTTCCTTTTCGTAAGAGTAAGATTGAAGAGTGTATGCCATTTATTCACCCCGAGTTAACCCTTTCTTTTCATGGTAATATTTTAGATTGCTTAGCCCAATTCTAGTTTATATGGCCATTTTTAGATTTGGGAATGGATTTAGCCTCCAATCCCATGTTTAAGAATGTGGTTACCACCCACAATTGGGAAGGGATTATATTTCCAGGACAAGGGTGAATAGATTTGACTACCAAAAGTAAATAATATCCATATAAATATAAATTTTGCCCATGAGGAATGAAATTTGTGAGGGTATTTTATCCTATCTTGGGTCTATAAATGCAACTAAGCAGATACAAGGTGTTGAAATCTCTTAATCATGATTATGAAACCACTGATCACTAAAAACAAAATTTTGGAGCACCTCTACCTCAGTTTTTCCCTTTATTATTATCTTATGTTACATTCTTTGTTTGTCAAACCTAACACATCAACATTCTTGATTACTTGATGTAATATCAAGTTTTCACTTGGGTTTCTCCTTTTCTCTAACATGGTCTCTCTGTGTCAGAAACCAACCCAGGATACCACAGTACACTTGACTGTTATATCTCTCAAGTCACTTCTGGTCTGTGAGAGTTTCTATCTTTCCTTGTTTCCTTATCAGATTTAAGAAATATTGGCCAAAGACTGCACTGAGTATCATCATCTGGTTTGGATTTGTCTTGCATTATCATCATGATTAAACTCAGTTTTGAGTTCTTGGGAAAAAACTCAGAGAAACAGTAATCCTATCACATTATGTTGTGGAATATCTAATATAAACATAAAATCACTGATGATAATAACATTCATCATGTGATTATGGTAGTTTTGTCAGGTTCTCAGTAATATGATATAAAATTACTAATTTTCCATTTTGATACTATATTTTTGAAAACATAAGGAACATATATATGTATATATATAAAAAATGAATAAAATAAATATATATTTATTTGTATGTATATAATGCTTTCATGCATCAATGGCCTTGAAATTAGAAGTTCAATGTCCAATCTATTAGCACATAGGGGGATGTGTTTTCTGCAACATTTTGACATCTATAAGCTGATACACATCTTGTCATTTCTTTTGTTGTATCACCTAACTTTTGTATAATTACTTAATTTGGTATTAATTATCTATTATTTCTTAATGTAATCTAATGTTCTTTGGGAGCAAATACTCAGGCCTATTTGTCTTCACAAATTTATTTTCAATTCCTTTAAGGGGTGCTCAAAATATATTTAATGTCTTGGGAATTTTCTCCAAATAGAAAATTATCTGTCAATATAAAAGTATATGGGCAAATGGTCAGTCACATATACTATTTTTGAGAGGTGGATTTAAGGTATTTTAATATTTTAGATTAGTTAAATAAATATAGTTGATAAGTAGGCCTCTCTGAAAACCTTTGCCTCTTTTCATTCCAGACTCTGTGAGCAATCACTCCATTTATTCCTGTGGCTAAGCATACATAACTCTGGCACTTCATTGTATCTATCACTGCTTTGAAATTTCTTTGAAGATGAAGAGTGGGAATTAATTTGAGCCCAACTATTATATGCTACTTACTGAATAAACATCTGTTAAATGGAATGTAAACTATGTAATTTGGGTGCTTGAAATTTTTATTTTGTTATTACAGCAAAACCTGAAATATTTAAGGTCATTGGAATTATACTGAATAAAATAAAAAGTTACATTTTGGTAGCCTCACTTTAACTTCTTTTGTAGTGGAAATCATCTCTATGGATATAATTATTTGGGTTTGGGTAGATACATTGTCACTCTAAATTCAACTCTCTGCTTTACTATGATTAATATATGTAAGGTCAAGACATTTTGCTCTTAAATAGTGGAAAGAATTTTATGCTCATGTAAAAATAACACCCATCAAAAGGGGACAAACTGATTTTTCCACATGTGGCAGCATGGCCTGCCAGCTGCTACCAATTTCAACCTGTCAACGTATTTGTCTAAAAAAGCAGTAACATTATTATTTCAGCATTTTGTTGCTTTTTTTCCTTTCCTTTGAGAAAAATGAGTTATACCAACAAAACAAAACAAAAAATTCTTTAGACTTAGTTTGTAAGTAAAGATTAAATGGGTGACATCATCAAAGTACTCATCAGTGGCTGACAACAACTCAGTGGACTTTGAGTTGTTTTACCAGGGTGATGGTAATGATGCAGACTCATCTATATGGTTTCATCTTGCCTCCTTTGTGACTCAAATTATTCATTTTTCAGAGAAAATAGCTAACTTGAATTCAAGAATACAGATCAAATACAGAAAATTTCTGTGACTCTAATGGGGTTTAAATTTATGACTCTACTTCATTAATATTACATGCTAAGCAAGTGAACAAGATAAAGGATTTTAACTCTTGCCCCATTATCATGTGCTCTTATTATATTGCTCAGGGTAAGAAGAGGTTGTCCATGAGCATTACTTGTAAAAGGAGATTGACACTTATCAATAAGATAGCATAATGAACAAACAAAAGGAAATATACTTTGTTACGATTGATAATATGAGTCATCAGTAGCCTTATTTATCAAACTCAATGATTTCTGAAATGCTATGATCTTGGAAGCAAACCTGAAGCCAGGTATCTATGATGTGAGGATTAATATAGAGAAATGTGGGGTTGGATTACTATGATTCCTATCATGGCTCTACTATTTTGTAACTACGACCTCTTGGATGTTACTTGACCTTTCTGAGATTTTGTTTCTTTATTTATGAAGTAGTATAGCTAATATTTTCTCCTTCATTTGATTACTAGGTGGCTGACTTACATCTGTTTTAACACGTCTGAGCTTCCGTCTGAGCTTCCTTTTGCACATTGTTAAAATATCAGCTTTCACTGCCTCAGTTAGTTGTGAGGATAAAATAAAATGATGCATATAAAGATCTCTACCAAAACTATAATTAATATTTACTAGTTATACAGGTATTATTTATAATTTAGCTCCCAAGAGTAAAATATGCTTTTTATTCTACACATAATTTTAATTTATAAAATAATTTATTATGATCTGATTTTTCTTTTGCTGATGTTTGTTTGACGTCAGGGGAAGGGAACATTATCTGCTAAAATTTGCACACAAATTGTCAGTCCTGAGATCCATACCTGAGTTCATGAGAAGGGACCCTGGAAAACCCCAGCAGAGAAGAAAGAAAGGGAAAAGAGAAGCCTACAGAAGATGGATTAGAAAATAAATATTTCTTATGTTGAGATAAACAAAAATGCAAGTCTTAAACATATAAATTTTTCCTTCCCACATGCATTTCATTGGTAAAGTTCTGCTTTTGTTATCTATTATATTTTATTCTTTTCTCCCATTATAACTTAAAATGATCTTTCCTAAACTTTATGTACACATAAAAGGCAGGCAAAACCATACAAATTTCCTTTAATCAGGGGTCTATTTCAAGGCATTATAGCCAGGAGGTAGATTTGTTTTCTGTTAGGAATTAATCTCAAGGTATATTGTCAAAAGCTATGAGAAGAAAAAGAAAGCATGAAAGAAACTTCTGAGAAAAATACAAGTTTCATATTTTCTTGGGATATAATCTAATAGTAAAAATTTTTTGTCATATATACAATTAATTCCTTTTAGTTTCCTTTTTCAGCAATTATATTTGTATTATATCTAGGATAATTATCATTTCAATTGTTCTATACTTATTTACACTTCTAATTTTCCTAATTATATTTAGACAAGTGTGATATTGCATCACTTTATTTTACTAATATTTTCTTAGTTTTATTGAATAAATTTATATAACAACAGAATATCTTTGACTTGAACATAAGGTAGTTATCCATTCTCAACATCTTTTTTGATGATATCCTATAAATTTAAACTTCCAGAAAGTATAGCTTTTGAATAATATTTTTATACTTCTATAGATACTACATCTTAACATGTTCTCAAATAACGATGCAATCTTAAAAAGAATGTGTGCTGTGTATATGCAATAAGAATTGTGATGCATTCCACTGTCATTTATTTTTTTTTAAATCAATAAAAAATAAAAAAATAAAACTAACAATTCTATTATTTTCACTGAAACTGATATTTTTTCACATTTTACGTTTTCTTTTTTGTGTGATTGCCATTTTCAAGTGGTGATATACTTATATAATTCAAATTGAATTATTTTGTGTGGAGAAGTTTTCTTTTTTCTTTTTTTAAATGTAGAATAAAGATCACTTTACTTTTCTGTGTCTCCCATGTGTTTATCATTTTCCCCCTTACCTATAAAGTCCAAAAGCTAACTAAAAATCTAAACAAAATATGCACTTTTCAATCTACTTTAATGTAAAAATTTTTCTGAAATTTGGTCTGGAATTTTATGAGTTGTAATTGTTTATTTTTGGCTTTTTTTGAAGTATGAATGTTTACCCTTTAATTCCAGTTTGGTATGTTATGACTCAGTATTTATTAGGAAGGCATTTCCCCCCAAACTCCATTTAAATATCTTCTTTGTCATTTTTAATTTACTTTATTCTAGTGCTTTTGAGTCCACTGATATATACCATTTTTTTTAACTGGGAGTCAGAGCAATATGACTTAAAAATACTTTGCTTCTTTCTTTTTTCCATTCTTGCAGAGTAATACTAAAATCTTGAGTTCCAGAAAGCCAAGTTGTTTTCAAATACTGTGATTAGTATTATTAACATCTATATGTCCCAGATGTGATTTAACCATAGAAATCTGAATTTTATATCATTATAGCGAAAATATAATTTCTACATTCCTTACCAAATAAACTAATATTTTACCTATAATATTTAGTTTAGTTTGAAATTATTTAAAGCAATATTATATAAATTTTTTCTTTGACTCTTTTAATTTCAATCAAAGCACATTGGATTTCAGAAAAAAAAATGTGGTTTTCAAGCAGGGAAAAAACACTGGGCAGCCTTTCCTTGCCTTTGTTATTTATTATTTTTCCTGAACAGCAGTTAGGTTCTCTATACCTTGGGCTATTTTTCAAATAAAATAGATTATTCTCTGATGTTTAGCAACTGCTTGTGATTCAGTACTTTTGTTTAAACATTAGAGCTTTGGTTTTAACACTTGTTATACATCTTGATATTTTTTTATACTGAGGGCAATTCCTGGAAGATGTAACTTCTTTTTTCTGTCTATGTGTTTGCTAGAAAACCCATAAAAATTATTAGGGAGTTGCAGATCAAAACCTTCTTTAGAGATTTGTGTAAGTTTTGTTTTGGGGGTAATACGTTTGTGTGTGTATAAATCTATGTGTATACATAATGAAAAGTAGGAAAATACCTAGATATCATTTCAGCCTGTTCTCAGAAGGGATTTGATATCTGGTGCACTAAGAAATCTGTCCACAAGAAATAAAGAATCAATTACAGTAAACTTTTTTTTTTTTTAATATTACCCTATACCAAATTTAGTAAAAATTCAGAGAGAGCATAGTAAAACAATTCCTAGTATTTGGAAAGGTTCAAGACTGTTGTTGTTAATCCCTAAATGATTTTCATCCGTTGCATTAGTAAATATCAATTTGAAATTAGCAAGAAACATTTAAATAATGAATTTGCCAGTACACTATTTTCATACCTTAATGAGATAGGAATTTAATTAGAAAAATTTTTAAATTCCCGAACTTTCCCCATTACAGAGAAGAATGCTTGTCTTCTTACTCAGAAAGCTGTATTTATTCATTCATTTATTCATTCACTCATTAGTTTTTATACATCTATATTTAGATGTAAATAGGGTATATTTTATATATCATGTAAATATGCATATATTTTATATATCATATGTAAATAGATGTAAATTTTATATATCATATGATGTAGAGATCAAGACATAGTTTTTCCAATTAAATTTCCAAATAGCTTAGCATCATTTTGTTCTTTTGTTATAAAGTGATCATATATGAACGAATTCATTTCTGCACTTTAAATTATCTTTCCACTATTACTCAGCATAATTACCACAGTCTTAATCACTATAGGTTTATCAAATATCTTCGAGTGTACGTATTTCTGTTTTTATTCTTCAGAATTTCCTTATTCTTAGCCTTTTGTATTAATTCATAGAGTTTAGAATTATTATTTTCTTTATGAATAAGATATTTTAATCAATTTGGGGAGAGTTAGCTCTCCCTAAATAGCATACATTTTAATAGTATTGTTTCAACTCATTGAGTTACTTTGGTCTTTACTTTGATATTTGAACTTTTAAGATTTAATATAGAGATTTTATATATAAAGTTAATTCTATTTGTAATTTTTTGGTATTTTGTTGCTATTATAAATACTATCTTTTAAAATTTCATTTTCATGTGTTTATAGTGAGTAAACAAAATCAGCACAATTTTATTTCACTTGTCATCTTGTATTCAGTATGTTTACTAAATTAATGGATCTTCTATACATGCAAATCATTTCATAGGTGAATAGTGACAGTTTTATTCCCTCTTGCATTATTTGACCTCACTATACTGGCTAAAAACCCTTAGCAAAATGTAGGATTGAAGAGATGATAGTGGATTTTTTTTTTCATTCTTGATGTTGGCAGTAAAAAAATCTTAATACTTAACATCAAGTATAATATTAAAAACCAGACTTTTATAGGTCCTATAAGACTAAAGAAATTCCATAATCTGTACTTTGGTAAGTGACTGTTTGGGTTATTTCTTTCTAGTCATGAATTGGTACAAAATTATTCCAAAAGATTTTTCATCATTTAACAAATTATTTATGTAATTTCTTAACATTGTAAATAATGTTAATTGACATGAATATTTACTTACCTAGAATTTCCGGAACAAGACATATTTTGTCTGTTTTGCTTTATTTAAAAATATTTTGTCTAGAATTTATGTTTATAAGATAGTTCTATAGCTTTGTAGTCTATTACATCTTTTTCAGATACTGAGAAAAAGATCATGCTAGTTTCCTAATCATTCAAACCTCTAAACATTCTTTTAAAACCACTTGAGTATGTTGTGTATTTGTGTTATTTTCTCTTTAAATACTTCAAAGAACCCCCCTTCCCCCAGAAAAGCTACTGACTGCTGGGCTTGGGCCCAAGTTTTAAAGTACTATTACTTCTAATAGTAATTGTTATAGGCTAATATATAATGAGTATTTATTTATTTTTTACCTATAAAAAAACAGAAAAATCTGTGAGGTATTTTTAAAAAATAGGGAATTGAAGTTTACAGAGGACAAGGAACTTGCCCAAAGTTTCACAGATATTTGTTAAAAGAACCATATCATCTCATTTTTCTTTCCCTCTGCTGACAAACAAACCACAAGCAAGTCACCAAACCCCAAGACTGCATAATACATTCCTTTCTCTACTACTCTCATCTTCCCAGTGCTAATATCCTCCCCCATCAATTGTAGAATATCCACTGGAAAAAACTTTCTCTAATAAAAGCAAAACAAATGTCAGCTTAAAGTTAAATACTCATATGCCTTCCACATTTTCCCAAGTAAATTTTTTTTTTAGTTTCTTTTGCTAATTGAACCTAAATTTTCTCCTAAGAATGCCATTTCCTTACCTTTCTATTCTACCACCCATTTTTCAAATCTTCCATGAAGAGGTTGACTTGGGATCTGCATTTTCCCTCTAGCTTCCCACTTTCACCTTAAACCATTTCTGGACAGTTCAAAAGTTTTCTTGGAATGTCATGCTCTGGAATTTGAGTCTACTGACATATACCAACATATCCACTGTTAGAGTCTATAAACAAGTCAGGATGGCGCCTGGCAAATGTTAGAGTCTGTAAACAAGTCTGGATGGTGCCTGGCATTTTGCCAGAGGGAGTGGTTTGTGAAGTAACGCCAGCGAGCCATTAAGTGTGGAGATTCCTTATTGGTTGACTGCTGTATCTATTTTATGTTAATTAAGATAAGCTGTGTGGAATGTATATATACCCTTCCTGTCCTACAATAAATGGCTCCCACTCCTGCTGGATCAATCTACACAAGTTCCTTGTCACCACCCCCCGTTAGTTTGCTGCAGCCCGGACTTCGGCAATCCACCTCTGCTGGTATTTGCAATTATGGTATGGTAGTCATTTTTCCAAAGACAGTGAGGATTGCCATAGTCGGGTAAAAGTCTCCTACCGCTTCTTTTTCCTTTGTCCTGAATTCATGTTGGATTATTTCAATACACTGAAGTAGGACTTATCAATTTTTTATTACCACAACTCTTTGATGTTATCAATTTTCACCTCAGTTTCACTCATATTTTAGGATGGTCTCAGGTTATGCTGTGCTATTTTATCTAGGTCTCCTACATTTCTTATCTCACATTTCAGCATCCTGCTCTTTGAATACAACTTCCTTCCTCTCCAGGTCTCATTTGTCTTTTAATCCACTACAGATTTCCTTCAAAAACACTGTGACTTTTAGGCTCAAGGCCACATCCACCACTTTCATTAGAGTTTGTGCCTCCTTTCAATTCCACAACAGGAGAAAAATAGAGCTCCGAGTTTCTGTTGAGCTGGATTGACCACTTTTTCCACTACTACACCAGGATGGTGTCTCAGAGAGGAAAATGCTAGAGTTTTGTGAACTGCTACAACTCTAGATTCATCTTCTGCAATTTTCTCAGTGGTACATGGGAGGGATTTGTTACCTGCTGAACTTTCTTTTCTATTTCCTCTGTGACTATTTATTTTTTCACATCTACTTAAAGGTCATAGAACATGATTGTTTTAATTCTCAATTTAAACCCATGTTCTTGCCCAATCTCTTCATTTATATAAAACAATTTTTGGTTTAAAAGACCTATCAATTTCTCACATTAAAATTTGAAGACTTCCCTCTGTATCCATAATTATACTTACATGGATTCCTCCATTGTTATTGACAGATCTGTCTCCACTTTTATACCAGAAAATATTTCTACCCTTGCTTCATTTCCTTTTGGCACCATTATTCTCTCTCTTTATTATGATTTGGCAATTTTTATTCCACCCTTACTATGTATTAACATGTCACTATATGTTTTATATATATTCAAGAAACTGAATTCTTGGTAGATATATTATAATGGGTTGGAGGAGACAATAAACAAACAATGAACTATATAAAGTACAATTAAAATATTAAAAACTGGTAAGCATGGAAAAAAGAAAGACTAAATCAAAGCGAAGGAAATAAGAAGTATTTGGGGAGGGATGAGCAAGCTACAGAAGTGAATCGAGTCTTATGACTGACTCCACTGAGAGAGATCTGAGCAAAGAGGGGATTTGATAAGAAATTTACAAATTGATGTAAGGCAGTTGTAACACCTGGAGAAAAGACTAAATTTATCACATGCTTGATGGGTTTCAGAAATTGCAAGGGGACTGGAGTTGCTAAAGTTGGCTGGTGAAGGAGGGAACAATAGGACATGATGGCAGAGAGTATTAGCTTGATAGATTACATACAATCTTAAAGTCCACTATAAGAAATGGAGACATCCAAACTTGATAGACTGAGACAAAGAGGAAAAACCATAGTTATACTGAGCAGCAGTCAGTGAGACAGGGAGAAAACCAGAAGAATGTGGCATGTTACAAGCCAAGAGAAGAAACGGTACCCAGGAATGATCAACTATGTAAAATTCTAGTGATTAGTCAAGTTAAAGGAAAACAAGAATTAAGGATTGGTTTTGTCAACATGAAAATCATTATCGATGTTATCAAGAACTGTTTCGGTGGAAATTGAATTGACAAATTTAGTGGGAATTGAATTTAAGATAGAAAATGATAGTATTATCAAAAGTAATAGTATTATCAAAAGAGAATGTGGAACAAAAAGGAAGCTTGCACACTGTTGGTGGTAATGTAAATTATTACAAGCATAAGGGATTTACCTTATCCTTGGAGAAGTAATAGACAAAAAATAATAAGTTAAGAAAACACCAAAAGGGTTTAAGAAATAGCAACAGAACTGAAGATCATGGAGTGGGCTGGCAAAAGCAGCATAATAGGAATGACAGTATAGAATATTATGAAAACAACATGGAGCTTTGTTAATAATTAAAAATAAAACTGCCATATAATAAAGCAATCCTGCTCCTGCATGCATATGTAAAAGAAATAAAGTCAATATTTCAAAGAGACATCTACATTTGCGTATATATTTGAGCACTATTTACAATAACCAAGAAATGGATGCAACCTCAGTCTCAAACAACTGATGAATGAATGGACTAAATATGACATATATGTACAATTGAGTATTATTTAGCCACGAAAAATAAAGAAACACTGTCATTTTTGATGCATGGTTGGAACAGGACATTATTATGTTAGGTTAAATAATTCAGGTACAGAAAGACCTGCATAATCTCACTCACATATGTAATATAAAAACATTAATTTCAAATATGAAAGATATTTATCAAAGACTGGGGAGAGTTAGAGGGTAGGAGGAATGGGGAAAACTTAATCAATGTATACTCTTACAATTAATAAGAGTGAGAAGTTTTGATGTGCCACTGTAAGGTAGCATGACTATAGATAACAATTATGAATTATGCACTTTGTTTTACAAAGCTAGAAGAACGGGTTTGGAAAGTTTTCACAATGAAGAAATGACCAACATTAGAGGAAATGGGTATGTTTATTCTTATGTAAACCTTACAAGACATACACATAGATTGAAACATATGGGGCACTCCACTAATATGTACCACTTTTCTACATTTATGTATTAACATTATGGTTTGGATTTTAAATGTCCCCAAAATACCACATGTTACAGACTTGTTTGTCCATCTGTGGCAATGTTGGAAGGTGGTGGGATCTTTAGAAGATGGAATGTAGTGGAAAGAAGTAGGTGATTAGGTGGGTGTTCTGGGAGGTGATATTGGTAAATATCTCAGCTCCTCTATCTCTGTTTCCCTGCTACCACAAAGTGAGCCATTTCCTCCACCTTGTGCTCTGCCATTCTGTACTGCTTTGCCACAGGCCCAAAGGAATCAGGGTCAAGCGCATATGAATGGAAAACTTGAAAACATGAGGCTTCCTCATTTCTCCGTTTAAGTGGTTTTTGTTAGGTATTTTGTCCTAGATAAAGAAATCTGACTAGCACAATGACTTCAAATTTTAAAAAAAGAATTAAAAGGGGATCTATAAACAGTGAGTATAGACATTTTATCAGAATCTTGCTGAAAGGGAAAGCAAAAAAGTCAGCTGGGATTTAGGAAGTTTAAGATCAGAGCCATATAGTCAGCATATCTGTATATGAATCATAAAATAGAGTGTGAAATATTGATTAAGTAGGAAAAAAGGAAAAAAATAGGTTTCATATCTCTAACTTGGCAAGAAAATAAGAGATCTTACTCTAAGAAGTGGGGCAGCCTTTGGGCATGTGGCTCATGTCTGTAATCCCAGTGACTCATAAATTTGAGGCAGGAAGATCACAAGTTTGAGGTCAACCTCAGCAACTTAATGAGACCTTCAGCAACTTAGTGAAATCCTGTCTCAAAATAAAAAGTAAAAATGATTGGAGATATAACTCAGTGATAAAGTATCTCAGGGTTCAAAAAAAAAAAAGAAGAAGAAGAAGAAGAAGAGGAGGAGGAAGAAAGTAAATACAGGAGAATAAATAGTGAGATAGTGAAGACCCTTTAAGATTGTTTTGATTTTTTTCAAGGAAATATCAAGCAAAGTCAGCAACTGAACAAAGATGGAGGTAGTGACATGGGACATTGTTGGATAAAGCATGAAAGAGTATTAAGAATTTAGAGTAATGACTATCTATCATAAGTCTTACTGCCATCATTAAGGGTTTAGTTTTAGTTGAAGTCCATTAATATTAATTTATAGAAAGAACAGTCAGTGCAATTATTGTTTTTGTCCAACATCCTAATCCAATCTTTATTTTGCTGTAAAGGCACAGTCATGAAGTAGATACAAGTTAGCATAGTGTTGGATTAAATAATGTTTATTGTTTCTCAGTTGAGCAAAATGAAGCAAGAGCTTAAAAGAACCAATGGTGCATACAAAGGAAAGTTCTGCTGATTGTACATTGAATTTAATGCTAGAGAGGACCTTGTGGGAATGCACAATCAGGAAAACAAAGGATCAGTGAACTGGAGACTCCGTGGGCTCAAGGATGGCCAGAGTAGAATCACCAGAGAGCTGAGTACAAAAAATGTAGTTGTTTGTTCTTCTGTCCCCTACTGCAATGCTTTCTGTCAGTTGCTGCTTCCCCATAGGCTCCCACTAATATTCTGGAAACCTGTGGGGGGAAGTATGTAAAAAATATCTGCTACACTGAACTTCAATGTCTTTATAGTGATTCTCTCAAGTTTTGCAAATTGCTTCCTTTCATCTTCTTTCATGATAAATGCAACAAATACAAATCTGAACTAAACTAGATGTCCTTCAATAGACGAATGGATAAATAAACTGATATATATATATATATATATATATATATATATACACATATATATATATATTACTCAGCATTAAAAGAGAATAAAATCATGGCATTTTCAAGTAAGTGGATGGAGTTGGAGAATATCATGCTAAGTGAAGTAAGCCAATCCCCAAAAGCCAAAGGCCAAATGATTCCTATGGTAAGTGGATGCTGATCCATAATGAGGGTGTGTGTGGAGAGAATGGAGGAACTTTGGGCCAAGGGGAGAGAGGGAAGGTGAGGGGGCAGGGGGATAGGAAAGATGGTGGAATGAGACAGACATCATTATCCTACATACATGTATGACTATATATATGGTGCAGTTCTACACCATGTACATCCGGAGAAATGAAAAGTTGTGTTCCATTTGTGCACAATGAATCAAAATGCATTCTTCTGTCATGTGTAACTAATTAGAAAAAAAATTTGAAAAATTTTTAAAAATCTGAGTGACAGTCCTCTACTGGTGTCCATCATAAGCAAAGGATTTCGTGTTTTCCAGTGCTCAGGGTATGTTGCCTTCCAGTAATCACATTATTTTCCACCTGAAAATTTCCTTTATCGTTCTGCTGAATCATTGAAAATTTGTCTGAGGCTCATCTTATACATTACTTTGTATATCTCTCTTCTTATGAATTACTCAAAATCTTAGTCATCATATTTATATATGAGAAATAATCAGTGACTAGCCAAAACAATGTATTCTAATGGATGAAATCAACTATTATCATTGGACGTTCAGCTCCATGTCTGAAGTTAGATACTTTATCTGCACTGCCCATTTCCCATTTATAGCAAATTTAGAAAAGATAACATGGAACACATTTATCACTTACTTAATCCATCTTTCCAATGTCTTTATTGATTTTATTTTAGTATTAACAGCACTTTCTAAACTAACTGTATTCTACTCCCTCACTACATATTCTATATATATAATTTATAGTTCTCTTTTACTCCTTTTGTTATATATTTATAATAGCCCCTCTTTTACTTTGATCTTTAATCATTTATTCATTGTAGAATATTATTGGTCTCCTACTAAGCAGTGATAGATACCTACTGTGTGCTGAATATACAGTTTTATGTAAACCAGGCAAGGGCCTTCCTCTCACGCAGCTCATATTCTAAATACATAATGAGAAAATATTATATGATGTTTCTATGCTATTAAAAACTTAAAATGGAATGATGGTATGCAGAGTGACTAGGAAGCTACTCTAAGATAAGTGAGCAGAGAAAACACAACAGAGTATGAAGCAGAAAGTGACCTCACCTAATGATATTTGACTGATACCTTTATTGGCTACTCTGGCCTCTTGCATCTTACTCTCTACAACATCTCTCCTGTCTTTACACTTAACACACAATTTAATTTAGCTATTGAAAACTTACAATTTTGTTTTTTTTCTCATAAGTTTATTAGGTTTATTAAGTAAGGATTTGTTGGAGTATAAATTCTCCTACAATGGGACGATCTCCATCTACACAAATGCATGATGGAAAGAGAATCTGCTTGGGAATTAGAAGTTATACATTCTATTCCTGCTTTTCAACAAATTTATTCCTTGTTCCCCTGTAAGGAATTGCAGTTATCTTATTAGTGGAATGATTTGTTTGTATGAATTCCAAGGTTTTGTTCATCTTTAAAATTCTGTGAATCTGTAGAAATTATAAATAATTATCATAATAAAAATGTAGAAGAGTATTATATTTTATTTTTAAGTCTACTACTCAAAATTACCATCACTATAATATTTATTAGCACCTGGCCTTTCTTATTTTACAAATAATTTCTAGTAGCTGGAATAAACATTTAACAAGAGATTCCTAAGAGGAAAACTAACCTTCCAAGACGAAAGCTCAAGGGAGTCACAATTACAGACTTGAAGTAATTAGTCTAGTTCTTTAGTGTTGTACCCCTTTTCTTTTTGCCATTTAGTCTTACCCTGGAAGTTTAACTAATACTGAATGCATTGACATTCCAAATTCATGACTGTACCTTGTGTCTAGCAATATCTCAGGTATCGAATGATTCATTTTGTGAAGTAAAAGTTCTTTTTATTTTTTTTCCTGTTCTCATGGCTCAGTATCTTAATTACAGTGACTCACGAGCTGAGTCTGTTTTTTTTTTTTTTTTTTTTCTGCTTGCAGTAGTGCTGATGTGTCACAGAATTGTGACTACAACTTCTACCATAATTGATGGAACAAATTCTTCTGGGATATATTAATACAGCTGCAGGCAGCAAGGCAAGCAGTGAATGGAAAGTAAATGGGTTCAGGAGCTCTAGAGACGTAGATGTTGCTGGAGGCGGGAGGTAGGCAACCACTAATAACTACAGCTAAACAGTGGGAAGAAAGCATGCACCAGCTTTGTTTCACCAGTCATTATATGTCATTTGTACATGGCAGTGATGACCAACTGTTGCTTTCCCAAACCAATCAGTGTGGTGGTAACTAGTGCATATGCAACTTCTGGTTAGAATGATCCCCGGGCCTTTGATTTTATGCCCTCATGTTAAAGATACAGATTTTGGGGGCAGTATGAACACAAATATTTTTCTCTTCAACACTTTTTTTTTTCCCAAAGATCAACATTCTAGTCAATTTGGAATTATAAGATTATCCCTTTATATTTTTAATTGAGTACCCCAAACCTGAAACTACACAATTATAATTCTGATGAAAAAATTATATTCGACTAATTAGGAGCTTGGTCTAGAGAGAAGGAATATATTGCCCAAGATCCAAAAATGGTATATGGGCATTCCTTGAATAAAAGCACACAATGAATTTCACCACAGTTAGACTGATCAGTAATTCAGTAAAAATATATGAAGTGCTTATTCTGTGCTAGTCATAAAAGCTGAGTGGGGGTAAAATGTTAAGATTCATTTAATTAACAATCACCTGGAACTAAAAAAAAATTATTTCAAGGTTTATATTATTTATCCATGACATAAAGAAATGGTGTTTATGGAAGCAAGGAGGAATAAAATAATTTGATTGAGAATGAGAGGACAATGAAGCACATAAATCAGGAACAGGTACTGAGAGGAAAAGCAGGTCTGTTGCAGAGTCCCTGGTGGCATTTTGTGAATGTACGTATACCACAAGTTTCACAAATACGTAAAGCCACAATTTTCCTGCTGGATTTACATTTGCCTCATGAAATCATGGGGTGGGGGTAGATTATAGGTCGCTTTTATAAAGTGGAATCTTTTTTAAAACACACCTTATATTCATACCTCCAGAAATATATATGTCCTATGCTCTTGTTATGGCCAATTTCACATACTAAGTAACAAAAGAAGAAAGGCATGCTGTCTGATTCAGGCCTGTCCACCCCTGGCTTGTCAGTAAATTATTGAATCCCTTAACTGTCCACACCTATTTGATTTCGAGACGAAAGATGGCATCAATCACTGTTACTAGATAGATGATTACATTTTCAAATCTTTATGAATAAATCCTTAAACAGACATATTTCTTTGTAAATAAAGCATTGGGCAAGAAGTTAACTTGCATGACCAGTTGGGAAGAATTTAATGACTCTAGCACCATATGGCATCTTCCTAGTGAGCAAGTCACACTAAGCATAAAAAATCACTGCACTATAGTTTCCGATGTGGATTGCAACCTCCTGCTGAAATACTCGAGAAGCATTCAATATTGTTGTTGGCTTTCAGCAGGCATTTTGATGAATATGAATGTAGTAGAAATGTCTGAATCAAATATAAACCAAACATTAACTGCCTCCCAGGAGAAAATACTTTGATTTCTTTGTACCTTTTTTTCCCCCTTTCTGCCTGGTCATTTCTTAAGGCATCAGACATCAAACAGGCTTAGAGTCAGAGTCAAATTCTCCTGGGGAGGAAGGACAAGTTCAAGGGACACATAAGAATAATATAAAAATAAAAATGTCTTCAATCTGTTATTTTTGGAAGGACCAATATTAAGTTTACTATCTTCAAAAGAAGTCTTAAAATTGATAAAGTGTAGTTTTATTTGAAGGACTTATAATTTTGCATAGTCAGGAATTCATGAAGCAATATTAAACTTTCCCCTTATATATCTACTGCTCTTTTCAAAATAATTGGCTAAAATGCATTGTTAAGACATCATTAAATATTATGTAATTTGAGCACTTAAGAGGTTAGAAAATAACATGATTTTCACTCCCTATTTGAGGAAATAGTCAAGTTGGGCAAAGTAAAATAGAGAAAGAGGAAATAAGAATGCAATACTGTTATAATTTTCCCATCATGGGAAATGTAGCTGCAGAAGCTTTATTAGATGCTAATTGGTGCACAATGGGTTTATTAAATACTACAATCAGGTTTTAAAACACTCTCTTTGCAATATTGTTCAAACACTTGGTATCATTCCTTTAGCCCCATAAGAAATGTTTCTTTCAAAAGAAAAAAATATAAAAACTACCTAGGGACATATTTCTCTGACCAAAATTGACCAGCCATAGTTTTAGGACACCAATTTCTTGAGTGTATATGTCTGTACCTTTAGACATTGCTGATTATTATAGAAAGGGAGTAGGAATATTCTCTTTTTCCTATCTGTCAAAAAAGAAAGAATATGGTTATGCAAGAGTTAATGTGTGGTGTGAAATTGAGTATGAAACCCATGCTTAGATTAAAAAGCATGATGAATATAGACTTGTTTTTTTTTCAGGTATAAAATAAAGGATTACAACAAATGACCTTCAAAATTTAATTCTTTTTGCTTTATGATTCATAATATTGATTCTGAAGAACATTACTCTTCTTTCCCCCCACCCACACCCCCCCCCAAAAAAAAAGCCTTGGAAATAGTATTTAAATAAACCATTCTGTGAATGAGTCAATAGAACATCCTTCTCAGATAACTATGTTTTTTTATAAACTTGTAAAACATGTGCTAAATGAAGATTCTATGCATTTGGATTCTGTCAGTTAACATTTTTCTGTGCCTTGTACCTCACCCTACATGCCCACAGGCCCCATGTTGAGTTAGAAAGTCAGGTTTTGGAGGGACATGGTCCCTATCTCTAAATTAATTTTATTGAATCCTGTACATTCTCATAATGACAGTTATCCTTTAGTATGAATCTAGAAAGAGAGAGAGAGAGAGAGAGAGAGAGAGAGAGAGAGAGAGAGAGAGATGCACTACATTGACCTGATTATGTCAGGAAAGACGAATAAGTTCCTTTCAAGGTTTATTTTTCTGTCATGGGTTGAGTGGTCCACCAAAAGCTATTTCTATCTGGATATTGTGAAAGAATTTTTTTTTCTGGAAAAAGGGTATTTACAATGGAATTAAATAAGCATATTGAGATAAGACGACCTTGAATTAATCGAGGTGGGCCCTCAGTCCATTGACAAGTTTTCTTATACAAGAGAAATTCAGAAGACATGCAGAGAAAGCCATGTGACTGCAGAAGGAGAGACTAGAGCCCTGCAGCCCCCAAATGTCTGAAACAGAAATTGGAAGAGATAAGGAAAGAGTCTACTCTACATCTCCCGGAAAGAGTAAGGCACCACTGACATTTAGATTTCAGACTGCTGGTCAGCAGGAGTATGAGAGAATTGTTGTTGTAAGTTATCCAGTTTATGGCAATTGTCATTGTGGCCCTAGGAGATTATTACACTATCATGCAATTCACTTTATAAACCCAGGACTAGCACAGACATTGAAAGGTGAATGAGTCGGAGACTACGTGCACCCTCAAATTGAATCATTCAGAAGAATATAACAAATAGTGCAGATTGGGTAACTTAAGCAACAGAAACTGATTTTCTCAAAGTCCTGAAGACTAGAAGTCCAAGATGAAGGTGCCAGCAGAGCTGGCTTCTCTTGAGGCCACTCTCCTGGGTTTATGGATGGCCATCTTCTCCCTGTGTCCTCATGTGGCCTTTGTGTTGTAGTTTTATGTGCACATCCCTGGTCTCCAGTGTGTCTCCTAACCTCTTTTTATAAGGACACCAGTCAGATTCCATGAGATCTCATACTAACATCCTCAATTTTAAATTGATTACCTCTTAATATAGCCAAAGTCTAAGTTAGTGGGGGCTAGGGATTCAACATATGGATTTTAGGAGGATGCAAGTCATTCCTTAATAGTGCTCTTAGCAAGAACGGGCACTGAGAGTGACAAGAATCTAGAGCCAGAGAGGACTTTGTTAACAGAGATGCCTAAGAGAACTGTGAGCCTTGTTGGAGGGATGGAGTGAAGCTCTAGAGGAAGTGGACTGAGGAGTGAATTCTCTTCCTGTGTTCTACTGCTGGAAGAATAGGAGAGGGGGAAAGACCACTTCTGCAGTCTGTGGACATTGATCTTCTAGAGAACAGAACAAGTTTGAAATGGATACAAAGGGATTCTTCAGGGGCCCATGAAGACACCCCAAACTAATGAATATTGGATTCAACAGTGGTCACTGGTAGCCAATTCTGCAACTTAAATGCATTTGCAAAATTGGACTAGAGGGCTGGGGTTGTGGCTCAGTGGAAGAGCGCTCACCTAACCCCTGTGAAACACTGGGTTTGATCCTCATCACCAAATAAAAATAAATAAATAAATTGAAGTCATTTTGTCCATCTATAACTAAAGAAAATATTTACAAACAAACAAACAAAAATGGACTAGAATAACAAAGTATTTATTAACTTTTTTATTATAATTGAGGAGTTAATACAAGTTTGTATAACATATTCTCAAAAGTATAAGCATGCTGGTGGCAGTTTTAAAAACCTACTTCTTATGGAATTATTTTACAATTAAAATGCATATGTCTTAATGAACAGTATGAAATTTAAAGATATTGACAGGTGTTCTAGGATTTAAGTGCTGAATTCTTAGCAAGGTTGTATTTCCGATATTGAAAATGCACTTAAACATATTTTAAACATTTGATATTCTTATTGTCTTGTTAAAAAGAAAGATTATTCATATCCAAAACTTAATGAAATTATGGGATATCATTTCAATAGAACAATTGCTGAAGAAATGGTTTTAGTGAGTGTAGTATATTTCTTACTGTATCTTTACCACCCAGCACTAATTGATATTTGATAAATATTTATTTAACTGGATTAAACTGCAAATAGATATGGGCTCATTTTCCTAGGTATATAAATAAACCACTAGAAGATAATTACTATTTGAACATCTTTATGTATTCTGGGAAATGAAGTAATTGGTGGTAAATATTTGGATTTATTACCAGTCTGTTCTTTATTCTCATGGACTCCTTAGTTATATTTTTATTAAAGTGTTTCACAGATAAAATAAATTGAGTTAAGATTTCCACAAACTATCTCACATATTCTTATGCATTTTGAATTTATGATAATATTTAGAAAGGAAATTAAGCTGGTTTGGGTTGAAATTATCAGAAATATTCTAGAGACTATTTCTTCATTTAAAAAACTAATTGTTGATTGCCTGAAAATAATTAAATTAATGATTGTATAGGTTTTGATATATTTTACTAGGAGAAGAAAATGTAAAATAAAATTACATACAACAATAATTTGGGGAAATTCTATTGAAAATGTTCAAATAAATAAATAAGAGTCAAAAAATGGTTGAACTATTTAAGGAAATGAGCATATAGCACTTGAAAAGAGAGTGGCCACTAGAGGGCACTGCTGCTCTTTGGAAAACTAACTTGCAGTCATAATAAATACTGAGCAATTTCAAACTGGGGGGTTCAGTTTGGTAAATTTGAATTTTGCAATGAAATGGTATAAAAGAAGAAAATTAATTCATTACAGTTAATGCTACTTATCAAACAATTTAAAAACTCTGAGCACTTAAGTTGTCATTGCCATCAAACAAATTTTACTCATCTTTGAAATGTATATTTGGAAAAAGAAAATGCACCTAAAGGAAATACACTTATGGCACCCCACTGTAACTTTCCTCAGATGAATCCTGTCATATATTAATTGTAATGTTTCTAATCCTCATAATGTAAAATATTAATGGTGATAATAACTCAGCTACATAGATAGCTTCCCTTTGAGTGGCTATGATATGTTTATGCATTTAGAGTTTATATTCATAACACAGTAAACATTCATGCTTACACATTCACAGTGAGACAGGAAAGACAGGTGTTGTAATGACTAATTTTAAAAGGGAAATAATTGAGGTGTAGAATGTCATTGCTAAATGTCATTATCTAAATCACAAAGGAGTTAGTCTGTAAATATGCATGTCTACATATACACATATAAGAACAAAACTGAGAATGAAGAAATGTTTTCTGTAAATTTAATAGAATGAATTATTCACAGTGAAATACTGTATTATATACAAACACCACCATACACATTATGGAGAGGGACAAATGTAAGTTTGTGGTATGTTTCATGTTTGTAAGTATTATGATCTTCAATGAAAATCAAGTTAAACAACTTACCCTGTTTATTATAACCTAAAAATAAATAACTATTATTACAATATAAGGTATATTTTCTGGTGCAAATCAATGGAAATAGAACTAAAGAGATATATGCATATGCCTAAATAGCTTGCATTGCATAACTAATGTGAATAATATGCTGTATGTTGTAGGTATGGAATGTAGGAGATGACTGTAGGTTGAAGTAAACCAAAGTGCTTATGGAGGAAATAGAATTTGAACTTGGTCTTGAAATGTGAGAAAAATTCAGATGGGTGTACAAGGCATTACAGCCTAGGAAGAGACCCAGAGATCTGATTAGAGTACATAGATCTGGCTGTTTTGGTGAGTAGCATCAGAGAGAATTAGATGGAGGAATTTAAGGAGATAAGCTGCTTTTGAATCCTGACTGATTTAAAACATTTAAAGGAGATGCATGACATGATCAAAGCAGTATTTAGAAAGATCAACCTGTTTGCAAGGTAGATGTGTGTGAGGAGAAACTGCAGTGAGACAAGCTGTTTCATAGAGCAGAGGAGCTGACATGAGCCTTAATTAGGACAGTGGTGATGGACATGGAAAAGTGAGGACTAAAAGAAACGTGATTTAGAAATGTGAAACTATATGTCTTTTGATTGATTGCATGTGCAGTTATCAGAAGGGAAAGAAGATAGAAAGGGTCATGAGAATTTAAACCCAGAGGACATGAAACCAAAAGAAGAGGAACTGGATTTGTACCAAAAAAGAAAAAAAACACATGGAAATCAGTTCGGCTTTAGATATGGTAAAATGTCTTTCATTTGATTAAATATAATGATTCTCTTGAGAGATATGGGGCAGAGCTGCAAAAAGAAGTTAGATTGTCAGTATAAATTTAAATAGTTATATTTAGAAATGCTAATTAAACCAGAAGGAAGGGTAAATTTCTGAGTGAAAAAGAAAGGAATGGGGATTAATAGCTAAAATGTGGGTTAATCCACATTTTATTGTTACAGGAAAGAATAGTTACCATTGAAATATCTCCTGTATCTGTGTACAGAACTGAGATCATTCATAAGTGCAAAAGAATAAGGGAAGCATTCAAGTGAAACTCTAAAAACAAATTTTGATGGGTGGTAAAAACGTTACAGCACTAAAGTAGCTGTGAGGTCAGTTCCACTTAAGAAATTGTCATTTTATCAATGTGCTGGAGATAGAGGTAAGATAAGGTGTTGGTGAGTTTCCAAGAGGAAGGGAAATAGAAGCTAGTGTAAATAAATGTTTAGGGGTATTGTAAATAAATGTTTTCACAGTGATGTGAAATCAAATAGAAAATTAAGATCAAAGAGTTAACCATTGTATTTAGCTGTTATGTTTTAATATTTAGGAAAGGAGATAGCATACATGCAGCTAAAAAGGAGAAAGAAAGAAAGAAGAGAGAGAAATGAAAACTCCATGATAAAGAGAGAACAATTGAAGGACAAAGTGTCAGAGGATACAGAGGGGACTGAGGATGCAGCCAAAGCAATAGCTGTGGAAAGCTGTGATAATACAGCACTGATAAGCCTGAAGAGAGATGTTAGACAGTGGGTTTAGAAGGGGATATTCTCAGCTATCTCAAATCTATTTTGAAATTATATATGGGACAAGTCAATCAATAAAAACCAGGATGCCTTCAATCACCTTTGTGTTGTAGGGATGAGATATCTCACACACATACATGCGAGCGCACACACACACACACACACACACACACACAGCAACACATGTAGTGTACAGAGGGTAACCTTGCTTGCCTCACATATGTTCTGATATTTATTGCCAAATAAGAATCCCTATTGCTATGCTGAATAAACAGTGAGACACTTTTCTCCACGAGACTCTTGTTGATGTTCCTTTTTATGTCAAATATCAAATGAAAAAGAACTGTGCCATTTTTGACTTCAGAAATGAGTAGGAATATTAAAGCATATTGCCCAGTACTCTAAACCTATGCAGAGTTGCCATTTTAGTCTGATGGGTATCTCTTCATATTTTTAAATAGATAGTTCGACCATCAAAAGCCAAACAATACAATTCTGGAATATTTTGTAATTCACAAATAACAGAGCAGCAAAGTGCCTGGTTGTGTCTAACCACCACTGGGCAAAGAGCTGCCTGTCAAATTTTCTCATCTTGTGCTGATCCAGATACAGAGCTTAGGTATGACCTTGCTCTGCTGCTTACCTCCTTCACTTTTCTGATTCTTGGCTACCCGCTTGGCCTCTCGGCCATCCAGCATCTCTTCTAGTAACTGCTTACCTGTGTGGTTTAAATCCCTCGCCTGTCTAGCTGATTAACTACAATGCTCTGATCTCCTATACCAACAAGGTTGTTGATCAAATATTGCTCACTTTTGTGTTGAATTGCCACCCGGAATTGCCTCCTCTAACTTGGCGTGGGACATGTCAACATGTATAGAGTGCCTGTCGAAATGCTAGTACCTGATCTTTCTCTTCGATGTCTGCTTTCCTAATCCTGACTCACCACCGTTCTTCAGAAGAAAATCTTTTTCTGAAGTCCTAGTAGAACAGCTGTTAATGATGGTGCTAAGGTTTTCAATCCTAGGTTTTCAATGATGGTATTAGAAGCTTAGGAAACTATGAAGCAGATAGTGAGCTTGATTGTGGACCTATGTAATTTATTATATATTTACAGTCACATGTCATTCACTGGTGGGAATATGTTCTGAGAAATGTATCAGTTGGTGATTTTGTTGTTTGAACATCATTAGAGTGTACTAAGACATATATGTTATGACAAATGGCTCTGTCACTGGATGATATATGTTTATGCAACCACCTTCCTATATGTGAGCTGTTGTTGACCAAAATTTTATTGTGTGACTTATGACTGTATTGTTTTATACAGTTTAATACTCAAAACAGTTGAAACATATTTACTATTATATCACGATTCATGGAGAAATTTTGATCACCTAATTTTATGATAATGTATTAAATGTTATCCAGATGTAGATGTCTGAAAATTCTACATTATATTTTTGATATAATATATTTTGTATATTTTAATAATAGAACATATTTTATATAATACATTTTAAATTTATATATATTTTTACTATATTTCTAATATAACGTATTTTTAATTTTAATTCTCAATTGTGGAATGCTATCATGGACTTTTCTAGTAGTAAAGCAATGCATCTTTCTTAGGACAAAATCATTTTAGACATAGTGTGGCATTAAAAATCTAAACTATTAGCCACTATAAATATGTATATTTTACCATTATGGGTTTATTAAAGTTCTGCTGGGGAATTACCAGCCTCCAGTCAGTCAACCTGGAAACATAGAAATTGTCCTTCCTACCTCCAGGTCCTCCCCAACTCTCCCCTCCACTCCCCTACAAACTCTTCCCCTTTCTTCCTTCCTTCCTTTGTGTTATTGGGAGTTGATCCCAGGCTGCTCTACTATTGAGTTGCATATCTATCTCATTTTTTATTTGTCATTTTGAGACAGCCCTTGCTAAGTTGCCCAGGCTGGCTTCGAACTTGAGATCCTCCTACTTCATTCTTCTGAGTTGCTGGGTTTACAGACACGGAACATGGTACCTAGCTAGGAATTGTCCTCCCTCTCTCCATCTTTCTCACTCTCATTCTTAACCAAAATACCTAGAAGTATTTTGAATATTTTCCTTCCATTTCGTACCACTATCTCCTGTTCTAGTTCAGTAACATATTTTGCTAGAATTATTTCAACAACTAGCAGATTAGAGATTCCAAGTTGAGAAAAATAGCTCAAGCATCACCTGATGAAGATTTTCTTGATTATTTATATCCCCACATTAACTTACCACTGCAAAGACGCCCTGTACATGTTTTCTGTACAAACTTTTACATGTTGCTGTCCCTGATTGTGAACACAGAGTCACAATCAGACTTCTGGAACCATTTCTTTCATTATATTCAGAAATAATGTGGCAGAAAGAATATATAATAATGATTCTCCAGAACTCAGTTTGATGATTAATATATGAGGCACTCAATAAATGCTTGTCAAATAAATAAATTTATAAATTTGTCTTCCTACTTTATTTTCTTTTATGAACAAATAAAACTTTTATTTTTATTATTTGTTATGGTAATAAAAATATAGGAGAGGCTTCATAAATATTTCATGACTCTAGCAATGTACTGTATACAGGTATGAGTATGATACATTTCCTTTACTGAGTCCAATGTGAGAGGGCATAATACAGCAATGGGTGTGTATTACACAAAGAAAAACGTGATGAACATTGTATGGATAGATACAAGTAGTGCAATAGAGATCAGGGATATATTTGTAACTTAATTTACTTCCTGTTGACTTTAATTGGCAAAGTCGGAAAATTAATGCAGAATGGGTTTCTCTCTTGAGACCAGCACATTCTGAACCTAAATCTTGGGTTTACCATGAGGTTTCGAAAAATATTTTAAAATGTTGAATTCATAAAATGAATCTGATAAGACAGAATTTAGTTCTGAGAAATGGAAATCCCTGTATAATTGAGTCCCAAAATCAAAGAATGTATAAAAAATACTTAGAATAATTTTAACTCTAAGTCAAATACTAATCAACATTGAGTTTAGTTTCTAAAAATGTTGTACATATGGGATTTTAGTGATACCATATTATCTCTGTTCAGATAGATAATTATTTTCTCTCTGGTGTGTGAGTATTGGAATTCACCAAGTCAATTATATTACTGATTCATTATGTGCTTAATGTATATCTTGTGTATTTTCCAAAATGATTTGTGATAGCTACCTTGGCTGTTTTTTTTTTTTTCAAATATAAGTTGTAGACCAGGTAAAGTGCAGAAAAAGGAGAGAACACCCCAAATGCTGACTAACATCAAAACTGTACTAACATCAACAACAATTATGGAACTACACATTTATTGTTCACTAACAAAAAAATATTGAGCAAGTACTTGTTGAAGATCTACCATGTTCCAAGTACTCTAGTGAATTCTGGAGATTTAAGAATGAAGTGGAAAACAAAGGAAAAATATCTCTACAGGATCTAGATGAGGAAACACAGTATCTAATGGTCTCAGAAATATTTTGCAATTGCAACTATGGTAAGTCCTGAGAAGATAATGTTTTTCTCTGATGATATAACTGATGAGAAGTATTAGATTTGGTTAAGATGAAAACTGAGTAGACATCTCATTAATTGATGCAATATTGTAGGTATGTATTCCATATACTTTTGTTGTTGGATGAGGAAAAAGAAATAATATTTAAGGAGGTAGTTTGCCATTAATTATCATACTATATATTGTGAATATTCTTTGACTCATTGAAAGTAATAGTACCCCAAATTGATTAGCACATCCAGAAAACTAAATTCCCAGAACTCTGACTAAAAAGATCTTTGAACTTATGCATGAGGATGTATGTACTAAGCTGTTTCCTTGACAACATTACTTTTAACAGCACATACTTTTAAACAATTTAATAAAGTCTATATGTGAGAAATTAATAAAATTATGGTCCTTCCATATCATTAGTCATAAAAGTAACAGTGTATTATCTTTTGATTTTTTTGGCACAATGTTGGACTTAATATATTTTTCTTCTTCTTTTCTTTTCTGTTGTACCAGGGATTGAATCCAGGGAGGCTTAACCACTGAGCAATATCTCTGGCCCTTCTTATACTTTTTTATTTAAGGTCAGGGTTTTGCTAAGTTGCTTACAGTGTGGCTAATTTGCTGAAGCTATCTTTGAACTCATGATTCTCCTGTCTCAGCCTCTTGAGTGCTGGGATTATAGGTGTGCACCACAGAACCCAGATTATATATTCATCTTTCATTTAAGATTTTGATTTTATGTTTATGAGTGAAAATGGAACATTTTTCTTTTCTTATAACTTCTATCCTGTTGTTGATTTTTCCCATACCAGAGTTTTGTTGGCTTTCTGGTGAATTTGGAGATTATTGCCCAACTTTCAATTATTTTAACAAATTTGTATAAGATTAAAAATAGTTAAAATGTATAAAATTTGACAGTCCTTGGGTTTTATTTGTGGGATCATTTTTATGTACTACTTCAATATTTTTAATTTGTGAAAATGACTTCTTTTCTCAGTATTGTATATTTCATTTTTCTCGATATATATATGTATTTATTTTTTATTTCTATTTTATATGTTTTTTATTAGTGCAGAGTAGTTTTATATAGTAGTGGGGTTCATTTTGACATAATCATACATTCATGGATGTAATTTGTTTAATTTCAGTCCCTAGTACTTCCTATTTCCTTTCTCTCCTCCCTTATGCTTTTCCCTTTCCTATATTCTATTGTTTTTAATTTTATTTCTTTATAGCTTTCTTAAACTGGTGTTTTACAGATATATATATAAAAGAATCTACTGTGGTGTATTCATTTATGTAGATAGCAATAGTATAATTTGGTCAGTTTCATTCTGCATTTCCTTCCTATTCGAGTCCCTCCTCCATCTCCCTCTGTCCCCATTCTTTACTCCAGTGATCTCCCTTCTATTTTCATGAGATCCTTTCCTCTTTTCCTTATTGCTCTCTAACTTCTGCAAATGACAGAAAACATTCAACAATTGACATTCTGAGTCTGACTCATTTCACTTGGAATGATGTTCTTCAGTTCCATCCATTTGCCAGCAAATGTCATAATTTCATTCTTTTTTATGGCTCAGTAAAAACTTCACTCTGTGTGTGTATGTGTGTGTGTGTGTGTGTGTATAAAATCATATTTTCTTTTATCATTCCTCTGTTGATGGATACCTGGGCTGGTTCCATAACTGGGCTATGTGAATTGTGCTGACAAACTGATGTGTTATTAAACACGGATATGCTTGCATATTTATTTATTCTTAATATTTTTTAAGAAGTTGAAAGAATATAGGATTAAAAGTGAGGATTATGGGGGCTGGAGATGTGGCTCAGCGGTAGCGCGCTCGCCTGGCATGCGTGCGGCCCGGGTTCGATCCTCAGCACCACATACCAACAAAGATGTTGTGTCCGCCAATAACTAAAAAATAAATATTAACAATTCTCTCTCTCTCTCTCCTTTCTCACTCTCTCTCTAAAAAAAAAAAAAAGTGAGGATTATGTTGTGTAGTAGAAATTTAAAAAATCCATAGATATGAGAAGCAGATGCTTTTGGTGCTCTGTGTTACAGTTTCTTGCCTTCATCTTTCTGATTTCAGCTGCATTCATGGTTGACAGTTCCTTTGTGTGCTGATCATGGTGACCCTAAATGACCCACTTAATCCCTCTTCTTTTGTAATCCAGAATTTTTTTTTCTAAATCTACAGTAACTAGCTTAGTCTATGAATGAGGCATCCCAGAATTGGAGGAGAGTTAACACTAGTGGGAGCAAGCATGCACCAAAGGGGAACATGCTTCTAATGAACTATTTGAAGCTCTTCATGCACCATTTCTCAGAGGGTCCTCAACAGCAGGTTCTCCAGTTGCTGAAACAGTAACCAGCGCTATGATACATGAAGTCTTGCCACTATTTCCTTTCCTGTCACACTTCACATTCTCTCTCTTTCCAAGTGCTTGTGTCATTGTCAAATTATCTGCACCCAAGCTTTTTTATTTATTCTCATATTTTTCAGGTTCTGCATTAACAGGAACACCAAAATATAGCAAGAACAAAAGTAAAACAAGTAATTAGGAGAGGGGATTGGTATTAATCCAGTTTGTGATCCTGTATTATGGATTAGATGTGAGGTTCTCTCAAATGCTCATGTGTGATACAATGCAAGAAAGTTTAGAGGCAAAATGATTGGGTTATGAGAGCCCTAATCTAATTAGTGTATTAATCCACTGATAGGGATTAATTGCATGATAATTATAGGCAGGTATGGTGACACTGGAGGAGATGAGTCATCAGGGATATGTCTTCGGGGTTTGTATTTTGGCTCTGGTGAGTCAGTTCTCTCTGCTTCCTGGTGCCATGTCCTGAACTGTTTTTCTCCAGTACTCTCTTCCACCATGATGTTGTGCCTCACCTCAGGTCTGGAACAATGGAGCCCAAGGTCTGTGGACTGAGACCTCTGAAACTGTTAACCCCCACATAAACATTTCCTTCTCTAAAATTGTCCTAGTGAGGTCTTTTTTCACAGAAATGAAAGGCTAACTAAATACTGTGTAGGCATCAAAAAAAGACTAATAGTTTTTGAGAGGAGAGAATATTCCTGAAAAATCTTTCAGTGAACAAATGTAATGTACATAATGTGATACTGGCTGAATAAGAGCTAATCAAAACTGTACATAAAGTGCATATCAATTCCTATAAAGAAACCAATGTGTGAGTGAAATTCTCTAATTTATTTGGCCAGTATTGGTGTTTATGGTTTGAAATAACCAGCTCAAAACTACAGAAATATAGCTGTATGTTAAAAAGAGTTTATATGAAATCTTTTGTTATTAATGTATATTAACTCCTTTACTTAAGAGAACAAATCAAATTGTGAAAGTCTTAAAGAGTTGGCGGTCTAAAAGCCCCTCTATCCAAGTAATCACCAATGTCATCTATTGTTGATTTGTTGTTTGATAGAGTAGGCCAACTTCCTGTTTGTTTGTTTGTTTGCTTTTGTTTATTTTTGGTAGTGTCAGGAAAGGGCTCATAACTTTTATTGAAATTTTATAAAAATTTCTGCAGTAAAGAAAATCTTGTGAATCAGGTGGAATTTGGTAGGAATTTACCAGTTGTATAGTAAAATTATGATTATTTTCATATTAGATACCATTGATAAAATGTACTATGTAAATATTATTTATAAACATGAAAAGATAAACAAAAATTATTTACTCAAATGCAGCATTTAAAGTTCAGAATCATGCTTCAACTTTATTTAGAAACTTTCCCTAGTTAAAATATAGACTCATCTTTGAGTTGAATTGCTGATGTCTCCTGCCAGACCTAGCTGGTTCAGAATGAGAAACATCTCTCTTGATATTTCCAAAGATTTCTCCTCTTGCTATTTCTAATTCGATTACTCCAACCATTACTTCTTTCACCTATAGACCAGCTCCTGGACCAGGAGAATCACCACAAATCTTATTTACATCTCTATCCAATCTCTGTATCACTGAAAAATAACCTAGGATTTAAGAGTGCCCACTACCAGCTACCTGAAGATTTCAACATGACTTCTGCTCTTTTAGCATTCCTTTAATGGAAGTAGGGAGTATTATTTGCAGGAAAATTATATCTGAATTCAATAAAAGTGATTTTGGAACTCCTATTTTATGCCAAACACAGTGTAACAATAGTATCTGATTTCAGTGAAGAAGATGAATTTGGGCCTGTCCTTATGGAAGTTCCATTCTGTTTTAGCACAGCCACATAATCTAGAATGCAGCTGGTTATTAAAGGGACAGTTAATTCCTATTCCTTATCCAGGTAGAGTCAAATTCTTAGGTCCAAGAGTACTTCTAGCCTCATTCTGTCTTTGGAAGAAGGAGTGACTTTTTAGGTAAGAAAATCTCAGAAAAAAACATTGGGCACGGCTCAAAATATGTGTCCTTTATCAAAGGAAACTGGTATCCTCAAATTGTTCCTGCCGGTCCAGCTTATTTATTAGGGATAGCCACCGCTTCCTAAAATGAGGTGCTACATTTATTCAGTCCAGTGTTCCATTGGGCTGTCACAGAATGTTAATACTTCAAACTGTCATTGTCAGTTACAGAGGTAATGTTTTTTACTTCTTCCATTGCTGTTTTGTTTGTTTGCTCATTTCTTGAATTTATTCAGTACCTGGTCAAGAAAGATTACTATTATATGTTGAGATTCCTTAGAGATTCTAAACACAGCTTAAGCAGATGAATGGAAAGAATATGCATTGTTCTCTTTTAGTACTTATTACTTCAGTGCACATTGTTATAATGGAAAGAAGCAATGAACACAGATGAGTTTTAAAGTTACTATTTTCCTGCATTAATATTAATAATATGTCCAAAAAATCCTACAAATCCTAGAAATTCTCCCGTGCTCATTTAAGATTTTGACCTAAATTTTGATTAAGATAAAATAAATATTGGCTATTCCTGTTGTAGAATCTTTGTTAATGGAGGTATGTTAAACAGGTAAATAAATGGTCTTTAAATGAGAGAAATCATTCAGTTCAAGAAGCGGAAGTCATGTGGTTATACTTGCTTGGGTAATCTAGACATAAATGGTTCTGAAAACTAGTTGATTTAGAACCTAAAACACAAAACCATCTACCACTAGGTCTTAATCAGTTTTCAGCTCCAAATATGTTAAAATGAAACAATTTATAAGCATCTCAATTTCTTTATGTTTTGCTGCCACTAAAAGTAATTATATATTTGTGGATATTAAGGTATTTTTAGTTCATCATCTTTGTGCATACCAGGATGTTCAATATTACACTGGGCTTTTAGCAAGATCATAATGCATTTTTTTCATTTTCACCCACCTATCCAATAACCAGCACTTAGTAGGTAGTGATGTTGGAATCTAAATTCCAGAAATTATTAGTAAGTAAATGACATAACTGTTATTCCAATAACTATACCATAAATGTTTTGCTGCACCAAAATTCTTTACCTTGTAAGTATAACCATCTTAGCTTTTATTACACAGTCCTCTATGGTGCACTATTTTCTAATGTTATTTTAACATTCTGCAATTTGTTTGATATACCAGACCTAACAATCTCAGCTATAATAAAATGGATAACTTATAGTAAGTAACAACAAAATCTACAAGTATCTGACCTTTCTCTTTCACATTTCGAGGTATATTTTAGTCCAGTTAGGAAAATAGTGTTTTTTCCTATTTCTCTGAGAAATGTAAATGTTTTAAAAACTTCCTGGTAATACAGAACAAAAGCAGATTGAAGCAAATTTTTCCAGATACAAAAAAAAAAAAAATTAAGAAGTAGAAATAAGTTGTTTTATAAGCTTGAAAAACTAGAAGATTAAGAAGTTGAAAGCACAAAATTGAACTTCCTCAAGAGGCCAGTCAGAATAAATTACCTAAATTACAAATTGGGACAGATATTGGACCACAATAGTGATGGGGATTTTGTTAAATAAGCAAATAAATGTCTGGACTAGAGTCTTGCTTTTCTCAACTGCAGATAGTCTCAGTGTTGCTATATCTTCTTTAGATTTTTTTAAAAAATAACTGGAATCTGGGCCTTTATATGAAACTTCTCAATTTTTAAAAAACATTTGGTTTTCTGAATCCAACAGCACAAAAGTGAGACTGTGGGTTAGTTTCGGCCTTGGAGCTACCACTCAGAAACTGTTGAAGTAATTGAAGTGGGGAGGGACATAGACACTGAAGTTCCTGGATTTGGGGAACAGAAAGAGACTCCTAAGCTCCAGAGGGAAGGAACAGCTTCCAGACAGAAACATGGCCATGCTAACCAGCCTGAAAGACTGCAGAGAAGATATTCACAAGTGTCAGAATCTCCTGGTCTTAGAAGATATTTTTACTACAGGGCAGTGAGTTATTTTGCTGAACTCATCCCAAAAGGCTTCAACAATCCAAAACCTTCCCCCAGTGCTTGGAAACTCAGACATTCTTGAATGTAGGCACTTTCAGAATTTGTGCAAATATATGTAATTATCGGGTGCCATATTATTCTTGATTTAATGACATATTACTCTTGATTTTTTCTGTAGACTCTGATTATCAAGCTTTGTTTGGCTCCTATTTCTTCAGGTGCCAACCACGGTTCAAAAGTTATCATTGACATATTTATCTATATTTCAGATAAATAACATTTAAGTAACAGCAAGGATACTTCATTCCTAAATTTCCTACAATTTTTTCAATGACATATGTTCTACTATTGTCCAATTCAATTCTCTTAGAATTTCATAGAATAATAGATACACGGGACAGATACTCTCATGTTAAAATCATCTCAGTAGAAGTATTCATAATGGTAAACATTTAGTAATTAATATGGAGTTACATTTCCCAGGGCACTCAGGTAACATCTGTGCATGTATTTGACCATATTCACCTCCTGTTGGTAAGCAATAAAATATTTTTGAGTGATCTTCCTTAGAGAGATTTGACTAAGAAATATCATTTCTAATTCTATTAAAGCATGCATTAGAAATGCATTATTTGTTTATTTTCCATTTAGACATTTGGATCAATAGGACATGATTGATTTCCTCCTGGATTGTACAGTTGGGCAGATTGAAACTAAACAGTAGGAAAGGATTCAAATAAAGAAGAATAAATTGCCAAAGGGGTGGAAAGGGCAGAAGTCTTTTTTTTTTTTTTTTTCGGTATAGAAAAGTAAGCACTTTAGGTGAATAAATGAAGGAAAGAGCATGTGTAAAGAAGGGTAAAGATGATATCTGCTGATGAAATATGCATGACAAATACTTTTATGACAGTTTTTGTGGAGGTCAGCATTTTCCATTTCTTCAAAATTCCCTTTGTGTATATTCTTTATCTTTTTCAGTTAGGAGAATGATCAAGGAGTTTGTATATGGTCTTTCTCAGAAAGAACCTCACTTCAGAGCATTAACTTTAATTCTACTGGAAGTTATCAATAACTCGATCGACTTTGGAAGGTCCTCAGTTGTGAGCCTCACTGAACATCTTTACATCCTTTTTTATTGGGAACCTGTAATTTCTTCTCTCAATGCAATGTTGGGTACTGGAGAAAGCATAAAATTTAAAGGTAAAAAGGGAGGGATATCACTTGTTGGAAGTTTTTTTTTTTTCTCTTTCTTCCCATAAATGGCTTTCTTTTCCATCTTTGTAAATACTTTGATTGACTTTTAGGAATTTTTATTTCATTCACCTTTCAACCTGTCTTTCAGATACATCCTAAGGCTAGCTTGTATTTCTACTTGTTACAGTTGCTAACTATGGAGTTATCAGAATTACTATCCAGTTATATGGTGAATAAATATACTTCCTTTATTATGATTTTACTACAACATAATTCCAAAACTAAAAATTTTGAATTTGATTGTACCTGGGCACATACACATACTCACATAGAAATGTACAACCTCCACATTATCTCCACATACTCTTCATGATCTTATATCATGCCAAGTACTCTGTTGTCTCCTTCAAGTTTGCCTCAAGAACTGAATTGATTCTGTTGATCCTAAATAATCTGAACCTCACCACCATTTTCTCCTAATTGAATAACATAAACCATAGCCAATTATATTGTGCATTTTCAGTAAGAGACAAGAAGTCAGAGGAGTTACAGCAGAGATATAAATGAGGGTACAATTGAAGTAACACTAATGGTCTCACCTTCTGTAGGTTGGGTCAGAGGTGAACAGTACCTCCCTTATTAGAGTATATATTGCCTGTTATTTTATATATTTTTCATTGTTATTACTTTTTAAATTAAAGCTTTATAGTTATACATAGTAGTTGGGTTCATCCCAACAAACTCTTATATTCGTAGAATTCTGTTCAGTTCATGATCCCTGCTATGTCCCTCATAGCATTTTGAAATGTACCTCCAAGTGGAGTATAACAATCCTCAAAATATGAGGCCCAAAGCATACTATTTGTTCATTTTTTTCCAATCTCAGCAGAGTGTATCACGTTGTCTCTGAGAATCAGAACTTCTCAGCTAACGTGGTTATGGTCCTGCTTCACAGTAAAGCTCATATGCATTAATACTCTCATGACAGTGGCTGACTGATGAGTATTGCCAAAACAAAACAAAAAAAAGTCTTCAACAATTAATCTTGAACATATGTCTTATGTTTCTAATATCTTGTGTTCAAATTCTTCATTGTCAATTGCAGCTTAGGAGCAAGGCAACATAGGTCTCAGAAAAGGGTACCTTATGTGAGATCTGCAATTAGGAGCAAGCATGGCTGACAAAATGAGAGTCACAGGCTCATGCGGTGAGCATGTCAGTGAGAAGCTGCCACTGAAAAAGTTAGGAGGCAAACACTTAGCTGACATTGCAGTACCAGCAAATGTACATGGATTTTTTCCCCCTGTAACTATCCATCCTTTATTGTAACTATCAAATTAGCAAGTATGTTCGTGTGAGTGCCATGCTCCTGGGAAGGGGCAATGATTTCTCCTCCTCTCACTCATATTCCTGGTTGACAGTTCCCTAGGGGGACAGCTGAAGTAAATTTAGACCTGCCCTGGTGGAGGCGAGTCAGCTCATTAGCAGCTGCCATCACAGCACTTTACCCTCAGCTCACAGATGGAGACAAGGGCTCTTTGAAGGCGATTCTGAGGCAGCTTCGCATGGAGCAGCATAAGTGGGGATTCTGTGAAGTGTCGTTTCCCTGGAAACCAAGTGCAACAAATACCCTGTTGTCATCAGTTCAGGATGCGTAGAGTTCACACATAAATGCCGGGTTTGTGGAGAAATTTGCACAGTGGATGCTTGTGTTATAGATACATGTAAGAAAGAAGTCTTAAGGACCGTCAATCAGCTTTATGGAGTCTTGAACCTCCTTTTGAAAGAGCAGCTTGTTAAAAGGTCTGACATAAATTACTCCTATGTGATGTATGTGTGATACAGAGTTCCTATGTGAAATATAACATTCCCCTATGCAATTTAGAAAGAGGCATCAATTTTAATTGAATTAGAAGTTGTTTTAACATAGAGGCCTATCTCATTAATTTAAATCCCCAGATTCTGAACTTGTAGAAGACCAGTAGTGAGTTTTTTCTTATTAATAGTTAAATTTCATCTATATTCATTTGTTTCAAAATATGAGTGAACAGGAAGGTATTTTTTTTCACAATGGTTTTTATTTGCACATTTCAGCTCTCCATACCTATAGGCTCAGCATCTGCAGATGAAATCAACTGCAGATGAAAAAAATACATCTGTATTAAAGATGTACAGACGTCTTCTTATTCCCTAAACAGTGAAGTATAGCAACTATCACATGGCATTTACATTACATTAGATATTATAAATAATCCACAGATGATTAAGAGTATACAGTGGGATGTGGATGGGTTATATGCAAATACTATACCAATTCATATAAGAGACTTGAGCATCTATAGATTTAGGGGTTCACAGGTGGTTCTGGACCAATCCCCCATTTGGGACATCTGTATATGAAAGGAGAAATGTATAACCCTATTTTAAAAGATGCCTGTTTTACCTTATATTTGTTTTTAACATTTTGGATATCTAAACTTAGATTCTAATAAGTAAAATATAGGTTTTAAGAGTTGATAGTTTATATTCTGGGTAATAACTCTTTCATCAGATAATGTGTTCAATCAATGCCACAACATTGCTCATAAAGAAATTCAAAGGATGATTGCTCAAGTAGAAAAGTTCATAAAAAATAAGTTGCCTACTCATAATATAGAGAAATTTTAACAATAGCAATTTAAACGGATCTCTTACTGCCTCATAGTACCATCACTGAGCTAGAAATTGGTTTATGTGACAGCTTAGTCTTTAATTGCTTCACATGTTTTGTCTAATAATTCAATGTTGCTAAGTCAATATTTTGGTATTTATAAAAAGTGTCAGTGACACCACATATAAGCAGTCTTTACACTGTTTTGTAGTTTTTATTAATCTTTTTCATATTTTCTACTTGAATCTTCACTCATTTTGAGTGACACAGTCTTTATTAAAAACGTCAGGAAACTATTGGGTCCAGGGAGGTATTATCCAGAAGTTACACAAAGAAAAAAAAGACATAACAAGAATCTCAGTGATTCATCTACATTCACATGATGAGCTATTAATAGAGTCAGATCTTGGAATATTCCATCTTATCATTTAATCACTGGTTTATGATAGGCCACAATTCAACTCTACCTAATTAGTCTTTATAATCATAATGGTTGATTAGTTAATACAGACACATATACTTACTTAGCTGCAATTTGATCTACTTAGGTTTGAAATAAGGTTTTTCACAGTCTGGATTGTCAGGAGAATGAAACCCTTATTTTTTTTTTTTCTTGCACATCAAATGTCTCTTTCTCTCTGGTGATAATGATCATAGCTGATTCTGAACTATGGATTCGTTATGCAAGTTCAAGTCTTCACTTTTTAACTGTTGGTCACATAGTTCTAAATGTATTGCAAAAAAAATAATACTGAAGTTGAATGTTTTTATTCTGCTCTGTTACTAATGGGATTTTACCAAAGAGCATGACCTCTAATCATATTAATATTTAATCAAGTAATAAACATGACTTGCTGTAAAGTTCAAAGCCAGCAGAATTCTCTATAGTGATGATTCTTCTATTAAATTGACAAGGATTTCTTTTGCTTTATCTCATTATTGTAAAATTGGGGTAAATGTCTCAGTGTTTAATTCCCTACTAGTACTCCCAGGGCTTCTTCTTAGCTCTCCTACCTAAATAAGTGAAGTATTCAAAACTGAAATGTAATATATGACCCCAAATCTCTATTTCTTTATAAATAACCTCAAAATATAGTATTCATTATATAAAGGTGTTGGAATAAGAGGAAAAAGGTGAATAGTAATTTGTTAAATCTAAATCCTGGCATTATAAGATATTGAAAATATTTTTAAAAAGTATGGCCAGGGAAATAATACTGATTTTTATATAACAGTAGAAAAATTAGCCCAAAGGAAAAGTAACATGTTTTTATTATACTTTGGTACTTACCAAAGTATACAGCAAGTTGTGACAATGTTACAGTCACCGCACTGTGACCTCCTTCTGGGTATACACAAAGTAATTACCAGATCACTGCACACCCCTGAAGTCAGGATGGGGTATTAATTACTGAGTTTGGGTTAATAATTTGTGGATAGAGGTGTTGTAAACCACCTTCACTCCTTTTCTTTAAAATCATCTCTGAGATAGTATAGCTCCAAGATTCAATCCCCTATACCTTAGGAAGTGTTTCTTCTACTGTTAATACTTAGGAGACACAGCCAATATTCTCAAATTGTTAAAAAATAATTTATAGGCTGATTCCAGCAGTCATTGTGAGATCAACTAAAACATAATTTTTAAGTTATTTTTAAAGTCAGTATGAATGGTTCATTAACCATGATGGAGATAAGTTTCTTCCACTGATCATTTTCATGTTTTGACTTTGTACTTCTCCAGCTTAGAAAACTGAATTTGTGGCTATCTAAACATGCTACAATCACAAGCACACACACCTACTGTACCAAGGGAAGGTAAGCGAGATTAGTGCTCCTCTCACTCCAGGCCTCTGGGTGTTAACATTTGTGGTTTTGTGGTGGCAGAAGTGGCCCTCATGAAGGGCTCAGGGAACAAACCTGGGCCTCAGGAGCTCCTGGATTGTTAGTCCTCAGGTCTGATCAAGCTTGATGGAGAGTGAAACTCTACTGGCTGCTTCATGTTTAATATGCCAGGTCTTCCCAGTACTTGTTTTGCAGTAAATCTTTCATTAAAGTTTAGAAAAATTGACTGTTATTGCTCAGCTTGTGGTCTTAAAGCAACAATGTAGTCTTGATGATTATTTTGACAATCATTTTGATCAAAACCTTGAGTTCTCCTTACTTTGGTTTGCTTGCTGTCTCAGCTCATTTTCTCCAAGGTGGACACTAAGAAATTGATAGAGCAATAATTATTTGTTCTTAAAGAATTTCCCTCTCATGTGGAAGTTGTTTATTCCTTTGATATAGAGTCTAGTAATGATTGTTTTGGTTGTTGTTGTTCATCTCAACTTATTCACTTCCAAAATGAACAAATATGGGAATAGTCGGATCTTTGCTATCTCTTGATGAAATTCTGACCTCAATTATTCCGTTCATAGAATCAGAAGAGGATCTCTCTATTTCATGAGGAATTTAAGCAAGGGGCTCAGAATAATGGTCTTGAAAGTATAAATGTTACTGTGGATTTATTAAGTACAAGTTCCAAACAAATGCCATGGAGTACAAGAGTAATTGCCAACATTTGTGCTCTTAACTCAATTTCCTTAAAAAAAGAACTGCAGGAAAAAAAATAAACTATTAAAAATCCATTACCTGTTGTTTAAGAACTAAAACAGCATTTTTCAGAAGCTCCTTATCGAGCAATTGGATGCATCAGGATGATGTACAGTGGGGGTGAGACTTGGGCTGGCATTGACGTTTTGCTTCCTCACTTAAATGATTAAACCTTTGCTAAATTAGATCAAGGAATTTAATTTCTTTTCAAGCCTTTATGAATTTTCTCTAATACAGAAATGATCCTAGACAGAACACTCAAGAAAATTAAAAAGAGACAACAATTTTAAAAATTCTTCAGTGCACCCTGTGGAGGGCACTCATGGTCCATCAAACACATGCCCGGGAGTTTCACATTCAGATCTCTCAGTATCATTTCCAAGACAAATTCCAATTTACTTGCTATATGTTCACTGTGTTCATGAAACAAGACTCAAATGGTAGAGCTAAGACTATAATGGAGGTAACCACTCTTTCTATGTAGAAGCACTTCTTTTTACATAGAATCCCTTCTTTCTACATAGAATCCCATCACAGGTTTAGTTGTTAGATAAATCCAATACATACGATTTTAATCTAAATTTGACATGAGCAGAAGTAAATAACAAGGGGAAAGTCAATATTAAAATGGCCACATTTTAACGTGGGTCATATTGCATGTGACAGAGACAATAAGGGCTTAGGACTATGCAGTATCTATCACAGCAGCCAAAGATAGCCTGTCCCTAAAATTAGCAAGGTCAGTAAGTTGTCACGTCTTTCTCTCAAGGGCCAAGGCAGAAAGATCATCTCTTGTCCATGAGGAAGAATTGAATAGAACTCGCAGGTCAAAATGATCACAGCCAGCCCCAAATCTGAGTACTTTTATAATTAAATAGTAGAGATACCAAGGAAGTTTTCTGGAAATGTTGGAGATCTATCCCCTAAAGAGCCGATAAGTCTCTTTTAGTATTAAAGTGAAACACTAAATATCATTTTAGGCTATTTAAATAAATATAAAGTGCATATAGGGATTCTATCAAACCAGAAGAGTCTAAAGCTATCTGTGATAAATGTAACTACTTATGCCCAGTCTCTTGTAGGTATTTGTTATTTATGAACGACATGTTTAATACCCAAAACATAGCATATAATCTACTTACATAAAAGGATGTGTGAATTAATAGAATAATCAATAATCTGAAATGAAATTTATTCTATTAAAAATATTATGGTGATTTGTTGAGAAATACATGGGAAAACCCCACCACTCTTAAAGAGTGACACTGAAGAAGCTGATAATTAAGACCTCAAGTTCAGGCTGCTGAGGGGCTCCTTCTGCTTCCTCCATGTGCTGTGGCACAAATCAGTGTCTTTGATATTTAGGAAAACTGTGTTTCATGCTCCTGAGATCAACTTTCCTGTTAAGTTGCTCAGTTTTTCCAGGCCTGTAAAGTTAGTCACAAAGTGACATTTGAAGAATTATACCTGTCACAAAGAATATCCTCAGCTGGAAGAGATGTCCTCAAAACATGAGCTTTTTGCTGATTAAGACTTTTATTGTTATTTCAAGAACATTAATTGTTAGATGACAAAAAACCCGAAATCCTGGATTGTAATAATGTAATGTTTTACAGGTGTTTCCCTCATTGAATATAAAGAAATAATAAGTATCAATAGATGTTGTAGACAGAATTCAGGGAGATGGGTTTCATATCATTATTGCTTCATCAATAGAAAGAGAAGCATTCAAATTCCAGATAACTCTTTCTATTATGGGGCCTCATGCATCAGATTGGCCTTTATGACTTTTTGCAAGATGATGTATGTGTGCGTGTATATACACCATATATATACATATATATGTATATATATATATAATTATATATATATATATATATATATATATATATATATTTGTAAATATCACCATGTACATAAAATCATGGAGTTAGGTTTTTTGTATACACACACACATACACACAGACACACACAAACATATGGCCTTGTGGTCTGCTGGTTACTGGAAAGGTATATTAAAGGTTCATTTCTGGATTGCAACTATTATTTTATTAAGAATGCTTGAAAAGGCAGTTGTTACACAGAATATCTAAATATCAACAGCAGTCAGCAGTGGACTGTCAATCCAAGGTTCATTACTGATATCTGTAACTAAGAGGACATTGGCTTACCTTCTTGTGATCATGGGGAGCTTGGTCATGGTATTGTGAAGCCCCAAGAAAAATTATCATCTACTCAGAGTTGGACTGGAACTATTTTACTTTGCCTTTGCAGATATTAAGGTGTGATGTGAATCATTGGTGGGTCTAACCATATATATAGCTGTTGTTTGGGTGATGTTATTCTTGACTCCACTAATTATGTTTTTATAATTTTTGCTTAAACTATGAAGGCTTCAAAGGTAAAATGAACACAGTAGAATTGTCATTATACAGGCACCTTGCAAATACTCTTATTTGCTGTTTTGGCTTCTATAATGCTTATGAGTGGGCAACTAAGATATTTGGAATTGCAAAATGCCAAACACATTGGATAGAATACTGATTTGATGATGCAATTTGGAGCTTTTTTTTTTCCACCTATCCTTATTATTATAATGTTTTTGTGGAAACCATCTGCAAATAATGAGATATGCCTTCATGATCTTAATACATGATTCAGAAGAGAAAGTTGAAAAATTCATGGTAAAATTTGATAATTTAACGGAAGTAAATTGATTGCTTTGACTTGTATACTCATGTGATTTACCACTGGAACATATGGATGTTTATGTTTAATTTGCCTTCATTTTTTTTGATCTAAAAAAAGACCATGTTTGTAAATATCACCATGCACATAAAATCACGGAGTTAGGTGATGAGGGCCACAACCAAGTTAAGATGGCACCTGGCAGTATGCTAGGAGGAGTGGTTTCTGAGTAATGCCAGTGAGCCATTAAGATGATGGAGATTCATTAATGACTGACTGCTGTGTCTAGATTATGTCAATTAAGTTAAGCTGTGTATAATTATTAAGATGATGATGATTCCTTATTGGTTGTCTGCTGCATCTAGTTTATGTTAATTAAGTTAAGCTGTGTGGAATTAGTTGGGTATATATACTTCTCTGTCTTGTAATAAAGCAGCTCCCGCTGTATCAACCTTCACAAGTGGCTTGTCACCCTCCCGCCCCCCCCCCGCCCCGTGTTATTTTGCCCAGCCAGACTGTGCAGTTAGGTTTTTTGATCTTAGAGAACAGAAGTACACAGAAAGCAAATATTAATGGTCACTTCCAAAGAAGTGCTCTGTTACTGTCCCCTCCCTCAGGCCATGAGTACAAGTGCTACTGCTGATTCCGCAGGTAGTGAACACCTGGCCACCTGGCTCCCCCAGTTTACCTGGCAAGCTGGCAGACACAGAACTGGCAAAACTTATGGAAAATGAAATTGAGTATTTTAAATAATCTTAGTATTTTCTATTTCATGATAAAAACACATTTAACTGCCTAGAAAAAAGTAGACTTCAAGGTCAAAAGGTAAGTGATTGTTTTTTGTTATATTTTTGGTGAGAATATTAAACTCAAGTCATTAAATGTGTTGGTTGCTTAAGTTGTCATAACAAAAAGAACAATAAGCAGTTTTGCTATGATTTTTTAAAAATTATATGGAATTGTACAATGGGATAATGTGTTAAGACTTTATCTTCTACCATTAGTGTCTCAGTCTAAGTTAAGTTAAAAAGGTGATATCAAAAGCGAATGTTATTCTTATGGGACACAGCGTTGCACCATTTTCTATATTTCTAGAAATGCTTTTCATACTTGTCAGACTTTACTTATCAAGGTGCTGGAATATGAATACACATAGGGAAATGGAATGAAAAGCTTTGCTTCCTTACGGTTCCAAACATGAGTTCAATATAGATAGACAAAAAATTCTTTAGTGCATGAGCACCCTGTAAATCATGGCAGTATGTCTGTGCCACCCACTGATAAACTGCCTCATTTTCAGGATGAAAGTAACAGATATGTCTCTCCAAAACACAAAGACAAAAAGTCAGAGCCACCTTTCCAAATGCCAAAGCCTGCCCCAAAGAGGCAGGTGCATCTGGTTCTTTTGCTCTGTTCTGTTTTTCTCCAAGTGAAGGTGTATGCAAAACAACAATTTTTGGACAATCTTAGGGACTTTCCTATTTTCCTAATTTTTTTCAGAGAAAGAAATTTAGCAATATTTTACCTGAGTCTTTATCTCAGGAACATTTTAAGTTTCTTTTTACTTAGTGCTGCCTGCACATTAATTGAGAGACATTTTTAAGAGAAGCACAATTAAATCCACAGTCAGCAGGGACAAGTTTGCATCCATGTTCCTTTCCCCAAAGTTCCCAGATCATATTATAGTACCTCAAAGGACTTCAGTTAATGATACTTGTCAAATGAATATGTTTTTTTTTACAACAGACATATTTGGTTGTACACAACAAATGTGCATTAGTGTTCCCCTGACATTTTTCAATAATGCACCTTTCTATAGTTCCTTGATTCAGAATCTAATTGGAAAACCTTTCTTCTTAGAATATTGGTTGGTATACTTAGAAATTAATTTAGTCACTGATTTGGTCACTATTGTATAAATTCTGTCAATAATTTAACAATGTTATCAAATGGTCAAAACAAACTTGTTTCCACATATTGGTATAGTTGAAATTTGATGTGCTTTTTACCAAAGTTAGTTGAATGATATATCATTTATTTTTAAAAAAATACATTTTCAAATCATGGTATGTATACACACATTTTATACATATATATATATATATATATATATATATATATATATATAGTATATTTATCTTAAGTTGATATATATGATTATATTATAGATTATATATCAGATTTTGTGATTCTAGTTACAAGTAATAGAAATTCTAACTTCTACTTACAAAAAAAATCAGGCAGATCTATTTATCTAGGTAATCACAGACTCCTTTTTCTTTCCTTCTACAGTTGTGTTAGCTTTAACCAAAGGCTGTACTCCATCTTGTTTGGCATCATCAACTCCAGATTTTTTGCCTGAGTCACATACAATTCTGTAAATCTTTTTCTCCAGAAACTTCTAGTGCTGGTCTTGTTCAGATTGTTTGGATGAACTAAATCCCACATTCATCAATATCTATAACTCTGATCATGAAATTTAGCTAATTGTCTTGGGTTTCATATATGAGCCACAGTCCTTGAACAAATGTAGTCAGTTTCTTTTAAAGCTATGGATTCAATTGGGAAGGTTTCAATGCCTAAGTGAAAACTGTGATATTTCCTTGGTGAAAGCAGGATGAATTGAATTTGGGGGAAGCAGCCAAAAAAAAAAAATAAATAATAATAATAAAACAAACAAACAAAAATAAAACCAAAATGAAACAACAACAATAACAAAAAACACCATACTAAATTAGCTTACTGAATGAATGAAGTTTACTCACTCTCCTTTCTCTATGTGTGTTTCTAGAAACTCTCTTGTAAAGGGAAACAAATATCCCAAATATGCTGAATTACTTCCTTCTTCTGGGCTTGTTAATAATAAGATTTTTTGTTTTACAGAGAAGGTGTGAAGACATCACTATTTCCATATATCCCCCATCCAGTTTTCCATATTATTTATATGTTACATTACTGTGGGACATTTGCCACAATTAAGGAACCATCATTAATATATTAATTGCAATTAAAGTCCACATTCTATTCTGATTTTTTTAGTTTAACACCTATAGTGCTTATAGAGTTTCAGAATGCCAGACTAACTTGTAACTAATGTTTCCTTAAGTTACTCTTGGCTCTGATAGTTTCTTAGTCTTGACATGGTGGGCGGAGGGGAGATTGTCAACTTTAAGGAATCAAATGATTTTAGAATTTCTAACAATTGGCACTTGTCTGGTTTTATTTTCTCATGATGAGCCTGGGGTTAATGGTACTTGGGGGAAGATTACAGAGGCAAAGTGCTATTTTATCATATATCAAGGGTGTGCACTGTCAACCCAATACCATGTTTGATGTTAAAGTTGATCATCTGACAGAGGTAATGACTGTGAGGTTTTTCCAATGTAAACTTACTATATGCAACTCACAATTAAGGAATTAATAGTTATGCTTCACTTCAAAAGAATTATTTATATAAATTATTTGGAATTCTGGGAAGATTTGTCTATTTAAATTGTTTGCTTACTTAATCATTTATATTGGTAAGGATCCACCTGTATCTATTTTGTATTTTGTCTTAAAATCCAATATTACTTTGTTGCTTGGATAACATCATTCTACCTTTGGTAACTGGCATCTGGTTTGGTTGACTCCTGCTTTGCTTTGATTACCCCTGCCTAACTCTTCTCTTTCTTACTTTATACCCCCTTGGAGTTTTAATCACTGCTCTGGAATGTTGACCTTCAAATATTGTTGATCCCTTGATTAAGGACATCACTGGTATATGGAAAATTGTTAGGATGTGTGCTCTGCCCCAGACCTACCTACTGAATTTAGAATCTCTGGATGTGATACCCAGTGATGTATATTTTAATAAGCCCTGATGGTCATTCTGAGGCATGGGAAAATATGAGCACAGGTGTCCTATAGTAATAATAAGAAAAAGAAGAATGTATTTACTCTATTCCACAGTAGATAATGGAAGAATAAAATAGTAAATCACTCATTCAGAGGCATTCAGCAAATGTTACATTCTGGATAAAATGTGCTGATTTCTAGTCTGAATTCATTTATATGATCAATAATCTTCTTCTCTTTGCAGGATTGTCTCCCTTTTAATTTAATCATCATGTAATATTTTTTAGAAAGTTTTTAAGTCAATTTCTGTTAATTTTAAATTATCTCAAGTTTGACTATCATCCTATATAACTATTCTGAACTCTATTTTCTGTCACTCTTAAAAATCATTCAGATATTTTTATTGTGGGGTTTTATATATCGTTTGTACAATTATTTATGGGAACAATTCAGTAAATGAAACTAAATTGCCCAGACAGATTCTCTAAAAAATAATATTAAACAATTGTCTTTCTTAATCCCAAACTTCTTAGTGGCTTTATAAGTATGTGTGTATAAGTGTGTGTGTATGGTTTCTCACCAAAGAAAATTAATATCACAAGGAAAACATTGAGTTGCATTCAGTTTTGGAATAAGTCTTGAGAGAGAATACAAACTTGGAATTAAATTTTGCATTCCAAATTAGGTGAGACATAGTCTTACATATTCTTAGATTACTTTTTTCTAATATTTACCTCAATTATTTGTAATATTTCATTTTGAGTTAATAATTATTTCATATAAAATATTTTACTGATATCTTCATAATCTCATTTCAGATTTTAAAATATTAAAATACAGATATGACAGCAATAATTTATGATGATAATTATTTTAAAGGGAAAAACTTACTATACTTCCCTATCCGGATAAAAATCTTACTTTTGTGTCACCTGCCCCAGCCTTAAAAGCTATTTTTGACTTGCCACAGAGGTTAAAATGCAATTTAAAAATATTTGTGGATAAACTAACATTCTAAAACATCAAGTTTGTCCTTTTACCTGTTAGTTTATATTTCTCATATTAGGCATTTAAAATTGCAAAAGAAAAATATAATGGCTTCTTAAGAGCTTTATATTTCTACAAAGGAAATAATTAGTGGCATTATGTTAAGTCTTGTATGGTACCGATATGTCTATGATTAGTTTTGATGAATACATGTTTAACCTAGTCAGATTATAGTTCTTCAAAAATGTATTACTGAGTTAGGCTTCATTCTTCAAAATCTGTAGCTTATGTCATCAAGAAAAAGGACACTAACATTGATCAGGTCTGTTTTGTATTGTCTGAATCATTTCTCACAACCTCAAATATTCTACTCAGAATTGTCGCTGTCACTGTCAAGGACTACTGCTCCCACTCTTAGTCCAGATGATATCTGATTGCCAAAGTAATACATCAGTCATTACACACGATGACTCACGTCATCCGCCTCTAGGCTAGGATAAACACATTGCTAACAATAGCATTTCTTTGGAAAGCTTTAATCATTAATGCATTTCTATTTTTATTTAAACCAAAACTCCCAATCAAAGGAATATTGTCAACTTTTTAAACCCTTTACAACTAATCCTGGGAAAATTGTTAAACCAAAACTGGAGAGTAAATTTTATTCTTTAATAATGTTCTTATAATTCGTTTCTATACACCTGTGATTATTTCAGAATTATAATCCTTATGATGTGTACTTATATTTTCTTTAGTGTCCATTTGTAAGGTTGATTCCATTAATTTAGGAATTACCTAACTTGCTGAAACAAAATACCTGAGGTTGATTATTTTGTAGCAAGAAGAGATTAATTTTGCTTAAAATTCTGGAGGCTAAAAGTATGAACAGGTTAGCATCAGCTCTGGCAGGGAACCTTCTGGCGGAGTCATTTCATAGTAGAGGGCATGGTGGCAGGAGAAAATACAAAAGGTAGACATCACATGGGAGACAGAAAGCCAGAAGGTTGGGAGAGGGATAAATCTTGCTCTTTTATAACTACTCACTCTTGTAGAACTGACTCTGGTCCTCTAAGAACTACTTAATTCCTTCTAAGTGCTACTATAGGCAATGCCCTTAATAGCCCATTCAGTCATCCTGCATTAGGCCCCACCTTTTGAAGATACTGACACCTTTTAATATTCCTACACTGGTGACCAAGTTTCCAACACATGAACATTTGAAGATCACACTCAAATCATATCAAAACTATGACTTGGTCCTCAAGCTCCATGTCTATCTCACAATGTAAAATGCATTCATTCCATTCCTAGTAGTCTCAAAATCTTAAATCATCCAGCATCATTTAAAAGTCCAAATCCAAAGTGTCATCTAGGCTTTGGGAACATTCTTTTAGCTGTGATCCTGTAAAAATCAAACATAAGTTATCACTTGCATGATATATTGGGGTATAGGGAAAGGTTAAATATTCCTATTCCAAAAGAAAGAAATAGGGAAGCAGGAAGGAGTAATTGTTACAGAGAAAGGCAAACACAGAGCCATTCAGACATTACACCTTAAAGTTCCTGTCTGACACCCTTATATACCCTGGGCAGTGGGACTCTGAAGTCTCACACAGCACTGCCCTTTTGGCTTAGCTGATCCCAGGCTATGTGGCTGTTCTCTCAGGCTCATGCTGATGTCTGCTGTTTTCTTAAATGACTGCTGGTTACTCTGCTTTTCTGGGGTCCCAGCTGTGTTTCCACTCCCATGATTGCATCAAACATGTAACCAGTGAAGAATCTCTGACCTGCAGAATTAGCACCTCAGGGATGTCATAAGGTATGCCACCAGCACAAAGGCTGTACCTGATGGCACAACAGCTGGAGTGGTCAAAGAGTGACTTGCAGATAAGCAGGCAGTGGAGCCCCAAGTGGTCCTGGGTAACATGCCCTTGGAAAGTGCCTTTGCCTCAGTATCTGAAATAAATATGTCTTTCTAAACCTCTGGGTTTGTGAATGAGGGAGGCATCCTTGCAGATTTCTAAGATGTCCTCTGGACCTCTTTCTCATAGTCCTCATGTCAAATAACTGGCTCTCTTTTATGCATGCTAATCTCTCCAGTTTGTCACACACCAGTTTGTTCTCCCGAACACGCATATTTTTTTTTTCTCTCTTTCTGGTTAGGCTGTGGATTTTACAAGTCTTTTCACTCTGTTTCTTTTTGTTCCCAAATTTAACTGAAAGCAGCCCAAAGCTGAAAACAGGCAATATCACAGCAGCCTGTCTTTATTTTGTTTAGAAATTTATTTTGCCAAATACCCTGGTCATCACTTTTATTTTATTTTATTTTATTTTTTTTGAGAGAGAGAGAGAGAATTTTTAATATTTATTTTTTTTTAGTTCTCGGCGGACACAACATCTTTGTTGGTATGTGGTGCTGAGGATCGAACCCGGGTCGCACGCATACCAGGCGAGCGCGCTACCGCTTGAGCCATATCCCCAGCCCCTGGTCATCACTTTTATAGTAAATTTTCACAAAACTCTAGGGCTTAGGCATAGTTCCTTGTAATGTGTGTCCTCTATTTATATATCTAACTGAATCCTCATTTCCATCTGAGATTACTTCACTAGTCTCTTTGTGTTCCAACCAGTCATCAGAATCGCCCACGACTTCAATCTCTGCCCATTGTCCAATCACAATGCCATTTCCACATTTTCAGACGCAGTTATAGCAACAACCCCACTGTTGGCACAAGTTTTTTTTTTTTTTTTTTTTTTTTTGTATTAATGAGTTTCCCATTGCTATAACAAAATACCTAAGTTTAGGTATTTATAAAGACAAAAAGGATTATTTATCTCAGTTTTAGAGGGTGAAAGTCCCAGATTGGATTGTTCTCTGTACTCAATCTGATAAATGGCTTCATAGTAGCAATGCAATGTCAGAGGGAAGAAATCACAAGCAAAGACAGAAAGAGAGAGAGACTGGGAAAAGTCAGTCACGCTCCTTTATAACAATCCTTTTATGGGAATAATCTGGGGTCCCATAAGAATTATGTTAATCATTTGCAAGATCATGCTCCCAGTGACAAAATGACTTCCCATGAAGAGCTTATTTTTAGAGGTTCCCACCACTTCTTAATATCACCATAGTGAGGACCAAGCTTCCAATACATGTACCATTAGGATAACAAAATTCAAAACATACCCAAAATGCAGAAAAATATAATGTAAAAATATGAGAATAAGCAAAAAATAGTTGTCATGTGAATAGTAAGTTTAATATTTAGAAATGAGAATATTTAAAAACATTTTTTTTGTTCATCAGGCATTTTTTCTATTTAGTAAAATTTTATATTCAAGGAAAGACTAGAAACATATCTTATTATATAAAATTTTCTTACATTTCATAGAAAAATTTGATCTGTTTCAATATTTTTTCATCTTTAGGATGTGAAAATTCTTTAAATGCATATGGTAGTTATTTTAAAAATAATGATTTTATAAATCATAAAAGTGCATAATATTAGAATGAATATAATAGATTTACTATGTTCCACACTTCAAGTACTGTATCATTTAAAAATATCTAACATTTAAATTATCTCTGCAATAGTTTGAAATAATTTTTAGTATTAAAAATGGGAATGAATAAGTTTAGAATATACATTATTCATCAAAGAATATTTAATGATTGAATTATTCTTCTATAAAATTGACATGATAGTCAATAGTGAGTTCAAATTAAGTAAATGTTAATTTCCTAGAATCAAATAAGGGTGAACTTGTCCTTTTGAATACACACACACACACACACACACACACGCACAGAGTTTGAAAATGCTAGAAAAACATAAGCTTGATTTCATGTATTAAATAGTTTAAGAGATATTTAAAAATTTTAAACAATCATAGTTTTAAGAAACATGTATTAAAATACCAAACCAATATACTCTACTAGAAAAGTTCATATAAAGGAAATACACTGTCAGTTTTTAGAAAAAAATAATAAATAGAACATATAAAATATGCTGAGTTTAAAAAAAACATTAAAGATTTCCATACACATGAATATGTTAATAGCTCTAACAAAATTTATAATTACTCTGGTTAATAGTAAGGAATAGTGATTGTGTAGAAAGTTTAAAAAAATACAGCATTATCAGACATGCCAATTTGTATGGGTAAAATATAAAAGCAATTTAGTAGTTTTCAAATTTTGCAAATTAAATATAAAGTAGAAAATATGTAATAAAGAAAGAGCATTATTGTCTCCTATAAAGTAAGACTAAGAATATAATTGGAAATGTTTTAGAGTGGAAGTAATTCCTTCCAAAGTGGAAAATTAGAATATGTTGAGAAGGGGGTGGTGCAAGATGGTGGCAAAATAGAGTTTGCAGCTGTCTCCCCAAAGAAAAGTCAAGAACCTTCAGGGAAACATGCAAAATAAGGTGTCCCAAATTGGCCACATAGCAGAGATATGTGCTAACTCTTGGACAGAGATATTAAAATATTTGTTTTAAGAAAAAAAAAGATATGTGCTAACTCTTGGACAGAGATATTAAAATATTTGTTTTAAGAAAAAAAATGTTGAATACACTTCAATAAAAAAGGGAAATAATTCAGTATTTCATTGGAGAATATTTTTAGAGAGATTGAATAAATTCAAAAGTACAAACAAATCCTCTACCTGAAAATTACTCAAAAATTAAAGAAAAAGACATGATAGAAATAGCAGAGTAATTTAAATCAATAGCAGAGTGAATTAAACAGAGGGAAGACAGTGTGCTCAAAGACAGGCAATTTTAGAATATGTGGTCAAAAGACAAAAAGTAGAAAAGAATAAAGATGAATGAAGAAAGCTTCTAGAAAAATTGGGATGGTATTAAAAGAGCAAATGTTTACCTTTTAGGATTATAGAGAAACTTTGGAATACCTAATGGTAGTAAGCTGTTCAAAAGATAATAACAGAAAACTTTTCAAACCTAGGAAAAGATACACATATCTGGGTACATAAAGATTGCAAACAAAAGAAATTATCAGATAAATTCATTTGAAAATCTTAATTTCTGGCATAATCTTCGTGAATTAAAAAATAACAGGTGAAATCAACATTTCTCTGAAATAATGGGTAGTTTACCTTTGTAAGTATTTGCACAGTCCTTACAATATTTAGCATTCTGAGTACTATGTGGAATCTCTAAGAGAGAAGCATTCACTTTTGTTATAATAAAATAATTCTCTAAATTTTCTCAAAAACTTCTGAAATATTATTCAAGTTGGACCTTATTACATGTTTATATGCATATATGGAAATATATAGAATAAAAATGTTTGGAGTATTTTCTCAAATACTTGCTTGAAATAATCTTTAACTTTCCACTCTTCTCCCTAGGTCCTGATTATAAATTTGAATAGTAAAGGCCAACTAAATGGCTCTTATATTCAATATCTTTTTGTTGTTGTTGTTTGTTTCTAGTTTGTTTCTTACTAACCATACTTTTCAAGGAGGGTTTCTGCCAAGCTCTGCCCTTTGCTCTCTACTGGCTTTTAGTCATTTGCTCACAGGTTCACATAGTAAACCCTCTACAGTTTCTCCTCCTTATATATCTAACAACCTTTAAAAATATAACTAAAATGCAAACACTCACAAAGAAGAATTTTCTTTACTTAGTTAAGCAATCCCTGTCTTGTGTTCCCAATGTCCTCTGGGCTTCTAGAGGATCCTTGAATTCCTGCTGCATGACTTGATACACACAGGTGCACTTGCTTACTGGAGATTGGTGATCATGATGTGCGCACCCTTATGTTCTTATGCTTGGTTGAATGGGACAGATCTTCCATTAGTAGCTGGTATCTATCTCTCTTTCTCTCCCCTCCCCTCGCCTCCCCCAACCTTTGTGTGTGTGTATGTGTGTGCAAATTGACTCCTTAAGGCTATTGTTATTCTTTCTTTTTGGTTTTTCTTCTGTATAACTTGAGAAAGAATCATAATTTCCAAATGAAAACATCCTTATGATTTCTATTTACCCAGGATTAAGCATCTGTATAAATTATTCTTAGATATGAAATATTCTTTTGTGCTGAATCCTAAGTTTCTGTCCAATATATTGTGGTAGTACATGAAAATATAATTTAAAAATTATCATTATTCCAATAATCTCACCATTGGTTTTGAAATCCTGCTGTTGATAGTAAACTATCAATATTGTAGAAATTTTATGCCATTTCTACTCAATTTTATAGAATAAAAATAAATAGTCGCCTAATTTATATATAAATAAAATACTTTTGGAAGACATATATGACAAATAGAGGACACTTTCAAGTCATATATTTTATTAGTGAGAATTGAAAATTTATTTTATTTTAAAAGCAATCCACATATAGGGAAATTGGTGCCTGGGGCTTCTTCTATAGAAGCTTCAATTGTTGAATCCAGTCTTTTTGTAGATAATAAAATACATGCAAAAATGTTCACAAATAAAACACGTCTACATTGAAGTACATTTTTAAAAAACAGTCTTGTAATCATGCCTCAACCCCAAAATTCCATACCAACACTCCAACCCCTGTAGCCATCCTGAATTATTACCACAGGCTAATTTTGTTTCTTGTGAACTTTATATAAATGAGAAGAAACAATACTATTATCTATATCTACATTGTTTAGGGATACTCTTGTTTGTGAAATCTGCATATGTCTTTGCATAGAGCAGTAAATTGGTTCACTGAGATTGATAAAATGTTTTGAACATGTTTTATGTGTTTTGTAAACATAAGCAAGCATTATGTTGTACAAAATTTAAGTCTTTAATCTTTTCTTCTGTGTGCATATGGTTCCCAATTATATCCTTAAGTCATATGTTCCTGATTATAACAAGATTGTGTGCCTCTTCCTGTTCAAGCCAAGACCTTAGATAAGGTGGACCTATGGTGTTCCTCATTGGACACTACTCCTTCTGCCTCAAGAATTACATTTCTTATTTCTTTTAGTGTGATTCTACTGCTGAGCATTTATTTCAGTTTTTCTCATCAAATATACCTGATTTTGATCTGCTTTTGGAAGTTTGTTATAACTAGATATAAAACTTTAGAATGTCATTTTTTTCATTTAAGTATTTTGAAGACCTTTTTCAATGGTTTCTGGCTTTTTTTCTTATTTTCACTTTTCCTTGTAAAACCCTTTTTTTCAGTCTTTCTTCCCTTTAGTTAGTTTTCGTTGTTGTTACTGTTAATTCAACTATAACTTAGCTTTTACTGTGGATTTTATATTACCACCAGTTGAGATTTTATTTGCTTGGAACTTTAACTGCTTTAAAAAATTGTGGCTTGATGTCTTTCCTGTTTTATTTTCACTATTGTTTCTGCTGTTTTTATTTTTTAATTTTTCTCTCTTTTTGTGATTTCAATTACTCACATATAAGAGCCCTTCATTATTTTGATATATCTCCTATGGTTTTGTTTTTCTGTTTCACTGTTTTATGCAGAGACTTTTATTCACTCTGTATGGAGTAAATTATTATTTCTAACCCTCTCAAAATTTTAAAACTGTCGACAGGTTTTTAATTTCACTCATTTTGTTTTTCAATAGGAAACTTCTAATATATTTTCCTTGGAATTTCTACTTATTTGTCAAAATTCACCATGTTCCTGTTAAATGTTACACAAAACACCTGCAGTTAATTTTAATAGCTATGAAAAAGGATTCAGTATATTGTTTACTTTGTTCTTGTTTTCATTCATTCTTACCATTTATTTTACTTGATAATTCTTTAATTGAATGACAATGTATTAAATACATATACTTTTATGTACCATGTAATATTTTCTTTCTTAAAAAGATGTTTTACTTTAGAATACCAGTTAGACTGAGGATAGATGACCAGATAGTTATCTGGACATTACTTTTTATACTTACTGATCTATACCATATTTATTTACTCCCAGTGTTCATACCATCTTGCATGATTGAAATCTATTCTACTAGGGAGTTTCATTAATTTTAATCATGCCAGCACTGTAATTTTCCAATATGCTAGGTAAACTTCTGATTCTATTACCTATTGCTTTGGAATTGGCAAATATCCTAATGTGGAGAACTAGGAAAGACATTGAGCTGACATCAGGGAACTTACTTTCCATCCTCCCGTGGCTTTGAAAACTCTTCAATGCTTTGCAACAGATTTTCAAAACCTATCTTTCTTATTTCTTTTTACTGAGCTTTTGTAGTTCTCACAGAAGACAGGTGGTTTTTGCAACAGAAATTCTGCACAGTCTCATTACACAATTTCCTAAAACATGAAATACCTTTAAATAAAGTAAAATAGAAACACCATTCTTTCAAACAGAATTAACAGATGGAAAGAACAGTAGTATACTGTAATAGATTGGTTCTGATTAGGGTGTATTTTATTTATATTATCCATTAACAATTTAAAATTAGACAATTGAAACATTTACTGGAATTATTCACAGCATTAGGAAAGACTTTACCTAATATATCTATCTATTTCTTGGTCACTGATCTTGGCATCATAACTTATTATTGATTTTAATTACTACTAACATAAATTTTCTTTCATTAATGTGTTAAGTATTGATTTTGCATAGTTTTTAAGGTATATCATTTAGTGGGCAATCTTCTGAGACAAAAATATGTAATTTTAAAAAATATTTTACTTAATGTTATTCATGTACTATTTTCATTCATATTATGGTTTTTATCACCTGTTTGTGTGTGGAGGGCAGGTACTAAAGATTGAACTCAGTGGCACTCAGACCACTGGGCTACATCCCAAGCCATACTTTATGTTTTATTTAGAGATAGGGTCTCGCTGAGTTGCAACTCCACATTAGGATTGCTTTTGCTGAGGCTGGCTTTGAAATGGCAATCCTCCTGCCGCAGCCTCCTGTGTGTACCAACCTCCTATTATAGTTTTCAAATTTTTGTATTCTTACACTTTAAAATCCTATATAAATTATTATTTTTTATCCTCATTTGTCTATTTTTCCATAGTACTTACTAGATGATTATACTAATATACCTTCCATATTTTTGATATTTTTTTTGCAATGAAATCCCAAAGAATATGTTCCTTTTCACCTCAAAAACATGAACCAGCTGAGATTGGTTGCACACTCTTGTAATCCCAGAGGCTCAGAAGCCTGAGGCATGAGGATCCTGAGTTCAAAGGGAGCCTCAGCAAAAGCAAGGCACTAAGCAACTCAGTGAGAACCTGTGTCTAAATAAAATACAAAATAGGGCTGAGGATGTAGCTCAGTGGGTGAGTGCCCCTAAACTCAATCTCCAGCAAACATCCCCCTCCAAAAAAAAAAAAATAGAAAAAGAAAAAGAAAGAGAAAAGAAATCAAAGTTTGAAAAACTGTTATATTAAAAAACAACTCAGACTTTTATTTTCTGAAATATATTATCTAAGTCATTACGTATTTAGTGAGTTGTTTTGGAAACTTGATCTATTGAACCCATACAGAAATATATGACCATGAATTTATGATGCCAAGAAAAACCAATTCAATTGACATTAGTTGAGTCCTTTTTGCTAGAAATTGTATCAAAACTTTGAAATCATACTGGTGAAAAATATATGGTTCAAATAAGCATGGAGCTTACTTTTTGACATTTAAGCACATATAAACTAACATGTAATGTAGAATTTTGAGTGCTATAAAGGAGACATTTTTTAAAATTTGTAGATGGACACAATACTTTTAATTAATTAATTAATTATTTTTTTGTGGTGCTGAGGATTTAACTCAATTCTTCACACATTCTAGGCAAGCACTGTACCACTGAGCCACAAACCCAGCCTCAAGACATTTTTTAAGTGCTATGAAAGGATTTCTTGCTAGAGTATTGAATGCCATATAAGTTATCTTTATATCAAATAATAGATTCCAAGTATTCTGACTGTTCATCAATAAAAATCTTGGCATTTATAGAAAGAAAAGCTGAAGGTTTAAGTGTGTTGAGATCAGGTAATAGAATCTCTTTTTAAATAGTTTCTTCTATATTTATGTTTTCTCCTTAAAAATGGCTTTGAATATCATTAATATGTTTATAACAACCAAATTCATACCTATGTTTTGATTTCTATTGATCTTTAAATAAGCACTATGTCATTGGAGAGGGTCAATGCTACTTCATGAGAGATTTGCTATGGTAGTATATTGAATAAGTCCATGGGTATATAACATTTCTACTAATACATCTGGGTGGCTTTCAAAGCCTATTAATGAAAATAGCAATATGAATGCTACTATAATAAATACCATTTACTGAATCCTGATTTTGATTCATACAAAAGATAATCTCATAGTCAAACATGCTATGATATTGGCATTATTTTCCTAGGATTGTATATAAAAATGGAAAGCACAGAAAAATTAATGATCAAACATATATAAATAATAGTCAAAAATTAAACTTAGATCTGTCCCTATAAATTTGAAGCATATGTTATGAAATACGGAAGAAAAACAATGAATTGTCTATTTGAATAGTTAGGTTTTGAGAAGGATTTTGGACATCCATGAGAGGTGAAGAATTCTATGGAATTTTTTTTTTCAGAAACCATTGAAAATGATCCCACATAAATGTTTGTCCCTAAATGTAATATGAAGAGCTGGTAGAATGTTGTGTTGAGACTGCTGACATTAATTGTGCATTAAGATTAATTAAAAGAGCAAGATAAAATACTGAATAACATATAAAAATTTTATAAAGCAGTTAAAGAAGAATGAGCAATGGAAGAAGAAACTCTTTACAAGGAGAAAAATTAAGATCTACTATGACATGGAAACCAAGAAAGAATGTTCCAAATAATTGGAGATAGTTCATAATGTCAGTGCCATAAAACAGGGAAGTAAGCTGAAAAAAAAATGTTGAGCTTTATTACAGCTCAGATTTATTGAATTCTGCCTTCATTCCCTCGCCAAACAAATCCTTTCAGTGCAAAGAACTTCCAGATTTTTACTAGCCACATCTCTTGTAAATCAGAAAAAAACATATCCTAAGAAAGTATCATATATTGCCAATAATATTTTATCTGAATGTTACCATCCAGAACTGAATTGGTGAAGCTGCAATAGGTGAGAAAAAGAAAGAATTTCCAGATATAGTTGTATCTATTTAAGGATACTTCTGGAAATATTTTGTAGTTGACGAACTTTACTTTCTCAGTTAAGACTTACTAAAGGTATAAACATAATGGAAGAATCAATATAAACACTAATAGAAGCATATTTTGTTTGAATTGGTGTACTGTGTTTACTCTGACTTCTCCTGAACCCACATTTCTCTACCTTCTGAAATATTCTGTGTGAACTCTTGGGAGCCATAGTCCTCATTAACTAGTGATGATTATGTGAAGCACTTGAACACATATTCTGCCAGTGTCCCAAATTGAATGAGACTTAGAAAATTGCAGAAAAGGATTTTGAACTTTTTTTCATATTGAGTTGCAGACATTCTCAAAAGCATCCTATAGAGGGGAGAAGTTACATTAGAACCAACTCTGCAGGAAAGAAAACAAGGATACTTGAATATTAAGTATTCAGAAAGAGATAGACCTATGAAGCACTCCACAGACAAGAGAGCAAAGGGGCACTGCTTCCAGGAGCAATTCAATTCTATGAGAAAGTTGTTTCCTTGCCATGTCAAAATGTCTTCAAAATACAGAGAAGTTGTGGGAAAGCTGATATTTCCATTTAAAGTGGGAGAATGTTTTTAAATGCATTTACTCTAATATTTTCAAAGCAAGTAATGATGCCCATGCTTTTTCCTCTAGTGAAAAAATGGTTGTGTTTTAGAAGACAGTTTTCACATTGCACTGAAACTTCTTGACTAAAGCCAACCTACATCTGCATTTCTACAGGCTGTGGTAATTTGGTAGGAAAAAATAAAGTATAGTTTAACCAAATGCCATATTCTCTTGAAGGTAGTTATGAATTACTTCACATGTAGATGTCAATAGCAGATGGATTACATATTATAAATGTAAACTTCAAATAAAATGTCATATCTGCAGACTGATATTTAATCTGAATTTAGGGTGCCTAACATTTTATTCAGAATTATTTATACAATGCTTAAATCTCAGTACAACTAGCTGAACCATTCTTCACCCCCAATCTGACACAAGTTACAGAATAACGGAGTTTTCCTGAACTAAGTAGACAGTAATTTTTTTTCCCTTTTGTTTTTCATTGTTCACTACTGACTTCCCTCTATTAGGAGAGTGTTTGCAGGGGTGGCTATTTGTAATTTCTACTACTCTTGTTCTTTTTGTCTTCAACAAATTTCTTTTTCATTCTTTCATCTGGTATATTGGACTAAGAAAGGAAAAAAATAAGAGGAATAAAACCTTCCTGTATTATTTTTTACAAATTTACCTAGCCAATTTTTTTATTGCATATATACTGAAAACGGTTTTCCCACTTACCTGTAGCACAATGAGGATTTTTGTCCTATGCTAAAACATTACATATTGCCAATAGCTCAATTATATATACTTTTATAGTTCATTACCCAAACCATCTCTCTCCCTGAGAATCTAAAAATCTAGCTATGCCTCATTGGTTCCCAGTAGATATGCCAGTCTGGATGGGGTTTTTTAAAAGAAAAAATATAGTACAGAATTAAAAACAACTGCTTTCATTTATGAATGTACCACACTAAGATCTTGTCTATTACTTCACTGCAATGATCCTTCTGTTAGTCCATAAAATTATGTTGTATTTTTTTATAGAAATATCTAAAACCAAGTTCAGAATCTGATCTCTGTATCTAACAGCAGGCCTTTCTCAAAACCAGCCTTATTCAATTCTGCAGTTTGTTGAACCAACAGAAGCTGTAATTCACTGGAAGTTCCTTATACTTTATTGTGACCTTAATTTCAACTGTGTGCCCTTGCTCCTGTGAGGAGCATGTGTGTGATTCAGAAAATAATGGCTATTATTAGAGGATACTATCACATTACCCCAACCATGAAGGTTTCTCTGGAGTCTTTAATGCGTGAAAGGACAAACATTATAATTAATATTACTATGATCATTAGAGATTTTACTCAACTGTCTTCTGGAAGAGTCATTCACCTTCTTTAATAATTTGCACAGCTTTGTCTATCACAGCTCTTTTTTCAAAACATAAGTACATTAAAAAAATTAGATCACATGTAATTCAGGATGTTCCACTGATGATTCACTAATCAAAATCTGAGCCATATAATATCCTCCTATAAATTTGTTTCACAAATCATTAATAATCCTCTAGCACATGGGAGATTCCAGTTTACTTAATAAAAAAATTTACTACTGGTTACCACCTATAACTAGTAATTGAAGCTATTGTTTAATTTCAGCAGCATAGATAAGCATGTTCAGTGCAAGGAGAAAGCATACACAAACTTTCTAAATTCAGTGACCTCCCAGGTGGTTTTTATTTATTTTTAAATGTTATTTAATTGTTTATTTATTTAGCTTGGCACTGCAGCTAAACTCAGGGGCCTCCGGCATGCTAGGGCTCTGCACTGGGCTACATCATTAGCCTTTAATTTGAGTCAGGGTCTCACTAAATTGGTCAGGCTAGTCTTTAAACTTGTGATTCTCCTACCTCAGTTTCCTAGGTAGCTGGAACTAGAGGCATTTGCCACACCTTGATCATAAGAGGTTTTAATTTAACAAAAATATTTTGAGAAAAATATTTTTTATAAAATTACGAGAGTGCCAGGGATCCCAGCAGCCTGCAGCAGGGCCCTGGAGATCCAGGCCAACTGATTCGCGTGGCCTGCCCTGCGGCTACAGAAGGCGTGGCGCCTCAGTGAAGCCATTAATTGGCAAGCAGGGAGGTTAGGGAAGGCCATTAGGTGGAATCCCACCAGCCAAGCCCACACGGACCCTTGGGCCGAGCACGGGATCTCAGAAGGGGAAGGAAGCGGTACAGTCCCATCCCCCACAGCGGACACTCCACCAAGGCAGTCAGCGGCCACCATCCGGGAAAGCTGAAGAATACACCACCACTCTCCAACAGCTTGCAACATCAAAACAGCCAGCAGCAGGACCCCGGAGATCCAGGCCAACTGATTCGCGCGGCCTGCCCCGCAGCTACAGAAGGCATGGCGCCTCAGAGAAGCCATTAATTAGCAAGCAGGGAGGTTAGGGACTGCCATTAGGTGGAATCCCGCCAGCCAAGCCCACCGCCCACGCCCGGAACAGGCCCAGCGACCTGCCAACATTGTAGTCACGACACCCCAATTGGAATAGGGACAGAGCAGAGCCGCCATCCACTCCCGGAACAGGCCCAGAGAGCCGCCAGCGTGGTAGACACGTCACCCCAATTGGAGTAGGGGCACAGCCACCGCCCGCACCTGCAAGGGAGACTTTTCAAGTATACAAGAGCAACATAAATAAATAGGGGGTAAATTTCAAAACACAACAGTTGCACCAAGCAGAAAGAAATGCGAGCAGTATGAAAAGACAAGGAAAGAAAGGACCACAAGCAATGCAGGTCAACTCAACTTTAGAAGAGGTAATAGCTGCAACAGATGGAATATCAGATAAAGAGTTCAGGATATATATGCTTCAGATGATCTGGAGTCTCAAGGAAGACATGAGACAGCAAAATCAGACAATGAAAGATCACATTGACAAACAAATCCAGGAAGTAAAAGATCAATTTCACAGGGAGATAGAGGTAATAAAAAACAAACAAATTGAAATTCTAGAAATGCAGGAAACAATAAACCAACTTAAAAACTCAATTGAGAATACTACCAGCAGAGTAGATCACTTAGAAGAGAGAACATCAGACAATGAAGACAAAGTATTTCAACTGGAAAAGAACATAGACAGCTCAGAAAGTCTGCTAAGAAACCATGAGCAGAACATCCAAGAATTATGGGACAATATCAAAAGACCAAATTTAAGAGTCATTGGGATACAGGAAGGCACAGAGCTCCATTCCAAAGGAATAAACAGTCTATTCAGTGAAATAATACGAGAAAACTTCCCAGAATTGAAGATTGAGACAGAATCCCAAATCCTAGAAGCCTACAGGACGCCGAATGTGCAAAATCATAAGAGATCCACACCTAGACACATTATAATGAAGATGTCCAACATACAGAATAAGGAGAGAATTTTAAAAGCTGCAAGAGAAAGAAAGCAGATTACATTTAGGGGTAAGCCAATCAGGATAACAGCTGATCTCTCAACACAGACTCTGAAAGCTAGAAGATCCTGGAATAACATATTTCAAACACTGAAAGACAATGGGCTCCAACTAAGAATCGTGTATCCGGCGAAATTAAGCTTCAGGTTAGAAGATGAAATTAAAACCTTCCACAATAAACAAAAGTTAAAAGAATTCGCAGCTAGAAAACCATCTCTTCAAAAAATCCTTGGCAAAACATTACAGGAAGAGGAAATGGAAAATAACATTGAAAACCAACAATGGGAGGTAGGACAGTAAAGGGGGGAAAGTAGTCAAAGAGGATAACAAATCAGGTTTAGTAACATCAATAAACAAATATGGATAGAAGAACAAACCATATCTCAATAATAACCCTAAATGTTAATGGCTTAAACTCACCAATTAAGAGACACAGGCTAGTAGAATGGATCAAAAAACAAGACCCAACAATATGCTGTCTACAGGAGACGCATTTGATAGGAAAAGATATACATAGACTGAAGGTGAAAGGTTGGGAAAAATCATATCACTCATATGGACCACGGAAACAAGTAGGAGTGTCCATACTCATATCTAATAAAATAGATTTCAAGCCAAAGCTAATCAAAAGGGATATAGAAGGACACTTCATACTGCTCAAGGGAACCATACACCAACAAGACATAACAATCATAAATATATATGCCCCAAATAATGGTGCAGCTGTGTTCATCAAGCAAACTCTTCTCAAGTTCAAGAGTCTAATAGACCAACATACAATAATCATGGGAGACTTCAACACACCTCTCTCACCACTGGACAGATCTTCCAAACAAAAGTTAAATAAGGAAACTATAGAACTCAGTAACACAATTAACAACCTAGACTTAATTGACATATATAGACTATACCACCCAACATCAAGTAGCTACACTTTTTTCTCAGCAGCACATGGAGCCTTCTCAAAAATAGACCATATGTTATGTCACAGGGCAACTCTTAGACAATACAAAGGGGTAGAGATAATACCATGCATCTTATCTGATCATAATGGAATGAAACTGAAAATCAATGATAAAAGAAGAAAGGAAAAAGCAAGCATCACCTGGAGAATGAACAATAGGTTGCTGAGTGATCAATGGGTTTTAGAAGACAATAAGGAGGAAATTAAAAAATTCCTAGAGTTAAATGAAAACACAGACACAACATATCGGAATCTATGGGACACATTGAAAGCAGTTCTAAGAGGAAAATTCATTGCTTGGAGTTCATTCCTCAAAAAAAGAAAAAACCAACAAATAAATGATCTCATACTTCATCTCAAAATCCTAGAAAAAGAAGAGCAAAACAACAGCAAAAGAAGTAGAAGGCAAGAAATAATTAAAATCAGAGCTGAAATTAATGAAATTGAAACAAAAGAAACAATTGAAAAAATTGACAAAACTAAAAGCTGGTTCTTTGAAAAAATAAATAAAATTGACAGACCCTTAGCCATGCTAACGAAGAGAAGAAGAGAGAGAACCCAAATTACTAGCATACGGGATGAAAAAGGCAATATCACAACAGACACTTCAGAAATACAGAAGATAATCAGAAATTACTTTGAATCCTTATACTCCAATAAAATAGAAGATAGTGAAGGCATAGATAAATTCCTTGAGTCCTATGATCTGCCCAGATTGAGCCAGGAGGATATAGACAACCTAAACAGACCAATAACAATAGAGGAAATAGAAGAAACCATCAAAAGACTACCAACTAAGAAAAGCCCAGGACCGGATGGGTATACAGCAGAGTTTTACAAAACCTTTAAAGAGGAACTAACACCAATACTTTTCAAGCTATTTCAGGAAATAGAAAAAGAGGGAGAACTTCCAAATTCATTCTACGAGGCCAACATCACCCTGATTCCGAAACCAGACAAAGACACATCAAAGAAGGAAAACTACAGACCAATATCTCTAATGAACCTTGACGCAAAAATCCTCAATAAAATTCTGGCGAATCGGATTCAAATACATATCAAAAAAATTATACATCATGATCAAGTAGGATTCATCCCTGGGATGCAAGGCTGGTTTAATATACGGAAATCAATAAATGTTATTCACCACATCAATAGACTTAAAAATAAGAACCATATGATCATCTCAATAGATGCAGAAAAAGCATTCGACAAAGTACAGCATCCCTTTATGTTCAAAACGCTAGAAAAATTAGGGATAACAGGATCATACCTCAACATTGTAAAAGCAATCTATGATAAGCCACAGGCCAGCATCATTCTGAATGGAGAAAAATTGAAGGCATTCCCTCTAAGATCTGGTACAAGACAGGGATGCCCTCTCTCACCACTTCTGTTCAACATAGTCCTCGAAACACTGGCCAGAGCAATTAGACAGTCAAAAGAAATTAAAGGCATAAAAATAGGAAAAGAAGAACTTAAATTATCACTATTTGCAGATGATATGATTCTATACCTAGCAGACCCAAAAGGGTCTACAAAGAAGCTATTAGAGCTAATAAATGAATTCAGCAAAGTGGCAGGATATAAGATCAACACGCATAAATCAAAGGCATTCCTGTATATCAGCGACAAATCCTCTGAAACGGAAATGAGGACAACTACTCCATTCACAATATCCCCCCAAAAAATAAAATACTTGGGAATCAACCTAACAAAAGAGGTGAAAGATTTATACAATGAAAATTACAGAACCCTAAAGAAAGACATAGAAGAAGACCTTAGAAGATGGAAAAACATACCCTGCTCATGGATAGGCAGAACTAACATCATCAAAATGGCGATATTACCAAAAGTTCTCTATAAGTTCAATGCAATGCCAATCAAAATCCCAACAGCATATCTTGTAGAAATAGATAAAAGAATCATGAAATTCATATGGAATAATAAAAGACCCAGAATAGCAAAAACAATACTAAGCAGGAAGTGTGAATCAGGCGGTATAGCGATACCAGACTTCAAACTATACTACAGAGCAATAGTAACAAAAACAGCATGGTACTGGTACCAAAACAGGCGGGTGGACCAATGGTACAGAATCGAGGACACAGTAACCAATCCACAAAACTACAACTATCTTATATTTGATAAAGGGGCTAAAAGCATGCAATGGAGGAAGGATAGCATCTTCAACAAATGGTGCTGGGAAAACTGGAAATCCATTTGCACCAAAATGAATCTGAATCCCTATCTCTCGCCGTGCACAAAAGTTAACTCAAAATGGATCAAGGAGCTTGATATTAAATCAGAGACACGGCATCTGATAGAAGAAAAAGTTGGTTATGATCTACACGCTGTGGGATCGGGCTCCAAATTCCTCAATAGGACACCCATAGCGCTAGAGTTAACAAATAGAATCAACAAATGGGACTTACTCAAACTAAAAAGTTTTTTCTCAGCAAAAGAAACAATAAGAGAGATAAACAGGGAGCCTACATCCTGGGAACAAATCTTTACTCCACACACTTCAGATAGAGCCCTAATAACCAGAATATACAAAGAACTCAAAAAATTAGACAATAAGATAACAAATAACCCAATCAATAAATGGGCCAAGGACCTGAACAGACACTTCTCAGAGGAGGACATACAATCAATCAACAAGTACATGAAAAAATGCTCACCATCGCTAGCAGTCAGAGAAATGCAAATCAAAACTACCCTAAGATACCATCTCACTCCAGTAAGACTGGCAGCCATTAGGAAGTCAAACAACAATAAGTGCTGGAGAGGATGCGGGGAAAAGGGCACTCTTGTTCATTGCTGGTGGGACTGCAAATTGGTGCAGCCAATTTGGAAAGCAGTATGGAGATTTCTTGGAAAGCTGGGAATGGAACCACCATTTGACCCAGCTATTCCCCTTCTCGGTCTATTCCCTAAAGCCCTAACAAGAGCATGCTACAGGGACACTGCTACATCGATGTTCATAGCAGCTCAATTCACGATAGCAAGACTGTGGAACCAGCCTAGATGCCCTTCAATAGATGAATGGATAAAAAAAATGTGGCATTTATACACTATGGAATATTACTCTGCATTAAAAATGACAAAATCATAGAATTTGGAGGGAAATGGATGGCATTAGAGCAGATTATGCTAAGTGAAGCTAGTCAATCTTTAAAAAACAAATACCAAATGACTCCTTTGATATAAGGGGTGTAAACAAGGACAGGGTAGGGACGAAGAGCTTGAGAAGAATATTTACAGTAAACAGGGATGAGAGGTGGGAGGGAAAGGGAGTGAGAAGGGAAATTGGATGGAAATGGAAGGCGATCCTCAGGGTTATACAAAATGTCATATAAGAGGAAAGGAGGGGTAAGTCAAGAGAATACAAATGGAAGAAATGATTTACAGTAGAAGGGGTAGAGAGAGAAAAGGGGAGGAGAGGGGAGGGGAGGGGAGGGGGGATAGTAGACAATAGGACAGACAGCAGAATACATCAGACACTAGAAAGGCAATATGTCAATCAATGGAAGGGTAACTGATGTGATACATCAATTTGTATACGGGGTAAAAGCGGGAGTTCATAATCCACTTGATTCAAACCGTGTAATATGATGTATTAAGAACTATGTAATGTTATGAATGACCAATAAAAAAAAATAAAAATAAATAAATAAATAAATAAATAATTAGCCCATAGTCATTAATATTTATTAAAAAAGTTGTCCTTTCTGACATGACCTGAAATGCCACCTTTGTATACTATATTAATTTCCCATGTTTTCATTAACCCATTTTCAGATTTCATTTTCTTCCACTGATTTTTTTTAGACAATTATTTTTCCACAGAACTATGTAAGGATCATATTTATTTCCAAAACATGGAAGTCCATTGAAATTGCATTAAAATAACTTAGAATTATTGGCAGTTTTTTTAAATTAAATCTTCCCGTACAAGAACACAAACTATTTCTCCATTTATTCATGCTTTGTTTTACATTTAATAGTATTTGGTAGTTATAGTCATAAGCGTTGAATCTTTTTCATCAGTTTATTTCTAAAAACATTATTTTTCACATATAAATGATATTCAAAGGTTTTCACTTCACTTTTTATTGCTAGCATAAAGAAAATTTATTGGTTTTGTAAATTTATTTTGTATCTGGCAATTTAATAAAGTTGTCATTAATTTTCAAAAAAAAATAAATAAATAAAATTACAGTTATCTTTGATATAACTTTTAGATTATTTTTGTTTTTCTGTATCCAGTATTATGCTAACAGAACTCTCCAAATAACTTTGAACTTTTTTTCAAATTGAGCAAGACAATTTTGTAAAATTCTGAAAAGCATGTCAACTGTATTAAAATTTTCAGTTCAATGAAACAGTCATGTTATTAAAATTTGTTGAATATTTGCTAAAAAAATAATAAGAAAATGGGATTTTTTCTTCATGTTATTTGTGAAAATTAAACAATTTGGTTGAGTTCCTATTCTTTACTCTGTGGATCTAGATAGCATATTATGTTTTGATTTTGCCAAGTTGAAAATTTCTATTTTTTTCAATACTTAAATCAAGACTTTTTGATATTGGCATTTTAATTTCTAATCATTGGCAGATATGAGAACGTTTCTATGCCATATAATGTTTTTTTTTCCCTGAAACCCTTGAATGTTTACATGTTTTTTAGATTGATACTCATCTTTTTAAAAGTTATTTCTTTTGAATAATTATAAATAATTTTAGGTGGATGTTATTGCATTGCTTATTTAAATTCATTAAGTAAATATAAAATTTAATTCAATGTACTTTTAAAGTCTATTGAAATTAAATTAAATTCTAAACCTTTTAAAATTTAAATATATTAAAATAAAATAAAATTTAAATTTATTAAATTTAAGCTTCTGCAATGGAATATCATGGGGATATTAAATATCAATGTGCAAAAACAAAAACAAAGATAAAATAATGTCCCTTGAAGGAAATTAGTACTTCATGCATTCTGAGGTGTAGATAGTCAAGAAGGCTCACTAATCAGTCAATTAGAATGAGCTAAAATAGGAATCCTTTTACTACTATCAGTGCCAAATTTGTTCTATCAGGATCTTAATAATAGATACAGAGAGTTCTCAGTAGTAGGAGTAGTAGGCTAATTACCTTTTTAAGTATGAGATGGCACAATTTTCATTGCAAACAATTATGATTTAAAATGTTCACTTGTAAGACTATTTCTATATACCTGTAGTTAATATATTTAAATGCACAACATCTAAAATTTTAGCTATAATTGCCCATAAATATTATACTTTACCACATAGGAAAATGTGTATAGTTTTATATACACACACACATATATATATACAAATCTTTGGGAAAGCACATATATTTGTCGAAAACTGAAATATGCATATGGGGAAAGTATATGTGCTTAGGAGAAACTGAAACAAAATAGTGAGTATCACTATGAAGTGTTTTAATATCATAAAATCTTTAATCTTTAATGAAGGAATGTCTTCAGGGGGAAATTCTTTTGCTTCTCTTTTGTTTTCTATTTTGTAGAGTTCACCTTAGAAGACTGTATATATGGCTGAACATTTTCATTTTCTTAGCCTTTAAACTTAAAAGTACAATTAAGATTTATTCACAATAGTCACATAATTTTCCACTACATGATTGCAGCCAAAGAACAATCATTTGTAACCTGTATCATGATTGTGAATATACACCATTTCAAAGCTTCTGTCTGATTAACCTTTGTGTTAATGCCACAATTTGTTTACAAAAATGGTAGACACTTAAATATTTTCCACTACCTGCACAACTTTTTTTTTTTGCTTCAAAAATAAAAATCCTTGGTTGATATATAGGTTAGATTTTGAATTTGGGGAGGACCTAAACTATATTAAAAATAATATGTCTGATTCTTTTTTTTTTTTTTAAGAAAGAGGTGTGTGTGTGTGTGTGTGTGTGTGAGAGAGAGAGAGAGAGAGAGAGAGAGAGAGAGAGAGAGAGAGAGCTTTTTGATATTTATTTTTCAGTTTTTGGAGGACACAACATCTTTGTTTGTATGTGGTGCTGAGGATGGAACCCGGGCCGCACGCATGCCAGGTGAGTGCACTACCGATTGAGCCACATCTCCAGCCCATATGTCTGATTCTTTATAAAGAGAATTGCAGTCTGAAAGAAGTCAAAATTAGAACTCTATCATCCTTCATAAGCTGTTGGGGACAATGAATGGATTCCTCATCTGAGTCAGTTTTGGCACTCAAAATTCCTATGTGTAGCTACTATGAAAGATGAATATTTTGTGAATACTCTTCTACTTGAGAGACAGAGTGTTATACAATGATCCCAGCAACAAATAGATCTTGAATGCATCCTATTTTAGATTATTATTGAATAAATGTAAACAAAAATCGACTACCTTTCTAGAAATTATTGCTTTCTTATATTTTCGTTTTGCTCATCCTTGGAATAAGAAGTTGTTGTATTAATATTACCTTACTACAAAGACGTGCAGGTTTATTGTCTGGGAATTATGTGTGCAGTTTCAATTCATTTTCTAAAACATCTGTGTAAGTATGATATTCAAAGAATTTACAGTTAGCCCTAATCCACACAATGCAAACCCGACATAAAATTATTCTTTTCCCTCACTGCATAACCTACCATTAATTTTATTAACGAGTTCAATCTTCAAATAACACAAAGTCCTTGGATAGTGACAAAGGTCAAATCTTCTTTGAGCTGGGCATTTAAAAATATATTTGAAAGGTCAAACTAATTTAAAACACTATGTTATTCGCCTTCAGCTGCTTTGATCCATAACTATTTGTACCACTGTTTGTCCTCGTGCAGAATATACTCTGCAACAAAAAGATGAAAAACAGTGACAGTCACTGCCAGAGGTCAATTCTGAAAGGATTTTTAAAAGTTCTATTAATAAAGTTAACCATATATGATTTTAGCAAGTGCTGACAGGCAGTACTTTATCAGCTGCTTTTGGAACACCTACTACTTTTGCATGACAATTTTCATTGTCGTGATAATTTGAATTCCCACCACCAAATAGCATTGCTGAGAGTAGGACACTATATATTGTCACATCTAGTGCTATATTTCAAACAGGATGACATGGTTCCTATCTTCTAAACATATCGGGACTGATGAGAAATACCTAGTGAAAACAAACACAACAATATCCTCACATAATTGCAAGGTCATTGACACATTTTATCATATAAATTAAAAATACTAGGTCAACTGGAATGTATTAAACAAACTATAATTGATAACTGATTTTGTCAAAGATTTATCATAGCATTACCTTAAAATAAGGCTTATTTGAGCACTCTACATTTCAGTGAATTTATAAAAGTAGTTTCAAAACATCTATTTTTATTAATGCTTTAAGGTTTCCAAAACACATATATACATATAAAAATCATATTCACATGAAACTTCACCTTTTTAAAATTCTTGGTGGACCTGGTCATGAAGGAATGTATAAAAGAAAGCAACAGATTTTTAAACCTTTGCTTCTTTAAGAAACACTTTATTGAGAATATATTTTCTGCTTAAACTTTTCTTTTAACCAAATTTATACTTGCAGCTTTACTTTCCTTTTTAAAGCACTGTAGTATAATCACATAATTTGAAGTAAAAGTGAAAAAAAATGTCCTCTTAAAATTGTTCTTTCTTATTTCCACCCCCAGTCAACTGGGTTACATTTTCAGTTCTTAAAAAAAAATGTGATGAATAGGAAATAGAGTCATTTAAACCTATACATCACCTAGGAAATGCATAGAAAGGAATCTGAAAGCTAGGAGACATTTTTTAGTGATAATATGCTCAGAATTTTATCAGACCTTTACAACAGTTAATAGGGTGAAGGATGGCAAAGCTTCACAATATCAGAGATAATGTTCCATTCCCACAAGTACTTATATAATACCAATCACAGCAGCACTTAGACCAAATGAGTTCTTTCTAGGAGTTACTTAATGCATGGACCGGGACAATAAAGAGACTGAATGTAACTGTGCATTATTCAGAAAAAGGACAGAGTAACGGGGGCTGGACAAAAGAAATAGTTGTATGTGAGACAGCCTTGCTACGAGGCTAGCTTGACACATTTGTACTTACAAACCTTGGCAAGGCCTTGGTTCCTGCTCAATAAATCCCTGTGAGGCTTAAAGATTTCTGAGACCAAAAATACTTTGAAGGATTTATTCCAGTAGTCACTTTCACAATTCACATTTCTGGTGAAGTAATTTCTTGTCTTTGCAAAATTAACTAACATTATTCACAAGGATGTATATGAGACTTCCATAGTTTAGAAATCACTATATTTTGAAATATTTGTATGATAGCTTTTGGATCCTGATTGATATCTCTGCTTGTTGAGAATTTGTAGTTCTTGCCTGAAGTTCATAGACATTGGTGGAAAAAACAGAAAAAAAAATCAAGAAAAACACTTTTAAAATGTTAACTCTTAGTTCTTCTGTATTAGTCATGGTTCTCCAAAGAAAAAGAACCAATAGCAAAGCACTCAGAATTAATAGATTTTATCATAACAAATTGATTCATACAGTTTTAGAGGCTGAAAAGAGCCAAGATCTACAGCTAGCAACCTGGAAACTCAAGAGAGCTGATGTAGTTTCAGTCCAAGTTCAAAGGCCTAAAAACCAGAGGAGCCAACAGCATAGTTTTAGCTCTATTCTGACATTCAACTGATTATGTGAGTCTCACCCACATTGGGGAGGGCAATAACTTTATACAATTTATCAATTCACATTTTAATTTTATCCAGAAACATCCTAATCCACACAGCCAAAATACTATATGATCCAAAGTTTAAGCAAGCAGTGAGTCAAGTTGATACAAAGTTACCATAACACATTACATATTTGTTTCTCCATATTTAAAGACTTCACTCCTTTGATTTGTAGTCCCTTTTAAGATAGAAGTTAAGGAAAAACATAAAGGAAAGTGCATTTAATCAGATGCATGTGTTTGGAGCAGTCAGGAGCCCCCCAAATAATTTCCCTTTTTGTATTTAGAGATCAACAATAAGTCTCTGATGTGTTTAATTAACTCAATTATATTCCCAAATGAACAAAATGAACTCAGTAGCATCCTCTACATTTTCCACCTACATATATATTTTACTGGGTTTTGGTTTGGATATGATCTCCCATAAACTCATGTGTTGAAAGCATGAGCCCCAATTCAACAAGGATCAGAGGTAGAACTTTTAGGTAATTCATCTATTTGCTGCATCAATCTATTACCTGAATTTGGTGCTAACTGCAAGTAGGTGGGGTATGGCTAGAGGAAGTGGGTCACTGGAGTATGGCCTTAGGCTATATCTGTCCTTAGCCTCTTCTTCTCTGCTTCCTGCTGCCATGAGCTGAGAAACTTTCTTCTTCCATGTCCTACCAATATGATGTTCTACTTCATTTCACGCCCAGAGCAATGGAATTAGATGACCATACACTGAACCTATGAAACTATGAGTCAAAGTAAATATTTCCTCCTGTAAGTTGTTCTTGACAGGTATTTTAGTCACAGGGACAAAAAGGTTGAGTGACACCGTCAGATACTAATAATGAGATATCTTATAGCTGACATAGGTTTATTGACCAAGTTTCTATTTTGATATAGCTTTATCTGGTGTTTTAAACAATATTTTGTAAATTTTCAATAAAGAAAAATGAGAAGGTCAACAAATATTTCTTGTCTATATGTCTGGAGGGGAACACACTTGCTGGGTGGTGGGTAAGGTGGTGGGTAAGGCTGGCTTTAACAGGAACAATAAATATTTCTAACCGAACAGTACACTATACAGTATAAGAAATATCTTCATGCTACTCTCAATTACCAGCACATGATTAATATTCATTTGCCATTCTTTTAAAACCAGTATATAATGTTTTATAGTGTTGTTATAAATACTATATATTAAAATGTATTTCAAAAATTATAAATCACACAATTACTTGAATTGGTCTTAAAGGATTGTCATATTTATTATATAGAATAATGACAGTTTATTTAAGACAAACTTTAAATAAATCATAAAAATGTAGATAACAAGCAAATAATTTTTAATAGAATTTGTGAATGATTGTTTATACCTATCTTGGTCTGCTATACCACATTACCATACACTGGGTGACTTTAGCAACAGATCTTTATTTCTGTCCATTCTGAAGATATGACAGATAGATGGTAGAAAGAGATAGACATTATTATACTATATGTATGATTATACTATTGGAGTGACTCTAAAACATGAACAGCCAGAAGAATGAGAAGTTGTCCTCCATTTGTGTACTATATGTCAAAATGCATTGTACTATAAAATACATAATTAATTAAAAATCTAATTCCATTTATATTTTAGTAAAGTTATTATTATTATTTTCTTATTTTTAATTGAAAAAAACCAACATCCCTTTTTGCTAAGCAAAATTCAGCAAAGCAAGAAGAAGTAATTTCCTCAACCTGATAAAGCACGTTGAAAAGTTTATAGCCAATACCAGACATAAAGAAAAACTACTAAAACTAATAATGAGTTTAGTAAATAAAGGTCTATATACTAGCAATATTTTGGAAATTCAAAAATGTTGTTTCTAAAAGTATAATGCTATGAAATGTTTAGGAATCTCATAAAACATGTGAACTGTCTATATTTTGCATCCTGAGAACTTCATAATATTGCCAAGACAAATTAAAGAAGACTAAAATAAATGAAAACATAAAGCATGTCCATGATTCTGGAGGATCAATTTTTATGTTTTCTTTTTAAAATGCTTTTATTCATGCATTATATTTATTCATAATATTTGACATACTAATACAAGCATGGGATATAATTTGCTCTTATTTCAGTTCCCATTACTCCCCCTTTCTCTCCCCATCTCTCTCCGATTGTTTATCTTCCTTTACTCAACTGGTCTACTTATTTATAGTTTAATTCATGCTTTATAGATACACATAAAGGTGAAATTCACTGTGGTATATTCATATATATGGATAACATAGTTTTGCCAATTTCATTCCACTTTTCTCTTCAGTAATACAGGCACATCAATGTTCATAGCAGTATAAACTTGCAGTAGTCAGATTATGGAACCAACTTAGGTGTCCATCAACAGATGACTGCATAAAGAATATGTGGCATACATACACAATGAATTTTTACGAAGCCTTAAAGAAGAATGAAATTATGGCTTTTGCAGACAAATGAATGGAACTGGAGAACATCATGCTAATTGAAATAAGTCAAACTCAGGAAGTCAAGGTTCAAATGTTTTCCCTCATATGTGAAAGTTAGACCAAAATAGTGGGAGAAAATGGTTGGAGAATCCCATGAAAGTGGATGGGAGATCAGTTGTTTTAGTCAGCTTTTTATTGTCATGACAAAATCACCTGACAAAAAAATTAGGGGAAGAAAAATTGGGGGCTTAAGTTTTTAGAATTCTTATTCCATAGACAGCAACTCCATTCTTCATGGCCTGAGGTGAGGCTGAACATCATGGCAGAATTTTGTGGTAGAGGGAAACAGCTAGGTACATGGCACCAGGAAGCAGAGAGAGGGGGTTCTGCTTACCAAGAACAAAATATATACCCCCAAAACATATTCTCAATGATCACCTCCTCCGGTCACACCAAATTAATCCCTATCAGGGAATTGCTGTACTGATTAGGTTAAGAGTCTTATAATGCAATCATCCCACTTCTCAACTTTCTTTTATTGTCTCAAGCATGAGTTTTTTTTTTTTTTTTTTTTTTTGGCTACCTCACATCTAAACCAAAACATCAGTGGAGAAGACAAGGGTTAGAGGGAGGATAGATGGGTAAAAACAGTAAATATTTTGTGAGATATTAATTTATCCTAATTTGTTGTATAGATCGAATGAAATCCCAATCAAAATTCCATCAAGATTTTATCTAGTATTATTAACAAATTGATTCTAAAATCAATATTAAAATGCAAAATAATAACAGGAGTCAGAGTACTATTGAAAAAAAATAAATAAGTTAGAAGAGTAACAATTACCTAATTTGAAGACATATGATAAAGACACAATAATCAAGACTCTTTTGTGTTAAAATAGCAAATAGATAAATGTAAAATAATAGAAAACCCAGAAGTGTGTGTACACACATACACACACACACTCACACACACACACACACACACATATATATATATATATATATAGAGAGAGAGAGAGAGAGAGAGAGAGAGACAGAGAGACAGAGAGACAGAGAGAGAGTGAGTTTTCTATATGGAATGAAATTATAAGATGTGTTCATCTCTTCAACAACAGTAAGTAAGGCAGGCACTAAATAGAACTAAGATTTATTTCTAAGCTGAGGCCCACAGCTCACAATCAATGAGGGAGAATATGAGGTAAGCAAAAATGCCAATGGATAAACAGATTAGGTATTAGTAAATGACCAAGATCACCCCACTTGTTCCTAAAGAGGATAGATTTTCAACCAAACCTAAATAATAGTTATTCTGTTTTGATGATCACATAAATATATAGGATTGACTTTAAAAGTGATAGAGTTGAGGGATTTTGTCCAGTCTTGACCCTTATCAAAACAAATTTTACCTATCAAGTCAATGACATAGATTTTATCTTTAATAAATGGTTATTTCTTAAAAGTAGATAATAGTAGTAATAAAGATGAAACATCTTGGCAGAAGATGTCAAAGTTTTAGATAGAATGATAGTCTGAACATCCAGCTGATCATTTGAAAGTTTTAAGCTTAATATTCATCATGGTTTTAATTTTGTCCAGATAATATAGAACTGAAATATTTGGTTAATAACAAGTATGCCATGTATTGAAGAACACTTTTGGTTACTCTTAGCAAACAGTATTAACAAGAAGAATGGAAATGGAAGATTAATTTTAGCATATAGAAAGTGCTATGGAAGGTATAGAGAGGGAAGGAATCTGGGGAATTTCTTGTTCTAACTATACATTAGTAAAGAATGTTTGTAAGCCCTGTGAGTTAAAATAAGAAGTAAAACTTATTTTTCTTCTTTACACTTATTCTTAGGAATAATTTTTTGTATTATTATTTTTATAGGTTATACCCCTATGACTACTCAGAAAATATTTTTAAAATATCAAAAGAATAATGATTTAAACACACATAAGTTGAAAATCCAGAGATAGAAGTTATAGCGATCCTTGCCTCTGGAATGATTTAATATTCTATTTTTACCCCAGCATCCTCAGTTTCCATATATACCATTGAATCAAGTCATGCTCAAAGGTGGGTACTAGGGTGTCATGTCTGCTTAAAGTCACATGTTAGGAAAAGGCAAAATAACCATATACTCAACTTAAGGAGGATTTATGTAGCCTTTTTGAAAATCAAATATGGCCTTCCACTTTACATTTTATTATTCAGAAGCTATGTTATATGGTCATATCAAAGGGCAAGATTAGTGAATGATATCAATTAGCTCAAATTCCCAGATAAAAGCCTATAGATGAGGAGAGGAGATTAAATGAATTCTGGGTAAAACAACTAGCAAGCTCTGCATGACTATTAGTTCACACTGAATTTTTAGATTACATCTCTGTACTGAAATGGGAAATTATCAGTTAGGATCAATCATCCTCAAATTTATAAATGTGAAAGTATGCAGTTGCAAAGCTTGAGTCAGTCCGTTTGCATTTCCACATTGTGCTCCAACAGTACTTTTAAAACATCTGTCTTAGTGTCATAATCAAATAGTATTATATTTATGTAATTGTAACCACTTCAACTTTATTCACTGGAGGGCATAAACTGTATTTTATGCATCTGCATAAGTCAGCTGTTGTTATATGACAAAAAGCTACAAAATCTCAGTGGCATATATAAATACACATTTTCCCCTTCAAACATCTGCGAATGACTAAGGCAGCTCTTCTGACCTCATCTGGGTTGTCATAATCGTCTACCTGTTGACTGATCTAGTCTAAGCTTTGCAAGTTGATTTTTCATCAAGTGTTTGTCCAAAGGAAAAAATCCTGATTCACTAAGTCTTGATTGTTCCTTATCTATTAACATTCCACCAGACAGACTAAATTACGAAGTTCAAACTCAAAAGTCATGGGAATGTACTTCTTTCTAAGAGAAATTATAAAATCATATGGAAAAGAGCAAGGCTATAGGGAAGGTGAAGAACGGGGGTTGGTCATTCAACCTACCATAGAACAAATCTTCAGGACTGATTTTAGGTCATGACACATCTGACCCCACTGAACAGAAATAATATGAACAAAGAATGAAATGCATTTCAATTAAGAGTATAAAGACAGAGCCACTGGAATGAGAGAAAAATCTTTGCCAGCTATTCTTCTCAGAGGAGATTAATATCTAGTTAATATAAAGAATTCATTAAAATTAGCACCATAATGCCAACCTAATTAATAAATGGGAAAATGATATAAAATGTCCCCAAAAGAAAAAAAACAACCAAAAATACATGAAAAGAATTTTAACATCTTTATTGGGGAAATGCAAATGAAAACTACACTGAGATTTCATCTCACTCCTGTTAGAATGGCAGTCATCAAGAATACAAAGAGCAATGATTGCTGGTAAGGATGTTGGAAAAAAATGTGTACTTATAAATTATTGGTAGTATTGCAAAGTGGTGCAACTACTTTGAAAGGCAGCATGAAGATTTCTCAAAAGTCTAGGAATGGAGCCACCATATGACCCATGTATCCTACTCATTGGTATTTATCCACAAAATCTAAAATCAGTATACTATAGATACATGCACACCAATGTTCATAGCAGCTCAATTCACAATAGCCAAATTATGGCAACAGCCTAGATGCCCATCAACAGATGAATAGATAAAGAAAATGTGATATCTATATCTATCTATCTATCTATCTATCTATATGTGTGTGTGTGTGTGTGTGTGTGTGTGTGTGCAAAAATGATGGCATTTGCTGGTAGATGGGTGGAACTGGAGAACATCATTCTAAATGAAATAAACCAGACTCAGAAAGACAAAGGTAGAATGTTTTCTTTCATATATAGAAGCTGGAGAGAAATGGAAATTTTTAAAGCAGGACCTCAAGATAACAGAGGGGAGAACAGTTGAGCAGACTAAAGGGATTCAGGGTGAGGAATGTGTTATGTTAAAAGGGAGGAACTTCAGAACAAAATGGATCAAACTATGCTATGTGCTTATATGAATATATTACAATGGATTTTATGTCTAATTATAATGCACCAATTAAAAATAATAAGTAAATGCAAGCAAGATCATTAGAGTTCAGGGTCAGGGGTGGGATGAGGAGAGGGAAAGGAAATTTACTGGGGATTGAAATCAGCCAAATTATGTTCATCTGTGATTATGTCAAAATGAACCACACTATTATGTATAACTATAATGCAATAACAAAAACATAAAAATAAAATACATTTTAAACTATCACCTTGTTCAGATTTTTTGATCATACCTTTTTCAAAATATCTCCAATGTATAGCCTCACACTTCTTCATAAAATGATCACTTACATTTGATAAATTACCAGTTTTTGACTACATTTTTTAGTGGTGCTGGCAATCAAACCCAGAATCATACACACTCTAAGCAAGCACTCTACCACCGAGCTACATCTCAAACCATTTCCACCATTTCCAAGTCAAAAATTTGTTTACCATTTTTCATTAGAACCTTTCCCATTGCAGATATCAAAGTCTTTACTATGCAAGAAATAACTATAAATATAAATGAAAACAAAAAAATGTGTCATCAATCAAGATCCATTAAAGTTGTAACCTAATGGAGTTATTGTGAGAAGTAAATGAATTTATATGTATAAAGCATTAAGAATGGATGTCAAGCAATTTCAAACACTCAATTTCTGGTATACTAGTATTAACAAGTGTTTATTGAACATGCATTATTTGCACATCAATTTTAAGATAATAAAGTTATATTGAGTGAAAAAATGGACATTTTATTTTAAAAGAAGTGATGATTTCCTACTCACGGGCTGTATGAAGTGGCAAGTTATTCTACTGCTATTATTAATGTATTATTTTTTTTATGTAAGTCATAGGTGGTTTGATATAAGATATACATCTGAACTATTTTTCAATAAGCTTGATATATAGTAGGCCCTAGGTAAATATCATCTTCTCTTTATTCCTCTCTGTATCATAGTCAAATCAGGACACGAAACCCACACTGGTTATTTTAACCATATGCTTTAATGTAAGCAATTGTTAGTCATGTACAAACTTGATAACCAGGTTACAAGAAGTCTAAAGTAAAACTATAAGAGTATCAAAGAGGCATCAACTACAGGAATCCACCACCATCCTATGTCTAGAAGAACAAAAGAAAAGGGCTAGTGTAGCAGAGATGCATGAGGACGCTGGTTCTGCAAATGCTAGAAAAAACACAAACTGGATTCAGCATTTATCCAGGGAAGAACTGCTGCTGCTGTGGTGAAGAAGCCCTGTGAGGACCAAACTCAAGGAGGCTATGGGGGAAAGGAAGCCCACAAGAGGTACACAGGAAAGAGAGTGTCGTTTCCTCCTACAGCCTCCTAGTCACCAAGTGCCTCTGCCTTTTGGCAGAGTAGGAAGTAAGTTTTGTCAGGTTCCAGTCAGCATCACAAAGCAGAGCAGATGAGAAGCCAGACAAAATAGTTTAATAAATGGCCACTTCCCATCTCCTTGTATAGTTTCTTCCTTTTTTTTCCTAACAAGTTTTTTCCTACTTTCCTTCCTTCATTTCTTTCTTCCTTTTTTCCTGTCTTTAACCATTTTTTCCTTCCTGTATATCATCCTCTCCTTCCTCCCACCCTTCCTGAATGTTAATCTTAAAGGTTTGAAAAATTTTGTTAACAGAAAGGTAGGCAATTGTATTTATGAAATGAACAGATACATAAAATTATATGTATAAGTACATTGATGGGATTGCTAAAGTAAAATTGCATCCTGCCAGGCGTTTTACATTTTCTTTTTCATTTTATCAAATTTTCACCATGATGAGGCTAATGGAAGACCTAAGAGTTGAACCAAGATTTTTAGACTTCAATTTTTATGGTTAATCTTTCCTTATATTATGGATCTCAGTGTCTTAGTTCTGCTTCATAATTAGGGATGGATAGTTCAATCATTGCCATTTAAACTAGATAGGTCTCAAAGGAATGTTGAGAATTTTCTTAGACTGATAATGTGCAGATCATTATAAACACTACAAATTTTATAAGCAAATTTAAGATAAGGCAATAAATGTCCATACACACAATGCAATAAGGTTAGCAATCTGAAAAATCATAAAATAATTGCAATAATAACAAATATAATTATTTAGAGAGAGAATGAATGCATAATTGTTTTTTAAAAATATATAGACAGAATTTTAAGAAGGAGCACAGAAAGATATCATCTGTAATATCTCAAAATGTAGATTAGATGATAATTAAACTGCACTGAGTAATAAAATAAATAAAGATAACTTTCTTAGAATATTGAATTGTTTATTAATTGTTGTGTTGATAGCAACCTCAAGAGCACATTTTTTTTAATCTACTACTGGAAAATTCAAATCATGTATTTCCTAGTAAAGAGATAACATGAAGTAAGAATTACAAATATAAAAATATAATTGCAATCACCAGAGATTTAAAAAAATTAATTTCTTGTAATTACATTCAAAAGCTTCAGAAAATATGTATGTTAGAATGAATTACTCCCCGTGTGACTAAATCACTATAATTCACAACAAATGGTTAAAATAATGCTTTATGGGGGGCTGGGGTTGTAGCTTAGTGGTAGAGCACTTGCCTTGCACATGTGAGACACTGGGTTCAAACCTCAGCACCACATAAAAATTAATAAACAAAATAAAAGTATTGTGTCTGTCTATTACTAAGAATTTTTTAAATGTGTTAGGATGATGGACAATTTGTTGTTATATTTCTACCTACTGAATACAGACGTCTTCATCTAATAGTTAAAGTATTAAAAGACGCATATTTCCCTCTAATTTTATCTGTCACCCTGAAACCATGAATTTAAACTAGACTACTATTATGGGATTAGAAGAAATGTAGGAAGTTATAGGTCCAAAGTTGAAGACACAAATAAAGAGCTGAGAGAGGGAGGAGGAGGAGAAAGACGAAGAGAGAAGAATGTAAAGGGAGGAAAAGGGAGATGGGATTCCTCACAGTGAAATCTGTAACCAGTTGCAGCATGTCTGAACACAGGGACAGAGTGGGATACTTACGTAGCACCAAGAAGGAGGAACAGAAGGAGCAAAGGAGGAGGAGGAAGATGATGAGGAGAAGGAGGTGGTAAGAAGGGATGGGAGGAAAGGACAAGAAGCAATAGAGGAGGAAAAGCACCATGATTCTGCTGGATGTATATGGGAAAAGATATTATAGAAAGTGACAATCATGAAAATGTAATCCCTTAGTCTATTCTTACACATAAATATAAACTTTGCTTTCACCTCTTGTTAAACGTTTCCAATGAATAATGGATTTGAATAATTAGAATTTAGTTTTCTTTATCAAGCTTAATATCTGATAATGATAATGTTCAAGTTAAATGTAGAAAAAGAATTTCACACATCCCAAGTGTAAAAGAGACTGGATAATTAACATTGAGAAATAAGTTTCTACTAGGCTACTCAAGAGAAAATTTAATATTTCTTTTTCTTTCTAAAAGTGCAATTTGTCTGGGCATATGAAGGGAATTCAAATGTTGGAAATTGTTAGGAATATTGTTATCCAGGATCATAGAATATTTACAAATGAACTTTAGCCACTTTGCGAGATGAAGAAGAGAAAGTGATGAAGAGTCAAGTTCATTAGAAACTGTTTAAATTCCCTGCACCAAAGCATTGACCTAGAATCAAATCCTAAAGAAGGACTTCTTTCTAATCATGTCCTCAAGGTGTAACAAAAACTTCTTTCACTAAAGCCTCTCCACAAGCATCCTTGCCTCACAAGGCAATCTGCAATTTACAACTTGCAGCTTGTCTGGACTCAGGGATAGAAAGGAATACTCTCCTAGCACCAATGCTCTCTCCTTTCAGACCTCTATTGATTGCCTCCCTAGTGCTCCTTCTCTCTACCCTGAGATCCATAAAGTTCTGGTTACTGGACATCCCAGCTTGGTTTACTATTCTCCTTGTATAGCTGATTACCATTTTTAAAGTGCTGTAGTGATCCCTCATAATAACATAAGATACTTTATCTTCAGGAGAAACATAAAACTTGTACGTCAGGTCTACTCTTAATAGTTAAGCTATAGATCTGTTGTAATTGGTGATCTTCTGTGTACCTTTGGTCCCAACAGAGGTTCCCTGCAGCTTGGGGAGAACAGTTACTATACATGTCAATGATTTCTTCCTTCCTGAAAATATATCTACCTGCCCTTTCTCTTGTGCCAAGAGCATTATTAATTGTTCACAGTACAGAGGAGAAGTAAGAAGTTAATGTGCCAATGAAGGTTTATGGCAAATTATATTTTACCTGCTGAACTTTCAGAGTGACAAATCTGACATGTGTTCTACATAGTCTTTTAGAGGGTCTCTGATGAGGTTAAGCTCTATTTCCTATTAATTTTTAATTAATTAATTACTGGATATCTTTCTGCAGCATATTACCCCCACTGGTTTGATATTCTTCCTGGGATTACCTCTAAAACTATTTCAAAGATTTAAAGGGTGCAGGATAGTTGTTATTATCATTTCCCATTTAATTCACTAGTACTCTTGTGAATTGGGGAAAAACTCTGCTAGGAGATTTGGTACTAACCCTAGAAATTAAACTCTCGGAATAAGTTTCTGAAAGATTTCATAATATGTTTATTGAATGACCACAACTCATTTATTGGTTTACTTGGAAGGCCACCCTTTGAGTAAGAACTTCGAGCAGGAGAGGCACTCCAGGAGATTCAGGAAAATTATGGCTTTAATTCCATGTGTTCTTGTTTGTTATAGATATAAATGCAACACAGAATCGCTGGCAATCCTCAATGGGAAAATTTGCTTCGGGATTTGGTAGGGAAGTCATGATGTGTGCATCAGAATTATTCATTGTTCAAAATTAATAAGAGATGAGGTAAAATTCTCCAAGCAGCAAGTGATTGGAATAGCACATTTTTAATGATATAGAAATATGGATGATGCATGGAAAGTTACACGTCTCTTTTGGCTGGAAATCTAGAGGGGTGGAAGAAAAAAAAATTAGAACTAGGGCCAAGAAGCCTATAGATGGACATTGAGATAGGTCACAAAATGTGTAGATATTTGTGATTCACGTTAACCTTCAATTGTGGAAAAAAACTGCAAACCAGAGAGTTATAAGGGCTCATCCCAGTACTTTTATACTGAAGCCACTAGTGAACAGTCATGGTGGCATGAATGGAAGCTTTTGATAAGCTCCTTCTACAGATTAATTTAACTTTTTCCAGGAAATAATAATTAAAATTTCAGCAGTTGAGAAAATTTCTGATATGTACACTTCAACAATTTACCTTCCCTTAACAAGAACAAATAGCTGTGTTGTGCAGGGATGTCTACCATGAAAGCAACTCATTCTTACTGGAATGGATAATGGTATGTATATTTTTTCCTAACCTCTGTGCTTTTGTTCATACTCTGCAGGCTCAGAGAGTCTGATTTTCCCTTGAAAGGCCCTACATTATATAGCCTTGGATCAAGGGACACATTTGAGGGCCAAGGAAGTAAAAATGAGTGCCTGTTCATAAAGTTGATGAGTCATTATAAATTGTCACCCAGAAGCCACTAGACAAATAGAAAGTTGTAAAAACTTCCCAAAGACAGAGCTTAGAGAAGAGATCTTGTGAGACTTTTTGTGTTATCCCTCATAATTTAGTATGTACAAAAAATCTATAGTCATTATATGGTTATTTGTCTCCAAAATCTAGAATAGAAGTCTTATGGAAATATTGAGTTTAAAAAAAATAGCCCATTGCACCATCCCTCTGAAAGAGTCACTTGATGAATTTGGATGTGCCAGTCTGCAACTGGAGGTACATTTGCATTTGAGCCCCTGCTTCTTGAAAGAACATGGTGCTTCTATGAATGAATACAGCAATATTTCCATTAAAATAAAAATTGATGCCTGCCACCTGGTCATTTTGTACTTTGTATGTTTACAAACTGGAGTTTTATGTAAATGGTTTACATGATAGCTACTACTAGCATGCATAGGATTTTCATGCTGATTATTATGGAGAACTAGAGGTGCAATGAGAATACAAAATAGTATGTCTGCAACTTAAGGCTTTCCCTAGGATACTGTGTGATATTTCTATGCAAAGGGAAACAATAGACAGGAGATTACTGGAACCACAGCCTAATAAAGGCGAGGTTATATAGAGTAGGACTCAGGCCTTTCAACTTCATCCTATTTTGAAAATCAGCTCTCTAGGGAACTAATCTAGATCAGTGCAAGCCATTGGGTGAATGTGAAGGGACACTGAAAGTAGTGCTAAAAGAAAGAGGAAATGAATATCATTATTCACTTAAAATTTGATTTCTTTGAGCCAGACAGGATGTCACATGACTTTAATTCCAATGGTTTGGGAGGCTGAGGCAGGGGGATCACAATTTGAAACCAGCCTTAGAAGCTTAGTGAGACCTAAGAAACTTGGTGAAACTCTGTCTCAAACTAAAATACTACTACTACTACTACTAATAATAATAATAATAATAAAAACAAACAAAACAAAAATGGGCTGGGGTGTGCTCAGTGGTTGAGTGCTCCTAGGTTCAATCCCTGATTATTGTTATGCTATAATTCTTCTTCTTCTTCTTTTTTTTAATTTTAGGCATCCATTACCATTAAGAATCCATTACCATGAAGAATCCATTACCATGAAGAATCCATTACCTTGAAGAATCAGTGAAGAGCAGTGCTGATTTAATTCTATCCATGAGATCTCAATGCTGCAAGGTGATGTAGTCAGTGTTCCATAAAAATCTCCTTAGCCCATTCCAGAAGATAACTGAAAGTTTGCTGGGATTTTCCTATATGTCAATGGTATTCTACACTATGCACTTATATCTCTCAGTGTAATGGCTCTGTCTGGATATATGAGCAAGATCAATGTGCCCACGGGACAGTTCAGAAGTGTCAAGGGGTTAATGACAGTAGTAGCGACCCTCAACCAATGGAGATGAATATTAGAGAATAACCAACTCATTCCTCAGGGACAAAATTTTGAGATATTTTAAGCACAGTTATCACTCACTGGGATTGAACCCTGGTTACCTGCAGTGGTCACTGGCTCTTTAATGTACCCTTTATTGCTTATCCTCCATTACTGTCTCACTTTTCTACTCCTACTATGCTTCCAGATTACTTCCTAGTGAACTATTAGCAAAAGAAAAAAGAAAAATCATTTGTTTTAGAAACTCCTTTTGGGGGAACACTATTTAAGACACCGTTATCTCATAATTTATTACTGGACTAGTTTTCTAACAGAGTCCAAATAATAGAAATATGTTTGGTTGAATAAATTATATTCTCTATAAGAAAAAAAATCCAGAATTAAAGATAATACTCAATAAAGAAAGAAAGGAAGAAAAAAACACTCATGCATGACTACAAAATGATCATCAAAGCCAGATTCATGAAAGAGGTAAAACCATTAAGGTCATGAACTGATAAAAATAGGAATCGTAATAAGGAAGACGAGCATTTTAAATGAATACAGAAATATCAGCTTTCCATAATATGGTTTTCTGTAAGAATATTGACAGGGCTTTGAGGTCACATAGCCAACTCTACATCAAGAGAACCCGTTCTTTGAGTTATATTTTCAATGGATTTATCGCATTTACATTGTGTATGAAGATAGCTCTCTTAGAGGGGAGGCAGCAGTCAGTTTTCTATGCATAGAAAGGAAAACTGAATCCCAGGAAGATCAGGACTGTAAATTAAATGATTTGGCTTTAGCTCCTGGTACGTCCGCTTTTGTTGCTTGACCCTTGTCCACAGGCTCAGTTCTGCCCACTGTTCAGGATCAAACATGCTTCGAGCCTGGACAAATTTAGAAAACCTTAATTCAGTTGACAGAATGGTCAGTACAAAAGCACAGTTGTTGCAAGTCTTTCGTCCAAGAATAGCTTAACCCTGCCTCATTGCTGTGACCCACCTCCAACCAGTGCAGTAAGCTGCTCTCTTACTTACTAATGACTCCTCAGTTAAAGTCCTATGCTCTCCTCTCAGTACCCATTCACTGATGTTCCCATGGTATCTGTCCACTCTGTTTTTTTTTTCTCTCTTAACTTGCTTCTTCCTCTCTTGATCTAATTCCAGTCATACAGTTTAAAGACATTTCTCTTTTTGTTTTAGCATTCTAGAATGAGAGGAAATGATACTGATAAATATAAATACAATATCAATACATCTGATGGTAAATACATATAAATACCTATGATGGTAACCATTTAAACAAGAAGAAATGAATCATGCCTTAAAAGTCAAGAGAGCAGTGCAAGAAAAAAGAAAAATATAGTGATATTTACCTGAAACTAAACCCATGATAAAGGCCTGAACATACAGTTGATCCTAGACTCTCCTACTGTGTTCTCACTGTGTTTCACTAGTCATTTATCCCCACTTTGTCCTTTGGTGAAGAGGACCTGTGGGAAGTGGAGATTAACTTTCCCATCTCTGGCCAGGATACTACATTCTCATTTTTACTATGCCCCATGATTTATGTAACCTTTCCTGGTCTCATCTACCATGCCATAGCCAGTTCCTCCGAGTTGTGTTTTTGAAAAGAAAAAAAAAATGCTTCTGAGCAACCTTCTGCTTTCTGAGAGCGAATATTTACTAATATATCTTGAACATTTAGAATTGGACAATTCTTATTCTAAATGCTTGCTATTAAGGGTTTCATCTCATGCTCACCCCATGCCATCATTCAAATCTTCCTGTTAGTCCCATTTTGTAGACAATTAAATTGAAATATAGGCACTACAAAAAATTTTGCAGTGGTCTCATAGCCAGGAAGCTTCTCATCTAGAATTCAAAAACCAAAATGTTTGATTTGAGAATCCATAAAATTCTAATTCATGTCAGAAATGTGCTGGCTCAAAACCAAAACAGAGTCAGAATTTCACATTTTAGTTTCAAATGAGATTTGGAGTTTACATAAACAGACTGATGTTATTTGTTGGCCAATGGATTAACCTGTGAGTTCTGGATTTCTGAGCCATTTCTTGGTCTGGTCTCATGAGTGCTGCTGGGAGCATGTAAAGTAGTCAGTGCCCAAACAGGCAGAAGTGGCTGTTTGCAGAATGGAGTTATTTGAACTTATTTATTTTTTTTTTTTTTGGTACTGGGATTGAACTCAGGGGCACTCAAACACTGAACTATATCCTCAGCCATATTTTGTGTTTTATTTAGAGACAAGGTCTCACTGAGTTGCTTGGCATCTTGCTGTTGCTGAGGCTGGCTTTGAACTTGTGATCCTCCTCTCTCAGCCTCCTTAGCTACTGGGATTACAAGTGCATGCCACCACACCCAGCTTGAACTTTAATTTGCAACTTTTGTTTGTTTATTTTTAGATTTTTCTCTTTACATTAAACCCTCTATGATCCTTTTACAGGGTCTATAAAAGTCGTTTCCAAGGCCTATCTAGTGAGTCATAATCCAGATGCAAGTTTTGCTCTTTGATAGTGGTCTAGGTAGCCTAGAACACTCAAGGAGAGGCTGACTTAATAGGGCCATGTTTTAGAAGGTCGAATATCTACCCTGAAAGATTTGAGATATCCTTGACTCATCTGGGTCTTACAAACTGGACTTATCTAAACTTTAAGCCTTTGTTAGACAACTCTCTTTCCCCTAATTCCTTGCCAACATAGTCAGCTGCTGTATAACCCTACCCAGTCTGGTCCTGGCCAGTTTCTATCCCTCCTAACTTCCTAGAATTAAAATTTCTACATGTGTGTTCTGTTTGGACCCCAAAAAGAACACTGGAGACTTGATCTCTGAGCAAAGGTGTGATTAGAATATGATAGTCATGCCAGGAGGCCAGATCTGGTGATTGAACAAATTTAATTCTAGGCTATCAGCTGAACACAGGCCTTTCCTTCACATTCTGTCTCAGAAGGGCATCTAGGACCTTATTACAAACTGAATAATGATCTCTTCTGGGGGCAGCTTTTCCTTCCTTTGCCACTATGCTCAGGGAATTAGAGGTGCAGAAAACATCTCATCAGTTAGCAATGAATCTGTGCTTCATAACCAATCACCTCATCACATATGAATGTTCTTTGGAAAACTACACCATGATATAGCCATTGGATAGTTTTGTGGAAGTTCCTTGACACAAACATAGAAGCCAAATTTGCCATAAAATAGAGCTTGAGGAGGATGCAAACCTCCTGTATGGTTTCTCCATATGCCTCCTATAACAATGGAAACCTCGACACCCCTCTAGCATAGGGGTGCAGGGTTAGGTGAATAGCTGGCTGGGATTCCATGGTACGAGCCAGAGTTAAAATGTGAATTCCATTCAGAACAATACTTATAATTCACATATTGTATGTGACCCTCAGAAAATCAAGATGCTTTTGTTTATATTGGTATAGAAATGTGTTTATTAGAGGTTGTCTTCCTCCTTCAAAGTACTTTTAAACATTATTAGCAAAAATTAACTCAGAAAAGACAGGAACAGTGGTTTTCTGAGTAGTGTTCTCAACCATAAAGAAAGGAAACCTAGGGCTAGGGATGTGGCTCAAGTGGTAGCGCGCTCACCTGATATGGGTGCAGCCCGGGTTCAATCCTCAACACCACATACAAACAAAGATGTTGTGTCTGCCGAAAACTGAAAAATAAATATTTAAAAATTCTCTCTCTCTCTCTTTTTCTCTCTCTCTCCCTCTCTCTTTAAAAAAATAAGAAAGAAAGGAAACCTAATCGTAAGAGAAGAAAAATACTTAAAAGGAATTTTCATTAAATTTGAAATGTGAATAAGGCAATGAAAGAGTTAATTAAATGATATGGGAGAAGCCAGAATATGAAAATATGAATAGTTTTTGGAGGTGAAAATATCTCATAAAAAAAGTCCAGATGAGACAAAGCATGATGCATTTGGAAAATCATGAGGTCATACTAGTAAAATTATACGAAATCTCTTCAAAAGGGGTTTCCTAAACTGCAAGATCCTTGGGTATTTTTTTAAATTTTAATTTGTTATATATGACAACAGAATGCATCGCAGTTCATATTACACATAGACAGCACAAGTTTTTATATCTCTGGTTGTTCACAAAGTAGAGTTATAGCCTTTGTATCTTCATACATGTATTTTGGGTAATGATGACCATCATCTTTCCTACCCTTATGCCCATCCCCTTCCCCTCACTCCCCTTTTTCCTATCTAGAGTTCATTTATCTTCCCATCACCTCTCCCCACTCCCAGGCAGTATATTATGAATCAGCATCCTTAAATCAGAAAAATCATTTGGCATCTGTTTTTTGGGGATTGGCTAATTTCACTTAGCATTATATTCTCCAGCTCCACCCATTTACCTGCAAATGTCATGATTTTATTCTCTTTTAATGCTGAATAATATTCCACTGTGTATATATACTATGTTTTCTTTATCCATTCATCTACTGAAGGGCATTTAGGTTGGTTCCATAGTTTAGCTGTTGTGAATTGTGGTGCTGTAAACATTGATGTGGCTTTGTCCCTGTAGTATGCTGTCTTCAAGTCCTTTGGGTATAGATTCCCCTGCTTACCTTGTTGTTTTAACAAGAAGTTATATTTTTATTGTTATTATTATTATTAACCAGGAATTGAACCCAGCGGCACTTAACCATTGAGCCTCTTCCTTGGCCTTTTAAAAAATTTTGAAAATTTTGAGGCAGGGTATTCCTAAGTTGCTGAGGCTAGTCTCAAAATTGTGATCCTCCTGACTCAGCCTCCTGGGTTGCTGAAGAAGATTTTTAGATACTGAGATCAGGTTCTATCACAGCTGAGAAGAGAGTACCAAATCATATGAATCTTCTAAAACAATAATGATTTAAGATATAAAAAATCTGCAAAGGTAATACAGAATGGAAATGAAAACTGAGAAAAATCTTTTAGCCATGGACAGGAACAAAACAGAACACGGAGGGGAGGCACACTGAGACTTAGCAATTTTTTAAATTCTGAGGTTTAGAAGTCAAGCCCACTTGGCAGTCAGGCTTTACCTAGGCAATTATGCTACTAATGAAATTCTGGTCCAAGAGGGGTCCCAATTGACCCATCAATTCCCAAGATTCCCATTAGAGTTGGAAGCAGTTACAGCCTCAGGTAAGAATGTGACCTCTGGAAATTGAGCCTGGGACTTGGGTTCTGATATTACTGTTTTCCTAATGATGACAATGTTCTCTAGTTCCCAAATTAGAAACTTTGTTTGAATGCACCCTTGCTTTGTATATGTACATATAATTAAAACAGATGTTTCACCCCTGCAATGTCTCATTTCCCTTCTATTTCCTTTTATTCCAATTATCATCATTCTCATTAAAGTGAATTTATTGAATTATTACTTATATCTCAACATTTGTGAAGATATAATATAACAATTATCCATTAAAATAATAAAAAAGGAAAAGAAAGTGAATAGATTTGTAATTCACAGTTATCACACAAAATAACTATAATTAATAATTTTTCACATAAAACATTTTTCCTACATCTGCTAAAGCAAACTGCTTTTTATCTTCTCAATTTTCTTGCTTATTTTAACTTTTGTGCTTTGGCTCATGCTGTTTACTTAATCATAATTCTCTTTGTGGTATGCACCCATTATAATCATTCCTATAATTCAATAGCCATCTGAAACATAATATGGCTACCTGAAATTTCTTCTTTTTTCCATCCACATATTTTTTCTCTAATTTGACTCTGCATAACTGTATGCATATCTGTTATTACGTGTAGGGATTCAATTTGATGTGACCATAGCCATCTTGGTTATAATTGTCATTTTACCTGACTAGTGACCCTGGCATGCATTCCAAAGTCCTTCAGATAATCAGTCAAATGTGTTGTGCCTGCCACTGACATTTAGACTATTTCTTATCTGAACTTGAGCAAGTGAACAGTTCTTGAAAATGATAGGTACATTCTGGTTGCTCGTGGCCATCCTTTTTCTAACTTAGCACACTAGCACCATTTTTCTGCTACAGGTGTGGGAATCTACGGTTTTACCACTACTGCCCAAGACATGTTTATGTATATAAACCCAAATAATTTGCAATTTGTACTGTCCTGGATTTATCTCCCTCTTTGTTCAGTCTTGTGATATCTTCCAAATTTGCAGTCAGTTCTCATACACTGGAAGGAGATCTTTCCCAAAGAGAAAGCCAAAGAAAAGAGGAACCATATTTTACTCACTGATGTAGATGCTATGGGAGTCCCAGTCAGGGATAAATAACAGATTCTTTCTTTTAAGGTTTTAGCTATTGGGAATGAGACTCCAGAAGGCTCTTTAAGAATTGCTTCATTTGAAACTGGAGCTTAGCTCAGTGGCATGGCCCATTTGGGGCTGCCTGTTCCCATGACTGGTCAACTTGAACACATGAACACCCAAACAGTTTACTTCAAATGAAGACAAATAAAGTCATCAGAGGTTAAAAGATCTTCATAGACCAGCTTCTCAGTCCATCAAAGAAACTATATCACAGAAGAGATCTTCCCCAGCCTTCCTCCCCTTTCTTCCACAGGTGTCAATCCTAAAAAAAATCCTCTATGTGTTTTCTTTACCTTTTAATGGGCTTCTTGGGGAATATGAACTGTGTTGTCATTCATTTTTTTCTTTAAAGTATGGAACTATTTGTAATGCAAATATTAACTTCTTTATGTGCAATGCATAGTTTTAAATGTGTTTGGGGAAAAAAAGGAAAACAGAAGAAGAAATAGAAATTATAACTAATAAAGGATCTGAGGTAAAAGATTAGTTAAATATATTTATAAAAGACACCAACTGATTAGCACATACACAGATAAGTAACATGGGGAATCAGAGACAGAAACTGTGTTTCCTGTCTCCAAAAAGAGATTTTCAGTTCCTTTAAGGTATGCATATGTTTTTATAGAATTTTTGCTGCCCTGCTGTATCCACTGACTTGAACAAAACTGACACTTGGTGTGTAATTGCTGAATTGATCCCATGTTGGATTTTTCTGAAAAAAAAATCCACAAGAAACATTTAACAGAGTCTCCCTTGCACAATGATTTAGAATAACTACAAATTAATTTGAATGCCCAGGGAGTCATTTTATCCCAGGGGTTTATTTATTACTGAGAATAAGAATTATAGGTAAAAAACTCTGAGGCAGAAATGTCAGTGCTAAAAGCTGAAAATGTGCTGAGGTGCATGCTGAAAAAAAATAACATTCATAATTTCAAAGACTCTCAGATTGATTGGTTCAGCTTCCTAGACAGGTGGGTACTGCCCTCCATTTACAGCAGGCAGAAGCTATTATGATCTGTATTTCTCCAATTCTAATTTGCTTCATCTCTAACATCACCCTGTTGCAAGGCTAATGCACAAGTTCATTATTTATCTATTTGTTATAGCAAGTTGTTTAAGAAATTTTGAGATGGTTATATGAGTCACTAAGTGCTTAGTCTAAAGGAAAAAGAACTGTGTGTCAACGTCCTGCAGCATTATCTTATTTAACCTGAAAAAGAAATCTCGTTTTAGAAGAAGCAAATACAAGTGTGGTTCAACAATCAAAACAGGAAAATAATGAATTAAATGTAAATGTATCACTGAATACTATTTATTTTTGTTTTCTTAGAAAAATTTAAGACAGCTAAAATGATTTTATTAAAAATAATTTATTAAAGAATCTATTTCACTGAACATTAGTATTTACTAACTATATTATTTTTTCATTTAGCACCATTTGTCAATGTGATGAAGAGGATATAGAGACACTCATTTTATGAAAGTGAATGTATACATTTAAAAATAGACAAAAAGGAAAATAATGGTGATTACCATAAATTTTCCGGAAGCTTCATTTAGTGGTGAAATCAAAAGGGAACAATGGAAGAATTAAGGTAAATTTTGAATCCCCCAGCATAAAAGTTTATCCTAAGTTCACATCCAGACGCAACATATCATAAACATTTGAATTTTAGTTCTATCCTTACTACCCATAAGTGACTGTGGATATATCTATGTGGAGTCTCATTTCCGTTCTTTCTTGCTGTTCAGTTCCTTTTTAAATTTCTTAATTAAAGAATAGTTGATTAATGACTCATAAGCAATTTATATTTCAAAAATGTCAAAACACATCATTGCAAAGAGATGTTTTTTAAGCTTAGATACAGGCGCCTACATTTCCCTTTCTGATAAACTTGGCATCTACTCTGTTAAAATAGTTTTTCTTTCTTTATAAAATGTACCCAAGCCAGCTCAAATGAAAATATCATTTTCAAAGCTTAGTGTTTCAAAAGAAATAAATGATAATTGCACATATGTTATATAATGTACTTGCATTATATGCACTTAGATTATTTTGTTCTAAGTGGATACTGGTTCTCTTTAAGCTCTTTTTTAAATTCGTCCACCCAGCATTTTATACTTAATTCCATGGATCCTGCAGAAGAAGCATTTCTTATTGTCCTTTCTTATATATTCTGACCTTTCTTGTTTCTGATTGCTTTGAATTTCAGGACATCTGACTATTCCAGATAATACCCTCCTTTTTCCAGGTACTATCCACTGCCTGGTCACTACCTTTCCTTTACTGACAAACATAAACCTTGACTTTTGTGAAGATTTTTGTTCCCAAATCACTGTCATGTCAATACCACTGCTCTTACAATACTGGTCTTATTATCAATATTCATGATCCTCCGAATCAAGTGGAGGTGTATTGACTTTTTTTTCACCTTTAGTGAACCAGTCTATCAATCTATCCTCATTTCTTGCACTGACCTAGGTGTTGTTATCAACAATAACTACAATTCTTTATCCACTTCAGAATAAATTATTTACTTATACTCTGAATGCCAGCTTTTAGTGTTCCAGAAATTTTCTATAATATCCAGTTTTGCAGACATCACTAGCACCTACAATTCAATGATCTTGCTATATTTTCATTGAGACTTCTCCCACCCCAACGTTCTCTCACATATGTTAAACCCTATAGTTTATTCTTCAACTTCCTAAGTGGAACATTTTACTGAATTCCTATTATTCCTTTTATTTCACTTGTTGCATAAAAATCAACTACTTCATTTTTCTGTGTGGCTGGGAAGAACACTAAGCAAAGCAGTCTGGACTTAGTTTACTTTCATCAAGAAGCACACAGTGACTCCTGGCTACAGTCCTGCATTTCATTGACCCAGTAATTCTTTGTTCTCTTAACCATCTTCTTCATTTTTTTGCTCATTATTTTCCAACCTCCAAAGGATACCACTGGTTACTGGTTACCTTGATGAGTCCTGCTTCCTCAAATGTTGAAGTATAACACCAGAGAAGCACACTGAGGAAAGCATAAGAGTAGAAAGTAAGAAGCTTTATTAAAGGATAGTAAAACAGGTGTAAGAAGGGGACCCAAAGCAGGATCCATGGGATGAGGAAGTCCTGTCCCTTTTATATACGTAAAGTTTCCCTTGTTCTCCTGCATTCTTCTCCCTTATCTTGTTCATTTCCCCCCATCCTTCATAGTGACTGGGGGATGTGTGGGGAATGGCCAGGGGGTGAGCAGGTGGGCTAGAAGGGCCTAGGTGGAGTGGTAGACAGGAAGGGAGTGGCAGCCCAGGGGGCCTTGATAAGCAGCTTCTGGTCTACTTAGAAGTTGCTTCATTAACAAGCTTTTTAGGAGGAGGAATATGAAAGATCTTTGGGGACCTGAGCATTCCTTTCTCCCAGGGGCTGTTTCCAATATCCTGGACTCAAATCCAACTCCATTTTCTCCATTAGACCAGATACACTAACTACCTATCTTTAAATCTGGCTTCACAACCCTACTCAAACTTCTCATGTCTAGTGCTATTGCTTCCTTTTACACTGAGGTAAGAAAAATATGGCTTACTTTCATAAATGTCCACCTCCACATTGTTATTTTTTATACATGAGTTGTTCACCAGATTCATCCACTGATATGTATTAATTGGGTGGTAACTGTAGGCAGGTGGGATGTAGTGGAAGAAGGAGACCACTGGAAGATACCTTTGGGGTTCATATTTTGCCTGTGTTGTGATTTTCTGAGCTACTTTCCTCCAACACACCCTTCTTCCATGATATTCTGCTTCACTTAGGCAATGAAGTTGGCTGACTGCAGTCTACCTCTGAAACCATGAGCCAAAGTAAACTTTTACTTCTCTCTGTTGTTCTTGTTAGTTCTTTTGGTCCTAGTGCCACAAAAGCTGACTATAACACATCTACTCAAAACAAACAAACAAACAAACAACTATTTTGTATTATATTCTTCCATACTCTGAATTCCCCCTGATAAAATAATTTAGCTTATATAAGATCAACACTTCCTCTATTTGAGACTAAATCCTTTTTTTTCCCCATTTTTCTCATGGACAGTGTCCTTGAAACATATTCTTTCTTTCTCCCCTCTACCTCCTTTCTACCTACCTCTCTTTCTCACCATTTTCATTTCCAAGGAAATATATACCCAATGGGACATTCTAATACTTATGCTTCTTTCTAAGTAAGAGAAAAAAAAGTAACCAATTAAAATTAACTTTCTTGTAAGAAAGAAAGTAACCAATTGATTCCCACTATTAACACTGGGTCTAATAAGTTTAGTCATAGACTGATGAGAAATTTATGTTACTTTGAGATTTCCCTTTTAGGTTCTTTGGACATATTTAAGTTGATCATATAGTGCATGCTATGATGCATTACTCTCAATTTAAAAGAGGTTTGAATATTAACCAGAAAGACTTGGCCTAGAGGCCCAGATATTACTACTAGATGTATCAAAAGGATATAACTATGGTTTTTCTCTTCCACAGAAGCATGACAGACTTTGTGGTTAGAGGGGGATGAATCTATACTTTTAGTTCAACTGTCATTTCTTCTGGTACTGAAAACAACTATTCCTTTTGGTGTTCTTCAAGTCCTTGATGTCAGCCCATATTTTCTGGGTTGTGCTAGTTGGAGACACAATCAAAGGAAATTGTATGATTTATGACAGGCCAAAAAAATCAATATCATAATTTTGGCTGTTATTTTCTAAAGAGAAGACTACTTTTCTTCTAAAGATGACAAGGTAGTAGAATATAACTGGGGGTTTTCTGGTGGCTACATTTTACTATTGCATGTGAAAAATCATCTTCTAATCAAATCAGTAAATCTTAAAGAGTAATGAAAAACACACTACTGAGGACATTGTTTGAGAAACTAGTTTTAGCTCTTTCTAAGTCATTCTTCCTAGAATTTTCATTTATTTGTGCCAACTGGTTTCAAGTTTGAGTTAGGTTTCTGTCACTTACTGAAGAAGGAGTTGTGACTAATACAGATATAAAGGTGAAATACAGGAGAAATGGACATTTTCTCAGCAAGCTGAAGTGACAGATACATGACATTGTCTCTTGCTGCTACACCCAGTCAAGAATTGTGATTCTGCAGGATTTGCAGTTACATACTGAATAGTTGGATTTTAACATATGACAATATTTGGCTATTTTACTACCAGAAATAAGTATCTACATGAACACTAAATGACTGACTTTATTTAACCTTTCCCCCCCCCCAACTGCTTATCTTACATTTTTGGAAAATGTATCTGTCCCTAATTTTTAGAGTTTCTGCCATTTTGAGTTTGATGCTGTGAGAGGTAGTACTTGTACACTTTTTTTCTGACTGATTTAGGGAGAGAGACTGCATTAATTTTAGCTAATCATTTTTCCATTTGGAAAGTCTATTCCTCTAATCAATGATGATATCTTAATGATTGGCTCCCATCCTAACTTAGAGATACTTTCCTGCTAATTTAAAACTTGGAATTAGTAAGAGAAAATTATTTAGGGAGATAACAGCTGAAACATCTATACTTTTCTGTGCTTTGGGCTGCCCCTTTTCAGCATCTAGAAAGAGGTCCAGGTTGAGAGGAATGGAACCAATATGCAGAAACAAGTTAACAAAGGAAAAAGATAAACTCTTTTGCCTGGTGGACTGACATATGCCTGTAATTCCAACAGCTTGGGAGGCTGAGGCAGAAGGACTGCAAGTTCCAAACCAGTCTCATTAACTTAATGAGAACTTATCTCAAAACAAAACAAAACAGGCTGGGATGTAGCTCAGCTGTTAAGCACCTCTAGGTTTAATCCCTGGTAACCACCCCCGCCCCAAAATGAGAAAGATAATGACCTCCTCCTAGTCTCCCTTCAAGACCTAGGTCTCCAGTTTTATTCCTGAGGTCCCTAGTGGTATTGCATAAAAAAGTTCTACTACCCTCTTAATAAATCTATTTAGTTTCAATTAAGTTTTAGTTAGGTTTCTCTCGTTTTAACCAAAAATGAAACTAACTATGGGGCAGTTTATTGGGTGCCAATAAAGCATATGATGTACAAAACTGATAGAATGGCATAAAATTGTGTCTCAACAAAAGCATTTCATCAAATTTGTCATTTTTTTATTGCAAGAGGAAAATAAGAGATGATTAAAATCAGAGATATCAATATCTCACTGTTTCTGTAGCAATTAGTAAACAGCCAGTTAATGATCTTAATCTTTTGATAGTTTTCAACCTCATATTATAAGGTTTCACCCCAACTTTGTTATTCTGAACATTTTAAAATTAATAATTTAAAAGAAGGTGTTGGTAACATGCTTGTTAAAATCAAACAAAACAACAATGTGAGAAGAATGGGTGGGAAGAATAGAAAAATAAATTGGCAAAATAAGTAATTTGGAAAAAAAAATGTTAGTATACTGAACATTTCATTAAAATCTAGCAAAAATAATTGCAAATACTTTAATTAAGATTAAAAAATACCAAAGACAAGTAATGAGTAGGGGAAAATACATCTAAACAGCAGAATATGTAAAAATGTATTAATTTATTTTGAATAAAGTTAAGCTCCCCTTGTTCAGCAATATGATAATGCTACTAGAAATTCTAAATTGGTATTCAGTAGTATTAATAAAAGTTTGATGCCTAGACTAATGTCAGAATCAGAACATAAATTCAACAGTAGGCTCCAAACTATAGCCCATCTAGAGAACGACAGGCTAATTCATGAATTCATAGGAAATCTTTCATGTTTAGTACCAACAGTTGAAATTAAGGCTGGTTATTTTGAAGAATTATGGGGTAAAGTATGAACTTCATGGGCATATTCCAAAATAAACAATAAAGACAACATGGGAAATTATAATAACATTTGTTAAATTTTAATTGTATTAAGACTAAAATGATACATTTAAATAACAAACAGAAAAGAAGAAAATTCCAACCCATAAGAAAAAGATATATCTCAGAATTTGGAGTATATGAAAACAAAATATGATATAGCAAAAAAGTTTTAAATTCTTTAGTTTATAAAAGAAAACTTAGCACAAGTACTGAAAGAAAGTTACAGAGGGAGGGCCTAAACATGAAATTTAGTAGATAATTTCTAAGATCCTTTGACCCAAATATTGTGAGACCTATCAATTTCACTATATCAAATGCTGATATGGTTTAATTATGTAGTTTCATTTCTATAAAAAGTCACTTGATGTTAATTCAATTTTCTAGACGTAAAATATATCCAGGAGGAAGATGATTTTTATAAGTTGAGTCAAGCCAAAAATATGGTCCCATGAATCTTTTCCAAAGGGGATATGTTAATTTGTAAGAATGTATTATTAAATTGCTTGTCTGTTTATCTACATACTTTACTGGACTCTACAATAATGATTATAAATACATTTTTAAAAACATCTGATCCAAAAAAAAAAAAGAAAAGAAAAATGGAGAAGAGAGGTAAAATAATGTAGTTTTGTAAGATGAAACATTTAACAGAAGGAATAGTTAAAATCTAAGTATCTGAGGAAGGGACTATTATGAGACCCACAGAATATACTCCTCAAACACTTAGAGACTTTGTGAGTAGAACTGTCTGGCTGTTCTATAACAGAGGATGAGCTCAGGATGTGAGAAAGGGAATTTCAATTAGGGTAAAGTTTATATAAAAGAAAAATTGTGCATGCCTCTTCCCAGCCGCCTTTTCTCAGACAAATGATAATTTTTTAACTTAATTTGAAAGTCTCTGCTCTTTTAAATGAAATGATTAAATAGTTTGTTAATTTAAAAAAATAGGTATCTCAAGCTCTGGAGAAGGTAGCAACAGAAGGTAAACATGAATCTTATTTATCTGAGTCTGGCAACAAGGGAATTCATTCAAGATTTCCAAGAGAAACTGAAAGATTCTAACATCTTCAGCTGATACATAAACTATGTTGGCCAATGCTTATTGTTTAATAATGTTGACTACCTAAAAATTTCTGTGACCAAATCACTAGGGTTCTTTCATTCTCATTTACTGATTTTATTTTCTTATCACTAAATCACCTTCAAACTTTTAAATGGAACTTTAAATCTCTTCAAACAGTACATACATCTATAAAGTCTCAAGGTTCCCATTGTCTTCTCTCCTTGAGGACTTTCCTTCTGAAATTGATCAGCACCATGTCCCAGACTGAGCTGGCTAAAATCTAGGTTGGTCTTGCTGCTATTACTCTGGAAATTTTCTTCACTACGTACTTGAAAATTTCTTTGGCATCTTTGTTGTGTTGGATCACCACCAGTGACTATCATATATTTAATTTTTCTTGATTTTTCTCCTTTACTTGTTGGAGTATAGCCTTCTGAAGCTTCTTGAAAAAGATTGCTTGGAAGGTTAATATTTTCAGGACTCATATGTCTGAAAATATTCAGACTATTTCTGACTTAATATATTGGATGTTTAAACTTCTCTAGATCAAAACTAGTTTAAAAGCGATTATCTTACTCTCTTCTAATTTCTAGCATTGCTTTAAAAACTCATACTGGTTACATGGTACTGAGTTTTGAGTAGTCAGGTAAAGAGTAAATTACTATAAGCCACAAGACATTTTTAACAGAAGGAATTTAATCAATAGATTATATATATATAATTTGGCATAAAATTTTTTAATGCAATAAAATGTTTTACAAATTATTGAGATGTTTTATACCAAGAAAGGAAAATATGTGGTAGGACCACAAATAAAGCCTTTTTGGAGTACCTGAATAAACATTCATGTTGTATTCTGGAGTTCAAATATGAGTGACCAGTAAATGAGGTAATTAGTGAGGTTTTGGTTTCTGCATTTAAAAATTGGAAACACACTCTAGATTCATGTTTTGGCACACTTACTTCTATGTTTCTTCCAAATATTAAAATATGGCTTGCAAAAAAAAACTTTTAAAAGCTTAGTTATTATGACAGTTTTTAGAGATTGCTAGGCAAGCACAAAAACATCTGAAGACATTCAAATATGTTGGAGGTTGCAAAAACCCTCACCTGCTCTCAAAATAGTATGTTCTTAAAAAGTAATCCACAGGGTAACCAAGCAACAAACCAACCAACAAAACTTCAAATGGTTATGTGCTCTTTTCATAATATTCTTTGAAAATAATTTCATTCCTGATTAATGCAAATGCACCCTCAGTTTAGGTCCATATATTATCTTTCAATGCAGTGTAAAATGTGATCTGGTTTATATTTCTGAGATAGAGTCAAGGCTTACATCTTCTCTTTAGACTCCTCATCCTTCTTTTTACTTCTTTTCTATTTCCTACACCTTCTGAACATTACATCATATCATATCTCTAATATTTAATGGGCACCAAAGCATAAATAGAGCATTTAATTTCTTTTCAGTGAGATGAGAAAAAACAATTCTTAATGGAAAACTTGGTCAAATGGGAAGCCCAGATTATCTTAATTAAGTCCTCAGCATATCAGAGACACCTTAAGTAACATTTTGACTTTGTCCTTTGCTCATAGGATGGTGTGATTTGAAGAAAGACAGGCCATACATTCACTCAGAGAGAATATAGCACTTACATAAGGTGGTAATTTAAAAATTGTTTTTTAGTTATAGATGGACACAATGACTTTATTTTATTTATTTTTATGTGGTTCTGAGGATCGAACCCAATGCCTTACATGTTCTAGGAAAGCTCTCTACCACTAAGCTACAACCCCAACCTCCAAGGTGGTAATTATTATAATATGCATAGCACACTGATAATATTACCTTCAATAAATGACTTGCATCTAATTTCACATGAGTAAAATATAGGTCATTGTATTGCCTCTGAATAATGAATGAATTTTTGTATTCAACAGGATTCAGAAAAGGAACTTTCTGGGAATTTTATAGTATGGTTAACTTTTTAAATGGTTAAGTTATGGTAATTTTCAAAATTATGAAAAGGTTCTAGGGAATAGTAGCTTCAGAATTTAAAAGGACATTTTCATTAAAAATTTGAAAAGCATATCACATTTATTTGAAATTTAAAATGAACTATTTAAGATGTTTGTTTAGTCTCCCAGAACCTATCTTTATGCTTAGATTTTAGATTCTGTTAAGTAGGAAAACAACAACAACTGTATCTTAAACTCAACTTAGTGTGTTCAAAGGTTAGATTTTGAAAACCTGTTGGACTTCATATTGAATGTGATTTTATATATAATATATGTAATCATTACATAGAACATTGCATTGTACAATTTGCCAGTTTTGAAAATCTATATCATGCATGCATATATTTACTTTTATTTCAAACAACACAATTACATGTGTCTTTTTATCCCAAATCTATGGTTTCTACACTTTTTTCTATAGCAATTGTTTCATGTAAAAATGCATTTCTTGAAATTTATTCTGGTGTGGATGAATATCTTTGAAACAGTGAGAATGTCACCAGCAAAGTGCACTTTTGACCATTGTGTTTGGCCAATATTTTGAAGAGGGCCCTGCATCATAATTACTTAAGAAATATTCTAGACATCAGATTTTGGAAAATATAAGTTAATATTCTTAGAATAGGCAATGAAAGACAAAAAAAAATATTCTTTAAAATTCTAAAACATACTTATGAATTCCTTTGGCATTTAGTTTACAAAGCTCCAGTTATCTAAAGGTACAAATTATTTGAAATTCTGATTATTTTTAAATAAAAATTTATTTCAACTACTCAGACTCACTAGAGAATATTAATAAATAATTAGAAATCTTAGAACAAGATACTTTGCAGGACTGATTCTTGTGTTTGTTGATTTGGTTTTTGGAATTTTAAGGTGCAGATGGTGTAATAGACTCTAACAGTGGTTTACAGCTCACACTGTCTCTGGAGTTTTAAGTTCCAATTGCACCTATAAAAAGGGGCAATTATTCCTTTCTGTTTTATTGCTGTTGAGGGGAAAAAAAAGCTATTTCAGTTAACTGTCAACAAGATACTACTCTAGATTAAAATCCTGGTATCAGTAATTTATTCTCCTTTTCAAATTCTAAGTCAAGAGTTCAAAACAATTGAGAAGTGTGTCACCTTTGTAAATATAATAGTCTATTAATTATTTTACATTGCTGAAGTCTATTGATATAATTAGTTGATATGTAGGAATATCATTCTTCAAAAATTATATATGGTAGGGACAAGGTTAATACTAATTTCATATGCACTAATGCTATGATTGAGTGCAAGAGATGAAACAGCTGTGAGATTATAAAGTGACATATTCTAATTTGTTTAAAAGTTTGAAAATAAGAACATGTCTCAAGAATGGTTTTCTTCACAGATCCAGTAGCACTGGCAAATTGAAAATGGGTATTATAATTATTTTCCACTTAGAAATGCATTATTTTGACAGCTTTTCAGTCATATAAAATATAATTACCTGACACTACAAAATAATTTTTATTTCCCCCCACTATATAGCTAGCTATAGTAGAAACAGAATAAACATTTTATTTTAAACAAAAGCATAGGATAGGTTCCAAAATCTTCTTCCAATATCTTCCTAAATCACTGTTTAATGCATCAAGGAATTAATGTTAAGTATTAGCTTAATTATTTTAAATCATATCTTTAGAACTTTATTCACAGAAGCTTTGGAATATTTATGCATTACCTTTCTCATTTCAGAAATCTGCAATCTAAGATAAAAAGGAAGATATATAAATTGAATTGATCAACATGCCACATAAACTAGCAAAGACATTAGCATTTGTTTGTGGATTAATTTTATTAATGGTTGTAATTAGGATAATTTGAGCTTTTGCATTAATATAATGGGAGTTTACTTGTAATGTTTAGTCTTATTTTTTAATTCTGCCAGCTGTGAAAAAGAGGAAAATGTCAATATTAAGAAGGAAGCAGAATTTGCATAGTAATGGAAACAGCTACATCATGACAAACATCTTGAATTAGCTCATGAGCTGAATAATGTCATGAGTTTTTGTACTTGAAAATTTATTTTTTAAATCCATATATAACATGAAAGATTGATGAAGGCAGCTGCATTTTTAATTCAAATAAGATCAGCTGTTTGGCAGAGCAAAGAAAAATTGCTACAATCATTTAAGTGAAGTGGGAAAATCAAAGACAAAGTGAAACACAGTGAAATCATCATGCAAAATACACATTAACGTAACTTCACTCATTTCAAAAAGAAAGTTTGTCTAATTTGCTTTTCAGTGTGTCTAGCATAGTTTATTTTTAAAAATTTAAATATCTCTCATTGAGGATATAAGAAAATTAAAGGTAATTTTTTCCAATTTCCTATTTAAGGAATCATAGTCTTTTCATCGTGTTAGTCAGCATTAAGTCACCATCACAATATATTTAGGGCTGTGGGCTTTTATTTCACCTTTTAAGACAAAATATTCACCTCATATACTTATTCCTACTGTTTCCTGGTGCCTCATTCCCTCTTGTGAGTGATAAACCTAACACAGTACCAAAGAACTCAAATGATCAGATATCTACATTATTTATTAAGTTTTATCCTTGCTCCACTGAGTTGCTTAATGAAATTCACTTCTAGCAATTATGTTCATTCATTAAAAATAGTCATGGATCTATTCTTTAGTCAGTTAAGATGTTATAACAACAAAAGAGATGTAGTATTTACTTGCCTGGACAATATATATTAGTAAATTCCATAGATTTTATAGATATACATAGATAAATATATATGCAACTAGGATCTTAATATGATAAAAAAGGTACCAATCAGAATTGTATGATACATTCTCAGAGAAAAAAAAATATAATTAGAATAATCCCTGAAACTTATTAAGAGCTATTGAAGTGTTAGCTATATGGTGTTCTTATTATAATAATTACTAATATATTAACAAGGACATTTCATAGACAGAAAAGCCTTTATTGAGGATTTCAAACACATTAGACACTTGTTTATATGTCTTCCATATATTAACTTACTTAATTCTTTGAAGTAGAAAAAGGAAGTTTCATTTTATAGGTGAAAAGAATGCAGTTCAAAGCTGGGGTAACTTGCCTAAGACCACCTGGGTACTGAAAATTTCAGATGGGGTTAGAGTGTAGGTGGTCTGTCTTCAGTCTTCACACTTCAACCACAATAGTATACCACTGGTCAAATTGACTACAGACAACACCATGTAAGTAAGGCACAAAAAAATACTAAGAATCTGTCCAGTATCCTGCAAAAAGAAGAAAAAACATGCATAATCACAGTTGCTTGGAACAGAGCTGGTGTGCAGTAACAACTGGGGTGGGCAAGAGTAGCTCAAGGTGAGGTCCCAGGGATGTACTTAATAGAGTGAAAGGAAAATCATGAAAGCAGTTTTAGCAGGTCATTGACCTGATTCAACCCATGTTTTTTCTTTTTGCTTTATTTTGTTTGCTCATTTTGAATGTTATTTGAAAAAAAATAATTGGAATAAAGAAGTAACAAAATTTTAACTGCTCAGGATTAACTTCTGTGTGTTAGGGGAAGAAAATGTGATCATGATCTGGACTATGGCTGAAACAGCAGACATATAGAAAGTTGAAAAGAATATAGTACCTATGGGAAAGAAAATTTGTTGGGGGAATATGTGGGAGACCCTTATTCTAACTTGTATAGATATATTAAAATTTGATTTTAATTCAGTTTTGAGCATTAAACATTCTTGATTTTAAGCAAATGGAGTAATAATTCTTATTATTTGAAATTTGAAATATGATAGCTGACTAATCCAATAATTAAGAGATGAGCCATCTTAATCCCTTCCAGAGATATGAAGAATCAATGACAAAATAGTGAAAGAATTATAAACAGATAGATTAGGGAAAATAATAGCAAAAACATATTTGTGTAAGTTCTTCCTCTTATTAGAAAATTATGCATATATTAAAATGAATGTTCAAATAGTAATAACATATTAGTATAAATACCAATGTAATAAATAACCATTACAGATTAATTTGGAAGGTTTATGTATTTAAAAAATACTGAAGGAAAAAAATAAAGCAATTGTCACATATTTGTACATTGAGAAAGTATTTTATACTTTTTTCTAAATTTTTCTTTGCATGATTATTGCTGTAGAATGAATTCTTTCCCCCTAAAATTCATATGTTGAAGCTCTAATCCCCAATGGGATGGTATTTGCACATGATGATGTTGGGAAAATATTAGATTTAGATGAGGCCATGGTTATAAGGGATGAGTGCCCTTATAAAAGTGAAGAAGAGATACCACAGCTGTCTTTAATAAAAGGACACAGTGAGAAGGCAATTGTAAGCCAGGAAGACAGTCCCCACAAGAACCCAACCATAATGGCACTCTAATCTCAGATTTCCAATTTCCAGAAATGTGAGAAAATAAATCTCCTTCGTTTAAACTACCCATTATATGTTATTTTGTTTTGGCATCAAGCTGACTGAAAAAAAAAATCAAAGCTTGAAAAAAAATTAATATGCAGCCCATAAATTTAGATAAAGATAATGTCCAAGTCTTCTATCTGATAAAGATTATTTTTGGTAGCTTTAGATCTGAGATTATTTGACATCTCAAATAAGCTAATAATTAAAAAAAAATCAAAGGAGATATAAACCAACCCAAACTTGGAATATTCTCAACTCTGAGCTTAACGACTTGAAAAGTGGCAAGTGATATATGGAAAGTCAGCAGCTTTACTTACATGAGTAGGCTTGGTCTCTGAGAGAAGGCAAAGGTTAAGATTAATTTAGCAGCACTGCTACTAATAAAACACATTAATGAGTAATGCAAAGGTGGAAACAATTCCAGTGAGTATGGAAATGGGTTGAGAATCTTTCCAAACAGTAAAAACTTAGAAGCAGTAAGATTGATGAGAAAAATCTTTCATTCAATCACATACATGCCGACCATCTGCTTGGCTCAGTTATGGATGACTCACTCTCTACTTTCTTAGGTTTTCAGAATGTGAGAGTAAACTAGTGTGTGTCCACTATGGTAAACCCAATATATAATTAAGGTTTTTCTTTGTTTAGCTTAATTAGACATTAAGTTTAAAGAATGTCTAAGTAGTATTGATGTGGGCAATTTCTACTTTTATGAAAGTTCATTTCTCCTTTTAATATTGTACATATTTAATACATAAAATTATTTTAAAATAATTTTAGTATTATATATGTGAAATATTAAATTTAGTTAAAAATATTCCTATGAATTATAGCTAAAAACTATAAGCGTTCATATGATAAAATACCTTTTTAAACTCAGTGAATTTATTTATGTCTGGAAAGATACCAGGAAGTAAACTTTGCATTAATTATCAAGTATAGCAAATATATAATTTATTTGTGCTATTGATGACCTTTGGTTTAATGAAGTAAGCAGGAGTATTAAATACAAATTCAACATCTGTGTCAGTCAGCTTTTCATTGCTGTGACTGAGATACATGAAAAAAACAAGTTAGAAGAGAAAAAGTTTATTTTGGACTCATGGTTTCAAAAATTCAGTCCATGATCTGCTGGGGCTTTATTGTTCTAGGCCTGAGGTGAGGCAGAGCATCATGACAAAAGGGCATGGTGGAGAAAAGTTGCTTAGCTCATAGCAACCAGAAAACAGACATATCTCAAGAAGCCAAGGAAAAAATAAATGATCCCCAAAGAATTATCTTGGTGACCCACTTCCTCTAGCCACACAGTAATCCATGTAGATTATTAATTTATCAAATAGAGTAATCCACTAATCACATTATAACACCCATAATCTGATTATTTCATCCCCTGCATTAACACAGGACTTTGGGGGGCACACTTCATAGTCAAACCAAATTGAATACTTTTTAGAGTTAGTCTTTGTTGGAGAAATTCTTGTGTCTGATTCTTCTTTCATATGTGTTATTGGTGATAATGATACATCCATATATATGAGAAATAGTAAGGAGTGGTCAGAAACAGACCAAAGAACAGACTGGCAATGAATAGAGAATTGGAGAAATTTAACTGTGAAAATATGATAGTAGAATATGCACCAATTAGTGACAAGAAGTGAACCATGGATACAGTAACTATATTTCATGACTCCTGATAATAAATTCTTAGGAAGCAGGTTTATACTTCTTTGGAGAAGTTTATTGTTAATTGAAAGGATGCGTAAGAAATGGAGTTATCTAAGAAGCAGATGGAAAAGTAATTTAATCTAAAATATATTTTGGAGAAATTTTGACTCAAAATCAGGCAGTATAAAAAACTCATCCAGTGTAGGTTGTAAAGTATTATGATAAGAGATATTTGAAATAATATTGGAAAATTAATAATAAATATATAATTAGTAATTAGTAATATGCATCATCGTATTTTTTCCACTTAAAATATCACTAGTAATTTATTCTATTTGCCTGTTTAGTACACTGGGGAAAATATTCCCTTATATTTACCAATATATACACAAATTCTTTGTATTCATTGATATAAACAAGCATATATGCACAATTTGACAAATTAAATTTTATTCATTTTTTATGATAAGCATTATAAAGTGAAGAGTTGCTACTATCAGCAATTGCCTTTGTTATAAGACTGTCAGCCTTACAGTGCAGTTGACAAACTCACCCATTCCCATTTTTCCTCTTCCCTTAGAAGAACAACACCAAAGGGGGTGCTACATAATGACTGTCAGAAAGTCATTTTGCTTAACATGAATAGTTATTCAGAGGGCTGGCCATCTGTTGGTTGAATGTTTTTAAGACCTACACCCACTGCATCATGAAACAATGCATGTGGGCACCCTAATCATGGGTCTTCCAATTAAGATTTCATCTCTTATAAAATTAAAATGAAAGTATTTAAAATCTTAATTATATTAGAAACAAATATACTTAAATACTGTGTATTTTGTTGCTTTATGGATTCCAGATATGTAAATAAAATTCTGAGTTTAGGATTCTGTGTACAACTTATGATATTATAAAGAAGATACTGAGGAAATTAATAATAGTTAAAATATATGATATCAAAATACATTTACTTTACTATTTTAATATTCTTATACTTTAGCTCATACTTTTAAACAAGTTTTTTCCCAGAATATTTTTATTTCTTTTTAAAAATTTATATTACTTATTAGGTAACAAAGAGCCTCATTTCCAACATTTATTCTTTGAGTATTTTCTCAGAAAAGTAAATCCTGAGAGAAATTCAACAAATTGAATGAATTGAAGATTTTTTTGTTATGTTACTTATTTCTTACAAAATTGCTAATCAAATGATAACCACCAAATTATCTCTAGTTATTGTTAGTTTCCACTTTTTTAATCACTAGAAATCTGAGATGCTGCCTCTAGAAATAATTCAAAGAATTTCTGAGAAAAAACAAAAATATTACTTGGAAGATATGTATTTGTAAAAATTTGGTAAGCACACTATTATGAATCGTGTGTCTAAGTGTGTATATACATTGTATATATATAATCATACAGGTTACTTCCTGCAGCCACAATTATCACAACTATTATCACAACTATTATACATGCTTGAAAAAAATACTCCTGCTCCAATAATTTATTATTATGTGCTCAGGAAACAAACAATATTAATGCTCAATTTATAACTGGCAAAGTAGATTTGGATTTCTTTAAAAGTGCAGCAAACTTTTTGAGGAATTTGATTCATCTACTGCATGTCTTTTTCTTATATTCCTGAAAACATATGACATGGTTTACAAGAAATTTACCTGTGAATCAATATATATATGATAGATGAAATTCAGTGACTATTGGAGTGATAAGCAAAACAAACAAAGAGTCCCATAAATGTACAGAATTTCCTGATCCTAAGCTCTATGATACCCTAATATTAATGCATAAACTTAGAACTATTTAAAAACACTTTCTATGTGTCCAGATTCAGTAAGAGAGTAACTTTAGGAAGTTCAAGTGCCTACTTAGGACATTTGGTACTTTGCTGTCACAGCCATCATTGAATATGTATCACTCAGTGTTTATGGTTCTTAGCAATACTTTAGGTACAGGAAATGTAGAAATGCATCAAGGACAATGTACAGAGAAAATGCATGACCCTGATCTTGGGATTCTTAAATGATTGCAGGCAAAGGAGTTAAATATTTCACAAACGTTGCAAACATACTCATGCATAGTGCAAGTGTGAACTTGTAAATGAGATCCATTCAGTATCTCTGGTCTGAGTACTTAATTTGACACTGGTTAGTAGAAATGAAGACTCAAAATAATGATAGAAGGTCTACACCTTATTCATGATGATGGCATATAATAAGGTCTTGTATCCACAAAGGAGGGTTTTTTTTTTTGTGTGTGTGTGTGCAATGACTGAAAACATGATATATAAGAAGAGCAAAAGTAAGTCTAAACTAGAAATATGAAGGTCATAGGAAACAAAATAAAAGCTTATTAATATTTATTTTCATGGCAAGAAGAATCAAAACAGAATTTGTGTGTTCTACTTTTAGAAAGTGATTAATTCAGATGGTTAAAAGTGCAGGAGTTTACCAATTTCAGTTAAACAAAACTGAGATAAAGCTCCTGCTGTATGCAGTAGCCTCCTCTTCACCTAGGAGATGATAATAATGTTTATAAAGAATTAAATTAATATATGAATATTATAGAACCTGTGCAGAAAAGTGTAATGAAATGGCAAATTCAACATATCTGTTTCCATGATTTCTCCACATGTCATTGTTCTTTAAATGCACTTATACAACTCTTTTTTATAACATTAACCATCTCAGTTCATATTATATTTCTGATTTATTTTGTGTACTAGACCCTCCATTCTCCATGAAACTAATTTAATTTTTCTTCATATCCCTAGCACCTACCACAGAATCTGGAACATAGTATGCACAATGATATTTATTGAATGGATGAATAACATTTAAAACTATTTAAATTACATTGTGATTCTATGAATATCAACTTAATTCACTTAAACTTGTTTTTAGGTTGTGTCATTTCTCTTACTTTGGGTAATATGAATTATTCCAAATAAATGTAGGGTTGAGTCTATCATCAGAAGAAACACTAGGACTGCATAAATACATGTGCCAGTTGCCTTTATAAAATATGTGCCTGATACTGTCAAAAGAGATATGAAGATAATGAGATGTTCATGGAATTCACAATGTTCCTGGGCATTTGGAATAAATAAAAAACTCAAATAAGATAACCCAATTAGGGAAATTTTCATTTGAACTGGTGGCAAAAGGCTATTTTTTCCTTAATAATTATTTACAGTTCAATTTAGGAAAAGCATATCTTTTTATTTGCCTATGTAGAATGTTTTTCTTTTTCTTGAATTTTATAATTACTAGTAGCATATATTCTCTTCAAATAGAGATGAACATAGACTATTCAAAACAACCAACAGAAAATCAGCAAAGTGACAGGAACAACTACATACTTTTTGATAATAACCCTGAATGTAAATGGTCTTGATTCACCAATTAAAAGGTGCTTACTGACTGATTGAATTAAGAAACAAGACCCCAAAATGTGCTTCTTGCAAGAAACTCTCCTCACCTACAATGACATGTACAGACTGAAATTGAAAGGATGAACAATGATATTCCCAGAAAATGGAATCTAAAATAAGGAAGAGTAGCTATACTTATATGTGACAAGTAGATTTTAAGCCAAAATCATTTAGAAAAAAAAAACAAAGAATTTCAATACATATTGCTCAAGGTAATAGTTCATCAAGAAGTTATAGTAATTACAAATGTACTCAAATATATAAGAGCAACAGTAGCAGATATAGAGTGAGTGATAGGGCCCAATATGAAAATAGTGAGTGACTTCAACACCCCACTCTCATCAACAGGTACATTACCCAGACAAAAAAAAATCAAATAAACAATAGACTTGTAGTATAGTATTATTGAAATATATGAATGCAGGATCTGAAACATTGAAACTACAAGAAGAAAACGTAGGGGAAACACTCTAAGATATTGGTACAGACAACAGTTTCCTGGATAAAGCTCTGAAAGCAATGGAAACAAAAGCAGGAACTGACAAGTGGTTTTACAGCCAATTAAAAAGCTTCTGCACAGCAAAGGAAGCAATCAACAGAATGAAGCATAAGCCTACAAAATGGGAGACAGTCTTTGCTAGTTGTTCATCTGAGACAAGTTTAATATACAGAATATATTGGAAAAACAAAAATGATGTCGCCAAAAGCAAAACTGAGGAAATGATCTGCAAAGACACTTCTCAGAAGAAGAAATGCAAATGGCAAATACATGTATCAATATTTCCCCATATATTTAGCCATCAAGAAAAATGTAAAAACCTCTTTGAGATTTCATTACACTCCATCTATCCTGTCTGGGGTATATATACATAACATAAATATAATCCAGCTATCCCACTCCTGGGTATGTATCTAAAAGAAATGTATCTCAAGACAGCATACAAAAGAAATAGTGCAGGCTCATGTTTATTACACCTAAGATATGGAAACAGGTCCCAATCAACAAATGAATGAATTAAGAAAATATGATATATATATATATATATAATGTGATATTATTCAGCCATGAAAAAGAAAAAAAATCATATCATTTCCAGTTAATGGATAGAACTAGAGAACATCATGTTAAGCAAAATAAACCAGACACAGATAAGCAAGTGTTATATATTTTAGCTCATATATGGAAACTGAAAAAAATAATAATCTGAATGTAGAAGAGGGCATTATTATGGCATGAGAAGGGGATTGGGGGGAATGGGAGAGAGAGGAGATGGCAAAAGAGGGTAAAAAGGGAGGGTGGACATGCTCAAGGTACTATATGTGCAATATAGAGATGTCACAGTGAAAACCTTTACCTTGAACATTTAATAAATGTTAAATGTAAAAATATTTGTTATAGATGTGCAAATTGTTACAAATTGTACACACAGTGGGAGCTCTGGAGTAAGAAAAGGCAGATTCTATCTCAGTGCTCTGTGCACAGGATTCTCAGAAATGAAATATCTCTGAGAGGTGGACCTTTGAGTGGACTTTTTATCTCCTTTTTTTCCTGCTCCTCAGTTTTAGAGGTAGGCCTGGAAGGAAGCCTGAGTAAAGGAAGTCTTTGATAAAATTGGTAGAGAACAGTAATCTTATTTATGAGGAGCAATTACCAGAGTCAGATTGTGAGATGCCGTGTGTTTTACACTCTGCAAGTTGCTGCTCTGATATGCTTAGTTTTAAATAATGAATAAAAAAAAGCACAATATTCCAGAGCCAATTTGTCAGTTGACGAAGAACTTGTAAGAGTGTGGAAAGCACTATCACTTTAATTGGGAAATATTTTTCATAATTTTGCCATACTAGAAAGAATTATAAAGGGAGGGCTACCCAGATATTATTAAAAGTTTACTTTTAGCTATAAGAATCTAAGATTTTATAGTGATGAAAAGGAAATTATGTATTATACAATGCTAAGCTTGACATAGATTCAAAAGATGTTTAGAAAGCTGCTTTTCTTTGTAAGGAAAAACAGCTTGAAGTTTTTGTGAAAGTGGAATCATTAAGTGGTGATGATAACAAACAATGGAAGATAATATATGTACAAAGAACATGGAAATACTTCTTTCATTACCAAGCTCATAATGAAAAATTTGCAAATCAGTATACCATTTTTAGAAAATTATATATTATTCAAGGACAGCTAGTTTAAAATATATCTTATATGTATTTCAACTTTAATTTTAAAGTGAATGTGAATTTTACATACTATTTCTATATTTTTAATAATTATTAATATAATGCAATTTAACCAGGCCATATTCTGCCACTGAAGTTGAATGGAAATTTCTAATGATCATTCCTTAATTTTGAAAGAATCCAATTGATGAACTAAAACAATTAAGCAACATAAGATATATGTATTATAATAATTTAGTTGTTTACAAAATGAGCACAGTTTTACACAATAGTAAATATATATGTGTATATATGTGTATATATATCCACAGGTATATATAGTACTTAATGATTGATTATCAATCCCTCATTGCTATATTTATCAGTATTATTCTACCTCAGTGTAAACTTCCTTTCCAGGTCAGGATCAGATGTCAAAACTTCTAACCCCAGTCCGGTCATCTTTTGGTTGATGGAATTGAAAAAGCCAATACCAAGTTCACAGAAGTTTAGGAAATTCGTGTTTCTCTAGCCTAAGATTTGAAAGAGACTTTTCCCCACCTGCTTCCTGCACAAAATTTGAAAAAGTCAACAAGAAGAACATTTTGTTTCTGGTGTTGATGCTGGTAAGACTCATCCTGATTGACACAACCTGGGAATGAGTTTCCAATAAATCAGAATAAGGGAGTCTAAGTTTCTTACAGTTTCACGTTTACTAATAAAAACTTTTGCTTAGTTCTTTTTTTCATGCATTTATATTTATAAGTGGTTGAAATATTATACATCCTTTATTTAATTGCCTCATTCAGCATAAGGTTGGAATTCATAAATAATTGTGAAATGCAAACTTTAAATAAATGAAATAAGTAAAGCTAAATGGAAAATGAAAAAAAAATGAAGCACCAATTATAAACATACAAATACAAGTAACCATGAGAGGTGAGTATTGTACCATGGAAGCACCAAAGATTATTTGCTACTAAAATTTTTTGACATAGTTTTTTTTTAAAAGCTTGGTTCTATCTATAATTAGAGTTTAATTTCAAACTTCTCCTGGAAAATACCATCAAAATATAATAATTTGTGTACATTAGACATATATCCTATTTTCTACTCAGCTGTGCTAACAAGGGCAAAGATCTTGTACTTGAATTTTTTTGTAATAGAAAAAGAGAGAAATATTTAATAGACTAATAAATCAAGACAAAGCTTTACCAAAAAATAGGTGTTAATTAACATTCCCCATTAAAATCCATGAAAATAATATTTCAGTAGGGTATAAACACAATAATAGATTGTTAGAATTATATTTTAAGATTTTCTGGAGGAAGTAGTGAAAGATGAAGTGGAAATTAACTCAGTAGATCAGGCAAACTGTACTGGGGATGAGCTTCTAATGTAAAAAGAAAAAAAAATAAGTGTAACATTCCTTATGTGGTCAGACAGAATGTAATGAGGAATTTATTTGACAAAAAACGTACATAATCCCATGTGATTCACTTGACAGAACATTAGCGATAACTTAAAAGGAAAGTAATATACTGGGTGATCTTTAGGCTAAGAAATTGAAAAATGAAAATTAGTGAAGTGCCAAGTTTTTCTCAGCTCCATCATGGAAGAGCATTGATGAAAGAGAAATTCATTCAAGATATGGCCATTTTGCATTGCGGAAATAGTCATATGCTGAAAACTCTGATGGATCTGAGATTGTTTACTACTTGCAAGCTAATTATCCCAACACAATTTCATGAGTGGGTACTGGCAAAACACATGAGACTTCTGGATCAGAGACACAGTGATAGAAATATTAGTAGCCAAAGTGCCAGCATTTTGTGCCATTCTTTTTTGCAATGATTATCAGAGTGAAGAGGGCCAGATGGCATCTGTGCATGCATTGCATTGCATTACAATAGAGAAACTCTAAGCTTAGGAAATGCTAATATTGTACAGAAGGGAGTAAATACATTTGCCCTTTGCTCTAGATGAGGAATTTATCTTCATTTTCATGGAAAGTAAGCATGCAAACATTAATTATATGAATATTCTTGAAAAGTAAGAAGTCAAAAACAATCAGTGTTTTACTTGCAAGAGGTGTCAAAAAGGAAAAAAAAGAAAATCAAGATCCATGGAAAATTGTCCTCCAATAAAAATACAGTACAGAATTTCATAGACAAGGAGTCAGAAAGGGATTCAGGATAATTAGTCTCTCTTTTAAAACAAACATTTCTCTTGAGAATGAAGCAGGGTCTCATAAAACTTACATTAATCCATTCCAAGGGCAGTTTCTCCATGACCCAATGATCTTACACTAAGTCCTACCACTTAGAATTTCCATCACTCTTCATATCATCATTCCAGTATGTGAAAACCTGGCACTCTTAATACCACATGCAAATCGTAGCATTGTTTGAGGGTACTTCCATGAAGAAGAAGTAATTCAGAAGGATTTATTACAAGAAGGGTCAACTATAGAAGACTGTTTTAACATTTAAGAATTCCTGCTACCCCATCCTGAAGTGCATTTTCCCTCCTTAGGTACACTGATATCAGACTTGCTCTAGAACTTTCTGGAGCAATGAGTAGAGAGCAAGAGTACTATAGGTCACATCAGCAGAAAAGCTTTGTGAACAGTGCATTGTCTAATACTTTTTTTTTCTTTCTCTTCATTCATGATGAGTGGCAAGTTCTAACTAGAAGCTGCTCTATCAGATTGAGTCCAAAATAAACTCATACATGGGATACAGCTACCTCAGAGTCACTATGAACATATAACTTTTATACAATAAATCTGATCTGGTGGTGTTGTTTCTGATCTGGTGGTGATTTCCACAGAATAATGTCACTTATTCTACACTAATCGTGTAATATCATAGTAATTTTGTCTTGTCTCAATTTAACTTGTTGGAACTATAATTTAGGAACATTCATCCCTACATGGTTTTGGATTCCAACACATATCATTTCTTCTGTCTTCTCAAAGTTTTGAGGTAAAGGTTTGCAGCTTTATTGCAAAAGGTGTCATCTTCTCCTGTGGGTTGTCTGCATCTGAATGCATCAGATAGTAATAGGTCAGTTTAAATCTCCAATTTGTCTTTGTGAATTCTAATTTGTGTTCCTGTGCTCCAGTATGTTCCTTCTCTCTCTCTTTCCATATATATATACATATATGTGTGTGTATATATATACACACATATATTCATATGTGTATGTATAATATTGATGAAATATATATAGATTATATATGCATATATGTGTGTGTATATATGTATGTATATAAATAATGCATATACATATACACATATATGTATATATATATGTATTATTATATGTACATATGTATATACATATGTGTATATATATGTGTATATGTATATGTATTATTTATATATACATACATATATAGACACACACATATATGTATGTATGTACATACATATATATGTATATATATATATATATATATATATATATATAGATGAAACTTTACTGATAAAAAGCAATTCCTATCTGGAAAAGTCATTTTGCACTTTTTATTATCTGTCTATCACCATTTTTTCTGAAGTATGGAATATAGAAGTGAGCTTGTATAGTAAACTGTGCACCCATTTCAGAGGCCAAATAATGACAGCAGAGAATATGACCCACAGAATATTATTTTGCATGCTGCAGTGCCTTTACACACAGTAATGAAGGCTTTAATATCAGCAGGAGAGAGGAAAGTGACAATGAACATTAACGCTGAGCTCTTGCATCCTCTCTCAATGGAGCATGAAATAAGGCATGTCATCATGTCAGCAGGCGCTAGGAAGGGTTCGCTGAGGCTCTCATCCCTGCAGTACAGTGAGTCATTTCATAGCTAGTCAAATCTCCAGTACTGTGGCTCTCTCACACCTCCTCATTTCTTTGCCTATTCAATCTTCTGCTTTTTGCAGATCCATGGTGATACTAAATTGCTACCTTGTCAGTAATATGTACAAGCCTTTTAAATTTCTCATATGGCAGTGAAGTTTCTTGAAAGGCTGATTATTATAGTACTGCCAAAATATAATTTCCTAAGAGGGAAAAGGCATTAAACCATAGAAAAACGTATCTTCGTCAGCACTGTCCTTCTCATCAACTCATTCCACATAAATAATGACACTGTTACCCTAATATTAATGCCAAATTCAACCTCAGGTTTATAGTAACAATCCTTTCTAAAATCTCATAAAGCATTCATTTTAAAAGTACTGCCATTTATTTTGTCTGCAGTAGAATAAATATGTTACCATATCAGCTTAAACAAACTTTCTGGATCTTCTATATATGTAACTCTTTTTTTAAAATAGGGAACAAGTCTGAATCTGGATGGTCTCAAAACTACTTTCCAGGATTTATATTTTATAAAAATTTATTTTCTAGGCTTCATCTCAGTTCTTGCATAATGATTTATCTGCTAAAACATTTAGTGCCATGTTTAATAATAGAAAAATGTCATCGTTTTATATTCATTCTGTTTTAAGATTTCACGAATGCTATATCTGACCAAGTTAGGATAAATTCTAAGAAAACTTATTGCAGTAATAATGTTTTATTTAAAATAGTTAGCATAGGAACACACTGTTTAAAGTTAAAGCAATGAGGAATTTCAACTTTTTCTTTATATATTAAATTGGATACATTTTTATTTCTTTTCACATATGCTTAGAAATCATCTCCACAAGAGAAAAATGTTGTAGACAAGCCTACAGAAACTTTCGCATATTTATTTCATAGATTTACAATGAATTTCAGTAAAATTCTAAGATGGTCAGCTATAAAGAAATTTACCTGATCTGCACTATGGTTTGCATTTATAAACAGTTTATGTTGTAGATTAAGTGTAATTCCATTATTTTAATTCTAAAGCAAGAGTGCCTTGTATCCATAGATTCATCTTTAAGTACAAACTTTATCCATGTAAGCAGTTAAATAAATAGTACAAGAAATTATTCTAATTGTATTTCTGTACTCTTCTTATTATAATATATATATATATTTCATTTCTTGGGAAGCTTCAGTATTGAAATGTTTTCTTACTTTAAGACATACAAGTAAATATCCTAAGTGGTTCTTGCATAAAAACACAGCTATATGAAAGATTTTTCTCCAAAACAAAAATCAAATACATATTACACTTGAGGAAAATAAAACACCTTCACTAAAATTAAATACCAATGACAAATTTTTAAACTTTACTAAGAGACAACAAAACAAATGTAAAATTTCATTTCAAGCATGAATTCCATATAACGGATGGAAGTAGTGAAACAGACATTGATTTAGGGGATGCATTAGAGATTGTGTTTAGTATTTTAATGTTTCCCAAGTTTGTTATATCCGTTTTTCTTTAACTTTTTTTGACTTCTGAAAAAGTGCATTCTTAAATATTGATTCCATATTTTCTTGCCTTTTGATCTAACCAGAAAATATGTAGAATCAGAAAACTCTCTTTTTATTGATGCTTCTTTTAAATTTTTATTTTATTTTGAGAATTCAGTGAGTACCTCAAGTAGACAAAATATACCAGACACTTAATAAATAAACATTTCCTTCTTGGCATTATATTTATAGCAACCTCAAATATCCCGCAAAGAGCTTTTCACACAATCATGAATCCATGATTACTTAGTACAATACTAACTGAAGCTTGATATGTATTTTCAAAGGAAATACAATCTTTTATGTTTTTATCCATAGTTGAGTATCCAGTGCTTAAGAAACACATATTTTTAGGGAAGAACCTAAATGTTTGTGTATATTCTTGATCATTCAGTATTTTACCCTGGCAGTTAGTTGAATTTCAAAATATGCTAGATTTATATTAAGTTGATCTTTTTGAATGAAATCGACATATTCCTGTTCTTGTTGTTATTATTTAGAATTTGTCAGAATCTTTAACTGTTACTTAAAAATTACATTATTTTTTTTTAAAAAAAAGGACTAAAAACTCTTCATCTCAAGGTCTGCAAAATCCATTTATTAAGCTTACTAGATTTTTCTTGACCCTTACACCATTATAATTGAATATCCAATATGAAATTTCTATCCAGACTGAAGATACACAGTATTGGTATGATAAGAAACAGATGCTGTCTCAATAGCAGGTCCTGAATAAGAAAAATTAGCTGAGCTGCTGCAGTTTTTGTTTTTCAATCAGCACATATTCACTTCACAGGTAGCAGTCACAGTGGTCTTATTTCAGGTAGTCCTTATGCCCTTTCTGCTTTCTACAGAGAAACATGTTGACCAGAAACCAACACACTTTTGGCATTTGACCTTTAAAGGAGAATGTGTCTGTGTAAGCAGCAGATAAGAAAGTCATGTGACTTCTTTCCTTCCTCTCAAGTAAGCAGCTGGGTTCAGGGAAATGTGTATTTATATGTCAAAGAGTATTTAGGAACCAGTTTGGACTTCTGAAAGAAATCATTATATTTTGATAAGTTAAAGGATTATGGACAACTAAATAAAACATAGCATAAGTTAGTTCTTATCTTTTTTAAGAAAAATGTTTGTAAGAGTTGAGTTAGCTGTAGAATTGTACTATAAACTTTTCCTCTCATTATCAACAAAGGGATAGGAAGTGATGATTGAAATACTAAAATTAGTAAAATGTGATTAACAGATTTCCTTCAAATATATAAAACCTCAGTGAATAAAGTTTGGTCTATGTTGCCACTTTTCTAATTTCTCAAAAATGATAAAATATTAATAAAAGATCTAAATATTTTTTAAATTCTAAATTTTTAAAAAATTTTATAATTTATTCAGCTGAAAAATTGTTCACTTTTAATGAATGTTAACTATTACTGGATAAGACATGAAATGTGCTTCTATTAAATAAATATCAATGTCTTTTAGTACAGTGCAATACGGAGAACATATAATTGGGGCTTGTTACTCTTAAGTATATAAGAGCATTATGCTTAGAATTATCAATGACTGCATGGCTGAAAAAGTGAGTAACGGAAGTCAAAAGCTATACAATACCTGTGTGTGTGTTTGTGTGTGCAGAATTAAAACTATTGTGGTGAATAACCAAATTTAATTACTAAAATTTCCAAATACTCTTATACAGAAAATTGGGGCACAATGTTATCAAATAAGAAATACTTTCTATTATAGAATTATGAGTTCATTGACAGTTCTCAATCTTCTAACATAATGAAGACATGTATTTTTATTAATTTTAAAGATTCAATAGAAGAAACATAGAATTTTGAAAAAAAATATATATATAAAGCTGAGAATACCTACTTTGCAGGGCTAGTCTCCATGATTATTAGAAGTAGTTTTTTTATATAAACTCATATTAAATTTCTGAATTGTTTCTGAATAATATCCTAAAATACTTAAATATGGTTTTCCCATATCAGAACCCAAAACTGTTACCTTCTTTCTAATTGCTGAATAATATGTGAAATAATTATTATAAATCTGTCCTTCACTTGTATTAAATGTGCAGAAATTTCTGCCCTGTTTTGTTTTAATGCTTATTATTAAATCCAAACACCAGTAATTTTCATTGAAACTAATAGTTCTAATTATTTTGGTAAATCCAATAATTTTTTGTTATCAATTCCTTTATAATGGAAAGAAAAATTTTCATTAACATGTGGCACCATTTCTCTGTCTCTTACTTCATATCCACCTATTCACTGAACACTGACTAGCAAATGTATGGGATTAAGAAAAGCAAGAATAACCCATAGTACCACAAGCTATTTATTTTTTAAGATAACATTTTTTCTCAAAATAAGCTTAAGATGTCATTCCTTTTTTATTATGACCATTCATGCCGACCTAATCCCCTCCTGCCATGTTTTCCATTTTGCTATGAGTGTGTTAAATGTCCACTCTACTGAAAAGAATGTGGGGGACATTTGCTCCTACTTTCACCTGCCACATTCAAAAGATGATGTACCCCTGTGTATTATTAATCTAAAATAGTTTTTGTTTTCCCTTATGCCACTGTACTACCCAACGTGTTATCTTGTTTAAATATAATTATAATTGATTTTCCTTTTTTCCAAATTATTTTCTATATTTACATTGATTTCAGCTTCACAGAATAACCTTGGCATTTCCAGATTACGAAATACCATTGTTTTACCTGTCATCTTTGGCTTAAGTAAAAAAATCACAACTTCTTTAATTGTAGAAACTTGGAAATCATATCTTGAAGCTACAACTAAAATAATCTAATAGAAGTTATTGTTACTTTGATTTTACTATAACATTGTTTTTTAAACTAATACTAAATATTTAGTTATCACTTCCTGTGTTTTGGGTGTGGTTTGTCTCCCAAGGTTGATATGTTGGGTGTTTGGTCCCCACTGGGGATGTAGAAGCTGATGGAACCTTTAGGAGTTGGGGCCTAGTTGGAGAGTCTTCTGGTCATTGGAGGTGCTGTCCTTGAAAGACAATAAGAATCTCCTACTGTGAGTTCTATGAGAACAAATTGATATAAAATTTTGAGCTTAACTCCCAGATCTCTTTATGGCTTCTTTGTTTTCAATGTGATCTCTTACTCACACCTTTGCCCCTGCCTTCTACAATGGAAACCTCATCAGAAATGGTATCATATTTTGGGGGCTTTCAGCCTCTAAAAAGGTGAGCTAAATAAACCTCTTTTCTTTATAGTTAACATATTTCAGGTATTTTGTTATAGTAGTGAAAAATAGACTAATATACCATCTCACTGGAAGCCAATTTTATCTCTGTCCTTATCTGCTAAAAGTATCCTTTATTCCTTTGTATTCTTTATTCCCAAAGAGCTAGAGTTACATTTCACTGAATATGAGTTTGATCAAGATATATTTTTCTTACTATCTTTTGATAGATTTCTATTGATATTTTTAAATATTTTCAAATCACTAAGTGGTCCACCATATCCTGAATAAAGAATAGAGGTGAATGATAGGATTTGATCCTCTATTCTTAGATTTTACTAGGATTTTTCTTTAACTCCAAAATTCTTCTTAGTCCCTTTTACCTTCTGGCCTTTTAATTTAATATTTTTTCCCTATGCTTCTCTTAAAACATAATTTTGTTTGAACACAGACAACTTTATCTCCTCAAATTTTGTGTTTCTTAAGGAAAATCTCCTTTGATCCACAAATATTGAGTGTATAAGAACATCAATATTTCTTTCTTTTTTAAGAGAGAGAGGAGAGAGAGAGAGAGAGAGAGAGAGAGAGAGAGAGAGAGAAATAATTTTTTAATATTTATTTTTCAGTTTTCAGTGGACACAATATCTTTATTTTATGTGGTGCTGAGGATGGAACCCAGCGCCCAGCACGTGCCAGGCGAGCGCTTTACTGCTTGAGCCAAATCCCCAGCCCATCAATATTTCTTTACAATCATTTCAGTTTACTTCCATTTGAAACACGTGGTGAGATATCAATAGCTGTCTCTTTTTTGAGTACAGAGCTAATCATGAGTCTTATTGAGATTTCAGATTTCTGTTTCTTACTTGTAATTACAATTCAATTTTATTCAGTTTGATAAGCAAAGATAATTGATCACTGTTAGATGTACCTTAAAATATAAGTGGGCTTTGGCACAACCATTTTACTGTTTGAGTGGCTGCTTCTTGTATTTGTAGAATGCTAAATGTCCTAATATTATCATGTCCAGTTTTGGTAGATTCTAGTAATCTACATGGCAGACCAAGCATGGGAAGAAAGAAAATTGTACAGACTGATCTTGAGATTTGAATAACTTTATTAATGAATTAAATTGAACACCATATAGATTTGAGCCTCCTAAACTAGTAGCCTCTCTACAAATACCCACTCAAAAACACAAACATTTTTGAATCTTACATTTGAAGTATTGGTTAGCATTAGAAAGTTAATGATTATCAGTCAAAATAAATTAACTTGTAAAAGTATCTGAGGAAAAAAGTCAATGAAGAGAGTAGGAAAAAAGAAATCACCTATGTTTACTGAGATTACAAATTATTCCCTTTAGAAGAGGACAAAATTAAAATATCTGGCCTATAATCTATATCTTTCCTAACCACTGGGATTTATGATCACTTTAAAGAGAACAAGAAGGTAAATAATTCAATCTAAACTTGAATGCATGCTGGTAATTGGACTTCTCAGTATCGAGACTAATGATATTTATTGGAGAAGAATATATATATACACACACACACAAACACATACATATATACTATCAAATATAACATATTTATATTTGATAGTGCATGCATTCCTTGATGATTTTTTTAAAAAACATGGATTATTTATTTTCTTTTATCTGTTGTCTCTGCTTATCTACTTCTTCTAGCAGACTTTAGATTATTATATACATACATATAGATATTTGGAAGATGTCCCACATTTAGAAATGAAAACTAATTTTTAAACATATATGTTATTTAAAAACATATATAAACTTTAAAAAATATATGTTATTCAGGGATGGATGCCAAAGGAATAAAGACCTAGTAATATGACTTGCTCTTATGTTGCCTATACCTTTAGAAATTTTGCATTCTTAAAATTATTAGTGAAGTTCACATTAAGCAAGCTCTCTGATCTGTATGAATTAGATTTAATGATCTTATTTGCTTAAATGGTTCAGCTCTTTTAAAAAAAAGTGTTATGAAATAAGAAATTATTTTTGTGGGAATATAAAACATAACAGCTTAAAATAATAGAAAATTTGAAGTATAAATGTAATAAAATCTGTAAGAAAATAGAAAAATAATTCAGAATTATGAAGAAAAGAGAAAAATTAAGATGGGAACATCAACCTAGGAAGTTTAAAATCAGCTAGGAGAAGTAGGAAAGCAGAGACAACAGATAAAAAAATGATCCATTTTTTAAAAGAAATTCGATAACAGATTGCATGCATTATCAAATTGACAAGAACTCTAAATTATTTATTTTATTATTCACATAAGAAGTGGGGAAAAATCAACATATTGCCTTGGTTTGTCAAAATTCCTGATCACCCACAAGATAAAAGTTTATTACCCTAAAGCATAAAACTGACCCTAACACATTTCTCCAGACACATAAAGGGGAAAGGTTAGAGAAATTTTCCAAACTTCTCTAACATAAAGTATGATGGATTTTTTAAAATTTTGATTAGGTGAGCATTCATAGTGTCAAATGTTAATTAGAATGACTTGAAATTAAAGTCAGATGACTATCAAATGTTAAAATCATGTGGCCTCACACTGTTATCTTATAATGCTGGCATAAATGTTTTTCTTCCTCTCTTCTTAAAAAAAATTTTAAAATTTGTTATATATGCAGTAGAATGCATTTTGACACATTGTACATAAATGAAGCACAACTTCTCACTCCTCTGACTGTACATAGTGCAGAGTCACATTGGCTGCAAAAATTTTTGACCCTCAAATTTAAATCACTTCCACATATTAAGATCAATATTTATTGTGAAAAATAAAATAGAGAATCATGTTGACATTGACAAATTTCTAGAGACATATGTCCTACCCAAATTGAAACAGAAAGACATAGAAAATTAAACCAATCTCTTTCAAACAATAAAATTGAAGACTCCATCAAAAGCCTACCATGAAAAAAAAAAGTCAAGGAAGAGATGGATTCTCAACCAAGTTCTACAGATCATCTTCAAAGAAGAACTTACACAATACTCTTCAAATTATTCCATGAAATAAAAAAAGAAGGGAAATTTCCAAAATCATTCTATGAAGATAATATCACTCTGATATCAAAACCAGATTAAGACACATCAAGGAAAAAAAGCTCCAGTTTAATTTCCCTAATAAAAGTTGATGCAAAAATTCTTAATAAAATCCTGGAAAATTGGACACAAAAATATATTTTAAAAATAGTGCACCATGATCAAGTTGGGTTCATTCCAGGGATGCAAGTTTGGTTCAACCTACAGAAATCAATAATAGTAATTCATCACTAGACTTAAAGAAAAGAACCACATGATTATCTCAACAGATGCAGAAAAAGCATTTGACACAATTTAGCATCCATTTATGTTCAAAACACTAGATAAACTAGGTATTGTGGGAACATACCTCAACAATGTAAAAGCTATCTGTGTAAAACCGAAGGCCAATATCATTTTAAATTGAGAAAAATTGAAAGTATTCCCTGTAAAAACTGGAACAAGACAGGGATACTGTCTTTAACTACTCCTACTCAACATAGTCCTTGAAACCCTAGCCAGAGCAATTTGACTAAAGAAATAAATTAAATGGATATGAATAGGAAAAGAGGAGCTAAAACTATCCCTATTTGCTGTAGACATGAGTCTATATTTAGAAGACCCCAGAAACTCCACCAAAAAGCTTCTTAAACTCATAATTCAATTCAGCAAAGTAGCAGGATATAAAATTAACACCCATAAATCAATTGCATTTCTATATACTGATGACAAAGAAGCTGAAAGAGAAATCAGGAAAATGATCCCACTCACAATAGCCTCAAACAAAACAAAACAAAAACAAAAACAAACAAACAAACCTTGGGAATCAATCTAACAAAAGAGATGGGAGACCTCGACAATGAAAACTACAGAAGAGTCTTCTTCTTTTGAAGAAGACCTTAGAAAATGGAAAGACCTCCCATGTTCTTGGATAAGCAGAATTAATATTGTCAAAATGCCCATACTACCCAAAGTGCTGTACAGATTTAATGCAATTCCTATTAAAATTCCAATTATGTTATTCATAGAAATAGAAAAAGCAGTCATGAAAATCATTTGGTGAAACAAGAGACCCAAAATAGCTAAAGCCATCCTTTGTGAGAAAAGTAATGCAGGAGGCATCACAATACCAGTTCTTAAATTATCCTACAGTGGTACAGTAACAAAAATGGCATGGTATTGGCACAAAATAGCATTGAAGACCAATGAAACAGAAAAAAAGACAGAGAAATACCCACATAAATACAGTTATCTCCTAGTAGACAAAGGTGCCATAAACATACTTTGGAGAAAAAAAATAGCCTCCTCAATGTTGCTGGGAAAACAGGAAATACATATGTAGTAGATTGAAATTGAACCCCTATACCTCACCCTGCACAAAACTAGCCTCAAATTGGATCAAGAACCTTGTCACTAGACCAGAGAATCTGTGCCTACTACAAGAAAAAGTAGCCTCCGCTGTCCATCATGTTTACTCAAGAATGAACTTTCTCAACAAAACTCCTACAACACAGAAAAGAAAATCAAGAAAAAATAAATGGGATGACATCAAACTAAAAAGCTTCTTCACAGAAAAGTAAAAACTTGAGAACATGAATGAACAGAGAACCTCAGAATGGGAAAAAAATCTTTATCATGGGAAAAAAATGAATAGAGGATTAATCTCCAAGACATACAAGGGACTCGACTCGAAAACTTAACACCAAAGAAAACAAATAACCCAGTTAATATATGGGCAAAGGAACTGAACAAGCAATTCACAGAAGAATAAATACAAATGGTCATAAAATAGATGAAAAATGTTCAAATTCTCTAAAAATTAAAGAAATACAAATTAAAACTCTACCAAGATTCCATCTCCCTCCAATTAGAATGACAATTATCAAGAATACAAGTTACAATAAAAGTTTTTGAGGATGTAGAGAAAAAGGTTCACTCATACATTGCTGGTGGGAAATCAAATTGGTGCAATCACTCTGGAGAGCACTATTGAAGAATCCTTAGACAACTTCAAATGGAAACCACAATTTGACCCAGCTAGCCCACTCCAAACGACTTAAAATCAATATACTACATAGAAGCAGCCACATCAATGTTTATAGCAGCTCAATTCACAATAGCCACTCTATGGAACCAACCTAGGTGCTCTTCAGCAGATGAACAGATAAAAACTGTGGCATACATACACAATGGAATGTTACTCAGCCATAAAGAAGAATGAAATTATGGAAACTGCTGGTAAATAGATGGAACTGGAGAATAGCATACTAAGTGACATAAACCAGTTACCCAAAAAACAAAGCCAAATGTTCTCTCTGATAGGTGGATACTAACTCATATCAAGGGAGGGTAGGTGGGGAAATTTAGAAGTTCATTGGATTAAACAAAAGGGAGTGAAGGGAAGGAAGGTGGATGGGAATAGGAAAGAGAGTAGAATAAATCAGACACAATTTTCACACTGCTCATATCCAAACACATGACTAGTGTAACTCCACATCATGTTTAGCCACAAGAATCAGACCAAAATTGTAAAGGGGTTGTACTCTATGTATGTATAATATGTCAAAAATCAGCCTACTGTCATAAAAAAAATAAAGTTTTATATATATGTCAATGCATCCAAATCATTTTTATTTCAGCTTTACAATGGTAAAAGGGTGAGCAAGGTAAATTTTTGGCTAAAACTGGTGTGGTGCTCAGCTCTCCAAAGTTACTTAGTTCGGAGGGCAAAAGAGAAGAATCCTAAACATATCCAAGATGGCAATGAAAAGTAAAGAAGAATGAAGTTTAAAAACTTATATCTTCAGTTCTGCCTATGCAGACACCATTTGGAAATCTAAGCTATCATGCAGTTTTCTTGGGTTGCCTATTTAGTTTTGTTTTTAAGATTGGTAGTTACAGGTGGACATCGCAGTTTTTGGTAGGTATTCTTGCCTAGCTGAGTTCTGAAGAAGACAATCAAATGTTCAGTTTGTCCTGAGATAATATTTGTAATGATATGGACATGCTTAAAGGTGTCTTGGGAAATGTCCAGAATTCTTTTTGCAGCTATATTACCACAAAGAGAAGCAATCATTTAACAATTTCTGAATTTATTTTTTTGGCTTTTTGGACTTCACTTTGTCCACAAAGTAGAAAATTGGTTCATGGATAACTGTGCACCTGTACATCATGACTTTCTGCTAGAATGGAAAAAAAAATCAACCTCCTGCTAGATTAGGAAGAATCTTGTTGAAATTTGTTAAAATGAAAAAAAAATAATATAAAGGTCAAATAATTTGCCTTTACAATGTGAAGCATTAGAACCTCGGTATTTTCCTGTGTTCCCTTTCTCTTGCCCAAAGTCATGATTGCCTTCGTATTATTTTGGGTCTAAAAAAGAATTCTAGTATCTATGCAAATCTGAGCTAATATATAGAATCATATTTTCCTATAAGATTCACACAAATCAGAGATCTCCAGAATGAATCAGTTTTACTAAAAATTTCAAAGAAACAATCAAGAGGTTGAAGAAAAGCAAAGGCTGAACATTGAAAGCAACTGTGTCTCTTCCATGTTAGATATATTTTTTCTGGTGTAGAATAAATAAGATCTGTAATGATATCCTCAGAGTTATTTATGTAGCTGGGAAATTTTAAATTATAAAATCTCCTTTTATAATCCCAGAGACTTGTTTAGTTTATGAGACATTTTCCAAGGACTGCAGCTCACAAATTCTGTGTTCTTAACTAGGATCATGCTGATAAAGCCTTTGTAGAGATATATTTTCTTGTGAAGTGATGCTGTGCTCCCATAATAAACATAGGACTTTCTCTATCAGTATGGTGAAAATTACCAGATATTTGAACTAAATATAAATAAAAAAAGATTACCAGTGATATCTCTAAAGAAACATATATTATCTGGCTTTTTAATCTGGGAACAACACCCCCACCACACACACACACAAATATACCCATACATATATATATACACACACATATATACACAACTTGTATTTTAATTAAGACCATATGCTTATTAAAATTAAAAATAATTTAGAAATTTTAACTCCACATTTGAAATATCTTAAATTTTATTCTATTAAGCTTTATGTTATTACAGATAAATCTATGCTGAACACCAAGTAGTCACCTGTTTGCTTCTCACATTCATTGTTTCTACCTTGCTTACTTATTCTCTATTACATAAGGAAGAAAGGAATAATAAATCCTGTTAGGAAGCAATGGTTTTCCTAATCTTTGTAGAATTACTCATGACTGTGGATTCAGATACTCTATCGAAATCACAATGAAGAACTGATAAAATTATGATGGCAATTAGAAAGGCTTTGGTCTCTTCTAATAGAATTCATTTCATGTCTCTTGGAAAATGTGTCTTAATATGTTCAAGCATTTGCATATTTTTTCTCATTGTGGGGTTGCTTGACAAAGTGGTTTTAAAAATCATTTGATTTTTTTCCTCAGAATTTTCTTATTATTAATTAGTAAGAGTACCATCTTTGGGCCTCAGGACAGATAATAAAACAAATCAGTGACTTTAAAAAAATATCTATATAATTGTTCTTATAATCCTCACAGTATAAGAACAATGTTTAAAGAAATTTAAAGCAGATGCAGCACTTTACAACAACTAGTAAAATTGACCTCGATCTTGATTTTTCACCTTAATGACTACACTAAAATAAAACAAGTAAAAATATAAAGAGTGTTATAAACAAATTTATATATAATATAATGTGTGTCTATATGTCTATCTATGAAAATATATACATATACGAAGAAATTCAGGAAATTACTTGCTTCTGCCTCATTACCTTAGACAATATGAATCTTCAAGAAGTGAAAAAATTATGTAACCACTAATTATCCTTTAATTTTTTTCTTTATCATTTACAAGTGAAGGTAACTGTCTCTGATAACTCCCATGCAATTTTAATTATTCCCAAGTCTAACCTTATATCTGTACTTTGGTAAGCAACATCTGTTATGGAAATCCTAACATTACACTGGCATATCAGTTCAGAGGCATTTTTAAACCTCATGCTATTATACTGTGCTAAGGTCCAGGAACATGTATATACAGATTCCCCTGGGGTAGCAAAATTCCTCACCAGCAAAAATCAAGGAAATAAAATACATCTTTTGGATCATCCATAACACTTAACATCTTACCTACAAAACATAGAACACAGAGCACTTTTATATAATACTACAAATTAAGTATTCTCAAAAAGATTGTCAACTTGTTTACATAATGACCTCTTTCATCTGAGTTTGTGCTCTACACAAGGAGGTCCTCAATAGAAATTATTTGTTTCACACGTAATCACTGGAAACATTAGGTAGCTAGAAAGGGTCAATCAAAAAAGGGAAGAAAAAGATAACAACATCAACAAAAAAGACTTATTTTCAAGCAAGTTACTTCTGTGGGCAACTGGAGTGTAATCCCACAGCAGAAACCTGGGAGATACAGTAGAACATAGGAGACAGAGTATCCTGACTTGAGGAACAAGTAAGTGTGATATTTATTTACCAGTTGCCATTGGTTTTGAGGACTGGCTGGTGGCAGGTGGGATTAATTGCCCAACATTGTCAGGCTGCACTAAACACAGCAGATGATCTCTAGTTGCTAGAGGAATACCTCAAGCAAATAGTTTTAATGCATGGCAAATAGCACCTTGTATATAGTACCTCTTCTTCAGAATCCAGGATTTAATCTATGTAGAAGGGTCTTATATAGGATTTATGATATTGAATGCTGTTTATTTTCCTTGGATCTATCTAGCACATGAGGACAGGGAACATATTTCCAATTGAGTAAAAAGTCTACATTACTGCTTTCCCCACCCACCCCTTACTGCAGGCCCAAAGCTTTCTGTGTATGAGACACCCTGGGAGATGGCCAAGTTGATTTGTTGATAAAAATTTTAATACCCTTGCTGATGTTTAACTATATTAGAGTGTTTGGGTTTATATCATTATATTTCTAATTTCCTAAATCTATTTTGTGTGATATAAAAACTCCCTCAGTGGCCTTAACAAAGAGGAATTGCCAAAACTGTAATCTTCCCTAATTTCTAAATATAATGCTAGTCCACTTTTTGTCCAAGAATGGACTTTTTCCAAAATAAATATTGCTGTAAACATCCAGATCTAGCTTTAGCAGTACTGCAAACAGTCCACTACTGTGGAGGAATTTATAAGTGAATTTTTAGGGCGCTACTTCACCACCAACATAAAGCATATTATGTCTTAGTTTTTAATTAGTATAATTTTTAATTAGTGCATAGAGTTACACATATTATTGGGGTGAATCGTGACATAATTATACAAGCATAGAGTAATTTTTTTTTTCCAATTTGGTCCCCAGTACTTCCCCTTTACCTCCTCTTATCCCTTTCCCTGCTCCATTTCCTCTACTCCACTGGTCTTCTTTCAGTTCATGGATTTTTTTTAAAAATTAGTGCTTTATAGATATACATAAAGGTGAAATTAACTATGGTATATTCATGTAGAATAATTTGGTCAATTTCATTCCACCATTCCTTTTTTTTCCTCATACTTCTTCCCTCCTCTCTCCTCCTTTTCCTCTGCTCCAGCGATTTCTCTTCTATTTTTATAGGTTATACCCCTTTTCCCCTTACTTTGGTCTATCTTCTTCATATGAGAGAAAACATTTGACCTTTGACTCTCTAAGTCTGAGTGAATAAAAATATGTGGCATATAAGGCTTATTTTTGTGATACTCTATAAATATTTGAACATCATTTAATATGCTTGGCTTTTGTATTTAACATTTTTTTGTTTTTTGGTACTGGGGATTGAACTCAGGTGTACTTGGCCACTGAAACACATCCAGACCTATTTTGTATTTTATTTACAGACAGGGTCTCAATGAGTTACTGAGTGCCTGGCTATTTGCTGGGGCTGGCTTTGAACTGACGATCCTCCTGCCTCTGCCTCCTGAGCTGTTGTGATTACAGGCATGTGTCACAATGCCTGACTATATTTACCTTTCTATAAAGTGTCTAAGTTTTTTATTCACATTTTAAATTGGGCTGATTATCCCTTTTATTATTAATAGTCAATACTCCCTCCACATAAACTTACCCAGTGTTTTGAAAAAGACTTTTATTCTCTAGATTATTTTTATTCATTTAAAATATGCCATTTCATAAGTGCTTATTTCTTTATTTTAATATACTACAGTTAATTTTATCATTTGTTTTTTATTTTGCACATCTGTATCCTATTTAATAAACAGACCTGACCAATGGTTTAAAGTTATCATCCTACAAGACTGTCTAGAAGTCGTGCTGTTTTATGTTCACATTGGACCTATTGTTTGTTTGCAATGAACCTTGTGTTTGGCATAAGGTAACAAGGGGTCTCTAGTGCTGGATTCTCTCCAAACCTGCTGTACCACTGTCAGCTTCAACTTTTCTTGAAGGTTTGTATCTATTTTTTCATTAATTCTAAGTTTTCTTTTTTCTTGGTTTAAACCCTGATGTACATCAGGATTGGGTCTCTCTCATATCTCAAGCATCATCACAAGAAATAATTCATGGGAAGTAAATTAAAAAAACTAATGATGGGTAAAATATTTGGATTTTAAAAGCTTGATATTTATTCTATTCCATGTTCAAAAAGATTTATATTATTATAGATATTACTTTTATCCTCTATGAAATTATATAGATACTGGAAACTCCACTGTGAATTTTGTTTCTGTTTTAGTGATATATTTTCCCATTCTGAAACTATATATATTAAATGTTTATACTCTGAAATTTCATAATTATGGATCTTATTTTTTAACTTTTAAAATTAGGTCTAATAATTTTTTAAATTTTAAATCATTTGTTTTATGATTTTTAATTTTTTTATTTATTTTAATTAGTTATATTTATGCACCTTGATATATCATACATAGATGGGATATAATTTCTCATTTTTCTGAATGTACATGTTATAGAATCACATTGTTCCTGTAGTCACATATACACATAAAATAATAATGTCTGTTTCATTTTACTATCCTTCCTGTTCCCACATTTTCTCTCCTCCTCTCCCTTAACTTCCTCTACCTAATCTAACTAATTATATTCTTCTAAAGTGCCCTATACCCCTTATTGTGAATTAACATCTGCATATTAGAGAAAATATTTGGCCTTTGGATTTTGGGGAATTTGCTTATTTTGCTTAGCATGATTATTTCATTTTTCTGTAAAGCCAAGTAATATTCTATTGGATATATATACCACATTTTCTTTACCCATTCATCTATTGAAGGACACCTAGGTTGGTCCCATAATTTATCTATTGTGAATTGAGCTGGTATGAATATTGATGTGGCTGCATTACTGTAATATGCTGATTTTAAGTCCTTTGGGTATAAACCAAGGAGTGTGATAACTGGTCAAATGGTGATTCTATTCCAAGACTTCTGCAGAATCTCCATACTGCTTTCCATAGTGGTTGTACCAATTTGCAGTCCCACCAGCAATGTATGAGGGTACCTATTTCCCCACACCCTTGTCAACATTTATTGTTGCCTGTATTCTTGATGATTGCCATTCAGACTGGAATGAGATGAAATTTTAGTGTAGTTTGGTTGGCATTTTTCTTATTGCCAGAGATGTTGAACACTTTCTTAAATATTTGTTGATCAATTGTATTTATTCTTCTGTGAAGTGTCTGTTCAGTTCCTTAAACCTACTTATTGATTGGGTTTTTCTTTGTGTGTGTGTGTGTGCGCTAATTTTTTTGAGTTCTTTATATATCTTAGAGATTAATGCTATATTGGAGGAGCTCAACTAACACTATTTGCTGATGACATGATTCCATATCTAGAAGATGTAAAAAGTCCCACCAGAAAACTTCTAGAACTAATAAATGAATTAAGCAAAGTATCAGGATATAAAATCAACACCCATAAGTCAAACACATTCTTATACATCAGCAATGAAAACACTGAAAGAAAATTTAGGAAAGCTATCCCATTCACAATAGTCTCAAATAAAATAAAGTAAAATACCTAGGAATCAATCTAACAAAAGAGGTGAAAGACATCTTCCTTCTTTAGTGTTCTGAAAACTACAGAACACTAAAGAAGGAAATTAAAGAAAACCTCAGAAATTGGAAATATCTCCCATCCTCCTGGATAGGCAGAATTAATATTGTCAAATGGCCATATTACCAAAAGCATTATACATATTTAATGCAATTCATATTAAAATTCCAATGGAAAGCAGTATGGAGATTTCTCGGAAAGCTGGGAATGGAACCACCATTTGACCCAGCTATTCCCCTTCTCGGTCTATTCCCTAAAGCCCTAACAAGAGCATGCTACAGGGACACTGCTACATCGATGTTCATAGCAGCTCAATTCACGATAGCAAGACTGTGGAACCAGCCTAGATGCCCTTCAATAGATGAATGGATAAAAAAAATGTGGCATTTATATACAATGGAGTATTATTCTGCATTAAAAAATGACAAAATCATAGAATTTGGAGGGAAATGGATGGCATTAGAGCAGATTATGCTAAGTGAAGCTAGTCAATCTTTAAAAAACAAATACCAAATGACTCCTTTGATATAAGGGGAGTTAACAAGGACAGGGTAGGGACGAAGAGCTTGAGAAGAATATTTACATTAAACAGGGATGAGAGGTGGGAGGGAAAGGGAGTGAGAAGGGAAAGTGCATGGAAATGGAAGGCGATCCTCAGGGTTATACAAAATGTCATATAAGAGGAATGGAGGGGTAAGACAAGATAATACAAATGGAAGACATGATTTACAGTAAAAGGGGTAGAGAGAGAAAAGGGGAGGGGGGGAGGGGAGGGAAGGGGAGGGGAGGGGGATAGTAGAGAATAGGACAGACAGCAGAATACATCAGACACTAGAAAGGCAATATGTCAATCAATGGAAGGGTAACTGATGTGATACAGCAATTTGTATACGGGGTAAAAGGGGGAGTTCATAATCCACTTGAATCAAACCGTGTAATATGATGTATTAAGAACTATGTAATGTTATGAACGACCAATAAAAAAAAAAAAAATTCCAATGGCATTCTTTATAGAAATAGAAAAAGTAATCATGAAATTTATTTGGAAAAATAAAAATAAGGTCATTAGCCCAAACAATCCTTAGCAAGAAAAGTGAAACAGGAGGCATCAAATACCACCCCTTAAACTATACTCCAGAGCTATTGTAACAAAACCAGCATAGTATTGGCACCAAATAGACTTGTAGGCCAATGGTACAATATAGAGGACAGAGCGACAACCCACATAAATATGATTATCTCATATTTATGATTATCTCATACTATCATACTAGACAAAGGTGCCAAAAACATTCACTGGAAAAAAGATAGCCTATTCAACAATGGTGCTGGCAAAACTGAAAATCCATATGTAGCAAAATGAAATTAAGCCTCTATTTCTCACCCTGCAGAAAAATGAACTCAATGTGCATCAAAGACTTAAGCACTAGAACAGAAACCTTGTGCCTAATAGAACAAAAAAAACAAAAACAACAAAAACAAAAAACTAGACCCTAATCTTCACTATGTCAGTCTAGGATCTGACTTCCTTAACAAGACCCCTAAAGTGCAAGAAGTAAAATCAAGGATCAATAAGTGGGATGGATTCAATTTAAAAAGCTATTTTATGATTTTTATTTTTCTATATTCTATTTTAGTGATTCATAATTGGATGGCAAGATTCCAAACAGTCCCTTTTTCCTATATTTTAGCAATTAAAAATTTAGACTTTTTCTTCTAAAAAGAAAAGAGAGATAATAAAATATTCATGTTTGTTTTAAAACTTAGACAATACAAATAACATTATAGATGGAATTTAACATCACAAGTAAATAACAAGAATTAATACATGCATTTTTATTGTTCTTCAAATCTTCAGATTTATGAAATTTTTTACCATACTTTACTTGTCATAGACATAATAAAATATGAAATAGAATAAGATTAGTTCATATATAATCATTGATTAAAAAGGAGATTGGTAAAAGTAGCAAGAATATTTAAAACAATAAATATGGAGGAATATGGTCTTTTCACAATATTAGCAGCCATTTTGAGAAATGTATAAACATTCATACTTGTAGAGTTTTATAGTCAATGTACAACTAATATTTTCTGAATATATATTATGTCTTCCACAATAAATTCTATAATGGCAGAACTTCCTTGATTAATAATTTTAGCAATTATTAGATTCAAATTAAAAAGCTATTTTATTATTTTTATTATCTATTTTCTATTTTAGTGATTCATAATTGGATGAAAAGATGAAAGAAGAAAGAAGAAAAAATTTTAAATTCAGAAGAAAACAATTTAGATAACTTTTTTACATTTTTAAAATTTAATTTTTTAATATTTCTTAAAACCTTCTCCCTAAACATCCATGATGTACATTACTCATTAAGACAAATCCAGAAATATTGAGGACCTACAAATGAGAGAATCCATGAAAAGTGAAATTTCTAGAGCCTGTGATTTGGGCATATTTAATAAATAAATTTGGGCATATTTAATAAATGAGTTGCCCTCATCCTCCTTCCTCAAGGTATCTTAATATACTTCATTAACATTCTACTCACATTATCCCTGTTCTCTGAAATGAAGACAAATATTGCATCATCTCTCCTACTTTATAGCTACAACTGATAAATTACATAATTTGAATGATCTATGTAACATTGGGTTATTAGAAAGGGTTCATAACACCGAATACTTAAGCCTGTCCTTCCTCTTGCCAGAATCACATAATTAATCACTGTCATTGTGGGATAACATGAGAGATTGAAATGTCATACCCCCAAATATCTATTACATCATCCATTTCATTGGGTTAAAATGTTTATCAAATATGTTGTTCATTCCAGAATGTTTAAATTTTCCTATGTACTAGGCAATATGCCAGAAACTGGTCACTTTATACTGAAATTAAAAACAAAACAAAATCATCTATATGCCCATGTCTTCATGAAGCATAGATAACAAACAAAATAAAAGAGGAATATTGCTATATTAGACAGATTTTTGTCACTGCAACCAAAATATCTGGCAAGAAAAATTTAGAAGAGGAACATATTTTGGGGGATCATGGTCATTAGACTCCATTGCTCTGGGCCTGATATAAGGTGGAACATCAATGACAGAAGGAGTGGTTGGGAAACTACCTACCTCATGGCAGCCATGAAGCAGAGGAGAAAGGGGAAGGGGCCACAGGGAATATGAATCCTTACAGATCACACCCCTGTGACCTACCTTCAACAGCTATGCCCCACCTGCCTACACTTACCACCCTGTTAGTGCATTTAAACTAGGATGGACCAATTAGATTATATTTTTCATGATCTAAACATTTTACCTCTGAACATTCCTGCATTAACAGAGGGGTTTTGGGGAGATAACTCATATCCAAATGATAACAGTCATAAAATGCCAAATGGAAAATAGATGGGACTGAATGTTGAACATGGCACAGAAATCCCTGGTATGACATGTAGCATAGAATATATTAAGGAAATCTTGCATGGGTAGAAGTAGTAAGGTATAGAGATTTGCATGTACTCTCATTTTTTTACATCTTAGGACAAGCACAGATGCTCTGCATATATTCAGGTCAAAGCTCTAGTAGAGAAAATACAGCCTGTGTGTATAACTAAGATTATTCTAAGTATGGAAACAAACCACATCCTGAACTATAACTATATATTGCATATAAAATACCATATTATGTAGTTGTGCATGTGTGTGTGTGTGTGTGTGTGTGTGTGTGTGTGTGTATCTGTTTATGGGTAGTCAAGAACACCTATGTTCAAGACATAGGTCAAGAGATTCTCAGGCCAAGAAATAGTACCTTAAGTTCCAGTGTCTGCATACCAATATCAGGTTTTCATACCAGAAAACATACTTTACAGAGGGCACACTAACGTCCAAACTCTTAAGGTAAATTGTGCCAGATCTTGGCAAAGCTACTAAAAAGAGGTTGGAAAATGAATCCCCATGTCCTTCTAGAATTATTCTATCTTGTTACCTAGTTAAGAAATGCTTCCCTTAGGAAAGGCGCTGAGCTGAGATAAAAGTTGGAGCAAAAGTTTGGAGGAAATGGGGTTTGGGACAAAAAATTGTTTAGGTAAAGTGAAATGCCTATAAATGGATGTGCAAAGGTAGAAGACAGCAGGGTAACTCAAGGAGTAGCAAGAAGATTGGGGGCTGGAGTAAGAGAGTGGAAATGTGTGGAACACAGAGCTAGAGTGCACATAAGTATGAAATCATGTAGGACTTGAATCAACCAAAATTCAACTTTTGGTTATAAATAATAATAAATGGATATATTGTGTGATTAAGATCTAGGGTAGAAAGAACATACTACTACTAGACTTCACTTTAAATTACATGAGTGTAGTAGAGAGGAAAAACTTTAGGAGGCTCAGAGTGTGTGTCCAGCAAATAGTGACAAGTCCTTAATTTCAGATGAGATTTTGGTGACCAGACTGAGATGTTGAAGGGCATGGATTTCAGAGGTATTTAGACAGAACATTTAGAAACACAAGTTATTTATAATGTAATTTTCTTTTTTCTGTTTTTAACAGGTGATAATTTTGTATGTAAAAACTAAAACAACTTAAAACTCTAGCCAGAGCAATTAGACAGACGAAAGAAATTAAAGGAATAAGAATAGGAAAAGAAGAACTCAAACTATCATTATTTGCTAATGACATAATTTTATTACTTACACGATCCAAAAAAACTCCACCACAAAACTTGTAGAATTAATTAATGAATTCAGCAAAGTAGCAGGATATAAAATCAATACGAATAAATTAAATGTATTTCTATACATCAGTGATGAATCCTCTGAAAGAGAAATTGGAAAAACTACCCCATTCACAATAGCTTAAAAAAATACTTGGGGTGCTTGCTTCGGCAGCACATATACTAAAATTGGAACGATACAGAGAAGATTAGCATGGCCCCTGCGCAAGGATGACACGCAAATTCGTGAAGCTTTCCATATTTTTAAGTTAATCAAAAGGGATAAAGAAGGACACTTCATGCTGCTCAAGGGAACCATACACCAACAAGACATAACAATCATAAATATATATGCCCCAAACAACGGTGCTGCTATGTTCATCAAGCAAACTCTTCTCAAGTTCAAGAGTCTAATAGACCACCATACAATAATCATGGGAGACTTCAATACACCTCTCTCACCACTGGACAGATCTTCCAAACAAAAGTTAAATAAGGAAACTATAGAACTCAATAACACAATTAATAACTTAGACTTAATTGACATATATAGGCTATACCACCCAACATCAAGTAGCTACACTTTTTTCTCAGCAGCACATGGAACCTTCTCAAAAATAGACCATATGTTATGTCACAGGGCAACTCTTAGACAATATAAAGGGGTAGAGATAATACCATGCATCTTATCTGATCATAATGGAATGAAACTGAAAATCAATGATAAAAGAAGGAAGGAAAAATCAAGCATCACCTGGAGAATGAACAATAGGTTGCTAAATGATCAATGGGTTTTAGAAGACATCAAGGAGGAAATTAAAAACTTCCTAGAGTTAAATGAAAACACAGACACAACATATCGGAATCTATGGGACACATTGAAAGCAGTTCTAAGAGGAAAATTCATTGCTTGGAGTTCATTCCTCAAAAAAAGAAAAAACCAACAAATAAATGATCTCATACTTCATCTCAAAATCCTAGAAAAAGAAGAGCAAAACAACAGCAAAAGAAGTAGAAGGCAAGAAATAATTAAAATCAGAGCTGAAATTAATGAAATTGAAACAAAAGAAACAATTGAAAAAATCGACAAAACTAAAAGTTGGTTCTTTTAAAAAATAAATAAAATTGACAGACCATTAGCCATGTTAACGAAGAGAAGAAGAGAGAGAACCCAAATTACTAGCATACGGGATGAAAAAGGCAATATCACAACAGACACTTCAGAAATACAGATGATAATCAGAAATTATTTTGAATCCTTATATTCCAATAAAATAGAAGATAGTGAAGGCATAGATAAATTCCTTAAGTCTTATGATCTGCCTAGATTGAGTCAGGAGGATATAGACAACCTAAACAGACCAATAACAATTGAGGAAATAGAAGAAACCATCAAAAGATTACCAACTAAGAAAAGCCCAGGACCGGATGGGTATACAGCAGAGTTTTACAAAACCTTTAAAGAGGAACTAACACCAATACTTTTCAAGCTATTTCAGGAAATAGAAAAAGAGGGAGAACTTCCAAATTCATTCTACGAGGCCAACATCACCCTGATTCCGAAACCAGACAAAGACACTTCAAAGAAAGAAAACTACAGACCAATATCTCTAATGAACCTTGACGCAAAAATCCTCAATAAAATTCTGGTGAATCGGATTCAAATACATATCAAAAAAATTATACACCATGATCAAGTAGGATTCATCCCTGGGATGCAAGGCTGGTTCAATATACGGAAATCAATAAATGTTATTCACCACATCAATAGACTTAAAAATAAGAACCATATGATCATCTCGATAGATGCAGAAAAAGCATTCGACAAAGTACAGCATCCCTTTATGTTCAAAACTCTAGAAAAATTAGGGATAACTGGATCATACCTCAACATTGTAAAAGCAATCTATGATAAGCCTCAGGCCAGCATCATTCTGAATGGAGAAAAATTGAAGGCATTCCCACTAAGATCTGGTACAAGACAGGGATGCCCTCTCTCACCACTTCTGTTCAACATAGTCCTTGAAACACTGGCCAGAGCAATTAGACAGACAAAAGAAATTAAAGGCATAAAAATAGGAAAAGAAGAACTTAAATTATCACTGTTTGCAGATGATATGATTCTATACCTAGCAGACCCAAAAGGGTCTACAAAGAAGCTATTAGAGCTAATAAATGAATTCAGCAAAGTGGCAGGATATAAGATCAACATAAATCAAAGGCATTCCTGTATATCAGCGACAAACCCTCTGAAATGGAAATGAGGACAACTACTCCATTCACAATATCACCCCAAAAAATAAAATACTTGGGAATCAACCTAACAAAAGAGGTGAAAGACTTATACAATGAAAATTACAGAACCCTAAAGAAAGATATAGAAGAAGACCTTAGAAGATGGAAAAATATACCCTGCTCATGGATAGGCAGAACTAACATCATCAAAATGGCGATATTACCAAAAGTTCTCTATAAGTTCAATGCAATGCCAATCAAAATCCCAACAGCATTTCTTATAGAAATAGATAAGAGAATCATGAAATTCATATGGAATAATAAAAGACCCAGAATAGCAAAAACAATGCTAAGCAGGAAGTGTGAATCAGGCGGTATAGCGATACCAGACTTCAAACTATACTACAGAGCAATAGTAACAAAAACAGCATGGTACTGGTACCAAAACAGGCGGGTGGACCAATGGTACAGAATAGAGGACACAGTAACCAATCCACAAAACTACAACTATCTTATATTTGATAAAGGGGCTAAAAGCATGCAATGGAGGAAGGACAGCATCTTCAACAAATGGTGCTGGGAAAACTGGAAATCCATTTGCATCAAAATGAATCTGAATCCTTATCTCTCGCCATGCACAAAAGTTAACTCAAAATGGATCAAGGAGCTTGATATTAAATCAGAGACACGGCATCTGATAGAAGAAAAAGTTGGTTTTTATCTACATACTGTGGGATCAGGCTCCAAATTCCTCAATAGGACACCCATAGTGCAAGAGTTAGCAACTAGAATCAACAAATGGGACTTACTCAAACTAAAAAGTTTTTTTCTCAGCAAAAGAAACAATAAGAGAGATAAACAAGGAGTCTACATCCTGGGAACAAATCTTTACTCCACACACTTCAGATAGAGCCCTAATAACAGGAATATACAAAGAACCCAAAAAGTTAGACAATAAGATAACAAATAACCCAATCAATAAATGGGCCAAGGACCTGAACAGACATTTCTCAGAGGAGGACATACAATCAATCAATAAGTACATGAAAAAATGCTCACCATCGCTAGCAGTCAGAGAAATGCAAATCAAAACTACCCTAAGATACCATCTCACTCCAGTAAGATTGGCAGCCATTAGGAAGTCAAACAACAATAAGTGCTGGAGAGGATGCGGGGAAAAGGGCACTCTTGTTCATTGCTGGTGGGGCTGCAAATTGGTGCAGCCAATTTGGAAAGCAGTATGGAGATTTCTCGGAAAGCTGGGAATGGAACCACCATTTGACCCAGCTATTCCCCTTCTAGGTCTATTCCCAAAAGACCTAAAAAGAGCATGCTACAGGGACACTGCTACATTGATGTTCATAGCAGCACAATTCACGATAGCAAGATTGTGGAATCAGCCTAGATGCCCTTCAATAGATGAATGGATAAAAAAAATGTGGCATTTATACACAATGGAGTATTACTCTGCATTAAAAAATGACAAAATCATAGAATTTGGAGGGAAATGGATGGCAATAGAGCAGATTATGCTAAGTGAAGCTAGTCAATCTTTAAAAAACAAATACCAAATGACTCCTTTGATATAAGGGGAGTAAACAAGGACAGGGTAGGGACTAAGAGCTTGAGAAGAAGATTTATATTAAACAGGGATGAGAGGTGGGAGCGAAAGGGAGTGAGAAGGGAAATCGCATGGAAATGGAAGGCGATCCTCAGGGTTATACAAAAATGACATATAAGAGGAAAGGAGGGGTAAGACAAGATAATACAAATGGAAGAAATGATTTACAGTAGAAGGGGTAGAGAGAGAAAAGGGGAGGGGAGGGGATTGGAGGGGGGATAGTAGAGAATAGGACAGACAGCAGAATACATCAGACACTAGAAAGGCAATATGTCAATCAATGGAAGGGTAACTGATGTGATACAGCAATCTGTATACGGGGTAAAATTGGGAGTTCATAACCCACTTGAATCAAACTGTGAAATATGATGTATTAAGAACTATGTAATATTTTGAACGACCAACAATAAAAAAAAAATACTTGGGAATCAACTTAACCAAAGAGGTGAACAATCTCTACAATGAATACTATAGAACACTAAAGAAAGACATTGAAGAAGACTGTAGAAGATGGAAAGATCTCCCATGCTCTTAGGTAGGCAAAATTAAAATTGTCAAAATGGCCATACTACCCAAAGCACTATATAGATTCAATGACACTCCAGTTAAAATCACATTGTTACTTCTTATTAAATTAGATGGAAATCTTAGTTAAAAGTGCATCACTCTTCAGTTTCATTTCATGTAACAAGTTTGGGAATCTATGCAAGTGCTGCTGAATAGGGAAAGGTGACTAGGTAGTTAATGTTCAACCAATACTGGAAAATTCTTTCTGAAAAGTGAGATTTATTATGTATTTAATTCACCAGTTGTTAAGGCACATCCTTGGAACTCAATCAAGTCCTTCATACATAGATAGGTAAAGGAAAGTCTGAAGTATTAGTAGGTGAAGATGTAATTTATTGCCCAAACCAAGACATTTTTTGGAGTGAGGATGGAAGTATGATTAATGGTTACCAAGAATATTAGGTATACACCAACATTGTCCCAATGCAAATAGGAACATATGGCCATCTTAGGTAGCAAGTGTTATTATAATTTCTAATAACTAAACAATTGTTCCTGACAACTACTTAAATATTATATTTAAACATGAAAAAGTCTTCACCCAGCTAATCAATATTCCTCTATCTCAAATACACTAGAAATGCTATTATAATAATTCCCTGTTCAGTCAGAATGGTAAATGAATAGGCTAATTTTCTACTCACATGAGTCTGGAATTTAAGTGATAATCAACTCTGTGGAAATACTTAATTAGAGTACTTTAAAATGACTTAATAGCAGACTTTTCAGATTTATTGTATAAATAGTACTTTGAAAACAGAAATTATTTTGAATGATTAGATCTCTTAAAAGATTATAATTTTAGAGTTAAAGCTCTGCAAATATGACATATATCTATATATAAGTGAGGAAAATGTGATAAAATAATTAAATTTAATTACAAGAAAATTAAAAAAAAAACTTTGTGTGTTAATTTATGGTGATACTTCATTACTTTACTAGTGCCCAGAAATCAACTGAAGATTAGTTTAAAACAAAACTAATTTCATGTAGTTATTCAGTCTAAATAAATGTTTTAAAAAATGAGATCATTTTTCTCCATAAGTAAGTGTGAAAGAAATATACAGTATAAAAGTAGATGTGACACAAGACTAAAAATTAAAACTGCTCTTAAACTTTGGAACTCAGTCAAATCATATCCTAAAACATAAAAAAATAATTTATTTTCCACTTTGTTTTGTGATCTAGTTTCAGATGTGGATTTCAAAGGAAAAGAGAATAAATGTTCACCAGCAAACAATACATAGATCATGTAATATCTTGCCTAGAGGGAGGCATATTCTGAATTGTTTGACAGACAACATATTAGAGTTTGAATAATTATAAATGCCCAACAATAAATTAAACATTAGATCTGCTGAATGACCTCTATAAACAGCATGTGTTATAAGTTTTTCTCAGATTTATAAAATGTGACTTTATAGACTAAACAAGAGAATACTGAAGTACAATGTGACTTCACTAATGTCGCATTTTAGATGTAAAGTAAGCCATGACTTATTTATTTCAAATCTGAGAATATATAATTGTCCTCAGTATTCATGTATACTTAGAAGCTGAGACTGTGACCCTCTCTGGAAATAAAATCTTTCCAAAAGTAATTAATTCAGAAAAGGTCGTATTGGATTAGAGTAGGGCTGAAATTCGTTCACTCTTGTCCTTTGGAGAAGCCCATGGGACAATACAGGTACAGAGAAGGATGCTATGTGCAGATAGAGGTAGATGTTTGAGTGATGTGTTCACAAGCCAAGGATCGCCTACAACCACAAAAAGCTAACAGAGACATATGGGAGAGTTTCTTTCTCAGAGCATCTGGAAAGAAGAAACCCTGCCAATTTCATGACTTCAGACTTCAGTGCTTTGGAACAGTGAGAAAATAAATTTCTGTTGTTATAAGCCAACTTTTTGGTAATTTGTTCCAACAGCTTTAGGAAACTGATACACATTGTTTCTTAGTAGTCAAGAAGCTTTCATCTATTCTGGATATTATATTTAGAACACAGGAGTTTAGTAAATTCCAATTGATTTTGACAAGATTTAATGAAAACCAATGGAAGAAAAGAGTGATAAGACATGGTTGCTGTCCTGAAGATAATTATATGTTTTTGTTGTTGTTGTTGTTGTTGTTGTTGTTGTTGTTATTTTGTTTTCTTTCCTCTGCCCCCAATCCTAATGGGCTATTTAGATAAAGGAGGAAAAACAGAAGACAAGGACACAAAAAGTAATTATGGTCCTCCACATGTAGGTTCTTACAAGATATTTATTGTCTTAAAACAAAAATATAAAATTACATTACTATAAATAGAGGGATAAATGTGCTTTGCCATAGATACATATCCCTGGTTTCCTCTACAGAAATATTATACTAATACTGCCAATCCCACAGGATATTTTTCATTCTTGCTATTATTTTAACTATCACTCATTTGCTGATATTAACATTAATTTCATAACTATTTTGGTAATCTGGCTTATTACCTAATGAGTTATTCAATAAAATGATTGTAGTTTTTGTATTTTTTCTATAATTTGTCGTTTTGCATATTTTGTAAAACAAAAACAAATGAAACAACCTATAAATTCATAAATACCTCTAGTAAGTACCTTAGAGTAGACCCTTATGAGGTGAGAGTAGGTTAGATATAGTTATTTGATTCACTTAATTAGCCACTAGGATTACAGACATGCCCCACCAGACCCTTCTAAACATGGTGTTCTAAAACTGATTTTTTCAACTTAAATCTCAGGCACTTTTGCAAGTAAGTATTCATAGCATCATTTAAATCTTTATTTAAGTTACTTTGTATGACTGCATAGTCCTTTTGAAAAAACAAATTCCTGAGTATCAAGAGTGCCAGTTTCAGCAGTGGCATAGAAAGGCTTCTGTGCTTACACAAAGTCCCGCTTTCTTCTGAACCTCAACATGAGTATAAACCTAGTCCATTGCCCTGTTACATAAAGGCTCATAACCAAGGAACTACCTGGATGGTCATCATCAGAGAGAGGAAATGTTTAGTATAAAAATGTGCTGTAGAGTAAGGAGTTTGGAATTTATTTTCCTTTTTAGGCAGTTTCTACTTAAGAAATGCTGACCAGATAAATTAGTGGTGTCTACAGGTCATGGAGTCAAATCCAAGTTGCACTAACTGAGTAAATATAAATTAAGTGGCAGACGAAAGAAAGAGAAAAAAAGAAAAACATGAAAATAGAAAAATCATTCAATTGAAAGAAAACATTCTAATGTGATCACTTTCCACTCTTATTTTCTGAGCTCAAATATATTCCAAATTGTGCAAGATTTGGGAATTGTTATATTTATGACTGAAGTGATTTTCCTAGCTTTGTGGTGTTTCCCTGCATTTGCAGACCAATAATTGCCTGCAGGCAGAATGCTGGAGTAATTGGAGTGTCCTTATTTGTTTTCCTTCTGCCAAGAGTCCCAGTCCAATGCTGCTGTGTACACTGTCTGAAACCAGTTGTTTTATATAATTTCATAGTTTCTTGTTTTCAGTGAAAAGTTAAGTCTTATTCTTGTTACTCTATTATGGCTATTAATAAAAATCCATAATCACGTTTCATTCATTTGAATTTATTCTGATGTAAGGAAGGAGATAAAAATATATTTTAAAAAATTTTGGATTACTGGTGATTATTGATTATTGTGAATGTAATATTCTGATTCTGTTTGTTCATTTAAGAACGGACTTTTCCCCACATTTTGGTAGAGAACAAAATAATTTTGTACTTAATTCAATGATGAAATTACATCAGAATGAAGATGACCTATCACAAATTTTGCATTTTACCTGATTTTATAAGCCATCATGAAACTGTATATTACTGCTCCTGCTCGTCATTAATTCCCACAATGCATTAAATTACTGTATTCTTTATATTAATACAGAACAGCAAAAAGAGAAACAGCTGCCACAATTACTACATTGTGCCAACAGTTATTAAAACCACTAAAGGAGACTAACATTACTCAGGCAAGAATTATGCAAGGCCCTTCAATAGATGAATGGATAAAAAAAATGTGGCATTTATACACTATGGAGTATTACTCTGCATTAAAAAATGACAAAATCATAGAATTTGGAGGGAAATGGATGGCATTAGAGCAGATTATGCTAAGTGAAGCTAGTCAATCTTTAAAAAACAAATACCAAATGACTCCTTTGATATAAGGGGTGTAAACAAGGACAGGGTAGGGACGAAGAGCTTGAGAAGAATATTTACAGTAAACAGGGATGAGAGGTGGGAGGGAAAGGGAGTGAGAAGGGAAATTGCATGGAAATGGAAGGCGATCCTCAGGGTTATACAAAATGTCATATAAGAGGAAAGGAGGGGTAAGACAAGAGAATACAAATGGAAGAAATGATTTACAGTAGAAGGGGTAGAGAGAGAAAAGGGGAGGGGAGGGGAGGGGAGGGGAGGGGGGATAGTAGACAATAGGACAGACAGCAGAATACATCAGACACTAGAAAGGCAATATGTCAATCAATGGAAGGGTAACTGATGTGATACAGCAATTTGTATACGGGGTAAAAGGGGGAGTTCATAATCCACTTGAATCAAACCGTGTAATATGATGTATTAAGAACTATGTAATGTTATGAACGACTAATAAAAAAAAAAAGAAATCAGCTTTCATCTGTCTTCCATTCTGGGCTTCAACATAAAATTTTATTTGAAAAATAAATTGTGATGATTTTGAAATGTTTAAAAAAAAAAAAAGAATTATGCAAGGTCTGTCCTCTGATCTCACAAAATATTTCACAAAGCCACTAAACTATAGTAAGGAACACATTTCTCAATTCAGCAGACAGAAACGGAAACAAACAAAAGAAAAAGAAAAGAAAGTATAAAACTAAAATCAATGCTCTTTAGCTAAAGAATGAAGTAGGTAATATTTATAATCATCATGTTTCAGGAGTAAAAAGAGAGTTATCATCCATTTCAAACTTGAATAGTATAGTGATAACTTTTTTGTTATTTTACTGTCAATTTCAGTGTTGGTGATATGGTAAAATGCTAAACTCTTCTTTGTGTCCTAGAAAACTAAGGACACCTTTGTGACATTTAGAGAATGATTTAATCACTTTATAATTTATTCATTGCTTAAAATATTCTTAAACAGACTCTCTTTAGAACAGTTTAAATTTACAGAAAAGCTGAGAAGCTAACAGAGAATTTCTATATATCTACAATCCCAGTTTACCTTATTATTAACATCTTCCATTAAAATGCCACATTTGTTATGATTAATGAACCCACATTACAAGTTATTATTATTAATTGAAGGGCATTGTTTATTGACATTTATCCAGTTGCTATCTAATGTCTGTTTCTGCTCCAAGATTCCATCCAGGGCAGCATATTTATTTGCTTTTCATGCCTCCTTAGGCAAGTAAAGATTTTAATAGTTTCTCAGTCTTTTCTTGTTTTTAATAACTTAGCTGCTTTTGAGGAACATTAGTCAAATATTTTATACCCTCTTTTTCAAATTTTGGCCAGGAGTGGTGGTGCACACCTGTTATCCAAGGAGCTTGGGAATCTGAGGCAGAAGGATCACAAGTTCAAAGTCAGCCTCACCAACTTAGGCCCTAAGTAACTCAGTGAGACCCTGTCTCTAAAAAAGATACAAAAAATTGGCTGAGGATGTGGCTCAATGGTTAAGCACCCCTTGTTTCACTCCCCAGTACCAAAAAAAAAAAAAATGTTATCTGATTTTTTTTCCATTATTAGAATGGGGTTATCAGGGTGGGGGAGAAAGACCATAGGGTAAAGTGCTATTTTTGTCACATCACATGAAGGTTTCATTACATACTCATGACATGTCATCACTGATGTTGATCTTAATCACCTGAAGTGTTTCTCAGTTTTTTTTTTTCATTGTAGTTACTCTACCCCAAACACATTCCCTACTGCATCCATTAGCAAATTAATCTGTCATCCTGAATATCCCCCATCGCCTTCACTGAGGTTTTGTGAATTTGTAATAGAGTTATTCAGTTTTGACAGTTTATATTCCTTCCTAGGATTCCCCAGCCTCCAAAATTATTATCATCAATCTACATATGTTAAGATTAACATTTTTTGTGCTGTAAATTTCTATAGATTTTGGTAACTGTACCAAATCTCTATTTAGCTTTATAAGTAGCTATCAAATGTCTTTCCAAAGTTTCTATACCATTCAGCTGTTGTAATCCCCAAAGAATTCAATAAGTCATATATCCACAAATATGGTACCAAAAAGAGTGATTTCACTTTCCTGTAAACTACTGAGCCTCACCTGTTCAAACCTCTCTCAAATTCCTAGAAACCATTGATGTTTCTATTGTGTCTATTATTTTGCCTTTTCAAAATGTCATATGAATTGAAATCATATACTATGTCATCTTTTCAGACTGACTTCATTTTTTGTGATATTCACTTACAGTTCATTGATGGAATTTTATAATTTGCTATTACACTTATATTTATCATTGAATAATATATTTTAATTATCATTGAATAATATATTTTAAAACCATGCATATATCTATCCTTTCAAAAACATCTTGGTTATTTTTAGATTTTGGGGATTATGAATACTAATACTATAAATATGTGTGTGTAGATTTTTATATAATGATAAAATTTGTAATCAATTAGGTAAATATCTAGGAATAGAATTTCTGGATTATATACTTTTTTGGATTTTACACCAAATCTCTCTTTAGCTTTTTAAGTAGTAGCTATCAAATGTCCTTCCAAAGTGTCTGTACTATTTAGCTGTTGTATTCCCAACATCAATCAATGAGTGCATCTCTATTGGTCAGCATTTTGTCTAGCATTGGTATAGTTGATTTTTTTTTCTGTTAAATCATTCCAAAAGTTATGTTTATGGTATGCATGAAATGTAAAAGTTAAGTAATGGGATCTCATTGTTAATTTAACTTGTTTTCCTAATGATAAATTGTGCTAAGCGTATTTTCATAGACTTGCTTGCCACTTATAAATCTTCCAGATATTTATATATGTTCAGAATACTTTGTATGATTTTTAAAAATATTTACTTCAAAAATTAATTTATATGTTTTAAAAATAAGTCTTTTACCAGATATTTATCTCCAGTCTGTGGTTTATATTTTTATCTTTTAATTGAAGTTTTATTTGAATAAGGTCCAATTTATCAATAATTTCTTTCATGAAATTTTGGTATTTGTACCAAAAAGTCATCTTCAGAGTCATGCTAAATATCTTTTTGTGAATTTTTCTTAATTTTTAAAAAACTGTTTTATATTTAGCTGTGTGACTTCTTTTGAATTAATTTTTGTGAATGTTTTAAGATATTCATCTAAATTCAGTTGTAAGCATATGAAGATACAACTTTTCCTACAATTAATAGCTGAAAATGCTGTCTTTCTTTATTAAATTACTTTTGCCCTCTGGTCAAAGATCAATTTGACAATATTTGTGTGAATATATTTTGAGCTCTATATTCCATTGCATTGATGTTCCTATATATTAATTTACTAAAAACACATGGCCATTGTTTCTGTACCTTTATAGTAACTGTTGAAATGGGTAACATCAGCACTCCAACTTTGTTGTTCATTTTTAGTATGAAGCTATTCTTGTATTTTCCTATGTTTTAGCATCAGTTTATAATGAATTAAATATGTATAACTCTATGTTTATAAATATGTATACATATGTATGTATATATGTATTTTTGGTATGAAGATTAAACATAGGGGTGCTTGTACACTGAGCCACATCCCCACCCTTTTTAAAAATATTTTATTTTGAGACAGTTGCTTAGGGCCTCACTAAGTGACTGAGGCATGATCCTCCTGTCTCAGCCTCCCAAGCTTCTAGGATTACAGGCATATGCCATGAAAATATTTACATTTTTAATAATGCTTATCTGAGAAAAATTGTTTGCTCAGATATTGATTACAATTGCATTGAATTTATTGACTCACAGTAGGAAAGAATTTCCATTGTAACAATTTGAGTGTTCCTGTTCATGAACCTGGATTTTCCTCCATTTATTTAAATTACTTTCATGATTTTTGTTTTTCCACTGTACTCCCTGCACATATTGTTTTAGTCTCATCATTCAGAAAGTATTTAATTTGGGGGAGTGCTGATTTTTTAATTAATTAATTTATTTGTTTGTTTTAATTTGTTATACATGACAGCAGAATTCATTTTGATTCATAGTGCACAAATGGAGCACAGTTTTCCATTTCTCTGTTTGTACATAAAATAGAGTCACACCATTCTCGTCTTCATACATGTACTCGGGGTAATGATGTCCATATCATTCCATCATCTTTCCTACCCCCATACCCCCTCCCTTCCTTTCCCTCAACTTTACCCTATCCAAAGTTCCTCTATTTCTCCCTTGCTCCCCTCCTAATTATAGCCTAGCATACATTCATCAGAGAAAACATTTGGATTTTAGTCTTTTGGGATTGGTTTATTACACTTAGCATGATATTCTCCAACTCCATCCATTTACCTACAAATTCCATGATTTTATTGTCTTTTAATGATGAGTAATATTTTATATATATTATAAAACTGTCATATATATATATATATATATATATATATATATATATATATATATATATATATAACAGTTTCCTTGTCCATTCATCTATTGAAGGGCATATTAGGTTGTTTCCACAATTTATTTATTGTGAATTGTGCTGCAATAAACATTGAGATGGCTGTGTTCCTGTAGTATGCTGTTTTTAAGTCCTTTGGGTATAAACCAAGGAGTGTAATAGATGGTGATTCCATTCTGAGTTTTCTGAGAATTCTCCATACTGCTTTCCAGATTAGTGGCATTGGCAGCCTGCTTAGAGATGCAACTCAGTGGCATGCAGTGCTGTGGTAGACAGCTGTCTCCAGACCCTGTCTGTGTGTCCCCAGGTATAGAAGAGACCATGGAAGTGGTTGCAGTGTCCCAAGTTGGAGGTGGCGGGCAGGGGTCAGGGAGGAGGAGCCCCATGTTGGTAGATGGGGGTCCACACAGGAATGGTGGCCGGGGGACCTGCTCAGGTGGGTGCTTGGGGGTCCTGCATGGGCTCTGATGCAGGGGTCCTTCTCAGCCACCGTGGCTATATATATGTGTGTATATACATGTATATATATATATATATATATATATATATATATATATATATATATATATATATATATAATCATCTGCATGGGTGAATGGCCAGAGTGCTACTTTTTTAAAGATTATTTTTTGGTACTGGGGATTGGACCAAGGGCACTTAGCAACTGGGTCATATGCTCAGAGCTTTTTAATATTTTATTTAGAGACAGGGTCTCACTGTTTTGCTGTGGGGAGTGCTATTATAAATTCTTTTTCAAAAAAAAAACAACCCTAAAATTGCTTATTAGTTTCAAGAGATTGTTTAGTCTGAAATTTTCTACATTAATAATAAAATATTAATTTCTTTTCAATCTATATACTTCTTATTTCCTTTTTCTTTTTTATTGCACTACTGAAATGCTCTGATGTAATGTTTAATAGAACTGTTGAGATGGGACTTCCTTGTTTTCTTAGGGTGAAGGTGTCTACTTTCTCATTAACTATCATGGTACCTCTAGCATTGTGTAAATACTTTTCAGCTGAGGAAGATCTCTAATTTTTCTACATTGCTGAAGCTTTCTTTTTACTTTACCACAAATGGTTTTGAAATTTTGTCAATTACTTATTCTGTGTCAGTTGATATGGTCAAATTATCTTACTTCTTTTGTCAATCAATATGGTGGATGGTGGATTATGTCAATTGATTTTCAAAAGCTGAAACAGTTTTGCATAGTGGCATAAATCTCACTTGATTTTTTCAATTCTTTTAATAAGTGGTTTCATGTATTTCCCAATGTTTTATTAAAGTATTTTTTAACTTCTATTCATGAGAGATGTTAATCTATAGTTTTTATTTCTTGAAATGTCTTGTAAAAATGAAATGACAACTTTCTAGTTCCTTCCTTGCCACTGAAACTATGATCCCTGATTTTTTTTTACACTTTTTGATATTTTGAGGGCAAAATTCCATCATAACTCATGGTGGTTCATGTAGAATACACACAGAAGTCTCCTAAATCCACGTTTATAATCACCTCAAAAGCAGAGATCAAAAAATCTTCTTTTCTTTGGTTTCTGTACAGAAGACCTGCATCATCCTCATATGCAAGTAATACCACTTTCTTATGAATTTTGCAAATTCCCGCCAAACACACATACAGGTAAAATAAGCACAAAGGTGATATTACCTTGACTATGAAGCTAATTTTATACATATTTCTAAAGAGGTATGTAGAAAGCATCATAGACATTCAATATGCATAGGATTGCATTGCTACCCAGGGGTCTTCAGCTTTATTTTGCAACTAGTTACTTTAAATATCTGGCCTAATGAGAATGTTGCTTCTCATTACCTACATGCTCAATTTAAATTGCAAATTCAACAGGTCATTTGTGCTCTACTTCCTTTTTGCCATCATTACTGATTTGTGGTATAAATCATTTTTCATGGTTTACTTGCATTAATGTTTTATTAATTTTCAACCATCCTTTTCTTCAGCTAAATGGGGAAATTTTCCTTTTTTACTAATGAACAAGCACATGAAATAATTAATATGAATCTAAACAAATGGGCTTCTTCCTCACACCATGCTATTTTTTTCTTTTTTGTAATTATATTACTTTTGTCACTTAGTGCTCATGTTTAGTCTTATATTCCATGAGTCACACTACAGAACCAAATAACAAATTGGTTCAAAATTAAAATAGTCAATTTTATAATGAATTATTTTGGAAGTTAGAAACTGGAAACATCATGTCTGAATTTCTAAAATTGTGAGAATTGGCTAAGTTGGAGTATACATCAGTGTCTTAACTACCAGATTTCCTCATTGTCTGTGTTGAGTTTGTGTGTGTATATATTCATCTTATTGAAAAGTAAGATAATAAGCTTCATCATGAAGTATATTTTCTTGCATGTTATTCTTTCTAATATGTAAATAGAGAAAACATTATAAATGAACTAAAATAATTTTAGTATATGTTAAATCAATTTTAGTGTGCATTTCAAAAACAAATGATGATTCTTGTTTGAAAAAAAAATTTTTTCTTCCAAGTAAGCTGCATGGAGTCTATCATACAAAGTAAATTTATAAATTATTTTATCTTTATTTCAGTATCTCAGGTATATTTATTATTAATAAAATGTGTTATAGTGACATTTATCTAGTTTGAAGTGTCAGGTAACTTACTTTCATATCTCTGAGACTGGAAAGGTATTTCATGTATAAACTTAACTGAAAATTATGTGTTTCTTTTCAAAGGGAATTCCAGGCCAGTTGTGGTGCTGCATGCCTGTAATCTTGGGAGGTAGAGGCAGGAAGATCTATAATTCAAAGCCATCTTCAGCAAAAGCCATATAATAAGAAACTCAGTGAGGCCCTGATGTGGGGTGTGGGCGGTAGCTCAGTGGTTGAGTGTCCCTGAGTTCAGTCCCTGGTACCCCTCCAAAACAACAACAACAAAATAATCAAAGGTAAGTCCATCCTTATATTTAGTTATTAAATTTTTATAGTATCTTCGCATTGCCCTCTTATAATAATTTAAACACATGAACTGTTCACCAGAATCTGGTAGCACTGCCTCACACAGCTAATTGTCACTGGCAAAGAATATCACATAACAATGGTTTTAAGCTTGTACTGGCCCTTCTGAAAAATGTCAGAGTTCAGTAATAGATTTTTCATGACTGATTTTAAAATGTATGATTAGTTAATAAATTTTTGTTTTGTTGTTTTAGTGAATTTTGTTAGAATACTCTAAATCTTAGTTACTTATAAAACATCCATTCTTTCTTAATCTATTTGGAGACCAAATTTCAGAGAAAATGCAGCGGATATGGCTTGTCCCTTTTCTAGAGTAGCTGGACTCGTTAGTTCAAAAGACTTAAAATGTGGGTGGGTTTGGCTGCTTGCAGCAATTACCTGCAGAAAAATTGTGTCACATTGGTGGTTATTGTTGTTTTTGCTAGCCTAGATCTCAGTTGCACTCTCAGGGTGAACACTTTTATGTGAACTCTCCATGTGACCTAGGCTTACTCTCTGCATAGTTGACATAGAGTTATTTGATTTCCTCTGTCTACAATTTCGGCTCCAGTGTCAGGAATTCCAGTGAACAAGACAGTACTCAGGCTTGGCAGCCAGTGAGTAAGCAGCACTTCTGCCCTGAGTTCTCTTGATCAGAAGCAAGTCACAAGCCTACTCAATTAAGAGTATGGAATTAAGTATGCTTATAGGGTTATGGCACTGTTCTAAGTTATCTTGATGAGTGGTAAGTATTGTGATCTTCAGAAAATACAATTTAACACTAGTTACTTAAAGAAAAATCAAATTACTCCATTCACATATAAATATATACATATATTAATACGAAAGTATATAATGTATATGAATGTTATATATGTGTGTGTTATATATATGCACATATATAAGACTAGTTACACAGAGAGTATAATTATATCATCTGTGTTACAAAGCCAACAAGGGATTACAAGGGATTATTTTATTTATATATATATATATATATATATATATATATATATATATATATCTTCCCACAATACTTTTTGGGGATTATATATAATTATTATATATTATATTATATATAATTCCTTTTTGGTTTCATTACTCAGAGTTTTTAATGTATAAAAATCCTTTACAGTTTACTTATATCACATCTTTTATATGTTTACCTAAATAATCCTATTGGTTTTGGTTTTCCCAAAATCCTACACTGCTTATTTCCCAGAGGATAATTAGTTTTAGGATTTGTAGATGACAACAATTGATCTATATATACACTGGTACCTCAAAACATAAGATAACTTGTATTAAAGTGTTACAATTAAGAAATGTGAGGTTTAAAGTGGCGATTGATATTTATTATCAGAAATTAATGTATTGCTTTATTCCCCTGAGCATATATTCTATAATATAAACCTATGCTTCTAAAAATATTGAGAGCTTTGCCAAAATTTAAAAAAACTATGAATAAGAATGCACTACATGTTATTAATTACTGTGCAATCTTTAAACAATTGCTAGTATTTATCAAATATTTGTTTAGTGTTATATCAAAGTATATATTGGGTTCAAGTTCCAAGAAATAATTCTAATTATAATTGCAGTTATGAACTCATTCTAATAAGAACAGGTTAAGCATTCAAAACCAGATAATAAGCAAGAGTGTATACATTGATTAACATTTGTTATGGTATAGTATATGCTATGTGCTCAATATTATGCTAGGGGACGGTATGGATTTGTGAAACAAAATATACTTCATATTTTCCTGCTATATGCTTTTTGAAATCAGATATTTAGTTGTTTAACCTTTGCAAGTTTTTACATATCATTTATTATTTCTTCCTTAGCTGTTCTGCCTCTAAAATACCTGTATTCCTTAGTCTTAATATCAGTCTTTTTGTCTTCATAATTTAAATTTTCTCTCTCACAACTTTGTTTATGCTTTTTCTATTTCATTGTGTTTAGAAAAATAACCCCAAATGGGCTTTAACATAGCCAAATAAGTTTTATTTAATAATCAGATATTTAGAACACTGAAAAATATGTAGTACAAAAATATTAGCAAAAACCGAAAATACCCTACTTATCTAAAAGGAGATTCAGAAATGTAACATTATTAGCATCCTTGAATCCTGTTCCTCTTCCTTTTGACAGTAACATCCACCCACATCACATATATAATGACGAATTCCAAATTAGCATTTTACTTTCTTTTTAAATTCATGTTACTGGGCTGGTGAAACATGTACTCTTTTATAAATTATTTTTTAAATTTATATATGACAGTGGAACACATTACAATTCTTATTACTCATATAGGGCACAATTTTTCATATCCCTGGTTGTATAAAAAATATATTCACATCAATTAGTGTCTTCATACATGTACGTTGGATAATAATGTCCATCACATTCCACCATCATTTCTAACCCCATGCCCCCTCCCTTCACCTCCCACCCTCTGCCCTATCTAAAGTTCATCTATTCCTCCCATGCTCCCAATCCCTACTCCCCACCATGAATCAGCCTCCTTATTAACAGAGAAAACATTCAGCATTTGGTTTTCAGGGATTGACTAACTTCACTTAGCATTATCTTCTTTAACTCCATCCATTTACCTGCAAATGACATGATTTTAATCTCTTTTATTGCTGAGTAATATTCTGTTGTGTATATATGCCACATTTTTAATCCATTCATCTACTGAAGGGCATCTAGATCGGTTCCACAGTTTAACTATTGTGAATTGTGCTGCTATAAATATTGATGTGGTTGTGTCCCTGTAGTATGCTGTTTTTAAGGCCTTTGGGTATAGACCTAAGAGAGGGATAGCTGGGTCAAATAGTGGCTCCATTCCCAGTTTTCTGAGGACTCTGAATACTATTTTCCATATTGGCAGCACCAATTTACAGTCCCACCAGCAGTGTATGAGTGTACCTTTCCCCCCACATCCTTGCCAATACTTATTATTGTTTGTATTCATAATAGCTGCCATTCTGACTGGAGTGAGATGAACTCTTAGAGCAGTTTTGATTTGTATTTCTCTGCTAGTGATGATGAACATTTTTTCATATATTTGTTTATTGATTGTATATCATCTTCTGAGAGGTGTCTGTTCAGGTCCTTGGACCATTTATTGATTGGGTTATTTGTTGTTTTGGTGCTTAGATTTTTGAGTTCTTTATATACTATAGATATTAGTATTCTATCTGATGTGTGAGAAGTAAAGATTTGCTCCCAAGATGTAGTCTCTCTATTCACCTCACAGATTGTTTCTTTTGCTGACAAGAAAATTTTTAGTTTCAGTCCATCCCATTTATTGATGCTTAATTTTAATTCTTGCACAAAAGGAGTCTTATTAAGGAAGTTGGGACCTAATCTCACATGATGGAGATTGGGGCCTACTTTTTCCTCAATTAGATGCAGGGTCTCTGGTTGTATTCCTAAGTCCTTGAACCATTTTGAGTTGACTTTTGTCCATGGTGAGAGATAAGAGTTTAATTTCATTTTGTTGCATATGGATTTCCAGTTTTCCCAGCAACATTTGTTAAAGACACTATATTTTCTGCAATGTGTGTTTTTGGTGCCTTTGTCTAATATAAGATAATTGTGATTTTATGGGTTAGTCTCTGTGTCCTCTATTCTGTATTATTGGTCTAACAGTCTGTTTTGGTGCCAATACCATGCTGTTTTATTACAATTGCTCTGTATATAGTTTAAAGTCTGGTACAGTGATACCACCTGCTTCACTCTTCCTGCTAAGGATTGCTTAGCTATTCTGGGTCTCATATTTTTCTAGATGAATTTCATGATTGCTTTTTTATATTTCTATGAGGTATGCCATTGGGATTTTGACTGGAATTGCATTAAATCTGTATATTGCTTCTGGTAACATGGTTATTTTGATAATATTAATTATCCCTATCCAAGACCAAGACAGATCTTTCCATCTTCTAAGGTCTTCTTTAATATCTTTCTTTGAGATTGTTTAATTATCATTATATAGATCTTTCATCTCTTTCATTAAGTATTTCCAAGTATTTTATTTTTATTTTTTGAGGCTATTGTAAATGGGGTAGTTTTCCTCGTTTCCCTTTCACAGGACTTGCCACTGATACACAAAAATGCATTTGACAAATGGGTGTTGATTTTATATCCTGCTACTTTGCTGAATTTATTTACTAGTTCTAGAAGTTTTCTGGTGGAACTTTTAGGGTCTTCTTGGTATACAATCATGTCATAAGCAAATAGTGCAAATTTGAGTTCTTCTTTTCCTATGTGTGTCCATTTAATTTTTTTCATCTGTCTAATTGCTCTGGCCAGTGTTTCAAGAACTATGTTAAAAAGAAGTGGTGAAAGAAGGCATCCCTGTCTTATTCCAGATTTTAGAGGGAATGCTTTTAATTTTTATCAATTTAGAATGATGTTGGCCTGGGGCTTAGCATAGATAGCCTTTATGATGTTAAGATGTGTTCCTATTATCCCTAATTTTTCTAGTGTTTTGAACATGAAGAAGTGCTATATTTCGTCAATGATTTTTCTGCATCTATTGAGATCATCATATGATGCTTATCTTTAAGTCTACTTATATGATGAATTACATTTAATTACTGTGATGCATGATCTTTTTAATATGTTTTTGTATTTGATTTGCCAGAATTTTATTGAGAATGCATCTATGTTAATTATAGATATTGGTCTGAAGTTTTCTTTCTTTGATTTTGTCTTTATCTGGTTTTGGAAACAGGGTGATATGGGTCTCAAAGAGTTGGCCATACAATTGGTCTCATTGATCTCATAGTTTGGGAGTGCTGCATCTTTGTCTATTTCCTGAAATAAATTGAAGAGTATTGGTATTAGCTCTTCCTTAAAGGTCTTGAAGAACTTGGCTGTGTATCCAACTGGTCCTGGGCTTTTCTTTGTTGGTAGACTTTTGATGGTGTCTTCTATTTTGTTGCTTGAAATTGATCTGTTTAAATTGTGTATATCATACTGATTTAATCTGGGCAAATTGTATGACTTAAGAAATTTGTTGATGCCTTCAATGTCTTCTATTTTATTGGAGTACAAATTTTCAAAATAATTTCTAATAATCTTCTGGATTTCTGTAGTGTCTACTGTGCTATTTCCTTTTTCATCGCTTATGTTAGTAATTTGAGTTTTCTGTCTCCTTCTCGTCGTTAGCATGGCTAATGGTCTGTCAATTTTATTTTTTTCAAAGAAGCTTCTTTTGTACTATCATTTTTTTCAATTGTTCCTTTTGTTTCAATTTCATTAATTTCAGCTCTGCTTTTAGTTATTTCCTATCTTCTACTGCTTCTGGTATAGATTTTTTCTTCTTTTTCTAGAGCTCTGAGATGTAATGTTAAGTCATTTATTTGTTGACTTTTTCTTCTTTTAAAGAATGAACTCCATGCAATGAATTTTCTTCTTAGAACTGCCTTCATAGTGTCCCAGAGATTTCAATATGTTGTTTCTGTGTTCTCATTCACCTCTAAATGTTTTTAATCTCTTTCCTGATGTCTTCTGCAACTCATTGTTCATTCCGTCGAATATTATTTAGTCTCCAGGTGTTGGAGTAGCTTTTATTTCTTACATTATCATTAATTTCTAATTTCATTCCATTATGATCTGATAGAATGCAGGTAGTACTTCTATTTTTTTCAGTGTCTGAGTTGAAAAATCTGCTGAGATACAAATTGACCTCCCCCTATATGTGATCTGATTCCTCTCTCTTGTGGCTTTTAATATTCTATCCTTATTCTGTATGCTAGGCATTTTCATTATAACGTGATTTGGTGTAGATCTGTTGTAGTTTTGTACATTTGGTGACTGTGAGCCTCTTATATTTGGTTTTCCAATTCGTTCTTCATGCTTGTGATATTATCACATTGAAAAGACAGTGCATTCCTTTGGTTTGAAACTCTGTGCCTTTCTCTATCCCAATAACACTTAGATTTGATTTTTTGATGCTGTTCCATAATTCTTGGTTGTTCTGTTCATGGCTTCTTACTATCTACTATGTGATCAACTTTATTTTCCAGATTGTATACTTTCTTTTCATTATCTAATGTTCTTTCTTCCATATGATCTAGTCTATTGGTTATGTTTTCTGTTGAGATTTTTATTTGGTTTATTGTATCCTTCTTCTCAAGGATTTCTGACATTTTTTTTTTTCAGTCTCTATGTCTTTCTTGAAGTAATCTTTTGCTACTGTATTTGTTCTCTTCTCTGTTTGTTGGAGCGATTAATTTTTGCCTGTATTTGCTCATTTAGGTCATTGTTTAATTCACAGGTTATTTTAATTATGACCTTCTGAACTCCTTCTCTGACATTTCATCAACTTCACTGTCTGTGGATTCTGTTATTATAGTGTCCGGGTTTGTTTGGGGGCACTTTCCCTTGTTTTTTCATGATATCTATGTGTCTTTCTTTCTTGAAGTGTGCATCTGAGACATTAGAGTTTTTTCTTATATTTTTGTAGTACCCATGCAGATTGTCTGTACCTCACCTTGATTTGGGGCTTCCAGACTCTGCTGGTGTCCCTCAGTGTATGCTATGCTACTGCATGTAAGATTGGTGGTGGCAATAGCAGAGGTAACTCGAGATAATAGTTAAGGTGCCTAAAGATGGAAGCAATGTCTTACAGAGATGGGGCTGAAAGGATGGGCCTCACACTCTCTTTGGAAAGTCTGCTCTGAGAAGCTGCTGCTTCTAGGCCCTGTCTACTCTCAAAAAGTTAGGTACTACTGCATGGGGAAAGCTGTAGCACTGACTGCGGTGTCCCAAGATGGGTTAGGCTTAGGCTCCTAGGTGACTTACCCTAGACCTGGGACCTACACAAGTTGGTGTGGGAGGGTCTGAGTTGGGCCTGGGCTCACATGGTAGTCTTCTGGTAGGAAGAGATGGTCCTGTTGTGGAGGCTGGGCTCAAGCAGGTGTCTGCCATGCCAGTAAAGGGGTGGACCCAGGCCTACTTTGATCCTGGGTCCCACTCAGAGTGGTGTGGGCCGATCTGGGTTGGGCCTGGGCTCCCACGGTATGTCAACATGTACTCTTTTTTTATATAGGTTCTTTTAAACAATATTTTTGGAAATAAATCATCCATATTTTTGTTGATTAATTTCATCATTGTATTCCACTCTTTAATATTTATATTTGTAAATATAAGAAAACAAATACACAAAATATGCCCACATAATCCACGCTAATCTTGAAATATAGATGGCTATTGTTGTATAACAAGATGGTGAAATGGAGGGTGAGAGGTAAGAATGAGGATGAGAGAGGGAGAGAGGGAGAAAGAACCAAAGTGGTTCTAAAAATATGCATTCCCAAAACAGGATATTATGTTTTTCAGATGCATTCCATCCTTGATAAAAGCCAGTAGTGCCCCTCATTTCAGCTTCATCATTTGTTGAGTGTGGAGTGATGTCTCACTGTGGTTTCAGTTCATATATCCTCGATTTTTAAAAATATCGAGATGTTAACATATTCAAATTGTCAACTATTGTATGTGAAGTGCCTTTCAAGGGTGTTTTTACTTACTTTTCAATTTATTCGTATTTTCTTACAATGTTTAAAGAATCTGCTCTATATTATCAGTATAATCCTTTCCTAATTGCTTGTGATGCACATGTATTTCTCAGTTTTTCTGGTCATTAACTTAATAGACTAGTTTTATTTTTTTTTTACATTGGTCACCAGTTTTTCACTATGTTTTTAAGGTTATTAGAGCTTACCAGTCTATCATATAGCTATGAAAATATATTTTTGTACTCTGGTCTAGATATTTTACTGATTTATTTTTCACCATTTAGTTCTTCAAAACAAATATTTCTGGTGATCTCAGAAAAGATACAATATTTAGCTTTTCTATTTGAAAGATTAATTGATCAAACATTATATATTGAAAACCTTTTCTTTGTAAGAATATAAATCTGTAAATCTCATAGTTAATTAGATTATTAGGATTATATATAGATATATATATTATCATCTATAATATTAAAATAATTCTTACATAAAATTATTGATTTTATTGTTTTGTTTCTTTTTTATTTTTTAATTTGATAGAATCTCAAAGATAGTAGTGGATTAAAAATCGAAAAAAGACATATTTTCTTAAGACATATTTTCTTAAGGATTCAGGATTTTACCATTATAAGATTTGTTAAATTTTATTGAATCATTTCTTTAACCAGTATAAGGAATTTTTTTTATCAGCCTTCACATTATTCCCAGAAAAACACTAATATATTTTCTGTCTTTATTTAGACACTTCTCTCATGCTAGGCAAGTAAAAGCTCTGCCAATGAGCAATACCCCCAGACTTCAATAGGTCATTTTTTATTACTGACTAGTATTCCACTTTATGAAAATTTCACAGTTTCTTTATCCACTTAAGTAATAATGGACAGTTAATACCTTTATCCACTTACCTATTCATAGACAGGTTTATGAATGGACTTACCTATTTATGAAAAGGTTTTTTTAATAAAGCTGCTGTAAATCTTTGTGTAGACTCCTTGATCTTGTCATATACTATAAATTTTTTAGAGATAAATACTGAGAAGTTGAATGTATATATTGAATTTTAGGTATTGTTTAACTCCTTGAAAAATCACTGACTGTTTTGTATAGTTCTTGTAGCATTTTACATTCCCCACCAATAGTGTGCATGAATTCTAGTACCTCCATATTCTCATCTCATAGTAAATGTGCAATAATGTTAGGTTTTTCCCATTAAGAAGAAAAATATATTGAACTTCAAACTTATCTGTTCTATTTTGGATCCAATTTATAGAATCTCTTTGCCTTAAATATCTTCCCTTGCTCTGTAATTTTTAATTACCTCTCAAGATCAACCTCTGATCTACCTCCAAAGTATATTTTAATTATTTCCTTATAATAGCTCTTTGTTCTTCATATTCTCAATTCCTTATGCTAATAGCAAACATATTTTTCTGACTATTTTACTTCATTAAGTATTTCTTGTAGGCAGAATCATATATTTATTATTTATTCCTATCACCTGCCTTAGAATTTAACACATGTTTTGAGCTCAATATATTTGGGGTTATTAAGTGAAATAACAAAGAGTTGTGTAATTCTATGTCTTGCTGATTATCTGTAAAAGCTTATAAATGAATATTTCTTATCAAATGTAAAGGCACATAGAATTGCACTGATTACTTCTAAGACTTGGACTATTCATACTGCAATTATCAAATAAAATGAGATATCAAGATACTTCTGAGAACATGATTTGATTTAAAATTTAATCATTGCTCACTCATGACTGCAATAGAAGTTTAACTTATTATATACCATCTGCTGCCTAAACATCTAGGGAATATTTTTAAAGTATATCATTCTAGAGGAAATGATAATCTTGTGCCAAGGTGTTTATCACTTTTCTTGTTGCTGGCATTTAAACCATGTAACAACAAAAACTACAGCTGGGTTCATAAGGCAATAAATGAAAACTAAATATGATAAGAATACAATGAAAATGTAAATGACATTTTTTTCCCTCAGATTCATTACAGCTTGTCTCACAATGAGCTATATAAATGTGGGACTGCCTTACACAGCAATTGTAGAGTGATTCAGAGAAAATTTCATTCAGACAGGTGCTAGTGTGTGTGTTGGCTATACCTTTAAAATATCATTTTGACCTTGCATCAATGAGTAACCAATCATATTTAATTAAAAATTTTAGTTTTATATTATATTAAATGAATAACAATCATAAAAATTGTAGTGAGTGTGAGCATGTATATTTATATACTTGATTAATTTTTTCATGATTCACAAAATTTAGGCAAGATGGTTTCTTTGGACTCAAGGGGTCCATAATCTACCAACTCACAATATGACATTTTGGAATAGGATTATTTTGAGTCAAGAACAATTGACAGTCACTAGATGCAGAGAGATTCTCTGCCTTTTCTTTTTAGGAAAGGCAAAATTTTGCCTTATGAAGGTGACAAAGTTTCTCTGTGAATGTATTCTCCTTTTAGGTATAAAGAAAACAAGGTCCACTCTTATCATCAGAGATAGAGTGTTGGCAACAGCATAAATCTGCATAAATAAAACTTGCTAATTTAGCCCTTATTTTCTGTCTTCCTTTATTCTTCATATCTTCTGTAATTTCATTCATCATTTTAATTTTCAACTTTCTCAATTATTTTTCTGGCATTTCCTCCACTGTGGTGTCAATGAGTCAATTGATGTCATGTTGTGAACAATTTGAGGTGGCTTGTTTCCTTGATTTTTTATATTATTAGCTTTTCTACCCATTTACTGGGATGATTATCTCTTTTACTTTCACATAAGGGACTTTTTAGCAAGATTCTTTTCCTTTTATAAGTATCTTGGATTTGGCAAATGTCGTAGTGTCAATATTTTCACTCAATTTGAACTTGCTCTTCTGTTGAGTCTCTACCACTCCATTTAGAGTGGATATTGTTTGACAGAGTTAGAACTGCTTCAGATCAAATCAGATACTCATAAATATTTCTACAAAAATGATTCTAATATTTCCAGCAGATCATAATATCAGGGGTAAATTGGAGTGATTTTCTTGAATTGTATGAGAAAGTAGGTAATAATGAATAAATAAAAATTGTTTTGAAACTGTAAAAAAAATAATAGTCCTTCTAAGAGAAAATCATTGTGTTTTTTTATTTACATTTACCTAGTGAAATTTGATGTGGAACATATATATGTACACACATATATGTTCCTGTGTGTCTCTATTTATCTAGCTAGCCATTTCATGGAATATCTATTAGAATTCTTTTTTTCTTATGGCTGGGTATGGACTCCTGGCTTTACATATGCTAGGCAAACATGAGGCTCATTCCCAGTACATTTGTTCAGTTTTAAATTTTATTATTTGATTGTCCTTACTGAGTTTTTGAGTTATTTATATAGTCAAGATATTCATTCGTTTTATATAATTTGTAAATAAATATATTACTTTCTCATTCTTTAGGTTGTCTCTTTCCTCTTTTGATTATTTTCTTTGCTGGGCAGAAGCTTCTTAGGTTGATATAATTCTATTTTTCTATTTTTTTGTTTTATTGTTTGTGCTTTTATGGTATTACCCATAAAAAAGAAAGATAGAAAGAAAGAAATCATTGACTATACCCTGTTTTACCTGATTGAGGTGAATGCTGTTTTTAATATGCTGTTGATTTGATTTGCTGATATTGTGTAGAGAATTGTTGCATCTGTTTTCGTATTAGCCCACAATTTTCTTGTTTTGTTCTTATATAGTTTTGGTATCAAGGTAATACTTGCCTCCTGGAAGGGGATCATAAGAGTTTTCTTCCTTTTAATTCTTTGTAATTGCTTGGGAAGAAGCAGTGTTAATTCTTCTTTAACAATTTGGTAGAATGCAGTGGTGAAGCTATCAGGTCCTCTATTACTGATCCAGTCTCATAACTTTATTATTGATTCAATTTTATTTTCCTGGTTCAAATTTTAAAGGTCTTTTGTGTCAGAAATTTCTCATCTCCTTTTTATATTGAGAAAAGTTTGTTTTATGTACATAGATTCAACATTGTTTTGGGAATAAATATTCACAATCACTATAACTTGTTGTTGAAAGATTCCTTTAACCAGTATGGTGTGAACTTATTTATCTCTTCTGATTAGGTTTGGTTTGAAGTCTACTTGTGTAATATGAATACAGCTAAGCTTCTTGCTATGCTTTCTTTTTGCTTAGTATTTCTTCCCCATTATTTCACCTTCAATCTAAAAATGTCCTTGTTTGTAAGGTGAGTCTCTGTTAAGTAACATATTTTTTAATACAGTTTGACAAATTGTCTTTGGATTGAGTAATTTAGACAGCTTACATGCAGAGTTATAGAGCAATGAGTTTTATTTTCTGTCATTTTGATTTTTTAATGCTTAATTCATACTTGATTCTCCTTTAATTCTTCTAGTACAATTTATCTCTATTCTGGTTTTCATTTTTATTTTTAATTTCTTCTGTACAAAATACTGTATTGAGTATGTTTTGTAGTGCAGGTTTAGTGATTATGAATTCTTTTAGTTTCTGCTTACCATGGGAGTTTTTTTATTTTATCTTCAATTTTGAATTAAATTTTTTCTGGATATACTAATCTAGATTGGGACTCATTTTGCATTTCTTTAGGACTTGGTTTATATTATTTCAAGCCTTCCTGGTTTTTAGGGTCTGTGTTGAGAAACCAGTTGAAATTTGAATTGGTTTACTTCTGAATATGGACTTTCGTTTTAAAGCTTTTAAAATTCTCTATTTTGTATATAGAACATTTTTATTAGAATATGTCTTTTAGAGGGTCTTTATTGGTCTTGCCTATTTGGAATTCCCTATGACTTTTGTATTTGGATTTCCATCTCATTATTAAGATTTGGAAAATTTTCTATTATTATTTCATTGAAAAGACTGGACATTTCTTTACTTTGAATTTCAGAGTCTTCTTTTACCCGAAGAATTCTTAAATTTTGCCTTTAAAGTTATTCTAGATTTCTAGAATATTCTTGTTGTGTTCTCTTAATATTTTTTTTCCTTATTGTTGACTTTATTTTCAAGACTATATACTTTATCTTCAAGGCCTGAAAATCTGTCCAAAATGGACTAATCTTTTGGTGATGGTTTCCATTGAATTTTTAATTTGATTGAGACTTTCATTTCCAGGATTTATACTTAGTCCTTTTTCAGAATCTCTTATTTTTTTATTGAAATGATCTTTGACTTTCTATAATTTCTCTCTAGATTTATTCCTCATATCTTATTTTAGCTTATTAAACATTTTGATTGTGGACTTTCTAAATTTATTCTTTTACAAAAATTTTTTTGGGGGGTCACCAAGGATTGACCTCAGGGGCACTTGACCACTGCACCACATATCCTGCCATATTTTGCATTTTAATTAGAAACAGGGTCTCACTGAGTTGCTTAGCACCTAACTTTTGCTGAGTCTAGCTTTGAACTCACGATCCTCCTGTTTTAGCTTCCTGAACCTCTGGGAATTGCAGTTTGCACCACTGTGCCTGGCTCTTTGAAATTTTGTATACTCTGTTTTCAATGTGATCAGTTGTAGAGGTGTTCCCTGCTGTTTGGAGTCTTCTTTCACCTTGTTTTTGTTTTTTTTTTTTTTTCATACTGCTCGTATGTCTGGCCATTTATTGGAATTGTTATTGCTTCCTTCTTTAATGCAAAGAATTATTTAGTGAGCATCTTTCTCTTAAGAGGCCCAGGCTGGGTGATATCCAGGTATTGATAATTTTGCTCTGTGTGTGGTATTAGCACTACTTACAGAGAAGACACTAAACACCACTTACGATAATCACTTTAGAGAAAGGCAGTATACTAATCAACCTTAAGAAAAACCAACTCTTAATGATAATGTTCCCTAAAGTTCCATTAATCCATGTGTCAACTTGTAGTAAAGTTCTAGAATACATTGAATATTTAGTTATTAAATATAGTAAATTAACTATAACATTATATAGAGGTTAAAAAGGGAGGAGTCTTCTAACCAAGTCTCGTCATCCACATTGTCAAAAGATCTTTAGAGCTTTCTATACTATTTTAAGTGTTTATCTTAATGATTTTGATGGTAGTACCTGTGGAATCTATCAAAATAGTTTATTGGGGATAAAAAGCTGCCTTTTTGTCAGACATTCCCATGGCATACATTGATTCATCTTTGAGTAATTTAAAAAATATTTGAAAATTTTAAAATTAATTGTTAATTTGTAAGCAGTAATTTTTATGCACTTAAAAATATGTTGCCATAAAAAATTCTCTATTTTCTTGTAGTTGGTTCACTGTAGCCATGGGTCTTACTATGAAAATCATTTATTTTCCTGCTTACCCTAATCCCTGGTTTCTCTGAAACTCACTAATATTATGTGGATAATTTGGTGACTTCTACTTGGAATGTTCAATACATTTATTAACACTAAGCAGAATCTTATAAAAATAAGTTAACGTGGTTTGAAATCATTAGATATGAATTTTAGTCTGAACTCTGACACTGAGCAATTACAAAAGGAAAGATATATTGCTTACTATCTAGCTTTGTTAAAATCATGATTTTGACCGTTTAATAACCATCAGATTCTTTTTATTTTTGTTCATCTATGTTGAGGAAAGACATTTCTAGACCTTAAACACTTCTTCAAAGGTCACACATCTATTACTACAGATGATTTAAAAAGTGAGGAACTGCACATGTTTGGCCAAAAGAGTGCTTTATAAAATAGATACAAACCCAAGAAGCTGTTTCCTTATATTTTATGCTGCACAAATTGATTTGCTTATACAATTATTCATAGAAGTATGATTTATTTATAAAGAATCAACTACAGGCTCGAACATATTTTTCCCACTTCTTGAATTTAAAATTACTGTATCAGACACTCCTGGCTATATATTTTTGGCATCACTGAATAAACATCATTTATACTTATGTCTTGAGTGGCAAATTTTATTTGGCACATTTCTTGACATTATTTCTAACATTTCATATTTCAGTGGTAGATATAATCAATGGCAAAGATTAGTATTGCATTAAATATTGTATCATATTTCTCAAGACTGCTTTGTTTTAGCTTTCACATTTATGTTTATAATTCTTTCCAAAATATATTTTTAAAGAGTTAAATTTTTCACAGATAAGTAAGAATTCAAGATTTCAAGAGCTAAAAAACAGTTCTAGGTACAAAGTTAACTCTACCAACAACTTATATATGAATTAACATATATCTTTGGACTCTGTATCGATCTCTCATCTATCACCTTCTAATGAATACATCTTAAGGCACCCTTTTATTATAAATAGCTTCAATTAATCCAACTAAGTCAAAAAGAAGCTTTATAGAATTCAATTACTTTTAATCTTTATATTATTGCATAAGTTTTAATGAACATAATTAATAATATATCCTGTAAAGTTATTATTTCCTAACATTTAATACTAAGAAATAAATTTCTCACTTATTTTTCCATTTTTCTCCAACCAAACCAACTTTCCAAAGTTTTACTCTTAAAGTTATTTACCAAATCTGGGACGTTTTTGTACAATGAGCTATGTCTTAAGATAAACCAAAAAAAAAACCTATTTTTCTGGGATGCATTTAAACCAGACATTTTATATTTTATGACCACTAAATATTTCATTAGGAGCTAAACTAAAAATAAACTTTCTTAGTAAAGAATGTGAAGAAGTATTAAGATGCCCTAAAAATAGTTTTATCATTGAGTGATGAACATCTAATGCTTAAAATCGAATATTTGCTGAAAAAAATTGAGAGTGATATATTTAAATATATATAATAGTATTTATTATGTACTAAGCACTTGTCAAATAAAAAATTATGGTCTTAATTTATTGAATACTTACTAAAATCCTGTTAGATAGCTTCTTCTTATTTCATATTGAGACTTGGAGATATTACATGACATGCCTTAGGATTCATGACTTGCAGGTACATACTGACTATCTCAAGAAACATGTGCTTAAACACACATGCTACACTGCCTCATAAGACAAAAAACAAACAAAAAATTCTTTCAGCTACCTTCTAGCTTTAAAATTTAAAATAAAAAATGGAGTGCAAACACATATAAGGATATATTGTTTAGCAATCTTCAATACTTTATATTCTGGAAATTTTGTAATATAAATTATTCAACTATGCAACATAGGTAAAATATGTCCTACAAACTACTTCTATATGTTGCATAAACCAAGAATGGTTTGATATTGTACAGTGATTTGGAAAAATTCAAAAGAGGAATAATGTTTATCATAGGTGTAAATAATCTGAAAAGCCCATGTGTATTCATAAATGATATTGAAACAGCTGTCTATTAATTTCCATATTGTCTATGGATATTTTCTTTCTATAAGACATTGATAGCTACATTGGAAAGTTGAAAATATTTACTATTTTGTTCTGTAAGATCATATTTACTCATCCCTGATCTGTAACACTCATCAAAAAATAATGGTTTATATTGAGTTAATCATAGTATATCAACAACTGTTTGTATGATCATATATAAAAAAATATCAAAGACCTTGAGGGACACCAAATTTAAGACAAATAACTGGGCATTGAAAAAAGACACATAGCTAACATATACTAAACAATTACATTTTAGTATTGATAATATATTTAATATAATTTTTATGAAAGTCTCTGATCATATTTCAGGAAAACTTCATTAAGAGGTAATGTGCTTTTATGGCTAGACATCTTTGGGTAGATGTAGCAGGGGAGAAGTGTTACTTCAGATAATTGCAAGAAGTTCAGGAACAGGTAAGAAGATAGTAAATTCAGAGTCAACTTCAGCAACTTAACAAGGCATTAAGCAACTTACCCAAACCCCATCTCAAAATAAAATATATATAAAAAGGGCTAAATGGTTAAGTACCCTTGGGTTCAATCCCTGGTATTGAAAAAATTTAAAAATAAAAAATACATCTTGTTAAAAAAAAAAGTCCTTAATTTCTAGTGGAAAAAATTCTCATCAGTCATTATATGTATAAAGACTCTGACCTTCCTTGAGTCTTCAACATTCTTAAATCATCCTATGGTGTGTTCATGGAACGTTATCTGTCTCACTGCTCCCAACAATTATTTTGTATCTCTGATGTTCTTAAATCTTATAATTTCTATTATTTTTCTACATTTATCAAATTGTTCTGCTTTTCATTTTGTTCTTCTTTTTTATACAGGAGAATGAAGTTGACTAGACAGGAATTAAGTCAAATTCTACCAACTTCACTACCCATTTATCTGTACTAACACCTTAAAGTGCCTTCTTCCATTAAATGACAAAAGAAAGTATTATTTTTTTTTATTTTTCCTAAATGCAAACCACTCATTGTCCTGAAATGCCGTTCTCTGCTCTCTCCCTGTAAATGTAACTTAGTTTTCTGGATCTACTGGCATCTTTCCCTTGGAATACAAATATACACATTAAACTTCCGATGGTCTTTGGCATTCCTTAAAGCTTGAGATAGATCTTTTTATTCTGAATATTTTATCAGGGCAATTTATTTAGTAGTGGTGTCTTGGTCTCTCAGTTATTTTAGGGTTGTTTCTCAAAATCTTTCTCATTCTCACATATCGTCACTTGTGACTCAAATACTCCAAAGTGAGTTAGTTTAGATCCTAATCTAGCAATTGCCAGCTCATTCCAACTTTTTGCTATGTTACGACTATGTTCTTCAAAATATGTGTGTTGGAAACTTAATAATCAATGCAACACTGGGAAGAGATGTAACCTAATTGGAGGTGTTTAGGTTGTGAGGTCTTTGGCTTCATCGATAAATTAAAATTGGTTTAAAAAAGGATTGAAGGATTGGGTTTGCTCCTTTCGACATTCTGTCACATGAGCACACAGTAAGAAGGTCTTCCAAAGATACTGGTGCCTTGATCTTGGACTACCTATGTTCGGAGATTCAGAAATAAATTTCTACTCTGTATAAATTACCTGGTCTATGGTTTCTGTTATTGCAGCACCAGGTAGATTAAAATTCCCTCCTACATTCCATTTTTCACAGAATGAAACCATCATTTCTTCTGTTTCAAAAAAAAAAAAAAAAAAAAAACCTCAAATTTTTTTTCATAAATCCCTGGTTCTAAGATTCCACAATTGTTATTCCAAAATATTTTGGTGCTTGGTTTCAGTTCTCCTGTGTGATATTCACATCTTTTCTCAACAAAATTGTTTCACTTCTCGCATGTAGACTGCCCTGCCACTGAGTGCACTCTTGTCCAATCTTACATCTTCTATTCTTGCCACTCTAATCTCTCAAACTTTCGAATGTGGTTATGACATTAATATGGTTTTGTCCGCCCCCATCTCTTCCCAGTATTACCTTTGGCATGTAGGATGAAAACTTAACACACTGTGCATGATTTGCAAGCCCTTCAAGAGTCGGCTCTCCTCCCCTTCTTTCCTCACAGTTTATGCTTCACAATTCCTCATCCCTGACAATACTAGGCTTTCTTAGAGCTCTAAGAAATTATTGCTATATTCTTAGAATATCATTTTTGCTGACTTTCTTTAAATCTTTTCATCTTCTGTTTTGAATTCAAACTGTATAATCTCTGTGTAGTAGACCCTGATTTCTCCAGATGAACCTGAACACAACCACATCCATGTTCCATGTTTATTGAAAATATTTACTGCACATCCATTTCTTTTACATTTCTAGTTTGATTTTATAACTGACTGTTTATCACTCTTGATAAACATACAGTGTGTTCCTTCTGCTGCTATGGAGATTATAGACTTAGTATGATGATTCAGCTTTCACATAGTTAAATAACTTTAGATGATGAGTATAAGATTCTTTTCTCCACCAAACCCCATTATCACCATAGTATTCATTAGGATTGATTTTTATTTCAGTATAGCAATCATTATACAAATAATTACTGACAATTATCTTTTGTAATCCATGTAACAGTATTTTTTTCAGGCCAGGGAGAAATATTATCCTCACTTTATAGGGGATGAGCTGAATCTAGATTCATTCAGATTAATTTCAGATTCTATATTCTTACTAAAATATATTCTCTGAAGCCAAGGTTTGAATCAGAAATTATTGTGTATAGAATCCTCAATTTTTGTTACTAAGTAATCTTCATAAATAATGAAAAAATACCTGCTTCTCTTCTCAGTTTTCTAATATCAATCATGCAGATTCACAATGTGAGAAATACAGGATTTTGGAAGTACATGTGAAAGACACTTAAGGATTTTACTGGGCACCATAATCAATCACTGTGTGACTAAATGTGATCTTAGTCTATGAGCACAGAAGAAACATGGCATTCATAGTTAGTAATTTTAGACCTATAATTGCTGTTGGTTAAACTCTTCGTGGAGAACACACTCTGAGTAATATACACAATAGGTTTAAAGAAAGACATCTAGATTAGTTGGGTTATATTTAAAGGAAAAGAAACTTACTGCGAAAGAGCTTCTAATACATTGTTTGCAAAGAAAAACATGCTAAAATATTTCAGAGATGCTTTCTAAATATTTGAGTTCTCAGATGGAAGAGGAAATATATTTTGCCTTGACTTGTATGGTCCTATGGGTTAGAAGTTTCCCAGGGGTTGCAGCCAGGGTGTGCTGAAATGCAATGATTGTCTGATGAAACATTGATTCCAGTACAGCTGATGGTGATCAGTGATGTCCCCAATGAACACTTAGTGGGGAAGAAAGACGAAGCAGAATGTAGTTTTTAGAAGTGTTCTGGAATTTGATAAATTTGATAAATTTTAGATCACCCCAGTCTAATATATATATATATTATCCTAAATAGAATGTGTGTGTGCATGTACACACACACACACACACACACACACACACACAATTGTATTTAGACATACTACATACTATTTGGGTTCATTTTCACATAAAAATCTTACCTGCATAGAATTTGGTTTGTTTCATTTCAGTCCTTGGTGATTGTCCTTTTTCTCCCCTCTTACCTTCCCTTATTTGCCGCCCTCTATGCTCCAGGTTTTCCTTGTATTTATTTCTTTTTGATTGACACTTTATAGATATGTATAAAGTAGAATTCACTATGGAACATTTATGCATGTACATAGCTTTATTTTTTGAAAATTAATTTTAAAATATCCACATTTTCTTCCCTTTCAATCTCCTTCTTCTACTCCACTGATCTTCTTAATATCATTATTTTATATGATCCACATCCACCCCCATTTCCCCCCTTATTTTGCTTTAGCATCTGCAAATGAGAGAAAACATTCAATCTTTGATTTTCTGAGTCTGATATTTTCTTCTAGCATAATGTTATCCAGTTATTTCCATTTACCATCAAATGCCAGAATTTCATTCTTCTTTATGGCAGAGTAAAAGTACATTGTGTATATATAACACATTTTCTTAATGCATCCTTCTATTGTCAGGCATCTTTTCATTCCTTGGCTACTGCAAATTTTGTTGCTATAAACAATAAAGTGTACTGTTCAATGTCCAGGTGTTTTTGTTGTTTCTATTATTTTTTTTTTTTTGCTGTTGATTTCTAGTTTCCTTTTATTTTGATCTGGTATGACACATAGGATTATATTTACATCTATCTATATCTATATTATTATTTTAAAGATTTTCATTGTGACCTATAATATGGTCTATTTTGGAAAATGTTTTGTGAGCTGCTAAGAAGAAAGTATAGCTATTTTGGGCTGATATATGCTTTAGATTTCTATTAGGTCCATTTCAGTTTTAGTATTGTTTAGGTACAAAATATTTTTATTGATTTTATATTTGGATAATCTGTCCATTTATGATAACTGTATTGTGGTCTATCTGGAATTTAATGTTAAGAAGTATTTTTCTTTTTATGTAATTAAGTGCACTGACATTTGGGACAATTATATTTACTATTATTATAGCTGCTTGCTGTTTTTTCCTTTTACCAGTATGTAGTAGTATTCAAAAAACTTTATTTTCATTTAAAATCTCCTTTATCATATATGGAAATAGTTGTTCCTGATTATTTTAAGATTCCATTAGAACAGAACATTTTTTCCATTATTTATTTTCAGCCTATGTGTATCTTTGTGTATGAGATTAGTCTCTTGACAATAGCATATAGTAGATCTTGTTTATAAATCCATTTGTCCAATCTATGTGTTTTAACTGGGGAGTCAAGACCTTTCACGTTCAGTGTTATTATCAACAGATGTGTATTATTTCTACTGTATTGTTTTGTTCAAGTCTGTGTTCATTTTCATTTAGTTGATTGCTCTTCTAATGATCGGCATCTAAGTGGGAGGTTTGGTGCTAGATTTTGAGATTTTAAAGATAAAAACTGTGTGGAGTATTTATCTTTAAGTATTCTTTATAGTGCTGGTTTGTGGTCATGAATTCTTTTAGTTTATCCTTATTATAAAAAGTTTTTATTTCTTAATTGATTCTGAAAGATAGCTTTGATGGATGTAGCAATATTGGCTGACAATTGTTTTGTTTTAGAGATTGTAATATCTCATTCCTGGCCCTCTATAGCTTTAGGTCTGAGTTGAGATGTAAGAAGTAAGCCCTTTTGGTTTGCCTCTAAATGTGACCTGATGTTTTTCTATTACATCTTTTAATATCAAATATTTAATTTCTATGTTAGATATTTTGATTATGTTGTGCCATAGAGAGGTTATTTTGGGGCTGAGACTCTGGCTCAGTGGTAGAGCACTCGTCTAGCATGTGTGAGGCAGTGGGTTCAATCCTCAGCACTACATAAAAATAAATAAAATAAAGGTATTCTGTCCATCTACAACTAAATTTTTTTTTAAAAAAAGAAAAGTTACTTTTATTTTGTCTATATGCCACCTGCATATGAATGTCTATCTCATTTTCTAATATGTAGAAATTTTTTCTGCTACTATCTCACTGAGGAGGTTTTTAGTGCATTTAGCCTATGTCCCTATCTTCTCTTCTATCCCAATGACTCTTAAGATTTGTTGTCTTTATGATAACACAATTTCTTGCATATAATCATCATAATCTTTTATTTTTTCCCTTTATTTCATACTGAATATTCAAGTTCATATAATCCTGTCTTCAAGGTCTGAAGTTTCATTTTCTATGAAATCTAATATCTTGGTGATGTTTTGATATGAATTTTTAATTTGAGTCATTTTCAGGAGTTATGATTGGTGTCTATTCAATCTTTCTATTTATTTATTGAGATGGGCTTTTATCTCTTGTATTTTTTCTCTTCCTTCATTCTTTAGATATTCTTTGAACAAATTAATACGATATTTTTTAGTTTTCATCATTCATCCACTTCCTTATCTGTGGATTAATTTCTTGGGGAATTGTGAATTATTGATGGGAGGTCACTTACCTTTTTCCTTATTTTTTCAAAGGCCTTGATCATTCACATGGACAAACAATCTTTCTTGTTCTTGAACTTGTATTTTTGATGTATGAGTAGATGTTCAGGAGTGGGACCTGATATCTCTTCTAATTATTTCTCCTTGTAACTGATTTGGGGTTTGTGGTTTTTGTCTCTCCTATTCTAAATGTGTGAAATATTATTGAAAGCTGAATGGCACTAGGTCACATGTGGAGTTATAAGTATTGTTCAGCAGTAGGATCTCTACTCTGTGATCTTGAAGTATCCCGAGGACTTTCTAGCCACTCTTAGAGGAAGGAGAAGCCAAGAATAACAATAATGTTAGTAATATTACTACTTTGAAATCTCCACCACTATTTAATACCTGTCTGGAATTGGTGGGGTCAGCATTTAAGAAAGAAAATACGAGCAATAAACAACTGTAAACTAGACCAGACATTAAATGTTGTTTGTCTACTACATCATCCACTGTATTAATAACCACATGAATTGGGTAGGGATTACATAAACTATACAACTCTATCAGATAGCAGGATTATAGCTTATTAAGTAAAGTGAAAATAGGGTAGGAAGCAAGAAAATGTTTTAAATGTTTGAAAAGTGAACAAACGATAGGTAGGAAATAGGTAGCAGATGATAGCTACAAAGCAAAAGGACTAAAATTAATTAAAAGTGAGATAATAATACAAAAGAGGGAGAAGGGACAGGAAAATCTGACAATTAGTGGGGAAGAGAGTGAGGAAGGGGTAATGAGAAGAAAAAATACCAAGGGGAAATAGGGAAAAAAATTAAAAATTCTTAATGAGATACATTTAGGCTTGTTTTTGCTGAGTTGGTCAAACACTTGAAAAGGATTTTCATTCTTTGTTTTTCATTTTTGGGGTCTGTATCCCTTAGTGCAAGGGTAGTTGAACATATTTGTGCTTCTCACCAAAATGCCCACCACTGTTGTCAGGAGCCAAAGCTGGGTTTAGCCGTTTTCAGCTTTCTGTCTCGCTGTATAGGTTGGGATAGACTGGGAAGTGTTGACTAGTTGTATACTTCTGTAGCCCGGGCTGATGCTGAGTTATAAGTTGGAAGTTCCAGTAGTTGGGATTTAGTCTTAGCTCACCTTTGGAATTTTTCTATGTGTCTTTGAAATCTGATCCACATCCCTTGCTGCTGGGGAGATGCTAATCTCTCTTGGACTTCTTAATCTCCAGGCCTCTTATAAATTTCATTTTTAGGGTGTGGAGTCTAAAGTTCCACAAGTTGTACATTCACTGCTATGGATGTTAATTACCCAGGATCAGATCTGGAGTGCAGATGCTCCTGTCTGGCCATTATTGACACCTTCCTAATAGATCTATCTTATGGGACGCTGGCGACAAAGGAACCTCTCTGTCCTCAGCATGTTGTGATGTGAATCACACTGGGCACGATTCTCAGTGTGCCTGCTTTAGTCACACTGATCCTGGAATATTCCGAGTCCACCTAGGCAAATGCTAGATTAGACTGGCAACTTTATGTGTTTCTGATCTCCTACCCCCACTGTCTGTTGTGTGGTGCTTTCAAATGGTTGCCATGCTGGGGACCTTGGTTCCCACCAGGCTATCTGTCTTTGGGCCAAATTATTTTGATCACTTTTAACTCAACAAGCCCCTTCCTCAAAGTGGTTCCATTAATAACATCTTCCCTCTCCATTCTACAGGATCTCCAAAAGCCATATTTTTCTACTGTGCTGATCTCTGTCTCTGCTTGTGCTCCCCCAACCACTCACCTCCGCAGCCACAGTCTCTGTTGTAACCCACTGTTGCCACCAACAGCCAAACTGGCTCACCGCTAACATATTGTTTCTTATATTATCTTCAAATTTTCTGACTTTCTGTGTTTGGGTTGGTTGTTTTTTATTGTCCAGCCATAAAGTTTAGTAAGTTCTCTTGGTTTCTAATCTTGCTAAGCAGCAGTCTTCCCGCTTTTAAAATCATGAGATGAGGAACTGCTGGTAAGTGCACCCTTCCTCAAATCTACTGTCTTGCTGCCCTCTGACAATCCTGTTTCTATGATATTAAGATCATATTATTCTCAACTTATTACACTTTCAAATTTCTTGAGTATTATATTTGTAACTCATTTTTAGTTATGTACCTTAAAACAGGATTCAAGGGTTTTTTTTTTTAAACTTAAAAATATGATTCATTTCTTTCTCTCAATAAATAGACTTTGATAAGTGCAATACATTGCCATGGCATGCAACATCATATCCACATTCTAATGTCAAAACTTGATATATTGCAAAGCCAAGTGAATTGTTATTCAGAGAAATGGAAAATGTATTTAAAAGTGTCCCCATAAATCTGTCTCCAGTTTGCAGTTTACATCAGATTTTAAACATTTAGAATGATGGAAAGTAAACATCCTAAAATGATCAAAAAATCATACTGAATCTTTCAGAAGAATTCTTCATAGTTTAATGTGAAATGGCAATATTTATACAGTAGAACAAAATTTGTACTGAGGTTAAACACAAAGAATACTTTTTGATAATCTTTCCAGATTAATAAAAAATTTTAGGAGATGAATTGTTTAAAATTAAAATAATACAGAAAAACTATTTACAAAATCATAAGATGCTTTTATAAGAAAGTAGAAAGCTGTAGGATGAAATGCAAATATTCATATATCAGGAAAGTTTTCTCTAAGTAGTTTATTTTTAAAAGTATTCCCCAGAAACAAATTTTAATTAGAACCAACTGAAATAAGAACCAAATTTGAAACTGGTAAAAATTCTCTTGAATATTTGCATAGGACAATAATTATTAAAACTATGGAATTTTCCTCCATGAACTCTTTTTAACCAATTCAATCTTAAACAAGTTTAAATTTAATATATGTATATAATATATGTTATATATTATATACATATATTACACAACAGGGGAGGAATTTATGCTTCAAAGTAGTACTATGTGGGAATAAGAGAGTATTTTTATATTAACCTTTGGAAATATTTAATGGATAAGTATCAGTAAAGGTAAAATTATTAAAACATATTTACCTCTTATTCAAATAAACTAAAGTGCAATTTCAAAATATATATCATTGTGTTTGTGGTGACCTGAGAATTTTGCTTCATTTTTTAAAATGAATATGGGTTGACAAATGCTCTTCCTTACTCTCTGGGAAAGAAATTTGGCTACCCTTGAGAAATAGTCAACCTTTCTTAGTGACTGAATCCCCTGGGGTTTCTGAATTTCAAATCCTTTGCACTTGTGCTGTTCCTTCCAGTATTTCACATTGAATACTAAGCTCATAATATTTCAGAGAAGCATTCCCAGATGGTAGAACTATGATATTTATTTTTTAGAATATAACACTAAACAAAACGGGACACCATTCACCATATGCTTAATCCTCCCTGATGTAAAGAGTGCAAACCAAATGACTAGTCAAGAGTGAGCAGATCTTAAAGAGGGACTTTTAATATCACATGGACCACCACCTTCCTCTCCACAGGCACAAAATCCATTGGGACTATAGAATCTTTATCAAGACACTATACTGGCAATCTCTACTAATTTATTGGAATTACTCTGAAAGATGAATTCTATTACGTAGCTCAGCTCTCAGATTTGAGGGATCAATTAAGGTTAAAATGAGTAGACAGAAAAACTTGTAAATAAATAAAGTGTTCTTAGGAGGTTGTAAGCACTATTGTTAAAATTTCTTTTATACATTTAATATCAATGATCAATTAAAATAGACAATACAAGTAACAAACACTGTTTGTTTCTCTTTTTGTTGGTAATGATTTGCTGCTTTTAAAATCCTTGTGATGATTACAAAGAATAGCTCACATATTTCTCAACAGTTGAAATAACAGTAACTCTCTACAGTAAGTAACAGTAACTGTAGAGAGTCCCCAATGTTTCCAATATCACATCATAATAGATATAAGAAAATTAGACTGTCAGGAAATATAAAGTTTATAGAAAAGTAGATGATATAGATAGACTACTGAATTAGACACATTTTTTATCTAATCTTAGATCCACTTTAAACAGTTGAAAAATGAACTATTCTTTTCTCAAAAACTCTTTTGAGTTGAACAGAATTTATTATGATTTGAAGGAAACTTTTTATGTACATGTATTAAAATATGGTTGCACTGTAAATTAAAAGGAGAATAAAAACATATAATTCCAACGTTCAAATTAACTCAGATTATGCTCCTTCATGTCAAATTTTCTCTTCTTTACTTTTAACAGTACTGAACATCTGTATTTAAACAATCTTTGTGCCAAAGACTGTGAGATAAAGACCTGAAAAGAACAGCTTAGAGGAGTAGAAGGTTATTATGGCTAACGGTTTCACAGGTTCAGTCCATGGTTGGCCAACTCCATATCTCTGAGCCTGAGGTAAGGAAGAAACTCATTGTAGAAGAACAGGCAGAGCAAAGCAGCTCAGAACAGGACAGCCAGGAAATAAAGAGAGCTTCACTAACCTGGAGCAAAACATAAACCCCAGTCAGGCACAGTCCACATACCTGTAATCCCAATGACTCCAGTGCCTGAGGCAGGAGTTTCACGTGTTCAAGACAGCTCAGCAACTTAGTAAAGCCCGAGCAACATAGCAAGACCCTGTCTCCAAAAAAAAAAAAAAAAAAAAAAAAAAAGTAATAAGTGCTGGGAATGTAGCTCAGTAGTGAAGTGCCCCTGGGTTAAATCACCAGTACCAATATGTACATACATACATACAGATATCCCATAAGCGTGACCCCAGTGATCTGTTTCTTCCTCCAGCTACATTCTACATGCCTATCGTTGCTATTCAGTTCATCTTTATCAGTCTTTATTAGTTCATTGACTAATTTAATGCTCTCATAACCTAATCATGACACCTCTGAACATTCTTGCATTGTGTCACATGTAAGCTCTTGGGGACACCTGATATCCAAGTCAAAGCATATGTATGCTATACACGTGTGTGTGTGCATAGACAGTCGCACAAAAGCATAGATAGTATATATGCATATATGCCCAATATTCAATATTTCTGATAATTTATAACTGAGAGGCTGACATTCTTTTTTTGTGAAAATGTTTGTCAACACAATTTAGTAAAGCTTAAAACTTAGAAATACAATACTTTAAAGAAATTATCTTAGTCTTAAATAAGATTATTGAATTTACAGTTGTTTTACATTATGTACTAACATTTGTTTATATGAAATAAACTATGCTAATGTGTTGTGTCTAAAATTGGGAGTTAAAATGGATTTAATCTTTCTATTGGAATACTAGAATGTACTTTCTAAAATGATATATTCAGTTAATTCGCTGTGCGACTCAAAAAAACATGAATTTCCAAGTTATGACCAGGGCATGGAAATGGACAATTCCAAATGTCTCCTTGGCATAATAAATTTAATTCATTACATGGAAACTCTAAGCTGAAAAAATTTTATAGGGTCCCATAGACCCTATAACGATGCCCCTCACTCACCACTAAAATATAACTGCCTTTAGAACAGAACACTCTAATATTCTCTGCTGCTATCACTGTTCACTAGAGATTTCATCCAAGGAAATGAGAGTGTTTTTTTAGTGTCCCCACCAGCAGTCTTCTGACCATTTTAAAATTCTGTATAGTATCATAAAACAGTCAATGGATATTCAAAATAAAACCTACAAAAAGCTTATTTTCCACAGCAAAAATGTGTTTTATCATAGGGAGGAAACATTTTACAATTCATATTTCATTTAAGATCATATAGAAGCATCTTACTAAGTGAGATATCTAGTTATCATTTACTACCAGATTTTTTATTGACCTGATGAAGAAGCAATTAACATTTAATGAAGTACATAATTTAAAGTGCCAATGTGAAAATATTTGACAGATAACAACACAGAGATAATGAATATGTCATATCCATCAGCTTATTAAAAGTGTCTTTGTGTTGTTCAGTAATCCCTCCTGCCTATGTCTACTCCATTCCACCTCAACCTCGGGGAATCTTTGCTAAGCTTTCTGTTACTATAGATCTTACGATTTGCATCTTAATTGTCCCCTAAAACATCATGTGTTGAAGGCTTTGTCCCCAAGGCAGCAGTGTTCAAAGGTGGGGGACTTTCAAAAGTGATTTGGTCATGAGAGTTGTAACCTTATCAATGAGTTAACCCATTGATGGGTTCACAATTTAATGAACTATTGGGAAGTGTGGGAAACTTAGGAGGTGGGGCCTAGTTGGGGAAAATAGGTTCTTTGGGGCATTTCCTTGAAGGCGGTATCTTGTCCTGATCCCATCCTCTCACTCTCCTTTCTAGATGCCATGAGGTGGCACCCTTGCTCAACCACACCGTCCCCACATTAAGATTTTATTTTTTTTAAGACCTGGTTTGTCCATAACCTGTGATCTGTCCTGGAAAAATCTCCCATGTGCTGATAAGAAGAATGCATATCTTACTGTTGTTGAATGAAATATTCTGGAACTACCTGTTAAGTCCACTTTCTCTATAGAATGTTTCAACTGACTTTGTTGTTGTTATTGATTTTCTGTCTGGATGATTGAGGAAAGTGGGGTGTTGAAGACCCTCAGTATTATTGTATGAGAGTGTATTTCTCCCTTTAGATCTAAAATACATATGGGTGGCACTGTGGTGAAAATATACATTTTACACACACACACACACACACTCACACACACAATTATTATATTTTCTTTCTGGATTCTTTTATCAATATATAATGACTCTCTTTTTATAATTTTTAACGTAAAGTCTGATTTATATGTGTATAGATAGTCCTGTTAAGTTTTGGTTTCCACTTTCATAAAATATATTTTTCCTAACCCTTCACTTTTAGTTTCTATGTGTCTTTACTAGTGAAGGGACTTTCTTGTAAGCAGATTAGAGTTAGATCTTTCTTTTCCCCATTCAACCAGTTAATGTCTTTTGATTGATTAATTGAACTTATTTACATTCAAAGTTATTCTTTACTGTGAATTTCCTCCTCCTATGTTGACAGTTGTACTCTGTTCGCTTTGTATTTTTTGTCTTTACATATTTGTTATTATTTATTTCTGTGATTTGGAAGTTTTCTGTCATACTATTTTTATTCTCTTATATATTTTTTTCATTTTTTTTCTGTCAAGCGAGTTTTGTGTATTCATGAGTTTTCATGATGATAGTGATCACATTTTCATTTTTAGGGTTTTTAGTATGCTAGTATATTTACTAGTATATTTTTAGTGTAGGACCCCTAATTAAGATGATTTATTGTAGTACTGGTCTACTGGTGATTCATTCCTTCAGTTTCTATTCATCTGGGAAAGACTTTAGTTCTGTTTTCAGTTTTGGGGTATAATTTTACTGGATTCTGTATTCTTGCTTGGCATTTCTATTTTTTTTCTCAGTATTTGAATGTATCATTGCTTTCTCTTCCTCATATGTGATTGGATGCTTTTTTCTTCTTCTTTTTAGGATTTCCTTTTATTTTGTATTCTTTTTTGATGCTAGTATGCCCTACCGAAGTTCTTTTTTATTGAATCTACTTGGGGTGCTTGGAGATTCTTAAATCTGGATGTCCATATCTCTTTGAAAATTTGGGAGTGTTTGGCTTCATTTTGTGAAATAAACTTTCAATACTTTCCTCATTTTCTTCACCTTCTTAAATTTCTCTTGTGTGAATATGTGTTTGCTTAATGGTGAACCATAAGCCTCATAGGCTTTCTTTGTAACATTTATTTATTTTTTATTTCTATCTTACTAGGCTAATTCAAAAGATCTGTCCTCAAGTGCAGAAATTCTCTGTTTTTACTACTCTCCTCTGATGTGGAAGCTTTCTCTTGCATCATTCATTTCATTAATTGAAGTTTTTAGCTTCAATTTTTCTGATTGCTAATTTTATATGATATCTATCTATCTCTTTGGGAAAATCTTATTTATATCATGAGTTGTTTTTCTGAATGTGTGCTTTTTAAAATCCTGTGTGTGTGTATGTGTGTGTGTGTGTAAACAAAATTGTTACTAGAACTTCTTTTGGAATTAAATAATAATGATTTCATTCTCAGTTTCCTCATAAATTTTTATGTAGATAATGTTTGATTATCACATTAATGTAGGGTTAGAATAAATACAGGGCAAAGAATATCCCATTCAAACTAGGAGGTGCATAAAATTGATTATGTCCAATTTTATTTTATAGAAGAAAACATGATACTTTTCTAGTTTGGAGTTATTTTAAAATACTAAAAATTGGTAATTTTAAATATCATGGAGTAGGATTCTTTTTCTTTTTTGTGATTAATTTTTAACCTACTTGGTACAAAGTATGCTATAAATGGAACATAAAGTTTTACGAAGTCCATCAAGACATTACATATTTTTCATTAAAGCATGTTTTATCCTTAATTTTAAAAAATAGCCAAATGTTATTGTCATATTGTGTGCATATATAAATATGTAACAACAAATCTCACTATTATGTGCAATTATAGTGCATCAACAAGAACTATGAAAAATATGTCAAATGTAGTACATCAAAAAGAAAAAAAAAATCTCTACCTCACCTCATTGCTGATTTTTATTATCAGAGTAAGATATAGAAAATATACTAGTAATTAATATATCAAACATTACTAAGATCAGTATTACCTCACAGACAGGCACAGTGACATACGTCTCTAATCTGACCAACTCAGGAAGATGAGGAAGGAGGAGGATCACAAGTTCAAGAATAGTCTCTGCAACTTAGCAACAACCTAAGCAACTTGCAGAGAGACCCTGTCTCAAAATAAAAAGTACTGGTGACATAACTCAGTGGTAAATCATCTATGGGTTCAATCCCCAGTACAAAATAAGAAAATAAAAAGAAAGAAATTATTGCCTCAGAGCAGTAGACTCTATATTTAATATACTGCATACTTAAGTTATTTTCTGTAGATGAAGAGGGAGAGGGGTTTTTGTGAATTTTTTACTATACACATTCAATAATACCAGTCAATATATAGAACTGTGTGAGGGCCATGTGTAGTACAGCAACAGTGCTGGGAGGAAGTAACTTAGTTTTTTAAATGCAAAAAAAAAAAAAAGAGAGAGAGAGAGAGAGAGAGAGAGAGAGAAAGAAAGAGAAGAAGTCAATTATATATATATATCAATGGAAAGTTCTTGTATTTATATGTGGATTTGTTTGTATGTGAAGACATGTACATGTATACACGTATGTACAGGGCATGAATCCAAAAATAATTATATAAAAATGTCTCTTCCATTTCTTGCATTTAAAAAGTCTGTTGAACATCATGGTTACAAATACATGTCCTCATAAGGAACTCACTTTTGCTTAGACCATTTAGCGCAACATAGAAAACTGAACAGAGGTTAGGGTTAAAAACCAGCCAAATTTTAGATTCCTAGAAAGACAGGTCTGTAAGTTTTATAAAGAGAAATAGAAATGTGTGCATAAGTTAGAGTAAATTACATTTTTACAAATAAAATAAGCTGTATTATTTCATCCTGTAATCAAGTATGCAAAACTCTCCATGCACTTTATCAACAAATATTGTATATAGAGGCAGTTTGTTTAATCAATGTAATGACACTGAAATAATAAGCTTTATAATGTCCTTTTATGTGTCTGTGTATTTAATATTCTTTGAAGTATTATAGCACTTTTCCCCCTGTCCAATGGTGCTACTGGGAACTGATGAAACAGAGGCTTATCACAATAAGGTCACTGGTGTAAGTCCTTGAAAAGGACTCAGGGCAAAGTCCCCTTCGACTTTCTCTCTGTTTTGCTTTCCAGCAACATGGTGAGTAATTTTGCTCTGCCTCATATTATTACCATGGTGTGTCATCACCAGGCTGAAGGCAATGAATCCAACCAATCATAGACTTAAACATCAAAAACTGTGAGCCAAAGTTAACCTTTCCTTTTTATGATTTGAGTATCTCAGGTGTTTGCTGTAGTGTTGGAAAGCTCACTAGCACAAGAATCTTGGCACAGATTAAAATTATATAAAAAAAGTTTCAGACACAAAACAAGTGATAAAAGAAGAATATGAAGAATATCTATCAATTCTTGCTTAAGCATATTTTGCAAGTTGTGTCATTTGCATTTTGGGAAAATCTGGAGAGATTATTAGCTTTTCTGGAATGTGTAATGATTTTATTTATTTATTTTACTGTGCTGCACAAAAAAAAAAAAGGTCTTCATCCACAATAGCCACATCCTAGTTTCTAAAAACCTGTGACTGTGTTACCTTACTTGGCATAAGGGTCTTTTCAGATTTCATTATGAACATGGACTTTGAGTTGTACAGATTGTCTTGGACCAGGTGGGTGGGATCAACCTAATATCATTTAAAAAGTAGATGTTTCTCAACTGAGGTCTGAGGAGATGTGACTATGGAAAAATGATGACAGACTTTCTAGTTTTCTGACTTTGAAGGTGGTAGAACAGGACTATGACCAAAGGAATGCAGGAAACTTCTAGAATATGGAAGTCAAGGAAGTACATATTCATGTTGAACATACAGGAAAAAAAATAAATCTGATAACATGCTGGTTTTAACCCATTGTTTTAGATTTCTGACCCATATAAATATAAGACAATAAATTTGTGTTATTTTAGCCCACTGCTATTGTGGTAATTTATTATGGCAGTAATAATATAGTAATAAAAGTTTATATAAAAACATATTTAATCTAGTTGCATATAATTGAATTATTACTACATATAAATTCATGTTTTCTCACCCCAAATTGATGGGATTTCTTTTTCAATGCAGGAGCTTAATAAATATTAGAGAATAATTTAAGAAAGATATCTGTATCATTATTTCTTAGCTGTCCATTAACAGTAAAGGGTAAAAGTTGATAATTTTTACACTATATTGGTGCTATAACAAATTAACACAAATTTAATCTCCATTTTCATCTATAATTTTCATGAGTAGAAAAGCCCAGGAATAGCCTTGCTCCACTGGGTCTCTGCTAAAAGTCTTACAAACCGAATGCTCCAGGTAGCACTTTGTTTGTTTGTTTGTTTGTTTTTTCCTCTCGGCTTCTAGACCACACACATCATACAGGTTCTTCACCACTGAGTTATTCCATATTGTGCTATTAAAAAATACCACAGATTGGCGAGTTTATTGCCTTATGCTTCTGGAGATTAGAAAGTTTAAGATTAAGGGGATGATATCTGGATAGATCCTTCATGCTACTTTTTTCATGGAAGAAAAGAGAGAGGGAGAGAGAATGCACAAGTAGGGGTCAATTCAACCTTTCATAAGAAATCTACTCCTACAGTAGTAAACCTACTCCCATGATAATAGCATGAATTTATTTATGAAGGCATTTTCTCTATGACCCAATACCTCTTAAGGTCTTACCTCCAAACACATTTGCATCTGGGATCCAGTTTCTCACACACGCAATTTGGTGGGAAACCTTCAAAACATAGCCATCACCTTCTCTCATTTTCAGTTAGCACTGCAAGATTTTATTTTTATCTTGCTTTCAAATACTCCTGCATCTTTTAGTGCCATATCTTTTTTTTACTACCTAAAACAATACTATGTAATTTATACAGTTGTCTCTTTACCCTGTTGAGAAATAGGAAAACAAAGATGCAAATTTGCTTTGCTAAATATTTTATAAGTGTGATCTAAAATTCTACCTACTGTCAGTGATGCTACATGATTCTGAACAAGGTGATAGGATATAACTATTTGTTATTGTTCTGCTCTGTAGAATAGTAGAAATAAAGGGAGAAAAATAGATAATGAGTAATAGATGGTAGAATTTTGTGGTAGAGTAATATGCACTGTTCATTAAATGCTATACATTACATAACACTGCAAAAGGCAAATCCATTAAAATAGTTTTGAAAAAAATAGTTGTTGCTATTCATTTACAAAGAATCTCTCTATAGATAGATTTAAAGCGTACAGTAGTACATAAGCTAGAAAGAAAATGAAGTTGTCTTTATTTATAATAAGAACACAACAAAAGTGGTACTTACTTAAAAAACAAACAACTCAGCTCAAAAATATTTTCACCTAATGGTCTGGCTCTTTTGTGTCCTTGGTTTTATAATGATAGAATATCCATTTTATATAATTATGATTTTTTTATTATTTGGATATAACAATGAATAGTTTGTCTTTTCTAAGAGGCAGAATTTCCAAAACACACTGGTCATCTATTTGTAAAAACTGTGTGATGGTGATTTGTTCATTTTATACAAAATGGGATTCTTGGATCATATTAAATTCCTATTTATAATTCCAATTGCATTCATCATAGAATGATCTTACTATGCTCCTCAGAGCCATCTCTATTCAATGTGGTCACTAATTGCAAGTGATTGTCTGTATTGTGGTTCAATACTATGTTAAGTGTTGTTCTGATGTCCTTTTACCAGTCCAGTTTCGAATGCATCAAAATACTGAGTTGGTTGGTGAATTATCTAGTGTTATTATGTATGTAAAATAGTGAACACAGGCCTGGTGCGCCTACGACTGGGGATACGACTCAGTGCCCCTGAATTCAATCCTCGGTACCCACCCCCCAAAAAAATAGTGAACACAGATTATAAATGGCCATAATGGGGGACCTAAAATGTAAATAAAATTGTGTTCATAAAATACTGGTTTGACTTATACAGAAAATTCAATGACTCATTAAGACAGTCCTCAAACGTTTGACCTTGAAAAATTGAGGCATATGATAAGGTGCTGCTACAGAAGGCTAAACTTCCCACGGATTACTTTTTTCTTTATTCTTTTGGCTGGGGGACCAAAATAACTTTTTTTTTCAGGATGACAGAGATACATTCTAAAATTCTTCAATGGCAGATATGTGGGCATTTGGTACATAATTTTGTCAGAATCCATGACTCTGAAAAGCTCATTAAAGTGGAAAATAAATTTTAAAAAAAGAAAATTCAATTGTTCTACTTATTTCTAATTGACCTGTATAATAATGCCACCTTGTAGATATGTGGTAGCTCTCCCAGTCTTTGAAAGAAATAGAATATTATCTAGCATCATTAAGTAAGGTGCTGCTATGAATGCTTTCCTTATGTGTTATTCAGCTTTCCCTTACTGAGACAAAATACCTGAGATAAATAACTTATAAGGAGTGCAGATTTGTTATTGCATATGGTTTCAGAGGTTGCACTCCATGAGAGATTGCTTTTGGGTATGTGATGAGGAAGAACATTAAAGTGGGGAGTGTGTGCTGGCACAAAGATGCTCACCTCACAGAGGACAGGAAGCCAAAGAAGCTGAAAAAGAGAATGGAAGTAGTAGTATTCCCAGTATATCCTTCAAGGCCACACCTCAGACCTAATTTCCTTGCACTAGACCATGACTCCTAAAGCTTCCATTATATCCCAATAGCACCAGAAAATTGGGGACCAAGCCTAAGACCTGGCCCTAGGGGGCATTAGAGATCCAAATAATATGTGGGAAATTATTGGAATAGTCATTAATTACTCTTTTAATGAAAGTTAGCTAAGAGAGATATTGTGTGTTCCAGCTTCTAGCAATGCAAATTGAATAAGTAGCCATGAAGATTGTAAAATAATACTGTCAGTCAGAATGAAGGAGATTTTATATACAGAAACAAGGTTACCTCAGGGCATAAGGAAAATTTCTTTGTTCATGAAGTTAATAGTAGATGTAGACTGAGAGAAGTTTTATAAGATTTATCTGAATTCTTAAGAACATAAACATGGTATAATACAGCAGGAGGTAAAGAGATTCTATTCACAATTTGGGTTAATTCCCTTACTGGCTAAAACAATTTACTTAATTATTATTAGGTAATGATTTATTGATATGCCAATGAACTCTCAGATCACATTTCTAATGACTGTTTTTTTTTCTTTCACTTAAAATTTGCCATCCTCATTCAAGGAGAGTATATACTTCTCAAGTGTTATAACAGGAAATTTTCATCTGTGATTTATGGTTAAGCCATACCTGTATTGTGGATAGATACAGGATAATCTGAGGAGCTCCTTGAGATTTTTGTAGCCCTTTTCCATCACGTAAGAAGTTTTTAGAACAACTCTTCTATCAATGTTGAAGTTTTCAAGAAAAATGAAGTGGTATCAAGCCAGGGTGAGTGTGGTATGAAATGGATTCATGGTGCTTTATTTCACTGTCTACAGTGACTTTCCTCATCTTGGATTGTTTTCTCTATTCGAAGGTAGAATTTTCCATTCTTAGGTCAATGAGTGAAGTACATAATTATATGTATTTCCTTTTAGCAATCTAAAAATAAATATGGCTTGGGATAATTTAACACAGCAAAAATGAAATGCAAGAATCTATTTAAATATTAAGAGTCAAAGATTAGGTAGTACACTTTCACTAAGAATCTGGAAGGAAGGAGCATCATGAGTGAACTTTTCATTTGGTAATACTTTATTTTCCTCCATAGTAACTGAAAATACTTTGAGTAGCACAATAAAATATGTCCCAGAAGAAAGCCCAACAAAGTATAGAAAGTAACCAGAGGTCAGAGATGCAAGCACAGAATTGAACACATTAAAAGAATAATCTACAAAAAGTTCTGCTTATTGTACCTGTAAACTTTTGATAGAGCAACTTCTTGTGCTTTGGCTCAAGGGTATCCTTAGAAAACAATGTATCTTCTCATGACCTAAGACCTTTTGTTTCTAAACATATATAACTGTCTCATTTAAAAAATATATGTATATTTACCTCATTTGATATAGGTTATTTCTTTGCCATTTCATTTAAAACAATGCAAAAATTTTTCAACTATAGCAGCTGGTTTTACTTAGTGTTGCTACTCTCAAGTGTATTGTATGCTAAGTTTTTTTTCCTTACTGATAAATGTACTGGCTTTTAGTTGTTACCACTGAAATAGGAGGAAAGGTAGTCAATTAAAATGTATACTTCTGGGCATCCCAATGAACCTTTTAGGAAAAATGAACAGAATTGAATCTTTAAAAGGCCCTAGTATGTTCACTAAGTGCAGAAGTGATTAATCTTTTTACTCTTGTGTTGACAGAAGCCATAAAAGGCATAAAATTAAAGTCTATAATGACTTATATTGATATAGCACATACTGTGAAGTTGTCCAGGAGATGATAGGATAGGAAAAATAGGATAAGTGTACAATACTCTGCAAATAAGATTTCCTAATAAATTTTTCAACACAATGCAATTTGGAAACACTGAACCATCAAATATGATTATAGTTTATAAAACAGTTTTCTTTCCCTGGGACTGTTAACTTTTATAATAATGGGATGCAATACTTCTTTTCTAATGTTCTTACTAATCCATAATTTAAGTGAATGAACACCTTAAGCAGAGTTTTAATTTTTTTTTTTATTTTCACATTTTCTTTTTTTTTTTTATTGTTGGTCGTTCAAAACATTACATACTTCTTAATACATCATATTTCACAGTTTGATTCAAGTGGGTTATGAACTCCCAATTTTACCCCGTATACAAATTGCTGTCTCACATCAGTTACCATTCCATTGATTGACAAATTGCCTTTCTAGTGTCTGATGTATTCTGCTGTCTGTCCTATTCTCTACTATCCCCCCTCCCCTCCCCTCCCCTGACCTTTTCTCTCTCTACCCCTTCTACTGTAAATCATTTCTTCGATTTGTATTATCTTGTCTTACCCCTCCTTTCCTCTTATATGTCATTTTGTATAACCCTGAGGATCGCCTTCCATTTCCATGCGGTTTCCCTTCTCACTCCCTTTCCCTCCCACCTCTCATCCCTGTTTAATGTAAATCTTCTTCTCAAACTTTCGTCCCTACCCTGTCCTTGTTTACTCCCCTTATATCAAAGGGGTCATTTGGTATTTATTTTTTAAAGATTGACTAGCTTCACTTAGCATAATCTGCTCTAATGCCATCCATTTCCCTCCAAATTCTATGATTTTGTCATTTCTTAATGCAGAGTAATACTCCATAGTGTATAAATGCCACATTTTTTTTATCCATTCATCTATTGAAGGGCATCTAGGCTGATTCCACAATCTTGCTATCGTGAATTGTGCTGCTATGAACATCGATGTAGCAGTGTCCCTGTAGCATGCTCTTATTAGGTCTTTGGGGAATAGACCGAGAAGGGGAATAGCTGGGTCAAATGGTGGTTCCATTCCCAGCTTTCCAAGAAATCTCCATACTGCTTTCCAAATTGGCTGCACCAATTTGCAGTCCCACCAGCAATGAACAAGAGTGCCCTTTTCCCCGCATCCTCTCCAGCACTTATTGTTGTTTGACTTTCTAATGGCTGCCAATCTTACTGGGGTGAGATGGTATCTTAGGGTAGTTTTGATTTGCATTTCTCTGACTGCTAGCGATGGTGAGCATTTTTTCATGTACTTATTGATTGATTGTATGTCCTCCTCTGAGAAGTGTCTGTTCAGGTCCTTGGCCCATTTATTGATTGGGTTATTTGTTATCTTATTGTCTAATTTTTTGAGTTCTTTGTATATTCTGGTTATTAGGGCTCTATCTGAAGTGTGTGAAGTAAAAATTTGTTGCCAGGATGTAGGCTCCCTGTTTATCTCTCTTATTGTTTCCTTTGCTGAGAAAAAACTTTTTAGTTTGAGTAAGTCCCATTTGTTGATTCTAGTTGTTAACTTTTGCGCTATGGGTGTCCTATTGAGGAATTTGGAGCCCGATCCCACAGTATGTAGATCATACCCTACTTTTTCTTCTATCAGATGCCGTGTCTCTGATTTAATATCAAGCTCCTTGATCCATTTTGAGTTAACTTTTGTGCATGGCGAGAGATAGGGATTCAGATTCATTTTGATGCAAATGGATTTCCAGTTTTCCCAGCACCATTTGTTGAAGATGCTATCCTTCCTCCATTGCATGCTTTTAGACCCTTTATCAAATATAAGATAGTTGTAGTTTTGTGGGTTGGTTACTGTGTCCTCTATTCTGTACCATTGGTCCACCCGCCTGTTTTGGTACCAGTACCATGCTGTTTTTGTTACTATTGCTCTGTAGTATAGTTTGAAGTCTGGTATCGCTATACCGCCTGATTCACACTTCCTGCTTAGCATTGTTTTTGCTATTCTGGGTCTTTTATTATTCCATATGAATTTCATGATTCTTTTATCTATTTCTACAAGAAATGCTGCTGGGATTTTGATTGGCATTGCATTAAACTTATGGAGAACTTTTGGTAATATCGCCATCTTGATGATGTTGGTTCCGCCTATCCATGAGCAGGGTGTATTTTTCCATCTTCTAAGGTCTTCTTCTATATCTTTCTTTAGGGTTCTGTAATTTTCCTTGTATAAATCTTTCACCTCTTTTGTTAGGTTGATTCCCAAGTATTTTATTTTTTGGGGGGATATTGTGAATGGAGTAGTTGTCCTCATTTCTGTTTCAGAGGATTTGTCGCTGATATACAGGAATGCCTTTGATTTATGCGTGTTGATCTTATATCCTGCCACTTTGCTGAATTCATTTATTAGTTCTAATAGCTTCTTTGTAGACCCTTTTGGGTCTGCTAGGTATAGAATCATATCATCTGCAAATAGTGATAATTTAAGTTCTTCTTTTCCTATTTTTATGCCTTTAATTTCTTTCGTCTGTCTAATTGCTCTGGCCAGTGTTTCGAGGACTATGTTGAACAGAAGTGGTGAGAGAGGGCATCCCTGTCTTGTACCAGATCTTAGAGGGAATGCCTTCAATTTTTCTCCATTCAGAATGATGCTGGCCTGTGGCTTATCATAGATTGCTTTTACAATGTTGAGGTATGATCCTGTTATCCCTAATTTTTCTAGCGTTTTGAACATAAAGGGATGCTGTACTTTGTCGAATGCTTTTTCTGCATCTATTGAGATGATCATATGGTTCTTATTTTTAAGTCTATTGATGTGGTGAATAACATTTATTGATTTCCGTATATTGAACCAGCCTTGCATCCCAGGGATGAATCCTACTTGATCATGGTGTATAATTTTTTTGATATGTATTTGAATCCGATTCGCCAGAATTTTATTGAGGATTTTTGCGTCAAGGTTCATTAGAGATATTGGTCTGTAGTTTTCCTTCTTTGAAGTGTCTTTGTCTGGTTTCGGAATCAGGGTGATGTTGGCCTCGTAGAATGAATTTGGAAGTTCTCCCTCTTTTTCTATTTCCTGAAATAGCTTGAAAAGTATTGGTGTTAGTTCCACTTTAAAGGTTTTGTAAAACTCTGCTGTATACCCATCCGGTCCTGGGCTTTTCTTAGTTGGTAGTCTTTTGATGGTTTCTTCTATTTCCTCTATTGTTATTGGTCTGTTTAGGTTGTCTATATCCTCCTGGCTCAATCTGGGCAGATCATAGGACTCAAGGAATTTATCTATGCCTTCACTATCTTCTATTTTATTGGAGTATAAGGATTCAAAGTAATTTCTGATTATCTTCTGTATTTCTGAAGTGTCTGTTGTGATATTGCCTTTTTCATCCTGTATGCTAGTAATTTGGGTTCTCTCTCTTCTTCTCTTCGTTAGCATGGCTAAGGGTCTGTCAATTTTATTTATTTTTTCAGAGAACCAGCTTTTAGTTTTGTCAATTTTTTCAATTGTTTCTTTTGTTTCAATTTCATTAATTTCAGCTCTGATTTTAATTATTTCTTGCCTTCTACTTCTTTTGCTGTTGTTTTGCTCTTCTTTTTCTAGGATTTTGAGATGAAGTATGAGATCATTTATTTGTTGGTTTTTTCTTTTTTTGAGGAATGAACTCCAAGCAATGAATTTTCCTCTTAGAACTGCTTTCAATGTGTCCCATAGATTCCGATATGTTGTGTCTGTGTTTTCATTTAACTCTAGGAATTTTTTAATTTCCTCCTTGATGTCTTCTAAAACCCATTGATCACTCAGCAACCTATTGTTCATTCTCCAGGTGATGCTTGATTTTTCCTTTCTTCTTTTATCATTGATTTTCAGTTTCATTCCATTATGATCAGATAAGATGCATGGTATTATCTCTACCCCTTTGTATTGTCTAAGATTTGCCCTGTGACATAGTATATGGTCTATTTTTGAGAAGGTTCCATGTGCTGCTGAGAAAAAAGTGTAGCTACTTGATGTTGGGTGGTATAGTCTATATATGTCAATTAAGTCTAGGTTATTAATTGTGTTATTGAGTTCTATAGTTTCCTTATTTACTTTTGTTTGGAAGATCTGTCCAGTAGTGAGAGAGGTGTGTTGAAGTCTCCCATGATTATTGTATGGTGGTCTATTAGACTCTTGAACTTGAGAAGAGTTTGCTTGATGAACACAGCTGCACCATTATTTGGGGCATATATATTTATGATTGTTATGTCTTGTTGGTGTATGGTTCCCTTGAGCAGTATGAAGTGTCCTTCTATATCCCTTTTGATTAGCTTTGGCTTGAAATCTATTTTATTAGATATGAGTATGGACACTCCTGCTTGTTTCCGCGGTCCATATGAGTGATATGATTTTTCCCAACCTTTCACCTTCAGTCTATGTATATCTTTTCCTATCAAATGCGTCTCCTGTAAACAGCATATTGTTGGGTCTTGTTTTTTGATCCATTCTACTAGCCTGTGTCTCTTAATTGGTGAGTTTAAGCCATTAACATTTAGGGTTATTATTGAGATATGGTTTGTTCTTCTATCCATATTTGTTTATTGATGTTACTAAACCTGATTTGTTATCCTCTTTGACTACTCTCCCCCCTTTACTGTCCTACCTCCCATTGTTGGTTTTCAATGTTATTTTCCATTTCCTCTTCCTGTAATATTTTGCCAAGGATTTTTTGAAGAGATGGTTTTCTAGCTGCGAATTCTTTTAACTTTTGTTTATCGTGGAAGGTTTTAATTTCATCTTCTAACCTGAAGCTTAATTTCGCCGGATACACGATTCTTGGTTGGAGCCCATTGTCTTTCAGTGTTTGAAATATGTTATTCCAGGATCTTCTAGCTTTCAGAGTCTGTGTTGAGAGATCAGCTGTTATCCTGATTGGTTTACCCCTAAATGTAATCTGCTTTCTTTCTCTTGCAGCTTTTAAAATTCTCTCCTTATTCTGTATGTTGGACATCTTCATTATAATGTGTCTAGGTGTGGATCTCTTATGATTTTGCACATTCGGCGTCCTGTAGGCTTCTAGGATTTGGGATTCTGTCTCATTCTTCAATTCTGGGAAATTTTCTCGTATTATTTCACTGAATAGACTGTTTATTCCTTTGGAATGGAGCTCTGTGCCTTCCTGTATCCCAATGACTCTTAAATTTGGTCTTTTGATATTGTCCCATAATTCTTGGATGTTCTGCTCATGGTTTCTTAGCAGACTTGCTGAGCTGTCTATGTTCTTTTCCAGTTGAAATACTTTGTCTTCATTGTCTGATGTTCTCTCTTCTAAGTGATCTACTCTGCTGGTAGTATTCTCAATTGAGTTTTTAAGTTGGTTTATTGTTTCCTGCATTTCTAGAATTTCAATTTGTTTGTTTTTTATTACCTCTATCTCCCTGTGAAATTGATCTTTTACTTCCTGGATTTGTTTGTCAATGTGATCTTTCATTGTCTGATTTTGCTGTCTCATGTCTTCCTTGAGACTCCAGATCATCTGAAGCATATATATCCTGAACTCTTTATCTGATATTCCATCTATTGCAGCTATTACCTCTTCTAAAGTTGAGTTGACCTGCATTGCTTGTGGTCCTTTCTTTCCTTGTCTTTTCATACTGCTCGCGTTTCTTTCTGCTTGGTGCAACTGTTGTGTTTTTGAAATTTACCCCCTATTTATTTATGTTGCTCTTGTATAGTTGAAAAGTCTCCCTTGCAGGTGCGGGCGGCGGCTGTGCCCCTACTCCAATTGGGGTGACGTGTCTACCACGCTGGCGTCTCTCTGGGCCTGTTCCGGGAGTGGAAGGCGGCTCTGCTCTGTCCCTATTCCAATTGGGGTGTCGTGACTACCATGCTGGCAGGTCGCTGGGCCTGTTCCGGGCGTGGGCGGTGGGCTTGGCTGGCGGGATTCCACCTAATGGCAGTCCCTAACCTCCCTGCTTGCTAATTAATGGCTTCTCTGAGGCGCCACGCCTTCTGTAGCTGCAGGGCAGCCCGCGCGAATCAGTTGGCCTGGATCTCCGGGGTCCTGCTGCTGGCTGTTTTGATGTTGCAAGCTGTTGGAGAGTGGTGGTGTATCCTTCAGCTTTCCCGGATGGTGGCCGCTGACTGCCTGGATGGAGTGTCCGCTGTGGGGGATGGGATGGGACTGTACCGCTTCCTTCCCCTTCTGAGATCCCGTGCTCGGCCCAAGGGTCCGTGTGGGCTTGGTTGGCGGGATTCCACCTAATGGCAGTCCCTAACCTCCCTGCTTGCTAATTAATGGCTTCACTGAGGCGCCACGCCTTCTGTAGCCGCAGGGCAGGCCGCGCAAATCAGTTGGCCTGGATCTCCCTGGTCCTGCTGCAGTTGGGATCCCTGGCACTCTATCACTTTGATTTTTTCTGCTTGCCCCTCCCCCAGCACTGGCTAGCCAGGTTTCGTTTTGGCTGCTACTGGGAGGAGGGGTTGGAGGTCAGGTGTCTCTAGTTTCCCCCTAGTCTTTATGGAGGCTCAGCTTGATACTCCCTCTCCCGACAAGCCTAGGAGAGATTTTATGCGAATTCCCGCTGTCTGGGGGGTGAGCTGAATGACACCAACCTGTTTTGATGTTGAACTCTGAAGGAGAGTGGCTGTGTATCCTTCAGCTTTACCGGATGGTGGCCGCTGACTGCCTCGGTGGAGTGTCCGCTGTGGGGGATGGGACTGTACCGCTTCCTTCCCCTTCTGAGATCCAGAGTTTTAAATTTTGAGAAGGATAATAATTGAAACACTCTCAGTATCGAGAATTTTTTTTTGTAATTGTTTTGTACAAAAGGACTATTGCCTAATATTTTGTTATGGATTTTATGTAAATTTGCATAATGTAAAGGTTACTTATATAAGTTAGATATTTTTTGCTATCTATTCAGAAGTTTTTATAAACTTAGAATTAATCTGCTGAAACCCATTCTATTTTAGGTAACACTTCTCAAATACCCTTGGTTATGGCTCTTGGCCTATAAATTTTGGCCAATAGAACACGAATAAATGTTTTTCAAGAAGTTTCTAAAAGGAATCCACATTGTTTTCTAACATTTCTTCCTGGAAACTGGCAAGCTGTTGGAATGAGCAATATTAGAGCAGTCACTTTTGATCACAAGGTAGAAGCTCAGGACTGATGCTGCCTAAATTGAAGGATAAAAATGTAGAGAGATATACACCATATTCTTAGAAGACCAGCTATTGTGAAAGTATCAATAATTCCTAATTAACTTTTAGAATCAGTGCAATCTCAAACCAAACCTTTGTGGATATCTTTTGAGGGTTTTTTGTTTGTTTGTTTGTTTTGTTTTGAAGGGGGTTATAGAAATAATGATCTTATTTTTTAAATTGTATAAATATATAAAGAAAAAACATAAGGGAAAGTAATCCTTAAATGCAAAAAAGTAATCCATATGGGATAATATCAGCATGAATGTAGATAAATTAATGAAATAAAATGGCAGGTTCTCTCTTTTTACTCTTCTGTCAGTGGATCATGTGGATAATGAGCTGATATATTTGCAAGGAAACTTTTGATGTCTTTAGCAGACTCACCTTTAGCAGGCTAGTAGGTATAAGAATATTAATCATAAATAAACTCTGACTTTATGGATTTATGATATATGACTTTTTAGAAAATGACTTGTGATATAAAACAGAGTTGGTTCACAACTTCAACATAAGTGAGACCTGGAGTGGAGAGACATGAATCTCACTCAGTTAATAATATTACATGTATTAGTCAATTAATAATATTCATGTATTACTATCCATGTCCTGGAACACTTTCTTCTTCACATGAAACTAAACTAATCACCTTAAAACCATTAATAAAACTTGACACTTATATCTCTCAGTTTTATGATTTTGATTTGGCATTCTTTCCTTTGTATTATCTCCTAACAGCTGCTGCTAAATCTTTAGTCTCATGATCAAAAGTTGCATAGAACCGAAACGCTATTGATTCATAAGATGAAGGACAGCAAGAATTGGTCAACCATTCTTAAATTACATAATTAAAAATAATATTTATTAGACTCTGAGATTTTGGAGTCGATTTGTTATCCCAGCAAAGGTGAGTAGCTTAACAGTATGTAGTTTCACAAATAGGGACTTTAAAAAAATTAATGTAAATGTAAGTTTGCATTTTAATTTAAAAGCTTAAGAGTAGAAAAGTGGACACAGAGAAGTATAATAAGGGAATATATAGAATCCCAAAAGGTATGCAACAAAAATTTATGCTAAGGGATGGCATGGTTGTCATTCTTTCTATAAAATTATTCCTGAATGATTTAATACCAAAATCATAATATATCTTATTTAAAAACTTGAGAACTTTCATGGTTCAAAAATCAATTCAAATATTTTCCACATTGTTTTTCTGTTTTTTTAGCCATAATATTTCAATTGGTAGCAGTATTTCGTATATCAATGATGCAGATTTTAAAATACAACAAAGATTAGGGAAAGAAAGGCAAAAGAACAATAATAGCAACACACACACACACACACACATGTGCATGCACATTACTGCTTTACCAACAACTATCACTATTTAGTAGTGACTTTTAAATTTATTTTCAAATCTGTATTCTGTCAGTGTTCTTGAAAATAATATAAACGTATTCAACAAGTGAATCATAAAACTCTACTTTGCTATTGATATATAAATTTGAACATTAAAGAGTCAACATGCTAACAGGAAATATTATGCAATTCATTCTATTAGTAAATTTCTAGTCTTTCTTGTATCCATTCAAGTATGACTGTCAGAAGTCATGTTCCTAACCTATATGTCTTTACGGAACTTACAAAAACTACTATAATAAAAACTACTAAACTAAACATATCATGGAAAATAATTTCAAAATAGTGTAATCAATGTCCATCTATAGCAACAAATAAAATCATATTGTAAGTAGTTTACAATAAAGCATTTCATTACTAGAAGTCAGCATAAAGATTTCATTTTTTAAAAAAATTAGATTATAATAAAAACTGTTAATTTATTGCAGTCTTCTGCCCATTTTGTTTTGAAAGAGTCAAATAGGTAAATCATAAATTGAAATGAATGATGTACCCATAGACATTAAAACTAAAATTTTCCTTATATGCTAACCTTCCTCACACAGGCCCCAAATATTCAGCAAAATTATGGGCCTTTTTATGTTCTTCAGTAAGAATATAACTAGACTTTTTCTGCAGTTACATAACACCAAGAAGCACTTCTTGGACCAATACCTATCTGTGTAGCTCTCTATCTACAGACACACAAACACACCCATGTTAGCTCATACATTAAACTATGTAAGTCATAATAGTTCATAGCTAGTTGTCAGCATGCTTAAATTCAGAAAATACCATTCCATGTGAAGGGAGAGATACAAAATGAATGAGAATTTAATGCATATATGCTCTCTAACACTGAATTTATTTCCGGTTCTTATTTTTTTAATAAACTGATTTATTTACATGGGGCCTTCTGCTGGCTCTTTCTCCATATTTGTCATTGCAACACTAACAACAACTTGTAGTACCCTCTGATAAAATGCAGTGTATAAATACTGTGTGCTATTTTCTCAAAATTATTGCTCTTTTTTATCTAGTTTACTTCTAAATATCCTTCAGAATCTAGCCAAAGCGTCACAATTTTCAGGAAGCCTTTCTGCAATTATTAGTGTGACTTAAAACTGCTCCTTCATATTTTGATAGAAAATTGTGCTTAACAAATATAAAGAATGCTAGATGACAATCAGTAATCTATTTGTAGATCTTCTTTATTAAGTCTTAATTTATTCAGAATAAGAACTACTTAATAGAAAAAATATAGTTTGATATTCTAAAATAACCATACAATTGACTATTACTATAATAAATTAATCTTAGTAAAGGGATAATGGTATTTTGCTTATAGCCAAGATAAAAAAGCAAGGAATGGATTTACACTTCTGTCCTGAAAGCATTACCAAATTCGAGCTAGAACAGTTTTTAAGATATTGGGCTTCTGTACACCTAGCACAGAGATTCTAAAAGACAGAAAACAAATGAGGGGAACCCTAAGATTTTGTTGTTGTTGTTACTGCCTTAATAGAGGCTTCAGGCTATTGTGAAGAGGGAAGAATTAAGATGGAACTTACATATTTTAAATTTTGGACACAGAATTGAGAAAACAAGGAGACTACAGTGAGTAGCATTCCTAGACAAGAAACAAGAAGAGAGGAAAGGACAAGAGAGGAGAGGAGAGGAGAGGGGAAGGGAGGGTAAGAGAGGGGAGGGGAGGGTAGAGGAGGGGAGGGGAGGGTAGAGGAGGGGAGGAGAGGGGAGGGGAGGAAGAAAAAAGACCCCCCCCCTTCCCGTATAATTCAGAAGAGTGTTAACCTTAAGAGGACTGCTCAAGGTTTGGAGCTTGAAGGGAGAAAAAATACATAGAAGTATTACAGAGAAAACTACCAGTCCTTAATCAGAATAGGGATTAGTACATGTTCTCAGGTAAAATATTGGGCAGAGTAAAAAATTGGGCAGGCTATGTACCTGTATGAAAATATCACAATGAATTCCAATTTTACAAATAATTGTAATGCACCAATTAAAAATACATACAAGAAAGAACAGAAAAAAATCTGGTGACATTTGATCAAACTTAGAAATATCATTAACATTATCATATCCATGGTAATTTTTTAGTTCTGATAAATGTACTATGTATAAGATGTTAATATTGGGGTCAGTTGAAGAATAGATTCATGAAAATTATCTATTCTGTTCTCTCTTTGAATTTTAATGTAACATTAAAATTATTTCAAAATAAATGCTTAAAAATAGACAAGCTCAAATAAAAATGGGCTTTTAAAAAAGATCAATTAAAAACATTTATCCAAATAGCTAATAAACATGCACATGTATTCAAGTTTTATAGTAATTATGGAAATTCAGTGGAGTGCCACTATATCTACAGATGAATATCCAAAATAAAAATAATAAAATAGTATGAAGTTGAGATGAAGGTGTGAAGCAATTGAAATTCTTGCAGATTGTTGCTTAGAGTGTAAACTGGAATAATTGCTTTGGAAAAGTTGCTTGTACTTATCTAAATTTATTTATTAAATTTGAACATTTGGGGCTGGGAATGTGACTCAGGGGTACAGTGCTTACCTGGAAAGTGTGAAGCCCTGGGTTTGATCTCCAGTACCTAAAATAACTTTTTTTGAACATATATTACTACTATAAATTATTTAATGAATTTCCATATGTACACATAGAATAAATTAAATTATATTACACATCTTATTTACAATAATGCTCACATGTATACAACAATTGCATGGGTAAGTATATATTTGCTAAGAATACTTGTCACACTCATACCTAAATCTTCGATGATATTTAAAATAGGCAAAGCCAACTCTATGATACTGAAATTGGTGTTGTGGTCACCATGGACAAGAAAATAGAAGTGAACTGGAAGTGGGCAGGAAAGGGTCTTTAGGTACTATTAAGGTTCCAGTGTGTGAACTGTATACTTGTTACATGGAGATGCTAACTTAGTAATAAAGTAAGATATAATATTTTTATGTTCTTTTTTCTATAGACTATCAAAAAATTTAAAAGCCTAAAAAAACAAGTTTTAAGTTATTGAATGTTATCTTTAGTTCTTTCTTGATTTTTTTTTCTACACCCAAGAACATCAATGTACTCTTCCAAAGGAATCAGTCTCATTGAATGATTATAGGAGGGAATATTAGTAACTTCTAGGAAATCCTTTCTAAAATTACTAGGCAAAATATTCTATTTGGCTTCATATGAGTATACCCTTTTCTCTTATTTCCTCTTATCACACTTGAAAAATAATGCTAATATATATCTGCTTTCAATACTCTCATGCATCAAACTGTATATACAAAAATTAATTCTAATAAAAGTCAAATAAAAGTGGAAACAGAATATACACATTCAAGATTCATTTAAATTGTACTTCTGTTTTGTGAAAATCTAATTATTGATTTCTATAAGAACACATTTCTGATCTGATATTGGCAGAGAGGTCAAAGCTAACATCTATATGCCTGTGGTGAGAAATAACATGTTCTATAGGCCAATGGCAGATATTTGATTTCTTCAGATTCTTTTGTGAAAATAGCATGTCCTTAAATTATTAGAGTCACCAATGGCAGATATTTGATTTCTTCAGATTCTTTTGTGAAAATAGCATGTCCTTAAGTTATTAGAGTCACCAATGACTGTTTTCTGAGGTATTAAAATCAAACACACAAAAAAAGCTGCCTTAGAAACTTTTGCTTCATTCTGTTGGTGACTGTATTTAGTATATCATTGTCACTCAGCCAGTGGAAGTTCCAGGTTTTGTGAAGACTGAGGTTTATATAATTTTTAGGGACCTTTCAAAACAAGGAGTGAAATCATATTTTTTTTTGTCAGAAATTGTTCATAAACACTGTATTAGGTGAATACAATATTAAAGTCCCCTTTTTAAAACCCATACAATAAATTCAAACATTTACTTCATGGTTAATCTATTTCTTCAAATCAATACCCATAGAACTTCCAGATGATTACCTGAAGTAGATATAAGAGGGTGGAGTCACCTAAAAGGGACAAACAAGACAGTAAGAGAAATTAAATGTGTGGGACAGTCATAGCCACATATAATCTTATTGTTGAAAAGGAGATAATAGCCAGGGACCACGGAACTAACAATCTACTTCCTATAATGGAGAACAGCCAAAGTTCAAATCTATGCAATTTCTGGTATAGTGGTAACTGTGGCTTAATCTTCCTTTGTTGAATAAATCAAAACAAGTTTGAGTTTTATTTTTAAAAAAAAGATCAATACTGTCAAAAATTAGAAACCAATTCAAATTAAAAGTTACCTTATTTTGAATATAAGACATAGGAATTTTACCAACTCACCCACTATGATCCCATGCTTAATCCCACATAAACGTAGAGGCTAAATGTAAGTAGAATGTTCACACTGTATGTTTTATTTTGTAATGGTTTAAACTAGAATATAGACAAAGGAAATAGAAAAGATAAGGGACCTAGTGAGACCTTAAATATCTTAGATTTAGGGAATTCTGATGAGACAGGTAAAGTTGAGTGGGTTGCCATGAAAATTTGAGCCTGTAGCATTGTGTTTTCTAAGTTGTCTTCATCTTTGCTGTTTTTTTTTTTTTTTAAAAAAAAAAAAACTATCCAAGTATACTAAGTGGGTTTTGAATGCCAATGTCTCCGTGAGAAGTTGACTAGGAATGATTAAGTACACATGAGGAGAATAAAAATGCTGATGCCATGTCCCGAGTGAAATGGATCAAGCTGTGCCTCTATCATGATTTTAAATGGATATGTGCAAAATTAAGAAAGTGGAAGAATAGCAGGTTATACAATATACTTGCCAGGTGATGTTTATTCAAGGGTTAAAAATAGGGTAAGTGTAGGCAGATGGATTCCAAAGAATTCAAAAGCTTGTTTAAATGCAAATGTACCCAGGAAGAAGAAACATTCTAAGAAGAAATGATATATAAATAAATTTCCTCTCAGCAGAATGTTTTCTTCTTCATGTTTTCAAGAGGCAACCTCAGGTGTCTTAATGGAGATATACTGAAGAACTAAAACTGGATACCTTTGTGAAAGAAGTTTTAGTGCCTCTAAAAGCCGGCTGTCTGAGGCACTTTATTTAGCTACAGAACTGAACATGCAATCAAATTACAATCTTTCTTTCCTTTGAATTCTGTATACCAATCTTGACTTCAAGATGAGTTGACACTTCAAGGCATAAAAGTGTAATTTAGACTCTCTTTTAATCCCCACTTAACTTCTGTGATAACAAGCAACTGCTTAGCAATGTAATTAATGGGAAAATGTGCTTTTTTTTATTGGCAACTTGGGATGTACTTTCAATGAGTGAGGCAATAATCAGTGAATCAAAATTCAATACTAACTATTTTCTATCTCAGCTATTTCATTGTAGCACCTGTATTCATCAGTAACCTAAAAGGTTGGAAAGAAAATGACTCTTGGCCTATGAAGAGTTTCCTTTTCTACATTTTTTTTTTAAAATGGGAGTGCATGGGGGAGAAGAGATTAGTGATATATATCTTAGTTTTGAAGATGTATAATACAAATAAATATCTTCTTACACTTTGCATATGGTGTCATTATCACACATGACATACATTTGTTGGATCACTGAATGCTACAGAATGCAATGTGGCAATTGCTTAAGAAAGAAATAATGCAGTCTTCATACCTCACTCACGCTTTTCTGCAAAGGATAAAATGAATATTTAGCAAAGCAAGCAAGCAGTTTGCAAATGTGCAATTAAAATCCTGGCTCTTCTCTAATTATGTAACACTTAAGTTAAATGGTCTTAATAGACATATAATGATAGCTTTATAAACCTACAGTTACTTATAATCAAATGTAATTTCTATTTCGGATTTAAATCACCCATTAAATGTCTATTATGATTTTTAAGTAATTTGGAAGACATTTAATGAATACTTTACAAACCTAAATAGTAATTATTTCAAGAGACAACTGTTAATGTATAGGAGTAACACAGCTATTCATTTGAACACACCGTTTAAAACTAATTAGAGAACTATTTATGCAATACCCAAGAGATTTAAGAAAGTCACAATTTTTAATGTACAGTAATGTGCCATTTAGTGATGTGGACATGTTCTAAAAAGTGTGTTCTCACTTGATTTTGCTGCACTGTGAACATTATAGATTATACTTACACTAAGGACTTGATGTCCCTAACCGACATAATCTTCTGAGGACATAATCACATATTTGGTACATCATAGACCGAGCATACTTCTGTCATTCAGGACAGTAATTTCTTAACATAGAAATTATTTTTTTTTCTAATTTTGTTCTAAGTCCAGAGACATACCCTGTCATTTTATAAAAACGTAACACTGGAAAGTCAAATTTTCTTAGAATTCCAGGAATGCCAAAGAAAATTATTTTTTTGTGCTAGAAAAAGTAAAAAGTGTATTTTATAAATAAATTCACTGTTAAATTTTGAGTATGATTCTAGGATCAAAAGAAAAGATTGATGTAGACAATTTCTCATTACAAATTGTAAGTGATAAATCAGTTTCCAGTCTTTCAGAATAATGCTGTTAATTTTATCAGAATACCACTGTTTCTCACTATGTAAAAAACAAGTATGAGTTGGCCAAATCTTTCCACAACTAAGACACTGAAAATTCTTTAACATGATAGACAAAGCTGCGTATTTTATTAAAGTCAATACACTTTTCTTACGGAACCAAAATCACTATTTTTGGCTCATGAAGCTTCACTTGTGAGCATTATAGGTAGATTTTGAAGCTTATTTCAAGTGTAATATATTTAATTTAGGAACCAAAGTTGTTTTAATTGCTCTGTGAGATATGCCTTTAACAATTAAAAACTTTCATTATGTAAATGGGCATTTGATTTGCTACTATTCTTAATAGCAGAACAGACAACCTTATATTTCAAGTCCTTTCTTGAGAGAGGTTTATTATTCTGCTTCATGTTCCTATACTGACATGTCAAGGTCTGTAACCAGTAGGAATGGTTCTAGATAATGGGTCTCTTTTATAATTATTATTCATACTATGTATTGTAGTATTTAAGTAGGGCCCATATCCTCAAGTACCTTATTTAGTCATTATCCACAATGTAGTTTTAGTGGAAAGGAAATATTTCAGTAACATTTATTTCTTCTTATTCTGGAAATAGATAAGAAATGAAAATATGAATCCTAGAATTTGGTACATATACACAAACTCAGTGAAGACAATAAAATTTATCTTGATTTATAGACAGAATATAGCTTTAATGATTTAAACTTTGCATAAAACATTATACAAATAATATTATACAATATAGATGGCAATTTAGACACAGAGGTAAATTTTAAGCCACCATTTTATAGTGCCTATGTATTACATAGTAATACACATTGAATTTGTAAAACACTAGTCATTTGAAGCCCAGAACTGTAGTGCAGCAGAGAGGTCAAGTCTGTACTAGACATATCAACCTGTTAGGTGTTAGCATGCAGATTGCAATTAAAGAAATCTTAAAATTTTTTTACATCAAAAATGGTTACATAGATAGAGAAAAACATTGAATATTGAATTCTATTGTATCTAATATTAACAGGGCAGGAAATTAAGAAGAACTATCATATAAGGTGAAGGAAATATTGGAGGAGTAGGAAGGGAAGCACGCAATAATAACTAGAATGCAAATAAAGCGATTCTTCTAAACAGCAAAACAAAAAAAAATTGCTTGGAAGAATGCCATTGGTAAGTCAAGTTAAAGACAAAGTTCTAGTCATTAGATTAAGAGTGGAATATTAATTGGTAAACTGATAAAATTAGTGGCAGGAGTTGAGGACTCAATGTTTGAAGCGGTGTGAAGAGACAAAGAGATATGAAGATATTTTGTCTCAATTTCTGTTCCAACACATGTTCTCAAAAATGGAAGGAAAAAAAGCATAGAGCATGGAAGGAAAAAAATGTGTGGGGAGGATGGGAATGAAACTCTAAAATACTAGAATAGTAAATGCATTAACAAAAAGTTAAAAAAAATGCCTCTGGCTTACTATCAAATAACTAAGATAGAATTGTCCTTTTGCCATGAATAATTACAAAATTGGATAAAATGTTGATATAATGAGTTCTCAGACATTACACACACACACACACACACACACACACACACACCTACAAACTTTAGAAGGGAAAATAGATATGAAATTGATGATTATTATCCAAAAGGCCTTTCGTGAAGTTGACGTAGAAGGGGTACCCAAAGCACAGTAAAACAGTCTCATCAGTGAGAGAAGATAATGACAATTTTTCAGAGAGGTAGATTTGGATGAAAAATTGCACAGAAAAAAGTATGATTTACAGACTGTAAGCTTGCATTTGCTTCATTCTGTTGTAAAATATAAACCATACAGGCCTTGGATGAAGTTCCAGTTGCAGTGTACAGAAGATCAAAGATAACTATGTTCACAGATTTTTCATTAGAAACTATGCTAGACAGCCATCAATGGAATATTGAAAGAAAAGCAACCTAGAATTTTATATCAAATAAACTATTCATCAGAATCAACTGATGGGTAATACTTTTCCAGAAAGCAAAAATCAAAACAGATAAATATGAAATCTCTTTTAAAAAAAGGGGACTGATATTAGAGGGAAAACCAAGTATATGTAAAAGTTACCAATATGGAAGTTTCCTTTAAATTTTTAAAATTGTTTTTTAGAACATGATGGAGTGTTGTTTACATTATGTAAAATTAAACTAGTTTCATGGGCAACCATAATGATAGACATAGTTTATTAATATAATACAAACACAATAAGTCAAAAAGTCTGACAAAAAGAAAATAAACAATAACAAAAAATAGGTGCAAGAAGTAGTTAGGAAGACTGTAAGAAAAGGGAACCACGGATCACCCTTTGATTAACTTCTATATCATTATTTTCAAGATAAGTGCCTAATATGGGAAAGTAACAGAGGGAAAGAAAAGCCTGTTATAACAAGGTGTTCTACTTGTTTGTGTTTATTGTACAATCATTGCATTCTTTTAGTTGGGGGGGTCAATCTCTTCTCATTTATAGAATTTTGTGCTCATGGGGTGTCAAAATTGTCTTGAATAAATAAAAGGCATCAATAAATTTAAACATGTAGCATGATTATAGATCAGAAGACTTAAAATATTGTTACTGAACTAATACTATCCAAAGTGATCTAAAAATTCTGTGTATCCTCAATCAATATCCTGCCAGAGTTGAAGCAGACTAGATATCCCTACCCAAAAAACCCTTATCATAATTAAACTTATCCAAAGACACTCCCCATAATTATGCTTCTTGTTACCAAAAAGAGTGTGAATAGTATTCACAGGAGTTCTGCAGAGAACTCAGTGTGGTTTGAAGTTTCCTTTTCCTTGTAAATGCCAGGTTTGCACACAAAAGGTATGATAGAGTCTGTCTCAAAGAGAGCTTATTCATATGCTAAAGATACTATCTCTGTGTTCTTGTTAAAAACTTGTAAAACCTCTGTCTAGCCTAAAAATATGGGACAATGAGTATCTGTTAAGTTCCCACTCACTGGGTTTAAAGTTCAAAGAATTTCCAGATTCGGGGTCTAGAATCTGGAATCCTCAGGTGTCCAGCCTCACATCAGAGTCTTCATAGGAATTTCTAAGCAGACACTAAATTTTACCCAGAAATTCAAAAGACCTGTTATTAGAAAGAACAAAGTCAGATGAGTAATACCTTTTTACTTAAAGTCTCTCTATATGTTGTTTTAGGTATCAGGAACATAAGCATGCAAGTGGATGTATAAGTAAGAAAAAGGAAAAGAAAATCCATAAATGGTGCTTCCATGAAATTCAATTAAGGGAATAATAGTCTAAGTAATTTTGTCCTTGAGCAAAAGTGAATATATTTGGAGATGAAAAAGAATATTTACCTTATAGCATGCACACATATGATTATAGAGAGGAATACAATAACAGATGGAATTGAAGGAAGGTAAATGTATCAACTGAGGAATAGAGCCCAGCTTCAGCCATGGGAACTATATTTCCTACTGCTACATCTTTTCTTATAAATCTGTTTTCCTGAAGAGAAATGTAACTAGGCAAACTCTGAAGAATAGATATTGACAATAAGTCTCCTATAAATTGAAGTTGTGCTCTTAGTGCTGCATTTATATCCCATTAGGTTCCTTTGACAATTCTTTGCATAAAGTCTCCATAAATGTTCCATTCCCAATAGTAAGCAACTTCCTGTTTATCAGAAAATTATGCACAGATGGATAGAACCAGATTTGTCTACACAAGTGAAGCACAAATGCCTCGGTATTATTGCCTCCCTGTCAATATCTTTTAGACAATAAGAGATGTATCTGGAGAGATGAATACTCCCAGTTTCTGGTCTGACTCTAATCAGGAAAACTCTGTGGGTTTGACCACACTTTCTATAGTTCATGGCCCTAAAGCTACTCTCTGTTGGTCTTTTCCAATAATCCTTTGGACTCTTCTCATTTCCTGTTACATTTTCCCTTTTACCACCAACTTTTATCAGGACTATGACATAATAAATCAAACTAATCTCAGGATGAAATCTTAGTCATTCTGATTTGTACAGGACTGATTTTAGATCTGTAATCCAGGTATAATTAATATACATTTGTATTTTACATTTAAATCTCAAAACTGTTCCAGTTTGTATGATAACTTATATAATAACTACTTTATAACAAAAAATAGTCAGAAGCACAACCACTTTCTACCCAGAAATAGACAAATGTATAAGACACTTTAGGAAGGAAAGAGTGATACATAGCAGATCGTTTGAAGTTTAAAAATGAAAATATGCTTTGAACATGCAAGAAACTTTGTGAACACTGCTTCAAAGAGTCTTCTTGAGAACATTATAGGAGGATGAACTACAGGTGAAAAGAGCAATTGGTAATCTAACAAATAAAATAAAATGAAAAATAGAGTTGACAGAATAGATTGTAAATTGTGTATGTACTGACAACCTGGAAATCATTTATCTAACACTAAACTGGAGCAGATGGCTTTAGTAAGAAGATAAAACATAAAATTAGTTTTCTTATTACCTCATTGTAATGACTAGGTGTCAGCGAATATTATTTAAAGCTAACAAAGAGTGAAATATCAAGTCTATGTAGGAAATAAAGATAAATATATGAAATATTAATATTTACTAATTGTGAATGAAGTTATTATATTGAACAGGAGGAAGGAAAACTTTATAATTTCATTTCAATTGTGTTTTATAATAAGAAAACAATTAAAGAGTAAAATTATCAAAGTCCCTAAATATTAGAAACATAATAAGAGAAAATAAAACACACATCCATGGTGTGAATGCTTCATACATTGTGAGTTTTTTTTTTTTTCCCTGTGTCAACTTGTCTTGCCTAAAGTATTCAGATATTTGGTGAAACATTCTTCTAGATGTGGCCAACTGATGAGATTAATGTTCATTACCAGTACATTTAAGTAAAGAAGATTTTCCTTCATAATGTGAGCAGGTCTCATTCAATATCTGGAAGGCCTTAAGAAAAAAGATTTCAGAAGAAATGGCTATTCTAAGGAGCGATCTAGAAAGATTCTGATGAAGAAAGGGACACTGAACTCCTAAATTCTACTGCTCTTTCTTGTCAGTGGAAGCATCTGTTTCACCTCCAGTAGAAGATCTGTATTTCATGATGAAAATGTCATCCTGAGGCAGTTGCTTTGTGAGGTGCTGTGAAGTCTCCACAGGGCCCATCCTTACCAGCCCTCTATCCTAGACTTGTAACTTCAAATGTTCCTTGGCTTATATGGAGTTATGTCCCAATAAACCCAGCCAGATTTGAAGATCTGATAACTTGAAACCCATGTGATACACTGAATCTACTGGACACCATAGCTTAGCCTATCCTATTTTAAATGTATTTAGGGTACTTAGATCAGCCAACAACTAGGCAGAGACATCTAACACAAAGCTTATAATGAAATGCTGAATATTTCATGTGGTTGACTGGGAATTCTGCTTGTGGTCCCTGTCCAGCCTTAGGGGAAAGTGTCATAATACATATTGTTAGTTCAAGAAGAGACCAAGATTTAAAATTTACAGTATCATTTTTACTAAAAGCATATTGCTTTTACATAAAGTTCAAAAATCATAGATCAAACCAGTTTAAACCAGAGATCCTGTGCTGACTCAAGTCCTAGCAGATCCAAAAAATGAGATAAAATTGTAACCCAGGAGAAGATATACTACACTTCAGTAGAACTACATGATTTTTCTAATTTAGAAATGCAGAAAGATGGGAGTATATATGGAATGCAGAGAAAGGTGTGGGATATTGGCAGAAGGGACTTAAAGTTGAATAAGGCCAAATTTACTGATGTATGTGTGCTAAATAGAGATTGTTCATGTCACATGGCAACATGAAGGGTAGAAATGGGCCTAACACTTGAGTTAGCTGGTTGGCTGAAACACATCAAAATGTAGCCTACACTAATAATATATGATGTGGAAAATCTAGGACTGCCTTGGTGTACTGCATAGAAAGCGATTCAAGCTCTTAAGGAGGTTGAAATATCAGAGAGGATTTATCAGGTAAAATCTAGTAATCTCCTAGATAGTCCAGAATATACATATTTCTCCATAGGTATGAATAATAAATTTGTTAGAGAGTCCCATTATTCTTGTTGTGCTCTGTGGACACTCTTTTCTAAAGATAAGAAAATACAATGATGTCTTTCACTGAATATGCAAATATAAATGCAATGGGGATAATGAATCCTTGGACATTCTAGGCCCACTGGTGACATGATGTCAACAGTCAAAATGTAAAATGATACTGTAGTGTACAACATTATGGAAGCTACAATAATTGTCTGACCTATAGAGTCTTAGGAGGTTGATGTCCTTAAAGGTGGAATACATTGACCAAATATTTTCTGGATCTTCATTAGCAGAGGATCTCTGGGAGGAGAAGTTTAACTTCAGTGAAAAAAACAGAGAGTACACCTCTATCACTTTCCATACTGGAGCTAAATTATTGATCCAGAGCTTCTTGCATGAAAAGACAGAAAGCCCTTAGGAAGGATTCTACTATACTAGTGGACGTTTTTACTCTAAATCTATTTCCAAATCTCTCCAGAGGAGACCTACTATCTTTTACTAGTGACTTTACACTGGAGATAAGGCAGTAATCATACTTTAAAGGTAGAAAACATTGGATCTGAACTGATATAAAGTCTGAGAGACCTAAAAGATCATTGTAGAGAAGGCCTAACAGAAGTCAGATGATAAATGGAATGTTAACTTAGAAGTATTTCTCAATTTGTCCAGTATTATCCTGACCCCAACCTATGGTTATTTCTCCACTTGTTGAATGTATAATTGGTTTAGGCATACCCAGAAACTTGTAAAATTCTTAGACTGGGTTTCCTGACCTATAGTGTGGAAGCCAGTAGAACTGCCTGGACCTAGGAAAATAATAAACCCAAACCAATCCTTGGTTAATGGAAGAATTACAGTGATCAATGCCACCATCAAGAACTTGAAGACTGAAAGATAATGGGAACCTACCAGATCCCCATTCAACTTGCTATTCATTTGGCCTATGCAGGGAGCAGATGAGTCTTAGAGAAAGATAATTCGTTAAACATGTGGTAAATCAAATTGAAGTTGTTGTAAAAAAATGTGATCTTGCTTCTTCAGTGAATTAACAAGTTTCTGATCTGACAAATGCTTCTTTTCTTTGTATCTGAATGCCGGAGCAACCAAAAACATTTTATTTTTAGCCATAAAAGCCAAAATTCAGCTTAATTTTCATATCTCAGGAGGATTTTTATGTCATAATTTTGTCAACAGTGAACTTGTTTGTTTCTTTTTTCCTTCATTCATTCCTGGATTAACCCATTGATAGTTGGATGCATCACTGGGAGGCAAAACCTAGTTGAAGAAAGAAGATCACTGAGGGCATGTTCTGTTACAGTTTATGTTCTTCCCTTGGTCCCACTTTTTCTTTCTCTCTCTGCTTCCTGGCTGCCATAAAGTGAACAACTTTCCTTTGACATGACCTTCCACCATTATTTTTTGCCTCACCTCATGCCTACAGCAGTAGAGCTGGCAAATGATGAACTGAATTCTCTGAAACTATGAGCCAAAATAAATCTTTCCTCCTTTAAGTTGTTCTTGTTATTAAGGCACTATTCCAAAATCCTAAATAAAACTCTGGGTCTTTTTGAAGTAAAGACAAAGTATTTATTCTACCCAGGGTCAAGGAAGCAGAAAGCAGACAGTTCTGCAGCCCAAGACACAGAGCATTTGTCGGGGACTGATTATAAGCCAAAAAGGGGCAGGAGAAACAAATTCCTGCAGTTCGGCTGCAGCAAAATAACCCGGGGGGTGACAAGCAACTTGTGTAGATTGATACAGCTGGAGTGGGAGCCATTTATTGTAGGACCAGAGGGGTATATATACATTACACACAGCTTATCTTAATTAACATAAACTAGATACAGCAGTCAACCAATAAGGAATCTCCACACTTAATGGCTCGCTGGCGCCACCTCACAAACCACTCCCTCTGGCAAAATGCCAGGCGCCATCCTGACTTGTTTACAGACCCTCACAACAAACACTGTTATAGAGCATGTGTCACAGGGTGGAAAAAAAACAGGTTGACTTTTCTCAGAAATATTCTCAGTACATGCTCAGGAAGTAGGCTAACGTCTGTTCTATGAATTGCAGGAACTGTGGTCTGGGTGCAAGAAGGTGAGGATGTCAACTTCTATGCAAGTGCGCTCTTTCAGGAAGGGGGGCCAGTTTCATGCAGGATGAGATTTCTGAGCAGAATGGGGTTAGCCTGACTTAACTTTGGAACCAGCTTATAACATTGTCAGGTATTCTGGTCATAGTGACAGAAAGGTGACTAACACAGAGTGGGTCCAAGAAAAAGCAAACATTGTGCAACAGGTCAATTCTTCCAGGAAAAAAAAAAAAAAAGATAAAGCAAATCCATTTTACATCTCTGTGTCTGCTTGTATTCTATTAGATCAAAGAAGAGTGACTCTTTTCTGACATAGTAATTATTTTATGCCTCCAAATTGTCCAATATTACTGTTTTAGTCAACTTTTTTGCTGCTGTTACTAAAAGACCTGACCAGAACAATTGTAGAAGAGGAATACTTTATTTGGGGAAAATAATTGTAGAAGAGAAAAAAGTTAATTTAGAGATCTTAGTCCACACAAGGCCGGCTCCATTCCATGGAGTTCGAAGTGAGGCAGGACATCAATTTTAGAAGACTGTGGTAAGGGAAGCAGGTTAGATGATGATAAGGAAACTAGACTCCACTCACCATATACAAAATATACACCCCAAAGCCGTGTCCCCCAATACCAGTCTCCTCTAGCCACACCTTACCCAACTTCAATTACCATTCAGTTAATCCCTATCAGGGGATTAATTCATCCACTGGGTTAAGACTATCATAACCCAATCATTTCTCCTCTGAATCTTCTCGCATTGTCTCACACATGAGCTTTTGCAGGACTCCTCACATCCAAACCATAGCATTTACAGTAAACAGAAGTTCAGTAAACATGATTTTAAATAACTATTTTTGTTCTGTGTAACAATGTAGGGTTTTTAATATTCAATTACTTATTATTTAATCATTTATTAAAATATTTAATCATTTATCTAATGTAGAACTATAAGAGTTTGTTTTATTTTTTAAATTTTCATTTGTTCTTTTAGTTATACCTAACAGTAGAATCTATTTTGATATAATTAGACAAACATGGAATAAATCTTATTCTAATTAGGATCCCAGTCTTGTGGATGTACACAGTGTTGATAGTCACTGTGGTATATTACATGCACATAGGAATGTTAAGTCAGATTCTTTCCATACTTATCCACTCCCACTTCCATTCATTCCCCTTTGTCTAATACACAGAACTTCTGTTTTTCCCCTCCACCTACCCCTTGTTGTGGGATAGCATCCACACACATCAGGGAGAAAGAACATTCAACCTTAGTTTTCTTTAGGATTGATTAACTTTCAAAGAATATTGCTTTAATTTTCACATAAGCAAATTCTATGATAAAAGAGAATACATGATTGTCTTCATATTTTTGTTTTTGATTTTGTTTTTGATAAACAGAATAAGAAAATACACATTCACTAGCCTCTGAATATGCCGATAGTTTAACTATTCAAATGATACATTAACTAGAGGTTTTTCTTAAACTAGAAATGCAATAATCTCAAGGATTTTTTTTTTCATCAGGCAAAATAGACTTTGAATGAAGGCTTTTGAAAAAGCTAAGATGAAAGAAGGGTATTTTAAAAATGTTCAGTAATAATCGCAGATGGATTTTTAGACAAATGTCTCTTTATTTGCCCTTCTCCTTCATCCTAACACTTCATATTTAATTAGAATTATTTAGTTGACAGTACTATGCTTGACCCATAGCATGTGTCAATAAATTCATATTTACTGCAAGAAAAGCAAGTAAGAATTGAGGCCAGCAAGAAAAATTTTATCATTTACCTTAGTTTATAGACTATTTGGAGAGAGTTTTCCAGGTCCTCGTAAAAAGGGACCCAGAAGAATAGAATGAGTGCAATGATACTTTAATATTCCCTTAATCTGTATACTTCCATTTTTATTGGTAATATTTATATTACAATTGCCTTGTCTCATTAAAAAACAAAACTTTGGTACTTATCATAAGGTTCACAGGAAGGAAAATATAAAAGTAATTATTCTCTATTCCACAACCAAATTTTGTTGGATATTTTAAAGCAGACCAACTAGAAATAAGTACTAGGACACTAAAGCAGACTGAAATCCTACAATGCAGAAAAGAATAAGAAAGGGCTCATAGGAAGACAGCCAGGGAATGAGGAACAGTTAATCAGCTGGCAACTTACTTTTCAAAGAATAAGGAACAGATAAAAACACCTGTGTCTTAAGGAAACCAAAACAGTTTCCTCTGATATGTTAAGTTGCTGGCTGCAGCATTTATAACAGCACTTTTTTCCTGTAGTTTGTGGATGTAAATGCCAAAATTTTTATTTAACAGCCTGATTTCTTTAAAAAGAATGTCCCTGTTTTTTTTTTTTTTTCCCCAGCCTGTAGCAATTGCTTTTCTTTAAAATGACTTTGTTCCTTGGTCTTATAAATAATCTGGACACAACTATTAAATAGAAATTCCACAAAACTCTTGTTTTTCCATATGCATAGCTCATCAATTTCAACTTGTAAGGGAAGTACAAGAGTTCTTTATTCTCCACTTTTCTTAGTTGAGCAGGATTAATACCTAGAAAATGAGCATTCTGCTTCCTTTCACACATGATATGCATTTAATGGGATAATTAGAGCAACATCACTCATACTCTCCACAGCCATTGTAACTACATTTGAAGGAGCAAAGGCACCAGTATGAAGCAATATTACAGTATATAAGTGTACATTTTAAAAAATTTACCTCTAGTTGCAGGACCGTGAAACTTCTCCACTATTGACTACATGCTAATGATTATGATAGTTTTTCCTGACACATCCAGATACATGCAAATCATTTAATGTTACTCTAAATACTTTTTAAAATTGTCAGTTTTAGTCTTTCTATAAAATCTGTTCTTTACACTTTATTATTGTTTATTTATTATTTTATTAAGATTTGCCTTAAACATGTCATCAATATCGTTCATTATAAAATATTTATGTGTAGTAACATACATGTATATAGTAAAACTTTTGTTTTATCCACCTTGTACATCAAACACAGTTCAAGCAATCTGATTATTTCCTCAAAACCGAAAAATTTTATGATTTTTGTTACATGCATACTTTTAATGTTTGCCTTTAAATCATATTTATATGGCTTAAACTTTTATGCTGTGTACCTAGTATACAATGTGAATTCTTTGACAATTTTATTTTTCTCAAATATATGCTTTTAATATTTACACTTGGAGTTCTGTTAATTTACTTTCACATCAGTTTGATATTACAATAAGTAAAAAGTTATAATTTATTTGGGCAATTTCAGTTCATGAAATTTTACATTGTTTCTGGGCCATAGATTTCATTAAAAATTATATGAATACAAGGAGATTAAATAAGCATTTTCTAGGGTTCATCCAGAAATGCTGAGACATATTGCTAGAAGATATTTTATTTTCTCAGATTTTGTGAAATTGTTATACAAAATGCTTGTGCCCAGTTCTCATTCTATCAGCTGTAATACAAATAATTCTATTATTTATAATCCTTGATATTTCATTGCTCTTAGTTAAAATTTGATGTATTTTATTTTTATTTTTTTATTTTTTAGTTGTTGATGGACCTTTATTTTACTTATTTGTATGTGGTGCTGAGAATCAAACCCAGTGCCTCACACATACTAGGCAAGTGCATTACCACTGAGCCACAACCCCAGTCCCTGATGTATTTTATTTTTAAATAAGTTTATTGATGTGAATATATTTACATTTAAACACAGAAATCATGATTGATTTGTATATATACATTGCAACCCTAAGTTAACTGAAGTATTATTATTACAGCCAAAATATGGAAACAGCCTACATGTTGATAGATTAAAAAAACAAAACATATTATTCAGGTATAAAAATGGCAATCCTGCCATTGAATCATCATGGAGGAAAGTGAAGGAAAGTTACTAGATACATTCTATAGAAATAAAAAAGAACATTTGTACACAAAGTTAACACTATCAAAACTCAAATCTTTTCCTACATATATGCAAAGAATAAGCAAAAAATAAAATTAGGAAAGCAACAAAAATAAGGAATTCTTAGAATATCTTTAACAAAATGATGAGACAGGCCTGAATCCAGAAAATGATGAAAGGATCAAGAGACATAGAATTAACATATATACCTAAGTAATAGGAAATGGAAAAAAAATTTGAAAGAAGGTCCAAAGATTGATACTAACTCTATAGTCAAATTCACTCTTCAACAAATTTAATTTAATGAAGAATAGACAGTCTTTTGGACAAAAGTTAATGAAACAATTGAAAATACATGTAACAGTTCCATACATGGGTATGTATATATGTGTGTGTAATGTAAAATACATGATATAGTAAATTTTATATGTATATATGTATGTAAACATACAAATGGCTAAGACCATTATCTTATATAATAAAATTAAGCTAGATGATAAGAAACAAAAAAAAAGTTAAATATACATGACTACAAAAAAAATTAGCAGGATGTCTTCAACATTTTGTTGTTGAAAACTTTTCTAATAGAATACACAGAAAGCAATAAGCCTAAAATACTATTCCTAAATTGCAATTTAAAACTTCTAGACAGGTATGATGGTACATGCCTATAATCCCAGTGGCTCAGGAGTCTTGAGTCAGGAAGACTGAAGGTTTGAAGCCAGCATCAGCAACTTAGTGACGCTGTAAGCAACCTAGTAAGGCCCTGTCTCAAAATTTAGAAAAAAAAATTAAATTTAATTTAAAAAAAATTGGGGCTGGGGAGTTGGCTCTGTGATTAGGTGCCCCTAGGTTCAATCCCTGGTACAAAAAAAAAAAAAAAAGAGAGAGAGAGAGAGAGAGAGAGACAGAGAGAGAGAGAGAGAGAGAGAGAGAGAGAGAGAATTAAGAGAAATTAAGAGAGTGGTTAAGTCATAGACTTGAAGAAGACATCCACAAAATATCTATCTGAAAAAGAACTTCTATTCAAAATTTATAAAAAGAATTGTGTTATACATCAATAATAAAAATATTAAAAAATCCAAATTTTAATAGGTTAAAAATAATTGAATGAACATTCTACAAAGAAATATAAAAGCAAACAAAATATAAAACAGAATTCTAGAATTATTAGTTATCACAAAAATGCAAATTAAAAACACAATCAGAATAAGTAAACACAATGAGATACCATCACACACTTAATAGAATAGCTATAATTCTGATGTTTAACAATATGAACATTTGTTCTACATAAGGAAAAATGAAGCTCTTATATACTACTTATGGAAATTTTGTCATGCAAGTACACTGGAAAAAAGGTTTGCAGTTGTTTTTCAAAGTCAAATTTTTACCTACTTTATGGCCCAGCAATTTCACTCCAAAAGTTATTAAGTCATATATTTACAAATAACTGTATAAACAGTCTAATAACATTTTTATTCTTTATAGAAAAACACTGAAAAAAACTCAAAAGTTTATCAGCATGTTTTCTGAACAATTTTTATCTTTGTAGACTTGAAAACAGCTTGGTAATAAAAAATATAATGTGTGGATCCATCAGCAGTATAAATGAATATAAAAAATACTATATTGAATGAAATAAACCAGGCAGTTGATGAGATTCAAGAACCAGATGAAAGTAACCTATGCTAGAAATCAGAACATAGGTGGTATAAGTGAGGGAATGGGAATAAACTAGAAGAAGTCATGAAGAAATCTCTATGGTGATAAATTTTATACTTTGATTAGGGTAATAGTTATAATTGTATATACAATTGCCAAAAATTATTCATAATTTTGTTGTATGCATTTTTATATATACATTTTAATTCAACAAAAATAAATAAATAAGAAAGACTTGTTATAAGAGGAAATGAGATTTTGAGGAAGTAGAGTTTAAACAAATGGAGTTATTTACAGAACAGAGGCCTCTATTCTAAATTTCTGATCAATTTTCTCTAATATTTAAAACTGAGAACTAAGGCTAATAATGTTTTTATCCTAACACCCTGGGAAGAGTCAGAAAATCTTAATGGAAAATAAGAAGTTGAAAGATGCACTTTGAATCAATGTAAACTTTGCTTGCTAAGAAAAAAATAATGGGTTAGTAGAAGAAAAATGTTCATGACATTTGCATATTAATTTTATTTAAAATTTGAATGCATTTGTCCTAATTATTTTTATTTAATACTGAGATTTTACAAATCTTAGTCTTCACTTGAAAGTTTGCAGATATTATCATTTTAGAAAAATAATAACCTTATTTGATATTTTAATTTTCATTTTATAGCTCAACATTTAAATACTTTTATGAACTGTATGTTTATTAAATGTCAAATGTTTCAAAATTGTGTTGCAAACTACCTGTGGAAGAACTTTTATAATTATATTGAATAAATGAATTTGTAGTTTACGATGTACTCTAAAGTTAAATTTGAGTTTTATTTTAATAGTAAAATTGATTTTATTCCCTATGATGTATTAGAAGTAAGAGCAGAGAGAAATGTGTTCAGGACACTGAACACAATTCTGTATCAGGAGGAAACTAATGTTTATCTTTTTCCAGACTTTTATGTATAGTCAATAAATCATTTAATCTACTTTAAATTATTTTGGACAATAATGCCTAACTGATGTGGGAATAGGTTAAGCTTTCTATTGACATGTAGTAAGCCCTCTTATTAAACTTAATCCATTGTACTGTAAATGTCACTCCCCCAAGCTCTTCTTCTAATCAATATCCTCTACTATGTTTCCCTGTCAGAAGAGATATAATCAACTTGTGAGATAGCATTGACTCCACTCCTATTGAAAATGTGTAATAACAAACACATTGAACATTCTGCAATCTATTTTAACACAGACGACTACATTGGACAATTATTTCCTAATCAGAAATATACTTGTTTTAAAAATATGAGGGGTTTTGTGAGGATCTTTCCAATTTGTTATACTTTTTCCAAGGTACAATTTGGTATTACTACCCTCTGAAGTATATGTGTGTGTCTCTCTGTGTGTGGTGTGTCTTTCATTTAATTTAAAGATATTACCTTGTTGAAATTCTGTAAGCATAGAAAATTATGACTTTCAATTGTTAATTATTATAAGTGTTGTAAATATGGCATTTGATACATGGTGTGGATTGGACTCAAATGTATAGACACAGATATAGATAAAGATATAGATAGGTATACACATAACCTGTTGTTATATCATCTGAAGTGTTGCCACTTCGTCCTAAAAGAGATTCAGCTTATTCAAAATATAAAAGGATCTTCAGTCCCAATAATCTTTATATTAAGAAATCAGATGTTAAATTTTCTTGTCCACCAAGAAGTCAATATTAATGAATCCCTTATTTGGACATAGCAAAAAATGATGAGAAATATGATGAGTAAAATGAATATAACTAGAAGTAGTAGAACCAAGATTAAAAACAAAATTAACTGGGAGTCACTCCCAGGAAAGAGGAAACAAACATAGTAAATTAAAAAACTAAAATAATATGATAGAAATAATTCCAAATATGTTTGATTTAAAAATAAATGTAGCAAATTAAATTCCACGCTATAAACAAGGTAGTCATATTTTACAAAGAACAATAAAAGGGCCAAAAGCAACTGAAAATTTTGAAGAACAAAGTATGTCTAGTTTTATCTCCTGTTATTGAAGACTTATTAAAGCTTAGAAAATGTGAGTAATTTGAGTAATCTGGTATTTGTGTGTGTGTTTGTGTGTGTGTGTATGTAATATATACGTATGTTTTTATATATATATAAAATCTCCAAAGACAATATAAAAATAGCTCAGATATAAATTATGCCAATATATATGTTGTCCATCTGGAGAAGGACACTTAATACATTTTCATATAAAACAACATAATATTTCACTTTGACAAATCTTGATATAGAGAAAATAGAATTTGAGTATATATGAATTTCTTAAATATGGCAAAAGAATAAATTAGAATGATTAATAAACTGAACTATATTGTTATTAAATGATAAAAGGTGATAAAATAAAATGAAAATGTCAGTCAGTCAAACTCTGAAAGGTAGTTATTTTCCTGTGCTATTTGACATTTTAATGTATTTTCCTACAAAATTCCTGCTCATATATTTTACCCACATTCCTGTGTTATTGTTTTTTTTTTTCTTTAATATTATTTGTTCTTATTTTATGGTATAAAAAGTAACATTTCCTGCAAATCTAATTTCATCAGTCAATTGATTAGCATTTTCTTTTGTTTCTAGATTATTTTTACAAAGTTTATTCAGATTATTTTATTATATTATTTCATTTATTATTTGATGCACTTAGACTTATTTTTTCTATGGTTTTTATAATTCATGTAATGTTTTTATAGCTTTGCCATAGGTGTGCTTTCAGCATGTTGAACAAACTGAAATCATGATCTCATATTATCAAATCACATTAGTTCTTATGAGAAATCTGCATCTGATGTTCAGAAAGTACTATTTTTGTGCATAACAATGGAAGAGTGTAGTTTTTCTATTCATTTTTAAATAGGAATTGTTTTTTTGTTGTTTTATTAAGATACTTTTAAACATCTATCAGGATCATAGGTGCCACGGGGAACAATGAGCTTAGAGGACAAGAGATTCCTGGTCTTCCACTGAGAAAGATGTGAAAGCACATGGGCTTTTAAAAAGTGTCTGCCTAAATGAACAAATTTCTTAGGTTTTCTATATTCCTACTAGAATGAGATGCACATGCAAGAAGTTTATTCAACAACTAATCTAGTATAAAGCAACTAATCAGAAATGAAGCAGCCTTGACATTAGTACAGAGTCCTGGAGATGCCCTATAGAGGCAGAAATTAATCTTTCAGTTCATTTACTTTTAATATGGTTTATATATATGGTGTCCCCCCAAAATCTTGTGTTAATGAAAGAGGTAAATTATCACATTAGAAGAGCCATAAACTAATCAGTGGATTAATCCACTTAGGATTAAGAATCTAAATAGACTACTAGGTGATATCCATAGGTAGGTAGGGCATGATTATAGGAAGCCCGTAACTTAGTATTACCTATTTTGTCCCTGGGTATTACCTATTTTTTCCCTGTCTCTTCCTTCTTCGCTTTGATTCCTGGCTGCCATGAGCTGAGCATTTTTTTTTTTTTCTGTGATAGGCCCTTGTGCCATGATGTTCCCTCTCACCTCAGGTGCAGAGCAAGGAGTTGTCCATTCATGGGCTGAGACATCTGAAACCTTGATCCAAAACATACTTTTCCTTCTCTAAGTTGGTCTTGTCAAGTGCTTTGGTTACAGTGAAGGAAAGGTGACTGATACAATTGTGTACGGAGTCAAAGTAATCCCTGAGACCACTTATGAGCATCTGGGATAACAAAAGGGATCAGCAGTACATCATCTATTTACCAAATGTATTTTTTAAATATGTTGAAAACTATCAATCAATGCTAACATGTCTTTATTTGTCAGGTGAATATCAACATTTACATCACTGTGACAAATAACTAATAAAACACTTACAGGACAGATTTATATTTGACAATCTCATGGCTTCAGAGTTTTCAGTCCATGGTTGGCTGGCTCCATTGCTTTGGGCCTGAGGTAAGACAGGACATAATGGTGGAAGTACCTGGCACAAGAAAATTGATTCACTCATGGAAGCCAGGAAGGAGAGAAGGACAGAGAGAGAAAGGCACAGGGGAAGAGCCACAGGAAACAAATACTTGTCCAGGGCACTCCCCAGTTACCTACTTACTCTTACCAAGGCCCACCTGCCTATAGTTTCCACCAGCTCCCAGGAGTGATTTCAACTCTCACTGAGTTAATCCACCAATGAGGTCAGAGTCCTCATGACCCAATCACTTTCCAAGGGCCCCATCTGTGAATATTGCTGCATTAGAGACCAGCTTTCAAGACCTAAGCCTTTGGGGGACACTTCCTGTCCAAACTATTTCAATGGCTAATTAAAAAAAATTTTAATAACAATTGTCATCACTGACCTTCCAGTTCTTCATCATTAAAACTATTTGCATATTATTTCAATGTAATGTAATTCCAATCATTGTGAAATGAATTATCCTGTAAATCTCTTTCTAGAAATCTAAAATATTTTAAAATTATTTTATATTTGTTCAAAATTGGATATCTATTTAAAAATACACATTCTCAGTCCAATTTCCTATCTTATTTCATAGGATTTATTAATTAAACTTAATAAGTATATTGGTTACTAAAAAACTCATTAGAAGAAAAGTTGAGTGTACCCTTCAGAATTTCCCAATTAATAATAGTAAGGCATAAAATTGACAGTGCACAGGGACATTGGTGATCATCCTAGAGATTTGGAGAAGTCTACTGTATCTACTGAGTAGAGATCAGAAACGTTAACCCCTGGAAATACACAGACTTTTACAAGAATTATTGCTCAAATACAAATGCAAAGAATACCTTGTTGATATTTACTGATTCATTGTGTAGACGTTATGCAAACATTCAAATGGAGGAATGGGAAACACTGAGTAACATACACTGAACTAGGGATGGAGCTCAGTGTTATAATATTAGCCTATCTAGCATGCAAGTGTGTGGACCTACATTTGATCCTCAGAACCATAAAAAAGAGAAGAAAAAAAAAAGACACGTTTCACTGTCAAATTAAGTGTGTGATATTTACACATGGGATAGTACCTTGTTAAATGTCAGCAACTAATCCATGAAATTGTATTTGTGCTCTCTCATTAAAAATTGATGCTTGTATTTCATACTTATTTCTTAAATTATACATAGCTTTTACTATGAATTTAAATAAGAACATGTTGCTTTGAAAGATATGCTCTGTTCAAGAAAATTAAATAAGAAATGCATCCCTGCAGGTATATAGATAGATTTATATGGATTCATCTACCCATAGATATGTATATAAAATTACCTGATGATACTGACTGAAATTTGGCTTAAATGTATGCATATCAGAAATCTTAGAAGTTCTATTTATTTATTTATTTTATCCAAAAGAATAGTCCTGTAGTTAATCCTATCATTGTACCTACAGGAAGTGGCAAAATCACTACCTTTGTTTTCCCCCTTCACAGAGTGTGCCTACTGTTTCTTTTGGTCCAATTTCAGGATGCTGAAGCACTTCAGAGCTCAGCCTTTAGAATTATTTTGTATTTACCTCCACTAATTGATCTCTCAAGTTTCATAGCTTTAAAGGCCATCAGAAGAGTTGTAACTATTACATTTCTCCTGACCCTGTCCTTGAACTCAGACACATACATCCAACTGTCAATCACAATACACCACCCAAAGAAGGACTATCTGATCCTAAATGCCCAATGAAGCACCCATTGACAAACTCTGAGACAACTAACTCAGATATTGAATGGGCTTTCTAAATGTGAAAATTTGTAAATCAACCCCTTTATGTTCCTCTTCAAACTTATTCCTTGCCACTTATTCCAGAAACTTATTCCAGTTTTTCTTTTGCTACCTCAGTAAATACTACTCTATTCTTCCAGGCACAATTGTTAAAAATGTTTCCAGACTCATTAAAATAATAAGCTAAAGCTGCAATTTTTCTCCTTCATCATGTCTTCTGTCAGTTGGAAAAAGTACAATTCAGCCTATGATATACTATTGTGAAGGGACAGACAGATGAGGATGGTGGGTACATGGTGTTAAGAAATAATTCTGTAAAATGGACTCACTGTGCTGACCCCACATACTTTCTTTGCCAAAAATCAATCTGCTTGCAGCCCTGCCTGTCGTATGTGTACAGAATATGTCACACTCCTCAGCAAACTGAGGCAGGGGTAAATGTCAGGCAGTCAATGTAGGCAATGAAGGATGGGAGTGGAGAGAGTATGAAAACTGGTTATCAAAGAGAGAACAATGGATTGTTAATGGTCAACCTCTGAGATTGTGCTCCTTGGTACTCTGGATTGCTAACAATTAACCTCTGTGCTCTTGCTTCTTCCTGTGCTCAGTCCCATACATGGGGAAGAAAGAGGAGACAATAATTAGAGAAGGAAGTTCTGAGGTTTATAAAAAGGGAAGTCAAAACCCCAAGCTTCTGGCTCCAAGGTCCCACTTTTCTTCAGAAAGGCCTATCTCTATCACATTCTTAAATAAATCTTCCTTTCTATTCTTGCCTGGGTGGCTCTAGGTGTTTAATCTCCTGATCTCCAAGATAACAGTATTACCATAAAAAATACACATACTGACTAATCTTATCTATGAGAACTTATTTTAAAAATTAAATATGGAAAAGTAAAATCGAACCATCATTCACCACCCCAAAATTATTTACTTGAGCAAGCAGGGACTTTGCCTAAGATTAGTCTTGTTTCACAACAATGCATTTATTACTATTATACAGTGTATGAAAATAAAGTGGGAAATCAAATGACTGTACATATTAATGCTAAAAAGATGTTTGACATAATTCAGTAGCCACTTTTCATAAAAATTATAAGTAAAAGAAATCTCTGAAGAATTAAACATTGCAGCATTTATTCCATGTGGAAAACCCCAAAAACTATTTCCACAAAGTTCTAAACAGTCCTTTTACCTTATGTCAACTTAATCATTCTATATATTTCTCAGGAAAATGAAGATAAAACTAAATGTTTTTAATTTTTTGGATAGTTTATATGAGAAAAAGAATAAATTTTTACTTTATATTTACTTAAAATGAGTGCAAATGTATACATGAATATGTGTATTGGTTGTGTCTGTGCATTAAGCAGATGGGGGTATTTCCGAGTCAGCTTTGCATTGATATTAAATCAAGGATGTGTTGAACAGTTTTTTTGTGTGTTGTTTCTAGTTTGTAATTGACAAAGGAAAGCAGAAATGCAAGTGTGTTCTCAGACTGTCAAGTTCAAAACATTCTATTAGTTTTTATGCATTTACTCTGTAGAAGTAACAATTGTCTACTATATAAGAAAAAGTAACTTAAAAGGTTAAAATGGAAAACATTACATATCAATTGATTATTTCTGATAATTGGGAAAATGTTCTTCTTTGACTATTTTTGTGAGATGGACAACTCACTTTAGTTCATGGTATGTTTGCTCTTTTTTTGAAGGCAGTGATTGAGAAGTGCTGCAGAGCAATTTATATCTCATGAACTATAAGCTATACATGCAGGTGTATATAATATAGGCATCATATATGCACACATAATACATATATAAAATCTCATAGTCTTCAAAACAATCTGATAAAAATAATTATTATAACTTTAAATCCCTGATATTATAGAATGACACATAATAGAAAATGGATTAACCCAGATTGTCTTTCCTAAAAGAAGTAAAGCAATTGCTCAGACCTGGCAGACAGATTTCAATATGTGTCTACTAAACAAGTTTCCCAGAAAAAGCACATTCCATGCTTCTCTGTCTCTCCATCCCATGTTCTCTTCCTTCCTTTCTTTAGTTTCTTTCTTTAAAAAAAAATAATTTGACTTACTCTCCTTTAAAGAAAGTTGAAAAACTGTTTAACACAAACAGAATAACAGTAGTAGTTTATTGAGGTGACTTAAATTAAAATCCAGCTTTACTACCCTGAGATACAACTAGGTATTAATGAGTACAAAGTAGGTCTATTTAATAGAACATTGAAAAGGGACCACATTTTCATTCCTCTTCAATCAATACATATAACACAAAAAAATTATCTGCCAGCAAGAATGGCTTTAGTCTATTTATATTGTAATAGCATCCACTTAACATTGAACAGGCTAAAACCCTTTTCTTTCTTTTAGAATTCTACTCTTCATAGTAGGGTATGTTTTAATTTTTCAGAGTAGAAAAAATGCCTGTTCTGATAAAAACGTATCACTACCCATCATTTTTAAAGGAGAAAAGAAGAGCAGATGGTCTAAAGACTAAATGATGTTCCATTTTGAATAAATATCACAGATTATTCTTTTCTGTGCTTGACTAACTATATAAAACATGATTAGGTCTAATGTGCTATTGATGTATCACAGTCTCAGGGAGAGTTAATAGTATATTTAGCTTGGGCCTGCCTTTCTTTCTTTTCTCATTTTCCAAGCTGCAGTGTGGCATAGCCTTTCGTCAATACAGCAACTCCCTTCTGAGCGAGCATTAAATTGAACAGATGAATGACAGCGTTTTAAAGCAAATCTGATAACCCAGACATGCTTGCAGGTTTTAAAGAGGCCACATCAGATAAAAAGGAACTACTGGACACTTGAGAGTTGACATATTCTTCTAAAAAAAGAAAGGATCTCAAGAAATCAATTGGACCACAGAGAATATTCTCCAAAAGATCATATAGGGTAAAAGAATATTTCGGTTTCTCTAAAGAAGCATGCAATATTGCAATATTTGGAGGAAATAGTCTTTCAAATAGTTAAATGGATTCATTCATACTGTAATGTTATATAAAAGAGCTTAATATTTGTAGAAATGACTTTAAAATTTCCAACATCTTGTTAGCAATCTTAAAACTTTAATCCTAAATTTTTTTTTGAAAATGTTTTTTCATCACTGTAGGTGCCCAAAGGAAAAAGCACACCCCTCAAAAAGTGAGTTCATAAATCATTTATTTTTTCAGTATTGAGAGAATGGAACAGAATTTCCTGAAGGCATCTAAGAGAGAGAGAGAGAGAAAGAGAGAGAGAGAGAAGCAGAGGCAGAGAGAGTTTTAGCAGAGTATTGTATGTCTGAAATTCAAGATAACATTGTCATCTGATTTCAGAAGTAATTTTTTGATCACTTAACTTTTCATTTCTATATTTTTAAAGAGTTCTTCATACCTATCTATTAGGTTAATTATTAACATATATTAGTTGTACAAATTAATAGGCTTCATGATGACATTTCTCTATATGCATTTATCATGCTTTCATTTGATACTCCCTCTCTTTGCCTCTCCATCCAGATCTATAACACTTTCATATGTAAAATTCAAAAAAACCCCTAATTTCTAATTGTTTTGCTTTATTGTATCTAACACTTTATGTGAAAAATCAGTACAGATTGAGAGCACATTTGTCATTATCTAAATAAACTATGCTTCTCCATCAATAAAATATATCTGCTTATTAACCTAAGCTATTTCTGTAGTTCCTTTTATCATTAAACATCCACATTAATTTTGCTAACCAAGTTTTTGGTAAAAGTCCTTAAAAAGAAAGAAAGAAAGAAAGAAAGAAAGAAAGAAAGAAAGAAAGAAAGAAAGAAAGAAAGAAAGAAAAGAACTAAAGAAGGAAGAAATGAATGGAGGGAGGGAGAAAAGAAGGACAGAATGACCTAACTTGGAAAAATAGAAAAAGTATCTGTTAGTTAACTTTTGATTACTGTAATAAATATCTAAGATTAAAAATAAACTTAAAAGGAGGACAAGTTTATTTGGCTCACAGCTTAAAAGCTTCTAGTCTGTTACCTACTGGCTCCATCACTTTGTGTCTGTGGGGGTGCAGTACATGATGGTTGTAGTGAACAACACAACAGGCCCATTTAGTCTCATGACTAGGTGCAACATACCCTTCTTGGGCAACATCTACTGTCACCTGCAGCCTCCCACTAGAACAACCTCTTACAGTTTCCACCACCAAACAATAGCTCTAAAATGGGAATTAAGCCTTTTACCTGTGGGCCTTTAAGGAACATTCCAGATCCAAACTGTAACAAAACATCTTCATCCATAATTTAGCCCTTTGCAATGCTAAACACAGCTTCACAATTTCCAGGAAATGAACCTAAGCTTAGTTGATGTCCTCTTGAAGCCAGTGGGCTGACTAAATATTAGCTAGTACCAAGTCAGAAGTGAAGACTGGTACAATAATGGAATGAGACATGGACTCATTTGGTATGATGTTTTGTCTTTTTAAGTGTTTTATTGACTGTGGTCAATAAAAATACTTCATGACATTAATTCAACTACATATGGAAACATAAATTCCTACTTATTGAAAATGAATAATTAGCAGCTGAGCACATATACTGAGCACATATGTTCCTAGAGGTCAGGCATTATTTCAAAATTAATTTTCCTTGTAACTGTTGGAATAGTGGAGGGGGACATCAATAATAGACAGTCAATAAGAATGACTTGAAGGAATAGATGTGCATTCAAAATAGAAGTATTATGTAAAAAAAACCATAGTAATAAAAGAGAACCTTGGGCTGGGATTGTGGCTCAGTGGTAGAGTGCTCACTTAGCATGGGCAGGACGGTTTCGATTCTCAGCACCACATAAAAATAAAAGGCATTGTGTTGTGTCCATCTACAAAAAAGAAAAAGATTCATTCTCTCACTCTCTCTCTTTCTCTGTCTCTGTCTCTGTCTCTCTCTGTCCTTAAAAAAAAGAGAAACTTTTCTTTTACTTTTCAGTGTTTATAATGGTTTATTCTTTCTTCCCCCATATACATACTAATACATAAGGAGATTGCTGCTTCTACTATAATTTCTCTCAGGTCTTAATATTTTCATACAGTTATAATAAACTATCAAATACTTGGTGGTTTTTATACAATAAAAACATATTTCTCAAGGTTTTAAAAGCAAGAAAACCAGTTAAAGATCTTGCCATTGTCAGACTCTAGTGAATTCTAGGGACTGCTAAATTCTTGCTCTATACATGGTAGAAAGGGAAAGTCAGTGTTCTGGGGCTTTTGTTATAAAGACACTAGTCCCAATCATAAAGGAATTACCCACCAAAGGCCCCACCTCCTGATAGCATTACCTAGAGTGTTAGGATTTCAACGCGTGGACTGGATGGGGACATAGACATTTGTTCATTGCAAGTACCATCTAGTCCTCCTAGTATGTCCACATATCTCTCTTCCTTTGCTTTCATCTCTGTCTCTCTGGTATACTAAAACCCTGTCTATTTTAGCCAAGTTTCTTAAACCATCTAGTGCAATATTCTACAGCAGTTTAATTCCTGCAGGTAAAAGCCAGCCCAAACGTTGTAACACAAAAAAGAATTCTGTAACCCAATTACTATTTCAAGGCTATCTAATGGAATATTGCCAATCTTCTCTCTTGCTTATTTTACACTGGGTCAATTATTCATCATTGATTTTTCTTTTAGATGGATCACTCTTATTTGCCAGTATAACTTCTGGACAGTTTCTGCCTTTTTAATATGTCACATGTTGGGTTTAACTTTTGGATTCTATTACTTAGTTCAAGAGTTAGGTTTATTCCACAGTCAGGAATAAGAGGACATGATTTTCCTTACTCTTCAGTCACTTAGGACATACCAGCCTCTTCCTGCCTGATAGGTACCTAAAAACTTTGAAATTTACTTGTTATAAATTAATTGGTATTATAATTTTGTTCAAAAATATCATAATTTTTTTCCATAGGCAGAACAACATTCAGAAAATATTGATAGGAGATATTTATTGATAGCTATCTAACAGAGACCAAGACATAATTGATTTATTTTATTAGTCCTTTTCTATGTTTAAAAGACAAATATGAATGAAAGAAGCAAAGGACAATATATGATGATTGTAGAATAAATAAGATGCTAATTAATGATATTATTACTTTCTTCATTCCTTTTAAATAATGATTATTCTAAAATTTAGCAGAGCAATCAGCAGATGCAGTGAGCTATTTATTTTAATGATTATCATAAGGATTAAACTGAAAGAGAAGGAAGGACCCAGAGAAAAATATTGATGAAAACATTAGGTACTTCAAAAAATCACTCTGGCCGTATTGATCTAATTCATTCTTCTATGCTTGACAGAGAACATTCAATAATAAGCCCTACCCATAGATCATTTTGACATTGCCCTTTGGAGTACAATTAACAGTACTAATTTATATAATTTGTTTAGTCCATCAGGATGGTACAGAATTTACATGTAGTATTGAACATCTATGTATTTTATCTATATACTTATGAATTCATTTTATTTACATTTTTGAAAATGTAGTAGGATTAGTATATTCCATGATATTAGTTTTCAAAAATGAAAATGAATTTCAAGGATTTTCAGAGGAATTTCAAACATATTTTTATATTTTAAATGAAACATTTTTTTCTCTTTTCTAAGATAACATATGTATGGCTCTCACTTGCATAAAATGGAAGGAACCATAGAATTTTAATAAGATTTTATGTCCAGCAAAAAATTCCTTTGGGGTCTAAGACAGTGTTTTTCAGTAAAAATATAATGGTATTCATATATATTTATATATGTATATGTGTACACATATATAAAATTATGTACATATAATTTTAAGTCATCTAGTAGCCACATTAAAGTGTACAAATAGCAAGGTAAAATTAATTTTTACAATGTTGATATAACATAAGTATATAAGTCTTTGTCCTGATGCCTGGCATAAAACTACTAAAACCCTGGGAATTTCTTGAGTATTTAAAGGTGTTATGAGCCTCATTGTTCTAATAAGATGACACTTTTTCATTTCCTAGATATTTTTGAGCTAGAGGTTCAACATAGCTTGAGGATGGGGGCTGGTCAATCCCCTCAATGAATAGAATTTCAGTAGAAGCTTAGCACTTTCAGCAGGACCCTCCTCAAATTCTGGAAGGGAAAGGGGCTGGAGATTGAATTCAAGTACCAGCAACCAGCGGTATAATCAATCATGTCTACATAGCCAAACTTTGTTTAAAAAAAACAAAAACAAACAAAAAAAACTTAAATAATGTAGATTTGAGACTTTCTGGGTGGAGGAACACATTAAGGTACTGGAAGGGTAGAAATGCCAAAGAGGCCACTAAAGCTACACAGATTCCCCCACTTCAGTCCTCATTACCTTTTTCATACATTTCTTTCATTTGGTTGTTCCTCATTTGTGTTTTTTATAATGAGCTAATGATAGTAAATCAAGTTCTGTCTTGAGTTGCTAGAGTCAGCAACTTGATGACTTTATGTTATAAATATGAAGTGGGGTGCGTTGTTGGATCTGTGATTAGTAACCAAATCAGACAGAAGTGTGAGTAACTCTGAGACCCAGTATTTGCTCCTGGAGTCTGAAGTGAAGATATTCCTGTGAGATCAAGCCCTTAAACCTGTGCTTTATGCTGAAACTGGGTAGAGAGTGTCAGAATTAAATTGTACCCCCAGTTGGGGTTCCCTCAGTTTTCTTTGGCTTATTGGATCTTCCACTTGCAGCTCTTTGGGTTTCAATGCATTTTAGCTCTGTAAGAACAGCATACCAGTCTTTGTGTAAAAGACGGTCTAGATTGGGGCTAGGTTTTGAAAAACACTTCATATTTTTTTTGAATAATGTAATCCATTTTTTAAAACACCACTCAACAAGATGAAATACATAACATGTTTGACACCAATACAGTGTGTAATACCCGAATGTTCTGAATATCAGCAGAACTACACAACTGACTATCCCATACTTACTATGCAGCTCTGGTCAGTGCATCAGCACTAGCAAATTCAGAGAGGCAGTGACAAACTGAAAAAGAGTATAAAATAAGAAAAGTGGCTCAATACCATCTATGTGCATCTAAGAAGTATTATTTTAAAATCAAAATTGAGAAAGCCATTCTGAATTTGCAGTGTTCAAGATTCATAGTTATATAATTTACTTGTCAAATGTCCATAAAGTTCAGTGAATGGCTTTAAAGACAGATGTGCTGTGGAGCCTGACAAGTCAGACTGCAGATATCAGTCATTTTCCAGTCATTTTACCTCAGGGAATTATTTAACTTGCCTGTCTTTGGGAAATAATAGAATCATGCCTTTCTTATAAGATTACTTTCAATTAAACACACACACATATACAAACACACACACACACACACACTTATGCATATTACATAAAGTTCCTTGAATGTTGCATGACCTGCTCACATTTTAATTCATGAAAGCTGCACATTTCTGACTACATCAATGCAAAGATAGTTTTTGCATTATATTATCAAACCAAAGTCCTTCTTTCCTAAATAAGGTTTCAGGAACTATATAGAAAGAAGAAAATCTGGCTAATGATAAATACACTCAAGAGTTCTCACAGTTTATGATAAACTTGATTCCTTCAAACTTCTTCATTCAATATGATTTTTATTTTCCACTTAAATAGTTACACAGACACACTTTGCTTTCTACTTGAGGTGTTTTAAGTTTCTCTATGTTGCCAAATTTGGAATTAATAGTGAAAAACAAAATAAACTGCTCATTGTTGGAAATAATTTAAAAGACTATTTGCCTTTATCTCACATCAATAGAATATAAAAACTTAAATTGTTTCAATAATGTATATGGATAAATATTGTAACATGAAATTTTTAGATCACAGTTTCAGTCCAATTCTCAATTTACTTTTGCTTTAATGCTATGCTTTTGTATTCAAATGGGCATTTTTATAACTCTTCATTTGGGAAGAAAAGTAGAGGACAAATCACATTAGCAAAATTCACATAGTGTAGAGAATGAAAATTACAATGTATGTTCTACACAAAAATCCAGCTTTTTTAATTTCAAATTATCTTACTTTTCAGAAAATATGTGTACTTACCAATGCAAAGAGATTTAAAACTCTATTTTCAATTAGTTGTTGCTTTTCGCAGGATATAAGAATGTAAGTGTTCCTAATTATAATATTGAAATCTTTATGCCAGCCAATTTTTAATTAGCATAGGGTATAGCAATGTCAGTGGACAGTGGTAAACTGAAGCCCAATACATTAACACTTCCACTTAATGTATCAAGGAGAGATAATAATTAAGCTAATTATTCTGATTTAAACATTACACTATGTACACATGTATTTAAGCATCATATTATACCATTAACATTTACACTTTTAATTAAAATATTAAGCAAAAATGTAGAAAACCACATAAGTCTATATCTTTCAGATAGCTTGCTCTTTCATCTGGAAAATCTACACTATCTTCATATTAGTGTAGTAACACTTTCCTTTAATTGTATTAATTGTATTATATATATATATATATATATATATATATATATATATATATATATATATATATTTACCTTTAAAAGCACCAGGCAGTTAAGCACACTTCCCTCCTGTTTTGATAATGCACATTTAAATGTAGAGGACAAAAAAAAGAGAGACATGCTTCCTTATGGTTATGGACATAGATCATAAAGATTTTCTGTGCTTCTGTCTCCTGATGGGTATCCCGACAGTATAAGGTTGGTCTGAATATGAAACAAGCAAACACAGGCCCAGTAAATGGAATTGTGACAAGCACATTGCAAGTGTGTTTTAGATGCTCTTACTATCAATATTCCCATTACTACTTATTCATCCATCAAAATAAACTAACTAATTGTTACTGTCAGAAATACAGAGAGCAAACTCAAACACAAGCTACATAAAACGACAGTATTACACTAAGCTGAAAACAAATTTGAATAGTTAATATTACCATAAATATGAATTCTCTATCATATTTTTCAGCTAATAATGATTCATTTGTATAGAAAATTTATAATTAAAATAAGCCAATGTGGTTGGCGATTGTGATGTGCAAATATTTTGATTTAAAACAAAAATCTACTTTAAGATGACAGCATATATTTCCATATTCTTACTTTAAACATATTATTCTAACTCTTTCAAGGACACATTAATATAAAAGTTTTATTCACATTTTGTCAAATAAATAAAACTGTTTTTCATCCTTAAATTAACAAGACAAACAAACACAACCCCACAAATAATAGTTCACAGCCAGTAGCTCCTATTAGGATGAAAAGCCTGAAATTCATTAAAAGAATGGAAAGATACCAAATAATTAATCTAATATGACATCTCAAGGCCCTAGGAAAAGAAGAACAAAACAACTCCCAAATCAATAGAAGATAGAAAATAATCAAAATCAGAGCCAAAATTAATGAAATTTAGATTTTAAAACAATTCAAAAAATCAATGAAATAAAAGTTGGTTCTTTGAAATATTAGCAAAATTGATAAGCCCTTGGTCAAGCTAATTAAAAGAAAGAGGAAAAACAACCTAAAATAGTCAAAATACTTAATGAAAATGAAAACATCACCACAGACACTACTGGAATACACTTTGATAATCAGAAACTGCTTTGAAACATTATCTTCCAATAAACTAGAAAATCTTGAAGATATTGAGAAATTTCTGGAGACATATAACCTCACCAAATTGAACCAGGTGGATATAGAAAATTCAAACCAATCAATTTCTAGTAATGAGACTGAAGAAGCCATCAAAAGCCTATGAACAGAAGAGAAGAAGACCAACATTAAACAAGGAGGAGAGGTGGGAGGGAAAGGGAGAGAGAAGGGCAATTGCATGGAAATGGAAGGAGACCCTCAGGGTTATACAAAATTACATACAAGAGGAAGTGAGGGGAAAGGGAAAAACAGTACAAGGGGGAGGAATGAATTACAGTAGTGGGGGTAGAGAGAGAAGAGGGGAGGGGAGGGGAGGGGAGGGGGGATAGTAGAGGATAGGAAAGGCAGCAGAATACAACAGACATGAGTATATCAATATGTAAAGCAATGAAGTGTAACTGATGTGATTCTGCAAGCTGTATACGGGGTAAAATGGGAGTTCATAACCCGCTTGAATCAAAATGTGAAATATGATAATCAAGAACTATGTAATGTTTTGAACAACCAACATTAAAAAAATAAATTAAAAAAAAAAGCCTATGAACAAAGAAAAGTCCAGAACAAGATGAATTCTCAGATAAGTTCTATCAGGGCTTTAAAGAAGAATTTCAGTTTCCCTCAGATTAGTCCACGAAATAGAAGAGGAGGTAACTCTTCCAAACTCATTCTATGAAGCTAATATCACCTTGATACCAAAACTAGACAAAGACACATGGAGGAAAGAAAATTTCAGACCAATGTCCATGATAAATATAGATGCAAAAATTCTTAATAAAATACTGGCAACTTTCATACAAAATGAATTAAAATGATACTGCACCATGATCAAGTGGATTTCATCCTAGGATGTAAGATTGGTTCAATATACAGAAATCAATAAATGTAATTCATTGCATCAATAGAACCACAGGATATCTCAGTAGATGCAGGAAAAGAAGTTAACAAAATACAACATTCATTCATATTTAGAACATTGTAAAAAAAACTAGAGATAGAAAGAACATACCTCAACATTGTAAAAGTGATATATGTTAAACCCAAGGTGACATCATTGTAAATGTAGAAAAACTGAAATCATTCCCACTACAAACAGAAAGAAGACAAGGATGCCCTATTTCATCACTTCTATTCAACATAGTCCTCAAAATTCTAGCCAGAGCAATTAGGCAAAAGAAAAAAAAAAGGTATATGAGTAGGAAAAGAAGAGCTCAAACTATGTTTATTTGCTAAAAACATGATTCTATATTTAGAAGACTCAAAAAACTCCACCAGAAAGCTGCTAGAACTTACAAATGAATTTAGCAAAGTATCAGAATACAAAATTAACACTCATAAATCAATTGCTTTCCTATATTCCAATGATAGATAAGCTGAAAGAGAAATTAGGAAAACCATCCCATTCACAAAGAGCCTCCAAACAAATAAAACACTAAGGAATCAATTTAACAAAAGAGGTGAAGGATCTCTACAATGAAAATTACAAAACACTAAGGAAAAAAATGTGGAATATCTTAGAAGATGGAAAGACCTTCCATGTTCTTGGATAGACAGAATAAATGTTATCAAAATGGCTATACTTCCAAAAGCACTATGCAGGTTTAATGCAATTCCCATCAAAATTCCATTGAAGTTCTTCCAGAAATAGAAAAGTAAGTTAATGAAATTAATTTGAAGAAAGAGGAGACAAAGAATAGCTAAAGCAATGCTTAGTGAGAAATATGGAGGGGGGAGGGGCATCATAACATCAGAACATAAATTATACTACAGAGCAATAGTAACAAAACTAGCATTCTATTGGCACCAAAACAGGCAATAAAACCAATGGAATAGAATATAATACACAGAGACAAAAACACATAAATACGGTAACCTCCTATTAGACAAAGGCGGCAAAAACACATGTGGAGAAAAGATAGCCTCTTCAGTAAATGGTGCTGGGAAAACTGGAAGTCCATATGTAATAAAATAAAGTTAATCCATATCTCTCACCCTGCACAAAAATCAACTGTAAGTGAATCAAAGATCTAGGAATTGTACCAGAAACATTCCACATACTAGAAGAAAAGTTAGGCCCAATAGTTAACATACTTGCGCAGGAACTGATTCCTGAAGAAGACACCTAAAGCAGAAGAAATAAAATTAAAAAAATCAACAAATGGGATGGCATCAAACTAAAGAGCTTCTTTACAACAAAAGAAACAATCAAGATTGTGAAGATAATATATAAAAAGTTTGAGAAAATTTGGGGACTGGGGTTGTAGCTCAGTGGTAGAGCACTTCCCTGGCATATGTGAGGCACTGGGTTTGATCCTCAGCATCATATCAATATAAATAAATAGATAGATAGATAGATAGATAGATAGATGAATTGTGTCCATCTACAACTATACATATATACATTTATATACATAAATATACATATGTGTGTATATGAATATGATTAGGAGAAAATCTTTGCCACTTTCACCTCAGAAACAATGTTAGTTTCCTAGATATATAAAGAACTCAAAAAGCTTAACATCAAAAATAAAATAACCCAGTTAATAAATAGGCAAATAAACTGAGCAGACCCTTCTCAAATGAACGAATACTAATGATCAGCAAATAAATTAAAAAATATTCAACATCTCTAGCAATTAGAGAAATGTAAGTTAAAACTACACTGAGATTCCATCTCACTCCAATCAGAGCATAAGTGACCACTCATGTGGGTAAGGATGTGGGGAAAAGGGAATGCTCACATTTTATTGGTGAGACTGCAAATTAGTATAACCACTCTGGAAAGCAGTATGGAGGTTCCTCAAAAAAAAAAAAACTAGGAATAAAACAACCATTTGACTCTGTTATTCCACTCCTTTGCATATATCCAAATGATTTAAAACCAGCATACTACATAGCCACATCAATGTTTATAGAAGCACAATTCACAATAGCTACGCCACAGAACCAAACTAGGTGCCCATGAACAGATGAATGGACAAGAAAATGAAATATTACTCAGCCCTGAAGAAGAATAACTTCATGACATTTGCCAGTAAATGGATAGACCTGGAAAATATTAAACTAAATGTAATGTACTGATCTCCAAAACTCCAAAAGTCGAATGGTGGAAGCTAAACCAAAATAAAGAAGGGGAAGGGAAGAGAAGTTCATTAGATGAGACAAAGGGATACAAAAGGAGGGGAAGGGGATTAGAATAGAAAAAAAGTGGAATAAATCTAACATATTTTCCCTATGTACATACCTGAAAATACTTAGGTAATTGGCAACATGGTGTTAGAATGGGGTTCTATAAAGAATAAGATATATTATACAATTTTATTAATATGGATTCTACTGTCATGTATAACTTTAAAAAACAATAAAATAAAATTAAAACAAACAAACAAAAAAAGCCAGGACTTGGTTTCCATAATCTGTTTCAAAATAATTGAGAGACACAGGTGCCAAGTATAAACTGACATTTTTTGCTTTTTTTCTGGATATAGGTATCAGCCCCAAATATGTAACTTTGGAACTAGGTATGTATCCAGCCTGTCACTAGAACAGCTGAATTATCCAATTTCTATCCTACCACTAGATTTTACACTTGCTGAGAGGGAGCTCATCAGAAGAATGGAGCAAGAAGGGACTAATCTGCTCAGCCTCCACTCCTATTTACCAGTAAAGGAGATCACACCTCATCCCATGGGGAAGGATGACAGAGAAAAGGAAAACACAGGGATATGGCTTTATGTATAGTTCTAGGCAGAAACCTTAATCAGGTATTTCAAAGTACAATAAGTATTTCAAGGTAAAGTATTATAACTAGCAATGCTATCTTATCTAATTTTCAGGACTTTATTTTTTACCAATGTGTGTTATCTCATAATTAACCACAAGCCTCAAAGACAACAATATTTAAAATTCATTCCTTTGAATTTTTACAATATATTTTAAAGCAACTCCAGGAAATAAGACATGCTGGCTTTTTCTTTTAGTAACCTACAAATACTAGAATAGATTATATATATAACTTCTCATTTAGTAGAATCTTGTCTTGCTTTTTATTCTGTACTTCTTGCTTAGTATGAAAAGACAATATCTTCTACATTTGTGGTTCTCAAAGGTGATAATTCACACCCATCCATCCAGGTAACATCTAGCAGTGTCTAGAGACAGTTTGGCTTGTGAAAAGACTAGTGTAGATTCTACTACACTTAACCAAAATTCACTCTGCAGCCACCACAGCAAATATATGGTCATACATGCCAACAGGGTAGAAGCGCTGAGGGTGAGAATACCTGAACTAAGGAAGTGTTAATTGACTTAACAAAGTTTATATTAATACTACAGAGACTTTATAAAAAAAAATTGTTGTAATCCTAGTTAGTCATTGATTGATTTGCATTTTTATTTTTTTATTTATCAGGTACAAATATAAGCAAAGATGAAAATTATCCAGTGCAGCTATTTTAAGCTTATCAGAATTAATTACTATGAATTTATGTATTCTATATTTGACTCTTTTCTTATCATGTTATGTACTTCTTTTACTAATTTATTTGTTCATGAATTGTATATATTTAAATTCTGTTTTATAATAACAGTTTGTCATGTCCTTTTTGTGTGTGACATTATTTAAGATGCTATTTGTGAAAATATTACAAAGTGAATTAAATAAGTCATTATTAAATGGAACTACTTTGACCAATTATAGCCAAATGAAACCCTCAATTATCATATTAAAAATAATTATTTATATTATTGGATACTTCAATACACCTAATTATGCAGAATTAGGAATGAATGCAACTTAACCATTATTTAATAAAATATTTGATCTTATAATACAATATTTATAAAAATTATTAGCAATATTATTGCCATAATTCATAAATTATTCTGGTTATTCACATAATGTTCATAAAGCAACTCATGGTTTGCCCTTCTCTTTATACTTTCACTTCAAACATCAGTGTGACAAAATGAGTACTTTCTGATTAATTTTAATAAAGATAATTTGGAACTTAACAATGTTTATATTAATACTACAGAGACTTTATCAAAAAATTGTTTTTTTTGATTTGATCTGATTTTCCTTAGTAAATATATAAATCATGAAAATATAGGTCTAAGTACAGTTTAATCTATGGTATCCTGTTTACAATTTGACACACTTATTAACATTATTATAAGACAAGTTAACTCATCTTAGATTTTTCTACTATATTAAGAAAATACAAGACAAAATATTTTAAAATGAGACTAAGTAACTGTAAAAGGTAAAACAAGTAAATTTCCAGACGTAACAAATGCTAAGGGAGAGGGTAAAAAATTGAACTGTTGATCAGACTCTAAAACTTGTGCTAATTAAAATAACTTCCATGAAGACATTGAAAGACCAAGTGGTAAAAAATGTATTTGCATATATCAGTATTGAAATCCTTAATATGTGAAGAAAAGAGATGAGCACATCAACAAAAAACCAACACGTCATTCATATGCTGTGTATTTTATTGAGGGAGAATATATAGAAAATAAAAAGATATACCACTTCTACAAGTTCATTCAAGTTAAAATGGTGATGTAATAGAATGAATAATGACGCCTGAAAATATCCATCTTCTTGTCCCTGGAAACATAGATGTTTTCTTATGTCATAAAAACGAGTCTTTACAAATATGACTAAATTAAGGCACTGGGATGAGATTATTTGGGATTATCCCTGTAGGACCAAATATGATAATCACATTTATACTTAAAAGAGAGATAAATTTTACTACATGTGCAAGGAGAAGGAATCTGACAATTCCCTGTTTAAAACCTCAATTAATTTACTTCCAAAGGTCCAGTACTTTTTGTGACACTGACCTCCTTTCTGAAAGTCCATAGTTACTCAATCATTGTGTCCACTATATCCTATCATTGTTTTATCTGCCTTCAAATAAAATTTCAAGGGAAATAATATATAGACTAAACTTTCAAATAGAAGAATGAATAAAAACAAACAGATCTTAGAGCTCATTTATACGTTTGTCCTTTGAGATGTTTTCCTTGAGTTAGAAAACACCTAGGGCTATTTTTAAATGGAAGAAATTTTTCTAAGTTTTTTTCTTTTACAGTCACTTTCATTAGTTGACAGTAAAACAATTTTCTGATCTATGGCATCATTTAAACCAAGATACACTTTGATTTTTTTTTTTGCTAGAAATAAAAAATTTTTCTTTCCTCTTTTAAAATATGGTCTTATCTTAAAAAGAAAAATCATTAAAATGAAAACGTACAGGAAATACATGATTAGAAATCATGTCAATGAAGAATCAATATTTTTAAAAAGATCCTTAAAAGATTCACTTATATATTATTGTTTCTGAAATAAATGTATTTCCTGAATATGAATGAAGGTATGAAATGCATTTTAAGCTTCACAGCAACATATGTTGAGACGAAATCATAAATGCAATCAAATAGTTAATCTTAGAAATATAGGATTCCATTGAAATTTCCTTGGATATTTACTTACAGATATACTGAAAACCAAGGTCTAACATTAAGTGAATGATCGTGAATGATTATTAATGATCATTTACTTAGTGATCATTTTATTAATGATAATTTTGTTAATGACCATTCACTTAACTATCATAAACAAATATTTTAAATTCCTTTAAACTTTATTATTAGTAAAACAAGCATGATAAGCATGATTTCTTTTGCCAAATATTTGGCTTTTGGAAATATGAAACAAAGTAAAGCATTTTGAAAACTGTATATACATATATATATATATATATATATATATATATATATCAGATATAATAGCAGATATATCTAGATGCAAATAATATCTTAGGAAAAACAATTTCATATTTAATATTTAGATTAAGAAAGTTAAAGTATGATATCAATAGATAAATAATAAGGTAAACTTCACAAGTAATTACATCTAAAATTTTCAACATGAAGTAAAATATATTAACTTTTATATATTTATTCCCTTTGAAATAATTATTTTTATATTTCATTCAGAATATTTTTATGACTATAGTTTCTAATTATTAGTATTAATAAGAATGTTTAAAATAATATTTTATTATAAAATATAAACACATGAATATTTATTTCTGTATTATTAAGAAACTAGAAATTCAAATAATAAAATACGGTTTTAACAAGAAGGATAAAACTGTAATGCATTTAAGAATGAGTTAAATAAAAATTAGAATTAAAATTCTAAATATAGAAAAAAGCTATAAGATCTCCCTAAGGAGAATAATAGAAGATCTGAACAATAGAATAATAGAAGAAAGACATACTCTGATATTGGGAAGAAATTTGTAATGTTTAAAAGCTCCTGTTCTTTCAAAATGAATGCATTATTTTTCAAGTTCTAATTTATATCCTACTTTGGGGGGATATTTATATAATTTTTTTAAGAAATCTTAGAAATGTGAGGAAGTAATAGAAAAGTTTAGTAATATAGTGTGAATTGCCTCAATAATTATTTTGTTGTTAACATATTCTGATGTTACTATAATTAAATTGATATTATATAACAAAAGCAAATGATTAAGTCAGTTCATAGCCCAGTTAATTCAGAAATTGACCTCAGCATATATGTGAGAATTTATCAAAAAGGAGATTTTTTTTCAATGCAGAAGATATAGTAATTATGTTTATTAATTATTTAGGCATATATGGTTATAACTCTTATAACCATATATGCCTAAATATATGGTTATAGTTCAGATATGAAGTGTGTTATAGTTCAGATATGAGGTGTCCCCAAAAGCTCATGTGTGAGACAGCACAAGAACATTCAGACATGAAATGATTAGGTTATGAAACCCTTAACCTAATCAGTGTGTTCATCTACTGATAATGATGAACTGGTTTGTAATTGTAGGCAGGTAGAGTGTGGTTGGAGGTGGTGGGTCTCTGGGGGCATACCTTTGAAATATGTATTTTGTCCCTGATGACAAGAACACTCTGCTTCTGTTGTAATGTTCTGAGTTGCTTTCTTCCTCTACACTCTTCTACCAAGACATTCTGCTTCATCTCAATGGAGTTGTCCATCTGTGGATGACTATGGACTTCTGAAACCATGAACATCAAATACTTTTCTTACTCTAAAATTTTCTTGTTGAGTCTTTTGGTCACAGATGTGAAAAACTGACTAAAATATGGAGTAAGAAGAAAATCACAAATATAGCATACATATTCCATATGATTTAAAGTCTCTTCACTGCTGGGAATGTGTTTTCAAACTTTTGAAAAGCATTTAGAAACACATATTAAAGTTAGAAATGTGCATATACTTTTTACTCATAAATTATATTAAAGACCATATCCCTTAGAACTAATTTGTTTCTTATTAGGCATTTATACACACACACACACATACACACACACACATATGGCTTTATATAGTGACCCACAAAAATGAAAAATAAAATAATTTAGATGAATTATATATCCAATTATAAAATACCAAGGAATAGTAAAAAAAAAAATTCTTCATTTACCTCAAAGAATAATATGTAATTATGTGAGTAACCATTAATATATTTCATTTTTTTCTTGACCTTAAATATTATAGTGCCACAATTACTTTTATTTCAGTAAAACACTGCAGACTAAATTTTAATTTTCCTGAATTTATTTCTTAACATCCTGCACCAGTATCCTTCTTTTGTATTGTTTTGTGCATTTTTATTTTCAAAAATAATTTCCCACTATTAGTAACCATCACAAACTCAAGAATTTATATTTTCCTTATCACCCCCCAAATAAGTAAATAAATATGTGCATATATAAATCCATATGACAAATACAAAGATGGTGTTTCCCTCCAATGTTCTGTTGCATCAAACTCAGCTTCCACCTATTTGTATCAGGTTGTATCCATATCTATTCTCTTTATCTCACCCCCACCCATTTGTTAATGATGTCCCAGGAACTGGTCCTGATAATGCTAAAACGACTACATCATAGATTCACATAGACCCCTTGGTATCAGATCCAGTGACTCAATTCTCATTATCTTTGCCTTCCAGGCATGTGATAAAATTAACAACCTAAACTTTTTGGGAGCAAAATTGTACAGAGGTTTGGTAACAGAGGTGAAAGGGAGGAAAGCCTGTCCAGTAATATTTAAGCTCTTAACCATGATTGATTGGTTATTATAATGAAGGAACTTTGCAGTTAACTGGATATCAGATATTGGAGAGAGAAGTTATAGACACCTGCTCTTGGGATTTGGGAAGAGGGTGATAGAAGGGTGATACCAGCCACAGAATTAAGCCTTTTAAGACAAAAATGAAACTTACATGGAAATAAGAAAGCATTTGAAAAACTTATTGTGAGATTATTATAGTATATCATATTTAAACAGTGGAATATGAGTCTGAAGGTCATTGAAAAATATTATATCTATGAAATGGCCATATCGTTCTAAGAGAGATATAGAGTGTGGACGTAGTTGGTTGGGAATAGGTCTCTGGAAATATCAAAATTTTAACACATATATTAAAAGAAATTCATGAGAAGTTAAATTGAGTATTTTAAGTCAATCCTTTGATCAGCATTCCACTGAACTCTAATCTACATTTTGCCCTGGGACCATTTAATATCTGCTGTCTGAATCTTATTATGAATAGCATACTTTTTGCTGTTAAAATTTTTCTTGCACAGACTACAAATTATATGCCTATCCTAATCAGCACTTCCTTGCATTCTGGCTTCTCTGACTTCAGCTAATGGAGATCAGATAGAGAAAGGATAATGGCATCACAATATTTCTGAGGCACCCTTTCTAAGTTGTTACAGTGTGTTGGTTATTCTTCTCCTTATCTTCCTCCATCTTTCCCCCATGGTAGCCATTGATAGGGAGGACAGGGAGTGGGAAAGTTTTCTTCCTATTCCCTAATCTTCTGCCTACCCTTTTAAAATAGCCCTTTATTAAGTTATTCTCATTATTCCATTTGAATGTACCATGCATTTTTCCCATGATTGTGATTGATGCTGAGGTATGGCAGAACTAAGGCAGAACTAAGAAGTCAAGAAAGAAATTTCAAGATTGATTGTAGTCTGTGGGGGTGGAAGTACAAATATAAGGAATGCAACAGAATATCCCAGAAAGGCAAGGAAGAGAAACTCAAAATCATGTACAGTCATAAATGTGTGTAAATTATAAAATCATGAACAATTTATGAATAAAAATGAACTACATTACATCAAAAAGTGGAAAAAGTGCATCCTCCTTTCTACTCAACTTAGTTCAGTAATAATTAATGAACTCCTATGTTCATTTTAAGAGATGAGACTGAGGACATCACCATCAACAGGGAGAGAAATTATAGGAAAGAGGTATTTTCACAATGTAATTATATGGTTTATCTGAGCCTGGCTCTGGTTATACTTAATCATGCTGGGGGAAATATAAGCACTGAACAGAGGATTTTTACTGATACATTCAGGAAAAAAAAAATCTTTAAGCTTAAAAAACAATTTACTTTAATCAAAGTTATAGTAATACTTTAGAGTTGGAATACCTCCAGTAGACATGGGAGGTAATAATTTGCTTTGCAATTTTTTAATCCTGCCTTTGGTGGACTTATTTAGTCTTCTAAGCCTGAAATGCAAAGTCCTGGATGAAATGGGCTTTGGATGATTATTACAAACAATTTTAGGAAGTCCTATAAAGCAGCAACATGAACATATATTTTAAAAAGTGCCAAATTTCTGATGGATGATGAGTTGGAGAGAAAAGTTAAATAAGCTATATATAAGAAGCTTGGCATTCTCAGGTACTTAAAAACCACAGTGATTAGCCAGTCAGAGAAAGAGTCAGGTCCTGGAACCTCCCTCGAGTACTTATCACTTTTCAGGGGGGGGTTTCCATCTGGGGATTCTGATAGCTGAGCCCTGTATCCAATTTAGAAGGAGCATCCCTAATGTTAGCTGAAGGCAGTGGAGTCGAAATTTATCACTGAGAAGTGGAATGCATTCCTTTAGGCTGGAAGCTGCTTAGAGGAATGCAATTTGTGCAGTATAAAAGTGCACAGAAATCTTCATTGTATTTTTCTTTAAATCTATGAAAAACTTCTTATGCCTTTGAGGGACAGAAACCCTCAAAGTTCCTAAGAAAATGAAACCATTTTAAAGAACAAACATTTTCAATGTTGCTCACTCTTCTGTTTCCTGTTTCGTAGGCTAGGCCACCTAAAATTTTATAATCCAGCAAAACTTTAGGGTCCTTGGAATTTTATGCAGAATCTGGCAGCATATACTTGATAAAGTTCAGACCAAGGCATATCTGTTGTAGAATATAATCTGCTTGGAAACTAAGCAGAGCAATGATTTATAAACAAGAATCTTCAACACATGCATATTCAAGACACTTTTGAAGAGATCTTTATACCATTCAGATTTCTGGGTTTAAACATGAATAAACGGTCAATGCAGAACACAGTGTCTGGTACCTATAAACCTATGAGCCTCTGGCAAGCACCAAGGTGGTGCTGTCTTTAAGTTATCCTTCTCTTTTGGTTTCTTCTCCAAGTTAGCAAAATACTTTGAAATACAATGCAATGTGCCAAAATGAAAATTGCCTCCCATGATAAACAAATGCTGTTGGTGGCTTAGAGGTCCAAATCTTCTGAATTATTTAGGAAAGGAAATAGCTTATGAGAAATAAGAACAGAGGACGAAAATCTCTTTCCATTTCTTTCCACAAGCTATTTTTCATTGCTGCAGTGGGGAGGTCTTTTTAGGTAGTCAAAATTCTCCTATACTCAGAAGAGGTATAAAATTTGGAAAGAGGTATAAAGGTCACTTTGAAGTTAAACAGGTCTCAAATTTAAGTCATGTTATATACTGCTCTTTATCCTTCTCATTCTAATATTTTGTCTATTAATTTATTTGGCAATTATAATAGACTTCAGGGTCTGAGCAGTTAGCAGTCTTAAAGTGCAATTACTTCCCACCTAGTATTGATGATTACTTTTTGTGTAATTTCTATAAAGATTTATATAACTTGCCTAATTCAACTAATAATTCCTAAGAATTAAAATACCAATTGCATGAAATTGCTAAAGATTGGGATGTTTCATTGCATTGATTGTTTAGATTGCTTAAGTTTTCTCATATTGGATAGAGCTTTCTTGACCCTCCCCCCCAATTTTTTTTCTGCCACAAACAGAAGTTCAAAAAGTTTTGCTGATTCGCTTTAGAAAGTGTAGATTTTTCTCCTTTGTTAGGCAAAGCTATTTTATTAGATAAAATATTGACACAGGGAGAACATCAAAATTTATAGTCTAAGCATTTCCAATGTTAATATGCTTAAGAGAATACAAAATGCAAACAACTATACTAGAAAATGGTTTTGTCTTGCCCTGATCAGGAAACACTAACAAAAATGTAATGCAAATAAATGTCTACACTGAGTAAGCATATGCCCTATTGCTGTTTTTATTTCTGTTTTATTGTATGAGTTTTAAAAAAATCTTATTTACATCTGTCTCTGGCTAATAATATATTATCGGAAAAATGTTGTATCAATATTTACAAGAGAAATTTTAATAGTGCAACAAGAAAATCCTGTGTAAATATGAGTTCTTAAATTGAAAGCTCTTAGAAAAATGACGTTTGTTATTCATTGCAGATTTCATGAGACTCTGGGATTGCCAAATTATTGAACAACAGGCTAAATACTCCCTCATGCTCATTTCCCCAAAACACTCACACACATATTATGGAAAGATGAGCTTTTTTCATTCTAATCCCAAGCCAATAATATACTTGTATTCTCAAATGATACCCACATTGCCACACATTTGAAACCTTCCGGTAATCTTATCTCAACCCTGTCTCTGAAAAATGAACAAATGTTCTGTTTTTATGTGAAACTACCTTTCAGCCTGTCACCCAAATGGGTGATATATTTTATTAATGTGGTTCCTGCACAATTAATAAACATTTTCTTTTGTAAGAATGCACATTTTAGTCAGTTGAGAAAATTTCATTGATACAAATAATCACATAACAAAAATAAATTTTTGAGGTGTTTATATGTGTACGTCTCATAAATCTCACCTATCCTCTTTTTCCTTGAAGAAATAAAAACTTGCATCCTTGGGAAGACTAACAGAAAATGACACACACATGTTTGCTTGCAATCTGCACCATTCATAAGATCATTGAGAAATAGAGTTCTCTACCATTACTTATTTCTCCTCTCTTGTTTTCTTTAGCCAGGTTTGTGTATCCATCTGCTCTGTTTGCCTTAAATGTTTTTCACATTCTAAATCTCAATTCATTTCTTGCCAGTTTTTTACTATTCTTGTTTTCCAATCAATATTGAAATAACAAAGAAACATCTTTCAATTCCAGGAAACATGCAATATCTTCTTCCAGTTGAATCCATCTAAAAAGACATTTTTTTGTCCTTTGACCCCCCTTCTTTCAAGTCCTAATTTACACCTTTAAAAAAATATGAAATGTTTCCAATGAAATGTGCCCAATGTGTGCTCTTTACGCAAGAGTCATGCTAATCCCTGTATATTCCGATTTCTAGGGTATGTGCTGCTGATGTGAGCAGCTAATTTATACTTTTGATTTCTATTTTAACTGATAATGTGTTTGAGAAGCCATCTGTAAACCTTCCTCCTTGTGAGTCTGGTATAAGTTTGCCAGATAAAATGTAAGTTACACAGTCAAATTTTAATCTCAGAAAAGTATTAATTATATTTTAATGTAAGTATATTCCAAAAAGTGTATGATATTCTCTTTATAAATCAATCAGGGTGGAGAGATAAAAATTCCCATAATGAATGTGAGCTTGTGAGCAGGATAGAGACTAAGGAAGAGTATTCAATTAACTTAATGTAAGATAATTTTAAATTATGTTGCAATGACATTTCCAACTACAAAGTTGATCTACAAAGTGGATTTGTACTCCTTGACATTGAAAGATTGGATCATTTTGAGAAAAATTCCCCAAGGTTCCCTCTCTTCTGTAAAATCCATTTTTAATTATATTTGTGAATGACCTGACCAAGGTACACACTTTTCTAGTACAAATGACTAACAACTAAAGGTTTTTAGACACCATAGCTGTTAAGTGGCTAGAGTGAAATTTAAATCTTTCTATACATACAAAATGAGTATAGGATCACTTAATCAGAGTAAGGTGATATCCACTCAGAGGTTGATAGAAAGCTCATATTGAGTACAAGTTTCAATCCACTCAAATTGACATTTGTAACTGAAAATCATAACACATGATAAAAATTTTTTGAAAAACAATTATTCTGATATTTGTTGTGTAATATAAAAACTTTCAATTTCCAATTAGTATTCTAGATAAAAATAAAAGCTAACTTCTGCATGTTTCCTATAATTAATCTTTGGAATTCTTTTAGAATTTAAACATAATGATAAATTGGATTATAAAATTGTATTTTATGCATACATCATATATATATATATATGTTAAAATGGAGATAGATTGAAATAATTGACTGTCTACTTAATAAATATGAGCTGTTTTTGTAATTACCCTGATTGGGGGCATGTGATCACAGATGATATTTATCTTATTTCTTATTGGTCAACATTTTCTGATTAATCAGTAATCAATGTTTTCTCATATAAGTAATATTTTAAAAAGTTATACATTAAAAAGTATTTAGCATTTTATTATTTACCTCCTTCGCTAAAGCCCAAATATACATAGACTCTCTTGAGCTGTATGTGCTTAGAAAACTTAAAAGTGTGAAACCAGATGAATGATGAAATAGCTTGGAAAGCAATAATTTGTTTCCCAATAAGCTATGTCTAAGTCACTTCTTGATTGAAGAATAGGTCAGCAGCATTTTGTTTGCTATTGTTATTTATGTGTTCAAGTGGATCTGTTTAACATTTTCCCCAGGGGCCCTCTCTGTAGCTACTGATGATTTCAGCTATTCATTGGCATATACATACATGCCAAGCTGAAATATACCTGGGGATGAATCTTTCGCTTTTAAAAAGAAGTAGATTTTTTTCAAGAAGACATTTTCCTCAAGCCTTTGGGCTGAGAAATTAATCTTTGCAAACACAGAGAAATCCCCACTATTTAAACAAGTTCTTGGGGCATAAAACATGGAAAATAACCTGAACTTCATCATCACCACTCAAATATTTTTCAATGTTTAGCTACTGAAAATTACAAGTATGTCAAGTAGGACACCCTCTAAATCTGGGAAATACAATGCAATTTTAAATGAAGCCACTTTTAATGCAATGAAGTACCTCATGGCAAAACAAGGACATAAAAATCCATTCAAACAGGTTTTATGAAATAAAAGTATTTAAAATGTATTACTAAAAATGTATTACCAAGGGACAGACCAAGCATACATAAAGATTGAAATAAAATTACTGTTGCACAGTTGTACTAAATATATTTTTTAAAAAAATATTCATTAAAATTGTTAATATTTATGATTATTTTAATATTCTCAGAGGTTTTATAGTAAAAATGAATGGAATTACACAAATATTCTCATTTCTTTTAAACCTTTATTCAGGGTAAAATAATGCCCCCACACACAAAGTAATTAGCATAGAAATACTGAAATTCTTCATTTCCACTACAAATTATTTTCCTTGCCCTTGATACTGGTCTTAGAAATCAGGATCAGCTCCTTTTCCCCTCCCATGTTGTTTTGGGGATTTTACACTTGAGAAACGCAAAGATAAGCAGAGAAAACAACTTATATTTACTAGACAGAACAGAGAAATACTTCTCCAGAGAAGAGGACCCAGAGCTGGTACCCACAGGAGGGTGTGTCTTGCCTCTGTGTAGATGTCAGGTTTCCTTTCCTTTCTTCCACCTCCTCTTCCTATCTTGCCTATGGTAATCACTTGTATTGAAAATGGAGATCCTTCCTCTCCCCTGGAGATGTTAGAAACCATTTGAGCTGGGAAATTCTATCTAGAGGTTAGCTGCTAGCCACTCATTTCCTTTTCTTTCATAATCTGCTACCTGTCTTATGCCCTGTCTCACCCTCACCCCAATTTTTTATAATAAGCTACATATAAGTTACTCCATGATATGATGAGGCTCCTATTTATTTCTCCAGTTTGAATCATTCTTCTCTTCATTTCTTCATGTTTAGGAAATTTCTGGGAATTTGCCCAAAGAGATTCCTTTAGGCATCTCACACTCCACATATTGATAGTGGCCAGTCTCCCCTGGTTCAACTCACAATCTGATTCAATCAAACCTATTTTGACTGGTTGGATAAAGTGTCCTCTCTTTGCAAAGCAGTTTCACAATTTTCTCAGTTTGAACAGGAAAGGTAGAAGAAACTGGTTCCAAGCTAACTAGAACCAAGAAAAATAAAATCTCACTGAAACTGCCAGCAGTGACAGTTCATTTCTACAGATTTACAAATCTGTTTTTCTTGATCAGTCATTCCCTAATTATTGTTAATTATTCCTTCCATCTTTGATCTTCAATGAAAAGCATTGCACTGTTGTTTTTGACATTTTTATTAAAATGTTTATGTTTCTAGTTTTTTAGAATTTTAAATGATATCACATATGTATCTGATTTCACTTTTGCCTTACTCTGTTATTATAATCTGTTTCATGTACACAACATGAATAATGAATAGGGTACTTTAGAGCATAAAATAAAAATACCTATATATTTCCACCTACTTTAAGATGTAAAACATTAACAATTTTGAAACATCTCTAGATTCATAACCTATGTCTAACCCCCAAGAGTTACCCCTTTTCTGAATGTTCTATTTATTATTACCTTGCTTTCCACTCAGATTTGTAAAATGTAACTTACTTACTTGTTTTGGCATGCTGTATAAATGTTATTACATGCATGAGTCCTTACACACTTACTTTTTGTTAATACTAAGTTGCAGTGGTCATCTAAGTTTATGTATGGAGCTGTAATCCAATCCTTTTTTCCTGTTACACAGTATTCAATGGTAACAAATAGCCTATTTTTTCTGTTTTACACATGATTGAAATTTCAATTATTTACAAATGTTCACATTTACAAATAATTCTTTGAAAAATGGAACAACTCAAGGAGAACTTACAATTATATACCTAGTAAAGAAATGTATGTGGGAGAGAGAATGCATATGTCCTATGCTATAGAAAATTTCAAACTGTTGACCAATTTATTCCTATCAACAAACTCACCCATCAATAGAATATGATAACATGGATTTTCCGAGACTCAAGATTCTCATCAACTTTTGGTATCATTCAGTTGATACCTATTTTTGTCAATTTAGAGCCAAATAGAGAATAATGTTGGTGTCAATTTTTATTTTCCTGTAACTAATGAGATTGATCATGTTCCCATACATCTTCATGATTAATGATGAGGATGTTTTAGTAAAATGCTTGTCAATATCTTTTACCCATTTTTATATTATTTTGTCCAATTTCTAATGGTTATAACTATTTATATGTTTGTGTTACTAGTGGTTTGAGAGCTAAAAATGTTCCAACGGTTCTTACTAGGTTGTATGGTTTTATTTTCATTATCACGTCTTCTGATTTACAAAAAAGTGTTTTTATTGTGATTGTAATAAAAAGTTCTGTTTTTAATAAACTTCTTATTTATGAAATTTTTTAGATTGACAATTACAAAGATATAACTCTCAAGAGTTTTCTGTGTTTCAAATATCAAAATGATATACTGTCACAACTAAGGAACCATCATGATTAGTAACCATCATTATTAGCACATTACTATTAACTACATTCTCACACTTCATTGGGTGTTCCCTCTAACATACTTTCCCTATTGCTGATACTACATTTCATTTTCCCCTCACACCCTCTTAATCTCCTATTTTCTGCCACAGTTTCATTGTCTCTCTTCGGTTTTGATAACTTTGACAGTGTTGAGGATTTCTGGTGAGATATTATACAGAATTTTTCAACCTAGTTTTGTCTGATGTTTTTCTCAAAGTTAGTTTAGGTTTATACATTGGGAAAAACAGTAGCAAAGGATAACATGCCTTTATCATTACATAATATCAGTGGGTGGTACTTGGTATAAACAATTTTAAATCAAAGTGATGATGGGTATCCTTCCTAGAATTATTTATGATCATAACAGTATGCTACAAACATATCATCATTTGCTATTTAATTAATACCAGATTTTTTGAAGATAATCTTAGCTGTATAATTAATCTTGAAATTTCTAACTACTCAGAATTAAATAAGTTTTTGGCCAAACTGTATGTGTGAATTTGAGTTGTGCATGGAACAGGGTGTTTTTCTCCTTTTTATCCGAAGCAATAACCAAAGCAGATAGATTTCTTTACCATTTTCTGTCTTTCTTTAATTTGTTCTTTTTAGTCATGCATGACAGCAGACTCTATTTTGAAATAATTATATAAACATGGATTATATCTTATTCTAATTAAGATCCTAGACTTGCGGATGTACATGATGGTGAGATTCACTGTGATATATAAATTATGTCAGATTCATTTCACTGTCTTTCCTATACGTAACCCCCTTCCCTTCATTCCTCTTTATCTAATCCACTGAACTTCTGTTCTTCCTTCATGTCCCTTTACTTTGCATTTTGTTTTACACTAAAGTTGTAACACTTAAGGGACTTGGCTTCATACAATGGACTGAGGCTAGGTCTCTTGTCCCTACCTGGCCTCTGAAAGAAAGTGTTCTATCTCTGAGCATAACCTACGTCTGAGGATAGCCTCAGGTTTCAATGTCTTCCTTTGTTTCTTTGGAATTAACCTTGTCTCGGACTGGTTTGGTGATTTTTCCAGTCTATTTTGCGATCTCAGCCATAACTTTAAAATTTCATTATAAATCTATTTTTCTAGCATTTTATTTTTTTCTACATTGGAAATACTATTACAGGATTAGTAGTTTGCTATGTTGTATGTTTTTAAATGTAATTGTCCTGACAGGTCTCTTTACACCTTCCATGATTCCTCTCTTTTAAAGACAATTTAATAATTAAATTTTGATATATATATTTTGACATGCTGTTTTGCTCATATTTAAGGTTGTCCGTTAATTATTTTAAATAAGCTAAAATACTGAGAATATAACTGGAGAAGAACAGAGAAACATGAGATATTCATTATGAGAGAAATGTAAGAGCAGAAAAGGATTTGAAAATGGAGAAGTTTAGGGTGCAAATTATTACATCGAGAGAGGTGATATTTTTAGCATTAACGATCATACAGGTTAACCTAAATATAGTTCATAATTTTCAAACTAACAAAATATAATCACATTCTTCAACTAAAGAGATGGAATATCTGATATTATTATGAAATGTACACTCTTTTATTGTCCTACATATATTTTGACTAATCATATATGAGATTATAACTCTTAAAACATAAATCCTTTTTTAAATCTGAAGACTCAATAAACTCCAGCTTCTTATCATTTTATAATAACTCTCAGAAAAGCATATCTTATAATGAATATCATTATGTTGAAACTGATACAAATTTAGCAGCTAAAAGGACAGATGTTTTAAAAATGCTAATCAACCTTACTAACTCAGTACTTAATTATCCATGTTTTTATATAGAAGAAATAAAGATTTTTGCATATCAAAGTTGAAGTCTGTTATAACAGCAGAAAGAAATAATGAACAAGTCCATTCACTGATAATTTCAGAAGAAAATTCTTAAATTATGTTTTAAAAGATATCATTTGAAACTGAGTTTCTTTTGTCTTGATAACAAAATCGTCCTGGTAATGTTAATATAAAATGATGATCTACAAATTGCAAGAGATACTTCAGCTGAAAACTCTCAATGTACTTTGGCAATTTATGTTTCTGAAATACTTGTGTGTCTGTGTGTTTGTGTGCATGCACACACATGTATATTTCTCTTTTAAAACTTTAAATTTTAAATTTTCTTTATTTCCAAGACAAAATTCAATACTGTTTTTCCTTATACCTCTATTCTCCATTCTCTGAATCTTTGATGTCTTTTAAAAAATGTAATCTCTTTTTCTCCCATAGTACCTCCCCACTCCTGCCCCTGTGCTTAGGTTCTATGAAGTGACTCTTCAGTGAGCCCTGATGGAAGGTAGGAAATGTCAACTGCCCCACTGCAGTGGTAGGAAGCACATGGACCAATGACTTACACTGAGGGATACTGATAATTCTTTTATAAGACTTATGTGATAGTCTGCATAATAATGAAACTAATAGATTATTAGTAGCTATCAGCAAAAGGTATTCCAATGTAGTAATTACAGGGGGGATCAGAGTGGAGATGTTGTAGGAGCAGATCTGCATGCTTATGTGACTAGGTTCCAAAATCCTCATGCTTCTGAGCCTTTTATTCCCCCTTGGGTATTCCTTCAGTTTTGTTGTCAATCTACTTGTCTAAGATGACCAGCAAAATTTTCTAGGACTTCAAGACACGAACTTTAATACACCATTTTTCTTGGTTCTCCATCAGTTATTTCTTCTTCTTGGCCTTAATTAACACTGTAAACTCTACATCAGTACTTAACTAGAAATGCCAATTTGGATGTCCCCCAACCCCGAGCCAAAAAAAACCAAAAAACTCTTCACCATCATTTCCCTTCTAAAACCTGTGACCCTTTGCCAGCAAAATGAGATAAAGGAAAACTAACTCATGGAGTAGTTCAAACCTTGAGTGAGCCAAGTTAACAAGCTGCTGGACTCCTCATTCTTGATTGTGATCAGCAAGCAGTCCTATGTGCCAGCAAGTAGGAACTTTAACTATAAAAATACAACATTTTTTTTTTTCCTGTTAATGACTGACTTTTCTTCCTGGATAATGTCATAATTTTCTTGGAAAAAAAAATTTGTTTGCAGTACTGAGATACTAATTGGCTGTGTGTAGCATGTGTTGTTTTGAACTTTCCAATACCCTATTTTCTCACATGATCTAGCTTTAGAAAAATATTCACAAGTATAAGATGGAGGCATAATACAACATGGAGTCACTCCTGGCAATCAGTTTGCTTCACTGTGAACTCCCCAACTCTTTTGTTTCTACTGAGTTAATAATGATGTCTTCCACTAGGTCATTTCATGCAGAAATATTATAGTCTAAATCATTTCTTATTTCAAACTATTTTTTACAAACTAGTTATAAAATCCAGGCTAAGTAAATTCTTAAACACTTTTGCATTCTTTATCTTTTTAGTCTTTTGTATAACCACTTCCTAAATTTAAGTGCCTCCACAGTATTTTGTCTAATGTATTAAAATGTTCTTTCACCTAATTTCTTGGCCTTTGGTTGTAAATTACTTCCCACATTAAATTTGTTCCATGCTCTCTTAATTTGTACTATGTTGGTATAACATAATACCTGTGACTGGAAATTTAAAAAGAAAGCAGAAAGTGACTCACAGCTCTGAAGGCTGGAAAGTCCAATAACAAGATGTAGCATCTGACAAGGACTTACTTGCCGCACCATCCCAGGGCAGGAGGTAGAAGGCAGAAAACTCAAGAGAGGGCCCAAGTCCTTGTATTACAATGACACTAATCGGATCCATGAAGGGTACAAAGGTGATTATAGTAAACAGTACTATAATGTATAATTCAAAATAGCCAGAAGAGAGGATTTGTGGTATTTTATCACAAAAGAAATTATAAGTGATAAAAATGATGGATGACATAAACATTATGGGAAAACATTATACAAGATATAAATATACCAAAATATCACAATGAACCCCACAAAGATAAGCAATTATTATGTCAATTAAAAAATTAAAAGAAATTAGGACTTCAAGAATATATAGAACGGGTATTAAACTGATGAGAGTATGATTTTTTTATAACAAGACCTTATTCTATGTAATTTACAATATTAACGGATTTTCACAATGAATTTAGGACTGTTATTATTTCTACTTTAAATATTGAAAACTACAGACACTGATTCTTAAAATGTACCGAGGGTCACATTTACTTAGTGACAAAACTAGAATTTGAACTACGGAAGTATGTGATCAATGTTCATGGATCTTTAGTTATAGTTAAACTTTATTGCCTCCACTATAAACACAAAGGAAAGGGTTAATAACACAATTGGAAAATGAACACATTCTCAGGAACTTCATTAAAAACAATACACAAATGGCGAATAGGCATGAGAATCCTCATCCTAAAAAATGAAACAAATATGAACAAAATAAGAACAAGGCATATGTTTTGTTCCTTCATATAGGCATAACTTTAAAATATTTTAAAGACAACTTACTGGGGGTTTGAAAAGCAGAGGGTTCTTATACTGTTTTATCTGTTTTTTTTTTTATAGGTATAACATTTATGAGACTAATTCATTTGCCTAAGTAGAGTTTGGGGTTACTAAAGCAAGAATGCAAAAGAAACGTTTGATGTTGATATTCAATCTTTAACATCCACATTAAGATTTCTTTTTTTCTTTTCTTTTCTTTTTTTTTTTTTTTTGTTTTAGAGGGATTTCTTTTCAGTGCTGTTAACAGGAAAATGAGCCTGTAAGTCAAGTTAAATTTTCCAAGGCAGAAATGAACTTTAAAATTTTTTGTTAGCTCTCATCAAGGCAAGATTGAAAAATAGAATCATAAAATTTTACTCTTAGTCATAAGAATTCAAAAAATAGTTAAGTGTTTTCAGGTATGTGGAAAGAATTATAAAATCTTCCCCTTTCTATCTGATATATATGAAAAAGACAAGAGAGGATAAAAGGGGAAGAGACATGTTCATATTTTTCTTAGAGTCCACCAATAAGTAGAAACTCAAAAGTACAAGAATGTTAGAAACTACTAAATTGGCAAGAAGGAACATGAGGAAATGAGAAATATTCACCTCCTTCCTTAGGAATTAACTAGACCAGAAACAAGTGCCGCAGTCCGGCTGCAGCAAAATAACCTGGGGATGACGAGGAACTTGTGTAGATTGATACAGCAGGAGTGGCAGCCATTTATTGTAGGACAGGAGGGGTATATATACATTCCACACAGCTTGTCTTAATTAACATAAACTAGATATAGCAGTCAACCAATAAGGAATCTCCACACTTAATGGCTCGCTGGTGTTACTTCACAAACCACTCCCTCTGCAAAATGCCAGTTGCCATCCTGACTTGTTCACAGACTCTAACAAACAAGGACCCAAAACAACAGAGCAGCACTAAGGGAGAAGGAGACTAAATACAGTGAGTTTGGGCAAAGACCTGGCTCATCAGAAAGTAGAACCTTGAAGTTATCACATGTCGTGATTAGGGGACTTTGGAGATGCAGCCAATACTGAAGGTGAACAGTTGAAAGTTTAAAGTTTAGCAGTTAGCTGCATCCCCAAGTGTGGAAAGGCAGCCACTGAAATTCAGCTGTCACTGGGCTAAGGTTTGTATTCTACCAACAAAGTACTCAAAGACAAAGCCACGTGGATGTGAGATTTACACAAGACCATGATATACCATTATTTCTATTTAGGAAATGAATCATAGAAACTTAATTTCTCATTCCCCCAATATATTGGTCATCTTTTCAAGAGGAAATAGGAAACTTTAATGCATATGAAAGACAGAGAAAGAACCTACATCACCTATTTTAGTGCCTGAATAACAAAATACCCAGCAGGGTAGCTAAACGACAGAGATGTATTGCCTCACAGTCTAAGGTTGGAAATCCAGAATCAAGGCAACAGCAGGAGTGGGTTCTTAATAGAGTTTCCTCCATTATTTGCAGACATCCACCTTCTCTCACAAGGCCTGTTCTCTGTACATAGGCACTTTGGATGTCTTTTCTCTTTGTAACAGTGCCAGATCTGTTGGGTGAGGGCTCTACCAGGTGACCTCATTCAAACCTTACTAACTCCTAAGTTTTCATCTCCAAATGCAGTCACATTAGGGGTATGATGTCAACACAAAAATTTTAGGGAGACATAATTTAGTAATAATATAAATAATTTATAAATAAAATATATTATTTATAAATACTATAAATGAGATGATTTAAACCCAAACAGCCTAAAATACTATTACCTAATACTATTCATTTATGATATTAAATTTGTTATGGAAAATATAGCAATTATATTACAAAATATCTTAATGAAACATGCATGTCAAAATTTCAACCCCACAAAATGGATTTATTTCCAAATGATTCACAAGTACATTATTACACATGAATATTTCTTTTTTAGAATCATTAAATGTTAGGAGTAAAAGTTCAAAAACAGTCTAAACTAATTAAAGACTAACTTAACTACTGAAAATTTTCATACTATTAGCATTTTTCATATGCAGACAACAAGATGATGAGCATTGATAGTATGTAATGAAATGAAAATGTATCACAATCTGTTATATTTGATATTATATTATCTTTTTCTAGATTGATTAAATGGTCAATAGTCACAACTGAGGGGTCTTTAGCAGTAATATTTAAACTTAGGTTTTATAAGCTTCGATTTTCTCAAATATAAGTGGGTATAATAATTGTTTCTATTTTAGAGAATCATTGGTGGAATTAAATGTTAAATTGTGTAAAACAATTAGTGACACACAGGACATTGTGTATTTAATAATATTATATACCATGCCCTTGATTATATTTATTATTGCATTTCCATACAACCTCATTTCAAATTTTACAAGAGATATGCAGTGATTTTTAACAATTCAAGTACATACGTATACATTTGGGAAGAAAAATGTATCCATTCATTAGACAATCACAATTTTTCTCTACATGACTTTACTAAAATTTTATAATGGATGCTATTGAAGGGCATCGCTTCCCCTCAAACACATGTGTAGACAATTCACTTTTCCTTTACTCTGTATCTTCGCCTTTTCTGTAATAGACTGAAACAAAAATATTTCTTGTATATTCAAAAAACATCCAGAGGCTAAATTTAGGAAAATCATCATTTCCGTGACATTCGTAGAAGAATGATATTGCAATGAGCCTCTTCTTGCCCCTGAAAAATTCATTTCCTGATATCTCAAAAAGAAATTGAAAGGTATGAGATGCTCATAATCTAATGATCAACTTATCATCACATTATATCTTTGCACTCTCATCTAGGACAACTGAATAAACAAGATTGATTTATATTATACTATTTGTTAATCAGATAAAGCTAATATGAAAGAATACTGCAATCTACCAGGCAATCCATGTGCAGAATTCACTCATTCAGATTCTTTTGTTATTTATCCCTTTGCTCAGATTTAAATTAGAGGACTTCTAAGTATTATCAACATCACCATTTTAATAATGTGATTATGTGAACTTAGAAAATAACATAGCAAAATATTTTATGATTGTTTCTGCATTCATTGAATGCAAAATAAAGAGAGTGGAGCTTCCATTCATGATCTAGAGTGAATTCATGGAAAGTTTGTAACTGCAATGTGATCACTGACCTTCGAACCCATCTCAGTCCCGAGTGCTGCTGTAAGTTGCATTTCTTCACTTTGGCAGAAGCTGCTTAGACACAAATTACTTTAGGGTTCAGACTGCATCCACCTTGGCAGCTGCAGTAGATGGCATTTCATTCCTCTGAGGCGGTATTGCAAGCTTCTCTCTTTGACCTTCTGGATGACATCTTCTGCCCAATAGTCATTATTTTCTACCTCCAGCTCACCAGGATGCCTTATCAGAGCAGTCATTAGAACTCCACAGGCAGCATAAATAGCCATATATAAGTTTTTTCTGATGTTAGAAATTGAAAGGGTGGAGATAAAAGAAAGAAAGGGGCTCCAAACTTGCTTTTATTCATGACGACACAGATCCCTTGCTGACTCTGCAGGCCACTGCTTTTGATTTCCCTTTGATACATGATTTCCTTGTGTATTTAAAACTACTGTTCTCCAGAATGCAGGTGAAAGTGGGCCTTGTTGTGATATTCTCCAAGAAAATATTGCATGATGTTTTAGCCCTAAAATACTGAAAACTGCCTTTAAGCAAAAGTTAAATAAGGAAACTAGGGATAAAGCAGAATAAAGCCTGGGGGACGATATAACTCCTCTGGCTAGTTAAGTATGTCCTAACAATGTTCCCAGAGGGAGACATCACTGTTGAGCTGGTAGTAATAAAAGGGGCAATGACACATTTCTCTGAATCCCTGGACACTATTTACTTCTGTGTTATCCTGCCTTCTCAACTCTCCCACCTTTCATCTCTTCCCTTAATCCCCTCTCCTCCTCCTCCTGCCCCTCCTCATATTTTCATTCTCTATTTCAGTTTCTTCTTACCATGAAGATCTTTAACAAATAAACAATGGGTTGGAAAAATGCTGCATGTTTTCTATTTTGTTTCCCCATATGAAAATTTTGTTTCATTATTTGAATAAATATCTTGCTAGAGCCTGGCAAGGTGGCACATGCCTGTAATCCCAGTGACTCACGAGGCTGAGGCAGGAGGGTGGCAGCAAATTCAAAGCCAGCCCCAGCAACTTATGGAGGCCCTAGGTAACCTAGTGAGATCCTGAATCAAAATAAAAATTGCTGGGATTCTATCTTAGTGGTTAAGCACCCCAGGGTTCATCCCTGCTACCAAAAAAAATAAATAAATAAAAGAAAGAAAGAAAGAAAAAGCTAGAAAATTATCCTTAAATAGTTTCTTTTCAAATTTCATTGATTTCAACATCACATTTAGAAACTAGTGTCTTTTATTTGAAAGAGAATATATTTCACTTAGAAAAATAAATATTATGTGTCTCTGAGAAGTTTTAGAGTTTTGTTTGGGGATAGAATAGATTATAAAATTTACAATTGGAACTATGTTGGCATAAAATAAATGACTATTAAATGGTACCAGAGAATTGGAGAAGGCACCAGTTTACTAAGCATTATCAATATTCAAGGCATGTAGAGAGAGTAAAATGTGTGCAAAGAAATCTCACCTCTTTTTACCTTTGTATATGTAACCAAGTTTCATGAATGAACTCGGATCAACAGGCATTCAGGCAATTCCTGAACATCTGGACAGTTCATGGGGCAGTTGCGTTATCTGCCTGCCTTATTTAATGCTAAATCCACTTATTGTTAAATATACTATCAATTTTAAATTGTATTTTATAACATATAAATACATGACTGAAGCACACACAGCATCAAAAAATTCTACAAAGAAAGAGACTCAAGCCCCCTCTGACCCTCTTTCTAATAATCATCACATCCAGCTTTTTCTACTCTCTCAATACATTTAATACCATTGCTTTAGATCCATTGTGTTTCTTTTTCTTTTTTGTCTATTTTCTGTGAAAAATATCTTATGCCATCACATTTTTTATTACTGTACTACTGATGTATTTTACTCATTTTTAGGCTAATATCTTGTTTTCTGGATTCCTGTAGCATTATAATAAACCTTGATATCATACAGTTGTATTTTTAAATATTTTGTTTCCATGTGAATTTTAGAATGATTATGTCTATAAGAAGTCTGCTTATACTGGGACTAGGATTTTGTAGAATTTGAGGATTTATTAAGTTTTTATTTCAAAAAATGGGCTAATTTTAAGTTTACACTTCAGTGGATATAAAATTGTGCGTTAAAATAATTTTACTGTACTATATAACTCATAAGTCAATTACAATATTCTTCTAATATTTTCAGATAAATGTTATGTCAATTGATTCTTTCTCCTTTATTTATAACCTGTACTATAATTACAATTGTTTCAAAAGTGATGTTGTGAACCATTTTCACATGCTGGTACTATTTGGGAACTTCTATGAACACTAACCTGTTTTAGAGGTCAGCAAAATTTTACTTTTCATTATGTATTGTCTTCCACTTTTTTCTCTATTTTTATTTCTTTTTAAAGAGAAAATCAAGTTAAATTCCTTTCATTGAGCTTCCTTTCTCTTAAAATTTTACTCCTTTATCACTTTTCAAGTTTTCTTTACAGTTCAGAAAATTTCATTATTGATTCCTACCATTGAGTTAATTGATCTTTGGCTTCTCAAAATTGTACTATTTCTAATTAATCTAAGCTCTCTAAAATTATTCATTCTTTTTTCTCTCTCCCAAGTTTGTTCACTGTTTCATGGTCTTGGTTCAACTTTTTGTGCTGATGCTTTCCCTTAGAAGTCAGTGATCTTTGTTTTCATGTCTGTACAATTTGTAGACTTTCAGGTAGTTTTCTAGCCTTTCACACTAGGTTCTTGTTGTGTTATTTTTCCTGTGGATTGACCCTCTGAGGGGTGCCAGCTAGGTGAGATTTTCATTGTATTCAGGCCTTCCCTATTACGCCACGTTAGTGAGTGCTTAACAGTGGACACCCAGGATGTCTCCACTGTCCACCCAGACAAATGCCAAATTATGGAGACTTCACTCTGCAGTAGCAAGCTCCACACTGGGATCTCAGCCCTTCTAAATTGCAATGTCCGTTTTTTTTTTTTTTTTTTTTTTTTTTTAAACAAGCGGAATTTTAAAATTGTATTCTAGGATAAAGACAAAAGTGTTGCTTCAGATATTGAGAATGACTGGCATCATCAGCTCTGGTGAAAGCAGCTTTTTACTGAGCTGGAAGATATGATTTTGTAGGAGAGACACTGCACCCGATACACAAGATGATATGAACTTACAGAAAGCAAGATATAATGAACCCAGAGCAATCTGTGCTATGTTAGTGCCAACATAATTTTGTCTCAAGAGTGTGAAATCTCAGAAAAGATCAATATAGTAGATATTTATTCTGGTGACTTCAAGAAAAGAAAGTTTTTCCTCTTCCCTACAAAATCCTCTCATTCAAATATGCAGGCCCCAAAGCTAGTACTGCCTCTGGAAAAAAAAAAAAAAATCCTTGATGCATAAACACATGAGTCCATTCGTCATGACCCAAGATAGGTTAACAAGGGAATACCACATCATTGCTAATTGATTTAATATCAGGCAAACGGCCAAGTTCTTGTGTGAGATATTTCAAACTATTATTTTAGAAGGTAATTTTTTTTATGTTGAGAAAAGCTGTAAGTCTTAAAAATATTGGTGTGTTCACTGGCTAATGATTAGAGGAAATTGTTATACAGTAAATGAAGAGTGAAGAGGAAGACAGCATATTGGGGGAAAAAAGTCAATATAAGCAAGGTCCTGACTGTGCTGCTGCAGTCCTTCATCCAGGTTTTCATGACCTGTTTCATCTGTCATTCTATTGGTTTACGTTTTCAGTAGATTCTCTGAGATGTTTATTTTTTACCTTACATTACTTTGATTTGGGTTCATGTCAATTGGCACCCATCTTAAATTATTTATAAAAGTTGAATGTCCATTTATACTTACTAATATACTTACTCTTTATATTTAATTTTCTCTGAATGAAGTTGACAAGTATTGCCATAGTAATTTGAGTTCACTTTGAACTAAAGACAAATGTACTTGACTATGCCTAGAACAAGATTTTACAGTCATTGTTTTCTTAATTATTAAGTAATACATAAATCAGTTGATTTTCCTCTTAACATTCTCATTGTTAATACTCATATAAGAAGTTTATTTCTAAGGAGAGAATTCACCAGTATTTTCAGTTTTATAGACCTTGTTTTATATAAGGAGTTTAATGCTTTTTCTCTTGTGTTCTTAACAACTACCTCCAGGTATTCTCACTTAAATAATTTCTTAAATGAGCAAAATCAGATTACACATCTTAATAAATGCTATTACTATATTAGTTCTTTGAGGTATGTATGAGATTTTAATTAGTTTGAATTTTTATTCATTGAACAGAATGGTATTTGAGACAAAGAAATATTTATTTAAATATATATGTGTGCATACGTAAAAAACAACTATATCTTAATTGTTTAAGTTGCAATAATAATCTGCACATTATATGATCAGCTAAATTGTATGATACAGAAATTAGAAGGAAGCATACTGAATTGCTTTTTTATGTTAGCTTTGATTATTATTCTTAAGGACATGATATTTAAGGTGACACTTTTGTTAAATAATAATATGGATGCTAATGCTATTCTATAAAGGGAATATTAAGGCAGTTTTTCTTACTTACTGATGTTTCAGATTTCTAACAATCTGCCTCCTCCCACTTCTTTTAACTTTAAGCATCAAAGAGATGAAATTGACAAGCATATAGAAAAAAATTCTATAACTTCTTTTGAAGATATTGAAAATTATATGCTTTGTGTTAAGAAAATTATTCTTCACTCTTCCAAAGCTTCATATATATTCTGAAAGTATATGAATCTTAAGAAACCTAATTTATAACATTTCTTAAAAAATCATTATTTTTGACCATTGATATCAAAAACATTGCTAAATATATTCATTTTAATTAATGCACAGATTACTCTTTCTCACATCCCAGTTTTTTTGTTCAAATTAAAACAAAAAACTGGGATGTGAGAAAATCTTCTAATTATATAAATGGAAAAAATCTCAGAATTGCCTTTGATTAAAACTGTTGGTCATAACCCATGGTTCTGACAACATATTGTCAATGTTGCCAATTGTAGAATTAATATAATAAAGAAACTCGGAAGGTAGTAAAAAGAAATGGGAGGAATATTTATGAAAAAGGCACTGTCTGAAATGATTTTGATTTATTGGAAATGTGATACCCAGGGAAATATATGGCATATGATAAGTTATATACATATATGAACAATTTATTAATTATATGATTATTTTCATGGCACTTTATCAAATATCATAGTAAACATTGATGACTTGTGATGTTAAAAAAAGTCATAGCTTTGAGATAGAAAACAATAACATAATTAAAATAATTTAATGATGATTGATATTTAGAAAGATGACACAGTGACTCTAATAATGTTTCTTAACCATTAACAACTTCCAGTTTTACCCTAAGCTTGTCTACCTTCTCCTCTTGCCTGCCTAGAGTAATAAAATCCATTTCATCTAGACTCCAAATTTAGCCTTGCTCAAAACTTTATTTTTTCTTCCCAGACAATTAATTAGTTATACAGGATGGATATTTTAATTACAAAGTGTCCTGAATATTTTTTTTTTTTTGCTTATTGTGAATGCCTATGTGAAATTCCTCTTCATTGCTATTGAAAATACTAGATAATCTTCTAACTTTCCTCTCAGGCACCAATTTTTCCATTCTTCTTCACCAAAGATTTTTATTTTTGTGGTCTCAGGAATCATTTGCATTCTCAAAATTTATTAAAGTCTTCAAAGGTATTCTGTTAATGTAGAATATTTATATGATCATCTGCTGCACAAAGAATGGCAAAGTAATTTAGAAAATATTCTCTAAGATGCTTAAAAAGAAAAATCCATTACTTATTAAAGTTTTGACATATCTTTATGAAAATATATATTTTCAAAGACAAAAATTTAGAGAGTAGAGAGGCATTGCTTTCCTAGTTTTTTAACATAATAGTACACAATGGATTTTTGTGTCTACTCCTGTATTAAACTTATTATGATATCACATATGGCATCACAGAAACACATAGTTTTAAAAAATGATTTTCAAATATCTTTTTACATAATTGTGATTATTCTTCTTTGGTAGAACTCCAAGGTGCAATAATTGTAGTTTTCTATTGGTTAGTTACCATGTGAAATCAGAAACCATATTGATAAGCTTTTGTTCTCCTGACTTAGGATTTATGGGACCATCTTGTGGTTTGAATTTTTACCTGTTCATGAATTTTTAGCATTATGAATTGATGTTTTGAAACGCTGTTTTCCTGATCTGTATACCCACCTCCCAAATATTGATTAATTGTATTACACACATAAAAATCATAAAATTGAGGCCCAGAACTGTAATTCCAGAAAACCCAGAGGCTGAGGCATGAGGAGAGCAAACTCAAGCTCAATCTCAGTAACTTAGTGAGAGCCTACTTCATAATGAAAAATAAAAAGGGCTGGAGCTGTGGCTCAGTGGAAGAAGGATCTTGGGTTCAGTCATCAATAGTTAAAAAAAAAAACCAAACATATTCACATGAATTAATATCATCAACAATAGGATCAGAAAAGGATTAATTATGAGAAATAATCAAACTTTTAGTGGTATATACTAATTTCTCAAAACTCATTTTTCTTGTTTAAATGCTCAAGCTTTATTATTAGCAAAAAAATATTGAGTTTTTTTTAAGTGACAAAATCACTTGATAAATTGTTGAAACAATGTTATCAAAATATCCAAATTTGAATTATCACAGTTTGGTAGTCATTCTTTCTAGTAGAAGGTATTTTATTTAAAAAAGTAAAATGACAAGATGCCTCAAACCCAACTCTAGATTTTGTGATTCACAGGACTTCATATATTTATGGCTAAAATGTAAAACACAAAAGGATATCATCAATAGATTAGAAGAAGGGAATTGAAAGGGAAGGAGGGATTTGAAACAGAAGAACAGTGAAATGAATCTGATCTAACTGTCTTATGTGAATTTATGAATATACCACAGTGAAACCACCCTCATGCATATTCACAAGTCACTAATTTAAAAAACTATAAACATCAGAAAAAATAAAATGGAAAAGACAGGAGAGGGAGGAGGAGAGGGAAAGGGCAGTGATTTGGTCACAGAAATTTTTAGGTAGTCAACATTATTAAACAATAAGCATTGGCCAACATAGTTTATGTATCAGCTGAAGATGTTAGAATCTTTCAGTTTCTCTTGGAAATCTTGAATGAATTCCCTTGTTGCCAGACTCAGATAAATAAGATTCATGTTTACCTTCTGTTGCTACCTTCTCCAGAGCTTGAGATACCTATTTTTTTAAATTAACAAACTATTTAATCATTTCATTTAAAAGAGCAGAGACTTTCAAATTAAGTTAAAAAATTATCATTTGTCTGAGAAAAGGCGGCTGGGAAGAGGCATGCACAATTTTTCTTTTATATAAACTTTACCCTAATTGAAATTCCCTTTCTCACATCCTGAGCTCATCCTCTGTTATAGATCAGCCAGACAGTTCTACTCACAATCCTCAATCCTCAACACCACATAAAAATAAAATAAATAAAGATGTTGTGTCCACTGAAAGCTGAAAAATAATTATTAAAAATTCTCTTTCTCTCTCTCTTCTCTCTTTCTGTTTAGAAAACAAACAAACAAAAAACACTTGCTGCAAAGAGGAAGGAAGGGAGGGGAGTATGGATGGGAATAGGAAAGACAATAGAATGTGTTGGACATAACTATGCCACACATGTGTATGAATACATCACAATGAAACTCAAAATCATTTCAACCAAAAGAATGATATCCTAATTAGAGTAAGTTATACTGCATGTCAAAATACATTCTTACTGTCATGTGGATCTAAAAAGAAAAAAAAAAACAACAACCACTTGCTGTGCAGTGAACAGAGGCACATGTCTGTGATGCCAGCTACTTGGGACACTGGTACAGGAGGATCACTTGTAACCAAGAGTTAGAGGACAGTTAGAGAACTTTGTAATACCCAGACTCAAAAATAAATAAGAAGGAAACAAGAAGCCCCTCAAAACCCAATGTTGTTTTAGGGAGCTTGTGATATACAAGTTTTGCCTGGCGTGTAACAAAATTGCACGTTTCCACTATGAAAGCAAAGTTCAGTACAATGATTTAGGGAAGAGGAAGAACACTCCCCAAAACCCACACTGAAAGACCTTCCTAAGGACACACAATCTGATCTGCTATATTATCTTTTTTCTGCACTGGCAGCTAGTTCAGCTCCTAATGAAAAAATTGTATCCAATGCTTTTTCTCAAAACAACTCTGATATTTCCGTCTCCAGCACATGTGTTTTCATTTTGTGAAATGAAAGCTATAATATCAAGAGATCTGTACCAAAGTTTGAGATTAAATACAAGTAACAATGGCTTCAGTTTCTAGGACCTGTTTGAGATAGAATTATTTATTTATTTATTTATTTATCTATTTATTTATTTATTTATTTACTAATTACCAAGCAGGAGTAGTGCTGAAGAATATAACCTCTACACATATCATTTGTTCCCACTGCTTTGATTCACACAAATGCAGAAAATTTATTTGCCTTTACTTTTGCACTATTATTGCAAACGTGAGTAATTTCGAACTTGCAGATCTCTTGAAATATCTTGGTAGTGTGCATAGTTCAACATTCATAATTTAGTAACTGTTGTTCTGCAGTATAATTACAGTCATATTTATTATATACATTCATTTGATATTTTCCTCTCCATCACTTAACAAATATTATGATTCTAGTTTTTATGGCGTCATAACCATTCTAACGAAACCTTAGAAAATCTAATTTTACTGGCCTTTCCAGGCTAGATTATCCTCTATTTCCTCAAATGTATTCCTTCTAACCACTTCATGAATGTGCTGGTTTTTCCACTTAGAATAGTGTCTACTCTCCATAGAATTGTATATTTCATCTATTTACGCATTGATCTTTCTGTTTAGGTCCAACATAAATGTAATATGGTAAAAAAGAAATTATTAAAGTCAACTATCTCCCTAAATTGCTAACAGTATTTTTTAAAATTTCTTTTCCTTTTCTACAACCAACAGACAGGTTGGTACTCTTTAAATTTCTTAAGCTTTTCTTAAACTCCAGATGTCTAAAATCACAATTATTGTCTACTTTGTAACTCTAACCCTCTTCTGTTCTTCCCAAACTCAATGGGTAATATCACCATCATTCTAATACTCAAATAAACCAAACATCTGGAATCTGCTTCATACCACATGCTTCCCTAAGGTCAATTCCTTATAATACTCCAGCTATTTTATTTTCTTAGCATTTCTTTAATCTGCCTGGCTCCTCTACTCACCACCATTCTGTCATGCATGTTGCCATCCCATTTAAATGACAGCAACCATATCCTAGCTCATCCCCAACATCTCTACTTATCATCCCCTTCAAATTCTTTGAAAATGATGAGACAGGTATTTTCAATGGGACCAATATGATCAAAACCAACAAGCACCCCCCCCCAACACACACACACACACACACACACACACACACACTCATTGGAGTATCTTACCTAGAACCTTAGTATAAATAAAAAGTCTGCTAGAATTCCTGCAATACCCGCTATGCTCTGGGCACTGTGCACTTAAACTATTTGACTAAATGGTCAGCTTACTTCCTGCGTAGGTTTTAACTTCCTAAATTGCATCATGTTTCCTCCATCCACAAACAATCCTTGTCTACAAATTATCCTTAGGCCTCTTCCAATTATTGTCCTGCACCATGATAAAAATATTATTAATTTTCCTTTCTGGTTAATAGGAAATAATTTCAAAAATATTACAATCTCTCAAAGAATGCAATTTTACCCCTTCCTGGTTCTCACCACCTTTTAGTACAACTTTTTTAATTTGGAATCTTTTGGTTTACTAAAATTTAATTGTTGATTGGTTTTATTGGTTGATGCATTACTATCTTCTCTATTGAGTTTTTATATCCACAAGTTCAAAACTATATCTGATTTTGCATTCAGTCTTTGTCACCAACTCTTACTACAAAGTCTGGCTCATAGTAAGTGCTAAAAGAAATTTTGTCTAAATTATAATAATACAGCTAAAGTAATGAAGACAGTGAAATAATAGGCAAATAGATCAAGGTCCAATAGAAACCCTAGAAATAGACCTACATAAATAGAATCAATTTACCAGTTAACCTTGGATAAAGGGGCAAAGAAAATAAAATATAGGAAATAAAGTCTTTTTAACAAATGGTGCTAGAACATTTGGACAACTGCATAAAAACTAATCAATCAGTCAACATAGAAAGAAACCTTATACCTTGCAACATGGAATACAGACTTAAATGTAGGATTCAAACTACACTATTCTCAGAGGATAATATGGGAGAGAATGGCTTTGGGATTTGTCACCACTTTTTATATACAACACCAAAAGTGTGTTCCATGAAAGAAAAATAACAATAAGATAAACTTCACTAAAATTGAAAACTTCTATTCTGAAAAAGAAAATGCCAAGAGAATAAGACCAGTCAAAGATTGAAAGTTAAAAGAAAATATGCAAATAATGTACCTAATAAAGAACTGTGACCAAAAATACACAAAGAACTCCTGAAAAACAGATGAGTTGATGAAAACTGGACCAAATAATTACATGTAAGCAAAGAAGAGATACAGAGGGCAAAAAGGAAAGAAAGAATGCTACATTCTAAACTAAAGATTAAAATAGCTTTGAGACATCACTATATACTAGGGTGGTTAAACTTCTAAACACCCTCAAAATTCTAACACTCACAATATTCTAAACACCTACGGAGCAACAAGAATTTTCATTCATTGCCAATGGGAATGCAAAATGGCATGGCCATGTTATTGTCCCTCTTGGCAGGATTTATTAAATAAAACATGGGCTCATATGATCTAGCAGTTATGATTCTTGTTATTTATCCCAAAGAGTCAAATGCAGATCTCTTAAGTCATTTTTCTTTTCATCAAATTGTGAGTTCTGATTTTTTAACTGTAAGAGAACTAAAGCATTGCTGTTGTCTTAAAAATGTTACCAATGTCATTGTTCATTATAAGCCATCATTGAGACGATTATGAATGGTAAACAGTGGAACTGTGTATAAAATGTATCTTTATTTTATAATTTAGCAACAGATTATCTCACACTCAGGATACAGAGTATCACATTTTTTGTCACAGAGAAAATTTGAGGAAATTTTACCTTGGATACATAAAAATAAAATTCAATAATGATTCCATACGTAAGTATTAAAAATTATATATTAAATTAAAATTCATTCAAATTTTGGAGTCTGGAATTACGCAAAACCTTCCATGTATCTCAACTGACTTTGCTTGTGCTCCAATTAGATAAATAACATAGAATATATATTTTATATGGCAAAATATAATTTTAAGTCTATATTATAATGTAGTGTATAATACTAAAATACATATTATACATAGTATATACTTATAAGGTTATATATGTATATGCACACACATATATACATATATACACATATATGTGACATACATGTGTATATATATGCATGTGGTTTTATATATGTGTATGTGTTTGTGTGTGTATATATATATACACACACATATATTTCTTGAGAGCTTCCTGTAGGTACTTATTTCTTCAGCTAAGCTCATTGCATCATGTCCACTGTAGTGAGTGTATTACTTATTTTTGGAAACTCTTCAGCTTGAAGAAACCTCCCCCAAATGTTATAAATGTTATCAAGGGAGGGCAATTAGACAGTTTTGTCCCTGATCTAACTTTCATTACTAAGTTCTGGATCAGAGCGTTCCTCTCTAGAGGATTTTGCGTCATTTAACAGATCATTGCTCCTGCAATCACAGACTCACCAAATAGAGTCATTACATTTCCTCCTGGAATAATCTCTCTTCTTCATTCAGGTTCAACTTCTGCCCTGGAGACGGAGAGCTAGTATTTCTGCTTCAAGATCGGGCAATTAACCTCAAATTGCTTTTCAACACTAGGTTAAGATACTCTTTCCTAAGAACTTCCTCCTCATTTGCTCAGAGTTGGTAAGACATTGCAATGGTACCCTAGTATATTTTCATAAAGCACAGGATAAGTGATATCAAGTCAGTAGCTCAGGGTCACACAGTGGTTAATGCCTTCTATATCCTGTTAATTCAAGGCGAAACTGAATTTTATTTCTGGGAGCTGTTGTATGTATTTGACACCTAACTTCATGTCCCCAGTGTGACTGAATTGGAAGGTCAGAATTTAGATCATTGATCTTGTTGAATAAGGCCAACAAAGAATGATGATTTAAAAAAAATACTTGCAAGTACCTCATTTGTAAAAGAGGACAGTTGGGTCAATAAATTTTTTATAACATTGACATGTAGTGCTTGAATATATGTGTTGAATTTGCTGGTATAGCAGCCTGTTGCCCTATTAATCAGGTGATGTCAATTTCCTGACTCAAATACTATTGCTGACTTGGGAAACGTTGGTCATTTCCGTATAATTTAGTTTTGATGATTTTTAAAGTGGAAACAATGGATGTGACTAATTCACAAGGAAGTATTTTTTTGTATTATACCCTAGCAGAGTCATGCTGATGTATAATTTAATTCTAATGATTTAACAAAACTGTAATTAATGTCAGTGATGTGGAAGAAATATAATTAATAACACAATCTTAATAGACAGTATTATTCTTAGCTCCAGAATATATTGATTTCTCTTTATGCTCTTATAGTAATATGTTTAAAAGCATATAATTGTAAAGCATTGATGGATTATTGAATGCAGAATTGAAAAATAACCTTTAAGTAACACTTCACTATTATTTATTTATCAAACATACACTTTATCCTCCTCTTCCAATGTACATTATGTCTCTACTACTTTCACTTTCTAAGTATGTTATTAAAAGCAGAATCATGTAACAGCTTCAATATGTTTCTATTTCTTTTCATCTGATTGAATTCATATATTTACCAAATGAATCTTTTTAGTGTTATGATCTTTATCAAACCACCAAAACTACATATATCTATATCTATATCTATATCTATATATCTATATCTATATCTATATATCTATATCTATATCTATATATATCTATATATCTATATATATATATATATATATATATATATATATATATGTGGCTTTCCAACTCCTATCAAATTCAAATTTCTAAAGATGTTACCGAAAGTCTGACATTAACCCTTCTTTACATTCTTTGTGAAAAAAACACATAGCCTTTATGATAAACAGATTTTAAAGTCCCTTTTCTTTCTTGGTATATAAACCTCTATTCTAACTTATTAATTTGACCTGGAATGGTAGAGTCAATGAAGCTATTACCTTTGGAAAGGTCCAGAGCAATAGTTTCTTGAGACAGTCATAAAATTTTTGGTGATTCTTGAATGCCATTTATTTTGTATTTTATCTATAATTTGTAGATGAAAACTCTTATTTAACAAAGGTTGTATATAAGTTTTTATTTTAGTGTAATTTTGTATTATAGTGCAGTCTTCCTGACATATGTAAGTTGTTTTTTTTAAATGTTCTTTGAATGAATTAATACAATGATTCTCTTCATTTAAATTGAAGGCAGACTATATTATTTTAATTTGTAAGAAAGTTGAATCCTCTTGCAAAGAGAATTTCTAAACAAGTCTAATTTATTTCTAAGAGATATCATATTACCTAAAATGTCATATCTAGAGTTTAGTTTTGCTACAATATGTATAAAACCATCTTCTAACACCAATTTCTCTATTATAACTTGTTTTGAAGTGATATCAGTCTCTGATGGATAAGGATCTTGAGAATTGTGATATGAATGTGGAGATGGAGAAAGAGGATTTTCAAGAAATGTTTCTCAATTCAGTGAAGTATAAAACAAATTTATTGTGACTTAGGAGATAGACTTGTATTCTAGGAAAATAATGCATAAACCTCCTTAACTACTTTTATTCAATTCTTACTGTTACTACAAAAATAATACATAACTCTTATGGAAAGTAATAATTAATGATATCTTGTAACTAGTGATTCCTAGACTGTATAGCAACCTAAAAAATGGCAAAATGGTCTACTGAAAACATTTCATATTTTGTAAGAAAGAACTGCCATGTTACAGGTCTCAATAACTTGCTAAAATTTTAAATCAAATAAAATTTTGCTTTCCGTTTGTCATGCCAACCATCTCTAGAACATTCTTTGTGAAATGGACTATCACTTCGAGAGTTTCAAACTATATTTCTTATATCTACTCAAGCCATATTTTTCTTCAAGAAAAGAGAGGCAAACCTTGGGATTATTTGTCAGATAAAAGTTAAGAATCAGTCTTCTTAGAGCTCCTGGATTAATTAGGAGACTGACTCAATTCAAGAGTGCTGGGTATGTTGGAAACACAAATGGCCTTGTGGGCTGCAGCTGCTTTTCTTCAGTGGCTATCTCACTTTTCCACTACATTTCTATTTTTTTTTTTTTTGCATCCCATCCTCAGAAGTGGATTAATACTTACATCGTTTCAATAGTGGACATAGAACACTTTAAAAGGCTGCATCATTGTTACAAGGAAGAAACGGAGAAACGTTTTGTCAGCATGAATCTGTAAGTAGTTCCTAGTGATTTATTAACACTTTCTGTGATAGTACAACTAAAAACTGAGTGATATACAATCCCTAAAGTTTAGAAATTCCAACAAAAGACATTTTGAGGGTTATTCACAGAAACAAACTGGGATTTTTTTTTTCTAAAGACATTTCAAACCAATATCACATTTGCTATTATGGTTCTTCTCTCTCTTTTCTATAACATTTTCACATCATGGGGCAGAAATGTAATTGGAATAAATCTGCAAATATTCTAAGATTGCTGCACCAGGTCTGCAGGAATCCATCTCAATTTAGATAAAGTACATGCAATTTATGATGTTCCTGTAACAAAAACTAAAAGATATATTCAAGTATCCCTTGGGTTGTCAATTGCTACTGGATTTTGATTCTACACAAATAGAACCATTGAAGAACCACTTTGTCACCTACTGGAAAATAGCTTTCCGTGGTGTGAAATTCTCTTATGTTCAGGTGCTCTGGTAACATCTAGCAATTATTGATTTTTCCAATTTGTGCAAGTTTATTTCTCTAAACATAAACTATTTTCCCACTGTTTCTTAGTACTTGCAGTGTGAAATATGTGTTCTGATTTAAATTGATTGACTATGCTTTCAAAAGTTTATTTTTAATTAGCAAAAATTGTAGGCATTTTTGGTATACAATATGAAGTTTTGATATACATATACATTATGAAATCACTCAATTAAATTAATTGACATATGCAATACCCCAATGTACTTGTATTTTTGTGGTAAGAACATTTAAAGTCTACTCTTAAACATTTTCCAATATGTAATGCATTGCTATTAACTTTAGTCATCATGTTTTACATAGAACTCCTTACTCTTGCACTCTTTGACCAACATCTCCCTAAATCCCACCACTACCTTCCCAGCCTTTACTAACCATGGTGCTACTCTCTGCTTCTTTGATTCTACTTCTGATACAAGTGAGACCTTACAGTATTTGTATGACTACATTTATTAATTGAACAATAATTTCATCAATAAATTAAAAGCAATTCAGAGCTGTTATAAGTATTCAGAAGTCATGAATTTTTCTACTTTTTTGATAGCCATGAACTTATCATTTATAATGATAAAAAACTCTCAGTGATAAGACAATGCCCAAATCAAAAATAGAGTGGAAGTATAAAGAATAGGGGAGTAACATTAGAGTTGCCCTGATTTGAGGGCAAAGATTGGGTATTCTTTGCAGTATCTGTGGAAATAGTGTTCCATCATGCTAGGAGGCAATTTCCAAGTGTTTGTTGATTAGGGACTCATTCCAGTTGACATTAACAATAACAACAATTACTTCCTCTGTTCTCCTTGATATTCTTATTGCTTATTACTTATGTTGAACATTAAATTATCATTTGATTTTCTTGTAGAAAATAAGCCAGACCTGTAATCCCAGCAACTCAGGAGGCTGTGGCAAGAGGATCACAAGTTCAGGGCCAGCCTCAGCAAATTTTGGATCATGATATATCTCTGATATATTCTTGTTATTCCTTAAAGATTTGGAAGACAGAGCTTAGAAATGTAAATGGAAATCTAAGATGCACATTTTTTTTTCCTTTCATTGTCAGTGGTTTTCTTCCAGGTATAGGTAGACAACTGCTGGACTTCAAGCTGATTTTAAATGCTTAGTAATATAAGAGATCCACTGGGTATTTAAATAATTAGGTTATAGTCTTATTTTAAACTATAATTAAAATATTTTAAAATCAACTATATTATTTTAGTTTTGAACTAAATATCTTGGGTTTGAGAATCATCATGCTGAATTTGATTAGTCAAATATTTCTTCACATAGAATGTAGTAAATATTCCTGATGGTTTAGCAGAATCAGACCTTTTCTCTTGAACCAAGAATTGATTTTATGTAGTAACAAACAGAACTTGAAACTGAAAATGTGTGAGTTTAATTTCAAACTCCAAATTCTTGGTATTTGAGTAGGTGCTACATTTGCCAAAATGTTTTCGTTGCTAGAGCTATTGGTTCCAAGTCCTGCCAATAGAAAAATCAATGAAACAAAAAGAAAAAAAAAATCAATATAAAATTAAACTTCCTACTGCATCTTCATTAAGAGATACAAGATATAATTTTACTCTGAAACATATATTTGAAAATGAAAATCCATAAGTGCTACTAAAATTGAGCATTACCTGATTCTAACTGTTTTGGAAACTGGTTATATTAACCTGATAAAGTCCATAGTGATGTTTAACATACACCCACACCACACCACACTCAAATACATGTGCACACACACACACACACACACACACAGAGGGGGGGGTATAAAATCTAGAGGAAAGTTCTAACAATAAAATAAATGCCAAGGAATTCCTTCTCTCAATTAAGATTCAGAGCATACACAACATTATCACATACAAGATTATATAGAAGATCTCTTATCCTGATGTGAGTCACTTTCCTTTATAACATATTCTCATTCTCTATCCAAGTTAAATATTATCTATATTATTATGTTATTCTTTCTAAATCTTTTCTAGTTTTTTCACTTACAGATTTTTTTTCTGAACTTCACATGGTTAGTAATATCCTGGCTTTCATCTTTAAATTCACATATATTCTTCTGTGGTTTATACCTATCATATTATTGCTTTGTATAACCATTTCATTCATTTTCAGTTATGTATTTTCCTCTACTGTGTCAACATGTCAAAAATTATTTTCATTCTAATCTTGATGAATATTACAATGTTTCTAGTTTCTTATTCATACAAACAATGACACTAAAAATATTCTACTGCATGTCCAAGAAATACACATTCATAAATAATATAATGCTTAATGCTAAATATTAACTCATATCTTTCTAGGGGAGGGCTTGGCAGGGGGCTGGAAGGATAATAGAATGAATCAGACATTATTACCCTATATGCATATATGATTGATTTCATGACTGATCTAACTCTATATCATGTATGACCAGAAGAATGAGAAGTCATGCTTCATTTATGTATGATGTGTCAAAATGCTTTCTACTATTATGTGTAACTAATTAGAACAAAATTTTAAAAATTTATAAAAAACATCTGTGCATCTTTGCTACTTTAATTCCACAATGTCTTGGAGTTTCTAGTCAATGCAATAATTAAGGATCAATATTTATTATATAGACTGAAAAGAAAGAAAACTACATTATTCATACAAAAACCCAACTGAAACAAAAAGTGAATTCATAAGATGCAAAATCAAAATAAACACATTCACTTATTTTATTGACTTTATTTTAATATTCTGGAGATGAATAGTAAGAAAAGGAAATGCTTTTAAAAGTCACTAGTTACAATAGCAGAAGAAAATTAAATACTTAGATTTTTTCAAACTTGGGCATAAACTGTCCATTAAAAACTAAAATATTTGCTGATTAAAAAGTAAAGTAAAACTAATTTAGAAATTTATTGTATCCACTGATTGGATCACTAAATACAGTTAGAAAATTGATTCTCAGTAAGTTACTTTCTAAATTCAACAAGATTCAATAAAAATACTAACCACTTTTTCAAAGATATGTACAAGATGATTTTCAACTTCATACAGAATGTAAAAGCATCTGAATTAGCCAAACTACTTTGATAAGAGGAAAAGGAACACTTTTGGAATACTTTTAGTGTATGAATTCAAGGTTAATTTAGGAGACATATTCATTATGACAGTGTGTTATTGGTAGAAGGATAGATACATTGATAAACATAATAGAAGTCAGTAAGGAAACACACACATATTCATGCATGAACACATACTGAGTCAATGTGACAAAGTAATTTATCAGGGAATGAATAGCCATTTTTACAAACTGTGTTCTAAAAATTACTTATCCAGGTTTTCTTTAAAAAATAAATCTCTTTTCAAGCCTTTATTTGAGCCATATGCAAAATTCGCTTCATATAAATTAATGCATTTAAGAAATTATCATTGACATAAAGGACAAATCTCTTTTAAAAAAATAAAAAATATGAAAATAATATCTTTCTGAACTTAAAATGTTTAATGCCTTTGTAAAGAGGATTTTAAAAGTATGAATCATATATATTTTTTTTAAAGTTAGCATTGGAGGGGGATTGAACCTTCAGGGCCTTGCACAAGTCAGGCAAGTGCTCAACCACTGAGTTATGTCCCCAGACCTAGAATTGGACTTTTAATGATTTATAATTTATAATGACATCATTAAGACAACAAAAGAAGTATACAAATACTGTGAGAATATATTTGCAATAAATATATCTTACAAAAAAAAGTGTATCTTTAGTGTATGAATGATTCCAACCAATCTACTAGGAGAAAAATAAAAACTAAAAATTTGTAGTACATTTGAACAGAGGTTATACAAAAGAAGATACACAAATATAAGTATTTCAAATATATATATATATATATATATATATATATATATATATATATATATATATCTTAAGATTAATTATTAGAAAATTCTTTGAAATGTCTAATGTTTGCAAAAATGAGGAGCAATTATGACTCTCATACTTGGTAGAGATGTAAAATGGCATAACTACTTTGTAAGAGTATGGTCATATTTTTATACTATTAAACATGCATATTACACATGACCTAGCAATTCTATTCTCTGGTGCTTACCCAAGAGAATGTTGACAAGGTTATATACATCTGTTAAAGTCAACTGAGATGAGCAATGATGATGGGTTCACTTTGTAACTTAAAACTAAAATTGTTTTAACATATTCTGTGTTTGACAGGTGATTACTGCTCATGGATCTTGCTTTTGTGGAGAGTGATATGAATACATACTTTAAGATACATATTCACTTCCTTTGATGCTTTTTCTGAGGAGATTTTTACTTCAGAGGTAACCATAAGTTATCTTCAAATGATTTCTTGGAGAGTGAGATTTTAGATAGTGAGAATGTTTATTAGTCAGATTTTTTAAATAATACATTTAAAATATTCCCCCAATTCTGCTTCATCATCTTAGAATTCTGCTATTCTCAGCTCCAGACTATCAGTCAGATTCAGGTCTATATAACTTGCCTCATTTTTCTCATACCCAGCTTAAATTTATACTCACTCATTGGACCTTGCACTTATGGTGCAGATAAGGAGCTTTACCGTTGTCACACCTCTGTGCATTTCCCATTGATGATGTAGAGCTGCATGTATGCATAGGCCGGTGCCAAAGTCAACGGTGTTTCAAGGCTCTTTGTACAACAAATGGGATTGGAGAATGAATGTTGATGATCAATCATATATAAGAGAGGTAATTCATATCATAAACAATTTTCAGGAACATGATTTCCCATGCGTTTGGCACCAGAGTACAAAATATCCAATTTCCTTGGGAATACAATGAACATGGTGTTCGGGAGCAAGTTTCATGTCTGCTAGCTGTCTTTTCAATGAAGCTCACGTTCATTGGGTTGCTAATTTCATTATGCATATCTCATTAATTCTTCATCTTGTCTTGAATCAGTAAATCGCCTTAACTAAATGTAAGCTGTGGTTTATGTTTCTTCTCTGACTCATTATTCTCACTTTATTTTTTGATCTATATACTATTTATTTGTTTGTTACACTGATTGGCAAACTGAGGCAAAAAAAAAAAAAAAGTACAAAATGCCAGCCAGACAGGGTGACACACTCCTGTAATCCCAGGGCTTAGAGGCTGCAACTGGAGGATCCTGAGTTCAAGGCAGCCTCAGCAAAAGCGAGGCACTGAGCAACTCAGTGAGATCCTGTCTCTAAACAAAATACAAAATAGGGCCAGGAATGTGGTTGAGTGGCCGAATGCCCCTGAGTTCAATCCTTGGTACCACCGCCGGCAAAAAAAGTACAAATTGCTTATAGTAGAACATAACAAATATGAGTCAGTATTTTTAGCATATTTGGAGATTTGATAAATGCACTAAAGTCTGTCACTTTTCATATGAATACATAACTTCTTTACTTTAAAAAAATCATATGTGTTCTGAGCCATATTTGAATATAGGTTTTAAGTTATTTAATTTATTGCCTCTCCCCTGTATCTCAGCATTCTTCTTCCCTATACTACCACCTTTGTCTCATTTAAACATGAATTTTCTCTGGTGACTGTATCAAATTAAGTCAGTTCTTTGAGTTTAGTTCCAAAGACACATACAGATAATAGCAGTTTATGCTCTTCTATTTCCATGCCACAGTGGTTTGAGTATAACAGTTCAGTGGCTCTGATAGAATTTTTCTCTGTCAGGCAAGTTAGAAGAACAGCTCTTAAAGCTCTGTAACTACCAAGTACATAGTAACTTGCCAAAGAAGTAGAAAGAGCAAACTCTTTGGATTTAAGTTTTATCAAAATGCAGGAATCCATTTTGGACAATCCTTACCACTACATTCAGATGCTACAAACCATTCTGCTGATTTTTAAGTTCTATCATTACACTGGATGTTCCTGTGTTGTTCTGCCATCAGTTGGTATCTCAAAAAGGAATGGTATTTCAAGAGGAAACATTTGCCAAGAAAGAAGGTACTTGACAGAAACCTTTTATGCGTGATAGACATATTCACAAAATCAATTAGGAATATTGTAAAGAATAAATATTTCTAAAATATATCCCCCCAAAAGGAGAGGTTTCTCCTATATTCTGTTATCACCTACTTCTCTAAAAAAATACTCTGAAATTCAGTAGATTTTGTATTATATTTCTCTCCCACAGAGATTCCCTGTAGTTTCTCTATAAAAACATTTTGTCTTTTGGTTCCATTTAAGAATAACTTATTTATACTCTTCAAATCAGTTTTAGCTACTTACAATATTTATAATGCAGCTTTGTAAGATTTTATCTTTGTTCCTTTTCTTTTTATGAATGACTTAGTTAGATTTTGAAAGAGATTTGTAAGGTACTGAAGAACATGTCATAATTCTTAGCTTTCTGCTACCCTAGATCCTCAGACCCAAATTTACAATTATTTGTTGGCCATCCCCACAATAAAAAAACCCAACATATCCTTCAAATGTCTTGACAGTTTACCTACAAAGATTGTTCTCTCACTATAACTCACTAGGTTGCCTAATGCTTCCAACATTCTCAGTTTTGTGGCCTAGAAATTTCAGAAAAGTATGAACCCTTCTCTCCTACACTTTAAAAATCCATCATCAGACTCTGCTTATTTTATATTGAATTGTATATTTATTTCACTTTCCTTTACTACTTTGTTTATAAATTCATATTTTATAATATAATTTCACATTTCATTGTTCTATATTACATGGTGTTTCATTGTTTTATATTAGGCTATTTTACATAATTAATCTTACATTTTTGCTGAAGTGTAAGTTCAAAGTTGTCTGGGTTTTATATAAACCAGTGTCGAAAAAATGACTGAACAAACAATTTTCTTAAAATATTCTAAACTTTTTCAAATTAATTGCTCAAAATAGACTAAGGTCAAACAACTTGGATGCTCCAAGATGTTTATCCATCACTCCTTTCTAAAGATTGATTGTGTGAGTGGCATTGGTGTTCTACCACCTATTATTAGTGAATCATTTCAGGCACAGCTCTACAATATGCACAAAAAAATATAATTTTAACTGTCCAGCAACCAGCATTTCACATCTCTTGTTAGCTCTTGCTGTTTCCCCGGCACGAAATACCTGTCTCCTTAGCTCTGCTTGTTGAAGCCTTACACATTACAAAGTATCAACTCAAGTGCCATTTCTCATAGAAATTCCTAATCCTCTAATAAGAATTGAGCCCACACTGTATTATTACAACTGCACTTTGCTCCTATCTCTACCATATCCTGCATGAGGCAGTTTTCTTTTATATACCCTTTGTGAAAAAACACTTTTTTTTTTTTTTTTTGGTATTAGATAGCAAGTTTGGGGGAAGAGAATCTATGTTCTATTCATTTTATATGTCAAGCCCTGTCCTCAAATGTGGCATAAACAGCAAAGAATATCACTGAATAAATGTTTACTAAAGGTAATAGAAAGGCATGGAAAGAAATACAATGAGATAAAATAGGATGAAGTTTTCTGACAAACTAACCCTCCAATGACAGTCCCTTTCATGACTATCTTGCTTCTTATTTGATTTTGACCAGATGTTGTTCCATTTCTCTTTACCCTTTGCATTTCCTTAGCCAAGTTATAAACTCCAAAGTTAATTAATACAGAGCATTTCACTAAGTAGATATTTAAAACTTTGCAAGATGTAAAGGAAGACATCCCTATATAGCAGACTCTTAATATGGAAATTAAAGAAAAACATTTTGTTCTATCTTCTAGTTTGACAGATGAGGGACTGAGTAAAAGCAAAGATTGCTTCTTTCCTCATACCAGTAATTGATGACAATAGTAATGACAGCTAGAAGCAATTTTAAACTACTAAAATTATAAAAGGGTAAATTTTTAGAAGGTTAAAATACAAGTCATCATAAATTAAACTCCCTTAGATTTGTTCAAATATTGCTAACTTTTATTAGGTAAAGCTTTTTATAATATTTATTAATCAGTACATATCTAAAATATAAAAATCATTTTTCAACAAAAGCCAAAGTTAAAACTATTTGGAAACTGTAAGATGAAAATCAATCTCTGTGTACCTGTGTGCATTAAATTTTTCATAAAAAGGAAATAAGAAAGAACATCACATATGTAAATTTTTTAAATTTCCAAACCAGTAGATATCTTCTCACTGATCTCAACTATATGAATCCAAAATTGTGATGTTACAGGGCTTGAAAGAATTAAGGTTCAGATTACTTAGTATTCATTTGATTAATATAATACTTTATTAACAAAGCCATGTATAATTATATGTAAAAAGCAGTTGTGAAAAATGAAATTGCAAAGATCAGTGGGGAAAACAAAATACTGATGAGATACAAAGTTTTTGCTCAAAAGGGTGTTTAAAAGGAGACAAATAATATTTGTGTGAACAGGGTAATAAGCTATAGATAGAGAAAGCTGCAGGGAAGTGCAATGTGTTGTAGGCATGAGGACAGAGTAGCCTCAGACGAGATTGAAAAAGGTAGCTAACTCTGAGGATTATGACTGAATAATTGTGTATTCTGTTTAGGGAATGTTGAGTTCAAACTTACTGGAAATTGTATATATCAAGTAAACTGGTGAACTATTTATACTCAAAGTTATGAAAGAAGAAATATCAGAAATGACTAGCACTAAACTCTAAAGGATATCAATGAAAGTAAAAATTGAAGAAGACAGTTGTACTCAATAGTGAAATACAGTGATTCAGTGCAGGATGGAGATCAGGACTGTGTGGTGCCATGAAAGCAGACATGAATATATTTCCAGAAGGAAAAAGTGGCAAATAGCATGAACTACTGGAAGGATTTAAACAAGATAAAGGATGAAAAATACATAAAATTCAGTGACACTGAGATCATATTTGGATTTTTTTAAAGTTAGTTCAATGAAATCATTGGGCCAGAATGCAAATGGTATCATGAATACAAGTGAAAAAAAAATAGAAAGAAGCTATTATGAACATTTAAAAAGTGACATAAAGAGGGATTAGAAATCCATGGTAAAGACAGGAATATGACTGCTGTTGGTTTAGTATTATTTCAGAGAGACTTGAATATTTTTTTAAATTTTACAGTAATAAGTTTGTAGTATTGGAAATATTGAAGACACTAATAGGATAGTAAGAATGGCATCATTTTTAACTTCTCAGAAGATGAGATATAGAGACTGGTGGACAAAATGGCCTTGGACATGATGTACATTTTATGTACAGTTCAGCCTTGGATTTTGTTCACTAGAAGAAAATAGCATTCCTCCCCAATGACTTTAATGCTTTTCAGTAAGGGCAAAATTATCTTCTAAAAGTTTGAGTGCATGTGGGAGTTTTAAGATGTATGGTGGAAGAAGAGGTTACACATAGTGATTGAAAATTGCACAGCATTGATTGGAAACACCAAGGGGCCACTTGTAATTGGCAACCAAGGATTTAGTCTACCTGATTCAGTGTTTATCTTTGGTACCACTCCGTACCTTAAGTAGGTCAACAGGGAGCTAACCCAGAAGATTCACCTAATACTAAGGAAAATAGTCTATTTATAAGGACATACTATCTACACGTACGAAAAAGAAGGTAGACATTTTTATAATGAGAGGAATATCCAAGGAGAATTTATGATTTAGAGGAAGGAAAATCTAGGTCTTGAGAATAATTAGCCACTAAACTCTTGAAATGATGATATGACCAGTCTTTTAAAAAAATTATCAATAGAAATGTAAAGGCACTACAAGTAGGAAGTTCCATGTTGAGTAGAAGTGAAAAGGGAATGGGTAGAAATAAGGAAGGTATCATTGATAGTGCACCAAATAGCATTTCCTTAAAAAAAAAAAAAAAAAAAAAAAACTGTGTGTGACACAAGGCAGAGCCAGGAGCAACTGTCAGAGTGTGACAAATGGCTCTGAGAAAATTAATGGGATGTGGAAAAATGAGCAGCCTTCATTTGATACAAATAACTTCTGAGGCTTCCACATAACAGAAATGACTCCAGAAGAAAAAAAAATACAGGTTTTAGAGAAATCTGTGGTTATAAGTTATAATTGCTAAATATTTTACAGATTTTAGGTAATGTATTAGTTATGATACAGAAACCTACAAAAAAAATAGACATGGGGTGAGAGAAAGAATATTTTCAGGAAAAATCAACACAGAGAAAAGCTGAGATGTGAGTATGAGAGATGAATGAGCTACTGAGATGTTAAATAAAACCAGAGCAAGAGATTCAGGGCATGAGAAGATTGGAGACCCCAGGTTATTGAGAAGCACACCTGGGGTTTCCCATTCCCCCACTGGTATTCATTTTTGGTAAACAGAGTTGCTAGTGTTGGCCTCTAGGTGGTACAGGAGTACTTACCTTGGAGCAGAAAGAGTTATGTCCTGGTTCATGTGGTGATTGAATATTTATCCCTAAGTGTATTGTCAAATAAAGGGAAAATATTAAATATGCACATATATATATATATAGAGAGAGAGAGAGAGAGTTATTTATAAACCTTTATTATCTATGCTTTATGATAAGACCTTAAGATTCCTGATCATTTGTTCACTGTACCAGGATACTAAAAACCTTGATCTCATTCTGCAATTGGTTTGATGGTCTTTCCAGGGAGTGAGAATTTTAGTGAACAATCCTAGGCAGGAGGCTATAATTGAAATACATGCTCTTTAGACCTGGAAGTAATTAACAAAGCGAAAGAGATAACCTGAATACCAAGCACACATTTCAGTAATATAGTTATTGGAATAAACAGGATTAAAAAATGGCACATATAATAGTATAAGGCCAAGAGTTTCATAGGAAGGAAGAAAGCAGTCTTCCATATAAAGAGGTAAAAAACAACTTCTAAGGTTTTATAACTTTAGTTTTCCATTAAAGGTTTTGAGATACAAGAAGAAAGAGTTCCAAAAAATTGACTTTAAAAAAAATACTTAATAAAAAAAGCATTTAAAGTTCAGAAAAACACATAATCAAAAATCAAATGTCCCCTTAAATGACAAAATCTCCACTATTCTCCATTACTTATCCTGACATCAAGGGCTTTAATTATGAATTACCAACCCCACCTCATCCGACTTTCTTATATTCACAGGAACATTAATTTTATCCAATTTCAATGTGCCTGTAGGTAAATATACAAATAAGTGAGCAAGAAAAAGTGGGGAAAATTTTTTAATAATAATTGAGCATTTTTGATGTTGAATATTATGTGGTATCTGGGGGAGAGAAAAAATTGTTGAAGTTTATCACATGTATTCCTAGCTTTGGGGAATACAAAATATATTAATATTTAATTTGCATTGTCTCTTCAATATATTTTTGTATCAAGAAGTTGCTTTTTAAGAGCATCATTATTAATATCTAACATTTCCCATAGAGTAAGATACATTTATTTAGGAAGTTACTGCTACATTGGGGAACCAGTAAAGATTTATTTGAGCAACCTTGTGCACTGAGTAGGAATAGTATATTTAAAGCCAGATATTCTCCTATGTTCTTTTTTTTTAGAGATATTTTTAGAAATTTTTATTTGTTATAAAAATTTTGTTAGACTATGCAGACTAAAAAATATATTTTGTGAAAAGTATAAGATCTTCACTTAAACTAGCAAAAATCGATCATAGAATTTGAAACACTTCTGAAAATATCAAAGATCAATTGACTGATGAAAAATCACATATACTTTGTTTTATCTCTAGATAGGTCACCTCCCCCTAAACATTCTGAGCACATTTTTTTTTATATTTTTTTATTGGTTGTTCAAAACATTACAAAGCTCATGATATATCATCTTTCATACATTTGACTCAATTGGGTTATGAACTCCCATTTTTACCCCAAATACAAATTGCAGAATCACATGGGTTACACACTCACATTTTTACATAATGGCATATTAGTGACTGTTGTATTCTGCTACCTTTCCTATCCCCTACTATCCCCCCTCCCCTCCCCTCCCATCTTCCCTCTCTACCTCATCTGCTGTTGTTCAATTCTCTCCCTTGTTTCCCCCCGCTTTCCCCTCACATCCTCTTCTATGTAATTTTGTGTAACATTGAGGGTCTCCTACCATTTCCATATGCTTTCCCTTCTCTCTCCCTTTCTCTCCCCCCACTCGTCTTTGTTGGGGAAAAAAGTGCAAAGCAGTGTTGGAATCACTTATTCAAGAGACAAAACTGTGAGCTGTGTATTTTAATAAGGGAAGTTAAACCAGAGTAGGAACAGGTAAAATTATCAAAGACATTTGCCTTTGGGGAGAGTATTGGCATAAGAAAGGGCACCAGGTACAAATTTATGTTATAGCCTTTTAATATGGTTTGATTTTTTTCAAACTTTGTAATACAGATAAATACTAAAAGCAGAATATTTTAAAAGGTCAGTTTGAGTGAAATGATGCCTTTTACTTTCATTTCTATAACCCACAACCGTGTAATCTAAAGTTCTCAATTCCTGCCGAAGAGCAACCACCTGTAGCTTGAAGACCTCATCACACAATGGAATTGATGACAGATGCCTTTTAATTTCTGGGCACCCTATGCTCTCTTTTCCCATATTAGAATCTCTTTGCTTGTGTTACCAATCTGCAAATAGGCATAGAAAAATATCTGTTTTATTCCATTTCACAAAGCTAAGTTTAGTTCATTTGTGAACACTTTTGAATAGATTAACTTAGAAGCATTCTTCTGTGGACAGAAAATGTGACTGTAGAGTCTCAAAGAGTAAAGGCTGTCTTGAAGCACATGTGTTTTAGGAAAGTAGAGCCAGAAAAACTATTTCACATCTGTACTTAAATTTCTTTATTATTAAAACAGGGATACCTACGATTTAGTAATTTATGGGTAACATGCATAAGTACATAATATTTAGAAATATCTGATCTACAAGAAATAAAAATGATAACTCTATCATAATAATTATTAATATAATTAGAATTTTTATTTCAGTCAGCCTTCCAAAGGCTTCAAGTCATCTATTCCTCTCTTTGCATACATAAGACAATGTTAGAAGAGGGAGCAATAACTTTTTGTAGTCGACAGGCATTTCAGTGTTTAATCTAGAGCCAGGCAAGCTCACATTGTACCTTTAGTAAAGTTTGGGGTGTTCAGTGTATAACACCAAAGTGTAATCTGTGGAATCTGGTGCAAATAAAAGGTCCATGCTAAAACTCTCTGTAAACTTAGTCAGAAATGCTCATTTTGAAATAGTGAGTTGAAAATACTAATTTATATAATTATATAAATTATAATAAGTTTAAGGTTTCTCATGTCTCATACCAGAAAAATTCACATTTTGGTGAAGATATGTTTTTATTTTTTCCTCTTTCCTAGCTCCCTTTTAATATGTTGTCTGCACAAATCATGTTTGGCCTTCAGTGTCCAGCTGTATGTTTTATGGTCCTTTGTTCATTTCCATTTTTTTTTCTTCCTGAGTTCGCATGAGTGTGGGTGTTTGTGTTTGTGTGTGTGTGTGTGTGTGCGCACACACACACATGAATTAGGTGCATACTCTTTAAATTGGGGCTGAGTAGCATCAGATGCATACAACTGGTGACTTACAAGTAATTTACAAATTTATTTTTGTTTTTCATGGTCTATTAATGACACATAAGAGAACTTTCCTCTCAGTAAAATATTCCCAGTATTAATACTTAGCCTGGAAATGGACTATCACAGGTAGAAGATGCCTAATTGAACTTTAGCTCTACCCACCATAATCTTAATTTTTCTTTGAAAAGAATGAGTTCTGAAGATGAGGCAGAACCTACCCAGATCCAGATCGATGCACCACTGGTCCAGAACTATTTCAACATGTAAATTCTAATAGTCTACAGAGGAAAATCCAAGGATTGATTATATGTTATCCCTAGATTTTAGTATGAATAAGTTTACCCAGTCTGGATGGCAGTGCTTTTAAACAGACATGTATTTTGAGAAAGAAGCTATTTTTTACCCACTTCTTCATAAAGAAGTGGAGAAATGCCACTGTTTATAGGAAGATAAAGCAAGTGGACATTTTATGAAGGCATACTTTTGAATTAGATGAAGACATAAATCTATTGCTGAAATTACCTGCAAATATACAGACAATGCTACAGCTCAAGACAATACAACACAAATCAGGGAGAAAATTATTTGCCAATAAATCTTAATCTACTACAATTTTATTTTCTCTCATCTATTTGCTATGTGCCACTCCTGAATTTTAGGTGCTAGCTCTATTACTTGGAAATAGGCTTGCCCTAATAAAACTGACATTTCTAAAGGGCTGTTTTCATGGAATCATGCTTTTGCTTCTGAGATCCCTAATTCAACACCTCTGACAGAGCCTCAATTCTTTGCAGGGCACAATACTGGGAACAAAGGAGAAATAAAAATAAAAGGAGCAAAGAGATGAGAGCAGGGATAAACTCTTAGAGCTGTTTTATTCCTTATAATTCAAAAAGTTACAGAGTTCTCTGGTACTGAAACTGAATTTCTCCATTCTTACTGTTTCTTTGGTTTTATATCCATGTCAGGCAAAACCAGACTTTTAGATTATTTTTGGCTATATTCTTCTCTGTAACCAAAACTTGATAAGATTTCTTTTTTGTTTCCATGTTATATCTCAAATAATTACTTGATTATAATTCATATATACTCAGTTTGTGTGGAAGCAGCAAAAATCTTTGAAATTTTCAATTGGCATATCTCAAATAAGAACATAAAATGAAATAATAATGACTAATCCCAAAGCGAATGAGATATATTATTTAACTCAAAAAATGTATGCTAGCCAAGGACTTTTTCATTCAATTATTTTATTTCAATATTTTCTGTGGAATATAACATTTTAGCCAAACTGAAATGAAAGCCTCATCTCCATGAAAGGCTTTATCTCCTTAGAGATTGTTTGTATGTCATTCAGTCTTAAGCTTTTAGGCACTGAAAATATTGGACTGAAATTATCCCAGCCAAATAAATGTTAAATTAACTCCATTTATTAATTTTAGCACCAGCTCCATCTCTTTGTTTCAGGAAAGCTAAATTTTATTGTTATACACATTTGGTTACAGATGCCACACACTAACATTTACTTTCATTGTTATATTGGAACTACAAATTAACTGTTTAGGACTGGGAAAAAACATTATCATGAACAAAATAAGAACACCAGGATTTGAAAATAAATATTTCAAAAAGTAGTTCCTAAAACATCAGTGAGTAATAAAAACAAAATTTTATTTTAAATAGTATTGGATATTTCATTAAGTTAAATGAAAATAGTCTTCTGCAGTATAGATTTTTTTTAATCATTGCCTTTATATCTCAAACAAGCTGAGTGACTACTTAATAAGAAATGTATTACATAGCCCAAAATTATTTGACCATCAGACCAATACCTAGAACATCTTGTCAAAATCCAGTTCCAAGGGCTGGGGATGTGGCTCAAGCAGTAGCGCAATCATCTGGCATGCCTGCGGCTCGGGTTTGATCCTCAGCACCACATACAAACAAAGATGTTGTGTCTGCTGAAAACTAAAAATAAATAAATAAATATTAAAAATTCTCTCTCTCTTTAAAAAAAAATCCAGTTCTAAGGGATAAAATTTTAAATGTTTTGTGTGAATAAAAACAGTAATAGTCTACTTTATAAACTTTAATACATATAGATGTTAAGTTTCCCTTTCTTTCCTTTCAAATGCAAGAAAAATCTTTTAGTAACAATGAGCAATTTAAAATACATCTGTGGGAGACCAACCTTACACGTGACTGGTGACTGGGTTACACTCCCTAGCTGGGTGCTAAGGCTCTCAGTCACAGAAATGTGGCACCCATCTTGGGTGTGAGGGTGGGTGTCTCGTGCATGGGTGTGTCTTGCTATAGCCCCATGGGTGAAGCTACACTCACCTGTTCCTTTGTAATATAACCCCTTGCCCTGCTTAGGATAGAATCTTCCATGGAAGTGCCTTGTGTGTGTCCCCTTCTTTTACTGTGCCCTTGGGTGTGGCCTACCCAGGTGTCAGCCAACCTGCTGACAGTGGACATCATGAAGATAGACTCAGCCCCCTGAAACCTGACCCCTTGCCTCATTTAAATGGCTTCTCCTCAATAAAAGGGGTCAGCGCGTGCTCTCTCTCTCTCTCTCTTTCTATGGACCCTTAAGGTCAGAGGAGCCATCACAGTGACCCCAAAGAAAAAGGTATTTGTGTCTCTTGTGTGGTTATTTCGTGCAGCCCAGTTAGCCCAGTTTAACTGGGGTGACTCCTGAGCCTTTTAGTTGTGAGAACAGAAACCCGGCATACATATACTTTATCAAATATGAAAGAATTAATAATTTAAAGTAGTAAAAGAAATTTTTGCTTTCTCTTTTGTTTACTTAGGCAGCATGTATACTTGTTAAGATTTGGATATGAGATATTGACCAAAAGCTTGATTGGTAGTGCAAGAATGTTCAGATGTGATTAGATTATGAGAGCTGTCACCTCATAAATTAATTAATATATTTGATGAATTAATAATTTCAATGGATTAATTAGGTGATAATTTTAAGCATGTGGGACATGCCCAGAGGAGTTAGATCACTGGAGCTGTGCCCTGGGGATTTTAATTTTGTCCCTAGCAAGTGAACCTTACGCTCTGCTTCCTGACTGAACATGAACTGAGAAGATTTCCCTTGGTATGTTTTTCTGCCATGATGTTCTACCTAGTCTCAGCCCAAAGCAATGGAATCAATCACCCATGTATTGAATCTTTCAATCCATGAACTCAAAATAAACTTTTCCTCCAATCAGTTTTTCTGGTCAGGTGTTTTGATCACAGTTACACTAAGTTGAATGACACAGAATTTGGCACTGAGAAGTGGTATTATTGCTCTAACTGACCATGTGATTCAGAAACCTTTTGAATTAGTTGGTGTGAAAAGATTAGAAAAGTTTGGAGATGTAGGCTGGAGAAGACATAGAATGTTCTAAATATTGTAAGCAGAGCTTAATGGGCAGTTCTGTTGAGAGCTCAGAAGACCAGATGCTGATAAGAACGTGAACAGTAAAGACTGTGCTAATGAGGTTTCAGAGAGGAGTAAGAACTCTATTGGAAACTTTATTAGAGCCATTAATGTTATATTCTGGCAATAGATTTGTCTACATTTTGCAATGATCTGAGACTTTCTGTAAGACTTAGTTTAAAGGTGATGAAATAATTAGTGTTGCAGAGAAAATTTCAAGCAGCACAGAATTAAGGAGATAGGGCAGTTATTCCTGCCAGTTTTTAAAAAGGTTTGCTATGAAAACCAGAAGTAAATAGTAGAGAGGAAAGACTTGAAACCTTGCAGTTTGATAAGAAATTACATGTAAAAATTGATACCAAAGAAGATGTGGTTATTGAAGACAGTACTACCACTAAAGGACACTCAGATACACTGATTAAATGGTTAAATGGAGCCCAACTGCTGCTTAAGTTAAATGGAGCCCAACTGCTGCTTAAGTTGGCCAGAGACTTTGGCATTGTCCATGTGGTGCAGTTCTACAGGGATGCAGAAGTACTGAGATTTCAAATGAAGGCAAGAGAGGTCAAGCAAAGTGTAGCAGGGTCAGAATCTCTGCAAGTAACCCCTAAGGCAGTGATGTATGAAGCTATGAGAAGGAATTTGAAGCTAGAATGGAGACCTCAGAATTAAGACTTGCCGGTAATGTGGATTAAGACATACCGGTAATGTGGAATGTCTGCTGAGGAAATCTACTTGTGGAGAATGTCAGCCTCAGAGAGAGGTCATGAGCGCTGTCACTAGAAAGACCGTGGTGCAAAACTGTTCAAAACCTTTGGAGAGAACATCTTACCAACCAACAATTGCCTAAGATGCTGGACCGGGAGTTAACAGCACCTAACATTTGCCTAGGTGGATTTCAGTCTTGCTTTGGTCCCATCCGTTCTTTCCATCATCTTTCTTTGTGAATGTGTATGCTTACTCTATGGGACTGTAGTACCATTCTTTTGTTTCTTACAGAGAGTCACAGCGAAGAGGGTGCCTCAAGTCAGAGGAAACTTTGGACTCAGACTTTTGAGTGAATTTAGAGCTGTTAAGACTTTGGGTATTCTTGAAGTTGAACTGAATTCATTTTATGCTGTGAGATGTATATGACCTCAAGGGTGGACTGTCATAGTTTTGATATGAGGTTTCCCTCCAAAAGTCCCCATGTCAATGCAGGAATGGTGAGAGGTGAAATAATTATATTATGAGAGCCATAATATTATCAGTGTATTAATCCATTTACTAAATTAATAATTTGAATGGATTAACTGTGTGGTGATTTTAAGTAGGTAGGACATAGTAGGAAGAGGCAGGTCACTGATGATATACAATGGGAATTATATGTTTAGTTCCGAATGAACAGAAATCTCTCCTTCTGCTTCCTGGATTCCATGAACTGACCAGTTTTCTTCTCCTCTGACCACCTGTCATGATGCTCTACTTTACCTCAGTCCCAGAGCAATGGAATTGATTGACCATGGACTGAACCTCTTAATCCATGAGCTCAAAATAGACTTTCCCTCTTGTATGTTTTTCTGGTTAGGTATTTTAGTCATGGTGATGCTAAACTGACTAACACAATGCTGAACTAATATTATTGTTCACTATTAACAAGTCATTTGCTTAAGGTTTAAGTTATCTTTAAAATACTCATAAAAATATTTCTTCCTATTATCTTAATCAAAAGTTTATATTGCAACTTTTCTATTACCTTTGTAATCAATAAAAGTTTAAAGATATCACTGTTCACTATTAGAGAGATTAAATAGGTTAGAAAAGTTCAAATTTATAATCTCTATTACATTGTTAGATGTCATAAAAGAAACATTTTTAATGATTTTTATCTCACAGGGATTGATCTGTGATATTTGACTATTATTAAAAACTATTAACAATATGATATTTTCAAATAAGTTTCACATAAATATCATTAAAATATAGGAAAATATTTTAAGTGTTGTATTATTTACCTTTATGGCTTATTTTCCAAGCCAAAATGAAATAACAGTGGTGGATTCTTTGCAAAAGAAACAAGTGCTGAAGTGTTTCTCAAATTAGGTTACATATACATACTAATACATTCTTACTGGTATTACCACTGTCATTGAATACTAAACGTTTCAAAAAGTTCTCTACTTTCAAAAATGCCTACAAATGTATCTTCCAATCATTTAGTTTCACCAATGAAGTAAATTGTTTTGTTGAGGTTAAATTGTTTGGCCAATGTACGTAAATCCTGTGTTTAATATTCATATACAGTAAGATACATTATCTTATTAGGCTTGGGGAAATGTTTTTTTCTCATGATTTCATATTAAGTTTTAGTTAAAAATTTTTAAATCTTCAGGTAACTAAAAAATTCACCCAAATTGTAGATTCTAAGAAGTTGAATTTTTAGTTTATATGTTCATCTGTGCATTGGTTTGTATTTTTTTTAGGACAGTTTTTTTAACTACAAACATTTTTCCAGATAATTAGAAACAAAAGGTGTGAAATACTCTCTCAGCTATTACAATGATATTATTTTTGACTTTATAAGCACCAAATGAGTCAGAAACTTCAAATTTTCAGAATACTTTTATGGTGTCAAACATTATGGAGGTTATTAACTGAGTGCTATTTTTATATTTTATGTTATTACATCAATAAAAATTGATGGTAGGAAAGCTAGATTTTTTTTTTTAGATTAAAGAAGACAGGCTTCTGATGTGCAAGCCTGCCTAAAGGAAACTTAATATTTGATATTCTGCTCTCTTTTTTTGAGTTTCACAATCAGAGGAAAACCAAATGATTGTAATGTGTTTTTGCTGTTGCTATTAAATGTTTTATTTCACTTAATTTTATTTTTATTATAGTATGAATAGTTGATCCTATTTAGCTCTTTAGACTGGCTCAGATAGTTGCCTCTGCTACTGAGGATATAACCAGGGAACCAGAAATCAGCATAAAAACTTAAGATAAAGAGAATTTAATGCGGGACACTGATTATATTAGGGATACAAGAGCTAAAACAATAACAGAAACTTGAAAAACAAATGAGAGGTTAATAGGAAGGAAAAGCCTTATTACTCTGAGGGTAGAAAAACAAGGGAATGAGATTGTTTAACTTGTGCCTACAGCCCAGGTTTTCTTGAAATTTTTGCATAAGCAGAATGTGGGTTCTCCAGTAACTAAAGGAAAAAATGGCTATTTCAAGGGCAATGGAACCTGGTTTATGTGAGAGCTGGAAAAATGCCGTCTATTGTCATTAGTTACTTTGAGCCAAACAGGCACAGGGACAGAACATTCCATCCAATTTGTCACCTATGTTAACCCTGTTTAGCTTTCACATAATTTATGCTCCCTCCAACTTGTGGCTACTATATCATACAAAGTGAAGATATGCTCATTCTCTCCTCAAAAGTGGGAGAGAGAAAACTCCCACCAATAATCGCATTTATGTTTAGAACTTGCAACAGACTTTCCTTTCCGGGGTTACATCATTTCTACTCACCCAGCATCAATCAAATTAGTAAAAAAAAAAAAATAGTTGAAACTAGCAATAAAAAAAATACCTAATAAATAATTATGAATACCAAATGAATGGATACTTAAAGGAATGAAGAAATACATAAGTAAATATGACAGCAAGAGGTTCTGAAGAATTCCTGTTGGATTCCAGACATAGACTTCCTCTTTTCTTTTAAGTAATCTGTTTTAAATTAGATTGTATAAATTCTTCTAGGAAAAGGCTTTAGCCAGCCTCCAAAGTGCACTGAAGCTGAGATGTGCACCAGAGGTGTTTCCACATCACAGCTGAGGGGCTGCGCCCTGTCAGTCTCAAAGCATTCACTCATCATAAGGTACAGGATGCTTCCAAAAAAAGGAGTCTGGTCTTGAGCCATGCAGTGTTTTGTAGAAAAGGCCAGTTTTCAGAGGTGACTGACCCTTGAGTGTGGTGGCTGTCTGCACACTCAGCACCTGAAGGTCTATCAGTGTTTGGCAGATCTAACCAACACATCATAGCTCCAAGTTCACTTATTTGTTTTTTAATTCTAGAGTTTCTTCAATTATTTTTCCTTTCTAACAATTTTGTTTCTCCATATTTTTTTCATTCTTTATGCATAATTTATAATAAACATATACCTTCATTTCAGACTTGTGATTGGCTATTATTTTATTATTTAGACATACACAGAGATTTAGGTGTGCAGAATAATGTGTGCATAAATATACATATATCATTTTTACATAATGAACAACTTCTTCCATAAAGAATAAGAACAGTAACCAAAAGTTATTTACCTAGATAATACTAAATTAATATTGACTAGGTTTTATTGTATCATTTTTTGTGTATATGAGAAACAAAATTTTCATTCAATTGAAACTTTTTATTTCTTAAATATTAAATATTACTTATATAATATGTGATACAACAAATCATCAAGACATTGGTAATTGTTGAAGCTGAGTCATATGTACATGAGGTCATTATGCAATTTTTATCTATATTGTGTTTTGAAATAATCTCAATAAACATTTCAATGTTGTATAAAGGAGATAGTGCATGCAAAAGTAGCAACTGTAATCTTTCTCATGATAAACAAAACAATGATAATAGGTGACAATTCTATCTGTATTGAATAATTTTTTTCAATATGTTAGTGAGAAAAAACAAAACAAAATCCTGAGAGAAGTAAAGCACAAAAGTATTTACTCCAAAGATTTAATGAGCAATCAAAACATATTTAAATTGATTTATTAGGAAGGAAAACCATATATAACCATAAAAAAGTGAAAAGTTCATATACAAGAGTTGAAAAACAATAGGACATTGTGAAAACAAGTTCTAATCCTCTAATCCACAGATAGATATGTATTTGAAAACATGCACAGACATCTAAAATCAAATACTTAATTTTAAATTAGTTCACTCATCCTAGCTTCCCAAATTAGCTCACTCATCCATGCTTGCTCCACACTAACATCACTAGTTTTGCAAGTGAAATCTCTGAAGTTTTCTTTTGTATTTCACTTTTCATTTCCAAATCTGTACCACACACACAAAAGAAAAGTAAACAGAAAAAAACACATGACACAGCATTTCTAGTCTTTTAGGAAAAGTAAATACTACGTAGTGGTTTTAAATAGACAGAGAATATAAAATTGTTACTCAGTCTTAGTCCAAGCTTTTTAATTCTTAGATATGGCTTTACTGCTTCTTAATTATTCCATTATTGCAATTCATATTTGTAAAAATTTATTACAAATTGCCCAACAAAGTAGGCTGAACCAGAAGGTTAATGGCAGATTTGCTTTGCAAAACATCATACAAATTGATGAAATCAGAGTGGCTGTGGTTCAAGGATAATTAATTTATAAATGAACTAATACTCTAATCAATTCTAATCCAAGAATATCTGAAAATGACATTACCCTTAAGAACTATGAACGTTATACAGAGTGGAAAAATCAGCATGGAATGAGTAGAGGATACGGTAAGCAAACACAATAATCCCTAGAATCAAGACAGTCAAGAAAAGTACACACACAGACACATACACACACATAAACCACAGTATATACCTGCATGGTACTTGCCACTTATTTTAAACCAATCTTATATGTATGAAACAAATGAATAACAGATTTGCATGAATTTCTCATCTTGACAATTGGGTTTATTCTTTCAAGAGAAGCTAATCTTTTGCCAGACATTTCATTTGCATTTTCTGTGAAGAAGATATAGATTGTGTAATATTTAATGCACTCATTTGAGCAGTTAAGGAAGCTGAGGAAATCCCAAGAACAATGAACATAAAAATTTCATTTATATTTAAAATATATAGAGAATTTTTGTATACAAATCTCTGCCTTTGTAAGGGATTAAGATAAACCCCCTCAAGTACCTAGATGTGAAAGGCAGATAGTCAATTTCATGGTAGCATAAATCAAAATGACTCCAATCATCATGATTCACAAATCAATCCTTCTTCTTTTTTAGGTTGTATTTCCTATAGTTAGGAACATTTTGTTAACTGTATCAGGAAAAACACTAATATCCATGTTACTCAGAGAAAACAAATGCTTTTTGTATAAAGGTTTGGAAGATTTGTTTGCCAGATAGTCTCATAAGAATGAAAATACTATTTTCTGGGGGAGGGGAGGAATCCATGTGCCAAGATCTCTGAAGCACCTGCTTCAAAACTATTCTAGAGACCTTGGGGTCCATAACAAGTGTATCAGGGACAGGCAGTCACCACTATTAGAGGATTCCAATAGTGGATGGAATGTGCAATTTACAGGTAGAAGAAAATGTTTGGAGAACATTCCTCGGAAAATTTATCTGCACTAAAAGTAAAAATTCAGATCATGAGTTAGCAGACATTTTAATCACTGAAGTCAGGACAATTACATCAATGATATAATGACTTTCAGTAAAGATCCTCATTGTTTTCTTTATTTATTTGTGATGATGCAGAATGTGGTGACTGCTATATACAGAGTTAATAAGATTGTGCTTAAAGAAAAAACTGATTATAATGAGTAAGGAATATTATTACTTTTTGTTCTAAGCCTTTACTGAGATTAAAATGTTATAAACAGTTATCTAAGGAGAAAATGATATAATGCTTTTTTTGTATTATAAACAAATGTCTCATAAATTCATTAGTTTAAGCCCTATTGTTTTAGTCAGCTTTTTCATTGCTGTGACTATTGGATCTGACCAGAACAACTATAGAGGAGGAAAATTTTATTTGAGGGCTCAAGGTTTCAGAAGTCTTACTCCATAGAAGGCTGACTCCATTCCTCAGGGCTTGATATGAGTCTGAATATCATGGTGGAGTGTAGCGCAGAGGGAAAAAGCTCACATCATGTTGATCAAGAAGCAAAGAGAGAGAGAGACTCCATTTGCCAGATACAAATATATACACCAAAGCCATGGCCCAATTCCCATCTTCTCCAGACTCACCGTACCAATTAAGTTAATTCCATCAGGGATTAACTCACTAATTAGGCTAAAGCTATAACCCAATCATTTCTCCGCCAAACCTTCTTGCATTGTCTGACATGTGAGCTTTAGGAGGACACCTCACATCCAAACCATAACACCTCTGAATATGTAATGGAGTATAAAATGTATGTATTCTTAATTAGATGCCACAAGAATCAATTCTGTGTTATTCAAAAAGGAAATAAATGTGCTAAAATAGCACAAAGTATCACACCTATAATCTCTTGGGTAAGAAAATAGGAAGTGTGACCTGGGATGTTGCATAAAATATTTAAGGATGAACCTTTGTCAGGTCATTTAAGTCTATGAAAAATTAAAAAAAAAGATAACATCTGCATGTACTTGAAATTTTATAGTTAAGTCTAAATGTCTGTAACTTCCTAGCAACTAATAGTGTTTGTAGTGCATCTTGGTAGATGCAGGATGCACCTGTTGCTAACACTGACTCTTAAACATTCTAACTTGCCTCCACCACATAGTTCTGCTCCTTACTCATGCGAACATCTCACATGCTGCAGAAAATAGTTCTGTTTGGGTTTTTTGAAGGACTTCCATAATGTGGTTCTACTATACTAATGGCTATACTAATTTGTACTCCTATGAACAGTGTAACAGTATGTGAATTTCCCTTCTTGTACACTCACTAGCACCTGTCAATCTTTTTTGTAGTAAATATTGTAATGAGATGATATTGTAGCTTTGATTTGTATTTCTCTCATGATTAATAATATTCAGCATATGTTCATATACTCAGTCATTTGTATATTTTCTTTTGAAAAATATCTATTGAAACAATTTACCTTTTTTTCCCACTAGATTAGTATAGTTATTGGGTTGCAATGTTTGAGTTCTTATGTACTCTGGATAGTAATCTTTTGTCAGATAAATAATTTGAAAATATTCTTTGCTATTTTGTAAATTTTTTCCTCTGTCAATTGTGTCCTTTGCTGTGCAGAAGATTTATGGTTTGACATATAGACTAATTAAGTAAATATATATTTATTGATCAATACTTATTCATTGGTAAATATTCCCCCTTATTCATTTTTGCTTTTCTTTTCTATTATTTTTGGGTATTACCCTAAAAAAATCTTTTCTCCTACCAACATCCTTATAAGAGTACTCCCTGTTTTCTCCTACATGGTTTCATAGTTCCAAGTTTTGCACTTAATTGTTGATGCATGTAACTTGATTTTTGTGTGTGGTCAGAGAGGGAAGGTTCTCCTTTAATTTCACTACAGGTGGAATAAAATTTTAATTTTCTTAGTACCATTTATTAAAGAGGCTGTTCTTTTCCCCAGTATATGTTCTTGGCAACTTTGTTAAAACTCAGTCAACTGTGAACAAGCATGCTTACTTCTGAATTCTCTATTCTGTATCAGTGGTTTATGTGTCTGATTTTCTCTCAGTATCATGCCGTTTAGTTAACACAGCTTTGAAGTCAGGTACCCTGAGGCCTTGAGCTTTGCTTTGGAAACTGAGGGCATCTTGTAGTTCCATATGAACTTTAATATTATTTTTCTATTTCTTTGAAGCCATTCATTTATTAAATTAAAAGACTTTATTATGCATGTATAAAATTAACATACTGATTTTTTTTATAAAGAACAAGAGAATTATTTAAAAATTATAAATGATACTGGGTATGGTCACCAAATGCCTCCAGTGGGAACTAAGTTGTATCAAGTAGAATAAAAAGCCAATTCATGGAATCAATGTAGATGTAGAAGATTCGTAGTAAGCTGATGATGAAAATCTCTAACATTTTGAAAAATATGTTGTAAATCCAATAGAGTATTAAAATAGATGTGTTACTGAATTTATAGCACAAAACTAAAATTTAACATTGTTGATGTAGAGATCATCTCCACTGAATTAAAAAACGGAGTGGAAAGTTACTAGAAATTGATGATGCTACAAACAAAATTACAAGCAATTATATATGCATGCATACTAGTATGGCAGCATGTATAAACGTGGCTGTATAACCAGTGTGATCCTGCAATCTGTACACATGGAAAAATAAGAATTCATACCCCATTTGAATCAAATGTATGATATGTCAAGATCATTGTAATGTTTTGAGCAACTAATAAAAATAAATATATAAATAAATAAAATAAATGGTGAAACTAACTGAATCACAACACTCTTGTGATGAAGGTAATAATTGATATAAAACAAGAAGAAATCATAAAATTTTAGGTAAGTTTGATAGTGTGAAGGATACTCTGCACATTGACCTAAGGTTTGTATAACATTATTAAACGTTTTTTTCTAGACAAATCTCTTCATGTTTGTCATTTTAAAGTCACCATTTAGACATTTGTAATCAAATTAGAAAATACAATTGAACCCTCCAAATTCTGATATTTCAAAACTTTTAGTAATGCCCACTTTTGGAAATAAAGATTGCAAACAGGAAGACTGAAAAATTATGCCTTAGAAAAGCAAGGGAAGATCTGGATAAAATATATAATGAGAGTTCAAACTGTGTAAAGGATTTATATTGAAGTTCTATAATTGGCTTTGTGATATATCTTCTTGTGAGAGAATTTTTTGAAAGAACTCTTATTTTTAATAGGACAAATATATATTCTGTAACAGATTGGAATGAGATGGAGAAAGCCTATAAGTTTGCTGAATCTAAATTAGGCAATGCTTTCAGATTTGCTAAATAAAATTCTCTGTGCAATGACAAAAGGACAGTATCTATAAAAAATACTCAGGTTGATATATCTACACATTTTAATGAGGAAAAAAAAGAAAGAGTAGAAAATATTTTACATTTAGTAATTTTGCTATGTATTTGTCTACTTCTGCACTTGTAAAATGAGCATTTCTTGGTTAAAAATTATACAGAATATTTAGAATAATTTATGAAATTTCAAATTAATCTACTAAAATGTAATGCCTCTTTCAAAAGAATCATTGGTATTTTATGAATACATTTAAATAATAACTTATCAAAAATGATCTTTAGAACTCATAACTACAATGTTATGTTATTATAGTCATTCATAGGTAATTGAATTTTATATTACTAGGAGCAAATGCCAAAATACTATTTTCAGTGTTCACATACTTGGTATAAAGAAGTATTTAATATCTCTTTAATAAGAGGGTGTATGTCTTGGTATGTGTATATGTATTGTTTACAGGAAGAAATTTTATTTTTAAGGTAATTTTTGAGCAGTGCTCTGCTATCCACCCAATAATATAAACAAAATTTCAATGAACAAATGTCATTCAGAGATGCTGTCACTTGAATTATTTTGGTTATCTTCTCATACTCTTGAAAATATCTCAGCTTGAATAGCCAGTTGTCTTACTTCCCTTTCCATGACTCAATTCTCATTTCTGTCACCTTCACTGAGCTCTCATTTAGAGAAGGGTTTTATTTCAACTGAAGTGCCCACAAATGGTTCTATGGAATAGTGCATGAGAGAGTTCTGATGAATATTCAAATGAGTCACAAAGAATCTTACATTCTATCTTCCCTTTGCAAAGAAACCCTGTTGAGTCCCATTTGTGAAATCACTAAGGGGTGTTAAAAGGAAGGAGGGCTTCCCTAGACCAAGGGGACAGGCTATTTCACCTGGTTAGAAAAGCTCACTGCAGGGGGTCGCTTGGTCGCCATGTGAATCTTTCAGTCGTTTCTAGACTCACATTCTATTCTCCCCTTCTAACTGAATCAATAGCGTAAATTTTACATGATCTTGGGGAAGCTATTATTTCAAGTGATTTTGAAATCTGACATTCTAAAAGATTCAGTTTGGATTTTAGCCCTTCCAAGCCTTATAGCTGGAGGAGTAATTTTCAATTCAGAAGCTGAACAGAGACCTAAGCACATATGTATGTAATATCAGAAGCAAATTACTGCACCCAGGGTACTTAAACTTGATCATCTCTGGTCCTTGTCAGGGTTCCCTAGGCAAACAGAACTTGAAGCAAAGCTTATGTGTTAAAGCCCTGCATGATCCCAGAAAGGGAGAGATGTAGGAAAGGGAGGGAGAAAGCACTGCTGGAAGTATTACTGTCCCACTGAAGATTTACAGTAAGCAGAACTGTTTGTTCTGACCAGGATAAGACTTAATGGGAGCATCTGAACTGCATTTCAGAATGATCAGTCTGAGGGGAGTAAGGAAGAATTTATCCTCTGGCTCCTCCAGCTTCACTTGGAGTGTTCTCCCCTAACCACAAGCATAGATTACAAATTGGCCTCTCCAAAGTCACTGGGAATCCAGGATAGCATGCAGGCTCCTTGCTGTCAGTCATGCAGGCTCATTATCAATCAAATGATATGTGAGGGATATATAGTACATAAATCTGTGGTGCAATGGAAATAATAGCATGGTTCTTTTTTTCATAAAAACAATGCAAAACTTTGCTAAGATTTCTCTGGGCAAATAAGTGGGAGTCTCAAATAAACATAGATATCATGAGTTTTAAAGGGAGTAGCCACCTAGTCTTTCAGAGGAGCTTCCTTCTTGGCCATTGCAATTTAGAAGATCACATGTGATCACTTGAAAACAAACAGTATTGATCTAATATTTTCTAAGTATTGAATCTTAAAATTAAACAGATTTTTTGTCTTTAAACCACGTTAGTTCAATAACCAAACTTTCTTCCAATGTCCCAGGTCTTTGTTGCTCACAGTCACTGTGGTAGAGGGCTAAAGGTCAGAAATTTTCCAAATTTAATTTTAAAGCATCACATAATCTTGATATGACAGCATGTTTTAGTTTTTCACAAGCTGATACTGTTAAAAGTAATTTTAAATTGCCTTCCAAAATACAGAATTCAGAATGAGTTCATTGTAAATGCTCATTATGCTTAGTATTTATAGGTTTTTATGAAGTAACAATATTAGAGCAAAATAAAATGTATAACCAAATAGAAAAGTTTTTTAAAAGGGTAGCATAAGAATATGTACTCCCTTGTCTGATTCAAGTACTGTGAAGCCAATGCTTTGGAGCTCCATCTAAAATGAGCCATGTGGATTTGAAAGTAAATGACAACCCTTCCTTATTAATCTTCTTTTTCATGGCAGTTTTTGTACTTTGCATTTACTGCCTATTCAAATTCTTTGATGAGAAATGCAGACTACAGCAATGTGTCTAATGTGTTGACTAAAAATAACCCTCCACTATATTTTAGACAGCTATAAAGGCTAGACTGTATTATCTTTTGGAAGATCAGAACAAAGACCCTTTCAGTTCAGGAAGAATGGGTGAAAATTGCTCTAATTAGTTAATTTTAATCTTTGAGAGGAATATAAATTGTCTACATATTATAAGTGGCCAATTTTTTCATGATTACTTTTTATTTCTAGGTATTGTACCCAACCACTTGGCTTGCCCCTAGTCAAATTTACTTTTCATCTTTCTCTTAAATTAGATCATGTACAAAATTTGCTGAGGTTTAAATATAAGTGACAATGAGCTCAGAATGTGTCGTAAAACCTCCTTCCTTTACTTAACTTTTTGAGAACAACTTTAACTCCAGTTACTCAATACATATCAAATTCTTCCCAGTTGCTTCTTTCACTTATTCCCCATTTTTCTATAAATATGCTAACTCACTCTCTCCTTTCTTACCTCTTCATTTGCCCCCTGCCCCCACCAATCAATCCTACTTCAGTTTATTTGTTGTGTTCTCTTTTGATTAAAGCCATTATATTTGATTTAATTTCAAGATTTCCTCTGTATCCTGTCCTTCATTTTTGTTACCAAGAAGACTTTTCTAAAATGCAAATCTTAGAATCTCTGTCTTTGTAAAATCCAGACAATTATTCTTAAAGCACAATTGTTCATATTAATATTGTCTTCCAGTGTGATGGTCAATTTTATTTATCAGGTTAGCTGGGCCACAGTTTCCAGATACATGGACTAATGTTATTTTTTATATATTGGTGAAAGTATTTCACGTATAAAAAACATTTATATTTAAATGCCAAATGCCAAGTGCCAATGTCTCGGCTTGGCACAGAATCACGAGCCACCACACAGCTTTGTAGGTTCAAACAGCAATTCTTTATTCCCGATCTCACACCAGCCTCCACACACGTTCAGGGGCAATTCCAATATGTCCGATCCCAAATCCTACTCCACAAGGCTTTTTTCAAATCCCATTTTAATCTCATGAGAACTCAACGGGAACAAGCAGCAGGAACACCCTAATCCCAGCATCAATAATCTTCAACCTCAACTTCCCTAAAACTCCTATTGTCACGCCCTAAACCCAAGGACGGAGATACTTCCTGCAGGAATACACCCTAATCCTGGATCCACCCTGGTGATTGAGCAGGGTCACCTTTCTCAAACACACAAGCAAGGTCGCAGCAAATTTCCAAGGCAAGTCCATTTAACATGGGGTACACTGGCAAGGATTACGATGCGTCATACCTACTTGGTAATGGCTCTCAGCATAAATCAATGACCTTTAAGGAAAGAAAATTACTTCTATAATGTGGTTTAACCTTGTCCAATCAGTTGAAGGCCTGGGTAGAACAAAGGTTTGACCTCTTCTTCACAAGAGGAATTCTGTAGCAAACAGACAGTATTGAACTATATGCAGCTCATCACTGGGTCTCCAGCTTGCTGAGACATACTGAAAATTTTGGACTTGACAGACTATATAATGTAATGCCTTAAATCTGTTTAAACACACACACACACACACACACACACACACACACACACACTCACAGTATTGTTTCTGTTTCTCTACAGAATACTGCCTACTACAACTGGGCACCTATATGCTTTCCTAATCTCACGTCCAGCCCTGACCCCTATGCCTGACATTTCTTCTAATCATGCTATTTTGAAGGTCTGTATATACTAAATCGTCTTCTTAAAAACGGAGTGAGTACTCACGATGGTAGCACACATTCTAAAATTGGAATGATACAGAGAAGATTAGCATGGACCCTGCACAAGGTTGACATCCAAATTCGTGAGTGTTCCACATTTTTTTATTCTTTTATTTTTTAGGACTACTTTAATAAATTTAATCTCATTTCTGGACCATTTTTGAGATTTACTAGTGAAAACTAAAATAGATTTTTCTCCCTTATTTTCATCAACTACTAAAAAACAACAAAGATAGTGATGCAATTTCATAAATGTTCTGAATAGCAGTTGTGAAGTTCCTTGGATTCTAATTTTAAATATTTGACGATTAACATGTACAATCAAATATTTTGTTTAAAAAAAAAACAGTGACTACATATGTTATGTAGTTAACTGTTCTGATAGTTTTTATTCAGTACTTGGCCTAGTCATTGAAAATCAAAAATGATCACATTTGAAAAATTCATTTGCTCTTATAAATGATTGAGGTTTCTGGTTGCTTTCCTTTTAAATCCAATAGAAGTCAGAATACAAAAAGCACAAAATGGCAGCAGGAAGTAAAGGTGTACTGAAAACAATCTTCAGGGGGGAAACTAACAAACTTATACTCTTATAATATCAGACAATTTCTAATTCCTGTCAACAATCCCCCTCATTTGTCAAGATATCCTTCCATTCATAGCAAATGCTGTGGAACACATATTACTTGGTAGAACCTATGCCAGAACTGTATATCTGATTGCGGATAAGATTTGGTCATTGATTGCAAGGGGTTTAAAGTCTAGTGGATAAGATAAACCACTATGTCAAGAATAATGACAGAAATCATGAAGTCTTCATAGTTTTACCTACAGAAGAGTTTGCAATTCTTTTAGTAGTGAGTGCTGGATAAATCTACTGAGGGAACAACTGAAGAGGTGTGATGGCCTAAATTCAATCAGCCTTTGCATTATAGGTAACCAGAGATGGCAAGATGAGGATGCTAACCAGAGTGTGGCATACTGAAATAACTTAACTTCTGGAAAATTAAAGGTATTCCAAATTGTATGTTATATTTAAGTTATTATAGAGATATTTCTACTTGATGCAATGATATTTTCACATATGTTAAACCAATAGGCCTGAATGATCTGGCCCTATTTACCTCATTGAAATAAACTCTTTCTGGGGAAGAGAAGATGTAGAAGGGAATAAGGAATGAGTAGTGGTAAGAAAGACACAATCCCATTTTTGATCCATGGATCCTCTATTGTCTTTACAATAAACTGTAACAAAAAAGTCCAAAATACATTCCTTCTTGGACAATAGATTTGATTATTTTAATTTAACTTATTCAACATTTGATGACTAAATTTAAGACTCAGTGAATTATTTATAGGTTTTTAATACATTTTTCAATAAGCACTGAAACATTTAATAATTAGTTTTAAATGTTTAACAAAATAAACTTACCACTTACCAAAAAAAAAAAAAAGTCATTGTTTCCTCAAATTTTAATTTGTATCACTCATTGTGATTTAATTCTTGGTCTAGACAATAAAATGATCTTTTCACAGAATTCCCTATCCAACTCTGCAAAGTTATTAGGACAATTGATAAGTTAACTGTCTGATATGAATCCGGCAGGAAAAAAAAAAAAAAGATAAAAGTTCATTTGCTTTTCATCTGCTCTCCCGGGCTAGTTTTTTTTTCATTGGTTGGTAAAGGTTTGGGTGAATCACATTAGATTTCATCATGTCATAGTCCAATAAATTTTGTACTCTTTATTTTCTCTCTTCTCACATCTGGTATTTCCTTAGATGTGTTGATGATAAAATAGACAACCTCATCTCAAACCTGGAAGAAATAACAAAAACAAATTTTATTGTTGTGAAAAATTTCAAGTAGGGACATTATTTATGACATATAAGGAGATATAAAATGAATATGGAGAATAATATTTAATTTGTTTTAAACATTCCATCTTATATTTGTTCTGTATTTCAATCTGCTCAAATAAAAACCTGGATTATCATTCTAATTGATGAAATTCACAGACTGATATTTCAGTTACATTTTCACACAAATATCACATTTACTGTAGATATTGAAAAGTGTCAGTCATATGTATTTTCTTGAAGTTGCTTGTTTTAGAGTGTTTAATAAGTTATTTTTTCCAAGAAAAATAAGGTTTGGTGTAATCAACAATTTCAGATAGTAAGACAACATTTTGGGTTTGCATATATATATGCCATTATTATGTACATATATATAACTAGACGGTCATATAATAAATAAGCTCAATATCAGATATTTCAAACAGCCATTAAAAGATAAAAGAGATTTTACAATGTTATATGTTCATATTTTATGTCCAGATTTCAACAAGAATGCTAATTTTAAAAGACTTGGTGTCCTATTTGATGTAAATAGTGTTTTTATTCCATTGTTTAGTTGATGTAAATGTTCAGATTTTCTATACTCAAAAGACATCATAAATTACATCATGACTATTTATAAAATAATTTATAGAAATATAACACTGATCTACATGTATTTTATTAAACAATACTCTTACTTTAGCATTGTCTAGTTCAAAGCTACATAATTAAACTTAAATGTCATTCTTTTCAGCAAGATGAATATAGCATTAACAATTAAAATGTTCCCATATCGATTAAGCAATAAAGTTGAACTAAAGCTAAGGTTAAGCTTTTGTTATTTCCTCCAGAGCTTTACATTATTGCCATTAGAACTCCTAATACATTAATGCTTCTTTTTAGAAGCATCATGTAAAATATACTTTCAATTTCGATGTGCAGAATATTCAATCACTTTTCTTAAAATAGTGTAATTAAAATTTTAAATAAAATTATATTGGGACAACTCAAGTAAATACCAAAGAAATGAGTACAAAGGGCAAGGGAAAAACAAATAAACACATGTTTCATAGCACCGAATGTTTCTAAAAGAAAGTAAATAATTTATGTGTCAGAAATAAGCATTTTATTTGTATTATAAATCATTATATCTACCATCTATGCATTTGTAATATGATTTAATTTAAAGGAATGAGACCTAGGTGATCATCAATAGTACCCAAGTACCAAGTGAAAGAGAGATATGATGTTGATGGTGATCTATGGCAAAAGCCTGTATTTTATAGACATAGTAAATATGTAAATTTTATAGTGTTGGTAAAGATGTATAATATGAATGTTGTTATAAAAATATTTCTCTATGTGTTAGTTATGGCACCAGAAAGGCTACCTAGTCCTAATTACCAGGGGATCACAATAGAAGGTGACAATTTCTATATATTTAGTGATTGGCATGGGGAACATTGGCATGGGGAAGACTGACCTAGTGGAGCTTTTCCTGGTTGTGATTCTGATGTCTCTTACCCTTTACTTGGGACAGCAGGTTAGCCCAGATGTTTCTTATTGTAACGAGAATGGTAAAAAAAAAAAAAAAAAAAAAAAAAAAAATTAGGAAAATATTACTTTATGTTTGCAAAAATACCAAATAAGATACACCACCCAATCTAATGGCAAAAATATGTGTGACCAAACACCAAAACAAAGGAGACACGATTTCCATCTTTCATTTGGAAATAAAGGAAAGGGTGAATATTTTTGAAAAATAATATAATTTATCATAATCGCTATTATAGAAGGATTACATATTGGTCTATCACAGAATATAAGTAATTTGATAACTTACACAAAGGTCTACCAAATGATTTTATTGAGAAATGTTCTAATATAATATTTCAGAAAGTTATTAAGTAAAGAGGATTATAAACATAATCTCCAAATATCTGTTCAGCAGGATTTGGGTATGGTGGTGACTTTGCTTCTTTTTCCTTAGTGAGAGTACCAGCTACATAATACATGAAAGTTAAGTAGCTTTATATACTTGTAAGTGCATAGATTGAGGAAAAAAGGAAGAAATCTTATGGCAGATACTGTCCTGAGCCTGCAGTCAATCTGTCTTTTTTCTTTCCATAAGTAACAGTATTCGGTGACTTCCAACAAGCAGGAGAGGGACTTTTGTGGCTAAGTTTTATGCATTATGACTTTTATGACAGATATGCTTTAGAAAATACCAGTGGAAAAGTTTACACCTTTCCATTCGTTAATAATACACTATATCTATTATAAGCTGAAAAAGGGAGAAGCATGATAATTCATTTATCCTTTACATCTCACACCATATTATGAGAATATGTACAGACTTCATAATATCTAGGACAGAGTTGAAGAATCCTGACTTTCAATTTCCTGCACTCATAAAGTAAAATACTGAATTGCCATCTATGCAATTATATAATGTGTAAATGCTACATGCAGGCCATCCAAAAGGACACAAGTTTTACCAGGTTATTCACTGGCAATTTTATGTCTGTGAAAATTCTCTTGTTCATTCCCCTAGAAGTGAAGTAGGAATAAATAATGAGAAAGTTCTCTCTCTTTGCTATCACATTTAGGGAAGCAGTTTATCTAGAAGGCTCATATTTACATCAGTGGGGGGAAAAAAGCAAAGAAATAGTGACTACAATTAAATGACAGCAACAGGAGTCATGCTATACTTTATGCAATTCAGAAACAAGGACACTGATGCCCATCTTCCTCTCATCATTTGACATGGAAAATTCTGAACTTAGTTTCAGCTTCAGAGTTCCCTGATTTGCAGAAACCTCCTTTTAGACTGTACCGCAGCTCAACTTTTCTCTGCTCAATCTTTATTTCTGTCATTTCGCTCACTGGTGTTATCCCAAGAGCAATTCTTAATGAACCTCTTATACACAGATCTTTATCTCAGAGTCTGTTCCTTGGAATATCCAAAGACTGATGGAAGTTGAATCTAATAGACATTCAGAGCCAACTCACCAATGGGATTGTGGGTTTCTCAAATGAAGTGTCATCAACGGGTGCCACAGAAGTATTTTAAGCAGAAAAATGAAATGAGGATTTTATTATAAGAAGTTATCCTAGAATATTCTTATAAAAATGGATTTGAAAAGGCAGAGAATCAGCAGGTAAGAGCATGGGGCTATTGTAGTCATCCAGATGAGGATAAATGGTAAAAATAGCTGATAGCTAACACATATAAGATACTAAGCATATTATATAAACCACTATTATATATTATAATATTAAAAACAGTGCTTTGGTATTGTAATACATTTACCATCATTATTCCATATCAATTATGAAAAATATGAATTAGAAAAAGTAAAACACATTGCCCAAGGTTGTGTGACTAGTAGGTGATGGAGCCAGTGGTATCTTCTCAGAGTCCTTTCTCTTCCTCATTATTGCCTTAATGCGTAACTGGTGCTGGATTGAAATAAGACAGTAGGGACAGCAAGACAGTTCACTGAGCATAATAATATTAATGAGGAGAAGCTGATAGAAATTTATAATGTGAGTATCATCTTTGGATATCTCAGTTTGTTGTATTATGGATTCCAAGGTGAATTTTCTTGCAGTTAGCTGAAAGCACAGCTCTGAGCCTCTGAAGTTTGAAGAGTCACTAAAGAGCTGGAAGCCACCAGGACATTAGTAATAGCAGGAACCACAGGTAGGGATGGGATAGTTCGTAGAAACACTGTAGAAGAAAAGAGAAGGGACAGGGTCAGTATTAAAACCCCACAGAATGCCTACAGTTCAAGATTCTCTCCACCAAAAATAAAGACACAGAAACAAATAAATTAAAAAATTTCCACTGATTTTAGTTAAGGATAGAAACAAATTATTTAAAATCTTCACCTTTCATCTTGGAGCAACAAACAAGTTTATCAATTAATAAGAAAAAAAGACTATAAACCTCTTCCAAGATTAAGTAACAAGGGCTGCAGAAGTAGCTTGGAAATAGAGCAATAGCTTAGTAATTGTGAGGCCTTGTATTCCATCTTGGTATTGGGGAAAAAAAAAAAGAAAAAGAAAAAGAAAAGAAAAGAAAAAATCAAAGAAAGTAAAATATGTACTCTCCCTGAAAATAAACCATGGCTGCTTTATGCACCTTCAATGTACTGTTAAAATAAGGATGATTTTTTTTCCTCTTTTTAAATTTTATCAGCCTTCATTTTTGTGTGTGGTGTGCTAGGGATTGAATTCAAGTTCTCAAGCATGCAAGGCAAGTGCTCTTCCACTGATCTATGCTCTCCACACAGGCCATTATTATTAATATAAATGATGAGATTGACACAAACAATTGAATGATCCATGTTTATCACATGCATTTGTCAAAAAATTATTTTCTATATTATGTTTCAGTTTAAGAGGTTCTTGGACACTTATTTAAAATTTTTCCTATGGTATAACTTGATATAGAAATAATAAATGTCTTTGTGCTGATTTATTGGTTATTACTTATACTTCTATGGGGACATATATTAAAAAGGACATGGGTTTTACATATTGAAAACACAATTTTGAATAATTAATAATTTTGGTAGAGAAAATAATTCATGTTTAAATCAACATTCTCAAGTAGAATTGAATTTGATGACTAATTAAAAGCAGTACCATTTCAATAATGTACTATATTCAACCATTGGGACTTTCAAGGGGATTTGTTTTTCAGTCTCTCATCATAAGAAACTAATTATCCTTATTTTCTTCTTTCAATGCATATTAACACAAAGTGATTCCACTCTTCTTTTCAAAGATAGAGTTTATTATGTTGTGAAACTTCTAAGAATGTTTTGGGCTTTGGTTCTATGAAGGAGTGAGTAGAAATATTGTCCCTATTCCTAAGATCAACTAAAATTTTTGAATATTATGTATACAATGGACACAAGAAAATTCAAAATGAGAAAAACCTAAGGGATTATACAAAGGTGATTTCTTGTGCTTTGTTTTTTGCCACATACATCCCACAATTGGTACTGGAGAAACTGGTAAACTCCTGAGTATGGGCAAAGTAGCAAACCCCCAAAAGAAAGTGCTTGAACTAATTGAATTAACATTTCAATTGAAATATCCTACTCAGATAAGAAAGATAATGAAAAGATTGCAGAGAGGTTAGAATCACCTGACAAGGTGTCTAAAGCATCAATCAAAAAGTGGTTCAAAAAGCAACAGATTAAAGCAAATAAAAATATGCAATGGCTCACCAAAAAAACTAGAAGATGCAAAATATATAGGTAAATAAGATAAAACTGACAGGAAAATAAACAAATCCTTAATTAAGTTGGAACTTTCAATATTCCTTTTTTTTTCCTAACAATAGATGGGGGGGGGGGGGAGGAAGGCTATGGAAGTCCACAGGACCATCAATAAATAGAATCCAGGGTACATTGTTGAACATTCCATCTAAAAACAACAGAATACAGATTTTTTTTCAGTGTCTATGGACATATACCAACATTGACTACATCTGAATAATAAAACCTTCCTCAACAAATTTAAAGAAATTGAAATCATATATTGTACTTCCTGACAAACAATAGATTCAAACAGGAAAGCAACAAAAAGATCAATGAGAGATACAAATAAAAAATCTCCAAACACTTAGAAAGTAAAAGGTACACTTATGATTAAGCCATGGGTCAGAAAGGGATGGCTTAGGGTGAAAAAAAATACACTGATTTGAATAAAAATGTAAATACATACACATTAAGTAATTGGTGAAACTCAGCTAAAGCAGTACAAAGATGAAAATTTATAGCACTGAATGATTAGCTGAGAAATGTCAGCTGTTCTCTTTAGGAGGTTTGCTCATAATATCCAGCCAGCTTCCTCAAAACAATGTGTTAACAATAAGCTTTTCACAAGTTCACTTTAGTGTTTTCTCAGTGTGTAATTGCTTTTCTTTCCCTTTTATTTCCATCTTCATTTATTTTATTGTTAATTAAAATTTTTAAAAATAATCTCCATATTTAAACACTAGCATTTTTGAGCAGATATGTAGGATAGTTAAAACAGAACAAAATGGAGAAAGGGACCCATACATAGCAGCCTAATGCAGTATGGCTAGAATACTTAACATCTTGCCCTGATGGATGATAACCTCCAGTGATCCATGGCACTGTTTGTGTTCCAGGTGGCTACACACTAAAGATGCACCCAGCTGGGAGGTCTGTCTTGATTAATGTCCTTCACACATAAGGTACAGATGGCATGACATTTATTGCCTTAATTAATTTATTAAGCCTGCCATATGGGAGAAATGGCTTTCCTCTCCACTGAAATCACTTGGGAAATTGAAAGGACAATCCATTGCAATGGGACTTCATCAAGTTATCCAAACTAGCTGAAGATGAAAGAAATCAATGAATTGCTTGGACAGAATCAGTGTGTATTGGCATTTTTCCATAACTCCCACTTTGGAAAACAGATGGAATACAGTCTGTCAGGTGAGGCAATATTTCAAGTCTGGAACTTTTTGCTAGAGTTTGTATTGAGGGTTTTTAAGAATGTTTATGAATGGGTTTATAAGAATGTTCAACTGATCATCAGAATGGCGTTGTTTAAACTCGGGTATGAAAAAATGTAGTGGGATGACACAGCAGTGTGAGAGCAAATACACATGTGCAACCCTACACACACATACTTATCAGTGGTTTTGTTTTAAAAGTTGTATTTGTTATAATAGGATATATCTGTGCAGTTGCTTAGGATGCAAATAAATAACTATTTCTTATGTAGGCACAGGCAATTCTTTGTGTTAGAACTTCCCCAAAATCAATATCCAAGCTCAAGTTCCACACACTATACAAGGGAATGAGCAACAAACACTTGTTGAATTAAATGATCTTTCAATTGGTTTTAAACTGGGTGGTGGGTTTTCATTCCCATTTTATAGTCCATAAAATGCTCATGAAATTCTTCTGATATTTTCTTCAAAATGTCATCTAATAATCACAGACAGGTATCAAGCATATTAGTAATTATAACAGCAGATCTTTATGGTAATAAGTTGTTCACTTTTTAATTTAAAATTTAAAATGAACTTAAACATCAGAAAATCTAGGCCACTTCTTTGAATTAGGCATGGGAGAACAAAGATATATTATCTGGAAAGCATTTACATGTCCAAGCCATGCACAAAATATCTTCATATTTGAGGTTATATTATCTAACCTGTCTTATTTCTTTAAAAAAATGTTTTGGATTTCTTAAGGAAGGTAAATTTATCAGGGCATCTATGCAATATAAACAAATCATATTTCACTGAATACCTGAACATATGGAGATTAGACACCTCATGAATTAAATTTTGAATGAACTGACCTTACTGGATCTTTGACAGCAGGGAAAAAGAAAGTACCAATAAAAACAGAAACATATCATTATCCCAGATTTATGACATAACTATAAAAAAAATATGTATCATTCCTAGGAAAAAATAAATTCAGTGACATAAAAAGAAATTTATATCATCAGTATCCTTACCTTTAGCGTCATCCTTTTCATATTTCACACTCTAAGAATATTATGCAGTTATTTAAGATGATTGTTGAATGGCTACATAATATCAGGCATTGTGCACATACAATGTAAACATTATGAAGAAGCAGAAAGACAAAGGTGCTGTTCTGTGTTGCTGCACAGCAGGACTCTGCCAACAAGCACAGAGTGAGAACCTTGTACAGTCAGGGCAGTGATAGGTAATATATAGGATGCTATGTGAACAGAGGAAACCTTCACTGTCTAAGAGAAATCATATTTAGCATGCGATTTGAAAGTACAGTAACAACCATGTGAAGAAAATAAAAGAGTGCTCAAAGTAGAAAAAACAGCAAAAACAAGAGCCCAAAGGTAAGACAGAGCTGTGGATAATTCTAGAAATGAAAGTTAGACCTATGTGGTAAAAAATGTCCAAGCTGAAGATGATCAGCTAACAAATATTTAGCAGGCAGATGGTGATAGAAGCCTTTTGAAACCATATGTAGTGGCAAATATAGATAGAGATACAGATATAGATGAGTATGTGATACATTGGATATGAAGTGTTCCTCCACAGATTCAGTAATTTAAAAATGTTCATGGGTGTAATATTGAACTTTAAGAACTGTAACTAATCAGTGCAACCTGGTTTGAGTGGAGCAATTGGATAGTAACCATAGGTAGGTGGGGTGAAGCTGAAGGAGTGGTTCATTGGACACTGCCCTAGAAAGGTGCATCTTCTCTGTGGCCCTCCCCCTCACTGTGATTCTTGGTCTCCCTGAGTGGACCAACATCCTTCCACCATGTACTTCCACCATGATATTCTGCCTCACCTTGACCCACAGCAATAAATTTCGCTAGCTATGGAGTAAACCTCTGAAATGAGATTATCCGCCTCTAAGTTTTTCCCATCAAGTTTTTTGGCCACAGCAATGAAAACCTACCTAAAACAGACTGTGTATATTTTCATACTATTCATATATATGAATAATTTAATATTATATATGTCATATATATAATTTAAAGTTATATATATATATATATAAAATACTAAGGTTACATATTATATATAGAATTTACATTGTATATACAATTTACATAAAGTTGTATACACACAACTTTAATTTTATAACACAGGGAATCTATTTTTGATCTGTAAAGATATAATACCTTTACTTAATAAAAGATTGATTGAATCTTTGAATAATATTGACATATTAAATAGGTGTAAAATCTGACCCTTGTGTCAAGCATATGTAGAAAAGGACAATAATGTTCCTATTTTTAATTATTCTCTATATCTTGAATATCCCTTATTTAAAATTCTGGGAATATTTTTGTGTTCGTGATGTTATGTCTTATGACTGGGACCCAAATCCAAAAACAAGACCTTGTTAGGTTCCAAATCTACCTTATTCAATCCTTTTACCTTATACACAGCTTGAAAGTAATTTTATACATTTTACACAATTTTCTCCATGAAACAAAGTCTGAAGTGGAATTGTCTATTTGTGGTGTCATGCTGGACTTATAATGCCTCAAATTTAGACATTTCAGATTTTCAGATTAGAGATGCTCAATCTGCAATACAAAGCTTTGTATTTTCTAAGTGTTTCATAAATATTAAAGATAGTGGTTTTATGAATGTGAATTTAAAACTTAGAGAAACAAAAGTTTCACCACCTTCTTAGTCTGGAAGGACAAGTTAGCTTTCTGGAGTTGACTTTGGCAAAGATTTGAGCTTTCTTCATCTAATATTGATAAATTGATTATTGATACACTGATATTGATACTGTGACGTAGTTAATTGGAAGCATAATGCCTAGAAAGACTGATATATATCTTCTGATATTTCAAGGGGCACTAGATGAGACCCAATACTGTGTTTTGATTATTTCCTTCATAAATAAGCATGAAAGTAAAACAGTGTTGTGATATTCTAAGAGTAGTTCACTTTATTATGTCAACTTTCTTCTCTGTGTAAAGGTATCTTTCTTGGAAATGTATTGTGAAGAATGGGAATAATCGTCTTTTTTATTTTCAATAATATATATCTCTGTTAAATGGTAAAGTCATTTAGTAAATTATTTAATGGTTCAGAGAAGAGGTGATGCATTAGAATAGTGATAGTGAGGATTGACACAGACAGTTTTAATGGTCAGAATCAATAGATTATAGTGTCCAAATGGTTCTGAGTATCAGAAAGAAGAGTTCATGTTGACACTGGAATGAAAAATATAGTAATCTAATCTGAGTTAAGGGACATGAAAGAAGAATAAATGAATTTTGCCAGAAGGCTATTTTATTTTTTCAGCTTAGCACATTTTGGTTTGGGACATCTGCAAGGCATTCAGGTAAATGTGTATAGGAGGAAACTGTACAGCTGACTATCTTGAAATAAGATGGAGAGGAACAAGTGGAGAAACCAATTCTAGATTTTTTCTAAGTTATTTTAGTTTGAAAAAAAAGGCAAAACTGATGTACGGCATGACAACAAGATGTATATTCAAGGGAAGTTTATACTTAAAATCATAGAAAAACTACAAATATATTTCAATATATGTGAAAGAAAAAGAGTATAGAGGATACATTGAAAATTTAGGAAAAGAAAATCATTAATAAACTGAAATTTTAGTAAAGACACAGGTGGCATGGTCCAGGAGGTAGATCTGGAACCCGACTTTTAATAGAGGAGAATTTTTTATTTATTATACAAAAAGGAGGAAAAATTAGGTGGGCACTTATTTGATCCAATCTTAGATGGATGTAAGGAAAATGAAGGCATTTACATCTGCTGCCACAGCACTTTCTCTGTGAACAGGGGTACAACTGAAGACATGCTGGTAACATAGGTGTCTCAGGGAGAAATTACTTTGAATATGTGGCTCAAGAAAGGGAATTTTGAGTAAGCTAAGAGAAGGACTTTGGAGACTTTGAACAATGTCATGGCTTTCATGTGGTGTCCCCAAAATATTTCCTGTTAACTAAGAATATTCATAGATAAAGTGATTGTGAGAGCTGTAACTTAAACAGTCTATGTAGAAGTCACTCAAGTTATATTCTGTCAAAGAACTTGGCTACGTTTTCCCCGTGTTCTGAGATTTTAGATGAGACCGAATTTAAAGGTGATGGGCCAATTAGTCTGGCAGAGGAGATGTTAAGGCAACAGAGCATTCAGTCAGTGGCATGGATATGCTGTCAGCTTTCAGCCAGGTTTACTGTGAGAATTATGAGCAGAAATGAGAAGTAAAGAATTTTGAAAACTCACAGTTTGACCAGAAAAGTCTTTGTAAAACCGGGGTCAAAAAAGTGTGATTGTTAAAGAAAATATGGCCACTTTAAATATGCTAAATATTAGTCACAGAGAAAATAGAAAAGATGCTTTGAATGCATCTCAGGACTTTGCAAGACCATACTTACTTCAGGCTCCAAGAGGTAGAAGTAAAAATTCCTTTAAGAGATGGGAATGCTCTGCTCACACAAGGGAGTCTAAGAAGTTTCACCTTGCTGAGGCATGCAGGTACTCAGAGAATGTTGCAGCCTGATTCTAGGGGGCCCACTTACTGCTGCTGGCAGCAAACCTTGTCATTTTCCATGTGATTCTAGTTATACAGAACACAGTATGATACAGTGTCATGGAGGCTTCCACCAAAATTTAAAAGAAATGCCTTAGAGACTAAGTGTAGCACAGTCAAATACCCTGTGGACTGTCCTACAAGGGTGGAGCAAGAAGTTGTGAAGATGAAACTGAAGCTGGAATGGAGACCCCAGGAATTAAAAGATGCTGGTAATATAAACTATTAGCTCAGAAGAGTTGATGGGCATAGAGAGAGCCAAGGTAAAAGAATGTCCACATGTGCGACAACTGTAAGGACAAAAGGGTGAAGCTGCCCAAGTCCTTTAGAGAGCACAATTCACCACATTGTGTCCTAGATGCTGTACAAAGAGTTAAGGGTGAAGTTATAGGATCTGCTTCACTGGCTGGGGCTTGGTTTGTGCTTTCTATGACCATATTCCTTCCTTTTGGAATGGAAAAGTTTACTCTGTGCCACTGTATATTGGACAGATGGAAAAACTTTCTTTTGAATTTTACAAGGGCTCAGAGCCAAAAATTTGCCTTAAGTCTCAGAAGAGACTCTGGGCTTAGAATTCTGGGAAATGTTGAAACTGTAAGGAAAGAACTAAATGAAGGAAATAAAATGAGAAGAGAGGCAACTCAACAGTAACACAGGTTTACCTGGGACAAACTTATGTAGGGAGTTCCAGTGGAGGCTGAGACTTGTCTTATACATACAGCCTGTGGTACTTATAGGAGCATGAAGGAGTAGGGGGACTTTTGCAGTTTGGCTGTTGCTAGGAATTTCTTCACCTCCCTTCTTTGATTTGGTTATTGTTCCATGTTGAACCAGGTGTTCTCAGGATTCCAGTCCCTGATAACAATTTCCTTTCATTGTATGATGATGGAGTCTCATCTGGGGTTTAGATCAGGCTGAGCCAAAGTCACTTTGAAGTGATTCTTATTCTAAGATGAAGGATATGTTTCAAATGATGTTAACCATGTCATGTTCTCCCTGAAATTGTTAAGACTATATGGAACTCTTAGAGATGGAGTGAACGCATTTTGAATTGTGAGATGAACATGAGCTTTTGGGGACCAGAAGCTGAGTGCTATCATTTGCATATGAAATGTCTCCCCAAAATTCCTGTTAATGCAGGAATATTCAGAGGTAAAATGTTTAGATTGTAAGAACTGTGATTTAATTAGTCCTTCCTAATTTGAATGGACTGATTGACTTGTAAGCAGGTGGGATGTGACTGGATGAGATGGGTCATTGGGAACATGCTCTGGAAAGGTGTATCTGGCTTGCAGCTTTCTCTGTGCTTCTTGACCATGCAAAGAACTGAGTAGTTTTACTGCACTGAACTTTCATGATATGAAGCCTAGTGTGTGGCCCAGAAGAATGAAGTTGGCCAAATTTGAACTAAGGTTTCCAAAATGATTAGCCCTAAATAAACTTTTCCTCCTCTAAGTTGTTCATATTGGATATTTTGGTCACAGTCATGACAAAGAAAATTAAATCAAGGACTCACAATTAAAGAGATTTCTTCCCAATACAGATACTTTGTTGGATTTATTCAATTTATGCAATCAATGGTGATAACTTTATATTGATAAATAAAAGCAAAAGAAACCAGAAATGGAGTTTTGATTTAATTTTAAAAATTTTATGATGCTCCTGATGAGGTGTGGGCCTCTATCCTAAAGTAATAGCTAACAATAATATATGAAATTAATTTTCACATAAATTTGTTAGAATCTAATTTCTAGGATCATTTTTATATCAAATACATGATGGCTAAATTTTATATTTTGGGGGCCATATATGCACATATGTGGTCAAACTTTATTCTAGATATTTTTGTGACAACAATATTGACAGGGTTAGTAGTTATATTTGTGGGCTTTTCAGAAAAAGCAGATTATCCTCCATATCATGAGTGGGCCTTGAATAATCAGTTGAAGGACTAGCTAAAACAAAGACCACCCTACTGTGAAAAAGAAAGCAATTCTTTCAGAGGAGGGCTTTCAGACTTTCACTGGCTTTCATCAGGTCTCTAGTCTTACAGTTCATCCTGTAGGTATTGGGTTTCCCAGCCTCCAGGATTACATGGACTAATGCAGTAAAATGAATGATTCTCTATATGAATATACTGATTTTATTGAATCTGTGTTTCTAAAATACTCTTACTAATATATTTAACGATTTATAGCTTTTAGGGTTTGGGTTGAGAATCATCTGAAATTCAGTTTAGTTTTCTCTAAATATTGCATATCATTTTTCTCTACCAGGCTTTAAAATTCTATTCTTTTTATTTATGTTATGAATTTTTATAATAATGTGTCTTGGTATGGATCTGTTGTAATTTTGTATATCTGGAGTCCTGTATGCCTCCTGTATTAGATTTTCCATTTAGAAATGTTCTGATATTATTTTATTGAAAACATTGTACATTCCTTTAATTTGTATTCGGAGCTTTTATCTATTCCAGTTAATCTTAAATTTGGCCTTTTCATGTTAATCCATGTTTATTAAAAATTCTTTCATGGTCTCTTAATATCTCTTATCCATGGTAAACTTTCAAGATTATATAGTTTGTCTCTATCTTCCTACTGATCTAGTCTGTTAGTGAAACTAACTGAAACTCTATCTTTCTAGTGGTCTAGTCTGTTAGTGATGCTTTCCATTGAACTTTTTTATTTGGTTTATTGATTCCTTCATTTCAAGTATTGTGGTTTTGTCTTTTTCAGAATCTCTCTTTATTGTAGTGGTCATTTGCCTCCTTTATTTTCTCTCTGATTTCATTCCTAACATCATCTTTTACTTCATAGATCAGTTTAACTATGAACTTTCTAAATTTTTTCTCCAACATTTCCTCCACTGTGGTGTCAATGAATAACTAAAACAAAAACAACAACAACAACAACAACAAAACCGGGTTCTCAGAAATGTTGAGATTTAGTCTATTTGCTAGTTAAATAAAAAAAGAAATTAGAATTCTTCCTAGCTTGAAAGGATATTAGATTGATACTATAATGATCAACTATTCCTAGATATGTTCCCTGTCTGATTATTTAAAAGAAATTGTATATTCTGATTTTTGTAGTATTTTCAGAATTCCCCATGAAAATAATGTTTTCTGGATACTGGGAACATTTTAAGTATGCAGCTTTATTTTATGTTAACAACCTGTGAAATAAAATTTAAAAAAATATATTCACAGTACACTTCCTTGAATAGAGAAAGCATAACTAATATAATTCAACTATTTCTCACTGAATTAAAGTTTATCAAAACAAATAATATGAATTTCTATCCAAAAATTCTTACACATGTGTCTTTTTCTTCATTAACTGGTTTATTTCCCTTAAGTAATATTGAGAACCTTGTTTCATTTTGTTGATTTTTTATATAACATAAATTTAAATATAGAAATACTTTATCAATTATTAATAAAACAATTTTTATAAAATAAATTCACAAATTCTTAAGTAAATAATTATAAATTAAAAAATCAAATATTTTCTTTGATTTTGTTATTTGATTTACCACATTGTTTCAAATTGATTCACAAATAATTAAATTCATAAATTATTAAAATAATTATTAATGTTCTTCTGCTTTTATTATGCAGAAAAAAAAATGTAGCCTCAAAATGCTAAAACATTTTTAAATGTTACTTTTACCCCAAAAGGGAAATATTTTTCCATGCATTTTCTCTAAATTATTTTAAAAAGTTCAATTTAATAATGAGTTTTAAATAATTATTGGTAAAATGTTGCACCCTCTTACTGAAAATCAATCAGCTTTCATTTTACATTATTTATGAAAGTTTTTTTTATAATATTTGTCATATGACAAAGATTTTATCACAAAATGTTCAAACATAGAAAACAATATCACAAAATTCAAGCATCCACTATATATATAAAAGCATAAGAAAATTTTGATAATATGTTCTGTTTCCAAAATTTTCAGAATATAATTAATAAGTTTTTGAATGACAACCAACAATGAACAATGGACCACAAATCAAAGTTTCAGTCAGAAGAAAAATAATTTGGGAATTTATTAAATATTTTATTGTATCAAGCATTTTTAAAAAATTTTCAATATTATAGAAGCATGTAAAATTCATCAGAATAACTAAGTATTTTCTTTCACTAATGCATACTTCTTCATAATATGTAAAACTGAATTATTTGTCATGCGTTAGCCTTAAACTTTGATACACAACATTGCATTTTTAATTTATGCTTTGATTTTGTTATTTGACTTACCACATTGTTTCAAACAATCTGTTAATTATTGCAAATTACAAGATACATTGCTTTGAGCTAATTAGTGTGTCTTCTATGTAAGATAATTTGTAAGGCATTTTAAAAAATGTATTCAGTGTTCTATCAGACACCTTCCAAAAAGTAACAGGCATTTTTTTTTATGTCCTTTCATGACTTCTCATGATTTATTTTTAAATAAACTTGTTATTTTACTTAGAATCTATTCATTAGTTTGCTTCATGACACTGAATGCAAAATATTGTTCCATTTATCTTTTATTCTGGCTTCTAACAATTAAAATTTTTCCTTTGTTCACATTTGTCAAAGCTTGGTTGTGTTAATATGGGGTAAACTAGGGGCTGGGGATGTGGCTCAAGCAGTAGCGCGCTCGCCTGGCATGCGTGCGGCCCGGGTTCGATCCTCAGCACCACATACCAACAAAGATGTTGTGTCCGCCGAGAACTAAAAAATAAATATTAAAAATTCTCTCTCTCACTCTCTCTTAAAAAAAAATATGGGGTAAACTCCATTTTTAATATGGAAAACTTCCTACACATGTGTGCCAGCTATTTTTTTTTTCCAAATTTCTCTCAAGAAGCAGGTAGTAATTTGTTAGCCACAGTTTTTGTTTTGTTTTGTTTTGTTTTTTTTGGGGGGTGGTGGTGGTGGTGGCTACAAGGAATTGAATTCAAGGGCACTTGACCATTGAGCCACATCACCAGTCCTATTTTATTTAGAGACAGATTCTCACTGAGTTGCTTAGCACCCTGCTTTTGCTGAGGCTGGCTTTGAACTTGCAATCCTCCTGCCTCAGCCTCCCATGCTGCTGGGATTACAGGTAGCCTGTTTATTTGAAAATTGATAGTCACTAAATTTCCAAGACAATCTGCAACTCAAATTAGAAGACTTCCACACATTTTTGATTATGACATGGTTCTATGGCTTTCTTCATTTTTCCTCTACTGCTATCTTCACCTGGACCATTTCAGTATTAGTGTCCCTCACTTATTAAAGAGAGTGAATATTTAAATTAAAATCAAAGAAGATTCTATGTATAACACAATGTTTTCTCTTCTCCTCACATAAAACTTTATCGTGTCTGATCGTCTGACAGCAATGTTGTTTGAATAGCAATGGTGTCATGGCATCTGTTGGCTCAGTCACTTTTATATACTAAGATGCCCCTGAATACTTTTATAAGAATTAAATCTATGGACTCTCAGAGAAAATGTGTATAAACAGTTGTTTTCCTTCACAGATGCAGTCAAATTTCATGTGCATTAAAAAATTGCTTATTATATTGAAGTGGTACCCCCTCTCTCCACAGAAAAAGTCTTAACTGGGCTTCTTCAGAAATCTTCACCATGGATGATTTTGAGACTGTCAGCCAAAGAGCCTCTGAAAAAGAGTTCAATGTTGATAAACTTCCTATTTTCCTGTTCTACTTGGCCACTGGCCAGGAAGATACCAGCACTCCAGGTGCTGGACATCCCTTTACTAGTTTTTTTTTTTTTTTTTTTTTTCCACAAATGTATCCAGTATAGTACTTTGTAGAAATGTGTAAACAAGGCCTCTGGCCTTGAGCTGGGCTTCACTGAGATGTCTACATTTTTAAGATAAGAGAAGATACCAATTGGGCTCCATGGTAACAGCTGGCAAGGGGAAGAAAAAAAGGGGAAAAGAAGCTTTCTCTTTTTCAGGTGTTGTCCTTGAAGTGTTAACTTGCCCAAAACAGTGAAAGAAAAAGCTGCTTTTGTGTGAACTTCTACAGACTGTGAACTTCTGAGCCCCTCATCTTACATGCTGGGTATAAAATTCTGAAACTCCCTGAACTCAGGATTAAAGGGATTGATTGATTACTGTTTCCTGCTGTCTTTGGTGTCTTGCCTCATTTGTTCCTACAACATTTTCAGATAGTAAACATACAAAATATTAAAATTAATTTCAAATGTATATTGAATGTATTTATGTAAAAAAATTCCATCACTTTTTATTATTACTATTATTGATAGTATTAGTATTATTTGTGTGTGGTGCTGGGGATTGAATCTAGGGCTTTGTCTCTGCAAGGCAAGTACACTAACAACTGAACTATGTCCTGGCCCTGCATCACTTTCTTTGAAGGAAATTATAGTGAATGACCCTTTTTCTTGGCAGCGCTGGGGATTAAACCCTAAGTCTCACAAATGCTAGGCCAATGTTCTACCAAATAGCAACCTATGAGCTTCTGCTCTTTTATTTTTGTAAAATTAAATTTAGTATTATGAGATACTTGAAAACATAGATATTGCATGTATGTAGGGATACTACATGATGTTTCAATACATATATACATTATGCAATTTTAAATTGAGCTAAACATGCTTACCTTAAATAATTATCATTTCTTTATGAAGAAAATAATCAAAGTCCCCTCTCCCTCTGTTTGGACTTTACAGTGCATGCCATTTTCTATAGGCAGCAAAATATATGATAGCACACTAGAACTTATTCTCAATTAACTGCATCTTAGCTTCCAGTGATCAGCATCTCCATCAAACTTCTTTTAAAAGTGGTCAGTGCACATCCCCTTCATTTTTTCTCTAATTCTCTCTTAAAGCCCACACAAGACTGGGCTCTAACTTCCACAAGTTTGTGGGAATGACTAAACCTTCACTTTTTTTTTTTTAAGTTTGTTTTCACTTACTATGAAAAATTTCCTGAGACTGAATACTTTATTTTAAAAAAAGAGAAGTTTATATAGCTCATAATTTTGGAGTTTCAAAAACATGTCACCAGCATCAGCTCACCTCTTGTGAGAATCCCATGGCAATATGGCAAAAGTGCTTTCAAGAGATCACAGCACTAGGCAGGAAGTCAGAAAGTGGGAAGGAACAAGTCTCTCAATTTACCTCATCTAGATAAAGTCCCACAATCTCTATGCTGCTGAACAGAGGGAAAAATTCCAGTATATGGAACTTGGAGAAAACAAACAAAAAAATTTATTCAAACCATAGCATCATCACTTACTGAGTGACTTAGCCACTTTGAAAAAAATCTTCTTGTCTTTTATCAACAGTATTAAAAAAATGTAACTTTAAAAAGTCAAGCAAGTGTACAACCAGAGATATAAAAAATTGTGCTCTATATGTGTAATATGAATCATAATGCATTCTGCTGTCATACATAACAAATTAGAATATAATTTTTTTTTAAAGCCAAGCAAAAAAAATACATTTATTTAAAATCATTATGTCAAGATAAAATTCCAATAGAACAGAAGATTAACTTACTCATTACTGATGACTTTGAGAGTAAGTCTATCTAAGGTCCTCAAACCTTAAATTTTTCTTGGATAAAAATACGAATTAAATAGATTTCTCAGGCAGATATTCAGAGTTTTAACATCACCCTATATTTTCCAAGATTAGAATTATCATAGAATTTAGCACATTAGTTTATATTAGATATAGAAATAAATTTAAAAAATTATTTTCCACTGTCAATTTGTGTTATGATTTGAATATGAAATGTCCCCAAATAAAAACATATAATAGAAAATTCAGGAAATTGAGAGATGTAATGAATAGATTAGAGTGTAACCTAAACAGTGGAGTAATTCATTTTGTAGAGTATTTGAATGGATTACTGTGTGGTAATTAGGCAGTTGGGGTGTGGCTGGAGGAAGTAAGTCATTGGGACATGCCCTTGGAGATCATAGGTTTTGTCCTTGGCTTCTTTCTCTCTCTGTCTCTCTCTCTCTCTCTGTCTCTCTCTCTTTTCTCTCTCGTCTCTCTCTCTTTGTTGTCTGTCATAATTTGAGCAAGTTTTCTTTGCCATGGGCATCCACCATGACTTTCTGCCTTACCTTGAGCCCAAACTAGTGGAGTTGGCTGACCACGGTCTAAACTCTGAAACTGTGAGTCCCAAATCAACTTTTCTTCCTTTAAGTTGTTGTGACCAGGTATGTAGTTTACAGCAACAAAAAAGCTGACTAACACAGAAACTGGTAAAGAGAACATGATGTTTTTGCCATAGTCCTACTTGACCACTTGTTTTAGAGATCTTTGGAATTTATTTGTGTCATGAGTTTCCAAAATGTGGAGGATGTAGGGTAGAAAAGCCTTAGAATTTTAAAGGCAGAGCTTAATGGGCAATGCTGGTGGGAATTCTGAAGACCAGAAAATTGATTCAACAGGCAATAAAGATTCTATTGGGAATTAGACTAGAGGTCATTCATCTTACAAACTGGCAAAGAAGTTGTATACATTTTGTCCATGTCCTGGAACTTTCGGTGATGATGAATTTAATGGTGATGAACAAATTAATGTGACAGAGGAAATTTCAGGACAGCATAGCATTCAGACTGTGGTTTGGATATTGCTGCAAATTTCAACCATATTTACTATGGCAATCTGAAGGATAAAACAGAGCAGATAATTTTGAAAATTTTATTTGTCCAGAAAAATGTACATAGTAAACCTGGGGCCAAGGAAGTTGTAGTTATCAAAGAGATTACCACCACAGAAGAATAGCTAACTACTTTGCATAAAGACAATAGAAAAAATTCCTTGAGGGCCACTCAAGAATCAGTAAGATCATAACCACTGCAGGCTCATGGGTGTAACAGTCCTTGTGGTATTGGTTCTGCAGGAAGGCAAGATGCTTTCTATTATACCCATGTTTCATGACATTTCATCTTACCTGATACCTATAGCATTGGATTTGGCCAACAATAGACTTAACCTTTGAAACCTTGAAACCAAAATAAAGACTTTCTGTATTTCTTTTGGTCACATATTTTGAACATAGTAATTAAAAGATGACTAACACAGTGTATTCTTGCCATCAATTTATTTGATCACTTAAAAAATATTGGCTGATAACACTATGGGCATTATTTGGTTAGTCATTCATTAGTTTCAAGATTGGATAACATTCTGATCTTGCCTTTTCTTTGCAAAGTTAAAATTTAAAGAATCTAAAAGTTCTTGGATCATATATATTCATGGAAAATATGTCTTAGATACTCACATAAACTCAAGAAATCTTCTGTCCATACAGAAGAGACTCTGACACACATGATATAAACTGCCTTAAACATCAGTATTTTGTATTAAAATAGTCTCTAATAAGAAAATATGTTATGGATTTTAAGTAAAACTTTGAAATAAATTAAAAAGCAAGATTCGGTTTCCATAATTCTATATTCTCCATCTAATTCATTCTTCAGCTGTATTTAAATAATGAACTGCCGATGTCTGGGCTTGGCACCAGAATCACGAGCCACCACACACCTTGTAGATTCAAACAGCAATTCTTTATTCCCGAACTCACAGCCTTCCACACAGGTTCAGGGGAAATCTAAATCTGCCCGCACAATTCACCTACTCCACGAGGCTATTTCCAAATCCCATTTGACTCTCACGAGAACTCAACGGGAACAAGCAGCAGGAACACCCTAATCCCAGCAGCAATAATCTTCAACCTCCAACCTCCCTAAAACCCCTATTGTCTTAAACCTGGAAACCCCTTAAACCGGGAACACCCTAAACCCAAGGACCGGGATACTTTCTCAAACCTGCAGGATACTTCCTCAAACCTGGATCCACCCTCGATCACCTTGAGCAGGGTCATCTTTCTCAAACACACATGCAAGGTTGCAGCAAATTTCCAAGGCAAGTCCATTAAGCATGGGGTACGCTGGCAAGGAAATATCGATGCGTCATTCCTACTTGGCAATGGCCCTCAGCATCCAACAATTTAATATTATTTTTAGAAAAAAATTACATAAAAATTGTTTATTTACAATATATAGTGAAAATTCTGTTTAAGTATTTTTAAGGCATATATAATCCAGTGGGGTTTTTTTTTTTTTTTTTTGATGTTGTTGTTGTTGTTTTAAAGACTTATATATGTAAAATACAGCTACTGTCATTTTGGAGGGATAAAATAGTAAAGAAAATTTCATGGAGAGAATGAAATGTATCTAAAAAAAATAAAATATTTCAAAGTGTTTCTCGATATATAACATTAAAAGTTTAGTAATAATTACCTTATAGAAAATAATAACAAACTATTGGTTGCAGTAAAAAAAATACAGTGAAATAGTACTAATATCACTTCTCAGAATCTTCTGTTTTTCTAATTTCTGATATATGTGCATTTGTTTCCTGTACACATACATGGAAATTGAATTAGTCAAATGGGGAAAATAAGTATAGTAAATAAACATTATCAACTGTTAATGACTCATTAAACCGAATAGACTGAAAGAAAGTTTGTGATTTAAATGTTTAAGTAGTCATACTAATTATTTTTAACTTTTCAGAACTAAGTATATCTTATAGGCTTTAAGAGTGAACATACTTAGCTTAGGGGACAAAGACATTTTCCCATGCATGGAATTATAAAATATTGCATATTTTTGGAAAGAATAAAAGATTATCATTTATATATAATAATTAACTATTTCTCCCTCAACAGGATACAGCACTTATTTAAAGATATGTAAATACCTTCCAGAAAAGTCCTTCAAATCAATATGCAGAAAAATATGTACAGAAAATAACTTAAATAAAACACATAACTGTTAATAATAAGTATGTGTAAATAGTAGATACTTTTAAAATTCAGGGTGAGTGATTACTAAACAGCGGTACTAGTTAGTTTTTTGCCAAAAATTATAATTTGTCAATAATAGAGTAAGATAAAAATAGTTAAAACAGATATTTCTCTGTCAGAAGTCTTCATAAATGATAAAGAGCCAAATTTTGCTTGTGAAGAGTTCATATATGGCAGTTGTAAGTGACAGATATGAGGGACAGCCTGAGGATTACTTGAATAGGACTCTGAATAAAATAAAAACTTTAAGTCACAGAAGTAAATAAAAAGCTTTCAAATTACTTATGAAAGAAAAAGATGTCTTTTCATAGATATGAACATAGGGCTTTACTTTCTTAAAATCTAGAGGTGAAAATTGCACATCCACTGAGCAGACCCAGTCTTCTTGTTTGCAATGAAAAGTGAGTGATATAACCTAAGTCGCACTTTGTTTGACAATTGCAAATTAACATGCTACCTCTTCTGGGATCTTAAAAGTCCAATTAAGCTGTTTCTTTCCAGCATGCAACTGAGCTGTAAGCTAGAGTCTAGCATTTTCTCAGTAGGTCTAGAGTGGAATCTCTTAAATACAGCAAGCTCCTCAACAGTCCCTGCTGACTTTTAATGCTGCATCTTGATGGTAAATTAGTTCCAGCAGCAATATTCTTTAAACTCTTTTGTCCCACATCAACCCCTTGCCACAATTTCTTGACAATATAAGATTTTGTCTAAATGTTTCTTTTAATTCACTGAGTTGATAATGGCTTAGTTTGGAACACATAGCCACAATGTTGATACAAATTCATGTGCCCTATTTGGTGAAGCATAATATGGATAACTTTTATTTTAAAAAACTATTATAGCTATAAATCTAATTTTTTAGTTTTGCTTAATCATTAATATTAGGATTTGTTTCTTCAAAATTGGTTTTTCAACTTTAGTGTGCAATAGCATCTTCTGGTGGGCTTATTAAATATAGATTTTTGGGTCCTAAATATAAACCTTCTGATTTACTAATTTGGGGATAGATTTCAAGACTCCCTAGAAATTTTTCATGTAAAACTAATACTGGTGGTCTGAAGAGTATGCCTTGCAAACTACTATTTTAAAATCTATTGCATCAGATTGGGGCTGTAGTTCAGTTGTAGAGCACATGCCTCACATGCATGAGGATCAAGATTCAATCCCTGGCACTAAAACAACAACAATAAAATCCTTTAGTTTCTATATTTTTAGTTTGATGTTAAGATAGATCCTTGACATCTCTGAGGCTCAGCTCCTATTCCTTAGTACCTTAAAGTATTATTTCAAGATATTATTCTGACAATTATGTGCTAGTATGAATTGTTTAGCAGAGACTCTGACACACAATTGATATTTAATAAATGTTGACTACCACTCCTTCCATCTTTAAAGTTACAAAATTGTCAGCTAAACTTATAAGATGTTAAACAAACAAACAAAAAACGATGCTTTTCCAAGTTAACATATACATATTCTCTTTGGAGGAATAAAAAGGAAGAAATCCAGAATCAATATTGAGGCACATATTGCCCTGAGAAGGAAGCAATGAAGCTTTGTATTTTCCAGTGTTAGGGATCACCAATCCACGTTGAGATCATTTTATTCCTTAACAGTCCTGATATCAGAGCATTTCAAAGCAAAACACAATAAAAATATGAAATATGCATGAAAAATGATTGAACAATTATATGAAGAAAAACCTGAAAATCTAGAAGAAATGGATACCCTGAACACGTATACCTTAATAAGCTTGGATCATGAACAAATCTAAAACTTGAATAGATACAGTGAGGAATAAGACTTAATCAATAATAAAATGTTTTCCATCAAGAAAAAGCAAGGATTAGATGGTTTCATTGCTGAAATCTACTAAAGAGCTAAAAAAGGAATTACTACAATTTCTTCTTAAGTTATTTTTATAAAAATTGAAGAGGATGAAATGTTTCCAAACTCATTGCATAAAGCCAGCATTAACCTAATGCCCAAACCAGAGTAGTACCTAACAAAAAAAGAGAGCTACAGGCCAATATACTTGATGAATATAGATGCAAGAATCCTTATGAAAATGCAATCAAACTGAATCCAATGGCACAGTTAGAAGATTATTCTAATTAATCAAGTGATATTTATCATAGGAATGCAAGGATGGCTCAATATATATAAATTAATTAGAATGGTCTACTATATCAACAAAATGAAGGACAAGAACCATATGATAATCTAAAAAGATTCAGAAAAGTCATTGATTAAATTAAACATCTTTTCATGATAAAATACTTAATAAATTAAATACAGAAAGGACATGACTTGTCTGGGTGGGGTGACCCACACTTGCAATCCCAGTAGCTCAGGAGGCTGAGGTAGGAGGATCAAGAGTTCACAGCCACCTCAGCAAAAATGAAGTGCTAAGCAATTCAGTAAGACCTTGTCTATAAATAAAATATAATAGGTCTGGGGAATGTAGCTCAGTGGTCAAGTGCCCCTGAGTTGAATCCCTAGTACCCACCCTTCAAAAAAAAGAAAGGAAATGACTCAAAATAATAGTAATTTTGTTTTGAAAAGCATCTATGGTATTCTAAAAATGCCAGTATAACCTATGAATATTTATGTTTATGTTAAATTGCAACAATAAAGACCAATGAACAGCAATAAAGTATAATGACAATAAACATGGAATAATTTTTAAAAATTTAAGTATTTCTTTAAATGTTAATTATCAGTCTATACTTTTACACTTAAATGACTTTTATGTTTCCATTGCAGCAAATGAATACCTATCTAATCTTGTCTATCTGTAGATCAATTAATAACATTGAATATTAAATGATCATTTTATTATCTATTCATGAATTTATTATAGATTTTTTTTTTATCATAGAGATACTTTCTCTGGCTTTGGCTATGTGGAAATGTAACTCAACATATTCACAGGAAAATAAAAATCCACACAAGTAGTATGTCACACAGGCTTAAACAAAGCAAGGAATATCCTTCCACAATCCTTCCACAAATTTGTATAATATTAGCTTTAATAAACAAATGAATAAATCTGTTCAAATAATCATGAAACTAAATGCAAACTCTCTTGAAGTAAACATTATTCAGAATAGCCCAGCAATTTTATTTTTTTATAAAGAGAGAGTGAGAGAGGAGAGAGAGAGAGAGAGAGAGAGAGAGAGAGAGAGAGAATTTTTAATATTTATTTTTTAGTTCTCGGCGGACACAACATCTTTGTTGGTATGTGGTGCTGAGGATCGAACTCGGGCCGCACGCATGCCAGGCCAGTGCGCTACCACTTGAGCCACATCCCCAGCCCCCAGCCCAGCAATTTCAAATCCTTTCCCAGTCACTATGAACTTTCTTTTCTGCTTAATATAAGTAATATAATAAATAGCTTTCTTTTCTTGTCATGTATAAATAGTGTCTGTTTGTCCTGTAAATTTATTTAAAAAATAGAAAACAAAAACAAAAATGAGTTTGCTGAAAGTCTTCTTTATTATCATGCCAACATTTGCATGGGTATGGTATGCATCTCTATCTACAAATGATACTGGTTACATAGGTCATGGTTTTTCCTAAAGAATTTTCACAATGAAATACCAATGAAAGAAAATTCTCTGTCAAAAATAACCAGAGATTAAATAAAAAATTACATAAAGAGTAATCATTTTTCATTTTATAATTATTTTTTATATTCAATTCCCTTAAATGGTTAATTCTTTTCTTCACATGTAATAACCTCTGTGTACTCCAGTAGCTACACAATCATATGAAAGTAAATATGGTTAATTAGTACTTTGTGTTATTCAATGAAAGATCAAGAAGTAATTTTGTAATGTAATGCAAATAAATACCATTAACACTTAAAATTGCCTAAATTTACTCTGTTTTATACCTCATGGACTATCTTACCAAAAAAGTTCTTCTCATCTGTAGCCTGTAGACATCTCAGGTATAAATCTGTATAACAGAACCTATGTCATTGTTGCTTGGACTGAGAACTCAGGTACCTAGCTTTGTACAGTGAGAGTACATGTTTGCTCTAGATACTCCTTGCTTTGGTTGAGCCTGTGTGACATCCTGAGTCTGTGTGACATTCTGCTTGTGTGGATTTTTATTTCCCTGTGTAGATCTTCTGTGTTGGTCTTGTGAACAGTAATTCTTTCTGTTGTTGAATACTACTTGTATGTAGTATTTAAAACATAGTAATCTAAAAATGTAAACTTTTTTCCATGTATTCATTTTTATATTGATTTTAATTTTATATAAATTCACAATTTCCTTGTCAACCTAAAACAAATATCACACAATTATTTCCAGAAAAGAAATAGTTCCTGAGTTTTTTCTTATCTGATGATTGCTTTTCCATCACTTCGATCTTACCAATAATATATCACTCTTCTTTCCCATTAAACAGCTCCTCATTGAGCATGCCACCTTTCCTGTCTAGCACTTGGTACTCCATTCCTCTATGTGGGGGTTTTGAGGCCTGTTCATTCACTTTGCACATTGCCTTTTGTAAAACATTGATGTCCCCAATTTATGAGAATCAACTGTATGAGTGCTCTCTTCATCTATAAATGCAGTACATTTCAGGGGTATTTGTATATTCATTCTATAATGTGTGCACACACAAATTCATTAACCATATGTCAAAAACTTTCTAGGAATCAACAAAACAATTTTAAATAAGAAATAATGTTCTTATTTGTGAAGTGTCTAGCAGTGTGAGCAAAAAAAGTTGCAAAAGAAATCAGCAAAAACCTCTCTTGTTCCCTTTAGCAAAGAATTGAAAGGAGAGAATGAGCATTGTTGAGATTTAGCACAATAATATTCCAGATAAAAATAGAATAATATAGGGACCCTGTTAATGCAAGCACCATGAGCCTTACCATATGTATCAAAGAGACTGGAATAGCAGAACAGAATGAGCAATATGGAAAATGGAATTCCCCCTTAAGAACTGTCACTTAAAGCATTTCCGTGAGAGGCTCAGTTCTTTATCAATGAGAAAAGGCCTGGAATACCAATGGCTCAAAACATAACAAAACAAAACAAAATTTCAGTCATTTAAAGTAACAGTTTTTTTCTTGCTCATGTTAATAAGTATTGTGAATTAGTATAGGGAATTAATCATGGTGAAAATTGGGGAATCCCGCCTGCCCAGGCTTTATGTAACATTGGGTTCAGTAATGAGAGACTGAGAGAAAATAAAATGGGAATTCTTACACTGACTGATACAGTTTGCATCACTTAGGGTTATATTTCATTGTTCTTTCCAAAGAGCAGTTTTGCATTTGCACTGCAGGAATGGACACAACAAAGGTGAATCCCCAATAGTCTTAAGTTTGTATGTAAAAAAACTAAACAATGTGATTATAGATTGCACACATTTATTTCAATTAACAAAGTCTTGATGTAATATGAAGATGGAAAGTACATAAAGAAACTCAAAACTAAAGTCTAAGGAAATTTTTTGAATTTCATCTCCCCCCCCCAAAAAATATTGCAAAATGTAGCTCACATAAATAGATCAATATAAAAATGTCTCAGTACTACGACTTATATTTGCACCTTGCAACTTAATTGTTTGTATAGAATTAGTTATCTAATAGAAATCATTTTCAATTTTCTCACAAATGCTACTTTCTGGCAAAGTCACATTTACATTAACAACTCTGGGATTGCTATATGTTTTTTAGAAGTAAATGTTTTTCAGCAAACTATTTGTTTTGTCTACAGGAGCTCAGAGATTTTATTTTAAAAGATGATGTGGTCTTCTTTTCTAGTTTGTCACAGAATTTCATTAAGCTACTCTTAATGTTGTTTCCTTTTGCTTCCACATAATCCCTTCTAGTCTTGATAAGGCTTATCTACAATTGTGCTTGAGAGAACAGATGGCACTTCCTGAGAAACTGGGCTGGGTTCGCTAATCATGAGGAAAGAGATAGTTTTAGATATTTCATTTTCTTCCCTGATGCATCCCCCTTTAATAGAAAGAAATGATTTCATAAAGCTGAGTTTGGGTGTGTTTATATAAACACACCTGTTACAATTAGCCACATGAGTAATTTTCCTGTTTTGTAATATTCAGAAAAAGTCTATGTGCAATTAATTCTGCTTTAAATTTTCAAAAAAGATGAAAATCCTATTTTTGCACTCCTTAGAAATGAACTAAAATATAGCATATATGACAGTCTCTGCTCATGAAAACCAATTTCTATACCAAAAGCATGACTTTCTCCTGACATTTGGAAAAATAAAACCAGTTATTGAATCTGGTTATTTTTGTAACATGATTCCTTCATTTATATAATGCTTATCAATATAAATACAATATAGGATGTGTGGTTATATTCAGAAACAGGATAACTGAAACTAATGTATTTCTTTATATAGAGAGAGGTAGAGCTATAAAACCAGTATACCCTGGTAAGAGTGAATATATTCTTAATGTTTACATGCCTGTGACTTACTGTACAGTTGCGTTGACAAGAATATATGTATGTGAATATATGAATTGTTTTAGTCAGCTGTTTCACTACTGAGACCAAAAGATCTGACAAGAACAATTCTAGGAGGAAAACATTCTTTGGAGGCTCAGGGTTCAGAGGTTTCAGTCCATAAGTAGTCTATTCTATTCCTTGGAACCTAACATGAGGCAGAATATCATGATAGAAGTATGTGCCAGAGGAAAGTGTGTGCTGGAAACATGGAACCAGAAAGCAGAGAGAGAATTTTGCTCAGCAAGGACAAAATATATTCCCTATAAGCACACCCCTAGGGACCCACCTCCTCTAGCCGTAACCTACCTGCCTACAGTTAGCACCCACTTAAACCCTATCAGGTGATTAATGCACTGATTAAGAATCTCATAACCCAATCATTTTCCCTCTAAACTTTCCTGTATTTTTTCACACATTAGCTTTTTGGGGACAACTATTAATCTAAACTCTAACAGCAAATGAGGAGAAAATAATTAGACTACTGCATTAGTTTTATAAGGGCCTTTTTTTTTTTTGTTAAAATGTCACTTATACATTTTGAATTTGTTCCAAATAAGCAAATATCTCCTCAGTATGTTCTTTGTGAAAAAATAATGATAATAATTAAAGCAAATAAATTCAACATAATTTATTTTGTTTTATCAACTTGTATTTATTTTACCCAGTTCTAGTTCTTTCAAGAGTAAAACATAAGAGCAAATCTTTCTTTCATGAAAATAGGTATCAAAAAATTGAAAGACGAAAAATAAAACAAATTTTCAATTTTGAAAAATTCAGATTCATTTTTACTATTTTTATTATTGCTGGCATATAATTGACTCTGCCCCAAATGTTCCACAATCTTCAACTTCCATAAGTTGAGAGTCACTTTTATTATTCAATTAAAGTGCTAGGTCAGACTTCATATTTTAGCTACAACTCACAAAGAACTTAGAAGCCATCACTTCTGTCCTCCCTTCCCCCCACACAAAAGTCCCAAGAGCTAACAATTCACTCCACCACCATTTTTTGATCTTTCCAAAAAAATGAGGTCACAGAGCATACTGTCATCCTGAATTCTAGAGAGAGATGAATACAGAACACACAGCAAGAGCAGCTTCCTGGAAAGAGAAGCCAGAGTGGGCTGCAGTCTTAGAGGTAGGAAGAAGCACATAATGGTAACTGCCAAATTGCTGAAGGGTGAGAGGGAGAATTCCTGGGTGCCTAGTGGGGTTTAAGACACTTGAGGGTGTGTCCTCTGGAGTCTTCAGGTTTTCATGGTGAAGATTACAGAAAAATCCCCTCATTTTTTTGGTCAGGCTGAGAGGAAAAGTTAACATTATGGAAAGAAGCCAGGGAGAAATGAACAATTTTAAAACTTTCTGCCGTCACTGTCTGCATTGAAAACCTTCACTCTAAGCAGAACTACTTCACCAAGGAAATGTAATCAGACATTTCTAAAGTCTCTGCACATTTTTCCTCATGTAGGAAGGCAAAAAATAGGGTCAAGAACCACTTCTGAAAGCCATAGGACTCAGGTCCATCAAAAAGAAACACTTAATGGTGACATATAGAATACTTTCCTTGTCCATTACCTTAACTCAATGTCAGCAAGTTCTCAATATAACAAAATTGTGAAGATTACCACTAAGTGAGCAGAAATATTTCATTTAAGAAATAATTATTAGGAAAAATTAAAACACATACAACGGGAGTGTAGGGAAAATAACTGAGGAAACTAGTTAAAATTATAGCCTTTGGCACCTAAAATAGCCTAAATAGAACATTATTCAGCAGATAGAAAATCCTAGCCAAATACAAAGAGTAGTTCATGATGAAGACTTGATTACCGTAGTTACAATCACCTGATATATCATGCATGACTTTCAAAAATATTACAAGGCATTCTAAAAGACAAGAAAAAAAATAGTCTAAAGAGAAAGAACAAGCATCAAAACTAGACTCTGGTATGACATAGATTTACGAAATATCAATTAAGGAGTATAATTAACTACAATGGACAATTTAAGGGATTTAATGGAAAAGCAGGTAACATGCAAGCACAGATGAATAATGCAAGCAGAGTGACAGTTGGCATAGGATCAAAAGAATTATAGAAATAAAAGAAAAACAATCTAAGAGACATTATGAAGGAAAAGAGTATCAGTAGACTGAAGATTGTTAAGATATGGGTCAGTGATCTTGGAGATATATAAAAGAAATCAAAGGTTCAAAAAGAATCCAAAGAGTAAACTGTATTTTGGCTATTAGGGGAAAAAATTATACTTTCAAGGACACACGGAGCTTAAAAGTAAAGGGATGGAGAAAAATATATCGTGTTAAGATCACACAAAGAGTAGCTGGAGTAGCTATATTAGTTTCATACAAGAGAGAATAAAGAAAGTTACAAGAGACAAAAGTATAGTATTTAAAGACAGGGGGTCATTTTCCTATGAAGACACTACACTAACTTACCAACAGGACATCAAAATATGTAGGTAAAATGTGACAGAGACATAATAAGAGACAGATCCACTCTTCCTGTTGAACACTTGAAACCCTTTTGTTGGTAATTGATAGATCTAGAAGGCAGAAATTCAGGGATGATATAAAAAGCAACATTAATCAAAGGTATCTGACACTTAGAATATTTTATCCACCAAAATAACATAATACACATTTTTTATAAAACTAATAGATGACATTCACAAAGATAGTCTAAATGGTGTGCCATGAAATATGTCTGAAAAAATTTAGTGAAATAGAAATCATAAATTATGCTTTCATATGACAAAGGTACTAAATAAGAAATCAGTTACAGAAAGGTGGAAGATTCCAAAATAGTTTGATTAAATACACATATGAAATAATAAATAGATCAGAAAAGAAAACTCAAAAGAAATGAACAAAAAAAGGAATTTCTTGAAAATAAAAATACAAGTTCTCAAAATTTTTAAGATATGATGAAAAGATCTCTTATAACAAAGCCTGCAACATTGAATGCATATATTAAGAGAGATAATAGCTAAAAATGATAAGATTATGTCTCTGGAAACAAGAGAATAAAAGAACAGGATATCTTAAGGTAAGGAAAAGCAATTAAAATTGAAGAAGAAATAAGTAAAATTATAAACAGGAAATCAATCGACAAAAATCAGTGAAACCAGAACCTGGTGTTTTGAACAGATCAATAATATTGATAAACCTCATGACAGACTAATGAACAACAAAGAAGATGAAAATTGCTAATATATGAAATGGAACAGAATTGCTACTGATCTTATGATCATCAAAAGGATAACAAAGAAACAGTATGAATCTTTTATTTCCCCTATTATGTTAACTTATGTAAAATAGATGAATTAATTGAAAGAAAGAAATTACCAAAGCTTACACAACTGGAAATAGTCTAAACTGGTCTATATGCCTTACAAAAAAAATGAAATAAAAAATGAATTACATTCCAAATAAGAAAGCAAGAGATTCAGATGGTTTCATTGTTAAATCCTTACTGAATATTAAGGGAGAATTCATAGAAAGTGGAATAAGAGTGTCTCCTTGTCTTAGTTAGCTCAGGCTTCTTAGCAAGATATTATAAAATGGGTGATTTATGCCACTACTATGCCATAAAACATTTCTCCTAGTTCTGGGGTCTAGGAAGTCTGAGATATGGGTGCTCAGCAATGTTGGGTTATGGTGAAATCTGTGTTCCCACATTACAGTTCAACACATGGTAGAGAGAGAAGGTAGAGAGAGAAGACTCCAGTACCTCTTTCTCTTCTTATAAAGACACTAATCCCATCATGGAGGATCTACCCATATGACTTCATCTAAATCTTGACACATTATTAGTAACAATATAATTTAGTATAGTTATCTTGGAAAACACTATGGTAGTTTCTCAACTCTACTGTCATATATATCTAAAAAGAATAAAAAAAGAACTTTATAAAAATTTGAAATATTTATAAATTAAAAAAAGAACTACCATATAATCTGGCAATACCACTACTGGATATATATTCAAAGGAAATTAAATTAGTATGTTGAAGCAGTATCAGCCCTGTCTATTTATTGCAGCTCTGTTCACAATAGCCAATGGATGAAATCAACATAAGTGTCTGTTAATGAATGAATGAATAAGAAAATATGTTATGCATATACAATGGAATACTATTGAACCACAAAAAGAAGGATGATATTCTATGATATAGTACAATATGGATGAATCTGGAGGACATTATTTTAAGTGAAATAACTCTGGCCCAGAAAAACAGGAACTAAATATTTTTTTTTACATGTGCAAGCTAAAAAAATATCAACTTGAAATTAAGAAAGTTCATTTTAAATGTAAATGTTCTGAAGTCAGAAGCAAGCCAAGTACTACATGATCACATTTATATGTATAATATAAAAAGTTTGTCTAATAGAATTGAGAGTGAAATGGTGTTAACAAAGGATGTGTGGTTTTGAAGAAGTGTGGGAAGGGAATATAATGATTAAAAGATATATAGTTATGATAACATATAAGAAGTAAATTTAAAGAGTTGAATTATATAGAAAGCTGACTATAGTTTATTACAATAATATACAAAAATGTAAAGAGGGTGGGTATTTTGCATTTTCACTACAGTGATAACAATTTGAGGCTGTGAATTTTATAATTAGATTTAACCATTTCACAATGCATATGCAATTCAAAACATTTTTGCATGAAAAAAATAACATTTTTACCTATTACTAAAATTTAAAAAAATATGAACACTAAATGTTTATAATAGAAGATGAATTTCTAACTGACAGGATTGTGAATATTTGTAGGTGAACAAAATGATACTATAATTATGCTTACATGACATTTTAACTTGGTCAAAACATATAGATACTCCTTTAAAATGGACACTTTTTGTTTTCATGTATCAGCTAAAATAAATGTAAAAATAATTTTTAAAATCATTGTAGAATATAGTGAATTTTATGCAAAATATAGACTTTAATAATGTATCAATATTAGTTAATTCATCATAACAAAGGAAATACAAGGGTCCATGACAAAAGTTGTTTTCGGAGGGCCATATGTGAGAACTCCCTTCATTCTATTCAATAATCTGGTCAATTTTCTGTAAATATAAAATCATTTTATACAGTAAAATCTACCAATTAAAAAACAAAAGAAGCTAGGGCTGGGACTATAGTTCAGTGGAAGAGCCTTTCCTAGATGTGCAGTATTTTGCTACAACAAACCCAAAGGAAACAGAGAACAATCGGATCTGCATTTGTGTTTCTCTTTTTCCTTATTTTGTTTTCAAAAATAAAGTACAAATTGCCCATTTCATTTTCTCTTTGTGGGAATACTCCCTGAAACCCTCTGTTCCTCTCTAGCAGTTTGAATTCCTCTGTACTGAGATGTAGCCATCACCCTGAGATTTTTTAGTCTTTACCATTAATCTGGGAAATTTGCATGCTTCCGTCTGGGTTCAGCTTCTTTTTCCCTGCATTCCATGTTCTCATCCTTTGGTTTTGTTTGGATTTGGTTTGGCTTCTCAAAATAAAAACCAAAAAGTTCTGAGATGTGGCTCAGTGCTTAAGCACACCTGGGTTAAATCCCTGATCTCTCTCTCTCTCTCTCTCTCTCTCTCTCTCTCTCTCTATATATATATATATATATATATATATATATATATATATATATGATAAAGGGAGTGTTATAAAATAAAAATATTTACACAACAAATACCTCTGTTCAAACACAATATTGACATTTCCTTATATTGTGATACTGGCAGTTTACATTGCTTTCCTGAGTCTTAGTTTCCGTGAATGGAAATAATAATATGTCTTTAGATTGCCTGAAATTGAATATCAAATTAAAAATACATATGGAATATATTAGAAATAAATTACAGGTTTGAAGTTAAAACTTTAAAAATGTTCTGGATTAGAATCTGATAATCATAGGCAGATATGGATAAAGACAGATTCCCAGAACCCTCAATTCAATTAAATATTAATAACAATGGTGTTAAAAATTTGTTATTTGTGTAAGAAGTGCCTCAAATACTTAACCTGTTAAACATCATACAATTTCAATTTTGATGCCTGAATAATAAAAAAATATTTTATATCTAATGATAAAATTACAGTCTGTTTCTTTATTGAAGACAAGAGTGGAAAGTTTATTTTTTTTTAACAACATTTACATGGGCAGATTATCTTCTGCAGCTACCTTATAAAATCTGCTCATAGATTGACCACCTCGATTCTGTACACAAAATATAATAGTTATAGTATAACAGCTATGAATTTTTGTGTCTTTATATTATTTTTAACATAAAAAAGAAATATTTTATGGTAGAATTTTTTTTTAATAGAAATGGATGAAGTTTCAGTGTTTCTTGATTTTCCTTTAAAATATACTCTTCTCCAAGATGCAGTGTTTTAGCCCACTAACCTGGTATTTATATCAGTCCTGATTCTTCATAAATAAACACATACATATATTTCTCCTGGTACCAGAGCATGCATATTATAAAGAAAGCGAATTATACCATTAAACACAAAGAGCTGTCTCAAAGGATACATTTAAACATATTTGAAATTAAAAAACATGCCAAAGTAATTTTTCTTAAATGAGACTGATATTCGCCATTATCATGGTTTCATTCATGATGACTTCTAAGACTTTCTAAGGAGTTATACCTTTCTGCTAGAAAGGAAAAGAACTTTACTGTGCAGACAGATAATGTAGCCTCTATATACTTTGATTTCAGGATTAATATAGAAGCATCAGGCTCCCTAAATTCTTTCTCCTAAGTGCCATAAGATAACTTTAATTTGACTAGCAAGCATTAGAACATATAATAGAAAAAAAATCCCTGGAAGATTAGAAATATGGCAATAATTTTTATATTAAATTATAAATTCATGTTAAGCCTTTTACTTTACAGTGAAGAAAATACCAAAGAGAACAATATGAAAATGAAAAAGTACCACTATGAATAGCAAAACAGAAGAGTAAGGAATACTGTTTTACTATGGATCTGAAATGTCCCCCCAAAACCTCATGTGTTAAAGACTTGGTTCCCAGGCCATTTTTCTATTGGGAAGTTGTGGACACTCTAGGAGGTGGGAGGTAGTGGAAGGAAGTTGGTTCACTGGGGGTGTCCCTGAAGGGATACTGGTACACTCAGTGTGTTCCTCTCTCTCTTTGCTTTCTGGCTGCCATGAGGTGAGCCATTTTCCTTCCACTTTGCTTCTGTTTGCCAAGATGTACTGTTTCATCACAGGCCAAAAACAACAGAGCCAAGTGACTGGACTGAAAACTCCAAACTGTGAGCCAAAATACAACATTCCTCTTTTATGTTTCCCCTTCTAGTGATAGACAGAGGTTTATTTAAGAAAGTGGAGTAGGATATGGTGTTCCAGGACTGTAATCCCAGTGGCTTTGGAGTCTAAATCAGGAGGATTGTGAGCTCAAATACAGCCTCAGAAATTTAGTATGCCCTAAGCAATTCAGTGAGGCCCTATTTCTAAATAAAATATAAAAAGGGGCTGGAGATGTGGTTAAATGGTTAAGAGCTCCTGGGTTCAATCCCCACTATCACCGCCATCCCAAAATGTAGACACAGATTAAAAGGAGAATGGGGGCAATAGCAAGAGACACCTCTGTGATGTATCAAGGAATATACATTCAAGGGAGAATACATCCAGAGGAGGAGACAGTCCTTTTCGTCCTTATAAGTTGATTTTATCTTGGGCATTATTATTATTATTATTATTAGTAGTAGTAGTAGTAGTGGTAGTAGAATTATTACAGTAATTGAAAGCTGCCTAATACAGAAAATAAAATTGGGGATTTTGGAAAACAAATTTTCTCACTTTGGATGTTATGCTGTTTGTTTTTTTAATGTCACTGCAAAAGTTAGTCCTTGAAAGTTCTGATTTTGCAAAAATGTAAACTCATTATATATGTATATGTGTGTTTTTGTTAATTTTTCCTGAAAATTATGAATAATATGAATTTTTAATATGATATTTTTCAGGGTCTTGCCTAAAAAAGGAGTTGCAATAAAAAATGGGCACTTGGAAATGCCAAGTAAACTAATGAATATTGCTGAGAAACATACTTCTTAGATATAAGACATAATTATGGGTACTTCCTGGGGTAAAGGAAGATTTATGAAAACTGAGGAGATGATCTTATCCTGAAACCAATAGGAACAATCTTTTTCTCCATAGATAATAGTTTTTGGGATGAGGTGGACGGTAAAATTTCAAATGCTACTTATTTAAAATTATAGCATGGTATATTCCAACATAATTCTAGATGGAGGATTATCCTTTAGTGCAGACTCCATATAAAACCCTGTGTCCCACCTTGGAAAGTGCCCATTTTCCATGGGGCAATAATATTTATCTCTATACATACTAGAATTTTTGTGAAGACAAATACATAAAAATGTTTTTTCTTCAAAAGGCAGCTGATTAAATTCAAATTTAAGGCATGGTTTCTTTGACTTAATTTTTAATTTGTTTATCTCTTCCTTATGACATTTAGATAAAACATTTTATTTGTTTATATAATGAGATCTCAAAACTCTTAAATCATACAAAATTTATAATAAATTTCTAGAAAATGAACTTCCTTTGACTCAGGCATATTACCTATTTTTGTAAATGATTTTGTTGCTGTTATTGTTTTAGACTGAAATGTTTTCTGAAATAGAGATTTCCTAAGAAATCTGAGTCACTGACTGATTTACTGGTATTAGAGCCATAGAAGAGAGTAACACAGCCACTTTGCCCAAGGTATGATGGCCTTACTTTTTTATTTACGAGTCACTGGCTCTGCTGGAAAACAAACAGCTGCATCAGTATCTTCCTGGATATTAAAGTCACTTTTATTGATGCATTTGAACTTGATATATCATCTCATAGGGACACTACGAACAAAGCTCTAGTAAATATACAATTTATTAGCGAGAAACCTTTTTAATGAAAATGTCTGCTGTATGTAAGAGAAGCTACAAATGTCTGTTTGGAAACCATTCAAATTCTATTTTCAATTATGTGTTAGTGTGAGGTTTCCTGGGTTTTGATTTTTATCTTTCTCTTTTAAAATCCCTGTAAGACAAGTATTGATCTCCCTTTTACAAGCAGTATGCATTTGGGATATTATGAATGGGTTATGGAAATGCACCTCCAACACAAGTAAGGTCTATTTGTTTTGTAAGTTAACAGAAGAAAATGTCATATTTAGGTTACTGATATAAAATTGGAAATTATTTTGATCCTTAGTGTATCATCAATAAAATTGTAAAACTAAACGTGAAAAAGAAATACCTCATACTATTATTAATCATTCAAAAACTTTTCTCCTGCAATAGGGATGATTTAAAATTTTACTGGTTTTTGTCCCAAATTGGAGGAAAAAAAATAAAATTTAATTCACTATAATATTTTCCTGTTTTATTTATTTATTTATTCATTCATTTGATTTTTTTTTACACTGGGTTTTAAAGCAGTGTAAATACACTGAGCTACATGAACTACTCAGCTACTGTCCTTTTTATTTTTTACTTTAAGACAGTGTCTCATTAAGTTGCTGAGTGCCAAGACCCTAAATTGCTAAGAGTGATATTGAACTTATGACCTACTTGTCTCTTTCTACTAAGGTTCAGAGATTATAAGAGTGAACCAATGCTTGGTTGTTTCCATATTATTTTTTATAAAATAATCAATGTATACCTCTTAAAAAGATACACACTTAACTCCAATGTTCTGTTAAAACTATGACATAAATGTTTCTTCATAAACTAGGTATTTTTCTTTAGAAATGGTCTATATCGCAAAATAACTAAAATGCAAAATTTTTGAAAAGGTAAAACATAATATGTTAATTTCATTTGAAAAGGGAAAACTACAGTTACATGAATATAAAATAATACTGAATTCCATTGTAAACATGACTCTGTGAGTTACCATTTTCCTTTTGACTTCTGGAAATCAAATAAAAGCAAAAGAGAAATATAAGCAAACAATAACAATAAAATTGTGGTCAAGAGCATTTTTAGTTAAACAGGGGAAAAGATGTAATTTATGCTTTTGAAGATGGCTGTACCATCCCTTGATATAGATAATTGAATAACTTATTTCTCACCCTGATCCAGTTGGATTAAGGGAATCATAGACAACATAACTATATAAAGAACTATGAGAACCATCCTCTGAGATAGGAGAAAAGGGCAAGATCACCTAAACTCTTTCCCAACTCACCCCCAAAGAACTTCTGCAAGTAGTCAAGCCAGAAACCCCAATTTATTACTACTTGCACTACAGAGAATCTAAAATCATTTATTGTGTTGAGACCCAGAAAATAACACTCCAGAGCATGGTGCCTTGATGTGGTAAATATTTTGAATTGAAGGAATGGAGCTCAAAAGCAAGATCCTTATGACTTTCCTCTGTTGTTTATCCTGCTCCATTTTCTCCTCCAAGGCAGGCCGAAGACACTAGAAGCCCTCTTCCCTAAAGAAGGTCGTAGAAAATAGAAATATTTTTCTAACAGCAGCTTGTTTTTCTGTGTAAGAGTTGCCCTGCCTTATCTGACAGTGGATCATAAGCTCCTCACTCCATGTGTCAGCTATATAACTAAGAATGGCACATAGTCAGACTAAGATGAATCTGAACACATGGACCTTTCCAAGTTTATTCTCTTTTCTTTTATCAGTAGGTCAACCCTTTTGGTATTATATTTCTATATAGATATCCACTTTTTATCAAATCTAAGCATAAAAATAGGTTCCTTTCCTCTTGGTTTGGAGGTTTCTATTGTATCACATTAAACTTCAGTTTTAATAATTCTATTATGCTTTTGTCTTGTTAACCTGTGATTTGTTATAAAATAATATCCAAGACCCTTATGATGGGTGAGGGAAGGTATTCACATATTTCTGTTGGTACAGTAAAAGACTACTTTTATTGTAGAACTTTAAAAAAGGACCAAAATTTACTAACAGATGTTAAACACTACAAAATATATACAAATTTTGACAGTGAAAGTGAAATCTTGATGAAATATTTTGAAAGATATATTTTTAAATAAATGTAGCTTTTACTTCACCAAAAAGTTTTGAGAGAAGACAAAAAATAAACATAAAATATGTGAGTTATTAGACCTTAGGAAAAAAGAGAAAATAAAATGATCATGCATAATGACAAAGTTGGGATAAATTCCTGTAAGAAAGTGATTCTGGAGTAAGCAATAGAAACAGAACAGATACTGAAATTTAAACTTACAATAAATAGTTGAAAAAAAAAATGAAGATATGCAAACTATACCATGATAAAAATGTTTAAAAAAGTGAAGAAAGGAAGGAAAGAAGGAAGGCAGGAAAGAGGAGAAAATATTACAGAGCCCATTGATCTTACCTCTGCTAGTCACTGTACCCGAAGCTATATTGCTTATCAGAAATAAAAGCCCAGGATAAATGTGATGTATTTTGGCAAAAGTACTGGCAAGACAGAAGATATTTCAGTACCCAGAAAGAAAGTAAACTGTGCCAGCATAGAGAAAAAAAAAGAGTAAAGTCTAGGAATTGTATCACTTCTTGGGAGAAATGGAAATGTACCTGTCCTGGAGATGATGCATAAGACCCAAAGTGGAGGTCCCAGTTATTCATCAGATGTACATATTCACAGGGAAGTTAGAATGAAAAGAAAAGCAAGGTACATAAATTATCATTATATAGTGGTATTACAAATATAAGAAGGTAAAAATCTATAAACAAGATAAGAGAAAATTACTTGAAAAAATCTAAACTGAATTTGTTTTTTTTAAAGTGTTTTGAAAAAAAAAAAACCTAACATAATCTATTATCTTTTCTCTACTTGCAATGTTTACTTCATTCTGCTTGTGAGTTTTTCATCTCTATGACCAAGCTACCTGAGAGTAACAACTTAGAGGAGGAGAAGTTTATTTTAGTTTCATGATTTCAGAGGCTCAGTCCCTGGTCCACTAATTCCATTGCTCTGGACAAGGCAAGGCAGAACATTGTGCATGGCAGAAGGTCAAGGTAGAGGAAAGTTTCTCTTCTCATAGCAATCAGGTAGCAGACAGAGTAAGGGAAAGAGATTTCAGGGAAGGTAAACCCTTCCAGGACACATGCTCAGGGATCCACCTTCTCCAGCCATACCTTACATGGTTATAATTATCACTAGTCAGTCTATTCAAATTAGAGTGGGCTGATTAAGTTACAGTTGTCATAATGGAATCATTTCACCTCCGAATATTCCTGAATCAGCACAGGAGCTTTGGGGGGACACCTCAAATCCAAAAGATATTTCTAAATTAAAGAGAAAGAGAGAGAGACAATATCCAAGAAGTTAACTTTTGGGAAAACTGTGCAAGTTGTTACTCCAGGAATCACAATATACATTCATTCTTAAATTTCTAGTGTACTTATTGTGCATGTTGTTCCTCTAAAAGTAAAGTGCAAAATGTTGCAATAATTTAAATCCACTGACTACATACTCCATCCTGTATTCTTAAGATTTAAGGATTATTCTAATATAATAAAGATCCCATAAGACATTGCTATAGGTTTCTCTTTTAAAATGACAGTTTTAATGTATTAAAATATAGTTGTCTGAGATTATCTTTTTAAAGAAAAAAGTCCATTTACATGAAATTTATCACTGTTGATGCATTTCTTTCTTTCCTAAATATTAGAAATGTTATCATTGGAGTGTCCAGTTGGGGTCGAGGTCTTTGGGGTCCTTAACAATGAATTGAGTGAGAAATGGAGAAGTAATAGAGTACCGATTTATTGAAGGTTAAGGTAGCACTTTGGTAGGTAGAACAGAGTGGGCCAAATGAGAGAGAAAGAGAGAGGCTTAAGGCACCATTGTCTGTGCAGAGTTGTTTACTGGTGTACCCTAATCTCTGTCACATTATTAAGTGTCCAAAAGTCACACATACAAAAGTGAAATAATATGAATAGAAAATCCTGACTGTACTGGGGAAAAATGATTCAAAGTTTGTATACTTGTGTTCTTTAAAAAAATATGAGGATCAAAAGACATTTAAGGAGGCTTGCTTAGAAAGACTATCTCCTGGAGCTGGGATTGTGGCTCACTGGCAGAGCACTTACCTTATACGTAAGAGGCACTGAGTTCATTCCTCAGCACCACACAAAAATAAATAAATAAAATAAAGGTATTGTGTCCATCTACAACTAAAAAAAAAAAAGAAAAGAAAGAAAGAAAGAAAGAAAGAAAGAAAGAAATACTATCTCCTGTCATAGTAATGGGACATATTATGAATAGGGACAGGACTTGTCTCCTTGTCTTATCCTTCAGCAACTTGTAATAACCTGTCTTTATCATCTAGGTGTCCCTGAACTCCTACCTAATAGAACCTCTATATGGTATTCACTTTCTTTCAATCAGTCCAATAATCACTTTGACATTGTTGTTTGAGATGTAATTCTATGAGCAACAATTTTTCTAAATTCTCTTTAAAAAACATCCATAGTTTGCTTTTGTTCTTAAGAATATTTTCACAATTTCTAGCTTATGATTTACTTACAATTGACATTTTAGGTATTGTTTCATGGTTTTAAGCTATTTTTTTCTGATAAACTAGATTTCAAATAGGACATATAAATATGTTTCTTTAGCAATCTGACTATGATAAGCCTAGATGTGGTTTTTCTCCATTTTCTCCTGCTTGGGGTCTCTGAGATTCTTGAGTCTCAAAATATTTGCCATTTACCAAATTTACAAAAAATGTTTACTATTAGTTTTTCAATACATTTTTTCTTCCTTCTTCTTTACTTTTCTTTCCTACTTCTAGAATTCCATGTTAAATCATATAGTAATCTCCTTGATAGGTTCCTGAATTTTGCTGAAGCTGTGTTTTTTCCAGTTTTCACTGTTTCTCAGATCAAATTATTTACATTGACCTATCTTCTGGTTTAGAGATTTCTTCCACTATTCTGCTATCAAATGTCTCTGGAGATTGCTCATTTCAAATATTATATTTATAGAGGATCAAAAACAAACAGAAAGAAAGAAAGAAGTAGTATCTCCTGCCAATTTTAAGTAACAATACCAAAATACCCATTCTATGTGTCAATTTATCTTGCCTGCTTTCTATAAACACAGAACCCTTTTTAATAGAGTATTATTCTAGCTATAGTTAATTACTGATAAGCCTTGCTGATGCATTACATCCTACTTTAAAAATCTTGTTTTCTGGCAGTAATATTACTCGAATTTATAACTGGAAAAATTGAGGCATGCAAGCTATTTATTTTGACTATTATTATTTTCTAAAGAGTCAGCACTGAAATTTCCACATAGCAGGGACTTGAAGAAGTAATTAATGTGGAAAATGGCTGAGTATGTATGAGAGAGTTTTGAAACAATAATTACTTAGCAAACATTTGTTTTAACTCACATTATTCATTTGGAATAGATGAGATGAGACATAAAAGTTATGGTAGTTAAATGTAGACTGGTTATTCAATTATTAATTAATTTGTAATGAATTAATTCTTAAATGGATTCATGAAGAAATGTGTTAACAAGATGAACACACCATTATAAATAAAAATAACATATGAAATTTGACAATAATAATCATTGAAGTAGTAAATTTAAATTAATATATATTTGTATAATATTAACTTCCTTTGATTTATATAGATAGAGATAAGGACCAGTGTGAAAATAAGTTTTCTATTTTTTTATTTTGGTGTCTAACATTTTTGTTTTGGAGCTAAAGGATATGAGTTTTATCAATAAAAATGTACTGAATACCAAAAGATGGAGATTATAATATAAAATAAGTTAGATTTAAATTTTCATTTGTTTGTAAAGATTGAAGTTTCCTCTTTTGTTTAAGAAGCTTTATAAGTTTAACACATTTAATTAACTCAGAAAAATATGATTTCACATTAAAATCTAAGATTATCTCTCTTTCCTTAATTTTTTTTTTGGTATTTAAATTACTTGGATTTGAATTTCAAATAAACATGAATTTAATGTTTTAAAGAATCAAAAAGGCATTCATAGCCTATAATAAAAGTAATATATTTTTATTTCTAATTATTCTTATAATATTTTACTTGCTATTAGGAATATAATTTTATAAAATATGAACTATATCAAAGGAGACATAAATATTATTTATTTAATCTTGGAGGATATATATATACATATTTATACATAAATTATATATATATAATATAAATTTCATGATAGAATAAATTATGAAAATTGAAAAAAATTTCTGATTTGCTCATATTCTGTGAACCTAAAACTAATTTATACTCCAAGTGTCTGTGGGACATATTAAACTATTATGTAAATGAAACAATCTTCTTTCTTTTATAATAATATGGTATTACATCTTATTTTGTTTTGAGAGATTTCCACAAATCTCAAATACCCCCTCAAATGTTTCTTTCAATGACTTTTTAAAAAATGTAACATTCTTAAAAAAGCCATCACAGTTTTAATGGTTTGTCAAACTGAACAATTATAATGTGTGCAAAGGCATCCTGCTTTTTCTATGCCAATTATTACCAGTGTGTCCAGTGAGTAGGTAAACTATATGATCTCAAGGACAAAATGGGTAATACAGGATACTCTATTTTTGTCTCAAATAATCTAATTCCAATTAATCTTATTACATTTTAACACTATTCAATTTGGGGTAATCAATTATAATTATTTGACTATACCAAAACAATTGCAATGTAACTTATCAATTAGAATATCTGACGAATTTATTGGTAAAACGGAATGAAATGTCAGATCATAAATGTATTTAGAGGGACTAGCTATTTACGAAGTCTGAATAATGAAATGGTAAATAAGTCCTCTTTTGCTATAAATTTTCCAGTGTTTCTCCAAAGCCTTAATATTATATTTATTTAGTGTTCAATCTAATCTCAAGCAATTAAGAAGAAAGTTATAACACTGTAGCTTTAGGCTAAGTCATTATTTTTATAGTGTAATTAAAAGTTAAAACTAATAAAACATCATTTAAAAATTAATTTAAATCACTTCATCGATTATTCTTCTATTTAACTAACCGGGTAAGGTGTTTGATTTTATAAGATGCTTATATATATATGAAAAATGTATAAAATATATAATTAATATAAATGATTATAAAATACAGACTCAAACACCCATTATCTATTTTAGTGCATTTTCCTAATTTCTCAGAAATTCCTTTACAACTTTATTTACCATTCCCATTTCAAGAATGAAATTCAACCAGTGGCTCAGGAGGCTATGGCAAAAGGATGGTGAGTTCAAAGCCAGCCTCAGCAAAACAAAGCTCTAAGTAACACATTGAGATCCTATCTCTAAATAAAATACAAAATAAGGCTGGGAATGTGACTCAGTGGTCCAGTGATTCTGAGTTCAATCCCCAGTACCCTCAGGGAAAAAAAAAAAAAAAGAATGAAATGCTAAATTCTGAATTTTTTGTTTACAAATGAGAAAATACTAATCAATATTAATTTTGAACTTTATATTAAATATAATCATTTAGCACTCTTTTGTGATATTAAATTTTTGTCCAAAATTAATTTTATTTCTCCAGATTATGTCTACAACTGTTTCTTACTTTTGTTTGTTTGTTTGTTTATGCATTTCCTATTCCCTCTACTATTCATTGAGGTGCATTTTTGTTTGCTTTTTTTTCTCCCCAGTTCTTTGTATTATGAGTAAAGCTAAACACAAACACACACACACACACACACACACACACACACACACATACATACACACACAGAGACACTCACTTTTGGATTATGTATACAGGCATTTCTGTAAGAGTAGGCTTGCTCAACTGCTGACATTTATTAGCTAAATTCTACCCAAATATACACCTCTACATATTTACTGATGCCAGAATATTAGTCACTTGTTCAGTGGAAAAACTCATCTCCAAAACCTCAATTGTGCTCAATTTGTAGTTTTCCCATTCTAGGTTATACTCAACCATATGACCCAAATTCTGAATGGGCTTGTAACAATCTGAAGTGCCCTGGGTTTAGTACAGAATATGATGCATTTTGATAAAGGAAAGATATGAGACTGAAATAAGATAACCATTTCTCAAACATTTTCTCTCCTAGCAGATTGTTTTTCATCACAGTGGTTTTATAAAACCTCTCCAGAGAAAATATACTTAATCAAATCAAGGGCTGGCTTTTTTCTGGGAGATTGTGGTAGAAAACTACCCTTGCTTTTCTTCTTTTTCTTCATTTCTCTATTTCCTTCACTCTATATTTCAGTTTAGGTGTGCCAGTCCCTGCAGAAATAAATGTTCCAATTCCACACATACCCGCAATGGGCAACAGACCTGTTCCTCCTTTACCCCATTAACATTTTTTTATTGTTTAACTACTACTTATTTATTTATTTTGCCAAAACTGTAATCCCACTAACTTGGGAGGCTAAAGAAAGCCTCAGCATTTTATAGAAATCTTATCTCAAAATTAAAAAGAAAAATAGCTTGGGTGTAAGTCAGTGGGAGAGCACCATTGGATTCAATTCTCAGTAAAAAAGTAAATCAATTAATTTATTAATAAAATAAAAGATGGATATTGATATTTTGCATATACTAAAATATGTCAAGAACAATGTTGAGTGATGGTAATTGCCTATTTAAATAATATAATAAATCCCTGACAGATGAGGGTGCCCTTTTACAAATGAGAATTTTTACACCTGAACAAACACAGTCAAGTCTCAGTGGTCCTTATTTCTTTTGTTGTCCAGTTGTAACTATTTGTTAATCAAAATCAAATGTTACCGATTCTTTGGTTCATCACAAATGCTTAATTTCCACTTTCTTGTAAACTATAAAGCAGCATATTGTGGGAACTCTTTAGCTACTATAACTGCATTCTAACGCCAGAAAAATGCCTAGCTTTGAATTGTGCTCTTGAAGAGGAAAAACACATGGGTGAAACTGCTCTCCTAGGATGGTGGAGAAAAACCACTGAATGATTTAAATCAGTGGTTCTAGACCCTAACTATACCTTAGAATCAATTGGGAAACTTCAAAGCATACTCTTACATGAGAATCATCCCTAGGAATTCTTCTTCAGTTTATCACAGATTGTGTTATGAATTAGTTCTTCTGATTGTTTATTTCTACAGTACGCTTTGTTTTTAACATTCCTTTGTAGACTAATGTGATACTGGTATTGAGAAATTCCAGTCTCATTTTCTACTACTGCAAGAGGAAAAAAGTGAGGAAAATGATGCTCATCTCCTTAAAGTCAGTCTTAATATTGGAGTTTAACTGTGGACACTTATGTTGATAACAGCAACATTTACAGTTAAAATGTGAACTCAACATGTGTCCATTGACAGATGAACGGGTAAACAAAAGGAGATATATTCATGCCATGGAATATAATTCATCCTCGACATGGATGAACCTTGGGTGCAGTCTATAAAACCTAAATCAATCACAAAAAAAAAGAAAAGTACTATATGATTCCCATTTTGAAGTACTTAGAATAGTCAAAATCACAGTGACAGAAAATGGAATGGTAGTTACCAGGGCGGAAGTAGGATTTGGAAGCTGATGTTTAGTGGGTATAGCATTTCAGTTTTGGAGTTGGAAGATGCTTGCACATTATGAATATGTTTGATACCATGAATTTTGTACACTGGGAAATGATTAACATAGCAAATATCATGCTCTATGTTTTTTATTATAATAAATAATGAAAAAAATGGTTTGTATAGTTCTTTCTTAATGTTCCCAATCCTTTCATACCTTCATCATTAAAATAAAATATACTCTCCACTCAAAAACTAACTTGAAATACCAAGCTCAAATTTAGGTTGCTAAAAACACATAAATACTGACCTCCCTTCCTTAAAAATAGCAAGGTGTTACAGAGGCTAGCACTGATCAAGTGACATTAGAAGTGTCATTAGGAGAAAGTGAACACATATGTTCTTCAAAAGAGAGAATTCTCTACTAATTAATTTCAGTCACAAAACACCTACAAATGTGCATAGTAGCTGTTGCCATGCATAACTTAGATGGCAGTTTACTCCTGTTTTGCTTTCTTCTTTATTCCAAGTTCTTTCCATATGTCTCAAAAAATTCTTCAAAATGTCTGTTGTGTTTGCTAATGACTTGGATTCTAAAATTTCACATTGTGGTAAAAATATCCCTTTTTAAAAATTTTTAAATATCATTCTAAATGCAAAATAATGGGCAAAGAATGATACTTCAGAAAAAGAAACAATGAGACATGGGAACCAATTTAATGGCAGATTATCTCAGTCTTGTCTCAATAAACTAGGAAATGACCTCAGCTTAATGAGGGTGAAGATTACAGCATGATTTTGAAATGAGAATTTAAAAAGGACAATGAGAGGCTAATCAAAATATCAATGACCCACAACAAAAATCAATCTTAAGTTAGAGAACATGAATATGTATTATGTCAAGATTTTGGGTCTTTTTCTATTTTCTCAATAATGTTTTTTCCCTCTGGCGTAAAAGTAGGGGAAATAGATAGAGAATATAGATAATAAAAAAATAAATTAGTTCATTCATTTATTTAGAATTTCATTTTATTCAATAATTACATAGTGGTCTAGATAGAATGGAAACCTTATCAAATGTATAGTTAATTCAATAATAGATATGTACAACAAAGAAGGTGATAGTATATGTTAAAAAATCTCTTTAAACAGCTTTTTTAAAAAAATCACGGATTAAATTGTTAGTTCATTTGCAAAGAAAATCTAATTTAATGCTCTTTGTCATATATATGTATATATACATATATATTTACATATTAATATACATATGTATATATTAATATACATGTATATTAAGATTCAATTCACTTCACTCTCACGTTCTCTTTGGAAGATAACTTCAAGAAGTGTTGACTTTAAAAATTATATAATCATTAATCTGGTAGCAGAATAACAGTGGATAGATTTAATTCCTGCTTTGTGTCCTCACTCCTGGCAAGCATCGGCCCAGACCCATGCATACTCTGTATCTAGGTGTACCCTTGGACCTGCATGCAGCTGTATGTGGAACTGGAGTGTCCTCTTTCATAGAGACTTTGTGGTACATAAGGACTGTGGCTCCTCATCCCTCTAAATTCATGCTCTTTCTATATGAATTGGTGGTTCTCCTTGAAAGTCTCAACCTACCTCACCACAGCACGTTTGGTGTTGATCTGGAAGGTTTCTCTACACATTTTCTATGCTCACTTTAATAAAGATGTGCATTGTGTACACTACACATTTTTGTCCTCAGTATCTGCAAACTAAATAATTCAACTACTGTTGCCTAAAAACTAAAACAAGGTTCTCTTACATCCATAGAATTCCCTTTTATCAATTAAGCTATTTTTTTTCTCAAGGACATTTATCTGTCTGCTAAATTTATAAATAATAAACCATAATAAAGAGAATACCTACTATTTATCTCTCGTCTATATTTAGATATATAATGACAATACATTTCCCCCCAAGAACAATTTGAAGCTATTTAATATTTCTTTATAAAAGATACCACTTTGAAAGTATTTCCAAGCAGGAAATCTATCATGAAGGTAAAATACTATGTAAATTAGAAAATGTACATGACCAATGACTTTAAAAGGACAATTCTCCTTAGAGAACTAAAGAGTCATATCCTAACCTTTACTTACATGTTCCCTGTATTCATATATCTGTCCATCTACCCCTGTCTTTGGTAAAGCTATTGTTTCATGGGTATGGCTGGTGCTCATGGGGAATGTGGGAGAGGGGCTTCCTATCTTTTCTGCATAGCTTGCCTTTTCTCTTGCTACACACTATGACTATGCACAGCCATTGGTTGGACTTCTTCCCACTACATTAAGCAGAAACATCTGCTGGTTATAAATGAAGGACAATACAGAAGAGTTATTTTGTAATAACATTAATATATAGTCACAAGTACCATTTTAAGTAAAGAGGTTCTCAGTGCCTGAAAGACCAAGGCTTCTCCCCAAATAAAAAAAGGTACTTATTTTCTCTTTTTACTTGAAACATTGAGAATTGCAACTTATCTGGTGGACAAATATGGTCTCTCTCTCTTTTGTTTTTTGTGTTTTGTTTTGTTTTGTTGTCCACCTCTACGTATTTAGCTGAACCTCCTCAGCATGGGATTATGACCCATCCATGATCCCTTGCATGGAATTAGTTTGCTGATTTCACTTAGAGATGAGTATGTTCTAGAGATTTTAGTATGACCTGAAGGTAAGGGTAGGACAGAAACTGAACATCAGTGCACATGCTGCTTGTAGGTAATCATTGTAAGCAATCTTTTCCTATTGTTTAAAAAGCAATTATTCACATTCAATTGCAAAAAGAACATTGACTGAAGTAATATTTCGATGGTGCCCAGTTATGGTGAAAATGTTACTGTAGCATTTTGTGCAGTTAACTTAGGTCTTGATCACTCTGGGATACACTTGAAGCAGGATAGAAAAGTACTAGTATAAGCCTCAAGGCCGCTTATAAAACCTAAAAAGAAAACAAAACTTACAGATAGTATAAAATTCCAGATAGGTCCATTACATTCTGCAATTTAATCAGCTTTTTCTACTTCTTTTTCCTCTCCCCTACTTCATTATTATCATCACAACAAGTATTATAATGAACAAAGCCTTCAGCACTAGCCACTCTAAATGTGTTTTTCAGAATTGAAACTACTTCACAAAACCAATTTCATAAATTGTATGATTACAATTTAAACAGAGGAAAGTAATTAATCCCATGTCTTTCTGATATACTAGTTCAGTAAGTAACCAATCTCTTTAGATTAATTTACCCTAATCTTCCCAGTCTTCTCTAAACTTCTTGGGTCAAAAAAAAAAAAAAAGAGAAGAAAACAATAAAATTAAGGAGACAAGTAGTGATATTGGGTGTTTCGTTTGGGAAGATTGTGTGCTCTAACTCAGACTTCTAGATATAAACTCACTTCTTCCATTCATTTCTTATGTAACTCTCAGCAAACGAATTAAAATATATATGCCTCAATTCTCTTCTGTAAAACAGAGATGTTTTCAGCCCCTACCTCAGGGGTCACTGGGAAGGTTCAAGAGAATGATCTTTAAAATCGCTGAACATGGTGCCTAGCACTTGGAATTAGTTTAATGATTGGCTATTGCCCTGTCCTTTTAAGTACCATTAATGATTGAAATCATAGATGAATCAGAGCTCTAAACTTAAGAGGTCAATCTGACCAAATTATGTTCATATATAAATATATCACAGTGAACTTCACCTTTATGTATAGATATAAAACATCAGTCTCAAATCAATTATATTTACAAGTAATACAAAGAAGAGCAGTTGAGTTGAGGAAGGGGAACAGAAGTATAGAGGGGATGGTGAGGAAAAGTGGAAGTATTGGGGCATGAAATTCTGCAAATTATATTCCATGCATGTCTGAATATATCAAAATGAACCCCACTACTATATATAACTCATTAATAAAAGAATTAAAGATGAATTTACAAAGAATTCTTATGACTTTTCTGCTCTATTGATCATGGGGTTTGTCTCTGTTTTTTAACCAGAGACAGGTAAAGATTATGACTCCCACCAACAACAACCAGGATACAGTTTAAAGGGATGGCAGGAAGCCAAACTGAAATTGTGTTTGGATTACACCATCGGTCATGGTTGTTGAGCACATTAGATACATAAGGCTGTCTCTAAAACCTTTATCTCTATCCTTGAGTGCACTTTACTGAGAATCATGAGACACATTTAAAAAAATAAAATAAAAGACACTTTGTTATCAATTAACCTGGAAATTATTTATATTAATTTTAATATGTATATACATATATATTAATTTTCCTTGTGCAAATTGAATCTTTGAAGCTGTGGATCACTTTTTAGGTTAAATGACTAAAAAAATTTCATTTCTTGACATTTAGTCAGGTTTAAAATTATTATAAATAGTTTATTGACTTTTTTAAAGATTCAATTAATCAAAACATACAAATCAGCCAGTTTACTTTCTTGAGGAGGTTAGTAACTCACTGTGTTATTGATGTGCCAAATGTTTATACTTTGAGATTTAAGATTCAATACCACTTTCAAGAGGCTGCAGATGTCATTAAAATAAGGTATAAATTCAGAAAGAAAATAACTGTTTGAATTGATATTTTTCATCTTAGAGAGATAATGCTCAATTGTAGTTTAGTATGGAGGAAAAAAGCTTTATATCAACATTGCCTTCCAAACAGCAATTTAGAGAAAGAGTAAATGTCTTTAGTAAATCAATAGCTTTCCAAGTTGAAGAACAACTGATTCTCAAATAGTATTCAGTTTTATACAATTATTCAAAGAAAGGTTTATTATAAAAGTGTAATTATTCATAATTCTGCAAATTGTACTAAAAAGCAACTTTATTTCCCTTCTTCTCAGAGGTGTGTTTTAAAAAAAGAAATTATGTTTTGATAAGTTAATTAAATTTAGAAAATCAGCAGTATTTGGAAAATGTGGAAACATTTTGGTGCTTCTATGAGTTTGCTAGGGCCACCATAACAAAGTATCAGAGACTCAGTGACCTAAACAGCAAAAATGTATTACTTCACAGTTCTGGAGACTAGAAAGTGTAAGATCAAAATGTGAGCAGGGCTACTTTCTTCTGCAGCTTCTCCTCTAGGACTGTAGATAAGCTGTCTTCATGCTTACATGTTTGTCCCCTGAATTCCTCTTCTGGTCATATTGCAATAGGGTTCAACCTGATTACATCATTTTAACTTAATTAGCTGTTTTAAGACTTTATATTTGTTATTGTTTGGATATGAGATGTCTGCCCAAAAGCTCATGTGACAATCCAAGAATGTTCAGAGGTGCAATCATCTAAATAACCCAGGATGATCTCCCTAGTTTAATAACAGCTATATATCCATTGTATTTCCATATGCTACCTTAATACCTCTTATCATGTGATGCACACATTTATAGATGTCTGAAATTAGGACATAGACATTTTTAGAGAAAAGTTCTATTACTTGTACCAACTGAAATGTTTAAACTCAGTTTGATGCACAGAGATTTAGAACCAATTAGTACACACTCTATTGATCTGGGTCTCTGAATGACATGAGTCTCATGAATCCTGCAAATAATTTCAAACAGGCATATGGCTGGTGCCTGGAGTCACATCACAAAACTAAGCTTGGAGCAAGATTTAAATTCAGGCAGTCATTTTATGGTGGGTGGTACTGCTAAGAGCAGGTAAGGCATCAGATTATGATTGATGAAAACGAAGAAAACTAATAAAGGTTTCATTAGCTAATAATAATGTTGAGAGCAACTTGGGTCCATTCACAGCATGAAGCTTTTTCCAACTGTGTAACCTCTATCAGAACTTTCCCTTATGATGTAGGGGAGGCTGGGGGTATTCTGCTAACTCCTGTCCCTATTGTGTCACTATTAACTCCAGATGAATAAACAGAAGCACAATTTCCATACTATACTTGAGTATAGCAGAGCATGGTCTTGTGGTTCTAGAAAAGTCCTCAGTGCAGGAAAAGAGAAATGCACAGGTGATTGAGATAGGAAGTGATCAGCATCTAGGAAACTGTTTATAATAGTTGCAGGTAAGTCCAGAAGTGGTCTGCACAGGTATAAAGTGAATAACACAACCCACTTCTGTCTCATTATAAGCTACATGGGTCTCTCCCAAGCGCACTCTGTTACTTCATGTGACTATACCCTATAAAAAGACAAAGAAATTAAAGGTTATTTAAACAAGCTCCCATCTGTTTCAGCTGGTTCTGAAGCATAAAGAATATCAATCATTTTCTTTCTACCATTCACCTTCTATGCCCACCACCATGGCCAGCAGTTTTGTAGACCCATAAGACTTGCCTGTACCTGGGCATGTGAATGCAATTTCTGTTTGCTACTTTCACCAGACAGGAACACACTGTGACACTCTGCAATGAATGTCTCAAGTTCAGAGTTGCAACAATCATAGTTCTGCATGATAATCACTGTTGAGACTTACAGACCTTTAATAAATCCCTCCTTTTTACCATTTCATTAACTAGAGGTTCAAAATTACCAGATGGAAGTTATTGTTTCAGTGTAAGGGAATTCTGATTATATTAATGGGCATAAACTTCTCTCCTACATATACTCTACTGACCCAGGCATTTTCAGGGCTGGGATCTAAACTTCCCCTAACAGTCATAGAGTAATAAGGACCTGTGTAAATGAATCAATCCTACTTTTGCCCTTCTCTCCTTTGGCATTCAGGCCATCAGGGATACACATCATATAATCTACTGTACTCAACATTTACATTGCAATTATGAGGACAGATTAACCCCACAGGGGGTTGGGGATGTGGCTCAAGTGGTAGTGCACTCGCCTGGCATGCGTGCGGCCCGGGTTTGATCCTCAGCACCACATACAAACAAAGATGCTGTGTCTGCCGAAAATTAAAAAAATAAATATTAAAGTAAAAAAAAAAAAAAAAGATTAACCCCACAGAATGTCACCTCCAAGTTTTATATTAATGCTGAAGGGCAATTCCACATTCTTCCAGGCAAAAATTTCTGAATGATATATGGACATAGAGACTCAGAAATCCCTGGCAGAGGCATTGTAGACAGCAGAGGCAAAACCAGATATGATACGTGCAGCATTCTCAAAATGATGAGTTGCTGCATTTTCCAGAATTAGAGGGATCTTATGTAATCAACTAGACATCAAGTTGATAGTCTGTTCAAGGAACAGTATCATACTGAGATTTTAGCCTCAGTCTCTGGTACTATTAGTACCAGAGTTAGAATTCATCCATCATAGTCATTACATCAGCCTTGTTCTAAGAAGGAACACATGTAAGGAAGTGAATGGTGGTAAATGCATTGTTAACCTTTAACAGAGTCACCACACACCCATCTAAAGATCACTGGCTGGCTGAGGGAACATGCTGGCAAATCTCCTTTGAATTAGTCATCCTTCCATTTAGTTTGTTAGTGTCTTTACTGCAGTAGATACCCTATGGTGGCTGATCATATCATGCACCAAGATCCACTTAGTTTGTGCTCATTCACCTAGTTTAATCTTATTACACTTACTTAGACATTAATGTTTTCAGACTTGGCCCTCTGAAGAGCCTAGATTATATAGCCAGGTCATGGCCAGTGCCTGTTTTTATCTCCACAGAGTAGATAGGAGAACAGGATCTAGGAAATTTCATATGTGTTTTTATTTTTTAGTCAATGAAAATCAGTGAGTGGTTTCCTTTTCTTAATAAGATAATAACTTGGAAAAAGATTTTCTTTTTCTCCACTAACTATTCAAGAGAAGGAAACTGAGATTGTTTAAAATCTAAAGTCCCACACTATAAAATTGCTAACTAAAATATAATGGATTGATATAGTATGTATTCTATAGAGACTATAAACTGTGGTTATTTTAGGAAAAGTAACAAAAATATCATATATGCCAAATATAAACAACTTTGAATGCAAAAATAACAATATAAGCAACATAAACCCAAAGTATCCATTGTCATTAAATTAAGATAGTTTTTAAAACATGTTATATAATTATATTTCATGGAAATCTCCAGAATAGTTAAAACTATGGAGGCAGGAAATAGATTGTTGGTTGCCAAGGAGCATAGGTAGGGGATGGCATGAGGGGGTGGGGACTGTAGTGGAGAGTTACTGTTAGGAACACAAGACTTGTTTCTCAGGATGATGAAAATATTTATATACAAGTTTGTGTAGATGGTTGCACAACTCCTTGAATTTTCTAAAAAGCCTAAAATTTCATATTTTAAATGAATGAATTTTATGTATATAAATTATATCTCAATATGTCTGTTTAAAATAAAAGTCAAGCGCCAATATTATGCTCTACCTTATGAGCAGAATAAATGTAAAATGTTTCCCTTTTATTGGAAGGAGAAGTTAGGCATCTTTTACATAGGATGTATATAGCTCTGTTGGCTCCTATTTATAATTCTGGAGTATTAGGACAAGGACAATTCATGGAAAGATGAAGAACGGTGGATGTGGATGTTGCTACAGTTTGGTTATTGAAGAAGATGAAGAATCACATTCCTTGCTTTTGTTAAAGAGGTAGAATCACAACAAGTTTTACACAAAGAAATGATCTGTATTTCCATTAAAAAATTGTATGTAACTATCAGCTTTCTTATTCCTTTGGCTAAAAAAAGTAATTTAAATCAAGCTATTTTGAACAGGAAAAATTTTAAAAGACAAGGCCAAATTTTAGTAAAAAGGGTCTACTTGTGCAAAAGAATCATATAAGAGACATTAAAAAAAATGCTACTTGGATGAAAAGGAAGGTGTGTTGAATTTTCATAGTTCTGTAAGAATCCGGGAACATTTCACCCAAATGTAGAATTGCATGGTTTCTTCAACTAAAGAAGCATTCCAACTAGAATCACTAACGTGAATGAAAACATAAAGGCAAAACTGCTTAGAGAAGAATGGATATTATTTACAGTGGGATCACCAGCTTCCTTTGCAGAAATGTTGGGTTTTCAGATAGGAAATGTGCATTGAGCTTAATTTGTAGGTCCTTTTAAATCCTTTCTCTGAAAACAATTGTTGAAGAGTTTTTCTACCTCTTATCTGTGCCTCCTTTTTCATGACACAAATAACTACATGATCAATGACTATAATATTTGTACTTGTAAGAATTGTTGAGTTTTTATAAAGTTTCTATCACTTTATAAAAGTCAATAAGCCTATGTGTTAATTTAGTAGCACAGAATTGCGAAACAACTTACTCATCTCAACACCATATTTTTGATAAAAAATCTCACAAGTGATTGTTGAAAAACGTTCCCAGTCCTGTGAAGAAGCCATGACTGCCCAGCTCTGATCTCCCTCCAGAAGAGCCAATACATGAGAACATTTCTCTCCACATCACAGGCTGGTCCAGCTTGGCATCAGCCTTGGTGTTTTTGCAGAAATGACTTTTCCCCTATTTTGTACTCAGGAAAATAAAGAACATAAGACCCAGCCCATCCTGTTAGAGGATTCCTTAAACAGGTAAACTCTGACTGGGTCTAGCTTTTTTGGAGCCATTCTATGATCTTTGGACCCTTATATTCAGTGGCCCTCCTTTCTTCTCTCCTTTCATAAAGAGGCTCCTCTACCTTGTTCTGCTCTTTAACTTTTTGGTCCTTCACAGGGACCTGCCATAATACATCTCATACATGTCAAATTCAATCTTCATGATGGCTTTAAAAAGGAACCAAATCAACACAGGTTACCACTTGTCCTCCTTCCCAACTAATTTTAGTCCAGACCACCCAATCACCCCAGGTAAATAAGAGCTTTATGCATCTTGTAGAATGTTATTTCTTCTCTCTGGGGTACCAGTTTTCATTGTCTTTTTAATTTAGTTAAAGAATATTTATTATGATTATTACTTTTGTGATGTCATTCAACAAAATATTTTCCACTTTTTTACCAAAATAATTGCACTTCAAAAAGTCATGTGTCAAACTCTGTTTCTTAATGGTGCACACAGAGAAATGCAAATATGTTTGAAATTATAACACTTTAGACTTGAAGGTTTTCATATGAATTAGTATATGTAGTGTTTTTGGTGGGAGGACTGTTGCTAGTAATATCTAGATGTTAAGAGATGTGCCATAAAGATATATGTTTGCCAGTATGTCTTTCTTCCCCTTGTATCCCCCACTTTCTAATAATAACCTACTCAGGTTATCTATGAGAAAGTTCTAAGGAAATTCATATCAGCAGGGGTGATAAGGGAATCAGAAAAATAAAAAAGGAAAATTAATTGTAAGAAAAGTTCATTGCTCTTTCTCTGTTTTTAAGAGATCTAACATTAATTCTAAAAACTTGATTTAGCAAGGGCTGTCCATTTAACAGGAGGAATATCATCTCTACCCAGCACTAGTCTTCTGAGCATACTGCCTCAGAAGGACTGGTACATCCTGCCTGCATTCCCAAAGGGGTTTGTGAGAGGAAAGAAAAGCATAACAGTGTTGCCACTTTAATTAAACATCTAGACTTTTTAAAGACACAACAAATGTGACTCCTCTGTATGTGTGTGCATGTGTGTGCATGTGTGCATGCGTGTGTGTGTGTGTGTGTGTGTGTGGTTTCTACTCTTGCAGAGACTCACTCTACAGGGCAAACTACATCATGCTACCACTTTAGAGAAGGAGGGTAGAAGTCAGGGTGTTTTGATATTTACCATGGAAAGCCTAGAATACTAGAAATCAATGAGTAGAGGTGAAGTGTTAGAAGTGCCACAAGTACTTAGTGTGTGACAGTATTATTTTGTAGAGAATACATTTAGATTCATATTATTTCAAAAATAAACTCATATATAATTATTAAATGCTTACACATATATACACACCTTTAAGAAATATGTATACAGATTTATATTATATTTCTAACATATTTCAGATCATCTCAAGTTGGAAATTGCCATGACAGTTTTGGCAAATGAAAGTTTAGTTCTCAATGCCATTGATATGACCTTGGATTCCTGATAAATGAATGCATTAAGACTCTCCCCAACAGGGTTGCATTTCCCACCTGCATTTTGACCAGTTTCCTTAATGACCTTGCCAGCTGATATAAATTGCTTTTTGGAGGGAGCCCAGAGGAGTGTTAGAAAGCTTAAAGATTTTGCTTCATGTTACAGTAGATGGCTTTTAATCGTGAAAAAAAATAATAGTAACTTCTGAAAAATAAAAAAGCCCCTTTTTATTTTGACAGCAAGTAACAAGTATTCCTCTTTTAAAACAGCAAAGCAGGAGTACTATTTACTAGTATGTATGTATGTATCAGAATCATACAAAATAAAATAGCCAAATTATAATGAAGCATCAACCTTTTTTTGCGAGATGACCTCTGTGGAGGTTGTCCCCATGGTGATCGCTTTCATGGGTCCAATATATTGTCTGTTATTTTCAGCCTAACTTTACTATATATTTCCAAATCAAGACATGTCTCAGCTTCATAGGTGGGCATATAGAATATGACATTTTAAAGTTTATTTGGATGAGAGCCATGAAAAAATTCAGCAATATAGCTTTCTCTTTAGATTTGTGAAGACAAAATTTTGTGGTGTTCCAAAGTGACTTTTTTTGAGTAGTCTCTCACTTTGAATTGAAGATAAATCATCAATGGATAAATAAAGTATGAAAACATCCCTAACACGAATAAAATGAGGTTGATTTGGAATTAACTACCTTAGTTTATATTAATAACATATTGTACATATATATCATATCTAACATAATTAAGGTGCTGGAGGTTTCTTTTTATATGAGTAGCTGAATGATTAAATACATGCACAGACTGAAGGAACCAAATAATTTACTGCATGATTTGATTTAAATGTAGGCCCACATACTCACACATGGTTAATGTGTTTATCCTGTATGACTTTGGAAATTATTCGGATTCTTTAAATGTTATTTATGCAACAAATCTACATGTTCTAATTCATATTTTGCACACACCATACACATTTTGTCATACACACTTCTACTTTTTATTTCTGTATTACCTGGCAGATTCAGAAATAACTATCATCATGACACAAAATGTATTCACAACATTAGCACTTAAGCCTCCAATCTAATGTGCTCTAATACCTATTACCCAATCTCCCTCTCCTTTTTCCCTGCACTTCCTAATCTCTAGTCAGACTTCTAAAAGGTGGATTCTTCTTTCCTTCCTTCCTTCCTTCCTTCCTTCCTTCCCTCCGTCCCCTCTCTCCTCCCTCCCTCCCTCCCTCTCTCCCTCCCTCCCTCCCTCCCTTCCTTTCTTTCTTTCTTTCTTTCTTTCTTTCTTTCTTTCTTTCTTTCTTTCTTTCTTTCTTTCTTTCTTTCTTTCTTTCTTTCTTTCTTTCTTTCTTTCTTTCTTTCTTTCTAGCTTCCACATGTGTATGACAATGTGAGGCATTGTCTTTCTGTGCCTGGCTTACTTCTCTTTCATTCTTTCATTTCCCATCTCCACAAACAGGCAATCCAAAGAAAACAAAAGAAGATGTGAATAAGATAGTAACAGGGTGTACCACATTTGAATCTATAAGTACTTAAAAATATTTTTAAGAAATGGACAGCTAAATAAATACACAGGAAAATACTAATATTTCAGGTACGACAGTTAAATGAATGAAGGTCAGATTCATTTAAATGAGGTTTAGCAAAACAACTGAGACAATGAGTTATTTTTTTGCCTTAGTTCAGGGAAGTTTACCTTTTACTAATCTAGCAAAATGTCATCTAGAAAATGCATATTTTGTTATTGCCTGGCAAATTTCTTTTCACTGGAGATTCTACAAGGATACACTACATTCAACAAGCACAGGAAATAGAGCTATGTAGAAAAGAAAGCACCCCTTTCAAGTCTAAGTCATCACTAGAGAGCTTCACTACAGAGTTGTGGTTACTCAAACTTCAATTGGTTGATACATTCATTTCACTTCTTGATCTAAACAGATTGAAACTTTCACAGTAAAGAAATCTATTTTTATCTATCAGTCATTTTGGCATACGCTGTGACCAAAATTATGACTCCAGTAGCCAATTTCAATGTAGCTCTAACATTTGGTTGCTGTGACTAAGCTATAATATAGCTAGAAAATTATAAATTGTTTTTTATTGGTTTGATGCATGAGCAGGGAGGCAATATCATAGAACTGTCTCTTTCATGTAGTTAATGTTTTTTGTTTCTGTAAACATTAATTCAGACTTCTTAGGAGTATTTTCCTAATAGGAAAAATCAAAAGAAAAAAACTAATAAAAGTGCTAGTTATATCCTAACCTTTTCCCCCATTAATTTTTGTTACAATATAAATATGGTTTGGAATTTCTTCACTTCCAAACTTATGAAGGTTGTCCAGACACCAGAGATGATAAGTTTAAAATCAGGGTGAAGATTGTATAATTATTTGGAACATCATTCTGATAGGAAATTCATACACAATCATTTGGAATATTATGTACAAATCTTTTTAATGAAATGAGGTAATAGGTCAAGGCGCCTTAGTTGTCTGACAACTAGCAGAGTCCTCATTTTTAACTCTCATCCTTTTCAAAGTTTATACTTCTATATGTTTGATAATAATAACAAGTATCTCTCTTATTCTTGGTCCTTTTATTCAGGAATTGTACCTGAACATTTAGAGAGACATTGTTGTACATTGAAAACAACTCAAATTTCCAGACAAACACAAATTTATGGTCAATTGTGCTTCAGAGAGTGCTGGGCATCATTCATCTTATTTTTATTAATATTGAGTTTCAGAGAAATAGCATCTCAGAAATGGGGCACAAAAAAAAACCCTAAAGAGATGGTTGAAATTAATATCTCAAACTCAGAATTGGCCTCCAAGCCTTAGTAATAAACCCCTTCACTTTTCTCTCCTTCACATCAGGAGTCAATATTTTTTTTTAAGGCAAAGTTGTTTTTTGTTAGTTATCCTTAGCCACAACAGGGGCTGCAAATTGAAAGAGAGCTACTGGGTTTTGAACACAGTTGCTTTCTTGATCATGAAAGGCAAAGAAAAGAATTGATAATAAAGAGAAAATTTTAAGAGGATGCAATATGATTCATAATAAATGAAATAGAGAATGAAAGATTAGTCATTTCTGCATTTATACTTTATATTATTTTTCATTTTGGTTGAAGAAAGCAAACTTTTATTTAGATCACCTGCAGCCACCTTCTGATGATAAGAGACAGATTGAAGACAAGGCCATTTTGATAAGCATGACAAAGTTGACAAAGTTGCTTCCAAGATTGGGAATTTCACATAAAATGCAATCCAATTATGATATTAGTATATAATATATTTATATGAACCTAACCATATAATATAATAAAATCAGTAAAGAACATAAGTACTGACTACTAGAAACCAATCCAAATTGAAGGCTGCATTGGATGACATTTCAGTTAGCTTAAAACTTTATGCTATGATACATACACACACACACACACACACACACCAACACACACGTGTATTATAGCATAAAGTTTTGATATAGTATATATATACACATATATATATCAGATACATACATATATATATATTATATATACACACATCATGATAAAATAGTTTCCACAGATTTATTTTATTGTTTCTAAATAAAACAAAGTATTTTATATTCTGAAATAATATATCATTTAACTAGTTTATTGAAATGTGTCTTTAAAATTTTGTCAATGAATATTTGTCGAAAAATTAATCTCTTCCACTCCAGCTGGATAAGAATAACTCATATTTTAATATCTCATCATTTAATTTATTTAATGATATTTACCCTGAGGTATAAAACTTTGATATTGTGCCACATAAGGCATAAAATTTCATTGCTGCTAATTCAAACCACTCATTTTATAGGAAGTTGCAGGCAAAAAAGAAAATCCAAACTATTTTAATATATTTGATAATTGTAAGATTTGCATTATTAACAATCAGTTTAAATTAAAAAAAATCTTAAGTAGACTATAAAACATTATTCACTGTAAATCAGTTTTCTCAGAGAAAGGGAATATGATTTCTGCATGGATAGTTGAGTCAAATACACTGAGAAGTTTGAAGCTAAGAAAAAAAAATGAGTGAAGAAAGACTACTCAAGGTAATTACATTCCACCCACTGTAATGAATCTGAAATTATCTAATGTTGAATATATCAAGTAAGTTTTAAGATTTTGGAATCTTGATTCTCTTTCTTCTTAACAAAATATGGTGTTTCTTCCTCTGACCAAAAGTCAAATTATATAGTTGTTCTCTGAATCTCAGTATTTCAGTTTCTCAAATATCCATACCATTTTCCTCTATGCATTCATCTGCATTCTCCCACCCATTTCCTACTACAATTATTTAAACAGTTTCTAATGTTTTCCTTCTAAAAAGAGGAATTAAAAAATCAACAATAAATATCTTGAACTCCTCATTTCTTTCCCTGTTACCACACTATTCTCCTTTTCATAGACAGCCTTCCCTAAATATGGATATCTGGATTGAAAGTTCAAGTGAGGGGTTAAGGTTGTGACTCGGTGGTAGACTGCTTGCCTAGCATGTGTGAAGCACTGGATTTAATCCCCAGCACCATATTAAAAAAAAAAAAAAAACTAAATAAACAAATAAAGGTATTGTGTCCATCTACAACTAAAAATATTTTTTTAAAGTTTAAATTATTATAGGAAGGCAATTTATTAATTCAACTATGATGCTCACAAAATGTCTGCTAAGTTCTATTCTTTCTGTATAAAGTTAATTTTGAATGCTAATCATAAATCAAATATTCTCTTCCATGAAGTCCTATTCTTTCCTCCCTTTTCTTAATATGAATGGGCTTCTTGATGTATCTTAAGTTTTCCTATATTTGTTAAAGGCAGGAGGTAAAGCAATATTTTACTTTTTTATTCTCCAGTAAATGAACAATATCAATAATCACTACAGGAAATAGCAACCACCCCATGTCTCAGACATTGTGAGCAATAGCAGCATCAAACCCATTCCAGAACAAGGCAATTCAAAATAATATCTCTGAACTTTCCTTTTGTGAACATAGTTTGTTATCAGTACCCAAAGAAATAGATACAGAAAGTCAAAGTGAGCTTATATCTTATGTCTTCAATGACTGATGATTTTAAATAAATATGTGTGGTTATCAGAATATATTCTCATAAAAACCCGAACCCCAGTTATAGCATCACTTTCTAATGAACAATGAAAAGAGAGAACTGTCACTTTGTTATAATTATTCTTCTTGTCTATGGAGCAATGTTGGATTACACATGATGAAATTATCAGATATTTCAAGAAAAGTTAGGAATCCGAAAGTTTACATAAAATAATGTCCTACTTTACATCGCTAATTAATGCACCTGAAATTAAAAAATGAAAAATAAAAAGGGTAATCATAGTGAGCTAAGTGTCCACTTCTGGTCAACAATCTTTGTCTCAATTTTTTAAACTTCTACTCCAAGCTCAACAACCTCCAAATTGCATTGTGGTCCTATAAACCACTAAGGTTTCTCTGACATAATCCATAGTTTCCACGTGTCTGAACCCAGTAAATATTTTTCTTAAAGTTCCACCAGATTGCACCATAGCAGAACAGGACACAGCTAGCCTGTTCCAACTGCAGAACATTTATCTTCCCTCTGCTTCCCTTCAGTGTCTCCAGAATGCTTTTTCAACCACATTTATTGACTTTCCTTCTCCAACTTAAACTTTGAATATTGCAGTAACTCAATCTTTTCTCTTCCTGCATTAGAATCTCTCCTAAGAAATTTTCTTATGACTTAATTTACCTTATAATGCTTAAAAATGCATATCTATATTCCATGACTGACATTTCTTGCATATGTTAGGTATCCTTCAAAAATATCTTCTCCAAAATATTTTATTAAATTTATCTCATATTTATTCCAACTATGAGATATCATTTGTTTCTATCCACTTTGGCCTATCTTCACTGTTATTATCTAAAATAAACTACATTTTATATACCCTTACTGAATACCAATGAGAAAATCGATGAATGCATTATGTGTTTTTAAATTTAATATACATGGTTTAGCTAGAGTAGACTAGTTTAAAAAAATTCCCTTTATGTTGATTTTTTGTTTAATAAAGTTCTGTCTTCTTCTGCTCTCAAGAGAAATATGAAATTCTAGTGTAATTTCATTATGTCATCTGATTCTTTCTGTTCAGATGGATTTTTTTTTTTTTTTAGAGTGAGAGAGAGTGAGAAAGAGGGAGAGAGAGAGAACTTTAATATTTATTTTTCAGTATTTGGTGGACACAGCATCTTTGTCTGTATGTGGAGCTGAGGATCGAACCCGGGCTGCACGCATGCCAGGCGAGCGCGCTACCACCTGAGCCACATCCCCAGCCCTAGATGAATTTTATATTTTGTGCCCTCTTCCTACTCATTACTTAAGATCTACCCAGGGTTGGGCTTCCTTCATTTCCTCCAATGGATTTTTCTATTTCCTACCTCAGTCACTTCACTTTGCCATTTCTTTTTCTTGAAATGTTCTTCCCACTTCTGGATTATTTCTGCTAATTCTTATTTTAGGAATATTTTCAAGACTAGGTAAGGTCCATGACATCTCCATTCCTGTAGCAACTTTTACTTTCTTTTAATAACACTTGTATTCAATATCTACTGTCAGTATCTATTTTAGATATTTATTCTAAATCTTTTATTCTTATTATACTGTAATCCACAAAAGCAGGCCTTATAATACTTTCATCTTTCCCCATTAGATTGTCACCCATTTGGTGATTGATTTGTTACATATATATTAGTAAAATAAATAAATAAGTGCTTGAAAATTTATTTTACTTTTATCTACTCTATTGCATTTTAAGAACATAAAATAAGCAATTATGCATTTTAAGTATGTTTACATAATTCTAATTGATCTAAAATTATTAGAGATCTTATTTATGTTATATTATGAATCACAAATCATATAAAATGCATTTTTGCTTCATTTAGCCATTATACAGTTATATATAGACATATATTTCTGTATATATATTTATATTTATATTATTTTAATAAACTCTCCTAAATTTTAGGATAAAATACTATCCTTAATTTAAGACATATGGGCCTTTGAATTCTACTGTCTCATAAAATTTGTCAAAAATAATTCCTATTTAAGAAATTTGCATGTGTGTGTGTGCTCTCTAAAACACTTGGCATGTGGAATCAATTAAAAAAAAAACCTGTATTCTAGCATTGTCTCAAGTTAAAATCATTAAGAGTTCACTTAACAATGCTGTCTTCTAATATTTAGGCAAGTATAATGGAAAACAGAAAATGCAACCATTATAGCATGTGTCTAAATTTTTTCTAATGAATTAATGCAGTAATGTTGTGAAATTCTAATTTGACTTATAATTATTTTTTCAGTTAAAATTTCAAAATAATTAAATATCTCATCTTAAATATCCCCGAAGCATACAAGAGAACATTTATAGATTACTTCTTGGAATTTAAGAAGATGAATAAAATATTCTAACTCTTGGAGTGATATGTATTTGAATTTGAGTATTTTCTGTCATTTTTAAATATTTACATCATTGTCTCCACTCACTATGTCCTTACCCAGTCTCATATATTTCCTCCTTGAACCAAGCATCTAATTGCCATTTTTATTCTCTGCTTTATAATAGCTGTCATTGGATAATGGAAGAATCAATCAAACTTTTTTTCTTCATGTCCCTGCAGCAACAGAACTTTATTATTTTTACTCCAGTGACACTGAGAAGCTTGAATCAATATTGACAAAACATCAGGTCTTTTTGAAAAACTTCAGTATGATAGCACTCAAAGCTTAACCATTTCATATCTTTTATAGCCATGGAAACTCAAAATTTATTTTCTTTACAAACACATACATCTTACTCCCTTGGAAAATTATTCTGCTGAATTTGAATTGCAGTTGCCCTAATTGACTTCCAAGTCACAGCACATGGGTTCATCTCCATATCTGAGAAAAGGATCAGCTCTAAACAAAGGAAACTTTATAAACAGGTTTTGAAGATTAATGTTTCTTTAGAAGGTGAAGCTACTTTTGGAAGCAATCTGATTTTGTTCCTGCTATTGATAGGAAAGTTAAGTTTCTTGCTGAACTTGTAGAAAAACTCACTTGTAGATTAATGGAAACTTTAACCCTGGAAATAATTCACACTTAAGACTTGTTCATCATTGATATTGATTTCTTGAAAACTTTCTGAACCACATTCCCACCAAGACTTCTTCCTATTAAACTACATCTAATAATGTTCTTGATGTTTTAATTTCTAAGTAGTAAGATGCATTATGTGATACAATACTACTTGAATAGCTTACAGAGTTTTATCATCCTATTCATTCATATTCTTCTAATGAATTATCTCCACATGAAACATCTGATCCCTGAATATTCTTGCTGTTGTTGATCCCTGCCCCGCTCATGCTTGGTTCATTTTATTGAATTCCCTTTGTTTTCTATCCCCGAGAAAATGAAAATTTATATGAATTTCCATGTCTGCCATTAAGTTATGCTTCTCAGAATATATTAATCAATACTACCTCTCATTCTCCCTTATGAGCTTAAAACTTGAAAGTTGAATAAGAGAAAATGTACAATTTAAAAAATAGAAAAATAGACTATGGAGAACGAATTCCATAGTTTATTTACATGATTATCTTCTGATCCCCAAAGCAGTGTGTGTTTTGAATACATACACTCATGCTAAAAACACTATTTACGATGTTTGCATACCCTTTTCATAAATATCTATACTAAATTAAATTTATTTATTCAGTTTACTGTGAAGAGTTAGTTGTTAGGTGTGCAACTCTAATTCATTTCTCCTAACCATCATTTCAGTGCATTTTATATCATAGTATTCTGTTTCCCTTTAATTAAAAATATAGTGTCTCATATCTGATACTTTCTTCTGTTTTTATTTTTTTATTGCCATTTATTTTTCTGAGTCCATTTCTCTACTCTCTTAATTTTCTTTGCAATCAGTTATTTTAATATCTCGGGTAATTGGCTTTTGTGTAAGAAAAGGTTTTTTGAAATTAAATAGTATTAGTGATTTTCAAATTTCTAATATTTGTGTTAATATCTATTGCTACCAGAATAAAATAACAGGGTATTTTTAACAGATGATGATAAAAACTTTGAAAATATTACTATTTGTACTTTTCAAATATATAGGCTTATACAAATATTCAAGCCATGTTCTCAGTAAAACCAATTTTAATGGATTTTTAATTCAGGGTTAAATGTATCTTAATTTCATATATAACTCTTAATGGCAGCCTGATTTGTTCATGGAAACTATGTGAAAAAATAGCAATACCAGTTCTTAAAGAAAAACTGGATGTGTATATTCTTGTATATTTCTGTCCATTACCTATTTATATCATTCTATGTAAATATATCACATCTATCCATTCTATGTATCATTCAAATAAATATATTCATATATATATATGTATATATATATATGTATATATATATACACACACACACACACACATACATATACACACAGGGGAGTGAATATATATATATCACATCCTTTCAAATTGGTCTCATGAAACATATTTTCACTAGATTATTTGTTTAAATTTTTCTGTTAGTGGATATGAACTGAACAGAAACACAAACTTGGTTTTCTCATGAAACATATATAAACCGCTAACTGTAGTTTAGTTGTACTAAGTATGAAGTACTCATGCAGGAAAAAGTTTGTACAAATAAAATGGAACATGAGTTAAATTTCTTGTTTTAAAACAGCCAAGCATGACACAAAATAATAAATTTATGTAACCTCTATGCTCCATCTAGCAGAATTGAACTTTCCAAAGGGAAAAACATAGATTGATGTTTTTAAAATTACTACAGGTTATATACTATGCATTCACTCTACAAAAAGCCTAGCCTATTAGTAGAAATGTCCATGTGAAATTGACATTTTTAAGCAAATTTACATTGCTTCATCACTGTTATGCATCACATGGCCAAAGTTGATGATTTGAATTTATGATTGATTTATGAGCATTGTAGAAATGAGGTAGAAAGTATCAGACTGTGTTGCCAAGGAGTACATTTAGGACAACCAATAATTACACTGAGAATTAGATTGTCTAAAATTGGAAAAGTGTAAAAGAGACCATGACATCAGTAATTATGTTGAAAATGAAATGAATACCTTAAAGAACTTGCTTTCATATGTAATCCCTCCTCTGGATATTATATTTTCTTCATGTTCATTGTCAGAGGTGGCTGATATTTTATTGACATCTTTCTTAAAGTGACGCAATAAGAAAATTCACTGAAATTAACTTTTTTCAAACTTTGGCCATGAATAGAATAAAAATAAGATGAAGTGATTTTTATTAATATTAATACAATTTTAAAAACAATTTCTTTCACTCATCCATTTTTCTGCTAACAACAGATCAGATGAGATTTGTCAATTTATCTGTTTTAAATCATAGAGGCTTAAAGAGTCCTTACTGAATAGGTTATTTTATTTCATTGGTTAAATGTGCATGTGTGCATGTGCCACACACAGTCTCACACAATAAATACATATACATATATAAGTGCTTTAATTAACTCTAGTTCAGGTAGTTTTAAAAATAAAATATTCAAAACAATTCCCAGAAGTGCTACAGAACTAAATCCTTTTATTTTTCATTAGAAATCTCCAAAGAGTGAACCAGTGTGTGTTAAAATATTAAATTAATTTTAAAACATATATATCATTAAAACAGAATATTTAATTTAGTTTATTATAACATTGAATAATTAAAACTTTTACATATGGATTTTAATTTTAAATTTTATAAATTATAATTTACTTGCATAACTAAAATATATTTACAAGGCATACCATTTCTGTATTCAAATATTTTACAAACTAAATTTTTTATCCATTATCTTCCAAAACACTTACTTAGTTACAGAAAAAAAGAATGTTTTGGATCATCCTTAAATTATTTTACTTGTGGTCAGTGGATTAATCTTTGTAATGTAATGTTTTCAAAATGCCATTTTCCATTTCAATAATCTGCAATCACTCTGAGTTTCTTATAAAATAAAGCACTAAATAAAATTACATAAAAAAGATTTACCTTTGCTGTTGTGCTTTGATCATTTATACCCTGAGTTGCTTTTTTTTTTCATAAAAAAGAAAAACCTGGAAGGTATTAATAAATTATTTCACCAGTATATTGGACTTTTACAATATTGAGGAAATGTGAGCAGAGGTACCATAAAATGCTCATAAGTGCAAGTTATTCCAAAAGGATGGGTATAAGAACAATAACTTTTGATATACCTGGAGATATATTTTTATGTCCAGCAAATTTGTAGCTCCAAACTATTAAATAAATGGCATCTATCCCTTCAATAGCCAGATGAAAATCACCCATAATAAAAGGGTCATTGTAACTTGAGTTTTGAAGCTGACTTTACTTTTCAAACCATAGTGATGCACCTGAGAACTAGATATTTCCCAGAGAAAAGCGATCTCTCCCTTGGATCACTCCGCCTTTTGGCCCACCTTTTGGTCAGGAAGGCAAGACATGAGGAGGAGAAGCCATGAGAAGAAAGGGAACCTAATTCTATAAAAAGGGTAGGACACCCCCAGTTCTTCAGACACCCAGCTTTGTGGCCACTTTTCTTTGGAGAAGTCTAACTGTGTTCTATATTTTAAATAGAGCTTTCTTTATATGCTTGCTTCTGAGTTTCTTGGATGTTCAGTCTTCACATTGGGGAAACAGGGAAACAGGACTTGGCCTTGATTCTCATCACTATTATCTCTAGGTTAAAATCAACTTGACAGCAGAGCTTCCTTCCCTATGGAAGTTCTGGACAAAGATTTGCTTCCCTACCTTTTCCAGCTTGAGAGGATGCTTGCATTCCACATCTCATGAATCCTTCCTGTATCTTCAAACCACCAACAGAACATCATCTAACCAGTCTCTCTCTCTCTCTCTCTCTCTCTCTCTCTCTCTCTCTCTCTCTCTCCTTCCTCTCTCTCCTTCCCTCTCCTCTCTCCCTCCTTCCCTCCCTCCTTCCCTCCCTTTCTCTCCCTTTTTTTTTTCTCAGACACTCATGCCTCCCTCTTAAAAGGACTCTTCTTTTTTCATTGGACTGACTCACTGGTGAAATCCAGGATAATCTTCCTATCCCAAAATCATTTATTATATTACATCTGCAAATCATTTTGTCACTTAAAGCAACATATGCACAGGTTTTGACAATTAGAATGTGGCCATTTTTCCAAGGCCATTATTTTGCCTACCACAAGTAAAATATAGGTTAAAAAAAAATCCATGCATTCCTCCTAACTTATAGGAAATTGTTACTCAATTATAAAATTTAACATTAGATTTGTTGGAGAAATTTAAAGAATAAATATATCACATGTATGGTGTAAGTAAAAATAACCAAAATTGGAGCAGATCTCAAAGGATCAGCAAACAGTCTTTATTAAGCACCCATCTAATGGCACATTTTTAGGGGAGAAAATGGCAACTGGTTACAAGAAGAGTCTGTATTTTATAGGTCTCAATGAGAGTTAATCATAGAAAATGTTTAGTGTGACTTAATCATTAGAGACTGAGGTCATGTCAGTTGGGTAGTCAGGAAACTGGTTGTGCAGGTTAAAAATCTAACTCAAGAGAACAGTTGTAAAAGCTTGAAACTCATTGTTGCTGGGATGAAAGTCCAGAACCCAGAGCTGTTCTTTGCCTTCTCCACCCAGGACCCATTGTTTGTCCTCCCTTCTTCCACTCCGAGATCACACTCTCCTTCTTTTCTCCCTGGAAGCTGTTATTCCCCTTTGTTTGGAGAATGTTATTTTCTATATCTTTCATATGGTATTAGAGAATTTATAATTTTTTTAACCTGAAAACAAATGAGAGCTTGAAATTTAAAATTCTGTACTTATACATCATATTTGTCTCTGACACTCTCAAGTTGTTTTGTTAAGTTCCACAAAATAACATTAGGGTTCAACTTACTTTCTTACTTTTTTGATGTTTGTCTCAGATAAACAGTAAAGTTATAGTCAGTGATGATTATTTTTCCTTAAAATCCAAACTACTCATCTTCATTCATAACAGAATACAGATATTTATTAAGGAATATTTTGCATTTGAATAAATCTTACATTTCCCATCTTCATTTTCAAGGTATGGTCATATTATTAAAGTATGAATTAAACATATTGAAAATTCACATGCTGTCCATAGAGTACTGAAAAAAAAAATGTGAATGGCTTTCAATGTCATTTTCTCTTTGTAATTTCTAACATTGTGACCTGTGATATCAGAATTGCAAGGTGCCATTTTGGGTCTTGAGTCATTATCTAGGAAGACAGAGAAATAATTCAAAAGTTCTTGAGCTACTTTATATCCAAAATACTTACTTCCTCATTTCAGTGCTTTGCAACATAAATCAATGTTTATATTTTTTTAAACAAATACTAGTTTGTGAATATTTTGAATGCAATTGGATTCAATTTAACAAATACAGGCCTCTTTAAAAATTAATTCTCTAGCAACAGTCAATAAAAAGCTTAGTCCATTCAAGTACTATTTCTACATTCAGTGAACAGAAAACCTTGAATACTTACTTCAAAGACATTGACTAGCTTCATAGGAAACAGGGTACAGATGAGAAGGCAAAGATGCAGAAAAGGGTACCTCCACATAAGGGGATAACATTCTGATGAATAAATTTGTCTTGTAATAATTATTTTTTTTTCATAACTTAAAATCTGTTGCATATGACCTATACCATAAAATTATTTTTCTTTTTTGATGGTAAGATTCTATCCATATTGAAATTTCTCCCAGGGAGTCTTGAAAGCAGTGAGAGTAAAATTACTATTTTTTAAGTTACAGTACTAGGAAAAACATTAATTAATTAATTAATTTTAAAACTAAGTACAGGATCACTTGTGGAGATGAACATTTTCTGTGCTGATCATGTTTTGCACCAAACTCCAGTAACATCTAGCACAGAATGAAAGGACTCAAGTAGGTGAGTTTATGATGGACCTAACCTAAAGTTCCTTACTCCATCAGAGATGCACCACATTCCACCAGTGTGGAAATAGTGTAGCCATTGTAGCTTAAGGAGATGTGCAGCCAGGATAAAGGGGTGACTCACTGATCAAACACAGTTGTTGAATGCATGATAAGAACAGGGTTTAATAACCTGCATTATTAAAACCATAGATTAATATGGATTATTAAAACAGATAAATAATTATTAATATGGATTAATTCTGATGATAGTAGACTGTGTGTGTAAATTATTTCTTATATTGTATTTACTTTAGCAATTTAATACATTGAATTCCACTTATTTTAATTCATATGATTTTTTAAAAAATGTGTTTGGTAGCTAATAAAATGATAATTTCCCAATAAAATATATTGGAAAATTCATTTTGAACAAAATCCATACAATTTATCATCAGCTTCCAGTGCACTTTTAGAAATGATTCCAATTTTACAAGAATAGCAAGACCTTTGAGACAAAGCAGAACTTAAAGTTTTAGTTAGTAAATTCATCCTTTAGTGATTTTTTTTTTTTTTTTTTTTTTTCTTTTTAAAGTCTCTACTGAAATCACATTTACTTCTTTACCTTGGATTATTCGAACACAGATGTATTATACAATCCTAAATGTTCATTTTCTCAAAAATTGTAAATCCATTTTGGCTTCCTTCCCCCCCCAGCATGTAAGTTTTTTCCTAAACTCATCAGCATGGGTCAGGATGACTTTTCTCATTTGCCATTTATTCTGCCAAAAATGTGCTCTTACCTGAGGTCACAGCAGAAACAAATATCATTTTAACCAGAAATGCCACAGTCTGGCTGGGCACAATTCAGGAGCCACTTGTCAAAAGAAACAAACTTTATTTTTAAAACTACAAACGCCAAACAAAACAGCTCCTCAGGAAAAACCCTCAGAGCCCAACTGCCACCACCAGCTTCCACAAGCCTCTCCCACACACCAACCACCACCTCCCACAATCCTCCTGCTCTTGAGGCCGATTGGCTAGGTCGCGTGGGCGGAGCCAAAGAAGTCCCCCAATGAGCAGTTCCGTAGTCTGAAGGGCAGGGAAACAGCCCAATGAACATGACCGCAGAGGAGCCAATCAGCTAGATGTTGCTGGGGCCACTGTGAGCCAATCATCAGCTGGCAGTCTGAAGGGCAGGGAAACAGCCCAATGAACATGACCGCAGAGGAGCCAATCAGCTAGATGTTGCTGGGACCACTGTGAGCCAATCATCAGCTGGCAGTCTGAAGGGCAGGGAAACAGCCCAATGAACATGACTGCAGAGGAGCCAATCAGCTAGATGTTGCTGGGGCCACTGTGAGCCAATCATCAGCCGGCAGCTGGAAGTTTGCTGGCAGCTGGAAGTTTGCTGGGGCCCCTTTGGCTGTGGCTCTCAACACAGAAGCATATGTGAATAAGTACGAAACTTGGATAACCTCACAATATATAACCAGAATATATTTCTAGCCCTATAAGTTACCATTTTGGACTTCAAAAAGAAAAGTCCTTCAACCAAAAGTAATTTGAAGTAATTATAAAATTATTTTATCTTGTGAAAATCACATTCTTCTTTGAAAACTCTGTTTCTCTTCCTCTTGCTGTCTCTCTTTTCATGGCCCTGAATATCTATTTGCAATACATATCTCCTCTCACTTGGTCCCACTTAGCCAAACCTTCCGTGTGGCCTACTCCTCTCCTTCTGTTCTTTATTTCTCCACTTTTTTCACATTTTTTTCAGTAGCAAATATCTGTACCTGCAAATTCTCATTTATGTATATGTGTGTGTATGTGTGTGAGGATGGGAGAGGAGAGAGAGACAGAGAGTGTGAGAACCATGTAATAATAGTCAATGGGTAGAGATCAATAAATCTATAAAGACTAATGTGAAAACTCATATGGCCTATGTTTTGTTATTTCTTGTGTTTCATGTAGATTTACTATTACTGGAGATATGCATGGAGATACTTACAGTTTCAATTTACCATTTAAAAAAGTTAAAACTCACATTTTAAAATTTCTATTTCAAAAGATAAAATCAAATCCCAACAGATATTCCAAAAGTATTCTTGAAATACCAAAGGAAATATAATTTAAATAATCATATTTTATTGGTAAATAATTGGCTTACAGTTTTGCAAACTAAAACCAAGAATTTTATTTCATCTTTCTTTTAAACTTGAGTCTCTAGTTTTATATTTATTTCCTGGGATTTCTTTGGTAATATTTTGATTTATGTTCATCTGCCTAAAATGTTTGTAATTCAGAGTTAATATTTTCGTCTTTTAAACCTGATTGAGATTTGCACCTTTATTAAGAAGATTAAAATGCTGGTATGTATCATTTTTATGTGTTCATCTTGCTCTTTCCATCTTGTAGCTTTCATAGCTTCCACCTTCTTTTTCAAGTTTATCTTGCTGCTTTCCATGATTGAAGTATACTTCCCAAAACTTTGGAAGCAGTATGTGCTGCTTTTAATGTAAATGGAATTTTTATATTGAATTATTTAAGGAACATTTCTAATTATTAAAACATTTAAATACTTTGCCATACAGTTATGCTGATACTTTTGCACCAAGCAAAATATTGGTGACTCAATAAAATTGAAGTGCTTGTTATAATTAGTTTTAATAACTTTTCTCATTAATTACAAACTAGCCCTGTGATTCTTTAACACCCTACAACTCAAATTTTTCTTAGTTTCTTCAAGAGGTTGTTTACAACTGAATGGAACATATTTATGTCTTTCTTGTTTTGCATTATATTTGGTTTTAATGATGGTTAGTACAATTGTGAACCCAGATTGATTTTTTTTTTTATTTTGGACTTAACTAGATTTTGTATTTTTTTAGACTACCTAAGAATATTTTCAAAATTTAATCTGTTTCTAAACTGTGTAAAAAAATTAAGAAAAATTTTACACATATTTTCTAGATAATAATATTTTTATCTTACTAATTTTTATCCATATGTCATATATTATGCTGACTTAAATTTAATGTTACATTTAAAAACTCAATAAAGAGATATTTATTATTAAAATATTAGAAATGAGTGAACTGAATCTTAGAGACACTAAGAACTCTGCACATGATTTAAATTGTGGAAATTGGCAGATTTGCAGTTGAAGCATGGTATTTTTATATCTAAACCCATTGTGACAAACACTGGTTTTTCATCCACCATGGAAAAATTAATTCTATAATTTACATTTTTCTTCATACCAGCATTATCATTGGTTTATCTTCTCTTTCATCTTTTATTATCTTTATTATCCCCCCTTTTTGAAAACAGAATTTAGTTAGAAAACAATACAACTTATCTCTTAAACTGTAGAAAATTATAGCTTAAATTCATCCTTTATCTTGTGGAAAGAAATCAAAAGTTTTTGTCTTTGATGTTTTTATTGTATATATATATATATATTTACCTACTCTGTATCTGTCGTCTTTCCATTATATTCACCCTAATTCATACCAGGCAAGGACAATTTCCTTTTTTAAATTCCTGTCTCTCAAATAAATATTCACATGATATAGCTGAATGTAGCAGAAGTTTAACTGAAGGTCCCAGTTTAATAAAAAAGGCTTTATAGCTATTTATGGGAAGTAATTAACCTTAGAATATCAACTCCATGCTCTAAAGTACACTGAGCAATGCCAGCCAGTGGAGGCTTTGACCTTCTGCTCTCATGGTGATTGTACTTTCAGAACCTCTGTATTTTGCTGTGATCTCATGTTCAACTGTACCCCACTGCACCACAGTTTTTCCGAAGCCTTTCATTTCCTAAGTAGTTAACATTGTTTTCTCCCTATTTCTACAGATCCAGCAATCCTGTTCATTTAATACGCTCTCCATGAATGAATAATAATTATAAAAAGACATTGCCTTTACAAAAAAGGGACAGGATGCACTGGTGTAAGAGAAACTAGGCAGAGAGGAAGAGCAATCAGGTAAGGGGTTTCTCTGCTCTTGAAAGAATTTGGTAAAGCTTTTCAGGAGATTATTTAAAATCTGATTTGATATGAATTGGTGTTTAGGATGATTGTGGTGGTATTCTGTTTTAGGCAGAATAAATAAGATATTCACAAAGGGTCAGGTCTCAAAGTTTAGGACCTAGGGAACTAAAATGAATTCATGATACAGCATAGAGATGAACATTGGAAGCTGAGACTAGAGATGAAGTTCCTGATATATTCTCATCCTATGTGATGGAGACCCAGAACAAATTTGGAAGGGAATATTAGATTTCTTCTGTGGGGGAGGTAGATAAATTCTTCATTTTTTTTTTTCAGCAAAGTACTATGAGAACAGAAGATGACATCTCTAGTTAAAAGCCCAGATGGAATCATTCAATTTTGAAGGAAAGTAAAAATTAGAATCAGTAGGATGCCACTAAGGGGCCCAGTTCTAGATTTGTGCTGTCTGATACTGCAGGTCTAGCCTTTGTGGATGTGTATTTACATATATATATGTAAATACACACACGTGTGTGTGTGTATATATATATATATATATATATATATATATATATATATATATATATATATATAAAATTATATATATATGTAAATATATAATTAAAATTTCAATTCACCAGTCATACTAGCTATATTTTAAGAACTTAATAACAACTGGTGGCTACTCAGTGTTGTATGGGACAATGTAGACATTTAAAACTTTTCATCAGCTCAAAAGATTTTATCTGACAGGGTTGATGTAATATGGCCAGGGTGGCTTATATGACTTTCCACATTAAGTAAAAACTGACAGTAAGAATGACAATTATAATTTTTAGAAAAAAAACTTAATATTAATTTTTAGTTGTTGGTGTTGTTACCCCAAAACCTTTCATTACAATATTACAAAATTTAAGTTCTGGAATGATAACATGGAAAAACTCATAAATTGGAGCACTTTTATGGGTGATAATGGAAAGGTAAAAAGGGTCATATACATAAAGGAAAATATATAGCCTAGAGATAGAACTTGAGATCAAAAAGCAAATAAAAGCCAGGGGTGACTTAGAAGAAAACCTGGAAGAATCTTTTTATCTACAAAAGAGACAGCAGTTTTAGCATTCAGTGAGAATTTATACCAATTTTATTTTTTAATATTTATACCACTTTATAACAACTTTTTTTTTTAATTACAAGGAGAAGGTATCACCAGCACATTAGAAAGGAAATGGTTTTTGAGATAGGGTTTCATGAGTGTCAAGGATGAATGTGACATGATGAAACCAAAGCCTTTCAAGACTTCTGTGTTCATGGTGGGAAATGGAGAGAGCCAAAACTGGGCAGGAAAGAGGGTTGAGGGGATGTTGCAGTAATGAGAGAGCTGTTGGTCTGAGCCAGTGAATGGGTGATGGACTGGAATATCTGGGGTTAAGGGCTATTGTTAAATATATTCTTTGTTAATTACAAAAATGACCTGTTGTGATTTTCCATTGGATATAATAAAGAGAAAAGAGAAACAAAAGAACAGTCATGTTTCTGGATTAAAAATCTGTGTGTATCATTTTGGCATTTATTCAAAATTTTAAATATTTGACACAACTATTTCTTTTGTCCCTTTATTGAACCTTCAGAGGCTATTTTTCCATGTTTCTCATATACAGCTTATGAACAAACAAATATGAAAATTAATGTTCCATTCCTAGCAGAATTCCAAGGTCCCCTGAGTATCCTTGGATCTCATTTACTTCTTCTACCACACAACTTGTTTCTTTAATAGTCTACATTATCTGAATACTTTAAAAATATATCTACTAGCCTCGGGGTAGAGCTCAATGTTGAAATAATTGCTCATCACATGCAAAGCCCTGTATTCAATCTCAATGACCAAATCTCCCACACACACACACATACACACACACACAAATTGTCTTCTACAACTAATTTTCAAGGAGATTTTTCTTGCCCTCTCCCCTTCATAAGGAGAATCTCTTGTACAGATGCTGTATCTCAGTAAATAGTGTTGCTGCCATTCTGTTTATCCCGTGCTTCTTATATCCTGATTCCCCACAAATTCAAACGCAGACCTCCTGGTGATAGTTATGTTGCATCTGTCATGCTGGAAGGCAAGATATATCATATCTTTCTGATTTTTCCTTCAGGTAGACTATGTTTTATGAGTTAAATTCTAGATAACATTTATTTCAATGCAAAGCCCTATGCCTTAAGAGAAAGTGTTTACTTAGGGTTTTGGGCAGCAGTGTGTTTGTTTGTTTCCTTGCAATTTTTGAACTTTGAACATTCATTTATTTCTCTATCTTCATAAATATTATAGTGGTAAATTAAGAATCTGATTTGAGAGCTGCTAGATTGAAAACATTTTACTTTGAAAATTGTCTTGATGGAAGAAACATATTTAATTTACCAAAATGGAAAAATGACACACATTGTTCCTAACTTAGTTACAGCAACATTCATTTCTGTATGTAATAAAAATACTACATTAGAATTCTAACTACATTAGAATTTTTGATAGCTTTATGGAGATATAATTCATTTACCATAAAATTCACCCAGTGAAGTCACATAATTCAGTGTTTTTGAATGTATTCTTACAGTTGTACAATGTTATCTTAATCTAATTATAGAATATTTATCTTTCCAGAAGATAACTCACTGATATTAGCAGTGATCTATTTTCTTTATATATTTACCTCTTTGGATTTTTTATATAATATGCTGCTGTGACCTGCATGGCCAAACCTTAGAAACCAATTATGGGCCATGTGGGATTAAGAAAGACAAACACACACTTATGGAGAGAAAGCTGGGACCAAATGGGACACCGCCTTCTGATGAAGCAACAATGACCCACAGCAATCTTTGCATGTTTATTACACAAAAGGGTTTTCTCTGAGAAAGTTTCTTCAAAGCAGAAAGGCTTCAAGGTCAAAACACTGGCAAGCAATTATGATTATCTACTGTGCTCATAATTCTATATCTCCAGCAGCTGGTGTCTGAACTCAAAGTCAAGTCCCATGCCTTGCACAGACCCTCCTCAGGAAGGGCATCACCATAGGGATTGGGCTATCTTAACCTGCACCTTTGCACAGGAAGTTCCCAGTGCAAGGGCAGCCACAACCACCCACAAAGCAGTCAGAGATTATGATCCAGTCACCACTCTCAACAAAAACATCCTCTTTTCTGAATTGTTTTCAAGTTTATCCATGTTGTAGCATGTGTCAATGCTTCATTTTTAAATCATTGGTGTGTAATTTCTCTTTATATTGACAAACATTTATTTATCCATTCATTATCTCATAGAAACTTCTTTCTCTTACATATGAGTAAATCTGCTGTCAACATTCATGTACAAATTTTGGGAAGGATGCAAGTCATCATTATTCTTGGCTGTAAACCTAGAAATGTAATTATGAAACCATTTTATAATTACTATACTATTAGAGATGTATGACCATTTTATACCATTAGAGATGTATCACCATTTTAATTTCTCTACATCTTAGGCTGTGGTTTTTGGTTTTCTGTCATTTTTTATAACCATCCCAGTAAGCATGTGGCAATATCTCATTGATGTGCATATCCTTAATGACTAACAGTGTTGAGACTTTTCAAGTGCTTATTGATAATTTCTACATATTCTTGGGATAAAGGTCTATTGAAAACCTTTACTTTCATTTTTAATTGTCCTTTGGTCTTTATGTTATTGAGTTGGAAGACTACTCAATTTGAATACAAATCTTATTTGATTTATGATTTTCAACTATTTCTTTCTATTCAAGGGATTATTTTTCACTTTATTTTTCGTGCATCAAAATGGTTTTAAATTGGAATATTGACCATTTCACATTATTTATTTGTTGCTTGTGATTTTTTTAGGGGTGGTTTCTATCTTTAAAAAAATATATTTTCATCTAGAAATTTTATAATAATTGTTCTTATATTTAGTTTCATGATCAATTTTGAATTGTTTTTTTTTTTTTAAATACCTTTACCCTGGCTGTCAGTATTTGCCTTTATGTCAGTAAAACCATTTATTGTAAAGTTTGTGCTGTATTCCTCTTACTCAGTTAGATTTCAAACCTTCATCTCTGGGTTTGTATGTGGCTCCGATGTTACTTTCATTGTTTCAGCACTTTACATTTTTGTCTTATTCAGCCAAGAACCAGTAACTGGTGATTTCTCCTTAAGTCTCGGGTATGTTTGCAGACCTCCAGAGTAGCATGGATGTATGTAGCTTTATTTTTTACTTTCTCAGAGTCACCTCTGCTTCTGATAGCTTGCTGCTCAGTGTCAGGTCTAAAATCCTATTTGAGCCCCTTGTGCCAGTGAGTCTTCTGTGCTGCACTGATGGGTAAATGTGCAGCCTGGGGAATGCTCTGCCTTCTGTTCCACATTCTGCTCAGACCACTCCTAGGTGGGTGCCGCCCAGAGCATTAGCACAGCTGCCCAATCTCCAGGGTTGACTCTGATCCCAGGATAGCTTTTTAAGTTATCTCTTTCCCTGGCATTCTCCATTAAACTTCTGGCTGTTTTGCTGTTTTACTAGTATCATTGAACTACCACCTTCCTCTAATTGCTTTCCACCAAGATCTTCATTATTTTTGACAATGCCCTGAGGTATGAAGTTCTCCACTGTCTGTTTCTAAATAAAGTCAGTCCCCTCAAACAGAGCTGAGGAACTCATTATCCTTAAGTCCTGTTTCTCTCCATAGTTAGAATTTGTTCGTTATTTTACTTGAGCTGGAGGAGGAAACCTGCCCTTCCCAGAGAGACAGTTCTGCTATGTTGGTGGGCAGTATCTCTGTGTATTTGTGAGGCATTTATTTTGTCTCTGAACAAGGTAAGAACCGTGATTTGAATGCCTCTCTTCTCATCCTGAGCTCTGGTTCCAAGAGCGTGGCCTGGATGAGGAATGTGGTAGCTGGTCCTTCCTAGCACTTGAGATAGAGCTTCTGCAGTGTGGGGTTGATTGTGAAAAAGAAAATCGGGCACTCTCACCTCCATTATGGTCCATACTGAAAATCTTTGTGTTTTTACTAAATTTACAGTGCCTAGGGTAGATTTTCTGAAACATGGAGGCAGAAGGAGGATGGTACAGTAATGTGGTGATTATGACTCAAACATCTCAGGCTGGCTGCTGTTTTTATGGGGATACAACATATTTTCTTTTAATATGTTTTTTTAGATATTGATGGACCTTTATTTTATTCATTTATTTATATGTGATACTGAGAATCAAACCCAGTGACTTGCATGCATTAGGCAAGCACTCTACCAATGAGCCACAACGCCAGCCCCACAGCATATTTTCTTGATTGAATATTTTGCCTTTTGGTATATGTCTTTGGGACATTTGATTTAATTTTTATTTTGTTTTTATTTGACACATGATAATTTTATATTTTTATAGGATTTACTGTTAAGTGGCTAGGGAGAAAGTTCTCTGAAACGTCCTGCCCCCATGACAGCTTAATATTTTTAAGTTCTGTCACAAAAATATAATAAAATTGTGTGTATAATATTGTACACATTAATGTTTATAAAATATAAACCTACAAATATAAATAACATTTTATCTCTAAATATTAAATGATCTTGTATCTTATAAAATTAAATTGACATTTTGTATAACCCTGAGGATCGCCTTCCATTTCCATGCAATTTCCCTTCTCACTCCCTTTCCCTCCCACCTCTCATCCCTGTTTACTGTAAATATTCTTCTCAAGCTATGTAATGTTATGAACGACCAATAAAAAAAAAAATAAAAAAAAAAATAAAATAAAAAAATAAAATTAAATTGAAGTTATATGGTGCATTAGGTTATAATTAAATGTTAAGTGGTTCAATTACACAGTTTATCTTTACCCACTAGTACACTTAATTAGTGGCAATTGCTTAGAACTCAACAAATTTCCTTGTGTTTGCAGAATGACAATTTGATCCCAAGAGAAGAAATTGCTTTATAATTGATAGATTGCCAATGCTTACTTTAAAGAAGGGATGTATTGTATTATGGTTTAGATATGAGGTTTCCCCCAGAAGTTTATGTGTGAAATAATGCAAAGAATGTTCAGAGGTGAGATGATTAGGTTATGAGACCCTCAATAAAATTAATGGATTATTTCACTGATGTGGGTTAACTGGACAGTAACTGTAGGCAGGAAGGGTAGAGGTAGACAAAGTAGGTCACTGGGCATGTGCTTCTGGAATTTCTACTTTGTACCTGGTGAAAGGAGCTCTCTTTCTGCTTCCTGGTTGCCATGTTGTGAGTTGCTTTTCTCAGCTACTTGCTTCCACCATGATGTTTTACTTCATCTGGGTCCGTAGGTATGAAGTCCATAGTTGACCTGTGGACTGAACCTTTGAAACTATGAGCCAAAATAACGTCTTCCTCTGCTAACTTGTTCTTGTCACTTCTTTTGGTCTCAGTTACAAAAAGTAACTGGCTAAGACAGGAAGCTCTGTAATTTATTTGATAATAGTACTTGTCTCAAGCCATTCATGGGCTGAACGTGTGAGCTATGCACATTTGAATGATATGAGGGGAACAGTCTGGAGTTATGTTCTTTGGGGGCTGTGCGACACATGTGTGCCTTTCTTCTCACCCTGAGATGGGTGTGACTTGCCAAGATGTCAATCAATCTGCTGATCAAAAGACACCACAAAGCAAGACTCCACTTTTGAAGCCCTGCCCCTTGCCTTATTTGGGTGGAATATTCTATGGAATGTCTTCTCCCAAGTAAATGGGTTGGGGGAGGGTTGGGTGTGTTAGCTGTCTAGCTCTTTCCAGCACTGGAGCTGACCCTGGGGGTAAGCGAGCTGTCCTGCCCTCCATCTTAGAGAATTATGTTCTTGTACTGGGTGGTTTCTTAGCTGTTTTCTTAGCTATTGATACAGCCAACTCCTTCAAATCCAGCTCATCTCAACAGTCTGGCCAGCTGGCAACAAGTACCTAAATAGAAATATTCATTGCTTCTGTCATGTGTTTGAAACTTTACATAACTACTACTACTACTACTACTACTACTACTACTACTACTACTACTATTCTTGTTCTTCTTGTTGTTGTTCCTCCTCTTCCTCCTCCTCCCCCTCCTCCTCCTCCCCCTCCTCCTCCTCTCCCTCCTCTTCCTCTTCCTCCTTCTTCTTCTTCTTTTGTTGTTTATTTGATGAACATTCTTCTGTTTATATGAGTGTTACTAATAGTACAATAGCCAAGGTACCTACCTATCTTCCCCTGAACAAAACTATACTGTTACCATGCTGATTATATATACATGCATTACACATTATACTGGCAGCATAAAAAATAATTTGCCTTGAACTAATATTTACCTTTAGCCTTTCTGTCAATTGATTTGCTAAATACCAATTCCAGAATTTTGCATTTCCTCATTAACATTCATGCAGTCCATGGTTCTGCGGACTGGTAACTGGTGTTGGGCTCCTTTTGGGTGGTTCTTCTGACTCTTGTATAAGCTGTTTGCTGCTGTGGCTAGTTAGTTTAGGAAGAACTTGGCTGGGAATAAGTTAAATGGGGATCACTGTCCATGAAACTGTCTATAGTTCAAAAGTGTAGCATTCAGTTATTAACATAACAAGGTTACAAATTCCTTCAGAGAGTAAACATTAATCTGAAAGTGTTTCTTAAGTTTCTATTTGTTCTGCATTCACTATTTATTGATTATTTTTTCTCTCTGATTACCACATAACAATTATACATATTTATAAGGTAAGTCACATGGTCATGCTGAAAGTCAATGGGAAAACTTACTCATCTATTGACAACAGAAGCTGGAAGTCATAAATAGAGGAAAATAAGTAAAAGAAGGGGAAAGTTTTATATCCAGTTTTTCTATCCATAAGGGGACCGTTTTATGTTTACAATCTGTCAGTCTTCTAATTTGTTGACTATATTTTTTAAGTAATTGACTTCTTAGCTTATTGTTTAAATAACAAGAACTATGTCCTAATTTTGTTGTTCCAAGTGCTTTTTAAAACTAAATGAATTCATAGAAGAATGATGTTATTTTCTCCATCCTTCAGAAATTAAGTCCTTAAAAATTGACAAATTTACCCTAAAAATAGTACCAACTACATAGATGCAGTAAGTTTCTCTTGTTCTTCTCTCTCTCTCTCTCTCTCTCTCTCTCTCTCTCTCTCTCTCTCTCTCTCTCTCTCTCTTGTACCAAGGATTGAACTCCTGGCACTCAAACACTGAGTAACATCCCCAACCTTATTTTATATTTTATTTAGCCACAGAGTCTGAGTTGCTTAGTGTCTAGCTTTTGCTTAGGTGGGCTTTGAACTGGTGTTCCTCCTGCTTCAACCTCCAGATTACAGGTGTACACCACCACTATTGGCTCTTCTCTCTTTAATTCTTTTGCTTTATTGTAATTTCTTTTGAGATTGTGAAAATTTAACTTCAATAGTAATAGCATTTAATAGAATATGATCAAAAATAATCTTCTCTTTAAAATATTTCTATTTAAAGATTACTTTTATTAAAACAAGAGGAATTATAAATAGATGTTGAGGCATATATACATGTCTGTTTGAATCTGTTTATATATATATATATATATATATATATATATATATATATATATATATATAATACATATATATGTAAATGCATGTATAAGAAATATATGTTTATAATATATGGTTATAATATGAATATCAAGTTATCTGTACAATATAAATATTAATATGAATATTACAGATCTCTGGGGTAAAATTGAATGTAAAATCATTTTTGTATTACCCTAAAGGTAGTTAAAAAATTTATTTTGATTACCAAAATACGTGAAAAATCTCTAAATATTATAAAACATTATGCCTTGCTCATTTCATCTCAGATTTTAAATGAATAAAGGTCTTGATGTCTTTACATTTTTTTGGGGTGGGGATCACAGCTTTCATCGCACCAGCATATATGCATGGCAAGTTGTTAGGATTTTGTGTTTTGTGATTACTAAAATTCATACTTTCTTATCAACATTGAATTTCAGCTCTCAAAATACAGGTTTTACTAATTCCTAATGTTTTATTTCAGAGATTCTTAACTACGAAATTGGGAAAGAGCTGTGCCACATTCAGTTATAAAGTAGGTAGCAAATAATTTTACTAATATTTGGGATTGGTTACTTCTCGCTAAGATATATATCTGAGGTGTGTGTGTGTGTGTGTGTGTGTGTGTGTTCTACAACAATGTGATATGATGATTTCCATGACATTTATAGGAGCACATGAAGGAAGGAGTAAAACAAACATGGACGAAATGGGAGTAAGAACCATTGAAGCTAGTTCTGGAGGAAAGGCAAGGTTCCAGAAATTAGTTTTGGAAATCATTTCATGTAGCCTTCAATGGGACCATGGCCTGATGTACTGTGTCTCCGTTTTATATATATATGAAAGAGGTTTATGGAGTTTTACACACACACACACACACACACACATACTCAGATGCCCTACAGCAAAGGTGATATTATCTAAATAATAATGTCATTTTCACATACTTATTATCAACCCTACCTCTGGAATAGACTGGAATGAAGCACACCTGATCACAGGGAAAGCCGTGGGAGGCTCCTCATGGGAACATCACTCATCCTGTCTTTTAAGATGATGAGAAAACAAAACACTGCTTTGATCCATATGTGGTGTGAACTGCCGTTGTCTGGAAACATGGCACTGAACAATGCATCCTGACATAATGAAAAATGACACTGCAGCTGAATCTGCCTACACATTTCTTCATACATATCACCACACGTGTAGGGTGGGGTATCGACTTACCTTGAAAGGAGCAGGTGTCTAGAATTATCACATTATTCAAAGCATCAACAGAAGGTTAAGGGGAGAGCACTAGTTGATACTTCAAAGCAATCTCATAAGAAGCCAATAGATGATGCTTGCAGCCCTGTCATCCCCTTCAATTCCACTCTGATTAGAGCTGTCCAGCACTAGCTAAAACAGTTCATCAAGCACTGGCCCCATCAGAGGCAGCAGTAGATCATTTCAAAGGGTCTTTTCTGTTACAGTGCCTTCTTCCAGATGTGCTTCCAACAGTTTCTGCTCTGTTCTTTTCCTTGCTGGTTTTATTCCTTCCCTCATGTACTGTATAATGCCATGGGGGAGAGGAATGCTAACAGCAAAAGCTTTTCAGTAATCTGCTGATCTGTTTTGAAATTCTATACTCTTTTATTATCAATCAACCTCTTTTCAAGACATATAATAGAAAAAGTTAAAATGCACACTTTAAAAGAATAATATACTTGATAGTCATCTCTTTATCAGGATAATATTTTAATTCAGTTTCCCACCCACAAAAATTTTCCTTTTATAATTCTAGTCGTTGCTTTTGTTGTTGATGAGGGATTTTATGGATTTAATGTCTTTTTCTTCTAGTTTTATTTATAAATGGATAAAATACATTGACTCTATTTTATGTTCTGATAAATATGAACTCTCCAAATATACATTTTTTTTTTGGCGGGGGGCGGGGAGCTGTACCATGGATTGAACTCAGGAGCACACAACCATTGAGCTATATCCCTAGCCCCATTTTGTATTTTATTTAGAGACAGGGTCTCAGTTAGTTGCTTAATGCCTCACTTTTGCTGAGGCTGGTTTTGAATTTGCAATCCTCCTGTCTCAGACTAAGGAGCCACTATGATTATAGGGATGTGCCACCATGCCCAACCCATCCAAATACACCTTTTCAATTCTTAGTATCTGTCTAAAATGTGATAATATAAGTACCAGAACTGGACTTTATTACTAAATGTTTAGATTTTCAAGCAAACTCTTCACCAATGAAGTGATTATGAGAAGCAATAAGCATTGTGAATAAGAATAGTCTTTTAGAAGACAGTTTAAATAAACTTAATTTCTGTCCCTGTTCCTTTGATTGTTCTCTTAATTTAGAAAAACCACCTACTTCATTCAGTTTGTTCAGGAGCAAAATGAGCAAATAATATAAAAATAGGCCTGTTTTATAATTAAATAAATTAAATAATATGAAGAATTTTAAACTGCAACTGGCTGATTTTAAGTATTTAATAAAATTCAGCGTGTGTGTATTCAGCATGTGTGTGCACGTGTGTGTTTATAGGCATATATTTATTGTCATACTATAAACTTTTAAATGACATGGAAAATATTCACTGCATTATAAGATATTCATGCTTGTTGTTTATCTCTTGTATAAGAAATACTTTTCAGGATTCAAATGTTAAAGTAATCTTAACACTTTGACACCAACTGCCTCAATGCATAATTTCCATTAATGATATCCTAATTATAAATTCAGTACTTCTCAATAAATTCTCTGTTCTCATTAAATTGTGGAATATCTACTCAAATTCAGAGAAGACATCATTTGCTTTATTTATTTAACCAAACAGTGCTCTAGTTACTTCAAGAAGAATGAATAATTACAGGGACTTAATTTTATACAAGCAGTGAAAGAAAGTGTAGTTCGGTGGTCTCTGCTGGCTATTAGGAATCCTGGAACAAAACTGCTCTGATCTCCTTGATGACCAGCTGCATGTAGACAGAGTTGATGATTCTCAGGAAGACAGGGCAGAGCTGCTGGCAATGCTGTTTGCTGATGTTTTCAGAGAGCCTGGGGAAGGCCGCCTTGTACACAAAGCTCATTAGCATCAGAACCAGCATCTCTATATTTCCACACTATATTAAGGTACATGAACAAGGCTTTCTCTAAAACCTTGACCTGTTACACTAAGATCTATAACTTTGCAACATTTTGAACTTTATTGCTATAAAAGATACAACTTTATAGAATTATTGTGAATTACAAGTGCCTCAGAATGCCCATTATATTGTTGTCATGTCATTTTCCCAAAATATTCTATTTAAACTCGAGAGAACAGCCACTAGTTTTTTTTTTCCTAACACCTGTCAGTACTTCTCAGAGCTCACTGATGTAACTGTGTTTGCTTTCTGACATGTGAGGTCTCTTCACATTTTCTAAGACACAGCACTCTCAGAAGCTAAAAATAAAAAGGAAAATGTGGCAGAGCTGGTGTCACTGTGCCCAAGAGCCACAAGTAATTATGATCAATATAAAAATCCCCAATTGTTGCAAAAATACATTCAAATTCTACTTCTTTCCATAGGATGTTTGTGATTTTTATTGATTTTAATCTTTTGTCTTTAGTCAACAAAACTGTTTTATGATTATAATACTAAAAAGTATACAAGATTAATTTCTCAGGAGGAAAGACTGATATAATTTTGAAATCTTTTGCTGAAAAAGCTCCACTAAATTGAGAACACTTGGTTAGCTACTTCTGAGGAAAGGCCAGACAGCAACTGTAATGGAGGCTATAAAAATGCATAAGAAGCCAAGTAATTCACAAGTGATTAATGGTAATGGTGATATAGATAAGACCTTCTGTGATAAACACACAACTGAGTTTAGAAAATACCACAAAGAGTAATTAGATTAAACTGAGTTATAAACAATGAGCATGTAAAAAAGATACCAAAAATAACAGATTTTGATATTATGCTTGTATTGCTGAAAGCATAAATTGTTGCGTTAAGTGGAGTAACTGGGATGATTTAAGTACTTTTGAAGCAGAAAACTCATTTAGTTATTTTATGAGATAAAGACTCTTGTTGTAAATCATTCTTACATTTGTATGAGGGCAAAATAAATTGCCCTGATAAAATCAAACTGATTTAAAGTACACTTCTTTAATAGCACTGGATGAATTTAAAGTGTCTTATATCTTGGATCAAGGCTAAACCACATTTCTTTCTCACATAGAAGCAGACACACAGGCACACACACACACACACACACACACACACTCACACACACACAGACACAATCATACATATATACTGTCTCAAAAACCTACATCAGATGCTTTCTCCTCAAAGACAAATTCATATCTCCCCAGTTTCTTAATAACTTTTTTCTTCCTTTTTTTTCATTCTTTTTGTTGATGTTGTTGTTTTGGTTTGTTTTTAGTAATTACAACCTGAATCAAATTTTTAGTTTCCCATGAAAACAAAATGTTTTACCAGAATAACCAGAAAGAATGTGTCTTTTAAAATTGTAATGAAGATCTAAATAATTTAAATTTTATACCTCTGGTTTGATGAGGACTAAAATATTAAAAGTTGTGTTTCAAACTGGGCACACACATTGTCATTTAGAAAATGAGTACTGGTTCTTTTTTGAACTCTCAACACTTTTGTGAGATTGATTAAGCAGTAGCTATTCTTATAAAGAAACCAAAACTCAGAGAAGCAACTGATTTGCCAAAAGTCACAGAACTAGCAAATGTCAAAATAAGCTACCAGATTTTGTTCTGAAGAATCTAGTCTAGGAAAATAGTCTTTCCTGTATTTCAAGTTTCTTCTTAGAAAGTTTCAGCTAAGATATAATCAAATAGAACTATTTTATTTTAATTCTATTTTTATTTATGTTTTTGCAGTGCTGGGGATTAATCCCATGGCATGCTTGGCAAGCACTCTACCACTGAGCTACAATCCCACTTTGGAATTTTGTTATTTTTAATAAATCACACTTTTCTCTGTTTCCCCAATTCTCAATGAATATGTGCTATCCTGATTTGAAACCATTTTATATTAATAAAATCTGATGTTTGTCATTATTTTTATGTGGCTCCACTCTGTAATTAAGGTTAGGACTTTGAGTTGCTTGACAAAATTTCAGCTACTTATATTTTTACAATATTTAATATTATACACAGCATGTTTTCAAAGTTCAGTTGACTTAATTTCTCTCCAGTTCCTCATAATGTGAGACCCATTTGCCCTCATGTTTATTTCTTGCTGCTCTAGTTGCAAAATGGTTTGCAGGCAAACTTCAAAGGTTTGTGTGTTGGAGGCTAGGTCCTTAGTGTTCCAATTTCGGCAAGTGGTGTGGATTCTTAAGAGAGAGAGAGTCTAGCAGGAGGTCCTTAGGTGATTGGGACCACTGTTCTTAGAAGAGATTAAGGTAGTTCTCATGGGATTTAAGTAAATTAGCCTGAATTTTTACAAGAGCAAGCCTGACCCACACATCACTCTCTGGCTTTTTGTTTTGAGATGTGATGTCTTCCTCCCAAGTGCATTTCTGTATTATCACATCTTCGATCATTGTTATGTCCACACCAGAGGCTGAAACAGTGGAGCCTGTCCTATGTTGGACTTGAAACTTCCAACACTTTGAGTTTAATAAGTTAACCTGCCTCAGGCATTTTGTTATAGTAACAAAAATTGGAATAATACTTTTGTCCTATCTCTTCTTTGCTGTGTAACTCAGGGACCTGAACTCTGAAGGCATTCTTTCCCAGTCTCCCATGATACCTTGCTTTTTCGCTAAGTCCTGCCTATCACAAACACTGGCTAGGGACTGGCATTCAGGAGAACTCTGCACAGACAGGCTATTTTGATCCTTCCTGTTCCTTCCCAAGAGACATTTTTAGCAGACAGAAAGACTCACCTGACTCCAGTCTCCGCCGGGTGTTCCTGAGCTTCAGGCCATATTATCATCCAACCCTATCCATGTTCTTTCTGTTCAGGGGCTTGAGACATATAATTTGATATACTTTTCTTTTTCATCTCAATATTTTCTTTCTTTTTTTAAATCTTGCATATTTTATTCATTTTACACCCTGACATTGTTTGTTCAACCTAGACTATCCCAAATAATTTCCTCATATATTTGTCCTTGATAAAATGAACATTATCAATATTATCATAAAAATAAAGCTCTGGTTTGTATTTACTTTATTAATCAGAAAAATGGGGAAATAATGAGTGTAAGTTTATGATACCATAAGATAATGGTATATATAGAATATCAGTAACCCCTGACACTGTGCAACTCATTATTTCAATATCAGCAGCATAGTTTCTAATGTAAAAAATAAAAAATGGAGAGAGATGCATTCTGAAGTAGCACTCTTTCTAGAAATTTTCTTTGAAAAAGAATGCATATCGTCAAAACTGCACCTTTGTATATATAATTGCTTTTTGCAGTTATCTAAAGAATATTAATTTTCTAGTATGAATTATTAGAAACTGAAAAATCCCCCACATTCAACAATAATTCTATTTCATTAAAATTCATAAAAGTGTTTAGCAGACTGCAGTTTAAAGTTGCTTTGTGTAGCTATGGTTTGGGAAAGTCTGGTAAGCTAAAAATGCACATATTTGTGCAGCACAGAAAAACGTATGAATGCTCTCAAGCTGAATATGTATTACAGAACTTAGTTCACCAGGGATATAATACATTCTTGTTCTGCTATATTTGGATGGATGCATCTCTTCATTTATATCCAATAGGGAAATAAAAGCTCACTGCCTCAACACAATGAGGTAATGAACAGCATAAATAGTTCATATAACTTCTAGTTATGCATCATCTACCCAATAACAATCCACATAATATATGAAAAAATGGTATTACTGTTTTTGAAATAAATGTTTATATAGAGGTGATTATTTTCTCCCTTCATGTATTGTGTGGGGTTTTAGTGCCTTCATATCTCAAATTTGCTTATTTTAATATTCTGTAATAATACCCTACTTTGATTTCAGCTTACACAAATTTTCTTTTTGAATGCTATTATTCCATTTTGTCTATACTATATCTTTCTTTAGTTGCTGTTTAGTTTAGTTTTTTTTATTCTATTCTTATATAGGCTCATTATATCATTTTAAGCCTTTTTTATTTTTGACATTAATTTTCTAACATTGGAAATTATACTTATCTTCTAATGTCCTAAACAGCCTATATTTGGATTTCTCTTTTTAACTAATGATGCAGCAATTCTACCAAGAATGCTGGTGAAAAGCTTACATTTTATCCTTGACTGATTCCATTTTCCTTTCTGAAAATAGTTAGTTATAAAGTATACACCCTCTTAAAAAGTCTCCTGCATCCATATTTTTTTCCTTCTTTTGCTTTGCCAGTCCAGGGCTCTAAACCCTCCAAGTTTACTCTGCTAACTTTATAACCACACTGTACCGATATTACAGGATGATTTTTAATTAACAATAATAAAATTTTATTGCCACAGTTCTCTCATCATTGATGCTACTTTTTATCTATCACTCTGTCTTTTAAAGTAATCTCTCTGAAATATCATAATTCCATTCCAGCTTCCTTCTACCACTCACCTTCCCATGCAAATAATTTCCTGTTTCTTGGAGGATTGAATATTATCTCTTCAACTTGCCCACTATGTATTTTTATTAACTGGTCTTGTTTACATTTTGGTAATTTAACTATCATTCATTGAAACTTTTCCTAGAAAATATTCACTTTGGCTAGGATTCTTTCTATTCCTGCTTCCTCATATGCTTTCCTCTGGAAGAAGGGGAAGGTGAAGAGCAGGGCACCAAGGCAGAAGGGGGAGAAGGGAGAGAAGTTGGTGACACTGAAGAGCACTTCCTATCTACCAAGCAATGAGAAGCTGATTAAAGGATGGGTGAGTTGGATGTTATGATAGGAGAAAAGGATCCATAAGCTTAATGTTTTCAGAAAAACAAGAGAAGCTCTAACTTGATGGAGAAAACCATATTTTCCCAGAGCCTTTCTCAGGGAATGTACAATGCATGGGTGGATAAAGTAATATTATAAGCAATAAACTTTTGATTAAAGTGTAAGCTAATTTATGACACCTGTATCTTGCTTTTTCTCTCTTCTTTCTATCCTTTCTACTCTCTAAATATATATTAAGTAAATATGTAAAAAACATTAATTTTCAGGAATGTCTAATCATTGAACAACTAAAGATGCCTACAGATTATAGTGTATTGTGGTATTCCATTGAAAGCTTTAAAATTATTTATTTTATGAAATATTTATTTAAAAACTTAGAATTCTGTATTAGTATCTCATTTGTGTATTAGTATCTCAATTAGTATCTCCATACTTTAGATTGACTATAATCAGTAGTATTGTATCATATAGGTAGAATATGCTAAAATAGTAGATATTAAATACACAGAAATGAAATCTATGAAAATTATAGATATGGAAATTATCTTGATCATAGTATTCATTTCACAATATTTAAGTGTATAAAATATGTATTTCTTAAATACATGCATATTATTTTTCAGTTATACTTCAAGAAAGCTATGAAATATAATAAAAACCATTAAAACATATTTTTAGGGACACTAAGTTCACTGTTGCAAGTCAATGTTGCTTATTCCATGTATATGGTTCTTGAAGAAATATTTCATACTCACTTTTAATCATGAACTAAGTGCTATACAAAGGTGGAACACAATATCATTTATCTCAATATGGGTCTGATTTTTTTCAGTAAAACTATTATTTCTGGTTTTAGTAATGATTTTTTTTTATGATTTCTTTACCATCTTTCTTTCTGCAGAATCCTGTACAATAAACAGTTGGATAATTTTCATAGTTTGTGTAACAAGGTTTAGTTTGCCTTAAATATTAGTAAAATATTACTTTTATATCTCATAAAATGATAAGTGCTTTTTGTACTTTTTGGTAATTAGAGATGAGTAAGAAGATTACCTAAAATACCAAATCATAGGGTTATGCCTATTGAGATATATCAGGGAGCTACTATAACACCTTCTTTAGAACAGCATTAGAATGGTTGTAAACTTAGTGAATCTCATTCACAATTCTCAAATGAAAGCAATAATTGGCAATTTATTTAATATACCGAAGCTTCTCCCTAGAAAGATGTCATCTGTTTATAAAGCCACTTCTAATCAGGAGAGGAACAATCTGAGTTACAGAGCAGGTGCAGTAAAGGAATAACTGTCCCCATGGTGGAATGAAGAAGTTATTTTATTTCTTCATCATTAGACCTGAGTGACCTGGTATATGCAGTATAAGAACAAAATTCATTATGGACCACATTTCCCATGTGGAATTAAGTAGCAAATAGCTGTGTTTTATATAACCACTATTACTAATACCATTATTACTAAAATCACTCATAACTATATTTAAACTTAGGTTTCAGCCTTCAGCTACTTTTTTCCATATACCTGTAGAAATAATTCTACCTGGAAACTACCTTAATGTTATCCTATGGTTTAGATTTGGTTGGAAAAATACTGGAGACATTTCATGTCTGATTAAAGAAGTCTTCTGAGAATGTTATAGCAAAAGTCAGAGTTAGTAAAGTTTATCTAAGTTTAATAACACAGGTTAACCATTAGAAATAATCTAATACATATTTTTAAGGAGTGCATACTTTGATTACCACAGTGAAACTCACCTTCACGTATATCCAAAAGATATTAACCTCTTTCACAACTTTTACTCAATATTGTCCTTGAAATTCTAGCCAGTGAAATTAGACAGAAGAAAGAAATAGGAAAATAAATCAAAATACCATTATTTGCTGATGATCTTATTCTATATGTAGAAGATCCAAAACATTCCACCAGAAAAATTCTAGAAATAATAAATGAATTCAGGAAAGTAGCAGGATGTAAAATTAACACCCATAAATCAAATGTATTTCAATACATCACTGATTAGTCCACTGAAAGAGAAATTGGGAAAAGTGTCACATTCACAATAGCTTAAAAAAAATGTTTGGGAATCAATCTAATGAAAGAGATGAAAGATCTCTACAATGAAAACCACAGAACACTAAAGAAAGAAATAGAAGATGACCTTAGAATATGGAAAGATCTCTCACACTCTTGATAGACAGAATTAAGATTGTCAAAATGCCCTTAACACCAAAAGCATTATACAGATTTTATGCAATGCCTATTGAAATCCTAATGACGTTCTTCACAGAAATACAAACAGCCATCATGAAATTGATTTGGAAAAATAAGAGACCTAGAATAGCCAAAGTAATCCTTACCAAGAAAAGTGAAACAGGAGGCATCACAATACCAAACCTTAAATTATACTATGGAGACATAGTTATATTATACTACAGAGACAAAAATGGCATGATATTGGCACCAAAATAGACATGTAGACCAATGGCACAGAACTGAAGATAAAAAGACAAACTCAGATAAATACAGTTATCTCATAGTAGACAAATGTGCCAAAAACATAAATTGGAGAAAAGATACTCTCTTCCACAAATGGTTCAAGGAAAACTGGAAATTCATTTGTGGCAAAAATGAAATTAAGCCCCAAGCTCTCATCCTGCACAAAAGGCAACTCAAAGTGTATCAAAAACTTAGACACTAGAACAGAGACCTCGCACCTAAAAGGAAAAAAAAAAAATAGTTGGACTAAATCTTCACCATGTTTGCTTAGGAACTAACTTCCTTAACAAGACCCCTAAAGCACAAGAAGTAAAATCAAGAGTCAATAAATGGGATGGAGTCAAACTAAAAAGCTTCTTCACAGCAAAGGAAACAATCAATAACATAAAGACAGAACCTACAGAATGAGAGAAAATCTTTACCACATCCACATCAGATAGAACACCAATTTCCAGGATATATAAAGAACTCAAAAAACTTAACATCAAAAAAACGAAAATACCCAATCAATAAATGGGCTAAGGATCTAAATAGACACTTCACAGAAGAAGAAATGCAATCAACAAATACAAGAAAAAAAATTTCAACATCTCTAGAAATTAGAGAAATAAAAATTAAAACTACTCTAAGATTTCATCTCATGCCAGTCAAAATGACAATTATCAAGAATACAAGCAATTGTAAATGTTGGTGTGGATGTGGGGAAAAGGGCACAGTCATATATTGCTGATAGTCTGCAAATTGATGGAACCATTCCGGAAAGCAGTTTGGAGATTCCTCAGAAAACCTGGAATGTAACCACCATTTGACTCAGTTATCTAACTCATTGGGTTTATACCCAAAGGACTTAAAATCAGCATATTATAGTAATGTAGCCACATATGATTAGATGACTGATGTAACTCAACATCTTGTACAACCAGAATAATGAGAAGGTAATATAACTTTTTTTACTTAGTTTATATATTGTAAAATAAATATTGTATTTTTTTGTTTGTTGTAGGAAAAAGAGGTTGGCACACCAGTATTTGATTTGAATTGATTTTAAGCTTTTGTTTTCTATTTTAATTGTTTCTAGCCATAGCTTTATTGTTGATTCTTCCATTCTTTCTGCTGCAGTTCACATTTTTAAAGTATTATTATTTATTTATATTCTAAGTTTCATTTTATTCAAACCCCAATATTCATTTAAACATCACACAAATTTTCACACACAACATTATGTATTTATATTTACATTTAATTTAAATCTACCAAATGGCACACATTCAAAAAATACTGGTAGTTCAATCGATATCTGAGAATGTGGGAAGAAGACCTAGAGCATGTAATAAAAATGATTTCAGATTGTAAAATTATGGTAGTTTCCCTGAAGAACTTTGAATAACTATGAATAACTACCATTTTATGGATAAAACATTATAAGAATATGTAGGGGATTATAATATGTTATTTTATAATAATTATATATTCTAAAACATAATAATCATGTGTCCTACAGCTTTATTCTGAAACTATTGACATTAAATCAATATTTAAAAGTCATTGCTGGTTGACAATTAATGAGAAAACAGTGCTAGTTCTTCTGTTATATATGCAAACATCCAGAAGAATATCCCAGAAGAACTCAAAATAAGTTTTCATTTGTCAAAAAGCAATCAAAACATACTCAAATAAATTAATTCTTTAGTTTCAAAATGGAAAATTAACATGAAAACTACCCTGGAGATGTGATAAAATCAACTTTCTGACAATGTATCCAAGCTCATGTTCATTGTGTACCAGTCAAGGCTAAAAATAACAGCAGTTATTGAAAATGAATTAAAAAATATGTCTATCAGAACAGTTCATATTGAGATTGCATCATTGAGCTTTTATTCCTTTAAAAACTAAGATTCAATGGCCCGTAATTCAGACCTGATTCACTTATTAAATAACTTTGTAATGCAAGCTTTTTATTGCCCACAAATCATTATTTTTCAATTGTTCATTTTTTAAAATTTTTTAAAAAATAGTTCTTGGTAGAATTTTTTAAATTTAAAATTATTAATTTTTAATTTGACATGTAATTTCTGGCATATTGTTAGTTCCTGTTTTTTTAAAATTTATCAACATTTATAAATACTTCTCTGGTGAGAATATTTAATTTGAGCAGAACAGCAATTTTTTTTAAATTGAAGTTCATGCACATTATTTTTGATAATACTTTAGTATCAGGAAGCACTTAAAAGTTAGTAATATCCAAGTGGTGATTACCTTGTGCTTGGTCTTTTTTTTTTCTTTTTCTTTTTTTTTTTTTTTTGAGAGAGAGAGAGATTTTTTAGTATTTAGTTTTCAGTTTTTGGTGGACACAACATCTTTATTTTTATGTGGTGCTGAGGATCGAACCCAGCGCCCCGGCGCATGCCACGTGAGCGTGTTACTGCTTGAGCCACATCCTCAGCCCCTGTGCTTGGTCTTATACAAAAACAAATGTCTTTTAGAAAACAATAAAGAAGGCTAGAATTTTCTGCAGATTGCCTCCATAAACACTAAGAAAAATGAATGAAAAATCGTACAATAGACTTAAATAGTTAAAGCAGAAATGATTAAAACAAATAAAATGTAGTGATCACATGACAGCTATAAGGGCAGAAAATTCAGGCTCTAATTTAAGCTTGTGTCATTTCCAGAAAAAAAAGAAAAGAAAAAAAAAAAATCCCAGACCTTTTCCACCATGAAATTTCCAGCATCTGCCATGACTTAGAATCTGAGGACATAGGCAACTGCAAACACAACTGTGGAATTCTAGAGCTTTGTTAGTATTCACATTAGTGAAATAGAGACTTGAACCTAACACTCACCACTTCTGAATATGAAACATAGTTTTGAAGATAAAATTTAATGGGACCTACCTTAAAGTTAACACTGACAAACACAAATGACGCTAACATCATTAACTCCAGCAGAGACAGCAGAAGTGGACTCCATATCCTGGAATTAATTTTTACCTTTCAATTCTGAGGTATAAATACATGGTTGTCAGAAGTTGTGTTACATGCAGAAACTATGAGGAACCTTGGAAAAAATAAATTTATCCTTCTAAAGAATGCTGTATTTGAGCATTGTACAGGAACATTGGAGTTAGGTAACATAATCATCCTGTGCCACTGTCCTCCATATGCTGAAGTCTGGCTGGGCACAATTCAGGAGCCACTTGTCAAAAGAAATGAACTTTATTTTTAGAACACACACACACCACCACACAGCACCTCAGGAAAAACCCTCAGAGCCCAACTGCCACCACCGGCTTCCCACAATCCTCTCAACCTCCCCCATTCCTTCTGCTCTTGAGGCCGATTGGCTGGGTCACGTGGGCGGAGCCAAAAAAAAGTCCCCCAATGAGCAGCTCTGTGGTGTGAAAGGGCAGGGAAACAATGCAATGAGCATCATAGCAGAGGAGCCAATCAGTTGGCAGCTAGAAGTTGGCTGGGGCCACTGTGAGCCAATCATCAGCTGGCAGCTGGAAGTTTGCTGGGGACCCTTCGGCTGTGGCTCTCAACATCTCCCCCTCTCTGTTTAAACAACAAGCATGTGGCTTAGGGATCGTGTCTGCCTTAGGTTGTCCAATAGTACATATGGTTCTTACCCATTATCAGATGAGCTGACCTCAAGGCATCAGCCTCCTGTTTTAGGTTGGTACCATTGTAATTGGATCTTACACGTCATTGACTACTGTTCCAGCATACAGCCACATCTGTGGATAGGTCTTTGTACCAGATGGGGGGTGAGATTCTTTGCCTCACCTCTGTTGGCCCCCAAATTTTAGCTGAACGGCAATGACAAGCAGAAGGGAGGAAGGTACACCAAGCCAATTGACGGCTCCTTTTGGAAAAATTGTACCACCTATGACACCATCAGCAAAAATACCTCAACACTACCATAAGTCGCTGCACCAACAGATAGTTCACAATGCATACAAGTGACAAATGATACATAGTCCAGGCAAGTTCTGCAAGCAGTTCAGTGATGGCTATTGCAGAAGCTGTAGATTGGTTTTATCTTTGTCTTCACCAGCACTGGGATGAAGATAGGAATTCTGGCAATAATGGGTAAAGAAAAAAATTATGTAACATTCCAGAAGGCACTAAAAGAAAACAATTTTCTGAACAATTTACATTATCTTGAACAGAATTATTAAATATAATGAAAAGGAAAGGTGAAAGTAAACAGATCTGTTAACCTCCTTATTTGTTCACATATTAAAACAATCCTCAACAGCTGTTTACCCAATTTAAATTAAACCATTTAAATCACGTGAGTAAAAAAAATATTTGGATCCATTTTTTCATGAGCGCTCATCATATATGATATATGGACATACGTACATACAAACATACAACATAAAACACAAGTGTGCATACATAATTTAATACATACAACACATAACATAATAGTAAAGGCCTTATAACTTTTTACAGGTGAAATCTCCATTGCAATGTTTAAAAACTCTATAGTCAAAAAATAGAACTGATCAGCAAAACATTACCCTAGGTCTGTATGAGCTCAAAAAACAAAATAGAACTTCATGATGTGGGAAAGGGTAATAATAAAATAGATATTGAAAAAAGCATCCTGGTTCTGTTGCAGATGTAAGGATAGCCAAACAAGTTTTGGATATCAGCTGTTATGGATTTGAGCCAAATCATCTTCTTTTTGGTCTTTAGAAATCACTTTAGTTAATCTTTCTGGAATCCAAATTGCTGCTGTTCTCCCTGTGGAAACACATAAACAGACCCCCGACTTCAGACAATCACTGGGCCAGGACCTTAGTTAATCTCTCTGGAATCTAAATCGGCTGCTGTTCTCCCTGTGGAAACACACAAACAGACCCCCGATTCCAGACAATTACTGGGTCAGGACCTTTCCATTGTCCTGTTAGAATATCCTTCCAAAGTACCTTGGGCTTATGTACATTTTTTGGACACATATGCCTTTCCACAGCACTAAGCCCTGATGAATCCAAATTTAAAAAGTTTAGAGTAAAAAGTGTTATTTTAAGTTTGTCTTTGGGGAATATATACCCCTTCCCAATTCCTTCTTTTTGCTTTAATAAGTACATTTTAATAGTTTGATGAGCTTTTTCAACTATGCCTTGTCCCTGTGGATTGTATGGGATTCCTGTTATATGAGTAATGCCAAATGATGAGCAAAATTGTTTAAAAGAGGTAGAAGTATAACCAGGGGCATTATCTGTTTTTAACTGTTTTGGAATGCCCACAGTGGCAAAATTTTGTAAGCAATGAGCTATAATATCTTTAGTTTTTTTCTCCGGCATGAAGGGAGCCCATCAAAAATCCAGAAGAAGTATCAACTGTAACATGCAAATATTTTAATTTTCCAAATTCTGGGAAGTGTGTGGCATCCATTTGCCAAATATGGTTAGGTATCAGTCCTCTAGGATTGACTCCAAGATTAACTTGTGGAAAAAAGGTCACACAATTTTGACATTTTTTTATTATTTGTCTAGCTTGTTCCTTAGTTATTTTAAAATGCTTTTGTAAAGTATTAGCATTGATATGGAACTTTTTATGAAAATTTGTAGCTTCTTCTAGTGTAGAGAAAATATGCATGTCATGTGTAGTTTTATCTGCTAAATCATTGCCCAAACTAAGGGCTCCAGTCAATCCTGTATGTGCCCTGATATGTCCTATAAAGAATGGATCTTTTCTGTCCCAGATTAGACTTTGTATAGTGGAAAGCAAAGAGAAAACAGTAGAGGAAGGGGAAATCCTACCAGCATCTTCAAGGAATACTATAGCATTAACTATATACTGACTATTGGCAAATAAATTAAATACAGAATCTTTAAACATCACAAAAGCTTGTAATACAGCATTAAGCTCTACCTTTTGAGCTAATTGGGTACTAAAAATGTAAAAGTTTGATCAGGTGTAACTATTGCTGCTGTACCATTATTTGACCCATCAGTGAATATATTTGGAGCATTCATGATAGGTGTTTTTCTTGTCATTTTTGGAAAAATTACAGGATACAATGACCAAAAAGACAATAAAGGATTAGATGGTAAGTAGTTATCAAATGAAACATTAGATTTGCACATGATTATTGCCGAAGTATTTAACTCATTAGCTAAGTCATCAATTTGATTCATAGTATATGGAGTAATAATTTTATTGGGAGAAATTCCATATACTCCCTTTGCTGCTTTTATTCCTTTGAGTATTAATTGTCCTACAGCCTCAGGATATCTAGTAAGAATAGTGTTAGGAGAATAAGATAAATGTATCCATAATACTGGACCTTCTTGCCAAAATACTCCTGTAGGAATATTTTTTGTTGGTAGTACAATAAATAATAAAGACAAACTTATATCAATTTTATCCAAATGCATATTTCCCATATATGTTTCAATGATTTTTAATGCCTTTCTTGCTGTAGGCATTAACATTCGGGGTGAATTTGGATCTGATGGACCTTTTAGGATATCAAATAAAGGTCCCAACTCTCCTTGGAAAAAATAAATTTATCCTTCTAAAGAATGCTGTACTTGAGCATTGTACAGGAACATTGGAGTTAGGTAACATAATCATCCTGTGCCACTGTCCTCCATAATCATTTGTTCCTCAGAGCCCTCAAATACAATTTTTTTTCTAATTAAACTTCCAAACTTTAATAAAACAATAGCAATAGTCTCCCAAGTAAGGTAAAGTAATTATGTTTATTCTCCAAAGAGGAGAATGATTGCTCATTGAAACCATTTTGTGTTTATTTTCCCTCTTAGTCTAGTATATGCAGCTAAAGAATGAAACATTATATATTATCAACATACGTCATATAAAATTACAGTGGAGAGTTGTTTGTGTATATGTTTGTATCATTTGGAATTTACCAGTGCTAAAGAAAGTTTAGAGGTGCAATGATTGGGTTATAAGTGATTTAATCTAAGCAGTGTATTCATAGCCTGATAAGAGATTAACTAGGTAATAACCACAGAAAGGTAGTTTGTGATTGGAGGAAGTGTGTCCCTAGGGCTTGACTTTGGTGTTGAGGGCCACAACCAAGTCAAGATGGGACCTGGCAGTTTGCCAGGAGGAGTGGTTTGTGAAGTAATGCCAGCGAGCCATTAAGATGATGAGGATTCCTTAATGACTGACTGCTGTATCTAGATGATTTTAATTAAGTTAAGCTGTGTGTAATTAGTTGGGTATATACACCTCTGCTGTCCCATAATAAAGAGGCTCCTGCTAGTTCGGGTGCCCACTACTTTGAGTTCTCGCTCAGTTCCTGCTGAGTTCACTTGCAATAAAGTAGCTCCCGCTGTTTCAATCTTCACAAGTTGCTTGTCACCCCCGGGTTATTTTGCCCAGCCAGACTTCAGCACTTTGGGGCATATATTTTTCTCCTTGGTGAGAAGTCTTTCTTTGATTTCTGGTGGCAATGTCCTGAGCTGCTTTCCTCCACCATAGCTGTGTGCTATGTTGTGCTACCTCACTTGGGGCCCAGAGCAATTGACAACTGCCGCCATTCTACGGACTGAGACCTCTAAAACTGTGAGCAATAAATAAACTTTCCTCCTCTAAAATTGTTCTTGTCACGTTTATGTGACAGTAGTGAAAGAGCTGACTAAAATAGATAGCTAAGATCTACAATAATTTTATAGGTCTCATATATTTACCTAGTTATTTAAAAAGCTATATTTGCTTTTAGGAAATAAATATTATTCATTTTGTGTCATATACATATAAAATATATTTATAAAATTTATTTATTTATATTTTACCCTGTGCCAACACCTTGGCTTGTCAGTGTCTTTTTACTGATGATATAAATTATGTTTCAAGACCTTTCAGGTCTTGGTTGCATGAGGTTCCAGTTATCATTTGTTAAATTTTCCCCTTGCCCATTGCACCATTAGCATTAGCAATAGGAAGCTCCTAAAAAATCCTCTGTGTTTCAGAGATGTATCTTCATTCTGACATTGTATAATATCAATTCTATTTTTCAAAAATCAGGTGATTCTACAAATATGTGTCTATCAGTGATTTGCCTCCACTAGAAGCCAGACAGGGTTTATCAAAACTATGAACTCTGACCTGTAGCCATATGACACCCCTATCCGTAAAACAGGTTTTCACATCATATTTCCTACTACTCACAAAGTTAGAAACTGGACATGAGATCTCTTTCACAACTCTCACAAGTATATTCAACACAAGAAAGAATCAATAGAAAAAGAATAATCAGTTTCCAGCTTCTTTAATTCCACTTTGCAAATTCCATTCATGTGTGTGTATTTGGAATATTCTTAAGGGAACAAATTAGTAAAAAATACTTGGAGATTCAATCTTTAGCCCTTTATTTACAAAGTATTGAGCAGATATATTACAAGGGGTTGCAATAGAATTGAGCAAGTGTTGAGGATTAAAAGAAGGAACAATATTTTATTTAATGTGTTATGACAGGAATAACAAGATGTCAAAGTAATTCAAATGATAAATTTCTAAAAAGAAATGGAAAAAAGAGCAGAAATTGCTAATTTTTCTCACGATCTATCAACTCTTCTTAATAGGACTAATATAATATTATGAATATAAAATAGTCCCAGGGCCTCCTTTCTAGACATTATATTGTCTAGCTTGCTTTAATGGAAAATGTGGTGTATGACTACATTTTATTCAATGGTGGAAAAATACAACATGGTATTCTAAGGATGCTAAGGTTTTTAACTTTCCCACAGTTGGGAATGTAAACATAGGGAAGTGATCCAGATTTGGCAATCTGAATAATGAGAACATCTAAAATGTTTAAATGTTTTATACTGTTCTTGTGGAATAATAAACCCAGAAGAAATCTAGAACTATGAACAAACTCATGGAGCAGAGCTTCTGCTCACCTGAAATATTTATGAATTCTGAACACATGTGAGAGAGAGAAAAAAGTAATTATCATTTAGAATTATATACATATAAGAATTTACATACATATATTTATATATAAAAATATATTTTAGAAATATATATATATATATGAACTTTAACAAATAAATTAAGAGACTATGTAAATTAATTCAAAATGTGGAAATTTAGAAGTTTTGGAAGGAAAGTGTTAAGTTGTACAAACTGTGTACTAAGATGATACCTAATGTTATAAAATGAAGTTGTGCCTGAGTAATGTAGAAAAAATTTAGGTGGGTAGAAGGTTGAAGAGTGAGTAAAAAAATGTTAATTTTGCACAGCCACATTGATTACCCTATTCCTCAAGGTGAATTTCACAGACCGAAGAACTCTTATAAAAGGTATGTCATTACTTGTTTGCTTTTAAATGTTTTATATTGTTCTTGTTTTTTAAAGTTTTGGCTGTAATAGTGACACATTTTCTATACATATGCAAAGTTTGTTTTTAAAAACATGAAAATAAAATAATATCTGAACTTTCACCATTTGACTTGAACAATTCAAGTCAAGTCATGCTCTCATAAAACCAGCTCTGGTTTCTCATAGATGGAGTGTGGTATCATAATTCTGTCTCTAAATAGCAATATGAGATTTTAGTGATGATATTTCTGTTTCTATATGTGTAAAATACCAATAGCAAGAGTGAAATCATATAATTGTATACATTAAGTAATATAATAAAATTAAATAATGATGTACATATATTTTATAATGAATTATAAATGTACTCAATCTTTAATAAGTTTTAAACTATGATCATATTTGTGATCAGATTTATGAAAAATCATAAACATCATAATGATTAATGATATACATATCTCATTTCCTAAAATGTTCTAAATTATAGTTTTAGGTGAAACTGCAAATACAATACTAGCCTTCTTTTTATTTAATATAATTTTATGTGTTTAATTATGGAATCTCAAAGACAGGGTGTCAATCTTATATTTTAATACTTGTGAAGATTTCTCAAATTATTAATCAAACTTACATCAGTTCAAATAAGTCCAATATAAACATATTTCTATTATAATATTTTCTAATTTAATTTTTACTTTTTGTTCATCATTAAGTGTTTCTTATCTAAAGCAATGTGATTTGATAGCTCTGTAATTGAATCTATACTGCTGGACTTGTGGAATTCTACATGGTTCACAGTCCATTTCACATAAGTGAATCATAAAGATCTTTCCTCAGAGCACCCACATGATGTTTTCTTGTTTCTGTTTGTTGACTGTGGTTAAAGTTTATTACCTGTCATTTGAAAGACACAAATTGTACATTTTGTTTTGTTTGATTTTCATAACAACCCTGTTAAAATGCACATTTTTCCAAATCAGATAACTCAGAACATTAAAGAACTTCTAAGACATTAATTAGAGTTTGGTTGGTTGAAATTCAGGGCCAACTTGCCTATGCTGTTGTTACCTCCCTGTAGACATGGAAAAGTCTGCACTTCAGAGCCATTTCCATTAATCCTAGGCTTTTTTTTCTTTTTTTTTCTTTTTCTTTTTCTTTTTTTTAGTTATATATGAACAGCATGCCTTTATTTTGTTTATTTGTATATGATGCTAAGGCTCAAACCTGATGCCTAACCCATGCTAGACAAGAGCTAAGCTACAGCCCCAGGCCAATCCTGTGATTTCTTAATAGCAATATGGAAGAATTAAAGAAATTCAATTCTCATTATTAATTTTAGAGAGAATTATCAAATTTTGTATTTATATTGTTAAACCCTATTGTTGAACACTATAATTATTAAATTAATATTTTGCTTCCTTTCTTCAAAACTAACCTCCAAATAACTTCTCTTTATATGTTACTTCTATTCCTGAAATAAAATGTATTATATAAGTGCCTATGTTCTTATTAAAGAAGCTACAAGAAATTTCTGGAAAAGTGTTTGAGGAGAGGTGGGAAAGTGAAAATATCCCTGACAGTATGTGAAATATGTTTCCATTGCAGTAAATTATTTTGGGCTATATTTTGATATCACTTTGTTTTATAACCCACTCTTATCTCATTCTTGCCAAGAACACATTGATGCCAAATTAATATTACAATCTGAACCACATCCTCATTTTTTGAAAAACAATTGCTAATATGTGTAAAATGAAAGAAATAGCTTCCAATGTTTTTAAGAATTCCAACAATCATAAATAAAAAATATTTCTTTCAACATATAAAATGATTGAGGTATAAATTTATAATACAGATATTATATTCCATAATCCTAAAATAATATTGGTTGTCCCTTAATAAAACAATGATTCTTTTCAACAGCAATTGGCACACTGGCTGCATCTAAATGTTTACACAGAAAATATAAGTTTCTCTTTTGTTTCTAAGTTTTAAGTACATAACAAGTTTTTGGGCTAGCTAAAATCATACCAAATAACACATATTTTTAAAAACATCTTTAATACTAAATGTAATGATATTGTATTATAAATTGTTTCGTAATATATTAGCAATAATTCATAGAAGCAATTTACAGGAATAGACAATGTTATAGCTTGAATATAAAGTTCTCCTAAAACTTCTTTGAAGATGCAGGAATGCTGGAAGGTCAATGATTAGATTATGAGAGCTATAATGTAAGCAGTAGATTAATCCATTTGATGGATTAATAATATGAAAGCACTAACTGGATGGTAACTGTACTCAGGTGGAGGTAGTTGAAAGAAGAGGGTCATGGGGGTGTGTCCTTGGAGGTTATGTCTTGTCTCCCTGGCTCCTCTTTTCTCTTTCTTCTTCCTGGCTGCCATGAGGTAAGCTGCTTTTCCTTATCATGCCATCCTGCCATGATGCTTCACCTCATCTCAGGTCAAAAGCAATGGAGTCAGCCAACCATGGACTGCAACCATGAACCCAAAATAAACTTTTTCTTTACTAAATTGTTTTTGTCAAGCATTTTGGTCAGAGCAATGAAAATCTGACTAAAACAGAACTTCGCCAGAAAAGTGCATGTAAAATTGGGGCCAAGAAAGTTATCACTGTTGAAGACATTGCCAATAGTAAAGATAATTTAAGTACTTTGTACAGAGATAAAAAAGAAAGATGTCTTGAAGTCATCTCAGGAATCATTTAGAAAGCATCTATTGCAGTCTCAAGACTATAGAAGTGAAAACTCATTTAAGAGTTGATGGATGTGCCCTACTCACACAGTGATACCCATCAAGTTGTTTCCACAATATTCATTTCATTGCACTCAGCTGTTCAAGAATTCAGAGGCCATCTCAGCTGTAGTCCAAGGGAACCCCTGTTAAGGCTTGAAGTAAGAACAGATCTTGGCATCATTCACATGGTGCTGGTTCGGAAGAAATACAGGATGCTTAAGTTAATGATCTTGAAAGTTTCTATGGATATTTCAAAAGAAGTCCTGAGAGATCACGAAGAGTAGCAGGTCTGAATCCCTGCTGGTTGCCCTTGGGTAGGCAATGTGTGAAGAAAACAGTGAGATGGAAGCTGAAGCTGCAGTAGGAAACCCAAAGTCTCCCAGAGAAAGTTTCTGGTTGTAAACCAAGCTGGGCTAGAAGAGGCCACATGTTCTGTAACCAATCAGGTAAAAGGATTAGGGTTTCTCAAACCCTTTGGAGATCATATCTTACCAACTTCTGCACCATATGTCAATGGTAGAGCTACAGGGAATATTTTTCTGGTTGTGTTTAGGTCTTCTTTTGGCCCATCTTCTCTTTTTATGCCACTATTCCTCCCTTTCATAATGGTAGTACTTACTCTATTATATATTGAATGTATATGTTTTTCTTTTAGTTTTTATAGGAGCTCATAACCAAGTTGTCTGGTGTCTCAGATGAGACTTTGAGCTTTAACTTTTGAGCAAGAAAACTGTGAAAATTATGGGGACTCTTGGAGATAGACTAAACAATGCAATTGTGAAACGGACATGAGTTTTGTGGGAACAGAGTTGAAATGTTATTATCTGCACATGAAGTGTACCTCAAAATTTCCTCTGTTAGTGCAGGAATGTTCAGACATGCTAACGTAGGACAGAAGAGTGGCGATACCTGAAGAATTTTCAGGAAGCAGGTTTATTGACTGTAGGGATCAGAAGGAAGCTTTGTTTAAGAAATTCTTCCTCTGAGCAATGAGTATAGAAATTTTTTTTTTAACTTTATTCCTGGGGGAATGAATAATGGGCTGGGAGATTCTCAAGACAAACATGTTTTGTTCCATCCTGTAGACAGACAGGGGTTTACTTTTTGTTGTTGTTGTTTGTTTGTTTTCCACAAACCTGGCATTTATACACAAAGAGAAAGCTACAAACAATGCCCTTCTGCATGCAAAAGTTTGTGCCAATAAAAAGCTTTCTGAGGAAGAAGAACTCATATATTACAAATATAATGGAGGTTTCTGCTTAATTATGATAAGGGTCTTCTGGGTAGAGGTCTCTGGCCTGCTTCAATGCAGTGATTAGATTATTAGGGCTGAAACTTGATCCATCCACTTGCTGACTTAATAATTTGAAGACTAACTGTGTGCTCTGTGGTAACTCTAAGAAGGGGGCCTAAATTGCAAGAAGAGGATCATTGGGTGCATGCCTTAGGATTATTTCTTGTTCACAAGGCTTCTGCCTTACTTTCTCTGCTTCCTGGCCTTAATGAGGTGATCAGCTCTCCTCTCCTATGCCCTTCTGCCATGATGTTAGGTCCTTACATTGGAATTAGCTGAATAGGGACTGAAACTCTGAAACCTTAAGCCCCAAACAAACTTTTCCTTCTTGAAAAAAAATTTTTTTTCAGGTACTTTGTGACAATAAACTGACTAACACAGGCTATAATACTTAATATGGCAAGGAGACAAATATCACTTTGTTTAGATGGAGTATATGTGTGTTGTTCTACATGTTTATACACTATAAAACTTGCATAGAGAGAAATATATCTATCTATCTATATCTATCTATCTATCTATCTATATATATATATATTATATATATATATATATATATATGTCTTTGGGGTTGTCTACATTATATTGAATATTATGTGTTCAATATAATATTGCCCAAAACATGAAACTAGTCATAGTTTGAAAGGTATGGGAGGAAGTAATAAAAACATCATTGAAATACATGAAAACAAACACCCACAAAATAAAAATAAGTGGCATTTCTTCAGGTTTTATACATTGAATTTTCTTTCAGCATGAATTTGAGACTCCAACTGTTCAGGAGGCACAGCCTCAATCCCTGCTTAGCACACGTCTGTGAGTCCTTAGATGCTTCAGAAATGGCCTCTTGGGGAAAACAAAGCATTTTAAAGAGGTGAGCTCTAAGTTTCTTATTGTTACATTTGGGCTACCCAGAACAAAAATCTGCTAAAAAATATTAGAAGACAATGCTTGATTAAAGGAAACTTGGTCCTAGTGAAAAGTAGTTAAGAAAGTTAAACTAAGGTTTCAGTGTCACAATAAGTTAAATCCTACATGCTAGTTGAAGATATAGCTATTTATGAATTCATTACCTAATTATTTTGTGTCTGAAGATGTCAAATGATACATTTAATATAGCCAACTTTATAAACATAAAATGATCTTATAAAATTAACAAAAATATTAGACTTAAAAGCTAGATTGAGTTTCCTAAATACTTATTATATGCAATTATAAATTCTTTTTTATTAAGTATTTTTTTCATTGTGGATAAGCAAAGCCTAGAGCAATGTGCAGCTAAAGAGTATTGTTTTGAGATTTTCTTCCTTTTAGGTATGCTATTTTCAGCTGATTTTAGCTAAGAGACAACTATGTGTCTAATGTATTTCTATTTTCCCCCTGGACACACAATTCGATGATATTTTATGTCCTGTTTTGTAGCTGTGGCTAATTTTATGAATTGATTCTGATCAAATGAATAAAATCAAGTGATCAAGTGAATAAAATGAAGCATCTACTTATATTTGCTAGCTATTTTTTTTTCATCACTGTGACCAATATGATGGACAAGAATAACATAGAAGAGGAAAAGTTTATTTTGTCTCACAATTCCAGAGATTCAGTTTATGGTTGGCCAACATCATTGCTCTGGTCTCAAGTTAAGGCAGAAGAAAGCAGCTGAGAACATGGCATCCAAGAAGAGCAGAGAAAGCTCCACTCATCAGGGAAAAATATAAGCCACAAAGGCACATTTCCAGTGACCTACTTTCTCCAACCACACCCTACCTTTATAAAGTTACAGCCCAATTAATACATGATTGGGTGGACATCCATTTGGTTAGAGCTGTAATAATTTTATCATTTTACCTCTGAAAATTCTTGCATTGTCTCACATATAAGCTTTTGGAGATAGATCTAAACTATAATAGCCCTAATCATAAATTTTTTATCAAATTCTTAATATTCTTTTCTATTTCACAATGTTTATGTATTAAAATTGTGAATTTACAAGTTGTATGGTGAATATTTTAAAAAATACAAATGGCCCTGAATCATTACATGGAGAAGACTTGCTTACCAATGTAGAGCTCCCATTTGAAATTTTATACCTAAATCAACATAAAACCCCTTAGTGGTAGCTAGAGTGTGTTAATCCTCAGCTAAATTTGTAGGTTCCTTATAAAAAGGAATATATCACAAGCAAAAGAGAAACTAGGTTCAGTAGGGATTCACCTGATTTTTTTGGTCTCAACCAACTACAAGAAATCCTCTCAAGTTCAGAGAAAAGGGTAAACAAATAAATAATTAAATAATTCCAGTGTTGAGAGGATTTTAATTTTCCTTAAACTAAAATGAAGATTCACTCATGTTTCCTTAATTCTGAAATCAGAATGTATCTCACAATTTTTATGACAGAGGCACTATGGTTCATGATGTCTACATTTATACATACAAACTTGGAGAAGAGATTTCATGGCTTGAATCTTCACGAGGCAATATTTGAACACTTTAAGGACAAAGCTATGTCATCAACACTGTCAATGGCACAGAGTTCATCTTTTGTGAAACAATCTGGAAAAGAAAAGCTTGTATTTGGAGTTCAGAATATTAGACACAATATGGATTAGTATCAGGAATAATTTATCCAAGCTATTTCATTTATATCTTCTTTTTATTATGTACTGATAGGTTTTATGTAAATTTACATTTAAATAATCCAAACACAGCACTTTGAAGAAATATAGAATTAAAACTCCTTTGATAACAAAGTGTTAAGTGAGGCATTCCCTCTATATTCCTATTAGTCATACATAAAATAATAGTATTTTAAAACATATGATAGTTTACATTTCATGGAATGCAGCAAATGTTGGGAAAAATATGTATAGTTATTGGCATGTGAAATCAGATAGAATGAAATAAATTAGAGGCATGTTAAATTTATAATGAATATTATTCCCATCAAAACAATTAATCTGAAAAAAAGAACAGTTTGTTCTTGAAGGCTGAAAACATCCTTCTTTGTTCCAAATTTGCCCAAGCATAAAACAGAATATGAAAGGAATACTAGTCCCCAACGGACGTCTATGCAATACTAAACTTTACTGTGAACATGAGATGCTTGGTCAGACAGAAATTGCCAAGTGGCCTCTAAGAACCAGAAGTGACTTCCAGAGGGTACCAATGGATTACCCCAAGGATGTTCCCTTTTCTGTCCCAATAAACCTTTCCATATCAGTTTGCCAGGATTTTATGACTTCTATGAATGAGCAACACCTAAGATATTGGAAATTCTGAATAATGAAATGTTGTGTTTGAGAGATATCTGATTGCTGTGTGAATGAGTAGAAGATCAGCATAATTGAAGAATGTGGTAAAGATTTCTTTGTATAAATGAAGTACCTTCTTCATGGGAACATAGCTAGACAACATCTTTTTGCTGCTTTGTAGTTGGCCATCCATGTGGCTAAATTTTCACCACACATATACATACAGAATGTGTATACCATCACAAGGCCTAGACCATAAGAATTCTATGGCTCACTAATCATTTTCTTTCCCCTTCTATCACCTTTCCAGGTAGTTGTTATAGAAAAGCATGGCAATTTGGGAAGCTATTTACAGAAATTGGCAAAATCATAAGATCAAAGCAATATAGTTCCTTAAAATATAGCTTAAAGGAAACTTATACATTAATCAAAAACATTTATTTAATATAAACAAGAAACAAATGCTAGCATGTGAAGTCACCACTTTTGAAACTTACCCTCCAGAAATGTTTTTCTTAACTGATTCAACCTTCATTGTTAGTCCCAGAATATTGATTTCCTTGAACCAGAAATAATATGCCACTGACAAACAAACTTATGTTCCTTGTGTTTATGAACAGAAATCAAACTATACAATTAGAAGCTTACTAACTGTTTTTATATATGGAAATATGCTTAATGTCAGTAGCCATAAAGAAAATCAAATTTCAACCATGACCTAATGCCATATTTGTTAGAATTCTAAAATAAAATTTACTGATGGTGGCAAATGCTAGTGAGATGTGGAAATATTGTATTACTTACACATACTGGTCAGAATTTAAAGCAATGTAATCATTTCAGAAATCAGTCTGACAGTTTTACAAAATATTAAACTTACTACTATATAGCATTTATAATCTTGAGCATTCACTCTAGAGAAATGCAAATTTATATTGACACAATAACTTGTATACAAATGCTCACCGAAGTTTTATTTGTAATGACCCAAACTGGAAAGAACTCAAATGTTCTTCAACAGGTGAATGTTTAAACAAATTGCACTATAGCCTGCCTTTGAATACTACTTATCTTAAAAAAGAACAAACTCAGAGCATGGTACAGTGGCACATACTTGTAATTCCAGTAACTCAGGAGACTGAGGAAGGAGGATCTCAAATATGAGGCCAGCCTGAAAAAATTAGCAAAAACCTGTCTATTTAAAAAAAAAGTAGGGATTTTGCTCCATAGAAGAGTACCCATTGGTTCAGTCCCTAGTAGAGCAAAAATAAAAATAAATAAATAAATAAACAGAATAGTCTCTTGCACATGGAACAGCTTGGATGGATCTCAAAGGCATTATGCTGAGTGGAACAAAAAAATTTACCAAGTATGTATGATTCACTCGATCCAACATTCTCAAAATAGCCAAATGAGAGAGAAAATATTAGTAATTGCCAGAATTTAATGAGTAGGCTGTAATTAGAAAGAGGTATCACTAAAGAAGATGAGATAAGAATAGATATTCAGTACACTGGACAAAGGGGAATGAAGGCAAGAGAGAGGGTACAGGAAAATAAAGAAGCTCCTTTGTTAGGAAACATTTGTATCTTGAATGTGGTGGTGATTGCAAAATTTATACATGTGATAAAATGTCATACAGAAGAACTACACACACTCACAAAAACAAGTTTGTGAAAACATTTTAAAATTTGACTAAGTTCTGTAGTTTAGGTTTTTTATAGTATTTCTTCTTTTTTTAAATATATGATGTGGAATGTATTTTGACATATTATACATATATGGAGTACAACTTCCCATTCCTCTGGTTGTAGTCTAGTTAAGTTTGTGGTGCCAATGACAATTTCTTGTTTTTGACAATATGCTAGATTTATGTAAAAGTCACCATTGAGTGAAATTAAATGATGAACGTAATCCATACTTCAAGGATGATAGGATTTCTTGCTCTTATTTTTGGAACTTAAGTATTTTTTTTTTTTAAGAGAGAGTGAGAGGAGAGAGAGAGAATTTTTTTTTTAATATTTATTTTTTTTTTAGTTCTTGGCGGACACAACATATTTGTTGGTATGTGGTGCTGAGGATCGAACCCGGGCCGCACGCATGCCAGGCGAGCGTGCTACCACTTGAGCCACATCCCCAGCCCTGGAACTTAAGTATTTTTAATTAGTTAAAAAATCTATGTGAAAAAAACATCAATCCATTGTGGACTGAATGCTAGTGTCTTTCCACCTACCACTCATGCTGAAGCCTAAACCTCCCACATGACTGCATTCACTCTATTTGCAGATGGTACTTCAAAGGCAGGGAGTAAGGTGAAACTAGGTTACAGGAGTGGGACTCTCACTCAATAATATTAGTGCCCTTTTAAGAGACACCAGAGCTCTCTTTGTCTCTTACCTAGCACAGCAAGAAGATAGCCATCTACAATCTAGAGAGAGGCCTCACAAGAACATGATTCTGATTATACCCCCATTTTGGATTTCCCAGCCTCTAGAATTATAAAAATAGCTTCTGTTTAAGTCACCCACTCTGTGATATTTTGTTGTGACAAGCCGAATGATGTACTAGGAAAGGGTGGCACATCTATAATCCCAGCTACTCAGGAAATTGAGGTAGGTTGATTGCAAATCATAGGCCAGCCTGGGCTAATGAGCTGGTGTTGTCCCACTCACTCCAAAAAATAATTAGAAAAGACTGGAGATTCAGTTCAGTATTGAAGCATTTGCATACCAAGTGCAAATCCCTGAACACAGCATCTTGATTCTTATGTATTATGTAATTTCCCTTACATTTTGACATTCTTAAATCCAATTCTTTAAAATCAACTGTTATCTCATTTTTGCATTTGCTGTCCTGAAATTATTTGTCTTCCTGTAACTTACGTATGTATTCATTACACTTTTTTTGTCATCTTCATAAAGTCACTGTCCTAATGTAGCAATTGATTTGTCTTTTCTTCATTTTCTTTCCCTGAGGTACCTAGTTCTACTGTTTTTCAGTGACAATCAGTAATATCATTGTTACCCCAGAATAGAACCAGATCTAATATTTACAATTTATCTGTCTTGTCATGCAATGATATTGCAGCATAGTTGAAGTACTCTCTTCATCACATTCCCACCAAAGTAGATACACTGATATCCAAAATCATAAACTTGGGCAGTGATCAGAGAAATCTGTGATCACTTAAGGCAAGAAAACCTAATCCCGAATGCAATTTAATAAGTGTTTCTGGACTTAGGACATGATAGACCAGGGGTACTTCTAGCACGGGAGTCTCCACTCATAGTGCTCTGTACCTGCTTCCTGAGCCACAGCATCAGGCTCCTGCCTTTAGACTTCGCTTATTGCTCTCTGATTACATTCCATTTCAGGCTCCAAAGGATCTTTATCTTTTTCTTGAGGACAACTATGACACTTTCCTATTGTAATCTTTGCAGAGAGGAGGAATATTTAAAATGCAAATTTACAATGCCATCTTCACTGGAATAGTTTTGCGTTTTCTGCCTGTATGCTTGAAGAATTCTTTGCCTGTCTCAGAAATTTTACATATTAAGCAGTCACTAATGATCAGTCTCAGTCTTGCTGTTTCATTTTTCATGGATTGTGGTTTGCTTTCATTTTGCAGATTTGCTTCTTCCTTCATCCCAGAGAAATGATCATATTACATCTTTAAATAGTTTTCTCTTCCATTTGTTCTATTTTGTCCTTTTCAGACATTCATAATTGTTTTTGGCTAGTCCACACATTCACTGTCTATAATAATCATTAATCTGATTGTTTTGTTTCTTGTAGTGTCTCTTTTTCTCTGTATTTACATTTGATCTCATTGTAATAATTCAGTTGATACATAAATATATAACCTGGAGTCTCAGATAAAAAAAAAAAACACTTTTTTTGTTTTATGCAGAGTTGGATTGAGCTTCCCATGATCTGGTGATTTGGGAATCCAGGATGAGTCCTTCTATCATAATGCAGACCTCTCCATATGTGAGCTACTAGAAATTCCACCCATAGAAACCCATATCACTTCCACATGCAATCTATTATGAAGAACTAATCAAATGGGCTGAACACAGCTTCAAGGAAGTCTTTGAAATCAAAGAGAGAATATAGACTACTTGGGGAATATGCCATGAGGAAAAAAAAAAGTCTAAAATACTTTTAATTTAATGGGTGATCAGGTTTTACAAAGATATATGAACTATTGACTACAAGAATATGCCACTGGCTAAGTTGCCATGATTCAATAAATTAAAATAAATTAGAGTTTTGATGAATGGATTCCCCAAAAAATTAAATCTGTTACAAAATTATGAGTCCATTATATCAATAAAAAAGGAAAGGTAGACACACCAGAGCTCAGTATCTGGCACAGGACCGCTTCTTCCAACCAGCATACAACCATGGGATCTCAGTTCCAACCCAGATCTGCCCACAACAACCTGCATGAGACCCAGGTACAGGGTACGTCCTAGTTTGCCACCCCACCACACCTAGGAGCCCAAGCCTAACACACTTCTATCTTAGGACAATGTAGACTGTAGACATCGCCATAGACTTCCACATGCAGTAGTCCTTACCTTTTTGACAACAGAGAGGGCCTACAAGGAGCTGCATCTCAGAACACACAACCCGAAGTGCTGCAGTCCAGCCGCAGCAAACTAACGAGGGGGGGGGGGCGAGGAGGAACTTGTGAAGGTTGATGCAGCAGGAGTGGGAGCCATTTATTATAGGACAGGAGGGGTATATATACATTCCACACAGCTTATCTTAATTAACATAAACTAGATACAGCAGTCAACCAATAAGGAATCTCCACACTTAATGGCTCGGTGGCGTTACTTCAAAAACCACTCCCTCTGCAAAATGCCAGGCACCATCTTGACTTGTTTATAGACTCTAACACCAAAGACAGTGTAAGGTCCACCCTTTGAGCCCCATCCCTGTAAGACATTGCATCCACCTTGGGACACCTCTACTATTATCTCAAGTTACCTCAGCTATTGGCGCCACCACCTTTAGTTGCAGTAGCATACATTGATGGACAACAGCAGGGTCTGGAAGCCCAACATCAAGGTGAGGTAAAGACTGTATACGCAGGTAATATAACAACATAGGAAATAAACTGTAATATCTCAGATCCACATTGCAAGAAAGGAAGACACCTAGAAAACATGAAAAAACAAGGGAGGAAAGTGCCCCAAACAAACCAGGATACTATAATAACAGAAAACATGGACAGCGAAGTTGATGAAATGTCAGAGAAGGAGTTCAGAAGGTTCATAATTAAAATAATCTGTGAATTAAACAATGACCTAAATGAGCAAAATTTGATTACTCCAACAAAGAGATAAGAGAACAAATACAGGTAGTAAAAGATTACTTTGAGAGAGAGAGATAGAGACACTGAAAAAAAAAGTCAAAAATTCTTGAAATAAAGGGTATAATAAGTCAAGTAAAAAAACTGAATAGAAAGCATAACAAACAGACTAGATTACTTGGAAGAAAGAACATCAGATAATGAAGACAAAGTATATAATCTGGAAAATAAAGTTTATCGCACAGTGAAGATAGTAAGAAACTATGAACAGACCATCCAAGAATTATGGGACAGCATGAAAAGATTAAATCTAAGAGTTATTGGGATACAGAAAGACACAGAGTTTCAAACCAAAGGAATGCACAATCTCTTTAATGAGATAGTATCAGAAAAAATTACACGCATGAAGAATGAAATGGAAACAAAATACAAGAGGCTTACAGGACACCAAATGTACAAATGTAAAAATTATAACATATCTACACCAAGGCACATTATAATGAAAATTCCTATAAGCATAGAATCATAAAAGCTATAAGACATAGGAATGAAATCGAATATAGGGGGAGGACAATTCATATGTCAGCAAATTTTTCAAACCAGACCCTCAAAGCCAGAAAATCATGCAACAACATATATCAAGCTATGAAAGAAAATGGATGGCAAACAAGAATCTTGTATCCTTCAAAATTAAGCTTTATATTTGATGATGAATTAAAAAACCTTTCATAATAAAAAAGAAGTTAAAAGAATTTTACAACTAGAAAGCCTACACTACAGAACATCTTCAGCAAAATATTTCATGAAGAGGAAATGGGAAAAACGATGAAAATCAGCAGAGGGAGGTATTACACTAAATGAAAAACTAATCATAGGAGAAACCAAGTCATGTTAAATAACAAAAAAATAAACAAAATGTCTGGGAATACAAATCATGTCTCAATAATAACCCTGAATGTCAATGGCCTAAACTCATCAATCAAAATACATAGACTAGCAGATTGGAAAAAGAAAGATAGAGAGAGAGAGAGAGAGAGAGAGAGAGAGAGAGAGAGAGAGACCTAAAAATATGCTGCATCCAAGAGACTGATCTCATAAGAAAAGATATTGACAGACTGTAGGTGAAAGGTTGGGAAAAATCATACCACTCACATAACTGTGGAACCAAGCATGGGTTTTCATCCTCAAATGAAATAAAGTAGACTTCAATCTAAAGTTAATCAAAAGGGATAAGGAAGGACACAACATATTGCTCAAGGGAAATACACACCAACGAGACTTAACAATTAATTATAAATATATATGCCCCTAACAATGCAATATCTACATTCATCAAACAAACTCTTCTCAAGTTCAAGAGTCATATAGACTACAACACAATAATTTTGGGTGATTTTAACATACCTCTTTTATCACTAGATAGATCTTCCAAAAAAAAAAAGCTGAACAAAGAAACTATAGAACTCAATAATACAATCAATAACTTAAACTTAACTGACATACATAGAATATTGTATCATTCAGTGAGTGAAAACACTTTCTCCTCAGTGGCACATGGATCCTTCTCTAAAATAGACCATATAATATGACATAAAGCAACTCTTAGCAAACATAAAAAATGCAGAGATGCTACTCTGCATTCTATTAGATCATAATGGAATGAAATTAGAAATCAATGATAAAATAAGAAATAAATGCTACTTCAACACCTGGAGATTAAAGAATATGTTACTGAATAAACAATGGGTTGCAGAAGACATCAAGGAGGAGATTATAAAATTTTTAGAGGTGAATCAGGACACAGATACAACATGTCAAAATCTCTGGGACACTATGAAAGCAGTTCTAAAAGGAAAGTTAATTGCAATGAAGTTTATTTATTAAAAGAAGAAAAATTCAACAAATAAATGACCTGACATTACATCTCAAAGCCCTAGAAAAAGAAGAACAAATTTACACCAAAAGCAGTAGAAGACAGAAAATAATTAAAAGCAGAGCTGAAATCAATGAAATTGAAACAAAGGAAACAATTGAAAAAACTGACAAAACAAAAAGTTGGTTCTTTGAAAAAATTAATAAAATTGACAGATCTTTAGCCATGCTAATGAAGAGAAGGAGAGAGAAAACTCAAATTACTAACATACGTGATGAAAAAGGAAATATCACAACAGACACTACAGAAATACAGAAGATACCCAGAAATTATTTTGAAAACTTGTACTCCAATAAAATAGAAAACATCGAAGGCATTGACAAATTTCTAGAGTCATATGATTTGCTGAAATTGAACCAGGATGATATACACAATTTAAGTCAATTAATTTCAAGTGATGAAATAGAAGACAACATTAGAAGCTTACCAACCAAGCAAAGCCCAGGATCAGATGGATACACAGCTGAGTTCTACAAAACCTAATATCAATGCTCTTTAATTTATTTCAGGAAATAGAATAAGAGGCAGCACTTCTAAACTCATTCTATGTTGCCAATCACCCTGATTCCAAAACCAGGCAAAGGCAAATCAAAGAAAGAAAACTTCAGACCAATATCTCTAATAAACACAGATGCAGAATTTCTCAATAAAATTCTGGCAAATTAAATACAAAAGCATATCAGAAGGATAGTACATCATGATCAAGTGGAGTTCATTCCAGGGATGCAAGGTTGGTTCAACATAAGGAAGTCAATAAATGTAATTCATCACATTAATAGACTCAAAAATCAGAATCATGATTTTCTTAATAGATGCAGAAAAAGCATTTGACAAAATACAGCACCCCTTTATATTCAAAACACTAGAAAAACTAGGGACAAGAAGAACATAGCTCAACATTATAAAGGCTATCTATGCTAAGACCCAGGCCAACTTCATTCTAAATGGAGAAAAAATGAAGGAATTTCCACTAAAAACTGGAACAAGACAGGGATGCCCTCTTTCACCACTTCTATTTAACATAGTTCTTGAAACACTGTCCAGAGCAATTAGACAGATGAAAGAAATTAAAGGTATACACATAGGAAAAGAAGAACTCAAATTGGCACTATTTGCTGATGATATGATTTTATACTAAAAGACCGTAAAAGGTCCACCAGAAAACTTCTAGAACTAGTAAATGAATTCAGCAAAGTAGCAGGATATAAAATAAACACCTATAAATCAAAGGCATTTCTGTATATTAGTGACAAATCCTCAGAAATGGAAATGAGGAAAACTACCCCATTTACAATAGCCTAAAAATAAAATACTTGGCAATCAACTTAACGAAAGAGGTGAGAGATCTATATATTGAAAATTACAGAACCCTAAAGAAAGATGTCAAAGAAGACCTTAGAAGATGGAAAGATTTACCTTGCTCTTGGATAAGTAGAATTAATATTATCAAAATGACCATATTTTCAAAAGCACTATACAGATTTAATGCAATTCCTATCAAAATCCCAAAGACATTCCTCATAGAAATAGAAAAAGCAGTCACGAAATTCATCTGGAAAAATGAGAGACCCAGAATAGCTAAAGCAATCCTTAGCAGGAAGAGTGAAGCAGGTATCATCACTATACCAGACGTTAAATTATATAAAAGAGCAATAGTATCAAAAACAGCATGGTATTGGCACCAAAACAGACTGGTAGACCAATGGTACAGAATAGAGGACACAGAGACAAAGCCACAAAATTACAATTATCTTATATTAGACAAAGGTGCCAAAAACTTGCATTGGAGAAAAGATAGTCTCTTCAACAAATGGTGCTGGGAAAACTGGAAATCATATGCAACAAAATGAAATTAAATCTTTATCTCTCACCACGCAAAAAAAAAAAAAAAAAAAAAAAAAAAAAACTCAACAAAAAATGGATCAAGGACTTGGGAATAAAACCAGAGACCCTGCCACTAATAGAAGAAAAAGTAGGCCCTAATCTCCATCATGGGGGATTAGGCCCAAACTTCCTTAATAAGACTCCTTTTCAACAATAATTAAAATTAAAAATTAATAAATGTGATGGACTCAAACTAAAAAGTTTCTTCTCAGCAAAAGAAAAAATCTGTGAAGTGAATTGAGAGCCTAAATCTTGGGAAAATTTTTACTCCTCACACATAAGACAGAGCACTAATCTTTAAGGTTTATGAAGAACACAAAAAGTTAATCACCAAAAAAATAAATAAATAAAAAATAAAAAACCCAATCAATAAATGGGCCACAGACCTTAACAGAAGATTATATACAATTAATTAACAAATATATACAAATATATTTGTCATTAGTAGCAATTAGAGATATGCAAATCAAAACCACTCTAAGATATTATCTCACTCCAGTCAAAATGGCAGCTATTATGCATACAAAAATCCCCAATAAATTTTAGCAAGATTGTGGGGGAAAAAAGGTACACTCATACACTGCTGGTGGGACTGCAAACTGTTGTAGTCAATATGGAAAGCAGTATGGAGACTTCTTGGAAAATTTGAAATGGAATCACCATTTGACCAAGCTATCCCTCTCCTCAGTCTGTAATCAAAGGACTTAAAATTAGCATACTACAAGAACACAGCCACATCAGTGTTCATAGTAGCAAAATTCGCAATAGCTAAACTGTGGAACCAACCTAGATGCCCTTCAATAGATGGATGGGTAAAAAAAAATGTGGCATATATACACAATCAAATATTACTCAGCAATAAAAGAGAATAAAATCATGGCATTTGCAGGTTAATGAATGGAGTTAGAGAAGATAATACTAAGTGAAGTTAGCCAATCCCAAATAACCAAATGCCAAATGTTGTCTTTGATATAAGGAGGCTGATTCATATTGGGGTAGGGATAGGAAGCATGCAAGGAATAGACAAAATCTAGATAGGATAGAGTGGTTGGAGGGAAGAGTGGGGGCATGGAGTTAGAAATGATGGTGGAATATGATGGGTATTATTATCCAAAGAACATGTATGAAGACACAAGTTGATGTGAATATATTTTGTATACAACCAGAAATATGAAAAATTGTGCTGTATATGTTTAATAAGAATTGTAATGCATTCCACTGTCATATATAAATAAACATAAATAAATAACAAGAATATGATATAACAGTTTTTTTAAAAAGTGCATATTTATTATTTTCATTTTCAATTAGCTTCCATTTGAAACACATAGTATTTATTTCAGGATAACATTTTTTAAGAAACAAAGAAGTGAGAAAAAATAGGAGAAATGTCAATGTAAAATTCAAATAAAAACTACTAGAAAAAAGTAAATAGGTCTATTTGTATTTTTTATAAAAACATTAAAGTTTGATTATTTAAAATTTATTTTTTAGTTCTAGTTGGACCAGTTCAACTTTTAATATGGATGTGTCTTGTATACATTTGTAGACCATGTTTACTATAAGAGATTTTGATAAATATGTCTATAGTTTTACCTCCCCCAAAAAAGTTAGCTATAATAAAAGCTTAATTTATTATATATATATTTTTTAGTTTATGTTTTAAAATTTTTCATGAGCTACGTGTGGTGGCACATGCCTGTAATCCCAGTGGGTCTGGAAGTATGGCAGGAGTATTTTAAGTTCAAAGCCAGAACAGCAAATTATAGAGGACCTGTCTCAAAATAAAAACATAAAAAAATAAGTAAAGTCTGGGGAGTGCCCCTTGTTCAATTTCTAGTATGAAAAGTAAATGAATAAATGAAAGAATTTATGATAATAGTTCTATATTGAGCCACTTGAAATGGAAATGCCCAGGATAAAGTACTTTCCTAGAAAGCTTTCAAAAATTATATAAGGGAAGCAATAAATATTCTGCTTCATAATGTACAAAATATAAAGTATCATTAAATGTTAACAGCTATTTGGTGTTTTGAATTCATGCATTCATTTAAGTAATAACATCTTATTCTGCTAATATTTTGTAGTGTATCTGACACATTCTTACAAAATATTTAATTTAATTATATAAAAGCTGTTTTTTAAAAAAAAAAATAAATAAATAAATAAAAGCTGTTTAAATTCAAATAGTTGAGAAATTTTTAACATAATAATCTCCTCTTGTTTTGGCAAATGGATGTTAACACTGTAGTGGTTTTAATGGCCCAAGGAACTGGGTAAAATTGATAAATGTGATATCTGTGTTCCCAGAAAATTGTGCCAGAACATAGACTTTTGTGTTTACAGAAGGACCTCTCAGATTGTCTCTGTAAATCAAATACTAAGATTTTAAAATTCTGCTCTTTTAAATAAAATATTGCTATTTTAATTTAAAGCTGAACACTTGTTTTTCTCCATATCATTTTAGTTTCTTTATTTTTATATTTGTTTTATTTAGTTGTACATGACAGCAGAATGCATTTCAAGTCATTGTATACAAATGGAGCACAACATTTTAATTCTCTGGTTGTACACAGTGTAGAGATACACCATTCCTGCAATACATATACCTAGGGGGAATGATGTCCCTCTCAATCCATCATCTTTTCTACCCTCATCACCCCTCCTCATCCTCTCCTTTGCCCAATCCAATTATTTCCATTCTTCCCATCCCCCCCACCCCATCATAGATCAGCATCCACTAATCAGAAATAACATCTGGGCTTTAGTTTCCCGATTGGTTTACTTTGCTTAACATAATATTCTCCAACTCCATCCGTTTAACTGCAAATTTCAGTTTTATTCTCTTTTAATATTGAGTAATATTCCATTGTGTAATGACATTCTTCATAGAGCTCAAAAAGCAATTATAAAATTTATTTGGAAAAATAAGAGACCCAGAATCGCCAAAAGAATCCTTAACAAGAAATGTGAAGCAGGAGGCATAATTTTAGTTTAATTTAAACAAATGTATTGTGCATAAGCTACAGATACTATTGTACCATGTCATTTGTGAGTTCTCTCATTTTTAGTTTTAACTATTTTGAATACGAAATATGTGTGATGAAAAAGAACCACATTTCTGATCTTAGGAATCCCTCCTATGTCTTCAATCTGCCACTGAATGGACACATTCATAAACTGGTCTCATATTGTGTCATGGGTTTGGTCTTCTGGCTCTCTTTGCCTCCTGTAAGCACAAAGTCCTCTGGGCACCCTATAACTCCTTTTCAACTCCCTTATCTCTGAATTTACTGATTTAATGCCGGTCATATACTTCTTTCAATTCCCTCATCTCCACTTTGATTCAGAAACAAATGCTTAAGGTTCAGTGTTAGAGGTTCAAGTTGACTTCCTACTTCTGAGCTCTGTACTCTGTGTATTTCACATGCTGTATTAGGTTACCAATTCTGAAAGACAACTTTAGTACTTCTATTTAACCCCTTCACACCAATATGAATATTATACATCCACTCAGATTGGCTAGTGCCTTTGTTCTAAACATTTTCATTTCTAATAACATCTAAAAACCATTGACACATTCATCCTCATTTTTTAGAATTATTAATTAAGGACTTATATTGTTGAAATCACTTCTCACTTGAGAATTTCAACACAGAATTCCTTAATATATATGTGGCTCTATTCCTTGTATTTTACAAGGTAATGAGGCTTTTTATCTATACAGAATATTACTAATCAGTGTTCCTCTGAAAGTTCAGTACTGCTTGTTATATTTTATTAAATTCACAATAAATTTTAAATGACACAAGAGATTATGATAATGAGATAACTACAAATATTATATGTAGGGAAGGAAAAATAACACTTTAAACTGGATGCATATAGTAAAGAGAACTTCATTTTACTAAATTTTTTAAAATCTAAAGTTTTATAATAAAGAAGAGATTCTGAGCTATGAGTAGGCAGATATAATTTCTGATGTTGATTACTTTACTAATTAGTCCAAATTCTCAGATGTTCATTTAATCTGTTTCAATATTGTTTCCTTGAAACATGAACTGAAAATTGAGACCAGATAATCTGCCTTTTGGCTCTAATACATTACACACACACACACACACACACACACACACACACACACACACAAACACACACTCACATACCCTAAAAGACAACTTAATTTTTAACATGCAGTGCATTCTTTTTTTTTTTTTTTTTTTTTTTTTTTTTAGAAGCAAGGTCTAGACTCATCGGGATATTTTCTGTCATAATGAGCTTGGAAATCTAGGTTTTATTTTACCCTTTGTTTATTGTTTGTCTCAGTCATGATGACAGACAGTTAAGTACAGAAAAGCATACCTAGAATGAGACATTACCTACCAAAGCATTTCAAAATTATGAAAGCTAGTTTTGATGTGAATAAAATGATGCAAAATTTCTATATTAACATTTCATACTTCATTAGTGGCTGCTTTCCAACATTATTACCATTGTGACACTTGGAAATTACTGCATGTAGAGGCATAAGAGTAGAGAAATGACACTCACTGTCCACTGTTAGTGTTCATATAAATATTATTTATCATTACTAGAAAATGATAAAAAGTATACCAAGAGATACTTAATGGGTTAATTTTGTTCATTTTTCATAACTTTATTTTTTTTACCAGATCTATCCAAATATATTCTTTACTTTAATATTTATTTTTTAGTTCTCGGCAGACACAACATCTTTGTTGGTATGTGGTGCTGAGGATCGAACCCGGGTGGCACGCATGCCAGGCGAGCACGCTACCGTTTGAGCCACATCCCCAGCCCTATTCTTTACTTTAAATAGATTTTCTATAACTAAAGCTAGAATATTTCTGTCCAATCTAAATGTCCCCCCAAAAGTTAACATTAAACCAGCTCATTTTGACTCATTTGATCATATGAGATAAAATCATAAAAGAAACCACATATGAAAGGCTGGAGATATAGCCGGTGGTAGAGCACTTGCCTAGCATGAGTGAGGCCCTGGGTTCAATCCTTAGTATTGTCAAAAGAAAAAAGAAAAGCAAAAAACATTTTTGAAAATGCTAGAAGATTCAGTTCGTTCATTCATTCATTCATTCATTCACTCATTTGAAAAGTTCTTCCATGAAGGTTGTATTCTAGAGATAAAGAAAGAAGAAAAAGTTTATGTTGGTGCTCACAAGTACAAAGGTCTGAGTCCAGAGATGACCAGTTCCATTGCTCTGGATCTAAAGAGTGACAGATCATCATGTCGGAAGAGTATGATAGAGGAGAGTGGCTTAGCATGTGGCACCAGGAAGCAGAGAAAGACAGTTCTTTCACAATGACAAAATATAAACCCCAAATTTACACTTCCAATAACTTATCTCCTCCAGCCACATCCTACCTGCTTATAGTCACCTCCTAATTACTCCCTATCAAGGGACTAATGTACTGATCAAGTGGAAGCTTTCATAACTCAATCATTTCACCTCTAAACTTTATTGCATTGACTCACACATGAACTTTTAAGGTATACTTCATATTTAAATAATAAGATCTATCCTATCTATAATAAGCTCCCTCAGAACTCTTATAAGGCATTAATCCGATTTATGAAGGCAAGAGTCCTCCTGACCAAATCACCTCTCAAAAGGCTCACTATTTATTTCCACCACTTTGAGGGATAAGATTTTAAAACATAAATTTGGAGGGATGCAAATATAGAGATTGCAAATTTGTTTTGGAAACATAGAGCAAGGTACAGAGGATGCATGCTAGCAGCTGAGAAGATGTTCTTTAAAGTCATAATTAATATGATACACATTTTATAGAGAAATATCAATTTTCTGAGAACAAATGTTATTTCTTTGTCATTTAATTTATCTCAGTTGTAATCATAATATTGTCTACTGAAAATTCCAATATAACCTATGATTACCAAAGGCAATAGGTAAACAATGCTAAAAATCTCAAAACCCCTTTCTAACACACATTTGCTTGATAAATGAATACCTGTGTACTGACATAGTGCATAACTTATGAAAATGGAGAGGTATAAAATATGCTTCCTAATTTGAGGCATGTTTAATCTTAAACAGCTCATTTTGGGAAAAAAAATCATTGTTTTGAGAAAAATGTTATCCACAAGGATTTTTTTTTCATGATTATTAGTTTCCTAATATATTGCCTTACCAATGTAAAAGTCTTATTTTTTAATTTACCAAAACTTTGTATCTTGCACATGATTAAATATGTTAAATATAGTAAATATAGCAATAATATTTTAATGTGTGGTGCTTACTAGGAACACTAGCTAAAGGGTGTGAGTGAAAGAAGAAAGAAAAGATATGGTTATCTTGCATGAATTTCTACTACTTTAAATATGTATATGTTAGTATTTTATGTGTTTTAAACAAAAGAAATCCTATGGACTTTACCATGATTTAAAGTATTACTGACATTAACAGTCTGGCCAAGGAACCCAAAATAGGAAATTAATCATTGCTCCAAAAGGCAGTGCATTCAATCAAAGGAAAAAAATCCCTTCCCGTAACTGATGAAATAATGGCTTGGCTCTCTCAGACACTGCTATCTAGCTTTATTTAGGAATTTTTATTCTCTTACAAAAAGGTAGAATTCAAGATCATTAAAAGGAAGATTTAATGGAAGTTGAAGTACCTTCTATAAATCAAATGAGGCTCTCTCAGGATTTTAAGTCATATTAGTAGAGGTTGCTATAACATCAGCATTTTGGTTGTCTACTAAAAATTGCAGGACAGATTGGTTAGTGTTACTATGAGGGAAAATAAACTCAATGAGATGTGTTTAAAACAAGTGTTTCCATTTGAAAGAATGGGTGGGAGAAGACTTGAGAGAGATAATTTTAATGAAAAAGTTATGTATGTGAGTTTCATAGGGACTTCCCTTTAAAAGGTTCAGATTATTTAAATACTCATAAGAATAATTTTATGAACATGTGGCATATAATAAACAAAAAAGTTTTCACATATGAAAACTTTACTGCTTAAAACTGATATTCTCCTGAGTACCACTTACATAAATAGCAGTAAACAATGTTCCAGAACGATTCTGAGAGTTAGAATTCAGCTTGGTAGGAAAGATGATGTAAAAAAATAAATAAATAAAAAACAAAAAAGGAGGAATTAATGTTAGGGGCTTAGAGGCTGGGATTATCAGGTAAATTCTACAGTTTCCAAATTTTACCAATTTTGCTAAAAAGAAAATTGTGTTTATGGTTTATAATGTTTGTTTTGAGATCTTCAAAAGGAAAGGATTTATATGTAAGCTTTTTTATTGAAGCCACACAGATAATGTGTTATCAAAGAGTATCCTATTTTTCTTTGTTTAATTGAATACATTGGTACACACACAGAGAGAGATGTATGTGGTATGTATGTACGTGTATACACACAAGCTAAGTGATTAAATGTCAAGTGACTTGCAGTTCATATATTCACTTAACTTATGGTTTTATGCATATAGAAATGCAATCTTCTTAAGAATGTGCTTAAATCTGATTAAAATTGTAAAATAATATAAAACTAATATGGGATAACAAAAGATTGCTTTATAATATTTAGGTTATAATATGATATTTTCACAGGTTTAGTATACATTTGAATTCTTTACAAATATTTCACTGAGAACTTATAAATCCATCAGTAAAGTCAAATATGTATTCCAATTTTGATATCTTGTTACATTGTTTCCTTGTTGTTTTTAGGGAGCTGACTTATAATACACTACACTTGCACTTATTTTACCTATTATTACATCTACATACATAACTACTCTGTCTTATTTTATATGTGGAACTTTTATTCACAGTTAGACTCTGTATTTGAACTTCAAAAAATAATTTTTATTATGCAAAATTGTACACCTTTAGGGAAAAGAATTGATGCATTTTGATATTTATAGAAAAATATAAAATTGGAAATAAAATAAAATTAGACAAAAATTTCTTGTGAAACTAGGTAAATGTTTCTCCATAGAATGTTTTAGAAAGTAAGAATCATACTTCTTGTATTTGCTTAGGATAATATACAAATTAGAGCTATTTTCATTAGAAGATGCCTGTGGGCAGATTCAAAATAGTTATGTTAGATTAAATGTTATAATAGAAGTTAGCTATTTTACCATTAGCTTAAGTCTTAACATTAGCTTAAGTTAACACTTCTAACATTACTCTTTAGCTCAGCCCTCACAGAAAATGGGTCCCTTGGTAGATGCATGGATTGCTGTCTTTCTTCTTCATGACACTAAACTGAAAATGAACTGCCACTAAGATATCTTATGTTTAGAACATGCAATGCATTCTAAATGTAATGAGCTGCAGTTTTCACTTTTCATTATCCATATCCTCTGATAAAATACCATCTATCCACCTGGTAGACATAGCTTACTTGTCTGTACCTTGTTCATAAATCAAAGCATTCTGGACTTGGATAGACCACAGATGAGTAGATGTCTAGACCAGCTTTCTGAATCTTTTGTTATTCTAGCCATTGGTTGTACAGTTTTTACATAAACACTTTTTATGTTGAAAACCTAAAAACACTGTGATTATAGTTTATCTTAATGTATATCAAAATGACATCCCTACACTATTCACAAACTCATGAGATATGAGTGGTGTGATTATTATTCTGTGGATATGTATTTTAAATTCCCAAGTTAACTTGTCCCAGGTCCCAACCTGGTTGTGCTGTCTTTGGTTCAGAAAATAAAACTTTGTCTATAGGCCCACTTTATGAGGTCTCAGAGCCTCTGTGGCTGAAGATGCTAGTCTTTCTAGCTAAGGATGTTGCCTTCTAAGCTATTTCAATACAAAAATATTGTTCAATCAAAGCCAAAATTTCCCTTTGTAGTCTTAATCATTTTCATACATGGTTTAATATCAATATAGTTTATTATTATTATGAATTAATATGTCAATGATTATATAACAATATATTTAATTCTCTTGCACATTTTTACAAGTATAACCTCCTTCAAAAATAAAGAAAAATCCTTTAATTCCCTAAGCTAGTCATCTCCCATTTACTTCAAACTTACTCTTAATTCCTTGGTCTCTAATATATCATTCCCCTGTAACTTTATTCAAAATCACTTAATGATGCCTTGTTTTCTAAGCCCTGCAGTTTATCCTGGGAAACAAACATAAGAAACCCAGACATGTCTCCTCCTCTAATGAATGTTCTCCTAATGATGACAGATAACAAACAAGGAAACAAAATAAGTATAGTGATTGGAAATGTCAGGAAGTCCTTTGAAGCATATAACCAGGATTTGAATTGAGAATAATGAGGCCAGAACAAGGTGAGGCTGCTCTAAATCACCAACTACTTCAGATGAAGAGACAACATCTGAGATGAGAAATAAAGAATGGGGGGAAACCGGGCATTAAGATTACCTAAAGTAAGAATATTCTAGGGCATCATAAGTAAATAAAAACCAAGTCATCTCAGAGATACCCAGTTACCTTACAATACATTCCTTCTCCATATGAGGGACTAGAAACAGAGGTAGAATTCCAGGAATGAACTACCAGCATTACCTCTTGTTACTTGTTTTTTCCTCAGTTCAATTCAAAAGAATCAGTTTCAATTTGCTTGTTAACCCAGCCCTTCCGTCCCCATATTTTGGGATAAGGAATACATTACATATGAAGTATAACATAAATATGTATATTTAGAGAAAAGCATAATAAAGTGAGAAAAATCATACATTATGGGCAGTCCCAAGTGAGAAGAATTGCCCCAGGTGGGTATATAAATATATCTAATTAAAAACTTTATAAGTATAATAAGTAAAATTTTAATTAAATTTAAATACATCTTACTAATTTTGTTAAATATAATTAACTTAAAATTAATAAAATTTAACATAAAATTTCAATTTAATTTAAATGCGTGCAAACATTATTTTCAAACTAGTAAGTTTTTGTTAATTTTGGTGTGTTTTTTTCACAATTTTTAAAATTCTTTTCAATGTCAACTAATTCCAGCTATAAGTTTTGCAAAAGAGGAAACTGAAATACAATGTAGAGACTGAGAGACAATGAGGGATATAACTGCTCTATGCACTTTAGTCAATAACAGAAGATAAGTTAATGAGATATGGGGCAGGAAGTTCAAAGCTTTAAACCTATTCAATGTAAAAAGCAAGTGCAGGAGGCTCATCTGCGTGCACTGGCATAGTGGATGTGGGCACCAGAAAAGGAGCAACAGCTGGAGCAGGTTGTCAGGGTCAGACAGATGCTTACAAGTGAAAGTCCAAATGACTGTGTCTTCTAAGGTTTCTATATTGACTCTCAGGAATCAAATATGATGGATGGCCAACTATTGAAAATTTGAAGGGAAATCTTAAAGTCACATGATCTCAATGACTATCACATAATCATATCACATTATTTGAAAACAGTTGATAACTTATTAAATTTATATAATAATATTTAACTTTGTAGACATTTTGATTCAATGAATTATTATTAAGCACTTAATTCAGCCTCTTCCTTGTTACACTGTATGATTTTCTAATATATATGTGTGTATGTGTGCATTTTATCTGTTTGTGATCTATTTTTCACAGACATGATGAATTTAAAAATACAACTAAACTACTTACGAATCCCTCTTCCAAATTACTTGCCCTTCTTGTCTCTAATAAATAACACCCTCCTAACTTTTGCATATATGTTTCTAAATTTATTTATTTACCAATATAAAGAAAACTACCAGCCAGGCTCCGTGGCACATGCTTGTAATCCCAGCAACTCTGGAGACTAAGGCAGGAGGATCTGGAGTTCAAAGCCAGTGTCATCAAAGAAGAGGTGCTAAGCAACTCAGTGAGACCCTGTCTCTAAATAAAATATAAAGTTGGGCTTAGGATATGGCACCATGGTTGAATGAGCTCAATCCCTGGTGCAAAAAGGAAAAAGAATGAAAAAAAAAAAAAACTTTTGTGTGTTTGCGACCATATCCTATTATGACCAGTCTGTTCTGTTTACTCAAAGATAGATTAATGTAACTACATTAATCATACTTTCCTTATTTTTGCAAAAATTTCCTTTTCTAACTTAGTTTCAAAATTGGCACTCAATAACTTTTAAACAGATATATAGCATTTTTATAGATTATATAGATAATAGATATTAATTTATGAATAATAATTGTTTTTAGAAAACTTTATTAACTTTTTATTTATTTATTTAATTTTAATTTTAATGACTTATATATGACCACAGAATGTGTTACAATTCTTATTACACATATAGAACACAATTTTTCATATCTCTGGTTGTACAGTCACATCCTTCATGTCTTCATATATGTACTTAGGTTAATGATAACAGTCTCATTCCACTCTCTTTCCTACTCCTATTCCCGGACTCCTCCACTCCCTCTCCTTCTCCCCTTTGCCTTATCTAGAGTTTATTTAATACTCCCATCCCTGCCCCCACAGCAACATATTATGAATCAGCATGCTTAAATAAGAGAAATAATTTGTCATTTGGTTTTTTGGGGATTAGCTAATTTCACTTAGCATTATATTCTCCAGCTCCATCCATTTACCTGCAAATACAATGATTTTATTCTCTTTTAATGCTGAATTAAATGTCATTCATCTATTGAAGGACATCTAGGTTGGTTCCACAGTTTAGCTATTGTGAATTATGCTGCTATCAACATTGATGTGGCTATGTCCCTTTAATATGCTGGTTTTAAGTCCTTTGGGTATAGACCGAGGAGTGGGATACCTGAGTCAAATGGTGGTTGCATTTCAAGTTTTCCAAGGACTCTCCCTACTGCTTTCCATATTGGCTGCATCAATTTGCAGTCCCACCAGCAATGTATGAGTGTTCCTTTTCCCCCACATTCTCATCAACACATATTGTTTATATTCTTAATAGCTGCCATTCTGACTAGAGTGAGATGAAATTCGGAGTAGTTTTGATTAGCATTTCTCTAATTCCTAGAGATGTTGAATATTTTTTCTATATTTGTTGAATGATTGTATATCTTCTTCTGAGAAGTGTCTGTTCAGTTCCTTGGCTCATTTATTGATTTTTTTTTTTTGGTACTAAGATTTTCTTTATATTCTAGAGATTAGTGTTCCATCTGAGGTCCATGTGGTAAGAATTTGTTTCCAATTGGTAGGCTCTCTATTTACCTCACTAATTGTTTCTTTTGATGAGAAAAGCTTTTTAGTTTGAATTCATCCCATTTATTGATTCTTGATATTAATTCTTTCTCTATAGGAGTCTTATTAAGGAAGTTGAGGCCTAATCTGACATGATGTAGATTTGGGCCTACATTTTCTTCTAATAGATGCATTGTCTCTGGTTTAATTCCTAAGTCCTTGATCCACTTTGAGTTGAGTTTTATGCATGGTGAGATTTAGGGGTTTAATTTCACTTTGTTTCATATGGATTTCCAGTTTTCCCAGCACCATTTGTTGAAGAGGCTATCTTTTCTCCAATGTACGTTTTTGGTGTCTTTGTCAAATATAAGATAAATGTATTATGTGGGTTAGTCTCTGGGTTCTCTATTGTGTACCATTGGTCTACAAGTTTATTTTGGTGCCAGTACCATTCTGTTTTTGTTACTATTGCTCTGTAGTATAGTTTAAGGTCTGGTATAGTGATGCCACCAACTTCACTCTTTTTGCTAAGGATTACTTTAGCTATTCTGGGCCTCTTATTTTTCCAAATGAATTTCATGACTGCTTTTTCTATTTATATTAGGAATATCATGGAATTTTGATTGGAATTGCACTAAATCTTTATAGTGCTTTTGGTAGTATGGTCATTTTGACTATATTAATTCTGCCAGTCCAAGAACAAGCTAGATATTTTCATCTTCTAAAGTCTCCTTTAATTTCTTTCTTTAGCATTCTATAGTTTTCATTTTAGATGTCTTTCACCATTTTCATTGATTCCCAAGTATTTTATGTTACTCTATTGATGTTATTGTAAATGGAGTAGTTTTTGTTTGATGTTTGTTTGTTTCCCTTTCAGAGGATTTGTCACTGGCATACAGAAATGCCTTTCATTTATAGGTGTTGATTTTGTATCCTGCTACTTTGCTGAATTCATTTATTAGTTCTAGAAGTTTTCTGGTAGAATTTTTTGGGTATTCTAGGTATACAATCATATCATTGGCAAATAGTGCTAATTTGAGTTCTTCTTACTCATCCATATCCCTTTAAATTCTTTCATCTGTCTAATTGCTCTGGACAGTGTTTCAAGAACTATGTTTAAAAAAAAATGTGCTAAAAGAGGACATTTCTATCTTGTTCCAGTTTTTAGAAGGAATGCTTTCAATTTTTCTCCATTTAGAATGGTGTTTAGCTGAGACTTAGAATAAACAGCCTTTATGATGTTGAGATATGTTCCTGTTATCCCTAATTTTTCTAGTGTTTTCAAAATGAAGGGATGTTATATTTTTAAATGATTTTTCTACATCTATTTAAATGATCATATGGTTTTTATCTTTCAGTCTATTGATGTGATGAATTTCATTTATTGATTTCTGTATGTTGAACCAAACTTGCATCCCTGGAATGAATCCCAAATGATTGTGGTGTATGATCTTTTTGATATGCTTTTGTATTCAATTTGCCTGAATTTGATTGAGAAATTTTGCATCTATGTTCATTAGAGATATTGGTCTGAAATTTTCTTCCTTTGGTGTGTCTTTGCCTGGTTTTGGAATCAGGGTGATATTGGCCTCATAGAATGAGTTTGGAAGTGCTGCCTCTTTTTCTATTTTGTGTAATAAATTAAAGAGCATTGGTATTAGCAGTTCTTTAAAGGTCTTGTAGAACTTGGCTGTGTATCCATCCAGTCCTGAGCCTTCCTTTGTTGGTAAGCTTCTGATGGTATCTTCTATTTCATCCCTTAAAATTGATGGGTTTAAATTGTGCATATCATGCTGATTCAATTTCAGCAAATTGCCGCAGTCTGGCTGGGCACAATTCAGGAGCTACTTGTCAAAAGAAACAAACTTTATTTTTAAAACTACAAACACCAAACAAAACAGCTCCTCAGGAAAAACCCTCAGAGCCCAACTGCCACCACCGGCTTCCACAAGCCTCTCCCACACACCAACCACCACCTCCCACAATCCTCCTGCTCTTGAGGCCGATTGGCTAGGTTGCGTGGGCGGAGCCAAAGAAGTCCCCCAATGAGCAGTTCCGTAGTCTGAAGGGCAGGGAAACAGCCCAATGAACATGACCGCAGAGGAGCCAATCAGCTAGATGTTGCTGGGGCCACTGTGAGCCAATCATCAGCTGGCAGCTTGAAGGGCAGGGAAACAGCCCAATGAACATCACCGCAGAGGAGCCAATCAGCTAGATGTTGCTGGGGCCACTGTGAGCCAATCATCAGCCGGCAGCTGGAAGTTTGCTGGCAGCTGGAAGTTTGCTGGAGCCCCTTTGGCTGTGGCTCTCAACAGCAAATCATATGACTCTAGAGTTTGTCAGTGCCTTCAATGTTTTCTATTTTATTGGAGTACAAGTTTTCAAAATAATTTCTAATTATCTTCTGTATTTCTGTAATTTCTGTTGTGATATTTCCTTTTTCATCACATATGTTAGTAATTTGAGTTTTTTCTCTCCTTCTCTTCATTAGCATGGCTCTGGATCTGTCAATTTTACTAATTTTTTTAAAGAACCAACTTTTGTTCTGTTAATTTTTCTGTTTCTTTTATTTCAATTTGATTGATTTCAGTTCTGCTTTTAATTATTAGCTGTTTTCCACTGCTTTTGGTTTAGATCTGTTTATCTTTTTCTAGGGCTTTGAGATGTAATGTTAAGTAATTTACTTTGTTGACTATTTATTCTTTTAAGGAATGAATTCCATTGCAATGAACTTTCCTTTTAGAACTGCTTTCATAGTGTCCCAGAGATTTTGATATTTTGTATCTGTGTCCTCATTTACCTCTAAAAATTTTATAATCTCCTCCTTGATATCTTTTGCAACCATTGTTCAATCAATAGCATATTATTTAGTCTCCAGCAATTGGAGTAGCATTTGTTCCTTATTTTATCATTCATTTCTAATTACATTCCATTATGATCTGATATAATGCAGGGTAGTATCACTACTTTTTTATATTTGTTGAGAGTTGCTTTGTGTCATATATGGTCTATTTTAAAGAAGGATCCATGTGCTGCTGAGAAGAAAGTGTATTCTCTCGTTGAAGGATGAAATATTCTATATATGTCAGGTAAGCCTAAGTTATTGATTATATTATTGTGTTCTATAGTTTCTTTGGAAGATCTATCTAGTGATGAAAGAGGTGTTAAAGTCACCCAAAATTATTGTTTTGTGGTCTATTAGATTCTTGAACTTGAGATGAGTTTGTTTAATGAACATAGATGCTCCATTGTTTGGGCATATATATTTATAATTGTTAATTCTTGTTGGTGTATGTTCCCCTTGAGCAGTATGTAGAGTCCTTCTTTATCCTTTTTGATTGACTTTTGTTTTAAGTCTACTTTATTTGATATGAGGACGGAACCCCCTGCTTGCTTCTGCAGTGCATATGAATGGTATGATTTTTCCCAACCTTTCACCTTCAGTCTGTGGATGTCTTTTCCTATGAGATGAGTCTCTTGGAGGCAGCATATTGTTGGGTCTTTTTTTTCCCCCTAATCCAATCTACTAGTCTATGTCTTTTGATTGGTGAGTTTAGACCATCAACATTCAGAGTTATTATTGAGACATGACTTGTCTTCCCAGCCATTTTTGTTTATTTTTGGTATTTAACATTTCTAATATTGTCTCAATTAAGAAACTTCCTTTGATTTGAAAACTGTGCCTTCCTCTATCCCAATAACTCTTAGATTTGATCTTTTCATGCTGTCCCATAACTCTTGGATGTTCTGTTCATGGTTTCTTACTATCTTCACTGTGGCATCAACTTTATTTTCTAGATTGTATACTTTGTCTTCATTATCTGATGTTCTTTCTTCCAAGTGGTCTAGTCTGTTCCTTATGCTTTCTATTGAGTTTTTTATTTGATTTATTGTATCCTTCCTTTCAAGAATTTCTGACTAGTTTTTTTTTTCCTTCACTATCTCTATCTCTCTCAAAGTAATCTTTTGCTACCTGTATTTGTTCTCTTATCTCTTTGTTGGAGTGATCAATTTTACCTGTATTTGCTCATTTAGGTCATTCTTTAATGCACAGATCACTTTAATTATGAAAATTCTGAACTCCTTCTCTGACATTTCATTAACTTCACTGTTCATGGGTTCTGTTGTTATCCTGGTTGTTTGGGCACTTTCTTCCCTTGTTTTTTCATGATATCTATGTGTCTTCCTTTCTTGCAATGTGGATCTGAGACATTACAGTTTGTTCCCTATATTCTTGTAGTACCTGGGCAGATTGTCTGTACCTTACCTTGATATTGGGCTTCCAGACATTGAAGTGCTTGTAATAGGTTTTCCAATTCATACCTTACCTTGACTTTGGGCTTCCAGACTTCCTCAGTGTATGCTACTGCATGTAAGGTTGGTGGTGGCAATAGCAGAGGTAACTCGAGATAATAGTTTAAGTGTCCTGAGATGGAAGCTATGTCTTACAGAGATGGGGCTGCAAGAGTGGGCCTCAAACTCCCTTTGTGATACCTGTTCTGAGATGCAGCTGCTTCTAGGCGCTGTTCGTTGTCAAAAAGTTAGGGGCTACTGTGTGAGGAAGACTATGAAGATGACTGCAGTGTCCCAAGTTGGAAGTGGGTTAGGCTTAGGCTCCCAGGTTGGCAGAAGGAGAACTGATACCTACTGTGGACCTGGTTCCTGCACAAGTTGCTGTGGACAGACTCCTGAGATAATCCGCTGGTTGAAAAAAGTGGTCCTATCTGGAAGCTGGGCTCTGATGTATGCCTGCAGGTGGAGGGGTGGACCCAGGCCTACTGTGAGCCTAAGCCCAGCAGAGGCCAGTGTGGGTAGATCTGGGCTGCTGTCTGCTGGACAGAAGGGGCAGTCCTGTTCCAGAGGCTAGGCTCAAGCAGCTGTCTGCCCTGTTGGTGGAGCAGTGGACCCGTATTCTTATTTATGTATGTGGATGTTACTCATTTTTTTTTCTTTTTGACTTCTCTTTGACCAGCAATGGATAAGCAATTAGGGAGCAATCTCGAGTAAAGGAAACAACTAATTTCCTTTTTATAGTGTTTTATACTTCAAAAAGCAAAAACCAGTAGTAATCTTGGAAAGGGAATAATTCATTATCCCTTTAATTATAAAATATTGAATGTCTCATCACTTGCAAATGATAAATAAAGTTACCCATAGACTCTGCTAAAAATTTATTCTTTCTGTATAATGTTAAGCATCATTTGGCATCTATGTTGTTATTTTCAAAATTTTAGAAAATATTTCTCCTCAAAACAATTCAAGTAATATTATTTTCTATGACATTTAAGATGTGTGTATTTCTATTTCATTCTAGAGAATAGTTTATTTTGTAATGACAGTGAATTCTTTAAAAAGTTAACTGTTGAAAACAAATCAAAGAAGTAAGATATCTTTAAATTATAATAAAAATGTTGTGTTAATTAAAAACAGGAATATATTTCAAAACTCTGTTTTATGGGTGAGAACAGGAATACACATCATTTGGTACATAAATAAAAGTTATTTGTATTTGGCATTAGATTGCAGTTTTATTTCTACCGACTTCTGACTTATGATTATTTACCTCTAGTTAAAGAGAATTTAGGCTTCCATTCTCTGAATATATGTATTTATTTATTTATATTTATTTTTTTAAGAGAGAGAGAATTTTTTTCAACATTTATTTTTTTTTAAATTCTCGGCAGACACAACATCTTTGTATGTGGTGCTGAGGATGGAACCCGGGCCTCACGCATGTCAGGCGAGTGCGCTACCCGCTTGAGCCACATCCCCAGCCCTGAATATATATATTGAGAGAGTTGGATAGAGGAAGACACTGGACTCAGTGTGGGTGGCAGAATAAAGACAGCCTTGAGTTTTATTAAAATCAGAATAAATAACAGCCTTTACAGAGAGGTAATTAGACAGGAATACTTTCATTTAAACTACTACTGAACATAAAAACCTAGATTTACTAGAAACATCATTATTAAATAATATTTTATTTTTTGTTACATACAGTATCGTTGTTAAACAATATCAGTCTATTCTTTTTAACTAAATGAAAATAAAACTATTTAAAAAATTACCAAAAATGTGGGTGATTTGCATTAGTATGTTAAACTTCAAAGTGGGCTGTTTTCTACTAACAAAATTAGTATCATTTTAGTTTTAATAAAGTTATTGTTGTTGTTATTATTCTTATTCTTATTCTTATTCTTATTTTGATACCAGGGATTAAACCCAGGGCCCACATCCCAAGCCTTTTTGAATTTTATTTAGAGACAGGGTCTTGCTAAATTGCTTAAGGACATCCTTAATTTGCTAACACTGGTTCTGAACTTGCAATTCTCAGCCTCCTAAGCCACTGGGATTATAGGCATGTACCAAAACTCCTGGCTAAAATAAATTTATTAGACAAAATTTGTAGGTGTGATGATATAAATATAACCAAAAATGTCAATGAAAATGGTGAGTCTGATAAATTAAGCCTTTTAAAATTTATGCTTGTAAAGTATAAAAACCATTACAATGAAATTGATAAACAAAAAAGTCATGTCATTTTCACATAAGAAATGCACAACTTTTGAAGTAATTATTTTCAGTGATTGTGTGAATTCATAGGATTTTAGTATAATATTTTATTTTAACCAATCTCTATCTTAACCAATCTTTATATTCCAAGATTGCTTCAAAGATTTCCACCTCTGGAACATATACTCTGTATAACCCCTGGAATTTGTGCACATATGGGTTAGTTATAGAAGTGATATTTTATGTTATATGGCTAGGTGACTCTAAGAAAGGGGGATTACACTGGGTGTTTTTTATGGTTTAGATGTGAGGCATCCTCTCAAAGCTATGTGTGAAACAATGCAAGAAGGTTCAGAGGAGAAATGATTGATCTATAAAATTCTTAACCCAATCAGCCTATACAGAGGGGTATATTTATGATTTAATCCCCTGATAGGGATTAACTGAGTGGTAACTGAAGTCCTAGGGTGTGATTGGAGGAGATGGAAATTGCAGTCTTGCTTTGGGTATATATTTGTATTTGGCCAGTGGAGTGTCTCTCTGCTTCCTGATCACCAAGATGTCAGCCAATTCCCTCTGTCAGTCTTCTGCCATGATTTCTGCCTCATCCTAAGGAATGGAGCTGGACTTCTGCAGAATAAGACCTCTGAAATTGTGATCCCCTGAATAAACCTTTGGTTTTCTACAATTGTGCTCCTCTGGTCCTTTAGTCACAGCAGCAAAAAAGCTTACTAAAATAGTGTTCATGATATATCAGATGAGCCTTATAGAGGCCATTTCCAGAATAACCTCAAAGTATGAGAGGGGTTCCAAATGAAGGAGATTCTGTCATAGGCTTTAAAGATGGAGCAGCCAAGTGGCCAGCAGTGCTAAGTCTTTGAGAGACTACAATAACCTCCAGCTTCCAATAAGCAAAGAGAATGAAAACCATAATCCTACCACTGCCAGGGAGTGGATTTGGCTAAGGATCTAAATGAACCCAGATCTAAATGAACCCAGAGGAGAATGATTCCCTTGAATTTTCAAAAAGAAATGAAACTTCTTTACCCTAATTATGCTTCTTTACCACAATAATTGAGGATGGAAATGCTAATTAACCCTGAATTTTTCATTACCCATTGTAAGTTTTCACACTGCAAGCCATAAGTATATATAATTATTATGTGTTGATTAAAATTAAATTTAAAAATTAATGAATCAGATGTTATTTCTATTTTTTTTTGAAAAATCTGTTTACCAGAGTGGATACATTATTCTATCTTCCTTCTAAGAGTATCTAAGAACCATTATTTATCAATTAAAAAATAAATGATTTTCAGAAAGTGAAAACAAACAACAAAGAATAGAGGAAGAAGAAATGAAGCCCAGTTAACAATCTGATTCACCTGACAAGTAGTAAGACTGTCAGTGAATAATCCATGAGTGCCCCACTTCTGAATTCTGTCTTAACAAAACTGGATGGTTTGTAATAAAAGATGTTGTTTTGATCAATTAAATTTGTGGAAATTGTAATATTATGGAAATTTATACAACTAGTGTTTTTCAAGCCCACCAAGGATTTTATGATTTTATTACATGGAATTAAATAAGGAAATAATGAAGATGACAGAAGGAATTAGTGAAATACAAAACACACATACACTAGAGAAAACCATGAAAGAAGTTTCATTATTCAAAATAAATCATGAAACTGACAAATCCCTGGAGAGAATGATAATCATATAATAATACATCAGAAATCTGGGACTTTTGAAATTTCTAAGCAATTTGTTTTTGCCACCATTTGCTAATAATATGTATGTTTTTCATAGGCCAGTTCTCAATTCATCTTTGCTAATTTATTGGCTCATATCATTTAATTCAATTTTCAAATTTTGTTTGAAGGAAGTTTAAACTTATTTCAAATTTTTAACTCTTCTTTGTTGAAATGCACATTCACAGTATTGTATAGTTTTATGAAGGGGTGCATTCTTATTTTTGCTAAATTATTAAGATTATTAACATAATAATTATTAACATTATTAATACTATGTCCAATATATCCAATTGCTTTTCTGACCTTTTCATTTTCATTTTAGGGTTATATACAACTATATATTACTAATTACATGTAACACTTAAATTGAAAATTTTAATTTAATATTTACACATTTTTAAATTTAGATAAAAAGAATAATCTTATCAATATAAAACATTATGTAATAAATGAAATTGACAATCCAAAATGTGGTTGTGAGATATTTATGTCATAAGCCTATGATTTTTAATACACTATTATGTAAAAGTCTTGATAAAGATGTAGGCATTTTAACAATCTTTGCAGAGAACATGTTTTTGATATTGATGATCTTTATGCTTATTTCTATTTTATTAAATTTTATTTTGTTATTTATTTCCTTCCATTTTTTGTGGGATTATTTGCTTCTACTTTTTTAACTTTGTAAAAGAAAACTTGACTTGTATATTTCTTCATTTCCAACATACGCATGACTGTTAATTCTACTTATATCTTATTTAATATACCCTGATATCTTGAATAATAATATTTCTGCTATGATTCAATTAATACATTTTTCTTATTTCTATTTAGATTCATGTGTTGGCTTATTTATTAGCTATAAATTTGTTTCTTACTTACTAATACAGACAAAATTTCTAGTTATCTTATGTGTTTCACATCAACTTAACAATATTGTGGATAGAGAACTTATTTTGTGCCATCTTAATTTGATATTTATTTTGATTCATTAGATACTTTAGCCTGTTTTTATTTGTATGAACATTTCATGAACACTGAAAAGTTGCACATTTGCAGTAGATGGCTGTCAAGTTTTATAGAGTTATTTAAGTTTATATATCCTAAATATCAGTAAAAATATATCTTAAATAAACATGATAAAAAGTCCACTGGATACAAATATGTGGAGTTCATGAGGAACTCATTATCTTCTAGATCACAATCTATTAAGAAATAATATGTTCATGATTACAACTAATTGTACTTTGTAAGAACTGAGTATAATACACTAAAGAGATAGACATAGAAATGGGGTCCATCAAGAAATCCTACTAAAATGTATGTGTTTAGTCATTTATCCACACATTTTCATTAAATTTCTCCTAGGAAATTTCATAGTACCTATCCTTATGAGTAAGAGAAGTGAATATTAATTTAAGTTTGAAATGTTTTATATATTTTATTTTTTAAATGATTATTTTTTAGTACATAAATAATGCAGTCTATTACTGAGCTTGCTTAATATAACAGAATTACACATTATTTGGGGTTAAATTTCATGGGTTCTTAAAGTCACAAAATTATCAGCAATAATTATTTCATTTTTAATGTACAGTGCCAAATTTGAAAAAAGTATTATTATATAAAATTTCTTATATAACAGAATGTTGATAGTGATAGCCAGCATATTGATTTTGCATGTACTATAATGGCTTTAGTAATTTAATTTTTTTCTTAGTGAAATTCTGTTATTTGATACTGGTTCTTCTTTACTTATAATTAATTTCAAATTTTATTACATGCATATTTTGCATGTTAAGATAATCATTTTATCTTTCACAGATCATAGATGTTTCTTTTTCCTGTTTTGTGACCATTTTTTTAAAAATTATATAGTTGATTATTGAGAATTCTACAGAGAAACTAGATATACCCACTGCATTAGTCAATAGTGAAAACATATTTTTGTTATTTTGAGTCTATTTGAGAGTAGTTTCTTACATATAAAATGTATATCTTGTATTGTAAAGTTCCACTGAAAATTCACATCATTACTTTTAAGTAACTTTAATATAGTTGTCGCATACAATGGAAAAAGATTCATAAAGTAAGAATAAGAATTATTGTAAACTACTACATATCTTCTTGAAAGCTACTCTAAAGAAATGTTTGCAGTGGATACTTTGTAATTAAGGTTAACATATACAATCATGGAAATAGAAGTTTACTTTATGCAAATGTACTTACCTATATTTTAATAAAATATGATTTAAAATGTTAGAGTAGTATATATTTGCTGACTGAATGAGTACATATTTTAGAAGCATCAACCATTTTATACTGGTGCAGTTTTAGATGACACCCTAAGTGCTATTGTGAAAATAAAAGAGAAAGGTTTGTTTAGTTATTTTAAATTCCTACTGTATTTTAGGGTTGGCCTGTCATGAAGCTTTTAAGTTAGTTCTAATTGATGTTTTCTTGTTTTAAATTTCTATTGTAATTTAAATAGCTATGGGGTTTATGTTTCTAAGTTACTTTATAGAAAAATTGCTTGGCAGGCACTTGTTTAAGAAAACAGTCATTTTAAACAGTGGTTTTTCAGTATTTTTTTTGAGAAATTAATTGCTTTATAAAAGTTGAGAAACAATAACAATGTTGGAAATTTCGAAACTAGGCAAACAAAATTTATTGGCTGACAATCCTTTATAAGCATAATACTTTATATTTTCTAAATTTGTAAGAAACAATCACAACACAAAATTTAGTTACTAACAGTCATAATTTTCTCTGTGTAGATAACAGTTGGTAAATTATGTCCACTTAAAATATCTACAAATAAATTCTAAACCCCAAAATCATGAATGTAAGTGGCAAAGAAAATAAATAAGGAAATAAGTATTTAGTCAAAGTTTATTTTCACTTCTGTCTTTAAAATAATTAGGTCATTTCACTTTGTATTTTAATTGTGATAAATGTCATTTGGAAATAATTTTATATCAATCCATACTTACTCAAAGTAACGATATCATATTTTCTCATTATTACCAAAACTCAGGGACTCAATTGGAACTCCAGAAACATTGTGCCCTGCCATAACTGTTCTTTAAAGTAGAATGTCACAAATAAATCCTGTGCTGATAGATCCTCTTAAACGCATAGCATTTCATTTTCAAAAAAATGCTCTAATGCCAAGTATATCATTATGGTATGAATGGAAAATTAACTAATGGTTTATAAAGTATAGTAATTTTACATTTACATGATGTCAGTAAATAAAGCATAATTCTTTCTCTCCACCATTGGGAAAGAAATGATTTTCCATTGAACAAATAAGAAAAATATATTCCATGTCTATGAATAGATAAAGTGACAGAAATCACAGTGATTTCATTTAATGCCTTATATATCTTACTTTATGGATAAAAGGGATAAGTATTTACTTACAAACATTTAAAAGTAGTAGGAAATGTATTAAGTTCTGGTTTTTAGGAAGTAAAGAGATTGCAAGTCTACAGTCTCTCCTAACAGGTAAAGAAATATCTGAAAGAACTGACTCTTGACTCATCAAGAGTCAGTTCTTTCATTTATAAAGGAAGTGAGGTCATATAGCATATTTGTGCCTCAAAAATTGTAGAGATTGACAGATATATACAGATAATTACAACTTAGCCGATCATAATTAAAAATCACAAAAACAGAAACTTATGAGCAGAAACATCCATAGGAAACAGTGCCAGGGTAGCAAAACCTAAAGTCCGGCTCAACTGACAAGCATGAGAGTTAAAAACTCCAGGAAGATTTATTCATATGGGGGGCTGCACAGTTTTGTGAATTTTACTACCATAAGATCTACTATGTTCTCTTTGTAATGATTCCATAAAAAGCTCCTGTTGTATCCAGGAAGGGGAAGGGGAAAAGAACCATTTTGAAACATAACAGAGAATTCTGTTCTAAAGTATGTAACCTTTGCCTAATCTAGTTTTTCAGAGCCTGACTGTCCTCAGGGAAGGGAAATATCCAACTTTCCATCCTGTTCTTCCAAGAGGGATAGAAAGAGGATCTGGGAAGCATTGGGGAATGCCACAGGCCAGATGCACAATCTTATGAAATGATTGAAATCTGATGCATAGGACTATAGGATGCATGCCTGCTCTCAGACTTTGTCACCAAATTACTAAACATTTAACTGACAGATTTCCTTTAATTTAATACATCATGTCTTGCTATCATGAAAAAATAACAAGATAAATTTAAAAAAACAACAACAACACAAAACAGTTTGAAGAGATAGAAAAAGTATCAGAATCAAACTCATATACACGGGGATATTGGAATTATCATAATTGGAATTTAATGCACTTATGATTAATATTAATGGATAAACTAGACACCATTTGATAACAGATGAGTCATGTAAGCAAATAGATGGGAATTCATCAATAATAAGTGGAAGAGGACAAGAACACTTCAGCAGAAATTTTTTTAAAAAGCCTTTGATGTGTAGATTAGTAGGTTGGGATATCTGAGTTTGAAATGTCAGTAGAAAATTCTGAAGTAGAAAACCAAAATGAAAAAAAAAAATTCTGAAAAAATAAATAGGGAGAATATCCAAAAATGTTGGGACAACTACTAAGTGTGCAATATGTATGTAACTAGCTAACCAAAGGGAGAAGAAAGAGAAAAACAGAAGCAATAGTTGAAGCAATAACAAATAAGGATTTCGGGCTGGGGATGTGGCTCAGCGGTAGCGCGCTCGCCCGGCGTGCGTGCGGCCCGGGTTCGATCCTCAGCACCACATACCAACAAAGATGTTGTGTCCGCCGAGAACTAAAAAATAAATATTAAAAATTCTCTCTCTCTCTCTCTCTCTCTCTCTCTCTCTCTCTCTCTCTCTCTCTCTCCCCTCTCTCACTCTCTCTTTAAAAAAAAAAAATAAGAATTTCATCAAATTAATGTTGGATACCAAATGACAGTTCCAAGGAACTCAGACAACACCCACCATGATAAATGCTAAAATTTAAAAAATAGACCTAAATATACAATATTCAACTTTCAGAAATTCAGAGAAAAGTGTGAATAATCCAAAGAGGAAAAGTACCTTATGTATAGAGGAGCAAAAATAAAAGTCATTACTGATTTATTCTCAGAAACCATGCAAAAATAAGAGTAAAAATCATGTTCATTTATGTATGCTAAAGTATAATTGTCATTAACAAAACAATGATATAATGAATGACAGAAATTACAAAGCACTCCCTGTGAAGAATATAGTGCTGATTGAAAGTGAATTTTATAGATTAAGATGGAAAGAACTGACATCTTGACAATATTGATTCTTCTTATCCATGAACAAAGTATCTCTCCATTTATTTAGTTCTTTTCAGAAAATTTTCATCAGTTTTTCAGCTTTTCTCATTTAGATACTTTACGGAGTTTTTTTTTTTTTAATTTACATCTAATGCTAAGAATATATTTATAACTAATCCAAGTTCACTTTCAAATAGCTCTGTACCTCTTCACAGATAGAGTACCTCAAAATAATAAAATATTCCTCATCTCTCTATTCCTTGGAGGAGATATAATGTGTACAGTTAAAGGAAAGACCTCAGCCCAATAAGACAACATACTACATTATTTTACTTATATAACATTCTAGAAAACGTAATATCATGAATAAATAAAAGGATTCGTGGTTGCCAGAGCTTAAGTGGGTATTAACTGAAAGGGCACAGATAAACTTTAGGAATATGAAAGAGCTCTGTATTATACCCACATTGATGTATACATGATATTGTCAAAAACTAGAATACACAACATCAGGAATGAACTCCAGTGAAAACTGTGGATTTTGCATAACAATAATATGTCATTGATTATAACAAATGTACCACCCTAGTGGGAGAGGTTGATATTAGAAAAGGCTGAAAATGAGGCTTCAGGTAATAATAATAATTGGAAAAGCTTTTACAGTAGGGTCAGTTTTGTTATAAAACCAAAGTGTTCTAAAATTAAAGTTTATCAGTATGTAAATATGTATGTGATTAATCCCCCCCCCCTTCCATTCTCTAGACCAGAGAGTGTCAACATAAGACATTTTGCTTGGCACTCTGTATGGACAATTGGCAACGCCTGGAATCATTTATAATCACCACACTTGCAGGGTATATTTGGGTTGTTGCTACTAGCCTCACATGGGTAGAAACCAGGAAAGTTGCTAAGCATCTGTAATGAGCAGGACCACTCTTCATAACCAAGTATAATTCAGTCTGAATGTCCATGGTGCCAGGAGGAGAACTATTGGCTTGGAGCAGCCAAAATGAACTTCTCTTTACCAATGCTTGTCTTGAGTTAAATAATTGTTCAACAGCCTACAAAAATCTTACATTAAATTTTTCTTCATTATTATGGGAGCATGTGCTAATAATGTTCCCCCTTTGAAATGTTATGTTAAATTTTTTAGTGTGATTTGAATCTACCTAAAAAGTCATAAAAATTATATTGCTAGGCTCATCCTGCATATGTAGGGCCTCAACACTTTAAAAGTCACTCAACCTAGGTCCTTCAGTTCATCAGGTCTGATTCATACACTCACATTTCACTCCAAAGATTGTGTGCCCAGCCTCCTGATCAGTCTGCATCTCTGTTTGTGGACCTGGCAGTCATTTCCCCAGGTGCTGTCAGTGGAGCACCTTAGACTTCAAGGTAACAGACTGAATGCTGGAGATGAGCACAGGGAGGGCAGTGCTAAGGATTAGCAGAAGGATTTTAAATTGCATTTGGACTCACCATTGAAAACTGTTAAGAGAGGTATCAGAAATAAGCAAAGATGAGTCCTAATTAAAAACAACTTCAAGATTTGGCTTTATGAACTATATGAAATCTCACGTTCTTAACTTCTCCATGGAATTGCTGTTACCATTCATTTGAGACTATAATAATGTGAAGGTTTCCTAAAAGATACATGTTAAATTTCTAACTATTTGATAATCATAAAAAAGGCTTTTCTTTCTCTCTCCCCAACACCTTGACTTCTTCTCCCTCTTACTCTCTAGAAGAGAGAAGAGTACTAAAAGAGGTAGTGGAGTCTAAAGTGTCACAAATCATTACTGCACATTGTTTTTTTATTCATCACTTACATGAAAAATTTAGGGGCACATTTATTGCTTTTCCTGCTATGGAATAACCATACACAATTTTATATTTTTTAATTTCCATAATTACAGATGATAACCTAGGGAGAGAGAAATGGACCAGTCCAGTTTTATAAAACACTAAGGTGGTGATGCCCAGCAACATCTGTTAAATCAGCTGTAGGCTTCTTGACTGATGGTCAAACCTCATTTGGTAAAAATTTTTAATGACTTGACATACAAACACAAAAGTTTTGTAATGCTTAGACTAATGTCTAGAGTTCTTTATTCTCCTATGTCTCAGAAATGGGTTATTTTGCCAGCTTTATGAACAGAAAGGCCAAGATATGCATCTTCCCATTGTGATATGAAATTTTTATCCTATCTGATTACTACCTCAATCTCTTATAATTTGAATGATGGAAACCTAAATTCTTCTGGTAAATTAGATTATTTTTAATTTACACAGCCGAGCATCAGAGGATTAAAAATGAAAGGATTATACAGAATCTCTAAGGAATTTGACCTTAGGAAATCTACCATAAATGACTTTTCAGTTGCCAGATTTAGCAAATAAAAACATAGAATGCCCAATTAAATCTAAATCTTAGGTATCAAAACACAATGTATGTCGTTAGTACAAGTCTGTCCTATACAAACATGAATACAAATATGTTTGCTTCTTACTTCAAGCTTAATTAACTGTCACTTATCATACCTGGCAAAACTACCCTCTCCTACATCTTTGTATCCACTCTTGGTAACACATTTATCTATTCAACTTCACATTAGTCTACTGAAAAACAATTTCCATTTCTAATTTCCAATAAATATTTAAGATCTGAAAAAGGAATACAGTTTTGGAGAGGAGTCACAGATAATATTTTTCACTTAGGTAGATAGTAAAGAGTGAAAAGAAATATACACTCCCTCATGGTAAAAGATGTATTTGAAAATACTAAGATGGTTCTGTTTCAATATTCATTTTATCTTTTTTATACTGTAAGTGAAGGTCAAATGACAAAGAGTACATAAAAGAGTTATAAAAAATTTCAAAAACTATCTGGAGTAAACAAGTTAATTTGAGTGTTGTTTAATTTTTGACATTATTTTCATCTTTTAGAGAAAAGTGAAAGTCTTCATTAATCATCTGCTAGTAAAATGTTTATAAAAAATATGTATGTATCCTCTAGCAATTACTGAGCTTCTTGATTTATTTACTCAATTTGAGTTTTAGAGCCATCACAACAATAATAAAATCATATTAAGGACATTTAAATTAAATACTATTTGGTTTACGTGATAGTTAAGATGGTGTGCTAATTACTTACTCCTTCTTTAGATTCTAACCAATTGACAATGGTTCCATTGGGATACAGGTACTAGGTTTATAAATTTATTTTCAATGAAAACTTCTGCTAAACTGAATCACAGAGTGTTGCACAGGCTGGAGGTTAAATGAGGTTTTCATTTTCCTCTCTGTTGAGCTGAAGACAGCTGTACCCACACAGCTGACTTGCCACTCCACAGAATGCTGAGGAAATAGTCTCTGGGAGCCACTCAAGCAGCAGTTGTGAAAAACTGCTGAAATGCTGGCACTATTAAAAATTCCCCAAAAGACCGAGGGTGCTAGCAGAATTCTATTTGGATGAATAATCAGTGACCAGGTTGACATGGATAGTGAGTACTTCATGTTTTATCTTTTCAGGAACTCAAACATTTCTCTGCCTGTAGTGAAACTTCTTCCATTCTTTCAAATATTGTGCTGCCTAATAACTGGACCCGTGACCCACAGATACATCTGCTGAAGTGAGGTTCCAAAGACAACAAATCCCGCTCTGTAATGAACTTACCAAAACTATACGTACTCAAAGAATCCTCTTAACTGTAGTGTAGGCGGGCAAATGGAAGACTGAATAGTTTATGACAAGGACTTCTTGACCAGTTTCCTTGTACTTTTCCTGTAATGGACCATGCTGATGGGATCACTCTGCTGACAAATGGTTTTATTTTATATTTTCTGTGTTGGGTTCACTGACTACTACATTAAGATGGAGGTCAGAGGTTTATATAAAGCACTAGCTGAGACCTAATGCCAGGCAATCACAAATGGGTATTATGAATTTCGGGAAGTATTTCCACTTGAGTTTCTTTTTGTTTCTCCTTTCCAGACTAGCACAGCTTTCTTACCTTCTAGTGTCAGGATGAGAATCAAATGTTAATTGTTTTGTGTTCTTCCTATTTTAATATGTCAGCATATTTCATCAGTTTCATGTGACTTTTTAAATATATTATCATTGAAATTAGTTTGGTTTTTACAATCAAAACATTGATTTTATAAATTTAAATAGGATGTGTTTTTCTTTCTTGATGATCATAAATTATGTGACATCTTACAATTAATAAGAACTTAGATCTAAAAAAGATAGTAGTTTATGTGAAGCAGATCTTTTACTCATCCTAATATTTACAAAGTCCTGATGAATTTTTATGATTCCCTCAATTCTAATTAGTCTGATGTCATTGTGTGTGTGTGCTTGTGTATATTTACTTTAATTTTGCAGGCATGTTCATGGGCTTTTGAGATAGGAACATGGTGGGGTTTAATTGTGCATCCTATTTTATATAGTCAACAAAAACCATCTTTAATTTGTGTCCCTTTCCATTTAATAGCACATGGGAAAGACATCAGAGTTTCCTATCGAGCTTCTTTACAATAGAGGAGCTGGAGCAAGAACTGAAGAATATGATTAGGCAGAGAAATGTAAAATGTTATAAAAAGTAAGAATTCTTCCTGACAACTCTAAGAATTGCTCAGATTTCAAAAGTCAACTGTTGTTCTCATGATCTTTTAAATATTGTCTATATTGTTTATTGTTGGCATAAATGATATTAAATTATTGATATAAATTAAGATGTTTTGTCAGAATCTAATTTTCTTTCTGGAACCCTTCCTGGTACACAGCAACTAAATAATAATAAACTGACAAAAAATTTATTAATGATGTGCAAATAATGGATTTTTAAAAATTTACAAATATATAGAAACCAAAATCATTTCCTCTAAAATCCAAAGGAGTTCAGAGTCTTTCTTATAATCCTGCTTTGCAATATTTGTAATGTACTTGTGTGTCTATTGGAGAATTTGTTCCATTTTCTCACTACTGAACTCTAATACTCTTGGTTTTCTTTAATTGTGTATGAACTATCAATGTAAAGCAAATGTAAATATCAGTAATAAAATGTTTAACCAAAATGTAAATTTTGTACCATTGCATTTGATTTGAAGTCAAACTAAGTATAGGAGAGAATTAAAAGACTTCAAGGAAACTCTATTATGTTTATTACTTAATGATGCAATTTTTGACATAATGGATGTACTCAGGGTGATTGTGAAAATAAAGAAGAGTTTGGATGTTAGAAATAATGAATGATAAAAATTATTCCTTTCAATTTGTGAGCTGAAACTTTAATAATTATTATTTATTATTATTCAAGGTAAATATGAATTTTGTTGAATATGTCTCCCAATTGATATACTATTTTACAAATTATGGATAGATAAAAATAAATATGCTTAATTAACTTTTAGGTAAATTTTAAATTTAATTTTCAATAAATTTTAAGTAAAATGGCATTACCATAATATCGATGATTGTCTATGTTTTTGACATATTTTCTGAGTCTTCACAATTGATAACTAATGCAAAATCTAGGCAAAGGTATTTAAAATGTTATATATGAAAAAAAATTTTAAAAAATGTTATATATGAAAAATATTTGCATATATTTTCATTAAGATCTATTTAATTTTTTTTCTCAATATAAAGATTGTCTTCAAAGGTAGAACACTGTTTTAACAGAATTATAATTAACTAAATTATGTCTTAAAGGAATAGCATAGCCATGAAGAGGGGGATGGGAAAAGCCCTGCATGTAGGCTATTAGCATCTCAGTATGTTGCCCATTATACTATTTTGTACACCATTCAGAAACCTAAATAAAGGAGAAAATTGCTTTCTGTAAATTGGACACCTAAGCACACACAGAGCGTGTAATTAATACAAAGATGGAAGGGTGTATTCATTAGCCGTTTTTGTGCTATAATAAAAAGGGCTATTCTTGCTTTTAGGAATATTGATAGAAAACTAAGTTCAGGGTGACTTTTTGTAGAGAAATAAAACACTAGTAATGAAATTTAATTGAAAAATATTTTTGACACCATTACAATTAAAAATAAATATTTAGAAACTGAGTTTAAAAAATTCTTTATACATGCTAACAAATTCTTTGAGGTAATAAAATAATAATACAAATTTTTTTTTTACGAATGAAATTTATTCTCCATGAATATTTATGTTTTATTCTTAAGGAATATTTCATGGCCAAGTTAATTTAGCATCTAACCTCATCAAGCTGCAGCTAACCTGTTGTGCGTGAATGGGTGCCCTAACATATTTGCTGTGCTAAGATTTTTAACATCACATACTATTCTGTGCACCCATCTGTGGATGGTTATGGTATAAGTATACTTCTATCTCTTTCCCAGTCATCCAAATTAAATGCTTTAATTTTGAGTGGCAGATGTTACTAGTCTGTCTCTCTTTTTCTTGGTCGAGTATATACTTCTGCTCACATTTCACTGGAAAAGCAAATTACCTGGACAGATCTCACTTTAAAAAGTCCATGTCCACTAATCTTAGTTCAGTGGATATAGAGTAAAAATCTTTCAAAAATTTGTTTATCTCCTCTTCTTTAAATACACTGATGAAATTGAAATCACATCAAGTCAAAAGACACACATGAGGAGAAACGTTAATTGTTTGAAACTTACACTTGTAAACCAGGTCTATGACATGTTTTTCCATTTATCTAGATAATTCACAATGTTTCTGAATAACCATGTACACATTTCTTGCAGGATTGGTACATGTATTAGATGTATTACTAAGTATTAATTACTATTTGTTGTTGTTGAATTATATTTAGTTTTTTAAAGTAGCATTTCCTGAATTTCTATTGTTTGTGTACAGAAATAAAATTGTTGTTGATTAAGCCTGTTTTCTTTAACATTGCTTTACTTTAACCTAAGAAAAAAATGGGTATTGTTGCCACCACTATGAAGTTAGACTTCAACTGACTCTGGAGGTGGTACGTGAATTGAAAAGAACTTTGTGCTGGAACTTAAGGCTTAGCTATCATTCAGGACAACTCCATGAACTTGAGAAGTCATTTTAGCTTTATACTTATTTATCTATAGGATAGTATTGCAAAGACTCCTTGGTCCTTCTCAAATCTAAATTTTTATTATTTTAATCTCTAACTTATTTTCATGAGATTTCAAGTTTAATTTCTATAAAATACCTTAATGTCAACTTAATAGAAAAATAAACTTAAAATCTAACTTTGAAAGAGCTATGCATTTTATCAAGTCATTAGGAATAAAACTGAAAAGGAGCTATTAACTTAAATCATCCTGAAAGATTTATTTTCACGCCTGTTCAACCTGCCCACATAGGTCAGGCAAAATATTTTCATGTTGAAATGTTTCAATGAATAATATTTTTTCTATTCTTGGTCACATTAATCTCTCTCATGAATACTTTTTTACACATGTATATATAATGATGTTTTGAATCCATGGAGACAAGCTTTATAATCAAGTTTAGGTTCCTTGAAATATTGAAACCTAAATGGACAGCACTTACTGAAAATAAGACTGACATCACCACCCCATTCCACACACCATATGTCACTGAATAGCTTCCACTCTGCCAAGATGTAATTTAAAGCAGTGACCTAGAAATAAAAGACTACATATACCATTACCAATCAATCCCCTGAGCCATTCAGTCTCCACTCAGAACTATTTTAATAAATCATTTCCATTTATATTGATGAGCTGTTAATGCAAATTGTAAGTAAAAGGACAGTTGACTTTTATTAGCAAAGACATTAATATATAATATGCTACACAAAAAATTCCATGGTCTATGCTCAATATGATACAATATAATTCTTATCCAGAGGAATAGATGAAATGAAATATCATTAATTTTTTAGAACTTCAGGTATTCATATTTTTACATCTTATTTAATGTCTTATACAGTTTATAAACACATAGCTATGCAGATACAATTTTCAGAATCTGGATTTCATCCTATGTATTTTTTAATTAGGTAATTAACAACAGGTAGTTTCAATGATGGAAAGAATTTCAACTCCTGTTCATGCTTTTAAATGTCAGTTGACTAATTCTGATTGGGTTCAAGTTTACAGTTATACTTACATAATTCTGTATCATCACATTAATTCAACCTCTGATTTTTTTCAGCGTTTTTAATACTAATGGCATCATTCATATTATTAGAATAAGAGTAAGTAACAATTAACAACCGGTATTTTGGAGGTTTTCAGGTTATGAATTGAAATCACATTAATAAATTCTTTGTTTTCCAAATATATAAACTTAGACAGCAATTCATTCATTCTGCATAAACTTAGCAATGTCACTCATTGTAATGAATGCTGGGAAAAAAAAAAACAGAGGCAAAAAAATTTGTCCAATGTATAAAGAGCATATTAACAATTTTATATTCCTCTAAAAATTACAATATTATTCTCATTTCCTCTATGCTATCAATAATAAAAAATTAATCATCTGTAACTATGCCTCAAAGAAAAATACAAATGCATTTTTCTGCTTGGTTGAAGAAACTTGTTCTCCCTGACACAATCTCTCCAATGGTGGAGGGGTGGTGAAATACCATAGGGACATCTCCAATGTTATATCCTATTAACCAATGTTAATAGGGTTTTGTTAAAATGTTTTCTTATTGAGAAATGTTTAGAAATGTTTCATATTACATTTTCTTGTAAGCATTTTACAAGAAACTTATGTGCCATTTAATGACCAGGGTACATTCTGAGAAGAGCATCATTAAGCCATTTAGTCTTTGTGTGAATAGCATAAGAGTGTATCTGCATAATTTTATCTGATTTTGGCATCACTAGGTAATATAATCTTAAAAGACCAACAACATTGTATATATTGTCCATAACTGATAGCTGCACAGTTACGTGGCACATGGCTGCATAAAATCTGAGAAATACTGCAATGAATGATGTAATTTTGTAAATGGTTTCTAGAACTCTTCTTACCATTGTATTTTAGTGGTATTTTCTCATTACCTAAATAAAAAAATAGAACATTAACATCCATACAAGCTATTTTATTCCATTAATTTTTTGAAAATGCAAAATATCAGTCACTAGATTTGCTGATTGAAAATATGTGTATTAACAAAATTCCCAAGTGATTTGTAACTGTATTAAAATTTGAAGCATGAAAATAGATGAATGGTTCTCATAATATGGTCCTGAGAATAACAACATTAACATCACCTAAAAACTTGTTAGACATGTAAATTCTTAGGCCTCATGCTAATCTTACTGAGTCAGAAATTCTGGAGGTGAGCTCTAGTGAGCTGTGTTTATAAAGTCCTGCCACAAGATTCTGATGCAAACCAAAGCTTGTGAATTGCTGTTAAACAATGAATGTTAAATGTCATTTGGAGAATCTTGTTTTGTTTTGTTTTAAGGTCTGGGTCTTATGCTCAAACCAAGTAAATGAGAATGTGTGTAAGAGCCTAGAGAAGGTGTTAGTCTTGAGTGTGCTTTGTAATCAAAGTACTTTGTAACGAAAGTAATGCTCAGTCCTGAGATTGAGAATCACTTATGTTCATGATATTTCCATCTACTGTGAAGATGGAAATGTCTTATAAACACGGACTCATTTAATGTCCAAGGAAATGGAACCAGAACATACATATATATTATGTGAGCAGAGTAATGCACAGTGTAATCAATAAAGAAATATAGTTAGTTATATTCTGGAAGGAATTAGGCAAATCCCCCTGGTTGATATATTAGGGTGGCAGGAAGTGGGCTCTTACACATTATGCTCAGAACAACTTATAATCATACAGCCCATCCTTCTTCCTCCTCCTCTCTCCCCACCACCATGTAGTTCTCAAGTTTCTTCACTGCTGCTGGTGAACTTTTACCACCATGAAACCTAAATAGCAAGAGCCATCTCTTAGGTTATCAAAAACATATCAATTCCATGGCCACCACTGTCTGTAAGTCCTCTGTGAAAACAATGGTGAAACTACTCTCCACGAAACAGAAAATTCAGGACCATATTACAAAAGAACAAAATAACAGTTAATCCACAAAAGAACAGTTAATCTCAGAGAAATTCGATCTCATAAAACTTTCTTCAACATAGATATATTAGTAATTTTATGTAGACAAGATAGCTAGAATTGAAATGATGTGAGATGGGAAAACAAAAATCTCAAAAGATATGTTTGAGCAAATTTTTTCTTCAATATAGTTCTTTGGCCACTAAGGCATCAAGAATCTGACTAGACTTCTTTCCAAATGTACCCAAATGTGGTGGTTTCTCCCATCTCTTTCTCTTTATCTTCTCTTCTCCCCATTTCAGAGTATTAATTTTTTCCTGTATGTTTATGCTTAGCAAAAAACACTTCTTTCTGAAGGTAAGTGATCAGCTTATCAAGGTGATTAGAAGATAAAAATGACTATAGCATGAATGATTCTACTTATGAAACCATTAATTTTATTTCTGTAAGGTGAGAAGATATGTAGATTTATATGCAAGATTTCCTGTATATATCTGTTGCCTATACATTCTGTCCATTCATACCTTGTTTTAGGGTTTTCTTTTTTAATTGCTAACAAAATATTGTTATTAGTTTTATTAAACATTGTCAGTTTGGGTCTGGTAACATTTACTAGCACATCAGCTTCTGCCTCGCAATCCTGTAATCCTGTGTAAGACACATGTGTGGTGAATGGAGTCCTCACTTTAACTCTTGGTTAAATCTGAAAGACAATCATTCTTGAAAACCCTTTCACTACCAAGTAACTACCTCTTTTTAAAGGACAGCATACAGATTGCAGAATCACGTCGGTTACACATCCACAATTTTACATAATGCCCTATTAGTAACTGTTGTATTCTGCTACCTTTCCTATCCCCTACTATCCCCCCTCCCCTTCCCTTACATCTTCTCTCTCTACCCCATCTACTGTAATTCATTTCTCTCCTTGTTTATTTTCCCATTCTCCTCACAACCTCTTATATGTAATTTTGTATAGCAATCTGCATTTGGGGTAAAAATTGGGAGTTCATAACCCACTTCAATCTAATGTATGAAATATGATATGTCAAGAGCTTTGTAATGTTGTGAACAACCAATAAAAAAATTTAAAAAAAATAAAAAAAATAAAGGACAGCATACAGATGCCTGATGATAAAAAAATGTTTATCCTTCAGAGCCCTTCCTCCACCTTATCAAGAACCTGCTCCAACCTGTTGCCAAGGTATCCTGTCCCAGGAATTGCCCTCCCTACAGGGAGCTATAGGGTTGTTAATGTGTTCTTGGCTACTCCATCCTGCCCTTCCCCCTTCAGCCCACCTATTACCACCTTTGGTCCATCGCACCAAGCATTCCTAGGCCTAGTCCTGGACCTAGTCAGTGATGACTCTAACTCTAATCCATGAATTAGTCTAGCCTCCTCCCCATGTCTGTAACATTATACTCCAACTAGAAGACAACTGTTCAATTTCAGTATATATGTACAGTAAAATCATAATTAATCTGTAACACTCTGAGAAACAACACTTTGTACTAGAGTACGGTGTTTATGTTCATTTATTTTGCTTTTAGTTTTATATTTTCTAGTTATTTGTAAGTCACCTATATCTGTTCATTTTCTGTCACCTCCTTTAAAGGGATTACTTCATACATTTGTAATATGATAAGAATCTTCCATCACAATGATATACTTTAGAAGAAAATTTGGCAGTTTTTGTAAAAATAAAGTCTTATCAAAATATCCAGCAATTATGCTCCTAAATATTTACCCAATTGACTTGAACTCTTATGTCTGCATACAAAAATATCTGCCTGCAATTATTTAAACAGTTTTATTCATAACTTCCCCAAACTAGCAATAACCTTCTTCTGTATAGAGTACCAAACTAGATAATGTCCTTGAAATTGTTTACTTCCTTCTATAATTGAAATAGTCTTTTATATTTGTCCATATGTTGATCTTACATATTGAATGTCAAGAAACATTATTTACCATAAGAAAGTGTTATTGAAGAGTGAAGTATATTAAATATAGATCTATACAACACAATGACAATCCAATTTTAGAAAATACATTCACACAACTTTTATTTGACAGCTGATATACTCGTCCTCTATTTTCTGGATGATTTGCTTTTGTTTTTCTTTATATATATATATATATATCATCTATAAATTTCCACTGATCCCTGGGCTGATGGTCTGATGGTTCCCTGCTTCTCCATCCAGCTGGGCATAGCATAAGGTGTGGCACCACATTTGAGACATCAAGTGGCTGGCAGAAGCAGCAGCAGCACTGAATACTTCTCTTATCATCACTTGGGATAGCAATGAGTCAGCATCCCTGACAGTGATACTTCTGGTTATCCATGACACGTCCTGCTTCCCCACATGTTGAAGTATGAACATTAGAGAAGCATGCCAAGGCAAGCATATAAAGCAGGGTTTATTTAAAAAGGAGTAACATAGACTTCTCCCAGGAGGGAGAAGGGGGCCAGAGCTGGTATCCAGGTATCCCAAGGCTATATCCTAGTCTTCCTTTGATCTCCTGCCTTTCCCTCCTTATCGTTTTTTGGGTTTTAAACACTTGAGAAGAGTTATAGTCATTTTATATTCTAATAAAATTGCCACATTATTATTAGAATTAAAGGAAATCTAAATGTACCTTATAGAATTTGGGAAAATCATAACATCATGAATTATTCATATTTAAAATCATGGAATGTTTGTTTATTTACTCATTTTCTTTTATAACCCATAAAAGTTTTTTATTATAGCTATGGATTTGGTCACTTTATATTATAGAAAATTCTTAGGTATTTAATATAGTTTTATATTATTCTAAGTTGACATTTATTATATATTTATGAATATATAAAATTTGGTAATTGAAAATATGAAGATAATTTTATACACATGTTGTTTACAGCCAGTGAACAAACTCATTTATTCTAATAAGTGTCAATGTTATATGTTTTTATACGTGTTAAATAACATAAATTATTTTCTAAAAAGATAAAATTATATATATATATATATATATATATAATTTGATATGTAATAAAAATCATGATTTTTTTCAGCTTAATAATTTAATGAAGGCTTATTTAATAAATGGTGACCTTTGTTTCTGATTATTGACCTTTTTGTGTATGTCATCATTGAGCTTTTATTATTTTAGAATAAATATTTGGACTATTGATTAAATTATGCACTTAACATATGCCTTTATCATTTACTGAAATAATTATGTGCATATATATTTTTCCCTTATTTATTGAAGTAAAATACTATAATTAGAGTTTTAATAGCTTTGCATAATCTCAATGAATTATTTTTTAACACTGCTTTTTAAATTTTTTAATGTTTCCATATTTAGATAGAACATTTTGCATTTTCATTATCTTTGAGAAAGTTGTTCTATCACAATTCAACTGTCTTTGTAAGTTCATTTTTTTTTAGTTTCAAAAGAAGCATAAAACAATATCTAATATCAGATTCCCCTAATCTTTTGAAACACTAGTGAACTGTGCGTCTGTAATTCATGCTAGCATTAATGTGTCTTCATGAACAATATTCTTTCCATAATAGTGTGCTGTTTTTAACTGGGAATATGTAGAAAAAGAGAAAAAGGTAAAAAAATAAATAAATAAATAGAACTCCCCATATGGACACATAAGTTCTAGGGGGCAATTAAGTTTAGATCTTACAGAAATACAAACCTTACTTATTAAGTTCTTGTGGTAAATGTATCTCTACATTCTAATAAATTTTACAATATATCTCTGACTCTCTAGGATTCACCATCTTTTCATGCTCATTTTTTTTCAGATGATCAAGGTGTTTGAGTAAAAGAGGAAGTTCTCAGAAAAATCTTGAAGGACAATGTAATTAGGGAAATCTTTAATGAGTTAAGTTTTTAGAAGGGTACATTCCTGCAACAACCTATTGAAACAGCCAATTAAAAGATAATTAGGATAAATCATAGTGAGAAAGGAGATAACCTCGAATCTTCAAGAACAGACCATCTTGCTTCATATAAAATTTCCAAGGTGATTCTTCCAGTAGCCTCAGAATTAAATGTAGAAATAAGGTTCATTTTGACATTACAAAAATTAATTCAAAAATATATCATTTTAAAATTGTTATGTTCAAAAATACACTTTATAAGAGGATATGTTAACTAAAATAAAGTAGAAAACCTTTGTCAGTTAATTCCTCTCTATGCATGTGAACAGCTCAATTCCATTCTAGGAAGGTCGTAGTTCATTCTGTTATTTCTTCACTCACTTTTACCTCCTGTCTGCAGAGCACTGGGCATGATCAAGACCTCTGTGCATAATACAGATTGAACTTGGTCTGTAATTTTTTTAAAAACTAGTCTTATTAGTTCATTTTAGATATACATAATAGTAGAATTCATTTTGACATAAGTATAGAAGCATGGAGTATAATTTGCTCTAAGTCAGTTCCCAGTACTTCCTTTCTGCTTCCCCTCGTCCATCTCTCTGTCTGTTCATTTCCTTGTTTTCTCATACTTTTAAAACTTTAGCAACAGGATTCCATGGTACAGGAAAAAAAAGTTGTCTAAAAATGATGACCTTGAGAGATACAAATTATTTAAATTGTGTTAGACATAAATTTAAAATTCTTAATTGCCTGAACTTCTAAACAAAACTCCACTATGCATTTGACTTTCTAGAATTACTACACATTTCTAAATCACTAAAAATGAGAAAAAAAAAAACTTTTCTTCAAATAACATCTATTAGTAGCTACAAAATTTAAAATATATGTTGTATTCATTTATAAATAAGTCATCAGGAAAATAAGTGGATGCATGAGACTTTCCTTGTATGTGCATGATAATGAAACCAGACAACAGATTCATGCCTTGGCTCCTCCTCTTACTATTTCTAATTAAAGTTACTTGCCCTTGTCAGTCTCATTTTTCTTATGGAAAGCTAAAAAGAATACTAACATTTACCAAAAAAAAAAAATTAAATGAATAAATATGTAAAAATAATTTAAATAGAATATGGTGAGTGCACTGTATAACACTTGATAAATATCAATTATATTGTGTGTATTTCACCAAAGTTGATGCACATTCACATCTGAGAAAGGCATAGAGATAGAGAAGGGATACTTTTTATTTTGATAAGAATTCTGAAATCTTTTTTTTTCTTTTTTAGAAAATTACTCCAAGGCACACTCAGAAGTTTTTCCTCCTTATTAAATAAAATTCACTTGTCCTAAGTAACTTTTGTGTCAGAAGCTGATCATTCAAATAAGAAGTTTAAGGGTTGTGATTATATTTTACCAAGTAGATCTTGTGTCTCTTCACATATGAATGGTATACTGCAGCAACTATAACTGCTTGACACCTTCCCTTTACTTTTCTGTTCTCCTGCATTGGTTTAAACCTTACTATTAAAATTTTAAAATCAACTTTAAGTTACTATAATCCTCAGTCAATTATTCAATGCAATCTCTATTTGCCCTCTAATAGTTATATTTGTCTTCTTTAATTGTTACAGAATATTTAGTTAGGCATATGGACATCCATATAAATATTATTTTTCTCAGTCTTCCTTGCACCCAGGAATAATCATAAAATGGAGCTCCGGTGGGCATCTGTCATCTGACCATCTGGCAGCACTTGAAAGATGCTCTAATGCAGAGATGGTTTGTAGTCATCACAGACCTTTTCATCTCCTCCTCACTTTTCTGCTTCCAAAAAACAGATACCAGAGCTTCCATCATGGACTCTAAGGCTCCAGCCACAGAGTAATTACCTATATGGTGCGTCTCACTGAAAGCAACATGTTAGATGAAATGAAAACACAGAGAAGGAGAAAAGGGTATTTTACCTTATACATGATTTCACTCATCTCTTAGCCAAATAAATTATTTTAGCTTACAGAAAAATAAAAACAAAAAACAGCAACAGAAGAAGAAATATCAGCCTTGTAGTGTTTGATCTTCCTATTCTTTCTGTTGGAATGCTTTCAATCCAAGTATTCCCACAGCTAACTCTTTCACTTACTTAAAATATATATATATATATATATAGCTTCTGCCCTCCAGTATGCCCAATTTCCTCCATTTGTCTGACTCTGCTATTGTATTTTTTATTCTTTATCAATGCTACATACTTTATATGATTTTGTACCTATCTCACTAGCTAAGAGATTTTAATTTATTTTATTCACTGATGTTCTGCATGAGTATCACAGAATGCAAGATAAAAACATCAATGCCAATTAATATTTTTGAGAGGATTTAACAAATATAGTCATTCCAGATATAAAATAAAATTTCATGTAAAGATTCGGCATTGGAAATACTCTACAAGGACACACATTTTAAATTCTAGAATGGCTTCAACCTAGAAGAAAATGAAAAAGAAACCAGAACAGAAGCTTGAAATAATGAAGCAGAAATATCTATGTCTTGTGAAAATTCAAGTTTGTAATTATCATTAGAAGCCAACGGGAGCAGAAAGAAGCTTGTATATTGGCAAGAGTGCAATGAATTGATAAACCATGGAAACAATTTCATAAGACAAGAACAAGAGACAAACAATGAATAAGTATAGTGAGAAATAAGAGTTCAATTCAGCAATGGGCTCTCTATTGCTAAAGTGTCAATCTGCAGGAGTCAAGGGAATAAGATGCTGACAGGCCAAGGTAGGAGAGTAGTGAGTTCAAAGATAGCCTCAGCAAAATCAAGGTGCTAAGCAATGCAATGATACCCTGTCTTCTAAATGGGGATGTGGCTCAGTGGTCAAGTACCCCTGAGTTCAATCCCTGGCATACCCCCCAGCCCTCAAAAAAAAGGAGTACGATGCAGATAGACCAGAGATAATATTATTGTTTTAGAAGCATATGTTTGAATAGGGATTGGGTCTAGAATTGGGAGTGTGGCTAATATGGAATAGAGTAATTTGAGAGAGAAAAATATGAGTGGAAAGATAACATCAAGGAAGAAGAGGACAGTGTAGACTGAGTCCTGAGACCTTTTAAAGGAAGAGAAGAGAACAAACAAGAAAGACACATTAAATCAAACAAGTAGAAAAGGTAGACCTTATTCAACATCTTTGAATACTATATGAAAAGCCATATGTAAACAATGTTTGGAAAAAGATAAATTTTAGAAGTAAAACTAAATAGAATAGAGTCTGATAACTGTTTCACATTCTGAAGGAAATTAAAAATCACTGTGGTCTATGAAAAAAAGACATTAAGTATAAGTTATTAGAACAACACAGTGTGATAAAAAAATTAGTTAAACATGCCACAACAATACATTTAGAACAAAAACACCACACTGAAGCAACAGGAAGAATTATCAAGAGAGCAAAGAAGTTCATGTCATGTGGAAGATCAATAATTTTTACAACAGCATTATGATACACCATCATTTCCACTTTATATAGAAAAAAGGGCCCAACTAAAAAAAGCAAGATGCCTTGGATTGAACAGCAAATAAATCTCAGAACACTACTTCTCACTCAGCTAAGTATTCATCTTTAATTCACCTTAAGTGGCCATAAGCTTTATTACTGAAACACATGGTTTGGTGTTCAGACTCCACCATTCATTAGTGACTTTCTCTGGGGATTATGGTTGGAATGCAATTTGCTAAAATATGTCAAGCACTTAGAGAGTGACTCATAGAGCATTTAGTAATAAATGAATTATAGTTGCCATCCTTTTTACTATTTTTGTTATTACTGATTCTCTGTGAAACTATCTTTTTTTCAAACCCAGTTCTATCTATCTTCCTTAAAATCGAAAAACAAAAGAATGTCCATTTTTGGAAATGAGGGAATAAAGTCCACCTTGAGAAATAAAGGTAAAGGCTAAGCATTGATAATGAATGAAAATATTCTTAAACAGACTACGAATGTTAAAACTAATACAATATATTGACTCTTGAACAGTTGAATGTCTGAAGTATATTTCTGGGTCTTTCACCAGCAAAGTTTATAACTCCCTGTTCAGTTGTAAAATAAAATTCCAAGGTTTGTATACAATATTTCAGAGGCTACATGACATGGTCATTGCTTGCAATGATCCTAATTCTATTTCCTAGTGTAGTTTCACGCCACATTTAGCAGTTACATTAAGATGAAATTTCATATTGAAGTAGTGCTCAATTAAAACTACCTGATCCTTTTTTTTCTTTCTTAGGAACTTCTTAAATCTCCCCCACCCCCGCTTTTTTTTTTTTAACTCTACTTAAAGTTGGATTAGACTATTGCAAAAGGATTTTGCAAAAACTTCTTACAGAAGTTTGTGTTAACACATACTAGAAAAATTACTCTTACTAAATAAATTTAATCAATAATATGGAGTTCTCTACCTTTGTTTGACCAGAATTAACACCTCGTTAAGATGTGGACTATGATTACATTTTGGCATTTCCATTCCCTGAGTCCATTTCTATTGTGCTATCAGCAGTATCAAGTCATCAGTGGCTCTTGTGTTAAGGCTATGTGGAAATCTATCTGATCCTTTCCCATCAAGGTACCTTTCTACTTAGTGGAAGAAAAAGCTTATGCTAAATCATGTACTTAAAGAAAAAATAAATGTCTGCTTAACTGCATCTGTGGATAGAAAATATATTCTTAAAGTGCTTCAAATGAATTTTATTTTGTAAATAAAGTTAATCCTTTTTGTTATTATAAATTAAAATGCATATAATGGAAGCTTTAGGATAAATGCTGTTTTATCTGTATTCCATTCTTTAGGTTTTAATATGAGCTTCACAATTTACTAGTCTATAGATGTCTCAGTTTTCTCATACAATATAATACAATACAAGATACCTCTTATTTAGGGTTCTTGGGATGGAATATGATACAAAAAATTCAAAGTATTTATAAGAATGCTCAGTAAGTTTTAAGTGAGTGTTGATTGTCATTATATAATATTTATAATTATTATTTTAAACCAAATTATGTATATTCATACAATTTTGTATGACTTCAAAATATCCATTTATATTTTTTCTTTTTAATAACAATATACTTTCACATTGAAAAAGAAATTTCAGTTATAATTTTACTGGATGTTTTTGAAATAAGTAAGTCCTTTTGAATGCTCTGTACAGTTACTGAAAGTAGCATTACATACTCAAAGGCATTTGTAATATCTAGGTCAGAAATAAATCAAGGAAGGGTTTAATGCCCACAGTGATTCTTATATAACCTCTCTGCCCTCCCCAGCAACTGATCATTCATGTATCCAATTTGCTTTTCAGAAAGAGGAAAGGGTTCCACATTCTGCATGGAGAAATATCATCACATACATTTAATTTACAAAGTAAATCTTTAAATATTTTTAAATGGAACCAGGACATAATCTGATTGAAAAAAGCATCTTCTGACATTTCAGTCTGTGCAAATGAACTTTTGTCTTGGTGATGGATGACTTGCTTAAAAGGACAACTAATCTGAATACCAATTGAGAACAATATGGGCTAACTCCTCTAAAAGTATAAGCTCTATGTTCTCTAGTCCTCTTTCCTTATTTCTTCATGTATTGTCAAATATGAAATTTTATTTTGCCTAGGCAAAATGAGTTTCATCAATTATAACAAGGTGTTGGTGGTGTGGAGTTGATCTCTGTAGTCTTCCTGATGTTATCTGAAAACACCAGACAGGTAGTAAGAAAATTTAAGTCTCAGTCATTTTCAGAGAAAATTTTTAGCTTTGAACTCCTTTTATGCGTCTAAAGTGATAGAAAGTAAAAGTTTCTTCCATTATGAGACATTGTCTTCTGCTGAGGATCAATAGATGTGATTGGAATGAAGGATTCCTGAAAAAAAATATAAACCTTGGGTATTAATGCACTTGAATTTGCAGTAATACTAATTGATTATTTTTTCTTTAGGAACAATTTTAGAGGATTTTTTTCCTCTCTCTTTTTCAACAAGATCTTCTGTCATTTTACTGATTTCATTAAAATTTACCAAAGAAATATGTGTGATTCTATGATCTCTAGAATGCATATAAGCAACATTTATATACCTGATATTTAGAGTCTATTTCTCTAACTAATATCTAGAGTCTGCTTAATCATAATTATTTCAGCCCAGTGAATAGGGGATGAGTCACAATAGACACACAGTATTTATGGTAAAAAACAAGAGGTGTCACACTTGTGTTGTATGGCAAATATAATGAATATTATTGGCACCATATCTGGCTCTCCATCTCTCAGTTGTGAGAGTTGGCTGATAATAATCCATAGTTCCTCCCTCCTCAGGAAAATTTTCATTGGCTCAGGAAACTACAACCCACCTTCTCCTTCCCCTAGACTCCCTTTGTACTAGGATACAAAAGACTGGTTCCTTAACTCCAGGTGAGCCTGTCAGGCAGGACCCTTGGGTTTCTGAGACTATTCTGTGGCTTCCTGTTCTCTTTGTTTGCTTCCAAGCCTGTATCCCTTGCTGCTCTTCTGCTCCAGAGGTCTCCATTAGCAAGATGCTTGAACAAAAATCTTTATCTTAGATTTAGCTCCTAGGAAACTCAACCTGAAATAGCAAGGAACAAGATTGCTCTATTTTCTGATAATTAAAATATAACCTGTTCATGTTCACCACCATTCTACTTTATTTTTACAATTTATTTCTATTCTCAAAAGTCAATCACACACTCATGTGAATTGTTATAAATTAATATTCTTTTTCACATTGAATGTTAAATTCACCTAGTATTTTTAAATGATACTTTTATACAAACCATTTCCTTTGACTCTGGATACCATACTAACACTTTAAAATAAAACAAGACAAAATCATGGAGTTTATACAAAATAAACTTTTAAAACATTCATATAAATAATTTACACCTAAATAAAAAATAATTTTTTTAAAAAATATGAGATTTATTTTTTCCTTATCAATAGAAAGTGGAGACTAAATTACCCCAGAATATAGGATACCAATATTCATCTATTCTGAAGACATTGTTTAGGACAATTTCCTCTTTAGTGGCATTTCCCACTCTGTCACATACCAAAACTCTGACTCATGACACTGAATTTGCTTACATCACAGTTTCCATAATTGGCCTGGAGAAGATGTGAATCAGGACAATGAAGAAAGAAACAATTTTATAAAGTGAGGATGGATCTAGTAGTTTCAATCTGACTTTATGTTTCTCTGGTTGGTCTCATGATTTTTACATTGACATTTTGCACAACTTTAAGGTGTATAATCGAAAAAGAATGCAACTATATGGCTTAGTGGAACTCTTTAGTTAATAGTGATTCTACTCAGGGTTTTTCAGATAAAGTTTGCATGAAAAGGAAACTGAGAGGATTTGACCATATCACTCATGCACTGTGAATTGTAAGGATTTGCATAGATCTAGGAAATAAATAATTTTCAAAAGTTGAAAGAACACAAAGGAAATAAAACATAAGTCTGAATTTTCTTTTTTTTTTTTAAAGAGAGAGTGAGAGAGGGGAGAGAGAGAGAGAGAGAGAGAGAGAATTTTTAATATTTATTTTTTAGTTCTCGGCGGACACAACATCTTTGTCTGTATGTGGTGCTGAGGATCGAACTCAGGTCGCACGCATGCCAGGCGAGTGCGCTACCGCTTGAGCCACCTCCCCAGCCCTAAGTCTGAATTTTCAACACAAATTTATAAGGATTTGCCTAAGTTAGTTTGTATTTCTGATACTTAATTTTCTCAGTATAAAATGAAGGTCTTAGAGCTCAATGTTAACACATGCTTTTAACTCCATTCTTTCGCCAGTCTCCATTACAATGTCACCAAAGCCATTAACCACTGTCCATCTCCCAACAACAGTGAGATTCTACCTAGTAAAAGACAATAGCAAGAGAGAAGACATTCTGTAAGAAGTGCCATTAAATTTTTGGTGGCTGGAATACTGAAGTACAAGCAACAACAGAGGAGTATGCAGAAAGCTATAAGTTACGCTTGAGGGGGAAGATATTGAGGAAGTATTAAAGAAAGTAACATGGGAAGATAGGAAATGAGTAGCTAAAAACATAGTCAAATCTTCTAGTATCTTTCTGAGCTTTGAATCCATTTCCATCCCAAACCTATAGAGATCGAAACTGATATTGTCTAACCTGAGGAAAAATATTAATGGGCAAAGAATAAGCACCATGACTAAAACCAGAGAAAATGCATAAAAGTAGGTGTAATAAAGTTGAACACCCAATAATCTCTTAAAATTAGTGTAAAATGCTGGTAGTTCTCCTATTGCATTGTGTGAAACTGACCAACCAAAAAGTCTGAGAGTTACTGATATTTCCTGCCTACCCACCTAGTATAGTGGAACCTCTGGGTTCTCACTAACCCACTTATAGCAGCCCTCAACTGTAGACAGCTCTGAGTTATGAAAACAGGTGTTCAATCCTATCCTTACTTATCAAAAATATTTTAAAATATTGATAACATAAAGAAGAAGAAGGAGGAGGAGGAAGAGGAGGAGGAGGAAGAGGATTTGTTGTTGTTAGGAGCCATCCATAGGTTGCATGTGGGTCACTGCACATGGAACCCTCCTGGATAGAGACATCTGGTGTCTGGGAATGACCAGTGGACATTTCTTCTGGTCAATTGCCCAGGAACCATGTGAATCTCTATCCCACTCTGCCATGGCCCACAGAGTCCCTGAGATGTCTGTGACCTGTCAAGATGCCAATAAACCTACTGACTGCAAGATATCAGGAAGCAAGTCTCCTCCCTTGAAACTTTATCCTGCCTTTGATGTACCCCCTTAGATAAACCACTGGAGCCATTTTTTTCTTTGTCTAGTTCCAGAAACCATGTGGACTAGATTTATCAAGGGCTTCATCTTTTGTAAATATATTTCTGAGTATTTGTGTTTTGTTATTCACCAATTATTTGAGATTTTAAATTTTAGGGTGGCTTACACCTAAATTCTTTCAGAATTTAGGGGATGAGTCACAATTGTATGGTAAATACAATTTACCATAAATTGTATTTATGGTAAAAAACAAGAGGTGTGACACTTGTGTTGTATGGCAAACAGGAAGAAGAATCCCCAATGAGACATTGACCATCGACCCCCCCCTCCCGATAATGTGTCATTGAATCTATGAAAATCAAAAAGGTTTTATCCTTAGCATAGGAGAGAGAAAAAAAAACATTCAGTGAAGTAGAAATAAAATGATTTAGAAATTAGAATAGCCCGGCATGGTGGTGCTCATCTATAATCCCAGTGGCTCTGGAGGTTGAAGCAGAAGGATCCTGAGTTCAAAGCCTGCCTCAGCAATTTAGCAAGGCCCTAGCAACTCAGCAGGAGCCTGAATGGGGTATTAGTTCTATCAGTAGGATAAGAACCAAGAGAAATCTGATTTCTCTTTGTCTAATACAAAAGGAATTGATTCTGATTCCCTTTGTCTTTGAAGCATTTCTCTGACTCAAGATGAAACATGTGGTGAGATTTTGATTCAGCACAACTAGAACTAGCATTTGTACTAAAGTAGAAACCTATCAAAGATTGTTTCCTCTTGAAACAGGATTAAGAATAGAGTGAGCAGGGTGAGAAACAGATTTCTTATTGTCATCTCATATTATTTAATCTCTTTCATACACAAGTAATAACATGGAAAATGTAATATAAAGTAAAAAGAAAAAAGAATAACAATTTTTTATTTTATTCCACTTTGAATCTATTTAACATTATTATAATTAGTTTGTATTACTCTTATTGGCAGTGAATAGGAAACACATTAACTAAAAGCAAGTTTAATTATTCCTGGCAATTATTTTAAACATGTCCAGATTCACATGGGAATCTATAACCAAAGTAATTTTTATAGTCCATATTTTTGTATAGATTTAAGGATATGTGACAGAGTTTGGAAGAAATACTGAATGAAGCAAAATTAATCATTTTGTCTGCCAAAACTTGAAAAAAAAATTTAAAAGAAAAATAATGCACTTTTTGATATTGTCAATCAGATCTTCAGTCTCCAAGAGTCTGAAACATTGATGTTCCAGATTTCAAAGATTAAATAAAAAATGCTTTGTATATAAAAACAATTTAACTGGCATGAATTATTTTGCACTTTAACATCTATAAAAAAATAGTTCAGACTAAACTATGTGTAGGGAAGATTTTACTGTGCTCAGATAATCGTGCTTTAATAGCATGGTTTTATTTTAATTTGATTTATATTGGGGTTCAGGATCATTCAAATTATTTGCTTGTCAGTTTAACTTTTTTTCTAAAAGTGCCTACTTCTATAAATGCACCTCATTACATGCACTGTACATATCTAAGTGCAAGTCCACATATAGACACACACTGTTCCAGTTTAATAATCAGAAACTATTTCCTTTAAGGCAAAAAAATTCACATTATCTCTTTCTTATAACAGTTAATAGATACAATTTTGTGGGTAAATACAACACCAGAGTTTTTCTTTTTCATAAAACTCACTGACAAGAGAGTTTCAAGTTTATTTAATATGTATTTGACACTAATTTACAGACTCTAAGGACAAATGTGCAAAGAATTCTGTGCAAAATGGAAACAAGGTATATTGTTAGTTTAGAAGTTACAAAACATCAAGATATATTCCTCTAGTTAAAAAGAAAAGAAAAGAAAAACAGTTACCTCACTGTCTAATCATGAGGAAAAGACACAGCTGGTTTCCATAGCAACCAAGTCCTGAGTATTCTTCATTCATCTCTTTTCTACCAGAATCTGCCTCATTATGGTGAAAAGAAATTCCGTGTCACATCAATAAAAACTCTAATATTTATAGATCCAAATATATTTTTCTGTCCACAGTGAGTAAGTAAAGATGGTGAAATCCAGCATTGGCTTAAACAAGAAAACTTAATTTAAATGTGAGAAGAACTGAGGCTTCTCTTGAATTTTACTTATGTATTCAGCATCTATTATTTGAGCATCCAAGAGAGATGTTTTTTTCATAGACTTTGACAGGCTCAGCTCTTTGGAGAGTTTATTTTATCTCCTTTACTCAGAAGCTGATTTCAGTGGCACTTCTGGCTGAAACTTAAAAGTCAAAATACAAAAGAACTAGCACATTTATTCTTGTCTGGAGAAGATAAGATTTATTCTGTGTGGTGTAAAAACACCCGACAAACTATCTACTTGATATTGAACTTTCAAAACACTTTCATACTATATTTTCTAGTGGGAAAAATATGCTATCATAATTGACTATGAGTTGTGCCTCTTGTGATTATGCATAAAATATATAAATTTCAGTAACAGCTACTTTACATAATTTGACAGTACTGCCATTTTGATTGATTCATTGACTGATTTCTTGATCACAAGTTACAAAGCAATTACTCTATTTTGGAAGCATAATTTTAACCTCTTTAACTTTGTCATGTACCAATCACACAATTCAAATGTGTGGTTTTGACAAACTTATCTCATGCAGTCTTAGATTCTATGATATTCTATTTTACTAATATATTTCCATAGGATTCTTTGCACTTTTCTTCAGGGCTATTTATACATTTTTGTCATTATTGACCTAATAACTATAAGGCATAGAAAAGTATATTTTTTCGTGAAGGAAATAAGTTTCAGTATCTCACATAGGACATGAATCACAGGAGCCTACAAATATTTGATGAATAAAGGAAGGAATAATGAGACAACAAAATTTTGTTTATTTCATTGATAGTTTATTATGTTACAAAATCCCAGTAGCTATTTTGTTATCATTGTCTTTAGAATTTACCTTGTATAAGCATTTATTTTAAATATAGAATAAGAAAATGAGTATGCATAGCTAAACAGTGTTCTCAAGCAAGTTTATATGGTGTTATTATTTAAAGTATAATGTAATACAAAATGTACTACAAACATGATTAAATGGCAGGACATATTTAAATTATCCTGGGATTGACAGCATTATAAGAAAGGATTAACAGCAAAATAAGAAAGTAGCAGAGATAAACAAATAACTAGAATCTTTTCTTCTTATTTTCTTCCTTGAAAGCTAAGACTTTGAGATAAATTTTATAATAAATTTTAGGGTCACACAGTTGGCTTAACAGATATCATAGACATGTGATTCCCATGGTGTTTGGAGACTAGACACTTTTTATACAGCACTAACTATATGAACCTGTATTTTTCTGCACTTTGGCTTTTACTAGTAATGAAACATTCTCCATTATTAATATTATATTGTAGTGGAATTACAAGCAATCCATCTAAAATATACAAAAAGAAATATACAGAAGAATGATATTAATAGAGAATAAATGGGATAAGAGATTATTTTACAAATGGTCACAAAAAAAAAATCACTGATGAAATGTCATTCAAGCAGAGAGCTCAGGAGGCAAATTTAATCAGGCAGAAAAGATTTCCAGAGGAAATGATAAAATGCCTATGATAAAAGTCTGTTAGTCAGCTTTTTATCACTTCAAGAATACTGGAGAAAAACAACTTTGAGAAAGAAAGATTCATTTTGGCTCAGTTTCAGATATTTCAGTCCATGGTCAGCTGCCTTCATTGCTTTGGAACTGAGAAGAGGCAGAACAGCTTAGAGGAATGCGGGTGGTAGCAGAAAGCTCTTCAGCTCATGACAGCCAGGAAGAAGAGAAAAAAAAAAAAAATAAAGAGGGAATAAAGGGCCAAGGATAAGAAATAATCTTTTAGGGAAAGTCCCAAGTAACATATTGCCTCCCACCCATACCCCACCACCTACACTTTCAACAACCTCTCCCCAGTTCATACAGCTGTACATGGATTAATCCACTGATGAGGCCAGAATCTTCATGATCTCACCACTTCACAAAAGCCCCACTTCTGAACCTTGATACACTGGGGACCAAACCTTCAACACTTGAGCCTTTAAGTGACATTCCAAGTCTGAGACTTAATAGAACGTATCCTTACCATGTTCAAGAAATTGAAACAGAGCCAAAGTAAAATTGTTTTACCTACTGGTTGGAAAGCCAGCTTTCACAGAACAGAAGTAAAAGAAGAAGAAGAAGAAGAAAAAATCCAGGAGGTTATTTCAGTAATCTAGTAGAGCGATGATTGTACTTGGACCACACAGTGATTGAGAAAGTGGAAATGAGTTGGACTCTGAACACATTTTCAAGATAGAACCAAGAAATTTCGCTAAAAGGTTGGATGTCAGATGTGTGAAAAATGGAGACAGAATCATGTCATGGATCTGGGTCTGAAAAATTGAAAGATGGATTTTTCAATAATCAAGAAGAGGAAAGGATAATGTAGGAGGACATTGGAATATAGAGAGAATTTTGTTCTTTACTCCCAAGCTTGAGATGTTTGTTAAAGATCTAAGTGGCATAATGTTCTGCTTCATATCAGGCCCGGAGCAATGGAGTCAGATGACCATAGACTGAGACCTCTGAAATGGTAAAAACAAACAAACAAACAACTTTATCTTCTAAATTGTTTGTGTTAGGTATTTTGGTTACATTGACAAGAAACTGACTAATCAGTAGCTAATCCTATTCTCCAGAGTAAACCAAAAAAAAATTACTAATAGATGTTTATTACTCCTTTTTTCTCTTGCAAATAAAATATAGATATAATACCATTTATTTACTGAGCAGGTTCCCAGGTGTTATGGAAAGACTTGGACACCCCTTTCCCAAATTCATATGTTGAAAACACACCCCTTCAACATGATGTTGATAGGAGGTGCATCCTTTAGAAAAATAATTAGGATTAGATAAACTCATGAGTACAAAAGCCTTGTGAGTAAGATTTATAAGAGCACTATCACAGCTTGTTTAGCTCTGTTATATACTGTATGAGGAGACAGTGAGAGTTTCAGTTACTGTATGTTCTCACAAATCACTGAATTGTCACTTTTTCTAGACATTCAATGTATATGTAGTAGTATCTCAACATGGTTTTAATGTGCAATTCTCTGATTAATAATTATGTCAATTTTTTTCATTTGCTAATGAAATCTCTGTTTAACCTTTTTTAAAATTTTAATTGTTTTTTTTTCCTTTCTTATTATTTTGTGGCATCAATTCATTTTAATAATACCGAGAAAGAGCTTGATGCCTAGTGAACATAGAAGGCAAAGGTAGGGCTGCAGTGTTAATATGGAGAAATAGATTTCATTGTAAATTTATCCCAAAACATTAAAAATACAGGCTTTTTAAATTCTGACATATACTAATGGTAGAATAGTGGAGGACCTTAAGGGGGAATAGATTGGTCAATGTGATTATGTTTTTGTTTTACTATTATGTGCTTACCCTTTATGTGGAGAAGAAACAAATCTTTATGACCCTTTTGAGGTTGTAACATAATTTTCCCCAAAGTTAGGCTCCTATCCTGCCTAGGAACTATGAGTAATTGTTATCTATTGCACTAAATACTTGTATTCCAATGAGATGACACCCAGATTCTTTTTGTAAATTTTTAAATTTGTTTTAATTAGTTACACATGTCAGTACAATGATCTTGACATATCATACATTTGAATCAGATGGGGTATGATTTTTAATTTTTCTGAGTGTACAGGTTGCAAGATCACATTAGTTATGCAGTCACATATATACATACAGCAATAATAAAGTCTATTTTATTCTGCTGTCCTTCCTTTCCCCCCACCTCTCCCCTCCCCTCCCTTCCTATCACTTGACACCCAGATTCTTGAAGAGATATTTCTTGATTGTAGAAAATTTATATATCAAAAGGGTGGAGAAAAGATTGAGATTCTAAGGTAAGTTTACTTGTTTGTTTGTTTGTTTTGTGGTGCTGGGTTTCAAACCCATGGTTTTGTGCATTCAAGGCAAGCACTCTACCAATTGAGGTATATCCCCAGCCCCAAATTGTAAGTTGTCTAAAGTCCTTGGTCTAAGAAGAAATAGGTCAGGGGCCTTTACTCAGGTTTTGGCTGGAGGAATAAGCACATTCTTTTGGAAGTTGAACTTTCCAGGTATGCATTTTAAGTGACATTGCTATCATCATAAAGAAATAAACTTTGACCAGTATAATCAATAATAAAATTTAGTATAATCTCTTCGTGTAGGGTGGAGGTATAGGCATGAACAGGATGATTAATGCTGAGAATTTTATAGGCTTCATGGATCATTTTTGAGAAAATTGACATCATGACAATTTTGAATTCTCTCATAGATAAACATGGTATATCTCTCTATTTATTGAAGACCTCTTTAACATTTTTAAAAGTTTCAATATGCAAATAATAAACATACTAATTTAACATTATGCATTTTGTTTTAATGCTATTTTAAATTCTAATTATTGATATATTAGTAGTAAAATTACTATTATACATAGTGATATGAAACATTAGTAAAAAATTTTAATCCTTTTACATTCTTATTAGATCACTAAGACTTTCTATGCATACAATCAGATTATCTCTGAATTATAATAGTTATAATAACTGTAATTTGTAAGCCTTTTATTTTTTCTTGCCTTGTAATACTGGATTTCATCTCTAGCACAACACAGAATAAAATTGATAAGGGTGTTTATCATAGACTTGTTCACAATCTTAGGGTAAAAACATTCATCTTTAATAAATAACTATGATCTCATCTATAGACTTTCAGTATAAACTCTTTACCGTGTAGAACATATTTTTTCTACTTTTAATTTTCTATTAATTTATGAGCCATGCATTAAAAAGACATTATGTTTTTTCACTTTTATTTATTCAGAGGGTGAGCAAAAATGATTATTTACAAATGTGAAGCAAACCATGTTTTTTTCTGGAATAAGATCAATATTATCATGATAAATTATTATTTTGAGATAACTGTACTTAAAATATAATGGCTAAAAGGAATATTTTACATTTGTTTATGATTCTAAGGAATGTAGGGAAAAGACATATATATCATTTCTTGTCACAGACAAAAGGCCAATAATACGTTACATTCATCTTCCTTAAACTACTGGACAGTACCATCAACCTATTGCACAACACTAGAAAGAGAACAAAAACCCTTGGATTCAATCAAGTCCCAAAACTTTCCAACATACCACTGGACTGATGCAAAGCAAGCTTAAGTCTGGAGTCTCCAAAAGTAGTCACTACCATGGAGTAGGTCTCTAATTCTAATGACACTAATTTGAAATACTCTGGAGGTAAAACTTATAAATGGGAACTAGGCAGACAGAAACATTTTTCCAGCCTCCAAAAAAATTACCCACTCTGACGGAAGATCTAATATGTCAAAGTGACTGCATCATAGTGTGTCTAGATAATTTGTTAATCATTATTCTGGGTGTGTTTGTGATGGTATTTCTGAATGAGATTAGCATTGAATTATTAGATAGAGTAAAGCAGATTTTCTTCCCCATTCTGTATGGCTCTCATCCAATCCATTGGAAGCCTTACTGAATTAAAGTTGTAGCAAGAAATTTTTGTGATGACAAGTTTCTTTTCATGTTCTGATGTTTTTGTTTGTTAACATTTTAGTAGAGAAAGTTTAGGACTAGTCCCTGTATTCTACTGTCATTAATTACAACTATTGTTAATAACATTAATTTAGGTAACATTTTTAATTTAACTTTTAAAAGTATGAACTCACAGTGCCTCTTGCAGTACCCTTCTCACTGACTGTATCAACAGAAGACAGACCCACTTCTCTAGACAAAACTGTGCTAATAAAAGTGCATAAGCGTTTTCTTTCTTTCTTTTTAAGCCAAAATGTTTTTTCTTTTAAAAAAATTGTACATGACAGCAGAATGCATTTCAATTCATAGTACACATACAGAGCACAATTTTTCAAGTCTCTGGTTGTTCACAAAGTAGATTCACACCATTCGTGTCTTCATACATGTACTTGGGATAATGATGCCAATCTAAACAGAATTCTAGAAATGGCTAAGCAAGATAGAATCTTTTAAATAGTAATTAAAAATATTACTAATTTAATGGGAAAAGTAAATATGTACGTAGGGTCTGTACCAAAAATGCTACAACATAGAATAAACAAATTATGCTTAAAAAGAAACTTCTGGGCTGGGCACGGTGGCACATGCCTGTAATCCCAGTGGCTCAGAGGCAGAGGCAGGAGGATGGTGAGTTCAAACCAGCCTCAGCAATTTACTGAGGGACTAAGCATCACAGTGAGACCCTGTCTGTAATAAAATACAAAACAGGGCTGGGAATGTGGCTCTGTGGTCCAGTGTCTTTGAGTTTAATCTTTGGTACAAAAAAAAAAAAAAGTTTCAGCTACTGCTTTGAAGTTTAATTTGTTTTGCATTTAGAAACAAGAACTAAGAAAGGAATAGAAAGAAAAATGTGGGAGAAATGAATTATTAGTGGAAAACGAAATATTACTAGACTCTTTCCTCACTCAGTTCTTTCTTCTGCCTAAGTAGATCCGATCTGAGTAGGAAAACAGTTTTCATTTCCCAATTATTTTCACAACCTAGCTGTAGGTATAAATTATTTAGCAATTTCAGTTGTAGGCATGCTGAGCATGGTCTATAAACCAGTCTTCCTGAATCATATTTTTGAAGTATGTTCTATGCATTTCAGTTTGTTGCACAACAATATTTCAAAACTTCCACATATGCATTAAAAGCAGATACTTATATTTATGAGAAACATGCATATATTTGAAAACATCATTAAAAATATCTATTATTGTTGCTGTATAAATAAAATATCATATATTTATGGCTTCTTACTATAAATAGTTTTTATAATCAATGAAAATAATAATTATCATTGAGAATTTGCAACTATTTTATTTAGTATTCACATCCTTACATTTTTTTCTTTTTTCTTCTCCTTTTTTTTTTTTTTTTTTTTTTTTGATAGTGGGTATTGAATTCCAAGGTGCTTTACCACTGAGCCACATCCCCAGAGCTTTTTTTTTTTTTTTTTTTTTTTTTTTTGAGACAGGGTCTAGCTAAGTTGCCTAGGGCATTGCTATATTGCTGAGACTGGCCTTCGACTTGTGATCATCCTGCCTCATCTTCCAGATTCTCTGATATTACAGGCATGATTCACTGTGTCCCACATACCCTTAATTTAAAAAAAAAAAATTGAGAACATGTTTAATACTTAAGATGTTTTACCATTATTTATTGAATGCCAACAAGTTTACAAATTTCTCTGCACTAAGATAAAAACATAGAATAAAAACAATCCTGGGTGCAGTGTACCGACTGCTACTGGCAGAGATACATAGAATGAAAAAGTACAAAATGAAAGAACCAGGATATAGCAGAGTCAAATGAACATGTCAACAGTTACTGTAGAATGTGACAATGAATAAAACATGCACATATGGATTTTTTAAGAAGAGATGAGAAAAGAGGCTAAGAAACTTTCTATTCAGCATGTCATCCAGGGATTACTAAAATTGATTCTTAATTATAGGAATAAAGGGTAAGTTTGCAATAAAAGATTTGAGGAACTACTACTCCAAAATATGTCACTTTAATATAGTAGGCTGATTATTTCAAACTGAGGGCTCTTGGGAAACAGCAAATGTGGGCAAATGCTTTTTCTGAACTTCCTTTAAGAGAAAAAAAGACAGATCTCCAAAAAAGAATTTATTTGCCATGACCAGTTCCCACCCCAGGGACAGAGAGTAACAAGCAGAGAAGACTGGCTTATAACACAGGAGAGGAGAACAGAGGTCACACTGTGCCTGAATGTACTTTTTCTTATACTGTTGCCTGTTTTCTTGAGAGTCCATTTATCTTTCCCCCAAACTATGTCTTCTCTCCTAAGTTGCCTCCATTTCTTCTCTCTTCTCCCCTATAAGGAGAGTTTGACGCAGACCTGACTGGGTTTTAGAGCATTCACCTTTCTGTGCTGTCCTCATGAACATAATACATTTCTATATCTTTAATTCTTATAAATTTGCCAACTAGCAACTTCATATACTTGATTATGAAACCCTAATAGGGTAGAGACAAAGCTTTCCCTTCCCTACAATGACATGGTATTAAGCTAAGAAATCAAGAAAAGACTACTCCATAAAGAGTCTCATTCATCAAATACAGAAAAGAAAATACTTACTATTATTATTATTATTATTAATAATAATTTGTATTTACAAAGAACAAGAACTGTGTCTTTTTTTAGTCCTTCAACTTGTAATCTATTACTTCAATGGATGATGTTGAGATATTTAAACAATGGAAAATGTTGACTATATAATGTATTTTAAAAATATTTGTGTAAAAACTTAGCTGAGGATGAAGAGGGTGAGGGAACTAAGAACTGATAGTGTAGAATAGAGGGATGAGAAGACTGATACCAGTCATCCCAACAGGAAATTATGTGTTCTTAACTAAAGCAATAACACTGGGAAACAAAGTGTCAGAGGTTTCAGAACTATTTTTTTAAGTTTTTTTTTTTTTAAGTTGTAGATGGACATAATACTCTTTTTTGTTGTTGTTTGTTTGTTCATTCATTTTTGTGTGGTGCTAAGGATCAAACTCAGTGCCTCACACGTGTGAGGCAAGTGCTCTACTGCTGAGCCACAACCCAGCCCCCTGGTTTCAGAATTATTTAAAAGACATTGCCTGTGTCCCACAGGGGAGGTGGGAATAGTGTTCCCCTTGGTGGAATAGGTTGGCTGAGAAATTAAAGCTAAGAAAAACAGAATGATGAAAAAAACCACAGGACACAGAAAATATTTTCAAGAATTTGGGGCAGGATGGGCAAGCTGATCATACAGGTGGAGCTTCTATACTAATGACAAAATCAAAGGCCTTCCATAGAATGTTCTTCTCCAAAAAAGGTTAAAGGTGGGCTGCCCCGTTCCCAATGGTGTTATGCCCATCTCCAGATCAACCATGAAAGATCTTCCTGTGCCTTAGGCAATCTATTACACGGGAGAACCATGGATAGTTCCCAAGATTAAACTTAAAATCTTCCTGGCTTCCTGATGAGAGAAGATCCTCATGTGTGTTTTCACAGATGGCTCACTGCAAAAAGGTAGAATAGAAAAAAAAAAAAAGAAAGAAAAAAAAGAAAGGTTCATGCAAAGAAATAAATGAAGGATGAAAAATAAAATAGGAAAGATGAAAGTCTTTGTACAACATGGATTATACAACATGAGTTGGCATATTGTACAATAAAAATTTCAAAGTTGTGCCTATGTGAATGTATAACTTTTCATGAGATTCCTTATTTCTTCATCTAGTGAATTCTATTCACTGCTTGGGCATTGGTTCAATCATTACATCTATTCAGTAACTTCTTAAATAAACTACATTTGGTATCTTGCTTCAAGTACTTATAGTAATAATTAAAATTCCTTTTCAACTCTTTCTCCCACCTCCCTGAAATACGATTCATGAATGCTGTGACTGTGTCTTTTCACTTACATGCTGTAGTATCGTGGTAATTTGAGCAGTCAAATAATGATACACTTTTTTTTAAAAAAAAGTGAAGAAAATGGAAATAAATAATCCTGAATATTATAAATGTATAATATTATGAATTACCATTTTTAAATTTAAAAGGCAAAATCTACATGGACTTACATCTTGAGAATAAATTCCTGCAACACAAACTTCTGGGGCAATTCTAAAAGGACATTTTGGACTGCTATGCCCATGATATATGGGATTTCTTTAATCATGTCTCCCCTGTGAGTTATATTACTTGCCCTAAAGAGTGTGTGGGCAGCCATTTTGCTTCTCAGAGCAGCGTGAGCATTAGTTTTGATATGTGACTTAGTCCTTAGCTATCTTTAAGATCATTTTTCTTCGCATATGCAGCTATAACCTCTGAGAATTTCTAAAGTGTTTCTAATCTAATATTCTTTGAATTAGAGAACTGAGAGCTGGCTGATAAGTATTCAAGGAGAAAGATGCTTACCATAATATGATTCTTAGCTCAAAAATTCATCCATCCATAGCTCTAAAAAGACCCAAGACAACCGACCTTCAGGTCAGGGGAACAAGTCACAATTTATAGAGAAGGATGATTTGAGCCTATAAAAATTTCCTGTAGTTTATCATTTCTCTTTAAAGAAATAATAGCTTTAAAGCCTAGTAATGGTGGACCCAAAGGACACATTTTTTGGATGGTTTCACTGTAACATTTTTTAAAAGGCCCAGAGAGTAACAGACAGTAGATAGCCCTCCCTCCCCCATATCCATCTATTGAGTAGATAGTTAGGCAAACTTATCCTAGATATTTTTTTTTCCTTTTTTTTCCATAGTACTGGGAATTGAACCGAGAGCTCTTCTACCACTGAGATACATCATTTATCTTTGTTGTTGTTTTATTTCTTTTACTTTGCAATAGGAACTTTTTAAGACAGAGTTGCCCAGACTATCCTTGAACTTGAGATTCTCTTGCCTCAGTCTCTGGAGTAGCCAGGATTATTGATCTGTTCTAACATGCCCAGAACCCTAGAACTTTCTATAGACAATGATTAGAAGTATGAGAAACTTTCTTTGGCATAATTGTTATGAAATATGGGACATTTCTGCATCTGTACAGAATTTACTTCAAAGAAATTATTTATTACAAGGAATTTATTTTTTTGATCAATTTTATCTGTTGATAGGAGAAAAAAGTCAAAAGTTGTATTTCTTTTTGAGATACTAAGATATTCAAATATTTAAGTATGAAAGAGCACTTAGATTTAAAAAATATATATATATATATATATATGAATTATTCATAAGAATGTATAAGAATTTCATTTGAAAAACATAGACCTTTATCCTGATCTTGTTTTTGACTGTGAATTTTAGAAATAAAATCAGTCTCTGAAAATCACATTTTTGCTAAACAAAATAAGTTTATTAGATAATCCAAACTCTGTCTGCTCTGTCACTTTCTTAAGAAACTAAATCTATGCTATCTAGTTAACAGGGGAAAAAAAGACATAATAAGGATAGAAATAATAAAGGAGATTAATATTATGTAACACACCTTATCTCTATGAAGAGGTATGAATTAGTCATGGAAACTTCCTTGTTAATATCACTCCACTGCAACCACAGAAGCATCACTGTTGCCACACACCAAATGGCACTGCTTCTGTCCTTGCCACTGCCACTTCTAGAAGTAGGATAGCTCCACACTCATCCTTGGCAGAATGAGTGAGCTTGGCTCCTGCTTCTAACTCAAACACTCACCCTCCCAGGGAGCAAAGTAGAGAAGCCAGGTCACCTGCTTAAGAACTGGAAGCAAAGAAGGGCTAGAAAGTAATTTTCTGGCCTCTCATTTGGGAAGGTGTGGACGTGGGTGGTTAATTCTACAAGTGCACAAAGGCCACTTCAAAGTGACTGCAGGTTACAAAACATAAAATGCAAAGTCAAGCTTTATTGTACACCTTTGATTCTGAACATATTCATATCTAGATGGAGAAAGTTATTTACATGAATTAATTAAATATTCCATGTTGCATAAAGCTATTTTGATATCATGGCAATGCAGTTTTGATCAATCACAGTAGCAGCAAAAAAATGCCTTTTATATGCAAAGTCCTAAATTAAGAATTGTAGGGGCAAGTTTCTTTTTGTTCTTCCTTACACTTTTGCTATTTCTAAGTCATGACAGAGCCAACGCAGTTAAGGAGAAAAACAGTCAGTTAATGAGGTATTATGACAAATGATTCACACACACAATTGAAGTGATGGGAAAAAAAAGAATAATATTATTGACTGTTAGAAATTTTAACTGTATTTATAACTAGGCATCAAAACTTTCACTAAATATTCACTCCAGAGGTTTATGAAATACTAGGAGGTTAGTTTTTTTTTCTTTTAATTTAGTTATGCCCAATTTTTTAAAAAAATTAATACAGTTTTGTGATTTTTAGGTAATCAACAAGCCTTCTGATGTTTAAACTGTGATATTTGCATCCTATTAACACTGTGAGTTACGTTGTCTATTTGGATAATTTTTTTTCTTTCTTTCTTTTTTTTTTCCATTCCATGGAAATGTTTGCAGTATTCTGAAACTACAAAGTAAGATTTAATCAGGATTTCCTTTGCATATCACCTGTATATTTGCTAGAAGTTTATGTTGCTCAGTTGGCTATCAATTTCAGTACTTGTGGGTGGCCAGCTGTTCTTCTCTTGTTTTATATCCTGCAGAGCAGATCTGGGCATGGAACCTCTTTGAAGCTAATGTGAATCTCATGCTAGGACCAATTCAAAGTGTATGCACTCCATTCCCTCCTCTTTATATCACACCACTCTTCTGCCTATTCTTTAAGTTCACATTAATTTGCAGAAACATTCTTGGCATAAAAATAATTCAAAAAGTCTATTAGTCTTTGTTGAGTTCAAGGAGACTTTTTAAAAAATATTTAGCTTTTCATTTCACATTGCAGATTGAATCAGTCTATTAATTCTCTTTAGTTTTTATTGATATTGCACATGAATGTAGAAACATTTACATCAGTTATTATATCAATGTTAGATCTTGAATAATTATTATTTCAGAAACTAGTTTGAATTTAGTTGTTATTTGAAATGAGTGTCAGGTATCAATTCTGACAGCCCTTCCAGGATCAGAGGTAGGAGGCAATGACACATAAGAAATATTTTTCTAAAAACAAATAAATAAGAACAGCTATCTACTATCTAACCTCTTTAGGTATCTTCTTTTTTAAATAATTAATGTGTATTAATTTTTCATATGTTAATAGAGTTTAATGTGGTATTTCCACATGTGCATACAGTGTGCACTGATCAAATGCTACACTCTTATCAATCCTCCACACCAACATCTCTAAATCACTTGTCAACATCTATAAATAACTATTCTACATCCAGGTTGACATTTTTTTTAGCTTCCACATATAAGAGAGAGTTTGTAGTGCCTATCTTTCCATATCTAGCTTATTCCACTTAACATAATGCCCTCCAGTTCCATTCATGTGGATGAAAATGACAAGCCTTCATTCTGCCACTTCACTGAATCTTGTTCCTTTGAGTATATATGTGCCACACTTTCTTTCTTTCTTTATTTCACAAATGCAGTAAACTCTCTCTCTGTCAGTTCCTGTGTCAATAGTCACCTAGGCTGAATTCATATCTTAGCATTTGTGAATAGTACCACAGTGAACATGGGAATGCAGATATATTTGTGGTATGTAGAATTCATTTCCTTTGAATACTCGGAGGTGGAATAGAACTATCACGTGGTAGACCTATTTTTAGTTTTTTGAGGAACCTCCTTACATCTGTTCATAATGATTGTACTAACTTATATTCCTACCAGAAGTGCATAAAGGTTCACTTTTCTTCACATTCTCACCAGCACTTATTACTATTACTATTATTATTTTTCTAATAGTCATTCTAACTAAGGTGAGATGGTATCCCATTGCAATTTCTATCTGCATTTTTCTGATGGCTAATGATATTGATCCTTTTTTTCATGTTTTTGTTGACTCGTTATTTTAAAAAACAACAGAAACATAATTAATTTGGTTAAAAATTGGCAAATGATTTGAATAGGCATGTTTGAAGAAAGTATCTTTTTAAATGAGCTGTGAAATCTCTTTGAGATTTGTAAAGAACATGAGAAGTATTACGTTCCTCAGTGTAGTTAATTCTAAATAAAGAGGAGCTTTAAGTAAAGGGGCAGGCTGAGGTGGGTTTATACAGGAGATGAATGCAAGTGGGATCCCTGCACTTGTGCAAGACGTTTAAGAAAAGGAAGAACTATATAGGATACAATCCCAGGACATAGGGATAAAAACAGGCAATAGCCAGTTCTAAGAAAGAGTTAATTTACTGCATTCGTGAATAATGTTTCCAAACATGTAAAATTATTACTTTCTTCAAAACTCTTCATGAAGTACCTTCATATAAAATGAAAGGTGGCAAAATATGCCAAGAAAATATGCCATTTTGATAACTAAAGACAGTGGAAAAACATCAAATATAAGAAAGGTATTTTATTCTCCTCCTATATTCCTAAAAACAGGTGATTAAAAATTCTCACGTGAAAGATTCTCTCCCTGCACCAGGGGAAGAATCTCCCCCTGTATCATATCCTTTAGTGTGATTCATAACCCAGGAAATTCTGTACAAATAGACCTCATACAAATAAATATATCTTCCTTCAGCCTCCCACATAATGTAGCTGTTTTTCAACAATTTCTTGGTTTGATCTAATATAGAAGCATTTCAGTTTTGCCACTTATTTGGATCTTCATTTACTTCTGACTGCTTCCATACCACATAAAATATGTTAAATTGCCTGATATTTTCTTGTTAATTAATATTATATCAATTTAATTCTCAGGCCTGGCCAGGGACCCTAAGAGAATAGAGAAAAATACTGAAAACTAATAAGACAAAATGACTTCTTTTTACTTTATATTTTATTTTCATTTTTATTTCTTTGCACTAACCAAAAATATTCAGCCTATGGGATAGTTTACTTTATGAGGAGATGCAGAGCCAAAACAGAGTAGAGATTAATGCCTGATGATAAATGCATAGGATATACTTTTGTTATTACAAAGATAAAATTAAATGTAATTTTATTTATTTATGATAATAAACTAAACAGTTCTAATAAAATAAAACGTGAATTACTGAAGTGTTTATGTGAATTATTATCATCTCATATTCCTATACAATCTTTTTCTTTTGTTAAAATTTGTATACCTTCATTTTTCTCTATCTATGTATTTATTTTTTATGTGGTGCTGAGGATTGAACTCAGTACCTCACACATGCTAGGCAAGCACTTAACCACTTACAATTGTAGCCCTAATACATTCTTATAATTCATGTAGTAACTTATTCATCATCCTTCTCTTAAAATAGCAAGATAATATGCATTATTCTTTTAAAGATAACAAGTTAATTTTTCACAAAACCAGATGTAGTTGCAGCAATAAGAATTCTAATAATTGAAATCATAATCTCTTCAAAATAAAGCTTAATATCTTAGATTATCTTTTATAAACAATTTTGCCTATACAAATGAATAAAAAAGCTTCTTCAAACTGAAGTTTGTGATTGAAACATGTTGTTGTTTATTTGATCCAAAGTAATCAGTAATATCTACTAGGAACATTTTTATGATATTATTTCTCTTTGACAATGGGAAAAAAGTTTATATTAAATATTATCAAATTGTATACTGTAATTTATTATTTCAAAATTGTCATAAGTAAATGTGTTACTTATATTACTTATAATCTTTCTGATTTTCCTTTGTGATTTTGTTTTTTTTCCCATTCAGTGTCATTCTTCTATTGAATTCTCAAATTAAGTATCAACGTGTTATCCGTTCTGTTCAAATTTTTCCATTTCTGCTTTTAAATTTAATCTAAGTTTCCTGTTTACACTTGGTGTGGATAAAGTATCTTTGTGTTTCTGCACAGTTAAGGCTTTGGGAAAACATTTTCTTGAAATATGGAACCCTGGTTTAACAGCAAGCTCTACAAGTTAATTTACAGTTCCATTTACAGTGAATGAACTTCAAGAAAAATTACCTAACTCCAAATGTATGTTTATATATCAAGAAGAAATGAGGTCCAGTACCCTGGAGACAATTCTGACAGTGGACACTGGGATTATCTGTCTTGTAGAAAATTTATTTACATTTCAAAGTGTAAGAATTCAGTCTCAGTACCTTTCCAAGAACACTCTTAGAGAAGATTAAGGATTGAGGCAATAAGGAGCCATATAGTTATTACTATGCAAATAATAATAGTCAATCTATCTCTTATCCAGAATAACATATGTAGACATTTGATATAAAATTAATGCTAATGGATATTAAAAAATACTACAGTCAGAAATATTTGTCACATTCAAAACTTTTAGTCATAGAATATATTTTATCAATAAAGCATTCTTTTAAAATTACATTAGAAAAGGAGCAATGGAATATTTGGGGGATGTATAGCTAAAATAATTGTAACATTAAAAAAGTAAATTATTATTATGAAATTTAAGGATTTATTTATTCAGTGTATATGTGGTAATAAAGGGCTTTGGGAGGTTGAAGATGGACACAGGTCATGTATGTATTGATAAGAGAGATAAGAAATTGGAAGAGAAAGAATCTTTTTTTTCATTTTTATTTTGAAATAATTTTTAAGATTCAGAATATAAAACTAATAAGAAATAAATATTAATATATTTATTGCATAATTTTTAAAGATGTCCTGACAAAAATTCTGCATTTTTTCCCAGAGAATTTGGGTGTTCTATATACAGATTTATCACTTAATCTCTCAAATTACTTCCCTATTTTGTCCTGTAACTAACTTGTTTTTCATGGATGTTTAAAACACTTTATATTAAAGTACCACATATACTTAGGCCAAGAATAATGTAGAACATAGATTTTTCATTTAAATGAAGTGATTTTACCATGTACAATGTTTTATTTTGTAATTTGCTTTCTTATTATCACAGGAGAAGAGATATCCCTAGAGAAGGGTCTATGGAGTTCACAGAAAGATAAATTTGATTCATAACCACTGGGGTTCTTGGCTTACAGGATGATGGAAAAGAATTTCAGCATGAGCCAGACAGAGGAATAGATAGAGACTTATTTAGGAAGTAGATCCACTTTCAAGAGAAAATGTGGGCTGTCTCTAAAGTGAGAAGCCCCTCCTTGGTTTGCAGGTTCAATATTAGTAAAAGGGCTGTGGTTAGGAGCCAAAGAAGCCACACAATTTTGTGTGTGTTTTTCCTGAACTTGCATATTTTCCTCATTGTACAAAGAATGGTCAGGGCCATGTCACTGAAGATTTACAAGTCTACTTTTTGCTTCTCAATAACTCATGGCATTTCCCCAATCCTTTTCTCATTTTCAATTAAATTACTATTTCTATTTGTTTGCCTTATTCATTTGTTTACATAAGGGAATACTCCTCTGACTTTGCTTTATTTATTTAGGTTTTATTTTTTTTCTTTTTTAAAATCATGTCTTGTTGGGAGCAGTAGTGCACACCTGGAATCCCATTGGCTCTGGAGGCTGAAGCAGGAGGATCACAAGTTCAAGGCCAGCCTCAGCAAAAGCAAGGTGCTAAGTAACTCTTTGAGACCCTGTCTCTAAATAAAGTGCAAAGTAGGGCTGGGGATATGGCTCATTGGTTGAGTGCCCCTAAATTTAATCCCTCGTACCACCCCCCCAAAAATGTGTCTCTATTGGATGCCTCTATTGGATATTATATAGACAATTATATATAATATATTCATGTTTTTAAGATTATGACTAACATGCAGCTATAAAAAAATACAGAGAGCACACATCCACTTTACCCATTTACCCTCAATTGTAACATCCTGTAAAACTATAACACAATAGCACAACCATGATACTGACAATTACAGAGTCATGATACAAAAAAAAAAAAAAAAAAAAAAAGAATACTTATACAAAGTAAATTGCTTCCCTTGAATTTATTTTGCTTTTCTTTTTCTAGGAGTCATAAAAGTATAAATTCTTAATTTGAGACATTTCTTATTTTCTAATATATGCATTGATTCTTTTCTCTATTGCTTTAGCTTCATCAGCAAATGTTGACATGTTCAATTTTCATTTTTATTCACTTCAATATATTATTTTAAAATTTTATATAAGCTTTCCTCTTTGACCTATGGAATATTTAGAAGTGTGCTTTTTAGTTTTCAATTATTTCTGATTTTCCTGTTATCTTTGTACCAATGATTTCTAGTTTGATCTTGTTGTGTTGAAGAAGACATATAATTTTTAGATTTGTTTTATAGTCAAATAACTGTCTCTTGAATAAATTTCATAGGGACTTCAAAAGAATGTGAATTCTGCTGGTTATGATTAGGGTGTCCTATAAATGTTGATCACATCATTTTGATTACTGGCAATGCTGAATTCTTCTATATTCTTGTTTATTTTCTAGCTACTTGGCTATATTAAATGTTAAACTCTCCAACCATAACTTTGGATTTGTTTATTTTATTTTCATCACATATTTTCAACTCTGTATTTTGGTTTATACTCATTTAGGATTGCAAGTTAAGCATGGTGGTGCATATCTGTAATCCTAAAGATTCTGAAACCTGAGACAGTAGGAACACAAGTTGGAGGTCAGTTTGAGCAACTTAGCAAGATCCTGTCTCAAAAAATAAAAATAAATAGGACTGGGGATGTAACTCAATGGTAAAATGCCCCAGGCTTATTCCCCAGTACTGCAAAAACAAAAACAAAAATACCACACAACAAAACACCTATGTATTTAGGATTGCTATTTATTCTTCATATAATGGCACTTTTGTTGCAAAGCACTCTTTTTATTTACAATATTTTTTGCTTGAAAGTCTATTTTGTCTAGTATATATAGTTCTTTTTTATTAATACTTACATGATATGTATTTCCAATCCTTAATCCTAGAAATACTTGTGTTATTATATCTAAAGGGAGTTTCTGATAAACAGCATCTAATTGGGTCATGCATTCAAATCCAGTAGGCAATTTTTTTTTTCATTTGATGTGTTTAGGCTTCTTGCATTTAATGAAATTTGTGAAATGTTAGGAGTTAAATGTTTCCTTTATATCCATTTTGCTATTCATTCACATATTTCTATTTAATTTTCACAATCATTATTTGGGTTATTTGAACACTTTTATAAATTCACTTTCACCTTCTGTGTTGATTTTGACTAACTTTTTGTATCATTTTTTATATTTACAGTAGATATTACATATAAATAATTTGCCAGAATTTCCTGGTATATTATTACCCATTTCTTCAAATATAGAAACATTACCTCACCACTTCACCTTTTGTTGTTTTACCATCTTTTGTTTATGAAATAATTTATAAGTAATAATTTATAAAATATTTTCTCTATGTATTCTTAGATCTTCTGTCTCCTTTACATTAATATAGTAAAATACCTGAGTATTATGGTTTAGATATGAGGTGTCCCTCCAAAACTTATTTTTGTGTGACAAAGCTAGAATTTTCAGAGGTGAAATGATTAGGTTATGCCAGGTGAATTAATCAACTGGTACTGATTAACTGTGTGATAACTGTAGGTAGGTCAGGTGTGGCTGGGGGAGGCAGGTCACTGAGGTTATAACTTTGGGGTTTATGTTTTGTTTCCAGTGGGAAAGCTCTCTGCTTCCTCTTTGTCATGTCCTGAACTACTTTCCTACTCTATACCTTTCTGCTTCACTTTAGACCCAGAGCAATAAAGTTGGCCAGCTATAAACTGAAACCTCTGAATGCCTGAGCACCACATAAACTTTTTAACCTCTAAAATTGTTCTAGTCCAGGCTTTTTGAAACAGTCATGTAAAAGCTGACAAAAACAATGCAAGTGGATAATTTTATAAAGAAAACAAGCTCACACATCTGGAAGTTTGAGGGAATAGCTCCTGCATCAGCTCCATTCTGGCCACATTCTTGGCCACATTCCTACCATGGTGGATGGCTATGTTAAGAGTGCATGTAGGAACAAGAGATCACAGAGTTGGGGGAGAAGTAGAAGAGAGAGTCCATACTTTTTCCATTCATAACAATCTTTTTATGAGCAATTAATCATAGTTTCACAAAAAACTACTTTAAGGGCAAGGCCCCCAATGACCTACCATGATGTCTTGATTCTTAAAGGTCTCACTTAAACATTATTATACAGGGAACAAGCTTCCAACACTTGAACTCTTATGAGAAAAAAAGCACATCAAATCAGTAGCAGAGTCACATCAGAAAATATTATAATTTTTTGTTCAATCATCAAACATAATTTAGAAACCAAAAAGGAAAAGGAAAAATATAGAGTTTTTAAACCTTGGTTTGCCTAATGTGTACTTTTTATGAAATATCCTAATAGATAAATTTTCTGTAATATAATTTAGTATAAATTAGTATATTATATACTATTATACACACATGTGTTTCTGGAACATTTTGTTCTAAGATTAGATTGAATATGTTTTATATATGTGTATATGTAACCATGGTAAACATAGGTATCCAATTGTTGCTGTTAAAGGAGATTTAAATTATAATACTTGCATTATAATATTATTTCAATATTTATTTAAATGGAACAATTTTCTTTTTTTTTTTTAAAGAGAGAGTGAGAGAGGAGAGAGAGAGAGAGAGAGATAATTTTTTTAATATTTATTTTTTAGTTCTCGGTGGACACAACATCTTTGTTGGTATGTGGTGCTGAGGATCGAACCCGGACCGCACGCATGCCGGGCGAGCGCACTACCGCTTGAGCCACATCCCCAGCCCATGGAACAATTTTCTATCAGTACTATTTATGTTCAAAAATTATAGTCAATCCAATCTAGTTCATGAGAGTTCTACACATCTCAAATTTTTTGTAAATAGATATCACATTAAATTAACAAAATGCACTATATATATATATATATATATATATATATATATATATATATATATATTTAACGCTATAGAAGAGCGTGATCCTAGAAATAAAAGTATCATGGAATTGATGGCATAGATGACTGAAAACATTTTAAGCTATGTAATCTGTCTTAACAAGTCAGATTAATTATTAATAGCAGAGAACATGGGTAAATAGTTTTTTTGGATAAAAAAAGCATTAAAATGAGCAAAGTTAACTAATAATGAATAAATTATTTTTAAATATATATTTAAATTTCTGTTTGTAGTGAAGACATTAACTTCAATCATAAAATTCATAAATGATTAGTAGAAAGATCTATGATAAACATATATTCAAATTATAGTATTTTTTAAGAAACATGAAAAAGGTTTGGAAAATACATAGAAGGGGCATAAACCCTCTCATGAATTGATGTTTAGAGAATACTTTCTTAAGGTATCTGTGAGCAGGATAGTATATTATTTAAAGCAGACACTAGAAGCAGATGAATTGCCTCTGAGTCACTTTTAGACCTTGTGGAAGTAATTAGTTCACTGTGTTCCTTAGTTTCTACTTCTGAAAATAGAGACAATAATGCCCACCTAATAGGATTAAGTGGTGAAGTATTTGTAAAGAATTTAGTATGGTACCTGGAGTTCAAAAATGTTTTCTAAATTCTTTATTAAAAAGTAAAGGTGATGCTTGAGGTGAAATTTTTTAAAGAAATGTAATTTCTGGGGAAAAGGATAAAGAGCATTCTGGGCCCAGAACAATCCAAGAAAGAACACAGTGATTTAGGAAATAAAATAGCTCCTTTGACACTACAGTTCACAGGGCAAAGATGAGAGCAACAATGAAAACAAAAATAAACTCTTATAATTTTTCTTTATAATTAGGGTGAAAGGGTCTCCAATGAACGTAAAAAAATAGTCAAGGGCCAGACCATGAGTGACCATGTCATAGTCATTATCCACATCACAAGAGCAAGAGGAAACCATTTCAGTTTTACAGTATTTTTTTCTTTATTCATGGCTTCACTTTCCATGGTTTCAGTTCCACATCACCAACCATAGTCTGAAACTATTAAATGGTAGGGAAGCATTACCGAAGTGAGCAAACTCCAGAGGGGGGTGGGCAAATGGTACCCTGATTCCCACCATTAAAGTACCCAGCAGTTTCCCCCTGAGGTTATTAATATAACTATGCAGTTGCTCTACCTGGTGTCCACAGTAACATCCTTGCATGTAAGAGGTTTGGTGTTTGTATTAACCTGGACCATATCTCAGTTAGCTAGCACTCAGGGTTAAAGGAATACTGGTCAGAGTATAGTCAGGTGTGATGGATAATATGTAACCTCTTTCGAATTAACAAACTCGGTAGGAGGGAGGAGTGGACGCTTCACTTCTACACTTCTTCTTCACCATTTCACTTCACTCCTCTCTGCTTCAACCTGTCTGCTTGTTCTTTTGATGCCTGTGTCTGTTCTTTGTTCCCTCCTCACAGGTATTCCACCACAGGTGTTCTTTTACATTAAATGGCAAATTCTAGAAATAAAACTTTTCTAAGCTTAAAAGACATGCCATTCAAAATAATGTGATGGAATCTCAGGTATTCTGTTCCATCCTGCCCTGACATGAATCATCCCTTTGTACGGTATATCCACAATTTATATGCCTGTTAGTTATTGTTATGGTTTGGATCTGAGGTATTCCCCTCCTATTAATGCAGAAAAATCCAGAGGTAAAATAATTACTCTATGAGAATCTTAAACTTATCAGTCCATCATATTTTGAATGAACTGACTAGATGGAGACTGTAGGCAGGTGGGATGTGGCTGGAGGAGGTCAGTTACTGGGAGCGTGTCCAGGAAGCATGCATCTTTCCTGTGGTATCTCCCCCTATTAGAGTCTGTAAACAAGTCTGGATGGCGCCTGGCATTTTGCCAGAGGGAGTGGTTTGTGAAGTAACGCCAGCGAGCCATTAAGTGTGGAGATTCCTTATTGGTTGACTGCTGTATCTACTTTATGTTAATTAAGATAAGCTGTGTGGAATGTATAAATACCTCTGTTTTCCTACAATAAAAGGCTCCCACTCCTGCTGTATCAATCTACACAAGTTGCCCGTCACCACCACCACCCCCCCCCCCCCCCGGTTATTTTGCTGCAGCCGGTCTGTGGCATCCCCCCACCCCACTATACTTCCTAACTCCTCCAAAAGCAAAGAAGTTTTCTTCCACTGGACCCTTCCTCCATCATGTGCTGCTTCACATTGGGCCTGAGTAATGCAGTCAGTCTTCTGTGGACTGAGATCTTGAAAACCATGAACCCCAAATAAACTTTCTCTTTTCTAACCTGTTTTTGTGAGGAGTTTTTCCCAAAGTGATGAAAAACTGACTAAAATCAAAATTGTCCTTGGGGTGAGGCTATTGCTTTAACCAACCTAACCATATTGCTCAGAAGACTGGTGCTAGTTGGTGGGAGGAATTGTGAAAAATGTAGAAAGGCAAGTGGGAAAAATTTTCCAATGGTGTGCGTACAGAGCTTAATTCATGATTCCAATGGGAGCTCAGGAGATCAGAGCACCAATAGAAATGTGGACCATGTTCATGAGATTTGAGAGAAATGAACTTTCTATTGCAAATTTAAATAGACACTACTTTTGTTATATTCTGGCAAAGAGCTTGGCAGCATCTTGCCCATGTTCTGAGAATATTTGTTAAGTTGAATTTAAAAGTAATGGACTAATTAATCTGGCAGAGGAAATTTTAAGGCAACATAGCTGGAAGATTTAGCTAGATTTACTGTGTGAATCAGGAGCAGAGTACAGAGTACAGAGCAGAGTACAGGTATTAACATTTTTTTTCAGTTTGGTCAGAAATGTATTTTTAAAACTGGGGACAAGGAAGATGTGCTTAATAAAAAGATTGCAGCCCTGAAAAAGCTGTTAAGTACTTTGCACATAGATCACAGAGAAGATGCTTTGAGGACATCTCAGGAATTAGCAAGACTACATGAACTATAGACTCCAGAGTATAGATGAGAAAGTACTTTTCAAAAGGGGTCATGAGGGTGCCCAGCTTGCATGAAGGGCCTAAAAAGTTCTTTCACCATGCTGAGTTATGCAGGCATTCAGAAGACACTATTGTCATGATTCCAGGAGAACCAAGGATTGCACAAGCTGGTAGCAGACTTGGTATCATCTACATGGTATTGTCCTGCAGGAATGTGGCATGCTGGAATTAACAAGTCATGAAATATCCCACCAAGTTTTCAGAGTAAGGCCTGTGATTACAGGCAAAGTGCAACAGAGTCAAAGTCCTTTCAAGAAGCCCCAGGACGGCAATATATAAAACTGGGAAGATGAAGCCAAAGCTGGAATGGAGACCCTAGGAATTAAGAGACATAAGGAGCATGAACTATTTGCCCAGAAAAATTGTGGTGAGATGCAAACAAAAATAGAGTGGGATAGTGGTAAGGCCAAAGGGGCAAGGCTGCCCAAATCCTTGAAAATAATAGCTCACAGCCACATGTCCTAGATGCTATATGCAATGTTATAGAAAAAGAATTCAGCCTTGTTTTGGTCCCATTTCTTCCTTCTGTCTCTCTATTCCTCCTTTTCAAAATGGTAATCTTTATTCTATGCCACTACATATTGGATATATATAACTTGCTTTTGACATTGACAGTGTCTCAGAGCCAACACTTTGCCTTAAATCACGGAGGACACTTTGGACTTGGACTTTTGCGTAATGCTGAAATTGTTAAGACTATGAGGCTCTCAGGATGAGCTAAATGTACTTTGCACTGTAAGATGGATGTGAGCTTTTTGGGGTCCAGAGGTGGAATGTTATGGTTTAGTAATGAGATGTACCCCCAAAGCTCCTGTGTTAACACTGGAATGTTCAAAGGTCAAATGATTCGATTAAGAGAGCTGTAACCTCATCGGTCCATACTAATTTGAATGAACTAGTATAGGCCGCTCTGGAGCTGTCCTGGAAGGGTGCATCTTCCCTGTGGTCTCCCCAACCCCCTCCCCGGCCCAACCTTGCTCCTGACCCTGCCATGAGCTGAGCAGCTTCCCTCCACTGGGTTTTTCCTCCATCTTATGTTGCCTTTCATTGGACCCAGAGAAATGGAGTTGGCTGTTAATGGACTGAGATCTCTGAAACTGTAAGCCCCCAAATAAACATTCCCTCCTCTAATTGTTTTTGTTAGGAATTCCCTCCTCTAATTGTTTTTGTTGGCAAAGAAAAGTTGACTAAAATAATCATCTAGTTGCTCAGTTTCCAATTGAGTGCCACATTGTCCCACTGCTTAGATTTAAGTAAGAATTCCATAATACTCTCATGCTACATCACAATGTTTACATTGTTTACCACACTTAATGTCATCACATAGGCATTGTAATATTTCATGTCATAACAAGAAGAAAACTGGTATGTCTAGTATGTTAAGATATTTGAGAGTGGGAGAGTGACCATATTTGCATAGCTTCTATTATACTGTTAAATTATTCTACTTTATTATTAATAATACTTGTCTTTTACTTTGTCTAATGTATAAATAAAACTTTATCATAGGCATGCATACTTTATAAATGCCTGCTTTATAAATTATACTTTACCATGGGTATGGATGTATAGGAAAAAGCATAATATACATATGTGTATGTGTGTGTTTGTGTGTGTGTTTGTGTGTATGAGATTTATGTGGTCAGGTATTATCTTACTGTTCCAGACATCCATCAGGAGGATCTTAAAATCTGAGTTCCTCAGATAAAGCGGCAACTCCAGACATAGGCACAATCAGATTTAATTTTAAAGAGATTATTTTCTGCTATTTGATTTGTAGATTAGTTCTCATTATTGATAAAAGAAACAGAAATGCAAAGGAAAAGAGAAATTCCCTCTTCATTCCCTTAAAGATTGCTGAAATGAACTTATAATAGATTAAATAGGAGATGATATACAGATTTAAATAGGGAAGAGATCACAGAATCTGGGAAATCATAGGAGTGGGATTATCAACTAGGCCAAAGTGATTCAGAAATTTATATATGCCTTTTTGTAGTGGGAGGAGGAAAATGGGTAATTTCAGATAAATAGTGATTTTCAGAGGAACTTATTGTGAATGTAAGAGGCATGAGACTGAAATAGAGGAAAATGAAATCTGTCCTGGTGTATCAACAGAATTCATTCTTTATTTTTGCACAAAGCCTTTCCCTGGTGCTCGAATGGAGGAGGGGAAAACAAGGCAAAGTTAACTGAAACGTCTTTCAGAGTCCATTTCTCAGGCCTTTTAATTTGCTTCTCATAAAATTGCTCAGCATGACAAACAAATGTCATATTTTGGGGTATCATTCTCTGATCCACAAAAATAAACAGAAGACATACTTGGGGCGATGGTAGACTAACTCCATGACAATTCTCTGGATAAATTCCTAGAATTAAGAGAATACAAATGACAATATTTTCCCAGTGAGTGACAAATCATTTCTGAACTCATCTTCAAAATACAAAATCTCAGAATGCATTATAATAGGACTAGGTGTTCTTTGCATTCACTGACAGCCTTGCATAGATCTTTATAATTATTTGGTGAGAAAAAAAGTGTCTATAAAATGGGAATATGTCTGGTTTGCAGTGAGTTAGCGCTAAAATATTCCTCAAATAAAAGTATCATCGAACCATGAGGTTATGAATTACATATATTAATGCTAAAGATGTGGAATGATAAACGTGTTGGAAGAAAGCATAAGAATATATAAGAATAGAACATATATTTTACTATCCTCACCTATTTGACTGCAGGTTGTGTCTGACTTATTTTTACCATGGTTACTTCTGGGGGAAAAATAGAGACATAAATTTTTTAACAAATTATGTTATTATCACTTTGAAATATGATTGCATCTTGTCAAACATTGTTATTATTTTGTTTTCTTTTTTTTTACAATACTAAGCATTAAACCCAAGGTTTCATATATGCTAGGCAAGTCCTCAACACTAAACAGCATTCCTAGACTTTTTACATTTTATGTTCAGATAATATCTTGCTAGCTTGTCCAGGCTGACTGGAAACTTAGAAATCCCCTGCCTCAGGGTCCTGAGAAGCTGAGACTCCAGGACACACTCATGCTACCATGCATAGTAATATTTTTAAACATGATTACTATTTAAAACGATTAATGGTATCCAAATCATTATTCTCTTCTTACTTAGATTATTATAACAAGTACAATAAAAACAACATAGCATAAGGCCTTGTCACGACTTTCTTGCTACTATAAAAATGCATGTGTTCTTAGTCATTGAAGAAAAAAATAATATTGAAAGGTCTTAATTTCATCTCTTAGAAGGAACATTGTCTCTATGCTAAAATAGCTATTAAAAAATTCTTATTACAAATTAAATCAGGCTTTTCATACATTTTAACTGTAAAATAACATGTAGAAAGACAAATTGCAGGGCTGGGGATGTGGCTCAAGCGGTAGCGTGCTCGCCTGGCATGCGTGCGGCCCGGGTTCGATCCTCAGCACCACATACCAACAAAGATGTTGTGTCCGCCAAGAACTAAAAAAAATAAATATTAAAAAAAAGTGGATTTCCCAGTGATGACATATTGAAGCCTTATAAAACACCCATTTAAAAAAAAACAAAAGACAAATTGCAATTTTATATATATATATATATATATATATATATATGTATATATACATATATATATATGTCTATTTTATAATACTTCTTATTATAATATCTATTTAATCAGTGGGATTTTTCTATGCAATCTGTCACCCACAATTTTGGGGCCAAAAGACAAACCATTTTATTTAGCAACTGATTGTTTAGACCATCTGGTCAAAGGTGAAGACCATGTGTCTACTGGATTCTCATACATGTTGATGGTCAAAGTAGATCAGGTGATGGCTGAGTGATCTAAATAACTGTCCTCATTTATCTGGTAGTTGGTAAGATGGTTGGTCTAGGGTCCTCAGCAAGAAGGGCTTATTCTGGCTCTAAGTGATCCCTTACCACAAAGTAAAACTAAGCCTTGTTTTTATTTTTATTTTTCTTCACATTGTATTATAAGGATTCTGAAGAGTAGCAAGGAGGTTAGGCCCCAGTATGCAAATTCAAGTCTCTGATTTGTTGGCATGGATTATTGTTCCATTGGCCAAGGCAACTCATATGGCCATGCACTAGAGCATTGGGGGATGGGGAAAAACTCATTAGCATAGATATAAGGAGAGATTGCCTTCAATTTTAAAACAATATCTTTCATGGTTATTGGCACTACAAAATTCATTACCTAGAAAAATAAATATAAATATGTATCTGCCTGAGCCTTATCAACATTTTAGGTTAAGACCAGAGATGATTGTGTGAGTTAGGTAGGGTGGAAAAAGCCACACCAATAATTATAGTTATTTTCTGGATTCATTTTTTGTTGTAGGAGCCATTAAATAATCTAAGAAATATTACAGATATTTCTGTTGTGGTTACCACAAACATTTGTTTTGTCATTACCACTAATCATCTCTGTTATGGAATCAGCAGCTATGTCACATGATATTAGAATAAAGACAATTAACCTACAGGTATTGAAGTGTCTATACCAGAAAAACAGTAAAATGAGTAAAAATAAGCATGATGGCACTCTGAAACAGAGATCTTATTCAGCTTCAATTGAAGACAAGGCTCTTTCCAAGGAAAGGTTACCAAATAATCCTACTCGAAACAAAGCACAGGGATATAGAAAATTTTATTTGAGAAAAAGATTTAGAAAAACATTTGAGTTTACTTTTTCATAATTAAACTCCTCTGTCATTGATAAGAATGAATAAAATAAAGATATAGATATGAAGAACTAAGTGGCTCAACCTCTAGTTCTCATGTTAATTAGTCACTGGTGCAAAAGGCTGTTTCTAGAATTTGGGGTTATGATAATTGCCAAAGTGAAGGCCCATTACTAATCCATCAGTCAGTTTATCCTTACAAATTCCAGTAAATCCTTTCATTTCTGGGTAATTTCCCTATTAAAGGCTGTTGCAAAATTAAATTTCGCACTGTTTTTTATCCCAGTCTTATTCTGCCTCAACACAAAGCAATTTTCTCCCATTATGTATTCTTTCCTGTACTATCACTGTCTTGCTGAATGATAAACTTTCACATCTGAATTTACCTTCTTATTTCTCCATTGTCCCCCAAACCAGAAAACTCCTCAACAAGTTCAGTCTCATTCTTAAAATATTTTCTCTTGTCCTAATTGAGAGCTGATAATAATCTATAACATCATTTTCCCTGTTATACATTTGCTCAAGAATGCATTTCATTATATATCCAAAAGAAAGAGATAAAGTTAGGAGCCATCCCTATTTTCTTATGATGAAATATGTGCATTGCTCATCACTTCAAAGAAAAAAATTACATTTTCAAGATACATGTATCCAGTTCTGTTTTAGACAGCTTTTTTTGTTTTGTTTTGTTCTGTTTTTTTTTTCTTTTTTTTTTTCTGTTCTGTTGTGACCTAAACAGTTTATAAGAACAATTTTAGAAAAAGAAAAGTTAATTAGTTGCTCGTGGTTCCAGATGTCCCAGTCCATAGGGTCCATGCTTTGGGCCCTAAGTGAGGAGAGAGTATTATGGCAAGAGAGTGTGGTGGAGGGAAGCAACTGAGAACATAATGCCAGGATGCGGGGTGAGAGAGAGAGAAAGGGAGAGAGAGAGAGAGAAGGCGAGATATTGAGGTTGATTCTCCTCCCCATGGACAATATATAAACCCCAAAGAAATACCCCAAATGACCAACCTCCTCCAGCCACATCCTACTTGCTTATAATTACCACCCAGTTAATCCTTATGAGGGAATTAATGCACATATTAGATTAAGGCTCTCATAACTCAAAAATTTCACTTCTAAACTTTGTTGCATTATCTCACACATGAAATTTCAGGGGACACTTCATATCTAAACCAAAACAAGCTCTATCTCAATTTTCTGTTCAACAAACTCTCTTAAGTGTCTCTTATTTTGTCTCCTAACTTACTGTCTCTGATGGTACTCATACCATCATTCTAAGTACATTAATCATCTAACACCATCACCCTCTCAGTGCTCTGTGTATCATTTGCTGACCTCTACTAATTGAAAAGTTTACTGCTTTAATTCATTTCCCCCCAAACCTATATCATTTTCATAGTTTATTCTTCTTAATAAAAATGTTCCTTGGGACAGAGGTTGTAGCTCAGTGGTGGACTGCTTGCCTCTCGTGTGTGAGGCACTGGGTTCAATCATCAGCACCACTTAAATATAAATTAAAAAAATAAAGATATTATGTCCCACTGTAACTAAATGATATTTAAGAAATAATAAAAAAATTTCCTTTTCCCAAACTAAAAATTTTGATGTCATTTTTGTACTCTACTCTTACTTTCAAATTACATATGCTATAATATAAATATATATATTACACACATATATATATAAAATATATTATGTGTGTAAATAATATATATAAATATATATGTGTAAATAATATATATTTATTATATTATTATATGTGTAAATTATATATATAATATATGTGTAAATATATTATATGTGTAAATAATATATATAATAAATTATAAATGTAAATAATATATAAATAAATATTATATATTTTATATAAAAATGTATACATTTTATGATATGTAAATGTATATATATTAAATTTATATAGTCATGTTAATATCCCTGCCTTAATATTTCTTTTGTGTTTCTATACGACAGTTTATTCACAATGAAGTAGCAGAATAATTCCTTTAAAATAAATATCTTATTATTTCACTTCTCTAATGAATATCTAAGGAAGATCTTGCCAATCATTCATAAGGGAATTCGGAATTCTTCATAAGAACCTACTAGATGTTATGTAACTTACATAAACACATATACACACATGCACACACATGCACACACACACACACATTTGCTCAACCTAAGACTGCTGCATAGAGGATGAATTCTGTATTGCACAATACAAGGAGAACCAACAGCCATAGTTTCATATCTATTCAAATCAATCTCTTCATATCCTCTTCTAATTTTCTCTCCAAATCCAGCCATATATGTCCCCTTTTGATTTTCCTCAAAATCATCTGAACTTCTTTCTCTGGTATTTCATTTTTGTTCCATCTGGTAGAAATATTTTTTTCCCAGTACAATTGACCTACCCTTTCTTTCATAGATTTTCTCAAATACCCCCATGTGAAAGCATTTTCTGACTACCATAAATGAAATGAAAATACCACATGATTCACCCTACCCACTGAATCAGTCCTGAAGCTGTTTACCCTCAGATCAGTTTCTTGATCTTGCATTGTTTTATATTTTTATCTCTGGAGAGCTGACTCCTGAAGGCCATCTTTGGCAGATTCTCCATCTAGCTGTAGTCAGTTGCATTTATGGTATGAGAGAAAACGATATTTTAGAAGCTTAATGGAAAAGAAGAAGGTAGGTTATTATTATTATTCTTTTTAAATCTTTCCTCATTACACTGGTTCTATTTTGCTGACATTGCATCCCCTACATGGCTTTTAGCCAACGCCAAACACAGATTTAGGTCTCAGTGGATATGAAGTCTCAGTGACCCCACCCCCAAATAACCTAGAATTTATTAGTTTTACCTTATATGGCAAAAGAGACTCTGAAAATATAATGGAGTTAAGTTCTTGAGTGACAAAAAGTTTAGGTGACTTTCATCCTAAATTTACTTAAAAGGAACAACTGGTAAGAAATGAATTTTTATATTTAGTTGAAAAGTTTTGCAAAAAAAAATATTAAAAGCGCATCTTGGGTACTTTTTGATAACTATTGTAAATTATAAAAGGAAAGAGGAAAAATTGAAGGAAGAAATTAAGCAAAAAGAAACCAGAACTTGATAAAGAAATTTAAATCTTACCTAAATTTCAAAAGATAATAAAATTAGGACATTCACTATCTAAATTCATGCATTAAAGAGAAATTGAAAGATATCTAAGAAATTTTTGGATAGGCTTGATGGTATTAAAAGATCATAGTATCCCTTCATCTATTATCTTTTTCAAAAGATTACGTATGTGATCCGTGGATTCTTTCAGTCATCTTGAAGAAACCAGAAATAGAAGTGAGACTATTGAAGAAATATCTACTGTGGAAACTTCTGTCTAATTGAATAAATCCTCATTCCTTAACTGGAAGACCCACACATTCTTTGAGAATGTTATCAGCAAAACATTCTTTGAAAATGTTATCAGAAAAAAACTATTAGTGTGTAGTGAAAGGAACAGAGAAAGAAAAAAAAATGAAGGAAAGCTGTCAAACTTCCAAAATTTTACAGGCAGGAAAGAGACTGATAAAACTGTTGAATAATACTTTAAAATAAATAGAGGGATAACTCAGGACAGGGGCTCAGGACCAAAGGTTGGAGGCTGGGACCAATAGAGAACTGCATGACCTAGAGGTTGGATTCAAGATGCAGAAAATTATTCTCAGGTTTTGAAACCTAATGCAGTCAACTAGGGTTTTGAAATTTGTTAGGGCCATTGACTCTTTTCTTCCTTTAATTTTCTCTCTTTCATATTGGAGACTGTCTATAATTATTTTCCTGTGTCTGCTCTACCATTGTATTTTGGGAGCAGGTGACTCATTTCCTAGTTTCACAGATCCACAGATGGAGGAGAATTTTGCTTTAGGATGAATAATACTCAGAATCTCATTCTTGATTTAAATGCACTAGATAATGTGATGTAGAACTTTTTAACTGATAATATTTACATATTTTTTAGACCAGTGCTGCTATAATAGTTTAAGATTTGGGGGATGAGATATTTTCACAAGTGGGATGGTTGTGAATCTTTGGGTGCTACAGTTCAGAATGCAGTGGGTGAAAATCTTACCACTGAAAATATCCAGCCTTAATCCTTCAACCTGTGAAAATCAACTCTATAGTGTGACTTGCCTGTTAAATTGAGCTAATAATCCTGGTAGGACAGACTATTCTGGGCTGTTTGGTTGGGTTCTAATTGTAATTTCAAAAATGTTCTTGTGGGACATTTTTTTCTCACAAAGGCAAAGTGATAACTGAAACAAGATGCTAGTTGAGGCTTAGAAGATGGAAGAAGGGATTGTTAACCAAATAAAGTAGTTCTAGAAAATAGGAGAGTCTCTCAGAGTCTCTGGAAGAGTGTGGCAGTGCCATTACTTTGATTCAGGCCTAATGAAACTTATTTTAGATTCTTTTCTCCATAATTTTGTTTGCTGTTTTAACCCATTAAGTTCTTGATATCTGTTACAGCCACAATAGGATATTAACAGACTGAGTGAACAAAAACCTTGAACATGATAGTCCTCCTTGTTCCTTGGTTGCTATTGCCTTGTTATAAAACGCTGGGTTGACACATGTCCTCGAAATTTTTATTCCTTCCACCATTTGCATTACCAATTGCCTATATTAAATTCCCCTTTTTTCCTCATTTTTCTTTCTAGTTTTCATCTTAGATAATGTGCTTCTTTCCGTACTTTATTATTTTACAATAGTACATATCATTTGCAATGTCTCGGCTTGGCACAGAATCTCGAGCCACCACACAGCTTTGTAGGTTCAAACAGCAATTCTTTATTCCCGAACTCACACCGGCTGTCTACAAACACGTTCTGGGGAAATCCAAGTTCTGCCGCCCCCTTCACCTACTCCACGAGGCTTTTTTCCAAATCCCCTTTGAATCTCACGAGAACTCAATGGGAACAAGCAGCAGGAACACCCTAATCCCAGCAGCAATAATCTTCAACCTCCAACTTCCCTAAAACCCCTATTGTCTTAAACCGGGAACGCCCTAAACTCAAGTTGTCTTAAACCCGGATACTTCCTAAAACCTGCAGGATGCACCCTAATCCTGGATCCACCCTGGTCCTTGAGCAGGGTCACCTTTCTCAAAGACACATGCAATGTCCAAGGCAAGTCCACTTAACATGGGGTACGCTGGCAAGGAAATATCAATGCGTCATTCCTACTTGGCAATGGCCCTCAGCAATCATTATCTTAATGTCACCAGATGAAAGGGCTAGCAAAATATTAATGTGACTAAGGACAATCATTGTTATGAAAGTACACAGAAAGACTCTAAAGGGGTCACATCACTTGAGGTCACCAAAAGGGACCCAGGATTAGAGACAGTGTAGTCTGACACCATGAATCACATGTGAGATGATGTTGGCAAAACAATAGGCCCACATAGGATAGTGGGGAAAACACCTGAGCTCCATTGCTTCCTTCTCCTTGGTACAGAATAGTTTAATGGGCATGAGATGGTGTGCAGAATACAAATAGTATAAAAAATAAGTAGATTTCTTTTAAGGCTTTCATTTGTGATTCTCTGAAATAGGTGTGAGTGTTGGAGGTGTTGCCTTATAGCATAAACTGGAGTTTAGCAAGCATGGTGGCTAATATTGGCAAAGAGGAGCATAATGGAAAGTTGAATTTAGAGCATATCTTTTACCACAGGCTAGAAGTGTTTCATGTATTTTTTCATCATCATGACATAAGAAATAGGTATTATTATCATTATTGTTTCTATTTGACAGTATAGATAGAGATAGGGGAGTAAGTTAACATGCCTAAAGCAAAAGTTTGTGAGTGCACTATACTTATCAGCAGACTCAGGTGCTTTATGTTCTTTTTTGTTTAGCGACATCCCAGACAACCACTAGGATGCATTGCCTTCCCACGTATTATAAAAGCTTTTTTCTATACAGCAATAAAAGATAATGCCATCTTAAGGACATTAGAAGGGATTTAATAAATGATTGTTGCTTATAAATGTCCCTCTGATGAGGAGCCCACATAAATACATGGAAGTTATTAACAGCAAAATATTGATGTAAGCATTATAATATCATCAGAGCTATTCACAAGGAACAAACATAATTATGAGACTTCTTTGGTGTTTATCCAGAGGCCTAGTGATTCCTTATGTTTATTTATTATGTTTATGTTTATTTTACCATTATACGATTTAAAATGCAACAATAGTGTTGCTGTAATGGCTCTGTCCAGTCATGCTTTTAGAAACTTTTCTGCACATCTTATTTGTTTTACTTGTCAAGGAATAAGCAGTTTATATAATGCATGGAGACATCCAGCCTCAAAATGATTAACATTTACTCCCTGGATGACCAATTCAAGTACAGTAATTATAAAAGTAACAAGGTCAAAAGAAAATCCATTCAGTATTTACTTATTTTCACTTTGCAAAATGCTCCAAACCATCTATCTATCTATCTATCTATCTATATATATATATATATATATATATAATTTGCAACCCATACATTATCCCAAGTACACCTGTTTATTTTTGTAATATCTGCAAACAAGCATGTATTAAATAAAATAATGAACATCCTTAAATCTATGAAATGAGAGACTATAGTTGGAGAATCACTATTACCAAATATTTTCCTACTTGACTAGCTCCATTTTAATCTAAAACATCCATAATTTCAAATGTACCCATAAAATATTATTCTATTCACAATACACATATTGAGACTAGAAGGAATATCAACAAAAATTAAGTAATTATAAAAAATATCCTCCTTCATCTTTCAGTGTTTTTCATGAAACTTAAGCCTCTTCTGTATTTACATTGTAACTAGAACAATTGAAATATATTAGCGCTAACTTGAATGCAAATACAAAAAAAAAAGACTGCTACTGAACATTTTGGGGGCCATTAAGTACATTAAAATATTAAGAAAAAAATGCACTGAAGTTCTTAGGTTTAATCTGTTTAAAATTTTCATATAAAGTAATCCAACGATTTATATGCAAAGTTTTAACTTGGGTGGCAAAAAATATAATGTTTAAACAACTTTAATTTTAGACACCATAGTAAGTATATCTCATTTAGTTAGCTTTAATTATATAACAATTTAAAAGTTTTTCCTAACATGGGCAACAGGTAAAAAATATGTTTTTTTCAACCATTTCATCAAATATAGAATACTTTTATAATAAATTTTTAATATATACATTTAAAACACAGTAAAAATTATATATTTTATTTTATGGTTACTTTTATGTATCAACTTTGTTAGACCATTCTATTTGAGCTCATTATTTAGTCAGATTTTAATCTAGGTGTCCTGAGAAGATATTTTTTACTAATGGTTATTGTCTATAATCAGTTGACAATGTAAAAGACTAACCTTTAAAATGTAGATAAGCTCCATCCAATCAATTGTGAGTCTTCAAAGCAAAATCTGAGGTTTCCCTAAGTAGAAAACATTCTTACTCTAGACTGTGACATGAGCTGAGACCTGAGTTACTAGGCTGCTGGCCTGTCTTACAGATCTCAGACTTGCCAGCTCCATTAATTGTGTGAGTCAATTCCTTAAAATAAATTTATTTTTATCTATATATGTGTACAATCTAATTTTAAATTTATATACTTATGTCTACTTCTATTGCTTCTGTTTCTTTGGAACACTTTGATTAATACAGATTCTTTTTTAAATTTATTATTATTTTCTTTTAGTTGTCAATGGACTTAATACTATTATGTTATTTATTCATTTTTTTATGTGGTGCTCACACATGCTAGGCAAGCACTTTACCACTGAGCCACAACCCAGCCCCAATTAATACAGATTCTGATACTAGGAAGTTGGGGGGGGGGAGGGCGGCAGGGGTGCTGTTCTAACAAATACCTAAAATTACTATGGGATTAAGTAATGAGTAAAACCTGGAAGAATCTGATATGTACAGTTAAAACAAACAAAAACAAAACAAAACAAAATTCCACATTGCCTTAAAAAAGAATGTTGTTGTTAAAAATAAGGATATTAAAGGTGTTCCTGGAACTAAGAAAAATGCAAAGAGTTTGAGAAAGATTCTACCATAAGGAATATGCTCATGAAATGAATGTTGGTATAAACACAAATGCTAAATGTGTTTGTGGTGAGGTCTTACTTAGATGTGAGGATAATGTTAATTGATGTTGGAGGGAAATTTCCTTGTTTGTAACAAAGTGTGTTCTAGTACTTGGTAAAAAGTAGAATCTATAAGCAATGAACTGGGATGTTTCATTCAGTAAATTTCCAAGCAAAATACAATTGCTGCAACCTTGCTTCCTATAGTAAAATACAAGAGAGAAATATATAAATAAAATGAAACCAGATTTTGATTTTGTTGTAAAATTCTCAGCCTGTATTGCAAATAATACTATAGCTTGCTGTTGAGTGAATGCACAGGGGTGACAGGACAGTTTTTTGCTGGAAATATTTGTATATGACTCATGAATCTAAGCCATTGTCTGTGCAGAATCCAGGAGTAGAGTTGAGGACATTCAGGAATCATTTGTAAAGAACCCTGGTGTCTAATAACAATTGACCAACACAGATGATATATGACGGTTTTGAGAAGATTAAACCAATTAAAAAGCTACCAGTTTGTGCTAAACGGGCAACAATGGGGTGAAATGAAGAAAGGTGTCAGAGTTCTGAGGTTCTATAGGCAGAAGTATGCTGCAAAAATATATACTAAATTTATTAAGATTGGGGGGGAATGTTGGAAAGGGATGGATATATTTTGTGTATAAAACATAACAGATTGAATGGGGAAAAAGGCACATTGCACTGGGTTAAATAGTATTCCCTAAGTTTAACAGGGACTGCAAAAATTCATGTCCACTCAGAAACTCAGTATGTGACATTATTTAGGAAAAAAAAGTCTTTGCAGATATAATTATTTATATTAGTTAAGATGAATAAGAAGAAGTCATCTAGATTAGTGTGTGGGCCCTGAATCCCATGAACTGGTAACCTTATTTAGAAACACAGATTCACAGGGAAAAAAGGCTATATGAAGACAGAGGTAGAGATTGGAATGACCTATAAGCCAAGAAATCTTTAAAAAGTTTTCTTGAAAACACCAGGAGCTACAAGACAGATAGAGGAGACAGATTATCCCTCAAAACCACTGGAGGGGACTATCACTGCTGACACCTTGACTCTTTACTTCTGGCTTCTGAACCAGGAGAGACATTTGCTGTCATTTAAGTTCATGGTATTCTGTTAGTGTGTGATTAAGAACTAATAAATTGCATAATAAAAAGTGTAAATTGAGCCCCTGATCAATAAATTTATCATCTAATGTTTTCTTAGGTTAATAAAAAACAATTCAAAATAAACTTGTACATGGTAAGTCATCTGTCTTAGAATTATTAAAATGTATGAAAAACAAAAATTAAGATGACACATTTTTATATTCTGCAAATATAAATGGTAAATATTCATGCCAATTTATTGCATATTGATGGAAAGACAATTTACTTTGAATACAAATAGTTCTCCATGATGCCTCTAAATATTATTTTTACATATATTGCTCTTTACATATAATCTTTTAAAGAGTATTTTTGGTTAAATCCATATGAATCTAGATATGTTCACACAAGTAAAAAATCTGTGCTGCAATCAAAGATGCCAGATTGACATACTTTTTAGAAGAATAATCATGAGAAATTTTAGCAGTAATTTTTGAAAGTATAAACTGAGTTTGGCAATAAACATTTTTAATAAGAAGAGCTATTATATAAGTAATAGGAATAATTACTGATATCAGAATATAATATATTCAATAGGAAGTCTCATTAATATTTTGGTAGCTAAAGAAGCACTGAGGCCATATTTTCTATTAAAATGAATGAAACATTAAAATGTGATTCATAATATTTTGCATTTGTCTCTGGGTAAAAAAAAGGACCATTTCATTATCAAACATTCTTTTTATCTTTTCCAATTACCCTGCAGCATTAACAAAACACATTTTCCCACATTTAATTAAAGTTACACATGATCAGCTTTAACTGGTAAGCACAAATAAACCTTTATAACTTTCATGCTATTTAGTGCATCTACAAATATCCAAAGTCTCTAGAATATCTTGCTGCTGATAAGAAGCTATTAAAATAAATTAATTCTATATGAGATGATTTGTACTAGTAGTATTTCATAAATACATATATAGGTACTGAATTCAACTTGTCCTAATTCACTCAGTGAAAAAAAAAAATCTTAATTTTTGATATGTTACTTTTTAAAACAGAAGTGTCATATTTTGATTTTTCAACTTTAATTTTACTGTGTAAATTATTTTATTTGAAATATGCAGTTTATCTTGTATTCAGTGTTAAGAAAACAATGACCTATCAATAATTTATATACTAGATAGTTATGTATACATCATTTAAATCAAATAATGAAAATATTCCAAGAAATGAGTATAAGAGATATCCATATCTATGTTACATTGAAAATGAGATGAAAAAGTTTGAAAAGATGTTTTGGAAAACTAGAACAGTTAGAAATATACAGTAAGATAGATATTACTACATAGGAAGAGAAACTTAATTCAAATATTTGTAGTCAAAAGCTTAAAGCCCAAATGGTGACAAATGTCAAAATATAGACAAGAAATGATGATAATATGGAACAATGGAGGTGATAAAGAAAGCTTTGATTCCGAATATATTATAAGATTTGAACTGATGAGAAATGTTAATGGGACATTTATGGATTTGAGTGAAAGTTAAGGATATATTTTACTCTTATTTAAAAATAAAGTGCCTTTTACTGAACTGCTTTAGGATAGATGTGTTTGGACAGAAATCATTTGTATATATCAAGCATGGAATAATTAGTCATCTAAGTTGAGACAGAGAGTAGGCAGTAGATTTATGAGTCAGTATCTGAGGGAGATTTAAATTTCAGAGTCATCAGTTTTTAAATAATACTTAAAACCATGAGACTGAATGACATCACCAAAGTCTAGATTCTAGATCAGGATTTCTCAACATTAACAATGTTGAGATGGCAGGCTGGAGAATTCTTTGTTTAGAAGGCTGTCTGGCACATTTTAGGATGTTTAAAAGCATGTCTGAAATAGACTTGCAACTCTTGATTGCAGTACTCCAAAATGTCAAGGGACATTGACAAATGTCCTACAGAATCATCTCCAACTGAAAACCATTGAAATAGGTAGAAGAAAAGCCCCAGAACCAACGTTTAGGATTTCTAATGTTTAGGACTTAGTGAAAACTCAAGAAACCAGAAATGTATCTGCAGAAAAGCCAGAGAAAAAAAAACAAAATTGGCAAAAATTGTGCTCTGAAAGCCAAAGGGAGAATTCTTCCCATGAAGAAAGAGAAAGAAACTGTATAAAACAACATGGTTTGTTTAAATTACAGCTAAGACTTAATCATTGTCAAGGTGACTGGAAACCTTATCAAGAACACATTTGATGGAGTTGTGTGGGGTATTGAATGGTAGATAACATTATGTAAAGTTGAACCCCACTGATACATGGAATTATACAACAAGGAGTTCACTTTGCAATGGAGAGATTAGACTGTCTCCACTTGAACCATCAAATCTCCTAACAGGGAGCAAACACTTAGTATATTACTTATGATTTGATGGATTGTGAAACATACAGTGTCACATATAAAGTGTTATGTAATGATCTAGGTATAAGGATGAACCCCAATTTAATAAAGCCTCTAGAAGTAATTTACAGTTTACATAAATAATGAAGCTAAAATAATAAGTGTAGTGACACTATAACAAAACAATTAGAGAAATTCAGAAAATTGGGCATTTAATAACATGTGACATTAGTAATAATTCTATGGCATAGATATAAAGGATGGAAGAATATCCAAGAACAAAACAAGCTGAAGGGACTCAAAAAATGTGATTTATAGATCTTGATGAATCCTGATGTTTACAAAACATAAGCAAAAAAAAAAAAAGAGATGAGAAGATTTGAGTATAGAAAGAGTATGAGATGATTTAAAGAGTTATTGCCATTTCGTTGTTAGTTCTGAAAACAGACTCTGGTTATAGCATATAACTTGTTATATAACTTGTTATAATAACATGTCTGACAGTCCTTCTCAATATTTAACTGCTGACATGAGTTTCACTAGCTCCTTTTCTCCCTGAATCTCACTTCTGGGAAAATTGGAAGACTGCGCGTGCTGGTAGGAAATTCAAACCATGAAAGCCCATGACACCTATGGAGACCCTCATAGTAGCCTCACTTCTATACCACAATAACCAAAGAAAAAAAAAAGCCAATATCTTTCCTTTCTCCTTCTAAGCCCTTTTCAGCCAGAGTGGGAAGTGTGTCTTCTCCCCCAAATGCTTCATTATATTCATGATCTGGATGTGCTGTCTTCATGATATCTGGGCCAGCGTTTGCATGGAGCTTTATTATGCTTCTCAGAGTACCTACAAAAGGATGTGATGCTATGTTGCCTGTGCTGTATGTAACACACTTTGAAGGAAGAAGGAAAAGAGGAAATGGAAGGGAAAAAAGTAGGAGAAAATAAAAAAAGAATTAAGTTTTGTGTGGCAAATTAATACTACTTTATTCCATTTCCATGATTCTTTTTTCCCTCTTTTGTCCAAATGTTGCAGTATATAGTACTTCTAGTTCATGCTCAAAAAGTAATATCATAATGCTAGTGAAGAACAATAGCATCTACTGCTTTCCTCCAGTTTCTCTTTTAAAATAATATTATTAGTGCATTATACTTATACACAGTATTGGGGTTAATTTTGACATAATCACCACAAATATGCAAAGTAAGTTGCTCCACTCCAGTTCCCAGTACCTCCTCTTTTCCCTCCTCCCTTTCCTCCCCCTGTTTGCCTTTGTCTACTCTAATATTCATATATATATATACATATATGTATATGTATATGTATATATATATATATATATGTACGGTTTATAGATGCACATAAAGATGATATTCACCATGTCATATTCATGTATATGCATAGTTTGATTAATTTCATTCCACCATTTCTCCATTTTTTCATTCTTCCTTACCCTGAAATTTTCTTCCTTGGCTCCACCAATCTTCCTTCTAGTTTCACTCCCCCTCCCACTTTGTTCTATTCTGAGCTTCAATTGATTGGATGAGTCTCACATTACCAAATGCTATGTGATTTACTCAAACAAAATCCACTGATTAAATGTTAACTTAATTAAAAAAATGCCCTCCCAGAAAAATTCAGAATAATATTTTTCTACATATCTAGATAATATGGCTTTGGCAAGATGATACATAAAATTAGTAGCTGTCCCACAGTAATATTAGACTGCAGTCATTGATCATCTCTGGATTTTACAACTATATGCATAATTCCAGAAACATTCAAGTTTTTAAACATTTGTGTAGGACTGTAGAACTTACCAATTACCATGATATACATATTACTTCTAGTTCATGCTCTAAACTATTTCCTGAACTCACAAGGAACTGAAAATTTATAGAACCCATTAATGAAAAGGTAGTTCAAGTATCATCTTTATCAGATTTTGAAATAATGAGATCCACATGGTTAAAACAAATGTGAAAGATAAAAGAGCCATTAAATTAGCAGAACAAGTTTTGACCATAAAGTTTGAAAGTTTAACCACATAACCATAGCTATGTTTAGAGAGAAAAGCATCCATTGTTAGAATCAATTTGTAGGGTGAGAGCATAAAATCTATAAATTTAAGCAAAACATCATTTTTCATTAGAAAGCCAGCCTGTGATAGGTGACTGATTGACTTATAGCTACTTTGAAGGTACTCACAGGTATTCATGTCAGTAAAATACTGTTTACTAGTAACTAATCTAGAGGTACTCTTAATATGGAAATCCTTAATTTGAAAATAAGGATGATTTCATATTACTTTGCAAAGAATGTAATTGTCTTTAAATTGCCCTCTTTTCTCAGAAGATCTGATCTCTGAAGCCTGAAATGAAACTTTAACATTTTCAATTAAATTCAAGCCTTCAAGGTTTGGTAGAAACTAAGAAAATGATTTGTGAAACTCTTTTAAACTCCTTCTGTAAGAAGCTTCAAGCTAGTGAAGTTACAATTCTTAACTTTACTACCAGTTATAAGCAAAAAGTTCCTATTACTGCATTTCTCTCATCCTATTCAATCAATGCAAAAACTGGTATGATTTTCAGTAGGCTTGTATTTTAAAATCTAAAAGTTTTAAAATAATAAATTAATTCTTAATTGAATTATTTATGGGTTGATTTAATGAAAACAGAAATAAAACAAAAATATCCTGTGTCTTCTATTATTTACAATCTAAAGTTATATACCCTGCAGTTACAACACAACATTTATTTTTAATGTTACCCCAAATATGGCTAAATATTTTGAGATGTTTCCACTTCAAACACCTCATGAAAGTTTATTCTTTCACATCTTTGGTTTGCTGATTACCAAGTTATGTTAGAGTTTTGCCACTTCCCAGATGCATTTTTTCAAGCATATCATGAAATTACATTTGGAACTTTTGTGATCTGCCTTATTATAATAGAATATCAGCCAATAACTTTGATCCCCCCTCACAGATGATGTTGCCACACTTGGTTTGTTATGAGATATATAATCTCCTCCTGTTTCTCCCATTGACTCCCTGTGTTATTAAAAATTCTATAATACCATCTAAAAGAATTTTAAAGAACTCAAGAATACTACTAGAAAAAATAACAATCTTAATGTTTTGTTTATTGGTGTGTTTATAATGACAATTTTATTAGGTGCTTGAATTATTCCTGATTTTATAGACTATTTTGTCGGAGGTATACCAGATTGGAAGTCAGAGTTGCTCTACCACAGAGTACATCCCCAGCCCTTTTTTTATTGTTGTTTTATTTTGTGACATGGCTTCCAAGTTATGTTAGAGTTTTGCCACTTTCCAGATGCAATTTTAAAAGATGTTCCTAAATTTCTGGGGCTGGTCTCAAACTTTCTGTCCTCCTACATCAGTCTCCTGAGTTACTGGAATTAGAGACGTGCCTGAACCAATATGCCTGACTTCCTTGCTTACAGACTTTAAGTAATTCCAGAAGATTATAGACTGCAGTGTTAAAATACAAGTATAAATTTATGAATTAAAGGTAACATATCAAAGGATAATGTAAAAACGTGCATTTTGCTGCCATACTTGAAATTCTGGCTGGGATATCACCTAGCCTTTCTAGTCAACTGCTGGATTTTTAGAGTTTTAAAAATCTTGCATCTACATAACATTTAGGTAAGGATGAACATGAAAATGCTATATGACCCAGTTCATGTTGCTGTGAAATCTAGAATGATCCACCCTCTTAAATTCCTTCATGAAACCAAAATGAGGTGGGAACTTAAAGTAAAGATGAAATACAAACTTTATTTTTGATTCAAAAGTTGGAAAATAAGGCACAAAAATAGTGTAAAATACTAATTATTCATTATGCATACATCAACTGAAATAGCTGTGAGAAGACTAAGTATGAATTTGTAAATTTATGAAAACAGATTGAAATATCACATGTTATGTGTAGTTACTATTAATATACTTAATTTTTCTATAATTCAGAAATTTCTTATATTTAATTCCATTGTAAATTTCCTGAAGAGTAATAGTTTTAATCTTCTGAAAATAAATTGGAAAAAGCAATCATGAAATTCATCTGGAAAAAATAAGAGACCCAGAATAGCCAGGGCAATTCTTAGCAGGAAGAGTGAAGCAGGTTGCATCACTATACCAGACCTTAAACTACACTACAGAGCAATATTTAAAAAAAAGAAAGAAAAGAAAAAAAAAGAAAAGAAAACCATGGTATTGGCACCAAAACAGACTGGTAGACTGGTACAAAATAGAGAACATAGAGACTAACCCACAAAATTAAAATTATATTAGACATAGGTGCTAAAAACATGCATTGGAGAAAAGATAGCCTCTTTAACAACTGGTGCTGGGAAAACTGAATATCCATATGCAACAAAATGAAAATAAATCCCTATCTCTCACCATGAACAAAACTCAACTCAAAATGGATTCAGGACTTGGGAATACAACCAGAGACCCTGTGTCTAATAAAAGAAAAAGTAGGCCCTATCTCCATCATGTGGGATTAGGTCATAACTTCCTTAATAAGTCTCCTTTGGTGCAAGAATTAAAATCAAGAATTAATAAATGGAATGGACTCAAACTAAAAAGTTTCTTTTCAGCAAAAGAAACAATCTGTGAGGTGAATACAGAGCCTACATCTTGGGAACAAATTTTTACCCCCTCACACATCAGATAGAGCACTAATTTCTAGGGTATATAAAGAATTCAAAAGCTAAACACACACACACACACACACACACACAAAAAAAAAAAAAAAAAAAAAAAAAAAAAAAAAAACCAATCAACAAATGGGCCAGGGACCTGAACAGACACTTCTCAGAAAATGATATATAATGAATCAACAAATATGAAAAAATGTTCATTATGGCTATCAATTAGAGAAATACAAATCAAAATTACTCTAAGTTTTCATCTCACTTCAGTCAGAATGGCAGCTATTATGAATATAAACAACAATACTTGTTGTTGAGGATGTGAGGAAAAAGTACACTCATAAATTGTGGGTGGGAATGCAAATTGTTGCAGCCAATATGGAAATCAATATGGAGATTTCTTGGAAAATTGGGAATGAAACCACCTTTTGACCCAGCTATCCCTCTTCTTTGTCTATACTCAAAGCACTTGAAAACAGCATGGGACACAGCCACATCAATGTTTACAGCAGCAAAATTCACAATAGTTAAACTGTGGACTAACCTAGATGCCTTCTACAGATAAATGGATTTAAAAAAAGTGGCATATATACACAATGAATAATAACTCAGCAATAAAAAAATAAAATCATGGCATTTGCAGGTAAATGGATGGAGTTAGAGAAGATGATATTAAGTGAAGTTAGCCAATCCAAAAAACCAAATGCCGAATGTTTTCTCTGATATATAAGGAGGCTTATTCATAGTGGGATGGGGAGAGGGAGCATGGGAGGAATAAACCACTTCTAAATAGGGCAGAAGGGTGAGAGGGGAAGGGTGGGGTATGGGGTTAGAAGTGATGATAGAATGTTACAGACAACATTATCTAAAGTACATGTATGAAGATATGAATTGGTGTGAATATATTTTGTATACAACAAGAAATATGAAAAACTTATGCTGTCAAATATAAATAAAATATAAATAATATAAATAAAAAATATAAATAAAAAATTGATAAAAAATAAGTTTTAATCTTCTGGAAATAAATTGAATACACAGATTTTAAACTCCAGCCCCCTTTTGCCTATGCTAAAATGAAAACTTTAATTTGTTATAAAATTTAAAGAATAGCTATATAGGGCTGGGGATGTGGCTCAAGCTGTAGCGCGCTTGCCTGGCGTGCATGCGGCTGGGTTCAATCCCCAGCACCACATACAAACAAAGATGTTGTGTCCACCGAAAACTAGAAAATAAATATTAAAAATTCTCTCTCTCTCTTTCTTTCTCTCTCTCTCTCTTTAAAAAAAAGAATAGCTATATAAGAAAACTGTCAATATATTGTAAAGAAATAAGCACTACTGATCATTCTTTAATATTTTTACTATAATCACTTCTTATAGGTTTGTGCAATATTGGCAGAATTCATCTCATAAAATTGAAGGGTAAATATTATTGCTCTTATTTAAATTATCAAAGAGAGGTAAACTTGCATTCATTCTGATATCTTATACAAATTACAGCATATGCCTGATAATGGAAGTATGCTGTTTCTAAATCAGATGTTTGATATTCAAATATTTTTGGTGACTGGAGTAAATCATTCATTTGACATCTTAATCTAATATCAAATGCATAGCCATTCACACTGTGCTTAATATATAGATATGTTACAGATCCTATAATTTAATGTTAATTGAATATTCTACTCATACTGATTTACAGAAAGATTCTACCAAATATTGTGGCATATATAAATTGATGTTGAATTGATGAGGTCTTTTCTGTTCTGAGATTAGCTTAAATTAATAAATGGTAATATTCAATCTTAGTAACTCCAAGATAGTTTCAAAGTAAGAATAACTAACACTAAGAACTTCCAATCTTTAACATTTATATTGTTTCAAATGATGTTATGTATAAATTATCATTCATATGCATGTCATCATTTGTGCATAATCTATTGTCACTTCAAAAATAATGTAGACATCTCTTCATAAGTTAACACACGTCTAATACAGCATAGTTAGGGAAATCAAAGAATATCAGAAATGATTTCCCAATAAAAGAATTTATAGCATAAAAACTTGGAGATGAAAACAAAAACTTAAAATTGAACACATATATTACCTATAACCAACTTTGAAAACTTTGCAAAATAGAAAAAAAGAAGTGGAGAGAATATAAATGGAAACTAATAAGAAAAAAATAATGAATAAGGAAGGGGAAAAGTATGTTGTATTTTTTTGTACACATTTTGGCTTAGTATTTCATAAATGTTTACAGGGGTATTCTTTGGCACTAGAATCCTAATAATCATAAACCTGCACATTTCTTATTTGCATTTATTTATTTATTTATACCAGGGATTGAACTCAGGGATGCTTAACCATGGAGCCACATCCCCAGAACTTTTTTTTTTTTTTTAATGTTTTATTTACAGACAGAATCTTGATGAGTTGCTTAGGGTCTTCCCTATGTTGCTGAGACTAGCTTTGAACTCCTGATCCTTCTTTCTCGTGTACATTGACATTCACAGTAGTATTTGCCAATTATGATTCATTCCAAAACTGACAATTACTTAAATAAAGAAATGTGCTGGGGCTGGGGATGTGGCTCAAGTGGTAGCGCGCTCACCTAGCGTGCGTGAAGCACTGGATTCGATTCTCAGCACCACATAATAATAAAAATAAAGATATTGTGTCAACCTAAAACTGAAAAATAAATATTTTTGAAAAAGAAATGTGCTAATGGAATATATGTGATTAGTATGTCAAAATGAAAGATATGATAAAATATTTGATTAATATTAATAAAAGTAGGAAGAGGAAGGGAGCAAAATAACCAAAGGATTATTGCAGTTTGGTCAAGAGACTTTCTGGGGTGGCTGGTCTCATATTCCAACTCATCCTTTTGCTTAATACTACTTTTTCTTATTCCCACAGTGAATTTCCACAGTCTCCCTGGCTAGTGGGATTATAGGCTTACACCACCATGCCCAGATTACATCTCATTTTCTGAGGAGAGTTGCTTATCTCAATTTTCCTTGTTTAACTCTAAGCAGCTATCTCAACAGCTTTGAAAATGGGAATACATTCTGTGGTCATACTGAAAAAAATGTGTCACTGAATAGTCCAGAGCAGTGTTTCAAATATATTTATTCAAAAAAATACATAGGTTGGGGTTATGACAATGGTAAACTTTTAAAACACTCCAAAGGAAAAAAAGAAAAGTAAAAAGGGTCTTAATGTAAAATAACTTTTAAACTAGATATTCAAATTATATCAATTTGTATCTCTGTTCATTCACTATGTCTTACCTAGCACTACTTAACAGTGGATCCCTTTCTAATTCATTTACATGAAATTGTAATAATTCTCTTATTATTAAAAGTAGAAAAGAGAGAGAAAAAAATGATTTAACAACCCCATTAAATTGATGTGTAACATTCAAGTTCTAAAGCTTTAAAGCAAATGTTTTTCAAAAATTATCTAACTCATCATAGTTGCTCTACCATATCCTCCATGCCCTATCCTCCTTGTGTTATTCTTGGTTCTGTGAACATGCTATAAAGATAGATAGACCCCCTGCTTGGACAGATGGATGGCACAGATGGCATATCCATATCCCATGCTTCTCTAACTGCCACATGTACACACATTATCTTCTCCCTCTCCCCTCCCCAATTTTTAAGGATCATCTCTTATGTTACTATCACCATGAAATCACAAATTAATCATTTTTCTCGTGTACATTGACATTCACAGGAATATTTGCCAATTATGATTCATTCCAAAATTGAAAATTCCTTAAATAAAAAAGTGCTAATGAAATATATGTGATTAGTATGTCAATACAAAAGATATCATAAAATATTTGATGAATATAAATAAAAGTAAGAAGAGGAAGGGAACCAAATAACCAAAGGGTAATTGCAGTTTGATTGAGAGACTTTCTGGGGTGGCTGGTCTCACATTCCAACTCATCCTTTTGTTTAATACTGCTTTTTCTTATTCCCACAGTGAATACACCAGTCTCTCTTACACCAATCTTTTCATTGTCCACTATCTTCGGAACCCTAACACCAACAGTTGGAAAAAGTAGCCTATATTTTCCAGCTGGGTCACTCACTATGTTAGTCAGCTTTTTATCACCTCACCGTGACCAAAATATCTGATAAAAGCAACTTAGTAGGGGGAAGATTTATTTTGGCTAATGGTTTTAGACATTCAGTTTGTGTTCAGCTGGCTCTGAGGCAGAAAAATCACAGTGGAAATGTGTGGTAGAGGAAAATGGCTCAGCTCACAGCAGTCATGAAGTTGAGAGAGAGAGAGAGGGCCAGTAGCCAGGGATAAGACATAGTCCCCCCAAAATGTCCCCAGTGACCTATCCCTCCAGTTACACTCACCTGCTGATGGTTTCCATGCAGTAGTCCATTCAAATTATTAATCCATCAAGTTGATTCATTGACTAATGAGGTTACAGTTCCCCAAGTGCAGTTCTTTCATCTCTGAACCTTTTCTCATTGCTTAACACAAGAGTTTTTCAGAGGACATTCCTTGATACAAACCATAACTGGCTAAATAACAGTAGGAAGTCCATCACTGGTGTTAAATGGTATAGAAAATAACTTTGGCAGAAGGTAGTAGTAGAATTGCTTAATTTTTCATAGATGAGGTCTTGCAGGGTATACATTAGTCAAATTATTAGGTATTTGTTATATAAGTAAGTAGTAATATTTATGAGAATACTATAATTGACTGTTTTGCATGGGGATATCCATGTATGAGAAAAGATAAAGAAAAAAAATGAGTATGATTATCACCTTAAGTCTAAGTGAGAAAAGAGACTCTGGGGTAGGCTGTACAGAGACCCATGTCTTGAAGCCACAGGGCAAATAAAGTTGAGGAGCAGATCTAGAATGTAATAACAGCAGAGCATGTAATAGAGCTGATATTTCTAAATAGAATGCTCTGATATTCTAAGATTCAGGCCTTAGTTAGTTATACACTTGGAAATCTTGACTCTCCAGATTCTCCAGACCATACAGAAATTACTAACTTCTCCTTTTTATTAATTATCATTTTATTATTCTGCCATTGATACCACTGGTTCTCTTGTGGAGTTCTGTTTCTGCAAATATTGAAATATAACACAAGAGAAGCACCAAGGCAAGCATAGAGTAGAAAGAAAGAATTTTATTTGAAGAGTAGAAAAACAGACTTCTTCCAGGACAAAGAAGGAGACCCAAAGGCAGAATACATGGAATAAGATGAGGAAGTCCCATACTTTTTATACATCTAATTTTCTTTGTTCTCCTTCATTCTTCTTTATCTTGCTCATTTACCCTATCCTGCATATGTGACTCAGAGATGCTGGTGAGGTAGTCAGAAGGTGAGCAGTTGGACTGGAAAGGCCAAGGTGGAGTACTGTGCAGGAATGGAGTGACAGCCCAGGGGGGATTAATTAGTAGCTAGCTCCCTGTCTGCTCAGGAGTTGCTTCCTTAACCACTTTTTGGGAGGGGTAGTATAGGTAGGTAATCTTGGTAATCAAAGGGCTCTGGAAACATGAATATTTCAATCTCCCAGGGGCAGTCTCCAGGTTCCCAGACCAAAATTTTCTTGATCCAACCTGATCACCTATTTATACCAACTGCCTCATTCTTGCTTCACCCTGATGTTCATCCTCACCTTGAGCCCTAAGGAATGGAGCTAGCTGGATATTGACTGAAACCTTCAAAACTGTGAGTTCCCTAATAAATTTTTCCTCCTCTAAATTTGTTCTTGTCAAAAATTTTTTAATCAGAGCAGTGGAAAAGCTGACTAAACCAGAAATTAATATCAGAAGTGGGGTCTTTGCTGTGACTCACCCAATCATTTGGAGTTTTCTGGAATTAGTGAAAGGAATTTTGAGATAATTAGCTGTTCAAGCTGGAAATGCTTTAGATTGTGGATTAATGGGCAATTCTGGTGGGAGCTTGTAAGATCAGAATTCCAATTGAATTGTGGACAGTGAAGACAAGGTTCAGTAACTTTTTGAAGACAAGGGGGACATTCTTAAAACTTGGACTAAAGTCCATTGATGTTATGTTCTGACTGAGAAGTTGTCTCTATTTTACCCATGTCCTGAGGCTTTCTTTTTTTTTCTTTTTAAAATTTTTATTTTTTAGGTGTAGATGGACACAACACAATGCCTTTATTTTTATGTGGTGCTAAGAATTGAACCAGGTCCCAACAGGTGCTAGGTGAGCGCTCTACTGCTTACCCACAGTCCCAGCCCCATGTCCTGAGGCTTTCTATCAGGCTGATTTTAAAAGTGATGGAGTTATAAATCTGGTGAAGGAAAGATCTTGGCAGCATAGGATTTAGGTGGTGGCATGTATATCGCTGGTGGCTTTTAGCCAAAATTATTTTGGTAATCAGGAGCAGAAAACTGAGCAGGAAGATTTGACAATCTTGGAGTTGAAAGGTGAGCGTAAAACTGGGGCTGAGGAAGTTCCAGTTGTTAAAGACATTACCACTACTATAAAAATGCTAAAAACTTTGCCCAGAGACAATAAGCAATATAGCTTTAGGGTATTTCAGAAACAGGCAATCTCATATCCATCTCAGACTCAAGAAAGTAATAGTAAAAATTTTCTTCCCAAGAGACCAGAGGGGTACCCTTTACCCTTCTTGCACAAGGAGGCCTAGAAAGTTTTTTCAACATGCGCAGCTAACCAGGCACTTAAAGGCTATTGCAGGCAGGATTTCAATCACATGCTGCTGGTTCTGCAGGAATGCAGAACACTGAATTTAGGGGGTCATGGAGGCTTCCACCAAGATTTCAAAAAGGGGGGCTGGGGATGTGGCTCAAGCGGTAGCGCGCTCACCTGGCATGCGTGCTGCCCGGGTTCGATTCTCAGCACCACATACAAAGATGTTGTGTCCGCCAAAAACTGAAAAATAAATATCAAAAATTCTCCCTTTAAAAAAAAAAAAAAAAAAAAAGATTTCAAAAAGGCATTGGAGGTCAGACAAAATGCAACAGGTTTGGAGTCTCTGGGCACATCCCCTGAGAGGATTATGTGTGGAGATTTGAGGAGGAAGCTGAAGCTCCAGTGGAGATCCCCAAGATTAAGAAATGCCAGTACCTTGGAACATCCTCTGAGTAAGGCTGTAGGAATGGAGGAGGGACAAGCCAACAGAAAGGCCAGTTGGGCTGCGATCAACGAGGCCACAAGGGTGGTACTATACCAATGCTTTGCACAGAACATCACCATGTCATTTGCCCCAGATGACAGTCACAAAGCATGTAGAGTGCAGTTTTGCTTTGATCCTATTTCTTCTTTTTATGCCCCTAATTTTCACATGGAAATATTTATTCTATGCCTATAGATATTGGGTATTTGAAAATTGTTTTTGATTTTTATAGGAGCTCAAGAGAGACTCGAGACTTGATCTTGGAACTATTAATCTTGGAACTATTGAAATTATGGGGGTTCTTGTAAATGGGAAAAATATATTTTTCATTATGAGATGGTAATGAGCTATTGGGGGCCAGAAGTAGAATGCTTTGATTTGAATGTGATGTGTCCCCCAAAATCTCATGTGTGAAACAATGCAAGAAGTTTTGGAGGTAAAATTATTGGGTTATGAGAGCCTTAAACTGATCAGTGAATGAATCCCCAACTGAGTGGTAACTAAAAGCAGGCAGCTTGATGCTGAAGGAGGAGCATCATGGGGGGCATGATATCAGGGCATATATTTTGTATTTGTTTATGCTTCCTAATCATCATGTGAGCCACTTCCCTCCACCACATTCTTCCACACTCATGTTCAGCCTCATGATGACCATCAAACAATGGAGTGGCTCTCTATATTCCCAGACTTCTGAAGTCCTGAGCCACCTAATGAACTTTTCATTCTCTAAACAAATTCTTGTCAGGTCTTTTAGTAACAACCATGAAAAGGCTGAATAAAATAGTTGTTTATTCACTTTAATTTGGTTCAATTTATTTTTAAAATATTTCTTACTGATTTTCTGCCTGCTTGGCACATCACTTATTGAAGAGTGTTTTTTATGTCTTTAAACAAAATTTTGTAATGTTTGCTGTATTTTATATTTATTTTTCTGCTTTTTTGTTTTTCTATTTTTCATGCTGCTTCTAGTTTTAATTGAGCATTTTATATGATTTTATTTTCATTCCATACCATACCAATTATACTTTTCAAAACAATTACTGGCTTCCTTTACCTATGTCTTCAGATAACAGTATAATTCTCTTATATTATGTAGTGTAGGTACTTATACCAAAGTGTTCCTGATTATTTTCTCCTATTCCTTGTGTTATTGCTATGATTAATTTACCCATCCATTTGCAATAATCATCAAATGGCATTAACTATTAGTATTTTAAATAATAATATTTTAGGTCAATTTAGAATAATAAAATTAAAATAACTTTATTTTACATTTATTTATTCTATCTCCAGTGTTCTTATTTTCTTTGTGCAAATTCAATGTCTGGTCTAAGTAGGTTTGGTCTAATGTCTTCCAAGTAGGGGACTTATTTTAATACTTCTTGGAGAAATTCTGCTGCTCAGAATAGTTCCTCTACTTTTGTGAAGATCATTATTTATTTTGTACTTTTGATAGATAATCTTATTTTATAAAGAATTCAAAGGCTGAGTCTATTCTTTTCTGGTGCGCATACCATCTCCTGATACATCTGTTCTAAATTTGTATACTTATTACTTTACATGAAAATTATTTTCTGGCTTTGTTGCTTTTATTTTTAATGCAGCCTACATGTAATATGCCTACTGATAGACTCTTGAATATTTTTTTTATTGGTTGTTCAAAACATTACAAAGCTCTAGACATATCATATTTTATACATTTGATTCAAGTGGGTTATGAACTCCCATTTTTACCCCATATACAGATTGCAGAATCACATCAGTTACACATCCACATTTTTACATAATGCCATACTGGTGACTGTTGTATTCTGCTACCTTTCCTATCCTCTACTATCCCTCCTCCCCTGCCCTCCAATATTTATTCTGATTGGTTCTTCTCTGAGCTTCCTATATGTATAGCTTGATGTCTGTCACTAATTTTGGAAAATTCTTAGACATTATCCTTTCAAACTTTTCTACTTTGTTCCTTTGTCTTTTTCTCTGGTATCCAAGTATGCATATCTCAGTCTTCTAAGGATCTCCAAAAGTTGTTGAATACTCCATTATTCTGATTCTTTCCTTGGTTGTATTCCTTTGTTGTTAGTGCTGGGATAGATCTCAGCACCCTAGGAAAGTGCTCTACCACTGAGCCAAACTCCCAGCCCTACATTTCAACTTGAAAAATTTCTCTTGACCTATCTTCAAGCTCATTGATTCTTTCATTGGTCTTGTTCCATTTACTTTTAATAATATAAAAAGAAAATAGTTTATTTCTGCTATACTTTATTTCTATTTCTACCATTTGTTTTTATTTCTTTCCTAAAGTTTCCATCTCTACTGGCATTAACAGTCTATTCTTGAGTAGAATTACTTCCCTTAATGTATTAATAATAGTTACCTTAAGTTCTTTTTCTGATAATTTAAGGTTGTAGTTATTGTGGCCACAATAACTGCACACTTCTTTTGTAGTCTTATTTTTGTATTCTATGAATTTTATACTTCCTTAAGTACTACTTTAATACCATGTCTTACAGTCCTTTCTGTTCAAATCTACTGTTGTTGTACCAGTGTTGAAGAAAATTGTGGGGTAAAGAAAGTGTTCTGTATCTTCTGAGTAAATGTTAATCCTGTTCATGGGTCTTTTTCTCTATGCATCAACTTTCATAGTGTTTCTTGGCTTTTCTTCACCCCTTATGTGAGGAAAAATAATATAGACAATCCTAAAGTACAGGAAGTACCCTTCTCCATGATGGAGCAGGCTCTGGATAAATATTTTCCCTGCAGAATATCTCAGGACGGTTTCTTTTTCTCCTACCAAAACCACTAGATATTTGCAAGATTTTTACTATGATATTATGGATAAAGGATCAAAGAGATATCATTTGCCCACCCACAGGACTACAGTCCCTATTAGTTTATGTAGTAAAATCTTTACTTTCAGCAAAATCTTATAGTAACCATTTGATTGTTCCTAACAGTTTATGGCTCTAGAGGGTTCTTCTTGGAAAAAGATCTTAACTTTGATTCTCTGTATGGATGATCTCTCCAGATTCCAGGGTAGCAGTTAACATAAAATCTCAATCTAAGAAACAGCCTTGGTTTATCAGTTTGTGACACCATGTGCTTTTGTAAGGATAGGAGTCATGATTTCTAAGCTCTTTAAGATATCAGAATTTAAAGTAGAAGTGCATTCATCTTATATCAACTAACACTAGTAAGTTGTCATCTGTAATTTTGGATTTCTCTTTGTGCCTCCATGAACTTGATTCTTTGTCCCTATATAACATTACCTTTTCTGATCTTAATTTTTTTAGTTATTAGACAAAATGCTTTGTGATTTAAGTTCTGTCTACATCCACTTAGCATCTGAAACATCCTTATGTTAAAACCCATGCTTTCCTCCCCCTCTTGCCAAGTGAGAGTGCTCACAACCTCTACTAGTCAGGAAGCTTCCATTTTAACCTCTGATGACCTGTGCTTCTACTGTTGGCTGTCTTTCAAGCACATGCCTTTCTGATCTTTCTTGAACCATAGGTTTACCAGCCACACTTCACAGTGCAAAATTGATCTTGTCTTCTGCCATGGTGCTTGGCATATAGTAACATGGTTGATGTCTAACAGTAATGTAGTGAATATCTATGATTCATCAATAACTATGTATAGTCATTATTAAAATAACATAATTTCATTTCAATGAAAATACTTTCTCAAAGTTTTTAGAACACAGATGAGGTGGAAAGGTGCATTTTTACTCAAAATGTATGTCATTTAAAATACTATATAATTATTCTGATGCCAAAAATGCAATGTTCATATTGCTCTTTTGAAATATAAATCAGAATAAACTACAAGACACATCAGTTTTTTTATAAACTACAAGACACATCATTTTTTTTCAATTCTCTCAGTTTTTAATGAACTCATATAGAGAGAGGAAAGTAAGCCCTAAAGAAGCAAAGTGAATAACACAATCCACCAATTTACAGACCAGTGCTCTCTCATTATATCACTCTGTCTTTGACACCTCTGAATAATTTGCTAGTTGGAGACAGATAAACGGAGGCTATAGATTGCTACAACTCTCAGTCAAGACAGACTCAACCAATAATGTTACCAACAATATCCCCCACAGACATATTTATTACAACTATTCCCTGTTTTGTTCTGCATCAGCAGGTCCATCTGGCAGTAAAGGATTGACCAGGTGTTCTGGGGAAAAGTTGGCACACAAATGCCTTGAATATTATGATAGTAACAGGAGGAAGACATTTAAAAAATGAGAGGAAATTAAATTATTCTTGGTATATATGAGGTTACAAGACATTTTTAGGTGGTAACAATTATGGAACATCTTTTTATGCTTTATTTGTAGATTCTTTTTTTTGGTGTGGATTAAAAATCAGAATGAAGTATAAATATTCAAGGAAAATATAGTGTAGAGCCATTAGTGTAGTGAATAAACAAAAGTTTAAGCAAAGGAATGTGAGAATTTGCAGTGAAACAAAAGACCTGTCTCACCCAAATCATTTGTTACTCTAAAGAAAAAAAAATCATAATAAAATATCTCTTCTTTGATTTGTCTTGATTAGTAGGTAGCTGAATCAGGGTTTTCAGTAAGATTCTCAGAATGTAGTTTACAAATGACCTTTTCCTTACTAAATTGAATTTTGTGACCTGAATTAGTTAATCCTTTTCCCAATGTGGATAATTTCCTGTGTATTTTAGCTTACCAAAGACATTGAATGCATTAAGAGACAAGATCTCATTCTGATACTACAGAACTTTGATTGAACTGCAAATGTAGTACATGTCCATTGAGGTTTCTACAGCTCCTAAGAAGATATTATTGGCAAAGGAAGGTTTTTCTGTAGTGTATCTGTGCACCTGAATGAAAAATCTTCATTGCTTGTATCAGCACTATGTAATGTTATTGATATTCATTATGTAAAAATTAATACTATAACAAAAGCATTTTTTTTCAAACTTGAACATGTATGTGCATGCTACACTATAAAAGCTTCAATCATCCCATTCTTCTTGTGCTTTAGGAGTTTTGTAAAGGAAATCAGGTCCTAAGCTGACATGATAAAGATTTGGGCCTACTTTTTCTTCTATTAGGTGCCAGTTCTCTGTTCTAGTGCCTCTTTGATCCACTTTGAGCTGATTTTTGTGCAGGGTGAGAGATAAAGTTTTAATTTCATTTTGCTATGTATGCATTTCCAGTTTTCCCAGCACTACTTGTTGAATAGGCTACCTTTTCTTCAATGTATGTTTTTGGCACCTTTTTCTATTATGAGATTACTGTATTGCCGCAGTCTGGCTGGGCACAAATCACGAGCCACTCAAGCAGGAACAAACTTTATTTTTTGAAACTGCCGCCAATGCCCGGTACGCGCCTAGGAAGATGACACGCGGCGTTCTCCCCCCTTTTGTTTTAATATGTGCATTTGTCACTATGTCTTCTAAAGCTTCTTCTCGGCAAAGGAAACAATCAATAACATGAAGAGAAAGCCTACAAAATTGGAGAAAAACTTTATCACACACACATCAGATAGAGCACTGATCTCCAGAATATATAAAGAACTCAAAAAACTTAACAAGAAAAAAAAACAAATAAACCAATCAATAAATGGATTAAGGAACTGAACAGACACTTCACAGACGAAGAAATACAATCAATCAACACACATGAAAAAAATGTTCATCATCTTTAGCAATTAGAGACATGCAAATCAAAACTACTATAAGACTCCATCCCATTCCAAACAGAATGGCAATAATCAAGAATACAAGTTATAATGAATGTTGACAATAATATGGGGGGAAAAGATACATTCATACATTGCTGTTGGGACTACAAATTGGTGTAACCATTATGGAAAGCAGTATGGAGATTCCTCAGAAAACTTGGAATAGAACCACCATTTGACCCAGCTATCCCACTTCTCAGTTTATACACAAAGGACTTAAAAATCAGCATACAACAGTGATGTGGCCATGTCAACGTTTATAACAGCTTAATTAACTATAGCTAAACTATGGAACCAATATAGATGCCCTTCTACAGATTAATGGATAAAAAAAATGTGGTACATATACACAACAGAATATTACTCAGCCTTAAAGAAGAATGAAATTATGGCATTTGCAGATAAGTGGAGAATATCATGCTAAGTTAAATAAGCCAATCCCCCAAAACCAAAGGCTGAATGTATTCTCTTATAATAAACAGATGCTGATTCACAGTGGTGGGGGGAGTGTAGAAAAGAATGAAGGAACTTTGGCTTGTGTAGAGGGGAGTGAGGGGAGTAGAAAGGGTGTGGGGATAAGAAGGACAATGGAATGAGTGGGACATTATTACCTATATACATGTACAATTATACTACTGGTATGACTCTGCACCAAGTACAGCCAGATGAATGAGAAGTTCTGTTCTATTCATGTACAAAGTGTCAAAATGCATTCTACTGTCATGTGCAACTAATTAGAACAAATTTAAAATGAAAAAGAAGACTCAATCATACAACATTCCCATGGCTTGTTAAATTAGTAAGAAAACTATGAATTTTCTATAATCTGACTAATTTTTGTTTACCATTTTATATTTTATTTAGTGTTTTCACCATAAATGTCTACATGCTATTTATTTTGCATTAAACATGATTTAGCAATTTTAGAAAACCCAAACTAAAGCATAAAATAATATTCGGTGATTCCACAACTCAGAAATAATAGTTGAATATAAAACTTTTATTTTTGAACATATGTGTGTTCTTTCACATTTTTATAAATATGGATTACAATATTGTTTCCTAAACTTTTCCTGACTGTAATATATATATATATATATATATATATATATATGCATTTTACTTTATTTTCATGTAAATATTTTATAGAGTATTTATTTTAAAATATAAACAAAACATAAATTAAATTTGAGATGCACCAAAACTACACTTATATGTATCAAATATAAAGCAATTTGATGATTCCCTGGAGTGAAAGATGTCAAGAGCTTAGCATCTGTGTTTCCTAAACATCTTCAATCAGTTTCTGATCACATACACCAACCTAACAAATCCCCTCTTATAGCCCTACCTATATATATTACTTTGGTTCTGTTCCTCTAGAGAAACCTGGGTAAAACAACTTATTTTCTGAGAAAGAATGTTCCTGCAAACAAATCTATGGACAAATTGATTTAGCACTTACAGGTAACTTTTTCTTAATATTTGTGACCTGAGAAATCACTTATTGTTAATGGTTACTACTTTGTGGGCTATATAATATGAATCTCAATTTTAATTTTCTGTATTGCTAGTTTTAGTATATTATATATCCTAATGTTTTTATCATTCTGTGTATTTATTATGCAATTTTAGTCACTATAAAATTTAAGGACAAAGATATACTAGTATATCTCTGAGAATATTTTTGCACTGTTACTTCAAGGACACCCATTATCTTTTGTTGTATCATCTTTGACTTTTATAGAAGTAACATTCTGTGTGTTGATTTGATGTCTTTGAATTTTCTTCTATATTCAAGATTTCTGACCACATTCCCTTCTATAAGGGATTTCTTTTTCATCTCATTCATTTTTTTTTTTCATTTTTAAATTTATTTAATAGATCTAGTATTTTCTGTTTCTGCTAATTTGCATCTGTTACTAATTTCTGTGCTACAACCCAACTTTTAGATACTTATTTCTGCTCTCATTTTATAGAAGTAATTTTATTCTTAATTTCTTCCATACCTCATTTTGTCTAAGAAAGTTTTAATCTGTTGCATGATATTTGTTATCATTATAGCTATTTTACATAACATTTCCTTATGTTTTGTGAGTCTCTTTTTTCTCAGTCATGGATATAATGGGCAATATCCTCTATGCCCTATTTGTTTTATCACAAGGTATGTGAATTATTTTTCTCTAATTCTTTGTATTCTAATTTAACTGACATTTCCAGTTTTTTTAAGAATAAGCTATTTAGGTAGGACCAATTTTTTTTCTAGTACACTGAAGACTCTGTTCTATGCTCTTAGATACACAAAAGTGTTTTCTTTAAAGGTCTCTGTGCCATGTCAGGTTTCTATCATTTCCTCAATAAATATCACTCTTTCCGCCTTTTCAGGGATAGACTACCGAACTTAAATAACAAATATACAAATAACTTCTGATAAATATTAAGATATTTTAGAACTTGAAGTTATGTACAGTGTATCCTAACTATAAATAAAGAAAATAGAGAAATGTAATCAAATTAAAATTAGAGATGTTTATCAAAAGAAAAATAAACTAAAGAAATAAAAGATGGCATTAGTTTGTATCACATAAAACTAAAATACTATTAACATAGTTTAATTAAGACCTATAATTCAGTAAGAAAATGGTTAACATGATGTATAGAACCCAGGGTGGAAAATATAAAAATACCAAACAGAATAGTCAATATAGCTGGGTAATATACACATGAAGAGATGCCTAGATTCATGGGTATTATAGGAAGATAAAATTAGGACTATAACAAGTTATCATTTTGTACCCATTTTTTGGCAAATAAGTCTGAAATGCAAATGTTGCAGGAGATAGAGATCAATGGAATATTCTATGAAAGGATAAAAAATGGAAATAAAAAATGAAACAAAACTTTTAGGTTTAAAAAAATGTATCATTATCTTGCAAGGTTAGTGGCTAAACACCCTATGAAACAGACATAGCCTAACGTGTATATACTTAGAGTTATGTGTATAATGGGTTAGAAATTACATAGCCCAGCCCTTACTATAGTAGGTATAGCCATGTGACCTATATTTACTACTGGAATGAATATAAAAATGAGCAAATTAGTTTGCTATGGCTGATACAATAAAATACTATAGACTGTGGTGGATTAAACACAATAAACTTATTTTTGCAGTTTTGAAGGCTAGAAGTTAAAGTTATCTCTGGTTCAGTTTCTCTAGATGTCAGCCACCTTGGCTTGCAAATGGTCATGTCCTTGTATCTTGATATGCCCCTTTCCTTTGTGTGGATGTATCTTTGCATGTATTTCTGTCACTTTTTATTTTGTTCTTTGTTTTTAAATAAACAGGTGTCTAATGATACATTGCTCTTCACAGAGGTGACTACAGTAATATTTTAAAACTATAATTAAGGAATAATATCCATGCATCACAGACCTGAAATAAACCAGTTTAACAACACACCTATCTTGTAAACACTGCAACCTTTCTTCACTCCAAAATGACCCTAATATCACATGAAAGTATTTATTAGTGGGGGATCAGCACCAAGTGCTTATAGCCTGAAGCTTCTCTCTCACTCTTTATTATATAAAGATCCAGGACATATTGGGTGAAGGAAACATCTCCTAATGACATATTTTATCTTAATCATTCTTTTAAAGTCCATATCTCCAAATACAGTTACTTTCTGAAATTCTGGAGTTGGAACTTCAACATGGAAGTTTGGAAAGGACACAATTCAATTCATCCCAGTGAGGTACACGATTTCTGGGCTGAGATTTCTAAGACATAGGTATACCATCTTAGTGTTCTCTTCCCACTTCTGATAATCTTATGTAAAACATATTTGGCACAGAAGGAAAAAAAAAACCCTTAATCCTTGGATTACTACATGAAGCTCAATCAGCTGCTTGGACTATGAAATAAGAAAGAAATAAAGGTTTAATTAATTTGAATTATTTGCATATTTTGATCTAGTTGCTAAGTTGGTGTAACACTGTAATTAATATAATCTAAGCCCACTAATGTCACTCCTAAATAAAATGACTATTGTATTTAGTAACAATTATACATATAAAGAATCTTCATAGCAATATTACTCATGAGAAAGAACTAGAAACACTCTTATATGTTCATAAACATGAGAATAGGTAAATAAATTGCAAATTACTAAAACAATAGAATATTTCAAAGAACTAAAAGTATTACAAATATGCATTCATTAATGATGACAAATTTTAGAAATACAAAGCTGTGGGAAATAATTCACAGAAGATGGCTTACAGTTTTCATAAACATGAAATAAGAAAAATAAGTTATATTTTAAGTAGATAGAAATAAGTAATAAAGTGATAGAGAATCATAAATGTATGATAAAAGCATTGGAAGCATGATCTCTGTAGAGGAAGGTGGGGAAGGAAGTTTTTTAGAGAGTTTTTGTTATATTGGTATGTATTACATTTATTGCATTATGTGATAGTTACTGTTGGTTTTATCACATATTTTAAGTTGAACTTGTGAAATACATATCTACATATATTTCATATTACATTTTAAAATGATCTGAATAACTACAAAAGTATTAAAGTAATTGATAATTTTCCCTTCTAATATGGTTGTAATCAATTATAGTTGACATATCGATATTTATTAAGATCTAAAAAATCAAAATTTCTAATTGTCATTGCAGTCTATCAGTAGTATAATGTATCTTGATGAATATAATATTGACTAAAATTGTCTTAAATAGCAATCACCATTATCTATATTCATATACAGGTAGAATTCAAAAGTATTAATTGGTTAAAATTCTTTTATTGACAACAATAGAAGTTGATAGTTGAAAAGATCATACAACTTCTTAGGCGTTAGCCATTCTTGAAAAGAATCAATTAAACAGCACTCAAATCTAAAATTCTAGTCTTTGTTATTTAATTATTTAAATATATGTGTAATGATTGTTTAGATAGATTGTTAATACTGTTATGTGAATAATTATATAAGCAGTTATTTACATTGCTTTATATTAAAATGTGATGTGATAAATACAAAATAATTAAATTACCTAATGATTAAAGAATTTATAGAGCCAGGTAAAATTACTTATGTTCAATAATATCTCTGTGTTCTGTTAAAAAATGAAGGAACATACACACTTCCCCAAAGAATTAAAAAAATATTTATTGTATAGAAAGGTTCCTGTGATAATTGGGATTCAATTTCAAAGAATATTATGATTTTATATTGAAATATTTTTCTACAGAGTATTAGTGTGCATTTTTACTACTCCAATCACCTCAAATGTTAAGGACATGAGATTTGTTAAAGTAAGTTAAAATATAAGAGTTAAATATAACTCACAATTTGTTAGATTTTTTGTGGGGAGACATGGAAAACAGTTGAGAAAAATGACTATTTATGAAGAGTATTTGACTTAAAATTCTATACTTCAAAAGAGCATTTTCATTGTCTTTTTTTTTTAAAAAAAAGTGTATATTTCAGGCTTAAAATGATGCTTTCACTAATTTTTCTTCCATTTAGAACATTAGGAGGTGTATTTAATAAAGAAATAACGAAAGCAGTTTCAGGAATTCTTTAAAAATTTTTGGGTTTTTTTGCATATTGTATAGTGTCTGACCTTTGAAGAGTACTTTCTAACATTGGATATTTTTAAAAATTTCTCATCTATTTTATTTTATCTGCTTTTCTTTGGTCTTCTTTTGCCTTACTGTCTTCATTTTTCCCCCCTTGTATAAAAATATTAAGTGGAAAGAACATAGAAGAGATTTTACTGTAGGGGTCATTATTATTATTTTATTTTGGCAGGTAGGCATTAAACTTGAATGGAAAGTATGGGTGTCTCTGATAAAATAGTATTCACTTATGGAATTTGGTATGCTTTATATAATTTTGAACTTAAACTTCATCTATAAAGCATGGTTGGTAATATTTAAGTAGAATTTTTAGAAGATTAGTAAACATATAGGTAAATTCCCTGGCACATATTCAATATTCAATTACTTGGAGCTATTATTGATATTACTGGGTTTGGTATCACTAAATAGTTATGTATATGCAATGCAGCATTGCAATGTAGAAGTAAAAAGCAAGTGTTTTTAACATTGGAAGATTTTTGCATCTTGGTAGAACTTTTTTAAGAAGTTTAAATTCCAAAGATTAGAATCTGTCCCAAAAGGAATATAGCCAGAGTCTCATTCCAAAAAGACCCTTTCATGGAAACTATAGATTTATATGCTACATAATGACCTCTCCATCATGGACATACAGCATATTCGAAGGTATAAACCATACAACCTAGGTATGTATAGGCTATCTCATTTAGGTTTGTGTTTGTATACTCTATGATGTCTAAATTGCCTAACAAATACAAAATTCTATGCACTTCTTAGGTCATATTCCTGTTGATGAGTGATGCACACAAATACCTTTGATCATGAAGCAAAAGCAGACTGATTTGATCAATAAGAATTAATTGTGAAAGATCAGGCAAGCCTTAGTCTTGGTGCAGGGTGTCTCACAATTGTGGAACATGTGTTTTGAGTTATAAGAGAGACTGACAGCTGGAAACATTGATACTACATATAATTTGTGTTCTCAGAAAGCTTTTAAGAACTGACTTAGCTTCAGAATCTCATACATTTAGGAAGAGAAAAAGACAAACACTAAACAGAGGAGAAGTTCTCACCTGAAAAACAACAAACCATAAGTAACTTTTTGCAATGAGAATTTCAAATTTAAAATGTTTCTGAGTTTAAGTCAGCCTGAAATTAATCTACCTAAACTTCAAATTTCAGCTTCTATTTAATAATCATTGCATTGAAAACATATATACTATCTTTAGTATTGTTACCGCTGTTGACCGGTGACGAGTTCTTGCTTCCCCGATGTTGAAGAATAACACCAAAGAAGCACGCCGAGGCAAGGCCAGAGTAGAGATTAGAAATTTATTAAAGGACAGAAGAAAAGACTTCTCCCGGAGGAAGAAGGGGACCCAAAAGTTGGAAATCCGTGGAAGTGCAGTTGTCTCCCCTTTTTATAGTTCTTTCAGTAATGGAATGTAGGTTGGAAGGCCAACCTACATGGGACACAGGTGGGCCAAAGAAGTAATCTGGGCATGTCCAAGTCAAGTTTGCTGTTCATTAACATTTCTTTGGGATGGGCTATCTCCAAGTCTGTTGGGGGCTGTATCCTGGGCTTCATTAACATTTCTTTGGGATGGGCTGTCTTCAAATCTGTTGGGGGCTGTTCATTAACATTTCTTCCAGGTGGACTTTGGCCTAGGGCCTTTTCGGAACTTTATTAACATTCCATGAGTTGTCCTGTTTTCCCTGAGTCATTCCCAGCATGGCCTCCATTTTAGATTTCACTCAATATTAGACCCGATTTACCTAACTACACTGACTACGTAACTTTAAATCTGGCTTCAGTATTATCTTAGACAAGGACAGATAATTTTAAGAGCACATTTTTAAAATAAATTTTTTCTATCAACTAATCTGATAGAAGAATGGATAATTTAGGTATGATTACACAGAAATAATACCAGTCTACAATATTTTATGTTATTGAAGAGTAAGGTCTATATTCAGAAATTAAAAATAATTATTATATTATTGTCATGATTATTTGTAAGTAAATTAAAGTTGAACTATAGAAAATTAGAAAACATAAATTCTGAAATTGCTCTTCTATTACAGAAACAATAAATTTTATGTGTGCTTTATGAGACTCAAAAAATATATATGTATAATCCTAATACAAAAATTATACAAAATAAATAAAAATCTAGAAACTCAAGTATGAAAATAAGTGGCTAATTTGGATGTTAGAATGAAAGTTCACTTAAACTTTGAATCATTTAAATTATTATTAGTGATAAAGTTATTTTCCCTCACTGTAAAAGAAATCAATGTACATTGAATAGACACACAAAATTCAAAAAAGAAAAAAAATGCACAAATCCTGCAATTTAACACATGGAACTGTATATTACATAATTTTTCTCTTTCCAACTTTTACTCCAGTTCATTATTTTTTCAAAAATTAATTTGTAAACATTTCAGAATGCAAACAGGTTGCAAGTAAATACTGGACTCAAAATGCCCACACAAAGCCCTCAAATCTTTCTTTCTCTCACATAAACACGAGATAGAATTGGTATTTATTGCATCTGTACAGGATGTTTTGTATTACACTACACATACTATGTATATAAAAGTATTCCTTAGTAACTTATATTTATGCTTAATGTTATATCTGAGTTTCTTCCCAGTTAGCATATTTTCTAGTTATTCATTTCAGCTGTTGTATTACATTCTATTGTATGGCTATACTATCATTGCCATATTATTAGTTTTTAATCCTGTTTCAATTATATATTGAAAGTTTATAGGGCTGGGGATGTGGCTCAAGCGGTAGCGTGCTCGCCTGGCATGCGTGCGGTCCGGGTTCGATCCTCAGCACCACATACCAACAAATATTAAAAAAAATTAAAAAAAAATAAAAAATAAATATTAAAATTCTCTCTCTCTCTCTCTTAAAAAAAAGTTTATCAGAAAGTCTTTAGAAATAACATAGCAAAGATTGTTTAACACTCAATAATATGGATATAGTATATCTAATGACTCTCACATTGCTAGATATTCAATTTAAAGTAGTTTTTCCAATTTCCCATTACAATCGAGAATATTGCCACATTAATGTAGATGCTTGGGAGCAACATTTTTTAAAGAAACGTCTTTACAATTTTTTATTGTTACTGCTGTTTAATGGTGAGGAATCCTTGCTTCCCCAAGGGCTGAAGTATAACACCAGAGAAGCACACCTAGGCAAGTGTAGAGTGGAAAGTGGAAGGCTTTATCAAAGGAGAGCAGAAAAGACTTCCTCCAGGGGGAGAGGGAAAAAAAGGAACCAGAAAGGTGGAATCTGTGGAAAGGGAATATAATATAATAATATAATAATAATGCTATATCTCAGGTCTTCTTTTCGTGCTCCCACATTCCTGTCCTTTGTTTCCCTCCGACCTGCAGCAATAGAATGCAGGTGGGAAGGCCAAAAGGTGGGAGATAGGCGGACTGATGGGGCACTGAAAGGAGGAGTAACCTGGGCAGGAAATGCCTGGGGTGGTTTAATTAGCACCCCCCTGTTTGCTGGGAGCTCTTCATTTACATTTCTTTAGGATGGGTTCCTGGCCTTGGGGACATTAACATTTCAATTTCCCCAGGTGTTGTTCTGGTTTCCCAGACTCCATTCTCCACTAGGTCTCTAATTTCTTACTCTTATTAGACCTGATTTACCTAACTACACTAACTACCTATCATTAAATCTGGCTTCATTATGGTGATATAAATAGAATTATACATGATTTTTCATCTAATATATAGAATAAAAAATGTTATGAAAAAAGGGACTTATAAAATTATGTCATTTTCATTCCAAGTCCTTATGCTGTAGAGGTAACATTAGGAGATTAAATGAAGCCTGCTATAGTCCAAAGGCTTGGAAAGGAAAAGCTGGCTGCTGATTGCTCGCCTATCTTGTACTTTACCACATGTAGGTGATTCTTATTCCTTGGCCCAAGCCTTGCCTGTCATTCTAAAGATACAGCATGAAATTAGCTTTCAGGTTGAAACAGTTGAAAGTTCACCACTTTTATAACGTTTTCATATCTTTCTATTTCTGCAGGGAACAACAAATGCCAGACTGTGTTGGCTTCTAAAAAAATTGAATAATGTTTAGAATCTAATTTATAAGAACACTTTATTTCTTCTGTGGGGCTTAATAAAAGACTTTTATTTGTACTTAGAGTTGCAGGGAGGGGTGCTGAAAATAATTTCATTGGTCCTGGATGGCTTCTTGATGGGGAAAAAGAATTGTGACTTCTAAAGGAAAGGGTTAAGAGCCATTGTCATTGAGCTCAACATCTTAGGGGCTGGGTGGGCGGGGGCAAGGAAGAAATTAACAGAAAAATCCAAACTTGCCTTACCAATGTGAATTTGCCTTGAGCAACCTGCATCAAGAGTCCACAGTTCTCACATTATATTTCTTAAAATAAATGATAGTCAACTGAATGTAGCACCTATCTTATTAAGATAAAAGATCCCTAATAAGTACCTATCTTGGTACTATCTCATTATTAGTTTTCTGTTAGCCATTTTGACTAATTTTACAAATTAGCATTTATGTCAATCTACCTTCTGGTGCTTTAACTGTATTGGATTTCTTCTCTAATATTTTTATATGCAAACAATAATAAATTGAATATCTCCTGGCCTTAATCCCTGTCCCTTGGATTATCTAGCATGCATAATGCTAGTTCTAGCATCCTCCAATGGATACCAAAATCTCTTGGTGCCAAATTGCCTTATGTAAAGTGGCACAATATTTGCATATAAGGTATACATATGTTTCTGGATACTTTATCTGTAAATTACTTATGATACCTAATATAATGCAAATATAATATAAATAGTTGTTACACTGTATTGATTAGGGAACAATGAAATGGAAAAAAGTACGTATATGCTAAGTATAAAATGATCTTATTATTTTAATATTTTCAGACTGGCATTAGTAGAATTGTTTAAATATCTAGTCTGCCAAAGAAGAATTTGCGGATGCAGACAATGGATTGTACAGTTTCCTTTTTTCTGCAGTATTTGACCCATTAGTCAAACACAAATTTTGCTTCAACATAATTTTTTTTATATTATGCCAGTTTCTGTTAATAATTTATTTCACAATCATATAAGCTTGTTAATAGCAAAGACCAGAAGAAAGCCCAGTCCTTTCTATTCCTTGTTCAGTGACCTTTCTTAGAACAAGGAGTTGTGGAGATGCTAACTAAATATTCAAGTGTGTTATTGTCACAAATATTTGAGCTATGACAGATTAAAACTGCAACCTTTGTATATACACCATATTTGAAGCTGTGTTAAGAAATATGGAGTGATAACATAGGAAAAAGTGATAAAAATATCCTTTTTGTGATTAAGTTCAAAATGCAAGAAATACATAATAAACGTGCAGTTTTAAGTAAAAATGCACTCAATGATTCTCATTCACAAAATTAATATCCATGAGTTCTGGTTTATAACATTTCTGGATATGATCATTTAAACATCCCTATAAATTTTCTATGTCATTTCTGTGGGTTTTCTGAGATTTGATTATTTGAAGCTTTGATGGAAAGTTGGATAAGTTAATTCTTCAATCAAAATTATTATAATGCTTAGAACCAGAAAATAATTTGAACTATATTAATGGAGCTGCAATAAAATTAATTGAAAATTTTATGGATAATAAAAGCATATATGGGATTTTAAAACTAGATTTTGTTTTAATATGATAGCTTCTTCAGAAATCCATAATGCTATAATAAAATGCTGTAAAGTGAATGATCTATATTCAGTTTCCTATTTAATAGGAACTAATAATTATGTGAAATTGAATTTTTAAAAGTACATTATAGATCTCTTTTACTTAAATTGCACGGAAAACTACATTTTTGACTAAATGAACCAAAGGTCATGTTCAGAGAATAATTATCTTACTTGTGGTGGCAGCAAAAATATTAACCAGAATTTACTGTAATTTTAGGAGTTTTATTAATAACAATGGTAGTACTGAAGAAATAATGATACTAATTGAATTGCTTTTCTTGTCATTTTTGAAGACTCAAAATAAATAAAATTATTCTTGGAGTGTGACTATATGCTTATTTGATTCAGGACAGTAAAATCTGTTTTATTAATATCTAAATCAGCTTATATGTTCCACAATTAATGAACCTAGTAGCTGCAATACTTTATTAATAGATAAATATTTCTGATAAATTCTGCAAAACAAAGAATATGTAGCACTATTTTTTTTCACCATCACATAGATTGTATTATTGTTCACTATTAATAATATTATTTAATCAGTCATCCACTAGTCAAAAGACAAGATAGTCAATGGGGAAAAAGTGGTATTTTGAAAATGTTGTTCTTGAGGCTATCCAAATAAAGTCAGAACAGTAAAAAGTTGAAGTCAAGTAGTCAATTGGTAAAATGCCTTCTATTCAACTTTATTCTTTTATTGAGTTGAATTAATTTGTAACAATTTTTGTTACTGTAACATGTAATTTTTAATCATTACAATTTTGTGATTGATCCTTAAGGGATTAAAACCTCCACATATTTATAAAGTGTTTTATCTTAAATCTTGAAAAATTATTTTGAGATTAAAAAACAAAAATAATGAGATTATACATCTAATAATGAATAATATCAGTGAGCTTACATGAAAAGATAAGTTTTCTATTGTAATAAACAATTTTTATTTTTTTTTTTGACTTGCTATTTTCACCTCATCCTATGAGCTTTTTGAGATCATAAATACATTTTCTTGTTCTTCATTTCCTGAATGATTAGTGTATAGTTGACTTAAATATTTTAATTTGAACTGAACTAGGTTCTTATTCAAATTTCTGAATAAATGAGCCAGGTTTTCATGAGGCTGGTGAAATGAACAAATTGATCATAATCTTTGTAAAAGTAAAAATATAAAAAAAAAAAAGTAAATATATAACTTATGTTGGGGGCCAAGATTATCTGCTTTGTGGTATTTACTAACTTTTTTTCTGTTCATAGCCTCAATAAACATATGCAGGAAGGTATGGGCTTAAACCTAATAGATCCTTCTATATGATACATAGCAACTCTCACTTATTCAAAGTTCCATTTTTCTGAATGCTAAAAGATTCCAGTTCCTAAACAAATAATTAATTATTGCATATTTCCCCAGCAGATAAGCTCTGTGCTGCCAACTCAGGAGTGAAGCATATTTTCTAGGCTTCAGTGAGTAAAGTGTTACTGTAATGGCAGAATAATCTGAAATACAGATTTCATAAATTAGATACATATTCACTAACTTTTCAAGTAACTCCCAACATAACGGGCAAAATTATGATCTATGCTAGGCGTCACCATTTTACAATGATCTGATGAAATCTTACCTATCCAAGTGTTATGAAAAATAAAATGAGACATGGGTCCTGGCATCACAGGAGAGTGTAAACTGTAACAATGTATAACTTATTAACATTTATTAACCTTACAAGGATTACCAAAGAAGGTAATATACATGTGAGCAATTAAGAACATATTATCGAGTTAACAATTCTCTGATCATAATGTTAAACTAGATCAATTAGAAACTCAATTTAAAATCATATTTAGGACAGTTTTAACAGATATAGAGAACACTGAAATGAAATTTTGCAGTAGGGTGGAGAGAACATACTGAATTCTGTGAATATAACATGAGAGAAAGAATTTATAGCAAGAGAAGGCTGGGGGTTAGAGGATAAAAGAATTACTAAGAGAAAACACCAAGGATAATAAGATTATGGTTAAACTGACTTAATAGGATTTTTACTGAAAACAGACCCAGGTGGTCAGACATCACCTGGAGAATGAGAAAACTGAGGCATTGAGAGTGATCAGATATCATGTTGGTGGTGGTGATGGTGACATCTTGTTAAATTGATGAAGCAACTTTGCTAAAACTGAATTTATATGGACATGCACAGATGGAACTAAAATTTGGTCAAGTAGAGAATGCTTGTCAATGGCAAATGTATAGAAATATTTACTTCTGCTATTTATTTTTTATTGATTTTTTAAAAAAAATAAATGACAGCGGAATGCATTACAATTCTTATTACACATATACAGCACAAGTTTTTCATATCTCTGGTTGTATATAAAGTATGTTGACACCAATTCTTGTCTTCATACATGTACTTTGGATAATGATGTCCATCACTTTCCACCATCCTGGCTAACCCCTTCCCCTCCTTTTTCCTCCCACCCCTCTGCCCTATCTAAAGTTCCTCTATTCCTCCCATGCTCTTGCTCCCTATCCCACTATGAATCAGCCTTCTTATATCAGAGAAAACATTCAGCATTTGTTTATTTGGGATTGGCTAACTTCACTTAGCATTATCTTCTCTAACTCCATCCATTTATCTGCAAATGCCATGATTTTATTCTCTTTTATTGCCGAGAAATATTTATTTGTGTATATAAGCCACATTTTTTTTATCCATTCATCTATTGAAGGACATCTATGTTGGTTCCACAGTTTAGCTGTTGTGAATTGTGCTGATATAAACATTGATGTGGCTGTGTACCTGTAGTATGCTGTTTTTAAATGTTTTGAGTATGGAACCAAGAAGAGGGATTGCTAGGTGAAATGGTGGTTCCATTCCCAGATTTCCAAGGAATCTCCACACTGCTTTCCATATTGGCTGCACCAATTTGCAGTCCCACCAGCAATGCATAAGTGTACCTTTTTCCTTACATCCTCACCAACACTTATTGTGCTACTGCTACTTAAATGGGGTGATTGCAAAGATGCTTGTTGGGATAGGCAATCTTACATAGCTCTGAGCAACCCAGTGTGTTCTTGCTGGTTGTGTTATACTGGAGGGTTGGATTGTAGACTGACATTGGGCAGCTTTTGTAGCTACATTTGTGACCAAGGTAACAAAGCAGTTCAAGATGACTACAGTGTATCTACTACTCCCTTCAGAAGGGATCTGGCTTGTATGGTACTTGGTGCTTGCTCCTTGTTATAAAGTTTGTTGCATGTCCAAAATATCTTGGGCCTACATCTCTCCCTTGCAGCACAATACCATGTTCACAGTTTCCATTTGAGCTTACAGTGTCTCCCTGTGCACATGGAAGCTGAGGAAATCAACACAGTTATGCTGATAATCCTATGCTTGTTGTGCTTTGAATAATAAACTATTTGGTCCTCATCCATTAGTCTTATTATTCGCTTTCCATGATGAGGCCATGCAACTGTGCAAGTGAACCTGCTATCCTTTTTAGTTATCCCCATTTTAGTTTAATTTTGGCTGGCCATGCTCTATGAGATCCTCTATGAGTTAGCTACTCTTCCTGAAAATTATTCTGTTTTTTTCTGCTTCTTTGAAAAATTCTTTTTTCTTTATCACCTTTTAGTGCTTTTGGTTTATGCTTTAGTATTTCAGTGTAAATGCATTGCATCAAACAAATTCTATTACAAAATTAGTTTTGCAGAAGTTTACAAAAAGATTGACATGTGAGTCCTAATAATATTGATCTTAATACTCAGAGTAATGTGATCAGAAAAGCTATAATTTTCTTAAAGTGAAAGGAAAGGACATAATCATTCTGCAAATGACAGCATGAAATGTGGAAATCTGTTGTTCAGCCACTAATTAGCCTTGTTATTCTTAAATACCCTACAATTCAAACTTTTCTTAGTTTCCTCAACTGAATGGAACATATATAAGTTTTAATGATTAACCGCCATGCGTTAGATGCTATATTATACACTATACCATGGGCATGAGAAGGAATAGAACTCAGCACAAAACTCAAGTTTTTCATAGTCTAAAACATTTTTCAGGAAAAAAAACTATATAATTTTAGAAATCCATAAAGTATAACCATTGTTTCTAAAGCTACTGTGTGTGTGTATTATATATATATATATATTTTTTTTTTTCTTCTGCTGTTATAATTGGTCCCAAATCTCATGCCAGCCACTGTGCTGGGGCTAGGATCCAATCATCACACATATCAGCCTGATGCTTCATCTTATTGAGTCTTCCATCCAATAACAAGAAATATTTGTAGGATGAATTATAAAGTAAAATCATGAAGTGCTAGACAAACAGAATGGTATAGGAGTGTCGCCCACATTGGAATCAGAGTCACTCCATGTGAACTGGGCTGGCAATGAAAAGACCACACAAACACAAAATACCTTTCTCAGGGTAAGGCATGGCTCTGTGACCACATTGGGCAGTGCGAGAAAGAGGAGCAAGGGAGGCAAGAGAAAGAGAGCGCACCTGAATCCCCGTAATTATTAGGGGAAAGATATCCGATAGATAGAATATTCTACCCAAATAGGGCAAGGGATTGTGTTAAAACAAACCAGGGAGTTTAGCCTAGTCCCATTGGGTGATGCCCAATCCCAGAGTTACACTTCCTTGCCATGCAAAGGTAAAGCCCATGTGCTTTGCACTGCATGTGATGCCAGTTCCATACTTTCATTACTCAAGGCTAAGGGGGCTGCTCAGCTCCTGTTCAAGAGCATCTAACACCTACATCAAAATGTTTTGATTTTTAATATATTAAAATAATTTATTATGTATTTTTACAATGTTTCTTTTAGGTTTACCTTCTGTCTAAAATAGATGTTTTACTACAGTGTCACAAAACCATAGATTGTTATAAACAGTTGATGTGCAGTTGCTTTAAAAAAATCAAAATTATTCCTATGATTTCCTTCTTTTCATTTTTCTTTTCCTTAATAGTGTCTTCAGAGGGGTTTATTAAATTGTTACATCATCACTAGAAGACAATTATCCATGGATCTCTTGTGTTTCTATTTGTCTTACAAGTGAAGAAACTAAGCATTCTTGCTCTGATCTATTTTTCAAGGATATCTGAATAGTAAAGGACCTTGAATGATACAGTGTACCCCCCACTTCCCCTCCATAACCTGCTTTCAATCTTCCACCATCAGAGCAAAGGCATTTACAGCTTTAGAGGATGAAGTACCCCTCTCTGGTACTTTGCATATAAAGGGAAGCAGAATATGTATCTTAAAATATGCTACTTTGATATGAGGATTATTTTGAGCTACAAAAAGGCACTTGAAAAGCAGTGGATGTAAGAAATACATTTGAATATCCCCATTTCATTCTAAAAACATGAGGAAAAACAAACAAACCACACTTTCCATTCCAAAGATGCCCTCCTAGGAGAAATAAAGAATGATAGCAGAGAGAATTCTTACCAATGAAGCTTAATTAAATAATATTTATATTACTTTAGTTCCCCCACATAATTTAGGTGTTTTTCCACATTGCCTTTGCAATGGTTAATTTGAATTGTCAACTTGATTCAATTAAAAGATGTTGAGGATTACGAGGTTTCTGGGTGTGTCAATAAGGGTGTATCTATTAATGAAATGGAGACCCTTACTACATGTGGGCAGCACCTTCTTTTAGGTTAGAAACTTGATAGAATACAAGTTGGAAGAACAAAGAGGCAGTAGCTAATAGGAGTCTTCTTGAGTGGTTTCTTGATTGCTGTGTCAATTGCCTGAAGACATCAAACGCCTGCTTCTTTGTTCTTCAAAAGTGGAATCACAGCCAGTGATTCTCCAGCAAGTTTCCAGAAGACATTGGTCTCAGACTGGGGTAGCATCATTGGACCCTCTTGTTCTGATTCTTCAGCATCTTGGACTGTGCAGTTGTCCCGTCCAGCAGGACACATCAACGTGGGCAGGGAACCTAGATGGGGAGGAAAGAAGGGACAAGAGACACGAAAGGTGACAGCAAGACAAAAGTTCTGATCAAGCTGCAAACTTTTATTGTTCACACAGGGGTATTTATATGCTGGGGAATGGGAAGCTCTCTAATCAACAATTGCTGGATGTAGGTGGGTATTCATATGCTGGGGATGGGGAAGGTCTCTGCAATTGCTGGATGTGGGTGGTAAAACTGCCAGCTGCAAGATGTCTGATGATCCTGATAACCACAGGATGTTCCAGGGAGATAGGTAGCTGCAGGATGCCTTCCAGGCAGGATGTCTCCCAGGGGGCTGTCAGGCTAATCTTTGAAGGAGAATGTCCTTCTTGTCCCCGACATGCAGCTAGCGACTGGTTCCTCTAGCTCTCCAGTCTGCAGAGGGCCATAGTTGACTATCAGCTTCTGCTTGTGTAAGCCAATCTAATAAATCCCCTTTTTACAACCATACTTTCTGTTGGTTCTGTTCCTCTAGGGAACCCTGATTAATACACTTCTCTTTGTTCAACCTAATATAAAAACATTCAGCTTTTGTCACCTCTTTCAGTCTTTATTTCTTTATGAGGTCTACTGTGTCACATAAACATATATTGAATTTTTATGTTTTACTTTTGTTAATCTATATTAACTCAAATTAATTCTTAGGCCCAATTTAGACCCTAGAATGGTAGAGGTAAAATCTGCCAACTTTCTACATGCCTAGGAGCTAGAATTAAAAAGTCGATTTCAGCAAACTTAGTGTTTCTCTTCTCTAATATTACCATCTGCTTGGACAGGTGTTACTAGGCCTCAGTATTAGTCAATGAAAATAGGAAAATAAGGGGTTCAGGAATCAAGGCATACATTCATACTATGGCCATGGGTATTACAGCAAGTTCTAGGCTATAATTGCTTCCAACATAGGAATTTTAAATCTTCTGCTAACATCTCTGAAACTTTAGCAAGCCCAGTTGTTAGTTTGAAAGTAGGTGAAAACTCTGACACTTGACAATACATAATAATCATGTCAGGGTGGTTATACTGAGGAGAATATGCATGTGAAGTTTTAACAAATGATACTCTTGATCATGTAAATCAAACAGAAAAGAAGAAAAAAGGCTTGGGTTTGCTAGTTTAGAAGTTAGAAATATAAGTTGCAATGATACTTTCATTTCTTTCCCAACTGCTGGGAAAAGATAATTGTGTATGATATAGGACTAAATAGTCTACAAAGTATTTTTCAATTACACTTTTTCTTTTTGCCTTCACCATTATTCTTTCTTTTCCTTTAGGGGAAGGACACTCAGGGCAATTTGACCTCATTTGAGGAATGTATGTGTATACATATGTACGTGTGTGTACATGTGCATGTATACGCATCGGGCCAGGAGAGAAAATTTGAATCCTCATACATTTTTTAAAAACAAGTTTCTCTACAAATGTGAAGGCTTACAAATTCTTTGAGCTTTTAATACTTCTATACCAAGCAATTTCTTGTTATTTGTTTAAGGATCCCCTAGGGATGAAGCCCAGTAGAATGGATTAGAGAAATCCCATCAAAACTTCAAACTAGAATATCTTTTTGTTTATTTAATGTACTATATTTTGAGAAACATGAGAAAGAGTTCTTCAGATAAAATTTTTGCAAACCACAGTAACTTCACAATTCAAAAACATGTAACTGAGTGAATTAAGCATGTATATTAGGCACTTTATCTAGTAATCTTGTTTTTTCTTAAATTATTTTTTAGTTGTAGTTGGACACAAGACCTTATTTTATTTATTTTTATGTGGTACTGAGGATCAAACCCAGGGCCTCACACATGCTAGGCAAGCCCTCTACTGTTGAGCCACAACTCCAGGTCCTTATTAATCTTTTAACACTAGAAATCATATCTATATGTATTTGTGTCTTAAAATTTAGAAACTACATTGAAAACATTATCACCAACCAGATTAACAGTATTATTTCCACTTATAAGCCTGTCACTTGAATATTAGCAGTTGGGCATCTAAACTGTGGGGAAAAAATATGGCGTTATATATTCCACTTACATATTATCATCTAATAGTAAAATTGCATGAAAAATATTTTGGTGGAGAAATAACTCTCAAAAAATAACAATTACATAGATGTTAATCTATGAAACAGAATACAAATGAACTACATGATTATGTCCCCCTCACTGATAAGGTTGATCTGTTTTTTGAGAGCTCATAGACATTTACTGAGTATTATTTTTAAGAGTAATAATTAAAACCCAATAATACATGATATATAATAGTCATGACAGTTGCTTTTGATTATCTTATTATCTTATTATCTACATTCCAGTTTCATTATGAATATATTCTCTAATACATCATAATTTTGTTTAGTAGTTTTTTTCTAAGAATATAGAAGTCCCATACCAACATTAACTTCTAAATTTGACACTTTTATTAGCTTTATGCTCACATCAGAATGTTTAGCAGCTGTTTCTTTTGCCATCATAATTATTCAATTCTGATTTCTACTTGCACACTAAAAATAATTATTATGAGATATTAATCAAGCATAAATGAGTTAACTTCTCATTATTAAATAGAACCATGTATCATACTTTATGTTACTCATTTTTCCAATCATTAATCATTTTAAAATAAATTCAGAATATCTAAAACTTTTCCAATGTATGAAATTTTACAAAAATCATTAAGAATTTCTACAATGCATTTGAATAAAAAGGAAACTATACTAAAATTGAATAATGGCCCCAAATCAAAGATGTCAAACACTGTTCATATTAAGAGACAAATAGGGGCTAAGGATATAGCTCAGTTGACAGAGTACCTGCCTGGCATGCACAAGGCTCTGGATTCAATCCCCAGCACCAGAAAAAAAAAAAAAAAAAAAAGACAGACTGACAAAATAATTCATACTCATCTGATAGCCACTAAACAAAATCACCTTATCCACAAGAAAGTTTCTCTTTGTATTTTCATGTATTTTTCTGTATCATAGTCATTTTAGCACAATAAATCATTATCCAACCAGCATTGAAACCAGGTCTTTAATGGGCAATCCCAGCATTTTTTTTAGTACAGTTGCTTCTAGAGACTAGGTGCATGATGGTGTTATAAGGCAGAGGACTGTTATGAAACTGAGGTAGCACAGAGATCCCCTTTTCAAATCCTGATTCTTAAAATCATGCCAGACCTCTTTCAGACATATTGTTCAGGGTAACAGGCAGAAGTTTGTTAAAAGAAAGAGGAAAGGGGAGCAGAAGGGATGGCATGCTCCTCCTGCCCTCTCGTTTTATAGGGAGTCCCAAAGAAGTATCTGAGAGTCCCACTAAAGTCCACCTCTTTGCTTTTGACTTACAACAGGATGATAATGAAGCCAGAATTTGAGCCAAAACCAGATTCTTTCTTCTACTGGAGGGTTGAGTCTGCCTAAGTGGCAGTGCTCTGGAGCCAAGAAAGTTCTTGTTGGTGTCAGCAGCTAATCACAGCAGGAGATCTGCTGGGGTCAGTTCTAAGGGTACTAGCCAGCAACAACAGATTTTTCTCCACTACAATCGAATCCTGTTGCAGCTGTCAATGGTGGAGAATTATCCCCAGTGTTGCAGCAGACCCAGGTGCCCACCAGTGACTTCTTTCAGCCCTTCTTTTGGGATGCTTGCTTCACAAATTCAAAGACAGAAATCCACAGACAAGGAAGAGTGAACATAAAAGAGTAGGGTTTATTTATGTGGGAATAAAAGAGACAGAGGTCCCACGTGATGAGAGAGGACCTGATAGGGGTTGCTACTTAAATGTATTGGTCTAAAGGGTTTATATAGGTACTGGGCAAGACTGTTGATGGATATTTATGCTAATCAGAGCTTAGAAAACTAAACTACCAAGGGTATTGGTCAAAATCTATATTAACAGGTATTGGAAAAGTGTTGAGGCTATTGGTTAGCCTTTGTGTCTATAGCCTTCACCGAAGTCTGTCCCATATCCCTTTTTCCACTGCCCCTAGACAAAGGAATTGAGTGCAATGTTTCTACAGGTTAATTTTATAGAGTGGACTTTACATCAAAAGAGTCTTAATTGAAGTTTATTATACATTCTATATTATTCACTTTCAGATTTTTAAATCCCCACTGCCCATGACAACCCTAGGTCATTTTGGCCCATGCTCACTTGTTCTGATTGGAACCTGTCTTTATATGTTATGACATATATTATTATATTAATATTATTAATAATATATGTTAAGACATATATTATTCTTTTTTCCATGAGTTTTTGTACCTGGTCTGTGTAAGGGTCAAAAAATCCTCCCCCCCTTCAGTGTTACTTGTGTTTCATTGGCATTTTGGACCTGCATTTCTTTTTCAGATAACAGGCCATTTGCTAATGAATGTAACATATCCTGGCAACTCAAGCCAAGCAGTACTTCAGGTAAATTGCTTTTTTGAAAAGGGAAGTATGTGGGGGTTAGCACAGTAGGCCCAGTTTACAGAATTATCCCCTTACCTTATGAGAAATAGAAGATTCTAGTGGTGAAAACCAACAGTGGGAGGTAGTACAGTAAAGGGAAAAAATAATCAAAGAGGAAAAACAAACCATGTTAAGTAACATAAATAAACAAATATGGCTGGAAGAACAATCCATATCTCAATAATAACCCTAAAGGTTAATGGCTTAAACTCACCAATTAAGAGACACAGGCTAGTAGAATGGATCAAAAAAAAAAATGATCCAACAATATGCTGCCTACAGGAGATGCATTTGATAGGAAAAGACATACATAGACTGAAGGTGAAAGGTTGGGAAAAATCATATCACTTGTATGGACTTCGGAAACAAGCAGGAGTGTCCATACTCATATCAAATAAAATAGATTTCAAGCCAAAGTTAATCAAAAGGGATAAAGAGGGACACTACATACTGCTCAAGGGAACCATACACCAACAAGACATAACAATCATAAATATATATGCCCCAAACAATGGTGCAGCTATGTTCATCAAACAAACTCTTCTCAAGTTCAAGAGTCTAATAGACCACCATACAATAATTATGGGAGACTTCAACTCACCTCTCTCACCACTGGACAGATCTTCCAAACAAAAGTTGAATAAAGAAACTATAGAACTCAATAATACAATTAATAACCTAGACTTAATTGACATATATAGAATATACCACCCAACATGAAGCAGTTACACTTTTTTCTCAGCATCACATAGATCCTTCTCAAAAATAGATCATATATTATGTCACAGGGCAACTCTTAGACATTATAAAGGAGTAGAGATAATACCATGCATCTTATCTGATCATAATGGAATGAAACTGGAAATCAACGATAAAAGAAGGAAGAAAAAATAATGCATCACTTGGAGAATGAACAATAGGTTACTGAATGATCAATGGGTTATAGAAGACATCAAGGAGGAAATTAAAAAATTCTTAGAGATAAATGAAAACACAGACAAAATATATCGGAATGTATGGGACACAATGAAAGCAGTTTTAAGAGAAAAATTCATTGCTTGGAGTTCATTCCTTAAAAAAAGATAAAAACAACAAATAAATGATCTCACACTTCATCTCAAAATCCTAGAAAAAGAAGAGTAAAACAACAGCAAAAGAAGTAGAAGGCAAGAAATAATTAAAATCAGAGCTGAAATTAATGAAATCGAAACAAAAGAAACAATTGAAAAAATTGACAAAACTAAAAGTTGGTTCTTTGAAAAAAAGACCCTTAGCCATGCTAATGAAGAGAAGAAGAGAGAGAACTCAAATTACTAGCATACGGGATGAAAAAGGCAATATCACAACAGACACTTCAGAAATACAGAAGATAATTAGAAATTATTTTGAATCCTTATACTCCAATAAAATAGAAGATAGTGAAGGCATCGATAAATTTCTTGAGTCATATGATCTGCCCAGATTGAGTCAGGAGGATATAGACAACCTAAACAGACCAATATCAATTGAGGAAATAGAAGAAGCCATCAAAAGAATACCAACTAAGAAAAACCCAGGACAGGATGGGTATACAGCAGAGTTTTACAAAACCTTTAAAGAAGAACTAATACCAAAAATTTTCAAGCTATTTCAGGAAATAGAAAAAGAGGGAGAACTTCCAAATTCATTCTACAAGGCCAACATCACCCTGATTCCTAAACCAGACAAAGACACTTCAAAGAAAGAAAACTACAGAACAATATCTCTAATGAACTGAGATGCAAAAATCCTAAATAAAATTCTGGCGAATCGGATACAAAAACATATCAAAAAACTTGTGCACCATGATCAAGAAGAATTTATCCCTGGGATGCAAGGCTGGGTTCAATATACGGAAATCAATAAATGTTATTCACCACATCAATAGACTTAGAGATAAGAACCATATGATCATCTCGATAGATGCAGAAAAAGCATTTGACAAAGTACAGCATCCCTTTATGTTCAAAACTCTAGAAAAACTAGGAACATACCTCAATATTGTAAAGGCTATCTATGCTAAGCCTCAGGCTAGCATCATTCTGAATGGAGAAAAATTGAAGGCATTCCCTCTAAAATCTGGAACAAGACAGGGATGCCCTCTCTCACCACTTCTGTTCAACATAGTTCTTGAAACACTGGCCAGAGCAATTAGACAGACAAAAGAAATTTAAGGCATAAAAATAGGAAAAGAAGAACTTACATTATCACTATTTGCTGACGAAATGATTCTATACCTAGCAGACCCAAAAAGGTCTACAAAGAAACTATTAGAGCTAATAAATGAATTCAGCAAAGTGGCAGGATATAAAATCAACATGCATAAATCAAAGGCATTCCTGTATATCAGCGACAAATCTTCTGAAATGGAAATGAGGACAACCACTCCATTCACAATATCCTCAAAAAAAAAAAAAATACTTGGGAATCAACCTAACAAAAGAGGTGAAAGACTTATACAATGAAAACTACAGAACCCTAAAGAGAGAAATAGAAGATCTTAGAAGATGGAAAAATATACCCTGCTCATGGATAGGCAGAACTAACATCATCAAAATGGCGATATTACCAAAAGTTCTCTATAGGTTTAATGCAATGCCAATCAAAATCCCAATGGCATTTCTTGTAGAAATAGATAAAGCAATCATAAGATTCATATGGAAAAATAAAAGACCCAGAATAGCAAAAACAACTCTAAGCAGGAAGTGTGAATCAGGCGGTATAGTGATACCAGACTTCAACCTATACTACAGAGCAATAGTAACAAAAACAGCATGGTACTGGTACCAAAACAGGCGGATGGACCAATGGTACAGAATAGAGGACACAGAAAACAATTCACAAAATTACAACTATCTTATATTTGATAAAGGGGCCAAAAGCATGCAATGGAGGAAGGATAGAATCTTCAACAAATGGTGCTGGCTAGCCAATCCCTAAAAAACAAATGCCAAATGTCTTCTTTGATATAAGGAGAGTAACTAAGAACAGAGTAGGGAAGAAGAGCATGAGAAGAAAACTAACATTAAACAGGGATGAGGGGTGGGAGGGAAAGGGAGAGAGAAGGGAAATTGCATGGAAATGGAAGGAGACTCTCAGGGTTATACAAAATTACATACAAGAGGAAGTGAGGGGAAAGGGAAAAATAATACAAGGGGGAGGAATGAATTACAGTAGAGGGGGTAGAGAGAGAAGAGGGGAGGGGAGGGGAGGGGAGGGGGGATAGTAGAGGATAGGAAAGGCAGCAGAATACAACAGACATGAATATATCAATATGTAAATCAATGGAAGTGTAACTGATGTGATTCTGCAATCTGCATACGGGGTAAAAATGGGAGTTCATAACCCACTTGAATTAAAGTGTGAAATATGATATATCAAGAACTATGTAATGTTTTGAACAACCAATAAAAAAAAGAAAAATAAAACAAATGGTGCTGGGAAAACTGGAAATCCATATGCAACAAAATGAAACTGAATCCCTTTCTCTCGCCATGCACAAAAGTTAACTCAAAATGGATCATAGAGCTTGATATCAAATCAGAGCTATGGTGTCTGATAGAAGAAAAAGTTGGCTACGACCTACATACTGTGGGGTTGGGCTCCAAATTCCTGAATAGGACACCCATAGCATAGGAGTTAATAACAAGAATCAACAAATGGGACTTACTCAAACTAAAAAGTTTTTTTTTTCTCAGCAAGAGAAACAATAAGAGAGGTAAATAGGGAGTCTACATCCTGGGAACAAATCCTTACTCCTCACACTTCAGATAAAGCCCTAATATCCAGAGTATACAAAGAACTCAAAAAATTAAACAATAAGAAAAAAAATAACCCAATCAACAAATGGGCCAAGGACCTGAACAGACACTTCTCAGAGGAGGACATACAATCAATCAAGAAGTACATAAAAAAAAATGCTCACCATCTCTAGCAGTCAGAGAAATGCAAATCAAAACCACCCTAAGATACCATCTCACTCCAGTAAGATTGGCAGCCATTAGGAAGTCAAACAACAACAAGTGCTGGGGAGGATGTGAGGAAAATGGTACACTTGTACATTGCTGGTGGGACTGCAAATTGGTGTGGCCAATTTGGAAAGCAATATGGAGATTTCTTGGAAAGCTTCGAATGGAACCACCATTTGACCCAGCTATTCCCCTTCTCAGACTATTCCCTAAAAACCTAAAAAGAGCATACTACAGGGACACAGCTACATCAATGTTCATAGCAGCACAATTCACAATAGCAAGACTGTGGAACCAACCTAGATGCCCTTCAATAGATGAATGGATAAAAAAAATGTGGCATTTATACACAATGGAGTATTACTCTGCATTAAAAAAATGACAAAATCATGGAATTTGCAGGGAAATGGATGGCATTAGAGAAGATTATGCTAAGTGAAGCTAGCCAATCCATAATAAACAAATGCCAAATGTCTTCTTTGATATAAAGAGAGTAACTAAGAACAGAGTAGGGAGGAAGAGCATGAGAAGAAGATTAACATTAAACAGGGAGGAGAGGTGGGAGGGAAATGGAGAGAGAAGGGAAATTGCATGGAAATGGAAGGAGACCCTCATGGTTATACAAAATTACGTACAAGAGGAAGTGAGGGGAAAGGGGAAAAAAAAACAAGGGGGAGAAATGAATTATAGTAGAGGGGGTAGAGAGAGAAGATGCGAGGAGAGGGGAGGGGAGGGGGGATAGTAGAGGATAGGAAAGGCAGCAGAATACAACAGACACTAGTATGGCAATATGTAAATCAGTGGATGTGTAACCGATGTGATTCTGCAATCTGTATACAGGGTAAAAATGGGAGTTCATAACCCACTTGAATCAAAGTGTGATATATCATATGTCAAGAACTATGTAATGTTTTGAACAACCAACAATAAAAATTTAAATAAAATTAAAAAAATTGAGTATTTAGCTTTAAATTTAAAATGATTGAGATACAAGAAAGGCAGCTGGAGGGGAAAGCAGAATGGAAAGCTACGGACAGTTAATACCAAAGTGTGAAATTTAGAGCCCACATACAGACAGGGGGTGAGAAGGAGGTGGCCCCGACCTGACCATCAAAGATAAACTATGTACATGCCAAAAGACATGACATTCAAGGGGAGTTTACCACCACAAGAGAATAAAGAGGGATGGGGACAGCTAAAAGTATATTTATTTAAATAATCCAGTAGGAAATGGTAAGGTCAGCCCCAACTAATGAATAGTGATCAGGTACCCTCTTTCCTTAGTAGCTGTTCATGCCAAAGAATGTGAGGTCAGTCCTGAACTATGGACAATGATACAGTACTCTCGCATCAGGAATAAAGGCTAAGCAGACTGCCTGCTCAGTGCACCTGCTTTGGTTTTGATTGATATGCTCCCTTCTGCACTTGGAAGTAAAAGTCTTGCTGTGCTGACAGAGATAATTAGTCTATGAGTGTTTGTTTTGTCTTCTGGGGTTCCTGGGACCCCTGATATTTCCAACAGCCTCAAGTTCTCACTGCTCACGTCTTTCTATTCCCTGTCAACAGGACCAATGAATTCCAGGAAAAGGAACAAGCTTGTTGCTTCTTTGTTTATAAATGGTCCTTGTTCAGGGGCAGTGATGTGTGAATACACTGATGTCAAATAAAGTATTAAATAATATAACTAAGGTAGCCTAAAAAGAGAATTCTAGGCAAGTAAAAACATCCATAACCCGAATCACCATTTCAGTTAAGATAAATTATTGTCTCTACTTTCCTGCAAGAGTTAATTAAAGGGAACTAATATAAAATATCTGCTATCAGATATCCAGTTGGTTTTCCTATGGAGTTGCATCCTGTTGAGTGTTTGGTATTAGCTGTTAGTGATTGTCAGCTAGACAGGTCTTACTTAAGGGACAACCGTGCTGTGGACCTCATACATACCACTTACCTCTTCAGAACGCCCATGGTATTTCTTTCCCACCATTTGGCACATATATCTTACAAATACATCTAAATATTATCTTTTACTTGATCACTGAATCCAATTTCCATGACCTTATCAACATGGTAAGACAATATTCTCTGAAGGATGGTGAAATAATCAAGGTCTCTGTGTACTGACCCATGGCATAGAACACAGCTGGCATAATCCTGAGATAATACACTGAAGATGTGCTGCCTTACACATAGCATGGAAACAAACTTTCTAATGCTCCATCCTAATTAATTAATAGATATAAGTACTTGCCACATGAATAGCTTTATTCCAGGTATTGAGCTTAATGCTGTCTAGTATATAGAGTCCACATCTACAACAACAACTGCATTTGAAAGAAATTTCTCATTAAGATTTTTTAAAAATTCCTTTTAATACTCTTTATATGCCCAACTGGCATGTTAAGTGAAGATAAGGTAGGACTTAGTATTATTATATAATCGAAGCCCCTGGTGGTGGACTAAATCATTGGGATTACCCTACAGATAATGTTTTTTTTTTTTTTTTTTTTTAATCCTCCAGACAGTACAGCTTCAGAGACTTCTAATTTTCCTTTGTGCCATAACACCCTTTACTCCATGGGCCAGGGAACTAATAGGAAGTTTCTGCCAACTATAGGGTATGAATATTTCAAGTACATGTTCAGAATCTGGGGAGCCAACTTCAGAGTGGATTTACAGATTTGCCATGTCCATTTACAAATGGATTCAGGCCAACATCCATTTCTCAACTGACCTCCAAAAGACCCCACTCTGAAGAGTGGACTACAGTGGCACTTTGGATTATAAAAAATTTATGACAGTTTAGAGCACATATGAGGAGTAATATTTAAAGTGTCTAGATTGTCCTCTTTCTCCAAAGCAAATTACTTTTGAAAATGTTCACAAGTCTCCGAGGGAAAGATGGAAAGATTATTTATGTTATATAACTTTATAATTTCCAGTACATGTTTGTTTATGATACATACACACAATTTCCATTATTTCTCAGATCTACCTTCAAGGGAACTCATTTTCTGCTTCATTCCTGGATCCCATATATTGGTTCATATCTGGACAAGGAGAAAGAGAAACTATCAAGAAGACTGAAACCACAGCATAATAGCATGACACTCAAGTTTCTTCTTGTTGTTTCTTAGTTTAACAAGGAGGACATCCTATAGATAGCATGGTCATTATGGAATTGAACGTACATTTCTGACACATGACTTAAGATTCAGAGAGAATAAATGGGGATTATTGAAAAGAAAAGCAGTGAAGGCTACTATGTTTTTCCAATCAGGTGAGTCAACAGAGGAGGAGAGAGTATTAGACAAAATGGCTTCTTCCTCCTTCCATCTATCCTAATTAGAAGCATGTTAAAAAAGGAAATTCTTGGAAGTATTTCTCAGCTGAGCCACACTGACACATAACATCAAAAATAGCCATCAAATCCATTTTTTCTTGTTCCTGGGAATACCTTGAACAATTAATAAGTCAAGGTTTTATGGGAAAAATCATTTTGATTACTGCTGAAGAACTGCTATGGATGGGAATCACACCTGTTTTAAAGATTCAGGTAGGGTTCTGTCAGTTGACCTATGTAATCCCACAATACCATTATCACTACTGTAATAAAGAAGGTAATGTATGCAACAATGGGTCTGCCTAAAATACTAAGGATAAGGCATTTTTCCCTAAGCATGGTGTTATTCTTACTGCTGCATTTTTCCCTGTACTGGTGAAAGGACAATACTCTGGATCCTTCTTAGTTCATTAACAAAAGGAATATCTTCTGGGCCCTTCTGGAAAAACACATCAACGTGGATAAGTGAAAAATACTTGCAGAATTTACTGCTGATTCCATATACTTACTTTCTTTCCTCCTCTTCCTCCTCCTCCTCCTCCTCCTCCTCCTCCTCCTCCTCCTCCTCCTCCTCCTCCTCCTCCTCCTCCTCCTCCTTCTCTCCTTTTAACTCAGCACTGTAATTAAGTTCTGGTTCCTCACTTTTATTTTAATGTAAGCCCACACTGACTCCATATTGCAGTTAGCACAAAGTACACTATTGGAGGTATTTGTCACTGATCTGGCTATAAACCATATTAGTAATTTAAGTCCATTTAATGTATTTTTCTTCCATAGAATATTAAATTCACAAATTATCCCTGCATTCATTCCCAGGTTCTAGTTAATATAAATTGGTAAAATCTAGCATTTTTTGTTTCTTTGTTTTTATTTTCCCTCAGGCCATGATTCATCTTCCTTCTTCAAAGGGTTTTCTGGCTTAATTTAAATCTGGTTCAATAAGAAAATGAGACATGCTCTTATAGACTTAAAAATAATCAGCATCCGCTTGAATGGCACCTACCTTTAGGGGGTTATTAGCATCTTAATGCAAAGGTAACACTGTGCATCACAGGAAGTGATTTTTTTCTCATAAAGAAAGTTAGAGAGGATTAGCAGTAGTAGTGTAAATAATCTTATTTCTCAGAATTCATGCAAATATCCCTATTCCAATTTTCAAGGCTCCACATTTTTCTAATTTATATTCTCACATTTTCTTAAGTATCCCATAGAGGTTTTTCATTTTATTTGCATTGTAAATCTTTTACTTGCATAATCATAATTTGGTTTGCCTTTTCTTTATAATAGCCCCATGGCTACAAGAAATAAAATGCTCTTTTAGGCCAGTCATAGCAGCACAAATGATATAAAATCATATATTGTCTTTATGTAAAAATGGAAATATCCTGTTTTTTTCACCCACACTTGTCTTTATCTCTCACATTTCTCTCTTCCACATCAATTTTCAATACAATTTTTAAAAATATTTTAATGATAAAAATGTCTTTAACTCATTGTAGGAGAACATTTGGAAGAAAAATTATCAAACAGATGATAATAGAAATGCAATTAGATGGTGATACTTCAATATATTTTTTCCTATGTTCAATAAGTTCATTATTTTATAGATCTTACATATCTCCTTTTCTTTAGTATACTCAATATCTGTGAATTTGATGGGATATTGCTATCAAGAATACATTATGTTACTCACAAATGTGATTTGGAGAGTGTAATTAAAGTTACTGATTGGTTGACCATGAGTAGGGAAATCAGGGATTGTATGAGTGGATTCATCCTACAGGATCTCTTTTATTCTGGGTCTCAAAGTTAGAGTAAGAGGAATCCACGTGGCAGAAATATCTTTCTGGCCTCAAGATCCATTTCCATGTTGTTTTGAGAGGACTGAAAAACAGGCAACCACTCAATGCTGAAAATGTTCATTTTTTACCAATAGAGAGCAAGAACACTGGCCCAAAATCTTATAACCTGAATCGGTTTGGGAAAGACATTTAAGGTTTGAATGAGAAAACAGACCTAACCAGCATTCCAAATTCAGATCATAAGCCAAGAACTTAAACATTCCTGGTGCCTCAGTTTCCTGACCAGTGGGAACAGGGAGACAAGAAATCTGTTTTGTTTTAAGCCATCACTTTATGCTAATTTGATACAAAACAATGTAAAACTAATGCAATTATTTGAAGTATAACCAGTGATACTAGCAAAAGTTACTATAAAATACAGCTCCAAAAGTGGCTTAATGGAGATATTTATTTAATTCATTCTAAAATTGCTTGATTGAAGTACAAAGGATTTTAGGAAGATCCATACTGATCAGCACCATTATTTAAAATATAGCAGAGCTACTAACACCATGGCAGGTATTACTTAAGATACTGAATAATTTTAGGATTAAAAGGATCTTAGACAAAGTAAAAAGATATGAAAACTACCTCATCTTCAATGTTTAATAGAAAAAATGCTTTCTTCAAGTTTTCCTCTAATTATTCCCTAACTAGTTTAAACCTCTGCATTCTGTCTTTTTGTTCCTATTGTTCCACATCCCAAATTTACAATGTAACCTTGAAAACATATCTATATTGCTAACCTACCACCAGATCTCATTTAGCATAGAGGGCTCTAAAGAGAGCCTTAACTGAATCCTGGTTCTTCCATGCCACCCTCTATATTCTCCTTGTCCAGGACATTAAGGATTATTACTTGATGCTTCAAGCTGTAGGGTGTCCTTTAGCTTCTTTTTCCTTTCCTTTTGTGGAAAATTGCTTCACTAAACATCCTTTCTTCTTTCTTGTTCTTTTCTATTTTACCTGTTTTCTTCCCTTCAGTTTGTTCATTCTAGGAGTCTCTTCATTTCATTTATCCCATTCAGATAGACCCTGTTTTGACCCTATTGTTCTTTAGATATACTTTCCAATTTGTTTTCTCCTCCTCCAGAGTTCATAAAGGAGCAAAGCATATGCTTTCTCTCTATTATATCACACATTAAAAGCCTGAATGCACTGCATTTTAACCTATTCTTATAGTTCACTTAAACTTTCCTGCTAAGATCACCATTAATTCCCAGATGAACATAAACTGTTCTTTTCATGGCTAAGATTTGCTGTAGTATTAACAATAACATTCATTCAGCTCTCAATAGCAGACAGTATATTACTTGGGTAAAATAGTAGAACCATATTTCTTTAAGACTTCATCGCAATAAAAGTCTCTGTGATTACCAAACCAATGTTGTGAGGTTGGAGTTTAAGTAATTACTTTCTATCACTTGGAAATAGTACTTCTCTATTATTCATATTTCAGAGTTCAAAGCAATTCTGCTAAACATAACTAACTAGAAGAGAACAGGGAATACAAACGTTTCCTGTGCCTAGACAAAGAGAAAACTGAAGGTTAGTAAACACTAGTAATGTCTTTGACCAGTTCCAATGTTATTATATATCTCTACATTTTTTCCTCTCACTATTTTTCATGACTCATATATTTTCAGCCTATTTTATATGTTACTTTTCCACTTCCAATCTTTAGGCTTACTACTGATAGTTTTAGCTTCAATTAATACCAATTCCCTGGTAAATTTTCTCCATTCTCTTGGCTTACCTAACAACTGTGAGCTGATGATTCAAAAAACTCAGTGTTTTGATCTCCATCTTCTCTTCCCACTTTATATGTGCATATCCACCTGACAATAGGGAATCTTTACTTTCGTGCCCAACATAAAATCAAGTTATCTAAAATTTCACTGTATTACTCTTAAAATGACATCATTACAACATTCAATCTCTTTCTCAAGCAAATGCAAAAACCTTTCTAAATCTGTCTGCTCTTTTCAGTCATATCCTCCTTGAATCAATTTATACCATAGCAGAAAAAGTGATCTAAAAAAATCTAATTATGTTATTGTTAAGGCAATAGAAAATTCTATAAATGTGTCATAGCTTCTGCTAATGTTTAGAATTTTCAAACTTCTTAACAATTCCTTCCATGACTTGGAACTTATCTATCTCCCATCCAGTCTCTCCTTTTCAATCCTATCTTCACACTTTATGTTTAACTCCACAAACTGCTTGTAGTGTTCCAGTAGTAACCCTAGACTCTTTCTCGTGATAGACATTTACTCAGTGGCCTCTTTCTTCTGAAATTCCCTCAAACTTTCTCTAACTAACTTTTCTTCATCCTTTCAAAATAATATCTGGTACCACTTTTCTGATCAATCCACATTTCAGGTCTTCTCTGTTGTTGTATAGTAGCCCTCCATATGACTACATTTCTTGAAGAAAGAGATTGCTTCATATTTTACTCTATATTCTATACAGTTGGCATAAATGTTAATATATAACAAATATTTTTCAGCTAAATATCAACTAAATCAATGAAGTGTGAACAGAGTATTTTTTTTCTTTTCCAAATAAAGTATTTGAGAAATAAGATTACTAATAATCCTTATGGTCCTCATGTTATTTTCATTTTTTAAAATTTTGTTCACATGAGAAAACTAATGAATACATAAATATTGTACTCTGGATAGGAGATTTGACAGGCCTAGCAGTGTTTTCTCTTCAAAATTTTGCTAAGTAATATATTCTTCCTTATCTCATTAAATGGCACCCAAATTACTTTCTACCTTGCTCCCAACCAGAAACATAAATATCATTTCAGGTGGTGCTTATTTACTTGCTGTCCATATTCATTCATGATTTTCTTTATATGTCCCAAAAGATTAAAGATCTTTTACATCTTCTCTTTCAATATTGTTCATCTCTATAGCTTGTTTCCAAATACGATATATTACCTAGATTCCTTCAGTAGCCATCTCAACTTCAGCTCTGCTTTCAGACTTACCCCAAATGATTTGAGCCATGTTGAATTTCAGTTTCCCATCTCTCAAATAAATCACTGAAATTATGTGACTTAGTCTTAAGTAGTTTGGGGTCCAGAGATGTGTGTGTGTCCAGGTAGTAGAGTCTTCAGTGTCAAGGTTGAAAGTTGACTGTACGCTAAGGTCGTGGCCTGGATCTTGGCCTCACTTAGAATGGAAAGGAAACATAAGCTGATCCTTTGTTATTAGTAAGGCTGTATAAAGAAATTCCTTAGAACAGAATAGTCTCTTTTATTTCATCATTTCAGGAGAGTGGTGACAATCTGTCTTTAGTGTACAGTCTCACAGTGAAGGAATTCCATTTGCGTCTGAGACCCTAAGGATTCCAGTCATGAAAGATATGCAAACATTAAAATTTAAGTCTCAATTTCTTGTCAGAATAAGTTTTCATCTTATCTGATGAATGTCAGAAAGAAGAGAGAGAAAGAAAAGATGGAACATTAGAAATAAATGACCAAAGGGGGGAAAAAAAAAAAAAACTTCTGAAGGAAACAGATCAACATCCAATTTTGTTTAAAACACTTAAAACTATGCATCCTAAAACTATCAGTGACAGAAAATTTTGACCAAAACTGATGACTTAATGGGTTCAGGAAAATTATCAAGAAAAGAATAAGATTTTCAAAGAGGGACATGAATGGAAAGAGAGTAAAGAATAACAAAGAAATGTATGAAGAAAATTTGTCTGGGCTAGATGAAGAACTGTATCTTTATATTGAGTTGCTCACTGATTTCCAAGCTGTGCTAATGAGAAAGAACACCCAACTAGGCATGTTCTGACAAAATAACATGACTTCTACTGGTAAATAACTTTATACCACTCCATAATCAAGGATAAGTCACAGCAAAGGAACATAAATCTGAGTGACACCTTTTCATTCTCATCAGTTAAATATGGAATATTTTAATAAATATAAATATATTAAATAAATATGTTATATAAATATATGTAGAATATCAATTATAAACTATAAAAAGTTAAGGATTTCAGTGCAAGAATTCTGAGGGTACTCAAATATCGTTTGTATTCCAGATGCAAATATGTGTTTGGAAGTATACAAGATTTCAAAAGTAGATCACAATGTATTCTGTGAAATTGTAAGAAATATACCTTTGGTCTCTGTCCACATTCCTTGGCATAGAGCTCTTGGAATCCTTGATGATTCCCTGAGGAAAATGAGTGCTAGGAAATCTATTTGTACTAATATCTGGCTTCAGACTTCCTTCTGTGAAATTCCCCAGGAAACTATTTATCTGTATCCTTCATCCTATTATTTACTAGCAATAGGCACCTTGGTTACTGAGTTAAGTGTGCTTCTATAACAAATTATATCAAGGAGGGTATAATGGGAACCCCAGTTTATAGCTAGATTTTTAGAAGTACAGGTCATAGGCCAGTGCTTGGGATTGGCACTCTGCAGTGTCAGGGATAGTCTTTGTGAGACTGAGCCTCCAAAACTGTGGGACCTGATGCTATCCCTTGGTAAAGAGTGCCAGGACTCAATTGAACTGATTAGAGGACCTACAATATGTGCCCACTGAAGAATTTCCTAGTTAGTATTGGCAAAAATCTCATACATATTTTTGGGAGCAGAGGTAAAGTACCCTGAGTTTGGTGTGTGAGAGAAAGAATACCACTTTGGTTTTTGCTACTTCTGTTAACATCTATGGAAACTATTTATGAAAAAAAAAATAGCTTTCAAAAACAAACAACAACAAGAAAAAAAAAACTTGAGACCTCAAAATATGATAATGAAAAAAAGTAGAATAATAAGGGGAATGCTTTTTGCTATGAATAAATTAATAGATACATGTAGACATAAATACAGACACACATCATGTATCTGTTTTTCTATGTACTTGCAGAATAAATATCAATATTTACATGTATCCTTTCTGATATTTTCTGAGTATCCAGTAACATTCACAGAAAGTACACATTGTAGTTGTAGGGAAATTCCCAATAACTCTTTTTCTCTCAGGAAAAGTTCAAGGGATGAGAGAAGGATGAGAGAAAGGATGAGAGAAAAGTAGTTCAAGTTTTTTTCAAAGCATCTCTGAGGGGAAAATGTTTGTTTTTGATGTTTTAATATATTCTAGGAGAAATGAAGCAAATTTAAGCATGGGGTGAGCCACAGAGTATTGCTCAGTGGGAGTTATCTTGTAATAAACAAAAATAAAATCATATGATGAAGATCAGAAATGACAAACCTTGAATGAATGGGAAAGAAATACCTTACAAAAAGTCCAAATTAAAATTAGTTGAAATGGAATGTTTAATAACTGATAAAGGCATCACAGATAAAGAAATTCCTGCTCCAAAATAAGCAATAACAAATCTGAAGAAAATCAAATATGTTAAGATCAAATTAAAAACAAAAGAACTGAATTCATGCATAAGTTTTGTATATGATGATATTAGCTTCCTTTATAATAAATTAATACTCATTTTAAAAGAAGTGTTTTTCTTCAACATTAAAGCAGATGGAAATAGAAATCAAAGTATCTGAGGTATATAGTGAAAAGAAATAGACACATGTGATAAAATATGCAAACACAGATGAATCAGATAAGCACAAAACTGAGAGGTATGAGAATGCAATAGTTTATTTGAATAAAGTACAACAGCAAAGCAATAATGTTACCTGACTTGATAGTTATATAATCAGAGACCAAAACATTTATATGGTAACAGAATATAAAAATATTAATATTAATATATAGCTTAAAGTTAAAAATAAAAAATGCACCAACAACAGAAATACCAGGGCTAACAAAAATTTACATTGTAGATACTTCCTGGCACTGTTTACAGTGACCTAAATCCTGTGAATTTTCTGATAGTTGATGGGATGTTAAAGATATTTAATTTTGAGATTTCAAGCTATATAAAACCAACACACTACAATAAATAGTGTTAGAAATTCTATGTTGTTAAAGCTAATTATAACCTATCAGAAAGTATAGAAACTGAATCTTCCTAAAAAGAAAATGGAAATAAAATTAAGCTCCAAAGTGATGTTTGGTTCCTAAGATGCATTATCTGTTAATGGCTTGTGGAGAAATGCCCTTTCAGCATGTAAATAATCAGATTTCTAAGAAACTTACCATAATTTTCCCTAATAATAAAGTCAATTTCCACATTTATTAAATAAATTTCTTTAATATGTATTGAAGTGAGGCTTAATACGGGACTCAAGAGAGAGTGCATCCATTTCTAAGCTCCCAGTGCATTGTTCAAGTTTAAATTCACCCAGGTAATCATATTGGATAAAGGAACCACTAAAGAAATGAATATATTCTGTATCAACTTGTTTCTAGTTTGAATTATCCTAACTCCATTTAAAAAGCCATTAACCCATTACATAGAATAGTATGGCAGTGATAAAAGTTATGATTTGTTTTCATCATCCACATTTTTGAAAAACATGCTAAAAATGGTTTGCAGCTTCTCAAAGCCAGTTAAATTACACCTCTAAAAATACTGGACAAATGTACTCTTTATTATCTTCATTCTGAAATGATATTTTCCATAGATAATATTCAAAACTCTAAGAATAGCTACACTTAATGATACCTTCTATATCAAACAGAGCTGTTTTTCTCTGTTATGTATTTTACTGTAATTAAATCTAATACCTAGTTATGTTATATTTTTAAAACACTGTTTATTAAGTTAAACTAATAAGCAAAAAAACAATAATCATTCAAAACAATGATTGAAAAGAATTATTAAAATAAGGTAACATTGCTGGGTGTGGTGGTGCACCCCTATAATCCCTGGAGTTTGGAGCTGAGGCAGGAGGATGGAGTTCAAAGAAGGCTCAGCAACCTAGCAAGGCTTTAATCAAATATGGGAGACCCTGTCTCTAAATAAAATATTAAAAACAGCTGGGAAAGAGGCATGGTGGTAAAGTGCCCAGGGGTCAATCCCTGGTACCAAAATTTAATTAATTAATTAATTAGATTTAATTAAATAAGGCAATATTTATAATTAGGAGTCAAAGAAGATAAAGAGTAATTTCACATTAATAAAATGAAATAGGGGCAAAGAATTTGCAGTCATATGTCTATTTTATAAAAGTGATGGCAGCCAAATGGTTCCAAAACAAGTAGTAGAAGTAGAGCAAGAGTTCAACATACTTTTGTACTATTTAGGTAGATGTTATAATTAAAAATAATAGACTAAAAATTTGAAACCTTGAATATAAAATTTTTCCCTTCTAAGTTGTTCTAGTTTGTTCTAGTCAAATATTTTGGTAACAGCGACTAAAAGCTGACTAACACAGAATATAATACAATTTATTTAGTCTCTCCCCTTTCTGATCTGAAGAAGAAATACAACTTGGCATTTACCAGACTATATTTTTAAAGTGTTGGTATATACATCACATTTTATATAATATATCGATTGTTCTAATTAACACAAATTTCAACATAACTGTTATTACCACTAAGCTCTTTCCTAAAGAGCTGTGGATTGTTCCAGGCATTTTGGTAAGAGGTTAAATATTAACAACTCTATCAGTCAAACACCACTTGACATGCTTTAGCATGTATTAGTAGTTCTTTGCAAATTTAACTTCCAAACCTTTAATCTTGACCTTAATACATTATTAGGTAATTTGTGTTGAGTTTCAGGTTTGTTTTTTACTCTCTCTTTCTCTCTCTCTTTCTCTCTTCACACACACACACACACAAACAGAGAAAGAAAAAAATATGGTTTAATCAGTACAAAATAACTTATTATTTTATTGTTTTAAAAATCATTTATGTAGTATGTACTAAATATTTTGTAAAACAAATGTGTACAATTGAATAAATAATGAATGGATAATAGTTAAGTACCAGTGAGTAATTTAAATACAATTATAGCTATATAGACTATGTAGAATTGTACAACTATATATATGCAACTATATATCTATCTGTATATATAAATCATATATAGGTTTATGTGAATATAATTTAAAATATATTTTATAAACTTAAACCTTGCAGTATACACATAAATGGAAATTTTTTCAACAACTTTTCCTCATAAAAACAATAGAGATTTCTTGGGAAAGTCTTCTTTGGTCATACTTCTTAATTCAAGGTCCCTTGATGAGCTGGGCATGCTTATGTATAAGGATGCACTAAGACAGGGAGTGGTTCCTGAAGCTGCATCATCTATGTATTCATTTCTAGGAATAGTTATGGCTTAATAAGAATATGATCTTTTGCCGCCTATTTTCTTGATATATTATTATCATCAGCCCATTCACTTTTAAATTTTTTTTGTTTTAATTAGTTATACATGACAGTAGAATGTATTTATGCACTTTGCTATATCATACATAGATAAGATATAATTTCTCATGTTTCTGAGTGTGTAAGATATAATTTCTCATGTTTCTGAGTGTACATGTTGCAGAATCATATTGGTCATGTAGTCCTATATATACATTGAGTAATAATATATGTTTCATTCTACTATGTTTCCTATCACCACATCCCTTCCTCTCCCCTCTCATCACTTCCCTTTACCTAATCTGAGATAATTCCATTTTTCCCTAGTGCCCTCCACCTTGTTACAAATTAGCATCCACATATTAGAGAAAACATTTGGCTTTTGGTTTTGTGGAATCGGCTTATTTTGCTTAGCATGATATTCTCCAACTCCAAACATTTACTGGCAAATGCTATAATTTAACTCTTCTGTAAAACTGAATAATATTCCATTGAGTATATATATACAGCACATTTTCTTTATCCATTCATCTATTGAGGGACATCTAGGTTGGTTCCATTGTCTATCTATTGTGAATTGAGCTGCTATAAATATTGATGTGGCTGAGTCACTATAGTATGCTGATTTTAAATCCTTTGGGTATAAACCAAGGAGTGGGATAGCTGGGTCAATAGTGGTTCCATTCCAAATTTTTTGAGGAATCTCCATACTGTTTTCCATAGTGGTTGCACCCTGGAGTCCCACCCATACAGCAATGTATGAGTGTACCTTTTTCACCACATCCTCGCCAACATTTATTGTTGCCTGTATTCTTGATGATTGGCATTCTGACAAAAATGAGATGAAATTTTAGAATTCCTCAGTTAAAATATAACCATACACAGGTAGCAAAATAAAAGTTAATGCCATTGATGAAGTGACCAGGGTGGCATTTTTAGAAGTCTTAAGTCATGCAACAGTTGTCATATATTGAAGTTAGGTGGTCATCACTGGAATATCATTATATTTCACAACATGAAGCATGATAAAACACTGTCAACTTTATTCTGATACTTCATCAGTTTTAGTGGGTGACCCAATTTTAGATACATTCAACTTGGAAAAGAATGTGCAACTTGGAATCTAAGAATCAAGTATACGTGATAGTTTAGAACTAATTACATTTGCAGGCAATAGTTTAGAGTGAATGCACTGTTGAAATGATTAAAATTTCTAACTTAAGAAAGTATATAATCCATAAGTATTAATGGCCTCTCTCCACATCTTAAATATGAGATTACAAATCTTTAAAAATTAGCAAATGTACAATTTGCAAGTGTATGAATAAATCCTGTGCATTGTTTTTAAGTAAATCTCCATTCACAAACATCCACAAGATCCCAAATATTTGTTGTTATTTACTCGTAATCTATTATTTCCATTCTGGATTCAATAAATGTAACGTTAACAATGAGATTTCTTTGAATAAGGAGAGTGCATCTGCCAGGTTGGCTGCTGCCTCTCACCCAGTGGTGCCTTCTGAGTGTAACATTTCATTTTGCCCCTCTTTTATTTGTCATGAGGTCAAATAATGATTCTTTAGTGGGCTAAGTGCAGTCAAATGGCCTTACAAGTAAACATCTTTTACAAGTTGAACCTCTAGGTGGGCCATAATTTTTCTACCTTGTTGAACTTAGCTGACAGAATAAGAAATACTGCTCTGAAAAGCTCTAGCCAAGAGCACTTTACATTCATGGCCAGACTATCACCTGCTTCCCAGAAGCAAACAGATTCCTTCAATCAGTTCCTCTCTCCTTCTCCTGCCTGTTTTGTTCTGAAATGTAAGAACATAATGAAATTGATATTTTGTAAACAAATGTATTGTTCATATTCCACTGATATTTGGGAATATTTTATAAAAAATAATAATGACCAAATTAATACTTCCTCTAATCTTAAAGACTATATAATCTTAAATAAAATAAATTAAAAAGTGAGACTGATTTTTATTTACACTAGTGTTTAGATGATAAAAATCATAAATAAACTTTTTATCTTTTATTTGGGCAGTGACCTTCTTTTCAACTTTGTCCTCTCAACCTATAATTTTTCAAATATAAACATATGATTCTCACATAAAAATAAAATACACATATGTCAAAGATTTTATTCAACTCATTGTCTTATTTTTTTGAGAGAGAGAGAGAGAGAGAGAGAGAGAGAGAGAGAGAGAGAATTTTAATATTTATTTTTTTATTTTTTGGCGGACACAACATCTTTGTTTGTATGTGGTGCTGAGGATTGAATCCGGGCCACACACATGCCAGGCAAATGTGCTACTGCTTGAGCCACATCCCCAGCCCTCATTGTCTTATCTTGAACACTAAGAGAGAAGGCTGATTGCAAAAACATTTGAGGAACAGTGTTTTATTGCCTATTAGAGCAGGTATTTAAGGAGAAGATTAGAGTAAGATAACTAGATTAAATATAATACAGGTTCATATCCTAAATTGTAATAAAACCACAATTAATGGGGATATTTTTCTTAGATATCTGTAAGTAGTCATGCATTTTTTGACATTATTCAATTAGCTGATGAGGACAAAATAAATATGCATTCCTCTAGAAAGTTAATTAATCCTTGAGTAGGTCTGTAACAGTGCAACATGACTCTGAAGGAACACACAGTTTTCCTATTGCTTTATTTCCTATGTTAGATGTTTAGATCATAGTTTTTATTTATAATCTATTCTGTGTATAGGAGATAACTTGAATTTCACTCAAAATTTTGCTTTATCTGCAAAGATAGGTTACATCTCAATTATTCTGAAATTTCTAAAACACTACAAGTGTCCTATATATTTTAGATGATAAAATTCATGTCTCAAGAAAAACAAAAAGTGCTTAAGAAGTTATAAGATTATCTGACACAAATATTGATAATGCCCTAACCTACAAAAAAAACAAGAAAAATTTATAAATGATTAAGCCATATTGGCATATTAATAAATTATGAAATATATAAGAACCTGTCAATTAAACTAAATGTTTTAAATTGGAAAGGTGTAATTACGAGTAAAATGTATTCTAATGAAACTAAAAACTAGTTTCCATATAATTCTTTTATTGTACTTTTATCTTGACAACTTTTTACGGTTTATTTTTTCTTATGATGCATGGCATTATAAAGTTTTAGGAAAATATTAGCAGGTAATAAAATCATGGTAATTGGTTTCTTTCTGCTTATCTAAATGTTATTTTTTAATTAGTATTTGTTCTTTTTCCTGGCAAAGTTTGATGACAATAACTTCATAATAATTCATGGCTAATGACATGGCAGAAAGATACTTTCTAAGTTTAAAGCAAGATGTAAGTATAATAGATTATTAACTTATTAAAATTGTTTCACCAAATGGAAATATTTCTACGATGAAACAAATTTTTCAGTATTATTTTTAGACATTTATTATAAGCTATGGTAATTTCCAGGAAAATTAGTTTTGAAAAATCAATAATACACTTGTTAATATGCAAATGCATCTATAATTTAATCATTCTAGAAGTATAACACAGAAAACAAGACTGAAATGTTATATTAGTGAATAAGGTGGTTCTATTTAGTTTCTTTTGTTTGATCAGTTTTTATTTGCTTCCTTAACTTTCAAATTGAATTACAGAATGTTATTCAAAGGAAAATGTTGAAGTGAACATCTGATTTTTGTTTTCCTAAAACTTCCTAGAAGGATTAAACAAATATTTCATTCATGTCTTCAACGTTCACTGAACTGTTTTCTTTTTATTTTGATGGCTCTTGGGAATTAATCATCTGCCTTAACTAAAGTTGCTAGGATAGAGTAAAATAAATTGTAGTAGCAATTTGTTTAATTGGGCAAAACTCATTTCAGGTTAGAAAAGCAAAAGAATACCAGTTGAAATTTTACTAAATTATTGAAGAAAAGGTCAACCTGTTTGTAAAATGTAACTAGTAGCTAGAGAGAAGCAGAGCAGCTCTTCTCATCCTAGATTTTGCATTCCCGTTCAGTCACCTGAGGTCAAACAAGCTGTGAAAATGTTAAAAGGAAAAATTTAAAAAACATGAAATTTTTAAGTTTTTAAATAGCTTTTATTATATTATCATAATTGTTCTATTTTGTTAATCTGTTACTCTGTCTAATTTATAAATTAAACTTTGTTACAGGTACTGAAGTATAGGAAAGCATTCTAGCCATTTATGGTGGCACATGCCTGTAATCCCAGCAACTCAAAAGGCAGAGACAGGAGGATCACAAGTTTTTTTTTTTTTTTTTTTTTTTTGGCATGTATCATGTGTCTTTTATTTCATAGGATATAATCATCTCCACTCCTAAAGCCAATAAGTAACCTACAACTGCAATCACATATAGGGCTCTAGAGTTGAGGAAAAAATTAGAATAAAAAGCAAATTTATTTCTCAAATAACATTCATTTTAGAAATTCCTTTGGATTGATTTTGAATAATAATTTTTTTTATTGTTGGTTGTTCAAAACATTACATAGTTCTTGATATATCATATTTCACACTTTGATTCAAGTGGGTTATGAACTCCCATTTTTACCCCATATACAGATTGCAGAATCACATCAGTTACACTTCCATTGATTTACATATTGACATACTCATGTCTGTTGTATTCTGCTGCCTTTCCTATCCTCTACTATCCCCCCTCCCCTCCCCTCTCCTCCCCTCTTCTCTCTCTACCCCCTCTACTGTAATTCATCCCTCCCCCTTGTATTATTTTTCCCTTTCCCCTCACTTCCTCTTGTATGTAATTTTGTATAACCCTGAGGGTCTCCTTCCATTTCCATGCAATTTCCCTTCTCTCTCCCTTTCCCTCCCACCTCTCATCCTTGTTTAATGTTGGTCTTCTTCTCCTGCTCTTCTTCCCTAGTCTGTTCTTAGTTACTCTCCTTATATCAAAGAAGACATTTGAGGCCAGTCTCAGCAACTTAGTGAGGGCCTCAGCAACTTATTGAGACCCTGTCTCAAAAAAAAAAAAAAGGCCTGGGGATATAAGCTTAGTGGTAAAACACCCCTGGCTTCAATCCCTAGTACCAATAAAAACCTAAACAAAACAAAACAAAACAAACAAACAAACAACAACAAAAAGCCTTTTATATTCTATACACAGTGTTTGGTCCTTTCTGTGGTTTCAGGAATCCACTGGGGTTTTGAATGTGCCTTCTGCATGAGGGAACAGGGCTACCTTTTCTCCCAAGGGCTCTTCCTTGGAATAAGAAATTTGGAAATTTGAAAATTTTGTCAGAGTAATAGTTTTGAATCATCTTATGTTGTTTTCCTAAACAAGCAACCTCACAGTGTAAAAGGCTTTTGTTGTTTATATTTAATAAGAAAAACTATAAAACTTGACTTTTCCTATTTATCACCATGGCTTTTCCAATTCTATTTCATACATGCAAAATTAAGACAGTATTATCCTTTCTTCTCTTTATTATGAGCAAAGCAGAATATAAACCTAAATTATTTTTTAAGTAAAGGTACTATTCAAGGCAGAATTTTTCCATGTTAAATGGATGTGTACTGTTCATACATTTCCAATATTTACAACTTCTGCTTAGAAGCTAAGGAATTTTAAATTATGCTAAAGATAAAGAAATTGTCTGAAGTCTTTTTGTCAAAATGTGGCTGAGTTAGTTTTTGAAGCATGATTTATATTGGAGATGTAAGGTGAACCTGCAGTATATATGTCATGCTCTAATTACTCCTGCCTTTGCCTTGTCAGTTAATATGACTTTTGAACTTAAAAGGGCCTGTTCCAATATACATATAATGAAGCACAGATTGATGGGAGTGAGATTCATAATGTTACTTTGAACATTTTGACAGTAAGAAGAGAAGTGAACTAGATGTGAATTTAAAAGAAATACAGAAAGGAAATGCACAAGAGACAATAGATTGAAATTTAAATCTACAGAACTTCATAAGATGGCACATATGGAACTTTAATGAATGTTTGATTAATGAACAAATCAATTCAACACAATAATAAATAAGCTTGTTCTGCAGAGGAACTTACCCATTGTAGATAAATCGATAGGCATAAGAATAATTACCAAGCTCTGGGTTTCTTCCTTGAGAACATTCTACCCATTACTGTTTCACTGTTTTTGAAGACGTTCTTGACAAATGGAACAGGATAAACTGAGTGAAGTTATGAAAGTTTCAAACTCCAAAGCACATAGGCTTTCTGATCATAAAGTGTAGACTGACTTATGACATGCTGTCTCCCATGGAGTGTGTTAGCAGTGATAGGGAATGTGTTCTAAGCCTTCAGGAGACATTTTGCTTTTACCCTTTCCCTTCTTTGTGATCTAGTGAAACTATGTATATGTTAGCCTCTTAGATGGGAAAGATCAAATGTGGAAAAGCTGAGACATCCAAAGGCATCTGACATCTTGTCAATGTATATCATGTGAGAGAGCTCAGCTGCAATCAGCAAAGCCAGCTTTTAGTGGACAGGTAACCACAGATACAGTAATGAGTTAGCTATGGCCCAATAAACCACTCAGCTGAACTACAATGATCAAGAAGCATTGAGTATTACCTTTAGCAGTTTGGGTTTCCAAGGGGCAAAACCTGAGAAAGCAGAGACTCCTGATCAAATGTTATTTGTGGGAATATTATCAGGTAAAGAAAGGGAGTAAAGGAAAAAAAGAAAGGAGGTGAGGGCTAGGTAATGAAGCTCAGCAATGACATCAGAAGGAAAACATAAGTGTTTCTCATACAAATGTCTAAGTTTATTGGCAGAGAGCATTCCTACAAGGGAAATATGCAAGTCTGTGTAGTGGGTGGAAGGAAGTTTCCAGGGCTTCTTGTTTTGCTGAAGGCTATCCAACATGTCAGAGCCAGAGGTGAAAGTTGAATCCAAACTCTCAGCAACCAGAGTGAGAAAAATCTCCCACAGCAAGGAGTTATGTTGGGCCATCATCAGTATTGGCTACGTTGTTCTAGCAAAGAAGTTAAGCAGAGATAACTATTAATACAACCACCATAATATTTTCATCATTTTGTAGTCACTACAGAAGCTATAAGTTTGGATTGTTTTTCCTGTGTATGTCAGGCATCTTAATAGAAAATTGCTATTATTTTTTTGCAGGGCACTATGATATGATCAAATTATTTTCTGAGGATGCTGTGTGTGAAATTTTGATAAATGAACTGGAATGGGGAGATTCAGATAGCAAGAGACTGATGATTATGATGTAGGGATAGTTTAGAGATTCAGAGACCATGAAGTAATCAGCATTAAGCAAAATGCTAAAGAAAAAATAGACACGTTGTTTTGGTCTTCCACAAAAAAATATAAAAAACTGTGTCATTTAAATCACAGACATTTATTTCTTATACTTCTGGTAGCTTGGAAGTCCAAGATCAATGTCCTGGTTGATATGGTTTCTAGACAGGGCCCTTCTCCTGACTTCTGATGGCCTCCTTCTCACTGAGCCCTCACATACTGGACAAAAAAAATATCTTGCTCTTCCTCCTCTTATGAGGGCAACTGCTTTCATCTGTGCTTAATCACTGCCTACACTTTCATCTCCAAATACATTTACGTTGGGGATTCTGATTTCAACATAAATTTGGAAGATGAGTGGTGTTTTAGTCAGCTTTTTTTTGCTGCTGTGACTAAAGGACCTGACCAGCACAATTATAGAGGAGGAAGAGTTTATTTGAGGACTCATAGTTTCAGAGGTCTTAGCCCAGAAAAGTCTGGTTCATTTCTCAGGGCTTGAGGTGAGGCAGAGCATCTTGGCAGAAGAGTGGTGGAAGGAAGGAGATTAGAGCATGGTGATCAGGAAACAGAGATTCCACTCGCCAGATACAAATATATTCCCAAAGCCACACTCCAATTCCCATCTCCTCTAGCCATACCCTACCACTTCAGTTATCATTCTGTTAATCTCTATCAGGAGATTAAATCACTAATTGCGTTAGGACTCTTACAACCCAATCATCTCTCCTCTGAATCATCTTGCATTGTCTCACTTATGAGCTTTGGGGAGATATCACACATACAAACCATAGCAAGGAGATACACTATAGTCTTTAGAAGGTGGCAAACTATTTGATATGGAAGGCTGGGAAGGAGAAAGTACTGAAATGAAATTAATGTTTAAAATTTGGTGATTCTTCCTTGATATCCATGAATCAAAATATAGAAGACAGAGTTGATTGGGGAAGATTGTGGAGACACATTTGTGATTGTTCTGTTGAAATTCTTAGATTAACCAGGAAACTCTGTATTATAGGAATTTGAAACATGGCTGTAAAACTTGGCTGAGATTACAGAACTGTAAATTTAGAAAGAGCTAACATTTTAGTTTTTAGAATGAATCTTTTCACTTTAGGTGATCATTTTGAATTGATGGTATTAAATATATAATTGTGAAATGTTTATGATCATGCAGCACAATAAAACACAGTAAATTATATTTTTCTTCAGTAAAGAATCTTTTATATGTGCTAAATTTTATGTAAGTTTATAAGTTGATTATTTTTTTTACTCTTTTCAAAGACCTTTTAGGTAAGGTCTAATATATCCACTTCACATGGAAAAACATTTATTAGGGGTTATTTGTCTAAGTTTAGAGGGTTATTAATTTTATACATCAAGATTTGAACATAAACCATAAAAGCTCAAAGTCTATGTAATTAATGTAGATAAAAATTCATAAGCATACTATCTATATTGATAGATGTGTATCCAAAATATCATTCTTAATGTGTATAATACTCTCAACAAATGTTTTCATGATAGTTTTTGTGAATAATCTCTTAGTCCTTGATTTTAAATTTTTGGCATATTTTTAAATATCATGAACAAGATTCTTTTGATTATTTTGGTCTTACTTTAATACATCTAAACATTTGATTGTATCACTTATCTGAATATCTCTTTAAAAAGCAGAGCACAGACTTCTAAGTAGAGTCTTCACAAACTATTAAATACATTTTCTTATGTAATGTTGAATTATTTATAAAGAAAGATTGCACAGAATTACTAGTTTTTCACACATGATCAGTAGTTTTATCAAAATAATCTCATTAGCATGGTGTTGCAGAAGTCATATTGGAACAGCATTAGGTATAAGTGATAGTCTCACTGGAATGGTGGGACTGATTTTATGTTAATGATGTTGGTGGATATGAATGATGATAATAAATATATATAATATGAGGAGTAATTCAAAATGCTGCGGTATTATTTTAAATCCAGTCTACACCCAATGAACAAGGATTGCTATTCTCACCATTTTACAGATGTAGTTAATGAAAAACAGAAAGTAAGTCACTTGCTCAGGATCATACAACTAGAAAAGGTAGAAGTCAGGGTTCAAACCCCCAAAAATTCTTTTTTTGCAGAGTTTACATGCATAATCTCTGTCATTAACTGGTTTGAGAAAGATGTTAACAAACATTTTATGACACTGTTTGGGGCTGTCCAATGTATGAGCAAATTTGTTGGCTAAGGTGCAAAGAGTGGAAACTGATGCAAAGGTGGAAATACAAGCAAAAGAAGAGAAAGAAAGTGAAACAGTTCCTAAGGACATAAGGAACTAGGATAGGTAGACTGAAGTGATAGTGGAATAGTTGGCTTAAAAAAAATGAGAGAGAGAGAGAGAGAGAGAGATAGAATCTGAGAAGGGAGGATGATAGCATGAGAAATAGTAGAGAAGAGCTGAGAGATTCATAAGAATTCACACATAAATATTATGAGTGGTATTTGACCTTTTAACAACCTGACTATTAGACATTGAATGTTTCCTTCATAAACTATCTGCAATAAGTCATTCATTAGCCTGGATGCTTTCATTTTCAATATTGGTCAAGGTCTCTATGATAGTTGAACTAATTCAAAATTAATGAAATATGCACAACTTAAACAGTACATTAGATAGATATTGATTTTTAAGGCATTTATTTATGAGGTTGCATTAAATAGCTCATAGAAAGCATACCAACTTTGTAAGCACTCATACACTTAACCTTAAGACTAATAAAATAAATCGGAAATTATCTATAGATTTTTATTTCTCTCAAAGTAAATGGACAGTAAAATAAAGTAAATGGACAAAGAATATCGTAAATATTTTTTGGATTAGTAAAAGAGAATGATTCTCACTGTTAAAAAATAGAGAAAGTATGTATTTAGCATTTTAATCTAAAATTTAAAAGGTTTATCTTCTGCTACAAATTCTTTTTTAGGTACAGGCTGTTCCATCTTAAATTAGTGTCTTCACTTCAAACTATTATCATTATAATAATTAAAATTTAGTAGATTAGAATAGAATTACATAAACTCTAAATATTAAACCATCAAAATGTGATTATTATTATCTTTTTCATCCTATTTATCTAATGCATTTGTTAATTTTCATTTATTTTACTAGGACATTTTATTTTCTATTTTTTGTGATAATCTCAAGAGAGCCTTTGGATTTTGAATGGAGGCTCTATATCTTTATTATTATAAACACTGTATTATATATGATATAATAACTAGTGCTTGCCGTGAACATGGCTTAATGTGTATTGCATTAACTGTGTGACATCATAAGGCATCAAAAGGCAAGTTGCTTCTGTGGGAAACTTTGCCTATCATTTCAATTCAAATATTCCTAAATACACCTTTTCTCATTATTATGTATTCAACATAATTTGCATCACTTTTGCAACACCTGGGTAAATATTTTTATCAATTCTTGATATCTTCCAAAATAATATAATTATATCCTAAACTATAAAAATAACATAGATAGGATGCATATATAGTTTCTAAGAGGCATTTTTGACAGGTAGTTTACTTGTCCCAGAAAATAAACATTTAACTTTTGCATTCCAGTTCAATGTTGTCCATAAAAATTTTAAAGACAAATCAAAACAAGCTAAAAAGTTTGCCACAACCTTAACAGACAATACCATTTCCTATTTGAGGTAAGATAACAGGGAGCTCATTAACAAGAAAGAATAGTAACTTAGAATAAAGTTCCTGTTGTTGAAAGACAGATAAAATTCTTTATTAACATCTACTTATTTAAACTGATTCACACATTCATCTTAGATGAATGAAAAATAAACTTTCATCTGCAAATAATGATATCTTTGAAAGAATTTAAAACGTTAAAATTGATATCATATCTCTGCATATACATTTGACTTAATTTCTGTAATATTTCACCTCATGCATCTCTGCAGTGATCTTCAAGGGAAGCTCTTTATCTCTAAAGTTCATATTCAATTAGATTCATTCTCCTACTCGCAATTGACTCCAAGTCATTGATTATTGCTCTTGGTTGGAAACCTCTTTCACTTAAGGTAATGTTACATGTTTATATTACCTTCTTTTTTAAAATTTATTTTGTCTTTATTTTCAGGTTACCCAGTGAAATTACCAAGTACTTTGGAATCTATTCCAATATTGATTTGTCCATTCAACCATAATCTTCAGAGGTTCAAATGTATTTTCTGTGTCTTTTTAAATACCTCACAATACTTCAAATATCTAATAAAATATATGTGTATCGATACCTTAGTGTAAATCTGATGCTCTGTGAAACAGAGTTGAATCAAATAGAATGCTGGGCCCCTGTCATAGGTTAAAAATGAATTAACTCTTATCTATAATACAACAGACAGAGGCACAAGACAAATCTAAAAATTCAATCTGTAAGGCATTATGGAAATGGACTATATATAAGGTAGTTTAGATAATACATTTCTAAAGTAATTATTGATATGGTTATATCTAAATTCATCATTTTAATATTTATTTTTTATTTGTCCAATCTATTATGTGTTTCATTATTATCTCTCTTTCTTCCTTTTCTCTTGGCTTAATTGAAAACTTCATTTTCATCTTTTTTGTTAGCATATTAGCTATAAACTTTTCATTTTCATTATTGCTTTAGTATTTATACAATAAACACCTTTAGGATGTTAAATTAAACTCAATTGGCCCGAAGCTTCATCTTCTTTGAATTTCTCTATAAAAAACTGTAAGCTTATTTAGCATATAACAAAACCTAATATAAGAGTCAATTCTTATAACAAGTCTCAGGAAATCACAGGCAGTCATTTAATCATATCACATGCATGTAAGGTAAATGTCTTATAAGGTCCATCTTGAATGTCAACTTGATTGGGTTGAGAGATATCTATAAATCTCATACACCCACCCTTATAGGTTTTTCTATGAGGGAGTGTCCAGATAAGAATGTGGGTCACCAGTTCTAGAGAGAAAGAAACCCTCTAAGCATGGTGACACATTCCAATACACTGGGTCATGGATGGATAAAAAAAATCAGAAAGAAGAAGCACACCAGCGCATGTGGTTTTCATTCTTCTTGAGTGAATTTGCTTTTGCAGCTGCCATTGCCCATGGACCTACCATTCCAGCTTCATAAGTTTTTCATTGTGGATTCACACTATTAATTCCATGAAGCTTCTAGGTCCTTAGTCCCTGGGATGTGTGATTGGGCCTTCTTATTCTGATTCCACCTCATTGTACTGGTTTTTCCTGCTTTCATTTTCAGACAGCTAGCGATTGGAGGATGTTCCTGCCTTTGATCCTGTAAGCCAGTGCAATAAGTCCCCTTATGTAATATGTGTGTGGGTTTGTGTGCATATTCTGTATGTGTATTCATCATGTATATTCATTGTATTAGTCAGATTTATGTTGCTATGACCAAAATACCTGACAAGAACAACTTAGAAGAGTTTTAGTTTGACTCATAATTTCAGATGTTTATCCACAGTAGGGTATCTCCATTGCTCTGGGCCTATGGTGATGAAAGCAGAAAGAAAGAGAAAGGGGGATGGGCTGTAGGGGACATAAACCCTTTCAGGACACACTTCCACTGACTCAAACCCTACAGCCATTCCCCACCTGCCTACCGTCATTATCCAGTTACTGTATTTAAACTAGAATGGACTGATTAAGTTGTAAGCTCTCAGAATCCAATCATTTTACCTTTGAACACTTCTGCATTAATACAGGAACACAGGTGCTTTGGGGGATCACCTCATAACCAAGCCCTAGAATTCTATATATATATATATATTTAATATATTCGTTTTATTGGTTCTGTTCTTCTTCTTCCTCTTCTTCTTCTTCTTTTTTTTTTTTTTTTTTTTTTGGCCAGTTCAGGTTGTTGAGGTGAGTTTTCTAAACCTCTACTGATTCTGAGCACTACTTGATTCATAAATCAGCCTTTGCTCAAATAAACTCCAATAAATTTAAGTTTGCTTTTTAGCATGCATATCACATTTTATTTTCAATTGATATGATATCACTTCCAATATAATATAAAAATTTTCTTTTGATTCTCATTTTCTAGTATTATAGGTATTGCTGTTTTACATTTTATTCCTATTTTATAAACCTTACCTTTCATTTTTGTCTTAAATTTTTGATTATCTTTCAAGAAGATGTAATTAAAAAGACTCTTTCATATTTATTTATATTCTTATGATGCCCAGTGACGTACATCCCTTTGCAAAGTTATAAATTTCTAACTGGAAAAATTACCGGATGCCTTTAACATACTTACTAGCATTTTGCTCATAAAATCAATCTTTTTATGTTTTGAAAGGTCTTATTTTGGTTTCAATATTGAAAAATCTCTACTGGTTATGTAACTCTGAGTTGATTGTTTTCTTTTGTTATATAAACTATGTTGATCCAAAATTTTCTGGTCTGCATTGGTCCAATCAGAAAATTATTGTTATTCTTCCCCAGTCATAAAAAGCAACATAGAATTTTCCCTCCATTTTAAGTTTCTCTAACATGGTTTTTATCAATTTGTTTAATTTATGCATTAATGAGTTTATTTTATGCTTCTTCAGCTTTGAATTCATTCAACTTATTAAAATAATTCATTATTTTCATCATATTATAAATATTTAGCCATTGTTTATTCATATTTTTGTCTGTGCTTTTCTCTTTTTCAAGGATTCCTATTATCTGCAGATTAGTCCACATAAAATTGTCTCAAACTCAGTGCTGCTATGGTCATTTTTAATGTTAATTTCTTTATGATTTTTAAAGAATAATTTCTACTGATATTTCTTTAAGAACTTTAATTTTTTGTTGTAAATAAATCTACCTAGTCTAATTTCCATTCCCTTTATTTTGATCTGAATAATGATGATATCTCTTGTGTCTCTGTAAAGTATGTACAGTCATCAGACTCTCTTCTTGAATATACAGTATACTGCTATATGGTCCTTTGCTATGTTTTAAGCATCAGTGGCATTTATGGGTTTGTTTCAGCTGATTTTCTCTTTATTTTGGATCATATTTTCTGCTTATTTGCATACCTGGGTTTTTTTTTATGTCATTACTAGATGCCAGGCATTGGTATTTATTTTGCTGTATAATTTTTTTTTTTTTGAATTTTTGAAATGATTCTGAGCTTGCTCTGGGCAAAGCTAAGCTAATTGGAAATATTTGCATCTTCTGAATAAGGCAATCTTCTGAGGATTATCTGATGACCCCTGAAGCAGATGGGTTTTAAATTGGTTTAGGTTTCTGATATTATTATTTCTGAATATTTCAGGTGATTCCATCTCTGGACTTGGGATATTTTCCTCAACTGTACTCCCCAATAAATACTCAGATGAAATTGTGGGGGGCATTCTGAAGACTCCTATAACTGTCCTCCAACTTAACTATATCGTTCCCGTGATCTACCCTCTTTGTCCTTCTCAGACTCCTATCTCCAGATTGTCTATTAAGGGAGACTTCCAGAGTTTCCAAATAGATTTTGTTCCTTGGCACTGTGGCCCAGAAATTCTCCCAGACATTAAGTTGGACTAATTGCAAGACTCACTTCATTTGTTTCTTTTCTCTTAGGGATCATTAAGCTTTATTGCCTGATGTCCAACATCTTGAAAACTATTAATTTGTACATTTTGACTTTTGAAAATTTGTTTTAGGAGGAAAAAGTTCCAATTCCTGTTACTTGGGCTGAAAAGGAAATATGAAAGCTTGTTAATATTTCTTTAATAGCAGATCTTGTACAGATGGATGCTATGTAGAAACTGGTCAACGATATTTTAACTCCAAAAATATAAGTTAGTAGACTGAGCTCTTGAAGCTAAAATACATGGCTTCAATTATGTTTTGAAATAAAGCACTTTTATTACAAACTTACTGAATTATGGGTCAAATGACTCAGTTTTCACAGAGCTGCAATAATAACTAACATTACTAACATGATTATAATCTTCCTATGTATTACAACCTGCATTTCCTGCTGGGTGATGGCACTTTGGGCCTACTGTGAAATGATTCCAGTTTAATATTCTAGATTGCTGAATATTAACCTCCAGCTTACACAGCTTTATAGTTTGTTGTTCCCAGCAAGCACATGGACATGTTGACATTTTCAATCAAGTTTCTCCACCCTAGAGAATAGTTAAGAGGTTCTTGAAACCATGGCTGTTTTCACAAGATGTCAACAGCTGGTTTCCATTCCCATAAGGACTCGGTTGCCCCCAGGAGATGTCTCCTCCAAATGATCCTAAGTGTTGAGCAGTGTTTAGTTTCCCATATAACATACAAAAATATCTAGGTCATTGGCAAAAGAACAAAAGTAAGAATTCTGCCTTCTGAACAGAGTGTCCTCTTTCTTCTTTGGTTCTGCAGAAGAGAAAAAGAGGGCAATCAGCTACAAAATCCTCATAGACCTCTGATTTCTTCTTAGTAAATGGTGACTGCCTGGCCAAGAATAGGGAAACCACTATGAAGCATGGACCCCCATGACCAAGCAGCTTTAGTAGATGGAATGGAACACAAAATTCCCAAGAAACACCAAGGGATAGCATCCTATGTTTTAATGTAAAACCAAGATGCTAACAGACCTATGTTGGCCTGTTCCTGAATAAACCCTTTCTGTTTTAGAGGTTATCACATATTGATAATAGTGGTGTCTCAGTATACTCACTACAAAATGGAAAAATCAGGCCGGTATATTGTATTGCCTTTACAAACTAGGTGTTCATTTCCAATAATTGTGCAGCAGCAAGTCAGTAGCTATTTTTCAAGGGAGGTATGCCTGGTAACCAGATGAGGGAAGCCACAAATTTATTATACCAAGGATACCTCTGGGTTGAGGCTGCCTAATCAACAAAATTGTTAGTCACAGAGACTTGTTCTGTCTCCATACCCAGAATGGGGAACAATGTACTGGCCTCCTTTTCTGCAGCTTGGTTGTAAAAAGACAGCAGTTTTTCCTTGGATGCTGGATAGAAATAATTACAAATTTGCTCAGACCTACAACTACTCTGCTCCTGAATTTTGGTAGGTTTTATCAACCATCCATGACCACAGAAGTATGATACCATTGCAGGCAGGAGAGTTGTGATTGCAGCTTCCAACTCTCCAACCACTGAGCACATCATCCAAATAATGAATGTATTGGTTATCATTGGTAAGAGACCCTGTGTTAGATCCTAAACCACTGTTAGCAAAGGACAAGGAATATTATTTAAACTAACCTCCACCCCTGTAACTGCTTGAAGCTTCTCTCTGATCAGGTTTATCCTCTGACATATATGGAATGAAGAATTTCAAACCTGTAACCTATAAATTTCTGCTACACATTTGGGTATAGAAAGATAAAAATAAAATTGTAGCTGGGTATCATGGTGCACACCGTAACCCTAGCAACTTGGGAGGCTGAGACAGGAGGATCTAGAATTCAAAGCCAGCCTCAGTAAAAGCAAGGTGCTAAGCAACTAAGTGAGACCCTGTCTCTAAATAAACTACAAAATAGGGTTAGGGATGTGGCTCAATGGTTGATTGCACCTGAGTTCAATCCCTGGTACCCACCCCTCAAAAAGGAAAGATAAACATTTTTACATTGATTTGTCCTAAAAAGTCTAACATATAAGGTCATATTTTCTTGCATTTCCTGCAGTGACCCTTGCCAAAACCTACCAATTGAATCACAATACCCCTCCTCATACAAATCTGTATAGAATAGTGATTTGGGTTCTGTATTCACAGAGTCAAACAAGTATGAACTTGCTTTTCCATGAATTTCTCCAGAATTTTTCTTACAGAAGCTAAGTTGAAGATAGAGGTGGAGGAGAAAGCGGGGAGGAAAGCAACTTCTCACCAATATGTCAGTGAGTTTTACAATCCATTTTAAGGAGGCAGGTGGCTCAATTATGTTTCTACTCATTTCAGTTTAGCCCTGTACAAGTGTTTTATTCTCTACCGTCTGCCTTCTGCCTAGAAAAGTAAACAAGAAGCCAAAACTCATTTAGGTGGCTTGTTTGGAGTTTACCACTTATCCTTTAGCATCATTAAGAGTGAAGATGTTGGGGTTAACTCTTATCTACACTCCCTTCCTCTTGCACATTTAAGGACCATATGATACTAATACTATCATGGGAACATAATAGAAATAAAATAGAGAAAGTTTTAAACACATAAAACAAAAGAAAAAGTGTAGTATTTACTGCATCTGTGGGTCTCCAGAATTTGTGTGTGAGTGTCAAAATTGAGGAAGTTTGACAGGGTACATATGGGGAAACGCTCCTCCAACTCTGCCTTGCTTACGGCATTTAAGGAGTAATACTCATTATGGAATTTTAACAAGGATATGAACTGTATCTAATCACACATAAAGAAAAATAATTAAAATTAATATCAAAGACTCACTGATAGAACATTGACAAATAAAATAAGCCATTTCAAAGTGATAACTGGCTTCTCCTTCACCATGAACATCTAATTCACTGGTGCCATGACTTTCAGGCATAAAAGAAATGCAGACACACACACAAAAAATTCTACCACCTTTGATGATGAAGATGTGAGGAACGGAGGTCTTTTAACTTTTGACAACTCCAATACTTGCTTTATTATAAAATCTCAAAGGATGACACATAAAGGAAACAGAAATATGCTTGAACTTTATAGTTGCAGACCCCTGATTAGGAAAATGTTTGGTACTCTGAGTATGACTGCCTGATATGCTAACATGGCAAAGTCAACCCCTTTCCCTGTCTATTCCCAGTGTCAAGCTGTACTGTCATCACATTTTACATCAGTGCCAAAAATATGCCTGAGAATGGGAGACTTATTGTCTCTTCTTTTTCCCCTAAATAATTATCCTGACCTTGTTTTATATTCCCTCTTCTTTATACCCAGAGAGAATGTGAAATATGGACGTGTCAGAAACAGAGATGCCAGTATTACTCTCATCCTGAAGCACGGGCTGAGGAGTATGGATTAATATGTCTTATGTGTTACTTACATATCTCTGAATATAAATGTTAGTCCTTGCATGCGATCTTCCTAAAACAGATGAAGCATTTCAAACATGACTTAATTAGAACAAGACATCTACATCTCAACAGTAAACCTTGAAGTTAATTAAGCTAATTTCAAATGTTTCTTAAACATACAATGTCTTAGACTCTTAAACATACAATATCTTGGGCAATTCAAATAAAATATATCCATTCCTCTAGTTGTTTGGAAGATAACAACAATCCAATACTTGATATAAAGAATAAATTATCAATCATTCAGTAAATAGTTAATATGTATTTAGAACTTTCATGGGTTGATAATATAACGATAGACAAAGGCAAAGTTCTGTCTTAAGAAGTCATCATTTTGGTAAAGATATTATATTGATATTAGATGGTATATTGTATGTATTGAGAACATGTTATATCGTTTTCCTGATATGCAGTGAAAATTAAAATTTAGAAACTATTACATAAGGAAATAGAGCAAATAAAATTATTTCACATAATCAATTTTAATTTAAAATAATTCTAATTAAATTTAGAATAAATTGATTTATTCATAGTGTAAGAACAATTGTAAGTTTAGAAGAAACAATTACATACTTGACAGTATTATACATTACAGAATTCATTTCAATTAATAGTAACATCAGATCATTGTGAAAAGGAACAACAAACCACATAGCAATTATTCTTCATATTAATAGAAACATAAGTGTATAGTAATATAATTATAAATCTCATCCATGTGCCACTATTTTTTAAACATCTTTATTGGCATACAAGTCACATACCATAAATTTACTCATTTTTAGAGTACACATCAATGATTTTAGTATATTCACAGGTTTGTGCTGCTATCCCTACAGTCTAATTTTAGAACATTTTAATTATCCAGAGGAAAAACCCATGCTCTTTAGCAGTCACTCCCATCTTTGCTGTTCCTCCAGAATGTAGGCAAGCATGAATCTACTTTTGTCTCAATGTATCTGCCTATTCCTGATCTGTCAAAGAAATGGAATCAGATAATATGTGGAGTTTTGTGCCTTTTCCCCCACTTTTAAGCCATCCTTAAAAAATCTAGGGAATGCCAAATTAAGTAATAAAATCACCTAAATTTTTTTGGGGAAAAATGTCAATTAGTATTCAAAAGTCATCCTGTGGTTAAGAGTAAAGTTATGATATATCCTCTAAAACCTGAAAGGAACAACTTGTCTACTCTTCGATAGACACTAGAAATATCCTTCATATATCATGCCAAAACAATGCTAAGATGAATTACAGGAGTAAACTTGTTGCTGGAGTCCAGATGCATGCAAGCTAAATCACTTTGCAAGCAAAGTTTCTTGAATCTCAGTTATTTCTATTTCAGGTTCTGTTTTTCTTAAGCTCACTCTTTCCAAAAGACAGATGACAACAACATCTATCACAGTGTAAGAATAAAAATATGAATGTAGAACAAACTTATCTAAACTTCTTGGAGATTAACTCCTTTAATCCCTCTTTACTATGAAAACCCAAGCAAATTTCAGCTGAAGTAGCATAATATGATTAAAGTTTATGAATTGATAAGGGAATTAACCCTCCTCAATTCATAAACTTTAAATCATCTTTAAAATAGGATTGAAAAAAAGAATTGGCATGATAAATGAATTACTAAATGGATGGAGGAAACATAAACTATTTATTCAACAAATAATTATTGTGTGCCACTTGCCAGGTTATTCAGTGTGTTAGTCAGTTTTTCATTACTGTGAACAAAACACCTGACAAGAACAACTTAGAGAAGAAAAAGTTAATTTTGGCTCACAGTTTCAGAGATTCATTTCATGGTTAGCCTTCTATATTGCTCTCCACCCAGGGTGAGGGAGAACATCACAGTAGAAAGATGTGGCAGCGTAGCACTATTTTATTCATGGCATCCAGAAAGGAGAGAAAGAGTGGAAATGGCCAAATGGAAAGTGACTCTTTCTAGGACACGCCCCTAGTGAGCGACCTATTCTAGCCACACCCCATCTGCCTGCAGTTACCACCCTGTTAGTCAATTTAAACTAGGCTGTACTAATTAGGTGGAAGTTCTCATCATCTTATGAATTTATGGATTTAATGAACCTAACTTATTTTAATGAATGCATTAGCCAGGACATTTGGGGGGACACCTCATATAGAAACCATAACACTGAGGCTACATGCTGAGGCCAAACAAGATAAGAATATAATCCTTTTAGAAATTTATAATCAAGAAAAAAGAAGTCGTCACCAATAGTTTGAGATGATGGTCATGAGAAGGATAAAGTAATAAGTGCTATTTCAGTAGATAAGCTAGTCCGGTAGAAATGTTAACGAAATTTTCACAAATCTTGTACAGAACTATGTAGTGCAGAAGAGTTTCCCATTTGGGAACACTATCTGGAAGTAGATTTATTTTCCAATCTGGGATAGCAAATGGTAGAATATTTCTTAACTTTCTGTTACCTATAGAACCTCTGATATGTAAGTGGATATTTAAAAATTAAAAATTGCCTTATTTCTTTTGCTAGTCACTAGAATTTATTTTGGAAGTGTTTATTAATAAACAAGAGAAATTTGAGATCTTATTAAACACATGTTTTATCCATTCCCTATATATATATATATATATATATATATATATATATATATATATATATATTTCTATACTTTAAAATGAGATACAAGGACCAAAAATAAATAACCAAGAAAGAAGAGTAGAACAAACTCATATGTTGTCTATTTTAAAAATAGAGGTCAGTTGACTAGTATTTCACTCAGCAGAAGAGAAAAAAAAAAAAACTTAATTTCTTTAGTGTGGGAAGCCAATAGAAAGCAAGCAGGCTGTTACTTGAGGTCTTGAAATGCTCAAGAAGTGAAAGAAAAAATCCACCAGGGAAAGTTGAAAACAAGTGGAGCAAGATAGAGGCTGAATGCATTAAAACAGAATGAACAGGGAGAAAAGAAGAGTTAGTTTCTTCCCCTCACCCACTTAGACATGCTGTTACACATTCCTACACTGGAAAAGAATTAAAGAATCATTTCTAAAACAAATCCTAGAGGGTCTGATACTGGGGACAACAGATCAGCTAAGGGCAGAGTTTAGGCAATAATTTCATGCATAGGTTGAAGTATGTACAGTAGCTCCCATCCCCATTCCAAAATCCCCATTGAGTGCAGGCAACCACTGATAGTACTCAAGCCTGTACAGACTACTTTTTTTTGTGTGTGTGTGCTTTTTTCGTATTTGCAGCCACCCATGATAAAGTTTAATTTATTGATTAGACATAGTGAGAAATTAATAATAATAAATTGTTCTAGGTGTCTGCAATGTCAGCCCACAATTTTTCACTTAAAAGAAGCATTACACATCTGGTTGCTCTTTGGTGTATCAGAATCATCACGATTACTATAATGCACTTGGGGTATGATTAAGGGGAATGGGGCTATTTGAACACAAGCGCTGTGTTAAAGTAGGTCTTATTTATTATGCTGCAGATGAAATCTAGAGACTTGGGCATGCTAAACAAGTATTCTACCATTGAGCTACATCTCTATCCCCAAGTGAGATTTTTTTTTTTTTAATCAAAACTTTAGATTCCAAAGGACTTCTTCCTAGCATCTTAGGTGGAACCTTAAGAACCTTTCTCTAATGATGGAGAAGCAGAAGGCAAAGGGAGCTTACCTGGGTGAGTTAACCTATAGGATGCACTAGTCACTTTCAGCTATCCATGGCTTTAGAATGTTAATTAAGTAACAAAAACAATGACTAGGATTGTGGCTCAGTGGTAGAGCCCTTTCCTGGCAAGTGTGAAGTCCTGGGTTCGATCCTCAGCACCATATAAAAATAAATAAGTAAAATGAAGGTATTGTGTTCAACCACAACTAAAAAATAAATAAATAAACATTTTGAAAAAATGTAACCAAAATAATTAAAATTTAGAGAAGATCCTGAACGCTCCAGTTAACTATTACCTGTAACTTCCTTTTCCCACCTGAACTTCCTCTTCCAAGAATGCTGATAATGCTGTCCCTCCTTCTCCCCTACCCAGTGAGAATAGATATAGCTGAAAGATGGAGGGTGGGGTGCAGCTGAGCCCTGTAGACCCAGGATAACCCATGTAGTTCAGGCTCTGTGGCACTCACTATGCTAGGTCTTTTAAATACATTCTCTCCTCCTCCTCCTCCTTTGTTTTTATTTTGCCTTCATATATAACTAAAAAGAACTAATTAAAAAATTAAACACATTCTCTTCTTTAATCCTCATCTTAACAGTATAAGGGAAACATCATGAGGCCCCTGCACACATGAGGAGAACCAAGGCTGCACTGTAGGGAGCACTGTTCTAGACTCCTGGAGGAATGATCTTGCCATAACCCAGATAGATCGTCAGGGCCTGGAAAATGGAGCTCATAGCAAATCACTAGGAGATGTGCCCCAAAGGTTCAGGAAACCTATTAGGAAGCTGTGGCTGAGGAAGAAATCATTCCCATTACAGAGGCAATAAACTCTGTTTCTGGGAACAAAATCTAACTTTTATCAAGAGGAAGAGGAGAAAAGGGACTGAGCTGAGCCCCTTCCAAATCAGACTGAATGACTCTTGCTGTCTTGGTTTAGAGGACAAAGAAGAGCTAAATGCATGCAAGAATAGAGATGCTAGCATGCACCTCTACATGGAAAGAAGTCTCCAATTCCTCCTTTATGTGTCCACCTGAAACCACGAATGGTCAGCATATCTTTTGGAAGTAGATGGTTCTGTCATTTAACAGAAATACATCTGCACATTAATATCAAGTCAGAAGTATATTTCATGTTGCATTTCACATAGCAAATTTTGTCCAGACATATTGAACAACATGTCCTTTAATAAACTGTGCAAAATGATACAGTGACATTTAAAAAAATATACACAGAGGTGTCACCAACTGGGCAGAAACTTCTTCTCACTACAGATTTCTACAGAAACATTAAATTCAAAGATTAAATAAGCTGGCAAGTGTACATACAAAGTTATATAATATCAAAGATTGAAATATAGTTCTAGACTTCATTAAAAGAAACTAGATTGGTATTCACTACCTCTATTGTTCAGTCTCAGCTACTGTGTGATTGAGGTCTGCTGGTTCCATTAGGAGCTCTGTGTCTTACACAAACATAAGAATGGTACTTTTAAGACCTTAGGATTTAAATTGTGTTGTGTTGTTTATTGTTTAAAATTTGAATAGCAAATTAGATGCAATAGATTATTATAGAGTTAGACCTGAACACTTCAGATTTAGAAAGTAAGACAATGTCCAGGACTTAAAACTGGTATCTAACAGGGAAACAAAAAAATCTACTCTCTAAAGTCATTTCACCTATTAAAAAACAAAAAACAGAGATGGAATTTTATCTGAGCAAAAACAGTGTAAAAAAAGAAGTACTGGTTTTGAGCTTGACAAGAGTCCAATCTATGCCCTCCACTAGAGTCCACTTAAATTGAAACTTGTTTCCCATCAGGAAGTCAAAAAATTTCTACTCATATAATTACTTTGACAGCTGTGTGAAGGGCTTTTCATTCTGTCTCTTCACATTTGCAACATTTCCGCCTTTTGAAATTTTTCAAAATTCGGAGGATAGATAGTTCCACTAAGAGGACTTATTGCAGAAACTTTCTTCCTCCAGTTGGAATTCTCATTTTCTCTCCTCTTTGAGCTCCTATATATAGCTGCCTTGTTAAATGTTTATAGTAGGCTCTGCCCAGTGACATGTCTTCACTTATTTATTGTGATCTAGAGGTTTCAGTTTTGGGACACAGTGGCTGCTTCTTGCCGTTAGGTCTATAAAAATTGCTTGGAAGGGAAGGTTTCATCTTTTCCCCATATTTGTTTTAGTCAGAGACTCAGAGATGGAAAATTCTTCAACTAAGCTGCCATGGATTCAAAGTCTAACAACCTAATGAGAACCAGTTACTTTGCTATGTGCTCCTCAAGGATTACTCAGCTTCTGGATAAAATAGATGTTCTGAGTAAAATATTCTTTTCTTTTCTCCAGTAGAGGAATGCTACTTTAATTCTCTGTTTTCATCTTTCAGGAAATTTAGTGTTTTCTATACCAGGTTTACTTCTTTTTCATCATTGGTCAATTTTATATAATTTAAAATTTCTCTAGAACTCATAATTAAATAGTGTCAAATTATTATTAAATCTGAATTCTTTATTTTCTTCATAGACTCACTTATTACACTCTCATGGTTTTTTTTTCAAAAATTTTGGAAACTGATATCTGTTGCTGCCATCAGATTTGTTATCTAATAAATTCTATCCACCACCTCCTTGAGTTGAATAATTTAATCCAATACTTATACAGTAGTTGCATTTTTTTTGATGTCCTCTTAACAAATCTACCATTTTCTTTAGGCTCAAAATTCCTGGGCTTAAAAATTCCAAGAAATTTTCAAGTTTCAACTCTAAATTCCAAAAATTTTCTCGAGTATGTGCCAAAAAGGTACAGACCTTTCTTTTGTGTTAGCTTCCACAATAGTTGTGTCACTTTAAAATTTTCCAGTTCTTTAGATGAATTTGTCTCTTGATAATTTTTTATGATTAGGGTTATTATTATTATTAGTGGCAAGGAAATGTCAACCACACATATAATATGATGTAGTTAACATAGTAAGAAATTTAACTATTTGTTGTAGAATTTTGTAATACATTAGGGTAGGGATATTGAAAACAAAAGAAATGAGAAATATGGCCATTGTTAAACTGAGGGAATTCCAGATGGATTCAACAAAATCAATATAGTTACATGTTGCTTTTCAATTTACCTACATAAAGTTCGTGATCAAAAATTATAACTTCTGAGGTCTATCTTGACTCCAAATTCCTAAACTGAGATGATGCACTTCTGATCCATAAGTATTGTTATGGTTCTGCACTATCCATATTCTCACTTATCCTAACTTCTTACTTTAAAACTCCAGTCCCTTGATGTCTCCATTTTAAGTTAATTAATTATCTCATGTTTTGTTTTCATTTTTACCTCTTCATAATCAACCAGTTTCATCCATATTTAGAATTTTCAATTAATTTATTTTATTATATATGATTATTGATATATCTAGGCCAAAGGTTGTTTTACCCCCTCCTAGAGCTATGTTAAGCTCTAGAAGGTGTAGTAAGAGGCAGGAACTACGAGGAAGGTTAACAGTTCCTTTTTATTGAGTATATCTCTGTCAAAACCACCCAAAGAGTCCTCCATTCTGGGAGAAGACTGAGTTGTTTATTTGTAATTTAAAAAATAATAATACACACACACACATTGTTACTTCTTGTAATCTGTGGAGGTGGTACAAGAAACAGAAGTGTTTTCTTCTGTATAATTAAAAATTTCCATTAATATATTTTCTTGCTGTACTTCTAATTGCAGGAATAATTAATTTTAAAACTCTTTTCCTAAGCTACCTGTTCCTCTAAAGCATCATATAAAAATAGTGTCCTTTTGTGTTTAACTTGATCTTTAAATATAATTTCTGTCTCTAATTCTGTAAACATTTACTATGTAATGTTTGAGCAGTTTTTAAAACTAGAGATTCTACATTTGTTGGAAAAAGTCTGATAATTCCCATTAATGCTTTTATTTTATATTAACTTGAACATAGCCTGTGTTTGGACTCAGGCTAGAGTTAAGATTTGTGTAATCATAGTAAAGATGAATTCCAGAAACAAGGACCCTAGAACTCACATGCAGAGATTCTGTTACCTCCCACAGATGTGCTGACAGTCTGGGCCTGAGTGATGCCCTAGAAGCCATGGACCTGTATGTGTTGCATACATGCCCCTAGAATAATTGTGCTTTATTCACCTACCCTGATGGCTTGCCAGCCTAAGCTGGATCATGTATACACTGCCTCCCAGCAGATATCAAGTGTGCATACACCTTCTCCATTTGTCCATCATACTTCATGGTATGGGTTACATTGTATTCATCCAAAACTCATATTAAAGTCTTAACCACCAGTAGCTCAAAATATGACAGCATTTGGAGACAAAGCCTTTAGAAGTCACTAAAAGAAAAATCAATTCATGGGTGTGGTCTAACTAAATAAGACTGGGTTCCTTGCAAAATTAAAAAAAAAATTGGACATACAAAGAAACATTTGGGGTAGCACATGCACAGAGAAAGGACCATTTGGGCACATAGCTAGAAGGTGACTATCTGCAAATAAGAGAGGTCACAGAAAAAAAAAAAAAAACCTATGATCACTTTGATCTTGGATTTCCAGCTTCAATAAAAGTGGAAAAAATTAAAATTTCACTGTTTATACCAATTTTGTTATATTTTGTTACAGAATTCATAAACTTCACTTAGAAAACATGTTTAAAGATAAAATTACTAAAAGTTTCTCAACTGCAATAGCACAGCAATATATCAACTAAGCATTAATCTATACCTTCTGTGAGCAGAGCCTTGTGAGACTGCATGGGTTTTGAACTTTTGAAGCATGTGGACTCTGTCAAAATCCTTAGTCCCCATCCCAAAGGACATTAGTTATTGCCTATATATTAAACAATTAGACTGATTATATACAGTATTTCATTTAATGTTCACAACAACATTTTAAGTAAAGTATTATTAATAACCTCATTTAAATATTACAAAACTGTAACTTATAGAAATCCAAAATTGAAAACAAGCCCAAATTCACACAATTAATAAAAATCTGGACCTGAAGTAACATGTATATTGTACCTATGTTGTTTTTATTATTATTATTTTTTAACAGAGGCTGAAAAGGCACATGATATTAAGAAACATTCAAGCGGAAAATACAAAGACATATCCTGTCATACGCTTCCACATTCAACTAGGCACTAATCCTCACTTTCTAACATCTATACACACCTTAAATTCAACTTTTGAAACTTCTGTGTCTACTCCTTACTGTTCCTCATCTTTTCTTATGTTATTTACTGGAAAATCGAACTGCTTGGGCTGGGGAATCTAAGTCGTTGATGGTGCTCTTGCCTGGTATACATGAGCACTGGTTTTGAACTGCTTGCACTGAAAAAATAATTAAAAAGTCAATAAAAACAAACTTCTTGTCCTCTTCGTTACAAAGCTGTTCTAAAATTTTTATTTATAAATCTGAAATTAGTGCAAATAAGCCAAGTCTTCAGCAGAGCATATGTGCTTTTATGTACTGGCTTCCGTAGACCTATCTAACTTCATCAAGAACATCAGCTCTTTGGGCCTCAACCACACTCATGCTCCTGTGATGCTCCTGTGCAGCTTTACCTCTCCAGTACTCAGTTGTACCCCTTCCTTCCACAAGTCTGCATGCTGGTTAGCTTATATGTCACCTTTTTCAGACAACTTTCCTCAATTCTCCCTCCCAAATCTGAATTTTCACAAATTGTCATCAATAAGATTAACTGAGTATCACGGTATTAATAGACATTGTTTGGGTAGTTTCTGACACCTTTGGGAAAGAGTTTTGTTCACTTATTTAACTCTCCATATAATATATCCCAATATTGAAGTTATTGGCTTTGGAACCACAAAATGTGGTTCACATTTTATTGTGATGATTACTACCTCTGTATCAACACTGGGCCAATCATTTCAATGTCTCCATGACTTAGTATCTTAATGATATGCACTTTACAGTATATTGTCAACACTAACTTACTTCCAGTAAGATACTTTAGAACTGTATCTTGAACAATATAAGCCCCTTATGTCTCCAATAAATGGCATAGTATATATGGTGCACTGCAGGAACTAAATATAAACACTTGTTGATTAAATGAACATCCAAAATCACTTAGAGAAAATGGCTTCTTTGTTATCATATTCCCTTTAGGTATCACACTTTAAAATTAGTTGTCATCATTGACAAAATACTCAAGAGTTAAATAGATACAGAAGGACAATTAAGATTATTCATTTGGCTCAGGGCAGTAGAAACCAAAATGTGGAGATGTTGGTGCTTAATGACAGGAAAATATCATTAACAAGCAAAAGAAAGTGTCTGCTCCCCAGGGTGATGTCTGGAGAATGAAGCATTGAGTCATGAGTTCTTGAATACCACATATGCTCTTCCTCCTGGATTGTTCTTTGTTCTTGTCATATCTGCGTAAAATGGAAAATCACAAGTAACTTCAAATAGTGTTTGATTTCAAAATATCATCTAATAAATATAAAATTAAGATTAAATTTTCATTATATTTTAAAATATGCTGTTTGTCACCAATGCAATTAGTGTATGTTTATACATTTTGTATTAGGATTCTCCAGAGAAACAGAATGAAGTAGAAAAATAGAGAGTTTTATTATGGAAGTCATCTCACATGATTGTGAAGGTAAGAAACTCTACCATCTTCCTTTGAAAGCTATAGAACCAGAAAATCCATTGATGAAATTCTGTTTCAGTTCAAAGGCATGAAACCCAAGGGAACCAATGATGTAAGTTTTTGTAAGTTCAAAGTCTCAGGGAACCAAGAGCTCTGGTATCTGAGAGCAGAATACTTGACATTGCAGTGTAAGGCAGAAAAGGAGAGAATATGCCCTCTACTTCCATACAGGCTCACGAGGAGTTGGATAATGTGCAGTCATTTGCTGAGGGAGATTCTTTTTTATTTAGGCTACTGATTTAAATTCTAATGTCTTTGGGAAATGTCCTCACATACACACCTAGACATATTGAGACAAAGTTCATATAGATTGAAGGACTAAGATAAAAGCCCACCTTTTAATAGTAGATATTGCAAAATCATGTTTCAAAGTTTATTGGTATAGGAACTGGTGAATAACTGGGCACATTTTTGCAATCAACTTATCTCAAAAGACACTATTAACACAGTATATAATAACAGACATAGTTAGCAAATTTGCTTACCTCTTGGGAACTAAAACAGTAAGACAAGCCAAATGGCATACGTTTTAATTTTTCAGGATGTTGACAGTTTGATTAGTTTTCTATTGCCATATTTAGGAAATAATAAGATTAAAATGTATGGTTCTTTAAGTTAGAATGAATAGTTTGAAGAAATAAATACTATTTCAATTTAAATTTATACATAAACAGTCCCCTTATGCAACTAGAAAAACAAACACCAAAGTGCAATATTATAAACGCATTCATATGCATCTATCTCAGAATGCTTACATTTATTTTGTTTCAAAACTATTTGGTTATTAAATGCTTGCTTTTCAAGATGACATTAGATGTCCTTTTGTACATTACAATATAATTAATTCTGATTCTAATCACTAGGTATAAATTTACTTAATAATCAGAATTTTTATTTTTTTGGAGTCAGCTTACAGGTAGTATTCCCACATTGTGGAGAACATCTACTACATTCTTCCCACCTAAGCAGAGTTGCTTAACTGTCATTTAAGTATACACAAAATTCATTTAAATAAGAACATATGCCACAGACTTCACATCTCCTTAAAATAGTATTCCTGTTAACAGTAAGCAGAACTTCTACACAGCAAGTTATACAGACTCTACACTATTATATTTGGAAATGCATGCAATTACAGATGCACCACATAGAATTGTTTTAAATTTCTTAGTGTAGATACTTTTTATCTAATGACTAGTAATCTCTAGTTTTATATTGTCTTACTTATTAACAAATAAGCAAAATAAATGGAGGAATCCATTAAATCCTTTCCTCTAGCTAATTGGTAACACAGGGTTGCATTATGATGATAACTGAGAAGTTATATGTATTTTCCTTTGGGAGGAATGCTAGCAAAGCCATCCATGATTAACTATAATATATGGAAGCCAGAGCAAAATAAGGAAAAAAAGAGAGGGGAATGAGACCTTATATCATAAAGATAATAGGAAAGATCAAGTGGAGTAGAAGAAGAAAATTGAGAGGGAGGGAAAAGGGACAAGAAAATGAGGAATTAATTTAACAAGATTACTGTATGTGCATGTATAAATATACCACAGTGAATTCCACCTTTGTTTATATGTATAAAGCACCAATAAAAATAATATAAAAATGTCACTGGGGTAGTAGAAGAAGGAGAATAGGGAGGAAAAGTAGGGGCCACTGGGCACCGTTTGGAGTTAACCAATTTTTATTCATGTATAATTTTATCAAATTGAATCCAACTATTAAATATAACTATAATACTGTAATAAAAAGTAAGAGAGAAAACCAAATTGAATTTACCAGCAATGCAGTAGTATTTCTTTTTTTGTTTCTTCCAATTTTACTATCGTCTGAGAAGACCCTCAAAACAGTTTGCCCATTTCTGGCTCTGGATCTATCCCTCCAAGGGCATAGACCCTGGGAGTAATAGACTCAGTTAACTCCAGTTGTATATTCTCAATTTTAGGGTTTCTTGTAGGTTGTATAAGAAGACTATTCAAAATGGAATGCCTTTAGATTTGGGTGTGTGATACACTTGCAACTAAGAACTGTGCTACACTGTTTTTTTACTTCCCAAATCATTCACATTTGAAGTCAGGAAACATGTTTTAGTAATTTCCAGACCTGATACACATGGACAGTGACAGGCACAAAGTAAGTGCTCAGAAAACATTTGTTGAATGAATGAATATGAGGAGCAAATACCCTGAAAATTCTGATGAGTATGCTTTTCTTTATTTAATTCTGTTGGCCAATCCAAAAACAAAGAAAAATGCTTCAAGAATAGCAGGAAGGGTAGCAGAATACAATAAACAGTAATATGACTGTATGTATAAACGTGGCTGTAAAACCAATGTGATACTGCAATCTGTACACATGGAAAAATAAGAATTCATACCCCACTTGAATCAAATGTATGATATGTCAAGGTCATTTTGATGTTTTGAGCAACTAATAAAAAAAGTTAAAAAAAGAATAGCAATATAAGCTTTATGGAATTTTCCTTCTACATATTTTCCTATGTAGTAATACTTCTTTCTTTTAAGAGAGCTTCTGGAATACTCGTTTTATATCATCCTATCAGTAATATTTTACTGGACTAATTTATTTACAGATCTATCCTTTCCTTTTTGACCATGGGTTTCTTAAGACCAGGAATCCCTTTTAGTACTGCAGTGTCTATTATGCTCTTGGGTATAGAATAAATATATAATAAACCTGGATGGATGGGAAGTTGACTTTTAATGACCTAAAATCCTTCACATAGGTTCTTTCTCACATCCTCAAACATGGAGGAAATTACTGATTTCAGAACCTTTTGGTTCCTAGTGATTGAATTACTAATTTCCAACCATCTACATTTTGTCAACTTCATTGAAATATTTTGACAACCATCATATCCTATCCAACTATGTGTGTCACATATCATAAGCTAGTTTAAATTGCAGAGACTTTTTAATTGATTTTTAAAAAAAACAAATGACAGTGGAGTGCATTACAATTCGTATTACACATATACAGCACAACTTTTCATATTTCTGGTTGTATAAAAGTATGTTGACACCAATTTGTGTCTTCATACATGTATTTTGCATAATGATGTCCATGACTATCCACCATCTTTCCTAATCCCCTGTCCCCTTCCTTTCCCTCCCACCCCTCTGCCCCATCTAGAATTCATAGAGACTTAATCTCCAAACTAAGACACGGATACTGTTAATTGGACTATTTTTACTTCCAGCTACTAATGAAGAATGAACAGGAAATAATAAATATAATGAACATAGATTTTGGTGAATCCAAGAATCTTGCAAAATTTTCTAGTTCATCTGGCCACCTTGAATAAGGAATCATTTCAAAATCTGACACTATAAAACATTCATCGGCTAAGAGAGGATGATATTTGTAAAATCTCATTAAAAAATCACTGTTTATTTGAATTCTCCCATTGGAATTCCACATTTGGGGTCCTACCATCTCCTTTTATTTTTCATAAAAGTTTATTTTTCAATGATTTCTGTAATATTTTTTTCTACCTATAATTTGAATTTAACACTTCAGGTTAAACTAAGTATCAGCGTGCTTCTTAAGGATGACATTCCTAGCAGAATGAACTTGTCTTTGGGCTTTGTTGCATGAGGAGTCTGATGTTTGCTTAGTGAACATGAGTTTGAAATGCATCATGCTTCATAGACCTTCATCCCAAATACCCAATTCTATTTCAAATGAACTTGAACTCCTCTACTCTGAAGTTTCTGAGGACTGAGCCTGACAGATCTACATGCAATTGGGTCAGTTATAATTCTTCCAGCAAGAATACGTTTTTAATTTGGATTTTCAGATGAGAACAATTTTATATCAATTACCTTTATTTTAATGTATTGTATTAAGTGACTATTAAAGAACCGGGATAATTGTAAATCAAGGAACACATTAAGTTTTCAAACTTTCAGATTGACTGAAAAGAGAAAGATGATTAAAAACGAGTTAGATAATTATAGCTACATAAAAAAATAACAAACAAAATTAACACACATACACATACACTAAGTAAAGTCTCTAAAATTTGTCTACCTTGGTGAAAATGATAAACTATTTAACATTAGAAAAGAAATATGACAATATATTTTCTGTACATTGAAAAAAAAACATTTACTAAGAAACAGAATAATTTTCTATTGAGTTTGTAAAACTATCCTCCTGGCTACAGTTAAAATTAGATCTGATAAAACCTTTAACAGTTCTTTGGGAATTCATTATAGGATAGAAAGAATGAAATTAACAATTTCCACATGTTCATAACAAGTTGTTTTTTGAACATAGAAATGCAATTTTAAGCCTTTTACATAAAAACACTGTTTTCAGCAAATTCATTATTTCAAGTACAATGAATCAGGGTGAAGTTACTTGAAAAGTAGTTGTTATCTAATAACCTCCTGTCAAAAAACTCAGATTGAAATTTCCTTGTAGAGAAATGTTTTAAATGACAATATATATGATCCATTTTATAAGCTTTAAGAAAATTATTGTTGAAATAACTAAAAATATTTTTCAACTAAGACTATTTGATAACAGAAAATTTGAATTTCTTAAAGAGCACATAAAGATTGACTGAAAAGAGAAAGTTAAAATATTTTTACCCTATTCAATTTAGATTTACTTTTTTTGATGTTTCTAATTTTTTTTTTAGTTGTTGATGGACATTCACTATTATTTATTAATATGTGATGCTGAGAATCAAACCCAGTGCCTCTCCAAGAAGAACCAGTTAAAAAAAAACTACAAAGGAAAACATTAATGATGTTAGATAGAATCAGAAGATTATTGAAGTTTATAGAAAAAAATAAAATCTTATTATCATTCATAACTAAGATCACACTGGTCATGCAACCAAATTTAAGAACTGAGCCAGGAACAAATTGGCTTATGCAAGACTTTAAATTCCTTATTATTATTATTATTATTATTAGCTACCTGGGATTGAATCAGGGACACTTAACTACTGACACATATTTCTGAGGTGGCATCTAGATGCTTAGGGCTTGGACAAATTGCTAAGGCTGACCTTGAATTTATAATCCTCCTGCTTCAGTCTCCCAAACTGATGTGATTCCAGGCAAGTATCACCATGCCTGGCCAAAATTTTAAATTTTTAATGCTTTCAACTCACATATAGATCTAAAGAAAAATAAAATATATTGATAGGAGAATATAAGACTTCATACTGATATTCATATTTTCAAATGTAATTTTAACACCTGCATAATTAATGATAAAATATATTTTGGCACTAAACTTCTTTGTACATTAAAGCCAATATTAGTTAGATCCCCACCAATCCTTATATCTTCTACTTAGACTAACAAGAAGGTAGGTGAAAGGGTTCTGACGGTGGGAATATACAAGACAGTGTTTCTTTGGTGAGCAGAGTCCCAGAGAATAATATGCATCCTCTTTCCCCAAACTGGAGCATTCTAAAGTTTTTCCTAGGAACTGTTCAGAAAACTAATGCATGCTTGGCCAAAGCACATATCTAATCATGAACAAAACATCTTACATTGTGACCTAATGTAACCTATGGGTATAAGTAAAGCCAGTAGCTCAGATGAGCAGCCATTTTGCCATTTAGCCATTTGTCTCTTCAGCTTGCTTCTGTCTCCTTTTGATTTCTTTACAGGAAGGTCTCACAGGAAATAAGGATAGATATATTTCTAGTCTACTTTTCAGGGAAGTTTGAGGCAGATTTTTTCCAGTTATTTGTATGAGGGTGGATATTTCTGTATTAAATTAAGTTAAATCTAGACTTAATCCCTAAAATCCTCTTGAAAATCATGGGCTCTCAACTTGTCACCAGTCCTCTAGGTTTAAGGGAGATTGAATTAATGGCACAACCACACAACTGAGAAAAAATCACTACTTTATGGAAGCTACATTTTGAGGGAAACATTCTGGGAGACACATCTGAAATGCTCTGTTGAAGGAGCAAGAATTAGGCAGAGATTTTATCTTGTTTGTTTCAGAGGTATATAAACATTACCTTAAGAGACAAGTGTTACTCTATTTATCAATGCCTACACTATAGGTATAGAATAGCACCAAAGGTCTACATGTAAGACTCAATTATCAAAAGCTTAGCATGGTCTCCAGATCTTTTCTATCTCTTAGTTGCCACTAGGCTATTTTCATTGTTAATTTGATTTTTCCTGCAAGTGTGTGCTAAGAAACGATTGATTCTATGGTCATAGTTATATAATCAGTTTTTAATCATACTTTCATTGTCAAGATGAAAGGAAGGTTTTCTTTTTTCCCACTTTTAACTAAATGATTAAAAACCATCAGTGTCATAAACTCCTGTAAGTAACAGAGTCATCAGAATGTGCACTGACAGTACATTCATTTCAGTGTCATATTTCTATCACTTGAAGGTGTAGCTAAAAAGTCATTAGAAAATTCATATTGTGCTTCCAACTAATAATTATGTGAAGTTCATAAAGATTTTATTAAGAAAACTCTGTTCCAAGAAGCATTGTAGGTATTACAGATATGTATTTCTCCATGGACCTAACTATGCAAGACTATATTAAATATAAGCATTTAAGTCCAATTCAATTACAATATATCCCAATGCAATAATTGGATTTATTTACAATGATTAGTCAAGGGAGGTATTATCCATATAAATAACTCAGCTTTGCATAATCTCTGTAAATAGTGTGATATTACCTGAAACACCAAGAGAATTGAATTTATAAAATAATCAGAATAAGCATGTTCTTTTGATTACTTATGCTTTAAAAATATTTGGTTGTATTCTTAACATTTCTGTCCTAGCAAAAACAAAAGTGAATTTTCCCCATCAGTACTGGGATGTTTTATATTAAGCATCTTTGCATTACCACAATACTAAGGTAGTTAATTTATAAAGAGAAAAGATTTATTTAGCTTATAGTTTGGAGGTTGAAATCAAAGATTTGGTGGCCCCATGGATTTGGTCCACAGTACTTTCCAATACTACAATCCTGTAATCAAATCTTTACATGTGGATTTTTAGAAGACACTCATTGAAATAAGTGCAACACACATGTATGCACATACTTTCAAATTTTCTTATTTAATTACAATTATAAAGGTTTAAGATGGGTAGATTATATGTTTTACAAATTAGAAAAATGAAGCAGGTAAGCTATCAACAACTGTCTACCAGAACAAGTTTAAACCAAGAAGTCAGAGTCTCATTATGCTAGGGTTTTATTTATTCAGAGATATAACAATGTATTTATTCCAAGATAAATGCTCATGTAGAATCATGAAATATAAAAGGTAGTATATGTTCTACTAACCGTATGATATGAAATAATGTGTTTCTTTTCTTTTTGATTAAGTTTCCTCAAAGAAAGGATTTAGGTAGTTGTGTAAGGGAAATATTATTAATTACTATGTTGATTGACTAATTTATTTTCTATCAGTGTGCATCAATTTAAATAATAGTTATATTTGTATATTTGTGTAGCAAGAGTTCAACCAACTTTGTCTCCTTAGCACCCTGTCCCTTCACTAGTGTTTAGGAGTCTCACAAAACACTAATAGCTAATAGCTAACTGCTATTATATAAAGTGGGCCCAAATACATCTGTTCATCTCCCATTATAAAGTATATTTATTTCATCTCCTGAAGTCCCATAGTTTGAACAATTCTGGCATTGCTCAAAGTTTTAATCCAAAGTCTCATCTGAGACTACAGGCAAAATCTTGGCATTTCATGTGTTCTCCAAATAGTGCCTTGTCCCTTTGTCCTGTGCAGAACATATGGTTTCTCCTTAAATTATTCTTTTATTTTTTGGTACCAGGGATTAAATCCAGGGGCACTTAACCACTGATCTACATCTCCAGGCCTCTTTATTTTGTATTTAGAGACAGGGTCTTGCTGAGTTGCTTAAGGCTTCACTAAGTTGCTGAGGCTGGGTTTGAACTCATGCTCCTCAAGGCATCTTTCCTTTTATCTCTCTGCAAAATATTAAGCATATCCTAAAGGGCTGTAATCTCTTCAATGCACACAACTTTTTTTTTTTTTTTTTTGGCTCCAGTTTACAAGAACTTTTCTGGTCAACCTGATAGTTTTTAGAATTCTTCAGCTCTGCTTTCTGCTCCTGAGTGTCATTTTGAACTTTTCTAAAAGCTACCACCAATATTCATGGCAGTGACTATTCTGTGGTCTTGAAATTTCCTTTACCAGATTGAGTAGTCCATTACCTTTCAATTTAGCCTTATTGAAAATATCAGGACACAAGGAAAAGGTGAACAATTTCTTTGCCAGAATGTACTAAAAGGCCTCCAGTCCAAATCTCAAAGGAGTCCATATTTCCCTCTGAAACCTCATGAGCACAGAACACATTTCTCTTGGCACTCTGCACTTCTGAGTTCCAACCAGAATCACATAACACATTCCACTGACAACATTCTAAAATTTTCTAAACTCTTCCCATGAGTCCTTTCCAAAGGCTTCTGAACCACAGGGTTAGGTTAGTCACAGCAATGAACCAACCTCTCAGCCACAATTTTTGTTTTAGTCATCTTTGCATCACTGTGACAAAAACACTCAACAGTTTATTTAGGGGAAGTAAGTTTATTTGGAGCTCTCAGAACTAGAGGTCTCAGTCCATAGATGGCTGATTCCATTAGTCTGGGCTCAAGGAGAGCAAGCACATCATGGCAAAAGAGTGTCATGGGGGAAAGCTGTAGAGATGGGCTGATTAGGTTACAGCTCTAATAATCTAATTATTTCATCTTGCATATTTCTGCATTAACACAGAACCTTTGGGGGAATACATCATATCCGAATGGAAACATATTAGGATCAAGTTATCACACTGAAAATGTTGTTAGTGGAGAAACTAACTTTGATGAACAGTAGTAACAATTTTTCATTATTATGATGGTCTCAATTCTGTAACAGACTAACATTTATCTTTTCACAACAGCACTTACAGCATGGATAAGCAGTTTAAAGTATGTACTTACCAAGAGAAACTGATACACAATTGTAAAAAGAAACAGAATGTCTGAACTATTCATGTTTGGTTTTGTTTCCAAATATGTCAAAGGATGTTGAAAGACCAGTATATAAGCAGTAATGGAGGTTCCACCACAAAAAATATAGAGGCATGTTTTCTGTGGGGAAAACCTGTGAAGAGGCAAACAAAGGACAGGCACACACACACACAGGGTAAAAGCAAGCAGGCAAAGGTGACTGCTCCACTCTGTTGCCACATTTATTAACCCCCCCAAAGTTACATATTACCCATCACCATGACTACACTCTAACCAGTATTCCTGTAACCCTGAGTGCTGGCTAACTGAGATAAGGTCCAGGTTAATAAAAACACAGAGTCTCTCACCTCCAAGGACATTATTATGGAAACCAGGTAGTGCACCCACATAGTTATCTTAATAGTCTCAGGGGAAACTGCTGGTCATTTCAATCGCGGGAATCAGGGCACCAGTTACCTCTCAGGCATTTGCTCACTGGGGGAACACTGCCCCGTCTATTTCCATGGTCAGAATACCTATAGAGGCAATCAAAAAGACCATCCAAACTAAATAAATATGAGGGATTAGAGAAAGAGAGATTTTAAAATAATAATCAGCCAAAAACATTAAAAAGTACTAATTTTTCCACAATTCCTGTTTATTTTTTTTATTTAGAATTATAGTGCATTGCAAAATTTATATAGCAAATTCTGAATTTCCTGTACCCAGATTCTCTTAATGATAAAATCTTAAGTAAAAATTGTACAATTTCCATGAGGAAAAAAAATAGTAATGTAAAACATTTTTTTAAATAAAGTGTTAATTTCATTTGTGTTTCAATAGTGATTCCATTAACGTCCTTTTGCTGTTCTAAGATCCAATCCAGCATCCCATCTTCTTCATCAACTCCCTGCCTCACACTGAGTACTCAGGTAATAGATGATAGAATACAAGAGATATTCCAAATAATACTATATGTTTGGAAAATTAAACTATATGGCTTATTGGATGTAATAATGTAGATGTAGATTGATGCATTGATGATGTAGCTGTTTAAACTGGTACTTCTGTGGAGAGATAATTCCTTGAGGGTATTACCCAGATGTCATTTTTCTCCACCTCACCTGAGTGCTGAGTTTTAATTTTATTACTTGTGTTATATGAAGCATAAAAATTTTAATAATGATAGAGTCCAATTTATCTTATTGCTATTAGTTGTTGATATTATTTGTTTTTTGAATCCTGCTTTTGGTATCATACATTAGAACTCTGCCTAACATAAATTCTCAAATATTTTCTCTGTGTTTTCTTCCAGAAGTTCTATAGTTTCAGCTTATATCCTCAGAGTTACTACCTATTTTAAATAAACTTTGGTATATAGGATGAAGTGAGGATATAAGCAAATTTTTTTTTTCTTTCTTTCTTTCTTTTTTTTTGTTTTTTTCTTTTTCTCTTTGGCACCATTTTGATGGAATGGCTATCAGTTAAGACTGATTTGTCTTAACCATTATTTCAAACACCAATTGTCCATAGTTTGGAATTTATTTCTAAACTGTCACTTTTGTTACATTGATTTATATCACTGTCTTTATTCCAGTAATACATTGTAATCATTATTATAAATTTATAGAAAAAATTGAAATTGCAATGTTGTAAGCTCTCTAATATCATTTTCTTTTTGAAAATAATTTTTTCTTTAATGAGTCCCTTTTATTTTAATATAAAATTTGGGATAAACTTAAACATTTTTGTAAAAGAATACAGAGTGAAAAAACACTATAATGTGAATGAGATAGATATTGTATTGAATTCATAGAGCAATTAGGAAAAAAATGACATCTCAAGAATTTTAGTGTTTTAAATCCATGTACGTAAAATAGTTTTTCACTAATTTGGTTTTCCTTCAATTTACCTCAATAGTATTTAGTCATTTTCAGAGTAAGAAATTTGTACTTTTTGATAAATAAATTCCTAAGTTTTTTTTTGCAAACTCTTTCAAATGAAACTATTTTCTTAATTGCATATTTAGTACATAGAAAATCAAATTCTTTTTTTTATAATAAAATAACCCTTTTCTCTTTTAAATACTTTTATAGAAGTCAACATGTTATAAGGATAAATGGCTTTTCCACTCAGATGGCTAGTTTATTACTATTATCTATTCAACATTGATCTAGTTATAAATGTAGCTTATAAGAGTTCTATGACTAAATTTATTATATCTGGTATATTTCTTCCCTTGTAATAGGCAGTTGATTAAATGGTCTTAAATTTATTTTCTATTTTCTGATATAGAATAAAATTACCTTCCATAAATATACCCTGAACATTTACATCATTCTAATTTAGATATGATACATTCTATATTTTATAATACATTGCATGTAATATGTTATCAATTGATATAATTATATAAATACATCTATAGAAATAATATGAACATGTGTATGTATACACACACACAAGGACAGGATATCAGAAATTGAGAAAGGATGGTAATTCTCATGAGGGAAACAGCTCTTTCTTCAACTGAACATAGAGGCAAGGATGTATACAGGAAAAGAGCAGGACAAAGTCTAATGGCTATGTTATCCAAGAAGGTAAAATAGTTCCGAACCAATTAGGCAGGAGAGAAGTCAGGCTTTTTAATATAACTAGCATTAGCATAGTGAATGTTGTTATTGTTTAGTCTTTTTAAGATTTTACCTGTTTTATTCTTGTTTATCATATTACTATAGGGTCAGAAAGGTGCAATACTTTTCTTAATATGTCATAAATTTGAAGCTGACAATCCTGTAACAAAAGACAGGTTAACAAGTGAAAAAAGTATAACAAATTTAGGTAATCAAAGTTTTAGGTGATACAGCAGTGTTCAGAAATGGTCTACATGCTCTGGGAAAGCTATCTTACTTGTGCTTACAATTGAGAAGGAATAAACCTTGTGTAGAAACGTGGTGGTTGGACAATGGTGTAAGATCTAATGATAATAGACTGGGACAGTGGGCAGCAAGCCTTCTCAGTTCAGATTCTCATTGAATTTTCTGTGTAACATCCCTTCTTCATGGGTAAGAAGCTCTGAAGTGACAGTCTCCTAGAGAGAAGGAAGAAAGTAATTTTTCTAGGTTTTATGACTTCTATTGGGGCAATGTTTTTCTAGTTTCTATGACCCCCTTTCGAAAAAGAAATTCTGGTTTCTATGACTCACTTTAGAGAAGAAAGGCAGGAAATAGAAGGGCAGGAAGAAGTCACAGACCTTGCTAGTAAGGTCTTTCCAGTATCTTTCAATTCAAAGAACTCAGTATGACAAGGCATTATACTTTGGAATATCATGTCCTTATGGACAAAATTATTTATGTATGTTAACAAGGACATGATAAATAAAATAATGAATATTGAAGAAATTTTTGAATTTCAAATATCTTAATTAGTTCTTGGTATAAAACATGACTAATTATGTCATTTTGTCTGGTTTTCAGTCATACTTTATGATTTTCATGTAGAGGTTGAACAAAGATAAATTTGCCATGGTGATAGATATAAAAAACAGGAAGCAAGACTTCTTAGGTCTTTGTGCATTAAACTGATCATAGCAGCCTCAAAATTTAAGTAATTATTTTAGCTGAACAAAAAAAAAATCAAAGTCAAATTGACACAGTTTTTTTTTTTTAAAAAAAAAAACCATGTTACAGTTTAATATGGACTGTCCAACAAAAGTCTTGTGTTGAAGACTTGATCCAAAATTCAATAATGGGCAGAGGTAGGACTTTTAGGAAATGATTGGTTCATGAGGGTTCTGAGTTTATTAGTGGATTAAATTATTGAATGAATTCATAATTTGAATAGACTTCTGGGAGGTGGTAGAAAGTATAGGCAGGTAAAGCAACATGGTTTGAAAAAGTAAATCACTTGGATTTTTTCCTTGGGAATGATATATCTTGTCCCTGATCCCATATGCCCCCCCACATATCTATCTATCTATCTATCTATCTATCTATCTATCTATCTATCTATCATCTATCTATCTATTTATCTTTCCTGGCCACCATGAGCTGAGTTGCTTTGCTTTACCATGCCCTTCTACTATGATATTCTGCTTAACCCCAACACAAAGCCCTGGACTGAAACATCTGAATGAGCCAAAGTAAATCTTTCTTTTTCTACAGGTTTTTGGCATATGTTTTGTTCACTACCATGAAAAGCTGATAAACATGTGCATTTTTAGATATTATAGGTAGAAAAAAAAAAGATTACTACTGTTACTTAAAGTGGAAATATTCCATAGTCTTATTTCTAAGTCCCTTCTGAGACCCTTCTATATTCCTTCTTACTTGACTGTTTCCTTCTTTCCTGAAACAAGAATTATTGACTCTGACCTTCTTAATATAAAGAGAGTAAATAATTGGATTCTACAGAAAATCTAGATATATAACAAAGCAGTCAGCAAACAAGATGTTGGATTCAGAAAACCTAAATCTGTCTAGGCCTATTTAAACACCATTTTGAACAGAATTTGCCCTCCAACTTCATTTTAACATATTTTCTGTAGCAAAACTTCCACCTGCTAGCCCCATGACACTTTATAATTTCTATGGAAAACTGTCAGCAATGAACCAATATGGTCAGTTATTCAGGGGGAAACAAAGTTTTTAGAGAAAAACTCTCTCCGTTCTGGAAAGATCATAGATATCCACCTCTTTATCTGCACATTGATCCCTCCAACCTTTAGAAAGTATGCAGTCTTACTCCTTTTGCTTGATTCAGTGGAGGAGTGGAGGAGGTCTACTTTGAGAGAAGGTAAAAACACTTCTCCCTTTCAATGACCCTGAATAAGTGCTTATTAGTGTATCTGTTCGAAAGTGTCAATTATTGAATGTTGGGGGTAGGGTAGGAATCCAGGTTTTGAAAAACTTATTGATTAATGATGTTATGAGGGTTCAACACTTCTCAGGACTGTTTGAAGTTAATTAACTTTATTTACAAATACTCCACTCATTGTTTCAGATTAAAAGTTCCCTGTAAAATTATATATTTCATTAACATATTTTTCAAAAAATTTTCCTAGAGGGCATTTAGCAGCACACATCTCATTCAGGGGAAAAAAAAAAAAACACTAGTAGTCTTGATAAAGGTTTTTCATTCCAGTGTGAGGCATAAAATAATATTTTTACCTATTTACTGCTATGATACACTTGGGAATCATCAGTAAAGGAATATAAAAAGAAAGAAAGAAAAAAAAACCAGAAAATAATTGAGTTTTTTTGTTTTCTCAGAATTGGAGCTCGGTGGCTCTCATGCATCTATACTCTTCCTCTAGTGCAAAAGAAGTAATTACAAGTGTTCAAGCCAAATCCATAAATCACATGTGGTGGGAACTCTGGTGCTGAGAGCCACAGCCGAGTCTGTATGGCCCCTGGCATTTTGCCAACAGTATTGATTGACAGGCAAGGCGTTAATATCCGCCTCTGCCGCTACTTTTGAGTTCTAGCGCTAATTTTGAGTTCTCGCGCTATTTTTAGTTCTCACGGGGATTCCCCGGGAGTTCCCATTGGTTGTCGAAGTGCAGGAGGAGGGTTTTCCCGGATAGTTATTTCCGGCTGGGGGTTGCTGGAGGAGCCTCGTGGCTTTTCGGGAGGATTCCCCAGGAGCGTGTGTGAGGTTTTTTCTTGCAGTAGAAAAAATAAAATTTGTTCCTGCTTTGGTGGCTCGTGATTTGTGCCCAGCCAGACTGCGGCATTTGGCGGCCCGGACGGGGAACATCTGAAGCTTCGGGGTAAGTGAAATTGCTTGCCCCTAAGGGAAGGCAAGAGAATGGGTGACCATTTTAAAAAACAATATGTTCTTGCTTTGATTTGTTTTGGTTTTGTTTCAAGCTGCCTATCCCTAGAATTTTCTCAGGCAGACTGGGAAAAATGGTTGGCTCAAGGTTTGAAGTTGTTTGCCCCTGAGGAAGAGATAGAAACAGACCACAAATGCACATGTCCAGAAAATAGGAAAATTGATACAACGATTTTTTGTTCCATTTTTGTTTCATTCTGTTTCGGTCTTGTTTTGTGTTATCTTTTTGGGTTGCGTTATCTTTGTAACAGATTAGAAATTAGTAAAAAACAAACTGAAAGAGTGTTAAATAAATTGTTAGAGGTTCAAACCATGGAGAAAGACAATTTAGATCAAGCAAAAGAGAAGGTCTCTCAAGCTAGTCAGACAGAGGAAGAAAATTTAAAGGAAGAAAGCTTAGAGGAGAAACAGCTATCAGGGGGGAAGCAACAACAGGAGGCTGCTACTAACACCGATCTATCACCAGAGGGCGTAATTCAGCCAACAGCTCCACCTATGGAGATAGCTGAGTGGCCCTCAACCCCCTCAACCCCCGTAGTTGATAGATGGGATCCTGAGACAGGACCTCAAAGATTAGCATGCCCTGTACTTGAGCAGGCAGGAGGGCAGCGAATTCACCGTGAGTTAGAGTTCAAAACAGTGAAGCAATTAAAGGAGGCTGTAACAACCTATGGTCCTCATGCACCCTTCACTGTAAGCATGGTCGAATCCATTACTAACTTGGACATGACTCCAGCAGATTGGGCTAGCATGTGTAGATCTGTGCTAAATGGAGGACAATATTTGTTATGGAAGGTTGCCAATGAGGAATTTTGCAGGGAGACAGCTAGACGAAATGCAGCAGCCGGTTACCCTCAAAGAAGTCTAGAGATGTTGCTAGGAAAAGGACCTTATGAGGGTCAGCGGCAACAAATTCAATATGATCCTGCTGTATATGCACAGATTGCTGCAGACGCAGTTAGGGCATGGAAGACTTTACAAGGACATGGAGATTTACAAGGTCAGCTATCTAAGGTAATACAGAGACCTAATGAACCTTATGCTGACTTTGTAGATAGGCTTATTCAAACAGCCTCCAAAATTTTTGGTGACACAGAACAAGCAATGCCATTTATAAAACAACTGGCTTATGACCAAGCAAATCGTTGCTGCAGAGAGGTCATTAGACCATGGAAACATGAAGATTTAAACACATATATTAAATTATGTAGAGACATTAATGAACAAGGACAAGTCTTGGCAGCAGTACAACAGGCTTTAGATGCCAGGCCAAAAACATGCTACAATTGTGAACAAACAGGACATTTTAAAAGGAGTTGCCCCATAGGAGGAAGGTATAACAAAGTTAGGTATCAAAGGAATAGAACACCAGATATTTGCCCACGATGCCGTAGAGGGAGACACTGGGCTAATGAATGCCGTTCTCAAACCACCATAGAGGGTACTCCATTATCAAAAAATGGACAAGGACCAGGTGGTTACCCACGATATCGTGGAGAAAGGCATCAGGCTCCATTGCCAAAAAACGGACAGGGGGGCCCAATGCTCCGGGGCCCACGACCACAAATGTACGGGGCACTGGAGGAACCCAGAAAAACCATGGAGGAACCCAGCAACCCCATCAGGGTAGTACCCAGGACACATTATCCATCCGATCTCTCATCAGACGAACCAAAGGGAGCGCAGGGTTGGACATCTGCGCCTCCGCCAGAGCAGTACTAACTCCAGAGATGGGAGTTCAAATCATTCCCACAGGAGTAAAAGGACCTCTTCCCCAAGGAACAGTAGGCTTATTGTTAGGACGTAGTTCTTCTACGCTAAAAGGACTTATGATAAGTCCCGGGGTAATTGATCCCGATTATGAAGGTGAAATAAAAATTATAGCTAGTTCTCCAAAGGGTATATCAGTAATTTCACCAGGAGATAGAATAGCACAGTTATTAATAATATCCAGCCTACATGATAAATTTTCCAGTACTACTATGGAAAGAGGTTCCAGGGGTTTAGGCTCCACAGGTGTAGATTGGGCTATGCTGTCTTTGAATTTAGATTCTCGCCCAATGCTAAAACTAAATATTCAAGGACATGAATTTAATGGGCTACTGGATACAGGTGCAGACCTTAGCATCATATCTCGTCAAGAATGGCCAAAACATTGGCCATTACAACAAGCCACTCAAACGCTTCGAGGCCTAGGAGTGGCAACTAATCCCCATAGAAGTGCAATGGTCTTAGATTGGAAGGATCCTGAAGGATGTGAAGGAACTATACAGCCATATGTATTGGATCATCTTCCCGTAAATTTATGGGGACGAGATGTCTTAGATCAATTAGGTTTGACATTAACAAATAATATCAATCAAAATGCACCCACTATTATGGCTAGACAAGGTTTTAGGAAAGGAAAAAGATTAGAAAAACAAGAACAAGGTATAGCAGCACCAATACAAATAGATCAAAGAATAAATAGACATGGACTGGGTTTTCAGAAGGGGTCACTGAGGCAATAAAAATCACTTGGAAATCAGATAGACCAGTATGGGTTTCTCAGTGGCCCCTGACTAAAGAAGATACAAGCAGCCCATGACCTGGTCAAACAACAATTAGCGGAGGGACATATACAACCTTCTGTATCTCCCTATAATACTCCCATTTTTGTCATTAAAAAGAAATCTGGTAAATGGAGATTATTACAAGATTTAAGAGCCATTAATAATGAGATGGTTATTATGGGACCTGCTCAATCAGGGATTCCTCAATTGTCTGCTTTACCAAAAACCTGGTATGTTTTAGCTATAGATATTAAAGATTGTTTCTTTTCAATTCCAATTCATCCTGAGGATAGTCCACATTTTGCATTTACTATCCCTGCACTGAATCATGAAGGTCCTGTTCAGAGATATGAATGGAAAGTGCTCCCTCAAGGGATGGCTAACAGCCCAACTATGTGTCAAATTTATGTTAATAAAGCAATCCAGCCACTTAGAAATCAAAATCCTGAACTACAAATATTTCACTATATGGATGATGTATTGTTAGCACACAAAGATAAAAACACATTGTTGGAATGTTATGCCACACTTACAAATTTGTTAAAAAATTATAATCTAGAGATAGCAATAGATAAAGTACAATTAAATTTTCCAATTAATTATTTAGGAGTTCTATTATCCTCAACCATGGTCCGTCCACCTAAAATTCAAATACGAGTAGATCAACTCAAATCACTTAATGACTTTCAAAAGTTGTTGGGAGATATAAATTGGATAAGGCCTTATCTAGGCATACCAACAGGAGAGTTGGGACCTTTATTTGATATCCTAAAAGGTCCATCAGATCCAAATTCACCCCGCATATTAACTCCTAAAGCAAGAAAGGCATTAAAAATTATTGAAACATATATGGAAAATATGCATTTGGACAGAATTGATATAAGTTTGCCTTTATTATTTATTGTAATACCAACAAAAAATATTCCTACAGGAGTATTTTGGCAGGAAGGTCCATTATTGTGGATACATTTATCTTACTCTCCTAACACTATTCTTACTAGGTATCCTGAGGCTGTAGGACAATTAATACTGAAAGGAATAAAAGCAGCAAAGGGAGTGTTTGGAATTTCTCCCAATAAAATTATTACTCCATATACTATGGAGCAAATTGATGAGTTAGCTAATGAGTTAAATACATGGGCAATAATCATGTGTAAATCAAATGTTTCATTTGATAATCATTTACCATCTAATCCTTTGTTGTCTTTTTGGTCTAAGCATCCTGTAGTTTTTCCTAAAATGACAAGAAAAACACCTATCGTGAATGCTCCAAATATATTCACTGATGGGTCTAATAATGGTACAGCTGCAGTAGTTACCCCTGATCAAACTTTTACATTTTTAGTTCCCAAACAATCAGCTCAAAAGGTAGAGCTTAATGCAGTTTTACAAGCTTTTGTGATGTTTAAAGATTCTGTATTTAATTTATTTTCTGATAGTCAGTATATAGTTAATGCTATAATATCCCTTGAAGATGCTGGTAGGATTTCCCCTTCCTCTACTGTTTTCTCTTTGTTTTCCACTATACAAAGTCTAATCTGGGATAGAAAAGATCCATTCTTTATAGGACATATCAGGGCACATACAGGATTGCCTGGAGCCCTTAGTTTGGGCAATGATTTAGCAGATAAAACTACACATGATATACATATTTTTTCTACTGTAGAAGAAGCTACAAATTTTCATAAAAGGTTTCATGTTAATGCTAATACTTTACAAAAACGTTTTAAAATAACTAAGGAACAAGCCAGGCATATAATAAAACAATGCCAAAATTGTGTGACCTTTTTACCACAAGTTAATCTTGGAGTCAATCCTAGAGGACTGATACCTAACCATATTTGGCAGATGGACGTCACACACTTGCCAGAATTTGGAAAATTAAAATATTTACATGTTACAGTTGATACTTCTTCCGGATTTTTGATGGGCTCCCTTCATGCCGGAGAAAAAACTAAAGATGTTATAGCTCATTGCTTACAAAATTTTGCCACTGTGGGTGTTCCTAAACAGTTAAAAACTGATAATGGTCCTGGTTACACTTCTAACTCTTTTAAACAATTTTGCTCATCTTTTGGTATTACTCATATAACAGGAATCCCATACAATCCACAGGGACAAGGCATAGTTGAAAGAGCTCATCAAACTATTAAAATGTACTTATTAAAGCAAAAAGAGGGAATTGGAAAGGGGTATATATCCCCCAAAGATAAACTTAAAATAACCCTTTTTACTCTAAACTTTCTAAATTTGGATTCATCAGGACTTAGTGCTGCGGAAAGACATATGTATCCGAAAAATGTACATAAGCCTAAGGTACTTTGGAAAGATATTCTAACAGGACAATGGAAAGGTCCCGACCCAGTTATTGTCTGGAGTCGGGGTTCCGTTTGTGTGTTCCCACAGGGAGAACAGCAGCCGATTTGGATTCCAGAGAGGTTAACCAAAACAATTTCTACAGAAAAAGAAGATGATTTGACTGAAATCCATAACAGCTGATATCCAGAGCTCCAGCTTGGCTATTCTTACATCTGCGACAGTGATTAACCACGGTGCCTTTTTTCAATATCTATTTTATTATTGCATTTTTCCCACATCATAAAGTTCTATTTTATTTTTTGAGCTCATACAAACCTAGGTTAATGTTTTTCTGATCAGTTTTGTTTTTTGACTGTGTTTTATTTTTTGACTGTGGAGTTTTTAAACATTGCAATGGAGATTTCACCTAGGTAAAGCTACAAGGCCTTTATTATTGTCTTATATGTTGTATGTTATGTGCGCACACTTCTGTTTTGTGTTGTATGTCTGTATGTGTGTATGTCCATATATCTTATATGAGGAGCGCTCATGAATAAATGGATCCGAATTTTTTTTTATTCACGTGATTTTAATGGTTTAATTTAGATTGGGTAAACAGCTGTTGAAAATTGTTTTAATATGTAAACAAATAAGGAGGTTAACAGATCTGTTTGTTTGCTTTCACCTTTCCTTCTCATTATATTTAATAATTCTGTTCAGGATAATGTAAATTGTTCAAAAAATTGTTTTCTTAATGCCTGTTGGAATGTTACATAATTTTTTTCCTAGCATCATTGCCAGAATTCCTATCTTCATCCCAGTGCCGGTGAAGACAAAGATAAAACCAAACTACAGCTTCTTCGGTAGCTATCAACAAACTGTATAAACTGATGCATCAGTGAATAATAACTCAACAAGTAATGCTCAATCAAGGAGTAGATTTACTTTGGGAGGAAATGGACATATTGACAGATTCCTCTACTTTGAACTGCTTGCACAACTTGCCTGGACTATGTATCACTTGTATGCATTGTGAACTATCTGTTGGTGCAGCGAATTGTGGTAATGCTGGCATCTTTGCTGATGGTGTCACTGGTGGTACAATTTTTCAAAGGAGCCCTCAATTGGCTTGGTGTCATGGCATTTTTCATCCTCCTCCCTTCTACTAGTGATGGTCTAAAATTTGGGGGCCAACAGAGGTGAGGCAAAGAACCTCACCCCCCCATTGGCACCAAGGACAAGTTTGGGGGCCAACAGAGGTGAGGCAAAGAACCTCACCCCCCCCACTGGTGCAAAGGCCTATCCACAAGTATGGCTGTATGCTGGACCGGTAGTCAGTGACGGGTATGATCCGATTGCAGTGGTACCAACCTAAGACAGGAGGCTGACGCCTAGAGGTCAGTTCATCCGATGACGGGTAAGGACCATATGTTGAATTGGACTACCTAACAGGCACGGTCCCTAAGCCACATTACTTGTTGTTTAATTAAACAGAAGGGGGGAGATGCTGAGAGCCACAGCCGAGTCTGTATGGCCCCTGGCATTTTGCCAACAGTATTGATTGACAGGCAAGGCGTTAATATCCGCCTCTGCCGCTACTTTTGAGTTCTAGCGCTAATTTTGAGTTCTCGCGCTATTTTTAGTTCTCACGGGGATTCCCCGGGAGTTCCCATTGGTTGTCGAAGTGCAGGAGGAGGGTTTTCCCGGATAGTTATTTCCGGCTGGGGGTTGCTGGAGGAGCCTCGTGGCTTTTCGGGAGGATTCCCCAGGAGCGTGTGTGAGGTTTTTTCTTGCAGTAGAAAAAATAAAATTTGTTCCTGCTTTGGTGGCTCGTGATTTGTGCCCAGCCAGACTGCGGCACTCTGGTTTCCTTTGATGTCCTCCTTAAGTGAATGCAATCTCAATGGCCATTGATATCCACTAAACTGCTCTTGCAAATGGTTATTACATTTGAACTTTGAAGACTTAGAAGCAATTTGTATTCTCTGATGGGCTTTTGTCTTTGAAATGTCCTTCCCCTTGTGATCCAAATGGAATGCCAATGTTGAACCTTTGATTCACTCACATTTCAGAAAAGGAATAAAAATAATCACATATTTTAAAGCTCAGAACCAATGCATTTAAAACATACTTACACACAAACATACACATCTTATGTGTGGGCAGGTAGAAAACAAATGAATTAGTTTAAAGAATGTTTTTCTTACCTCTCCTTCTGCTCACTTTGCTGTCCAATATTAACTTGCTCTCTTTCTTTATTTTGATCTATGAACTTATACTGTTTTTTCCTTTGTGCCTCTAAGAATGCATGTATGAGCAAAACTGAAGCAAGGGAATGCATTTATGTGAAACAGTATAACTTAGTTAGACACTCTTGGCACATATGAACTATACAAAAAAATTGCTCTAAATATGAGTGAAAATATGGTCTTACTGTTAAAAATGTGAATACACTCTTATAACATTCATAGTAAGTAAATGAATAGACATCTTTTTTTAAATTTCTGGACAGAAAATGTAATGTTCAATTAATGAGGAGGAATAAAATAGATATAGTTTGAAGATAATTTGTATGTATCATTTACTACTCCTTACAAATCATGTGTAGAAATATTTTCTTACCTTATTCCTTCTTTTGAAGAAATATATTTATTTTTTTAAATTTTTATTTTTCTTCTTACTGAGATTGAACCACTAACCTAACCACTGAGCCCACTGAGCCACATCTGAAGCCTTTTCATTTTTTTAAGACAGGGTTATGCTGAGTTGCTTAAGGCGTTGTTAAATTGCTGGGATTACATGTGTGCCACCATACCCAGCACTGGTCATATTGCTTATAAATTTATAAAACACAAAAATAGTCCCTTGCTCAATTTAAGCTCTAACACATATTTGAGGTAAGATAAATACATGTTGAATACTTTGGACTTCAATATTTTTCATGGTAAAATGTCTGGAAAACATGTTGTGAAACACATTTCTTACTCCATGGATGAATGGGGGAACAAAAATAATAATCCTAAAGTCACACAATTTTTAAGTTGTGCTCATGTTCCTTAAACTCTTCTTGTGAATTTTTGTTTAATAATAATAATAAAGAAAAGGTTTTTAATTCATAATATCCACAGCTGCCTGGGAATGGGTATAGGCTGCCAAGCCCTAGTCAACCTGTTTTTTCTCAAAAAGCCTGCCACACTGAAAAGTTTTGATGTATTTTCACTTAAATAAAGGATTGGGTCCTTATTTAGTTCCAGTTTGTATCAGGGCTGGAATACTTGTCAGGCACCTTCCTTTTAAGCCTAACTTCTTTGTCTTTTATTCCTTACTGATTATTTTCAAACTTTATTTTCCCAGTTAGTTCACACCTCCAAGCAGGAATCTGCTGTACCAGGTGCTGGTAACCCTGACATTTTTGGGACCTGAAGAGGGACTTGAACCATGGGCTTTCCCAGCACCTGGTAGTAGGGCCCAGCATTCTACACATTGAGGGTGAGAATTGAAGGTACAAATAACTAAAGTGATGATCAAGTAAGTAAGGCCTTTGGTTTAGGATGAAGATGTAAAGTAAAGTAGGAGGAAGCAAAGAGATGTCAAGTGCAATATAAATAAATTCATAAACATTATACAATAAACTAATTTGCAATGTAATATTTTACAGGTATAAAAAATTACACAGCCATAAAAGATTTCATCGATGGCACCAGGGTATCAGATAGTAGAACTTGTCTCAACTTTGTATTTTAGTCAAGAGAGCACAGGAGGTAGGAACAGAATTCTAAATTTTAGGTAGGCTTTTATGGGATTTCTTTAATTATCCCCATTGCCTGAAAAATCAATAACAAACAAAAAAATCAAAACCGTGAAAACATTGTAAACAAATTATGATACAAACATCTAAAAAAAATTGAAAAATTCAGACATTGTTTATAATATACTACAGAAAAAAATAAAGTTTGTCACCCTGTAAAAGATGTTGGTGAAGTTTATTATTCGGAAGACAATAAGAATTGTCCGAAATAGAATGATACAATGCATATTCAAAACTATTTTGCTTCCAGTAAAATGATTGGTGATAACTTGCATGTCAGCAATTATTTGCTAAGCTGTCTTTAGATCCATTGCTTTAAAAGTTAATTTTTCTCCAAAATGCTTAGAATATTCTCCAGGAATTCTACATATTTTCCTAATTGGAAGTTATCTAGAAAAATATCAGGTCTCCCCTCACCCCATTTTTTTTTTTTTTTTTTTTACTGACAACATTAACCTGCATTAGAATTCAAAAGAAGGCAAGCAAGTCATGCAGTCAATGCTTTTGTCACCTTATTATGGCTTAGATATGGGTATTCCCCAAAAGCTCTTATGTGAGACAATGCAAGAATGTTCAGAGGTGAAAGGATTAAATCATGAGACCCATATCTAATCAGTGGATTAAATCACTGATATGGATTAACTAGGTGGTTAATCTAGACTGTAGGAAGGTAAGGTATGCCGGGAGGAAGTAGGCTACTGTGTGCATCTGCTGCTGATGGACAAGGTTTCTCTATGTTTTTTGTTTGCTGTGTCCTGAGCTGCTTTCTTCCACCACACCCTTCTCCTGTGATGTTCTCCTTCACCTTCAGCCTAGAGATATGGAGTAGTAGGTCAACCATGGATTGAACCTCTGAAACCATGAGCCAAAATAATCATTTTTCTCCTCTCAGTTGTTCTTGTCAGGTCCCTTGGTCACAGCAAAATAATAGCTGACTAAAATAGAAGTTCTTAGTGAAAAGTGGGCTTGTTGCTGGTTCAGAAATCTTTGGGCTAGTTTGTAGTGGGAAGGAATTTTGAAATGTTTAGACATGCAAAACTGGAAAACCCTTATAATGTTGTGAGTAGTGCTAAGTGTTTGATTCTGGTGAAAACTCAAAAGATGACAATGCCAATATGCCAGTGGAAATTAAATACTGCATCATGAGGTTTCAGAGGAGGACTCAATTGGAAATTGGACTAGAGGCCATTCATGTTACTTTCTGACAAAGAAGATATTCAAATTTTGTACATGCCCTGAGGCCTTCTGTGAGGCTTAATTTATAGGTGATAGGCAAAATAAACTAGCAGAGAAAATGTCAAAGCAGAACAACATTCAAGTGGTGTCATAGATATTGCTGGCAGATTTTAGCCAAGTTTACTATTGTAGTAAAGAACAGTAAGAAAAGCAGAACTATTTGTAAACCATGTGGTTTGACCAGGAAATGTAAATAAAACAAGGCCTAAGGAATGTGTTTTTACTAAAGAGATTAGAGCCACTGAAGAGATGGTAAATACTTTACCTAGATATGATTGGAAAGATGGCTCAGGGGTATATCAGAAATTGTCAAGACCACATTAACCTCAGGTTCAAGGAGGTAAAAGTGAAAATCTTTTGAAAAGAAGCCATGGGGCATCCAGATTGCGCAAGGGGCAACTGAGAAAGTTATTTCACTGTGTTCAGTCATGCAAGAACTCAGAAGCTTCTGTAGTCATGGTCCCTGGAGGCTTGGCTGCTGCTTAAGATAATGGCAGTCTTTGGTGTCAACCTTATGGTGCTGGTATTGCTGGAATGAAGGATATTGAAATTAGGGGTTGATTGGGGCTTCCACTGAAATTGCAAAGGAAGCCTGAGAAGAAAGACAAGATGCAGCAAGATTGAAATCTCCACAAGTATCCCTGCAAAGCATGATACATAAACACACGAGAAGGAAACTGAAGCTTCATTGGAGACCTCTGAAATTAATAGACACCAGTAATGTGAGACACATGCCAAGGAAAGGCTATAAGGACTTTTTGCCCAATTGAATTTCAGTCCTGCAGATTCATGTCCATCATCTACGACACATAGCACTGATATTTTCTCCAAAGGGCTTGTGTAGCTCCACCCGACAGCTTGTCTGGTTGTAGTGCACATGGCCTCTCTCTTGGCTTATCTGTGCTCAATTCCTACAGCTTTTAACCTCTCCTTCTTCATTGACATCTTCTGCACTATCCTTATTAAACCCTTTCAAACTCTAACACTGGCCTAATTATGACTCAGACTAGTAAATTGCAGGCTTCTAGTAAAGCATATAATTGGAGTGAAAAGCAGTGGAGAGTGAGCACATGGAGGGTTAAAACCAGTGTAACATGGTTGGGATTTAGAAAGTAACACAGATAGGCTTTGAAAGTAGCTGGAAAACTAGACATGAAATTTCACAGCTGACTTCACATTAGATACAGTGATAAGTAAACTGGAGAAACTACTAGTTTTATAAAAAATACTAGGTGTATTTTTTATAAGGATATATTCAATTATATACCTGCTCATTGGAGTGCCTATAGGAAATCCATAAGAATATGTATAGGAAAAGGCTGATCATTTCGGTCTGTAATTTAGGGGAAACAAGAATATCTAGGCTAAAGTTGTAAATCTCAGCATGTTCTTACCTTAATGATAGAAATAAAACCAGGGATATGGCACCATGGCCAGCATCCTGCAAGGGCAGTTTCCTACTCAAGAGGTGATGAGCCACTGAGAAAATGAAAGTCTGAAATATTTAGTAAATAAATAAAAGACAGAGCCAGAAATTGGGTTCAAAAATGGGGAGATCCTAATAGGTCCTTTAGCCCACATAGGTGCTGAAACCAAACAAACTAGAAAATGGCTCCGATTCTTTATTTAAGGGAGAGTAGTTTAAAGGAAGGAATAAGTTTTCAGCAGAAAGAGTCTTGCTTCCCCATGTCTTGAAGTCAACAGGTTGACTGGCATCTTGGCAAGCCACACCCATGTCTCAGAGGCTGTTTGGCTATATGGCTTCATTAGGTCAACCCAAATCCAGTGCATTACTGAAACTGGCAGAGATAGATAAGATATCATGTGTATTAGGCGTCTCAAACCAACAGGAAGGCCATTGGGTGTTTCTATGCCAGACTTTTCCACCCAATGGCTTTCATGACAACTGGGTTCATGCTCATTTCCAGGGTGGTCTCTGGCACAGCGCTTTGATATTTCTCCTTTGTTCTCAGTACATATTAAAGATTCGTTCATGAACTTTTCATATTTTGATATCTCATTTGTTATCTTTAAATAATATTCTATGTCTGGATCTACCACAGTTTGTTTACTTATTCACCTATTGAAACATGCCTTAGTTGTTTCTCATTGTTGTAATTAAAGATAAAGCATAAATAGAGAATGAAGAGAAACATTGACTTACGGGTGTTTTGAGAAAATGATCTTAAATTCATTGATCCTTGGAATAAAATTGCTGAATTTTATTAAGACAATGTTTAAAAGCTTCATAAGAAAACTACTAAATTCTCTTCTGAAGAAGTGATAACATTTTTCATTTTCAATAGCAATGTGATTTCCTATTTCTCTGTAAACTTGCCAATATTTACTATTGTCAGGTTTTGTTTTTAATTTTTATTGCATTAGTAGTTTTGTAGAGACATTTCAGTTTTGTTTTTTAATTTATAGTTCGTAGATGGTAAACGATAACCAGCATCTTTCCATATGTGTAGTTTCCATCTACATGTATTCAGCAAGTTGTCATTTCAGAACTAGTGCCATTTTTAAAGTTTTGTTGTTTTGGTTTCTTATATAATTAAGTGCTTTTTGTATACTTGGGTACTATTTTTCATCAGATAAATGTTTTGCAAATATTTTCCACCAGTTTGTGGTTTCTCCTTTCATCGCCTTTGTAGTACATCACCCAAACACTCTGGCTGTGCAAGATTTCCCCATTTTCATATGAGTACACACAGAGCATCCATCAACTCACCAAAATTTTCTTTCAAGTGTTTCTACCTGGTTATCAGTCTAACAGCTACTGCTTAAGGTTAAGTTGCTGTCTCTAAAAGAGTTTTCTGGATTCAGTTTGATGTAACTTTTCTTTATTGGTCTATATAGCATGTGTATAGATCTACATTTGACCTACACATATTCTTTGGTTAATTAAGTAGCAAGTAATGAACCATAGCAAGTATGAACCATACTCAAGACAGTTTCATCTCTGTACTTTTAGTAATAAATCAAAATATGTTTAAACTTCCTAAAAATATTATAAGTAACATTGAATTATAAAATAACTGCAGAATAAATACTCATTAGCCTGTGCTGAGATAGAAAAATATTGGTCTATATAAATAATTGAATGAAAATAGAAAAATAGAATTCAAGATTATTTATGAAGATATTGTCTAAGCAAGACATGGAGAATTACTCTCAATTCTTCAACTGTGGATGCCATAAAAATTTCTTTTAAACAACTTACCAACAAATTTTCTTCCAAAAATTTCAATATGTATAGGAAGTACAGAACAACTTTAGAGAGAGAAATCTAATAAACACTATTTCAGCCAGTTGTTCAATATTATTATCAACAGTTATGAATTATGTTGTAAATTTGTCTGTGCTCATGATATGATTAATGCTAACGGGACTTCGTTTCTGTAATACTTCTTCCCAGGAATACAAAATCCCAGTCACATTATGAAAAAAAAAAAAATCATCAGACAAATGCCTAACCTATTGAGAGGCATTTTATAAATATCTGGTTGATATTCTCAAAACTCTCAATATCTTAAATAGCAAGAAGAGTCTGACAAACACTCATAGCTAAAAAGAGCTCAAGGACTCATGTTGTGCAATATAAGGTAATATCCTAGATGTGACGATGACAGGAAAAAAAAAAAAGACAATAGGCAAAAACGAAGGACATCAGAAAAATTATGCACTTTAATTAACAATGTACCAAATTTTAACTCAATAATTTTCAAATATTATTTGTAAGACATGAACAGAATTATAAGGTAGATATGAAATGCTTGAGAAATCTCTATACATTGTTTTTGCTATGTTGTGATAAATATAAAACTATTCTAACAGTTCTAAACTTCATCTAATTTTGAAGTTTCTTTTAAAAAAAATCAGTGTCACATAGGTTATAACTAATAGGAAGGGAAAAAAGGACAGGAAACAAGATAAAACTGAGTTTGTCTGGTACACATAATTCATGTCATGAATTAGAACACACCCGCTGGAGTTGAGAAACCATATATACTCACCAATGTCTGACCATGGGATTTAAGTGATCAATTCCAAGATTGAGTGTCTGAAGCAAAAGCAAGTAGAACAAAATAAAATTACTCAGAAAATGAACAAATATATTTTCTATTTCCAGGTGACTGAAAGTCTTCACCTGAGTTCTTACAAAGAGGAAGGAAAAAATATTAAACTTCACCTAACATTCTCATATTTTTGTCTTAATTGTGTAATTAAATGAATGTAATTATTTAAGTAATTCCCTAAATTAAATATTTATTTTTAATATTTATTTTATACTTTACTAAAATTAATACTAATTGACATTGACATAACTTGCACATTATGAATGTTTCCCTAAGAAAGAAAGGATTTTTTTTATGTGAAGACGGAGCACTATTGTACATATATGCAAGTTTTCCTCTAAAAAGTGATATTTTTCACCTTGTTAATACCACACCTTCACACTTTATTTAATGTTTTAAATTTTTTTCCTGTGCAAAAAAATAGAGGAAAATCATATCTTAATGTTGTTTGTGTTTTCCTGTTTTATCTGGTAAATTTAGTGGATGTTCTTCCAGAATCTTTAGTGAAAATGGATAAAATAATTTATGTGGATAAATATTAAACATAATTAGATGATATTAATTATTTGAATAAACAAACATGAAAATATTTCTAATTTTTGTTATTATTCAACATTAAATAAATTCTCAGTGGAATCATTTGTGTTGTTAATGGTGGAAGTACAGTTTTAAAAGTATTGCTTTACTATAAATTTTTGTTAGGTACAGGCTGATCTAAAAGCCCTGAAAGCTCTTATGGATTGTAAACACAAATCATAGGCCTGGCCAAGGGTACAAGTAGTAAAATCTGTAACAGTTGATCCATTGATTCTGCCCACTGAGGTGGAAATCAATTCTTTGTAAGTGAACGTGGTTCTGAATTTATATAGGAGACAGAAGCACAATGAGCTAATGTCACTCTGCTGCTAAGGCCTGTTTAAGGGTGATAGTAAATGACAGATAATTTGTAAGCACGGTTCAAAAGAAAAAAAAAATGATACATCAGTTAGTTCATTTGGCATTCATACCTTTTTTCTGAAAATGTTAAGTCACACAATTATATACAAAATAGAAGATTCTCAGCCAAGAAAAAAAACATTTACTGATATGTTCACTATGTAAGAATTCAAAGTGTCAATATGATATGTGTGTAATATTTTCACTAATTCTAAAATGACATAAAAACCAAGTCAAATAGACAAATGCATTCAAAATGTCAATTAAATCACATATTATTGAGCATGAGCACATAAAAAACAAAACAAACAAAAACTAAGTTGCTAATTTAGAAAAGAAAATCAGCAGAAATTATTTTTACATTGTGAATTCCACCTCAATTTTTCATCGTATTTTATACATGAAATTTATTCTTCTCAAGAGACAAGTTTTGAAGATATTATGTAATATTAATATGTGGTAAGGTAGTTTTTCTTGAGTTTATGAATATGAGATTTAAAAAGAAATTTTCCATGGTGGTGCATGCCTGTAAGCCCAGCAGCTCGGGAGGCTGATATAGGAGTATTGCAAGTTCAAAGCAAGCCTCAGCAATGGTGAGGCACTTAGCAACTCAGTGAGACCCCGTCTCTAAATAAAATACAAAGTAGGATGAAGATATGGCTCAGTGGTTGAGTGCCCCTGAGTTCAATCCCCAGTACAAAAAAAAAAAAAATCCTTTAAAATAATCTTAATGTTCTTATTGTATTCCTTCTTAATGAAGCTTTATGTTACACTATGTAAAAATCCCCATAATGTTATGGCCTCAAATATTGTTATTAATTTACTTTATTGTTTAAATAATTCTACTTGTTAAAATCATGTTGCCTCCTTATCTTGTTTACATTAATATTCATATCTTTCTCTTTTAGTAGCCATTTCTGAATATCTGCATAATCTCTCAATTTTCTTGTATTAATAATACTTATTCACATAAAATTAAATTTGTGTTTCCAGTCTTACAAGGAAAGAAGGAAAAATATTCTCAGTAGAGTGGAAAATTAGTTATTTGATACTGTGTGCCCAAAATGGTGCTGTTTGACATAAGCCAGCCCATGTTCAGCTGCTCCAATCCTTTCTCAATCCCTGCATCACTTAAAAACAGGTAAATCTTTAAAATGTATACTACCAGAGCATGATGCATCAAGCATTGGGCCATTATCTTTGCAAAATTTTTCTTAAAATTTTAAAGCAGAAAAGAAACTGAACCTAACACATAGTCTTCAATATGTCATAAGTACACTATGTCACAATATTTCTAGGAAAAAGACAAAAATTACTTCAAATGAAGACAGAAAGATATATTTGGTTATCATGTCAATATCATTCATAGCAGAAATAAAGAAGGTCACCATACTAAAATTAGAAGCAATAGTCAGAGAAGATCATTATGAACAATTCTTTTTATTTTTCTCTCTCATCAAATTTGTCTTGTGGGAGTACTTATTTATTTCTGTTTGAGATATAATCTTTTTAAAAATTAGGTATCATAAAGAGTTCTGAGCCAATGATTATTCATAATCTGGTTGTAATATTACTTTATATTTTAAAAGTGTTAAAATCTGTTTTAATACCGCCTTTTCACTTGTTATAAAAACACTCATTTAATTTTTTGCTCTTGACTTCAAGAGGTATTCTTCCTAAAAGACAATAAAATATAATAAAAAATATGTGATGTTGAATCCTTCCACCAAAATACAAAAAATGCATTATTACATTTATTTCAGAAAAATACAAATTGTATGTATTAAAATTTTGTTTTCCTTATAAATAATTCATGTCTTCAATATTAGTCTCCATATTTTTTGTTCCATGTATTGTAAACTTTAATATAGCTTTTTATTAGAAGACTAAAAGATCTAACTGTTAATGGAGGATAGATTTAAAATATATTTCAGTTTCAAAACATGAAATTATTTTATGTGAATCCTAATTGCAAATTTTTATTTAACAGTCAATTCTAATACCATCATAAGGTCAAATTAAATGGAGAATGTCTAACTTTATTAACATCAGCATAATTACTAAAAGGATAAATTTGCAGAGGTCATCCAACTCCTGTTCAGGATGGTTTTCTTATTGATTGACCAGGAAATGGAACAGTTTGAAGCTCTCCACTAATTATTACAACCATCTTCACTTATCTCATTAGATATTTATAATGCTTGAAGCTAATGATGATTATTATATCCTCATAAATGTTACCATACAAATGACAGGCCAAGAGTTTGCAGTTTGCGTGATTGCAAGTGTGGTTTTTCTATTTTCATGTCTGTTTTTCATTAGGAATTATAGAAACTATTTTTAAAAACTGATATTTAATGAAAGTTTATGTTGTTGGACTTTTTTCAAAGAAAACTTTCTGAGTAATAAAAACATTAAAAATATAGAAAAAAAATGGAAGTTCTTTTTTTTTTTTTTTTCAGTGCAAAAAGCAAGGATAAACCAGTGCTAATGCTTGCAATAAATTTGAGGTAAATTTTAAATATTTACCTGAATTCAGGTTTAAAGATCATTTAGGTATGATATGGAAACATAAATGAAAGCATTTCTTCTAAACATTACAAAATATTATTAAAGGATAAATAGTGTTAAAAAAGATTCATTTATGAACAAATCAAGAATTTCAGTAAAATTGAATACTTACATATATTGCCTACTTTTGCTTTATTCTTGTCCAACACATTCACAGATTGCATTTCAAATAGAACTCAAGTTTTCCATATTAGTTATGGGGGTTAATTTTAAGGCTATTTTAAATTTTGTCATGCAGTTCTTTTTTCATAGAACTATTTAATTGACTACTTTTTCTGAAATTGTCAGAAAGAGAAGCTACTGTTGCTAAACGTTTAACTTCTGTGAGTAAAAAATTATTTTTGCTTTATGAGAGTTTTTATTTATTATGACTACCATTAATAAAATCTTCATAAAATTATAGGTTTGGGAAGGTCTTTGGGAATGGAATGAGTCTTTACTTTCCTGTATACTCTAGGATACTTTATTTATTCATTCTGAGAACTCCAAGAAAGATAATTCATAACTTTTTTCAGTTATATACATTCAGGTCTTTTAAAGCAATATGACAATTCTGTTTCTTAACTCATCTGCTATTTTAAAGTGTGTAGGGTTTTTTTTTTAAGTGGCTTAAGATAATTATACTTACTCAAGTGGCATTTTCTCCTTGTCCCACATACTTACATTTACTTTCTTCATTTGTGATAAAAGTACACATTAAGAATACAATCTCTCACTTAAATAATTTCTCTCCCTGCAATTTAATACCAATGACGTCATCTGTCCAGTAATTCTTCCACTACCTATTGGATTTTTTATGATTTTTGCTGTTGTTGTTTAGCTATCCAGAAAGGCTTTCTGATGTCTTCTAACTGGAATAGAAGTTGGTTCAAATTATTTCTGTGTTTCAAAGTCTTTTCAGAGAGTGAGCAATCAAAGGTAATATCAGAAAGAAAACATGGTATTCAAGATTTCATGCAAAAGAACAAGCAAGTCAATAAGTCAAAGTGTAGGGAGAAACCATATTGTCATGAATGATTTGTAGATAATCTGCTATTGTTAATATTAGTAGCTAATATTCTGTGATAGACCCAGCAGAAAAGGAACTCTTAGATTTTATTGATGGAGTGCATGTCAATATTTTATGATAAAACTGAAATCTGGAGGAAACTTATTTTTTTTTAAAGCTACAGAAAACCAGAAACACATAATATTTTTCCATATGTAGAAGAAACTCATTTTATATTTTTTGTGGGAGAGTGGGTGGTAATGGGGATTGAATCCAGCAGAGCTTAATCACTGAGCCACATCTCCAGCCATTTTTGATTTTTATTTTGATATAACGTCTAGCTGAGTTGCTTGGGACCTTGATAAATTGCTAAGACTGGTTTTGAATTTGCTATCCTCCTCCCTCAGCCTCCCAAGTTGCTGGGATTACAGGTGTGGCTACAGCACTAGACTGTTTCTTCACCATTATTAACTTACACTTGCTAACCCACAGTTACTTGAAACTTCTAGAATTTCATTTTCTTCCCAATTCCTTGCTACCATTTGTCCATATTTCATCAATCATTTTGTGCTAACAATTTTTAAACCATTTTGTTCACACATGCTTAGGTTTAGCTTTCACCTTACTTTTAACTTAACCAATGGGGGAAATTTTACTCCTATTATAATTAATATTTCTTATCATAAAGAAAAAAAATGGAAATAGTAGGCCACATAACTTTTTAGAAAGGTTACTTTTAACCTGTTTTATAATAGCCAGAATAAAAGTATAGTAATTACCTATTTGATTTTAATCTTGGAAAACAAAATTCTTAAATACTGGATCACAAAGACTCTGCCTTCAGTTAGTTTTCTTCATTGGATCAAAGGATGATACAAGAAGTTTTCAGTAGTAATGTCTTATTAAGTTATTAATTCTACAATAAGAGTTTTATACTACTGAAAGATAAGAATAATTATGTTTCCTGTCCAGAGAGAAATGATGAATTTGGAATTATTCTTGGAGATTCACCAACATTAAAGAGAACAGATGCTCTTAAAAGAAAGGAGACGCTTCATGGGAAAGCGAGTTCTCTGTAAGACAGGCAAGAAAAGACAAATCTCTACAGAATAATTGTGGCAGAAATAAAGAATTAGATAGAAAAATACAAAATCAGTACCTAACTAAATACAGAGCAATGAACCCACAACACAGGTATGCTATATAAGAAGGTTGAAAATGTGTGTAAACACCTGCTATTTTAAAAACTGAATAGAGAATTACTTTTTTGTTTAGTGGTTAAATAAAAACATTGATCTAGAAAGGGAAAAGATAGGTTTAAAAAACTCATATCAGTTACAAAAACCAGATTACCTGCCTTTCCTAACAGAGTGTGTGAAAGCAGAAGATTCAGTATTGTTTTTTGAGTGTTCACAGTCATTTGTTGGTTGTAGCAACAATTACAATCAAATTTTCTTATGTTTGTAAAACAGAGCACTAGGACTTTTTTTATGGCTTACATTTTTTTTTTTATCTTAGGGAAAAAATGTCCCCAAGATATGTCTTCTTCGATCCCAAAGATTGAGAATTTGAGTGTCTATAATTTTCTAATGGTATTGGAGAAGAAAGCTCAGATAGTAAGGCAGAAAATATGACAAGAATCATAACCAATATTATTTACAATAGGAGTAAAATTTCTATGTTCTAATAAGCAATTGGATAATCTATAAAATAATTAATCAATGAGAAAACATTAAGTAAATATTTATTTGGTTGTATAAAAATATATTGGAAAATCCCCCAAAATTCATAATATTTTTGCCCCAGTGAAGTTTGCATGTTTCATGTATAGTTTTTTTTTTCAGATTATATGAGTCATATTATTCAAGGGTGTGTTTGGATTATATGTGTATTATGAGCAGTTTTGTGTTTTGTGAGCAGTTATGTCTGTTCCAAAGATTACCTAAACTAAATAATGTTAGAGTATTATTTGGGAGTTAACATGTTCCTTCAGATTATTATTTTAATTTAAATTGGTTTATTTTTAATAATCAAGAATTCTGGAGCAGTGAAAATGAATTGTATCCTGGGAATGCCACACATTTCTTCTGCTTTCTTCTTTGAGCAAAGAGACTCACTTCAGGAATAATTTCTCAGATCTACCTTCAGAATGAGTCAAATGAGTTGCTCTGTCACATTCAAGCAGCACAAGGGACTTAACTGGCTTAAGTGTGTGCATATGTTGATGGAACTACTTAGGACAAAGGCCAATTTCTTCACCAATATTATTGTATGAACTGAATGTCTCTAGGGTCATTTTGAGTAAACAAATGTTAAAATTAAAAAAAATAAATAAATAAACCAAATATATTTAGAAGTCTTAGAGGACAAAATTTCAGTGTGTTGTTACAGAAAGCTATTAAATCTGATGAGAATGAGGAGTTTTGTCTTTGTGTATCCAATTATGCAATCCTCATTATCAAATTGCTACACTTTTTTTTTTTTTCTAAATTGACCCATAATCATTTCTGGACAGCTTTTTATAAAAGATCTTACATTTATATTTGCAGCAATTTAAAATTTGAATATTTTTAAAATTCTATGTTATTGAATAAATTGAAAACCATCATAATTTAATAATGTTGAAAAATATTAATAAATGTTCTTTCCTGAGAGAAGAATCGAACATTATTGAAGATAAGAATAAGAACATATACAACTTGGTATATGTTAAAGTAATTAAATTTACTGTATTTCACTCACAAGAGCTCAAAGAACCAGCAGTATTATATTTTCCTTAATGAGTGGTTAAATATATTCTTCATAATTTAGCTCATTTTCAGATATATGGCTTTTTTGTCCAGACTGGAGATGGTAGCAGCCTGCTGATCATATATGTATGGAACTTACTCAGTCCATAGCAAAACAGCACAAATAACCCACTTATTAAAGATATATGAAACAGCAGATATATAAAAGCAGTTTGATGTCACTAACCACCATGGAAATGCAAGTCAAACCCACAATGAGAAATCATTCAAACAAGTTAGAATGACTATTATAAAAATGACAAGAGATGACAAATATTTATTATGATGTGAACAAAATGGACCACTTATATACTGTTGGTAGGATGTAAATTGGTGTATTCATTATGGAAAACAGTATAAGACTTCCTCCAAAAATTAAAAATAAAATTATAATATAATCCAGTTATCCCACTACTGGCTATATATCAAAAGTAAATAAAGTCTGTACATAGGTTGGATTATTAGCCATTCCATATTTATTGTAGAATTACTCAGATTGGCCAAGATATGAAAAAAATTACTCATCAATAAATTAATGGAAAAAAGAAAACTTGATATATATATATCATAAACAATATATCATAAACTATTAATAAGCCATAAAAAGAAGGAAATCTTGACATTTGTGACAATAACAGTGAATATGGAGGAGAATATGCTAAGTAAAATAAGCCAGGCACACAGTATGAGCTCCCTTATATAGAGAGTCAAAACCATTCCATTTACAGAAGCAGAGAACAGAATGGTGATTGGCAAGGGTTGAGAATTAAGCAAAAATTGAAGATGCTCATCAGGGGACTCAAACTTTCAGTTATAAGGATAATAGATTTGAAGTACAATATGATGATTATAGTTAATATAGTTAATTGTATTTTTTTTTTAAAGAGAGAGTGAGAGAGGGGAGAGAGAGGGAGAAAGAGAGATAGAGAGAGAATTTTTAATATTTATTTTTCAGTTCTCGGCGGACACAACATCTTTGTTGGTATGTGGTGCTGAGGATCGAACCCAGGCCGCACGCATGCCAGGCGAGCGCGCTACCGCTTGAGCCACATCCCCAGCCCTAATTGTATTTTTTAATTGAAAAAAATAAAATTATATTCACCTATAATTATGGCACATCCTTGATCAAAACATTTTAGAGTTGTCTCCTTTTCTTGGTATGAAGTATGAGACTACTGCACTGTATAGAAACTTTATAAATTGTTTTAATTTCCCAGTTTTATGGATCTCATATTTCCTGTTTTATTTTATTATGCTCCAGTTGTCTGTTTCTTTCAGCTCCTCAAATATATTATGTTTTTCAGCTTTCTACATTCACGATTACTTTCCCAGGCAAGTATACATCCTCTCCACACTCAACTGCCATACAAGGGTAAATTGGTGTATTCACACATACAAGTTACCTCTCTTGACTTATCACAAAGAAATTTTTCTGGAAAGACTATCTTGATTTCCTAAAAATAGGCATAACTCTACAGCACTTTTAATCATGCATTTAATTCTCAGTGAGATTTTAAAATCCATGTAAGTACAGAATCCATCTTTCTTCTTAATAGATCATTCTTCAAAATGTATGGAACTCAGTAGAATCCTAGTGTTTGCTTGATGGAGAAATTAACCTCCTACTCTATCTTGTAGTTAATAAGATCATCAGAAACATGGATAAATTAAGTTATTGAACTTAAAGGAAATGACAGGTTTTTGATACATGCATAACTAAGAATATAATGGAAGTCAGGGCTATGTATGTGTTTATATAATTTTGTATTTCCATAGAGAAATACATAAACATCTAAACAACTATTTTTGATGGTATTTTACCTAATTTTGCACTCATAATTCTTTTGCAAAAATGTAGTTTTTATTATATAGGGTAGAGTTTAAAATTTTTTAAAGAGGAACTTATATTATTTCTCTACTACAAATTATCAAAATTTATGAATGATCTTTCAATGAAAACAGAAGTAAAAATTGAGATTGATTCTTGTACATATTTTGCAAAATTCAAAAATTAGAATTTCCATTTCAAATGTAACTACTCTAAAATTTTTAAAACAGGTTTTTTTCCAAATGGCAATATAAATAAAGCTATATTTATAAGTTACTTATTAGAATTTATAGTTATATATTGAGCTCTAGTTTCTAATTAAACAATAAGTAGCTAATATCTTTTGGCATTATTTTTATATGCCTAAAATAGACTTCAAAAATAAAGCAAAATCTAACTACATGTAAGTAAGTATCATGATTTCAGGTTCTGAAACAATCTGAGAAAGATAACAGTATTAGAATTAACAATGAAAATTCAAATATAAACACATCAAACAGACAATTGCACTTATGTTAACTTTAATTTAGATTGAATTTACTCCCCAAAGAGATTCTTTCATAGGTTTATTTATGATATGTTTTAAAATATAATATTTAATATCAAGTGTCTTGGGTGGATTAGTATAAACTCTGAAGAAACTTTCATGCTGGAGAACTGTGTTGTGGGTACATTGTTCTTTGCCCAATTAAGTAATGATTTTGAATTTTCTTGTTTAATTCTTTATTTTTGATATGATTATTTTGTAGAAATTTGTCTTTTCTTTCCTGCTTTACAGAGAACTCATTTCCCTGTGAAACATTCTCCTTTCTTTTTTTTTTTTTTATATTTATTTTTTAGTTCTCGGTGGACACAACATCTTTGTTGGTATGTGGTGCTGAGGATGGAACCCGGGCCACACGCATGCCAGGCGAGCACATTACCGCTTGAGCCACATCCCCAGCCCTCTCCCTTTCTTTTAAGAGCACATTTTCTCTTCAGTCTTGATGAACTGGCCAACCTCTATAGAGACCAAATAATTCCAACATTATACCTTCTGTCTGGTCAGGAAAACTCCATAGTTGTTCTTATCTTTCAGCAGAATAAGACTTTTATTGTAGAGTTAATAACTTAGTGAAACATCACTACTGAAAACTTCTTTGTATCATCCTTTGATCCAATCAATAAAATAAATTGCAAGCAGAGTCTTTGTGATCCAGTTTCATTTTCCAACATTGACATCAGATAGATAACTAATGCTCAGTGTTATATATTCTGGTAGAGATGTCTGTTAAATGGTGTATAAAATTATATATACAGAATTTTCCAAAATAAACGATGAATGAAAGAAAACAGTATATAGGTATCCTACCAATATCTGCTAAAACCTATGTTTTTAATTTTTAAAAATATTAGCTCTTCATTACATGTAAGTTCAAGTACAGATATATTTTTCTGAAATTTTATTTGTTTCCATTATATTTAAGTAAGACGAAAACTTTCTGTGCATGACTATATTTTCTATTACTTTGCACTTGCCTAATTGCAAACTATCCATAGTAAAAATGTCTACTGTAACATTGTCAATAGCTTAAGAAAAAAAAAAGGAAAAGAAGGAAAGAAAAATGAAGCAGAGAGCTATTCTTGTGTCACAGGAGAAGACAGAAAACAATCGATACCAAATGGTGCATACACTAACATTAGGGAGACTGGGACTTGAATCTAAGTAGGCAAACATAGTGCATGTCATTACTATTGTAAACTTGGAAAAATAGTGTGTATATCTCCCCTTTACCGTGTGTCACCATGCTTCCCCTGATTTTCAACGGTAAGTACAATATAATGAGAAAAACACAGTCACAAATGATAAAGGCAAGCTAAAGCATTTGGAAGCATTCAAACTACATTTTACATGTTTCATATATAACTGTTTTTAATAGTGGAAGAAGATCATAGTGGAAAAAATATCTTGATTGTTTAGATCTATCTATCTCTACCACTTCACAGGTAAATATATACTAAAAAAAACAAGAAGACCATTGTGTATTAAGGGTAAATGTGTCTTAGAAAATGAATTTTTGTTTGTTTGTTTTTATCAGTTAGCTTTAGGTTGTAATCACCTCAAATTGATATAATTTGGTATCTGTCCAGGTTAACTCTCAGAAGTTGAGATCCTACATATTACATTTCATTTTTCTCTCTTGTTATATCAAAATTAACCATTTTACTATGAATAAAATGTGGCTTAGAAGCCTTTACAAGGTATGCCTTGATGCAACTATCATTACCAGTAAAATTCTTATATAGTGACTACATATTCTCTGTAACTCATAATTAATTTATCTAGTTATTTCTCTTTTTTTACCCTATGAAAGAAGAATTCATACATTCTTTTATTAAAAATAATGTATGATATATCTGCAAGAAAATGTGACATAGTGAAACAAAGTCTTTTAGTATCAAAAATAGAAATTTAATTTTTAAAAGAAATATCTTCAGCAAGCTTTTTTGTTACATTTAAACCCAATACAAATTAATGTTAATTTAACCATTTCTCAAAGTAGTCTGCAGAGTTGATAATCAGTTCTTTGATAATTTTATCCATCTTTGAGCTTCAAAATTTCATGTGTACATTATATATACATACACACAATTATATGTCTATGTTCTCTGTAATCATATATAAGTTAACAGTAATATTTTCTTGCACATTTTAAAAAGAGACTTATATATCAAAATATGGAGAATCATTGGTAGATATGCCTATGGATAAATACCTTTCATAGGTATTTCAAGTAAAAAAAATTATATATAACAAACAGATCTGTAAAAATAAGTATGAGACAAAATAAGAGGAATTAAATATAATATTGTATACATATTTCATTGTGGGATGTTCAATTCTATTCTAACATGCTAATATGTGTTATATCAGAACATGTTATATTAGAACACATTATAAATCTCTCTGTAAAGAGAAAAGAAGTTATCATAACAAAGTCATGGCCTCATTCTTGTTTAGAGACATTGCTTCATCATAAATTCTTCCATTTTCCTATACCTTTAATCTTTCTCTTTACAGACACACTCCCTTGGCATATAAATATGATCAAGTCTCTTTACAGACACCCACCCTATCCCTACCTCTTCTCTGGGAACTCCATGTCTTTCCCTCCAAGTTCCACACATTCTATCTACCTAATACTATATACTGATGACAGGTCAGTGTACTTGAAAATCCTGATGAGCATTTCCTCTAGAATCTTTGCCTTGGTTCTACTCACAAGTGGATAATTTATGTTCATTCATTTTCATGGTTTGTTGTCATCTTTTAAAACATTTGTCCTGGATTTCAAGCTCACTACCAAGTCACCGGCTGAAAATGTCAGAGGAAATTGGGATTTTCAAAATTATTATTAAGATTCATTATTATTACAATTTGCTCACAATGTTCATATTTATAGCATATCATAGTAGTTAAAACACAATGAGAATTGAGTTAATATAATTCACTTTTTTATTCTGGCACAAAATGTTGCTCATATAAACTGGGTAATAGTATAATTTGCTTTAAAAATTGGTAGTTTTGCTCTTACTATGATTTTCATGTGACATTGGCTAGAGGTTACCTTGTACTCAGGATTGTGTTCTTTGGGAAACTTGTTATATTAATTTATTTCTACTACAGTTTGAGATTTGGAACTGAAGTGTCCCTCAGAGATCCCTAGGGAACTTGGTGGCCAGATTATGGCTCTACTGGTGGGTATTGGAAACTTTAGGAGAAGGGGCTACCTAGTAGAAGAAAGCTGAGTCATCTGGGCATGTCCTTGAAAGGGGGATATTGGGACTTCAGTTCCTTCCTGTTTCTCTGCTTCCCAACTGCCATAAGATGAACTGGTCCCTACTGAGTCCTCCTGCCATGATACACAATCCCAAAGCCAAAGAACTAAGTGACCATGGATGGAAACTTCTCAAACTATTAGCTAACATTCACCTTTCCTTTTTTTTTTTTTTTTTTAGTTGATTTACCTCAGATATTTCTGTCACAGCAAGAGAAAGCTGATTAACATTTATAGTCACTTCTCATGGACAAAGTTTCAATGATACTATGGTTATTCTTTCAACTTCCATTTCTCCACATGCTGAACTACATTCATCGATTCTATCCTCAACTCCAGAACTGGTTGGTGATGGGGCCACACCAGTCAAAAATATTCTGTTATCTCCACAATGTAAGTGAAATGTGTTTCAGGAGGAATAACTGTGTTAAATAAGAATGAAGTCTTTAACATTCCATCATTGCTTTTGGAAAATCAGTTCTCGCTTCCTTCAAAGTTGTAATGGAGAAATGTGAAGTTTGGGCCACTGGAGGCTATACCACTAACTTGAGGGCCTACCCCAACCACGCCCCCCAAAAAACCCCACAAAAATTGCAAACTGTTCTGGGTGACGCCAAGAGAATTGCATAAAAGTAGAATAACAATCGTTGCAAAACCTAATGAAAACCCATATTCCCTCTTGATATTTTTTGTCAATCACTCATTTTCTTTCTTGTACATATGGTTTCTGACAATGAATGTGAATTAGTATGGCCTAAGAACAGTATATTCTGAGACATTTGATTTTTCTTTAGTAAAAAAGAGCTCTCTTTTTTACTGCATGATTGTGGCTACGTGTATGTGCCCTAACTGCTGAAGAAACTTAATAAAATATGAAATAAAGAAAAAGTGAAGAAAGCTAGAGGGAAAAAATATCTCTTGAGTTTTTATTTAGCAGAACTGAAGACTAGTCAATCTATTCACTTTCATTTACAGAACATAATAGAGTATCTTCGCATTATTGAAAAGATTGATATGTTTTAAAATAATTATATTCCCTTCATTCTGAAGTCTCATCCATGTTTTATCATATGCCATGTTACATCCCTGTTATGATTTCCATTTCGGGGAGTGTGAGAAGATCTAAGATCTTTTCTATAGTTATGTGAAAGTCTTCAAATCAGACAATTAAGAAATTGGTAGCTATTGCATACAGAACTTTAGGGAAAAAATTTTTATTTATCTTACATAAATCCAATATATTATAAAGAGGTATTCAAGGAAGAACACAAATATGCTCGACCTTCATTATAACAATGAAGAATTCCCTACACCTATGGACTCTGTAATCTTCACTTATTTATTTCTGTACATGAGGCCAATTTTAAATAATATTATTACATAAAAATAGTTAAACCATCAGTTCAATCTAAATGCTCTTCATTTTCTCCAAATATTGTTTTTTTTCTTTTTTTTGTTTGTCCAGATATATCAGTTTTTCCATTAAAGTATACCCAATTGAAATCTTAACTAAAATGTCATCAATTTTAAAGATAAATTTGGAAAAAAAAATAAATGATATCTCACAAAAATCGCCTCAGGCTTTAGAGTCTGAGCTCCATCACATATTAATCTTTGCCAAAGACACTGCCATAGAGGAGATGGAGTGAACAGGCACTGAGACCTATGGCCAAGGCCCAGAGCACATTGTTCTTGCATTGATGCCAGCGGGGTATTGACAGGCCTGACAAGAACAAGTACATGGACAAAGACAGAAGGCAGTCAAGGCTGCTGCATCAATAAACTTCTTAGTTTATAATTTGTCCACCAGTTGTTGAATTACCTTCTTTTAACTCTAAATCCACTGATCTGTACCTTACTTTGTGATAGCAGGAATGGGACTTTGTAAACTGTTTTTCTCTGCCAAGTACCACTTAGGGATCTAGTTCCTTCAGTTATGCTTACAAGGGATGATGGCGAAAGAGGGGGGGGGGGTTGCAAGGGGCCAAGGATTTGTTATTTCTTGTGTGCAGATCTTCCTGACAGTGGATCTCCAGCCCATTCATTAGTTTGGCAGCTCCAGTTGATTTTAATTTCTAGTTTATTTGATACTTTTGACATAAGCTTCACCAAGTGAAGCTTCACCAAGGAAGTCTGGGTAGCTCCTACTGGCTCATAAAAATGAGTCCCATATCCAGGGAACTACACTGTGCAGACTGATGAAGTCTAAAGGTGTAGACAAATGTGGACATGATTTATTGATATGTTTTATTTTTTTGACATTTTTATCAAGTCTCAATCTTATTACTAATTGAATATATAGGTATAGATAGATTTATAATGCATATATATCATGCTCTGTTCTGACAGCAATATAAAAATATCTTAAGAAATTTCTAAAGATCAGAAATTTACTATGGCTCTGTAGTATAATTTGAAATGTAGATTCAGAAAGACAAGCGTCTTGTGTTTTTCTCTCTTCTGTGGAAGCTAGAGAAAGAAGATGGGCTGTCAGAAAAGTAGAAGGAGAACACTGGGGAGGAGGAAGGGTATAGCCAAGAAGGAGGAGAGGAGGGAGGGTAAGGGAAGATAATGGGACTGAATCTGATGAAATTATGTAATATGCACGTGTGAATATTTCACAGGGAAACTCAGCAATCTGTATAATTAAAAAGAAATCAAATTAATTTCTCACAGTGTTGAAAGCTGGGAACTCTAATACTAAGTCCCCTACAGATCTAATGTCTGGCGAGGTCCACCTTCCATCATAAAAGTCTTCTCACTGTAACTTCTCATGGCACCCTGGCAGATGGAATGAATGACTTTGTATTAGGTCATTAATCCTACTGAAGAAGGACCTCCCCCTTGTGACCTAATCTCCTTGAAAAATTTCCTGTCTCCTAATATCATCACATTGGGTCACCTTGAGGATTAGGATTTCAATGTGAATTCAGAGGGAACAGAAATGTTCAGATTTTGTGTGTGTGTGTGTGTGTGTGTGTGTGTGTGTGTGTGTGAGAGAGAGAGAGAGAGAGAGAGAGAGAGAGAGAGAGAGAGAGAGAGAGAGAGAGAGATTCATTTAAATGTGTTGTTTGGCATTTAGATCTCTACCATATTTGTTTGGCATTTAGATCTCTATCATTTGAAGTGAAGTCAAGAGAGTTTTTAGTTTTAATTTGTAACTATACCATACTTAGCTCCTCACACATGTGTTCAGAAACTGTCATTGTATAAGACAAATAATATGAGAGAAATTAGAAAACAAAGCCCATGACAAGCGAGAAAAAAACATTTTTAAAGATAACATTTTTAAAGTGACCAGAAAAAAAAAATGAAATTCCTGAATAAAATCCACACACTAACCTTCAGTTCTAGAGATTATATTACATTGATTCCATGCCAAGTAATGTGGAATTACATATTTTACATTAGGTATGATTATATGAGATTTGTTGAGCTTTTCCAATATTATGAAAATAAATACAATAACAAACAATTTACAAACTTTTTCCAACCTAAGTACTAGTACAGTACACACAATTAAAGTTCTTGAATAGAATTTATATGTATCCACTGAGGCAGATAATTTAAGCTAGTGATATTACACCAGACATGAGAGAATTAGATGCAAAAATAAAGTCTATAGATTTAAGATTCAGAGTTTCTACTTAAATATCACAGTAGGATTTATATATTTTTCATGTTCCTCCCAACTGTCATATGTATATAAATTATAAGAGAGAGAATGAGAGAGAGACTTCCTTTATTCAAATTAGCTCTATGTACCCCTTGATGATGTGGAAAAGAATGGCTTATTATCTAAGATCCTATCTTGATTTTTAAAATAGGGAAGAAAGTAATTAAAAGATTTAAAAAGTGAACAGTAGTTTAAGGAACAAATAAAATATTTACATCAGGACAAAATGAATAGTAAATTGACTCAGGAAAGTTAAATATATTAAATTTCTTTAAGTATCATTGGCTTTAAATTCAGAAAGAAATAAATTACTGATCAGATGATGTACTTGCTTTTCAACAAATTTACTTTCTGGTTACTATCTTCAGAAGACACAGGGATCTGGCAGAGATAAATATGGATTCATACACACAGGCACTGATCAAACTTCAGAGTGTATTGAACATAATAATTCAGTAATACAACCTTGTCAACAATTACACCTAAAAAAAGACACAGGCGATTTTGTTGAGGCCATCAAGAATTGAAGACACTAGAAAGAAAAATATATAAATAAAAACAGACAAAAGTTTCCAACCAGAGTGTGGGGGAAAAAAATCTAACATCAAAAGGCTTCAAGTAGAACTAGGCAGCAATTCCCTGATTAATGGGCTGTGTAATGAAAGAGATGCTTGAGCAGGACCTTTTTCAATCTATATAACATGAACAGTAGTCATTTAAATGCCCCACAGAAGGATTTCCAGGACAAAATACCATCAGAAGAAAAAGTATCCTGTATGAGATGACAAAACTGTTATTTCTGCATTTTATGAGAGTGATGTGGTAGTTTATAGTAAATACCATTTTGGATGAATACCAAAAGTAGTCTGCTATTAGAACTTAAAAATAACATAAATTCTAAATAAATAAAGCCTCAATTATAAAGGGAAAAGAACAAAATTTACAGAGTAGAATATTTTTACTATAGGATTTCTTTTTTCTTTTTAATAGGAAACACAATCACGTTTTAAATTTATGAAGATGTAGAAAAGTATGTTGGACAAAAAATAGAATGTAATCAAAAACATGTAAAAATTTTAACAATAAGAAGGATTAAGACAATGAGACCTTTTTTTTCCTAATAAAAGTAGTGAGAGTACTTTTACATATGTAGATAATCTTTGAACTCCATTATTGATTATCTGTGTTTTTTTCAAACCACATTTTTAATATTGGTCCCTAATATTATCTTTAAGCACAAGAAACATGCCTAAGAAGGATTTTAAAGAATTAATATCATTAGGAGTAATTTGTATTTTCAAGTTTTTATTTTGTTAACAATCATATCAGAGAAAAAAATCAAATCTTTGTAATAAATTGACTAAAAAATTTTATGTTATTTAAACAGATAAAATTTACAAGGATGCTTGGTATTATTATGGTTTTGAATCTATAAAATGAATCAGGAAGCCCCTCAATATACTTTCTGTAGGTGTGTTTGGGGTTGAATTGTGTCATTCACAAATTTAAATTCTTAACCTCAATTATCTCAGAAAGTGTTTGGACATAAGGCCCTTGCAGATATAACTAGTTAGGAACTCCTATGGCCAGTAGGTGAGACTTATTCCAATATAAATGGTGTGTATATATAAAATAATATATAAAGGGAGAATGTCACATGAACACAAAAGCATATTTTGGGGTGACATATATGCTGGCCTAGAAATGGCAAAGATTGCAGGCAAACCACCAAAATCCAGGAGAGAGATGACTACAATTTCTCCCTGGTGATTTAGGCAGAGTAGGTACCTATTCATACTTGTAGGTTGCTTGGTTCTTTGTCCCAGCAGCCTTAGGAAACTAATGCAGGTTGTGTGATTATGGAGATTCACTTACCTCTACCTGGGGTGGACAGCACAGTTTCCCTTTAAATGACACTGAGACTGAAATACCTCTATGCCATTGATATACACTAAGCTACAGACAAGAAAACTGAGCGTCTTAATGTTTTAAGACCAAATCCAATAATCCATACCAAATTTATGCTATTAAAAAAATGTGAAAAAAATTGAGTATGAAAAGCCAATCCAGATTATAAATAGGTACTTAAGAGAGATTAAATGAGTCGATCTATTTAAAGGTAAAATATATAGTGCATAAATAAAACAGAGCATATGAACATTTGAGACCTAAAATTATAGTATGAGCTAGAGGATTTCTCTGTGTATGACTAAAGTCATACACATATAATGATAATGACAATGAAAAAACTAATAAAATTAATAGAAATTTTATTTTTATTGCAATTTTAGCTGGATCCCTCACCTTAAAATAATATCTTTCCTGATAAAATTGTTTATGGATTGTGACATCCCAACATACCTTAAAACTATACTGATGTTTTCTTATAGATTTTTAAGTGAATATTAAGCTTTTTTACACAATCTCTTCTTAATGTATTACATAAAATTTTAAAAATCCCACTAAAGGGGGAAAAACTAGCAACTGTTGGAAAAGCTTTACTGTTTTCTTGTAATTTTTGTTTTGTTCTCTTTTCTTCTCCCACTTCCCTCCTCCTTTTCTTCTTCCCCCTTCTCTTTCTTCTTATTCTTTATTTTTTTTCTTTACTTTTTTTTTTTCCTGCTAGAGATTAAATGCAGGGCTCGGCCAGCACTTTTCCACTGAGTCACATCTTTGGCCATTGACTACTTTTAATAAATGTCTAAGACAGTGAATCTTTCACAAGTAAGTTTTTTAGTAAGTGAAAACGCCATGTTTTATGAATATATTACAGTTTTAAGAGTAGGTAGGCAGCGTCTTTAATTTGCTGTGACATGGAAAATGCTAGAAGGCACACTTGGGGATTTAATTCCATGGGTAAAACACTATTAACAATAATGCTTCCAATGTATAACATAAATATGGATACCAATTATATAGTCTATCACTAATTATATAGTCTATCATCAACATTAAAAGAATGGAATATCACTCAGTTTTTCTTTTCATTTTTTAAGATAGAAACTAAACTCATGGGCATGATAACAGAACAGATTCAAGTATAAAACTGTATTATTCACACTTACTGATTTAAATCATACTGATTCAGAAATGTTAAAATGTGAAAAACATACATGTTAAGAAACTTTGACAATAAGAAAAGATAAGCTATCTTTTCATAGAGATTAAATTTTTATTGCAGACTTAGAAAAATCAAGTAGGGAAAACCTGAGAAAAATTTCTAAGAAAACATATATGGCAAACTATTTTTCTTACCTTGGAACTTGTAATCACATGTATTTTGATTTAATTTGCTTTTATTTTCTCCAATGAAATTTCCACTATAAGATAAAAACAAATCAACTATAAAAATATAAAACAAATAAATGCTATTGTATTAAGGAATGACTGTGAAGTATTAAATTTTGTGTTTGCTTTTTGGGGTGCTGACCCAGGGTCATGAGTGTTTTAGGCAAGAGTTGTTCTGCTGAGATAAAACCTCAGGCCTATTCAAACAGGAAACTGAGGAATGATCCACTCTGCTCCATTTGAGAGGCAGAGCCTTTCATATTTGAAGTGGGGCATCTGCAAATCCACCTTTTTTTTCACCCATACTTCAAAATCTGAGTTTTTATATTTGGTAAGTCAGGGAAAATATATAGAACCCAAGGCTCTTCTCAAATGCTCAGAATTTAGTCATTATTATTATTAGGTTCATTCTGATCTTCTCAATCTATTCCCATTCAAACATTTCTTTATCTGTTCTTCTGAAGTCACAGGTAAAAATATTTTCCACAAATACACATAAATTGAAATGGCATTATTCCATCTCATTAAATATCATTATTATCATTATTATATTAGGTCTCACTCTTAGTGCTTTACATTTTATGAATTTGGACAAATGTATAATGACATGTTCTGCTAATAAACACTCTTTTCACAGCCTCGGATATTGCCTTTACTCTGTTTATCCCTTTCTTCCTTATGCCCCTTGATAACCATTGATCATTTATCATAGTTTTGCCTTTTTGAGAATACAAATACAGTTGAATAAATAATTTGGAGCCTTTTAATATTTTCTTCTTTCACTGGTAATATACACTTACTCTTCCTTTGCATCTTTTCATGTCTTGATAACACATATATTTTTAATAATGAATAATATTTCATTATCTGTTCATTAGACCACAGTTTAATTATCTGTTCACTTACTGTAGGACATCTTGGTTACTTTCAGATTTTGGCAGTTATGACTAATACGATTCTAAGTAGCCATTTCCAGCTCCTTTGGATGAATACCAAGGAGTGAAATTGCTGGACTGTATAGTAAGAATATATTTAAATTTGTAAGAAACTGCCAAATTGGTCTTTGAAATGTCCATAGTATTTTACATTCCCACCAGCAGATAATGAGTGTTTCTTCTGCTCCACATGCTCATCAGCATTTGGTATGGCCATGGTTTTGGATATTAGCCGTTCTAATAAGTGTGTAGTGGTATCTCAGCGTTGTTTTATTAAGCATTTTCCCAATGACATTAAATGTGGGACATCTTTTCATACACTGTCATCCATATGTCTTTTCGGGTTAGGAATGTTTTTTAAAGGAGAACCTCAATTTTATTTACTTACAGTAATCCAAAAAGTAATTTGTTAAAAGATATTGGATAACTTTTATAATTTCTAGGAGACACAAACCTCTAGCCTTGCAGAATCACCTCTCGTTTTTTTTCTGTCTGTGTCAGTATGTATATAGAAAATAACTGTGTCCAGGGCTTCTATCACTATCACTTCTAGAGCTCCACAATAGTCCACTATAAGGAATAGATTACAACAGCAATAAACTTTCGGCTTTTTCTTGGCTGAACTGAAATTTTTAATGAGTGTCTCTGAATGAGAACATCTGGATCACAGACTCACAACTTAAATGCACAGAAGATTGCCATATTTAACCATGACTTCTATTTGGAGAAATAAGAATACAATGTAGAGAAATATGTTTAGGTATGGAAGTGGCATTCCAAACATGATAGGTTTCCACTAATGTCCCCTTTTCTTATGTTTGAACATATATCACTAGCTGTACCCTCTGTTCACACAAAAATCTTGGTTATTGATTCTGTACTATGCAGTTCTCTTTTTGTCAGATGTTATTTGCATTTGTTGTAGCTTCTAACTTTACTTCTGTAGATGTCTCTGCTGCCTCAGACTTTTAGACTTTGTTGTACGGTTCCTGAAAAAGGCCACATAGTGGTTTTATTGTCTGCCACCGATCTCTGCAAGGCTTTCCAAAGGCAAAGACTTTGAAGGAAGAACTAACACCAAATAATGTAACAAACAAAATTACCCTGGGAATACTGGGGAATTATCCAATTATTAGACTGATAAAAATGGACAGAAATAGGTGCAGTTACACACACCTATAATTCCAGGTACTTGGGAGGTTGAGTCAGGTAAATCACAAGTTTGAGGACAGCCTGTGCAACTTCATAAGATCCTGTCTCAAAACAAAAATGAATATATATATATATATATATATATATATATATATATATATAATATATATGCATATATATATAATACATACACACATATAAATATGTATACACATATACATATGTATACACATTTACATACATAAACAAAAATAAAAAGAGCTAGGATGTAGATCAGCAGTAGAGCATTACTGAATTCAATTCTCAGTACTGCAAAAAGTAAAATAAAAAATTAGAACAGATAATGTATAAAATAACCATGGGACTGCTTTAGTAAAACATTCTTCTGTAGACTTTTACAACTGGTTTTCTTTTAGGTCACATAATATTTTAGGTAATTTGATCATGTGCAATTTCCCCTCTTGGAAGGCAACTTTAGCATCAGTGAACTCTCGCCATGTGCTCAAACAATAGGACTTTCTGATCCCTAGATTTATTTTCTGTACTTTTAGATAGCTGTCATTAACAGGTGTCAGAAAATATTAAGTGGAAAGTAAATTTTAAATTGCATGTTTTTTCTGAGGAGCATGATGAAATTTTGAGTCCCCATCCCACTGGAACATGATTCATTCCTTTGTGCATTGTAGTCACACCATATACACTACCTGCCTGTGGGTCCCTTAATAGCCTTCCCAGTTACCATATTGACTGTTGTGGTATCACAGAGTTTGTTTTCTAACCCTTATTTTATTTACTAAAGATCCCAAAGTACAAGGGAAATGATATAAAGAAGTCACCAATACACAAAAAAATGGAAGGACAGATTTACTATGGTATTATGTGGCAATACATCAGGGGATATAGGAAAACACAGCACCTATAGACTTTCTTACTATCTGTGGTTTCAGATACCCACTGGGAGTCTTGGAATTTATCTTCGGTAGGTATTACTATATGTTCCAAATTCCCTTGTAGAACATTCCTTAACTTGTACATAGATTCTAAAGGTCTCTAAAGCTACTACATATTATTATGTTTCTAACTCCAAATGGTTTATTTGCAATTCCACTATAGAAAAGTGAACTAAAAGAATAAAAATACTGTAACACCTTAAATATTATTTCCATAATTTTGTGTTACATTTTTAATAAAAGTATTGTCCTTGTAACTTTTGAGAGGCTTGTTTTAAATAGCTCTAGAAATAGTTAATACTTTCAATATTGTTGACCTTTTGATTTTAGCTGCATAACCTAGAAATACTTTTATTGATTTTTAAAATAATAAGTAATATGTCATAATCTGTTGTTCATATGACAAAGCATTAATCCAAGGAATTTAAATTTAGCATTATGGTGTTTATAACTGTACAGTTAATAATGGGCTGTTTTAGTAACCAAAGGTGTATTTCAAATTCCTTTTTCACTGTGAAAGGCTGGTTTTGCACAGGGATGGAGTTACCTCAGATCATGGAGTAAATAAAATCTTTTACAACTCCTTGCATTTCTTTACAGACTTCTGGAATTAAGTCTACTCAATAAATTTAGAGACTCTCTGGCAATTCAGATAACCCTGTAACAGCTTTCTATATTCAAAACATTAGTGATCCTTCTCCAAGAAAATATAGCTGACAATACACTTTAATGCCTTTTAATGAGTAATCATTGATTAATGAAATATCGTCCCTAAAATGCTTTTCAAGACCATGGAATGATATAAATTTAGATATTGAGAATAGGAAGTGGTAAGATATTAGTTTACTACCAAAATAAGCACAAATAAAATTGTTTCTTCCTGCTACATATTTGTAACTTAAAATAGATCTGAGTTTATAACTCAGTCATACTTCCAACACACACATATACATACACATTCACATATATGACATTCATATCAGATGACAGCTATGTGCAAAATGAATTCAAGCTGTCATGGTTAAACTTAGTTAAGACAATAAGTTAGAAGGAGCCTATAGCCAGAAAAGCCTATATTTTGCTTTCTGTGTACACATACTGACAATAAAACAGCAATACTAGGTTCTCCATTGATAAAATAATGTAAGCCTCTATGTATGTGTGCTGCTTAGCATTTTCCTGGAATCATGTTAACATTCTGCTTATTTGGCATGTAACATATAAGCCAATGTTGAAGTTAGAAAACACATTTTTAGTTAATTTAACAGGCCACAAGGTATATATTAGCAGTTCTTAAAATATTAGTGCAATTTTTGACAATTTAATGATCATGTGATATGTCTGTCCATTACTCCTTAGAGTTAGGATATAATTAATATGAGTAATTATTTTTTTCTGCATATTTGCCAAATTTTCTACATTGGAAAAACTAGAAGCTGAGCCATAATAATACTACAGACAGATTGTTATTTCTAAGATATATTATGCAAGTAAATAATAAAAAAAAAGTTTAGCTTCCAAATCAGTTTGGAAAAATAAATCTAGGTACAAATCATAAAGCAATCAGATGAAAAAGAAAAAAGAAGTGTTATACTTTTAATTACAGTGGAAATTTTGCTATTAACAAAATAACCTATAAAGTATGTAAACTTAATGATTTGTACCATTGAGTACATTTTAATTATTTAATATATTGATTTAGCATAATATCTTTTTGCATTTTTATTTATTATGACACAATAAAATATTGCAAATAACTGATCATTATCTTGAATAATATGTAGTTTCAAAATCAAAAATATATGTATATGCTACTAATAATTAGGCAATTCTATTTCTACTTGGTTCCTGAAGGTGCATTTCATTTTATTTTTCCTAATATACCAGTTCATTTGAATGCATTCGATTCTATCAATCACATTGTTAAAAGTAGTTATTTTCTTATTTCAATTTTTTCTGGAAACCTTTTTCATAAGAACTCAAACATGTATGTTTCACCAGAGTATTGATGTTAAAACTGACTTGATAAACCCCACTGATGTGGTCTGCATTAAAACTAACAAGAGGTTCAAGAGCAGTGGTAGCAACTACTGGCTGTCTTACTTAATGGCCATTTTATATTTCTGTCACTAAATGACTACCATGCTTTCAGCATTCTGTATGTATTTCATTTCTCAATTCCTTATTTTATAGTCTTTCTTTCTAATACCTAGATAACAGAGAAGACAATGTTGGAATAGCCAGCATTGTTCTTGAACTAATATTCTATTGAACAGTGGCTGGTAGGGTATTTTGAAAAAGTACAAGTTGTAATAAATCATGGCATCCACCAATGACAGTTTCAAATGAACACATTTATTGGGCCAGACAAGTACATCACTGAGAGTGTTATTTACCTCAGGTGGTGACATATAGTGCCAGATGTTGGATTTAAACTCTGACTTAGTGATTGCGGCTGAAAGCTGCATTGGCATTTTAAAAAGCATCTGTTATAAACACTGATCGAGTAAAACACGAACCACAGAGCTTAATGTAAGCGATACCGAATGAGAGTTTGAAGCGATTACCTTGGCAAGTTCAGCAAGCACTGAAGCTGAGGCAAACTCAGAGTATCAACATGTTCCTGTTAAAAGCAACTTTGGGGTGTCGTTTTTCTGAACATTTCAACATAGAAGGATATAAAATATGTAAATATTTTTTTTAACAAAAAAGATATTATTTAATGGCAAGATGGGGTTTATCCCAGAAATACAGCATTGGTTTAATATTCACAAGTTAATCAGTATATAATACCATCCCAGATTAAAGGACAAATACCCATGTTTGGATCAATATCTGCATGAAAAATATCATTTGAAAAACTCAATTTCTTTTCATGAAAAAAAAAATGCATCAATCAGGGAATAAAAGAAACTTCCTCTACCTGACAAAGGTGTGTGTGGAAAAGAGACACTCCAGCGAACACAATGACTGTTGGTGAAAGATTCAACTGTCTTTCTTTTTTTTTTTTTCTTTTTTTTTTTTATTTTATTATTGGTCTTTCAAAACATTACATAGTTCTTAATACATCATATTACACGGTCTGATTCAAGTGGGTTATGAACTCCCACTTTTACCCCGTATACAGATTGCTGTATCACATCAGTTACCCTTCCATTGATTTACATATTGCCTTTCTAATGTCTGATGAATTCTGCTCTCTATCCTAACCTCTACTATCCTCCCTCCCCTCCCCTCCCCTCCCCTCTTTTCTCTCAACCCCCTCTACTGTAAAACATTTCTTCCACTTGTATTATTCTTCCCTTACCCCTCACTTCCTCTTGTATGTAATTTTGTATAACCCTGAGGATCACCTTCCCTTTCCATGCAATTTCCCTTCTCACTCCCTTTCCCTCCCACCTCTCATCCCTGTTTAATGGAAATCTTCTTCTCCTGCTATTCGTCCCTACTCTATCCTTAGTTACTCCCCTTATATCAAGAAGTCATTTGGCATTTGTTTTTTAAGGATTGGCTAGCTTCACTTAGCATAATCTGCTCTAATGCCATCCATTTCCCTCCAAATTCTATGATTTTGTCATTTCTTAATGCAGAGTAATACTCCATTGTGTATAAATGCCACATTTTTTTTATCCATTCATCTATTGAAGGGCATCTAGGTTGGTTCCACAATCTTGCTATCGTGAATTGTGCTGCTATGAACATCGATGTAGCAGTGTCCCTGTAGCATGCTCTTATTAGGTCTTTGGGGAATAGACCGAGAAGGGGAATAGCTGGGTCAAATGGTGGTTCCATTCCCAGCTTTCCAAGAAATCTCCATACTGCTTTCCAAATTGGCTGCACCAATTTGCAGTCCCACCAGCAATGAACAAGAGTGCCCTTTTCCCCGCATCCTCTCCAGCACTTATTGTTGTTTGACTTCCTAATGGCTGCCAGTCTTACTGGAGTGAGATGGTATCTTAGGGTGGTTTTGATTTGCATTTCTCTGACTGCTAGCGATGTTGAGCATTTATTCATGTACTTATTGATTGATTGTATGTCCTCCTCTGAGAAGTGTCTGTTCAGGTCCTTGGCCCATTTATTGATTGGGTTATTTGTTATCTTATTGTCTAATTTTTTGAGTTCTTTGTATATTCTGGTTATTAGGGCTCTATCTGAAGTGTGTGGAGTAAAGATTTGTTCCCAGGATGTAGGCTCCCTGTTTATCTCTCTTATTGTTTCTTTTGCTGAGAAAAAACTTTTTAGTTTGAGTAAGTCCCATTTGTTGATTCTAGTTGTTAACTCTTGCGCTATGGGTGTCCTATTGAGGAATTTGGAGCCCGATCCCACAGCATGTAGATCATAACCAACTTTTTCTTCTATCAGATGCCATGTCTCTGATTTAATATCAAGCTCCTTGATCCATTTTGAGTTAACTTTTGTGCATGGCGAGAGATAGGGATTCAGATTCATTTTGATGCAAATGGATTTCCAGTTTTCCCAGCACCATTTGTTGAAGATGCTATCCTTCCTCCATTGCATGCTTTTAGCCCCTTTATCAAATATAAGATAGTTGTAGTTTTGTGGATTGGTTACTGTGTCCTCTATTCTGTACCATTGGTCCACCCGCCTGTTTTGGTACCAGTACCATGCTGTTTTTGTTACTATTGCTCTGTATTATAGTTTGAAGTCTGGTATCGATATACCGCCTGATTCACACTTCCTGCTTAGCATTGTTTTTGCTATTCTGGGTCTTTTATTATTCCATATGAATTTCATGATTCTTTTATCTATTTCTACAAGATATGCTGTTGGGATTTTGATTGGCATTGCATTGAACTTGTAGAGAACTTTTGGTAATATCGCCATTTTGATGATGTTAGTTCTGCCTATCCATGAGCAGGGTATATTTTTCCATCTTCTAAGGTCTTCTTCTATATCTTTCTTTAGGGTTCTGTAATTTTCATTGTATAAATCTTTCACCTCTTTTGTTAGGTTGATTATCAAGTATTTTATTTTTTGGGGGGATATTGTGAATGGAGTAGTTGTCCTCATTTCCGTTTCAGAGGATTTGTTGCTGATATACAGGAATGCCTTTGATTTATGCGTGTTGATCTTATATCCTGCCACTTTGCTGAATTCATTTATTAGCTCTAATAGCTTCTTTGTAGACCCTTTTGGGTCTGCTAGGTATAGAATCATATCATCTGCAAATAGTGATAATTTAAGTTCTTCTTTTCCTATTTTTATGCCTTTAATTTCTTTCTTCTGCCTAATTGCTCTGGCCAGTGTTTCGAGGACTATGTTGAACAGAAGTGGTGAGAGAGGGCATCCCTGTCTTGTACCAGATCTTAGAGGGAATGCCTTCAATTTTTCTCCATTCAGAATGATGCTGGCCTGTGGCTTATCATAGATTGCTTTTACAATGTTGAGGTATGATCCTGTTATCCCTAATTTTTCTAGAGTTTTGAACATAAAGGGATGCTGTACTTTGTAGAATGCTTTTTCTACATCTATCGAGATGATCATATGGTTCTTATTTTTAAGTCTATTAATGTGGTGAATAACATTTATTGATTTCCGTATATTGAACCAGCCTTGCATCCCAGGGATGAATCCTACTTGATCATGGTGTATAATTTTTTTGATATGTATTTGAATCTGATTCGCCAGAATTTTATTGAGGATTTTTGCGTCAAGGTTCATTAGAGATATTGGTCTGTAGTTTTCTTTCTTTGAAGTGTCTTTGTCTGGTTTCGGAATCAGGGTGATGTTGGCCTTGTAGAATGAATTTGGAAGTTCTCCCTCTTTTTCTATTTCCTGAAATAGCTTGAAAAGTATTGGTGTTAGTTCCTCTTTAAAGGTTTTGTAAAACTCTGCTGTATACCCATCCGGTCCTGGGCTTTTCTTAGTTGGTAATCTTTTGGCTGTGCTCCTCCTCTAATTAGGGTGATCTGTCTACCACGCTGATCAGTGGCAGGTCTGACCCCCCTGTGGGCACGGATGGCAGCTCTGCTCTGCCCCCACTCCAATTGTGGTAATGTAACTACCACGCCCTGGGGTCGTTGGTCCTGATCTGGATGTGGGTGGCGGCTCTGCTGGGTCCCCATTCCAATTGGTGTGATGTGTCTACCACGCTGGCAGGCCTCTAGGCAGTTCTGCACAGCCCCCACTCCCAATGGGGGTACCTGACTACCTCTCCAACGGGTCGCTGAGCCCCCTCCGGACCCAGGCGGCGACCCTGCTCCGCCCCCACCCCAACCAGTGTGACGCGACTGCCTCGGTGTTACATGTCCACCACGCTGGCAAGCTACCTGGCCTGTCTTTCCAATGGGCTGCAGGTCTGCCTGCCCTGCTTGCTCAGATGGCAGCTCTGCACAGCCCCTACTCCAAATGAGGTTACTTGGCTACCGCGCTGTGGGGTCACTGGTCCTATTCTAGGCATGGGCGGCTACTCTCTTCAGCCCCAGCTGCGTTTGGTGTGTCATGATACCACGCCGCTGGTCATTTGGCCTGCTCTGGGCACAGGTGGAAGCTCCACTCTGCCCCACAGCACCCAGCAGGAGCCTGACTGAGAAGCAGTCACCGCTGGTTCCCTAGCCTTGGGCTGACGCAGCTTCGGTGGCCAGAACCCCGCCTCTCGGATTCCGATACACTCTCCGCTGGGAGCTGGCTCCAGCGAGCGACCCCCATGGGTTCCCCAGCCCCAGGCCAAAACTGTTCCGGGAGTCAGAACCCAGTCACCCCAAGCTCAGCGCACTCTCCACTTGGAGCTGGCCTCCACCGGCAGTCTCCGCAGTTTCCTCAGACCTGGGCCAGGTTAGCCCCGGGAACCAGAATCCAGCTGCTCAGTGCCCGGCGCACGCCTTGCCAGGCAGGAGCCTCTAGGAGTATTCTCCACAAGTTCCCCAGTCCGGAGCCTGAGCAAGAAATCTGTCTGCTAGACGCAGGCAAGTACCAGCCTGAAATCACCTTTTGACATCACTAAAATGCTACCATTTTATGAATTTGTAGTATTTTTGCATATGTTTCTCTTTAAAAAACACACTATGGATACTTCAGTTGGAGACAGCAAAAGGAACTGGCTCCACGTATGCTGCCCAGTGAGGGACATTTTCAATATATTAAAGTGCATATTAGTCAAAGTTGTTTACATAGGTCTACAAATAACATCTACAGCCTGACACAATTTTGTCCATAAGCATCTAGAAATAATAATTGCTGCAGTTTATTATAGTGCAATAATTTTCTTTGTAGGAAGTATGAATCAATTTGATTTTATATTCTGATATTCATTCATCATAATTGGGATTTTGCCTTTAATTTTAATTGCCTTTAATTTTATTTTGTATGTTTTGTAAGAAAATGATATTATTGAAAAGATTTTGAGCATTTATATTTATGATATTATATTTTGAGAAAACATTCAAATTTTGCATAATGAATATAATTCAGTCTATTTTATAATTTTTAAATTTATTACTCAATGAAAAAAATATGAAAAAATTGGTCTATAACCCAAGGACTTAAAAACAGCATACTACAGGGACACGGCAACATCATTGTTTATAGTAGCACAATTCACGATAGCTAAAACTATGGAACCACCCTAGATGCCCTTCAATAGATAAAATATATACACAAGGGGATATTACTCAACAGAGCTAAGTTTTAATGGTACTTTTCTTCTAAAGTTCTCTTTCAGAATTCTCTCTTATGGTTTGATATCTGAAAACATTCCTTCTTTGAAAGAATTCATTGCTAAAAATCTACTTTTTTTATGTTCATCTCATTTCTTCCATCAAACTAGACTTTGTTTCCTCAACTTATTTTCCCTATAAAACACCTTCTCAAAAAGGAACAGATTTAAAAGTAACACAATTTCTATATCTCAACTCCCTTATCTTAGAACTAAAAATCCAGTGTTATTTTTTTTTTCCTATACTGTAATGAAAACAAAGTTCTATATTTTAGGAATTTTTTTTTCAGTGTAGATACATACAGCCTATTTTCAAATTTACCTGCTAGGTAGATAATTCTTACAGTTAAAAATATAAGTTATCAAAAACTGCTGTGGCTCATTCATATCAAGTTCAAATGAGAATTTTTGATCAAGAGCTTAGAGATCCAGGTTTTGCTATTTTGAACCAACACATACTTAGATTGAGCCAATACATACACATTTAATATGTATCAAATCAGAAACAAGGTGAAGAACTTTTGTAGATAATCCTATTAGGTAGTAGGTTATCATAGTTCTAGCTGTGACACACACACACTCACATACACACACACACACATAAATGTAAGTATTTTTAAGGGACATATAGTAACATGCACATTGAAAAATGAGAATTTGGAGAATGTAAAAACTCAAAGACTAAGAAGTCTTAACATATAGACCTAATACCTATCAAAAAGAGAATACCCAAGAGCATCATTTGCAAAGTACATGATTCAAACAGAATAAGTTTATGTGATTTAAATAAAATTTACAGGCATGTACAATAACCATAATGTGACTCTTTAGCCATGTTTGAATAAAGCTAGAATTCAATGAAATAAATAGAAAAAGCATTTTCAAGTTAATTGTATGTCAAATTATATATTGATCTGTCTTTTCTTTATTTTGGTTATTGTGAACTAAACCTATAAGTATCTTCTAACAATTCAAAGTTTAAAAAACACAACTCCTGTCATTAAAGAAAGAACATAGGAGCTGATTTTATATTCTATAATTTTCTCTTCAAAATCCTTTGAAGGTGCTTTATCATATCTAGGTGACCAACACATAATAAAGTTATATTCAATAACATATAGAGTGTATAGGAATGGCAGGCACAGTATTCTGAGCTTGGTAGAGGACTTCACAAGCAAAAGCTTCATGACTTGCATTTCCATTCACTATGCTTCAATTATAAGAGTTCATAAAGGGAAAGGTAGCACAAATCTGAAGAAACTACAAGTGGTCAGGTTTAATAATACAATTCAAATGTTAAAAATAATATTTAATATTATGCCATGGGAAGTTGCACTAGTAAAAGACTTTTAAGGAATGAAAAACCATTTCAGATTGAATTCAAATTCATGTTGTTCTCATATTACATAATAAGGGAGAGCTTTCATATTAACTGTGTCAGAAATTCAATAGGTACTTTCAGTGCCACAGTCTGGCTGGGCACACAATCATGAGCCATCTCACAGCCTTGTAGATTCCAACAGCAATTGTTTATTCCCGAACTCACACAGGCACTCTACACACGTTCTGGGGAAATTCACGTTCTCAATCCCAAATACTCTCTGAATCCCGGGAGAACTCAACAGGAACTCAAGGAGCGGGAGTGCCTGAGGCAGCAGGATAAGCCCTATTCCCAGCAGGGTCCACCTTAACCCTGGAACCGCCCTAAACCCAAGGAGCAGGATACTCCCTAAAACCTGATCTGCCCTAAACCCGGATCCGCCCTGGTCCTTGAGCAAGGTCACCTTACTCAAGCATACATGCAATGTCACTGCAAATGACCTGGGTCCAAAGGCAAGCCCATTTCCACAATGGAGAGTCCTTCCTCTAAGCAACATGGAGTAGGCTGACAAAGAAACTGCCATGTGTCATTCCTACTTGACAATGGCTCTCAGCATCTCAGCAGACATTGCTATACTGACAAGTGAACCACTCAAACCCCATTATTGTCTGGATGCATGCTGTAGGATATAGGAACAAGGCTATAAAATGGGGAAAGCATAATTCATAAACAAAATGTTCAGTAATTTGGAACAACAAATCTCCCAATAACTAGAACAGTCTGACAAAGGCTGATGTGATATATAAAGATAGACAAATTTAGGAATAGCATTAAAAATAAGCAGAACTTTATCAGAAATGGGAAACTTTTATCATCAAGGGAAAAATTGGTAGTGATGATCTACATTACATTGTAAAGAATCCCTGATATAATTTCTACTGTGTTTGTGTATTTCACTGATCCTTTGGTTTCTGAAACTTCTATTTATGAATCTACCTTTTATATACAAAGTACAAAGCATCACCAAATATTTCTTAAAGGAATAGGAATGCCAATTACATTTGCAGCTAGAATGTTGAAGCTGAAGTAGGAATACCAAATTTTTAATAGACTTTTTTCAGGGAGGTTCAATAAGACATCTATTTTGCTATTGCCACATATTTTTCACTTGCCCTAAATTATAGAGCTCAAAATAGCTATCTACTTTTGTTTTTTTAATCAAAAATAAAGAAGGGAGATGGAGAGTTTCTATCTCATCACACTAAGAATGTACTAAACTATATTATAAATAAACAAATGTATACCAATTATTAATAAGAATATTGCATTTAAAGGACAAATACTGAATTATTTTAAACTAGTGTGTTTAAAATCCATGAAAACTATTGCTTTAAATTATTATGCCAATTTCATGCCAATTAATCAATATTCATGACTAACCTTTTATTAAAGTTGATAAAATTATAGATGAATGTAAAAACTAGAAATTACTTCCTTAAAGTGGAAATTATCAGTAGGCATTTGTAGTATTTTAGGGTCTGTTGATATTACTACTTTTTATTGAATAAAACTTCAAAATCAACATGTTTTATTTCCTTAGTTGTCACATGTGTGAATAGAAAATGTAATATATTTATTTCTTCTCCCACTGGCTACATCTTGATACAATTCAGTATCAGGTAAATTCAACAGTGATGCACCTCTTCTTAAAACACAGTTAACTTCCTTACCTCTAGAACAGATTCCTTTAAACCTCTAAAGTTTCCATACAAAATCAAAATGATTAAGGGTAAGGTGACATCAAATGCTTTCTGGAAAACATGGTATCAATTATCTGACCTCCATGTTCCCTATAACAATTTGTCTTTGGGAAAGCTATATGACTGTACAATGTTGTGGACAGCAAGATTCATCTGCACTTGCTAATATGATCAACAATGCTATAAAAAGTTAACTGAGCTTATATTTTTTATAACACTTGGAGAGACAGTAAAACCATGAGAGAGTTTTAGGGTAGTTGAGGACAGAAAATTTGTACCATAGCATAATTGATATGGCAAGACAAAGAAAACATTTCATTGATGATATTACATTAATTCTGTAAAGGTATTTTATTTTAAATATAATTTATAATAAAAGATATTTAACTGGAAGGAGAATAAATGGTAAGAAATTTTCAGCTGAAATCATCATGCTTTGTACATAATGTATAGTCTGAATAAATTAAACGTTTTCTATTTAAGGCATCATTTCAATTGTAGTACTTTCAGCTAATATGTAAGTGGCAATGTTTCAAGTTACAGATAGATTGGTAAAATAGCAATGTATCCATAAAAGCATAATTATGTTAGTAGTGTCCCTTCCTAAAAGTCACTTAATTTCAAAAACTAGTCAAGAAAGAAATACCCTAAGCTTAAAACAAAAAACAAACAATAAGTTTAAGAAGTTGATATGTAGATCTGAGATTGTTGCATTTTACTACAAGACACTACTAATAATTTACTTAAAAAATGAGAATGATGAATAGAATAATTTTGGAGTTAAGTAAGTCATAAAGACCAGTAATATTTTTACACAAAATATACAATTGATTGAAATCACAGGGAAGTGCTCACTTTGGCAGTTCATGTACTAAATTTGGAACAATACAGAGAAGATTAGCATGGCCCCTATGAAATACTGGCATGTAAATTTGCTAAGCATTTCATACTAACAAATATAAAAATATAAAATAAAGTAAAAAATAAAATGTCAGAGAAGCAGCCACCCACTCTAGAAATCAAGTGTGTATGGATATTATGCAAATTATTATTTTACAAAAGTTAGCAATTTATCAAATTAATTTGCAAAATTGTCATTTCTGTAAACTAATTTTAATTACTTGTATGTTGAAATGAATGAAATGCTTTGACTTATGATTCTGTGTTCTTCAGAATATAATTTCACCACAATTTTCAAATAAAAATGAAACTAAGACAATTTTTAAATGATATAAACATAATCTGGACTATTTCCCAAATCAGTAGAAGACAGAAAATAATTAGGATCAAAAATAAAATTAATGAAATTGCAATTAAAAAAATACACAGAATAAATGCAACAAAGAATTGATTATCTGAAAAGATAAATAAGATTGATAAACCCTTAGGTCAACTAATTAAAAGAGAGAAAAAACTAAATCATGAAAACAAGAGATGAATTAGGAGATATCACCACAGGTACCTCTTAAATACAGATTATCATTAATAATGTTTTGTAAGTTTATATTACAATAACCTGAAAAATCTAGACATTATGGACAAATTTCTAGACAAATTTGACCTACCCAAACTGAACCATGGGAAAAAGAAAACTAAACAGATCAATATCAAGCAAAGGGAAAAAATAGCATTTAAAAACCTTGCAACAAAGAAAAGCCCAGGGACAGATGGGATCCTCAGCTGAATTTTGCCAGATCTTTAAATAAGAATTAACATCACCAGGTGTGGTGGAACACACCTGTAATCCCATCAGTTTGGGAAGCTGAGACAGGAGGATCAAAAGTTCAAGGCCAGCCTCAGCAATTTAATGTGGTCACAAGCAACTTAGTGAGAACTTGTCTCAAAAAAAAAAAAAAAAAAAAAAAGCTGTGATGATTATCCCATAAAATAGAAAAGGACAGAACACAGCAAAATTCATTCTATGAAGCCCACATTATCCTGATATCAAAACCAGATGAAGACCCATGTGGGAAACAATACTATACACCAATATATCTTATGAATATAGACGTAAACAAAAAAAATGTTTAATCCATGGTATGAAACCCACAGTGATCAGTTATGTTTCATTCAAGGGAGACAAGGTAGGTTCAACATATATGCAAATCAATAAATATAATTCACCACATAAGTAGAATTTATATTAATAATCACATTATCATCTCAGTAGATGTAGAAAAAGCCTTGAAGAAAACCTAGCTTCATGTTAAAAATGCTGGAGAAATTAGGCATAGAAAGAAGTTACTTCAACATTGTAAAGGCTATATACAACAAATCCAAGGCCAATATCATACTGTACAGAGAAAAACTGAAAACATTTCCTTCAAAGTCAGAAACGAGTCAGAGACACCACGTTTGCCACTCCTATTCAATAAAATTCTTGAAACTCTAGCCAGAACAATTGAGCAAGTAAAGGAAATTAAAGGGATATAAATAGGAAAAGAAGTCAAATTATCTCTGTTTGCTGATGACATGATCCCAAGTATAGAAGACAACACCCTCCCCCTCCCCCCAAAAAAAAATTCACAAGAAGATTTCTAAAGCTGACTAGAACATTGTAACAACCTGAGTATTTACTTAACCTAGAAGCAATGGTTTATAATTCCAAATTCAGTGTTTAAGGTAACTTTTATAACACGTAGCTACTGCAAATAATGAACATTGACTATATCTATCTATATCTATTGCATAAGAAATTGTAAAAGTAAAAAAATACATTATTCAGGGACTTACATGGAAAAGAAACTTGAAAACCAAAAGGATAAGCAGAAACTTAAACTTTAACTACTATAAATATATTCAAAATGAAGAGGCTTCTGTTTCAGCTCTGTGTGCATGACACCTTAGGTTTTCCAAAATGGGGGAGCTGAAATCAATACTGGATAAAACCAGGACTAAATGTTATGAAGGAAAAATTGGCTAGAAAATCCCACCCACTAGCAACTATAGAAGATTAATAAACATCTCTCCCTCAAACTGGACTAAAATTTACCAAACAAACAAAAATCTGTAACAAAAATAAGAACATTAGGCCCTATGTCATTTATTAACTTTGGCTTACCATAAACCAGACATTAATTTCAAATTTGCATACTTTCATAGATGATGCCACTCAAGTCTCTATTTTTATGTGTATACAAACAAATCTCATGGATCATGTGAAAGTGAAAGGGTAAAGTTTCTAAGCTGGAAAGCTTGAATTAAAAACTTGAATTAAAATGTAAAAGATTAGGTGTTATTAAGTTCCTCTGTTACACCCAAATTCCTGAGATAGTTAAGACAACGCCCTACTGGCCATTCAGCCTAGGGCCCTGTGCAGTTTGTCACAGGGCCCGAACCAATCAGTTTGAATGTGTATCCCCCTTCAGAGTGATCAATCACCCCCGCCCGACCTGTTCCTGCCAATGAATGTGCCAATCACCCCCGCCCGACCTGTTCCTGCCAATGAATGTGCCAATCACATCTCAGAGTTGTTGTTCAATTTTCCTGTGCCTCATGATGATTTATTCTGATGTATGCAAAGCCCACCGCCCTCTCCAGAAAGTGTACTTAAGCTCTGCTTGACCTCTGTTCTGGGCTCTGGGCTGCTCTTCCTTTTTGAGTGAGCACGGAGCCCCAGCGCGCTGGAATGGATCCCCAATAAATCCCCTTTTTCCAATTGCATGGAGTAAGTCTCTTGTGTGGTCTCTCTCTCCCACGCTCCGCCGGACCCCTTTTACAAAAGTAGTAAAAAGAAAACCACTTTTTAAGACTCACTCACAACAAAAGCTCAAATGTTACCACAAGTGAAGTTAAATAAATAAACTTTAGTTTTAAATACAAGGAAGCCTGAAACAACTCACTATAAATAAAAGTAAGTAAAAAATCATGATCAGCAGAACTATAAATAAATACTTCTATAAAAAAGATGTATCCTAAATAAGCATAATTATTTCAGAAAAAATAGAATATGACTTAGAATGAGTATATTTAAAAAAAGGAAACCGGAATTCTTTTTTTTTTTTTCATATGACAGTGGAATGCATTACAATTCTTATTACACATAAAGAGCACAATTTTTCATATCTCTGGTTGTACACACAACACAGTATATTCACACCAATTTGTTCTGTCATACCTGTACTTTGGATAATAATGATCATCACATTCCACCATCATTAATTATCCCATGTCCCCTCCCTTCCCCTCCAACGCCTCTGCCCTATCTAGAGTTTGTCTATTCCTCTCAAGCTCCTGCTCCCTATCCCACTATGATTCAGCCTCCTTATATCAAAGAAAACATTCAGCATTTGGTTGTTTGGGATTGGCTAACTTCACTTAATATTATCTTCTCTAATTCCATCCATTCCATGCAAATGCCATGATGTTTATAGCAGCACAATTCATAATTACGAATCTGTGGAACCAACCTAGACCTTTCCTTCTTTAAAGTTCTTCTTCAATGTCTTTCTTTAGTATTCTGTAGTCTTCATTGTATAGGTCTTTCACTACTTTTTTGGATTCACTCTATTCATTCATTGTATAGGTCTTTCACTACTTTTTTGGAGTTTTTTTTGTTTGTTTGTTTGTTTGTTTTTTTGAGGCTATTTGTGAATGGGGTAGTTTTTCTAATTTGTCTTTCTGAGAGTTCATCACTGATATATAGAAATGTGTTTGATTTATGAATGTTGATTTTATATCCTGATACTTTCCTGAATTCTAGATGCTTTCTGGTGAAGTTTTTTGGATCCTCTAAATATAGAATTAAGTCCTTGGCAAATAGTGATATTTTAATTTCTTTTTTTCCTATTCATATTCCTTTAATTTCTTTTGTCTACCTCATTGCTATGGCTGGAATTTCAAGGATTATTTTGAATAGGAGTGGTGAGAGAGGTCATCCCTGTCTTATTCTAGTTCTTAGAGGGGATGTTTGCAGTTTTTCTCTATTTAGAATAATGTGGCCTTGGGCTCAGTATAGATAGCTTTTAAAATATTGAGATATGTTCCTACTATCTCTAGTTGTTCTAGTGTTCAGAACCTGAAAGGATGTTGTATTTTATCAAATTCTTTTTCTGCATCTATTGAAATGATCATATGGTTTTTATCTTTAAGTTTATTTATTTAATGAATTACATTGATTGATTTTCATATATTGAAACAACCTTCAATCCCACTTCATTGGTGCACTACCATTTTAATAAGTTTTTGAATGAGATTTCCTAGAGTTTATAGAGAATTTTTCACATCTATGTTCATCAGAGATATTGGTCTAAAGTTTTCTTTCCTTGATGTCTCATTGTTTCATTTAGGTATTAGGGTGATACTAGCTTCATAGAAAGAGTGAGAATTCACTCCTTTTCTATTTGATGGGCTAATGTGAGGAGTATTGATATTAATTGTTTTTTGAAGGTCTTGTAGAACTTGGCTGAGAATCCATCTGGTCCTGGGCTTTTCTTGATTGTTAGGCTTTTGATGGTGACTTCTATTTTTTTTTTTTTTATTAAAATCAAGCTGTTTAAATTGTGTGCATCCTCCTGATTCAGTTTTGGCAGGTCATATTTCTCTAGAAATTTGTTAGTGTCATTGATATTTTCTGTTTTATTCGAGTATGAATTTTGAAAATACTTTTTAATCTTCTATGTCTCAGTAGTATCAATATTCTTTTTCATCAGGAATTTTAGAAATTTGAGTTTTTTCTCTCTTTTTTTTTTCATTAGGGTGGCTAGGGGTTTGTCAACGTTATTTATTTTTTCCAAGACCATCTTTTTGTTTTGTCAAATTTTTCAATTGTTTATTTTGTTTCAATTTCTTTGATTTCTGCCCTGATTTTAATTATTTCCTGTTTTCAACTACATTTCTATGACTTAGAGATGTAATGTCAAGTCATTTATTTGTTGACTTTTGCTTCTTTTAATGAATGAGCTCAATGAAATGAACTTTCCTTTAGTACTATCTTCATTGTGTCCCAGATATTTTGGTATGTTATATATAGGAATTCTCATTTACCTCTAAAATTTTTTTAAAATATTTATTTTTTAGTTATAGTTGGATACAATAACTTATTTATTTATTTATTTATTTTTATGTGGTACTGAGGATCAAACCCAGGGATCACATACACGAGGTGAGCACTCTACCGCTGAGCCACAACCTCAGCCCTGTAAGAATTTTTTTTTTTTTAAATCTGCTATTCATCATCATTCAATAACTTATTATTTCATCCCCAGGTGTTGCAGTATATTCCATTTTTAATTTTATCATTGATTTCTATTGTCTGATAGAATTCAGGATAGCATCTCTATTTTTTAAAATATTTTATTTTTCTGGTATTTGCTAAGAGTTGTTTTGTGGCATAACATACAGTCTATTTTAGAGAAGGATCCATGTGCTGCTGAGAAGACATTGTATTCACTCATCAATGGACGAAATATTCTATATATCTGTTAATTCTTAGCTATTGATTATATTATTGTGTTCTATAAATACTTTGTTTAATTGTTGTTTGAAAGATATATCCAGTGGTAAGAGAGGTGTGTAAATGTCACTCAGTATTATTCTGTTGTGGTCCATTTTATTCTTGAAATTGAGAAGGGTTTGTTTGATGTATGTGGATGCTCCATTGTTTGGGACATAAATATTTATGGTTGTTATGTCTTGTTGATGTATGATTTCATTAAACAGTATGGAATGTCTTTCTCTGACTAACTTTGGTTTGAAGTCCACTCTATCTGATAGGAGGTTGGAAACCCCTGCTTGTTTACACAGTCCATGTGAGTGGCATGGTTTTTTTACTCTCCTTTCACCTTCAGTCTTTGGATGTCTTTTCCAATAAGATTAGTCTCTTGAAGATAGCATATTGTTGGGTCTTTTTTTTTTTTAAATTTATTTAATCCAATCTTCCAGTCTATGTCTTTTAATTAATGAGTTTAGGCCATTCACATTCAGGGTTATTAATGAAATATGTTCTATATTCTTAGTCATTTTTTTTTTTTTTTGGTTTATAACTTGACTTGGTTTCTCCTTTGATTGATCTTTCCTGCTGTAGTTCCTCCCTTTGCAGATTTTTATGTTGTTTTTCATTTCCTATTTGAGATGAATATTCTATAGTGAAGGCTTTCTTGCTGTAAATTCTTTTAATTTTGGTCTATCATGGAAAGGTTTTATTGTCATTAACTCTGAGGCTTAATTTTGTTGGATATAAGATTCTTGGTTGGTATACATTTTCTTTCAGAGGTTAGTATATGTTGTTCCAGGATCTCTTGGCCTTTAGGGTCTGGGTTGAAAATTTGCTGGTATCCAAATTGTTCTCCCCCTCTATGTAATCTGATTCTTCTCTCTTGCGGCCTTTAAAATTCTATCCTTATTCTGTATGCTAGTCATTTTTATTATAATGTGCCTTGGTGTAGATCTATTGTAATTTTTTTATATATTTGGTGTACTATAAGCCTCTTGAATTTGATTTTCCAATTCATTATTTATGTTTGGGAAATTTTCTAATATTATTTCATTGAAGAGATAGTGCATTCTTTTGGTTTATATTCTGTGCCTTCCTCTATCCCAATAAATCTTAGATTTGGTCTTTTGATGTTATCTCATAATTCTTGAATATTCTGTTCATGGTGTCTTACCATCTTCACAGTGTGGCCAACTTTATTTTCAAGATTACATATTTTGTCTTCATTGTCTGAGGTTCTGTCTTACAAATGATCTAGTCTGGTGGTGGTGCTTTCTATTTATTTATTTATTTTTTATTTGGTTTTGTGTTTTCTTCATTCCAAGAATTTTTTTCCCCAGAATCTGTATCTCTCTCTTGAAGTAATCTTTTGCTACCTGTATTTTCTCTCTTATCTCTTTATCGGAGTGATTTATTGTTGCCTGTATTTGTTCTCTTATATCTTTGAATGATGTGCAGATCTTTTTGGTTATGTACATTCTGAACTCCTTCTCTGATATTTCATCTACTGTGCTGTCAATGGATTCTATTATTGTGTCATCTTGGTTTGTTTGGGGCACTGTCTGCCCTTGTCTTTTTATGCTCTTTGTGTGTCTTCCCCTCTAGCAGTGTGGATCTGAGGTATTTCATTTTCTACTCTATACTCTTGGAGTGTCCCTGCAAGTTACCTATGTCTCGCCTTTAATGGAGAGATCAATATTAACAGCACACCATGCAAATGATATACAGCCTTAAATTAAATAGCTCCTGTTTAGATGATTACAATTTTTTTCACAATAAACAGAAATGGTGTGTTTAGTTATTATCTGCAAGATACACAGTAGGTTTGTAAAATGATCTACTGATTTAATAGTGAACAAAGTGAGAAACGGGGCACGAGGGGAGTGGGTATAGTGTGATGTTTACGAGGTAGATGGTGAGAATGCAGAGGTATTAGATTGTGGGAAGAGTGAAAGATGGATCAAAAGAAGTTGGCTGTCAACAAGAGAAAAGAGAGAAAAAAGGTGGCCGACCCAGTGCAAGACTCTCTCCTGCTTCTGCAACAAGAATATTCGCTATTTGCACACCTAGGAGGGATACTCTGGCAAAAAATCCAGAAAAGTCCTTGGTGATCATCATCTGGATCCTGCCTGTTCTCCCTAGATGGAAGCAGCCACTTCCCTAGTTGGTGGTGGGGTAGCTTCAAACCTCTAAGAACCTTTATGTTGGGCTTCTAGCCCCTAGTCAGTATCTCAAGATATAAGATGGTGATGCAGCTAAAGATGGTGATGGCAGCAGTGGTGGCAACTTGAGATGGCATTAGAAGGGTCCCAAGATGGAACCGAACACTTTTATTAGAGATGGGGCTGAAAGGGCAGGATTAACCATGGCTTTAGGTGACCTATTTGGAGATGCAGTGCTATGGTGTAAAGGTATAGTCCTCAAAGTGTTGAGGAGTCCTGAGCCTGGGATTGGGCTCCATGAGGGTCTGTAGGGGCAGTCCTGGGCATGCCTGGTCCCCACAGGGTTCAGCAGGGCTGTCCTGCACATGCGTGGCCACTGCAGGAAAGCAGATTCTTTTTTTTTTTTTTATTGTTGGTCATTCAAAACATTACACTTGATGTATCATATTTCACAGTTTGATTCAAAAGGGTTATGAACTCCCATTTTTACCCCGTATACATATTGCTGAATCACATCAGTTACATCAATTACATTTCCATTGATTTACATATTGCCATTCTAGTGTCTGATGAATTCTGCTCTCTATCCTAACCTCTACTATCCCCCCTCCCCTCCCCTCCCCTCTTCTCTCTCAACCCCCTCTACTGTAAAACATTTCTTCCACTTGTATTATTCTTCCCTTACCCCTCACTTCCTCTTGTATGTAATTTTGTATAACCCTGAGAATCACCTTCCTTTTCCATGCAATTTCCCTTCTCTCTCCCTTTCCCTCCCCCCTCTCATCCCTATTAATGTTGATCTTCTTCTCCTGCTCTTCGTCCCTACTCTGTCCTTAGTTACTCCCCTTATATCAAGAAGTCATTTGGCATTTGTTTTTTAAGGATTGGCTAGCTTCACTTAGCATAATCTGCTCTAATGCCATCCATTTCCCTCCAAATTCTATGATTTTGTCATTTCTTAATGCAGAGTAATACTCCATTGTGTATAAATGCCACATTTTTTTTATCCATTCATCTATTGAAGGGCATCTAGGTTGGTTCCACAATCTTGCTATCGTGAATTGTGCTGCTATGAACATCGATGTAGCAGTGTCCCTGTAGCATGCTCTTATTAGGTCTTTGGGGAATAGACCGAGAAGGGGAATAGCTGGGTCAAATGGTGGTTCCATTCCCAGCTTTCCAAGAAATCTCCATATGGCTTTCCAAATTGCCTGCACCAATTTGCAGTCCCACCAACAATGAACCAGTGTACCCTTTTCCCCACATCCTCGCCAGCAGTTGTTGTTGTTTGACTTCATAATGGCTGCCAATCTTACTGGAGTGAGATGGTATCTTAGGGTGGTTTTGATTTGCATTTCTCTGACTGCTAGCGATGTTGAGCATTTTTTCATGTACTTATTGATTGATTGTATATCCTCCTCTGAGAAGTGTCTGTTCAGGTCCTTGGCCCATTTGTTGATTGAGTTATTTGTTGTCTTTTTGTCTAATTTTTTGAGTTCTTTGTATACTCTGGATATTAGGGTTCTATCTGAAGTGTGAGGAGTAAAGATTTGTTCCCAGGATGTAGACTCCCTATTTACCTCTCTTATTGTTTCTTTTGCTGAGAAAAAACTTTTTAGTTTGAGTAAGTCCCATTTGTTGATTCTAGTTGTTAACTCTTGCGCTATGGGTGTCCTATTGAGGAATTTGGAGCCCGACTCCAAGGTATGTAGATCAAAGCCAACTTTTTCTTCTATCAGACGCCGTGTCTCTGATTTGATATCAAGCTCCTTGATCCATTTTGAGTTAACTTTTGTGCATGGCTAGAGAAAGGGATTCAGTTTCATTTTGATGCAAATGGATTTCCAGTTTTCCCAGCACCATTTGTTGAAGATGCTATCCTTCCTCCATTGCATGCTTTTAGCCCCTTTATCAAATATAAGATAATTGTAGTTTTGTGGATTGGTTTCTGTGTCCTCTATTCTGAGGAAAGCAGATTCTTAAGAACAAAAATTTATGATAAAAAAAAAAAAAATTAGCCTGGCAGTTGTCACACTACTGTAATCTCAACAGCTTTGGTGGCTGAGAAAAGAGAATCTTGAGTTCAAAGCCCGCCTCAGCAAAAGGGAGGCACTAAGCAACTCAGTGAGACCCTGTCTCTAAATAAAATACAAAATAGATCTGGGTATGTGGCTCATGGGTCAAGTGCCCCTGAGTTCAATCACCAGTTCCCCCCTCCCCAGAATGAAAATTATAGAGAGCAATAGTAAGTTTTAATTTAAAACTGTCTTAAAAAATGGCAAACAAGTAACCATAAATTTGGTAGAACAACCTTAAGAAATATCAAAGACAGTGGAGACACCTCAAAATTTTATAAAAATTAAACATTATTGTAGAAGATCAATGTATTTCAAATGCACAGCTCAAACAATTTTAAACCTAATAATGAAATCTAAAAGATAATTTAAAAATACATTCACATTTTAGAGTTACAAATTCACTACATTTCTTGGGAATTCACCTATTTCAGTACATTTGCTTATTCATGTATGTTAAGGAAAAACAGTAAGATTTTTTAGGGATTTTTTTAGGACTTAAATTTTACAACTTGTACCCAGTTAACTTTTGCATATAGGTAAAACTTTGCACCAGTTAACTTTTCAAAGCACAAGTGAGTAGGCTACAGAAACTGAAAGCAAATGCAAGAAAATAGATCTGGCGGATAAGCCCACCTACTCCAGTGACCCCTGTGTTGACTATTGTCCACTACAATGAGGAATTTGCACATAGAGTTAGCCTCCAAAAGATAGATGCTCCAACAAAGCGGTGCCAAGAATTAAGAGTATCATCTAATTTTTCATGTTTTTCTTCCAAATAAAATATGCCAGATGCCTCTGATTTGCTGAGCTTATATAACATTCCTATAGGATCAGTATCTGCCTATAGGAAACAGATTTTTGTCAGAAGGTAACTCTTCTTCAATTTACTTTGGTGTTTCTATAGAGTGTCAGTATCCTATTGAAAACTTAGTGTATCCTGTGGAAAACTTTTAATATTACCATAATATCATCATATGTTTTATAATTTAAAGGTTATACAGCTCTTGCACTTTCTTAATGCCAGATTTTCATGTTCTGAAGTAGAGACAACATCCCCTTCCGCCAGAATGTACTTGCTTATGTTAAAGAGTAAAAGAGAAGTTATTTTTTGTTTTAGATGATGAGAGGAGTAGTTGTTTAAGTGCTTGCATAAACACTGAGATTCCTAATTACAGATTTTCCATCCTTGTGGTATTATTCCACTAGATTTGTAGGGGTCACTATATGCAGTATTGAGGATGAGAAAACAACATTACAGTGTTTCTTGGGATTCCATTATTGCTGTGAGTTCAAAGACCTGATCTAGCTTAGAATATACACATATTGTAAGATGACTAACATCTTAGATGATTCTCAGTTTCTGTCTGATCAGTTTCATAACAAGAACATTGATAAAATTATGAGAAATTATTGTTAATATTTCCTAAGAAATGGTTGTAATATTTCAAAAATATACTAGATTAAAAATCATTAGGTGCAGAGCCAAACAACATTTGACAAAATTATTATGTATAATAAAAACTTACAAAACTATAAGTGAAGTTTAACTTCTGGAATGAATAAATACCTCCACCAAATCCAACACCACTCTGACTTTTCAAACATTAGAATTATCTCCAAAATATTGTAAATTAGAAAAAAAATCACCACTTGTATTCAACTGTGGTGTCTTTATTCAAAAGCAATAACAGATTGATGATTGAAAAGGATGGAGTAAGAATGTCATTATTCATGTATAATATGAATCTCTACTTAGATCATTGAATGTGAACTATGATTTAAATACTGGAATCAAGAGGGAGCTTATTTATTTGACTGCATGTAAAATAAGGCAAAAGTCAATTTCACTTTCATATGCCAGAAGCAATTTGAAAATAAAATTTTTAAATTGTCATTTTCATAAAATAAAATGAAATTGTAATATAACCAGTAGTCCATTTAACTAAATTGTATAAGATCAATGTTGAGATTATAAAAAAATAGTTAATAACACTTAAAAGTAGTGTTATAATTCAAATCAATTTATTCATGGAGAGAAGACATACTGATTCTCTAATTTCTAAAATTTGAAATTTCAGTTAAAATATCACAGGTGAAGCTTGCAAAGTTAATTTAAAAATTTATTTGGAAAAACAAAATATAGTAATAGCCAAGAATATTTTGAATGAGAAAAGTCATGTGGGAAATCTTATCTGAATGCAGATATATAATAAGCCTCTTATTATTATTATATTTTGGGGGGAGTACTGCTGATTGAATTCAGGGACACTCAACAACTGAGCCACATCCGAGCCATATTTTGTATATATTTTTTGTTGTTGTTATAGCTAAAGATATTTAATCTTATCAGATCATTTGTTCCAGTAGTAGTTCTATATCATATCCCTCGTTTTACACATGCAAATTTTTAATAGAGAAATGTTCACAGAAAGTTTAATGTGCAATATCAGAGACATTTCACATGCACACACACACACAAAAAATCACATCATATTCATAGATCATCGAGACAGAAGAGATTCTCAAGGGGTTATCTAATCCATAGTCTTACAATTTAAACCTGAGTAGAAAAATATTTTACTTGGAGACAGGGTCTCACTTAGTTGTTTAGTGTCTCGCTTATTGCTGAGTCTTGCTTTGTACTTGCAATCCTCCTTCCTCAGTTACCTGAGCTACTGAGATTTTAGGTGTGCACCACTCTACCTGACAGCCTCTTATTATTAACAGTAAAATATTAATGCAAAATGAACAGTTGACCTATAAAACAGAATATATGGTAGAGAGAGAAGAAGGAATGTATACAAAAATGGGATATAACAACAGATAAGTATTTGCAAATTAATAAGAAGTCTGTGCTGAGAAATGTTATCCACGCTGGGGTAAAAAGATATCTTTTATACATACTGTTTACAAAAATAAAGCAATTTTTGTTAGCTTAAAGTTTATATTTGTTAATTTATCGTGATAACAGGAACCATTTTGAGAGCATTGGGTTTTGTTTACTTTACTTTGAGAATAAGTGGTTTAAACTGGGATTAGATTCTTGTGGGAAAATGGGGCCATGGAGTGAAAAGTCTGAAAAACTTTTTCGTTGAAAAGAAAAACCTGATTAAGAGCTTGTGTATTTGTATCTCATTTAATTCCTATATAAAGCTATGGTGCAGATATTATGGTTTCCCTTATTTTCTCAAATAGGAAGGTTGTATTTCCAATTGATCCTAAAGGTAGAAAGAACTTCATAGCTCTAAGAAATATATCAGAGAATAATGCAGTTGGGAGTCCTAAGATTAGCTGGTCTTGATCTTTCTTATAAATTAGGAGTTAAGTATTCTCCCAAAGAGTGAAAATAACTAATGTTCAGAGGGGAAAAAATATAAAATAGTTCTATGAAATAGTAGTACAAGAAAATTGACACTGAGAAGTAACACAAGTCTTTGCTGTGATTGATTGTTTAAAAATTTAAGTAATGTTAATATTATCAAGTGAGATAGTTTTCTTTAAATAATGTTGAAGGATAAAATGCTGCAATTATTTGTGTTTATGTTGGAAAGTACATTCAAGATAATTAAAATAATTTAAACAAGTTACCTTTCTATTATGTTTTCATATCTTATCAGAAAATTATACTATAATACTAGAAGTAGAAGATCTATCATTTGTTTGAAGAATAGAACCCTCTTTCAAAAATACTGATTTCTAGATAGAATATTAATTCCTATCATCTTTAACTTTGTGTATGTGTACGATGAATGAGAAATACTTAATTTTTTACTTGAAAACTTGTTACTATATTCTGAAATTTGTTCAGCATCTAGGTTAAATTTGGTCTTTTAATTTAAATAAAATTCCACTATTCATTGCATATTTACTGATCAATATTTCCAAGTCCTCTCTCAGACTCTATGTAAAAATGTGAAAAAAAGATAGATAGATAGATAGAGAAATAGAGAAATAGAGAAATGTCCTCATTCTTTTCAATTGTTGAAAGGAGATTTCTAGCTAGAAAGAAGAGGTTGCTTTCTTGATGATAGTTAGGATAAAATCAACATTATTTCTGTTATAAAAATGAAGTTATGTTTTATTTAGATGTGAATAAGATGACTAAAAATTGGTGCTAATTAATCTTAGATAATTTCCATTCTTTGGAGAGAATAACATGATTAAACACATTTATTTTTCTAAATACACCATACAATTATCAATGGAAAATTTTTCTCCTATTTATAGATATAGTAAATGATACCGTTGTGATAAACTAAGGAAGGTATCTGCTTAAAAACAAGTTATCCAGATGGAGGCAGACCTCCAAGAGACTTCTTGGGACCAATTAAGGACACTGGTAAATACTGTGCATATTTTATGGTAGCTGTTAGAGAATGTAAATGGAAACCTGATTATCATTCCAACTGAGAACATTACATAATCGCTCCATTGACTGTACTTACTTTCAGGATGTTCATGTTCAATTTAAGACATGCATTATCCTCGCATAAAGTTCCTTGTGGCTTCTCTCCTGGTTTTGTAATGGACTTTCTCCTACAAATGATTAAATTGCTCATATTTTTCAGTGAGCATTTAAGGTCACTAGAGTACATTTGAGAAATATCTAATTCTAATATACCAGTGACTCACTTTTAAAAAGGAACAGTTCATTCATTTGTGACTATCAATCTGGGTCCAATGCAATAATATTTTAAAGACCAATTTTAATGAAGAGTAGATTTTATATCATCAACAGTTCTGAACATGCTCTTAGAAAGTTGGTTATAATAAGCCCAATTCTAATCAAGATCATTTGTGCATTTATTCCTGCCTTATAGTACTGAATCATTCACTTTAAGTTTTATTTATTTAAAAAGAACAGAGATGATATATGTAGTTGATGAGATACTAATACAGAAAATAACCAATTTTGAAATAAGTATAGGTATTTTGAAGGGTGATACTGCTTTTATAACTGGAAAAGGAAATTGAAGAAGCAAATGTTTCAAAACATTAATCTTAATTGTAAAAACAGTGTTAACATTTCAAAATCTGTGTGACAAACATTCACTGTACCAACTTAAATAATATCGATTTTAACAAGTTACATGTCACCTTCTTCATCCCTTTCCTTTCTTATCAAACTGAAATATCTTAAAATTAGATGTAAAGATTTCAAGAAATGTTACAAATCCTATCATAAAAAAGAATTTAAGAGAATGGAAACTAATTCTAGTATCATGTGGTGTACACTTCAACTTTGCAGACATAGTAATCAAGAGCAGGAAACTTCACACTTAATAAAGAATGATGAAAATCTTTCTCAATAATACGAAGACAAAACCTGAAAATGTGAGATGTAGACAGAAAAGATCTTTACATAACTCCCACATAAATAAATGGAGATTTCAATGTGAGGAAATAATAGTTGAATTCACATTTAATTACATATTATTATTACAATATATTTCTATTGATATGTATATTTTTATAATAAGGCTTTTTGTGTTTTCTTTGGTATTGTGATATTTTCCCTTTCAAAAAGGGAAAAATTATGCAAAATTTTCAGAGTCAAATGCCAAGTGGCCTTTCTAGCTGTTTATAGACACTCTCAAGGGAGTGTGTAGGCAAAAATGAAGCACTTTCTTTGGAGGTGATGTAAAGAAAGTCATCAAGGGCTGTGTTAAGATAGTGAACAGCTAAGACAAATAAGGGGAATTGAGGAAGTGGATTGGGAGGAAAGTTTGACAACATCTCATGGGCTTTGTTAGTGAATTTAAGACAAAGCACCACAATATACAGATACACCTCATCATCCAAACACTGTCCACAATTACAAACACCAGCAACATCAAATGAAAAGCAGCACCCATTTCTTTTCATCTTGTTTTTCAAATCCTTCTTTTTATTCTAGACTTGTCCTTAACTCCTCTTCCTTCTTCCTTCTCCCATGTTCCTCTCCTTCCTATCTTGCTGTTGTTCTTGTGTTTTTTCTCCTCCTCCTTCTGTTTATATTTACATGTTATTTGCATTAATTGCTTCGTGAAATTAATTTTACCTATGTGTTTTACAGCTCTTATCTTAGGGATACAATAGAAACAGAAGGCAGGTATTGGGATATTAGGCTATATCCCTGGTGCATTCTGGATGTCTTGACTAGGGTCCAGTTCATAGCAATTGCATAACAAATGTCTGCTGGGAGAATGAACTGTTTTGCTTGCTACTGGTGCTGCATTTCTAAAATCCACTAATCAACAAGTTACAGAATTAGTTTTGAAATATATCTTGAATTACAACACACAGTGTTAGTTCCTTAAATATGCAACAACGAATAATGTAAAACGATCCTGTTAGTTTTAAAGTACAAATCTTACTTAATTTTTCATTGCTCAGGAGCTTGCAAGCCCAAGAATGCTTTAGAAGGTTACTCCCTTCAGTGCACCAGTGGAAAGCACATCACTTTGGTCATTGTTTACTTGCTAAAGCCTACACAGTCCTTCCAGTCTCAAACTTGCCGATTTGTGCTCTGTTTCTGGACTTGTCAGTTTCATCTTTTATCCACTATGGTGCTTTATATATTAGCTCAGCCAATTCCTTTGTGTCATTCAAGGTGTTTTTTTTTTTTTTTTTTCTCTCATCTATTCAAGGGAAAAGATAATCATGGTTTCCCTAGAACTGATCTCTTCAAAAGATTTCTTTCTGATAAATTCATATAATCTGAACACCAGGTGATTATCTAATGTATGCCATATGTGGGTAGCTTATCACTGAGATGCCTGCCTGTAGATGCTTAATAACAATTTGCTCGTTTTTATAATTTTTATTACAGATAAATCAGAAGCTCCTTCGAAATCAGTCCTTTTCCCTTGACAACAAATTATCACACTTGGTTTTACAAGGACTACATATTGCCAATTAGTTAAAATTTTTCTTATTTTCTCTTTTTGGATAGCTGTTTTCATTACATAGACATGCTCCAGAATATCACTGTTCAATAAGGAAGAGATTAGCTACATGTTAGTTGCCTTTTTAATAGTGTAACAAAATATCAAAGGTAATAAATTCATAAAGAGGAAAGGTTTACATGGCCAGGAATTAAAGAGAAAGAAGAAGAGGATTGGGCTGGAGTTCTATTATGCCCTTTGAGTATATACTGGGGTATACTTGGGAACATTAAAATAAGCAGTATCCAAAATGTTTTAAACTACATGTTTTTCTATTTCTTATTTTTTTTATTTTGCTGCATGTTGATTAGAAAAAGTTAAGATTATTAAGTTTTTGTTATTATACTTTTTCTTTCTTATGTGAAATATATTTATTTCTAATCTATATGATGATAATATTCATCATTCTTTTAAAATATGTTTTGTCACATTACTGTTACCACAAAAAATAAAATAAGAACATTAAAATACTGAAATGTTCACTCCTATAATTTACTTGATATTGGTTGTTTAATAAATTAATTAATCATTGGTTTATCCTGTTACAGATTAATAATTCATTTTGTGTCAATGGCTATTCCTATTTAGATTTATTTAAGTTATTACTAAGTACTTTGTTTACTACTGCTTCCTGCTTCCTGTTTCCTCTTACAGAACATCTTTGAGTGGTTCTTTGCCAAATGTACTTAGTTATAGGATCTTGATTTTATTGATCTCTTATAGTTTCTATTCTACTGTTCTTAAGATTATTTGGTTTAATTAATCAAGAGAGCACTAAAGTTCCCCTCACCTTGGCTAAAACGTAGAGGAGACTCTTTCTGACTATAGTTTTTTCTTTTCTTAGCACATTTACTTTTAAAAAACAAGGTTAAAATAATCTCACAATTGAAAATTATTTCTATGCCTCTGTGAAATGCAAATCTTCTCACATACTGCTTTAGTCACCATAATACTGCTTTGACTAAAAGATCTGCAAGAACAATTTTAAGGAGGAAGTTTATTTGGGGCCCATGGTTTCAGAGGTCTCCGTCCACAGGCAGCCAGCTCCATTCCTTGGAGATGGGGGTAAGGCAGAACATCCTTTCAGAAAAGTGTGGTGGAGGGAAGCAGTTCACATGATGATCAGAAGGAGAAAGCCACTCCACTCACCAGATACAAAATACATACCCCAAAAGCATGCTCCAATGCCCATCTCCTCCAGCCACATTCTACTTGCCTTCAGTTACCACTTAGCTAAATCCCATAATCTCAATAGTTCTAAACTTGCCAAAAAGTCCAAGACAGAAGCCTCCATTGAGACTCATGGCAAACTTGTATCATGAACTCCTGTAAAAATCAAAAGGAAGTTACATGTATCCAACATATGAATGAACAAAGTAAACATTTCCATTCAGAAAAAAAGAGGAATAGAAAGAAGGCATGGGGCCAAAGCAAGACCAAAAACCAGCTGGGCAAATAAGTCCTGTAGTTTTCTCTCTGGCATCCGGAGCGTTAGGATATTCTCTCTGCCTTTTGTCAGTTTTAAAGTTTTCCTCAAGGGTCTGGAAGCCATTCCCTTGAAAAGCAATCATCCAGTAGGAGAGTATCCCTATTTCCAGTCTCTGTAGATTCCACAGCAGCCTGACTTCAATAAGCCACAATTTGGAAACACAGATGGCCTAAATGCAGTGCATAACTTCCCTACTACATTCTCTACTAACTCACCGGAGTGTTCAGATCTCTCCTGCCTTTTGTTTCTCATGAGTTAAGGTCACTCATTCTCCTATATTGCAATAAATTCGATGCCATTGAAAGAGTCTTGAATGAAGTCTTCCAATTAACCTAGTTTTTAAAAAAAATTTTATATCAGCTATTCTTTTTTTAATCTATTTTAAAATTTGTTTTAATTAGTTACACATGACAGTACAATGATCTTGACATATCATACATTTGAATCAGATGGGGCATAGTTTTTATTTGACAGAATTTCCTGCACTGTCATTTTCTCTTCTTTATTCAGTTTATAAATAGTATTTCTTCAATATTAAAATTAATGTTTGTTTTCATAATTCTAGAAAATTATTATCAATACTTCTTTCAGCTTTCACCCACTTGTCTCATTTTTCTCCTTCTTGTCTGAAATATATTTCCCTTTCCAATGCAGCTTCTGAAGATCTTCATTTACCTTTAAAAACACACTGTAATCATTCATTCAGTCTTTATCAGGCCTTAGAGTAAGTTTTATTTCAAATAGATTCATATCCTTGTTATGAATTATATTGGCTTGCTACTTTTTTCTATTCTTTCAATGTGTGTGTGTGTGTGTGTGTGTGTGTGTGTGTATAGAGAGTTATTTATTTATTTATTTATTTATTTATATTTATTTATATATACTGAAGCTCTGATCCAGAAAATGCTTTGGCCAAATTCTTCTTTTTAAGCTTGTGTTTCAAAAGCCCTTTTCTTGATCCTTAGGGAATTTTGCAATAGCTCCTTTTTGATCAATTTTTAAGAACAGAAAGTTTTCAGTTCATAATATGGGTTCAGACACTTTGTCCCTATGGATAGCCTTTACTCATTCCTTGCTTTAGGAGGTGTGATCTAGCACATACTAACCTTCTTTGCTTATAATTCCCACAACTGTATGTTTCTATAAAATTTTAGATCATTAAAAACAACAACAACAACAACAAAAATGTTGTTTTTTAGGGATCCTAATGTTTATTTATTTTCTAGATTTGTTTATCCTTTAGTGCTGTTTGGAGAAAAGGATTCATCTTGGTACCATGATATCTAGAAGCACATGAATTGAGTTTACATATTTATGTAGGCTGAAGATCCACTCCAAAATTGTTTTGTTAATATGTTTATGTATAAGTTATCATCTTCCAACTAAAATGTATATTTCTCAAATCTAGCTCATCATCTGTCTTTACATTGCTCTTTTAGTCATGCACACATCTATGTATAGCTCATTTTATGAACTTTGTGAAGACAGACACATGAAAATATCCATCATAATTAGACAGCTGGATTGGGCTTTGATATCTTGTTGAGAGCTGTAGATGAATTATGGGTTTGTTTTAACCATCACAAGGCAGGGGTGTTTCTTTTCTGAGAATTCCTGGTGTGAATCGCTGGCTGCTGATTGCGATTGCTCATATTAAAGCTTGCATCCTACCTTAGATCACAGCCCTAGGTTCAAACCCAGCCCCTGCAGGTGGGTATAATCTCTCTAGTCCAAAACAACTTGTGTTTCTTATCTTTCTCCTGTTTTCCTCAAGAAACCTGCCACACTGAAAACTTTTGATCTGTTTCCCCTTAAATAAATTATTTGGTCCTTTTTCTTTATTAAGTTTCAGTTCCTATCACTGCTGGACAACCCAACGGCCTCAGCTTTGAAAACTATTTTCTGCCTCTTTTTTTTGTTATTGTTGTTGTTCCTTACGGATTATTTTCAGACTTTTTAATTTTCCCAGCCAATTCACACCTCCAAGCAGGAATTAGCTCTTGGAGTGCTGGTAACCCCCACAGTTTTGGTGCCTGAATAGGGAGGTTGTAAGATATTACAGAAAAGCAAACTTGAAGATATTACAGGTGAGAAAATATTACAGATGATTTGGCCTCTCCTCAGAGAGAGCTTGTGCTACTAATTTAGAGAGAGAGAGAGGGAGACAGACAGACAGACAGACAGACAGACAGGCAGAGGGGCATGGGGAAGGGGAACAGGGAAGTAAATTGTTTAGTCAGCCTTGTGTAAAACTTAGGGTATTTTCTGTTACTATAACAGAAAGAGAGAGAGAGAGAGAGAGAGAGAGAGAGAGAGAGAGAGAGAGAGAGAGAGAATGAACAAGAGCTCTTTCAAGATGTTTGAGATGAAGGAGGCAAAATTGGTGCAGCTTTCAGGTCGGGGTGCTGGTAACCCTGACGATATCTGTTTTACTGGTACCTACCTTACTTTTGTTTGTCAACAATATACAGTATATTTTTTTGATAAATAATTAATTTATACTTTCAAAATTATTATTTACATTGAGTTTAATACTTAACATGAAAATAATCAAATAGCTGTTTTCTATTTCATATAAATTATGTTATGAAAAATTTAATTTCATTAAAATCTTATTTATTACTCTAATATGTTAGAACATTTAACTGTGCAGATTTGTTCCATATATAACTTAGGAACAGCATGGCTTTCAAAATCATTTGTTCTTAAACTTTGATATATGTGGGAAATACCATGGGGCTTACTAAAAATTTTGTGTAATTCTGTCAATCTAGTGCATCAGATTTTCAATAGGTTTAATCTGCTGAACACTTTTGTTTCCTCACTTATATAATGGGAAAACACTTAGCAGCTAAAATTCTTACAATCACAAATGATATGTGCAAGGGCTTAAGACAGCACTTGGTACATGCATGTGCTGGAACATTTTTCCTATCCTCTCAAGTTTCTTCAGAAGTTTTCAGTTTATCATATATCATTTTTTTGATCTCTGGTATCAACTTACCATGTGAAACTTCATGAAACCATCAATGTGGAACTTATAAAAAAGTTAATATTCTACTTGTGTGAATGAGCCTCAGTATTTATTTTCCCAGAGAACTGTGACTGATATGAAAAGTTTTAAGGATGAAAATGAGAAGAATAATGTGAGAAATTATGATAAATAAAGTTAGCAAAGAAGTCAAGAATTTTTTGGAGCTTTATGTACTGTTAAGAAAATTTGAGTTGATTCCGGAAATAATGGAGGTAAATCAAAATGTTGAAAGAGTTTGGGAGGTGGATCTAAAGGTTTCAAAAGTAATATTTTGTTGGAAAAAATATTAGAATCAAATGAGTAATATGAATGAATTCCAGATAGGAATAACAGCATGTGAACTGAAATGACAGCCATAAAAATATGTGTACTAGGCTTAAACTGGTTTGCATATGTTATACAGATAGTGTCCACTAAGAACAAATTTTGTCATGTCAAAGCTACAGACCTAAATTTAGAAACTGCCACTGAATTAATTTGTATTAAAAGATCAGGATGATAATATCCTGAAGTTATGCAGGCTACAAAAGAAAAAGACAACTGAGGAACGCTAATTTCATAGAACTGAGGGATGAATAGGAATTGACAAAGATAGAAAACCAATTTTTTTTTTTGCGTGTGTGTGTGTGTGTGATTTAAGTCTGATTTTGTGTTAGATAAGCAAATCTAAAGTTTTAAGAGATGGAATGATCCACAATTAAATAGTACTTTCAAGTCAGAAGCCATATGTACTAAATATGACAGAACCCATTAAAAATTGTAGAAAGAATTTTCTTTCATTCCTACTCTATTTGATTTTTCAAATACCTGTATACTTTTTATATTAGTCTTTACTTCTATTTAAATGTTCAGTTTTCTTGTTTGGTTCCATATACTTTTTTTAATGAGCTTTTCATCTCTACATATCTAGTTAACCCTATCTTATTTACAATTTGAAAAAATAAAATGAAAACCAATTGTTTTCTTTGTTGTAGGAATTCAATAGGGCTTTTGATTCTAGGATCTTAAAAAGTAAGTTGTTTATCATTATGCACAAAGAAAAACTCTAATACATCATCTTACAAAATTATAGATTGGTTTTTATTGGTAGTATGCATTACGTTTATCTGAGGTAGAAAACAATTCCTTAAAAATAATACGAAATTAATAATATTCAAAAATCTATTTTTCTGAAAGAAAATTTAAATTTTACTTACAGTATTAGCCACAATAAGAATTATAATTGCTTCCACAAATTAAAAAATAAAGGAGAAGAAATGCAAATCATTCTGAAAGTGTTATTTTCCTTTTGTCTTTAGGGAAACTGTTGAAATACAGTTAATGAGCAATTAGTATAGTCAATGAGCAATTGTCTAAGTTCTTCTACCATATAATGTTTACAGAATAAACAGTGGAGGCTAAATGGAAATAAAGGACAAATCACAAAAGTAGTTTTATAACCACCATGAAAAAAACACTTCCATAAGAATTTCAGGAAGAAGTGATTCTTAAGAATCAATGTCAACAGACAAAATTGCTCATAATCAGCCTCTTTAAAGGACATACCATTCAAGGTTTAATTTAATCAAGCTAGAAACTGTCACAAAAGTGCTGTGAAGATGGGGTTCTTTTGGCGACTTTACCGGCTCCTCATCTCCTCATTTCTCACAGCTTATATCCAATGCACGTCACTGACTTTTCACTCTGCAGATTCTCATCACATTGAACTCTTCCGCTTGCATCTGCTTTCTCAAGGCCACGACCCATTACTTCTGTCTCAGCTCAGTTGATGCTCTGGCCATGATTTTCTTTCAATTGAACATTGCTGCCACACTCATCTGCTCTTTTAAGCCTGAACCAGAATAAAAGTTAAACAGAAATGTAGAGGAAATACTGTGCAGAATAATTTTAAGTAAGTGGGCTTAATCTGACCTCTATCTTCTTTTTTTTTCCCTCCATCAATTCTCAACAAACAATATTAAGAACTGATCATTCACTAGCCATTATATCGCCTTCAAAAATAAGTATGAAACATAAGTACATGGGTATCATTCATATATTGTATGTATGTGTGGACAAGCAAAAATACAATAATGAAATGACATGGACAATTCTATATTACATAATGTGTGAGCCCACAGTAAAAGTTAAAAAAAGACAGTGAATATATATCCCACAATCGTCCCATGATATAAGGAGCACCCAAGTCCATCCATAAAGTGTTAATTTCATGAAGGCAGGAATACTTTCTTTATTCCTTTTCTTGTTATACTCTCAGCCTCTTAAAATAATCAAGCACTCAATAGGTATGTGCCAAATTAGTACATTAATCACCTCTTAGTATTTGGAGAATATTTGTATTCTCAGTACACTCAACTTCCTTCTCAGTATATTTTCAACAAACACTAAAACCCTCATTATCAGCACTACATCTCACAACCCCAAATTTTAAAATTCTAAACTAAAAATGAAAAAAAAAAAATTGTAAAAATTAAAAAGACATTTTTAATGTACATATTTTATTTAACAGGATTTTACCCCAACATTCATAAGGCTTTTTGATTCGTTCATTCTTTTTTTCTTTCTTATTTTTTGAATGTTTCACAAAAATATATAAAAATTCATTAAAATTATGTCAAAATCATTAAACATCATAAAAGTTATAATCATCAAGGAGCTATAGATCAATACCAGAATGAAATAGTACTACACTGCTAGTAGATTAGCTAAAATTTAAATGAAACAAAACAAAAACTGTTGTGTTATAATGTGGGCAGTGGAACTATCACATAGTGTGGTAACAATGAAAATGACACAGTTCAGAAATAAAACTGTTTAAAAGCTTCTAATAAAAAAAGTTATGGTAGGAATATGTATCACTGATATCAGAGAAATGGCATAGCAATGCAGTACATTCCACAACCCTTGATATAAACAGGCTGATGATAATAGAATATTTTCATGATTTGATAAAATAAGGAAATATCATAGATATAGTAATTTTGGAGATAAATTAGTCAGTATGCAAAAAAAAATGGTTTCAAACTAGAACAAGAAATTTCAAATTTTAAGTGTAATCAAAGTAAACTCCTTACCTATCTTATGTGTATATACATTTATACAAAAGAGATTTGGTCTAAAAACTTTTGGTAACTGTTTTGATCATTTATATTTATATTTTCTGGTTACATGACTGTCTTTTTGTTGTTGTTGAAATTTCACTGTTTCTTAAGATTTTATAGGAATTCTTTGTCAATATCCTTTGACATATGCTTTACAAATATCATATTTCAGCCCAGGGCTTACTTTTAATTTTTAAAAATAATCTCTCTAATATTACATGTTCACATTTTAAAAACTATATCCTTTATACTTTTAAAATCTTGTTCATTATCTGCATTCTTTATATTTTACATTTTTATTAAAACATAAATTAATGATTCATTGGTGTCACAGTCTAGCTGGGCACAAATAACCAGGAGGTAGAGCCACTTGTAGATTCAAGCAGGAACAAACTTTATTTTGGAAATCACACGAATGCCACCCACGCGACCCTCCAGGAACTCCACTGGAGCTCAACTGGAACTCAACCACCCCAGGCAAACTCTCTGGGAACTCTGTGAGAGCTCAACCGGAACTCAAGTTAACTCCATGAGAACTCAAAAATATGGGGCACTCGAGGCAGCAGGAACCGCCTGCCTCTTCTGGCAAAATGCCAGGCACCATCTTGACCTGGTTGTGGCTCTCAACACAATGGTATATTTGTTTACTTTCCCAATGTTGAGAAGCAGTTGTTCCAAAATAATTTGTTAAATAATATAGTATTTCTGAATAGACTTTGAGTTATTCTAATTATATTCAAGATTCTCATATAGAAAATATAGGACTTCCCACCAAAGATTATTTACAAAAGTTATTGTGTCTGTTACAAGAGTGGTGAGAAACAACTACTAACAGAACTGAAACTCTCAGTGACATTTATCTATACCCACGACTATTAGAAATGAATTAATAAAATCAATCAAACAAATATTACATCTCCAGTCATCTTGAGTATTTTCTTTAAGGTAATGTTTATAACCAATTTGTGGCCATTTTTTTTTGTCCTTGGAAAACTCTCACCCTAAAACCTAAAGAAAAAATGTGTCATATTCATCACTAAATATTAGTGAATTTAATATTTGAATGTATCAAGATGAGTACTTAAAACTATTAAAATATACTTCTAATTTTCATTTTGCAATTCTGAATGAGAGTATTGATTATATCTTTGCCTTAACATGTGCTAGCGTTTAGTTGATATTCATGTGTTTTTTTTTTTTAAATAAAAAACCTTAAGTTCACTTAACTTGGACTCTGGAATAATATGATAATAAAATATTTAAAATATAGTGTAATGTATTCATTTATGTAATGGATATATGACATTATAACAAGTTTAAATGCAATAGTTCCCACAATATTTCCAACTAATAAGCTAGAATTTTCTTTATATTTTCCATAACACATATTTATATCTATATTTTACAATATAGCTACCTGATGAATAGGCATTTCTTTTTCTGGACCCTTTATGATGGTGAATTAATATTGAATGTTTATTTTTTTTCTTGTGATAAGCTCTATTTGTCCATATCTAACTTTTTATACATGATCAGGTTTAGTATATGAAGTTTTATGTAGTTGTTGTTTGCATTTGTTTATAGAAATAAGGTGGCCTAGCAGTTGAATTTCTAACACATACATACATACATACACACTAATTTTAAACAAGGGATTAGGTAAATTCTTTCTTTTCCAATTATCTCAAACTTTTTGGAAGATATAATATGCTGTTTTTCTTGACATTTTTACATTTTTATGAAAAAAATGTTAAGACTGTGAAATTCTACTTATTTATGATTATTAAGTTTCTTTAACAGCAGTTAGTATAATCAATACATTTTCCATTATTTTTTTTAATCAATCTCTGAGAATTATAAATTTCAGGCCTTAGCAATTTTTTGTTCTGTAAGGGAGACAGAATTAATTAACTCTGTCTTTTTAGCTCTCTATCTTAGACAGGGTTAAATAATGCCTGGGCTCTAAAATTGTAATGATATCAATATTAATAATAACAATAAACAGAATGAGGGCTGGATTGAACACTGGGTTATAGTGTTCCAAATCCTGCAAGACTTTTCAAACTACAATTAGTTCTTCTTTCATCTCTGGCTCTTTTTCTTTTTTCTTTTTTTTTTCTTGTTTAATCAAGACTTTACTATGTATCCTCTGTATTTTTTGTAATCAAGCTTCAAAGAGATTTTTCTAGGTTAATCATCTTTCAACAAGATTAACATTTGGTTTGATAATATTCCTAATTAATGCTTTCAACCATGTAATTTTTCAAATTTTAATTTTTATTCTGTTGGATTTTGTTTCAAACATACACAATTAATATTAGATATTATTTTTAAATATTTTTACTGGTGTGTATTAATTACACAAGAAAGTAGATTGCATTGACGTGCATTTTTACATACCTAGGCCATAATTCAATCATTTAATTTTCCAGTACCTGCCCTGTCCTCCACTCTTCCCTCTCTGTTCACCTTCATCTCTCCTCATGGTCTTTCTTCCATTTTCGTTTCAATACCTCTCTAGTTCCTTTGCTCAAATTTTGACTTGTATTTTGTCTCTTAGTAATAACTGCAACAGAAAAACTGAACTCAATATTTTCATAAGAATGAAAAAAAAAGGATTGAGTTTCTACATTTATGATAGCATTATCCCCTCTTTAGTTTTTCATAGTTTCAACATTACATTGAGTCTTCCTTAATCCTATATCACTGTGGACCCTGTTAAAGCTCTGTATCTTGGCTTTATGCTTATTTAAAAAAGTGATTGAAATTTACTGTCATCTAGGGTCAGGTCTTCTCTAATTAGGCAGGAATATCTGGCCTCCCTCAAGGGCTTATGTTAAGTAGTTTATTATTAATTTTGTATGTTAATGATTTGGAACCCTTTAATTTTATGAAGTCAGCAGGGTTATTATTTTTACCAATGGCACACATTACATAAATAAAATGCCTAAGATTAAATCTTTTAATAGAACATTGATGTGATAAAAATCTAATTTGAAGTTTGTTATCAAAGTTTCAAAAATAAATTCAATGATTATTATTTAAATCATTAGATAATATTCTTGATAAGACTTTAGTTTGATCAATTATATACCTCAAAAACAATGAAAGAATAGTTATTTTATAAATATAAGGATGAGCTTCTATTTAAGAAGATTTTTTTAAAAATACATGTTCTAAAACAATAAATTTGTATATTTAGATTTTCATAAGTATTTAATATTGCTTATACAGCTGCACTGATAAAAGTTTGAAAACCATTGTTCTAGGAATGGTCATCAATGGTAAATTACAGATTGAAATATTTGTTCTTAAACACTCTTTTAGGATATTTTTATATTCATCAATAATATTTGCTTAGACACTTTGAAGATTAACTTGAGAATATGTCCTCAAAGGTTATTATTTACATAAATATGTGGATAAAATGCTGTCTTATGTTGTTTGAAGCAAGATTCATTTTAGTATAATAATCTCTTTAACACTGCCTCCTATGAATCATTCACACATTCAAAATGGTAATTTACTTGAATTCATTTTTTTGAGTTTTCTTACAAATAGTTCCTGTTAGGTGCAATTTATTACTTTGCCAAATATTCAAGGTCACCTTAAGATCAAAACCACAGATATTTCACAAGCTGTGTGCTGGATCTGGCACAATTTTACATTTTCAGGCCATTTTTCCCCCTGTCCTTTGACTTTTCTCTAATTTGTATATAGCCAATGTTTTTTCATGATTCAGAGGCTGCTAAGAAGAAATTAAATATCTTTCATCTGAATCTTAACATTCCAGTGGTTCTTGTTACTGAAAATTTTCTTGATATAAATTTTTACATTATTTAGCAACTATTTTCTTAGAGTAGATACAGCCAATAAAGTGTATTGAAATAAAGGTAAGGCAACGATATACATTCTTGTCATTATACATAAGAGGTACTGCCAAATCTTACTTATTTCAACCTTAAATTAAATTTAGAACCTGACACATTATGTCTTAAATACCTCCTTCTAAAAATCTGAGCAAATATCCTAGCCCATTACATAAATATACGTATCCATCTGCTATGTGATATTTTTAAAATTTAATCTCAATATTCACACTATATAGCTTTTATTTCAATATCATTATGACAAAATTCCTGATATCCTCACATCAAGAGTATAATAAAACTATGTTTCCAGAACTATTTACCCAAATATTGGGTGAGAGGGATCTAAATTTTCATATTCCTTATTATTTTGTGTATATGATTAAAATAAGTTAAATACATTTGAGTTAATGTAATGTTGCAGCAAGCCTAAAGATAATTAAAATTAGGTTTTGGTGGAGTTCCACATGAGCTTTTTACTTTTAGGAGCATGACAAGGAATATATTCCTTACAGAAAGATCTTTTGAAAAAGAGTCACTGAGGCAAAAGCTGGGTTAAATGTTCTGAGGGAGTATAGTGTCAGTGAAGCTGGTGTGAGAAAGAGGAAAGAAGCTGCAAGAAGAGAGAAAATACCAGAAGGTGCATAACCAAATGCCACAGTTCTCAAAAACAAAGCTTACTGCTCTTCCTCGGGGACTTCTGAAGATACTTCTTGTCAAACTGTCACTTCTTGTAATCTCCCTTTTGGATGTGGGAAGAGATTGTAGAATACTTACTTATTCCTTTTCTCCCCCCTCTCATAGTTAAAGTTGGCTACATCCTTGTGACCTCAGGGAGTCTGAATTGTGACTTCTGGAACTTCCTGGCCAGTGCAAGAGGAAGAAGCTGGAAACTTAACCAGTTCAGCTGGAAGGTCTGTAGACACGATGGACTGCCATGGACATTCATTAGTACATGTGCATTCATTATCTGCTATTGAGTCATAGATGAGCACAAAACTTAGCAATTTAACAAATATTTATTTCAGCTTCTGGGGTAGGAATATCCCACTTGTTGCCTGGGACCATTCTTAAAGCAACGTCTGAATTTACTTATTTACATCCATTAAATATAAATATTATTTCTCCTTATTTTCTTTCTCAACAGAGGATGAGCCCATTAGGAAGTAAGTGGAAATGGAAGGAGAGATACACCAAAATAGCACCATTATTACTGAAAATATGAATACCATATATTATAACAATGTAGCTTGTGTTTCTGTCTGGTGTGTTTTCTGATTTCTCTAGAATTAGGCAATCTTAATCATCTACTCATTAGCAGTTCTGTGAGATCATAAAATAATACATACAAGTATGCTCATAGCTGAAATTAATTAAGGAGATAGAATATCCTCAACTAAGACGGATTCAGTCAGAAGAGTCAAAAACACATGTTCAAGTCCAGTTTTTTGTTCCTTCCAAGCTCAGTGATTAGCTGGGCCAATATTCAGAAGGATAACTTAGAGTCATCAGCTGAAGGCTATAGCAGCACCAGAAAGGAAACATAAGACAATGGTAAACAATACATTTAACTCTTACCATAAATGTAGCTACTAAACAACTATATGAGTACTGGGAAAACTATTATATAGTAGCCAATGATTTTGAGAAAGTAAGTATATTATCTAAATGAAAGAACTTTGAGTATTGAAGTTCTTTTGGCGAAATCTCAGGGAAAAGGTCAAATTATATCATTACTGACATATTATGTGCACTATGTACTTTTCTTTTTTTTTTTTTTTTTGCACTGTTGGCATCTAAGAATCAATTACACTGTTAGAATTTGGAAAAAAAAATATGCTTACCAATGAAAAGAGATTATATGCAATAAATTAAGTTTACATGGTTTACCACATCTTGGTGAAGATGGATAGTTAATAAGAACTTCAAATAAAGAAAGAGCAGTTAGCTAAAGAAAGTTTTAGAATTCTTTCCATTAAATACAAGTAATTACAGTCAATTATATTACTTTGTGAAACATTAGCCCCAACAACCTTCCAAAATATTAAATCACTTAACAATGTTATTTTTCTGCATTAATATAACCACCTGGTGGCACTGTTGATTAAATTTGAAGAATTTAAAAATTTTGATGTCTTTTAAAGGGCAATGTCTATATTAAAATTGCAAAATATATATGACTTCTGTTGCTATAACTTTATTTGATATACAAAGGTTTGATGACTTTAGCTAGAAGAACATGAAAATTGTGAGAATTTAAAGTGTTGATAAAAACCTAGTTATTCATATCTGATATATTTAAGGATGTAAATAAATATGTGGGCTAATGATAAAAAGTAAATTTGATATACTTATAAAGATCTACACTGTGTACTTAATGGGTACAAGCATTTGAAATAAAATATATTCATAAAAAATTAAGACAAAAAGTAATGGTCATTTCATTGGTGTTTATTGTCATGATTCAATTTCAGATAATTTAATAAGAACACCATTATTATATGAGCTGGAAATACCTGAAACTCAAACACAATATGACACATCCTTAAATTTTTTGTACCAATTTTTGTGACTTGCTCATTTATACGCTCACTGAAAATTTAGAGGATTATGATGAACTACATACCTACTGGTATATTACAAATTATAGAAACTGAAAAATATGAGATGATGTGCAAGAAACATTTATAAACATTAAAAACTTTTCAATTAAACTAATATTTTTGAAAGAAGAAAGGTATAGGAAGTCACTCTACTGAGGCAGCTCAAGACTTCTTTGAGAGATAAAGAAGAAACATTATCTTAAAATCCTGAAAGAAAAATATCTATACTGTTTTCAAGTAACTGAGACTTTAGCCATTAAGAACTCTTACATTAAAACCAAAACAAATTAGTCATTTTGGATTATCACATTTCCAACTTCAGGACTGAAATTTCAGTTTATTTTGTCCCATCAGCTCAGATATAGAACTTTAAGGATTTATTTTTGAAATATGCAATTAAAAACTATAAAAACTTAACTGTAGGTGGTTATGGTGGCACACATGTATAATCCCAATGATTCCAGAGGCTGAGACAGGAGGATTCCAAGTAGGAGGGAGACTCAGAAATTTAGTGAAGTCCTAAGTAAGGTAGCAAGACTTTCTCAAAATAAAAATAAAAAGGACTGAGAATGTACTCATTGGCAAAGTGCATCGGAATTCAATCTCCAGTAGCAAAAACAAAACAGAACAAAACAAAAACTTAAGTATAGCATATGATGATAATAGAATAATCTTATTATGTAATGACAATAATGAAATGATAATCATATTATAATACTTGATACAATAATATGCAAGACAGACATTATGATTACTAGTCTATTTTAAAGGTTCTATGTCAATTTCAGTTAAATATTTGCAAAATTGAAATCTTGGGATTTACTGGATTAACTATTTGCATATGGTCAATTTAAATTAAACCTTCCCTTTTACTGATGCTAAAAAATTTCATAAAATTCACCAAGTCATTATCTTTTAAACACTTTAAGGTTTTATTTTTGAAATAGGCAATTAATTATATTTTTCAAAAAGACTCAGTTCATCTATTTATGTGTTAATGTGTATGAAAAGGTTTCAATAAATTATAAACTTTTAGCTCATACATTTTATTCATAATAAAGAAAAATCTTTGTTAAGATATTGTATGATTGAAAATAATATCAAATATTTAGGAAGAATTATAGCAAGCTTACCTGCTATAAACCATGGAATTTTTTCACATGTGCTTATGTAGTACTACCACAGATAAAGTCAGAATGAGGTATGTAGGTTATATTTGCCTGGTCTTTGGGTTCTGAAAACATTCCGAAGATATAGAAGAGAAAGAAAAGCTTATAATATGAATATTTATTCCATAAAAACTTTATAATTAAATGCTAAAGCAATATGAATAAATTTAAGAAAAACCTGAATCATAAATTCTAGACCACGTCCCTCCCCTACATACAAGAGTAATTACTAGAAATGTATGATTATTCCGAACAAATTTCTACTCCTTCTTATGTTCCTAAAAATCCACATATAGTTTTCTGTTTTTCTTGTTGTTGTTGTTTGTTTGTTTTTTACTTTTACTTTAAAATAAGGTTATCAGGGGCTGGGATTGTGGCTCAAGCAGTAGCGTGCTCTCCTGGAATGCATGAGGCACTGGGTTCAATCCTCAGCACCACATAAAAATAAAATAAAGATGTTGTGTCCACCGAAAACTAAAAAAAAAGTAAATATTAAATATTTTTTTTTCTCTCTCTCTTTAAAAAAATAAATAAAATAAGGTTATCATTGTAGATTTATTTCACATTTTCTTCTGTAAGGTTGCTCATTGAGCCACAAAGTTTTAGATATTCATCATATTTTGACAATTGGCATGTAATTGTTCTTGTCTTTATTGGTAGAAAAAAAAAATTGAACTTACCTAGCATGTGAAAGGCCTTGTGTTCAATCCCCAACATCTTTAAAAAAAATAACAGCAATAATAATAATAAACTGTGGTCTGAGAAGTTCAATTAGAGACACAAGGCTTACAGAAATCAAAAACCAGAATAAAATCATGGAAAGGAGAAATCATGTTTTCTACCTTTCCTATTTATAGATACTTGGGTAGCAGTAACTATTTGTTAATATAGAAAAATTATTACTAATAAAAATTTGTTGAAACTCTACAAAAAATGAACAAGAAGAAACAAAATTAATGAACAAGAAGAAATATAAAATGGATTAAAAACTTTTTCTATTACTTATAGTATGTTAGAAAACTTTGGTTATAATAAATTCAGAGTTATTTTTTGTGATTATTAGTAAGGGTTCTCCAGAGAAACAGAACCAATAGAAGTAATATAATATAATATAATGCATAATAATGGTTTATGTGATTATAGAGGTTAAGAAGGGCCATCATTTGGGGATGGGGTTGTGGCTCAATAGTTAATGGCTTGCCTCGCATGCCTGGGACACTGGGTTTGATGCTCACCACAACATAAAAAAATAAAATAAAAATAAAAGATATTGTGTCCATCTAAAACTAAAAAAAAAAAAAAAAATTAAAAAAGTCCATCATTTGCCATCTTCAAACTAGAGACCAAAAAATCCTGCTTGTGTACTTCAGAAGCCTGAGATTCAGAGAGTCAGTGTTATAAATTCTACTTCAAGTCTAAAGGTTGAGAACCAGGTTCACCAGCACAGAAGTACATGTATAGTTCCATCAGTGCAGCACAGAGAGTATTTAATCTTCCTCTATCTTTACGTTCTGCTCAGGCCCTCAATGGATTGGAGGATGCTTTTCCACCCTGGGAAGAGCCAAAACTACTGCTCACCAACTGAAATGCTTATTTCTTCTGGAAACAGCCTCAGTGATACATCCAAAATAACCATTAAACAAATATGTTAGCACCCAAGGCTTACTCCACACTGAAAATGATCAGCAACTTACCTCTGTGAAAGACTCAGCTATATTCTCAAACTGAGGCCAAAAGACAGATAGTATGAACATGACATGTGTTCTAAATGATATCTGCTTAAGTTTTATAGCCCTACATTGGCTATACCATCAATAGTATGCAAAAATGCCCAAGGTGCACATGATCCAGGTGAAAGGAAAAAAATGTTACTTCATATTTCACTGTAATTAGTTTTTCACTGGTGATAGTTTACGTAATTATTTTGATACTTTGCCAAGCAATTAACAAGTAAGCACTAGAATAAGACTGTATAATCTATAGGTTATAAGCTATATTTTAGAGATTTGTTAGCTCACTGAAAAGACTAATACAAACTTATTTGTATTTGTTCCTGCCCCTTGTCTCCATTTCCCAGATTCATAGGGAGGAAAAGACTAATGCAAACTTATTTGTATTTGTTCCTGCCCCTTGTCTTCATTTCCCAGATTCATAGGGAGGAAAAGACTAATGCAAACTTATTTGTATTTGTTCCTGCCCCTTGTCTCCATTTCCCAGATTCATAGGGAGGAAACACAAAGCCAGCCATGATTGTGCCTGCTCTGTAAACTTTAACACACTACCAAATTAACTGTAATACTCTCTACCTACTCCCTTAGTGTTTATCCTGCCTGCCTCATACATAAGTCTTCCTGCAGTTACCCATCATATGGATAACTACAGGCCATTTTAAATAGTACTTTTTCCTGTGCACTTAACAATAGTTTTCTAATTCCAAGCTTTTAGCTTTCAGTGGTTCCATGCTAAAATGCCACATGCTTCCTTTGTGTCTAATGGAATCAATGATTATAGGGACAATAAATGATTTTGAATCTTATGTGATTGTGGAAAGCAATGCTTTTTACTAGATCTAATGAGAATATGATACTTGAACTGAATAGAACACTCTAACAACTTTCTTTTTATGCAATAAATTATCTACTATTCCTATTTTTTATGTAATATATTATCTACTATTCCTATTTTCTTGACCAATTTTACTAAAACTAGCCGTAAAAGAATGTTATCTCACTTAGTAAAATAATCTAAAGTACATAAGCAAAGTACACTAAGCCTTCCCCACTTTCACAACCACTATGCTGCAAATTTACCAAAATACTTTTTTATTATACTGTGATATTTTAAGAATTTAATTTTTGTTGCATCTAAGCATATGTTTAACTATTTCTCTGTGATCTAATAATGAATTATCAGTAAAATATGTACTGTTTAATTATGAATAAATATAAATATCTTTACATGTGTTTATTTAATCTCTTTTTAGTTCTTGAATCTATTAATACAATTAACAAAGTATTTCATGATTGCTCTCTTGTAGCCACTGTTTCAGATGTCAAAGAAATACTAATGGTTCTTGCCTTAGTAGGAGACTTAAGTACATAAATTTTGTATTATATATTCCCATAGTTTTATTTGAAATACTATAAACATTATTATCCCCATAAGGCTAAAATTTTATTATTTTCAAAATATAAAATATGTTTCCTTGAGTCAAGGAAATAACATTACTTATATAGCCAAAAAATGTTAATCCAAAATCAAACTCACTGCATGTGGTACCTAGATTTATGAAACGTTCTATTTTTCAAGATGTTTTATCTTTTAAGTTAGCATTCAGGCAGAAGAATGCTGTGGTTTTATGGATATGAATCCCCTCCAGCAATGCAGACTCAAGAGACTTCCCTATTGGCGAGCACTGCAGCTGTAACTTCATTAAATTAAACATAGTTCATGGCAATTAGCCATGGAAGTTTCCTTTGGGCCACCCTTCTGATTGCAGAGAAACATGACAGAAACAGCTTGCATTCCACCAATGGAACTCCAACTTAATTTTCTGCCCTTCAGGATCTGCCTGCTATCTTCATAGTTCCCAGGGCTGTACTTTTTTTCAGAGTTTCATTAATACTTTCATTAATACTTTTTCTTTATATGGTTAAAACATCCATTAACAGAAGTTTGTTTACTTTATAATTTTACATAACTTTTATTATTTCCCTTTGTTTAATTTGAATGGCTACTTCCACAAAAATATGAATGAAAGCTATAGATAATGACAATATACTGTATATTCCAAAGAGTTGGAAGAAAGAATTTGGAATGTTTTCACCAAAAGAAAATGATAGCTCTTTCAGGAGATATGTGTAGCTTTATTTAAACGTTACAAATTGTATCTATGTATATAAACAACACATGGTGCCTCATGAATATGTATAACTTTTGTACTTTTATTCATGGTTTAAAATTAATATTAAAAAGTAAAATCTAAGCCATATGTATACCTTTAAAAGAAAGCTGTACTGTAATATTTAGTAATATATTTATCACCTGTTCTTTTCTATTTTATTTTATATAAGTTCAAAAGCTTTTTATTTTCTCCTTTTTTATGTTTTTCCTCCAACATCCATAAAACACTTCTATTAATATTGGTAAAGCATGTTTATAGGTTTCCTGGTTTCTACTAAAAGTGACCAAACTTCTCTGCTCTACATGCACACCATTTTTGTTGTTGTTGTTTTTCCCTTCCCGTCTCTATTCATGTGTACTTGTAGTTTTCTCTTTCTAGAATAATCTTGTCAAGATTTTCACATGCTGGACCTCATTACCATTTTCAGTTCAAATATTCTTCTTTAGTAAGTTATTTCCATGCCATTCTATGCTCACCACAAGTAACTCTTGTTTATTACTTATGCTAAATTTTAATGGTACTTATGATCTTGGGAAACTATATTTCATTGACCATTTTCACCTTTTTCCCATTGAACATAAACTGAATGTGAACAAATTCTCATCTGGCATGTTACCCAGAAAGGAGAGCCTGGCACAAAGTAGATTATGCATTAATATTCATTAAACACACATATAAAAATGATTTTAGAAATGCTAAAAGAGCTACTGTGAAATTACAGGTTTTATAAACTTTTGTGCTTTTTGTTAGTATGAAAATAGCTCTAAGTTGCTGATACTAACAGACTAAACAGTTCTCTTTTTTGTGATTTGTAGATTCCAAGGTTCTTTTGTGGCCCTGAGTTTAGAAGACCAAGAATGTTGGGAGTTATTTGGCAATGCTACAATAAAGCATTGCATTCATGTAGGCTATAAAAACCAATACTTTTCTATGTAAAACCCTGCTTTCTTTGTATGATATATGGACGAAAATCAGAGGAAGTCTAGGGACTATCACCTTATTGGTCATCAAAATATCATTTGTGGTGCTCATTGTTTGATGATCAGAATAGCAGTCTATCCAATATCAAAAAAGTGCTCTTGTTCTGTTCTGTTTTTCCCTCCTTTTGTTGTTGTTTTTATTGTGTTTGTGTTTGCATTTAAAAACAGAACAGTTATTTTAGATCAGTTTTAGTTTTATAGAAAAACTGTAACAAACTGTACAGTTTCCAAATGCACAATATTCTTCACTCTTCTCTAATATTAATGTTTTATATTAATATATCTGTTACAAGTAATTAATTAATCAATGTTTATACATTATTTAGATGATACATACCTTATTAGATTTTTTACTTCCTGCCTGAGGTCCTTTTTCTCTTCCAGAATTATATCTGAGATAGAACATTGCATTTAATTGTCATGACTTCTTGGGTTACTTATGATTGTTACAATTTCTCAGATTTTTTTCTTGACTTGAAGACCTTGACAGCTTTGAAAAGTCATGCCAGGTATTGGTAAAATCTCCCACAATGTGAATTTGCCTGATGTTTTTCTCATGATTAGATTGGAGGTTATAGATTTGGGGAGAGGAATCACATCATATCAAAGATATGTATGAGTACAATGACCTTATCTTGTATTTTATATGTTTTATAATATTTTTCATCAGCAGGCTGCAGCAGGTTGCCATATTTTCCCATTATAAAATTTTTCCTTAATTCTACTTTCCACATTGTACTCCTTTGAAGGAAGACACTTAGTGCAGCCTACACTAGTAGACTACTAGTGGGAGTTATACTTCATTGCTAGTGGGAAGTTATGCTGTTCCTCCATCTGTTTCTTGAGAACTGATTGTAGCATTAATTATTCCAAATCTTCTGCCTGGGGAACTTTTATTCTCTCACCTTTATCTATTTGCTTTGTTTAATTAATCAAGTATATCAGTTCAGATTCATGAATTTTCAAAATTTGCATTATTAAAATACTGCTTTTTGTATTTCGTGGCTCAAGTGGTTCAGGTTTGGTCATTGGGGATTCTTTCAGATGACTCCTTGAGATAGTTCTTTAATTATTTTTATTATTCTTATTACTTCATGTCAATGTAAGATGCTTCAAGCTCATGTTTTATTCTTTTCACCCTATTATTGGAAATGATATTAGAAACTAAGATTTTGACTTCACTTCACTTGTTGATACTGAGATGTCATTGATTTGCAGCTCATGTTAGTAGGCAAAAAATCAGAGAAAAATAAATATAAGGACATATAATAGCACATATCCATAAATATGTGTATGGGTAATCATGTATATCTTTAATAAACATGAGCTCATAGTGATAACCCTAACAGTAATCCATGCGTCATTCTAGTCCCCTCTCCTTGGTGATCTATAAACTTAACACCCAAACATTGAAAATCTTGGATTCTTTCAGTGACCATCCTTTGTTTAATTACACAATTCCACAATGCATTTTTTTTAGTAGTATTGACTTTTTAACCTGTATCCCTATGACATAAGATTTTGCAAATATCTTGTTTGATTACTGTTAAACTTCTATAACTTTCTCCAACATCTCATTAAAAAACTCATATGTTTCTTTCTATTTAAGGTGAATTGACCATATATACAAGAATCTTGTTTATCCCCTATGCATTTTGCTGTAATTTGATAGGTATAATTAAATAATTCATATTTAAATGGCTGTTAAGGTGTTTGAATAATCTACCTTGCTACAAATGTTTTCTACTTCTTGCATTTATTCTCTCCATTTTTTCCTTATCTGGTTTTGATTGATCATTGTGCCTGCATCCATTTCATACCTATGATGACATATTAGTAATAGGAAAGTAGATTGATAGATCTTTAGTATAGTAGTACTCCTTATTCAGTTTCCCTCTCCACAGTTTCAATTACCTGTTGTCAATCATGCTCTGAAAATATTAAATGGAAAATTCCATAAATAAATAAATCATAAGTTTTAAGTTGCATGTCACTTTGAGTAGTGTGATCAAATTTTGCCCATCATACTCCATCCCACCTAGGACCTGAATCATCTCTGTTGCAATCAAATCCACACTGTATAAATTACCCACTCCTTAGTCACTTGGTAGTTGTTTCAGTTATCAGATCAACTGTCATGTCACAGTGTTTGTATTCAAATAACCCTTATCTTACTTAATAAAGTCACCAAAGCAAGAGTGATCCTGATAATCTAATTATAGGATAGTATTATGATTGTTTTATTTTATTTTCTTATTGTTGTTAATCATTTATTGTGTCCACTTTGCAAATTAAAGCTTATCATACATATAGAAAAACAATTATATTACATAGTGGTTGGTAAATTATAAAATTTGGTATTACCTGTGTTTTCAAGTATCCACTGGGGATCTTGGAATGTATCCTTCATGGATAAGAAGGGATACAGTATTTTAGTGTTTATACTCATCTAGCTATGAATTAGACTATGTTAAACTTTAGTATAGTTGTAGGTGACAGAGATTTCATATTCCTTTAATGTTCTTTTTGTTTCCTATGGAAACTGTAATTCCCTAAGTATCAGTCTATTCAAGTTTCTGTTTTCCAGCACATTCAGCCGTAACTGCTTTTATTAGACCAGAGTCCCATAGATGTGGTAGTAAATTGTATAGAAAGGGAAAATGTTATAATCTTATAAGTCAATCTGTATTTTAATGACATTTCAATTATTTCTTGATGGTTTGAAATTGTTGTTGTTAAGATAAATAATAGAATATCCAAGGGAACTAGAGTAGGAAAAGCCCCCTTTCAAGGGAAAGACAAGTTTCTGATTTCATCTTCTCCTCTGATTCAGAGGTATTTGTTATGAAAAATTATTTGGGGGCATTTTACTATAGATATTCTTTTTCTTCCTGTGAAAAAGCAAAAAGGAATCTTTCTTGGCTTTTCCCAGTGAAGACTTAATGCGGCTCCTGAACATAAAGCCCATGAAAATGTGAAAGTTCTTAATTTTCAGGATCCCTAGAATTTTGCACTGTCATGTTACTCCATATTTCATCTCCAGAAATTTCATCTCATTGTTTCTACCAGTAAAATTCTCTCAGCTTCAGTTTGAGTTAAACAAATCTTAGATCTGAACTTCTCGGTTTATCTATCTCTTTCCTCAGATTTCAGGGTGGTGACTTGTCCTGTGACCTCAGTTCTCTGAAGGGTACAAAGGTTATTTTCCTTTTGTTTAGTTGTTTTTTTTTTTTTTCCTGGTAAGGACAGGAGGGATGACTTCTAAATTTTTTACATGTTGAAACTAAAGTCATAAATCTACAGTTCACATTTGATATCTCCCTACTCTTTCTGTATCATTCTCTTTGACATTAATGATACTTAATAAGTATATAGTGATAATTGTTAAGTTCTAAAAAAAGTCAAGCGATTTCCTGGTGATTGAGATTAATATAGTAACAAGGATGGCAAAAGAGGGTTTCCCTTCTAAAAAGCACACAATTATATCTGAAGACATAATTTAAGATGTAAATTGATGCTTAGACAGCCCCCATTACAGTAGAGAGGTCATAAAGTACAAACTCCAACATAATTAAACACAGCAAATTTATGAATCAATTAAAAAGAATGGAAGGAGGTGCTGCTAAGATATACATGCCCATTTAAATGACAATCATAGAAGTGTGCATATGTTTGTAGTTGAATTAAGCATATGACTAAGTGATTTTTATGTGGATTTGATTTGCTAAATTTGTGTCCTGAAAAGCAAGGCACAATTAAGATATAAAGAAAAATTCTACTTTTATAGTGCTAATGTGCCATCAAAAATTCAGGTTAGAGGAGTGAAAAATTCAGTTTTCACATTGGTAGTAGCATATTAGTTAACTAAAGAAATAAAACTATGGGAATTAATATTACAAATACTTGATATGTGAAATATTCAAGAGCAAAATAAAGTCACCAAAAAATAGGTTTTTTTTTTGGACCCGGGATTGAATCAAGGGGCATTTAAGCAAAACTCTCCCTTTTCTATATTTTATTTTGAGACAGGGCTTGATAAGTTGTTAAGTACCTCACTAAGTTGCTGAGGCTGGCTTTGAACTTGCAATCCTCTTGCCTCCGCTTCCAGAGCCACTGGGATTATAGGCCTGCACCACTGCACCCAGCAAAGTAGGTCATTTTTTAATGTCTATCTTTGTAATTTTAGCTTAAAGAGTCTGTTTTCAATATAATGTATTAAATTATAATGAAAATTAACTAATTAATTTGCTTTAAATCAATAGCGAGATACTCTGTCTTTACTTATTATTTATGTATGCAGTCATTTAAAAAAGATATCTTACTGCCAGTATATTTAGAAGGACAAAAATCAAGGGATGTGAGTGTGGCTGATAAATTAATATGAATTTTGTAGTATAGAAAATAGTTGTAATGGAATTAAAAAAAAAAGAGTGAGGCATTTATGTGCTGTATATGGCAAGGCTTCCTGAGCCTTGCTCAAACTTCTGGTTTAAATAAACAAGATAAGGGGAAAAATCAGGAATGAGATCATTGGAAAATGTGCAAATAGAAAGATGAAACAATAAGACAACCTTATCTATATACAACCAAATAACCTATCTCATCAGACTTAAGTGCCTAATTTTTGTACTGAAGAACACTATTCTGCAATAATTTCTACTCCAAGGCAAAAAGAAAGCTGTATTGTTTGCCACACCATCGTCTGTGGAGCCAGCTGCCAGACAGTAGTGGGATATGTTGGTCTTGGTCCAGGCCCCAGAGAAGAACTCAAATCAGCAAATTTAATCCTCTGATATACAGTTTCAGTGCCTAGCAAGGAAACTAAATGTTTATTCATTCTCTGAGGCCCAAGTATAATCAAGAAATCTTGGAAAATTAAATTCAGTTTCATCAAGGGTTTTACCTTAGAGGACAATGATAGAAGATCTGGGCAAGTGTTTGGTATAGACCCTGTCTCTGAAAAAAATACAAAATAGGGCTGGGGATGTGGCTCAGTGGTTGAGTGCCCCTGAGTTTAATCCTGCCCTCCCTGATGGTATGAATGAAATTAATAATATTATACCAGTGTGGTAGATATAGGATCTAAAATGGCTGACATCAGATACAGCTGTACTCAAAAGTAAAAATAGTGGCAAGCAATAGCTGAAAACCCCTAAGATATACATGGGTTTTGGAGGTATAAAGAGACTCAATTCAATGTTATATTAGGATTCTTAATAATATAGTAGACAATATAAGACAGTCTAAGTAAATTGCTGTGTAATTTGTCCCATTCCAAACAATGCCACTGAATATTTTTATTAACAAAACATCTAGATATGAAATTAATAATTATATTTACATTCCAACAAAATATTGGTATATAAATTTCATATTATTTCAACAGGATAATATATTTAGCTCAGAAATGCCCAAGCATTCCAAAACTATGTTTATAATATAAAATAACATCAATAATCATGCCCTTATGAATTTAGAAATGTATAACATATTACTGATTAATACTTATTATTATTTTTTGATTTGGCTTGGGAATGAACCCAGGGCCTTACACATACTTTTTCAGCATCACTAGCCCTCATATTACTTATTTAATGGTAAGAACTGATCAAAATAAAAATGTGTGTGACTGCCTCTACTGGGTGATGATACAATTTATTCTCCTCTAATGTGTGATATAAAAGTTTAGTTATTTTTTAAAAACCCATAAAAAAACATCACAACATTGAAATTGCTCAGTAATGTATCTCATGGGGGACTGGGGTTGCATCTCAGTGGTAGAGTGATCACCTAGCATGCATGAGGCACTGGGTTAAATCCTCTGTACCACATAAAAAATAAAATAAAGGTTAAGAAAAAAATTATTCTTAAAAAATTATCTCTTGGTTCTAACTAGGTACTTTCAAATTCCTATTGTGTAGGCACATTGAAAATTCTATCAAGACCAATGACTGATTACCAACTTACACATCACATTTCAGGACATGAGTGTGATTTTTTTCTTTTTTCTTTTTTTTTTTTCTTTTTTTTTGAATACTGGGGATTGAACCTGCAGGTACTTTGTGACTGAACTAAATTTCTGGCCCTTTTTGTTTTTATTTTGAGACAGGGTCTCACTAAGTTGCCAAGGCTGGCTTTGAACTTGAAATCCTGCTTCCACTTCCCAAGACATTAGGATTAGAACACGTTCTACAACACCTTGCTTTAAAGTTATTTGTAACATCATAAATTAATGGGTATAAGCATTTTTAAGTACAGAAGAAAAGTGCTTTTTTTTGGCTAAATTTTGAAATACTACTTGCCAAAATATGTTTTAATTTCAACAGCAAAATTAGAAAGTCCAATTTTGTTAATACATCTTCCAATGGCTGAGTAGTTTCTGCTCTGTGTGAAACACATATTAGCTTCTGACGCCAATTATTAAAGTCTAATATTATATCTGATTACATTTAATTATTCAGAATCTCTGTAGCATGTAATAAGATATAGTATAATTAGAAACACAGCAACACCCAAGAAACCATTTATAGAATCTCAACAGCAATTATAGTATCCTTTAGGCTTTCACATTCTGAGGAAGGCTTTTTCTAATCATTTACTGATTGTCATACAGGATAGATGATACTTTTTTTTTTTTTTTTGCTTTTGTAAAATCAATATGTAAAGGAAAAACCACCTTTACAAAAATGTTTGCTGCTGTATAATAAATTATAAATGTTCACCAGAATTCATAATAATAAACTTTGCAATGCTATTTAGTCTGAACACAACTCACCTCTCTTGCACATAATACTAAACCCTTCAAGAAAGTTGCACTTGCTAATGTGACACAGTATCCTTTGCTTCTTTTAATAACAGTCTATTTATAGCACTTGACACAATATGCACTTACGGAAAGTGAAACATGAACACTATGTTAAGAATGTAATACTCCATAAAATAAAAGCTAAGATTATATTTTAAATATTATAGTGTAAACAAACTTACATTTTTATGGGTTGGGAGAATGCTAAGAGTATAAGTTTTATGGTATTGATTCATTATTTTTTCTCTTCAGCAGCAAGGTTTCCCATAGTAATAAAGTAATGCTTCCTTTATTCAACACCTATATCTTATTATAGTTGTTGTAATACTATAGTTTAGACTAAAATTTTTATTTATGTACTTAATTCTAAATAATGACTTGAATTCTCTTCTCTTTGGCATACTCAAATTCTTACTTTTGATGTTGATTGCCTTGTCTTAACCCTCCCCAAAGAATGTGTAAAAACAAGAAACTCTTGCATTCTTAAGTCTTATTTTAGTGTTATACATAATCATGCTTTGTGGAAAAAAAATCATATTTCTAGACATTAATAACTTATCTTAAGAAAAAGCTAAAGGAGAACATTTAGAATATAAGAAATAAAAACAATACATTTATTTCATGATTTCAAGAACAAAATTGTACAACTTTACTTCATTAGTAGAAAGGTTTCTTTTAGAGATATTATGTCCATTCTATGAATCTAAAGCTGGCATTTTCAATATATTGAGATTCTCATCAACCTGAGCCAGGTCTTCTAGATTAAACCCACAATTCATTTGCTTTCCCATGTTGCTCCTCCATAAAAGTGATGAAACTCCCCTTTGGAAAAACACTTTTAATATTAAAATGAATGTCAAACACATCTAATAGAAATAGACACTTACCACATGATGATAAGGGGTTCCAAATATTTTAAGTTATGTTTTAATATTGTACAATAACTGGAATACAGCTCTAGGGAAACCAATACTTTGACTACACAGCTAAGAAATCATTGCAAGTAAATAATATATTTTGGGTTTGTTTGTTTTGAAAAAGGTGGAAAAACTTATTTTACTAAATCTCCTTTGTTCTGAAAAAAAGATCTGTTTTTTTTTTTAAGTGAAAGCAAGTGGTAGAAAACTGCAGAACAAGTCAGTCAGGTATTTGGAAACAGGTTTTGCTACAGCATTTCTTTAAGTATTGTCATAGGGATTTTTTATCCTACATAATTTATGGCAAATTTAGGAACACTATAGCATTCTGTTCAATATTCTGTTCAATATTCCTGCGTACTGCTCTTACAGATTTTCAATCAAATTTGAATGGTGATGGAAGGTGACAAATATTACATTAAATTACCTACTGGTTGCATATACTTTTTATTGCTAGAATTTCAGAAGTATTATTATAGACCCACAATTGTACTACCACCTATGTAATTTTTTATAGAAATCACAAAATTATTAAATCTTCATTTTAGTTATCATCAGAAAAACTCTCCCATGAAGAACTGATTCAGCTGAAATGATTTGCATTCATCTGGCAGAATAAGAATAAAAGGAGAATAAACAATGATATTCTTATACTTTGCTCATTATGTCCCTCAAATCTTATCAGTTACAAAGGAGAAACATTGATAGGGTATTTTGGAACTGTTATGGAGCTTTCAGTATTTTGCTTCTTAAGAACATAAAATATAGCCAGGTGTAGCGGTGCATGCCTGACATCTCAGCAACCCAAGGAGGCTGAAACAGGAGGATTGCAAGTTCAAAGCCAGCCTCAGCAATTTAGGATGGTATAAGTAACTTAGCAAGATCATGTCTCAAAATAAATAAATAATTAATAAAAAGGGATGGGGTTGTGGTCAGTGACAAAACTCCCCTGGGTTCAATCCCTCGTACAAAAAAAAAAAAAAATTACATAAGCATTTTATGTATATATACATATATGCACATTTTAAAGATTCATAATTCTTTGGGGGGGAACAAAAGTGGAGTTTCATATTTAATGCAGCATTCAGTTCATGAACAATACCAAAAAAAATGATGGTTCCTTTTTTTTCATTTGTATTCTCTGTAAAAATCAATTTTCACCTTAAAATAATGTTCCTATAAATCTATCACTGAGCCTATACACCTTGTGGAAATAAAATGGGACAGATGAAAGCTCTGGTGACTATCTAATGAGTCTTTAATTACTTTTGAGTTCCTTACTACTATGATCAAATTGTGCTCAGAATTTGAATATCACCTTCGATTAATATAAAATAAACTCTGTCCCTGCAAACTAAAGAATAATTGAAAATTATATTCTTATAATTGAATCATTGAAATTATATTCTTAGGTCTTTTAAATGTCTATAGGTATGAAAATTAGCATATCCTCTTGTTGAAAGTTTTTGACACTATAATAACCTGCTCTATTCTTCTATTACCTTACACCCCAATAAAACATGATGAATTAAATTAAGATAAAATATCTCCATTTTCCTGAAAATGACATAATTTTATTTTTCTTTATGGCTCAGTAAAACTCCATTGTGTATATTTACCACAATTTCTCTATCCATTAATCAATGGATAGACACCTAGGGTGGTTCCATACTTTGACTCTTGCTAATTGTGCTGCTATAAACAAGGATATGCATATATCACAATTGTATGGTACTTTCAATTCTTTAGAATAAGCACCCAAGAATATAGCTGGGTCATATGGTGGGTCCACTCCTAGTCTTTTGAGTAAACAATATATTAATTTCCATAGTGGTTGTACTAATATACAATCCCACCAACAGTATAAAAGCATCTCTTTGTAGGGAATTGGTGGAACTAGAGACCATTATATTAAATAAAATAAGCTAAACTCTAAAGGTCAAGGGGTATATGATTTCTTTCTTATGGGGAAGCTAGAGAAGAAAAAGGAAAAGAAAGTTTTGTGGGGGGCAGATGGGATAGAGATCTCATGATAATCAAAGTAAAATCAGTAGAGAAAAGGGATCAGATGTAGAAGGTAGGAAGGGAGAGGGAAAATGTTGTGAAGTAGCCAAATTATTGTTATACCATGTGCATCTGTTATAAGTAACAACATATTCCATCATTATGTACAACTATAATGCACCAGTAAAAGTCAGTCCAAATATAGCATTGTTATTACTAGATATTGAAAAGGGTGAATAGAAAATAAAGGTTGTTTGGTCACTTCATGCTGTATGTATGTATGGAAAAAAATCACACTAATTGTCACCAATTAATATGTATAATTAATTAGCTAATAAAAATAAATAAATTTGGAAAAAATTTAACTTTTTTACTTAAAATAGTTAAAAACCTCAAACTGTGACCATTAAAAATTTATTAATGGAGTAAACTGGCAAACCTGCACAACACACCCAACACACTCAAGGCTGAGCACACAGATGTGGCAGTGATCTATGTGAATGTATTGAGATCCGAAAACATGGCCACCAAAACTGTGAAGTCAGTCAACCATTTGTGTTGTTTAAACTAAATAGATCAATTTATATTATTTGCTTATGTACCAACTATTCTTTCATAAAATTCCAGTGCCAATATAGTGTTCTATCACTTACTTCAAAGAGCTCATTTATTTTGCTTAGCTCAACTTTGCTTCAAACCAGCAGATTTCTTATTGGTGGAATTCAATGTTAAATAGTTTGAACATAACCTTGAAGTGAATTTTCCTCTTTCCTTGTACTCAATTACCCTCTTTGAGCTTTTCATAAAGCAAAGGACTGTGCAAGGCTGCACTGTCAGTGAAGCCAAGACCAAAGTGATAGAAGTAAGAAGTGCTCTGGGGAATACTGCAAAATGCAATTTCTGCTTTTTACTTGGAAGTTTAGAACCAGCAACAATAGAAACCCTTTGCATTCTGGATTATCCATTTACAGCATGAGAAGCACCACTCTGCAGTTAATAGTATGTCTCTGAAGCAGATCTTTTCATATAGTTAACTATGTGTAAAATTGTCTTTCTTTCCTTTCCTATTTGACATGTATTCCAAAGTGATAGCCAATCTGTCATGTACTTCTGCTAAACAGTTTGATCATCCTCAGAGCATTTGATTTACGATGACTTGAAAAAGAGTTATGTCTAGAATGTCTTATTGCATACATACTCTTGAATTCACTTTTGCTTAGTTTTTAATTCTGATGAGCTTTTTATTTTTAAATTCACTTCGCTTAACATTATCATCTTTCCAAAATGTCAAGTAATTTATGCTTTCTTTTTTTTCTTCCATGTAAATTCTCTTTTAGAATTCACCTGTGCTGCTCTATAGGATACCATTCTCTCATCCATAGAAAGTAATGCACTCTTAAAAACTGTGTATTAAAATGAGCATTGCCACAGACTTGGCTGGGCATTGAAATCATGAGCCACCACACACCTTGTAGATTCAAACAGCAATTCTTTATTCCCGAACTCACAGTGACTTCCACACAGGTTCAGGGGAAATCTAAATCTGCCCGCACAATTCACCTACTCCACGAGGCTCTTTTCAAATCCCATTTGAATCTCAGGAGAACTCAACGGGAACAAGCAGCAGGAACACCCTAATGCCAGCAGCAATAATCTTTAACCTCCAACTTCCCTAAAACCCCTATTGTCTTAAACTGGGAAACGCCTTAAACCGGGAACACCCTAAACCCAAGAACCGGGATACTTCCTCAGACCTGCAGGATACTTCCTCAAACCTGGATCCACCCTCGATCACCTTGAGCAGGGTCATCTTACTAAAGCATACATGCAATGTCCCATCGAATGTCCTCTAAGCAGCATGGGGTACGCTGGCAAGGAGATTTTGATGTGTCATTCCTACTTGGCAATGGCTCTCAACAGAGCATCACCTGGTACACAAAGTCTAAATGTTCCTATCCATGTTTCCTTTCAATTACATTGTATCCATTCTGTTGTCATTAAATCTATCATGAGGGTCTTATTATACTGCAGAGAAAATGATTAACCTAATCATTCACATGACTGAAAGTTGGAATCAAAACTATGCATTTTAAGTTCCATTTGATTAAAATGTCATCTATTTATTTCCAGGATAACCAAGGATAAAACTATTTCATCTGTTATGTTAAAATTTGGTAGTTGAAATTTAGGGTTAAAAATTACATTAATGACTTACCTTTAATTTTGTTATCATTTTAATAAAATAACTGTTAAATTTTTACAAAGTAACATACATGCGAGTTTTACCTGTGTGTTATATAACTATTGTTAGAAAGTGAGAGTTCATTATTAAGGGAATGATATATCCACTTTATGGCTAATTGAAATGTCTCGTAAGTTCTAAGGTGGCCTGAAAAATATTATAGGGTAGAAGGGGGTGGAGAATGTGGTTTGAAATCTTGTTCTTCTACTAGCCTAAGGATGGATAACTTACTTAAACTTTGTTGACTACAATATCAACACATATGAAAAATGTTTTATGTAGTTTCTCACTTTATAAAAAACTAATCAACATGTGTTTGAAAGTTTGTTTTCTTGTTACACATTTGTATTAATTATTGAAAATATATGAGAGGGCTTCCCTATATTATAGGTTCCTGATCCCTCTGACTCAACCTCTTCACTTCTTTTCCACTTTCATTTTAGTTGATCTGTCTTCTGCACATCTGTTTCTTCTAGTAATTTTTTCTTGTAATAATTTACCTTAACTTATGCAGTTATTATTACATTCTTATGAAACAACAGCAAAGAGACTGACAATTAACTATCTCTTCTTCTTTTCTTACATCTCCTATTTGCTGTAGCTCTGTTCAAACAACCATCAAAAAGAAATGCATACATAAATAAAAGTGAATCATCCATATCATTATGTAAATTGAAGACCCAATCCATTCTTCCTTTTTATGTAATTATTCTCCATCTTCCTAAGGGATCATCTTGGAAGGCTTCTTTGTGTATTATACTGAAGGTCCTACAGATATGAATATGACAATATTTAGGTAGATCTCTTCAGAACATTAAGTAAGCATGTCCACCATCGGCTTATGCTCTAAATTTTGAAGGGTATGGTATAATGAGTTACTGTCTCAATGAGTTACTTTCCCTAATTAACAGAATCACACGCTCAGTCAGCAACTTGGACAGTACGTAATGTCACACTCTAGACTCAAAGTTTAGCTGTGCAATTGTTTTATAGGATGGTTATTTCAGAGGAATGTGCGGGCTTGTTCTATTGTACCTATTTTACAGTATCTGAAATTATGAGGAGAAAAACATGGATAATCTGCTTTGTTTTTCACATGAGAGGAAGAAAGATTTATACAACAGAATCGTACTACTCTATCCAAGCCCACATTTGATCAGTGGGACTCTGGTTAATCCCTGCTAAGACCCTAGGCACACATGGAAGGGCAATGAGACTGGACATACTCACCAAGCTGAACCCAATCTATATAAACTGAGCCTCAGTTGGTCTGAAAATACACAAGAATATATAATTATTGTTACATAATTAAAGTAGTGTCTTTTAGGATAACAAAGTATGCAATATTTTTATGGAAATTGCAAACTAACATAAGGTTTAGTATCAAATATTGGGTCACAATAAAAATCTAGTTCAGCATGACCTTATTTTCATTCAAAAGGAAAAAAAAAATAGGGGTTGGGTCTGTGGCTCAGCAGTAGAGCGTTTGCCTGGAACGTGCAATGCCCTGGGTTCCATCCTCAGCACCGAATAAAAATAAATAAATAAAATAAAGGTATCAAAGGAATGTAAGCATAATATATTTTTTAAAAAGGAAAGAAATAAGATGTATAATAAATATTTACTTTTTACTTTCACATTATTTAAGAAATTTAAAGATCATGACAAAAGAAATATAATTTAAGAAATTTAAAGATTATGACAAAAACTGATTTCAGAATTTTTTTTTAAACAAACATAGTTTGCCATCAACTAATTTGGCCTTATTGGTGACGTTATTTTTTTTTTTTAAGTATTTCATCAAGTATCTATATGTACACTTTGAATCAAGTCATTGCTTATCTTGTCATGAGCAAATGCTCTGGGGTTAGAATCTTCACTTTCATGTAGCATAATTATTACCTCAACGTTTATAATTTTTGAGTTTATTTTTAATTTATCTTTGACGTCCCATTTTCTTTCAAATTTAATGACTTGGTACTTCACATAATTTTGAATATATTTGAGCAGATATTTTTTCCCAAATTTAAATCTCCATTAAAAATTTTTAAGCAGCATTGGAAAATATAATAAATATTTACATAAAAAGTTTTTAAATAAAGATATTAAAGAGCTAAAATTATTTTTAAGCAGGAAAACATTGCATTCAAAGAGAGCAAAGCACTTTCTAGTTTATTCTAATCATTTTGTAGTTTTACCTGATAGTAAAGCATTTCTGATTTTCACATTGCTGTGTAGAACTTGGAATACAATATTGGAATTTCAACTTCAAAAAATATATCAACCACCTTTTTTGGCTCTTGTTTCATTTTTGTATTCCCTAGTTCTTTTAATCACAACAAACATGCCTTGGGGTTTTTCTTAAAATCATTTTAGAAGTGGGTTTCTTTTATGACACATCAGTATGAAATATAGCTTTCTGATAACACAATAGCTAAAATAAGTTGTTTTCCCCCCATGGGAGATAGCCAGTTGTATATTTGGAGTCTATGTGTCTGTACCTTAAAAATTCAAAATATTTATTGAGAAATGATGCTTTAAAATGCAAACATACAACATGTATCCTAAACTGCTTTTTTTAGCATAGAATGTATTTTATTATATTGTGAAACTTCATAATAGGGAAGGCAAGTTCTAAATTAAACAGAAACCTAATCAAGTGTTAAAATTCTGTTTAAATGATTAATTCTTTACATGTTAAAAACTCAAAAATAAATTTAACATATTTATTTTATAATTAATATGTAACAAAAATATTGTTAAACTCTCTACTATTTTAGGGAGTTCATGTCCCAATCTATTCCATATGGAGTGTTACCAAGCATCATAGTCCTCTGTAGATTTTGATGCAATGGTAAGGAATTATATTTTCTTGTCATTTATCACATGTATGTATACATCCTAAGCAACTAACTAATACTCACCTAGGATCAAGTGGTGGTTGTTCCTTCTCTGTTTCTTTCCCCACATGTAGAAAGATGTTTTCTTTTTTCAATACTCAAAAAAACTAAGTGTCAGGGTATTTGGAATAACAAAGAGTTCTATTTAAGGAATAATAAAAATTAGAAACAGCATGTAGTAGAACAGTCAACACATTGAATATAGGTAATAAACAACTGTGCACATGAAGTTTCGACACTGAAATTACTTCAGTTGCTCCTTCTCTTTTTGGTTTTGAGATGGTCCCTTTGTGTTTATGATTCCTTTTCTACAAAACCCCCTTCCATCTATAGATTATTCCTGGGCTATAAAATAAAAATTTAGGGCTGGAGTTGTGGCTCAGCGGTAGAGCATTTGCCTAGCATGTGTGAGGCCTTGGGTTCGATCCTCAGCACCACATAAAAATAAATAAAATAAAGCTACAGCTAAATAAATAAATAAATATTAAAAAATAAAATAAAAAATAAAAATTAACAAGTTCAAAAAGATTGATACCATACAAATCTGTTCTGTGACCTTAACGGAATGGATTAGCATCAAATAACAGGAAAAACTCCAAACACTCAGGAATTAAGCCACATATTTTCACACAATATATTCGTGAACCAATAAATATTGGACAATCTAAAACGTGTTGCACTTTTAGTGAATGTTAAACTTAGTGAAATTTAAATTTACTAATGTAATGTAATTTATAATTTAATTTATTAATATTAATTTAATTTCTGTAGTGAAATAAGTTTCTGTGATATTAAATTTCTTCATATTACTTATTATTTTCATTAATAGATTATTTGACATTAATTAACAGTGAATTTTAGTGTTAAGTTTACTAATTTAAATTTCTCCCTAAATGCAAATTTAGGGAAAAAATATTTGTTTAGTCTCAAATTATACCACAATGATATTTATCAATTTCAAAAGGAAGAACATTGATACCACAGTAGATAAACCTAGAAGATGAAGGGATGAAGAATAACATCAGTTGTAATATGACTTATTAACATTAGGTACCCCCTGAGAGGTTGCAATGAGAATAGCACTTCATTCTATAGTACTCTTCCCAAAAATATGCCATTTCAATCTACACCATGCATGTACACAAAAATAACTATACTTGAGAGCTATTTAGTAAAACAAAAACAAATGAAAAATGGAAATCAAAAAAACAAAACCTTACACTATTTATTTTCAAAAGAATCAAGATCAAGAAAATTAAAGAAGACTGGGGATGGGGTTGTGGCTCAGGCATACAGTGCTCGCTTAGCACATGTGAGGCCCTGGGTTCGATCCTCAGCACCACATAAAAATAAATAAATAAAGGCATTGTGTCCAATTACAACTAAAATTAAATATTTAAACAATAAAATAAAATGCAAATTAAAGAAGACTGAGGAACTGGAGCTCATTGAGGACCCTATAGAAACACAACTAAATGGAATTTAGCATCTTAGAACAAAGGGACATAGAAAAAAAAATTAAAATTGAATAAGATCTTAAGTTTAAGGAATGTCACTCTAACAATTAAAATGTGGTTTTGGTTATGATAAATGCCTTGTCGTTCTGTCATTTTTCAGGGGAGGTTGAATGAAATGTACGTAGTGAATTCTGTACTGTGGTTTTTCAACTTTTTTGTAATTGTGAAGTTAATTTGAAAGGAAATGTTAAAAAAAAAGAAAATAATGGTAATTATTACCCCTTCTATTACCCCTTCTATCCAGACTCTTACATTAAGTGATATTTTTACAAATATAAAATAAAATAATGAAACAAATCAATTTTTAGATTTAGAAATTTTCTTTAAATTATCTCAAATGTATTTTTCCTACTTGTAAAAAAGGATTGGAATTACCAAGACTCATCATTACGTAGAAAGGGCTCACACACAAGAAAATATTGTCTTCATTTTATTTTCTTATTATCACCAAAATTTGTGAAGAATTTTGGGTATTCATCATCACTGCCTTAAAAAAATGTTAATGTTAGCCTTCTTAAAAAAAATGATCTTATCTGGAAAGTAAGAACTTAGATTTTAATGCTGGTATCAAATTTGTGAGGATATTTATTAATGCAGATCAAATTTACTTATGCAATATTTATTGTCATACAACCATAAATAAATAGAGTACACTGAAAAAGACTGTCATGAAGACTTGGTGGCCTATTATGAATATAATATACTTTAATTTGTACATGTAAGAGGCTTTTCAATACTAAATAACTTCAACTTATTTCTTCATGTTGATCTTGGCTAATTTTGACTTTTCACATGATCATGTGGCAGAACACAGGTATCAATATACGAATTTGTAAACACAAGCATATTTATACATAACTTAATTATTCTTCTACTCTGTAGTTTTTGACTTACAGCCCTTCCTACACTCTGAAATTCTATAGTTGAGAACTTGAAAAAAAAATCTTTAGAAGTCTTCACAAGTATCATTGTATAATGAAGTACACGGAACAATAGAGACGAAGGACAACCTGTATCTCAAAATAACACCTTTGGTTTAAGAGTGCAGAGATTCCAGAGTCTTATGATAAAAGTCATTAGTGTGATACAGATTCTTGATTACTTTAAAAAAAAAAAAAAAGCTTTGAGATTATCCCACTTAGTGTTTTAGCCAAGTCTTTTGATTAGTTTGGAGTTAATCAGCTCTATCTCCATTCTTTCACTAAGGTAAAAAAGTGTTTTGAAGTTCCTGTTCTATAAAGGGCACTGGTATCAATGGCAGTTCATTTTCTCCTGGGATGCTCTTGCAATTTTGCTGTGCTAAATGTTTCCTCCAAGCACTTAGTGAAGGCTGAGGTCACCTCTCTTATTAAAGAAGAAAAATTGCAACCCTTTAACTCAAAAGTTTCCCAAAGTGCTGTGTAAATTATAATTTACAATTAGCTTGGAATTAATTTTAAAATGACAAAGTAGCATTTTATCTTTCTTGCTATGACTTCTTTAAGTTAGGTAAATACTAACTTTAAGCAAAATGTCGTGGCCTAAAAGGCATTCATTTATTCCAAAATGTCATTTGCTTTTTAAAATATAGAGATATAGTAAGAGAAATATTTTTTCAGTTGTCTTAAGACAATGTCACTTTCTATGTAAACCTATCTTCTGTAAATGAGAGATTTTCCAGTTTCAACATTTTCTGAATTTATTTGTTAATAAATAGCTCTAGCTACTAGATTATTGATAGACTTATAGTAGTGTTGCTACTTTGGATGTTTGAAATATTGCTTTATAATTTATTATGAAGTCTATATTATGTTTAGTGTTCTATATATCAGATTAACATTCTCAAACTCAGATACTAATTTGATCTTAGAACACTTTTTCTGTTTCTGTTTGGGAGAATAGCTTTTAATTCGAATAAAAATAATAAACCTCTATATAGCAAATTTAAAAAGAAACTGAAATAACTTTGCTGTCTGGAAAATAGTAGGTATTGAATTAGTTCCTACACATATAAGAAATGCAAAGATAAAGATGCTTTGGCAAGAAAATTGTTTTTTTAAGGTGTCTTGAGTTAAAAAATTTGGAAATCAATGCCTTTTGAGAGATAAACATTTAAATTAATATATTTGCATAAGATTATCAATTGTTTAAAATAGAATAAGTCCTATGCCAATGTCTTGACTTCCAATCTCCTTGAAACATAAAAATATAAAAAATAAATCTGCCTTGGGAAGGGAACATATTCAATGAGAGAAATCACCAAAAAGGAAAAACTAAGGCAAATATTGTTCACATTGATTCAAGAGGGTTTTTAATAGAGAATTTCATCTTTAGATTTAATACAATTATCCTCACTAGTTGCTTAATTCCTATGAAGCAGATACATACGTTTGTATGACATAGTATTTTGAAGTTAAATACAAACAATCTAATTCAATTCCAAGCAATTCATTGCTCCTTTTATGGATAAAATGGTTTAGTTACATACATTTGAATACTAGTATGGCAGTAACTTGTCTTCTCTCTCTCTCTCTCTCACACACACACACACACACACACACACACACACACACTCTCTCTCTCTCTCTCTCTTTTAAATATATCATTCTGTTTTTATGGAATTTTGATTTTAGTTGCAGTAAGAAAGTTAGATCTCATAGCAAAAAAAACACACTTAGTAAAAATTTTTTTTTTTTAAAGAGAGAGTGAGAGAGGAGAGAGAGAGAGAGAGAGAGAGAGAGAGAGAGAGAGAGAGAGAGAGAATTTTTTTAATATTTATTTTTTAGTTCTCGGCGGACACAACATCTTTGTTGGTATGTGGTGCTGAGGATCGAACCCGGGCCGCAGGCATGCCAGGCGAGCGTGCTACCGCTGAGCCACATCTCCAGCCCCACTTAGTAAAAATTTTAAAAATAATAGCATAACCACTTTTAGACTTCTTGAGAATCATGTGACAATTGAGAGCAAAACCAAACCTTATGAGCTGAGATACACCTGCTGCATCACAAAGATGTACCTAGAAATACACTTACATGCACAGTAGTGCGATCATGCACAAGAAAAGAATAAAAAGTAGAATAAGTAAAATTATAGGGAGATATGGTCACTTCACCAGTTCAATTAGTAACTTGGCTTCAGGGGGACAGCTTAACAGAAGTCTGTGAATTACAAATCAGACATTTTCAGGGTTACACTTGAAATAAAATGGGTCATCCAGTAATGGGGGATAAAGGGAGATACTCACAAAATGGTTTCAGAAGCAATTTTTAAATGATATCCAATATTATCTCTAAGGAAATTACAAAATTAGACAATAAACATGCCTGAAGAAGGAAATTGAAAAGCATATGAATAAACTCAGACAGTGATCCTATCAAACATTGCGTATTTTATTTTTATTTATTTAGAAACAATAGAAATAAAATGGAAATAATAAAACAGAAAACACCAACTTGAAGCAGAGTGAGTGAAACTTGGTATTTTTCTCTTTACCATATGATAAATGGGGAAAAAATGTCAGGTTAGACTTTGTCAGGGTAGGCAAACAACTAATATTTTAGGTTATAACTAATAAATGGGAAATAGAGCATATCATTTCGAAATAGGGAAAGAGAAAAATTGATTTAAGAAAATGAAAGCAGAACAAAACAAGGCAAAACCAAACAAAACAAGCAATCAAACAGAAGGCAGAAGAAGAGGCAATAGGAAGAGAAAATAAGTGATGGTCTTAGGTCACTTCCACAGAAGCAGAACCTTTGAGGAGTGGAGAAGTCTTGTGTTAGTGATATATATAAACTAATGAGTCATGGAAAGCAACAAGACAGAAAAAGGAAACAAGCAAAGCCAGGATGTGATTTCAAGCAATCTAATCAAATCCTTCAATCTTTATGTTCAATTTAATCTTTTGTGAGAGCTCCAGGATATGTTGCATTTCAGAAATCCTCTAAGCCTGATGTGCTCGCTAGCAGAGTGCCCTCCCATACATGGTCATGATCCTCCAAATAAGAGCTAGTGGTACAAGAGCTGTCATATATCCAAGGTTATGCAAACAAACAAACAAAAAATACCTGAAAGAATATAGGGGATACTGTATCAGTTGGTCACAATATTTGTTTCAGGAAGATATAAAGGAAGTAAAAATATAAAATAGTTTAAATATTATGAAACCTACCAATAGTGATAAAACTTCAAATGGACTGAATTTTCCAGTGACTAGCAGAGACTGCAAAATTTGATTAAAATAAATTTTATATATATTCTACCAAATTTTATTTATATTCTACTTATAAAAGAAAAAGATAAGGAGCATGAAAAGGTATAATTTAAATGAACAACAGTAAGCAAGTAGAAAAGAATTCGAAAGTATGTAGTTCTTAATGTCATGTGAAATTTTCATAGATATAAATGTTTTATTAAGGATGAATTGGGTCCTCAGATGAAGATAATTCAAATCACCACAAATATATAGCAAAAAAATTATTTCTTACTAAATGATCTCAAAAATATATGGAACAAGTGACAGAGCCATATAAGAAATTTACAAACCCACCTCAGAGGACGATTTCTTATACATAAATTTTTAATGTTGTACAATACGCATACTAAGAAGTTGTGGCCTGACAAGAATAGCATAAAGGAGGAAAAGTTTACTTTGGCTCATGATTTCAGAGGTTCTGGCCACAGTATGCTAACTCCATAGCTCTGGACCCAAGGTCAGGCAGAACATCATGATGGAAGGATGTGACACAGGGTAGCCGATTAAGGCATGACAAACAAGAAAGAGAGTTCTGTTCACCAGGGGGAAATTATAAAATCTCAAAGTCATGTCACTAGTGACCTACTTCTGTTGTCACACATTACTTGCCCACAATTAATGCCCATTTGACACATGTCAAAAACAAATGGGTGGGAACAAAGCAATATTGAAATCCAGCTGGGTGAACAAGTCCTATACCTCTACATTAAGCATCTGGGGCACATGGCTCTATGATGTTCTCTCCAAGGAACTTGTATGGCTTTGCGCCTATTTACTTGCTGGTTCCAGCCCACATGGACTATCTCTTGGCTTGTTTTTACTAGATTCCTGCAGCTTTTCTTGGCAGATGTTCCATATTACTGGTATCTTATAATCTTAGGGCTCTCCACTCTTGCTTTGGTTTCTTCCAACATCTTCATGTATCACCATCTTAGGAGCAGCCTGCAGGGAATCCAATCTTGCTACACTTTTCCTGTCCTCCCAAGTCATTCTTAGAAAACTCAGGTAACCTTCCATAAACCTATAACTCCAGCATCCTGCATGCCTGCAAAACCAGCACCACATGGTTGATGCCAAGGTCTGCCACCATATCAAGCAATTGCAAGTATTCTTGGATCACAGCTGCAGCACACTCTGAGTGCCTGGTCAGCTAACACAGTGAAACACCTAGACTCCCCTGTGAAAGCAGGGTGTCTCTATGGTCTCTTCTTAAAGGAATTTCTACTCTTACACCCCTGAGCCTGAGATGGGTATGGTCATTCCAATACCTGAGGTGCTTTCAAGTCTTCTTTCCTATTGTAAAATACTTCTTTCCTTCTTTCTCTATGCCAAATACTTTGCATCTCTTCAGCTGTTGTGGCTTTAACAAACCCAACTTCCTCAGCCCCAGTTTTACTTGCAGTTTTCTGACCAAACTGCAAGTTTTTCATATATTTTTGCTGTTTTTTGCTCTTGATATCAGTAGACTTGGCTAAAATTTACCAGCATTATTAATGCTACCACTTTAATGCTGTGCTGCCTTGAAATATCCTCTGCCAGATTAATTAGTACATCACCTTTTCAACCTCACAGGATATCTCAGGGCATAGGAAAAATCTAGACATCTTCTTTGCCAGAAGGTAACATGGATGGCCTCTAATCCATGTTTCAATAGAGTCTTCCTTCCCAAAAGAATTCCCCCCAAAATTGCCCATCAAGCTCCATTTATAACAATCTGAAGCTTTTCCTGCTTGTATTTCTGAACTTTTTCTAATTTTTTCCCACCTTGAAAACCAGATCCAAAGGCTTCTGAAAAATATGGTAAAGTTAGTCACAGTAATTTCTGCACTCCTGGTACTAATTCCTATTTTGGTCAACTGTGACTAATATACCTAACTAGAATGAGGAAAAGTTCATTTTTACTTATGATTTCAGAGATTGAGTCCATTTTTTAACAACTCCATAGCTCTGTGCCCAGGGTAAGGCCAACCTTAGGGCAGTAAAACATGATGGGGGAGGCAGATCAGGACTTGACAAACAGGAAACAGAAAGACCTCTGCTTACCAGGGAAAAAATATAAATCAGAGTGATGTCCCCAGCGATCTAATTCTTCCACCTATAGTTACCATTCAATTAATTTATATGAATGGATTAATTGATTATTTGTTTATAATTATTTTAATCTCGGAATATTCCTGCATTATCTCAAGTTAGCTTTTAGGGGATGACTCGTATCTTAACCATTGCAAAAGTATAGAATTTTGTATACTGTACAATAAATCAATAAAAAGTGAACACTGCCATATATACAACTTCAAAATCAAGAAATATAACATTTGAATACTGCAGAGGTATGGTTCTTTCTTGGGCCTTATATTTTCCAGGAATACCCCCATCATTTTAACTGGTAAACTGGCATAGTACCATTGATTGGTGTCATCTATTTTGCATGTTTTACAAATTGAGTCATATACTATATACTCTTTTTTTTTTTGGTTTATTTATCAAACAACTTTTGTGATTTATCAATGTTGTTGGACTGTAAGAGTTTTATTGTTTTCATTGTTGTAGAGTATTCTATGAATAGGACATTTATCTATTCTCCTATTAATAAATAAGTAGGTGTTTCCACTTTTTGTCCGTTTTTTTCTTTTGAATATTAAAGTCTATTGGGCTATTATTTGGGGTTTCATGCTTTTTTTAGTTAAAGCTATCAATTTAATTTTCTTTCAATGTTGACTTTTTGTTATTTTTGTTTGTTTGTTTTGCTAGTATGGGTTTGCCAGCTAGGTCAGCAATTACTCTTTTTCATTAGTTTAGTAACATTCTACCATTGTTCTCTGCCTGTAGTTATTTTTTTGACAATTCAATCTTCATTTTCATTATTTTGTGTTTAAAAATAAAATAACCTATTTTATGGTTTCTTATGAGACTTTCTTTTTATATTTTGTTTATTGTCTTAAGATTCTTAGGCCTTATATCTCTAATTATTCATCTTCTGTCATATTGTCCATCACATCTTTTTTTCCTCAATTTTTTTGTGATTCATAATATGGTACTCAATAATATTGACTCATCAGTAATATTTTTTGAACTTGAGTTTTGTCACTTAATAGTTTTCTGGTATTAGGCCATTATTCACCTGCCAAATTTCTTCATTTGTAAACTGAAGATAATAATAAATTCATACAAAATTATTAGAATGAGTATTAAGTAAAAAAAAAAAATGGATAGCATTTAGCACTTTGTACTTACCTGAACATAATAACATATCTTTTTCTAGCTTTCTACAAATAGGCAGGGTAAAATAAATTACTCTAAATAGTGTCTTTGGTAACAATATGTTCATTATCCTTACTTTTTTTCATTTTTAAATATATGGTAAAATGGTAATGATTGCCTTTCTAAATTGCAGGTAAAATACATCAATAAAATTACCTTTCTTCTAATAGGTGTACTTGTAAACTATGATAATAATACTATTTGTTTTCTGTCCATCAGAGTATAAAGTATAGGAAAGAAATGAGGGACATACTATAAGATTGTAGGAAATTTACAAGTGACAAATTTCACAATAGTCCATTACATTTACTTTAACTACTCATAGCATGCTGATGATTGGATTGAAGAATCAATAGGTAATCAATAGTCATCAACAAACCATTGCTCAGAAAAAAATGGATTTCAACAAAAAATTTCATGGGAAAATATTAATATAATGTCCAGTTCAAAATTTTAAAAACTATATTGAACAAAAAAACCTAGACTAATATTTAAGGATATTGTTCATTTTTTATTCACACCAAATAATTGAATTTAAAGAATATTGGTCATTTGTTAAGTTCATTAAAAATTAATAATTTCAATTAAACTAAATATATAAATACCACCTTTCTAAAACTTGAGAGTTTCTCTTAGTCCTGAGGACTGTTTCAGTTCTCATTATATAGTCATTACATAAGCAGGGAGTAAGGGACAGTGGAGACTTGTTATTTCACTTCCTTATGGGTAAATGAGATTTTAGGGAAAGAAAAAGCTGAAGAAAGTTATCCCTCCATTGATTTTCTGCAGATTGCTTAAAATATTTTCTTTTGTTTTCCCCAACTTTTGTCTCAATATAATAAGAGCATAGACCTTTGGAAGCTAGTGATTTGCTTATACTGGCTTTGGTAAACTGTTCTATGTTTTTGTTTTTTTTTTTTTTTTCAATGAGGATCAAAAAAAAATTGAAAACAAAAGACAGGCTTTTCAGTGTGTCTGCACTGTAGAATTAATGTATTTTATATAGTTAAAGCAACTAAACAACTCTGGGAACATTTTCCCAAAGTACATAACTCTGAGAGCATCAGGAAAACAAGTAAGCAGTGTTTGGTTAAATATTTTGGATTGATTAGAATTCTTTCTTCAATTTTTTGTATAAATCAAGAGAAGGAAATCCAAAGGATTAAAAAAAAAAAAGAAAGAAAAAAGCATGTCAACGGGTCAATGTATTAGCTTCAAAGTAAATGATCACAGAAGAAAAAATCTTTTAAAATGTATTAACTATCTATATGCATCATAGATATTGTCAGATTATAATTTTATAGAACTGACATGCTAATTTATTGATTTCTTGTTGATTTAACATTATCATCATCTATCACTTTTTACAATAATATATGTTGCATATATTCTAAGTATGGTCATTTTAACAGCTATGTTTTTCATTTTTAGTTGAATTTGTAGTCCTATACAATATATAGTCATCTCAAAATGACATTCTATATTCTAATTCCATACTTAGGAAATTTGATGTTGATATAGTGAATGTGTATATAATCTTCTTATTAATATGAAACAGAAATTAGTTAATACAGAAATGGATTCAATGTATATATTTTTGGCAATTATAAATGTGTAATTAATTCCTAGGATTTTAATTATATATTTATATTTCAAATTCATACTTTTTACCTAGATTTGGTAAGAATTGGTTTTCTTAAATCAGCAAATAATGTTTGCTTATCACTTTTACAACTGTTCATTTCATGATTTCAGTGTTTTTTTATTTAGTTTATTTATAGTTCAACTGCCTCACAAAAGCAAAATGTATTATAGGTTTTTACTGTAATAGATTTAGTAAAATTATCAAGACATCACAGAAATAGAAAATTCTAGAAAAATAAAAAAAAAAACTTACAAACAGTTAATTATATAGTATATGCTTAAACAGTGCTGGTGAGTTGGATAGATAGTAAAAGGTGTGTGCGTTATCTGCAGAAGCAAAAAACTTTCAGAATAGTGAAAGAGACCAAAAGTGAACAGGTAGTTGAAAATAAAAAAGCCGTTTGTTTTTTTTCATAATTATAATTCCACATTAAAAAAATTATATGTTGTTAGTTTTAAGTAACAACACTTTTTCAAAAGATACATAAATGAGTCATGAAAATTTTTGATATTTCTTAATTTCTAATTCAATTCCATTTTTTTGTCAGATCTTTAATACACATTTCTTAAACCTTCCTGGTTGCAGAAAAAGAGGAAATTTCTGAGGATTTGTGTAATATTTTTATTGTTTGACCTATTTTTACTTCTTAAGCAGTATTTTTTTGCATATTTTCACACATAAATAAAAACTACTTATGAAATTAAAAATTGTTTTGATATTTTATCTATTCATATTTCTTTGGGTACAATTTTATATGTATGTGCCTTTCAAAGTTTAAATATGAAGCAATCACTTCTCATTCTCAATTCCCTGTGGAGTTTATCTGAATGTATAATGTCTTTAAAGTAGATCCCTTCATTAGCACAGTTGGACTGGTATAAAGATATGAATATAGCACAAGTTAATCTCAAGATTTTATAATTCTCAGTTTGCTTCAGTGGACTGAATTTGGGATTGATTTTGAAACTCAGAATAATTTTCACTGAGTCTCTATTGACATATTTTTCTTATTTTGGTAATCTTTAGTTAAAATATGAAGTCTGAAATTACCTGACTGAAAATTTAATGTATTTCATAGACATAATATTGAAAAACATTTTTTTTATCTGACACTATTTAGTTGCATATGAAACTGAGAAAAAAAATTGTAATACATAAATATTGTCATTAAGGACTTTTTAAAAGAAAGACATCAGATGTGTGAATATTAAACTAATATAAAAGTTTATAATTAAATTTACTGTCAAACATATATCTTATGTGTTAAAAACAACTTTTTTTAACATGTAGTTTCTTTAAAAATATTAAGTTGATTCCACACGGGCATGGAGGAAGTATGAGTCGGGATGAACTGTGGAATAAAATTGACCTAATTATGCTGTGTGTGGGTGTGAATACATGACAATGAGTTCCACTGTTATGCATAACTATAATGAACCAATTAAAAATAACAGAAGGATGATGATTCTATTCTTTGAGAAAGGGGATTAGGGAGAAGGAGGATGGGAGAAAAAGGAGAAGTCCTGAGGATTGAAATGGAGCAAATTATGCTCTATGCATTTATGAATATGTCAAAATGAACCCCACTATTATGTATAAGTATAATGCATTAATAAAAACATTAAAATTCAAAAAAAAAACTAAGAGAAAAAAAAAGCAACTAAGGGTGAATGTACAAACCTTAAAGAAAAAAAAAAACCTAGAAGATAGAAATAAGATAGAAAATGGTTGAAAATGTCAAGTAAAGGTATTTCAGATAAAAAATACAAAAAGCTATGACAACTTTTTGATACAGACATTCAAGATAAAAAAAGGTAGAAGAGAGAAGTTTAAAGTCAAATATTGGATAAAATAGAAGCATGAGGAGATTATTAGTAATTTTTTTCAAAAAGCCCATCAACTTTAATTTCTGGTGGTGCAGAAATTAGAAGTCACAGATGCGGGTGTTAAAATTTATAGACAAGAGCCAATTTAGAAAACATTTAACTAGAAGAAAATTGGTTTAAAACCACATCAAAAAATTAAAACGACTAAAGTAATTCTAAAAACTAAGACAAAATGCTTTTGGAAGACTTTAATTTAAAAGGATCTTTAAATTTCCAAAGGATGCATATAGGATATTTTGGAACATCATCCCTGAAGAAAAAATCAGTTAAGTTTTACTTAACAGGAATCCCATACAATCCACAGGGACAAAGCATAGTTGAAAGAGCTCATGAAACTATTAAAATGTACTTATTAAAGCAAAAAGAGGGAATTGGAAAGGGGTATATATCCCCCCAAAATAAACTTAAAATAACCCTTTTTACCCTAAACTTTTTAAATTTGGATTCATCAGGGCTTAGTGCTGTGGAAAGACATATGTATCCAAAAAAATGTACATAAGCCTAAGGTACTTTGGAAAGATATTCTAACAGGACAAAGGAAAGGTTCTGACCCAGTGATTGTCTGGAGTCGGGGTTCTGTTTGTGTGTTTCCACAGGGAAAACAGCAGTGGATTTGGATTCCAGAGAGACTAACCAAAGCAATTTCTATAGACCAAAAAGAAGATGATTTGACTCAAATCCATAACAGCTGATATCCAGAGCTCCAGCTTGGCTATTCTTACATCTGTGATAGTGATTAACCAGGATGCTTTTTTCAATATCTATTTTATTATTGTATTTTCCCACATCATAAATTTCTATTTTATTTTTTGAGCTCATACAAACGTAGGTTAATGTTTTTCTGATCAGTTTTATTTTTTGACTGTGGAATTTTTAAACATTGCAATGGAAATTTCACCTGTGTAAAGCTACAAGACCTTTACTATTGTCTTATGTGTTGTACGTTTGTGTGTACTCTTGTGTTTTGTGTTGTATGTCTGTATGTGTGTATGTCCATATTTCATATATGAGGAGCGCTTATGAAAAAATGGATCCAAATTTTTTTTTATTCACGTGATTTAAATGGTTTAATTTAAATTAGGTAAACAGCTGTTAAGGATTGTTTTTAAAGGAGGTTAACAGATCTGTTTGTTTACTTTCACCTTCCCTTTTCATTATATTTAATAATTCTATTCAGGATAATGTAAATTGTTCAAAAAATTGTTTTCTTAGTACCTATTGTAATGTTACATAATTTCTTTTTAGCATCATTGCCAGAATTCCCATCTTCATCCCAGTGCCAGTGAAGACAAAGATAAAACCAAACTACAGCTTCTATGATAGCTATCACAGTAAACTGTGTAAACTGATGTATCAATGAATATAACTCAACAAGTAATGCTCAATCAAAGAGTCAATTTACTTTGGGAGGAAATGGACATATTGATAGACTCCTCCACTTTGAATTGCTTGCAGAACTTGCCTGGACTATGTATCACTTGTATACATTGTGAACTATCGTTTGGTGCAGCGAATTGTGGTAGTGCTGGCATATCTTTGCTGATGGTGTCACCAGTGATGCAATTTTTTCAAAGGAGCCGTCAATTGGCTTGGTGTTGTGGCATTTCTGTATCCTCCTCCCTTCTACTAGTGATGGTCTAAATTTGGGGGCCAACAGAGGTGAGGCAAAGAACCTCACCCCACCCACTGGCACCAAGGCCAAATTTGGGTCCAACAGAGGTGAGGCAAAGAACCTCACCCCCACACTGGTGCATAGGCCTATCCACAAGTATGGCTGTATGCTGGACAGGTAGTCAGTGAAGGATATGATCCAATTGCAGTGGTATCAACCTAAGACATGAGGCTGACGCCTAGAGGTCAGTTCATCCCATGACGGGTAAGAACCGTATGTTGAATTGGACAACCTACCAGGCACAGTCCCTAAACCACATTGCTTGTTGTTTAATTAATCAGAAGGGGGGAGATGCTGAGAGCCATAGCTAAGTAGGAATGACACATGGCAATTTCCTTGTCAGCCTACCCCATGTTGCTTAGAGGAAGGACTCTCCATTGTGGAAATGGGCTTGCCTTGGACCCAGGTCATTTGCAGTGACATTGCATGTATGTTTGTGAAAGGTGAACCTGCTCAAGGACCAGGGTGGATCTGGGTTTAGGGAGGATCCTGCTGGATTAGGGTGGGTCCAGGTTTAGGGTGTATTCTGCTGGGAATAGGGAGTATCCTGCTCCTTGGGTTTAGGGTGGTTCCAGGTTTAAGGTGGACCCTGCTTGGAATAGGGCGTATCCTGCAGCCTCAGGTGCCCGCCCACTCCTTTAGTTCCCGTTGAGTTCTTGAGGGATTCAGAGAGTATTTTGGGATGCAGAGCCCAGTGGAAGTGGATTTTCCCCAGAACATGCTTGTAGAGTGCTGGTGTGAGTTTGGGAATAAAGAATTGCTGTTTGAATCTACAAGGCCGAGGTGGCTCATGATTTTGTGCCCAGCCAGACTGCGGTACACACTAAGATTGTTTTACTAATAAAGAAGATATAGTGAAATTCATACCATACTAATACACAGATTGGTAATCAGTGTCATTGATGATACTTATGTTGAGTTTGATACTATTAAAATTACCTCCAATAGGTGGTAAGAAGAATAGAAGAATCTTTTTTTTCTTATATTGTGTATAATTAACTCTTATTTATTGGTCAATAAAAGTGAAACCGTTATTTCAGTTAGATTCCTGGGAGAGGAACAATTTTTCCCAAGAACATTCTTGTCCTGTACTTAGATGCTGAGTGGATCTACTACAAACACTCTCATTTATTTCCTTTTCTGGCCATTTAGGACACAGAAATCTGAGTAGATTGGCCAACGCATAAACTCAGACTCTCCTTTTAGGCTCATTTCAATTATTACATAAAGTATAGAGGAACCAACAAATCCATTTGATTTTAATGCCAACTTACAATATCCAACTTCACTTTAACATTCAATATAAATATACAATATTAAATTAATATTAAAACCATTATTTTTTATTTTATTCTTCAAATATATAGAAACTATAAGAGGTGTTTTTTAAATATTTGAAAACTCTATTTTTATTGTTATTCTAGTATGAATTTGCCAATTCTTAAACTTCCAGTGAAGCTATGCATATACTTATGTATTAAATTAACATTGTCTTTCTTGTTTTTAAGAAGGAAAATGCCTCTCTTTAATTTCCTGTCTTTCATTTGGATTCCTAACATTTTATTACCTAAATTTTATTGTTTATTATGTTAAAAACTTAGCTCCTAATCATTTTAGGTATTGAACATTATCCCAATTTGTTGTTTGAAATTGTAATATTTTATAGGGATTATATAACACATTTAAGTTTAAAATTGTGACTGAAAATCTCAGAAAAATTCCTTCTGTTACAAAGGAAAAATATCGCAGATGAGAGAATACCATTACATTCTGTACTTGAGCTCTAAAAATAATTTATATAAGTTCATGAACTTGCTGAACATATTATGAATTAGAATTTTCTCTTTTATCACTGCTATTTTGGATTTCAGAAAATCAAATATATTTCCTCATGAAAATGATTTCATAACACTTACAGTTTTCATTAAATTATTGTACTACCTTTTATAGAGATGGAATGTGACTATGTTGGCAGCCATCCATGAGGCACTCTAATGGAAAATCCACTTAACTTTTTTTCTTCCATAATTTTTAAGCTATTTATAATGAGTAACATATAGTTGCAAAACTTTAATGTATAAACTATCATCAAAGCAAGTTTTTATGAACTTAACAAATATATTCAAGTCAATTTTTAAATAACAATACCTTGGATCCTATAAAATTTTTTATTTTCCATAAACAAAAAAAGAATTATGATTATACTTTATCTAAAGTATTTGGAATATATTTCATTAAATTTCTAATTTATTATCTATAATTCAATGCCTGTTATATAGGAAAAAGAAGTGTACAAAAACCTATAGCAATATTTAGTCAGTTTTAAAAAATGTTCTAGATTAACCATCTTTATGAGAGAGTAATATTTATTTTCTTCCTCAAATTTTTAATCCAAAATGCTGTGGAAAACTATTTTCTACTTCTGGAAAACTAAAACTGTAAAATCCTTAATAAAATAAGTTCTCTAATCAATGTTTGTTTTGTTTGTATCTATCTCACTGTTAGCCCACAGATATTTCTCTCAATAATGAATAATTGATTACCACCTCAAAATACTTTTTTGTTATATGGCCTTCTCGGAACCCCGTAAGGAGAAAGGATTTCTAACTTCTGAGGAAAACGCACTGTTAAGTTAGAACTTAGGATGGATGGATAGATAGCTAGATAGATCGACTGATAGATTCTTAGAATTTGAAAATAAGGTATCCCCTGAAATGTTAATGCAGAAATTTTCAGAGGTAAAAAAATAGTAGATTATGAGTACTGTAACCTGATCAGTGGATTCATCTATTTGCTGGATTAATACTTTGAATAGATTATAAATAGTAATTTAAGGCATTTTGTATATGCTGGGGCAGGGAAATAGTACACTGGAGGCCTGCTCTTGGGGATTCTATTTTGTCCCTGGCTCCTTCCTCACTCTCTGCTTACTGGCTACCCTGAGTTGAGCAGCTTTCCTCCACTATGCCCTTCTGGCATGATATTCTGCCTCACTTCAGGCACAGAGTATTGGAGTCTTCAGACCATGAGCGAAACATTTCCACCTCTAAGTTGTTTTTGTTAGTTATTCTGGTTATTGCATTGAAAAGTTAACACACACCAAAAAATGATACACAGCTATAGATATATGTAAGAAACAAATGCCTCTCTGGTCCATAAAGGGCAAACTCATGAGAACTGAAGCCTAAACTATTATAGCCCACCAAACAGAATCATTCTGGCCCAACCATAATAATCCTAATAAACAGGGTCTGTAGATTTTTTTCTTATCTTTCTGTAATAATTTTACTTGCCTTTGTTTGAATTTGACAATAAGATTATTCTCCGCAATTTTAGTAGAAAGAGTTCATACAAAATCCAGAGCTGGATGTTGGTCTGTTTATTGTTGGTTCAAGCCTGGAAACTAACTGCACATCTGATGAATAGCTCAGAGCTCACAGCTCAGTTCCTAGTATGAACAGGCCTTAATTGGTGTGAAGGATGAGAAGCTAGGTCACAGAGGATGTTTGTGTCATTTCACTGTAATGCTTCCTACAAGAGAATCCTAGCAGAAAGTAAATGGTCATAATGCAATTTAGAAACAAAGAAGACAAGCACCATACCAAAACAAGCAGAAACCAAATAAACAAAACAAAGGTAGAGGAAGTCATATTAGATTCTGTTAAAAACAATAAAATAAGCAAATACTAAGTTCCATGTGTAAAAGTATGGAGTCAATAAAAAGTGTAGAGACAATTCCAAAAAGGAAAGATTGAGGGAGAAGTAGGATTAGTGGGCTCAGTCTTTCATAGAGTAAGCTGTTAGATTTTAGTATATTTTGTTAGAAAGCAAGAGGCTACTCAAATACCAAGATCCCTGTCCTGGGTCTGCATTCTAGATTCTGGTCTTGACTGGAGGCCTAGAAGAACTCCCTGCTCTTTGATGCCTTACTTATTTCCTTTGTGTTTTATTGCTTTTGATGGAATTGCTAAATTTAAAGTGACTTCCAGATATTACATTTGGAAGATAGAATCTCTTATTTTAACTATACATTTTATTGAGGTGAAATTAACTTTATTGTGACAACAATATATTTTATGAAGATTTCAAAAGAACTTGGTCTAAATAGTAAATGGTATTTTGAAATAAGCATGTGAAGTTCTAATTATTTCACAGCAGTCATCTGATTAAAATTATTTCTAAAGAAGCAGGCCAATACTACAGAGAAAACAACAAATCTCCTATCAATTCTTTTCCACTTAAATAAATCACAATTTCCTAAATAAAATTACATAAATAAATAATAAAACAGACCATCATTTTTCCAATAGTTGTGTAAATATCTTATTATATTCTAAAAATGAAAGTAGATTTTTAGTCTTTATTTCTTATTCCCTTACAATCCACCACAGTTAATACTGCATTTTAGTTTATTATAGGAAATAATGCTTTATTAATAAAAATAAATAAGGGTTAATACAATATCAAAACATTTTATTGTGTTTAAATCTTTTCTGATGTTATTTACTAAAACTTATGTTACTTCATTTTTATCCTTTGGAAACATTTTTAAGTTTCAATATTAATTTTTTTAAAATTTATATTAAATTTACATTTTAATTGATACATAAAACATAAAAATTCTATGTTAATGAGTACCATGTAATGTTTAAATCAAGTTAATCTATTATTATTAAATCTATTTCCTCAAACATTAATAAGTTCTTCATTATGAAAACTTTCAAAATCCTTTTTGTCTTGCTTTTTGAAATGAACACTACATTATTGTTACCTATGGTCACCCTAAATTGCAGTAACACACAAGAGTATCTTGGTAACTATAACTTAATACTCAAGAATCAATCTTTGTCTACCTTCTATGCCACTTTCCAAGCCACTCATATCACCATTCGATTTTTGAACTTCTTGAGATCAACATTGGTAGCTTGAACACATGGGTGAAATCATATGGTTCTCTTCTTTCTGTGCCTGGCTTATTTCACTTACCATAGTGATCTCCAGTACCATCCCTGTGTCACAAATGACAGGATATCATTTTTTTTTCTATAGTTGAATAGTATTCTGCTGTGTATTTGTATCACATTTTCTTTATCCATTTATCAGTTAATGGACACAGGTTATTGCCAAATCTTAGCTCTTGTGAATAGTGATGTAATGAACATGGGAATATAGTTGTCTCTTTGAATTATTTTAAAAATCACACAAGTCATATTTACTAGCATCTTAAACATTAATTATGTTCTTATGGTACTTATATCTAGAGAAAATAGACTAAATTACATAAAAATGCTAATGCTGCATCAGTCTACAACATGCTTTTTAGTTGTTTATATATTAGTGATTATGAGATGATGTGATTTATCAATGTTTTCTTATTCAGTGTATTGATAGCAATTACATGAACCTGTGAGCTGTTTGCATCATATATTGGATATATCTAATATTAGTTTTTATCTCCATTTCATGTATGTCATAAGTAATAAGACTTAAAAGATCCTCTTAGACAATTTTTGTTAATTTTATTAATTATTTAAAATGTACTGAACTACTAGAAACTAAGAATTAAATTTGATATAAAAGAAGAGGAAAACACAAACTGTTTTCATGAAGATTATATTCTATTAAGATAGATATAAATTAAAAAAGGAAGAAAATGTCTTGCAGTCATTTAGCTAAGCAAATGTTTTGCTAACTTTAACATTAAATAAATAAATGCTTAGTTTTTAATAAATTAAATTTCTTATTAATAGAAAACACACTGTTTCTCATGTTAGAAGTGCCAAAGTTATCATTTATATTTCTTGGAAATAAATTCCTTGATATTTTAAATGTAACATACTGGTAGCCAAAATGTGCATAAGGTTTATCCCACCGAAAGGATAAATGACTAGTAAGAAGAAAGAAAGAAAGAAAGAAAGAAAGAAAGAAAGAAAGAAAGAAAGAAAGAAAGAAAGAAAGAAAGAAAGAATTTATTAGGTATGAGGAAGCATTATTTTTTAAAAATTCAGACTATTTTGTTAATGTTTTTTAATTCCCCAATTGTGTAATTCTGATGGTAGTCCCTGATGAAAACCAGATTCTTCCTTGAAGAAACATAACTTTTCAAAACAGAAAAAAACTGCTTCCAAAATATGTGGCTTTTCAAATGCTTCTCCATCCTACTGACAAACTGGGTACATCCATCTGACACTGATGTCTCCTTATTGCTAGTTACAATTTACTTCAGAAAGACATGAAGAACTGCTCTTCACAATAGCTGCAGTGAAAAAGATTGTGCCTTTTATCTGTCTTTTTTTTCCAAGATAAATGGAGCAGGTGTAAAGGAATTAATGAAGCAACTGCCAAATTGCAGGGGTCATTGGTGTGTTGAAAGCTATAAATTAGCTAGGTCTTGTGGGAAATTACCCTCTACCTCTATTGAGATTCTGCCATTTCTAAATTCAAGTTCAAGACAAGAGAAAAAGCAATTTGAAAGTGGAAAAGAAAAGTGCTAGCAAACTTTTATTATTTCAGATATTTCAACATGTAAAAAACACATTGCATTATTATAAATATTGTGCAGTGAAATTTACCAATGCAATTTTGCTTACACTCTAATTTATTCTATAGAGGAAAATGTTTTTGCTTTATTAAACATATCTTTTTATTGGAAGGAGCAGTTTAAAACTAGGAATACAATATAAACTGGAGCTCCCAAATATACTGATTTGCAAAGCTCATATTAAATACAATGTTTTCCAGGGTATTTTTATAGTATAAGGCTAGAGATTAAAGGAATTTGAATTCAAATATAAGTTTACACAATATACATCCTCTCATATTCTGTCATAGACTCTTATTTTAAACGTGTGTGTGTATGTGTATGTATGTATTCGTATACTCTCCTTTTATATATATTATATTATATTTATATATATATTACATATATATTATACATATATATATATATATATTACATATATATGTGTATTCATATACTCTCCTTTTGGTGTTAAAATTTTTTTATTTCATCTCTTTCTCTTCTTTCGTTCAGCATTTAGTTATGCAAAGTTGTACAATGTACCCCTCTTCATGTACTTCACCCCCTGTTGCTGTATATATAAGCTCATTGCTTAACATTATTGAACATGTTGGTTGTATACTTTTATTAAATCTCACTTATACTTCCTCTATTGAAGAGATGCAGAATATTCCTAACAACTAATTACTAAAACAACACCAAAAGGAAAATCTATATAAATGTACCTTATGGGATCAGGGCAAGAAATTCCATTGGATATGTTTAGTAGTGGATTCCCAGTCCCAGGGTATTTCCTGATTTCATCTGACATGACCAGCAAAATTATAGCACTGCTCTAAACACCACATTATTATGTCCCAAAATTTTAATGCTAACATCTGCCTTTTTAGACGTTCATTCTTATATGATTAAAATAATATTAAAGTAAATCTGCTGATAAAATGAAATTTAGCATTTGTTTATCTGCTTGTTTCAGATTTCTCTCTTATGAAATTCACTTTTTTTCTCTATGTCCAGTTTTCTCTAGTTATTTTGAGTGTAGGTAAGAGAGCCTTTTCTTTCTTTTATATGTATTTTTACACCTTTTATTTTATTTATGTATTTTTGTGTAATGCAGAAGATCTAACCCAGTGCCTCACATGTGTTAGGCAAGTTCTCTACCTCTGAGCTCTAACCCCAGCCTGAGGAAAGCCTTTTATATTCTAGAGAGTAATCCATTTTTAAGTTTTGATGATGCACACATCTTTATTTAGACCATTGACTGTCTCTTATCTTAGTAGGATTTTTGCTGAACAAAAATTCTTAATTTGCAATTAAATCTATATTTTGCTTATCATATATTCCTATGTGTTTGTGTTATCCATTTGTTTCTATACATAAGTAAAAAAGTAGAATTTTGGAGTTTTTATTTTTCTAAGTTTTTTTTAGTTTTCTCTTTCATGCTCTTGCCATTAATTAAGCTGGAGCACTTTCTTTGTATAGCATAATATAAAGAAGTAGTTCTCAATAGTCACTTTTTGTCAAATGATTTATTAAAAATCATTTTTGTCTTACTGATATTACTTTTATAATGATACAATTTCTTTTCTTTTTTTTTTTAAAATTTTTTAATATTTATTTTCCATTTCTCGGCAGACACAACATCGTTGTTTGTATGTGGTGCTGAGGATCGAACCTGGGCCGCACGCATGCCAGGCGAGCGCGCTACCACTTGAGCCACATCCCCAGCCCCTACAATTTCTAATGTACACAGAAATCCAATTATAAATTCCCAATTGTTTGATCACAGTCTGTTCTTTCACTCTCAGGATTTTATCATTTTCACTATGATTTTAAAATAAAAGTTATTAACATACCTCAACACTTACAAAATTTTCAGGGTACTTTATTTAAAATCATCAGTAGAGTCCCACTATTATCATTGGGATTTCATAGAGTCTATTGATCAATGTAACAAAATATCATCTTACAAAATCATCTCATCAGAGAAGAAAGCAAAATGCTACACTTACTTATCTTTTACATGTAAGAAAGACATTTTAAGCTCACCAATCCTGCCAATTTTCTATTGCATTCTACATGGATTCCTGCAGCATTCTAATTCACCTGTTACCAACTTGTATGCCATTTTTCATTATTATAAAATTATGCTTACATACTACCACAGCTTCCTTCCCACAAATCATTCTTTTGTTGATGCAAACAAGACCAGTTAATGTCTCCAGAAAGGCAGCTAAACATAAAAGCTTGCTGAGAACCCTTGCTTTGAATCTAGATACTCTTAACAAAATGATGCCCTTGCCAATTGATAATGTTACTTAGGCCTGCCAATTCTACATATTTCTGCAAGTCCTTTTACACGTGTACTCTCTTATTTCATAGTTCTTTTCTTCAAATGGCCCCTCCATGAACACTCCTTGAATCTCACTATCAACTGATGAACTTTCTTCCCATATCACTGACAATCACAGACTTATTACTATCAGAGACATTTGTCTCTTGGAGTATGTCAAAGTGTGGTCATTACACATTTCCCTTATTTGATTTTTCAAGACTTTGTTTCTGGAAATAGAATCACAATAGGTTTAAATATTTTGAATCATCTGAACTGTTTCTATTGTATGAATATGCATCAGTTATATTCAAAATTTGACAATTTTTGCAACTTAATTTTGTGAGCTACTAACCTTATCTAAGTCCCTGATATCTCTCAATGAACTTATTACAATAGTTGCAGAAATAGTTCTTTTGAAAACTTGTTTGCATCCTTATTCCACTGTAATTTTGTTTTGAAAGGATCATGTTAAAACTTAAGTCAAATAATGCAATACTGCTGTTCAAAGCTACACAGGGGAAGAGCTGGAGTTTTACCTAGTGGAAGAGTGCTTGCCTAGCATGTGTGAGCCACTGGGTTTTATCCCCAGTATTGCATACAATGAATAAATAAAATAAAGGATTTATGTTTTTCTGCAAATAAAAAAAATATTTTAAATAAAGTACACAGTGGATTCTCTTCTCAAAATAAAGCCTATAAGTATATAAGAACTTTCTCTTCCTATCTCTTTAACTTGTGTTCCTTGTTTCTGACCTATTTTGCTGTATTTCTCTGGTTCTTAAGTATGCCACGTATAGTTACTCTCTATTTTCTTCAACTATTCCGTCTGCTTGATGATTTTTACCCAAGATGCAAGCAAAGCTTTCTCACCCCTATCATTTTAACATCTATTCAGATTCAAGGGTGAGATTATAGCAATATATTTTTTACATGTTTTAGATTTTCCAACATCTTTCCTTATATCTATTACCTTCATTATCTTACTTTGGATTTATAGGTGTTCTTGTTTATTTGAATTCAGTTTTACATCTACTTTGAAGTATTTTCCACCCTGTTTTCTTCTAGTTTTGCTTCTGTTCCATTTTCTCCCTGTTCCTATTTTAAGTCAAATTGCCTTATTAAAACTCTCAGCTCAGCTATGTTACCTTATAACCTCAGGTTCTTGTATTTTATCTTCCTTGGAAGCAATCTGGTTAATGTCTCTCTCTCTCTCTACACTCACACACATCACACCACACACACACACACACACACACACACACACACACATACACATATCTTTGGATATTCTACTTTTTATCTAGTTTGATATGACATTATTTTGATCTTTTAAGGTTTGTATTTTATTAAGATTTAAGATAAACTATTAATATAGTAAGGTACAATCTTAAGGTAATATTCAAATGAGAATAACTAAGTATATGTACCCATGTATATATACAATAAGCAAACTATAGAACTTGCATTTATTCTGAATATTTTCTTATATACTTGTTAATCTTATACCTCATAATTGAAGTTTAATTTTAAATGACTATGGATTTGATTTCCAAATGTATATATATATATATATTTTTTAAATTTATTATATTAAATAATTTATTATTAATATAGGTATAATAAGAGAAAAATGTTCTATGGTTGGAATCATTGTACCATTTACCTCATCTATTTTATTCTTAATTTAATTTATATCTTTCATGTTTAGCATTGTCAATTGATTCATGTTGCAAAGGCTTTTTTGTCTTATATCTATTTGTGTGAACCTTTTAAATTATGAATAGATTTTACTTTAATTTTGTTTGGCTCATTAATGTTCTTGTATGTTATTAGTAATATCTGTACATATCTGGCACAGTTTTCCAAAGTCATATTACCAGAGCTATTGCATGGTAACATGCAGATTATTTTTGGCCCAGTACTCTATTAATTAGTGATGTCAAGTGATAAGAAAACTTCATATTCTTTTTTCAGAACCTAACCCTTATTTCAATTCTTCTGTTTCAGATCCTAACCCTTATTTCAATTCTTCTGTGATAGGTTAAGGAGAAAAAGTCTATAGTCAATGTAGTTCTTCCATATAGTCAGAAACATTAAAATCATATTTATGGTGCAAATTGGAGGCTATATGTCATGGGAAATAAAGAACAATAAGTCTTATATTATTCCTACATGTTTTAATTCCAGCTGCTGATGAGTCAATAGATAACCATAATAGTCTCTAAACAGAGAATTTTCACTTTAGAACATTTTTATCCTATATCATGCTTTAAGAAACAGAAACTAATAGTTGTAAACATTATCAAAAACTTTGCCTGTTATGAGTGGGGAGTTTAGATCAGATATAGAGAATATGCTTAGCATTTACAGGACCTGAGGTCAGTTCCCAGCATCAACAAACAGAACTAAGCAAATATCCTATTAACTTTAGAAGAAGACAGCTATAGTCTAAACACCATGGTATCCATTGCACTATTTCTGGATTCCTTTTATTAATGATTAGTAATTTCAAAAATATTTGCCATTAGGCATTGCTTTCTGCATAGCTCTTATATTTCATTATGTTGTGTTTGCAAGCACCTTTAGATTAGTTATATCATTTATTCAGAAAAACTCTATAGAATTATGTGTACCAAAACACTGCATGTGGGTAGTTATTTTAATTAATCTAAGATAACTTTTGCTATCATTCTACAAATGTGCAAAAGGCAATGAAATAATGACATTAAAAAGTGAAAACAAATACATTTCTCTATATTTTCATATTTCAAGATAAAAATTTTAAGTAGTTTCTTATTAATATAGACTTCGTTCTGTAGAATTAAATCTGGCCTCTGAAAATTTTAAAGCCTATTTATGTATGCTTTATAGCAATGCCCTTAATTCATTTCATGGTTTGTATTGTTTCAAATTCAAATATAATTTCTCTATTATTTTTTATCTGAAATTGGAAGTATCCAAGCAGCAACACTCTTTATAAAGAATTATCCCTGAGAGAATTTTACTGATTGTCTTTTATTTTAATAAGATGAGATATACTAAGATTTTAGGACCATATTATTTTCTTGATGAAGAAAATGTCCTATTCAATGATGCAGAAAATATTTAGTTTGTTCGTGGATTCATAGATTCCTATTGAGATATAAATGAATTGGTTCTGGCCTTAGAGGATTAATATTCATATTTTCATTTTTATATGTGTTTTCCCCCTATTAATCTCTTCTTGTTTTTTAGCACACAATGCATGAATACTGCTTTGACAGCTTTTGTCTTAATAGCATCTGTAGCTGCTAATGACTGATGGGTTAGAGAATTCCAAGAAAACAACCTAATAAAATTACTCTCAAAGTATGTGACTCAGACACTAACAGGTTTAAAAAAGTAAGCTGTGAAAAAGAAAGTAAGAAAGCCTGTGGTAAACATAGGTAGATTTCTTTCTGCAAATGGGTTAACGTATTTTAATTTGTTCAAAATATTGTAAATATATAATTAAAAATAAAATATTAACATTAAGTAAACTAACTTAAAATGCCTAATTGGACTACAGTGCAAATATGAAGAAATATTAGTATATTTAAAAATTTAGAAAAATGTGTTCTTCACTGATAATAAGTAAGGAAAGTAGTAAAGATATTTACATTACTAACATGCAATATAAATAATAATAATTTTCTATTATATGATATGAACAAAATCAATTTCTAATTCTAATATCCATTACAGCATTCCTATGAAAGGAATTATGATCAGGTTGTATAAATTATTTGCACCACCAAGAATATGATAAATATTGTAAAATATTATAAATGCTGAAAGCCAATTTTTTTCCTAGTTCTGTATGTGTGTGTGTATTTGCATGCATGGTGGTAGTGAGGGGGAAAAGGTTAGTTTAAGAATCTCATAAAGATATTAAAAATAAAAATCTACAAGGCCTATCTCTTCCCATTTTGCTTGAGAATATTGAGGTGAAGTTTAGGCACCTGTAATTTTAAGTTCATAGGTGATTCTAGTGCCCAATATAGTTGGAAAGGCAATAGTCTGAATCAAGCCAGAGCAGGAAAACTACAATCCATAAGCCTACTCTGAGAACTAGCCTGTTTTATTATGTTCTACACACTAGAATGTTTTCTGTATTGTTAAGATGTTATCCATACTAAAAAAATATTTCTAATTTCTTATAATATTGCATAAAAACTAAAATACAACACTGTTGTAATAAAGACTGTATATACCCATATGTCCTATACTATTTACTGTCTGGCCACTTAAGAAACAAAAACAAAAAAACTTGCTGACCACTGGTATAGGTCATATTTTTTAGTAACAGCTTTATTGAAATGTCATTTACATATCACAGAAATCATGCTTCAAATTCATAACCTGGTAGGATTTACAGTACACATAAAATTGTGTAGTCATCAGAACTACAGACTTTTTGAACATTCTTAACACCCTAAGAATAAAATGTAGGAACTGGGGATGTGGCTCAGGAGTAGAGTACTGCCTAGTATGAGCAAGACTCTGGGCTCAATATATGAATGATATGGTATAACATGTAGACTATTATGATGTGCTTCTTTCATTTGGCATAGTTTTAAGATTTCTCCATGTTTTACGATGTACCAGTATTTCATTTCTTTTTATTACCAAACATTTTTTCATTGTAAATGTGTGTTACCTCTTGCTTATCTACTTATCACTTGTTTGGAGGCTATTATAAAAAGTCCAGCTTTTAACTTTAATACATAAATTTTTGTGAATATGTTTTTAAATTTTGTTTAATAAATACACATACATCTATAAACCTAAAATATATATTTAAATTTTATTGGTAATTAAAATCTTTTATTTTAAACTGTTACATATTTTTAAAAGTTTTGAGTTATTTTATTATTTATATAAGTCCCTTATCATATATATGACTTGCAAATGATTTCTCACATTTCTATGTGTTGTCTTAACTTTTTTATAGTGTTTTTGCAACATACAGTTTTAAATTTGAGTAAGTCTGATTTCTTTATTTTTTTTTTCTTTTGTCATTTGTGCTTTTGGATGTCATACTTAAGAAACCATCATTTAAACCCAAGACACAAAGTTTACTTCTATATTTTCTTCCAAGACTTTTATTTTGTTAATTATATTGTTCTTGCATTCATGTCTCTAGTTCACGTAATATTAATTTTTGTACATGGTATAAATTAGTGGTCCAGTGTTATTCTTTTGCAAGATGATATTCAATTTTTCCAGTGCCATTTGTGATGTGGATGATTATTAAGGTAAACTACAACTACTACTAACATTATCTTATAACTTATACTTCAGTTACTCATAAAAATTAATATGCAAACATGTATTCATGTCTAGAAGAAATTGTAGTCTTAAGCTAAAGTTTGTTAGTGAATTTCATGATAATTGGAGTCAAGATATTGCTCAGTAATCCAAAATTTGTTATGCATATTTGAATGTTTCCTGTAATGAACTAGGTAAAAAGTTTCTCTGTTGGACTAGTCTAAACAAAACAAGCAGGTGTAGGAAGGAATATATAAAAATTATTTATTGATGTATGCCAAAGTTACAGAGAATTGTACAAAAGAAAAGTATGGCAGGTATTGTATATGTATTAAGCAAGTATTTTAACTTATCTTAGCAAAAGAAATGGTATTCTAAGGAATGACAATCAAGATGAACATATTATATGTGGGCAAGGATATCTAGTACTTGCTCTGAACCATTTTATTGTCCCATGTTCTCATTCTTTCTTTTGACTTCTATTAACACTTTTGTTATGGTTCTATCATAGGTCATTTTTATGTATTTGAAATGTCATTATTATCTATAGTTCCTGAATGAGCTTTTATAAAAAAGTTATTATAAATAATAATAAATTATTGTTCTAGGTTGATTCGTAAACTTTGAGTTAATTATGGAATACAAGCAGATCATGGCATGAAATTTTAGGTTTTGGATTACATCCAATATAAAAGAGTATAAGAGCATTTTTATTTGATGTTAACACCAATTTATATTATTTTCCCCATTGGCTAGGAGTTTGCTTGGTTTATTAAGAATTTATACAAAGATATTTAAACCTCTCTGTGTAATTATTTTTTTTTTATGAAAAAATTAAATATTTCACTAAGTACATTAGTTTGGTAAAGTTTTGTCTTTTGCTGAAAATTTACTTGTGCTAAAATAACTATTTTGATTTAATGATTCCATTTTATATGCCATGGTAACAAGGGTTAAGTCAATGTACTTGTGCCCCAAATAACCTAACGTGGTATTAATAGAATAATTATAATGAGCGAAGTATGTGATCTCTCTGTTGAAGAAATAAAAGGGAAATCTGGCTGTGAACAGATACTGTCAGATTCTAAAATTTCTGCAACAATTTCTGCAGCAGAAGGTGGTGAGGTAAAGGTGGAAGAGAAAGCTACAATCTCATTAAATTAGAGAGAGCTCATTTATATGTACTCCATGCAGCAATGGTTTTAAAATCTTTTTGTTTGTTTCACTTTTCTGGTTTCTGATATTATACACACGTGTACCTTAATCACAAATTTCAGTGTTACTGAACTGTGATCTCTTCATGATCACCTACTATATCTAAGCTATAGAATGATATTAATTTCAGAGTATGCCTGAGATGTAAAGGAGATCACAGCTGTAGGAAAGGAATGGAAACACAGCAAAGATAGGAGACATGCACTGGAAGTTGTTCTTTAGATTCTCCTGCATACCAAAGCAGCCACAAAGAATACAAAATAAACAAAGCAAGAAGCCTCCTCTGTCATTCATGTTCTGCCAAACATTCATTTGGCAACTTGCAAGCCATCAATTCACCAAAACATTTCTGAAATTCTAAAAAGGAGAGACAGACAAATCAATGGAAACCTATTGGGGGGGGGGAGAAAAATTAAAATACATGGATAAATGGGGAAAATTTTTAAAAAGGGAAAATAAATGGTGAAACACCAAAGGAAAAACACTATTCTTTTTATTTTGGTTTGTGAGTGAGTGTCACTCAAAATGATCTGAAAGCATTTTAACAGAATGAACATCAATTGTTAAAGTTTTCAAGTAGTAAATGGAATAATCCTCTTCTCATTTTCATTTTTTATTTTAAATCATTATTGATATTCCAGTTCGCTGTGCAGTATTAAATTCCTTTTTATACATGCCAAGTATAGGAATGCTTGTATACATTTATTTAGAAAAATTCATTAAGTACCTTCATACTTAAAACTTACAATACTAATAGTTAATTGGTTTCTTTGCATGATTTTGTTGCATTAAAAAATCAATGCATATTTTGTTTATACATAGGCATGACAATGACTATTAAATATATACTTAATAGAGGCTAAATTTTCAGTTTTAGTATGTCAATTAGTAAATCTGTCTCTCATAGAATTTTTGGAATGTGTGAATATGATTTAGAAAATGGGGTACCTAAATGAAAAGACCAATATTTTAAAAATACTCTAATTTCCATGATTAATGAAGCAAAATGCAACTTCATTTTCCAAAATAAAGTTTTAAACAAAGGAAAAGAAAAGATGAAAGAAACAAAGCATGACGTTGATGCCAAATGTGAGATACTCTGTGGACATTGTTTATATTCTCATTATGTGTGCTATGCAACAGAAAGAATAGAAAAAGAGAGCAAGTGAAAGAAAGAGGAACAAGTAAAAATAAATGAAGGGGAAGGGAAAAAAGACACTATCACTTTGAAAAATTATGTGAAAATACTATTTTAGAACTTAATATTTCATCTATTACTATGTACTGTTTTGTTTCTACTGAAAGCATATTTTATAAAATATCACATGCTTTGAAACATCAAATTAGAACTAATTTGGCATCAATAATGATGAATAAGCACTTATTGATCAAATCATTTTTAGAATCTGGAAGAATAATAATAAATTTCATCTTTTTGAGAAGAAGTGTTAATTTATTTTTGTCTTTTTTCTGTTCATGTAGGCATAATGTGTAGATATTTATATGATAACAGTATCACAATTATCTACAGTGATTTTTCGATGATTAACCTTAGGAGTTATGATAATGCCCTATCCAAGTAACTGTCACAAAGAGATTATCAGTGGCTAAATTATTCAATATTTGATTTAGTCAAATAATCTGAATGGTTTTCAACTAAAGTATCTTCTGGATAATGACATTACAATCTGAGTAAATTATTCTATGAGTGTTTATAAAATGAATTGCAAGGAAAACATGATTAACAATGTTTTAAGGCTCAGAAGGTTTGAAAATAAAATTAAGAAATTAATATTTACATTTAGATAATTTACCTGACTTTTAAAAAATCAGTACTTCCAATATGTTAAAGGGTTCCATCCACGGAACTAAAAATATTCCTAATGTGCCTAGGCCTGTCATATCCTTGTCGGGTCACCAATTGCTGTGACCCTCTCATCTCTCGGAGGAGGGGTGGCTTTTAATTAAGGGGATCCACAAGGCGGGGTGATGGGGGATAAAGAAAAGGCAACAGAATCTTAAGGGGTGAAAGCTGGGGCCAAGTGGGTAGCCAAGTCCTTGTGAGGCTTGACTGACATGAGAGCTAGTTCAGCACATTTTTTATATAGGTTTTGTCATCAGAAGTTTATTTATGAGAAAGTTTTAGCAAAGCAGTCAGTCTGAAGGAAAGAGTGAAACTTGCTCAACATGGAGGTTATCTTGTTTTGCCCATGGTTTTCTAACATGAGAGTTGATGTCTGAAACCAAGGTTCTAACTGTTAGAGCCACATTCCTTCACATGTAGCCACTCCATGCCAGCATTACCATAGCAACTTGGGCATCATGACCTGCACTTTTGCATAGTCAGCTCCCATTGCAAATGTAGTCATAAGGGAATCAGAGACAAGATTTCGAGTCACTGCTCTCTACACTAATGTGGATTTAATCTGAGTGTTTCCACTCATCATGCAGAAATTTGTCACAGTAATTAAGGCTGAAACATATTGTTTCAACATCTCAACAATGTAGCATAGGACTTTGAACTACAACTGACATTAATAGAATGTTGTTTTAAGTAAGTAGAGATTACCAGGAGATAATTTTGACTGCCTACTTTTTGTATCAATGTAGTGTATGGAACCAATCTGGGTGCCCTATAGCCCTAGGCTATAATGGAATACAGACATCCATAACATGTGATTTAATTCCTCATGACATTATAATCTAGTAAAATATGCAATGGGCAATGTTCTAAGTACTAACAAAGCTAAGTGTTATACGCAGCTTTCTTTTTTTAAACGTCAATGACCTATTCCTGGAATTCATGTTCCCATTTAATTCCCTCTCTTTGAATGTAGGCCAGACTTCACAGCTTGTTTCTAACAAACAGAACATAGCAAACATGATTGAGTCACTTCTAAATTAATTTTATAAAATACTGTAACTTATGTCTGCCTTTGTTTCCTTTTTATGTTCTTTCTGCTCTCTTCCTCTGATGAAGTAAGCTATGTTCTTGGGTACTGCCTAGTGAAATGAGGAAAAGGACTGAGTCTGTTAGTCCAATAGCCTTCAAAGAATTTCAACCCAGTATGCTTATGTGAGTGAGCTTGGAAGCATAGTCTTTCCCATTGAATTTCAGTACTGATCAAATTTCCAACCAACAATTTCACTGTAGCTTGTGAGAGTTAATGAAATAGGAGCCCTAACTAGACTCTGCCTGTATTCATGTCCTGCAGAAACCGTTTGATAGTAAAGAATGTTCACATTAGCCAAGCTATGGAACCAACCAAGGTGCCCTAGGAGAGATGAATGGATGATGAAAATGCAGTGTATATACACAATGGAATATTACTGAGCCATAATGAAGAATGAAATTATGACATTTGCCAGTAAATTGATGGAACTGAAGAATATTATGCTAAGTGAAATAAGCCAGTCCAAGAAAACAAAAGTCAAATGCTGTCTTTGATAAGTGCATGCTAAGGCACAACAAGGAAGGGTAAGGAGGGGAAGATTAGAAGTTTATTGGATTAGACAAAAGGGAACAAAGGAAAGGTAGGGATGATGGGAATAGGCAAGAAGTAGAATGAATCATACATAACATAACTATCCTTATATATGCATACACAATCAGTGACATTCCACATCAAGTACAATCACAATAATAGGATTCTAATTAGACAATCTATGCTCTACATATGTATAATATGTCAAAATATACTCTACTGTTATGTATAAATAAAAAGAACACATAAGGGGCTGGGGCTGTGCTGTAGTATACTTGCCTGGCATGTGTGAGGCACTGGGTTTGATTCTCAGCACTGCATATAAATAAGTAAAATAAAGGTCTATCAACAACTGAAAAAATATTTTAAAAAAGAACAAATAAAAACATAGCCATTTTCCTTTGATTCACACAATTATTTTAAACTTATTTATATCTATATTTTTTATTTAAAATAGATGACTTAGAGAGAACATAGTCCTTCTGCTTTTTAAATTTTAATTGCAAACCTTTGCATTTTGATTGGGTATGTTAGATGATATATATCTTATGTGATTATTTCAGACAATAGACCCATTATTTTTCTCCTTCTTTTTACTGTATATATTCTTTGTTTGCCTTTTCTTATTTATTGTCTTAAGTTTTATTTTGTTTGTTTGGTTTGGTTTTTTGATACTGTAGATTGAATCCAGGCCACTTAACCATAAAGCCACATCTCCAGCCATTTTTAATTTTATTTTGAGACAGGGTCTCATCAAAGTGGCTTAGGCTGGCTTTGAATTTGCAATCCTCCTGCCTCAGCCTCCTGTGTGGCTGGGATTATAGGCATGCACCACCACAAATCAGCTTTAATATTGTTGGTTCGGCTTTCTATGATCGAATTTTACCTATGTTTTTGGTGTACTATAAGGGTTCATTCTAGCATGACTGGAATTAGTCTCATGTGCTGAGATGAAGTAAAAAATGTAACTGTGTAGCACTGTTGCCTGGACAAAACATGAAATACAATGATTATCAGTGTTGAAAAAATGTGGTTTTAAGAGGCTAAATTTTAGGGTGATCTATTATATATAAATAGTTAACTAGTCATTTACATGACTAAACTTAACTGAGGTAGTTCAGAATTGGTGGATATGGTTCATCAGTGGTCTGTCCTTGAATGTTAATGCTTGGATAAAGACTTTTGAAATAAATTTTAGCCTTGAGTAGGAAAGAAGGGAGCAGAAACGTGGGTATAAGGCATGTTGGAAGTTTAGTGTGAATTCCTGTCATCTTGGTTTTGATGGATTATGGTTTGAATCTAGTATGTCACAGTCCCTTTCTCTCTCTCTTTGCTTTCTGGCTTCTATGAGGTGAGTAATTTTCCTCCACCATGGTCTTCTGTCCTAGTGTTCTGTCTCATCAAAGTCCAAAGCAATGGAGCCAACTGATGATGGACTAAAACCTTTGGAACTGTGAAACAAAATAAATAATTTTTATTTTAAGTTATTTTTCTTGGTAATATATCATGGCAACAGAAAGCTACCACATGCTATTTACTGGACAAAATATAATTAAAAATTTGAATATGATAGACTGTACAGGGCACATCTTAACTGAAAAGATGTACCAGTATTAAAGAACATAATTATCATAAAACCACAACAGATTCCTCATCAGCAAATTTTTATTATTTTATTTTTAAAATATTTTTTTAAATTTTCAATGGACATTAATTAATTAATTAATTTATATGTGGTGCTGAGGATCGAACCCAGTGCCTCACACATTCCAGACAAGCACACTACCACTGAGCCACAGTCTCAGCCACAGCAAATTTTTGTTATTAACATCATGAATTCAGAACATGTATTCAGCTATTACTTGAAAAGAATAGCAGAAGAGCCCATATACAGAAAGACCAGCCATACTACTATGTAATATATTTTAGACCTACCATGGTTTTAACAGAAACGGTATGTTACATTTGCTAGATTACATGACGAACTGTAAATTTTGACAGAGCAAATATAAACTGAAAGAATAGTATTAGTGAAAAATTTAATGTTTTTTAGTATTATGCAAGTTAATAACAAGTTTGACACAAACTTAACACCACAGAAATTAAGCAATTAAAATGTTCCCTTTTTATGTAAATAATTATATTTCAGATAACAAAGCACAAGTGAGATGATAATTTGTGTATTGTTCTCAAAAAGATGATATTGAAAAGAACATATAAGAATATTGAAAGAACTTGGATTTGCAAAACAATCAAAGATGAAGACAGATATTAAGGAGCAGTATTTTATAAAAAGAAATAAGAAAAATAGTTGTCATGGATGTAGGTATTCAACTTAATGAAACCCAAATGAGAATGTTAACTATACTGTCAAATATTTTAAGGTGACCATAAATTGAGAATAAAACACTTGAAATTGGAAGCATTCAGTTTGAGGAGGGATGAGTCAAAAAGTTAGGTGTGAAATCAGGAGAAAGTGGAGTCAGAGTAAAAATTACAAGGGACATCTTCAGGACCACAACACTGGTTAGAAAAAGCCAAGCCTGGTTAGAATATAGGTAGGTTTTGAGTCAAAACAGTAGGGGAAATCTGAGTCAGAAAGCAAAATGTTAATTTCAGAATTATCCACTTATCATTAAATAATGTACAAATTACTGTTCTGATTGTACAATGCCTCTTCTCTGATTTGGGAAAATTTCATGTGAATTCAAAGGAGCTGGTGTTCATGTGGAAGGGTGTGGATTATATTAAAATATGGGAAAGATGGGCTTCAGATTTGAAAATAAAATTTTATCAAGATTAGAGTCATTCAATAGGAATGGAAAGATGCTTTAACAGGAATAAAGGCTTATTCTACGGTGTTACTCTTTTGAAGAAGGTATATTTCTCTGCCATAGGTGGGATTTACTAAAAAGCATATTTTTCTTGCTATATTTTAAGTTTTTAGTTTGAAGTCAACTAAAATACAGTGACCATCTCAAATTCTGCATGTCTATGAATGAGATATACCTGAGTTAGAGACAATAAGGTATTACACTGGATTTATTGATTTTTCAATCAAAAGCTATTCTCAGACCCTTTTCCTTCTTACTTACTGGCCGAAAAAGCATTGTTTTTTTTTTTTTTTTGTTGTTTGTTTGTTTGTTATTCCAAATATTTGTTCTACCAAAGAAGGGCACCAACTAATTAAGTCAATGGCAGTTCAGGGTGCTATAGCCCATCTGCTCTGGAAGCTATTAGCCCTTCCTTTGCTGAATCATCAGAAGAGCTGGAGAAGATCCCTTACTTGGAAAGAACAACCAAGGCAATTGTGGATTTTTTCTAGGAACTCAGAGTAATGTATATCTTAAAATATATAATAGTATTTTAATATTTTAACAATCTGGTGAAGAACAGTTAAATATGTAAAAGGCCCAATTGTGGGAATTTTGTCACCTTCTAGAGATCTGTTTTCAAGAAGATGATAAGCTTAAAAATTATTGAGAGAAATCAGTTTGAATTATAGGAATCAAGGCCAGGGGGAAGAGGAGGGCAAGGGGAATTACTAGGAACTGATATTGACCAAACTATATTGTTATACTGTGTGCATGTATAAATATGTAACAACAAATCCCACCATGATGCATAATCTTAATGGATTAATAAAAATATGTAAAAAAATCACATGAAGGGAATAAAAGTTGGAAAAACGTTTTTCAATTTCTTTGACATGGCTTAAAAATTTTGCTTCCCTAGCTAAAAAAAAATTTTCATTAATTCACAGAAATGGTTATATCTGAAAACTTCATGGATTATCCTCTATGGATACTAGTTTATAATCCCAGCATTCTTCATAAAAATTGGTAAGGATTTGATGAGTATTTTTTAAAGCTTATTTATTTTTTAAATGAAAAAAGATGAAAGATATGTAAAGACAGAAAATATTATTATTTTTAAGGTAATCATCCCAAAATGGAAAACAGATAGAAATATTTATAGCAGAAAAATCTCTGTTAACATATAAATATTTCTGAGAATGTTATCTTATTACAAAATACAAGCTGGTTCAACTTATGTAAATTAAATTCATATAAATCTTAGAGAGTTTTCAGAAGTATCTCTGGTATATAGAGGTCATGTTTTAGTTCTTGATTAATTTGTACAACTTTTATCACTTATACTTATTAATAAGACACTTAATTGACACATTTTCAGTATTTATTGAATCAAAAGGTGCTAATTTATACTAGAAAGTCATAAGTAGGTTTTTCACAATTTTATTACCATTATAAGTGTCATGCTCTGATCATGTTGATTCATAGAGAATAAAAGATCATGTAAAGCATTTTCAAAATCTGAAATATGAAAACAAATGATAAATACAGTTTGAAAATTAAAGTATCCCCTTCAAATTATATAATTGTTAATATTGACAGAATATTTATTTCACATTTAATGGATACTTTGAATTTTTCATCATACTCATAATTGCTTTATAAATTAATTAATAAAGTATTTGTATTCTCCTCAAATGTACCATTTGTTTTTAAATTAATTAACATTATTTGGATGTCCCAAATTTTCTAATCAAGAAAAAATATATGCCAAATAAAAATATTATATTTCATTTTTATAATAAGTAAGTATCTGGACTTTAAATTATTATAAGTACATTAATCATTAACTTTTTAAAAATGCCTGAGCAAGAAAACATATATATTTTCAAAATAAACATAAGTGAAATAGAAAAGAATAGCATAGTTGATTATTTTCTTCTCTTCAAATGTTTTGTTCATTGATTTATGGTAAATTACATTTTCCAAATTTTTTGAGACTTATTGCTTCGCCAATCTTACTGTATCTTTGGTTAGTTCTTCCTTATATGCCTCATAACATCTAAGAACTCTGTAGGAGAATTCACCAATTTATCTCCTTTGTATATATTCTCCTGTTACTGATGAGTTTTACCACATCTAATGACCTTAACTATTCTCTGTACACTGATTCTCAAATTTATCTCTAAATCTCCCAAATCTCCATTTTATGTAATTCAAATGTCTCACAGCCTACTCAAAATTTCATTTCAAAACATCATGGTCAACTCAACTTGACCAAAAATCAGCTCCTCACCTTGCACATATTTCCTTCTCTTTCTATAGTGCTCTTTTAGTAAGTAAAAATTCACTTATTCCTGTTCCTCAATTTAAAGATATTAGAGTCATTATTGCATCTGCTCTCTACCATCCCTCCACAATTCTGGTATTTGCTTTTTGCTTTTACAGAATCTTGTCAATTATTCCCTGTTCAACTGCCTCCAACCTGCCCCAACCACCATTATCTCTTGCATTTATTGTTCCAATGACTGGAAGCTAGGCCTTGATAAATCTCCTCCAGAAAGGTGGTGGACTTCCCTTAAATCCCTTTGCTTTAACTGTGCTTTTAACTTGAGCTCATACTGACATTATGAATTCATTAAATTCAATAAATTCTAAATTTCAAATATTATTTAAATTTTATTTCTCCTCACATGCTTTATATCATTTTCCTTACTTTCTTTTTCTTCATAATATGTATAGCTTATTCCCATTAAATTTACTAACTACTTCTTTTCTTTCTTTTTTCCAAGTAGTTTGCATGTTTTCCTATTTCCCATTAACATGTAAGGTATATCAAGTATATTTGTTGTATATTTCCATTGGAACTAATGACAACAAACTATCAACTCACAATCCCACAAATTTATTTTAGTTTCTTTAGGACAAAAGTCTAAATATAGCTTATCTCAGCTGGACCTTCTGATTAGAGATTCACTAGGCTGAAATCAAGGTCTCAGCATGATTACATTCCTTTTTGGGGACTCAAGAAATGAGTCTGTTTCCAGATTGATTCAGGTTGTTGGAAGATTTCATTTTCATGCAGTTGTCAGGCCATGGATCTTTTCTTTTGGGGTTTCTACTTCTAGAGGCTTCTCAAATTCTCTGGATTGTAACCACTTTTATTTTAATGCCAGCAGTGGGGTCATTTTTTTTTATCATGCATTCAGGCTTTCTGACCTCTTAATCTGCCTTGTATCTCCTATTTTCAGATGAAAAAAAAATTCTCTATTTTTAAGAGTCCTTGAAATTATTTTAGGTCCATCACAATAATCCAGGATAATATTCCTATTTCAAGGTCAGTTGCCTTAGTTTATTTGTAAGGTCTCTTTTCCAATGTAATGTAACACAATCAGAGTCTCTAGAGATCAGACTCTGGACATTTTGTGGGGACAGGGGGAGAAGGAAGGTATGAATATGTGTGTGTGTGCAGGGAATGGGGGTGGGGGAGTGTTCCACTAGTGATGGTGAAAGATTTGTGACTGTATGCTAAAATCTTTATCCACAATTCCTGATTCAGATTCAATGCAATTACTACGTATTTAATAAATTGTTGAATAGTCAACTTGAAGAATACTCAGTTTAATATTGAAATGTCAATTTAATATATTTTAATAGTGCTTAAGAATAACATTGAAAATTAAAAAGCTACATTCATTCTAACTTATGCTTAAATATTTTAGATTCATTTTAGCATTTTCATTTGTCTTAAAAGCTTCAAGAATTATGTATGAATTTAATGCTTGGCATTGTTACCATGGAATTTATAATCTACCAAATGACATAAAGAAAGGTCAGAAATAACTATAAAACAATAAGTGATATGCTGTGTCATAAAAGAATTTATGCTTTGAATATTATGAGAATATATGGTCACTATGGTGGGAAAGATCAGAAAGAGTTTCATCAAGAAATGAGATTTGAATAATTAAAATGAATTCAGTTAGACATATAGCCTGAGTGAAACAAAGGGTAAACATGACAATGATGTAGAAATAAAACAAAATGAGGTAAAAATATGACAAATATATGGATGTAAGAAAGTTTAAGGCTTTTACAAATGGGAACAGGAAAGATCAGTGAATTTTTTTGGAAATAAGTGATATGAATGAGCAGTGAAAATAATAGCATTAGCAATTTTTCTTTTTCTCTTCCTTTCTTTTTTTGGAGGAGTCATTTGTTCTTTCTTTCTTTTTTTTTTTTTTTCTAAGGGTTTTTTGGGATTAATCTAGAGGAATTTTACCACTGAGCTAAATGCCCAATAAACTTTTTTTTTTTTTTGACAGTGCCTCTCAGTTGATGAGGGTGAGCTACAATTTTCAATCCTCCTGCCTCAGCCTCCAGAATCACTTGAATCAAAAGTCTGTAAGAGCAAGAAAATAATTTATCATTATACTGACAAAAAATTAAAAGTCAACTTACAAATACTATTAAAGATTTAATTCTGGGATAGTTCATCATTTCTATTTAAATGATTGTAATATTATGAAAGAATACAATCTCTGCTATTGGCAGGTTGACATTTATTTTTTTTCCAGAGGGTTGGGGAAGACAAGGCAAATCTCTGAAACCTCTGGAGAATGTTATATTCCTTAAGATGCCGAATTCAAAGAGAATGCTATTCAGCTGCTTTTATTATCACCGTGGTGAACTTGCCCTGACCCAATATTTATCAGACTTCCTTTGTCTAGAACACTAAAAATCCATTCCTTTAAATATATTGTTATATCAGTAGATATGGAAAAGCAGGATTACCAACTCATTTCTCAGTGTTTATATTTATCATTTTTCCTGTTTTCTGATTATTTCCTCTAGGCTAACTTTTCTTTTTCCTCACATATATCTTTCAGTATTTCTTCCCTTAGAGCTATGTATACTAAGGCTCATCTTGAGTAATAGATATTTTATCTTTATCACATTTTAACTTTTTATTATTAGTGTCATTTGGTGTCACTGAAGCATATCTAGTCTGATTTATCAATTTCAGAATGCATACCTTTTTTTGGGAAGCCACTTCTAGGCTAATTATAATTCTTATTTACTGGCAAATCAAATTAGAACAATCTCTGAGTCATAAATCTAGCAGTCAAATGGTGTAAGCTTCTAATCATTTTTTCTCAGTTAAAAAAAGTTGTTTTTATTGTCCAAATAGATCTGTTTTCTCTATCATTGCAATTTATTTTAGAGATTAAGGTAAGTTTTAAAGCATCAACTTGTAAAAGGTTTTCCAAATTATAATTCTTTTGGTAGTACAGCTAATTTTATTCTGATACCTTCAACATAATTTTGGTTGAAAAAGCTCAGTATTTTCTTTGTGAAACTTTTTAAAATGTTTTTTTCTTCAATATTATATATAACTTAGACAAAAGGTGGGATGTAGTTCAGTGGGAAAACACTTGCCTCACATCTACCATGTGTAAGGCCCTCGGTTCAATTTCTAGTACTGAAAAAAAAAGAGATAACTGAATATGAAACAAAATATGAAACAAATATGTTCTAAGGTGAAGATTTAAAACAAAAATATGTCAGGAGAGTGTTTTACTAAGAGTAAAATTAAGGTCATGGATTTCCCATCTGTACTAATTAGTTTGTTTGTTTATTTATTTATTTATTTATTTTTGTGTGTGTATGCCAAGAACCTAATATTTAATTTGGTAAATCTTATGGTTTTGTGTGGCTGAGTCATTAAAAATGTATGTCTATTTATGGGAATTTTGATGGGTTTCAATTAGTTTCTGGGGCATTGACAGACATTATTCTGGTAGAAAAGTAAGTGTCAAACTACAGGAAGCTAGAGAGGGAAACTATGTAAACCACAGTTTACCTGGGTCCTACTGATAAATCATTACTGCTAGTTTTGAGGGCTGGCCATACAAGACATTTGTAGCTATCATTCCCTCCTCCCAAGAAGTAACCCCAGGAGTAAGAAAATCTAGCTCATTTTATATTTTAATTAAAATTCAGTTGTGTCATGAATTTGGCACTTCTTTCCTCCAGTTCTCTTTTGATTTTCAGGATTTTCTTTTGCAAATCAAAAATCTCAACAATGATTTTCTATTTTCTCTCTCAGTTCCGGCTTCGGTGATCTGTCCCTGCAGGAATGTGAACATTGCTGACTGACTTGCTCTAATTTGAAGGCTAAACTGTTCATATTCTTTCTGCTATGACAAGTTCCCTGATTTTTGACCAAGCCCTGCAGTCAACCAGAAAGAGGTAGATTACAAGCTACAGGATCTAGAAAAGAAAAAGAAAGAAAGAAAGAAAGAAAGAAAGAAAGAAAGAAAGAAAGAAAGAAAGAAAGAAAGAAAGAAAGAAAGAAAGAAAGAAAAAATTTTATTGTTTCAAGTTTTCATCTCTACAAAGCACTTGAAAAATATATAACAAATAGTCTATATTTGATATATAAAATGGAATATATACATAATTAAGAAGTGTTTACTTTTCAGTTTTGTAGCAAGGATGAAACTTTTGTGTTTGAAACAGTGTACATACTTTACAAACAATAAACTAAATATCAAAAAATCAAAGAAAGAGTGCTATTATGTAGTCATTTAATTCATCACTCAGCTTGGTAGAACTACACCTAAAACATAGATATAGAATATCTTTTCTTTGAAATTAGATCAAATGCATCAGCATTTTTGCAGATTCAGCAAAGATGTTAGCATTTACAGGATTCATCTCATGAGCCACATATACCTATTTTACATTTTGGAGGATTTCCAATATCACTACTTACCTAAATGACATTTGAGGTGGTGGCATTTAATGAGGTACAAGCAATACAGTACTTAACTCATGACATCTACCAGGCAGAAAATACTTTATTAGGTGATCCTGTTCTATGAATATAAATTGATTTTTCCCCATGGTTAGGAAAATTGGCTCTTCAACTGTACTTAAAGATAGAGTTAACTGGGTCCATCTAGCAAATTAGAGTAGGTTTCCTTGCATAAATGACAGCATAAATGGGAAAGGGTACTTAAGTATAGTGATCTCTGTCCCTAGGCATCATGTTTATCGATTGCTCTACATTTAGGTCAGAAAGAAAGGTCTTACCTTACAGTTTGTGGAGACCTTGGAGTTTAATCACTTTGCTACAAGGCATTAGGTAATTATCTTTTGTTTGATAAATGAATTCTTTTAAATGTCAAGGTTTTAGCACTAGTAGACTAGGATCTCAAAAAATATATTTTGTCTTCTGTGATTCTTCATTTTGAATTACTCTTTTTTGATCCATAAATGCAAACAATGTTTAGTTATTTTTTTAGTGAGTGTATTGCTGAGTTTACTAGATGCCTAGACCTATTGTCATTCTAAATGGAGGTGGTAAGAAAGGAAGGGATTGCACTCTTTTTTAAGGAAGAAGGAGAGAAATACAGATAAAGCAGGGATGGGGTGCAGAGGGCAAAGAGACAAAGAAATATTGAATGTAAATAGTTAAATTTTAATCTAAGCTTAGCCACAATGTGTCTGCAGAAAAAGGGAATTATGAGGTCATAAAGAGTAAGGTTTATATAGGAAATGTGACTTAAGTTCAAAATTTATGAAATGTTTGATTTATGTAATTGATGAGAAGAGTGAAAACATTCTCTATTTGATAAATAATAAATAAACTTCTGAGGAAAAGAAAATAATATTCTGTGAAGAACAGTAATAAAAATTTTCTGACTGATATGGAAACCAGTCTGAGACATGGTACTACATGGTGGTACTATTTGTCAAATGTAATATTTGTCTTTTAACTTTATATTTGAAACATCACATAGAAAATAAAAACCATATTTTGTACATAAAATGCTGAGCAAAGTCAGAAAATTTTGTTCTAAAGATTAAATAGAAGATAAAAAGCCATTTTAAGTTATATTTACCAGTTGTTTCTATATACTAAATTTTAGTTATAACGTTGCTATTTTGGTGGGGTTAATATTTAATTTTTAGTTTTAGGTGGACACAATACCTTTATTTTCTTTATGTGCTGCTGAGGATCAGGGCCTCGCATGTGCTAGGCGAGTGCTCTACAGCTGAGCCAAAACCCCAGCCCAGATGTTGCTGTTTTTTAAACATGAAGATAAGAAGACATATAACTTAACTCTTAACATGTAAAGGGCTATAATTTTAATGAAATATTAGGTTACTAAGGAAGGTATCAAACGGAAGGTACCAAAGTGAAAGAACTGCAAAAGAATTAAAAGCATTTTGGATTAGGTAAAATAATAGTTAACAAAGAATGAAATATTAGGAATAGTAAAACAATAAGGAAAAATATTCCTTTACAGAATGAATTTTGATAAAATTGCACATGCTTAGACAATGGGAGATGTAGAGGAAATCCCTACATTATTTTGGATAGCATCTAGTGTCCAATCCCTTAAAAATGTTATGTGTGAGTAGATTCTGTTCAATTAGGTTAGATCAAATTGTAAAAGACTGACAAATAACTATTAAGGATTTCATTCTTGATAATGTGACCATGAAGCAAAGAGTCTTAATTTCACTAAAAATAAATACAATTAATTAAAGAAATCTTTGTTCAACAGTGGTATGAGAAATTGAAATTAAATTAAACTTGTTTCAGAAATCTTTATTAAATTCTTCAGATGGATGCTTCTCTGGCTGTGAGCTAGGGATGAACAAAAAGAGAACCTGGAAAAGTAATTTAATTTTTGTATTAACAACATGGTTTTATTTAACAATCCCTTATTGCTTTTAGTTTCAAAAAATCAAGAACCCAAATGTATAGGGATTCTTTTTTTCCTACTTTATAATTGTATAATTGTCCTAGTTACATTTTGACTAATGATCCTTCTGAACATTTTCAGTGGTTTAAAACAAATGGATATTGAAGAGAATGAATCTGCAGAGACAAACTAAAGTTATATGGCATGGTACATTAATTATACATGCATACACAGATATGTTTTGGCATACTTAAGAATAATTAAAAAATGATAATCTGGGCTGGGGATGTGGCTCAGCGGTAGCGCGCTCGCCTGGCATGCATGTGACCCCGGGTTCGATCCTCAGCACCACATACCAACAAAGATGTTGTGTCCGCCGAGAACTAAAAAAATTCTCTCTCTCTCTTCTCTCTCACTCTCTCTTAAAAAAAAAAAAGAACAGTAATAGTAACGCAGTCACATCTGATTCTCTACATCTCCCTCCTTTAAAAAAAAATGATAATCTAAAATTTTCAAATTAAAGAGTGAAAATATTCATTGTAGGCAATAGGATGAAATTCAGATTGTTATTATGTTTTTTAATCATTAATTATGCATATTGTCAATATTCTGCCATCATCAGATTTTTTTTTTTTTTTACTATTTTCTGATGTCTCCAACTCAGTGTATATTTGTTTGATCTACAGGACATTTTTTCATGGTTGAAAGATATCACATCAGGCATATCAAACTGGGAGAGATAAAGATTGCATGTTTCTTGTGTTCTCTAAAATCCAAAAGCCTCTTTTAGAAGACATGCCACTCCCTAGCAGACCTACCTCACATCTTGCTCTTCAGAATGAATGACAATTCCATATCATAAATCTGGTGTCTCAAGGGCACAGGACTACCATGACTGACTTAACTAATTCATGTATATCCATGAATCACAAACATGTAGTGCAGACACTGGAAAACCTACAGGCTTTTCTTGCAAAAAGACAAAAAGAATGAATATCCCATCAAAATAGATGATAATTTATCTCTAAATAATAAGTAAATCACATTTGTGTTTTTGCATTCTATTTTTGCATATGATTTCTTGCCAAGCCAAAACACTTGGAATAAACTACAAGAATTATGAAACAGAAATAACAGTTAAATTTATTACTGTTATAATCAAAGTAACTCTTTGGAAAATGAAAACTAAAGATGAACTGTGCTCATGTTGTGTCTTCTTTTAAAGTGTTAGCTAGAGGGAAATTTCATAACTCATTAAATATCTGTGTGGATGAGAAATGCACAGAGCATAAGCATGCACACACACATACATGCACATGCACATTCATGAACATTCAACTATTTAACAACCAGCCAGCTATTTCACTTGCCTGTTTTCAACATGAAGGTATGAAAAAAAATTATAACAGACATAAGTGCTAATAGCTAAATATAAGGTATGTCAAGTATAACACACCATATGTTTACCCTGTAATTTATACTTTCTTAAGTATAGAATCTGCAAAACTAGGAAAATGTTTCTTACTTATTAAGGATTCTGATGAGTTATCTGTGAAAAAAAAGTTATGAGCTTACCTTTATTTCACTCATGTTACTCTGTTGTTCAACAAATAGAATTTGTGCACTCTAGATGCACCACTATTGTTTGTTTTTCCTGTAGGCTTGTAATACTCATTATTAAATGTAGTTTCCATTTTCAATGACAAGCTCCTCTACAATTTTTCAATTGATGACCATATTTTAAAAATTTCTGCAGTTCTATAATTATTATTTAAGATATAATTAAACAGAATCTCAAAATTTTGCCTCAGATTATTATAAAGTATTTACTTCATCCAATATTAGGTAAACATTAAAAAATGATTTATTAGTAAAAAAATTAATATTGTTTCCACTAAGGTTATCATAGGAGAAATAAATGCTGAAATAAGTTGTTATCTCTAAGACTATGGTCAGTGATACATATGAGAAATCACATTTTTAAGCAGAAGACTAAATAATAATTTTTTCATGTAAATATATATGTGCATATTTTGATTTTAAATTTGTCATAATATGTAAAATTCCTGAAATTATACTATGAATATTCTTGGACATTATTAAGTTCACTAAAATAAATTACATATTAAATGTTGATGTTTGTGACAAATTATTTATAAAAGTGTCCTTCAAGTTACATCTTGATGAGACAAAATTTCACATTGGTGCCATCACATTTTGAATGTTTTTCCTGACTTTAATTGACTCAATGGGTTAGGTGCTATGATCACTGGGACAACAACTATGTTTCTCAAAGTTTGTGTGAAATGAAGAATTACCCAAACAACTCTATGAAATAATTTAGTATTTAATTTTCAAAACATTTAGGAATTTTATTTTTTTCTTGTTGAAACTTAGAAGTTGGCTCAGATTTCTTTCACCTGCTGTATGCAAACCTATACTTTTACAACATTTGAAGTAAAATTAAAGAAGCACTATCATTTCTTAAATATTTAATTTCTGTTTAAGTGTGCTCTTTTTAGATGCTTTATTAGGTTTCATATTCTGTGAAAGGTACCAGAAACATTGTATACAGTTATAATTCAGTACATAGTCCCATTTGTAAATACATCATAGCATAAAAAAATACTTGCTCTAGACTAAAAACCACTTTTGATTTTTGAAAATTATAAGTTTTTTCATTGATCACAAAGCCATTTATTTTTAAAATTGCCAAAACTTACCAAAGAACTCTGGGTCAATTCTAAAATATCTACATGTACTGAATTTTAGACTGCTTATATGCATATTGACTTTTCATAATGACACAATGAACAGCTGATATTTGAAAAAGCCCTTATTGCAGGGGAAACAAATGACTTGTGATTTTACTCCTCAGCTGAGTACAAATGATATTTCCATAAAATCATTTTTCCCCAAAATGAATTGAATATATTTTCTTTTAATCACTTAAGGCATGTACTTATTGGATAAGTTTTTTCAACTTCTTGCTGAACAAAAAATATGTTTGAGTATTTGCTTTGATACATATACTATAATTATTTAAGATTACCGATTGTGTTTTCAGTGTATATGAAAGATGTAAAGAGATTACAGATATAATGAAAAGAAAAAAATAACGTTTTATTTTCTTTCAAGTTTCTGTATTATTTTGTGAGAGTTGCCATGGAATGTTTCACAAAGAAAGTAACTTAAAGAACTGAAATTGACTCAAGGTTGCAGAGGGTATAAGTCACACAGCAGGGTGTCCACAGAGCTGGGTCCTTCAGAGGGCTATGAAGAAATGTCTTCTCCAGGCTTTTCTCCTTGGCTCCTGGATAGCTGTGTGTTCCCTGTGTCTCTTTCCATAGATTTAGACAGAGAGGCATGTCTCTGTGTAAATCTCTCCTTCTTATAAGGACACCAGGCTTGTGGCCTCATTCTTTCTTGATTAATGGTTTCCTTTTAACATCTTGGGCACTGGGGATTATGTCTCCAAAATATCTTTTCCTGGGAAGTAGGAGGATGATTCAATTCAATCCATTAATATCATCTTTACCTAAATAAAATATACCCAAAATAGCTAAATATGTATACCATATGTATATATGAATGTGTAATAAAACATACAATCTCTCATAAGGATTACTTTAGGTATATTAATGCACTGGTGTGTGCATAAAGGTGTGCACCCATGCATAGGTGAGTTATTAATTTATATACCTTACTATGCGTTAGTATAAGAAAAAGACTTGTCAAAAAAACATGGTTTATGAAGAAAGTAAGCTACCTCATCTAGTGAAATGAATGGTATTCAAAAGTTCAAAGTACCAGAAATGAACATTACATTAGGATAAGACAGGCTAATAGATTTCAGTGGAGAGCTTCCAGTTTTAGAAATTATATTATATTAAAAAATAATCCTGAAAACATAAAATCCATTAGATTTATTATTCTTGGTGAATTTTTAAGGTCTTACCACAATGAACTTGGCACCTATATAGACTGAAATTATTAGAAATATAAAGCAGCATTATATCTGATCTGTTCAATTCATCTACATCATTTGCCATAGGATTTTAATAATATTATTTAAAAAGTATTTCAAGAAAAGCCAGTCTTTAATTAATTCATAATTCTTTGACTCACAAATCAAAGAATGAAATAGTCTTCTTTAATTCTTAGAGGTAAAAAGAAGTGAATGTGTATAAAAGACAGGAAAGTCTGAAGTCATTTCATGTGGAATCATTATGAGACAATATACTTTTTATTGAAATTAAGACATAGATGAGATAAATATAAAAAATATGACTTCCAATTGTGATACAACTACATATATCTTTATTTACGAGAATTATAAAATTTTCATTTCCCTTTAGGGGTCATAACACTTGGATTAAAATGCCATCACTTTTAAAGCACATAACCTAAAATATTGATGTCATTTATCAAAATAATAGTCAGCAATATAAACACTTTAACTGTAATTAGGTTTTATATAAACTCAATTCTTCTCTTCTGCGTGAATTAGCAAATCTTTTGTTTCTCAGGGTTTTAAACTGCATTTGAGATCTGTGAATTCTAAGAAGAGACTTGTAGAAATATCCTCCCTTACTCCTAACCTTTAGGTCCAGGTCTGAGTGTTTACTAACGCCCTGACTTCAATGACAGATGGTATCAACATGTTGCCCCATAATCTGGGTACAATGATCCTAGGTTTTGTTCTTGAGTCTCAAATTGTAGTCAAAGCTTTAGGAATTAGTCCCAAATTAAAAAATCTGTTCCCTAGAGGTCTTTAGGAGTTTTCCACTGGGAAGAGGATTTTTTCTCAGCAATGAGTGCTTGTTTGCAAATCTGTGAAGTGGCAGGGACTGTGTCTGGTGTCTATCCTTGGAGTGATGATTTCTTTCTCTCCTCCATAGTCACAGATGACAACTCTGCTGGGATAGACACATCACCTAGAACTAAGTGCTCAACTTACTATGAACGACCAATAAAAAAAAAAAAAAAGAAAAAAAAAAAAAAGAAATGTAGTGATCTAGAGACTTCTTTACTAGGACCTCACCTGAAGAAGGTGCCTTGGATGGTAACATTATCTCAGTCTGAAATGAGATTTCCCTTTTTTTTTTTTAACTAATTTTATTCTATTTATTGTAAATCTTGTAGAGAATAATCATGCTTTCCACCAACTGGATTTACTAGATTTCAATATTATGTGAAATTTGCATCAGAATTTTTAAGAAATTAAATGTGAAAGACATAAACACTTCCAATGTGACTGCACAAAAAGACACTCTTCCTACATATGAATCTACATGGCTCCATGTTCTCAAGAATATGGAATGGCTATTTGGAGTTTAATATTTTGTAGTTTTAAAGAAATTGAAATTATTTTTTCATTCCTTCAAAATGTCCTATTCTCTCTCTCTTTTGATTTTTGTTTCCTATATTGAGGTTTGCATATTTCATTTTAGAATTTTATTGTCTCTTTTGTTAATTCCCCATTTCATTTTTCCATCTTCCAAGTGCCTTTGTTTTATTGTATAAATTTGAAGTGTGGTGTGGTGGCACATGCTTATAATCCCAGAGTCTTGGGAGACTGAGGCAGGAGGATTATGAGTTCAAAGCCATCCTCAGCTACTTAGCAAGACCCTAAGCAACTCAGTAAGACCATGTCTCTTAATACAAAAAGGAATGGTGATGTGACTCAGTGGTAGATTCTCCTAAATTCAATCCCTAGTACAAAAAAAAAAAAAAATTGAAGTGTATTATTCTACAGATATTTTTTCTGACTGAAAATTAAGAATATATCCCTTAGTGTGTGATTTATTAACTCATATTTTTTGTCCTCTTCTCATTGGTTTCAAAAATTATTGTATTTAGAATATCATGATATCATTTTTCTTTTGTGACTTATACTTTTGTATCTGTCCAAGTACAATATATTCTAATTTTTGTGATAGTTTATTATGTATCATAAATAAGAGTTGGGTTGTTGGAATATTTTCTATATCTATTTGCATGCTTTGGCTATTTTTGTCTTTATTCAGCTATTATGTCATTTCATACTAATTGGTATTCTAAAGTTAAACTATGTTCATATTTTTAAGACTAATTTTTCTCACTAAGTTTTTTTAATTCTACTAAATGTCTTTGTTTTAATGTTAATTTAATTTTGACAAAATAATAATTTCCTGATAAGTTTGTAGTTTATATTTTGTGTACTACCCTTCTCTTGTGTTTCAAGTTTAAGCAATTTAACTGTTAGTTTTAATTTTTATTTATATGTTCATTTTTTAAAAGAGTTTACATAAAGTTAGGGATATTTTTCTTTGAGAGCTTAAAGTTCTTCTATAAAAATTCTTGGTCTTAGTGTTTGATTCAATAATATTTCAATGGCTATTTATTCCATATTTTTTTTCTCTTTTTTATCCAAATTTGGAAAAGTATATTTTATGACAATTTTAATTATAAGTTCAAATTTATAAAGAAATAATTATATGCTGCGTTATTTTGTACTGTATTTTTAATAATTAAAAAAAAACTTCCATGGAATCTGAAAGAACTTATTTTTTTTTTTTTTTATCAATTACATGTTTCTCTTTGCTTCCATTTCAGTTTGAATGGTCCTTATTAAAATATTTGTTTACTATTTCCCCAAGAGTGACAGGCATTTCCAATAACACCTTTGAGGCCTGTGATGGTTAATTTTATGTCTCAACTTGACCGGGCCACATGATGATCATCTATCTGATTAAGCATTATTTCTGGATGTGCTTATGGGGGTTTTTGAAAAAGAGATTAACACTTAAAATGAGTAAAGCAAATAGTCTTTACCAAGGTGGAGGAATAATATCCAATGGTGAGAACCTGAGTAGATCAAAGAGCTGGAGAAAGTTTGTCTCATTGATTTCTCTCCTCTCCCTTTCCATTTGAACTAGAACATTGATCTTTTCCTCCCTGTGTTACTCTTGATTTTCAGGCCTTCATTCTGAAAGTGGAGTCTGTTTCCTGGGGCTTCTAGCTCACTGTTAAACTTTACTACTGGAGGCTTTCCTGTGTCTCCAATTTACAGACTAAAGATCATGGGACTCCTTTACCTCTATAATCATGTGGGCCAATACTTTATAGCACATTTTGATAGGTAGGTAGATAGATGACAGAAAGGGGGGAGGGAGTGAGGGAGGGAGAGAGAGAGAGAGAGAGAGAGAGAGAGAGAGAGGGAGAGAGAGAGAGAGAGAGAGAGAGAGAAAGCTATTTCTTATTGGTTTTCTTTCTCTGGACAATCCATACTAATAAAAAGACTATAGTTGATTTTGTTGTTGTTGTTGTTTTTTTTGTTGTTGTTTGTTTGTTTGTTTTGTTTTGATTTGTTTTTGTGCAGAGGATAGAACACAGGGGCACTCTACTGAGAAGCATACCCAGCCCATTTTTTTTTTACTTTTATTTATTTATTTTGAGGCAGGGTCTCACAAAATTTCTTAGGGCTTCACTAAGTTGTTGAGGCTGGTTTTGAACTGCAATCCTCCTGCCTCTACCTCCTGAACCACTGTGATTACAGGCATGTACCACCACGCCCAGACAAAATCCACAGTTTTTATAGATTTACAAAGAAAAATAATTGTGCTAAATTTCACAAGTATTTGAAATATATTAGTAAGCTCTTTTTCTGTGCCAAATATTTATATTAATTATCTGTGAAAAAATAAATTTATTGAGCTAATGTAACATGTTGATCCACAAGGATTCTTAGTTCCAGTTGGTCTTATCCAAGTCTGAAATACTATATCTCTATCTCCAAAACTGGGGTGTGATCATTTATCATTCCATTACTTTTGTTAATAATCTGCATTTAAATTTGGGTTAACACTCTCCAAATGTTGGAGCTGGTTGGAGTATGTAATTTATGATACCATATATAATTATGATACAGTATATAACTTATGATACTGACTCAAATACTAGCTCTAGAAACATAATTCAGGATGGATCTATAAAGGTTTGCTTTTGTCAGATAATAGGCAGTGAACTAAAAATATATACAAATTCTGTAATTAATTGTATTAAATATAGATAAAGATTTGTATAATTATTGATCACATTCAAATTAGAATATATGGAGTAAAGAATAATTTTCAAAGGAAGCAAACTGGGTTATCAAAAGATTTTGGAAAAAAAAAGAATAAAAGTTCTATTATGTCTAGAGAATATATAAAGGCACAGGGCTGTCCTATAAGCAAGAGGGGCCTTGTAAACACATAAGGGAAGAAAGTGTTCCCATATGTCTGCCCATTACTCCACAGTGATGAAGCTTCAGAAGAAACAGCTTGTACAAATGAGAAGACAAAAATGTTGTTATGAAATACTAATAAGCATAGGCATTTTGGTATGGGAAGGATATAAAATGTGACAGAAGTACAGTAGAAAAAATGTATAAACACAGCTCAAGTTCACAACATGGAGCATGCCAAGTGGTTTTAAGTAGTCTTGGTTATTATATCTCATAAACAGAAAAATATTAGGCTGTTTTTGGGGTGACTGGTTAGGTTTTTTTTGTGGTTGTATTGCTATTGTTTCTTTTTTTCCTATTTATATAAAAGTTATATCATTATATTTTATTTTTAGGAAAAAAATTGGTAGCAATTAGAGAGTGAAAAGGAGGCAAAGAAGAAAGTGAAAACATAACTCTAACATGCTTGATTACATGCAGTTTATTTTTACATAAGGTAGTTTCAATAGATATAGGGGAAGAAGATGATTATGAGAAATATTTAGGTAGCACAATTTTAAAATAATTTTTCCAGATTAATTATATGGTAGAAAGGACCTAGAGGAATTGAGGATTTCTCCTAAGTTACTTACTTGAAAGAATAAGTAGAGATTCTGAAATTAACTAAATTAAACTGGAAAGAGATTTGGGGAAAAAAAGAGTTCAACTTATGTGATACTGACTTTGTAAAAAAAAATGAGACTCATTTGCAGAAGTGATTTTGGGAGTTCGATGTTTACCTATGGAACTCAAAAGCAAGATTTGTTCCAAAAATATAGGTTTGTCCACAATCAGCTAGGAATTTGGAAAACCTTAAATTTCAAAGTCTAAGAGTGACCTGCAAAGTTCCTGCATACAACAATGACTGTATCATGATCACAAATTTAATTTGGACTCAAGAAATGGACATCAAGAGATGGCAATAAAACCAAAATGTTATAAAGAGAAGGGAAATTTACCTTACCTCAAAGCAATATTTCACAGATTACTTATTATTTACAAAATGAGAAAAATATGCATAATCAATAGAGATATTCAGGGGTTACTGGTTTTACAAAGAGATTGAAGTTCCTATGACAAACAGTGGGATAAAATGATATTGTGGTTTGTAAAGACAATAACATCCTCTATTCCCTTGTTGTTCTGCAATAATGAGTAACTCATCCAGGTAGGGTACATGTAAACAAACTTATATCTTTAATATAATTATTAAGAAACAATCAATGAAGAGTGGATGGAAGATATACTTCAATACAACCAGCTTGGGCCCTTTAAGATTTCAAAGCAATGAAAAACACAGAAATGTGGAACTACTCTAGATTTTGAGTGAAAATTCACATACCACACCCCTGCCCCATGTAGTGCATGAATCTTACTTGCATATTTAAATGAAAATAGGATATTTTGTGGCATTTGAAAAATAAGTTTTCTAAAATTTGATGATTTTGTTAAGTTCATGTTAAGTATATTAATTTTTATATAAAGGATAATATTTTCTTTAGGATTACCTAAGTATGAAAAATCATGATATCTTTAACTTCTTTAGATGTCTCATAAAAAGGAGTAAAGAGGTTTCTATAAAAAGAAAGAAATAATGTGGTAAAATACTAACAATTGCCATATGCATGTAATGGAAAATCTAGAATTCATTTTACTATTCTTTAAACTCTTCAATTTTAAACATTGGAAATTCAAAATGGGTTCCTTTAAGTTATCATGTTTACAAGTGAAAATTGGTATAATTTCAAGTGAAAGTATAATATAAGTAAAATTTGGTATAATCCAACTTTTATAAGAATAAAAAAAATATATATTTATACCAAAATAGCAGACTGACCAACATCATGTTACAAAAGATAAACTAGTAACAACTATCCACTTTGTGTTTATTTGGAAAAAAATGCATAATATTTAGTTTTAGACATAATAATGTGTTCTTAAAAATATTTAATATTGAAATATTTGCCTTTTAGTTCTCATTTTTTCTTTATATTTTGTTTCTTCTAACCATATGGAGCTCAAAATATTTGTCAGTTTTAAATATTTACAAACTATAATCATACCTAATAGTTTGCTTTATATATAACATTATTAGCACATTTTATATGGACAAATAAATAACATCCAGGGTGAAATCAGAAAATTTAAAAGTTAGCTTATCAATCAAAATTTAAATAATTTTAAGTTAAAAATGATACTTTTACTGACATCATAAAATACTGACATTGTTTTAGCTCTACTTCTCATAATAGTGCAAGCTAAGTAGTAAGGAAAGAAAATAATATTCAATTGTATATTTGAGTATTTTTAACTGAGGCAATCAGTTAATATCTATTGAAATATTTTACCAGTTTCTGTACCTCATTGACAAAACATTGCATCATAAATTATAAGATATTTAACGGGGCTGGGATGTGGCTCAAGCGGTAGCGCGCTCGCCTGGCATGCGTGCAGCCCGGGTTCGATCCTCAGCACCACATACCAACAAAGATGTTGTGTCCGCCGAGAACTAAAAAATAAATATTAAAAATTCTCTCTCTCTCTCTCTCTCCTCTCTCACTCTCTCTTTAAAAAAAAAAAAGATATTTAACGTATAGAAAATCTGTTTTAAAATTTCTTATTTCTTAATTACATTTTCTCCATATGACTCAAACGTCATACTGAGTTGGTTGACAATTTAGCTTTACAATTATGGATTTTAAAATGACATCCAGTTTGCACTGAAGTTCCAAGTGGATGAAGAGAAAATGGGAAATAAATGAATGCTCACATTTTTAGGTCATCATGGTAATTCAGTTTCAATTGCCATACAAATAAGGCAAGTTAAACTCATGCTAAATTTTGGGTGGGTGATGTTAAATATCATTTGGAAAATAAATTGTGCAAAGCCATTTCTCACTCTCTTCCCCACCCCTCACAGCTCTCAGAATCTCTGTGGTTATGATAGCACATAAAAAAGTGCACCTTATATTTTATTGTCAATTTTTGTTATTTTAATATGCAACATATTTTCTGAATATAGCATATCTTTTTTCCAGCACATTTCACTACTTGTCTATTAAATTTATATACTTGATAACTTTCATCCTACTTCTTTGTATATATGTGAATTCAGCACTTTTATCCAAGTGTTTCCTACTTCTCTCCAACATCAAAAATACAGTGGAAAAGTATGTTTATATGTAATTCCACACTGTTTCCTCTATTTATTCTAGTTTATCTTTCAGATAAATTTCTTTTACTGTAGTCTTAAAAAAAACATATTTTTAAAAATTTAGTGTGAACTGTGTTCTAGAATTATTTAAACCACAGTCTAAAAGTGTTTTGCTTTTTTGAACTTGTGTTTGAGGTTGGTGTAAATAATGCAGAGCAGTGGATTCAGATGCTTAACCCAGGTCAGTTTCTGTCAGGAGAGGAGCCAATGGAATAAGAATACTTATTGGACCTTTATTGCAATGTATTTTTCAACGTCTGGCCAAACAAATCCCCATAAAAACCCCATTAAAGCCTAGATCCCAGCCCTTATTATCAGGAACAAATGTGCAGAGTAGAGTAAATATTCTGAAAATCCAACCTATGAAGTACAGTTAAAATAGATGATAAATTTGAATAACTCTGAGTAATGCATGATGGTAAAAGTGATTACATATTAATTGTCTATCTCTTTATTAATGCTAAACAATAAAATATGGAGAGTGAGTTCAAATATGTGACATCACAAATAATTCCCAAAGACAGTGAAATTTGAGAGATACTTTTGAAAAGATAAAATTTTTGTAAATGGAGAAGAAAAAAATATACCAGATAGAGAAATATAGGAACAAATGACAGAGGGAGTAAAACAGGGGAATGAACAAACGCCTACTGACCAAAGTGGATTATCCTGTTATTTAGGAGTGAGTATTGGAAATCGAAATCTGTTATGAAAGGTGTAGCCAGGGCTGGGGATGTGGCTCAAGCGGTAGCGCTCTCGCCTGGCATGCGTGCGGCCTGGGTTCGATCCTCAGCACCACATACAAAACAAAGATGTTGTGCCTGCCGAAAACTAAAAGATAAATATTAAAAAAATTCTCTCTCTCTCTGTCTCTCACTCTCTCTTAAAAAAAAAGAAAGAAAGAAATAAAGGTGTAGCCATTCTATGAGTAAAAATGATAAGCAAGGTTTTTTTTTTTGGCATAAAGTTAATTACTATTTAGAGCTTTCCTCCCTAAACTATTACATAAGATAAACATTCTTTTATTTACTTATTATACACAGAAAAACACATTATTAGGAGGAAATAATTAGTGGGTAAATAGTATGGAATGAATGAAGGAGTAAATTAAAGAAGAAATAAGGAGGTGAAAAGTGTTGAAGTATTTATTCATGTTGAAATGGTGAAAGTATGAATTTGAACTACCCTTGAAAACAAGACATATAACAATCAATAATATCTCAAATTCATGAAATCCATAAGAAAGGAACTATTGTATTTCTATATTTTTAAGGTATATAGACAGTGTATAGCAGAGTTCCAAGTTTAGTTTATTAAAATATTTTCTTCCTACTGTGGACTAACATTCTGTCCCTTTTCCTTAGAAAGAATCCTTTCTAGTAAATTTTTAGAATTTAAAAAAAAATCTTTCTGATTTTGTAACCAAATGTTAAACACACAAAAAAACTGACTACGATAGCATCCAGAACTATATCATTGCTAAATGTTCCTTTGTACTTTCTTTGTCCCTAGGGAATAGAAGAAAACTGCATTCAGATTGCTTTATTTAAATCGAATTAGAATATAATTATAGTTTTAAAACATTGGATTTGTTGTTAAAGGATTACAGAGAAGTAGAAAATAAAATAATCAGTTTCTTCATTGAACACAAGATCTAAAATGAAACAAACATTATGTAAAATTGTTTATTTTCTCTCAAACAATCAAAGTAGGGGAAGCTTCTAGTAATGAAGACATAAAAAAACAATTGATGCTGCAATTTTCTATCATTGTATATGTTTAACTTTTGAGGCTTTTTACACTAATGCATCATAAAAAGAGTTAAGATCCTACACTTACTGATCCTTTATAAGCAAGAATATACAAATTAAATTTGTAAAAATAATGAAATATTCATCTTAATACACATCTATTTAAAAATCTCTGCGTAGGAAAAATTTTATATGCAGTCACAACCTTTTTACTGAAATGTAGGCACTTTTAGGAATATTTATTATTGTTGTCATTTTTATATCTTTAATTCAGTATTGTTTCAAATATTTTTGCCAAATGATTGTAGGAATTGACTGACGTATATATGAGGTTTTAGAACACCTGTACATCATGTACCAGTAATTATCATTTGGAGGTATCAGTGTAGATTAGTGGACACATGCACATACACTAGAAAATGACTTTGTTTTTTCATATGCATACACACATACATACATGTAATCCCTACTGGCCTTTTGGAGAGCCTCAGAGCAGTAAAAGGCTAGTAGCCCTAGCCCACCTACTGCCCTTACATTTCATTTCTATATGTCATTTTTCCAATAAGATAGGTTTGTTAAAGAAATGGCTAATTCTAAGACTAAAATAGGAAAAGTACATGAGGATGTGGAAACATGGTTCTGTACCAAACAGAAAGGATGTGCTAAAGTGACTGTGGGGATATGTAGAAAGGGCACAGAAAGGGCCAGCTTGAAAAGACTGCCTGCCACTGATAAAATTGAGAGCAGTTTGAGTTTAAAGATAAATAATTGAGGCAACATTGCAATCCATCAAATAAAAAAAGTAGTCTGTGAAGATATAAATGACAGATAAAGAAATTATCTTTTTGAGAAATTGATGTTTACACAATCTTAACCGTATTTATATGAAAAATTACTAATCATAAATTTTAAAAATAACACTGTAGAATCTCAGTTGAAACTATCTCAATCCAGAGTGCAAAGTGAACATTATTAGTAATGGAATAAATTAAAATTGCATATTTCCTAATAGAAGATATTCATAAGATTCATAATGAATAAGCCTCCCATCTAGCATATTCATGAAAAGATGTAAAACCTGAAATTACTCATGAGGAGGTGCTACTTTAGGGATATTGTGAAAAAAAAAAAAACAAGTTAAAATACTGAAATAACCAATTTGTCAAGAGTATGAAAATCAAGAAAAGGTTAAGAGGTCTTTTCATACTGATGAAGGAAGAAAAAGCAAGACAACAGAATGAATACCATGATTGAAAAATGTTCTTTGTTATTGATACATTATTGTAACAAATGTTATGCTAGATTCAAATCTAAGGACTTTAGAGTAGGAAAGCGTACTGTTAATTTTTATTTTCATCTTTGACAATCATGTCATAGCTACTTGAGTAAATGTCCTTTCATGTAAAAAAAATCAACAATTTATTTGGATCATCAGATTTGCAACTTATCTTCAAATGTTTATTTTCTGTAAGTCTGTGTTTATTTCAGAAATACAAAGTAACAAAAATGTTACTTTGAAATATGGATGTTTATAAGGATAGTCACTGATCAATTTAATGAGATAACAAAATACTTTCCTTTATAAAAACACAGGAATGCTTAACCCCCTGAGGTTGAAAAGTGCTTTCATAAAGAACAAGAAAAAATAGGTCTGGATTCTTAAAACATATAATTTTAATAGTTTTTAAAACCCAGAAAATATGACATCACAACATCACTGGTCCTTAAATATGATAAGATTCCGTCAACAATATATGGCTACATTTAGTAAAAGAAAATTTATACCATATTTCCATTTTATTTCTGGTTCAATATTTTCACATGGTTAGGAACACGTATATCAATTGTCAATGAAGCCTTCTGGTTTGGTACTCTGCCTTTCATTACTATGGCAAAAATATCTGCCATGATCAGCTTAAAAGAGGAAAGATTCGTATTTGCACAAATGGTTTCAGATATATCAGCCCATGATTAGTTGGTTCCATTGTTTTCAGGGTGGTAGATAGAAGGAACAATGCAGAAGGGTGTGGCAGAGGAAAGTTTCTCAGGTCATGGAAGCCATGAAGGAGAGAGAGAGAGAGAGAGAGAGAGAGAGAGAGAGAGAGAGAGAGAGAGAGAGAGAGGGGAAGGGAGTCAGGGATAAACAAAATTCCTTGAACCCCTCTCTTTCCTCCAACCATGACCTACTGCCTACAGTTTTCATTACCTATCAGTATTAAATCAGTGATGAAGCTGGAGCCCTAGTGATTCAATCATTACCCCCAAAGTCTCACTTCTGAACACTGCTACACTGGAGACAGAGCCTCTGTATCTTTGGGCAACATTCCACATAAAAACCATACCTGTTAAAGAAAATAAGAAAATAAACACACACATTCAACAATCTTTTTTTAAAAGCTTTTTTTTTTACACAATATTTATTTTGTTTATTTAATTTTATATGGTGTTGAGGATCGAACCCAGGGCCTCATGCATGCTAGGTGACTGCTCTACCGCTGAGCCACAACCCCAGCCCCATATTAAACAACTTTTAAAGCTACAGTTTCTAATCAGTAGGATGGTGGTTAATGGAGCAGTATGGACCCTGATCTTGAACTTAGAGCCTCCACCCACCTGTGGTATTCTGTTAAGGAAGCCCTAGGAGACAAATATATATCCTGAATAACTTAATGAATATCAGTTCATATCCAAAAGAGAAAATTTATAAGACTTGTATTTGCTTTTGACTTTCACTAAAGCTAGAGTTATCTACTCAAAGAAAGTAATGCATATAAAACTGACATTCCTAAAATCTCAAGTCATTTCAATATGCGACAAAAGATAAGGCATATTTGCATTATATAAAAATATCATAGAAAACTTTTGGAAAAATTATTGTATACTTTGGAAACAGCTTTTAAAACAATAGAAAGTACTATAGAGTTTTATGTTGAAAAGTAAATATTCATTTTTTTCTGGTTGGAGTGGGAGGGTTGAGAATGTGAATGAATCCAATTTCTTATATTTGTGAGTCTTTCAGTATAATGGCATTCCAGGGAGCCAAAAGAAAAAAAAAGAGAGAAAATTGATTTAAACTATTTTAAAAACTTTTTGCAGTGCTCTAAGAATGAAAAAAAAAATAAAAAAAATACAAATTATATGTTATATCAGGGAAGGGTAGAAGGCAGTAATCAGTGTGGGCAGGGGAACAGAAAAAGAAGACCAATATTTATCACCACAGCCCCTGAAATTTTGATGTGTTCTGACATTTATTTGCTTTGTTAGCATAGAATGTTTCTTTTCAATAAGCTGGTCTGATTAGGCTAGACAAATATTTTTTTTTTGTTATTTATTGGATTAGAAAAAACAAAAAAATAAATATTTGCATTGCGTGTATCCAAAAAGGTGATCAAAATTGCTGTGATATGTACATACACAATTAAGATTTTTCTAAAGGGTTTTAATTTTTTATTATATAATAAATATCAATTGCAAATTATCTATTCAAAAAGTAATAGTTTTCTTCCTTTTTCTTACGTATGTCTTCAAGTCTAAATAGTAAAGCAGCTGTAACTTTGTAGTGACCCCAGGGTTGATTTCTGATAATGCCTCTCTGACATGTGGATGACCACCTTCTCTCTATTCAGAGGGCTTTTCTTTGTACCCATAATCTTGTTGTCTCTTCCTCTTCATGTAATGATACTAGTCTTAGTGGGTTAGAATGTAATCTTTGTGAATTCATTCAACCTTAATTACTTCCTTCCAGATCCTCTCTCCAACTACAATCATATTTGCGATTAGGATTTTAACATGTTTTGGGAGAATACAATTTAGTCCATAACAATATATGTGTGCTTTTCTGCAGATATATTATATTTTAATAAACATTATTTAATTATTATTATCATGATCCTAGTTTAGACTACCTGAAAGTTACCATTTGACATGATATACTTAAATCTATTATAGTTGTTCAGTTTTAGAGCTTAGCATTTTATAAATGCTGTGCATTGTCTACAGAGGCATGTTTCATCATTTGCAATCAATTATTTTTCAGATATCAGTTGATGACTGATTCAGAATACTAAAGGAATACCAAAGACATATATGCTTATCTTTTACTGGTGAGATTTTTTTTTTCGATATTTAAGACTTCTTTGTGAGTCTAAAGAGAAGAGCTTACTGATTTAGTCATGCTGTAGTTTACATATGAGGTGAGGTGTTCACCAAATGTTCATGTTTGAGACAATGTGAGAAAGTTTAGAGGTAAAATGTTTGGGTTTTAAGAGTCTTAACCTAATCAGTGCATTGATCCACTTGAAGGGGTGGTAACTGTGGGCAGGCAGGGTGGTAACTGTAAGTAGGTGGGGTATGGCTGGAGGATGTAGTCTGGGCTGTGTCTTCCAGGATGTATTTTGTCCTACTGAGCAGAGCTTGCTCTTCTTCCTGATTACCTTGTTTTGAATTGCCGTCTTTCTCCACACACTTCCACCATGATGTTTTGCCTCACTTCAGGCTTAGAGCAATGGAGTTGGCTGTGTAGGTACCAGATCTCTGAAACCTTGAGCCAGAATAAACTTTTCCTCCTATAAAATTCTTCTTATTTGATATTTTGGTCATAGCAATGAAAAAGCTGACTACATCAAATAAGAATCCTTTCGACTGAGTGTGAGTTACAATTTTTCAAAATCAGGTAAATAAACTGCACTTTATGTTTGTGGAGATATCTTAACAAACAGAGCAACTGAAAATATGAGACACCTACAACATACATGATTTTATTATGACATAAATATATGTACATAATAAAAAACTATAAAACTCTCATGTCATCCCCAATGAAAATGCCCAGATGAAATTCACCCTTGATTTCATTGTATCACATTATATATTATATATGTCACATATGCATGTATATATGTTTATATACATATATAAAATAAATTCCATTTCTTGATTTTTAAATTTTAGATAGTATAAATTAACTCTTCACTTTGAAAAAAATAGAATTATAATAATTCCTATTTTTCTTTCTTAAATATCTGTATAAGATCTTTCTTAATTTGTTCAATTAATCACTTGAAACATTTATAAGATATATTTGTATCTCTCTTGGTGCATCAACTGTATAACAGTGTATCTTGTCTTCATTTTTATTAAGATGAAGAAATTGCATGCTTAAGCATTTCTCAGTCTCTAGAATGCTCTTCTGCTTTTCAAAATTTTCTGGCTTTTCTGTTATACTCTGTTTTTGCCTTGACAAGCTGTGTAATTTGACTTTTAAAAAGGAATATCGTTCACATATTGTCTATGTAGGTTAAGTTTAGGTGAAAAAAAGGAAAGCATAAAACTATTATTACTCATTACAAAAAAAAAGAAACTAACTGCACCTGTAGAAAACTAAACATAATGTAATCGTTTTTCATTCAAATGTGTTGGTGATAAAATAGAAATAGTCCCTACATGTTAAGGACAGATACCAACACCTGTTATATTCCATATTTTTCAAAACCTATCCTTATTTTTTCACATTTGCTTCATTATTTTTAATGTTTATTCTTTCTAGAATTTCTAAATATTTTTTTTTCTTGTTGAGAGAAGAATCTCATGCCATTACCATTTTGTTAACATCCAAATTTGTAACAATATTTTACTAGTTATGTAGCAATTTTACTGATGAAAAACTGATCAAGATAATAGTAAACTTTTAAAAGGAGCATTATTCTTCTTTAATAAGCTACTCCTAAGCAACAAACAAACAAAAAATAACATGCAAATTCCATGGTTTTAACAAATCAGTCTCTTTTTGCCTTAAACCTCTTCCTCTTATAATGAGATATATCATTAGAAATGTGTATCACAGACTAATAGAGTGATTTGAATTATTTATTGTAATAACCGTATTCCAGTCATTGGAGGCAAAGGGAGAAAAAGAAAAGAGGTTATCAGCCTTACATTTCAAGTACAGCATCAAGAAGTTGCACATAGGTAGCTACAGCAATTTCAGTATTAACTTATATAAGATGTAACAAACACTCTTCTCATCTGCAATGTTTAGATAATAACATCCCTTACCTCATATAGATACCATCCCAATTAAATGAGCTACTATTGGGATAGAGGATGTAGCTCAGTGATAAGTACTTTCCTAGCATGCACAAAGCCCTGGGTTTGATCCCAAATATTGTAAAAAATGAATAATTGTTGGGAGCCATTCTCACACGTGATCAGGTGCCTCCCGTTGAGGGTCTGAGGCACTTTGGCAAAAGTCGAAGTTTTTCCCGTCCCTCTCCTGATGAGAGAGCCCATCCGTGTGGGGGTGTGCCTGACCACTGACCCCGGGGACCCAATCGCTGACCCTGACCTTGGAGTGCAGCCCCCCCTCAACCTTCATTGGATGGAATTCTCCCCTGAATCTCTGGTTCCCTAATAAAAGGCTACTCCCCGGCGTGCTCGCTCTCTCTCTCCTGCTAGCCCTGAGTAATCCTTGCTGCCCTGCTGGGCGGCTAGAGGAGCAAACCAGAGAGGGGAGCCGTCTCGGACCTAGCAATAGAATTAAGGTAACTGAGTCTGTGTGTTTTTATTTCGATCTCGTCTAACTAACTTTATGCCTAGAACCTCATTAATGAAACCACTGCGCAGGCCGCGTGGTAGATTTGGCGCCCACGAGGGGGGCATTCTAGATTAGTTAGATTGAGTGGGAGCGCGCTATAAAGATAAGGAAAAAAGATATAAGGATAAGGAAAAAGGAAATAAAGAAATAAAGGAAAAAGATAAAGGAAGAAGTGACATTGGGTCACAAAAGTACCTGGAGTTATTGAAGGAAAGAGACGTTAAATTAATTAAAATGGGAAATTCAACTTCTTCTGATAAGGAAATGTACCTGACTATTTTAGACAGTATAATTAATCAGAAAGGGAAACAGATTAAGAAAACTCAGTTATTACAATTTTTAAAGATTGTAGGTGAATATTGTCCTTGGTTTTGCGAACAGGAATCTCCAAATTTACTTACTTGGGAGAAATTAGGAAGGAAGTTACAGAGAGTTTGTATTTCTAATGAATTACCTGGAGGCATTGAAAATATACAGAAAACATGGAGAGCTCTAGAAGTTTGTCTTTTTGAATATATGGGCCAGAGTTCGTGTCCCCCTGAGGACCTTTTAAAAGGCATTCAAGGAGCTGTTAGGTCTATTCAAATGGAGAATGAGCCTGAGGCTAAGTTAATTCCCTTTCCCTTAAGCCATTTAAAAACAAAGGCACTAAGAGCCAAGCCAAAGGTTAGAAATGTGAACTTAAACTCGCAGCGCCATGCGGAGGATTCAAATGGCGCGGATGAGCCCGCCTTCTCGCCGCCATCCTTTCCTCCTGGCGGGGGCCGAGCAACAATATGGGGAATTCCAGGGAAGGTCGCACAGTATGACGTCACTGGCGCCGACCAGAACAGTCCGAGATTTTTACCGGGACAGGGACAGAGATCACAGTTTTCTTAGGACCTTCAAGGACAGTTGAATTAAATCCTGAAACGGGGCCAGAACAAATTCCTACTGGGATTTTCGGGCCGCTTCCTGATAATACTGTAGGTTTAATTTTGGGACGGAATAATTTGAAGGGAGCCATTGAGGTAATACCTGGTGTGATAGATTCAGGATTTAAAGAACAGCTATATGTTACTGTAAAAGCCAATTATCCCCTAAGACTCACCCCAAAGGATACTTTTGCCCAATTAATATTATTGCCTTGTGTCTCTGAAAGGCACCTGCCGGCAGATTCAGTTTCTAAGCAGCCGGACAGAGTATATTGGTCACAGTTAGTAAGACAAGAACGCCCTTTATTAAAACTTAGAATTAATAATAAAAACTTTCTAGGAATAATCGACACAGGAGCCGATATTTCGGTATTGTCTAGTCGGTTTTGGCCTAGAAACTGGCCTTTGCATGTAGCACCAGCTAACCTAGAGGGAATAGGACAGGTTTCACAGCCTGCTCAAAGTGCCAACTATCTCCATTGGGAAGATTCTGATGGGAACAGTGGAGTCTTTAAGCCTTATGTGTTAGAGTCTTTACCAGCTAACCTATGAGGAAGAGATATTTTAACCAAAATGGGATTATTATTAGTTACTCCAAATTCTATAAGGTCAGTTGAGGAAGTTAATCAGAGATATTTTCCTAGAGATGATAGGGAGACCTTTCAGGAAGAGTATCTGTTTACAAGCCAGTCTCCACGACAAAGATTAGTAAATGCTCCAAACCAAAATTTTTACTAGGGGCCCTGAGCACTTCCCCAATCCCTAAGACAGCTGAAAAAATCACGTGGCTCACAGAGGAGCCTATATGGATTTCTCAGTGGCCCATCTCAGGGGAAAAACTTAAAATAATTCATAGATTAGTTGAGGAACAATTTCAGGCTGGTCATATTGAACCAACGCTTAGTCCTTGGAACACACCTATTTTTGTTATTAGGAAAAAGTCAGGAAATTGGAGATTACTACAGGATTTAAGGGCAATAAATCATGCAATTCAGCCTATGGGATCATTACAGCCAGGACTTCCCTCCCCCACAGCCATTCCCTTAGATTATAGCTTGATGGTAATAGATTTAAAAGACTGCTTTTTCTCTATAAGGTTGCATCCTGAAGATTGTGAAAGGTTTGCTTTCACTGTCCCAGCAATTAATTTTAAGGAACCTGTTAAGAGATATTGCTGGAAGGTTCTTCCTCAGGGAATGCGTAATAGTCCTACACTGTGTCAAAAATACGTTGATCAGGCAATAGATCCCATAAGGAATAGCTTTCCTGATGCATATATTATTCATTTTATGGATGATATATTATTGGCTCATGCTAATCCAGAGACACTTTCAGAAATTTTTACTCAGTTAGAGGCTTCACTTACAGCAATGGGTTTATGTATAGCTCCTCAAAAAATTCAAAAGGTGTCTCCTTTTCAATATTTAGGCCAGATAATTCAAGGACGTACAATCCGTCCTCAAAATCTCCAGATAAGAGTTAAGGAGTTACGTACCCTTAATGATTTTCAAAAATTATTGGGAGATATTAATTGGCTAAGGCCATCCTTAAAACTAACTACTTCTGAGTTAAGTCCTTTATTTCAGATATTACAAGGAAATCCTTCTCCAACCTCTCCACATCAGCTAACTTTGGAAGCTAAGGCAGCCTTAAGGAAAGTTGAAGTTGCAATTAAAAATGCACAGCTTACTAGAATAGATCCTAAAGAAATAGTGTATTTATTAATATTTCCAACTGAGCATACCCCAACAGGAGCCATATGGCAAAGATTAGGAGTTATTGAGTGGATTTATTTATCCCACTCTCCTCAAAAAACATTAATTCCTTTTCATGATTCTATAGCTCAATTAGTAATTAAAGGTAGAACTAGGATTTTACAATTAATTGGATCTGAGCCTGATATCATAATTATTCCATTTTCTGCTCAACAAACTAACTGGCTTTTTCAAACTTCTAACTATTGGCAAATAGCTTTTACTGATTTCCCTGGACAAATAGATAGCCATTATCCTCGTGATAAGATTGTACAATTTGCATCATTAACATCACTAATTTTTCCAAAAATTGTAAGAGCTCACCCAATAGAGGGAGCTTTATCGGTGTTCACAGATGGTTCTAACTCCGGTAAGGCAGGTTTTTTCAGTCGTGTTCACACAGAGGTGATACAAACTTCTTATACTTCTGCCCAAAGAGCAGAGCTTCAAGCTCTGATCTGTGCCTTAGATTACTTTTCAAATGAGCCTATTAATATTTATTCTGACAGCTTATATGCAGTCGGAGTTACCAAAAATATTGAGACTTCAATGATTGGGTTTACTTCATCACAGGAGTTATTTAAATTATTTCATAATTTACAAAAGACAGTGCTAATGCGAAAGTACCCATGTTTCATAGGACACATTCGAGCCCATACTAATCTTCCTGGACCTCTAGTTTCAGGTAATGACAAAATTGATAAGTTAGTAGCTTTTTGTCAACAGATGTCTTCATATGACTGTGCACTAGCTTCCCATTCCTTGCACCATCAAAATGCTTCTAGCTTACGTAAAAAATTTAGTATTACCAGAGAACAAGCTCGTCAAATTGTAAGCCAGTGCCCAAAGTGTGTTATTCACACTCCATCTCTGCCATCAGGGATAAATCCCCGTGGATTAAAACCAAATCAGATATGGCAGATGGATGTAACTCATATTCCTCAATTTGGTAAGCAATGTTATGTGCATGTCATAGTGGACACTTATTCTAGATTTATTTTTGCTACAGCACGTACTAAGGAAAATGCTCAACATGTAATTTCTCATTGCTTAGCAGCTTTTTCCGTTTTAGGGTGCCCTATGCAGATTAAAACAGATAATGCTCCAGTTTACGTAAGCTCTTCTTTTCAACAATTTTGCCAAGAGTTTCAAATTAATCATAAAACAGAAATTCCTTATAACCCCCAAGGTCAAGCCATTGTGGAACGAGCTCATTTATCTATTAAGCTTCAATTACAAAAATTAAAAGGGGGGAATAGGATTGTGACTCCCCAAAATAGCCTTAATCATGCCTTGTTTGTTTTAAATTTTTTAAACTGTGATGCAGAAGGTCACACTGCTGCTGAGAGACAAATGTCTCCTTCAGTAACAGGCCCCTTAGGCAGAGTTCTGTGGAAAGACTTACAGACTGGTCAATGGAAGGGACCAGATCCGGTAATAATGTGGGGAAAAGGCCATGCTTGTATCTTCCCAGAAGGTGCCTTCCATCCTATTTGGGTGCCTGAACGTGCTATCAGACATGGAGGAGATAGAACCCAGATTCAAGTGACTGAGGATCGACCCAGAGGAGCCACTACCCAGAAGGAGGAGATTTCGGAAAAGGATGAAGAAAGACCAGATTGAACCAGTCGAAAAGCTGATTTCGTGGAAAGACATAAAGAAGCTAACAACCCAGGCTTCCCAAATACTTCGACGCCTAGGAAAGAACAGGACCCCAGTCTTGATGGTAGTGACAGTAATTGCCCTACTGGGCTGTCAGGTAAAAGGGAATCAAGTAGACACTTACTGGTCATATTTCCCAGATCCACCCCTGGTACACCCAGCTGTGTGGACTGGAGAATCTATTCCAGTATTTACTAATGACTCATTCATGATGGGAGGATTTACAGATACTCATATTACTCCCAATCATGTAACTAGATTTAATTATTCTGGCTACAGTGCCCATTTACCTTTGTGTTGGTCACATGATAAACATGCTGGCTGTCTGAAAGTATCATTCGAAGAAAAGACAGCGATTGGTAAACCTAGATTGACAAATAATTCTATTTATGGGGACTTAAAACCTAATACTAGATCAGTAATTAAAATGGGACTTTCCCATAACAAGCCAGTCATTTCTGCAAAACCTCCACAGATATCCCACTGTCCAAATAGTTCTATAATTGAGATCGGCACCTTTCCTAAATGGATGGATTATATAAATGCCTTTCCTGTACAACATAAGGTGTCTAAAGATAGTGGGTATATTTTAGACTGGTCTCCAAAGATTGATAAGAGACAATTACGAAGAAATTCTGCTATGACACCTGCAGGATTTGTCAGTAATATTTTGACTTATAGTGAAGGAGGTATTCAAAAAGATATTTGGCGTTTAATTGCTGCCTCAGAGTATTTACATTTTACAGATAAGCCTTTACCAAAATTTGTCGGCAAGAACTGTAAAGAGGGATCTTGCTATGGCTTAAGAGCTTGTGTCCAATCTCCTTATGTTTTAATTATTGGAAATGTAAAAGTTAAATGGATGGGTGACAGATATGTTATTGCTTGTAATAAGTGCAACCTAACCAATTGTATTACTAGGTATAATGGAGGAAAAGGAGTACTGATACTTCATCAGCCCTCTTTTGTTTTATTACCTGCTAATATCTCAGAGCCATGGTATGCTGATGCTGGTTTACAAGTCTTGCAGCAAATTCATGCTCAGCTAACAAGACCTAAACGTGCTATTGGAGTCATAATTATTGGTGTCTTAGCACTGGTCTCATTTATTGCCTCAACTGTCTCTGCGTCTCTGACGTTGTCTCAAAATATTCAGCATGCAAAATTTCTTAATAATTTAGCTCAAAATACTTCCAAGGCTCTGCGTAATCAAGTAAATATTGATGAAAGGATTGAGACTAAATTAAATGCCTTAGAGGCAACTGTTATAGACATAGGTAATGAACTTTCAGCCTTAAAATTTAAGGAGAGGCTTAAATGCCATGCTAATTATAAGTATGTATGTGTTACAGCTGCCAAGTACAATGCTTCTCTCTGGGATTGGGAGAAGGTTAAAAACCATTTATTAGGTATTTGGCAAAATAGTAATAATAGCTTGGATATTCTGGAACTTCATCACCATATCCAAGACATTCAAAATAATAAAGCTGATTTTTCAGATCCTTCTTCTTTGGCTAATCAAATATTGAAGGAGTTAAATGGATTCAATCCTGGAAATATTCTTAAACACTCCGCTTGGTACATTATTGGATTATTCTCTTTGCTGTTAATTCTCTTTTGTATTGTAACTATAGGATGGAGAGTCTTCCAATCAAGAATCCAGGAACTCCAGAGAATGAACCACCGCCTCATTTTTAAGACAAAAAAGGGGGAATATGTTGGGAGCCATTCTCACACGTGATCAGGTGCCTCCCGTTGAGGGTCTGAGGCACTTTGGCAAAAGTCGAAGTTTTTCCCGTCCCTCTCCTGATGAGAGAGCCCATCCGTGTGGGGGTGTGCCTGACCACTGACCCCGGGGACCCAATCGCTGACCCTGACCTTGGAGTGCAGCCCCCCCTCAACCTTCATTGGATGGAATTCTCCCCTGAATCTCTGGTTCCCTAATAAAAGGCTACTCCCCGGTGTGCTCGCTCTCTCTCTCCTGCTAGCCCTGAGTAATCCTTGCTGCCCTGCTGGGCGGCTAGAGGAGCAAACCAGAGAGGGGAGCCGTCTCGGACCTAGCAATAGAATTAAGGTAACTGAGTCTGTGTGTTTTTATTTCGATCTCGTCTAACTAACTTTATGCCTAGAACCTCATTAATGAAACCACTGCGCAGGCCGCGTGGTAGAAATAATTAAAATGAGTAAAATCGTTTGTAAAACATTTAGAAAAGTATTTGACACATAATAAGCACAGTAAAAATATCTAATACTATTGCTATTATCTTTTGTCATCCATTGAACAAAAACTAATTATATGACCAAGGTTTAATGCCAAGAAACTAATATAGACTCTTGATTGACTATACTATGCTGAGATAAAACTTCAATTATAGGGAAAAAAAAGGCATTAAGAATGGGAAGAGCCATGTATGGACACATTCTATTAAACAAATACAACAACAACATTCCTATTATTTTCTTAAATATGTTTTTCTCTCACCTTGTGTCTTTGCTCTCATATAGAGCTATTTTTCACAGGACTTTGTTTGCCTCATATTTTTATGTTATATTTCCTTCTCTGATCTACTTTTTAACCTTGTATTTTTATTTTATAGAATATATTCTTTTCTTCCTCCCTTGACTTCTCTCTATCATACTTCACCTTATTGGAGAGATTGCTATCTATGCAAATTGTTTTATGGTAACCCTTTGTTGAGAAAGTCTGTTGGCATTGTTTTCCCAAAAGAATGTGCTTACTTCATGCCTTGGTGTAACATTTGGTAATTTTTATAACATTAAACTTTATTATTATATCTGTTAAGGTTTTCATGAACAGTGATCCTTGATTTTACTTTTTGTTTGATCTGTGGCTCCTCAAACCACAGCTAGACAATCAATCACATATAATAAATGCACATGTTCTAACAATTCTACTGACCAGCCATTCCACATACTGCCTTTTCAGTGTTCCCTATTACCTTAGACACGGCAGTATGGAAATTAGGCCAATGTATAACCTTAAAATGGCCTCTAAATAGTCAAGTAAAATAAAGAGTTTCATGTTTCTCACATTAAATTAAAAGCTAAAAATGATTAAACTTAGTGAGAAAGGAATGCTGAAAGCTAGGAGGTGCAAGTATGGTTTAAAATGTGGTAAGCAAGACTTCTTTTTTTTTTCTTTTTTTAAACTTATATATGACAGTGAAATGCATTACAATCCTTATTACATATATAGAGCACAATTTTTCATATCTCTGGTTATATACATATTATATTTACACCAATTTGTGTCTTCATACCTGTACATTGGATAATAATGATCATCACATTCTATCATTATTAATTACCCCATGCCCCCTCCCTTCCCCTCTAACCCCTCTGCCCTATCTAGAGTTCATCTATTCCTTGCATGCTCCTGCTCCTTATCCAACTATGAATCAACCTGCTTATATCAAAGAAAACATTTGGCATTTGTGTTTTTTGGGATTGGCTAATTTCACTTAGCATTATCTTCTCTAACTCCATCCATTTACCTGCAAATGCCATGATTTTATTCTCTTTTATTGCTGAGTAATATTCCATTGTGTATATATGTCACATTTTTTTTATCCACTCATCCATTGAAGGGCATCTAGGTTGGTTCCACAGTTGAGCTATTGTGAATTGTGCTGCTATAAACATTGATGTGGTTGTGTCTCTGTAGTATGCTGTTTTTAAATCCTTTGGGTATAGACCTAGTGAGGGATAGCTGGGTCAAATGGTTGTTCCATTCCCAATTTTCCAAGAAATCTCCATCATGCTTTCCATATTGGCTGCACAAATTTACAGTCCCAACAGCAGTGTATGAGTGTACCTTTTTGCCCGCATCCTCAAGGAGTCTTCTTGCACCAAACAATTAGCTGATGCTTGAAGGCAAAGAAAAAATTACGGAAGAAAATTAAAAATATTACTTCAGTGAACACATGAATGATTAAAAAAAACAGAAACAGCTTTATTGCTAATAGGGAGAAAAAATTTAGTGGACTGGGTAGATGATCAAACTTGCCATAATATTCCCTTACCCCCAAACCTAATCCAGAGCAAAACCCCAATGTTCTTCAGTTTTTTGTGAAGGTTAATAGAGGATAGAAAGCTCTAGAAGAGCTTGAAGCTAGCAGACATGGGTTCATGAGAATTAATAAAAGAAGTGATCTCCATAACATACACAAAGTGAAGACGCAATTGTTGATGTATAAGCCATAGGAAGTTTTCTAGAAACTCCAGTTAATATAATCAATAAAGTGGGCAACACTAAACAAAAAACTTTTCAATGCAGATCAAACAGCTTTCTGTTGGAAGAACGTGCCCTGTAGGACTTTCATAGCTAGAGAGAAGAAGTCAGTTCTTCTTTTCAAAGATTCAAAGGACAGGCTGACTCTTGTTATGGGGAAATGAAGCTGGTGACAAAGTTGAAGCCAATGCTCATTTTTCATTCCAAAAATCCTAGGCTCCTTAAGAATTATATTAAATCTACTCTGCCTGTGTACTATAAATGGAACAACAAAACCTGGATGACAGCACATCTGTTTAATACATGGTGCACTGAATAATTTAAGCCCACTGTTGAGATCTAATACTCAGGAAAAAAAGGAGATTCTTGTCAGAGTATTACTCCTCATTGATTATGCACCTGGTCACATAGGAGCTCTGATAGAGATTTACAAGATTAATGTTGCTTTTTAAGGCTGCTAACACAATATCCATTCTGCAACCTAGGGATCAAGGAATAATTTTGACTTTCAGTCTTATTTTAAACAATGTGTTTTGTAAGACTGCAGCGGCCATAGATAGTGATTTTTTCTGATGGATCTCGGTAAATTGAAAAAAATTCTGGAAAGGATTAATGATTCTAGATGTCATTAAGAATATTCATGAATATTGGCAGGAGGTTCAAAATGTGAACATTAATAGGAATTTGGAAGAAGCTGTTTCCAAACCTCTTGGAAGACTTTGAGGGGCTCAAGTTTTCAGTAGAAAAAATAACTGCAGGTGTGATGGAAACAGCAAGAGAAATGGAATTAAACATTGAGCCTAAAGATATGACTAACTTGATAAATTCTCATGATAAAACTTTAATGGGCAAGAAATTGCTTCTTTTCTTTGAGCAAAGAAAATATTTTTGAAGAGGGAGTCTCTTTCGGTGATGATGTTGTAAACATTGCTAAAATGACAGTTAAGGATTTAGAAGTTTAGATCAACTTGGCTGATAAAACATCATTAGGCATTCAGAGGATTGACTTCAATTTTGAATGAAGTTCTCCTGTTGATAAAATGCTATCAAACAGGATTGCATGCCGCAGAAGAAATCTCTCTCTCTCTTTTTTTTTTTTTTTTTTTTGTGAAAGGAAGAGTCAACTGATGAAGCAAACTTCATTGTTGTCTTAGCTTAGAAAATTGCCAAGGCCACATGAACCTTAGGTAACACCATCATGATCAGTCACTAGTAATCAATAAGACTCTCCACCAGCAAAAAAAAAAAAAAAAAAAAAAAAAAAAAAAAAAAAAATTGCAATTTGCATATGACTCTGAAAATTGATAGCATTTTTTTAGCAATCGAATATTTTCAAATTAAGGTATGTACCTAATTTTTACACATAATTCTCTCATGTCCATAACAGACTATAGTACAATGTGAGTATAAATTATATATACACTAGGAAAACAAAACAGCATGAGAGTCACTTCATTATGATATTCACTTCTTCCTGTGGTCTGGAAATGAACCCACAATATTTTTGTTCCTAGATTTGTCTTTTTGTATTTTAAAATGAGAAACAATGATTTTGTTATTGTTAGAGCTTTGTTGGCATTGGTATTCCACTGGAGAACTTTTTCTCTGGTTAGTCTCTCTCTTGAATGTAAAACTTGACCTTGACCTCTGAGGGAAAAAATGGTTTCACTTAATGATGCATGGACTCAGAGTTCACTTCTATTGTTTTTTCCTCTTCCCACCTTGGCTTTCCTGACAGCTTAACTCTAAGATGTTATTAGCTACACTAAAAGTTCAATCATTACCAGAGTCTTCAGAAAAGAAATACCTGCTTTAAATTGGAGGCAATGTCATTGTCTACATTATTTGTGTCATTACTCAAAAACATAACTAGCTCATAAACACTTATTAAAACTGCTAACTTCAAGATTGGAAGGATCCCATTATGTTTCATGTAACATAATCTGCGGTCAAATCTGTGGTCTTAGTAGTCACACTCCTTCTAAAAGTCTGAGAACTACTCTTGATTACTTTTTATAACATGAATTTTAAGGATGGAAAGAAGTAAATACAAAGCTATAGACTTTCATAACAAATGGTAGAGATTATTTTAAATCTAGAGATCTTTGATAGTAGTATGGGATGAATAGAGCATTATTTAGTATTACAATGAGTATACAATTAATCACACTGCAAATAGACGCTGCAAATTGACTCTAAAACATGTTAGCATAAAATCCTCTTGGGAAAGAAATTCTTTATTGAATTGAATTTTTTTAAAAATTACTTATTTTGCTTAGCCTCAAACCAAAATTTATGAAAGCTTTGGAGATGAATGGAAGTAAATGCAAGTCATTTATTTGGCTTAATAAATTACACAATTTACTTGAAGGAAATAGAAGTCTTCTCAAATTAATCATATTGTAGTAAGTGAGAGACATCACACCTGCTATAAAAAGCTACATATCAATCACATGTACAAAACAGTGATACCTCACATTTCTATGAAAATAACAATGATAGATAATATATAGAATTGAAAAAACTTAAGTTTGCATTGTGGTTTTGGCCTAAATAACTATGTTAACTTAAACTGGTTACCTAAACTTTGAATTTTGGAGAACATGACAATTTCTTAAATGATTTTCAAGGTGTTGAGAAGAAATGCCATATATAATTCCTACTTTACACATAATTGGGATTCCGTATATTGAAGACACACTTGCTATACCTAAAAGGCTACTGAAAACCCTAATTGAAATTATCTAAATTTCACCTGTTTCCTAGATTATACCTGCTTCCTCCAACATTTCTTATTTATATTTTTACTTATATAATATTATAACTTCAAAATTAATTAAAAAATAGGGTTAATTTATATAAAAATACTTATTTAGCATTGACATAAAGAATTGCAGAAAACCATTTTTAAAAATAGAAGTGAGAAAAAAAAGATAGTCCTCAGAACACATGGCAAATTTAAAGGGAAAACCAAGGAACTCTTATAAGAAATCTTGCATAAAGGCATTAATTATTTAAATGATTTTAACAATTTCTTAAAGTTGATCTTTAGTCATACATGATCAAATATACCATTTTTTCAATAATGAGAATGAATTATTTTAAATGAAAATTCAATCAAGCTTTAATAAATTTATTAAAATAAATAAAATAAAATAAAATCCAGTATTAAACTGGAATGCAATATGTTAATTTGAAGTAAGAATAATTGATGCAGAGATTAAAACCTATTGAAATCTATGGGAGAAAATGTCTTTCTAAATATAATAGAAATATTAAAAGAAAATCATTATCATTATCATTCAATTAATTCATTTATAATGAATCTTTTTAAATAGTTAACTGATACACCCTAAGAGTTCAATATCTGAGTTTCCACATTAAGGATAATTTAAGATACAGGTTCTGAAAGCTCAAGTACTTATATCATAGGTTTTTGTTCTCCATAGGATTGTACTTGGATGATATTAGCAGATTTTTTACATGTTTCAACTTTCTTTTTTCTTCTCTTTTCTTACACCTGGTAAATCTTATTTTTATGAAAAAATTTCTTTTTTAATTTTCTTAATAGAAAAAAATGAAACAAGTGACATTATCGAACACTTAGAGTTTTGAATACTTTAAACTGAATATCCTTTGAGGTGTATTTACATATCTCTATTCTGACCCATTAAGTATGTGAAACTAGAAAATTTATTAATTTACTCCATTCTTCTTTCCTGAAAGCCTAAGTGCCACACACCACATCAGATATTCCACTTACAGGGTTGGTAGACAAGGTGGATGTGATTCTGGATTCCGCTGTGCTCACAGACTAGTGACTGCATATCCACCCATGTTCATCTCCTCTCAGTAATGTGGAAATCCTAATTTAAAAAATCTTAATGAAGCACATACGCTTGATTATCCTAAGAATTCTATTGCTGTGTGATCTACTGCATGTTTTCTGGACCCCATCCATACTATTCTGATTAAAGGTAACTGTCACTAATAGGTACAGCCCCTTGAAGGGTACACATCTCTAATACTTATGACTATTGGATGTGTATCTTAAGTGGTATCTATTTGTTTTATCAGTTCCTCCTAAAAATATGACATTTCATTCTATTTATTTCTAATAGATGCATAATGAAACTGAATATCAGCCTAGATATTTGGTCCCAGAGCTGTGAAATCAGCAGACAATATACTGAACCTCTGAAGTGGTGAGGTAACTTGCCTAGTGTCATAAAGTTTATTAATTATGAGTTTAATCGAAACATTAAGAATTAATTGTATCCCTCCCCAACAATCATATGCTGAAATACTAACCCACATGATCTCAGAATACAGATGTATTCGCAGGTAGGCTTTCAAAGAGATAATTGATTTAAATGAGGCCCTTCAGGTGAGTCTTAATTCAATATGATGCTCTTTATAAAATTTGGAAGTAAGTATATGAACAGGGACAGAAGCAACCATGTGAAGACACAGAGGGAAGACACTCATCTACAAGCCAAAGGGAGAGGCCTCAGAAGAAACCCTCCCTACTTATACATAGAACTTGAGCTTATAGCCTCCAGGAATGTGAGAAAATGGATTTGTATTGTTTAAGTTCCTTGGTCTGTGGTACTTAAAATTGATAGCCCTTGAAAGTGTATACACCTAGAGAGACAGACTCCAAATGACCTTCTCATAAGTTAAATGTAAGGAACTTATAAGGAATACATCAGGAATCACAGATAATATTCAAACTCTCAGCCAGTTGTTCTCTCCACACAAAAAGAGATTAATTGCATTTGTTACAGATAATCATAAATAGATTCCAGTTTATTTTTTAACTTTTCAATATAATCTTCTACATAATCCTGTGTATTTTCCAAGTTGCATTCACTTCTTTTACAAGGTACTTTAAATATTTTCAATAATTTACAAAATCTATTGCAGGAAATGCACTTGCTGGAGGTTGTGTTGGCAAGGAAATAGCAGAATACACAGATTTATAAAGCATATTCCTTTTGAATACATCCTCCATGTCATGATCTAAAAGATAGTCACTTCTCTGTTATTGATTCTTTTTCCCATTAAGCAGTGACTAAAAATTATTCATCCCCTAATAATCAATCTGTCCTTTCAGGAGAATTCTAGAAATTTCCTCTTGACATCCACTTCTAATTTCTCCTTGTTAGGGATGAGAACATTATTCCAGTCATACTTCAAAGTTCAGTGACTATAAAGAGTCTGATCACTTAACTGCTGCTGTTACCAGAGATGCTGGACTGTAGGGAGTTGATTGGTACTGCTCCAGTGGTACCCTTGTGATGAGAACTTCTGAATTGGTTAAGCAACAGTGTACCATATTTGGGCCCCATGGTTAGCATGCTGTGGTTGACATATTTTGTTATTTTGACTTTGTCTCAGGGTATGGAAAAGCTTCTCAGGGAAATCCTAAATCATACCCTAAACAGCCTCATTCCTTTAGATTCAGGCACTTATTCTGAAACCAGGTAAAACTCAAACTTTTCAATCTTCTCTAATGAGTACTCTTGGGAACATTTTATCGAAATGACACCTTGACCTGGAATTCCAGCATCAAGAGTCCCCTCAACAGAGAGGTTGTCTGAAACATTGCAGTGACATGTCTTTGTAACACCAGACAACTGTTCCCCATTTCCAAAGGGCAGTGTGATGCCTCCTGTTCACATACATATAAACTCAGGAATCTTTCTTTATGGAGCACATAATCTGTTCTCAGTTGGTGGTTGCACTGAATAATACTGCAGACCATCTTTACTGTAACTAAATACTTTGGGCAACCAACTTAATCTCCAGTAATCTCATTAGAGAGATATAGGTAAGACCTGAGGTAAGCTTCTGGCAGTAAGTATACATTTAAGACTTATCATTCCACAATTTTGCATGTTCCTTTTTATCCCATTGAATCTCTTTAATTATTTTTGTTTCTTTTGTATATAACTCTATGTTCTCATTCCATTTCATTATACTTTTCTCCATAATATGGAATCGATGATTTATTTATTTCCTCACCTGTCATCTCTCATAACATAACAAAATAATTGGCAAAATCTGTGCTAAATGTATTAAATTGTTGTTTGTTATTATGGTTTAGATATGAACTGTCCTTCAAAAGATCATGATTGAGACAATACAAGAATGTTCACAGGTGAAGCTATTAAATTATAAGAGATGTGACCTAATCAGTGGATTGATGCACTGATACAGGTTAACTGGGTGGCACTTATAGGCAGGGTGTGTCTAGAGCAAGTAGGTCACATGGCTGTGTTACTGGAGCTTATGTTTTGTCTTGGCTTCCTGGTTGCCAAGTCCTGAACTATTTTGCTCCCAAGCCTGTCCACCATGATGTTCTATATCACCTCTCTCTCTCAGAGCTGTGAAATCAGCAGACAATATACTGAACCTCTGAAATGGTGAACCAAAATAAACTTCTCCCTCTCTAAATCATTCCTGTCAGGTATTTTGATCACTGTGATGAATACTTGACTAAAACATTCATTTAATATAATTAAAATAATTTACTTACTATAGTAAGTGCCAATTGTAAACAAATTTTTAAACTTACTTCTACTAGCTAAAAGAAATGACTTTAAAGATAGTATTTTCTTTCTCCTTTAATCCCATCAATCTCTATTGTTTGTATATGCTTACAGAAGAAGCAAATGATTTATTCACCACCGTTCTCTTTCTTTCTCCTTTCTTTATTCTAGCAGTTTCATCATTAACCCAATTGGTAAACAAAAATTTTGATTTTTATCAAATAGACATATGTCCCCGAAGAAGAAGTGGAAACAGACGTACAAAGCAAGTATCTGGAACAGAAGGAATAAAGAAGGTATGGACATCCGAACAGCAGAGAAAACTCACATCTGATTTCTCAGCATGTGTATGAGAAGACAGTAAAACTTGTTAAGTCAACACTGTTATCTGAGTTCTACAAAAAATCAGAGCCTAAGGCAGACAGTCTATGTGCTAACAATTGTTTGGCAGTGGACATTGCCAGAAAAAGAAAGAAAAAGCAAAGGAAGTGAGAAAAAGGAGGAAAGAGAGCAAATATAAAGTGTCATACAACCAGGCTGCTGACAGCTTAGCATCAAAACACAACTGGTTGCTGTGATAATTAAGGACATCTCTCAGCAAACTGCTTCAAAATATTTCATTGCAGGACAGCCCGTATTGGGTGAGAGGAGCAAAGAAAGTTTCGACAATTAATCTGCTTTCCTTTCCTGACTTCTGTCTCATTATATGCATGGGTTATATCTCCCAAAGGTCTGGGTTGTGCTTTCTAGACCCTTTATGCAGCCATTGGGGAAAGTAGAGCCATCACAGACTCATGCTTTTCCGAGCCTCCTCCTACAAGGGAATGCAGGAAGGGGTGGAGGATATCAGTGGTTGAGAGGATGCAATGGTGTCTGAGCTTTAAAACTCTGGGTTCAGGGTGAGCCATCGATAGGACTGATCCAGCAAGGAAACCAGGAGGATGATCAGGGATAAGAATTATGGCATATTTCAGAAGTTATTCAAGAAAGCTTTCTAGTAAGGCAGTGTAAGGTTTTGAGTGAGGAATTACCTCTTATGTTCACAGGGTTTGAATTTCCTATCTATTATAGAAAAGTGTCTCAGCTTGGATTTGTGCTAAATAAATCCATGATCAAAAGCTGATGATGAAGAAAATAATTCACATTCATATATATATATATTCACAATTAAAATCTGTACATGAAATGGACACACATATCAGCAATATCAGAGACCAATGATGAGTTTTAAAGTGCCATAGTTGAAATGAAACTTAAAAACAAAAGAAAACAAACTTGAAAGATGGTAGAGGAGTTGAAGCATTGAATCAAAAACAAATAAAATAAAATAAATAGAATTCATTACTTATAGTTTTCTAGAAATCTTAGAAGTTTTGTGTGCAATTATATAGGAACTTGTCTTGAATTCCAAATTTCTAAAATAAAGTAAGGAAAATTAACAAAGAAATTGCTATGGTTTGGATGTGATTTGTTTCCCAAAAGCTTATGGTTTGGAACCTTGGTCACGAATGTGTCACTGGGGTCTTTCAAATATGCATCTAGTGAGGAAGGTCATTAGGTAATTGAAGGCACTGACTTACACAGAAATTAGGGTAGTTTTGTGAGGACTCTGAATGAATTCTTGTGAGAGTTACAAAACCAAACCTTATTCTTAAATTATCTTCTGGCTTCCTTTCTGGCAATCAGATCTTTTGCTCCATAATTATAAGCTCGCTATTATGATGGCATCCACCATTAGGCCATCACCAGAGGCCAAACTGATGTGGCCACCTAATCTTGGAATTTCAGCATCCAAAACTGTGAGCTAAATCAATCTCTTCATAAGAACCCATTACTACTGTTTATTATAGTATGATGAATGGATTACATATAGAAAATGAATCTCCTTCTTAAAGTGTAGCTTGATAAAATACAACATTACCTCTTGAAAATTCAACATTTAAATTTGAGGGGAAAACAGCAGAGTTGAAGTTGGGCTTGTCTCTCAATGAAAAAAAAAAAGAATCAGAGACTGCTTGACTTAGGTCTTTTTGCAAATTTTCAAGTTATATCTATCAGTTCTGAACCATATATCAATACTACTCCTCTAGCATCTCAACCCTCCCAGTCTATCTCTGTAGTATAGATGGATCTCAGGAATGTTGCATGATTCTAGAGGGGTCGACAAAGTAACTGATATCAAAGTTAATATCTTGCTATGGAATACAGGCTTAAAGAAAATAATTTAATTCAATTAAAGAAACTAAAATTGTACTTTTGTTCAGCCAAATTTGTTGAATCTTTTTTTATTCTCTCTTTCTCTGTAGGCCTATGCAAACTCAGAATATTAATAATAACTCAAAAATATAAACAGAATTATATTTGAAAACATTTTGGTAAATATTTATCAGCATCATTAGTGATATAAAAAGTACATATAAGTAACATATTGAAGTACCTAGATGTATCACATTGTACTTCCATTACTAGTTATCATTGTATATATAAACTCTGAGTAAAGTTTTCTTTATTCTCTGGAGAAGTATTTTTAGGACTATTACTATTATTATTTTTAAAGAATCCTGGGTGAAGCAAAATTTCCCTGTATAAAATTCATTCCAATTTACTATCAATCTAGCAATATTTTAGAAGACTTGTTTTATTTTAACCCTTCACTGGAAATATAAATGTGTGAATGGGAAAAACTCTTATTATTATTTTTATTATTGGTGACAATGAACATATTTCTTTCATGAAATGTGTGCTCCTTCAATGTGAATATTTTCTTAGATTTAATTTATGATTTTTAAATTACTTTGTGGCACAAGAGAAGAACAATGATTTAGTCTGGTAACATCACAGTTAAATGTGCTCATTAGAGCCTGGGCTTCCTAATTTGCTGCTGGTTAGTTTAGTACCTTGGATGAGTTGTTTCTTATCTATGGACTTCAGTTTCCTCATCTACATAAATGAAAATTATAACAAATGAAATTATAACACTAAGGCTGTTGGGATACTTAAATGTTATAATGTTTCCAACATAATTAACATGGTAGTGAAAATTTATTTTGTTGAAAAAAAGTTAACTATTATAGAGGAATTGGATTCAACTTGGATTCAATCTGAATATCAACATTCTTTCTTTTTTAAAAAAAGGCTAAAAAATGCTAATCAACATTTAAAAAAAATATATTGATATGCCAAACCAACATATGAAGAATTTTATTTTAAAATAATTTTGTATAATAGTTCATTTGATTGGCTCATCATTTGTCACAAGGAATGAATGGTTTTGATGGTGCCAATTCCTTAGATTAAGAAAGGAATACCTTATTAATGACATTACAAACTTTCCTCTTATGAGCAACATATTACTCAATATTTATTTTTGTTGCTATTTTCTTGTGCTTTTAGCCTGTTCAAATATCCTAAGCTTTTAAAATATATGGTATGAACACAAATTTGGAAGTTGTATCCCATTAAGCTGTGCCTATCACTTAACAAATGGTGAATATAAAGATGCCTCTTATTAGCCCATAGGATCTCTACAATTGCTGAAGATGTTTAGGCAGAGTTCTCATGATGTTGCTTTGATAATTCAGTCATGTTATGAAGAATTCAAGTTTTCATTCTTACTCTGTGTCACTTTCAAGGTCTATTGCTCAACTGAAAGTGACTACTGCATTTCCAAGCCTCAGGCCCTTCTTGAACAGTAGTCAAATCAGGACAAAAAGAGAAAGGGCTTAAAAAGTTCTTTCACCCTTTAAATCTCCCTTTTACCAGGGAAAGTATTTTTTCTCATAATTTATCTTATTACCCTTTCTTTTATATTCCCTTTCCAGTACTGGATTACTCATTAACCCTTACAGTAATAAAGCAGAATGAACAGACATACGTGGCGTAAAACTATCATGATGTACACCCCAGGGCTACCCACATGGTTCAATCTGAGCTCATAAGGGAAAAGTGGGCAAGACCATTAGGAAAGCAACCAAATATCATTAATCACCATAATAGTTAATAACTAAACTGTATGAAATACATATCCTAATCATAAGTGTTTGCTTATTTTAATTCCATGCAACCCTGTGAAACAACCGCATATTTCATCTCTGATACTCATGTGACATGTGCAAAGTCACAAACCTAGTAATTCAGGAGCCTGAGTTTCACTTCAACCCTAATCCTGAGCTCAAGTTCTTAATCAAGACTCTATTCATAAATTTTCAAGAGTTCAATTTTGATTCCAGTCCCTTTTAAGATAATGAAAGAAAAAATGTTAGACAACCAATTAAAATATTTCAATGACAGCTTATAATAGTTTACCAAAAAGCTACTCTATACATCTAAAAGAATTTTTTTTGTTTGCATTGAGTAATTAGCAAAGAAGCACTACAAAGAACTTTTAAAGGAGTCACAATCTACATAGCCCAAGAAAGACAGAATGATAAGGAAGTAAATAATTATTACTTTAATCTAACTTGGAAGTAAGACCAAGTTTTAAAATATGAAACATGAAATAATTCCAAGTGATAGATTCTTATCATGAACAATATATATTTTCTGTTGCACTCTATGGCAAGAGGTATGGAGACTTCAAAATTATAGGGGAAAGATCACTACCACTATATGTTAATCTCTTAGATTTTCCTGTGCTCCACTGCTGTATAGGATGTCCTTAGAAGCAATATCATAACAAGATCTGGAAGTACAGCAGAAGTGCTGCAGTCTGGCTGCAGCAAAATAACCAGGGGGTGACGAGCAACTGGTGTACATTGATACAGCAGGAGTGGGAGCCATTTATTGTAGGACAGGAGGGGTATATATACATTCTACACAGCTTATCTTAATTAGCATAAACTAGATACAGCAGTCAGCCAATAAGGAATCTCCACATTTAATGGCTCCCTGGCATTACTTCACAAACCACTCCCTCTGGCAAAATGCCAGGCACCATCCAGACTTGTTTACAGACCCTAACACAGAAAGGAGAGAAATGAATTACAGTAGATGGGGTAGAGAGAGAAGATGGGAGGGGAGGGGAGGGGGGATAGTAGAGGATAGGAAAGGTAGCAGAATACAACAGTTACTAATAGGGCATTATGTAAAAATGTGGATGTGTAACCGATGTGATTCTGCAATCTGTATATGGGGTAAAAATGGGAGTTCATAACCCACTTGAATCTAATGTATGAAATATGATATGTCAAGAGCTTTGTAATGTTTTGAACAAGCAATAAAAAAAAGAAATAAAAAAAGAAACAAAAAAAAAAGAAGTTTGAGGAATTATTTTCTACTATTGAATCAAAACATTTTTCCCCTAACAATGGAACAATTAATCCAGGTTATATAAGCAAACTGCCAAAAAAATAAAAAAATAAAATGTTCTATTTGGGTACACACTTTGAAATTTACCTCGAACCATGAAAATGATGTGTCCAATAGAAAGGACATAACCATTGAAGTCACACTGAGCTAGATTTGAGGATTTGCTCTATTTTTTCACCTAGAGTAATTTGGACTTGCTATGCAATACACCTGAGTCTCTGTTTCCCCAGCTGTAAAGTCAAATATTATGTGTATTAAAAGGAGGTGGTGAAGATGAGAACATAACTTCTGAGGAAAGTGCTAACTGAGATAAACTATTTTGCAAGTAGTAGAGGATCCATAAAATATTAGCTTCCTGGTGGAATTTTTCTCTAGCAGATTAGAAAACGCTTCAGACTCATATCTAAACTCCTGATAGATCTTTCTCAGCATCAACAATATGCTTTCCAATGTTTTCATGAGCATCTTTTTCACCCTTTCCCATATCCTCTTTGTTTTTATTTCACTTCTAACTTACGCATATAATTTTAAGTCTCCAACGCTCTTGGATACTTCTGAAAAAAAGAAAATGCACTGATTGGATCTTCAGTATTATTATTCTCTAAAGGAAACATTTCAGTCATCAGGGTATTTTAGAACTTTATTTCTCACATCATAGGCAAACTCGGCCAAGTTTCTCAGTTTCTTCTAGTTCTATCCTCTTTGTCCCTCCTTTTCCTTGGCACCCTTTCTCTATTAATTCCTGCTCATGTACCAAGGCTCCTGACATCAAGGTGTTTGCATCTAACATAAAGCACATTGGAGAAAGTTGGTTACGTAAGAATTTGTTTTAATTGCATATTTTAAAATTACAAAATTGCAAGCCAATTCCTTTGATATACTGTAAAGTTTATTTCTGAAATCATAATTTATTCAAACAGATATATTCAATTTACAATGATTTTGTTAATTTAATCCAGTGAACTCACATGAAATTAAAAAGAAAATAAAGACAAAAATTGGAGAGAGAAAAAAAACATTTTTTTCCCTCTATAAAGATTGTTATATAACCTCATGATTAATTAAAGCATGCTTAATGCCAATTTTTCAGGTGAACTTTTCTGTTTTTCTTAGTCTTTTATAAGTGAATAATTATGAAGGCTGGCATTTTATTCTGAATAAGTGTCATAGCTTTCAAATAATCCAAAGTATACAAATCATAAATATATAACTAGATACATTTTCAGAAACTGAACATACGTGCATAGCAAACATAATGATCTGTAAACAAACTTGACTAATACATCTCACAGAGCTCAAACTGATATTCTACAAGGGACTTGACCTTTCCTGTGAATGGAAGCTGGTTAAGCAGCTTCCCTAAAGCTTCTGTAAAGTGGGTGAATGCTGTAGTCAGCTGGAATACTCAAGTATTCAGTGGACACCACAGAAGTGCACAGGGGTTTCAATCAGTTCTTATCTCCCTCCCATCTTCTTGCTAAGGAATATTGTAGAGGATGCTAGCACCTTTCCTCCTGAAACCATAAGACTGGCTCAGGAGGTGGTCTGAAGATATGTGCAGAAACAGGTGGAGCATTTAGAGTATCACAAGCTGCCCCACAACAATTAGGTGATAAAGCAGATTAAGAAATACCCTCTGTGAGATACTATCTGGTCTGCCTGAATTTTTCAGAGCAAAGAACAAAATGGCTACTGCTCCTCTTCTCTGAGAAAAGGAAAGACACTTCCAGATACACAGGTAGCTCAACTGACATTTTACAAAGCCATCAGAATCACTACCTTGACCAACCTTCTCTATCTCACCCAACTAATCACTAACCTAACTTGTAACGCTATATATTAATATTACCTTTCTCAGTGTTTTATGTAACTGAAATCATACTATATAAACAGTTACATTTAGTTTCTTTTATTCAATGTTATGTTACATTCATACATATTATTGCCTGAAGTTGCAGATAATGCTTCCTCTTTGCTATATACAATTGTATAAATAAATGTCAAATGATTTTTTATTTCTGTGATGGATATATATTTAGATTAGCTTTTCTGTAGCCCTTTTTTAAATAGTGGCTCTATTACCATGTTTTTAGTGAGCATGGACATGTGTTTTTGCCAAGTTAATATGTTGGAAAAGAAATGTTGGGCCATGTTATATATATACACAACTTTCTTAGATATTGCCAAATAATTTCTGAAAATGCTTAGATAGATTTACATTCTCATCAGTATTGCATTTGGATTCCAAATGTTCATATACTTACCAAGGTATAGTGATAGTGTTTTTCTTATTTTTAGTTATTTATATGGGTATGTTGTAAAGCAGGTTCACTGTCTGAGTCTAGAGAGAACACTTTTACACACAAAGGTGAAGTGGATTAATTCATTAATCTTATTAATTACAGATAGGCAGCAAGACAACAGAAGCCTAAAATTTATTTCAAGCTGATACTTCGAGGCTCAGGAACCAGGGTGATGAAGTCTCTACATGTGCTCCACTCCATATGCACTGCAACTGAAGTAACCTGGAAAGCAGCCCACCCTGGGTTTCCTTCCATGGGTCACATGACCCACTGGGCTATAATGTTGAAAGATTATGCTGTTTCTTCAGGATGGAGCAGAGCAGAAGCTCTTCCAGCCCGCTCTACCTATCTCAACATACTGTCACCCAAGCATTCTGCAGTTATCCTTGATAACTTTAAGAGGAAAGGGAGGAATATGAAATATGCCCATGGTTACCCACCCACTTTCCTTAATATATAATCATCATTGTAGTTTTAAATTTCATTTCCATAATCGTTACAGTGAACACACTTTCATGTTGCATGGTCTGTTCTGAAATTCTATTTTTGCACATGCCTGTTCAAGTATTTTGCCTTCTTTTATAGGGGGAGAGGTCTTCAGTCTCTTTCATTTATGAAATTGTAGGAGTTCTTTATGTGTAGGTTATGGGTCATTTGGTTTTTTTTGTGTGTGTGTGTGTTTGTGCATTTGTATTATAGCTATCTTCTACTACTGCCTATTTGCTCTCCTCATAAATGTGAATGACTTTTGGATTATATAACAAGCTCAAACACTCAGACCATAATTAATAAGAAGTAGTTCAAAATGTTTAGGTTTATTAAAAAACACTTTTATTCTAGATGGACATACTTACAATTCCATGTACAAAATTATTATAGCATGTATAATTATTAGAATATTTATTTTAAAACATGTTTAATGTGATTGTTAGATGATCACTTAACTGTTTAGAGTAAAAGAAGAACCTTAAATCATTTAAAAAATAAATCTTAATAATGCTTTGGTGAAAATAGCAGATTTATACATAAAATATATTACTTTCTCTAATGAACCCCATTATAAAAGAAGTGGTGTCACATGGCATTTAAAGAACAAATTTCATATGCACTGGGCACTTTCCAACATTGGAAAAATCATTCTATGTTATTGATAGAGTAAACCAAAGGAACATTTCAGTCTACTTCCATTGACCCAAGATTTTATTATTTTGTGAAATTTAAAATCCTTTTCTCTCTTTTCCCAACACTTCCTTGCCCTTTTCCCTATTTAGGTAAAAGTATGGCAGAATTTCTCATGTCCTAAAGGAAAATCCATTACTTAAACAAGCTTCATCAAGCACTTAGTGCAAAACTCTATTAGGTTTAACACAACACATGACAATAAGCCTTAGGCTGCTTCCTCTAACTCAGGGCTCTGAATAGCTAGTGACAAACTTGAAATCAAAAGGCACAGTTCCATTGCACCAATAGAATATAGCTGACAGCTCATAAAAGTCTTTTTTTGCCCTTTCTAGTTATCCTTCTATTTAAAGACAATACTCATGATCTAAATGGCATTTGTTTGTATTCTAATCTAGTATTTGAAGAAAAGAATGAGAATGTATACTGTTTCTTATGGCTACTTTCCTATAAATTGAATGTTTTTAAATATGTGTTGTTGAGTACTGAGTGTTTTTAAGAATGAACCTAATATACTTTGTGAAGCACTTAATTCTTCTTTATTGGCTTTTATGAATTACACTAGGGAATTTGTTTTAGGAAAAAATAATCTTTCTCAATATAACAATAATACTAAATCATCTATCCACATTGGGACCAGTGAGAAAACGCTAACAAAATTATTTTCCTGGGGAAGGGAACCCTATCCATCAACAAACCTCATATATCAAGGATCCCATTTGTATGATTAAGAACATCTAACATGACTTGCATAAAAACAAATTGTAATTAAATATTTTATTGAATCAATTAGCAATTTACCCAAATTATGTATAGCCTAGTGGAGTTAGGACACCACAAATTTTCATAAATTGGATACAATTGGGGTACAAAATGTTCCCCAAGGTATTGTTTGTCCCGCAAATCTGTCAATGGATGTTTTCTATTCCCAAATATTGTTCAATCTTAGACATCAACAAAGTTTCAAGACTATCATCTTTTCTCAAAATGGAAAGAACAGTGATTCCTCACATCATGCAGCCCAATGATCTGGAGCCTACTCAGATTTCCCATAGCACCTTCTTAGAACCTTTGCACCCAAATTTACATTTCTGAAGTCAAATGAGCAAAGCAATCTCTAATGTACTGTATAGGTAACAGTGTTCTTTTCCCCATTATACCTTGTTACTTGTGTTAACAACAAAGCACCTTAATTTGCAGCTATACTTCCATCTGTTCAGCAGCATTTATCCTACTGGATGGTTCAAAGGTGTTTAAGATTTCTGGTTTTCCACACACCAGTCACCATCCAACATAATTCATCACTTCAGACACCAGATATGTGTGTGGTTCTTCTCTACATATCAATCAAACTCCCTTCTCCAGTGAACACAGATCATGTGCCCTGCAAGGTACTTCAATCTTGACACTATCACTCTGGTGTCAAATCCTACAGGTTAAAGGTTCTTGCTCATATAATTTTCCAGATGTTAGTTGCAAGTCCCAGTTTCTGATATGACTAAAAATCAGTGATTCCCATGATCCTCTCCAACATTTTGTTCAATTTGCTAGACAGCTCACAGAACTCAGAGAGATTCTTTAGTTATATTTGATCATTTATTATAGAGATTGTTAAAAATATATAGATGGATAGCCTGAAAGAAGAGAGGAATAGGGAAAGATCCAGGGAATGAGGTTTTAAATGCAACCATCAATGATAGGTTTCTACAAAGTTTATGAAACAGTCATGATGTAATAGAGTTATTTTGAACATAGACCAAATGACTCAAACATTGAAATTATTAAAGAAAACATCATAAAATAACATGGAGAATATTAACCAAAAAAATCATTAAAAGAGATAAATTGGAATAAGTAATATTTGATTAAATTTAAAAGGCAAGAGATAAGTAACAAATAAACAATTAAATTTCAAGAAGTGAACCTAAATCTAAATATATCAATATTCATATCAAACATGAATGTAATAATACCCAATTAAAAAGAAAATATCATAAGATTTGATAAGGAAATAAGACTTCAAATGTTTTTACTACCTACAAAATGAGAATCAACACCTAAAGATAAAACAGGTCAAATCTAACTATGAAAAAATGTAAAAACTGTATGTAAAAATGCTCCTGTAGTTATACTAATATTAAAGAAAAAATATTTCAAGGCTAGTAAATTTGCTAGAGATAAGAAAGCATAATTTATAATTAAAAATGTTCAATTGATGAGAAGAATGCAACAATACTATATGTGTATGTGCCCCTAATGATACTCCCAATTACTTACAGAAAATTTGACAGATTTTAATACTCACTCTCTATAATGTATTGAAAAAGGAGACACAAAGTAGGCAAGGAGATGGAAATATGAACAACACTATCAAACAACTTTATAGAAAGAAATTGTACACAATTCTACATACAACAAACAAAGAATGGGTAACCTGCTTAAATGAGAGGGGAAAAAAATAGGAAAACTGAAGGAACAAGATAGAACTAGAGTAATAATAAAGATTTTCTATGAAAATCTGTTGCAAAATGAAATTCTTGGAGTCATGATATGGTACTGAATCAGAAACCCTTGACCTCAGTGAAGTGTGACATAAAGTGAACTAATACGGATTAGAGAAGTGGGATAGGACAACATATTAGAGATACAGAAAATATGCAGAAGAATTGGTATGAACATAACATTAACGATCAATAATTCCACAGACTTCTGAACACTGAAGCCTGGAAAGTACCATGAATTTGTTGCAAAGATGACAAAAATTACTTTTATATAAATGATGTTCACAGTCTATGATAAAGGAAAGGACATGATGAAGTCCAACCAGCATCTCAGACTGACATAGTAGTCATATTTTTTGAAGTTCATGAAATAAAAAAAAAATGAGGAAACATAAATAAGGATACATAAATTCACAAATCAATTAATGAATAACTTTAATTTTTTAAACAAATTTTTGCTGTAGAGTTTTATCATGGTTCTTGGTTTTGTCCTGGTAATTTGAATAAAAAATGATTATATATTAATTTAAATATTTTGCTATGATAGTATTTAACAGTGAAGTGTGACATAAAGTGAACTGATAAGGATTAGAGAAGTGGATGGGACAACATATTAGAGATATTCATATTTCTTATGTCTTAAAAGATGCTATTTTATGTGTTGACTGAATGCCTTTTACCAATGTTTTTCTTAAAATCTTAGCATGTATGATTTTAAGACCAACCATTATTTAAATATTTGTCATAATGTTAATGTAGAAATATATGAATTTACATATTAATTAGTTTTGAACAAATATATAACGAATCAGAAAACATTCTCTCTATATGTAAATATTAAAAAAGGAATTAATTGCACTACAATCATAAAATGTTAAATTATAGTTTCTAAGGAGTAAAAAATTTTCTACTCTTTGATAAGAAAGAAAAGTATATTTTTTATTTTATTTTTAAAAAAATTTGTTTTAATTAGTTACACATGACAGTACAATGACCTTGACATATCATAAACATTTGAATCAGATGGGATATAATATCTCATTTTTCTGAGTGTACAGGTTGCAGAATCAAATTGGTCATGCATTCACATGTATACACACAGTAATAATAATGTCTGTTTCATTGTACTATCCTTCCTATATCCCCAACCCCTCCTCTCCCCTCCCATTACTTCTCTAAACCTTGGAAAGCTGGGAATGGAACCACCATTTGACCCAGCTATTCCTCTTCTTGGACTATACCCAAAGGACCTAAAAGCAGCATACTACAGGGACACAGCCACATCAATGTTTATAGCAACACAATTCACAATAGCTAAACTGTGGAGCCAACCTAGAGGCTCTTCAATGGATGAATGGATTAAAAAAAGTGGCATATATACACAATGGAATATTACTCAGCACTAAAAAATAATAAGATCATGGCATTTGCAGGGAAATGGATGGCATTAGAGCAGATTATGCTAAGTGAAGTTAGCCAATCCCAAAAAAACAAATCCTGAATGTCTTCTCTGATATAAGGGGGATGACTTAAAATGGGGAAGAGAGAAATAGCATGGGAAGATGATTACCTCTACATAGGGAAGAGGGGTGGGAGGGAAAGGGAGGGAGAAAGGGAATTGCATGGATGGTGGAAGGAGACCCTCATTATTATACAAAATACATGTATGAAGATGTGAGAAAAAAAAGAATAGAAAAGCATAATTTAAATCTTATCTATTTTTAATAAGAATTTCCAAGTTGATCTTCTCAATTAAGATGAAGAATTGAAAAAAGTATAAACACAGAGCAAATTTTCTTACTGTTCTTTATTGAAATATTTCTTCTAATAATTAAAAGTGTATTTTATCACACACTGTGATCCATATAACCTCCCATATGACTGTTCTCTAAAGTCCTCAAAATTATAACTTGTATTAGTAGGATTATAAACAATTTCAACAGTAAAGCAAAGTATTCACATCAAATGTTGATATGTATATATCATGTCTATGTGTTTTTTTGTTTGTTTGGTTGTTTTTTTTTTTTTTTTTTTTTTTTTTTTTTTTTTTTTTGATACCAGGAATGTAACCCAGGGAAGCTTTACCACTGAGTTACATCTCCAGCTCTTATTTTGTTTTGAGGCAGGGTCTCACTAAGTTGCTTAGGACCTCTCTAAGTTGCTAAGGCTGCCCTTCAACCTGCAATCATACTGCCTCAGCTCCTGGAGTTGCTATTTTATGTGTATTCAATTTTAAAGTGGTAGACACTTTTTAAAAATCACATAATCTAATTTCATATTAATCATAAAATGAAGAAAACTGAGGTTCTAGAGAAGATAAGTGACTTAACCAAGGTCAGGAAGTTAATCCAGGGCACAAAAAGGGACTGTATGCAAATACTCAAAAAGGACTAACCTCTTTTTTTGTTGTTGTTGGGCAAAGAGCTGTGTAAATTTTCTGGGCATGCTTGACTGATTTTCAATCTGGTAATTTTGTCATAAAATTCAACAACATTGTCAGCACCAAGTCGTTACAGATTTCACATTCCACACAGCCTGTTTATCAAAATTCATTAATAAATTCTTTTCATTATGAATTTAAAATATAATTAAACATTGATAGTGATTATCAGGACTAAACACATGGTATACGCATTTCTGCTGGTAAAGTCGGCATCTGAGCTGTAGCAGTGATAAAAGGCGAAAGAACAAACAAAGTGAAGAGCTGACATCTAAGTGCTGCTGAAAATATTATGTTACAGAGCTGGCTGGATATCTGAAAGTTACAGACCTAGAATTCTGCTTCTGAGTGAAGGCAGCAGCTGGCTCACGAACTGTGGACAAAGAGAATGATGAATGAAATCAAGGTTTGATGTGGAGTGGAATATGGGGAGCAAACATTTTAGTTCTTTTATGGAAGGATTTATTTCCTTCCAGTTTTTCAAAGAGGATAAAAAACGGTTCAAAATGCTATGCACACTTTTCTGTCCTGTCCACTAACTTGCCTTCCTTGTTTTCTACTCTCATTTATTTCCTGTAAGATTTAACCACACATCATAGTCATTTGAAAAGTGCCCAAACTGGTGCATTTAGTTATTCTGAATGGGAAGTTTATAAAAAGAAGTATTAGAAATGTGAAAAAAAGATATAATTTCCTATCCCTTTTTCATTTCAACTGAAAATCACAAAGGAAATATTTGAATAAATATTATTCATTTTATGAAACTGTACTTTTCTAAGAAAATGCTTAATTATGTTCCTTATAGTTATGTTGTTTTGTAATTATATTGTGATAAATTATGAGTTTTATGATAAAGCCAAAATATAGAAGTAAAAACCAAGATAGTTGAATTCGATTAATATCTCAGTCATTATCTTGGATGCAAATTGTCTGAGCTTTTCATCACTGAGTCCACAATTCCAACAAGAACAGCGTCAAGGAGGAAAGGTTTATTTTAGTTCATAGTTTCAGAGGTTTAGTCCATAACTGGCTGAGTTCATCCATTGCTCAAGGATCATGTTCAAAGGTCTTGCAGAGAGGAAAGGTACTCAGCTTTCCTAGTGATCCACCTTCTCCATCCAAACACCACCTGACTACAGTTGCCTACCAGTAGTACCTTCAAATTCTTAATTTATCAAATGGATTTCTCAACTGTCATCTGCCTCACTGCCAAAAACCTGACCTGTGAACTTTGCACAACTGAGGCCATGCTTCCAAAATATGAACATTTCAAGGGACGTTTCAAGATCCAATCCATAACACTTAATTTTGACCACAACATAACAAAATATAGCAAAACAGAGATTCCATCCAGGAAAAGTACCCCAAACTACAAGAACATGTGTATTTTGAACACATTGAGAGTCATTACCATCAGTAGTCCTTGATTTTAAAAGCACTAGGCATATCTTACTTGAGAAAATAAATTAATACAAAATTAAGTAAGTGGAATGCAATTCATATCCCATTCAAAAATTAACATTTCATTAAATATCATTTTGTTACTTGAAATACAGATAACCAGAAATAGTTATCCAATGGTCTGTATTTTAAAGGTGTATATTTCATTATGATTTTATCTTTGTTTTTAGGTGCTTCAAAATTTATCATCTAGTATTCGAGTTATTGTCTAAAAACACCTAGACTGATGAAAAACTGTGGATTAGAATTCATTATTACTCAACTAGCCCAGAATTTTCTATTATATTAAAATAAAGTAGCATCTTATATGTCCATTCTTAGGAAAAAATGCAAAAATCATGCTTATTTTAATATCTCAAAATTTTGTAAATATTCTGAGGCACAATTAAAGACAGAAATATAACAGTGTTATGTTGAAAAAAGAAAGAAAAAAATACTGCACTACTTTGAATATTTCTATACTTGAATGGCAAATCAGAAGAAAGAGACCATGACTTGGGTAACACTGAAAGAAGAGTACTGAATAATTATTTAAAGCAGCTTATAGTGTGGTGTGCATACAAATATTATCTTTGAATGAATATGACATCAAAACTTGAACATACAGGGAGGGGGAGTTCTAGCCTAGTTGTTAACCGGATGATTGTCTCTTTTTAAATTTTCTGTTTTTCTAAAAGAGCAAACATTTTACACAGTAGAAAGTTGAAAGTTTAGCCTAATTTGGGAAATGTCTTTAAATGTGTGTTTTTCTCAAAGATCTTTTATAAAGGCTATGGAAGTAACTTTGTGGTTACTAGTTCTACATATGCATACAATGGTTTTATACATATTATGTTTTCCTGTGCAACTTATGTGCAGTAAACCTTTTCTGATTTAAAATATACTAATCAGGAAAGATACTTGTGTTTACTGCTAGCCTCTAATGTTCCTCTGATGGAAAATTTGGATGATGTATTTAAATAAGAAAAAAATGTTAAAAATTCTTAAGGGTATAATAAATAACGAAAACTTTTAACCTTGTAAAATCGATGCAGATAAATGTTATTATGACCAAAGAAGACATGAAGAAATTTGTGAATGAGGATATATTTTAGCTGGAATTCATATCACCAATTCTATTTCCTATACATAGATATTCTTTAATTTTCAAGAAGATAATTTGTCATTTTTCACTAGAATACAAAAGTATAAAGTAATTTGTTTATTGATGAATATATAGTATTTAGCATGGTGCATCTCTTATTGTATTTGTTCAATAAATATTTAATAAGTAAAAGAAAAAAGTAATGTTTGATGTTTGATTGACTTCATTAGTCTTCTAAATTAATATTTTGAATTAAAGATATATTTTGTAGCAAAAACCATAATACTCTGCCTCTCTGCATGAGGTAAGTATGCTCTCCTTAGGTTTAGTTTGTTTTCATCTTCCTTGCTGAGAAGAAAAATCAGCATTGCTTATTTTTCTGCTTTATTGATAATGCAACTTGGAATGAAATAGTTAGATTTAGTAATTATTTTTAGTTGTTTGAAAAAATCATTTTAAAAAACAACAAATATTTGTGCATATGATGTGTGGATGTATATATACACATGTGCAAACATATACCACACACATATGCATATATACAAATATGTTTTATGATTTTTTCCTATTAATGTGTTAAAGGTCCTAATTATTAACTTGAATTTGTAAGCCAGCATGAACATTTTTATTATAGTGAACGGAACAAATTATCTCTTTGTTTGGTTTTTAGCTAAGCATTTATTCAGCAAAATGTAAGTTCACTTGGAATACAAGCAAGATGAATTGCCTGCAATTCAAAGACAGCAGCACTTTCAGTATGACATTGTATTAGTTTGCTTTCTGTTATTGTATGAAGCTGGCCAACTTTAGTTCTTTAGGTCCAAATGTATGGTTCAAGCTGGGGATATAATTTATAATTTATCTGGAATTAATATCATATATATATATATAAATGGAGTTAACATCATATATATATATATATATATATATATATATATATATATATATATATATATATTTTAAACATATGACCTTTTTAAAACTTCAGAATCCTAAGAAGTAAAAAACACTACAATGTTGACTAACAAGTGGACGCATTAAGAAATAAATATATTTTCACCTAATAATTCTAGGAAACAGAAAATAACAATTAGAAAAAAAAGTATAAGATGGCACTTAGAAAGAAAATACATATTGAAATATGTATTAAGTGGACACATTATCTTTATTTCTCATTTATGTGATGCTGAGAATCAAACTCAGAGCTTCAAGCATGCCAGGGGAGCACTCTATCACGAGACACAACCCCAACCCCTAGAGTGCAGATTCTGCAACATAAAAATGTGTGATTATTCAGCATTTACTTCTTGAAACTGCTGTTTTCTCATTTAAAAAAAAAAAAAACCTGAATTATGAAGCCCAGTCTCAGAGTTTTTGATAAACCATAAATCACAGATTAATAGAAAAGCAATGATATTTACAGATATCTGTACTTATAGACCTTTGCTTAGAATTCAGAATATAATACATGTCCTACTGAAATTCTTACTTTCCTTCTCTTGTTATTGAAAACTAATGAACTAATATCAATTGTGCAATCTATACTTAAAACCTTCTGCACTTACCAGATATTTAGCTTGATACTACATCTCTAGTCAACAAGTCATAGTGCTTAACTTCCCCATGCTCTCTGCTTATTTCATCTGCATGACTCGGTTAGATATGTATTCTAATAATTGAATATTCTAATTGACAGAGACAATCTGTTTCTTAATTATAAAACTAATTTTAAATAATTGCAATTTGAAAATGAATTTATCAATGAATATTCAGAAGATGCTGGTTATAATTATATACTTCTATTTTTCATTTTATAATGAATATGGATAATAAGACACAAGTGAACATATTTTGACCTAGAAATGTCTTGGAAGTTGCTGAAATAATTCAAAATCTTATTTTTCTGCTTTATTGATAATGCAACTTAATATAGCATTAGACTTAGTAATTATTTTTACAATTGTTTGAAAAAATAATTTTAATAAACAACAAACATTTGTGCATATGATGTGTGTGTATATATACACAAATGCACACACACACACATATGCATACATGCAAATGTGTTTAATGTTTTTTTCTGTTAACATGTTAAAGCTCCTAATTGAATTTGTAAGCCAGCATGAACATTTTTATTATAGTCAACGGAACATTGACTCTGTTTGTTTGGTTTTTAGCTAAGCATTTATTCAGCAAAATGTAAGTTCTAACTACAGTGATTATCATAAAATCATTCTAGTTTGGATTTTCACTGTCTCTTTCTATTGAATGTTTGAGCTTTCCTGATTAATGTAAAAGGATTAAATATTGTCTAATGGGATAACTCAATAAATTATAAAATTTGAATTAAAAGGTGTTCATTTTATTTTAATTTCTTTCAAGTTAATTCTGATTTAGGATTATCTTTTCTCTTATAATTTGTTCAAGTAGGTTTTTTGAACACCCATCTAATTATAGCAATCAATCACTAAATTTTAATAAAAAGAAATGGTACAGTTCCATTCTAGAATGACAGTCTTAAATGTCAAATTAATGATTTATATATGCACTATGCAGTTAGATTCTTAATAAAAAAACTGGAAAATTTTAATTTATATACTGCATTTAGATTCCAGGTTCCTATGAATTTGCAATGACAATTAAATCAAGGCTCTATCATACAGAATGCTCAATAATATACAAATAACATATTTACTTTTTGTTTTTCTATTAAAAGCTTATAATTATAATAAATAGATAAACTCAATGATAAAAAAATCTATAAGTCTTCCTATTATGTTTCTACTAAAAATCAGACATTTTATTTCTAGTTATTACTTTTTATAGATACTGTGTTTAGTTGTAGTTTTAGTTTTATCATTTTTTAGTTCAAAATTAATACATGGATTTCCAGGAAAAATTACATGAATGAAATTAGACAGATTTAAAAGAAAAAAATTATAACAACAAGCCAAGTTAACTATGGATAAAATTAAAATTTGTGTTAAAGAGGACAATAGAGGGGATAAACTAGGGAAAAATCCTGAATGACTATTATAAAAGTCAAATGGGCTTAAATGAAGCTGAGAATTTTCTTCACAAAAAAAAAAAAAATTGAAATAAAGAGCAAAATGAAGAGACAACCTGCAGAATAAAATAAAATATTCTTAAACTATACATCTGACTAGGGGTTAATATCCACAATTTATAAGTAATTATTATGTTTTTAAATTTTGACTGTTTTTCCTAAAAGGCTCATGTTGAAGACTTGGTCCTCAATGCAGCAATGACAAGAGATAGGGCTTTTGAAAAGTGAGTAGATCATGAGGGCTTTAGCCTTAACAGTGTTTTAGTCCATTTTATAGATTTATAATTTGAATGAACTACTAGGAGGTAGTAGATACTAAAGCCGGTGGGAAATGATTCAAGAATTTGGTCACTGGTGGTGTGCCATTGGGAGAAGCTTTCTGCTCTCATACCCTTCTTCAATGAAGTTCTACCTGTCCTCAGGCCCAAACAATGGAGTTATTTGGACATTGACAAAGACCTCTTGAAAATGTGAAACAAAATACAACTTTTTTTCTTTAAGTTGTTATTATCAGATATTTTGATCACAGTGACAAAAGAAAAGCTAACACAGAAAATTTAAAAGCTCAATAGCCAAGAAAAAATATATCCAATTAAAATGGGCTAAAAATCTAAATAGATTATTAAAAAAAGAAAAAAAAGGAATACAAATAGTTGTGAGATACATGAAAAAGTGCTGCTCATAACATCTTCATTGGGGAAATACAAATCAAAAGCACACTCCTCATTCCAATTAGAATAGTTACTATTAAAAAGAATAAAAGTAATAAATGTTGGCAAGAATGGAAATGAAGAGGAATTTTATACAATATTGATGGGGAGTAAGCTTCTACAGCCACTTTGTAAAACTATATGAAGGTTCTTCAAAAGATTAAAAATAAATTGGGCTATCATATGATTCAGAAATTCCACTATTGGGTATTTAGACAAAGAAGTAAAATCAGTATATCAAAGAGAAATCTACAGTCTCATATTTATTGTCACACTATTCATAATACCCCCCAAATGGATTTAACCTGAATTTGTATCAACTAATGAATAAAGAAATTGCAATGAATATACAGAATGGAATACAGTCAAAGAAAGATGAAATGCTGTCTTTAGTGACAGCATGGATGGATCTGGAAGATCTTTTGTTAAGTGAAATAGCCAAGCAAAGAAAGACAAGCACTGCATGCACCTCATTCATATGTGAAATACAATTGGTTTCATAGTAGTTTAGAGTAGAATAGAGTTATCAGAAGTTGTGGAGAATAAGCAGAAGATGGAATGGAGAAAGTCTAATAAGCAAAATATGTTACAGTAAGGAGAAAGAAGTTTTAGTGTTCTGCTGTAAACTCTAGTGACTCTAGCAAAAAAATAATGCAGTTTAATTTAAAACAAGTATAAGAGAGGATTGTGAATTTTATTATCACAAAGAAATGAGAAAAATTTAAGGTAATTAATATGCTGATTACACTATTTTGATCAATACATAATGTATTAATCAAAACATAACATTTACTCCATTAACATGCCGTTATTAGTAATAATTGATAATGACTAATAATTATGAAACATTTTTATATATTTTGGGATACAGCCAAATATTAAATAATAATATACAATGCTATATAAAGAGTAATTTATTACACAATGTTATAATAAAGGCTGTTAAAATGGAATCCATTGCTGAGTTGAAAAGATCCCAAGCATTAAGTACTATACCCAAATCTCTTGCTAGCCTCTGGGAGCACTTTTAAATGTTTTGTTTTGTTTTGTTCTTGATTGTTAATGGGAAAATTAACTATTGAAAAGTTATATATGAAACAAATGAATATATGGCATAAATCTTTAATGAAGAAAGCAGAAATGCCAGGAATTCATGTAAAATCTATAACATCTATAGTCACACAAAAGAGATACAAACCTTTCTGTATAATCAGAAAAAAAAATTCTTGAACAGAGAGTTTATGAAATTGTAAGACAAATAAGAAAAAGAAACTATTTCAAGGATTATCTCAAATTGGGTGTGTTATTCACAACCCTCGGGCTACATAAAAGTATAAAAGACTGTCACATCTTAAATAGAAAGAGTGAAATTACATTAAATACAATGTAATGGGAGTAAGAAAAATTAATACAGTAATACTAGATAGTTTGAAGAAAGTTGATAATGTTAAGCATAACAAAGATTCTTTTTTAAAAACATAATTGTTTAAAATTTCCTGGCATATAAAAGATTTGCAAAGAATCCAGGCTATAAGAGAAAGTAAGCTAATAAATTTCCTTACAAATGCTTTCAATCCTGAAGTGTCAAATTAAGCAAAATTGAATGAAATAAAATTGACAAGTAATAAAGAACTGATTTATATGAGAGAGACATTGGTGTTTTCAGAAAACAAATTGAGAATCCAAACACGTAGAAATTAGATAAATGAGAAAGGGCTGGAAGCCTTATATAAATGAAGGTTTTAATAGAAAAATAATCTCAGTTAATTTAATTAAAAATAAAATAGAAAAGTTTCCTCAGTTTCAATAAGTGTAAACTTTCCTGAAATGATGATAACCCTGCAGGTACAGTGAAAAATAGCATTCACTATTTATAGACATAAAGAGATTAAAGAAAACAAATAAAAATTTACATAAAACTGTAGGGGTTCTGTGTTTGGGATTGGGGTCCCTGATGACTTCATGGCTGTGGCATGCTTGGTGCCTGGGAGTTTCTGTGCAAAGGCATAGAATGCCCAGTTGCCATGGTAATGCCCTCCATGCTAGAGACTTATCAGCTTTGACCTTAATCTTAGGCACAAAACCTCTGGGAATAAAGGAATTTGCTTGCTTGATAATGACAATGTTTCACCAAGTACCCATGCTCCTGGAGCTATCCATCTAACAGTAACTTCAGACAATGGACCTTCTTGAGAACTGCACAAAACTCCTAACATTGCATATTGTAACTATGAAATGTAACTGCAGAATAAGCAACCTTACTGATACTCTAAGCAATAATGTGGCTATTGGTACTAGTGACCTAATGTTACCTATTGATATAAATAAACATGGCCACTTGGACAAAGGGCCACTCTGCCACTTTCCCTGCCTCTGTGCCTTGTCTGTGTCTTCTCTTTATTATTATTCTTTACATAAAATTTTTAGCAAAATTTAACCTGTAGAGTTCAAGAGAGATGTTTTAATAGTGAAGATAGAAAAAAGATTTCATGAGGGTTGATTGTTGTTGGAGGCAAAAATAAGCATGGCTCCAGATTTCATCATAATAGCCTTGAAAATTTGAAACAACAGAACAACACCCCCAAAATTCTGAGGAAAAAGAAAGAAAAAAAGCATGAACCTAAGGATATTATTCTTGGCTCATGTATAAATGATTAAATAATAAACAAATATTCTCAAATGAAGGATAACTAAAACATGGGGTCATGAATGACTGAATTGGCAAGACTTAGCTGATTAAGAGAGGTATTAAAATTCTATATTCTCTAAAATTTCTACAAAAAAGCTGTGGTTAACCATATTATCTATTTCTACATAACACATTACCTCCACAGCTTAGCAGTTTAAAAAAATATCATCGATGTGCTTTTATATAATTGTTGTGAGTCAAGTGCCTGAGTTTGGCTTATCTGAGTCCTCCGATTTAAGGTTTCTCAATGCCCTTAATGAAGGTACTGTCACCTCAGTCTTTAAGTGGGAATAAAACCATGTTCAAACTCACTCATATAAGGATTTGGCAGATTTTTGCACCCTGACAGAACTGAGTAAAAAATACTGGAAGTCTAGTATACTAGTAATGGAAAGCTATACTTTAATATCTTTCCATTACTATTACATTTTTTCTTTGTATAAGTTGAGATCGTTAACTTTCAAACAGAAGTTTTATTTTGGTGTATGATTTCAGAGATTCCAGTCCATGACTGATGAGCCCAACACTTTTGAGCCTGTGGGAAAAAGGCAGCACATCTGGCATGGAAGGGAGTATTAGGTGAAGTAAAGCTGTTCATCTTATGGCTGTGTTGTGAAAAATTGGGAGAGGAACCTCCCATTTGACCCAGTTATTCCACTCCTTGGCTTACATCCAAAGGATTTAAAATCAGTATACTACAGTGACACAGCCACATCCATGTTTATAGAAGCTCAATTCACAATATCCAAATTATGGAACCAATGTAGGTGCTCTTCCACAAACAATAAATAAAGAAAATGTGGTAAATACACATAATAGAAAAGTTAATCAGTTATAAAGAGGAATGGAAGTATGGCATTCCTGACAATGGAACTGGAGAATATTATGTTAAATAAATTAAACCAGTCCCAAGAAATTGAGGGTAGAATGTTATCTCTGATATGTGGATGTTAACCCATAACAAAGGAGGGTAGAGAGGGGAAATAAGGAAGTTCTTTGGATTAGACAAAGGGAAATAAAGGGAAGAGAGGGGTGATGGGAATAGAAAAGACAGTAGAATGAATCAAACATAAATTTCCCATGCTCACTTATGAATACCTGGCCAGTGTAATTCCACATCATGTTCAACCACAAGAATGGAATCAAAATTGTATTGGGTTACACCCCATGTATGTACAATATGTCAAAATACATCCTACTGTCATGTATCTAAAAACAGCAAATTAAAACAAACAAACAAACAACAAAACAGGTAAGAGATTTAAAAAAGAGAGAGAGACAGAGAAAAGCCCTAGGGTCCTACTTTCTTCTTCAGAGACAGGGCCTAAATATGCAGAAAAGTGTGCACTAGGCCCATCTCTTAATAGGCCCCAAATTGTAAGGTTTCCACCACTTTTTAACAGTGCCAAGCTGGGGAGCAAGGTTTTAATTCATGGGTTTTGTAGTTTGATCCAAACTACAGCAGGTACCTACCTGAAAAATGAACCTTGTTACCTACTCCCAGATTTTAGTTTGATCTTCACAGAAAACAGAACTATGAACAAAGGATAAGAGAAAAACTCTAATAGAATAATCCAAGTAATAAAATTATGGGGTCAAATACATAGTGAAAGATAAGTTTGGAAAGTAAAGCAAAAGTAGAAAACCAAATATAATTGGAAAAACAGGGAAAATAATTTTGACTGCAGCAAAAACTTCCTTTTCCTTACTAAAAACATTGAACTGCCACAAATAATTACCTAAGAAATATAAAATACAAAATACAAAAATTAATTACAATATGATACTTTATAGAAAGAACTTTCTAAATTCTAGTGTAAAATGCAATAAAATTCCAATAAACCAAGAAATATACAATATCATTTAAGTTCACTATGATGGAAATTCAAGTAATGCATACATATATACATGTGTGTATACATGTATATATGCGTGTGTATATATATGCACATATGTGTGTGTTTATATATATACTCAGCTACATTTCTTAATGTCAACGCCCCCATGTTTTTCTTGAGATGGGATCTTGCAATTTGCCAAGGCTGGCCTTAAAATTATGATTCTCCTGCTTCTGCCCTCTAAGTCACTGAGGTTAGAGGCACGTGACACCATTCCTGCACTCAAATACATAATGTCTTGGAGTTAATTTTTATCTAAATGTTTCAACTCTCTGTTAGTCAAATTTTTGTTACATTGACAAATACCTAAGAAAAATAACTTTTTTTTTTTTTTTTTAAAGAGAGAGTGAGAGAGGAGAGAGAGAGAGAGAATTTTTAATATTTATTTTTTAGTTCTCGGCGGACACAACATCTTTGTTGGTATGTGGTGCTGAGGATCGAACCCGGGCCGCACGCATGCCAGGCGAGCGCGCTACCGCTTGAGCCACATCCCAGCCCCCAAGAAAAATAACTTAGATGAAGGAAGATTTATTTTGGTTCATGATTTCAGAGACTTTATCCAGGATTAGCTAACTCCATTGCTTTGGGACTGAGGTAACGCAGAACAAAATGGTGGAAGAATACTGCAGAGGAAAGCTGCTGAGCAAATAGCAATGAGAAAGCAAAAACAAAACAAAACAAAACAAAACAAAAAAAACAAACCCAAAACAAAGCAGAATGGGTGTTGGGGACAAGAAATATACTTACAGGGTCCACTGTCAGTGAAATGTTCCCTCTAATCGTACCCTACCATTTGTAGTTTCCACCCTGCCTAAGTAATCCATTCAGCTACCCATGGAATAATCCACATATGGGGTCATATCTTTCCTGATATAATCATTTCCCCCAAATACCACATCTGAACCTTGTTGAATTGGGGATCAAGCCTTCAACAGGTGAGCTTTTGAGGGTCATTTCAGATCTAAATCACACAAATTCCATTAAATCCTAATCACTTTAAATTCCTTTTTGTACATTTATGTAGTTGTGCTTAAATATTCATACAGCAAATGCTATAGTCTGTTACCTGTTTATATCGCATAAACTGGAAATATATTATAAAATATGTAATCATGCCACAATATATATTTTTTAAGAGAGAGAGAGAGAGAGAGAGAATTTTTTAATATTTAGTTTTTAGTGGACACAACATCTTTATTTATTTTTATTTTTTTATTTTTATGTGGTGCTGAGGATCAAATCCAGCACCCCGTGCAAGCCAAGAAATATATTTACAGAGTCCACTGTCAGGCGAGCACGCTACATCTTGAGGCACATCCCCAGCCCAACCACAATATATTTGTAAAATATACCTGACATATCCAAACAAGAAGGTGGAATACTTAATTCATTTTGACTCTAAACAATTTTTATAATTCATAACTGAAAAATAAAAAAAATTAAGACTTATAAATATGCCATTGAATGCCATTAAGTGTTTTTTCTTTTTTTTTTTCCACACTGTTGGGAGAGAAGAGGAATATGTTCTGCTCAAATGAAAATCAGTTTCTTAACTTTTCCATCAAAACTAATTCTCAGAAATATTTCACATGCCTCACAATTTTTTCTGAATTACCTGTCAACCTTTCTTCTACTTATAATAAGTCATATTCACATGAAACTTGCACCCATGAAATAACAAATCACAAATATTCAACCATTTTGACAAGAAGTTATCTAGTATTTTCCCAATTTCCTTCTCCAGTGATTTCTGGGATGCCACAAAAATGCTTATCACTCCACATTTTATCCATATTGATTCACATCAACTGAGCAGCAGTGCACTCCACACTTGGGTTAGTCCCAACCTCTATTGATTGTTTCTTGCTGTGTTTCAAATTGTCAAGTCACTTACTCCTAGAGGATTATCTCAAAAATTAAACTAGCTCTTGCATCCCATAATTCTGAAAATTGAGCCAATACAGCATTCTTATTAAAAATAGATGAACAAACAAAAAAAGAAAAATGAAAAAAAAACTGATTAAAATTAATAATTAGGTACTATCTTAAAGTAATTACACAGTTATTATTAGAGCCCACCAACCCATCGGAACCCCTGTTGAATCTTACATATAGCATAAAGGAGCCATAGATTTTCACCAAGCAGCCATATTCTAGTCCTTCACCTGCAGGAACAGGAGAAATCCTACCCTACCTCTTAACCGAAGACCTGCTTTTACATTTTCTGAAGTTCAAGTCACTGAGAGAGGAAACATTAATTTTCTAAGGCAAAAAATTAAACTTACTCTTCCTCCAACTCTGCCACCACCTTAGAATGTGTCTGATATGAAAGTTTAAAACATGAAAATCTCCTAAACTGAAGGGCATTTATAAAAACTGACTAATAATACTAATACTCCATTTGCCAGAAAACAAAATCTGATCCCACACATCTTCCACAGATTGCAGTGGTTCCTTCAATGCCTTGAGGAAGAAAGACTTGCATCTTTCCATCATTGTGTGAACTTCCAATTTATTGTGTGCCAGAGTTTCTACAATAACAGATGTTCAGGAATCTATTGGGAGAATTGGCTAAAACAAATAGCCTTCTTTGTATATCTTTCAAGGAAAATAATTTGGATACTATATCTAAATTATAAAAAAGATCCAAATATGTTTTGATGAATCCTCAATATTTTTTTTTTATCTACATTAAATCTTCATTATATTTAATGCCTTTTGAAAGTGGTATAAGTTGAGAGGTTACCTCAACAAATCCTAGTGGACAATACTATTTAGATATAATTTGCTAATTTATTCAGGAAAATCAATAATACTGAATAGCTTTGATTTAAGGAACATTAAAAAAAGGCACATTATATACACTGTAAAACATGTAACCTTATGGCACTCTGAAAGTAATAGAATATTTTGCTTGGGTACTAAAGGAAAAGAGAAAATGACTATTCTGTTCACAGGCCTGAGATCCTAAATAAATCTATATGTAAATCTAGATCCCGCATAAATCTGTGTTCCTAAATAGAAGAAGATGATCAGGAACAAATTTAAGATTTGATGAATCTTTAATCTGTTAGGCTATATGATTTGAGAGTATATTGTTCATATTTGGTACTATTAGAATCTCTGAGTTTAGAACCAATAATTCTGTCAGCGTTGCTAGAACTTGAGCAGTCAAGAACAAGTAGATTGAGAATTTTATTTGGGGAATAATTTAGGAGCAAGAGTACCTGTAAATCGCTCTCTCAGTAATTCAGAACTTTATTTTAAATAAGGAGTTTTCAGAGAAATCAAAGAAGAAGAAGTCATCAGTGGAGATTCAATATGGAAATTTTCTCTGTTCAGTTGAATAGATCCTTCCTATTTGTTGAGGGCTGCAACCAAGTCAAGATGGCGCCTGGCAGTTTGCCAGGAGGAGTTGCTTGTGAAACAATGCCATTGAGTCATTAAGATGGAGGGATTCCTTATTGGCTGACTGCTGTATCTAGATGATGCTAATTGAGTCAAGCTGTGTGTAATCAGTTAGGTATATATACCTCTGCTGTCTGGCAATAAAGCAGCTCCTGCTACCTTGGGTGCTACCTTGAGTTCCCGCTCAGTTCCCACTGAGCTTTCCCACAATAAAGCAGTTCCCACTTCAACCTTCAAGTTGCTTGTCACCTGACCAGCCGGACTGCAGCACCTATTACATCAGTAGCTGTGTTGTCACAAAGCAGGAGGATGTGTCTTGGATAAAGATTTGAATAATAAGCAGGGAGATAAGGAATGTCTGAGCATTTTTAGAGATCATCACTAGCAGAATTTGCTTCTCTAAGGAAGAAATTTTGGCAATGGGAAGAGTTAGTGCCAAAATTGTGACAACCACACCAATGAAAATTTCATGATTGGCCCTTAATATTTAGCTGGGAGAAGGCCTCATATGGAAATGGTAATATTGAATAGTGGAAGTTTTATTGTACTCAGAGAATCTTCATATTTTATATTTGCCTTTTTTTCATTAATATTCAGTGACTTTTTAAATGACTGATAGCATTGTTTGTTTTCAATAGCCATTCAATTTATTCTATCTTTAAGTGTCTTTACCAAGAGATTCTGTACTCCAGTGTTGAAAGACTGGAGTAGAAAGAGCCATGTCTTTTATCTATAAGGTGATTGACTTATTCTATATTTTATTTTCCATTTGTTCTGAGGCTTTTGCTAAATGTTCTGACAGAGTTTGGAAATCAGGCAACGGGACTCTTTTTTACTCTTATATTTGTTTGTGTATTAGATACCTAGATCATATTTGCTTATGAATAACATTTAGAATCCTACTTTTTTTTTTTGGTCTATTGCTAAAGTGTTCTATGGACCCATTTTTTCTTTGTTTAGAACAAGGTCTTCCAAGAATAGCCTCCTGCCTTTCTATATAAATATATATGTGATTATATATATAATGTGCATAACTATACTCACTAATTTATATATTGTATATATTTACACAACAGCAGAATTTAGAAATTGCATTTGAGAACATATGGCCCATGATTCCTAAATTATTTGCTGCCTGATTCTTTACAGAAAGTTTGAAACTGTTTATTAGTTTATAGAACTGAATTAGAGGCTTATCTATTTTCACAGAAGAGACTTCAGGGAGAATCTCCAAAAAGCTTTATCTCACATTTATCTAAAGACATCTCTGGAGCAGGTATGATGAAATCCCCACCCTTCTTTTGTTTTTGTTTCTTCCCACCTAATTTTTTGCATATGAGGTTCCATTGATATACAAACTAATTGATATAACACTGGAGACCTAGGATTACATTCCTAGAACTATTACATTCCTAGAACTATTTCTTTTATTACATTTAGACTTTTGCAAAGAAAACAATTTGGGGATCTGCATTTTCTTTAGAAATTTGTTTACAGCAGAGCAAATAAAAGAAAATTGGATGCTTGCTCTCCCTTGATGCTAAAATACTTTCAAATAGAAAAATATTCATATCACAAAGGCTCTAAAGTTGTCACTAGTAAGTTAAAATCACCTTTGGTGAGCTTATGACATATAGAAAGATGCATGCACACGTTTAAATGATAATGTTAATATATACAATAAGACTAAATGAAACCTCTGAAAATTCATTGATTGTTGCCTCAAAGTCATATTTGTGTACCTCCTGTGTGATCTCCCAAACTAAGACCTGTTTTTCTCAAATCTCAGGCATAGTAAATCCCCTGCTAACCTCAGGAGATGGAAAGACTTCAGGAGAAATATCATCTAGACTCAGATTTCTGGTGAAAAACCAAGAAAATATTGAGAAATTCATTTTCACAGGTTTTTAATATGGAATTAAAGCAAAATTTGTCCTTGGTGAGGCTGATCTGAGGACACTTCCTAACTCCCTCGCCCAAGGAACTATGTTAAAGATGGATTTTTTTTTATTATCTTCACTCATCCTATTTTCTTAAAGATTCACACACACACACACACACACACAAAGTCACAATGGACAAGAACAAAAGACACACAGTTGTCAGTGAGATGCAAGTGTCTACCAAAAGCATAATCCTCCTGGGCAAAAGAAGTCACATTGTTGCAGAGGTGAGGACTTCAGAGAAACTGAGGCAGTAGGAAAATCTCCCTTCAATACCTGGTTCTTGTGATCTAATCAGAAAGATTTCAGACATGTGACTCAAAGTAACAGCAATAAGTTTATTGAAAGAAAAGAATCAGGGACAGGGGACACTGTCAACGGAGACAGTGGATCTTCTCAGAAAGGGCAGGGACAACGTACCTCTCCTGCATATCAGTTTGGGGATCCAATAGAAGTTTCTGAAAAGTTCCTTTTTTGAGTTTTGACTGACAGCAGGATAACATCAGACTTTCAAGTCTTTAGTGCCATGACAATTGTAGTTCACTTTGGCTCATGCTGACTGGTTCTAATTGGATTCTTAACCATAAATTCTTAATGATCTTATGGTTAGGAGAAATTATATGTATACTCCTGAGTTTGGGGATCTATTCTATGAAAAAGTCCCAAAAGTCTTCCCCTTAGGGATAACATGGGCTCCTCTTATGGATGATGTTAGTTTGGGCCTGCATTTCACCTGAGGATAACAGGTAGTTTGTGGAAGTACGCGACATATCCTGTCTAGTTAAGCCAGGCAGAGCTGCAGGCAAACTGCTTCTTAGAAAAGAAAGCATGTGAGGGTCAGCACAGTGGGCCCATTTGTAGAATTATTCGCTGTTCCCTCTGCCACGCGAACCAGTGCTGGCTTAGTGAAAGAAGGTTCGGTTCATAAGTAATTGCTAGGGAGTTTTAAATTAAAGAGTCAAGACTCTCATTACCTTTAATACCAGCTCCAAGATGGCTTCTCCTAGTTCCCGCCTCCAGCCACCTAATGCGGTGGCAAGGTTTACATAAGAGTCCAGGAGCCAGAGAGAGAGAGAAGAACACACCAAGGAGTGGGCTTTTATTGGGGAACAAAAAATTCCAGGGAAAATCCCATCCAATGAAGGGTAAGGGGGGCAGCATCCCAAGGTCAGGGGCAATGATTGGGTCTTCAGGGCAGTGGCCAGGCAGGCCTCTACACTGACAAGCCCTCCTACCTGGGAAAGGGTGGGGAATAGCTCTAACACAGCTGTGTCTAAGCGCCTCTCACCCAGCCAGGGAAGTAACTCAAATCACCTGCGAGGATGGCCTCCCACAGTTCCCACCACACACATCTCTCTGTGCACTTATCAACATCAAGGATAAGAGTGAATAGTACTCTTGTGAGTGTGAATGCTATTAAGTTTCTGTACTATTGTGCTGTGTGGCTATGTATGACTAAGCTCTCATTTTTCACTTGCACATATATGATTTATATGAACAAATGCTTAGAAAATTCACTGAAAGTTACACACCCAAAAAACAAATGTAGGTACAGCTAATGTGGCTATATCATTCATTCAAAAATAGTGATCATTATAAATTTTCTCATTTCATTTTTAATTTTTTTAACTTTTCCTTCTAATACATTGGGGAGAAAAAGAAATTGTATAACAATTTCTTACAACAAATATTTATCTCCCAAGGAACATTTGTAATTCCTTGATTCCTTTTGTGCAAGTATTGTAGACTTTCACTTTTGTGGTTTTATATATCAAATGATTTGCAATGGATATTGTGAAAAATAGAAAAAAAATATAGAGCTGATAGGGCAAATGGAAATTTAATTTAATTTATCTGAAATGCTTTGCTCATATTTTCTCTCCCTTTGTATTCCCATTGCAGTAGAACTTATGAAAAGTTCAAATTGCAACTATTTTTTTATTTATTAATTGATTCCATACAGTCTAATGTATTATTCAAATTAATGTCCTAAAGATTTTAATGGTTTATGGATATTTTTCTCTAACTTATCAAATGTAAAAAGTTTTGAAAAGCATCTGTATATTATGTGCTCTTAAGAATGACACTTGAAGTTTGACTTATTTAACTAAAATTATAATTTCAACAGAAACTAGAATTTCTCTCCTTTTTAAACATTTTTAAACATTTCCAGGAATATTAATAAGGTTAATGAAAATTTTAGTTTCTCACTTATAACAAAATATATCACTATGTGTAACTGTATAATTAAATATTTTCATGTTCCAATGAGTTATAATTTGATGAAATGCCTTGTTCCTTTGAAAACTTATTTTTTTAAAAGAAATTTCTTACTAGTAAGAAGAGAAGCAAGGCAATGTACATTTCTTCTTTCAAATAAATAATGGTTTTGAGGAATTATATTGAATATAAAATTCTGGCATAAATATTGTCACCCAAGATTCAGTATATAAAAATAACATTTCCCTTATCAATGTCTTAATGCACTACAAGTTGTTATTGCCTTTTGCAAAACCCTAATGGAGACATATCATGAAAACAGAAAGAAAGTATGTGAGTAGAGGGAAAGGCCCAGGGAAAGGGAAAAGGGGAGGAAAGGGAAAAGGGGAGGGAAAGGGGAAAGATCCAGGAATGATATTGGACAAATTATATCCTTATATTGTGTGTATGCATTAATATGTAACAACAAATTATCACTACTATGTATAATGATGATTCACTAGTAAAAAATATAGAAAAAAAGCTCTAATGTCTTTTTTTTTTCTTTCTGAGCCACTTCCTCAAGTAGTTAATTAAATAAATCTATTGCACTCATTCTATTACTTAAAAGTAATACTATCCTTATTTTTGTGATATCTATTCCTATCCATATTATATATATGGGATAGACATGCATTGTCTTACTTATCCATATTGAAACATGTAGCTACACTTCTGATATTTCAGTTCTCAGTGAACCCGTTTGGAAGAAAGCATCTAAATTTGAATTAGTAGTATTATGTGATAAAATGAGCAATACCCCACTCAAGATATGCATGTCTGAATCTCTAAAACCTGTGAACATAACACCTGACAAACAAAAGGAACTTTGCAGATGTGATTAGCATGAAGATCTTGAGATGGGTAGATTTTCCTGGATTATCTAGATGGACAAATCTAAAACCAACTGTCCTTAGAGGAGAGAAGCAGGCAGAATCTAAAAGAAAAAAAAAATCATGTTATAATAGAAATACTGATCTCAACGTGGAACCAAGATGAGACTTCATTGACATATCAACAATTATATGATGAGATAATATTCTCTCACACAAAATTTTACAAAATTTTTAGCACATTTTTGAAAGTACAAACCTGCATTTTATTCTTTTATTCTTATGCTTCTGATGAAAGTCATAAATATAGATATGTTGCAGAGTCATAGAATAAAACAAGACATTTAACTGAAATTTAGAAATTGATCAGTACAATGACTTTTATTATAATCATTATATAATCATGATTAAAAATGATTGCATTTTGAGGGGGGAAAGGGACAAAAATTATAAGTAGGTCCAGGTTCAAGGCTTAAATTGGAAAGGTTTTGCTCTTGTCTAATAAGCTTCTTGTTTCAACTTAGAAATATAACAGTAAATTTTATATGCGATTTGCATAACACATTTTCCCTTAATTTTTTTTCTCCAATTTAGATTATACCTTCAGTATTAAAAATTAAAAAAATCCCTGCAAAGAATTTAATTTTATTTAATTTTGGTCTATAGCTCTTCTAAATAACTCTGAAATTAAACCAGAAAAGTTAATTTTATTCATTGTTACATAGATTGGTTAAATATGAAGAAAAACAACCTTTCTATAATCTTAGTGAAAATGACCTCCTTGAATTCCTCTTACTTCACTTTACTACCTACCCTACATTCTGTTGTATATTTTTAATGTTATTTATTCTTGCCATACTTGTATTGTATTCTTCTCATATTAAAAGAAAATTCCACATGAATATAGACTAGGTTTTGTGGTTTTGAGTGCTGGAGTATTTCCAGCAACTAAAGTAGAGTATTTTCCTTGGAGTGGAGTCAATAATATTTGTCAAATGAGTGAAATGGAAAATATAGAGTAGATTTCATAAATCAGATGACTAAAATTAATGTGTTTTTATTTTGCTAGGTGAAATTGTTATATAGTTATAGATACTCATTCTGGTAACTATTATATATTAAATGTATAATGTATACTAGGTGGAATTTTTGTATTGGTTTTTATGGTTTCTCATTTAAAATCATTCAAATGCAAAATCTATTCTCCCAGCCACCCCATAAATACTGAGGATTTCTGACTCTGGCCAGAATTCAATTCAAAAATAGAATTTATACTATTACCCAAGGCAGAAATCCAAGAAGATTCCTAGATTCTTAATAATTTTTATCCTTCAGTCTTTAATGATACATGTTTGATAAATTGTCTATTAATGTAGAGCAAAAAGTAGCACAAGACTTTGAGAACAATTTCAGTATACATTACAGATTATTTTAAAAAAGGTATTTTCAAATATGATAAAATAGAATTAACTTTATGTAATTCTGTCAAAGGAAAACAGAGGAAAACATTTCAACATATTTATGAGTTGTTTAAAATATGGACCATGAAGTGTATAGAAGCACAGAAAGATGTTCTCAATATTGTTAGAAATACATAATTTCAATAGCATTCTTGTAATAATCTAGATGTGGTTTCAGAATCTTCAGACTACACAAGAAATGCCTACTAGCTCAAAGTTCATGCTGGGGTGTGTTTGTGTGTGTGGTGTGTGTGTGTGTATGTGTGTAGTGTGCATGCGTGCGTGTGTGTGTGTGTGTGTGTGTGTGTGTAAAACATATTTATTTATTTATTTTCCTTTTAATGCCAGGGATTGAACCCATGATTATCAATAGGTGAAATTCCACTACTCTTGTTGTCATCAACAGTCAACTCATTTGAACTCATGCATGAACACAAGAACACACAAAGATTGTGCCCAGTCAAGATTCACTAAGCCACACACAGTATAAGGATTTTTAAAATTCTTTTTCACATTCCAAGGAGGAAACTAGATCTAAATTATTTGTCTAAATTATGTTTTTGAAAAACTAATATTAGCAGATAAGAGTCCACCTGCTACATTCATTATGCTACCAAGCTGATAATTTCAGCCTTGGAAACTGATTAATAAATTTCATTACCATATTTGACATATTTGGGATTGGTATTCTTTAGTATTAAATGCAGTGGAACTTGAAACATTTGAATAGCCACAACTGGGGTATAGTCATCTTGGTTTGATTATGTCTGTTATTGCTCTGAAGTACAAATTTCAATTAGAGCAACTGACTACACAGAGTAAAGCCAAATATATTTTACATATACATGGCACTGTCTAAATGAGATGTGTAACAAAGTAAATTTTAAAAATCTTATAAAAGGGCTTGTTTACAATTATATAACACATTAAATATTTTCAATAATGAGCCTCCTGCTAGGGGATCAAGTCACTATCAAACTCTCATTCAACAACAACGTATTTAATACCTTCCATATATTCCTGTGCTATCAACAACTAAAGACTAAGTGAAATTTGCTGTAGATAAGGGGAATTAAATAGAAATAGCACTCTACAATGTTTTCCAAACTTCAAATTGATAAAAATCATCTGGGACATTTGGTAATATAATTTGTCTCAGCACTTCCCTATGTAAATCCTTTTTTAGTGAGTGAAGTAAGTTCTGGGGAATTGGTATTTTTAAAGTCTTTCAGTTAATTCTTATTATTATGGGAATTTGCAAAACACTGCAGATGTATTTTATACTGCAAATTCCTCTTTAATAGGAAAATTGTAATAATCTTTTCTCATGAGAGTGAAACCTCAGACTAGTGATTCATTCTTAGTCTATTAATTTAATGTCTGTTTTCGCTGTTTCTTTTGTGTACTGAAAATTAAGAAAGGCATAAAAGATATTCACTTTTAACTTTACATTCTTTGTACCTCATTTTCATGCCACACTCTGCAATGATTCTTAACATTATAATTTTCTCTAACTGCTAGTCTCCCTTTAACAGGCCTCAAGGAGTTCTACAAACAATTATTTTTAGAGTAAATATCAAGAACAGACTCTCCAGTTTACCTTTCCTCTAGTCTGATAATTTAGAAAAACAAAAACTACCTTTCTCACATTCCCTTTCTGATAGTGTTCTGTGAGTGTGTCAGATATCTAAGGTGTAAATGAAATGAAACCACCATGAATTAGCAGGTTACATTCTTTGACAAGTTTCATACAAAAATTAGAGGTTTTTGCCTTCTCTACTTGAATCTGGGGATCTGCGACTTCTTCAGCCATGCAGCAAATATGATTTCAAACCTTTTCTTAGCCTACCTTTTAAGAGGGCTGAGAGTTTCTGTTACATTCTTCTTGTAGCCCCAGGTCAAAGTCTACCTGGATCCCTTGCTATACTTTGAGGAACAAAGCTAGCTAGCTAGCTATATGCTGAAAGTCTGTGTGGAGAGATTGAAAATGAGGGCTGGACACCATTCAGGCTTTAGAGTCAGAACAGCAGACCACAAACATTTTGAAGCATAGATAAGCCATGCCTCTGTTTGCCAGTATGAATTCCTGGTTCATGAGATCATGATCTGTAATGATACTAAGATGTTATAAGATATACAACAATTTGTGTAGTTTCATAGACAGTCATTTACCAGTACATAATTTAATTCTGGGATTTGTATGATATCTTGACAAAAACCTATGCTATGTAACATTGGGTTTGGTACTGGTAAGCTGGCACATACAGAAATCTCATGAACACATTGCTATCAAAAGCTTGGAAACACTATTAGGATACATATTAAGAGCTTGAAGGACATTAAAAAATGTTATTGAATACTGTTGAACAGGAATCCTTGCTTATAAATGGCTTAAAGTTTGACAAAAAGTTTTGCTGGTAATAAAATGGAAACTAGATTAGATAGTATATCCAATGAATTCATGGATTTTTAGGGGTATTTTATAAGAAGAATGTATAGTATACCAACTTGGAGAAGATACATAGGATAATTTAAAAGAATATGAATATGGACTCAAAAAAGAATTGCTTGCTTTTAAAGGAGAACTTGAAGATGTTTCTAATCCAAGACTTGTTGACATGTAAACTAAAACTATATATTATTCTGTCTTCTCTCTAAATAGCAAAAGACAAATAAATATGGAAGGGAATCCTTAGGGCAAAACTAAACTTTATTACACATGCAGACCTCACAGTAAAAATCCCAAGGACCTGAGAGTAAGACATTCTGTTGAGAATAGGCATTCAATTCTCCCTCAGGAGACCATCCTCAAAATTAGAAATACCTTGAAGAAAAAAGAGTAAGTAAAAAGTCTGCCAAAGACTTTCTCAAGGTAGGCATGAAGTCAAGGGTATGACTGCAAATTCTTAATTACAAGTACATAGATAATTTCATAAAGACAAAAGCCTTCTAATTACCTTTAGACTATAACACATACATATATATATATATATATATATATATATATATATATATATATATATATATATATATATATTATACATGTATGTATATTCTAAGAACTTAAGTTTGTGTTCTCCTAGCAGGCTCACAGAGGGACCAAAGAAGAGAAGCTTCCATCTCAAAAGGATTTGTGAATATGACATTTTCAAGTAGAGTAACCCAAAACATTTATTTGGGGACCTCCATGGATTTTGAGATGATTTTAAAGATGCAGTCTTTTCCAGTTTTCAATAAAGAATATAGTGCAATGAAAAGAGGACATTTGTTCCCCAAAATTCAATGATAAAGAGGCAAGCTGGGAAGATTGTTAAGTTGTAAACATTGTTCATTTTTTATGGAATGCAAAGGGTAACCAGAAAACAACAACAACAACAAAAACAAACAACAAAAAAAAGTGAACACAGATTGCCGATCTGAAAAGAACAGAAAATCTTCTATTGGAAGCAGGTCTGGCCCTAACCAACAAACTGATGACATGTGCCTGAATGAGTTTGGAACTTCTATGAACCAGCAACTGTCATATGTACACTGGTTTTTAAAATTTTAAGTAGAAATATTTATTGAATTAACTTCGTACTTTCTCACCTTGCACTTGAAAGTATGTGTGAGAGAGGCCCAGAAATTTTCTTTAGTTCAGTGGCCTTCAGACTCAAATAAACTGTAATTGAAATTAATTGTAAATGTACCTAAGGAAATTTATCTGCACTGGGACACAATTTAGATTATCGCAGCCTGGAACTTAATCTGTAATGCACTGTAATAAAATGAGACTTTTTATATATGAGAAAAATGTAAACAATCTGTGGATAGAGGATAGATTACTATGGGTTGATGCCTATGGGAATGTATTTGACCCCTATTTCCCTTGTTAGCTGGGCTTTATGTGCTATCCTTTTGAATCTAGGCTGTGCTCTAACAACTTTGACCAATAGTGTATAACAAAGTGATGTTATGCCCTTTCAGACATGGATCTTTTTTTAATGAGTTTCATGATTATATATAGTAATTGGGTACATCCTGACATACTCATGTATGCATAGAAGTTGAGTTCAGTTCATGATCCCCCATTTCCCTTCTTCTTTTACCTCTCGTACTTCCTCACACTTTCTTTCCTCTAGTCTACTAAATTTTCTTTCACTTGTTGATTAATTTGTATTTTATTGGTTACTTATAGACATAGATCTTAAAACTGAAAGTTCCCCATTGCTCTTTTTCAAAGCCTCAAGGTGCCATGAAAGACACCTAACCATAATGACGAAAAACCTAAACTATCTACATAGAGAATAGAAGGGGCAAGAGAGACACAGAGACAGAACAGAGACAGATATTCAGATATAGCCAGTTTCCAAACCTTTAGCCTTTCATAATTTGAGTAATTATAATGGACATCCCAGGTATCATGAAGTAAAACTAAGCCATCCCCATTATGCCCTTTCTTGATTCTTAACCCATGCAATATTAGATAAAATAACAATCCACTGACTTTTGTTACTAAATTTTGAGGTAGTTTGTTATACATCAATATCCTAGATGGAATGCTCATATCTTATTGAAAACCCTGGTGACACTCCCAGTGCTGAATTCTGAATGACACAACTTCTTAAATTTTTCATAACCAAAATAAGACATAAGTAACAGTGATTTCAACATCTACTGGGTAATGCATGTGGCTTGTATCTTGATTGTGTGTCTCTAAAAAAAATCTGTCATGTGAATAATTCCCCCCTCAAAATGCATGTCAAAATTCTAACGGAGACCAGTATTTCAGAATATGACTATGTTTTGAAATACAGCCTTTAAAGTTATATTAATATAAAATGAATCCATATGGATGATGTCGAATAAAATAATCTGATGTCCTTTTAAGAAGAGATTAGGACACAAACACACAATTTGAAAGATCATTTGAATGAACAAGAAAAAGACTCCTGTCAGCCAAGTAAATAGGCCTCAGAATGAAATTAGGCCTCTCACAACTTGTTCTCAGACTTGTAGCCTGTATAACTGTGAGAAAATAAATTTCTGTTACTTAAGATGTTCAGCCAGAGTTATTTTAAATGATACCCCTAGCAAACTCACACAGATATTTCTCCAGAACTGAGTAATGACCATGAAGTTTGGACAATGCTTCACATTGTTTATTTTTTTGCTTAAGGAAAATCAGAACTGCTCAGAAGCAATTTTCATGATTGGAAACTATTCCAGCATCTGTTCATTACTTGGATTTCTACATTTTATCTGGAAGTATATCTATACCTACATCTATATCTCTATAAATCTATATCTACCTACCTATTCACCTATATGTATATCTATCTGGGCCTCTCTCACACATGGACCCATGACATGGGAAGGGAGAAACCTGTATTTCTCAACCTGTCATATGTCTTGTTCCTGAAAAGTCAACTTCCTCTCTTCCAAATCAGGATTCATTAATCTGTGTTGATATTTGAGATCACAGAATCTATGAGACTTGTGAGCCACTCTTCACAGAACTGATAAATGTATTCTCAGGACAGCTTTGGAGTGGGCTTCATTCTTTGAGATTACCAACCTGTCCTTCTTCCCTATTTCTGGTTTGAAACCTGGCGTGTGGGTACTTGGGGGTCATGGTGATATGCACACTGGCCAAGACTGATCAGGGCTTTCCCTGCTAACTTCTATCTTCATGCTACAAAGCTTCTGGCTCCTGGTAAAATTGAGTTTAGTTCATTACTTTATATTAACCATGGAAAATAAAGATGTCTTGTTTCTTCAAGTTTCCTCAGAACTTCTCTCTCTTTGCCACTTAGAAAAAATGATTTTAACTCTGCCCTTGAGCAAATAAAGGATATATTTCATAATGAAAATATTCTGACTATCATTTTATGACAGAGTGACTGGAGAATAAAAATTAACCTTTGATTATTCTGAGGCACCTATAAAAGTCAAACAAATACTTAATAAGTTTTCAGTTAGGAACTTCCATAATGAAAGTTAATGTTTCTTTTCTTATTTCAAATTTGTACAAATCTCATTTAATATCCTTTCTCCATAGTGCAAATATCCTAAAATAATATTATATATGGAGAGATACTGCTGTTATTCTAGACTCTAAAGGTGAAACAAACATGAAATTGCATTTTAGCAATTGTCAGAGAATTGTCTTAAATTGTTTCTAAATGCAGACAGTTTAAATCTGTCTCTCAATATATTTTCCTTTTCTGTTCATCCATTGATGAGCACTTAGGCTCATTTTATAACTTTTCACTTGTGATTGAGGGGTTATAAACATGAATATATGTAAGCACTATTGTATACTGACTTAATTTCTTTTGAATAAATATCCTGGCATCGTATAGTTGGGGCATACAATGGTTCTTTTGAGAAACATCCACATTGATTTCCATAGTCCCACAAACAATGTATAAATATTACTTTTTCCTCATGTCTTCATGTCGCATTTTTGATAATTGCCATTTTAATTGAAGTGAGATGAAACCTCAAGAGTAGTTTTGCTTTGCATTTCCCAGTTGCTAAGGTAGTTGAGCTTTTTCCATATATTTGTTGGACATTTGTACTTCTTCTTTTTGAGAAATGACTGTCTAGCTAATTTGCCCATTTACTCATTTTGTTTCTTATTTTTATTGATGTTACATTTCTTGTATTCTTTATATTTTCTTAGTATTAGTCCTCTACTAGAAGAACAGCTGGCCAAGAATGTCACCATTCTGCAAGCTCTCTTTTTATCTGTTCAATTGTTTCCTTTTCAGTTTGATGTCATTCCACTTATTGATTCTTGGTTTTAGTTCTTGAACTTTAGGAGTCTTATTGAGAAAGTTATGCCAGAGCCTATATGTTGGAGTATTGATCCTGTTTTCTTCTATCAGTTGTACAGTTTCTGGTCTAATTCCTAAGTCAGTAACCCACTTTGATTTGATTTTTGTGCAGAGTGTTGAGATAGGGATGTAGTTTCATTCTTTAGTGCCACAGATAAGTCTCATTTAAAATAGTTTATTTAATATCTTTTACTAAGCTTTGATAAGTGTTATATAATTTTACAACTAATTGCCTAAAGACAATATAGAGGAAACTCTGCAAAGAACCATTTTTCTATAATTTATTTTATTTTGCACACTTTACTTAATAGAGTCAAACAATTGTTGAAAAGTAAACAAAAGAAAGGAAAGGAGGACAATAAAGGTCTGAATTTCTCTCAAATTGTTTAAATGATAAGTATATGCAAATTCGTAACAGCCAAAAGTGTTATTCTTAACCTAATGTAATTATCTTCTAAATTTCTCAGCTTAAAGAAAATCATGATGTCAAAATAAGATTTAGTGATGCAATAATTTTCATGTCTTATAAATTTTGGTACTTTCTTAACTGAATCATGTTAATTCAAAAAACCATCTCAACATAGACTAATTGAAGAATCTTAACAGAGTTGATATAAAAAATGCTTTCTATTTCTCCCAATTTGTATAAATCAAAACAACTTTTTGATCTTCAAGGTTTAGTTGATACCCAGTTTTATAAATATGTCCACTTTTTTTTTTTTTTTTTAATGAACCGATTGGACCTGAGGTTTTGCCACAGGGTGAAATAATGTGTTTTGTTTTACTTGGTTTTTTTTTTTTTCTGTAGCACTTTTTTTTTCCCTAAAAATGAGTTATATTTACAAATGAGTTTAAAGTATTGTCTTCAGCAAATTAGTCACTGACCTAAAAGAACATAATTGGAGCAATAACATAATTGGAGCAATAACAAAGCCGGCAAAATGGTGGTAACATACAAATTTCTAAAAAATGATAATTTGTTCTGTGTGATAAATGTGAGTTCTAATAAGAAAGGAAATTAACATAAGTGGGGTTTCTAGAACCAACTAAGACATCTGATATTTCAAGAAAATAGTAAGCTATAGATTTTGTGATTCACATAATACAGATAAGACCTAAGGCAAACACAGTACAAAATACAATTATTATTTTAATGTCATTTTAGTTTAATTTACATTCCATTTATTTTCCAGTTTAAAGAAAAAAAATTATCTTTTAAAATATCAGGTATTTGACACAATCTCATTTATGAATAATGAAGTAAAATTTCCGGGCATAACTACTGATTCTGTAGAATGACTGGTTCTCTTGAATCTGCTATGTAATCAAACCTCCACACAGAAGTCAACACAAACCTGGTTGTAAAAATAAGATGAACTAAAGTCTTTGAGATGATGTATTTTAATGTTCATTCTAATGTTCATTCAAGCCATGAAAATTGTGATGGTGGGAGAGGGTGGGTGCTACTAGTATTTGACATTCATGGGTTGAAGATGGCTGAGCTTTCTACAGTATTGGTAGAACCCTACAACATGCCTGTAGCCTCTTTGCTTAAACAAATTAATAAAGGAGGGGCCAATTTCTTTCTTTGATTTAGTTTAAACAGTTCTGATCAAACAGGGATTTTAGTACTAAACATAATCTCTAACAACTTATTTACTGGTTCAAGAAAGTGATGAATTTATTTTCCAAAGGTTAGGCAGAAAAGAAAAGGAGTTAAACCAGATATTGGGTGATATTCAGGGGGAGAAACAAAGACTGGACTGAAATCATATGCACTATTTTCTGACATTCGAATGATATAAATGGTTAATTGGCAGATACAGTGTCTAAAGAATTATACAAAATAAAAACAAATAAAATGACAAATTCAATATTATCCTTTTGTTCTTTATATTTGAGGAAGACAGGGCTATGGTTTGAATATGGTCTGAGTGTCCTATAAGACTTCATGTGTTGAAATTTCATTTCCTTTGTGAGGCATTAAGAGGGTAGCCATTTAATCTTACCATGGTGTTTAGAGTTGAGACCTTTAGGAAAAGTTTAAGAACAGATAAGATCACCAGAGTGAAGAATCCATAATCAAAGCCTGATGGTTTTATAAGAAGAGGGAGAGAGACAGACAGACTCAGACACATGCACGTACTCTTGTCTTTGAACCCTGGGATCTCCTGAGCTATATCTGGGTTTTGCTAGAAAGAAAGCCATCATCAGATGTGGCCTCTTGACCTTGTGCGAGTCAACGTAAACCTCTTTTCTCTATAAAGTGACCAAGGCTTGAGAATTTTGTTATAATAGTGAAAAATCGTCTGATACAGGTTGCAGCATCACAATATTTTCTTTTTAAATGACAAAACTCCCTCTTCTTGTACAAATAATATATTGGGGCAGAGTGAAGATTTTTGATCAGAATATCTTTTCAATTATTTTGAATTATGTGTTTATTGAGTTCTTTTTCTGAGCTTTTCACATTTGCATCAGAAAAAGGAACTTCCATAAGGTTAACTCCGTACTCCTTTGCTAGTGTGTGTTTGCCTCCATTTTTACAGGATTTTTTTTCTTTTTATTATTTCAACAGTGATCAGTTGAAATAAAAGAATAAATACACTCAAATCACAATCTTAGTAGGAAATCAGAAATGATACATTTTTAGATAAAAATAACAGAAGTGGAAAGAAATATCTGCATAAAGTTAAGCTTTATAAAACTTTCTTAAGTAACATTTCTTCTCTTTCTCTGTATCCTTTCTTTCCCACAAAATCCCTTTTCCTTACTCTATTTTTCTTTTATTTTATGTCTTTCAATTTCATTTTTAAGTATTTATACAGAGGATTTATTTCACATAACTTTTTGGAAAAGCAGAGCATTTCTTTCTGGATCAACATCAGCACCTGTGTTGTTCTAATAAAACAGAAAAGAAAAATTTTCTTAACCATTTAAAAATCTAATCTTAATTAGAGCTGAAGAGAAACTTTGATAAACTAGGCATATAATATAAATGATATTCTTGGGAAACTGTAACCATTCCATGTTCTTCAACTTTATATAGTCCAATTAAAAACTGAACTTTATTTGCCTTCTGTCTTATATAATATTGTATTTATCAATCACAATATTATACTGGCCAGCATATATTTTTTGGTCTTATTAGGCTCTTGTGCCTTTGTGTCTCTTCTCTGAAAATGAGGAAACTTTCCGATTTCTGCCTGCCATAAAGAGGACATGGAGAATCAGTTTATCTCCCTTCCCAGTGCTAATCCTGTACTCTCTCTTCTGCCACATTACACCATATGAATGACCCATAAAATGAATAGTTTCTTCCAGATGCAGACTTTCTCAACCAGGTTATAGGAAATGATTAAACATTGATGTCCTAAGACATCTATTATAGGCATGATCATTTGGAGACTTTAATAAATAGTCAGTGAAATCCTTTTCAGCAGTCTTTTAGAAATAATACTTATGTTTTCACCACACTTTTTATTCTCCAAGTTTCTCATCTTTCAAGCTTCTGGCTTTAGAAACATGAATCATTCACCAGATAAAGAGGACAGGTGAGAATTCTTGTCTGACTAGCCTAAACTATCATTTCTTTTTATGTTTTCCACTGTCTCCTATGAGAATGGGCTTTCTGTGTTATTTAGAGGGCAATTCCCTTTTATCATATTGTTTTATCTTTACTCTTAACTTTATTGTAAAAATTCTATAAAGTAGGTTAGCCTGGCTCTTGATATGTTAAAATTTCCTCAATTCCAGAGGAAGTAATGTGATAGTTTAGATTGAAAACATCCCCCAAAGGCCCATGTCTGGAAGACTTGGACATCAGCCTGTGGTGCTGCTGGAGTGCTGAAACACTTAGGAAAGTGGACTTAGTGAAAGGAGTATATGTCATTGAGTTAATGACCTTGGGGAGGATTCTGGGGCCTCCAGCTCCCATTCTTTGCTTCCCAGCTTTCACGAAGTGAACATACTTCCTCTGCCATGTGGATTGTAATGGCACAAGCCTAAAGCAACAAGGCAAGTGAGCAAGGAGTGAAAATTCTGAAATTAAGAGCCAAATTCCTCCTCATAGGTAATTTTCCTGAGCTACTTTATCTCAGTTACAGAAAGCTGACCTCAAATACTTTGGCAGAGAACAATATTATGACTCTTCCTCTTTGATTCTTTTTTTGTGTGCTGTGTGTGTGTGTATGTGTGTGTGTGCCATTCTAATCTATCTTGATGGAGATAGGTGTCTCAGGCAAAATTAAAACAGGTGTATATAGACCAATGAGATATAAAAGCATATTAATATATTTAAAATACCTATGAAGCCATATATACCCATATAGAAAATTCCTTTTGTCTTTGAGCTATTCTTGTGATACAAATGCTTGTATATAACCCAGTGAATTTGAATTTCCAATATCCCTGACTCTCAGATGAACTTCATTTATTTGCTAAAGACATCAAGAAACGTATTTCTCTGTGATCACATATGCTGCCTTAATTCTTCAAGGTAAAGAAGTTAAAATTATTTACTTAATTTCTCTACATATTTCTAATCATGGAAAAACCTACCATTCCTAGTCATTCAGATGACTTTTCTCTATTCTCACCTCCATTAAAGTGAAACATTAACACCAAAAAAATAAAAATAATTTAAAAAATACCCAAATCAATAAGTGGGCAAAGGAACTAAACAGACCCTTCTCAAAGGAAGAAATATGAATGGTCAACAAATATATGAAAAAGATATTCAACAACTCTACCAATTAGAGTTATGCAAATTAAAACTACACTGAGATTTTATCTCACTCTAGTCAGAATGGCAGATAATAAGAATACAAGTAACAGCAACTGTTGAGAAGGATACAGGAAAAGGGGGAACTCATATATTATGAATGGGACTATAAATTAATGTGATTTCTCCAGAAAGCAGTATTCTTTGAAAAAAACACAGGAATTTCATAATTTGACTCAATTATCCCACTCCTCAACATATATTCAAAGGATTTAAAATCAGCATAATACAATGATGAAACCACATCAATGTAACAGCTCAATTCACAGTACCAAAGCCGTGGAGTGATCCTAGATGCTCATTAACAGATGAATGGATAAAGAATGTGTATTGTATATATATACACATTGCAATATTACCCAGCCATAATAAATAATGACTTTATGATATTTGCAAATAAATGCATGGATCTGGAGACCAGAGTGCTCTGTAAAATAAGCCAATCTAAAAAAAAAAAAAAAAAGAATGTTCTCTATGTTATGGGGTTGCTAACACACAACAAGGAGGGAAGACAGAAGTTCAGTGGATTAGACAAAGGGCAACAAAGGGAAGGGAGGAGGAATAAGAATAGAAAAGACAGTAAAATAAATCTAACAGTTTTCCTATGAAAATACCTAAGTGAATTCCACCCACAAGAATGGGGTCCTAATTAGAAAAAGATATATTCCATGTTTGTACAATTTTATCAAACAGTTTCTATTATAATGTAAAACTAAGTAGAACCACTAACAGTTATTATTAAAAAAACAGCTATAACTCTACTTCAGTCATTCAAAACAAGGGTGAATTATGTTCTTCAGGAACTACCTAGCAATATTGTGACTTCTTAAATAATAACTTGAATTCTTAAGTGAAGGAAAACGTAAAAAAAACTGTTTTGTTTTTCCAGATAACAAGATCACGATGAAATAAACTACTCAAGGACAATATTCAAATTCTTTTAGATTATCAGTTAATTAAAACCAAAAGGAATTTAGAATTCTAAATTTAACTTTCCATATGTTGTCTTCAATTTTAAGTCAGAAGAAAGAACTTGAAGACCAGCAAATTGTAAGTCATTGAAAATATAAAGAAACAGGAGACACCATGTTTTATTATTAATTCTGTTCCTTCCTTCATTCCTCTGTTGTTATTTATTTCTGTGTAATCACATCTTAATGAATAACAATGAAAATGCCTGATTTTTCTCCCATGTGAATTAAAATTGAAGATGAACACTTAAAATAATTAACTCCATCTTAGAAGCTTCTCAAAGATATTTTATGAGCAATGCTAAAATTTTAATGAACTTATATAAAGAATTAGAAAAAAAATCTCATGAAAGAAAATGAGAGTAATCTAATCTAAAGTAAAATTATTCATTTACTCACACAAAATTCATTTAATTACTAATTTTAATATAAAATTTTAAATAATAATTAGTTTAATTATAAATCAACTATTGTTCCTTTGATCTACACATATTTCTAGTGATAATTATTTTATAATTTTATTAGCCCCAAATTCCTATCTGTTTAATAAATGAATGAATTCTTGAATAAGGAACTAGATTTGTGGGTTTGTGTTAAAATATGTATTTTAAATTCTGCAAACTTTTGTTAATTTTTCTTCTTCCCATTTCCACATAGGAAAAAACAATCATCTTAAGATTTGAAATACGAAAGTTGAAAGACCATCATGATTATGTTCACAAACTGCTGACTTCTTAGGTTTTCTTACCCTCTTGGCAAATGTCCAAACACAGCATTATAATTAAGCAGGTCTGCCATCTTAGATTTTACCAAAGGTGCCCATTATTGATGGTAGTCAGATGGAATGCCATCTGGTGAAAGCAATTTATTATTTGAGGCATATTTAATGATGTGCCACATTTTATGCACAGTTAAATGCATCATCCTTTAGACAGTGAATTTTTATTAGGATGTTTACTATAACTTAAATAGGTGAGGTTCTAATGTTTACAGTCCCAGAGGACTACAGGTATCAAAAGTACATAAATGACTAGCCCCCTGGGAATTTTTAATTCACTGTCTAAATCTCAACAATAGTGTACTACATTTTTAGTAATCTAATTATTGACAAATTGAATAGAACAAACATTTTCAAAAGACATCAGAAAAAACCACTTCCTTTCTAAAGGGGTTTAGAAGTACTATCAAACACTGGGAAGAGACAAAGGAATGGAACAGTGTTGCTGTTTTCACAGAAGAACCCCGGCCTTGGAGCCTGAAAACTGTGGTTCAAATTTTCCTCTTTCACTTCCCATATATGTATTCTTGCCCAATAAATTTTATTAAGTACATTAATTGCTTGCTCTATAAAAGATGTATATATGGAATCATATGTGTAAATTCACAGGGGAAAACAAATTTGTCTATAAAATTAATAATTATTAATTATTTCACATAATACTTTTTAATATAAATTCTTGTAATAGTGGTATTTTTATGAATTCTTTGGAATTTTCCTAATATATAGTTGGTAGTTAATAATTTAAATAGACTTTATCTCCATAAACTGGGACAGGTACTAAAATTTAGATTACAGATTTTGGAGAATATTTTCTGGGGCTAGAAATCCAGCCTAAATAAAACTCATTTATGATATTTGAATACCCATTTGCAAATTTCCCATATAACATTTGAATAAAAGGTTGTTTCCAAGCAGAATTTCAGTAATGCTATATTTTGAAGGACCCCTATTTTTTGGAACACCTTCCCCTCCTTTATACCCCATAGCACAGGCATCATTTATATTTCAAAGTTTGGATGTATGAGTATGTGTGTGCATGTCTCCAAATTTGTCCCAAGCATTAATGACCCTTACTTAATTCCTTTAGATTGCTATTGGACTGCTCTAGATTAATAGTTCCTAGCATTTACCTTTTTGCCTTTCTGGCAATTTCCCTATTGTGCTTATAGTTACTCTAGATTCAAAGAATGAATTGATTTAATTGAAATGAAAAGGGTTATTATAAAAGTACATAGTTTGTCAAATGATAATTTTCTTTTTTTCTGATTATTCAGAAAACATAACACGTTTGCTGAATAATTAGGTTGTAAGATTACCATCAAGAAGACTTGCTTTAATCATCTAAGTTGACCTGAAGTTTTCAATCATTTCTGGTAGTAAAGATGAAGATTTACATTAGTGTTTGTAATCAGTCATGGTAGTAAAGATGAAGATTAACAGTACATCATTCAAAATTCAATTTAATAGAGTATAACCTGTCTTAGCAAGGATATTGTCTCAATCTCCAATCCTTATTATTTTTTCCTTCGATTTTCCACATAAAACTCAAGCTATAAAATCCTTAAAATATATTTAAGTAATGTATGGAAAAATTATTATCTGATTGGAAGATTGTTTTAAATTAACCAACAATTATGATCCTATTTCCCTCATCTGAATTTACTATTTAATCAACAGTTAGCTGTATTTTTGCTGGGTGAGATATAATATTTTGTGTGTATCCACTTCCTTAAAAGTATAATAATATTTCAGACTATGAAATTAGGAAAAAACTAGTTGACACAAACGCAAACACACAAGGCATTATACTCAGTAAATATTCAGATACTAAAAGAAATCTAAATTTTAAAATATCAGTGTTAAACTTCTGAATACAATAAACTTACAATGTGGTTATATTCCTTCATGTTTTACCTTATAACAAAGTTAAGGTCTATGAAGGGGAAAAAATGTAGAAATTTCTCTTTAGTAGACATATTTGGTTATAAATTCCACATATAAATTGGTTACAAAGGTAACATGGGCATAATTTAGAAATAATGACTACAGAAAATGACTGTCAATCTTATGACAAGATGAACAAAATAATTTAAACATTTTTGGATATAATAGCTTGTAGGAGGTATTCTATAAAATTGGCATCCAACTTCTAAGCAGGGGGTATATTATTCATGCATTCTGTATCACTAAGTATGTGTATAAAGAAGACTAGTCTTGACGTGCCAAAAAAACTAAGAGTCATAAGTATGGGAATTATGCCAGTGGAGAGGGTAAAGGAACAGAAAGAAAACCAAAGAGTAGTTATTTTTCCCTGTCTGCCTTCATTTTCCTCCCTCTTCTTGACTGATAGAATCTAACATAAGATAAACTGTTGAATAAATTAGGGAAATGAACTGCAGAGGGTTCACTTGCCAACATAACAGTCCAATAAACATAAGGGTAGTTTTTGACAGAGACCAGCCCACTGCTTTCCCCCTGTTACAGAAAAAAGTAACAAACTAAATAAACAGATAACAGCATTATGACCCTTGTCTACCTATACTGTAGAGAGTGAAAAATAAACAAAACCAAAAATTACTACTCTCTTAGGTTCTGCAGTGAGATCCTGAAAATTAAACTGACAAAATACAGCAAAATACAAGTTAACAAGAGGAAAAATAAACAGCATTTATTAAATGTATACAGCAAGTATACACTTTGGAGACACTCAGTTAAAATTTGTGAGATAGATTTCTCTCAGTGATATTTTTGGTTTGGTAAGACTCCAGGGATATCTCTGGTGTTTACCTGTTCAAGAGCTGTTTTTCTCTTCTAGGTAAAAGAAAAAAGGATATCTTATAAATGAAATTTTATGGCCTATTTTTAGGCAAATAGTGAGTGGAGGGCATTTTTAACACCCATTATTTCTGGATGTCTTCATCTCAAAATCAACTTGGTGCAAAAAAATGTCATATTTGAGCTAACATATTCTAATCTCATACAGTATCATTATATGTGTTATGTTCATGTACTAATTAATATATTAAGGATTCTATTAAGATTATTTTCTTTTGCCTTCTCAAGCTGACTTCTTTTAAGCATTTTATGGTGGTGCTTATTTTAGTGTTCTATGTTTGTTTCTTAGTATTTGAACAAATACACTTTATGTGTATATTACCAAAAGTTCATAGCCTTTATCTATAATTAACAATAATAAAAACTCATAATACTGGTACAGATATCTAGACATCTCCATATTCACCATGTCATTGTCACAAACAGATTTGAGATCCCTGTGAAGTCTCTTTTCCATGTGCCAACATGTGCTGTCCTCAGTTAATTCATTTCTTCCCTCACTTTTTTTTTTAACCTCTCAGGTTTTACCTCTCAGGTGGAATCTCCAAACAAAATTCACACTGGACATGGGCTTTATAGAAAGGTGTCACCACTGCTTGCAAACTATTGTCATATTTGTATTTCAATCAATTTTGGATCTAGAATGAACAGGTTATTAACTTCAGTGAAAGAGGTCCTCTTTTTTCATAGCACAAGTTAGAAGATTAATGAGTTGAGATAGATTCACTTACAACTACCTCACTTTACTACCAATCAATTTCCCTCAAACACAAATAAATCTCTGGGTAATGAATCTGGATACTATGGATTATGTTAACTGAGAATAAAATCAACCTATTGAGAATAAGGAAAATTACATGTACTTGGAGCTAATTAGAATTGCAATTCAGGACAACACAGATTTAAGTAGTCTTCAAAATTATGTCAATTTTCTCAAGAGCTTTCAAAAAATGGTGGGCACATTTAATACTTAAGTCTGCAAATGGAGTAGTGGTTACATATTTTATTTCTAAGGAGTTGAGATTAATACTGATAGTATTTAAACCATTCTGTAAGAAAGAGATTGGGTATTGTTTCAATCTGCAGATAATTTTGGAGGAAACAGGGAGTTTTCACAATGGTTAGAAAATAAAGCTAACAAAATTGCATTTTGCCTCAGTCCAAAAGCCAAAATGAATCTGGTCAGGCAGCCTAGTTCAATGGTTTGACTGAAAACTGTTTGGGATTAGATTAACTGAGTCCTCCTGGTTCCATTTTAAGTGACCCTAGCCAATACTATTCTATTTTTTTTCTTCTTGACATTACATGGACTTTTCCCCTGGATTTTCAAGCTAGAAAAATTATAGGGATAAAGAAATTAGCTAACCAGTACTCCAGGGAGAAATAGACAAATGAGAAAGTATAAAATTTTACAAAAAAGATTGTATTTTTTAGTAAATCAGAGCAGAGGAAAGAGAATATTGGTGATAGAAAACAAGAACGTGAAGAGCATAACAATTCTATGCAAAGTATATACAATTTAGATTTATAGCCTGGTTTGTACTGGTCAGAAATAAAAGGTATCTGGAAAATGAATAAAGAAAAAAATATAAATGTGGTCTATATTTTATATCTTACTAATAAGTTTTTACTCATTTTATTGGTTATAAATATATTTTAGCATGGAAAATGTTCTTTTAAAAATAATGAGAACTTTTTCTGGACAAGACTTACTTATAGTGTACTTTAAAATATTTCACAGTAGTATAAAATGTTGTATGTAGTTAGTTTAATCTATACTGTTGATGTGATAGATTTCTTTAATCAGGAATCATATACTGGCCCTGGAATACTGTAGGGATTGCCTAAAACAAAAACATTTCATTTCTAAATCTCAGGAAATAAAATAGGTTACTATATTAACATTGTGAATATCATGAAATGGGATTGCATAGGTGAATTTTGAAGCTTATTCCCATAATGGATTTTAGAAACCAATTCTCATTGGACGAAATTAGAGTATTCAAGATGTATTTATTGACAAGAAATATTTTAGATACTTTCCTCACTGTTTCATTTAAAATATAATTGAGAAATCCAGAGGGCTTCCCTTGTATCCTACAAGGAGATCCTAACAATTTTCAAATGGAGAACAAGAAATGTGAGAAAAACCCTGATGATTTAATCACCAAAATAAAAATTAGCAAAACTCCAAAGAAAGTCCAACTGGGCAGAGTTTTAGGCCAAGATGATGGTGCTAACCACAGAAAATAATGTGAATTTGAGACGATATGTTATTTCAACTGTGTACTGGAAAATGTTTATTAACCAGTTATCTGAACACCATGAATCAGAAAAAGTAACCCTCTCCTCTCTTCCCTGAGGACTTGCTTCCCTCCATTCTTGGTCCCTCTACAAGTTTCAATGTTCCTTACCTTCATCATGCCAGAAGGAGCAAACTACACAACACAAAGTAAACCTGCCAGTAGTCAAGTTTTTAATGATATGTAATTTAGTTTGTTGTAAAAAGAATTAAGTTTTAAGCGATTATATGAGTATCTGATGGTTTACCTTAAAATTTCCTCTTGGTACACAAAGACTAAAATATTTACAATATGGATATTTATAGAAAAAAAATGTTTTCTCATGCCTGCAGTGTGCCAATAAGTAGGCTAAGTCACAGCATACCACAATGCTGGGCCTGCTCAGGAGAAAACAGGACAAGATCTATTACAAAGGAAGAGCAGAAAGGAGTCAACTTACACGTGCAGGAGATGAGGAGTGCACAGAGGACAGATGTTTGAAGATACTGAACCAAAAAATACATCAAATACTGAAAAAGGATATAAGCCCTTGTACCTAATGTGTTGTAATATTCTGTAGCCCTATTAAATTATCAAAAACTTAGAGGGATAAAACAATACAAATTTATAATCTTACAGTTTAGTAGGTCAGCATTCTAACATAGGTTTTACTGGACCCATATCAAGGTGTTGTCCTGGCCACATTACCTTCCAGATATTATAAGAAAAAAAAATGCATATCTTCAGCTTTTTCAGCTCCTAGATGATGCTCAATTTCCTTGACTTATGGTCTCCTCCTTTGTCTTCAAAGCCAGCAATGTTTCATCTTTTCAGTGCTACACCTTCATGATACCTTTTAATCTCCATAGATGAAAAGTAGTTCTCTGAAATATCATTAGATACCAGGATAATCCAAGAAAATCTTTCCTATCTCAAAGTCTTTAACATAAATCACATTTCCATCATTCTTTTGCCACATTTAGTAATATAATAACCAACCTGAGAAATAAAATTTCTAGTGGGTTATCATCCTCCTACCATATCATTCCATTTTGTGAAGGATATAAAATTGTCCTTTCCTTCAGAGCAAATATTCTAAAATGATGCAGACTACCAAAAATTCGACTGGTATGGCAGGCGGCTGAAATTAATCAGACCAAATGAATAAGAAGTGTCAAGTAAACAATTGACCTTGGTAATAGAAAATGTGAACTACCAAGTAACAGATAAATACAATGTACTATCAGCCGAGGGATGGCCAGCTTATGATCAATGAATAAATGAAGAGAAAATACAGACTTGGTTCACTATTGGTGTGGTTCTGGTTCATATTTACATTACAGATGGAAACAAGTGGAGGCTGCTCAACAACCCATTATCAAAAGCCTTCCAATAAAGAGAATCTCAAAATCAGATTAATTCTCGGTGGAGTTCTACCAAACCATTAAAAAAGAACTAATGTTAATCCTCCAATTATTCCATAAAATAGAAAAGAGGTAACTCTGCCAAACTCATTCTATGAAGCCATTATCATCCTGATGGCAAAACCATATAAAGACACATCAAGGGGGAAAAAAAAAAACTTAGGCCAATTTTCTTGATAAATATAGTTACAAATATTCTTTAAAAATATTTATAAACCACATACAAAAACACATTAAAATATAGTGCAACATGATCAAATGGGTTTCATCCCAGGGATGAAAGGTTGGTTCAACATAGGAAATCAATAAATGTAATTCATCACATCCATAAAAGACAAGAACAACATGACTATCTCAATAGATGCAGATAAAACATTTTATAGAGTACAGCACCCATTCATGTGGAAAACAATGGAAAACAATGGAAAAGCTATGGAGCAAACCTAGGTGTCATTCAATAGATGAATGGATAAAGGAAATGTCACACACACACATACACACACACACACACACTCACACACACACATGCACGCAAAGGAGTATCACCCAGCGATTAACTGGAGATGATTATGCTAAGTTAAATAAGCCAATTCCAAAAGGTCAAAAGTAGAATGTGTTTTCAGACATGCAGCAACTAATTCAAGATAAGGGGAGGGGAGATTAAAATATATATATGAAATATCAGTGAAGTAGACAAAGGGGAATGAAGGGAAGGCAGGAGGAGTGGGATAAGGAAACACAGTGTAATGAATTTGTCCTACTTTTCCTATGTACATATATGAACATACCAAATTGAATATCACCATCATGTACCTCCTCAAGACTCTAATTTAAAAAAAAGACTATAAGATTATAAGTAAATAGCAGAAAAACCACAAAAGAAAGGAAACCAGGGAAGGGAGGGGATGAGGGGAAGGGGAAATATTGGAGACTGAATTAGAACAAATTGTATTCCAGACTTTTATAATTATGTGAAAATGAATCCTATTGTCATATATAACTAAAAGTACCAATAAAGTAAAACATACAACAAAAACACAGAAAATGAAGTATTATAACAAGACCCAGAATATACACTAAATAAAATCCAAAATGTTCATGATTCAATAAAAGAATCATGAGATATACAAAGGCCCAGGAAATTATATGATCAAAATCCAATGAAATAGAAATCACCATATACCAGCTGTAAAATATCTCAGCTATTAGAATGACCCAAATCAATAATTTAAAGAAGCTACTATCTATGCTAAATGAGTCAAAAGTAAATACATTGGGGGACTGTTTTGAACTAAGTACATTCACATTATTATTTCTTTTAATTTACAAAATCTGTTCAAAAGAAAAATTTGGATGGGAAAAAAAGCATTGAGTGAGTTGAAAATACATCAATAGATATTATGTAACTTGAAGAACAGATAATATAATGGCTGCTGAAAAAAAAGAAAGAAATGGAGCAGGGCAAAAGAAAGGGAGGAAGGGGGAGAGACAGAGACAGGGAAGGAGGGAGATGGGGTGAAAGGAGGAATAGTGGAGGAAAAGGGGAAGGTAAAGAAAAACAAACAAAAACAATAATAACAACAAGCAAATAACTCATAAAATGTCAAGTAGAAGGTTTTCTCTGACAACAGAACCAAATGCTCTGTCACTGAAGACTGTAGTCTCTCCTTGTGAAAAGAGAAGGAACCAATTGTAGCAGAAAAAACTTCAACTCACTAAATACTTCCATTATAAATTAACTTTTCATGTCTTGTTACATTGTCACTTAATTGCAAAGGTGAATGGAGAGTGGCTGTCCTCTGACATTTATGGGCCCCAGAGCAAAGTTTTAAATGTGAAGGCCTACATTCCATGGGTCTAAATATTTTAAACTAATTAATCAAACCAAAAACTATTGTAGAGTAAAATGACTTTTACTCTCCCACCTTTAGCACTATAAATTTCTGGACTGTTGTCTGGGTGATTTTTTTTCCTTTTTTCTTTCTTTACTTATTTATTTATTTTAGTACCAGGGATTGAAGCCAAGGTTGCTTAGCCACTGAGACACATCCCCAACATTTTGTTAAAAATATTTTATTTTGAGACAGGGCCTCAGTAAATTGCTGAGGCTGGTTTTGAACTTGGCATCCTCCTGCCTCAGCCTCCCGAGCCTACTCAGGGTAATTTTTGACACACCTAGTTTCACTACTCTACTCCTTTGTCACTTAACATTCTCAAATTATAGAATGTGCTAGAAATTCAACACACTGAGACAAATGGAAACTCACCAGAAAAGCCAGAGCTCTGTTTCATTCCCTCTAGAAACAGGGTGCCCTTTACTGCTTTGGCCCAGTATGCCATGTTACATCTGAGATTTCAGGGTCTTTCAGCTTCAATGCAAATGTTATAAAATACTACAAGGCTCTATCTGCCATGAGCATTTTTTCTTAGTCTTGGGGCACTGGTTTACAAGGAATTGGAGGGTTTTGTTTTCCCTTGCTCTCCATCTGTAAGTAATAAACCTATTTACAGTAATTTGTTGTATTTGTTGGTATTCTTTCATAACAGGTTTAACCAAGCTGGTAACCAGTGCAGGGTTAGCTTGCTTTACCTAAATACATAGTGACCCATGATGCCAGAAATTGAGATATCTGAGACTTCTCAGAATATTTTCCAAGATCGTGATAGTATAGAGAAAGTGTGTCTCTCTCTTACTTCTATTTAATTAGCTTTGGCTCATTCCATTTATTTTCCTACCCATCCCTTTTCAGTTCTGCACCATGAGGGGTTTAACATACACCCATATAGACACACCAGCCTGTGCATACAAATCTCAACCTCACCTTTTGTCAAAAGCTATTCCTTGGTCATAGGAGTGTATAAATTCTTAATTATGTATTAATCTCAAGAGGAGTCCAAGGAAAGGCCTTTATAAACTTCAAGCAGGCACAAGGTCTATTGAAAAGAGAATTCCAGGACTCTGGGAAGCATGGCTGTGATGGCAGATGTGGGCTGAGCATGTCTGTAGGAATCTGTAAATTCCTCACCCTATAAGGGGGAGAATGGCCAGCAGTGGCCAGGCAGTGGGGCTTGAAAACAAGCAGCTCTTCTTTCCCTGGTTTAAGAATGCTTCAGCAAGCTGGGCATGTTGGCACTCACCTGTAAACCCAGTGGCTTTGGAGGCAGAAGGATCAGGAATTCAAAGCCAGCCTCAGTAATTTAGCAAGACCCTGTCCCAAAATAAGAATAATAAGAAAAAAAAAATGTAGATGTGGCTCAGAGCACCCCTGGGTGGTTAAATACCCAGTACCCTCAAAAGAAAAAAAAAAAAAAACAAGAAGAAGAAGGAAAAAGTAAATACTGCTACAGGATGAGACAATCTTTTCTCTGGGCACATTCTCAAAACAAACATTTAAGTTTTGTTACAAAGAAAAAACAGAAAATAAATGTTAGAAAATCAGCAGGTCACAATGTTTGTCAAAAAAAACCTCAGAAATCATCATCTTTTCTGTTATTTGGCACTGTGTAATTACTTTTATCTAAAATGTCTCTTAGCAATTTTTTTAGACAGATATTGAAAATTATTCCTATAAAAAGTTAAGGTTAAAAAAATAAGTTAAGGTACTGAACTTCAAGAAGCCCCTGTTATACAAGTGTCCATACCCATGCTCTAGTCATTTAATCTCTTAATATGTTTTACTCTTTATTTTTGTTGTTTGCAGTCCATATTAAGAAATTCCCTATATGTTACATGGAATTCAAAATAAAATAATAAATATGGAAGATATGAAAGCTCATTATTTGGTCTTAATCTGGTCTTCATCTCAGCATTTACCATGTGCTGAATAGATAATGCAGTGAACAATTGTTTTCTTAGTATTATGTTCAATAAAAACAAGAATCAGGATGATTTCAAAATACAATGACAATCTTTATGGTCTGGATTCTTTTTTAATTAGATTATTACAAATTTAAGAAACTCCTTTAAGATTTTTAAGAGCAAATGTGAATAAGAACTACAAAGATATTTCCTGAAGATAATTTCCTGTTTTGGTTTTTGTATATTTATGTGAATCAACAAATAATGGTCAGAAATAAAGATGAATAAAATCCTTTTTTTTCAGGATTTTGTATTTTATATGAACAAATATACTGAGAGTATACAAAATGTAAATGACTTTTCTAAATTCATACAGAATGTGAGCTTTAGAAATGTACTTAGAATGTGTAGTGTAGATTGGCTTATTTGTACTGTGGCTCCAAAGTGTCTTGGAAGTATAAAAATTTAGATATATCTGTGTTAATAGGAGGAAAATAAGCTGTTACAAGATTTGGCTGGAGAATAGGACAGTCTAAATAATTGTATTTTTAAAAAAATAGAAGATACCTCCAAAAGGCATATTTATAGTAGCTAGTCTAAAAGAATTAGAATGAAATAGCAAAGCAAAGAAACTTAATCTTCCATGTATTAATAGTGCCTATGGTCTGTCAGAGCTGCCCTAAGGAATTCACGATAATTAATAACAAGTACAATAAATTTTGTAAAAGTTTTTATGTTGGAACCAAAGGAAAGTATATTTAAAATTTGAAATGCATAGTCAACATATATTTCTTTTGCTTAATGTATTTTCATTCACTCTTATTTTTGAAAACACTCATTAGTTTTCCAATAACTATATTCAATACTTGACTTTTCATTCTTCTTTTTCTACCTCAAGATGGTGACCGTGGAACAAAAGTCAATAATGACACAAAGACTTTATTTGAATGCATGTCTCCTAACTTGAGACATGCCCTATTGAGAAAGCAGATTGAAAGTGAGATAAAGTATGATTCTAACTGTGCCTCAGAAATCACAAAACTAAGAAATGTGTGTTTTAATTAGCCGTTCATAGGATTTCATAGTTATTTTCCAGTTTTACACTGAAGTTTATGTTCCATGATTTGTTTTCCTTTTTCTCACTGAAGTATTTCTTTTGTAAATTTTACTGTAACTACAGGTGGAAAATGTGCTAGTACTTAGAATGAAAATACCTGTTTCTTGTGTTTTATGTTGTGGTTTGATGTTATCTGAAACTTCTCAACATTAAATATTTTTAAAAAATACTCTCTTCTATACATTTTGAATATTAGGTTATGAAGGCATCTATAAGTTTTCAGATTTATTGCTACTTGATTAACTTGTAATTGGTATTTTTATCATTGAAAATGCAGCCCACAAAATGAACATGATGAAATATATTTATTTCATAAAATTAAAATTAAGTCTATGTGATAATACATGTGAACATACATACAATTGAGATCATTAGTAATAATGCTTTACCTTTTTTATAATCACTCTACTTTTTGGTAAGATCTTATTTAATTTTTTCCATTTTTCTTCTGAAAATAAAAGATAGTTTTCTTAGTCATATATAAAGAAATTTCTAGGTAGACTTTTTTTGGAGAATGTGGTGGATTTCTTTTCGTGCTGATGGCCTAGCATCAATAGAATAGAGATCACAGGTGTGCGGAAGGAGAAAGGTACTACACATTTCTCATCCATCACAAGGATCACAGCTAATACTCCTATGTCAAAAGATAGGTAAATAAGATATAAGTATAATAAGTTTATGTAATAAAGTTTCACATGACATGAGAACCTTTAGATATGAAGACACCAAAACTCTGGGGAAAATGTATATTTTTATGTTTGGGTTCAATGAAGAATTTACACTCATGTGGAAATTCAACTAAGCAGAAGAAACTGATTTAATTGTAGTAGATATGGGTAACCCAGCAATGCTTGGCTCTCAGATTTTTCTCATTCTCTATGCATAGCATTTCCTTCTCCTACTTATGGGGCAGGTTATTTTCTGAAATGAAACTTTAAAAAACAAAAACAGCGACCAAACAAAACAATTAAGAAGCTTCTTTGTCATAATACAGTATCTCAGTATCACTGTTGCTTTTATATACATGTTATTTGGGAATCAATAAGAATGACAGAATTATTATTATTTCTCTTTATGTTCTATTTCCACGTAGTTTTAATCAGGAAAGAGAATAACACAGATTAGGAACAATTTAAGAGTTTTTAAACTATAATAGGGAATTAAAATAATGACTGTTTGACTACTTTAGCATAAATTTTAATTCTAAATAGTAGAGGCATGGCAGAAATAAAAATGCCACTAGCCCTTGGAGTGAAAAATCAGCATTTCAGGAAGACTACTCCGTTTTATAAGATCCAGATTTTCTTGGCTAGGTTATGGGCATGGAAAAGAATTCACTATGGGATTTTGCTGCTGGAACTTCCTGACCACATATCTGTTAGGACACTGAGGAGAATTATTCACTGGCAGGTGTTGTACCATAGGCACCTTGCTACAAATCTGCCCTGAGGAGGTTCTGGAGAAAGCTGTTGGCTGCTAATCCTTGTTGAGCCCCTTGAGCTGCAGAAATTAGATACTAGAAAATTTACAAATTCTTTAGAAGCTGGGTTCTTGAGATGCTGCATACAATGAACAAGCCTGACAATCAATCACAACAGAACCAGGGAGAAAGTTGTTTTCTTCAACAGTTTTGTTCCAATATCCTTTACCTGCAAAATTTTAATGGAACTGGCTGAAGAAAATACATTTAAAATGGCCCAGGTCTATTTTCAAGGAATTGGCAGAAAGGATGAATTTGAAATTAAGAAGGAAGAAAATGATCAACAACACAATATTTTTGCATTAAGAAATGTCCATACATTCATATTTAAGTGCTTCTTTCAGACTGTGAGTTTTGATATTGATTTAAAAATAGTTTGAGCATCAAACCTATGGAAAGTTATTAGCATTTACTATTTGACTAGGCTGCACTTTCATTTACCTTAGATCTTAATGTTTGTTCAAGAAATCTACTTCTGTATGATTATATTATCAAATATTTTCACCATTTTGAGTGGCTTGTAATTTAATTTTATTTATTTTTGTGAAATTGTGTTCTTTTTATACTTCATATTTTAATGGCTTAGTAACTGATTTTATTATGTGGCCATGGGGCATTTTACTGTGAATATCCATTAAAGTCTCAAGTCCAACTACATAAATGGAAGCTGTGTTTTTTTCCATGATTCCCCTATTTTTAGGTTTTCCACAGAGAGAGGGATCCATCCAATGAAATGTTTGAGGAGTGATTACCAAAGTACCATGAAGAATTGGATCTGAGTAGAAAAACAATGGGCACAGAAAACAATAATATGTATTCTTTATTCCCCTGTAGGCTTGAAGAATTTCCTGCCAGCATTGCTGGATTGCTGCTCTGGAGAGCTTCTGCTGTCAGCCTTCTAAAGAAATTGCCTCAGCAGAAAAAGTCACATGGACCAAGGTCATGAGTCTTTTGCATAGATGCCTATGTTGCAATGATTGATGGTCCACAGTGGTAAGCAGTATGGGGTGCAATGTCAAATTCCTTTTTAAAACTTTACACAGCATAAAGGGCCATCCTGTCTTTCAAACTCCCCGCTAAGCTGAGTCCATCATTGAAATCACATCCTAGCTCAAATTCTCCCTTGATTCAGTCTTACTTTGTGTCTACCCTTCCACAAATGTTGATCCTAAAATACTTCCCAAACATTTTTGGCCACTAATTTGTATCTCAGTATTGGTTTTATAATCTGATCGCTGGGCTTATTTTCATAGATACTTTAAAAAATGAACCATGTGTTTGAAGTTAACAGTAGTTTGTAACATAGCAGCCATTGACTGTCAATCTTAATGTGATGATACTTCATGCTTCTTTGGTTTTACTCCATAAATTTAAGTTGGTTAGATGACTGCTCTTTAGAAATTCCAAGCTGCAGTCACATTAGTAATGTGACCTTTCCCCCTGTTTTAAATGGATGATTACATTTACATTATTGCAATTTCATTTTTAACACTAATCTATACTTGGAGTCCAGGTTCCATAAATTCACTTATTTTTTATTCGTATTTGCCTGTCTGAGATGGAGATCACATTTCATTTGGAGTTCTTTTCTTTTCCCTCTGATTTCCCTATGAATTTTAAGTAGAGTCTGTTCTGTGAAGTCATATTTTACTTTATTTAAATACTAAATGGCTAAAGATTAAGAAACTAATGAATTTAGAGAAAGGCAATCATTTTCATTAGATATTAAATGCCAATTTCAGAAATAAGCTAAAACTATTCCAGCTCCCAGAATGAATGTGTGATGATGCATTTAATGAGGATATCTGGAGACCAATAGTGGTACAGAATTTTGGAAAACTACAAATCAACTGCTTTTGTAGACATCCCTATTACAGAGAACCAACCTACATCATGAGAAGACAACTTGGCAATTCGTAGATTCAGTGGTATTTTAAAGTTAAAATTGAATGCAGAGTCTGACAATGGCATTTTTAGCAAAGCCATTTGAACAACCACATTTAGATGTGCAGAGCAAAGATGACTTTAGACCATTACAAAATGCATTGATGTAGGCATTTTTCTGACTGTTAAGAACAGATGTGATATTTTAAGTCTATTTTTCTCTTTTATTCCCTGACAACCTACTGTGTAACTATTATGTAACAGGTTTTGACATCTATCAGATTTCCTGTCAAGTCTTCTTAGGCCAATGCAATCTTAGAAGCAATTCACAAGGACCAACTTTTCTCAAATCCTTGTTACCTTCCCTACTTCTTAATAACAGAATAAACTAAACATATATGTGAAAAATAATAATAAATCTTATTGAGTTCTGTCAATTTTATAACTGTCCAATATATTCACAGAAACATTGGTAAATTTAACCAATATTTCCTAAACTTGAATACTCTTGAAATGTCCATCAATGAGTCATCATGATACTAAAATACATTAAAAAATCATACATAATTGGAGAATTGAAAATTAAAACAACCACCACTACCCGTGTACTAAAAATGCCCAAATTCAAAACACTGAACATAGGAACTGTCATTTGTTGCTGGTCTAAATGCTAAATGGTATTGCCTTTTAGTCTCTCACAAAATTGAATATAATTGTTAGCCTGTTAACTTCTAATTTAACCCATAGTTATGTTAAGTCCAGATGACTCCATTCTGCTCATACACCTCACCCTGTTTTCTCTCTACTCCCTGCTTCCTGCAAGAGCCCCCTCATATAGAAGTTGACACCTCCACTCACATGCACCCTGACTCCAATCCTCACAGTTAGCCTACTTTCTGAGAATGTATAGAGACTGCCAGTTCCAAGAACTGTTGGCAATGTGCCTACTCCTCCTTCTTCCTCCCCTTTGTGGTTCCTGAGGTTTTGAAGCTTGCTCTCCAACAGCAATAGTAGGGGCTAAGCGCAGCCCTATGCATAACCCAGACTCTGACTTATGAAAGTTTGGCTTAGAAGAAATCTACTGCTATTGTCTCTGAGCAGAGGCAGCCCCATCAATTTACTGACAATAAACTTACTTCTGCTTAGCTTCAGTGTGTTCAAGTGATTCAGTCCTATGCCAGTTTCCTAACAATAATCTTAGCACATTATCAAACAATCCTGCTTTTGAACATTTGCCCAAGTGAGTTGAAATCATATGCACACAGAAACTTGCACAGGGAAGTTCAAAGAATCTTTCTTCAGGATTTCCAATAATTGTAAGCAACCAAGATGTCCTTCTGCAGGTGAAATAAATGGTGGTACATCCAGATAATGTAATATTATTCAGGTATAAAAATACATGAGCGGTCAGCCCATAGAAAAACATGGAGAGGACTTAAACATATATTACTAGGAAAAAGAGGCCAATGTTAAAATACTGCTTACTGTATAATTTTAGTTAAATGACATTCTGAGAAAGACAAAACTATGGAACAATTAAAAAAAATCAGTGGTCAGAGGGGAGGGGGTAGAACACAGGAGATTTTTAGTGAGTGAAAATCTTCTATGATACTACAATGTTGAATATATGTCTTTAAAAACCTGTGGAATATCAATAACAAGAGTGAATCCTAATGTAAACCGTGGTCTTTGAATGATGATGCTATGTCAGTGTGAGTTCATTGATTCTAACAAATGTACCACTGTAGTGCAGTGTGTTGATAATAAGGAAGGCTTAGAATGTGGGAGTGGGCTGGGGATAGATAGGAACTCTATTTTCTCCTCAGTTCTGCTGTGAACTTAAAACCGCTTGAAAAGTCATGGTTTTTTTTTTTTTTTAATTTAAAAGTACATTGAAAATAGATTCATTTACAAACCTCAAATCCAGGCACAACACACCTTACCATTATGAGAACAGACTTTTTTTTTTTCAGAGTCTTGTGTGTTTTTGCTTATTTGATTCCTGGCAATTAATTATTTGAAAAGTGTAATGGTCTCTCACAGTACTTCTGCCATGGACAATTTCTGAATATCGTGGTACTTGAGAAAGTATATTCAAAAAGAAATTTCTTTGATATGAAGCAGAATATTTCATAGAAGTCTGTGTAATGAAAGACTAAGTTTATTGTCTATACATTAGTTTCCTTGAACTAAGAAGGTATACTTGAACAAATTTTTTTCCTGTTTTTCCCTTGACAAACTAAAATTTATTCTTTTGAAAGTTCCTTTACTAGTTTCAAATATTTCTAAAAACATTCTTGAAACCCTGAAAACTGGTGTCAAAAACCATGACAACACATAAATGGTGTTGGTACTTTATTTGTGTGTATTAGTCAGGAATCCAGTCAAGGCAAATAAAAAATGCATTGGATGATCATACACAGTATATTTTAACTTTTTTTGGTTTATCTTGTGACATACTAATCAAGAAATAAAAATAAAATAGTTAATTTATCAGAAGTGAACTGTAATTTTTAATTTGCAAAAGCATTAATTAAGAAATCATCCCAGACCTTATCAGTGGGATGCAGTTTGGCACATAGATAGGAATGTTGTAACATAAAATTTTATCAAAAATTGTATATAATTATGATAGAGAGCTAGAGTTGTGTGGCTCACTGGTAGAGAACTTGCCTAGTATGTGTGAGCCACTGGGTTTGATTCTCAGCACCACATGTAAATAAATGAATAAAACAAAGGCCCATTAACAACTAAAAATGTGTCTCAAAAATTAAAAAAATATATGCTAGAAAATTATGCTTTAATCTTGTTTTATTTTTTAGTAATGAGAATCTAAATCTCCTGGATAATTGATTCAAAATAAATATACCTACACCTATTCCCAAGACCCTGACATAGTTTGTAGCTCCCCTAGTGAGTGAAAGCTGCTTACCAACTGCAAAGAAGGTGTCATTTTAAGGTGAAGACCTTATGCTTATAAGTGAGTTTTCATATAAAGTTTCTTACAGTTAGCTACACTGAGCATTTTCTATTAGCTAGCTGTAAAAGTTTGGATATGAGATGTCCCCTGTAAATTCATGTGACAATGTTCAGAGATAAAATGACTAGATTATGACAATGGTAGAAGCTGCAACCTAATCAGTGGATTCATCCATTTGATAGACTAATAAATTGAATGAATTACTGATTGATAACTATACATGGGTTGGGGCATGGCTAGAGAAAGTAGTTCCCAGGGGTTGGTGCCTTTGGGGATTATGTCTTTTCCCTGGCTCCTCACTCTGCTTCCTGGGTGCCATGAGCTGACAAATTCCCTTCATTATGCCCTTCTGCCTTGATGGTCTACCTTACCTCAGACCCAGAGCAAAGGAGCAGATAGACCCTGGACTGAGCTTCTGAAACCATGACCCACAGTAAACATTTCTTTTTCTAAGTTGTTCTTGTCTAGTATTTTAGTCACAGGGACAAAAATTCAACTAACACACAAAGTGTCTGAGGTTGTTACGACATTTCTGCCTGCTCTATTTCCCTCTCCTTGGAAAGTTCTTGGCTTAAGAAAATCATCTTCATTCTTAAAAACTCAATCCAGTTACTGTATTTCGGTGACGCCTTCCCATAGTCTGTAACCATAGCACTTGTCCTCATATTGTAAAGGTCATTACTAATCCCTTCATCACTTTGCAGCATTTGACATTGCTTGGCAGTGATCTGTTGGTAGGATGTCACATAGTAGCTATCAGTTTACAATGCAGTACTCAAGTATGTAAGCATATTAATAAACAGTAGCACTAAAATGCTTTATAAAACTGTTTAAAATGAACATTTACTTTATGATGACTTTTCAACTACAATAAGATCATAGCAATTCAATGTCGTGACACTGATTTTCAGACAATACTGGTCTTATTTCCTTGTGTTGTGGTTTTTGGCAGCAGTAACACTTAAAGGGCAATTTTGAGAAAATTCAGCTAATATTCTTGGCAGATATTTAACCTTATGAAAGGAAATCACTTTTCCAGGACTTTAGTATTTTCATTTCAGTGACATTTAAAATGGAAATGAGTCCATTTTCTTTTCAGATCTTTTGAATATGCTTTGGTTCAATATTAAACCCATTCAGTAAATTATTCAACTTGCACAAAATCAGAATATAAGCAGATTTGAAAAGCAGCCTTTTTTTCAACATAGATATTATATTTCAATGTGGATCTTATGTATCCTATGCTATTCATTGATTAAAACAATAGTAAACCATAAAAACTGGTGTCTAATCCAATAATTATCTCTAGCATATGATGAATTATTTTCTATGTAGAAGAGATAATTTAGATGATTTATACATATTTTACTTTTTTTTTTTTTGATACTGGAGAACGAACCTAGGGACGCTTAACCACCAAGCCACATCCCCAGCCCCCTTTTTTATGTTTTATTAGAAACAGGGTCTCTCTGAGTTGCTGAAGTCCTTGCTAAGTTATTGAGCCTGACTTTGAACTTTCTATCCTCCTGCTTTAGCATCCCAAGCCACTGGGATTATAGGCATGTGCCACATATTTTTGCATTTTTAATCATTTCAGAAAACTGAGTCAATTTAATAAATGTATTTTACTTCTCTTTATATATTTTATTTTAATATTTTTAAATCTTATCCTATTTTGTATTATTAATTACTAAATGATTTAGGAAAAGCATTAAAAACATAATATTCAGAATTATTTTACAAATTATTGGAGACATTTGCATTAGCGATTTAAAGTTGTTTTCTAATAAAGAAAATAATTGAAAATGAATATGTTAAAATAACCTAAGGTGACCGAAGAAATGTGAATGTATGGTGAATATAACTGGACTGCCTTGTTCATAACCATTTATCCCTCTCTTGGGATGACTCTCAAAGTCTTCAGAGCAAAGTATTTAAGCCCACCAAAAGTGTTTTGGAAAATGCAGATCTCAACAAAGGAGGAAAGAATAACATTATACATGACATAACACATTTCTTACAAACATAAAATAATCATAATATTTTTCTCTCCCTTTGTGGTTCTTCTACTTGTGATCCCTATGTCATCTTTTTATTTATTCTTCATCAACCATTTCAAAGTTTACAAAATTTAAGCCAGTTTATGATTCAGATTTCTAGAAATTAATATTGTATGTTTAAAAATGTCTAAAAACCAGCCTTCCAAACAACAAAGCAAAAAAAAAAAAAGTCATGATTTGTATATAGTGTATTTGTACTCCAGTAGTATAAATACTCTATACTTATTCTGAGCTGGCCATGTGGTATGACTCTATACAAAGTTGGAAAGATGTATGTTTATTAAGTAAGATAATAATAAATAAGTTACCCTAATCTTATTATTCCTAAAATATGGATTAAATAGACATGGTAACTCAAGAGTATTGTATAATAAATTTTCAAAACTTTATATTTTTCTGGAACTTCAACATTGCTACAAATAAGGTATGAACAGCCTGCCTAGGCAATCAAATGACAACAAGATGACACTTGTCCCTGCAATAAGTTCCTGCCTCTGCCCATTACCTCATGATATTCTAAGGCACCTGTGAAATTCTCCCCTTGTCTTTGCTTGTATATTTCACTCTGACTCCCAATGAAGGGAACTAAATCTCTCCCTTTTTCCTTCTCTCTCAATTTCTTTCTTGAGCTGGCTCCCTGGGAACTCCTGCCATATGGCCCACTAAGAAAGTGCAAGTCTTCCTGTGTCCAGGACCTATGAGCATAATCCTAGGAATTTCTGAGTGAAATTTGTGCAACTATGTTGTATTGATCCTTAATACTATGCCAGGGCAACTTCCTCATTTATTATAAAAGCACAGAGGACAGTAAAACATTAAAGTACCATTAAATTGTAATCTATTTTGAGCATTTATTAGTTTTCAAAATACAATACACATATTTACATAATTAAATATTTAAATATCAGATGTAATTACTTGGTTTTAGTAATTGAAAATATTAAAGACAAATGAAAATTTGTTTAAACATGTACTGTGTTTCTCTAAATTGATTGAAAAGAAAGCAGTGTCTGAGGTAATAAAAAACAGATATAGAAAATTACACTACTCTTCCTCTACTGTGTCCATTTATTTTATTATTTTATGTAAATCTCTTTGTGAATTTCTTTTTTAAAAAATGTGTAGCTGTACAAAATGAAAAGATAATGGAGGTAAAGATTGCACTGTTGATTTTATTTGAAAAATTCAGCCTGGATAAAAAACAAATTCATTCCAGACACATTTGTTTCACTTGTACATATGAAAATGAAGAGTCCAAAAATTATGTGCCTTTATGGACACATATACTTATTACTATGTTCAAAGAGCTTTATCAAGGGATGCAGAGATTAAAGTGCTCATACTTTCAAAATCATAACCCTGGAATATTTTTATTCATATACAAATTGAGATTTTACTACTTTTGGGTTGCATCTTTATACGAAAATTCACTCTGAGCCATTATATTCCACCATAGTTCATCATCTTGACCTTCTGTAACCATCTAGTATTGGACACCTTTCTACATTCCTTCATCATTCTGTATCTCCCTATATTTGTAATTAGGACCAGTCTGCCAATTCACATGGCTGGATTTGTAACACCTACATGCAGGTCTATAGATAGACATATATATTGAGGTCTAGATATGCAAAGACAGTCTCAGTCTTCCAGGGAGGGAAAAATAATTAAAGAGAAGTAAATAGAGATACTGGTCTAAATTTTTCTTTTCTTGATGAGTCTTTGCCTGGTTTTGGTTTCAGGGTGATAATAACCTCATAGAATGAGTTTGGAAGGTAAATGAATGGAGTTGGAGAATATAACACTAAGTGAAGTTAGCCAATCCCCCCCCCAAAAAAAAAATGACATATATTTTCTCTGATATAAGGCAACTGCCTCATAGTTGGGTAGGGAGGGGAAGTATGGGAGGAATAGATAAACTTTAGATAGGACTGAGGGGTGGGAGGGAAGGGAGGTGTCATGGGGTTATGATGGTGGAATGTGATGAACATTATTACCCAAAGTACATGTATGAAGACACAAATTGGTGTGAACATACTCTATATACAACCAGAGGTATGAAAAATTGTGCCCTATATGGGTAATATGAATTGTAATATATTCCACTGTCATTTATTTGAAAAAAAAAAAACAATAAAAAGAATAAAAAAACTAAAAAAAATTAAATAAATAAAATAGGCATAAAAATGAGTTTGAATTGATTCCCTCCTTTTCTATTTCATGGAATAATTTGAAAAGCATTTGAGTTCATTTTTCTTTGATGGTCTTATAGAACTCAGCTGAGAATTCCTGGGGTCCTGGATTCGTCTTGGTTGGTAGACTTTTGATGGTGCCTTCTATTTCCTTACTTGAAACTGATATGTTTAAATTGTTTATGTCTTCCTGCTTCACTTTGGGTACATCATATGTCTCTAGAAATTTGTCAATGTTTTCATGATTTTCTATTTTATTGCAGTATAAATTTTCAAAATAGTTTCTAATTATCTTCTGTATGTCAGTGGTGTCCCTCATAATATTTTCTTTTTCATCACAAATTTTAGTAATTTGAAAGATAAACAGAGAAAATGGGAAAAATAATTGAAAGAAAGACCAACAGATTTATAGTGCTTTGTTCTAGTAGTTCCCTAAGTTTTCCTACTCCCTTGCTTTTGTTTACTATGTGGTATATTTGAGTTAGTTCTGTTAAATGTTTTTAAAGTACTAATAACTTAGACATTTTTTTTTTCTGGGAGGAGTACCAGGATTGAACTTGGGGGTACTGGACCATTGAGCCACATCCCCAGATCTATTTTGTATTTGATTTAGAGACAGGGCCTCACTGAGTTGCTTAGTGCCTCACTGCTGCTGAAGCTGGCTTTGAACTTGCAATCCTTTTGCTTCAGCCTCTGGAGCCACTGGGAATCACAAGTGTGTACCAACCCACCCAGGAAATTGAAGACTTTGAAAGTGTCCATTTCTAGCTCTGTTCTTGTCAAAATTAGCTACAATATTCATGCATTTCTGTAGATGCATTTTTTAAATCATGTGTATGCATTTCAGTTTAATTCCCATGATCTAGGCACAAGTATTTTAAAAAGAAGAAGAAACAGAATACATTTTCAGAACATAAATGTGCTCCAGAAAGGAATGTGGAAGAAACAAGGGAGTCCCCATGGATACTCCATGGATGATTCTCCATATTTTCTGCTGTTAAGAATTATCTTTGTGTTTTGTAATCAGTATTTAGCAAGTGAGTCATTTAATTAACTCTTATCAATTAAGAGCAGATGGGTGATACAGGAGCCTCATAATATAGAACATCATTTCTGCCCTGCTCTGTGTGAATTCACATACATGAAAAAAATGTTTAGAATAGTAATAAACATAGCTCTTGAGTCTTACTCCCCATGGGTAAGGCATTCTTTTTCATCTTCAAATCCATGACCCTTCCTGATTTTAGGTATCTGTGCATTCAGACTTATATCCTTGATGAGGGAGCAAGTCAAATGCCAAAACAGATTTGAGGACAAGTTACATGGATGGTAATGATTAGGAGCTTGTGCACTGAGCTGTTATTGGCAATCTCTGTGAGACCTTCTGTCTTTCCTGTTGTGTGGTTTGACCAATGCAGTTGAATGATATTGTTTTTGAAAAGTATAGTTTTATCAATACTGTAATGGTCTACAACTGTTGATTTTTAAGGATCAATCTTTATTTTTCTTATCTTATCCACAAGATTATTGCTCACTTTTTTTTCTTTTTAGCTTTCATAGCAGTATTTTCTCATGTAATAATTTATAATTATCTAATGTGTTGCCATCAGCCATTGAAAGGAAAAACTATTAAATGTTTATCTGCAAAAATACACTGATGATAATCTAATATCAATTTGTTATCTATTAGATTAAATTAATAAAAATTGCATAATTTAAAAGGAGTCAAAAGGCATTATAGAAAATTCCTCATTTAATGTAATTGCATACTGAATACCTGACTGAACAAATTCCTGTTAGCATATATCAGGAGAAGAAGACATTTATAACAGGTTCTCTAATCTAAAAAATGATTTGTAAGTATCATGAAATCTTTCAAAATTTTAAATAGAATTGATGAATTATAGCAGTCTTTAAAAATATCTATAGAGGATAAGTATGTAATGAATTAATTTACAATTTATATATATATGTATATATATATATATATATATATATATATATATATATTCAGAGCTTCATTATTATATTCTAAATTTTATTAATTTTCAAGTAAGATGTTTAACTATTAGAATCAGTATAACTTGCTGTCTCCTTCAACCTAATAATTTCTATTAGCCACATATTAGGAATGTAGTCTTTTTACTTGGTAACTCTTGGTTTCAGGAATAGTGCTATTTATGTTCTTGAAATAGTAGCTTGCAAAAATACTGCATCCATACAGTCCCTACACAGCAAGAGAATTGTTCCTATTCAGTTTTCACTGTCCTTGATATACTATCAAGTTGAACTAAAAAGAAAAAAAAAAAAAATATATATATATATATATATATATATATATATTCCAAGGTAATGTTGTACTAGGAATAATAATTTATATTTTTATTGGTTCCTACAAGTTTTAACAGGATACTTTTCTGCAAATTATTTATCATTCTTCCTTAAAGGGCAAGGCTGAACATCTCTCTGTGACCCTGAAACACTCAATCTGTCAACATCTGTCTCCTATGATATCATGGTCATACTTTGATTTTCATTAATGACAAAGAATATCTGATGAAAGAGAAAAGAAAAAAGTTTTGTATTTGGTAGCTCTTTCTGCATAATATTATTGTCACACATTTAGAAGCTTAAAAGAACAACTATTTGTTATCTCACAACCACAGGTCAGAAGTCCAGGGTTTTGTTAGCAGAACTCTCTAGTTTGAGGCTTTTAACCTGCAATACTGTTGTCTAGGGCTTCAGTCTCATCTGCACTCTGGGACGAAAAGGACTTCTAACCTCATGTGCTAGTAGGCAGCATTTACTAATTGTTTGCACCCTGTGAATTGAGAGCTTCAATTTCCTGCTGGTTTGAGCCAAATGCCCTATGCTCCTTGCCTTCTGAACATGGAAAATCACAATGTTAGGACTTGTTTCTTCCAGACCAGCAAGGGAGAGCATCTTTCTTGGATGTTGCATTTTTGTACCACATAATATATATATTATGTGGTACAAAATTTATATATATATATATACATATAAATGGAATATATCTTATCACTGGATAGAAGTAAACCATAAGTCCTGACAATTAAGGGGACGTGATAACCAAGATGTAAATTCTAGGAAGCATGAATCATGGATCCACTTTAAAATCTGTTTATTACTAAAGACCATGTTACCTATAGTCTGGATGAAAAGGTGTTATATTTTCCTCAATGTCTCCTTCTCAAGTTCATGAACCTCTTGTTCCCTGGACCTTGACTGGCCCATTCTGGGAACTTTTCATATGTGTCTGAATCAGAGTACACTGCTCAAGAGTACACAAAACTGACCTTTGAAACCCTTTGCAATACAGCATGAATCCTGTACAGATCCTGGTATAAACAATTCTTAGTAATTTTTAAACGCACAGACATCATAAAATACCTATGAAGACAGAATTAAAATGTATTCAGTATTTATTCCTTATCAGATATTTTCTGGTGTATGCTTTTCAATTGAAATGATTTTTTCCCTATTTTGAGAGCAGATGTGAGCCATCTGTTTTAATAAAAAATATATATTAAATTACTCCTAAATGTAATTTGACTTATGTATATGGTTTCTTCATTAGGTTACTCCATTTTTGATATGTCACAACCTCATTATCTTGAATGCTAATGGTGTAATGGGGAGATTAAGACTCTGTATAACATCTAAACCACCAAGAGGCACAAAAGCAAATCTAAATTACATAAACATGTGCTGAGAGGATCATTGAGCAGATTGGTTCATTTAACTATATATGACCATGTGCCTTTTTCATATTTTAAGACAAGAATAAATTTGAGACAACTTTGAAATTTATTGTTTACCATTATTCAACAAATATACCTCAGTCTGGGTTTTTAAAAAATCAATATGTTTATGTGTTTAGACCACATAGTCTTTAAAGAGACTTAAAAGATAATGCTCAGGCATAATATAAAAAGTTTTACATACATTCCAATTTTTATAGACAAACTCATGATCATGGAAGGAGACTGTACCCTAAATGATTGAAAGCTTTTCTATCAAAGGGAGAATGTACTCTCCATTTACAGATAAGCTAGACAATTATAAAACCTTACCCCCAAATTTCTTCATCATTCCAAGAGCATAATGGAGAGAGATTTCTCTTTCTGCTCATTAGATGCACTGCCAGCACAGCGCTGCAGCAGCACAATTCCAGGTTACACAAGGGATAAGGAGGAGAAAGCAGATTAGTGCGGCTGTGATTATTCTCCTTTTTTGGCAGTTGTGTGCTTCCCTCTGGAGAACATACTGTTATCCCTTTGATAGTACCTCTGTACTCTGGCTTTTTGGAGATATCCACAATCTATATCACAGCCATGACCTCGGTCCCAGGGTGTCCCATCTTCCCAAATCATAGCCAAAGATTTATAGAGGGATTTTAGCCTTCATAGATGCCAAATTAAATTCTATCACATATTTTTCTTTGGCTTTCATATTTTTATAATGTTAACAACGTGGCATATTTCAAAATATTAAAAGCACATATCTTAGGAAGAAAAATAAGTTGAAAGAGTTGGCTCTTTAGGACTGGAACAGTAGCTGTAACAGTTTGGGATGTGCAGCTGGGTAGGAGCCAGCCTAGTTCATGCTCTATCAGCTGTCAAGCAAAGCACTAAAGGAAACTGCAAGGGTGTGTGTCTCATCAAGCAGAGGGACACTGGGCAGGTTTCCCTTCTAGGCCAAAAACCTGGAGAGTGAACCCCAGACAACTTTGATACCAGACCCAAGGATCTTACAGGCAGAAAGACCCTTGTGCATTAGGGCAAGGGATGGGGGAGAGTCATGTTAGGAGGATTTGCAGAAACAATCCCTTGTAATACAGCCAAAGGCTGCTGTAAAAGGTTATGAAAGACAATGAGTTGACAGTCACACACACAAAAAAAATCAGACTATTTCAAAATGCTTCCCACTAAATGGACAAAAGGTACTGACTCCTTGTTAAACCCAACTTCCTCTACTCTCTTGTACAAAGAGGAGGGCTGGGATGGCTCTCAGAGAATTGAATGGAATGCACCTTACTGAAACACAGAAATACTAACATACATGGAAAAGAAAAGTAAAGAAAAATGAACAAAGTATTAAGAAAATAAAATAAAACGTTCTCACATGTGGGGGATGCATCCAAGTCATGAATTCTCACACTAAGGTAAACAAACTGTAAACAAACAGACTATAAACAAATAGATAAAATATGCCCTCTGGTAGAAAGGGATGCAATTAGGGAAGAAACTTAAAAAATATACAAGACTGTTGTCCAGTGAATTTGTGTTTGTTGGGGAGCAGAGGTGAAATTGCTATTTTAAATATCGCACGCAACAGGTCTAAGTCACTGAAGAACATACCATTTAAACACACTGAAAAATAAAGTGACAGAGGGAAGAATGCCATCAGCCCTCTGCAAGCAGAGTGTAGTGGTCCTGGAATGAGTGTGTGCCTGGGGAAGGAGCAGCACATACAAATGTCCTGCTGTGAGATCCCAAAGGTCACATTATACAACAGTCCCAATGCCCTTGTGGCTGTTGCAGAAAGAGCAAGGTGGTGTATTTATAGGGGATGAGGTTAGTGACATGACTGTAGTGGTCCTCTTAAGCCATTGATAGAGCTGATAATTAATTTTCTGTATTAGGTAATTTTTCTTCGGTGGTTTTTCACCTTCTATAAATGGTCCTGTAACTTCACATTACAATTAAAGTTAACATCAATCCCCCCCCCCCTTAAGCTAATTCAAGGAATTAGAACAAGTTGTATCATCTTCAGGGACTCCAATAGAAAGACCAGGCAACTAGTATTTCATTCTCACTCTAAGGTAGCTGTAGCACCATTCAAAAACTGTGAAAAAGGGGAAGTTCAAACAAATGTTAACTGAGTCTGGAAAATGCCTATATACGTGTCACCTGCTATTATGTGGTTATAGTTCAAATGTTAAGGAGCCTTATGCAGAGATGATATAGCCTCAACTGACTGCCTGGAAAGGTAAACATACTGGAGACACTTATCACATTCTTTCCATGATCTTAAAAACTACTGAGAACTCTTCAAGTAATTGTTCTCTCATCCTATTGTTTTTTGGAGATGAGAGGCAGGTGAAAGGCACAGGCTGTAACCACAATGCATTGTTCTTAAGCAAGATTTCTCAGGAATCTTTGTGCTCCTACCCAGAATGCATATTATCTATTACAACAAGAGGAAAGAGCCTGAGATGCCTGCAAATTACCCATGAGATGTCTTTTTCCATTGAAAATGATTCTTGCTTGCTCAGAAAGTTTCCATAATAATCAAAATAAACCCAGCATTGTATTGGTTCACATTGGTTAGAACTTATAGTTTGAATAAGCTGCTGGAGCCACAATTTCTACCTCAAGTCAGTTATTGTCAGTGTTCTCTTTTGTGTTTGGGTAGTAAGAGTTATATAACTAAGCATCAATAAACTAATCAATAAATAACTAGAAGATTGCCATGCTTGGACCAATGATATCCATGGACCATAACTAGGAATCATGGTTAATCCTCTTCTGTGTATTTGAGGTTTATCTAAGGAAAAAAAATGAAGGAAGGAAGGAAGAAAATATTAGAAATTATTAATAACTATGTAATTGCTTTGTAATTTTATATTCTGAATCATTTCTCCCATCACAATGAAAATTATCTAAGAGAGCTGCTAGTGAGTATTCCCTAATATTTAAAACAAATTTGTCAAAAGTTAATTATAATATAATTGATACTGAAACTAAGATTTGTTTTCATTATTCTGCAGACTTATTTATTCAGATGTTGCCAAGATAAAAGCTTCTGTTTGCAGCATTCTTTAAAAAGTAAGTCACTCTTTTGTGGAATAGTGTGTGTTTTTTTAAGACTTTCTTTATTTTTTTTATAGCATTTTAAGTTTTTAGTAAAATGAACATAATTGTGCACCAGGAATGAGAGTCTCTATTGCTCCATATACTGATCTGCATTTGATGTGGTCATTGTTTGGGGTTTTGACCATTCTAATAAGCACACAGAGGCATTGAAATGTTGCTTTCATTTTAATTTTCCCAGGGGTTGTATGATATGAAAAATTGTTTTCATATATTCATTTGCTATCAATATACCTTGTTTGGTGAAATGTCTTTGGTATTTCATAGTTGGATTGTCATTTTCTTCCCATTGAATGTCAATGGTTCTTTGTATAATGTAAGTAGTAGTACTTTATCAAATATACCTTTTACAAATGTTTTCACGAGGTCTATGGATTCTTTTTTTTATTGACAATGTTTTTCTTATTGCAGAAGTTTTGATTCAAATGAATCCAGCTAATCAATTCTTTCTTTTAAGAATCATGCCTTTTGATGATGAATTTAAAAAGTCATCACAAAACCCAATATAATCCATGAATTTAAAAAGTCATCACAAAACCCAATATAATCCATATTTTCTACTATATAATATTTTACAATAAATAAGAAATTGAAAGCTATGAAAAATTTTTAAAACAATTAATTAATTAACTTTCAGTACATTGACTAATATTGAACTCATTATTTTTTTAAATAATAAAGTGTATAATTTCCTACTTCTACTGCAATCCAGTTTGGGTACATTCATAGATAATTTTCAATTTTCAGGTACCACACTGACTACAGATTTCCTAAAATTGTATGTTTGTAGATGTTCTACCTCGAATCATTAAGGATTGAGAATGAACATCCAGTGAGTGAATTTTAGTGTACTATCATGTGAGCAAGTAAAGGTAGGTGACATGCTTCAACTGGCTTGTAGGTAATTCCTTCCAGATTTTTATTTAGTTGCCAATGTTACTGATACCACTTGTTACTGGTGATGAGTGATGAGTCGTACTTCCTCACTTGTTGAAGTGTAACATTAGAGAAGTACACTGCGGCAAGCAAATAAAGCAGGGTTTATTAAAATGGGTAGCATAGATTTCTCCCAGGAGGGAGAAGGTGGCCATAGCTGGTATCCTTGCATCCCAAGAAGTGAGAGGATTTTGCCTCTTTTATACATTCTAGATTTTCTTTGTTCCCCTGCTCTATTCCCCCTTATCTCTCTTCTTCCTGCCTATGTGACTAGGCTCAGGTGATGCTCAAGTGGGATGGCCAAAAGGTGAGAAGCAGATGGAGGGTGGGTGCGGAGAAGACCAAAATGGAGTGATCCAGGCAGAAAGGGGACCCAGGGTGCATTAATTAACAACTTTTATAACTCCCTATAGGGAGAAATAATCCCTAGGACAGGTTACCTTAGCAACAAGTTGGAGCAGGGCAGGTTATTCTGATAAGGGTGGAGGAAGGACTCTGAAGGTATTAATATTTCAATGCTTATCCAACTTCAGGACCCAAATTGGCCTCCTTGATTTGATCTGACCTGTTTTACCTATCTATACTGACTGCCTCTTTTAATTCTGGTTTCATTACTAAGCACTTTCTCATTGTGAAAGCTTAAAGTAGCCGAGGCAAAAAGAATTAAGTCCTGATTCCAATTGAGAAAGACACACATTTAAGTATTATGTGGATTTTTACTTCTGATATAATAATACTGTGTCAAGGATAAGATTGCCAGGTCTTTCACCTTAGATTATAAGAATATAAAAGGAAATATTTAAAAATACTTTGTTCATAATTTTGCTTTGCTGTCATATTCAGTTGACAGGTTATAAATATGTTAATGTACTGATGAATGAATATCTAAAAATGGAGACCAATAAACATTCAAATCATATTCTGACAGGAGACAATAATACTTGCTAGCTGCTAGCTACTTTCATTCATCTATCCAATTAGCATTGCAGAAAAAGTAGATAAACCTTAAATAATATTTTCTTCAGAAAAGAAATGGGAAATTTTTTTGATGAAGTAAATGCCATTATTTCTTCTCTGTATCAGTATTAAAAAATAAACTCATTTATTTTATTTTTTATGGCAACCAAATCTTAGATATCCATTTAAATTAGGCCCATGCCGGAAGCTTCTAGAATAATAGAATAAACTATTTCATTTTGATCCTACTTCTCTTTGTCCACTACCTCTACAAGAGTAGACTGCATACCAACTATAATACATTTGGTGGGGGTGTTGCCCTACATCTTCACAACTGCTCTACATGTGTATACCACATCTGTCTAGAAAAAAAACACTCTCTTCCTGATATATTAAGAAAAATTACACAACAAGAACACACATCATAATCATTTCTGATATATTTGCATGTAGATTTTTTGTTTCTTGAATCATATCTACTCTTTACACTTTATACTGCTGAAATATTATCAAGGAGAGATAAATTCCCTTGCATATTCTGATTAGCAGAAAGTGGAAAAATGAGAAAAGTGATTTGTAAATTTTGATACACTTAAAATAAAATTAAATCTATATTGTTTTGATTACTAAATTCAATAGATTGAAATGCACTTATTCTTACAAAAAGAAGAACAAAATCCCTAAAGAGTATTGATTCCCATTGGTATTTAAAAAATTATTCTTATTGGTATTAAGAGGAAAAAAGACAAGTCATCAAAGATAGACAAACTGTTTGATGTCTGGTTCTTTTTTGAAGGTATTTGTCTTGTAAACCAAATATCATGTTTCTGACATCTAACTGAAGACAATAACTTTCTAATATTGGATAATGTAAATGAATTTGCAGTTATATAAGTACCTATAGATATATGAACATATGAAATTCCCAACACACACACACACACACACACACACACAACATACACCATTCTTTTATTTTCAAAATATTTTTGTAGCCATTAAAATAAAAAAAGGAGTATCATCCCACCTAGATCTATGGATATACTTGGTATTATTATTTCTTTGTTAAATGAAAATGAAATATAAACCAAAGAAGCATTCAAATACAGCAAATACCACCAAATAAATTTAAATCAAAGATTCTAAACAACAAAAGTTATCATATATTTGTTGAACACAAAAAAATTCTTTAGAGCAATTTGCTAATGTTTACCTTTGGTTTTTATTGGATAATTAATCATAACTTATCTAAATAACTTATCTAAATAATCATAAATTATCTAAATTTAAAATACATAATTTTAAAGAAACTTTATGAGGAAAAATAAGTTTTGAAGTGTTTAAATATAGTTTTATAACTTATTTTCAAAATAGTTTCAATACCAAATATGCATCTATTTTTAGACCTATTAATCATTTTTTTTATACCAGAGATTGAACTCGGGGACAATTGACCACTGAGCCACTTCCCTAACCCTGTTTTATATTTTTATTTTGAGACAGGGTCTCACTATGTGGTTCAGCACCTTGCTGTTGCTGAGGATTTGAATCATTCTGCCTCAGCCTCCTGAGCTTCTGGGATTACAGACATGCAACACTGTGCCCACCTCCTATTAATCTTAATTGCAAATATTCATAAGATAACATTTTTAATATTTTCACAGTATTCAAGGGAAGAAAAAGAGGAAAACAAAGGTTTAATAAAAAATGTTATGCCATTTTCTAATATATTTTCCTTTTTCTTTTTTTAAAGAGCCCCAGGTATATTGCTTAGAAGTTTTGTGTATGACAATGCTATAGTTTGGATCTTGACCTTTTCCTACAGGACATGTGTAGAAGACTTGGTCACTAGCTTGTGGTGCTATTGGAAGATGGTAGAACCTTTAAGAGGTGGGACCTAGTGGAATTAAGTTGGATCACAAGGAGCATGTTCTTGAGGATCTTTGCAATGGAGTCCCTCTTCCAACTCACTGTTGTTTCTGGCCACTATGAGGGGAGCAGCTGTGGTCTGCCATGTACTCTTTACCACAATGTTCTCTGCCTTTCCATGGAACCAAAAGAAATGGAACTAATTCACTACGGAATGAAATATTGGAAATCATAAAAATCACCTTTTCCTCCTTTAAAGTTGTTTCTTCTGTGTATTTTTTCATAGCACTGGAAAGCTAACAAAAACACTAAAAAGAGCTTAGTCTAAAACTTCATCCACAACCTATCAAAAACTGAAGTAAAGTGCAATATAGTATTTCAATGATTTTTCAGCAGAAGAGTAATTTTTATATTTTAGCTTTATCTTTTAATTATAACCTTTAAAAATGACAATTTAATGCAGCTGAAATTTTTTCCTATTTTTATATCAACCTACTTTCTTTTAGTTAAGTTCACTTACCTGTTCATTCTCATTCTTTTTCAAAATTATATAAATATAGTTCATAATGCAACATTAATTTGATAAATGAAATGATTTGAAAATCCATTTCAAATTTTTGACACACATATAAGTAACAAGTGGATGGTAATTACTGTTTTTCTCAAAAATTTCTTTTTCATGCACAAATAGACCAAAAAACAGAAAAATCACAGGCATCTTCATTCAGGTTCTTTTGTCCAACACAGAAATCAATGTCCCATTGTTCTATGCAGCAGCCCAATCGGATCATCTATCCCGTTGCAAAACCTTTTCATGTTAAATTATAACAAAAAGGCAACTCAACATAAACAATAACATGAAACAAAAATACACCAATGTTCAAATACTCCAGAACAAAAATTATGCATATACATCACTACCTATGTGATGTTTACTCAGTTTCCCCAAACTAGTGCAGTCAGATTCGAAATATTAAAGGTATGAAAATTTTAAGAAATAAAAACAAAGACATGGAAAAACAGGGACCTTGTGGAATGATCTGTCTCTGATGGAGAATGGACCTAACAAAAGGAACAAAAGTCCACATATTTATTTTAAAGGTATGGGCATTAAAGAGTTTCAGTGTGCAAAAACTTCTTGAGGTAAACAGGATGAAATTGAGAAAAACAACATGGCTGGGGCTTGGCCAGTTATGCCCATCTCTTCTACTTCGAGGCAGCTGGGATTTGAGATCAAGGCTTTTGAACTAGTGAATTCCATGACAAGCATGGAACTTTCAATCAACAGGAGTCATGCTGCAAATAGGCATTTCCCTGGCACCCTAGCATAACAAGCTTCCCCAAAGCAGGACTCACTGTCCAGGCTTCACATAGTTCAAAGCAATAATTTATTAACTGCTTATGACACATATCGTCTACATTCCAATCAGTTGAAAATTTTAATTGTAAACAAGTGGCTAACATATATGCTACTATTCTTTAACATTGACATCTGTATTTTCTGTATTGCTTATATCTATAAATCTCAGAGTGCTACATAAGCAATATCTCAGTGTTTTAAAGCCATAATTGTGATAATGAAGAACAGATATTCCCCCCCCCCCCCGTAAGGAAAAATCAAAGTGTTTTGTCCAGGTGACTAAGAAAAGAACTGCAAAATTGGAAAGTCTCACCATGACTTTCTTCTTTGTATATTTTATCTAAATAGAATAATATTTATAAGGACTACTTAGAGATTATTTTTATGAACTTGCCAAAGAATGATGTTATATACAATATTCATCTCCTTAAATTCACACACACATACACACATACCAAAGAAGGAATTATTGCTTTAATCCCCATTTCACTGCTCAGAACTAACTAATGAAGAGTGAAATCCATTACCCAACATCAATAGTAGCAGTTAGTGACAGAGCCATGATTCAAAGCAGGCATTTCAACATGAGAATCTATCCACTTATCTAAGGCTGTCATGTACTGAGTGGTATCTCCCCCCAAATCATAAATTGAAACCTAACCCACATTGTGACTGCATTGGGGGTTAGGGCCTTTGGGGAGACATTATGGTTAACTGCAATCCTAAGTGGCCTATCAAGAAAAGGAAAAGTACAAAGGAGAAGAAAGGCCATGTGAGAACAGGTCTCTTCAAGCCAGGAGTAGGGCTTCATTGGAAAACAGCTGACTTTAGACTTTCAGCTTCAAGAACTGTGAGGAAATGAACTTCTGTTCATTTTAACCACCCAACCTGTGGTATTTTGTCATAGCAGCTATATTGTACTCATTGAATTGCATGTGCTTCCATGATTAGGTGCCAAGTTTTAAATTTTATTCTTCATAGTCTGTCTTTAAGAGGGGCATCCTTAGCTAGGTGCAATGGCACACAGCTAGAATCCCAGTGGCTTGGAAGGCTGACACAGGAGTTTCATGAGTTCAAAGCCAGCCTCAACAACTTAGTGAGGCACTAAGTAACTCAGTGAGTGCTTGTCTCTAAATAAAATACAAAGATGGACTGGGGATGTTGCTTAGTGGTTAAGTGACCCTGGGTTCAATCCCTGGTACAAAAAAAGGGGGTAGGGGATGCATCCTTATCAGAAAATTTTATGTTCAATCTCCTTGCTCCTTTTCTTCTCAGTTTTTTTTTTCTATTTATTACTGTAAGAGGAAGAAAGACTTGAATGTTGTTGATGATTTGTGCTTTTGTAATGAGAGGTGACAAAACTTAATTTTTGGTCATTGAATCTGAAAGGACTTACACTATGAATTTCATGCTTCTTTTTGGTTATCTCAGAGCAGTCTGCAGGTTATATTTCAAATGTCTTCCCTATTTTTGGACACGCCTCAAAAAGCTGTATTAGTCACAGCAGATGTCACACAGACATAATGACAATGGGAAAGGCAGACAAATGTAATGACAGAAACCTAGGAGAATAATAGTGGCTAAATTGTGTGCTCTTAAGGTTGTGGATATTAAATTTATTCAAAGTTTTAAATGAGATTTATGTTTCAGGTCCTTTGCCCAGCCAAACCTGCACTAGCTGTTTGTGTGCCTTTGCATGGGTGTTTATGAGCCTAGATCCTAAGCCTTTGTTCCTTGATTTACATTTCCACTTCTATATCCTTCTGTGAGGAGCTGAGAAAGGGTCAGTGACAAGAGCTTGGTATCTTTAAGTCCTCAGGAGGCCTTTTGAAATTTTATATCTCTAAGTGGCCCAATGCACAGTTATAAGATGAATGTGCTTCAGTTCTCAGGATCCTTTAGAGACCAACTCTGTGGATACGTATTATTTATGGATTTTATGTTACCTTCTTAAATGAGAAAGAGAGAAAGAACTTGAGAACTTGTAAACTAAAATCAATACAGATAATAACCTCTCACATCGAAAAGTTTGGGATGTCTCTGTTTATTTCGTAAATGTTCTTGAGAATTAGACATACTCCTCACTAAATGACTTCATGCTTTCTCTATGTTTCTTCCCTCTTTTTCATTTTCTCCTCCATCATATCTCATTTTCTAGCTCTACTTTTTTTCTCTCCCACAACGAAAATCGTGTTGGGTTTTCCTATTATTACTTGACTAAATAAAGTCACTGAAACAGACACAGGAGGAGGCAGGAACCCATTTATTTCACAGTGTGAGAGTGATAGTTCAATATTCAGAAGAGAGCAATAATCGTGTATATGTAATACATTTTTTTTCATGTGTGATCATTATTTCAAAGATTTCTCTCCTAGAGTATTATGTGTAGGCTTTTCTAAAATAGAGTTAAATGAACTTAAGTCTAGGAAGATATTTGTAAACATAAAAAAGCCCTTGTTATTTTTATAGAGGAAAATTCAATATATTCAGCAATTTTCAAAAACCATCCAAAAAGATAGGGTGATAGAATATACTTCTTTGGCTTAACCCTGTGCCAGTGTTAGAGGGAGACTATATTTTTAAATGGAAGACATATTTAACTACTATAAATGTTCTGTATAAATTATGACTGTGCTTTAAGGTAAGACACAAAAGAAACCTTAATGCTTCTTACTTTATGGCCTAAGCCATAAAGAACATAAAATTTATTCTGACAATTTTATTAGTCACATATTTTTCTACTATCAAACTAAATAGTTGTATTAAATCTACACAGATTTAAATGTTTATATATTCATTTACTTAGACTTTTCTGCATGTCTTTTTTTTTTAATTCCTAGGGCATTTCTTCAAGGTAAAAATTAAAGAAATATTGTTTCCAGGAAATATTGGAGGCTTTTGATGTAATTTTTTAATTTGTAATTTCTAATAGGCATAGATTGCAGGTGGCGGCTAATAGGCTATGGTTTCTCCCACTGGGCAGCTCTGCCTAGAGTCCAATGGTATATATTAATTTCTCCACTTTTAGAGAAGTTTTAAACATTCTGCTAATTAAGCAATGAACTCTGGAATGAAAATGTTTCCTTTCTTCTTTGTATTTCTATACAAGAACAATGTATTTTTATAATAGGGTAATGCTGATGAAAGTGACTAACTTCTAGAAACAATGGGAATTTTATTGCATAGCCAGGTTCTATATACAAAACATGGATAATGCAAGACAGTTCATTAATTAGGGCAAAGAAATTTCCAAATATCTCATACTATGTTGATGAAAATTATCATTGTATTGTTGGATTTTCCACCTGTGCAACTATTAGTAAAAGCACAGACTACTTAACCACCTGTAATCCAGTCATTAGACAGGTGCTATATGCAAGCATTGCTTTATTGATTGGTTTTATTCCCCAAGAAAATGATAATGTAAGCATAATTTTAAAATCCTATGTGTGCAGGAATCATCTTCACTCAGTTTCTTCAAAATAATGCTGCTTGTATCATAATTACAGTTGAATATTAAACTAGAGGATAAAGGGATTTCCCTTTGACCATTTAGTACACACCCCACCCCATCCCACCCTTGCTCCTAGGACAGTGAACCAAACTCAGGGCTTTGCTCCTGTTAGGTAAGTGCTCTGCCACTGAGCAAAATCCCCAACACTAACCTTTTATCTTAACCACAAATTAGATAGATGTTGTGAATATAATTTTCACTATTATTTGTTAAGGTTTTTTTTTGCTTATTGCTATTGTTTAGTCTCAGGTTCAATTAGTTATGTTTACTAATTCTAATTTTTACATACCTTTAGTTAAATACATGGTGGTATCATTATATACACATATATTTTATTAACATGTTTAAAAATAATTCTATTATGGAATTAAGTACAGTGTAAGATTAAATATTATTCTATACTACATATGTGACATATGTCTTTGATTATCATTTTATAGAACACCCTTAAAAGTTTATTGCTGCTTCTTATAATTGAGACTGTTCTAATGTCTGAGATACAAATGTTATGATGGGGGCATGAATTTGTGTTCACATTCACTATAAATAATAGTAACAGACTATTTATTTCCTATAAATGTGAAAGGATTTAAATTGTTTCATACTTTAACTTATCAATATGTAAAATATGAATAAATTTCTTATTCTTTAGTTCAAAGTATGAAGATGGCTTTCATTTACATTCATTAAGAACTCTAATTTGAAGCACAAAGAGAATTTTTTTTTTGTACTGGATTAAAGTGGACTTCACTAATGAACTATATTCCTAGTGGTTTTTATTTTTTCATTTTGAGACAGGGTCATTCTAAGTTGCTTACTAATTCTAATTTTTATATACCTTAACATGTTTTAAAATTATTTCCAGTATGGAATTAAGTAATGGCCTCACTAAGTTGCTGAGAATGGTCTTGAACTTGCAGTCCTCCTGCCTCAGCTTCCAAATGGCTGAGATTGCAGACCTATGCCCCTGCACCTGGCAGAAAGGGAAATTTTTTAATATAAGTATACCCAAGATGACTAATGAAATATTTTCTCACCATTAATAATCAGATTGCTGAGGAAACACAGTAGAAATTGATCTAATTATTACAATAGAAACTGATATGAGATTAAAAGTAAAATTTTATACATGACATACTAAAGAAAGAATTCTACATAACAAACATAGTAAGGAGAACCAAAGAAAGAAAAATTGTCACATTTTTTAGTTTTTTAAGAATTTTAATTTGTTATATATGACAGCAGAAAGCATTATAATTCATATTACACATACAGAGCACAATTTTTCATATCTCTGGTTGTACACAAAGTAGAGTCACACCATTTGCATCCTGATACATGTACTTAGGGTAATGATGTCCATCTCATTCCACTGTTTTTCCTACACCCATTTCCCCTCTCTTCTGTTCCCTCCCCTTTGCCCCATCTAGAGTTCATCTATTTTTTTCATGCCCCCCCCCCCCCGCACCAAATCATGAATCACCATCCTTAAATCCGAGAAAATATTCAGCATTTTGGTTTTTGGGATTGGCTAACTTCACTTAGCTTTATATTTTCCAATTCCATCCATTTACCTGCAAATGCCATGATTTTATTCTCTTTTAATGGTGAATAATATTTCATTGTGTATATATACCACATTTTCTTTATTCACTCATCTACTGAAGGGCATCTAGGTTGGTTCCATTGTTCAGCCCTTGAGAATTGTGCTGCTATAAACATTGATGTGGTTGGGTCCCTGTAGTATGCTGTTTTTAAGTTCTTTGTGTATAAACTGAGGGTTGGAATAACTGGATCAAATGGTGGTTCCATTCTAAGATTTCCAAGGATTCTCTCTACTGCTTTCCATATTGGTTGCATCAATTTGCAGTTCCACCAGCAATGTACAAGTGTGCCTTTTTCCCCACATCCTCTCACCAACACTTATTGTTGTTTGTCTTCAAAAAGCTGCCATTCTGACTGGAGTGAGATGAAATCTTAGAGTAGTTTTGAATTTGCATTTCTCTAATTGCTAGAGAAGTTGAATATTTTTTCATATATTTGTTGATTGATTGTTAATTTCTTCTGAGAAGTATCTGTTCAGTTCCTTGGCCCATTTATTGATTGGGTTATTTGTTTTTTTGGTGTTAAGATTTTTGAGTTCTTTTTATATCCTAGAGATTAGTGCTCTCTCTGATGTGTGTGTGGCAAAAATCCAAAATTTTTATTCACCTTAGTTGCTGTGACCAGCGTGGCCAAACTAGCAGGTTCTGGTGAGGGGCGATGGGAGATTGGAAGAAATAAAGAGTCAGCACACACAGATCTTGAAGATAAAGCTGGGGTTTGTTAAGTCGCTGCTCTCTGATGGAGAAATATGTCTAAAGAATTATACCAGCAATCTTTATTATATATGTCTCTAAATCAGATTAAAGACTATGCAGCATTATTATTATTATTATTATTATTATTATTATTTGTATTCATGAAAGTTACAGAGTTAGCAACAGTATGCAGCTATTTCCTCAGTTACATTCTGCAGTTTCAATGTGCAATGTTAGGAGCATTGTGCTGCTCTCAAGAAAGCCCATTGCTTAAAGTTACTAATTCTCAGGCAGATTTAGGAGCAAGTGAAACATTGTTGTTATTTTAGCAAGGAAGTTCCTTCATTCCTTGGAGCTGCTGTACCTGAGATTAAGGTTGAAGCTGATAAGACTCTAGCATGGAGGACATCTCCATAGCAACAGGGCATCCTATGCCTTTGCACAGAGACTTTCCCAGTCACTTCACAGCCAAAGTCATCAGGAACCCCAAATTCAGACACTGGTCTCCCAGTCACTGTCACCACTATCCACACTCACTGATTGTTTCTTTTGCTGAGAAGAAGCATTTTAGTTTGAATCCATCACATTTATTAATTCTTGATTTTAATTCTTGTGCTACAGGAGTCTTATTAAGGAAGTTTGGGCCTAATTTGACATGATGGAAATTTGGGCCTATTTTTTTTTTTCTAATAGGCTCTGTGTCTCCTGTTTAATTCCTAGGTCCTTGATCCACTTTGAGTTCAGTTTTATGAATGGTGAGAGATAGAGGTTTAATTTTTTTTTAATTTTTTAAAATTTTAATTTGTTATATAAGGGGTTTAATTTCATTTTGTTGCATGTGGATTTCCAGTTTTCCCAGCACCATTTGTTGAAGAGTCTCTTCTCCAATTGAACTTGAACTATTCTGGGTCTATTATTTTTGCAGATGAGTTTCATGACTGCATTTTCTATTTCTATAAAAATGTCATTGAGATTTTGATTGAAATTGCATTAAATCGGTATAGTTCTTTTAGGCATCAAGAAAAATTATGTAGTAAATGACAAGAATTAGTTAGCAAAGGTCATTTTTTTCCTATAACATAATAGAAAAATTAGAAAATTAATAACAAATATTATAAGACAAAATATGATAAAAGATAGCATCTGGAAGGTAAATACAGGTATGGTAATTATTAACTTATTGTCTTTTACCTCCAAATTGTCATTCTAGATTTTTTTTTTTTGGATGCAGACTCAGGGTCTGCGAACACTATTTTTATTTACCTTATGAATATCCTATTTGTTTCTCCTAAAAAGGAGCAGCAAAATTAAGTGCAAGGTTAGAGGAGCTGAAGGGCATGGCTTTGTCCTATTGAAAGATTCCCTCACACGATGCTGACCAGGCCTTCATCTTGGATTTGCCTGCTTCCAAAACTATAAAACATAATATTTGATATTATAAATTACCCAGTCTGTGGTACTCAGTTGTAGCAGCACAAAAAGGACTGTATATGTGTCAGGTTGAATCCTACTTACCCATCAAAATTTTACTTCCACTATGACTCCTTTCTGACATCTTCAATAATCCCTTAAAAGGCTTAGATAACTTCCTACTAGTTACTCTGTTACCCAGTGAACAGTTATTGAAGCTCTCATGCTGTCTAGAGGTACAAATTTACTTGTCTTTCTCTTTTACTGAACAGTAAGCTCTTTGAGGAACTGAACAATTTTTTTAAAAACTATTTTTTTTATTTGTCAGTGGATTTTATTTATTTATTTGTGGCACTGAGGATCTAACCCAGGGCCTCACACCTGCCAGGCAATTGCTCTACCACTGAGCCACAACCCTAGCCCAGGAACTGAACAGTTTTTTACTCATTGGATATGGATGTATATTAGTACAATTGTCACATACTAAGTGCTGAGTAATTATTAATATATAAATTAATATTTTTCAAGTGTTGATTGTATTTTCAAAATTAGGATTGCCAGATTTAACAAACTTAAAAATAAATGATCCCCCCAGGTAAGTTTGAGGTTTGGCAAAGAACAAATAATTTTGGTAGCTGTATATCCCAAACATCAAATTGCTAAAACAACAAGCATTTTAATCTGGAATTTAAATTAAACTAGGTTAACTGTATTTACCTGGTAAACTAGTTGGAATAAAATATTTTAAGACTAACTGGATTCTAAAATTCTGAGAGAAAAATCTTAATGTTTCATATATTACAATCTGATGTGATTATAGTTATTTACATATTTGTACTTACAAATACATACATATTTGTAATTCTTATTGTGACTATTCCAACTTGATCCTCCTCAGTGCAAGGTTTATATAAATATATGTAATATTGATACCTTTAATCATAGAATGAGTTGTTGATTAAATGGACAGCATTCATTGTTAAGGTGAGTTGAGAACACTGTATGTAGATTGAAATGGAATAGGCACAGAAAGATGAACTCATTTATATTTGTACTGACTATGGAAATCATAAGACTATATTTTATTGTGTCATTTGATGGATAGAGCTCTCCAATGGCTATAATAAGTAGACCTGATGTCCTAGATTCAAGTTAATGTTTTTCTAACAACAGTGCAACACACTTTATCTCCCAGCAGGACACATCTGAATGTCTATTGACAAGCCCTGTGGTGTGACTCAGCTAGGCAAATACCAGCCTGAAGGTCACCCTTTGAAAATTATGATGTTTCAGGTAGATCCAATAATGTCAGTCTACCCTGAACCACTCTTCAGGTTTGTGGACTTGGAATATAAATGTCCCAAACACAGATTTTGACAGGTAATAATTGCTTAATAAATGATGGCTTCTTTTCCCAACACATTTGAATTCATTTCAAAAACAAAATGAAAATATAGTTTAAAAGAAAATCTTGATCCCTGGAAGCCCAGCATTTTAGAACCATCAGTCAACCTAAAATTTAAGATAGTTATAGTGATTTAATGGATTGTAGAAGCACACACAATTTGCTTGCTTAAAATAAAAACACAAACACCTGGAATCCTTGAGATATATTTTGAAAACTTTTGTCAAATAACTACATTTTATTAATCCTGTTAGTTTCAATATGGGGCTATGAAATTCCTTAAACAAAAAATGACCTATATTTTAAAAAAATTTTATAACTCAATTACAATCAGCAATGCTAATGCTGGATTCTAAAATTTTGAGGGAAAATCTTAATGCTTCATATATTACCATCTGATGTGAGCATAGGTATTTGCATATTTGTACTTAAAAATACATACATATTTATAATTCTCAAAAAATGAAATTCCTTAAGCAAAAAATGACCTATTTATTTTTTAATTTTATAACTCAATTACAACCAGCAATGCTAATGCTACCATCTGGGCATATTAGGTTCATTGTCTCTGTACAGCAAAGAACTGAAGAACAGGACAGAGTGATAGCAAGTGAGCATCAGGTTTATTGCAAAAGCAATAGTAACAGACTTCTCCCAATAGAAGTGGGCCCTGGAGCCAGGAGTCTGGTTGGGGAGTTTTGGATTATTCTTTTTATGGTCTCTGGGATTCCCTCTTTTCCTTATTCCTCTCCTGTCCATGCACTCCTCAGTATTATTTTGATTGGTGTCTGTTGTGTCCACTTGTCTGTTTTAGTTTTTCTATTGAATCTCCTGCGTAAGAGTACAAGTTACAGAAGCGTCTATCTGACTGGGTCCCTGCTTTGTGTCCATGAGCACTCTTGTCATTGGAAAAATGCATCTAGGACCTTTGTTCTAGTTCTCCCCCAATTTCCTCCCTCACCATCTTGCCCTAGCTGCCTATACCCTCTACCTTTCCCTCACTAATATGGCCCAACTTCAAGTTTTGTGAAATTTGAAAGTCATCTCAGTGCATAAGTTATTTAAAGCATAGAATTTGATAAGAGAAAGAGAGATTTAAAAAATAGATGGCGGGACATAGAACCTAGCACTCTGGGTTCACTGCTCAGAATCATCACTCAAACTTTAAAGGAAGAATAGAGAAAAAAAAAAACAGCAAATGTGATTCATTGTAAAAAAAGAAATAAAGCATTTTGATTTGAGTTTACTGGTGTACAACTTCTTGGAAAGTGTTTGTGCACGCTAATAAGGGTACTAATGGTTGATGTAAATCTGGTTATTCTAATGATGAGATTGGTTGCCAGAGGAGCCAAACAAGTGATTAGGGAGGTTTCTTCTCTACTCTCTGACTTCAAAGGAAGGTGAGGAACCTAATTTTAAATTACTTAGTAATGATGAATACTTCAATCAGTCAGAGCTAAGTAATGAAAACCCCATTTTAAAAAATGGTACTGTTTGGAAAGTGTAAATGTTGCTGAAAATGTAGAGGTACCAAGAGTATGATATGCCTAGAGAAGGTATTGAAACTCTGGACACTGACTACTACATCTGGTCTATTCACCTCTTCCACATACCTGCTCACTTTTATTCTTTATAATATTCTTTATAATAAAAAGTGGCCATAAATAAACCACTTTCTTGAGTCTGTGAGTTGTAAAAAAATGACTGAACTGGGAAAGGGCTGTCTCAAGAACCTCCTGTTTTATAGAATGCGCTTCAGAAATTCCAGAGGCCCAGATTAAAGGAAGGGCTCAGTCTTGTGCAATGGAGTCTTTCATCTATGAGAAGTGACTGTAATACCAGTTGAATGGTGTCAGAATTGAATTGAACTGAATTATAGGATATCCAGTTTGTCTTGACAGGAGAATCTGATGTGTGGGTGGGAAAACCCCAAACATCTGTTGTTGGAAGTGAAGTGTTACAAGTGTTGAGAGTATAGTATGAGAAGACATCGGTCTGTTAAGTTTTTTGTTTTGTTCTTTCTTACTCTATGCTGAGAAACAGGGATTGAGAAAAGGAGGAAAGAAAGTGCAGTGTTTCACAATCGAAGAGGCTGGAGTCCAACTATGCAAAGAGGACCAGACCTGATTAGAAAAACATACTGAAAAATAACTGGCAAAATATGCTTCAAAACTGTTAAGGTCACAAAAAGTAAAAATTGAAAGGCTGTCACAGACCCAGTGTGGCTGAGGAGAATATATAACCGAATGAAAGTGGCATCCAGAATTGGATCCATTAACACATAATTGAATTGATAGGAAAAATAAAATAAAGATATACTTTTTAAAAAAACTTCTTAAATACCAATACTAGCATAATGGGTCTAATAGAGAAAAGTGTGGATCTAAATAATTGCATGTTGGGTTGTTGATTATTGTGAGGACTTAGTTGAGTTCACCTAATTATAAGAATGTTGAGGCACAACATGGCTGTTGTAGTTACAAGCCTCAAATGAAGATTGTACCAAATTCTTTAACAAGGGCTTGGTACAAAGGTCTTTGTTTTTTTTGAACCTTAATAGTTGTAGAACTATAAATATATCCCTTAGCTCTCACTGTCAAACCAGATGCACACTTGTTTTTGCTCTGTAATTTTAATTAGGTTTATTATAATTGCCCTAAAGTGATCATAGAAGTATTGAAAGTGTAAATACTATACTGGTTTTCAACTTTACATCTAATTATGCATCAGATGACTTTTAAGTACATATATTGCACTTAAGGTCCTGGACGATTGAAACTTATCTTATTAGTGCATATTGGACAATTAAAAATTAAACTATAGCTTAGCAATATTTCAAAAATTATTTTTAATATTTTTAAAATCATACATATTTAAAGTCATTCATGTTATAACTATACTTCAACTACTTGTATCTATAGTTAAAATCTATACATGAATAAAACGAAAAGCTTTTTACCTATATTTGTGGAGCTAAAATTCCTTTTTAAAAATTTTTTTTCAGGTTCACAGCATAATGTGTGAAATTCTTCAATGCACCTTTTCACCTTATTCTTCCACAAATCTTATTTTTTAAGAAGAATTATTTTGAGCTTTATAAAGCTTTCCCCCTTTGGCTTGATTATGGTTGACTACTCTCTCAATCACACATGTCAGCTTGTTTCAAAGAGCAGTCAAGGAGCAAAAGATTCTAATATATGTAGGTTTAATCTGGTGTTTGCTAATAACTCCTTTTCAGATCTGAGAAAAAGCATTTGCTTTCTCTTGAACACATACACATGCACAAACACATGATCTCCTTTGCAAATTGCCACACAAGCTCTGGATAAAATAATATTAGAAAAATGATTTTTATCCATTCTGCTTAATCCAAATCTTGAAATGCAGTGACATTTGAGTCCATGAAAAAAAAGTAAGCAGTTTTATAAAAGAGAATAAACACCTTTCTGAGATTGAAATTAACGTGTTGTAACATTAAAAGGGGAGCAGAATAAATAAGGCTGACAAATTTTGTTTTATTTATTTATTTTTCCTCAATTCTAAATTACAGACAAAATCCAGTTGTTACAAACAAGCCTGGTATTAGATCATTGTGCTCTGTGGGCATAGCTGTTCAGTTTCTTAACTTCAATCCATCTGTTGAGTCATCACTTTATTTGCTTAGAAATCTTATTTATTTATTTATTTTTTATATTGCACAGACTGCAAGTATGTGGCTCTACATGCTGTTGTGTCTACCATATTTCCAGCAGGAGTTCTCTCTCTTTTGAGGTATCCGAGCTTTATTTTTTTGTATATATGTTCACACCTACTGGCTAGACATTCCTGTCAAAGGTATTTTGAGCCATAAACAGAGAATATATAGAAAGCAGTCCCAAGCGTGTTAGCTGCCGGGATAATCTAATTTCTTTGATGGACTCTTAAAGACACCTGGGTTTCCACAATCGGTGTAAAATCAAAAAGACAGGTGAAAGGCAGGCTCTGGCAAAACAAGGTTTTTAGTGGAACATAATAGTGTAATTCAGAGTTAGAACACAGTTAAAAAGAAAATAGTCCAATTCCGTGTTACCTCATTTCAAACTGCAGTCTTGCATCTGTTACTAGTTAGAAAATAAAACAATCTATAGCTAGTCATTTAGAAAGGTGTGACTTAAATGAATCCGTGCTTTAGCAGACTCCCAGTAGTTGTTAATCACAAAAATAAACAGATACAATATGGTCTCTTTCATTTTGATTAAGAAATAACAAATAGGCTTATGTCTCTACCAACTTGCCCAAATATGGAATAGGATAATCACATCTGAGTCTTGGTGTTAAATATGGGTTAAGCTCTAGGAAGACTGTATTAACTTAAAAAAAAAAAAGTATTAAGCTTCTAACAATTTTTAAAATAGTCAATAGGGATTATCAGATGAGAACAATTACTAAATGGCACAAAAATATAAATAATGTTCATGCATCCAAATGAACAAAATTATAGTTTTCCTGCACAAATACATTAAATTATAATACTTAGTCTGCTGGTACTTTCTGAACATGGCAGGGATCCTTGTGCTGACTTCCCCTGCTACTTATCTCTTTTACACATGCTGGGTGTAAAACCAGCTTAGACAACTATCTTAGACAACACTCATTCATTAGCATTAAAGCACATTTGTTAATACAACTGAATGTTTTTTCTGCATAAAGGAAGGTTAAGATCTTCTCTTGGTGGCAGAACATTTAGATTAACAATGAATTTGTAATTATATTAAATTAAGTATCTAATTTATCCAAGTGAATTATCTGCATAGATAGCCAGAGGAGCTTGAGTAGTAAATTTAGACACAGTTATAATAGTCGCCAACTGAGATCATTGGATATGGTGTTAGAACTTATTTTTGTCGTTCTGTTGGCTCTTTATCTGTGATTGCATTACATCTATTACAAGTGACCTTGGAGATGTATGCATTTAATTATAATGAGTGCTCTTCCAGAATCTTTAAGTGTTTTTCTCAAGTGTGACTTGTAGGTCTGGTTCATATTAAAAGTATCATTAATGAATTGGAAAAGAGCTGGTTTCTGCACTGTTATTTCCTCTTGCTAAATGTTTAAAAAATAGGAAGTAGGTAAATACATAGATCATAGATAGCTTTAGTTCATATTATATAGTGATCTGACTTGTTCATTTTAAAATACTGTTATCAGTGTGGATAGTTCCTTTTTACTCAAACCTTTGCCTTATTTGACAACTTAGGCTTAAATACAGAATTTTTTTGATAATCACTAGAAAATATTAATTATTCATAATATTATTCTAGCAAGCAAAGCCTTTCAGTAAGTAATTAGGAAGCATCTATACCTCAGTATACTTCAGAAAACATCCAGAATTATGGGAATTCCTTCTATTACTGAAGACACACTACACTAAAATATACGTGCCCTGGGTTAATCATGCTTACCAAACTTCCTGTATGGAAATCCTAACCTTCAACACAACAGTGCTGAGAGACAGGACATTAAAAAGGTAGTTATGTCATAAGGGATTTACCTCATGAAGGGATTAATGCATTATCCTCAGAAGAATTTATTATGCAAAGTAGATTTCTTCTAAAAGTTGAGTGCTCTCTTTCTCACTCATGTGACATCTTCTACCATATTATGACACAGCGAGAAGGCTCTCCTCAGATGCAACTGGCCCTCAGCTTATACCTCCCTGTCTCCAGAAGAGTGAGGGAAATCAGCTCTCTTCATTACAAACTGCTCTTATTCTCTTAATAGCAACATAAAAAGGACTAAAACAGTGTATGTGTTTTATTTTGAGCTTGACTGATTTGATGACAGGATTTGAAATTTTGTTGTATAAAATGTACATACCTCTCAAGTTCTAACTTAGTTTCATCCTCTATAATAGGGAAAAAATATGAAAATGGCTCTAGAATAGAATAAAATAGTAAACCAAATGCCCCTTCTGCATAGTAGAGACTCAATATCAAAATAGTATACATCATTAAGCTAATTTGCTATTTCCACTCTGGCATACTGGAAAACCCTTAACAAGATTCTATAAACCTTCCTGCATGTTTGCTTGAAACATTAAATAAACTTCATTTACACTCTTGGAGGCTGTTTTATCATTTGGGTAGGTATAGAGTTTAAACTCCAACTTGGAACAGAACAAAAATAGTGCCTGTTGTACTTTTATGAATGTTTTGTAAGTCAGAAATAAAGCCAAAGCTAAGAACTTCTAATACAGTAATGTTATTCGTCAGAATCTTAGATCAGTGTTCCACTTCTTGAATGTTTTTTTTTTTTTTGCGAAGGTTGCCTGAAAATAAAAGAGGGAGAGAGATTAAGCGTTTTCATATATTCCTGTGCTTTGTACTCTAATATGGTGAGGCCAGTAGCCTTGCATTTAACTTTATGTTTGAATGTTATTTCAAATTTATGTCACCTTTGTTAGAAGTATGTGTCTTTCACATTTTGTATGTTATATTCTCTTCTTTCTCTTAAGTACTATAACGATTGATATTTAAGTATAAATAGAGACAGAGATAGCATACAGTTCATTTTAAACGTGTATTAGAGCATAAGGATGAAGCTCAGTGGTAGAGTGCATGCCTAGTGTGCACAATATTCTGGATTTGATTCTGAGCATAACAAAAAACAAAACAACAACAACAACAACAAAAAAACTATAACAAACCAAATAAACGGTGTATTTAATTACACACACTTAGTCTAACCCCAAATGTATCAAGCAGGTTACAAATATTTGTAAATTCTAAGATGAAAAATACTTACTAAAATACTATAGAGTCATCTCAATAATTTACTTGTTATGTGGAAGAAAGCTATGAGAATCACACACCTATGTCTACTGTATCTACTTTAGGAATAGGACTAAGCCTAGGAGGTTAGTAGTACATGTCTAATTCTCTGTAGTAACTCTGGCTTGTTTTCAGGAATGTTGTAAATACACATCCAGCTCACCTTGGTCTGCCATATGGTTAATATGGCATTCAGAAACTCAGGTAAAGTGGGAGTGTTCATACCCTATTCTTTGGAAACTAATCACCCGGTCTTTATGTGCCTAAATGAAAACTCAGCATTTGTAATCTTGCTTGCATATTCAACTCAATACAGAAAAAACATTGTTCATATCAATTATAGAAATTGTTTCAAAACTGAGTTACATGTTCATTCAATAGGCATTTCAACCCAGAGTGCATGGTCTGGGTAGTAAGAATGGTATAAGAGGGAAAAAAATCCACATTGTGTGTGCTTATTGTAGTGTTGAATATTCTTTCAGAGAATGCTCTATTATGGTTTCTTTTCTCTGATTAGGAAGCCTGTCTTTTCAGTTCAAAAACCCCCCATGATGTGAGAGTGTAAAGAAAGCGTGCAGTGGGGAAGTGACTTGCTGGACCATTGAAGTTCAATTTAAGCATGCAAGGCAACTCTGGGGAAAGTGGAGCTGCTCTAGTCTGTGCAGCTATCTGTATCCCCTGAGCTGGTAGGAGGTACTGGAAAGTGATGGCAGAACAACGGGGTACCTTTGATTCACAATAAGATACTAACTCTTTTAGAATGAAAAGCCACCTGTTGTTTGTCAAAAGGTACTACTTACTGATTATTGCTTTACATATTAATGCAAAGGACCCTTGGAGGTAGTCTCTGGTACAGCTGCTGAAAGTCAGTCTTTCACCTGTCTCCAGTAGGGCAAACTTTAAAAAAAAAATGTGTTTTGTACAGCTGTTAGAAATGCTTCTTAAAAAAAAAAATCAGAGCCTTCTGCTGGGGGCAATGAAGGGGTGAGGCTATGGGGAATATTGAGTTGCTTATTGCCAAGCACAGAAAAATGCTAATAAGATTCATGCTGAGAAAAGCTCTCACTCATCAGGGTGCATTATTGCAGACATTAAGCTGAGGCTGTGAATTGCTGTTAGCCAAAACCAGAGAAAGGCTAACATGTATTGTGCCAAGAAATACCTCTTGTCACCAGGCAAATCACTGTCTGGGGGCGGGAGGTTTGTTGTATTGTTTTGGCATTTGCTCAGCACAAGATCCCTTCTGAGGTGGTAAATCTATCACTAGACACTGAAGGTATATTTATGTTAATAAGTTATTTGCTGATAAATACAAAATAATAAAGAATAATCATATGATTTAAATAATAGTCAAATGTATAAATGCAGGCACATTAATTATGTACATAATAATCTAGTGTTTGCTGTATGCGGTTCCAAGTCTCAATTATGTGAGATTAGTATGATACCAAAGAAAGTGAAAAGAGGCGTTCACTGTCTTTTCAAGAGAAATTCTATAAATGGCCATAAGTATAGAAAAATCTATTCATTTTTTTGGCAATATATCACCATATAACATGCATAAATGAGGTAATCTGGAGTCTTTTTGTTTTCCAGAAATTAAACAGTTAATAACATGGAATATCTACAAAATTAAAATTTAATGGAACAAAATGCTGATAATTGTGTGATTCTACTTATTTTAACATTGTAACTTGGTGCATGCATCTCGCTCAATTGCATGTGGAAGAAAGCTCAAGGTGTGTGATCAGTGAAGTGAAGGAGGATATTGAACACAGTGGATGTCTTGGCATTGCTTACTAGCTGTGGGTTAAGGTGTGTTAATGAGCATCATTCAATTTTTACTGCTGGTAGCAATTGGGATCATCTAATAAAAACAACAAAAAATTTCTTCCTTTATAAAAATTATCCTGGTTTAAACAAACCTTTTAGCACAGTCAAGTAGAAATTCATAGAGAGGCAGATTAGGGCTGTGAAATTTAGGGAAATCTAAGACATTCTTTTTTTTTTTTTTTCTTTTTTTCTTTTTTTTTTTGCTAACCAGCTTGCCTTGCAAGGACTCTACTTTCATGCACCTTCCTTTCCTTTTTGTTAATAAGGCTCTAAACCACCATGATAATTGAGAACTTACAATAATATGTTGATTCTACTTATGCAAAGAGAATTAACTTTCACCTTCACCATTAGATAGTTCAGAAATACATGGATTGTTCTAAAATATTTTGTGTGTATGTGTGTGTGTGTGTGTGTGTGTGTGTGTGTGTGTGTAAAATAGCAATCTGGAAATGTCCTGCCTATGAAGATTGCCTGATAATCAAGGCTAGGATTTATTGTTTTCAGTTATATCACTTTTGACAGTGTTTTCTGTATCAACTAAGAAGCCTTCTTAAGAGAAAGGAAACACTGTTTTGTTCAGAAGAAAAATTTAACTTCCAATTTCCTACCTAAATTAACACCCCCAAACATATTCCTGGTCTGAGTTCTTGCAAAGGAAATCAAACATATCTTAAAAACAGTCAGGAATACTTTTATTTAATACTATTACAATAGGAGAGAGAGATTAAATTTTTAAAAAAGCAAAATCAAAATATGGACAGGTTTTAGAAGGATTGGATGACTACTGGAGAAATACAGAAAGATGTTATAGGGGAAGTAGGTACCAATGATAATTTATCTGAGTTTTGCTAATTGCCCTTTATCTAAGTTAGGCTCTTACTATCACATAGGTCCTGGGGAAACAGGGGTCCTATCTTTCTTGATACTTATATTTTGGAGGGTTGGTTCTCAGGTCATCATGACACTAGTGCATCACTGATTTACATCATAATGTGTCACAAAAGGCATTTACAATTGTAAATTTTTTAAAGTAAATGCACTAGTAAAAGGGAGATCTGGGACTTATGGTGGGAAAGAAGTGCTAAAGAGTTTAGCCAAGTTGATAGAAAATTTAAGACCAGCTTGACACAGATGAGCTGCTCCTGATAAGAAAAAGGAAACAGAAGATAAAAATCATGGTTTTGTGAGTTAAGACCCTCTGTTCTAACTCACACATAAAAAATTGTTATCTTGTAGGAGTTCTGAGTGAAGTAATGTAAGTGAAAAGAAAGATCGAAAATGTTCTTTATAAAAGGAATTTGGATTAGGGAATATGCAAATTATATATCCTCATAACCTCAAAAAAATAAATCCTCATAACCTTTGTTAGTACTTAAGACATACTACCTCAAAATGTGAGTGTAGAATACCAAAATATACCCTGAGCATGCTTCTTTGAGTTATCTAAAGCTGGTTATTCTAAGATAACAGAGAAACAGGTATGCCTTTTAAAAGCTGCCCTTATGTTACAAAAGAAATTTATACTTGTAAAATCATCTGTCAGTAAGAACACTACCCCAAGAGGCAAATTTTATTACTTGAGAGACCATCTCTGCATATGAAGAAAACATTAATTAACCACACATTTCCTCCCCTCACCCCCCATAACTCCTACACTCCCAGAAGCCCCAACCCCTTATTCCCTTCAGAATAGAAGCTTTTTGAGCTTTCAGAGTGCACAAATCTCATGTTTTATACATATGTAATTGAAATGGCTTTATCCTTGTTATGGATTGGATATAAGTTATCCTCCAAACACTTCTGTGTTAATGCAGGAATGTTCAGAGGTGAAATGATTAAATCATCAAAATGAATCCTGATTGATACATTCTAGCTTGAATGGACTAAATACCATCATGATCCCGGGGAGCACAAACACTGTTGGAGCTGGCATCAGACACAGGCATCATCCACATGGTACTGCTTCTGTAGGAATGCAGGGTTTTGCTATCAGGGAGTCATGGAGGATTTTACTGAGATTTCAAAGGAAGGCCTGAGAGGCCCAGCAAAGTGTAGCAGGTTCAGAATCCCATTGGGCTGCCCCTGAGTGCCTGATGCTGTAAGTTGTGAATGGAATTTCAGTACAGAATGGAGAACCCAGGGATTCAGAGATGACAGTAATATGGATTGTTAGCGGAGGAAAACTGCTGTGTGGGGAGAAAGCCAGGCCAAGAAAGAGGCGATGAGTGCTTGCCATGAGCAAGTTATGTCATTAGACCAAGCACGTTTATATATTTCCACAATGTCAGAATGTATTGAATAACAATAAATTCACAGGCTGTACCACTTTCAACAATGGAAGTTCAACAAATACTTGTGGGTCATATGTCTTATAGTCATAAACAGGAGAAAACACAGGTTATCTCAGTCTAATCTTAATTTCTAATATATAAAACACTCAAGTCACACATCATACATCATACAAATATACAGACTAAGAAAGGTTAAAGACAGCTGCAGGGTTTAAGGACGATATGGCAAGAACACAGGCAGAGACAGATATGAATACAGAATAAAGGAGTCACTATAGGTGGTCAGATAAAGATTTAATACACTAATTCTGTGGAGCTGTCAAGGCAGAGGAGCCAGATAGATGGAACTTTCAGTTGCAAAGCTTTAGCATAAAGTGTTAGCTTAGAGTGAGCTACATATTGTGGTCATGGGCTTGGGAAACCATATGGTTCTGAAGCCCTGTAGTAACAGGAAATTGGAGGTCATCTTTGTGGCACTTTTCCTGGATGTCCTGTTGATGGGGTCAGGGTGCCACTGTATTTAGTCTTTTATGGGTCTTTTATGAAGTAGTTGTATCTGGTGAGGTTGGTAAGCTCCCATATCTGGTGTTTCTGATATGAATAAGGAATGTCCATGTGTCTAGATGTTCCTTGACTTAGCTTGATAAATTAGCCCGTATAAGTTATTTGTCAATTTGTACCTTATAGTTGTGCCAGGAATGTGGTGGTTGTTGACTTGTACAGATGAGGTGGAAAGTCATTCTACCTTGGCATTTCTACCCAGAAAGGAATAGCTTGTGGCAAACTACTGCTTCACTAAATGAAGTAACTCAGGTGTAGGGATAGATCAAAAACAATGTTCCAAACATCATGGTATAACTCAGAGCAGGGCACAGACTCCTTTCCACAGCACTGCAACCAACAAGGTCAAAAGTTGCAATGCTTAAGGTCTCTTGACAGAACATCTCCCAGCATGTGTCCCAGATGTCAGAGTTAGAGTTAGGTCTATGTTAGAGAGAGTAGGTCTTATTTTTGTCTCATCACTTCTCTATGATCCCATTCTTTCTTTTCAGATAAGAATATTTAATCTGTACCATTATATGATGGCTATCTGTAACTTGTTTTTGATTATAGAACTCACAGCCAAGGGTCTCAAAAAAGGCTTTGGACTTGGACATTTGTTCAATGTTGAAACTTTTAAGACCATGTCCCTCCTCTTGGAGACAGACTAGTTCATTTTGCATTGTGAGATGGTCATGAAATTGGGGGGAAGGGCAGTGGTTAAATGTTAGAGTTTGAATATAAGATATACTTTAAACTCTCCTGTGCTAATATAGAAATATTTGATGGTAAAATGATTACATAAAAAAAAGAGCCTTACTATAATTAGTTCATCCTACTTTGAATGGAGAAACTGGGTTGTAACCCATGGAAGATCATCCATGACTGGAGGAGGTGAGTCACTGAGGGCTTGAACTGAGTGAGTTCATCTTCTTCATGGCCCCTTCCCCTCTCTTTCTGTTTACAGGCTAACAATGGTGGAGCAGCACGTCTCCACCATATCCTTCTTTCATGATGTTCCGCTTCATCTTGGACCTAGAGAGAAGGAGTACATTTATGGTCTGAACCTCTGAAAATATGAGCCCAAATAAACCTTTTCTCCTTTAAGTTATTCTTGTCAGGTGTTTTGGTCACAACTAACTAAAACACTGCTGCTAATATATCTCATACCAGTTTATTATGTAGCATAGCCAAAGAAAATAGGAAGGTGAAAGGATGCCATTTTTTCTTCTCTTACCCCATAATTGGAGAATGTATTAATGGAATTTTCCCAGGGAAAGCACGCGAATGCTATGATTTTTTTCATGAACTTTTGTGAGTAATCTTTTTCATGTTGCACATGATTGACTTCATGAGATTCTGCAATCCTTACACTCTTCAAAATACAATTTACTTTCTCCTGCTATCTAATATTTTAACTTTATTTTCTTAGAAAAAAAATCAATAGAAATTTTAATTAATTTCCTTATAATCAGAATGTCACCAGTGGTGGTCCAAGGATGTCTTAGACACTGGGACTTCAACTCCAGGGGATAGAGTCCTTGACAAATCTGTGGAAAAGAATTTCTAATCACATCAGATACTGAAGCACAGAAGATAAGGTTTGTGGTGATTTGGTAATTCTCAGCAGTCTTAGGTTGATGTATTCATTATCTAATTACAAGATAACCTTGAGAATATATTCAGTATTGTAGGTCTTGTGTCTTTATTTGCTCACTCAATTTTAAAAATAACTTAACAGTGCACAGGGCAATCTTCACAAGTGGGAGAATTTCCAGTAACTTTTAGATTGTGAATGAAGAGTCATAGATTTCCCAGAAACTGGGAGTCTAGAAAAGAGTACTGATTCTGGGAGTGAAAGTATAAGGAACTTTCATACAAATCAGCTTTTTTTTTTTTTTTTTTTTTTTTTTTTCTGTTGCTACTAAAAGATCCCTACCAAAACAGTTGTAGAGGAGGAAAAGTTTATTGGAGGGCTCACAGTTTCAGAGATCTCAGTCCATAGAAGGCTGACTGAATTCTTCTGGGTTCAAGATGAGTTAGAACATCATGGCCGAAGAGCATGGCAGAGGGAAGTAGTTCACATTATCAGGAAACAGAGAGAGACACCACTTGCTAGATACAAATATATACACAAAGACATGCCCTGATTCCCACCTCTTCCAGCCACACCCTATCACTTTCAGTTACCACTCAGTAAGTTAATCCCTATCAGGGGATGAAATCACTGATTGGGTTAAGACTCTTACAACCAAATCATTTCTCTCTAGCACTGTTTCACACATGATCTTTTGGGGGATACCTCACATCAAAACCATAACAAGGCATTTATATTAAAGTTATAATTTTCCTGTTCCTCTTTTTGTCTTGTTCCTGGGTATCTTTATTCCTTCTAAGCTACCTCAAGATAATATAACTAATATCAACTCTGTACAATTTTGTTGAGTCTGATTTTATTGCAAGGAATGTGGCCTAGCTTGGAAATTGTTCCAGATGCTTTTGAAAATAATGTATACTGTGCTGTTATTATGTAGAAAGTTCTAGAAAAATCAATTAGGTCCATATGTGTGATTGTGTTGTGCAAGTTTTATAATACGCACTGATTTCCTTTCTATTTAATTTATCAATTAATGAGATGAAAAATTAACCACCTCTGTAATTGGGGATTTTTTCATTTTTGCATTTTGACAGTTTTTACTTCATGCATTTAAATAGTCTACTAATAAGGTTATACACATTTAAAATTGTTGAAGAATTGATATCTTTATCATTATGAAATTAGCTTCTTTATCTTCTATAATATTGCTTTCTCTGAAAGCTACTTAGTTTGATACTAGTGAAGCCACTCTGATATTCTTTTGACTAATGTTTGCATTCCATATGTTCATCAAATATTTAATTTCAACCAATCATTGCTATTATATTTCAAGTAGCTTTATCCTGGACAGCTTATTTTGGAGTCTTCTTTTTTGTTAGAATTTAACCTTATGATTAATAACTATTATGGTCATGTTGACATCCTTCTTATATAGAATAAAATTATATATATATATATATATATATATAAATCAGGATGAAACTCAGTGACACACTACCACTGAGCTACATCCAGTGGTATTATATTTTTATTAATTTTTTGTTTGTTTTGAGAGAAGGTCTCTTAAAGTTGCTGAAGCAAGCCCTGAACTTGTGATCCTTCTGCCTTAGTTTCCCAAGTAATTGAAATTACAGTCATATACTACTGCACCTGGCAAAATAAATGTAATTTAAATGTGACATCTTGTTATTTGTTTTCAATTTGTCCCACTATACTTTCATCACATTTTTCTGTCTTATTGTGAATTAATAAAGGAATTTATGAGATTCCATTTTATTGCCTTTTTTGGTCTATTGGTTATATTTTTTAGTGTTTGCAATATGCAATTTTAACTTCTCACTTATTTCTTCTCCTTCTCCTTCTCCTTCTTCTTCATATCATTATTATTATTTCAGGGATTGAACCTAGATGTGCTTAACCACTGAAGCACATCTCCCTCTATTTTTTTTTTTTTTTTTTACTTTTTATACTGTTCAACGTTTTGCTAGGTTGCTTAGGGCCTTGCTAATTTGCTAAGACTGCCTTTGAACTTGCAATCCTCCCGCCTCATTCTTGTAAATCTCTGGGATTACAGTCATGTGCCACTGTGCCCAGCTCACATGGTATTTTTTAAAAAATAGTTTTTAGTTGCTGACAGACCTTTATTGTATTTATATGTGGTGCTAAGAATCGAACCCAGTGTCCCACACATGCTAATCAAGTGCTCTACCACTGAGCCACAACCCCAGACCTCATAGGTATTTTAAGGTAATATTATAAATATTATACCACATCAAGGATGAGAAATATTTGTTCGAACCATAAAACTTCCCCATAATATGATTTAGGATAATGAAAACATGTGAATTATGCAAAATAATATTGGCCACACTTTCTTTCCCAGAAAGTTTTCATAAGATTACAGAATAGCCTAACACAATATTTGGTAAAATGTTTGGAAGTATTTGGTGTTTATTGGAGACAATACATAAAAAAATGGAAATACTGCCTACTATATCTCATTATTGAAAAGTTATTATTAGTAATCATCATTGTGACTTTGAATAAGTGACTTAATTCTCCTGTATCTGAGTTTGCTCATCTTTAAACAGAAATTATAATAGCACCTCCTTTATCAAGTTGTAATAAATATTAAATGAGTTTTCATAAAAACAAACGGCATAAACTGTGGATGGCATTATAGATTGTTAGCAACAATTAGCAGTTAGACAAGTTCTGAAGTTAAACTCACACAAGCCAATGCAACTGTTTAGATCATGTTATTAAATTCACCTATGCAAAAAAATTGGAATTTTGTACCTCAGGATACTTGTCCATTGTCATATCTGATTTGAGAATCATATATATTAAGAAAAGAAATCCTTTTGATTATTCCCCCAAACATTACTTTTCACCGTTAATTTTTTTTTATGTTTTAAATTAGGTTTTATTCATGGTAAGGGATCTCTACTAGGTTTTTTGGAAGTCTTTGTGAGGACTGGTCAGTTTTTAATTATTTCAAACCCCAAACTGAGAGCATTCTGGAACCTCACATCTAATGGTACCAGGCTGAATGATCTTCTATCAGGTTAGAAACATTTGGTGAACTTCATTTTATTCCGTTAATTACAATTTCCCCATAAACAAGTTGAGGCTGCACTATTTTTACTACCTACAAACAATGAACCTATTCCAGAAAAGGCAATGTTGAAAGATAGAGACTGATTCATGGTAGGAAAACTGATTCTGCAATTAGTCACAACTTATATCACCCTAGAAAGTGAACGTTTTAATATATGAGAAAATAAATTTCTTTTATTTACACCAATGTGTACTTTCATTGTTGTTTGTATGATTAAAAAAAAAAAAAAAAGCAGAAACTGGCATCTGGATTTCCCAAAACTTCCTATAGCCTCCTGCTCAGGGAGACAGCCAATTTAGCCAACTCCAGAAGAAAGTTCAACATCAACAGTCTGTTGAATACACAAATAGGGTGGTCAGTGATTACGAGTTGAAAACCAGGGTTATAAATATTAATTTCCACTGCCTCTTGAACTAATAAAAAAACAAATTTTCTACTTTAAGAGAAAGAGAAAAAAAGCAAGCCCACATAGAGTTGAGTCAAGAAAATGGTAATTGAAATTGGTAATGAGAATTGAAATGAACCAAGTATCTCTAAGAAGCTGCTTTCCTTTGATATGCCATTGTCATGGTCCTTGTTCTTCATAAGGATGATAAGACTTCAGCTTTTTCTCCACATGTGCTTCCATTTTGTTTTCTTTCTATCTTTTTCTTTTTTTCATTCTTTGATAATTGAACAAATCAGGAAACAAAAATGGCTTAATTAAAATACTTCAGTTTGCTATATATAATATGAATTTATAATTTCTAGACATCATTTTTATTTTAGAAAATAAAATAAATTTTCTTTTCGTTATTTTATTCTTCCAACTTTAGTATTATTTAGGCATATTTATTTGTCAAAAGTCACAGGCCTTAGAAAAAGTGTGGAATAAATTTTACTGAGTGTGAACTATCCTAAAATAAACAGTTTATATGACTAGGAGCTGTGCACACGTAATCATCATCATCTTCTTCATCAATCTCATTATCCTCATAATTCCCCTCCAGTGACAGAATGGAGTCTGGATGGAGGTAAGAGAACAAAAATGGCAGAATACCAGCAATTGTTGAGGCTGGATGATGGTACGTGGAGGTTCATTTCAGAAGTGTTGTAATTTGTATATGTTTTAAATTTTTCATAAAAAAGAATAGGTAAATACACATATGTGCATATATATACTCATAAGTCAAAACTATTATATTGTCATTGAATAAGGAATTGCTAGAAGTAGGAAAAATGCTAACCCTAAGGGTTTACATAGCATTCTCTAAACTATATGTTCAAGCTTCAGTTAAAATTGTCTAAAATTCACCAATCTTGGGTAATATACTTATGAGAGATAAAACAAGCCCCTAGTTTTGGAAATTATATAAAATATCTATCAAGACAAGCAAACTAGTTTTACAAATGTCTAGAAATAAAGCTCGTACCATAATGGAACAGTCACAGTTTGTTGAAAATTTAAAATCTAAAATTCTGTATTTGAGGTGGTGATTCTATCAGTTACCAGCTGTGTGAGATTATCAAAGTAATTTAACCTCTCTGAGGCCCAGTTTCATCAGTAAAATGTCAGTGATAGCACTTGCCTTTTAAGATTGTTTTGAGAAACAAGTAGAATAATGCATGCAAGAGCTATTTGTGAAACTTAAATTATGGTTATTATTCACTCCTATTTTGTGTCTTAGAAACTTTTTTGAATAGAAATGCATAACCAGCAACTCACTTATTCTGCAATTTCTAAAGAATTCAAAATGTTGCAAAGTGTTATCTCTTTTATCTAGTACTTTTCTTTTTGATTTTGTAGTTCACAGACAGCAGCACTCAATTACTAACCTAGATCCAAATGTATTAATACAATCACTCTGTATGCTCAGAAAAAAAAGATTGAGAAATAAACGATTGAATAAAATATAATAAAGTATGGCAGAGCACAAAGTATTTCATAAAAATACATAGTCTTCATTGTCCAGTATATCTACATATTTAGCTGAGAATGCATAAAAGAAGAGTTTCCTTTATAAAACATGCACATGCATCATCGATTTTGTAACCTTCATTTCTTAGTAAGGAATAGATTATAGATAGCTTTAAGGGAGACAGCCATGATGTTGAAGACAGATGAACTTGACATCAAAACACTTGGACTTAGATATTTACTTTTCTAGTTACTAATTATTTGACCATGCACACTACCCATTTCTCAGAGCATTATTAGGTCCTTGATATTCAGAATAATAATGAAAGTTTTTATTCCAATCCTTGGTGTTCTAAGGGTTTTTATGATCATTTTATTAGCTAGCAAATATATGGAAACATTTAGTCTATAATACATTTCAAGGAATTTGATAAATACTAAACGTAATCATAAAAAAAAATATTTCTTGTTCCTTTTAAACACAAATTTACTTTAACCTGAAAATGGTTAAATATTTTGAACCATCAAATCAGGTTTTATTAAAGAGAGTGTTAATCATGAAGAATAAATACAATACAATTTTGGTCTTTAAGATCTGTGATTATAAAACTTAAAAATTTCTCCTAGTTTTGCAATAATTAAAAGTATTTTTCTTGAAAATATTTGTTAATAAAATAATTAGTATCTCTGGTCAATATGAAAGCCAAGCTATAGTATTTATAAAAGGAATATGAAGACCTAGAGAAATAATTACTTATGTACTATATAAATAAATATCATGGATATAGATTTCTACCTTCATCTCTGCATATTACTAAATAATTTCCCATATGTAAACAAGAAGTCATTTAAACAATGTGATATCAGAAGGACCTATGGGAATTATGAATATTCATCTTATCCTTGGTCTTATAAAAATAATCTACTATTTTCAATTTTTTGAGACATATCCAATTAAATTTCCACTATTAATTTAAAAATTAAATACTTTTAAATCTAATTAATACTATCAAAATGTATAATATTTCATGCTGTATATTGTATCCTAGTCAACAAGTTACAATGATATCAGAAATAGAAACAAGTATATAATGTTTGGTAAATAGTAGAGAAGACACAAGATGGCAGTAATAGTCTTCATGAGTTATTGGAAATATGGTAATGTGTTTGAAAACTTTTAATGCATTTCTTTTACTTTTCTTTAAGAAGATTTCATTTCTGTGCACAAACACTCATGAATTTTGTGGAATTTAAAGAAATGTTACTTGGAATATGTGAGTTATTTACTGGTAGCCATTGAATTTCATAAAATGACTTTATCTTTCAAAAACTTTGTTTCCTTATCCATGTAATAAGCATATTGGTCTCCATAGTCTTTGTGGTTCTTCCACTTCTAGATATTGCTAACATTAAATCAGGAGTTGTAGATTTCAAATGAACATTGCTATACCTAATAAAGAAACTTAGAATTTGAAATAAGAAGGCCAGTGGCTTTTCTACTTGTTACTTGGGTGAATAAGCATCAGAGCTTGCTATGACTTATTCCTCACTAGATTTGGAAAATGTAGGGCACTCTAATTTACATGTACATGTTTACATATTTGTTCACCTATTTATTATCTTTTAACATTTTATACACTGTCATCAGGCAGTTTATTCATATCTCTGGCTAAATGCATCTGTTCAATCAAAATATTAATAATGCATCAAGGGACATGTGGAGACAGCAGATGCACTGTGACAGTGCACATTCTGAGAGCAGGTCCACCTCACTGGCTTCATTAGAGCAGACCTGATTGGCTACTCAGAGTTCTCCCTCTGTCTTCTTCCTTTCTATCTTTTGCACACCTACTAATATTCATTTCCTGTATTTAGCCATGCTGTTTTTCATGTCATTTTCTTCTCCTCCCCATGTTTACCTTTGTGAATCCAGTTTTGTTATTTTGTTCTTACTACACCTCTGGTTTCCAGAGACTAAAGATAGGAAATAAGCCAGGAAAAGATGAGGTTAGTGATTTCTTGTGATTTAACAAATTCCAAGTTAAATAATTTTTATGTCAAATAGTACATTTTGAAGATAAGGAAAATCAAACCAATTGAGGATAAAAATAGGATCAGAACACAAATATAGGTATCCAAATCAATTTTTATTTCCTTTTCTTCTAATGCTAAATCTCTATTAATTTGTGCCATTTTCATTTATATTAACTTACATGTTTTTGTGACATATAATAATAAAACATAGTCTATTTCAACGTGCTTTTAGTGTATCATGACTTCTTTTAATCCATCCTTGATCAGGTAATTTCTATAATCGTTCCCACTTTTTTTAAATGAGGAAATTGAGGCCTGAAGATATTAGGTAGATTAAGCTTATCAAGTTAGCAGCTAGACAAGGTAGCTGCACATTGTGAGAACATGTGCAATGTGCTGTAAAAAAAAAAAAAAAAAAAAAAAAGTCAATTTCTAATAGTCCAGTAAGTTAGAGAAGCAAGTTTGGATCTCTAAGAGAGTCTGCATTTTCTCATCTCTTCTATATAATTATTTCTCCAATTTGCTTTTTATTTTTAATTCCAGCATCTAGTAAAGATAGAAGAGTGAGAAGGCACTGATCTGCACAAAGATAAACAATCATTGATTTGTGAAATTGTTATTTAATTTGAAATGTTAATTCTAAGGAAAATTAAGGATAAAGGATAAAAAAAAAAATCTGTGTTTGAGTGCAAATGGCTGCTGCTGTATTCTTCAAACACAAAAGCAAAAAGAACAATGATTTTCAGAAATCCAACAAAGACATTTGGATATGAGCCAATTTAGAAACAAACAATAAAGTATTAATTGAGGGGTGGGGAGAGGGAAAAGGGGAAAAAAAGACAAAAAAAGAAAGCCTTGCCTTCTGGACCAACCTCTTCACTGGCAGAATTATTACTATTTACCAAAACCACAATATCACTATCCTCAAACAGAACCTGAGAGAAACAATTAAAAGCCTTGGTTTTCATGGATTTCTGTTCTGTTCCAAGGTTCTTATGAGAAGTTTAAAAGCAATTGAGAGTGGAAAGTAGAGTTAAATGACCCTGACTCCATGGAAGCTTTAAAAAGGTATTGAAACTTAAAAAAAAAAAAAAGTCATCATAATTCTTAGAATTGCAGGTATTTTCTCTTTAGGCAGCCTGCCAAAGCCCTTTCAAGCCAGTGAAAGTAAGCTGTGAGCTACTTTTTGATGATATCGCCCCATAATAAACTTCAAATGGCAAGGAAGTTCATTTCAGATACAGATCTGAAGCTAAGGTATCCAACTTATCTGGTCAGAAAATCTTGCTGTAAATCTTTCAAAAACAAGATGACTTGTGAGATTTTTAGTAATCCTGGATTGTGTCTGGGGAGAAAATGTGACATGAGCAGTTTTCTCTATGGTTTCAGCCAAGTTGAGGAAATATACGACCTAAGGCAGTATAAATTGACATGCGGGCATGAAATCACGTGTTCCTAAAGCCTATAAATGTAAGGATTAAATTGTGAGTGCTTAGTGAAGTTTTAATTTTATTTGCCTCATGGAGTTACCACATTCATCAAGTTCACTGCACCCAATTTTAGCAAAGACTAAAATAGAAATCATTGAAATCCATTAGGATTCTCTCTGCAAAATCAAGACCTGACTCACAATCCTGTTACCTAGCAGCAGTGAATGCAGGGGCAGTGTATACCTCAAGCATTATGAGAAACTTCTAATGATATAGAGGCTCTAACTTGATCAAATTCAAGCAAAAACTTGGAGTTTTTACCTAGTCTCAAAGGCTACTGTTCATACATAGAAGTTTCAATGAATTAGACTTACTCTGATTTAATATTTTTCTTTTTTTGTTAAATCACTTGGAATACTAAACTTTACAAGAACACTTTAGTAAGAAATAAGATAAAGCTTAGCTCTTTCAGGAATATTAAATAGTGTATTAGTTGATCAGAATATGTTTAACTTCTTTGGAGAGAGTATAGATTATACTAAAACTTAACCCTTGTGTGGGTTATAGCATTTGCCTAGCACAACAACACCCTGAGGTCCACCCTCACCACAGCAAAATCAAGGAAAGAAATAATAAAACTTACCCTTGCTAATATATGTAGCCTTGCTTGCTCTAGAGAAAAGCATCTGAGCCTTAGATTCATTATTTAGCTACAAATAAATTGTCTTATTGTCACTCTGTTGTTGTGGGAGTTCAGGCAAAACACTAAAACTCTCTCAATACCAGGTTAGCCATTTATAAAATTTCTGTGTTTTGTAACTGTGAAATCATATTTCATATTAATCCTGCTTTTTCCAATTCTCACTACTAATGCAAAGATCTCCAAAATCAATTATACAACTTAAGGCAGTATAAATTGACATGTGGGCAAGAAATGTATATAGTATAAATTTTACTATATACTATGCCATTTAATAATATTTATTAAAGTAGACCAAATTCTGAACTCTTAAAATTCAATTTTATAGAAGGGATACTGAAGTTTAAATGCTTAATACCTTTACCAGTGTCATGAAGTTAATTAAGGATAGAAGAGCAATTTAGTTCTGGGGTTGTTTGAAAAATTCTTCCTCTGAATATATCATATGTGACTAACTGTATAATGCTTAATATATTTGGTATATTTAATGTGTTTCTAAAGTAATAGCTGTATGTGCTTTGAAATTATGTACTTTGAGTCAATTACACTTGAAAGATTTAAAATACCTTGCATATGTCCATTAAGGAATTAAAGAAAAAATAGACCAAGGAAACTGAATGATAAATCAAGAAGAAATAGTAGACAAACAAATCATAGCAAATACAACTGGGTTTCACAATCTAGTTACACCTTCCAAAGCACAGAATTTTATTTTTGTAAAAAAGCCAAATATCCAGTTTCAAAAATATGAGGGGGTGAATGTTAAGGCTATTTAGAGCTTGTCTAAAAAACACAGACTTGCTAAAAATTTAGAATAAAAAGGTTGAAAATATTGGAATTATGAATTAATTGTGTAATTAACAACAATAACAACAGAACTGTATCATACCATAAGTAAATGTTGGTTATTATCATCTTGGAGATGAAGAGTGGGTGGATTAAAGAAATCAAATGATCACTATCATTGACATACTGAGGAAGAGATAAAGAGTTAAATAAAGAGGTAAATGTCATTGCTCTTTTTAAACATTTATTTAGTTGTAGATGAACACACAATATCTTTATTTTTATGTGGTGCTGAGGATTGAACCCACTGCCTCACACATGTGAGGCAAGAGCTTTACCACTGAGCCCCAACCCAGCCCAATGTCATTACTTTTTAAGGTAAGAAAGATTAAATCTAAAATATATAAAAGTTTACATCACATATATACTTAGGGAATATAAATTTTCCTTGCCTCTTCAGTGCATGTATATGTCATTATAAACCACACTAAACTCATATATAAATTATTTTGTATACAAAATTTTGATAACCTTTATAAAACACAGTTAGAATACAGGTTTTAGTCATTGTTTTCTTGTCACAAGGCCTCAAATTACATCTAGTTTCCATATATTCTACAAATTATTTAATTTAATAATTAATTCTTTACTTTAAAATACATATGCTCCTTCCAGAAATATGACATAGACCACAGAACATTATCAACGTTAATATTTTCTTTCCATCCATATATTTCAGGTAAATCCACTGAAACCATGAAACTATGTAAGAAATCATCCTAGTGTTCATTAACCAGAAGCAAAAATATTTATTTTGATCATTTTTACATGGCTCACTGTATTGTAGATGCTATAGACTGGGCAAATTATAAGCTATGTGTTGGGTCTGGGTTAGTATAAAATGGGTAGTACATTTTATACCCTTATAGGGTATACAGTGCAATGTCCTTCATATCTGATGGCAGAAGCACCAAAGGATACAAGCAGAAACGTGATTTCTCTAAGAGAAACACAGGTATTTCACAATGTGATTTCCATTCACATTCCATTGACAAAGCAGGACTAAGTCTTAAATTTGTTTATTTTTCAATAAAAATGTTATGAAGTTAGATTAGCTAAAACTTTTCTACAGAGACTAATTTAACTAGAATTTTGAAACACATTATTATTTTTATTGCTTTGAAATAAAATGTTTTACAGTCTCCATTTATAAATCCTTTGAATATAAGATAAATTACTTTTACTTTGTATTTATTTTTTCTCTACTCAACAGACAAAACTTGATAAATTATTTAATAAATAGTCTTTTCTCCCATTGGGAAGAGAGTGCATTGCATGTAGTTAATATATGAGAATGAGATATTACCCTATAAAATTTAATAATTAAATCATCCTTCTAAGGAAGCAAGAATCATAAAAGGTTCAGTTTTATTATGGGTAATTTTATTTTTAAATATATGAAGTCATTTTTGTTTTCCTTGATGCAAACTGTAATTTTACTGAGGATTTTCCATAGTTTATCATCATATGTGTATATTTTTCATATCTCTGGTTATATAGAGTTTTGTTTCATTGAAATACTTATTTGATATGACTGAATATTTATTTCTATATATCAATTATATGTTTTTATGGAAGTTATTTGACTTCCAGGAAGAAATGCATTTGAAACGAAGGAAAATATTGAGACAGGAATCCCTGTATAGCTGAAAAACTGGTATGATTGTTCTTACTTCTTTTTAAATAAATGGGACATTGAATTTTCAATCAATATGTTCAATCAAGTATTTTATTGTTTTCTTTACTAACTTTTATTTATCAAATTTTCTCTCCTTTTACATCAATTCATTTAATCATCATTTACTGAAAAATTGTGTGCCAGCAATTAACTTCGAAAATGAAAATATCAAAATGAAAATAAATTTAAGTAAGTCTTTAGAATATTTACTTTATTGGACTCTTCTCTGAAGATTTCCTTCTAGGAAAAAAATATGTAAATATGTTTTTCATGATCCTTTGCTGAGTAACTTACATGAAAGTCTAACACATTGCTTAATGAAAGAAAAAATTTGACCTCTGAGTTAAGAGAAAAGTGAAGTAAACCAAGAAAACCTTATGAATTGTGCCTGATTGACTACATTAACAGCCAACATGACTGTGCCTGAGTTGGACATCCTACTTATCAACTGGCAGGATTGTCAGGGAAAGACTTTTGTCTTGCATCTTTATGACACTAGTGTCATACATGCCCTATTTATTAATAATAAATCGACCATTAATGATGTCTGTTTTCACTGTAGAACAACTACCTGAAAGTTTGGTGTCAGCTCATGGTCTACAGATTTTTTTATGGCATATGAACATGTCTTTAATTGTTAAATTATACATTTTGTAAGTTTCCATATAGTGACCTAATATATATATATATATATATATATATATATAAGTTGTAGTTGACACAATACCTTTATTTATTTATTTATTTATTTAGTTAGTTATTTATATGTGGTTCTGAGGATCGAACCCAGGGCCTTGCACGTGTTAGGCGAGTGCTTTACCTGCTGAGCCACAACCCCAGCACCCCCCATCCCCGAACCTAATATAATCTTTACATCACAAAACATTTTTCAGTTAACATTCATACACATGGGGCATTGAATCAACCATTATTAAAAGCTAGTTCAATAGTATATGTTGGTCTTTGTTTAAACCTCATGATATACATGTGAGCATAAATGAATAGATATGCAAGGAACATGTACAAACAATGTTAAGAAAATTACAAATATTTAAGTGTGAAATTACAACAATTGCAAATTTTTAACTTATTCAAATATTGTATTTTCACCTGTAAATTAGATATGGAATATAAAATTTCATTATATAAAGTTATAGAGTCTTTATTATTGTTAGATTGAGGCCAAGAGATATCTAAATTTGGCTACATGCCAAAACAAAAACACAATTTTATTTTTTAAGTCAAAATTGACAGCTATATTATCCTCTTTGGAAAATAAATCTTAGCACATATAGTTAAAGTTTTCCTATCCTCTACTTCTCTGTCCTATTAGCTTCAAATATAATTGACTCATTCAGCAGGTGATTTTGATAGCTTACTATGTGCCATTTATTTTATCTGGTTTGATTACAGAATCCCAAAGAAACAAAAAATCCCTGCTGTCATAATTGTGATTGATGAAGTGAGTGTTTGCAAGTACATGGTGTTTGCAATGGCAAATGATACAAATTTGCCCTCAGGATTCCTTCAGATTCCTTCCTAGACATTTCCTACACTGACTATAATCTTTTTTATCACCTAGGACAGTCTTAAAATCAAAATTTTGTGTATACATAGCAAAGTTTAATTTTGTGGCAGACTTTTAATTTCAGTTTTTATTCATTTCTATTTATATTCTTATTTGTATTATTTTTCAAGATATTGCACTTTTCTCTTTACCTGTCAATTATTTTAAATTTAAGAAAACTAAATGAAAATTATTTATCTTAATCTTTTATTAAGCAATGTTTACTTTTAAATGCTTCCTGTAAATATAAATGCTTCTCATAATTACCAAATATTTCAAATTATAGACCAAGAAAGTAGACCTAAGGAAAGATTGTTACAACTTTTTGTTCATTCTTGAGTACAAAGACTTAATATTCTCTTGTCAAAGAAACCAAATAATTTTATTTTTGCTTTTACTCTGATTGAGTTTGTGTATCTACCTATATTATTAAGTGGAAGTTATGAAAAATTTCTTTTCAATTGAAATATTCAATGTAGAAATGTACTTTTACTCTCAATAAAATACAGAACATAATATGCTTTCAATTCCTGTTCCATTTGTTCTGATTGATGAATCTTTTTTTCTGGTTAATTTAATGTCTTTTAGACAGTGCTTTGCAAAATTTCTCTAAAGGAATCAAACAATTATCACTGTCTACATTCCTGAGGCTTTTCTTTTATCAGTAGGATATTCTCAATTTTGCTAATAATTTTGCTTCAAACTACCAAATGTTTCCCTAAAGATAACATTCATCTTATATCCTTTTTATGAAGTACGTGTATATATATCATACTCCTAATTTCTTTTAGTACTAAAAACTAATATTATATCAGCAAGAATATAAACGGCTATAAAATAATCTTACCATTGTTTCAATTCTTCTGTTTCCTACTCATAATGGTAGGCACATCCAATTATTTTCCCTTAGATATCCATTAATTCAACCCTCAGTTTGTGGTGATGTTTATTTGTTTTGGGGTACTGGGATTTTAACTCAGGGGCACATTCAACCACTGAGCCACATCCCCAGCCCTATTTTGTATTTTATTTAGAGACAGACTTGATTAGCACCTCACTTTTATTCAGGCTGATTTTGAACTCCCAATTCTCCTGCCTCAGCATCCCTCTGGAGCAGCTGAGATTATAGGTGTGTGCCACCGCATCTAGCAAGGTTGTGTTTTTTTGTTCAACTCTGACATTGTCTTCCAGTAGGTCTACTTTGATGATTGATGTTCAAGCCAATTCTGCAACTAATATCTAGTTGAATTAATATCTGCGATATTCGTTACTGTTTTCTTTTTTGTTGTCCACATCCTTTATTCTTACTAGAGGGGTATTGATGGAAAAATGTTTCAACAAGTCAAATACAAGACTGAACAAACAGAAATTTAAGGAATGATAACAAGAGGAAACTCTGAGAAGCAGAGGTTGCTTCCACTCTCTTTGTTTTGTGGTTTTAATAAAACATTTTATATGATTGCATTTCTTACCTTTCCTGCTATATTTCCTGTATTTCTTTTTTTAATTTTTAAAATATCCTTTCATCATAATTTTCAATTTTGTCTAAAGATGGTCATTACTGTTTCCTCAATTTATTTGATCTTTCAGCAAGTTTTGACAATCTTCCTTCCTCCTTGAAACATTCTCTTCTGAAATGTATAGAACCCTGTATCCCTTTGTTCTTATTTCTTCTTTTTTTGTATTACTGCTTCTCAGAGTTTCCTCTTCTTTACTTATCACTTCTTAAATCTGTTTGTTCAGTCTTGTATTTTGACTTATTTAAACATTTTTCCATCAATACCCCTCTTATGCTATTCTATTTTTCTTTAAGGCATTGGTTACTATCTGCATGTTAATAAGTACCAAGTTAATAATTCCAGCCCAAATCCCTCATTCAATTTCTAAATTTGTGTATTCAAATTCCTGTTGTACATCTTTATTAAGATATAAAATTAACATTGCAAATTTCTTATGTCCAAAACTTATTGTTGATTTTTTTGTTGTTGTTCATTTTCACCACTCTAAAATGGCTTTTTAGTCCTCTCATAGTTAAGGATAATAACTTATTCTTCCTTCAGTACAATTCTTCGATAGTAGTCAGTATTATCTGTCAAACCATTCATTGTATATTTTTACTTTGCTCATTTTCTATTTTTACCCGTAATTAAGTTATTAATTTATATTTTGTTACTTCATTTTTCATACCTCACACTTTGATTTGTGCCTAGCAGAGTATTCAAAACTTGTTAAGTAGGTGATTGACCTTTAGAATTTTTATAATGAAAAAATTAAGAATTTTGCAATGGAAATTCAGTAACATATTTAAAAATATTTTTCAAAATATTTTAAAAATATTTTTCATATTTTTCTTCAGAAATACTACTGATCTGCTTTAAATCCTTCTTGTTTCAGTGCAATGTGATCAGTACTTGCTGGCATAGTATTATAAAATTTTAGTTCATATTTTAAATGAAAAAAATAAAATTTTACATGTTACAAAGATTTTTAAAGAATCTTTAATATGTGGTTTTACTTATTTCCTAGTGTTCATCTATCTTCTTTCTTCCCTCTTTGATCTATTCTTTCATTTTTTCCCCCAAAGAGCATATTAAAAACCTATGGAATAGTAGGCAATTTCCTCAAGTTAGAGTTACATTTTTTCCATGTTATCAGTCAGTGCCAGTCCGGTAGCTTTAAGATACATTTCAGAGTTGATCCAAAAGTCTCTGTATATGCCAACTAAAACACTGTATTTTTCCTTCTTTCAAATGGAATTATCCTGATTTTAAAATGAACTAATTTTAAACATCCTGCCTAGCTACAATTTCAAAGATGCATACTTATTGCACTCATGTGAAAACAGAAAGAAAAAGCATGCAGAGAATGTGAAGTGCTATCTCTCAGACAACTTCTTCATTCTTCTTTTATCACTTTAAAGAATGAATCCCTGTGGTTATATAGAAAATGTGAATATCCAAACACAGTAAGCTTTGGTAAGATGCAAAAACAATTCTCTGCTTTCAACATCTGTCTCCTTACAGGCTTTTAAAATAATTATGTAGATACCTCTAGCATTGCTTTTTAATACTGTCATTTGAAGAATTGTATTCATAGTTTGCTACAGTGCTTTGATTTCTTTACTGAATGGCCGTTTGTCAGTGACTTAGTACAATATAGATTTAAAAACATGCTTATCAATGCATAGCCAATTCTGGAAAACCCCTTTCATTGGTTCATAGCATTTAGTAAGAAGAAACTTAAATATGTCAATGCAAAGTAGAAACTTTAAATGTCAACTTTTAATTTTTTACTTATTTTATTGGGACAGTTTAATGTTAATATGAACATAAACAAGTATAATAAACAAGTTAATAAATTTGAAGCAAATGAGACCTTCCATCTTGGAGGAATTGCCAAGGTAAGAATTAAAATATCCCATGATCTGCTTTAATACAATTACCTCTTTTCTGATATCAAATAATTGTTTGACTGTAGATAGGTCTGTCAGGCTCAGATTGTATTGCAATGTTCTCAATGACATAAATAAGCCAAATTGTTTTTTCCTTGTACTAAATGTCTTGTAATATGTTGTCAATTTACATGATTTAGGTGGCCAAAATCTAGTAAATAAAAATGAATTTCAGATAGGCAGTGGTTTTCTTTTCAATATACATAGGTAAGATATGCTATGCAATATTTAAGACATACTTCTCTTGTGTTTTCTGCATTTATGTGGATATTCAGTATTTTATTTGACAGTCTTGCCTTTGGCACATCAAAGTAGCTAAGGGAGAAAGACAGCATAGTGTTGATCCCAGATGCTGCTGGTTATCAAGTCAGAAGAAAGGGGAGTCTCTATCTCTATAGTAGAGATGAAGGATCAGATCTCTCAATCTCATCACAGTTTTCCCTTTGCTGTTTGAAGATTAATAATACAGAAGTGTGTTAATTTTCTCTATTTTTTATTTCACAGAGATTAATTCAGCCTCTAGAAGTTCTCCACAGTTTACAGCTAGTTTGTAATATTACTCCATTCGGAAATTAAATTAAGGAGAATGTGCTTTAATATAATTATGTTTTATTATTGATTGAAAATAAGAGTATATATTCCATTATCTCAGAAAGTATGGTTAAGAAATATTTAAAAACTTTGTTGTATCTGTGGAATCATATGCTAAATCAGCTAATGGGAACATTTGAAAATTATGGGATTATGCAAAATGCTTACTAAATTTAAAAACAAAATTAAATGGGACAGGGTAGAGAGTATTGATAATAATAGTTAACATTGCTAATAATAATTAACATAATCCAAAAGTAATGATTTTTTTAACTGTTACTGAAAACTATATTTTAAACAAAGAATACCACAGTCTATTTTTATTTAGAACATGTCTTGCATTAGAAAGATTTAGAACCATCTGTTGTTCTGTATTTCTCTAACATCTCTAAAGTAATAAAGCTTGATATTGACTATATATTGTCAAACTACCCCATACCAGAAAAAAAAATAAAATTATGAATGCATGCAGCAACCAGAACTGAATAATTTATAGTATCCAGATAACAAAGCAGCAAAGACTAAAAAAGAGCAAAATGGGTTAATTTCAATCAATGATATTTTCATAGATTGAGGGAATATTTTGAAGAGATTTTAATTTTTATATATAAATATGATCAAATTTGAATATGTTATTCAGTTTGTAATGTCAAAATATTGGAACGCATGAAGAATACAAACAATACATATGAATAAAGGATTAGGAAATCATCATTCTGAGGAAGATTTAAATTATGTTTGTAATCTGTCCTTATGTTGAAAAACATTGCTTAATATTTCCATTTTCTTATTTGTTTGTTTTGCTTGGAGATGACGAATACCTCATCCTAGGATAATTTACAAACCCTGAATCTTTAATTTCTATAGCAATCTTTGGTTTTATGGAAACTCTAATAACATTTTACAGAAACCAATTATTATTAAGTGGGGTAAAAGGATTTAACACTTTCTCTTCTGCCTTAGGATTTAAAATGTTTATTATGTTTGTGAGCAGAATTTTTTATGTCATCGATTTTGTTGGACAATTGGTGGTATATTTTAGCTTCAAAATCTTATTATTACTTAACATTTGTTTTAGTCAGCTTTTTCACTGCTATGACTAAAAGATCTTTCAAGAACAACTTTAAGGAGAAAAGGTTTATTTGGGGGCTCATAGTTTCAGAGGTCTCAATCCACAGACCACAGGCTCTATTCCTCAGGGTCAAAATGAGACTGAACATCACTGTAGAAGAATGTAGCAGAAGGAAGTGGCTCTCACAATGATCAGGAAAAAGAGACACGCTCCACTCACCAAATACAAAATATATCCCCCAAAAGCATTACCCCTAGTGACCCACTTCCTCTAGCAACACCCAATCTGCCTTCAGTAAGCAGTTAATCCCTACCAGGGGATTAATTCACTGAATGGGTTAGGGCTCTCATAACCTAATCATTTCCTCTCTCTTGCATTGTTTTATACATTAACTTTGGGGGGACACCTCATGTCCAAAACATAACAATATTTGAATATCCATTGGAATCCATGTATGATTGTTGATTTTTTACTACCACGTTATACTTATCATAAAATAACACAAAACTGTTTATTTTTACTGAAATTGGTATGGCTTAATTATATTCCCATTGTTTTTACAAGTAGTCACCCCTTATCATTATTACCATTAATAATATATTAACACTCCCATTATTATAAAGGCCATGGGAAAATGTCAAGAAGTTGTACAACAGAAATTTTACCTGTGGAACACATTCAAAAATATAAACAAATTTACACAAACTACATAGACATTTGTCAAGAATGTATTGTTAAGGACACCAGTTTACTGGTAACTAATCTAATAACTGCTAATCCTATGTATTTCCCTTGCAAATTCTCTGTCCTAGTACTATTTTTTTTTTTTTTTTTGGCAAATCGTCAGAAGGATTTGTGTCATGTTAGACTCAGGAAAAGAAGGAAATTTGCTCAAAACTTAAGAAATCAAGATAAAATAATAATAATAATGACTAATAATTAATAATAATTGTTGTTGTTATTGTTATTTTGGTACTGGAGATTAAATTCAGTGTTCTCAATCACTGAGCCACATCCCCAGCCATATTTTGTTTTTTATTTAGAGACAGGGTCTCACTGAGTTGCTTAGTGCCTTGAGTTTGCTGAAGCTGGCTTTGAACTCACAATCCTCCTGCCTCAGTCTCCTGAGCTGCTGGGATTACAGGTGTATACCACCTTGCCAGGCAAGATAAAATTATTTAAATAAACATATTTCAACATTTCACCAATACATTTGAAGTTTATATTTCTATAGTAGGTATTTCCACGGACTGGCAACTGTTGTCAGTTTAAAATATTGTTCTTGTGCTTATTTCTAGCTTGCACAACAAAATTCTTTCTTGGATAGTATGTAATAACATTCTAAAATGCTACCTAACAGCAAAAGAAGGTGTTAAAAATTTTAAAAGTATTACCACTTTTATTAATTTTTCCCCTGAATCAGAAAGAAAAAGAATGAAAGAATGTGTCTCTATTTACAGACTGGAAACCAAAACAGAGAGGTTAGAAACCTGTTCAAAAGAACAATGTTATTTAATGAGAATGGTTATTAAAACAGTTTTAGTCTAGTGTGATTAGACTACATAAAATTTACTTAAGTTTCCCATTTTATGTCTCTGGCTGAAGGACTACTGTGGTTTCAATTTATTTTATTTCCTAGGTAATTTTTATAGAAACTCAGTAACTCAGTTTTCATCTTCCACTAATTGTAGTTATCTTAATGTTTATTCCCCTAACCCCAAATTTATATGTTCAAATCCTTACCTCCAAAGGGAGGAGGGGTTCTTCAAGGTATGATTAGATTATGGGAAGACCCTGTACAGGCAAAATTAGAGCTCAGATTGACCTCCTCAATTCACATCATATGAGGACACAGCAGAAAGGTATGGCATACAAGTCAGAATGTGAGCCCTCATTAAACACAAAATCTATCTTAATCTTACATTTTCTAGTTTCCAGAACATTAAAAAATAAAATTTTATTGTTTAAAAGTCCCCCAATTTATGGCATTTTTATAGCAACTCCGGTAGACTCCTCAAAGTAATCTTCTGGAATAAAATATTGTAAATTCTCCTGAAGCAATAAAAATTGTTTCAATATCAATGGTGCCAAGATCAAGGATATAGTTGATTTAAAAAAAAAAAACTATTACTTCAAATTAATTACAGTTATGTAAAATAATTATAAAATATACAAAGATAATTCTCAAAATATATAATAACTTTTAAATACTGAAGAACTTAAAAGAAATAAGATCTCTTAGTATTCCTCTTTTTTTCTCACTCATTTTTAAAACGTTAAGGCCTTTCTCCTGCTGACATACCCTGAACATGCCTCTATTCATTAGTTCTTGGTCATTTGCTATCATTCAATGACTGCATTTTTTTCTACTTCAAGTTTTGTTTGTCATTCTGATCTACAGATCCTCCTTTATTCAAGTCTATGAATAACCGAAAATGAAGAAATAAATTCCAGGAGCAGCTCAAGAATGGCAATGAGCAAATGAATAATAAACCCCATACAGTAGAGAGGATATGGGAGAGTGAACACGAGCAGCATCAGAAAGTGCTGAGAATTTCATATGTTAGTAATTAATAATTTTTTTCTTGCTTTATTACATTCATGATTCTTGATCTTGAAATTACTATCTTCAACTTAGCTCTCCACTTTCATACCCTACTATCAATTTATTTTTATATTAACACTGAGGTATCTTAAAGTCATTTCATAAATAAAATATTCAAATTTAACATCATGAAATACCTCTCCAACACTAACGTGACTTCCCAGAAGTTTCCCAGCCTGTAGAAATCATGCACTGCTTAGACTTCTGAGAAATTCATTATACAACATTCACTTTAAAAATATTCACTAAATTTCTAATTGACACATAATAATCACATACATGCAAAGGCACAGTGGGATGTTCTAATACATTTGTACAATGCATAATCTGGTACATCATATCACACATCTTCATTTCTTTGTTTTGGGAACTTCTAGAATTTTCTCAATTTTGAAATATGTAATTAAATATTGCTAATTATAATTACCCTACTGTGCTGGCATATAAAATATTAAAAATAATTTCTGTTATTAGCCAACTGCATTAATGGTAGTACCAATGAATCACCATCTCTGCACCTTCTTAACCACCTTCCCAGTATCTGGTAACTTTGATTCTACTCCAAAATTCTGTGAAATTGTTAGATTCCACATATAAATTAGAACACACTTGATACCTCATAGCTCTCATACCAAAGTTTACTTTTTGTCATGTCCTGTCAACTTGAGTTCTACAAACCTCTTTAGGACCTCATTTTTTAATTGTTGTTGTTTTTAATTTTTCTTAGTCTTTCACTGCTAGCCACCTAAATTTGTAATCAACATGTGTGTTACATGTTAACTTCCAACCTGATTTCCTCAGAGTGACTGATAGCTCCTTCTAGAATGTTGTTCACATTTCAACAAAGGGAAATATTTTTAAAATCCTTAATCTACTTTAGTGGATGTTGTTAGGATAGATAATATTAGTTACATTGTAGAATTTGTATAAAAACTTCCACAATTATTCTGCAAGAACATATTCAAAGTTATGTTCCTTGGATGAGGATATTTGGTTTCAGCTGTATTTTAAAAAGGAGTATTTGTTAGATGACCAATGAAGACCTTCAAGCTGTATAATTTTATGAGTTGGTTTCTTTCTTCTTCATGGAAGTGAATCAATTTAACTTTAGTTGGAATCACAAGAGTAAGAAGCATAAAGTCTAGGGTCTATGGAAAGAGCTTGCTATTGAACAAGTCTTTGACCCTTGGCAAATTGCTCACTACTCTTTTTCTGTTTTCTTTAAATGGCACTTCCCAAAAGTACCCTTCAGGGATGTTTAAGTATTAATTAGCTAATGTAGGAAAAGCACTATATGAATGCTAAATGTCTCAGCTAATGAAATAACTGAAAGGTTCATGTGATTTCATCTTTTAAAGCACCACTATTCTTTTGTCTTTTGTTAAAGAAAAAGTACCTTTAATTACGAGGTTATTCATTTGAGAAAAATATCTATAGTCAATGTATGCAAAACAGTGTACCAAATACCAGGAATCTAGTGTTGAACTGTCTTTGATGGTTCACTGTCTTTGGGCATATGTTGGTGGTGGGGAATGTAAAAGAAAGCTACTGTCATTATACTTGATTAAAAGTTACTGTCATTATATTTGATTAAAAAAAATAGAGTGCTCATGTTTCCCTCCATTAATGTAAGCCTTATTATAAAACACAATAGAGATTGAATCAGTATAACAAGAAATCTGGGCAAATAAAATACTTTAAAATTTCATTTAAAATTTTAATTTAAATAAAACAACTTGCATTTTACCCTAAGTATATGCAATGCCCACAAATATTAGCAAATGATATTGTATACAAAGAAGCAACATAGATTTCTAATCTGTTCAATCATTTCACAAATGAGTTCTTGTGTGTTTTAAACCTACATTTTAGAATATAGCAGTAGCAATATTCTCTGACTTCTTTGCTAGAAACACTAAATAACCCAAAGGAGGACTCAAGAAAACCACTGAATTTTTTAAATGCCAGTTGGAAAGTCTGGGTGGAATCAACATTCCATAACATTTTACAGCCTATAGAAATCATCCACTGCTCAGACTTCTGAGAAATCCATTATATAATATTCACTTTAAAAATATTCTTTAAATTTCTAATTGACACAAAAAAATCACATACATGCATGATTTAAAAAAAAATAGAGTAAGTAATCTCAGCTGAGGATGCTCTTCTTCCCTATGGTTCTTTCACAAAATATTTTCAGTCAGAAAAAAAATAGGTTGTGCCATAATATAAAATTAATTTCTTTCTTTCTTATCTGATTGGCTTTAGTATTACGTCTGGTGTATTTTATGACATATCGTGCCTATGTAAGTATACTTAGATAATTACTGTGCAAAATAAATGATTATGTCTAATGAATGAGTACTCAGCATATTTCATAATATAGTGTGCATTCAAAATAGTTTGAATTCCATGTAATCTTTCTATATCTGTTTTCCTTAGAACTTTACTCACAGAGATACTGTCATTTCATCTTATGCCCTGCTTTTTACTTTCTTTCTTTATGTAGCCCTATCTTTCTTTAACATTCCCCGCACAAACCTATGCCCAAAGACAGTGAAACTGATTGTTCAACACTAGATCCCTGGGATGTAGTACACTGTTTTGCATACATTGAATCTTGAGGAGTGTTGACTTAAAATTCATTTAAATTTTACATGTTATAAGAATTAGTTTTATTATAATTACATAATGTATAAAAGATGCTTAGAGGAATTGTAAAATTCCAAAACACACATTTAAAAAAAAGGAAAAATAATACACAAGTGGGAATGTTTGTTAATTTCTTTGCATGGAACCATTACTGTTACTTCAGAAAATTTCTCTAAGGTACAGAACAATGGAAGAAAACAAGAAGACCTTAAACACTAAACATGCATATTAATTATCTTTATGTATTTCTCACCTTTAGAGAAAGTAAAAGCTTAGTTTTTGTCTTCCAGTACCTTGATGGATCTTATTTTTCTCTTTTGGTATATATTAAATCAATAGAGAAATAACTGGGGAATGCAAGATCATTCAGATGTTGCAACACCAAGTAACAGTTGTGTTTTTAACTTCAACTGTAATAGAAAAAAAAACATTGAAATATTTTTAACATCATAATTCAATTTGCATTTTTTTAAAATAAATAATTTCTGACTCTCATGAATGACGGATCAATTAGTTTAGTTTCTTTTTTTAAATTTTAAAATTTTTTTAGTTGTAGTTGGACATAACACCTTCACTTTATTATTTATTTTTAGCTGGTGCTGAGGATCTAACCGAGCATGTCACACATGTTAGCCAAGCGCTCTACCCCTGAGCCACAGCCCCAGCACTTCAAATTAGTTTTAAGATGAATATAGAAAAATAATTTTAGTAGCTAATGTAGATATCCAATTAAAATAAGTTGAACACTTGACTTGTGGTCATGGAGAGAAGGAAAAATTTTAAAAAATGATTGACACAAAAAGTAAGAGGCAGGAGCCCATGTTTCATGTATTGTCCATAATATTTGGGAAAGGTAAAGCTTGTATTTGGGGATTGTTCAGTATTTCTAATTTGGGGTAAGAATGTATTAGTTTAGATCAATTTCCTGGGATTAGTGAGATTGAAGAGGAGAGAATGTTACCTCTGTTTTATATGTGATAATTTTAGGCTAAAAACTAAATATCCTTATATGGTTCTCCTGCACAGATGAATAAATGGAGCTAGGGATTCAAATTTGAATAATAAACTCTTATATGTAATATTGTATCTAATCAGTAATAGTAATATTTTAATACCCAGGTAAACAATTTGTTTAGACAGAACAATTTATACACTGTATTTATTGTTGTTATATTCAAACATATGCAAATATGGTATTCATATGTATTTATTTCACAGAATGTATGCATAACAAATAATTTGGAACTATTCTAATATTTAAATGACGTAGACTATTGAATTCATAAAGCAACGATTAATTATTAAAGGATATTTTAAAAGTTACAATTTACATAATTATTTTTAAAATGCATTGTAAACCAATATATTTATGAAGATATGGCTATGACTAGTTTGAAACTTTATTTCCCCACATGTCATGTTAAATGAAATCAACAACAAAGTAAAGGACTTCTTGATTTTACTTCATCTCTATTATATAAAATGGTACTTTTCTTATAATCAATCCTCTTTTTCTTTACTCAACTTTATTGATTTTTTTTCTCATTTGTTTTCTGCATCATTATTAGTTTTGAAATGAAAACTAAAATATACTGAAAGTCATCTTTCCACATAAATAAAGTCTCGACAACCAGGGCTTATTTCTCTCAAATTGAAGCATATTTTCTCTAATCAACCTAGTTATAAAAGACAAAAGTTTTGTGTAATCAAGATGACATTTTATACGTTCTCACGTTTTGTACATTTCAATAAATTCTTTTTGTGATATTGCCATATTTAATATTATATTGGCTATTCATAAAATTTCATTCCACATGATGAAAAATTAAAACTATCCAAATGTCCATAAAGTACACTGTATCCATACAATGCACTACTATACAATAATCAAAAGAAACTCTTGGTATGTTCTACAACATGGATAAATATCAAAATAATTAAAACTAGAGACCAGCATTGCACAGGGCATGAGGAAGGGTTTGGAGGAAATAGATGTGCTCATTTTCCTTTTTGTAGTGATAATTTCACAAATATATATAAAACTTACTGAATTATACACTTTAAAAAAAGATTTTAGGGCTGGGGATGTGGCTCAAGCGGTAGCACGCTCGCCTGGCATGCGTGCGGCCCGGGTTCGATCCTCAGCACCACATACCAACAAAGATGTTGTGTCCGCCGAGAACTAAAAAATAAATATTAAAAATTCTTTCTCTCTATCTCTCTCTCTCCTCTCTCACTCTCTCTTAAAAAAAAAAGATTTTATTGACAGATTACTTAATTTATCTAATATTACAAAAAATAAGTTTCTTTAATATTGTAGTATTCTTTTAAATGTACAATAAAATGCTTAAATATTTGTATGTTTAAGCTCTCACATCATATTCTGCATAATGTAAGAAGAAAGTGATAATATCTGGTAATGCCTCTGTTTTTAGAAATAGGAATCCTTTTGTATTTTCTCCTAATACTATTTTTAGTATTTTCTCCATTGTCCATAACACTACTAACTTGATGCTGTAAGTTAATGATAAATTTTCAAAATGTTTTGGAATTAGGGATATTTAGATTTGGGGATCTTAAATATACAAAAATGTATAGATAATGCAAATAAATGTAAGCTTTATAATTTTGCTAGTTAAATATATAAGACATGTACTTAATTTGTTGAATATTTACACTACTAATTCATGCACATAAATTTCTGCTATGTAAAAACCATAACTTTACAAATGTAAATGATGAGCCTTAATAGAAGAGTAAAAACAAGCATGGTGTGAGGACAGAATGACTAAACATTGCATTACCATTATAGCTCTGTCCCAGTTCTTTGAAATCTAATTTTCTTATGTTGGTAACAAAACATCATGTTATATTACCTAAAATCTATTAGAGCACCAAATTGCAGTTCTGTACATTATTCATGGAACAATTAGTTTTATTGATATAAAGTCATAGTGAAATATAAAATTAAACGTCCATACAGAGTATGAGTGTCATAGTATCTACCAATATTTCTGTTAAAAAAAAGTAGGAATCTTTGATGGACACCTCAGAGTCTTTTCCATTTTTATCTTAGTTTCCTAGGAAAAGTGAATGTTTTTGTTTTCATAGCAGTATGATTGGATCTTGAAAATTTAGATGAATCGAATGTAAATACAAAGAGAAAACCTAAAGGTTAAGGTCCCAAGAGATTAGAATTCTTTTACCTAAATTTATAAACTCAAAAGCTTCAGAAACTAGGAGGATTATTTCAATCTGTGTCTATAACCTCTCTGTCCCAAGTTGACCTCTTGTTTATTTTATGTCTTCATCAAAATAAATATTTAATTTAAATTATTTTATTTTAATTTAATAAGAAATGGCTGCACCTTTAAGAGGTGATTGGGTCCTGAGGGCTCTGCTTCACAGAATGGATTATGTCTTCTTTGGGACAGTGGGTTTGTTTAAAATTTGTCCTGTACTTATCCTTTCTCTGTCTTCTGTATCCTTGTGTTTTTTGTTTGTTTGTTTGTTTTTGTTTTTGTTTTTGTTTTTGTTTTTGCTTTGTTTTGTTTTCTTCCACATCATGACAGAACAAAGTCTTTCACCAGGTGTTGTCACTATGCTCTGAAACTTCTCAGCCTCTAGGGTTAAGAGCCAAATGTATCTCTTTTCTTTGTAAATTAACCAGGTTGTAGTGATCCTTTACAGCAGTGCAAAATAGACTAAATATACCACTGAATAATATCACTGAGAATACAGAGTAAGTTCTGAAAAGAAATTTTTAAAAATTTACAGATTACAAATACTGAAAGTATCACAATATAGAAAACTAAGACATCTTAATACCCTGAGAAAAATCTTAAAGTTTTGTTTGTTATTTTGCTACATATTCTGGACTTATTCCATCATATGGAAAACTTTAATAACATTCTGTAGAAAGGCTACAAAGATATTCCACTCAATTGATCAAAATGCATTTCTAATGAGTTTATGTTAGGTTTAAATTTATATTTTATCATTTAAATGCATTTTCTTTTATATTTATTCATCTAAATTTTAGATATTTTAATTAAAACACTGTTAAGATAATATCAGCTACCAGATGTGTAAGAATTTTTTAGATTGTTTTCTTTTATTATTATTTCAAACATTTTTTTCCTCCTCTATGACTCACACTGTTCTGGGGACAGACAATAGAGGACAAATTCACAGTTGGATATCACCTCTTAACCCAAAATATTCAAGAATGTCAACACAGAAGTCAAAACAAATCTTTGTGGAAAGTGATATCACAGTTGTGTAGCTATCTATACTTTAAATCTAGAAGAAAATCACTGAAAAAAAATTTGGCAAACCCACAACACAAGGCATAGTGTGTGTTTATGAGACCAGTAGAAAATCATAAACTGAGCGAAGTGTATACAGAGGAAAACCAATCAGGAAAGCACACCTGGCTCACCTCCTCCTCCTTCAGTAATAGCCACTTGTAAGATCTGCTGCTTGAAAGCTTGGCTGAGAAAGTCATGTTAGCAGAGAATACAAAAGGGCACAGGAGGAATTGAGTTAATTGGGAGAATGAACCCGAGAATCCTAAAAACATGAATTTCACTTGTGTGAATATGTATAGGATCAAGATTTGGATCCTCCACTCAAGAGTGAAACCCATGGGCTTTTCCTGGGAGATAATCTCCCAGAGTGACCACTGAAAGCATGACCCTGGAGGTGCACTGACTTAAAATCTTGAGATCAATCCAAGGAAGAGATTGGAGACTAAACCCAAAACCTTCCCTCAGGATTCCTGCATAGAATATCTCACATCACTCCAGCAGAAAAAAATTCTCTAACTTTTTTTTCAGGATTAAACAGACCATTTTCAAGCCATGAAATTGAAGATGCCATCTAAGCTTACCAATCAAAAGATGCCCAGGACCAGATGATTTCTCAGCTGAGATCTACAAGGCCTTTAAAGAAGAACTTACACCAAGACTCCTCAAATTTTTCCATGAAATGGAAAAGGAAGGAACCCTTCCAAACTCATTCTATGATGTTAGAGTCTGTAAACAAGTCAGGATGGCACCTGGCATTTTGCCAGGGGAATGGTAGAGTTCGTAAATAAGTCTGGATGGTGCCTGGCAAAATGCCAGAGGGAGTGGTTTGAGAAGTAACAAAAGCGAGCCATTAAGTGTGGAGATTCCTTATTGGTTGACTGATGTATCTAGTTTATGCTAATTAAGATAAGCTGTGCAAAATGTATAAATACCTCTGTTGTCCTATAATAAACGGCCCCCACTCCTGCTGTATCAATCTACACAAGTTGCTCGTCACCCCCCCGCCCCCGTTATTTTGCCCAGCACTATGAAATTAGTATCACCTTGATACCAAAATCAGACAACAACATATCAAGGAAAGAAAACTTGAGATCAATGTCTCTGGTAAACATAGATGCAAAAAATTGTAATAAAATTCTGTCAAAATACATACAAAAACATGTGGGGTTCATCCCACGGAGGCAAGGTTGGTTAAACATATGGAAATCAATAAACATAATTCTTTACTTTAATATACTTAAAGACAAGTATCACATGATTATATCAATAGATGCAGAAAACATATTTGTCAAAATACAGCATCTGTTAATGCATAAATGTTTAGAAAACCTAGGGATAATAGTAACATTGCTCAATGTTGTAAAAGCTACATATGATAAACTCAAGGCCAACATTATTCTAAATGGAGAAAAATTGAAAGCATGTACTTGAAAATGGAAAAAATAAACTGGGAAAAAAACAGGGATGCCCTCTTTTACCACTCCTATTCAACACAGTCCTTGACAACTTAGAGCAATTAGAAAAAATAATAATAATTAATTAAAAAGTACAAATAGTAAAAGAAGAGCTCAAACTATCCCTATTCATTGATGACATGATACTACATTTAGAAAACTCAAAAAAAAAAACAAGATAAAACAAAACAAAAAATAACACCAGAAAGCTTCTTGAACTCAAATGAATTCAGTAAAGTAGCAGGATATAAAATTAACACCCATAAATCAGTTGCATTCCTATACACCAATGACAAATCAACTGAAAGAGAAATCATTAAAACTATTCCATTCACAATAGCCTCAGCAACAAAAATGTTTGGGAGTCAATGTAACAAAAGATATAAAACACCTCTGCAATGAAAAGTAAAGAACACTAAAGAAATTGAAGAAGACCTTAGCAGATGGAAACACCTCCCATGATCTTGGATAGGAAGAATTAATATTGTCAAAATGGACATACTAAAAAAAGCACTATACAGAGTTAATGCAATACTCATTAAAATTCAAATGATGTTCTTCATAGAAATAGAAAAAGCACTTATGAAATTCATTTGGAAAAATAAGAGGCCCACAATAGCCAAAGCAATGCTTAGTGAGAGAAGTAATGCAGGAGGCATCACAATGCCAAACCTTAAATTATACTACAGAGCTATAGTAACAAAGACCAATGGAACAGAATAGAAGACAGAGAGTCATACCAACGTAAGTACCAGACAAGGGCTCTATAAACATACATTTAAGAAATTCTAGCCTCTTCAACAAATGGTGCTTGGAAAATCGGATATCCACATGTATTAGAATGAAATTGACACACTCTCTCTCACCCTGTATAAAATTCAACTCAAAGTACACCAAGGACCTAGACATTAGACTAGAGACTCCATACTTACAAGAAGAAAAATAGATCCAACTCTCCACTATGTCAGCTTAGGAACAGACTTCCTCAATAAGTCTCCAAAAAGCACAAGAAGTAAAATCAAGAATCAGTAAATGTAACAGTATCAAACAAAAAAGCTTCTTCACTGCAAAAAAAAAAAAAAAAAAAAAAAAAATCAAGAACATGAACAGAGTGCCTATATAATGGGAGAAAATGTTTACTTCCAGCACCTTAGAATGAGCATTAATCTCTAGTATATATGATGAGCTAAAAAATTTACTACCAAAAAATAAATAAATAACCCAATTAACAAATGGGCTAAGGAACTGAACATGCCCTTCACAAAAGAAGAAATATGAAAGATCAATATATATATATATATATATATATATATATATATATATATATATATATATAAAGTTCACCTTTCTAGCAATTAGAGAAATGCAAATTAACACTACACTGATATTACATCTCACTCCAGTCAGAATGGCAATTATTAAGAATAAAGTAATGAATATTGGCTATTGGTGAGGATGTGGTGAAAAACGTTCACTCATACATTGCTGGTGGAACTCTGAATTGCTGAAATCAGTCTGGAAAGTAGTAAGAAGATTCCTTAAAAAGGTCAGACTGGAACCACCATTTGACCCAGTTATCCCACTCCGTTTATACCCAAAGGACTTAAAATCAGAATACTATAATGATGCAGCCATTTCTATGTTTATGTCAGCTGAATTCACAATAGCCAAGCTATGGAATCAATCTAGGTGCCCTTCAACAGATGAATGGATAAAGGTAATATGGTAAATAAACCCAGTGAAATATTACTCAGTCTTCAAAAAGAATAAAACAATGGCATTTTCCAGTAGATGGGTTGAAATGGAGAATATTATATTAAGTGAAATAAGCAAATCTCAAAAAAAAACAACAAAGATTAAATGTTCTTTATGATATGTGAATACTAACCACAACAAGGGAGAAGATTAGAAGTTCGCTGAACTAGACAAAGGGGAGTGAAGGGAAGGAAGGGGGCATGGGAATATGAAAGACAGGACAATGAATCAGACATCTCTTTCCTATCTTTATATATGAAAATAGAACCAATGAACTCCATGTCATATACAACCACAATAATGGGATCCTTGTTATTGAACAAGTTATACTTATTCTATGTATGCATAAAATGTCAAAATACTCCACTGTCATGTATATCTACAAAGAACTAATAAGACATATTTTATATCAAAATATTTTGTTTCAAATTTTATCAACCTATAATATTTTATAAATATAAAAACATTTTATATTTATAGATATATAAAGAATAAAAAGTGTTTTCTACTTATGAAGTAAAATATTTATATTTTTTACATTTGAACTCTAAAGAAAATAATCAAAGAAAACCTTAGAAGATGAAAAGATCTACCTTGCACTTGGATAGGCAGAATTAATATTATCAAAATGACCATACTTCCAAGAGCTAAAAAGTATTTTCTACTTATGAAGGAAGTAAAATACATTTATATATTTTACATGTGTAATATATTCATATATAAATATTATATATTTTATATATAAAAGTATACAAATATATCTATACAGCATAATCTCTTTACAATACTACATATTAAATATATAATACATTCATACATATTTATATACATGAAGTATACTTATATATAGGAAACAGTTCTATATTAATTAATTAAATATTTTATATAAATATTTTACATATAAATATATAAAATATTTTTATTATTTAGTATTTAATAAAAAAATGAAAGGATGAAAAAACCCTCATGTTATAAGGTCTATCAATGTATGACTATGTGAAGGGATTGGCTCATGCATTTGTTAAAGCTGACAAGTCCAAAATTCTAGGGCAGGCCTACAGGCTGGAAACTCAAGTAAGTGTTCATGTTATATATTTTCTTTCCTTAGAAACAATGTTTTTGCTCTTATAACCTCAACTGATTTAACGAGGCTCACAAATATTTTCAAAAATGATATTTTAAAATTGAAAGTCAACTGATTGTCCATGAGAAACACATTCACTAATCTGTTTTATTGCAAAACCCAAAATTGTTTTTTGATTAAATAAATGGGTACTATAGCTTAGACAAGTTCACAAATGAAATTAATTTATAGGTGCACTATCCACAAAAGGAATGGCAATGTGAACACATTACTATACCCTAATGATAAATCCAACACTTTCTCTTACTGATCTTGCAGAATGAAAAATGCAGAGCAATGCTGGCTAATTAGTTTACTGGAAATCATCGTGTTAAGAAAGTTTCTGTGTAGTGTGGGGTAGTTGGTATTGCATTTTTGTGAGCCGAGTCCAACAATGGAAAATCTTACTGAGATCAGACACTCACCTGTGCTTTTGAAGTTTTTGGCTTCTTCCTTCTCTTTTAGAAACTATACCCACCATATGAACAGTAGAGCAGGTCACATATCTTAGAACTACCTCTATTGCCTATTCCTACTTATACCCAAGTAGTCCTTGTATTTGAAAAAAGTCTGTAAATCATGTCAAAACAACAAAGGGTATGTCTGGAAGGCCCCAAATCACTAAAAATTAGGTTTAGATATCTCACTTTGCATTTGCTCTTTGTATGTAAATCTCATTTTCCAGCCAATCTTTCTTTAAAAACAAAAATTATTTTTTTAAAAGAAGTTGAGAGCTAGGAATGTAGTTCAGTGATAAAGCACTTGACTAGCATGTATAAGACCCTGTGTTTGACCTTCTACATTAAAAAAAAAAAGTTGCAATTGTATGATGATGAAGAACTAGAAGATTAAATTCAGGGTCATGATATTGAAGAATCCATGAGAGTATACGAAAATAGAGTAAAAGAAAGGAGAAACAATAACATAGCAGGAGTGAGAGAAAATACATTTTTTAGCAAAGAAAATTTATGGTAGGCAAACTAACTTTAGTGCTGTTGAAAGAGAAATTGGTTTTTTAAAGTGCAAAATCCTCACAGGAATGAGAAAAAGTTGTTAAATATCAATTTACATTAGATAAGATTTTTGCAATATAGTCCCAAAAAGAAATCCAAAGCTTTATTCTATTATTGTACCCAGCTCATACTTCAAAAGAAAGAAAAGAAATCAAATGTATTTATTTAATCCTTTTTGTCAGTAATACCCAGGGTGAAGAATTCATTTGTAGCTTTTTCATTGCTGTTGAGTCTTAGAACGTCACATATATTAAAGAAAAATTTTATACCTTTTGATCCTGAGATGTCAAGATATAGTTCATTTCTTTTTATGAAAGGAAGGAGGGCTTATACGTCATAATAAATTTCATGTGACTTGCCTAAAAATATATCAATTATCAAAGGAACATATTTTTTTTGTTCTTAATATCTATTTAGTTAAAAAATATGTGTTTCATATTTCCTTTTCCATTCAGTTATAAAAGGTGGATAAGTTTGGAAAAGCAGAATATATTTTTAGAAACATTTAGGAGACAGTATTACAATGGCTAAGAAAACAAGTTTTTGTATTTTCCTTTAAGCTTTAATATTGTTACTAAGATAACACTTATTAGTCAACTATTAGTCATTTATTAGTAGGTTTTTTCTGAAAAACTAATTATACATTTGCCTTTTAAACTGTTCTGCTTCTAAAGGAGGAGATTCATAATATTAAATTAAATAAAACTCAATAAAAATATATATTATAATAATAATTGCATCATTGGGGTTTAATAAAATTAGAAAAACCTGGATCATTGGAAAGATCCAAAATGAGGAAGGAAGAATAAGATACGATAGGAAAGCATCTTAAAAACTCCATGCTAAGTGAAAAAAAAAGGCATAAAGGGTTTGATTCAATTTCTATGTAATGTCCAGAATAGGCAAATCCACAGAGAGATTTAATTGACAAGTGAAGACAGATTTAGAAATTCTTCATGAAATTTATGGACATATCTACTTATATGTACACTGTATCCGATTCAGAGTACAGCAGGTAACATGGTCATGCCTAGTCACTTGAGCAAGTGAAAAAGTGTAGTTACTTGTGTTCTGAAAAAGAAGAGTATATAAACCTCTTGACAAAGAATATTTGGGTCTAAAAATATGCATTTCTGTAACTAAAATTTTTAGCGATTATCAATAGTTACATAACAAACTGTTATTAATTTAAAAAACATTTCTATCAAGTAAGAAAGAAAATAATATAGATACATGATTAATGAATATAACCAGTTTGTAAAATATTATGTTAAAAATGGATATAACATTGTAAAATCTCTATCAGAATTTTTTTATGTATAACATTTCCAGCAACCAGTGAATAATGTTTCAAAGTACACAAAAATAAATAGACTATCTCCAACTTATGAAAACAAATGATCTTTATTCTATTTACGTACTGTTCTAAAGTTTTTCTTCATACATTTTCTAATATCTATGTTTGTGATAAATATTAAAACACCAAACACAATTTTTAATACAATTACTATATCACATTGTGGCTCTTTACCATGCTATTATTTTAATAACATAAATAGTATTTTTCGATCTTTATACAAAAGGCAGAACTTTCATTGTTTTCTCTTACACCATGTCCATGAAGTTGTAGTGATAATATGGTAGGAATCTTTTATTCTAAAATAACAATGGGATCCAGTGTTGTTATGTAGGAAATCTGGTCTATGTTTTAATTAAGATGGAATAACAGTAAGTGAGATTAGAAGCAGAAGGAATTGTTGTTACCAGTAGATTTGAAAGGACAATAGAAAGGACTTGTTTAAGAACCCAGCAGAAGATAGCTGGAGGTAAACTGTGATATTCAGTCCAGGAACAAAGACAGCACACAAGGTTGAGTTCTGGGTGGACCCAGTAGACTATGTATCCTAGCATTTTCTTGTTCTCTCTGTCCCAATTCTGTCTGGGTTCCAATTGATGGAGCCCAAATAAAGCAAGGAGATGTGGAAATATTTTAAGATGTTATATTGGTCAGGCTCCAGGACTATGATCAGAGGGTAGGTTGGAAACTGGACTGGAGGAACCTACAGAAGCTATCCAAGAAGTAAATGATCATGAAATTTTATTTTGATGAAAATCCCCTATGCTTCTTAAAGAAAAATATCTTAATATATCTAATATATAAAAAAGAAAAAGCATACCTTTGGATGGTCTAGGAGGACCATCTGATTATAAATACTAACATTTACTTACCATTGTACTTTATGTAGAATAAAGTGCACAGTTAATTTACATATATGTGTACCTAACTTTAGTTTGGAGTCTTTGTTAAAATGACCCTGGAAGTTTGATTTATATCAAGAGTGATCATAAAAATAGGCAAAAGGATAATAATTGAGGAGGAGATATATAAATGTTCTGAGTAACAATGTGGGAATGAAACATAAAAATAATGAGAGATTCATCATACTATGTGTGTATATTTATGGAGTAGCTGTATAATTTCACTCTTCACTGTAAATTGAGAATATAGGAAAACTAAACTCTAATCTTTACATAAGCAAAGAGACATACATGTGAAAGAGACAGATATCTTCTTTTCACTAAAAAAATTACAAGCAATTAAAACTTTTAGAGAGTGTTTCCTTATACATTGAAGCTGCGCAAATTTATTTGGCCCAATTAAATAAGTAGGCACAATTTAAAGGTTGACTTTAGAGAAGAGCAGAGGAAAAGACATAGATTAAGTAACCATTTAGATAGTTTAAATGGAGGCAAAGCACTTACTTTGTATGTAGATAGTAATTTGCTTCATTGCATGCATTAATTGTGGCAAAGATTGCTTGCTGAACTGCTCAGATTTATGCTTCCTTTCTGTTGTGCAGTGCTATTTTCAGAATGGTCCACCTGCCACCCAGTCCATTACCAGTTCCCAATAAAACCATGACACCATCACACCCTAGGAAATAGGTAGTAAGTTGGCATTTGTAACTAAGGGGCTAATGTGGTGATCACATTATCCTCCAATAATTCTCTTCATTTCTTCTCAAACTGTTTGGATTCAGAGGATACGGGAACAGACTGTGAAGATATGAAACGTGATCAAGATAGTAAATGTAAAAAACCTGGGCCTCATAGTCTTTACTTAGCAAAAAGCAGTCTAGGTGGACCATCTGACTAGAAATATAGCATTTTACTTATCATTATACTTTATGTACAATAAAGTGTACACAGTAAAATCCACAGATATTGTTTGCAGCTCAGTTAATTTATATATATGTGTGTATCTATCTTTTCTTCTGTTGTTAAAATTACCCTCGCAGTTTGATTTCCTTCTTTTCTTTTTTTTCTCTTTTTTACCCCCAGATAGTGTCTTTCTGAGTTCTAGAATGTACAGGTGATTCTGGTTTTTATTTTAGAATGTTCTATTGAATTTATCATCTTTTTAATCTGTCTGTCTATCATTTATATTATATTTTACATGTTAATAATGTCCTTATTTATATTCTCTTTACTATTCTGATTATTGTTTTGTTTTTGTTACTGGTAAACTTTTACTTGTACATGTTTGTTGTTGCTGTTGTTGTTAAAAAAATCACAGTGATTCCCAAAAGCTTTTTTTTTTTTTTCTGTCAAATGTGTTCCTTTCCCCTGTACAAACAGAGAGGTGTGTACAGAATGATTTAAATTAGATGAGTATTGAAGGGTTTTTCTCTAGGCCATAACTTTCATAAAACTCAAACTACATTCGATCCATCTCTTTATTTGGGGAATGTTCTTGTAACATCTCAATCTTATAATTCAGAAGGTAGTAAGGGTCTTTCTTTTCTCAACTCTGAAATACTGAAGTTCTGACCTTCAGAGGCAATGAATTTAACTCTTCAGTATGTTCCCCCTGCTAATTCTAAATCTGATAGTAACCTTGAGAAGATAATTGACTGTGCTTTGAGGCACGCACTATTTCTCTAGAGGGATTTGTCCTAAGTACTACAAGATTATAGAAGACTAAAGTTCTTACTACTAACTCCCAGCCACCTGCGGCAGATGGAGATTCAGAATCTGTCCCCTGAGGAAAGTTGATTCTATTTAGGTATTTTGCATTTACCCGATTCCTCCATTAACCATGTACAAGTTCCAAAGACTGAAAGTTTTTTCTTACTTCAGGTTGAGTCCTTCTGTATGGGCTGTTCCTGATGTAGAAGCAAGTTCCAATTTGGTGCAAGCTCATATCAGCCCGTGCAACCAATAGGAAAATAGTCAGTGATGGGAAGGTCATCTCTAAACAAGGTTCCCCATTGTGAAATTTCAATTATGTCCATTGTTACTTCCACAGCTCTTTAGTGTCATTAAGTTATGATTTTTGTAATATATTAATTTTTTTCTTATTGTTACAGTAGAATGTGAGCATTGTCCTGAATTTCAGAAAACATTTAATTCAAAACATATATATATATATATATATATATATATATATATATATATTATGAATTATGTATATATAATGTGGTGTTCCTTTAAACTTTCAAGTGTCTTCCTTGTACATTTAAATAAACCCAAAATCCTTTCTAGGGATTAAAAACATTGTATTATCCTACTGCAGCCTGGTATTCTGACTTTGTCTTGCAAAAGTTGTAGTTGACCAGGAAGTACATTTCCAGTAAAGTAGATTTCCATCTTTAGATTTTCCACCATAGGATCTACCATCCAGGATAATTCTGAATGGCCCAGTCTCTCTCCTACTAATCTTACACTTGTCAAACATTCATTGCCCATATTTTTTTTATACTTGAAAATGCTAAACTTATTTTCATCTTAATTTTTCATCACTCGTACATACTTTGCTTAGGACTGATGAAGCAGAAAGCTACTCATAATCAAAGGAAATATCATTTCCATAGGGAAGGTTTCTCTGAATACCTTTCTTAGATTAGAAAGTTAATGTTAAACCATAATATTCTTTTATTCATTGAGAATTCTCAAACCCTGTGAGAATTTGACTATTTTGTTCATTTCCCACTATATAACTGCCACCATAAGGAGAGCAACAATAAACCTTTTGAACTATTTTATTATTTTTTTTTACTAAATTATTTACAGAATATGCATTTACAAATCTGCTTTTATATAAAACCCAGTTTTTCATTTTTTTCTTTGACTAATTTTCATATATTTGTAAAAGAATATCTTGTAGATTTATACATCTACCACCAGTGTGTGCACTATAGTTTGAATGTTCCTGTTTCTTCAAAATTCTTGTTGAAACTTAATTTTCTATTTAATAGTGTCAAGGTGTGGGGTTGTAGGAACTAATTAGATCCTGAGAGCTTCTTTTTCATGAATGGACTTAAGTTTCTTACACAAGAAGCCTCATGCCGCAGTCTGGCTGGGCACAATTCAGGAGCCACTTGTCAAAAGAAACAAACTTTATTTTTAAAACTACAAACGCCAAACAAAACAGCTCCTCAGGAAAAACCCTCAGAGCCCAACTGCCACCACCGGCTTCCACAAGCCTCTCTCGCACACCCCAACAACCACCTCCCACAATCCTCCTGCTCTTGAGGCCGATTGGCTAGGTTGCGTGGGCGGAGCCAAAGAAGTCCCCCAATGAGCAGTTCCGTAGTCTGAAGGGCAGGGAAACAGCCCAATGAACATGACCGAAGAGGAGCCAATCAGCTAGATGTTGCTGGGGCCGCTGTGAGCCAATCATCAGCTGGCAGTCTGAAGGGCAAGGAAACAGCCCAATGAACATGACTGCAGAGGAGCCAATCAGCTAGATGTTGCTGGGGCCACTGTGAGCCAATCATCAGCCGGCAGCTGGAAGTTTGCTGGCAGCTGGAAGTTTGCTGGGGCCCCTTTGGCTGTGGCTCTCAACATCCTCATGCAATTTTGGGTCATTTTGTACCCTTTCTCCATGTGGAGACACATTGTGGAAATAGAAGGCATCCTGCCTCAGGCAGCAAACCTGCCAGTGATTTGATATGAGTGTTCTCAGAATTTGGATCTGTGAGACATAAATTTCTTATGTTTACAAATTACCAAGTTGGTGGTATTTTATTAATTTAGCAAAAAATGAGTAAGATAATGTGGAGGGTCAGCAAAATTATTAAATTTAATACAAAAAATAGCAAAAAATTATTTTTAGCTACTCTACTTTTTGTATTTACTAATTGAATATTCTTAGATATTCTTATAAGTAGAATAAAGTTAATTTAAATTTTTCTGTACTCATCATGTTTTATGCCCAAGAAATATTTTCTACTTAATCTTGAGAAAGTTTTTGACATGTAACACAGTGCTATATTTACAAAATTTATGACTCAGAAATAATATGCAATCTATATTGAGTGAACCATCCAAACCTATACAAGAGATAATATTGGCTAAAATAAAAATGTTTTCAGAGTTTCAAAATACTTTAGAAATAAATTTACACTAACTAAAATAAAAATAGTTTATTATTTCCATAGCTACATTGAATAGATATTAAAGAGTTTATGTTTTTTATTCTAGAAAAACATAGTAATTAATGAAAAATATCATTTTCTAGTAGGAAAACTGAATGCAGATTTTATCCAAATGTTGGTTTTTAAGTGGTGTAATTAATGTTTTTGCCTCATTTTTTTCTGTCTTGTTTCTATTCATCATTATGATTTCTAAAACTTCACCAATGATTTATAAATCTCTCTGTGCCCTGTCAATATGTAAGAGATTAAATGGGAAATAAGAAAGGCCATGGCATTCCCTCTTCCCAACTATAATGTCTCTTAGCTAGGAATTTGATATAGCTCATGTGTTTATATTAATAACATCTGCTGCTCTCATCATTAAATTCCATACAGTGGTTAATGCCTAGAGCTGCAAAAATATGAACATTAGCTGAAAGAGTCTCAAATTAAAGAAGGAAATTAAAGCTTTGAAAAACATATTACCACCTATAGTTTTTCATAGTGGGCAAAATCATAGTTAGCCCCAAGCCCTACACAGAATACATCCAACTCCTTAATAGCAGAAAAAATTTAAATCATCAAAAATTATTATAGAAAATTCAAGTTTATATTGTTGGGTTAAATAAAGATTAAGAGGATAAAGCAATGAGCTTCATAAATGTGATAAACATATCAATGATCATAATATGAAATGGGGACTCATTTTTTAACAGTTACACATCTGAATGTATGCACTATTAGGTGATTTGTAAGTAAATAATTTAAATACTATATTCAGATGACATATTTTGATTTATGTTTATTATATATATGCATGAAAGTTACATTTATGACTTTTTAACACATAATATAAAGATTACAGAACAAAGTACATTCTTGGAGGTATATAAGTAGGTGATCATAGAGACTATAATCTATGTACATCCTTGGTTGTAAAGTTCTTATTCATTATCTAGTAAACAAATGTGAGACCAAAAACCTTCACTTGATGCCATTTATTTAAGGATATGCTTGTTGATTTCACTAATTCTGTGAAAATATATCAAATGTAGGGTAATCCTGACACCAAAATCAAGTTTTATATGATTGCGATAAATTAATCCAAATTGCTACTCCATTTCTAACATAGTTTGACATGCATAAAATTAGGCTCTACCTCTAGGCTTCAGAGATTTGGTTCAGAAAACTTCTGCGATAGTTACCTTGTTCTCATTAAGAGATTGCTGAGATTCTTTTGTGCACTGAGACTGGTATCATTAATTTCAGAATTTATCACATCATTCAGTTTCTGCACTTTTCCAACACCATCAAAATATTCACTATTCCATGAATGGCTAATATCTCCTTCTTAATAAGAATTTAAACCAATCTCTACAATTTTAAAAATAATAATAAATATACCTTAATCATAGATTATTTTTTCAGCACTCCAAATATTGCTAAAATGTAATCTTATCATCTCAACTTTTTCATCTGTAAATTAAAATTACTTTTGGATATATGATTTCTTTAGGATGGACTATGAGTATTTTCAGTATCTGTAACAGTATTACTGTCCTAATTTCTAATGGTGTTATTGATTAATAAAAATTTATTTTTATCTGAATACTGCAGAATTTAAAATGTTAGAAAATAAATGTAGGATTCATAGAGTACTAAGACACATATCCTGATTCATCAATCAAAATTTTATTCAGGATCTAAAATCAATGGCAGGCTTAATGCTTTTTAAAATAGATAGCACTGTTTTAATTAAAAATGTCAGCAATGTAATTACTCCTTAAGCAAAAGGCCACAGAGAGGAAAATTGGATGATACTTAAATCGAGCATATGAGAAAATTAATTTGCGTTAAAAAAGTAGCAATTAGATATATCCATGGCAGCAGGAAAAATCAGGATTTGAAGTATTAGATTCCTTTGCAACATTGCATTTATTGAATTTATTTATTTAAAAATATGTAAACCTCTGAAAGTGTGGAAAATAACACTAGTTGTGAAATCAAAAAGTTCATGTTATATTAAAATATTTCTAGAGTAATTCATATTTCATTTAATATTTTAATTTTTTCTTTAGTAATAAATTATTGGAATTAAAATTTTAAATCATCTTCAAAGAGATCTCTTTTTGATTTTTGTGCTTTCTTTGATGATTGCAAGACTACTTAATATCTGAGCAGACTGATCACTTGAAGGGTAGGCAAGGGAAGGAACAGTTATTCTTCCCCAATTCTATTATTCTCTGTGCATATTCCTTGTCCCAATCCTTAATTAATATCTGTGAGAACATCTCAAAAGACTCATTTGTGTACATTCCTAACATTAAATCTTCAAAATCTTATTCGATACAGTTGATTGTAAGATGTCACTTTCATCCATCCTATTTTTTTCATCTTTATTTTATAAATGAAGAGAGACTAGACTTCTTATTTATTTATTTATTTTGGGGAGTACTGAGGATTCAACTCAGGTGACTAAAGGCAAGTGCAACCCTGTCCACCTGAACGAATATTAGTTGTTTTTTTTTTTCCATTCAAATACACCCTGCAATAGACTTTTAACTACAAATAATCTTCTCTTTGACTTTCTTTTGTGTTAAACTACTTGGAAAATCTTCATGCTAAGGAGTTCCTTTGTACACCAACAAAATATAAATAATAATATTCTAGGAAAACAAAATTTATGCTTAACCAATCAGAAATCTCCAACTAAACTCCAACTGGATATTTTTGACAAGAATGATCCAAATCTGGATAAGGCTCAACTTTAACCAAATATGTATTTTATTTTGCTTTTTTTTTTTTCATCTTATAAAAGTCCCTTCATGTGCTCCTTCCACTGCTGACCAAACTCTTTATCTGTCATTGTCCAACTCATGAGTTGCTAATTACTCAAACTCTTTAAAATTGTATTGTGCCTCAGTTTATCTTTTAACAAATGTTTAATCTGTTTCTCTTTTTCTTTGATAGCTGCTGCCATAATTGATAAGTGGATGATGTATGTGGTTGTAGGAGATTACAAATACCAGATAACTTCACTAATCATCATAGTGATGACCTTTTCATGCTGTTCACCTGGGCCAAATTTCATATTTTCAAATTTCTTTAGAAAAGGGCAAAAATGTCTATCTTTCCATTTATTTGGTTGTCATGAATCTCTCTTTGTCTCTGTCTCTCTCTGAAATCATAATTATTTTTCATTCCTCCTAAGAGAAAAATAAGACCATATTATACAAGATGAAAGAATGTTAATGTGCTTTTTGCTGAAAGTTATATAGTTGTGTATTAGAATTAGGTATTGATTTCTTTGTTTCTATATTTTAATACATTTTTTAGTCATACTGTATCTTTATTTTTTTACTTTTCCATATCAATATAATATCATTAGAATCTTTTAAAAATATTTTCTCTTTGAAATGAACAAAATTATTTAAAAATTCAAGATTTTTTTATTACAATAGCTGTTCTCAAATGACATAGGGAACTGTCAGGTATTTGCTTTAAATCAAATGAAACAAAATTCATTTGAACAACAATGAAATTATGATGAGGATTTGTTGATATAAGAAAATTCCCCAGTCAGAATGGCAGCTATTATGAAGACAAACAACAATAATAATTGTTGGCAAGGATATGGGGAAAAAAGGCACACTTTTACATTGCTGGTGGGACTGCAAATTGGTACCGACAATAAGGAAAGCAGTATGGAGATTCCTTGGAAAACTGAGAATGGAACCACCATTGGACCCAGCTACTCTTCTCCTCGGTCTATATCCAAAGGACTTAAAAACAGCATACTATAAGGAAATAGCCACATCAATGTTTATAGCAACACAATTCACAATAGCTAAACTGTGAAACCAACCTAGATGCCCTTCAGTAGATGAATGGATTAAAAAAATGTGGCATATATACTTAATGGAATATTACTCAGCTATAAAAGAGAATAAGATGATGGCATTTTCAGGTAAATGGAGTTGAAGAAGATAATGCTAAGTGAAGTTAGCTAATCCCAAAAAAACAAATACCAAATATTTTCTCTGATATAAGGAGTCTGTCTCATAGTGGAGTAGGGAGGGGGAACATGGGAGGAGTAGAAGAACTCTAGATAGGGCAGAGAGGTTGGAGGGGAAAGGAGAGGGTCAGGGATTAGCAATGAGGGAGGAATGTGATGGACATCATTATTCAAAGTATATGTTTGAAGACATGAATTGGTGTGAACATAATTATATACAAACCAAGATTCAAAAAAAAATGTGCTCTAAATGTGTAATAAGTATTGGAATGCATTCCGCTGTCATGTATTTGAAAAATAAAATCAATTAAACATTCCTCATTTTTGTTTTCTTTCCATGGCATTTCTGTTTATGGGTTTTCCTGGTAGCATCCTTCTCCAACAGTGTTTAAATCTTTTTTTTTTAATTTGTTATTTTTAGCTATACAGAATAATAGGGTGTATTTTGACATATTATACATACATGGGGTACAACCCATTACAATTTTGATTCCATTCTTGTAGTTGAAGATAATATGAAGTTACACTCATTGTGAATTCATATGTGAGCATAAAAAAGTTATGTCCCATTCATTCCATTGTCTTTTCTATTCCTGTCTCCCCACCCTTCCATTCATACCCCTTGTGTAATCCAATGAACTGCTATATTTCCCCTCTCTACCCTCCCTTGTTATGGGTTAGCATCCACATATCAGAAAGAACATTCAACCTTTGGTTTTTCGAGACTAGTTTACTTCAGTTAGCATGATATTCTCCTCTTTCATCCATTTATTGGCAAATGCCATAATTTCATTCTATTTATAGTTGAGTAATATACCATTGTGAATATACACCACATTTTCTTTATCCATTCATCTGTTGAAGGACACCTAGGTTGGTTCCATAGGTTGGTTATTATAAATTAAGATGCTATAAACATTGATTGGCTGTGTCACTATAATATGCTGATTTTGAGTCCTTTGGTTATAAACTGAGCAGTAGGATAACTACTACAAATGATGGTTCCATTCCATGTTTTCTGAGGAATCTTCATACTGCTCTCTAAAGTGGTTGCCCCAATTTCCATTTCCACCAGGAATGTATGAGTGTTCCTTTTCCCCCCACATCCTTACTAATATTTACTGCTACTTGTATTCTTGATAATGGCCATTCTGATTGGAGTAAGACAGAATCTCAGTGTAGTTTTAGCTAGCATTTCTCTAATTGCTAGAGATGTTGAACATTTTTTCATATATTTTTGACCATTGTATTTCTTCTTCTGTGAGATACTTTTTCCCGTTTATTGAATTCAGCAAAGTAGCAGGATAGAATATTAAAACCCATAAATCAGTTGCATTCCAATACACCAACAAAGAATGACCTGAAAAAGAAATAAGAAATATTGTCCCATTCACAATAGCCTGAAAAAATATAAAATACTTGAGAATTGAACAAAAGAGATGAAAGTCCTCTACAATGAAAACTACAGAACATTAAAGAAAGAAATTGAGGAAGACCTTAGAAAATGGAAAGCCCCCCCCATGTTCTTGGATAGGCAGAATTAATATTGTTCAAATGAACTTACTAAAAAGAGAATTATACAGAGTTAATGCAATTCCCATTAAAATTCCAATGACTTTCTTCATAGAAATAGAAAAAGCAGTCATAAATATATTTGGAAAAATAAAAGGCCCCAAATAACCAAAGCAATCTTTAGGTTTTTTTTTTTTGTTGTTGTTGTTGTTGTTGTTTTTTAGTGAGAAAAGTAATGCAGGAGACATCATAATACCAGACTTTAAATTAAACTATATAACTATAGTTTAAAAACAAACCAAACACAATGGCATGTCATTGGCACAATAACAGAATTGGAGACCAATGGAACAGAATATAAGGCATAAAAACATACCAATGTAAATAGAGTTTATCTCACACTAGACAAAGGCACCATAAACACACATTGGAGAAATTATAGCCCCTTCAAGAAATGGTGCTGGGGAAACTGAAAATCCATATGTACTACATTGAAATTGAACCCCTATCTTTCATCCTGCACAAAAGTCAATTGAAGTAAATCAAGGCCCATGGCATTAGATCAGAGACCACTAACCTTCTAGAAGAAAATATAGGCCTAACTTTCCATTATTGGCTCAGGAATAGACTTCCTCAATGAGACTTGTAAAGCACAAGAAATAAAATCAAGAATCAATAAATAGGATGGCATCAAACTAAAAAGCTTCTTTACAACAAAGGAAACAATCAAGAATGAGAACAGAGAGCCTACAGAATGGAAGAAAATTTTTACCACCTGAACCTCAGATAGAGCATTAAACTCCAGGATATAATAACTCAAAAAACTGAAAGCAAAAATGAAAACAAAACCCAAAAAACAAAACAAACAAAAAAACCCCTCAATTAATAAATGTGCAAAGAAACTTAATAGTGTTTAAATGGATCCTGAGAAAAATGTAAAAACAAATTGCTTCTTCATGTTATGCAGTGTTCTTTTTCAATTGAGAAAAATTAAAATTTTGCAATTTACTTTTAAAATATAAATCACTTTCTCTTTTTCTCCAAAGAAACTCTGATGTAATTAAATGTATTTTCTCATTTGTTTATTTTGGAACATGATGAACTTGGAGGTGAAATCACTAAGGAAATTGCTAATATTAAAGTGTAAGTCTGGATCTGATAGAAATGCTGTAAACTACAGCTTAGATTTGGTTATTATAAGCATACATGTAAGAAGTGAGAGTGCTTGGAATGTATGTGCAGTTCTTTTCCAGAGATTTTAAATAGTTCTATTTGATAGCATAACTATGAGGAATGCCAATAATTGGAGACACTCAGGGAAAAATAATACAGTGAAGATTCTTGAGAAAAAAAATAAGAATAAAACTGCAATATCTTGGTAAATGTAATAAATAAAAACAAAACAAAATATCCCAATGTCAGGGAACATTCTAAAGATATAAAATTTCTCAGAGAAATTAAATGACAATTAGAATGTATCCATTCACTTGAGCAATGAGTAGGATTATGAGGGGATCACATTTATGAATCATTTAGTGAAATGGTAAAAGTGGATGCTTAAATGCAGTAAATAAAAAAAAAACTTGAGGTGATGAACTGAATTATAAATATTTGTTTGCATAACCTCCACTGAACAGACTGGCGAACTAAATGAAGAAAATGAAAAAGATGAATAAGGATTTTATTTTTATTTTTTTATAAGGAGAGATATACAGTTGGTTAGGTTTTAGCCTCATGTAATCTATATTTTGTTTGATCAGGAGAAAGTTTGAATTGCCTTTTTAGACAAAAGAATCACATAAGATGGGTAGGTCAATATTTCTACAGAGTTATCCTTAGTAAAATTAAGATGTAAAATCCCTTAAGCAAAATTAATACTTAGCAAGACTAAAGGATAAAAAATAATTATACACCAGCTGGATATGTTGGTGCATGCCTATAATCCCAGCAACTTAGGAAGCTGAGGCAGGAGGATGTCAAGTTTAAAGCAGCCTCAGCAACTTAGAAAGGCTCTAAGCAAGACCTGATTTCAAAATTAAAAATAAAAATAAAAATAAAAGCTGGGTATGTGGCTCAGTGGTTAAGTGCACCTAGGTTCAATTCTGGGTACTGAAAAAATATTATTAGTAATAATTATACACTAGATTCATATCTCAGTGCCAATGAGACATATTTCCCTATATCAAAATCTACTTGCATGCTAAATTTTATACCTCTTTAAAAATGTGCAAAGGGCATCATTCTTCTGTGCCTAAAACCTCCTCAGTGGTAGTTCTCTGGAGATCCGGTGGAGGCTGTAGTCTATGGCCACACCAGTGCAGCATTCACTTTAAGAATAGCTACTGCATATGGTTGGGTCAAGTCACAGTTTGCATTGGATGTCCAGTAGTGAAATGTTACAGCCATCTTTTTTTTTAGATTACAGAAGACCCGATATTCATTCCAACTCAGAGGAGCTTTGCATATGTTTAAAAATGGTTGCAAGAGGGTAGGCTGGATAGAAGATAAAGGCAGCACAATATGAAGCATCAGAATTTCCCATGTCATCACTGCCTTGAAAATTGAAGCAGTCATATGACATGAAATGTAGGTGGCCTTAGGGAGATGGTCAACTTTTCTGCTCATAACTAAAATGATCTTACTTCTAAAGGTGTTTGAATCCTAGTAAATGCTATTTTTCCTCATATTTTCTGAAGGAAAGACTCAAACATCATGGAAAGTTGTTTGGGTGCTTGTTAAGTTGCTAAGGATCTCAATGTTGGTCCTTCATGATTCAAAGGAATGAGAGAGAGAGAGAGAGGGAGAGAGAGAGAGAGAGAGAGAGAGAGAGAGAGAGAGAGAGAGAGAGAGAGAGAGAAAGAGACAGAGAGAGACAGAGAGAGAGACAGAGAGAGACAGAGAGAGAGAGAGAGAGAGAGAGAGATATCTTAGGTTAAATGTTTCCCAAACTGATTTTGAGTTTCATGGTGTTTTTTTGTTTTGTTTTGTTTTTGTTTTTGTTTTTTTAGAGAGAGAATTTTTTAAATATTTATTTTTCAGTGGACATATCTTTATTTTATTTTTTGTGGTGCTGAGGATCAAACCCAGCGCCTGTGCATGCCAGGTGAATGTGTTACTGCTTGAGCCATATCCCCAGCCCAATTTTCATGGTTTTTAAAACCTTTGTTTTCATTGCATCCTTGGTATTAATCCTCATGGTGGAAACTTGCTATGGACAGACATTTATATAACAATGTGTTGTATATTATAATATTTTAGATTCCTACTTTAAATGTCTAGACATGGGTATTCAAAACAATTTTATGGTAAAGATTATGCCATAAATCCTTTGGATTGGATTCTTCTGATATGGCTGTTAGTCTATATAGGAACAGATTGAATATCTATGTAGGATCCTGGACATATTCAATGATTTCACTGTGATTTCCTTATATTGCTTTATTCTTTGGATATTAGTTGTAACTAGTTCAGCACTTTTATTGAAGTAATGACAGTAAAATATCATTTGATTGATGATATTGTATCTACAATATTTTGAGAAAAAAACTAATATTTTTGTGAATTTGAAAATACCACTTTTTATCTCCAAGTCTGGCTATATCTTTTCTAAAAGATGAAATGAATGACATTGTCTCTGACATATTTGAAATTCTTAATAATATTGAAGAAATTTTAGCCTATGTAATTGAATAGCAAACTGGTTAAAATTCTCTGGAAAAATGGAAATCAGATTACTTATAAAGAAAAAATATAACAATGTAAATTTATAGTTCTCTAAGTAAAACATAATAGCAAATGTACGTAAAAAACACATTCCTATGTGAAACAGAGTTTTAAGTTGTCCCTTGTGATCTTTATCTCCAGGTATTGGTCATAAACTACTGTTTCAAAGGCAAAATAATTTTGCAGATGTAGGTAAGATTGCTAAGGATTTGACCATAATATAGATAGTTTGTTTAGATGTAGCTAATCTAATTACAAAAAGCTTATATAATTAGATTAGCTACATCTAAATAAACTATGTATATGGAATGTGCTATATGAACAGAACTGTAGGTAGTATCTAGAAAATAAAAACAATCACTGTATGAAACCAACAAGAAGGCAAGGACATTTAATGGTGTAACCACCAGAGATTGAATTTGACCAACAACATTCATAAACTTGGAAGACAATTCTTCCCTAAGGCCTTCAGGTAATAATTTGGCCAACATTTTGATTTGGTATACAAGAAACTAGGCAAAGACCATAAGAATCTGTCTGAATTGATTTCAGATTTACAGAACCATGCAATGATAAATAGGGGTATTTTTAAGCTCTTCCATTTTTGATAACTTGATTCTTAGCTGTAGAACACTAGACCATTCATCTAATGATGTTCCCCACAGGCAATCACTGAAAAATGTAAAGCAAGAACAACAGTCTCTGTTTTATGTTCACCATATTTGTCAATGAAAGTGAGCTTGGTTCATGATTGGTTATTATTTTTATTATTTCACAGATATTGTAGATATGGATTTCTCACCAAGATCTAAGAGTATTAATGGCAATTTTAAGATGAGCAAACAAATTTTTTATTTCTTCACTGATGAAATAAAAATTAGTATGCCAAACCTCTTCCTTTGAAAATTAGTGTTTTATTTGATATTAAAATATTAAGACAAAAATAATAATCCCTGCTGTGTGTGGTGGACTTTATTGTTATCCGGAATTATTTCTGTTCTCTGCAGCTTTTATATTACTTCTCCATGAGATGATAAAGCTTCCACACAATCCATTGATGAACTATATGACTAACTTTGATCTTTGGAAGGAGGAAAGTAATACTAGTGAGTCAGTTCTGAAAGGAAGTTGAAGAGGCCAAGTGGGAGTCTCCAACCCTTTTGAAGCTCTTGCTGTAATTCATGAGATAACAGACCCAAGGTGAATGTCATAAAATAACAACTATTTTTAGTACTGACATTTATATTTGTAATGGTTTAAGAGGTGATAAACTCACTGGTAACTTTCTCTGTTTTTTTTTTTATTTTTAAATAAGTGTATAAATCATGCCTAATTTTTAAGTTCAAGTTTTAAAAAATCCCATTCTTGCATAGGTGATTATGATTGAGACATATAAACATGTATGTTTACTTTTAGACATTTCAGTTATATAAATGAATATTACATAGATTTTAATATTTAAGTAGGTTTTATATATTTATTTTAACTTTACAAAATATTTACATCCTTTTTTATCATTGAGGTTTCCACATAAGACATAATAATAAAAAAATTTCATCAATGACCTAACTATGTGAATTTAAACAACAAATTATTTTCCCTGTTATGAACATTAGAATTATGGAAAATAGAAAGTAACTTTATGTAATAGAGCTAACTTGTGCCAGGACAGAGAACTATCTTTGAATAATATATCAAATATTAGGCTTTGCCTCATTGCCCAAGTAATCAATTTCACAGTGAGACTATTTAGTCAGCTTTAGAGATGAGTGTAATGCAGGGGAAAGGTTTAGAAATATATTATTATGCCTACTTAAGAAAAATACATTTTCAAGTACAGTACTTCAGCTAAAAGTTTTACAATACTTAATGGGAAACAAAGTGCACTGGAGGCTAAGTGGAAAGAATTGATGTTCAATTTTGACTATAGGGAAAAAATAGATAGGTATATTTAAAGAAAACTCAAATCCAGCTACTTAAGTGGAACCTGTTTGATGCTTCTATCCTTCCTTGAAACTTTTCTGATATAGTAAATTAGTCCAAACTATTAAGCTTTTATACATGCAAAATGAAAAAAATTACTGTAATATTTAATATATGTGTACTGATTAGTAATATTTTATAATGTTGAGCATATAGAAAGATGAAAGTATAAAATTTACATGTAACTAAAAATGAACATAAAAATACATGAGAAGAGTTGATAATTTGTATGATAGTAAAACAATTTTTTTCTAGAAACACTTCAGATTATTTTAAATATGTATGTGGTTGAAATTAAATTTTTATTAAATTATATTTAAGATAATCTTTTATATTATTTAAAATAATATAAAATGATTTCAGAAATAACTATTTGTTGAATTACTAGCTTCCATACATTCCTATAAAAATGATAGAGGATATAAATTTTTAATTTTTTTTTACATTTTCATTAGGGAAAACACTTAAAGGAATTACATATGCACAAAGATTTGTATATATAAACACTGTCCTAGTCAAGCTTTGGTCTCTATGCCCAAAATAGCTGGGAAAAACAAATTAAGGAAGGAAATATTTATTTTGGCTCTCAGTTTTAGAATTTTTATTCCATGGTTGGCTGGTACTAATCTTTGGGTCTGATATGAGAAAGAACATCATGGTGGAAGTGTATGGTGCAGGGAAAGTTCTAAGAATTAAAAAAAAATACATTTTTACTTTTTGAGAGTAAAGTTTAATTCAGTAGTCTTTAACATGCAATAACTTAATTTGGTATTATAGAAAATAAGGTAAATATTGATATGTAACATTTAAATATATATATGTGAATGTTAATTCCAATGTTTGAGTAGTACTAAATATTTTATAAGGGTCACTGAGAATCTTTTTGGATTATAAAAATAAAATAAGTCATTAAAAATAAATGAGTTACAGAACACAAATGGCATGAAATTCAACACTTGGACAGTGATTACCATTTTGAGTTTTCAAATTCAATCAAATTTTTATTAATTAAAAGAGTTACAAGACAGGAATGGTGGTGCAATCCTGTAATCTCAGCATCTCAGAGACTGAGGCAGGAGGATCTTGACTTCAAATCTAGCCTCAGCAAAAGTGAAGTGCTAAGCAACTCAATAAGACCCTGTCTCTAAATAAAATACAAAGTAGGGCTGGAGATGTGGTTCAGTGGTCAAGTGCTCCTGAGTTCCATCCCCAGTACTCCAAAAACAAAAATAATAAAGTTGCAAAAAAGTGGTAAAATACATAACTATAGCATTAATTAATCCTTAAATACATGCTACTTGGTTTTAAAATTGATAGTCACTCGTCATATATATCAGGAATACCTTTCACTCTGAGTTTTTCTTTATCATTTCTTCTGTTTTTTTCTTTATTCATTGCAATATTTCTAAATATCTGATTATTTGGTTTGCAAATGAATGATGACTGTTTCTCAGATTCCTAGAAAAATAATAGTGAAGAAGACCTGAAAAGATATTGAATACATTTAAAAATTATAAACCAGTATGAAAATGGAGATATTTCCTTATGGTTATTCAAGAAATAAGATAATTAGTGCCTTTAAGTATAAATTAAATATTTAAGACAGGTAAGGGATAATTTTTAGGAACTACATTGACTTTATATTTCGAATGACTTCACCCAGAAATGATGGCTCACGCCAGAAATCCCCAGTGACTCTGGAGGCTTAGAATGGAGACTTGGGAGTTCAAAGTCACTCTTGGCAATATATTGAAGCCCTAAACACCTCAGGGGAGACTATGTCTCAAAAAAAAAAAAATCAATCCAACATATTGGTTCATTCTCCATATAAATTGAAGTAATCAAATAACTAAAATATCATCTTTTAATTTTTGAATGGCTTATAAGTGCTGGGTAATTCACATACAAATGCCTCCACAGTTACAAATCATTTCTTATAAAATGTAACCTAATTGAAGTTTCTAAGTATATGAAGGTATTCAAGTTCATGAATACAATTATATGTGTGTGTTAAAATAGTTCAAATATCAGCATTTTATAACAGCTGTGATAATGGTTTATCTTTGAAAATATTCATCTAGCAATGTAAGAAAACTGTAAGAAAATGTGCCCATATTAACTTTTTTATATTTAAAAATACCATTAAATTTATTGAATTTGTAAATTTATTCAAATTTGCAATGAAAATTTATTCAAAATCCAATATTGTGTGGCACTATTGCTGTATTCTTCAATGACTGAATGCAATGGAAAAGTTGATAGTCCTTGTAGTACATGAATATTTTTAATTGTATATTGACCAATTATAAAGCTGTGAAAATAGATCTGTTGTTCAGATTTTTAACTCATTAGATTAATTCACTTTCTATGAAGACTGAACCATGGTGTCAGTTCAACTACGAAGTCACATTAGTGTCTGAATTATATTCCTAAATTGTCTTAAGTTAGCAATTTAATGAAATAATTGGCAAGATTTAGAGTTTTTCAGGCATTATTTTAAGGAAATAATTTTAGTATTTGATAATATAAATGGACTGATTCATTACTAATTAGAAGAGCAAGATATACTGCTTAATTATAGAAAAGAATAACGGTAAATCATATAAAACAAAACAAAGATGGCAAAATTGTCATGAATATATTCATTCCCATAACTTAAGAAGATCTGAAGAAATATATTCAGATGAAAAGCTATAAATTTTTGCAAGCTTACCTCACATCATTCATCTCCAGGATATACAAAGAACTAAAAATATCTTAACATCAAGTAAACAAATAATTCATTCAATAAATGGGCAAAGGAGCAGAACAGGTACAGAAGAAATACAAATAGTCAACAAATCTATGAAAAAATGTACAGCATAAACAACAAACGTAAAATTTAGGTAGCAATAATTTTTGCTACTTTTTATTTAAAAATCAGAATACATACATGATTTTAGGGATTTGGAGGTTATTCTGGTGAATTTCAAAATGTCAATATCAAACTATATACATGAAAATTTGTTTCTATTTATGAAATGTTTTGGATCACAAATCAAGTCAAGATGGCGCCTGGCATTTTGCCAGGAGGAGTGGTTTGTGAGGCAACGCCACCGAGCCTGGATGATGCTAATTGAGTCAAGCTGTGTGTAATCAGTTGGGTATATATACCTCTGCTGCTCCACAATAAAGCAGTTCCCGCTTCAACCTTCAAGTTGCTTGTCACCTCCTGGTTATCTTGCCCAGCCTGGACTGTGGCAATGAAACACTATTTGGAAGTGGTAAAGTAATAAATTAAAAAGTCTCTTTGGCCTCACTGAGAACAGGAAGCTCTGTGAAATCACGGTGAACTTGATGCCCTTTGTTTCATCTCATTGCCTGTCAGCTTTGCTTTTCCATTGAAGTAATATAATACTCAGACATTAGTTATCCAGGAGACTTTATTTCATATTAGAAGCTTTTCTTATGTTATAATATGGAGAGCCTTTACTAAGGTTAGTCATTATCTTTTGTATCACATCTCATAAAACTAAATATAGCCATCTTTATCTTTCTTCTTCAGCTGAAGGACCAATGTGTCATGCTTACTACTTAGCACATAAATGCTCTTTGAAATGTGTTGGACTGATTTGGCTTCAAAAAAACTATAATTAAATGCAACCTTCATTAAATTTGTACCTTAATAGTAAATGTAATGGTGCTTCAGTATCACTTGAGGGAACTAGCTAGAATTATACCCACTGTTTTAGAGAGGGTACAATTTTACTTTTACATATTAATAAGCAGTTTGTTAGTATTCCAGTAAAAACTACTTTAAAAATTACCTATGTATTCTTAGTCAAATATGTGTGCTAATTTCCAGTTTAAACAAAAACTTTTGTTCTAGAAATCATAAAATTATTTTATTTCTTTTTTGAAAATATCACTGGTTGTTCTTAAATAGAATTAATATATTATTTATTAAGCTTGTAAACTCTACATTTTGTAAATAAATAATTTTAAAAAATAAAATAAAATGGTTAGTGTTGTGCATATATATATTAAATGACCTGTTATTGTGAACTTTGGGGAAAAAAAATTCAAATTTATTCCTCTTCATTTTAAAAATGTTTGTTCATAGGTCAGTGATTTAATCTCTTTTTTAGTCTGTAACTGGAAGAAATAAAGTACATTCATAAATTACACTGAACCTGAAACATTATAAACACTCAAAATAGAATTCATTTTTAAAATAATTTTGTTACAAATTATGAAATATTTTGTATAAAGTTGCCTAAAATTGTTTTGGAAGTCCTATTGTTGATGTTTTAAAAATAATTCTCTATTCTATATCGGTATAGGTTCCAGTGATAATTTCTACTTCAGCTCACTAAACTATCATGAGTGATAAATGTGTAAAAATGTAAAAAGCAAGACCTCATAACCCTAGAATTTTGTAGTTGTAAAATATCTTAAGGATCATCTCATGTCATCTTAGAGACTAATTGCTTCATGACCACAACTGGTAATTAGTAGACTAGTGTTTCTAGATAAGCTATAATGATAACTTAAAGCAAGGTATCTGGAATGTCAAATTACTCCCCTATATGCTATTCTTAAACTCTCATTGATTTTCTGACAAACATTACCATACTCATTTTGGAGGAATACTTACATAATAATGAAACTTATTGAAATATTCTTATTGTATTAATTTGGTAGACAATACACTTGTAGTTAATGTTTTTCCTGATCTTTTCTTTCTTCGTTCTCTATTGATTTCAGGTTACAGGCAATAAGTGCATTTAGTAATTAGTGCAACCCTGTGCATAGCTACTAGGAAATTACATTTGTTAAATACATAATTAGAGGACTTTGGAATCTAATATATATGATAGTACATTAGGTTTTTTTTCAATTTATTTTGAGAGAGAGAGAGAGAGAGAGAGAGAGAGAGAGAGAGAGAGAGAGAGAGAGAGAGAGAGAGAGAGAGAGAGACTTCCACCCCCCCATGGACAAAACATCTTTATTTTATTTTTTTAATGTGGTGCTGAGGATCTAACCCAGAGCCTTGCGCATGCCAGGCGACCGCACTACCGCTTGAGCCACATCCCCAGCCCCAGTACATTATCTTTTATTCGTTTTATGTTAAATTATTCCCAAACTTTGTGACTTAAAGGCATTTAATACATCAGTTTCTGTGGATTAGAAGGCTCAGTGATGCTCCAGATAACTTCAAGGTGCCAACTAGACCAGCAATCATCACAACACTCTTGAGTTAGGTGCCCCACTAAATTCACTCCCTTGTCTGCTGACAGGATTCAGTTCTTCACAGGCTGCTGGGGGTTCTACCTTGGCTCCTTCCGTGTGGGCATCTATGGGGCAACTCATAATGTGGCTGCTGAGATACTGCCAGAGAAAAAGAGAAAGAACATCATGGAAGTTACATCCTTTAAAAAAAAAAAAACTAATCTTGCAAATAACATTCCATAATGTTATTTGCTTTAATTATTACTAGCAAGTTACCAGTTCCTACCGATAATCAAAGGAAGGGCATTGGACAAGGAACTAAATATCAGGGGTTGGGGATCACTGGCAGCCATTTCACCAACTGCACATCACATTTGTAAATGAATCTTTGGGTTTTATTAATTTTTGAACTGCAATATAATTTTTTCTTCCTGGGTAAAAGTGTTTTTACCTTTGAAAAGTGGTCAAGACATTTTATTGAAAGCATTGTACAGTTTTTTCTTGATAACTTTTTTTAAAAAAAATTGTTGAATTTCCTGCCACTCATTGTAATTCTTTTTTCTTTTCATGAGATAAAATATCTATAGAGGTCAAGGTGATATTAAAATATTGATAAGCATGTAAGGCATTTTCTTTCTAAATCATATAGTTCACAATCTATTTACAGCTTTCATTTTTCTTGTTATTTATTTGCAGTTATTCATTTCAAATTACAAAACTTATTTTTTTACTTTGAAACTTGGATTTTGTGACTAACATGTTAAACTCAGCACCAATATTTGATAAAAAATTCTTTTGAACTCAGAAATACAAATCAAATCTCTAAAATACATTAAAAACTATTAGATATTCCAGTAGTGTCTTTTAATTAAACTAAGCCTCACTATACTAGATGGATTCTCTTTTATATTATAGAACAAATGGATTGCTTTTCTACTTCCAAACAGTCGACTCATTAATAGAATATTGGAAATGCAGTTCACACAGATGAGAATCTAAGAGAAGAAGGACAATGGATTTATTAATGTAGAATCCAATAATCTTAGAAATTAAAATGTTTGACATATCAAAATCAAAAAAGAATAATTAAAAGTATTCATTAAATGAGCAAAAATGCATAATAAGTATGATAAAATACAATCTGGGTATCTGAATAGTGTACTTTTCTTTAAAATAGAAACAAGTACTTCCTTTCTCAAAATTTGAGAACTCATGAATGTAAATCTTTGTTGAAAGGTTAAATATAATCACAAAACCAAGGTATAGGTTCTTTGAAATCAGGTGATTTTCATTTTCCATATGTTTTTAATTTTATATTAATTTCACATCATGGAGCCTGTAATATATAGATTGCTTACTAAGATAATATTTATGGAAATGTTGAAATGAAATAAAATATTGCAAGTAATGTATTAGAGCTTTCCTCCTCAAATGTTCAACAAATGTAGAATACTAAATGAGGAAACATTTTCATTCGTATATAGTTTTGTTTTATTATTTCTACTTGTAATCAGGTAAGTAATTCATGATCACTTTTGATGTATATTAGAATATTTAATAACCAGAAAGGAAAAATTATGTATTTCCAACAATACACTCACAAACAAAAGATAAACATATTGTTATAAATCTTCCCTGGATATATTCAAGAAAATATATACTTATCTATAGTTATTGCAAAATACCTTTACTGCTTAATTAACTGCTTTGTTTGTCCACATTAATCACACATAAGGAGCGATAAATATAGCTACATACTGATTTTTACAATAGAAATATACACAAATTCTTACAAAGATATATAAAGCCCATATTTTCTCTTTTTTAGTGATTTTTTTTAGCTGAATCTTCCTCCGGCTGTGGAAGAGTCCTTAATATAGGAGTGAAAATTTGAGGAAAATGTAAATAGCATTTATATGCTATTAATGTGAGGAAATACCTACATCAATACTTACATCATGAATGAGAAAGCAAACAATTGAGTGCTTTTGCGAAAGTTAAATTATATGTAGTTTTCAGGAAAATGTGATAATACATTAAATTTTTAGTTCTCTATATCTACTTACCACAAATTTACCAGTATAAAACAACAAGTATTTATTATCTAATCATTTTTCTTAGGGAATTTTGGAGGCAATCTTATCATTTCGTCTGCCAAAATTAGGGACTTTCAAAGAACAAATTCAAATAATTAAGTATTTAATTAAAGTGCTACATCATTATCATTTTTTTTTTGTAGTACTGGAGATTTAATTTAGGGAAGCTCTACCACTGAGACACATCCCCAAACATTTTTCTTTCTGTTTTTCTTTTTTGTTCTGTGACAAGATCTTGCTAATTTGCTGTGGCTTGAGACTGGCCTTGAACATGCAACCCTCCCACCTCAGACCTTTAAATTGCTAAAATTAGAAGTCTGTAACATTATGCCTGGTTCTTTGATCTAATAATTTTTTAATGAAGGCAGATATCTTTATAAAAGACAGATTTACTTATACACCTATTGGTTAAAAAAATTAATTCTAGAGAAAATATTTGTGGGATTCTATTTTATAGTATATATATATATATATATATATATATATATATAGATATACACATTGCATATGATTATGTATACACAAAGAAACATATATAAACATATATATGTACATGAAAAGCAATACATATATTGTTTATGATTGAATATTTTATATGTATATATATTTTTATATATGTGCATGAATTGGAATGATAGTAAATTAGATACTTTAGGTTATCAACAATTACTTAGAAATTATTTTAGTAATATTATAGTTTAATTTTGCAAATAATAAAATATCAAAAATATAAAATTTATATGATATTAAATTCTAGCTAGATACAGTAGATTAGTAACTAACTGTGGAATTTATAAAACTATATTTACTAAGAAATAATCAATGTATCTTTAACTTATTATGAATAATTGAATTAATTAATATAGTAACAATCAGAAAATAGTTGAAAGAAAAAAATCACAGGTTAAAATCTATAATTCTGCTTTTAGGAAAATTTCACATCTTACTAAGTTTAGTAAGAATTGGTATCATGTATCTTGGTATTTACAGATATATGTATATGTGTATATATACAAATCTGTATATGTTTATATATAGACATATATATACACAAATGTGTGTGTAAGATATATATAAATTTAGCTTTACAATATCTCTAAATAAATTAAAGTGCAAAAATTTAACATCACCAGACCTGTTTATTGTCATTTTGCTAATGGGTAGTGGAAATATTATGACAGGGTTTCCTAACTTCACGACCCATTGTTTTTCCTCCCCCATTAAATGACCTTTACTAATTTTATTCTAATTTTTAATTTTAATTTCAATACAAATTATTCTAATTTACTTAAAATAGCTGTTGGAATTATGTATAAAATGTTATATTGTTTAGGAGTCTTTCATAGTCTACCTCCCACAACAAATTTTGGTCTTTAGCATGAAAATTTAAGAGTACTCTATATTTTACCACCTTAAAAATGTCAAAAATTATTTCTTTCAAAAACTATCTTCTAGACAATATTAAAACAAAGAATACATAAATATTATTTATAGAAGTCCAAAAATTAAAATACCTAAAAATTACTCTAAATTGCAATTTAAATAATGAATAACTTTTAAAGCAAAATATTCATTCAAATATTCAAATAGAAATTACTATTAATCATGAATTTGGAATTCTTTGAGATAAATTTGTGAGCACTCTCTTCACTGGGCTAACAATCTATCAGAGAAGATTCAATCAAATTATGAACATCTAATGGAATTGGAACTCCTGTCATATAATAAGTGGCCTCAGAGAAAACTTCTTAGTGAAAGTGATAGTCATTTGATATTGAAATTATAATTTAAGCCTGGATGAACAACAAATTTGAAGTTTTCCAGCAAGGAAAAAATTTGTTATTGCTGTTAGGCCATAAAGGGTCTATAGTTCACGAAGTGTTGAATCCAAATTTGAGGAGTTTGGATATTATTCTAATTCCAAAAAGAAACAATAAAGGATGTTAAATGAGAATTAGTTATTATAAATATTTAGATTAGTCTCTTTTACTGCACTGGGAAGTATAGCTTGGAGGTTAGTTAGATGGCACATCAACTGAGTTCTGCTAGTAATTTTAGATGGAAGATAACTTTGAATACCCTAATGCCATTGTGGGTCCCCAAAATTAGTTATATTCAAGTATTCTGTACCTTAAGAGAGGAGGGAAGCTCAAGTTCACCTTTTAGATTCCATCACATACTACTGGATCTGTGGTAGTATTATTCACTAAGAGTAAAATCTCAGTATGAACAGCAAGCTATTTTTCCTAAACAAAATGATTCATGTGAATTCTGTAGTAGAAAATTGTGTTAATACATGAGTGGTAACATTATTAATAGATAAGTTACATGTAAAATTATATTGACCTATAATAATGTTGAATATTTAGGAGATAATATTGAATATTTATCACTATAGTACTATGAATAAAACATGAATATATAACAAACAATAATAATTATTAATGTGTTTAATTTTTTAATTCACTTTTATCATATTTTCAAATTTTGAGATCTGTATACTTTCTCAGGGATAAACAATGTATCAAAATAGTTTGATTCATGAGATACTCAGGCCTTTTATACTTAAAACATTAAACAGCAGACTTGAAGTTTATTATTTTTGACTCAGCATGATAAGATTATCCTAGGTTATCTAGGTGGGTCAATGTAATTACAAGAGTTTTTAAGTGAGAATAAAGAAGTTAATAGTTTGAGAGCCAGAGATGAATCACAATATTTCAAGCAGTTTTTACTGGCTATAAAGATAGAAAGGACTCTCAAATATCAAATTTGGAGAACCTTGATAATCTGCAAAGACAAGGATATAGATTATCTTATAGAGTAGCCATAGGAATACATCTTTGCCATACTTGTTTTTTTTTTTAGCCTAGAAATATGCATTTGGAACTTATTATTTATAGAACTATAATTAATTTCTGTTACTGTTAACTAATAGATTTGTTGTGAAGTGCTAAAGCAGCAATAGGAAATAATAAAGGATATTTATGTACTTGACCCCATTTCTCATTAGTTGAGAGTCATGTCTGAAGTGTTACCTGTCCTTTTCCTTTCCCATAATAGCTGCTGTGGTCTTGTAGCTGGAATGTTATTTCAAAGAAAAATTTTCATGAATACTTTGACAAGTATTAAAACCATCTATAAGACACTAGAGTATCATTTTCAGGTATTTGGTCTCTTTCAAAATGTACTCATATTTTTTTCTAAACTACTTGAGAGTTCATTGTTTAAATGATATCCTTACATCCTTAAAATTTTAACATGTACATCTTAAGAAATACTTTAATTCCTATCTCATTATAGCACAGTATAGTAAGTAGTACAGTGTTCAAATTATACAATTTAATGTTAATGCAGTATTTTCATCTAATATAATTTCTTAGGTATTTTCCCATTTATTTGTCCATAAATATCTGTTATACTCACATATTCACAGGGCAATTTCTTATGGAATAGTATTTTTTTTCCTTCAAAGATTAAGACACCAAGTTCCTGTCTTTTTAATCCCACATTATCAGTTAAAAAGCCCTCCCTTTGTCTTTATTTTGCTCTTTGACAATATAAACTTTTTCCTCTGACTACATTTGGATTTTCCCTCTAAATTGGCACAGTGAAATTTTTCTATGCTATTTTTATGTTTTGCTTTTCTTGTAACCATCCTACTTGTAGTTCAGTATTCTTACTTTCATAGGTTTCGTAATTTGTCAGTTTTGAAAAACAATGATTAGTAATTCAAGTCAAATTACTTGTGTCATTTTAGATTTCTGTAATTAAATTACTCTTAGATATTTTTACAAGCTTCTATATGTCCATTGTACAATTTTAACTACATTTTAAAACTGCTTTTCTGTTGTGTCTAAAATTGGATAAGAAGTAATTAGGAAATACAAAGTTTTGAGTTTATACAGAAAAAAAAAAACAGTTAAAGAAAATTGATTTGTTTAAAGCTTTCCTATATCTTAGTGTACCTCTCTAGATTTTATTGCTTTTGTCCTGATTTATTGTGGTGTCTGATTTATTGATATTCCCTTCTTGAATGGTTTGACTTTCCTCTAATCATTAATTAGCATTCATACAACATATTTGATGTAATTTTTGTGTAGTTTTTATAGGTTTAATCTTAGTCCAGGGTGTTTATTTAACTCCTAGAGCACATATTTACTTCCAGAGCTTAGATTTTTGTGAGGCTGAAAGGCTCATCTTCACTTTATTATGGCATACATAGACTTTAATATCTGTTCTTTGCACATTAAGATAATTAAAGAGACTGGTAAGTTCCTTGCATCCCTGTTATATTTTCTGTTTTAGTTTTTTAATTGCCTTTCATATATGCCCAGTTTTGAAATTAAAATATGATAATATATTATAAACATATATATAATATTAATATTCTATTTTATCAATATTAATTGCATATGTTAATTACAATTAATAGTATAATCTACATCCAGAATTTTTTACCTCCACTGAATTTTCATCTCTTTAAGCCCCAGTAATTTTGCTTAATCTCCAATTCAATATTTTGATATTACTAAATGAGACTTTTCAAAACCCTAAGTCAATATCTATTATTTTGAACCCTCATTTTTAACACCAGAAACTTGGAAATTTCTTGTACAAAGAAATGGAGGTAAACAAATGAGGGGCAAATCTCAGTTTTAGTGTGCTTTCCTTCTCTCTAGAATTTTCACCCCTCACATTCTATCTGCTTTGTTTTGCTCACTTATACTAAAGGAGAACTAGAAGAGTATTTATTCTGTATCTTGTGATCTTTATACTTATTTTTAGCTAAGAAGTTAATTTAATTAAAAATGTTCACTCAGGACCTAATGTTGCAGATTCATTCATTGATACTTTAAACAATTTTTGTAATTATCACATATATGTGTACATAATGAAAAATTGTACAGATCAAATAATCATTTATATTAAATGAAACCTCATTTTAAACTGAAGATAATTGAGTAATCTTTAATAATATATATTAGTATAGTTTTACTTTGCTTAATCGATAAATAATTTTCATGTGGTACCAACTGAAAAATACTTCATTTCTTCAATGCAATTAGTGATAATAAGAAATTCATGCATTTATTTAGCAGTAAACTTCAGTGATTATAGAATTGTTTAAGCTGAGGAAAAATTTAAATTATTGATTCTGAAATATTGATTATTAGTATCATCTTGAATTACACATTCTGACAGGATATCTGTTATACTACAGAGTCAAATTTAGTTTATAGAGATTATGTGTCAAAAAGTGACTCATTATTCCAATAAATGCTATTTAAAATTATATAATTAAAATATTACATATACAAACAGTACTGAAAAATAAAATTTGTAATGTTGGTTTTTATCTGATACTGGGAACGTCGGGAGGAGAAGCCCAGTTGCAAGGTCGTAAAAAGAATTTCAGGAAGATTTATAAAAAATTAAGAGCAGTGACCTTAGATTATAGAGTGTCCTTTTAAACATTTACAGGGTTTTATTACTGAAGATTTTATGTTTAAGTATAGTAATAAAATGAAAATTATTTCCTTTCTTGGCAGAATCTTTAAATGCTAAAGAGACTATGACTTTGACTAATGGAGTAGAATCACAATTTGGCTACTCCTATCAAAATTCGTCTTTCCATCTGAGCTTCCTTAAGACATAGCATCTTAATTAGAAAGTGATCCTTTCATCTTGAAATCTACATAAAAGTTACAATATAAGTTTTCATGCTGCCAGTAAAAGAAGAATCTCGGTTAATAAACCACAGTCTTAAGACTATGTTATTTTATATATTTCTTGAAAACAATGATGATTTTTCTCCAAGAGAACTTTTTATTTTTAACTCCTTTTGAAAATGTAGCTATAGTTTAGACTTTTCTTACTTTTGGATGCAGCCTTTTATTCTCACCTGTTCCCAGTGGTCTATATTGTGATTTTATGGGAACAACATGAGTAGCTAGTTATGATGCCTTTTCCTTTTTGCTTTACATGTTTCTGCTTTATTCTATGTCTTCTACATTCTAAGACATGTATCATGGTATCATTTTTCTTCTGTTTTTTTTTTTAATTATACAATGTATCTATGTTAATGAACACCATGAGATGAGAAATATACATCCAAAACTCCCTGGGTAAGGTGATAAGTTTCTCCAGATAGCAGATCAATGAACACACTATCATTCTTCCAGAATGATTCAGGAAGGTTAGTCTGTTGTATGGCTTTGTTAGAGGTAAGGGCAAAAGGGTGCTGACAAGGCAAAAGAGAACTGGACTCTAGAGTTCTTCAGAACCTAAACAGGAAATGAGAAATATAACTGAAGTCAAGAAATTTTGTTAAATTTTAGTGATATTTCAAGAGGGACATGTGAGCGAAGGATCTTCTTTCTAAACAGACAGTGATCTAATTTTTAACCAGAATTAAAACCCCTGATTTCGTGCAGAATTGAATATTATTAGTAAAAGGTATCTGAAAGAAGACATTGCTTTTTGAGAGAATATGAAATTTAAAAGAAAGTAGCAAACAAACCAGACATGAAAAAATATGGACTTTTAAAGAAGTAGTGGTAATAAAAGTAAATTTTAAGGCAAAGTGGTATCTCTAACATATAAACAGAATAGTGGCTGTTTACTGAGAAATTTTTTGAGGATACTATGAAAATTATATTATTTATTCTCATAATTTTAAAAAATGTCATGCTAATTAAATTGGTATACTCAGAGTTTAATACTTTTTATATAAAGTCACATATTTCACAAGTTGTAGAGAATTTAAGGTACTCATAAAATATGGTAAAATGCTACTTGTTTGTTTCATTGATGAAAAACTCTTGAATGTCAAAATAAAAATTTAAAAGAACTATGATCAAAATGTCCAGCTAACCTAATCTTACATATGGAAAATACCTTTGTAAGATTATAAAAATAATTTGTATTTTGAAAATAACTAAGAAAAAATTAATATCTATCTATATCTATATTACATATAGATGTTATTATAGATATTATATAATATAGATATATGTTATATAGAGAGATTTTCTTCAAATATATGGAATAGATATTTATATTGTTATAAATGAAGTAAATATAGTAAATCTTTTCACTGACCAAGAAAATTGGGAGATTGTTATTCATTCTTTTAATCAAATAACCTGAGCATGTAAAACAGTATAAGAATATATAAAACCTTAAACATTTGTAGTTCATAATCTTAAATACTAAAAAGTTATTTTATCAAAGCTCAAGGAGATTCTCTTTTCAAAATAAGAATTATTGTAATGTAAAACACATATCAGTTAATACAAAATAAATCACCAGGAACACTGTATCTCACATGTCAAAACTTCATCTGTGACATTATCAGGGCAATGTGTAAAGCAAACAGTGTTTACCCAAGAGCTTTGCTTTTCAGAAGTGAATCATAACAGATATACCTTAAAAGATAAATAAATAATAGCTTAATAAATAAAAATTGATGGCCTATAGAAATTCTCAATTGCAATGTTAAATTCAAGAGTTTTAAATTAAAAAAGAGTTTTAAAATAAAAGAGCCATAATGCTGAAAATACCACTTTAATAATAATTGATAATTCAAAAATTAAATCTTCAATAAGTAATAAGTAAATAAATATCAGCATCAGTTATTTTGAAAATTTCCTGACTTTTTAAAAGTTTTAGATTGTTTGAATAAATATAGATGTTCATAATGATGTTAATTGTTTAATTATAATTACTGAACTAATATTAACACTCTTCATGAAATAATATCTTTACATAGAGATTTTACATTTATAGCAGCATTTATACTTAAGCTTCCTTTTAAATGCCTACATATCTGGACATACCAAATTATTTCCTGTTTTATTAAAAATAAACTTTATTTTGCTTTAAATAAATATTTTTCAAATGGTACAATAATTAGTCCATTTGCTCTAACAGGTATGGTATTGTCCCATTAAGGTAACTGTCTGAAGGATGTGAGAATATGTTGATTTGTAGGATTTTATATGGCTCTTCATCCTTCCATGTATCATGACAAGCCTTTTATCTATGCTCTCTGACATGACCTCCCCAAATACATAGCTCACAAATAGAATGCCCTGAGCTTTGTGTTGGGAAGAAAACACATTAAATACTCTACTGCAGAAGTATTTCCTTGAAATTTGTGACCCATAAATTCAACTGGGAATCTATTGACTGTCATAACTTGAATCATAAATGTATTCCAAAGGCCTATGTGTTAAAAGGCTTAGTCTTCAGATTGGCACTATTGGGAGGTGGTAGAAATTATAAACAGTGGGGCCTGATGGGAGGTTTTAGGTCTTTGGATGTGTGTGTTTGAGAGGATTATGAGACCCTGATCTCTTTCTCTACCTTTTACATTCCAACCATGAGGTGAAGGTTTTGATATGCCACACATCCCCACTATGATAAACACCATACCAGAAGCCTGAAAGCATGGGTTTCACCTGATTATGAACCAATACCTCCAAACAGGTAGACAAACCAAGTATTTTCTTTTTATAATTTGATTATCTTTTTATTTATCTATTTTGATTATCTATTTTGTTGCAGTAATGGTGAGAATCTAAAACATTAACATTTAATGTCCCCCCTCAATTGAGCAAAAATTTTCAGCAATGATTATAAGTATTAAATTCATTTTTATAATCCTCTAAGAGTTTTGTCCCATATCTTAGGCATGTGATATATCTTATATACCCAAGAAATATTTATGGAGATAGTTCTGGCAATTAAGTGCTTTGGTTATTTTATCATGACACTAAGCATTACAGTAATGCTTCCTTCAAAGCCTGATAATATAGCACCTAAAAAGCTAGATGTGCCTGAAAATGAAAAATATAAGTGATATAATTAACAAACCTAAAATAAATGCATATGGGTAGTAGTACATGAATATAAAATGAGCCCTGGGATTGATGGTGAGAGGTAATATTTGAAACTAAATTTTCTGAACAGAAAACAGATATGCCTAATGTCAGAAATTCCTACACTTCATAAGCTCTTCATAGTAAATTTTCTAATAGTAAAAGTCCATCTATTTCAATTTTAAATATGAATGTGTCTTTAAGATGACTATTTCATTGATTAATTATTAGGCATTGCTAACTTTGACATATTAACTTTTTACACTTTTTCAATGATATTTCTCTGAGAGAAGATTTAGAATGAAGAATTAAAATGTAAAGATTATGCAAATCTTTTTTGGTACAAGCATTTCATGAAATTCCCAATGCAATTTATTTGATAATTTAAATGTATGGTTATATAAATGGCCTTCTGAGGAATTCTTCACCATATAATGATTTTCTAATGATTTGAGTTTGACATATCTGAATAGTCATTTGGTTTATTTCACTTTATAAGGGAAAATTTTAAATTTGACTTTAAATTTGACTTCATAATTATAATTGTTGGTAAACTTTGTCTCTATATTTCACCATTTGCACAGAATATATTATTAAGTTATAATGAATTAATAAAATTAAATTAAGAATAATATAAAAGTACAATGAAATATTTTAATAATATAACTTTTGGAATTTATTTGTGCTTATAAAACTTCTTTTATGTAATCAAGACTAATTTAATTTTGCATGCACTGGAATATTTTGGTCCTTTTCCAAGATTTACCAATTTTATAATCTACTACCAGACAATTATACGCACAATTCTAAAATGAATCCAAACATTTCTTGTCCTATGGGATACAAACATTATATTAATACTTAATCTTGAATGTATTTCAGTCGGTGTATATGATGAATTTCATAAAGGTGATCAGGCTACATTATATGACAAAAGTGAAGGGATTTTGCAAATATAGTAGAGTCAATAGTTGACTATGGGAAAATAAAATGAGAATTATCTGAACTGGTCTGAATTAATCATGTGGAGACTCTAAAATGGAGGAGATAAGGAGGGTGAGAGAAAACAGTTCTGTTATTAGCATCATAATAGGTGGCCTTCAGTACCTAAGAGTGGTCCCTGACCAACAGCTGGGAAAACAATAGGGGCCTATCTGTTCCAAATATAAAGACTGAAGTCTGTCAATTACCATGGAAGCCTTATTTAGATACCGAGCTCCAGGAAGGAAGCAATTCAATTTATATCTTGATTTCAACTCTGATGAATTTCTAAGCACAGGATCCAACAAACTCATGCTCAGACTCCTGACCAATAAAAGTATTAGTAACATAAGTACTATGTGAAACCAAAAAATTTGTGATAATTTGTTACACAGCAGGAAACAACTCATACCATGACCAAAGTATACTCAATCTGAGTTCTGAATGTTAGAACTAAACTAGACAACAAATAACATAGAACCCAAATCCATCACACATGGTCAAAACAGTTTCATATTACTGTTCCTCTATGCTTAAAAATGATGATATATTTGATTATGAAAGGAAAGATATGAACAATAGGAAGAATAATAGTAACAGGTTATTTTTTCTGTGTGTGTGTGTGTGTGTGTGTGTGTGTGTGTGTGTGTGTGAGTGTGGTGTGATGAATTCAAGTTTATCTTGATCAATTAAAGTAAATGTTGTGGGACTCTATCCTGTACATGCATACTCACTTTGGCCAAATTCTCAACTTCACAACATACAATTTTTTCAGTCAATGTTATACTTTCAAAATTATATTTATCCATCTATTATATAGTTCTGCACCATGCACTTACATTCATGAAAATGAGAATAATTAACAAGTTTTTGTAAACTTCTAATTTTCTCAAATATAGTTAATCATGTTAAGAAAATATTGCTTTGTCATGAAAATAGAGAAGAGTTTACAACAAATACCAATAATGAAGATTCTAATCTTTATATTCATGATAACAGTCATTTTTTGAGAGTATATCACTAGTAAGAAAATAAGCTAAGAATATTTATTTCCAGTTGTAAGGCCCAAACCCAGGGCCTAATGCATTTTAGGCAAGTATTCAACCACTGAGCTACATTACAGACCTATGATTCACAATTTTATATACACATTTTTTATATGTTTTGATCATACAACAATTAATTGAGGTTCCCTTTATTCATACTGTTTTATAGTGAAAAAATTAAGAGCAATAGAAGTTTATTTGCCCATGGCAGCATGGTAACCAGTAAATTGACAAAATAAAATGAATCACTCTTTCACTTTCTAAAAATTAAATTAATCATTCTCATTCTCTTTCTAAGCTGAAGTTTTTAAGTATTTAACTGTTCCATTCCAATAGACAGAAGTGTCGCTTTGATTTTCAGCCTGCTGCAGAGCAGATTTTAAGTCCTCAGAATCTTTTCATGCATTTGCTGCATTAAGCAGAATGACACTTATTGATGAAATATAAGTTTCTGCTATTTAAACATACAGTCTATTAGATTGAACTATAACCATTTATTCCCACCATTTTATTACATTCCTTCACAATATTTAAGACTGTAGACTTTTAAAAATGCTGACTTTTCCTTAAGGTTTATAATTTTAAAAATACTGGCTTACAAAGTTATTTAAAAAAAGACTTCACTAATATTTATGCACATTTGTCTTGTTCTCAGTTCCTCTGTATACATTTATTAACAAACATTGTGTCATTACAATATATAATTATTCATTCATATATTTTCTGCAAAACAGTTGTGGTTTTTTTCTACTTTTATTGATTTTAAAATAACATTTTATATTGTGATAGAAAATACATAACATTAAATTTGCCTTGATAAAATTTTAAGCATATAATATCCTTAACTATATGAATAATGTTCAAGAAAATTTTTTTGTATGACTTAAACTTTGTACCCTTTGAACAGCAACTCCTCATTTCTATTTTCCCCAAACCCTCACAATCAGCACTGTAATTCTTGCTTCTATGACTTTGAGTATTGTAAATATATCATACAGGTAGAATTAAGCAATATTTATTATAATGACCTTGATTCCCATTTATGTCTAAAATACGACAGGATTTAATTTACATCTTTTAAAAGGCTTAATAATGTTGCACTGTATATCGTACATTAATTTTATTCAATCATCCACCAATGGAAATCAAAGATCTCCCTCTTTGTTTATTATGTATGATGCTTATATGAACATGGGAGTGAAGATATTTCTTCAAAACCCCGATTTTGATAATTTTGAATAAATGTCTAAATAAATGTTGAAAAATTTTAAATAAATGTCTAAGTTGAATATTTGGATCATATGGTAGTTTTACTTTTAATTTTTTGTTCCCCAACTTTTTTCAGTTGTAGCTTTATAATTTTGTATACCCACCAACAGTGCACAAAATTTCTGGTTTCTCCATATACTGACAAAAACTTGTGATTTTCTGTTTTTTTATTATAATTCATTTTTTTATAATGGGCAATAGTGAGAGGTGATATATAATCACAGTTTTGATTTTCATTTCCATGATGATTAGAAATGTTGATTTTTTTAAAACAATATAACTATTGACCTATTGTATGCCTTCATGGCAGAAATGTCTATTTAACTCCTTTGACCATTTAAAAAATCAGGCTATTATTTTGTTTTCAAATCATTTGAGTTTTAGTTTTAAATATCTTTTAAATATTAACCTATTATCATGTATATGGTTTTGCAAATACTTTCTCCCATTCTGTAGAAAACAAATTATAGACCAATGTTAGGAAGCATTCCACTTACGTTTATTTTTTCCTTCAAATTCTAAACGTTTTTTTGTCTAAGGTTCATATGCATTTTTAGTGGATTTTTTGTTTCCTTTGTAAAATTTGTTCCCACTTTCACTTTTCTGCATATACATATCCATTTTTACCAAAAACTTTGTTGAAAAGACTGCCACTTAACTTTGTGCATTTTGTAACCTTGGCATTCTTGTCAAAGATTATTGGAGCCAACTTTTAATGGTACTTTTCTAGGTTCTTTATTCAATTTCATCATTCTATGTCTGCCTGAATGCCAGTATCATATCATTTTGACAACTATTATTACCTTTTTTTTAGTATCACTTGAAGTCAGAAAGAATAAGACTTCTAGCTTTATTATTTATTTATTTATAAAGTGTGTTTTGGCTATTTCTGGTATTCTGTTGTTCCATGTGAATTTTAGAACTATGTTTTCTTTCTTTTTTTTCCCCTTAATTTTGAGACAGAGTGTTACTAAATTGGTTAGGACCTCTTTAAGTTGCTGAGGTTTGCTTTGAACCAATAATTCTCCTGCCTAAGACTTTGGAGCCACTGGGATTACAAGTGTGTGCCACCACTCCAAGCTTCATTGAAATTTTGAATCTGTAGATCACTTTGATTTGCCTGGACATTTTAGGAATACTAGGATTTCGACCCATGATCATGGGATGTCATCATCTATTAATGTCTTAAATATCTTTCAATAATACTTTGTAATTTTAAATGTACAAGTCTTCTTACTCCTTGGTTAATTTTATTCCTAGGTACTTTATTCTATCTGGGTATTTTGCAAAGGGAATGTTTTCCTACTTTTATATATATATTACACAAATGTAAATTATTTTCTATATTAATTTTGTATGCTGCAACTTTATCCAATTTTTTAAGTTCAAAAAGCAGGGTTTCTGTGTGTGTATGTGTGTGTGTGTTTGTGTGTGCATGTGTGTGCGCATCTGAGTGACAAAGTGATTTACAAGTTACCATGCTTGTTATGAGCAAAGATAATTTATCTTTTTCTGAACTTTATGCTTTTTATTTTTTATTTTTTTTTCATTTGAGTTGCAGTATTTTTTTTTATTGGTTGTTCAAAACATTACAAAGCTCTTGACATATCATATTTCAAACATTAGTTTCAAGTGAGTTATGAACTCCCATTTTTACCCCAAATACAGATTGCAGAATCACATCGGTTACACATACACATTTTTACATAATGCCATACTAGTAACTGTTGTATTCTGCTATCTTTCCTATCCTCTACTATGCTTTTTATTTTTTTTCTTACCTAATTTCTCTAGCAAAGACTTCCTGTGCTCTAATGAGCAGAAAAAAACAGAGTGTGCATCCTTGCCTCGTTCCCAATATTTGAGTAAATGTTTTCACTTTTTCATTGTTATGTAATACTAAGGGCTTTTCATACATAATTTTTATTATGTTGAAGAGTTTTCTTCTCCTCCTAAATTTTGAGTGTTTGATTTTCCAAATGTGTCGAATTTTGTCAAATGCTTTTTATGAATCTGCTGAGATGTTTATTTCTTTCTGCTTGTGCAGACTTGCTAGCACACTGATGTTTTTTTTTTTTTTCCATGCCAATCCATTCTTGCCTCCAAGGATTCTGTGATTCTGTGCATGTATGTATGTAATATATACATATTATGTAGTGTATTATACCATTTTGACAACTATTATTGCTATTTTAGTATCACTTGAAGTCAGAAAGAGTGAGACTTCTAGCTTTATTTATTTGTAAAGTGTGTTTTGGCTATTCCTGGTATTCTGAAAATTTGATCTCTTAGTGTTTTGCTGAGGATTTGTACATTTATGCTTATGAGAGTTATTGTCTATAAGTTCGTCATATTGTGGCATCTTCGTATACCTTTTGTATAAGGGTCATGACACCCTCAAGTGAGTTTGTCTTTTCTTTTTATTTATTTATTTATTTATTTATTTATTTATTTATTTATGAAAAGAATTAGTATAAAATCTTTAGAAATCTAACATAATTTTTCAATTAGGCCATCTAGTCCTGGACTTTTATTTGTTGACAGGGTTGATTATGAATTCAATCTCTTTACCAGTTTTAATACTATACTAATTAAACAAATATTATAACATTTTATTTCTATTGTATCAGGTGTAAAGTCTCCTCTTTCATTACTGACTTTTCTCATTTTTATAGTTCAAATATTTAAAGGTTTGTCAGTTTCGTTTATATTTACAAAAACCAAATTATTTGTTCCATTGATTTTTTTAAAAAAATTCTTTATTTTATTGATTTTTCTCTAATCATTTTTTTCCTTTTACCTGATACTTTTGGATTTAGGTTTTTTTCCTTCTTTTTTTATCTTTTTGAATATGAAAGAGGCTGCTTATTTGAAATATTTGTACTGCTATAAACTTTCCATTTTGGTCTTTTCTTGCATGCCATAATGATTTGTTTTTAAATCATAAGATATTTGTTGGTTTTCTTTTATCTTTGGACTTCTATACCAAAATTAAAAGTAATTGTTATACCATTGATATAGTATTGCAATTTTCTGTAGTTGTCTAAATATGTAATTTTATCAGTGAACTTTAAACCTCATGAGAGAATATTACATCTACATTTCTTCAATTTTAAATAAAATTACATTTTTTTACATTTATTGTAATAATTGTTTTGGTGATGACATTCTTCAGCTATTTATCTTCATTTTTTAGGAACAATTTTTGTAGATAAAGTATTCTTGGCTGATAGTTTATTTTATTTCCCAGTCACTTTGAACATATAACTTCTATCTTTGTTCTGTCCTACAAGGTTTCTGGTAAAAAAAAAAAAAAAAATCTGGTAATATTCTCTTTTTGACATTTGATTCAGTGTATCTCAGTGTATATTCCTCTTTGGATTCATCCTATTTGTAATCTGTTTGGCTTCTGAAATCTGGATTTCTATTAACTTTCAAAGAATTAAAATTTTTAATGCACTATTTCTTCAGATCAATTATTTACAAGTTTCTTTCTCTCATATCCCTTTAAATCACAAATATATTTATTGGTTTGATTAACTGTGACCCCAAATGCCACAGGCTTTCTTGAATACTTTCTATTATTTTTCCTTTTTTCTCCTCTGGTCAATTTATTTCAAGTGGCCTCTTTGAGTTTGATAATACTTTCTTTTTCCTGATCTAGTTTGCTATTTAACACCATTAGTGATTTTTTTGTTGTTGATGTTGTTAGTTTAGTTACTGCATTATTTAGATACAGCTTCTATGTTTGGCTATTTTTTGTGTTTTTTATTCTTAATATTCTCATTTTTTTTAATGTAAGACTTTCTTCAGTTCATTGAGTTCTTTATGATGGATATTTTGAATTCTTTGCAATGCAATTCAGATAACTTTATCTCTTCAGTGACTTTCTGAAGACATTTTCTCCTTTCATTGTCTCATGTTTCCCTGTTTCTTTATTGTGAATTTTATGTCAGCATTGTGCACATAAAAGAAACAGCATCCCAATCTTTATCAACCAACTCCATACAGGGATATAGTTTTACCAATTAGACCAGCTAGAGATCCTTGGGGACTCTAAGTATGCTTTTGTGATACATCAACTTGGTTTTTAATTTTTTTTTTATATTTTTAAATTTTTATTTATATATGACAATGGAATGCATTACAATTCATGTTACATATATAGAGCACAATTTTTCATATTTCTAATTGTATACAAATTATATTTACACCAATTCATGTTGTTATATGTGTACTTTGGATAATAATGATCATCACATTCCACCTTCACTTATAACCCCATGCCTCCTCCTTTTTCCTCTAACCTCTCTGCCCTATCTAGAGTTCCTCTATTTCTCCCATACTCCCCCTCCCTACCCCACTACCAGTCAACCTCCTTATATCAGAGAAAACACTTGGCATTTGGTTTTTTGAAATTGGCTAACTTTACTTTAGCATTATCTTCTCTAACTCCATCCATTTACATGCAAATGCCATGCTTTTATTCTCTTTTATTCCATTGTGTATATATGCAACATTTATTTTAATCCATTCATCTACTGCAGGGCATCTAGGTTGGTTCCACAGTTTAGCTTTTATGAATTGTGCTGCTGTAAACATTGATGTGGCTGTGTCCCTGTGGTATGCTGTTTTTAAGTCCTTTAGGTATAGACCAAGGAGGGGGATAGCTGGGTCAAATGGTGGTTCCATTCCAAATCTCCATAAAGCTTTCCTTATTGGCTGCTGCCACAGTAGTCTGGCTGGGTTAAATAACCGAGAGGTGACAAGCAACTGAAGGTTGGGAACTACTTTATTGAGAGTGAACTTAGCAGGAACTGAGCGAGAGTTCAAAGTAGCCGGCACCGGAGATAGCAGGAGCAGCTTCTCTGCTGGACAGCAGAGGTGTGTATACTTAACTAATTACACACAGCTTAACTCAATTAACATAAACTAGATACAGCAGTCAACCAATAAGGAATCCTCATCATCTTAATGGCTTGCAGGCATTGCTTCACAGACCACTCCTCCTGGCAAAGTGCCAGGAGTCATCTTGACTTGATTACAGCCCTCAACAGGCTGCATCAATTTTCAGTCTCACCAGCAGTATGTGAGTGCACCCTTTTGTCCATATCCTTGCTATCATTTATTGTTGTTTGTATGCTTAATAGCAGCCATTCTGACTTGAGTGAGATGAAATCTTAGAGTGTTTTGATATCCATTTCTCTGATTGCTAGTGATGATGAACATTTTTTCATATATTTGTTGATTGTATGTCCTCTTCTGAGAAGTGTGTGCTCAAGTCCTTGACCCATTTATTGATTTTTTTGTGTGCTTAGCTTTTTGAGTTCTTTATATACCCTAGAGATTAGTGCTATATCTGATGTGTGAGGGGCAAAGATTTTCTCCCAAGATGTATGCTTTCTATTCATCTCACAGAGTGTTTCTTTCCCTGAGAAGAAACTTTTTAGTTTGAGTCCATCCCATTTATTGATTATTGATTTTTATTCTTGTGCCACAGGAGTCTTATTAGGGAAGTTGGGGCCTAATTCCACATGATGGAAATTAGAACCCACTTTTCTTCTGTTAGACACAGGGTCTCTGGTCTTATTCCTAAGTTTTTGATCCTTTTGAGTTTTGTGCATGGTGAGAGATAGGGGTTTAATTTCATTTTGTTGCATATGGATTTTCAGTTTTCCCAACACAGTAAATTCCCAGTTATTGGAATTGGCATTTTCTTTTTTTTCAGGTGGTCATGATCTTCCCTCTAGTGTCTCATGTGGTCCTGCAAGTTATGTAGAGGTCACAAGTTATCTAGGTCTGTTTTGTTCTCAGTAGCCTTCAGGCTTCTAGGTATATTGGGTTCTCTTAATGCTCTGAGGGAGAAAAAAAAGTTGTATCTTTTCACCCTCTTAAATATTTAGAATATTGAACACTCTGTACTTTTCTCTAGCATCAAAGAGAGGCCACCAAACTGTTTTATGAAAGCAGCAGCATGTTGCCAATCTCTCATTAGGAGTCTAATTTTCCAGGAGGTTAGTGTATGCCAGAGTCTGTCAGTGCTCAGAGACAGGACACAAAACAGTTCTGCAGAAGTCTGTGAAAAGTCAGAACATCAGATTCATGCTCCAAATCTTCTTTGGGCATAGAAAACCTGAAGGTCTCATGGAGTTTCTTTTGCTTATTCAATGGACACTGAGGTAAGGACTGTTGTGAGTGAGTAATTTATAGTCCAAAACATTCTTTTTGTTCTCAGTGACCCCTGATACGGTTTACTCTTAAACAGTTTGATTTTGAAAAAAGAGAAGACAGTTGCTTCAGCAGTTCCCCTAAAAAATCATAATCTTGGATCTATAAAATATAGAATAACTGTACTTACAGTAGAGTTAATGACGATATTTGGGAATATTGGTTAAGTGAATATTTTTTCCCATAAAAAATGGCAAAATTTTTAATGAAATATGATTTTAAGATGTGATTTTTATTTACAACCTATCTAATATTATATGTAAAACACATAAGATCAATAATTTTAGATTTTTACTTTAACCGAATAATATACCAAGTGTAAAATAATAGACCACAGAGTTGTGAGACTGAATTTACAAATGGATTAGGGCAAGAGCACACATGCCAATAAGACTGTTAACCACATAATTAACAAAAACAGGATCCTGCCTCTGCTCAATTGGCCCAGAATTTTCAGGAGTCAATTATGACTGCCTGCTGACCTACTTTTGTCCCTGTTTCTAATTAAGGAGTAATCTCATAAAGCCAAATATATTCTCCCCCCCAAAAATCACATAAAAATCTTACTGTTAGCCAGCTCATTTCAAGTACTCCCTGACTCTGACCTCTAATAAGAGTGTAAATGGTGTCTTCTCTTTTCTTCACTATAAAGCATTTTACTTCTCTTTCTGCCTTCGAGTGTTTGCCTTATTAAGCTGCCTGTGTAATTACTATATATTTTATTTGTTTAATTTTTAGTTTACTTTTTGTTGGTCTTTATTGTATAATGCATATTAATAAAAGTATTCCCAAATGTACAGTAATTACACAGGCAGCTTCAGGACTGAATAACAAATGGCCAAAGCACTAGTATAGAAATTTTTTCAAAGATATACAGCTGACCAATGAACACATGAAGAAACTCGGCATCAATAGTAGAGAAATGCAAATCCAAATTACAATGGAATGCCACTTTGAACCCCATTAGAATATTTTAAAAACTAGCAGAAAATAATATGTTTGTTACTAGAGAAAGCAGTGTAATATTTAATCAAAAAGTAAATATAGATTGTAATATGACTCAACAATTCAATTTATGGAATTAAAGCAGGGACTAGAACAGATATTTGTACACTTATGTCTGTTGATGAAAGAATAGATTCCAGCCTTTCAAAGTAAGGAAATTATACATACTATGCCTGAATGATACTTTTATACTAAGTATAAAAAAAGTTACAAAAGAACAACTATTGCATTATCTCAAAAGTATAAGTTACCTAGAGAAAACAAATTCATAGATACAGAAAATATAACGCTACTTACCTAAGGCTGGAGGGAGGCGAGAATAGGGGATTATTGTTTATAGGAGATAAAATTTCACTTTTGGAAGGTGAAAAAGTTCTAGCACATAAACGTGTACTTAATTCCGGTGAACTTTACACTTAAAAGTATTAAAAATGGTGAATTGATGATTATTATGTTTCTAGTGCTTCAGAGATAATGTTATCAACATATGAATACTTAAATTTTTGATGCCACTAGGTAATGCCCATTGACCCCAGTGTACAGGTAAGAAAAGAAATTCAAGAACTGAGCTTTGAGTGAAAGAAAATACACCAAAACTCCCTCTTCTTAATTGTTTTTTCCCATACAAGCATCTTAATTTCTTTTTGAGTTTGTTGGGTTAAACATTGTTTGCTTTGTATCAATCATAAATATTGTCATGTGAATGATTTTTTTTCTAACCCCTTTCAGTACAATAACACTTAAACAATCCCCACCATGATTTTAGATACCTTATTACATATTCTTTGATAGAAAATCAGGGATCTTACAATCTGCATAAAGGTCAGTTTACAAGTCCTCAGTAATTTCTAATGTCTCAGGCCAGTTTTCTTTGCTTCAGTCTTTTCAGAGACTGACTGTTTTTGTCAGGACTGTTTTCTGACCAAGATAAGGGTGAATATTTATCATAGAAATCTTATTTCTCAAACTTTCACATAATGTCTGTGTTCCAATGCCAATCAGAACTTCAACATTCAGAGCACTTAGTATTTCCCTGGGATTATGTGAAAAAAATTCAGGATTCTTTTGGTGGCCTAACACTGTGATTTATTCCAGGATCTTATTTTCTGTTTTGTATACCCATTAATTCAACTGCAGTTAATCCATTTGCTTTTCTTATTTAGAGAAATATGATTCCTTACCTCTTTCTAATACATAGATATTTTTAAATTTATACTTCATTTTAACACCACTTCTATAATTATCTGTGAATACAGGAGGCAAAAGAAGTTAAATTATGTTTAATCCACTATACTTTCCAGCTAATTTGCCTTCTAATTGCCTCTCCTTTTCTTGTTTCCTTTCTGATTTGTTTGTTTTATATTGAATTGCTTTATTTTTTTCTAAATATGCTTTCTGTGCTTTGGTTAGCACTGTTCTCTCTGTTCCTTTTCTGATCCTCTTAACTTTCTTTTGCATTCTAGTTTTCATGATGCACGTTCTGGGAAACTTTCACTTCCCAAACTGCATATCACATACTATTTCTTCAGGGTAGGATGTTGAATGGTTAAATTACAAAGAGAAAATCCATAGAGGATGAACATTGGTTGCAGAAATTAATGGTGTATATATTTTCATGTTTATATGTTTGTATTTTAGAAATTATTTGGTGATGATATGAATAGTAGAGTATCATTATGCATATAAAGTATGAATTTAAAAGAAAACTGTAGAAAAGTTCTTTGCTTAATATCTATTTGGTTATTTTAATAGAATTTTGCAATATATGAAAAGAAACTTTCTAAAGATTAAAATGGTAAATTAGATTTTAACTCCACAATAATAAAAAGAAAAACTTAAAATTTATTAGTGATTATCAGTTAATTTGTATGAGAATAATTAATATGCCATATGCCAAAGCCATATGCACAAAATTATTATAATATAAATTATTCAGAACTATTGATTTATGAAAAGATTTGAAAGTTTATTAAGCTACAGAAAAATATTATATTGATTTATTTGTTGGCTTTGTAGATAACAAAAAACTTTAAACAGAATAATAGTTATATATTTATATTAATGTTTATCAATTGTATTTAAATATGTTACATAGACTAATACATAAATATTTAACTGTACTAATATATATTTTATGTAAATATATAACTATACATACATCTGTATAAGTGTACATATGTATGCACACTTCAAAAAGTCTAAAAGACTTGTCTACCAGAGATATATACTTAATCCTCCCTCTCCCTGTTGTTTTCAGAAAAAAAAATCAGTAAAATTAATTGCTTTGACAATTATAATAACAAGTGGGCAGCAGGAAAACTGTTAGGCTGGAAGCTTATAATAATGCAACACATTTATAATATTTGACACAAGTGATTTCATTAAAACCACATCACATTTAATAGTGACTGGTACATCCTGTGCAATTATAAAGAAGAGTTTTAGTGTTTGATCATTCAACAAACTTTGTAAATAGTAGTAATTTTAAAAAAAAAAATAATTATTTAAGTTACTCTTGATAATTTTGACAATTTTGATGGTTTGAAATGCATCCTCAAATCAATAATAATGATATGATATTTGATATGTAGACTTAGTTTTTAATCATCTATATAATGTGCCACAATTTTTAAATTTATTTCTTCATTTAAAAAGTAGCAATCTTAAAGTAAAAGTAATTAAAGATTCATGATAACTTATAGAGAACAGGCAATCTGTTATGCATGTTTCTAAGTTTTATCATGCAAACAACCCAGAAATCTCACCAAGATTCAAATATAAAAAATGAGAAATGGAGGTCTTAGATTGGTTTGATCAGCATGGATAGTCCTATTGCTATAAAGAGAAGTAAAGAGTGTTGTAGACTATTTTTTTGTTTTATTACATCAATCTTAATTTTATTTACATAGCCTTACCTTGCCTTTATTTGACTTTTCAGACAAAATTTAAAATTTAAATAAAATTCAGATAAATATTAAATATTATTTTAAAAGTATAATAATGACAATGATTACTTCTAGCTTGAGTGACAATATTAAATTCAACATATTAAAATTTAGTTACTTTTAATAACAATGAAAGAAAAAGAAAAACAAAAATCTATTGTTGATTTAAAACAGAATGTTGTCTTCATTCAAATCAAAAAGAATTATATATTTCAACTTTATGATTTGTAGTTAAATAAATACATATTTATAAAGGGTAAAATCTATCACTTCTCTAAAATCTTAAATTATATGCATTAATCATTTAATTATTGTTATAATTTTCTATTAATTAGCATTTTACAATTGTGAATATTTTAACATACTTCAAAACTTGGGCTGGGGATTTGGCTCAAGCAGTAGCACGCTCGCCTGGCATGCATTTGGCCTGGGTTTGATACTCAGCACCACATACAAACAAAAGATTTTATGTCCGCCGAAACTAAAAAATAAATATTAAAAAATTCTCTCTTTCTCTTTCTCTCTCTCTCTCTCTCTCTCTCTCTCTCTTAAAAAAAAACTCTTTAGTTCTACAGGTTTTGAAATACTAAAACATTAAAATTGTATCATTCACTGTTAAAGTAGCATTGTAAATTGAAATTTATAACTAAAATTAACAAGATTATATAATCCATTTATAGAAGATACAGTTCTTTGTCATTTCAAGTTTTTTAGAATAAAAAAAGTCTAGGTTTTAAATCAATAATTCTGAGTAATTAATTTACTAATTATGTTTAAAGGTTAAAAACCACTTTCCTGAATTTCCTCAAATATATTTAGTGTGATATATTTTTCTAATTTTGTTTAATTACTGTTACAGATCTATAGCTCAAAAATGATAATTTGACAATATATTACTGATATAACTAACATTTTTGGAAATTATTTTCTTTAAGGCACAATTAACCACTGTCATTTTGTACATTTTGAAAGCCATAGAATTAAGTTCAGTTTAACTCCTTTTTTTTTTTTTTTTCTTACAGTACTGGGGATTGAACCCAGGGCCTTCACACGTTAGGCAAACACTTTGCCACTGAGCTACATAACAGCCTTTTTATTTTATTTTGAGACAAGATTTCACTTAAGTTGTCCATGCTGGCCTCAACCCTTCCATCCTCCTGCTTCAGCTTTCTGAGTAGTAGGGTTTAAAGGTATGTATCATCACACCCAGATTAAATTCTTTTTTAAAAAATGAACTAGATTTAATACTACATTTAGATTCCACTATTTCTTACATTAATATCTTCTTTCTGTCTTAAAATACAATGCAGAATACCATCTTCAAAACAATGGATTCACAATAGTCAAAAGTGCCTAAAATGGAGTCAGGGATTCTTTTTGAGAGGCTATTCTTGCAGCACTAGATTTGGCAAGAATATGAAACCATTTGAACTGTAAAGTCATAAACTTCTTAAAGGGCTGGGGATATATAGCTCACTTGGTAGAGTGCTTGCCTCACATGCACAAGGCCATGGGTTTAATCCCCTGAAACACACTCTCACACACACACACACACACACACACACACACACACATATCTTAAGAACAACAGCTACACCCTCCACAGTTAAACTTTTCACCTGGAGATAGCCCTAACAATGAGCCCTATATAATGATATTATTATTCTAGCTCATCTGTAAAAGTCAACCTACCTTGACAAGAGAATTATGCAAGCTGCCTGGAATTTCCTTTAAGTTCATTTCTCCTTTGATTTACTAAAGTTCTGTGCAATTTTTATTTCTTCAGATTACAAACCTCTGGAGAAGGTTGAGAGAATATTGCAGGAACATGAGGAGTACAGTAGTGAGTTTTTTTATTATTGAATATTACAGGAAAATAATCAGCAGGAAGGGGGGACTGAAAGGGGGACTGTCATATTAAACCCAAATTCTTGAGACTCAGTATTTGCTGAACTAAATTTTTCAAATTTGGTCATTGGAAACTATTTTTGATTGACCTTAGGTTCCTTAACAAACTCCCATTCTTTTAGTCTTTGTGTACTTCCTTGCATTTTGAAACAAGAAGGTGCTCCAGACTCATCTTTCATTTTCTCTTTTCTGTTGCAGAACCAGTCATTTCTCTTCTAACCAGCAACCAAGAGAAAACATGAATAGACCTTTTATGTTTATTTGTTTTTAGTTGCTTGCTTTTATCACTAATTTTAACGAATTAGAAAACTCCCTTTAGTTTCGCTATAGATAAGGTATTGCTCATGATAGAAATGGAAACCTGAGCTTGTTTTTCAGGAACTTAGAATGTAGCTTAAACCAGATGTAACAACTGATGCTTCCTTTGGATCTGTGTACCTTCTGATGTCAAAGCACCCAAATCTGCCCTCAGAGCATACTAATATCATTCTCTGAACTTTGGTCCTAGGAGGAACCATGCACAGACCACTGATTAATTCATTTCTCTCACTTCCAGTGACCTCCCGAATGCCTCAGGCCACCTGCTTCTTTATTTTATAAATACCTCTAAACCCTATTCTCAGAAAGGTAAATTTGAGGTTTAGGCACTTTTCTCTTCACTTTTGGCTGCCTCATGAAGAAACTCTTTCTGTTTTGAAAAACTCACAACTGTGTGGCTGGCAAAATAATAGTGCTTCGGTTAAATAGAGAAATATTTTTGACAACAAGGTTTGGTGGTCCTGTGTGTCTATAGTGAGAGTGCCATTGATTCAATGCCCTCAGCAGAGAAAGTTAATCTATTGGTGTACACTGATCTGTGTATACATGCTTATCTATAATTGTTTCTGTATCTATCCATGTGCATTTAGATCCAGCTACACATAAATTCACACTATCTCTAGTTCTAGTCTAGCCATTTATTCTGGGACCTTCCTTCTTTCTTATCTGTAACTTCTACTTGTTTGCTATCATAACCATATATTAATGAATTTTTCCAACAAAGTATGAATGGGAAGCAATTTCAGAATATTTCTTCTGTATTTTCATCTTACATTTGCAACTTATTTGGAATTATTTCTCATAATCTACATCACATCACGGAGTATTACAACTTTCTGGTTGATTTGTTGTTGTTTTGCTACATAAAGTGCTACTTTATGTACTATGTAGTTACATGATTTGTAAAGAGCTATGTACTTACCCTCCCAGCCCTAAAAACAGCACTCCCTTAATCTTAAGACTTATTTCTTAGACTATTTGTAATCAGTCACTGCCCACCCACCAAAACCTGACAAATGTGATCTCTTACCAGTTTCTGGTGATGTATTCTTTAATGGAGAATAATTAGCATACCAAAATATTTACTTTGTTAAAACACACAATTCAGGACTTTTAACGTATTCTCAAGGTTATGCAGTCATTGCTACTATATAATTACAAAACATTTTATCATTCCATAAAGAAATCTCATATTAACAATCACTCTACAAATGCCAATTATATATCAATTTTCTGTATTGACTGATCCACGTATTTTGTAAATTAGAAAAAAAAGTGGAATGACACCATATGTGACTTTGATGGATTGAGTTTTTTTGTTCTGGCTTCTTTCACATAGCATATTTTCAAAAGTTCAACAATTTTGTAGTATGCAAAATATTTTATTACCTTTTATGACTAAATAGTATTCTACCACATGGCTATATCACACTTTTTTATTCATCTATCACTTGATAGGCATTTGGGTTGTTTTTACATTTGAGCTACTGTGAAAAATGTTATGAGAAAGATTACTTTGTGAACATGTTTTCAGTTCACTTGGATAAATATCTGGAAATGAAGTTACTGGGATAAAATTCCTCTTTCCCCCAAAACTGGCTGAATCATTTTCTATTGCAATCAGCAATGAATGGGGGGGGGGGGTGTGCATTTGCTCAACAGTACTCAACACTTCATTCTAATCATAAAGGAGCAAATGGAATTGTCGAATGATGGAATCTTCTTCATTTGATTGAGGCAATTGTTTCAAGAACCATATGAATTTATGTTTTTTGCAATATCAAAAAACTTTACACTAAGATAGGCCAATTCTACTACATGTAAATAATTTCTTATTAAGTAATATTATCATTTTAAAATAACTAATGTAAAAAAGAATTGTATGATACAGAATTATTACTGAGAAGAGATTTGATAGAATTCATTTTCCAGGGTTGAACAGTTAATTCACTGTTTTTTGAGGTGGATATAAATTCTAGCCTTTCATATATCAAAGCCTGAATTCTGTAATTGTTAAATTAAATTACTATTTATTTATCTAATAAATATGGTAAGTATTTATCAAAAGGTTTCACTAATACTCTATATAAATCATATATATATATAAAGCTTTGCCTACTTATACATAAAATTGTTTACCACTATTTTATTTATTTTTTTTTAAATTTACTACCACCTCTTTCTAAAGAGCCAGAGGCAGACTATTAAGGCCAGAAAATATATAAGGCTATACTCAATCCAAATATTGGCAGAGGAAATTCATAAAAGAGTAAATGCAATTGCTGAATTAAGATGTTAACTAAATATTTAACTTCATCAGCAATAAAAAAGATTTTTACTTTGTATTACAACAAATTTCTGCTTTGTATAATAAGTTCTTTCATGGTAGCATGGGCAAATTTAGATGACAAAATTTTATACTCTGGAAAGTTGTTCATGTATAGAAATAGTAGAAAAGAAAGATAATTTATGTTTGCATAGATCCTGGACTATAGGAGTCAAGTCTTTCTTGAAAAAAATAGTCAAGATAATGTAAAATCCAAGTCAGAAAGTTACCTATAGTGCCATTTTTCTCGAATTTTGTCCCAAATTCTAATGTAAAAAAATGGTGCTTACAATACTGTATGTTCAGGTCTTTGGAACATGCCATAGGATTACTTTCTTACTTTTGCTCCTCAGAAACCTTTGCAATAAACTGTTCAAGGCATAAGGTTGAAAAACTTTAAAGTTGTTCATTTTTCCTTTTTTATTGATTAGAATTATGTTCAACTTTCTTGTTCAAATAAATTGTAATATCAGGTTGTAATATGACCAGCACATGAAAACATAATTTAAACCATAAAATGTCATCCTTAAATCATTTTGCTACTTTGAAGATTTAATAATAACCTTTTCATTATAATGTCAATTTCTTGTTCCCACAGAAAAATGTTTGGTACAGGAAAAGGAATATCTCTTCAGAGGCTGCATTTGTGGCTGATCTCATCTGTAAGAAAAGATCATAAGTACATTTTTAACTATTCCAAGTCTAAGTCTGGAAAGTATCAACTTTCTTAGTTTCCGGAGATTCCAGGTAGAGAACAGGACCCATTAGATTAGCAGGGCAAAAGCTAAATGTCCACAGATTCTGTTCTGACCATTACGGACTCTTTAAATTTTGTCTTTCACTAAAAGTTGAGATGGATCTGGCTTTATGTGATGGAGATGTTTGAACAATTTGTAACTCAGCAGCTTCTGATTCAAGTACCATATGGATCCATAATACCCTTCTTAATCAAATTCAGCATATACATTTTCTATCTTGTAACACTTTACTCAGAGAAAATGATTCTAATTAACAATTATAATTCTGTCAGCGATCACTGTCACATTATAATTTATTCTTAGCCCAAGTCTAGTCAATCATTCCAATGCCAAAGTATGCTAACTCCAGTTCCCCACCCTCAACTACAAGAGAATTTCAGCCAAATCTTTGGTTCTTTGCAGAACAAGATATATTAAAAGAAGTAACAGGAGTATTTTGAATTTTCTTTAATCATTAATGTAGAAATGTTATTACTCCAGTAAAACGTATTAGAAAAGAACTTTTTAAATCTCTGTAATTATGAGCCCACTAATTTCTTTCCTTTTATAAAAAGCAATAGCAATAGAAACAGCAATGCAAATCAAGTTCATAACCTACCACTTTTGTATCTTTCCTCCTACTGTTATATGTGACAGAAATAACTGTTTTGAACTAAAACCTATTGCACACAATCATAATTTTATCTATTTTAAATATCTTTAAGTGGCCTTACCGTGAGGTCATGGTCTCTTAGCAAAGCCTATTGTCCTCTAAAGAAATACCTATGAGTGTTTGAGAAAAAGCAAGGCATTTTCAATCCCTTTTGAACACAAAGAGAAAATACAGTTATTTAAAAAGCCTGCTAATAATTAAATGGAGATCTAAGGGTCCAATTTGCAATAGACTTTTTAAAGAGGCAAACTCATTGTGCTCAATTGAACTTATAATTGTTCATGGAATATTTGCATATAAGAATTATCTGGAGTACTCAAAATGGTGAGATGAATTTAGAATTCTACTTTCAATGTATTTGTATGCATCCACATGAACGTAATACAGAAAAATATCTACTACTTCTAAAATATAATAAATATAGAGGCAAATTATATTTGAAAGTAGAATTGCACATCTCTGTAATTCAATGCTTTTATTTTACGGATACATATAGGAATTAAGATGACTATTAAAGTGAAGTAGATTAACATCTCCCTCATCTCTTATAGTTACTGTTTTATGTGCAACAAGAGCTTCAGAAATCTATTTTAAAATAATTCCTAACCTAATTTCATTCACCTTAGTTCTTGTACATTAAAGTTCTAGAATTTTCATCCTACATTTCTGCTCTTTTGTATGTTTTGATTTAAATCCTGTTTCTACTCCCCAACTCCTGCCTGTAGTAACCACTGTTTCATTCTTTGCCTCAGCTTTGAAAGCCAGGAGTGATGGACTGGGGAGTAAGAAAAATCTGCCCTCGGTGTGGGGTTTTTATTTATCTGGCTGAGTTGGGCCATCATTTATGTTTCCTGTAGTCACAGGCCATAAACTTCAATTTCCTTGGGGTCTTTTTTTTTTTTTTTTTAATCTCCACTGATGTCTTTGGCTATTCCTAAAAACTCCTACTTAAATAAAGTCTGCATCTCATAGATATTTAAACCATCACTAATTATTGTATTGTGGTACTATACTATTGTTTTTATTAATTACTAGAACTAATGGTAAAACCATTTATAAAAGAAGATCAGGATTTTTCCCACTATTGATTGATTTTCAGATAATATAATGGTTTTTCTGTTATTCTTAAACATTATTCCATCTTTTTTAGAAAATTTTAATGAAATCATAAATTCATATGCATGTACTAGGTACTAATCTAATAAACTTAGGATTCCTATTGAAGCACAGACAGTGCTATCTTTAGCCACTTCAGAATCTCTTTAAGTGGACTTCTGACTCCTTTTAAAATGTCCATAGTGCCTTGATTTTCTACATTGTATTTAATATAATATGTTTGAGCCTCACCATGCGTATACATTTCCTTCCCCCAAACCTGAATGAACTTTAATCAAAATGACTAATCTTTTAAAATTATGAATAGAATTTCAAAACACAGTTTAACACTACTCATTATTTATATTTTTAGTCATTTTAGTTGAGTTAGAAAACATATCCAATGATTAAATATCTCATGATATTTTATTGGTGCTTTTAACAATTACCCAAGACAGCAGATATCAACAAATTATCATAAGTGAAGATAATTTTTAGGAATGCCACTCCATAAATTTTCTGGTTTTTCCTAAGTAATGATTATTACATTATTTTTATAGTAATCACTCCATTTTCATTACTCTTTATTGAATATTTTTTCTCCTTTGCTTTTCTTTTAAATCTCCTTTGCTTACTTGAAAATTATGATTCCAGAGCACACAGAAAATGTCAGAATTTGATCATATAGTCTTTTTAAAAATTATTTGGTGCAACACACATACACACAACATTCTCAGAATAGCAATACTACCTTCTAAGTATCTACTGAGTAAATTTTTAAAAGTTTTTGCATTGGCTTTTAAATGCAGATTCTTTATATACATTCTCTGTCTTCCTCTATTATAGACTCTAGCAATTTGAGTACACCTTCTCATTTTTGTTTTCTCATCAGAAACAAACCTTTCTCAATTTGGTATTTCTGAATTAGTAGTCCAAAGGAAAAAAGGAGTGTAATAAAATGGGATCCATTCTTCATCACTAAGTATGGTTGATTTGTTATGCAATAATGATGACTAAATAATCTATATAAATGTTACTCTTAATTTCTTCTAATATAAATTTAAAATTTTTTAATTCTCACTCATTTTTATTTATAAAACATCTGCATTTTCTAAGTGTATGAATATTATAATTCTCTCTTTTTTCACCAAAATGCTACCAGTTACCTATATATGTAATCCTCATCATCAATTATTTGTTATTATATCCCTGTTTATTTTGGATACCTAAGATTTCTTTTTTTCCTAGTAGACTCTTTGGAAAAAAATATTTCTTGAATTCTTGCATACAAATATTGGTTTATTTTTGTTCTTTAATAATGAAGTCAATTTTGCTGAATAAGAATATTTGGATAATCCTTTCTTGGTTACTGCAGATGTTTTAAAATATGAAAATCAATTAAATGAAAACCAGGACTTTTAGAGTTGCAGTCTATGACAGGCTTGTGATCAAACTGATTCTATGTGACACCTATGGTAGGTCATAAAAAGGCAATGCAGTTTCTTTGTTGTTTACTGGAAGATAGAACTCCCATTCTGGAAACTGATATGAAGAAGAGGCCAAAGGAATATAGATCATGTCAATTTGTCTTAACCTTAGGTTAACACTGCCAAGACACCCAGATAGGTCCTTGGAAAAATACGGATTTTTGATGTACATTCTCTTTCTTCCTCTGTTTTATAAATGTTACTTTTAATTTTTTTCCAACAAAAAGCATTGACATTAAGAAATCCATAAATTTACTTTACTCATTGAATTGATATTTTTGTATGAAATAGTTTAAAAAATTATTTAATATTACTCAAAATACAGTAAATTTGTTAGGGTATATCTTAACATGCATCATTTAGGTCAGATATCTTCAAATCTACACTTTCAATATGTAATTCCATTTTGGGGGGATATTTTTATTTGAGAAAAATATTTCTTAATTATATTTTAGTTTTTATTCTGTTCCTTTGTTTCATTTTCTTTGCTATAGACACTTTTTATCTATATATTTGATTTTTATTTAACTATTCCAAATGGTTGCCATTTTTTTTATTGTTGGTTGTTCAAAACATTACATAGTTCTTGATATATCATATTTCACATTTTGATTCAAGCGGGTTATGAACTCCCATTTAACCCCATATACAGCTTGCAGAATCACATCAGTTACACTTCCATTGCTTTACATATTGATATACTCATGTCTGTTGTATTCTGCTGCCTTTCCTATCCTCTACTATCCCCCCTCCCCTCCACTCCCCTCCCCTCTTCTCTCTCTACCCCCACTACTGTAATTCATTCCTCCCCCTTGTATTGTATTTCCCTTTCCCCCCACTTCCTCTTGTATGTAATTTTGTTTAACCCTGAGGGTCTCCTTCCATTTCCATGCAATTTCCCTTCTCTCTCCCTCTCCCTCCCACCTCTCATCCTTGTTTAATGTTGGTATTCTTCTCGTGCTCTTCTTCCCTAGTCTGTTCTTAGTTACTCTCCTTATATCAAAGAAGACATTTGACATTTGTTTTTTAGGGTTTGGCTAGCTTCGCTTAGCATAATCTGCTCTAATGCCATCCATTTCCCACCAAATTCTATGATTTTGTCATTTTTTAATGCAGAGTAATACTCCATTGTGTATAAATGCCACATTTTTTTTATCCATTCGTCTATTGAAGGGCATCTAGGTTGGTTCCACAGTCTTGCTATTGTGAATTGTGCTGCTATGAACATCGATGTAGCAGTGTCCCTGTAGCATGCTCTTTTTAGGTCTTTAGGGAATAGACCGAGAAGGGCAATAGCTGGGTCAAATGGTGGTTCCATTCCCAGCTTTCCAAGAAATCTCCATACTGCTTTCCAAATTGGCTGCACCAATTTGCAGTCCCACCAACAATGTACAAGTGTACCCTTTTCCCCACATCCTTGCCAGCACTTATTGTTGTTTGACTTCATAATGGCTGCCAATCTTACTGGAGTGAGATGGTATCTTAGGGTGGTTTTGATTTGCATTTCTCTGACTGCTAGAGATGGTGAGCATTTTTTCATGTACTTGTTGATTGATTGTATGTCCTCCTCTGAGAAGTGTCTATTCAAGTCCTTGGCCCATTTGTTGATTGGGTTATTTGTTATCTTTTTGTCTAATTTTCTGAGTTCTTTATATATTCTGGATATTAGGGCTCTATCTGAAGTGTGAGGAGTAAAGATTTGTTCCCATGATGTAGGCTCCCTATTTACCTCTCTTATTGTTTCTTTTGCTGAGAAAAACTTTTTAGTTTGAGTAAGTCCCATTTGTTGATTCTAGATGTTAACTCTTCTGCTATGGGTGTCCTATTGAGGAATTTGGAGCCCGACCCCACAGCATGTAGGTCGTAACCAACTTTTTCTTCTATCAGATGCCGTGTCTCTGATTTGATATCAAGCTCCTTGATCCATTTTGAGTTAACTTTTGTGCATGGCGAGAGAAAGGGATTCAGTTTCATTTTGTTGCATATGGATTTCCAGTTTTCCCAGCACCATTTGTTGAAGATGCTATCCTTCCTCCATTGCATGCTTTTAGCCACTTTATCAAATATAAGAAAGTTGCAGTTTTGTGGGTTGGTTTCTGTGTCCTCTATTCTGTACCATTGGTCCACCCGCCTGTTTTGGTACCAGTACCATGCTGTTTTTGTTACTATTGCTCTGTAGTATAGTTTGATATCTGGAATCGCTATACCACCTGATTCACACTTCCTGCTTAGTATTGTTTTTGGTATTCTGGGTCTTTTATTCTTCCATATGAATTTCATGATTGCTTTCTCTATTTCTACAAGTAATGCCGTTGGGATTTTGATTGGCATTGCATTAAACCTATAGAGAACTTTTGGTAATATCGCCATTTTGATGATGTTAGTTCTGCCTATCCATGAACAGGGTATATTTTTCCATCTTCTAAGGTCTTCTTCAATTTCTCTTTTTAGGGTTCTGTAGTTTTCATTGTATAAGTCTTCCACCTCTTTTGTTAGGTTGATTCCCAAGTATTTTATTCTTTTTGAGGATATTGTGAACGGAGTGGTTGTCCTCATTTCCATTTCAGAGTATTTGTCGCTGATATACAGGAATGCCTTTGATTTATGCGTGTTGATTTTATAACCTGCCACTTTGCTGAATTCATTTATTAGCTCTAATAGTTTCTTTGTAGACCCTTTTGGGTCTGCTAGGTATAGAATCATGTCATCTGCAAATAGTGATAATTTAAGTTCTTCTTTTCCTATTTTTATGCCTTTAATTTCTTTCGTCTGTCTAATTGCTCTGGCCAGTGTTTCGAGAACTATGTTGAACAGAAGTGGTGAAAGAGGGCATCCTTGTCTTGTTCCAGATCTTAGAGGGAATGCCTTCAATTTTTCTCCATTCAGAATGATGCTAGCCTGAGGCTTAGCATAAATTGCTTTTACAATGTTGAGGTATGTTCCTGTTATCCCTAGATTTTCGAGAGTTTTGAACATAAAGGGATGCTGTTCTTTGTCGAATGCTTTTTCTGCATCTATCGAGATGATCATATGGTTCTTATTTTTAAGTCTATTGATGTGGTGAATAACATTTATTGATTTCCGTATATTGAACCAGCCTTGCATACCAGGGATGAATCCTACTTGATCATGGTGCACAATTTTTTTGATATGTTTTTGTATCCGATTCGCCAGAATTTTATTGAGGATTTTTGCATCTAGGTTCATTAGAGATATTGGTCTGTAGTTTTCTTTCTTTGAAGTGTCTTTGTCTGGTTTCGGAATCAGGGTGATGTTGGCCTCGTAGAATGAATTTGGAAGTTCTCCCTCTTTTTCTATTTCCTGAAATAGCTTGAAAAGTATTGGTATTAGTTCCTCTTTAAAGGTTTTGTAAAACTCTGCTGTATACCCATCCGGTCCTGGGCTTTTCTTAGATGGTAATCTTTTGATGGTTTCTTCTATTTCCTCAATTGATATTGGTCTGTTTAGGTTGTCTATATCCTCCTGACTCAATCTGGGCAGATTATATGACTTAAGAAATTTATCAATGCCTTCACTATCTTCTATTTTATTGGAGTATAAGGATTCAAAATAATTTCTGATTATCTTCTGTATTTCTGAAGTGTCTGTTGTGATATTGCCTCTTTCATCCCGTATGCTAGTAATTTGAGTTCTCTCTCTTCTTCTCTTCATTAGCATGGCTAAGGGTCTGTCAATTTTATTTATGTTTTCAAAGAACCAACTTTTAGTTTTGTCAATTTTTTCAATTGTTTCTTTTGTTTTGATTTCATTAATTTCAGCTCTGATTTTAATTATTTCTTGTCTTCTACTTCTTTTGCTGTTGTTTTGCTCTTCTTTTTCTAAGATTTTGAGATGAAGTATGAGATCATTTATTTGTTGGTTTTTTCTTTTTTTAAGGAATGCACTCCAAGCAATGAATTTTCCTCTTAGAACTGCTTTCAATGTGTCCCATAGATTCCGATATGTTGTGTCTGTGTTTTCATTTAACTCTAAGAATTTTTAAATTTCCTCCTTGATGTCTTCTAAAACCCATTGATCATTCAGTAACCTATTGTTCATTCTCCAAGTGATGCATGATTTTTCCTTCCTTCTTTTATCGTTGATTTTCAGTTTTATTCCATTATGATCAGATAAGATGCATGGTATTATCTCTACTCCTTTATATTGTCTAAGAGTTGCCCTGTGACATAATATATGATCTATTTTTGAGAAGGATCCATGTACTGCTGAGAAAAAAGTGTAGCTGCTTGATGTTGGGTGGTATATTCTATATATGTCAATTAAGTCTAGGTTGTTAATTGTATTATTGAGTTCTATAGTTTCCTTATTCAACTTTTTGTTTGGAAGATCTGTCCAGTGGTGAGAGAGGTGTGTTGAAGTCTCCCATGACTATTGTATGGTGGTCTATTAGACTCTTGAACTTGAGAAGAGTTTGCTTGATGAACATAGCAGCAGTTTGGGGCATATATATTTATGATTGTTATGTCTTGTTGGTGTATGGTTCCCTTGAGCAGTATGTAGTGTCCCTCTTTATCCCTTTTGATTAACTTTGGCTTGAAATCTATTTTATTTGATATGAGTATGGACACTCCTGCTTGTTTCCGCAGTCCATATGAGTGATATGATTTTTCCCAACCTTTCACCTTCAGTCTATATATATCTTTTCCTATCAAATGCGTCTCCTGCAGGCAGCATATTGTTGGGTCTTGTTTTGTGATCCATTCAACTAGCCTGTGTCTCTTAATTGGTGAGTTTAAGCCATTAATATTTAGGGTTATTATTGAGATATGGTTTGTTCTTCCAGCCATAATTTGTTTATTAATGCTATTAAACCTGATTTGTTTTCCTCTTTGATTATTTTCCCCCCTTTACTGTCCTACCTCCCACTGTTGGTTTTCATTGTTGTTTTCCATTTCCTCTTCCTGTAGTGTTTTGCCAAGGATTTTTTGAAGAGATGGTTTTCTATCTGCAAATTCTTTTAACTTTTGTTTGTCGTGGAATGGTTGCCAATTTTTAATAAGATGATAGACTAAGATGACATTATATTTCCTGGGAAGATTTTTTGTGTATTTTGTTTCTTATCTTTTTTTTTTGTCCTTAGATAACAATAACATACATATGATGATGATGAATGATGATTGATTGATTTATTGCTACCAGGGATTTAACACAGGGATGCTTAACCATTGAACCACATTCCCAGCCCTTTTTAATTTTATTTTTATTTTTACTTTTTTAGACAGGATCTCACTAAGTTGCTTAGGGCCTGGATAAGTTGTTGAAGCTGGATTTCAACCTGGGATTTTCATGCCTCAACCTCCTGTGCCTCTGGGATTATAGGCCTGAGCCACCTCACTGAGCTAACATACAACTTTTATTCGTGGTCTGTTACTGATTCACTCTGTTTTGAAGTACTGTGATATCTTACTCCATTTTTACTTAGTAATATCATGATTTTGGATTTGAAAATCCATTTGTTCCTTGTGTTTTTCATAGCAGTACAGAGAAGTAAAAAAATCTTTCTGGAAAGGAAGATTGACAATTTTTAGGTAAATGCTGCTTAGCATGTGTCTACTTTATCACTTCAGCAAATAAAGTCTACTTCTCAAAATCCACTCACCAAAAAAAAAAAAAAAAAAATCTTTTTTTGATTTTGTGATTTTACAAAAAATATTTTATTCAGTTTTAAATTTATTCAAATCCTATTTACTTTCTCATATTCTTCCTATCTAAATGGATGACAGAAAATCAACTCAATAGTTAAAATATATAAGCATCCTCTTAGTTCATATACCTTTCATTCAATAGAAAATTCTGATGTGAAGAAACACTAGTTCTGTATGATGATATAAAATATTTATCATTATTAATGATCCAGCAGTAAATCAAGCACTGATGAAAATATTTAGTTTAAATGCTGTTAAATTTAGTTTAAATTTAAATTTAGTTTAAATTTAACAGCATTGATTAAATTTAACAGCATTGATTTTGATAATTCAGACATTGTATTTATATTTAAATAAAAGTAAAAAAGAAAGGCACATTCTGTTTTGGGGTTACCCTTCTAGTAACCTGTGTTGTTAATAAAATACTGTTGTTTATTTCTCTTTTTTCTTCACTTCCTACCAGTTTTAGCCTGTCATGATGATGATAGAATCATTTCTTTAATTTTTCAGGAAAAATAAATTATTGAGGGTCCATGAGCATCTGTACAAACTAAGTTTCAAACATATCCAAAAGGTAATTTGCATTATGATAGTTATTTGTCCTCTAATTTATAAAACTCAAATATCAATCCCTGCAATCCATCACATATATAAACTCAGTGTATATAGGATAATATATGCTTTGTAGTTGCTGAAAAATCTTGATGAAGATAACAGTTTAATTTTGAAAGAATTTATTTCTTCAAATCATTGAGTTTGTTATGTATATAATATGAAACAATATATGTTAAAGTTATTACTTATCTAGAACTACCACTTAGTCTAAGTAAAGTATTTTCTTTCAATATCTGGAGGCTTAATATTTTCGTTTACAAGCTTAATGATTTCCCCACATTTTAGTGGGAATTGTATTTTTTCCCCTGTGATGAAAAATAATGTATTTTTAGGTGAATTGCAATGATATCTCTAATTAAATCAAGAAAATTTAAAGTAGATTGATGTCAGTTAAAATAATTTACTTCATATGAACTTAATTATAAATAACAATATTTTTGTTGTTAAAATGTTTGATTAAAATTTCTTGACTAAGCTGAAGCAATATATTCTTGTCATCAGACTTCTATATAGGGACAACCCTATTTCCACTGTGTTTCATAGAGACCTAAATGTATGCTCTCATAGTTCATAGAGAGAAACATTATGTGGTAGTTGATGCAGAAAGGGGCAAGTAAATTAGCCAAATTAATTTGGAAACCTAGTGAGTCTAAAATTTGATCATTTAGCTATGTCTCTGAAGAAGTGTTCATTCATGCATTTCTGTTGGGAAAGTTTCAGACTCAATGAACCAAGAATCTATATTTGATTCCATTTCAATATTATACAGATTCTATACCACTTTTGCTCATTCATGAACCACAAAATGGAGAATGTTTATAGCACTGCTTGGATTCTTTGTGTGCATTTTTTCCTAATGTCCTGTATTTCATCATCCCAATCAAAACTACTGTTATATTAGAGTTTTATTTTTCAGACACATCCCATGCAGAAAAATAAAGTGAACATTTAACACCCTAAAACACACACAATCTTCATGTAAATTTCCCAAGTTAATAATTTGCTTTCATATACAGTGACATGAGAAAAACATTTACAGCTGTAACCACAGCCATTTTGGTTATTCTACTCTGACATTTAAGTTCAGACTGTAATTGTTTTTCTTTCTTTCTTTCTTTCTTTTCTTTAAAAAAAAAAAAACAGTTCATTACAAACATTAACTCAATTCCAGTATCAAATGTAGTCTTTTACACATTACACATCCTGTATCCATCTCCTTCATCTCTGCAGACAGAGCAAAAAGACACAATGACACAAGCATGTATTTGTATAGACCATATTACAGAAAGCAATAGCCTAAAAGGAAAAATGTTGCTGAATAAACTAAGTTGAAGTCTCATGGCTGAGACACACCCTGTCTGCTATCAGTCCACTCTATAACCACCCATGTCCATGTCTAGAGTTCTATCTAAAGATGTGAAAACATTTTCAGTGATTGGGCAGTACTTTGAGAAGTTGAGTCATTCACAGCCTGAGACTGTCCAAAGGAATGTGATGAGTTTGAAAAGAACAGAGGGGAACTGTCAGGGAAAAGGGGAAACAGGAATTTTACTTATGTGATATCACTCAGCAGCTTGCAGGGCATCTTTGGGTTAGAATGTTTGGAAGCCTAGAAGCCCAGGGCCTCATGACATAAGATTGTATCTTGTTAATAGCTACCACAATCAAAGTAAGGTGTCACAGGGTATACAAAGCAAGCAGGCTCTCAGTGGAAAAAATATGCTTTTTGGGGCTAGTTTTAAAATTATCAGATTTTTAAAAATTCAACTTTATAACAGTGGATTTTTTAACCAGCAAGTCTCATTATGCAACAAAATAAACAACCTGGGGAAAAATACACAAGCCAATTTGATTCATTTTATTTTACAAAGTGTAAAAATAATTATTGTTACAGATCTGCCAAAAGAGTGTTGAGGGATTAATGAAATAATATTGGTAAAGTCCTTCAGAGTTCTTGGAAGAGGTACTTAGTACAACACAGACTATTATTATGGAGAGAAATCTTTTCTCAAGTAGCTTATATAAAAATACTGTTGGCATATTCACAGCAATTGAAAAGAGCTGGCCATGGAGATTACAAACACCAACATGATTTCCTTAGATTATATTAAGAAAGCATTAGTTTACATATAAAAAACATCACAGGAATATATTTAAAAATCTAATCTAAAGCATGATTTTAATAGAATTATTAAATCAGTATTAGAATTTAAAAACAAGCATTTATATGATTATTTTGTGAAGAATTATGCATATTTAAATGACTTATATAAACTGAGGAAAAATTTCTGAGCATTATAAATTTAAAAGTAAAAATTGTGTTTCAACATATGCAAAAATTAATGCTATATAATTTTACATGTATTTAAATTTGTGCATATCATTCTTTCTTTTGGGAAATATATTTTATTTGACATTTAGAATCAAGGATTTTTCTCTTATGTAAATAAGTCCAAAAAACAAAAAGAAAATATATGTATGCTTGTTTATGACCAACTAATCTCATTCTTTTATTTAAAGACATTTACCTTGTAATATTTTATTATTATAAATCAGAAAAAAGTTTCCTTTCATATTTAATAAAATTGAATATATGTGTTAAAAATGTCTGTTAAGCTTACAAGGAAGAATTAATAAATGTCTTTCTTTTATTATTTATTCACATATATACAGTTAATATTAACATAATTAGTGCTGGAAAAATAATTTAAATATATTCCTATATTCTTATGAGGCAAGTGTGTGTGTGGATATGTATATATATAAACTATTTTATCACATAGAAATAAAAAATTCAGACCAATATGGCTGGTGAACATAGATGCAGAAATTCTTAATAAAATACAGGCAATACACATGCAAAAAGATATATTAACTAGATTGCACACCATGGTCAAGTTAAGTTAATCCCAGGGGTACAAGGTTGATTTAACATACATAAATAAATAAATGTAATTCACCACATCAATAGACTTGAAGAATCACATAGTTATCTCAATAAATGCAGAAGAAGCACTTAACAAAATCTAGCATCTATTTATGCTCAAAACACTAGAAAAACTAGGGATAGTAGGAAACTACCTCAACATTGTAATGACTACCTGTGTTAAATGGGGGACCAACATTATTCTAAATGGAGAAAAACGAAAACATTCCATCTAAAGACAGGAACATGTCAGGGATGCCATCTTTTTTTTTTTTTTTTTTTTTTAGAGTGAGAGAGGAGAGAGAGAGTGAATTTTTTTTTTTTAATATTTATTTTTTAGTTCTCGGCGGACACAACATCTTTGTTGGTATGTGGTGCTGAGGATCGAACCCCGGCCGCACGCATGCCAGGCGAGCGCGCTACAGGGATGCCATCTTAAACAATGCCTCTTCAACACAGTCCTTGAAACCTTCGCCTAAGAGAGGAAAAGATATGAAAAGGAAAAGAAAAGCTCATACTATCCCTATTTGCTGATGATATTTTTCTATATTTAGAAGATCCCAAAACTCCATCAGGGAGCTTCTGGAACTCATAAATGAATCTAGCAAAGTAGCAGGGTACAAAATAAACACTCATAATTTAATTGCATTCCTATACATCACTGATGTATCAGGAAAAGAAATTTTAGAAAAAAACTATCCTATTCACAATATCCCCCCCCCAATTTAAATATTTGGTAATCAATATAACAAAAGAGGTTAAAAAAAACCTGCACAAAGAAAATTACAGAGCACTAAAGGAAGAAATTAAATGAGACCTCAGGAGATAGAAAGACCTCCCATGTTATTTGAAAGACAATTAATATTATCAAAATGGCAATACTACCAAAAGTCCTATATAGATTTAATGCAATTCCTATTAAAATTCCAATGATGTTCTTCATAGAAATAGAAAAAGCAGTCATGAAATTTATTTGGGAAAAATAAGAGACCCATAATAGTCAAAATAATACTTCAGAAGAAAAGTGAAGCATGAGGCATTGCAATAGGAGACCTTAAATTATACAACAGAGTCATAGTAACAAAACCAGAATGGTCTTGGCATGAAAACAAACATGAAGACCAATGGAACAGAATAGAGGACACAGGGACGTACCCACATAAATATAATTATCTCATCCTAGACAAAGGCTCCATGAGCATGCATTGGAGAAAAGAAAGCTTACTCAACAAATCATGCTGTAAAAACTGGAAATCCATATGTGGAAGATTGAAATTGAACCCCTATCTCTCACCTTCCACAAATCTCAACTCAAAGTGGATCAAGGACCTAGGCATTAGACTCTGCACCTATAATTAGAAAAAGTAGGCCTAACTCTCTGTTGGCTTAGGAACCAACTTCCTCAATGAGACTCCTAAAGCACAAGAAGTAAATTAAATAATTAATAAATAGGATAGTATCAAACTAAAAAGTTTCTTCACTGAAAAGGAAACAATAAAAAACTTGAGGGAGCCTTCAGAATGGCAGAAAATCTTTCCCACCACTCCTCAGATAGAGCATTAATGTTCAGAATATACAAACAATTCAAAAACCTTAACACCAAAAACTCAATTAACCCAATCAATAATAAATGGTCTAAGGAACTGAACAGACACTTCACAGAAGAAGAAATACAATTGATCAAAAAATATATTTTAAAAAATCTCCAGCAAATAGAGAAATGCAAATTAAATTACACTAAAATTCCATCTCACTTCAAACAGAATAGCAATTATCAAGAATACAAATAACCATAAATGCTGGCAAGGATGTGGGGAGCAAGGTATTCTCATACATTCTGGTGGGAATGCAAATTGGTGCAACCACTCTGGAAAGCAGTATGGTGATTCCTTAGTAAACTTGGAATGGAACTACTATTTAACTCAATTTTCCTACTCCTAGGTTTATATCCAAAGGACTCAAAATCAGCATATTACAGTGATACAGCCACATCAATGTTTATATCCACTCAATTCACAATAGTTAAGCTCTCCAACCAATGTAAGTGTCCTTCAATGGAAGAATGGGTAAAGCAAATGTGGTATATATAAACAATGGAATGTTACTCAGCCATAAAGAAGAATGAAATTATGATATTTGCCAGTAAATGGATAGAACTAGAGAATATAATATAAGTGATAAGACAGTCTCAAAGAACCAAAGCCTAATGTTCTCTCTGATAATGTGGATGCTAAACCACAACAAGGGAGGGTGGAGAGGGAAAGGATAGAAGTCCATTGGATTAGACAAATGGGAATGAAAGGAAGGGAGAAGGGAGGGAACCAGGAAGGAAAATAGAAGTAATCAAACTTAACTTTCTTATGCTTGTATTTGAAAACACAACCAGGGTAGCTCTGTATCATGTACAATCACAAGGATAGTATCCTAAATAGAATAATTTATACTTCATGTATGTAAAAGATGCTAAAATACATTCTAATGTCATGTATATATAAAAAGAATAAACAAAAAGAAAAATAGAATAAACAAAAAGAAAAATATTTTTCTATATTATTATTAGCCAAGTGTGTATATGTGTATGTGCTCATGTATACATATACATGCATATATATTTACAATTAACTATTTTATGATGTAGAAAATAAATACTAAAAAAGAAAAATGACATTTTGCTTTCTTCTTGTTTTTCACATAATTCCTTTTAAAATTACTTTCTTAGACTTCTATAAAAATAGAAGTATTAAAAACAGCAGGAAATATCAGATGAAAAAAGGTGAGTAAAGTTTTTCCAATCTGTTTCAGTTGATTTTATGAAGATGCTGTTTACTTGTTATTTACCCTAGATTTTATAGTTCTACTCTCTCTCTTTACTGTATCTAAAAAAAACCTTGTCATATATTATCATTCCTGAGATTCCCAAGAAAAATTGGCAGACAAATGAACACTCTTTATCCTTGCTTAGAATCATGACACTAGAATCAGTTTTTAATGTAGGATAATGCAAATATTTGCCATATGTCAAATAGCAAAATCTATGTGCCTTAGTATGATAACTTCTAAAGGTGCTTAAAGAGAGTGAGGATGAATAAAACATTGTGTAAGGTTGAAACACTGTCCATAGGATGCGCCACATACATTGATCCAAGAACAGATACATGTTGTGTGCCTAAGTGGCTGCAACCCACAACCTCAATAGATCCAGCTCCAAGGAGCATAAGTAGGACCTGACACCATCATTTTCAGCACATGCTTCATATCTCAGTATTAGCTTCAAGATCTCTGTTCCTAGGAGAAGAATGCTTCCCTAAAGAGAAAGTTTATTGGTGAAATACTGGCAAGTGGTTGAATGTTTTTCTAACAAGTGTTAATGGTTGATATCTGCAGCAGTGATCTTGGTATTTGTAAGTAGCAATAGCTAGAATTAGTTTTGGAGAAATGAAGCTTATAGACTTTGGCCATTTCATAGTTTCCATCCCTGTCACCATGGCTCCACCAATGGTTTCACTCTGCAAATTCCATAGCAGCTCAAAGAGAAGATAAATGACCACCTGTGTTTGGTGGCAATTATAGTACTACCCAGAGAGCTGTACATGTTTGTACTTACATCTTTCTTTCTTTCTTAGACTTCTATATTTATCATCTTCAATCGAGTAGCATACTTTCTAACCCCCAGATGATATAATCATTTATTTATCAGGAGGCCATACATATGACATCTTATGTCACTTCTCTGTCCATAGACATCCACATGAATTGTATGAATAAACATTATGTTCATGACTCTGTTCATTGGGAAACACTTAAAAGTGTTGTTATGATGTGCCCCCTCTTTTAATTTTTTTTGTCTTATTATAAGCATCAACCCCTCACTCATCTATGAACCAGTCCTATACCTGTTCTTTATCTTTCAATTAGTTATAGAGGAAGCCCTATAAGGATATAGCTGTGAAGTAGGTAAACATGGTGGTCAGTGCTCCTAATCATATACTTATGTCTTTAAGCCTGATCTGCAATGATGTCAAACAAGCCATTTTCACTGGACAATGGTTTGTTTCAAATTCTGCTTAATATTTTCAGAATAGCAATTATCAAGAATACAAGTAACAATAAATGTTGGCAAGGATGTGAGGAGCAAGGTATTCTCATACATTTCCCACATCATGAAGGTCTGGTATATTTGCATATGAACTTGACTTCCCATGTTCAAATGTTCATTATTACTCTATAGAAAATTAAAGAATTAGTTTGGAAATGGTAGTTTTATGATTCAGAAATTACAGCTTTGTTCCAGAATCTTAACATACTATTCTGCTGTTTAGTCTTCTACTAAATTTTCTGAGAGAAAAAGCATCCTTATATATGGCAGAGATGTCTAGAATCATCAGTTTCAGAGTTATGTAATTTAAATTGCAACATAGATTGCAATATATTTTCCATATGCTGCCAAACCTATTTTGCTCTAGATCCATCTTGAAATCATCGGCTTTCTAAATCTATCAAAACTTTTGCTATAGTATTTGACAATGCTTACATTATTTCTGTAAATCAAAGTGGCTCACCAAGCACTATGTCTTAGTGGTAGGAGATACGAAATTTAAAGATAGACCAAAAAAAAAAAAAAAAACAACTAAAGCAGTCCTTAAATGCCTAGACAAATTATTCCTAAAATCTTTACTCATGTAATAAAGCTTTGAATCTTTCTAGAATTTATATTCCATATCTTGGAATACATTTTTACATAAAATTAAATTAATTATCATATCCTTTTTACCTGTATATTTAATGATATAATTAACATAAAAAGCAAAATATTATTATTTGGAATGTCAGGATCAAAGACTTGGACCACATTATGACAAAAGCCAGCAGTTTTAATTAACATATCATCATGTTGGTGTTTTTCAATCAAACCCTACAGTATGTTATACTGGATTTGAGTGAGTCCATTACATTAGCACAGAAGATATAAGAATAGTTTTGTCCTACTATAGCTTCATATCATCTTTAATCAAGTAATATAGTCATCTGGTTTTCATGGAGGGCATAGAGAATAAATGAATGGGGGGAGATGTGGCAGTGGGGGAGAGGGCAGCTCTCCTTCATTCATTGACTCTGATGGTGAAACTCAATTAAAAAATTAACCTGAAAAATGATAATGCTTTCTTTTATTCTTTTGCTCAGGAATAAGTTATTTTCTAACAGTATTCCTTTATTCCACACATTAAGTAACAAAAATAAGACTTTTATGAGTATTTCCTTGTTAGATAAACTTTCTTGTTGTAAATGTGATATGAGTGTGAACTAAAACTCTGCTCCCATATCAACTAGCTAGAAAATCTGATAGTGTTGTGGGTCCTAATGAAATGTTCTTTTACAGATTATAGTAGTACCCTTGATTTATCTCTAAGACAGCTTAGAGTTCTGGTACTGATATTTAGCCAAAGTAACATCAGATGGAACAAATAATAATCTATAATGTGCTGTTTAAAGTTTTAAATTCCCATGGCAGTTCCCAAGGTTGGACCGGTCAGATTCTTCATTAGTGACTTACATCTGATTTAATTGTTATGTAGTCATCCTCAGTTATGTGATAAGAGGGAAATGGACTTTAATAGAAACTTTTCAACTAAAATCTAAATGTTGGGGTTCACACTGGCCATTGATCTTTTCAGTTAGGCTCAGAGGTGTATGCATCACATATCACAAATATGTGCACTGGAATTTAAGTGTCTTTGTTCAAGGGGAATTCAGTATTCTTCTAAAAAAGGGACTCTGTTGCTAACTTTTATCTGAACACTAAATGTAAAATTACTATTTGTGCAACAGCAATCTTCAGTGCTCACTATTATCACATTTTTAAAAAAATTTTGTTATTTATTTATTAGTCTCAAAATCATACGATTCTCAAAACACTAGTTACTAGTTGCCCACATCCTTAGGAGCACACTTCATATTACTCTGTTATATCAGACTACTGATGGTCAAATATTCTCATTGTCACTCTGGCCTTTTTGTCTTCTATAGCCATCCTATCCAATTTGCTTTTGACAGTTAAAAGCTGCAGTCTTGAGGTCTCCAATATCAGTAATATTATGGACCCAGTCTCCACAGCAGCAATGCCCACTACCTGCCCCTACCTATTGAGGATAGCCACTGTGCAGTCTGTCAAAAACTCCAGTGGTTGCCCTCCAGGACTTGATATTTTGTTATCTAGGTTCAGGGAGTGTCCTCTGGCCCTTCTAGGAAATGTATCAGGAATCTTAAGTATTACAAGGTAAATATCTTCTGAACCTTCTTATCTTTTCCTCAATACTCCAACAAAGTGATTCTATCAGTTTCACCACATGTCTTCCAGGGATCACCATGATCTATTCTCAAGAAGACATTCCAGACCACTCTATTAGTGCTAAATTCAATTTTCCTTTTAGTACATAGAATCTTTAGTAACAGCAATACCCTATCAGTATTGTCTCTCCTCCCAGCATTTTCTCTACAACCCAGGCATGAGATTATATTTCTTCCTTCTTGCAATCTACTCACATAAAGTATTGCTCCAGGCTCTTCATGGTGTCACAGACAGATCTTAAGAGCAAACTTCTTGTTTGTGAGGATCAATGTTCATGCTTAAGAATGAAAATATTTTTTTTTCACCTGATACTGGAAAGGAGGAGCTATGTGTGTTGATTACCAGGATTAAGGAGAATATGGCATTCCTGTTTTCTCATGCTCCATTTCCTTTACCATCTTTCCAGGTGTCAAGTCTCCGACAGTTAATTTTCTGAATCTTATAGGAACATTGTCAGGGCTGTCCATGACATTTAGTTGTCAGACTTGCTGTCTTCACAGTTAGATCGGTGGTTTAATTTCTAGTAACATCTGCCCTAATCCAGTAAGAAATAAGAGCCTACTTAAAAGTGGCCATAGAAGCTCTTTTGCTTTTATAGTTTTACAGCACACCAATTTCCAGTTGGCTGCCCTGAGCCTGTAATTTTCTTTCTACAAGCCTTTCAATGTCATTAGCAGAAGCCAGCCCACTCCTCAGTCTTTACATTATCATTGCTCTCAATATCATTCAAGTGTTGCAGACCTCATCTCTTTATCAGCTCTCCAGCTACTTGTCCCTTAGTGATTCATCAAGGGTGAAGTCTTAGCACTTGTGGTGTGAATACATGCTGTGCTTGCCACCAGTTTATTTCTGGTATCAGCTGATCTATCTTATGCTCTTCAAGTGGAACTTGAGGCACATGCTCTTAGGCTCCTCTTTTATTAGGAAATGCTGCCCAGAACTATTTGGAGAGAGGGAAATTGTGAGTCAGGGCATTTCAGAGGGTAAATAAAAACCTGTGTTTATCATGGTGGACACCAATTACTTTGTTCAAGTTGCTTTTTTCTGAAGAGTAGTTGTGTATCTTTGCCTGAAAGCAATCCAAACCTGGAGTGACTTCTGTCTATCATTGGTCAAAGCCTTTGGGGGCAGGTAAGGGTACTGTGTGTGTCTATAGACTGCTGCTGTCAGAGATAACAGTAGAGTGTGAAGCCGAGGTAAAGTGAAAATGTGCTGTGTGTGCTGCCTAGAGGACAGCTTGGTTGAGCCAACGCAGAGTGTGGGTTGTTGGTGTAGAATAAGTTGGCAAGAGCTCTAAACATGTTAATCACAAGAATATGAAGTGGTGTAATTGGGGTGTCTTACAAAAGCTTAAACCCAAAGAAACTCAACCAAAAGAAGATGGAAAAAAAAAAAAAAAAAACAAAAACACCACAACTCTCCTCACCACATTTTCCCATACCTCCTATTCTCATCCTAAAGGGCAAAAACTGTAAATTATGTTTAAGTTTTTCTTGTTCTTGGCGAAATAAAGAACATGTATATTGGCATGTAGGCAAACATTTTAATATAATGGTTCTACTATTCTTTTCCCCTTTTTAAATAATTATAGTCATTAACAGCTGACCCTCTTATTTTGAAGCTGAAGATTAGTGCTTCTGCATTTCAACATTTACGTTTTCACATACCCCAAATCCACTCATGCCAAATGCACACAACACTGTTCCTACCATTCTACAAATAGGATTGTTTCATATATTTTTTTGTTACATTGGTATTATGATAACCTAAATACTTTCCACAGCTGGCCCACATTCTATCAAATTCCTCCTGGTTGTATTATTGTTCCAGGTTTAACAATGAACTAATTTACTTATTTGCTTGATTTCCTCTATTGCTGCTACTAATCCAGCAGCAAACCCTAAAACAAACAAAAGCAAAAATAAAAACACAACAAATAAATGCGACAACACTTTCCTTAGTCTTAGTGTGAACAAATACTGCTGTGATCCATATTCTCTAGTTCATGTCGAACTGCCTGATCCTGCTGGGAGGGATGTTCAACAGCTGGCCTTCTGGGATGACCACAGCATTCAAATGTTTTAACATGACATTTCAATATCTAACTTTTCTAAAAGTATATTCATATTACTACTGAAACTCTTTTGTATGGATTTTCTGCCAATCAGTTAGCATATTTAAACCTTTCAATTTCTAATATTTTTTTTCTTTTGTTTATTGATTTGTTTTCTCACATTTGACAGGGTCTCCAACCTGATTATTATTTTTTTCTATGTATGCAGCTTTTATACTAATATACATTCTGAATTTAGAAGTGTGTAAATATCTTTATTTTAGCCAACAACCTTTAATCTTCAATTATTATCCTCAGACTTTTTAATTTTCTGTTAATTCCGAAAAACATTAAAGCCACGCAAAGAAACACATGGAACTTCCATTATCACTTGTATTATCATTTTGTATACCAGTGAGAAGTTCACTTTTCTGGACATCTGATATTTAAAAATAAATAATATAAACTATATACTAGAAAATACTCAAGTCCACTACAAAACAAAACTGCTACAATTGAGAAGGTCTTTATTGGGCAGTTTCTGGATCATACATCAATTGAAAATCAAACATATGATTGATTTTTCAATTGATGAGAGACAATATTTTACAGAATCCATGTGTAGTCAGAAGATATAAAATAATAAAATGCTTTATTTAAAACATATTATCACAAAATGTTATGACTATGTAGTTTAAATATTAGCTCACATTTCATATAAAATATACATAATAAAGGTGATATAAGTTGATAAGAACTTTCTTACACTACTGGTTGAGATTGATTAGTTGCTTCTTAAATCTATAGTGACCATGATAAAATTCAATTATAGGTAACTTCAACTCTCAAATAAGAATGTATTTGCTAAATTTTGAAAATAAGACTATGATAACATTTCAGAAATTAAGGATCATTCATACATACACATGGGGACAACTCTGTCATGTATGTTAATGTTTTTAGCTGTAGAATTTGATTTACTTAACACTTAAAAAAGTACTGAGAGGCAAGTATTTATGGTGGCATTAATTCTAAATACCTTTTGGAAGAATACTATGTTAGATTTTGCAGGGTAGAAAATAAGCAATGTTCCCTTCAGTATTGTAAGAGGATCAGATGTACCCTTGTCTTTCAGCATTTAGTTACTATTTTAGGAATAGCCATTGATGTTAAAGGATTTACGCATTCTGTTCTAGTTTCATTCACAACTCTTTAGCTACAATATGTTGATGTGGCAGAAACAGATTTACAGAGATTACTATTTACTTTCTTTAAATTTAATTTAAAAAAACAAGTTTTAAATTTCACATTCTAATAAACTCATGTTTTATTTTTGACATGTACATTTTGCAACATATTTTCTTTACTGATCACACTAATTGTGTTTTAAATAATTATGTTTTAAAAATATCAGTTTTTGGCTTCAGATGGTTTTATGTATGACTTATTAGAAGTATTATACATGAAAAGGACTTAATTGGTAAGACTATCATTATAAATTTGAGACAATTTTTCATCAAAAGCTACTTTTAGAGAATTAAAACTATAGCAAAGGGCTTCTTGTCTTAAACAGACAAATATGTCCATTAATGGAAAGAAAGAGAAATATTGTGACCTGTTTGACAGTTAAGAAAGTCTTTCTGTATGGGGAAGAAAAAATTGTTTTAATTCTACTTTAAAATTGTCTCAAAAGAATTTAATAAGAGATAACTGGAACTTCTTGATGTGAGTAAGAATCCAAATCTGTACTTTTAACTATATAACCAAGTAATGTAGCTCTATCTGTGTTGTGTTAGCTAAAAACCTGTGTTTTAACTCCTCATTTATAAATAACTTGATTCTGTTCTTTAATGTATTCTTTAATAATAAATAATTATGTTCTAAGTTAAACATATTTAATATTGGTTCAATTGTGTAAGGTAGCTTTATTTGAGGTTTCAATAATGCTTTTTCTTGTATATACAAATATTCTAATGATTTATTACTTTTCAATAATGCTGGGAATAACAATAATGGATCTAAAAGTCTAAGGCCTTTTAAAGAATATATGAAAGCCTTTGGGGTGAATGATTAATACGAAGTACGTACAAAGACAGATGGTGTAAGATCTTTGACATTATACCATGTTAGTATTTCAGACCAGTTTGTTATAGAAAAAGGTCACTCAATATTAGAGACAGGCTGTAGGAGAAAATGTAGCTTAAATGACTGGGGAAATAAAAGTTGAGAATCTGGTAGGACCTATATGAGTATTAACCATTTTGTGATTGGAGATAAAAAGCAAATGAAATGAAAACTTGTTCAAGTTTACAAAGAAGATGCTATATCTCTGATACAAGAAGTAGGCAATTTTCCAGTATTTCACCTCCAGTTAATTCAGTTTATAAGGTTATATGATTTTTTTTAAATAATAATTTGGCTCATGTTTCCTTTCCCTCTAAGTAATCCTATGCCTGTGAATATTATATACATTATGGACTCCCAAATATTTGAGTTTACAGTTTATAATAATTCAAGTTTACATAGATATTTAAGTCTTCAAGTAAAAATTACTTGATATTTCCATTTGAAAGGAAGAAATGTATCTTTTTTTTTGAGAGAGAGAGAAAGAGAGAGAGAGAGAGAGAGAGAGAGAGAGAGAGAGAGAGAGAGAGAAAGAGAGAGAGAGAGAATTTCAACATCTATTTTTTAGTTTTCTAAAAAAAAATGTGGTGTTTGTATGTGGTTCTCAGGATTGAACCCGGGCCACATGCATGCCAGGCAAGCACATCACAGCTTGAGCCACATCCCCAGCCCAAGAAATATATCTTTATGTTAACATGGACATAAAATTCTTGTCCTCACAAATTCCTTCTTAATATTGTTTATCATAGCACAGTACCCATGATAATAATCAAGAACATGTTCCTGATTATTTCATTTGTTTAAATACCCTTATGTCACGTTTCATCATATTTATTTTATTTTCATCTCCAAAATGCATATAAAATTCTATCATATGAAATTCTACCATATATTCCTTCTCCACCTCCAACATCTATACCTCTAGATGACCTCTACACTACTGTAATATGCACTTAATTATCTCTGCAGCTAATCCAGACCTTTATATTTAATTTTTATATTATGAGTTACTATAAACTTCTACAAAAATATATGAACGTTGTTTCCCTGATTGGATTATTTTGGTAGTTTCCCAAAGCAACCTTTCTAGATGGGATTATATGCTCAATGCAATTTAAATAAAAAATGAAAATAGAAAATTTTTTGGAAATTTGGTAAACTTATTAACATTATATAGACAAGTAAGAAATGAAGATAGTATATATTTATTCAAAGAAGGATATGCTGATGGCATATGTCTTCAGTTAGAAGTTCTAATCATAAAAAGTCCACAGTGTGGTAAGCACTCTTGAAAATGGTTTCAGTATTTACTATTTCCTGTTTTTGGACTGTGTTATCCCACTCTATTTAATCTCCCTCCCATGAGCATTTCTTGGATTTATTAACTTGCACATAATAAAAACCAAAGAGAATATATAGTGAGTTGCCACTTTATAGTTTATGTAATGAAAAGATTGGTTTTATTTTGGTTGTTCCCTCTCTTCCTCTTCCTCAGTTGCTTTCTGTGGAAATCAAACTGCGACGGTATGTGGAAGCTCTGTGAAGAGGTTGAGGTGGTAAGAGACCAAAGCCTGCCACTTTTGGATATAGATTCCCCTAGTAGAGTACTCAGATGACATTAAAACATCAGTTCCTACATTCTCATGAGAAGCCCTCATACAGAGACTCACAGAAAGCCATTCCTAAATTGCTAACCAAAGAATCTGTGGGATAATAAATATTTGTTGTTATAATAGTCTAATTCTAGGGGTAATTCCTAATCCCAAAAAACAATGGCTAAAATTTGCAGTGATTAGGGAATGATGTATTTGCAAGAAGATAGCAGAAATGTTAATAAGAAGACTAGACAAATCAGAAGCATACAGAATCTTGTTATAAAGTATATGTTGAACAGAAGATTTAGAAAAAGAAATGGTTACTGCTGGTTATGGACTCCTGTCTAGCTATATTTAAAAAACATGATTATTTCTTACAAAATTACATAAGTGAATGGGAAAATACTTTCCAATAGACTACCATGTCTTTCCCTGGGACTGGTATATTGGGAGTGGATGATTCTAGCTTGTGGAAGATCATATCATTATGAGAAAATTCTGCTACTAGAATATCAAATGCTAAAACAAATTGATACTGACAGAAGAATTTGATTGAATTATCAAGTGCACTCAGCCCAAATTCTAATACAACAAAATCAATTGCATTTCTGTTGCTTTGTCTTGTAATCTTATTTGTCTTAAATGGAGAAAAAAATAGGAAAAATAAGTCAGAAAATAAGGTTTTATTTATTCACCAGTGTGTTTCCATTTTTTTGGCTGGAATTAAACCTTTGTATATTACCTGTTATTAATAATAACAACAAGCTTAATAGACTAATATAACAAATGTATAATTAAATTTCTAATTATTTCTTACTTATTAATAAGTATATATAGATACTCAAGTGTTTGATTGATTTTTAAAACCCATTGAAGATACAGTAGTAACTAACATCAATCATCACTTATTTTGCATAGAACATGTTACTTGAGTGACATCTAAGTGTCTTATCAAAAGTCATAAAACAATTTTTATTTGAAAAGAACAAAACTTATTTAATCATTAAGAAGAAAAATGTCATTTAAAACACTATGCAAATACTTCATGGATAATAAACAACTAATCTATTATTTTTGATCACTACTTTCTTTATTAGTATCAATAAAACATGTACATGGAATTGATACTTTTAAAATTTTTATACCTAATTTATTTTTTTATTTTCATAAAATAGGATGTAAGTACCAAAATAATTTCTTACAATATAAAATTTATCCACTTTAATCATCAAATTTATGGAATACAATAAATTAGAATTAGAATTATATAAACAAAAGATTAGAATGTATAAAAAGGCACAAAGAATATGCTTCATAGACTTTGTATGAGTTAGTTTGAGAAATGATACAAAGCTATTAATTGAAATATCTGAATATGTAATAAAAATTTTAACAGCAATTTACTATTTTCCTGTTCCATTGAAAATGTATAGTTTTAGGAATTGTTACCAGGCAGATTTTCAGATTTAATTGTATGAAAAAGATATTGATATATACCTTAAAAATATATTTTTGCAATTAAAAATAGAATTAGTTTGATTAAGGGAAGCTTCTGGTAGCCTTGAATTTTTATGTATGTATACACACAAAGACACACACACGCATACATACATAGAATATTTACAGATATAAAATATATAATATCACATATTTTACATATATGTTTATATCCTGCCTCTAATTTTCCTCATAGTTCATGTACAAAATATGGTGGTACCTCAAGGTTACACTATTTTAGCTCTTGGTGTTATGAATTCTCTACCTTGTCCTTAAGATATGTTACTTAAACCAATGATTGATAGAAATTCTGGGAATTAATTGCTGTTATGACACATTCATTAAAATAATTTATTTTATTTTTCATTTAATATAAACTCTCAGACAATAAAATATCAGCAAACCATGTATCAAAATGAGGTAAGTTTACTCTCAGAAGTAAAGAAATTTCTGAAAAATCAGTTTATGACTCTACCAGATTGCTTCCATTAAGACACAGCATGGTCAATATTAGGAGATTAACTAAGTATATGAACAAAAAATTCATAAGCTGAACTTCATAAGAAATAGAAAATTTTGCTGTGCAAAATACCTTGCTAATTTAATAAAAATAAAACCAACATAATAGGAGAAAATATTTGCAAATAAATGCTATACATATGATTAGTATTTAAGACACAGGAAGAACACTCTGCACTCCACAGTAAGAAAACAAATGATTCAATTAGTAAGGGTTACAAAGTCACATCCTACAAAGAATTTCAGCATATTTTCATTACTCCTATCTTATACTGTGAAATTTCTGGGACTTTTCACTCTTTTACCTGTTCTCCAATAATCACCTGTTTGAAAAAATCCAGAGTTTTTTCTTTGACTATCTGTTCTTGAATCTACCTAATTTTCATTGGCTCTTTCTCTCCACAAAGAGATAATGTTGAAATGGTTCAGTTGTGACTCCAAAGCCCTCAGGAGTTCAGGAAGAATGTATGAACCCCACACAATGATATTTTAATTCTATCAAATGACTGATTAATTGACAGATCAAATTTATAAATTTTTGTTTAAACAATTTTTATGTGAAAATTTGCAGCTCTTATCAAGATGGTTTTTCTCTCAGTATACCTAATATTTACCAGGAAATATGAAAATCATCTAAGTTTTCCTTGAAATTCTAAAATTAGTTTTTATCAATATCTATTTCTAATATTTGCCAATGATTCCTTTCTTTAAGACAATTGAAAAGAATATACCTTGTGTTTGACCACATAAAAGGTAAATTTAATAAGCATAATTTATATTTTCAGTATTATGTCACTTCCAAATTAATGAACAATGATGATTCCATTTCATTTGCTAGAAGATGTTTTAAAAAGTCATGCTAACCTGTCACTTATCATTTGAATTATATAAGTGTTACCTTTTATTTTCATATAATCTTTTGAAAGTTATTTTTAATTTGAGTGTAATTAGTTAAGATCCTAATCAGTAATATAAAGTACTGGTGTTAAAAAAATAAGTGATTAAAAAGTTCACTTAGAGAAGAACTAAAGAAAAATAACACAATATATTATAGAATACTCATGAGAGTAAATTTCATGTGTTCAAGCAAAATATCATATAAACGATTACTAAATAAATAATTAAGCTGTCCACACTTTCATTTTCTGTTTGTAACTTAATAGAACATGAATGCATTTTAACATTACCTCAAATATATTATTTTATTTGGTTCTTAAATTTAGGATTTGATATTGTTTTCCAAACATGTCAAAAAGAAGATATTTCTCTAAGGTTTATTAGTTTTTAGCCATCTTACAAAATAGCAACAAGCAAAAAGCATCATGCTTTAAGTCTCACTTAGTAGGGAATATTCTAAAGGTTCCTTTCACACACATTGTCTACTAATACTATAATTATAGGAATCGATTCAAATCAGAATCTTTGTCTTGGATGGCAAATTTTCATTATAAAATTATTTTGAATTAGTTTTCCTATATATTATTTACATTATATTTTAAAATAAACAGAGACTAAACACCTAATTCAAAAAATATATGGAAGCTAGGTGCATTGACACAAGCCTGTAATCTCAGTGACTGTGGAGGCAAAAGCATAAAAATCACAAACTATAGGCCACCCTGGCAAACTTGGTGAGATTCTCATTAAGTTAGCAAGACCCTGTACTAAAATTAATAAGTAGTTGTGATGAATCTCAATGATAAAACATCCCTGGGATAAATATCTACTACTCTAGTATATGTGTTTTCATATGTAGATATGTCTGTGTGTTTTTGTGTGTGTATAAAATATGAGTGGTACTCAGGATTTTAAAAAAATATTAATTAAGTGGGTTATTCCATAATACATGGAGTTTTACCAGTTGTATGTTTGTGTGTGTGTGTGTGTGTGTATAAAATATAAATGGTACTCAAGACTAAAAAAAAAATCATTAAGTAAGTGGGTTATTCCATAATACATGGAGTTCTACCAGCTATGAATATATAACTATAGGGCCTCATTTACAATCTCCTGCAAACCAAACATATCTGCTTTCATTGCTGTCATGTACTGACTACCCTATGCTGCCGCAGCCCCGCTGGCTGGGCAAAATAACCAGGGGGTGACAAGCAACTTGTGCAGATTGATACAGCAGGAGTGTGAGCCGTTTATTGTAGGACAGGAGCAGTATATATACATTCCACACAGCTTATCTTAATTAACATAAACTAGATACAGCAGTCAACCAATAAGGAATCTCCACACTTAATGGCTCGCTGGCATTACTTCACAAACCACTCCCTCTGCAAAATGCCAGGCGCCATCCAGATTTGTTTATAGACTCTAACACTACGCAATTGTGCTTGATAAAGAAGGAGATAGAAAAAGCAGAATGAATAGGAGGAGGAGAGAAAAAAAGAGAAGGCAGGTAGAAGAAATAGAAGCAGACAGCCACCACTGAACTCTCATTGGTGAAGGATTCAATTTCTTCTCCCACTAACGTGCACCCAGACTTCATACAGAGACTGGACTGACCAGATGTTCCATTTTGTTGGACCATATATATTTTAGGCTTATTTTTTATTGTTGCTTGTACTGCCTTTCTTGAATAGTAAAAATAATTTAAAAATAGGTAAAAATAATAGTAAAAACAATAAGAAACAACAAAATCAGTTAAGAGTTAAAATCAAAGACTTTTTAAGATTTTTTTTTCCATTTTGCCTTTTCTTTTTCTTTTTTTTTTGTTCTAATTGTTGGCTATGCTTAAAGTTAATTAGATAGACAAGATTAAACATGTCAATACTCTTAGGAGAATGAAATAGTTATTGGGAAGTACAAGTAAATTCAGGCACAAAAATTCTGAAGACTATTCTGCTTTAGTATATAATGGATTTTAAGAAATGTCTTATTTATTAATTTTATTATTTTTGTTTGTTTAGTTGTTTGTACTTTAGTAGATACTGGCTCATGACAGGCTAATTTTTTGTTTACTTGTTTTTTGGCTTGCAAGGAACATGTATATTTTTATCTGAGTTTTATTGATATGTGTTTACAAATGTAGCCTGTCTTTGAAACATTAGAGTAGATAAATTTTTATTATTTGTATCTTACCAACAATCACAAACACTAAAATATCACAAAAATTTTGGTACAACTTACTTTTAGCATGAATGTAGAACAAGATAAAATAGATAATCTAAAATATACAAGGCTTCTGGGATTTTATCTTGATCTTTTTTATTGTGCAAGCAAGAAAATTCAAGGAATTTTTATTGTCTAGCTTAACCTGCTATTGAATCACTGACAATATCACACACAAGAGAGGATGCCAAGGCCAGCATGCTGATCCCTACTGTCAACACAGTCAGGAAGAAAGTCTGTTACATGTTAAGGAGAAAAAGATTTCAGTCATCACCATGATTAAATACATGTAAAGTGACTGTTTGGGCCCTCTTTATAACACTAAAATATTACAAAGTTTTCTAATCATAGGATATAATTGTTTACAAAATAAAGTATTGATTATGTGAGAAGTAAATGCAAAGGATGTGATCAAATTGTTTTAACCTAAGTGCTATGTGCTCAATTCTGTACATACCTGAAGAAATTAGGTGCCACAGATGAGAGCACTAAAATCCACATCCATCTCCTTTGACCAATATAACTAATAAGCTATGTTTTCCTTAAAATGCATTTGGAAGTTATTTTAATATCAAAATACTCAATTACTGTTTACCTGAAATTTGCAGCCCATATTTCCTAGAAAAAAAATGTTACATGTAACTTGAGTAGAGATGAACATAATGTAAAATTGTATCAAAATGAAAGATTTTATAGATCAATAGCCCATTTACACTAATGCAAATGACACTTTATTTCTTCCTATAAGAAGTTTTCAAATGTATTTTATAAATTAACAACATTTTATTTAATAAAAATTTTCTGTATTATCATTCTCCAAAGAAAAAGAATCAATAGGATGGGTAGACAGGTATAATAAATGATAGATAGATAGATAGATAGATAGATAGATAGATAGACAGACAGACAGACAGATGCAGGCATTTATTATGAGAATTCACAGGTAATTACGAAGACTAGATATATCTATTTTTTCTTCAAACTGCAGAACTAAGACATTAATGTTGCATAGTCTGTATTCAAAAGCCTGAGGACCAGAGAAAATGAAGGTGGAAGTCCCAGTCCTGAAGTCCAAAAAACCCGAGAACGCCGAGAATAGCCAAAGATGGATGTCTCCACTTGCCCAGGGAGCTGTGTGACAAGAACTGTTGTGGCTGCGAGAAGTGGTAATTTGTACTTCCTCTGCCTTCTGATTTTAGGTACATAAGTTCTCAGTGATTGTATGATGCCTGTCCACATGGTAGAAAGGGAACTTCCTTTTTTCAGTCTATTGATACAAATGCCTTTAAAAATGTTAATCTATCCAGGTAACTATTAACTCAGTCACCATAAATATAACAATGATATTCCCCTATGTTAATTTTTTACTTACCTAATCTTTAATGACTTGGGAATATTAAACTAATCAAGAGATGTATTCCTTTAACATGGAAGTGTTTATACTGTGGTAAGTTACCTAAAATTTAAGGTTTTAAAATAGATATAACTGCTATAGTCCCTGAAACTCAGGAGACTGAGGCAGGAGAATTGCAAGTTCTAGGTCAGTCTCAACTACTTAGTGAGACCTTCTCTCAAAATTAAAAACATAAATGGACTGAAGATGTAGCTCAGAGAAAAAGCATCCCTGGGTTCAATCCTCAGTATCAAATATGAAAAAAAATGGGATTAATTTTTGTAAATCCTTTTTCTTTTAGATTTGATATCTTTGATGCTATAATATGGAAAACAAAATTAATAAATCTGATATTTCACAAATGGAAAAAAAATATTTGTTACTTTCCTGCTATACTTCTTTTAAGTGTATAGTAAAATAAAATGCTACATTATTTGTTATTCCTTCTCAGAATAAAGTGCCAAGTACCACCAGGTACCTAAGAGGCCAATGGAATAAAATATATTCAGAAACATGCCTAATGCAATGTTGTAGTTAAATGTATCAGAAAACAAACTTTAATAATGAGATAAAATCAGAAAAGACACTTTAGTCAAGGACTTGATAGATCCCAATCAATAGTCTTCTCAGTCTAGAAGATTTTTATTTTTTACAGTGACCACTATCCTCTAATAATAATCATCATGTGTCCAAGATTTGATCATCCATAAGAACTATATATAAACCATATATTTTATTCAAACTCTAAACTTTATGAGAAGCAGAAAATCCAGTTGATATATCTTAGATCATTAATGTCTCCTGGAAATCTCAAGTGTTAGGTAGTGCAGGAAATGTTGAGAGGTGAAATGATTAGATTATAAGTGCAGCGACCTAATTAGTTAATAAATACATTTGATGGATCAATTATTTGAATGAACTACTGTTTGGTAACTGTATCCCCTAAGAGCTCATTTGTGAGACAATTCAAGAAAATTTAGAGACAAAATGTTTGGGTTCTAAGAGGCTTACAAATACACTATCTTTTCTAGGTATCTTAAAATATTAGATGCTGTCAAATGTGTAGAAGTCAATTGAAGAATGTAAACAAATCCATTGAAAGAATAAATAAAGATTTAGATAAGAAAATATAAAGTATGCACGATATTCCAAAGTATCTACATAATCCAGAAAATTTAAACCAAAATATGAGACTGATTTTTTATTTTTAGTAACCAAACAAAATTATAATCATGCAACAGTATAGCCAAGAGGAGCTTTCAAAAGTAAAAGCATTGAGAGGGGAGATTATGTTCAAAGAAAATATACTATTGATCTATATTTATTAAAATCATTTAATGCAGAGGACAAGTAATGACTGAAAATATCGGCATAGAATCACAATTAAATCCAGGGATTATAATCAAATCTAATAATCAGCTTTTTCCACACACACCACACCACCACCATACACACACAGACACACACACACACACACTCACATAAACACAATTAAAACTATGTTTTTGGCAACAAATAATTAGTAATAAGTTACTTAAGTCACTCAATTAATTGCCAAGATCATTAATTATTAATCCACAAGCATTTCCAAGTGGCATTCAGAGGAGCATTCAAATATCCATTTCTCTGGAGGATATCCATCACCAATGATTACTTACAAGAAAAACATAACTATTTTAAATTCAGATCATGCACATTATCTTGAAGTCATCAGACAAAAATAGAATGTCATCAGAGAAGTGTTGACGAGTCAAGCAGCAAGAAGTTTCCATAAATAAAGGAGAGATCACTTATTTTTCCTCAAAGAAACTTTCTTAGTTGCATTAACTGAAAAGGAGAAGATTAGAAAATTAGCAAAAGTTACAGAGAACTTTAAGAATACTCATTAAACTGAACATGTAATTTTCATGTTTCAGTGTTATATACTGATTCATACTCTGTTGATGCAGAGTCACTTCAACAGAAACCATTCTATTTTATAAGGAATGGTCTGAACTGGGCACAGCAAGCAGCTCTTGTCCACAAACCTCACCTACCCAGAGGCTGCATGAAGCCAGGAGTTCCAGGCCAGCCTTGGCAATATAGATCTTTCCTCAAAAAAAAAAAAAAAAAAAAAAAAAAAAAAAAAAAAAAAGAAAAGACAAGAAAAAGAAATGAAACACAACAAAATACATGACCAAACTACCAGACAAGCAGCACTGGAAAGAAAAACAAGCATTCACTAGACTGATCTCCATTCTTTTTTTAAGTACAAATTCAAATATTCACACACCACTCAATAAATAAAGCAATGGCCAGAAGAGACTCCTTTCACTGCTCATTAAAATATGTCACTAATTCAAATCAGATACTTAGGCTGAATGCTATCATTTTATAGTAGTTCCCCCTTTTACTTTTGTGTTAATTTTAATAGATAATTATAAAAATTGCAAGAATATGATTATTGTTGGTCCATGTCAGTCCAAATACGTCTCAGTAACAATGCCTTAGATCTGCATTTCTGGTCAGAAGCTAAAATTGAGAGTACTTCTTTTATGGAGAATTCAAATAAGTAAACTTAAAACCCCTAATTAGCATAGTAGTGATAAGATGAAAGAGGAAAATATTTTGATGCAAAAAGTTTGGCCATTGTTCAAGGCTTTAAAATTGAACTGATATTTAATTGTAAATATCTACAAACTTGTCCTGAAAGTAAACAATAATAAAAAGTGTCTCAACTGTTGTTCTACTTTTTGACATGTGAATTTGACTCTCTAATAAAAATAGCAAGTTTAAGTGAAAATAGTTTATTGTTTTAGATAATCTAAAAAATAGTTTGACTTTATTTATATATATAACAATTTGAATTCATGTTATTGAAAATGGGTTTTTCAGATGATTAGACTCCATTGTTTTATAATGAAGTGACTTTATTTTATTTCAGGTACTTAAAAGAATTACAAGAATATTTGAATTAAAATTGTATATATGTTCTATCATTCACAAAAAAGTTTTACATATATATATATATAATTTACTTCTATTTATACAAATTTAAATTGTATGATATTAATCAGTACAGACAGGCTGCATAGCAGTAAGTTTTCCACTCTCAGTGTCATACTAGTCTATACAAACATAAATTGTTAATTCTGTTTTCTCTATATCTGCATTTTTATCAATGCTTTAGGTATAAATAGAGTTTTCTGTTCAAGTCTCTATTTCATGTTATGTTAGTATTCATTTTCAATTCCTTACACGATGGCATTAATGCTTCTGACATTTTTGTTGTTTTATTCATTTTCAATTTCACATTTATCTTTTTTTTAAAAAAATAAAATTTAAAATTAAAAAAATTAAAATTCATTCTAATTACTTATACAGGATAGTAGAATGCACTTTAACACATCACAAATAAATGCATCATTGTTCTTATTGTACATGATGTAATGTTACGTCTGTTCTCCCCACCCTACACCCTTATTCTGAATAAGCATTCCCATATCAGAGCAAACATTGGGCCTTTGGTTCTTTGGGTTGGTATATTTCACTTAGCATGATATTCTCCAATTCCATCCATTTACTGGCAAATATCATAATTCCATTCTTCTTTAAGACTGGGGAGTATCCCCTTGTGTATTTATGTATGTGTGTGTGTGTGTGTGTGTGTGTGTATACATATATACACAATTTCTTTATTCATTCATCTGTTGAAGGGCATCTAGGTTGATTTCATAGTTTAGCTACTGTGAATTGAGATGCTATAAACATTGATGTGGCTGCATCATGTAGTAAATTGATTTTAAACCCTTTGTGTATAAACTGAGTGTAGGATAACTGCTTCAAATGGTGGTTCCATTCCAAGTTTTCTAAGGAATTTCAATACTACTTTCCAGATTGGTTGCACCAATTTGCATTCTCATCAGCAACATAAGAGTGTGACTTTCCCCCCACATCCTTGCTACCACTTATTGTTGTTTGTATTCTTGGTACTTGCCATTCTGACTGTAGTGAAATAGAATCACAATTTAGTTTTGATTTGCATTTTTCTTTTTTTTTTTATTGGTCGTTCATAACATTACATAGTTCTTAATACATCATATTACACGGTTTGATTCAAGTGGATTATGAACTCCCGCTTTTACCCCGTATACAAATTGCTGTATCACATCAGTTTCCCTTCCATTGATTGACATATTGCCTTTCTAGTGTCTGATGTATTCTGCTGTCTGTCCTATTGTCTACTATCCCCCCTCCCCTCCCCTCCCCTCCCCTCCCCTTTTCTCTCTCTACCCCTTCTACTGTAAATCATTTCTTCCATTTGTATTCTCTTGTCTTACCCCTCCTTTCCTCTTATATGTCATTTTGTATAACCCTGAGGATCGCCTTCCATTTCCATGCAATTTCCCTTCTCACTCCCTTTCCCTCCCACCTCTCATCCCTGTTTACTGTAAATATTCTTCTCAAGCTCTTCGTCCCTACCCTGTCCTTGTTTACACCCCTTATATCAAAGGAGTCATTTGGTATTTGTTTTTTAAAGATTGACTAGCTTCACTTAGCATAATCTGCTCTAATGCCATCCATTTCCCTCCAAATTCTATGATTTTGTCATTTTTTAATGCAGAGTAATACTCCATAGTGTATAAATGCCACATTTTTTTTATCCATTCATCTATTGAAGGGCATCTAGGCTGGTTCCACAGTCTTGCTATCGTGAATTGAGCTGCTATGAACATCGATGTAGCAGTGTCCCTGTAGCATGCTCTTGTTAGGGCTCTAGGGAATAGACCGAGAAGGGGAATAGCTGGGTCAAATGGTGGTTCCATTCCCAGCTTTCCGAGAAATCTCCATACTGCTTTCCAAATTGGCTGCACCAATTTGCAGTCCCACCAGCAATGAACAAGAGTGCCCTTTTCCCCGCATCCTCTCCAGCACTTATTGTTGTTTGACTTCCTAATGGCTGCCAGTCTTACTGGAGTGAGATGGTATCTTAGAGTAGTTTTGATTTGCATTTCTCTGACTGCTAGCGATGGTGAGCATTGTTTCATGTACTTGTTGATTGATTGTATGTCCTCCTCTGAGAAGTGTCTGTTCAGGTCCTTGGCCCATTTATTGATTGGGTTTTTTGTTATCTTATTGTCTAATTTTTTGAGTTCTTTGTATATTCTGGTTATTAGGGCTCTATCTGAAGTGTGTGGAGTAAAGATTTGTTCCCAGGATGTAGGCTCCCTGTTTATCTCTCTTATTGTTTCTTTTGCTGAGAAAAAACTTTTTAGTTTGAGTAAGTCCCATTTGTTGATTCTATTTGTTAACTCTTCTGCTATGGGTGTCCTATTGAGGAATTTGGAGCCCGATCCCACAGCGTGTAGATCATAACCAACTTTTTCTTCTATCAGATGCCGTGTCTCTGATTTAATCTCAAGCTCCTTGATCCATTTTGAGTTAACTTTTGTGCACGGCGAGAGATAGGGATTCAGATTCATTTTGGTGCAAATGGATTTCCAGTTTTCCCAGCACCATTTGTTGAAGATGCTATCCTTCCTCCATTGCATGCTTTTAGCCCCTTTATCAAATATAAGATAGTTGTAGTTTTGTGGATTGGTTACTGTGTCCTCTATTCTGTACCATTGGTCCACCCGCCTGTTTTGGTACCAGTACCATGCTGTTTTTGTTACTATTGCTCTGTAGTATAGTTTGAAGTCTGGTATCGCTATACCGCCTGATTCACACTTCCTGCTTAGTATTGTTTTTGCTATTCTGGGTCTTTTATTATTCCATATGAATTTCATGATTCTTTTATCTATTTCTACAAGATATGCTGTTGGGATTTTGATTGGCATTGCATTGAACTTATAGAGAACTTTTGGTAATATCGCCATTTTGATGATGTTAGTTCTGCCTATCCATGAGCAGGGTATGTTTTTCCATCTTCTAAGGTCTTCTTCTATGTCTTTCTTTAGGGTTCTGTAATTTTCATTGTATAAATCTTTCACCTCTTTTGTTAGGTTGATTCCCAAGTATTTTATTTTTTTGGGGGATATTGTGAATGGAGTAGTTGTCCTCATTTCCGTTTCAGAGGATTTGTCGCTGATATACAGGAATGCCTTTGATTTATGCGTGTTGATCTTATATCCTGCCACTTTGCTGAATTCATTTATTAGCTCCAATAGCTTCTTTGTAGACCTTTTTGGGTCTGCTAGGTATAGAATCATATCATCTGCAAATAGTGATAATTTAAGTTCTTCTTTTCCTATTTTTATGCCTTTAATTTCTTTTGACTGTCTAATTGCTCTGGCCAGTGTTTCGAGGACTATGTTGAACAGAAGTGGTGAGAGAGGGCATCCCTGTCTTGTACCAGATCTTAGAGGGAATGCCTTCAATTTTTCTCCATTCAGAATGATGCTGGCCTGTGGCTTATCATAGATTGCTTTTACAATGTTGAGGTATGATCCTGTTATCCCTAATTTTTCTAGCGTTTTGAACATAAAGGGATGCTGTACTTTGTCGAATGCTTTTTCTGCATCTATTGAGATGATCATATGGTTCTTATTTTTAAGTCTATTGATGTGGTGAATAACATTTATTGATTTCCGTATATTAAACCAGCCTTGCATCCCAGGGATGAATCCTACTTGATCATGATGTATAATTTTTTTGATATGTATTTGAATCCGATTCGCCAGAATTTTATTGAGGATTTTTGCGTCAAGGTTCATTAGAGATATTGGTCTGTAGTTTTCCTTCTTTGATGTGTCTTTGTCTGGTTTCGGAATCAGGGTGATGTTGGCCTCATAGAATGAATTTGGAAGTTCTCCCTCTTTTTCTATTTCCTGAAATAGCTTGAAAAGTATTGGTGTTAGTTCCTCTTTAAAGGTTTTGTAAAACTCTGCTGTATACCCATCCGGTCCTGGGCTTTTCTTAGTTGGTAGTCTTTTGATGGTTTCTTCTATTTCCTCTATTGTTATTGGTCTGTTTAGGTTGTCTATATCCTCCTGGCTCAATGTGGGCAGATCATAGGACTCAAGGAATTTATCTATGCCTTCACTATCTTCTATTTTATTGGAGTATAAGGATTCAAAGTAATTTCTGATTATCTTCTGTATTTCTGAAGTGTCTGTTGTGATATTGCCTTTTTCATCCCGTATGCTAGTAATTTGGGTTCTCTCTCTTCTTCTCTTCGTTAGCATGGCTAAGGGTCTGTCAATTTTATTTATTTTTTCAAAGAACCAGCTTTTAGTTTTGTCAATTTTTTCAATTGTTTCTTTTGTTTCAATTTCATTAATTTCAGCTCTGATTTTAATTATTTCTTGCCTTCTACTTCTTTTGCTGTTGTTTTGCTCTTCTTTTTCTAGAATTTTGAGATGAAGTATGAGATCATTTATTTGTTGGTTTTTTCTTTTTTTGAGGAATGAACTCCAAGCAATGAATTTTCCTCTTAGAACTGCTTTCAATGTGTCCCATAGATTCCGATATGTTGTGTCTGTGTTTTCATTTAACTCTAGGAATTTTTTAATTTCCTCCTTGATGTCTTCTAAAACCCATTGATCACTCAGCAACCTATTGTTCATTCTCCAGGTGATGCTTGATTTTTCCTTTCTTCTTTTATCATTGATTTTCAGTTTCATTCCATTATGATCAGATAAGATGCATGGTATTATCTCTACCCCTTTGTATTGTCTAAGAGTTGCCCTGTGACATAGTATATGGTCTATTTTTGAGAAGGTTCCATGTGCTGCTGAGAAAAAAGTGTAGCTACTTGATGTTGGGTGGTATAGTCTATATATGTCAATTAAGTCTAGGTTGTTAATTGTGTTATTGAGTTCTATAGTTTCCTTATTTAACTTTTGTTTGGAAGATCTGTCCAGTGGTGAGAGAGGTGTGTTGAAATCTCCCATGATTATTGTATGTTGGTCTATTAGACTCTTGAACTTGAGAAGAGTTTGCTTGATGAACACAGCTGCACCATTATTTGGGGCATATATATTTATGATTGTTATGTCTTGTTGGTGTATGGTTCCCTTGAGCAGTATGAAGTGTCCTTCTATATCCCTTTTGATTAGCTTTGGCTTGAAATCTATTTTATTAGATATGAGTATGGACACTCCTGCTTGTTTCCGCGGTCCATATGAGTGATATGATTTTTCCCAACCTTTCACCTTCAGTCTATGTATATCTTTTCCTATCAAATGCGTCTCCTGTAGACAGCATATTGTTGGGTCTTGTTTTTTGATCCACTCTACTAGCCTGTGTCTCTTAATTGGTGAGTTTAAGCCATTAACATTTAGGGTTATTATTGAGATATGGTTTGTTCTTCTATCCATATTTGTTTATTGATGTTACTAAACCTGATTTGTTAACCTCTTTGACTACTTTCCCCCCTTTACTGTCCTACCTCCCATTGTTGGTTTTCAATGTTATTTTCCATTTCCTCTTCCTGTAATGTTTTGCCAAGGATTTTTTGAAGAGATGGTTTTCTAGCTGCGAATTCTTTTAACTTTTGTTTATTGTGGAAGGTTTTAATTTCATCTTCTAACCTGAAGCTTAATTTCGCCGGATACACGATTCTTGGTTGGAGCCCATTGTCTTTCAGTGTTTGAAATATGTTATTCCAGGATCTTCTAGCTTTCAGAGTCTGTGTTGAGAGATCAGCTGTTATCCTGATTGGTTTACCCCTAAATGTAATCTGCTTTCTTTCTCTTGCAGCTTTTAAAATTCTCTCCTTATTCTGTATGTTGGACATCTTCATTATAATGTGTCTAGGTGTGGATCTCTTATGATTTTGCACATTCGGCGTCCTGTAGGCTTCTAGGATTTGGGATTCTGTCTCAATCTTCAATTCTGGGAAGTTTTCTCGTATTATTTCACTGAATAGACTGTTTATTCCTTTGGAATGGAGCTCTGTGCCTTCCTGTATCCCAATGACTCTTAAATTTGGTCTTTTGATATTGTCCCATAATTCTTGGATGTTCTGCTCATGGTTTCTTAGCAGACTTGCTGAGCTGTCTATGTTCTTTTCCAGTTGAAATACTTTGTCTTCATTGTCTGATGTTCTCTCTTCTAAGTGATCTACTCTGCTGGTAGTATTCTCAATTGAGTTTTTAAGTTGGTTTATTGTTTCTTGCATTTCTAGAATTTCAATTTGTTTGTTTTTTATTACCTCTATCTCCCTGTGAAATTGATCTTTTACTTCCTGGATTTGTTTGTCAATGTGATCTTTCATTGTCTGATTTTGCTGTCTCATGTCTTCCTTGAGACTCCAGATCATCTGAAGCATATATATCCTGAACTCTTTATCTGATATTCCATCTGTTGCAGCTATTACCTCTTCTAAAGTTGAGTTGACCTGCATTGCTTGTGGTCCTTTCTTTCCTTGTCTTTTCATACTGCTCGCGTTTCTTTCTGCTTGGTGCAACTGTTGTGTTTTGAAATTTACCCCCTATTTATTTATGTTGCTCTTGTATACTTGAAAAGTCTCCCTTGCAGGTGCGGGCGGCGGCTGTGCCCCTACTCCAATTGGGGTGACGTGTCTACCACACTGGCGGCTCTCTGGGCCTGTTCCAGGAGTGGAAGGCGGCTCTGCTCTGTCCCTATTCCAATTGGGGTGTCGTGACTACAATGCTGGCAGGTCGCTGGGCCTGTTCCGGGCGTGGGCGGTGGGCTTGGCTGGCGGGATTCCACCTAATGGCAGTCCCTAACCTCCCTGCTTGCTAATTAATGGCTTCTCTGAAGCGCCACGCCTTCTGTAGCTGCAGGGCAGGCCGCGCGAATCAGTTGGCCTGGATCTCCGGGGTCCTGCTGCTGGCTGTTTTGATGTTGCAAGCTGTTGGAGAGTGGTGGTGTATTCTTCAGCTTTCCCGGATGGTGGCCGCTGACTGCCTGGATGGAGTGTCCGCTGTTTTGATGTTGCACTCTGGAGGAGAGTGGCGGTGTATCCTTCAGCTTTCCCGGATGGTGGCCGCTGACTGCCTCGGTGGAGTGTCTGCTGTGGGGGATGGGACTGTACCGCTTCCTTCCCCTTCTGAGATCCCGTGTTCGGCCCAAGGGTCCGTGTGGGCTTGGCTGGTGGGATTCCACCTAATGGCCTTCCCTAACCTCCCTGCTTGCTAATTAATGGCTTCACTGAGGCGCCATGCCTTCTGTAGCCGCAGGGCAGGCCACGCGAATCAGTTGGACTGGATCTCCGGGACCCTGCTGCAGGCTGCTGGGATCCCTGGCACTCTATCACTTTGATTTTTTCTGCTTGCCCCTCCCCCAGCGCTGGCTAGCCAGGTTTCGTTTTGGCTGCTACTGGGAGGAGGGGTTGGAGGTCAGGTGTCTCTAGTTTCCCCCTAGTCTTAATGGAGGCTCAGCTTGATACTCCCTCTCCCGGCAAGCCTAGGAGAGATTTTATGCGAATTCCCGCTGTCTGGGGGGTGAGCTGAATGACACCGACCTGTTTTGATGTTGCACTCTGAAGGAGAGTGGCGGTGTATCCTTCAGCTTTCCCGGATGGTGGCCGCTGACTGCCTCGGTGGAGTGTCCCCTGTGGGGGATGGGACTGTACCGCTTCCTTCCCCTTCTGAGATCCCGTGCTCAGCCCAAGGGTCCGTGTGGGCTTGGCTGGTGGGATTCCACCTAATGGCCTGATTTGCATTTTTCTAAATGCTAAAGTTGTTGAACTTATTTTTATATATTTGTTTACTATTCATGTTTCTTTTTCTGTGAACTGTCCAGTTCGTTAGCCCACTTATTGATTAGGTTATTTGTGGGTTTTTTTTTCTTTTCCTTTCTTTCTTTTTTTTTTGTTTTTGGTGTTAAGTTTTGAGGTTTTTATTTGTCTTTATTTTTGACACTTTCAAGTTTAAATATTGTTCTTTGTCTATAAAAGGTCTCAGACATTGCTTCTAGATTTGATCATCATGCTAAGTGAAGTATACTAATCCTGGAGAACAAAGGCCAAAAGTTTTCTCAGATATAGGGATGCTAATTCAGAATAAAGGGGTGGGGCTAGGTAAGAATAGAGGTAATTTGGATAGACAAAGGGGAGTGAAAGGAGGCGAGAAAGTAGGGAGGTAAGAAGAATAGTAGAGTAAATTGGATCTTATTACCCTATGTGCATAAATGATTACAGGACCAGGGTACTTCAACATCATGTACAACCAGAAGAATATGTTATACTCCATTGATGTTTGGTGTGTCAATGTTCATCATTGCTAGCAATTAGAGAAATGCAAATCAAAACTATTCTAAGATTTCATCTCACTCTATTTAGAATGGCAGCTATTCTGAACACAAACAATAATAAGTATTGACGAGGATGTGGGGGGAAAAGGCACACTCATACATTGCTTGTGAGACTGCAAATTGGTGCAGCAAATATGGAAAGCAGTATGGAGATTCCTTGGAAAACTGGGAATGGAACCACCTTTTGACCAGCTATCCCTCTCCTCATTCTGTATCCAAAGGACTTAAAAAAGCAGAGTACAGGGACACAGCCACATCAATGTTTATAACAACACAATTCACAATAGCTAAACTATGGAACCAACCTAGATGCCCTTCAGTAGATGAATGGATTAAAAAATGTGGCATATATACACAATGGAATATTACTCAGCAATAAAAGAGAATAAAATGAGGGCATTTGTAGGTAAATGAATGGAGTTGGAGAAGATAATGCTAAGTGAAGTTAGCCAATCTCAAAAAACTAAATGCTGAAAGTTTTCTCTGATATAAGGAGGCTGATTCATAGTGAGGTAGGGAGGGGGAACATGGGAGGAATAGAAAAACACTCCTTAGGGCAGAGAGTGGGAGACAAACAGAGCGGGCATGGGGTTAGAAATGATGGTGGAATGTGATAGACATTATTATCCAAAGTGTCGCGACCCCTCGCCGGCAAGAGAAACACGACACAGGATTCTTCTTTCAGCAGTTTACTCAGGACCTTTGAATCATGATGAGAAAACAGGAACAAGAGAGCGAGTGGTCGGTCTGCCCTAGCTTAAGTACCCAGCCTCGCCAATGAATTAGCACCATGCGGGAAAATCTAATAGGTACAGCGCAGCGGAAGCAGGCCAGAGCCCAGCCCACAGCCTTACAAGGAGTTGTTTACTTCTAACAACTCTAACCGCTAATGAAGCGGAAGCAGAGACCAGCGCCATATTCAGGGTGCGGTCGCCGGCTCCCAACAGTTCCCCCCTTTTTGTTTTACAAGCAACAGGTAAAAGTAGAGGTCCTATCTCCATTGTGCAAAAGTGGCCGTAAATAATGGCACACTCCTGAGGGGGCCCTCCCCAGGCGAGTCACCATTCCTACCGATGCCTTTTTCATGGAGGTGGGGCGTCGACATCAAACCCACATGCAATAGGACATGCTTTTCTTGGGACTCAAACCTAGAGCTCCCAAGTGCAGTGCCTTGCCTCGCACCCTGTGCTGTGTCGATCACTTGAGCATGGTGAGCCATGCTTGAGGGGACTGTCCTGCCTCTAAAGCGGCAAAGACTTGTATAAGCATAAGATTCTGCACCCGCTGCCGCTTGCGCATACGAACCAGACACCACAGGCACAATCCAATGGCAAGTACCAGGACCACAGCCAACGCACCCAATGCCTGCCCATTGCTTCAAGAAACTAAAAGACTTAAACAACCATGATATTACATCTTTCACGGGAGCAATATGGACTGGCGTCTTATTTACTCTAACAATTTCTTGTAGTCCATCCATGGGCAATAAACACCCATGAGTGAGTACTTGACTCAGAATGTCCACTTGGTCTTGTAGTAGATCTACCCGCTGGTTTAGAAGCACAATGCCACGATGTAGATGTTGATTCATCATAGTCTGAGTCTCCATGGCTGTTGTAGCAGTACCCGCAAGCTTGTTCACAGCATCAGCAGTAAGCACAGCAGTAGCGAGAGTCACGGCGGCAGTGGCCGCCGCAACAGCAGAAGCTGCAACGGCTGCCACAATGGCTGCAGTTATACCAAAGTCTCTTTTGTTTCTTTGCAATAATACAGGCAAATTATCATCATCAATAGACACAGAAAAAGGCAAATAGGAGGGCACACGTACTACCACAACAGAATCCTCCAAAGAGGCATTCCAGCATTGTTTAAGTATTACGGGGCAACAATGCCAGTTGTTGAGGAATAGAAGTATTGGCTCTCAATACCTTAGCAGGAAAAACACCCTTGATTACAGTAGCATTACCATTTGAGTCCCAGGAACCATCACTATCAAACCAGCCCAAAGATTGATTGGTTAACATAATACAAGGTATGAAATCAGAATAATTAACATGTACAGAGAAACACAATTTGTCAAATAATGAAACAGTAGAAAAGTTATCAATAGCTGCTACAGTATCCATAGGCAAGGTCGACCAATCCATGGTGGCAGAGCCATTAGTAGTGAAGAAAAATGGAAGTACACCAGCCTGAGAAGTAACGGGCAATGGACATGGCCACGTCTTTACCACTGCCCAGAGGAGTCGTTCTGCAGTCTAGAAGGCCTCATGTCCGATCACCATCAGGAGAAGCATCAAGCACCTCATCTTCTTCATTTTCATTCCTCCTTCCTGACAGGGCTTGAAGAACTGGCACCCACAACGGTTCCGTTCGGTCCTGTGGGAAAACACAGACAGAACCTCGTGCCCATGCCAGCACGGGATCAGGCCCATACCATTGTCCAGAAAGTACATCTTTCCACTTAACGTGCCCAAAATTCGGGGCAGAGGGCGAACAGTGCCTAGTCGCAGCAGAGCGACCTTGGATGTCCAGATTCAAAAAATTAATAGTGAATAGAGCCAGGGAGAGGCGCTCTTTCGGGGTGTGGCCTAAGCCAATTCCCCCTTTTTGTTTTATTAACATCTCTTTTAGAGTCTTATGAGAGCGCTCTACAATACCCTGACCTTGTGGATTGTAGGGTAAACCATGGACAAGCTGGATACCCATCTGGTTGCAAAAGGAAGAAAATTTGTCATCCAGTATACGTTGGACCATTGTCCGTCTTAATGGTCTGTGGTAATCCCCAGGCTACCCAGGCTTCCAAGCAATGCGTGATAACATTTACAGCCTTTTCACCAGACAAAGCAGAAGCATGAATAATGCCAGAACAAGTATCTACAGACACATGGACATATTTAAGTTTGCCAAAGTCGGGAACATGAGTGACATCCATTTGCCATATAGTTAAAGGCCGCAAACCACGAGGATTTACACCCACAGAAAAGGGATGATATAAAATGATACAATTAGGACAATCCAATACAATCTGCCGAGCATCAGCACGGGAGATAGTAAAGCGCTTCTGAAGTGCTCGTGCATTAATATGAAATTTACTATGAAAGTTTCTAGCTTGATCTAAGGAGGAAATAGGGAACACCCAAGAAGGACGAGTAGCAAGATCAGCTTGGGCATTGCCAGCAGAAAGAGCACCCGGTAAACCTGTGTGGGCTCGAATATGCAAGGGGTAAAAACAGGCGGAGCGATTCCAAATCAATGTTTGAAGATGGAGAAAAAGTGAAGACATTACTCCTGATGTGTGTATGGGACCCACTGCCTCCAACACCTTTAAAGCTTGAGCTACATAAACAGAATCTGAGATTAAATTAAAAGGAAACGGACATTGTTCAAATACTTTTATGACAATTTGCAGCTCCACCCATTGTGGATTGCCAGGAGCAAACTGATGTTGGATAGGAGGTTGATCATTTACCACATAGGCTCCAATACCAGTTTTAGATCCATCTGTAAAGATATTTGCAGCTCCTGGGATAGGCGTAGAAGAAGTGATTTTAGGGAAAATGATAGGATGTTCCTTAACAAATGTAATAAGAGGATGTGAAGGATAGTGATTATCTATCTCTCCTGGAAAAGAGCATCGTAATTATCCAGGTTAGCACACAAAACTTGAATTTGTTGACACATACAAGGAACAATCACAGACTTTGGAGGAGAACCAAAAAATTGTACACTTTGTTGTATCCCTAACATAGCTAAGGAAGCAACTGCATCAGGATAGTACTCAAGGGATTTTCCAGGGGATATACATGGATGTATCCACAACAAAGGACCATCTTGCCACAAAACTCCAGTAGGTTGCCGTACAGTGGCGAGCACACATAATTGAAGAGGCTTATCCTCTTGAAGCCTGCAAAGGCTAGCATGTTGTATAGCCTTTTCCACTTTAAGCAACACTGACCTGGCTTCCTCAGTAAGATGTCGAGGGGAAGTAAGATCTGAATCACCTTTAAGAATTTCATACAAGGGTTTTAATTCAACATTGGGAATATGGAAGTAACCCCTAATCCAATTTATGTCACCCAATAATTTCTGAAAATCATTTAACGTATGTAAATTATCAGTCCTAAGAGTTATCTTTTGGGGTGTAATAGTTTCACAAGAGATACTAGCACCAAGATAATCAATAGAGTCTCCTGTCTGTACTTTATCAGGTGAAATAAACAAGCCCTTCAATTGTAGCAAATGCACCAAATCAGTGTAAGCCGCTCCACCTGAGTAAGAGTGAAAGCAGCATCTACACCATAAATGCGAATGGATTCTGCCAAGGTTTTAATTATTTTAAAATCTAAAGGCTCATGGTATCTTCCCCTATTAGCGTCCTGAAAAACCGGGTACGCTAGTCCCATGTCTGTATTAACTGTTCTCCAAACTTGTGTATGAAAAGTTCTCCCGGAGCTTTGGACTCCCCTCACATATGAGGGCGATGCAACAGGCATTGCATCTTCTTCTAAATTCTCAATCTCCTCTTCAGAATTAGATTTATCAAAATTAGATTTATCCCCCTTCTCATGGTAGGCTTTCATTCTTTGTTTCTCCCTTTTTTTCCTTTTCATTTTTATCTTACGTAGTTGCTGTAACAATACGTCCAGGTCCTCAGAACTCTCTGAGCCGCTTGTGTCCTCAGGTGTTTTTAGTTCGGTCAAGTCTGGATAGAGCCTTCTCCTATTTTTATTTTCAGGCTCTTTTGCCCTTTCACTACTCTTACTCTTAATATTCTCTGCCACTTCGCTATGTGACCCCTCAGATTTTTCCTCATGTAGTTGTTCAAGAACGGTCTGACCCTCACCCATAGCTTCCTGGCATTTACCGTCTGCTATACATTCTCTAACCAATTTCCAAAGTGGTATAATGCCATCCTCCAAAGTACCTTGCTCATAAGCGAAATCCAGATCTCTCCCTAATTTGTCCCAGCTGGGAATCGTAAGTAAGACTCCCTGAAAAAACAAACCAAGGAGCCGCTATATCAGCTTCTCTTAAAAACATCTGCAAAGTGCTTTGCTCCACCTTAAGTCCTTTTGAACGTAGCAGCCCATCCAGGGCCAACAAAATTGGGCTTGAAGAGGTAACACCCATAATGTTTTGAAAAGTATGAAGAAAGTGAAAATACAAAAGCCCCGCTCTCTTTAACTACAGAAGAGCGTCCTGTTCTATTATTTTTTCCCGCTCTCTCTTTATTTACAGAGGAGGGTCCCGCTATTTGCTTGTGGATTCCCACTTTACCTGGGAACTTACCAGTGCACCACCCTGACTGCTGAAAGTTCTGGATCCTGGGTTCGAGGAATATTCTTCCCCGCTCGAGTCACCAACTGTCGCGACCCCTCGCCGGCAAGGGAAACACGACACAGGATTCTTCTTTCAGCAGTTTACTCAGGACCTTTGAATCATGATGAGAAAACAGGAACAAGAGAGCGAGTGGTCGGTCTGCCCTAGCTTAAGTACCCAGCCCCGCCAATGAACTAGTACCACGTGGCAAAGTCTAATAGGTACAGCGCAGCGGAAGCAGGCCAGAGCCCAGCCCACAGCCTTACAAGGAGTTGTTTACTTCTAACAACTCTAACCACTAACGAAGCGGAAGCAGAGACCAGCGCCATATTCAGGGTGTGGTCGCCGGCTCCCAACACCAAAGTACATGTATGAAGACACAAATTGGTGTGACTATACTTTGTATACAACAAGAAATATGAAGAATGTGTGCTCTATATGTGTAATATGAATTATAATGCATTTCATGGTCATATATGAATTTAAAAAAATAATAAAAAAATGCATTCCACTCTCATGTATGACTAATTAGAGTAAATTAAAAAAAATCAGATAAATCTACACCTACTCCATTTTGATTCTAAATTTTGAAAGGTGGATTAATTATCTTCCAGGATATAGACTTGCCACTGTAAGACAGATGCCACACTGATACCTGCTTATTTTCAAATGATATAAATCATTTGAGTATTCTTTGCACTTATGATTTGAAGCTGCATCAGTGTGACTTAAATGATTTGCTGTAGTACTCAGGGGAACCTTTCCACACAAATTTGTTCTTCAAGTACTTTTCAAAATTATTGATGTTCTCTGGTATTACAGTTTCTTATATACAGTATGGAATATATTGATGTGATCTTCATCTCTTAAGATTAATCTGTTTTTCTTGTTTTAAGTTTCTTCTAATTTTAGGGAAAACATCCTTAAATACAATGTAGTTCTTTTGAATCTTTAGTTTTCTTAAAATTCATAACTTTTCTTCAATTTAACTCTTTACATTGACTGTATAAATTTTAGTATTAATCCCCATTTTTGTATTATTCTATATCTTGTGCTACTATATTTCTATACACCAGAAGATTTTTAGAAAGTATTTCTGTATTTTATTTAAGTTACTTTTTGCCAAATTTCGTAATTAAAAAAAAATTGACCACTATTTTTTGCTTGGTTTTTGATATTTAAGAATACAGTGTTTTTTATTATATATTAGTAAGGTGTGATTCCATATCATTTGTCTATTAAAACAGAAAACAAAGCAAATACCTCAGCTATTTATTTGTACAGAGACACCAGCTAACTGAACTATTTCATTTTAAGAGTTGTCACTAAAGAATAAGTGCCATCTTCCTCCCTCAAACACATGGAATTTCATGGATAAAAGTTTTCCCTTGATAATCTGAAGACACTATAAAAACCTTAGCTTTCTCCTGAAGTATTAGAAAATTTACCTATTTAAAAATGTTCCTCTTAGTTTAATTCTTTTTTTTTTTTAAAGAGAGAGAGAGAAAGGAGATAGGGAGGGAGAGAGAGAGAGAGAGAGAGAGAGAGAGAGAGAGAGAGAGAGAGAGAGAATTTTGATATTTATTTTTTAGTTTTTGGCAGACACAACATCTTTGTTGGTATGTGGTGCTGAGGATCGAACCTGGGCTGCACGCATGCCAGGTGAGTGCGCTACTGCTTGAGCCACATCCCCAGCCCCTAGTTTAATTCTTTAGTTATCATTATATCTTTACAATTGAAGCCTGCACAACAATTCTGCCTATCCAATCCCTGTGAAATCCCCTCTGATAATTTAATTGGAAGACTAGAATCAAGTTCCCTTCCAGTGACATCCAATTTGCAGTTGCTTCTGTTCTGTCTATATTTTAACAATATTTATAATTCTCCATATTCTTGAACATTGCTAAACTAATTTATTCAATGATAAAGGTCCTTTCTGTCATGTTCCTTAAGATGCTCTTTATACTTATGCAATTTTTGCTTTAGTCATTTCTGAAAGGGTGTTTGGAACAGTGGCATTTATATGATCTTTTTATCTAATACTTGAATTGACTAATATTTCAGTATGTTCAGGTATAATGGTAATTTCTGAGTGTGAAGTTCAAACTCAATTTATTAGTACTCTTTGTGATAATATTTGGCTTATTCAAAGCAATAACTTATATTTTCTACTTTATTCGGCTTTGTAGAAGTTATAATATGCCACTGCCTACTGAGCAAACATTGCTTCTAAATGTTAGCAAGTACTGTGTTTTATTATATTCAATTGACCCAAATTCAATAATCAAATCAATTATCTCCAATTGTCTTTGTAATCCTACTCTTTTGGGTTAAAAAACATAAACGTTTCCCAAAGACTAACAAAAGAATGTGTAGTAAAATTTTTGATAATGCATGATGGTATCTTTTACAAAAAAGTATTTACATAGTTGAGCAATATTAAAACAGCAATCAAACCAATAAAAATACTTGCAAAATATAAGAAATGAGCATAATAGGAACTTGTGTAGGTTAGTATGACATGTTTTTCTAAAGAAGCAATCCATTTAATCATCAATTTGTACATATTTTGTACTGGACATACAAAGTTTTTCTGGAAAAAGCATTGAAAATTTATGTGTATTAAATTAGACTATTCATACCTATCCTAAATAAATTTCCATTATTATTTGTTTTTATGCTTGTTTTATATTAAAATTATTTTTTGGGGGGGTAGAAGTTCCTGGAGATAGACCTACTCAAGCACACTAGAACACCTGACCACTGAGTCACATTCCCAGCCCTATTTTGTATTTTATTTAGAGACAAGGTCTCACTGGTATCTTGCCATTGCTGAGGCTGGCTTTGAACTTGGGATCCTCCTTCTTCAATGTCCTGAGCCACTGGGATTACATGTGCCACCATGCCTGACTTAATTTATATTTTGTATTTCTCTTTTATTTTTATTTTTATTTTTTGTGTAGTTAGATACAATATCTTTTATTTTAGTCATTTATTTTTATGTTGTGCTGGGGATGGAACCCAGCGCCGCACACTTGCTAGGGCAGTGCTCTAATGCTGAGCCACAACTTCACCCCCTATTTTTGAGTTGTTGATTAATTTTGTTAATCCATTGTGACTTCTAGTTAAGTGAATTTCTGTGTTATATTTTGCAATGTATGGAGCCCTTTTAAACAAATAAAAGTGAAAATTTCAAGATTTAAAACTTTTCTCAGGCTTTTCTACTTTTTTGCAATCATATGTTTTCAGTAGGAAAAAACTCTTTCTCCCCAGTACTTAACATTTCAAAGAATGATGACTATGCTTAGATTTAAGCAGTAGTTCTAACATATACTAAATTCTTAGAAAAATAATTATCATTTTGAGCAATGATACTTAATTTTATTTGTTATCTTTATTGTATAAAGATTACCTAGAGAATAGTGGAGGATTTTTAATATGTCTGTGAGAATGTTCCCAGAGGAAATTATAGTGAGTAGGGAAGTTTTGCCATCAATGTGGTTTGGACATCTTTTGATGGATTTAGAAAATGGATAGCAATAAAAAAGAGAACATGCTTTGCTCTACCTCTTTTTGAGCTGGGACAAGATCTTCCTCTTACTCTTGAACATAATAGTCCTGGTTCCTCAGCCTTGGGACTCCAGAACATACACCAGCCCCTCCTCCTCATTTCTCTGAGTTACCAGATACTTGACCTGGACTGTGAATCAGACCATAGAGTTTCTGGTTCTGAGGCCTTCAGACTTGGAGTGACTGCTTAGCTACTAGCATTTCAGGATCTCCAGTTGTTAGCAGCCTATCTTGAGTCTTCTCATCTTCCATTATCACCTATGCAATTCCCTTAATACCACCCCTCTCATGTATCTCTGTTTAATTACCTGTTTGTCTGTCTATCCATACATCCAGCTGACTCTATCATGACTGTCTTTCTGTGTCTTCTTAGCTGTGTCTCTCTGAAGAACACTAATATGTAAGCATTTTTTTTCATAAAATTCATCTTGAGAAAATGGAGAATTAGTTTGAGGATATTTTAAAAATCTTATTTATTTCGTTGTGGCATGTTTGAAATAAATCACCGGGTCAGTCTTGAAGCAGGACATGAAATTTTATTTGCTGGTGGTCAAAAGGCAACGATCAAGTGGCCTCTGCACAGCTTGACCCCTTGCACAAGGTAGGGTGTCTCTTTTATAACCCCCCAATTACAAGCTACCAGTAAGTCACAATCATAGCAACATAGAAAGTGTGTCAGAACAGGGTACAGTACACTGTCCAAAAAAGATGGGAACTAAAAGTAGAACATCTTATAAATACATTTCTCTTTTACACTTGATCTTAGCCAAAAGGCCGAGAAGCGATACATACATTTCTCTTTTTAAAATGATTGATTAATTAATTAATTAATTAATTATATTTAGATATATAGGAGAGAAGAAGGCATTTTAATTCATTGTACACAATTGCAGCACAACTTTTAATTTCTCTGGTTGGACATGATGTAGCATCTTACCTTATGTGCAGTTATATATGTACCTAGGGTAATGAGGTCCATTTCATTTCATCATTTTTTTCCTGTCCTCATATCCCCTCTTCACCCTCCCTCCCCTTTGCCCAGTCAAAGTTCCTCCATTTTTCCCATGCATCCCCACTCCCCAATATAGAACAGCATCCACTCATCAGAGATAACCTCCAGCCTTTGATATTTTGGGATTGGCTTACTTTGCTTAGCATGATATTCTTCAACCCTATCCATTTTCCTGAAAATGCCATAATTGTATTCTCTTTTAATGCTGAGTAATATTCCACTGTGTATATATATATAACAGATTTTTTTTATCCATTCATCTACTAAACGGCATCTAGTTTGTTTCCATAGTTTAGCTATTGTGAATTGAGCTGCTATAAGCATTGATGTGGCTGCATTACTGTAGTATGCTGTTTTTAACACCTTTGGGTATAGAAGGAGGAGTGCTATAAAGGTGTATTAAGAATTATAATGCAAATAATGATAATACTAAGAGAGCTCATGTATAATGGCATAATTTGGTGTGAACATGCTTTATATACAGAGTCACGAAAAATTGTGCTGTGAATATATAATTATGATTGTAATGCTTTCCACTATTGTCATGTGTGTAAAAAATAAAAATAAATGAATAAATAAAAAGAAGGAGGAGTGAGATAGCTTGGTCAAATGGTGGTTCCATTCCAAGTTTTCCAGATTGGTTGCACCAATTTGCAGTCTCACCAGCAATATGTGAGTGTGTCTTTTCCCCCATATACTCACCAACACTTATTGTTATTTGCATTCTCAATAATTGCCATTCTGACTAGAGTGAGATGAAATCTTAAAGTAGTTTTGATTTGCATTTGTTTAATTGCTAGATGTGTTTAACACTTTTTCATATATTTTTTGATTGATTGCATAGCATCTTCTGAGAAGTGTCTGTTCAGCTCCTTAGCTCCTTTAATGATTGAGTTATTTGTGGTTTTTTTTTTTTTTGGTGTTAAGTTTTTTGAGTTCTTTATATATCCTGGAGATTCCTGCTCTATCTGATGTGCATGTGTCAAAAATTTGCTCCCAAAATGTAGGCTCTCTGTTCACCTCATCGATTGTTTCTTTTGCTGAGAAGAAAATTTTTAGTTTAAGTCCATTCCATTTATTAATTCTTGTTTATATTTGTTACACTTTAGGAGCCCTGTTAAGGAAGTTGGGGCCTAATCTTTTTCCTCTGTTAGGATCAGGGTCTCTGGTCTAATTCAAAGGTTCTTGATCCACTTTGAGTTGAGTTTCGTGCATGGTGAGTAATAGAGGTTTAGTTTCATTTTGCTGCATATGGATTTCCAGTTCTCCCAGTACCATTTGTTAAGGATTCTAATTTTTCTCCAATGTAAGTTTTTGGCATCTTTGTGTAGTATGAGATAAGTGTATTTATGTGGGTTTGTCCCTGTTGTTTTCTATTCTGTACCATTGGTCTACATGTCTATTTTGGTTGCAGTAATTTACTATAACTTTTAAGTCTAGTATTGTGATGCCACCTGCTTCAGTATTCCTGCTTAACTCTGGTATTGTGATGCCTCCTGTTTTACTCTTCCTGCCTTAAATAAAATAAAATAAAATACTTTGGAATCAACTTAGCAAAGGAGGTGAAAGACCTCTACAATGAAAACTACAGAACACAAAATAAAGAAATTAAATAAGACCTTAGAAGATGAAAAGATCTCCCATGCTTTTGGATAGGCAAACTTAATATTGTCAAAATGGCCATACTATCCAAAGCGCTATACAGATTTAATGCAATTCCAATTAAAACTACAATGTCATTCTTTATAGAAATAGAAAAAAAAAACAATAATGAAATTCATTTGGAAAAATAAGAGACCCAGAATAGCCAAAACATTTCTGAATAATACATTGTATAAGAATAACAGAATAGTTTTTCAGCCATTATGCATTGCCAAACAAGGTGTGCTTAGCAGAAGGTGGATTACATATGTGGGGTTTTCACATATAAAATTTCTTATATGAAATTGAGTCTCAGCGTAAAATAGAGTTTGTCTGATCAAGACACTTATAGATTGGCCCAAAACAACTTCTTTGTACTTTTTATTTGGTGACTAACATATTATTTATGTTTTTGACAACATACTTACTTCTGTTAAAATATCATTTGTAATCAACTTTATTTATTGAACAATAAAGTAAATAAAATCATACCTAATTATGCAAAAGAAAGCTTCAGATAAATTGAACAATATTTTACATTTTATATATCCTTGAACATATTTTTACATTTAAATTCAGTGTACATAAGTGTGGCATATAGGGAAATGATAAAGATTAATGTTTTCCTTCATAGAATAGATTGCCAAGAACTTTAATTTTCTGAACTAGCTTAATTAGACTATTTATTTAGACAGCATGCTATCATTCTACCATACAAAATTATATTTTTAAATATCTTCTTTTTTTGGTTTGTTATTACAACAATTTTAACTTTAATACTTCCAATACAATTTTTCCAAAGTTAAATTTTTATTTTGAATCAACTTCATAGCCAGAACCTGATTCCATGAAGTAAACACAAGCTGAACTTGGCTGCTTTTCAGTATATCCCTAAATTAAAGAATAAAATTTTTCTTTGTCTATATTTTTTTCTTCAGTTTTCTTGGCTTCATTATTTATTGTCCTAAGATGTAGAATATACAATCTGTGAAAGAATGTAAGAAAATTTCAGCTACTTCAGCTGATGTCACCCCTCACACATTTTAACTGACATATGTTGAGGAGATGACAAACTGAAAAATATAGTCTGTGCAGCAGCAAGATTTATTGGCATGCAACATCTATCTGCAAACTAACAAATAATTTGCTTACCCCAAATTCTAGTTGGCATTTCCAAAAGGTTATAAGGATATGTTTATCTAGTGTTATAAATACACATGTAGCAGTCCTGGCATAGTTGGGCTGGTTTAAAAAAAAAAAAAAAAAAAAAAACTTTGCCATTTGTATTTTGTGTTATTAAAGGTTTCAACATATTTTATGGTATTAAGTCTTAGCAAAGTGTTACAGGATGCCTAGCTAATATATAATATTTATTTTCATTGTATCCTTGGAATTTCATAGTCAAAATATTTGTACAAAAATTTATTTTTTAAATGTATGTTAACAACTTGCTATCTTTATGTCTGGTTTAATGGTGTCCCTTAAGGGTGAACATATTGAAAGTTTATCCACATTCTTAGGTATAAAATGGTCAAAACTAAATCTACCTGTGGTGTTTAGAGGTGGGGCCTTTGAGAAGTGATTAGGATTAGATAAAGTCATTAGGTGGAGCCCTGTGCATTATGTTTCCTACCCTGTGATGATCTGTCCCACCTAGGGACTCACCAGGTGTATGAAGGGCCCACCTCAGAGATGATGTAAACTGTTGCTTCTAAAGCTGTTGCTTCTAATCCCTAATCTTGTGTTCTGGCTAATATTATCTCTTCTCTTTTCAGAAATTTTAAGTGGTGTGTGTGTGTGTGTGTGTGTGTGTGTGTGTGTGTGTGTCACCCTGGCTAAATTTTAAGCTATATATTTTCTTAATTTCTTTTCTTTTCTTTTTTTTTTAGAGTGTTAGTTTCTCAAGAAAATTAAATGAACACACACAAAGCTTGAGTAACATCTTAATCTGAAAGTTCTATGTTTACCTTTTATATAAAAAATATATGTAGGCTATATCCTAGCATTTATATTAAATTAAGCATAATTTGTTGAAAATCAATGCAATATTACAAGTTAATTTTGTATTATTTCATATGATTCACATAAATATGTGTGCTGTTATTTAGTCTTTAAAATAAACAAATAGTTTAAAGGACCTTAAATATTATAAATGGTCAGCTATATATGTAAAATGACATTTTAAAGTAAATGGTGAATTAAAAAATTTACTTTACAGCATTTTCCAGAAAATGGATGGATCTGGAGACTAGTATGTTAAGCGAAATAAGTCAATCCCCATAGCCAAAGGTGAAATAGCCTCTGTGATATGTGGATGCTAACACACAATAAAGAGGTGGGGGGAGAACAGAATTTCCATAGATTTGACAAAGGGAATTGAAGTGAAGGAGGCAGGGAAGGAAATAGGTAAGACAGTGGAATGAATTTGATTTAACTTTCCTATGTATATACATAAATACACCATAGTGAATCCCACATCATGTACAACCACAAGATTGAGATTCTAATTAAAATAAGTTGTACTCCATGTTTGTATAAATATGTCAAAATATACTCTACAGTCATGTATAACTAGAAAGAAAATGAAAATGGTGAAAAATGTAGAACATTAGCAAATAGGTGGTGTTTTACTTTATTGTATACTATCAGTTATCACTATTGAATTATTGTTACAGGATGAATTAATTTCCCCCAAATCCCTACTCTAAAGTCCCAACCTTTAGTACCTCAAAATACGATATCACACAGAAATAGTGTGTTACAGATAAAATGAGTTGAGATGAGGTTGTTAGGGTGGGCTATCAAGAACAAATAGTGTCTTTATAAAAGGAGGAATGTGATACACACACACACACACACACACACACACACACCCCTCCAGGTGAAGATTGAAGTTGTGCTACCACAAACTAAGTATGCATGAGAAACTGGGGGAGGCTTATAACAGATCCTTTACTGGAACTTTCAGAAAGAGCATGACCTGCCAACATTTTGATTTTAGGACTTCCTACCTCTAGAAATGTTAGACAATAAGTTTCTGATGCTCTAAGTCACCCAGTTTGTGGTACTTTTTTTACAGTGGTCTAGCCAGCTAAAATGCTTTCCTTGTCCTCATCAAACAACAATAACAACAACAACAACAACAACAAACTGGTTCCTGTGTTGTTCACTCTTGTTTCTTTTTGTACAACTACTAAAACAATAAAGATAAAAATATAATTAATACAAAACAGTAAATATTTGGGCATTTGTCATACATTGTAGCTTTATCTTGCTTTTGCTTAACAACTCTGTTCCAGCCACACTTGTTCACTTCATTACTGAACATCTCCCTGCTCTCATATCATCACTGCCATCACCATCATCATAACCATTAACTGTGAGTTTGGATCTCAACTATTCCCCAGTCTGATGTATGCAAGGCTTTGTTACCAGCTGTGGCCCTATTAGTAGGTGATGGAGACATTAGGAGGTAGGGCCTGGGTGGAGGAAGTAAGTCACTGAGATATGCCCTTGAAGAGAAAATATTGTCCCCAGCTCCTTCCTAGCTCACCCTCTGCATCCTGAACACCATAAAGTGATCAGCTCTTTTCCATCATACTCTTCCCACTGTGATGGGGTCAAGTGATCATGGACTGAAACCTCTGAAACCATAAGTCAAAATAATTTTTTTCCTTGCTCAAGTTGATATTTTCAAGTATTTTGTCACAGTGGCAGAAAGCTAACTAACACATAGTCACCATCATTACCATTATTATCATAGTCATCATTTTTCTTTTTGGAATGGACATACCTTCTCATGTCATATTCCTTTATAAATGCTAAGGGGTTTTGATTTTCTTTATTATTGGCTTGATTAATATTCATAAACTTTCTGAGAGAAGAAACTGTGTTTGTTTTCACTCATAATAACCTTCCCACTGTCAAAAAATTCCCTGGCACAAAAAATAAATGAATCTTAGAGAAATACTGCCAGAATTAATGATTGAAACTAAAATAAATAATACAATCAATTGCTCAATTTTTACTATGTGGGCCTTGAATTTATGTGGAAAAATAAAAATGCTCTACTTATGAATAAATAATATTTAGGAAACAACTATATACCTGTATCTCCACACTCTTTCCATACTAGTTTATGAAGTGTGTATAACATTTTGCCTTACTTCTTTTGCAGTGAAGAAACTGAGCCCCATTAAAATTATTTAATTGTCATGATTACACTGATAGTTATCATATTCTGATACAGTTTAAGTAAATATAAGACATAGTGGTCACAATGGTTGGGATAAATTTTGAAAGTGTCATTGCTTGAACAATGTTTGAGGAAAGAAAGAATCTTTTAGCCAATAAATCAGATGTGGAGGAAGACATTGGTGATAGCAAAAACAGAAACTTTATTTTGAACCATTCCAGCTAGTGCAATTTCAGGTGCAAATATTTCTCCTTTCTGTGATTTTTGCAGACATGAGCTGATGTTTATGTCCCTTGAATCAACAAGTGAGAAATACCTTAGTCTGTTGCCTACAGTATGGAATTAAGCAGAACATCTCTTGTGAGGTCCTTGTGCATAGTTACATGTGTCTCTACCTAACATTTTACTTGCTTTATCCTTCCAAATCAATCCTTCAGAAAATACATGTGCACATAAGCTTTCACATTTGCTTTTGTTATGTCAAATTTCTGGATGTTGGTTTCTCTTTTCCATGTTTTTCTGTAGCCTGCACATTCGTGGATCATAATAACACTGGTAGATACATTTCCGAGATCCTGTAAGATCAGGGTAGAATGAAAATGGGAAACTTTACACTAGCTGTGTAGATGATATAAGAAATCCAAACTTATTTGATTCTTCTAAGTATTTACATTTTAATGTACATTCGACTTGTTTTTATAATTGCAGAAGTCTAGGACAGTAGAAAAAAGAAAAGATGCTGAAATTAAACAACACATGAGACCAATATTTAGACCATGTTTTCATGAGTCTCAGAATTCTGACTATATCAGAAAATATTCCCTATTTAGCATGACATCTTCATCAACAAGAAGCTAATAACATTTATTGTATGCTTACCATGTTTAAACTGTTACACATATAAACTGGATAAATGCATATTATATTCATTTATTAACTTCTGGATGTGGTATATAGAACTAAACTGTTCTGATTTGTGTTGCAAATGTTAGGGAATGTTTAAATTCTAATTCTTAATTTTCTACTACAGAATTATCTTAAACCACTATCAAAATTATTCTCTAGGTATTCACTTTTAGCATGTAGGTCTAAACTGATCACTAAGAGCACAAATTTATTTGGCATGGGAGATCCCTAGAGATGTGTGCTCAGCTGTTTTGCTTCTACCAGCTGAATAAATTCTGTAATGTTTGCAGCCTTGTCCTAGATCCCCTTTCCTTGTGTGATTTATGGTCTTCTAGATGCAGGGAATAGAGATAGACTCAAGTCATTGTATGCACCATAAAAAAGCTATTGTTAATGTAAGTTTGGTTAATAATTATCATTACAAAACTATCAGAAATTTGCTTATTAGGGCCAGCTGTGCTATCCATTTTTATGCAATGGAAATCTGCTTTATTCTGGACATTTTATCAGATTTTACTTACTTGTTATCCACTTCCATAATTTTCTGTAAAAATCCCAAAGGTTGTAAGTAAGCAGTTCTTTACCTTGAGCTGTTTGTTATAACCCGGGTAATTTTAGTTAGGGAGACAGTTGGGAATAGTTATGTATTGCGATGTAAGTAAGTGCAGATAAATTAACACATTATTTACATGATTCAATTACTTTAGATTCTCTTTTTTTCTGAAAAATAAAATTCAAGTTTCGAATGTTATCTTTACCCTAAAATCAGCTATAATTATTCACTCTTCTCAAAATTGCATTTTAAATGCAGAGAATTATTAGAATTTAAATGAATCCTATACATATCAGTAACTATCAGCTAATGGCAGATAATGTGCTAGTCATAAGGCATTCTGAAATGATTAAGATGTGAAAAGTATTAATGTGAAAAAAAATGATTGGAGTCTAGAGAATTTGTGATTGTATATGACATTATTATTTATTGGCTGCAATTTTTTCCTCTTACTACTGAGGAAAATTCATGAAAATACATTCATCTGGGTGCATGGAAATGAGAAAAATAGAAAGAGAGAGAGAGAGAGAGAGGGAAGGGATTCATTTTGTTTTAGAATGTTTACTAATAATTAGAGTTAAAATTAAGGAACCACAACTAATCATCACTGAATGTCAGAGAATTAAAAAAGAGCAATCCAAGTGACAATAGCAACTTTATAAAAAAAATGTAAACATGAACACTCATTTTATTTGATGATGAAAGAGAACAGCAGACCAGTAAATACAGTGAGAGACAATGATTTTACCACCAGTTAAATTACATTTCTACTAAAACCATCAAAGCATCTAGAAGACTACAGAACTACAGTAGCAACAACTTTTTAAATGTAGGACTCAGAAGACAAATTGGCCCCATATGTCCTTTGGAATCTATAAAAGAATGACTTCCATCCAAATAAGACATAATTTTGAAGACTTTTCAGAGGAAATGCTAGTAATATTTAATAAAGTTAAAAGTATCCCTAAAATTAAAACTCAAAATTATATACATGGATAGAGCAACATATGTGGGCATTATGTGTTATGATGAACAGTTAATGTAATAAAAGAGAAAAATGACAAAAGATAATGTGGAGTAAGCTCACTGATGAAAATGCAAGAGTCAAAGACTAACATTAAATCGGAATAATCAGATATTAAAATATCAGATATTAAAAAATTAAAGATCATCTCAAAAGCCATCAGAACTGAGCTAACTATTAGCATGAGACTACAAACTTTCTTAAATGCCAACATAATTTTAAACTGCAGAAAAAAGCTTATCACATAGGGAAAGAAAATAAAATACTATACAATAAACATAATAAATACAAAAAAAAACCTAATGGAAAACTTGAGATCTCCTGTATCAGCATATCCATAAACTAACAAGAATAACCTGGAAATTTTCTGAAGCTTAACTTTTATGAATGTGAAAATACTACTCATAGTACCCATTTTTAAAAAACCTGCATTTAATTTCTTTATTGTTTATATGGTGCAAAAGATCCAACCCAGTGCCTCACATGTGCTAGGCAAGTGTGCTACCACTGAGCTACAACCTTAGCCCAGTACCCATGTTTTAGACCATTTTTTTTTTTTTTTTTTTTTTTTTGCTACTGTGACAAAATAGCTGACAAGAACAATTGTAAGGAGGAAAACTTTATTTTCGGGCTCACTGTTTCAGAGAACTCAGTCCACACACAACAGGCTTCATTCACTGGGGCTAAAGGTGAGGCAAATCATCATGGCAGAAGAGTTAGGTGAAGGAAGTGGCTAGGAACATGGTCAGGAAGCAGAGAAAGACTCCACTCACTTGATAAAAATATGTCCCCCCAAATCATGCCCTTAATGACTACTTCCTCCTGCCACTCCCTTCAGTTGCCACTCTGTTAGTTAAGGCTCCCATAACCCAATCATTTCACCTCTAATCTCTTTTGCATTGTCTCACACCTGAGCTTTTGGGCGACATATAATATCTAAACCATAACATATCATTTGTAACTACAAAGTATTGGAAACAAACCAGATGCCCAAAAGTTGGGATTAGTTAAATAAACCTTTGTAAAAACTTAGAAAGAAGTAACACCAACTGCAAAAGAAATATGAAGGGTTTCTTTTAACAAATATTGGCTGATTTCAAGAATATATTGTTACATAAGAAAAGCAGACTGCCAAAGATATGTGTATTTTACACATTTTTTTCCTGAACAGAGGAAAAATATTAAATTTGTTCTAGAAGAACTAGTAGAGATGAGCCAGGCAAAGTTTAATAGGTTATTTATAGTGAATGTGTTGAAATTTTGGAGCTATTGGTTGAGAGTACTCTACATCTACTTTTTTACAATTTGTTTTTTTTGAGAGTCCACTACCAAACAAAACAAAATAAACAAGGATTAAAAATAAAGACTTAAAGAAACACAAGCAGAAATAAGAATGTCTTATTTGAAATGAAAAACATAACCACAATAAAGAGGAGAAAGGAACTAACTAAAGTAATTTTTACATATACTATTTTAGTGCCATATCAACAGTGTACATATAAAAAGCTCAAGAAACATACTGAAGTAAGATTGGTGGGCTTTGTGTTTATAATTACTAGTAAATTATAAATAGAGATATGGGAGAAGAAGAGACCCAGTAGTGTTTGAGTGAATTTGATGTATTAGTATGAACATATGCTCAAAGCTTTATGGACAAGTCACTGATTTCAGAAAAATGTATGAGGAGAATGTGGAACATTTTCTTTGTCACTTTATACTAAGTGGATTTGTCATGAAGGGTCTACCATTGGATAAATTTGGTAATTTTCAATATCAAAGTAAATAATATAGCAAGTTGTATTTCTATAAATAAAATAAAATCCATATTTAATAATTAGATAAATTTTGGTTATATAACGATTGGAAAAGAAAAAAATATTTTTAGGATAAAATTCTACCTATAAAGGAAGCCATTATCTTTATAATTCTTTCAGGTAAGATTCAGTAATTAATTCTGAGACTCTTTGGTTAAAGTTTGCTTAAAAACAAAGGATGAAAACTCCAATATACATGTATAAACATGTATTTTAGGAGATTTTTATGTGAATATTTATTTAGCTGCATATGGCTTTCCAGTTTTCATAGCAACATTTGTTGAAGAGGCTATCTTTTCACCAATATATGTTTTTGGTGCCTTTGTGTTATATGGGATAAGTACATTTATGTGGATTTTTCTCTGTGTCTTCATTCTTCTTCTTGCTAAGGATTGCTTTGGCTATTCTGAGTCTCTTATTTTTCCAAATGAATTTTATCATTACTTTTTCCATTTCTATAAGGAATGATGTTGGGATTTTAATTGGAATTAAATTGTATCTGTATAGTGCTTTGGGTAGTATTGGCATTTTGACAATATTGATTTTTTTTTTTTATCTAAGAGCTTGGGAGATCTTTCTATCTTCTATGATCTTCTTCAATTTCTTTCTTTAGTATTCAGTAGTTTTCACTGTAGAGGTCTTTCACCTCTTTTGTTAAATTGATTTCCAAGCATTTTATTTTATTTTTTGAGGCTAATGTGAATGGGTAGTTTTTATAATTTCTCTTTCAGAGGATTAATCAATGATGTATAAAAATGCATTTGATTTATGAGAATAGCTGAGCAGACACTTCTCAGAAGAATATATATAATTGATCAACAAATATTAAAAAAAAAGTTCAACAGCTGTAGTGATTAGAGAAATCCAAATCAAAACTACTCTAAGATTCCATCTCACTCCAGTCAGAATGGTAGTTATCCAGAATACAGACAACAATAAATGTTGGTGAGGATGTGGGAGGTAAGACACACTCATACATTGCTGGTGGGACAGCAAATTGGTGCAACTAATCTGGGAAGCCATATAGAGATTCCTTAGAAAACTTGGAACAGAACCACCATTTGACCCAGCTATCCCACTGGGATACAGATGGAGATCTGTACCCAAAGGTCTTAAAAACAGAATACTATAGTAAACCAGCCACATCACTGTTTATAGCAGCTCAATTCATAATACCTAAACCATGGAACCAATCTAGATGCTCCTCAATAGATGAATGGATAAAGAAACTGGGATATACATGCACAATGGGATATTACTTAGCATTAAAAAAGAATACAATTATTGCATTTGCAGATAAAATGGATGGAGTTGGAAAATATCATGCTAAGTGAAATAAGCCAATCCCCCAAATCCAAAGACTGAATGTTCTCTCTGATAAGTGGATGCTGATCCATAATGAGGGGGATGGGAAAAATGAAGGAACTGTAACTGTGCAAAGGGGAGGGACGAGAGGTGGCATGGGGGCAGGAAAGTTGGTGGAATGAGATGGACCTCATTACCGTAGGTACATATGTGAATGCATATATGGAGCAACACCACATTGGGTACAACCAGAGAAATTTAAAAGATATGCTTCAATTGTGTACAATAAATCAAAATGCATTCTGCTGTCATATGTACCTAATTAGAATAAATAAATAAATAAATTAATTAATTAATTAATTAATTAATAAACAAAGTGAGATGCTAAGCAACTCAATGAATCCCTGTCTCTAAATAAAACACAAAATAGGGCGGGGGATGTGTCTCAGTGGTAGAGTGCTCCTGAGTTCAATCTCTGGTACCCACTCTCCAAAGATCAAAGAAATCTTTGGTAAAGGACATTTGAGGATACATAATATTATGAAAATAAGAAGTTACAAATATGGAAAATTAACATGTTAACTACAGAAGGAATATTATGCATAAATGTAACATATTTGTTACCTTATACATGGCAGCAAGAGTCAATATAAAAAGAGTTACATGCACAAGGGCCAATGAAAAAAGTTTCAGCTTCAAGCATTAAGGTCTTGGTTTATAAATATAGAAGAAAATAGAATAAAGACATTAGAAGAAGATATAGATAAATATATAAGAATAAATATCTCTATCCTGAATCTTTGGGAATGCATGTCAACAAAGTATAAAATATGGGTATATGCTTTTATAAGAATGACTGTGAATTCAGAAGTTTTACATCAATGGAAAATAAATTCACATTACTTGTGTAATAAAAAAATGGAAAATTGTTTTACACATGTCACTCAATGATTTATGCAGTTGCAAATAATATAGTGCAAAAAACATAGAAGTATTATCAAGTATAATATATTCTAATCATATAACACTTTTCCTGTGATTCTCCTGAGTCTCAAGGATATAAATATGGTTAATTTTATTTTGTCAACTATAAGCAGCACTAGTTTATTTATTTATTTATTTCTCTCTACAGGAGTGCTACCATAACACTAACATCTTGCATAGTAATTATTTTCTTCTTAAAAGTGGGGGCAAATTTTACTAAAATAGCAAGAAATTGTGTCGTATAAAAATACGACCTTGGCTCTAGAAGCAGACAGACACAGCTTAGGATTCTGGCCACCCACCTTCCAGCTGCTTGCCTTGGAATAGCTACTCAAGTTCTGTCTTGTGTGGTTTCCTTATCAATAGCATAAGGGTAACTGTGAATTCTCACTTTATGAGTTTCATGAGGAAAAAGGAGAAAATTCAATAAAACACCTAGCATAATGACAGTATCATAATTAACTTGTAATAACTGTTAGTTCTAAAAATTATTAAGGATTACAAATAAAACATGTAAGTACTGTTTCCTCTCACACTTCTACACAGTTAAAATGGAAACCCTTCGATAGGTATAAAATCTTAATCAACTCATGCTCCAAAACTGAGTTGGTAATTTATTTCATTTATACATCGAAGAGAAGGAGCATAGATTTTTTTAAATACTTTATTTTAGAAGCAGTAGAAAAATAAAAGCACAAGTCTATCTCACGTGAGTTCTCAAGGTGACACTTCAGATGATTTCCATTACTTTCAGTTCCTACTTTCATTTGGATATATTCCGAAAATATTACACTACCTGATCAAACACTTTGTAGTTTTATAAGAACTTTTAAAAACATTTTTTTTTGTTCACGACACTCTTATTCAATTGAAAATGCAAAGTGTCTACTTATTTGTTTTGCATGCTTTTCTGTAACTTGTAACTTACTAATTAATTTAAAACATCTATGTTGTTATTTAATAAGCTTTACCATGTAAGCTCAAATGTTTTGTCTTACTATTGTTTCAATGCAACAAGAGGAGAGAAAACTGGTTTTTCTCTCGATTTTAAGGCTTAACTCATTAGACTAGTTCTCTGCTTCTGGATACTCTGCACATTTTGATGCATACTGACTTCAGGAATTTTAGAACGTAAATTGAATTTAATTTAAGATATTTCTGGACTAGAAATATTTTAAAAATTTGGTTTATTTCTTAAGTTAAGAAATAAGATATCTTCTCTAAATTTTTTGCTTCTTTCTCTCTGGTGTGTTTTGATACTTTAAATACATTAAATGAGCTAACATTAATGTAAAAAATGCTTATAGAGGTTTTATTATAAGGTAAGTACCTATGAAATTACACTCAACCACAAGTGAAGAAAAGTACTATATCAAGTGGTTTAGATAAATGAAGGCATCATTTAGCACATTAATATTCCTTTAATAAAAATTAATGTATTTTTAATATTGTTGTTATTTCATGGTTATTATTACCAGTAAAATATAGATATTTGACAATATTCAAATTACATTTTAATTGTAGTCAAATCAATACACTAGGAAAATCTGTTTTTATTAATAAATGCATTTTTATTTGATATATTAAAGCAAATTGTCATTTTTCTCTATAATGCAAGATTTTTAATTTTTCTTTTTAGTTGTTGATGGAACATTTATTTTATTCATTTATTTATATGTGCTGATGAGAATTGAACCCAGTGACTCAGAGATGCTAGGCAAGCACTCTACCACTGACCCTCAACCACAGCCGAGGTAATACAGTTTTGATCATAGACTTAATCTTTGCAAAATCAAGAAAACTTACAGTAATTATAAGTATTGTGTAATACCTTAGGGCCATTGAAGAAGCCTCTGGTGTATGAGACTTAGCACACAGTGTAAGCTGGAATAGCTGAGGACAGTGGAAATTTGTGCAAGTGCTTCACTTCTTTGATTTTTATGGATCTGTACAGGAACACTTTTCCTAGAAAATTAACCACTGAATTCATTTCTGGGGCAGCATGTACACCGAGAAATGTTATTTTCAGGCCTGTGCATATCAATAATTCAAAATAAAAGGGGAAAGTTACTATCAACAATTAAGCTCTTAAAATGTGCTGTTTAATTAGAAAACAATGTTAAAATAGGGCAACACTTTAAGGTTCTAAAATGAAACCCATTTGTAACATCTTGGCAAATAAACATATTCCCTTTTTTATTATTCCTTAGGTACCCTGTGCTATACTTATAAGGCAATTCTAATCATTTAATGCTACTTTTAAATCACAAGTTTAATCTGACCATTACTAGGTTCAGTTTTTTATTTCAGATTTTTAAGTTCCTACATATTGCTTTTGAAAACTGAAAGAGCATTTCCTTCTTTAAGTAGTTATGTCTTTGAAAAATCCATATGATTTCTTGAATTATACCAATTCATTTTTAAAGTGTATGAAGTTATAATTCAATATTAAACAAAATGTACATTCATGTCTTATACTGTTAATGAGGGTCTGAAGACATTGTTACCTTACAGTTAACATATCTGAATAAACAAGAACTTTTATCAAGAAGCAGAATGTATAACCTAAACATTGTTGAAAAATGATGATATTAACCATTTCCTTGAGGTATAACTGCATATGTTTAACTACAATTTAATGGTTATCTAATATTTGGCAGGCAATGAGAACCAATGGTTGACCTTAATTTATTATTATTATTATTAAATTAAAAAAATCTGCAGGGAAAACTTATAATGGTGTTGCATCTGGACAAAATACATTAACACTTCTTCACAAAATAAGTGGAATTTTTCACTTAAACTACTATTAATAATAAGAAACATAGAGGACATTCTGTACTTAAAGGCTTAAATACACTTTAGACTTCTGTTCAGATTGTCTATTTTATACAAGAAAATACATTCTGTTTTTATTAGAGGAATGGTGCATATAATGCAGTGCACAACCCCAAAGACTGACATGAGCTCTAGAAGTCCCATCATCCTTCTGTGTCACATGAGTTAATGTGGGTTAGAGTTTGTCTCAATAATTCTGTCTTCTTCCATATCCCCGTATCTTTCATAATTTATCAGATTCAACTTCAGGCTATTCATATGGAGGGATTGATTACTGTGGGATTAGCAAATGTCAAAGGTTTATACTTCTATCATTTCTTTATTTGACCAGTATTTAATGGGATCAATTATGCTCCTAGCATTTAGTTACCTTTGTATGCACCTGTGCCATGTTTTAAATTTACTTTTATACCTCTGGGCCTTCACATGTGCTATTTCTCTTGTCTGTAATGACCTTTTCCTTCTCCTTCAGTTAGATTTTTAATTTGCTTTTCATTCTCAGGCAAAGTTTCACTTCAAGGAAGTTTCTCCTGATCTTCAGTAGAATATGGTTCAGAAAACCCTTCAGTCTTCAGAAATTATTTATTGCTACTTCTATACATGCATTTACTTTAACATAACATGATTTTGAAATTTCTTATCTACCAGATAATAAGATTCTTTACAATAATCAGCCTTCAAAAGAGTTAAGGTTTTTATTTATTTTTGTTTATAAAGAGTTTGCTACATATTTCAGATTGCTTTGGAAACAATTATATATTTATAGTTTTCTGTAATTGTCATTTTGTGTGGATTTTAAGGGTTGCATTATTAGAATGATTTCTATAATGTTTTGTTAAACTAATAAGTAAAGAATTGTATGTGCCAGATATTGTGATGGACACTAAACGGGAATATATATTTAAAACACAGGAAAGAAATTATGAAAATTTTCTGATTCTGAAACAGGCTCGATGGCATGTGCCTGTAATCCCAGCAGCTTGGTAGGATAAAACAGGAGATTCACAAGTTTTAAGCCAGCCTCATCAATGGTGAGGCACTTAGCAATTCAGTGAGACCCTGTTCTAAATAAAATCCTCTGCTGGAGATGTGGCTCAGTGGTTGAGTGCCCCTGAGTTCAATCCCCAGTATTCCACCACCACCCCTGCAAAAAATTTCTAGATTCTAGATGTAACACAGAGAAGGAGATACTACTCTAACTCTCTGAGAAAATTTTAAAGTTTGAAAAATTATCTCTAACTCTCCAAAAACAATGTCTCTCTTCATTTCACAGAATAATTAAATAGAACTTGAAACTTCCGAAGAGAAGCAGCAGCATCCGTTTTCTATCGTTTTAACTAAATTGGAAATACTGTGGTTGAAATCCAGACTTTGAAAGTGGCTGTGAATTGAGGATGCCAAGATTTTGAAGAGAATAGTATTATAAATCACTGAATTTGAACCAAGCATGTGGACACAGACAAATCTGCACATTTATATATACATCTGCATAGACAGATGTGCACACACACACACACACACACACACTCACACACAGACAAACTGTGGTATGGCTAAAAGTTATGAACAGAATTATTATCTCTATGAAGTTTCTAAAGCTACTGATTCGACAGTTGGGGCCTGTGGAAATGGAAGCCTAGTAAAAACACCACACCTTTATTTGAGACCTCTAAGAAGAAAAGGTACATAGGAAATCTCTTCAGGAGGTTTGCCAGTAAATTACAGACCAAACTGGGTCAATATTGTCTATATAAAGAGATTTGTGTAGAAATAAGTGGGAAATGAGGAAGGCCAGAAATCAATAGAATTATATCTTTAAGTGGTTGGGGGGATTTTAAAACACTCACACACAAAGCTGAAAGCTGTCCAACTAGAATTCTACCTTGTTATGTTTTTCACTGGAATATCCTCCAGAGGCACATATGTTGAAGGAATTGTCTCCAATGTGCACAAGTGGAACTTTCTGGAAATGGTTGCAGTGTGAGAGCTCTTGCCTCATTGGTGAATTAATCCATTGATGGATTCATAGTTTGACTATTGGGAGGTCATGGAAACTGTAGGAGTTGGGGCCTAGATAAGGAAATGGTCATTGGAGGTATGTTTTTCTCCCACTCCCACTTCCCTTTCTCTGTTTCCTGGCTGATGTGTGTTCATCTTTGCTCTGAAATGACCATCTGCCTTAATATTCTGCCTCAGCATAGACCCTAAAAATTAAACCAACTGACTATGGACTGAAACGTCTGAAAGCATGATCCATAAGGTATATTCCATTGTATAAAGTTAATGTTATATGGACAGGGTTAGGCTCAGTGAAACTTTATGGTTGTTTAACAAGGCAGTTCTTTTAGTCCCAGGAACAGTGTGCCTGAGATCAAGGTCCAAACTGATAAGACTGTAGCACAGAGCCTCCTCAAGCAGAGCATTGCCACAGCAGCTAGATATAGCGCATGTATTAGTCATGTCACTAGTTCCTAGGAGAAACTGCAGGGCATTCTAAGGGTGGGAAATAAAGTGCCAGTTACCCCCTGGGAGTTTGCTCACCAAAGGAAGCTTCCCTGTATATTTCCATGGTCAGAATCCCTAGGGAATAGTAATTTGAATTAATTACTAAATGGTAACTGTAGGCAGATAGGATTTGAATGAAGGATGTGGTAGAAATTGTCATGGAAAAGCTATCTTCTCCTTATACTAATAGTGGACTTTTGACCTTGTACTAAAGATGAAGATGTGCTTATTCTATGACCATACAATTTCACACAGAAATATATTATGGACAGAATTAAATGAAGAGAATTAAACGAATATCTAATATGTGCATTAAAATGTTCTTATAGGCCTTATTCATAATGGCACCAAAGTAATTTTTTAATATGTTGCGTAAGTTCTTGATAATCTTGGAAAAGATTGGGGAAAGTTACCAAGACCACTTTCATCTTAAATAAACTTTAGTTTTCATATTTGACTTATCATTTATAAAAATTTGTTTAGGATTATGGTATATGAATAACTAAGAGCAACTCATCATTTTTTATGACTATTTTTGAAGCATTTGCACAGGTCAAGAAGTAATTAATTGAAGGGCAGAGGAAAATATTTGTCATGTACCTGTGAAACAACAACAATAAAAAATGACCTCTCCTTTGTCTTTTAGCAATGCCAGAAATCATAGTCCTAAGCTATATTCTTTTATTCAGTTTAAGGTTTTTATTCATAATAAAGCCGTTTTCAGGAAATATAAAACCTCCTATTATTCTCTGTTCTTCTCTCTCTATCCCTTATCCTTTCATGCAGAGTCAAAATAAAATATGCCTACTTCAAGACCTCTTTCTATTTTATCTCTGCTTTAGTGATTTACCGTGTGTCATATCTTTACACGGGCGGGGGCGGGGGGAGACACCACCAGCATGATGCTGGTGCTATTTCTTCATTAATGACCACTATGAAAATGGTGCATATCCTTTCATTTTCCAGCATCCTATTTTAGCCACCCTCTGGTTGCAGCATGCCAACTTGGGTACATGGTAGGCATTTCTCTGCATTTTGCCAATTCTCTTTACTGAAACCACAGAAAAGTGTAGGGAAGAAGTAGTATTGATTTTTAATAGACCCCTTCTCTCCTGTCACGAAGTTGTAGAGGATGGGAGTCTGGTGATAAATGTCCCAGACCACCTTCCTTTGAATTGATTGGACAGATAATCAGGTTCCTGGAAGAAATGAGTCCCTAAAATCTACATGACCAATTTCATTTGCAGACCTTTAACTCCTCATCTGTGCCTGAGTTTGTTTCCCACACTCCTATTCAATGGATTGCCCCCTTCACAACCAACTCCTAAAGCACACCACCTGTACTCTAGCTAGTTCCCTTTCATGCTGTGCTTCAGAGGTGGCATAAAATAAAAACTATGCTTTGGAACAAAGCAAGAAATGACCTTTAATTTAACATGTGAAAGGCAAAGGGAAGTTGAACATCACTTAGAGGTTTATGTATTAAGATAGCCTAGAAATAATTCTGGCTGTAATTAGGAATGGAAGGAAGCCCATATTCTTTGCTACCAAACATTAATGAAAATGTAGTTCATAGCATTTGCAATATTGCAGATAGTTAAATGTGAGTTGGAGGGTATACTCCTCTTAGAGATAATTTTAGAACTGATGATTTTAGAACTGTTGGAACCTTGTCTGGTCAGAGAGAAACAATTTTTCCCCACTGGGAGTCATTTTGTTTAAATTTCTTATAAATGTTGTCATTCAATTGGGAAGTAAAAAATACAAAAAGCCTTCTAATGAAAATACAACAGAATTCTCTAAGTTTTAGTTCTATTTAAAAGTAATGCTGCTATCTGAAACTCAATTGTGATTTGCAGTCAGTCCTTAACTTTATTTTTAGGAAGTTTTTTCCATTTACTTATTTTCCTATAATGTTGCCAGGAACTTATGTTCATAGACCAGTGAGTTTAAAAATATAATATTTGGGGAAAACAGTGAAATTTTCTCACAATATACTTTTCAGTATATTTGCTACCACAAGTAGTTTATTATATGATATTTTTGTTTTATTCCTTACCTAAAGTGGAAAATATACAGAAATCAATGGACTATCATTTATATTTTACTCCAAATTACAATATTTAGAAAGTCTTACAAACTTTTATTGCATTGCCTGCCTAATGTGCTCATAGTAATCTTTTTATTATAGCGTTGCTTTAGTTACTGCTGTTTTACTTGTTAACAGTATTATTTAATCAATGACATCAAACTGTGGTGTCAAGAGTAGACTGTACTTCTTTATGAACTGCTGGTTTATGGTGCTGTGTTAAGTAAAACAATTTATGCCTGTTGTTACTACATATTTTTACTGTTCATTTTCCTTACATTCTTTTCTGTTGAATGAATCACAGGAGAATATTTCATAGTAAATTTTTTAACTTGTTTTTTACTTAATGGCATCTCCTATTTTCCCAACTGAGTTTCCTGAAATGGAAAGTTGACAGCTAAATACAAAATATAGTTCATTCTGCTTAAAAATAAAGTATCTGTATATTTATAGCTGTACAATAATGGACTCGACCTAATAATTGCTAAGGTATTTTGAGCCAAAAGTACTTCAAATGTTCAGAAAGTTTTAAAATATATTGGTATAAATATTCACCCTTTAGGGTCAGGAAGTTATCAACCAGAATGAATCTTGGATATAAGTGTAGAGTGAACCAAATGAGTAAAGGGTCTGGAGATGAGCAATTTCCTCCTGCAGGGTAAATGCAAATGTTTCAAGAGAGCAGCTACACACAAAGGTGCAGAAATGATTGAATACATTACCTACAGTTCTGGAGAAATTAATTTGCTTTACAGTGAAAGTTATCTATTCTCAGAATATTTTGCTGGTCTTCATGCAAAATTGGCTCGAATATACTACTTGATGCTCTTGAGTAGCCCTACTTTAAAGAATTTAAGAAGGGTATTGATAGATTAAAATTTAAAAAAAATATATCTTTGAAGGTAGGAAAGGTTGGATGGAAAACATGGAAGAGTTCAGGTTTCTAAGAATTCTGGCTTTCTTTGGTATTAGAAAATAGCACATGCTTATAAATACTTAAATGTGTAATCTTAATAATAATTTATTTACTTTTAAGACATTTTAGTTTCTTACATATTAATGACTGATTTTGTAAGTAATTATGTAATACCTGTGTATTTTTTACCATATAGAAAAAAGGTTATCATGCTTATTAATGTTTATAGCTATTAACATATTGTTATGTGGTGTGTTATCTATTAATAAAATGAAAACACAATTTAAGCATATTACAAAAGTGTTAAATAGGCTTAATTTCAACCCCAGACTATGGATATTAATAAGGTGCTCTATGAACATAATTTTTGCCTAAATAATGAGTACAAGTTATATTTTTCTCTGTATTTTTAGTTTTCTACTCTTTGCATATGTTTACCTGCCATTTTAAAAGGAGAAAAGAACAGAAAGCAATTAAGGAAAAAAAAGTATCTTCCCTGTTAAGCAGTTGAATAAATTATTAATTTCTCTCCTTACTTACTCTTGGTTGAACAGACAAACAAAATAATTGAATTTGGTTCAATATTCTCCACATAAAACCAAACACATATAAATATCTCCTAAATTTTCCAGAATTTAGAGACACTGACCAAATGCAATTATTGGAAAGATCTATCACAATCATGATCTTTCTCTTTTTCTTAGTACCATAACTTCTATCAAGTTTGCTAGTGGACTGGTGGTAAAAGCAATACAAACACAATAATGTGTACCTTTTGAAATAATTCTGTATGGAGATACACCTGATATGCTCATAGAGAATGTATTTAGTGAATTAGTTACTACTATGTTTGCATAAAGTTGATTTATTTCTTCTATTTCATTTTGATTTTGACTATAACATATAAAATCAACCCCTTCTCCAAAAGTATTCTAAAATAAAAATGGCAAATATACAAAATATCAAACATCAGTATGAAGATTGCATCAAGAATAATCATTCAGTTAATCCTATCAGCATTAAATATGAATATTAGTTGAAATAAACATAATCTAACTATAACATCTGTAGAAAAATTAAAATTGACATTTATTACATAAAGCTGCATGAATTATATGACAGATTATGAGGAAATGTATGTTGAATCTTTCTTTCTTACTTTTGGTTTTCTAGCATTATTTGTTCTAAGTCATATATGCATGTACCAGTGAATAAAGTTGAACACATTAATGCTTAAATAAAAGTTTATTTACAATAAATAATCTGCAACCACTGACTTCATGAATGCTGAATTTTTGAGTATAAGACCACTATAGATATAACATAATTGTGGAAAGTTGCTAAATACCTCTTCCTATAGGAGCATTTTAGATATGGCAGTGTTTTTCTAGTCAGCTCATTACAAACAGAAGCACTGTCACTGTTTGAGTTATGATCAATTAGAGTCAGTTATCTTTTTAGCAGGCAGGAAGAGGTGCATTTCTTCTGATTTGGAGAATCATAAGTTTCTTATAAGCCACTATCTGTGGTTTCAGCATGTCAATCACTTCAGAAAATTCCCCAGTATTTCATAAGGGATCCAAATTAATTAGGGTAGAAGTTTCTCCTTTCATCTTTCATGCTATCATTTTCACTAGTGTCTTTAAGATTCCCTCCTCTTTCTACAGGACCACCTACAAGAGTCTAGGTCTGTTAAGAGAGAAGGGTACCTGGAAAATAACACTCATTGGGTAGGTGGGAAATGTGGTTCATGCTTGTGAACAATTCTAAACTCCTCCGGGATTATTGTAATGTAATCCTCCAGATTGATCTTGCCTTCTCCTCTCTTTTTATTCCTCTTGCTCCCCATATCTAGTCTTGAATATTCTTACTAAGTAAAAAACAAATTATAAAAGCAAACTATCACTGGTAATTCTTTTGAAATGTGTGTGTGTACATGTGTGTTTTCATTCATATTCTTAAGTATATATGCACATATTCACATGGAAATATATGAGAAATACATCCACATAGGAGAAAAATAATAAGATTTAAACTAATACCCATATGTGCAGTATACCAAACATATATGGATTATTTAAAACAGCAAATTTTCCTTTGCAAATATTAAATACAGGGGGAATATGACAGTACATATTTAATAGCTCATTTCTCATAGTTCTGGAAGGTATATGTGTGAGATCAGGTGCCAGAATGGTATGGTTGTGATGGGGGCCCTCTTCCATGTTGCTGATTGCTATCTTCTAATTTAATAAAAATATTTAGCCACCTGCCTTATCTCTTCTTCTTCAAATGCTTTCGAAGTACCCATCTTCAACTTAGATACTTCATAGTTACATTACAATATTAAGTTAAATAATAGATAACTTTTATATTATACTCATTACCTTCTAATCAATTGTGAATCTTACAATTACTCTTTGCTTTTGTGACTCTTTGTTTTAGCTGTTATCTCATTATAATCACATAATAAAAATTTCTATGTAATTATAATGAATTTTATAATATCAAATAATTTTACCACTTCTCTTTCAGCAATATATTTAATTAATGTTTAAAAACATCAGTTCTATTTCCTTCTCTAAAGTTCTCCACCTGGAATCCATAACCTTCTCAATTCTATTTGTTTTTTTGTTTTGTTTTGTTTTTTGATAATTCTTTTTTTTATTAGTTGTTCTCAATTCTATTTGAATCATTTGCACTTTGGGCCTTACCTTAGTTTATTTTCTGTTACTATAATGGAACACCTGAGATGGGATAATTTGCAAAGGGATGGGTTTAGTTCACCCTATAATTATGGAAATCCATGAGCATGATTCTCACATTTGTTTGATTTCTGGTGAGGGTCTTGTTCAACTCCATGTATGGCAGAAAAACTGAAAGGGGAGCTGGAGTGTGTGGAAGAGGGAACATGTGATATATACATGGTATAGGATTGCTTTATCAAATTCTGCTCTTATGGCAGCTAAACCAGTTCCCAGAGAGGAAGAACTCATTCTGACCAGAAGGGAGTAAGCTATTTATGATGGCTTTTATTCTCATGTCCCACACATCTCTCACTGGAGAATACCTCCTAACACTGCCATGTTGAAAAATTAAGTTTCAATATAAATTTTTATAGAGACTAACTGTACTCAAATCATAGCAGGTTAGTAATATAAAACCTTAACTGTGGTTTCTTTATGCAATCATTTTAGGATTTCCAATCACATTTATCTTGCTTGCATCCACTGTTACATGGATTACTAGTTTTCATCCTCTTTGACTTACATGATATTTCACAGGAGCACATCATTTATTTTGAAAAGCACTGGAACTTTATATTATTTTTATAATTAAAAATATAAACATACATATAAGAACAAATATAGGGGTCAATCATAGAAGTATTACAAAAGAAAATGTTAACAATAAATTAATCATCATTCCATATTATTAAATTCCACCAAACTGATCTTACATAGCTTTTAAACATTCAGAAAATGAACTTAATTTATACAAGTACATTACATTTAATATTATGTTACCTAATTTTAATATAATAGTTATAATGTTATAATAAAACTTAAGGGGTTGTAGCTTAGTGGTAGACACTTGCCTGGCACATCTGAGGCCCTAAATTTGATATCTACCACTGAGAAGGGGGCAGTAGGAAAAAGATAGCCTAAAACATTATACTAGCACTTCAGCCAAAGAATTATGTTAGGTTATTCATGTTAATATTTGTATATATAACTCATATTATATAATTGGTTTATAAAATTTTATATCATTAAAATTCAATTTGCTAAAATGTTTCTTTATTTCTTACTGAAGAATACTGACATTCCCTTAGAGCCCTTTTTATCTGTAAAATAATTAAGGAAATGCATAAAGTCTAGAATTGTATTTAAAAAAAAAACAAGTAGAATTTATTGAATGGTTCCTAAGTATACAGCACTTTTTAAAGGCACTAATCTGTGTTTAAAAATGCAATCCTTATATTACTAAAATTACCCACATTTATAGGGGAGCTTAGGAACTGAGAAATTCAGTAGTTTGTCAAGGACACAGATTCACTAGTGTATTTGTACATAATACTTACTAGATAAATGATCAATTGTTAATAACGGTTGTTAAACCACTTAGCTGTAATGTGCATAATAGATGGAACTCCATAATTTCTCACCATCGTGATATTTTTGAAATTTTATTACTTTCAGAAAGTAAGATCTATGTCAATACTCAAATTTTGCATTTTCTAGTGATACAAATACAATAAAAATATTTTAATTTGCCTTACCTTACTAGAAGTACAAATTGTTAAGATAATCATTTTAACCTAATATTCTGATAAACTGAACATGTTTTTTTTGGTAATTTGAATGAAATGTAGTCAATAATAATAATATTATATAAATATTTAATTTCATCTAACTTTTTGAGTAAATTACAGTTATACTTAATTTTATTCAAAGTAGGTATCACTGCTCAGTTATTTTTACTTCCTTATTAATGATGAAAAGTGAAATAATGTGATGATCTCATCATATAGAGAATTTCAAGGGGGATAGTAAAAATTTACTTGATGAAATTTTTGTAACATTATTATGCATATGGTACATAACTATATTTATATAGTTGTGGAAATAAATATATTATACAGGTGAGAGAGATGAAAGTTTACTTTTTGGAATAACACATTGCTTTCTGAAACCAACTTTAGTTAAATGGAGTGCTGAAATTACAGGCGCATACCTGTAATCTCTGCCTCTGGAGGCTGAGGCAGGAGTATGGAGTTCAAAGACAGCCTCAGCAAAAGCAAGGCACTAAGCATCTCAGTGAGAACCTGTCTCACTGAGCATGTGGCACAGTGATGCTGTGCCCTTGATTTTAATCCCTGGAATTATATATATAGTAGCAAAGATACTTTTTCCCTCTTTCAATTTTTTTTTCAGGTGTTAGTCATGGTGATACAAAGCTGAATAACACACCACCAAAGACTCAAATTGGAAGCTTTCAAATGTGAAAACCCAGCATTTTTCTTATTTACCCTTAAGTGCTGTGGCAGAGTTGTTAGGAGGTCATAAAGACATTAAGAAATCTATATAAAATATTTTAGTTGAGTACTAAAGTTACATTTTATTTCTACAACATGACCCACCAATAAATCAGGAACACAATGTCTATCAGGAGGCTGTGAACACTTCCAAATGGTAAAGGAACTAAACTTTCATGGAGAGAGATGCTGATAGCTACAGATTGCTTCCCAGGAAAACCAATAGAAATAATGATTTATATAACTATGTCAACTTAGGGTTGGAGAATCATCCCCGAACTCAAGGAAAAATAAAGAAACAAGAAGATCTATTGCTACAGATAACTAATAGATAGAAATATGTGATCCTTGTAGAGAAATCATAGTTTCCCTGCAGGCATGTGTAGTTTATGTGTACAAAGGGAAGTGAGAGTTCATTCATTATATACAGAAACTCTCAGTGACACAAACTTGTGCTGTGGAAACAATTGGTCTTGTTCTGTTTGATTTGTGAAATTTGGGACATTTTGGGGGGAGTAAATGGATTCTAGAGCAATTTAGGTGAATAGGTAACACAATAGATGGATCAGTAAACTTTGAAAAGTGAAATGATGGAAGATTGCTATCAATAATTATGCTGAAACAACAGGCATAAATCAGAATTATCTAGATAATTTGTAGTGTATATGCACTCTAAATTTAGAGCATCTTTATCCAATCCTAAGACAAGAGATATTTAAACAGAGGCAGAAAGGTCATCATAATGAGTTAAGTGAAAAAAAAAATGTTTAACAAATCAGATTAAGAAATAACTAAACAGCATATATTTATTGGTGTCTTTATAACCTTGTATCTTTGAACCAGAAAATGTAGCTATGTTGATCAAATAGTTTATTGACTCTAACTATGCATATCCTGTGAAATCAGAAATCTTCTTTAGTAGAGTAAGTACAATTTCTCTTTATAGATCCCCTATTTATGTCTATAGCAATAACAACTTAGAGATCATGTTATAAAGTCAAGTGATACACTTGAGAAGAATTCAAATGAGTAAGAAAGCTTAATTTAAAAAGTTAAGCTTTTACTTGGCATTAGTTTCAATTTATGGGTTTATTAAGGACTGGATATTTGTGTTCTTACAAAATTCATATAATTAAATCTATTCTCAGTAATTTTATTTGGAGAGAAAGCCTTTAAAAGTGATGAAAGAAGTACTTTGATGAATTTTGTTTTTTTTTTTTAATCTGTTTTGTTTGTTTACAGGACTGGCAACCCCACCTAGGGCCTTACATATACTAAGCAAACTCTCTACCAAGGTGCTACATGTACCCCTACTTCTGTGTTCCAGTTTTATTGTTTATGGAAGGTAGAACTTGTAAGCAAGGAAAGTGTTTATTTAGCTGAGGAGATTTCCAACTGTATTATTGAAAAATAGTTCCATTTATCTTTATAGTAAAATAAAAAAAAAAGAGAGAAATGATTTGAAGATGGGATTATTAAGCCAAAAGAAAAAAAAAATGGAAGTTAAAGGTTTGGAAAATTCTCAGCCTACCTATGCTTCAAAAAGATAAAAGAAAGAAATCATGCAAAACATGAGAGAACACTGTGAGTGTGAAAAAGCAACTGTTTAGAATATGACTATGTAAGAAACAGACAGACTCAGCTTAAACTGAAGAAAAGGAGACAAAATGGCATAAAGGATAGTTGTCACACTTACATTTCACAGGATGGGTCCAGAGAGCAAATGTGTTCTATTTTTCAAGATCAGAAGAGAGGGCTGAGGATGTGGCTCAAAGAGTAACCTGCTCGCCTGGCATGGGCGGGGTGCTGGGTTCGATCTTCAGCACCACATAAAAATAAAGATGTTGTGTTCACGGAAAACTGAAAAATAAATATTAAAAAAAATTCTCTCTCTTCTCTCTGTCTCTTAAAAAACAAAACAAACAAACAAACAAAAACCCCTCCATCTCATTTAGAAGAGAATGACTTCCAGGAGAACCAGAGATCATCAGAGATGCCTCTTCCATTTCAAGAGGGAAAGGAATGGCAATGTATTGTTTTCAAGAGGCCAAAGATCATCAACCTAAACCCATGAGCGTGGGTCCACCTGGAGCCCTCAGAGCTTGACCCCCATCTGGAAGAGCTCTGAGGGCAGGATCACTATCTTAGTAGCTTCAAGGCTGGACCTCCCTGCATTGGGCTCAGAAACCTGGACATGAAGCCAGAGAGATTTATCCTAAAGGCTTAAAGTCTTACAGAGTTTACTTTGTTAAGTTTTGGACTTGCTCAAGACCTGACACTGTTCCTCTCCCCCCAGTTTTTCTTCCACAATGGAATATCCACCTTATGTGTGTCCCACCAATATATGTTGGTTAATTTTGAAAATAAAACCAATAGCTTTATTAACCTAAGACAAACTACACATGCCTTTGGTTAAAACTTGAATTGCAATTTTACTTCATTATCTTCAGAGGAATAGGTTTAGTTTTCAGTGGTATTGCCAGTTTTCTCACAGGCCTTGTTTTACAATGAGATAATAATTTGACAATGACTTACCTACTATTTCCAACTACTACCAGTTTTAGATGTGATGAATATCTATTCCTTTATAGAGAATGTGAAAATTATAATATGTATAGTTTTTAAAATTTGCGTTTATGGTGGGAAGACTGTCTTTGTCCATTTTGACTGCTCTAACAATAGTATCATAAATTAGGTAGCTAATAAGTGAAAGACACTTATTTCTCAGAATTCTGGAAGCTAAGAAAAAAGGCAATGATAAATTCAGTATCTGGTGACAGCTGATTTCTGGTTCATAGCTGGTCATCTTGTCACTGTGTTCTGAGGTGGAGAAGCAAAGAGGGACCTCCTTAGTCCTCTCTTATAACAGCACTAATCAGAGTCTCCAGGTTTTTATCTCCAGATGGCCTCACTCCCAAACACCATCACACCAGGTATGGAGTGTACCTCCTCTCCTTTTCTCCTTTTTTGTATGAGAAGGGCATATACAGCAAAAAGTGACATAGGCATCCAGACAGAAAACTTCATTTTAAATTGAGTTTTTTGAACTTTAGTGTTGGTAAGCATATTGAATGTTATTTTGGAGGGATTCACATTACAAACCTGGTTTGAGTGTTGACCTGCTAAAAACCGTGGGCATCCGGATTCATTTGCTAAGCTTTTAAAAAATATCTAAAATACACCCATGTATTCACATTCTTGAGCTTTACTTTCAACCTAAGCAAATGTTTGCTGTCAGGAATTATAACAGTTTTATGTTTCCCTATTTCCTTATTTCCATTGTCTAGGGAGGCCATAATCTGTTTATAAATAAAGAGCCTTTTGTGAATATTCAGAATTACCAGTGCATGAGGAAAAGCAAAAATGAAAATACAATTTAATTTGTCAAGCATGCTTTTTAAACAACCCATGAATATTACAAGGGAAAGTTCTTATTTTAAAAATAATTGAATAACTACAATTAATTTCCCTGTTGTTTTAGGCATCTTCTTAATTAAATATTTAGGTGTTGTCTCTGAAGATACAGTTAAGATCTGACTCTGGAAGATTGCTTTCAAATATAATTCACATGTTGTAATAAATTAAAAATCAATAGCATTTTGAAAAGCTATAGACAAATCCTATTAACTTATTAATTCTTACAGAAAGACAATTTTATGTTCTATTTTGTGCTTTTTAGTATAAAGCTGATTTTTTTCTTATGTTTTAGTTTAGAAACTTTTGATTGTACATAGAATAGATTTTATCTGCTTCCATAAGGTTTTTATTTATACTAATCCTAAATTTATTATTTTATTATTAAATATAGTTTACTTAATATGACAAAGTATAATTTTTAGTATGATAAGTAAAAAACATGATATTTTACATATTAAATATTAAAATAGAATGTATAACATTTAAATTTACAAACATCAGATTTGATATTCATTGTGTCACTTAAATGAATACTCTATGAAAGACATATATTACCATTCTTGAAATTTCAGTACATTGAAAGTTCATTTTTACAAATATTGTGAATATTTGTTTTCATATTGCAAATCTTGAAATATATACAAATAAATACTATTGCACTTCTAAAATTACTTTCAATGTACTTGTTTTATCCATAAATACTCCACTTGGACAATATTTTCAAAATTATAATAGTCTATAATATATTTGTAGAATTGTTACATGGCATTTCCCATTAAATATTTACTTTTCTTGCAATTTCTTCTTTTCTAGACCCCATTATCATCTCATTTTGACTAGAACTTTTTCTGTTGTTGTAATAAATTGCTTGATCTTAATCTAGTATGGTACTTTCTGTTTCTGTTTCTAAAGCATGAAAATATTTAACATTAGAACCCTCACAATGATCCCTTATAACCAGGATATCTATTTGTTTCAATCTCCTGTCTTCAAGCCATCTGATAGGGATGGGGATGTTTCAAGTATCTATGTGTGAAGGGAAGAAAATCTATTATTAATTTATGGTATATTAAAAATTTGTGTGTTATTTTGGGCATATGGAAATGACAATCAATTTAGTCCTAGTTTGTATGCTAGAAATTACATTTGAATAGCTTGTAGAGTTATATAGCTACTAGGATTTGGACTTGAGATCTAGAAAACAGAATTATTTTTTACCATTATTTATTTTACTTTCCATTAAACTCTTCCAAAGGCATATTTTTATTTTTTTAAAGAAAACCCATAGTTTTAATAAAAGTAAAAATAAGATAATATGAAATATATTTAAAATGTAATGCATAGGGGAAAAACATCACTGAATTTTTATTAAAATAACTACCATTTGATGTTTCTTTCTAAATAACTTATATAAAAGAGCTGTGTATTATAGACTTTTTTATTTCCATTCTATAATGAAATTATTCATTCAATATTTATGATTTTGTTACAATTGACACTTAAGTATGTAAATTAACTTGAATGTTTGACCTAGACAAGTAATACTTCAATATACCTTTAACAAAATCAATAAATGTATGGATACCTAGAGGATAATTTATCAAGGCTATTACATTTTTAATTGTATGTGACAAATTTCACAGATGCTGGATGCATAAAATTATGATGAATACTCTATAAATGCTTAGTATATATTAGATATTTCTATTTTATTTTAGTTATGACATTAATCTTTGATCTTATTTCTGTAGGCAATAGGAAAAAAAATTTAAGGTTAGGATCATTGCTTTTAAAAAAATGAACTTGCTTATTTTTGATATTTTAATCCACAAATTTTATTTCTATTCCAAATTACTACAATTTATCATTTCAAAAGATAATAAGATTTTTAAATACATTAATTTTAATTTTGTTAACCAGGATTTTAACCCAGCTTAATGCTAAAATGTAAAACTGAATTGGTCTTGGCACATGGCAAAATATGTTAGACTAAAAATTCTCAAATATGCAGTGCTAAATAATTCTCCTTTTAAGTGAAACTTATATAATTACATTTATGTACAAAATCAGATTGGCAATGAGAAATTATTTTTACTTAGTTATTTATTGTGACAATACCACTGCCACATTATATGTCTGTGAATATTTATTTGTTTATATTGTGAATTCAACAATAAACAATAATTTTTATGCTTACCTGTGTCAAAAAAATCCTTTGTCAATTAAATATTTATATATGTATACACATATATATTAACAAATTATCTCTAAACAATCAAGCTTTTGCTACAATGGTTGAATAAAAGAATTTTGATAGAGAAGATTAAGATCTCCATCAGAATTACATAGATCCTAAGACAAAACTCAAGATTCCCAAAACCATCTTCCATCTGATGACATGCACAGGTAGCTCATGAAGAAGACTTATTTTTAAAATAACAGAACCACATACATAAGGTTTATGAGGACCTTTAACATCAAGATTTCCACCCCAGTTATAAAACAGCTACACAACCATCTCTCAATTGGTAATAAACCTTTGCTCCTCTGGACTTCTCTCCAGTTGCCTGAATCTCAGTCATATAATCTTTGTCTGATAAAGTTATCTCTTAGCACTCCTTAGCTATGAAGGAAAATCAAATTATTCTGAAAGATACTCAATTTTAGAAAATCTTATATATTCTTTATTCTGGTACCATAATGATAAGGAAGTTCATCTACCAAGATCCTGTAACTTTGGGAATCATACATTTGATATTCCTATGACATGTTCCTTGAGTGTATAGAACTTAGTTCCTTATGGATTCTCACCAAGTTAACCTTAAATTCATCCACAGTACCAGACGAATAAATGCTTGTTTTATTACCTTGCAACTTATTTCTGAAAATCTGTTTCTTAATGTGTATTTTTTAGTTATAGATGGACACAATACATTTGTTTATTTATTTTTATGTGATGCTGAGGATCGAACTTAGTGCCTCGCATGTGCAAGACAAGCGCTTTACCCAGCTCCTGAAATCTTAAAAATAGACATAAAATGTTATTTCCCAAATATAGTTGAAATAGTTGGAGAGGAAGATACAAACTCTCTTTTGAAATGAATGCAAAACAGTGGCCTGAGAAAAGAACTTAATGACTCAGCCTCATGACCACATCATCACAAGCTGTTCTCAAATGCTTCCAATTTACTAGATCCTGGCTGCTCTTCTCTTTTTTTTTTTCTTCTCTTTTCCATATTTAAGGTCTAACTTAAATATTTTCAGTATGAACTGATTTTCTTATCACTCCAACTGGTCTTAATTTTTCACAGTTTATACTAAAAACATTAAATTAAAAGCAAAATTATCATGCTTAAATCATAAAGAAATACATTTGAAAATAATATAAGTATTAGTAGATCTTCGAAAGAAAGAATTCAAAATATTCTACTGACATGATATTCACAATCTCTTGTTTCAATCTTAAGAATATGGTTTCATCAAATAATTCACAGTTTTAATCTTAAATGCAAAATGATGCCTTTATTTCCTTGAGCCATAAAAAATGAATGTTTTAAATTTAAAAATACATTTTGTTTAAAAGCATCTCATAGGGGCTAGAAGTATACCTCAGCAATAGAATATGGCAGTAGCATGCTCAAAGACCTGGGTTTGATATGAGCACTAAAACACACTCAAAATATTACCATTTACACCATTTTCCAAGGACTGATTAAGAATTAATTACTACTCCTGAGGTTTTATTATTGACCATCCTTCCTCTTTCATTTAAATTTCAAAATATTTACTATTATTTGTGTGATGATGTGTAACAACTCATTGTTATATTGCAATGTGTTGATTATAGATTTCCATATTTTTCAACATTACAATCTTAGATTTTATGTCATTTTTTTTTCAAAAAATGGGGTGCAATGATTAAGTGAACTTTTTAAAAAGAAAACTTTGACAATTTTATATAAAAATATTTTATTACTAAATTGATTTTGGTGCAAGAAGATTGGAATGTCTGCAATCATCATAAATATATATGTCAATGCGGTGGTGATTATTATGCAGTGAAATATGGTCTTTCACTATTTTCATTTTAATTTCATTTAAAATATAAAATAATTTAAAATGATTTTCATCCTCTAATGAGTGGCTCAATAATAAAAACTGCTAGCATTAGATGTTCTGCTAAAGTAAGCTATAAGAATTACATTATTCATTTTGCAAACACAGCTCTCATGCTAGATGCAGTGTGATGTAATATGTAGTTATATATAGGTGGCATGGCCAAAATGCATCTCACAGGAGTCAACATGCTAGTCCATGTTCATGCTCCTCTGAAGTAACAAAGTAGTTAATTCCAACATCCATTTTACTTTTGCAACTCTTACTAAATACATGGTACTATAGCTTTTAGAATTTCTGTAATGTGTGACTCAAACTGTGGATACTCTAAACTATCAATATATTATATACTTTCTATTCAACCATGTTTCTACATTATCATCTGTACATAGAGGAAGAATTTATTACAGTGGAGATGCAAAAGAACCTTTGTGTGAGAGACATTTTATGAGAATTCAAATAGCAGATAAAAAATGCATAGTTGTTTAAAATAACTGTTACCAAAAGTTTTTAATTTTTGATCTGAGGTTACCAATCATTTTATAAATTATAAATAATGCATTTGTTTTGTACAGTTTCAATATTCCCTCCCTTTATATGCCTTAATATTGTACAAATTTTGGAGCAATATAAGGATAGGTCAGAGACTTTTATTCTGTGAAATATTCACATGCTCTCCCCCTCCAATCATTCCTTAATACCCTTAGATTTGGAATTATGATTAGTTCTAGCCAGTGGACACTGACAATAAATATTATCCCATACAAAAGCTTTAATACGTGAAAGCTGTGACTCCCCAGCTTTCGTTTTATCTGCTATGAAGAAACCCAAAACTATATGTGGGGGCAATACAGACTTTTAGACATGTCCTCACTATTAGCAAGAAATAAAATAGAACTTGGTAGTGTTATGCCATGGAGATTTCAGGGTTTATATTTTACTGCTCTATAACCTAAATCGTCAACTAATGAAGAAAGAATCTTCCTTTCTTTTCTTCCTTTCTTTTCTTCCTTTCTTTTCTTTCTTTCTTTCTTTCTTTCTTTCTTTCTTTCTTTCTTTCTTTCTTTCTTTCTTTCTTTCTTTCTTTCTTTCTTTCTTTCTTTCAAGAATATATCATTGTATTCCTGCTGTATCTTGCTTCATACAATAAATGATTTGATATTTGGTATTATATTGCTTTCAATTTTCAGGCTCTAAACAATATTTTTTCCCTTCCTTAACAACTTCAAGATTTTTTTAGTAACTCTAAGAAAGCATTATATAACAGGAGAATATTATGGTAAAGCATTTTCAGAAAATAAGTGGTAAGCTGCATAATTTTTTTCTAGTAAATCAGAAATTTAAAATGGCTAACATTTAGATGGAAGTACATTTTCAATGATTCAATCTGACTTAGATCATGCCATGCAAAGAAAAAAATGAGAATTTGCAAATATAAAGAACTAAAGAAATATGACAAGACTCTGTATTTTATTATTGAAACTAAAGCAACAGAACAGATGATTTTGTTGGTAATGAGGTATATGACAATAATTAACTTGTCTTAAAATTACAAAAATTCTTTGCTTCTTTTTTAGATACTAAGGAGTCTAGTTCATGATTAAAAATTTATATGTGATTTTTTTCAGGCCTAATATAGGCAATTACAAAGATTTTGCCAGGCGTTCCTCACAAACCACAGAGAAAGGCTGCCACCCCTCGTCAGGCTTGATGCAGTCAATGAAATACAGTGGCCAAAGGACTTGAAGTCCAAGACAGAGCGCCAGTGGGTGCCATGCTTTTCTGCTATCAGTCTTTCAAACCCAGGTGCCTCCTTGCCTGCCCCTCTGCTGAGGCCCCTCCAGGAGGGAAGAAAGGGCAAACCATGGAGGTAATGGACACTTGTTGCAGACTCTAACCTAGGGCCCTGTGCTTCTCAGTGCCTAGCCCTTCCCCATGCCCTTCTGCCCTCCACTACAGCTCCTTTGATTCTAGGCTCCCTTAGTACTGATATGATATGCCTGTGTGAACCTCTCAGATCACTTTCGGATGGGGCTAAGATGGAAAAATGATCATCTTATGTTTTCTGGAGTTTTAGACTCTTACTATTTCCATTTAGTAAAACTGATATAAGGATTAAATCTTTTTATTTTTGGCTTGTTGCATAAATTGGCTACTCCAATATCTTGACAACATAATCCTCTCTCTCCGATCTCAACTAATTTCCTGACAGGTAGACTTTGCAACAGATTAACAAACCCGTGTAGTAAACAACATAATAGATGTGATATGCTTTGCATTTTAAAATCTACAGTATACTAATGTAGCTCTTTCCTAAAACCAAAGTGCTTTCCAAATTGGACTCTGTATCCTAAGAGTCTACAAATAAGAAAAAATAAGAAACATTATATAATAGCACATAAAAATTTTTCAAATCTATCTTTTTTTCTGCCAAATAAATGTCTTTTTCAGAAGTCTGGAGTATGCCTACCTTGTCCTTAGCTATTCTTAACACAATTATATCACAAATATAGTCTGCAAGGATTTTATCTTTAGGACATTGAAAATATTTAGGTACCTGTTAGAGGCTAGACAAAAATTATTTAGGATATGGGCATTAGATAAGACATACTATACTACCAGTTGGAAATACATTATTCATTGTGTTCACTCACAAGTGGTGCAAACCAAAGAAAATCTTCCAAATTGAGAGTTAACATACCAATTGACAAAAGGAGAAGAAATTAGAAGACATTATAAGAGCAGCTACAGTGGAGTTCATCATGTGGTTAAGTGTATGTTAGATATTCCACTGATCTTATTCAGATTCATACATATTCTGCACAGATTAAGTACACAAGCTGAATGAAATTATATTAGGAATCCTCAATCAATCATCAATCATTATTATGTTCCCTGGTTCACTACACGTGTAAGGAAATGCATGTTCTGGGGTTTCTTCATTGCCATTTAAACCATTAGTTATTGTTTAGTGAGTAGTACAAGAGTTGAAATCATATCTAACTGGGAGAATAACTACAGGATTCATTAACACATTAAGGTTTCAAGAATCCTCCAGGAGCCCTGTGAGATGGTCTTCTCTCAAGACTTATTTCTCTCCTGGTTTCATGTTCTATACTGACTGCTGGAGTAGACTGTCTTTCTCTGAGCATTATTTAATATCAGTACCACAACCCATTCATCTGATTGACATCTAAGAAGTGCTGGTCAGTTTCAGAATTTATATACTCACTTTAAATTTTCTGTCCAATTTTAAAATGTTGGTTTTAAAGAGAAAGTTACATTGCTATAGGAAAAGAGAGAAAATTTCCCTACTGGCCATCAATCAATGAGGGATTTAATTTTAATTTTCATCTAGTAAATAGATTCGCTTAAATTGATCAAAAGGTTTTAAGGCAAGAAATAGATGGAATAAGTGGCCTAAGTGTAAATAGTCTTATTTTTTTGTCTGTTTTTCCCAAATTATAGTTTTATTCAATCAGTACAATTTTCCTATTGATTATAGGTATATTTTGGTATTTATGCAATATACACTGATAGATTCAACTTAGGTCTCTTGAAATAAAGAGAATTGTTGACCTGAGATCCTTGGGCAGGTTGATAAAATACTCTGTTATTTGTAAACTAAACAGATCTTATAAAATAAAAAATATAAAAACATTATATATCATAAATCAGAAAATTCACCTGTAAAGCAATTACCTAGTATGGAGTGAATAGAATTGGGAAAAATGATATTTCTATGAGGAGAGATGCTAAAACAAATTTATAGTAATGCAGCTCCTGATAACCATTTTTTTTCTTTTTTGCATTACTAAGGTGCACTCAACCAATGAACAATACTTCTAGCCCATTTTTTTAATCTTTTTCTTATGATATTGAGTCTCAATAAATTAATAAATTGCTCAGGGTGACATAGAACTTATAATCTTCTTGCCTCAGTCTCCCAAAATGTTGGGACTATAGGTGTGCACCACTGTGCCTCACCTGCTTACAGCTCATTAAAAAAACTAAAACCAAGAATAAAACTCTCACATAATTCCACTTGGAAAATTGTTTTAAGATTTTCATTTGTACCTGATCTGATGAAAGACTGACTTCTAATTCTTATGGTATCAGTTGCTCACTCTATTTTATATGAGATTAAATGGATATTATATTCTCTCTCAGAATAGCCATATATTCCCAGGAAAATTGAAAGTGTATTGCTCATTAAAAGATGTGAATCTACCTCAAATTCAATTTATGTAGTTGTATTTTACCTTCAAAAAATAAATTATTAGTAATATTTGTATTCTAGTTTATATTTAACTAAACTGGTATTCTTAAGTTACTTGCTTTATTTTTATAGGACATTAACCTGGTATGCTTGATAAATATTATGCTATTATTTTTATATTGTCTAATTTTGCAAGATTTGTGTAATCATCTTTGGAACACAGGAAAAAAAGTCTTCCCTTTAATATCAGTTAGCATTGTTCTAGTATCACTAGAGCTTTACCATCAACTGCTTCTTTATGTATTGCTTCAAGTAATCTTTTCTTGAATAATATTTTTAACTAGAATATAGTAATATTAATATAAGGCCTTGCCCTATTATCTCAAATAGTATTACTGGTTTTCTTAAATGATCAATTTTAGACTAGGCTGTTTTCCAACACCATCAGGACTTGGCCCCATAATTCTTTTGAGCAATCAGAGTCTTCCAGGAATGAACTCCCTTAGTAAAAGTTCAATGTACCTCTGATGACATGCACTTATTCTTTTGGAAAAAATATTAATACTTTCAAGTCACTTGGGCACCATTTGCTCTATATAGCCTCATATTGGTTGCTCATACTAATGCAAGGATTGTCATAGAATATTTGGGTGGAAAAGGGTCATAAATAAGCAAACAGTGAGGTTTTTTTTTAATAAGTTTCTGAGTCTCTGCAACAAATATTTTCTTCTGTTTCTGCCCTCACAGGTCTCAGTTTATTCCTTGAGACTAAAACCCTGCCCCTTTATTGATCTACTTTCCTGAACCCCAGACAAATCTTAATTTTTCCAGACCAACATGCCAGTTTTTCACATTTGAACCTTCAATTAGTTTACCTGAGAGTAACTTTCACACCTCTTAAGAGTACAGGCATACTCATTCTATGGCTTAAACAGGCATGCTTTTAGAGCACATCTATTCCCTCTGTTTTGACTATTATAAGAACTGGTGAGGGAACAAAGAAGAATGGAAAGTTGTGAGAAGTTGAAGAAGATTATGTGCACAAATATTTAATTTTTAAATATTTCAGTGGCAAACTGTTTGGAAATTGTTTTTACATAGAGTTGAATGCCATGAATCAAATAAAGTGTAGGATGAGTTAGAAAGGGATATTTTAAAAATTAAAAAGAAAAATATGGCCAAAACCAGGTCAGGAATATTTCTCTCACCTTATAGTGTATTTGTAAGAATATTCTTAATGATAAAGAATTTTGGATTTAGACTAAAAACATTGTTTAGCTTTGATAATACTTTTTCATGAGGATCTTACTTGCAAAGAAATTTAAAAACATTTCATCATGCACCCTGTGAAAGAAGTGAAGACGTACATCTCTGTTTTTCTTTGTTTTATTCTGTGCCATTACTAATGAGAACAAAGAGCATACTTGCATATTTTCCCAAATCCTTGAAGGGTTGCATCACACAGTGCACAGGTGAGTGCTTTATAGTTTTCTTGTATACAATTTCTTGGATTTTATCACTTTGATTTTATGTGATATAAGCATTCCTCTAGTACCAAGTTCACAATACTGGTGTTTCTGGGGAGCTAACAAAAATGTATAAAGATGTACCCTAAATTGGCTTTTCTAAGATAAGAAAAGTCAGCTCTGACTCAACACTTGATTCAGTCTTAATGCAGATGCATGGTAATGTTATTGTGGTTATGCTAAAGAGTAGAGAAAGGATCTGCACCTGATTTGTTCCCAGTCTTTATATCTTTCAAACATTTATTAATAATCTCTGTACATGTGTCCATTACCTCTAACATACCTGCATTGCATTTATACATAACAATCTGTCTTATTGGAAAATTATGTTACTGTACAATTGCCAAAGCTGCATGTAATGAGACATGACTTTCAGCAACATTAGCAAATTTAAATGAATCAATCCACAATTTTGCACCCATTCAATCCTGTTACCAGGGCATTTATCTTTCCAAATCTTGCTATGCTCCTTTTTATGTTTAAACAGGGCCAAGTTAACTAATATAGAAGGTGAAAGCCATTACATTCTTTCACATGTATACACACTTAATGAACACTGTTTCTTATGGTTTCTAATTCTTTAATTCACCAAAATTCTGCACATCATAATAAAGTATTTTTAAAAAGTCTCAGTCATTAGTGCTTTATATAACTTTGGGATTATTAAAATATTTATATTCCAAACTTTGAGCTAAGTAGTAGATGTTCAAAAAATATGAATTTAGATAAATTCAGAACTTAGCATATGTGATCATTATTCTAATCACATTTTAGTAGTAACTTATTTTCTCTCTAAGCTTTAATGATGAGGGTTATATCATTATCTCTCTCTTTGCCATTTTTTCTTTGTATTATTTTTTTTCTTTTTAGATATGAGAAAACAGGTTTATTTAGACCATTAAGGAAACTTTATGAAATTATGGAACCCATAACTTCCAATAAGACATGAACCCAGGAAATCATGTTAATTAAATCTTGCCTAACCACTCTACTGCACACCTTTGAAGAATGTTGGATAAGAAAACAAAAGAATCAGAGAGGTAAGAATTCTGGAATGGATTAATTATAAGAACTCAACAGCTGACCAAATTTCAGCAAAGAAACCAAGGCACATGCCCTTCATGAAATAAGAAGAAATTAATTACAATTGTCCAACACTCTGAAAATCTTTGCTTGGGTAGAGTAGCTCTAAGAAATTTGTTTTGTTCCATACTGCTGAGAAACTACCTAAAATTATGTTCCAGGTGTAAACTTGATATCACATTTTTTTTCTGTGTTTATTTAGCCATCTTTCTTTTCAAACTTTTCTCTGGTTATTTTCTCTTGATGTAATGTACAACATAATAAAATTGTCTGATATGATCATATTTTGTTATATCTATTTTATTTTATGATATGTTGTCAGCTCTAGAATTCCCATTTGATTTTTTTTCCTATTTACTTCTGTTGCATGGTATAATTATGTACTTTATCATTCTTTTGAATGATCACTGTTGTTTTAAGTCTGCTTTTTGCAATTCCAATATTATGAACAATTTTGGGTCAGATTTTATGGTCTGTTTCATATCTGTGTCTTTTTCATGCTTGATTCATTAATTTGTACACATGAAAAGGAGTCAATGTAAGATACAGTCATGAGAAAAAGAAAAAGTGAATCTTATATTGAAATATTCCCCCAAATGTATCTTCTGGCAAGTAGCAGAGGAGCAGGTCATGACAGCCTTCTCTTGACTGCAGATTTTATAGTTCAGCCCATCTCTAGTTCATTTTTCACTCTCTATTGCTCAAAGGGGTGGGTCCACACTAATTTTTTTTCGGTTTTATTCATATATTCATTTGTTTGTTTTTATTCAGGACCACCTCTTTCCAAAATTCTGGACTCTAATATTTGTCTCCTTAGCAACATATGACTACTGGAAATTCTGCTGTACTTGTTTTTGTTTGCACTGTTTACTTGGCTTCTTTGCCTCATGATCTGCAAAGCTTAAGAAGCAGCAAATGTCCCCAAGGAAAAGCCAAACACCTGGCTGCCTTCTCTTTTTCTTCCTTCCATACAGGATCTTAGATCTTTATGTTGCAGCTCCCTAGGAAGTCTGGAGTGCCACTTTTTATTTTCTTATGACTGCAGTTCCTCCTGAGAGGTACCTCGCATATAAGAAACTGTCTTCTCCGTGGCTGATAAAACTAGAGTTAACAAATTCTCCAAGAAGAAAAGCAGCACGCAGAATACTGGGCTCAGTTTAATGGAGCTTTCTTCTCTGTTGGATCTTATTTAAAAATACTGCATGAACACAATTCTAGGATTCATCCCAGTTCCCTGAAAATTTCCACTCTAAGGCAGGAGTCATGGAGCTTAAAGTTTTATTAGCTTAGCAATAAACTCAGCTGTGATTAAAATAAAGATTTTAATAAATATCTTGATGCTTTCTAAATATCAGTAGATTTCAAAAAGTGCTATGAATAAAAGCATAGTGATCCACATTTGGACTGTGTTAGGAGAGACCAATACAGGTTTTCTAGTATAGGTCAAATTTTATTTAGTTATTAAAAGTCATTAATATAAAAATAAAGAGGTTTGAAGGCAGGGGTCTGAAGGAAGTAGAAGCTTATGTAAGCCTATAGAGTTATGAAACACTATCATCAGTTGATCAATACTGCTGGAGAACAGAGTATGACTAGGAAAAGAACAAAAATAATAAACTATAAAAATGAACAGTTGATTAGAAGGCAGTTGACAATGTGCTTCATATATCAAAATAAAAATTCACTCTGTTAGATGTTTCATAACATTATTATTATTATGTTTTTCTAATAATAACCATTGCTATTATAAAAACAAAAGTTTAAGAACATATATAATAAAAAATTAATTATTTAAAAACATGAGATTAAATGCCAGAGAATATGGATATCATTTGTTGACTCTTGCATTTCATCATTCAAAATAAAGCAAATTGTTTTCTATTATTGAGATTTTATTCCTCATAAATACCAGGTATTTTAAAGAATCATTATAGAATAAAATAAATATTTCTAAATAACTATATAAACTAAAAGCAGAAGAAATTATGTTGGACTGACACAGTATAATATTTTTTCTTCTTTTTCAATTAAACCGTAGACTCTCCTGAAAACAGAGTGTGTTTACAGTCAATATAACTACATTAGATTAACTACAGAAAAATTCATTTCAAAATCGCATATACTTGAGATGCTTGTTACAGCAGTCAGAAATCATAGCATATTTACATATTTTTCAAAGACAAGATCCAATCTCATCTAAAATGTCCTGTCAATGCTGAGATGCAATAATCCCTCCTGCACATTTAGGGAAGGTCAATGAAAAGAGGAGCTCCAATTGCCTTATTAAAATGGCAATGAAACCAGTCAATACTGCCAGACAAATGAGAATTTGAAGAAGTGTTTAAACCTCCTCTGGAGCATGTCCAGACATTATGGGACTACACCAAATTGCTTGTGTTCTGATTTCATTTTGTTGACTCTTGGGAATATTTTCAATTCACCTCAGCTCTTACATTTCAAATGGCACAGTGTTAATTCATACTTGACTCCACTTACTTTTGTGGTCATAGTCTCTACTGCTCCTCCTTTTACTTCTCCCTCTCTTTTTCTTTCTGTCATTTCTCTCTCCCTCATATATCTGAAGAAAACATCATTTTTGCCTTTCGGTTTTAAGATAGATTGATTAAATTTTGTCAAATATGTACTGTGTTGTCATTATAATTATTCTCAGGAAAAAGTATACATACTACCCTATAAAGTCATTTGGCATTTCAGGGTTAATATTTGTATCATCTATCTGGAATGATATATGGAAAAGTTTATTTTTCACCTCAAAGATATGAAATAATTCATGTCTATTGACTGCAATATAATTCAATCATAAATATTTTATTCTCAATAATATTTGACTGACATAGGAAAGCTGTCATCATATAAAGCTTATTGAAAGAGTTGATGCAACACCTGTTTTTCTCTATTCATCGAGAGAGTAACATATTTTATTCATCCCTTTGCCTATCCATCTATCTGTCACCCAAAATAAAAGAATTAGCAACCTGTAGTGTGTCTTTCTGGATAATCATGTTGACTTTCTGTTTTGCATTTGTTTTCCTCTATAAGGTCTATGTAATTTTTAAGTGATTTTTTTCAATTTACAGAAGTAATACACCAATGTTGCTTACATATTTCAAAAAAGTTCAGCAGTAAAAATAATCTTCCCATGGACCTGAAGCTTCTAAAAGTGAATATTCTGAAAAAAAAAATGGCAGTACAGTTTGAATTTAGGATACTGTTGATTGGCCATCCAATGAAACTGCACTAGTTGAAACTTGGCCAGTATGCACATACAACTGTTTGTTTCACTTGTGTTAACATTCTTATAAAATTTAAATTTTTCTTCTAAGATAATTAAAGATAATTATAGATTAAACAAATCACAAAACAGGTATGAGGTAGGAATTACATAAAATATATAATTCTATCAGGTAGTGGAATTACCCTTTGTAAATAAGGAGAAAATTAAATAGAAAGGCAAGAGAAGGTTTGTAATACTTAAAAAGTGAATAGAGGAGAGGCATAAGATGGATGGCGGAAAACAGCTGTAATAAAGAAGTGAAAAATAACTAAAATTAATAAAAGGCTGAAAGAAAGGAGGATTGGACATGAAGAATTGTCTATTGGAGGGGGGAGATATATATATATATATATATATGTATATGTATATATATATTGTGAGTTTAAGCAGCTCCTGTAGTAAGTTTTTTTTGATAAATTTTCCCTACATAATTATACCCCTAACTTTTCCATTTTTGAGTTATCAGCTATTCTATTCTTTGGGGTGAAAAAATCAGCTTGATTATTCAAGGACTTTTCAGCACGTTTCTTTTATCCTTCTAAGCAACAATTTTCACTTCCAATCAATCAATCCAATACCTATAAAGGTACTTTGATATTATCTTTATACTATACTATATAGAAAGATAATGAGATATTTCCTTTAAAATCATTTTTTTTCTCACAGAGAAGACAGGGATGAGTAGAGGAAGGGTGCACTTCCTCTCAGGTCCTTAGCTAAGGATAAAATAGAAAGATGAGGGCTCCTCAGTGAGGAGGAAACTAAGAGAACTCACTGAAATTCAGTAGAATCTTTGAACATAATAAATGCTATGTTAGAGACTCTGGCTGGTGGCACTGCAGTGGTGGAGGTTGTGGCAACTGCAGGAGCTGCTGAGGGGAAGGAAACACAGGTAAAAGGAAAGTAAAGCATGGGGAAAAATGGCTTGGGGATACCCACAGAAATGAGAAAGAGGTGGATTTTTGGGGAGGCAGGGTATCGGGGATTGAACTCAGGGACATTCAACCACTGAGGCACGTCCCCAGCTCTATTTTGTATTTTATTTAAAGACAGAGGTCTCACTGAGCTGCTTAGTGCCTCACTTTTGCTGTGGCTGGCTTTGAATTCCTGATCCTCCTGCCTCAGTCTCCAGAGCCACTGTAATTAGAGGCTTGAACCACCGTGTCCAGCAAGAGGTAGATGTTAATAGAGCCAAAGTCAGTGCATAAGGTTATTGAGTGAAAGAAAAGCAACAAAAATCACTTGGCCAATGGATGGATAGTTTAGTGGGAACTGGGATACAGGGTTCAGGTAGCATTTATAAGCACGACAGCAGCAAGCAGAAGCAGGAGATCAGGAATTAAAAAAAAAAAAAAAAAGAAAAGAAAAGTTGTCAGACCCGTAAGTCAACTATTGTGGTCCCAGAGTATGCCTGGACCAGTGTGACTATAACTGGCACAAAGAAAATTATTCTCAAGGTGATCTCTTCTTGGGTTTTGAAGGAGAGAGCGCCCTCTTTTGCTGGCACCCCATAAAAGCTTTTAGGAAGAAAACAATTATAACCTGATAGGAGTGTCTCCTCCAGAGAATTTGATTCTAGGTAATTCACTTCCATAGTAGTGAAGATGAAACCTGTGGAGATTTACACCAATACCATAAAAGTGAAATTTATGGGAAGTACTTGAACAAAGATGGCCAGCAGAGATCAGAGATCGGCATAGGAGATATATATATATATATATATATATATATATATATATATATATATTCATTTGTTGCTAATATTGTTGATATTTCTAGATATATATGTATATGTATACACACACAAATTTTCTTTCACTTTAATTGCTGTCTTCTTATGTTTATAATTTAGCCTTTGTTTGAATTTGGTCAGGTAAAATTATAAGTGTTTTGATTTATTTTGATCTAACATTTGCTTATTTGTATTTGGTATTTGTTCCTCTTATTGCCCCTTCTTTATTCCCTTCCCCCTCTAATAAACAATTCTTCATGCTCACTCCTCCATTTTTTCAGCCTTTTTAAATTTTAGTTATTTTTCACTTCTTTATTATAGCTGTCTTCTGCCATCCATCTTATGTTTCTCCTCTGTTTACTTTTAAGTATTTCAAATCTTCTCTTGCCTTTCTATTTAATTTTCTCTTTACTTACAAAGGGTAATTTCACTACCTGATAGAGTTATATAATTCATGTAATTTCTACCTCATACATGTTTTTTTGATTGTTAATACAGTGGACATTAGAGTAGAACCTGCTCTGGTTTACACAATTTATTTTGCTACTGATATTAAATGATGACTCCACCATTCTTATATAGTTGGAAATTAGTATTACATATTTCAAAATAGAGACAGGATATTTATTGTAAGTTTGTACACTTGCTGCTAATATCATTGATATTCCTAGATCTCCCCACCCCATTCATGAAAATTTATTGGGACACTTCAAGTTCACAGAGCACAGTTTTTGTTGCTGAACAATATCCACATCCCAGCCAAGTAACAGTGCACCTCACTCCACATATGTTCAACTGCCCTACGACTTTCACAATAATTCAACAAATAGAAAAACCTCAAACCAACAACCAGGTTCCAAGAAGGAATAACCAGAGGGGCCTTAAGGTCACATTTCTAGATATCTACTCATAAAATAAAAACATAGAAAATTCAAAGAGTAAGAAAGATAACTACACACACACACACAAACACATGCACACTATGTATAATGAAGGGGAATCCATTTCAATTGATTCAAGACCTATGGAAACATAAGGAAATAGGTAAGAAAAAAAATTTCCATCACAATTGACACTCCCCCCCAAAGGATCCCACAAATGTGGAAGTGATTAAAATTTCAGAGAAAGATTATAAAACAATGATTACTAAAATTTTCAATGAGCTAAAAGAATATCTAAGGAATTAACTAAGAATACACTCAAGAGATGAAAGGCTATTTTAATAAAGAGATACAAATGTTGCAAAGAAACCAATCAGAACTAAAAGACACAGTGAATCTCATTGAAATTTAAATAAAACAAACCAACAGATTAGATTACATAGAAAATTGAACATTAGACCATAAAAACAACTTTTGGCCTTGAAGACTGGGTATATAAACCTAAATACTCAATATGCAATAAATGTATATGTGTTGTGGGGGGGGGGGACATCATCAGAATATACAATAACATGGAACAACTCCAGACAACAAACCTGTGAGTCATAGGGATAGAAAAGAACACAGAGACAGGGGTTAAAGGCAATAAGAGTCTCTTTAGTAAGATAGTAGCAGAAAATTTTCAACACATTATGAATGAGATCAACATCCACATATAAGGGGCATATAAACAAGATAAAACAGACAAGATAAAGTTTTTAAAAAATAGACAAGATTTTTTTTTTTAAAAAGACAAGAATTACTGTAAAAAAAAAGAATATTAGCATGAAGGAAAAATTTACGTCATTTTTAGCTGCAAATTGGTAAGACTTACTTCTGGTTGTTCAACTCATACTCTAAAATCAAGAAGAGCCTGGAATGAAATATTTCAAGCTCTAAAAGAAAACAATCACCAGTCAAGTTTGCTATATACACCCAAGCTATTTTTCAGAACCAATATAAAAATAAAAACTCTCTATGACCAAGATAACCTAAATGAATTAACGACAACTAAGCCAGTACCATAAAAAAATACTCAAAGCTATACTATACACATGGAGGAACCCCAAAACAAACCTAAAACGCTCGAATATAAGTAGACCACTAGAGGAAGAAACTAAATGTATATCAAACAGAATGAAGTATAGATAACAAACCAAAATAACAGGAAACAACACAGATCCAGAATAACACTGATATAGCACTGAGACCAATATAAATGTCTTAGCTCCCCAATTAGACGACATATAACAGAATAGATTAAAAAAATAAAATACAACTAAATGTAGTTTGCAAGATATTTATCTAGGCAAAAACACTCACAGACTAAATGTGAAACAGTGGTAAAAATATTTCTTGCAAATAGAGACTGAAATTGAACAGGAGTAACTTTTTGTATCTGACTAAGAAAATTTCATGCAAAAATGAATCAGAAGACAAAGAAGGCCATGAAATATTTGTAAAGAGAACAATATAACCAGATGATATAATGATGAAAAATATATATGTCCAAATGTCAGTATAACTAATTACATTTAAAAAGTACATATTGACAGTAAGTTCCAGATCGACACAAATACAGTTATACTGAATGGTTTCAACACCCATAGACAGGTCATCCAAACATAAAATCAATAAAGATAATTTTGACCTAAATAAAAGTCTAATAGAATTAATAGACATCTACACCCAAAAAGTTGAATTTATGTGCTTCTCAAGAGCTTATAGAAATTTTCCAAAGTTGACCAGATTTTTAGATCAAAATATAAATCTAAGTAAATACAATATATATATATATATATATATATATATGTATATATATTTGTATATGTATATATATGTTTATATACATATATACATATTGTTCTGTGTTTCCTATTAACTTATAATAAAATGAAATTAAAAGTCAATAGCAAGAAAAATACTTGAAACTACATAAACACATGAAGATTGATTACTATTTTAAATGAAGAATTGATGCTAGAAGAAATGAGAGAGGAATTCAAGAAAGAAATGGTACATTGCTGGTGGGGCTACAAATTGGTGCAGCCAATTTGGAAAGCAGTATGGAGATTCCTTGGAAAGCTGGGAATGGAACCACCATTTGATCCAGCTATTCCCCTTCTTGGACTATTCCCTAAAGACCTTAAAAGAGCGTACTATAGGGATACTGCTACAATGATGTTCATAGCAGCACAGTTCACAATAGCTAGACTGTGGAACTAACCTAGATGCCCTTCAATAGATGAATGGATAAAAAAAATGTGGCATTTGTACACAATGGAGTATTACTCTGCACTAAAAAATGACAAAATCATGGAATTTGCAGGGAAATGGATGGCACTAGAGCAGATTATGGTAAGTGAAGCTAGCCAATCCCTAAAAAACAAATTCCAAATGTCATCTTTGATTTAAGGAGAGCAACTAAGAACAGAATAGGGAGGAAGAGCATGAGAAGAAGATCACCATTAAACAGGGACAAGAGGGGGGAGGGAAAGAGAGAGAGAAGGGAAATTGTATGGTAAAGGAAGGAGACCCTTCCTTTACAAAATTACATATAAGAGGAAGTGAGGGGAAAGGGAAAAAAAAAACAAGAGAGAGAAATGAATTACAGTAGATGGGGTAGAGAGAGAAGATGGGAGGAGAGGGGAGGGGAGAGGAGGGGGATAATAGAGGATAGGAAGGGCAGCAGAATACAACAGACACTAGTATGGCAGTATGTAAAAAAGTGGTTGTGTAAACGATGTGAATCTGCAATCTGTATATGGAGTAAAAATGGGAGTTCATAATCGGCTTGAATCAAATGTATGAAATATGATATGTCAAGAGCTTTGTAATGTATTGAACAACTAATAATAAAAAAGTAAAAAAAATAAATAAAAAAGAAAGAAATGGAACAAAGATGTAGCATATCAAAATCTCTGTGACACTATGGAGGCAGTTCTAAGAAGAAAATTCATTGCATGGAGTACCAAGATTTACAAAAAAATATTTTAAATAAATACTCTTATGCTCCATAACAAAACCTTAGAAAAGAAAAAATTAATTCCAAGTTCAGTAGAAAATAGGACATAATTAAGATTAGCATCAAAATTAATGAAATTGAAAATAAAAAAAATACAAAGGATCAATACAACAAAATGTTGATTTATTGAAAAGGTAAGTGATCTTGATAAAGACTTAGCCAAGCCAAAATAAACAGAAAGATGACCAAAATATAAATAAATAAATAAGAAAAAAGATGTCACCACAGACATTTCTGAAATCCAGCTGATAATCAGGAACTACTTTGGAAAATTTCTACTCCAACAAATTAGAAAATCTAGAAGACAGTGACTAATTTCTAGACATATATGACCTGCCCAAAATTAACCAGGGAAATACAGAAAACCTAAACAGACCAATATTAAATAATACAATGGAAACAACAATTTAAAAACCTTATAATGAGGAAAATCTCAGGACCAATGGATTCTCAATTACATTCTACCAGACCTTTAAAAAAGAACTATCATCAGCCTTTCTTCAATTATTTCATTAAACTAAAGGGGAGGGAAGAATATAATCCAAATCCACTGTATGGAGGCAGTGTAACCCTGATATCAAAACCAGACAAAACACATCAAGGAAGGAAAATTACATTCCAGTAAGTCTGATAAACATAGACACAAAAATTCTTAATAAAATATTAGCAAACTGCATTAAAATCACTCAGGGAGATAATACACAATGATCAAGTGGATTTATATTCACAAATGCAAGATTGTTTCACTAATGCAAATCAAGAAATGTCATTCACCAGATAAATATAATTTAAAACAAGAATTATATTATCATCACAACTAATGAAGAGAAAAAGCCTTGACAAAATCTAGCACACATTCATGGTAAAAATGCTGGAGAAACTTGGGATAGAAGAAACTTATCTCAATATTATAAATGCCATATATAGCAAGCCCAAAGACAACATTCTATCTACCTCATGGAGAAAATCAGAAATAAGAATTGTTGTCACTTATATTTAATTTTTCTTGAATCTCCAGCCAGAACAATTAGGCAAGACAATAAAATTAAAGGAATACAAATAGTAAAAGAATAAGTTATCTTGATTTGCTGATGACTTGATCATATCACAGAGAGAGAGAGAGAGAGAGAGAGAGAGAGAGAGAGAGAGAGAGAGAGAGAGAGAAACACCCACAAAACTCCCTCAGAAGACTTCTTGAGTTGATAAAGTTACCAGAATACAAGATACATAAATCAGTAGCTTTCCTATACTCCAATATTGGTTCTGCTGATGAAAAAATCAGGAAAGTATCCAATTCACAATAACCTAAAAAAAAAATACTTGAGATTTAATTTAACCAAAGAGGTAAAAGAAAATTGTAGAACACTAAAGAACAAAATTGAAGAAGACATAAGTATATGAAAAAAACTTCCCATGATCTTATATAGGGAGAATTATTATTGCCACAATGTGGAACTACCCTATGAAACAGCTTACCCCACTCTTCAGTATTTATCCAAAAGAACTAAAATCAGCATAATATAGTGATACAGCCACTACAATGCTGCTAGCAGCACAATTCACAATAGTAGAATTATAGAATAAGCCCAGATGCCCGTCAATAGATGAATGGACTAAGAAAATATAGTATATATCTATAACAATAGAATTTTACTCATCCATAAAGACGAATTTACCATAAAGGGATGGTACTGGAGAAGATCTTACTAAATTAAATAAGGGAGACTCAGAAAATCTAGCATCAAGTAATTTCTCTCCTATACAGAAACTAGAACAAAATTAAGGGGTTAAAAAGGGAGGAGATCATATATCATAAAGATGTAAGGGAGATCAGTGTAGTAGAAGAAGGAGACTGAGAGTGAGAGAGGAGGCACTGAAAAGGGGTGGAAGGAAGAACTATTTTAACAAAATTATACTATGTGAATGCATAAATCTTCTATAGTAAGTTTCATATTTATGTATATGTAAAAACCACAAATAAAAATAAATAAATCAAAGAGCAAAAGGAACACTATTAGAGTAGTGGGAGCAGAATATGAACATTGTAGGGTGAGGGACCAGAGACTGAAATGGAATGAATCAAATTACATGCATGTCAAAATGAACCCAACAATTATATATAACTATGATGAGCTAATAAAAGAAAAACATGATTATTTTGCTTCAAGTTCATGTTCCCACTAATGCATATCCCTCCAGACACCAAATTCATGGTGTTTGTCATAATAGACATTTAAAAGTCTAGTCTTTGCTTCCTCATTAGCTACTCAATCCATATTTTGTTCTTTATTGTCCATCCTTCCTCCCAGTCCATGAAATGTTTTCTGTCAATTAAACAAAAATGAGTTTGATTCTTTCTGTATACATCAATCCACTTTCAGGCTGCCTCTCTCTTGGAGGATCACTCCTTCCTAAATACTTTCTAGTTTTATATTCCTTTGTTAAAAAGGCACTATTCTAAAATCTCAAACAAAATTCCAGGATTTTTTAAAGTAAAAGCAAAGGATTTATTTTGGCTAGGGCCAAGGGAACAGAAAGCAGACAGGTCTGTAGCCCAAGACCCTGAATATGCATGAGGGGTGTTACCAGCCAGCCATGGGCTGTGTGTGTGAGCTATGAGCATTTGAGCACATAAGGGGACTGGACTGACATTGCTGCTCTGACTGGGCTGTGCGACCTATGTGTCCTTTTCTCTCATTCTGCCTTTGATCCCACACATCAACTGAGATGGGTGTGGCCTTTCAAGATGTCAGTCAGTCTGCTGACTACAAGACATCACCAAGTAACCCCCTGAAACCTAATCCCTTGCCTTATTTGGGTTGAACTTTCTCAAATATCTTTCTCCTTAATAAATAGGAAAGTTTCAGGCATGCTCGCTCTCTCTTTCCAAAGGACACTTAAGGTTGAGAGCTGTTCCTAATTCCTACCAGCAAAAGGTATTTCTGTGTGTTACATAGTTAATTATTGATGTAGCCAGCTCTTGTGAACCCAGCTCAGGTCACCAGCCCAGCTAGCTGGCAATAAGAGGGGGTCACTTAAAAACAGAAAAACCACAAACGAATGGTGTTGGGGAGGCAAGAATAGTCGTAAGAAAGTGGAAAGCACCAAGTTAAATTCTCAGAATTTGGCACCTCTATCTTTGGCATATCTATCTAATATCTACTTTATAGTTTAAAAATATTGTGCTCAGGGTGCAAGTAGGTGAGGGTGGAGACATAAGCTTCTATGTGAGTGGGCTCATGCACAAAGGGGGGGGGGGCAATACTGCACAGGGTAAGAAGTCTGCACTGAATGGGATCAACCCGACTTAACTTTCAAATTAGCCCATAACACCTTAATGCCTTACAGTATTGTTTGGTTTTCCCTGGAACACCAAACCTTTCCCTTTCTTTTTTGGATCTTCCCTCTTAGACCAATCTCTCTTTCTATATTCATGCTTCAGTATGTATCTTCATCTTTTCCCTTCTTAGATGAGTGCCTCTACTGTCTTGGGTTTTGTCCCTTTTAATATGCTTTTGACATATAGACTCTCATCTCCTCTGATGAGTAGACATGCTCACCTAGATACCTAAAAATCACCTGAACTTCACCTGAACTTGAGTATGTCTGAAATTAAAATGATCATTCTCTTAAATGTGCCCTGGATTCACTTACTGAATTAACAGAAGCACCACAGATTACTTGCTCAAATTCGAAACACAGAGATATCCTTGTTTTATAATCTTTATTTTATAAAGCAACTACTAACTAAAATGTCTTAGCAGCTCCACAATACTTTATTTTTTTTTCCAAAATATGTTACTTGAAGTCAAGCAATCATTATGTCAGAGTAGAATTATTGCTTCTACTTTTATATCCTCCTAATAAACTCTTCTCCTGTTTGATTTTAAGTGATCTTTTTAAAAGAAGAGAACATAATACTTTGAAAATACAAGCAGGCTAAGGACTTAGATTTTGAGGTTCATGTCTTGGCTCTGCCATTTAATAGAGGTGGAAATTTGAGGAATGTTTTAATCTTTCAAATCTTTGGTTTCCTTGCTTAGAAATGCTACTAGTATCTCTCAGTTGATATTTTTGGAAAGTTCTGGAATATGGGTCAAGCACTTGAAACAGTGTTCAGTTAAATAGATCTGAGATTAGTAAAACTGAGTTTTGTGAGTCTTTTTAAAAATTTGCACTCTCTAGTTTATTTCCTTCTAAATGCCTCATCAAAATTTTTTTACACTAATCATAATCAAGACTAACTTCAATTACACATGTTATCTTTCTGTTCCACAAATACTCAGTAGTCTTTCTGACTGAGAACATTGTACTTGTGGTTCCCTATGGCTGGGGTCTTTTTCTACTGGAACTCAGAAAATCCAATACTTTTATTTATATTCGATTCAAATACCATGTTCTCAACCATTTCAGTCTTGAACCAATTTGTCTAATAGTTACAGTTTATGAGATCATTATTTTATTCTATTTAGTTTTAAAATAAATTTTATTACCACCTACAATTACCATGCTTATTTGGTGAATGTTTAATGTTTTCCTTTTATAGCTTCCAAGAATTAGAACAAAGCATGGGACAAGAGAAGTGCACGTAAAATTGAAGAGCATCCATGCCATTTATTGACATAGTTAATATACTAATAACTGAATAAATAAATGAATGAATGGATCTCATTTGCTGGGACATTTGGATAAGCTAGTTGGCACTTGTGACTACTATGACCAATTCTCACAGACATTACAAGCTGGATGTCCCTTCAATAAGGAATTCTCTTACTTAGCCCCACACAAGTCCTTTATTCAATTATTTAGAACACCAATCGGTTTTAAATACTTTAGAAAAGAAATTTTACCACTTTTGACAACTTCCATATTAAATACTATTTCTCTAAAATTATAACATAAGAGCTACATAACAGTAATTCTGATAAAATAACTGATTTTAAAAAATGTGTCATCAATTTTTCTGATCAAGAATGTTTCAAATGATGGAACTAACTTTTAGATACATTTATCTTCAATTCCTAATGTGTTGTTTACAGAAAAGAAAGCCAGAGAATTACTAAGAAGATAAAGAATCCAAGGCAAGTGCATTTAAATTAATTTGTTCTGCTTATTGATACAACATCAAATTTTATGCTGAGACAATATATTTTAGTACAGAAGATATTTAAATTATCCACTTTGAGAAAATGTAAACACATATCAGACATCCATTCAACATGGATAGAAGGCAAATATTTCTTCTTGTTATAGTATTTATTTAACTGATGGGCTGTTAAATGTCTATTTTAGGTGTGCATGGTTACACAGTACTTTCCTGTAAATTTTAACCTTTTTTCTTTTTTGCCTTCTGTGCCTTACAGAATATATTTTCATAAATCAAAATTTCAAAAAAAAAGTAAACAAAAAGGATATTTTTTATGGTTTGGATATGAAATTTCCCCTGAAAGGCTCATGTAACAATGTAGGAATACTCACGGGTGAAATGATTAGATTATGAGAATTGTAACCTGATCCATGGAATAATTCATTTTATAGATTAATGATTTTAATGGATTGCTGAATGGGGCATGGCTGGGAGAAGTAGGTCTTTGGGGGGGTGTGACTGTGGGGATTATGTTTTGTTCTTATTTCCTCCTTCTTCATCTTTATTTCCTAGCTTCTGTGAATTGAGCAACTTTCCTCTGCCATGTCCTTCTGCCATGGCATTTTGTCTCAGCTTGGACCCAGAACAATAGAGTTGGCTGACCATTCACTGAAACTATAAAACTGTGAGCTAAAAAAAAACAAAAAAAAACTTTCCTCCATGAAATTGGTCTTCTCAGGTATTTTAGTAACAACAACAACAACAACAACAAAACTGACTACCACACTAAGGAAATTCAAATTTTTGTAATCAATTTATTTTAGAGAAATATTTGAGGCATGTTACTTACCATGAGATTGCTTTACCAGGACTCCAAAGACAAGCATCACTGTGCATACTAATTTACGTGCACAAGTACTGGGTAAAAGGTGGCCTTCTGTGATGTGTCTGTTTTCATCTCTAACAACATTTAGATCTGGTATCCTACTCTTTATTTAAATTTTCCATGTAGATAGCTCTCTACAGCTATGTTCTTTTAGTTGTTCTGCTTATTGCTCAGTATGATTCACTTATTATTAAGAAATAATATATGATTTTAATTTTTACAAAAGAGTATATTCCTTAATATTTGAGTAACTAAAACTAAAGTCAGATAATGTGGCAGGATACATTAAAATAAATGTTTAAAATAAATTTCCAGTATAAAAGAACATGAAGGAAATTCTAGTTTGCTGGAATAAGATAGTAAAAATATGCTCTGGGAATTTTGAATTACAAGAATAAATTGTGAGTTTGAAAATAGAACAGGCTCCTCTAGCATTTATAAGGTTTAGATATGTCATTAAATAATTTTCTTTGTTGTTTAAAATAATAAATTCCAAAAACATGAGTGCATGGAGGTTCTTGCCAGAAAAATGTAATTTAAGATGATGCATTATCATGTAATCAAGTCTCAGATTATAGAACAAAGAAATTTTTAACTCTAAATGTTAATAATTTTAATGTTTATCTCTTAAATTGATTCATCATTTGAAAAACCAAAATATTTTTAAAGAAACATGATTTTCAAAAATATTCATATTTCAGGAAATAGGGATGGAGGAGGAAAGTGAAAGGGGAGATACTAGGGACTAAATTAGAGAAAATTAAATTGCATGCTTGGATAGTTAGTCAAAATGAACCCTACCAAAGTTGACAAGATAATTCTTATTTATCATTATGAATACTTATGAAACAGCAAACCAAATAGATCCCACTATTTTTCTATGGTACTTATTCAAAAAGGATGTATCATTTTTTACTTAAAAATTTGTGTGAATAATTCTAATTATCATTCCAAATTCTATGTAAAATAAGTCATTATTTTTATTGTAATAAACAAGTAATGTGGGTATCATTTTGCTTTGCTTTAAATTATTAAATATCATTACTAAATTATGAATTAATAAATTATATAATTTTTAAACTAGTATAAATGTGTTTGATAAAGGCTATAAGATAATTTAATTTAGCTCATTTTAAAAGTGATAATTCATATATTCATGAATTTATTTAACTAATTGTTACACAGAAATAATTAATGCATAGTAAGTATAACATAAAAATAAAATTAACAAAACAAAAACACTACTTGTTGTATAAAAAGGCCAGACTTTAAAATCAAAGGATTAATCTTCTTTCATATATGAAATTCAATCCTAGAATTATAATGTTGTATAAAATGTAATAGGATTAATATATAAAATCTGTTTTTGAAGAATCACCTAAATATTATGTCTTATCTAGAAAAGTACCACACACAAATGTTAAATTATAATTTAGTCACTATATGAAAAAATATAATGTGAACATATTTTTCTAGAAAAGCTGGAGTGATTATTTTAAACACCAAGAATAATTAAAGGAACAAAAATGAGATCTTGTTACAGAAGCAGATTCTTTTAAGCAAATAAATATATGAGTGAGGACCTGAAGTTTCTGTTGAGACCTCTTAAAATCGTTACTAAAGAGACTTTTCTCTGGGGCATGTGTATGGTGTCAAAGTACACTCAATATATGAGTTCACCAATTACTATATACAAAGCTAAAAAAGAAGTATCAGAAATACCACGTGAAGTTGTATGACCTACATTCAATGCTTCCTTCTTTGCAATTTCAAGCTATTCTAATCTACATAATATGTTGATACAGAGCAGAGGAAAAATGAAATATTTTATTTTATTTTTGATATGGTAAAACTCTAACATTAAACATTATCAAGTTAGCTTAGTTCTTCACACAATTAATTAGCTTCCTAGACTCTTCAACAAATGGTGCTGGGAAAACTGGAAATCCACGTGTAACAAAATGAAATTATACATCTATTTATCACCATGTACAAATCTCAAAGTGGATCAAAGATCTAGGAAGTAAACCAGAGACCTTGAGAAAAAAAAAGTAGGACCAAATCTCCATCATGTCAGATTAGGCCCCAACTTCCATAATAAGACTCCTATAATGTAAGAATTAAAACTAAGAATCAGTAAATGAGATGGATTCAAACTAAAAAGCTTCTTCTCAGCAAAAGAAACAATCAGTGAGGTGAATAGAGTCTACAGAATGGGAGCAAATCTTTACCACAGGCACATCAGATAGAGCACTAATCTTTAGGAAACATAAAACACTCAAAAACCTTAACACCAAAAAACAAAACAAAACAACAACAACAAAATAAAAAAAAAATTGGCCAAGGACCTGAACAGACACTTCTCAGAAGAGGATATGCAATCAATCAATAAACATATGAAAAAATGTTCAGCATCTCTAGTAATTAGAAAGATACAAATAAAAATACTCTAAGATTTCATCTCTCCAGTCAGAATGGCAGTTCTTAAAAATGCAAACAACAATAATCATTGGTGAGGATGTGGGGTAAAGGTACACTTATACATTGCTGACAGGACTGCAATTTGGTGCAGATAATCTGGAAAGCAGTATGGAGATTCCTTGGAAAACTTGGAATAGAACCACCATTTGTCCCAGCTATCTCACTCCTTGGTTTATACCCAAAGGAGTTAAAAACAGCACACTACAGGGACACAGCCATATCAATGTGTATAGCAGCACAGTTCACAATAGCTAAATTGTGGAACCAACCAAGATGCCCTTTATTAGATGAATGCATAAGGAAACTTTAGTATATATACATCACAGAACATTACTCAACATTAAAAGAGAATAAAATCATGGTATTTATAGGTAAATGGATGGAGTTGGAGAATATAATGCTAAGTGAAGTAAGCCAATCCCAAAAAACCAAAGGCCTAATGTTTTCTCTGATATGAGGATGCTGACTCATATTGGTAATGAAGGGAGCATGAGAGGAATGGAGGAACTTTAGGTAGGGAAAAGGGGAGGGAAGGAAATGGAGAGGACAAAGGGGTAGGAATGATGGTGGAATGAGTTAGATATCATTACCCTAAGTACATCTATGAAGACACAAATGGTGTGAAAATGCTTTGTGTACAGTGACTTGACAAATGGTGCTCTATATGTGTAATCTGAAATGAATTCCATTCTGCCATCATGTATAACACGTTAGAATAAATAAATAATTTTTAAAAATATAGATTATCCCTGAAATCTCCCAACTGAAAGCCACATTTATGAGTCAAGAAACTAAACAAACTACCCTCCCACTGATTAACCATGGATATTTGATTCTCAATCCATACTAAAACAAATCTTGAAAGAAACTAAATCCCAGTTACTTATAAAGAGTGTATTGCTCTTTTCATGTTACCCCATAATTCACAATAAAGGGGGTGGATGCTAGGGACAAATAGAGGTACTTTGGATTAGGCAGAAGGCAGTGAAGGGAGGGGAGGAAGTATGGGGAAAGGAAGGTTAGTAGAATGACTCAGACATTATTACCTCATGTGTATATATGATCATATGACCGGTGTGATTCTACATCATGTACAATCAGAAGAGTGAGAAGTTATACTCCATTTATGTATGATGTGTCAAAATAAATTATACTGCAATGTATAACTAATTAGAATAAATTTTTAAAAATACAAAAATAAATCTTTTTTTAAAAAGATTGTATTGGTATAGAGGCGATAAGCTGAATTTAGTTTTTAGTTAAATTTCAATACACAAACACTGTTGCCAGTATAATGTGAAGAATGTAATAAAAATTAAATGCCATTGAGGAAATGCATGATAACTGTTTGTTCACATTGTCCTCTCATGCTGACAGGAGGTTTAATTCATGGTCATTTGTATGATTCTAACATGATCAACACTGGCACAACATTATATACATTCTGTGTAATGTAGCCAAGCCATAAGAAAGCCATGAGCAACACAGGTTTGTCCTGTGTTCATACAGTACAGACAGGAAAAGTACACATAAGATAAAAGTAATTACTATAATTTTAAGGATTTGGCTTTGGGAATTTTCACAGACATTTAAGAGCTATTTTGAAAAATGCATTTCATATATAGCGTTAAATATGGTCATGAAAATATAAATATATTAATCTCTATATTAATTAACTTTAAAGCTATCAATATAAAGAGAGTTTCTGAACTCAAAGAAATTACAGTTTGGTAAGATATAACCCAACATTTCTATGTAAAAGCATCTTAAACACACACAAACACATATAATTTAGGTGCTATAAGTTTGTAACACCTAATTTAAAGAGAGAGGCACCACTCCACACTGGGCCATGATATGTGAGGTTTTCCAAACTGGAGTAGCACAACCTTGCAGGCTCAGTGCAACAGGACAGGAGCCACATGGGCCAACGCTTGATGCCTTGCATAGACATACTCTTGCGTCCCTGATGGGACACATGGGCTTCCTTCCTGCTTGTCATGAGGTATTGGTCAGTACCTTGAGGTTTACTGTGGCCCTGATTCTAATAGGAGGTGAAATTGTTTACTTCATGCCAATTAAAATGTGACTTTTACTTTGTAGCAATTATAGAAATAACACAGATATAATCACATAATTCAGCAATGATAGAGTATTTCACTTAGAAGCAACCAAAAAATCTTCATATCTGTTACTATTAAGCTTTTTAGGAAAACTCTCATTCATGACAGTTTATTTATTTTTTTTTAAATGTCTTTAATCAGGATATTAAGAAGCATTAGTACAATGAATGTCTATGCCCATTAGGATTTGTACTAGTGTACTTTTTCTAATTATACTGGAGGTATAATGTCATTCTCATCTTTATCAAAGGATAAAATTTGCAAATTGTCTTCTGAATAGAAATGTGCTCAGTAATATTATATTTTTCTATAAAAGTATTAGTGGAAGTTACAACAATATTTTGGGAAAATGTCCAATAACTACACAGAAAACATTGTAAGAATCATTAATTAATTAAAGGACACACTGAAAGTTATGTTTCTCCTGAAAAAAAAATCCTTCATCGAAGATTAGAAACTTGTGGAAGGAAAGAAAAGCATCTTCTATCTTTTCAAAATACAAATTTTTCTCTGTGTTTGGAAATTGTACTTCATTTTGTAAGACATTTTAAACTTAATACTATATTTTTGTTGTTGAACCATAATTTATTATATATTATTGAACCTTGTAAGAAATATTAATTTGAAATTTATTCATAGATCCCATAAATTAAAGTGGATATGTTCACTTAAGATTGGATATATTCAGTTACTGTTTTTTTAAATTATTTTTAGAAGCCAGTGATTTTGGGGATCATCCATTTCAAATTTTCCTTTGAAAATATTTATCAGATTGTCTGACTTTGTTTTTCTTTTTTTACAAAGAAGATACCTATATATTACCTATTATTAGCTGAGTGGTGAAAAATAGGTACAATGTACAGTGTTGTCTAAGGCAGTGGTATAATTTCTAAACTCCCTCAACATAAGCAATTGTGTTTTTGAAAAAAAAATTAATTGTCTTAGAGTATTGAGAAGGGGTAACCAGAAATTTGTACGTTGGTTATTTTAGCATATTTAAAGGCAGAACTAATTCTATCACTATGTTATTCACCTCCTTCAAAGAAAATCATTGTATTTTTAAGATCAAGAAGCAGAATATAAAAAGGAGTACTTGCCTTTGAAAGTTAGGGTTAAATGAAGGGGTACATTCTGCTTTAGAAGATGGAAACTGTTCATTATTAGACAGCAGGCACCTAGGAAACAGAAGGTGCTATTATGTAATTATATAAATATATTATGCAGAAAAATAAAATAGTTTGCCAGAGCTATGCATTCTACCTTGACACTAACTCAGGCCCTATGGGGAACACTCAATATCAGACCAACAAAGTCTCTGTTCTTGTACAATTCCCCTTCCTACAGTAATCCTTTCCACCTCACCCTTAACCCTGCTACTCTCCCTTCACCACCATCCACTCTTCAGAAATGCATGCGAAAGTCCTGCCAGTCTGTTACTTATATGGACAGGAGATGTGGATCTTCCTGAAGCAGTGGGTACTTCAGAGAGGAAGCCTGGACTTTATCTTCCTTGATAAAGGAAAGTTAGTTGATGTTGCAACAAGATTTTTGGTAAGTGTGGTTTCATTTAAAATTGAAACAGTCATTTAAAGAGCATATCCAACTTCCCTTAAGAGAAAAAAAAATGAATCAAAATAAAACATTTTAAAAAATTAAGAATCAGAAAATGAAAATTTAATTATATTGTCTCAACTTTTAATTTCTTGGTTATGTTACTAAGTGGGCCTTTGTAGGTTTGTTAGTTTCAAAGGTTGCACTGCTGTTTGATTATGCTAAACAGTAACCCCAGGTATTCAGCATATGAAGTTCAAACACTATTTATGTTGGATTTTAAGTTGCTAACACTTTGTTATAAGTGGTACTTGATATTTCAGTCAATGGGCAGTTCACAGAGCACTATTCTTTTTACCCTCTTATCATGCTGTAAACTGTTGTGTAGCACAAGAGCTCAATAATTGATCTCAATAATGTAGCCACATACTTAGCCATAGAATAGCAACCAGAGTGAATTTATCTCTACTGAAATACTTGAGTACGGCCCATGGGGCAGTGTGTCTAATGTCAGTTCCATGCTTGATATAACAAGTACTCTTTGGTGAGCTAAACTTTTTTAATGAGATTATTGGTAAGCATAATGGGGAGTATGGAAATGTGCCAATTGAGGAGTCAGTGGGAAAGGAATAATGGGGATAATGAGTAACACAGCAGAAGAAACACATAGGCCAAGGAAATTGGGCACAGTGATATTGTCAAGTGAGTGAATTATAGCTGTAACAGGATGTCTAATGGTAATTATTGATGTGTTTTATACCCAAGAGTGTGAAAGTCACTTTATGCATTCTCTTTTTGATAATTAAGAGTAATTTATGGGCTTGAAACCTGTTTCATGTGGCAAGCTTCCAGATCCTTCTTGCACTTGCACGCTGTTGCTTGAAGTGGCAACAGAACAAGCTCTTAGTAAATGTGCTAAAATACATGCATTATTACTATCAAAGAAAGATTTTGCTAACTGAATTTAATGTTTTTTTTCTCTTAATCATTTGTTTTTCGAAGCGATATCAAAGGTTGTATTTGGAAATGGTTTTGGTTTATGAAATTTCTTTATGAGAATACAGTGAGGAATCTAAGCTGGGAGAATAGAAATCTTTAACAATAATTTTAAAATTTCTGCATTTCTCTTTCTATCCCCTGAATGTTTATTCATATTGATCATTGAGAGACATTTATTGAAGCATCTCACGACTTCTTTGTCTTCTAGGGAGCTTTTTCAAAAATTGTCATTGTTACCAATCTCAGATCCCTTTTCTTCTTCTACAACATCAAATTCTGATATATTCTAAGTGGCTAATATTTAGTTTAGTGTTTTTCAAACAATATAAGGAGGACACTACAAAACAGAAATCATTGAAAACAAAAATCAGAAGTAAAAGCGGTTTTTAGCTGCTATAAAAAATAGAAAACATGTTCAGTATAAAGAAAAAATACCAAGAATCAGGAAGGTGTGGTTATTCATTTACTTATAAACTCTAACTGATGGAATCAGATAAGCAAAGTTAAAAGCCTGCCTCTGATATTATAGCACAACTCTAAATGAAAGTTTAGTCTTCACTAATTTGTTTTCTGTAAAATAAATATCATGCCTGTTTCATAGATTTTTTGCTTTCATACAACATGTGGACTTCTTTGATTTCCTTCTTTTTCTACAACTTTACATTTCCTTTGTTCTCCCTCCTTTCTGACCACCATACACCAACCCTACAAGAAGTTGTCCAAAATATCAAAGGGCAAATATCATGGTGACCCATGTGCTCATTGAGCTTCATATATATACAATTAATTCTTACTTTTTATACATATATAAGTTTTATATGTATAAAGAATAAGATCTTATATATACATAAGATATATATATATCTTATATACATAAATATATATATTAATGTGTATATGATATATACATATATATACACTTATATATCTGTCTGTCATCATTTGACTATATAAAATAATTATGTGTACTTTAAAAGAAATACTCATTTTCTTTGCAGATAATATTCAAATTGCTCATCTGGATTTCAATACAATAATTTAATAAATTTATTTTTATTAACAAAAATGTTTAGTACATGATCTCCTTACACTAATATTTATGTGTCATACATTTTAAAGATCAATTTGTTGTGTGTTTACTATAAACTTAAAGATTCAAACCCCAAACTGTCCAGTGGTTTATATTTTATAAACAAAAACATTGAATTCAGCTTTTAGCTTTTAAAATAATACCAAATAATGTTAAGAACGTTGATTATAACAATTTTCTGTCTAGGTAAACAACATAAAACCTTTGAGAACACTTGAAATTCACATACAACAAATCTAATTCAAAAGAGTCCAACATATTATTAGGTTTTATTCAATGTTTTTTCTTTCACCTTTAAAGAATCAGCATTTTTCAATGTGTGTGTTATGTCCATATTATTTTTTGAAAAACCCCGGAGAAACAAAAACTTAAATCTAAAAAAATAAGTTTCCAAAAAAAGGAATATTTTGATTTTTCACCTGTATTTCAAAATTTCTTCTGATCTTATAGTCTCTCAACCTTTATAAATCATCATTTTCAGATTTAATTAAGATGAAAAATAACACCTTAATACTGAAAATACTTTGTCTTATTAAAAACAATTCCCTTGAAGTCTTTTAAAAATGATATTAGAACCCATCAATATTATTTTTTTCATTGACATATTGACTTAAAATTGGTATCAACTTTCTAATTTAGAAAATCATAATTCTAAAGTCCCCATAAATTCCATTCTTTCAATTGTGTGAGAAAATAAAATTGATTTAATAAGCAAACGTTTGCACAAGAACAATGACTGGATATAATGACAAGACCATCAGAAGCATGTGTCTCCACCCACCTTCCTGTTCCTAAGGACTCCCTAATAAGATGGTCTGTGTGCAAGTGGGCAGAGAGTTTGCCTATGTAGAAAATATCATTGTTCGTGGAAAAATTACTGCTAAAAAGTTGTGAAGAATCTTTTCATGAAATAAAACAATGTGAGCTATGTTTTTAGTACTCTTAAATGTAGCATCAAAAATATTTCTAGGGTCAAGCATTTAGCTGAGTGATAGAGAATTTACCTAGCATCAACAAGGACATGGTATCTTGTCTACAGTACTGCAAAAAGCACTGTCTCTCTCTCTCTCTCTCTCTCTCTCTCTCTCTCTCATTTTTTTATTCACAATTAACACTATTCTTACTAGAAATAATGTGAAACAAACAGAAAAGCAACATCTACTTTTCATCTCAAAGGAAAAAATATTGAGGTTCTTTTACAGTACACTAGATAATAAAAATATATATTTAGTTACTACTCCATAACTACTCCATATATTTAACTTTGAAGAATTTATCATCCTGTAAGCTCAAACCAAAATTTAGAGAAAATAGAGAAAAAAAGTTTATTTTCTTAAGTGACTTACTAATTCTTTCTTTTTCAGATGGTATTTTCAAATTACTCAAAGTCTACAAACAAATATTTTTTTTTAAAATTCAACCACTACAGCAAGATTTTCATACATTCATACATACATACACACATGCATTTGAAACAGATATTCTAATATTATTTAATAACTATACAGAATCACAATATCAATGCAAATACATCATAATGCTACTCTTCATCCCTTATATAGTATGTATCTTAAAAAACGAAGTGAAACTGTGTTGATTTTATCAATAGTCATAGCCTTCCTGGATAACTCCTAAACTACAATAACATCTGGCCAGGTAAAGTCCTAGCAAAACAGTTCAATCCCCAACAGTGCTCTTGGCTTACACAATGTATAATTTGTCTTAGTTTTTCTTGAATAAAAATTTCCTCAGTGGAATTTTACGAATCTATAGTGGATTTCACAGGCATGCTATATTTACCTTATTAGACCCAGAGAAGGAAGCAGCTACATTTCCAGTGATGCTGCATTTGCATAGGTAGTCCTAGACATCTTTATTTTCATTACACATCAGGAGTTTGATGAATATATCTATTTGGTGAGTCATTAATAAAATGGGAAAAAAATCAAACCCAAACTGGTCAAATTTTACAACCTTGTGAGAAATTATTCCTGGATTCCTCATGTAAGTAACTAAAGGTAATTACTGGAATCTATTTTATAAATTTGTGCTTTTCCCTAAATCATATTATTTTAAGGTAACTTATGTTCCCTAGAGCCCTATTGGCCCAATCACAAGAATTATAGGAATCCTCACAGAACTAAGAATAAATATACAAATCAAAGTATTAAATAAAATTATTTGGTTTATGTTGAAAAACATAGTTATGAGATGTTTAAAGTTGAAGAACAATGGTTCTTCAATAGCCATCTGATGTCTAAACATATAACATTTATGTTGAAATAATTTATAATAAATGTTAGCATTATCTTTAAAATTGGAAGTATTTAACATTTTTTCTGTTTAATAATTATTAAGATTTATATTATGAGTACTAGAAAACATTGTAGTATATAACAGTTTCAGAAATAAATGGTAAAATTTAGACCAGTTGGTTTTGAAATGAAATAACTAGAAGAACTAGTAGAAGGATACAGGTATATATAAAATATGGGTTTTATAATGTTTTATGTTAATAAAACATGCTATTAATATTTTTATGTAGTTGGTATTTAATCAAATACCAAGTAACAATGTAGTGTACCCTAAACTCTACTTAATCTTTTGTTAAAGACATGAGCTTTCATTTCTTTGTTGGGGAAATAATTAGAAAAACCATCAAGTAAAAATGTTGTCCTTTTAGTTTTTTTTTTTTTTTAATATTTTCCATGGGGATGCAGTCACCTTCTTTATGAGTCATTGATTTAAAAATTAGAAAACATTTTTATAGCCATAAAGGCCAATAACTAACAATATGTATTTTAAAAGAGTAAATAATTAATTTTAGAAAATTAGTATTTGATAAATGATAGTAATTTAATGACATGTAAGTTGTGTACAAACTACATTTTTAAACCAACACACATGCACATATATATATATATATATATATATATATACACACACACACAGATATTTTCCCATTTTAGAGCCTGTACTTCCATTCCGAACAAAGAAAGACATTTATTTGTTCAAAGCAGTTTCACTGAAGTTTACCACTTCAGCCCACTCATCTCAGATTGCAATTTTATACTTGACCAAGTGTAGTGCAACAGAATACTCAAACAAGTTACAGGAAATTGGTTTATTATTGACACATGGACAGCAAGGGACAGTAGAAGCCCTCCTTTAGTATGAGCCAGTACTAAGAGGTTCAGGAAATCTTCCCACGTGGGATGAAGTCTCCTTCCAGAGAATGGAAGCTTGTTTTTGAGACTTCTGATGGTATATTTATTATATCTGTATTTGAACAGATATTCTTAGTTGTCAGTGTGTCCTTCATGATTATATGAAATTAGTTGTCAGTGTGTCCTTCATGATTATATGAAATTTCCAGTGATCTTGATAATATTATTATACAGCATGTGAGAAGAATTTAGGACACTTGGGTTCTTACTCTAGTCAAGAATTTTCAATGCAAGAATAGAAAAATCACTTGCTGTCTCTTGATATAAGATTTAATTTTTACCATCAGACAAAACATAAGAAAAAAATGATGCAAAACAAAAGAGTTGCCACAAAGACCAGTGGTAGAATTTGAAGCTGGAGGCTAAGGAAACTATGTCTGTGTGTACATCTAGTAGTGTCTGAGTGTAGTTATGAACAACACAAGGCAAACTGGTGTTGGTAAAACATGCTAGTGCTATTATTAAATAGAATTAGCTAACAAAATCTTTTTTCTTGATATTTTCTATAAAATTTATCCATTAAAAAAGGCAGAAATATTTCAACTTATTTTACTTTTACTTTGTTTTATATTAAAATAAAATAGAATTTATCTATATATGTGTATATACATACATACATACATATCTATAACCAAATATAATCCATCATTCCCTCTCTGTATATATGCATATATTTTTATTTGAGTCCAAATTATTTGGTTATAAGATAAAAATATCCAGTTGCTAAGGAACATAAGTTATTTGAAAGTGTTTGGGGAATGTATGAACACAGCCTTTCTATCTCTTATCCTCTTAGATTGTCCTATCTTGGAAACCTTTGGGCATTGTCTTCAACCCACCACACAGTGCTACAAATAGTTATAGATGCTCTTTCTTCCCCATTTTAACAGGCCTAGTTTGATAGCATATAATTTTTTTCCAGCTCATACTGCACAGTTTCCTTGCCATCCTCTCTGGTATGCCTCTGATGATACTGGGATGTTAAACCTGGGAATCACTGAGTATTATCCACCCACAACTGAATGGGGTCAAGGAATTAATTCATTATGAGGCAATTCTCTGAAAAAAGGAAAAAAAAAGACTAGACAAATAAATTTCCTGTCATTCTTCCTTAAGTGGATTGTTTCAGTAACAATTATTCATACAAGTTCTTGTAAAAAAATCCTAAAAGTATTTGGTTTGATTTCATGCTATGCATAGCCACTTAAAAGCAGAATACCAATATATTGGCTGTTTATTTTCTTTTTTCCTCTCCTAACTTTTTCCTCAATCATGCCAGGATTGTATTATGCTGAAAAGTGCTAGCATGCATTCCTTTACTTACACCTAATTTCTTGAGAACTTCTGCTTAGAGATAATTGATTTTATGTATGACCTTGAAAAGCCAACCCAAATGATAAATTCCTAAAGCCGAATTATAGTTCTGACCATAATAGGGATCCCAAAACTGAAGGTATAGAGAACTTAAAATCTGTGGCACTGAATCTCACCAAAACTATTGATGTTGATTTATATGAAGTATGTGCAATACTGTATTGCATTATTAAGAGAAAAAGATTAGGATAATTAACCAGATCAGAGCAGCCACTTCCTCCAATACCTGTGTGTCAAAGTCTACTATGTCTCAGTGTACTATGAGTAACTTATATAGAATTTTTCAGAGACCATACTCTCAGGGACTGTCCTTATTATAAGTGTGTAAAACTTACGAGTGACATTAGGGACTCTAATATGCAAATAAGAAGCCATAAACTATTTTCTGTAAGTGAAAAGATAAAAGCACATATAATAAGTTTGAGAGACAGATCACATTTATAGAATTTTTATTATAGAATATTGTTTTAATTATTTTGTTTAATGGTAAGTGGGATTGAATCCAGGAGTACTTTACCACTGAGTCACATTCCCAGTCCTTTTTTATTTTATTTTTGTGTTTGTGTGTGTTAAGACTGTATCTTGCTAAGATGCTTAGGGCCTCTGTAAATTGCTGTCCTTGAACTTGCAATTTTCTTCTTCATCCTCCTGAGTCACTGGAATTTCAGGCACGTGCCACTGTACCCAGAGATTAATTATTATGTTATTATTAGTAAGCTTTTCATCACTATGACCAATATACCTGACAAGAACAACTTAGGGGAGCTAAAGGTTATTGTGGTCTCCTGGTTTCAAAGGTCTCAGTTCGTGTTCAGCCTTCTCCATTGTTCAAGTGAGGCAGGATATGATTGAAGGAGGGCATAGTGGAGGAGCCCCATTCATGATGTCCAGGAAGAACAGAAAGAGAGAATAATCAAGGAGAGTCATTGACAAGATGTATAATCCCTAAGGGCATGGTCCTAGTGACTTCTTTCCTATAGCCATACCTTACCAGCCTAGTGTATCCATACAGTACAGTAATCCTTTCAAATTAGTAATCCATCAAACATATTAATGTACTGATTAGGTTATAGCTCTCATAATCAATTTGCCTCTGAACATTCATATATTGTCTAACATGAGCTGTTGGGTTCATCTTATATCCAAGCCTTAACAGTTGTTTTCTCTTACTATAACTAGTTTAAATATGATTATCATATGTAAGTATATTTATATGTAGTACAAACATAGTATTATAGGATTCAGTATTATTAGTTGTTTCAGGCAACTATTAGGGTCTTGGAGCACATTCCCCTGTTAAAGGAGAACTACACTATAGTCATACAAGAGGTAGAAAATAAGGCATAATAGTATGATACTTAATTATTTTTGAAGACTTAGATCTATAATAAGGATTCTTAAAATATGTTAATAACCTAAAATATTTACTTGAATCACACAATTAATTAGAAATAAAAGCTCTTATTTCTTTTCATAATAGTGAGGCTAAAATCAAAAGATTCAAAGGGTATGAGGAGGTGAAATGAATTTAGGACTTTAAAACAAAAAATGCACCAAAATTTTTTATCATGCCAGAATAGCCTAGATAATAGTCCCTTCAATAGAGCAATAAGGACTGCATTGATGAGGGTTGCAAGGTTATAGTAATGAAAATGTCCCTGGCCAGGGGACATCAAGTGGCTGTATGACTGGAGCTGTCTATTTTGATGTGTGCTTAATCAAATCCATTTTGGCATGATGTCAGACAAACTAGAAACATCGATTGTAAAATTGGAAGGGCTATATAATATGATACTCTCATAGAGTAGTTGCACTTGGAACTGTTATCTCAAGCTCTCTGCACTGGGAAATATAGGAAGTACATGATAATTGTGTGAGTCTGTGGGTTTGTAATAGTAGTAATGGGGATTAAACTCAGGATGTTGTGTGTTCTAGGAAAACACTCTACCACTGTTATTTCCCCATTCCATAGATGATAATTTTAATCATCCTTTATTGAAAAACCATATCAAAATACTTTATTTTTACCTATCATTTTTCTCTATCAGTTGATTGTACAAACCGTGGCTATATTTATTTTGCCTTCAACTTTGATTTCTATTACATAACAATGTAAAATTAATATTTTGAATAATAATGATCATGCTATCCAGGCATAACAGGGCATGTGTAACTTTCTATTCTTCAACACACTAAGGTTCAATTCACAGATTGTCTCCCCCTTCATGACTCTAAGACTTAACAGAGTTTTAAGCTGGTTCAAGCATTCTATTTCCTTTGCCTCAAAACGTATTTTTATATTTAAAAATTCTTGCAACTAGCCCTATGCATTTTATGACTTTTCCTAGATACAATATCCTAAGATATTTTTGTAAATCAAGATTGTGTCATCTGCATCTCATTTGTGTCTTTATGACATATCAGGCCTTTCCTCGGGGCAGTGTTCAACAAATATAATTTTATTGATCTTATTGTACATTATAAAAAATGTGGAGTAAAAACATGGAAATTTGTTGTTTTTCATGCACGATTTTATCTTTATCCAATATTTACTATTTGCTTAGTTTGCTAAATCCTGGCATAAAGTAAAAAAAAAAAATGAAGTAAAAAAGAAGGGACTTAATCCTCTGAAGAGCTTACATATATTTTAAAGTGATACATTTCAAAATGTAAATACCTGAATCATACAGAACTAAGAATTTTAACCAAATTGAAATGACAAATCTCCCTTTGGAGAGGTACCGTCTTAATTTGCATATATTTTTCACTCTTTGACATGAGTGAATTTTACAGAAGTCTTCTAAGTATATATTTGGAATGTATGTGGCATAGAAGAGAACAGCATGAAGTGCTAGGAAACCCAGCTACAGGAGGCAATGTAAAGATATAAATTAAGAGAGAGAGGGAGAAAGGAGGGGAGGATTGAAGAGTATCACACACATTATCTCACAGATATTTCAAGACAAACCTTAGATTGGGAAATATTTTCAATTAACTAAATTAAGGCAGACACTAGCTGGTAGATAGTTATTTTTGTTATAGCCTCCAGAGTGTTTTCTTCCAGTAGGGTGTTAAATCAGTTTATAAGATAAAGCACAACATTATGTAACTGTCAGCTGTTTTGAAAAATCTATATATGTATCCACTGAGTGAGACAGAGACATAAAGAGGAAGGGAAAGAGACAAGATGAGGGGAAGGTTGAGGACCTTGGAAGATTTTGCAAAAGGCAAACATGTGAGAAGAGCATGCATTGCTTTTCTTGACTGCTGGTCATGGAAGACCAAATATTTTGTCTTCTGTCATAATTTGTTCATGGCAGAGAGATTTCAATTGCTTTAGATGTTTTCTGAAACATACTAACAAAGGTATATGCTGTTTCCCAACCACTGGTTTTTCTGAGGGAGAAAGAGGTAAATGACAATACACATTATTAGATATATTTACATTGGTGCCTGTAAAACAATAGCAAAAAACAAAACAAACAAACAAAAAGATACCTATAAAATCAATCCATAGCCAAGAAAATAATGTTTGTTCCATTATTTCCAGCCTTCATTCAAGAAATTAAATAATTCATTAACAATAACAGCAGGGATGATGGCAGAGGAGGAGAAGCAGGACCGGCAACCGCAGTAGTAATATTCTTAGCAAGGGTATGTGATGATATCTGTAAAAAAAAAAAAAAAAAGTTTTTGTGCTGCATTTTAAGAAGATTTATTTTATATATTGAATTTCATCTCTGTAAGTTCCTCTAGTAGGAGTATTACATCAAGATAACATATTCAAATTAGTACCAAAATCTGAGAACTCAATTATGGACATGAAAGATAAAGGTAAGCGTAATGGACAGTGATACAAAGTGAAAGAAATTCTTAGGCTCTTTCCAAACAGGAGATGATCTTTCTTTATGATCCATAGCAGCCATTTGTTTGGTGATTGAGTGGAAGAAAGTAATAATTATTTCTCCTGGAGACATTTGTTTCTGAAGTGAACTGTCAAAAATTATTTCCTACTACATATTAATACGTAAGCCCAGGAAATTAAAAACGTTTGCAAATTGATAAATCAGATGTGTTGAGAATCAATTTTTTTCCTATTAACTGAGTACTAAGTAGTCTAGTTTCTTTTATTTAAAAAAGTATTTTTAAAAAAACTGGGTTTTAAAGAAAATATGTGGCTCATGCGTATTTTTTAGAACACTCTATGCAATAGTAAAAGTCTTGGTCTTTGTGGCTAGTTGCCTCTTATTTCTAATTCTACATATCCCTGAGCCTAAAACTTGTGAAAACTGCAAATGGAATTAAACCAACAAACATTTTGTAGCTTCTTTCGCAAGATGTTTAAAGTAAATACACAATTTGAAGAATAATTACACTGACATTTCCACTTTAATTCTGCAATTATAAGGTTATAAGGAACTTTGCCAGATTTTCCTTCCTTTTTCTTTCCTTTTTTTTTTTTTTTTTCGTGAAAAAAAATGTACGGTAATATTTCATCTAGATGCCTGTAGGCTCTGGTGGATATGAGAAATAACAGAATCATTTTGTCAAAATTGTAGGATATTTACAGACATCTCCTTTCATGAATTTTGATATTTAAAGTAAATAATAATCACTGAAAATATTGATAACTAATGATGAAGATTGAAAATAGTAAAAGCTACTATACAGTTACAATTATTTTCACAGTGGATTAGCAAAATATGAAATGATAGTAAACAGAAAATATGGTACTCTGCATGAAGAAGTCATAGATTGTAATTTTTTACATTTAATATTCTTAAATATTACTTAAAACTATTTAAACATTCATTCACAGAATAAATAATGGTTGAGTTTTAGTTCTACATAAATTAAAACTCCAAATATGTTTTCACATTTATATTATATGTTTTTAAAAATCAATATACCTGTATTAAATGGAATTTTATTTAATGGATGTTTTGGTTGCAGTTACGTTTTCAGTAGTATGAGGAAGTATCATTATAGTATGTTTGTATGTGGAAGTTCTTGTTTCAGTAAGAATATGTATGCAGGTCTGTCTACTCATACACACACATACAAAACTTATTCTAGAGCAAGAATTTTCCTTTTGAATTTCAGATTATTAGTTTCATGGCTTGATTTTATTGTTGATAAAAATAATGTGTGAAAAGAGTCCTTAGTATAAGAACTGGGCACACAAAGTGTTAAAATGTAAATTTGTGACATCAACAACTGAAAGTATTGGTGATGGAACTGCAAGGGAGAAGAGTTTTTGTGTGTTATTGAGGTTAAGATAATATAAATGCAATTTTTATTTAGTATGTTAATTTTAAGGTTTTAACTTTACAGTTAGCTTTTAAGATAACTTTAGGATGTTCAATGTAATCCCCTTGCCTAACACAAAGAAATATATAGCCCCCCAAAAATTAAAAAGGAGTTTAAAATTTCCTTTCAAAACACAACTAAGAACATAAAAGAAAACATCAATTCAGGGAATGAAAGACCAAGCAAACAACAACTCTTCAATTAAAATACAAAAATTTCCATAGTGGATTAAAAACATAGACCAACCATTTACTCTAGCAAGAAAATCTCTGTACATATGCATATATTATTATTCACCCTTTATGATATATGTTTCACTTATGAACAGAACATAGAGCAGGCAAAACCATAGATACAAAAAAAGTGATGCTTTCTAGGGATGAGGAGGGTGTAGAGATATAGGGATAGTGTTTAAGAAGGACAGATTTTCAGTTTCATAACATGATAAGTAAAGATGGATGGTGATGATCATTGCTAATCAAAATTAATGTACTTAATACCATTTAGCCGTATACTTAAGTATGGCTAAGGTGACAAATGTTAGGTAATGCAAATTTTTATCACCATAAAAATTTAGTTTTGTGGGACTGGGTCTATTGCTCCATGGCAGAGCACTTGCCTAGCACATGTGAGGCCCTGCATTTGATCCTTAGGACTTCATACAAAAATAAGTACATAAAATAAAGGAATGCTGTCCAGGTACAACTCCAAAAATAAGTAAGTAAATAAGTAAATAAATAAAGTTTTTAATATAAACAACCAAACACACCTCTCACACATCTTCTCTCATATTGATGCATACAAGGTTATTTCTAAGCTGGCTGCTTTAAGAAACAATGGAAAATAAAATTATTTTAACAATATAACATTTGCCTCTTTTCTGTGTATTATTTATGGAATAAGGCATAGGGCATTCTGACATTTATTCTGCCAAATGCGTACAACCTATTCCTTGAATCAACATGTCAAATACTGTAGTCAATTCCAAGAAATGTGTTCCTGATTACTTTTGTCTAAGTTTGGTCATTTTTAGTTTGGACATGGATAATTTGTGAGGCACTTGCTGATTCATCCAAATCCTTTCTTGCCTACATCCTTAACATTGGATAAATCACTGATAGCTTTCTTTTTTGTTAACCATTTAATTTCATTGATCCTAAATATTGATAGCTCTACTTACTGCTCCAAATTATTTCCCTAGCTTCACCCTAGAGATTGGGCATGTTCCATTATTCCTAAAAATTAAAAGTTAACAGTTGACAAACACTGTTTATCTAATGGAACACAGCAACAGTTTTATATTGAATTAGGATAAATAAAAAGTAGAGTCCTATATTTCTCAGAAATAGTAAATATATCATTTCCTGTTTCCAAAAGTTAAAATGAAAAAAACATCTCTTGATATAAAAGTATCTAAGAAATAGTGCGAGAAGTAGGAATGAGTTTCTCAACACCTTGATGAGAGGTTAGAGAGGAAAAGTAAAAACCAACAGATTTACAGTATCTATTTTTTAGTGGAAACCTGAGGGTAACTGAATGGGGACCTTGAAAACAAAGAGTAACTATTCTAACTGCAGTCATGATAATGTGATTTTGTGATTTTGATTTACTTTGTAACTGACTGGGGACCTTAAAAACAAAGAGAACTATTCTAGCTGCAGTGATGATAATGTGACTTTGTGATTTTGATTTGTTTTACCCTGATGATGCAGAACATTTTTTCATGTGCTCTTTGGCCATCTGTATATCTTCTTTTGAGAAATATCTATGAGTCATTTGTCGCTTTTTAATTGGATTTTTGTGGGTTATTCAGTTTTTTGAGTTTCTTATGTTTTCTAGACATTTATACTTAGTCACCTAGTCACATGAATAATTTGTAATTGTTATCCCCTTTTGTGGGTTATCTTTTCACTCTGATGATTGTTTCTTTTGCTGTGCAGAACTATCTCAGTTTGATTTCATTTCAATTATCAATTTTTGCTTACTTAATTCCTATGCTATGAAGTTTATACCCACTCAAATTTTTCCCAGATCAATGTCCTGAAGAATCCTAAGTTTTATTCTAGTGCATTCACAACTTTAGATCATAGATTTAAGTCTTCATTTCATTTCTAGTTGATTTTTATACATGGCAAGTGATACATGTCTTGTTTCACTCTTCGGTGTATATATGTCCAGTTTCCCCAGTCGTATTTTTTGAAGGAACTCTTCTTTTGCTAATATATGATCCTTGTCTGTAAGAAATCAGTTGACTATAAATATGTGGGTTAATTTTTGTTCTTTATATTCACTTTATTGGCCAATATGTCTTTTTATATTTTCATTATTCTGTCTGCTATTTTGATCACTTTAGCTATGTATTTTCTTTTGAAGTCAGGTAGTAAAATGGCTCCAGCTTTGTAATTTTTATTCATTGTTGCTTTGGCCAGGTTTTCTCTTGGTATTAATTTTTACAAAAGCAATTTTTACATTTTTTTCCATTATTACCATTATTTCTTGATGTATATTCCCTTTATTTTTTCCTTCACCCATTATATCCTGCTTAATATGTCAGTATAGAGGTTTTATGAAGTATAAAAGTATTCACCGTGCCTTCTTTATGAGGTTACAATATTGAGTAAACTACTTCATTCATATTACGTGTTTAGAACCATACCTTGATTCATAGCTGCCACTTTAAAACAGAGAAAAACGTTACCTTTACAACTTAGTAACTATGTTAAAATCAATAAATCAATTGTTTAAACAACAATCAAAACTCTCAGAACAAAAGAAAAATAATTCTTCTAGGGAATTCTAGATCCTTATCTTTCTTCAGCTTGGCATTTCTCAACTATAGTCCAAAATAATTTCAGTCAAGAAAACCACTGTTTTATAGATTTTAGACTGCAGGCAATGAGTAAAAAGGATATCTGGTCAAACCAATCTCACAGTGAATAGGGTATTTTAAGTTAATATATTTGTAAAATAATGTCATTAAATCTGAAAGAGATAATATACCCCAAAATTGTATTTAACAAGTTTATTAATGTTCACAATAGATTATATTATTATTATTATTATTTCAATACCCATCATCCTTTAGAGCATTGTGCATACAAACACTGTCAATGTCTTGCCTGTGTTTTTGATTAACAATTATACTTTCCTATTCCATTGACGATGTCTCAGTATTGTGATTTGGTTTAGCTAATAGATTTGAGACACTATGAAATGCACCATATTAAGCTGTGTCACAACAAGAACTATTTGGAATTTCACAGTGTGTTCCAGATGCTTTTCTCATTCCTTTTTCCCCATAAATGCCATGTTCCTCATAGTGATTTCTCTTCCAGCTTGAGATTCCACAATGGAGACAATCTGAAATAAGTTCAGCTAAATTGAGATGTATCTTGTTGGCCAATTGTGTTAGTCAGCTTTTCATCACTATGACAAATATCTGAGAAAATCACTTAGAGGAAGAAAGATTTGCCTTGGCTCACAGTTTCATTAGTTTTAGCTCATGACCCACTGGTTCATTGTTTTGAGCCTGAGGGTAGGCAAAACATCACTACAGAAGGTTTTGATAGAGCAAAGCTGCTCACATGGCAGCCAGGAAGGAGGAGAGAGAGAAAAAGAAAAAGGAATAATGGTCAGGTGATCCTAGTGACCTATTCATTCCAAGGAGGCTCCACCACCTACAGTTTCTACCATCTCCCACTAATGTCTTCATGTTTTTAATTCATCACAGGACCAATCCACTGGTGGGGTCAGATTCCTCAAGAGACAATCACTTCTCAAGAGTCCCACCTCAGAGTGCTATTGTAAGGCAGATTTTGAAGTTATTAGCTATACAATAAAGGTGCATAATAATATAAATTCAAGATACAAGTCAGAGCCATTATTATGGCAGAATTACTATCATATTTCCAGTATTCTAGTCCATTATGGAAGGGTCCTTTCTTTTATTCACCCTGCCTTTACCAGCTTACTTGAAATTGTAAGTGTGGTTATTTTTATCTTGTATCATAACTGTGATGTTTTAATGTTGCAAATGATAAGAAATCTAAAGCAAAATTGCTTTGAAAAGAGTGGTATACATAACTCCAAATCCATAAGCTTCAAGTGAAAATAAATTATGAGATTGAAATATTTCTCCCAAGACAAATTCTTCTCCAATTCTACTCTACTGTGGATTCAGAGTATCAGTCATTAAGTAATACCTCACGTACACACACACACACACACACACACACACTCACATACACACACACACATTTTGCTTCCTACTCCATAAAAATTCTATTAATTTAATAACATTAACTTTTTCCCATTGTAAGAAAAAAACACAGAAAGTGTTTTTAAATGTCTAAGACAAGAAAGGACAGTTTTGAGATTTAGAAATGGAATTAATGACCTCTTAACAAAAATATAATTATCTTTGAGACATTATAGATTGAATAGTGTTTTTAAAAAAAAAAGTTTAAAAACTTCTTGAATATGTTCACAGTTTTCCTAAGTACATACACTCTTCTTAGTACTGCTTCTTGTGGATTTAAGCACAATGTCCCATTAGATTTTTTTAAATTTTCTCTATTGAGAAAGCAATAGCAGAGATATGATATATTGAGAATATAATAAAAGGAAATTTGGAAGGAACTGGATGAGTTTTTTCTAGTGTGTAAAGCTTATTTAAGTGAAATTAAATAAAATTAGGGAGTGAACATGAGTACTGCTATTTCAAGTGTGCATACTACCTTATTAAATCATATTGAATCGATATACTATAGGGCTTTGGGAATTTTGTGTTTGTTTTCAAATTATAATTCAATCACAGTAACTGTAGAACCATAATAGACTCCAGAGAAGTTGAAGTCTAATTAGTTATGAAGGGATAGAATTATGTTTCTTCCCATTCTTTATGCATTTTATGATCATTAACATTCGTGGTGCTCCTATGAGCATAGCATATGATTAACTGTATCCCCTTCCAATGTGACCAATTAAGAGAATTGGAGAAAGACTAATCTTGGTTTCCATTTTAATATTGGAACTTAAAATGGATTTGAGAATATGTGTATACTACAATCTTGTGGTAGTATTATTTGTTAACATTTTCTATTGGAGAGCTTTGAAAGGGCATTGAAATTGGAATTTCAAGGCAAACTATCCATAAATGTGGGAAAGTATATTTTTTATTGAGATGTATGTAGCTTCATCAGATCCTCTCTGCAGGGTCCTCCTATCTTCCCCACTTTTATTCTGGGTTCTGACAGAAAAATCACAGAATTCCTGGACTTCTCTGTGACCCAAGTAGATGCCCTAGCTTGTAACTTAGGAAAGAGCCAGAAGAGACTGGCTCTGGCCATTATACAAATGCCCTTAAACCCTTATTAAACTCCATACTCCGAGTCTCTTCCTTCCACACATCCACTGGAGCATCCTTCTTTCTCACTATCTCTCTTGAGAGTAATCTGCACTACTCTGGAGGTAAATTCCTCTAGTAAATGCTTTGGACTGATGACCTGGCATTTATTGCTTCTTTCTTTGGAATCTTGATTGGCCCCATTTCCTTGTGGTAATTACCCATCTCCTGCTTTGGGGGCAACCCCATAGGGTAGGACCACAGAACAAAACACTCTCATTAGAGTATAGGTCACAGAAAAGACTACTAATCACTGTTTCAGAGCTTCTAATTTGGTGTTTTGCCCACTAATCATAGACAGTCTACGTAACAACAACAACAACAACAACAACAACAAAAAAACAGTATCAGTTTAATTTAATTTAATTGCTTGGTCTCTTAAGTGTCTCTTTCATCATCTGGTGAATTTTATTAGGAACTAAAGACAAGAGCAAATCAGCATTTCAGGACAGATGAGTAGTGGGGCTTCTGGAACTGAGGAAATCATTTCCAACAGACAATTGTGATGGGCATTTAGTCATAAAGAAATGTAACAGTTGCATATAACAGTTTATACTCTGAGAAACACATATATTTGAACATTTATGTTTAATGTTCCTTTGACCAAAGAAACATTACCTGTATTGCACTTGTGAGAATCCAGTTCTCACAGAAGTATACCAGCTTCCCAAGTCTGATCATCTTATGAAATCAGAGAGTTCATAAAGTTTTTTTTTCTTTTGTTAAATTTGAGATTAAAAAATATAGCTGGGGTGCAACACTGATAAGTTAAGAGAATATAAAGTTTCCTTTCTTGTGGTAAATTTTCTTCTTTTAAAAGATAAGCTTGGAACTGAATGTGAACTTTCTTTATTTTCCCAATACCACTCTCCTTCATCTTTCTTAGGATAATTAATAGTCTCTGGAGAACTATTTGTCAGGTTATCCAGGTCATGGTCTTAGAAACATTCTATTAAAAAAAGAAAGAATGAAAGAAAGAAAGGAAGGAAGGAAGGAAGGAAGGAAGGAAGGAAAGAAGAATAGAAGTTTCTTTAAAGATGGGAAATCTAAGCCTTCCTCAATGGAAATGCCAAACTTTTTTATCGTATTAGATAAGGTGTAGTTCACTGCTACTTTTTAAGAAAATGTGCAGTGAAGTTCCAAACCAAGTATTTATGCAGGGCATGGATTTGAGTCAGCTGTTTTAAAATTCACACACACGTTTTCAGACCTGGGCTGGCAGGATCTACCTTTGCCATAAACCAACTCTCAGTTCTCATGACCCATTATTCTTCAGAGTAATTGGTTGGGACCAGAGTATTATTCAGGAGTGCACACCACCTGGAATGCTCTGTTGGGTATTTGATTCCAATACCTTTAACCTGAGAGAATTCATTACCACCCCTGCTGAAAAGTAAAGGAAATACAGAAATCCTCAAAATTTTACAGTTTTAGACAAAAACTATTTCTTGATTTAAACTCATAGAAATATAAGTTGATTGTGTTAAATGATTATGTCTTCACATTATTCCTAGTGAAAATGTGTTACATTTTCTGTGAAAATATATTTGATTCTATCTTCTAAAGCAAAGCAGAACTTGGAAATTTATAAGATTCCAAGAAACCAGTTTTGTAGACAATAGAAGGATTGTTTTGTGTATTACTGTTCATATACTCTTAGTTAACTTTGTTCTCTTAAGCAAACTTTGGTTTCCTTTTTTCTCTCAAAAATATTATTTGTATTTTTATTTTATAAATGTAATAAAGTAGTTTATTATGCTTTTAAAAACACTACTATTGTATCCTTTAGTTTTCATTTTCTTGTGTAAATGGATGAGGGAAGTTATAAAAATCTTCTGTATAATAAAACAGTCCCCTTAATTATCAATTCTTATTAAAGATAGAATGGTTTATAGAATTTCCATTAGCATAATTTAAACATATATTATCCATTCCAAATGTTTTTAATCAATTTGTGCATGTATAAAAAGTAACAGTCCAACTATTATATGTTGGTGGATTTCTATTGGAATAGTAGAAATCTTCAGGGTATGCTTATCTTGTCCTTTGATATAGACATGCTGCTCTTTCACCCTCCACATTTCATGGATTATTAGTGGTTGGCTGTAAATGTTAGATACTCTTAGTGATCCTGTTCTTATCATGTGCCTACATTATTTTCCATAAATTTTAATCTTGAAAATATTAGTAGAAAGAGGTAAGACTGAGTCTCAATTACTGTACAGTTTTTGTTTATTCAAAATATAGCACAATGTAATATTTGTTTAAAATTTTAGTTAATAAATAAGATTAAAATGCAATTCACGTTGGTTTCATGAGAAATCCACTGAAAGAAAGAGCGATCAATAGTAATATGGATGTCAAAAGTTTAGTAACAATTATAATATTTTTAGCACACCACAAAAAAATTCTACCACCTTCAGTTTTACTTAAGACATTTTGGATAATAAATTGATTGAAAATTATATTATGAAACTAAGCAGTACTAGTTTTTTTTTTCTTTTTTTTAGTTGTATATGGACACAATACCTTTATTTTGTTTTTATTTTTATGTGGTACTGGGGATCATATCCAGTGTCACACATGCTAGGCAAGCATTCCACCAATGAGCCACAAACCTGGCCCCAACAGTAAGAGTTTTTATCAATAATTGGAATTAAAATGTATTTATATATCTACTTGAAAATAACAGACAAGATATTAATATCAGAGTAAATGGGGAACAGAAGAATTAAAGTCAGGAGTAATTGATTCCAACCTTTACCATATTCATTTGTTGAGCTGTGGGTGACTTTTCTTTTTTTGGTGAATGGCTTGTTCTTTATCACTGGACTAACATAGCAACCTATTAACATAGCAACCCGGACTACTTAGCACAGAACATACTGGGAATCTTATTACTGGCAAAACTTGACATTTTATATATTTTCATGTCTTTCAAGTATGTTTAAAATGCCTTGTGGAGAGTTCCTGCGCCCCATGCTACTCTTTCTGAATATGTAATTTTAGTGATAAATTTTTATAAAACTCACGAGAAATTATTTTGAACATATAAGTTTACTACTGAACTGCTCAGGAATAAACATTGATGAATAGAGAACTAAGAGCAATCTGGGATGAATCAAGATGATACGTAGATATGAGTAAGCTGATAAAAGATACCGATTCTGAGGTGCCTTCTTTGAGCACAGGAAATCAGCTATTAATTCTGTTCTTGCAGTTGTACACTGTCCCTAGATAGCAAATTTGTGATCACTCAAGGAGGCACTGAAATCCCCCAAAGTTAATTTAGACCTCTCTTATTTTAGAGTGTCGTCATTCTTTTAGTCAGGTTTGCATCACAGTGACCAATATATCTGACAAGAATAACTTAGAAGAGGAAGAGGTTGTTTTGGCTCACAGTTTCAGAGATTCAGTCTACGGTTGACATATTCCATAGCTGAATGTAAGGTGAAACAGAACATGTCAGAAGTGTGTAGCTAAGTGAAACTTCTCAGTTCCTGAAATCTACGAATCAGAGAGAGCTCTGCTCAGTAGGAACTAAACACACTACCCAAAAGCATGACCCCAGGCACCTACTTCTTTCTTTCATCCATAACCTACCACTCTGCAATTCCTACCCAGTCAATTCATTCAAGAACATTAGTTCACTGAACAGATTATTACTATCATGATCTAATTATTTAACCTCTGAACATTTTTTTTTGCCATGTCTCACAATGAAATATTTCGTATCTATACTGTAATAGTTATGTAGAACAAGATAATATCTGATGGCTAAATCCTTCTTATGCTTACCCATCTATAAATAAATTCAGAGGAAATATTAGGATTTAACATCTAGGAAACTAAAAAATCAGTGCTCATAACTACTAGAGGAGAAACAGTTTAAATACTTTTAATAGATAATATATATGCAGAATTAGATATTTCTTTTGGATGTAGCAATTTATCTTGGATAAAAAATAGAATACAGGAAGGAACAGAGAGATGGAGAAAGGGAGATAAAGAGAAGTAATGGGGACTAAAGTGAAGCAAATTGTATTTCATGCATATATAATTATGAGAAGATGAGTTCAAATATTATGTACAAGTATGATTCACTAAGGAAAATTTTAAAACACAAATAGCAGAATTTATTACATCATTTAATATCAGAAAATTATTATGAAGAAATATTATATAAGGTATAATTTTTATGATCATATTGCAGTAGTAAATAATATATGGAGGAAATGAATACAATAATAAAGATGGAACTATTACAAAATAGCTAATTTCATAAAATATGCACTCTACAAAAATATATGTAGACTCTTACATATTCCAATTTAAAAATATTTTTAATATATGCAAAAATTTCATAAGGAAATGTTGTTAAGAATGGGAATTGAAAGATGAATCTGATGGAGGAAGAACAGAATCAGGCAAAAAGTTAATAAATTCAGGGGCTGGGTTGTGGCTCAGAGGCAGAGTACTAGCATGTGTGAGGCACTGGATTCCATTCTCAGCACCACAGTAAAAAACAAAAACAAAACAAAACCAAAGATGTTGTGTCAACCTATAACTAAGAAATAAATATTTAAAAAGTTAATAAACTTTTAAAACTCCAGATTTTTAATTTTTTTTCAGTTGTAGATGGACACAATACCTTTAATTAATTTATTTATTTTTGTGTTGTGTTGAGGATAGAACACAGTGCCTCACACATGCCAGGCAAGCGCTCTACTACTGTGCCACAACCTCAGCCCTAACATCCATATTTTTAAATTATTATTATGTTTTATTTATAGTTGGACACAATACTTTTTAATTTTATGTGGTGCTGAGGCTTGACCCAGTGTTGTGCACATGCTAGGTGAGCACAGTAACGCTGAGTAATAACCCCAGCCCAACATCCAGATTTTTGATGAGAGAAAGCTACATTTTAAAAATGAATAAAAGAGAAAATAAATAAAATAGGCATTCTTTTAGAGTGAATTTATGGTTTTTTAAATATAATGACAGTAAATAAAGTCACTATCACAGGATAAATTTGACCAAGCAGTGTTTAATTCTGTAACAAATTTATGGTAAAATCCTTACACTCCATGAGGTTTTTCCTGAAAAACCACAGGCAAGTAGTGTGGCCTCTATTAAAAGTGGAGTGATATGTGATATGTTCAGTCCTAACTTGGAGGAAAATCTTAGAAGCTGAGGAAGTTAAAATATGAGTCAGAACGAGGTGAGAATATAAGAGAATCATAATTTGAACTATGAATAAAACAGCAACATTGCTCAACTAACCTAAAATATTGTATTCCTATAAAAACATGATTTCTTTTGACATGTTTTGCATCAAATATTCTTGATTCAGAACACGCTTAGTATAATGGTATTATTGTTTCACATTTCCCCTGGCAAAAAGGAAGATATTACTATAATAAATACGTTAGTTTCCAACAATTTAAAAATAGAAATGTGTATGGCTTGTGAAAAATTGTGGTGATTTTTTAAAATAGTTTTAAATGCTCCAGGGCACCCTCAACCCTGAGTTTTCTCTGAAGCTCTAATGTCTTGGCACAAGTTTTGTGAACCATATGTGCAGTTAACTGATCCAGTAATCATACATCCATATTTGTTTCCCTGTTTATTCATTGGAATTAATATCCCAAACCACTGATTATAGATCTTTATAAATTATTCAGTGTTTGGAACAATCCAATAGCTTCTTTTCTTGAAATCTTATAGCATCATCTCTCTGAAGATCCATCCTTACAAAGGATTAGGTAGAGGATGAGGGTCTAGTTGACTGAGCACCTGGAGTTGATTATGTGTCCTAAGTAAAATGTTAGAGAAAGCGTTCATGAGAATACATGTAATTCTTTCCTTCATAGTATATACATGTTTGGATTATGACTAACATAGAAATAACACCCTGCAACTCCATTGTGAAGCACTGTATTTCCTCATTTAATTCTTCAATTACCGATAGAAATATAATTTTTCCAATTTTTCACATAAAGAGCTGTGGCTTAGGAATGTTATGCAAAATAGAAAACTATAGGGATATATAAAGCTTGATTCAGACCAAAGGTTTGTGATTTCAAATGTTACATAGATATTTTTCTAAGCAGATACAATGTTTGTGGGTATATGTTTGAGTTTTAGTGTTATAAACAATCTTAAGGTTTAAGATTTGATTACTTAAATAACTGCATAAACTTAGAGATTTCCAAAACTATAGAGAAGTCTTTAATTTCAAGGGAATTACACAATTATATATCTATAGATAAAGTTGGATGATAGACACATATATGATTAATGGTTAGATGATGAGAGATTTCCTTTTGACCTTGGATGATATCTTTTCTGCTATTTTTATTATATTTATATTGTATATTTTCATATCAGTATGACAATTTGATTCTAAAATGTATAATAGAAAGTTCAATTGGAGGGTTTGTGCTATGGTTCGAATGTCTATGTCACCTCCAAAATTCACATGGATGCTTAATCCCCATTGCAATAGCACTAAGAGATAAAATTGGAGGTGGTGATCAGTTCCAGGTGGTCAGTGAAGCAGTGCCCTCTTGAGAGCTTAATGGGACATGATTGTCCCTTCTCTCTCTTCTGTCATGTAGTACAGCACTCATTCCCAAAATGATGCATTATTCAAGATACTATATTGGAAGGAGAGAGTTTAGCTCTTACCAGATATAAAACCTGTAAAAACACTTAATTTTGTATTTACCAGTCTTCATTTCTTCATTTTATCTATCTATCTATCTATCAATCTATCTACCTACCTACCTATTTATTTATTTATTTACTTACTTACTTACTTACTTATTTATTTAGTAAGGACTCAGTAAATTGCTCAGGCTGGCCTCAAATTTGAGATCCTCTTGTATCAGCTTCATTAGTAACTGGGATTACAGACCATCCTGAGCTCATAACTTTTAGAACTATGAGAAGTAATTTTATGTTGTCTATGAATTACACATTTTGATTATTTTTTATAGTGGAACAAACGGACTAACACAGCCTTTTAATGATATTATGATTCCTAAGGAAAGAGGTAAAAATTAACAAGAAAAGAGAAAACTCTGGAGCTAAACCTTTGATTTTTACTATGATGGGATCTAAACCAGAGAGAGCACCAATTATTCCTGTTCAACAGAATCTCTAGTAGAGAGACAGCATCAGCTAAACTATCACAGACATGGGGACCAGATCAAAAGTCCTGGACTGAGGGTGTAGAAGCTTATGACATCATGAATTGACTGGGGGCCAAGTCCTTGACTGAACCTTTCTCCAGAGATTGCAGTGTGTTAGGTAAAGCCTTTGCAATTGCCTATGGGTGAGTCTGAAAAAAATCACACACATGTTTTAGCTAGAAGTTGGAACACCTCAAGAGTAGACAAATATGTGTACATGTTTCAAGAAACTTAGAAATAGAAGTTACAATATCTCTTCACCAGTCTTCTCCCTTCAAGATGAGAGAACTAAGGTACACGGAGCATTTTACACATGTCCTCTTACTTAACCTTCACAAGAATCAGAGAGATGATGTTATTTGACTCACTCTATAAGAGAGGAAGCTAGATATCAGAAAGTTTAAAAGAATTTTACCAATCCCACAGGCCTTACTACTACATGATGAAATAGAAGCTTTATTCTATGTAAAGACAATATTAAATATTCAAGTTTCAGTCTGATTTCCTTTCCCATTATTTCTTTTTAATACATTATAATTTTTTTATTGTTTTGTAAAACTAATGGGAAAATCTGGATTGAGTTTTAAAATTTGTGTGATAGGTTTTATCAATATTTGGATTAAGAATTTTGATGTATTGAGTAAGCTAATAGTTTTTTTCTAATTACACACAAAATTAGTTATATTGTTTACTGCAGTAATTTTATAGCTTATAAAGTTTTGAGTTTTTATAAAGATCAAATTAATATTCCAGTTAATGGATGTAATACAGTAGTGATCTACAATTGCAATAGTAAGATAATTGTTTCAATGGGCTTTAATATATGTTCTATTTTTGTCTTCTTTTCAGTACTCATTTTATCATATAACAAATTTTCTATTTTTATGTGTACTTCTTGTCATTTTCTTCTTAAATATAAAAATAAGGACTCGTTGCTGTACATAACTATTGATAAAAATTGAAACTATTGAAAGAAATTAAAATAGAATATAACAGTTTGAGAGATTCAAGTAAAATAAGAATAAATTTTATTTTTAATGGTTATTAATATTTGAAGAAAACATAATTATAATTTTTTTAAAGAGAGAGAGAGACAGCGAGAGAGAGAGAGAGAGAGAGAGAGAGAGAGAGAGAATTTTAATATTTATTTTTTAGTTTTCAGCGGACACAACATCTTTGTTTGTATGTGGTGCTGAGGATCGAACCCAGCCACACGCATGCCAGGCGAGCGTGCTACCACTTGAGCCACATCCCCAGCCCATAAATTATAAATTAATACTAGAAGGTGGTTTCACAGTTGTTTGAAAAAATTATCCTATTTTTTCTTTCAATTTAGAATATTTTCTAATAAAAGCTTAGTATTCACTTTTCCTTAGTGTTATAATAGAACAATTATTTAACTATATAAAAATAAAGAGGTTTTAAACAATAATAATTGTATTACTAGACTGAATTGAAGTGTAATTATACTAAATACATCATTGAAAATAACTTCCAACTCCTAGCAACTGCCTGTGTGAACTTATGATCCATGCTTCATATTATTATTAGGGATGACCTTAATAAGGATGCAGGACCAAGAAACCATCTATATGATATTATTTTATGGACACCAGGAAGGGCAACCATCCCAGATTTATGCCCTTCTACCTGTTATGGTCTCTGAACTCAATTATTAGAGATTTATTTGTTTGTTTCTCAAAGCCATTTTGGTCTTTTGAAACATTGACAGAACACAAATAGCCCTCAGATAATGTAGTGAGAAATCATATCATCTACTGCAAAAGAAACACACACACACACAATGATTTATTTAATCCAGACAGTTCTTAATTCATAAATATGAAAATTGGATGTAAGTAATATAACTAATTAATGATTCACTCTGAATTTAAACTCAGGACACCTAACTTTAAATTTGAAGCTCTTGTCTTATAATAAATCCATTCATATAATATACAAAATAAATAATATATTTATTTAAAGTGCATATTACCTTCTTCCATGTACTCTTATAATATCAAGAAAAATTTCCTCCCAAAAAACAATTTGACATCTTCACTTCTTCTCTTCCAAAAGATAAAAATTAAAAAAAACTCAAAAATCAATAAAACCAAAGCAGCAACAAAATAAGCTTTTCTTTATGAAACAAGATTAAATTAAAAGAAAATTGACAAAAGCAATTACTTATGAGTTACTATTTACATTCATTTTCAAAGTTATAGCAAATGGATGTATTCTTTGAACTTGGCACACAATTCAGTTCCTCAAATCGTTAGTGCTAATTTCCCATATTATATTTATTTCTTTGACATTTTTAATAAAAATAAATTCTATTCAAATAACAAACATCCATATACATGATTAGCAGCCTCTGATGACTTCACTGTAAAGCCACAGTTATTTCAGTTTTGAGGGGGCCATTTTTCATTTCCCTTCTCATGTTGGACTCATGAATCCTTGAGCTTGATTATGCTTGTCTACCATGGTTCCTTAAAACACATCTCCTTACACTCCCCCATTCATAGGAGAGGACCCCCTATCTTACTACTTGCATGATATTTTTGCCTGCTATTATGCATCGTTTCTATATTAATAATATGTACATTATTAATACATACTGTCCAATAATATTTTAGGATCTGGATTCAAGGCAATTTTTTTCTATGACTTAACTTATTTTTGATGGCTGGTACAATATGGCTTCATTTATTATGGCATCTATGTGCTTTCAATCTGCAGTCCTTATGCTTCTCAGTCTACAGGAGACAAAGAGGCCATGACTTATAGGTCAAATTCATTTGCGTGGATCAGGTACTCTGACCCGATTGGAGTCACTTGTCTGAAGTTGCACGGGGCCACTGAAGAATAAAAAGATGATAAATGTGTCATTATTGTCTCAGATTGAATCTTTCTTTTTTCCTTCTTTACTGATTCTGCTGACCAGCTCAATTTTCTCCTCCAAGATACAGCCATTACACATTTTGTGTATGTCCAATTCAAACTGCATCATAATGTATCATGATCCATGGTTTATATATCTATTCTATTAAACATTTAACCCATTAAGTTTTACTCACTTGTACATTTTATGTTTCCAGGAAAGTGCTTAGAATACAATCTGGGCCCAATAAATATGTTCAGTGAAAGAATAAAAAAGATGAATTTATTTTTATATATAATAGGACATTACTAATTTAAGTGAAAGAGCTACAGTAGAACACATCTGAGGATTAACAAATGTCAGTGTATCAAGTTTCAGAATGCCTAGAAGTTATAATTAAATGTAAAAATTGCATTATTATCTTTGAAAAAATGAGTATAAAAGTCCATATATGCCTTTTTTGGAAGTAGAAATATTAAGGTGAAGTTTCTCTGCCTAGAGTCAATTGCAGTACAAATGGATGACTAAATTTACTCCTACAAGTAAAATGTCAAAGACTTATGTATGTACATATTAAGGGGAATAAATTTTTGTACTTTAACCCAGTTTGCAGTTTTTAGTGAATTCTTCATGCTGAGTACACTTAATGATACAATCAAATATGTTGTTTTATTAATGACCTTAAAAAAAAACCATTTTGCCTGTAAAAGGTTAACAGTACAGAGAGAGCAATACCAATGACAGACATAACAAACAGGGAGAATCTGTTTTCTGAAAGTCAGCATTCTGAATTGAGATCAAGTATCTGAATTGAAAATATGACTAAATCCAAAATTCAATAAACACCACTTCATTTTGAGACCATAATTCTATACATTTAAATATGATATTTTTATGTGTGTATACCTGCCACTCTTCTTTTTTTTTATTTGCTCACTAAAGCTTTCTAGTTTGATTGTTGTCAGCATTTTGATAAGAAACAGTGAACTGAGTATAATCTTTCTTAAGGTAAATATGATTCTATTTCTGCTTCAATAAGAATGCTCAAGACTGAATAAGCAGATCTAAATCCTTTAGGGGAATTCATTCAATGTGAAATTGAATAGATCTTCTGATAACCAACAAAACATATCCTCTCAGAAGCCAACTCAATATATCCAAACTTGAACCTCTGCTCCAATCTTCACCCCTGTCAACAGCAAGAGCATTTATCTGATATCATATAAACATATACACTCTGTTATAGAAGATTTGTCTATTTCCACCTTCCTTTTTTTTGTACTATTACATATATGAGATTCAGTTTCCTCATCTGAAAAACAACAACAACAACAAAAAAATAGAAATAAAACTCCATATACAACCCACATAGCCTAAGGCATGGTAAATATTAATAAATGTTAGTCTGTATTTCCAGGCATTTTCACTATCACAGCACCAACTTGGCCTCAAACTTGATATTCAACTCAAATCCAGTGCACCATCCAGTGCATCACCCAAGTTATGTTAGTTTCCCCTCTGGGTTTTACTTGCTCACTCATTCACTTACTATATGTCTATATGTAAAATAAACTTAAATATTTTTCATTTTCATTGCTTATCAACTTTAAAAACATTATGTCCTTTGACATGTTTATGTTATAAGCCTAACAGACAAAAATCTGAATTTATAATATTGACACTAAAAACCTGTCTTTAATGGTTCTTTCTACCATATGTATGTTATCACATCTGTCTTCATGTACAAAATTATTTATGCCTGATTTTAATTATAATTTATTGAAAAACTGCTTAGATATTAGTTTGCAAAACATGATATAATTTACATCAAAGATGGAAGTGTATATAATTCAACTATTCTCAAAAGCAATTTGCCTATACTTAATTAAGTTGAAATTTGAATATTTGCATTTCCTCTAAACTATTCCTAGAACTACATTCAATGGCGACTTTAGGTGCTTTATAAAAAGAGGTGTGTCCTTGACTATTCACTGAATCATTTTTAAATAGAAAAAAATATTAAAGGCACACATATATAAGGTTACAGGTAGGAGTATATATCTCTATGAAATGAAGGTAATATAGCATTGTTTTTAAAAGAAGCTTGGATCTGTAAACCAAAATGATTTAGAAGGCTTGTGAGGACTTGTGCTAGATGCTGTTCTATTTTCTTTTATGGGGGTCAATATGATTAGTCATCAAAACAACCATAAAAGAAATATGGCATGGAAACTATTACTTTAGAAATGAGATAACAACATTTTCCCAGTGTCTTATAATTGGTAGATTTATCTTGCATCATCAAGTCTGGCTTACTTACATTCACAGATTTTAAATAAAATTCATATTGAGTTTACATACAATTTATACTAATAAATCTTACAAATTTTTATTTATGATATATGCTTTATGTCACATGTCTAAAATAATTATATTAGGTTTCAACACTGGATAAAAAAGTTGTAGAGAAACAGAACAATAGAGGGGAAGACAGGAGGGGACTATCATCAACAGTATTAACCTGGACTGGGGGTAGCTCAGTGAAAGGAGTGAACCCTTAGCAAGGTTGAGTCCCTGGGTTCTATGCCCAGAATGACAAAAGTAGATGAATCAATAAATAAATTAAAATAATAATAATAATAAGGGTTTAAGTCAGTATGACTGAAGAAGAATTGAGGGCCAGTACTCTTCTTGCTTCTAACTTTGTACTCCTACCAAGTTTCTCTAAGAATTTGTGAAATGTATAACTTTAGAGAAGATATTTGAGATAGAAGGCACCAGTGTTCCATGTAGTTCTTGAATTTGAGGTTATCTGACTATTCTACATTTTATATACAATTTGTTATTTCAAAACAATCTTTACAATACTGAGTTTTATTCTTTTAGACTTTTTGTTTGTGTTTTACTGCTAAAGGATATATATAGGTTTGTCTATTCTTCCTACAAATACCATCTTAGCTTCCAAGCCTGTTTTATCATAACTGCATATTTGAAACAAGTAGTTTACACTTTTCTTTGGAAATTAGCAATTCTTCTCTCATGTCAAGGTCCTAAATATATACTTATATCTCTAAAGTAATTCAGATTTACAGAAAAAAGTCTTAGGTAATGCATATATTTAGTTTGTAAATGTTTTCTTTGTTTTTGTGATTGCGTGGATCCCACTCTAGCCCTATGAACTTAGCAATATAATCAGTTTGCTTGTATTTGTTCATCCCATTAAACTGCCTTTTAAGGGCAAGGAACAAATACAAACTGTAAATCTCAAGCCACTTATTGCAATGCCATTGAACCAGGAATGCACAATAAATATGGGTGGATGTCAAACAATGGAGAATTGGGAGCCATGAATAAAGACAAGGTGAATGCAAAGCTAGGGTGCATGACTTGGAGCAATGCACAGCCCCTTGAAAATCCTTTAAAGTTAAGGTCAGGATATCAAGTTTTGCATTGCTTAGCTTTATAACACTCTCATTTGTACAGTGCAGGGAGCATAATGCTTAATATTGATTTTACTCTGATGATTGTTTAACAAGCATAGTTATGCCTAAGTGACTGATGAGACTAGTGACCTGCCAAGGTGGCAATGAGTCAAAGAAAAGTATCTACTCTAAAGGTAAAACAATTAGAATGAAATATACTGACCAGGCTCTGCCAGTGTTGACTTGCTGAGTCAAATTTCAAGTATGTATTTTCTTAACAGTAGCCAGAAAACAAATTGCATAGAGATATTGGTGTATCTTTTCAGGTAGTTGGTTGTTTTCTGAATTTGGTTTCAAAATAATTATACTTATTACTTTTATATGGTAAAATTGACATTCTTGACTTTATATTGCATGGTCATCCAGTATTATAAAAGGATCTTTCTTGTCTGAAAAAATGAAAGTCTAATGAAATTAGTCTCTGTATTTCTTTTTTTGTAATTTTTTTTGAGAGAGAGAGAGAGAATTTTTTTAATATTCATTTTTTTTTAGTTTTTGGCAGACATAGCATCCTTGTTTGTATGTGGTGCTGAGGATCAAACCCAGTGCCCTGCGCATGCCAGGCAAGCATGCTACCACTTGAGGCACATTTCCAGCCCTAGTCTCTGTATTTCAGCTTTTGCTCCCAAACATTGTCTGAATTTTTTTTTCTTTCTTTCTTAACAAATAAGATTAAACCAAGGTCATTCATACTAGTGACAAATCATAAAAACATTCATTTTTACTCCTAATATTGAAGAATCTTCAGTATCAAATTATCATTGATTACATCCCTTGAAAAATTGGAAACCCATTATAAATGTGAGCACTTAGTAATACACCAAAATTTTTTGCCTGGGATTTTGCCCAATATGATAAAAAAAAAACCTATTTTTCAGTTTTTGAACACCTAGCAATTTTCAGAAGAGACAAATAGAACAATGCTGGTAAGGAATCTATTAAAATGTTGTACCTAAAGAATGAAGAAAGCTAAATTTTGGAATGCTACATTCATAAATCCTGGGCTTTTTTTTTTGTATGAATAAAGCACTGTTAAAAGACTACAGGTGTGTTAAGAATCAGTCTTATAAAAATATTACAACTCACTGATTCACTTTCAATTTTTTTCTTTTTTTTTTTTTTGGATACTTGGGATTGGTTGGAGGTCATTTTTCTTTGCAGAATAAAATAAGATAAGCATTAACATAAATCGATATGAGAAAATTATTATGTATGTCAGGTCATTCAGTATTTCCAAAATACATTCAAACTGAGATGGCAATAAGAAAATTCACTAGCAAGAAGAGAAAGTCAAGAATGTTTGCTCACTTTCCTCTCTTTAAGGACAGATCACAGATAAAACAAGCTGAAAACACTAGCAAAATCTATGGAAAGCAAACTTTTCAAAGGCATTTTGGTTTTATCTCATTTTAAATGTACAACACTAATTTTAATCATTATATCATTGGATGTTAGTCAATTGTGGACCAGTGGGAAGGAAAAGAGTTCTAGCTACTCTATTGATAACATTGGTATCAGATTTGTTTTATTCAGTAGCCACTACAATGTTAGAAAATAAAGGTAAAATTGTGTCTTTTTTTATATATTAAAAAAAATAACAAATAGGTAGCACCAGCTTATAGACACACACAAACATACAATTACATACACACAAACACAATACAACCTTATATAAATTTATGTGAATTGTTTATAAATTTAAGTTCAGAAATTTATAAATATAATTTATAAATATAAGTTGTTCATAAATTTATATGAATTTCTACTTCTTCATTGCTTCGAGATATTGAATCAGAATACTTAGCTGGCTTAGAATTTTAAGGAAAAAATATGCACACATATTCACAAATGTGAAAGCATTATAAAACATAATCTCATAAGATGACACTTGTGGTGAAATGAAGCATCGGGTAGATATTTTGTTGTGTGCATTTTATAACCATTTGTTTTGTGCAGCTGGGTATAGTTTTGTGTTTTCATATAGCACTTTCCACAAATTAAGTCATGCAGAATTAAACAACATTTCATTACTTTCAGAGTTTTAACTAATAAAACAACCATGTAAGAACTCATTGATTCTATAAAGCATTTTAGCAGAAGTCACTATATTTATATATCTTGATTCCTTCCATGTGGTCTAAGGAGTGTGCAGTTTCTAAAGTTGTTCTCAGCATAGCACCTCTCTAGCTTTCCTGAAATCCTGTTCTATGAGAGATGAAAATTGTTGATGATGGAGGCAGAATGACAAAGAGAGATAGCTCTGTAATAATTACTACAAAGAATTCATTGCCAATGGAGCATGTATGCAAGCAGTTATAAGTCTTGTCTTCCTCTTAAACACAGTTTACAATGTTATATTATTATAATAAATGGTATGGGCACTTTTGCACTTTTTGGAAATATGCTATTAATCTAAGAACATGAGATGATCTCTCTCTTTCACTCTCTCTCTCTCTCTCTCTCTCTCTCTCTCTCACACACGCACACACACACACACACACACACACACAAGCACTTAAGTCTCTGGGTGTTCAAAATCTTCTTTCCTTGAACTTAATATATTTTCACAGATGATAAACCCCCAATTTCCCATCATTTCTAACAAGGGTCACAGGAAAGTTTAGGAAGTTTTCTTTTATACAATGAGATGTGTGCCATCGTGTGTGAGATCTCAATTATGTACTAAGTAAAAAAGCAAAGAAAATGGAGGTGAGGAAAGATGGATGAGTGAAGAAAAATATTAAAGGGAGAATTTTTGTTAATATAATCCAGAAGTTTCACAATGTAGTCTAGGGATCTGTGGAGTTTAAGTTAAAAACTATTTGTACAATTATACTAAGTAATACAAAGCCATCATTTACTGTTTTTGTTGTTTTGTTTTGTTTTTGCATAGCTGGGGATCCAACCCAGGGTCTTGAGCAAGTTAGGCAAGCATTCTAACACTGAACTATATTTCCAGGTTCATTATTTATTTTTTTATTACTCTTTATTTTACTTTTTTTACTCTCATTTTCTCAAAAGAAATAGAATAGAATTTCCAGAGGACTTATGATTTGTGACATCCCCAAAATTAAAATAGAGTAACTATGATAATTCAGTTGCATTTTTTGTCAGATCTTGTGAGGAAAAAAAAATGACTCAACTTTTTTCACTAGTACTAGTGAAAACATATGAAAATATTGAAAATATATGGTATTCATTTAACAAGTAATAAAAATAATAACATTTATAAAATCATTTTAATTTCTAATATGGTAAATATTAATAAATATAGTCCATTTACTATATATTGGAGTCCACAATAATATTAATAATATAAAGCCTTGACCAAAAAGTTTGACAATTAGTATGAATTAATTAAGAATTATTATTATAGCAAATAAAAGATTTGGTAAAATAATTATGAAATAAAATATCCTAAAGTGATTTAATTACCTCATAAAATCATCTGTTGGTAGTAGGTGAATATTTTCTGATCTTTAAATTAATATTATTTTAATTTGTTTAGCATCAGACTTAAAATCCATGATAAATGAATCTATAATCAATAATAAAATCAAGCAAAAATACTGCTGTTTTTAAATATGTCAAGTCAAATTGTTCGATTCATATATCAAAAAACACTGCATTTAATTGAAACTTCCATGAAAATAAAGTATTTGTAATATAAACAATTACATGAAATTATCACATTCTAAAAATTTAACAGCTGTGAGTTACAGATACTAATTGTTCAACAAAAACAAGGGTAAAACAACTGTCTTTCCTTTGAAGTCTAGATGCAGAGCTACCCAAACAGCTGCTCCATTTGGTGTCTAATCAACCTTATCTTAAGGCAGGAAAAAATAAGTTCTTTTCCTCTCCACAAACCTATGTGCTCTACAGCTCCACCAGGCAAAAGTTTACCACCATGCACTGAGTAGTTCAAAAAAATGAAATAAAAATTAAAAAATAAAGAAGCACACACATACACAAAAACAAAAACAAACAAAAAAATTCAGGATGAATTTCCATTTCATTGACTCTAACAACCTATTAATTAGTATATCAGCAAGATATGTTGATCCACACCTATAATTTATCCATTACCCACAGGTTTGTTATCATCACTACCACCGTATAATCTAAGCCAAAAACAACTCTTTAGAAATTTCTGAAATTATTTCTTTAGTGGTCTCTATGTTTACATTTTCCTTTGCCAGAAAACAAAATAAACAAAAGAACCCTAATAAAACAAAAACAAAAACAAAACCATTTCTGCATAGTAGCAATCTCTTTGAAATGTAAAACAGGTTTTGGGACTTTCTTTCTTAAAATCAAATGGTGATTTCAGATCTCATTTATTTATTATTTTTCTCTTGTTGATTTATGATAGAAAGAACTGGGAATATTGCTGCTCCTGCATATATCCAATCATCTAGAAAAACATAAAAGTATATTTCTATACATTTATCTATCAAATTCTCATTTTTGATGTACATTGTATGAGACAACCTTCTTGGCACTATTAAAAAAATTAATAAGACCTCAAATCTCACATTTCTCACAGTGTTTGGAAACTGTGTGTCCTATACTTTTTAAAAAGTTTAATAAAGATACAGACCTTGAATTCAAGCAATTGCCCTTGGATACTAAACAGAGGGATCTAGTCCAAATGAAGATTGCTAAATGTACACTCACTCACCTGAAAGCTTTAGGGATGTGGTGTTAATCATTCATTGGATGATAAGCAGAAAAAGAATGAGAATGGAAAGAAATCATTTTCTAGTTTTCACTTGTTTTCTCCCTGTGTTCATATGATTTAAACAATCTTGCTAGTAAGCCTCAATGTAATATTTTTCAGGATTTACACTTTTGACACATTTGCCATTGAATTTTTAGATTATTTTCAAATAATAGATCTTGGTACTAGATTGTTAGAATGACATTTTCTAACATTCAATGATGGTAAATATAAAGGGCTCATGATTTTTAAAATTATTTTTTTTCTAAAGATGGATTTCTAAAACACCTTGCTGAAACCTGTTGTTTATATTTTAAGTAGCAGCAACAAATAATCGTTTAATATTTTTGAGAAATTGGTTATGCTGGTGAATATGTTAAAGACCTCTAAAACTCTTATCCTCTTCCAAGGGAACAAAAGCACTGGCAAAAATTACCAAACTGGACTTTTTCAAAACTGTAGCTATTTAAAAAGGCTCATAGGAATACAGGACTGTTTGGATCATGGTAAGAAGAGAGAGCCTTGGGTGGTCAGTCACTCAGTTAATTTCTATTCTTCGCAGTTCTGGCAATCAGCAGGCAACACACTGAAAATCAGCAGCGGAGCAACCTACAAAGAGCAATGTGTATGTTTCTAGAAAGTCTCCATTTCCAGAGGACAGTCATTATTTTTCAGCTTCTCTCTGATGGATTCTGGGAAGGACCTGAATGCAAGGATGTTTATATTTAATGTGATCCTTAGCTTGCGCACCAGGTACCATCTTCTCTCTATGGGTGTTCCTCTAAAAGATCAGAGGTGACTTTTTAACACTGTGGTTGAGCTATTGGATAACTGTTTGCCAAAATCTCTGAAAGAAAAAAAAAATGTAGAGAATTAGAAGTCCACAGGGGTATCTGAAACTAATGCATGTTCCTCATAGACTGGAATTCAAATGTCAAGAAAAACATCAGGAAGTTTTAAGCTCCACCTAAGTTTGGAAGGCTTTTTACAAGCCAGAAATAATACTTAATGCAGAATTGTAAATTTGTTATCTAAATGTTGAATTTTGTCCTAACATGAACATTGACTATTACATTATATTTGAGAATTATTAGTTCCAGTAACTTACAGAAATTTCTGTCTGATCATGAGCAAGTCTTGAAACTAATTATAGAGAAACTTCAGTGGCTACAAATGGCAATAGATTTTAACTCTACAGAATTTTTTCAGAAAGTTGCTCAATGAATAATGAAAACAATGAACATAAACAAAATTAAATCTTGGGGAAATATCTTTTGGAAATCAGGAAAATCAGATATTTACAATTACCATATTATATTAGTTAAAAGTATAGATTTAAAGAAAACGCATGAGACAAGCAAAGAAACAAGAAGATATAACCTATACACAAGGAGACAAAATAGGATTTTTTTTCCAACAAATTCTATATTTTGTCATTAACATACAGATGTTAAATAAGTTCAAAGTGTTAAAGAAAACCATAGCTAAGGAACAAAGAGAAATATGAGAATGATTTACCACCCAATAACCAATATCATGAAGAAAGATAATTATTAAAAGGAACCAAACTTAAATTTTGAAGTTGAAAGTTGCCACAACTAATGGAAAGAAATTACTAGAGTTGCATCTAATTTGAGTAGGGAAAGAAACAAACATACAGTAAACTTGAAGATTCATAAATTCAGATTCACCTGTCTGAGGAACAGAAAGAAATATGAATGAGCAAAATGGAAGAGAACCATGAACACAAGGAATACCATAAAGCATCAAACACAAAAAAACTGGCAAAAACATATTACAAGCAAATAGAAAAATAGTATATAGACATCCTATCTTATCCAAAATTCAAATACTATTAAGTTATTTTAAAATTTCAGTTAAAAGTCAAGTATTAGAATAATTGATAAAATATTGTTCAACTTGTGTACTGGCTATAATAGATGTAATTCATATTTAAAACCTAAACAGGTTGAGAGTCAAAGTATAGAAAGTACATACTATACAAACCTCAAAAGAAGAGACCTATGATGGTGATAATAATATCACACAAAATAGGTGTTACAAGAAAAAATGTTATTAGAGATACAGAGGGATTTTTTAACAATGAAAGTGTCAATCCATTAGGAGATAGAAGAATTACATAAATATATGCTTTAATATATAATTAATTAAAACAAATACTAATAGAATTAGAGGAAATACAGAATCAAAAATATTTACTGAAAATTTCAATAAGCCACTTTCAGTAATAAATAGAAAAATAATCGGAATATGAAAAAGGAAAAAGAAGCCTTACCACAATAAACCACATAGATATAACATACATTTGAACCACCCACCATCAACAGAATATAGGATTACTGGAACAGACTGTTTTAGGTTATAAAATAGGACTGAGAAATGTTTAAAGAATGAAATCATACATAACATAGTTTTCAACCAAAAAAGACTAAAATTAGATATTTGAATCAGAACAAAATCACATGTGTAAGTTGAAAGTAATATGAGATGACAGAAAATGGAAAAATATATGAAAAAAACTTATGAAGTGTATTGAATCAGAGCTACGAGGGAAATTCATGCTCTAAATGCCTACATTATATAAGAAAAAATATTTTGAATTACGACATTTACCTCAACCTCAAGAAATTAGAAAATGAAGAAAAATTAAATCCAAAGGATAGAATACATTTAATAAAGATTATAGCAGAAATGAACAAATAAGAGAATGGATAAAATGGGGAAAATAAATAAAAATTTGTTCTTTGAAAAGATCAACACTGACAAACCTCTAGTTAGGTGACCCAGACAAATACAAAAAAAGTTGAAATTACTAAAGTTTTGAAAGACAATAGTGCTTCTTGTCTTACAAAACAATACAAAAACATTTTAAAAGAATATTGTGAACAAATTATTTGGTAATAAGTTAAATAGTGTAGATAAAATGAACAAACTCCTAGAAAGACACAAGCTACCATAACAAACCTGGGAATAAACCAGAAAATCAGAACAGACCCACAGGTCTGTTTAAAGGAACTAATTCAAATCCTTTACAAATTGTACCAAAAACACAGCAAGATGGAATACTTCCTCACTTTCTCTATTACCCTGATACTGAAAATAAACACAGGGCAAGACAAGAGAACCAATATTCTTCCTTACAATAGACATGAAAATTCTCAAGAAAATGATATTCAACTGAATCTAGCTTATATAAATAGAGTCATGCATCATGGCCAAGTGAAATTTATCCCAGGAAACAAAATCATTTCAGCATATTAAAAAAACAACAACAGAAAAACAATGTTGTAAAGCATGATAGTCTAAGAAAAGACAAAAAACCCATACTCATGTCCATAGATACCAGAAAGGCATTTGACAAAGTCCAATACTCTTGTACAACAAAAATAAAACTAGGAATGAAAGTGAAATTTCCAAAATGAAAACCAAAATTTGTGAAAAACACAATGCTACCATTTTACTTAATACTGAATGACAAAAAAACTTTATACCCCAAACCAGGAACAAGGTGAAGACGTTCATTCTTGCCACTTCTATTCAGCATCATACTTGCAGTCCTAGCTCGGCTGATTAGGAAAGAAAAAAATAAAGGCATCTAGATTAGAATGGATGAAGAAAAATTATATTGATGATGGCATGATCTTGTATACTTAAAAACAATCAGAAGAAATACAAAATAAAATACAATAAGTCCTATTGAAAAGGTCAGTAGTTTGCAGAAATGATGTTGAAATCTTAGTTAATATCATGTATAAGAAATCATCTCAAAATATATTAAAGTGTCAAATGAAATAGGTAAAACTACAAAGCATTTAGAATTTAATATAGGTGTAAATGTCTAAACTCTGGAAAAAAGTGAATTCTTGGATCTGACTTCAAAATTGCAAGTGGCAAAACAGAAAATAAACTGGACTTCACATTGAAAATTAATTGCTTTTTAAAATTTTGCTTTTTAAGGAAACTGTTAAGAAAATGTAAATACAACAACCTACAAAATGGAGAATACATTGGCAAATCATATATTATATAGCAGTATGTTTGAATATATAAAGAAGTTTCACAACTCAAAAGGCAATTCATGAAAAGTATAATAGTATTTGAATAGTCATTTTTCCAAATACTATATACAAATTCTTGGTAATCACATAAAAGATTCTCAATATTATTAGTCATTAATGAGATACAAATCAAAATCACAATGTGATTTAAGTTCACCCCATTGTAGTGTCTTTTTTGTATTTCTGTCATTTACTCTGTTCTATGCAAAATCTTTCTGGTATTTTCTATAATTTCAATGTTACTAGTGAAGATCACTTTTTTAGAGGGCATGTAGAAAATTGGTAATATCACTAACTTTTATTAAAAACATACACTATTTTAACCCAAGTGAAATGAATTTGATATTGATAGATACTTTAGATAATTTCTGATTTTATGCTTATTAAAATATTGCTTGGATTTAATAAGAAATATTATGATACACTAGTGATTCCCTTATGTAATTAATATGTCATTAAAATTTATAACACTACCCTGAAACAGTGATATCATTGAATATTTAGACATACAGATGAATGAACTTGGAATAATACAGAGAAAGACAAATTAATAAAAATTACAATAAAGTTATATAATATAAACTGTTAAAATTAAGACATTTTATTTTATTTTCATTCAATGCTTTAATACATTTATATTAGAAAAAATGATTTTGCTTTAATTAATGGTGAAGCAAATAAAATAAAATATTGGTTAATCAACAGGACCTGAATAATTGGTAACATCAGAGAGAAAAAACTGGCTCGGCATATACACAATAAAGTACACGGATACACACAACATATAAACACACATGAATTATGAATATGAGAAATATACATGTGATTATTGAACTTGTGAATCAAGCACAATCAATTTTCAATCTTTATTGAAAAATACTTATAATTGAAGGGACATGAATTAAAAACGATTTTGCTATCATTTGGCCAGTTATTTGAGGGAATTATGAGGAGACAGGTTAGTAGAAATTGACATAGCATGGGTTTTCAAAGTGATAGGACAAAGTATGTATGTGCAGTCCATGTCTGGGAATAACTTTGGTAAGTTATCCGACTTTTATATCTTCAATTTAATTCATGAATCACTATAACAAAGGCAATACTATATGCCATTTATTTATTGATTTGGTGAAAGCTAAATGACAAAACAAATTCAGAGTTTTTATAGTCTGGTAGTGTGTATATATATATATATATATATATATATATATATATATATATACTAGATTTCTCTAATATTATTATTTACATAGCTTTTATTATTTGCATTTAATGTTGCATGGCCTGTTATATTAGAGAACATCAAAAAGATGCTGAAGTGTTCTTTTCACTTTCAGTCTAGGTCAGGCCCTAGGTATATAACACAGTACAGAGAGTGCATCACTGAAAAGAAAGTAGGTATCTTTGACTTTTAAATACACTGTTTCATGGCATGTCTTCACTATAATAGCACCATTCATTCTCTGTTTCTAGATTATGGAGCAATTTTCTATACATACTGCTTCCACAATTACATACAGGATGCTGAAGATCTGAACATGCAATTCACTACTTAATAAAGGAACACTAGTCTCCCAGAGTGTATAACTTGAAGATTTTACTTTAAACCAATCAAAGTAAAATTTCGTTATCTCCCTAATTTGGTCTAAACCTAGTTCACCTTAGCTTCCATTTACCATTCTTGTCCCCATTTCCTTCATGTATGATAGTTCAATTTTAGTGGTCTTAATTAGGATGATATAATTGATTCAATATAAAAATTTCAAGTAAAATGCACAGAAGTAAAACCTAAAAATAAGTATATCTGTAATGTCTATATATTTATAAAGTTGTAGCAATATCAATTAAATGTTCTAAAAATATTCTGTTATTCTATTTCACAGTTAGTATCCTATGAAATTATATGAAAAATACAAAAATACAATTATTAATTGTGCTTCTTGCTGTTACTCAGAATATCTCTAAATTTAAATTTAAGACTGTATTGTGACCAAAACATATGTATTAAGTATATATAAAATATATAAATTTTCTTTAAAGACACTTAGATTTAAATTTAAAATAAATATCTTTCTTCTTTAGAGTCAGTTTTATTACATTTCTTTCTTAGGGTGTTTCTCTGATTATTTTTGATGGAGTCCTGTAGTTTAAAATGGAAATCTTGGTACTAGGGGTGTGTCTCATTGGTTGAACATTTGACTAGCAAATATGAGTCCCCAGGTTCAGTTCTTCTTTATTATATTTAGGCATTGACTTAATTTTCAGCAAAGGTCAAGTAAAAGTTTAGTGCCTGAAGGCATACGTGATTATCTTAGCTTGCTATTTACATACCAACATGTTGCCAGGCATCTCATATATATTACTATAGTGATTAAAGGCTTTCATGGTGTCTATGTACTTATCTACCTTTATGAAGACCTAGACAATATACATACCCTGGAATTCCGGAAATTTTTTATATGTGTTATATATATTTATTCACACATATGTTCTTGCAAGTACAACAAAATTTTCCCAACAAAATTGGTAAAATTTTGTTTCAATTAATGTCAAAAAACAAGGAAGAGCAAATGACATACAACTCATATTTTGACGTTTTCCAATATGACAGGCCATGCAACATTAAATGCAAATAATAAAGGCTATGTAAATAATAAAATTAGAGAAACCTAATATATATTAAGCACTACCAGACTAAAAATAGAAATGAACTTATTTAGCAAAATTTAAATAAAAACTTCCATTTTCTATATAGCAATGGAAAAAAAGAGTACACAGTGAGTACTAATGTCTAAGTGCTCTAAAGTATAGACAATATGTTGAAAAGAATGAAACTACCCCAGACAGGATGACATTTAAGCAAGTTAGAGACAGAAGCCTCTAATCCTGAATAACTTTATGCAGCACTAGAAGTTCAGAAATTAGCTTAAGAATGCACAGGTAAGATATATCCCAGCTACACCTTCTAAATATGTAATATTTATTATGGTGGTGATGTCTATTAATTTTAAATAAGCAGTCTTCCTTTAATAATAATTATACTTCCTTTGCATCAACTTAAGTTCTCATCTCCTATCAAAAGTAACAAGGATTAAAATATTGAAATTATGTCTCATTAAATAACCCAAAATTCATTTGGTATATGCATGCATAGAAGTGTAGAGATTCCTAAGTGTGAGTCTATTATCTAAGAGTTTTAATCACACATAGCTTTTTCTTTTTCCAAAATAAAAATGTTAAAATGTATTTGTTTGTAAAAGAAAATACTAAGGAATATACTGTATTATAAATATTAGTGGAAAAAAATCAATGCTAAACTTTGTGAATAATCTATTTTATAGAAGCTATTTCTTCCAGAAATAAAACATTTTTATCACAGAAAAGCTCTGAGTCAAGAGAGTAAGCACAACTCAAGTAAGTTATGAATAAATAAAGCAGTACCATCAATAAACATGTATTTCATTTCCTAAGGAGGAAATTCCTGAAATCTTAAAACCACATTGGTTGATATCCTTTCAAAAATGTCCTAGAAATAAAAGGTAGGCTAGCAACTATTTTTACTCTATTTTTAAAAACTTATATATGCATTTATCCCTTATAGTATATCTTCACAGTTCAGTATATGCAGAAAATACTAAAATATTTGGGTTGGTAGAGTAAGGGGAAAGAGTATCCTCTCTATAATAGTCCACCAAAAGGAGAAGAAAGGAATTTCAGGTTGGTTTAGAGAAAGAGAAAGCTTCTTTCATAGTAGGAACCAACACAATCATCCTGTTATTATTAGGTGTTGAATTGATGACAACTTTCAAGTGTCAGTAAACACTGACACAATAGGCACATCCTTGGCAGGTGTTTACAGATACTATGGGGTCTCTAGGGACTCTATAACTGCCTAAGGCTATTTCTTCTTCCATTATGATTTTTTCTTCTTTATTATATTTAGGCATTGACTGAATTTTCAGCAAAGGTCAAATAAAAGTTTAGTGCCTGAAGGCATACTTTTTTGAGTCTAAATAAAGTGTCAGATAAAATAAAGGACCTTCCACTAACAAACCCTCTTCTGCCTTCAGGTTCATCAGCCCTTGTACAATGAAACCAAAGATAAATAAATTCTTTAGCTGTAGCTGGGAGGAAAAATGTAGAGGACTGGGTTAGTTGTTTTTTCTATTTATAATAATTTAATGGAAGAAAAATTGATTAAAATTAATATATTACCCAATTGTGTAAGTCATAATGTGAAATGTATTTGGCTCTGATCCTATCAGAATTTTATTTCTAATTTGTCTTTTAGAAATAGTACATTTTATTGTGACATACTCTCCATTCTCCAATGGAGATCAAGACTGGTGATTTTCAAGGCTGGGCTGATGTAATTTAATCAAGGAAACAAAAGTGTAATCTTCCCACTTCCAATAGAGAAAGATTAAAATGACCAACAAAGACCTTGTCAATTGGGACACATCCTCTCCTTTTATCCTTCTCAACAGCCTGAAAAGATGGGTGGTTACCTACACTAAATATCTTGTATATTATTCTGTCTTTAAATTCATATCTATTTTCAATGAAGGTCAAAACCAAAGGCTTTGACATACAGAGTGGAGAAAACTCAATGTCCACACTTCTAGGTGTTGTGTCCTAGTTTCAGATGAGACTGAATTTTACTTAAAGTGGTTTGTAACTGAGAAAATGTGGAGAAAACAAGTATAGCTTCAGGCCATGGGGCCAGAAAGACTTGTTAACTTCATCAAATCACCAAGTTTATCAGCTAAATTTAGAAGCAGTTTGCTATCCTCATGAAAAATTTTTGGTGTGAAGTAATTTTGAGAAACCAGAGGAAGAGAAGCTAGTAAAGTAGGTGCACATCATGTCTAGAAAAGTTGCACTCTGATATTTACAGAAGCTCCCCAGGTAGCTAAGTGTATCTCATAGACTTGGCATGCAAAATAGTATAGGAAATACTGCTGAAAAATAATAACCATGATGGTAACAACTGTAATCCACATCATCCAAATTTCGGGAGATATATAGAGAGAACACAAGTATGAAATTAGAAGACACAAGTTACAGCCTTGCTCCATATGCTAAGAGCAATGCCATGTGGATCAAACTTATCAAGTATTGATTTTATTATTACTATGGTCTGTAGGCTATGGTTTTTGAACACATGTTCTAGATATTAGTAAACAGGAAAAAACTGTTATGAAGAGAAGATTGCTCAGGACAGAATCTCAAAGTCTACTGTGATTTCCTAACACAAATACTTAACATTATTTAAGATGATAACTGACACTTTCCCCTTGAAAGTGAAAAACTGCAAGGTCTCCTAAGGACTAGAATGATAATAGACTCATTGACAGATGTATCTTATTTTAATGGCCCAAGCAAATCACAAGCTGCATAAAAAGAAATGAGGTAGAAAAATATATCCTGACCCTTTCATAATAAGAGTCTATGTAGTCTCATAATAAAAGATATAAAGACAAGAAAAGAGGAGCAAATAAGAACAAAAATACATTCTAAAACCACAATTTTGCCTCCCCCCCATGCACATATATTTATTCATGAAACAAAATATAAATAGTATCCACTCTCTACTGGATTTGTCGTATAATATTCTTTATTCTTTTTTGTAAAAAGATTTTATTTCTGGGGTATAGCTCAATGGTAGAGTGCTTGCCTAATACCCAATGCCCCGAGTTCAACCTCTAGCACCACCAAAAACAAAAAGTTAAGTGGAGGAGTTACAGAACAAAGCAATTAAAAAGAATAAATTAATAAATCTATATAGCTTGTGGTGTGTTATGAATAGATAAGTAACATTGAGGTTTGCAGAAAATTTTATTTTGTTTAGATGTAATTATTTTATATTTAATATTTTATAATTAATATTCAGGTCAACTGTGTGATGTAAATATGATTATTTTCTTGATTTTATGAAGAACCAAAATTTTTGTTTACATTTAGTCTTTTCCTAGAGAAACCACGTTAAGACTGTTGAAACTAGACTTTTTGCTTAGACATACTGAGTCTAAAATTGTACCTTTATATACCATACTGGATGTCATTTTATATTAATTTAGAGCACTTAAAATTTGATTTGTATTCCTGTTTCTTTTGTAATTAATGTAAAATGTAATTTTAAAAATAAACACATATAGAATCATTGCTTTCATTTGTTTTTATTTTTTTAAGAGAAATAATTTTTTAATATTCATTTTTCAGTTTTCGATGGACACAACACCTTTCTTTTATTTTTATGTGGTGCTGAGGATTGAACCCAGCTCCCTGCACATGCCAAGTGAGCATGTTACTGCTTGAGCCACATCCCCAGCCCAACTTTTATTTGTTTTTCTATATTTACCACATCTCCCCCAGACAAACCCATAACTCCCATTTTCCTGCTCAGAGAACTGTGTATGAACTGCTTCAAATTTACACACTGATGAAGAGTTGTTGTTAGTTTAGACTACATAGTGTTAGTAATGAAAACAAACCTTTTATTTTCCTCTAAATTTCATCTAAAAAGCTATCTTTACAAGAATTCCACATAAAATTATTTTTAAATTTTATTACTTTCCCCCTGGTTATTTAACTCATACTAGCTATTAAATTAAGAGAATTAAATGCTATGGCAATCCTTCTTAAAACTGTTACTTCTACACTTAATTTTTATCACATTGCCAAGGAATGTCTATTTATAACAAAGTTTCATTAATCTCCATCTTGAATGTCTACAATAATTTCAATATGACCAATATAGGGATTATTTCCAATTTCTATGCCTTAAAACTCCCAACTTTGTTGCCAGTTAAAAATGGGAGTGCTGACCTAATTCTACAATTTCAGAGTTATTATCAATTCATAGTTGTTCTTTTCCATCAATAGTAACATTTATTGCCAAACTACTCCTACTGATATCAATTTGATATTTTTTACCTTGAATAGGTTTTAAAATTGCTGTATACACAGAACTGTCTTCAATAGTTTTACTATTTCCATTTTTTCCATAGATAGTACACTTATCATTTGAATCACAGATGTGAACATTTTATTTCTATGTTTAATTATTGCAACAGAACAAATGTTTGTGTCATCACAAAAATCATATATTAAAATATTAATGCCCAATGTGATAGTATTAGGAGGCTGGACCTCTGGGAAATTAGGTAATGGGTAAAGAACCCTTATGTAAGGGATCTGAAATTTATGAATCAGAGCACTTATTAAAGAACCCAGAGAACAGTCCATACTTTTCTCTTCACATAAGAATACATCAAGAAAACAGTTTTCTGTTAACCAGAAAATGGGCCCTCCTCACTGGACATGGTTGTGGTGCATGCCTGTAACCCCAGTAGCTCAGGAGGCTGAAGGAGGAGAATCAAAAGTTCAAGATCAAGGCCATGTTCAGAAATATAGAGAGTCCCTAAGCAAAATAAAAAATAAAAATAAAAAGTAAATAACTGGCCAAGGATGAGGCTCTGTGGTCAGCAATCCTGGGTTCAATCCCTAGTAGCAAAAAAGAAAAAGAAAAAAAGAAAGAAGGAAAGACAAAAGGAAAAAGAAAAATAAGCCCTTTGTCATCAGACAGTATGGACTGGCATCCCGATCCAACATCTATCTTCCAGAACTGTGAGAAATAAATTTCTTTGATTTTTTACAAGTCACCCTGTCTATGGTATTTTGTTATAATAGATTGTGTTTATTGGATATCACAGTTCTTGGTTTTATGGCTTTTGTAAAAATTTTAATTAGTATTTTCCTAATAATTTTACTTAGAATCATAAGTACAGACTACAAAATACCTGCTCACAAGTCAAGTCACAATGTTTTGATATATTCAATTTGAGTAGATTTTTAATTTCTGCTTTATATTCTGTTATTCAATAGAAAATGTAGTTATCCAAAGGGAATAATTAACAACCATTTTATTTAGAGTCAATGCCATGGCTTTACACATATTACATTTCCATGAAACTCCCTTTGGATGGTTATATGGTATTGATATGTGTATAGCAATAAATTTAGCAATATTTGTGTGTATATCAATATTTCCCATATGTATGTGTTCATGTACATGTGTGAAAACCTATCAGAATGGACAATTATATTTTATGTTTGAGACACCATTGTTATGGCAAATGTTTGTTCTGATGTAAGTCCTTTGCTGACCAATTTTACTTTAGTTTTAATGTACCAGTATCAATATGCATAATATGTAGCATTTTTACAAATGTACTTGAGTAGGCAGCAATAATTGCTGCAATATGTTGAGAGTTAAATTAACTGAAGAAAACAACAGTGGCAGGAACTAATTAAAAAACTGGAACAAGAATGAATGGGAATTTTTTTAAGTGCCTTATAAAATGTTTAGTAGCCAGTTTTGTGAGACAAAAACATATTATAATTGAGAGATTGTTTTTATTTAGAATGCATTGAATATTTGCTGTCTTTTACTAATTATGTTGGCATTAACAAACACACAAATAATTAGTTGGACCAAGTAACTTTTTGGTATGCTGGAAAAAAATCTGGTTTTATAGAATCATTTTAAATATTGAAATAATTAATTCAATAAATATTTTATTATATAACTACCATGTAAAATAAATAGACGATGATTTGAAGAATTAAAGTCTGATTAAAATTCAATGCTTGGCATAAAGAATAATGCAGTTTCTTAGAGATGATAAGATGGAATCACAGATAAGTTTTAAATTAATCTGTTGGTATCAAGAAAGCTTGATGAAAGTGATAAAGTTAGTTGCTAAAGGAGAATGAGATATTATCTGGGGAAGATTTAAGAGGAAGTGTATTTTATGCAGAGAAAACTGGAACACAGAGCTGTGGTAAAAATGCAATGTTGTTCACAGAAACCATGTTCTTATTTTGTACAGCAAGAACAAAACTCTTTAGCCATCTAGGCAGTTGAGTGTCCCCACATTTCTGAGTGTTAGCCTGGAAAATGTTTGTAGATACTACCATAAAACCTCCTCTTCCTTTTCTCCATGTTCTCCTTGGTAGCAAAAAGGCAAAGAATAGTAAAATACCATAATGAAGAAACCATGATTGCATAATGTTTCTTTTTAGTAAAAATCATTTAGTGCGTACCCATGACAGATACATGAGTGAGAAATAATTCATGTTTGTGTTAAACTACTGATATTTAAGAATTAAAGTTGCAACTTCAGTTCTTGTCCAACTAATAAAATATCCAATTTCACTCCATTATGCAAAAAAAATCATAGGTAAAATGCAAGAATACAATTAGAAGTAAAACCTGGAAGAAATAGCAAACCTATTTAGAAAATGATTACAAAAAGAAGCATATTTCAGAAAAGGAAATTTTTGAGTTTATTTTACAAATAATAAGATAAAATAAAATGAGACAGGATGAGATGAAATAAAGAGAACTTGCATAACAGATTACTCCCATAGCAAAATAAATGATAGAGGAAGGAAAGAAAAAAAAAACATGCAAAGGAGACAATAAGTAGGCCGAATTTAGAAAACCTAAATTACTTGAATTTCATTAAATGGAAATATAGGTACAAAATAGTTTTAAAGAGAAAATTAATAGGTATCTGTCAAAGGTGATTGATAATATAGACATGAGTTCCAAAGAGTCTACAATATGTCAAAACAGAAGTTGAGGAATGATATTGACAAACATTGACAGAATAACTTTCAGGCAAGTTTGAAATCTGGTTTTGATCAGAAATGACCCAAAGGAGACATAGACTTTTGATTCTCCCAGGCTTAGAGTCATTTTCAAGACAGTTTATTTTGTACCAGGTACTTATGTGTGATGAGTAGGTAAAATGTGGCCAGACTCTCAGTGACTGAAGAACAGTCAAATTTGAACATTAAGAATTGTCCAAAGTTCATTTTGACCATAGGGTTTTCCTGATGGGAAACTCTGGAATCTGGATAGCTCCAAGTAATCACATTCTGATTATCCAGAGGATACTTCAAGTGAAAATCCTTGAATTGGTATTAAAGATATTTAAGTGTGTAATTAAAAAAATTCTTATCAATCTCATAAAATGCTTTGGGGAATCTTCTTAGGGTAGAAAAAAAAGGATGACAGGAGATATAAGATTGTGAGGAAGTATGGAGTGTATACATCAGGTCTGTGTTAACCCACTGGATGAGAGGAACAAATTTTGTCTTTTAATTAGAATTTTTCTACTGGCATACACTTTTGAAAATTTAATTTGTATTTATTATTGTGAGTTATATATAAAAAATATCATGTACATTTTAAAAAATTTAAATAAAGAAAAACATATATGAGGTTTATTTTACTGTGTTACCCCAGCAACAAGAATGCATGACACATTATATTCAGATATAAATGAGAAATTTTACCTTTTCTTGGATGATATTTGATCTTAAAACACTTCATCTCTGTCATATTTTATGTGATTTTTAATTTTTTTATGTTTATGACTTATAAAAGCTCATTTGTTTTTTTCCTCTTAATTAAATATTAATTCATGGATAAAATATTCATTTGTATTTAACAACTTACTAATCACATTTAAAATAAGAGATTTATGCAATAAAATTAAAATTACATATTTTCAAAGTAATGACATAGAATGGTGACATTTTGAAGATACTTGTTCTTTGTATATTTTAACCGATAATATAATCCTAGTCTTTGTATTATAACACCAATTGTAATTTGAGGATTAATATGAGTAACATTTTTTTTACAATTGCAGATTGCCAGTACTTAAGCTTTTGATGAAGGATTATATAAAACTGTCTGAATGTGTCTACATAATGTCATATTTTACAGCTACATATCATTAGAGAAATCAAGTACAACTAGGAGGTAGTGTTCCTTCTTAACCTAATCCCACTTCCACATCCCAGTTTAAATATATGCATATTGCAGAAATATAGAAAGATAATTCATACCATTTGAGAAAAGGAAATAGGAAAGAATAAATATATGACATTAAAATATTTATAGGTCAGAGTATTTTAATAAAAATTATAAAATCTGTTATTGATTATAAAAACACCATGTAGTTTAAGGACACATCCCCATAAGTCATATCTATTATCTTATATGTAAAATAATGAAATGGATCCTTCCAAGAATATAGAACAAATACTTCATTTATAGCTGAAGTAACCAGATATGGTGGCACACACTTGTAATCCTAGCAACTCAGGAGGCTGAGGCAGGAGAATCACAAGTTTGAGGCCCATCATGGCAACTTAGTAATACCTCATTTCAAAATTAAAAATAAGAGACGTTGGGGTCATAGCTCAGTGGTACAATGCCAATACCAAGTATACAGATTTATCACTAACTTAAAAATCTAAAACCATCAGTAGTGTTTTTTGTTTGTTAATTTTTTAAAAATCTTTCTTTCCTGTGGATATATCTCACTTCGTACACTCCTGCCATGTGTAATACCCTGAGCTCAATCACTAGCAAAACAAAAAACAAACAAAACAAAACAAAACCAAAAAATCTTTTGAAGTCTGCTAAGAGAAAATTATAAAAAATCTAGTTTTGCAAGTCTTTATTGACTTCATTTGTGATTCTAGAATTAGACAGCAATCTGGACACTAAATGGTTCAGAATGCTATAACCATCACAGGGGCAAGCTATTTTTATAGCTAGAGAAAAGGAAGTGACTTAAAGGTAACAGAAGTACATGAGAGAGTTGACTTGTTAAAACTCACATCCTTAAGTCTCACATCTCTCTCCTTTAAAGATGTGATTGGCTGAAACTCAATACTCATTACAGGATGAACTTCCAGCCTGCTTACATATCATGTTAGTTTATAGCTTATTATGTATGGAGACAAGTTTAAGCAAACCAAGTATGTACAGAGGAGTAGCTTCAGGCAAAATTTAATAGTGTATATTGTCCCATTTTAGAATGTAAAGAAGAAACTGAATCTTATGGATTACTCCAAAACACAGAATTCTAGAGTTTTGAATTGTATTAAAATATTTGATTTCTAAATTTTGATTTTATTTTGCATAATAATTAAATAAAAATATTATGAATGTTAACATAATTCATGAATTAATTCAATCATTGGGTTACTTATAACATTCTTCAGTATGGCTTAATAATTTGGAGTTTTTTAGCATATTATAGCTACTTACATTATAGTAATTACATAAAAACTGAAGAATGTTGTTTTATTACAAGCTCACCATTATGGAGATTTAAAATTTCAATAGACAAAAACTTACACACAATTCTTGTAAATAGAACATTTGCAATAAGTAAAACTACACACATATAATAACACTTTTTCTTTCCCTATGGCTCTCAGAGTAACAATATTAAACGTTATATTTAAATAAAATGTGGCACACTAAGGTAATGTGTTTCATGACATGGTTCTTAAGAGAACAAAGAAAGATGGTACAGAATCAAAAGTTTGCAGAATGAAAAGGTGGAAATCTTTATCCTCTGCCCACAGTTTTTAATACTATCTGAGTGTGAACCAATTAGATCCCAAACACAGTAATCTGATATTGAATTCTCTAAAGAATAAAAATATCCTCAAAATATGGGATCCTAGTGCAATAAAGGAAAATTATAATCACCTTTGTGTAGTACACAATATATTTTGAGTGATTACTAAAACCTGAAATACAGAAGCTTTGAAATATATTCCCCATAATATGTGGAAGATTTATTTCTATTAAAATGATGATACTCAAGTAAATTTGTAAGATATCAAAAAAATAAATAATATTTATATTTAGAAATATAGAAATATGATTATATTTGTGAAAATTTAAATATCTTACAAATGCAATGAAAATATAATGAACTTATTACATAGTTATAAAAATAATCAGATCCTGAAAAAATGAGAATATAGAGGGAAAATCACCTTTCAGACTTCAGATTGTGCTGTAATTGATGCTTATACTTTTGTTTCTGTAATAATATATCTCATGACAGGAAAGATATGAAGATTATAAAAGACATCTATGATAGAGAATGCATCATGGAGTCCAAAGCATCTAAAATGGACCTTTTTAAGTATATAAAGTATAGGTTATTTTTTTTCTGACAAGAATATATTGTCATAATAAATAAGACCAAGGTTAGAACTCAGTGTGGGTTCCCTGTGAAGGACTTTCACTGTTAATATTTCCAGAGTGAGAACAGTTGGTGCCTAAGCTTAAATAGTGTGTTTCCTCCTGGCCATTGCTTGCAGTGTCATAAATAGCTGAAGTGACAAACAGCATAAAGAAAACCAAAGGGAAACTGTTAAAGCATCATTATTGGAGTGGGTATTAAGAAGCAGGGTGAGAGGATGGATCACACTCTATATTTAAGCCTAGCCAAATGAACCCAACAAATATTCAGTAAAATAAAACATATTCTGCTTAATAATAAAAGCATTTTATAAAATAAAAATCTTACTGCATCACTAAAAGAAAAAAACACTGGTAATACAAAAGAATAGCAGAGATTTCCTCACATGTCTATCCACCTACAGAAAACTTGGTCAAATGGTGTATAAGATTTTTAAAGAGGTGATGGTTACAGCCCTCCTGAAGGTGAAATAGGTTTCTTGACTCCCTTTCAAATAATTCAGTTTTTCAGTCTGTGTTAAAATGTAAAATTCTGGCACAAATTATAAAGAGCACAGTCATATTCAGACTCTTTAACTATTTCTTAATATACAGAATGTTATGATTTTGAATCATTATTCTTTTATCCATAGTAAGTGGCTTAAACCTTCATTTTCTTTCCAAATTCTTGTTAAAAAGCTTTAATTGGACAGAAATAAACATTGAGAGCTGAAGAACTGTTATACTTCCTAGGGGGCAGATCCTTATGTCCCATTAAAACCCTGGGGTTCCCTGCTCTTCAAAAATGCAGAAACCTCTTCATGTGCTAAAAAGCCCATCTTCCTGCCTGTTATGTGTCATTTTCCTTAGACATTCTTTTAAACTACACAATAAGAATATTATCTAATGTATGAAAAAGCTGCATGTCCAGAAAAAATGAAATTATATCTCTAATACATATTAAAAGCTAAACAAGGCTTACTTAAATTACATTTCTGTCATGCAGTCTTATAAAGCAAGTTTTCAGTAATTTAATAAGGTCCAGAAACAGTTCTGTAAATGGACTTGACCTTTTTGGTGTTGTATACCAACAATTGAATTCAATTATGCATTCAAAAATGAAAATGCAAAGCACGCTCACAGACAAATAACCAGAATCCATGTTCTTTGTTTAAATTATGTAATGCAATGAATGCATTCAATGGTAATATTTCTGTAGAACATATTTCTAATAGTGAAATTGCTGGAATAAAGGAAATACATATTTCAAATGTTGACATTTCCAAATTAATCTACAAAAGTGTATGCTATTTTAAAATCCAAACAGTGGTATCTGAAAGTATCTTATTTTTTTTCATTCTGGAAAGCCCGGAAATTATTGTGTTTTTTTTGAAGTTGTCATTTTTTATTTCCAAATGTAATTAAAATGCGTAGCTTAATATTGTTTTAATTCACATTAATTTTATAAAACTATATCACCCTAGAAATTTTAGCCCAACATATCCTTTCAACTTTTGAAACGTTTATTTATATATATTTCTATTTTTTTCTTTGAGTTGTTTTCAATAATAGGAAAGAGTTCTTTTTTTTTTTTTTTTTAACAATGTCACATATTTGGATCACAAGAGGAGCTTACTAATGATTTTGGTGGCTTTTAACCAATTTTATGAGAAAATTTATTTTACAGACACCCATAAGTTCTGTATGTCTTTACAAATTAAAATTTAATACTTTTATTTCAAATTTAGACCTAGTTCTATTTGAATTATTTTTCTCCATATATTTTAATTCACTTTCTAAAAAACATTTACAACCTAGCAATGACAAAGTGTTGAAGGAAAAATAACAAAGAAACAGCAATTCAGATTTAACAAAAGGCCACATTTTGTGACTTAACTATTTTTGTGGTAATTTAACAATAAGCTACATTATTTATCTAGTAAGTTATAAAACTATGTAGACAATGAAAATAATTAACATATTTCAATGGTATGTAAGTCAACTCACCGAACTTCCTGAAGTACTATTTTTGTTCCATGTTACTTCTGAACACTGAGTAGTTCTGAAGCTTCAGCCTCGCTCACCTATTATCATTTCAACTTTGTTTTCCAATCACAATTATATATGTATAAGTGTATTCATTTAGGTGGTTGAAATGTGGATTTTTCTGATTTCTAAAGATCTGTATGTATAAAGAAGAGATATCAGCAACAGCTGGCCAGAACACATCAACTTCAGTTCTTAGCAAATCTGATTTATAGGGTCTTTTTATACATGTGTACAATTCAAGATCTTCTAACCATCCAAGAGTTGTTGTCTATAAAAAAATGACTTGTGAAAAGTTATAATATATAGTTAGAAAGTAAATTCACTATACCTTTTAAAACCAGGAGAATCAAGAACAAGGTAAGACACACATCTGAAAGCAGATGCACCACAAACATTAGAAATTAATATCAGACAAAATATTAGAAGAAATATTTAGAAGAAAAAATTTAGAAGAAAAAAAGGGAATAGGGCACTGAGGTAGTAAACTAAATATATTTTACAAATTGAAGTTCAAACTTCAAATACATTTTGTGTCTGTATTTGTATTATGAAGGACTGATTTCATTAGTTCTTTTTCTGTGGTTGAACATAACATGTTTTTTTTTGTTTGTGTGTGTATGTGTGTGCATATTTCTGAAGCTGAACTTATATCTTTATAGATATTGTCATTTTCTTTTTTAACATAATTGTAAGAAAAACATGGGGAAATGGATATAGTAAGGAGCAGGTAAACAAAGTAAAACTATATAAATCCTGTAGTCAGTGTGAGTATAGGGAATTACCACTACATGTTAGATGACGTCCAACTATGTATTTTCTCATCTTCATTGTGATGTTTACTCAAACTGCAATAGATTACACAAGCGGAATAATTTTGAAAATTCAAAGTCAAAGTCTTCTCCCAATGTTGGATCAAAAGTGGAATCTGTGGCCCTGCCTAGGAAAACTGAGGCAGCCCCAGGTCACGGGCAACCCATCCCCCAGTGAGAGGACAGTGAGAGGGCACGGAGGTTTTCTTTTCTGCTCAGGCCCACCCTGAGTGCCCAGGGAAAAGGCTTCCTCCTTCTACCCTCCCCAGTGAGGAACATTTTTTGGTAAACTTATTTTCATTTTGGAAAGTATTTATGAATAAATAATTTTATAGAAAGAATAAAAATAAATAAATAAAATGGTATCTTTGATTTGTGGAAAATCAGGCTTATTTTGATGTGGTTGTGATTTGCCCTTGGCTCTATACTGGATTATATAATGTGTAATGAGATGCATTTATCTGCCTTAATATGGTACAGAAGTTTCCACAAGGCACTGAATGATTAACAGGACTTCATCTATAATTTCATTCTACAGATCCAGTCTTCCAGTGATAGAGGATACCCAATAAAGAGTCCCATAGGGATCTGGCAGCCACTCTTAGCATGAAAAGCAAATTCATTACACAGATAAGTATTTGATAATGATAGTAAGGTATTTTCCAGGTGTTAGGACCTTTCTAATTTCCTTTAATCTGTATATTATATTCCTATGAACTGCAGACTCTAAAATTATTCTAACAATTGTTAAGCACACAGGACACCTATTTTGTGGCAATTTTAATGTTAAAATATTTGTGCATTCAAAGTAATTATTAGTCAACTTTCTTAGATGAAAGTTTTCTATTACACTTTACTCTTCCATGGAGGAAAAAATGCGCGGTTACCATTAAAGTTGATAAATTCTAAAATATGTAATGGATTTTTTTCTAACTGGACATCCTTGTATTTAAAAAGCTAGTAATAAATGCAATCTTCAGAATATTTCAAGCAAATGAATTGTGTGTTTATTGATGGTTGAGGACACAGAAAATTATACCTAATTCAATTTGGATTTGATATAAAAATAAATAAACAATTCTATTCAATTTGAATTTATTTTTAGGGCAAGGATACCAGAAATTGATCTCAGAATAATTCAACCACTGACCCACATCTCCAGCCCAATTTTTGTATTTTGTTGGAAACAGGTTTTCACTGAGTTATTTAGCACCTTAGCATTGCTGAGTTCAGCTGAGGCTTTGAACTCACTATCCTCCTGCATCAGTAGAAAATTCCTACTAAATGGTACATATAATTTACTGATTTCTAAATAGATTTAATAAATACGTATAAAATACCAAGGAGATGTATAGCAAAACTCAAAGGAAACTTCTATTCTGTTCATCATCACTATATGTTAAATTTTTTTCTTCATTTTATTATCAATTCATAACTTTTCAGTTTAATTGTATATAAATAGATTTCAGACAATAATTGCCTATTTATTAGCATAATTTTCAATTTAGCTAGTGGGAGTATATCATAAATTGGCTTCTGTATCTTTTCAAACTGACTTTATCAAGTCTGTGAAAAAAACTTTACATTTTGACACCAGATGCTTTAGAATCAACTTGTCTGAGTCGCTGACATAATATCAGCATTTTGTTGTGGTTTTGTTTAATAGAAAATAGTATCAGAATTATAAATCTGAGTTGTAAGTTATTTTGTTGTGAAGATGATACTATAGAATTAATTAACTAGCACAGACACAAAAATATTTACACTTTTATTTTTTATTGTTTTATTCAAATGTGGATTTATAGATAATTCAGTATCATTTGTGGTATTTCATTAACGATTGTGATACTGAATTATTTTACCAAATCAATGTTCTATTGAAACTCTTGATATATAATGAATTAAACATGACTAATTATACATCAACAATTTATAAGTGACTGCAAAATAATGTTATTAATAAAAAGATAGGACTACTGAATGAATTTTAAAATGTTCTAGTTGTTAAGTTTTTAAAATTTGCACATTAATATCTACAATCAAATTTCTGTTAATGTTACATATATTTTCTCAGTCTTTGTTGCTATGTATATACTTCTTGATATATGATTTTGATTATTTTAGGTTAGTTTAATTGCTTGAATTCATTTTCTATGACGTTCTACACCTTATATTTCTAAATTGTTAGAAGGCTGAGATTTTGGAGGGGGGGGCAATTTTCATTTATCAGAAGTTGGAAAGGTTGGTTCAATTTAGATTAGAGATAAGAAAAATCTGAATGGTGCATTCTCTAACATTTCAAGATTCCATTGAATCCACATTAGAATGCTTTCAAAATTATGACTTCTTCCAGAATAGACAATTTTCTTCCTATAATAAAGAATCATGAAATATCAGAATCTATATATTCAATTATTGTCAATTAATTACTTAACTTTGAGTCATGTTTTGTTTATCTATATAATCTCTTCTGTACTTTCTTGATGATACATTTTCCTCAGTGTACAATATTTAATTTTTTGCCAACTTAAGAAATTATATATGCTTTGCAGTATATAAAAACAAATATTTTATATCTCATTCTATAGACATTGTGGTTTTCAATAGAGTACAACACTTACTATACATTTATGAAAGTATACTGATTATTTTAAAATCTCACAATATCTTATTTTAAATGTATTTGAATTAAAAATTCGTTTAATTAGAATAAATAGGGTTTCCAGGGTAGGAGGACCAAGGTATTTTCAAATTAGTCTTAACTATAAGTATTATAACTTTTTAGAAACTGGACTTTTACCAGTAGGAGAAATTAAAAGGTCTATATTTGAGACACACATCTTCTCAATTCTTTACTCTATCTCGTATTCTTGTCATTAAAACTACAAAAATACTATTAAAAATAGGATACTTTTATAGATCTTATCTTTTTTGTATACTGATATCTGTACCCCTGCCTTTCTAATTAAAAGTTAGCCCTTATGCCAGAAATGAACAAAAAAAATTGAAAATGAAAACAAAATACCATTTAAATTAGTATTCCAACCCATGAAAATTTAGCCCTAAATCCAATAAAATATGTCAGGAAATCTATGAGGAAAACTAAAAAAAAAAAAAAAAACAAACTCTAATAAAAAGAATTTTAAAAAATGGACAAGTATCCCATGTTCATGAATTGAAAAACTTAATATTGCCATAGTATTACTTCTTCTCAAATGAATCTATGGATTCAATATAAGCTTAATTATATTTGCAGTAAGTGATTTTTTTGGATATCAGCTTATCTAAAATTTATAGAAAGAAGCAAAAATCAGACTTTCCAGCACTATAGTGTCATAGAAGAATGAAGTTTGAAAACTGATACCACTCAGCTACAAGATTCATTAGAAAACATCAATAACCAAGACAAGAGTTGGCACCAGCAAGATAATAATCAAATGTATTGCTAGATTGCCACAGTCCAGCTGAAGCAAAATAAGGAGCAACTTGTGTACATTGATACAGCAGGAGTGGGAGCCCTTTATTGTAGGACAGGATGGGTATGTATACATTCCACACAGCTTATCTTAATTTACATAAACTAGATACAGCAGTCAACCAATAAGGAATCTCCACACTTAATGGCTCACTGGCACCACCTCACAAACCACTCCCCCTGGCAAAATGCCAGGCGCAGACCCTAACACTAGATGATAATAGAGAGCCAGGAATAAACCCTCATATGTATGATATGAAATATCATACACATGAGGTAAGAATATTTGACAGATATTTGACAAAGAAAGAAATGGAATATGAAGGGATAAAGATTGCCTCGAAACAAATGGCACTGAAACAACTGGACATCAGGATGCAAAAGCATGAATCTAGACACAGATCTTAAACTTTTCACAACATTTAACTCACAATGCAGTCACTTTGGAAGACAGCTTTGTAGTTTATAATGACCAGAAATCTTCATAGTGTCATGAACAAATGCTGGTGAAAATGTGGAATATGAAGTTCTATTTATTATCAGTGAGAAAACAAAATGATATAGACATTTTGGAAGACAGATGAGCAATTTTTGACCAAGCCAAATAGACTTTCAACCTATTATCCAGCAGTCCACCCTTTGTTATTTAATCAGATAAACTGAAAATTTATGTGTACAGAAAAAAATATACATAACCAGATGAGTACAGTAACTTTATTCAACTTGAAAGTGACCAAGATGCCTTTCAGTAATTGACTGGATACATAAACTGTGGTATATGCAAATAGTTGAGTATTAATTGGCACTGAAATAAACTACCTACCCATGGGAAAACATGGAGGAATTAAAAATGCAAATTACCAAGTAAAAGAAGTTAGTCTAAAAAGTCTTATAAACTATATGGTACCAACTATATGACATTCTAGATAAACAAAACTATGAGAACTGTAAAAAGACCAATGGTTGCCTTAGGTTGGATAAAGAAGTGAATGGAGAGATGGATGGAGCACAGAAGATTTTTAGACTATAGAATATATTCAACATGATACCACAGTAATAGATAAAAATCATCATATATTTGTCCAAATACATGAAATATGGTACCAAGAAAAATCCTAAAGACTTTAGGCAATTATAATATGTCAATGTAGGTTCCAATTGCATCAAATATACCATTCTAGTAGGGGATGTTGATTTGAAGAGGCTGTTCATGTGTGTTGACAAGGGTATATGGAAATATGTGTTCCTTCCTCTGAATTTTGCTGTGAACCCTAAAATGCACAGAAAAAACAAACCACAAAAGAAAAACACTTAAGTTAAAAATAACTCAATCAAAATATAATATAAATTGATCACATTTTATATTTTTACCTTGGTTTTATTAAATTATTTCTTTTGCAAGAGGACAATTTAAATATCCCTTGCTCAATGAACAATTTTAAAGTCTTGAGATTTGTATAAATTAAAAATAAAATAAAAAGAGAAAAAAAGAGGAAATATCACATTGGCCAAAACTCCAGGTTTACATTGTGTGTGTGTGTGTGTGTGTGTGTGTGTGTGTGTGTATGGAACACTTATTCTTAAAAAAATATAGTTTTAGATGGACAGCATGCCTTTATATTATGAACTGTGTGTGTGTGTATGTGTGTGTATGTGTGTGTGTGTGTGTGTGTGTGTGTGTGTGTATGCGGTGCTCAGGATCCAACCCAGTGCCTCACATGTGCTGGGCAAGTACTCTGCCACTTAATCACAGCCTTAGCCCTGGGACACTCATTGTTTTATATGAAAGAATCAGAATCTACTTTTTTTTTTCCATTCTTCCACTCTTTTATACTCATTTTGATCTAAGGAGAGTTTTTCTATCTTAATTATAATGACAGCACTAAAAATGTTTATATGGTAAAGATGTCATTTTCAAGTAAAATGAACTTCTTTATTGAATATCTTGGCCTCATTTAATGTATACATATGTCGCTACTTGCCATTATTTTTAAGTGTCCTCTTGAGGCATAGAGATTTGAACAATGATGGTTGTAGGTCTTAACCTATACTGAAAGTATTTGATGAAAAATTTCCTTGCAACCCCAGGGAAGAGAAATGTTGATGCTTATGGTTAAAAGAGCAAATGGGTAGGGCACTGATATTTATTCAGGTCCTTCATTTTCCTGGGGAAAGAAAACATAGTACAAGTATTTTGAAGCTAACAACAAAAAGGGGCTCTGAACCAAACTTGGTTTGAAGTATTTATTGAGCACCACAAAATGCGGAATGCAGATGATACTGTTGAGCCAAAGACTGAAAATAATAGTTTATTAGATTTTTTTTTCTTTTCAGTCTGGACAATTTTATCTAACAGTTTCTGTTTTCTTCTGAAGCCATGACATAACTTGGTGTCATGCAGTATTACATACCTTTTATTATCAGTTTCCATAATTCTGTCCTCTTTTCTGTTAGTTCTTCATTTGTATAAAGGCACACATAATCACAGATTGGGTAAAAGATTCTACTGAAAAAGTCAGAAACTTTCCCAAACTGGAAACAACCTAATTATTACTACTACTAAGAAATTAAAATACACAAAAGGCATGCTTTCTTATTCATTTTCTTTTTTAGAAAATTCCATAAGATATCATTCATAAAAAAAACAAAGCACCTGTATGCAGAAAAAAAAGAAGTCAAGTGAGAAAGTCACACAAATAGCTCAAAACAGTTCTCTGCTTCTTATTGCTTAAAAGTAAAGATCTTAATTTTCCCTTTGCTTTTGTATTTTAATCATGATTACAATTTTAAAACAGTGTCAACTTCAAATACATAAATATTCAATGGGTATTTGAATAAAATTTAGACCTTAACTGCTAGAAAGCACAATATAAAAGTAGTGCAACTTAAAAAGGAAAAACATTTAAACCAAAAGTGATATAGTTTCTAATAGACTCAAGGTAAGACATAAGAGCAGAGAAAATTCAACTGTTTTCAGACAGGACAAAGGTAGGGAATCTCTGTTGCTCTATCTTCTTCCCGTCTAAATCAGGTATCTCTAGAAAGAGAATGGAGGAAGCAATTTTATCAGAATGGCTGAAGTTATTCACTCCTCCGAAACATATAATGTAATCCCTTCTCACTGCTACATACAAATTTTGTAGAAAATGATTACTAAAACTCTCTGAATATCGATTTCCATTTTTTAAAGTGGATTTTGAAAAAATACTGAATCCTTCTTCAAGATTTGGTTAAGACTGAAGAGAAAACCATTTCTGAAAGTGAATAGACTGCCAAGGTTTATGAGAATATTCTGGAAAAATCCAATCATAATAATTCTGGAATAAAAATACGTTGATGGTTCCAACCACAACCATCAAGGTTACATTGTCAGATATACTATTGGTTTAGTGGAGAAGGATTATCTATGCCTTGTGATGTGCATGGATTCCTATGGGACACTCAATTATCCTTTCTGTAAATGTGATAATAAAAATAAAGCAATGAAACTTTATAGAACTTACTCAAAATCTCATAGAGTAATTTGTATACAAGACTAGAGTCATCCCCAGTGATGAATAAATACAATAATGGCATATCAAGAGGTGCCTTTTAGATACTCCCTCTGCAGCCCTGTATCTAACCATCAACTTTCCTCTCAGAGAGTTCCATGGAACTTGTTCTTGAATGAGCTTGTTTTTACTTGGATTAGGGAAAACAAAACAAACCTGAGATTGGTGACTTTGGGGCTCTAGATTATTCTTTAATGGCACTAAATCAAAGAACTAACAAATTGTAAGACAGTGGGGTAAAATAGGATGTGATGCAGAGAAGCAAGCAAGTACAACTGGACAACATGTGAAGAAAGTAAGTGTAAACTTTGCATTTTATCCTAGTGACTAAGATTTTTCTCTTAATTTTCATGAAAATTAAAAAAGTGAAGCATAATATTATCAAGAAATGGAATGGAAAGAATATAAAATAGACCATAACTAACTAAAAGCACGTACCTGAAATGATTCATTGTTAATATTGAATATTGAACCAAGCTGCTGTTTGTGGTAAATATATTAATATTAGCATATATTTTGGAAAGCAAAGACACTTTCTTTAACAACACATTTGCAGAAGGAAATATCAACAAAGGCTTTTATAAAAATTATTAGGATAATAATAATGGACTTCAATGAGATTTTTGCAGAAATGTTCTTTTGATATAATTGGCATAAAACTTGTAAGTTAACTAATAAGAATAATCTATAAAATCATTTTATATTTTGTCACTTCCATTTATCTTATTTTTCTGATTTTTCTCTTATTACTTTATACTTGCTGTGGTAATGTATACTGTTGTATTTTTATGGGTGTATTTATATACTGTCTTTTACAAGATAATAAGATATATAAAAACATATTTATTTGCTATTTGGATCAGGATTTAATCATGAATTTTATTAATGACCCCTGTCTCTTTTTTAACATTCATTTTATTTATTATTATTTTTGTCTTTTGTTTATTCATTCACTCCAAATATTCTTTGACATTCCCTGGATCTTACCTTTCCTTTGACTAATTGTACTTAGTTGAGAAGTTTTATTGGCCTCTTGTCTCTCAAATTATTTATTGGTCTTATTGATTATGTTAAGTACCTTACAGATAATGGAGCTTTTAGTCATTCAAGAAGGAAGAAATATATATTTTGGCCTCATTGTTCTATCGCTTCTGTTCTCCAAGAGCCAACACACCTCAGAGTCTAGAGGAGACCCTTGGTGCAGGTCAGCCTCTCGGGGCCTAGCATGGTGGAGTAAGATGGAAAGTGGATTTTGAAAGCAAAGCAACAAATAGCTGGAGCTGTACTTACTCCTTATTTTTTCCTACATACTGATGTGAAAAACTATGCTCAATTCCAACTAATATCATTAAAGAACTACAGGAACATTCAATACAGAGATTAAGATACATTTTAAATACTGAAAGACGCAAATAATTTTCCTTCATTTACTTTTTACACTCACTATCAAACACAGTCATTCATGGTTTTTGAAGTTTTAAAATCTCAAGATATATCTACTTGAAAATTTCAAGATGATTCCAATTGTTATCTTGAAATGTAATTTGATTAGAATAAGAGGATCCTAATATTTCTCCCAATTGATGGAGATAATACTAAAGCTATTAGAAATATTCGGCTTGTTGTATAATATGGAAAGGTATCATTATGGTTAAAATAGGTTTTAAGTAAATAAGTTAGAGAGACATAAAGTTTTACCGTTCATATTTATAACATATTTATAACAAGGCTGTCAATAAAATATCCATAGTAAATGCCACCTACAGAGGCAATTTTTGAATGTTTTAAACATGGTCCATATTAGCAATTTTTGTGTATTTGGATAATGTTTTGCCAATTAATAATTAAAATTTATTATTATGGCTACAATGGGAACAGCATAAATACACTTAGAGATTTTCAAACCAGACCCAGAAGGTATTTATACTGGCTTAAGTATGGCAAATATTCGGGTAAATTATTATGGAATTTAATTTTATTGACTCAGGAAATTCAAATGCCTTATGTGGATAAAAAACATGAAAAGACAAAGTGAGATTTAAGATATACAAGAAACGATGTTTAGATCATAATTTGTTTTATAAATTATAAGAAAAATATTATTTTAAATATTATTGTTAGATTGAACAAAATGTCTATACATTCTTATAATTTGCTGCTACATATTCTGTATTGTTTCAAATGTTGTCACACTGTTAATAACAGTAAATAACAAAATACTAAAGGATTCATTCAGATACTTAATGGAACAGCAATCATGTAAAATGCTTAACTTTCTTGCAGCACCAGCTTGCTGGTATTATTTGGGCCAATGTGGTATATAACTAAGGATTGTTAAAAAAAATGTTAGCAATTTTGTGAAAATGCCATCATGTTAATATATACAGCTTTCTTCCTGTTCTCATTTTTGTTAAATACCACACATTATTTTGCTTTTGTAGATCGCCAAAATAAAATATTTCAGAAAGATCCTTGAGTAAAAGCTTGGGATTATCATTTTTCCTCTGCAATTTTGTTTGTGATTCACTTTGAAAAAGTAGTAATGATAAAGTTTACTAAAGTTTAAATGTAAAAGTAAAAAAAAATAGTTTGAAAGAAATTTAATGTCCAATAAAATGAGCAATTGCTGTTTCCCTCTCATACTTAGTTGAAAATTTGTCTGGATAATTTTCATTTTAGGATAAACCTTTGTTTTTAAATACTGCATTACTATCCCTTATTATAGTCTTGTAAAGATGATTAGATGTTATTCTAATTTTCATTCAACAATTAATATTGGCAATAGCATTAAAGAAATCTTGCTTTGCATTGTGTTCCTAAAGCCTTAATTTAATAGACACAAAAATATTCAAGTTTTATGATCACATTTATTTATAGATACCAGAACTTCCCCAAAATAGTTGAAATAAGAGAGACCTGGTTGTCAAGAACAATTCACAGATTTGTCTTGCTTTTAAAGATATATGTCTTTTTTTTCAAATAAGTATTTGTTCAACTGAATACTACTACAAGAATACTATGCACCTATGATTAATAGAATAGGTGTTTGGTAAATGTCATTGTGTCCAATGACAGTGTTTCAGACTATGTAAAATTCATGGAAGGCTAGATACTTTTTTAAAACAAAGAATCTATAGTGGATAAATCTTGCATTTAAATTTAATGTACTCATAAATCACCAATTTTATAATGTGTAAATATACTAACCAGTATGGGACACTAAGCAGCAATTAGGACTTTGTATTTCATGTAGAAATTCCCATGATGCAGAGTACCCTTCATGAAAAAAAAAAATATATATATACACACACACACACACACACACACACATATATATACACATACAAAAATAATGTGGGCTACAGAAAGAAATTATTGAATCTTCTGAAATAAGAGATTGTTCAATAAAAAAACACAAGAATAAAATGGAGGGGAATCAGTAACATCCTACAAAGTACTTCCTAAATATGCAATTTTTGTCATTGATAAGAATGAATTCTCAATGGATTTAAACAGTTTTCCCAATCACCCAAAGTATGCTTGCAAATGATGGCAAAATTCCACTATTTTCTTATAATTGAACAGTACATATCACATTGTAACTTAAGCTATACGTTTTATTTGCAGTTCATTAATTTTTGGTATTTTGGAAGACAAGTGTTTAAAAGATGAATTGATGTAATTAGTTTGTTTTAAAACACCATTTGTATGTTTTTACAAATTGGAAATATTGAAGGTAATTTAAAAAATGTATTTTGGATGTACTTTTGGACACATATGGTAACAGGCTTAAATTCTAAATTTTACTTGATATGTAATAGGTAGTTAAGCAATAAATAAAAAAACAACATGATTAGAAGTATAAAATATTTAAATGCTATTAGATAATGAAATTTAAAAGGACAACATATTTGCTTTATGGAAATAATATAAATTGAATATAAGGAAATCATTAAAAGTCAACAGGAAATCTGTATAATAGCTTCATTCATTTTTATTACTTCAGGAACAACAGATTAGAAATAAGCTCTTATGAATAAATCAGAGAAAACATAGGTGACATATCATTTGACCTGTATCATTAAAGTATAATAGACAATTTTAGATCCTATGTGTCTTCAAATCCAAGCTCAAATTTCTTCATTACAAATTAGTCAGATCCAATAAATCAAAAATAATCTCTCTTTTTCTAAAACTATGTTTGTGTTTTGAAGTTAAGCTATTTGTTCTGCTTTATTCTGAGTATGTTTTTATGTATTATCTTACATGCACGCTGGTGTGAAAAAATCACCCACAGAAATAGAGTTATCTTACATAAAGCATTTGTTTTAGAAAAAAAGAAAAAAAATGTTTTGTAGCTTTTATTTGCAAACTGAATTCAATTTTAATTCAGTGATTCCAAATTTACTGAAGCATACACTGCCTACATTCTTTAATTTCCCTGTATAGAAGCCTGAGAAAATAATTTGCATTTGAGGACATCAACTGTCCAGGATAAGGACCCATATCAATTTTTGTTAAGAAGATACTTAATGGAAAATTCTTACAAAGTAGTTCATAAATTCTGATAAACTTTTGCTGTCAACTGTTTGAACTGTCTGGGTTTTTATTGTTTTATTTAGTTCTGTTTCTTCATTTCTTTCTTTTTAAATTTTACAATCTGTTTTTCTGTTTGTGTATTGATTTATCCATCTACTCAATTTTTATTTACTTTGTCTTTTGCTATTTGAGAGAATGAGAATTTGGAAACATTTTTATCATCAATATAAACAAACTCTTATAAAGGTGTGTTCAAGTTCATTGAGTTAATTTTAAGGAAATTAATTAAATGTGTTTTAAACTCCTAATGTCTGCAGATGTCCTCAGGTTTCTATTTATATTGCATCTTGAGAGAATAAGGATGCATTCAAATGACAGATTTTGGAGTAAACATTGCATTACATTCTCAGTTTACAAGAATGTAAAAAAGTGTGTAGACTTTGAAAAAATATTTTGTGTGTATATTATATAAACTAATAATGTGTAAGCTAATACCATGATATAATTTATACATTGTTTTAATTGCTAAATTTCTAAATAAATTACATTATACATTAAAAGTATGATTTTTATATTTATGTTTAATTTTACATTGTAATATATTCTCAAATAAATATAGACATTTGGAAAAATGCATCCAGAATTCAATCACTTCTTTCAATCTTCATGGCCAAAATGATATAAAAGGTCTCTCCAGTTTTCCATTTATCCTGATATTTTTTCAAAATAGTGATCTGCTCAAGACAATCCTTCTAATGGTTTTCATGTTATTGAGAGGAAAACCCCACTTTAAAATCCTATTAGGCACTGTGTGATAGGATCACAGGTAAAAAGAATCATCACAAAATGATTTTAATCCTGAATGTACTAGTTTACATCTTACCAATGGTAAGGGTTCCCTTTTCTCCATAAGCTCATCAATGTTTGTTATGTCTTGTCTTTTTAGTAATGGGCATTCTTACTGGAGTGAGGTGATATACTTCTGTGGTTTTTATTTACAATTCCCTGATGATTAGTGATGATGAAAAAATTTTTTCATATACTTGATGTCCACTGGTGTATCTTTAGGGAATTCCATTTAGCTTTCTTGCACAATTTTAACTGGTCTATTTGAATATATTTTCTGTTGAGTGCTCTGAGTTTCTTATGTATTTAAGACATTAACCCCTTATCACATGTATAGTTTGCAATTTTTTTTTCAGATTTTTCTTACTGTATCTCACTATGTTGATTGTTTCCTTTTCTGTCCAAGACAGTTACTTTAATTTATGAATTCTATTTGTCTATTTTTACATTTATTTACGATGTTTTTGGTGTCCCAATTAAATGCCAATGTTCTAAAGAGTTTCTGATGTCTTTTTCTCATAGTTTCATTGAATAAGATTTACAATTAATTCTTTGACTCATTTTGGGATTGAGTTCTATAAGTAGCTAGATAGGGATCTAGTTTCATTTGATTTTTTAAAAAAATTTTAAATTTTTAATTTTTTTTTTTGAGAGAGAGAGAGAGAGAGAGAATTTTTTTTTTTTTTTTTTTTTTTTTTTTTTAGTATTTATTTTTTAGTTCTTGGCGACACAACATCTTTGTGGGTATGTGGTGCTGAGGATCGAACCTGGGCCGCATGCATGCCAGGCGAGCATGCTACTGCTTGAGCCACATCCCCAGCTCAAGTTTCATTTGATTTTGCAAATTGAAACCCAAATTTCCAAGCACTATGTATTGAAAAGGGTATCCTCTTTCCAATGCATGTTTTTGTCACCTTATCAATGATCAGTAACCTGTTGATGTATTGGTTTGCTTCTAAGTTCTCTGTTGTGTTCCATTGATATGTGTTTCTACTTTTCTGTGAACATGGAATTTTGACTACTATGATTTGTAGTATATTTGCAAAAAAAAATTAAAATGTACATTAAAAGAATTATTCACTATGATCAAGAAGGATTTCCCAGAGATGAAAAGATGATTTAGCATATATAAGTCAATAAATTTGTTACTTCACATCAACAGAATGAAGGAATGAAGGATTAAAAACCATATGATCATCTCAATTGCAACAGAAAAGACATTTGACAAAATTCAATGTCTTTTCATTAGTTAAAACTGAAAAAAAATAGGTTTGGAGGCAAGTACCTCAACGTAATAAAGGCCACCTGTAAAAAGTTCAGATTTAACATGACACTGAATGGGAAACTGCTAAAATATTTCTCTCTGAGGTGTGAAACAAGACAAAAATTCCTAATTTGTTAATTTTATTTGACATAGGACTCCTAGCCAGAGCAATCAGGCAAGACAAAGATATAAAGAGCTTCCAAAATCAGAAATAATTCAAGTACATACAAAATCAATATACAAATATGTCATATTGCTAATCACAATTATCTAAAAAGAAATGAAGAAAATGATTAATTTGAAAATAATTACAAAAAATAAATTTAACAAAAGATGTGAGCGATCTCTGTAATAAAAACCATATATCATTGATTGAAGAAAGCACAATAAAATAGAGATATCTCATGTTCATGGGTTGGAAAAATCAATATTGTTTAAACATGCATAATACCCAGAATTATCTATAGATTTAATGCGATCCTTGTAAAAATATAAAATACAGTCTACTTTCATGTATATCTAAAAATAATGAGTAAAAAAATAAATAATAAGTAAATAAATTTTAAAAAATATCAATGGCATTATTCAGATAATTAGAAAAGTTCTTAAAATTTGCAAGGAATCAAAGAAAGAAAGAAATTAAGTAAGAAAGTAAGAAAGGCTGAATAACCAAATTCATCTTGATTTCAAAATATAAAATTTTTTTTTATTAAGTTATTTCCTGCAGTGTGTTTGTGATGACCTATACTTCAAAAATCTCCTAACCTAAAATAAAATACAGTTCTCATTGTGGAGGGGACTGGAAAGCAGAAATCTCCTTCCATCCCTCAAAGCTCCCAAACAAGTACATAGGGAGGAATTCCTTTTGAGAATGGTCAGTAACAGACATACACATAGTTACATAATCAAATCCTCAATATCTTTAGTTAAATTCACTACTAATAAAGTGATCTTAAGATCACATCATTATATATTTTTATATATATTTTTTAATTTTTAAAATTTGTTTTAATTAGTTATACATGACTGTAGAATGCATTTTGGCACTTTGATATATCATACATAGAAACGATATAATTTCTCATTTTTCTGAGTATACAAGTTATAGCATAATATTGGTCATGAAGTCACGTATATATGTAAAGTAATAAAGTCTGTTTCATTTTATTATTCTTCCTATCCCCACATCACTTCCTCTCCCCTCCTTTCACTTCCCTATACCTAATCTAACGCTATTCTTCTCTAGTGCCCCCCCCCATTTAATTTTTATTAGCACCTGCATATTAGAGAAAACATTTGGCCTTCAGTTTTTTGGGATTGGCTGGTTTTGCTTAGCATGATATTCTCCAACTCCATCCATTTACTGGCAAATACCATCATTTCTTTTTTTTTTTTAAAGCTGAGTAATGTTCCATTGGGGGGGATATATATATATATATATATATATATATATATATATATATAATAAAGATTAATTATAACCTTCAGAATTTAGGGAATGAGATATTTAGATCAGTGATCCACCTCAGGGGTATAGAGTTAAACATATTTTCTGAATAAGAGAGGATCCCATTCGACATATTGAAGGTTCGACTGCTTTTCTCCAGACCTAATTTTAAATATTTAAGTCCGATTTACTTTCACACATGAAAAAAAATGGATGGGTTTTCAGTGACCCTCATCTAAGCTAGGAGTATCATATCATTAAGTACATGTCAATATCCAATATAATAAGAGAGGAGTCAATTGCAGCACAGCTCATTCAGGCAAATACACTGATATATTCTTTATCACTGTCAAGCTCATACAACTTCCTTTAGATAGTTCCTGGAAACTGGAGGTGTTCAAAATAAAAGAGTAAACGTTAAATATCTCAGCACATGAAATGGTAGGAAACTGAAGTAATGAATGTTAATCATTTTGATTTGATCATACTATATAGTACACATACATAAACATATCATTTTGTATCTTACAAATGTATATAATTCTGATTTATCAATCAAAATAATATGAATGATAAATTTTAAAAGATAATACAGTCCAACCTGGAAATAAAAAAATCTAGAATTAAAGTGGAATGGCAAATATTACATTATGTGCTACAGGCATGATCTTGAGCTTTGAAAGGCAGTATTCCACAAGTCATGCATTGCCTCTCAATGCTAACATCACAATTAAAAAACTATTTTCCTTTTAACCCATGGACCATAGTTATCTGAGTCAATGCTGTTAACCTGCTTTCTCTTCCAGCCGACTTAAGACTTTTCAACTTACTCAACAGTTGCTTTCAGTGGTCAGTGGAATAGTGCCTCAGCTGCTTGCAGCCCTGGAAGGAGAAAGGGTTTTCCTTTCTCAGAATGTCTTATTCCTTCATTTCTGTGTGCCACATATTCCATGGTTTCATTATTAATGCAGTGGGGAAGACTGATTGGAGGAAAAAGGGAAAGGCTGGTCGGTGATCAGTATTGATTTTAGTTCTTATTATCTATACCCTTTGTACAGAAGAAAGGCAAATTCATTCTCTCTCTCTCTCTCTCTCTCTCTCTCTCTCTCTCTCTCTCTCTCTCTCTCTCTCTTATTTCAATGTGATTTCCCTCAGTTCCTTTCTCCAAGAGTTCACCCCAGATTTTCACAATGATGGGATTCAACATCTCACTGGCCACCATCTTGGGAGGAATTCCATTTATCATATTTAAGATATCTTGACTACATTCTTTGGTGTGTTCCTGGATCACACAAAGTTCTAAAGCCATGCCATATATAACTTAGCATTGTGGACAGTTAACTCCCCAATCTCTAGACATTTTCAAAATAAGAATATGAATATTGCTTCTGTCCTTAACATCATTCAGGTGAGAAATATGATCACAAACTCTAAACTTATATAGCCATAAATTCCTAAGCCTATCCTGAAATAATTCATTATCATACATCCATCTAATACATGGGGAACACATTCCTTTCTCTAGTTCAATGATATTTATCTAGGGTGATATATCAGAGTCTCTAGTTAATGATACATGCCATCAATATTTGTGAATACAATTTAGAAATAAGTGTTTACATGTAGCTACCTATTATATATTATATATGAATATATTTATATACATGTATACATAAATGTATACATGTATGTGAATACCCACACATATGTACAGTTATATGCATGTTCATGTATAAGCCTGAAGAAAATACAAATAGATTCCTCAAATATTGCCAAATTTTTCATTCTGTATATCTACACAATGGTGGAGATAGGGTTCAACAGTGATTGCAAAAAATTTAAATTGTCTGTCATAAAATGTCAGATATTTTATCCAATCAGTAAGAACCTATTATTTGCAAATGTGAAAAATCTGTTAGAACAAAATGCTTGTCTCCCTAATTTCATGAAGTTACCTCACTTGTCAAATTCCCAATTAAGTGTCTTTTCTAAAATAAATGATTGCAAGAAAATAATATTGCAATAGAAAAATAAAGCTCTTTTAATAAGTCCCATTTATTATTTTATTTATTCTTTAAAACAGATCTTTGCACTTTCCATAATCATGATATTCCGGTGCTATTATATTAAGTAATTTCATGTAATAAGTCAGTTTAATATGTTGTTATGATTTGAATATGAGGTGTCCCCCAAAAGCTCCAGTGTTAAAGTAGGAAGTGAAATGATCATATTATAAGAGCTATACCTTAATCAGTGAAATGATCCATTTTATTAACAGATTAGCTAAATAATGATCTGTTAATTAATAAATGAGTTAATTAATGCATTTGATGGATTAATGATTTGAATGGCTTACTGGGTGTTAACTATAGGCTGATAGAACATGGTTGGAGGGAGGAGGTCACTAGGTTTTTTTTTTTTTTTTCTTTAGGATTATGATTTCACCTCAGATCCTCCTGCTCTCTCTTTCTCTCTTTCTTTCTGCTTCCTGGTGAGCATGAAGTGAACAGCTTTCCACTGAGCATTCTTCCATAATTCTCAGCTTCATCTTGGGCCTAGAGTGATCTAGTCAACCAGCCAAGAAATGAACTTCTGAAAAGCTGAATTCAGAAGAAACTCTTCCTCCTCTAGGTTGTTCAGGTCAAGAATTTTGATTGCAGTCATGAAAACCTATCACACATGTAAACATTTTACATTTCCTGATAGACCTTAATTTGCTCAGATTACTTATATACTAGATATGGAATGTAATACATATGATAATATATATCATAAAATATATGTACTTTAATACATTTATGTAATTTTGTTCAAAAATAGTATTTGTTTGCAATAAATAGTATTATTGGTATTGTTATTGACCACTATGAAATACTTTAATTCATTTGACCAAAAATAGATTATAATTAGCATCAGTTTCTATAAAGCCCTCATTATAGTGAACAGAAATGCTCTACTGAATTTAAAACCACACTGATGACTGGAGGTCATAAAAATGTTTTTTCTTTAAAAGAGCAATCATGAAAAACTGAATGGAAAAGCAATAGCTTAATTAGAAAACTAATTGCACATTAAAGTCAGAATCATGGAACATACTTATGAAATCCATTATCTTGAAGTCTTAATAACATTTTTGAATTTGTATTTTGCTCATGGCTACATACTAACTGATCATAAATGAATGTTTTCAGACTTACGTGAATGGCAACCATAATTACAAAAGTTTCCTATGTGTAAAAAAGCAATAAAGTAACTGTAAAGCAATTTCATTGAATATTTTTTCAATTATTCCACTGCACATTAACTCTAGAATGGATGATCATATTCTTATTGCATTTTTTAAGAAACATCTGAAAAACTTTTTCTCAGAGCACATTTAAAATATGTAAGTTTTAAATATTTACACAACAAATATAAATCAACACAATGATAAACTCTATGCAAATGCTTTTCAATTATTATCTCACATTACATACCTTTTAAACATTATATTATGATGCACCTGACTTAAGTGTATTTAAATATAGTTAAAATTCTCTGCCCTTACAATTAGATTTGATGCTTTGCTTTTCTGTACAACTGTCATTTTATGCAGCTTCAATAGTACATCAATTTGGTTATCTTAATCATTGTCATTGAAAATATTATATCATTCCCTTGCCATAAGGAAAGATTTGAATGAAAATATATAAATCTAACCAAACATCTTTTCTAAGAGAACTTTGCATCAAAAAGTAAATTGTCCATTGAACAATATATTCTTAGATCATTGGTAAAGCATTCATCTGACCATTCATAAAGCATAGGAAGTCTACTAGTGGTAATCAGAATTCCTAAATCTTGGTGAGGAGACAATCACGCCTACCATCCCAAAACTACTATAGCAGTGCTTCGTCATTCATAGGCTCTTCATCATTCTTCCCAGTACTGTCCATCAGGACTTGAAAATATAGATTTGCAATATAAGTGAAGGATAAATCTGGTACCTATGAAGTGGGAATGGCCACAGCTTTCCTACTGGATCTAGAAAGAATATACCAATTTGCACTCTGTTTAGTTTCTATAAATGTAAGAAACTGAGCCTAGACCAAAACACAATATTTACAACAGAAGCATTTTACAATAATAATTTGAGCTTGCATTAGAATGTCAGTAAGACCTGTAAAACTAAATAGAATGTAGACTGAATAAAAGGTAGATTCTACCTTAATTAGATGGAGGAATTCATACTAATTTATAAGGATTTAGTTTTTACATTTGACTAGTACTTTGATTTTTGAACGCAAATATATATGCATGTATACACCTCCATATGTCATTGCCAGTACTAGATCTATAATCCCTATTATCAAATATGTATTTGGTCTCCTTTTGCAAGATTTTCCCACATGAATAATTAGAATAGAAACAATAATAATTATAATATATAACAACTGAATTTTAAATAATTTTATTAATTGTAATTATCTGGCCTTTATTTTCACATGAATGCCCTTTATATCAATATTTCTTTTATGTAATCATATGCACTAACTAATTTTTTGTGATATTATGAAAATACATATTACAAGATGTATACGTGGTATATATATTTTCCATAAAAATTTATTCTCAAAGAACCAATGTTTAAAGCACATCTTACCTTACTTTTTTCAATTTGTTTAATATAATGAAGAAAATGAAAATATTTACCTAATAATACTATTTAATCAAAAATTCATTCAAAATATTTGAAGACTGATACATACTAGTCAGAAAAGACAATCTATTTTAATATTCTTGGCTCTATAGAAACAGTTTGGAATATATTGTACCATCAAAATTGCTTCCCCTTTGGTAAATTTGGTTCAAATGTGCCTCTGGAGACTGGACTTTAAGTACAATGAAGTCATGAATGCTATAGTAAAACCTGGCCTCTCTCTTGGCATCATGGACTATCACTTAGAACTTTTAAGAAGACTCCTTCAATTATGAAAATATAAATGTATACTTATCACTGATTTTGAGCCATCAGCTTCACACTTATATTTCAATGTTAAAAATATCTCTTGACTCTACCAGTGTTCTTAGGCTCTGGAATGGTCAGATGAATGCTTTACCAAAAATGTGAGCCACATTTTTCCCCTTGGTAAAAGTGTATTTAAATGTTCTATATAAGAGATAATGTCAAGATCAAGAATAAATACTGGCAGATATAATGAAAATTAAGAAATATCTCAGTTTGTGCTACCAGTGACTAAAGCAGAGCATAGGTGGCTTTCAAATCTCATATGTGGTACTATTGCACTCAAAATTTCTCAGAGGTTGGACAACGTATAAGTAACCATTATGTTTGCTTTTCTTTGTCATGGAAATTGTAGGAGAATTTTGGTTGATCAGTTTATCAGTCTTTCTGTCCTACCCAAATACGTTTGTTCCAGTCTCTATGGTATTATAAGTTTTATCTATTCATAAGGGTTTGTTAAGACTACATTTCAAAACTGGTGTTAACAGGTAACTATAACCACATGACTAATCTCTTAATAGCAGAATATAGGTTCTAGACTAGTGGATGGCTCCTCATTTTATCACTTTCATATTTTCTGCCAGCTGGAATTTAGGAAGAAAATTATTCCAACTTTAGCTATGCAGTAGTTTAACTTTCTAGTCTGAGGAAGCATGGCAAGAGAAAAAATTATGGAATAAAATTATGTATCCATCCCAGAATGCTCATTTCTTTCCAGACTGTAATATGAAAGACAAAGTGATTTTTATTCTTCCTTTGCCAACATATATTTGAGGTTTATTTTATGCTGGTAGTAATATTAGTACTTACTAGTGCCCCGATGGTTAATAGAATGCATCTGATTAGCTCTAATGCTAAATTTTTGAATATTAAACAAAATTCAATTTAAAAAGTAATATTTAGTTCTTTTACCTGAGTAAAGAATAAAATTTCTTGAGTTGAAATAGAAAAAGAGTTATGGAAATTGTTGCTAATTGATCAATGTCCTTTTAATGGACATTTATAATGTATTAATTTCTGAGAACTCTACTCAGTGACAAATAATCATTTATTATGATCATGCTTTTAAATCTTCTGAAAAAAAGGCCAACAAAATCTTAATGATTTCCAATAGGAAATTGATTACATCTGAAAAAGATTGTTTAACTATCAGGATTGGAGGCCTCACCTATTAAATACAATGTTTTGAATTATTGAAAATTAATAGCAACTAAATTTTTAAATTTGGATGTGGAATTTGAACTGAGTTTATTTGAAATGAAAACAAATGCATTTCCTCATATTTTTGGCAATAAAAAAAGATTGGCAATACACTTTCACTAAAATAAGCATTTTATGAGCTTGAATGAAAAATTGGAAAATAAATTAAAAACAACCGTATCTTATGTCTGTAGACCAGTTTCCTAAGTACTGTCCTTGAAGATATACATGTTCCTTTAGTGGGCTCTATTATATTATCAAACAGGCTTTCTTTATTTATTCTCCTTTACTTAGGTTGATTTCTCTGTGTCTTTGTATAATTATTAACTTCCTACTATCTTATTAACAGGTTATGCAAATTTCTATATTTTTATGCTTTTAAATGCACTACTATAAAAAATGTACTGAATAACAAATATATCATTCTGCCTGTGGTTTGTATATATACAAATCAAAAAGTAGGTGGAAAAATAAGTCATATAGAAAGTTTGAATAACTTTTACTTCTGAGTAATTTACAAATTATAAATACAACAAAAGTTTTAAAACTTATCCATGTTTCTATTTCCTGTAAATTATATTTGGTTTTTGTATTTAATTATACTTTACACAGAAAATTTTGAATTAAATATAAATTAGCTTCACTTGTATTTTAAAAGTTGTAAAAAATGGAAGATGATAGTAGCTTTGAAGTAGTTTTTGAAGCTCTCTCAAGCTAACCCATTATTAGTTACAAAACCCCTCCCCCAAAGAAAAGGAATTAATACAGACAACATCTTAAGGAACCTTAATGTGTACGTGATAGGTGGCAGTATAGTGCACGCTAGGTCTTATTGCCTCTAATGGGCTTGCATGAACCTATTATGCAAACTTCCTCCAATTCCAAATTAAGTGAAATCAAGTTTGTAGAAATTCAGTGTTGGTGGCAACCCTACTACCATGGAAAGCAGCAAATGCTACAAATTAGGTATTTTTAATTATCAGGTGCTACTACTTTATGAACACACCACTAATGGAAAGATATTCGTTCTAATTTTCTATTGTTACCTAACAAACTATCATAAGTGTGTATAATATCAAACAGAATCTAGTTATTATGTTTCAGTCTTTGGGTGAGAAGTACAAACTGGCTTGCTGTATTCTCTCTTCAGATGAATGCTTTACCAAAAGACTCTTCAGAGTTTCAAGACAAATGAATGTGTCACCAGGCTGGGCACTCACCTGGAAACTTTGATGGGGAATCTACTTCTAAGTTCATCAAGGTTCTGGCAACATTTAGCTCCCTGTAGCTGTTTCGTTTCTTTGCTAGCTGGGAGCTGGGAGCTGGGAGCAGAAATCCTCTTTCAAGTGAGCTCCACTCTATGAATCTCTCTGACTTACTCATCTATTATCAGTTTAAAATAAATGTAATGCTTTCAAAGGACTCATGTGATTTAGAATCAAGCATACAATCTTCCTTGGTAATTATCAACTAAAAAATAACCTTAATTTTACCTCCCAAATCCCTTTTCATGTAATGGAATGAAATCACAGAGGTAATATGAGGAGGCATAATGGGGGATGTCTTAAAATGTTGCCTAGCACAATCTACTCTGCCTCTTATTACTTATAACCCACACATATACAAAATACATTATTTCCCTGCATTTTTTCAAGTTTCTTATCCCTTTACTGTTCAAAGTCTAAAATTTTACCATCACAAAAATTGATAAGTAATTTTATAAATCACCCATAACAGGGTTTTCTAAATCACCCAAAGATCCTGAGTGTAATTCATTAAGAAAAGATCTGACCTGGTGTGTGGCACCAGTTAATTACAGCAACTCGGGAGGCTACAGCAGGATGATCCCAGGTTCAAAGTCAGCCTCAGCAATATTGTGAGGTCCTAAGCAAATTAACAAAATCCTGCCTCAAAACAAACTAACTAAATAAATAAATAAAAAAAAAGTGTCTGGATTATCTAACCTAAACATTCTCAATATAAGATGATGGAATATGCATAACATATGTTAAACTTGTATACCTTCCAGTTCAAACAGAAAAAAAAAGTAGAAGACAAAAAGGAATAAGTGATCCCAAGCAATTTCAATATCAATCAAACAAAGTCAAACTGGATTTATTTGATTAGATTACAAGGTTCAGAAATATTTCCCTGTGGTTCATACATCTTGCTTCTGAACTCTGTTTCAATTATTGAGTTTTTATTTCTGATGCCTTGGCTATTTTTTCTGTACCCTGAATCATTCTTTCATTTTTAATGAAAAGTAGATCAACTTTCCAACTTAAAGTAGTTTATCTTCCTCCATTTGCCTGTCTGATTTGGGGGGTCCAATAGCTTTCCTTCATTTGGTACTTTCTCAGTCCCTTTTAATCAACATTGGTAGAAGTTCTCATGAGATAAATTCATTATGAAATTATGAACCATATGTAAGATCTACTGGGTTTCATGCCAATAGATAAAGGACATTTTCACAAGACATTTCTGAGAAATACTTTTTAAATTTTTTTGTTGTTGTTTCAGCCCAAATGGCTGTAGAACATTACCCTTATGGTGCTAGTATCTTTCTGATTCTATTAAACAGATATTTTAAGGAACATTATTAATTCTGAATGAATACTTGGGCATTTTGATTGTTCCGAGATTTCAGCAAAGGATTGTGGAGACATAGACTCCATTTTCCTTATACATCACAGTTTTCCATGGCATTTTAGATTTTAATGCTCAATCCATGTGAAGAGGTTTAATTTTCCAACCTCAATCTGTTTACTTTTTTTCTATTAAGTATTATGTTACTTTGCCTCTCTGTTCACATATTATTTTAATAAATGAGTAGAAACCAAGCAGTATAGTTAATATTTAAGTAGTTTTTTAGTTACATTCCAATCTTTCAATTTCAATTTTTACAACTACATATTGGCAGCATGCAACTTCACTAGTTTTTGTTTTGTTTCCAACTACATTAAGCTTTCTCAACCGTGTTTCTCAAATTTCTTCTTCCATTTTGGAATAAGTCTTTTCTCTATTACTTCTGAACCCTTCCTGGCAATGTTTTAAAAGTATAGATTTTTGCTAAAAGTCTTTTCATGACAAGTTGAACTTTTGCTAAGACAATTTAGGATTACCCTATAAATTTCTTCATTTTTGAGTCCTCACCGTTTAACATTTTCAACATCCATATTTTTTGCTAACAATCATTCAAGGCAATTCAGGTTAATTCTAAGATGCTTCTCAGAATTCTTTTTATTCTTCACATACTCTTGAATCCCAAAGCCACTCCAGTTATTTTAGGTATTTGTTTTATTAGCTCTCCAGTTGCAGGTATCATAAACTTTATTATTTTCTATTGTAATGTAAAACATGACCACAAATTCAGTTCAGGAGCTTAAATAATTATCTACCTGGCCTATTGTTATGGTTTAGACATTAGGGGTCCCCCAAAGTCTCATGTATGAGACAGTGTAAGGAGATTCAAAGGAGAAATGATTGGTTTATGAGACCCTTAACCCAATCAGTGAATTAATGCCCTGATGGCATTAATTGAGTAGTAATGATGATGAAAGGTTGGAGCTGGAGGAGGTGTGTCATTGGGGATATGCCTTTGGGGTATATATTTTCTATCTGGTGAGTGAAGTTTCCCTCTCTGCTTCTTCTCATCATGTGAGCTGCTTTCTGATACTACACTTTTTCACCATGAATTTCAGACTCACCTCAAGCCCTGAGGAATGGAGCTCCCTGTCAGTGGACTTAGACCTCTGAAATTGGGAGCCCTCAAATAAATGTTTTCTCCTCTACAATTGTTCTGGTCAGGTCTTTTATTCACAGTAGCAAAAATGTTTACTAAAACACCTACTCATCCAGTTATAGTGATACTATGATTTGAAATGATGAAATTTTGTTACATATCACACAGTATTCCTTTAATATTATGTGAAAGCTTAGGTATTACAGATTTTTCAGAATAGGATAAGAATATACCTTTCAATTTAATTAATTAATAGAATATTTTTAGGTATAATGATTCAACTACAAATATAAAAAGTAAAAAGTAAGAACATTCTTGAGTATTCATCGAAGAAATTATGCTATAATAATCTGAAAGAAAATTGATGACTAAATGGTACAGCCAAACACAGTCATTGCAACTAACAAATATTAAACTAATTTCTAAATAAAACTCAAGAAATGTGTTCATCTTGTCTCATTAAGACTTAGAAGAGAGATATCAAAAAACACATTTACATAAAAGTAACTCCTAAAATAATTTTTAAAATTGTTGATAATTATCCACTAATTATAAATACATAGAAAGAAATTATTAATGAGATTAAACATTTGCTATCATAAACTGACAATGAAGAATGTAATGCTAGAAATCATTAAGTTATCTTTCATAGGTTGAAATTACATGACAATATAAAAATTCATGAGTTTTCTTTAAAAAGGGTTAGCTTCAACTTTTATTAACTAATGCAAAGATATTTGCCAAATATTTTCATGTCTATTTTCACATGTAAATATTACAACAGTAAAAAACGTTGCTTTTTATTAATCATAAATGAAGAAACTTAAGCTCAGAGTTCCTTAACAGCAATTACAGAGACTAGTAACTGGTAAAAAAAGTTTTATATCCAGGAATTATTAGGGCATGAATAATTGTTTTGTTATTCCACAAGAATAAGAAATAAGTATCCCTTAGGATGATTAAGTTTGTGTGTGTTCACAGCAAAAAGAGATAGATATTGCCTAATTTCCTTGTGTGTATTATAATTACCACAAACTAAAAAAATATAATTTATAATTAGCCACTTCCATTTTAATATTTCTACATATATCATAATATATTTTCAAAATTTTAGCGCTTCCTCCTAATTCTTTGGTAATTGATAAAATTCATAAAGATAATTTCATAATACACAAGCATTTCTTTTACAAGTAATTCTTTGTAATATTTATAGTCTCTGTTGAGTTATGATAGTGTTTATTTAAAGTTGAAAATCATATTTTATCTCAATAATTAATAGTACTGCTCCATTTTTGCTTTTTGTACATATAATAAATTATCAAAATTTTATACTTTCTGAATGTTGTACATTTTCTGAATTTTCTTGCAGTAATTACTTCACAAATGTTTTATAACATAACCTTCTACCTGTAAATCAAATTCTTCCACTCTTTCAGGTGGATGGATTGATTACATTTCCCAGATTCTACTGTTTTTAAGGGTGACATAGAGCTAAATCAATGTGATTAAGACTGTAAATGATGTTTCCCTATAAAAATCCTCTGACACTAAATCCTTAAGGTAACAGATCTATTTAGTTCATAGATTTAGTGGCTGAAGTCCAAGAGCAAAACCCAACCAATTCATCCTCTGGTAAGGCCCCTCTTGGGTAGGTCACATTGTGAAAGATGGCATCATGGTTTGATGGCATCATCATGGGAATGAGAGGGATTACTCACATGGCCAGACCAGAAAGAAGAGCAACACCAAGGAGATGGGAGAAACAAATTTCCATTAGGCCCCACTTTTTATAGGTCCCATCATCTTTTAAAGTTGGCACCACAGGCACCATAGAACCAAGCTTCCAACAAGTTTGCATGAGCAAACTTTATCTTAAATAGCTCTACAAAGTATTTTTCAGTTTTCATTCTGAAATTACTAATCAGGGTTTGTGAGTGTTTTTTTTTGTTTTGTTTTTGTTTTTCATATTTCTTTAGGATGTCAGAAACCAATATAAACAGCATCCTTTCCAAGGCACTAGCCTTCTTAGAAACTTATCTCCTTGTGGCTGTTATCATTCATTCATCCTGACAACTTAATATTTAAATTAGCCATATGATGCTTCTTTCCCACAGAATGTGAGCCCTTTTTCAATAGTCATTTTTGTCTTTTTCTTTTTTTTTTCTTTCACTTTTTACATATTTAAATGTGAATTGATTGTTATCCTGTATCTGGACCTCTGAAAGATTATTTTTTTTAAATTTTGTTCCCTACTGGGTTTTTGCCATAGATTAGGTATCCTCAATAAACACTAATATGGTCTCAGAGATTTTATCCTTAATTCTGTTCACATTGCAAATATCGCCTGATGCATTTTTGTGGAAATTGAAATATTTTGATAAAAGTCTGATTTCTGTTAGTACAGTATGATGATATTATTACATAGATCTGGTCATATCAGAAAATCAATGAAAATGAACTCATTAATATTGACTTATAGTTCTGTCTTAAAATAGGAAAACAAATTTCTATGATAAATGATTATTTTGTACTAAAGAGAAGTATACATAGAAGTTTCACATAAAAAGAAGTTTGTTGATCCATACAATATTACCAAATAATACATCATTGAAACACCAGTTACATTAATTTAGTTAATGCTCACTTCTGAGTTCATATTTGTATTTTAAGCCAGGGAAAAGTAACAGGAAGATTCCTATAGGCAAAAACATTTAATAAAGCTATTTTTATAAGAGTACTACTAAGTATAATATTTAATAAAAATAAAAATCAAGATATACTGAAACTAGAAATCTTCTCAGCAAAGGAAACAATAACATGAAGAGAGAGCCTACAGAATGGGAGAAAATCATTACCACATGCACCTTAGAGCATTAATCTCAAGGATACAAAAAGAACTCAAAATGCTAAACACCAAAAACAAACAAACAAAAAAACAAATAACCCAATCAATAAATGGGATAAGGAACTGAACAGACAATTCAAAGAAGAAAAAATACAATCAATCAACAAATATATTAAAAAATGTTCAACATCTGTAGAAATTAGAGAAATACAAATCAAAACCATTCTAAAATTTCACATTTCACTCCAGTAAGAATGGCAATTATCAAAGATACAAGCAACAATAAAAGTTGGTGAAGATGTGGGGGAAAATGGACACTCATACATTGCTGGTGGAACTGCAAATTGGTACAACCAATGTGGAAAGTAATATGGAGATTCCTCAGAAAACTCTGACCCAGCTACCCTACTCCTTAGTTTATACCAAAAGGACTTAAAGTCAGCATAACACAGTGACACAGCCACATCAAAGTTTATCACAGCTCAATTCACAACATTTAAAATATGGAACCAATTTAATTGCCCTTGAACAGATAAATGGACAAAGAAAATGTTATACACACACACACACACACACACACACACACACAATGGAATATTCCTCAGCCATGAAGAGGAATGTAATTATGGAATTTGCCAATAAATGGATGGAATTAGAAACTACCATGCTAAGCAAAATAAGCCATTCCCCCAAAAACCAAAGGCCAAATGTTTTCTGCAAGCAGGGTGGGTGCTAGGAAAACTTAGAGGTAGTTTGGATTAGGAAGAGGGGAGTGAAGAGAGGGGAGGGAGTACAGTGGTAGTGAGGATAATAGAATGAATCAGATATTATTATCCTATATACATATAAGATTACATGACTGGAGTGATTCTACATCATGTACAACTAGAACAATGAGAAATTATACTCAATTCATACGTGATGTGTCAAAATGCATTTTACTCTCATGTGTAACTTATTAGATCAAATAAAACTAAATTAAGATACAAGTTAATGTAAGAGAAACATTGTAAAGGTAAATAATTTTCTAGGAGTCACTTATTGTTACCAATATTAGAATATGTATAGGGTTATGAAGATAAATTCTTCAAATGGATTTCAAGGGACTCAGATAAAGAAAACATAAAGAACTAACTTTATAAGATAATTCTGAAAAATACCTATAGTTACACACTCCTACTTCTTCCCTCAAAAAACAATGCAGAGCTCTTTCAAAGCAGGAAAACTAAATTATAAATAAAAATATCTGTCATTAGAAATGAAATTTTCATGGTCTATATAGTGAGCTAGTTCTCTCTGGATCTTTGAAGATTCTAACACAAAGTTTGGAATAATCTGTTCTTATAAACTCTGACATTTAGAAAAAAAAAATCATTCAGTGAGAAATATTGTAATTCTGACCAGAAAGAGAGAGAGAGAGAGAGAGAGAGAGAGAGAGAGAGAGAGAGAGCGCATTTCTCTATTATAAAGAAATATAGTCCATCCTGGGATAAAGTTTGACTAAAAGACAAAAAGAAACAAAATAACTAAGCCTAACTTTTTGACATATATTATATTATTCTAGAGCAATCTTTGACATTAAAAAGAGTGTTGAGATAAATGTTTCGTCAACACACACATATACATACAAAGTCAAAGTAAAAATAAAGTGAGTTGGTTAAATGCTAATCTTTCAAAATATTATTTTAAATTTATTTAAAATAAAGATCATATTGAGTGATTTAAGGATTAGGAATCATATTAGGTTGCTTGGACAGCCATAACCAGCACCACAAATTGGATAACCTAAGAACAGAAATTGATTTTCTCATAGTTCTGGAGGTTTGAAGTCCTAGATCAAGATGTTGGCTGGGCTGATTCTTGTTGACACTTGATGAGAATGTTCTATGTGTCTCTTTTAGCTTCCAGGATATATTGCCAATCTTTGGCATCATTTGACTTGTAGAGCATTACTCCTATCTCTGCTTCTCTGTTCCTATGAACTTTTTCTTTCCCACATTAATCCCCTTTATAAGGATACCAGTCATATGATAGTAGAGTCACAGCCAACCTATACATCACTTAATCTTAATATCTGAAACAAATCTATTGCCAAATGAAGTCAAACTCCGAAGTACTGGTGGTCATTAATTTTACATCTGATTTTTTGGAGGACAAAAAAATTACATTACAGCAATAAGGACACTTTTTCTGAAACACTCTCTCTAAAAGTCCCTGTATAAAGTTGTGGATAGAACACAAAATGAGACTAAAATTTGATAACAGAATGAAAATGAAAATTTGATAACAGAATGATCATCTCATCAATTCTTTAAGTAGAAAATAAAGATATGGAAGCACTAAAGGACAGGAATATGAGGTACTTGTCTTTATCCAATTGAATATATTTGTTTTTAAATTGAATAATATATTTAAAATATTCTGTGCCATTGAACTGAAAGAAAAAAGGGTATTAAAAGGTTCATGATTCTTGGTCATATAAAATGGTGATGATAAATATTGAAAGAGTGATATAGGAAAATGCAATAATTTGCATTAGATGAAACAGCAGAATACATAGAACTTTTGTGGAGGCAGAGTGTTTACAAGAATATTAGTTTCAACCCACAAGTTGAAGGAGCATGTGAGCAGCTGAATAAAAATGACACTTTATCAGAGGTATCCAGTGCCCAATAATTTTGCATAAATGGTATGTATCATTTAAAAATTATTTAAAACAACTGATAGAATAGAACTTTATAAAGTCTGAATAAAGGATGATTTGAAAAGAGAGACTTAATTCCTGAAAATTCTGTGCATTTCAAAAAATATAAACAGGAGATTTTTTTTAAAGAGAGAGAGAAGAGAATTTTTTAATATTTATTTTTCAGTTTTTGGTGGACACATCTGTATTTTATTTTTATGTGGTGCTGAGGATTGAACCCAGTGCCCCACACATGCCAGACGAGCACATTACCTCCTGAGCCACATCCACAGCCCTAAAAGGAGATTTTTGTCACATTTACAAAGTTAAGAAATGTGAGTTTTCAATTCAATTTAGTTGTCTAAAGTATATGCTTTTTTCTTTGTCTTCCTGAGTTCAAATGTCAGTCAGTCTAAAATAATTAATGAAAATTGAATTATATTAAGACTTATCTTTACATTTTAGAATAATATTTTAATATATAAAACTAGTTCATTCAGCCTGGTTCAGCCACTCAGGCCTTTAATTCCATTGGGTGGAGACGCTGAGGCAGCAGGATCACAACAAGTTCAAAGCCAGTCTCAGCAACTTAGGGAGGCATTTAGCAACTCAGGAAGACCCTGTCTCTAATAAAATATTTAAAAACAATGGGGGTTGTTGCACAGTGGTTAAATACTCCTGGTTTCAATCCCCAGTACCAAAAAAAAAAAAAAAAAAAGATTCATGCAAATTTTAGTTTTTATTTTGTTATTTATATTTGCAATTTCTAGGTGAAATATTTTCTCTCATTCTGTATATATAAAAAATATATTACAATAGAAATCACTAAATATTTCCATAAAAATAAAAATGTTGATGAAAAAATGTATACATTTTTATAGTCTATTCACTCAGCATTATTGCTCATTCATATTCATTTACATGTTATTTTCCTGCATTTTATGCAGTGGCTATCATATTTCACTCAGACAGCTTCCAAAATTAATATTGAGTTCAATTCTTTTTTGTGAAAGTAGGTGGAATTGATTACCATCCACTCAATACTTAGATTTTCTTCCTGAATTGCTGCACATAAATGAGATATTAATGCCTATGCATATGAAGCTAAATACAGAATAGACACTATTTTTTTAGAATTAAATAGATTAAAATTAAGAAGTAGGAAAGCACTCAGTAGGGATCTGATATCAATAAATGATGAAGCAAATTGCTAATCACTATAGACTCTTTCTATCCATGAAAAAGAGATGTCTTAACACCTATCTTGTGTCTTCTTCAATTCATTTCAATTAATTTCACTGGTATTTCATAGCTTTGATGTAGTTATCTTTTACATCTTTGGTTAGTTTATCCCTAATTATCTCAGTGATTTATGTATTTTACATGCATTTCAAATTATATTGCTTTCTTGATTTCTACTCTGATATTTAATTATTAACATATATGCTTTTAAAGAATATATTTATTTTTTAGTTGTAGTTTCACACAATACCTTTGTTTTATTAACTTTTATGTGGTGCAGAATATCTAACCCAGGACCTCACACGTGCTAGGCAAGCCCTCTACCACTGAGCCACAACACCAGCCCAACATATGAATGCTTTAAACAATTATTCTGAGGTCTTGATGAATTTACCAAATAATGATTAATAATAAATTATCATGCTTTCTTATGCTATATTTCCATCTATGATTAAATTATTTAATTCACAAAATGTCATATCCACAATATTTATATCAGTATGATTGCATTGTGATTTTTTTTGAGAGAGAGAGAGAGGGAGAGAGAGAGAGATAATTTTTTTAATATTTATTTTTTAGTTTTCATTGGACACAGCATCTTTATTTTATTTGTTTGTGGTGCTGAGGATGGAACCCAGTGCCCTGTGCATGCCAGGCAAGCGCACTACCACTTGAGCCACATCCTCAGCCCCGCATTGTGAACTTAAATATCATAAAATATAACTGAGAGTATCTATCAACTAAAAGTCAGTTAGTAAAATTAAATTTTGTTGATATTTATATCAAACTTTGCTCTTAAATTCAAACAAATAAGTTGCTATATTCTTTTCAGTGGCAATGCTATTAAAATTGGTGACACATGCATTTCCCATGATTATTCAAAATTCATTTGATTTAAAATAGAATTGAAAATATTTATTTAATTCTTGTGATATACCATTTAATCATTTAAAGTTAATTCAATTATGAAGAACAGGAGAAGTAAAGAGATAAAGGAATTTATCTGCATGGCAGATCCAGTTTTCAATGTCATTATATTCTGGCTCTGGCTTAAAAGCAAAATCTTTTGTTTGTGCAAATTAGTAAAGAGGAATAAACTCCTCATTTGTGAGCATGTTGGCCCATCTGTTGTACATAATGTAGACCATTTAGAGTAACTTTGTTTATAATAAGTTACTGTGGTCTCATTGGCTTTCTCTAATTCTAACTCACAATATTGGATGAGAACTTGTAACATTGTCCCATATATTGCCAATATTAACCTTCCTTGTTTTTCTCTGAGGTAAAGAGTGCCTGCTGTTGTATTTTGTTTTGATCCATGTTATGCAATGATCTTCATCACCATGGGTAATATAAATAAGAAAAAAATCTCTCCATGAGTAGGAAAACAAAACAAAGCAAAACAAAACAAAACATTGTTTTCATTTCTCCAGATGCAATCCCACATGCAAGCTGACACACCAGTACCCAAGTTTAAAATGTCTCATCTGAGGTCAGCAATGTAGTCCCCCTGAGATGCCTGCAGACTCCCTGCTTCACTTCCTGAAGTCTATGAACTCTGCTGTCCAAATATTGTAAAATGGATCTTCTACTTAACTTTTACTACCTTATTTCTATGTTCCTGCTATTTTCCCCCACAGCAATCATAAAAATCTAATAAAGCATAAATAATTTTGTTCCTTTGCTGTTTTTTATTCTGAATATTCATAGATACAGCAAAGAAAGAAAGAAAGAAAAAATAAAGAAATTATTCATTTACGATATCTCTCTGATATAATGCTTATGAAGAAAAAGAGAAAGAAGATTCACAGAGTCTAATAAGCTACCCAACCTTAATGTCAGCTGGCACTGGATAAAGAAAAGAAGGATGGAAGGAAATACAAATATCTTACTATGACGACAGACCTAGGAATATCACTTCCTCACTTGGTCATTGGTAGCACATACACCTAAAACTGGGTTGCAGTACATTGTACTGAGCAATTTCAGAGTGTAACAGATGTATCTGGCAATTATGGCCTTTGAAAGTCTGAAATGTGTTTTTAGGTTGTGACAAACATAGGCTGCATTCATTTATTTTCATTTTTATTTATTTCTTTATTTTGTAATACTGGAGAACTTTACCCATGAGCTCTACCCCACAATTTTTAATTTATATTTTGTGACTGAATCTCATTAAGTTGCTGAGGCTGGCCTTGAAATTGTAATCCTGCTGACTCAGTCTCCCAAATTGCTGGGATTACAGGCTTATACCCCTGTTCCTGACTCATCAGGCTGCATTTACCCACTTAAACACAGAGGATTAGTTTACTGTTTTCTTCCTACCGCAAGTTAATCTTTCTTTCAGAGTTTTCTTGAACAATCTTCTCCTAAAATCTACCAGTGTTCTAGAACTATATCTAAGGAAATACCTGAATTTTCAATTAAAAGGCAAAATAAAATAAGAAAATGTTTTGAAGGCACTATGTGGCAAGGAACCAGACAAGTGCCCTTGTATTTCATAACTTATCCTTATCACTGGTCACTGAAAAGTAATTATATAGGATGGCAAAGGTAACTGAAACAGGATCAATATTGTTGAATTTCAGATGGAGTGTGGGCAATCGAGTTTAGAATGCTTGTAGTGCTTATGTTCTCCCTCATTAAACATAGCCATACTTTTGAGCTATTATATTATTTAAGCCTAATGTGCTCTATTATTTAAATATATTTGATTATGCTAAAGATAAAGAATAGGATGGATGAAGCTCATAGGACTTGTTAAACATAGAGAGTGGTGAAGCAAGTAGCTTATAAGACAAAGGAAGAATTCATAATATGTGCTATGAATAGAACGTAAGTTTGCAACCTGTAAAGGAAAATAATAGAATAAGTGGTCCATGTAAAGGCATCAGAGCATCACGACAGGTAGAAATGGATGGGGGATAAAAAATATATTTAAAATATTAATAAAAATCATATCACTTTTGTTTTCCAGTCAAGTGATCACTTATTCAGTCATCCATGCGTGACATTGACTGTGACCCTATTTGGCGCTCTTTTGGGCTCTAACCCAGAAATGCAGTTAATAAGCCATTACTCAGCAAATCATAGGTAAACTGTTCTCACTGGGAATGCATATCATCAGGGATGTTTCTAATGAAGCTGGTACACTTGACTCCAGGCATCTTCATTAGACTGTGTGCCCTTGCTCAAGCTACAGCTTTGATTTTTTTATAACTGCATTGTAAAGGTGTGTGTGGGGGAGGTGCTGAACTCACAAAGAGTAAGAAACACAGGACATAGGAATGTCATATAACAAAAAAATTCAAAATAGAGTAATTTCACCCCACTTGTACCCTATACTTACTCTATGAACTTACTCCATTTCCTTTTTCTTTGTTTTCAATAGATATTTTAAAAGCATTCAGTAAAGAATGTAATCTGAAATTTTAAGTAGCTCTCTGAGAATTTCAACTTGAGGAGCTGTGAGATGGCTGGGTTCATAGTTTGTTGAGGATTGCCATTGTAAAATGGTTATTCGCCACATGACACAATTTTCCTTAATAAAGACATTTCTCTGCAAATGTTTATAGATATCAGGTTACCGAGAGCTAGAATAATTCCTTTCAGGAAGGAAACTTATTTTGAAAACAAACATATGTACAAACTGATTAGAATGTTTTGATGATAGCCCACAATAAAGATTTTAAATCATCATTATTTTTTATTTGAGAAAGAAATGTGATAAACGTAAGGCAAGGATAAAGAAGAAATGTATTAATCTATTTGAGCTCTTGTAACAAAGTGCCTTAGACTTGGCAATCTATAGGTAACAGAAATTTATTTATCTCAGTCTGGAAAGTCCACAGCCAAGTCAGCAGATTTGGTGGCTGATGGAGGCTGCTCTCCCTGTGTCTTAGATGGCAGGTTATTGCTGTGTCCTCACATGTAAAATGGAGGAAGGAAAAAGATGCAGAAGGCTGTGCCTTCATAGGGAAGAAGAAATGGCACATCCAGGCATCTCTCTCAAGCTTCTTTTTAAAACTTTTTAATGAGTGTGGAGTCCTTGTGACTTAATTACTTCTCAAAGAGCCCCACCTCTTCATGCTGTCACTCTGGAGAATAAATTCAACTAAGGATTCTGGAAACACACAAACACTGTGACCAAAGTACAAAGTTATAACATGAAACTTAAAATATGATACCTTCAGGCCCTAGAATAGCTTCAGGCCTTCTTTATAACAAAATGTATCTTAAATATCAAAGTTTAAAAAATTTCCATGTTTCTAATTTAAGTTTTTGCCTTACCACAACACTTTACACCAACTATCCAGTCTTCTGTATGTGTCTGAAAAGTCCACATGGTTAAGGATGCTTTCTTTTCCCCTTCCTGTTTGTTTCCATACTCTTTCTCTCTTTTGTTCTATTTTCTTCTCCCCTGGAGTTAATAAAGAGAGTTAGATCAAAAGAAATGCAGCATACTACTTAAAACATAAATAACTTTCAAATACAAAATGGAAAGTTCAGTCTCAGATATTTCTATAGAAATAGAAATACACTGCCTATCCAACACCAAATTAATGGATGCTTAGAAAAAAAACATTTTCATTGGATATGGTATCTAGATTTAAATTTATTTAGAGTTTAGAAATTTGAAAACTTGAGCTGATTTTAGAGTTATATAAATTACTGGTAATAATTAGAATATTTTACATGATTAAATAATTCATTAATTGGGTAAGAAGGGAAAATTCCACAGTTGTTTATAGGATAGAGTTTCTTGGCCCAAGAAGTATTGATAATAGAGAGTATGTTAAAGGTCTGCTAAGGTATTGATTTCATCAACAGTCAAGTGAGTTGGGATGGAGGTTGGTTGTCCAGAGTTCTTTAGACACACCAGTTTCTAGATAATATTAATTACTTAAGATGTGAGCCTTAATCATGTTGTTATGATAATATATTGAAGAATATCTATGGCAGTAGGAAGTTAGCATGCCACATAAGGGCCATGGAACTCCTGTGAAGCAACTCAGAAAGCTCTGTGGGAACCTCTTAGGACATCATATTACTTTACAATATCCCCCAAATTATAGCTGGCATTACTTCCCTTGTTAATAATTACAAATTTTAGAGAAGGATATGACTTTATTACCTATTTTACAGATAGGTAAGCGGAAGTCATTCAAAGACCTGAGCTTAATATCCCACTCTGTTACAAAAGTAGTCAAACCACAATTCTTTGTAGAAGAAAATGAACCCTGTAAAAGAACTAGATTTTCTGAGACTCAATTATAACTCCAGGAGATTGGATTTGCCAAAGATGACCAAAGCATTGTCGCCCACAATATATGATTTTCTAGAAATGTACTACTGTCCTACCAAGCATATGGCCTAATTTCTCTCCCTTATTACAGAAAGCCGTGTGTGTGTGTGTGTGTGTGTGTGTGCGTGTGTGTGTGTGTGAGAGAGAGAGAGAGAGAGAGAGAGAGAGAGAAGAGAGAACAAGAGAACATCCAACTGCCATTGTCTTGATGTTCAAGTCCCCCCATAAAAAAGAAATTCATAATTTCTGCCGGTTCTTTTTTGGATATCTACTCTAGCCTGTTTAAGAAGAAAGTCCAAAAACCCCATGGAGATGACCTGTGGAGGTGATCCAGCTGATAGATCCAACTGAGATTTCAGTGAATGGCAATTACCAACATCCAGACACTTCAATAAGGACACCCTTGAATTATTTCAGCCCAATGACAGATTATTAATCGTTTCTTCATCTTCTTAGGCAGCCATCAAATATCATGGATCAGAGATAAGTAATTATTCATAAGATTTCAGTATTTTTGTGGTCATTCAGAAATAAAAGGCTCATATTGCTGTCTTCTTGATTGTATGTAGTTTTAGGTTTTTATCATGTGAATGTAACAGTATCTAATCATAGCCAAGAGATGAAGTTTGAGCCAATGGGATGTAAATGGAAGTTAAAAATCTCCTGAAGTTTCATTAAAGGAAGAACACTACTTGGTTATGCTACAAGCTTTTTCTTTACTGTTGCCTCCATTGTGTTTCCTGAAATAATAATAAAAACATACTATAATAGCTGAAGTGATCATGATGTAGCTTTGAAGATGGAATTCTCATATGGCCATATAGATTTATGGACTCAAGGAGTTGGGCTTTCTATTGCTTTAATTATGTCATCCTAGGGAACCAAGAGAGTTGACATTTAAAATTTTGTTACATGAGAGAAATGCTTCCATTTATGCATTATAACATTGATTTTTAATTTATGTGCTGTTAATCCAAAATTGCAATTCTAATTTAATAAGTAGAGGAGCTAGATTTTTCTTTACCCAGTGGTCTGATTTCAAGATTACATCATGCAGATGTATGGCAAAAAGACAAGTGTCAAATATGGGAAATATTATAAAAATTTTTAAAGAGAAAAATGATAACAAATCTATTGTATTAACAGAAATGTACTACAGAGGTTATTTAATATCATCCTGTGAAGAAATTCAGCATATTGACCCTCTGACACCTGCTCTTGCCATAGTTGTTAATCATAGAATACCATATTTAATATATGTCAAATTTAGATTAGACAAATCCTTATTGTTTTTATATTCCAAGTTAAAGATTTCATATCGATTTAATTCTCCTTATGGGAAGCCCTCAGTATTTAGTAAAATGATTTTTTAAAAAAATAAACTTTGTCTTTATGTTCTTTCTGACCCCAAAACATTAAATATAATATAGCCACATAAACAAAAAAATTCTAGTTGTAAAATCAAATTCTAAAACAAGAAACTCCTTAAGGCCATGGGTTACAAATAATTAAGGAGACGTCCAATTCTGTGTAAGTGAAAAATACATTCTTTCTGATTTTCTGTGCTTTTGCACATTTGTAGCTTGCTAGTTTCATTTGCAGACAGGATATTGAAAATACATTTCAAGGGCTTCTACTGATTTGAAAAATTTATTGTACCTTAAGGGCTGTCAGAGGAAATTTGAAAATTACTGCTCCAAATTATTTCAACAAGAAAACATACTGATATGTTCAGGTAATGGAAAGGGGAAAAAGATTAACATAAGTGTCATAAAAAAGCTATTGTGCTTCATAAATCATAGGCAGTCAAATATGTTTTGTAAGAAAGAAGCTCTGCTAAAATGAAAGAAAGAATATCTCTTGTACAATAAGATATTTAACTCAGAATACCGTTGATTCCAATGGTAAAATATACACTCTTCATTCTACTTCCCTAGGAGCAGGATGGTAAGCCATTTTGTTTTCTTCATTGAAATAATATTTGGTAAATCAGAACCCATTATCTTTCACCTAGATACGTATGACAAGTAAATATTTTATTATTTATAAATGGTGATAGGAATTCCAAATAAATAGTATAAATATTTGAAGATCCAATAAGCCAAGAAAAATCAATGATAGTGGCATCTTACTTAATTACTAATAGCAGGGATTAAATTTAATTATATTTTATAAAAATTAATCTTGTGATTAATGATTTCTTCATAAATCAGTTTAGCAACAAAATATTTAACTTATCATTAATAAAGTCACATTAAAATATATTCTTCAAAATAAAAAATTGAGAAAATTATTTTTAATATAGCTTAGAAGTTGGCGATTAGTAATGGAGGGATATTATTGAGTTTGGAATATGTGTAGTAGTCTGTTTAGATGTTAAACCATTGGACCCTGAGCCATATACAAACAGAAAAGGTGAGGACAGAATATTTCCATAAGATCAGAATTGGTTTGCTTATGAAAATGGAACACTTTCTATATATTTTCCTTTCTTAAAAGAAATTTCCTTGGGGAAAATAACGCAGTGGTAGTGGAAATAGAAGTGTTGGAGAGGTTTTGATAATTGAAAGAGGCAGTGTATTTTTTCTGAGAAAAGTTATAATGAATGAAGTCAGAAATAGTGGAACGGGAAGAATTTCAGACTGTGAAGATTCTGTATTATATGTGATATTTTCTGGTGTATTGTAATTAAATTTGCATTATCCATGATTTCAGTAAAGCTTCTACAAAACAAAATTTGTGAAAGCATGCCCTTATTAATGAAATAAGTAAAAGTACTTATTTCATTTCCAAAAATCCAAGGAAAATAACCCAGTTCTAAATGAAGAGAAAAGCAAGGAGAGAGACATCAAGAAAATTGAACAAAAGCAAGTGCTGATTTCGGCATGATTTAACCAGTTCTGAAGCTCCCATCTGAGCCATCTCATGGCTGCAAAATCTCCCAGAGATTAGCAGCAATGTAGAATAAGGTGTAAGTAAACATCAAATGGTCTTTGAATCACGTGAATTTCAAAAGTTGCATCCTTGATGTAAAAACACCTCCTATTGGAGATATTCCCATTGGCTTGAATAATCCAAAAAATATATTTTTTAAAGTAGTAGATTGCTTTAACGTAACACATCTAAATTCATTCGTGTCCCTTAATTTTCTCCAAGAAAATCAGAAATCACTGTTTTTCCAAGAGGGTGATGGTACAAAACAAAAAAAGTTTTAATTTTGTAATATGTTTAAATCAGGCATTTGTTTTGGTACTGCTTAACAGCATATATATATATTTTAATTACTAATAGCAGGGATTAAGTTTAATGATATTTTATGGGAATTACTCTTGTGATTAATGCTTTCTTTATAAATCAGTTTAGCAACAAAGTATTTAACTTATCATTAATATAGTCACATTAAAATATATTCTTCAAAAATATATACACAAATTAAGTGTGTGTGTGTATATATATATATATATATATATATACACACACACACAAACATACACACACCACAATGTAATATTAATTATCTGTTAAGATCTTAATGAGGCAGTTGAATAACTCAAACTACACATTTAAAAGGATATTATTGAAAAGTCTATTGACAGGCGAGTCTTTCTGAACCATTAACCATTTGGGAAAAATTTTAATAGGGATATTGACGTATTAATTGTCATAGATGAAATTTACTCACAACTGATGTCAGTATAATTCTTAAACTAGAAGCACTGATAAGATAATATCTGTTAAAATATTATTAATTTATAATGATTAATATTTAATAATGATTAACAGATACATTTTAAAATGGCACATTAAAGCATACTTTTATTTTGTAAATAAAATTTTTAATATTATTGGGTAATTAAACCTATTATTATTATGATTTTTTTTATTGGTTGCTCAAAACATTACAATGATCTTGACATATCATATATCATACATTTGATTCAAATGGGGTATGAATTCTTATTTTTTCTACGTGTACAGATTTCAGGATCACATTGGTTATACAGCCACGTTTATACATACTGCCATAACAGTGTCTATTGTATTCGAAAAAATATATTTTGCTCTGAATATAATATCTTGTTTCCAAAAACTAACACATATTGCACTTCAGGCCATTTTGTCAGTTTGAACAGCAACTTAAGATTGCTTCTTACTTACCCCAATGTGTTAAATCACACTAATTAATTTTTAGGTATAAGGTATACTCCACCTGCCATAAGAAGTTAAAGGTTGTCTTCTTGAAAGTAGCACACTCATAAAGCAGATGCTGCTATGTTAGTTAATGAATATGATACATGGCAAGTTACTATAACTACACTGTTGGAAAGTATCAGGAGTAAGTACTGCTGAAAGTCACATTCATATGGAGAGCTATGGTAAAAATACAGAGTAGGTGGGAATGGAAATGAGACAAGTAAACATTTTATTGTTTAGAAACGGTGATACGAATTCCAAATAAATGGTATAATTTTAATAAGGATAGGAGGCAAGAGGGTTGCAGTATCGAGGGGTGAGATTTGGGTTCAAGTTGTGGCCCAACAATTAACAAGATATACAATCAATAAAATATGTGTGTTCTCTCTCTCTCTCTCTCTCTCTCTCTTTCTCTCTCTCTCTCTCCCTCTCTCCAATACAGTTCTGCTTCTTAAGCTCTAGCACCCTTATTTTCATGCAACCTGATATTTACAAATAACTGAATGTAAGGAAAGACACATTTCTTTGTTGAAATAAAATTATAATCAAATTATGAGCTTTTCACCTACCAAACTGGAAACATGTCTGCTATCATGGTAATTTTTTTTTAAATTCCCCCACTAAGGAATAAGACTGATTTAATTTCTTCTACAGTCATTATTAATATATGATATTAATTATGTTACTTAAAAGTTTAACTTCAGTAATAAAATACAAAAAAATAGAGACAATAACAGCCATTACCTAGCTTTATTGAATTTTTTTAAAATTTTCAGTGTGTAAAGTAATAATGAAATATTTTTTATAGTCCTGTTATTTGGTAAATATTTGATGTACTTTAATTTTTTGGAGAGTAAGATTTTTATCTTATTATTTCAATAAAGATAATTTCTTCTAATTTATTTTCAACTTAAATTTTTAAAAAAAATGCCTTAAAATACTTCCTCAGATAATATTTCACTTTGTTAGAGATTCATTTTAGTTTTAATGTAAATGCATGATATTGGACTCTGATATTGGACTCATAATATTGGATATTTTACCAAGATCTGGTAAAATAATTTAAACAACATTAGTTCAAATGAATAGTCTTGTCAATACATTTTCCAAATATATATAACTTTTGACATTTCAAAATATATATAGTTTGACTCATATTGTACTTAATGTTGTTTGAGCTAAATGACCTTTAACTTACGCTTGAAAAACTTTTATTTTGGCAGGAGTTATCTTTCCTGGTGTTTTGTTCTCATAAATTTTGATGTTCTGTTCTCATAAAAGCTTGAAGCTGCTTTCAACATTTACTATAGTTTATGGTTTAAAGCATTACAGAAAGTAAGACATTCCACAGAGCTCTTTCGCACTATTTCTTATTATTCTTTCCTCATCTAATTCAGTGTTGGTCATTGGCCCTTGAGTTAAGTGGCTTTAATGTAAAGTGATGCTTGGTCAGTAATAAACTCCCTCAGAATGTAATAATGGGGTAATTTATTATACACAGTTTGTGCTATATTGAGACAAAATGCTGCACAATGACTGTTGGTAGTTCTTTAAGTTGCATTAAACAAGCATATGAATAGGTTGAGGGAAAGAGTGACAAGAAATTGGAGGAGAAATTTGCAGAGAGGCAGCAGATTGCACAACTTGTGGCTGAAGAAAAGGAGAGAGAGAGAGAGAGAGAGAGAGAGAGAGAGAGAGAGAGAGAGAGAAGGAGAGAGAGATACACCAATATGGAATCAGAGTACAGCTGTGGGAATAGATTTCACAAAAGATCACATTAAAGTCTTTCACATTCCTGCCATTGAGACAGGAACTATGCTCTCTCCCATTTGGTCTGGAAATGCTCACTTGGCTAACATAATAGACAAGGTGCCATGGGATATGTGAGGATAAACAATGAAAGGAACTTTAAGATTCTCCTGAACCCTGGGAATGTGTGCACTAGGCACCCTGAGCTTTAATATAATCTTTCTTTTCTATCTTTTTTAGTTTAACAATGTTTATATATTTCTTTTAACAATGTTTATATAAATATATATAATTGTACATGTTAGTGGGTACAGTGTAAAAATTCAATACTTATTTATACTGTGTAATAATCAAATGAGGGTAGTAAATATTTCTATCCCATTATTACTTTGTGAATGAGCCTTCAAGTTCCTCTCTTAGTTTTTCATGAAATATATAATAAATTATTGCTAACTGTAGTCTATTGTTTTATAAAACATAAAGTATTATTACTTCTCAGCATCTCTAGCAATTAGAGAAATGAAAATCACAGCCATTCTAAGATTTCATTTCACTCCAGTCAGAAAGGCAGTTATCAAGAACAGAAGCAACAATAAATGTTGGTGAGGATGTGGGAAAAACGGTACACTCTTACATTGCTGGTGGGACTGCAAATTGGTGCAACCACTCTGGAAAGCAATATGGAGATTCCTCAGAAAACTCTCAATGAAACCACCATTTGACCCAGCTATCCCACTCCTTGATTTATACCAAAAGAATTAAAATAATCATACCACAATGACACAGCCACATCAATGTTTATCCCAGTTTAATTCACAAGAGCTAAACTATGGACCCAACTTAATTGCCCATCAACAGATGACTGGATAAAGACAACATTGCACATATACACAATGGAATATTACACAGTCTTAAAGGAGAATGAAATTATGGCATTTGCTGGTAAATGGATGAAGCTGGATAATATCATTCTCAGAGAAATTAGCCAATCCCAAATAAAACAAAGGCCAAATGTATTGTCTGTCATGTAGATGCTATTTCACAATGGGGGTAAGGGGTTATGGAAGAATAGAGGTACTCTGGATTAGGCAAAAGGGAGTGAATAGAGGGGAGGTGGCATGGGGTTAGAAAGGATAGTAGAATTATTTGGACATTATTATCCTTAAGTGCATATATGATTATATCAATGGTGTGGTTCTACATCACGTCCAACCAGAACAATGAGAAGATATACTCAAAAAAAGAATTATTACTTCTGATTTTATTTGGATACCCATAATCAAAACATACTTTAATTTCCTCTCCCTTCCCAGTCTGTAGCAGTCACTCTTCTACATTTAAATTTACTTTTTATGCTTTCACATTTGATAGAGAACACAATATTTACCTTTTTTGTGTCAGTTCACTTAACATAATGTGTTCCTGTTCAATCCATTTTGCTGCAAATGATAGGATGTCAATTTTTTATGGATGAATATTATTCATATATACAACATATAAACACCCAACTCATTTTATTTATTCATTCTTCATTCATCTATTATAAACATGCATTTATTCTTAGTATCCTAAAGCCACTAGGTTGTGAGTAACCATAATAAAGAGATTTGCCAAATATAGGTGCTCTTGTGGACAATCTGACTTGTAGTTATTCCAGCTGAAGTGACAGACATCTGAGAGAAGGAGCCTTCAGTTAACACGTCTCTGTTCATTGCAATAGCCCTATCTTTAGAACTCAAGCTGAGATCTCAGATACTATGAAGCAAATAAAATAAATGTCTATTGCACTCTATCTAAATTCTTTATTTGTGATAATCCAGGATTTTTTTTAATGAAAGTAAACTCAAATCACTATTTTTTGATGGCATTTGCTTCTGGGCATATTGTCAGTTTCTTTGAGATATTCAAGTCACAATTTCATCAGCAGAATATTTTTTAGTCAGCTCTGCATTGTATTTTTAATTAATTTATTTATTTAAATTAGGGATATATGACAGCAAAATGTATTTTGATTCATTGTACCCAATTGCAGCACAACTTTTCATTTCTGTCTGTACACAACTTAGCATCATACCATAAGTGCAGTCATATATGTACCTGGGTTAATGATGTCCCTCCCATTCCACCTTTTTTCTCTGTCGCTATGCCCCTTATCTTTGCCCTATAAAAGTTCCTCCATTTTTCCTGCCCCCCCCTTTATGCATCAGCATCCCCTTATCAGAGAAAATATTCAAACTTTGTTTTTTGGGGATTGGCTTACTTTGCTTAGCATGATATTCTCCAACTCCATCCATTTATCAGCAAATGCCATAATTTTATTCTATTTTAAGGCTGAGTAATATTTCATTGTGTATATACACCACAGTTTCTTTATCCATTCATGTATTGAGAGGCATGTAGGTCGATTTAACAGTTTGGCTATTGTGGGTTGAGCTGCTAAGAACATTGATGTGGGTGTATTACTATAGTGTGCTGATTTTAAGTCCTTACAGACCAAGGAGTCTTGTTAAGGAAGTCAGGGCCTAATGCAAAGAGATGAAGATTTGGGCCTACTTTTTCCTTTCTTAGGCACAGATTCTCTGAGTATTTTTTTCTACTTTAGAATCATGCATACTCTACAAGCTGACAAAATATCTCTTTCTAGAACTGAGTTTATATATGAGGAACGTCCTTTAACAAGTCTTATATTGCATGTTTGCATGTCTGGTAATGACAAATCATTTTCAAGTTTTTTGTTTCTGAAAGATTTACTTTGCCTTCATTCTTCAATAATCCTTTAAAATGGAATGATAATTTTAATGCTGTTTATTTATTTTTCATGACTTAAAGAGCCACATTATTGTCTTGTGGCATTTATAGTACTTCACAATGTCAACTACATTTCTGTTTTAGAATTCCTGTATGAAATTTGTCACAATTTATGTGATGGTTTCTAATATATTTTTTATATGTGTCTTAGAATTAAATTATGATGTTTCTTGTAATCTGTTCAAATTTATTCAATTTAGGTATTGTTGAGATTTTTTGATATGCATATTTAAAAATGTGGATGTGTAACCGATGTGATTCTGCAATCTGTATTTGGGGTAAAAATGGGAGTTCATAACCCACTTGAATCTAATGTATGAAATATGATATGTCAAGAGCTTTGTAATGTTTTGAACAACCAATAAAAAAAAAGAAAAAGAAAAAAAAAGATTTGGCTTTTTATCACTCTTCAGAAACATATTTATTATTCTTTATTGTTCATTCATCATAATAAATTTTTGCATGTTAAGCTGTTTTTTAAGTTTTGTTTTAAGATATAAGACTTTATATATGCACTCCAACTTTATAAACAATAGCTGTTATTCTTCAAATATATTTCATTTTGCCTTTAGCTCTTCTGTTTCTAACTTAAATATTAGATGATTTAGTCTTGCCAAATAGGTTACTGATATCCTACATAATTCTTCAGTCTTTTTTCTAAATTTAATAAGTAAATTTATAGACAATAATAAATAACAACCACAGTTTTCACAACCTTTTTCAAATAACCTGAGAGAAGAATAAATTTAGAGGAGGAAAAGTTTACTTGAGACTCATTGTTTCAGAGGTTTCTGTCCATAAACTCCTGACTCCATTGCCCTGTGCCCCAGGTGAGGCACAACATCATGGTGAAAGGGTGAGGCAGAGGAAAGCAGCTCTGCACATGACAACCAAAAAGCAGAGCAAGAACCCCCCTGAACATCAACAAAATATATATCCCAAAGGCACACCACAAATGATCCACTTCCCTCAGCAACACCCAATTTGCTTACAGTTACCACCTAGTAAATCCATTCAAGTGAATCAATGTACTGCTTAAGTGACTCTCATAACACAATCATTTCACCTTTAAACTTTCTTGCATTTTTCACCCCATGAGTTCTTGGGGGACATCTCATACCTGGCTCATAATAGCCACCAATGAGAGAAATAGGAAAAAAATGTGTGGCTATTATATAACTTCAAATAAATAATAATAATAAAACACCTTGAGATACTACTATACACCTATTAGAATGGGAAAAATTTATTTATTTAAGAAAGAAAACGTAATACAAGAAATGGTGAGGTGTGGAGCAATTAGACTTCTTATATATCTTTATATTGGAGCTATAAGAAAGAAAATAGTACATCTGCTTTAGCAAGCAATTTGACAGTTTCTTATAAAGTTATAAACCTATGCTACAAAGTAACACAAAAATGGAACTCTCATACTCTTGGGTGGGAATGTACATTAGCACATTTTTTTTGAAAAATTGTATGAAAATTCTTCATAAAGTTAGGAATAGAAATGATCCAACAATCCCATCATTGATTATATATTCAAAGGAAATAAAATCACTATGTTAACAAACACACTTGTGTTTATTTGTAGCTGTATACATAAGAGCTAAGACATGAAATAAACCTAATTATCCAAAGATGAATAAGAACAATATGCTACATATACACAATGGGATATTATTCAACCATAAAAAAGACATATGTCATTTGTGGCTACATAGAAGGAACTAAAAGACATGTAAGATAAATATTAGGCACAGAAATATAACATTCTATTTTTTATTTTTCAATTATAATTATTAATACATATTAATTGGACAAAGTAATGGGTTTCATTGTAACATTTATAAACACGCATATATAGTGCTCTGATCATATACACCTTTCCTTCTGCTTTCTCTTGCCATCTACAATTTATTTTTTATTGAATCATTTATTTACATAGACTCATGAATATTGAGTTTGTACTTTTGGTTCCCACTGATAGAACTTCATTTTGTTGATTAAACTGCCCCAAATTTGGCCAAAAATATTATCATTTTTGTTTGTTTGTTTTCAGCATTTCCTTACTTTGTGGGATAGAGAAATCCATAGACTCACCTTATGTATTCCTTGCACCCCCAATTATAGTATCAGCCATTTTCCCAAGGAGCCCTAGATCCTTTATTGGTGTTGATGTTTGAAACCAATAACTGGATGCTTGTTATACTTATTTTTACTGGAATGCATATGCTTCTAGTCTTTATCAGCTAATAAGCTAAGGAAGCATATGTGTAAATACTAACCTATGTATGTTATACCTGTCTGTAAACATTTCCTTATGTGTCATCGGTATCTATATTAGGATAAGCATGACTTATGTGTAAGGTTTTTGTCACAGTGACCAAAATACCTGACAGGAACAACTTGGTCAAGGAGAAAAAAATTAATTTTGGCTCATGGCTTCAGATACTGAGGCCATTGTTGGCCAACTCCATTGCTGTGGTTACTAGGTGAGGCAGAAAATCATGGTGGATGAACATAGCAGAGGAAAATTCCTCAATTCATGGATACCAGGAAGAAGGGGGAGAGAAAGAGGAGCTGGGGAACACGATACAATTCCCTAGGGAAGTCCCCAGTGCCCACCTCCTCCAGCCATGCCCCACCTACGCATAGAACCACTCTTCACAACAGTCCTTTGAAATTATTAATCAAACAGATTAATCAAATGATGCAATCATTTCATGCCCTACATTAACAGAGGAACATTTGAAGGATACCTCCTATTCAAACCATCACAATTTCATATTCATTTTGCTTACTAATTCATTACCACCTGGATCATTTCAGCCTTATGTCCTTGCTCTTCTGTAAATTTAGAGTCCTTTCAGTAATAAACTTTGCTCTCCCATTTGCTAGCCTTTAACTTAAATGTTCAGTTTGAGGAAACATACATTAGTAGTAGCCTCAGCATTGTTAACCCACAGAAAAGTGGAAGTGCCTTTGTCAGTTAGAGTACACTGCTAATGTGTGGACTTTTATGTGGGGGCTGCCCTGAACAAGTGCTATGCACACACCTTTAAGTCCTGAGTAAAGCGATACTGGACTGATATTGCACCCTGCAATGCAACTGGACTTTACCTCTGCTCAGATAGGAAAGGTGCAACTCTGGGAGTGGTCATCACCCTATAGGTGATGAATAAAGTGGCTGATCAATATTTGCATGCAGGATTTTGTGTGGAAATTCTTTATCAAATCGGTTGCAAGAAGTGAGATTTTTTAGTTGTATGGGAAAACTATGCTTAGCTTTGTAAAATTTGGCAAGCTGTCTACCATACTGTTTGAATAATTCTGCATTTCCACCAGCAAAGAATGACAGTTTCTGTTCTTTTGTCATTCTACAACTTTGTCAGCAAATGGCATCATATTTGTTTTCTTTTCAATTTGTCATTATATTTTTTTGTAGTGACATCTAATTTTTGTCTTAATATATAGTTCTCTGGTGGGAAGTTATGCTGAGCACTTTCAATATGTTACTTATGAACTCTGTACTTTCCTTGATAAGATATATGTTCAAAATTTAGCCTAAAGTAACTGCATTGTTTGATTATCATTAAATTTAATTTTTTTGTAATTTTAATTTTCTTTTATACTTTGGTTACAGCCAAGATTTTTAACAGATACATAAATTGAAAATATTTTCTCCTACTCTGTGGAATTTGATAATTTTTGTTTGTCTTTTACAGAGCAGAATTTATTAACATTAACAAAGTAAAAATGATTGTCTTTTATGGATTTTGATTTTGAATTCTATCACATTTTTCCATTGTTTTTTTCTTGAAATTTTAGAGTCTCATTTGTAGTTTTTTTTTTTTTGAATGGTACAATGTATGCATACAGTTTCAATGTTCAAATTGTTCTGGTAGGGGTTGTTAAAAAGATTACCCTTTGCCTTTGAATAGCATTTGCTTCTATAAAAGTTGGTTGATAATATTATGTACATGTAATTTGGGGCTTACGCTTTTGTTTCATTATTCAATATGTCTATTTTTGTAATACAAGACTGTTTCAGTTACTGTAGCTTTATAGCAAGTCATGATATTGAATATTTTTTCATCTTCACATTTGTTCTTTTTCTTCATTCAGTTTTGGTTCTTCTAAATAAAATTTGGAATAACTTTGTCATATCTACAAAATATCTTGCTGCTATTGAGACTGGTATTGTGTACAACCTCTAAATCAAATTGGTAAGATTTTTTTCATCTTAAAACCATTCTTTTCCAAAATTAAAATATTTCTCCATTTAATTTGAATTTCTTTGATTTGATTCATCATTATTTTGTAAATTTGTACATGTAATTCCTGTGTATATTTATTAATGTTATAACTATATAACATTTTTGTTTGCTATAGTGGATGATTTTTTTTCGCAAATTCCAATTTTTCCTTGCCTATTTATAGGACAGAATTGACTTTTATGTACGGTTCTTGAGATGTGTAGTTTTGTGGTACTTGCTTATTAGTTCTAGGAGATTTCTATGTGTTCTTTATCAAGTTACACAGTCATAGTCATAGCACTTACAAATAGATACAGTTTTAAAAATATTCATTATATGTATACATTCATAGTTTTCATCTAATTTTTGTTTCTTATTGTATGACTGTAGTTTTTAATAGACTGTTTATTGAAGCAGTTAATGGGCCACTCTTGCTTTGCTATTGCTCTTAGGAGGGATAGTCCATTTGCTCACTATTTAACTCTAGTATTTTTGTGGATGATATATATCAAGGTTAAGTTGTCCTATATGCCCAGTTTTCTAAGATTTTTTTTAATAATGAAAGAAAGATTTTGCCAAATATTTTTTCTACATCAATTGATACTTTTTTTTTTCATTTGGCTCTTGGATGTAATAGAGTACATTGATTGATTTTCAAATGGCAAACCTGCTTTGAATAGCTGAATATATCCAGTAGGTCATGGTTTATAATTTTACTCATATTGGATTATATTTGCTAATTTTTCTTCCTACTTTTTTCTTTAGGGTCACAAGAGTAATTCACTTGTATTTGTCCTCTGTTTTAATTTCTTTCTTTTGATTTTAGGGTAATGCTTACCTCGTAGAATGAGTTAGAAATTGTTTTTACTGCCTCTACTTAGTGGGAAACATTGTGAAATTTTTATATAATTGCCCCCTCTCTGCCCCAATATTTGGTATAATTTACCAATGAAATCATGTGGACTTTGCTTTCTTTTAAGAAATATTTTAATTGTTGATATGACTTTTTTAATATCCATGAAACTATACAGATTTTCTACTTCTCCTTGTGAGAGTTACTGTAGTTTTTGTAGTCAGTTGTCCAGGAAATCATCTGTTTTGATTGATTTTAATAATTTTGGGAGGCGTTTCATAATATCTGTTCATCAGCTTCCTAATTATAATAGAATAAATGTAAATGACTTCTCTTTGATGTCTGTTATTTGTAACCTGTATCTTTTCCCTTTGTCTCATTATTTGCTTGCTGAACCAAGTACAAACTTTAGGTTTAATACTTTTCTGTTTTCAGTTTTGTTTTGTTATCAATTGCATTACTTTCTTTCATTGTGTCAATTTTATCCATCCGAGTCCTTAACTCATTCATCAGAGTTATTTTAAAGCCTCGTCTTATAATTCCAACATCTGTATCTATCTGAGCCTGGTTCTGAAGATTATTTTGTCTCTTCTGAATTTGTCCCTTTTTTCCTTTGTGATAATGTGTTTTGTTTTGTTTTGCATTTTTTCTTGTTTTTTTGTTTGGTTTGGTTTGGTTTGGTTTGGTTCTATGAAATTATAACTGATGTGTTGTATAATAGGAATTGAGGTAAAGAAGTGTTTGTGCAAAGATTTTTGCTAATCTATCTAGGAATTGAGCTGTTTAAAGTTGGCTGTATCTGGAGGTGTCAGTAACATTAATTTGTCCAATATCATTGCTCATGTTTCTTGTGTCCATGGTCTTCCCTAAGTATGTGACCCAGTGAAAAGGTCTATCTCATAGCTCTTTTATCAGCTCTCTGCTGTGATTATACAATCAAGTTTCCAAATCATGTTAGTTTCTGTTCAGTATAGTCACCACAAAAAATGGATTTTATTAGCAAATTCTGAATTATTGCTGACAGAATACAGGCTAAGTGTGAGCCTCTTGTTATATATTGGCAACCAGATGCCATTTACCATTGTCATAAAAAAACAAAACAAAGCAAAAAACTGGTCTTATCAAATTTGAAAACATGTTCTTTTACATAAACATTTTTTTCCTGTATAACATTTAACACATTTTAAGAATCATTTCTGTGCAGCTTCTTATTCTACAGATAGTGCCTCACCAGTAAGTTTAATAATTGTGTTTGTTTGTGTTTGTTTGTGCTACTTCACATTTTAAAACACGTTTGTTGTCCAAAATTCTCTGGGAATAGTTTAGTATTTTCCTGACTCTGCATATCATGACCATAAATTTATTTGGCTTTTCAGCCTTACAACAGTTTTTCCCAGTATTCTTATTCATCTGCTTTGTCTCCATGAATGCACATATTGAGGTACTTTTATTTATTTTCAATGGATTATCATGTACTGTAGATGCTTTTTTAGCACTTTTCAGAGTAGCCTCATGCACGTATTGGTGAATTTTCTCTTTCTTTTTATGGATGTACAACATTGTGATTCATTAACATCAGACTCACAATAAATTATATAACTCATGCCTGATTATACATAGACTACCATGTATTTTCCCTACAGGCACAAAAACCTTTTTTTGTATTTAGGCACACTAGTATTTTTGTATTTATCGCTTCGCATATAGGTCATTTTAAGCAGTGAAATCACACGAAAAATATTATTTTATTTAAATCTATCAAAAAATAGACCACAAGAGGTGGACTTATTTACAGCATAAGAGCTAAAGAAAGAATGCCAAACAGTATGCTTTTCCTAAGTCTGGATGTAGTGTGTAAGGTGAATGAATATGTTCAACATTCTGAGCACACCTACATTTGATCACAAAAGCTCTGAAAATGTTGATGTGGGTGTTGTAAATAAATTTTATCAAGGAGGCAAATACATAAATAGAGAATCTGCAAAAAATGAGGGTCAACTATACTTTAGACTTGTTGGTGTTGTAATAAAATATAGAGGAGGAGAATATCATGATTACATTTCAGTCTTTTTGTAACTTTTCGATATCTGGTATATGACCCTCACAAGTCTTTCTCTGTGATATAACTTTCTCCCATAGGTGAGATAAAAGAGTAAGAGGGATCTGAAGCTGGAGAGATGCTTTTTCTTCAGAGAGATGAGTATGGGAAAATCTTTCCCCAGTAAAGAGTAGGCCTTTATTATGAATTTTTTTACTTTCCCTTACTTTAAGAAATAACAAGATAATCAACTTATTAAAAGGAAAGAATTATTTTGTATCATAGACTTTGAGGTTCCAGTCCATGACTGGGTGGGCCACATTGCTTTTGAATTCTGTTCCAGAGGCCAGAGCATCATATTGGTAGTGTGTCGTGTAACAAAATAGTTTGTTTATTTTATTGGTTAATGAAGAAAGAAAGAAAAAGACTAGAAACCCACAATCCCATTTTAGGGTATGCTATTAATAAACTAAAACTTCCTATTGGAACCAAGTCTCAAGGTTTCCACCACTTCCCAATAGTGTTAAACTGGGGACTTAAAATAGTGCTAAACTGGGGACTAATCCTTTAACACACAAGCCTTTGGGGAACATTACAGATCTGAACTATAGCAGTTATACAGAAGTTTCTAAATAAATGTATATAGATTATTTTTCCCTTCCCCATATCAGACCAAAAAGCGTATCATTCTGAAATCTTCACCTTGAGAAACTTATGAAGTCCAGGGAGATAAAGTCCATGAAGGAGTAAAGGCTCCCTACAACTGTGATCATCAGGATCAGCCCTTAGGTCAGTAGCATTCACCAAAATTATAACATGATTATGTCTATCACTTTATGGTTGCAGCAGCTTCTGTTCCAGGTAATCAGATCTTGGCAGTATCTGTCCAAATGTTCCAAATCTGAAAACAAGATTTAGGGTGGTGGTTTGCTGTGTACACACAATTTGCTGAAAAGTCCAAGAAATATAATTTATTTTCAATTTACTCAGTTATTTTGGGGTTGGTATTTTGTGGTTGTTGTTCTTATTCTGTCCTTTCTTTACAAAGGCAACCATTATACTATACTAAACTCATTATACTACTAAAACATTCGTATAGTGTCACTTATTTTTGGAGTAGATACAAGTGGAATTATTCATTGTTATTTCGTGTCTCTTTCATTTATTATTTTGATATTTTGATGTGTATTGCATGTAACAATTTTTTTTAAATTTTTATATAGTATTATCCTGTGCCAGAGATAACAAAATCATATCTGTTTCATGATTCAATGTTTTTTTTTAAATCTGTTTCATTGTGCCTGATCATTCTTAAATATGTGTTTTTGGAACACATGTCTATGCATATATTGTAGTAATTATTTAGGAATATGTTTTACTAGGCCACAGTTTTTTAAAAAATAAATTTTATATTAGTGATAGTGCAAGTCAGGTTTCTAAAGTGGCTACACAAATTTGTGCATGCTATTGTATATTTTAAACAAATTTAAACCAATTAATGTTTTTAATTTATAGGTATGTTAAAAATCATTCTTGTTATTTTATTTTATTTTATTTTGGGGGGATACCAGGGATAAAATTCAGGGGCACACAAACACTGAGCCACATTTCCAGCCCTATTTTTTTTTATTTTATTTAGAGACAGGGTCTCACTGAGTTGCTTATTCCCTCACTTTTGCTGAAACTGGCTTTGAACTTTCCATTCTCCCACATCAGCCTCCTGAACTGCTAGGATTATAGGAGTGTACCACCATGCCTGGCTATAATTTCATTTTTTAAACTTTAACTTATACAAATTTTAAAATCTCTTACTGAGGATTTATAACTTAAGAACTAATATCTATCTGCTCTCATGCTTCAATGAAGACTGACAACTGAATTAGAACAAATATAATCCATGATTTTATAATTATGTCAAATGGATTTTACTGTCATGTATAACTAAAAAGAACTAGTAAAAAAAAAAGACTGACAATGTTATGAAAATGATGTTGTGCTTTTTAAAAATCATTTACAATTTCTTCAGATGTTATTAAATCTCAATTATTTACCTTCAGTTATGAATCATAATGCCCTAATAATTAAATTAAATGTGAAGAATTATTTTTTATCCTAGTATAACAGAAGAGGTACCAATTGACATTAATAAGTTTAAAATACTATTGTAGCACTCTCATAGTTAATTTTTACTTACTTTGACATGCCTATTGGTTAATTTATCTCTTAAGTTTAAATAATTTCAAAAATAATACATGCAATTTGTTTTATTTCTGTCGCATTACCTATAGTCTTTCTTCTCCACCTAAACTTTACATATAAACATATCCATAGTCATTGACTATGCTTTAAGAATTCATATGATGTAAAATATATTGCTAATAACAATTTTATGTTGAAATAGATCATATTTAAATTAAATCTACATGTCTAATTAAATAGCAGAATAAACCAACATTTTTATGTAGCCTTTATTCTTACATTACATAAATCTTAGAACTATTTTATTTCTTAATATTTTAGATTTTTAATAAATTTATAAATACCACTAAATGCTAAAAATACTGAATTATATGGATTGTGTAAATTAATTCTTATTGAACACTTATTATTAGTTAATTAGTTCAGCAACAATTCCAAAGCTTGACAGAACCCTTGGTTGGTGATGCTGTGAGTTAAAGGGGTGATGACATATTGTTCATGAGAGGGCAAAAGGTTGTACTCTCATCTGGTGGGAATTAAGACAGTATCATACCTATGACATTACTCTTATACTTAGCAAACTTATTTATAGAAACTAACATATATAACAGCCTTCTTGTATTCAAAAATTTATACATATAAGTTTTTTAGTAATGCCCTTATTTATTTTTTAAAGATCTTGCTTTGCCAATATATAAAGGGATTAAGTAAACTCTTGTTAAATAAACCATGAAAAGATACTGAATAGTTTTGAGGAGATATTATTAAACAAACAAGTTAAAAAATGTACAATTTTAGCCTTTGTCTAACCTATGAAATGGGGAAGATAAATAATCAGGAAATTATGAAATTTGTAGAAGTTTAAATAGGTAGGAATGAAGTAAAAGACATGTAGGAGGGAGTAATTATTTTTATGTATATTTTGGAATTAGTTTTATTTTCGAATCCATGCAAATGTTTTTATTTAACTCAACAAATTTGGAAGAAAGATGCTCACATTCAATGAAAATAAAGAGAATAAATATGTATATATTTAAAATATATATGAAGCATCCAATTTAATTGGAACACAGTTATTTACTAATATATTCCTAGTCCAAAAGGGAAAAAATGGAAATTTATTTTAAATTTGAATTCTATTTAGTAGTTTTTCAATTGAAATGACTTGGCTACAGTCACTGAAATTATTTTGTTCATTAGTATATTACAAAATTAAAAGAAGGATTAAATATCTTAATATGGGTGGGAAAAAGCAGTCTGTTATCAGAAAATAAGTATACTAAGGAAAAGAAGTGGAAAGAGGAAGACAGAAAGAATACTTAATTGTTGAATTTTAATAATGATATACATAAAAGTATACATATGAGAAAACCAGAGAAAGAAACAGTAGAAGTTGTATTTCCCAAATTTAGGCTAAGGATTCAGAGTATAATGTGCTATTTTTTTTGGTCAAATTTTCTGTTTCCATTATTTAACTTTATTATATTACCTGTGTAATTATATATCTATGTATTATCTATGAATACACTTATCTATGTCTTATCTACATTTTCATCAACCTAAATATTTATTTGCATCAATTATTTCACTATTATATATTTTTATCTACAATCTATATATTTATATACACATTACCCAGGTATAATATATATTTATTTAGAGTACAACCACATTCATGAAATGCTGTACTGGTGAACTGTACTAAAAATACAATCAACATGGACAATAAATAGGTGGCTCATATATTTTCTTAAAAATAATGGCAATTTGGTTTTGTAGACATATGTCTAAGATTATTACCAAGATTTTCTGCCCATCTCCACTGATGTAACCAACATCATAAACTCAGTTTTGTGAATATTATAAAATCTATAGTTAGATTATTTATATGACATTGTTAAACTCAATCTATGAAGATTATCTAGGTGGGCCTGTTTTAATAACAGAAGATCTTTAAGAAAACAAATATTCTGCTAAGTGAAGCTAGCCAATCCTTAAAAAACAAATGCCAAATGACTTCTTTGATATAAGGGGAGTAAATAAGGACAGAGTAGGGACGAAGAGCAGGAGAAGAAGATTAACATTAAATAGGGATGAGAGGTGGGAGAGAATGGGAGTGAGAAGGGAAATTGCATGGAAAGGGAAGGTGATCCTCAGGGTTATACAAAATTACATACAAGAGGAAGTGAGGGGTAAGGGAAGAATAATACAAGTGGAAGAAATGTTTTGCAGTAGAGGGGGTCGAGAGAGAAGAGGGGAGGGGAGGAGAGGGGAGGGGGGATAGTAGAGGATAGGATAGAGAGCAGAATTCATCAGACACTAGAATGTCAATATGTAAATCAATGGAAATGTAACTGATGTAACTGATGTGAATCAGCAATCTGTATACGGGATAAAGGTGGGAGTTTATAACCCTTTTGAATCAAACTGTGAAATATGATACATCAAGTTAGATGTAATGTTTTGAACGACCAACAATAATAAAAAATAAAAAAAAAGAAAACAAATATTCTAATGAATGAAGAAGATTAGGTCATAGATTTGAAGCATAAATAGGATTTTATGAAATATGGTTCATTTCAAAATGGAAGTGGCTATATATCAACAAATTCAGACAGCCTCAAGTACTTGACAGAAACACCCAGTTGATACAAGGAAATGAGAACCTCAGACCTATAGTTATAAGGAACTGAATTCTATCAAGAACCCGATTAAACTTGGAAGTGTATTTTTTTACAAGTCCATTTAGAAGAAAATTTCAGGTGAATCTTTTCAAAACCTTGATTTTAGCTTTGCAATAGTCAAAGACATATCTGTTTGGGCTGTACTGACTTCTGATTTGTATATTTGTTCTTGTCTTAAAGCCACTACATTTGTGGTCAATGATTATAAAATATGAAATAAGTATTAATATTCTGAAACCTATTTTATTTCATAAAGATACCCAAAGGTGCTTTACCACTGAGCCACATCCCCATCCCATTTTTAATTTTTTTTATTTTGAGGCAGGGTCTCAGTAAGTTGACTCAGGGACTTGCTAAATTGCTGAAGCTGGCCTTGAATTTGAGATTCTCCTGCCTCTGCCTCTGGAGTTGCTGGGATTACAAGCATGTGCCACTGTGCTTATCTAAGCCCCCCAAATTCTATAGACAGTAAAACCACTCATTTGCAAAATGTGTGGTACCACTCATGGAAAAAAAAAAAAATATATATATATATATATATTGCAAAACCCAAATCTCAGAGGAATATACCTATAGTCCAAGTTTTTAGATGGCAAAGTCACAAACTCAGCAGTTGGATCCAAGAGTTATGATTTATTACTAGGATTTCAATCTTAATCAGGGAAATCCAGTTTCACTTACCAGATGGATTTCAAAAAACATTGATCTGTTGATTCCTTTTACTCATTAATTTTGTTCTTGTTTGAAACAGTATGCCAAATAAAAGTTATTTTATTCTTGTCATTCCACTGTATCTTGGATATCTATCTCCAGGTCAAATTTGTTGTCATTTTAGTTTCATAGATCTATTTAGAAGATGCAGGTAATAATGTTTTAAACTAATTTGGGATAATTTAGAAAATGAAATTGTAGATTTGGGGAGCTGAAGTATTGAAGTAAAAATATATATATTTAATTTGAATTGATGCTGCAATGGTCGGAGAACATTGTAAACATTCAGGGAAGGCAAAGATAATTTGCACCCATGAGGATACTACTCTTCACAGCAGAAGGTAAATTATTAGGCAGAATTCTAAGATGAACCCAAGATCTCCACCTCACCAGTATAAACATTCTGTATAATGTCTGAAACTGAGCATGTGGGATTTAACTGCTGTGATTATGTAATGTTATATTGCATGACTATTTTTATGATAGGGAGAATATCTGAGTAGGTTGAAGATTTGAAGCACAACAAAGATTCCAGAGAATACTAACAGCTTAAAGAAGAGGGGGGACATTAAGCTGTTAACGAAAGAGGGAGGCATTAAGCTGCTGAGAATGCATCTAAAGGACAGAGAGCAAGAATAAGGGGAATCTTAGTCCCACAACTGTAAGAACCAGAATCCCAAAGTAAGAAGTCAGCAAGTTAACATTTGATTTGTACTTTGTTATCCTCTGAGCAGAGAACCTTGCTACACTACATTAGACTTCTAATAGATAGAAATGTGCCCTAAAATATGCATGTCTTTATAAGCTATTAAATAGTTAAGGGTATTCACGAAGCACTAGCAAATTAAACAGGGTTTCTAAAAACTGGAAAGAGTTCTCAACAACCCAGAATTTTATATTTAACAATTTTTTAATGTTTTAATTGAAATACTACCTTTTACTTTTGTAATTATGATTTTAAAATCCAAAGCTTTTCACAGTAAATAAAAGCCACATTTTATCTCAGAACAAAATTATATTAAAACTTTTCATTTAAAGTCAACTAAAAAATCAAAATTTATATATAAAATGAAGAAAATTTATTTTACATCTATTTTTCTGTTTTATAATCCCTCAAAGTGCAGATTTCCTAATTAAAATAAACTTTAAACTTCTTATTGTCTCTGATCTTTAGAAAACCTAGTAAATTTTTAGGTATAAATATTTCCTGAATAAATTCATTGGCATGCCAAGTCATATTAAATTAATAGGGAAAAAAATGTCCTGTTTATTATATATAGATCACAGTGATGCAGTGGGAAAATTGGCATGCATTTTTAATGGATGAACACATAAACTATGAAAAATAAAGAAAAAAGTGCTGTTTCAAAAGAAAATATATCTAACTTGTACATAGAGATCATACTGTAAAATATTTTTATTTCTATTAGTTATTAATTTTATGCAGGTACTCATAAAATTATTTTTAAAAATGCATAGGGTGGCTGGGGATATAGCTTAGTTGGTAGAGTGCTGGTCTTGCATGAACAAGGCCCTGGGTTTAATTCCCAGCAAAACACACACACAGACACACACACACACACACACACACACACACACACGCACTCAAAATGCATACATGTTGGGGGTATAGGTCAATGGACAAGTACTTGCATGAGATCCAAGCAGCAGCCATCATGATGGGGGACGGGATAACTTTCACTTTTTTCCTTCCCAGATAGCTACATTATCATTTTCAAAGGAGTTCAAAATTGAAACATCCCAGTATATTAAAGTGACATAACATAAACCATAGTGGTATTTAAATAACGGACTAAAACTTCTTTAGTGTTATGCTTTGTATTTCACAATCTTAAATGTTTAATAACATATATGACTATCATGATACAAATTCTCACAAATAATGTATATACAACTCAAAATGGAAAACTTTTACAAAATTATTGGAAAATTGAAAACTTGTGTCGACATTTCAAGTATATAATTTTAAGAAATGTTTTATTTAAGATCCAAAGTAAGGGTTTCTTAACATATTGTGTAGAATGTAATCCTTACATATTACAACAGAAAATATAATATTGCAATAGAGAAAATAATAAATATTGTTCTGGATACATCAGAATTTTATATGTTTTTGTATAATATCTAAATGAAATTATTGCATGTATCATGAGGTACTTTGTTTTCTCCTCTAAGAAGATATGCCTATTTAGTATCAAAAAGGATATGTATCAAATTTATCTTTTAAAAAAAATTAAAAATAAGATTTATTCTTAAAAATGTAAATTTTAAAAATGATAAACACATTGTAAATTAAACCAAAAGAAATTTATGGTATAGAGATTCTAAATAATCAAAACAAATGCTAATTTATTCTTAATTTTTTTTCATTTTTATTTAAGCATAAGCCATAAAAATTGTAAATACTAATATTCAATGTAAAATCAAATTTATTACTTAAAAATTTTGAATCTGTGTTAATCCATTTTTATGAAAAAAAATTTTAATCACACAGTAATATATGCCTATAATTCATATATTTTTATAAAGAGTTCATTATGTCAATGGTCATTGAAGATGGCATTGATGTTGAAAAATTCCTCTTAATACAAATGATTCTGTAGGTAGCACTAATCACAAATATGAAGTCTGAAAAACAAACTTGTTTCTATAATGAAGAAGTTAATTCCATTTTTAATTTTTTACTTATGAATTTTTTCAAACTTCAACATTCCACTTTTTCTGTCCACATCTGAGTAAGCAGATAAGAAAGCTCAGGCACTCTCTATCCTGGTGATAGCAGGAAATTCAAAGCATACAAACCTCAAGCAGTGTTCATCTTGTACTTTGTTCCTGTCTCAGTCTATTGTGCTGTAGTAACGGAATACCAGAGGTTGAATAATTTATAAAAGCTAAGGGATTTTTTTTCTTAGAGTTCTTGGGGCTAAGAAGTCCAAGATTAAGTGTACATCTCGAATAAGGGGCATCTTACTGCATCATATCGTGGTGGAACCTTCATGTGTTGAAAGAACATGCACAGAAGCTAGGGAAGGAGGCCAAACTCTTCATTGTTATAAAGAAACCTGTTCCAGGAGAATGCTCTTAATCCCTTCATGAAGACAAGTCCTTCTGACCTAATCAATTCTTTGAGGTTCCAATTCTCAATACTGTGGTACCGGAGACTAAGTATTTAGTGAATGATTTTCGGGGAATACATTCAAACCATAGCTTCAGCAACAGTAAAAACCCAACAGTTCACTTTCTCTATTCTCTTTCCAATTTGGAAACATATTGGAATTTTTCCCTCTTCTCCCTAGAAAGTCTCATCACATGAGTAGTAGCTTCTTTTTCACCCTCTTTAGGGATGTGTGAAATCATTAGTTTAAACTCATAAATTCCTTGAGGGTGAAGCCTATCACTTGTTTTATCTAGAAATAATAATAAAGTGAAGACTTGGATCTTATTGGTTGAGATACCTGTCCAGAATCTAATCACTGACTCATCAGTTAATGCAATTGTTAAATATTTGTAAGTCCATCTAACTGCACACTCTCCTAAAAATTTCATCTTCTTTAATTTTGTTCTTTGGAAAATATGATTTTATTTTGTATAATTTAATCATAACCTTTTTTAGAACCACTAAAGTTATTTAGCAATATATCTCTAAAATTAAAAATATCCTGAACTAAGAGTTCCATTTTTTGAGGTTATTCACATATTTAAAAATTTCTTAAATGAAAAGCCTTTAACATGGAAAATATTTTTCCTTCAGCTGTGTTGCAGTTACCTACCATGTTAAATATTTTAACTAAAGTATTGCATTCTGAAATATAAATTTGTGGTTGTCACAAAACTGTGACCCTATTCCCATCTTTTTTATGGTGATATAAAAATCAAATCAACCTTCCCTTTCAAACTGGCATATTTACTCATCAATGTATAAAAATCAATCTTTGGGCCAGAGATGTAGGCCAGTAATAGAGCACTTGCTTAGTATGTGTAAGGCCCTGAGTCTAGCCCTTGGTGCTCACAAAAGAAAAAGTTAAAAAAAAAAAAAAGAGGGAAAAAGAGGGGAGGGGGAGAGGGGGGAGAGAGAGAGAGAGAGAGAGGAAGAAGAGAGAGAGTGGAAGAACACATTTACATCATGTATAAGCTATTAAAAAGGTGTTATTTACTACTCTTGCACTAAGAGGTTAAACCAATAAAGAATGTAAAAATTACTACTGTATTTTGTTCTTTAACAGTGCTTAAAGCTATATCAATCAGTATTATGGGAGGTTTTAGCCCTCTAGGCTGTAACAGTTTGAACTTGTTCTGATCTGATTTATCAGTGAGGTCCTTGGAGATCTTTAAATGTGTGCTTATTTGGCTATGAAGTAGAAGCAATATATTTATATGTTGAAAGAGTGTTTATAGTATGTAGTCATAGGAAAAAGTAAAGAACACCATTCTCCATTATATTTTTATATCTTAAGGCAATTCATTGTAGTGTGCTGAATGTGCTAATATAATATTATTTTACCAGGGTTCAAAAGTTAATATAATAAATATGCTTTACTTCCTGTGTTTTAACAATCTAATTTTTAATATAAGGGAACTCCTAACAAAGCATATAGAAATAATATGATCTTTGTCATCAAAGAGACTTTAATTCTTGTGTTAAAATTTCAATCAATCAAGGCTTTTCAATGCCTGAGGGTGATGTATAATGCTAATTTAAACTGTATTTGTAGTTAGCATGTGGCATTCTGCAAGAATACTTTAAAGCTCAAGTTAATTGGGACTCAGAGTGCTTAAGTGATAAAATTAGGATGCAAGTCTGGATCTTCAATCGGTCTCCTAGTTTAATTCCTTTTTACCTCTTCTTCAATAAATGATCATTTCTTTATTTCCTTTAAATAGTAATTGCTTGGATTATTTTCATGAAGATTGAAGTTAATATGAATAATACCTTTACATGCAGTTTGCATATTTAATAATATAGAATAACTTTTATTTGTGCAATCATTAATTTCTTTATTTTTTAAAATAAGTCTTTTTCTTGATACCCCAAACTTTCAAAATAGTGTAGTAGGCAACTTGTAATAAAGATCAAAAAAGTTTGAGTTTCTTGTCAATGTAACACAATGTTATATAGATGAGGCAAACTTGAAAGCACATAATTACAATGAAGAAATTGCTTAGCTGAGGAAGTGATTGCTTCAACCAGGAATAATATTTAGAAGAGAAGGGTGACGGAGGTCTTCACAGAGTAAATAACACCTGCTTTGGAAATCTGAAAACATTAAACTAGGTGAAGAAACAGAGAATAAAAGGTATTCTATGCCAAGGACAAAAACATTTAATTAATCTTTGGTGTTCTTTGCCTGGAACAGTTAAAACTCTAACTAGATTTTTAATATGAAGAAAAATTTACTTTCTAATACTCATGTATATATGGGATCTGCATTATATTGGATTTTCTAAAAATGTGTGTAATGTATTTTATCACATTTTATTGAATCTAAATACAATGTAGCACTGGGTATATAGTTCAATAGGTTTTACCTAACTTGCATGGAGATCTGGGTTTGCTCCCTAGAACCATATATTTTTTTTTAATTTTTAAAAAAAGCAATTTAAAGTACATGTGAGTTGAATATAAGTGAAAATATCTTCTAGTAGAAGCAATTATTAGACACAAAAATTCTGCATATCGTCTCCTTCATGGTATTATCTAGTTTACACCACTACTTTAGAAATCAAAGGTTCTTGTAAGAAAGTAATTCAACTTAACTGCTATGAAATTCTTTCAAACTATGTTTCCCCATAAGTTCATTTATTCTTATGTTTTGTTTCTTGAAACAGTGTGAAATATGTCAGTTTTCATGTCTACATGTCTATTGCTACATATTTTGTATATTTTTTAGAAATTTTTGTTTTTTATTGACACATAATAATTGTACGTATTTATGGGGCACAAGGTGATAACTGCATACATGTAAATAAGTACAATGATAAAATCAGGGTAAATAGCATTTTTCCACTACTTAAACACTTAGTATTGCTCTTTCTTTCTTTCTTTCTTTCATTTATTTATTTTGTAAAATGTATCTTACAATCAAGTATAGTCAGTTAACCCACTCTGCTGCAGAAGTCAAGAAAATATTCCCTCTAATTAATTGTATTGTGTAGCCACTATGCAATGCCACTATGCCCCTTTCTAAAGTTGCTAGTTTCTGGTAATCACCATTCTACTCTCCTGTGATATCAGGGTTTTTAGCATCTGCAAATGAGTGAGAACATGTGGTACATGCATTTCTGTACCTGGATTGTTTCAATTAATAAAATGTCCTCCAGTTCCCTTTATTTCACTAGAAATGACTTAATTTACTTCTTTTTCATGGCTGTGGAGCATTCTACTGAGTCCATAGATCACATTTGTAAAAAATGTGTTCATCTGTGAGTAAACATCTCAGTTGATTCCCTCTCTTGGCTATTGTGATCAGTGCTGCAATAAATATGTGAATGCAGGCATTTCTTTGATATGCTGATTTCATTTCATTTGTATATATAATTAGAGGATATTTGGATCTTACAATAATTCTATTATTTGAAATTCAATTAATATTTTTAGTAGTCTTAAACACCTTTTTTGTCTCAGGAATCTATAGGTTAGAATTTATGAATTTATGAATTTATTTTGATTCATATAATATTAAAAATGCACATACTAATGGAGTAACATGGAATATTTTATTACATGCCTTCATTGTGCAATGATTAAATCAAGTTAGACATATCTATTTCCAAAAATACTCATTATTTCTTTTTGAAGAAAATACTAAAAATTCTTTCTTCTAGACCTAAAATACACAGTATATTATCATCATGTAGGATCCTTTTACTATGCAATAGCACAGTAGAAATATTTACTCCAAGTGTACTGAAACTTAGTACATATTCACCAGTCTATTTCCATTTTCTTTTCCTGAAATCTCCTCAGCCTCTGATAACTACCATTTCACTCTCAACTACTAGGAGATTAGATTCTTCAGATTATACACAGGAGTGATACTAAGTGATGCTTCTGTGCCTGGCTTATTTCACTTAACATAATGATCTCCAGAGCCATCCACATTCTTTTTCAAATAGCAAGCTTTTATTCTTTATGAGTCTTACTAGTATTTCACTGTAGTCATGTACCACATACATATTCATTATTAGTATATTCATTGTTGGACTCTTAGGTTGTGTCCATTTCTTTGCTATTGTGAATAGAACTCCAATAAACATGGTAATGCAGATGTTTCTTTGACAAGATGACTTCATTCTCTATGAATATAGACCCAGTATTTTGATTACTGAATCATGTGGTAGTAATGCCTGGGATAATTTACATTCTTCCAACAGTACATAAGAGTGTTCTTTTCTCTATATCCTTGTGAGTAGTAGAAGTATTTTGTCTATTCCATAGTAATTATTCAAACCTGGGTGATCTGATATTCCTATGTCCTTATGATATGCCTTTCTGTGATAAATAGTAACCTTGACAATTTTTTCATACACATGTTGACCATTTGAATATCATGTGTTGAGAAATGTGTTTTTAGATAACTTGCATTTTTAAATAAGATTAATTTTTTGTTGTTGAGTTTTTCCAAATTGCTTATATATTCTGGATATTAATATCTTTTTCAGCACATAGTTTACAGGTATTTTCCCCAATTTTATAAATTTTTCTTTTTAGTTTGCTGACATTTGTGTGTGTGTGTGTGTGTGTGTGTGTGTGAAGAAATTTTTAGGTTGTCATAATCCCCTTCTCCATATTTTGTAACATGTGTCTTTAGGTCATTATCTCAAAATCCATTGCCTATAACAATATCTTGATGCATTTTTATTGTTTCCTTCTTGATGTTTCATAGTTTAATATTTAGCTCTTTATCCATATTGAGTTTATTTTGTGTATGGTGAAGAATGGTAGTATAGTTACATTCTTCTACACATGTATATACATTTCTACCAGCAAAATTTATTTTTAAAAAGTGTCCTTTTTTCAATGTTTATTTTTGGCATCTTTGTTGCAAATTACTAACCGTAGATGAATGGATTTAATTCTGGGTTCTCTATTTGATTCCAATCATATATGTGTTTTTTATGCCAATACAATACAATTATGATAACTTTGAAGTGTATCTTGAAATCAGGTAAATCACATTGGATTGTATGGATGTCTTAGCTATATTAATTCAATCTTTGAACCTGGGATGTCTTTCGATCTGCATATCTGCATGTTCTGTTCATCTACTTTCATCAATGTTTTGTGAGTTTTATTATACTAATTTCTCTCTTCATTGATTAAATCTTTCCTGACAATTTAATTTTTTGCACCTTTTGTGAATGGAATTGCTTTATTGATTTCCCTTTTAGTGTGTTCATTTTGATGTATACAAATGCTATTACATTGACATAAAAGGGATAAAAATAAGAAAGGAAGAAGTCAAATTATTACAATTTGCAAATGCTAGTATTGTAAGTTAGAAAACCATAAACTCCACTAGAAAACAACAAAAACTAATAAACAAAATCAGAAAATTAGCAACTAACAAAATCAACATACAAAAACAAATAGTTTAACTCTATAACAATAATGAGAAAGATATCAGGGAAACAATCCAATTCACAGTATCCTATCCCCCCAAAAAAAATCTAAGAAAAAAATCTAACCAAGGGGGTGAAATACCTCTACAATAAAAATTAGGAACACTAAAGAAAAAAAAAAAAAACTAAGAAGACCCAGCTAAAATTTATTTGGATATGTAAAAAGATCTAAAATAACAAAAGCAATTCTAAACCAAAAAAATATGTGGGAGTCATCATAATAACTGACTTCAAATAACATTATAAAATATAATAACAAAATCTTCATGACACTGGCACAAAAACAGACAAGTAGAAAAATAATACAGAATGGTGACACAGAGACTACAACCATCTGATCCTTGACACAGGGGCCAAAAAATGCATTAGAAAAAACACACTTTTCAAAAAATTTGTTCTTTTTAGATATATGACAGTGGAGTGTATTTTTTTCCTGTTTGGATTCATTTTTAATTTTTTAATTCTAATTTATTATATATGAAAGCTGAATTCAATATAATTCATATTACACATATGGAGTGAAATTTTTCATATGTCTGGTTGTATACAAAGTGTATTCACACCATTCGTGTCTTCATACATGTACTTAGGGGAATGATGTCTATCTCATCCCACCATCTTTTCTAGCTCCTTGCTCTCTCCCTTTCCTTCCCTCCCATTTCCCCTATCTAAAATTTGTCTAATCTTCTCATGATCTGCCTACCAACCACACTATGAATCAGCCTCCTAATATCAGAGAAAACATTTGACATGTGAGTTTTTGAAATTGGTTAACTTCACGTAGCATTATCTTCTCCAACTCCATCAGTTTACCTGAAAATGCCATGATTTTATTCTTTTATTGCTTAGTAATACTACATTTTGTATATATACCACAGTTTCTATATTCATTCATCTACTGAAGGGCATCTATGTTGGTTTCATTGTTGGTTCTACTGTTTAGCGCTTGTGAATTGTGCTGCTGTACAATCATGTGGCCATGTCCCTATAATATGCTGTTTTTAAGTCCTTTGGATATAGATCAAGGAGTGGGATAACTGGTTCAAAAGATGGTTCCATTTCCAGTTTTCCAAGGAATCTCCGTACTGCTTTCCATATTGGCTGCACCATTTTGCAGTCCCACCAACAAAATATGAGGTGCCTTTTTCCACCACAACTTCGCCAACACTTAATGTTTGTTTTCTTAATAGGTGCCATTCTCACTGGAGTGAGGTGAAATCTTAGAGACCTTTTGATTTGCATTTCTCTAATTGCTAGAGAAGTTGAACATTTTTTCATATATTTGTTGATTTATTGTATATCACCTTCTGAGAAGTGTCTGTGCAGTTCCTTGGCCCATTTATTGATTGGGTTATTTTTATTTATTTATTTATTTATTTATTTATTTAATATTTTTTAATTGGTTGTTCAAAACATTACAAAGCTCTTGACATATCATGTTTCATACATTAGATTCAAGTTGGTTATGAACTCCCATTTTTACCCCAAATACAGATTGCAGAATCACATCCGTTACACATCCACATTTTTACATAATGCCCTGTTAGTGACTGTTGTATTCTGCCACCTTTCCTATCCTCTACTATCCCCCCTCCCCTCCCCTCCCATCTTCTCTCTCTACCCCATCTACATCTACTGTATTTCATTTCCCTCCTTGTTTATTTTCCCGATCCCCTAACAACCTCTTATGTGTAATTTTGTATAACAATGAGGGTCTCCCTCCATTACCATGCAATTTCCCTTTTCTCTCCCTTTCCCTCCCACCTAGTGTATCTGTTTAATGTTGATCTTTTCTTCCTGCTCTTCCTCCCTGCTCTGTTCTTAGTTGTTCTCATTATATCAAAGAAGACATTTGGTATTTGTTTTTTAGGGATTGGCTAGCTTCACTAAGCATAATCTGCTCTAGTGCCATCCATTTCCCTGCAAATTCCATGATTTTTGTCATTTTTTAGTGCTGTGTAATATTCCATGGTGTATAAATGCCACATTTTTTTTTATCCATTCATCTATTGAAGGGCATCTGGGTTGGTTCCACAGTCTAGCAATTGTGAATTGTGCTGCTATGAACATCGATGTGGCAGTATCCCTGTAGTAAGCTCTTTTAAGGTCTTTAGGGAATAGTCCCAGAAGGGCAATAGCTGGGTCAAATGGTGGTTCCATTCCCAGCTTTCCCAGGAATCTCCATACTGCTTTCCAAATTGGCCACACCAGTTTGCAGTCCCACCAGCAATGTACAAGAGTACCCTTTTCTCCACATCCTCACCAGCACTTGTTTTTGTTTGACTTCATAATGGCTGCCAATCTTACTGGAATGAGATGGTATCTTAGGGTGGTTTTGATTTGCATTTCTCTGACTGCTAGAGATGGTGAGCATTTTAATAAATATTTATTTATTTATTTATTTTAATAAATATTTATTTATTTACTTATTTTAATAAATATTTATTTATTTATTTATTTATTTTGGTGTTAAGATTTTTGAGTTCTTTTTTTTTTTTTTTTTTTTTTTTGGATGAAAAGCTCAGATTTGCTATATTTGAACTGAATTTCAAAAGTGGATTTTGTTTTTTTTTTTTTTTTTTTTTTTTTTTTTTTTTTTTATTGGTCGTTCATAACATTACATAGTTCTTAATACATCATATTACACGGTTTGATTCAAGTGGATTATGAACTCCCGCTTTTACCCCGTATACAAATTGCTGTATCACATCAGTTACCCTTCCATTGATTGACATATTGCCTTTCTAGTGTCTGATGTATTCTGCTGTCTGTCCTATTGTCTACTATCCCCCCTCCCCTCCCCTCCCCTCCCCTCCCCTTTTCTCTCTCTACCCCTTCTACTGTAAATCGTGTCTTCCATTTGTATTCTCTTGACTTACCCCTCCTTACCTCTTATATGACATTTTGTATAACCCTGAGGATCGCCTTCCATTTCCATGCAATTTCCCTTCTCACTCCCTTTCCCTCCCACCTCTCATCCCTGTTTACTGTAAATATTCTTCTCAAGCTCTTCGTCCCTACCCTGTCCTTGTTTACACCCCTTATATCAAAGGAGTCATTTGGTATTTGTTTTTTAAAGATTGACTAGCTTCACTTAGCATAATCTGCTCTAATGCCATCCATTTCCCTCCAAATTCTATAATTTTGTCATTTTTTAATGCAGAGTAATACTCCATAGTGTATAAATGCCACATTTTTTTTATCCATTCATCTATTGAAGGGCATCTAGGCTGGTTCCACAGTCTTGCTATCGTGAATTGAGCTGCTATGAACATCGATGTAGCAGTGTCCCTGTAGCATGCTCTTGTTAGGGCTTTAGGGAATAGACCGAGAAGGGGAATAGCTGGGTCAAATGGTGGTTCCATTCCCAGCTTTCCAAGAAATCTCCATACTGCTTTCCAAATTGGCTGCACCAATTTGCAGTCCCACCAGCAATGAACAAGAGTGCCCTTTTCCCCGCATCCTCTCCAGCACTTATTGTTGTTTGACTTCCTAATGGCTGCCAGTCTTACTGGAGTGAGATGGTATCTTAGGGTAGTTTTGATTTGCATTTCTCTGACTGCTAGCGATGGTGAGCATTTTTTCATGTACTTATTGATTGATTGTATGTCCTCCTCTGAGAAGTGTCTGTTCAGGTCCTTGGCCCATTTATTGATTGGGTTATTTGTTATCTTATTGTCTAATTTTTTGAGTTCTTTGTATATTCTGGTTATTAGGGCTCTATCTGAAGTGTGTGGAGTAAAGATTTGTTCCCAGGATGTAGGCTCCCTATTTATCTCTCTTATTGTTTCTTTTGCTGAGAAAAAACTTTTTAGTTTGAGTAAGTCCCATTTGTTGATTCTATTTGTTAACTCTAGCGCTATGGGTGTCCTATTGAGGAATTTGGAGCCCGATCCCACAGCGTGTAGATCATAACCAACTTTTTCTTCTATCAGATGACGTGTCTCTGATTTAATATCAAGCTCCTTGATCCATTTTGAGTTAACTTTTGTGCACGGCGAGAGATAGGGATTCAGATTCATTTTGGTGCAAATGGATTTCCAGTTTTCCCAGCACCATTTGTTGAAGATGCTATCCTTCCTCCATTGCATGCTTTTAGCCCCTTTATCAAAAATAAGATAGTTGTAGTTTTGTGGATTAGTTACTGTGTCCTCTATTCTGTACCATTGGTCCACCCGCCTGTTTTGGTACCAGTACCATGCTGTTTTTGTTACTATTGCTCTGTAGTATAGCTTGAAGTCTGGTATCGCTATACCGCCTGATTCACACTTCCTGCTTAGTATTGTTTTTGCTATCCTGGGTCTTTTATTATTCCATATGAATTTCATGATTCTTTTATCTATTTCTACAAGATATGCTGTTGGGATTTTGATTGGCATTGCATTGAACTTATAGAGAACTTTTGGTAATATCGCCATTTTGATGATGTTAGTTCTGCCTATCCATGAGCAGGGTATGTTTTTCCATCTTCTAAGGTCTTCTTCTATGTCTTTCTTTAGGGTTCTGTAATTTTCATTGTATAAATCTTTCACCTCTTTTGTTAGGTTGATTCCCAAGTATTTTATTTTTTGGGGGGATATTGTGAATGGAGTAGTTGTCCTCATTTCCGTTTCAGAGGATTTGTCGCTCATATACAGGAACGCCTTTGATTTATGCGTGTTGATCTTATATCCTGCCACTTTGCTGAATTCATTTATTAGCTCTAATAGCTTCTTTGTAGACCCTTTTGGGTCTGCTAGGTATAGAATCATATCATCTGCAAATAGTGATAATTTAAGTTCTTCTTTTCCTATTTTTATGCCTTTAATTTCTTTTGACTGTCTAATTGCTCTGGCCAGTGTTTCGAGGACTATGTTGAACAGAAGTGGTGAGAGAGGGCATCCCTGTCTTGTACCAGATCTTAGAGGGAATGCCTTCAATTTTTCTCCATTCAGAATGATGCTGGCCTGTGGCTTATCATAGATTGCTTTTACAATGTTGAGGTATGATCCTGTTATCCCTAGTTTTTCTAGCGTTTTGAACATAAAGGGATGCTGTACTTTGTCGAATGCTTTTTCTGCATCTATTGAGATGATCATATGGTTCTTATTTTTAAGTCTATTGATGTGGTGAATAACATTTATTGATTTCCGTATATTAAACCAGCCTTGCATCCCAGGGATGAATCCTACTTGATCATGATGTATAATTTTTTTGATATGTATTTGAATCCGATTCGCCAGAATTTTATTGAGGATTTTTGCGTCAAGGTTCATTAGAGATATTGGTCTGTAGTTTTCCTTCTTTGATGTGTCTTTGTCTGGTTTCGGAATCAGGGTGATGTTGGCGTCGTAGAATGAATTTGGAAGTTCTCCCTCTTTTTCTATTTCCTGAAATAGCTTGAAAAGTATTGGTGTTAGTTCCTCTTTAAAGGTTTTGTAAAACTCTGCTGTATTACCCTCCTGGCTCAATCTGGGCAGATCATAGGACTCAAGGAATTTATCTATGCCTTCACTATCTTCTATTTTATTGGAGTATAAGGATTCAAAGTAATTTCTGATTATCTTCTGTATTTCTGAAGTGTCTGTTGTGATATTGCCTTTTTCATCCCGTATATCCTGGAGATTAGTGCTCTATTTTTTGTGTGTGTGGTAAAAATTTGCTCCAATTCTGTAGGCTCTCTATTCACCTTACTGATTTTTTTTTTTTTTTTTTTTTTTTTTTTGCTGAGAAGAAGCTTGTCAATTTGAGCACATCCCATTTATTAATTCTTGGTTTTACTTCTGGTGCTTTAGGAGTCTTGTTAAGAAATTCAGATCCTAGGCTGATTTGGACCTATTTATTCTTCTATTAGCACAGCTCTCTGTTCTAGTAAACCTAAGTCCTTGATCCCCTTTGAGTTGATTGTTGTGCAGAGTGAGAGATATGGGTTTAATTACATTTTGCTACATATGGATTTCCAGTTTTGCCAGCACCATTTGTTGAAGAGGCTATCTTTTCTCCAGTGGATGTTTTTGGCACCCTTGCTAGTATGACATAACCATATATATGTGGGTTTGTCTCTGTTCTCTATTTTGTACTATTGGCCTACAAGTCTATTTTTGTGCCAACACCATGTCTTTTTTTTTTTAATTACTATAGCTCTGCAGTATAATTTAAGGTCTGGAATTTTTATGTCTCCTGCTTCCCTTTTCTTGCTAAGGATTGATTTAGCTATTCTGGGTCTCTAATTTTTCCAAATAAATTTCATGATTACTTTTTCTATTTCTTTGAATAATGTCATTGGAATTTTAATAGGAATTGCATTAAATCTGTATAATACTTTTGGTAGTATGGCAATTTTGACAATATTAATTCTGCCTATTCGGGAACATGAGAGATCTTTCCATCTTCTGAGTTTTTTTTTTTTTTTTTTTTTTACATTTCTTTCTTTAGTGTTCTGTAGTTTAGAGGTCTTTCATCTCTTTTTAGGTTGAGTTCCATGTATTTTATTTATTTTATTGAGGCTATTGTAAATGGGGTAGTCTTCCTAATTTCCCTTTCAGAGGATTTACCACTAATATACAGAAATTCCTTTGATCTATGGGTGTTCATTTTATTTCCTGGTACTTTGATGAATTAATTTACTACTTGCAAAAGTTTTCTGGTGGATTTTTTTTGGTTTTCTAGTTATAGAATTATATCATCAACAAATAGTGCTAATTTGAGTTCATCTTTTCCTATCCATATCCCTTTAATTGCTCTGGCTAATGTTTCAAGAACTATGTTGAATAGAAGTGATGAGAGAGGGCATCCCTGTCTTCTTCCAGTTTTTAGAGGGAATGCTTTCAATTTTTCTCCATTTAGAATGATGTTAGCCTAAGGCTAAGCATAGATAGCTTTTACAAGTTTGAGATAAGTTCCTATTATCCCTAGATTTTCTAGTATTTTAAACATGAAGAGGTGCTGTATTTTTTGAATGCATTTTCTGTGTCTATTGAGATGATCATGTGGTTCTTATCTTTAAGACTATTGATGTGATGAATTACTTTTATTGATTTCTGTACATTGAACCAACCTTGCATCCCTTGGATGAACCCCTCTTGATCATGGTACACTATCTTTTTGATATGTTTTTGCATTTTATTTTCCAGAATTTTAATGAGAATTTTTGCTTCTGTGTTCATTAGAGATATTGATCTGAAGTTTTCTTTCTTTGATGTGTCTCTGCCTGGTTTTGGAATCAGGGTGATATTTGCTTCATAGAATGAGCTTGGAAGTACTTTCTATTTTTCAATTTCCTGAAATAAATTTAAGAGTATTGGTATTAGTTTTTATTTAAATATCTTGTGGAACTCAGCTGTGTATTCATCTGGTCTTGGGCTTTTCTTGGTTGGTAAGCTTCTTATGGCATCTTCTATTTCATCAATTGAAATTGATTCTTTAAATTGTGTATATCATACTGACTCTAGAAATTTGTCAATACCTTTGGTATTTTCTATGTTATTGGAGTACAAGTTTTCAAAATAATTTTTATTATCTTCTGTATTTCTATAGTGTCTGTTGTGATGTTTCATTTTCCATCATTTATGTTAGTAATTTTAGTTTTCTCTATTCTTCTCTTTGTTAGCATGGCTAAGGGTTTGTCAATTTTATGTATTTTTTTTCAAACAACAAACTTTTTCTTTTGTCAGTTTTTTTCAATTGTTCATTTTCTTTCAATTTCATTGACTTCAGTTATGATTTTAATAATTTACTATATTTTACTGCTTTTGGTGTTTATTTGTTCTTCTTTTTCAAGAAACCCATGACCAGATGGATTTTCACTCAAGTTTTACCATGCCTTTAAAGAAAAACTGACACTAACCCTCCTCAAATTCTTCCATAAAATAGAAAAATAGGAAACTATTCCAAACTCATTCTATGATATTAGCTAGTATCACCCTGATACTAAAAGCAAAAAAAGACAAATCAAGGAGAGAAAACATCAGACCAATATCCTTGATGAACACAGATGCAAAACTATGTAATAAAATACCGGTAAATCATATACAAATCACACTAAAAAGATAGTGTACCATGATCAAGTGGGGTTCACACCAGGGTTGCAAGGTTGGGTCAACATATGGAAATCAAAAACTGTGATTCACCACAGCAACCGGCTTAAGGACAAAAATCATATGATTATCTCAATAGATGTAGAAAAAGCATTTGACAAAATATAGCATTCATTTATGTTCAGAACTGTAGAAAATCTAGAGATAGTAGGAACACCTTAACACTATAAAAATCATTTATGTTAAACCAATGACTAACATCATTCTAAGTATAGAAAATCTGAAAGCATTCCTCTAACAATTGTAACAAGAAAGGGAAGCCCTCTCTCACCACTTCTATTCAATGCAATCCTTGAAACTCTAGCCAGAGTGATTAGGCAAACTAAAGAAATTAAAGGGTTACAAACAGGAAAAGAAGAGCTCAAACTATCCCTATTTGCCAATGGCATGATTCTATATTTAAAACTCTAGAAAACTTTAGAACCAGAAAACTTTAGAACACTTATTAAACAAATTCAGCAAAGTAGCAGGATGAAAAATTAACTTTTATAAATTAATTGCGTCCCTATACACCAATGCTGATTCAGCTGAAGGAGAAATTAGGAAGCTACTCCTTTCACCAAAAAAAAAAAAGTTGGTAATCAATCTAATGAAATAGACAAAGATTGTTACAATGAAAATTACAGAATACTAAATAAAGAAATTGAAGACCTTAAAGATTCCCCATCTTCTTGGATAGGCAGAATTAATATTGTCGAAATGGCCATACTTTCAAAAGTACTGCACAGATTTAATGCAATTTTTATTAAAATTCCAATGTTGTTCTTCATAGAAATAGAAAAAGCAGTCAGGATATTCATTTGAAAAAGTTAGAGGCCCAGAATAGCCAAAGCAAAGGCTCAGAATAGCAAGAAAAGGAAAGCAGGCACCATCACAATACCAGAACTTAAATTATACTACAGAGTTACAGTAAGAGAAGATACTTTTTAACAAGTAATGCTGGAAGAACTGGTTATCCATTTGTAAAAGAATGGGAATAGATTCTTAATTCTCATCCTACAAAAAAAAATCATCTCAAAATGGATGAAAAACTAAGAAACTAGACCAAAAATTATTCAATCCCTAGAAGCAAAATTATGGTAAATGACTATATCAATAGGACCCCTAGATCTCAGAAACTAATGCCAAGAGGTAATATGTGGTATGGTATCAAATTAAGAAGCTATTGAAAAGAAAAGGAAACAAGAATGGGCAATCTTTCTTACCTACCCTTCGTACCTAGTATCAAGATACAGAATATATAAAGAACTCTAAAAGCTTACTATCAACAAAATAATAAACTAATTAATAAAAGAGAAAATTAACTAAACAGGCACTTTTCAAAGAAGAATTACCGATGACCAACAAATATATCAAAAAAATATTCAACTATTAGCAAATAGGGAAATGTAAATCAAAACTACATTGAAATGTGATCTCCTGTTAGAATGGTAACCTCAATTCAATAAGATCAGGAAAATATTCAAAATCTGAGTTAAAAATTCCACATAAGAAACATATTGTTTTGTCTTTTATTCTTCTTTTAATTTGGGAATTAATTTGTTTATGTTAATGGTTATTATTAATGTGTAAAACTCCCTGCTGTCATTTTGTTAATTTGTTTCTACTTGTTTTATGTATCATTTGTTTCCTCATTTCTCTCCTGTTGTTTTTCTTCTACATAATTTGCTGATATCCTTACTGATCAGGTTAGATTTCTCTTCCCATGTATATGTTCTTTTAGTAGGTTTCATATTTTTGATTGTTTTTATAAAAGCAGTTATCTTAAAATTACCTTCCTTTTACTTCTAGGTCTAGGTTTCCCTTAAGACATTTATGTGAGACTGGCTTGGTGAAGATAATTTTTTTTTCAGTGTTTGTTTCCCTTGGAAAGATATCCTGTTTTCATGTGCAAAAGATAACTCTGCTGGATAGAGTATTTTTGGTTGACACTTGTTTCCATCTTTTCTTCCCATGTTCAGAACTTTGAGTATTTCCTCTATTCTATTCAGACCCATAGCTTTCTTTCGATAAATCTTCTGTTAGTCTAACAAGAATTCCTTAGCATGACTTGATGTGATTCTCTCCTGTTTTAGAATTCTATTTGTCCTGGAATTTATACAAGTTTACTCTAAAATCTCACCAGATAGGATTTTCTTGGGGTTCTTTGAGCACCCTTGATCTGAATATTCATATATTTTCTGATTTTTGAGGGAGTTTCAGAAAACATTTTGTTGAATTTTTATATATATCTTTTCTTTCTGTATGGTGAATTCATAATGCAAATTGTTATTTACTTAATCATATCACATATGTCTTATAAGACTTCTTCCCTTTGTCTTTTTTTTTTTTTTGTGTGTGTGTGTGTGTGTTTTATTTGGTTATTTTTAAAGACCTGGATTCAACTCCAGAATTCTTTTTATTTTCTGCTTGATCTACTCTGTTGTTGAGGGTCTTAACTATGTTTTAAACTTCACTTATTGAATTCTTCAGCTTCAAGATTTTTGTTTGGTTCTTTTAAGTGACATCTGTCTCTGATGAATTTCTTACTCAGATTATGCATTGTTTTTCTAATTTCATTGGATTTTCTATATCTTTAAATGTCATCGAGTTTCCTAAAAACAAAATTATTGTTAGGCGTTTGTCAATTTTCTTTTCTTTGGAAACTTTCTAAAGAATTATTGTGCTCCTTTTAGGCATTGTGTTATCTTGATTTTTCAGGATTCATTTGTTGATCTTTACACATCTAGTAGAACTGTTATCTCTATAAATTCTGTAGGGCATATTAAATGTATTTTTTCCTGAAGATGTATTCTAGACTGTCGGTTGGCTAAGCTATGTTAGATTATATTTGACATAGTCGTGTAATCTTCATATAACTCCTTTACTATAATCAATATCAAAATGCTGCAGGTGTGCAGGAAATTATGAACATGATCCCTGTGGCTGTAGGTAAAGTGTTTCCTTGTGTTTCTATAGGTCACATGGGGACAGAACCAGTCTGCCAGACTGAATAGGCAAGTGTGATTGGCAAGACAGTGAAGAGCCTCACATATATTATGTGGGTTTTAGAATTCCAAATTTAATATTAAGCTGATTTCATCTACCATTATCCATTCTGTTATGATGTTCACTGAGAGACATTCAATTGTGAAATTGTATGAGTCAATCTACAATATTAAGCAATAGAGTATATTCTGAATCATTGCCTACAGGGCCATGTAATAAATTAGAATAGACTAAAAAAATGATAATGAGAAAAAAAGCAAGGTTCTGAGCAAGTGCTTTGACATCTTTAAATCTTAGCTTTAAATGCATTCTAAATTGAAATAAGAACATCTTCCTCTGAAAGAGTTTGCTTGGGTTAAGCGCGTTTGAATGAATCAAGGTAAAGTATGAATGTGAAAGGAATAGAACAAAAACAAACTGCATACTCTGAAAAAGAATCTGCTTGTCTGCAAGTGTTTTTGTGTGCATTTTTAAGTCTATCTATTATCCATAATTTTGGTGATCCTGGGCCATTTGTCTCTCTTATTCTTCCATGAATCACGACAAAGTATGGATTATTTAGACCATTTTACTGTGAAGAATAACTATTTGATTGGAACATGCCTTGAAACCAATTCCCTCACTGGGCAGAAACGCTTGAAAAATGATGATTATTTTACAATGCCTTTCCAATGCTTCTTGGCTGCTTCAAGCATGTTAAAGATATTAGTGCCAATCACTCCATTGATTAGTATTTCTGAATGTGACTATTTTGTAATCCTTTACAATAATTTGGAAATTATTAGTACACATTTGTACAAAAAAAATTTTAATACACATTTTTAGAAACTTCTACTCATTTTGACTTCTCATTTTGGAAGGAAGAAATTAATTGCATGGTTGAGCATATGAAAAATGCTGGTACATGATGAATGTAATTTTGAATACATTTTAATTATGTTTTAATCAATTTTATCTTACTAATTAATCTCCAATTGAATGTATAAAATTTGTAGAAAAATCAGTCTTAGTATCTTAGTAGTGTGGAACTTGCAAATAATATATATATAGATAGATAGATAGATAGATAGATAGAGATAGAGATAGAGATAAACACTTTACACAGGAGTTCCAGGAACTTTAGGAAATAATACCTTTGAGTTTAAATTTATTATCAGTATAATATATACTTTGATAGTTTCTTCTTCACTAGATTTTTGGAAAGATTAAAGGATATATAGGTTCTCATAGAAAGCCCTTGGCTTGGTATCGAGCAAACAATGAGTTATCACTAAGTTTGAACCATTGTTACTTAATAAACTGTGCTGAAAATGAATGATTTTCATCTTTGAAGTGTTGCAGAACATGTGGAATAATTACAAGTTTGGCAGCATCATTCCTTAAATTATTTGGAACAAAATTACAGTAAGTTCAATGTAGTTCAATTAGTCAATTAATTGTATATTATTTAAGCACTTGTGGACTACAATAATAGGTAGCATTTTCCCTCAATTTCACTAAACACTAACTCCATCAAAGTTAATTTCGGCAAAAAATCAGTTAATTATAAGCTATAACTACATGCCTGAGCCACTGAATCTTTGTGTGTTCAGAAACTCGAGGGTGAAAAAAAATAATTCCTTCTCTTTGAAAAATACTCATGAGGGCTGGAGTTGTAGCTCAGTGGTAGAGCACTTGCCTGGCATGTGTGAGGCACTGGGTTTGATTCTTAGCACCACATACAAATAAATGAATAAAATAAAGGTCCGTGAATGTCTTAAAAAAAGTTAGAATAAAAAAAGTACTCAGGACCACTATGTGCTCACTATAGAAATTCACAGCTCCTGGGAGTCCAGTGAAATCAAGTGAAGTCCAGAGAGTGAAGCCCTAATCGGGACAATATATTTTACCCATGAAAACCAATTCCAAATATTTTGTCTCTTTTTCTCTCACTTCTCTTCCTGCTTACACACACACACACACACACACACACACACACACACCCTATTTTTTTATTTATATATTGAATCTATGTTGTGATGTAAATAATTTTAAAAAAATTATATTGCTAATCCCTTCCCTTAAAATCACTTCCATTGACAGTAGGAAAAACACAGATAGAGAAACACCTGGGGAATGGTTTCACTCTTGCTGATGATATTAGGTAATTAAGAAAATAAATCAGAACTTTTGGTGCAATTTTTTTAGACAAACATTTTTATTTCAGTTCAGTGCAAACAGTATTCAGTGTGTTATTCCCAAAGGAGATTTTTTTTAGATGTATTAACATGTGAGAGTGAAAAACTGTAGTTTGTATTGTTAAACAAATCAGAAAATCTAAAACAATTAGAATAGGTTTATTAGATATAATTATATTAACAACTAAAATACATTAATTTAATTAAATAGCTCAAGTTTTAGAATTCACACATCTACTTGCAAATGACACTATTTGTAGCTTTTGTAGTTATTAAAATAATTTGGAAAACGTTACTTAAATTGACATTAACTTTCCAGTAATTTCAGAAACAAATAAATTACCTTTTCTATCTAGCTACTGTTTACATCTTTACTCATGTTATTTATTACTTTTACAAATAGCTATGTTATATTTTAAGAAACAAATAATACTACAAACATTGAATGGATTTTCATGTGGAAATTCTCTTTATTAACTCTTTTTTTAATAGTGATTTCACATATATGTTTGTGATTTTCTAGGTCTTGATGGAATATTTAAGATAGGAAAATTATATTTTTACTGCATTTATAACAGTGTATTATTAGGTTCAATGATTTACATTTCTTCCTAAGACTTTTGAAAGAAAAGATTATCACATAGTACAGTGGAGGTCATATTTTACATTCATCTTCATCAGTTATAGTAGTATTCACTTCTGGTCATAATAGATTTCTCTTTATTGCATGTAACACAAAAATTCTGTATGTTGTCTGAATTCAGTTATCAGTCATTTCCATCTTTGTAGATTTGTTATCCTAGAAATTTCATGTAAATGTCATATGGGATTTTTTGTGACTGGCTCATTTCACTTGCCAGAATCTTCCCAAGGTTCATCTGTGTTGTAACATGCATCAGTATTTTTTCTTCTTTATGGCCAAATAATATTCCGCTGTATGACTGCCAACATGCCCTATTTTTTTTTATTCCTTCATTTGTATGTAATGGATGATTCTTGGTTAAATGGGGTCTATTTGAAACTGCTCATCATTTATACATTAGTAAATTTGTCACTTTCAAGTAAGTCAAAGGAATCAACTTGTAAGATATTTTACTAATTAAAATTTACAAAAAACTATGAATTTAAAAGTGAAAAACCTGTTCCATACATAACTTCTGGCTATAAACTGAATATTGCTTTAAAAAAACCCTACTATCCAAGAAAATATAGTTTGTGTGATTAAAGCTCATGAAATTTAAAGGGAGTCCTTAAGTCTCTGATTTTCAAAAGAGATGACAACCTAGTCTGTGGGGAGCCACCTGTCGCCCCTGGCTGAGCGCCCCCTCCCCTGTCCCCTACCCACACAAAAGCTGCTCAAGGCAAGTGGCCTTTACCTTCACTCAGCAACACAGCCTGCTTCAAGCCCTACCTGGGCGTTCCCTAATGGGGATGGGCAACCCCCTGAAACCTGATTCCCTGCTTAATTTGGATAGAGCATCCCATGAAATTTGTGTGCCCCCCGCCCCCTATAAAAATAAAGAGAATCCAGGTGCTCCCTCTCTTGCTCCTTCCAATGCTGGAGCTGACTCTTGGGTCACTGATCTGTCCTGCCTTAGAAATTTATGTTCATGTGCTGTGTGATTTCTTTGCCATTTTCATAGTTATTGATACATTGAGCTCCTTTGAACTCAGTTCATATCGCCTGTTTGGCCAGCTGGCGATATTAGCCCTCTTACTGGGAAATTTTGGAAATATTTGAACGTTTTTTATCTTTACAATGACTGGAATATAATGAGTACCAGCTAAGGGTATTAGCAAACAGCCTACAATGCACAGGAGAGATCCCTTTACAAATAATTTCCCAACTCAAAGTAACAATAACGCTCATTTGGGAAAGATTTCTTGAAATAAAAGAATAAAAAAAAATCTTTAAAAAATAAAATACAATTGTAAGTGAGGGACTCATAAAATATTCTCCATTATTTTCTTAAATAAAACTGCATCAGCCCAAAAGTCCAAGTCAAATTCCTTTTTGTTTAAATATTGCATTGCTTTATAAATTTCCACCTCTGGCTACAGGGTTCAGAGTGTGGAGAAATTAATGCATTTTAAATGGAAAGGCTCTGTTTAATGAATTTTAAAGACAACTACATAACATGATAATGAGATTGGCAAGCACCAAGCTAAAGTAATTTGATTAAGTTAATGGAGCCTGTTTGGGGGGTGAGAATCAGAAACTGCACATACTGCAGGAAGCATTTTCCTAGAAGTAGCAAATTACAGAAGGTAAGAATTTTAAATTTATTTTATTATTTATTTTATATTTTCTATATTTTTGCCATTTAAGACCTAGTAGTTTTGCAGAATGTTATTAAGGTACCATACAAGTCAAAACTCTTAGAAATGATCATCTATAAAAGCATATACCACATGACCTATGAATACATAGTATCAACTTATACACCACAATCATCTACTTCCCTTGAAAAACACACACACACAAACACACACATCTACTTCCCTTGAAACACACACACACACACACACACACACACACACACACACAACACACTCCAGATTCTCTCAAACAGCCTTGATTATTAAACTACCAGAATATTGGAAACAAACAAAAACCTCTATCAATTTAACATTTGTATATTACCTATGATTATTTCTTACAGACAGGCTATTAGTATTGAATCTAAACTTTGACTTAGTGTCCTATACTCTTTGCACCTAAGCTTTAGCAGGGTCACTATTGAATCTTTTATTCAATCATAAATTCAACTATGATTCTGAAATTGTTTGACATTACAGTGTTCACAAAAATACTTTCATAAGTATGTATTTACATTATTTAAAAAGTGTTTCTTACTGGGTGCATTAGTGCACATCTGAAACCCCAGCAGCTCAAGAGGCTGAGGCAGGAGGCTCACAAATTCAAAGCCAGCCTTTGCAACTTGGCGAGGCCCTGAGAAACTTAGGGAGATCCTGCCTCAAAATAAAATAGAATAATGGCTGGGGACGTTGTTCAGTAATTAAGAATCCCTGGGTTCAATCCCTGATACCAAAAGAAAAAAAAAAGAGAAAGAAAAAGAAAAACAGAAAAAGAAAAAAGAGTTCCTGAAATGCATAATACATTCTCTTTTATTAACTAGAGTTGATTTCAGCATTTTGGAAACCTAAAAATAAATAAATAAATAAATAGATAAATAAATAAGGTCTTGGTTGAGAGTTCACATTTTAAAAGGATAGAAATTGATAATGTATGCTTCCATTCTGTTTTAGACAGCAGTTTTGTTGTTGTGACTAAAAGACTTGAGAAGAATTATTTTAGGAGGAAAATTCATTTGGAAGCTCTTAGTTTCAAAGGTCTCAGGCCATAGACATCCAGATCTATTACTCAGGGTTTGGGATGAGACCAAACATTAGGGTGGAAGAACATGGTGGAGGGAAATAGCTCATATAGTGATCAGAAAAGCAGAGACTAAACTTAGTTCACCAAATATATACCTAAGGAATGCCTCCAATGACTCACCTCTTCTAGCCACAACCTACCTTCAGTGACCACTCAGTTAATCCTCATCAGGAGATTAATTCACTTATAACCTTTATTATTATTCTTATAACCTTTAAGATTTTCTGCATTGTACCATCCTTCCTCCAGTGTCAAGTATCAAGTTCTCTCTTGAGGAATGACATTGAACTCCTAGCTTCATATATAGCTGTTCTTAGCTTCTCATTTTCTTGACTTCTTACCTTACTATTCAAGTCCTCATGGACTTGGATATTTTTTTTTTTTTAATAAGAAACTGGTTCTTTAAATGAGCAATCTTTTCTTCTCTAATGTTATTATAATTGGGGGAAGATTTTTTTCAGGGGTCCTATTATGGCTTTGATATGAGGTGGCCCCAAAAGCTCACATGTGAGACAATGCAAAAGGGTTTAAAGGTGAAATGAGCTTTACCCTAATCAGTAGATTCATTCCCTGATTGGGATTAACTGTTGTAACCATAGGCCAGTAGGGATGGCTGAAGGAGGTGGGTCATTTTGGGTATGCCTTTGGGGTTTATAATTGTTATAGTGAGGAGAGCTCTTTCCCTGCCTCCTATTACCCTGTTCCCAGTTCTTTCCTCAGTCACAGCCTTTCACCATGATGTTCTGCCTCACCTTAGGCTCCAAGGGATACAGCTGGCTGTCTTATGGAAGAGACCCCTGAAACCATTAGCCCCCAAATAAACTGTTCCTTCTCTAAATTGTTCATGTCAGATATGTTGGTCGTAGCAGAAAAAGAACAGACAGACAAACGGAAAACGTGACTGTTTCAATAGACCCAGTTCTGTATTTCAAAGTAATTGTACAAGAAACTGAGGTATTCCTGTTTACTAAGCTTTTCATTCCTACTACCAACACTTCCCAGAAAGCTCTCCTTTTTTTTTTTTTTAACTTTCTCAGGTACTTTACTTTTTTTAATAAGCAAGTCAAAATTATACATAGTTATCATGTGCATCTCAAGGTTTTAAAGTACATGTACATTGAGGAATGAATCAGTTGAATTAACATATACATTAACTCACAAATATCATTTTTTTGTAGTAAGAACAGTTAAAACCTACTCTTAGCAATGTTTAAATTACAATATATTTTAACTAATGAGCATTTACAGAACTTTGTAACAGATCTTTTTTACTTATTCCATATTCCCAAACAAAATGAAAATTTTCATCTGTTTTAGATTTATATGCTCCCATTTATTTATTTTTTCACACGTTTTATTGGTGCATTATAGTTGCACATAATTGGTGGGATTTGTTGTTATATATTAGCACATGCACAGAATATAACAATATAATTTGGCCAATTTGCCTTACTTGCATTTCACCCCTCCCTCACAGTGTCCTACTCACTTTATTGTTCCAAATTTCTATGTCTCCCGTCCATACTCTGGGAGCCATCCTTCTATTCTCTATATCCATGACTTCACATCTGAGATTCCACATGTGAGATCATGCATTCTTTATCTTTCTGTGCCTAGCTTATAAGACTTAACAAACATTCTGTCCTCCTAGTTCATTCATGTTTTTACAAATCATAAGATTTTCTTTTTTTTTTCCTTAAGACTGAAATATTTGCATATGTGTGTGTTTTCTTTATTCACCCATTGATGGACATATGGTTGATTGTATATTTTGACTCTTGTGAATAATGCTACCATGAATATGAGAGTGCAGATCTCTCTTCAATGTGTTGATTTCATTTTCTTTATATATATAACCAGTGTATACACCAAATATATGTGGCATAGATCATATGATAGTTCTATCTTTAGTTTATAGAGGAACCTTCATTCTGTTTTCCAAGATGTTTTAACACTGAACAAACAAAACTCCAAATCAATGAATTTCAAACTTTAATTATGTTTTAAACATTTTAAAATACATTTTCTTTCTTTCTTTCCTTCTTTCTTTCTTTCTTTCTTTCTTTCTTTCTTTTTTTCTTTCTTTCTTTCCTTCTTTCTTTCTTTCCTTCTTTCTTTCGTTCGTTCGTTCGTTCCTTCCTTCCTTCCTTCCTTCCTTCCTTCCTTCCTTCCTTCTTTCCTTCCTTCACAAACTTAGACTCCCAATGTTCTTAAAAAGCCCTCTTGGAATAAATTGCACAGGAATTGTATCAAGTTAGTTTTGGAAAGAAAAATAAAAATAATAAAAATAAACTTACATCATATTGCTTCATGAAGTTTAATAACGAACATCTTCATTACTCCATATTCCTTAAAACTGATGGAATTATACTGATTCTGAGCTATGGTGTATTCAGAAACATTGGTTTACTATAGGGAGTTTATCCTGAATAAAAACCTTTTCATGTAGATTCATTCGTATTTGTGGTCCTTTTTTATTACTATTTTTATAAGTTTAGATATTACATTTTACTGTTTTTTTCCAATATGTATATCAAATGGATATGAAAGTTCCTCAAATTATATAGCTTTGCTATGCAGTACTTTTGGGTCATTTTTAATGTCACTGTTCCTTGGGATAAAGATTAAGGGATTCAGCCATAGGGTACATCACTAAGGTCACCATATCCTTTCTAGGAGAAAGTGATACAGAGGAACCATAGTCAAATCAAAGTCTTTTTCTATAAAATAAGCAAACAGCTGATAGAGGATACCCACAAGTGGGAGACTCTATACTTCCTACTTATTGATGGAATACTCAGAATGGAGAAAATAATTTTGCACTAAGAGGAAATTATCTTTGAAATTGGAAAATAAAAGCAACAAATATTTCTCAAGAAAATAAATAAATTCATAATATTGATAAAGATATTAGAACAGGCAAGATTATGAAATTGAGAAAGGTCACAAAAATAGAAATTGCTGCGTCTTCTAAGTAAATAGAAAGGCAAGTGAATTATGAAAACAGCTAATCCAAAAAAAGGTACAAAAACTAATAAGCCACAAAGGTAAGGGTTCATGACTAATGGCAAATGACCAAAAACACATCATAGTATGTCATGGTTAAGAACATATGATCCATACATCAAAGAAGAAGGAAAAGATCAATTTAGATGAACCTAATAAGAAGTTGGATGTCCACAGTAAATTTTTGGACCTTGCTGCAGATGAAATAGATGTCAATCAAGGAGGGGGATTGGTAGAAGAAGCAGTTAGATAGATGGAGGCAGGAGAAATCAGAGCTGACTGCCAGTATGATGAAGAGTCACTTTGGCAGAATAGGAGGCTGTGTCGCAGGCCTGTAATCCCAGGGTCTCTGTAGGCTGAAGCAGAAAGATCACAAGTGCAATGCCAGTCTCAGCAATTAAGCAAGCAATTTAATGAGATGTTTTCTCACATTAAAAATATAAATAGGGCTGGGGATGCTGCTCGATGGTCCTGCCCCCATTGGGTTCAATCTCTGGTATCAAAACAGAAAAAGAAGAAGAAAGTGCACTTTGACTAGTTACATGGACAGAAATTGTTCAAAGAGGGTGGGCAGCAGCACTGGGTAATCTGAAAGATCCCATTAGTTGGATTCTGAGACACTTGTTAAATGTAGTTCTATAATGTTTGGAAACCTTTTGGAAAAGCAAACAAAGTTTGTAAAAAGGAAATGAAGTGGCCCTCAGCACTTTGTACATATAAACATGCTTCTTATTTTCTATTATTGTAATTATTAGTACATATTAATTGTTCAAATTAATTATTTTCACTGTGACATTTCCATTTATGCATACACTATTCTTTTATCCTATTTCCCACTCTCACTTCTTCTGTTCTCTTCCAACTCCCACAGTTCTTTGCTCTATATTAGCCAAAATTCTACTTTTAGTTTTTGTTTTTGTTTTTATATTTCACAGTGTAATGTCACACAAGTTCACAATTTATTTGAATTTATGATTCAATAAAATACTTATTTCACTTTACATGTTGTCTTAAAGTTCCATTTATTTTCTTGGAGATGGCAGTATTTCATTCTTTATGGTGGAATAATATTTCACTGATTGTATTTTTATATCTGCTCATCTGCAAGTGGGTATTGCAAAGGAACCATATCTTCACTGTTGTGATTACTATTGAAATAAACCAAAGTATGCAGGTATATCTTTTGTATGATAACTTAATTTTTTTAGATATATATCCAGGACTGGTATAGCTAGATAATATGGTAGTTATAGTCTTATTTTTTTGAAAAATCTCCATATAGTTTACCATACTGGCTATGTTGATTTACATTCTCACCAAGAGTATAAGAATTATTTTCTCCACAACTATGCCAGCATTTGCTTGTTTTTTTTTTCTTTTCATTTTTTTAAATTAATAGCCATTTGAATTGGATTTCAATGGAATCTCAATATAGTTTTCATTTGCATTTCCTTGACAGTTAATGATATCAAGCATTTTTCATATATTAACTGCCCATTTGTGATTTTGAGAAGTGATTCTCATTAAATATTTTGAAATATAAAATCAGATGAAGGATATCTCACGTGCAATGAAGACAATTCTAGGCAACTTGGAGGAGTCCTCTAAAGGCTCAAAACCAATGAGGAGTCCCAAAGTTTCCAAAACTCTGCAAGAAGAAGTTGTCATTGTCAGCTCACAGAATCTATGATCTGGTACCTGAAGTGCACAAAATTAATTCAGGGATTGCAGCACATAGCTGTTAAAAAGATGCGTATAGTTTCTTTCAGATATACTGTGATCAACAATTTGAGAATTAGTTTGCTCATATATGAAAATCATACCTCACGGAAAATGTAGAACAAGCAGTCACCACAATATAAAAATGCATAGTCAAGTTTAAAGCTATCCATTTCCTTTTCTGAGTAATATACTTTCTGCCAAAATTTTTTACTTCTAAGCTGCAATACTCTTTATTTTAATTAACTGGATCATTTAGAAATGATATTTCCCCTTATAAATCTTCATCTTGTCAACCTAAGAAAGATCCAAATCATTCAAATAGACCTATCATCATATTTAATAGGAAAACTGCTGAAGGGAAAAGAAAAGAAAGAAAACAGACAATCAAAAACTGGCAATTTTGTGAAATTTAAATGAGTCCGAGGTGGGAGGTTCCCAAAGACAATGAGAGACCCAGTTCCCAGGCCTAAGCCATTAGAATTTGCATTGGCATTTCTTCTTTCCTGAAAGAATGTTAGAATGAGTTAGAACCTCTTTTAAGTGCATAGGTACATGACAGTATTAGTAGCAACAACAAAAATAATGGTATTAGCTTCAGGGAGCTTCCCTCCTGAGAGAATAGGAAAAAAATCAGAAATCTTCTTAAGACTGTAGATTATATGAAGCATATGTATATGTCTTGGAGGTCATAAATGCTTTAGTTTAATATCCCAGCACTTGGATTAGAAAATAATTTTGAAAAATTATTTCAAAATGTATAAAAGATATTGAACAAGGATCTAAGTCGTGAAACTTAAATAAAATTGAACAAAAGCAAAAAATAAAATACTGGCTATTATCAATATTTTACAATAATTCTGTTTTCTTTCATGTCCCAGATTATCACTTTCACTGTGTCATTTTCCATTAAAATCCAAAATGACTTATTTCTCTATCATTATCTTGTTTTTATCTTTACAAACTCTATTACCTCACTGAGTATATTTTAAATAATGTACTATTTATTTTTTATTTTACTTAGCAATGACAAATGTGGTTTTAGATTGAAATTTTCCATATCACAGTTAGAATGCATTCATAAAATACAACCCATTTTCTTTTAACAGTATATGTCTTTGTGTGGACACATACAATTTTTGACAGGGAGTTTAGTACAAAGAATTTGTTGGATCACTGAATTATTTTCTAAATAAAATGGTTGGTTTTTATATTCCTAAACTAAAAATCTATCTGGAGTTCCAAAATGTAAAACAAACATTTTAATGCATTAAATTATTTAAGAAAAATACAGAATGACATTTTAAGAAGTATAAAAACGCTACCATTATTAACTACAAATGTGTGATTCAAAAGTTCATCCAGACCCAAATAGCATGAATATCGCATTTGGCTATTTAAAAATCCATAGGAAGTATAATTAACTGCAGTACTTTTTGCAACTAAATTAACATAATTATTTAAAATACCAATTATTCAGTGCTTTGATGGAACTCAGAACTATAATCATAATAAGTGGCAATCTACCAGATTGGTTTTTTTCCTGATTATTTCATCAGAAGATATCATTCTAACCTATCAAGCTGTCTTAAAACCATATCTCTTTAAATTTCAGAGACAAATATAAGAAAATATACATTTATGTTGTTATTCACATGATTTTTCATAATTACAATATATTTTGCTTATAAGAAAAGATGTTCATGTAGATTATAATTGCTAGGAAATAAGCTTTTAGAAAATCTTACCTTTAGAATCCATGGAATATTTAATTTTACTATTGACATATAGCCAATTGGAGAATGTAACTCACACTTATTGGCGAGAGCTATTGTGCAAGTATACCTGTATGATGGAAAAGTACTGCAGCTATCTTTCCATCCAGAAACATTGCATCAACAGAAAAGATTAATGGCAATGGAGATTTCCTTTTAGAAAGGCAGAGCAACCATGCTTGATACAACTAAGCAAAATTATAAATTTTAAATGATCATATAAATTTCATCTGCAATTTCATGGTCTTCAGAGAACACGTGAATACTGATTGGTTTGATCATGCATACTAAAAGAAACCAAAATAAGATGCAAACAAAATCCATAAAGTACATGAAGAAATTATGGAAAGTTACACTTCTTTGCTAGCTCCTGACTAAACCTTTATGAGCTGTCTAAGGAACTTGAACTCTGATTGAACAGGTAAGAAAATGAGGCTGGCAAGGCTGTCACTGTGTATTCTCTATCTCTGTAAAGAAGTCTCCAGGGACTAAGGTTAATCTGAACTTTTATGGGTTCTGCATCTCAGACACTCAGTTTCCTTAGATCTTTTATTTCACTGGCATTGTACAGGATTTTTGCCATTACTTGGTAGCTAAAGACTATGTGCTCTGAGCATACCTACCAATATTAATGTCTCATTTATCCAAAGCTTATAAATCCACAGAAAGGGTGTGCTTTAATATAATGATTTTTCTCAAGAATGAAGGACAAATTCTCCACATTTCTAAAAAAACTGGCAAGCATTTTATGGATGAGAATTAGGGAGATCTGAACATAAAAGGCCAATCCAAAATGTGACAGTCTTAAAAAACTAATCTAGATTCTACAGAGTTCCTGGATTTTGTGTCATCAGCCTAAGTAGAATATTAGTACCTGAATATGTAGCATAATAGAAAGGCTCATTCATGTGTACTTAAAATGTACTCTGACAAAATATTAAGAACTACACTTACAATATCTAGGACAATAGCTAAATTGCAAGTAACCTAAACTAAATTTGATATATTATTGCTAAAAGTTTCCAGTTTATTTCAAAGGTGTACCTTTTAAAATAATCTTTTGTTCCTATTACATACAGTGATATTTTTTAATGACACACAGCATATGGATGCATGGAAAGCAAGTTTTGAAGAGGTAAAAGAATTACATTTTAAATAAAATGTAGATATGATCAAAGTACATTATATGCATGCAGAATAACACCACAAAGAAATCTACTATTTTATTTTTAGTAAATGTTAAGTATAACCTAAAAAATAATAGAAATGTTGCCAAGAGAGAACAGAGTTTCACTATAGTTTTTAATTTTTTCTGACATAACCATAGTGCATGTATAAATGCTAAGAGGTTAACATTGATACTCTATATTTTAATGAATATTGAACTCCAGACTTTATTTTAATTTTATCAGTTTTTATTTTGGTTGTTAGAATCCAGTCCATAAAACTATGTTGCATTTATTATCTTTAGCATTTATGGCATGTGAGGATTTATCAATCTTGATTTTCCTGATATTGACAGCTTTGATGAATGTCCATCCATGAGTGCATGTCCAATGTCTTCTTCATTTTTAATTTAGGATAAATACCCTTCTTTTCCTATCACACGATGGGACACATTCTGTTAAAAGGGTTTTAATCAATAAGTAAATGTATATATGAATGGGTAGATAATAACTATAGATATGGGAATATATGTGCATGAGGCTATAAAGATATTTCCTACTTTTGTTTGCACCTACAAGTTATAACACACTTGGAGAATGAGCACTGTTAATGTGTGCTGTCCTGAGATTGGATGGGGCATATAATTTCTACATAACTCATCACTGGTATTGTTAAACTTGACAACTTTGTGGAGATATTGTCTGCCAGTCTCTCCTTAAGAAAGTTTCTAATTTATTCCTTTCAGGACTATGAAAATGAACCACTAGTTTAGGCAAACCTCAATAGGTATGATGGAACTAAAATTCACCCCTTTCAGAGGGCAATGCGCACATATTATTTGGAATTTTGTAAAGGAGTTTTCTTTCTTATCCCTACATATTTTTTTCAATCACATCTATCTATCCATCTGTCCATATATCTACGTAACTATTAAACTTCAGTCGTACTGTCTCTATCTCTAATCATATACCACAGGATACTTTCTATCCTCTATTCCCATATTTTTTTACTTTTTTCTACCGATAGTGAAAACTGCATTACTCAACATTTATTTCTATTTTTTCAACCTAGTACAGATGTACAGTTCTTTCAGAAATTTCAACCCATACCTCATGAGAAACAAATTTATCAAGTAGAATACAAAGTTTACATAGATTTTTTTTTTAATTATGCTTTCCTTTTACTTATTGCCCTCCACCGTTCCTCAGTTACCTCCTTTAAGAAAAAATCCAATCCCTTCAGTGAAGTTATGCAGGCATTTATAACAACAGCTAGATCATTTATTAGAGTCTACATTCTTTTCTGAGATCCTCCTTCATCTTAATTTTTATTTTTAATTTTTGTGAACTAAAATAAGTGCATAAAGTATCCACTACATAAGCACCATACAGAATAACATATATTTATACTGAAAAGCATTTCCAATTTGTAAGTGCTACTTCCATCTGCAACTGTGTTGTAGTCCTCTTTGCCAGGTAAATTTATGTTCTTCCTTTAATATTCAGCAAGATGATTGCATCTGGGGAGACTACCTGACTCAGGAAACTTTAGGCTCCATTTTTGCCATGTGCAGTGCATATGACAATTGATCTTTGTGGCCTTGCAGTGAACTTTTTAATGGAGCAGCAGTGCTCAGAGCAAAACCTGTGCTTCTGAAAATGATAATATCTATTTCACCACTTTCTTCCATAAAGTCAAAAACTTCCTCTAGTTTTGCCTTCTTTTGTTGCCATAAACTCTTGTATCTGTATGAGACTACTCTTCATCATTGTGATTAACACATCTGATGAGAGCAATTTAGAGAACAAAATCTGATTATGGTCTCATGGTTTCAGAAGTTCAGTCCATGCTTGGATGACTCTATTTCTCTGGGTCTGAGTTAAGGCAGAAAATCATGGCCAAAGGGTGTGGTGCAGGAAAGCTGCTCATTAATGGCTACTGGAAAGCAGAGAGAGATCAGTTATCAGGGACAAAATATAAACCCTTAAAATTCTGTCCAGAGTGACCAATTTCCTGCAGCCACAACTTATCTTCCTGTAGTTACCACACAGTAAAGTAGTCATTTCAAATTTTTAAATCTCCAAATGGATTAATACATTGATTATGATGCAGCTCTCAAAAACTAATCATTTTACATTTTAATATTCCTGTACTAATGTATTAGCCTCATATATAATATACCTCATATCTGATACACCTCATATCTAAACCATAACATTCTACCCCTGACCCCCCAAAACTAATTCCCATATCACAATTCAGAATACATTTTTAGTCCTTCTTCAAAATTCTCCACATCTTAACAGTTCCAGCATTGCCTCAAATTTCCAAGTCCAAAATCCCCGAGACTGAAGACAAACTCTTGGTTGTGAGCCCTTGTAATTATCAAAAGCAAGTTATATACATCCAATATATAATGACACAGAGTAAACATTCCCATTCCAAAAGGAAGAAATAGGGCCATAGAAATAAGGGATGGGACCAAAACAAGACCTAAACCCAGCATGGCCAAGAATTCTGTTGGCTCAATGTTCAACATGTGAGACACGTGGCATTGTGACAAGAGCTCCACAGGACTTGGATGTACCTCCCACTTTCCATTGACTGCTGTGGCTTACACAGTCTCTCATGACTCTTTACTGGTTGCCCTGAGTGGAACAGCTTTTCTCTACCACAGCCTTTCACTACAATGTTCCACCTCACTTTGTGCCTTGAGGTTGCTGATACCCAAATTTTCTCCCAGTTCTCAGACCACCCTTTCTACCATGTTATTAAATGTTGATGTTCACATTTCTTCATCTTCATAAAACATGGTCTCAGTAAGATTTTCAGTTATATTTAAAATAAAATTGCCAACAATAAATGAGTAACCAAAAAATATGCCTTCCTCCTAAACTTACAGTGATTTGGATATGTTAATATTAAACTATCTACAGAGAAACTTTATTGTACAAATAATTTATCTCATTTTGATTTAAGAACAATTTCCCTTAACTCTGTTTATTCTATGACACTGATTAATGACAATGTGATTTATAATTCTAAATTCAAAATCTGGAGAGTCATTTTCAAATCAAGTACAAGTTTTCTATAATCTCTTTTCAACTGTTCCTTTCTATATAGTCCATTTTCTCTAATGTGCTTTCACAAAAATTGATTTAAACCCATTGTAATTGTTAATATATCAATCCTATCCACTTTTTACAGTTTCTTACCCTTCAATCACCGATATGCACATTTACTACTTCACCTTGAATAAATACCATAGAGGATTACAATTTTCCCTTTTGGTTACCCTGTTCTCACCACCATTGTTATATTGTTTTCCTCATTTGCAAGAGGAATAAACAAACTTTCATTAAATTTAACACCAAACCACATTAACTTGTCGGTCTTTTTTGACTTCAAAATAGCAATTCATTAGTTATTAGAATCATTCTCCTGAAAGAATTTCCCCAATGGATCCTAAAACATTTCTAACAAACACTAGTCAAATATTACCTTAGAATAACACATTGTGATATTTTTCCTTGAAACTCTTTCTCACTTGTGGAAAATTATTATAGATGGAATGAAAATTAGTATTTTCTCTTAAAAAATTAAACATTGATTTATTTTCTTTATTTATGTCTCTCTGTGTGTCTGTGTGCTTGCATGTATTATGTTGCTTATTATTACTATGTAAATTTTTTAAAAAGTCATAGCCATCAATAATTTGTAGCCCTTCTTGATCCAATTAATGTTATTAAATACAAAAGTTTCTCTATATGGAGGAGACTGATTATTTAACATTGTAGAATGATGAGGTATCCATATTGTATATGGAAAGAAATTCCATGAAAAATTCAGAGTCAGGGAGAATGTACATATATGACTGGGTTAGGAGTACAAACAATACTGGGATTTTTTTTTCATTTGATTCTGTTAAAGATATGGATAGTACTACTTGGTAGAGTCCCACTGGCACTCAAGGAGCATTAGAAAATGTGTGCCTTCATAGACATGTGTCTATTAATTTTTAATACCCTTCACTTTATAAAACAGCTTTGTGCCTTCAAAAATATTGAAAAAAGTAGATATTTCCCATATGTTCTATATCCATTTTCTTTTCTTATTAATATTTTATATTAATATGGTATATTTGTTATAATTAATAACCTTTGTCAATGCATTATTATTAGCTAAAGTCCATAATTTATTTATATTTCACCTATTTATATTTTCACCTATCCTTTTTCTGATCCATAATCTTTTCCAAGATACCATTACATTTAGTTGTCATATTTCCTTAGGCTATTTCCTGTCTGTCAGTTTTTTAGCCTCTTGTTGTTTTTAATGACTTTGACAGTTTTCTAAATTAACCTTTTTAAATGCTGCTTCAATAAATAATTCAAAGAATAATAGTGTGAAAAATTCACTTTGATTACTCTAAATTCTGATGATATTAAAGATCTTTATGTAAAAATAAGTCCATTTACATGTCATGAGGCTTCAGAGGGAAAATAAGATAAAAGCCTAAAGCAATTATATGGTTTCATCAACTAATATAATTTTACACCTTTTTTACATGACCTTAGGCAATATGAAGCAATTTAATAATTTGTGCATAGTGAGCTCTTTATTTATTACACATTCCAGGTCCAATTTTATTAAAAAGGCAAGTATGTTGCCTCACTAAATATTTTTTTTTCTTTCTATACAAGTAAGTATTTTATTTTTCCCACTTTCCATTGACTGCTGAAATCAAGCAAATAATTTAAGAAATGGGGAGTGTGTGAAATCAAATTCTACTTGCCTTTCCTTTGCACCATTTTACTATTCTTGATGTTCTGTTTTTAAAGAACTGCAGGAAATAGCACTTAAAAATGCATGATGTTGAGGAATTATTTCTTTCTACCATGAATATTGCTGTCAGGATGACACATAGAATTCATTTGTCCATCAGCAACCACAAATGCATTAACTGCCTCCTATGTGCAGAGTAAATGTATGGGGTGGAAAAAATGGTTAGAAATGGCCTTCTTCCAGAGAAGACCATTGTTTCATGACTCAGTCATATGCATTCCAGCCAAATGTTAATATTAAGTGCCTATGCTATACTAAAATCTGTAACAGAACTTAAATATGTAAAGTGTTGTTGTCCTCAGGGAGATTGTAGCTGGTAGAGAGGACAGGATTTATTTCAATTACATACACACACAATCACATATAGTTTTTCCTGTAGGTATATAAAACAGGTATAAAATTTGCATAGTGCCTAAATCTTCTTAATAAGAAAAGTTTAACCTTAACTCACACCTAAGACTTTAACAATACTAAAAAACAAAACAAAAAAAAAACATGCATATGCTCCTAGAAGTTATATCCACCTGCCTTTTAGGGTTCTATGCCAGAAATTTTCTGGAATAAAAATCAAAGTTGTGTCTTTGAATTTTGGCCAAGATGCGATTTTGTAATGCAGATGGCACACCCGCGCAGTAGCCTGGTGTTCATCCGATTGCTGTCCTGAAAAATGAGCACAGAAAGAGTAAATGAAATTTGATTAGCAAGTCTTCCTTTTAAAACAGATGTTGCACCAGATATAAATTATTCTTTTTAGAATTTCTAACATATGCCAAAGTATTTATCACAGATTAACTGCATGAACTTGCATGCTATTACTAAACTTTCTGAGTGTGAAAATGGATGGATGCATTTTTCACAGTTCTGATCAAAAGATATATGAGAATGTGTAATTGTAATTCAGATAAGAAAAGCTATATTTAAAGACCTTAGAAAATATTTATGTGAACAAAATGAACCATTTACTATGTGTTCTTCTCTTTGATCCTTATTGAAATTTAACTGATACTGAAAAATACTATTTAGAGTTAATATTTTATATTACAAATATACCTTAACACAAATGTACCCTTAACGTTTTATAAGTATTGCTCAAAATATTTATATCTTCTCTTGCTTCTCATTGTATCATATTCTTCATAAATGGGTCCTTAGTCACAGATATTTCCTGAAACATTGAAAAATTTGAATTTAATTTTTGTTAAATTCCTTTGTTGAAAATTGTCCAATGTATGCTTCACGTCCAAGCTGGTATTTACTCGGCATCAGATAATTTATACATCATAATTAAAACAGTGCTTTCTAAAAAATAATTCATCTGTTTCAAATCTTGTTTTGTGTTTCAGCCTAAGAGATAAGAGTATCCATAGTAAAAATAAAAATTGGGATTACCATTTCCCATTTTATTTTTGAAATTAACCACTTATTGTAGCTAGTGCTTTCAGAATATAAGCACTAAAAAGTCTATAATATTAAAAAAAAATAGCCAGACTATTCAGCTATTTTTGCTGTTGTGACGTTTTAGATGTCTTTTATTTTTTTTGGCTTTGCCAGAACAAGCTAATATAAAAAGAAAAAACTATATTTTCTCATTAATTTATTCTGTGAAAATTTTCTTAGTTTTTAAATAAAATCAAATGGAAAAATTGATAGCAGATTTATATTACTTCAATATGAAACCTGAGTTGAGCCTCTTGAGGTTACAGTTACCATGGTAACAGAAGTCAGCTTTTTTTCAACAGTTTCTATCCTAACTGTTCTTACACTGAGTGATTTCTTCAAAAATAGGACTCAGGGGGTGTAGTATTGAGAAATTTTATTTCCTATAAGGACTCATATCGATGTAATTTGCTAGAAGTAATTCTGGAACATGGCATTTAATTAAATATAAATGTTATCAGCATGGCTTTTAAAAGCACAGTAATCTCCCAGTAAATAGGCAGATATAAGGAAATGTGAAATGAAGAAGTATCCTGACCAGATCACTCTGACAATTATATTATTAATAATCAAATTTTCTATTTATGTAAATATAAAAATACCTATAAAAAGTGTTCAGGATGATAAGGATACTTATATGATATGCTATACTTTTACAAGCCAAATGGGGTGTTAATTTTAGTAAATTTATAAAAAAAAATTATTTTTCCTTTCACAATGTCTAGGTAAAGGGAAGTCAATAAAATCCAAAGCTACATTCTCAAAATAAATTCTCAAAATAAATTCATAATTTTTATACTACTTTTACCTTCCCAAACTTAAAGTGTAACAGATTAGCTCTATTACAATTTTGCAGTTTGATATTTAATTTCTTTTTTTCTCTAATTGTAACAAAGACTGTCAAATAACATCTTTTCATTTAAAAAATGAGCTGTGAGTAAGCCATTCCAATATGGTTAATTTTCCCCATGCAGTGTTTTACTTATCCAGGTGGTATTTGAAGTTTTCTAATCCAAAAGAAAATAGATAATGAATCACCCATCACTAACTGTCTAGGTGATCTGAAGTTAATCACTCAAATTTTCTGATGCTTAATTTCTTCATTGTTAAGACCAGGATAAGAAAAAAAAGCACTTTGCTTTGTTATTATGTCAAATAAAAGTAAATATGACAGATAATTCCAACTTTCTATAGCTTCATAAATTCCTATCCTTCTAGATTGAGTGACACTCTTGTTACTAAATCATATTTGATCTATAGTGTGATTCACAATCATTACTCTTTTGTTTGACTAAGTTTCTGGTACACAGTGGCTCATGAAATAGGTGAAGTTAATTTAATGTGTAACTAGAAAAGATGAGTCACAGGGAATACGGAAATCAAAAGAGACCATTATTAGGTCTCTACTCCACTTTAGGACTAACTCTATATACTGCATTATCGACATAGAAATAATTCTACCACAAACCCTCCTCTTGAAATCAACTTGTCATTTAGGGATGCATTTTAATTGTTATTCAGGATTCTACATAAGAAAAAATTAAACCCTTATAAGTTTTTTTTAAAAACTATACTTTTGTACACCCATCTACATAAATTCTTTCTAAAACAAGCCAAGCTGTCTGTTGGGATAGAAATACTACTGGGTAGCATGGCATTATTTTAACTATTTGTGACCTTGAGAAAATGTCTTTCTTGTCCTGAGAATTCAATCTTAGGTTGCAGCAATTGGTATGGACTGACTCACCTGCAATTTAATAGAAACTTGATGACGATTAATGACTATGGAAAAAATTAATTTGAAGGGTAATGAATCATCATAAGTTTTACATGGGAAGGTAAAGACCATGTTCTCATAACCTTTCTGGGAAGTACAGGTTACAATACAAATGTACCTTTTGGTATTGAATGGATAACAGACAAATGGCTGGAAAAATAAAAGCAAGCAAAATAGGTTTTACTTTAACACTTTAAGTTATATTATTGAATATTTTTTCTAGTCTAAATTATAATAAGAAAGGATAATGAGCCGCATTGCTTTTTTTTTTCCTGTCTTCTATTTCCTGGTAGTTTATTAAGGAACATACTAAAGAATGAAAGAAACAAACAAAGAGATTTTTTGGTCCTAAAACTTCTCCTGAAACAAAAGCTGAAATCTAAGTAGTTTCTTTCACCTCATACCATGTTGACATCTTTACTGGAACTGTTCTCTTTCTTGGATGTTTGCACCACTCTCTGCTAGTGATATTCATAACATTTGGGAAGGTTAACCTATTTCACATTTGTGTATAAACCTGGCTTATCACTCAGACTAGAGTTCTTTTCTAGCATTTGAATTATTCATTTTTAAAAGTTTTTTGATAATTCCTCATTAAGTCAGCAAGTTGATAGAAAAAAATTAATAAATAAAAAGTGCCATATGTTCCCTAAATTGAGAAATCATTTTGAAAGAAATGAGAACAACAACAGCAAAAAAATGTATCTTTTAGCCCAGCACAGTGGCACAGGCCTATAATCCCAGTGGCTCAGGAGGCTGAGGCAGGAGGATTTTGAGTTCAAAGCCAGCCTCAGAAACTTAGGGAGGCATTTAGCAACTCAGGGAGGCACTTAGAAACTCAGTAAGACCCTGTCTCTAAATAAAATATTAAATAGGGCTGGGGATGTGGCTCAGTGGTTGAGTACCCCTGGGTTTAATTCTCAGTACCAAAAAAAAAAAATCTTTTAAGTTGACTTCAAATTACAATGTCTTCTGAAATGAATATAATAAATTATCTACAAAATCTTATTGTAACTATCTATTTTCAAATTAGGTTTGGTTGTCAATAGGCATTTGAAAAAATTTATTTGTACCAAGTATTGTACTTACTCAGACCTTATCTTCCTAGGGTAATAATCATATCAATCTATGTGATAAAATATATTTCTGAGGATATGCATTTGGGAAAAAATATTTTAGAATTAAAAACTGTTTATATGCAAAACAACATTGATCTTTAAAAACAACATTTTAATATATTTGTCTAAAGCTTGAACCAATTTTATAAATTTCAAGAAATATTTTTCTGCAAAATCAAACAGTACCTTAAATTGAGTATCATGTTTAAATATCACATCCATTATTTAGATAGAAAAATATTTTTAAATTAAATTCAAAATACATATGTTAACTAATTTTCAATCTGGTACTTTGACCATAAATATATTTTAAATGATTCAGCAAATAAGTGCCCTAACATAGAAATCATGTTTTTTCTTATAGCTTTACTATACAATTTTATTTCAAATACCAAAAAGTTTTATTTATTTTGACTGAAATTTAGCAGTGGGTAAAAAATTTGTCAACATTAGGAAATGGATTCAATACTCAGTTTTGCTCATAGTAAACTAATATTCAACTTTTGGGTGCTAAGGACCAAATTTTATGGAACAATCCTCTGATTTCACCTTAATACAGCTGTGTGGATCTAGCACAAGCAGTAATGTCATCTTTATAACTACTAATGAATATCTCAGTACCCCACTAGAATTGGGAGAATTCCTAGAATTTTACCTATTTAGAGCCCTAACTTCATTTTGGGATCTTCTTTTAAAACATACAATCTTCCTTAAAATCAAGGTTGTCTTATTCACTAGTTAGAATATTGGTGTGAATTGATTGAACATCTTGAAAGTAAACCTGAAAGCATTCCTTGGTTGCCTCTGTTTTCCTAAGGGCATTGTTTCTTAAATTTTGATATTGGCAATCATGTAGCAGTGTTACAGGTGGAACATTGATATACAGCTTTTACACTGGAAGCAGGTATCTGAAGAAAGTTTAACAATTTAATCATTTTAAATTTTAAATATAATTAGGTGACTGTCTTTATAACAGAAATTTTAAGTTTCAGATTTTTAGTGGTTTACCTATTGTTATTCCTCCATATTCCAAGGTCCACATCCACATATTCAACCAATCTTGGACTAGAAATATTGAGAAAAAAATGAATTATATGGTAAACATTTTCCCTGTTATTATTCCCTAAAAATATAATAATATGTGACAACAAATCCTACCATTATGTACAACTGTCATGCACCAAAAATGTGGAGACAAAACATAGCATAATAGTTATGTACATATATTTTATATCATATTAGATATTAAAGCTAAACCAGAGTAAAATATACAGGAATATGTCCATAGCAGGTATGTAAATGTTGTTCCATTTTACATAAAGGATCAGATCATCCATCAATTTTGGTATTTTCAAAATTCCTTGAACCAATCCACCAGGGATACTGATGGAGAACTATAATGGAACATACATAAATGATTATAAAACATAATAACTAAAAGTAATAAAAACACCTCTTGAAGCAAGAAATAAACTATGAAAGGCAATGTGATGGTTCATTTTCATTTCACTGGATCATGCAATTCCCATACATCTGATTAAACATTTTTTCTAAATGTTTCTCTAAGGATGTTGCTAGAAGAGATTTATATTAGAATTGGAGAACTGAATAAAACAAATTGTCCTCCCATTGTGGGTATGAGCCATCCAGCCCATTGAGAGCATAAATAGAAGAAAATGATAAAAGAAAATTGATTTTTCTTTCTCCCTTGGATTATATCAGCTTGGTAATTCATTTTGTTCTACTCTCCAAATTTTTGTTTTTCAAGGTTGTTGAAATTTATACCATCAGTTCTCTGATTCTGAGGTATTCTAACTGTGCCACTGAATTTCTGAGTCACACACTTACAGATATCAGAAATTTGGACTTCTCATCCTCTATAACTGCACAAGTCAATTTCTTATAATTAACCTTACTATGGACATATTTATAAATACATATTAAATATCTATCTATACATATTATCATATTTATTCTATTTCTCTGCAGAACTACAAAATAAATAATTTGGTATTATTAATGGTTTCTTTTTTGTCCCCATTCTTTTTGTTCCATTTCTACCTTGTATTATATACATTATTATAGATTGCCCATTTCTATATTACATATATGGTGCTTCTCTTCACTGAAGGGCAGACTCAGAATTTGATTTTTCCATAAAAAGGGTTGTTACATATTTGGTGAAACATATCCATCAAGCCAGATACAGTCATGCATACCTGTCATGCCAGCTATTTGGGAAATCAAGGCAAGAGAATTGCAAGTTTGAGGCCAGTCTGGGCAACTTAGTGAAATGATAATGCAGCTCAATGGTAGAACACTTGCCTATCATGCACAAGGCTCTTGATTGAGTCCCCTATACCAAAAAGTAAATAAATAAACAATCCACAAAAATAAAATAAAATAAAATAAAATAAAACTCACCAAATAGTATCATAGGATTCATGTTCAATGTCTATTTTTAATAATATATTATAGTTTAGTTTGATGATTTCCCCAGCTTCGAGTTTTATAAATTATTTAACTAATTTTATTACTTTGATACCTATTATTTGAGATTATGTTTGGTGACCTCAAACTAAAATACTCCTTGTTGTTTTGTACTATACTTACTATTTTGTGTTAAAATATAGAAAAAAAAATCTTATATACTTGAAATATGATAAGAATCATAATAATTAAATTAAATATATTCTCAGGCATACTTTGAAAGATCTTATTTATTACAGCCCTTTAAACAAATACTTAAAGAAAACATCCTGTATATGATGGCTCATTTACACATAAAAATGTATGTGTAAATATATGAGATTTTTTTCTTGCCTCTGAAAATAAATTATTTGAAAGATAACTATATACCCTTTCTTCCTGGACTACGCAAGGGAGAAAACAATATTTTTTTAACTAAAATTTTATATAGTGGGTATAGAAAATCTATCTTCAGCTGTGAAACAATAGATTGCAGAATTTTCGTTAAAAATAAATGAAATTGAAAAAGTCTGTAGAAAGTAACTTTAGGCACAAAACAACAGGTAGCACAAACCTGTGCTCATTGAGAAGATAGAAAATGCCAAGATGAGATGCATACTCATCTGGCTTTCTGTCAAGATAGGGTGGGGCCACATCAGAGTATGGTGATCTTCCTTACAGAAGCAAAGTCTGCAAGTTGAGGATGCTTAATTTGCTCAATGGTGGTAATTTTAAATAGAAAAATAATTACCTTATAATTAAAATGTATAAACCTATCTATATGCTATATACAAAAGGTAGAATTTAAAAATGAAAATACAGCAAGTGTAAAGGTTTAAGTTGAAAAATTACCATAAAATCATAAAAATAAATAAAAAAGATCTATGTGATCTCATTAATGATAGCATAGACAATAGTATAAAAATATTGATTAATAATTTCTTGGTATGTTGTACAGGGGATAGAACTCAGGGTTTCACAAATGTAAGAAAACAGCTTATGCTGATGTAAATATTCCCAACCTTTACAAAACATTTCAAAAGATGACTTTATAAAGGAACATTTATACAGACACAAGAATTCCAATGTGAAGACAGCCACGGTGGAACTCTCAGCAACTAGGCTCACTCGGGAAGGAAAATGCCAAGTTCAAGCCCAGCTTTGACAATTTAGTGAGATCCTGTCTCAAAATAAAAAAAAAAAAAAAGAAAAGAAAAAGAAAAGATTGGGGATATAGCTCAGTGACACAGTGACCTTGGGTTCAAAAAAAAAAATTCTTAATGCAAATTCACCTGATGGAAGAGCTTTAAAACATCTGATACAAAATTACATAAAACGAAAGGAATAGTCACACTTGCAATCACAGATATCTTAGTGAGCAACTGAAAATTTTGACTTAATAATAACTAAGGATATAAAAAATGACAAAACTATCCACTAATTCATTTTTATTTTTTAAATATCTTATTCTCGTTATTATACATGACAGCAGAATGCATTGCAATTCATATTATATAGAGAGAGCACAATTTTCAATATCTTTGCTTGAATACAAAGTATATTCACACCATTCATGTCTTCTTCATTCATGTACTTAGGGTAGTTTTGTTCATCTCATTCCACCCCTTGCCCGCTCCCTCCCCCTCCTTCCCCTTTGCCATATCTAGTGTTTGTCTAATCTTCCCATGCTCCCCCTCCCAACCCCACTATGAATCAGCCTCATTATATCAGAAAAAAATTTTAATTATTTTAGTCAACATAAATTCTAAACCCAACATCTGTTAAAAAGCACACACACACAATACATCAAGTCATATCTTGGTCAGTTTTTCAAGAAATTTCATGGTTAGGTTAACAAGAAGTTGTAAGAGATTGACATACAAAACCTAATTTTATCCCTATATAGTTGCAATCAAAACTAAATGTAAAATAAATATTACACTTACAAAACCATTAAAATAATTAGCAATAAGGATGACTTTAAAAATGATATATATAAATCTTCTAATGATTAAACACTGGATATAAAAAATTTAAAAAATATATAAACAAAGCAAAACACCATCAATAAGATTTAAAAGACTCAAATTCTTAATGTTGTCATTGTTCTGAAATTAGTCATAATACAACTTCAATCAAAATTCCAAATAAAAAATAAAAATTTGGTACAATTTTTAACAATATATAGAACAAAGCCAATATAATAATTTTCAGAATGAAATCTATACCTGAAGTATTCACATTACTGAATTAAAAGCATGTGAAGCAATAACTGACAATAATATTAAAATTAGATAAGTAGATCAAGGTAAAATAGTAGGTATAGTAAATGACACAACTATATATAGTTAATCCATATGGTTAGTAGAATTTGCACAGAGACAGACCTATTAAGCTACGACAACTATATAAAACAAAAATATCATATCTCAAAACATATGCAAATTAATGTAAATTAATTTATAGATATATGCACAAAAGTTAAAATTATAAAGCTACTGGAAGGAAACAAGACTTTTACAAGATGTTTATGGAAACCTTAGCAACACGTATAAAGGTCACATTAAAACACGTGTATAATAAACTAAGGATCATAATAGAGAGAGAGTATAATACATAAAAAGAATAGTAGCATACTAACAGAAAATAGTGTTTGAAGAAAATCAAAAGAACAGAAAGTAAAAGTTTGTTCTGAGGTTTCTAACAGACATGTCAAAAAGTAAGTATATGGACTATATTATAATGAATGTAAAGAACAGTAACATGATGATTTTGCATCAAATTCAGTTGTTTTTCTTAGAACTAATTGTTAAGTTTTTAATTAACAAAGGATATGATTTTGAATTTAATATACCAATGCAATTTAATAAGAATTCAGAAATTTTTTGATCTGGGATCTTACTATGAATTATTTAAAATTTCAATAATGCTGAATTCACTGACATTCATAACGTAGTTACTAGAAACATCTCTAAATACCTCTTGAACTGAGAGAAAACAGCTCACTTTAGAAAAAGCCTCCATGTATATAGATGGATGTATATTATTTGTATATAAGTCATTGGTATAGTGAATATTTTTGCTTGCCCTTTAGTCTTAGAGATAATGTTTACCTCCAGCTGAATACTATTTTAGTACTCATTGAATATCCTTGTAGATATGATTCTTGCATATATATTTTATGCATTTCCAAATAAATACCCTTGAAACGTAATGTTGTCCAATGATATATCCTTAGCACATATCATCCTTCATGCTTTTTTGGGTTGCTCATATGGAGCTCACCATTGGTTTGTAAGGTACATACCATCAAATCCTTAGTCTCACATTAGTTTAACAGATATACCTGCATGCTTGAAATATGATAGCATACATTGATTTTCAAGTAAGTGCCTAAAACTCAGAATTTCCAACATCCATAAATTTCGACTATCCATAATGAAGATATCAATATATGCTTTATGATCATATCTCAAATGCAAAATATTCAAAGGGAGTAATCAAAACTCATCTATGATTTTTATCCATCTCTTCAGAAATTTTTTAATAAGAAAATCATTGGAATTGCATTTTATATTCATAGGATAGAAATCATCTACTGATTTTATCACTTCCCCTACTGTTTTGATAATATTCTTGTTATTGAAATGACTTAAAAACACATCTTGAAGACCAAACATGAGAAGTGGACATTATCTGATGACAGATTTCCTTGATAGAAATTATGTAACATAATTAAAAATAGAATAAGTAGTAAATAGTTGAATCCAAATCAGAAATAAAGCAACTTCAGCTTTTAAGGGGCTGAGCTTCCTGGGATCCTGGCTACAGTGGCCTTTGAGTACCTGGGGAACTGAATAAGGTGAAACAATTTTCTATGCTCCTCTGTGCATTCATGATGTCCCCAGACCTCTTTTCAAAGCAATTTTTTTCTTTTACTTCTTGAGCCTACAATCAGTATGGTCTTTCAGATTCCCAAAACACTCACCCATCTTTCCTATCCCCATTGTTGAAAGTACTTAACATCTCTTTCATGGTTCTAAACTCTTTTAAAAATCACATCTTATTTGAACCCAGTTTAACATTTTTTTTCTGGACAAACAGCAAGTTTTTAAATCCCTTGGTTCTGAATTCTGTTTCCAATTCTTACTGTACACCTGGCTAAAAGTTCATAGCAATATTCATGACACTGACTGAATGCTGTGCTACGTTGAATTTCCTACACCAGATTAGTTATTCCATCATTTAAATTCAACTTCACACAAAATATCAAAACATGGGCAAAATGTAGACAAGTTCTTTGATAGAATAAAACAAAAAATCTCTAGCCCAAATCCCAATACAGTCTTCATTTCCTTCTAAAATCTCATGAGCATATTCTTCCTTTTTTTTACTTTTATTTACAAATGACAGTGGAATGCATTACAATTCATATTACACATATAGAGCACACTTTTTCATATCTCTGGTTGTATACAAAGTATATTCACACCAATTTGTATCTTCATTCATATACTTTAAATAATGATGTCCATATAATTCCACCCTCATTTCTAACCCTATGCCCTCTCCCTTCCCTCCTACCCCTCTGTCCTATCTAGAGTTCCTCTATTTGTCCCTTTTTCCCCCTCCCTACACCACTATAAATCAGCCTCTATATATCAGAAAGACCATTCAGCATTTGTGGGTTTTTTTTGGGGGGGGATTAACTAACTTCACTTATCATTATCTTCTCCAACTTCATCCATTTACTGGCAAATGCCATGATTTTATTCTTCTTTATTATGGAGTAATATTCCATTGTGTATATATGCCACATTTTTGGGGTTGTTGTTGATTAATATACTGAATACCATCTAGGTTCTCCAGTTTAGACATTGTGAATCACGCTGCAATAAACATTGATGTGGCTGTGTCCCTGTACTATGCTGTTTTTAAGTCCTTTGGGTATAGACTGAGGAGAGGGATATCTGGGACAAACAAATTGTGGTTCCATTCCCAGTTTTCCAAGGAGTGCCCAAACCGCTTTTCATATGGGCTGCACCATTTTGCAGTCCCACCAGCAATGTATGAATGTACCTTTTTCCCCATATCCTCACCAACACTTATTGTTGTTTGTATTCATAATAGTTGCCATTCTGACTGGAGTGAGATGAATACTTAGAGTAGTTTTGATTTGCATTCCTCTAATTCCTAGATATCATGAGCATTTTTTCATGTGTTTTTTAATTGATTGTATATCATCTTCTGAGAGGTGTCTGTTCAGGTCCTTGGCCCATTTATCCTCTTCAACAAATGGTGCTGGGAAAACTGGAAATTATTATTATTATTATTGTTATTGGTATTTAGCTTTTTGAGTTATTTATATATCCTAGAGATTAGTGCTCTATCTGATGTGTGAGAAGAAAATTTTGCTCCCAAGAAGTAGACTCTCTATTTACCTCACAGATTGTTTCTTTTGCTGAGAAGAAACTTTTTAGTCTAAATCCAACAGGAGAATATCTCAACATCATAAAGTCTATTTATGCTAAACCCTAAGCCAACACATTCTAAATGGAGAAAAACTGAAGGCATTCCTTCTAAAAACTGGAACAAGATAGGGATGCCCTCTTTCACCACTTCTATTCAACATAGTTCTTCAAACTCTTCCCAGAGCAATTAGACAGATGAAAGAAATCAAAGGGATATGTATAGGAAAAAAAAGAACTTAAATTAGCACTATTTGCTGACAATATGATTCTATACTTAGAAGACCCAAAAGTTCTACCAGAAAAATTCTAGAACTAATAAATGAATTCAGCAATGTAGCAAAATATAAAATCAACACCCATAAACCAAATGTATTTCTGTATATCAGTGACAAATCCTCAGAAAGTTTTGGAAACAAGGAAAACTACCCCATTTACAATAGCCTCAAATAAAATAAAATATTTTGGAATCAACTAAAGAGGTGAAAGTTTTATATAAGAACAACTACAAAAAACTAAAGAAAAAAATCAAAGAATACCTTAGAAGATGGAAAGATCTACCATGCTCTTGGATAGGCAGAATTAATATTATCAAAATGACCATACTACCAAAAACACTATACAGATTTAATGCAATGTAAATCAAAATTCCAATGGCATCCCTCATAGAAATAGAAAAGGTAGTCCCAAAATGTATTTGGAAAAAAAAAAAAAAAAAACAAGAAACCCAGAATCGGTAAAGCAATCCTTAGCAGGAAGAGTAGAGCAATAGTCACAAAAACAGTATGGTATTGGCACCAAAACAGACTGTTAGACCAATTGAACAGAATAGAAGACACAGCGGCTGACCCACAAAACTGCAATTATCTTATATTAGACAAAGGTGCTGAAAACATACATTGGAGAAATGATATTCTCTTCAACAAATGGTGCTGGGAAAACTGGAAATTCATATGCAACAAAGTGAAATTAAACCCCTATCTCTCACCAGGACAAAACTGAACTCAAAGTGGATCATGAGCTATGGGCATTTTGATCTTATGTGTTCCCACCAAAATCAACCATTGAGTACCATTTACATAATTCCAAAGCTTCTCCTGTCTGCATCTCCAAACTTTTCCAAATCCTTCCCCTCAAAAAACAGTTTCAAACAGTCCTAAACTACATGATCCACTTAATCATAGCAATAATCCTACTCTCAGGACAAATCACACTCTCAGGTCAACTTTTTTATCCTCTGTGACCAAAACACCTGACAATTTAGAGGAGGAGAAGTTTGTTTTGTCTCTTGATCCCAGGTTCTAGTCCATAGTTGAATGAGTCCATTACTCCAGGCTGAAGGTGAGGCAAAATATCATGAACCAAGGGAGTTATGGAATAAAGATTCTTAACTCATGGCAATCAGGAAGTACAGGGAGAAAGTAAGCCTGCAAAGCAGGTTCATCCTTCCAGGGGATACCTTCGTGAAAAAAAATACATTCAGAAACCCTTTACTTGTCTACAGATACCTTCCAATCAGTCCTTGCCAACTAAGATAAACTGATCTGATTATAGTTCGCATAGTTGATTCATTTTATCTTTGGATATTTCTCGATTAACACAAGAGATTTGGGGGAAGTCCTCATACCCACATCATTAAAAATCCAATGTAAAATGAGGTTGAATGAGAGAATAAACTGTGGATTTTTAATTGAAAGATAAAAAGGAATTATCATTTTTAAAGGTATATTTAGAACACTAACAATGGAACATATTTACATGTCTAATATATTGGGTTTACACATAGCATGGATTCACGTATTGGTCTTTAAGAAAAATCAGACATATTATATTGTTAACTCCATTCTAAAATAAATTAGTTTAGTTATAGAAACTAGATAACTTCCATAAATATATTGACCAAAGTTCATTAGAATTATGTACACTATATAAGTTAAGTTGAATTGAAAATATATAAAAACAAGATACATGTTTTAAATTTTTTAGTAGATTAAATATCACCTTTGTAACTTTAGAAATAGTACAAATTTTTTTATGTGCAATGATTAAGGCAAATTCAAGAATACCACAAAGTTTGCACCTACAGTTTTTTTTTTCTTATTTGAATCTTTGCAATGTTCTCCCTATTGGCAGCTTTGTAACTATAATGTCTCCATTTGGTAAGCAGAAAGTAGTCTCTGATAAACACATTTTAACCCCTTGTCTCTAACTACAATAACTTGAGAGATACTAGGTGTTGTGTGTGAATGTAAGTGCACTGTCTGGGAACAAGCGTATACAAATGTGTACACACACACATACACACACACACAGGTAAGTAAGTATAGTTTTCTAGAAAGGAAGGTCAAAACTTTAATAATATTCCCAGAGTAAAAGAAATTTTTTAAAAAATGATTATACTTAAGATCAAGGTATGAGGCCTTAATTTTGATAGACCCTCATACAAGTACATTTTCTGATGACTTTATCTGCTCACATTTTACACACAAATAACACTATATATGGTGTTTTTTCTACACAGTCTGTTTCTACATAATTGTTTTAGTTTGCTTATATTTTCACTTTTCTTGCCATTTTTTAATATTTATTGTTTTACTAACACATTCTCAATCATGCAATAAGACCACATTCAGAAGTAATAATTTTGAGGAAACTCCTCAGTTAGTATGAAGATGAATCAATTGATCCAAAATATGCTTTTAAAAGAATTTATAAGGGCATCACTGTTAAGATTTTCTAAATGTCATTCCAATTACCTATTTGTACTTATACATACTATCAAATTTTAACCCCCTGAGTATTTTTAATATTTCTTCGCTTCATCTCTGTCATACAGCACACTGAAAGTCCTTCCTCAAATGTCTTTTACTTTGAATGAATAGGATACTGAATACCAATCACCTTACTTAAACATGTTTACACAAACCCACAGGATATAAATGAAAATTTAATTTGTATTGATAGTGAAAGAAATTTTCTATTGCCCGGAATGTTTAAAAATATTCATGTTTTAATAAAGTTTTGTTACTAATTCATGCAGATTCAGGATCAGCGGAACTGGTGAAACACTGTGGTTAATTTGGCAAGGACATTCCTTCATTCCCAAGAACTGTGTGCCTGAGAACAAGGTCAAAGCTGATAAGACTCTCCAAACAGTCTCTCCTTGGAGAGCATTGCCATAGCAACCGGACATCCTAAACCTTTGCATAGAAATTTTCCCAGTCACCAAGCCTGCCACAACCATGAAGTCATCAGGGACCCCAATCTCAGACATTGGTCTCCCAATCACTGTCACCACTCTCCACGGTCTTTAATCACTTTTCCCCATGTCTAATTAGTAACAGTAAATAGTTTATAAAGAGCAAGTCAGGCAGCACGCTAAATGACATATTTGGAACCAGAGCACTAAGAATTCAGTGAGGGTCATGGGTAAGCCACCTGAGAGGTGGGTAAGAGTATATGAATAGACAAGTGAGCCTGACCAGTCAGAATATAGGACAGGTCAAGATTACCTAATGGCCCTTTTTACTCAAATTCATGCAGGCTTAAATTTCTCATGCTCATGTATCACATCCCTTTCTTAATTATCATAAATCCCATTTTAAATTGTTCTGCTTTCTCTCAAATGCAAAACAAAGTATTTCCTGCTCCTAACATCTAGTGACATAATTTATCCATAATTGTTTCACTTTCCTTAGCAAGAATACAAACTCAAACCACAATGAGGTATCATTTCTCACTTGTTTGACTGGCAAAGAGAAAAAAAAATTAAAAATCTTGCACTGCAAAATTCTGACAAGGATAAGGATAAATTTTAACTCTCATAACTTGCAGGAGGAAATGCAAAAATCAGAATTATTTAGGAAAATGACCTAGAGTTTTGTTTTTAAATAAATTTAAACACAGCTTAGGTATTTACCTAGGAGAAAGCAAAGCATCTCAACCTACAGGCTTGTATGCCAAGAGAGAGAAATGTTGATTTAGAAACTTGTAATTTCTAAAATCTGAAAATAAATAAAATGTCTCTTGATTTGGGAGTAGGTACTTAGCCACCAAATCCACACGGTGGATTACTATTTAGGCATTAAAATAATTGTATTACTGACATAAGCAACATCATAAATTGTTCTCATATGCATTATGCTAAGTGAAAGAAGTCTGATGCAAAAGGCTATATCGTTCATCACTCCACCTGCATGACATGCAAGAAAAGACAGTATCATAGAGACAGAAAATAGACCTATTTTTGCCAGGGGCTAATTGTTGACAAATTTGATTGGCTCAGAAGTGGCACACTGGAAATTTATAAAATGATAATAACACATCATATCTTTTTGGTGGTTGTTACACAACAATATGCATTCATCAGGACTGATAGAACTGTAGCATTTTTAAAGGATAAATTTTATTCCACATTCATTTTACCCTTAAAAATGTATGGATTTTAAAATTTTCATTATATCATTATAAGCAGTCACAATAATATATTTGTGCTTTGAAAAATGTAAAAACTTTGTCCAATTCATAAAAACAATATTAACAAAAGTTCTTTTTTCTAATTTATTAAATATTTCTTCATGAAATCCATCATTCTGGTGTTGATGTGAGGTGTCTCCCAAGATCCCCTGTGTTAATGCAAGAATGTCTGGAAGTGTCCTTCTGTTATGATGTTCTGTCTCAAAATTAGACCTAGAACAATGGACTAGAGCATCTATAGACTGAATCTTCTGAAACTATGAGCTCCAAACAAACTTTTTACCTCTAAGTTGTTCTTGTTAGATTTTTTATAGCAATGCAAAGTTGACTAACACATCCACACAGATTTTTAACACACTAAGTTAAAAACTTACCAGTGAATTTAACCTATTAACCAGTGGTCATACAATAACAATGACCTGAAAACAACTAAAGTATTCTTTCCAAAAGTCTTGCTTTCATAATTTAACATTTTAACATTAGTTTCATATGCTGTGTAAAGACAATACAATTATTCTTCAGATAATTTAATTATATTGGGCACTTATAAGAAACTGTATGCAAATTTTTTGATTCTTCATAATATATATTTAAATTTGAAAAAAGGAAAAAAATCTATTGGTTAATGACTAGATCATAATCTTCTAATGCTCTAATCATCAAAGTATAGAGATATTATATGTTAATTATCTTTGCTTCCTGGTGCCTGCTCAGTCTGAATCCTAATAATATTGTTATATTCTTCAAAAATCAATTTTATAAGAAATCAATAATTGGGCTATTTAATAACTCTTCTCTATGTGTAAGTTTGCATATATTGAAACAAACACAGATGCACATAAATGATAGCTAGCTAATAAGCTCAATAGAAGACCCGGATGACAGACAGTCCAATAGTTAAATAAATGCACATAGCAAAGTGTAATATTTTAAAGATCTATAAAATTTCAGTGATTTCCTATGTTGAAAACCATAATTATGAATAAGCAATTTTAACAGAATATGTTTTCTTTTAAATAACTGTGGGGGGCTGTGTTCATTTGCCCCTATAGTGGATATCCAAATTATATGGATACTATTTTTTATAATGTTTTATCTCTTCCCTGAAGACTAGGACTGTTGTCCACCATTCTCACTTACATGATAATCTTATTTGTTTTTGATGTCCAAGTCCACTAATCTGCTGGTAACCAAAGTATGTAAATCTAAAAATTTCTTAAATATATAGAAAGTGACCTACACACAAATATAAAGGTTTCACAAATATCTTAAACTAATATATTCAAACTCAAAACCAGGTGTGAATAGGAAAAAGAAATAGGGAAACCATGTTTCTTCTCAAGTCTCCATTTCAGGCATAAACAACTCTAAATATTCACATGCCTCCAAGAAATGGCATCATCCTCTAGTGAACCTATATCCTCCCTAACAGTTTGATCAACAATCAGTCTTAAAAATGTAACATTGTAAATGTAACATTGTAAATGTTTCAATTATTATCACTTCTTCCCATCCACCTGCAACTATTTTGCTTCACTATAGCCTCTTACTGATCTATTGCACCATCTATCTACACATTATTCTCCTTGCCTCTGTTCTTCATACTAACTATGTACTGTCCATACTGCAGCCACAGTGATTTTTTATGACATTCTCTCTGCATGCACTTTTTCTATGACTCCTGTTATATTCTAGCCTCTTAACATTATTACAATGTTTTTCAATATGTGATTCTTCTTTATTTCTCTGAATTACTTACTTTATCTCTCTAAATCAAGGGCCATTCTGTGTTTGTATTCTCTAAAACATATTTTAGATATTTTATCTCTTGGTCTTTGCACTCTATTCCACTTTATTTGGTATTTTATTTCTTCTTGTAGTCTATCATGTTCACATAAGATAACTAAAATGTCATCATTTATCACATTTCCATAGGCAAATTGCTTCTTCTAAAAGAAGTTTTCAGATACTTTTTTACAGCCTGCATTGACAATGTCATAACTTGTTTTCAATAGTCTAATTATATGCTTGTATCTCCATTGAGTATTGTTAAAAAATTATTCATAATACTTGTTAAAGATGGCAAAGAAGACACTATTCAAAAGTGGAGTTTTGAGGTAAAGTGAAAGTACCAAGCTCAACTTCAAACACAACAAGAAAAAGGGAAGCATAGCCAAGGAGTAGGGTGAGAGTAAGGGATGACTAATTATAGGGCAAGCATCAGGAGTAAGAGGAACTCTTGCTAAAATGACTGAACAGTATTCTTGCTAAAGATGGACGAGGGTGATCAGACATTACTGGGGAATGGTGAACGATGAATAAACTAACCACATCTTGAAGGTGAGGAATTCTTGCAATACTGACTTAGAAGGTTTCTTGTTTTCAAAAAGGTTCATGGAGGAGCCTAAATAAAGTTGGGGTAAAGTGAGAATTTTGGTCAGTATAACCATGCATATACATATATGATGCACATTTAGTAATGTTCTTTCTGACTTTGATTTTAATAGCAAACACTATATTGCAAACACTATTTTTTTTCAGACATGAAGTAAAATCATTGGGATGATTTTTAAAATGTTCTTTCAAATTCCTGTGAATAACACATGAAATGAGGTTGAAAAACATTTTGTCTAAGCTGTGTCACACTGTTCTTGATAAAAATGGAAAAAAGTACCAAATGAAATTACATATAATGGAAACATTATCGTTTACCACTGTAATTACTCTCAGAAAAGCAATTGTGTGCATAAGAAAATAACAGATTGCAAGACATACCTCAATGAGAATAGATTTGAGAACTTCACAGCAAAGCCATGGGCTCTCTGACACTACAACAGACTGTACTGGAACTGTGAAACAGAAGAGATCAGGCAAACTTTCATATGGGAAAATGCTTAAACTCACAAGATAAATAAAACATTCAAGTTTGAACCTAAATCTAACTTTATCTTCTGACTTTTATACAATAGTTCTCCTGTTTTACTTCTTATTTGCACCAGAGATTGGTATAGGATTAGTTATCCTCAATTTATTTTTTTATTCTCACACCTTTTTATGTACAGACTGCAGCGAAATAAAGGTAATATGGAAAAAATTGGGCCCCTACTTTCACTGAAGTAAAAAAAAAAAATTCAAAAAGGAGAAAAAAACACATGAATCTGAAGGGATATAGTAATAATGAATCATGTCTTAAAATACCGGCATCATCAAATTCAGAACAATATGGCAAAGAAAGATTTGACACTTTTGAGATGTGGTGAATTCAGATTGTAGCCAACAATAATTACAATACATACTAAATAAAAGTGAGTATATGTGCAATAAATAGCATGTAAAATACATACAGACATAATTAAAATAATTGATAAATGATATATCACAACATCTTTAGTTTTTTTTTTTTTTTTTTCCTGCTGGTAGCAGGGAATCAATCTAGGGTCAATTAACTACTGAATCACTGAGTAACGTCCATAGTTTTTGTTTGTTTGTTTATTTGTTTGCTTGTTTTGGTGAACATCTTTGGATTTTATGAAGAAGAATGGTCTGGATATTAGTCCCTTAACAAATATATGATTTGCAGACATTTTCCTCCATCCTTTAGGTTGCTTTTATCTGTGGGTGGTGTCTTTGATTGCATAAACATTTCAAATCATCACAAAGTTCAATTTATCTGTTTTTTCTTTTTTTTAAAAAAAATGTATTGCTTTTGTCTTTGTTGTCTTACAAATGATATCCTTAACAAATATATACCAAGTATAGAGTTTAAAGAAAACATGAATATATTTTTGCCTTATTATTATTTATATCATCAGTTTTCAACATTCTTCCATGTTAGTGTTTCACAGTTTCTTTGTGATTTATATTTTCCCCTAACTATTTAAATGTGGAGAATGAAATGCATATTGGACACCATTTTTAAGCATAAATTTCACTGGTATTAAATACATTCAAACATTTTTACAATCATCTTCATAACTCTATTCATCTTGTGAAATTAAGTCTTTGTACCCTTAAATACTGACTCCCCATTTTTGGTCACTCCAAGCCCCTATCCACCATTCTTTCTAAGAATTTGAGTAATCTAGAACCTCTTGTAGGTGGAATCGTACAATTCTTTTTTTATTGTGTGAATGGCTTACTTCACTTGATCATAATATCCTCAGAATTTATCAATACTAAAGTAAAGTCCAAGATTTTCTTCTTTTTAAAGGCTGAATAATGTTTGCTAATATACCATTTTATCTATCTATCTATCTATCTATCTATCTATATATACACATATATCACATTATCACATTGTCCTTATCAATTTATCATTCTATGGATATTATCATTCTATGGATATTAGCTATTGTGAATAATTATTCTATGAACATGGATAGTCAAAACTCTCTTTGGAACACTGCTTTTATTTACTTTGGGTTCATACTCAAGAGTTATTGGGCTATATGGTAATTCACTTTTTAATTTTTAGAAAAACTACCTTCTTACCTAAAGTGACTTTATCATTTACATTCCCACCAAGGGTTCACACAGGCTCTTAGTATTTCAAATCCTCATCAATCCTTGTCAGTTTCTATTTTGTTTTGTATTAGGCATATTAATGTTTAGGAGATGATACCTCATTGTCATTTTTATTTTCTAAGTATTGGTGATGTGCAACACCATAATTATTTTCTCATGTGTTCACCTATCTTCTTTGGACCATCATCTTCTGCAGACAGATGTCTATTCCTGTCATTTTCTCACTTTTAAATGGTTTTTCTTCTTGTTGTCTAGTTTGAATAGTAATTTACATATTCTGATACTGAATCTTTAACAGGTATTTGATTTTTAAATATTCTCTATCATTCTGTAGGTTGCTTTTTAGCTGGACTAGTAGTATATTTTGTTATTTTTTAAAAATGTTTATTTTTAGTTGTATATGGACACAATACATTTATTTTATTTTTCAATTTGTATGTGGTGCTGAGGATTGAACCCAGGGCCTTTAGGTGCCAGGCAAATGCTCTGTTGCTGAGCCACAACCTCAGCCCAAGGACTAGTAGTATCTTTTGATGCACAGAATTTTTTAAAAATTATCATGAAGTTCATTTGTTTGTTGTTTTTCTTTTGCTGTCTCTTCCACTGATATCATATTAAAGATATCCTTAACAAATCCAATATTAAAAAGCTTTTTCTGAGACTTTAGTGGTCTTAGATTTTACATTTAGATCTCTGACCCATTTTAAGTTACTTTGTATACATGTTGCTAGATAAGTAGTCATCATAATTATTTTACATGTGAAGATCTAGTTTTTCCAGCACAGTTTTTTTGGAAAAATATACTTTTTCCTTAGCATGGTTGAGGCATTTTTGCCAAAAACAAATTGATCATAGAAAAATGGATTATTTCAGGGTCTGGGGATATAGCTCAGTGGTAGAATGCTTGATGAAAAAAAGGGGATTTTTTCATGGCTATGAATTATATCTTATTAGTATATATATCATTATGACAGAACCACACTTTTAGATTACTATCTATTTGTAACACATTTTGAAATCAGGAAGTGCAAATTCTTTACCACTTTTGCCTCTGTGGAGTTGCTTGAAATGCCATGAAAATTCTAGATTAAGTTGTTCTTTCTCTCAGGTGCAGAGTCTCTGATTTGATATCTAGCTCCTTGATCCATTTTGAATTAACTTTTGTGCATGGCGAGAGAAAGGGGTTCAGCTTCATTTTGTTGCATATGGATTTCCAGTTTTCCCAGCACCATTTGTTGAAGATGCTATCCTTTCTCCATTGCATGCTTTTAGTGCCTTTATCAAATATAAGAAAGTTGTAATTTTGTGGATTGGTCTCTGTGTCCTCTATTCTGTACCATTGGTCCACCTGCCTATTTTGGTACCAGTACCATGCTGTTTTTGTTACTATTGTTCTGTATTACAGTTTGAAATCTGGTATCCCTATACCTCCTGATTCACACTTCCTGCTTAGAATTGCTTTTGCTCTTCTGGGTCTTTTGTTTTTCCATATGAATTTCATGATTGCTTTATCTATTTCTATAAGGAATGCTGTTGGGATTTTGATTGGCATTGCATTAAACCTATAGAGAACTTTTGGTAATATCGCCATTTTGATGATGTTAGTTCTTCCTATCCATGAACAGGGTATATTTTTCCATCTTCTAAGATCTTCTTCTATTTCTCTCTTTAGGGTTCTGTAGTTTTCATTGTATAAATCTTTCACCTCTTTTGTTAGGTTGATTCCCAAATATTTTATTTTTTTTTGAGGATATTGTGAATGGGGTGGTTTTCCTCATTTCCATTTCAGAAGTTTTGTTGCTGATATACAGAAATGCCTTTGATTTATGCGTGTTGATTTTATATCCTGCCACTTTGCTGAATTCATTTATTAGTTCTAGTAGTTTCTTTGTAGACCCTTTTGGGTCTTCTAGGTATAGGATCATATCGTCCGCAAATAGTGATATTTTAAGTTCTTCTTTTCCTATTTTTATGCCTTTAATTTCTTTTGTCTATCTAATTGCTCTGGCTAGTATTTCAAGGACTAAATTAAATAGAAGTGGTGAGAGAGGGCATCCCTATCTTGTTCCAGATTTTAGCGGGAATGCCTTCAGTTTTTCTCCATTTAGAATGATGCTAGCCTGAGGCTTAGCATATATAGCTTTTACAATGTTGAGGTAAGTTCCTGTTATCCCCAGTTTTTCTAGTGTTTTGAACATAAAAGGATGCTGTACTTTGTTGAATGCTTTTTCTGCATCTATCGAGACAATCATATGGTTCTTATCTTTAAGTCTATTGATGTGGTGAATAATAACTACATATTGTGAGGTTGGGCTCCAAATTCCTTAATAGGACGCCCATAGCGAAGAGTTAAATACAAGAATAAACAAATGGGACTTACTTAAACTAAAAAGTTTTTTCTCAGCAAGAGAAACAATGAGAGGTAAATAGGGAGCCTACATCATGGGAACAAATTTTTACACCTCACACTTCAGATAGAGCCCTAATATCCAGAATATACAAAGAACTCAAAAAATTAAACAATAAGATAACAAACAACCCTATGAACAAATGGGCCAAGGACCTGAACAGACACTTCTCAGAGGAGGACATACAATCAATCAATAAGTACATGAAAAAATGCTCACCATCTCTAGCAGTCAGAGAAATGCAAATCATAACCACCCTAAGATACCATCTCACTCCAGTAAGATTGGCAGCCATTATGAAGTCAAGCAACAATAAGTGCTGTTGAGCATGTGGGGAAAGGGTACACTTTTACATTGCTGGTGGGACTGCAAATTGGTGCGGCCAATATGGAAAGCAGTATGGACATTCCTAGGAAAGCTGGGAATGGAACCACCATTTTATCGCCCTTCTCGGTCTATTCCCTGAGGACCTTAAAAGAGCATACTATAGGGATACTGCCACATCAATGATCATAGCAGCACAATTCACAATAGCTAGACTTTGGAATCAACCTAGATGCCCTTTAATAGATGAATGGATTAAAAAACTGTGGCATTTATACACAATGGAATATTACGCAACACTAAAAAATGACAAAATCATGGATTTTGCAGGGAAATGGATGGCATTAGAGCAGACTATGCTAAGTGAAGCTAGCCAATCCTTAAAAAACAAATGCCAAATGTCTTCTTTGATATAAAGAGAGCAACTAAGATCAGAACAGGGAAGAAGAGCATGAGGAAAAGATTAACATTAAACAGAGAGGAGTGGGGGGAGAGAAAGGGAGAGAGAAGGGAAACTGTATGGAAATGGAAGGAGACCTTCATTGTTACACAAAATTACATATAAGAGTTTGTGAGGGGAAAGGAGGGAAAAAAGGAGAGAATTAAACAACAGCAGATGGGGTAGAGAGAGAAGATGAGAGGGAAGGGGAGGGGGGATAGTAGGGGATAGGAAAGGTAGCAGAATACAACAGTCATTAATATGGTATTATGTAAAAATGTGGATGTGTAACCGATGTGATTCTGCAACTTGTATTTGGGGTAAAAAATGGGAGTTCATAACCCACTTGAATCAAATGTATGGAAGATGATATGTCATGAGTTTTGTAATGTTTTGAACAACCAATAAAAAAAAAGTTGTTCTTTCTCCAAAAATATTCCTGGGATTTTCAAAGAGATTGCTTTGCATATGTGGATAGCTATGGGGAGAATGGACATCTGAACAATATAGCCTTATAATTGATGAGCAAGCTCTATGTTCCATTTATTTATATCTTTAATTTCTTCTAGCAATATCTTATAGTTTTTTTAAAAAAAATTTTACAAGTTTTTACATCTTTAGTTCATTCCTAAGTATTCTATTCTTTTTAATGGTATTTAAATGGTATTGATTTATAATTTCTTATTTGAAATGTTCATTGAGGGTGAATAGAAATGCAACTATCATTTTATTATTGATTTTCCATACTTCTGGTTTGCTATCTTTATTTATTCCTTAGTCCTTTTGTTTGTTTGTTTGTTTGCTTGCTTTCTTCGTGAATTCTAGGACTCTTTACACATAAGTTCCTATTATTTCTGAGCAAAGATAATATCACATCTTCCTTTTCAATGTAGATGTCATTTATTTATTTTTTCTTGCCTAAACGTCCTGAATAGAACTTACAGTACTGTGTAGAATAGCAGGGGCAAATACAAGCTTTCTTCCCTTCTTCCTGAGCTTATAGGAGAAACTTCACCATTGAGTACGCTGTGCCTTGCAGGGTTTTCATATATGGCTTTTATTATACTGAGATCGTTTCTATCTATTCTTGCTTTGTTGATTTTGTGAAAGCATTTGCCAAACTGCTGAATTTTCTCAGATGAATTTTATGCAACTAATTGAAATCATCATGTATTTTCCAACTTCATTTGGTTAATCCGCCAAGTTTTTACGATTTGAATGAGTCCCCAAAAGTTCAAATAATTATTTAATTGAAATCTTAATGCTCAACTTGGAGGGGTTGAAGGTGAATGGTCATGGGAGGGCCACCCTCGGGAATGGATTGTCACAGGATGGTTCCTCATAAAAGGAAACATTCAGCCCAATTCTCTTTCTCACTCTTTGTTTACCCTTCTGCAGTGGAATGACACTGCCAGAAGTAACACTGAACACAGACTAGTACCTTGACCTTGGACCTCCTGGCTTCTAGAAGCATATGCTAATACATGGATGTTCATTGTAATTATTGAGTATGTAGGATCCTTTTAAAGTGGTACAAATTAATACTATGCTATATTTTATTGATAAATTTTCATGTGTCCCCTTGCATTCCAGAAGAAAAACCCTGTTTATAATGAATAGTGCTTTTAATATATTGTTGAATTCATTTGCCAATATTTTGTTGAAGGCTTTTGTATCCATGTTGTTATGAGAAATTATCTGTATTGCTTCTCTCACCATAGGTTAGTCCAACTTTGCTATAAGGGTAATGTTAGAATTTTATAGTTATGAATTATTCCTCCTGTTTCATTATTTTTTGGGGGAAACATTAAGAAGTACTGATAATAAGTTTTTAAATAACGATAAGAATAAACCAGAGTAGTATTCCCCACATTCATTTCTAATTTTAATAATTTGAGTCTTCTTACTATTTTCATTAATCCATTTAAATAATTACTTGTCAATTTTATTTATCTTTGGAAAGAAAATTAACTTTCCATTTCATTGATTTTTGGAAATGTTTTTTCTACATTCTATATTGTTTTCCTCTGCTGTAACATTTTTTTATGTGTTTCTTTCTCCTAGCATTTTGTTTAATTTCTTGTTCTTCAAGTTTTTTATGTTGTAAAATTAGAGTTTTTTAATGTTTAATTTAATTTTTATAGTTGTAAATTACACTTCTGGTGTTGCTCTTGTTATATCCTCTGTATGTTTTATTTTGTGTTTAAGTATTTTCTAATTACCTTTGTTACATCTTATTTGATCCATTGATTAGGAGTATGATTTTTGATTTCCAGAAATTTATTAATTTTCCAGTTTTCCTTCTGTTATTGATTTCTAATTCCATCTGCCAGTGAGTAGAGAATATTCACTGATTTATATGCATTTTAATATCTATACAGAATTAATTTATGGCCTATTACATGGTTATCCTGAAAATGTTAAATGAATGCACTTGAGAAAGATTTGTGTGCAGTTGTTCTGTTTATATGTATTACATCTAGCTCTCTTATTGTCTTAAGTCTTTTATTCCCTTACTTGCATGCAAATTTGTCTGTCCTTAATATTGAGGGTAGAATATAGCAATTTCCAAGTACTATTTATTAACTTAAATCTTTAATATTTTTCTTTCTATATTTTGGTATTCTCTAAATATTTATAATTAGCATATCTTGCTCTAGTTAACATTTAAGAATTCATTACTGCATAATGTCCTTTTTTGCTTTTTTTAATCTTTTTTTGGTTGTTGATGGAACTTACTTATTATTTATATGAGGTGCTGAGAATCCAACCCAGTGTCTCATACATGCTGGGCAAATGTTCTACCGCTGAACCACAACCCCAGCACTCTTTTGCTGTCTTATTTTAATAATAGTCTTTTACCATAATCAATTTTGTCTGATATTAGTATAGTCACTCATACATTTTTGTAACTATTTGCATGGAATTCCCTTTTCAATCTAATGTCTCTCTGGATATTAATTAAATATCTAATAGTATACAATTGGATCATGATTTTTTAAATCCAATTTAGTACAACTTATTGCCCCAATCTTACTTTGCAATTTGCTGTCATCAGATAATTTATTATGTTTAATATTTTATATTTATTGGGCTTGAACTGTGAGTGAAATTATGATATGTTTTTTTTCAATATTTTATAGGTTCATAAAATAGTTTGTCTTCTTAGCTATGTGTAGTAAGGTTATGAATGGTTGTTTGATCAAGGTAATTATTAAGGTTTTATGATGTCTGTGTCTAATTATCAAATGATAGAAGAACTTTAATATCCTAAACCAGTCTGGTGACATCATCTTTTTTCTTTTTTTCTTTTTTGGCTCTAATTTAGTGAATTGTACTTTATTTTTAAGTTCTGTAGTTAGGCAAATATTATTTAATATAGCTATATTTCTTGAAATTTTTTCTCTTTGGTTCATGTTCATATTTGTTTCTGGTAATATCACACCCATTTCCACATTCTTATGAATTTATTTTACATTCTGTGAATGATTTCTATCCTTTTATTTTCATGTTATTTGTGTTTTATGTTTAACATAAATCTCTTATAGACACAGATTCTAAGGTTTTAAAATTTATTCACATTTTAATTCTTTGTTTTTAATAAAAATATTTATTTTATTGTAATTTAAAGTAATAATTCACATAACAGGATTATGTCTGGCATTTTATGATATTTTGGTTCTTCTGGTTTTTATTCCATTTTTTACTTTCCAATCTTACTATACTTGTAATAAACATTTATGTAGATATATATTTTAACATCACTTGGCATTTTAGAGTTATTATTTTTGCACATTTTTTGGTTATTTCTCCTGGTATTATGGTGCATACATGTAACTTTTCACAGTCTATATAGAATTAATACAGTATAAATCTATGTAAAATGGTAACATGTACATGGGGGTAGGAACTTTTACCATCTTTATTACTTTCACACTATAGTTACTACATAAACTATACTTTCATTTATCACAAAACCCACTGAACAATATTATAAATTTTTTCTCCAACCTTAGTACATATTTTTTGAAGACTGTAGGAAAAAAGTATGTAAGGCTCTATTAATTTACATGATTACTAATGCTTCATATTTACACAAAATTTAAATATTGATTCTGTATAATTTCCTTTTTATTTGGGTACTTCTTTTAGTATTTATTGATAATGCAAATTATATTATATTTTTTATATTTGAAAATGTTCCCAATTGATCTTGCTTGTTAGTGTCCTTGTTTAGTGGTTTATAGCTATCACTCAACTGTTTTCTGTTACTTACTGTTTTTGATAAAAATTGGCCAGTTATTGTAATTGCCTTCTTACTATGTGAATTGTGTTTTCTTCTCTATGCTCTTTCAGGACATTGTTTGAATGCTGAGCCCACAGAAATTTGCCAGGATTTGTTTGGTCCATTATTTTTCATAGTGGTTATGCTCTCTGATATTCTTCACTATTTAAAGTTATGTCTTTAAATAACTTGAGGTGCATGATAGACATTATCTCTTGAAATAATTTCACTTAATGTTATATGCTTTCTTCCTTCTCTGCATCTCTAATTGTAACAATCTTCAACATTTTACATTGTTTTATAAGTCTCTAATATTGTTTAAATTATTTGTTTCAATCTTATTTAATTTTATACTTCAGATTGGAAAACAGTTTATTAAACTATATTTGCTCTTTTTTTCTGAAATCTCCAATCTTGTATTATTTGTTTTTCTTGCTCTAGTTTCTTATACTGTTTTTTGTAATCCCTTAATTTCTATTTCTTAAAATACAAACATTTTTCATTATGTGCTAAACATAGTTGGTTTACTAACTCTTAATACCTACATCACCACCACTAAATTATCTTCCATTTATAATCTTTTTACTTGAGTATAGGTCACATTTACTGATTCTTCCTATATGCAGTACTTTTACATTCTACATTAGATATTATGACTAATAGGATTTGAAGACATTGATTGCAGTTATACTTTCAAAGATAATAAGTTATTATCATTTTAATCAAGCAATTAATATGTTGCATTCAGACCATAAACTAAAATCTCAGGTCAATTATTTTATCATGAGTCGTGCTGATTGGAATTTAGCAGTACATGCAAACCTCACAGCTTAGCCTGACATTTGTGTGCTGTCGGCACAGATTCAGGTTCTTGGTGTGGGTTTCTTCTTTCCAAGTTCTGTCTTTCTTATGGATATTTCAAAATCATTAATTTAACTATTCAAAGAAAAATAATTTTAAAAATTTCTATTTGGAATTTAGCAAGTAATAACATATACTTGAGACCTGGCCTCAGGCAAAAATAAGAACATATTGATATCTCCCAGTATAGTATATTTCTTTGATAAGAAAAAACACTGTACAAATATCTTCTACTTTTCTTCACTTTCCATTTTCTTCAGTCATTCCTGTGTAAGCACTTTACCTTTTTTTAAAAAAAAATAATATTTATTTATTTTCAGGAGGAACTGTTTTATCTAATTACTCTGAAATGGAATTTTAATTGTATGGCAAGAATAAAATATCTAAAATATTCAAAGTTCATAGATTTTCTTGTATGTCTTCCATATTCCTGTTTTGAATTTATATACACACATTTGGAAAGCTATTCTGCTGCTCCCAATATCCTATCATGGGATTGATTGAATTTATTGAATACTTTAGTGATAATTGGTCAAAATATCCTGAACTTGCAGTGTTATAATCTAATATTATTTGAACCTTGTGGGCATGACATGGTATAGATATGGCAGCATTTTTTTTCATTTCTCCATTAACTTATGTTGTTAAATTCAACTGCTTCAAGGTGAAGTTGTTGCTATAATATTTATGAAAGTGATGTTATTGCAGAGTCCATTACAAGAAAGGATGCAGCTGGATCACAGGTTTTGAGATATAACTTTTACTGCCTGAAGCTGTTATTTAAACTCCAGGACTGAGTACAGTGTGATGTGATCACCATTTTTCAAACACAGTGTTTTCTATTAGTATTTTATGTGAACGCAGAACCAAAACATGAGGACCACTGCATTTATACACAAACCCATATTATATTCAGAGTTCTATTTTTTTATTGTGATAAGCATAACTAAGATATCCTAATTGAATTCATTTTGTGCTTTAATAACAAAGCGTATTTAAAATTCTGATGAGTAAACCTTTTTCTAGATTTTTACTTTTCTGTTTCTTTCTATTATCAAAAATAGAGTTCTTTTAAGAGTATATCAGAAAAATTATTTACTTATTATGCATAAGAATATTATAGTTTGGATAGCATTGCAAATGATTGTTGACAATAGAGACACTGGGGAGAAAAGAAAGAGTAGGCAAATATAATTTTAATGGCTTCTTGCTAGTTATAATTTCATAACAAATTTTTTCTCTATTTATCAAACATAGACTACTGTGTGATCTAATTTCTCCTCTCACTAAATCCTCACATTTTTAACTTCCAGCCAAGATTTATCTCTTAAATAAGCTGAGCTAGAGGGGTCAGAATTTATGCAGTGTATATAACAATAGGTTTTTAAAAGCAATAAAGAAATGGCTTACAATTAATGGAGCCTAATATCCATGTGTGGTAGAACTGGGCAAGATACAGATAGATTAATACTCAGATCAGGAAAACAGTCCTGTGTAATTCTTGTTGTCTAAGGGTGACAAGGAGATAAACAGATAAGGGAATTCCAAACAAATTTAATAGATAAAAACCCCCAAATTTATACTTCTTATTTCTTTAAGAACAGAAAATTTTTTAAAATATAAATTATAGTAGCAGCATATTTTGGATTTGTAACACATATAGATGCAATAGGCATATCAATAATAACACAAATACAAAAATGGAAGAAATAGACATTTTCATTTCTCCTTAGAGTTAATATGAATATTAAGTATATTTTATGAAATTAAGATTTCTGCTATAAATCCTAGATCAAATACTTTCAGAGATAAGAACACGATACCCTAAAATATGGTACATTGACAAAAATTGAAAAGGTAGATCTCATCTTCTGCTTTGTCCTCTGAAGCCATGTAAATAACTTTCCTCCCTTCTCCCCAGAAGACCTGAATATATGTTTTACCATATATCTGGAGGAAAAGAATGAAGATACTTTTGTATTAAGGAATATGAACAAATAGTTTTTGCTAATTTCCCCCCTAGTTTATGACCATTATACCAAATGCTTTTGTCCAAGCATAATTCTATGCAACTGTCCATTCTTCATCAACCCTGACTGTAAAATTTACTGTTTCCCTGAGTCTTTGGGTCTTCATATCTGAAGCTTCCCATGTCATATCAAACTCTGGTATAAAAAAAGTATTTATGCTTTTCTCTTGTTAAAATTATTTTTTTGTCATAAACATATCAGCCATGACATTACAATGGGTGAGGACAAGGTTCTGTATGTTATCCCTTACAAGAAATTAGAATTAAAATAATTATTTAAGATATCATAGTAGAAAATATTCATTTAATGTGAAGGATAGTAGTATTCAAGGAACAGAGAAATACTACCAAACATAGTCAGGATATGTTGAAAACAATGTAATTGCCAGATGTAAATTCAATTGCATGGAGTATGATGTAAATGTGTATGGATAAAAATTAAGTTTAAAAGCAGAGATTGCCAGGCTGTTCAAAGAAAACTAGTAGGCAACTATAGGCTGTCCATAGCATACCCATTTTAAACATAACGATCTAAAAAGACTGAAAGTAAAAAGGTAGAAATGGACAAAACATGCAAACAGTAATCATATGAAAATTGAAATGGCTATATTAATATAAGATAAAACAGAATTTTTAAAAGCATGCTATTTGAGATGAAAAGGGACACATATCAATAAAAAAGTTAACCTTGATATTTATAGGAATCATAAAAATGTGTCTACTCAAAAAAAAATGTCCAAAAATGTGAAACAAAATTTAGAAGATCTTAAAGTGTGTGTGTGTATGTGTGTATGTGTGTATAAGTATATGTGTGTGTATTTGTGTATGTGTGTGTGTGTGTGTGTGTGTGTGTGTGTATAATTAAAAGTAAGGGTTAAAGATTTCGGTACTGTGATGATTAATCTTATGTGTGAAACTACTCTGGAGTTCAACAAAGAAACATAATTTCCAACACTATTAGCCTACTAGATATACCAATTATCCATAGCAAATTCTATCAAGGAATAGAAGAATGTCTATGGCCTCAGGTGTGCATTTAGCATTCTTCATAATATATCATAGTGAGATGATAAAATGAGCTTCAATGAAGTTTTAATGGTTTAAATAATGTAAAGCATGGTTTAAGACAATAATGAAATGTTGTCTTAACATTTAATGTAGTTTAAAAGTAATAACATAAAACTCATAAATGAACCAAATATATGCCAGTTAAAAAATTCTACTAGAAGTAATCAAAAGAAAAATCACAATAGGATTTAGAAAACACCTAGATACATGAAAATTAATATGTAATATAACAAATGTCATAATCTGCTCTATCCCTAACCCAACATGTATATGAACCTGAAATGATTTTCTTGTTTAGACTTGAGTCCCATCCTCAAGATATCTCATTATATATATGCAAAAATCCAAAATTCCCCCAAATCTGAAATCAAAACAACCTGGTTTTAAACATTCCAGGTAAAGTATACTCAACCTGTATTAAAAATTCTCATCTGGGGACTTGCATCTTGAAATATAAAAACATGTGACTAAACATGTGCAAACATGTGACTAAAGCAATTGAAAATGGGTTAATGATGTGAATATCTACTTTCCGAAAATATATATACAAATATTCAACATCCATGTGGAAAATTTCTCAATAGAATTGCTAATAGATAAGTGCAAATCAAAAACACAATGAAATATGGCTCTCATACCCTCATATGGCTATAATTTAAAGACAGGGTAAAAGAAGTGAGATAATACACATGTTAGCAAGGATGTAGAGAAATTTGACACTATACATGATTCTGGCAGAAATGTAAAATCAGGAAAACACTGTTTTAAAGCAGTCTGGCAGTCCCTCAGAAAGCTCAACCTAAGTTTACATGTAAATCAACAATACCATTCCTAAGTGGATAAACAAGAGAAAATAAAACATACATCCACACCAAATTTGCACATAAGTCTTCATAGTATTATTATTAATAGTAGTACAATGTGAAAATAACCTAAATATCTCACTTGAATACTGAATGCTGAAAGTACAATGTGGTACATTCACAATGAAATATTATTTGGCAATTATAAGTAATAAAGTATTGATATACACTACAACATGGTAAATCTTGAAAACATTATGCTGAGAAGAGCCAGGTGCCCAAATCATATGTTATATGATTAAACTTTATGAAATATGAAGAAAAGAAAACTATATAGAGACACAGGGTGGATCTGCCATTGCCTAGGGACAACAGAGTAGAAAGGGAGATGGAGACTGACCTCATGTCTACTCAGGTATGTGATATACCTTCAGGGACAAGGAAAAAAGGTCTCAACTTGATTATAATCATATTTTTCCAACTCTGTGAATATGATATACTATACCTGATTATAAACTGTAAATGGTTGAACTATATAACAATAAAGCTGTTACATAATAAAAACACATTCAATAAGTCAGTGTCTCTTACAGTTTTTATTATACACATTAAAACCACTAAAGCTTGGCTACGATAATAACTTTTGCAGTCAACTAGAAAGCTAGGATTAGGGCCTCATTTAGAACTGCATTATTTGGACTTCAAATTTCAAATTTCCAAATAGGTAGATTATGGGTATTTCTCAACAAGGAATAATAAAGGGATGTTTGAATAATAAAGGGATGTTTGGTCCCTTTATTTATTTAATCCCTTTATTTAATTCCCAAAGTTACACTATTTCCATTGAACCAACTTAATGATGCTACTCTATTTTCTTTGACTTTTCATGGTCTCACTTTTGCCAGGATTAGTATAACCACTTCTTTGGTATAGACCTCTGTAATTCTAAAAATAAACTTATCTCATTCATGTGTTGCTATGCAGCCAATTACCCTATAGTTCAGTTAATTAACTCATCAAGTCCCAAATTTTCAATTCTGTGATGACAACAAATATTCAAATATTATTTCAAAGTTGCCATAAATGGTGTATTTTTTGGCTCAATGTAATTTTCTGTAGGTGTTCGACATCTGGAATGATTGGATGAAGTGGGTTAAAACACGTTTATTTGTTGTGAGTCTGGGGTTTTTTGGTTCCATGTAGCTGGTTTTTCGATGGGCCTTTCCTGCTGTCCCTTACATGCTGTGGCCCTCTGGGATTAGTGAAAATAAGGGACACTCCATGTTATACATCTTGGTACTGGCTAGGGGTCATACCTCTTTCTCTGTGATTTCTCATTTTTAAGGCATCTATCTGAGGCTCAATTTCATAGTAGTGAGAATGTTCAGAAGTATCAATTCCTATGTATTAGAACTCACACAATGTACCTTTTACTACTACATTCTATTCATCACAAAAAGTCAAAAAGCCAGCCCACATTGATGAATAAAGAATATATACTTCCCCCTTTGATGATAAAAGCTACAAGGAAATCTTAATGTTCAACCATAATAAGTGTAGCAATGTTTAACTGACCAAATAAAGATGATAAACATCCCTTTATTATTCTTTTTTGAGAAATACCCATAATCTACCTATCATGGAAATTTGAAATTTGAAGTCCAATAATGTAGTTCTCATCTTTAGATGAGAAATAAAGTACTAAGTTTTCAGTTTTTCCTTCGTTTTACTTTGTTTACTTTGTTAAACATTTATATTACCTGTTTATCCCTCTGTAGAAAACTCAACGTGTAACCCTTTGTTCTACAGACTAAATATATAAACTCCTAAGATGCTAAGCAAGACTCCTTCATAACCTGAACTTTGACTAGCTCTTTAGTTAATTATTGCCATGCTTCTCAGTTTATTTTTATTACAATACATAAAGACTATTTGATTGATTGTAATTTTCTTTGTGATGATGATGCATAGCTCTAAAGCATATGGAGATGGCTTGTATACATTTCATTGAAGACAGAACAGGGATTGGAAAATAAACAAGATTTTAGGGTGTACAAATTTGTGTACCAGGAATTTGTGTATTTAGAAATCAATCTTCAATGAATGTCCATTTTATTTTTATTTATTTTCTTGCTACCAGGTAGCTCAGCTACATAAGCAGCTTTTTTTTTTTTTTTTTAAAGTTTGAGATAAAGTCTTCCTATGTTTCTGAGCTTTGTCTGAAATCTACAATTCTCCTGCCTCGGTCTCCTGAGTCCCTGGAATTGCAGAAATATTGCATGGTACCTGGTATGAATATTCATTTTTAAAAACAAATGATCGGCATATTTTTAAGACAGAGTCTTATTCAACTGCCTAGCATACAAACTCATGTTATATTTTATTTCTGAAAAGTAGAAATTATACTGATATAGTAAAAGATGCATAGAGTAAAATATCCATCCAATCATTTTTTTACAAAAATGGCATTCATAGTAGATTTGATCAATTGCCCTAAACAACAGAATGTAGACCTAAAACACATATAATTTAAATTACATTGTTTTTACTCTAACAACATAGTTAAATAATAATTAAATAAGAAATAATTAAATAAGAAATGCAAACTATTTCTTATTTTAATTCAATGTTAAATTTTTACTAAAAGCTCAAGTGGAAAGTCAAACCTATTGCTATTGCTCATAGAGTTTGTTTTTATAATTTGTTTTTCAATTAAATTTTATGTTAATTACTGATTTAAAAATATGAGCATAACAATTATATTTTGCTTGATTATAAAACAGGATCATTATAAAACCATAAAGAAATTCTTCAAAAAAAAATTCCTCTGCAGTAAAAAGTTCAAATTCCAGATTCTAATGTGACCAGAAAACAATAGCAAGAAGAGATCTATTAAAAAGCAATGCTTCAACATTTGAACTTTGCTTATGAATTTGCATGTTTAAATGTGAATAAAATCTGTTTTGCAGTTCTTTATTGAGCTCATCTCACACTGAGTACTTATATGTAATATTTAGTATAATTTTAAAAGTATAAAATATAAATATGTGAATTATGTGTGAAAATTGATCAAATGTTATGCAAATAGCAGAAGAGCTCAATTGATTCATTCAGGCAACAAATATTCACTAGGAATGTTGTTTGTCCTGAAGCACAGATTTTGTTCAATAATTTAAATTGATTTCATTAAAAATTCAATGTCTTCTAAGTGGAGAAAGGAAACTCAGACTGAGATATTAAGAAACATGAAAGTAAAAATTATTTGGGGACATGTATGCTCTTTCAAAAGTAGCTCTTTCAAGGGTTTAATAGATAATACTTATTCAATTTTGCAAACTTATTTCAGTAGCTACATAATCCTCTATGAAAATATCAATGTCTGAAGAATCTCTTAGAAAAGGGACAGACAGGAAAATGAGCCTCAAATTTGTCTGTGTTGTTTCCCTGTGTTTATTTACTAATACACAATGCAGGGAATAAAGGTGTAGGATACATCTGAGACCTCTGATTTGTAATCTTTCTAAGATCTGAAATGAAAGGAATGAGTTGGAATTTGGGCTACCTAGAAATTTGGAATTTGAAGTCCAAATTCAGTTAGCCACAAATTCTACTGTATTGTGACCTATTCCCTTAATGAAGTGGTCAAATTCTTAACTGCCTATGCTCAAATCTAACTACATAGGCTCAGAGCAACCGAGTAAACAATAGCTTGGTGGTAAATAAGTTGATTTCAGTTATCTCTGTGTTAGAAGAAAGAAACTGAAGTCTAAGTTAAGTTCTTAAAAAATATATAAAACTCAAATTGAGATCTAAAAAGAACTAACTACAGTAGATTGCTGATGTAATAACATACTTAGTCATTCGACAGTTGGGAACAATCTAGAGAAATCTAGCTCAGTCATCTTATCTATGAGGATAATTACAAAATATGCATGTTGCACACTTCTCTGTATGATAAAAATTATAATATCCAAATTGAAATGCAAGAACAGTTAAAAATTAAAGAGTACATGTTATTATTCTCCTACTTCAGCTACAATTTAAATTGCTTTTTAGGGCAATTAATGGAAAGTAGCAAAAAATCCCATAATGTTAGCTCTATTCAGAGAAAAATTATTGCACTTTTTCCTTAAGAGTTAAATATCTGTCTTTACAAACAATTCAAACATAATATAAGTATTACAGTATATTGTCCATTACACATTCAATTCTATATTAAAATTATAATTAAGTTAAGTTCTACATTTAATTATATTTACATAAGCAATAAAAAAAATCAGCCCAAGTACAGAATGCTAGCATAAACACAATGTTCATAAATACTTAGACAAGCAAAATAACAATGATTATTAAAAATAGTTAATGACACAGAAAGTCTATGAGAGCTAGGTGCAACTATTTCATAATAATTATTGTTAAAGCTTATTTTCAAATATTTATGATGTTTAAGAATGTGGAACTGAAATTTCATACAAAGTATTCCTCTACTAGTAATGCCCAAAGCCATTTAGTCAGTAGCTAACTGTTCTCTCCTACCCTGTTGGTATTTTCTGTTGATTCCTGTGCTGTAGTTTAAAAGCTACATAATTAAATTGCCCTGACAAAAAACTGCCATACTTAATAACCCAGCAGTGTAAGTGACTGAAGTATTTGTAACATAAACAAGAAAAATAATTCGTGTGATTATAGTTACATCACATTTTACCTAACTATAAAATACATGAGATATGAAAAGTCAGTCCAATATGGAGGATTCAAAAATTAGAACATGAGTTTGTGTTCTAAAGCAAATTAGATGAAATTAGCACTGAATACTGTGGGAGAAATGAAGATGAATAATTTCTTTAACCTTATTTAAAAAGTAAAAACCAGTAATTTATACAAATTCCAAGATGGAATAATATACATCATACCATATCTATTCTTTGCAAACCCTTAATCAAGAGTCAGCTGCAATATGAGTAGAAAAATGAAAGTCAGTGTTTACAAGCATGCATAGCATATTGAAATGGCACTTTTCTTTTCTTTGTATATTACAAAAGTATTTATTGCTTTAAAAAATGTCCTCAACATAGAGACTTTGAGAAACACTATGATAGAACTCAAAGGATGGTCATGGCAGAAATAAATATCATGAAAAAGGCTTAGGAAAAGTGGTTGAAATACTAGTACTCATAAAATATATTTATTTCTGCTTTTACTACATGCAATCATTGTGCTAAAAATTTATGTACATTTATACATTTGTTTTATTCTCAAAACAGTAAGATAGAATGTATTAAAATTCAAAGATGCAGAGACTGAGTCTTCAAAATATTAAGTATCTCATCTGAGGTCTCAAAGGTAATACATACACAGAGAGAAATTAAATATAGATCTAATCCAAAATCTGAGAGTTTATCACTCTTCTACATTGTATCTTTCCCAGTAGCAACCACAAGCATTATAATAATATCTAGGTTTATATTTGCACAATTTTGTCTTAAATCAGAATATTTCCATTATAACATGAAGATGGAGGGAGTAAAGGCTATCATTAGTATCATTGTTTTTCACTTCCAACTATATGTGAGACAATGCCCAGATGTTTTCACAAATATTATTTAACTTATACAGTAGCTGACTGCAAGTTCAACTTAAAATTTTTGATGGTACAAATTAAATATTCCTGTAAGTCATTGTTTGTCCAGGAAATACTCAATTAACAATTCACCTCTCCAGATTTGACATAGGGTTCATTCTATGAAATAAAATAAAATTAGAGAGCATAGTATTAGAATTAGATTTATATTAAAGTACAGTCATTAGCAGGGCACGGTGTTGCACGCCTGTACTCCCAACGACTTGGGAGGCTAAGACAGGAGAATTGTGAGTTCAAAGCCAGCCTCAGCAACTGTGAGGTGCTAAGCAACTCAATGAGACACGGTCTCTAAATGAAATACAAAATAGGGCTGGGGATGTGGCTCAGTGGTGGAGTGCCCCTGAGTTAAGGCCCGGTGTGTGTGTGTGTGTGTGTGTGTGTGTATAACCCTAACCCTAACCCTAACCTTATGGAAATATTCTGATTTAAGACAAAATTGTGCAAAATTTTGTAGTCGGTGTAGTACACTTACAAATATAAACCTAGATATTATTATAATGCTTGTGGTTGCTACTGGGAAAGATATAATACATATATATATATACACACACACACACACATATATATATACACACACATATATATACACACACACACACACACACACACACACACACACATACACGCACACACACAGTCATTAGCAGTAAACATATTTAAAAGGGAAAGAATTTCCATTATTATTGTGCTTTGAAATAGAAGCTAGTATTTTTCTTCTCAAGGATCTAATTTTAGAACTTGGGAGTTTTCAGAAGGCATAAGACTCTTGTGTAAATTTATGTAACATGGATGTATATAGTGATATCCTTATAGACATATTTTTCTTGAAATGAAAATTAATGGAAAAATAGAGTCTATGGTATCTCACATCAACATTTTAAAATTCTTTATTGAAGTGCTTAGTTTACTCTTTTCCCATGATGATTTTGATCACAATACGAAGGAAAATTTGTTATAGGAATAAAATTATGGTTCAGTATTAGAAAATCTGTTATTGCAGGTTAATATACACCAATAAAGTTTTAGGATTTAGGAAAATAAATTTCTCTATATCTACAAGAAATTCTTTCAGAAAAGTTAACACACATTAAGAATTAAATGTTTTTTCAATAATACAAAAAAGTCTGAGGCTTCAACTCTGAAGTAGCAACTTACCTGTTTGGAAAAAAAAAAAAAAAGATATAGTATCACAAAATTCCAGAAAAAGCCATGTATGCCCACTATTCTCAAGAATAATTAACTAAGTTGGCCAGTAACAATGTTAAATAAGAGACAAACTGAAGCAGTGGGAAAATATATAGTCTCTCTTTGGAAGACTTTATAATAGACATGGAAGCAGAAAAATATATAAGAAATTCTAACATAAACAAACAATTAAGCAAGTTAGGTATTTGTAAATATCTTTAAAACTTTGTATTTTCTTTACATTTTGAAATCTAGCAAGCATGAATTTCATTAAAATAAATGCAAAGAAAGTTCTTACTTGGATGCAGAATAAATTTATACATCAGAAGGCATGGGAACAATTAAAAACCATCTGACATTGCACTAAGGGGAAGAACCGAGGACTTGTCCTAACAGGAACAAGGGAAGGGAGTTTGTGGAGCTCAATATTGTTTGAAGATAAGAAAAAATGAGCAAATCCAGTGGTTGGAAACTGACTTAAATTAGTGTGATACCAAATATTGCAGGTGTTGAAATATTCAGGCCAGTGATAAACTGGTCACTCTGTAATCTCACAAGGTCCAAAGGGTATTTTAGAATTCCAGAAAGTAGTTTCATTTTATGGTTTCAGTTCTCAACATAGCAACTTGTTCCTAACAGAAATCTCTGAAGCATGCAAAGGAGATTTGCACCCTGTTATAGCACTCGGTAGACTTTTGAATATTTCCTTTATCAGATTCTGTCTGTATCTCTAGTTTCTATTATTATCTATATTTTCCTGTCCTTTAGATGATGGAATGAGATGTTTTTGGTTCTTGTTCAGAACTGTGCAGCATGATGAAGATATCAGTTTTATGTACTTGATTTAGAAATTTAACATTATCACAATATAAATAACAGAAAAAAAATGTGTGTGTGTGTGTTTGTAGAAAAACAAATATGTAGGGAAATTATAATGGGATTTTTTTCATTAAAATGTGATAATTATGTGGATAAACATGCCAAAGGAATGGTATAAGATATGGGATATAAAAACTATATAAATTAATCAAGTTAAGAAATATCTTAAATCACTAGGGAAAGTTGAACTTTTAGATAAATAAATATCAACTTGTGAAATGGTAAAATAGGCTCCTCATAGTATATATAGGAGAAAAGTAAAAAAAATGGATTTGATATCTAAATGTCAAGCATGGAAGCAAGGAGGAACTCTTCAAAAATTATCATCATTACTACAACAGGCTAATGGATATCATGAACATCCAAGTGTTATTCCCTTGGAAGAAACACTGGAAGTATATAATATGAAGCTGGAGGATGAATAAGCTAAGTTTATCCACACAGTATAGAAAATAAATGAAATTTTAAAAATAAAAGATGAAAATTTCAAAATGTAAATTATATCAATGAATCCAAAGAACTGTTATAGCTAAGGAGACTCAAGACATAAATTTTATCTAAAAGCAGCATGTGATGCCAGATTGTATTTTCTCCTGGAGTGAGTACAAGTTAAACTTACATTATTTGATCCATTGGCAAAAATGGACATGGGAGATAGATTAATACGGTATTATATTAAATTTGCTTGAGTTTACAATAATACTGTAGTTAAAGGACTATATTTATCCTTAAGCAATATAACCATAAATATATACAGTGAAGATCCATGGTATATGTATCTTACTCCCAAAAAGTCCAGGAAAAATGTATATCTGTATCTATAAGCCTACACATACATATAAACACACACATATGCAATGTGCATGCTTATGTACAAAGATTGGGAGAGAGGTCACAAATCAGATCAAATGTTAACAGGCAAATCTGCAGGGTAAAGGGTAAATTTGTACCATTCTTGAACTCTATTGTAAGTTTGAAATTATTTATAAAGCAAGAAAAAAATAATTTTTCAACCTGAAGATATTTTGATAGTAATGATTCTAATTTTTTGAAGTACAAAAAGCAGAGAATGAGATAAGATAATTAGATAATAAATGTATATGCAAATGTATATGTAATAAATGTATATGCAAATCAGTGGCAAATTTAAGGCTGAGAAAGGAAAAAAAGCTCAATGAGGGTGTGGTTTTGTGCATGGGGAAAGTTCCCAGCTTGATCTAGTAGGAAACCTGGGAATGCAGTCTTACTTCAGTATTGTCTGTCTAGTGCCAGGGGGGCTAGACTTTTCTCTACCTGAACTAATTTTGGCACTTCCAACTCTCCTGGAGGGCAGACAAAGGGGTTCCATTTATGTAGAGTGCAGGGCAAAGAAGAGTATGGGTGGCTGGCCCAGGAAAACAGTGGGGAGTGAGTACACAAAAGCTCACAGAAAGGTAGGGAGGATTTAGAAGGTCAAGTGAAAAGTTGCTTCATGTTTTGAAATGGAGACTCCTCTTAAACAGACTTGAAAACTAATGTGTAAATTTGGAAGAAAAGGAAGCTTTAGAATTACTTAAATAGACTAATAGTTGTCCCATTCCAGATGTAATTTTTCAAACTTATCCATAATGTTCCAAATGTCTTATGGAAAATAGATGGATTTTTAAACTTAAAATAAACCCTTCAGATATATGAAAATCAAATCTTTGCTGTTAATAATCACAGGTACCACCTTTTCTCTCCGATAATTCAGTCCTAAATGTTGAATGTCTCAGGACAGAATCATGTCACACCCTAGAGTTTTTTTCATTTTATTTTATTTGCTGGTAAGTATATAAATAAAGGATTCCCCAGTGCTTTCAATATTTTCTCCATAATTTTTTTCTCTAGGTACTCTCTTAAAATTTCAGCAATAAAATCTCCTTGTGTGTATATTATAGTATTCCAAATATTACAGAAAGTTTAAGTTCCCAATACCCTACCTGAGAAACATAAGAAATGTACCTTCTCCCCACAGTGACACAGACAAAAACACCTCCACATGTTTTCAACATGTACTTCCAAACACTCCTTAGGCTTAAGTGGATATGATGTTGTCATTAAGACAGTGAAGTTATTCAGGAAGGTAAGAGTTTAAAATTCAATATAGAACTTTTAAAGTATTATTTTTAAATTATGAAAAAGTCATTTTTTCCTGAGTGTTTTAAAATTTGAAAAATAATATCTATTTTACAGATTTGATTTCTACTGGAAATCAAAAGAAGAACTACATTTATTTTGTTAAATATATCATGGATATATTCTAAATAATTTTACATGTGCTCAGGTAAAATTTGAATATTAAAGATAATAATTTTTAAAGTTTATTAATTTTATAGTTTTTTAATGTTGCAAATATTTTCTTTTGATACAATAAGTATATATATATAAATAATGTTTTCATTAGCTCACATATTTCCTAATGTGAGGAATATTTTCTCAGACAATGAGACCAAAAAGTGTTGATAATCATAAAATTCTGATTTTATCCTATAAAGAGTATACAAAAAGATGGTACAATTCATAACACAGTTTCTTAAAAAGGTATAACTTATCATGATACTCTGAAAAAATAATTTTTATTATAAGTAATCTATCGAGAAACATTTTATATATTCAAAATAAGACATTTTAGTTGATTTTTAATATACTGTCTTATGATCACCTAGAATTTTAAATACTATATTATACAATATTATATACATTTATTTCAAGTGCATTTACAGATATACAATCTGAAAAATAAGCAACATATTTTTCTTATTTTGACCTATGATTAAACAGAAGGGTTAAAAGAGTGAACAAGTGTGTGCGTGTGTGTGTGTGTGTGTGTGTGACAGTGGCAGAGAGTGAGAGAGAAGGAGAATCAGGTGGAGGAATAGTTTACACAGATCTGAATTAATTATAACCCCTGAGGCAGTTTCAAGCTAGGCAACATTATTGAGCCAATTGAGGTGACTCATAGTCTCTGACAACTGTAATAAAGCACAGCAAAAATAAGCTCTATAGAGAATTAGTTATGTCCAGGAAAATACTTTCCACTGTGTTTTCATAGAAAAAAATTTGTACCATAGGTGATTTGGAGATTGTGATTGAAATGTAATATATGTTAAGCATGTGTATGGGCAGTTTGAAGGAGGAATTTAATGGACAGTCTGGAAAGCAAGCATATATGCTCCGGAATACTTGTAAACCAAACGGAAAGTGTAAGTAAAAAGGGATAACATCCTTTACAAACACATAATGATCATTTTAATTAACTGATTATAAATCAAGCAATTATTCGAAAGAATATTTATTTGTTTCAGTTACAGTTGGGTGACTTTCAGACTTATCTTTTGATCTCCAGGGATGTTTCACAAGTATAGAATAGTCTCAAAGTTCATAATCAACCAACATAATAAAAAAATAGCAAAAGAAACTGAGAGGCCATGCAGAGGAAAAAATCTGATAATAAGTTTGAGGTAATGTAAGTAAAAGTCTATTAATAGAATGACAAGTTGGAGGTAATATACCCTCAAATGTGCACTTTTATAAAGGTACTTGATTCTAGTAGGCGATTCTATGCCTTCAAATAATTATGTGTTCATGTAGATGAGGATTTTTATTTCAAAGAAGTTATCTCTCAGAGATATTAAATTTTCAAAAGTAATACATAGTTTTACTGTGTGGTTTTATACTCTTACAAAGTGTGGTAATTGGAAAAATAGTTATCACATTTTATTTCCTGAAGTGTTTTATGCATTCTGTATGTAGTTTTGCATGAAGTATTAAAATACATATTGATTTCCTATACATATGACAACTTTATTTTTGATAACACTAAAGTTTGATTTATTAAGTAAAATTTTATAATAAAATTATTCCAATACTCAGAGACTTTCAACATGTATAATCAATATAGGACATTTAATCTTTATTTTCTCACGTATGCATGGAATTTCATTATCTCAAATAATGCATAGCTCTGATATTTAGGAAAATCACTTTGTTTTGCCAATGCAAAATATAAAACCAGTTTTATTAGTAACAAATACAAAGCAATTTTTGTTGGGATGAGTGAAATAATCATACTGCTATAAAAACACTAAATTGTTATAATTCTTGTAGAAATCTTTTTGATAATGTATCTCAGTATGATTTGAAATTATTTTATTTGTAGAGCCACCATTTTAACTTATAGAAATCTTGCTGAGAGGAAATGAGGCTGTGTGTGTGCAAGGTTCTTCAGAGAAAAATATTCACTTATAGTGTTATAATAATTGTGAAAAAATATAATCTAGATATAAAATATATCTGATTGTCTAAATAATCATTTGAAAAATAGAAATATAAACATCAGACAATAACTGAAATTACTTTTGTGATGATGTTTAAGCACGTGTGACATTTCTTTAGCTAATACAAAATTATAAATATATGTACATAAGCATACAATATAATGCTTATGATTCAGTATGAAAATGATCTAGACTCTGGACAGAAATTGGCAAGAAATTTATTATTTTCCAGAATCAACAGTGATTTACCTGCATAAAAATTCCACCATATTCTTTCCAATACAATCACCAAAATACTTACTACTTAGTGCTTAGTACTTACGACTCTGAGGGTTATAAAATATGCCATCATTAAAGTATCTGTTTGTATCTAACAATGACAAAATTTGGAAATAATTAATCTACCTTCTTTTTTCTCCCAAAGCTATTCCCTTGACTTTCATATGTGCACTTTCCTGATGAATCTCCCCCCCCCCCTCAATATTCGATTGTGAGGCTGGCCTTGAATTTGCTATCCTCCTGCCTCAGCCTCCAAAGTGGCTGATATCACAATGCCAAGCCTCTTCCTGATTCTTGAGGAAGTCTTATTTGTGAAGAAAGTTCTCTGGTATCTGTGTGTTCCAATGTCCTCTTATTATGAATCTTATTATAGCAGTCATAATGGATTATGATCTTACACTGCAGATGTCGTTACATGGATCAAGACCCATTCTAAAAGCCTTCAATATCCAAATATCATCACATTTGGACTTACTGAATGTGAGGGCTTCAACACACAAATTTGAAGGCACACAGTCTAACACGTAAAACCACTCATACTTTCTCTTCTGAAAAATCAGGTTTACTGTTGTTTACTTGGCTTATTTTTTTATTGCCGCAGTCTGGCTGGGCAAATAACCAGGAGGTGACAAGCAACTTGTGAAGGTTGAAACAGCGGGAGCCACTTTATTACGGGACAGTAGAAGTATATATACCCAACTAATTACACATAGCTTAACTTAATTAACATCATCTATATAGAGCAGTCATTAAGGAATCCTCATCATCTTAATTGCTTGCTGGCATTACTTCACAAACCACTCCTCCTGGCAAACTGCCAGGCGCCATCTTGACTTGGTTGTGGCCCTCAACATGTCCCCCCTTTTGTTTAATTAAACAACAAGTATGTAGCTTAGGGACCGTGCCTGTTTTAAATTGTCCAATACTACAAATGGACCTTACCCGTCATTGGATGGTCTGACCTCAAATTGTCAGCCTGCTGTCTTAGGTTGGTACCATTGTAATTGGATCTTACCCATCTTTTACTATCAGCCCAATACACTTAGCCATACTTGTGGATAACGACCATAGTGGATTTTACACATACACCATAAACAATCTGCCACAAGCAAAAAGGAGGAGCATACAAAATGCCATGATATCAAGCCATTTGATGACTCCTTTTGGAAAAAGTGTACCACTGATGACACCATCAGCAAAGATACCCCAGTACTACCACAATTCTTTGCATCAACAGATAGTTCACAAAGCATATAAGTGATACATAGTCCAGGCAAGTTCTGCAAGCAGTTTAAAGCAGAGGAATCCATTAATATGTCCATTTCCTCTTAAAGTACATCCACTCTTTGATTGAGCATCACTTGTTGAGCTACAGCATTCATTGATGCATCAGTTTGTACAGTTTGTGTGATAGCTATCACAGAAGCTTTTGCAGCAGCAGCAGAAACAGCAATGGCTGTGATGATGGTAGCTGTAATTCCGAAGTCTCCTTTGGTTTTCAGTAACACTGGAAATCCCTCCATCCTCGTCCTCACCAGCACTGGGAAAAAGGCAGCAACTCTGGCAATGATGGCTAAAGAAAATCCTGTAGCATTCCAGCAGGCACTAAAAAAACAAACTCCTGAAAAATTTAGTACATTATCTCAAGGTTTTTTACATTTGAAATAGGCCTCAATGGTGCTCATTATTCACTAGCCTCCAGGTGTGGGAGAACCATTGTAGCTAAATTGGAGTTCTGGATATCAGCTGTTATGGATTTAAGATATTGCTAACCCTGCATTTATCCACAGGAATAGCAAGGAGTCCCGTGGCAGCATCTGCAGCAAAGAAGGAAAAACTGTCGACTCATTAGTTATTGGCATTGGAAATGGCCAAACTTCAGGGACGCCGAAACGTCTTCTGCAGCTGGCTGTAGCAACCCCGGGCAGCCCCAGATGGCCCCGGGGAGTGTCCTGGACTCAAACTGCCACCAGGCACAGGGAGCAAGAGCCTGCAAGACTGTGCCTCCAGGTCAGGTCTGGGTTTGGGCTGGAGGCAGTGGTGTCCCACTCCCTGGGTGGGGATGGGGAAGAGCCATGGCTGTGGCTGCTGCTGCCACTTGGAATGTTCCTGCTGCGCTGTGACTGGTTCCCACACGCAGCAGCCTCCGTGTAGCTTCAGGAACCCTCTGGTAATGGAAAGTATTTAGTAGTAGCCTTTTGTTGCAACTCCTTCCCTGATAGTCCTTCCTCCTCTGAACTTTCTTCGTCTTTCTGACTAGAGTTCCTGGACTTTTATCAACGTATGCCCTAACTGTTCTTGGTTTTATTGGGGTGCCTCCTTCCTTCAGCAGTTTACTTAACATGCTTTCGGTTTGGTTCCACCCATCTTCTGATCCCATATTTCCATAACAAAGACAATACAACACACCAAGACAAAACAAGACAAAAACACACTGTATCAATCTTCTCCATTTTCTTGAAATGACCATCCTTCCTCTCGCCCAATCTGCTTTTAGGGAGAGCAGCTTTGCTCCCAGGACAGGAGCTTTCCTTGTCACTTACCTCTGAGCTTCCTGGGGCTCCCCGTATGGGCCACCATTTGCTGCAGTCTGGCTGGGCAAATAACCAGAAGGTGACAAGCAACTTGTGAAGGTTGAAACAGCGGGAGCCATTTTATTACAGGACAGCAGAGGTATATATACCCAACTAATTACACACAGCTTAACTTAATTAACATCATCTATATACAGCAGTCATTAAGGAATCTTCATCATCTTAATGGCTTGCTGGCATTACTTCACAAACCACTCCTCCTGGCAAACTGCCAGGGGCCATCTTGACTCGTTTGTGGCCCTCAAGGCTTTATTCTTTGTCTTCTTTTTTTTTTTTTTTTTTCTGTTAAGAGGTGGTTTAACCCAATCAATAAATGGGCCAAGGACCTGAACAGACACTTCTCAGAGGAGGACATACAATCAATCAACAAGTACATGAAAAAATGCTCACCATCGCTAGCAGTCAGAGAAATGCAAATCAAAACTACCCTAAGATACCATCTCACTCCAGTAAGTCTGGCAGCCATTAGGAAGTCAAACAACAATAAGTGCTGGAGAGGATGCGGGGAAAAGGGCACTCTTGTTCATTGCTGGTGGGACTGCAAATTGGTGCAGCCAATTTGGAAAGCAGTATGGAGATTTCTCGGAAAGCTGGGAATGGAACCACCATTTGACCCAGCTATTCCCCTTCTCGGTCTATTCCCTAAAGCCCTAACAAGAGCATGCTACAGGGACACTGCTACATCGATGTTCATAGCAGCTCAATTCACGATAGCAAGACTGTGGAACCAGCCTAGATGCCCTTCAATAGATGAGTGGATAAAAAAAATGTGGCATTTATATACAATGGAGTATTATTCTGCATTAAAAAATGACAAAATCATAGAATTTGGAGGGAAATGGATGGCATTAGAGCAGATTATGCTAAGTGAAGCTAGTCAATCTTTAAAAAACAAATACCAAATGACTCCTTTGATATAAGGGGAGTTAACAAGGACAGGGTAGGGACGAAGAGCTTGAGAAGAATATTTACATTAAACAGGGATGAGAGGTGGGAGGGAAAGGGAGTGAGAAGGGAAAGTGCATGGAAATGGAAGGCGATCCTCAGGGTTATACAAAATGTCATATAAGAGGAAAGGAGGGGTAAGACAAGATAATACAAATGGAAGAAATGATTTACAGTAGAAGGGGTAGAGAGAGAAAAGGGGAGGGGGGGAGGGGAGGGAAGGGGAGGGGAGGGGGGATAGTAGAGAATAGGACAGACAGCAGAATACATCAGACACTAGAAAGGCAATATGTCAATCAATGGAAGGGTAACTGATGTGATACAGCAATTTATATACGGGGTAAAAGGGGGAGTTCATAATCCACTTGAATCAAACCGTGTAATATGATGTATTAAGAACTATGTAATGTTATGAACGACCAATAAAAAAAAAAATAAAAAAAAAAAATAAAAAAAAAAAAGAGGTGGTTTAACAATTCCAAACACAATATTTCTCATCAGTTTTTAAAAGCTATTTACAAAAAGTTTCAATTCTACTACTTTTAGTTTTAAATATATCAAGCACTTCTAAATATATAGAAGGACTAGATATTCCACATAAGACCCTGTCCACTATTCACACAGCACTGGTAAATAAAATTGCACACGTAGCAATGGTTAAATATGAGGTATCTTCTAATATGACCATTTTGTCCTTGAACCTCTCCCTCCTCATTACCTTCTATTTTCAGTCCAGTGGATAAGTACAGGCATATGTAACACTTAGAGATGGTCGAACAAATCCATATCCAAAAGTCTTTTTACAGAGGACAAGCTTTCCTATGAATTTCAACAAAAAATGTACAAAATGTTCTAATTTTACTAACTACTTGGTCATACACTGGCAACCTCTTTAACATCTAGAGACTAGATGTTGCAAAATTGGGACTTAATTGTCCATTATATACACTATATACACAGCAAAAACAAAATGCACAAAACATAGAAAACTGATGTCTGAAAATGTCCAAATATGAACACACTAACCTTTTGCAATTGCTTCCCTCCCACCTCCTCCACATCACTGAGCAAATACAGACAGTACTATACCGCTCACAAAGGTGGTTTAATAGTTTCATCCCCAAAAGACTATTTCATATGAATTTTAGCAAAAAGATATTTACAAAGTGATATTTTACTACCTCTACGTTTAACATACATCTAGACAAGACTAGATGTTTCAAGTAAGGACTCAATTTGTCCACTATGTACATGACAGTCTTGAATACACTGCACACATGTAACAATAGTTCTAATTTGAAAATGTCTTCAAAATATGAGCATTCTGGCCCTTCACTGACCCAGTGGGCCTGGGGAGCACCGTGCCAGTGTGCTTACTGAGAGCCAAGAGTTGTCTATGGGTTTTGTTTTACTTTGCTGTGTACATAGTGTATATAAAGGACAAATGAGTCCTCCTAATCTACATCTAACCTTTCTAGATGTTAAAGAGGTTGCCAGTGTATGACAAGTAGAATTAGTAAACCAGTTTTGAATATTTTGTGTTAAAATTCCTAGGAAAGATTGTCTTCTGAAAATCTGAGCATTATTCTTTGTCTTCTTAATAAATGTTTATAATATACTGAAAAATATTTTACAGAATTTTGGTATAAAAGATTTGCTTTTTTTGTCTTTTAGTCATATAGCAGTGCTTTTTTTCAATGGATTTTATAATATAGATAATATAACTAGTAGTGAGTAAATATTTCATTTCTAGAATTAGACTGCCTTGCTTCATACAGATTCAACTCATTATCTTAAGTTATTTGAACATGTCCTTTTTGTTCCTTAGTTTGTTCTTCTCTGCAAAGATAAAATTGGACAATTCTTATAGGATTTTATCAGAATTAATTTTAAAAATACAGGCAAACCACTTAGAACAATTGCAACCCACATTAAACATCCAAATAATATTATCGATTATTAGTATTACATGGAGTCCTATTAAAATAAAGGTTGAAGTGGAAATGATATTTTTTTGTTGGAGCTTTAGTCATATTTCTAAGCAAATGCTCCTGATATCAAGAAATTATTTGACCAATATCTATGTGAAGCATACTCTTACTTCAGCATTTCCACAATCACCAAAGGTAAGAAATAGAGTTTTATTGGATATTATGTTACCTACATTAAATCTTTATATTATACATAGGCTCATAAATATCCAATTCAATGCCATGTTAAAATTAAATGATAAAATATTATTAGGATCTGTGTTTTAAAAGTGACAATTGTCATTAATTATTTCCCAATTGACTTTCTGCTAATCTTCTACCTATTTCTCTTGGGGCCTTTGATTTCTTAGAGTAATACACTAAGGGTTTTCCACCAGATTGGGCTTTTGTTCAAGAACCTGTCTTAGGGTAGGTTTTCTAGTCCTGTAGACAATGAATACCAAAGCCACAACTTTTCTTCTCATTCCTACTAAAATCATGTACACAAGCACACACACACACACACACACACACACACACACACACACACCACACACACTTAAGCATCCTGTTAAGATCTTCCTAAAATGAGGGCTCTTGGCTGATACTTTTAACCACAAATTGACTAATATATAGGATGGTCACTTTACATGATTTCCAAATTGTACATGAGCATCATGAAAAGAGGGGAATTACCATTCAAATATGAAATATTAAGACAATAGAAAAAAACTTTGAAAAACACCTCATATATTTAAGAGAGAAGTAAATGGGGGATATACATTGGGCTCTCAAGTCAAAAGTTACATTAAACATATAGCTCTGTCAATTTAGAGAGTTGACCTTCCCTTGCAAGACCAGAAAAATGTTAATTCCCTCTCCAGAGAACACTGGCACTTAGATGTAAAAGAAGGAACAGAGAGAGGAAGGGAAGGAAGAAAGGAGGGGGAAAACTGTGGAAAAGCAGAAAGAGAAAGGAAGAAAGAAGGGAATTCATTTTTTTAATTTTTAATTTTTCAGGATATGTGTGAATACAAATAATTCTCTAGAATGTGAAGTTGAAATCCATTCACAATTTTATTGACAGGTATGTTTTATAGACATGTTTTTTTCTGCCCAAGAATTTGTAAGCACCAAAAATATATGCCGAACAGCTACCATGTAGATATATGCAGGAACTGGCAGCAAACACTTCTACAAAATCCATTCCTTCTTTTACTGGGTCATGTTCAACCTCATAATAACATACAGCTACAATATTCAACCCTGTGATCTTCTTTCTCATTGTAGCAGAACATCTCTTTTCACTTTTAACTATATCAGAAAACCCATCTAATGGGAAAAAAAATAACAAAAGTTAATTTTGTCTTAATCCATATTAACAGCCTCAAAAAAAAAAACCTACAACAAAATTGACTAATAAGAAAGAACTGTGTGTGTATGTGTGTGTGTGTGTGTGTGTGTGTGTGTGTGTGTGTGCACTGTTGGAAATTGAACCCAGGACCTAGTGCCTGGCAAGTGTTTTACCACTGAGCTACATTCTCAGTTCTAGAAGAAAAGTATTTAAATATAAAATCTGTACCCTTTAATTTGGATGGAATGTGACAACTGAAATCCCAATAGTTTAATTTCCATTAAGAGTTCAGAACAAAATTAATAATTTGGTCAAAATGAGAGGTATATTTTATTCTTCAGCAGAATAACAACTATGAACAATGGTGAACTGATTAGTAAGACTGTCCTGCAAGAATATAATAGTAGGTATTATAATCTAGTTGAAATAAAAAAATTATAAACAGGTAATATATGATGTCATAGTCTATAGGAATGGAAAGACGATACAGACTGAGAATAGCTAATTGTAGCTGGCCAATCAGAAATTTACAGTAGAGCAAAGAAAAATGATAAATTTTATAGATTGTGAATAAATGAATATTTGATATGGAAATATCATATTTCACTAAACTATATTAATGAAATACTTGATAATATTTTTATTTCTAATAATAAATAGAAATAATTTCATTTATATTTATGAAGATAAATGTAGAAGTTATTACCTGGCTGTTCTATGTATTTTTTCCTCCCTCTACATGAGCCTGCTGACCTCCAGGAGGATACCCAGGAAGCTGACCTCAATGAATCACAGGTATGAGATTTGTGATTTCTGGGCTATAGGCAGCTTTTGTCAACAGTGTGTACTCACGCAATATAAAGCTTTATGGACTTAAGTGTATCCCTCCAAAATTTTATATATACAAGATCTAACCCCTTGTTTCTTTGAAGCCAACTATTTTAAACACAGAGCTTTTTAAAGAAGCAACTTAAAATGAAACCATTATAGTGAGCTTTATAATCCAGGATGACTGGATATCTATATAAGAAAAGGAGATTAATCATGCAGACAGAGAGACTTCAGTGATGTTCCTGCAGATCAAAAAGGCCATGCGCAGACATCTGAAAGCCAAGGAGACCTGCCTCTGCGAAGACCAACTCTGCCAACATCTTGATCTCAGAATTGCTAGGTTCCAGAATTGGGAGAAAATAGTAAATTTCTGTTGTTGAAGCTATGTAGTCTATGGTCTTTTCTTATAGAGACCCAAGCAAACTAACACAGAGGGCAAACTTTACTTCTTTTTTTTTTTCTACTCTTCTTATCCTGACACTCTATCTGTGCAGTTCATGGTTGGCAATGACTTAATTCCAAAATCACAGCCTCTTTTTGGCCACCCATTTTCACACACAAAGTTCCTGTTGGGCCCTTTTCTCTTCAGGTTGTCAAAGCCTTCAGTGCCCACTCTCTTTTGTTGATTCCTTTTAACTCTCCAAACCTTTATTGTGTCTACCTTAAACTCTCTTTGATTGTCCCTTTGAAAAGTGCAGTCTGTTTTTATGCATAATCTTTTGAGATACAAGGGCAACATAGATGCACACTACTGAGAGAAATCAGTTATTTTTATGGTGCAGTGATACAATGACATGTTGACTTGAATTTGCCATATATTACATATTATATTCTATGAAGTAGTCATACGTGATTTGGCATATTCTAATACTGAATATTATGTATTTTCTGTTATATAGTATATATTTTATTTTTTATATTAACAAGTCATTTACCTGACTGTGGTAAGTAGTCAGAGAATGAGAATCCTTAACAAACTACTGCTTTCTTTTTACAGCAGAGCAATGTTCTCACATACTAAGGGGAATAGCCAGTTCATAGATTTTTATATTCTATGTTTCTAAGCTTTTATTTATAAGTTATGACTTCTTGAATCTATCAGAAATAATGCAACAGACTACATGGGTTAAATCTCCTTATAGCCTTATCTCCTCAGTTGTTTCAAGAAAAGATAATATTTTGATTATTCTTAATTTTTATTCTTAGTAGTGTTAGCATGAAAGGGACTGGGCCAGGAGTAAACTTTACAAATCAGCACAGCTTTTTATTCAGGAACGGAGTGACACCTCTGATAGACTCACTTTCCTGGTGGAAAATGAACCACTGGACAAAGGAGGAGTATGGGCTTATGTACATAACACTGAGAGGTGACTTAATTAATGAGCATGCCAGTGTGGGCACTCAGGAATTTAGGGTCTGCTTTACTAATTAATGAGTGTGTCAGTTTGGGCACTCAGGAATTTGGGGTCTGTTTTACTAGGCGAGATGGTATGGGGTCTGAAGTCAGGGGTCAGTATCTTGGATTTATCTCATTGGGCCAGATGGAGAGCCTGAGGTCAAAGTTCAGTATCTGGAAAGGGTTTTTTTTTTTTGTTTTTTTTTTTAGGGAAGTATCAATGTTTTGTCCTCTTCCCAGAGACTGCCATTTCAGACTTGATGGATATCTCTTCCCAGGGGCCTGTCTTGTCACAGGGAAAGAATGTATTGGGAAAGTATCAATTTATTGACTTCTCACTCATCCCCTCTATCCAGGCCACACTTTTATGGGGTTTGTCATTTTCCATATCTAATAAGTAGAATAGAAATTTTGTCCTCTGACTTTCTTCTCTAAACAGAAATAAGAAAATTACTGGGTTGTTAAAATTCCATATTAAATGTATCTCCAGAAACATATGAACCAACACTTATCTTCAACATGAATCTATATTTACACCTCTATAAGAGTCTCTGTAACCTAATATCCTACCTAACCCTTTTGAGTACTTAGAGGAGGTAGATGAAAGACACTCTGTGCTTCCCCTAGAGCTAATGTGATTACTTCACCCCACTTTTATTTATTTATTTAATATATATCTGTAAATATATTTATTATAAATATATTATATATATACATATATTTAATATATATGTGTGTGTATATATATATATATATATACACATACATATACATATATATATTTGTTGATGGACCTTTATTTTATTTATTTACATGTGGTGTTGCAGATTGAACTGGGTGTTGAGGATCGAACCCATTGCCTCACACATGCTAGGCAAGCACTCTACTACTGAGCTACAACCTCAGCCCCTGCACTGCATTTTTATTGACAAATACCATGTGCTAAAAAATTTGCTACATTCTGGAAATAATGTGGGAAGAACACACTCACAAGCACCCACACAAACACACACACACAAAACTGGGGCCTATGGAGAAATTTATAAACAAATTATCACATTAATCATTTAAAAAGATGCATTTATATATATATATATATATATATATATATATATATATATATACACACATACACACACACACACATAGTATACACACACACACACACACACACACACACACTTGTGCATGGGGACCAAATACACTTTGCTCAAAATATTAATGGTTGTTACTAGAGGCTCAATGTCATCCCCTTAAATGGGAAATTGTCGAGGTTTTTGGCCCCTGTCTCCTCCTGACCAGCGGGAGAAGCGGGAAAAGCATGCCCAGACCAAGAGGAGCCAAGAAAGGTAAAAGTCAACTGGCCGCCCACACCCAGCCCTCCCTCCTGGGAGGACAATCAGACATGCCAGGGAGAACAGTCAAAGTAGGATCTCCTTTAATAAGGAAGTACACACAGCTTATATACTGCGCAGGAGCCAATCAAGATAAAGGTCAGAGGGGTGGAGCAAGTTCATGTGTACACCCATCCCATAGTCTGTAAGGGAAGGTAGGAGCTTTCCACAAGGGCAGAAGAGTCCTGGACTATCCTGAGGTGGTCCACCTCCTCCGTCACCACCCACAGCACAGCCTCCTGGCTGATCGCCAGAAGCCGTCCCAGCCACATGTGCAGCCTCAAGACCAGGAAGCAGGTAGCCATGCCCTACAGGAAATAGCTGGGTTGGGTGATGGATAGAAATCTTGTCTGGTAGCCAGTAGAAATTCAGAAGTTTGTCCATAGGCATACATTTTCAAATATCTTGCAGAGGTAAATAGGTAGGGTTCTCATCATTATGAAAGGGAAGACCTGCCATGGCCTCATGCTCACCAAATACTGAAGAACTAGTTACTGGTACAGATATTTAAGATAGCAACCAGAACAATAATGGCAAGAGGTGAGAATATAGGATGGATCTGACCTCTCAGTAGCGAATTAAGGGATGTAGACTGAAGAGGCAGAGAACTTAGCATTTGCTTTTCTACTGTAACATTTCATTTTAGAGTTAATAGCTATCATTAGAATGTTAAGTCCTAAGTCAGGATGATAAAAGGGAAGATACAATTATTGAGCTGCCTGGGATAGGAAAATATAAGTGGGTTAAGCACTTACTGAAGCAAACTTCACATGGATTGGTGACTGGGAATGGCCTGAACTAGCAGATAAACAAGATGGTGCCCACAGAAGGGCAATGATGAAGACAGAGGCTGGGCAAATGACACTGAGGATGATAGGGGATAAAATGTTGTGGAACAAAAATCATCTTCTGAAAGTCATCCTCAATCTTCAAGGAACATTTTCTTATTTGAAAGATTAATAAAATTTATATCATAGGCCTTTAGCCTCCTACGAATGATTAATATGTTAGCAACATTTTTCATAAAGTGTGCATATACTGATTTAGTTTGAACAATTGTTTTGTACTCAGACAATCAAACAAATAACATTATCTGTTTTCTGAGCATCACTGTCTGGTACCCTGCTGATGATACGTTTAATAATAGACTACATTTGTTTTAAGATATGACCCATGGATGCTGCTCGAATATTGATATTGTTTACTTAGAATTTATGATGCTACAGGTTTACAAATTCTACAAAAAAATCAATTCTAAAAAATACAAGAACCATATTTTGTGTTTCGTCACCATTGTAAATGATTGTGAATCAAGGACAGCAGCCATTGGTATGGGAGGTTGTTTCCAGCATATGAAGTTGTTATCCTATTGACTGTCCAGCTGCAGTTATTTCATGTTTTCCTCAGGGAGCCTTAATAATTTTGAGTGCTACATAAACCATATGAATTAGATTCCAAAATAATTAAACATGTGTTGTACAAAGTTTGTTTTCCTACTGACAGGCATCCCATTCTAAAATGTAACAAATCAAATAATGTCAGAAAAATATGAATCTACCTATAAATAATATATGAAAAAAGTAATAAATAATAAATACTACCTTATCATGTCTCAAGTTAATGGCAAGTTTAGTTTATTCAGTGGAATTTGTAATTTATGTTTCCATAAAAATCACTCTTTCCAATGTATTTTATAAAAATCGATCTGTCAAATATTATATGTATTAGAGCCCAGCCAAGCTCCATAAAATGAAAACAAAGTTAAACAACTTTACAAGAGACAGAAATGGCCTTTTAAGATTCACAGGAGTGTGCCTCCCTGTCTAATCTGAGAAGCCATCACAGAGAGATTGATGTGCATTGGCTGAGAAGTGTTTCATGAAGCTGCTGTCGGCTCAGTGGTACCAGAATGGAGCTATCTGTCTTCATCGTACCCCATTAACATGCCCCTCAGATCTATCAGGCAAATGTCTACATACCTACTTTATAAATTATTACTAGCGACAGTTAAATATTTTAGAACTTGTTTGGAAATATCACATACCTTAAAGCCTTTAATTTACCCACATGTGATTTTAAGCTTTTTAAATTCAAGGATTATTCAGAACTACTTTGTATTCCTGCTTTAGATGATTCTCTTCTGCTGAAAGTAATCTGTTGGGTTTTGATAGGTGCAGTTTATTGAAGTAAATCAAAAAAGGAATGCACATTATTTACTTACATGGGCACATTTCCTTTGAGAATTAAGAAGTCAGAATTTTACGTCAACATGATCAGAAGAATGAGATTTTATTTATTCTTGTTTCAATGCAAAAGAATTCTGTATTGGAAAGAATAATTGCTAATTTTAGACTTTTGCTATTGTAATTACTTTTATTTCACATATTTAAATTTCACATATACAAGGACATATGACAATAATATTTTGTAGTAATGATTCATCAGAGCTCAGAGCTTTGGTTTAATAATCTTAATGTGTTAATTGTTAGGATCCCAAATTGTTAAGGGTTATTCATGTAACAATTAATTCAATTTCTTCCTGAACTAAAAAGCTCCCTGTACAGGAGATTGAATTGCACATGGAAATGCAGGCAGGGAACAGTTCTTTTCAATATAATGAAAATAAATTTTGAATTGAATAAAGTCAGGTGCATTTCAGATCTAAAATGTATTTGCTAGCCTAAACTTTCCATTTTTGAGCTTACATTTCCTTGGAGAGTAGAGATGCCTTTTCATTAATCTGCTATTTTAGTTGGAGGAGAGTGTGTAACTGAAACAGACATATTAAAATTGAACTGATATTCTTCTTGAATTATAGAGCAGTATTTGGAAGGAAACCAAATCGTAAAAAAATATCACTAACAAATAATTACATTTTCTTGTCACTTGGAAGTTATAAAATTTACTGAGGCTAGGATAAACTAGAGACTTGATTTAAATTAATCACTTATATCTACCTAACAGTTCTCTGTGGTGAATATCGTTTCATTAAACTTAGAAAAACAGGTTGAAGGAGTTAAGTCAATTTCAAAATATCATTTGAGTGAAAAGTATAACTGGTGGTCTCTTATTTCTGCCTAGTACCCATGACAGTTATGTCTCCATTACATATGTTTGTTGGATCAAGAGAAGAGTAAGAGACTTCAGAAGAGATGGTAACCAAAGAAAGTCAGATTTCTCTTTATTTCACTTTGTCTTTTCCCATTCATTCTTTTTGGAAATTTTCTCAAAATATTTTTAACATGTGATGAACTGCAAATTTTTAGAGTCTAAATTTTGATATGTATATATACAGTGCAACCATGAAGATAGTGAAAATATTGCTTATTTGTCAATTAAAAAAGTATATCCGTGTTCCCTTGTAGTTCCTCTTTCTTTCGTCTTTAAACCACTAGTCTGATTCTTGTTCACTGTAAAATTCATTTACACTTTATACAAATGAAAAAAAGTAGAGACATTTTTATACTTCCTTATCTCAGCCTACTTATTATTTTGAGATTCATTCATGTAATAGCATATATCAATAATTTATTTGTATTACTGAATAGTGTTCCATTGTGTGGATATACCACATTTGTGTCTTCATGTAATGAACATTTGGGTTTCTCTAATTTCTGGCTGTGAAAATATAGCAGGTGTAAACATCCTTTTCCAATCATCATATAATCATAGTTTCTCATTCTTGTCAGTGCAGCAGGTAGATTATGTGATAGGTGAATTTTTGTTGGGAGCAGTGATTGAATTATGGGTCTTTGAACTGCTCAGAGACAGAGGTTGACATCTCCCTTGAGAATCTCTCCATGCAGGAAAACCACCATTTATGTGTATGATGATGCCCTCTTTGAAGGGAAATTCTGTTGTTGCCATTGAGTTTGTCAGTCCATGACCTAAGGTTCAGGTTCCAGGTGCCCAGGGGTGGAGAATTGTGGGCAGAAGCTGTCAACTGTAATTGGGCTGTTCAAACTTTTGATCTCGGTTCTATTTTAAAGTAACTTTCTCACAATTAATCACCTTGATGTAAAAACCTATATAATAAACATGCAGAGGCTGCTAATGGTCAGACCTCCTCCATCAGAGGCTGATTGAACCATCAGTCCACTTTTTCTATTTTCTCTATTTTTGTGTTTGTTTGTTTTCCAGTCTCCTCATCAGCCTAGCTTGGTGCCAGTTGTGCCACATTTTTATCTATTTATGTATTTTAAAAGCAGCCAAATGATTTCCAAAGTGATTTTACCGTTTTACACTCTCATCAGCAGGTTATGGGAGCTCCCGTTCCAATATATCCTCAACAATACTTGGAAAAGCAAGTTTTTCTTTTCATTTTTGGAGCTTTTTATTAAATTTTAAATTGTTTATTTTAGAAGACAGTGAATCATGAATTAAATGTTCCAAATTACAGGTCGTTTAAGGTTCCAAAAATGGGATATGAGGAAAAGCCTTTTATGGAGTCTATGTGCAACCAAATCAAAGGAAATCTTCTGTTGCAGGCCCAGTTACTCAGGAGGCCCTGGCAGGGATATGACGAGTGTGAGACCAGCCTGAACAACTCAGCAAGACCCTGTCCCAAAATTAAAAAGGCTAATATTACTGTAATTTAATTTAATTTTACTTTTTCTTTTATTTTTTCCCATTTTTTAGTATGTTAAAATGCACCGAAGATTTACTATTTTACCAATCAGTAGTGATAAATATATTTATAAATGTGCAACCATCACTACCAAACTATCTCTGTAATGCTTTTCCTTTGTAAAACTGAAATTTTGTACTAATTAAATAATAACTGCCCCAATCCCTGGTAACCACCATTTTTCTTCATATCTCTATGATCTGAACTAACCTACATACTTCTTGTAAGTAGAAGAATCTAGTATCTGTCCTTGTGAGACTGACTTATTTCACTACCCATAATGTCCTCAGGTTTTTACATGATTTAGCATATGTAAAAACTTCCTTCTTTTTAAATATGACTTAATTAATTAATTGAGAAGGACTCTTACTAGATTGCCCAGTCTGACCTTGAACTCCTGGGCTCAAGTGATCCATGTGCCTTCATCTCACAAGTGCTCCATCTTACAGGCACTTACTTATAGAAAGTGCACAGCCTTATTTTTTTGGAAAAAAATAAAAAGAAAAAGAAAATCATCGAGTCTTCTAATAAGTGGGCAATAGAAGTTCACTCTGGACTAATTTACACCTAATGATTTTCAATCCCAGCATCTTTAAATATTCATATTTGCTATTTATCTTCTCTCCTAGAAATTCTCTTCAAATCCTTTGCTCGATTTGATGGTCATGCATCCTATTTTATTGACTTTTACTAGTGCTTCTATTTTGTGTACAAATTCTTTACCACATACAAGCTTTGCATATATGTTTTTAAGTATCTGGAATGGTTTTCCTTTCTATTTTTAGAGTCTTTCAAAAAACAGACGTTCTTAAATACTAAAAGAAATTTAATTCAGTAGATGTGAAATATTCCTTTAACAATATAAAAAGAAGCCATCAGATAATGCACATACTAATCTGAGAATGACATTTTGAGAACCAGTGGGACAGAATGTGCATTAGGTATTTCTTTTATTCAGACAGATGCAAAGATATTTCCAGTTGTAAATATCTAAGTATATCACAAATTTATCTTCTTACAAGTGTTATATCTTGAATCAACATCGTTTAGTCACAGCTTCTGTGAACGTTCTTGAATATTATTTATTTCAAAAATGTCAATTGTTTCAAGTGATCTGCATCCTTTCATTCTTCCTCTGATATAAAGTACCTGACTTTCCTTGCATTAACATCCTAATTTCATTCCAGGTACTATGGATGAATCTGATCCCACTCTCAGAATACATGAATAAGAAGGGGCTGAAGTCTAAGCCCTTTCAATTTTGTGCTATCAAAGCAAGTGCATTTTTTTTTGTGGGGGGGGAAAGAGATTTAATTCAAACTCATCAAAGTCACAAGAAATGAATCCATTAAATAAAAAAAATTGAATCCAGCAGTTTCTAAGCTTTCTGCATAAAATATTGAAAATACAAACTGAAATCCAAAAGGCCTTTCTGGTTGTATTTCTGCTTTTTATAGAAATTACTGAGAAACTACCACTACAAAGGAGAGCGGAACAGAACAGAAAAAATATAGTTCTATATGTTTGTGTGTATGTGCAGATACAAGTGCACAGCTTAGATATAGCAAGCATTGAAATGCCATAATTGTTGTGCTTTAGAATGTTGGTTCCAATCTGAATTCTATTGGTTTTTGAACTGTGTCTGATAATTTCTCTCAGGAAATTTTCTTCCAGTTTGGAAATAAACTCCTCGAATATTTATTTCACCATGTGAATGGAATTCTTCACACCCTTAATTGAATATCATCTTACTACTATATAACATATGCAGAACAATTTTATGATATGTTCTTAAGGGACTTTTTTAAGGTTTTCTTTCTTTTTTTTTTTTATTTTTTAGTATTTGGCGGACACAACATCTTTGTTTGTATGTGGTGCTGATGATCGAACCCGGGCCGCATGCATGCCAGGCGAGCGCGCTACCACTTGAGCCACATCCCCAGCCCATAGGTTTTCTAATAAATATTTTTACACATTGCAATTTCAAAACTTAAGTTCATTAGAAAGGACATAAAGGTAGTGTGATTTCCTGTACAGAGGTTTCCAAGATTAAATTAATTTATAAGTAATTTTCATTTTAAAGTAATTTATAATCCTCCAGGTAAATGTTAATAATAAAAAAACACTGTATTTAGACACTTCATTGATTACACTGTTTACCAAAGTACAGTGGATATAAATATGATATGATTATGGAACTGGAGAAACAGGAAATCAATAAAGATGCTGGTCTTTCTAAGATATGTCCCTCCAGTAGGAAAGGATATGATCAGAAATGGATCAACATTACATTTTAATATCAGCATTTAAGAGCAAAATAATTTAATTGCTACATAAAATACTATAATTCTGACATTTTATATTAAATTGAATACAAATACAAATGAAGTATGAGATTTTAAAATGATTTTCTCTGGCAGTATGATTACATAATTACAATGTTCATAAGACATCTAAGCCTCTAATCAACACTTAAAACTAATTATAGCAGTAATATTTTTATTCAGTTAAAAAAGCACAATAGATTTTAAAGAAGCACATAGCATTTTTTTTTGAGAGAAAAGAAACATCTCAGATGAGGAATTATAATAATTTTTTAAAAAATCTTTTTTTTTACCTTTTTTTTTTTAAAGAGAGAGTGAGAGAGGGGAGAGAGAGAGAATTTTTTTAATATTTATTTTTTAGTTCTCGGCGGACACAACATCTTTGTTGGTATGTGGTGCTGAGGATCGAACCCGGGCCGCGCGCATGTCAGACGGGCGCGCTACCGCTTGAGCCACATCCCCAGCCCTAAAAAATCTTTAAAATAAAATGATGTATAGGTAAAATATGCTATATTTATTTTTCTTATTCATTTTATAAGTATTTGCAATATTTCAATTATATTCTTGTACATTTACATACATTTACTATAATATGGCACCTTGTATATAACATCTCTTTAATAAATATTAGTTAGCTTTTTCTGGGAAACCTGAAGGCAGACACACTTTTACCTATAGTAATGTGAAGTAGTTGTTATTATAATTGTCTTAAGTGTTTCTAGATTGTTTCCTGCCAAGTTACATGATTGTTAACTACCAGGTTAACAATTTTCCAATAATGCTGTCTTAGTGTTTTTTTTTTTTATTCTAAAGTATACAACTTTTCAAATAACACTGGGGAAATTTTGTAAAATTTATCTTTATTATCTTGTTGAATATTGCTGATATGTCAATATTGATGATTACTTTCTTCTTTATGAATTCCTTGTACTTCCATAAGATTATATACTCTTGGGCTGGGGTTGTGGCTCAGTGTTAAAGCTCTTGCCTAACACACATGAGGCACTGAGTTCAGCTGTCAGCACCACATAAAAATAAAATGGGGGTATTATGTCCATCTACAACTCAAAAATATGTCAAAAAATGACGTTAAAAAAGAAGAAAATGAATATTACACTCCTAGGCCTGGCCCCTACTTCTCTGAACAAGTCTTAAATGTGGAACATTTTCCAAATGATTTTTGTTCAGTAGAGCATTCACACCCCTATATATGCAGCTTAGAATCTCATTCTCTGAATTCAGATCCCTTAAATTCAACTTCTAATGTGTCAATCTATATTTTCAACCATATGCTTTGAAGGACAGGTAACTCAAAGTTAACCTGGCAAAAATAGAAAACACATTGCCTTAAGAACTTACTTTTCAGTCACCTTCCTCCTTAATTGATCTTAGTAATATCCACTATTCAATTTTCCCAAAAGTAAAAATAAATAAATAAATCCTGGAAATGCCCTTGGTTCATTCCTTCTGCCTTTCATACATTAACTGATGTATCAAGTTTTATTTTAAAACCAGATAATTACCCACTGTGTCTCATTCCATTTAGACTCTTATGATGCAAGAGTTTACTAATCTCTAGTAAATCCATACCTAGAATGTAGTGATTACCTTTGAAATATTCTTCCAATCAGCGTATTTTCAGTATTCCCTCTCCAGAGTGGTGAATGAATGATGGGTCTTTGAACTGCCCAGAGACAGAGTCTGACACTCCCTTGGGAATCTCTCTGCACCAAGAAAACTGCCAGATTGTAGAGTGATGTCCTATTCAAAAGGAAATTCCATGGTTGCCATGGAGTTTATCAGTTCTGGAGCCAGCTGCCCAGGGATTGAGAATTGTGGGCATGAACTGATGACTCTAATTGCCTGTTCAAAATTTTGACCGCAGTTCCGTTTAAAGAAACGTTCTCACAGTGAATCCCCTTGATGTAAAAACCTATGTAACAAACGTCAGAGGCTGCTCTTGGTCAGACCTCCTCCATCAGAAGTAGGTTGAACTACCAGATCTGCTTTTCTCTATTTTTGTTTTTATTGGTCTTTTTCTAATCCCATCATCAGCCAGGTTCTGTGAAACTGAGTAAACAGCATGCCAGTCAGAACAATTATCTCACAAGTCACTGCTGATATGACCTGTGTGGAAGAGAAGCACAATATTTTTTCTGTGTTATCCAATGTTCTGTTTCTATAATTCTTCTCTACATCAGGGTTAACCAGCAATTTCTTGGTGTGAATATAATGGAGAGTCATAGCATTTCTTAGAATTTCTATTTTTGCTTTAGTTACTTTTTCTAAACGTACTTTATACACTAGCAACAGATAATTATGCATTATACTTTGAAAAAGTAATGCAATGTCTTCTTTTAATGCATATGCTAACATGGTTAATTCAGCTGGAATAGCCTTTCTCCAAGTGTTTTAGGCAATTCCTATTTATCTGTCCTATTCCTTTTTGTGAAACTGACATTTTGGTAATTGCTGTGAAGATGTGTTTCACAGTGCCAGGAAATTGTATAATGATGCTTTGACCTCGCCAGTGTCTAGGAAGCAGGGTTACCAGATGTGGGTGGACAAAAAATAGGATTTTGAATTAAATTTGAATTTGAGTGTATCTGTAGGCTTAGTATATATGCATGATCCATGTGATATTTGGGACTTAATGATAAAAAACTTGTTTCTTGTCTAAAATTCATATACGACTGAGTATCTTGCATCTTATTGTCATAACTTGACATGATTTATAATACAAATCATAATTGCTATTAGTTAGTGAATTCCAGTACAAGACAAAGATCTTCAAACAATTTATCAACTCATCTTACATTCTTTCTGGAACCCCAAACTAACATATCAACAAGACCTAGAAGATTAGGCAGGTAAGCTCAATTTATAGCATCTTCTTGAGAATAGTTTTTTTTTTTCCCTAAAAATTAAACTGGTGACTTAGATTCAGATCTAGATGGTGATCTATTTATTCATCATATTTTTTCATAGATCACTTGGTCTATGACACAACACATCTGCTATAGTGAGGCAGCCAGCACCTCTCCAAGGTAATTTTTTCCTCTTCAGGAGGGGATAAGTCACCTGAGAAAATAGATTCTCAAATAATTAGTAAAGAAATAAAAGAGTCAGAATTATAGTTTAACGGAGCACCTAATATTTCTCACCCACATAGGAACTGAAGCTGAACAATTGAAACAAAGCTCTGGTGGTTTTATGTAAGGAAGTATATCAAAGGCAGAGATAAGGTTTTAGGGGTGGAGTCTTGCTACTGGATGTTTTGCAGTCAACAGGTTGATTGATATCTTGGCAGGCTACCACCATCTCTGAGAGGCTGTGTGAATACAGCAAGTCACCCCATCTCTGGAGCTGTGCAGGACTTTTTTGAGCAGAGTTGAGTGGGAATTCACATGTAATGGCAATATTAATGGTGTGATTGCCACTCTAAGTTCCCCCCAAAAAACAGATCTACCTCTTCAGTGGCTCCAATGCTGAAAAGGTTCATGCATAGTCTATGCATGGATCTCAACAATCTGTTTAGCCAAACTTTATTCCCCCACCTTCTGAAAATTTATTGGTGTACAATTGACATGCAATAAAGACTTAAATTTTAAATATTTGAAGAAAAGCATATGCCCGTAGAAACATCACTGCAATCATGATAATGGCACATATTCAGTTTTTGAATATTGTTATGATATTCTCAATCCCAGAAAACTGATTTGCTTTTTACCATATGTAATTATATGATAGGTACTTAGATAACTTCTTTTATTAAATGCAATTGAGAGATTCATCCATTTTATTATTGTATGAATAATTCACTATCATTAAAATAGTCTGCTATTAACTGTAAAGGTATACTTAAATTTATTTATTCATTCATTCATTGGTGGGCATTTGTTTTCTTCTCAGGTTGGGCCATTACTAAGAAAGCCCATATAAACATTGTTTACAGTTCTTGTATTGGCATGCTTTGTGTAAATACTTAATTGTGTAACTTGGGTTATATTGTGTATAGGTTTAAAAATCTTTCCAGTGTTTTTTGAGGAACTTGTCGCATTGTCATTGCTACCAGCAGTGTACAAATAATTACTGGTTGTGCTGTATTCTCAATAATACTTGAAATTGCCAGTCTTATTCATTTTAGACTTTCTAACACATGTGGTTTTACTTAGTATTTACCTAAGGACAAATTTTTAAGAGAATCCATGTTCTTATTTATAATCTATTCATGGTCTTGGGTAAATAATTTCTTTAAATATTTTGCTTCTTAATGTTTTTATTTATTATTGAATTTATTTTATTGCTATAGTTTCAATGAGCATACAATTCATCATGGTTTAAATCATATTTAAAATAACCTTTTTCCATATTTAGTTAAATATATTAAAATTCTTTATGAAATATTTAAAACACTTTAGAATGACTTTCAAATGAAACCCAGATATGGAAAATTTATAATGTGAATGAATTAAATATATTTTTAAAAATTATGTTTCACTTAAAAGTGAAAGGAGCTCATTTAAAAATCAGATTTATAAATAAGTATCCCAGTGACATTTTTATGCATAATAATGCTTATGTGTATGATACTTTAGGTATGTAAGTCTATATACTATTTAAAATGAAAGAATAGTAAAAATACATCACTTTTCCTTAATAATTAAATATTTTATGTTGCTGAACACACTTATATTCTAATATAATAAGCAATCACATAGCATGCAAATCTTATAGAGAAGTAAATCTGCCAGAAAAATAATACTAATAGCATCAAAACTATTAGATTAATTTTTTTCTTCAAATGTTATTACCTTGTTCTAAATTCTATTGCAGATTAATAACCTAATGAAACATTTTCTACAAATATAAAAATCTGAACATATTACGTTTTCTTATATTTATAGGAATAATAATTATGTACATTCATTAAATTTATTTCATGGCATTGATATTTTAATCTTAAAAGAAAAAATAAGTTAAAATTATGATAATGTGTTGGAGGGGAAAAGATGTTCTCTCCTAATTTCTCTCAAGTTCTTCATAGAGCTAGACCATCTATAATAAATGACGTATCAACAAGAGAAAATCAAGTTTGTTAACATAATAGCACATATCATGCAGGAAAAATCTCAACTAAAAGTATCTCAAAGCAGTGATGAATTAAATTAAATAACAGTCATACATTTTTTTATCCTGACATTAAGGCTTGATTTAAAAGGTAATGGAAACCTAGATGTGCATTGGTGATGCATCAGTGTGTGTATTTCATCCATGGCTGTCCGTTTGGATCTGGAATGTTCCTCAAGGCCCCTGTGCTAAAAGCTTGTTCCTCTGCTTGACACTATTGGAAGGTGGTGGAAACCCTCAAGAGATGAAGGCTGTGAGAATTTTGAGGTCATTGTGGTATGCCCCTGAAGTTTTGTTGGGACACCAGTTTATTCTTCTCTTTTTTTCTTCCTGGTCACCATGAGGTGAGCACCTTCACCTTACCACATGCTCACTGCTATTAAGTACTGTCTCATCACAGACTAGATTAAAACATTGGAGCCAACCAGCCATGGACTGAAACTCCAAGACTGTAAGCAAAATAGAGCTTTGTCCTTTATATATTTGATATCTTAAGTTTTCATTATAGTAGTGAAAAACTTAGTAATATAATATTCAAGGTTTTAAGCAATTTAATCAAACCCACCATGTTTTATTCATTTGTTGAAATATAAATGTAGAGATCAAACAGCAAAAGATCAAATATCAGAATTATTACCAACTTTCATTGTGGTACTTGTGTATATAAACATATCTTCAATCCAAACAACTCCCTAATATTTCTTTCCAAATTATTGGGGAACATCCACTTATTCAACCACTAATCATTAAATGGTAGAGCTCTCCAACAAACAGGTAGAAAACATTGACTTTGTATTCTCAAGTCTAGAAGTATCTGGAGGAGGGAGCAGACACCCATATCTTTCATTAAGCAGATAAGTAACCCCACCTTCTCTGAGTGACAATGAATAAGTTGGGGGCCAGAAGTCAAGAGATTGCTTGATTATGTACTGTGGTTCTTTATAAATTCATCAGTGTCCCCTTCTTTGATCATTATTAGTGTTATAAAACAAGGGGTCAGAGAAACAGTTTTAAATCTTATCCTTTCCTTCACTGTACATAGCAAATTAAAAAATCCATCATGGGTTTGGGGCATCCTAAATCCAAATCTTAAATGGCTTGGGATAATCTCTATCCAACTTTTATTTCTATCTCAAGAATTCAATATAATAACATACTGGGGAAAAATACACTTTGGTTAAATAACTGGATATTTTAACAATAGACATAAAACTAATAAATATTTTTCAAATAAAATGAAAGAATTATATTATGTTGTATAAATTTATTCTTCAGTGCTAGAATTAACTTCTTGTTGTATTGCAAACTTATATCTGGGCATGAAATAATTTTCATTTATTTTTATCCTATTCTTGCTCTCTCTTTTAATCTTTGCTTTAAGAACAGTTAATACCAGAGAAAATCCTCTTGTCTTAAGATACAGTGTTTCTTCTCTTCTATGGATAAAAAGTTTCCTATTCTTCCTGCTCTTTAAATGTAGGCAGCCAATCTGGAGAAAGATCTCCTGAAAATAATGACTAAAAAAAAGTTAACATGTAAATTTTTTAAATGTTAGGTCTATAATTTTTTAAATGATAGTCAATCATTCACTACATTCAAAAAATATTTTTACAGTATTCTGTCATTATATTTATATTTAGCTAAATATATCTCTGTTACTCAAGAAATGGTGTGTAGCCAGGTGCAGTGGTACTCATCTGTGTATTATCAACTCAGGAGGCTGAATGAAGAGAATTGCAAGTTCAAGGTCTGGCAGCCTGAGCAACTTAGCAAGATCTTGTCTCATAATAAAATAAAAAGATATAGGGATAAATTTCAGAGGTAGAACACCCTAGAACTGCCAAAAAAAAGAAAAGAAAAAATGGTATATATAAAATATCATTATAATATTATATCTATATTTTTTTTCCAACTCCACCTCTGTGAATGAGTATGGACATGTTCCTTAACTTTCTAAGCACTGATTACATCACTTTGAGATGAAAGAACAGGGCAATGTAAGTTTTCTTGGGTTCTAGTGATTCTAAATTGTAGCTTATTAAATGACAGAAACCAAGAATTATACATATACATTCACTCACATTCTTTTGTAATGGCAGGTATTAAATTTAAAAAAGTAGTTGTACTAAACTATTTTTTTTCAAATGTGGAACACATAGAATTCGCTTCCTTTCATCTAGATTCTTACGTAAATAAAAGTAAAATGAACCTCACCTCGGTGTTGGTTTTATCAGTATAATTCCATGCTTGATAACTCCAATCTCTTTCTGCATACAAGACTCCGATGTAGTGGAACCCACACCTATCATCTTGGCCCCTGCATAAAGGATACATTGCCATCTTAACACATGTCAAGAAATTTTTTTTCCTTAACAGTATCTAATAAGACTTCATAAGAGATGGGAAAAATTTCTTTGGTTACTATCTTTTAGAATGCTACATTGAATGAGAGAACAAGAGAAAGCTTCTAAGAGTCAAATATAAATTCTTCTATGCTAAAGCACTCCATATATATTGGAAAATCTTGAAATAAAGTAAACCTTGGTTCAAAGCAAGATATTCACATAACACAAAAATTATTGTGCTATTTCTTCAAAGAAAGCTAATAAAAGTGAACGAAAAACAGCCTTTAAATTTCACCTCAAATGAAACAAGAGCTTGACACTACTTAGAATTGTAAGGGGTTAAGAGAGAATCAACATATTTAGGCAGGATTTCCATATGAAATATGAAAAGAAATAAAATAATTCCCTTTTTGATTTTTTAAATGTAAGAGAGAAAGCTAAGAAGGAGGGAAAAACAGTAAATATTTATATAAATGATTGAAAACTGTTCAAAATAGAAGAACATGGTGCCAAATTTGTTTTGCGATATTAATTATGCAATAAAATATTATTTAATAGAGCAAGTGGTCATAAATTAGTTTTGTTAAAAATCAAAATTAGAGGAAATGGTAATGTTTTGAGCTAAAAAATAATAAAATTATGCTGTAAGGCTAATTAAGACATTGCAAGAGGGGGCTGCGGTTGTGCATCAGTGGTAGAGCACTTTCCTCACATGTATGAGCCACTGGGTTTGATCCTCAGCACTATATATATATATATATATATATATATATATATATACACACAAAATAAAGGTATTGTTTTCATTTACAACTAAAAAAATTTAAAAAGTGCAAGAGACAAAATATGTTAAATGAAAATTAAATTCCAAATAATACATTGGAAAAGACCAGCATATGATCGTTTTGTACATAATATGATAAATGTAGAAGGAAGAAAAATAAACATATCCAGTATCCATGAGTGAAAAAGAAAACATAAAAAAGAAGAGAAATATGCAATTTCTAATATATTTCAACAAAATAAGTCCATCTTTATAATTTTTTTCAAATTCTTGAATTTCAATTCTGTTTCTTAAAGAGGAAATAAATTTATGGTAGCATGCTCATTTAGTTTCTATTGTATGACAGCATTATTATAACTTTTCTGTATTTTTCTATCTTTTTGATAGTACCTATCCCTAAAGAATGAATAGAAGTATTAAATAAATTTTTTATTAACTTCACAGATTCAATGTTAAAGGATTAATATTTTATTTAAAAAAAATCAAAACAAGAGATTCAGTATTCTGTATCATCCAAATATGCCTCTTTCCCTTTCTTGATTATGGAGACGGTGACTAGGAAGTTAAGCACATTTGCTTCTGTTTGCTTTTTGTTTCATTGAGCAACCCTATAGAACAATAAAGATGATCATAAAATACATAGAAGCAGGTACATATTGTCATGTCAAGTCATTCTGTGCATTCCCAAATAGGATAGACAATAGAACTAAGAATATCTTTTGTCCATGAATTTTGGATTAGGTAAAGTATTTTGTTATTTTTTATTCCAAAAGTGGAATTGGAATTGAATATTGTAGCTTTACCATTAACTGGATAGTTATATCCTTTTAAAAATAAATACATTTTTATTTATTTTTCTTTTATTTTACTTGTTTAAGTATTAGAAAATAGGCATTCATTTCACCATATTTTTTAAATTAGGATTTTAATGGTAGATATGCACCCCAGAAAAGAAATCCATCTGAAAGATTAAAGCGATTGGAGAGGAAAAACTAGGGGATAAAAAGCCCTCAGTTGGTCTGAAACAGGAAACACATCCTTCACATCAGTGTCAAATAACATGGCAGACGTTGTTGGAGCCATCACAAAGTATATGAGCGCTTCTCTTTCGGGAGGAGGTACATTTAGTACCAATAAATTTGTGACAGTAATTCTCATCCTGAGAATTAGAGATGTGCTTGAACCTAGGAAAGCAGGTGATATCCAAGTGAGATATATGTTCACCAAAATAAGCAAAGGAGATTCACAGGCCCATGGATGGTTTGAAAAATAAATGGTTCAAAGTTATTTTCTTCATCCTAGGTTTTTCCCAAAAAAAGTTAATGTTGAATCTTTCCCAATCTTTGAGCCTGAGGAGGGAGATATATATCTATATCTATCTATCTATCATCTATCTATCTATCTATCTATCTATCTATCTATCTATCTATATGGAGTATAAAAATACATAGAATAATTAAGTCTGACTTTGCCAATCACAAAGCATTAAGATCAAGTGTATGAGAATTTTGTTTTTATTTTGCCTTTCTGCTCTAAGATACCAAATCAAACTGGTTATCTCAAAGAGGAGAAAAACTCTGCAGTTGCAACAGCATGTTCAAACGCAAAATAAATTTCCTCATCTTAGTAAGTAGAAAATAGAAACAAAATAGAAGAATCAAATATAACCACACTGACCCTGTAGGAAAAAAAATAGTAATAGATGAAAAAAATTAATCCCTTGGGCTTCTATTTGTCAAAAAGAGAAAACTTTGTGAATCTTTAATTTATTGAAAATACTCATTATTATTCTTAACGTTTTGGAAGAAAGATTCAATTTTGACAAGGTAACCAGAAAAGTGAGTCTAGGCAATGCACAAAACATATGCTGTAATACAATTTAAGAAAGTCCTTGGGTTGATCTGATTATAAGGTGCATTTTCGGACAAGTAAAGTGAGACACAGCAAGTTAAACAGCCTGGGCTTTAGCAGTGGTAATAAGTCAGGAATGAGAATCCAAAGTATTACATTGAAAAGGCTAGAGCCTGAGCAGTTACCCACAGTGCTTTCTTTCCTGATCACCACATCATCAACATACTCATCATCACCACCATCATCTCTTGCATTTCCTCTTTGCTCCTCCTACTCTTTGGATACCCCCCACCCCATGTCTATGAAGATGAAAGGGTGTGTGGAAAGGTATTGTGTGGACACAGCCTGTTTGCTCTGCTGATGGTGTACTTTCAACACTCTTTGGGCCTGAATGTTTGCCACAGACAATTAAGCAGGTGATAGATGAACTCTTGGTTTTTCCTGGGAAGTAAAATAAACTATATTGAGCCTGAAAATATCAACATGCAATATGAATGATGTGTTCTTGCAGACTAGTTTGCATTTCTATCAGCCTCAAATCGGTTCTCATTGTGTAGCCATAAACATGTCATAATATTCGTTAGCTGTCAACAAAGTGTATTTTCTTGCATACTGAGTTAAATATAAATAGATATTATTGTGTAATCATAGTTTGTTCATGAGATTATAAAATGCTACAATTAATATATTTCAGTTATAAAATTTATGTTTGTGAAGGTATGGTAAATTATGTACATAAATTTCATAACTACATTTTAATGTTCATATATGAGTGTGTATTTTGATTGATGTCAATGTACCATAAATCATATTCCTATCATTATTTGATTCTTACTCAATATTTGTTTACTGAGTTCATACATATTCAATGCATGCTTTCATTTTAAGTTCTAACTTGTTTTCCTTTGGCAAAACTGACCTCTTTATTTAATAGAAAAAGAATTTTCAAATTAAGTTTCATGCAAAGAATAAGATGCACACGTTTATGTTGTCAAATGCAGGACGATGCTGACAGAGGTTAGATAAAATCAACAAATATTATTCTAATTTAATCTCCTCTTAATTTTTCATTTTACTCTATTTAAAATAAAAATAATAGAAGATATTTCAAAATAAACAAATAAATGTTTTATTAATATATATGAATTAGATAAAATTTTAAAAGGTTTAGTTTGAAATTTTTAATTTTCTAGCATTAATTTTCACATCCTGATGACCTTTTTTCAAGTATTTTCCAATTTCTGTACAAATGCTCACAAGCCCCATGTAAAGATTCAAGGAGCCTTGCTTAATTTTATTAACAGTTTTCCAAGGAAATAACTTTTTTTTAGGATTATTTTCTTGAGAAATATTACATAATGGTCAATGAAAAGAAATACAGATTTTCAATTTACTCCCAATAGAATATGGGTTTTAGCTATAGAAAATTTTGTTTCTTAAAACAATTCAGTAGTAGTAGTAATTTCTCTACTTTTCAGATTTCTATTCATTTAAAAATGATTCAGAGAAAATTAACATAAATAAGAAAATACATAAAGTCAGTGAACATAAATAAAAAAATACATTTTAATTTTAAAAATAAATATATTATAAAAATAATTTTCATATACAAAATGAAAAGAATTCCCCAAAAAAGAAAGAATTACGTATTTAGAAACCTGATGCTAAAAATTAAGTAAAGCTTTTGAATCCTTATATGGGCATTTTAAGGATTTGTATAAAATTGAGCTAAAGTATTTGAAAAAGTATCATCAGGGTATGAATATTTATTGTAAAAAAGTAAAAAGTTCAAATGATACATAATTTTTGAAATGGAAAAAAATGCCATAAATTATGTAATCAACTTCCTCGGAATAAGAAGACTAGAAATGAGTAAAATTTATTTATGAGAAAAGCATAACTTTTAATTATAAGGGGAAGAAAGATGAAGAATTATGGATCTCATAATATTAAAATTTCTATGAGACCGAGCCATGTCATATCCCAGCTACTAATTTAAAAATGTCCATGTGTCTATATTGTCTGTAAAGAATTTTTGCTATACCGATTTACTGGTTGTGACACCGAATCAGTGCTGCCAAGGTAACCCAGAGGTGAATGGAGCCAATAGTGTAAATTCAAAAACAAAGAATATAAAAATTAATCGGAGGGAAAATTTGGAAACAATGCTACACAAAGCAGGAAACAGAAGGGGAAGGACTTAAGAGAGAAAAGTGCCTTGTTTATAAAATTGCAAGGGAATTGGCACACTGTAATTATGAAGAAAATAAGCATGGCAAAGAGTGGTGCAAGAGGAGATGCATAATATAGGAAGGGGCCACATGAGGTCAACCATGATACTGAAGAGAATGGATGTTTTTCAGTTTGGAATGGGGAGGCTGATGACAAGGATTGAACCCAGCGCATCACACGTACAAGCCAAGCACTCAACCCCTGAGCTATAACTCTAGCCCCAATCATGCCATTTTTTTGAATAAAAGTTTTATGCATTTGTTTATTGTATAAATATTTATTAATCACTCACCTGGTGTTGAGAAATTTTCTGTATCTATGTTAAACTAAATAAAGATCCTTGTCTCTCTCTTGAAGAAGAGACAGAAAATTAACCCACACCAGAGAAATGTTACATTTTTATAAAGTAAAATATACACTCCATTAAAAATGATAAATGCCTTGGAAGGAAAGTGGTAAAAGTAAAACCAAGTAAGGGGGATTGTGAGCAGACAATGGGGATAAAAATATGCTCCCACAGGTGGGATTTGTTGGGTAGATGATATTTCAAAATAGGATTATACAAGATGAAGAAGTTATATGTACAGATTATCAAGGGGAAGCTCACTAAGATGATGTTCTAAGGATGAAGTCCCTAAACTTACAAAGTTTCCTTATTTTAGCAGCAATCAATCAATAAAGAGAGCCAGTATGTCTGAAACAGAGCCAGTTAGAAGAAGAATAATAGGAGATGACTTTTGAATTCAGAAGTGAAAGAGATAGGACCCTGCAGGTCTTTTCAAGATTGGGAAAATGGGAAATTATAGTAAGATTTTATTAAACAGTTAAATTCCTAATTTTAAAGTATAATTCCAGGTATTGTATCAAGATTACATTCCAGTAGGGCAAAGTGAGAAACTAGATGATATACAGGTAATCAAATAGTTAAGGGGAAAAGAGTGGTAGTTTCCCCCATATAGTAACCATGAGTATAAATGATCAAGCTGAATATTGTATTTTGAAGATGTTGAAGAACACTTTCTAATGGATTTATTGTATGAGAGTAAAAAAGAAAGAAATATTAAGAAGATATTTAATATTTGGATTTATTTTGGGGTTGTGGTTAATTTAGATTAGGATGTTCTTGGGAGACCAAGGTTTTCTTTTGAGGGGAAGAAAGAGAATTGTTCAATTTTAACTATTTTAAATATCTAAGTGGAGAAGCTCAGTAAAGTGTCTGATAAATGTCTGAAATTTTGAAAATTTTGAGGTGAAAATTTAAGTTCCAGAGTCACTGGTATTCAGATAAGATGTGAAAACATGAAAATCAATGAGAAAACTAAAAATGTGTGCAGGCATTGTGAAAAAAAATATCAACAAATGACAGCTTAGCAAAGGATATGCTAAGGTAACTTGTTGGAGCTGTTTCACATACTGTGAAACAGTTCCTCAGTTTTCCTTATCAGTGCAGTATCTCTGTCCAAATCCAACCTTCTCTTTGTTACTTAAAATGGTGAAATAAACTCTTATATTGTGTCTGGATTTTCTGTTTTTTACCTTTGAGGAGATTTTCTTTGCTCTCATTTTATTTCTAAAAGATCATACTAATAGAATGTTTAAGTTAGATTTTAAAAAATCTCAATCATATCCCCTAGAATCTCCCCCCCACAACAAAAATAATAAAGGATTAACTTTCACCAATAAAAAGCTACAACATTTTCTTAAATACCTAAAGGAAGGACTTTTGCTAGTATTTTAAAAATTAAATTAAGTAGAAATGGAAAAACAATAGGGTATTTTGTTCTGTTTTATTTTTTTATTTTATTTATTTATTGGCAAAAGAAAGCTGATCTGTTCATGGTATTTCTTTTAGAACTTTTTTTTCTTTTTTAATTAAAGAAAAGCAAGTAAAAATCCATCCTAGTTTTCATTTGAGATCTGAAACTTATATTTTTAAAAATTAACTGTATGAGATTGTTAAGATAGTGTTCTACCTAAAAGTTGTTACTGTGAATATTTCTAATTAAAATTCATGGGTTTATTTTTCAATATAGTAAGAGTCATGGTTCCTTTCACAGAAATTGGAGGGTCCTAAAAATTTACAAATACATAGAGCATAGCATTGAATTAAATATTACTATTCATCTCACACTCACATACATACATACACACTATTTTCTGTCCTTTGAATTCCCCACAGAAATTTGCTTCAGAAGACATTCATATTACAAGTCATGTACATTTTTGTTGGGTGCACTCTGTCTATTAAACATAATTTTGGAGATTATACCTTTCATATATTTTAATGTGAACCATAACTTTTACATACCAGCACTATATTTACTTCTTACTCAATACATTTTCACATAAATCAAGAAACAAAGAAATTTGGACATCAGCATATGACACCATAATAGGAAACATGCTGACTCAGTATTGATCTGCTGCTCTAGTATTTGCTAGTAGTCATCATAAGGAACTATTCATTCTAGCATATATAAGCAGCAGCTTCTCTAAGTTAACCTTGGTGTAGGCAATGCTGTTTCTTTGCATATAGTAAATTAATACATTTCAAATTCTATTCTTATTAAAACAAACAAACAAAAAAAAATCCTGATTCGTGTGAAGTTTGTGTGAGAGATGTCAAAGATGATATTGATTGTGAATGGTCATGTTGAATCTTACTGACTGATGGTACTAGATCTTCATTTAGGCTGCAGTTTTGGTTACGTAAGTGATGGTTATTTGTAAAATTGATTAAGTTAAATGAATGATTTCAGCATTTTCATAATTCATTAAAAATAAAATAGAATGTAATCATAAATTTACCATCACAAAAAAGTTTATCTAATTATTTTTGCAAACTAATTTTAATTAGTCATCAGATATAAAAGTCATAAGTTTAATGGTACAGATATTTTTGTCAGACTTATGTTTGAGAACCACTTCTGCTGTGTGTTCCTGTACTTCATGTGTATCTATGGTGTGGTTTTGAAAAAAATAATTGTATTTCTGAGTTTTACCATCTATAAGGTGGTAGCAATGAAAGTCCCTATTAAAAAAAAGAAAAAGTGAACAGAGCTTTTACTGGTATTTCACCTATGGAAAGAGTTTAATGAAGTTTAGCTGCTATCTTGCCATAAGACTTACATTAAAAAACATTAGATTTGGTTGAAAACTGTCATTCTTTTTCATGTCTAAATAATTATTAGTTAAACTTAATTGAGGTATTCTGAGTAGTAGAGCAAATTTTCTTTTAAAAATCCAACAGGATAAAAGCATTCTCATAAAATCATAATCAAAAGTATTATTGACATAATTTAAAATAACACCTAAAAGCATCAATCTTCTTGAAGTCAATTTCATAATAATGAAAAGCTGCCAAAACCCATATTATATTTCACCCTTATCAAATTTCCAATCTTTTCAATGTTTTTCAAGTCTTTCAAAGTGAGAGTTTGAGTTTTACTTTGTCAAGACATAGCATGGGGCATAGTCTCTGTCACCAAGGGAATCTATAAGTCAAAACAATAGGCATACCCTTAAACCTACATTATTTTCCACAGAAAATCAAAGTCATCAGAGAAATTGGGTTTTCTAACTTATGAAAGACACTATGTCTTAAAATTTAAAGAGTAAATAAAGAAAAACATATTAAGCCATTCACATGTAAGTTACCAAATAAGATAAAAAGAAGCATATTATCCAATCTAGACTGTATTTTCATTTGTGTTTAGGTAATGAAAGTGAGATAATACAATGTGAAATAATTTGGAAAGTCCTTAGGTAATTGTTTAAAAATACTAATAATAGCTTAGAATTTCTGCATGCTTTAATGTTGAATCCATAACATTTTTTCAATACTTTGAAAGACAAATTCATAATAATTTTGCTATTTATGATTTCCAATATTACATGAATATGACCTTTAACTTAATAGAAAAATGTTTATCTGAACTTTAACTTAATGGAAAAATGTTTATCTGAATTCCTTTTATAAAATACCTTAAATTTTAACGTGAATGTACATTGCACAATATTCAAAATCCTTCACTCCTCATAAGAGGAATAATAGCATTATCATTATTTTTTTAATGGAATGAAAAAATATTGTTTAGGCTGAGGGAAAAGCCATATAAATGAACTGGTCTTCAGCAGTTAGGAGCACCTACCTTCCCCTCCTGTGGAGCTGCCTCATTCACCCACCTATTGTCCCTTCTCTTATGTGCTCTTAAAACTTACTTGTTCTATAAAGATAAATTCAAAAGTATCAGTATATCTATTTAGAGTGCAACAACTTTATTTTACCTTAGGGAAATTGGATATGTAATGGAAAAGAGTATTGACTTTCTAAATTTCAAAATCAAAAAATGTTTTAATGGTCTTGAGGGTCATCTCTTAGGCTTCATTAATTTTAGTTTTGATATTATTCCCAGCATTCCCAGAATCTTAATAATTAGATAGAAGTACTATTATGACTAAGCTTACGTTTGGACTTCTGTTTATAGAGGAACACTGACTCATTGACATATAAATTATGAATCCGGTTTTGTAAAGGTCCTATGAAAAAAATCAAAATTAAAAACAAGGTATTTTGAAAATATGTTAACTTTTATAATTCACACCAATGTTCATTTAGGCTGCATTAACAAATGGAACAAACTGGATGGCTTCTAAACAGCTTCTCTTCTCATAGTTCTGGAGGCTGTGAAGTCCAGGATTCAGGCACCTGTAGATTTTTGTTTCTAGTAAGGGCTCATTCCTCATAGACACCATTTTCTTTCTTAGCCTTCATTCTATGGAAGCTAAAGATCAAACAAGCTCCTTTCATCCTCTTTAGAAAGTGTACTCAATGCCTCTACCTCTTTCTACCATGATGTTTAGAATTAAGTTTTAACCAATGAATGTGGGGGGGAACACAAACATTTAGACCATAGTAAGTGATATATTTAAATTAATATGTTTTAGACATTTCTCCCTTACACAAACTTCCTATCTGAAAAAGTATACTTTGAGTATCAGGCATCATTATGCACTTACCAACTAATGGTTGCTATATCAGTTGAGACATAAATTGTGCTACAATTAAAAATATCCATAAATTTTTTGGTCATAAGAATAAAGTTTTTTTTTATTTGTGTTCATTTCAAATATGGATTAACTGTATATCTAAGCTATGTCATCAACACTCCAGGACTCACATTGACCCTACAGTGTCTCCCTGAATGTCTTAGAAAATGGAAAACTACATACTGGCTCTTAGTGCTAATGCAAATAACTCTGAACCCTAAGTTCAACATGATGGACATGAGTAATTATTGTATGATTATTTTTACCTGAATAATGTTCAATTTATACATGCTGATAAGAATAATATTATTTTTCAGAAAATAAAATGATATAATTTTAATAACATAAACTACACACCTATTATTCTTTAACCTACATAACAACAGAATACTTTCTTATATTTTAAAAGTGCAAAGTAAAAATATTAACACATATTTTACTTTTTCTATGCAAGCAATATTACTATGATAATTGAGTTTTGCAGTGAAAATCTAATATGAAATTAAAAATAATATATCAAATTCAATATAATGATGAGTAGTATTTTATGAATTCTTATTTTTATTCTATTTTATAACAGCATTTTGAGCAACCCATTATAAACATGTAGTAAAATATCCAATGATAAGGCATAGTCTCTCTCTCTCTCTCACTCACTCTCTTTATATATATATATATATATATATATATATATATAAAGAGAAGTATCATAGGCTAAAATAGAAGGACAGCAAAATCCATCTGATAGGCATTTTATCATGTAAAAGCAAAACAATAAACACTCTGGCCAATATTATTTTATCAAACCAGACTGTTACTTAGCATACACAAACAAACCTATTGTGCTCTCTCTTTCCATCTTCCAAGAAAAATTACTTTTGCAACCTGAGTCATTCTTACCAATATCAATAAAGTAAGAAACTCACATGTCAGAAGATTCTCTAATTGCAATTCACTTTATACATTATGATAATATTTCATTTTCTACCAGATCCCAGTATCGTTCTAAGAGGTGTTTCTCAAAAGAATAATAATTGTCTATAAAGTACATGAGTTTACTCCTAAATTGTAGGGATTTTGTACTATGATTTACTGATGGTACTTGCTAGAGCTCATCTGAACATTCTTATTTGCCACAATTTCTTTGACTGCTGTGTTTTTCACCTGTGTTCTAAAGTACAAGGGGCAGAGTAGTTTCCAGTACCATCCATACCTATACTAGAGTTTCATTTGATCTAGGTCCTGCTCAAACCTTGCATCCTTTCTATTTTCCTAGTACATGTGCTGGAGTAGCTAAATCAAACACAGAATATGTCTCCAAAATCCAATGAGACCCCTTCAAGTACTGTTCTTCTATATTAATGGCATTCAATTTAAAGTAACAACATATTTTCCTTTACTTTATAGGGGATACCATGATAGGTTCTTGACCACGAGAAATATTTCCAAAAGTGTGGATATCTGAATTTCCTATTTGGTTCTATCTCAATCTCCAACATACTTGTGTGCTACCAAATAACCTAGTTATTTACTTTTCTTCACTTATTAGATTCAGAATCAATGAAATAATGAAACAGTATGGCATTCTTCTGGATGTGAAATTGATGAAGGTTTCAGCAGACTAGTTTGTGAAAAACTGCAGACTTTACATACAGCAGAGGTATAAAAGTGAAGCTACCTTGTTGGTCAGGTGAAAGTGAACGGGTTCTGGTGGTTCACCCAAACTATAGATATTCAAAGCATTTGCTAGTTCTGTTGCCACCTGTCTAGTTACAGGGCTTTGCATATTTGCTTCAGTAATATGGTACATTTGAGACAGGTGCTCAAACTGTTGTCATCTTCCAATTCTGATAACTCATCATTTTTCTCCAAGGATAATCTGCTTAATTCACAGGGATTTAGTTGGAGATGGGTTAGAAATCATGATATTTTGACAGTAGTTTCAAATTCATGGCATATATTTGAGAACAAATAAACATAATATGCAATAATTCATTTTATGTGCAATTTAACAGAGAAATAATGGTAAGTTCAATAGAGGATTTTGGCAGGCATTTAACAAAGATATGACTTATCATTATTCAGAAGTAATTGAAGGATATTCTTCCAAAAGTTTTTTAGAACTGAACCATACAAAGATAAACATTCTATTATTAAGACGACATGCTCAAAATATACATACATATTTATATATGTTTAATTCCCATTTCTAACTATATTAGAATGTTGTATATGCATTTGTATAACTTTGTGGATAAAAATCAATTACCATCAACATCTTCTGAATCACTCCTTTCTTATATATTGTTGCAAAAGCTTAAACCATTCCTAGTTTGATTTCCCATTTAGTGAATGAATGTATTTTAATATTGTAGTATCTGTTTTATTTTCTTGTTTTCCTTTAAAAATTTTTTTCAGTTATAGATAGAAACAATATCTTTATTTATTTATTTATTTTTTGCTGCTGAGGATTGAACCTAGTGCCTCACATATGCATGGCAAGTGCTCTACAACTGAGCTACAGCCCCAGCCGTTGATGTTGTCCATACAATAATGCATATCAGCCCTCATGTTGAAAACTCACATATTTAAAGCCAAAATTTTATAGGCATATGAAACAAAATTCCAGCATTTGATAAATGTGTACAGTTACGATATTTACTGTTTTCAACATTTAATTTCATCATTAACAAAATGTTTATAATAAGATAAAGTACACAATGCCTAAGAAAAGATTGGTTGGGATTAGAAATGGCAGTCTAACACATTGGGTATTATTATGGTTTGAATGTGAGGTGTCCATGAAAAGCTTATGTATGGAGACAAGACAATAAGTTTTAGAGGAGAAATAATTGCCTTCTAAGAGCCTTAACCCAATCAGTTAGTTAATCCCCTGATGGTATTAATTTATTGGTAACTGAAGGCAAGTACAGTGTGGCTGGAAGAGGTAGGTCATTGGGAGCACTTCTAGGATACATATTTTGTATCTGGTGAGTGGAGTCACTCTCTCTGTTTCCTGATCATCAGATGAGCTGTGTCCTTCTACCACAATCTTCTACTATTATTTTCTGCTTCACCTTAAGTCCTGAGGAATGGAGCCTGAATTCTATGGACTAAAACTTCTGAAATCATGAGCCCCCAAGTAAACTTTTCCTCCACTAAAATTGTTGTCATGTCTTTTAGTCATAGCAGCAAAAAAACTGACTAAAGCTTGTATCATTAATGTCAGACATGAGTTCCCGTTTAACCAATCAGTCCACATAGGGGCATACATGGTCATAAAGAAGGGACTAAGTGTGTAATGGGCAATTTTAGCTCACAGAATTCTTAGCATGAGATCTAATTAGCTTTTTTGAAATTTATTGGTTCTTTTTAGTTATACATGACTGCAGAATTCATTTTGACATAATTATAAAAGCATGGAATATATCTTGTTCTAAACTTCCTTTATTACATAGAATACTCAAGGAGAAAAGAATAGCTCATTTTCTGGTATATATTATCTATTGTTGATTACATATTTTGATTACCATTTACACAGTATAGTATTTCTAGGATAAGGTCCAATATATTGGACAACTGGGTTCCATATTTAGTAAAAGCAAAAGAAATTCATCTCCTCCCCTCTCCTGTACCAGGGATTGAACCCAGGAACATTTAATCACTGAGTCTCATCCCCTGTCCTTTTTTTTTTTTTTTTTTTGTATTTCATTTAGAGACAGGGGCTCTCTGAGTTGCTTAGGGTCTCAGAAAATTGCTGAGGCTAGCTTTGAATATGAAATTTTCCTGCCAAAGCCTTCCCAGCCACTGGGATTACAGGCATGTGCCACTGAGCCCTGCCAAAAATTCTGTTTTTATCCTAGATAAATATACATCACTTAATTTGATATTAGGATTTAATCAGAGAGTTAAATTCCCATATATCTTTTTAGTTGGGGAAATAATTACTCTCCAGTTATTCATCTGTTTCATCAAACTTATGTCCAACTCTCAATAAGAATTTTGGCACAAATTTCTGAGGTTTTTCTCTTTGTAAGTCTCATTTCAACTACCCATTACAGAATACTGAAAGCATGTAAATAAAAGACCATAAAATATAGTTATGTCTATTTTCTAGACGAAACTTACTGTATTTTCTGCATTTGCTTCTAGTGACTGAGACACTAATGAAAGGTGTATGTTGTATAGGAAATAGTATTTTTTCTTGAAAGGCTGGGAAAATGATTTGATAGCATTTGTTATTTAACATGTTTGCATTGTTGTGTACAAACCAATAGAATAGATGGTTGAAATTAGACTTATAGACACATAAGAAATTTACACACACATAAATATAAATTTTAAGGACATAAATCATTTTTTCATGAGATTTTTATATTTGTATTAGTTTTTGAAGTACAGTGGGTCTAATTTTTTTCTTGTAAACTCAAAGACATAAATTTTTGATTAAACGTGATTTTCAAAACACTTGTAAATGTATTTGCGTGCAAATATCTGAGCAAAAATCAATGAGAAAATCTTTAATATTATCTCAACAGAAGCAATTATCTATCATTGTTATTAATACAAAAAAGTAATTTTTATTAATACATTTCATTACTAATTTAATGTACAATTTTGAGTAGTTATATTTAAACATTGGTAATTATTAACATTTTGAGAAGAAATTATACTGCTTTTCTAATTTTAAATAAATCATACAAAAAGAAGTTAATGTAAATGTACTTTTCCTACCTTCTCCTTAGTTGAATAATAGATTTTGAATTGTAATTGATTTAAGTGTATCATTGATTTTTTTTAAAAAATGAAATAATATGACAAAATGAACACGTACATATCAACTTTAAAAATATACTATAGAAGATAGGTTGTTTTAAGATTCTTCAGGAAAAAATAATATAATATTTGAATTATTGCTACAAGTACACTTCTGTCAACATAGCAAAAAAATTTGAATATTTATTTAATAAATAAAAAACCATGCAGCATATTGCAAATCAATGATTAACAGAGAACTGATCCAATATATAACAAATGAGAAGTCTACAAAACTCTGTTAATTGTGCTAGTTTTGTGTTCTTGTGAATACTAATTTTTTTCCTTTAGCCCAGTTTTGACATATTCATGAGTTAGAAAGAAGATCCAGATAAAACACCATTCTCACTTTCTCTGTCAGTAAGACAAAAAGTTAATATTTATCATATCATAAATAAAACATTGGTAAGTTATTCATAAATAATTCATGTTAGTATTCATTGTCTTTACCTGAATTTTATCCCATTTTTTCCAAATTGTTCTCTTTAATCATACAGATAAATAACTTCATGAATGAAGACAATGAATTTAAAAGTTAATTAGTGGAATAGATCATATTGTGTTAAGGACATTTTATAGTTAATGTTATGTACAGGAATCTCAGACACTGATCCCAAGTAGGACACCAGGCTGCAGCCCACATGCAGGAATTCTAGCCGCCAATACCATGGAGACCCCCATCTAGTAACATGGAGTTCCCATGGTTGTCCCCATTTTTGGGAATTGCAACTACTGCCACAATCCCTTACATGCGGTAGCCTGCATCTGGCAAGACTGTGCTAGGCCGCCAACCACAATATGCACACCACAGAACTGCATCTCTGAATACTATGCTCAATGCCACTACCCATCCCTACCTGACAACCCCCCCACACACACACACACTCATCACTATCTTTAGTTGAGGCAACTCCCAGCTTGGAACTCTGGCTGGGGCTTAGAAACAATATCAAGGTACCAAAAGTCTCCAACTCCCCCTTCTCCCAGCAGCTGATACCATGGCACAGTGCCTGTGGCTACATGGCCTATCTGTAGCTCAAAAAACTGGGTGACAAAACCAGGTCTTGGGCTTGCCCAATAGAAAATAGCTCTCCTCATCAGGTGCACAGCTCCCAGAGCACAGCCCGCAAGATCTCTGGAGAGACAGGTTGGGAAGTAGAAAGGGAGAAGGTGAGTGAGATACAGATTAGAGACTAAATGAGAGACCAGGGATCTTGAGATCTACAGGAGATATAAGGAGATAAGACCAGGCACCCACATCACATGAGTGTGTCTCAAAGGAGAACCATGGACCAACCCTCCCACCCCAATAACCTTAACCATCCTGAGGGTGGAGATACCAGCAAAAAACAAATAACCCCACCTATTGGATGAGAAGGGAAGCTGGAAAGATACAGATCTCCAACAAAAATAATTCCTTTATTGCCCTTCAATTCTCTCTCTCTCTCTCTCTCTCTCTCTCTCTCTCTCTCTCTCTCTCTCCTCCCACCCTCACATCCCCAATATTTGTAAAAACCAAGTATTTTTCATGAATTGGGTTACTGAGGACTGGGATGTCTGAATAGTATATAACAGTGGTGTAGTATATTCTTTTACCTTCTAGTTTTACATTTTTTTTACATTTCTTAATATAAATGATTGTTTATTTTCTGTACTCTATTGTCTTTCCACTTACTTGTCTCTCCAAAATCACTTCCCCTCTCTTTTCCTGCTACTAACCAACGTTTTTAGATTCCTCTTACATGCTTTCTAAAATCTAATAACCCTGTATCCTCATCTTCTATCTCCTAACATCTCATCCTACACCTCACCCCCACTTCTTTGTCCACAATAAGAAAATGTAGACAGTTTTAAAAACCTGTTTATATTGTAGATAATAATGGAACTTACCATTTCTATATGTTGTGACAAAACTGTAAATGACTTAATAGCAGATATTTGGTTTAAGATTGCATATTGTTTGTATGGGGATCTGTTCAAAACTTTTCTCATTAAATGAGAGATATTTGAATCCTGCAGGGACATTATAAACCTATAGGGTAAAAATAGTATTGCCTCAGATCTGCAGTGCTAGAAGAAAAATTCATGAACAAAGTGAAAAAAAACAAGGGAAAAATATCTCCAACAAATGAAGATATTCCATTTTTAGAATCCATGGGCAGCACAACAGATGACAGAGAAGAAGTTCAGGATGTACATAATTAAAATGTTCTGTGAATTAAAGGATGATGTAAGAGAGCAAACACAGGGAGCAAAAGGTCATTTCAATAAAGAACTACACAAGCAAATATAGGAAGTAAAAGATTACTTTAATAAGGAGATAGGGATTCTGGGAAAAAATCCTTGAAATGAAAGAAACAATAAACCAAATTAAAAACTCAATAGAAAGCATCAACAACAGAGTAGATCACAGGACCTCAGACAATGAAGATAAAATATATAAACTTGAAAAGAATTTTGACCACACAGTGAAGATAGTAAGAAACCATGAGCAGAATATTCAAGAATTATGGGACAGAATCAAATTTAAGATTTATTGGGATAGAAGAAGGCATAGAGTTCCAAACCAAAGGAATGAACTAATCAATGAAATAACATCAGAAAATTTTCCAAAATAAAGAATGAATTGGAAAATCAAATACAAGAGGCCTACATAACACCAAATGTAGAAAATCACACAAAATCACATTATAATGAAAATGCCTAGTATACAGAATAAGGAGAAAATTGTAAAAGCCACGAGAGACAGGAATTGAATTACATTCAGGGGAAAACCAATTAGGATAATGGCAGATTTTTCAACACAGACACTGAAAGCTAGAATATCCTGAAACAACATATACCAAGGTCTGAAAAACAATATATGCCAACAAAAATGCTTATATCCAGCAAAATTAAGCTTTAGATTTGATGATAAAATAAAAACCTTCTATGATAAACAGAAGTTAAAAAAATTTACAACTAGAATGCCTGCATTACAGAACATCTTCAGCAAAATATTCCATGAGGAGAAAACAAAAACCAACAATGAAAATCATAAAAGAGAGGCATTGCACTTAAGGAAATACTAATCAAAGGAGAAACTAAGTCAAGTTAAATACCAAAAATAAACAAATATGACCAGGAATACAAATAATGTCTCAATATTCACCCTAAATGATAATGGCCTAATCTCACCAAAAGACATAGACTGACAGATTGGATTTAAAAAAAAAAAAAAGACCCAACAATATGCTTCCTTCAAGAGACTCAACTCATAGGAAAACACATCCACAACTGAAGGTAAAAGGTTGGGGGAAAAAAATACCACTCACATGGAATGTGGAAATAAGCAGTGGTTTCCATCCTCATATAAAAAAAATGGACTTCAAAACAAATTTAATCAAAATGTATAAAGAAGGGAATTTTACACTGCTCAAGGGAACCATACAGCAATAAGATGTAACAATAATAAATATATATGCCCCAAACTTTGGAATGTCTACATTCATCAAACAAACTCTTCTCAAGTTCAAGAGTCAAATTGACAACAACACAATAATTCTGGGTGACTTTAACACACCTCTTACACCACTGGATAGATCCTCCAAACAACAGCTAAACAAAGAAACTATATAACTCAATAATACAATAAACAGCAGATATATAGAATATTTCATCCATCAATGAGTGTATACATTTTCTTCTCAGAATCACAAGGATCCTTCTCTAAAATAGACCATATATTATGACACATCACAATCTTAGCAAATCCAAAAAATAATAGAGGTACTATCCTGAATTCTGTCAGATTGCAATGGAATGAAATTAGAGATCAATGATAAAATAAAAAAAAATAGAAGCTACTCCGACACCTGGGGACTAATGATATGCTATTGAATGAACAACATGTTGCAAAAGACATCAAAAGGAGATTAAAAGTTTCTTAGATATAAATGAGAACACTGAAACAACCTAATGAAATACCTAGGACATTATGAAGGCAATAGTAAGAGGAAAAGTCATTTGCATGTAGTTCATTCCTTAAAAGAAGAAAATGTCAACAAATAAATAACCTAATATTACATCTCAAAAGCCCTAGAAAAAGAAGAACAAATCAAAGCCAAAAGCAGTAGAAGACAAGAAATAATTAAAATCAGATGTGTAATCGATTAAAATGAAACAAAAGAAACAATTTTAAAAATTGAGAAAACAATAAGTTTGTTCTTTTAAAAAAATAAATAAAATTAAAAAATCTTTAGCCATGCTAATGATGAAAAGAAGGGAGAAAACTAAAATTATTTCTGTTTTCATCTGTGATGAAATATGGCAATGAACACTAAAGCAATACAGAAGATAATTAGAAATTTTTTTGAAAATTTGTACTCCAATAAATTAGAAAATATCAAAGGCATTGACAAATTTCTAATGAACATAGATGCAAAAATTCTCAATAACATTCAGCCAAATCGAATACAAAACAATTCAAAATGATCATGCACCACATCATGTTCAAGTGGGGTTCATCCCAGGGATGCAAGTATGGTTCAACATATAGAAATCAATAAATGTAATTCATCACATCAATGTACTTAAAGATAAGAATTATATAATCATCTCAATAGATGCAGAGAAAGCATTAGACAAAGCATTAGAAAAACTAGGGATAACGGGAATATATCTCAACATTGTAAAAGATATCTATGCTAAGCCCCAGGCCAACATCATTCTAAATGGAGGAAAATTGAAAGCATTCCCTCTAAAAACAGGAACAAGACAGAGAAGACCTCTTTCACCACTTCTATTTAACATAGTTCTTGAAACGCTAGCCAGAGCAATTAGACTGATGAGAGAATTTAAAGGGATACGGATAGGAAAAGAAGAAATCAAGTTATCACTCTTTGCTGACAATATGATTTTATACCTAGAACATCCAAAAAATTCCACCAGAAAAATTCTAGAACTAATAAAATGAATTCATCAAAGTTACAGGATATAAAATGAATACCCATAAATCAAAGTCATTTCTGTATATCAGTGACAAATACTCTGAATGAAAAACTAGGATATCTATCACATTTACAATAGCCTCAAAAAAAATAGTTGGGAATCAACTTAACCAAAGAGGTGAAAGACCTCTACAATAAAATTACAGAATGCTAAAGAAAGAAATTAAAGAAGACCTTAAAGATGGAAAAATCTCCCTTGCTCTTGGACAGGCAGAATTAATATTGTCAAAATGATCATACTACAAAAAGCACTATACTGATTTATTGCAATTCCAATTAAAATCCCAATGACATAGCTCATAGAAATAGTGAAAAGCAGTCATGAAATTCATCTGGAAAAGTAAGCAACCAGAAGAGCTAAAGCAATCCTTAGCAGGAAGAGTGAAGCTGGTGGCATCACTATACCAGATCTTAAACTATACTACAGTGCAATAGTAACAAAATCAGCATGATATTGGCTCTAAAATAACTTATTGACCAATAGTACATATAGGACACAGAGAAAAACTCACACAAATACAGTTATCTCATATTAAACAAAGGTGCCAAAAACATATATTGGAAAAAGGATAGTTTTTTTCAACAAATGGTGCTGAGAAAACTGGAAATCCATATACAACACAATGAAATCAATCTTCTATCTCTCACAATGTCCAAAACTCAACTCAAAGTGGATCAAGGACTAGTAAATAAACCAGAGACCTTGTGCCTTACAAAAGAAAAATTAGGCCCAAATCTTCATCATGTTGGATTAGGCTCAAATTCTTTAATAAGACTCATATAGCTCAAGAAATAAAATCAAGAATCAGTAAATGGGATGGATTAAAACTCAAAAGCTTCTCAGTAAAAGAGTCAATCAGTAAATTGAATAGAGAACCTACACCTTGGGAGCAAATTTTTACCACTTGCACATCAGATAGAGCGCCAATCTCTAGGGTATATAAAGAACACAAAAAGCTAAACACCAAAAAACCAAACAACCCAATCAATAAATGGGCCAAGGACCTAAACAGACACTTCTCAGAAGATGCTATGCAATCAGTCAATAAATATATTTTTAAAAGTTCAACATTGCTAGCAATTAGAGAAGTGCAAATTAAAAGTATTGTAAGATTACATCTCATTCCCATAAAAATGGCAGCTATTAAGAATACAAACAACAAGTGTTGGTAAGGATGTGGGGAGAGAGGCACACTCCTGCATTGCTGGTGGGACTAAAAATTGGTGCAACCAATATGGAAAGCAGTATAGAGATTCCTTGGAAATCTTGGAATGGAACCACCACTTGTCCCAGCTATCCCACTCTTGGTTCATATCCAAAAGCCTTTAAAAATAGCATATTATAGTAATGCAGCCACATCAATGTTTATAGCAGCACAATTCACAATAGCTAAATTGTGGAACCAACCTAGATGCCCTTCAGTAGATGAATATATATATATAAAATGTGGTATATTGTGGTGAGCCGTTTCTGTGAACTGTGGCCGCCATTACAAGATGGCGCTGGTTTCCCCTGTAGTCTGTGACAAACAACTCCTTATCAGAATGAGTTGGCACGCTGTGACTTGGCACCCTGTGAGAAAAGTCCACGTGGCAGCTTCACATTGGGGCTTGAGGTGATTTATTAAGGCTGGGAGGGGCATCCGGGGGAGAGAAGAAAAAGTATCAAGGACCTGAATAAACTGCTGAAAGAAGATTCCTGAGTTGCGTCTTCCTTGCGGGCAAGGGGTCGCGACAAGTGGCGCCGAGACCCGGGAACCAGAACTTTCAGTCAGTCAGGGGTGGTGCACCGGTTAGTCCCAGGTAAGTGGGATCTGCGATGAAAGCAGGGATAGTCCCAGTAAGTGGGATCCACGTCCAAAGCGGGGTCAGCTCCTCTACAAAGAAAGAGAGAGCCTCATATTTATTGCAGCTGCACTGTGTACTTTCACTTTTGTTTTCTGTGTTTCTTTTGTTGTGTCATCTCGTTTTTGTTTTTTGTGGTATCTCTTGTTGTTTTTTGTGCGTCTTTTGTTGTTGTGTCATGGGTGCCGCGTCTTCAAGTCCGCTCCTCCTGGCCCTAGATGACCTGTTATGTTCCAAGGGCCTGGAAGTGAAACGTAGTACTTTAGAGAGATTTTTACAGAAGATAGATATTGCTGCACCGTGGTTTGCATTCTCGGGCAGCCTTACTATACCTAGCTGGGATAAATTAGGCAAAGACCTTGACTTTGCTTCTGAGCAGGGCATATTAGAGGGTGGGGTGATACCCCTTTGGAAGATGGTCCGTAGTTGCCTCACAGATGGCAGATGTCAGGAAGCACTTACTAAAGGACAGGAAGTTTTAGAGCAATTACATGAGGAGAAGTCAGAGACAGCAGAAAGTGAGGTATCTCAGGAGGATGGGAGTGTGCGGAGCATGAAACAGGGGAGGAGGCGGCTGTCTCCGGCAAGAAGTGAGATATCTCAGAAGGATGGGAATGTACGGAATGTGAAACAGGGGAGGAGACGATTGTATCCAGATCTCAGTGTGCTGCGCACACCCCCATGCGAAAGTGGGTCAGAGAAAGAGGAGGATGAGGAGGAGGAGCTTGGGAGGCTGTCTTGTCAGCTAGGGAGTGTAGGCATGGGAGAAGGGAACAGAAATAAACAGGGGCTCAAGAAAAATGATCCTCCAGATCCACCGCCGTATGGTGGGGGTGTTTCGGGGAGAGCTTTCCATGCCCAAACATGGAGGGCTGTTAATGCTGAGATGGGTCTTGCTTATCCAGTTTTTCAGGATGACAATAGGGGAAGATTCCATGAACCCTTAGATTTCAAAATTGTGAAGACCCTGGCGGAGTCCGTGCGTACTTATGGGGTGGATGCCGCCTTCACACTAACTCAGGTGGAGGGTTTGTCTAGATACTGCATGACTCCCTCTGACTGGGCTAGCCTTGTTCGGGCTTGTGTTTCCCCGGGTAAATATTTGGACTGGAGAGCATTTATGCTAGAGGGCGCAATAGAGCAGGCCGCCCAAAACCATGCGGCGGGACACCCCGCTTGGGATAAGGACATGCTTTTGGGGCAGGGGAGATTTGCTAATCAACAGACAGGATTTCCTCTTGAGGTATATGACCAAATTAACAGCATTTGCATTCGGGCATGGAAATCACTTCCAAATAGAGGAGAGGTATCTGGTAATTTGACTAAGATTCTACAAGGCCCTACAGAACCCTTTTCAGATTTTGTTGCAAGGATGGTAGATGCCGCTGGAAAGATTTTTGGGGATCCTGATAGAGCCATGCCCCTTATCAAGCAATTGGTTTTTGAGCAATGCACCAAGGAATGTAAAGCAGCAATCACTCCTTATAAAAACAAGGGCATAGAAGCATGGATGAAGGTGTGTAGAGAGATTGGAGGACCTTTAACTAATTCAGGTCTTGCAGCTGCTGTCCTTCGGATTGCCAAAGGGGGCGGTCCTGGTGCCAGAACATGCTTCCATTGTGGTCAATCTGGTCATTTCAGACGGGAATGTCCCAAAAAAGACAGTTTTACTGGACCTCCTTACGGTGGCCCTTCCAATGGCCTTCGTCTACCGGGGTTGTGTCCAAGATGCAAAAAGGGGAAACATTGGGCAAGAGAGTGTCAATCAGTGAGAGACATCCATGGACAGCCTGTTTCAGCTGGGCCAAAAAACGGCCAACGGGGCCCCCGACCCCAGGGCCCACAAATATATGGGGCAATGGAGAATGTCACACCCGCACCCGAGACATGGCCGTCTCTACGCCATCCCATGAAACGCGGAGAGCCACTACAGGCGCCGCAGGATTGGACCTCTGTTCCACCTCCAGACTCGTATTGACGCCTAAGATGGGAGTCCAATTGGTAGAAACTGAGTTTAAAGGGCCTTTACCACCTGGCACTGTAGGTTTGCTAATTGGACGTGCATCCTCTATCTTGCAAGGTCTTCATGTTTTCCCTGGAGTCATCAGCCCTGATGCTGTAGGGACAGTAAAGGTTATGGTGGAAGCTCCAAGGGGCATTGTGTCTATCTCTCCAGGGGATCGGATTGCTCAATTACTAATTTTGCCTAGCTTGCATACCCACTTCCCTTCTGACTCAAGGTCACGGACGGGAGATGAGATTGGTGCCACCGGAGGAAATTGTGCCTATTTGTCACTGAATATGAGCAATCGCCCCACTTTGGAGTTAAGCATAGAAGGTAAATCTATTGTGGGATTGCTGGACACAGGGGCGGACCGTAGCATTATAGCCCTTAAGGACTGGTCTAAGGGATGGCCAGTGCAGACTTCTGATCAATCCCTAAGAGGACTTGGATATGCCCAAGCCCCTCAAATCAGCTGTAGACATCTATCTTGGAAGGACCCGGAAGGACATCATGGTACTTTTCAGCCTTATGTACTTGATTTGCCTGTTTCCTTATGGGGCCGTGATCTGATGAATGACATGGGGTTTACTCTTAGCAATGACTATTCCCCGGTGTCTCAACAAATTATGCTAGATATGGGGTATAGGCCAGGTCTAGGACTAGGAAAACACCTACAGGGGCGTAGGCATCCTGTGCAAGGTCATCAAAAGCTTAACAGATTTGGTCTGGGTTTTTCCTAGGGGCCACTGGGGCTCAAATACCCATAACATGGCTCACCGAGGAGCCTGTTTGGGTGCCTCAGTGGCCTCTTCCCTCGGTTAAATTGGCAGCAGCCCATGACCTAGTTAAAGAACAACTTGACTTGGGTCACATCCAACCTTCTACTTCTCCCTGGAATACTCCCATATTTGTCATTAAGAATAAGTCAGGGAAGTGGCGCCTATTGCATGATCTACGAGCGGTTAATGCTCAAATGCAACTTATGGGGCCCATTCAAAGAGGGCTGCCTCTGCTCTCCTCTGTTCCTCAGGGCTGGCATATTATTGCTATTGACATTAAAGACTGTTTCTTTTCTATTCCTTTGCATCCTAAAGACTCACAGCGTTTTGCATTCACCCTTCCCTCGTGTAACCACGAGGAACCAGATCAAAGGTTTGAGTGGGTAGTGTTGCCGCAGGGCATGGCTAATAGTCCTACGATGTGTCAGATGTATGTGGGGAAGGCACTCGTACCTCTCAGACAAAAGTATTCCTCCATTAAGATCATTCATTATATGGATGATGTACTATTGGCTGCTAAATTAGAACAAAGGGTTAATGAGGCTTATAAAGACCTAATAAACCTGTTAGCTCAATATGGACTGCATATCGCACCTGAAAAGGTTCAAACGGGGGATTTTATTAAGTATTTGGGAGCAACGATTGGGTATGACAAATTAAAACCACAAAAAATCACCATAAGAACTCAGGATCTCCAAACTCTAAATGATTTTCAAAAACTGCTGGGAGATATTAATTGGATAAGAGGATATTTACATATTCCTAATATTGTGCTTCAGCCCTTGTATGCTACTCTTAAGGGTGATCCAGATCTTACTTCCCCTCGTAGCCTCACCAAAGAGGCTAGAGCGGCCCTTATGAAAGTAGAAGAAGCTATACAGCATGCCACTCTATACAGGCTCCAGAGTGATAAACCTTTCCAGTTATGTGTGCTTGCCACTATGCGGCAGCCTACTGGAGTACTGTGGCAAGATGGGCCTTTACTATGGATCCACCCACATGTGTCTCCAGGAAAATCCTTAGAATACTATCCTGATGCTGTTGCAGCGTTAGCACTTAAAGGGATTCAACAAAGCATTCAATTTTTCGGACAGTCGCCTTCTTCTCTTATCATACCCTACACTAAAGCTCAACTTAATGTTTTGTGTGCTACTCTAGACAACTGGGCTATTCTATGCTGCTCATTTCAAGGAGATATTGATAATCATTACCCTTCCCATCCATTACTCAATTTTGTTAAAGAGCATCCCATCATTTTCCCTAAGGTGATTTCACCCAGTCCTATTCCGGGGGCTGTTAATATTTTTACTGATGGTTCCAAGTCTGGAATGGGAGCTTATGTAATTAATGATTCTCCCCCTGTCCAGCATCAATTTGCTCCAGGAAATCCACAATGGGTAGAACTACAAATTGTTATTGAGGTTTTTAAGCAGTGTTCTTTTCCTTTTAATCTCATTTCGGACTCCGTCTATGTGGTACAAGCACTAAGAGTCCTGGAGGCCGTGGGAGCTATTAGTGATGCCCATAATGTATCTGTTTACTTTACTCAGCTTCAACAGCTTATCTGTAGCCGCGCTGCTCCTTTTTATCCAATGCACATCCGGGCTCACACCTCTCTTCCTGGTCCGTTATCACAGGGCAATGCCTGTGCGGACTCAGCCACTAGAGATTACTTGATATGCTTGGCTTCCTCCTTGGAGGGGGCTAAATTATTTCACCAAAACTTCCATGTTAATGCTTTAACGCTACGCAGGCGTTTTTCCATTTCAAGAGCAGATGCTCGTCAGATAGTATTACAATGTCCTCATTGTGTCACATTTCTTCATCCCCCTCATTATGGCGTAAACCCACGGGGATTAAAGCCATTGGTTGTCTGGCAAATGGATGTGACACACATTCCTGACTTTGGTAACTTCAAGTATGTACATGTTTCTGTTGATACGTGCTCTGGAATTATTCAAGCTTCTGCTTTATCGGGAGAAAAGGCACGTAATGTTATTACTCATTGCCTAGAGGCATGGGCAGCATGGGGTGCTCCTACATCCCTTAAGACTGATAATGGACCTGCTTATACTGGCAGACAATTTACATCCTTTTGTTCTACTATGGGAGTGCAACTTACTCATGGTCTGCCTTACAATCCTCAAGGACAAGGCATTGTTGAGCGTGCTCATCGCACCTTAAAGGAAACTTTACAAAAACAAAAAGGGGGAATAGGAGCTGAACACACTCCTAAAGAACGCCTGTCCTTAGCTCTCTTTACCATTAATTTTTTGAATTTGGATATTCATGGTCGCTCTGCGGCCGATAGACATGTGTCCCCTCAGCCCTCTGTGATTGGCTATGTTAAGTGGAAAGATGTTCTTACGGGCCAATGGAACGGCCCCGACCCCGTGCTGACATGGGCACGAGGATCTGTATGTGTTTTTCCCCAGGATCGCACGGAACCGCTGTGGGTCCCTGAACGCCTGACAAGAAGAGTCTTGACTCCAGCCAACCAGCAACAAGAGATACCACAGCAATCCTGTGATGAGGATCTTCATCCTGCTAAGTGCTCTGGCTCTGATGTTGATGCCGATGGTACAGGCGACACCGATGCAGTGGTGGGCAGTGGCACGGGCATGGCCGATGCCGATGCCGGTTCATTGTAATTCTAGTGTTCTCCCCACTCTTTTTTCTACCTCGTGTGAGATGTCTGCTCCCTGTGCTTCTCCTAGAGGGGACATAGAGAGCATTTTTAATCAATCTCAAGTTAATCTCACAGGAGTTTTTTGCTTCAGCCTTGGGAACACTAATTGCATTAGCCTTAAGACCAAAAATTTGACTAACTGGGAGGACCCATTGCGGTCCAGTCAGGACTCGGGGAGCATTATCAGTGCCGTACTGAGCCAAGTAGTTTCGGGGAAGCAATCAGGCTCAGGGACCCCCGCAAATAGCTCTGCTTTAAATATAACTACCTTGGCTATTATCTCCGAGGTGCTAATCCCAGTGCCTTCTTCTTCTAATAGTATCTATCATGCCACTCATTTCAAGGCCTCTCCTTACTGTACCCCTAATCTTGGTTTTCCCCCAACATTTACGCCTTGTTAGGATCATTCTTGGGAGAAACATCAAGTTGCTAAAGGTTTCTCCCTTTCTCCCTCTCTTAAGAGGTATGTTTATGACTTTAATAACAGTGCCAACTCTTCTACAGGAGTGGGTTGGTCCTGGTTTCAGTGGCTGATTTCCAATGAAAGGGGGGCTTCAGCCGATATTTCTACATTGGCTCAATTGCTAGGAGCCAAAAGCTGGTTGGCTAATGTTTCTGGCACTGTTAGGGAGAGTGAACGAGGAAATAGACTTACATCTGTTTCGTTCAACTCTCTGTTATATAGTGCCACATTACCCCCTGCAATGGTCTGTGTCCAATCCCCGTTCCTGTTCCTTTTGGCTAATGACACCTCGTCAGGGATGCTAGATTGTTCTAATGTTACCTGTCTCTTATCTGAGTGTTGGAATGGTTCTTGGACTGTAGCAGTGGTTATGAAAATTCCAACTTTTGTCCCAATCCCAGTAACTGCAGATCCTGAAAAATTCCCCATTGTTGAGCTATTTCGAGTCCGCAGGGATTTTGGAATTACAGCAGCCGTAGTGACAGCCGTGGCGGTATCTGCTGCTGCAGCGGTTACGACCGCAGTGGCCATGGCCAATCAAGTACAAACTGCTGCCACCATTAATCGAGTTGTTCAACAAACTTCCATCATACTCGAATCCCAAAACACAATCAATCAACATATTTTGTCAGGGATTTTAGCTGCCAACCAAAGAATAGATTTACTCCAAGCTCAGGTAGAAGAATTAGCTGACTTGGTGCTTTTGGGTTGCGTTGACCAACGTGCACATTTATGCATAACCTCTGTCAGATTTAATGATTCCAGGAATGCTTCCCGCATCATTGGCGGATATTTGGCCGGAAACTGGTCCATGGAAGCGGAAGACATGATCCAGTCTCAACTAACCCAAATAGCTGTCTTGAACAGTACCCGTGTCGATCCCGTGACCTTGGGACAATTCACCCGTTGGATTTCTTCTGCTTTTTCCTTTTTTAAGGAGTGGGTGGGAATAGGCATTTTTGGTGCAATGTGTTGCTTTGGTATGTTTCTCTGCTTGTGGTTTCTCTGTCGCCTCAAGGCCCGCAATGCTCACGATAAGGCTATGATCATACAAGCTCTTGCAGCTTTAGAAAATGGCAATTCACCTCAAGTTTGGCTTGCGCATCTTAAACAGTAAATTTTTGACATGGTCGTTGCACCCCAAGTTATTATAACATTGCACTGGGATCGACATGTCTTTCCTCGCTGTTCTCTTAGTGTTGGAAAGCCCTTGCACTCTGCCGGTCTTGCTGCCATTGCACGCAGATGGGTTTCCACACTAGTGCTTCTCTATCGCTTTAAAGTCCGTGCCTTTCTTTCAGGGTGCTGTCAACTTGTTTGTCATTGTACACAGCCACAGTTCAGCCTCAGCTATCCCCCTCCGTCCACCATCGTCACGGTACAGGATGCGAGGCAAGGCACTGCACTTGAGTGATCCTTGGAGTGGACCTCAAGGAGAGCATGTCCTATTGCATGCGGGTTTGACGTCCTTCCTTACCCCACCTTATCCACGCCCCGCCCCACGAAAAAAGGCGTCGGCTGATATGGCCTCGGATCTGGGGAAGGGCCCTCCTTAGGGCTGAGCCATACTATGCAGCCACTTCTGCACAGTGGGATAGGACCTCTACTCTCGCCTGTATTGTCATACAAAAACAAAAAAGGGGGAACTGTGGTGAGCCGTTTCTGTGAACTGTGGCCGCCATTACAAGATGGCGCTGGTTTCCCCTGTAGTCTGTGACAAACAACTCCTTATCAGAATGAGTTGGCACGCTGTGACTTGGCACCCTGTGAGAAAAGTCCACGTGGCAGCTTCGCATTGGGGCTTGAGGTGATTTATTAAGGCTGGGAGGGGCATCCGGGGGAGAGAAGAAAAAGTATCAAGGACCTGAATAAACTGCTGAAAGAAGATTCCTGAGTTGCGTCTTCCTTGCGGGCAAGGGGTCGCGACAGTATATATACACAATGGAATATTACTCAGCATTAAAAGAGAATAAAATTATGGCATTTGCAGGTAAATGGATGGAGTTGGAGAATATTATGTTATGTGAAGTAAGCCAATACCCCAAAAAAGAATGTGGAGTGCTTTCTCTGATATAAGGACGCTGATTCATAATAGAAATAGAAGGGTGGACATCAGAGAAATGGAGGAATTTTAGATATGTCAAAGGGGGAAAGAGTGAAAAGGAGGGAGCAGAGGTATAGGAAAGATGGTGGAATGAGATGGACATCATTACCCCAAGTAAATGTATGAAGACACAAATGGTGTGACACTACTTTGTGTACAACCAGAGACATGAAAAACTGTGTTCTATATGTGTACTATGAATTGAAATGCATTCTGCATTTAACAAATTAGAATAAGTAAATAAATTTTAAAAATTCAAACTACATTATAATTAAAAAATGTAATAAATGTTACAAGTTAATAGTTCTAAGCCAATTAAAGTGATGTCAAAATCATTAAATTAATTAAATTTACAGGATATTATCACTTAGAATATACTTTAAAAGATATTATTTATGTAACATAAAATTTAACATCAAAGTGTAAAAAAAAGATACCCAACTCATACCCAGAACAGAACAATAAATATTGGGTTATAAAATTTAAAATTGATTCTAATGTCCAATTCAATTCATGCATTAACAACTTGAGGAAATATTCAGCATATTAACTAATTCTCATTTTCTTTAATGGAACATTTTTCAACTAATACATATATTTTTGAAATTTTAAAGTATTGATTAAATAAGAACATGTTATTGTTTTAAGTTTGAGTAAAATGATAAAATAATATAATTCATATTCATATTTAACAAGAAACAAATTATTATCTATTTAGGCAATTATATTCATTTAATAAAATTTTATTTTACCTATAAGGATGATAATAAAATGCATTAATACAAAATCTTTAAATTAAAATTGTTGAAAATCATGGGACTAGAAAAGAATAATCTCTTTTAGAAAGATGTCAATACCTAATTGAGATAAATAGCTATGCCATGCTATTTATATTTTTTGGTATATTAAAATTTAATATTAAAAATTCAAGTGAAAAGTATGTTGAAATTCTGAAACCAAGAATTATTCAGAAAGAACATAAGAACATGTAATCACATATTATATATAGCATACTATAAATGACTTGTGAAAATATTATAACTCAAGATAAATGATCATAAACTATTGCAAGTTTATATTTCTTTACAATGAAAATTTTAAAATAAAATCTTGAAAGGTAAGATAAAAACACCAATAAGTGATTATAATTTGAGGTCTCAAGAGAGAACAAATAGAATAATTCAATGAATATATTATTTCTTAAATCCACATTTAAGAATTTACAAAATAGAGTCAGCGGCCACCATCCGGTAAAGCTGAAGGATACACAGCCACTCTCCTTCAGAGTTCAACATCAAAACAGGTTGGTGTCATTCAGCTCACCCCCCAGACAGCGGGAATTCGCATAAAGTCTCTCATAGGCTTGCCAGGAGAGGGAGTATCAAGCTGAGCCTCCATAAAGACTAGGGGGAAACTAGAGACACCTGACCTCCAACCCCTCCTCCCAGTAGCAGCCAAAAGGAAACCTGGCTAGCCAGCGCTGGGGGAGGGGCAAGCAGAAAAAATCAAAGTGATAGAGTGCCAGGGATCCCAACTGCAGCAGGACCCTGGAGATCCAGGCCAACTGATTCGCGCGGCCTGCCCTGCGGCTACAGAAGGCGTGGCGCCTCAGTGAAGCCATTAATTAGCAAGCAGGGAGGTTAGGGACTGCGATTAGGTGGAATCCCGCCAGCCAAGCCCACACGGACCCTTGGGCCGAGCACGGGATCTCAGAAGGGGAAGGAAGCGGTACAGTCCCATCCCATCCCCCACAGCGGACACTCCATCCTGGCAGTCAGCGGCCACCATCCGGGAAAGCTGAAGGATACACCACCACTCTCCAACAGCTTGCAACATCAAAACAGCCAGCAGCAGGACCCCGGGGATCCAGGCCAACTGATTCGCGCGGCCTGCCCCGCAGCTGCAGAAGGCGTGGCGCCTCAGAGAAGCCATTAATTAGCAAGCAGGGAGGTTAGGGACTGCCATTAGGTGGAATCCCACCAGCCAAGCCCACCGCCCACGCCCGGAACAGGCCCAGCGACCTGCCAGCATGGTTGACACGACACCCCAATTGGAATAGGGACAGAGCAGAGCCGCCTTCCACTCCCGGAACAGGCCCAGAGAGACACCAGCATGGTAGACACGTCACCCCAATTGGAGAAGGGGCACAGCCGCCGCCCGCACCTGCAAGGGAGACTTTTCAACTATACAAGAGCAACATAAATAAATAGGGGGTAAATTTCAAAAACACAACAGTTGCACCAAGCAGAAAGAAACGCGAGCAGTATGAAAAGAAAAGGAAAGAAAGGACCACAAGCAATGCAGGTCAACTCAACTTTAGAAGAGGTAATAGCTGCAACAGATGGAATATCAGATAAAGAGTTCAGGATATATATGCTTCAGATGATCTGGAGTCTCAAGGAAGACATGAGACAGCAAAATCAGACAATGAAAGATCACATTGACAAACAAATCCAGGAAGTAAAAGATCAATTTCACAGGGAGATAGAGGTAATAAAAAACAAACAAATAGAAATTCTAGAAATGCAGGAAACAATAAACCAACTTAAAAACTCAATTGAGAATACTACCAGCAGAGTAGATCACTTAGAAGAGAGAACATCAGACAATGAAGACAAAGTATTTCAACTGGAAAAGAACATAGACAGCTCAGCAAGTCTGCTAAGAAATCATGAGCAGAACATCCAAGAATTATGGGACAATATCAAAAGACCAAATTTAAGAGTCATTGGGATACAGGAAGGCACAGAGCTCCATTCCAAAGGAATAAACAGTCTATTCAGTGAAATAATAAGAGAAAACTTCCCAGAATTGAAGAATGAGACAGAATCCCAAATCCTAGAAGCCTACAGGACGCCGAATGTGCAAAATCTTAAGAGATCCACACCTAGACACATTATAATGAAGATGTCCAACATACAGAATAAGGAGAGAATTTTAAAAGCTGCAAGAGAAAGAAAGCAGATTACATTTAGGGGTAAACCAATCAGGATAACAGCTGATCTCTCAACACAGACTCTGAAAGCTAGAAGATCCTGGAATAACATATTTCAAACACTGAAAGACAATGGGCTCCAACCAAGAATCTTGTATCCGGCGAAATTAAGCTTCAGGTTAGAAGATGAAATTAAAACCTTCCACGATAAACAAAAGTTAAAAGAATTCGCAGCTAGAAAACCTTCTCTTCAAAAAATCCTTGGCAAAACATTACAGGAAGAGGAAATGGAAAATAACATTGAAAACCAACAATGGGAGGTAGGACAGTAAAGGGGGGAAAGTAGTCAAAGAGGATAACAAATCAGGTTTAGTAATATCAATAAACAAATATGGATAGAAGAACAAACCATATCTCAATAATAACCCTAAATGTTAATGGCTTAAACTCACCAATTAAGAGACACAGGCTAGTAGAATGGATCAAAAAACAAGACCCAACAATATGCTGTCTACAGGAGACGCATTTGATAGGAAAAGATATACATAGACTGAAGGTGAAAGGTTGGGAAAAATCATATCACTCATATGGACCGCGGAAACAAGCAGGAGTGTCCATACTCATATCTAATAAAATAGATTTCAAGCCAAAGCTAATCAAAAGGGATATAGAAGGACACTTCATACTGCTCAAGGGAACCATACACCAACAAGACATAACAATCATAAATATATAGGCCCCAAATAATGGTGCAGCTGTGTTCATCAAGCAAACTCTTCTCAAGTTCAAGAGTCTAATAGACCACCATACAATAATCATGGGAGACTTCAACACACCTCTCTCACCACTGGACAGATCTTCCAAACAAAAGTTAAATAAGGAAACTATAGAACTCAATAACACAATTAACAACCTAGACTTAATTGACATATATAGACTATACCACCCAACATCAAGTAGCTACACTTTTTTCTCAGCAGCACATGGAACCTTCTCAAAAATAGACCATATACTATGTCACAGGTCAACTCTTAGACAATACAAAGGGGTAGAGATAATACCATGCATCTTATCTGATCATAATGGAATGAAACTGAAAATCAATGATAAAAGAAGTAAGGAAAAATCAAGCATCACCTGGAGAATGAACAATAGGTTGCTGAGTGATCAATGGGTGTTAGAAGACATCAAGGAGGAAATTAAAAACTTCCTAGAGTTAAATGAAAACACAGACACAACATATCGGAATCTATGGGACACATTGAAAGCAGTTCTAAGAGGAAAATTCATTGCTTGGAGTTCTTTCCTCAAAAAAAGAAAAAAACCAACAAATAAATGATCTCATACTTCATCTCAAAATCCTAGAAAAAGAAGAGCAAAACAACAGCAAAAGAAGTAGAAGGCAAGAAATAATTAAAATCAGAGCTGAAATTAATGAAATTGAAACAAAAGAAACAATTGAAAAAATTGACAAAACTAAAAGCTGGTTCTTTGAAAAAATAAATAAAATTGACAGACCGTTAGCCATGCTAACGAAGAGAAGAAGGGAGAGAACCCAAATTACTAGCATACGGGATGAAAAAGGCAATATCACAACAGACACTTCAGAAATACAGAAGATAATCAGAAATTACTTTGAATCCTTATACTCCAATAAAATAGAAGATAGTGAAGGCATAGATAAATTCCTTGAGTCCTATGATCTGCCCAGATTGAGCCAGGAGGATATAGACAACCTAAACAGACCAATAACAATAGAGGAAATAGAAGAAACCATCAAAAGACTACCAACTAAGGAAAGCCCAGGACCGGATGGGTATACAGCAGAGTTTTACAAAACCTTTAAAGAGGAACTAACACCAATACTTTTCAAGCTATTTCAGGAAATAGAAAAAGAGGGAGAACTTCCAAATTCATTCTACGAGGCCAACATCACCCTGATTCCGAAACCAGACAAAGACACTTCAAAGAAGGAAAACTACAGACCAATATCTCTAATGAACCTTGACGCAAAAATCCTCAATAAAACTCTGGCGAATCGGATTCAAATACATATCAAAAAAATTATACATCATGATCAAGTAGGATTCATCCCTGGGATGCAAGGTTGGTTTAATATACGGAAATCAATAAATGTTATTCACCACATCAATAGACTTAAAAATAAGAAACATATGATCATCTCAATAGATGCAGAAAAAGCATTCGACAAAGTACAGCATCCCTTTATGTTCAAAACGCTAGAAAAATTAGGGATAACAGGATCATACCTCAACATTGTAAAAGCAATCTATGATAAGCCACAGGCCAGCATCATTCTGAATGGAGAAAAATTGAAGGCATTCCCTCTAAGATCTGGTACAAGACAAGGATGCCCTCTCTCGCCACTTCTGTTCAACATAGTCCTCGAAACACTGGCCAGAGCAATTAGACAGACAAAAGAAATTAAAGGCATAAAAATAGGAAAAGAAGAACTTAAATTATCACTATTTGCAGATGATATGATTCTATACCTAGCAGACCCAAAAGGGTCTACAAAGAAGCTATTAGAACTAATAAATGAATTCAGCAAAGTGGCTGGATATAAGATCAATATGCATAAATCAAAGGCATTCCTGTATATCAGCGACAAATCCTCTGAAACAGAAATGAGGACAACTACTCCATTCACAATATCCCCCCAAAAAATAAAATACTTGGGAATCAACCTAACAAAAGAGGTGAAAGATTTATACAAGGAAAATTATAGAACCCTAAAGAAAGATATAGAAGAAGACCTTAGAAGATGGAAAAATATACCCTGCTCATGGATAGGCAGAACCAACATCATCAAGATGGCGATATTACCAAAAGTTCTCTATAAGTTTAATGCAATGCCAATCAAAATCCCAGCAGCATTTCTTGTAGAAATAGATAAAAGAATCATGAAATTCATATGGAATAATAAAAGACCCAGAATAGCAAAAACAATGCTAAGCAGGAAGTGTGAATCAGGCGGTATAGCGATACCAGACTTCAAACTATACTACAGAGCAATAGTAACTAAAACAGCATGGTACTGGTACCAAAACAGGCGGGTGGACCAATGGTACAGAATAGAGGACACAGTAACCAACCCACAAAACTACAACTATCTTATATTTGATAAAGGGTCTAAAAGAATGCAATGGAGGAAGGATAGCATCTTCAACAAATGGTGCTGGGAAAACTGGAAATCCATTTGCATCAAAATGAAGCTGAATCCCTATCTCTCGCCATGCACAAAAGTTAACTCAAAATGGATCAAGGAGCTTGACATTAAACCAGAGACACGGCATCTGATAGAAGAAAAAGTAGGGTACGATCTACATACTGTGGGATCGGGCTCCAAATTCCTCAATAGGACACCCATAGCGCAAAAGTTAACAACTAGAATCAACAAATGGGACTTACTCAAACTAAAAAGTTTTTTCTCAGCAAAAGAAACAATAAGAGAGATAAACAGGGAGCCTACATCCTGGGAACAAATCTTTACTCCACACACTTCAGATAGAGCCCTAATAACCAGAATATACAAAGAACTCAAAAAATTAGACAATAAGATAACAAATAACCGAATCAATAAATGGGCCAAGGACCTGAACAGACACTTCTCAGAGGAGGACATACAATCAATCAATAAGTACATGAAAAAATGCTCACCATCGCTAGCAGTCAGAGAAATGCAAATCAAAACTACCCTAAGATACCATCTCACCCCAGTAAGATTGGCAGCCATTAGAAAGTCAAACAACAATAAGTGCTGGAGAGGATGCGGGAAAAGGGCACTCTTGTTCATTGCTGGTGGGACTGCAAATTGGTGCAGCCAATTTGGAAAGCAGTATGGAGATTTCTTGGAAAGCTGGGAATGGAACCACCATTTGACCCAGCTATTCCCCTTCTCGGTCTATTCCCCAAAGACCTAATAAGAGCATGCTACAGGGACACTGCTACATCGATGTTCATAGCAGCACAATTCACGATAGCAAGATTGTGGAATCAGCCTAGATGCCCTTCAATAGATGAATGGATAAAAAAAATGTGGCATTTATACACTATGGAGTATTACTCTGCATTAAGAAATGACAAAATCATAGAATTTGGGGGGAAATGGATGGCATTAGAGCAGATTATGCTAAGTGAAGCTAGTCAATCTTTAAAAAATAAATACCAAATGACCCCTTTGATATAAGGGGAGTAAACAAGGACAGGGTAGGGACGAAAGTTTGAGAAGAAGATTTACATTAAACAGGGATGAGAGGTGGGAGGGAAAGGGAGTGAGAAGGGAAACCGCATGGAAATGGAAGGCGATCCTCAGGGTTATACAAAATGACATATAAGAGGAAAGGAGGGGTAAGACAAGATAATACAAATCGAAGAAATGATTTACAGTAGAAGGGGTAGAGAGAGAAAAGGGGAGGGGAGGGGAGGGGAGGGGGGATAGTAGAGAATAGGACAGACAGCAGAATGCATCAGACACTAGAAAGGCAATTTGTCAATCAATGGAAGGGTAACTGATGTGATACAGCAATCTGTATACGGGGTAAAATTGGGAGTTCATAACCCACTTGAATCAAACTGTGAAATATGATGTATTAAGAACTATGTAATGTTTTGAACGACCAACAATAAAAAAAAATAAATAAATAAAAAATAAAAAAAAAAGAATTTACAAAATATTTTTCAATATATTTCTAAATACTTTTTAATTTTCTATATTTAGATTAGAAGAAACTTTAACTCTGTAAAAGATGTTATTTCTAAATATAACAAATTATTTATTTAAATGACCTTTAATATTAACCAAATTTTATGAAATTATTGGAAAATATTACATAATTTTTGTACTTTGAAATACACTTATATGAAAGAATGAAAATATCTGCTGGGACGAAAATGAACTGCACTAATATCACCAATTTACAATGCAATTTTCACCCAAGTTTCTTCCATGTTCTTCTTTATTTTAGTCCACTTTTCTCATTATTGGATTTCTATGTTATCTTTATTCCATAGACTTGGAGTTTTTCTATTTTGGAGTATACAAAGGTGTTCTCTAAAAATATCCTGTGAACCCTGTATTATATCATGTTCTGAAATGTGCTCCTCCAGTGAAACAGCAAGTTCTTGTCAATATTCCCAAATTTAACAGATTTTTATTAAATGCTCTGCTATTTGTTTGCTTTCCCATTTTTTATACTGTGATTTGAACTTTAGGCACTGTGCAACTGAGCTTTATTCCCAGCCCTTATTTTTAAATTTAATTTAATTTAATTTAATTTAATTTAATTTAATTTAATTTTCTGAGGCTCATTTTTGAACTTGGGATTCTCCAGCATCAACCTTCCTTCTAGCTGAGATTCTAAGTGTGGTACCACTGTGCTCAATTATTATTTTATGAATTGGCACATATCTTCCCAGATTGTTCTTTACACAAAAGAGTAATGGCTCCAGAAATCACAAAGCAGTTGAATGTTAGTTGAGTATATATATATTTTAATAAAACCATTAGCTCTTATTTTGTTTTCACCAACTATGACTAATAATTTTCAGGAATCAGATTTATTAGATGAGTCTTCCTTGTCAAAATATTATTTATATAGTGTCAGAATTGCTTTAGCATTATGTATGGAATCTAAAATTTTAGGACCAATTATTTTCTGATACCAACCATGCAGACAATTATAACTAGAACCCACTCACTTTAAAATGGCCCATAAGACTTTATTCACAATGCAGTATGTCCCAAAGTTAAACTCAAGATATCCTAGTACCATGAACCCCAATTTTTGTGTTATTACTTATTCTAGCTTCAGTAGTTTTCCCTCTTTGAATTGTAAAATCTATTGATACCTTTGAATTTTTATCTTTATATTCAATAATATGACATACCCTCTCTCTGAAGGCTCTTTTCTCCTACATATCATAAATAAAAATGTCCTTATTCCAAGGGCATATATTACTCTAAAGACATTAAAATTAGTGATTATTTTATTTATCACAATTTTAAGGAAATAAATACTATTTCTAGATGAGCACATCGATTATAGAGATATGAAGATATTGACATATATGTATATGATTTAGTGTTATACCATTTTGTTTCTGAAAAATACAGAAAACTGCACCTTCATTACTTTCTTAAGTATAACTGTGGCCCTTCTTGCTTAGTTAATGTGTATTTCTAGACACTGTTTCCTTGCATCTCAAGTGCATCCAACCTCTGTCTCATATACCATCTTCCTACTTATTTTTAAACTCATTTCAGAACATAGGGGCCTTTTCACACATAATCTCTCTCTTCTTCTTAATATGTGCATTTATTAAAATACTTTACTTAACTTCTACATTATTTTTTCCCTCCCTTGTAACCCCTATTCTGACCTTTCTTGTTGATGCTATACTATCTGGTCACTGCCACCCTACATTCATTGGTCTCCTTCACCATCAGGTCATGTTAATTTCACTTGTTCCATATCTCTAATATTTGAACTTATCCACCTAGTAACCTTAGTCTAAGTTACCATTGTGTCTCTTGCCTGAACCACTGCCACAGAATTTATCTAGCCAGCTGTCATCTAAAATTATTCTTGTCCAAAGTGCTCTTGACCTTGTAGCCCTGTATTCTCTTCCCAGATTGTGGAACTATGTGATGTGATCTCCTTCATGTGTTCCTTTACTGTAGTTGTGATGATAAGGATAAATATGGACTTTCTAAACTTCTTTAGTTTTGCCATACAGTTGGAGATGCATGTCTTTACTGTACAAAAATAAAGAAAAGCTAAAGAAGGAGTCTTTGTCCTTACACATATTGCATTGAATTTATACAGAAATTATTTTCTGTTCTGGAGACAAATCATTGTACAAACGTTTCTAAACGTCTTATATTCATATTTATGTTATTCTTAGATTATATATATATATATATATATACACTTATATAAAATTTATTTTATTTATTCAACAAATACCATATCTATTATATCTTTATCACTGTTCTAAGCTCTAGGTAAAGATTAGAAAGAAATTTAAAAGAAACAAGGATACTCAATTCATTGAGGTTCATTCTAACAAGATGGGAAAAAATTAACAAGTATGTTAGATGGAGAGAAGTACTATTAAAAATAATACAGTGCAAGGCTGCATAAGAGAAAAGATTTATTGAAAATAATATGATGTAAAAGATTATCAAGAAAGCCCTTTCAATTAGAAGACCTATAGCAGAGCCCTTAATGAAGAAAAAAGACACACAAACAAGAAGCTATATGAATTATTATGGAAAAATGGTCATAGAATTTCAATGCTCCTGGGGTATAGTGATTAAAGAGCAGGGAACAATAGCAATTAAGATTAGAACAGGAGCCAATGCAAGATTATTTACAAGTGTGTATGTCCTGAAAAGACCGATAAATTCTTTCCCAGAATAAAATGGGAATCCACTGGAGAATTCCGAAAAAAAACCAGATATGAATGCATTTTATTTTAAAAGGATCATTTGACTCTGGTATGGAATTGGAATTAGAGCTTAAATGGAAATTGTCCAAACATGTTGGAAGCTATTGTAGAAAGAAAAAGGAGAGTCATTGCTTTAGAATGCTTTGATAGTTGTGCATTAAACAGAAGGAGTAGAGGTATCTTTGACATGTTTGGATTTTTTTCTTTCTTCTAAAAACCAAATATTACATATTTTTCTTTAATAAACTGTAGTTTTCTGATTTATGTTTTATCTTATTTTTTCTCTTTTCCCAAGGTATTATTTTAATTAGGATGCTTGTTGGATGCCTGTTATTCTTTTCCAAACTACTTGTTATGTTAAATAAAATGTGTTTATACCTCTTGATTAGCCAAATGACAAAGATTTGATAATTAATTAAACAATTTAGCTTGCATGCAGTATCACTAAGTCTTTATATAAAAACTATATTTGGCTAGTTTCTACTTTTCAAATTTAAGGCAATCCTGAATATTTCTTAAGTCATATTCACAAATTAGTAGGTTCCTCAAACCAAAAGCCAGGCTTGGATAAATGGCTGGACAATTAAGGAACTAACACTATTCAGTTCCTTGACTTAACCATATTTTAATAACTTATTAAACCCCACTTTTTAAGAGTCTTTTCATGGAAATACAGACTGTCATTTCTGTCTTTGCATTTCTCTATTGCCTCAGTGGAAAACTGTCTTAACCTACAGTGAGTTTTTCTAATACATTCTCCAAATCAAAGGTTTCTGGATTGTGGTAGTGTTGTTTGAAAATTAAATAGGATTCTAGTTCAGTCTTGGAATATATCATGTTGCAAAGCTAGGAGAAAGATAATATGGAAAATGGAACCAAAGCACATTAAATGTGGTCATAAAAAGAGTCAATTATGGCTTTGCAAAAGCCATTGTAAAGATGAAAAGATTGTTGGTATAAAAAACTAATCTGTTTCTATTACTAACTAAGGTGTGTGATAATTATATTTATGTTATCATGGGTGAGCAGGCAATGGATATATAAAAGATAAGAACAGATGAGCCAATCTCAGTGTTCCCTAATATATTACTACCATCAAGAGAAAGACATTAAGAGAAAGAGCAATGTTGTTATTCTACTGTGAAAAGTAAATTATGAAATTTTAAAGTTGTGCCAATACAAGCAAAGAGAAGTGGAAAGAAGAGTGAAATTGATCACTCTAAGCAGCTGGTCTCAGTAATTCAGTCTGCTCAAATAAATGTTTATGATAGGAAGTCAGCAGCACATGTAAGCTGCAATTTATGTATATGGGAACTAACTCTTCTCTAAAATACTTCATCAAAATACATATTTTAAAACCAATATGCAATGGATGAAATCCCATTTCCTAGATGAATGTCTACTAAGAGCAGATCAGGCATAGTTAAGTCTATTTCTCTAGCATTAATATTTACATCAGGATAGTATAGACACATATAAATGAGAATAACACACTTTTATAATACTCTAAATTATTGGATAGCACAATTTGACAAAAATAACCTTATGTGCATTAGAAATGCAAAGTTAATTTTTTACATTTTATACTTATATTTATACAAAATTCAATACTTAAAGATGTGCTTTTACTAGTCATTGGTTTTGTTTTAATATGGCTTATTTAAAGACATATTTGAAACCTCAACTGTTTTTCATACTGAGCATGCATCATGGCTCAGTACAATTTTAAGGAGGATAGAGAAAGCAATACACATTTCTATAACTGAAGAGAAGAAAGTGTTAGACTTTACAATTACATATTTACCTTTTCAAATTTAAACAGTGATAACATAATGTGTTGCCAAAATATAGTATCAATATATTTCTATGTTAAAATTTTGGATATAATAAAAACATAATTTTTTGTAAAATTTAACTATGATGTTATGCAATTAAAATTCATGTTCCAGAATTGCACTGTCTGATATGCTTGCCTGTAGTAACAGTTCTAGACTTACTATTGGATACATATTGTACAGAGAAAACATAAAATATTTCCCTCATCACAAGATATATAGGACAATGCTATTCCAGAAAATATTAAATATAGACAGACAATTTAATGGTATACTCTTTTTTTTTTGGTTCTTTATTACATATGTGAACCACAGTGGAAATTTAAAATTAGCTAATAATTTGATTTGAAAACATAAAATCCATAACAATTTTGAATGAAACTTCACACAGTAATGCTGTTTCTTTTCTTTAAATGTTTTTCTAAATCAGTTAAGAAAGAAAAAAATGGTAAGATTAAATCACTATTGATTAAACATTTTCTAGCACTGAGACTCTTATTCCATATTGCTTCTTAAATATGTTTAAAATTAAACCAACTAATCTTTACAAATAGAATATAATGTAGAGCCAAGAAAGTGGAGGACTTGACTATTTTAGGGTATAATTTTTATTCATTTGTGTAGAAAAGTATAATTCCCATACTACAATTCACATAAACTATTCCTTAAATTATATATATATATATATAGTTTAAGGAATATATATATACACACACACACACATAGAGAGAGAGAGAGAGAGAAAGAGAGATTGAGAGAGAGAGATTAACATATATCTACACACTAATTTTATTTTCAAACTATTTTTTTTTAAAGAGAGAGAGAGAGAGAGAGAGAGAGAGAGAGAGAGAGAGAGAGAGAGAGAATTTCAATATTTATTTTTTAGTTCTCGGCGGACACAACATCTTTGTTGGTATGTGGTGCTGAGGATCGAACCCGGGCCGCAAGCATGCCAGGCGAGCGCGCTACCACTTGAGCCACATCCCCAGCCCTTCAAACTACTTTTAATGACAAAACTAGTGCAATAAACTTATATCCATCATGTTTGAAAATTTAATTATTAAACATTCACATGATGTTTCTTAAATTAAGAATTGTGTGGATATGTGTCCTTCCAGAATTCTCTAATCCTTGTTAAGAGAAAAAATTCAGACAAATTAAATTAAATGTTTATTTGAGTAAAGAGTGATTTATGAACTGGGCAATTCTCAGAATTAGAGGAGGTTCAGAGTTCCATCAGTGGTGTAAGCAGCAAGCTTATACAGACTGAACATGGAAGCAAAATGGAAAAGTTTTCTGATTGGAAAACAGCTTGATATTCTCATATCAAGTTAGCCTATGACTAACTGGAACTTATCTATGATTGGCTGAAACATGGCTATTCAAAAAAAAAAAAAAACACTCCTAATTAGGTATATGTCGGTTGATGTAGTAAATAAGGTTGTGGCTTGATATCTATGAACTCAAAAATACAGAAATATATTCAATGGTCTTTTCTTTGCTTATTTAATACTCCTTTTAGCAACATTTTCAAAATAATAGTAAAATATCTGTTTACATAAAAACAATTAACTTGTGTTCCAAAATATAATCAGGATGTTCAGACATTCTTTGAAACTATTCCTTAAACTTGGAGAAAGTCCCTTAAAATTGTTGTTCTCCTATTTCCTTTTAAAATATTTTTCTGTGAATATTTTGCATTAGACACTTTCTAATATTACTTCAGAGATTGTGATTCTATCTCAAACCCCTTGAATTTAGGATTATTGTTCAGTTAACAAATATATTATTTTATCATTAGGGCAACAGTGCACATAGTAGACAAATAATAATTCTTCAACTAAATTAATAAATAGTGCCCTAAATTTGTCACAGGCTTACCCTATAATGTTTAATCAATGAATATTAATTTATGGATTACAATGTGCCAAAGAAGTCTTGAAGAAGACTGGTATATTCCTTCATTAATGTATTACCTATATTCCTTCACTAATTTAAAGGTAAGCACTGTCTTCTTAATTCAATCCATTTGTGTTCATCAAACATTGGAAGATTTTTCAGAACTTTTCTTTCTCAAAAAAAGAAAAAATAAAGTTTCTCGGAATTCAACTACAATGACTCAAAATTAAAAGGAAATTGGTCTGTTAAATATGCATCTTTTGAGTTCTTTCCATTCCTTTCTGCTTCTTGTCTAGATGGTAACCTGGAAGACAGAAAAAGTTCATGTGGGCACTATATAGCTTTATGGCAAAGAACAGTTGGATAAGCACTCAAAATTTCACATTTTGATTTTTATTTTTCTATATATTGAACCAGGGTGGTGGTGTAATGGATTCATATTGTTTTTACAACCTTAAAATATGCGCTTAAACTGTCCAAGCATCAGTTTGCACTGTTGAAAACCATGGACAGTAATGTCTGCCTTTTTGAGCCCAGCAGGCTCTCTGAGTGTTAAATTAAATAACTATTACAAACAATCTTTGAAAGTAAGAATTCATATTAAAAGACATATTATACTTTAAGATAAACTTTTAAAATTCATAAAGTACTCAAGAAGTATATCTAATGGAATTTTTTGTCATTGAGAATTTTATTTACAAATTCCTTAGATAAAAATGACAGGTCTTGGGTTGTAGCTCACTGCAGAGTACATGCTGGCACAACAGTAAATAAATAAATAAATAAACATAAAATGAGATTGTTTTTGATGAATATATTTATAATATCTTATGCTTTTAAGATTACATGATATGATTTTGAATGCACACAACAGTTTGAGAAATTAAAGGTAATTGGCTGATAAATATGTCTTGGGTTCTCAGGAAAACTTGCTACCAGCTCACATTTTAGGGACTCTGACTTGACATAGAAATTCTATCAGGTAATTTACAGACTAACTTTACATTAATGTCATTTTTAAAAGTTACAAATAATTAATTAATGCCTAAAAAATATTGTCTATGGAAAGACTGACAAACATCCTTAGGTAACTCTATCCAACCATCAGTATCTCCACAAGCTATTATTTATCTACTCATTGCATGAGTCATATATCCAATAGGACTTGACATTGAAAATTTTAAGTGTTTTAGTTAAAATCTAAGTTATATACCGTTCTAGTGATTGTTGGGAGCAGCAACTGAATTATGCATCCTGAACTGTCCTGTGACAGAGGCAATGCCCCTCTGGAAAACACTTGGTGCAAAATCAGTAATGAAGGTAGCCAGTTGCTATGGTGACACCCTGTTCAATAGGTAGTTCTGTGCCAGTCATGGAACTATTCATTTCTTTTCCTTGCTCAGGGTGTAGAAAGTTATGTGTGAAATCTGACAATCATAATTGGTCTGTTAATACTCATGACCTTGATTGTACTTGCTTTGAAGAAACTTTCCCACAATAAATCCTTGGGATGTTTAAACTTATATAAAAAGATGCCAAACTTCTCCTGGTCAGTCTTCCTCCATCAGAGGTTGGCTGAACCACCAAGCTGCAGCTTTTTCTCCATTCATATGTCTGTTGTCTTTTTCCATCCCCTCATTAATCGATTCGGTTACCCCTGAATAGGTTATTGCTCAGGTTGAGACAAGTGATACTGATTTTAATATTTAAACTGAGGCTAAAAAATCATAAATTTTTAAATACTAGAATTACAGAAGTGTCAACAAACTGAAGGAACTTACGGACAGTTCTTTTTCATCTGAAATAGTTTTTAAAATATAAGAAGCTTAAACTCAGTATCAGACCCATCACTTTCATTGGTAATATGGATAAAAAAGAAGTTTCAGTTTATGTTATATTTGGAAGGGCCGAGTTTCTGGGAATTTTGTTGCATTTCTTGCCTTTGTTCTCATAGGTGAGAGCCCCACTTTTTAGAATTCATTGTACCAATTATATTTGTACTTTACAGTAGTGTTAAGTCAGTTTTCCTTAATGACATAGATTGATGTTTTCATTTTCTAGAATAGTGAACATGATCACTCAGTGAGGATTACGCCTTATTTTCTGTAAGTAGAATATGATATTAATATTTTAAGTTTTTTGAAATTATTTAAAACTTGTCATGCTGTTTGTCCTCATTGAGTGATAATTAATGAAGCAGTATTTGTAATGTGTAATAAGTTTCATGAGTGAAAGCCATTGAATAAGTACTAGAGTGCCATCTATTCATATTAAAGAATAATTAATTTGAGATTTTCCCGATTTTCTTTTCATCCAAGGAAATTAAGAAAACTGAGTAATAAGAAACCTAACTAAGAAAATTTCTTTTTTTTTTTCAGAAAATTTCTTAAGAAACCTAAATAAAGAAATTTTCTTGTTTCATTACAGAACACTTGATTGGAATAATTCTAGCCTGGTAAGCATCTTCTGCTAATAATGATTTCAAAAGCAGGAGAAGCAACAATAACAACAATAAAAGCAAAGTTATTTTAAATGGTTAAAGGTATTTTTTTTCTTTTTCCCACTTCTTTAAAAATAGTAATTATTAATTACACTGTTTGTTCATATAACTTTATTATGTAAAACTGTTTCCTTTTGTACTGTGCTATGCAATTTATACAGAATGAAGTTTTTTAATGTTAATTATTACTAAATTTCACCAGACTTTTAAATTCAATAAGCCACTTAGCATCCATTCACCTAAATCAGTTTTTGTTCTGATAAATAAAATATTTTTATTTTTTAAAAATGCTAACATTATGACATATCATCAAACCTCATTTATTAATTTTACAAATAAATTTTGAGAATTAAAAAAACTAATTAAATTGAAATAACAGGCTAATGGTAGTCTAAGTAAATACTATATACAATAAAATAATAAAGTCAATTTATGTTTTGTAATTAATATCCTTCTGTCTAGTGTTCTTATCATTATTACCATATTTACTATAAACTATATCTTTTCAGTGAAAAATTATAAACAATTTTGAGTAAGCCTCAAGAGTAGACTATCATAAATAAAATAAGTTTATCAATGGTATTTTTTATTAAATATATTTTCATTCAAGGCATTTGACTGGCACATTGAAATTTAAGGCAAAAACTTTCTAATTAATAATTTAATTTTTGAAGATGAGCTTAATTTTTAAAATAATATAATTTTGATAAGAATTTACAACTTATTTGGTAATTTAAAATAAATTCTGAATTGTTTACATTATCTCTAGGCACACATTATATACTCACTTGATTAGAAAATTATCACCACAAATATCTGCACTTAGATTTACCTAGTAATTATTTTTAAAATAGGAGAATTGTTTTAGATTCAGACAAATAATAGATTGCTTTTTTCAGAACGATAATGTGTATGTAGATATGTATTTTTCAATGAGAGAATTTGTTCTGCTTTCCAGATATATAAATTAAAGAACCATGAATCTGATTTGAAACTTAGAAGCAAACCATATTTTGAAGTAGTTTAGAAAATGTGTCAATGATACAAAACTTTTCATTTAAAAATTACTAGGCATACACTGTTCATATAAGATAATTAGTTAAAACTGAAGGAGAATTATCACATATTAAGAATCAATAACAATAGACAAAAAGATTTTCAATTCTAGTATTAAGTTCAAATATTCAATGTTGTTTGTATTATTGTTGTTGTTGTTGTTGTTGTTGTTGTTATTATTAAATTTGACTCATTTAAGAGTAGTTCTGAAAGAAAACCTGCCTTTCTTTCCTACTCCTGTATTGGGTTCTATTTTCTATTTTGTTTTTTCTTTCTTTCTTTTTTTCAATTATATAGGAGTTGGACTAAACTACCTTATAAAAAGAGGGTTTTTTTTTCTCCTAACCCTAACAAAATTATGGATATTTAATACCTTGAAAGATGAAAACAGTAGAAGAATTCTAGATTGTAGGAACATCTCACTTGAAGATTAGCTTACCCACATAGTTGTGGTATGTCCTCCTATTATCCTGTCTCTCATATTTGTGGTCCCCAGGATATACATACAATTAAAGAAGGCATTGGAAGATGATATTCTGGAAAACATGATCTGTCAGAGACAATGAATCAAACTTAAGAGCAGTTGTGACCTATGATGAACATTTTGTTTTTCTAGATTTATGCATTGGCATTCTTCCTAAGTTCCTGCTCTGCACTAACCAATATCCAACTTAATGTTGAGGTTTAGGTGAAAATCCTGCAATGACTTTGTTCCTCTTGCATCTATGCATGTGGAGGCTGCAGCCAGTGCCCTCCTTATGTGTGGCAGCAGATGACCTCTGGCTCTGAATCTCTATTGGTTTAACAAAATCACAGTTAGTTTGGTGGTTCTCACTTTCTTCAAGTCTTTCCAAGAGTTTTCATGTTATTTAACTTTCACATTGAAATACCTATATATTTTTGTTCTTTTAAACTATAGAGCAAAATATATATTTTATTATTAATTAAATTCCTGAAAAGATGCAACATAGGACATACTTAAGAGAGTAAGGGAGCAAAAGAGGAAAAAAAAAAAGAGTAGAGTTTTTATAAGAAGAGCATCAGGATTCAAATGACACCAGTTCTTGTTAGAAATCAGAGAGGACTTGAGCAAAACTTCTTCAAGATTGTTTCCCTGAGCATAGTTTTCAGTTTTAGAGATCACATAATGAAAACAATGAATGAGGAAAAGCCATATCATTGCAGTATAGGAGTGAAATCTGAATTTTCTGAGGTCAGAGAAGTTCCCACAGGCATACAGAGGTATAAGAAGTTCACACCAAAGATTGAGAAAAAGAACTGCATTAGAGATTGAGAAAAAGAACTGCATTAGTTTTCAGCGATAACAGAAATGGTTGAAAACTTGAAGAAGGCATTATTATTTCTAAAGTTAGTCTTTCCATTTCAGAATAAAATTTCCAAACACTAAAAAGTGCTAAATAATGATTGGTAGATATGCAAAGTACCAAAAGATTCCCTTCTATTCTCATTTTCTCTAGAAGCTATTAACAGAGATAACGTATCAGAAAAAAATACTATTTGAAAATCCATTTTGGAAAGTTTTAGAGAGCTGTGAGATTGCTCCCTTAGAAGATGAAAATTAATTCTAAAAGCATGATAGGTTTGCATATCTTAAAAACAAACTTTTATTTATGGAAGAATTGTTTAATTAGCTACTGATTTATGAAAATAACAGAAAATGAAGTAAGTGAAAACAGCAATGATTAACTCTATGGAAACAAATAAAAAAAGTTGTATAAGAAATGAAAACTAATAATTGTAGACTACTTGCTTCAGTTACAAAGAAAGCAATACATATTAAATATAATGTGTGTAATAAATTATCACATTTGTGAATATTTGCAGGCAAATGGATGGAGTTAGATAAGATAATGCTAATTTGAAGTTAACCAATCCCAAATAAACAAATGTTGAATGTTTTCTTTGATATAAGGAGGCTGATTCCTAGTGGTATAGGAAGAGGGAGCTTGGGAGGAATAGATGAACTCTAGTTAGGGCAGAGGGGTTGGAAGGGAAGGGAGGGGGCGTGGGGTAATTAATGATGGTGGAATGTGATGATCATTACTATCCAAAGTACATGTAAGAAGACAGGAATTGGTGTGAATATACTTTGTATACAACCAGTGATATGAAATTTTGTGCTATATATGTGTAATAAGAATTATAATGCATTCTGCTGTCATATATAAATAAAAAATATATATAAGTACATTATGGAAATATATGCAGAACAATATCAGAAGCTACAAGAAAAATCTTTACAGTGGTTGTATCTAGGATAGTCTGCATGGGAAACTGTGGAAAATTCTTTTACATTTCAGTGACACTACAAAAAACTACTTGAAATTGTAGATCTTTTATGTAGGATATAATAGAAGCAAAAGTAGATTTTAATAGGATTATGAAGATGAGTTTTGTTTGTGATTTGAAATCAATAGTTTATTAAACATCAAAATTAATTATTTATTATTATTATTATTATTATTATTATTATTATTATTATTATTTTGGTGGTGGTGCTGGGGATTGAACCGAGAGCCTTTTGCATACAAGGCAAGCACTCTACCAACTGAGCTATATCCCCAGCAAACATCAAAATTTAAATGATATATTCTGTAGCCTTAAAATTTTTAATTCACCATGCATTTGACAAAGCAAAAACCAATAATCAAAATTTAAGGTGAATAAATTTAATTTAAAATAAATAAAAGTAAAAAATCATATTTTCTTTCTTCATTTTTTCTTTTTTAGATTCTCTATCTGCAAATCTTTTATTTTGAAATAAAAATATACTGTATTTTTCTTAGAACATTCTCCTTGACTTCTTATTGTCTTTTAGATTTAAAAATTGCCTTGGTATATTCTAAGGCAAATTTATCTTGATGCTTATCCTCAAGATAAACTGTATACCACTTACATTATAATTAAAGCATACTGAATTTATTGGTGAATAACTATAGTCCTGTTTTATGGTTTAGATATGAGGTTGCCCCCCTAAACTCACTAGTGAGATGATGCAAGAATTCTCAGAAATGAAATGTTTTGATTACAAGTGTTGTAACATATTCAATGGCTTAATCCAGTGATATGAATTAACTAGGTTACTGTAGGCAGGTAGGGAATAACTCAAGGAAAGCAGATCACTGGATGTGATTTGGGGGTTTACATTTTGTCCCTGGAGATCTGAGCTCCCTCTCTCTCTCTCTCTCTCTCTCTCTCTCTCTCTCTCTCTCTCTCTCTCTCTTTCTGTGTGTGTGTGTGTGTGTGTGTGTGTGTGTGTGTTTCCAGGCTGCCCTATCCTGAGCTGCTTTTCTTTATCATGCCCCCCTGCAATGACACTCTACCTCATCTAGGGTCCAAAGCTATGGAGTAATGAACCAAGTGATCTACTTATCTAAAAATACTTAAAATGAGACCAATAAAATATCCTTAATCAAAGCAAATGATCTCAAGATGACTTTAAAACCATTAATTGACCATTAAAATGGATTTCCAAATTAAAATGGTATGAAACTCCTAGATCAAACTGAATTATGTTATAGTTATCTAACTATAAGATACTTGTAATAGATTTCATGGAACTTGTGTCTGATAGTTTATAAAAACAACTCATGAATAACAGGGGAAACAATTTCTTGAGTTGGCATGAGCAGAGAAAGAGATTTATGTATTTCAAATACAAATAATAAACTGAATCACTTGAAGCATCAGAAGATTAATAATATAAAAAAATCCACAAAGTTTATAGAAGCCTTCAAAATCTGTGGCTGATTGCTTGCAAAGTGTAAAAATGCTTTCAGAGCATGTGGAATACTCAGAGCTGTTATATTAGCAATTCTTGTGTTGGTTATGCAATCTCATTCTTCAAACAATGGAACATATTTTATTTTAATTGAATAACTATTAAAAATATTTTAAATAAATTTTCTAGGGAAGAAGTATAATTTTTTTTTGGAGGAAAACATTTAACTATGTTTAATAAAATCTAAAACATTCTTGGTGAGTTGACATCTTTATTAGTTGAGAGGTAGCTTAATAAATACTTCATCCAATTATTTTAGTTAAATCAATCTACATGCTAATATATCATAAGAAGACAGTTGTTTTATAGATGACCTGACAAGGAGGTTTCTACTTTGTTAATCCAACTTGTACTGAACAATTTCATTTGTGGATACTCCTTTTTTAAGTCCTTCATTTGACATTATATTAGTTTCTAAGACTATTAGTCTCTAAGAAACTGGGGAGACTAACTTTTTTTCTTCAGAACATTGAGGTTATAGTAAAAGATAAATGTAAAATATGTAGATAGCATAATATATTTGAAAATTACAATTACATAGGCTAAATTTATTTCTATATATCAATCCCCATGTTAAACATTTTGTATTAATTTTCACACATAATTCTAATATAGGTAACACTTGTGAAAAAATTTATTATTCACATTTCAAAGATAAAGGAAGCAAAATTTACAACAATCATTTAATCGACTTAGAGTCATGCTATTTTTTTATTTCACAGCCAAAATATAATTCAAATCATCTGAGTCTAGACCCCTAAACATTTTACTATATTATCCATTCTGTTAATCAGAAAAGGCCCCATTCAAAAGGCATTTTTATTTGTCTTTAAATCACTTATTCTCAAAAGCAGCCAGTTGAATGAGTAATGCTATTGAAAACTAGCATTAAAAAAACACTGAAATTAAGAAATTTACACCATTATTTGTAGACTAAGTATTTTACATAGATTTATTCAATTCTTCTAAATATCTCCAAGTTGAAATGTGCAGGCAGAATATTAAACAGAATTTCTGACTTCATATTGTCAAAGCCATGACATATAATATATATATATATATATATATATATATATATATATATATATTTACATATTATAACGAGCGTTTAAGAAATCTGATCTGTACAACTTCAAAATGAAGAGATTCTAGAATAAAGAGACACAGATGCTGGAAGAGAAAGGAAATGAGGAAAATATAATCCCTTGGGAAAATATTACTGGACAAAACAAAGCATGAAAGGATGGCACAAATGTAACATGGTAAAAATGGCAAAGGGAAAAAAAGAAGCAGTAATTAGGCCGAGAGACCACCATGTGCAAAGAACCCATGAGGACAAAACACTTGGCACATCAGAAGCCTGGTAATGGCCCATGTGAGCCTCACATATTCTTTTAAATGTGCCTGAAAAAGGAGATTACCAACTGACCACAAAGTGCTCCTGGACCACAATAATGATATATATGTCTCTTGTTAAAGAGCAATAAGAATCAAGTATCAAAGAATCTGAATCAAGGTATAAAAATGGTAACTTGTCAATGAATACTTATTTGAATAATGGATTTCAACTTTAATACCATTCAGTATCATTTTGGTTTATATTATCAAACATATTGAATTTGAAATTAGTTTGCTTTGCTATTTATGAAATCCCAGATGGAAAAACTGACACTACTGAGTCAGATGATAGGTTTTGTAAAGAAAATGTAGCTTATATTTTAAAAATATACTCAATGTAGGCTTTCGATAAACCATGCATATTGATATTCTCTAAAGACACACGCACTGAGTCTTAATACATGGGAGGGTGTAATATTGAAGTAGTTATTACAATGCTCTCCTCTAAGATTTTAAATTAAAATTTCTGTGAAGTGCAAGTTTTTGTATCTATTAATAATTCAAAATTATAGCCTCGTGCCATTTTTTTTCATTTATTATGATGTCAGCTGAGATACTGATGTGTAGGTAGTTTGATTTTTTCCTTTAGATTGTAGGCGCTCTGTAAGGTAAAAACATGCCCAGATCAGATAGGCAAGGATAGGATTTCAAGTCTAGCAGATCTTAACACTTTTAATTGGGGAAACTGAGGTACTCAAAATGTGATCTGTGAAATAGCAGAATCAACGTTTTTTTCTGGAAATTGTTAGATATGTAAGCTCTTTGATCTTTAATTTCAGGGTGAAAGCCCAGGACTTAGTTTAATAAATCCTTCAAGTGATTTCAGTGTACACTGATGTTTGAGAATTGTTTTAAATCTTAGGATCTTCTGTTCTGATATTCATTTAATTGTATTATCCATTTCATCAGACTCCAATGGTTATATTACACATCCCTTGCAAAGGGATAGTATACTGATTACTAATATTTCTCAAAGAATATTTACTATTATTAAGATAATGATTAGACTATTTGACTAGAAAGAACAGTCACTTGATTGATAAAAATGAATGTCAGGACAGTGGATTTCAAAATTTGGAGTTGAGAGCAGCATCACTGAGAATTTGTCGGAAACAAACACCTGGCCCCCACCCAACTCCTTTGAAACCAACAACTCTGGAACAATTTTGGGTCTTATTAAGCTCTCCAGGTGAAAATGATGCTTGCAAAATTTATAGAATTGCTGGATCAGGAAGTTGATAGATAACCCTTTTCAATTGCCACAATTAAAAATATTTTACTTCTATCATCAATCCTACCCTTGAAGTAAACTGATGATGTCATTTTAAAAATAAAGATTAATTACATATACAATATTACATTATTTGAAAATGTCATCTTCTAAATCTTTTGCTATTTAACTCAGAATGATATAAAATAAGACTAACATAATTGGGCAAATATCATGGATGGACAAATAATAAATAACAGAGATATATTGGAAAACATCAAGATTATAGTTTGTAATGTAAACAATTCTATAGTTTCTTATGTGTGACAAAGAGTTTAGATGAAAAAAAGTTGAAATTACTATATACCCAAAATAAGTACAATAATCAAAAAGTTAAGAAATTTAAAATTACTGAAACTGAGTATTTATAATCTATACCTTGTCCTGAACTGATGATTTCAAATTGAAAAATGTTTAAGTTCATAAAGTATATATACATGTACCTATATATTTTATTCCAATAAATGAGAAATTATATTAAATTTAATGTTGCAAAAATGAATTGATTTTAGAAATTTGTGAAAAATTAATGAATTCTCAGCCACTTGTTCAACATATAACACTTGATTGTAAGAAAAAAAAATCTGTTCCTCATATCCCTGTATGTTTTTGTTTTCAGTACATATACACATATACACACATATGCATACACAATATGCCAGAAAAATTATATTTAGATTAGAATTGTGCTCATTAATTGTGTTTTTCCTCAAGGAAATCACATCCAAATATTTATGAAAATGTTTCTAAATTTCCTTTAGAGATGAATAATAGGATATTTAAATTTTGTCTGCAAAAGTGGGGGTATATAATAATTTTGATTAGTTTGTGTGCTTATAAAATTCTAAATCTGGTTCCAAAATTACTGAAAAAGTAATAAAGTTGTGGTATCTGCTATCCGCTCAGTAATTCACTGTTATCTCCTTTGATAGTACAAGGCTACACACCATTATTCTAGAATTTGTATGATAATATCTCTAGAAAAATATAATATAATAATTATTGTCAAAGCAAAAATATAAATTAACACTTTAGGTTTTAAAATATGAAGAACATGTCAAGTATAGGAGTATTATTGAGGTAATGTAAAGTGTATAACAGAAATTCTGTCATAGCCACTAATATACACAAAATCATATATGATATTTGTCATTGGTACATATTATTTATTGCTTAAAATAAATATCATGTTCTTGAACTAATCCCATATATAATTATGTACAGTTTCAGGAACTGTCTGATTAGTCAGGTACTTCAGGGACTCACCCAAAGAAGTCCATACTCTCCTGACCTTCTCTATTCAAAATACAAACTTTAATCTGAAAAGAGAAGGTTTAAAGTTAGATAGCAGTTATTTATCTGTCTTTTTTTGATCTTTAGTCTCTTTAACAAAATTGCAACACTCAATTGATAGACAACATGAGATATTTTTTAAATCAACTCATGAAGAGTATAAACGGTACCAAACCCTACCACATCTGGCCAAATGTTACTTGTGCCATCATAATATTTCCTTAAAAATGTTCTCTCTTTCATAATAGTATAAAATAAAATACTTTAATATACAACTTGTTGTTTCACTTCCATGAGTAGTACAATATTTGATGACATCTTAGTAAACACAGGAAAGCAGATGTACATATACTATTATCATACATGAGCTTACAGAAGAGTTGCTATTGCTTGTGAACACCTATCAAAATGAAGGGAAAGGCCTGGTTCAGTAGTATTTTCAAAAAAAAGTTGCTGAAAAAATAGTGTTCTATATGCAAAATATTAAAAATAAGCCTATAGAAAAATTTTTGTGGCATTGCCCTTTTGGGGTTGGGCTATTCCCTGGATTCTAAGGATAGGTGGATTTGTTAATTGTCATACTTCCTTAAACTAGTTAAATTATGAAAAAATCTTTAAATAAAATTATTAACTAATATGTATACTTTAACTCACTAAAAAAGGGAGTGTTAAACTGAGATTTCTCTAAGATAAAGGGTTAATTGAGCCATTCCAAATGCTAACAGAATAGGACCCTGTCCTGGGGCAAATTTCACCACCCCTAGAAAATGACTGTAAAGGCTGTAGCAGTTGTAAAGCTGTTCATTGGACTTAAGAGTTAAAGGCATTTTCGTGATGAAAACTTGTGAAAGGAAACCATAAATTGAGCCTTCTCTGGCTGTGGATAAAAGGCATAGGATAACACAGAGAAGAGGTATTGGGAGGACAGTCAGTAACCAGTACCTATTCCTTATAAATTATTTGGGGTTGATAGTCTGAAAGTTCTCCTGTAATAGCAGGATAGAGTGGGGTCCAGTGGTAAGTCACCAGGGGCTGGAATCAAGGTCTCAGCATTCATTCAGGGATGTGGAACTCTCTCTTACTAATTTCATTCAGAGCTATTACTGATGAACTTCCATTATCTTGCTTCTTTCATCCTCCAACCCATGTAATTGACTTAAGAATTAATCTCAGAATATTTTAATTTCATCTCAGAATTTTTCTTTATCAGCAGGAATTTATATATCCAATTATTTCTTTTAAAATAATTTCTATGTGGATATAAAAGAATATTATAGGATCACACATATTAAAAAGAAAGTTAAATTAGATTAAAATTCTATTATTCTTTATTATACTTGCCTATGTGTTATAAAATTTAAGCAAAAAAGTTTTAAACTTATATATTGTATTATGTATCTTCTTATTAAATTTAAATTTTAATCACTAAATAAATCAATATACTTTCATAAGTTGCAATTAATGATATGTATAATTAATTCAGAGCATTATGGTTTTATAGGAGTTTGCATTAAAAAGGGATTCAAGAAGAAAATGGTTTGCAAAAATATTACTGTAAAATTCTTAAAGCACTAAGCTAGTACCCCAAGATTTAATTACTCAATGCAGATCAAGTGTACTGACTCAAACTAGAAGTGCTTAATTGGCAACCTGTTTACCTAAGTAGTCTCTGTGAATTTTATTTAGTTTTGAAGGAGATTGACAGGGATTGCTTTTGCTAGACAATTGCCAAGATGACCTTTGTATTCTCTCAATTTTGAATGAGGAAAAAAAAGAAAAGAAGGACAGGCTTGGTCAATTCTATTAATCAAGGGGCTACTTGACATTTTTAGTGAAGAGAAATGGAATTTCTCATGAGAATGTCTAGAAAATTTCTAATAAAATTAAGCTTGATATGTAAGTTATGACAACCCAACTATTAAGCCACAGACATGTCTCAAGTACACTTCAAAAGCTATATTGAATACAGTAAATAAATAATAAAAATGAACTGATTTAGTAGGGTGAAGGATTAACTCCAAATTGCCTTAATTATCGATCTTGGAATTACTAATCCAGAATTCAACTGAACTATACTATATTTATGGCATTTGAGAATAATCTATTGCAGTGGCAACATTAGTGGGGAAATATTTGACACACAGTCAACCATACCAACTTGGAAAATTTGTTTTATTATGTTTCAATATGATATAGCTAAATTAACTTGGTTTGTTACTTCATAAATACTTTCAAGGGGGGGCAGTAGGGGTATGTGTGCTCATTTATGTGTGGAGATACACTTCATTCTTTTGATCATGACAGTCATTTAGAACATCTCCATCTCTACTCTTTTTCAAGATGCACCAACCTTAATATTTAACAGAATGACTTTGCTGGCAAAATTTAAAAATAAATGGGAAATTAGGCACACTTATTATGATGATAATGTTGTCCAGATTTGCCTTGTAGGAGGAAATAGCTTTTATTTAATTTATTTTAAAAAAAAAACATATCTTTTGTGATGTATTACTTTACTTTGATGTATTACTTTCAATGTATTACAATTGATCCAAGATTTCCTAAAACTTTTAAGTTATTTTCTACTTATTTGTAATATAAACTGCATTGGATATTCTGTCAACTTCTTTAGAGTGAACCCAGTGTTTATTCATTTTCATAACCTAACATAATTATTTTGAAATGGTTAATTATTTTATCTAATTTTTTGTCACATTTTTTTCTAGAAAATCTGAAGCCTGAGCTACTCAAACCATTATTTGAAATCATGTAGAAGTAAATATTTCAAGACCTAATTTAAAAAAAATAAGAACACAAAAAAACCTGTTTCAGAGAAAATTTAATATATTTTATTCTGGCCCAACTTCTGGAAGAAAAAAAAGTTAGCTTTATGTATATAAACCATGATTATTTTTTTGTAATCTCATTTTTAAAAATAAAGCTGGAGTTGGGCATGGTGATCACACCTGCAAGCTCACCTACACAAGAGGCAAAAGCAGAAGGACCCCAAGTTCTAGGGCAGCCTAGGCAAGTTAGTGAAACCCTGTCCTAAAAAAATTTGAAGGGACTGGTGATGTATCAGTAGTTGAGCACTTGTCCAGAATCTGTAAGACCTTAGGTTTAATCCTCAATGTAGATAAATAAATAAACAATAGAATAAGGCTGGAGCTTATCCTGTGTGAAATATGTAGTCATTCCTAAGGTGTGTGTGTGTGTATGTGTGTGTGTGTTTATATAAAAAGGTGTGTGCAGATATATGTATATTTACATATATAAGCAAAATATCTATTTGGAGTGGTAAATAGGGATGAGGTAAGGATGGGACGGAAAATTAGGACAGATGAACACAAAGTGTAAGAATAAGCAGATTGGGTAAAAAGCAGCATCTCTTACTTAAGCAGAAATGGATTGTTAAAAAAACTGATATGGCAGGACTTCAAGGATTAATTATTTATTTAGATAATGTTAACTGAGTAATAAAAGGGGGTGAAATGTTCATTGTATTGGTTATACTTGTGAGGAAATGACTTTGCCTCCTAGATAGGTTCAGTTACCAGTCTTTAAATGTGGGTTTGAGAATCAATTCCCAAATCTTCACCATATAGAAAATGTGTGAGCCCATATAACCTGCTCTAGGTAAGTACAAGGAAAACATGAAAGTTCTTAAGCCCAAATGCCAGAATTTTAAGATGATACAGGGTTTAGTCAGCAGAAAGAACAAAAAGGGACAAAATTTAGATTCTTCATATTAAAAAAAAAATACTTCATCTTTAAATTAATTAGGAATCACTAAAAGGTTTTCATGAAGTAGATTTACATGGTTTAATTTTAATTTTAGAAATATTACTTTGGATATGATTCAAGGATGAGTTGGAATTGAGTGGTAGGAAGAATTTTAAAATGGTACCCAAATTTTCACCCACAAGTAAACATTGGTGTCTACCAGATGTACAATCCTCTCCCCTTGAATGCAGGTGGAAAAATGGTTAATTTAAACATTTAGAAAGTGGTGAAGGAGACAAGATTTTGTTCATGCATTTAGGATCTTTTAAAAATTCTCTATAGATCAAACTGCTCTCAGATTCACTCTTGCCTTGTGGGAATTCTCTCTCTTCTTTTCATTTAAATAAATTCTACTCCTTTCAAAAAAATTCTCTGTAATATAATAAAAAGAGACATTATATTTAGCGGGCTTGATTATATCAGATGAGTCCTTTGGAAGAAAATAAAGCATAAAAAGAATAGTCCTTCTCTGATAAGACAAACTCCAAAGAGCAGAGCAATGGTCACAATGACCTTGAAGTTGGTGCTATGTCATCACAAAATCAGTTAGAGAACCAGTGAATGGATTTTAAAGAACTGTGGGCTATCTGTGGGTTCTGGCAGACAGCCAGTGAGAAAAGAGTCATGTTGTTTCTACAGCCCAAGAAACTTACATTCTTCTCATAACCTGCTGAATCTGAAAGAGGGCTAACAAGAAAAACGCAGCAAGCAGAAGGTCTGATTATCTCCCTGTGAGTCCCAGAGCAGAGGGCAAACCCAAGCCATTCCAACTCTCTGACACAAAACTATGAGAAAATAAAGTTATCTTGTTTTTCAGTCTCCATTTGTAGTGATTTTATGTACCAAGAGAACATAAATAACATGTAATGTCATTAAAAAACAAACAATTAGAAGAGACTGAGAATTGTGGACTTAACAGTTTTAGATCTGAAAATTCTACACTAGACAATGGTACTGTTCAGTACTACACTAATAATGACCCTAGAGAACAGAAAGTTATCATAGTTTAGTAATAACTTGCTCTTTAAGAAGGCATACTGATCTTATGCCTCATTATATCTTGGGCCAGGAACTTCTGAGTATCTATACCTGGTCTTTATTATTAAATATTCAATGCCTTGACTTTGGACTGCTGCATTGAAAATATATAAAGTGAAAGCTGTTTTTTAAACTACAGTTATCATGACTATAAAAAAGAATAGTCAAGATTAAATGTAGGTATTTTTCACTCCATAATTAAAATTTTACAAACTTATATAATGTTTTATTTTGTGTAAGTATTCTAGGCATATCTCAAGTAACTATGTGTTTTGATTTCATCATAGTAGTAGAGTGAATTTCCCTAGGTATTTCTAAGCCTTTCCCCTCAGAATAAGAATGTTAGACTTCTACATTTTCAGAATGTTAATGATGATTTAAAGCATACTTTAGTATCAAAGGCCAAATAAAATTATTCTCTTTCTTCATCCTAGGTCTTTTTCTACTTGAGTAAGTAGTCTATCAAATTGAAAAGTCAAAAGTTTTACTAAAATATGTCAATTTGTATAAGGTCTTAGTAGAAATAACACTAGAATGCATTCCAGAAGACAAATTTTATATTCTATATTTCTACTTTATATGTATATAAATGTATACATTTATGAATATATATATATATCCATATATATATATATATATATATATATATATATATATGGTTGGGATTGAACCCAGAGGCACTCTAACACTGGTCCAGCCTTCATTGATTTGCTAAGGATGACCTCAGAATTGCAATCTTTCAGCCACAGTCTCCACAGTGGATAAAATTACAAGCATGGGCCACCATGATCGGCCGAAATTCTAAATAATTGTATAGCCTGTGACTATATGCTAATTTTCCCAGTATTTACTTTAGTTAACACATAAAATGTTTAACATTATCTTACCATACTTTAAGGTAATTTTAGTCTAAAATCACTTTTTAAATGAAATTAAATTTGATTTATCTACATGGTTATTTCCAGGTCTAAAATGTACAATTATTTATTATATCATTGATACATAACACTATATAGTTTTAATAGAGTATCATGTTTATGATGTTCACTAATGAATTACACTTTTATTTCATAGCTATTCTCATATTTTCCCTCAAAAATTTACTTACTTATTCCTCCTGAGAATTTATAATAGAAGACTATTGTAAAGAACACGAGTTAATGTGTTCCTTAATCTTCTTGTACTATTATGTATAGTCAAAACATGGAATTTCCTTCTAACCAAGAAGAATATAGCAAAAGAGAAGGAGGTTTACAGATGTAATTAAGTCCCCTAACCATTTATCTTTAAAATAATCTAGAGTGATCTTCCACCAAATTCAACCCATAACAGGCATGCCTTTTAAAAGAGGACAGTTTTGATTTGAAGATGAGGTGTTCCCCCAAAGCTCAGGAGATAATGTAGTTGTGGGCAGAGAGGAAATCATTGAATGATGAGAGCTGTAACCTGATCCATTTGATGAATTGGTAATTTGAAAGGACTGTACTGGATGATAACTGTAGGCAAGTGGGGTATACCTAGAGGAAGTAGGTCACTGGGGTGTTCTTTGGGTTTATTTTTTTTTTCACAATATCACTGACTTCCTCTCTCTCTTTCTCTCTAATTCCCAAATGGCATGGCTAAGTAGTTTTTCTTAACCAGGCCCTGACACCATAATGTTCTGCCTCATCTGATGCCTGAAGCAGTGGAGCCAGCCAATCATGGATTGATCCCCTGAAATTGTGAACTCAAATAAACTTTTGTTTTGTTTTGTTTTCTCTAAATTATTATTGTCAGGTATTTTGGACATAGCAAAAATATGATTAATAATGAAGTCTATTCCCTATTAGTATTACTAATACTAATTACTGACTCAACTCTATTAGTATTACTAGTTTGAAGCAGCAAGCTTCCATGGAGCTACAACTGCAAGGAATTCTACAAATAACCTGAGAGGTAGGAATTGAAAGCTTTTCTGTGAAACCTACAGGTAAAATGCAACATCCTTAAATTTGATTTCACTCTAATGAGGCCATGCAGATAACCAAGAGTTGTGGGATACAGGTGTGATCTATGAGGTAATAAATCTGTAGAGAGTATATAAATCTGTGATCTGCACAGTGTGGGAAAGTTGCTTTGAGTCACTAAGTATATTAACCAGGGTTCTCCAACAGAACTAATAGAATACGCACAAACAGGCACATGAAAAAATTATTATAGAAATTGATCCATGATATTATGGAGGCTGAGAAATCCCAGGATCTGCCTTCTGAAGGTGATAAACCAGAAAATCCAAGGATGGACTCATAAGGAACACATAAGAACCAGGAGAGCAGAGATGAATTTTTTTCTCCATTACTGTGGACTGAACATAGGAACACTCTGTCACTGAGCTGCATCCCAATTCTTTCTTTCTTTTTTTTTTTTAAAGAGAGAGAGAGAATTTTTTTAAATATTTATTTTTTAGTTTTAGGTGGACACAACATCTTTATTTTTTATTTTTATATGGTGTTGAGGATCGAACATAGTGCCCCGCGCATGCCAGGCGAGCGAATTACTGCTTGAGCCACATCCCCAGCCCCCCAATCCTTTTATTTACTTATTAATTTTATTTTGAGACATGGTCTTGATTTTTGCTATCCTCCTGCCTCAGTCTCCTAAGGCATTGTGATTATAGGCTAGGAACATGGATATCTGAGGGCAAAAGAAAATCAACGTCTCTGCTCAAACAAAGAAACAATTGCCTTTCCTCTGTTTTCTTTTTTTTTTTTTTTTTTTTGCTTTTGTTAAATTTTTTTTTTTATTGTTGGTCGTTCAAAACATTACATAGTTCCTCATACATCATATTTCACAGTTTGATTCAAATGAGTTATGAACTCCCAATTTTATCCCGTATACAGATTGCTGTATCACATCAGTTACCCTTCCATTGATTGACATATTGCCTTTCTAGTGTCTGATGTATTCTGCTCTGTTTTCTTCTCTGGTTTTTGTTTGTTTGTTTGTTTGATTTTTGTTTTTCAGTTTGGGCCCTTGAGTGATGAGGTATATCTGTATTGGTGAGAATGTGTTCATTCTCTTTACTTGCTCTATTGACTCAAATACTAATCTCTTCTGCAAACACAAACACACCTCAAAATGTTTTATCAGATCTCTGGATATCTTTTATCATAGTTAAACTAACACATAAAATTAACTTAGCAAATCTGTGGTAAAGTTTCAGCAGTGATGGAAAATTAAACTAACCACTGAATTTACATTTTCAAGGTTAACCCCTTTCTTGGACTCCTCACAAATATTTCCAAATGATGATATCTCTAACTTGAATCCAGCTGACACATCACTTTTATCAAAACTCAAGCCTTACCCATTATTTTTCTTTTAGATTTTTTTTTTTTAGTTTTTAATTGCAAATGTATTTCTTCCTACTGTTCAGAACACTCTGTTGGGTTCAGTGCTCAGGAAGTGAAAACTCATGTAAATAACAGCCTACAGTCTTGTTTGAATAGCATTAAACTTATGATAAACTCAATATAGTATTTCTTGCACAATAAATGACATTTTCAATCAATAATATCAAACCAACAAATCAATTTACAAGTTTAGAATCAACAAAACTACAAAATTCACCTAGATTAATCATTATATTTTCCCCATATCAAGTGTGCCTGCTCTATCACACTTCCTGTATTCTATGAGTAAATAACAGGTTACTATCTCAAATATCACTTGAATTCTTCATACTTATCTGTAAAACCCTGCCTTAAATTTGGCAGTAATTCTTTCCCTGAAAATACTACTTTGCCAATGAAATCTCTCTCTAAGGTAATTAAAACACAAGATGAAATATGTATTCAAAAAAGAACAGGTTTCTTCAATGACAGACCATCTAATAACTCCAAATAGGCTTTTCCATAATTCTCTACATACTGAGTTACTAATTATAATATTCAGGTAAGAGGGTGATATGACCATTGGCCGAAGTACCCACTGTCCCTCTGTTCTCTGTGTCTTCAGATCTTTATTTCTGCTGTTTGTAGTATCTGTCATGTTTATTTCAAATCATATGGTTAACATGGCTTTTTTTCAGGACTATAATATTTCAGTGCAAAAAATATATATATTTTAATTTAATATATATTCCAACATTTGCACACTGGAAAACATGTTACATATATAAGTGTTGTTTGTGCAAATAAGTGAATACAGGATTGATAATTACAATCATACATAGGCATTGTTTGCAATGTGAGTGGTGGCTTTAGAAAGATTTGTCAAAAGACAATCTGCTTAATGGCCAATTTGCTGAATGGCCCATTCATCAAAGTTTCTCATATATAAGTAAAAAAAAAAGTGTATATTGTATTTATAATGTTTAAAAACTTAGCTTCTTGGACTTTTGGCTAAGAATAATGTTTAAATATTTTATATGGGTTGGTTGTTAGAGTACTGAACAGGTGACTTTCATGATGACAGACTAGAGGAGATCTCTTTCCTGGCTGTTCCATGGCATGGAACCAAGAAAGCTTACAGGTAGCCTCTAAGCAAGGTGAGTGAACAAAAACCAGGATGGGGGGATTTTCCTGGAATTTAAAAATGGACATTCAAAGCAGAACAGAGACTCAGGAAGTTGGATATAATAAAATAAGGAAGAAATCCTCATTGACTGATTCTCTGCCACAGTCCAGCAGGATGAACCAGACACAGTGGCCACTCCATGAGCAAAGTGAAGGAATAAGGAAATAAAAGAAACCTGCAATTTCAGGAGGCCTGAGATGTGTCTGGGTACCAAGGGTTTATAGGTCAAGGACATTGCCATAGTATTTTGTGCAAGAAAGAAGCTGCCATCTCTCTAGGCAGCATGCAGAGAACAATGAAAAGAAACATTGTGAAGCCACAACCTGAGGGCCTGCAGCTGAGGGAGCTGATTCCTGGAAAACCTGAGTTTGGTCCAAAATACCAGCCCAGTAAAGACACACACATGACATAGAGTGTGCTTAAGTGACCAGGAGAAAATCAAACATGGAGAGAGGTTTACACAGGAGACAACTGGTCCAGAAAACCCACTTGGCTCTACCTCTCCCTCTCTAGTCTGGCAGGTTACAGGACCAGCTGGAAGAGACCCATCTGGCTGGGAATTTGGAAGGACTAGGGTGGGAGAGATTAAATTTGGAGACTAAACCAAAGACCAGGAAACATGATGACTGCAGGTAACTGGGACTAAGAATTTTCCAGTCAACCACACAAATGGAACACAGGGGAAATCCCTGGGGTACAGTCTTCCAGCATAGATCAGCAATTACTGGGCTGTGGAGGTGCACTGATTTAAAATCTCCAGACCAACTGGCATTCAGCAAAGAGCCAGAGCACACCTAAACCTAAACCCTGCCTCTAGAAATTCCACCTACAGGATTGCCTCTCCCACTCCAGCACCTGGTGGGTGGAGTATCACACTCCAGAGGACTCCACCTAAAACTGCTGAGAAGAGAAGCTGAGAATCTTTGAACTCCAATGGAAAGAATTCTTTAACTTTTCATTGAGATTTTTTTCACTTTTTTTTTCTTTTCTCTGTTTAATTGTGACCTTAATGGTACATGGACATTTATACATACTCACTTTTTTTTTTCTCATTTCTAGCATTGTTGAAGCCTGTTAGGTTTGATGGGTCAGTTTTTTAAAGATTAGGATGTTTGAATAGTATATTTTAGGGTTTCTTTTATTGTTTTATTTTCTCATATATGTATATATATATATATTATATTTATTTTTATTTATATATTATATATATTTTATATATTTATTTTTATTTATATATTTTATATATATATATTTTCCCCCCGATTATTTCTCTCTTTTCTTCCACTAACAGACAATCTCTACTGTTCTGTCTTTCAGTGTTCCTTTATTTTTTTTCTAACTTCTCTCCTCCTTTCTCCTCATCATCACATCCTATATCACTTCTGTTCTCTCCCTGTCCACCATTTCAAGTTGTAAACCCTTTTGCAAACTTGTTGTTTTTATTGTAGACAATAACTGATCATTTCATTTCTGGTTATTGTGATAATTATCATTGTAGCCATCATAGTAGGAACTATTTGGTTTAATGCTCTATGTAATTTGATTTGGTTATTGTTATTATGTGTCTCCTCCCAAACTGTGAGTTACTGGAAATATTCAGGTACACTACAACTTGAAACCCTACTGCCTCAGATCCATATGGTTAAATGGGTAGATACAAAAACCACATGAAGATTCAAGGGAAGATATCACTCTAAATTAACCAAGATACTCTAATAACAGAATCTATTTTGACACCATAGTGGAAGAAATGTCAGAAAAGGAGTTTAGAATGTACCTAGTTAAGGTGATCTGTGAAGTAAAGGAGAGTATAAGGAGTGAAATCAGATAGAAAATATATGAAGTGAAAGATCACTTCCATAAAGAGATAAAAATTCTGAAAAAAAATCAAACAGAAATCCTCAACATAAACAAATCAATGAATCAAATTAAAAATTCAATTGAAAACATCACCAACAGACTTTAGTGGAAGTTTGGAAAACAGAGTTTCAGGCAATAAAAGCAAAAATATAGGAACTTGAAAACAAAAGTTAACCATGGAGAAAAGATATTAAGAGCCCATGAATAGAACATCTAAGAAATATGTGATAACCTGAAAAGACCAAATTTAAGATTTATTGGAATGATGAAGGCTCAGAGATACAAATAAAAGGAATGCACACATTGTTTAATGAAATAATATCAGAAAATATCCCATATCTAAAGAATGAAATAGAGAATCATTTACAAGAGGCTTACAAGACCCCAAATATATAACTGTACAACAGACTTAGAGCAAATCATATTATTTTGAAAATGTCTAATTTACAGAATAAGGATACAATTTTAAGGGCTCCCAGAGCAAAATGCCAGGAAACCAATCCAGATTGCAGCTAATCTCTCAACTCAGACCTTTGATGCTAGGAGGTCTTGGATTAATAAATACCAAGATCTGAAAGAAAATAAATGGGAGCCAAGAATACCATACCAGCAAAATGAAGCTTTAGAACTGATTAGAAAATAAAAGGCTTCCAGCCAGGTTCAGTGACACACACCTGTAATCCCAGCAGCTAGGGAAACAGCAAGGCCCTGAGCAACTCAGTAAGATCCTGTCTCTAAATAAAATACAAAATAGGGCTGGGGATGTGGCTCAGTGGTTGAGTGACCCTAAGTTCAATCACCAGTACCAAAAAATAACAAATAAATAATAAATTTTTAAAAACCATCTAGGATGAACAAAAATTAAAAGAATTCACAACTATAAAGTCTGCACTACAAAATGTACACAATAAGTTATTTCATGAAGAGATGAAAAATAAAATTGAAAAACAGCAAAGGGAGGAACTACATTAAATGAATAGTGAATCAATGGAGAAACTAATTCAAATAAAAATAGAAATAAATCAAACTGACAGGGAATAAATAACATATTCAATAATAATATTGAATATAGATGGCCTACATTCATCAATCAAAAGACACAAACTGTCAGATTAGATTACAAACAAAACCCAACAATATGCTGTGTCCAAGAGACTCACCTCATGGGCCAAGATATCCACAGACTGAAGGAGAAAGAATTGGAAAAAATATATTGTTCACATGGATCTCGTAAGCAAAGAGGGATTTCTAAAGTCATATTAAATAAAGTGGACATCAAGCTAAAGTTAATCAAAAGAAGGAAATTTCATACTGCTTAGGGGAATCACACATCAACAAGATATAATAATCATTAATATTTATGCCCCAAACAATGGAGCATCTACATACATCAAACAAACCCTTCTTAATTTCAAGAAGCAAATAGATTACTGCACTATAATATTGTGTAACTTTGCACACCTCTATCACCACTGATAGATCTTCCAAACAAAAAATAAAGAAGCTGTAGAGCTAAAAACTATAATTAATAATTTACAGTTAAAAGACATGTATAGAATATTTTATCCATCAAGGACTGAACATATTTTTTGTTTGTTTCAGGAGCACATGGATCCTTGTCTAAAATAAACCGTATTTTATTTGTTTTCATGAACTATTTTTCTGCAGTAGTTTTAAAAATACCTTACAAAAAGCTAAAAATAAGAGCATAATTCCTAAGAATATATATGACATTTAATTCAATTCAATGTATAAGTATCACGTTAGCACTTTGTAAGTGAAATTTTCAGTTCATGATTTGAACATGTTTAAATGTCATTTTCCTAAATAACATTTTAAACTTAATACTTTATTTTAGCAAAATTTAGTCCAAATGATTTATATTATGATTTTTATCTTTTGTTTCATTATCTTTCTCAACTATTTTTATGATATTTAATACACATATCTTAAATTCTTATTCCAAAAATATTACTCTAAGTATGCTTCTAATATTTGAGGTGATAATCTTAGAAATATTATAAAAATACACTGTAATTAACGGGGGGGGCAGGAAACAGAAGTTTATAAAGATTAGAATGGATCCTATCGGAACTGTTCTACATCTTAGGTATATCAACAAAAATATATTTTTGCAATATTGTAAAACATCTATAAAAGATGTTATTACTGGACAAAATTGGATAGAGCATACATAGAATCTATTTTTTTCAAAAATTATAATGTGAAATCATACTTACCTCAAAATAAAAATTTAAAAACATCTTTGAAATCTTGTCTCTACTAAATAACCTGGTTTTCTCTACAATCCTAGTTTCTCAAACCTGTTCCACATAGGTTTTGCGTGGCTGGAATTCTAGCTCAGTGGTAGAACACTTTGCTACTGTGCATGAGGCCCTGGTTTCCATTCTCAGGACAAATAAGTAAGTAAGTAAGTAAAATATACTTTAAGAAAAGAAGAATAAAAATTAAAAACAGGTCCTCCATAATTCTATTTTCAGCCCTCATCTTCACTTAATGCATACAATTAATTCTTCCTTATCAATAAATTCAAAAATACTAACAGGAGACATACTCTCTGCTTTTTATCCACATAATTTGTTATTCTATTTCTTATGTTGACTCATTTTCTCTGCTCCTAATTTAATTGGCGTTCCCCAAGATTAAGTGCTTTGATATCTTCCCTCTATTTAAAGAAAGATATCAGTTTTCTAATGATTTTGTTCAAGCTCTTGGCTTTTAACACTATTTAGATTCTGAGATATCCTCCAGTATAAATCAGAATGTATGTACAAACTCAATCTCCTACTACAGCTGACTGATGTGCATGTTATAGACAGCTCAATCTTAATATGCAAAGCTGAACATTAATCCTCTCCAGAAAAACTATTATAAAACTAGTTTTATAATATTATGAGTGTTGACTAAGAAATTCATCTTTCATGGATAACAACTCTTGTCTTTATAACTTTTCAAAAATCTTTTGGTACTCTATGCTTATAGATTTCTTTTTTTCCTTAAAGACCTACTCCAATTTGACAGTAAATTCAAGTACCCCACCCATTCCTCTTAAAAAGATATATCTAGAAGCCAAACACTTCCTACCATCTTCATGACAGTCTCCCAGATCATAGTCACCAACACTGGAATAACAGCATACAAGTAAATCCTAAATGAAATAATTAAACGATTATGATGAAAATTTCACAATGGTTTCTAATTTCCCCAGAGTAAAACTCTATTATTATGTATAATCTCACTTCTGATTCCATATTTCACTGTTTTATCCAAGATGGGCCCTTGATTTATCTAAAACATTCTATATATACTCTTATTCATGGGTTTCCATTTACTTAGTCATCTTCTGGAATGTTTTCCCCTCAAGTTACTTTTCAAAGTTATCTTTGTACTGAGGCCACCTCTGATAATCCTACTTGATACTGGACACTGTCCATTCTCTGTACTTCTAATTGACTATTATGCTTAAGAATTCCAAATACTCTTTTATTATTCTGTATATTAGTGACACAGCTTCCCTCATATATTTTTATGTTCTCCATTTTCTACTTACTCTGCTCCCACAAAGTATAAGGTTTATGTGATTAGAAGTTGGTTTTGCTCTTTAATATCTAATGATCTCAAAGAATGCTTACAACAAAAGAGCCCTCAAAAATATATATTGAATAAACTTATTGATGAAAGAATTAACAAATTTAACAAAATATATAATTGATGTTTAAACTTTATGATTTTAACTAAGAATACATAAAATGAATATTCCATTCTGATTTTTCCCATGAACAAATATACTAAGAATAAAGTAAGTATTAAAAAGAAAAGTCATAAAAAGTAGCCTTACTTTGAAGAAAGTTCAAAGCAAATTATTAATAGCAATATTTAGAATCATGGAAACAAGTTAAATTTCCCTAAACCAGTGACCACAGAATATTTATGTTGAACCTGCCTGTAAGCATATTTATCTTCCAAGAAATCTGGAGATGGAGAGCTGAGAGCTAAAAATGTAGCTTATCGGTAGAGCATGAGTTCAGCATTGAGGAGGCCCTGGGTTGAATCTGCAGCTCCCAAACTGTTAGTCTGTAACCAAGTCAAGATGGCACCTGGCATTTTGCAGAGGGAGTGGTTTATGAAGTAATGCCAGCGAGCCATTAAGTGTGGAGATTCCTAATTGATTGACTGCTGTATCTAGTTTATGTTAATTAAGATAAGCTGTGTGGAATGTATACATACCCCTCCTGTCCTACAATAAATGGCTCCCACTCCTGCTGTATCAATCTACACAAGTTGTTCATCACCCCCTGGTTAGTTTGCTGCAGCCGGACTTTGGCACCAAACAGGGAAATAAATATATAAGAATTACAGTTCTGGAAATGAATGCTCCAGGTTACTTTGAAAAAGTACCCACATGATGCCAACCTTAAACATCAATTGCTTTAAGAAGTAATATATATGAAATCAGTTGAAAACAAGATGACAATTTAGCAATACAATTATAGTCTCTCTGTGCTTTAAACATAAACACACACACACACACACATTTCTGAAGATAAAATTCTATAATTTTTACAAGTAAACATATTTTCCTAAGAGATGCTACTGAACAATTTCTGTTTCTGCAAACCATCCAGTCAAATGGATAAACTTATATCTACTAATAGTTGTAGTTCCCTACTAATAATTTAAAATGCCAAGCCTAATTAACCTCCACTTGGGCTAATTATTTAACATATTTCTTGTATATCTATGAAAATAACAGCAAAAAATAGTTCATTAAAATATGATTAGTCACTCAGGATTTAATAGGCTTTTGAAGAAATGTCAGAATTTGAAAAGTGGTGAAAAACAAAAACAAAACAATGAAACTTAAGAAAATATTCTCATTTCAAATTTAAGGGGGGAATTTCATCCATAAAACCAATGTGAAAAGAAATATTTGAAGAATTAAAAAGCTACAGAAATTTTAAAACTTCAGTAAAATATTAAGTAAAGGGAATAGAGGATTAAATTAATCTACCAAAGAAGGAGAATTTGGTATGCAGGGGAAAGTATCCAAAAATTTCATGTTTTAATTCAAAGTCCAACATTTTAATAGGAGTTTAGCCTTTGAACTCCTGTGGTGAAAACCACAGAAGGAATATGTCAAACAAATGATACAGGAAATTTTCTGAAAAATAAACCAAGGCATGTCATTGAGAAATTTCAGAATAAAATGGGCTAAAGGGAAATTTCATACCTTTTCAAAAAGAATATAAAAGCAGGAGAGCACTACATACAGTGACAGCATGGAGCTGCTCAATAGGGAGACAAAGCTTTCAAGATCATAAAACAACACACTGGAAATTCTGAAGAAAATTACTTCCAAGGAGAAGAAGTAAAAGAAATGAAATTGACTCACACCCAGTGATCCACAGACCAGAGAGGAGTCTTCTAGAAGCTGCGGGTTCCTTCATGTAAGTTTCATAGAAGTCTCATAAACTACATAAGGAAATAATTTATTTCAGGAAAACAATCTAAGTTGTATAAGGCAGGAATAATCCTAGCACAGTTATAAAAATATTTCTATATTCATAAAGGCATGCCCATATAATACCAACCTTTAACATCAATTGCTTTAAGAAGTAATACAGTTATACTGGCATCTAGGAAGAGAGAGAAAATGAACAAGAAAGTGGTGGCTTTGGAGGCCACAAGGAATGTCAAGGTTTAATTTTAATTTAGGAAGTAGATAATATTTAATATTGAAAATGTAAGAAAGCAAATTATATGCATGTCTTTTTCAAATAGAAATGTAAATTAAAATAAGGGGGAAAATGCTGGAGAGGTTTCATTTGATGATGATGTCTTAGAAATTAGAACTGTGACTCAAAGATTCCTCCGATGCTTTTTATTGTAATTTCTTAAGAATTATTAGATAATCTACATTACATAATGTAAAACTTTGACAGAAAAAAAGAACTTACTATAATTAATTTACTTTTTACATTCTGATAAAAAGCAAAATAAACAACGAAAATTACCTCTCTTTTTAAAGATATCAGTTGATAGGATTCTCTTCTATGAACTTTTCTTTCTAACTCTAGTGCTCAGTTTCTGCCATAGATATTTGAGGTTTAATATAGTATTGTTTTTCTGCTGTGTGCTACTTTCCAGGAGGCAGAATGGTATAACTTCCTAGCTATGCCATTTTTAAAAGACTATGCTCTAATCCATAAGTTTCAAATGAAATTAAAGAGAGAAAATGATGGTAATAAACATTTGACCCACTATAATATTTTAATTATTGCCTTTCTCTGATGTCCAAGGTGCTGGTGTTTGACTAAGCCTTCAATATAATTCTTAATAACACATATTCATTCATTAAGTGACAGTATGATACTCAGAAACCTAAAAATAAAAAGAAGATAAATTTATCAGGGAGAATATAGGTTTTATATGAAATCTTATATGGAATACAACTGAAAGTTCAGAAATATTTAATAGCAATGAAAATTCCCAGCTGTTTGTAACATAGTCCATATTTTGAATGCACAACCATGAAGAATGTTTATTTCACTGACTAGAACAAAGACAAGCAAAATCAAGAAGGGCATCTTTTTTCTTACTAGCTATAAAAAATTGGATTGCATATCTAGTTCTTCATTTTCCTGTACTAAATCCCTTTGTCTTACATTTTTTCAATGCCCTTTCTTTCTGATTCTGGGCATAGTCATGCAACTTGATGGGTCAATGAAACAAGGTAGAACTGACAGCATGTCAATTTCAAATCTCGGCTTTAAGAGGTTTTGAAAGAATAGCTTGCTCTCCTATGCTTCCACAGCTGCCATGAGATCATGACAAGTCTACTTGTTGAAAGATGAGAGCCATGTGGAATACTAGATAAGGCTGGCATAAATCATGGAAAGCCCATGACCCCATGATATTCCCAGATATGTGAGTCCAAACAAGATAGACTTATCTTAACAATCCCAGATGGTTCCATATACTGAAGAAATACATTTGTTGTACATTCTGTGGTTAACTCATACATAGATTTGTGTGGCAATAGATGATTGGCACATATGCTAAAATATTTACCTTTAAGTTATAAAAACATGTAAGAATGATTCCTTCACATGGTCTTGAATTATATACTTTATAGCTCCAAAGAATTAAAATATCACTACCAAAAATAGGTAATAGAACTTAGTGATTGTTTCATTTATCTTTTATTTTTGATACCATGGGTTGATCCCAAGAACGCTAACCACTGAAATGCATCTCCAGCATTTTTTTTTCCTTCATTTTCAAATTTGAAAATCTTGAAAAGCTGTTAAGAGTCTCACTAAATTAGTGAAGCTGACTTTTAATTTGTGATCCTCCTGTCTCAACCTTGCAAGCCACTGGTACTATGGGTGTGCACCATGTTTTAGTTTTTATTTGATTATTTTTTTATTTAAAGTCCAGAAATTTAAAATTTTATTTAATTAAAATTTTGTACTAACTTCATCTTTTTCCAAGGTGGCACAAGTGACACTTTAAAATAGTATTGTTTTGGAAAATTATGTGAAGAATGCCCTCTAAAATATCTGCTAATAAAACAAAGCCAAAAATTAAAAATTGAAATTTTTCTATTCCTAAACACCTGTATTAGATTTAGAGCTTCCCTAGCAACATATACAAACTGGATGGCTTAAAACAACAGAAATTTATCCTCTCACAACTCTAGAATCTAGAGGGATGGAACCAAGGTGTTAAGTGGGTTGGTTACTTTCAGAGGCTCCAGGGAGAATCTGCTCTGTTCTTCTCTTAGATTTCAGTGACCTAGACAATGCTGCTTTGGTCCTTAACTTATAGATCTATCATTCCGTTTTTTGTTTGTTTGTTTTTGTTTTGTTTTGTTTTGTTTTGTTTTTTTGCTTCAGGTTTCACAATTCCTTTTCTAACCTGTTTTGTGTTGCTATAATAGAATACCACAGTCTGAGCAATTTATAATAAAGAGAAATTTGATTCCCACAATCCAAAATCAAGCAGCCAATGGGATCAGTTGTGTAGTGAAAGTTTCTTCCTCCAGAGGTCAGGAATGCTGGGTCCTCACTTGGCAAGAATTCAGATTGGCAAACTGGTTGAACAACTACTGTGTGAAACCTCTTTTGTAGGCACCTTAATCTCCTTCACAAGGGAAGAACCCTCATGAATCCAATATCTCATAAAGGTTCTTCTTTTAATACTCACACATTGGCAGCACCTGAATTTTGGAGAAAACATCTACAAATCATAGAATTTTCCCTGCCTATGTCTCTAAAATCTCTCTTGGTTTCACTTTATAAGCACATCTAAATCCAATGTGGTGTGTTCTTGAGGTCTCTAATTAAATTATAGCTGCATAGACACTATTTCCAAATAAAGTCAAATTCTTATATATTGAAGATTAGAATTAGACATATCTTTACTGGAGGGAGAGTATACTTTAAACCACTATAAAGCAATAAACACTAATTAAAAGCATAATTTTAAAAACATCGACATGGGTGCCTGACATTTTATTAAAGAGTGTGTTAAGTTTGATCTTGTTGCCACAGGTAACCTATGTGACACCAATGATGATATTTAAATTACTTAATACTCATTTGTCATTTTAAAATTTGTACTGTTAATTATAATTGTTAACAAACTAAATCAAAATATTGGCTGTGGAATCTTCTCCATAATATATATTCAAGAAATAATAGATAATAGATATTATCATGATAAATTGACATATCAGAGTCACATATGGAAAATTGCAGAACTTCTTCATGATTCCTTATCCTGAGTCCTATGAATGTTATTATAGTAAAGAAATGATCTCTGGCATTACTGTGTGTTTCCTTGGCAATTATAACCTATTCCATTTCCCACAGTATCTCATTATTGTAATATTTGCAGAAATTCTTAAGTCAGTCTTTCCATCATCTCAAAGTGAATATTATGAAAGTTTCCAAAATTAAATTCATTAGCACATATACAGGGAACAAATAAAAGAATATAATTTAAAAAGTATTTCTAATTAATAGAAAGGTATTATCAAAAATTATTAACTTCTTCAAAATAAGTAACATAATCTGCTTCAGTTTTATAAAATATTTAACCACCATTTCTCCCAATGTTACTTTTCCCCAATCTCTTTCTTTTCTCCTCTGAGACTGTACAAACAAATATATTAGAATGCTTGATATTGTTTCAAATAATACTGAATTTGCCTTTATTTTCTTAATGTGTATTTTAATTTATCTTGATATTGTCCTACAGATCCTTGATTTTAATTTCATATTTTTATGATTTTTACATGAGTTTCTTTTAAAGTCATATTCTTAATGATTTTTTTTCACATGTCCAGCAAATTTCTTTTTTAGTTTACTTGGGGATTTTGTTACTATGGATTGAATCCAGATATGTTTTACTACTGAGCTACATCCCCAGTCATTTTATTTTATTTATTTATTTTATCTTATTTTGTATTCCTTTGATACTGGGAGTCACTAAGTTCCTAAGGATGGCCTCAAACTTGTGGTCTTCCTACCTCAGCCTGTCAAATTTCTTGTTGTTGCATGTTGGTCAATGTAAATATATTGTGGAATTATCATTTAGTGACTGTATATGACAGACAATGAAAATTTTACAAATATTATCTCAGACAATTTTCACAAAAACCTCTGACACAAGTTTTATTAGACTGATTTTACAAAATTGAAAACTGAGCTATCAAGAGATCTTAAAAGTTAAAGACAGGCAAATAGCAAAAATATGATTCTCAAGTCAACCCCTAGTTAGTATGCTTGTAAAATCACTTCCCCCCAAAAAAAATTATATAATCATACATTTCCCAAAGCAAGAAATTGTTTTCTGAAGGATTAAATATGTTGACAAAGTATATGCCACTACACACTAATCTAATGAGACTGGAGTGAAACCAGTTCTTCCAGTGATTGTTCTCAGCTCTTTTTGTATTATACCTGGTTGACTGAAAGAAAAAAATAATGAGGATGATATTAGAATATTTTGTGCTATTGCTGCACCCCTGAAATTTCAGTTGCTAGACTAAGTAAATATTTATTTTGAATTGACATGAAAATTTTATGTGGATCAATAGCGTTCTTTTATTTTTACTTGCAATTTGAATAAATAGTACCATTACAGTATCACTGCAAAGGTGGACAGTCAAGCTGATTCTAGGGAGGTAGGGGCATGAGCTGTGCATATCATTTGAAGGAACATTCTAGAGAAAGGAACACAAAGGTCAGAGGTTCTTGGGACTTTAAAGAACAGCAATGAATCCAAATACCTATTATCAAACCTTAGATGACATTATTTTAAATAAAGTACATCTTTGTTCTATTTCTTTAAGAAAAGAATGGGTATGATTGTTAGCATAGGTGCAACAGAACTGTAATGTGCCTAATCTATAAAACATACTGCTGTGTATTTATGGATAAAATTAGATTCTGTGTTTTTCTTTTCCTCTTCAATTTCAAGGGTGCACTTATAGAAACAAAGTACTCTTCACATGCTTAAAACAAAACTGTTGGATTTTCACATCATATTATCTTTGAACCAAATAAATTTGACTCTCTATCAATCAGTGAACTCTATCACCATGTGCACAGCTTTGCTTACTACAAATTCTGGAAATCTGGGCACTCTCTCCAGTTCAATGTATTTTTCCATTAGGCTTCACTTCTATATTAATGCTGCCTCTATTGGCACTCTTTCGTGTGTTACGATTCACAAGTTTATACTGACTTCTGGTGTCCTTTTCACTTCAGTTTTACTCTGTCCCTATTTGCAGACTGATGCTAGAAATAATAATAGTGGTACTCTATGGTGCTCTGACATCTGGAAAAATGCAAATAAACTGAGCTTTTATTCCTCTTAACTGTGCCATAATGAGTCAGACTTGTTAAGCTATTTCTGTTATGTGATTTATTACTATAAAAGATTCAATAAATAACATGCATGAAATTTCCCCAAACTTGTTGTTTTGAATTGGCAACACAACATACACACATGCATACACAGAGACATACACACTAAAAATACATGGAGATCTAAATGATCTGTCACATTTTTATAATACCAACACATGTCCATTAGTTAAATTAAGAGGAGGAAGTCATAGAGAATTATTATGAAACTAAATGATAGATTAAATAATTAGAAAGTTAAGACTAGAACTCTGCTCCATGTTTTAGTTCATAAATGAAATATAAAATCTGGCACATGTTGGAAGAATTTAATATTACTATATAGTATTAATATTAGTGAATTAGTATGACAAAAATAATTCTTAATTCTTCATTGTTTTTCAATTAAATGTACTTTATATATTCATTTTAAAACCAACTTCTGTAGATAAACTTTAGAAACAAAAAAATGTATCAAATTGATGACAAATATACTATAGTTACTGTTAATGATGCATTTGATTTCAGTTCATTTAGCCTACTGAACATTCAACTGATAATCCACAAACACGTATCCAAAGGCAATAAGTTAAAATGTTTTATAATATAGTGACTTGTGTCTTTTCTAAGCTAATGTCTATAAAAATGTAACTATTTTCAGTCAAAAAAGATTTTCCAAAAATAAAATTTTATTATTTCTACATGTATATACAATTTTTTTCTCTGACCCTATGTCTCTATAAATGCTGTACTAACTGAGGGATTGGGCAGCATTTTTTAAGCTAAACTATGAAATATTATCTAACAGTGTTTTACTAAAGACTTGACTGTGTTTTTCCTATAGATTTATTGCTGACATTAATGCTTACTGAAAGTATAATAGAAGAACTAGATATGTTTCTCCTTTTTTAATGTGCATATCAAGACAATCTTTCAGAATTTTTTTTCAGATTAATAAATTGATTTCTTAACAATTGATTCTGTTGAATTTAACTTGTTACTTCCTTGAAACAGTGTATGCCACTGAGCAGACTTCACAGAGAAGCAGTATTCAAAAATACAGGTATTCCTTGTTATTCCCAAAGATTCTCAAGGATTAGCTGGACATATAGAATATTACTTTAAAACAATCAAAACTCAAGGTATCTGAATTTCATATTTGTGTTGCAGCTTTTTAACTCTGTGATCCAAATATCTTATAAGAACAACTTAGAGGAGGAAAAAAAAAATCATGGTAGAAATGTAGGTTGTCACAGGTCAGCCACAGGCTGAGTGTATAAGCTGTGAGCATTTTGAGTGCACAAGCCAACTGGATTCACATTGCTGCTCTATTTGGCATGTACACATATGTGTCCTTTTCACACGCTCTTGCCTTTTGATCCCACACAGCACCTGAGATGGGGGTAGCCTTCCAAGATGTCAGTCAATCTGCTGACCACAAGACATCACAAAGCTAGACTCAATGCCCTAAAACCTGACCCTTTGCCTCCTTTGGGTAGAACTTTCTCAAGTGTTTTCCCCTCGATAAAACAGGCTTCAGAACGTGTTCCTCTGTCTCTTTCTTGCCTGCCTTGCCTCCTTTGTGGGAAATGGATCAGAGGGGCCATCAAAGAGCCCAAATAAAAAGGTATTTCTCTGTGTGTCGTTAATTTGTGCCAGCCCATTAATTTGTGCGCGTTCTCCTGGTGTGACCCTGAATTGTTGTGGCAGTAGGTATTGCTTTTTTTTTTTTTTTTTCAGCCTTCATTTTATTTATTTATTTTTATGTGGTGCTGAGGATCGAACCCAGTGCCTTACACATGCTAGGCAATCACTGAGCTATAACCACAGTCCAGAAAAACTAAGAGGCAGGAAAAATCAGAATGTTAATAAGAATTATTGAAGGAAATTACTTACTCTATCTGATAACATCTCACAGTAAGTAATGTTTTATTTGTCTATGGGAAAACTTTAGAAGATGCATGCTTCATGAAATAATGTTGTTAAACACTAAACTAATACAAACTTGCTCACTCTGATTCTGCATTCTCACACTTATTTATAATATAGTCTGGTCAATGTTTTTATTCTCACATATCACAAATATATAGGATTCCAAATTTTTAACTGATTTTTGGTAAGATAAAAATTATGCTATCAACTTAAAAAATGTTTATTTAGAATCAGAATTGAATCATGCATTTTTAGCACCTCTGCACTATCACTGTAGCCAAGTAAACATCTTCTCTTATGTGGACAATTGCAGTGCCACCTAACTGTTTTTCTGCTTTTAAACCTGGTCAGCTATGTTGAATTGCAAAACGCAAAAAACAGAATGATCAATGTGCAAAATAAAATTTTATGCCAGTTATCTGTTCTAATCACTTAGATACCCACAGCAAAACCCTTGCCCTTAAAATATCAAAAGGCTGCCCCTCACATAATTTCTTTGAAACTCCTGTTATTTTTTCCCCTCCTGCTTACTTCTGTTAAGTCACACCAGTTTCTTTGCTGTCCTCAAATGTGCAAGAATGTGTTCACCTCATAATGTTTCTAGGACTTTATATAAATCCCTTTGAAATGGGTGCCATGACTATAATTTTGATTATAGTCATTAAAAAAGACATATTGAGATTTGAAAAACCCTACTCCACATTTTCATGATGACAAATTTTAAACAATTCAAATGCTTACATCTTTTTCTTAAAAATGTACTTTTGGTGGTAGTTTAAAATATAGTCGTAGGTGAAAAACTACCTGTGGTAGAGGGCAGGGAACTCAGGAAATTATTGCAGATATGGAGGAAACAACAATTTGAACAAAAGCATAAGTGATAATAACAGAAAAAAAGTAGGCTCTGGCATATTGAGCAATTTCTGACTCCATATGAGTGAAATAAGAAATAACTGATAAGCAGTTTTTTTGGACAACTGTGGGAATGAACATTAAATTAAATGAGATGGAGGATAAATAAGAAATAACCTAGAATTCCATGTTGACTTTTATATACATATCTGTTCTTCTATATTCCATCTGGTTGAGAAAGTGCAGATAGCTGGGGGAGCTGAGGAGACACAAATGTCCATTCCATGGAGTTCCTGCCTTATCTGCCTTATATTAATTTAGCAGCTGGCTCAGAAAATCCAAAGTAGCTAAAAAAAAAAAAAAAAAAAAAAAAAAAAAAAAAAAAGCTTCTGCTTCTGGTCTCTGGGGATTCTAGATGTTCTTCATACCAACCAGACCAATAGTCTCATCTATAAGTTAGGTTATATGAAGCTGCAAAGATCTTTCCAATGCTTATGACCTTAAAAATATATTTAGAATGTTATGAGGAAGGAGCATCTGCTAATAAAATATTAGACATGGTGAAATCAGACCACCCACACAATTCAAGCTGTTTGATGATATAGTTTAAGGGCTCACACCTATGAGCGTTCATCTATCCCTTCTTTATTTGCACACATAGATTCAGTTTCCCTTTACCAATAGAAAATTTCATTTGCTTTACTGCATCAAGCTTTCCGGTTGTTATATAGAATTCAGCTTTCTAATTTTGATTATAGTCATTAAAAAGACATATTGAGATTTGAAAAACCCAACTCCACATTTTCAAATGGGGAAGCTGAATAGTTACTGAGATTTACTAAAGAAATTTACAGATAAGAATATACATAAGAATCTTAACTCAGAAAACTAAGCTAGTCTATGTATTTTCCTGAATCTCCTGAGGGTTATTTTCAGAAAACTAATACACTTGGTAATATGCTCAAGCTCTATAGCTTACTAACTTTCAGCACTACAAAGTTCTCTCATAAAATGGTTATGTTGACAACATCTTCTCATGAGCATATTATGAAATATAACTGATATATTTTATGAAATATACATATATATTTATCAGCATTAAAAATGTTATCCACACTGTTATTATTATTATTCTCTGTTCTAGACTGTGAATTTATTTGGGAACCAAGTATGATAACTGTGTATCTAGTGCTTGATATAATGTGTGGCAAATCTGCCTTTTCAAAAATCATTTCTCACCAGGCATGATGCTTTGGTGACAGTGGCTGGTGAGGCTGAGATAGAAGGATTATGAGTCCAAAGCTAGCCTCAACAACTTGGAGGTGCTAAGCAACTCAGTGAGAACCCTGTATCTAACTAAAAAATACAAAATGGCCTGGGGATGTGGCTCAGTGGTCGAATGCCCCTGAGTTCAATTTCCAGTACCCAATTTTCTAATGAACTAACCATTTGTCTATTTTGGTTAATTTCATTGTTTTTCACTTTTAAAAGACTAAAAGCAGAGACATTTATGAGAAAAAGTAATTTACAGTTGAGGCAATGTTATGCTAAATATTCAGGAATATATGTCTTAAATATGCCTGTCATTCTGAAGAATGATTATTGAAGTGTTAAGGATATTGTGCCATCTTCATATATGCACATCTTCTCTTAAAGAATTCAAGTAGAAAATTAAATGTTTTAGACAGAGGATAGGCTTAGTGGTAGAGAATTTGTTTAGCATGTTCAAGTCACAGTAAAATCCCTAGAACTAAAACAAACAACAACAACATATTTCCTATTTATACTTTTTAAATTTTTTCTTTAATTAAATTACTTTCCATGATATATTGTTGTGCATCTGACTTGAAAGTTATAAACACTATATTTTAGCATCCAATTTGAATATAAAAGCTTTCCTTTTATTTTTATTTTCATTAAATACCATCGCAAAACTTGAAGTATGCAAAACTAGATAGAAATATATGATCTAGAAAACATGTTAAATTCTTGTTGATTTTACTTTCTTTACATTCATGACAGGTAAAAATCATTTAAATATATTTGCCCTACTATATGCTTTCATTAACATATACTTTTACTTTCAAATAACCATATTGAAATTCTTCAAAATTAGCCCTATATCCTATATATGTAACATTTATCTTAGATGTATTAGGTTTTTTAATCCATTAATAAAAATGTATTTTTCTCATGTCTTTTATTTATTAAGTGTATATTTCTTCTTCCTGACTCCCCCAAATTATGGAAGCCATATTTATAGTATAACAGGATTTTATAATTAGAATATTCCACTCTAAAGTTTGTGAATATTTAAAGGCACATTTTAATTAAGGGATATTGTATAACTGCAGAAAGATTAACACCCAGTTATCCATGAACTCCTCTTTTCTCAGGCTCATTATTTATTTGTTTCATTGTTTTTCTAATCCCCATGACATTAAAAAAGAAAGTTCTAGAAAATTTTTATCTGGATGTTTTTCAGATACAAAAATTTTCTTCAAAAATTTTGTTACATTAAATAAAATTTAAATGGCAAATAATGAAGATTTTAAGACTTCTTTTTTTAAAACTTTTTTTTTTAGAGAGAGAGAGAATTTTTTAATATTTGTTTTTTTTAGTTTTCGGTGGCACAACATCTTTGTTTGTATGTGGTGCTGAGGATGCCAGGCGATTGGTCTACTGCTTAAGCCACATCCCCATCCCAAGATGTTAAGACTTCTAATATTTACTATCTAATTATATCCCAATTAGAATTTTAAATACACCTAGATACAAGTAAAATGCCCCAAAAAATGAATAGAAAATGAAGAGCATTAAATTGATAGATAATTACAAGTTCAAATAAAATCTTCTATATTGTAATTAGGTGCCCAGAAATGCCACAATTCCATGTGTTAACCCTTTTAAAATGTTAAGAACTTTTACTTTATAAATCAGAACACTTTTTATCAATTTAAATTTTGGTAATTACATATATAGCAGCAGCAATTTTGAAGATCTATGGGAAGAAAAAAGGAAGAAATATATAAAATGTGCACATTGATTTGATTCCATCTGCATCCTAGGAGAAATAATCCATAAAATTAATTCAAATTTTTAGCCAAATTAGAAGTCATTTAAGTTAACCAGGCTCTTCCCCCATTTTAAGAAGGAATCAAAGAAGTACAAATACTCCCAAAAAGGTTGATACATTGAAACCTTCACACATATGGTTTTATCAGAGCATATTCTCTTTCCTAAGTAAAAATAACCTCCTTCTGAGAATAAAATCTAAAAAGAAATCTCATTCTTGATTATCTGCAAAAGCTACAAAAGCACTTATGGGCCTATTCAAACCTCAGATCGGCAGAATTTTAGGGAAGTCCATTCCTGAAATGTATCTTTATTTCCTGATGTGCTTATTGCCAATGCTATTTTAGCTGTTAGAGTATCTTAAAGACATAAAAGCAGTTGGCTAGATGTTCTAAAGATGATGGCAGTAGCCTGCAGCTTGCATAAACGCTACAGGGTCCATGGACATAGTTGCAATAAAGCAGAACATAGAAAACACAGCTTATATAAAACTTAATACACTCAGCCTGGAAGAGACTTTTAAACATTTGCTAAAATTACTTTACAAGCAGGCATGTTCACTATAAAATCATTGTAATGGAGAAATAAAGCAGAGGTGCAGAATAAAAAGAAAGAATTTCTCCCAAACAGTTCCATTTAAGTGTCCAAATAACCACTAGGTTTATCTTGATAGAATTTATAGAGTTTCTTTACATGAAGATCCCCATTCATAGTTTTATGGCATAGATAATTATTTTATTGGATGTTGCCCCCAAAATCTTTCATGTTTTTATGATAACTGTACCTATCTTTGACCTATTTGCCTTCCAGATTTGTGTGTGTATGAGTGTGTACTTTCCTTTAAGTAAGATTGGTTTACAGGCTATACCTAAAACTACAAATACCTGTAAAGTTGACATTTAATGTGATTTAAGACAAAAGTTTATTATCACTTTACTTTTCAGAGAGGAGAATAGACAGTATCAAGAGAAGAATAATTGTAAAAAAAAATCATATAAATATATTCTTTTTCAGTAATGAATTCAGGTAAGATAACAAAATCAAATTTGTTTGGAAATAAAATGCATGGGTATTCTACCACAGAATTACTTTCTCCTAATTTTCTATATAAAAGGACAATTTCCTCCAGGAATGTGAATCCATATGGCATACTGCAGTAGAGCAAATTAGTCATAGGACATATTTCTGGGGAAAATGCGGGATGAAGTTTCAGTTAATTCTCTTGCTCTCTCTGTGTGTGTGACTTCCCACTTACCACGAAAAAGATTATTCTCTACTTCATTAAGTATGTTATAAAATTCACCTTGAATCTGGAATTTGACAAATTGTAAACACTCAAAGTTCCATCTCACTCAAAAAGCTAAAAATACAAAAATTAACATGAAGTCTGTACCCTCTCTACCACTCCTTTCTAGAGTTCTTTGCCAAATGTTCACAAGAAGATTCATGGCAGGGCAAAATTGCCTCAGAGAAATGTCACTCTGTGATTAAAACATGCAGAGATTCTATGGGACATTAACATCATCACCTGGAGAAAGCTCTGCTCACTGGACCCTGCATGTAGTCGAGGTGGTGGTTGAGTGTTGGTGGCCAGCAGACAGCATATCTGCACATCAGATATTGTTCTAATGCAAGGTTTTCCTCACCTGCTGCTGGAGCAGGAAGAGGAAAATAGTTCACTCCCAGTATTCTTCACTACTTGAGCAGAATACCCCTTCTGCAAAGGGAGAGGCAAAGTACATCTGGCCTGGGACCTTGAACTGCATGGGAGGAAAAGATCAACTGCCATATAAAGAAGATGCCATTGCTGAGAAAGCTGCATCTTAAGGTTCAGGCACACAACCTGCATAAGATGGAGCAAAGGGGCTGAGCCGCCTCTCTGCCCTGATTAGAAACCCCACATGTGGAAGCCTGTACACATGTGCACACATGCATATATACAAGTAAAATAATGTAGAACCATATCATACACAGAGTACAAGAAGAGAGATGAGAAAGACACACACAAAAATGCTTTAGACCAGGGTAAACATGAGACTTAAGACACAGTTACCAAAGTCATTATGAATTTATGTGGCAAGTTTATGTGGACTTCTGATGTCATTAAGATAAGAAAAAAATAGGAAAATCTTTCTTCCTGCTTATTAGAATTCTTACGTGGAATACATACCAACACCCTGTGCTCCTCTTTTTGAACAGTGCATTTGTAAGAATCAGTTCATTGTAATTTTCTTCTTTTTTTTCTTCTTCTCAGTCTTTTTCTTCTCCTTTGTCTTCTTTCAATCTATAAACCCCCAGACCTTCAGACCCTATTTTGAGAGCACTTATTCTTTTATTCTTGGCAGTTAGGATTTATGCTTTTTTCTCTGGGTGACTATCGTCATTTTGACTTAAATATACTCAGTTCTCACACTCACTCAGTGTGCCTCCAGTTACCTTTTAGGTTGAAATCTCTGTAACCACAGCAAGACCCCAAAGGGACTTCACTTACTTTTCTGATAACTCATTCTGGATTCAGATTATGGTACCAGAAATTTAAACATTGTGTTCTCCATCTCTGGGGGCTTCAGTTGGGGGTCAGGGTTGGGTCCTCTTGGAATTTCAAGTCTCCCAGATCTTTGGTTAAGCTGTTATTTGACTTTTCTATATAAGCAAGAAACAGAGTTCTTTCTGTCCCTATAGGGTAGGTACTGCTTTCTGACATTCTCTGCAAAAGTATCAGGTGAAGAGGGCAGATTGTTTTAGTCAATTATGGGTATTGTACTCCATTTTGCTGATTATCATATTTTGCTATGTTTCTGCCTTGTTTAAATTCCTTGCATTTTGTGTATCCCAATATTTCAGAACAATAGAAAAAAAAAGATAAATTTTGGTGTCCCAGTGATTGAACATGATTCAGGAATTCACCACACTTAGGTGACTAAGGCCTCTTGTACTCATGAGACCCCATGTTGCTACTTATGATTCATCCTTGGTCTCATAGCGTTAGCCTTCTTTTTTTCCTCCTATATGTGACATGACTACTAAAGAGAGAGCATTCCTTGCAATGTGGAATTTTTAGTTCTTTGTGTCAAAACAGGGAATTTACCCCCAAATTTGTGCAGACACTAGGCAAGTGTTGTAATAGTGAGTTACATTCCAAACTAGGAACTTTAGTTTTTATCTCTTGAGAAGCATCAGTCAATTATCAATATTTCCCATACAAAGACTTTTAAAATGGAAAAACAAACAAACAAAAAACACTTAAAATCTCTCAAGAATAGGTAACTTTTTTTTTTTTTTTGCTCAAGTCAAATAAATCATTCTGACATAATATGGAAGATTTCTGTGGACTTCATGAAGCAATAAAAATAGTAAATAACACTACCAAAACCCTTTTCCTTTGTTTACATTGTAAAAGTTATATTAATTATCATGCAGAAAACTATGCATTCCTGAAATAATTCTAAATTAATTATGAAGTGCTATTCTTTAATATAAATACACAAACGAGGGTCAATTTTCAGGGAATTATACTGAGGTAGAAAAGTCAGTCAGAAAGTGTTATACAATGTAGAACTCCATTTATATAACATGCCTAAAATGTCAAAATCATGGAAGTGGGGGACAGATTACTGGGTGTCAAGGGTGGAGGAAGGCGTGGTAATTAAAAGGCAAAACTAAGGATCCTATGAGATTGTTCTGTGTCTTCACTGCATCTATACCAATATTTTGACTGTGATATTGCATGAGAGCTTTGCACAATGTTACTTTTGGGAGAAATTGAGTAAAGGCTACAGTAGTTCTTTCCATATTAATTTCTTATAACTGCCTATGAATCTTTAATTATCTCAATTTACTTATATAGCAACTATCAAAAACTTGACTTTTCAAAATAATGTCTCGTCATTTCAAAATTCTCTAGAATATATTACATGTTTTCCAAAAACTTTAAGAGTGCTTGTTCCTTAGATACCATGTGTTCTTTCTAAATGATGATTATTATTGTGATTTTCATGTAACATTTTGTACTCCTGTGATGCATAGCTTTGGTTGCTCACATCATAAAATTGAATGCAGTAAATTAAGGTCAGATTGACATGTTCTACTGCATTCTCATATCTATTTCAATATTATTACCAAATTAAATGCACTATTTTAAAAGTGATATTTCAACTTAATTTTTTTAAGTTTTGTAGCATATTCTCAACTTATAATTTCAAATAAATGAGAAAAATTGGCAAATGATCTGTCTCTCCAAGTTTATGTTTGTAAAACTGTCCCTAAAATTTAGAAGTTTGAATAAGTGTCTTACCTTTAACCAAATATATATATATATATATATATATATATATATATATATATATATTTCATTTCTAAAGTCTTTTTAGCATAAATATTGAAAAAAATACTTTGAGCTGTTGGAAAACCAAACCCAACATTAAAATGGGACAGAATGAACAAGTTTTCATTAAATTAGTTTGTGGAAACTAGTTACCCAGAAGAGAGTGTGTTTCTAGCTCATATTATGAAATGTGAAACGGCAAATTGATTCACCTTCCTTCCTTTGATGATATAACATGGAATGTGTCCCTGTTTACGAAGATCATTTACTTGAAAAAAATTTTAAAGTCTTAACAATATTAAAACAGTACATCTCTCTCTCTCTCTCTCTCTCTCTCTCTCTCTATATATATATATATATATATATATATATATATATATATCATCAAAATTATATTAGTATCCCAGAAATTCATTAAATTATAAAATATTTAAAGTAATGAAGAGAATAGGTCTTATTTTCAATAACTTTGAAAGTTTATATGTTGCAGGGCCTAACCTTGGACCCTCATGGAGGAATGCTTACCTTGCTCATTGTGCAGCAGGGAAGTCCTAACACAGAACACTATGTTTTGGGACAGAGTACTGTCAGAACATCTTGCTTCCTTGAAAAAAATTATGTCCCTGCTAATGCAAGGTTAGTCTGTGTGGCAGTTTCTGGGCTGTTGTGTCCGGACTCCCATAAGATGATATGTTGTGTATCACCTCTGGCCTATCATGACTGTTATATGCAAATTGGCACATACCCACTGTAAAAGCTATTTTTGCTGTGCAATAAAACAGACTCTGCTCTCTGAAACTGTCTCCAGAGAGGTTTCTCCATGCCCTTAAGCTCCCTGCAGTTGATGCTGGAAGGGCAGGCCCCTCAGCATTTATATATATGTACATACATACACACACACACACACACACACACACACACACACATATATATATATATATATATATATATATATATAAACATATTATATATTACATTCATATATTTAAATACATTTACAATGTAGTTACTAAAAATACATTAGGCAAAATATTTTTAATAAAAAGTTATATAATACTTTAGAGAATCATTTCATAGTCTCTGTCTAAAGGAGTCACCGACCTATGCTTTAAGCCCCCTTGAAATGGATATATTGTGAAAATAGTCTTGAATCCTTTCAGTATTTTCCCCAATGTTATTAATTGGGGTATATGGAATGCATAATCTTTAACATTCTATGATTCTACCTTTTTTTGAAAGAATATTTGTCTTATACTGGATCTTTAACTCTTGGTCACTGAATGAAAAAAAGAAAAAGAAAAAATTCTAGTAAACATTTAATTTGCTTTCAGGAATATATGTCAATTATATTTTATCACCATTGACAGGCTCATTTTAAAGAGCATTCTGGATTCCCATTATACTTCTGCCCCTTTAATTTTCTACAAATGTTGTCAGGTTACTTAAAATCTATAAACTAATGGTAATAGTCATGTTTCATAGTAGTTAGAGTGATGGAAAAGCACCCTATGATGAATTACCTATCACAATTTGTGGGAAAAGAGCCTACAAATGAATAATGTTAGTCATCTAGTTATCTTGTCCCATAGATATTCAGACATATATATGGAAATAAATTTAGTAAGTTCTTTGCTGTATATAACATGTAGAAGAAAAATTTTAAACTTATGTATCTTAGTCATGTGTTCTACTGAAACTCATTCAACTTATCTATTTAACATATAAATACATTTTATATGCACTATTAGATATGAGATAGTCTTTAAAGGTTTTTCTCCTTTAGCAGAGGTATAGTGTATCATTTCTGGAAAAAAAATTTAATATCCAATATTCAGCTTACCATTTCTCATTCTTTTATCATGAAAAGCCCTGAAAAGTGGCGCTCTGCTGTCTGAATCTTTGAATGAGGTTGACAGGAAGCAGAAGCATTAGCTAAAATGTAAATTAAAATGTACCATGAAAATTTATTTCTCCTTGCTGCAAAACAAAAACCTCAGTGTGGGGATCCAGTATAGAGCCTTTTAATCCAACCTACATGGGAGACCTATTCAGGAGGCTAACCAAGTTCAAGGCTAGAATAGCAACTTAGCAAGATCTTACCATAAAATAATAAAACATTTTTTAAGTGCAGCATTAAAACTGTTGCTTGCTGTTCAAGCCACTGAGATTTGAGGGCTATTTGATTCTAGAGCATTATCTCAGTTTTCCTGTTGGATTCCATGTAGTCAAAAGAGATTGTAACAATCACTTTATTTTTTTTTTTTTTTTTTTTTTTTTTATTGGTCGTTCATAACACTACATGGTTCTTAATACATCATATTACACGGTTTGATTCAAGTGGATTATGAACTCCCGCTTTTACCCCATATACAGATTGCTGTATCACACCAGTTTCCCTTCCATTAATTGACATATTGCCTTTCTAGTGTCTGATGTATTCTGCTGTCTGTCCTATTCTCTACTGTCCCCCCTCCCCTCCCCTCCCCTCCCCTCCCCTCCCCTTTTCTCTCTCTACCCCTTCTACTGTACATCCTTTCTTCCATTTGTATTATCTTGTCTTACCCCTCCTTTCCTCTTATATGACATTTTGTATAACCCTGAGGATCGCCTTCCATTTCCATGCAATTTCCCTTCTCACTCCCTTTCCCTCCCACCTCTTATCCCTGTTTAATGTAAATCTTCTTCTCAAGCTCTTCGTCCCTACCCTGTCCTTGTTTACTCCCCTTATATCAAAGGAGTCATTTGGTATTTGTTTTTTAAAGATTGACTAGCTTCACTTAGCATAATCTGCTCTAATGCCATCCATTTCCCTCCAAACTCTATGATTTTGTCATTTTTTAATGCAGAATAATACTCCATAGTATATAAATGCCACATTTTTTTTATCCATTCATCTATTGAAGGGCATCTAGGCTGGTTCCACAGTCTTGCTATCGTGAATTGAGCTGCTATGAACATCGATGTAGCAGTGTCCCTGTAGCATGCTCTTGTTAGGGCTTTAGGGAATAGACCGAGAAGGGGAATAGCTGGGTCGAATGGCGGTTCCATTCCCAGCTTTCCGAGAAATCTCCATACTGCTTTCCAAATTGGCTGCACCAATTTGCAGTCCCACCAGCAATGAACAAGAGTGCCCTTTTCCCCGCATCCTCTCCAGCACTTACTGTTGTTTGACTTCCTAATGGCTGCCAGTCTTACTGGAGTGAGATGGTATCTTAGGGTAGTTTTGATTTGCATTTCTCTGACTGCTAGTGATGGTGAGCATTTTTTCATGTACTTGTTGATTGATTGTATGTCCTCCTCTGAGAAGTGTCTGTTCAGGTCCTTGGCCCATTTATTGATTGGGTTATTTGTTATCTTATTGTCTAATTTTTTGAGTTCTTTGTATATTCTGGTAATTAGGGCTCTATCTGAAGTGTGTGGAGTAAAGATTTGTTCCCAGGATGTAGGCTCCCTGTTTATCTCTCTTATTGTTTCTTTTGCTGAGAAAAAACTTTTTAGTTTGAGTAAGTCCCATTTGTTGATTCTGTTTGTTAACTCTAGCGCTATGGGTGTCCTATTGAGGAATTTGGAGCCCGATCCCACAGCGTGCAGATCATAACCAACTTTTTCTTCTATCAGATGCCATGTCTCTGGTTTAATATCAAGCTCCTTGATCCATTTTGAGTTAACTTTTGTGCATGGCGAGAGATAGGGATTCAGATTCATTTTGGTGCAAATGCATTTCCAGTTTTCCCAGCACCATTTGTTGAAGATGCTATCCTTCCTCCATTGCATGCTTTTAGCCCCTTTATCAAAAATAAGATAGTTGTAGTTTTGTGGATTGGTTACTGTGTCCTCTATTCTGTACCATTGGTCCACCCGCCTGTTTTGGTACCAGTACCATGCTGTTTTAGTTACTATTGCTCTGTAGTATAGTTTGAAGTCTGGTATCGCTATACCGCCTGATTCACACTTCCTGCTTAGTATTGTTTTTGCTATTCTGGGTCTTTTATTATTCCATATGAATATAACTGGATCATACCTCAACATTGTAAAAGCAATCTATGATAAGCCACAGGCCAGCATCATTCTGAATGGAGAAAAATTGAAGGCATTCCCTCTAAGATCTGGTACAAGACAGGGATGCCCTCTCTCACCACTTCTGTTCAACATAGTCCTCGAGACACTGGCCAGAGCAATTAGGCAGACGAAAGAAATTAAAGGCATAAAAATAGGAAAAGAAGAACTTAAATTATCACTATTTGCAGATGATATGATTCTATACCTAGCAGACCCAAAAGGGTCTACAAAGAAGCTATTAGAGCTAATAAATGAATTCAGCAAAGTGGCAGGATATAAGATCAACACGCATAAATCAAAGGCATTCCTGTATATCAGCGACAAATCCTCTGAAACGGAAATGAGGACAACTACTCCATTCACAATATCCCCCCAAAAAATAAAATACTTGGGAATCAGCCTAACAAAAGAGGTAAAAGATTTATACAATGAAAATTACAGAACCCTAAAGAAAGACATAGAAGAAGACCTTAGAAGATGGAAAAATATACCCTGCTCATGGATAGGCAGAACCAACATCATCAAAATGGCGATATTACCAAAAGTCCTATATAAGTTCAATGCAATGCCAATCAAAATCCCAACAGCATATCTTGTAGAAATCGATAAAAGAATCAGGAAATTCATATGGAATAATAAAAGACCCAGAATAGCAAAAACAATACAATCACTTTATTTTTAACTGGAGCTATGTTTCTCTCAGGGCAAAATGATAATATATTTCTTTCATTTTACATTTGTAGGATGACTTTCATACATATTTCTTTAAGCATTTATAGGCCTAACTACCTTTGCAAGCTAGTTAGAAGAAAATCATTACTAGAATAAAAATTCTATTCATTGAAATCTTATACATCAGAGAATAAGAGACATGTGCATGTATCCAATCACCAATGAATACAAGAGAGTGAGGGGCAAAAACAAACAGAAACACTGATAGTTGTTAAGTTTAATCCAACCCATATATAACTATCCAATTCTATGTGCTGAATAGTACTATGCAAAATCAATAATTTTACAGATATCTATTATTTTTAGGGAGAAAAAAATGGACATATGAACCTTTGAGATGAATATTACCACAATTACCACTAGAGTCCAAATTGTTTTATGATCCATAGTACTTGAAGATGTAAATCGTAGAAGGTAAGATTTCTGATTTCACCTCTGACATATGAAGATCTTAAATGTTCTCATTCTCATACTTGTAATAAGGAAATAAAACTGATCAAAGAGACAAGTTGGCAGCTTACATATATCAATGTCCTGATGTTGGAGGCTACCACTACTGTAAAATCAAGATACATAGTCAATTGAGATCTGCTAACCTGGAATAAAAGCTGGTAGGGGCTTAAAATGAGAGGTGAAATTTAATAAAATTTCAGTGACGTCCTGGGGGCTCAGTATAGATAACTACTTAGTTTAAACAAGAAATCTCTCATTCCCCTCTTGCTTTCAAGAGATCTACAACCATATTCCCATAGTGAGGATTTTAGATGCTTAAAGAAGTAGAAAGGGGAAGTATTCAATGTTAAATATGCCTAAAGCTTTAGACATACCTACCCAGCAAAAGGATTCCTCTAATATTCAAATCTGAACCATTGTCGCTTCAGGAATACAGGGATTTCTCACAATTACAGGCCTCCCCAGAATTCTAAGGGAAACGATTAGGAACATTACTGTCAAGGAAAGAATAGGGAATAAGGGGGAAGAACCTATATACCCAGAAAAATACTTGTGAAGGTCAAAACCATGGACATAGGCCATTAAGTATGACCCTTATTTAGGAGATTATAAACCACCTCTGTCTCTAAGATTTCATTCACATCAATGGACCAATAATATAGTGACAGTGGATTATGGTTGAAAGTCAGTAAAGGAGAAAGTCTTTATCAGAAGCATTGCATGAAAAGGCAGCAAGCCAAGAAGAGAGCCAGAAACAATAAGTGTACAATGTTTGGAAGCCTATGAAACCTAGGCTTCAGTCAGTTCCTAGTAAAAATGGCATAAATCCTCATACTAAATTCCTACTTACCTCAGCCCTTTCATAAAATATCTCTATCAAGATCAAAAAACAAAACAAAAACAAACCATAAGCAAGCCAATATACAAGAGAAAAACAGTATGAAATAGACATCAGTATTATCAGACAGGGAATTAAATATCACCATGATTGAATTATTAAGGGTTATCATAAAAAACATGGACCACAATCAAAAATAGTTTCTTAGTTCAGGCAGATACGTGGAAATTTTAAAAGTTTAAATAAGAAATTCTAGACATGAAGAAAAAACAAAACAAAACACCAAAAAAACCAAGAATTCCTTCAACTAATTCTACAGTATAGCTGGCAAAACTATGAAAACAGCGAGCTTGAACGTAAGTCAATGGAAACTTTCAATAAAATGAAAGAAAGAAAAAGAAAAGAAAACAAAAATAGAACATTTAAAGCTATCAAAGAATACCAGATATATAACTGCATGAATAATTTGAATATCAGAAGAAGCAGGGAAAATGAAATAGCAATAATGACAATTTTGTTTTCTTTTGTGTGTGTGTGTGTGTGTGTGTGTGTTTTGCAAAATTAAGAACGGATACCAAATTACATATCCAAGAACATCAAAATACATCAAAATCTTGACAGGTCTTGTGGAAATCCCCACTTCAGTGTTCTCCTTACCTTCATTGAGTGATTACTGCAACAGCTGTAGTGACCTGCTAAGGGATGGAGCATATCACTCACCAAGGATGTAGTTAAGGAAATTCCCATGCTAAACTGATCAGGGTTGTTAAGTTCATAAATTTTTTATTCCCTTAACTATCCCTTTCTAGTGACAGAAAGTTATTCTCAGAATAACTAGTTGGTTTATTTACCAGTTTAAGTATCATTTATCAGACATAATTGCTTTGGACTTCGCCCCTGCAGTAGATCCCAAAAGACCAGAACAAATCAGAATAGAGTCATTTGTATTGGTTACTTGGTGCTGTGTAATTAAAACAAACACCAGGAGAGTTGCAGCAACCAATTTAAAGGGGCCCAGTCAACTTGAGCCAGTAGGAAGAAATAAAAAAATCCCTCTGCTTTAACCCTGAAAGGAAAGTAACTTTGAAACAAATGATTTGCATTTTGTTCTTTATTTCTGCTTTCTTTGGTCCTTTTTTTCTGCCTGTAAGGCCTACCTCCTCTGCTCAGTTCAGCAGAGACCCTATTTCACAGAATATTCTGCCCAATTCATGAATTGCTAATAAAAGGCAACTAGATCTTTAAACACATTTAATTGTATTCTGCTTTTTAAAAACCAGTTAAGATCACTATCCCACAAACCTGAAAAAAATATGTATTTTTTTTATCCATTGGGGGCCATCGTACTCATTTGCTTATATCTCCTTTTAGGGAAGAGTTATTACTCCAAGGACTCTTGCTTCTTTCAGTAACTTTGTCAGGATCCCTGAGTTTCCTCTTAGATATCAGTGAGCTAGGGTCTTTTTTCACTACCTGAAAGTGGCTTCCTGAATCCTGCTTAGCAAGAGGCTGGCCTCACTTAGCATTGCTCTTCACCACCATCACCAATGCACAACTGACACACACCTGGCACACCCAAGGGTCTACTATTGATGTATTTTAAATTTCAATAACATGGAGAAGAACAATTTTATGTGAAAAATTTACCTTTCAGGTAAATCTTCTGTAAACTTGAGAGATAAGCACCTAAGAGCTAATTATTCATTAATGAGAAAAAGAAAATAGAAAAATGAAGATGAAGCCCATCAGGCTAAACATGCCCTCAACTAAATTATAGCCAGGTGATCTGTCTCCTTAAAATAAGCAAGCAAAATTAAACATATGTTAACAAACTTTTAGCTTTTTTATATGAAAAAAAAGGACTTATACCCTTTTGAGAAAATTTAAATTATACCTAAAGATGGCAAAATCTAGGAATTAAGAAAGCAGGGCTGGGGATGTGGCTCAAGCGGTAATGCGCTCGCCTGGCATGCGCGGGGCCACTGGGTTGGATCCTCAGCACCACATACAAATAAAATAAAGATGTTGTGTCCACCGAAAAACTAAAAATAAATATTAAAAAATTCTCTCTCTCTCTTTAAAAAAAAGCAAAGATACATTATTGTTACATTTTCATTATATTTAAATTTACAAATGCTTTCATCAACAGTTCTTTTCAGAATAGTCTTTGATTCTCTAACCATGATAGTAACATAGGAAGAAAAGGTTTACATTTTTTGAAAAGTAGGATGCTATATTTATTGAAGTCCTTATGTAACATCATTGTGTGAGTCAAGACATTTAAGCATTTCTCAGCAGAGTCTCTGGGGTGTACTGACCAAGCTATAATATCATGAAAGGGTAAATATAATACAAGTGTTTGGAGAGATGAAGGGGATTCAGTTCCCCTGAGGAGCATTTAGTGTGTTTCTAGTCATAAATGTCAAAGGCCAGGGACACAAGTGCTTCCCCTCAATTGCTTCAAAGTGTTCTAAATGGGAAGACATATTTTCCCCCTCTATCAGTCTCTGGAAAAAGAGTGGTAGCTTATAACTTTCTTTCTAGTATTTGTTGTCTGAACAGTTTTTTTCTTTGAGTAGTAATACCTTTGTGTATAATTTTTAATTACATTAATTTGTTGGTGTCTCCAAAGTTTTTGAACCTCCCATTTGCAATTGATGGAAGTTGTGCCACATATGTCAATGCTCAGGAGGTCCTAACTGAAATACACTTCCAGGGGAGATAGCAAGTAGCAAATTCTCCTTGGACTAATTCTTTTCTAGTGTTTCCTGTTATGCAGAACAGTACTTCTCTACCTTCCAATCCTGGACAGATGGAAAATCATGCCTTCCTACAGCATGCCCTTAAAAACATCTGCTATGTCTAAGATACATAATTGATAGGCTCCAGTGCCCTATTTCTAGGTTTGTTAATTAAATAAATGTTTTCAAAAGCTCCATTACCATTTTAGTTCTCAGGGTAATAAAAGTAGTTAAAATGACTCATTAAATTTAGGACCTAAAAACACATTGATCGGTTGATAGAAAGTTGGGTTGATTTTACTATAGGGCACCAGTATTTGAAGCCCATCAAATTTCAGACATATCATTCTACTTGTTTATGGATATATCAGATGCATATATTGAGAATAAGTGAATACAGTCTTACTTCTTATTAAAGTATCAATTGAGTCCTTATTTTTGTGATTCTAACTCTAATTCTTAATTTCTCCTTAATTTAATTATGAATATGTTTAGTGTGGTTACTGGAGTGAGTTGACTTTTCAGAAGCAGACTAATTTATGGCTTCTTAAACACATACTCACCCACCAACACACTTGCACACTTACATTACTCAAAAATTTAAAAAATATGGAAGAGCTAATTTTTCTAAGAACCAGTGCAGATGCACACATATGTTTTCAAGAACAGATTACTATTCATCACATCACAGGTGACTCTTGCCCCATTTAGAGAAGTAGCTGCTGTTATTTTCATCAACATCCCTGTTTGTAGATTGATTGTCCTGCTAGGTATAGCTATCAAATCAGATTACCATGTAGGAAATTTTACATGTATTTACTTTCCTTGCCATTATTCTCATCTTCATGGTTGCTGGGATATTTTTTTCCCATGAAATAATCTTCCTTTCCCTCTAAAAGCCTTGTCTTGTGCCTTTTGCTGTTAAGCTAATGTTTGTACTTTCCTGCCTAGGTATAATATCACTTACTCCTGAGGTCACAATTTCCATTACAACTTGTTCAAATGAAAACTGTCAGACAATTCATTTGCATCATGGGAGGTGCCATCATTGGGGTCTTCAATTTTTCTTCCTTCTAAAGAAAATAAAATCTGTCATCTTCTGAGGCTCATATATCCTGCTTTGCCCATATCTATCTGTTCTTACTTCTTGTAACATTTGAAAATACCAAACATGTTATCAGTCTTGACTTATTCTCATCTCTATCCAAAACAGTTCAGAATTTTTCATCTATGTATGAAAAAATCTGCCTGAAAAAAAAACCACTATTGAAATGCCCAATATTTCATGAAACAAGTTGTTTAGAAATAAACAAGATATATCTATACACCTCAAACCACAGCAAACTGAGCTTATCAGCTGCATTATGAGACACATTATTTCATCTCTGTATTATAACTTTCCATCAAATTGCACACAATCCTTATTCATCATTTCAAAATAATCACGAGCTACAATATCAATATCCTCTTCAGATCATCTCAGAGGTAAAGTGACATATTTATTGTAACACTTATGTATTTGTTAACTTTTGATATAGGGGATATTATGCCACTATGTTATTATTCTTTTTTATTTTAAATATGTTACTGACAAATATTGAAGTGTCATGCCCTTGCATTAGTCAGATTTTCATTATTGAAACAAAATAAATTTAACAAGGGGGGAGATTTATTTTGGCTCATGGTTTCAGGGGTTCAAGTCCACAACTGGTTGACCTTACTGCTTGTGGGTTTGGGGCAAGTTGAGGAGCATGTGGTGGAGCAAAACCACTTATCTCCTAACCAGAAAGTGAGAGAGAGAGGAGACAAGACAGTGACAATCCACTCCAAGTGATCCACAGAACTTCCACTGCCTTCAAGTAGCTTCATGCTGCAGCCACATCTCTACACTCAATATCCAAAACATAGCAGCCTTTGACTTCAGTTTTCTACAAACCCTGTGCTTTTTATTATTTAATTCTGCATAGCATAGTAATTTTTAAAAGTGTCTAGCTACATGACAGAATAACTAACTCTATCTCAGTTGGTAAAATTTTTCTAGAAAAAAGAACTACCAAGATTTGTTTGAGGGCATTACACTGTGCCATGTTTTTAACATTTAGTCTCAAGTCAGACATTTATATAAAAATAAAGCCCTTTTCATTTCCCCTTCTCAGATTGTTAGATATAATTATCTCTACTCTTATACTTTTGTTATGGTTTGATGTGAGGTGTCTCCTAAAAATTCATACGTGATATAATGCAAGAAGATTTGGAGAAGAAATCATTAGGCTGTGAGACTCTTAATCTAATCCCTGATAGGGATTAACTGAGTGGTAACTAAAGTGGTAGTGTGTGGCTGCAGGAAGTAGGCATTGAGGATATGGCTTTCAGGCATATATTTATATCTGGCAAATGGGAACCTCTCTCTCTCTCTCTCTCTCTCTCTCTCTCTCTCTCTCTCTCCTTCCTGACCACCATGTAAATTGCTTCCCTCTTCCACATTCTTCCTCCATGATGTCCTGCCTCACCTCAAGCCTCAAGGAATGGAGCTGGTCTTCTATGGACTGAGACTATTGAAATCATGAGCGCTTAGATAAACTTTTCTTACTCTACAATTGTTCTCGTTGGGTCTTTCAGTCACAGCATTGAAAAAGCAGACTAAAACAGAAATTGGTACTGTGAGTGGGGTCCTTTCTATGACTAACCTCAACATGTGGAATAGAAGCTTTTTGGAATTTTAAAATGCTTAGCAGTGCAAGATGGAAATATGTTAAATGACTATAAGCAGACCTCAGTGGACAATTCTGGTGGGAGCTCAGAAGACCAGAATGACAATAGAATGGTGAACAGTGAAGACAGGGCTCAAGAGAAAATGGAAGATGCTATTGGAATTTGGAGTAGAGGACATTCATGTTATGTTCTGGCTGAGAAGTTGTCTGTATTTTGCCCATGTCCTGAGACTTTCTGTGAAGCTGATTTAAAAGAGATGGACGTCTTAATGTGGCAGAAGAAATGTCTAGATCAGACAGTGGCATGAATATTGCTGGAAGCTTTTTAGCAAAATTTATTTTGATAATCAGGAATAGAAAGGTTTGAAAACCTTGGACTTGAAAGGCAGGAGTAAAACTGGGGCTAAAGAAGTTGGAGTTGTTAAAGACTTTATTGTCACCAAAGAAATGGTAAAGACTTTGCCCAGATACAATAAGACAGATGGCTTGAGGGCATTCAAGGAGCTGGCAAGACCATATCCATCTCAGATTCAAGGAAGTAAAAGTAAAAATTCTCTTGAAAAGAGACCAGTGGGGCACACTTCTTGTACAAGAGTGTCTACGAAGTTTTCTCAATGTGTTCTGTCATCCAGGCACTTGGAGGCTGAATCAGCCTGGGTCCCTGGAGCCTTAGATACTGCTCCTGATGGTAGCAGACCTTGGTGTCAACCACATGTTACTGGTTCTGAAGAAATGCAGGATGCTGGAGTTAGGGGGTAATGGAGGTTTCCACCTAGATTTCAAAGGAAGGCTTGGGAGGCCAGGCAAAGTGCAGCAGGGTAAGAGTTCCTGTGGACAGCCCTATGGGGGCAAAGCATGGAGATGTGAGGAGAAAGCCAAAGCTTCAGTGGCGACCCTCAAGATTAAGAACTGCCAGTAAAATGGGACATCATCCCAGAAAAGCTGCAGTTATTGTGCAGAGACAAGCCAACAGAAAGGTCATTTGGGCTGCAACCAACAAGGCAAATCTACACAAGCCCTTTGGATAGAATATCACCATGTGCCCCAGATGCCAGAGTGGACCTATAGGACTCATTACGCAGCTGGATTTTAGTTTTGCTTTAGTCCTATGCCTTCTTTTTATGCCCCTATTTCTGTGAATAAAATGTTTATTTTTACCTTTGAATATTAGATACTTGTAAAAAGCTTTAAATTTTCCAGGAGCTCCTAATGTGAGATTGCCTTGCGCCTCCAAGAAGACTTTGGACTTGAACTTTGACCAACCTCAGAACTGTTGACTATGAGAACTCTTGGAAATGAAAATATGCATTTTGCATTGTGAGATGGTTGTGAGCTTTGAGGGCTAGGTACAGAATGGATGTGAGGTGTCCCCCACAAAACTCATATGGGACAATGTAAGAAGGTTTGAAAGAGAAATGATTAGATTGTGAGAGTCTTATCCCAATCACTGAATTAATCCCCTAACAGGGAGTAACTGAGTGATAATGGATGCTGGAGGATGTGGTTGGAGGTGATGGGTCACTGGGGACATGGGGATATTTATTTGTATCTGGCAAGTGGAAATCTCTCTCTCTGTGTTTGCCTCTGATCATCATGTGAGCTGCTTCCCCCTGCCACAATCTTCCTCCATGATGTTCTGCCTCACCTCAAGCCCCAAGGAATGGAGCTGCTGGCCTTCTATGGATTGAGACTGATTAAACTATGATCCCTTAAAATAAACTTTTTTCTACTCTATGATTGTTTTGGTTGGGTCTTTCAGTCACAGCAGTGAAAAGGGTGACTAAAACTGTTTTAAAATTTTATTTAGGAAAAACAGTAATCCTGAGACATAAAATATAGTGGGAGTGAAAACAAGAAAGCATACTAGGTATTAGAGAGATGAATTTTAAAGAAGCAAACAAAAAATTGTCTTTGCAACTTGGCTATGAAAGACGATCCATAAGGAAGAGCAGGAGCACCCTTAGCATTCTCACTTGATGAGTAGATAAATACTACTATCACTCATGAGGGGTAGGTGGTGTTTGAAAAACTTTTGACAGTACAGTTTTTATCAAGTTTGAGGAAGATGGGTATCAGCATACAGAAAAAGATGGAGCTTGATAGGGGAGTTAAGTAGAAGTTAATTTGTACACCTGAGTATTGGTTTCAATATTGGAGTTTTAAACAGTGAGGGAAAGATACCAGCCTTATGAAAGGAAAATCTGAGAAATCAGCAACAGATTTACAAATTGTCTTTGTAAAATTAAAATGAGAAGAGTCCAAATGGATGATTATCCTTTTGTTAAATGAGAGCAATTATCCCCTGAATTGTGGGGCAATGTACATAGCAGGAGCAATTACAGGCATAAAGGAAAAGTCCCATTCAGTTGGTGTCTGATTAGCATCTCTTTTCTAACCTTAGCTAATTAGTAGTTGATCATAATCCACAAGCAATTTTCTGATATTCCCTTTAATGGACAAAACCAAGCAAATTGTAGAGTTCTCACTCTTTACAAAGTGTGGAGGGCAGTCAAGAAGCACTGGCTTATTCCTTTCTAACTCTGCCCAGGTTTCTTTCTCTCTCCATGTGTGTGTATGTGTGTGTGTGTGTGTGTGTGTGTGTGTGTGTATAAAAATTCTTTCTTGAGATGGCTATCTCAATTTCCATCTACTGCCTTACAGTTCCTTTGTCATTCAGTGGGAGAAATAACCACTTGGTTAAATAAAAACTGACTTGTAAAGAGTAACATTAAACACTAAGTGACCATTCATTCATTTTAATAGGATTTTTAATATTCTATTTTTTTATAATGTTAAAAAGTTTGCAACTTTCTTAAAAGAAAGAAGATATGTACTAGGGGCATAACTTCATTCTTTCTATCCAATCCCCTTAATCACCATTTCTGCAATCAAAATATCAATGACAGTATTTAGCAGGAATATCCAATATATTACACAGATCCACTAATTAAGGAAGAACATTAGATTACCAATGCAAACATGAATCTTGTACTTTGGCAGAGTTCTGATAGTGAACATTATTAGGCCCTTCATATCATGATATTATGAAAGTTGTAGTTTTAGTCATGTTATAAAAATATCCCCTTTTTCAAACTAGCTCATATATTTTAAAAGGAAAAGTTTGAAGCTATAGAAACATTATTTATTAAAGAAAAGTACCAATATACGTCATGCATTTACTTCTTTTAGAGGGAGTTAAAATGTATAAATAACTTAATAAAAACAAGTAGAGTGGCCATTTATATACAGTGTTTGATTTCTCAATAAGAAAGGATTATATAAAGATTTTTGTGTAATATTTTTATGTTGCCCAGGACAGAATTGTCTTTCTAAGAACACTTGTATTGCTTATACCTTTCATAATTTTAAAAATCAGTCATACATTTTTTTACATATGATAAACATTATAGATTTGCTAGAAAATGATGAGGAAGAAAAGACAGTTTAGATTCCTAAGAGTGCTACAGGACAGATGAGTATTTTATAAAAGAGTGGTCTAGTTGAAATTCTAGATTAAGGACAGAGAGTTATATGCAAAAACGAAATTACAGAACTGAGCGCATGTGATAAATATAATTAAGCTCTGGATCCACTAAGAAAAAAAAAATGAATGAAACAATTGTAAATTAGGTTTACTTGATTCACTGCTTTTTCCACTTTACTACCTATTTGTTCTGAAATGAAATCAGATGAGAGAAGTAAAAATCTAAACTGATGAAAAATGCCTTTCATGCTTTTATACTCCACAAAATCATAAATTTCTATCAAGCCTGTGTGTAGGTCGTGACACTCTTGGTAAGTATCTCCCAGTTGAATACAAAGATAAAAAGCACCATGCTGTGACCCAACAAAAATAATACAGAAAAAAAGGATGCAGAAAACAGGCTTGATCTTCTAATTATTTTAGTGACTAAATAAATTCAACAATGCATATTTAACTTATACCAAATTGATTTTAGCATAAGTACATGTTACATTGTTTGTAGACTCCAATATTAAGAGAAACTTGGGAAATATTCTTTTTAATAATTTATAATATTTGTACTTCAAATTTAAAAAGCAAAGATGGATTATATGTTAAATACTTAAAATATGTATTTAAAATTAATGATATGGGGTTGGGCATATAGCCTAGTGGTGAAACACTTGCCTAGCATGCATAAATTCTGAGTTAGATCTCAACACCAAATAAAAAAAAAATGTGTCAAATGTATGTAAATGTAAATGCAGAGCATCGTACTAATTTCCCTGAAGAACTATTAATTAGAAAAAACTAAACTGTCATATTTTCAATTTTTAAAACTGGGCTTATCATTGTATGAAAATAAAATAATTTAAATATTACATAAATGTGACATTTTGAAAGCATAAACTATAACCCAAATATGTAAAGAACATATATAATTAGTATTTACCTTTAGTAAGTTAAGTAATAGCTATTATCTATTCAGCACCTATAAATTTATTAACATTATCATGGAATACAAATAAGGTACAAGATGTGGTTTTACCCATAATCTCTATCATATAATCATGTCAATAAAATTATTATATATAAAATAATTGAATAAAAATTGTGTTTAATACTAAATCAGGCAGTTATCAAGGAGCTAAATATGTGAAAATATGCTAGATACACATAATTCACAAGAAAAAAATATAGAACAATGTGGAATACATTGAAATGATGAGTTCAGTACGGTAACATAACTAGGGCACTTCCCAAAATAAGGGCTAATAAGAACAAGAGCAGTGTGAGAATAAGGTTAAGAAACAATAATGATATTTTTTAAATTGATAGGCTAATTTGTATCTCGAAGGTATTTATGGCTGCTACAGAAAACTCTGTGTAGTGTCAGTGGGCCCTGGTATCACTGGTGCTATTTTACATATCCAGCATCCTGCTTCCATTCCAAGTCACTACATCATCTAAGGGATCTTCTGAAACTCTAGCTTCATATATGTGTTCCAGGCTTCCTGTATATTATATATGGAATATATTGTCCCTTTTAAATTGTATTAACATAACTTAATAATGTATCCTTGCTGGTTTCAATAGAAGTTGGAAATGAAATGATTTAGCTGTGTATACGTGATATTATTTTATTACTAAGTACAGATGATTACCATTGCTATGTTCTATAAAGTTACCATAAATCTTGAATTACTAAACATGGAGCCTTTGCTCCCAGGGAAAACACAGGGTTAATTTCCTATGAATTTGTTGTCACACTTTCATCAAACTATTAGTGCATAACCTGGATTTATGTGTGTTTCAAATTAAAGACACCTTATTTGATATTTATTGTTGAGTCATTTACAACGGACTCACACAGGCTCATAACTCATGTCTGATGGACAGATATTTATTTCAAGTATTTTCCTTGTAAGGGATTTCACAGCCTTCTTGCGTGTAGACACAAGAAACACCACTTCAGCATTATACTTGGCAGGGGAAGGGTTGTGGAATTTAATCAGTGACATAAACAACAAGAAGCACACACACAAAAACAAACAAAACACACACACACACACACACACACACACACCTAAAAAAGGAAGCTGGATATATAGCTCCATTGCTAGAGTGCTTGCCTAGCATTCACAAAGCCCTGGGTTCAACTGGGTTCAATCTCTAACACCACAAAACAAACAAACAGACAAAACAAACAAACAAAAAACTGCACCAAATTGACCACAAAAAAGAACATTTATTTACATTCTCAAAGCTAAAAGAAGATCAGTGTCTCTGGTCAACCTCAGATTGGAAGATGTATTTTGGGAAGCTCAAATTTTCCACCATTCAGTGCACATTTGTGCGGAACTATGAACACACTGCAGATGTTGATTTTAAGTTTACAAGCAATTTTTTTAAATAGATAAATTTGCAAATATGGAGTCTGTGAATCAAATTATGAGGATTGACTATATTCAGCAGAAATGTATGTATAAATATAAATGCAGATTCACATAACATGAAACATGCCTTTACAAGTTGTCCCATGCCAGAGACCTGTACAATTTTACACTTAATATTACCCACAGTAGAAATGTTTTTCCTCATTTAAAGTAGATAAATTTCAGACTCAAGAAGTTGAATTTATTTTTCCAGAATCACATAGATAATTAATGCTATATGTAAGATAGCAAGAATACATCTTTTGGATTCTGTTTTTCTCTATTACAGAAATGGTTACAAATGCCCAATGTAAATGCACAATGAAATATCACACAGTCAACAAAAACAGAGAAAAAAAATATATTTTGAAATATCAACTTAATTAAACTTATGTTCCACATATATTAAAAATCCAAATGAACGTTTGATAACACATCATGAAAATTATCTAGGTATGAAAGGAGAAAATACTGCAAGATTGACAATGGAGTATTGTATAGACTTAAATTGTTTTTCTTTCAAAAATACAGATGACCTAACATAGGAAACTAAGGTGTACCAGAGGTGATTCCTAGTGCAAGAAGGCCGTATTTAGAGATTATATAACAACAATATAAAGCTGAGGTTAGTGGATATCATTGCTGAATGTTTCATTCAGTAATTTTAAAACAATATTTCTGCACAACAGAACAGAATGAATTATTATAAAAGTCTTCTCATCACTTTTTGAAGCATGTAAGTCTCTTTAAAGAAGAAAAGCCAATTATTATGTGCAAGCTTCTGATCAACTTTATTCTCTCTCTTTCTTCTACAAATCATAATTCACAAAGGAAGAATATTAGAACCAAAGACATGAGTAAAAATCATACCTCTTTATCCTTCAGGTGAGATAAATAAGATCCAGACATTTAAGATGTTCTTCTATTCAGATTACAGATAATGGAGTAGAAAATCTAAAAAAGAAGTATAGGTCTATTACTGTTATTTTTAGGTCCTAACAATAGTACAAGGAAAGGTTCCTGATGTGAGAGCTGACTTCCTATACACTGGCTACCACTTCAACCCACTGAAACTTGAACTGTGCTTTCTACTTATTGCATAGGTTTGTTTAGACAATACTAAAAAAAAAAAAAAATGAGTTACATCTAGAGTGGTTTCATTTACAGATGGGCAGCAAGGCAATAAAGAGAACTAAGACTCATGAGAAGCTGTTTTCCCAAGGTTCTCAGAAGCATTGCAGGTTGGAGACTTGTCTGTACATGCCCCACTTGTACCATTGTTAAAGGACCCCTTCAAGCAGTTCATCCTTAGTTTTGTTCCAATAGATCCAACTTAACTTGCTGGATAAAGCATTACAGTAGATGCTGTGCTAGAATGGACAGGAACAGAACTCGGTCTGTCCTAGCCAATTCCTCCTTTTAGGGTATGTTTTCAGCTTACTTGCAGTTGTTCCAAAGATGGCAGCTAGGAAGCCATGAGAACTGTGTTGCTTCATAGCACCAAGAGAACTACCTTGTGGCAATTAACAGTATACCCATTTTTCACTTCTCAAACTTGACTCCCTCTTTTCTTTGACTACCCTTCTGAGCATGCATTTGGACAGTAAAATCTACATAGCCAGGATCCCTACAAAACCTCCCATCTTCATCCTCTTCAATCATTTGACAGGCCAGTGTGCAAATCAGTGAGGCTTCTATATTATGCTGAACACACTTAGTTGTAAAGCATAATAGAACATTTAAAATATTTATTTGCTAATATTAATAATGAAAAATAAAACTAGCTAAAAATGAGAACAAAAGAATTAGTGAGCAATGATAAAATGCCTAATCTGTTCATCTCTGTAACAATAATTGCCTAATTTTTCAAGTTTATGAATATTATTCTTATGTAATGAAAAATAAGCAAATAATTAAATATGTGAAACTATGGTTTTATGTTGACATAAGTCTGTGGTGTATATTTTTTATCAAGGTTTATCCTGATTATGATATCACATTTATCATCTCACATCTATTTAAACACCAATGTTCAGAATTAGTGGAAACCTATTTTCACATAGTTAGTATAATACAATGTCATTTGCTGGAATATATGTGTTGGGTTTTTCTCATCTAAAATTATCGAATCTGTCCACGTTTTTCAAAAATTAGCCATTTCCTCAGACTTGATCTTCATTATTGTCACTATAAGAAATAGTCTTCTATGGAGCAAAATTTTATACTGGGAAAAATCTTATAGAAAAAATTTTCCTTTGAAATTCAATTTTGGAAATTTCCTTAACACATAAAACACTGAATTAAATATTTGAAAGCAACAGTATCTCTCTAACAACAGCAATACAGATATCAACTATTTAACTAAATAGGATGTTTGGGAAAGCACATTGGTTTAACATCTACATCTAACTTGCCATAAAGAAGCAATTATATTTGTGTGTGCAGATGTACATTATTCTTAATGTTTGTGAAGGTGAAATCAAAATTCAAAATTGAAGTGGTAGTTACTTCCCATTTACCTCTGAAAAAAACAATTTTAACAATTATTAAGGAAATAAGAGGAATTAAATGACATACAAAAATATTTAAATATGGATTGTTCAAATTGTATTGCTGTTCTCAGCAAATTTCAGGACAGATACATAAGAAATAGAACACACACAGAGTCAACTTTTACTTGACGGCTACAATAATAAAAGAAATGACTTTATTTTGAGATATTGAAAATTTCCCAGAACTGCACAGTTTTTTTGTCTACAATGTATGGTGGAATTTAGTGAACAGAGCAATACAAGTGTGTTTACTTTGTACCATATATTAAGGTGAATATATCAAAGGACCAATGTTTAACTACATTTAACCTACCAATGCAACAATTTAACCTAATATTAATATGTATATATGTATGTGTATAAATATATACATATATATATATATATCAAGATATCACACAAATATAAACATTTGCTTCACTAAAGTTAAAACTGTTATATATATTGTCATAATTAAAAAATAGTGAGTATTGGTAATATTTGCATACATGACTTTATCCAATAATAAAAATTAGTTTGATCTCTGAGAGACAAGATACTTAATACATTAATTCATAACTAATAAAAATTGTATAAATACATTTAAATGCATAATTTGAGTGCATTACCTTAATTTTACTTAATGGCAAATAAACATTATTAAACATTTCTTTAAAAATTAAAGATTCACTATTAAATTCAACAAATTTAGATTAATACAGTAAATATAGAAGAAACACGCCATGCATGTGTCTGGTGAATACAACTTTTGTGTAGAATTGAATACATACGTGTGTGTGTGTGTGTGTGTGTGTGTATAGAAAGATAGATCGATATTTATATACATCATTACACACATGTGTATATATATGTATATATATGAATCAAATAAGTGAAAAGAATGACAAAATTTTTAATAAACTTAATAAATTTAATTTTAATGACTTTTTAAAATAAAAATATTAAAGACTTCTGATAATCATTAGTTGCTTTTAATTATATAAAACAAGTTCTACTCAATAGGCCTCTGAGAAGAGGTGAATGTACATAGTGGGAAAGGGCATGAGTTAAAGAAAACAATTATTCAGTTTCATAATTACACAGACATATCCCCAGTTACCATCATTAAATTTGAATATTATTCTTGGAAAAAAATGTTAAATCACTTCAACTTTCAATTTCTTTACCTGTAAATGGGGAGGCTGACTGAGTTATTTCAAGAAGCACATGAACCAGTTCACAAGAAAGCATTTGCCAAACGTCCTAAAACATGACAAACCTTCAATAAATAGTAGTTCACAAAATTTGTAATTATCATTGCTACCAGAGCTGGCTAAAACATTTTCAGGACTTAATCTAATATGCAAGTATGGAGGCTGTTTTAAAAACTCAGGGAGTATAAAATGATTTTAAAATTTAAATATTAAATTTTAAATATTAAAAATTATAAAAGCCCTAAAATATGTCATTTTAATTTTATGCCATTTTTGCTTTTATCTGAATTTTTAGTCACAAATTACTGTGACTAAATACCTAGGCTTAGTTGTTCTTCCCTCATAACTTTGGTTACAGGCAAAGAATATTCCTTAAGGAAACTTGTTTTGCTATCCATGTGCCCTATTAACAACTATATCTTTTTATAATTTGAAATCCAGACAACCAAAAAAAAAGGAACATAATTTTTCATTTCAGGTTTTCGTATCCGGTCAATAATCATTCTCCTGAACATATTGACTTTGTCTGACTAAGCTGCCCCTCACCATTGGTTCATTTAGCTCTGTCTCCTGGCAAGAGTAGAAAGTCACCTGGTCTCACACACAAGGGGCTGTTTGTGACCACAGAGAGGCATTTTACTTTAAAACAGAGGATGGGATAGGGATTCTCTGAGACTCACACATGCATATTATGTAAGAACTCCTGTTAATCCAAATAATTTAATTTGACTGAAAGTCTTCTAAAAATCATATGCAACATATCATTTATATATTTCATTTTAACTATAAAAGTAAAAATGTTAATTTATTTAAAAATCTTGATGTAAAAGATCAGGGGCTTTGGTTATAAGTCAAATGATACTCCTGCATACTTTCTGTTCATTTTTCTATTTTTACTTTTAATATAAACAACACTCATACCTCAACTTCAGCAATTTTGTGTTTCCATCTCTTTAAAGCACATCAAGCAATTACAAATGCTTGTGAAACAATTTGTGTGCAGAATCCTTTTAGAAGTCTGACTTTTTTTCCCAAAGTTTTTAATAGTTGTCCATCCCACACTTACTTTTTTTGAAGGGTATTTCAAGAAATTCACCTTGTATAGAGTTGTTTCCAAGGCATACAACTTAGTCTACATAGAAACAATCCTCTTCATTTTAATACTGCTATTTTCATAAGTTTAAGTAATATTTTCATAGATTATGTAAATTTGAAAAAAAAACTGGTATAAACAGATTTAAAAACATCTGATACTTACTACAGTGCACATACTACTGACATAGAAAACAGAAGTGCAGGGACAAAGCAATCTGCTTTCCAGAATCATTCAGCAAACAGAGATCTCAGTAAATTCGTTTAACAGAGGAACTGGGAAGCATGATTTAATCTAGTAAATTTGTAAATGAAAGTAAATATCTAGTAAATTTGTAAATGAAACACAACTTTTTGCTGAGCGAAGTGGCATAGGCCTGCAATACCAGTGGTTCAGGAGGCAGATGCTGGAGGAACACGAGTTCAAAGCCAACCTCAGCAAAAAAAAAGGTGCTGAGCAACTCAATGATACCCTGTCTCTAAATAAAATACAAAACAGGGCTGGAGATGTGGCTTAGTGTTTGAGTGTCCCTGAGTTCAATTCCCTGTAGCAAAAAAAAAAAAAAAAAAACACTGTTTATTATATTTGTTTTCCTTATCTTTGTCTCTAAATGAGAAGAAAAAGTAGAAAGTGGTTTTTTTTCATATCTACTAAATATATAATTAAGCACTATTATTTAATCCATATAATGTGATGATAAGCTCATAGTTGAGCTGATGAACTTGAAATTACTGTATATTTAAACACAATACAATACAGATCTTTAGGAGAGAACCTATAAATGACACACATAATGAATGTTCAGTATTTGTAGCTTGGGAAATACGACGGCAAGAAATGATGACAGGGTTAGTGAATAGATTTTGTACAAAGAGAAAGAAACTGAGGACATTAGGATTTAGTTTTTTTTTCCCATGAGAAATAGCCAGTTCAATGACTTTTAAATGAAGATTGTACAAAAGCTATTACTTCCAAAGTAATCAGCCAAGAAATATTAACAATAACCAAGACAAGAATAGGTATAATTTTAACCAAAGGTGTTTTCAGTTCTATTAAGATGAATACTTATATTTTTAGTATATAAAGAAAAAGAAACATTTTGATATTATATTATAGATAATTTGATAATTTATTAAAGAAAAAGAAACATTTTGAGAATATTCCAAGACTTTGTCTTCATTTAGCAATAAATGAAAATTTTTTCCTCGATAAACCAGGATCAACAACTACTTCCTCCCCATCACTCCTCTGAAGTAACAGCTGTTTCGTTTCAGGATTTTTAGAATTGTATTTAATTATTTTGTTATATTACCTGAAGTCAAAAGCACAGATTTTATAGTCTGTCTTCAGGTTAAGAACCTATATCACATAATTTCCTGTTTCCAATATTTTTTCTTTATCAATCTGTCATTAAAATTATACTACAAAAGGGGCAGCCTTTTTGTTTGTTACAATATTGCATGCCTTGTCTACATCATACCTTGTAAATATCTCTGAAACCAAGACAGTGTTCAGTACAAGTCTGATGACAAAACAGTTCTGATTAAATGTACCAATGAATGTCCTGGACAGTTTCCCTTGACATTGACGGAGGGACAGTGATATTAGCCAGGGCTGTGTAGCATTCTCTAATACGGGTGCTGCAGTCCAGCTGCAGCAAAATAACTGGGGGTGACGAGCAACTTGCGTAGATTGATACAGCAGGAGTGGGAGCCATTTTTTGTAGGACAGGAGGAGTATATATATTACTGAATACACAGCTTATCTTAATCAACATAAACTAGATACAGCAGTCAATCAATAAGGAATCTCCACACTTAATGGCTCACTGGCGCCACCTCACAAACCACTCCCTCTGGCAAAATGCCAGGTGCCATCCCGACTTATTTACAGACCCTAACATACGGGTATGCCTATCTTGTGAAACTGAAGATACATGGAAAGCATTGGTAAATTTCTGTTCTTTAAAGACTTCACAGACCCAACAATTCCAACTAAGACTTTATGAACAATTTCAAGGATTTCTTTAAAATGTGTATTTTTTTTTCTTCTGGAAAGACTATTATTGCTACTATTGTGGAAGAGTGCTTTAACAGCAGTACTATTCTTTTCATTTTAAAAAATGTGTAAATTTAAAAATGAATTCAAGTTTACTGTAGTAACAAATTTTCATTTTTCATGTTTAATTTTTTTTTTTTTTTTTAAATGGAAGGCGATCCTCAGGGTTATACAAAATGTCATATAAGAGGTAAGGAGGGGTAAGTCAAGAGAATACAAATGGAAGACATGATTTACAGTAGAAGGGGTAGAGAGAGAAAAGGGGAGGGGAGGGGAGGGGAGGGGGGATAGTAGACAATAGGACAGACAGCAGAATACATCAGACACTAGAAAGGCAATATGTCATTCATGTTTAATTTCACTACCCATCTGTATTGAATTTTGCCACCTTACACAAGTTATAATACAATATATCTAACATTAATTACTAAAGCAAATTTAAAAGGAGACCAGGCAGAAGAATCTCTGAGCAGATAAATCCATCAAGTCTCCTAAATAACCCAAACATTGCTTAATTTATAAATATAAGCAAAACTTACATTCTTCTTATAATTATCTATATTAAGGAAAAATTAAAATTAAGGCTAGCTAATCAGATGGCATCAACTAACATTACTGTCTATGAATTTATCAGCAAATTACACAAAATAAGGCTCATATGATTATAACCAGATACTTTCATAGATAAGTAGAATGTAGACTTTCTTGCAGATTTTCTCTTTCTTTTTTTTTCTATAGTTTTGCAACCTTGTTCAAAAATGAAGCCTATAAAATTTGTACTTTGATGACTCTTTTCTTTTTTGTTTTCTTTTTATTCTGTGATATGGGATTGACCCTGGCCTCATGTATACTAGGTAAGAGCTCTACTATTGATGTACTTATCCAGCATTTGTTGTTGTTGTTGTTTGAGACTGGGTCTCACTATGTTTCTAAGGGTAATACTAAATTGCTGAGGTTTGCCTTGAACTTCTGATCCTCCTATGTCTGTTTCTCAAGTTGTTGGGATTACGTGTGTGTACCACCATGCCTGGCCTTCAAGTGGCTTTTAAAACAGTTATTTACCTACCTGTATGGGTGTTTCTGCATGTGGCATGTGTATTTTAACACCTTGACAGCGATGACTGTTCCCGAACCAACTAAAAGACACAAATAGTGACATTTTCATTAATATGGTTTATATTCTACTTATTTTTCAGTTCTACAACATCTATCATATTTCATTTTTTATATCATTCACTTTTTCTTTCATGAACTGTTCAAAGGTTAAACAATTCATGAAACAGATTCCAGTGCATTGCTTATTGTATTCAAAAATATTTAAAAAATATATTTGTACCTTTTTTACTTTGCAATATGGAACATCTTTGTGAGTATTTTTGGACAATCTTATTATTTAATATTTTCCTGATTTCTGCATTTTGATATATCTATTTTGATCCCTAGCTATTTTGATATTATTTCTGTTAGAGTCACTGGGTCATTTAACCATCAAAATACTTGGTTCAATTTACTTTAGCTTTGTTGTTCATAATTTTTAATACAGACACTGTACAGAGAATTATTTTTCCTATTATTTCCTTGAATCTCGATTTATTTGGATTGTTTCTTTGTACTTTAGCAGGAGGAATATCTATTTTGCAATAGATATTTTAAACTAATTTGATTTATAGTCACACTTGACATATTTGGTCATTTGTTAACTTTGGTACATTTTCTTTTTATTTTGTTCTTTTCTTGATTCTCATGAATTCTCCATTAATTGCTTTTCCTCTGGCTTTCTTTCTCCAACATTGATTTTAGAAAAATTATATCACATGAATTATTGGCTTTCTACAGTTGGAATTGGCAATATTATCTATAATTTGAAATGCATAAAGGAAGTAAGAAAAAAAAGCATTTACAATCCTTATGGTTCTAAGCAGTTTATAAATGGTAAAGCCTAGATTATAAAATAATTCTGATATTAATGTCCATATTGTACCTACCCTGCAGAAAAAAAAATTCCCTTGAACATTTTGCTTAGGTTAATAGTTCACATATAGAGCCATAAAACAAAGATTGAGACCATAGTAGAACATGGGCAGAGATGAAATGAGATGAGCTCATTCCTGTAAAGTATATCTATGTATTGCAGGGTCTCTGTGTGTTAATTGGTGTAATATTTTAAAAGGCCTGGCCAGTAATTTTCCTTTGATATAAGTGGCCATTTGGCAACATGATAATGCAATAAGAAGCTGAGTAATGGGATCAAAAGGACACTTGCCTTAGCTGACTATTACTTCTTATTTAATACACATTAAATAGACTATTAGTCAGGAAACCTTGTAAAGAGGCTATGGCATCATTTATAGATATTGAAAATAATTGAACTAAACTATAGTAGGATGATTAAAAGAAAGTAATCTACATAAGAAAAAATATATATATATGCAAGATTAGAAGGATTTGGGAATGCCTAAAAGAGAAGTTATCTGAAATGATGAAGAACGTAGGTGTTATGATGGTGAAGGTCAAGTTAATATATGGTGGGAGTTGGATTAGGGGCACAGTGAAATTTATCTTACATGTATTTAGTTTTCCTATGGATGAAAATGATTAGGGTAAAAATCAAAGAATTATGGTTATACATATTATGTCTGAATCTAAGTCACATGAAATTAATATCCTTGTACTGATGTTGAAAGCACATTCCTGCCTTACCTTATTCCCTCCACCTCCTGAAAGTGAGTACTGAGAATTGGAAGCAGCACAGAATAAAGGTGGAACATTCACAATGGGCAGGCTTTTTAGATGCTTCTAATTGTTACTGATCATTATAAATAACTTATCTAACTATGATCATGTTATTAAATCTAATTCTTGAATGTGTAAGAATACTTTGTAGATTGGATGTCCTTCAAATTTCTGAACATAACTGCAAATACTGGGCCATCGGATCTTTTTGACCATGGTGCAATATTGTGTACAAAGAGCATACGTGTCTGAAAAGATAGACAAATCAATTTGTGACTGAAAATAAATGAAGCCGAAGCTGACTTATGTAAAAATATATTCATGGTAGATAATCTGAAAGAAAAATTTTTGTGTTGTTCACTTCATACACATGTTGATAAGATCTCATAGTATGAGACTGATATAATGCTATGTCACTTGTATTCTAATCAGAAAGACATACTATCAACAGTTATGCAAATAAATGAACAAAATAATTTCAAAAATAAGTAGCCTAAAAAATAAAATATTATGATATAATAGAAAATTGTCAGCACATGAGAGACACTACATTAAATCGCACTAATGATTAATATAAATGCAATAAAATAAATTGAGATCCAAAAGGGAAGAAAATATATAACAAGTACCATCTATTGGGTTTTCATCTTATTCAAACTCAGTAATGTGGAAAAATGAAAAGGGTAATGCCAACACCTGCTGTAAAGCACAGAGTAAGGATGAGTTAATTTATTAATATTACCATCAAATACCCCATTTTAGCCCTTAGATTCCTTGTAACTTTAATCCTTTTTGGTTGCTTTGTTTGGGTTCTGTGAAAGCACATAGAGATTGTTTACACTAAATCAAAACTTATCATATGATATTAAATTTTGCAAATCATAAATCCTGAATATGTAGCAATTTGAATCCAAATGCTGTGATGAATAATGATAATGTCTCCATTTTGCTCATCTCAGTAAATATACAATAATTTAAATTTCTGATAAACAATAATTTTTAGTACTAGTTATGTTATCAATATTGAATGTGGTGCATTCAGTAAAATAATTTGTTTATTTGACATTCAAATATAATTGGGCAACCTGTATTTTATCTAACAACCTTAGGCTGAAAAGATATAATTTTATTATAAGTTAGTAAATACTTTTTTAAAAAAATATTGACCCTGGTAGCTTAAAATTAAGTTTCTGGAAAAACATGTGTCATCGTAAAAAATAAAACTCTCCTAAAAATATCAACCTATTGGTTTATACCAAAAACTTATGTTCACTCTTCAACAAGGTGCTGAAAGAGATAAACACCCTTGGTAATAAACTGAGACGCTTCAATTTAAGCACACATGTCTGAAAAAAAAAAAAAAGAGAAAAAGACACACACATATAGATTTAGAAAAGAGAAACTTTGTGTTTCTTACTAGAAATCTAACAATGCTAAAAGTTCACAATTGGAAACTGCCAAAATTTACTTCTTTGCCCCAAAGTTGGAAAACAAAACAAACAAAAATATGGAGGTAAAAGGTATCAGGATTTATCTTGGCACTGAACTGAAAACTAAAATAAAATGGACAATAGCAGTGAGATTTACTGTTTATTCCCTCCTGGAGTACTTCAAAAGATGAGTCAGGTATTTTGGCAAAGATAACCCATAGGCATAATTTATGAGATAGCAGGTTAGGGGTTAGGATGTCTACTTTTCATATTATTTTTTTCATTGGTTAGGGTCAAATGCTAAGAAATAAAGCCATAATCCAAAGCATACCAATCTATGATTAATAGAAAGTCTAAGAGTGGTCTTCACAAATTTCATGACTTATAAATGGCTTCCCAATCCTGGATATTAATAAGAATACCTTCCCCCATATAAACCTTTGATCAGCAATATGATTTAAAGGAAATTAGATCCCTGACAACAATTTGATTGAGAATGTATATCTATTCCTTCCTCCTTTTTTTTTAGTCACCACAGCAAGTAAGAACCAAACTGTAGATCACTATACTTGGGAATGTGTTGATAATAAATTTACTTTAGCATTCCTGGCCATTATGTATCAGACCTCTACCAGTGATCACTGTGCATTGCTTCAATGTACATCCTTTTCTAAATGAGAGTTTTCATTGTAATAGCCTTATTTTCTCATTAATTATTACACTTTTTGTATGGAATAATGTTGAGCTTATCAAATAGTGTAAATTTTGCAAATTTTAATAGAGAAACATCCAGATATATTAAAATGGTATGCACCTCATCTTCATATTCTGGAATATGATGTGATAATACCTATAAATATTGACACAATAACTGCATCTTCCTTTATGTAATTGGTGTATGGCAGAGTTGCATTAGATTAGAAATTCCTGGACTATATATGTAACTAAAAATAGTTGTATATATAATTATGTGAGGTTTTGGCCCTTCAAGGACAGACTGAACCATCTCTTGTTTATGTGAGTTCCTAGATAAATGTTTCTATGTGATTCTAGTAACCAAGGAGGAGCACCCTTTTATCAGGAATTGATTCAGATTAATTAAATCACACAAGAATCACTAGGTTTTTGTGCAGGTAAAAAAAAATTACTTTTATGTGACCTACAAGGCTGAGAACTCATGACCAGACTTGTCAGTCAAGGACTTTCCTGGCATTTGGAAATAAAAGAGAGAAGGAAGGAGATCAGGAAACAGAGCAGTATCAGCAAAACAGAAAGTGTCCTGAAAACAGTCAGTATATCAAAGGACTGTATAACTCTGATTTCATTCTGAAGGTTGAAACACATTCCTGAGATATAAATTAATCTAGTAGATGATAGCCAAGAATTGTATTTAATGAAACAGAATGACATAGGATAAAATGATAGAATAGGATATTAAAACAACAATATGCATCATATATTGTTAAAATGTTATTTTATGACTTCTTTTATGTATACATGTATGTTATTGAGTTTTCATGGTGGTAATGAAAATATATTTCTTACATTGAATAGTTATTGAAAAATGTTTGAAATTAAATGATTAAAATATTCTACTTCCCATGAGTTATCCTATTAATGCGTAAGCTATCCAATATTTCCTCTACTATTTACTTTTTTTGTTTTGCTTAACTTAGTGTTACAAAAATATTTTTATACAAGTCATTTGATTGTCCTAACACCCCTAAGAAAGATTTACTATTATTATCCTAACTATGGAGTTGAGAAAATTGAAGCAAACGTAGTGTAAGTAAATTGTTTAGGCTCACTCAATTGGCAAATAACAAAATCAGGATTTATACTGGTATCCTTGAAAACTATTAGGTGACATTAATGGATACTAAAAAATATTTATTCTGTAGAAATATAAAGTAAGATGTTAACAGAAATATGTCAATATTAGCAAAACTGTATAAAAACATCCTGACATAATAATTATGATATATTAAGTTAAAAGTCATACCTTGTTGCTGAGATCTCTAAGGCCATCTTGTACCAGTTCCAGGTCTGTGGGAAAGTCCTGTGCTATGATAACTGCTTATTAATTAGTTAACAAACTTGGACCTCTAAATTCCCTCTGTGGACCTTTAAAGTGTTTATTATGTACAATGATACAACTAACTCTTCTTGGAAACAGATGGATATGATTAGTTTTTAATTAATTTTATTTCAAAACATTATTTGTAATATCTATTCAGAAATAGAAAGAAATTCTCATAAGTATTTATTATTTCTTTGCTATATAATGGATTATTATTTTTTCATATATTCATTGTAAATGTTAATTTTTTAGTTTAAATAAAAGATACAAAGAATCTCCAAATGATTCTTTGCAAATTTTTTTCTTTTACTGTAGTCTTAATTTTCATTCACGTTAGGTGTCCTAGTCTTAATTCTTCTCTTTAAATATACCATTTGCTCTTAGCAACATCAAATTCTGATGACTCCCTTAGTGCCTTCACAGCTAAAATATATTTTACTTCTCTGTGACTTGCAGGGCATAATTTAAAACTAAAACTTAAACTTTTTAATCTTTTTTTTGGTTCAATGAATTTATTGCCTATGAGCAGTGAAAGAATAATAGGAGAATAATTCTCCAATGAATTAATAGTATAGAACCACCTTACCACATTTTATCATTTGTATGGCTCAGCTAAGCAGGAAGGGCCAAGGGAAAAACAAGAGTATAATGGTTTTTCCAGTGACACTGAGAAAACTTGCAACAACTGGTTCTGATGATGCTCACTGCCACTAAAGTGGAATTGTAAGATTAACTGGAAAATGCTTAAACTTAGCCATGCTGATGTTTCTAAAATTATGGATTTGAATTTCAATTACTATTCCTGCATTTGAATTTCAATTCAAATTGAATTATCCCCCAAACCAACCTAAGCTCAATGATGAAGATTATATGATAGGCAGAAATCATTCACTTTCCACACTGTAATGTCATTTTTTAATTAATTTCACGATATCATTTTATTTCCTGGAAATAAAGTGGATTAAACAATTTATGTGGAAATAATAGCTGAAAAGTTTTCTGTGTTAGTCAGCTTTTTGTTCCTTTGATCAAAATACTTGACAACTTAGAGAAGGTGAATTTTATTTTGGTTCAAAGTTTCAGAGACTCATTCTATAGGTGGGCCAATTCTGTTGTTCTGGGCCCAAAAGAGGCACAACATCATGAGAGAAGGCATGGTGGAGGAGATCTGCCCCATATAGTAACCAAGATAAAGAGACACAGAGCAAGAGGAAGGACCTCAGGGATGATGAAGACCTTGAGGGCATGTCCCCTCAAGTGACCCACCTTCACCAGCCACACCCCACCTGCCTACTGTTCCAACCAGTTAGTCCATTCAAACTAAGATGGGCTGATTAGGTTATAGCTTTCAGAATCCCGTCATTTTACCTCCAAACATTCCTGAAGTAACACAGGCTATGGGCGGTGAGGGGACACACCATATCCAGGCCATAATGACTTCAAAACAGTGTATTCTAGAAATATTTGTATATACTGTTCAAGGCCATGTGAGTAGTTGCACATAGTTTCACAAACTAGAGATCTGCTCAATGATTTCCAACCAAGTGAACGTAAACTGACAATTGTGAATAAGATTATGTCTTTTATCATTAAATCTGAGAGAATAAACTGGTAGTAAACAAGTAGCTGATGAGAAACGAATTGACTTTGGTTGACTACACATTTCTTGTAAAATTTAAAAAAAATGATTATAAATTGAATGTGATGTCACATAAAAACAAGGAAGAATTGTCCTATAGTTTTGATAGCTAAAACACATATATCTGTAAAATTACTTGGTTCAAAAATAATAATAATAAATTCTCAGAAAATGTGTTTTGTTATCAAACATAAGATAACACTATAGAGATGTAAATTTTCATATATGCACATATATAAAAGTGAGAAATAAAATCCTGAAAAGATTAAAAGTTGGTCTGGGAATATAGTTTGGTGAATGAGTGCTTGTCTAGCATGTGTGAGGCCCTGATTTGGCGCCACGGTACCATGGGAGGGAAAGAAGAAAAAAAAGGAAGGAAGGAAAAAAGAAAGAGAAAAGACAAAATAATAATAATAATAATAATAATAATAATAATAATAATAATGTAGAGGAAATATGAATTCTCAGAGATGATCTAGAAATTCCAAACTTAGCTTATAGAGTACATACAATCCTTTATGACTTGGAACTTGGGTACTATAAATAAATATGTGATCATTTTTATAAGAATTAAAATCATCTATTTACACAGGAAGAAACTGATTTAAAAAGAATTGTGCCTTAGCTTTGGCTCTGAATAAAAAAGGTGAGAAAAGAGCTTCTTAAAATTTCTAATTACATGGTTGAATACAAATACATTTATTACTGAAATTTTCACCAAACATGTTTCCAGAAAAATTCAAATGACTAATTCAGTTAAAATAGAATCCATTAGGCAGTGACCATATTTCCCTGGAAAAGCAAAATATAAAATTTCCCTTTAACACATCTAAAACATATTACCACAAAATTATTTCCAAATCAATCATAAATCAAATGAAGAAAGAAACCATCATTAGAGAGATACTGAATATATTAACCAAGCTCCAGAAAAAAAAACAAATATTAATATATAAGAAACTATATGAAATAAATTTGTGTCACATACTCAAAGGGGAATTTTCAATTTGTAAAAAGTTCTAAAATTTTAAAAAATTAAGCTTTTTTAAAAGAGACAATATTTTAAAATACTATACTAAATAAGAATTTATATTTACATTGATATGAGACCTACTGAACAAATTAGATATTAATGAAATAAAATCACTTCAAAATGATCAAATGTTTGATTCAAGCATAACATATAATCATCTTAAGGGAAAAATTCCTAATAATGCAACTTGGAAGTAGATGGGACCAAAACTTTATATCATTGCAAGAAGAAATGAAAAAACATTCAGAATTATATTATGGAATTTTAGTATGTCTCTTGAAATACAGGTCAAACAAAATAATCATAAAATTAAAGATTTGAATAATACAAGGAACTTGTTCCAATGAGCATGTAGGAAAATCTCATTCAATATCTGAAAAATATACAGATTTTCTGGAATTTATTTTGTATTTAAAAATTGAAATTGAAATAATCAAAAAATAAATTCAGAAGTTAAATATACGTTTATACATAGTGTATATATATATATATATATATATATATATATATCTTTGATAGCCTGAAATTTAGAAACTAATAAAAAATGAAAAAAAAATAATTTAGAAAATACAAAAGCATACACTGAAAACATGAAGAAGTAAAAGAATCAATCACAATACAATTTGGAATTCCTTTATCAGCTTCTTTGCAAACATACCATATGTAAAAACTTGTTAAGTCATACTTAATAGGATAGTATTATCTTTAAATATTTATTTATAAGGAAGGAGATTTTTATGTCAAGTCTAAATTTGAGGATTTAGAAAAGGGATAGACTTAAGGCAGAAAATAATGTTAAAAAATAAATAAAAAGACTTAATAAGTGTAAATTCTTATAATTCTAAGTCTAAAAAATTATTTTCAGCCAATTTTAATTAACAGACAATAGAAATCTGCAAAGAAGAAAAAAATAGAGTGGAAATATTAAAACTTTATAATCAAATGCATGAAAAATATTATACAACACAATGTTTTTTTAAAGGGAAATTCTTCTAGAAAATTAAAAATTTTCACAACTAAAAAGTCAACAAATAATCTGAATAATCTGACACTACTAAATAATGAAATTAATAACTACAAATCACCCAATTATATTTCATTGTTTTATATGTAGAAAATCCATAAGATACTTAAAGTGAGGAAGAAACATACAACTTATGGGTCACTTTGAAATAAATAATGTATTTCTAGTGTACTAGTCTACTGAGAAAAACAATGAATGAATGATTAAAGCAATGGATATAGATAGATAGATAGATAGATAATCATATGTGTATGTGTATATATATATTAGGTAGATAGATATAAATGTGCTCTAAATTATGATTCCAACCCATTTCAATGAATCTATGTCAACTTTCCTGAAATACTGAATTGAGAACTTGGGATTTACTAACCGAAATATTACCATACCCAAATAACTTTAGTGTTGAATGAATGTTTATCTAATATTCAGGGACAAATAATTCTAGCCCTAAAAAAAAAAAAAAAAAAACTAGTTCAGAAACTGGATGCAGTGACTAATGAGTGTAATACTAGAAATTCAGGAGGTTGAGGCAGGAAATCAAAATTTAAATCCAGCTTCAGCAGTTTAGCAAAACCTTGTCTTGCAATTAAAAAATAAAATAAAATAGATAAGCTGGGGATGTGGATGTAGTTCAGGAGTAGAGTGCTCCTGGGTTCAAATCCCAGTACAACCAAAACAAATAAAGTAGGAAAAAAATGGCTCAGAGTATTAAATGGGAACAACAAATTTATGAATCTCACAGATTGAACACAAAGATTATAGAAGAAAAAAAATACAAGCTAATATGCTCATAAAAATAAAGGATTAAACATTATTAGGAAACAAAATCTATGGTGGTTTTGCACAAAAGATAATATTAGAAAACTAAATCCATGGTGAGTTAAAGCATAATCTTCTGCTAAACTTCAAAATTGGATGAAGATTAGAAATTATATTAATAAAATTTACTATATTAAAAGATTAAAGAAAATCAATCATGTTTCCTTTAACAAATTTAAAGATTATTAGACAATATTCAATAGCTACAGGATCAAAATTAGAAATATCAAAAAAAGATAATAAAAATGATTTTCCTAATTGTTAAAATCTTACAAGAACAATATTAAAAATGTATGTCCTAAATATCAATACCATCACAATGGGAATTCAGCTTCAAAGGGAATTTAGGAGAGTACACTGTCAAATCATAGCAGCCATTGGGCTCCCCTATCAATATGCGTGCAGCAAGTTATATCTAAGGGAGATTTGGCACTATTTGCACCCTAAGTTCCAAATCTTAAAGACATAATACAATTTATTAATTACCACAGCTTTACTTAAGATTTTTACTACAATGGTGTGAAAGAAATGCACAGTCAGTAGAATATCAACTTAAAATTTTGAATTTTAAGATGTCCTTTGTTAGCAATATGTGGGGAAACATTCTTTTGAATGTGGGCTATGTGCTACAGCTCCCAGTCAGATACATATTGATGAGGACAAATGACCCATTTCTAAAATATGCTATCATGCTAAGCTCTCACATTTGGTAAGATTGGTGTTATCAATGCATTTGGTACTTATAATACTTACAAAATATGATGGGTTAATCTGGGATGTTGAAGAGCACTTGTTATTGTGAAGCAGGCTTTGAGACTGTACTCATTGACTGTGATATTTTGCAAGCCTGTAAATATTGCAATCAGTTTTGGTATTGGTTGGTATTGGTTGAGAATAAAATGTGCCAATACCCCAATTGCCCTGTTTTATAGTAGTTAACCCCATATCTTCTCTCTCTTCCTCCCCTTTATGTAGCTTTTATAACCATAAAATAGTATAAAATACATGGAAAGTCTTTATATATTACAAAGGTTTATATAGATGTAATCAAAGAATACACAGTTAGATTCCTTAGAAATCTAAGAATTAAAAACCCTATTTATCCATGAATTCATGTTGCCCGATATTAAGAGAATGGCAATTGAGATATTTATGGACACCATTTAGGGTAAAACAGACTATATCAAATGATTGTTCATTAACATTCCCATTTTTAAAAAATGTAAAAAAGATTTAATGCATACAGGGTGTTAAAACTATCTTCCAGTAAATACATATTTTAAACAAAGATCAAAATTTCATTTTTGATGTCTTTCAGTCACCAGAAAAAGTATGGGAATCAAAAATGGAAATTTACCAAGGCCACATTGATAATACTGACTAGACAATGTAACTGAGAAATGAAATTCATGAGATAAAGATTTGGATAAAAGATTTTAATGTCATGGGAGGATAGATCCTGGCCCCTGGGTTAGTTCATGGGGGTCTTCAGATACGTTCAATAGGAAACTGGTAACCACATTATTTTCCAACCTTATGAGGAAAAGCTAACAAAGGCAGGAGTCATAATGTTGACCAAGAAAAGAACAACATAAAAATATGTTTGTGAAAGACACAGTTTGGAATTTGTCTTCACCTGATTGTAGATGATACATTTCTAGGCAAACAGTGTTTCAGAGGATGAGATCACCACTTAAACAAACACTGGCACAATTATCACTGAGCAGCTTTAAATTGCTGATAATTTTTATGATACCCTTTTCTCAAATTATATTGGAATATTCTACATTTTTAGTTTGAAGTGAAAGTAGACTAGCTACCATCAGTTAAACATTCAGAACTCTTAAAATATAGAGATCAAAGTAACAAAGTTTAGGTATCATCTTCCTAGAAGATGTTTTCTAAAATTATTGGAATGGCCAACTACTCTATGAAAAATGTCAAAGAGATCTTCATTTTTTTCTTTTTGATGGAATTCAGTTTTACTGAAATTAAATAAATCTTGGGATAAATAACAATATTTATTATTACTATACATAAATAATATGCATTTATAAAAAATTATAGAGATTAAAACATTCTACTGTCATGAACTTTATAATCTTATAAATAAAACAGACTGATAACTCAAGTACAAGCTATATTTTGTGGAGCACCACACAGAACTGTGTTGGGTATTTTGGGTGGTTTTATTTTCTTTTTCCACAAGTTATTTTTGATCAAACATCAAACAATGGACTTGTCAATTTCTTTAAATTCTCTGTATGAGAAAGGTAAAACACATTAAACTAACATAGTTAGAACCAAGACAGATTCATATTCATAACTAATATTCATGTATTAGTTAAAAAGAGTCTATAACATATTTACTTCAATAAACAAGGGGTCAAACAGGAGACTATAAAGAAGATGTATTTATAATCAGTCATTCGAATCCTGAGCGCACCTGTTGTACAGGATGTTGCAGGCAAAGACATAACTCTCAGGTATTAATGAATTAATACAAGGAAGTGGAAGACAGAAATGATGTCATATACTGAGAAAATGAAGTTAACACTGTGATATTCAGGGAAGAAGCCAGATAATTGGACAATATTTTGTGTGTGTGTGTGTGTGTGTGTGTGTGTGTGTGTGTGAAGAGTTTTAAATAGTATGTACAACTAACATGTTTGTAGACAAAATGAAAATAGAAAAAAAAAGATTGGAGAAAGTTTCATAATTGATTTCAGAACATCCCTGGGAAGAAATAAGAGCATCAAATCAAAAACCTAGTGCAAAGGACACTTCAAATGATGAAAGAATGAGAGAATTTATACAAACACTGATTATATGAATACAACACAATGATTAACAAGTGGAAACACTGGTAAAATTACAGCAACAGAAAATGATAACATTCTCCTTAAAAATGTCATTAAAATGCATGTCTCAATTTTGTGTTACCTTCGAAAGTCAAAGAATATTTAATAAACCTGAGCTATTTGAATATTTAAATAACAACTTAAAGCTGGTTTTTATTATTCTTAAAATACACAATGATAATTTTAATAGTTATATACATGCACACACATCTATAATGATTTGGAGGGTATAACTGCATAAATTTAAGTAATGTTGATAAATATGTAACAATATGCCATAACAATATGTGCATGTAAGTTTGTTAGGTATATCATATTTTTGGAAAAGGAGGGAGTTATATATTAAAATATAATGAGTGTTTAATAAACAAGAAATTACATCCAGACCCTAGCAATATTGCAGTAAATCTTAACAGTAACAGTAATTCTTACTATTCTAGGAACAGAACATCTAGGTTCAGATGTATATGTCTATGATGGTTAAATTATGTGTTTTAATTTTTTCAAATCCTCGAGGAATTCTACTAACTTCTTTAGACTATGTACTTTGTCTTCAAAATTGTCTGCTTTATTTACATTGCCTTCATATATACATTTATATGTATAGTATATTGCTATGCATGTGTATATATGCAAATACATATGTTTGTGTATAAAATCATATATTTGCATGTATATATATATACTTGTGTATACATATATATTAAACTGATTAAGCACATATTTATCTCAAATTAATTTCAATTTTGCCTAATTTGTATTCCTATTTAAATATTTTTATTTTTATTGTTTTAATGACCTAGCCTTAGCTTCTTTTAGGGACGATTTTATGTCTTGAATATGAGAGAGATTCAAAGGCATTTGTTGGAAGTTTACATTGGATAGAACACAACCTCACATTCAGACAAAAATTGTGTGTGATTTGAGTTGGCAGAGTAATTTAGCTTTTTGAGTTCAGCTTCTCATATGTAATACAAGGTTATGAACTATTTTAGAAGTTAATACAGAGTGAATTCTCAAAAAACCACATCATACAATAAAATGTGTTACAGCCACATGGTTATATATTTTGAATTTTCTTTTCAAGATTATATTGATTTTTGTGATTATATTATACATATATATATATATATATATATATATATATTTCTTATAGTTAGAGAAATTTTTTTCTAGATTTTTTTAGTATGTTTTGTTATTTGTTAATAACTGGCCATATATTAGTGAAATCAAGGAATATTGACATATTCCAATTAAATAAAATCCTAACATCAGTATGCTAAAGCTGTAAATCTTTTGTTTTGATACCCTTACTATTTTAACAGAAAAACAAATAAAATTTATTTTATAAAGTTTTGATGTCAGAATGCAATAGATACTCAAGCTAATATTAACTTTGACAGTACTGTGTAAGAGTTATCACTACATAGGAACATATTGATGTGTCAAATATCTGACTTAATATCTATTTCAAACTTCACAGAGATACATTTCTTCATTGGAGTTAAAAATCCCTACATAGTATAGTTACAATGTTTTGAATACTCTTGAAATGGTAGCAAACAGTCCTAAAAAGATGATTCCAAACCCTTAGGATAAATATTGACCTCATCCCCTGATCTTTAAAAAAAGATTAATACCAGTCTAGTGTCTTTCCTCTGCTTCTAACTTTATAACATAACCCCAACTCTCCTACTTGTTATCCCTTGATCTAATGCTGACCCTGGTTGTCTGCTGAGTTTTTCCACATTCCTTCTGACTTTCTCTTCAGAGGAGAAATTTCAAATATAATTATGAACCTGTGAAACCAATTTTTTTTTGCAGTCTCAGCTCCTACCAATCTAGTTTAGCATTATGTTGACTGCTTAAAAGTAGAGCTTGAGGGTAACTCAATACCTGACAGAATTAGTATAAAAGATGAATAAGGATTTTCTTCATTCATGTTACAGATAATGTCTTCTATTCATATTTTAACTGAGTAGAATCTATAGTACCCCTAATTCCAAAATGAAAAGCTCATGTCATAACCAGAGAACAATCATTCAGGTCACCAAATAATAAGTAAAGTACCATTCTGAAAGTCTAAATGATTGAATATTAATAATCTCATATAAGTCAATTTAATTAGAGATCAGTCTGTTTCAGTAATGAGAAATATTGTTGGATAAGTCAAAACACAAGTTAAATTATTAAGTATGCTGCTTGTAAAACTTCCTTGATGAGGTGAGAATCCCTATGAGCAGCCCTGAGACAGTAACTAAAGCTGTAAAAGTTAAGCTCAAGTTGTAATGGAAACTCCAGGAGGTTTTGCATGCCAGAAACATGGAATGTTCACATAGGAAAGCTTCAGGCAGCATGAAAATGTAGCCCCAGAGAGGCCATGCGGGCTGCAGTCATCAAGGCCATAGGGTTGGGACTTGTCCTTTCTTCAAGATTCAGATCTTACCACCACCACATGCTCTAGATCATTGACCTGAAGCTAGAGGTTTTAATGTTATCTGTGCTGGGTTTTGATACCATCTCTCCTTTTTATGTCCTATCGTCACTACTAGAATGGAAATATTTATCATATACATGTTCCATTATTTTATGGGAAGTATGCAACTTGTTTTAACTTACTGAAGCTAGGAGATTGCCTTAATCTCATTGGAGACTGTGTACCTGAAATTTTTAGCAAAGCTAGAATTAAGATTGGGGGACTCATGGAGATAAAAAAAAAAAAAAAGGCATTGTACATTTTTAAATGGGCATGAGACTTGAAGGGCCAAGGACAGAATGTTATTATTTGTATCTGTAATGTGCCCCTATGGCTTATCTGTTAAAGGCTTGGTCCCAGATAGTAGAGTTAGTCAAAGGTGGAAAAATTTTCAGATATGGAAACAAACTAGAGGAAGTAGGCCATGGGGATATGGCCTTTAATGTTATTTGGGACCCACAATTTCAAGTTTTTGTTTTTGTTTTTGTTTTCCTGGACAAACTGAAAGTTTTCCAAAACTTTCTGCTCTGCTCTTTTCTCCTGATTCTCACAGCAAATCTGGCTACAAGAAGCCAGATATACTATGCCACTTTCCGAATGGTGTGCTGCCTTCAAATTTCCTCTACCAGATTAATTAATCTAGCACCTTTAAAGTCAATCTCATACAAAATCTTAATGCATGGAAAAAATGTGGATAAATTCTCTGCCAGAATGTAATACATATGACCTCTTCTCCAATGCCCAAGAAGGTCATTTTTCCCATCTGAAAACTCATGTGCACAGTCTTTTCTGTCCACCGTCTGATCAATATTCTGGGGTTCCAAGCTCATATCAGAGTCATCTATCAAGCTCAACTTAATAACATTCTAAGACTTCTTTAACCTGTACCTTCAAACCTTTCCAAAATTCTCCCGCAAACCAGTTCCAAAAGTGTTTAATGCACATGACCAGGTATAATTACAGCAATCACCCAATATTGTGCTTCAGCTTGCTATTCTTGTGTCAAAATGCCTAGAAAAATCAGCTTAAAGGAGAAAATATTTATTTTAATTCATGGTTTCAGAGTTTCAGTCTATGGTCACTTGGTTTCATTGTTTTGGGGACTATGGTGAGGCAGAACATCATGACAGGTAGAATGTGGCAAAGAAAAGCAATTCATTGTGGCCAGAAAACAGAGAAACACACACACACACACACATTCATGGGGGAAAAAGGGGTGATTGAAGTTCCAATGTACCTTTAAGGTCATAGACTCCATTACCTACTTCCTCAGACAAGTCAAACTACCTGAAAATCTAACCACATCCCGATAATGCCACCAGTTAGAAACCAAGACTTCACTATAAGAACCTTTGGGAGATATTCCATATACAAGCTATAATACTGTGTGTTTGAGGTGGACCAGTCAACAAATTTAGTCCCTTGCCTTCCTTCCTTTCTTCTCTTCTGTTCCATTCAGTACCAAAGACCCTTTTATTCCTCATTTCTATTAGGTGCATATTCTTTTCTTTCCCATTTCAGTTTCATGAGTTCGTCTTCTTGATGAAGGAAAATATTAAAGTATTAAAAAAACAACTCTTCTATATAATAAATAAAAAGTAGTAAGTGCTTATATGGAGCAAAATAAAGTACTGTAAGAATGTTTAAAAGAATGCTTTATTCTGAACTTAGTAAGTTCAACAAAATATAATACATGTCAAGGAGGAAGAAAGAATTAGGGAAGCAGGAAAGGAAGGGGCAGGGAGGAGGAAGGAAGAGAGGAAGGAAGCAGTGAAGGAAAGGAGGAAGGACAGAGCCTGAACAAACTACTGGGTTAAAATAGTTTATTTCCTGTTGAACAACTGAATGTGATTTTTTTTCTTACTACATGAGTTCAGCAGTCACTGATTCAATTTTATTAATAAAATTTTACCTAACTTTAAAATTATACATGACCAAGTAAATTGGAAATATATTTATACACTTCATCTCTATTGAACTCGGTACAAAATAGAAATTCTATAATTTTACTAGAGCATGGGCATAATCATTTCTGCTATTTTAGTAGACAGAATAAATAAATCAGATGTCCATTGATTTTTAAAATCTCATTTTTTTTCACTCAAAAAGCAAGCAATTGAAATTAAATGTCCCATGCCAACTAATTCAATATTATGCCAATACAACAACAGTAAAAATAACCTCATTGACAAACAAAAATAGAAATGTCATATATATTTATATAAAATTTTTTGAATATATTACATTTGCCAGCATAGCTTTAATGGAGTTCTGTTAAATCTTTTTATATTTATTTAAGTATAAGAGAAAAACAGGCTATATTGCTTTACCTTCAAAAAATTATCAAGACTTAATTTTTGAACTTTGTTTTAGAGAAATCTAAATAGTTGAAATGAAATCAAAACAGAATTATTTCACATTGTTTCTTAATCTATACATGTGGAACAGAATCATTTTATAGCTGGAGTGGAATAGCCCTATGTTTTATTTCCTGGAAAGCCTATATGCTTGCTCTTGAATCTTGACTAGAATAGAAACAATTTTCATAACCAATAGTTTATAATGTAAGTATTTAAAGTTCAAAATTACACTTGTAGCAACTACTGCAAACTTACATACTGATGACTTTCAGCTGGTATAGCTGATCAGATACCTTTATTTGAGTAGAAGGACTAGGGAAACTGGAAACTTAAGTGACAGATCTATACAAACTCAGATTCTTTAACTAAATGTTGATGAATTTATTTTTCCAGGTACCAAGCAGATGCTGCATAACTAAATAAAGGATCTCTGGGAGCTAGTCCTGAAAGATTTTCTGCTCCCAATAATCCTGTGTGATTTCTTTCTCCTATTGTACTGTATACTTTGCCTTTAAAAAATCCTAAATATATATGCTCTGTGAAATCTTATGAGTCATTTAATTATCCAAGTTATCAATCACACTTCTGCATTGATGCATGCTTTATAATTTATTCTTAATTTTGTTAAAATAATGATAATATGATTAAACATTATTTTAACAAATTTAAACAGTATTTTCATTAACATAGTTTTCTGGAAAATAGCCTGTTTTAACCTATCTCCCCCTGCCCAATCATATATTTTTATATTTTTTAATCTTTTAATTAAATGTTCCTTTACCACTATATAAAAAACAAAATAAGTGCTTTTATTTCCTCTCATGTATTTTCAAATAGTTTCATTTTCTAATTTCCACAAAGTATGAGTTGATTTCCTTTCAAGTCTTAAATTCTATAACACTTTGAAACTACAAATCTTGATAAGTTTTATATGGGAAAGTAAACTAATATTTTCTTTCTCTAATAATGTGGAGGGATTTACTCCCCCTAACCTTATCTAATTTTCCTTTAAAACATAAATACATAAAGATAAAAATATATTTTTATTTTATATTGAATGATCTCAGATCTTCTGACCTGTGGAACTATGTACATATACCTCTGAAATTTGCTTAGGACTCTCATGAGGTATATGACAAATTATCATAAGGTACAATTATTTGTTTTCAATGAGATAAAAAAATAACTTATCTTCCATTATTATATAAATCTGTGTGAAATTTTGTCGAAACTATTTTTCCTTTTGATGACTTCTTGTATGAACATAATCCTATTGTATGCTCAATAACAAATTTGTTCTTTTTCTTATTGGTAGATAAGGCTCTTTGTGTGGTAGAGTTATTTATTTTTCTCATAGTTGCCTATAAGTTGATTCTAAAAACTGCTTTCTTATGCCCAGCATGATGGCACATACCTGTAATCCTAGCAAGTCAGGGAATTGAGACAAGGGGATTGCAAATTTGAGCCAACTCAGGCAACTTAGTGAGATCCTGTGTCAATATTAAAAATAAATAAATAAAAAGGTCTGGAGATGTAGCTCAGCAGTAGAACAGCCTGTGTTCAATCCACAGTAATGAAAATAGAAATAAAATAAGTTCCAATGAAGATTGCTTGCAAATTTATTGTTATATAATTTTACCCACCATGAGGATTGGTAAGAAAGGATAGATGATATACAAAGAAGTTTCTAAACATGTCCTACTTGAACAAGAATGCTATAGCAACAAAGGCAAAATGATATATATTTTTTACCTTATGTATGATTAATTTTTATAATTTATGCCACAATGAGTATCATAATTACAACACAGCTTGATTAGATAGAAATTTTCCTAAAGTAGCTAATACATTATTTTATTTTATAAAAGGTACTTATGATTCCAATTTTATAGTAAACACAACAAGCTTATACTAAGCATACAACTTAGAGCATATTATTTGTTAAAATTTAAACTATTTACGTTCAGACACATTCAACCTCAGAAACCCAGGCATTCACTCTATCCAATAGAGACATGTTACTTTTTGGGTCTGTTGCACATTATAAAATCTTTCATCCCCAGATATCAATAATGCAACCCATTAATAACAAAAAGTTGACTGTATTGCTAACTAGAATATGGAGAAAAATGTTTCTGTGGAAATTTAGCAACATGTAGAATCTCATTCTAGAGCTCTAACTTCAGAACCTCAGAAACTTCCAAAGCCTCTACATCTTAATATGAGCATATTAGGGGTTAGGATTATTGCATACAAATCTGTGGCAAATACAACTATATTCATTCTATAGCATCATTCTTAACCATGCCTCTGCATTAAAATCATTTATTATGGGTATTTTTCATTTTGGGTATGGAGGATTGAACCCAGGGACGCTTAACCACTAAAGCTCATTCCCAGCCCTTGTTTATATATTTTTTAAAAAATTTTGAAACAGGGTATTTCTAAATTGCTTAGGGCCTCACTAAGTTGCTGAGGCTGGCTTTGAACTTGTATTTCTCCTGCTTCAGTCTCCAGAGCCACTGGGATTATAGGCATATGCTACAAGAACAATTCATTTACATATGTAATAGTCATTTCTTTTGCTGTCTGGGTACCAAAGGGATACATATTAGCCTATTTTCCATTACTATTCTAGAATACCTGAAGATGGGTACTTTATAAAGGAAAAAGATTTGTTTATCTCACAGTTATTGAAGTTCAAGGATGTGGTGCCAGTATCTGCCTGAATCTGGGCAGGATCTTAGGGCAATGCCACAATAATAGTGGTAGTGCATGAGACAGGGACAAAGCACATCATGAGAGAAAAAAATAAAGAGACCGAGAAAGGGTCAGTAGTGCCCAAAGAAATACATTGATTATTTCACAAGGTATTGTCCCCAGTTACACATCATTAGGTTAAACCTTTAAAAATACCACCAACATTTTAGCTTCCCACTGAGAACCAAGTTTCTAACACAGGAATCCTTGGGAAATAAACCAAAACCAAACCATGGCAGAATTTTGTGCTTCTATGAACAATTCTTCTAGTAACAACACTCATGTTAGAACCATGTTAATAATCAAGACACCTGGAATCAACTTGAAATTAGTAAAACAGAGAAGTTTAAAGCTACACTAGGAATTCCTGTCCTTTTAAGCATGTTATTCTACTATTTAGCACATTGCTCTAGGAGTCAACATTGAAATGCCAGTGATTCCACATAATATGTGGGTGGAGTTAAAAGGCACTGAATAATGACTGACAGAAACTCCACCTATTGGCAGAACCTTTTGCTAATACCCTGCTCTTGACTTTCTCTGCTATTCAATCTATGTCTATTCTCTCTTATTCCCAGATTTGAGTTGATCTAGGCTGCTGATGGGGACAATAGTGCCTCTGCAGCCTTTTCCCATGTGTGCATTCAATGATAATGATCCCTTCCATTACCTTTGAGCCTCATGATTCCATATGACTCTCATTTCCCAAACATTTATTAAAATCTGTTTCACCAATTATTTCTATTATCTCTATGCCACTATACATTAGTTCCTTATTTTTTTAAGAAATCATTGGAGGGAGAATAGAAAAATATACTTGATATAGATACAGTTTCATTCATAATATGACCCTTTACAAAGGTTGAAGAGTTCAAGGCTATGTATAAAAGCTATTAGAGTAAAATAAAACATCAATTTCTCTGTGTTTACCCAAATAGCTGTGTTTATTTATAGGCTTGTTTTTAAAATGCAAGAAGTAAGTTTTCTTTTAAGAATTTAAGAAAAATTAAATTTTGTAATCTATTGTCTTCCAATGTACAACTTGTGTATTTTTCTGTCCTACTAATTTTAATACAAAAGTTTTCTCTCTCTGGGTTGATTCGCTGAAATTGTTACTATAATCTCACTGCTGAGGGATATCTCCTCTTATGATTTCATCTCCTATCACTTCATGAATAATTTTCAAAAACTGAGCTCTTACATTTAGACAACTTTCTTGCAGTGTAACACCTCATCTCCCACACCACAGGGTACCCTGGATGCCGCCTTGCATGCCAGGTTGGGCATATCAAAGACAGACTTTTTATATTCATCTCAAATGCCTCAATATTCTGTATACTCAGGTCATTATGAAATATTCAAAGTCTCCACATCTGGGATTTGGTTAAATTAAGACAGTTATTTTATCTTAGTGTGTGTTTTTTTTTTTTTTGGTATGTGTGTGTGTGTGTGTGTGTACACTTAGGATACAATTTATTCATGAGGATAGTATGACCAAGAAAGCTACAGGGTTTCAAAGAAAGAAAGGTAATTCATTTTGAGAATGATAAAGAATTTATGTTTATTTATTGATGGATTTAATGTGCTTTCAAATGTTAACTGATATGTCTCAGGAAGGTTGAGATAAGTATCTAGCATGCTGGGGAGACTCCACTTCTTTATTGAGAGCACTTCCCTGGTCTCCAGGGACAGAAACAGAAACTGAAATCCTAATTCAGTCCCTAGAATGCATATTGAGAATATTATTGGGAAGAAGTTTGGTGACTTAAAAAGCAGTGATGTGGGATATCACTGAAAATGGTGAAAAATATTCAACTACCCTATTTTTCAATTATATATTTTAATTATATTGAAAAATCAAGCAAAAATATTATGACTCAACTTTTTCAGAATCTGGGAAAGTGAAATGGGTTCCATACTAAAGCAAATACTGAAAACAAACAAACAAAAAACAGCAAATTTAAAAATTATAAAAATTCTCTTTGTTGTTTTCCTTGTCCTCAACCCCCAGCCCTGGCATAGCCCAAGGGTAGCAATGAAAAATCATCCCATGTGTAGTGTAGGTGATAACACTGCTTATCTTGAATGCTGAAGTACTACACCAGAGAACCACACCAAGGCAAGTGTAGAAAGTAAGAAGCTTCATTTAAAGGATAGTAGAACAGACTTCTCTCTAGAGGAAAAGGGGGACCCAAAAGGCAGAATCAGTGGGATGAGGAGGTCCCAACCCTTTTATACATCTAAAGTTTTCTTTGCTCTCTTTCATTCTTCACCCTTATCTTGTTCATTTCCCTTCATCCCTGATATGTGACTGGGAAATGCCAGTGGGAAATCCAAAAGGGGGTAAACAGGTGGGCTGACGGGGCTGGGGAGGAGTGGTCCCATCTGGGCAGGAAGGGGGGGGGGCAGGGTGAATTAATTAGCAATTCCCTGTCAACTTAGGACAGTATCGGCCAGACTTTTGGGGACTTTGGTATTTCAATCTCCCACTGTGGAGTCTCAACTTTTTGGACCCCAACTTGTTTGGTCTGTTTTTCTCAACTTGGCCCCATTTATCTATCTACATTGACTACTTATTTTTAATTCTGGATTCACAGGGACCTGTTGCCTGTCCCAGAGAAGGCAAAGAATTGCATCTGTCCTTTCTAACTTGCCTGGAGGCTGCCTGAAGTGTTGAAGAATGGATCTCTCTCTCTCTCTCTCTCTCTCTCTCTCTCTCTCTCTCTCTCTCTCTCTCTCTCTCTCTCCTCTCTTTCTCTCTCTCTCTCCCTAAGAACTCAAACAGGTCTGAATTTCTGTAGGACTGCTTATGATGAAGCAAGAAAGTAAGTGTAGGGAGATGATGGGGTCAGGCCAGGAAAATGAAAGCTGAGTTGGGTTGGGAAGATGGAAGCTGATTCAAAACTTCTGAGCTTCATCCAGCACTAGGAAAGCAGGAAGTGAAAACAAAGAAACAAAGGCAGAGTTTTCAGTGGTCTGGCTAAGTGCTGAATGAATCTCATCACAGAACCATTCTGCAATGATTGGAAATTTTTTTTCTTTTCCTATCTATTTGCATATCTATTTCATTCTCTTTCTCTCCCTCTCTCTCTCTCTCTTTCTCTCTCTCTCTCTCTCTCTCTCTCTCTCTCTCTCTCTCTCTCTCACACACACACACACACACACACACACAAACACTCAAAGTAACATCTTGTAATTAAAGGAAATAACTTCTAAACATTAGATTACAAAAGAGAAAGGAAACGCTACTTCAAAGCACATGCATGAAAAAGAATATAGTTTTATATCTTGAATTACAAAGAGATAATCAACCCAATTAAAAGGGAAAAGAAAGTATATGGATGTATCTCTGAAGTTTTATAAATTACCAAACTAAAATAAAATATAAAAAGATGTCAATATTATTAGTCATTAGGAAAATACAAAACCAAAATGCTATTCAACTTCTCATCAACCTGGATGGCTCTAAGGAAAAAAGGAGAGAAGAAAGGAATAAAAAAGAATAGTAAGTACTCTCAATAAATATGTGAATAAATGGGAACATTTATACATTGCTACTAGCAATATAAAATTCTTCAAGCTGTCATGGAAAACAGTTTGAAGGCTTCTCAAAATGTAGTTCAACATAGAATTGCTGTATGATCTGATTGCTGAATGTGTACCCAAAGGGATTTAAAATCTGTGCCCAAAGGAATCTAAGTAGCATGATTCACAATAGCCAAAAGTAGAAATAATCCAAATATCTGTGAATGGATGAATGGATATAAAATAAGAGACATGTGTTTCTCTCTCTCTCTCTCTCTCTCTCTCTCTCTCTCTCTCTCTCTCTCATTAATCCATACAAATAAATGTTGTGATAATGCAATTATGTATGGTCTGAATGTTTGTGTCTATCTCCAAAAATTCATTTGTTGGAACCAAATGCTCAGAGTTACAGTGTGAATAAGTGGAGGTTCTGGGTAGTGATTAAGTTGTGAAGTCTCCAATTTCTTGAACTGAACTGATGTCCTTATAAAAGAAGTTCAAAGGAACTCCCTCTTTCCTTTCATCATGAGAGTATGCAGCAAGAAGATGCCATCTTTGAAGGGGAGAAAACTTACTGAAGGCAAGACACTCAATCTTATGGGTTATTAATCCTACACTCCCCAGCCTCAAGAACTGTGAGTAATACATTTTTATATTTTACAAATCATACATCCTCAAGTATATTTTAATGTGAGCCTCACTGGTCTAAGATGAGAACTAATATGTACAGCAATGTAGACAAATCTTTCTTTCTCTGTGTGTATGTGTGTGTGTGTGTGTGCGCATGCCCACACACACATGCATGCACTAAGTGAAAGAAACCAAACACAAAATATTAAGCATTATAAGACTCAATTTATGAAATATCCATAATAGGTAAGTCCATGGAGACAAAGAGAAATTAGATGGTTGATTGCTAAGGGCTGGAGGATGGAGAATGAGGAATAATTGCTTAAGGGGTACAAAGTTTTCTTTCATGATGTTGAATATATTTTAGAACTAATCAGAGGTAAGGATTGTATAACAGTATAATTGTACTGAATGCCACTGAATTGTTCACTTTAAAAAGAAATTTAAAATGGATTACTTGATGATAAGTGAATTTGATTTCAATTAAAAAATAAATAAATGAAAAACAGAAGACCATTGATTTCTGTCTTTACATTCCTGGCTTTTAGAATAAACAAACAAACTATATATATTTATATGTGAATAAATCTCTTTTAGAAGTAGAAAAGGTTCTGAAAAATAACAAACTGTTAAGTGATAAAAACTTAATTGTAAATTTCAGTGATCCTGAAACTTTCTGGAACAAGTTATAGAATAACAGTGTATATGAATAAATAAATTGATGTTTCCTTAAAATCCTTAGTTTCTTTCACATTCATATGACTTCATTTAAGTGGTAAACCTTAGAGGCATAGTGGTAAAGGATAGCAAGACATGACTTTTTGGCATATGAATTACATTTATCTACAATGGTTGAAACTAGAGTTAGGATAATCTCTACTAATAATGTACCAGATGTTCACTAGGAAGTAAAGTTCTACATATCAAAGATGTCACCTTCCCTAGGAAGAGGAAGGCTGAACAACACTTATCAATGGAGACAGCACTGAATTAAATGTATAAGAAAAAAATCATTAAACAACCAGTGTACCAGGGTCACCTTTCCATAACTTGCTATACTCAGAAGCTTAAACTCCAGCGATTGCTTATGATTTCTACTCCTTGGACACCCTTGTTTATATGCACAATGTAGATGGTGAAAAACCTGTTTTGTGTTTTTTGGTTTTTTTTTTTTTTTTTTGGTAATTGCCGTTCATCTGTCTAATTTATAGAATCCTGGCCAGAAACACTAAAGCAGATAGAAGAAAAAATTATTTTAATTCTTCCATAGTTTCAAGTAATATCAATTGCATTACCTTCCTTAGTATTTGATTGGGAGGATATTTTGATGTTGACCCAATATGTTTTAATAATTGTTATCTGATTATCAGTTACATTTTAAATCTGTTCCTGGCATCAAAGTTTCAAGATAGGAAAATACAAACCAAGAGCCACAACAGAATAAAAAGATAATTAGAAAGTGGGTTCTATTAATTAAGCATTTGATTCTACTCAAACATGAAATTTTTAAAGGATATATCTGTGAAAAAAATGAATAATTACTTATTACTCTACTATGGTTGAATATGGTATATCTCTTCTTAAACTCATGTTGGAGATTACATATTGTGAGTTATTAAGAGGGCAGAAACTTAATTCCTAATAGTGCTTAGAGGTGGGGACTTGGGAATGTGATTAGGATTGTATAAGGTCAGCAGGATGCTGAGGTCGATGTATGAAGGCGGCGGGGGGGTGGGGGGGTGCAGATATGACCAGAGGACACAGACATATTGCCAGGTGAGACCTCTTGACCTTGAACCATCCAAAGAATGAGCCAAAATAAACCTCTTCTTTATAAAGTTATTTAACATCAGGTAGTAGTTTATTATATTTAGAGAAAATAGACTCACAAAGACTAAATTGATAGTTCATTTAGAAAAAATGCATAAACTCATAGATTAAATATTACGAATTTTGTGAATTAAAATGACTGTTTTAGAAATTTTTCTCAACACACAAATTAATATTAAAGTCAATGAATGTTTATACTTACTAGGATAACCTGGTCATATAACTTTTTTTTTGCATTCACTATTTACATAGAATGTCCACATTTTAATACATTTTTCTTACCAGATATCTGGTTTTATTAGACTCAACAAGGATTATTTTAGCTAAATGACAAAAAATTCCATTCATATTAATGAAGAAATTTAAATGAACAAGCTGAGTAAATATTTAAAATTATCTAAAATATTTTTACACATTCTTTGCTTTCCATTCCCCCCTTTTTCTCCACCTTTGGAATTCATTTAACCATCACCCACTGAAAAATCTCCAAGTAATTCAGTGCTAGCCTCATTATTCATGGAAACAGAAGCAAAGAAAACTCAAGAAGCTTTTGTTCTTAAGCAGTCAAAACAAGATATGCCAACAATAGTTACAAAGCAATGGATTCAGTACTAATTAGAGATTTGGAGGGTCTTTGTGTAGCTGTTATTCTTCAGAAACCCTTAATCCTCCCAGTTTTTCTTTCTCATATATTCTATAGTTCTGACTTGTGTCAAGTGACATGTAGTTTCTGAGTCTGCAGAAAGTTTCTAAAGCTAAAAATGCAACACAATTTTCTTCTCTAAGATCCAACACCTATATGTAGCAAACAAACCTTTATACTGCACTATATAAGCACATAAAAGCATCAGTTTAATAAATTACTTTTTATTGAGCCTCTGTTAGTACAAGATTATGCAATTAAATGGTTTAGTGCATTCAAAGTTTATGAAATGGTTTTATACTCTTTTCTGTGCAAAGGTGTAAAAAAGTAAGCATCCAAGGTTAATTACTGGCAATATTAAAAGCAGTAATTTTAGTAGAACAATATTTTGCTAAGCAAGACTAAATTATGTTTATAACTTGCTGTGACCTTATTTTATAATGTTAAACTTAAAGGTTACTTTTCAAAATGTAATTACCAACTTCCAGAAGAGGTTTTAGGGACTGTTATATCTTAGCATCATTGAATAAACTGTTGAAACATTTGTGTGGTGATGAGCAAAGTGCATTTATGTTCTGTTATTAGGTCGACGATAAGAAAAATGACCATGTTTTGCCAAGTCTAGCATTTAAGAGGAAAGTATCTTGTTTAAGCATATAGACCTATATGCTTAATGGCAAAAGGAACATGAGAAAGCATAGGTATAAAATGCTTCAAATAAATTTCTAATTAAAGAGTGTCTTAAAGCCCCTCTCTCTTTCTCTTTTGAACATTTTTGATCTAGGAAGTTTTTCTCATTTTTGTCTAAAATTTAATCAATATCATGAGAAACAAGTCCACTAAATGTTAAATTTGTCAGGGCCTATTATCTCTGAACTGCTTCTTGGATTAACCTCTGCAGTGTAATGGAGACTGTAAAACTCTTGGGAATGACAGTAACCACAGTGACAGGAGAACACCTGGTTATTGGCATTTCATCCTTTATAATAGATACCCAAACAGGTCCCCAGACACCTTCAGAAATTACTAGGGTGTGTTAGACCATGACAGTTGATAAATTATTACCAGACACAATCTTGAAACAGGCTTTTAAGCTTTAGTGTCATCCTTGCAGGGAAAAGTACAGGTAAATATTCTGAAGAAAAACAATATATGCATAAGATAAACATCAACTCATTCTGGTAAATTCAACAAATAATTAAAAATTAACAAAAATGTAAAAAATCAAATGTTTGAAAGAAACAAATATAATAAAATCAATGTCTATCAAATAGATAATTATTGAATACTTGTAGATTTTTATGCATGTGAACACAATGCAGCTAGAATAGCTATATAAAATTTTAACAAATAATAAAAGTATAGTAGATTAACAATGGGAAAATTGTACATTTTAATCACATATAATGAAAAAAATGTTAGACTTCTGTATATTCATCATAAAGTAGTTCTTTCCAATGCCATAGACCAAAATTTAAAAACAATACATGTTACTGATGATTCACCAAAGATTTAGCTAAATATCTGAGTACTTAACCAAGTAGTTACAAATAAGAGTGTATAAGATATATATATATATATATATATATATATATATATATATATATATATATAACCAAGTGTTTACAAATAAAGTGTATAGGAACTTTTGTTCCTTTTCTACTTTAGTGGTGATACTCAACACACAAATGTAAGTTTTTCCCCCACAATTTATTTCCAAATTATCTGAAGACAAAAATTGATTACATTAAAATTCCATTTGGTTCTCATACTATAACTTGCCTGGACTACAGAGTTCATGGACTACAGAGCTCAGTCCCATAATTCTGCTCTCACTTCAGATGCCCATCAATCTTAAGATTTTACCTATACTTCCAGCTAACTGGTCAAAAAATTGCATTCTCACAACCCCCTTCTCAGGTTCAATTATTTGCAAAGAGAATACAGAATTCAGGGAAAAACTTGATTAGTTTATTTTACAATAAAAATGAAATCCAAATGAGTATTGAACATGGGACGGGACCTTCTGTCCCCACAGAATTGGGGACCATGCATACTTTCTTGGCATGTATTCACCAATCTGGAAATTCTGCAAAATCCATATCTAGGAGTTTCATTTTTAACATATTCTCCATGAAGTACATATTGTTGCTATATACTCAATCTCCAATCCCCTTTCCATTTCCCAAAAGATGGGAATTAGAAAACAACCAAGATTCTGATAAAGATGTACATCTTTACATAGCACACCTGCCATTCAGGACATTATAAGATTTTTGTTCTTGATAAAATCTGTTGTTATTGTAGACTAAAAATGAACTTCATTTGCTTGCTAAATTGTATCTCACAAAGAATATAGAGACAGATTCTTAAATAAAGGTGAAAATCTGGTAACTCTGGAAAATTAGATATTTGACTGCTGAGTTTATGGACTGCAGTATGTTTTCCACATGTGAAACTTAAAAAAAAATATTTATTGTGTCTTGTTTTAGTAAAACATTACATAAAACATTAAAATTTATCAAGATATTGACCAATATTAGATTTTCCCACCCTCTCAAATGTATGTAGCCATTGCTCAGTATCTTCAGAGGGTTAATTCCAGGACCCTGTGGTTACCAAAATTCAGATACATAAGCTTCTTATTAGAAATGGTGTAATATTTGTGTATAACCTATGCACAAAATTTCATATACTTTAAGTCATCTGCAGATTACTTATATTGCGGAATACAAATATAAATATTTGCTATTCTATATAAAATAGAATTCCCTATATATATTATTTAGGGAATAACCACAGAGACAGAAAGTCCACACATGTTAAGTACAGACACAATGTTTTTTTCTGAAATTTTTTTTATCTTCAGAAAGCACTCAGGTATCTGGGTGCAGTGTAAGATGTTTATAAATAAAAGAAGGCTTGGGACACTGTTTTAATAGGCTTGGGTTATATAATATTTCAAACATACAGCAGGAAAATGAAATGACAGATACTGTCATTTCTTTCTTTTATACACATAGTTGTGAGTAAAAAAAAATATGTTCTAAAACCAAATGAAAAAAAATATTAAAAAGACATGGATGAAATGCATTATATAGAAAAATGAGTGGAGATTTCTAGTAGCTATATGTGGAGATAAGACTAAAGGGCATATGCTATGCATATGAAAAAGTTTTAACATCTAACTTGAATTCTAATAATTTGTTCACTTATTTTCAGATTATTTACAAATGTTTGAAGAGCAGAAGTATAGCTGTAAAAATTTTACTTAATAACCATCAGCCTGAAGGTAGAAAAAGAGCTAAAAAGTCACTTGTATGAAAACAATATTTGCATTTATGTTTTAAAGATCTTTTGCATGAAATAAGCATTCAGGTAATGCCAAATTCTGAAGCAAGTTTCCAACCTCACACCATAAAAAGTTATTCTGCCACTAATTAGATTAATACATATCTTCCTCATATTGAACTATTCATATTAATAAGGAATTATATACCTTCATTATTGGCTCTAGATGAAATAAAAAGCTTCGTGATTATCTTAAACTCTTAGGAAAACACATTCTGAATATTGCAGTTTTGTTCAGAGTTAATGATTTGGCTAGGGTTTATAGACTTCTTATAAGAATTCACAGATTTTAAGCATCTAAATCTGCAAAATTACCACATTTCATGCATATTGCCCAACTAAAAAAGTCTGTCCCTCTTCAAACTGGCTTGCTTATCTGTGATCTGACAGATGGATTCTACCCACTGGCGGAGAAAAACCTTATTTTAAAAATAAAATATAATTAAATCAAAATTGAAATCTCACACCAAACTACAAAGTATTTTTATTGCATAAAAATATGTTAGAGAACTGACAACATTGTTTTAATATTCATTTTCATCCATCACTGAAGACATTTCTAAAATCTTTGTTTTCTAGAAAACACAAGTAAAAATTGGTAGAGGAGTCAGACTGCATTAGAACAATATGGAAGAAACTATGACTTCTTATACAGTATCTGTCATTTCTTTTTTTCCTAGTTAATTATGATTTTTTTTCTTGAAGCAGCAATGAGTCTGTAACAAACAACAGATATACTGATTTAACTAAACCAATAGAATCTTGTTCCATCTTTTCTCTTGTAATCTGCTGTGTTGTGGGATGGGGGGGTTATTAAATGCTTTAGAGTTTCTGAGACAAAAAAGAAAAACTGGTAATTTCCTTTTCTGCTCTTTCTCTACTCTGATTGTAATTGTCATGACTAGAAACTTTTATTATTTATATGCATGAAAAATACAATCTAACATCTCAAGATGTCAAGAGTAATATAGAAGTGCATATTGCCCAACTAAAAGTCTGTCCCTCTTGCTTATCCGTGAGATGTTGGTGGCATGCCAAGGGATCTAAAACTATGTTAGGATGGCCTACCTTCAAATTCTTATTTCTTAATTGATTATCTGATTTTTACTTTTTTTTATTTTTTGTTTGTTTTAATTAGTTTTATACATGAGAGTAAATGCACTTTGATTCATCATATATAAATGTAATATAATTTCTGGTTGTATATGTTGTAGAATCCCACCAGTCATATAGTTATTATATATGTACATAGAGTAATAATGTCTTATTTATTCTACTATCTTTTCTATCCCCATATCCTCTCTTAGTCTGTATTCTATAGTATGTTATTAAAACACTGTTCAATGTCAAATTATGTTATGTTCCCTCACATATAGTGTAAAACTTCCTAGAAGAGTACACTTTTAATTCAATCTTCCCATAAATTTTGGTATATGATTGTCTTTACATATTCTATAAACTCATAGCATATTGCCTATTTTTTCTTTAAGTGCTGTGTCAGTTACAACTTATAAAAATAAGAACAATATTTTATTAATCAATATTTTAGTAATTTATGTATTTTAGTAATAGATATTTTAGTAATTTATGTATTTTAGTAATAGATTTTCATTCCTTTATATAGATTTATGTTTCTATAAATATCAAGTGCTAATATCTGAAGTTCTTCAATTAAAATTTCCTGTAGTGATGAACCACAGGCTATTTTGTTAACCTTTGTTTTTTAAAGGTGTTGTTTTGGTGTTTGTTTGAAGAGATACTTTTACAGTGTATGGGATTCTGGATGGACATTTGTCTTTTTCCCTTCCTTTCAGCACATTGAAAATTTCAATCTATTGTCTCCTGTATTGCATGGTTTCACTTGAGAAGTGTGTTCTAAACCTGTCTTTAGTTCTGTATAAAATAAGTCTTCTGTTTTTGCTCTTTTACTATGTTATACCTAGAAGTGTGTGTGTGTGTGTGTGTGTGTGTGTGTGTGTGTGTGTGTACGTTTCAATTTTCTTTGTTCTCTATTATGATTTTCTGGATTTCTTGTATATGTATTTTCATGTACATCATTTTTAGAAAAATCTTTACATTATTTATTTAACTCTTCTGTCTCACATATACTTTTCATTTGTTATACTAATTGATGTTTTCATTACTATATTTTTTTACTGTTTTGTTTCAGTTTGGATAAGGTATATTTACCTGACTTTAGTGTGTGGATTCTTTCATTATCTCCATCAAGTCAACCCATAGCACCTGCTATGGGTTGAATCAGGACCCACACAAAAAGATATGCTGAATTCCTAACGTATAATACCTTAGAATGTGGCCTAATTCAGAAATCTATCTTTATAAAAGTAATCCAGTTAAAATGAGGTCATTAGGGTTGATTATACTATAGTGTGAAGAATCTCATGCACAGATAGAAGATGACAGGAAGATGGATAGCAAAGGCCATGTGAAGAGGATTGATGGAAGTGATGATCCATAAACTCAAGAATGCCTGGGGCTGCCAGAAATTAGGAGGCATAGACACGTCATTTCTAGAACCTTCAGAGTAAGTGTGCCCTTGTCAAAACCTTCATTTAATACTCTTAGCATGAACAATTCTAAAACAATAAATTCTTGTGGTCTTAGCTATCAATGTGTATATTGTTAGGTGTGTGTGTGTGTGTGTGTGTGTGTGTTGTGTGTTTTAATGGAAGCCCTAGGAACTGCCAACCCTTTTGACAGTATTCTTAATTTCTGTTTCAGTGTTGTTTTTCAATTATTTCATTTGAATTTTATATATCCAATTCTATATATCTCTGTGCAAAGAAATAAGAAATACATGAAGAATAAAACGAAAATGGTATAAATAACAACACTCTTTATGTGCTTATGCATTTTAATAATAATATATTAACTACAATTAATTTAGTTTCAAGTGTAGTGTTTCCAAACCTGTGTCAGTTCTGATTCTATTTGTTGTTTTACCTAGGTTAGTTTATTTTACTTTTTTTAACAGCTCTTAATTTTAGATTAAATGACCACTGATATGTAGATCACTAGAATTTGAAGTAGATGATATTGATGACTGAAAATGAACCTGCCTTCTGTTTGCAATGCCTTTAGGTAGAAGATTGTATCAATCTAGTAGGAGGTGAGCTGAGTATTATTGTCACTAAGGTAAACTTTAAGGTTACCAAGGTTACTATGTCATTGCCTTCAAGTTTCTTTCCTGTTATCCTGAACTTAAAAGTTGAGACTGGTTTGCCTGAAGGGTTTTCTTAACATTTCACCTCCACTGACAGCTTTCAAATTCTACTGCCCACTTGATCCTCAGGGTGTTTTTCAATGTTCTTTTTTTTTTTTTTTCTTTAATAGAGTACAGTTGCCTTTTACCTCCTGTTCGTTATCCTTCAGAGAGGAAAACAGAAGTGTTCTCTGTTGTCTTACTTCATCCTAACTGTTATCTAGGTCCTATGTTCATCATGTCAGTGATGGGATTTCTCATTTATTGATCCATCTGATCACTATCTCCACGGCAGGGAAATCTATGTGAAAGTTTGATCTTATGAAACATAGTAACCCTTGCCTCTACCTAAAGTTTAGGCATTACTAATTACCCTGGCACTAAATGGTTAACTGTTCTTTCCTTTATGTTAGTGATCATTTTATTTTACCTTTCCTTTCTATTCCCCGGTGGCTTATCTTCTTTGTTTTGTAAGCAAAGGGAGACTGGAAAAGTATTTGTGACAATCCTATTGTGAAATCCCTTCTCCTACATCTGTACCATAGACAGAGGCTTTCTTGGACATCTATCCTACTTCTAAAAGTTTTTTTGTGAATAGGAAGAGAATGCTTATGAAGAGAGCATAATCTTTACTGTTTATGTGTTGCTTGCATGGTTTGAATAATAGGAACTTACTTCCTCACGGTTTTGGAGACTGGCAGGTCAAGATCCAGGTGCTGGTATGATTGGGTCCTAATGGAGTCTCTGTGCTTTGTCCTTCTTTTGTAGAGACAGGGGAAACCATCTGGTGTCTCTTCTTATAAGGGCATTGGCTCTCATGACCTCATTTAACCCTAAGAACTTGCCAAAGGGAATGTTATCACACTGTGTGGTTAGGATTTTAGCATACGAATTCTAGAAATTAAGCCTATAAATTGCCTAGTTTAAACAAAGCTACTTAGCATTAATGTAAAGAATAGTGACACTTTGAAGTGATTTCTAATTTAATTTCCATTTAGTTTCCATTTAATTTCCATTTATTTAGTTATTAATAAATGCAAAAGGCATATTTGTTCATAGACCAAATTCACTGGAAGACCCATGTTATGGTTTGAATCTGGAATATCCTGCAAAGTCTAATGTGTTAGAGACTTGGTCTCTAAGGTGGCAATATTCACAAGATGGAGCTTTTGGAAAGTGATTGGATCATGAGAGCTCTAACCTCATCAGTCTGATTAGTCCTTTCATGGCTGGCTGAACTACTGGAAGGTGGTAGAAACTATATGCAGGTGGGGTATGGTTGGAGAAAATAGATCACTGAGGGCATGCCCGTGGGAAATATAATTTGTCCCTGGCCCCTTCTTTTCACATTCTCTCTGCTTCCTGGCTGCCATAAACAGAGTAGCTTTCCTCCACCATGCTCTTCTACCATAATATTCTGCCTTGTCTCTGGCCCAAAGCAAAGGAGTCAGTCAATCATTGACTGGGGTAACCACTGAAACCATGAGCCAAAATAAATCTCTCTTCTTCTAAGTTGTCTCTGCTAGCTATTTTGGTCACAGAAATGAAAAACTGACCATGTCATAAGAAAGATCGTAATTGCCAAATTGCATGCCTACTCTGAGAAATACGTTTTATCTCAATGATGGCACAATGCGTGTTAATTGTGTGGAGGAAGTCACATAACACAAAGAACAAGAGGAGGCATGAAAACAGTAAGAAATATCAGAAAACATGTGATGCATTTGTTTTCTATTCTTGCCGTAATAAACACCTACTTATTTAGTGCCTAAAAAGCACACATTTATTATATTTCAGTTATGCAAGTCAGAATTCTTAAACGGCCTCACTGAACTAAAATCACAGTGATAGCAATGCTGTATTCATTGAGAAAGCTCAGGGGGGGGATCCGTTTTTGCTGTTTCACAGCTTCTATAGACTATGCAGATCTCTTGGTTTATGGAACTGCCCCAGGTTCTCTTGCCTTCCACTTGCTCTGCAGAGCCCTATTGTGATTATATACAGACAGGATCAGATAAGCCAGGATAACCACTTAATCTCAAGGTCAGTTATCACCAATATTATTTCTGGTTACAACTTTAATTGCCTCTACCATTTAACAGAAGTTATTGCAAGTTTCAGGAGTAATGATGTGGACATCTAAAGGGGGAGGGACATTATTCTTTCTACTATGATGGGTTCAGTGATTTGGAAGTATTTTGGAAGTTAGAGTTCATAAACTATGTAATTAAGTCAAGAAAAGGGACAAAAGGATACCTAAATAAGCTACTTTGCCTACAAAGTCACAATAAGTGATCATCTTTTCTTCGAAAGATAGATTCATGACGGGTTCACTCCTAACAATTAAAAAGAAGTTAGCCATCTGCAAAAGAATCTGAATATCTGTGTCATTTCTGACCATAGGTAATAATTGGAATATTGGAACACCCTAAAAGATACATTGAACTAATTACTAGATGACTATAATAAAATGAAGGTTAAATATTATTTTTTTATGTAATATAGAGAACAATGTATACATGAAAAATATTTAAAAACCAAATGAATTTTTATCTAGAAAGTGGCCAACCTGTTAAAATATCTCATTATGAATTGTCAATAACAAGCTTGCTTTTTGATGCTGAATATATAAATGCTATTTAGTTCTGCCATCTGTTCACAGAATGATTAAGTATAAATTAATTGTAATATTTTTTAGAATGCATTGAATGCCAAGATATTCTAAATGTCACCCTGGGAGAATTATTTTATTTTCCAAAATAATGGAGTAAACTATTTTAAAAAGTGAAATAATGATACAGAAACTGTTACTCTAAGATAATTTTCACTTTTTCCTTTCTTTTAAGAATTTTGAGTAGCTTAAATCCAGAATTTTACTTTTGGATTTTGATGCTCTTAAGTGGATTTCTTCTTAAGGTGGACTTCATTGCTCTTGCCTATTTCTATATAACCATTTTATTAGGAATAAATATTAGCTCTGAAATGGCAAGTTCTAATTCTACTGAAAATGTTCAACAAAGAGAAAAACGATGTTATAATATTAAAGTAGAAAGCGTAATCATTCAAGATACAAGAGGATATTAATAAAGATATGTAAATTGCTGAAGAAGTCTGAAGTATTTCAAAGGAAGAAACTGACCCAAACTGAATAACAATAAAACATTCAAGTAGATATTACATTGTACCTATCATATGCTAGAAATTCTTTTAAGTAATTTTACAAATGAGGGTCCAGTTCTCCAGAAACAGAAGTTGTAGTGCTTAGAAGTGAATAATACAATATACATAAACAAAAATACAATATTGGCTAATGTGTAATTTGAATATGATTACTTCTTAGTCACTCAGGACTTTCTTTTTTTAAATTGGTTGATTGAGGAAAGTTTCTCCAGAGTGTTTACAAGTCAGCACACTGCTAAATAACCAAAGGAAAAACAAGGATCCTGAAAAACTGATAAGATCCTGTTTATTTAAGATCAAATTATTTTTCTCTCTCTCACTGACCTGAAAGTCATGAATTAATACCTCATTTCGTTAAAATTCTTCTCCTATAGCCTATTTTTGTTGTTATAGAATTGAACATCTAATCATCTTAATTTTGCATTTATAATAAAGGTTTAATTATTTAATTTTAATTATAAATACATTTTCTCAATCTTTGTGAAATTTTCAAATAAAATAAATAATTAATATTGATCATCCTTTGCTTCTTAGAGAATTTTCCTGCTTTCTATATTTCACATCACAATACTCGACTTTCACTGTATTTTAAAAACAAAAAAAAATATTTCCTTGATCGCACAACTCCTTTCAGGTTTCATAAAATATTATGGAGAAGAATGATTGCTATGACCTGAATGTTTGTGACATTCCAAAATTCATATATTGAAAATTAACTCTCAGTGTGATGGTACCATGTTAGAGATGTGGCCTTTGAGAGGTGATTATGTTGTGAATGAGATTAATGCTCTCATAAAATAGGCCATCAGCCCCAGATTGCTCCTTTTCTGAGTTTAGCATGTGAGGACACAGCAAAATTCTGAATATCTATATTCCAGGAAGCAGGACTTCGTCAGGCAGAGAAACTTCCAGTGCCTTGAACTTGAAATTTTTCGTCTCCAGAAATAAGAAAGAAATTTCTGTTTTTTTAAAAGCTACCCATTGCATGGTAATTCATTAGAGCAGCCCAAACAAACTAGGGAAAGGGTTAACCAATAGTTATGGAAAGAGTGCATATTAGATCTGTTTATTTACTTATGTTAAAACATAATTTTAGACATTTTGGAAGACCTTAATTTTTAAAAGGAATTTTGCATAAAATATCTAGTTTGAGTCTTACATCTATCTACATGTTCCACATATCTACAGCTCCACAAACTTCTAGCGACAGAATTATTTATGCACCAATGCTGTAAATCACAAGAAAAATTAAAATATTCTAGTACCTTTTAAGTAAGCAGTACTTTAGTCTTACCAAAGAACTTTCATTTTAATTGTATCATTTGCTCAAACAAAGAAACTTAATAAATTATACAGTTGGGTATAAATTATAATAAAAAAAATTTCCATGAATACCCATAATAACAACCTAGTTTCTAAAAGTGTTGTGTTAAGAACTCCCGTGTTTTGAAAACTAGTTCAAATATTTTCCTTCTATATAAGGTTTTAATTGGAAAATTTTCATTGTCAACTTAAAACAAAGGAGGGTAAGAGGTTTCATTGGAAAAAAATGATCATCATTGCAATATCTTTTAGCAAAACCTATAGGAAAAAATCATATAATGAATATCTCAGATTATAGCATGTGAATTGCTATAAGATATATTTCAGTGTTTAGTTCATTGTTCCCTGAAGAAAGTCTCTTGTTTATTAACATAAAATTTAAGTTTTTTTTAATATCAGGGTTGGCCAAATTTGTCATATATTCAATTAAAGCAGATTGTCTTTTAAAATGGGCATTTTAGCCAGTTGCAGTGGTACACGGCTATAGTCACAGCTACTTGGCAGGAGGATAACAAGTTTGAGGCCAGCCTGGGTAAGTTAACAAGACCCTGTCCCAAAATAAAATGGAAAGAGCTGGCAATGTAACTCAGTGGTGGTGTGCTTACCTAGTTTATGCAAGGCCCTGGGTTTAATCACACAGTAACTGAAAAAAACAAAACAAAGCAAAAAAAAGTCATTTTAAATAAGTATTTTAATATAATAATAGGAAGGCATACAGATACACATAATCTAAGATTTTTAATGTATTGTCAATTTCCATTCTATCATTGATTAATATAAATTAATTTTGACTGAATTTTTTTTAGGCATATAACATTTTCGGATTTTCATCATTGAATTCAGTACAAAATAAAGGAGCATAATAATCATAATTCAGTGTTTTATGTAAATACAACCTTTGAGCCTAAAGGACAGCAGAAGCTTTTTATGAACACAATTCCATTTTTTTCTGATGCAAGTAACAAATATTATTATAAAAAGGGGGAAAATGGGGGAAAACCAGAAAACATGCTTACTAAAATCATTTTATCATTTATTTCAATGACTTCTAAATACTGAATTAATTTGTGATTAATTATTCTAATAAACAATCGGTTGAGTATGTCCTAGCATCTGCATGCATTGTTGGAAAAAAAAAAAAACAGCATCAAATTAAAAAAAATATTGGGTCCAAATTGGTGAAAACTGTTGGGAAAAAAAAAACAATTGAAAAAAAATAAGTATTTAAATCATATGCTTTCTGGGTAAAGCACATTATGATATGTATCAAAGTTAGAACAAAAAGTGAAATAATTTTTCCCATATTTATTGGTACTATCTAAGGAAATAATTGTTTAAATAGGTTATTGAAAACTGACAATATTTAAAAATATCTTAATTTTATTTTTATGTCATTTTTGAAGATAATATAAACTGAAATAATAACAATCTGTCACTTGAACTTTCTTTTTAAATGTTTAAGTCACCCAGGAAGTTGAACAACTAAAATTTTAAAGCAAGTTGATAATAGGTTGCTAGATATTAAAGGTTACAATGTTCTTTTATTACATTTATTTGGCTATGCCATTAATCAAAGGCTTTTATATAAGATTGTGATGATGTCACCTCTGATAACATTCTTGACAGAAACAATTTTTATACATTGATATGTCATTCAATCTAGGTACTATTACTGGTAGAAATTCATACTTCATGTATTACAGCATTCACTACAGTAAATGCTTTAATTAAAAGACAAAGAAAACTATACCTATGTGTACACTTTCTGCATATTTTTTTAATCATTAACTTAGACATCTGTATTTTTGTACATGTAAATTTTGTAGGACCGTGTATAAAAGACTGATGACCAGTCAATACAGATGTGGAACATTAACAGGCAAAATGAAGTCTCAAGGATGAAATTATCATTCTATCATAAAGAAATTAATGCAAAACAGCCAGAAAAAAAAATGAGGAGTTACATTAGCTGATACTTTAAAATTGCCAGAGAACTCATTACAAAATAATACGCAATATCTACATTATCATTCATAAATGAAATTTGTTCCTCCTTTTAATTTCTTTTTTTAAGTAAGTATCTCAGTTATGATTTCTAATTCTTAGTTTTATTATATCCCACCCAAGTTCCCATGGGCAGTTGAGTCGTAGTTCCTTTGCCTGGAGTGAACAAGCTGTGAAATAAAGCTAAGAAAAAGAAGTGACCCCACCCCCCAAAAAATACTACACAGAAAGTAAAAGTGGGGGAGGGCGGCTCTAGGACCTCAGCCGTGGAGCTTCCATGCAGGACAGATAGAGTGAGAGCAGCCTGTGTTTGTTTTATTTATACAAGGGAACTTCAGAGGTTTTCTACAGAATGTTCTTTGCCAAATAAGGCAGGAGGTGGGCTGTCCAAGCCCAATGGGTATGCCCAACTCCAGCGCTACAGAGTAGTTGTCCCAGCCAAGCATTGACTGAGGTCATGTGCACTGCATAATTCAGCACCGATCATTTTTACTGGACACAATGATATCTCTGTGTACCTCTATCTTAAAATTTTCATGTTTTCAGAGTAGACTTCCATAAATAGAATGATTGTGATTTTTTTTCTGTGTATGAAACATACATATGCTCCAAACTAATATGTTGATGTGTTTATGCATATCGACATTTTCTAAACAGGAAATTCAATATTAGAATCATAACTAGATACCCTCTATATTATTTAGTATGTCATTTTTGTAAGTGATTTATGAAGAGGGTTTGAGATGTAATGTGAGGTCATAGTCCCTATTGAAAATCTTTATCAAATATTTCCAAATAGGTAGAACTTCTTAAATGAGCCACTAAATATGAAAGCTTTCTTAGCACCAAATATGTAGTTTGTGCTGAATATCCAGTGTTTTCTATCACCCTTATTTTATATATACTTTTTTGCATTCCCAATGATTAGATAATAGTTCATAATTGGGATGTGGAGTCATCATTTTTTTAGTCCATAAATCTTATTAAATTGGAATTTGAAAATTTTACTGTGTTAAGGTTTGGATGTGAGGTATCCCCCAGAAGCTCACATGTGAGACAATGAAAAAAGGTTCAGAGGAGAAATGACTGGGTTATGAGAGCCTTAACCCAATCAGAGAATGAATCCCCTGATAAGATTAACAGTGGTGATTGAAGTAGCAGGGTGTGGCTGGAGGAGTTTCCAATTGCAGCATGGCTTTGGGGTATATATTATCTAGAGAGTGAAGACATCTCTCTCTGCTTACTGATCATCATGTGAGCTGGTTCCCTCTGCCACACTCTTCTACCATAATGTTCTGCCTTCCCTCAAACTCCCAAGAAATGGAGCCTGCTGTCTATGGATTGAGACCTCTGAAATCATTAGCTACTAAATAAACCTTTCCTCCTCTACAGTTGTTTTGGTTGGGTCTTCCATCACAGTGGTTAAAAAGCTGACTAAAACATATTAGGAAGACATAAAAAGAAATAGAGTGATTTTTATTTTGTTTGGGGTCACTTCTAAACAAGTTTTGCATGTCCAATCTAGTTTTTATGGTTAATTTCTTTGTTCAAAAAATTTAAGACATTAACTAAAAAATATTTGATTTTCCAAGACCTTCCTCAGTATTAAGCTATTTTCCAAAAGTTTTGATTTGCTATTCAAGAAGTTAAATTCTCTGAATAACAATTCAGTTTAAATGTTTGTCTATCTTACAGATGAATTTTTAGAAATAACTTTTAAGAGAATATTTATTTTGATAATATCCTTGTTTACTCAATGATTTGAGAAAAAGAAAAAAATTATAAATCTTTTTTTAGTTTATATAAAGCCATTACATTACATTGATAGCTCTTCACTTATCTAGCTACTTTTATAAGGAATGTGTTGAAATGAACAGGTTCTTTCTTTAAATATTCAGAAAGGAGGTATAGCCATTTGTTGGTTATACTTTCTTATGTCCCCATACAATTAATGACACAAACCTTAGGTGATGGATAATAATGTATCACATTGACTTTGATGTTGAAATCTCATATGTATATAGGAATAAGTGTTATGTACATTTATAAACTTTAAAAAGAATAAGAGGAATGAAAATATAGCAGAAAGTTTTAGTTTTGCAAACCTATTCTAGTAGTTCAAATAGAATTTGAACACTTTTTTCAAATAACAGAAAAATGAGAAAAACCCTACATGTACATTAGAGGAGTGGGAAGGTAAAAAATTATGCATCCATACAATGAGTCATGTATTAATTGAAATAATGCTTTCCCTCCAGTGATATTCAGTAATGATTTTAATGAGATCTGTTAAAATGTTTAGTAAAAAATAATAATAAATTATAACCCCACCTACATATTTAAATATCAATTTCTAGGAGAATTGTCTAAAATATGGCAGTGTTTGAACATAAATTTCAATGGCAATTATAAATCATTTCAATTTTTTTCACTAAACATTGCCAGTTCTTGTAGGAGTTGAACGAAAATTTATTATTGTTTCAAGCCTACATTCCGAATTGAACCACTGTTTTTTGGCAGAAAGTCAGTCAGTAAAACAAAAAACAAACATAGTCTGTTGAGGTTTTTGCCGTTTTCATCTCTTTTGTCATCTGGCAGGAAAATACTCAATAAATTCTGAGCCTGTTATCCTTACAAATGACATATCCATTTCTACACTGAAATGTTTTATTTAATTTCCATGTTTTTATAGAAAATATGTGTATTAGAATTGTCATTTAAAACATCTTTGTTTAACATACCGATATAGTCACATTTGTTTTGCTTTTGCGCTGTTGTTTGAGTTCAAAACATACATGGCTATTTTTATCTTAGATACCCTCATATAGGAGACTATGGTTAATGCTCATTTTTTTTCAAATAATCACTCATATTTTATAAAAAAGTGCATTTTATTATTTAACAACTTTTATTGAACTCAAGCTACAAAGGCAAACATAATTACATATATATTATATATATTCCTCTGTTATATCCTATACTTCAGAATTGAAATGCATAAAAAAACCTTTCTAGACAATAACATAAAGTGCAATAATTTAAAACAACTCACTTAATATTATATCAATAACCTACAAAAACAATTTATAGAAGTAGATAAATGAAATTTCTACAGACTCCCTGAATTCTCTAAGGTGGATTCAAGTTATTCAAAATTGCAACATACCTACAACTGAATAACTATTCACTTAGTTTCTGTCTTCTTTTAAAATGAGTTTTGAACTTCAAATTGTGGTCACTATATGCATTAAAAATTATTATTATCGTGCTCTATCTGATGTGTGTTTGGTAAAAATTTGTTCTCAAATTATATGCTCGCGATACAACTCACTGTTTCTTTTGCTGAGAAAAAGCCTTTCACTTTGAATCCATCTCATTTTTTGATTCTTGGCTTTAATTCTTGTGTTATAGGAATCTTTTTTCTTTTTTTAAATTTTATTTATTTTAATTTGTTATATATGACAACAGAATGTTATTCAACTCATATTACACATATAGAGCACATTTTTTCATGTCTCTGCTTGTACACCAAGTAGAGTTACACCATTTGTGTCTTCTTACATGTACTTGGGGTAATGATGTCCATCTCATTCCATCTTTTTTCCTACCCCCATGCCCCCTCCCTCCCTCTCCCTCTCCTTTTCCCTACCTAAAGTTCATTTATTCCTCCCATGCACTCTCCATACCCATTATGAATCAGCATCCTTATATCAGAGAAAACATTTAGCATTTGGCTTTGGGGGATTGGATTAGTTGCGCTTAGCATTATATTCTGCAACTTCATCCATTTACTTGCAAAGGCCATGATTTTATTTTCTTTTAATGCTGAGTAATATTTCATCTCACTCCAGTCAGAATAGAAGTTATTAGAAATATAAACAACAATAAGTGTTGGCGAGGATGTGGGGAGAAAGGCACACTCATACATTGCTGGTGGGACTGTAAATTGGTGCTGCCAATATGGAAAGCCATATGGAGATTCCTTGGAAAACTTGGAGTGAAACCACCAATTGACCCAGCTATCCCACTCCTTGGTTTATACCCAAAGGACTTAAAAACCACATACTACAAGGACACAGCCACATCAATGAAAGCAGGGGCCAAATATGACATGATGGAGATTAGAGCCAACTTTTTCTTAATGAGTGTAGTGTTTCTACTTTAATTCCTAGGTTGAGATGAGTTTAGTGCATGATGAGAGAGATAGGGGTTTACTTTCATTTTGTTGCATACAGATTTCCAGTTTTGCCAGCACCATTTGTTGAAGAGGCTATCTTTTCTCCAATGTACATTTTTGGCAGCTTTGTCTAATATAAGATAACTGTAATAATGTGAGTTAGTCTCTGTGACCTCTATTCTGTTCCATTGGTCTACAAGTTTATTTTGGTGCTAATACCATGCTCTTTTTTTTTTAATATAACAAAAGGAAAATATGATTTAATAAGTGATCTCAGGTCTAGAGCTTTCCAGTTCTTCCAAATTTGTAGATCAGAGTGCTAAAAGGCATATGAGCATTTTGAAAAAAACACAGCTAGTCCTGGATAAACATCAGTATTTTGGGTAACATATGCACCGAAAAGAATCTACATGGAAGCAATAAGTGACCCAAACATCAACATTAAACCAATGAAGAATCAAATTTGAGCATTGTTCCTTTTAAACAGTCATTTTCATAGCTGCCATCTCTCACTTGTGCATTAGATACAGCATTTATCATGAAGAATTCCAATGAAGAAAATCTGCCATATGTGTGAAAAGCATGGTATAACTCTTTAACTGATATACCCTGGGTATATCCATCATGATCCATCAACTTGTAAAAAAACAGTATGCCATAGCATTTCTTTTCTAATTCTAGTTCATACATTCTCATTCCAGCCCATACATTCTGGCCATCAGAAATTACCTAGGAAGTCTGCCATTTTAACTCCACAAACCTGGATATTTCCTTAAATACTGCATCTAGTTTTCTATCAAATGCGGGCTCTGACAGGTGCAGAGAAGAGGAAGTTGTGACACAGCTGAACTGGAGTCCTCTAATTTCATTAGTTTTTAGTAAAATTTTGTAAAGTACAGGATTGGTATGACTTCAAACATTGCTGAAATAGTTATAGAGCTTGTCTTCACATTCTATATACTTAGTGTTCAAATGGCTTGCTAATCTTTGACTAATCTCAAGGAAAAAAAAATCCACGATATTTCATGAATAGTGGCAGTGGATGTATACCTATATTTTAAATAACTCACAATGCAACAGTGTTAAGAAACTGCCCTTTTAGTCTTCTCCCATGTGAGGACACAGTAAGAGGTGTGTCTTGGAAGAAGAGAGCAGCACTCATCCAACATGGAGTCTACCAGTGCTTTTATCTTAGACTTTCCAGCCTTGAAAACTGTGGAAAAAATTCCATTCTTTATAATTATCCAGTCTTAAATAATTTGTTATAACAGCAGAGATGGACTAAGACAGACTACTTGAAATATATTACACAGGATTAATGGGACTATATCATATTTTTCCTCTTTAATTGCCACTCTCAAAGAAAGGGATGGGTGCCCTATTGACCTTGGATGGTTTCTGATGCATTCTTGTTAGTTTTGGGGTTTGGGCTCATTATCTTTATGAATACCATTAAGACTAATGCATTTCTATAAAATAATTTTTAATCAATTGAAGTCATTATTTTTTTTGTGGTCTATATTTTTTTTTATTGGTTGTTCAAAACCTTACACGGCTCTTGACATATCATATTTCAGACATTAGTTTCAAGTGAGTTATGAACTCCCATTTTTACCCCAAATACAGATTGCAGAATCACATCAGTTACACATTCACCTTTTTACATAATGCCCTATTAGTAACTGTTGTATTCTGCTACCTTTCCTATCCTCTACTATCCCCCCTCCCTTCCCCTCCCATCTTCTCTCTCTATCCCATCTACTGTAATTCATTTCTCTCCTTGTTTTTTCTTCCAATTCCCCTCACAACCTCTTTTATGTAGTTTTTTGTAACAATGAGGGTCTCTTTCCATTTCCATGCAATTCCCCTTTTCTCTCTCTTTCCCTCCCATCTCGTGTCTCTGTTTAATATCAATCTTTTCTTCCTGCTCTTTCTCCCTGCTCTATTCTTAGTTGCTCTCATTATATCAAAGAAGACATTTGGTATTTGTTTTTTAGGGATTAGCTGGCTTCACTAAGCATAATCTGCTTTAGTGCCATCCATTTCCCTGCAAATTCCATGAATTTGTCATTTTTTAGAGCTGCGTAATACTCCATGGTGAATAACTGCCACATTTTTTAATCCATTCATCCACTGACGGGCATCTGGGTTGGTTCCACAGTCTAGCTATTGTGAATTGTGCTGCTATGAACATCGATGTGGCAGTATCCCTGTAGTACGCTCTCTTAAGGTCTTCAGGGAATAGACCAAGAAGGGCAATAACTGGGTCAAATGGTGGTTCCATTCCCAGCTTTCCCAAGAATCTCCATACTGCTTTCCAAATTGGCTGAACCAATTTGCAGTCCCACCAGCAATGTACAAGAGTACTCTTTTCCCCACATCCTCTCCAGCACTTGTTATTGTTTGACTTCCTGATGGCTGCCAATCTTACTGGAGTGAGATGGTATCTTAGGGTAGTTTTGATTTGCATTTCTCTGACTGCTAGAGATGGTGAGCATTTTTTCATGTATTTGTTGATTGATTGTATGTCCTCCTCTGAGAAGTGTCTGTTCAGGTCCTTGGCCCATTTGTTGATTGGGGTATTTGTTGTCTTATTGTCTAATTTTTTGAGTTCTTTGTATACTCTGGATATTAAGGCTCTGTCTGAAGTGTGAGGAGTAAAAATTTGTTCCCATGATGTAGGCTCCCGATTTACTTCTCTTATTGTTTCTCTTGCTGTGAAAAAATTTTTAGTTTAAGTAAGTCCCATTTGTTGATTCTTGCTGTTAACTCTTGTGCTATAGGCGTCCTGTTAAGGAATTTGGAGCCTGATCCCACAATATGTAGATCGTAGCCAACTTTTTCTTCTATCATAAGCAGAGTCTCTGATTTGATATCTAGGTCCTTGATCCATTTTGAGCTCACATTTGTGCATGGTGAGAGGAGGGGATTCAGTTTCATTTTGTTGCATATGGATTTCCAGTTTTCCCAACACCATTTGTTGAAGATGCTATCCTTCCTCCATTGCATGCTTTTAGCCCCTTTATCAAATATAAGATAGTTGTAACTTTGTGGATTAGTCTCTGTATCCTCTATTCTGTACCATTGGTCCACCCGCCTGTTTTGGTACCAGTACCATGCTGTTTTTGCTACTATTGCTCTGTAGTATAGTTTGAAATCTGGTATTGCTATACCACCTGATTCACACTTCCTGCTCAGAATTGCTTTTGCTATTCTGGGTCTTTTATTTCTCCATATGAATTTCATGATTGCTTTATCTATTTCTACAAGCAATGCCATTGGGATTTTGATTGGCATTGCATTAAACCTATAGAGGACTTTTGGTAATATCGCCATTTTGATGATGTTAGTTCTGCCTATCCATGAACAGGGTATATCTTTCCATCTTCTAAGATCTTCTTCTACTTCTCTTTTTAGGGTTCTATAGTTTTCATTGTATAAATCTTTCACCTCTTTTGTTAGGTTGATTCCCAAGTATTTTATTTTTTTTTGAGGATATTGTGAATGGAGTGTTTTTCCTCACTTCCGTTTCAGAAGTTTTGTCACTGATATACACAAATGCCTTTGATTTGTGCGTGTTGATTTTATATCCTGCCACTTGGCTGAATTCATTTATTAGTTCTAGTAGTTTTTTTGTAGACCCTTTTGGGTCTTCTATGTATAGAATCATGTCATCTGCAAATAGTGATAATTTAAGTTCATCTTTTCCAATTTTTATGCCTTTAATTTCTTTCGTTTGTCTAATTGCTCTGGCCAGTGTTTTGAGAACTATATTGAATAGAAGTGGTGATAAAGGGCATCCCTGTCTTGTTCCAGATTTTAGAGGGAATGCCTCCAATTTTTCTCCGTTCAGAATGATGTTAGCCTGGGGCTTAGCGTAGATAGCTTTTACAATATCAAGGTAAGTTCCTGTTATCCCTAGTTTTTCTAATGTTTTGAACATAAAGGGATGCTGTACTTTGTCGAATGCTTTCTCTGCGTCTATCGAGATGATCATATGGTTCTTATCTTTAAGTCTATTGATATGGTGAATAACATTTATTGATTTCCATATATTGAACCATCCCTGCATCCCAGGGATGAATCCTACTTGATCATAGTGCACAATTTTTTTGATGTGTCTTTGTATCTGATTCGCCAGAATTTTATTGAGGATTTTTGCATCTAGGTTCATCAGAGATATTGGTCTGTAGTTTTCTTTCTTTGAAGTGTCTTTGTCTGGTTTCGGAATCAATGTGATGTTGGCCTCATAGAATGAATTTGGAAGAACTCCCTCTTTTTCTATTTCCTGAAATAACTTGAAAAGTATTGGTATTAATTCTTCTTTAAAGGTTTTGTAAAACTCCGCTGTATACCCATCCGGTCCTGGGCTTTTCTTGGTTGGTAGTCTTTTGATTACTTCTTCAATTTCATCCATTGATATTGGTCTGTTCCAATCGTGTGTGTCCTCCTGACTCAGTCTGGGCAAGTCATATGTCTTAAGAAATTTATCGATGTCTTCACTATCTTCTATTTTATTGGAATATAGGTTTTCAAAATAATTTCTAATTATCTTCTGTATTTCTGTGGCGTCTGTTGTGATATTGCCTTTTTCATCCCTTATGTTAGTAATTTGAGTTCTCTCTCTTCTTCTCTTCGTTAGCATGGCTAAGGGTCTGTCAATCTTGTTTATTTTTTCAAAGAACCAACTTTTAGTTTTGTTAATTTTTTCAATAGTTTCTTTTGTTTCAATTTCATTGATTTCCGCTCTGATTTTAATTATTTCTTGCTTTCTGCTGCATTTATAATTGTTTTGCTCTTCCTTTTCTAGGGCTTTGAGATGAAGTGTGAGCGCATTTATTTGTTGGCTTTTCCTTTTTTTGAGGAATGACCTCCAGGCGATGAATTTCCCTCTTAAAACTGCTTTCATTGTGTCCCATAGATTCCGATATGTTGTGTCTGAATTTTCATTTATCTCTAAGAATTTTTTTATTTCCTCCTTTATGTCTTCTGTAACCCCTTGATCATTCAGTAACATATTGTTCATTTTCCATGTGATATTGGATTTTCCCTTCCTTCTTTTATCATTAATTTCCAGTTTCAATCCATTATGATCAGATAAAATGCATGGTATAATCTCCACCCCTTTATATTTATTGAGGGTTGCCCTATGGCATAATATATGGTCTATTTTTGAGAAGGATCCATGTGCTGCTGAGAAAAAAGTATATCCATTCAATGATGGTTGGTATATTCTATATATGTCAGTTAAGTCTAGGTTATTGATTGTGGTATTGAGTTCTATAGTTTCTTTATTCAACTTTTGCTTGGAGGTTCTGTCCAATGGTGAGAGAGGTGTGTTGAAGTCCCCCATAATTATTGTGTTGTGATCTATTTGATTCTTGAACTTGAGGAGAATTTGTTTTATGTATTTCGCAGCACCGTTATTTGGTGCATAAATATTGATAATTGTTATATCTTGTTGTTTAATGGTTCCTTTTCACAGTATATAATGTCCTTCCTTATCCCTTTGGATTAACTTAGTCTTGAAGTCGATTTTATTCGATATGAGGATGGCCACACCTGCTTGCTTGCGCGGACCGTGTGTGTGGTATATTTTTTCCCAACCTTTCACCTTCAGCCTGTGTATGTCTTTTCCAGTCAGGTGTGTCTCCTGGAGGCAGCATATTGTTGGATTTGTTTTTTTAATCCATGTTACCAGCCTATGTCGCTTTATTGGAGTGTTTAAACCATTAATGTTTAGAGTTACTATTGATATATGGTTTGTACTTCCAGCCATGTTTGATTATTTATCTCTCTTTTTTTTTTTTAATATTTTGTTTGTTTCTCCATGATTAGCTTTCCCCGCTCCGTCTGTCTTTACTGAGGTACTTCCCACTGTTGGCTTTGGTTATTGTTTTCCATTTCTTCCTCATGAAGTGTTTTGTTCAAGATGCTTTGCAACGCTGGTTTTCTGGCTGCAAATTCTTTTAGTTTTTGTTTATCATGAAAGATTTTTATTTCGTTGTCGTATCTGAAGCTTAATTTTGCTGGGTACAGAATTCTTGGTTGGCATCCGTTGTCTTTCAGTGTTTGAAATACGTTGTTCCAGGATCTTCTCGCTTTCAGCGTCTGAGTTGAAAAGTCCGTTGTTAACCTTATTGGTTTACCCCTGAATATAATCTTTCTCTTTTCTCTTGCAGCTTTTAATATTTTCTCTTTGTTCTGTATATTGGATATCTTCATAACAATGTGTCTTGGCGTTGGTCTACTGTGATTTTGTATGCTCTGTGTCCTGTATGCATCTACAATTTGTATATCTGTTTCCTTTTTTATTTCTGGAAAGTTTTCTGCAATTATTTCATCTAGTAGATTACTCATTCCCCTGGTTTGAATCTCTATCCCTTCCTCTATCCCAATGACTCTTAAATTTGTTTTTTTTATATTATCACATATCTCTTGTAGGTTTCTCTCGTGATTTTTAACCAGCCTATCTGAGTTGGCTAGACTCTTTTCCAGATGATATATTTTGTCTTCGTTATCTGACGTTCTGGCTTCTACTTGCTCCACGCTATTAATGATACTCTCATTTGAGTTTTTAATTTGGTTTATAATTTCCCTCATTTCTAAGATCATTGTTTGATTCTTTTTTATAGTCTCTATCTCCTGATAAAGATGCTTAACTTCTTCTTTTATCTGTTTATGTAATTCATTCTCAATGTGTTCTTTCGCTGCTTGAATTTGCTGTCTCGTATTCTCTTTAAGGTTCCATTCTATCTGTCTCAGTTGATCCATGAGTTCTTTATATGACTATTTTTCTGGTGACTCTATATCCTCCTGAATATTTAGGCTGCCCTGCATTGTTTGCACTCCTTTTCTTCCTTGCTTTTTCATGCTGTTCATATTGTTTCTTGTTCTGTTTGACTGCTGAGTTACTGTTTACTCCTATAAATTTATTTGATGCTTGGGAGGAAAGGTATTAGAAGGGATGGGAAGAAGTCACTAAAGAGAATGAGAGTAAGCAGGTAGAATTCAAGGAAGGGGGAATAAAAAAATTGAAAAGAAATGTAAAGGCAGGAGAAAAGAAGGAAAGAACAAAATAGAAAATTTAAAAGAATTTAAAAAAATAATAATAGTAGAAATGAAAAATGAAATTAAAAAAATAGAATAAAATAAAATAAGATGGATTAAAAAAACATTTAAAAGGACAGCAAAAAAAAAAAAATTATAAATGTAGTCCTAGAGTTCGATTAACTGCTCTTCCAGTAGATGGAGCTATGCCTACCGGGCGGGCCAAGTCTCTCCTCTCAGTAGGCAGGAGTCAATCACTGTGCAGCAGTTCTTCCTCCAGGACTGGGCGAGTCTCCACTCCTGCTGTGGGCGGGGCCTTTCCCAGAGCTGGTCAGGGGTCGTTTGCAGCACTGGGCTGGCAGGTGGGGGGTGGTCGTCTGTAGCTCCAAACCACCAGAGGAGGTTCACAGAGTCGGGCCGGCTGGGGCCGAGCAGGCAGCGCCCGCTCCCCCACTCACTGCAAGGTTGCAGGCAGCGGCTGCTTGGCGCCAGCCGGCGGCGGTTCACAAAGCCGCGGCGGGCGTGGGCCCTGGCAGGCAGCGCCCGTTCCTAAGTTTGCTGTAGCGTGTGGGAGGCGGCAGTTCACAGAGCCGGGTGGCGGGGGCCCAGGCGGTCAATGTCTGCTCCTATGTTCGCTGTAACCTGTGGACTGCAACCACCCGGCAGCGGCCGGTGGTGGATCACAGAGCCTGGCCGGTGTGGGCCCAGGCAGGCCGCGCCCGCTCCTAAGCTAGGTGCACCCTGTGGGCCGCTCGTCTGGCAGCGGCCAGCAGGGGTTCACAGAGCCAGGCCGGTGTGGGTCCAGGCAGGCCCGCCCGCTCCTTAGATTGCTGCTACGTGTGAGCAGCGGCTGGCTGCGGTTCACAGAACCGGGCGGCGGGGGCCCAGGTGGTCAATGTCTGCTCCTACGTTCGCTGCAATGTGTGGGCTGCAGCCACCCAGCAGCGGCTGGTGGTGGATCACGGAGCCGGGCCGGTGTGGGCCCAGGCAGGCCACGCCCGCTCCTAAAATTGCTGCTATGAGTGAGCAGCAGCCATTTGGCGGCGGCGGGCGGGGCTGTGCCCCTGCTCTGCGTTGCCGAGATTCAGTAGTCTAGTTCCCGGTAGGTCTCCTTTCAGTGGAATTTTGCTTGAAGTTTCTCAGCCTGACGCCTGTGGGTGTATTAATGAGTCTCTCTGATCCCCTTACCACGGACGCATTGAATGTGCTGCCTCTTCGCCGGCGGCCATGTTGGGCTCTCCCATGCTCTTTTTTTAATGATTGCTTTGTAATATAAGGTCTGGTATAGTGATGCTTCACTGCTTCACTCTTCTTGCTAAGGATTCCTTTAGCTTTTCTGGGCTTCTTATTTTTCTAGATGAATTTCATGACTGCTTTTTCTATTTCTAGGAGGGATGTCATTGGGATTTTGATTGGAATTGCATTAAATTTATATAGTGTTTTTGGTAGTATGGTCACTTGACAATATTATTTCTGCTTATCCAAGAATAAGATGGATCTTGTCATCTTTTAAGGCTGTTAAGGTTCTGTAGTTTTTGTTGTAGATGATATAAAAAAAGTGTGTCAATTACCACATTGTCTTGTAATTTTTCATTAAAATAAGAACTCAAAAATCTTAACACCAAAAACAAACAAGTAACCCAATCAATAAATGGGCCAAAGAACTGAACAGACACTTCTAAGAAGTAAATATACAATCAATCAACAAATATATATAAAAAATATTCAATATATCTAACAATTAGAGAAAGCAAATCAAGATTACTCTGAGGGTTCTTCTAACTCCAGTAAGAATGGCAGCTATTAAGAATACAAATGGCAAGGATATGGGGGAAAAGGCACACTTATACATTGCTGGTGGGATTGCAAATTGGGGCAGCAATTTGCATATTTCCATATTTTTATATTTGTCCCCAATATGGAAAGTAGTATGGAAAATCCTTGGAAAGTGGAAATGGAACCATCATTTGACCAAGCTATCCCAATCCTGGGTCTATTCCCAATGAACTTAAAAACAGCATACTACAGAGACACAGCCACATCAATGTTTATAGCAGCATAGTTCACAATAGCTAAATTATGGAACCAACTTAGATGCCCTTCAGTAGATGAATGGATAAAGAAAATGTGGTGTATATATACACAATGGAATATTATTCAGCATTAAAATAGAATAAAATCATGGCATTTGCAGGTAAATGGAAGGAATTAGAAAATATAATGCTAAGTGAAGCTAGCCAATCCCCCAAAAAACAAATGCAGAATGTTTTCTCTGATTTCAGGATGCTGAATGTGGTGGGGGTGGGGGACATGAAAGCATTAGATAAATTCTAGATAGGGCAAATGGGATAAAGGGGAAGGTAAGGGATGGGGGTAGGAAAGACTATGGAATAAATGAACATCATTACCCTAAGTACATGTATGAAGACATGAATGGTGTGACTCTACTTTGTGTACAAACAGATATGAAAAATTGTGCTCTATATGTGTACTATGAATTTTAACAAGAGTTTGCTTTAAATTGCTTTAGGCATATACCTAGAAATGGAATTATTGCATCATAGAGCATGTTATTTTTGAGATATTCTTAAGAATAAATTCTTCAATTTTCAGTAGTTTGCATGCTCTCTGGGACTATAATCCATTTCTAACTTATGATCTCTTTTCCTTTATAAAACTCCAACTACATTCTTTGGAGTAATCTCTCCAATCTTATTCTCTAATGATCTTTCCACAGAGAAACCACAGTAAAATGTTCAAAGACAATTTATAGTAAATTAATTACATCTCTTGAAAAAATGGCAAGTGGTAATCATAACAATCCCAGGAAGTTACTCATGATGGTCTACATTGAAGTATCAAAATATTAGCTCCTGATTCTTATTTAGCATAATCCATCTATATTTTCTAAACAGTATACAATGCCCTAGTCATAATGACTTTTTTAATGTATCTCAAAAATTCAAAGTACTTTTTTTTCCCCCAAGGTGTTTTCAGTTTGTGTGTGTGTGTGTGTGTGTGTGTGTGTACTGAGAATTGAACTTAGTTGTACTTTACCATGGAGCCACATCCCTACCCTTTTAAGAAAATATATTTTTATCTTGAAATAGGGTTTCACTTAGTTATTGACAGTCTCACTAATTTGGTGAGGCTGACCTCAAACTCATGATGCTCTTGCATCAGCCTTCTGAGTTGCTTATTAACATTTTTTTTCAAATATTTACATTTCCTGTTCACTAAAAGCCATATCAAATGTTTCTTCTTCAGGATGAACCTTTGTTAAGATCCTAGGCGAAAGCATCAGTCAATTTCCCATTATGCGTGACCATATTGCATTTTCCTTTTTCTTCTTGTCATTTATATAGAATTTTCCTATTTGTTTCTATGTATTAGAGACAGCATATTTATTTGTGGCAAACAAAGGCCATGAAATACCCAACATCTACTTAATTCCCTGTATCACAAAGTCAACCAGAATAGTACAATCCCATTATGTCTCATCAACTACCTCTGGCCTTGTTCTGGGAGGCTAGAAATTTTATAATAACTTCAATGTTCATACAGGAAGGCTTAAGATTATATGGCTTTCTAACCAGAGATGATGATGATCACCATGCCATAGACATTACAATAGAGAGTTGCAAATAAAGGCCTCTGGGGATTTCACATGACAGTGGACATTGGTGTGAATAAATGCCAACTGATGTGGGCCTGGAAAAGTAAATGGATCACTGCAAGAAAAAAAATGAAAGGAAACAAATTGGCATCCTGCATGGACTGAGTTACATAGGATACTCAGGAAGAATGGATCTGGAAACAACTGAGAAGAATTTGAATTTGAATGCATAAGGTACAATTATATATTATAGAAATAAGCTTGACATTTCAGAATAAAGTTTAGATATATTATAGACAAATGAAATTTTAATTTTTAGCATAGTGAAATAATTTAAAAACATGTCTGCTACAACTAAGAATATGTGTGCCTTAAAGCAATCAGCCTTTGAACTAGATGATGTTGGAGCATATTTTTTATACCATGTGTGCTTTCCAATAGAATTAGGCTAATTGTAAATATTTTTTATTAAACACAAAATATATAAGCAATCAGTTTATCTTATCTACAGGACATATTTATAAATCTTGACAAAGAATGGCCCACAGTTTTATTTAGCTTTTTCACTGTTATGATCAAAATTCCTGATAAGAACAATTTTAAGGAGGAAAAGTTTATTTAGGGGCTCATAGTCTTAGAGATCTCAGTCCATACACAGTGGACTCAATTCCTCGGGTGAGGCAGAACATCATGCTGGAAGTGTGTACTGGAAGAAAGCAACTGGGAACGCCACACCAGAAAGCAGAGAAAGAATTATCTCGCCAAGAACAAATTATTTTATTTTTTTTATTGATTTTTCAAAACAATACAGAGCTCATGATATATCATCTTTCATACATTTGACTCAATTAGGTTTTGAACTCCCATTTCTACCCCAAATACAGATTGCAGAATCACATCTGTTACACACTCACATTTTTACATAATGGCATATTAGTGACTGTTGTATTCTGCTACCTTTCCTATCCCCTACTATCCCCCCTCCCCTCCCCTCCCATCTTCCCTCTCTGTCTCCTCTGCTGTTGTTCAATTCTCTCCTTCCCCCCCCCCTTGCCCATCATAACCTCTTATAATTTTGTGTATCATTGAAGGTCTCCTACCATTTCCATTTGCTTTCCCTTCTCTCTCCCTTTCTCTCCCCCCATTCGTCTTTGTTTACTGTTAGTCTTTTCCTCATGCTCTTCCTTCCTGTTCTGTTCTTAGTTGCTCTCTTTATATGAAAGAAGACATTTAGCATTTATTTTTTTAGGGCTTGGCTAGATTCACTTAGCATAATCTGCTCTAATGCCATCCATTTCCCTGCAAATTATATGATTTTGTCATTTCTTAGTGCTGCATAATACTCCATTGTATATAGATGCCACATTTTTTTTATCCATTCATCTATTGAAGGGCATCTAGGTTGGTTCCACAGTCTAGCTATTGTGAATTGTGCCGCTATAATCATTGATGTGGCCGTATCCCTATAGTGTGCTCTTTTAAGATCCTCAGGGAATAGTCCGAGAAGGGCAATAGCTGGGTCAAACGGTGGATCCATTCCCAGCTTTCCCAGGAATCTCCATACTGCTTTCCAAATTGGCCTCATCATTTTGCAGTCCCACCAGCAGTGTACAAGTGTACTCTTTTCCCCACATCCTCGCCAACACTTATTGTTGTTTGACTTCAGAATGGCTGCCAATCTTACTGGAGTGAGATGGTATCTTAGGGTGGTTTTGATTTGCATTTCTCTGATTGCCTAATATCCAGAATGTACAAAGAACTCAAAAAATTAAACAATAAGATAACAAATAATCCAATCAACAAATGGGCCAAGGACCTGAACAGACATTTCTCAGAGGAGGACATACAATCAATCAACAAGTACATGAAAAAATGCTCACCATCTCTACCAAGAACAAATTATATAACCAGAATGCAAGCCCCAATGACCCACCAACTGTAGCCATACCCTACCTGCCTACAGTTACCACCCAGTTAATTCCTAGCTAGGAAGTAATGTACTGATTAAAGTAAAACTCTCCGAACCAATCATTTCATCTATAAAGCTTCTTTCATAGTCTCACTCATGAGCTTCTTTATGTTATCTAAATCATTACACCCACTAAAGAAAAATTATTTTTGTTATGTTAAGGTATAAGTGAAAAATTTCCAAAATGAATGTTGTGCTAAGATATTTTGTTTTTAACATTTTCTTTGTTATTTAAAATTCAATTCATATGGAATTTTTATTTCAAGTATACAATTGGCAATGTAAAAATATGCAGGAATCATGGCATAAAGAATAATATCAATTCATGTGTACAACTATGGGTTAATATAGAATATATATAATAATAGTTTAAATAAATTTAGCAATTGAGAAAGCTGTGAAGAAGAAAACTGAAAATTTCTTGAGAGTAAATTTATGTTTGTTTATCATGCTCTTTCTCCTATCCTAGGGTGCTTTGGACAAATGGGAGTCTCGAAATGAAGATAAAACAAGGTGATGTTTGTCCTAGCTGAAGATAGAGCAAGAGAAAAAGTTAACCAGTGGCTATCTCAGTATAAGCCTTTGCCATTAACTTAAATGAATAGTTCAGAACCTTTATCACACTTATAATTCATTTTCATATGGGATGTTTTTAGTAGTCTCTCCTAGATAAATGATATTTCACCATACAAGATTAATAAAACTTGGGTCCTGGTGGCCATTATGTTGCCACAGGTTTATGGTTTTTCTACAGTATTTTGATTTATGATAGCCTTTCTTTTAATAGAGGTTCATTATTTGTACATTAAGCTTGTAACTTACTCCATCATATGGGGACTTCTATTAATCAGGAAACCTATATACTTCAGTCTGACATTACTGTCCTTTTTGATGCTATTGCTCAAGCACAGCAATCTGTTTCACGTTCTGGCTCTTGGTGACTTAAGATTCACTTCAGCAGCTGGAGAAACATTTTCATTCTGAAGCAAAATGACTCATGTTTCATTTCATATGTCATTTAATCTAGATGGTTGACTCTTCAATTTAACTAACACAACATCATCTATTAATTTTGACTGTATCAGCCTTTACTTTAACTTTTTTCCCTTAAATATAGACTACATGGTACCTACTTTTATTGTATCACATGGTAAAACTGTGAGGAGCCAAAAACAGAACACTTCTACACCTGGACATTTAGTTTGTAGGGCTAAACTTTCTTCCCATGACTGCCTGTTTATCTGAGGGGGAAAGAGAGAAATGTTAAAGATCTGAATCAATACTTATGAGCTTTTCAAGTTCTGAAATTCCACACACATATAATCCATTGTAGGGTTATAGAAATTCCATTTCTATGTAACCTTATACTTGTTTCAGATATGCACATCTGAAAATGAAAAGATTAATGCTGATGAGGTTATTTGCTGAGGAATATTAATGATGATTTTTTTTCCTTGGTAAAAAAGCAAACTCCATGATTTGAGACTTCAGGAGACTTTATTTGAGGTTCAAGTTTATAATGTAATTTCGGGGAATATAATAACATACATCTGAAGGGTAAACTGACAGTAAATATTTACCATATTCTTTATGCTAGACTATGTATGTAGAATTTTCCAGACACTGTCAAGGAAGTATAGATTAACATCGACTTATTTAGAGTGACCAGATCTATGTGCAATTGGCAAGTTGACTTTTCCTGAATAAATTTGAACAGCTATGCTAATCAAAAGTCTTATTTTCCTGAAGGAATCCAAGATGGTGGGCCAGAGGGAGGCAGCATTCTGTGTTGCTATGAGACCTGAGTGTCAAGTTGTGAGAATATTGCTTCTCTGCGAGCAATATTTCTGCTCCCACATGGCAATCATGGCCACTGTGCCATCCAGGGATCCAGGCCTCAGCATCAGAGTAGGTCTCCCGACTATTTGCCCAGGAAGGACTACTGGGTACCAAAGTGGGCATCATCAACACACACATAGAACTATGAGCCACCCACTTGAGCAGAAATCACCAACACCACTTCCATGCAGGACATCCAGCAGCTTCCCACACATAGGAATTCTGGCCGTGGCTCGGCTGTGGACCCCATCTACCAACATGGGGCTTCCCCAGTTGCTGCCATCTTGGGATGCTGGAGCAGCAAAGATAGCCTGCCTGAACCCAAGAACTTCACACAGACTCTGAAGTCAGCTGACAGCCACATACTGCATACTTCAGCTGTCTCTGAACTCCTCCTCCAACACCATTGGTTAGCTCCCACCACACAACCCTACAGCCCACCACTGAAAGCAGGTGCCTCCATCTTGGGCCACCTTCATTACCCTTTTCACTGGGGGGCATGAAAAGCTACTGTTGGGAAGTGTTCACAGTTTTTGAATATCATATCATTTGTCAGAAATAGACTCTAAAATATTAAGTATGTAAATTGTAAATGCCAGTGTAGCTAATATAATAATTGAAAAAATAGCAACACCCAATTTGGAACTCCCACCTGCCAGGTATCCAGTTTCTAATTCCTCCCTCACCCCAGCAGCTGCTGCCCCAGCACAGTGACAACCTGGTCACACAAGCAGTCTGGAAAGACAAGGGGAGAAAGGGCCCCAAACATATCAAGATACCACATTATTAGAAACCATGGTAAGCACGACAAAAGAAGTGACAGAGAAGGAGTTCACGATGTACATGATAAAGTGATCTGTGTTCTAAAGGATGGTATAAGAGAGCAAATACAAGCAACAAAAGATCATCTCGAAAAAGAGCTACATAAGCAAATGCAGGAAGCAAAAGATTACTTCAATAAGGAGATAGAGGTTCTTTAAAAATTAAACAGAAATCCTTGAAATGAAAGAAACAATAAACCAAATTAAAAGCTCAGTTGAAAGCATCATCCACCAATTAGACCACTTGGAAGACAGGACTTCAAACAATAAAGACAAAATATATAATCTTGAAAACAATGTAGACAACAGCATGGAAGTGGTAAGAAACCATGAGCAGAACATTCAAGAAATATGGGATAACATATAAAGACCAAATTTCAGAGTTATTGGTTTAGAGGAAAGAATAGAGTTCCAACACAAAGGAATGAGCAATCTATTCAGTGAAATAATATCAGAAAAGTCTTATTTTTCTTATTTTATATCACATTTGAAAAATAGAATCTTCATTTATTGGATTTTTTTGTTACTAAAAGTGAAGGATAAATCTACTTAAAAAGATATTTTATCATTATACAATTATTTGGGTGATTGTTCACCAATGTATTATTTTTCAATTTTTATGTATTATTTTTCAATTTCAATGTATTATATTCTAGTTATAGTGAAAATGGAAGTAAATGGTTCTCCTTCCATTTTCACTTTAACCAGAATACACATAAAACATATAGCTTAATGCTTTAAGTGTTTCATGGCAGTAAAATTCCTCAATGCCTATAGGTTCAATGAAGGAAGGGATGATAAAGGGAGAACCAAAGAAGTGACAGTACATGAAAACAATAGCACACAGAATGAATGAGGGGACATGAAAAACTACTGTTGGGAAGGGTTCACAGTTTTTGAATATCATATTATTTGTCAGAAATAGACCCTAAAATATTATCTAAATTGTAAATGCCAGTGTAGATAAGACAATAATTGAAAAAACTAAAACATTAAAAAGTTAATATCTTTAAAAGAGTTAAAAAATCCAAGAAAATGATCAATAAAAAGAGAAAAACATAGAAAATAAAGAGCAATTTGCTAAGTAAAAAACAACCTTCTCAATAATTGAATCAAATAAAGTAGGCTAAATACTCCAATTAAACAATCAGTATTAGATGGATGGAAAAAAATAATAGATGCAAAAATGTGTGGTCTATTAAACAAAAAAAAAATGTAAAGAAAAAAATACTATTAAAGTGAACAGTTTGGAAAGATGAACCATGGGAGTATTAATTGAAAAGAAACTGGAGTATTCATTAGCAGATATCAAATACTAGTAATCAAATAATGGCAGGATAAATAAGGATTTTCATAGTTTAAAAATAGTTGTTTATTAAGAAATGTGTTTATTAATTTTGTGTATAAGAGTAGGCTCTTAAATATTAAAATAAAATCTTACAAAAATTAAAAGAGAAATCATGGCATTTAGAAATCTTAGAACATTAAATTTAACAAAAGCAGCGTAATTTCAAAACAACTGACATTCTCATACATTGCTGATGGGATTGAAAACTGGTGCAACCACTTTGAAAAGTAATATGATTGTTTCCTATTAATATAAACTAACAAAATTTCCCAGATACTCTCCCTTCTAGGTAAAACCAAAGAAATGAAAATCTGTGTGCACACCAATATTCTAATGTCAATTGTTCATAGCAGCATGATTTATGATGGTCCCAAGTGGGTAATATTGAAGTAACCATTAACTAAAAATGGATAAATTATAATAATACTATGAAATGAACCATTAATAAAAATGGAAAGAAACAAATTAATTATATATGCATAAATACACTCACAAGCTAACCAAAACATATATAGATTTAGAATCTTTATACTTTGTTAACAAAGCCATAGGCACAATATACAACCAAAACTGAACACAGCAAACCAAAAAGTTCCACAAAAAAATTTTTCCATTTATACAACACTCTACAAAAGGCTATATTTTAAAGACAGAAATCACATAGTGGTTGCCATGGTCTAGATTTGTGAGGGTAGAGATGTATGGATTGTTTGCAAAGAGCATAATCAAATATATTGGTTTGATGGAATATTCTATATTTCAATCACGATTATGGTTACAAGATTACACACATTAACTAGAGGATATTGAAATGCACCATTAAGAAAGTCCATTTAATCTATGTAATTCAAACTTGAATACACCTGGTAAAAATAAGAAAATTTTGAAGGAATCATTTTTTTACTTAATTTTTCTGGGCTTTGATTTGACATGATTGACCATTCATAACTTTATGCAAAATTGATAGATTAAACAATGAAATATAAAAATTGGGAGATTGGTATTTATCTTTATAGATATCAATACATAATTCATATGAGATTAAACATCATGCTTTCAATATGTAATTTTTACTCAGAAATTGTTGATTTAATATGATTTCAAATGTGAAGCATTTCTGTTTATTTTAATGTTATATTAAAGAGTGGGTGCTAAAAATAGAATTGTTAATAGTTAAAATACATTAACACTCACAAACTAACCAAAACATATTTTTTTGCTATCTGTTTATACTTTAGTAATTATCTAATTCAACCGTTATATTTTATAGTTTGAGAAATTCAAGCAGAATATTTTCACTTCCATTAAACTTGGCATGAGTTTTTGGAGACTAAAAGGTCTATCAAAATCCACTACACATACTTACATGCTGTAGGTTAGCTCTCCAATGTCAGTTTGTTCTGTAATGTCTCTAGGTCACTTGTTATTATGTTCTGGGCACTTTGATAACTTTACATCCCTCCTCAAGTTCTTTCTTATTTAGCCATATGAAAGCTATACCTCTTTAGTTCACAATTTTGATCAGTGCATAATTAGATTCCAATTCTATGAATTAGTTCAATTTCTACTTTATCTGACTTATAATCATTATATCCACAAGTATTTCTTATGATTACCTTCATTTATTGTTTTGTTTCTGTAATTCCTGTTTTGCTTTTTCTACCAGTTATATTTTCCAATCTTGGATGATTTTAAGAACCACTGAAACCCTAGCCTCTTTAGAAACAAACTGTTGTTTTGGGTTATTTTGTTCCCATGGAAATAATGACAGCATAACTAAATGTAGATTTATTGTGACTCCAAAAATGAGTTGTACCTCAATAATAAGTTGAACTCATTCAAACAGCTCCTTCTAAGTCCCTATGCAAGGAATATGTTTATATGTTTAAATATGTCATAAAATTTGCAAATAGTAGATTTTGTGATCAAAATTGTGAGCACTTCAGCATAGTTCCATTGGATCTTTCATTTTTTTCATTTATTTCTTTCTTTTCTTTTTATTGCTCTTGAATGGCCATCATATTTGGGATTTGTGTAAGGAAAAATTGAACGGCAGGCATATTTATTATATTCAGTTCAGCCTTAATATGATTAGTTATACCAAATATGACAAATAAAAATACATTTAATGTATGCACCACAATGTTTTCATGTGTATGCATTATAGAATGGCTAAATAGAGGTGATTAATATATGCATTATCTCATGTGTTTTTATTTTTTTCTGGTGATAACATGTACAATCTACTCTGTTATTGATTTGCATGTAAACACATTCCTACACTTACAGGGTCCAATTTAAATTTGTGACTTTATAGTGATGTGAAATTCATATGCCTTTAGTAGAAATTGCAATTTTGAATTTTTCTCAGATTCAACAACCAGACAGATATATAGATACACAATATGACACGTCACAGTGTTGGATAGCACAGGGAAGCTACAGCTCCAAGCCAGCAATGAGAGACCATGTTCACACAACTTTTATTTAAGTATTGTTAAACTTGTTATATTTCTATTAATAGTCATTGTTTTAAGGCTTTCACTAATTTCTACACTAAAATATGTCATAGTATGCATATGTAGAAAATGATCATAGTATATGTAGGGATTAGTACTGTCTGTCTCTAGGTTCAGGCAGCCACTGGGGCCCTTGGGACATATCTCTCACAGATCAGAAGGTACTGTGTAGTTCTTTCTAAAATTTTGTTAGAATTCAGGAGTGAAATCATCAAATCTTTGGCTTTTCTTTGACGGGTTATTAATAAATTACTGATTAAATCTTCTTTCTCTTTCTTTTAATTTTACATTTCTTCATGTTTCAGTCTTGTCAGTTGTATCTATCCAGAAATTTATCTATTTCTTCCAAGTTCCAGTTTGTTGGTACATAAATGCTCACAATCTGTTTAGTTGGTAAATCTGAACTAACTCACTCATATGCTTAGCTAAATTGTGAGTACCTGTTCAGGTGGTCTTGTTCATGGAGTGGACTCCTGTGTCACTTTGACAGAAAGTTCAGGATCAAGAGTTTTATATTCTGTCTCATTAAATGAAACAAACAACAAGAAATGTTTAAAGTGCATATAGTGGAAATCAATATATGGAAAGTTTTTTCAAATATTTCATTTTATTTAAAAAGGAAATGTAATAGTGATTTTCTCAAATTTAGCAATAATTTGAAAATTTCACCTTATTATAAAAAATAGTTGAAATAAATCTATCAATACAAATAATCAGCATCAATGTGGTCAAATTATACATAATACATCTTATTATTAATATCAGGAAATCTCTTAAAAATAAAAGTATATATGAGTTTATTTTATTATTTTGTTCACTTTATAAAATGTATATCTAATCATGACATTTGATGTCTCAAGATAAGTGTGTTTAAACTAATTTTATATTTTTAATTTACAAAAATTATCTTAAAGTGGAACTCCAAAATGTATAAGCTCCATTTTCCACAAAATTTTGATATGTCCTTATCCCATCAAGTAGATTATATATTTTTTATGACTCATTGGTTAAACAGAATTAAAATGAGAAAGATAGTTATATTTATACTTAAGTAATGAGCAAAGGATTTACTGTATACCAAACATGTGGTAGAGTCTTTCTCATGATTCTCATTCAGTCCTATGAGAAATATTTTTCCCCCATTTTAAAGATAGGAAACCGAGGATCAGGGAGTCAGTCTCACTTGTTTCAGTATCACAGAAAAATGTCCCATGAAATAAACAAAATAAACAATGTCATAGCAAATAGTAATATGTAACATTCTTGAAAGTTTAATATGTTCCTGATACTGTGCTGAATCCAGACCATATTTTCAAAATACTCACTTTCTTTTAAGGGAAGCAAACTTTTAACAACAACAACAACAACAACAAAATACACTGCACACATAGTTATTCTAATAGGACTATCTAAAGGCATCGTTAAGATACAAAGAATAAAGAACTCAACATAGAGATTAGGATTAGGATATGTATTTTAATAGTGAATTCTCTCACTGTCATCTTCAGGGATACATAAAATTTTAATGGGCTTAACATTGGGGATGGTAGATCCAATAAAATGAAGAGAAAAAAAATTGAGTTATGTGGTTTTGTTTGTTTGTTTGTTTCCTTGAGTATTCAGCACCCTGGCTGCAAGAGCAAGAGGTACAACATTACTACTTCAGGCATTTACAAACAGAGATGAATATCAATGCTGAGGATGATGACCTAGATATGGTCAAATGAAATGGAAAGAAAGTGATCACAATTTTGACTAACAAATCAGTGATAGAAATGGTAGATCAGCACAGAAAATAATGTGGCTGTGTTTAAGTGTTCTTAGACAACATGTGCAGGTGAGTATAAAGAATAAAAGTAGTTGCCAGTATATGCCCACAATTATGGACTGAATTGTGTCCTAATCAGATTTATAGGTTGAAAGATGAGCCCTAGTGTAACTTCTTTTGGACATTGGAACTTTAAAGAGCTAGATAATGTTACATGGTACCACAGAATTGTGCCCTAATCCAGTAAGACTGAAGTTCTTATAAGAACAGGAGGAGCCACAAGAAGTGTGTATATAAAAAGGAAAGTCATGTGACTATAAGAGCAACAGGTGCCTGTCTGTAAGCCAAAAAGAGAGACTTCACTCTAAACCAACAGTGCTAACACTTACTTTGCTATTGGACTTCTAACTTTCAGAACTGTGAAGATAACACTTTCTGTACTTCAAGCTACTCAGTCTGTGGTGATGTTTTAAGGCAGCCTTATGTGAGTAATATAACTATGATTAATTTTGCTTCTTTCTCTATACATTTTATAATTTGGTTATATAATTTCAAAGATGGAGCAGTCTATCCTAAACTGCAATGTGACTTCTAGGAGTCTATTCTTTTAATTAATATGCAGGGTAGGGATAGAGCAGGAGGAAGAGGGAGAGCAAAAGCAAAGAGCAAATATCAGTTGACTCCTTCCTTGTTGTTTTCCTCTATTTGGGCTGGGCTGCTATAATAAACTCTGATAGGTAGTTTATAAATATATATATATATATATATATATATATATATATATATATATAAAACAATATCACAATTAAGGAGGTCTAAAAACCTAAGATCAAAGAGCCAGCATATTTCATGTCTGATAAAGGCCTACTTCCTTATTTACAAGCTCATATATTTGTCTCCACAAGGCAGAAAGAAAAAGAGAATGTTTTTCAGGCTATTTTATAAGAGCATTAATACCATTCATGAGGGGTCCCCCTACATGACATGATCACCTCTCCAAGGCCCCACCTTCAAATACCATCATATTAGGTATTATAATTTGAACATATGAATTTGGGAGAAACATAGATATTCAGTTCATAGCTCTTGTTTAAATAAACACAAAATGTTTTTTTTTTTTTTTAGTCCAACTTTCATTTAAGTAAACAAAACTCTCTCTAAGCAACCAATAGCGAAAGCCTGAAGGGTGACATGAGCTCTAGGAGGGGCAGACCTTTTGTGTCACTACTGTTTCCCAGTGCCCATGCCAGTGTCTGACAGGAATAGGTGTGCAATGAGTAGATGAGGTATCTCTCTTAGAAAAATAAAGGGTCCTTATCTTTAGTTAGAAAAAAAGAAGAATGATTTGTGTATGCCTCATGTCATATGTCACATGCAATAATTTACAGCCCATTAATTTTAAATAGCATTATATATCTTGTGTCTGCCCATTATGTATGATTAAGTATTCACAGTGGAAGGTAACAGAAAGCAAGCACACCTATTGGAAATTTCTCACGTACTTTACAGAAGATAAAGTTAAGGCCTAGATAAATGAGTTGTTCATAATCATAGGACTAGTATACATCAGTCCTCCAGAGGACTAAACTAGGATGTGCAGACACCATGACATCCTAGGAAGAATAGAAAAAATATGTGTATATCACTCTAATCCAAATAGCAATATACCTCTCATTTCTTCTCGTCCACTTAACTGGAAAATTATATTTTCTTATCTTTAGCCTGCCAAGTGTCCTTGATTCCCTCCCTGGATTCCAAGTACATGGCTGGTGGTAGTCAAGAGAGAATGATGGTTTTCATTTGTAATCTACTTAGGTTTGCTCTTCCTTGGACAACTTCCAGTTGTCAAATATGCCAAGGAACCTCAAAGATATTATTGGTAATTATTTGCTGATTTTGACTGTGTCGCCTCAGCCCTAATATTTTTTTAATTTATTAGAATAGAGCTATGATTTCTATATTACCCCACAGGAAGTATCACTAACTAGATTTATGATGCTGTTCATTTCATCTGTTATTAATATGTCAAACCTAATGTAAAGATCTGTTGAATGACTACTGGCAGGTGATTTCTAATTATAATTTGGATTGTTGCAAAGGTTTTAAGGATAACTAAAAGAAAGCTTATATGTTTTGAAAAATATTGAGCAGTTAAAAATTTCTATATATAGTTGATTAACAAACAGCATTTGTAAACTTGCAGTCACTTTATTTTAGAATTATATACCTTATAGGAGTATAGTTGTGGATTTTTAGACCCTCTCTTCAAACAGAAATAAATTTATCATACTTGAGGTCATTGTCATATTCAACAGCCTCTGTAGTGAAGGCAGAAAAGCTTAGGTGATATTTTACAGTCTATTTTTTTCTCTTTATCTGTGCCATTTATGCATATAAATTTGTGCAAACAAGATTTACCTAATGTTTCCACACTGCTCCCCAAAACTGTTTGATTTTACCAATAAATCCAGTTGTAGAGTCTAGTTACAATTCATAGTTAATGAAGGGAATCTATGTCAAGCAGAATAGGGTATTATGAACTACATTCCCATGTCACTTCTTTTTTAAAAAAATATTTATTCTTAAGTTTTTTTTTAGGACACAATATCCTTATTTTACATTTATGTGGTGCTGAGGATTGAACCCAGTGCTTCATGCATGCTAGGAAAGCACTCTATCACTGAGCCAAAACCCCAGCCCCATTCCGTGTTATTTCAACAAGATCAATAATATGAGACTTCAATAAACTACAGGCCAGCCAAGATATGCTATCTTTCTAATCTCATCAAGCAACTATCAAGTCTCAGATAACATGTCTTTATCCATGTAAATAAAGTTCATTGATGGAAATCAATACTTTTCAGAGTACTTCTCATAGAACTATATATATGTACTCATCAAAAAAGGTACACTAACAGGAATGTGGCACTGTAAGTGGAAAGGGAAAGGAAAAAAAGTTGAAAAGTACAGCAAAGAAAGTTAAGAATCAATTTCTCTCTGAATTTCCTGGGAAGTAATGTTTTCAGGTGGTTCAGAGATTAAAGGACCAGGCAGTGATGTAGGAAGAGTTCAACTTCAGTAAGCGGGAATCAATAACTAATGCTACACGAAAAACCAAGCCAGACTATGATTTAATCAGGAAATTTTACTTTTATGAAGGTGGATATTGTACATAGAGAAGGAAAATGTGCAACCTTTCTTTTGCAAAACATAACGATATGTTCTCATTTCTGTTTTTCAAAGAGAAGTTAAAGATATTAGTGAATTTAATATTCTTTATTAAAGCTCATAACCATAATTAAACATATATTTGCTCTCTATCTGACCCTAATTCCAAAGGGTTAATGCTGATAATTGCTCATGTATCTTACATTATTTAACCTTCTTTATGAATATAATCTCTCAGATCCCCATGATCAATCTTCTCAAGTAGTATGGTCTCAAATTTTCTTAGTGTTCCTTCTTTAATTCAAAACTATTTGTTTGAAATTATTAAAATGTCCATTTTGAAGAAATTTATGTATCTCAGCAATATAAATTGTTAAATTGTCAATTTTGAAGATGTTTATGTATCGCAGCAATATAAGTATTTCAAATTCTTGTCTTAAATGCTTTTAGCTATAACAAGCCTTGAAATCTTGTGAGTATATGTGTACAAGTATTTATAATGTCAACAAGCACTCAGTTGCATGTTGGTATTGTTTTAGTTAGCTTTCTTGCTAATGTGACTTAAAGAACCAACCAGTACAATTGTAGAGGAAGAAAAGTTTATTTGAGAGCTCACAGTTTCAGAGGTCCACAGAGGGCTCCATTCCTCTGGGCTGGAGGTGAGTCAGGACATCATGGCTGAAGAATTGGTGGAGAAAAGCAGCTAACATCATGGTGATCAGGAAGCAGAGAGAGTCTATTTGGCAGATACAAATATGCACACAAAGCCACACCCCAATTCCCACCCCCTACAGCCACACCCTACCACTTCAGTTACCACTTCAATTAATCCCTAACAGAGGATAACATCACTGATTGGGTTAAGAATTACAACCCAATCATTTCTCCTCTATATTCTCCCAATCATTTCTCCTGTGAGATTTTGGGGGATACCTCACATCCAAACCATAATAGGTATAAAGTTACACAATGCAGAAATGGTTAAGTAAAAAGATCAAGTGAATGTTCCAAAATAAAGCAATACCACAAAACTGGCAGAAATCAGAAATACTATAAAAACTGCATGATCTGGACTCTATCTAAATATATATAAATATAGATGTGTGTGTATATGTGTGTGAGCAGCTAAGCTTTATTTTTGCCCCTAATATCAATAAATTATTTTTCATTATTATTATGTGTACAGATTTGTTCATAATCAATCAAAGAAAATAATGTTACAGTATGTGATTTATCAGTCTTTAATTAGCATTTCTGAATATTTACAAAAAAATAGTCCTAAATCAGTAATATCCCAAAATATTCAAAGAAAAGTAATTATTGTTTAAAAGTGAGCAACATTCATTAGATAACATATTATAAATTGTGTCTCTAAGTGGAGATTGTTTTGTTTGAAAGTTATATGACATATTTTCAGGATATTTTAATGAGGAAATAATGCATATAGCTATATTTCATATATTAGGGCACATGCAGAGATAGAAAAGTCATATTTCCTGCCTAAATGTATAAAATTAAAATAAACATTTTTACCACTAATATTTTTATTATTGAATATTGGCTAATATGACCATACATAGATTTAAAAGATAACTGTGTTTATAAATATTATTATTTAAAAATACCAAAATAATTCTTGAAGAAGAATAAAATTTAAACAGTATTACAATTTATGTAGGTAATCGACAGACATTCAAGTTCATTATGTTGGTATGCATGGAGTAAACAGTTCACTGTGGCCAAAGAATAACACCATAGTCATTTTCACATCTGATCCTCAAAATCTTCATTCATCAAAACATGGCTCATTATTTATTTGATCTATATATTGAATAGAAATTCTTTCAATATTTTAATAAGAAGGGGATGCATCTTAGTATACATAACTAAAAATAAAACAGTAGCATTTATTTATTAAGATTACTCTCAAATCTTGAAACTTTTTACAATTTTGTAACATAAGAATTTGACTTCTGTAAAAATAACTATTCTCTGCACTATGAAGTGATGATAAAATGTTTGAAAAGATTGAAATGTTTTATAAGAGGATACTTTATACTCATTAAACTGCATGTTGTAAAACTGCTTTTCATGATCCTCCTACATTAACTGATGAAGGATAAAAGAATATTAAATTTTCTCCTATGAGGTATAAATCTTTGGCTTGTTCATTTTAAATGGGCATCAGAATATGAGGTATTTTATCTTGTGTAATCTAAAAATGCTAACTTTACCTCATTCTTGGCAATGAAGTACAGAAGAAAAGTGAATGAAATCAAGGGTAAATTCATCCCCCAAATTACTATTAATTCCAGAATGCCTGAAATTTAATAAAGTAGCAATGAGACTATTTTTTATTGTATGTAAAAAATTATATCATGTGTAAAAAAGAATACTGGATTCTCACTCGCTTCATTTTTTAGAAGAGATTTTGGATGGAATAAACAAATAATTCAAAATCATTAAATAGAGTGGCACTATATTTATGTTTTAGCAATGGAGCTGATGTGCTAAATCCAAAGATTTTGACTTTAATATTATGATTAAAAACTTGGCTGAGGTGCATGTAATTCAGTTTTACTGTGATAACAATTTATACTATTAAATATAATGAAGGTGAAAAATATAGATATTTTTAAGCAGTATATACCCAAGATAAGAAGTTTTAGAAAATGCTCATTGGGATTTTTGAATCTCTAAATTAAAGAACAAGTATGTATTTAAACATTCAAACAAAGGCACATATTTCAAGAAATATCTGATATGAAAAAACAAAAGAAACTAAGTTTTAGCATGTTGAAAGATTACAATGAAAACCTAGCACAATAGGTTGAGTTTTTAAATCAAACTTTGCTTAAAATTAAAGCTAAAAAGCTTTTGCTTCAGGTAAGGTGAAGGAACAGGCACCAATTTTCCCTTCTGATGCAAACAACTAAATAATCAGAGAATCACAAGACCAAGATTTTCCAGTATTTTCCCAATCAGTAAGAACAGTTATCCCAGAGAAAAGGCGATAAGTCTTATGATGATCTCAGCTCACTTTCTGGAATAGTTTCTGTACCTCACCACAGTAAGGACGACATAACAAAGACACTTTCTGATAAGTGAAGAATACAGAAAATCACAAATCAGAGAGACAAGGTCATTAGAAATTCCAGAAATTAAAAAAAATGGAAATACTGAAAGAAGACAAAGAAAGGTAAAGATAGGAGATGCAGTTCAATTAATTAATAAAGATATCAAGGCACCTGCTATAAATGCAATGCTATGTTCCTGCAGGTAGATAAAACGTGGAATCAATGTGGTAAAATTTGGAAAATATGTACAAAATCCAAACACAAGTTCTTAGAGAAAAATATAAACTATTTTTTGGAAAAGCTATATTGCAAAAGCATAATAAGCATAATTAGGCTTAAGTACTACATAAAAATGAAAACTAATTTGAAGCAATAGATATAGTAATTGAAAATAACAAAAATAAGACACCTAGAAAAACAGGGAAGAAGAAACACCAAACCTCAATGACTTATGAGATACATCATTGAATCTAACATTCACTTTATAAACTGAATCCTAAAAATGAAAGAGGAAAAACATAAAATATATTTAAAATTATAATGAGTCAAAATATTCAATTGTGAAGAAATATATAAACCAATATGTAAAAAGTTCATTAATACCAAGTATAAAATCATGAAGAAAACTCTGCATGGTACATTAAAATCACTGAAAGTGAGTGATTTAAAAATATTTAGGGGGCTGGGGCTGTGGCTCAAGTGGTAACCCGCTCACCTGGCATGCCCGGTTCGATCCTCAGCACCACATAAAAATAAAATAAAAATAAAATATGTTGTGTCCACCGAAAACTGAAAAATAAATATTAAAAAATTCTCTCTCTCACTCTTCAAAAAAATAAATAAATTAAAATATTTAGGCTGGGTACAATGGCAGGAGAATTGCAACTTTGAGGCCAGCCTCAACAACTTAGTGAGATCCAGTCTCAATATAAAAAAAAAAAAAAAAAAAAAAAAAAAAAAACCAGGGGAGCTGGGGATATGACTCAGTGGTAGAGAGCACCTCTAGGTTCAACCCCTAGTAATGACAAATGAATGAACAAATGAATGAATGAATACAAATTTTACACATAGAAAATATATTAAAAAGACAAAGTTTGTGACACAATGACAGCTAGCACCTTATCAGAATTCAAGGCTGTCATAAGAAAATGGAATACAATTTAACAAAATAGGGAGAAACAATCAAAGCATTGAAAGTAAAACTAAACAAAACTTTCATACCATCAAAATACATTCCACAAATAAAAAAAGGAAAGACTTCATCATTGAAATATAAAAGCAAAGAAAATTCATCACTAGTATATTTACACTATAGAAAAAGTTTTGAAACAATTTTTTTCAGATTGAAGGAAAATGGTAAAATATGAACATATTTACTGAGAAAGGAATGAAAAGCAGCAGAAATGCCATATATACAGTGATAGATATTTTCATGTTTAAAGTAAATTCCTTAAAAATTTACTGTTTAATGCAAATTAATATGACATTGGGAGTTATAGTATATATATATATATATATATATATATATATATATACTATATATATGTATATACTATATATATATACATATATATGTTCTATAACTTAATTATATATAATTAAGTTATAGAACAATAATATAAAGAGAATAGTTTGAAAACTATCAGCTGACTTCATTTCGTGTTTTATAAGATATTAATAATAAAAAATATAATTAAGGGTTATTTAAAAGTAACATAAAATTACCTTTTCAAAATTAAATTTTCTATCATAGAAAAAATATGTCATTCACACAGATAACCATGTATTATATTGATGTCTTTAACAATCAGATGATTTATTCTGTATAATCCTACTTATACTGAATAATAGCACTTATATACCACTTTATTAAGAAATTCATAGTTTCACAATAACTGAGAGAGGAAATTATACACCAATAACTCATACAATAATTCTTCTCTGTAGCAGATATTTGCAGATGACAGTGAAGTGTGGATCTCAACTTAATAGCCATATATTTGGGGAACTTTCCTTGTTACCATATAGACTAGATAAAAATCCTTCAATTATATTTTCCTCATAGTCTTGACTCTCCATTAACAGACCTACTCATATTTAAAGTTACATATTTATTTTCATGATTAGCTGACTCATGATATCTGCAAAAATTCTCCAAGCCTAGTGAAAGAAAAACTATTATGTCTTCATGTGTATCCTTGTAGAGTTTCTTTCTAGGATATTTATCGGTCACTCTTATTACATTGCCTGAGACAAAAATGATTCCTACTTTGAAAAAAGATTTTCTTTTTATAAAATAAATTTTAAAATAGTTAATGATAAATGTTTTGCTTCAAAAAATGATAAATACATTATGAAGTTAATAAAGTACAAGCTAACAATTGTTTTAATACTTTGGAATTTGCTTCTCTTTATATTTTACAAACAGGTCTCGTTTTTTTTAAGCATATTGCCAGAAAAAAAGTAATTGTACAACTTTTTTTTAATCTAACTATGATAATGCTCCTTGAAATGTCACTTAGAAGCTGCTCCCATCAATGACTGGAGTCTGCTTCCTCATTCTTGGTGCATAGACTTGCACTGGGTTTAACAGATAACAAATGTGTTAGCTTGCTTTTGCTATAACAAAATACTTGAGATAATCTACTTAAGGGAAAATAGATTTATTTTGTTTCTTAATTTTAGAGTTTTCAGTTCATAGTTGATTAAATTCACCTCTTTGGGCCTGTAGTGATATATGACTTCATAGTGAATAGAGCATGGCAGAGTCAATCTTTTGGAAACTTATTGACATCATGGTAGCTGGAAAGCAAAAAGAAGAGAGAAAGGAAAGAGATTTTCAATATCCTCTTCCAGGGCACACTCCCAATGACTTCACTTCCTTTCATTATGCCCACATACTGAAGATCTACCCTCTGCTAATAGTACCACATGCTGGCAACCAAGCATTTTACACATGGCCATTGGGGAACATTCACAATCCTAACTACAGCAGTAAGGAAAGTGATGGTCATTATTTGATATCTCAGCCTCTCAGGCTTTACATAGCTTCTCTCATACCACAGGTCCACCAAATCAGCCAGTCTAGTCTGTTGCACTACACAGGCTCATGCAGCTTGCAATGAATGTTCTTGTTGAAATCATATTAGACATTCAGCTCATTTTGATCTCACAGCTGACCACTAACCCATGAATGCAGATGAAGTCAGTTCTGCCTGTCCTAGATCAGCACAATTGTCTAGGCAACACTATTAAATTACTGTGTTCAGTGAATTTGCACAACAAATTATACCAAGAATGATAATAGTAAAGGATACATGTTGACAAAATATTATAAACTGTAAGATAATTTTTCCCAGTTATTATCTGGTTTCAAAGTTGTATCTAAGTTGAATGGACATCAATTCAAATTCAAAAAATAATTTAAAAATAATTAAAAGCAAAAAATTTCCAATATATATTTTCAAGTGATATAGGAAAAAAAAGTACATTGTTAGTCTTCAGAGGAACATTTTAAAATTCATGGAAACTAATAAAAATTTGTTTTCTGTCTTAACACTATTTACATTTTCTCTCCTTTCTCCACATTCTGCTACTCCAATTTCCACATTTCCTTTCCAAAATCCTATAAAAATTGCCTGAAAGTTTTTCCCTCCCCCCAAAAAAATACATTTGTCAGGCAATGATATAACCTTGGAGATTAAGTAAGTCCACATCTTGATGCTCTCAAGAGCTTCACAAAAACAATGTCATTTCTTTTGAAATATTTACTTTAAAAAGTTATCCTTTCATAAAAAGACAAGAAAATAGGAACACAAGTCATTTTGCTTTGAGATTATTGGTGAACTTAGTCTTGATTCTGATATTAAAGAAATTTCTTTAGACTAAAACTCATGACTTGTAAAACCTATCTAAATGCTGAGAATTTTCTCAGTATCATTAACCACCACCATTTCCTGAGTTTTTTTTAAATGAACAAAACTATGTTTTTGAATACTTCTACTTAAAAGATACTTCTTTATTTAACCATAGGCGTGAACATTTGTGTAATATGTCGAGATAACCTTATCTTTACAATGGTTTCAACTAATATATTCTTAATGCTGTGTGCAAAAATCTTGGTAGAATCATCATGAAAGCACACACTCCAAAAATGTCACCTTAAATTCATGAGTTAGGTAAAGAATATAATCTCTTCAATTTTATAGGTTGTCTTGGTTCATGAACACTGAGATGCAATCAAAAATCATTTCCAAAAAGTGTTCTTTCAATTTTATGAACTACTGTGCTTAGGAACAGTTCATGAACTTTAGGAATACAATTTTATGTTCAAAAGCATGACTTTTTTTGTGAAATATTTTGATAAATGATGCATTCAAAAAGGGAAAGATCAGAACCCTGGAAAGGACCGGCACCAGAGCCATATAAGACAAGCTGAAATGCTTCTGGAATATTTTTGAGAAAAATCATGTATCTGAAAACCTGGAAATACACTTAATCACTTTGTCTTATATAAAATATAATTTGAACAGTAGAGTCTTATTCAATCTTTTCAAAGAATCAATGGGAAGTGTTTTCACTATTTCAACCTCCAGGGGAAAATAAAGAAAAAAAAAAACTTTTCTAAATATTTGTGTCTATTCTGCTTAAAATATCAATAATTTCATTGATAATATATCTTTCTTTCTGAAATGTCTTTAATGATAGTTCTTCATTTCTTCATTTAACATATAATACACAAATTTTTATTTGGAGGAACACTTAAGAATAGTAAAAACATTCTACTCACATGATAAAGATCAATTATTATGGGTTTTAAATTCTTGCAATTAATAATTTTATAATGATAAATTTCTTTTATGTTTCACATTTTTAGGAACAAGTCTACAAAGTCTAAAAATATATGCTCTGATGATACAAATAATCATAACAATAAAACAATAATAAATAATGTGTTGCTATTGATAACATGTAAATAACATCTATATAAAGTATTTTAATCTCCACAAAAATACACATTTTTCACATGTTTAAGTAGAATATCTTAAGCTCAATAAGAAGCAAGAATCAAACACACAAGTAAAAAGCAATTAATAATAACTTACACTTAAATTAATAATAACTTACAGTTAAAAAATTTTATTACTTTTATTTTGGTCTTAGAAAACTTTTTCATCCTTTAATGACTCGCTTTCTGATCCTCGATTTGTCAACTGAAAATGGAAATAGGAAAATAAACTATCACATAGGCTTATTGCAAAGATCAAATGAAAAATATAACAATTGTCTCAGAGTTTTCTCATAGTTTCTTATATTACTGGTGCTGGTGTGGTTTGAATCATTTTTAATGGTTGACTTATTTTTATCATGAAATATTTTTCTTTATCAAATAATCAAATTTTTCTTTTTATTATTTTTAGGAAGCATAAGTAGAAAATGCATGTCAATTTTAGTTGCCTTTTAAAAAATATTCAGTTTTTTTTATAAATATTTGAAACCATCACTACCATCTTATTATTCATTCTTATTTTTATGAATTACTGGATTCACTGATCTAATAGAAATAGGGAAATTTGTTATTCCCCATGGAAATGAGTCACCATCAGTAAGAATTTTCTTTTGGTGGCATTAAGACAAACAGAGTTTGTCCTCCAATTTTCATTTCAAGGAAGTAAAAGAGTAGACTGTAGGGTTGGCACAGCCCCTCCACTGTGTCATCACAGGCGCCCCTTCTGCTTGGCTTTCATGGTTAGCCTGTGCCTCATGTTCAGAAGGTTAAATGGTAGATAATAAAGCTGCTGACTTTATGCTGAAGGTCAAGTGGTTGTGAGTGAATCAGACAGAAAAGGAGGATGAAGGGTCAAAAGGGAATTTTCTAGAAGTCGATTCAACTCACTTTCCAGAGGTTTCCTGGAAATAATGCCAGCTTTTTTTCTTTTTTCTTTTTTTTCTATTTGACTATAGTCACCTGTAGTATAAAAGAATTGTGAAAAATGCAATACTTTTGCTAAATATGCACACAAACACCTCGTGCAAATCCAGAGGTTTGTTACTAACATAAAAAGTAAAACTGAATAGTGATTAGGCAAATAGACACAAGAGGAATTTTGCATACAGACAAGGTTGGTGCAATACAGATTGCTTTTCTATATAGATTCATGAAATTCTTCTGCTCAGGAGAATTCCACAAAAAAAAAAAAAAAATTGTGAGGGATATGCTTTCCACCCTGAGCCTGCTTTAATTTATTATTTGGCAAGCTTAGCAACCTGTGATATGAAGGATCTGAAGATGCAGTATTGTTTATCTACAGATGTGTATGTAAAGGTGTCTATTGCAAATTGTGACATCATTATGTAATCCATCAGCTTAAAAACCTGATTTTTTGTGTGTTTTGGAAGCACATCTTTTTTTTTTTTTAAAAAAAAAACAACTTTATTTTATTTATTTATTGTCATGTGGTGCTGAGGATTGAACCCAGTGCTTCACACATGCTAGGCAAGCACTCTACCACTGAGCTAAAACCCCGGTCCCCACATTCTCTAATTTACTTGAAGTTTTTCATCTGCAAAATGATGTATGGCTTTCACTTTTTACATGGGATTGTATTATGAACCTTATGAAGAGAGCTCATATACATTGTCATACATTCATCATACATAATATTGTGATGAAAGCATTCCAGCACTTTTTGAGTTCATTCATTTTACTTTAAGTAGTTTTGTCAACCAGGTTATTTGCTGTTCTTAACAGACTTGAAATTTGAAAAATTTCAAACAGTTTCCCTATCAAGGGCATCATTTTGGGTATCAATTTCAATTAAACTTAGACCAGGAATATTCTGACATTATTTTCTGAATAAACATTCTTTGTGTATCTTTAAACCTCTTGTCAATAGATCTGTTCACTGATGTATCACCAGACAGTTTTTTCCTAGTTGCTATAGTACATGTGACATTTACAACTGATCTATTATTTAAGAGCTCTTACAGTTGTTACTGGAAGAGTGAAATTATCTTTTACTTCCTGTCTTCTGAGAAAGAGGACAAGTTTGGGAATATCTGTAAGCTAAGCATTTTCTCTATCATCCAATACTGTCATTATTTGCTTAGTTACTCTCATGCCAAGTGATCTTCTGTATCATAAAGATACACTAATGAGCAAGAGACACAACTTCCCTCCTCTTTTGAGCTAAATTTCTACATACAGGGAGAAAACAATGCAAGTAAGGCAATATTTAAATAATAAAATATGCATTAGTGACAAGGGCTAGGAGGAAATATAAACTTAGCATGGATTCATTTAGGTTAAAGGGTGAGAAAAGACCTCATAAAAGGTTAGCATTTGAGGTGATATCTGATTTCAAGTCAGAAGAAGGAATACTCCAGGACGAATAAATAAGAAATGCAATGGCCTCGTGGCAGGTAGGGAGTTGGTGGGTTCAGTGAGCGTAAACAAGGCTGAAGTGGCTGCAAAATCAAGAGAAAGCAGGACAAATACAAGGTGAGATAATCTAATGGTTTGTTAAGACTTGTGGCTTTTCTCTTAGAGAAAATAAAAGTTATCAAAAGTGTCATCATGGGGTTGATGTAAACTGATTTCTATTTTGGTCATTTATGATTAGTCAATGTGAAAATTTTTAGGAAATGCTGTCTCAGTGAAGCCTGATTCTGAGAAGAGAGGAGAAGCGGGGCTGGGTACTGGGAATGGTCTTGAGAAGAAACATCCAGCTCCACAATGATGTCCCTTTCTTCACATTTTGCTTTGTTTTATATGAAAACAAATCTCTTTAATGGACAAAGTTGAAATCTTTTAGCAGAGAGCCAATGCTCATTTTAGAAAGAAGAGAATTATGCTGGGCTTTACAGCCTTAAAACAAATATGTTTGAAAAAATAAGAGTAGACAGTGAATAAATACAGATTAAGCAGAATAAATATAGATGGTAATGTGATATTGCCCAACACAACATTTCTCTTTTGACCCCAGTGTCTTTACTAGCCTATTGGGAAGGAATAACGAAATAATACCAGTGCCTAGCACACAGTAAGTGATTAGTAAGAGTTTGTAAATGTGTTCTACTCTAAATTCCTTAGCGGTATGTGAAATATGCCACATATGTTTCCCTCAGATTATTACCAGGTAATTAGTATTTCCCTGTTTTTTTTCATTTATTTTAAAATAATATTAACTTTGCTAATTTTTCCCTAAAGGCATATGTTTTACCCTTCACTGTTTCTTAAATTTTCACACACTACAAGACTTTAAATAAAACCCTTCTCTCTTCTACCTTGTTTAAATCTCCTTGGGGAAATATATTTGTTGTGTTGCCTCATCTCTACTCACATTCTGATTTGGAATTCTCAGTTCTATTAGTTCCTGGAAAATTTTGTGCAGATTACATCATGCAATTCTCCTGGGTGCACAGGAATCAAATAAAGAGGCCTAGCCACCCATGACCATTCCTCTGCTTTTTCCATCAGTGAATCCTTCCTAATTAACAGATGTCTGGTTGGTTCAATTTCCCTGTCAAAGTAAAGTTCTGTATCTTGACTACAAAAAGCTGCTCATAGAAAAGGGCCTGATTATTGCCTTTGACTATTGCTGTATAATGAATAAATAATGATTTCCTTGAACTGAATCAGTTTTCCTTATTGATATCTAATTGTTTATATTTCTCAACTTTCTGATCTGAAAGTTGATATATTAAAAAAATGTTTTAAGTTTATATGTTCTTGTATATATATACTCTGCAACAGCAACTAAGTAAAATGTTTTTAAAAATGCATGTTTTGCCTGTGTCTTCCTTCCTCATTTAATCTTATCTTAAACCGTCTCTCTGGTGAGCCTAGGATAGTCATTGCATTGGAGGTACACTCTACACAACAAATTTCTCTTGGGATCAAAAAGGCTGTTCAACACTCCTAAACTCAGAATTTGCCCTTAGCTAAAGGCTCACCATTCTGGGTGATTCAACATCAACAGTGTTTTGTTCTCCATGAATTAAGAGAGTTAATAATCCCAATCAGGCAAGCAGCTCCTTTGGATTGTACCCTTCAGTTTTCTCTTGGTCCACATCCGAGTTGAGAATTTTCAGACATGATTGTGGCTGAGGCTGTCTTACTGAGGAGAGAACCATCTACACCAAGAGCCATACTACTCATAGAGCATATAGTCCCCGGGTTCCTTAGCACTCATGCCAGGTGATAAAAAAAACCAAGTCACCTCATATCTGTCTCTCTGCCCTGAGGGCTCAGAATGAGCAAAGACTGAAAGATTAGCAATTCCAGGAATGGTTCATTTGAATTGTCAATTTAACTAGATTAAGAAATGCCAAGGATTAAGAAGTTTATGGGTATGTTAATAAGAGTGATTGGCACTCTAGGAATGACTGGCATGTGGGATAGCCAACTCAAAGGAGACCTGCCTAAGAGTGGGTAGTACTGTCCAATAGGATGATGATTTTGATAGAATAAAAATTGGAAGAACAAGGAAGCAGCAGCAGATGCAATCTCAATTCTTGAATACGTTCTTGATTGTGCTGTGATAGTCTGGGATATCAGACTCTTGCTTCTTTAACTCTTTTAAAGCAGATTCTGCCAGTGTTTCCCCAGAAGCCTTCAGTCTTGGACTAGGGTAGCACCATTGATCCCTCTTGTTTTGGGGTTTCAGCCTCTTGAACTGTGCCGCTACTGGTTCTTTTAGCTCTTCAGTCTGCTGTCAGCCATTGTGGACTATCAAGCTTGTGATTGCCTAACCAACCTAATAAGTCTCCTGTTTATAATTATACTTCATGTTGATTCTGTTCCCTCTACAGAACCCTGACTTGCCAGCAAAATTTGAACTAGTTCTGACAATGCTGAAGTTGAGCAGAGTTTGTGCTCCCCAAACCACTGACAGTCAAGAAAAACCCCCAAGCTTTTTAGGTTCCTTGAAATGACTGACTACAAAGAACTTCCTTTTGTCATGTGACTTAGATAATATAAACAGATAACTCTTATTTTTACCTGTGACAAGGGCAAAGCCTCCCCCAAATTCCCATTCTTGTCTTTAAGTGATTACCTAACTGATCTGTCCTTACTTATCCATCTAGCAAAATGCTCACTAACTGGACCAAGTGTAGTCAGCTCCTTCTCCTTCCTGAATATTCCTCCACTTATTGAAATGCTGAACAATTCCTTCCTGAAAACCCCACCTAGGGATCAGCTAGTCCATCTCAGGCAAAAGTACTCCCTCATTAGCTGTCCTGTTTTTTCCTTCCTGTAGTAGAGAAAACCTCTTTTTTGATGCTTTTTGAATCCTGGTTGAATGCTCTCCATATGCTAGTAGCTCCTTTTCCTCTATGGCAAGAAAGTCTCTATTCCATCAAAGTAGTTTTTTCCTCCACTTATTGCAATAATCGTGTTGAATAAAACTTCTTCTTGCAGTCAGGATTTGTCTATATTTAGCAGTTTATACCCAAGTACTAGAATGGAGGATAAGAGGTTTATTTTTTCTCCAATGACTCAAAGTCAGTCAAAACATTGTCTTGTGTCTATAATGCTGAATGTTAGAGAAGCAAAGAAAAAAAAAAAAACCCTTAGGCTTGAATCATTAATCCAAAGACATTGACTTCAACCTCAAGATCCCCTTTTACTTGACTTCAACCTCAAAATCCCCTTTTACTTTTTGGATCATAATGAACCTCAACTGGAGTTTCACTAAAATTATGCTCCCATTATTCCTTCTGTACCCAAAAGTTTGGTTGTTGAGAAAGAGCTCATCCAAAAGAAACCTTAGAGATTAAAATAACAACAATATATAATACTTGCAAATCTGAGTTTCATGTAAGTAAATTTGTGAACCAGCTATATGTATGCACCCTGGAGTTTGAAAATGATACCTTTTTTCATAGCTTTTCCACTAATTTTACAAGTCCTTTTTTGAATCCTTCGATATACAATATTATAGATATTACTTATTATCTTTCATTGTTTTCAATCATTTTTTCCGTTTTTATGTCTTAAATATCTTATTCTTCTGAGACAATTGCTGATTATCAAGAAAGCAAAAACAATAATGCACTCTGTGAAAATGATTTTGCCAATTTAAGAAACAAGAAATAAGGAATTTGCCACATTTTACCCTACTTCAGGTGCTCTCCTATCAAGATTTTGTGTTCTGTGATTATAATAATCTGATCATCTCAGTTTGTACATGTTATTTCCTTTCATTTATTTTTCTCTATTTTCATTTAGGAGCAAGTCTGCTATCTATATTCTCCTCATGAAATTATTTTCAGTTTTAAATACTTTTACACAAACAAGAGTCAGAATAAAATTTTAGCCTATGCATGGAAGATTTATAAGTTGAATATATAGCATCTGATCTATTTACTAGAATTCTATTTTCAAGAAGTAAGAGTATAGCTGACTTTATGGTATAGTCACAATATTGTTTGCCAATTGAAGTTACTTCTATTCCCTATAAATTGTCCTTGATCTAAAGAAGCCCTTCTCTTGATTATTTATGAATGCTATTTATACAGTTAAATGCAATGGCAATGCCAACCAGCCTATTTTACAGTAGGTTAAACTCCACAGATAGAAGATATTTCTAACAGTCCAATCTTGACAGGCATACATTATACAGGAACATTGTCAGGAATGAGATAATTCATGCTGGTAATTATTTTAAAAGAGCAGGAAATAGAACCGTATTGTTAGAGAAATTTGTCAGGAGAAGCTTGAATTTTACAGATGATGTAGAAATAAGAAATAATTCAAGATAAAACATTTAAAATCCACACAATTTTAGAAAATTTAAGCAGGTCAAAAGGAAGACTGTGCCTGATCATTGAGGTTGGGAGAAATCATGTTGAGACAAGGGCATGTTGGAGGCCGAGGCCTTTGGAAACTCTTGCAAATGTACATATGGTGCTATACAAAAAAACCTGATGAAGAGTAAAATAAAAACACAGAAGGAGAAAATATCTTATTACCAGCAAAATAAAAGCTATTAAAGAATATTCACACAAAGTAGAATTCATACAACGTATATGCCTGCTAAATTTCACAGTTCACTTTGTCAGAGGTGACTGTGTTTGTCAATTAAATTTAAGCAAAAGAAAGCTTATACAAAAAGCATTTGACATGCATGGCCCACTCTCACTGAGGGGAGATATAAAGCCAGGAAGCACAAATGACACAGCTCAAGCTCTGATCTTTTCTGAAGATGATCTTTTCTCTACCTATTAATCTTTCTTAGAAATATTCACCTGGAGAGGAAAAATGCTTTTTCTTCCATCACAAAAGAAACAAGCCTTTGAAATTCAGTCTTTGTTCTTCACAATGTAGACTCATATAATGTACAAAGAGTTCTTTCTGAAGCCCATAAACAAAGGAAAGCCTTGCTGTACACAAGTTATCTCTTTAACTATGAGCCCTTTCTTCTCCTCCTCTGTCCTGATTTAAAGTGTTTCAACATGGCACAAAACTAAGATCTAATCATTGCAACAATTTACTGGGGATTCCTGCTGAGATTTTAGGAAGTATATCTCACAAAGTTATGCTAACATAGGCCCCAAAACACATTCGAAATTGGCTAAAGATAATTTGCTCATTTTTTCCTTTAAAAGTATCAAAAGAAATTAGATTTTCTATGTACCACTATCAGAGATAATCTATTTATAAGTTGTTTGTCAAAATGAATATTTTGAAATGAGGATGTAAACATGCATATTATTCCAAATAGACAATTTGCACTACAAGCAATAGAAACACTGATCAAAAGCGATTCTCTACGTCAAAGACATACTTTTTCTTGTTTCATTTATTTGTTCTTTTGTGTTTTTTTTTTTTTCAATTGTGGAAGAAATTTTTAACTTCTGAGAAAGATATACCTTTACTGTAATTCTCAGGTAAAAGTTCTGGTCTTCCAAAAATTTAAAGCATTTTGCAAACTATAAAATTTCAATCCCTGATTTTTTCTTGCCCTTGCTTCCTTTGTGAAGCAGCATTTATTTTGAAAACTTCATTCTCTCTGGCCTGCAGTTTTTGTTCAGAAGCACAAATGTTCTTGAAAAAAATCTTTATATATCCTTCTTTCTTTTAAAAATTTTTAACCTTCCAGAAATATAGGGAACTTTCAGAAGATGGATGTACCCACAAAGATTCAAACATGGAGAGAAACATTCCTAATTGTTGCTTTCTTTTTAGAATGCCAAATCTGAAATAGCCACTGGATATGGAAATTAGAAGTGAAGATGGTGTGGTGGTGATTCTGAAGGGATTCAGTCCCCCAGCAAATTCTGATAGTTTTGAAAGAGATTCCAGGCAGAGTGCCTTACAGGCTTGGAGGGGTTGAAGAAAACAATGCACAAGTTTCACATGCTCATTAAAGTCCCCATAGCCTTTATTTATTTCAATTTTTCACATTTATAAAATTAAGTAAACTACTAGTTAGTAGATAAAAGTGAGGCAGGATCACAAACTTTTCCATATACTGAAAAATACTGGATATGGACTTTTAAGCACAATTTAGACAAATGGTGACTTAACTGATCCAGTTGTAACCAGTAGGCAGCATTTTTAAATAGTCCCTTTATTAAAAAATGCTGAGAAGGAACAAGAGACAATATACTGAGGGAAAAGCAGATTCCACAAAGCTACTTCAGCTAAGTTACTAAATAAACACTTCATTAAAAAAGCAACAACAACAACACCCTCACTAAGGGAGAGGCAATTTTAAAACAACAACAACAACAAAAAAAAGAGAAATACAAAGAAAGAGAGAAGTGTGATCCATATACACACATGCTTACAAAGAAGCAGGCAGGAATAGAAGCTGTTTTTTAAAATGCCTAGATATTGAACTTGTTCTAGTAGGATATGGTTCTGAAATATCTCTCAAAGGTCAACATATCAAGGGCTTGTTTGCCAGCTTATTGGCACTATCGGAGGTCTTAGAGCCTTTAAGAGTTGGAGTCTGATAGAAGGTTGTAAATCATTGGGAACATACCCTCAAAGGGCACTGCTGAATGCTGGTCTCTTCTCTTTTCTTTGCATCTCAGCCACCAGAAGGAAGTCAGCTGGCTCAGTTATATAGTCCTGGACATGATATGCCGCTTCAACATGGACTCAAAAATAACAGGTTCACTACATCTTGGATGGAAACCTGGGAAACTGTGACACAAATTGAGTTTTTCACTCTTCACTGTGTGTGTGTGTGTGTGTGTGTGTGTGTGTGTGTGTGTGTTTTGGGTGTCTAATCCAGGGCCTTGTAAATGGGAAGCAAACACTCTACCACTGAACTACACCTTCTGCTTTTCAAATAGACTAATTTCAGCTATTTGTTGCACTAAAAGAACCAAAAACTTTTGACTGAATACAGAACATTGGTACCAAGATGTGTGGCTACTGAAGTAGGTGTTTCCAAGGAGGGTGCAGAGATTAGAGCCATTAGAAAACATGATATTATTGGCGTGAATCCCTCAAAACTCTTACTTTTCTAAAATTTTTCTTTTTAGAAGTTGATTATGTCATATATTTGTTTACAATGATGAAAAGTTGACTAACATACCATCAGTTTTCCTCTTTATATGCAGTTAACCTTCGTTCTTTGAATATGTTTCTAATGAATGTTTTGAAGTTATGTTAGTTAGCTTTTCATTACTATATCAAGTAACTAAAGTAAATAAATGGGTTTAACCAAATCCATGAATTGTAGTCCTCTTCCTTAGCATCTCTGAATGTAACTGTATTTGGACATAGGTCCATTAAATAAGAATCAATTGACATGATGTCATCATGATAATCTCTAACCTAATGTGAACAATATTCTTATAAGAAGAGAAACTTTATACACAGATTTAAAGAAATATGAGACATATAGAAGCTAAGAAAAGAAACCTCAGAAGACTCAACCCTACTGTCATTTTCTTCTCAGACTTTTAACCTCCAAAACTGTAAGGAAATAAATTCCAGGTCTTTAAACCATTATATTTGTGATACTTTGTTATGGAAGACCTAGAGTACTAACACGGTAAATTTCATAGAACTTTTAAACTTTTATATTGTAAAGGATACCATAAAGAAATTCTAAGATAACCACAGAGTTAGAGTACATGTTTTAATTATATATCTGATAAGGTACTTGTGTCTAATATATGTCAGAATCCTAACAATGCAACAATAAAATAGCAAGAAACCCTATTAAAACAAAAGCAATGATCTGAATGGAATCTCTGTACAAAAGACATACCAATGACCAATAATCAAATGAAAATTTATTCAACATCATTAGCCATGAAATAAACATAAATCAAAGCCACAAGGTGAGTATAATCCATATCCACTAGAATGGATGCAGTTAAAAATACGAATAATATTAACAGTTGATGAAGATGAATCTCACCAATCTGATCTCTCTCATACATTGATAATTAGAATATAAAACTGCTTAGACTCTAATAGTGTATCATTCTTCAAATGTTAAACACAAAGAAATTATATGACATTTACTTCTAGGTACATGCCCCAGTGGAAAAAAATACATATTAGAAAATTTGTATGCATGTATTTCTCATAAACAATTTATGATACAAAAAAACCTACTTTTAGATGACCCAAAAGATGACATAAGTGGGAAATAGTAATGATGAAGAAGATAAAAACTGAAATAAAATTCCTTCTCCACTTCACACTGATAATATTTGTGGTACCACCAATTAAAGCTATTGATTCTTTTCTGATATGTAAAGAGAAATTGAAATTGCTTATGAATGCACTTGTGGAATCCATCTTTATATTCAAAGTATATATGAGTATGAGAGAAGCCATGTGATGACACAATCCCCTCCTTAAATATCTGTAAGGAGGATAACTGATCAGTCAGATGAATATACCATCCCAGGAAAGACCATGGGCATTGTTCATACACAAGACACAAGACACACACAGGCTCAAACAGACTTCCACAAGAGATTTGTTTTGCATAACTTTGAGGATGTACTAAAAATCCATGAAACCAATTGTTTTACCCAGAAGTGAAAAACACCTTTAGAATTACAATCTTGTATAAAGTTAAACTTGATAATCTAGAGACATAGAAGAATTGAATTTACAGGTCTTCAGAATTAAATTTACAAGCCTTCAGTTTAATCAAAAAAAGTAGCATTTTGGAATGTTTTGTCTACAAGTAATTAAGCACCTGGAATAAATGTAATAACAACTAGGTGACTATTGTAGATCAACATGCTGGAACTTGGGCCATGATCTGTGAGCTGTGACAGTCTGGAGCAGAAAGAAAAGAGTCAATGTAATCTGTGTTCATATTGAACACTACTGATTTTCATAGTTGTTAATTCACTTTAATTTTTTTAACTCTTTCCAACCAAGATGAGAAAATATCACTGTGAAATTTTTGCTACAATTACTAAAATAAATTATATGCAATAGGTAATACAGTAGCTGGTGGGTTGTAGTTGTAGAGATTATGCATATTTGTTTTATGAAAAAGCCTTGACATACAACGATTTGAGTTCTAGCAGTATAATTTCAAGGAACTGAAGCCTAGATCCTGAGATTAGATAAAGGGAGTGTTTTATACCTCTACATTGTAGAGGAGAAAAAAATTATCTGGGGCTCATGGTTTCAGAGGTCTCAGTCCATAGGTGGCTGTTGCCACTGCTCTGGGCCCAAGGTAAGGCAGCACACCATGGCAGAAGGGGGTGGTGGAGGGAAGCAGTTCAACACATGGCAACAAGGAAGCAGAGAGAGTTTTCCTTACCAGGGACAAAATATGTACCCTAAAGTCACACCTCCAGTGACTTGTCTAATCTAGCCACATCCTACCTGCATATAGTTGCCACTCTGTGGCTATATCAGTGTATTAATGCATGGATTAGATTAAAGCTTTCATAACCCAGTCATTTTACCTCCGAATATTTTTGCATTTTCTTACACGTTAGCCTTTGGTGGACACTCTATATCTAAACCTTAATAGTGATAAAACACAGTAACTAAATGAGACTGCAGATTTTGGTCACAAAAGCAGAGAAATTTGGAGTAATAAATTGTAGGGTACTGGAGGCAAGACTATCTTTATTCATTTATCTTCTGAGACAGTGCTCCTTTTCATATGTCATGGGAGTGTGAGGGCTTGGATTTTCCTGAAGATGGAGCTGAGATCACATGAGATAGTGCTTTTCACACCTATGTCTAGGAAGAGCAAGTTGATCTACGCAGTAACTGAAAAGTAGGTGGATCCTGATTGTCACTGGTAGTCAGGCTATGGCTTTCTGAATCAAGAATAACTATTAATATATTACTTAGAGCTTGTGACTCTAGTGACACCAGATTTATTTCTTTCTGATTTATTTACCTTTATACTCAATGCACAAAGGACTCTAGAAATAGTTCTGAGAAGAGCAGTATGATTAATGGAATCAACTCACTGAGATATGAAGAAAGATTGTAGGAACTAAAATGTATTGTTTAGTTAAGCATCAGTTGTCGAAAGATATGATAATAGTCTCCAAGTACTTGAAAGATGAAAATAATATGCTGTCCTTCATATGCAAATTTACAACTACTAGCCCATCATTAGCAGAATACATACTTAAGTTTCTTTATCTTCATGAGTAGAGCAATCTTTATCAATTTTAAATATTCTCCTTTATCTCTAGTCCTCTGGGGGACTCATGTAATGGACCACAGTTAATTAGATCAGTTAGGAATGAAAAATGAATGCTTAATTTTCCGATTTTAATAATATTGAATCCTTGATCTAATACAATTGTGTTTCCCCCTCATATATACCAATTCTCCATTCTCCAATTTTCTATTATCTGACACCAAAAGGGTGCCAAACAATTCAGTTCAATTCTGATGTTATCTACTGTGTATTGTTCTCATATCTGACAAAACAGATTCTGTCCATTGAGATGCCCCTATTTCAGACACCAGTTACAAGTCCAACGCCACTTGTACTTTGGAATGAGTAACTGTACATTCGAAGTTCTCAGGGCCCCTGAGATACTTAGTTAGAATGGATCACAAAACTCAGGCCAAGATCTTATTATCAGTTTATCATAAAGGAAAATAGGAAAGTGATAGAGAGTGAGGCAACAGAGAGTCCCCATGCCCTCTCTGGGTACACTATGCTCCCAGCCCTTCAATCTGTCCACCAACACAAAAATTCTCAGAACCCCATCTTTTGGAAATTTTTTATGCAGACTTATTTGGCCATTCTTAAATAGTGGATTTCCAGCTCTTCTCTTTTTCTGGATATTGGGGGTAGGGCCAAAATTTCTGATTTTGTCTTAGCCTTTCTGGTGACCAGTCCCTACGATGATGGAGATGCACCAAGAATTGCCTCATTAGAACAGAAAACTCTATCAACCTATCAGAAAAATCCAAATATTTTTGGAGTTCTGTCCCAGGTATAAAGACAAAACATTTCTCTATGATACCATAAGTATATATTCCTCTTGAGTTAGATGATCACAAAGACAGTGAAATATTGAGCCATCAATTAATGAACTAACCACATACCAAAAGAAGAAAATTAGCCCTCTGAAATCATGGGTGCTGCATCCAATGATTTATCCAAGCTCTATGGAAAATATTCTCTTTTAAATTACTTCTGTACTAAATATGTACAAATTTTCCTTTATTCCCTAAATAATGCAAGAGCTATCTATATAAAATTTACATTGGATTAGGTACTAAATCTAGTCATTATTTAAAATATACAGAAAGATTTGCATATGGAAATATATATATATCTGACTTCATCAGACACAGATCTTGCATCTGTGGATCTAAGAACTAATGGATCCTAGAACTAATGGTTCCTAGAACTAATTACTCTCAGATACTGAGGGACAAACAGATTTTTGTAGCTCCAGACCAGCCATTCATTTGAAACCTCCTTCTTTGCCTGACTAAATTTGAGTCCATCTTCTCCAATTTCCACATTCTCCTGATCTTTGGCTTCTTCTTAACCTGAGCAAGTACTTAGATGTAGAATGTGCCCACTCACCAGCTTATCCCAAGGATCAGGTGACCACCATAGGCACATTTCATTTCAGATGGTACCTGTTATTCTCTTTGCTTGATCCCTCTTGCCTGCCTTGAATGTCTGCAAAGTTCTGCTTATCTTTTTCTATAAAAGAAAGTTATTTCTGTTTGCTTTTGAGATATTTTCAGATATATGAGCTCAAAGCATTCTCTAGATCGGAATTAAGTACCTTCTTATTGAAGTCTGAATTTGTTTTTATTTGATACACTGTAAAGCATATTTTGATAACACTATAATTATTTCAGGTGACAACATCAGCGTAAGGTCTACCTAGACAAAATGAAAATAAGAATTAAACAATTATAATATGAACATGGGTAGTTCAAAGTAGGAAAACTGGATAATCTTATAAATTTATGAAGTGTTTTCTGTAGGCTACCTTTTATAAGCTAAGTTCTAAAGTGAAAGAAAGGTAAAAACACATCATTCAAAAATAACATTTGGCTGCATACCAAGGAAAAATTTCTTAAAATATGAGCTACTTCATTTGTGTGAGCTCTCATGTATATAGAATTATATTATTTTTTCTCGTGTGTATATCATTTGTATAAACCTAACCAGTCATCTAGCCTAAACTTCTTTTTTTAACGTAGTGTAACAACTTTATTTTTTTAAAAAGAGAATAAAAATATGGAAGTCTTCACAAATTTGCATGTCATTCTTATGTAGAGACATGCCTGCTCTGCTTCATACCATTCAGTTTTATTATATGTGGTGCCAAAGTGAGTACCCAGTCATTTTTATACTATTATTGTTATTTTAAGAAAGATATTTTTATAAGTAGCCTTTCTGTTTCAAGGATTATGTTGAGAGGAGGCCCAATGACTCTCATTTTTGAAACAATCACAATTTTGGCATTAATTCAAAAATCTTAGAGAACAGAAAATAATTTACTCATTTTATTAGAGGTGAACAATTTGCTACTAGAAGTGGTATGAAATCATTATGGTGAAGGAACACCAGGAGTTTTTCATCCTATCTAGCTCTAATTTTGTACCTCTTAAACAATTTATTCCTATACCCTTCCCAGTATTTTCCCTAGCACCTTGGAACATGCACTCTATTCTCAACCTCTGTGAGATAAACTTCAGATTCCACATATGAGAACTGGTGGTATTTTTCTTTCTGGGTCTGAGTTATTTACTTATCATAATGTTCTCTAGTTTCTATAGCAAATATTATAAAACAGCTTGAAAGGATTTTGAACATTTTCATCATAAAAAATAAATATGCAAATAATGGATTACTAAATCTGATTTGATTATTATACAATATATCCACATATCAAAATTGCATGGCATACCCCATAAATACATACAATTAATGTCAATTAAAAAATTAAAAGCAGTGTGATGAAAGAGAATGTTGACTTTTAGATTGATTTTAGTTGATAGTGGATTTAGCTACTTCATTTGAGGAGCTCTTCCCTGTTTACTAAATCAATATTATTGAATTGATTACCTTAAATTTCAATGTATCAATTTGAAAAATATGATTTCCAATACTGTTTCTGTAATGACAATAGGAAAATTTAGATAAAACTTGAAAATATGAAAGCAATTATAAAAACAGCATTTGATATAATTTTTTAAATTTTAGTCTCCCCATATTGGTGCCAAGGATTGAACCTAGGGGCACTTAACCACTGAGCAACATTGCCAGCTATTTTATCTTATTTTTATTTTTTAGATTTTGAGACAGGGCCTCATTAAGATGCTAAGACTGGTTATGACTTGCGATCCTCATGCCTCAGCTTCCCAAACCATTGGGATTACAGGCCAGTGCCATTGCACCCCAGTTATTATAGTCTTTTCTTGAAAATAATTTTTCTAAGCAAAAAATGTCTTACTGTATGAGAAATTAACATTTTCACTTTTTGAATTTGAAATTATGTATTGTTTTTAATCAAATTATTACAATTATTTCATAATAATAATAGAAAAACTGGAATCTTCACTTTTAATGGGTAAATTTGTCAAGAAGCAATAATTATATTCACTCGTGCACTTTTGATTCCATTTCCTAACCAAATAGGAATAATAAACAACAACAACAAGGAAAAAGGATCTACAAGTTCATAAATGATGTATGTAAGGACAGTCTGAAAATCTGGCTGTGATACCTGTCACTCAGTTGATCACCAGCACTGATTCAGTTTATCGGACTGTGTAAGTGTTATGTCTCCTTTCTGATTTACTAGTCACTGTGCGTCTTTCCCAGTGCTACCACTTGCCAAAGATGATGACCTTCCCTAATGCAGGAGGGGCATCCTTTGGCAAGAGTACAAACGATCGGTTAGTAAAATTCAAGTATAAAATAAATAAAATAAGCATTAAATGAATTGCATGAAGATTTTTCACACTTCTCTAATTACTAGACATGTTGAACATTTTTTCATATATTTGTTGATTGAATTTATATCTTCAACTGGAAAGTGTTCAGCTCTTTAGCCCATTTATTGTTTGAGTTGTTTGCTTTTTGTTTGTTTTGTTGGTATTAAGTTTTTTTAGCTCTTTATATATCCTGAAGATTAGTGCTCTATCTGATGTGTGTGTGGCAAATTTTTGCCCCAAAAATGTAGGCTATCCTTTACTTCATTGATCATTGCTTTTGCTGAGAAGAAACATTTTTGAGTCCATCCCATTTATTAATTCTTGATTTTACTTCTTGTGCTTTAGGAGTCTTGTTAAGGAAGTTGGGGCCTCCTCAGATGATGAAATTTGGGCCTCCTTTTTCCTCTCTTAGGTGCAGCATCTCTAAATCCTAGGTCCTTGATCCACTTTGAGTTTTGTGCATGGTGAGAGATAGGCGTTTGGTTTCATTTTGCTGCATATGACTTTCCAGTTTTCCCATCACCATTTGTTGAAGAGGCTACATTTCCTACAGTGTATGTTTCCTCACGTTGCCTGGCTAGAAACTTTCTTATTTAATAAAGGGGCTTTATTGTGAATGAGGCTCTTTCAAGTCATTCACTTTCATGACCACTCTCAACTGGTGATGATACACATATAATTGCTGAGTAAAGATTTATTTATTTATTTATTTATTTTACTTTATGATCAGAGCCAACTCTAAGAAATCATATTTTTTCTTGCGGTTCTTATTTTTTGAAAAGATATTAAGTATAAAAGGAGTGACAGGCCACTGAAACTTCTTAGATGAGAGTTATACTCAAACTATTCCAGTTCATTACTGATTCTGTCAGTTATTTACAAAAATCATTCATTCTAGTTTCATCTTTATTCTAAACATTTAACTTACTTGCAACAATAGAAGTGATTCTTCTGAATATAAATTTGTTCTTATAAGCCATCTGCAATGTCAGGAGCAGCAATGGACTTATTTACGAGTCATTTTCAAATATAAGTCAAATACTGAGTACTCAAAGACAGCCCAGGAAAGAATGCCAGCAACAGCTGGAAACCTATTTAAATGCAAAATCTTTTATTAAATATTATTAAAAATGTTTCTCCCCAAACTACTAAATTGAATCTGCATTTTAACAAGATTCCTAGACCATTTGTATAAATAATGAAATTTAGGATGCATCAGTTTATTGCTATTAAAAGTACATTGGAATTCTCTAAGGGACCCTCTCATGTAATATGTAATTTAACTAATTGTCTTTTAAGGCACTGCACAATCCTGAGGGTATATTGTACTCTCTGAGAAAACAAAAGCAACAAATCTTAAGTTTCCATCTAGTGGGCCTATCCCCTGTTCCATCACATCTCTTACTTAAAGAAAAAGAATGATAAAACCATTTTTATTTGCATTTTGCTCAGAAAACCCAATTAAACTGTGCAAGAGAAATTTGACATTTTCTGTTGCTTCCACTGCAAGTTAAATCTTGGTTCAGGGAACAAAAAGGAAAGAAAAAAATTAAAATGTTTAAATAACCAGCAGTTTAACCATACAGATTTTGCCTCTCAAGTCACAAATACAAATTAACCAACTTCTGGAGTTTTCCATGAATCTCCATTAATATTGATTCACAGTGAACTTTTCATACTTGTTCTTGCTTCTCCGTTCTCAACACTATACTCCTGATTCAAATCACAATCATCTGTTGTCTGAATTTTCACAATTCTTTAATTTTTTTTCTGAATGTTCACACTAGTTTCCCCTGATACATTCTTTATATTGCAGACACAGTAAACTTTCTGAAATAGAAAAACTGATATTTTTCTGTTTCTTATTTTCCCTTCTCCAATGTTTTCACTTTTAACAACTTACAATGAATATTCTCAGAGACTATATCCTTGCTCTTCTTTTCCTATTTCTTTGCTACATCACCACAGGCCCATATCAATAGGGCCACCTGATCATAGGCTAGAACTTCTGAAACCATAAGTCAAAATAAAACTTTCTTCCTTTTAAGTGGATGATCTCAGGTATTTTGTTATAGTAATGGAAATTTGACTAACATACTTCTCTTCCCCAAGTAATATTGTTATATGTTTGATTATAGTCATGGGCATTAACTGCCCAAGATCATACAATTCTGTTTTTCTCCCTTTTGATATACAATTGTTTAAAAGTATCTTTCTCTCACCTCTCCTTTGTGTAGGTGAGTGAAAGGAGTGTGCTGGGTTACAAACGAGAGTCTTAGGTAGGCTAGACTAGCACTCTACTGCTAAGTTATGTACCTAACATTTTTTCTGTCTTTTATTACATTCTATTAATTCAGACACTGTTTTTTATTCAACTGGGAGACTTCATTTATACCCAATTTATATATCATTTTACTACATTCTTTGTTGATGTATTGAGTTTTTTCAAACTGGCATGTTGAACTGTTTTCTTACTACATCTTCTGTCCTCTGCTAGAAAAATGGAATAATTTACAGAGTAGTGTTTATATATTTCTGTGTCTTTATTTACAGCATTCAATGTCATCCTTAACTTTGTCTCTCAGGGATGTATCATGCCCTGCTGAAAAGATTATATTTCTGTGGAGACTAATACAAGTAACTTATATATATATATATATTTCTTCCAATAATCTGCCTTATAGAGGGCTAGAATTTGAAAGACTTAAGGAAATAGAGTCTCTGTAATATCATAACTATGTCAAGCAAGAATTAGGAAACAAGTCTCAATTAATTCAAGACTAAATTCCTCCCAGGAGCTTAGTATGTCAATACACTATCTGTTGAGTAAATGGTGATTCATGTGTTTTAGAGAAGATGAATGTGGTAGTAAAACTGACATGCTGTTCTAAAAATGCAGGACTTTGGAATTCTCCTTCTGGCAGATGGCTATTTCATTTTTACAGGGACATAGGACACAGGAGTGCATGTGGTAAGACAATGTATATTATATTTTCTCCTAAAAAGAGTTTTTATTTTTGTTAAGCACTCAGACATGTGCAGTTTGAGATTCAAAGTTCAGCACCATAAAGCTTAGAACAGACCATCTGGAGCTAAAAGTGCTTAAGAACAGGTGTTATAAATTGTCTGTTATGTCCACACAGGAACAAGTTGGTTGCAGAAAATCTGCTTTCAAGTAGAAATATGCATTGATAGATATTTCAGAATGACTAGCCTGGAAGATGTAATCTTGTGTGTCTGAATGATTTTGTCAAATAGACAATAAAGTTTAAGAACATGAATTCACATTTTGTCAAATGCCAAAATTTTAGTTTTGAAATATTTGTTGCTTAATGAATCAAACACAAGAAAGTGTTTAGTTGCAGGTATTTCTTAACATTTCCTTTCTTTGTAAAATAAAACTATCTTTTTCAGAGAATAATTACTGCAGTTTCTCACTTATATTGGTAGGTTTGTATCCAGCAATACTTTTTGGCAATCATCCTTATTTTATATGCTAAATTTTCCTTTCTTCATTAAGGAAAACCATATTTTTTTCTATATTTGTACAATTTCATCTTAATGAATGAATGGAAGGAACTTCATCTATACAATTGTTTAACTTCTCCACAGTAACATTGTCCATATATAGTGTAAAAAGCCAGAATATATATAAGTGTAGCTAATATTCAGTGAATGCAGAGCCCAGAAAACTCCTGGTTTTATTTTGGAAACTAGTTTCCCTAATACCTTAATAAATTCTTATTCTCACCACTTATTTCTAAGGAAAATTTGGAAATTTTCACTTATAATTAAAGACTTAAAACTATTTTGTAATTTAAAAATTACTGCACAGCTACTGTATGAAAGCACCAAGTTGGGGGTTGAGTTTACAAAGACAAAACTTGGCCTTTTCCATGAAGAATTTAAAGTCAAAAATAGAAAGAAGAAGAAACACTCAAATTAAAACTAACTGTGAAAACATTTGCAACTGAGAAATGTACAAATTGCCAAAGAAACACAAGAGAATTCTTTAACAGTAGGTTTTTGGAACCAGAGAATTTTACTTCACTTTCCAAATCCAACACATTAATGATTTTGTCTATTTTATCAACATCCATCTTGATTTCGTGGGATGGTAATTTATGATCTTGCTTTACTAAAAGATTTGGACTATGTATTAGTTAAAATACAACCTCAGTAGTCAGATTACTATTCTGGCATTAAATAAATATTTTATTTGAGGAAAATCATTGAAACTCTATTTTGAGTTTCTTCTTCAGTAAAATATTGCTAAAAAAATACTTCACAGCGTCTCTCTAAAGGGTGAAGTTAATTTAAAAGTTCAGAAGAATAAAATAAATGGAATATAGTAAAAGTTTGATTAGTGTTAATTAATTTACTACTTGTTTAGTACTTTTAATTCTACCTTCTATTTTATTAATCAACTGCACATATTTTGATAAGATGTATATGTGATCATTTTACTTATCTACTTACAGAACTGTTATAATAAGGAATTCCCATCTGCTTTTGAGATACAGTACCAATATTCTTTGAGACATATTAAACATATTATCATGAAAAGCTTTATTTTATCTCTAATTTCATAACTATTCAATGGTGGATACCAGTCCTCAGCTGGTGGCCAGAAAGGAGAAGCTGGTCTCAGACCTGTAACCACAAGAATCTGAATTTTGCCAATAATCCAAATAAGGAGAAAATGAAACTTCTCCTAGAGCTTCAAGGAAGGACACAGCCCTGCTTATACCTCAGCCTTGGTCTGCAGAGCACCATGTCAGATCTCCAATCAACAGAAATATAAGGAGAAGATTTGTATTGATTTAAACTACTAAGTTCACAGTTAATTTGTTATAGCAATAGAAACCCAATAAAATGTTCTATTTCACTTCAGAAACGAGATTCCTTGAATGTGCTGCATAGTGGAAATGTCCAGATAGCTATGCAATTCCTTTAGTGAGAGAGGAACTCAACTGGCATCTCTTACAAATCATGCAGTGTGCTTGTGATAAAGCCCTTACTCCACAAACAGGCTGTAATTCACCATTATCTTGTTGACAATGCTATGGTTTGTTTCACACATCATTGTTCATTAAAATAATATGAACCTGAGCCTTAGTTTCATCCCACTTCAAAGCCAAACTGCTAACAAATTTATGGTCAATTAATTTTTGTGGATGAAGAGCAGTTGGAAACTATACATTTCTTTCACCTTTATGGTTCTTTCATTTTAAGAAATTTAGCAACTTAAAACCAATGCAATATAATGTTTTTAAAGCTCTCTTTTCTATTTTTTATAATTATTGAGCCTCTTATAAAAAGCAAGCCATTTGATTATTTTTAAAGTTTAAAGTTATTTTTCTTTAGAAATTACCTATTTCAAAACTATAATTATATCATTTATTTTACACAACATTCAATTTTAAATAGAAATGCTTTATGGTGATCTGATTTCTCTTTGCTTGCAATAATTTTCCAAATATGCTTTCAATATTTAAAGGAAAAAAATTTCCTTAAAAATCATGTAAAAACATTGCTTTCGCTGTGTTGCTTATATAATATTTTTTTCAAAATAACTGGTCATAATTTTACTCATTGGGAAATCATATATCACTCCCATGTTAGAATGAAGAGGCAACTTGCACTCAAGTCTTTGCATTGGGTGATATTTTACACTAGAAATGCAGTACTAACACTATTTAACAGCTTTCTCCACAGGAATTTTAAATACCTCAACAGTTGGTGGGTGACAAATGTACCTAAAAATAGACCAACATGCTTTCTTGGTTGCAGAGAGGTCAATTACATTGTCTAAATCAGAGAATTCAACAAGAAGAAATTACTCTTGATGTATGTTTCACAATCATACAAGAATTATGTGAAAGTGGAAAACTATCAAATAAATGAGACCATAGGTTCAAAAGATTTTAAATTCCCTGAGCTTATGAAAGAATATAAAGCAATATACTACATTTCAAGAAGATGATCTTTGGAGGAATAAAGAAAAAGATAGGCAAAAATGAAACTAGGCAGGATATATCCCCTACAGTTTGAATAAAAGATGTGATATTCTAAGGCATCTGTATATCAAAAAGAAGAGAAATAATTTTCATTATTTAAAAATAAAACATAAAGTTTCAAAACCATGATTGAAATGAAAAACACTAAGGAAATATACTTTAGAATTAACAATGAAATCCTAGCAGGTGTTTGTCCCCAGGAAGTCTTAACTTATAGACAAATTTTTGAATAAAAAAAAAAGTTTAGTTGGAATTTTCCCCTGCTTATAATCACTTCAAACACAAACCATCTAACAAAACTAAGCCTGTGATCCTGATGCTTCTGTTTTTCTGTTTGCTGGTTGGTTGTTTTTTTTTGTTTGTTTTGTTTTGTTTTTTTTTAGACAGAAAAGCAATTAAAGATTTAATAGTTACAAAATATTCATTTAAAATCTATAAATGTGCAAAGTGTAATGCCTTTATGGATCTGTACACACCAAGTAACATTATACAAACAATGAAATAGTATCTGACATGTATGAGTATGTGAGAGTATGTGTGTGCATGGTGTATGGAGAGTATGGTGCTGGACTCCATGATCATACATGTCAAATCATGGTAATTACTATTAAGTATCCAATTATCCTGATCTGAGAGAGTGGCATAGACTAGTTTGATCTAGGTCCCATTTTGACTCTGAGAAAAAAAAAAAAAGCATAACATTTTTCCTTTTTTTTATGCTTACTCTACAAATCAAACTTCAAAACTTTAACTAAAATATTAAAAAGAATGCATTTTATTTTCCCTTACCTTTCCACTAAAATCACATCACTTTATAGAAATACTACAAGTTTTCTATAGAAACTGGACTCCCACTGCCCAAATTGGAGCTCTACTGCTTTGTTTGGAGCAGTTCTCTGTCTCTTAATGTCCTTAGCCTATGTCTCTTAATGTCTTTAGCCTATGGTTTCTTATGGATGTAAAGGAAATGTTTAGAGATAAACAGGTTGGTCTGGAAAGGTGGAGATCAATGCATTATATAAGAACTAGCACATTAATAGAACATAAGATGTCTTGTAAGTCAACTAATATAAATGAGTAATATCAAAAATTTTAACTATAGGAGAATAATAATGCAAGATAGTAGACCAATAAGATGGCCCCAGTAGTGATAAGGATTTTTTGCTTGGCCAAACATTAATCAGTGATTAGTCTTCAGAAACTTCTTGTTGTCCCATCTCTGAACATTTTATGAACTCCAAGCAATGAATTCTGATGTATAAATTTAACAAGAACCTTCTCTATCCTTGATATAAGATCACCTTCAGGATCTGATCAGATTCCTCATTCTCTTCTACCAAATATATAATGTCTAATTACTTGGGTTGTTTTCAGCAGGAATACTGTTAGGTCAGTTTAGACAGAATCCCTCTAACCCTTGCCCTTGTTTCTCCGTAATTTCCTAACCACTGAATCCCTGATCCATCTCCTTATCTGTAAATTCCCACTTGCCTTAATTGTGTTTGGAAGTTGATCCCAATCTCTCCTCCTCACTCTAAGAGTCTGTAATAGTGATCCCTGTATTTATTTCAGGATAAAATAAATCTGTGCTGGATAAATTCTTGGTATGCCTTAACAAATAAAATCAGATGATTTTTCTTCAGTAGTAATATTAAATAATTATTTAAAGACACTGAATCTGAGTCTATTTTCTAGGGTAAATACCACCTTCTTTTCCTACACATATTATGTGTGATACCAATGTTATGAGACATTTTGTGAAAAATAATATAAAAAAATGCTGAACAAGATTGAAATCAAGGATTTCCTTGGGCAGAAATTGATACAAGCATCAAATTGCACAATAAATTTATAATCAAAGTTCTATTTAGTCTTTATTTGTTTTCAAAAATAAATTTTGTCTTGCTATTTTAAGTTAGGATGGGCAAATTTGTTCCAGGTTAATTAATAAAATTTGTTTGGATTAATGGGGAAAAGCAATTGGAGGAGGAAGAGGAGAATGAGAAGAATTTGTCATAGGAAAGAAAGTTTCAGAGAACCTGGAAATGGAAGCTCTATATCTATAGTAGATCTAAAGATCTCAGAAATAATCCTTTATGGAAATTCATCCTAATTCAGTATTCAAGTTATTTAATGATAGTTATTATTCAAGTCAGTTTCTTTCAACACTTTTATCTGGTTAGCAAAAAAACAGTAAACATTTGAAATGAAAAGAATGCTACAGCCTGAGTGACTGAATATTGAGCCTATATGTGTGTGTGTGTGTGTGTGTATATATATATATATATATATATATATATATATATATATATATATATTTTTTTTACTAAAAGGATTTTTTGTCTGTGAATATTTATTATACAGAATGGCAGTTTTATTGTGTCATATTCACATATACATAAAAGTAAAATTTAATAAAATATTGCAATCATATTGTGAAAATAAAATATGGTTGTGTTTTGAGATATTGTATGCTATTAATTTTAAAACATGCATTACCATTTAATATTATGACTGTCAAATAATACAATCTTTATATATCAAACATTATAAGTTATACATTGAAATGAGTTCTAGAATAAAATATCAAATAACCGAATTTCTTTATTTCACTAGAAATTTCTAAACAGCTTCTACATAAGTAGACTATCTGACAAATTCTTGATTTTAAAATGGCATTTTATTTCTCAGAATATTATGGCACGTGAAAGGAAATTCTTCTCCAGTCTTGAGTTTGACTCTCAAGAAAATGTCTGCTAACATGGCAGTGATCTAAGTACAGAAGAGCAAGAGTGGCATAAGAGTAAAAGTCAATTTCCTGTATTTTTTATGGTAGAGTGGAGGAACTTCACCCCAGAATCACATAAGCAGGATTTTAAAACTTGAGAAATAAGTTCAATTTTGAGAACATATGTAGTGTCTCCAAAATTGGGTATATCTTAACAACCAAAATCTTTCTGTTCACTAGATGAACAATGAAAATAAAAGAAAAATTTATAAAAAAATAATTATTGTGCTTAAAACAATGTTCACAGATTGTAGGGATAATATATCAAAATTAGACTAAAAAATATAGTTAACACCGATTGAGTTCTTACTCTGAGGTATTTTTAAAGCACTTTATAGATATAAATACACTTAAAATTCACAGAAATAATACTGAGGTAGACAATAATAATAGCTTCCATTTGCAAAAGGAAAAAATGAGTTAGAGGTAGTTTAATCAAGTTTTCCATAATTAAGAAATTAGCAAAATAAAGATATAGTTTTCAAACTTTGAGCCTGTACTCTTACAATAGAGAAAAATATGAAAAATCTTTAATTACATCCTGTACCTTCAGTGTTAAGGAGTTATTTATATCAGAACTAAAGAACAAGTTCTCATTTCATTCTTATGTTCTGTGTATTTCACATTTCTTATGATAAAAAGGACAGTGATATGCCTATATTTTCCTTACTTCTTTTACTAAGAATTAAGTACTGTTACAAGATGACTATCTTCTTTTAAAAATCATAAGCACATGTTAAAATGCTTAGAAATAATTTGTTTTTGGAAAATATCTTTAAAAATTCTTGTGAGTATAATGTAGAAACTTAAGTAATATTTATTCTTCCTGGAGAAAATATTAACAAAGTTTACAGATTGATGAAGTGATGATTTATAGGACTGAAACTTCCAGTGTCAAGAAATAATTTGTCCAACTTTAATATAACAGTTCAATCTTTTCTCAGATTATTCTACAAAAGTTTATTTAAAACAAGAGCATACTTCTGAATTGTAAGCATCTTGTAATGTAACTTCCAAAATCTAGAAATAACTTATAAATATACTCTTAATAAGCATTTTGTGAATAAGGACAGAGTAAGTAGGTGCATGCACTATAGTTAAAAATAAATTTGAGTGGGCATGTGCCTGTAATCCAAACTAATCAAGAGGTTGAGGGAGGAGTCTCTCAAGTTCAAGGACTGCCTAAACAGTTTAATAAAATCTTATCTTAAAATAAAAAATTTAGAGAGAACTATATATGTAACTTAGAGGTAATTTATCCCTGGATTCAATCTCAACTACTTTAAATAATAGCAAGAATAAGAAGAAGGAGAAGAAAAATAAGTAGTTTGAGATAACCATTCAATTATTATAACTGGGGCTAGGGTTGTATCTCAGTGGTAGAGCACTTGCCTAGCATGCATGAGGCACTGAGTTAGATCCTCAGCACCACATAAAAATAAATAAATAAAAATAAATGTATTGTGTCTGTCTACAACTAAAAAAAAAATAATTTTGTGTAACTGAAGTCAATTTTATTTAACTGCTAAGCCCTCTTTACCATTTTACCATACCAAATACTATTAGACTAATAGTATTAACAGGATTTAGAATAAAATATTGAAAACATATCTTTCAAAATTTTAAGTTTACAACAAAAAATTACAAGAGATAAATGAACTACTTGCTTGCAAACTCAATACTCAAAATTATTGAATATCTTTGCAAATTTCTCCAAATTGATGTTAAATTTCATGTAATATTATATGTAAGATCTTGAGATATAATTGACCTACAACAAATGACATCCGTTTAAAATACACAAGTAAAAAAGTTCTAAAATATGTATATATTTGTGTAAACACAATTATATTTATAAAGCAAAACATGTCAATCTTTCCTGTTTCTTCTATATCCTTTTAAGTTTGGCCTCTTTCACTTAGCATAATAATTTTCAGTTTCATTATCCATATTCCTTGTGTATAAGTGGATATATATTTATTATCAATAGTTTTTTTTTTTTTTTAATATTTTTATTATTTATTTTTTAGTTCTCGGCAGACACACCATCTTTGTTGGTATGTGGTGCTGAGGATCGAACCCGGGCCGCAGGCATGCCAGGGGAGCGCGCTACCGCTCGAGCCACATCCCCAGCCCCACAATGCCTTTATTTTCATGTGGTGCTGAGGATCGAACCCAGGTCCCTCCTGTGCTAGGCGAGCGCTCTACCACTGAGCCACAATCCCAGCCAAATAGTTTTTTATTAAATGTCTATTCCATGCCTGTAATCCCAGAGGCTCAGGAGGCTAAGGGCAAGAGGATCATGTGTTCAAAGCCAGCCTCAGCAAAAGTGAGGTGATAAGCAACTCAGTGAGCCCCTGTCTCTAAATAAAATACAAAATAGGTCTGGGAATGTGACTTAGTGGTCGAGTGGCTCTGAGTTCAATCCCTGGTACCATCTCCAAAAATGTCTATTTGATAATTTGGTTATTATTTTATTTTTAACAAATATATGGGGTGTTGGAAGGTTTTATCTACTATGAATAAAATTATATAAAAATTTACATGAATATGAGTTGTCATTTCCCATAGGTCATATGGGCCACATGACAACTATATATCAACTTTTTGGAAACTGTCAAAACTTTTTTTCAAAGTAAGTGAACTATTTAGATGATAAAGTATGAGAATTTCAGTTTCTTTACATCATCATAAGCATTTACTATTGATAATAATTTTAAACTTTGTTTATATGCAGAATCTCTCTTCACTATGAGCTCACTTTACCACAATGGTGCATTCCTTAAAGTCAATGAACTATAGACACAAATAATACCACCCTAATCCATAATTTACAATAATGTTCATTCTTGGTGCTGTATATTGTACCAGGTTTTGTCAAATGTATAATGACATGTATTCACCATTGTAGAATTGTACAAAATTTTTCCCTGCCCTAAAAATCTTCTGTACTTAATTTGCTGAATCTAATGTAATTTCAATTTTGCACTTTCCTAATGATAACACTGAATATCTCTTTGTATCACTTATTTGTCAACTATATATCTTTAGTGAGGTGTTGCTCAGATCTTTTGCCCATTTTCTTTAATCTAATAGTTCATTTATGTTTTGTTGAGTTTTAAGTGTTCTGTGTATGTATCATATCTAATTATTTTGGCATTGAATAGGCTACATTTGCTCTATATTTTTTGCCTTTCCATAAATCAGTTGACCTCATTTACTTGCATTTATTTCTATCTACTCTACATTCTGTTTCATTTTTATCAGTCTAATTTTTTTTGCTAATGCTACACTTTTTTTTTTATTTCAGTAGCATTATAGTAAGTTGTGATACAAGATAGTGGCTGTTGTCTAACTTTGTTTTTAAATACTAAGTGATCTATTTTGGGGTCTTTTCTTCCTCCATGTAAAACTATAGAATATTTGTCAATGTCTACATTATAAATTGCTTGAGTTTTGACTGAGGTTGCTCTGAAACTGTAAATGAAGAAATGAGGAATTGACATCTTGACAAAAATCATCCTATCTGTGAGAATGAGAAATATTTCCTTTTACTTATTCTAAATAATGATGTTGTTTTTTATCAGATACTTTTCTGCATGTAGACCTTCTATATATTTTCTCAGTATGCTTAAATGTTTTATTTTTGAGATACAAATGCATAAATGGTAAGGTACTTTTTTATTCATTCTTTTCAGTTATACATGAAAGTATATTTTGACATTTATACAAACATGAAGTATGTCTTATTCTAATTTCTAACTCCATTTTTTCATTGATGGTAAGAATAATTGACTCTTCTATATTAACTTTTATTCTGGAGCCTTACTATGATCACTAATAGAAGAGATTTTTTGTTACTGATTTTTGTTGCTTTTTTTCACATTTTCTACATGTTCATATCATTGGTGACCAAAGAAAGTTTTATTTTTTTCCTTCCCTGTCAATGTAGTTGTTGTCAAAATTATTGTATTTTATAGGAGTTCTGGTATGATGTTGAGAAGCAGTGGTAAGAGATAGCACCCTAGCATATTCCTGATTTTTTTTTTGCTTCCCCAGAGCTAGTTCTTTTTTAAAAATTATTTTTAAATTTATATATGACAATGGAGTGTATTACAATTTTTATTACACATATAGAGCACAATTTCTCATATCTTTGGTTTTATACACAGTATATTCACACCAATTTGTGTCTTTATACATGTATTTTGGATAATAATGTCCATCACAGTCCACCGACATCTAAACCCATGCCCCTTCCCTTCTAATCCCACCTCGTAACAGGAAAACCTCTGGTTTCTCACTATTAAATATGATATTTAATGTAGTTTTTTGTAAGAGTTCTTTATCAAGTTGAGAAGTCTCTACTATACTATTAATTTGCTAAGAATTTTTAGCATGAATGGTTCTTGAATTTTTCTCCATCGACACTTATTTTATAATTATTTTTAAGTAAACATAGGATTTTATTTTAGCCTGTTGATGTGAAGAATAAAACAAATTGATTTCCAAATTTTGAACTAGCCTTACATACTTGGTCTAAATACTACTTATTCATGGTGCTTAATTTTTTATATAGTGGGATTTCATTTGCTACTGATTTGTTGAGTAGGGTAATTTCCTTATTTGTGAGAGATATTGCTCTGTATTTTCTTACAATACCTTTGGTTTGGTATTAAGATAATTCTGGCCTTATGAAATGAGTGAAGGAGCATGCCTAGTTCTTCCATAGTTTGGAAGAGATAGTAAATGATTGGTGTAATTTCCTTTTTAAATGTTTGATGGAATTTTCTAGAAGTTACCAACAGGTTCATCTGTGATTATTTCTTTTTTGGAATACTATTAATTATTGACTCATTGTCTTCACATACTTCTATTCAGACTGTTTATTTCTTCCATATGAGTTTTAGATTCATCTTTCAAAGAATTGGATCCTTTAATCTTGCTGATCAAATTTATGGACATACAATTGTTCATAATATTTCTTAATTTTTTTCCTTTAGTATTCATGAGATATGTAGTGATGAACCTTTTTTCATGTATGACAATAGTATTTTTGTTTCTCTTTTTCTTTTCTTCCTTATCCTGGCTAGAGACTTACATATTTAATTCACATTTTCAAAGTATGAAAGTTTTGTCTTCTTGGTTTTCACTGATGGTTTCCTGTTTTTCTTTGATTTCTATGCTAATTTTTACCTATTTTATTATGCTCACTTTGGAGTTACTTTGTTGCTATTTTATTAGTTTTCTAAGTGCAATATTACATTACTAGTTTTGGACATTTCTTCTATTCTAATATATGCATTCAATGCTATAAATTTCACATAGCATTGCTTTCAAGGATTCCTATATATTTCTGAATAGTTGTGTTTTGAAAAGTAGTGTTTCAATTTTCATATGGTTAGAAAACTTTTAAACTTTTTTCTTGAGATTTCATCTTTGACAAGTGTTATTTAGAAGTGCATCATTTATTTCCAATTTATCTTCAATCTCTCATTTATCTTTCATGTATTAATTTTTAGTTTAGTTCCATTATAAGATGAGAATAGCATGTTTTATGTATTTTTAAATTTGTTAGTATGTGTCCCGCTTCCCAGAATGTGGTCTATTTTGCTGAATGTTCCATGTGAGTAGCCTGCTATGTTTGGATTAAGCAGTGTATAGATGTTAATTATATTCAGTTGATTCTTAATGTTGTATAGTTCAACTATGCCTTTAAGATCTTCTCTCTGATGAAACTAGATCTGATATAGGACAGTTAAAGTCTCCATGTATAATAATACATTCATCTGTTTCTCCTTGAAATCCTAGAGAATTTTACCTTACACAGTTTGACACTCTATTATTAAGTACATAAGTTGGTTTCATAGAAATTTATAACAAAAATGTTAGTTATCAGAGGCTGAGAGAAAATGGGTAAAGAGAAAGAGAGAGGTGGGAAAAGATTACTCAGTGGTTAAAAATTTACAGTTAAATAGAACCAAGAATATCTGGTGTGCTTTTGTCTAATAGGATGACTATACACAGTAATAATATACTATACATTTCAAACTTAAGAAGAAAGGATTTTAAAGATGTTATCCATATAGAAAAGATAATTATTTTTGAAGGTAGATATGTTTAATCTGATAGGAACATTACACAGTGTATACTGTATTGAAACATCACAGGGCGGCCCCCCAGTCTATAAATTTTTTATGTTTTATGTGTAAGTTAAAAATAAATTTAACTAAAATTATTATGTCTTCTTGCAATATTCAGCTCATTATCAATATTTAATCCCTTTATTTATCTTTGATAAGTTTCATTCCTCTATTTGCCATCTGAAATTCATATACTTACTTTAGGTTTCTTTTTATTAGTATTAGCATGGTATAACTTTTTCCATATCTACATTTAATTCATATATTTCTATATATTTAAAGTAGGTTTCTTATGAATGACACATATTCTGTTCTTGTTTTCTACACATTGTGACAATCTTTATCTTTTAATTGGTGTATCTATGTCATTGAGCTTGTAATTTTTTATGTAATTGAATTGATATCTACCCTATTTATTCCTAATTTCTCTTTTTTGTCCTTTTTCTTTGTTTGTATTTTTGTCTTTTACACTATTTCACATTTTATGGTTATAATATTTTAGCATTTTTAAGATTTATTTTCTCTAATTTTTGTCATTTCAGTAATATATTTATGTATACACATGTATGATGTGAATAAAACATTCTAAGGTGCTATCACACGTAGTACGTTAACAATGCATAACAATAATGTCCTGGACATTTCAAAGCTGTAGAAGAAAAAACTTTCAACAAAAAAGAAGTGATAAATGTTTGAGGAGACAAATATGTTTACTCTTATAAAACATTATAAAATGTATACATGTATTGAAACACTACCTGTTACCCCATTAATATGTGCAGTTTTGATATTTTTGTACACCATTTAAAATAAATTTAAATTACAAAGTTATTTAAAAGTAAATTAAATCTATGTCAGAAAATTTGAATTAAAATAAAACTATTACCTTATAATTAAAAATGTCATATAATTTACTACATTTGGGGATTATTGTGTTGTATGAACTGTTCTATAGGTTCAATTAGGTATGGGAAAAATTTAAAAAAATATTTAGCTTCATTTAATCCAATGTTCTTGTGTATGGAATATAGATCACAGCTTCTAACCTTTGTAATTGTCCTCTTTAAAAAAATATTATTTCATTTAGGTTTATGAAATTATAATTTGCAGAATTAAAATTATATATGTTTAAAATTATATGTTTAAAGTGTACAATCTGTATACTCATACATTGTGAAATGATTCAATCAAGTTAATTAACATATTAATCACTTAACACAGTTCCTGTTTTTGTATGTTTATGCAAAGTCTATATATACATATTTTTATAGGGCACTACAGATATAAAATTTCATTTTGCATTTTGAAATATGATATTAAATCAATTATTTTAAAATGAAGAGAAATAATATCCTCTTATCTTCTGTTTAGCTAATTGCAATTAAATACTATAAAATATATATGTTTTTGCATTCAAAGTTATGAAGAATTATACATTGCTCTAAGCCAAGCCATCTTATGAGAGTAAGGAAATAAAAGGATGAATTGACAGGCTGGCAATTAGCTCATTTCAAAGTAGGCAGGTGGAGAACTTGCCCTTTTGCAGTGTCTCAGTGGTTTTTCAGGGCTGTGGGTAAAGAAAAGAGATAATCATCAATTCCCATTTACCCTTTTCCTCATCTCTCTGCAGCTAAAGATCACAATTATTTCTGAAATGTTTATGAATATATTTGATATTTATAAATGCCAATATAATATTCTGAAACAATAAATACATACAAATATAATCAGAAAATATCTTAAGTATCAGTTAAGTTTTTTGATTGTGTCTTGTGAAAGTAATTTATATTTTCTTTCATCACTCTTAATACACCAATAAAGAATCTGGTGGGAAGATGCAATCTTAAGATATTTTCTGAGAGTAGGGTAAAATATTACTAAAAGAGTAAAGATACTGTGGCAAATTTCCCTAAAAATTTCCCTATGCAAATAATTATACTCTGGTTCTTCTTACTATGATGAACTCAAAACCTGTTATCAACTAAATCTATGCCTCTATAAAATTGAACCAAATGCCATTCTTATATATTTGGCAACTCCCTCTAAGATTATTTTGTCAATCATTTTAAAGTGATAGTGAAGTATTTTAGACAGAAATATGTAATTTTTAAAAATTATAATATTTCACATAATGATCATTATATAGCATAACTGCTTGGTATTCACTTGTGACTTTTTAAAAATTGAACTTCCAACATAGCAAAAATGTAATGATAATTGGTAATTAGTTAACTTTTTAACATTAATTCTCGTAATCCCTAAGTGCTATATAATTTCAATAGCATATTTTTGGGAGTAAAGGCACAGACCCATTTGTCCTAAACCTTGATGACTCAATGATATTTCACTGTTGGTAGTGTCCTTTATTGCAACCCATTTTCTACTTCTAGCACTTGCCTTTACCTTGACTTTTAATTGCATTCAGCACCCTCTACAATAATATGTAACATGTGATCAATGGGAATATGAAAGACATGCTTACCTCAACATTGAGCAGTAAAGGAAAAGTTCAAAACATGTCACCAAAACAAAAACTTCTGGAGAAAACAAGGAAGTGGATAAGAAGAGTTTTTTCCAGGCATCTTTTAGCATGTTTCTATAAAAAGCTAAGAGCAGAGGTCCCTTTCTTTTGCTTCAAGAAGACATTTGAACTATATGGCTTTGTTCACTTAACAACATGAAAAGAAACCCCATTATAAAAAGTAAGAAAACATTGTATAAAACTTGGATACTTGAAAAAAGTTGTTATTTTTTGTTTGGCAATTTTACGGAGTTTAATTAACTTTAAAAGTTGCTTTCCCATGCGCTTAACCTTAACACTATCAATGTTGGAAGCAAACTATGAAAGCATTTATAAGAACACAGGTATCCAGCTAATATCCAGTAGTATCTGTCATTTAGTGCTTTCTTATCACTTCCAGGCACCATTATATGTGATGTAAGCACATCTTCAGATTCCCTTATCATTTACAACTGAATGATGTTGGTATTTTATACTAATTTTACAATAAAAAGACTGGGTTTTAAAAAATTAAGAAATATTAGGAAATATGCCCCAGGTGATTTACAAATAACTGGCAGCATTCTGAAGCTAGAACCAGTTATCATAATCTCTCTTTCCTTTTGGGAGTTCAAAATAAAGAACCTTTGAAGAATAATTTGCATTGCTTAAGTTCATATTGAATAATATTATGGACTATCAGGATATTCATCTATGTATATATATATAAACACATAAAACTTTAAAACAGTATTTGGCATAATTATTTCTCCAATGATTTAGCCACATTCCAAATGGAAAATACACTGGTAAAAATCAAAACTATATTTCACATCCATATCCTCAGGCACCAAACATGTGCCAGTTGCTTAAAAAGCTACTTTAGAATAAAAATGCATAAGTGAATGTAATAAAGAAAGAAATAGAACACATCAGTACTCAAAAACACTAACAATGTGCTAGCACTAATTGATGGTAGATATTCTGGACAGAAGTGACTCAGGAGTGCCAACTGTCCTGAAATAACAAAAATTTTCATAGGACAAATAAAGCAGGACTAATTCTCCTGTCTGAAAGGAAAGGTGATTATTTACCTCCTTCTTAAGAAATATGAAAATATTTACTGACAGTACTGTAGATATATATGGCAAATTCAGATGCATTAAGAATTAGCTCATGCAAAAGCATAATAGCAAATGATCTGGAAAAGGAGGAATCTAAGAATTTACCAGATAATGAACATATCAGAGACCATATATGTTTAACAAAAGTTTTCCATTTGTCACCTTGTGTATTTTTATACAGTTGGAATTTCTGCTTAATAGCAAAGCAATACTACAGAAGCTTTAAAAATGAGAAGAAAACAAAGTCTATGGCAGCTAATGATATGGACCAGGACAATGCCTGGGGGTGGAATAATTTTCTTACCAAAGGTGGTATTTCAAGAATAGTTTTAGGAATATATAAATAAAAAGACAGGTAGAGAATTGTAAGAGCTTTCTAGAATGAGAGAAATATAAAGGTTTCAGGAATATGTCCAGGAAAGCAATAGAACCATGAACACAGGGAAGAAAGAAATTTCCCTATGTAAATTTTAAGTAGCTTCACGTGTATAAAAATAACATGACTTAATCATTGAAGCATTTAAAAATATTTATTTGAGCCAAGCTAGGTGGCACATGCCTGTAATCCCAGTGGCTTGAGAGACTGAGGCAGAAGGATCACAAGTTCAAGACCAGCTTCAGCAACTTAATGAAGTCCTAAATAACTTAGGTAGACTGTGTCTCAAAATAAAAAAGAAAAGTACTGGCCATGTGGTTCAGTGGTTAAGCACCTCTGGTTCAGTCCCCAGTACAAATATAGATAGATAGATAGATAGATAGATAGATAGATAGATAGATAGATATACATGCACACACACACAAAAGTTAGATAATTTGAAGGACAGTTTCTTCATGTGATTTTGGCAAGACTTTTTTTTCATTATCATTAACTTTCTCGCAATAAAAAATTAGTGGGTCCAATTTGTAGGCCTTTTATCTTTCTTTAATTATTAGAATTATAATATTAGTACAAGTGTGTTTTGAAAGTATTGAATAAATGAATTTTGAGGAAAATATTTCAAGAACAAAAAAAGATCGTTACTTGCCACAGTTGAAATAAAGAATATATCAATAAGTATGTTTTGGAATCCAATTAAAAATTATGACATGTTTATGCCAAGTCGACTGAAGATATTGTAAAGAACAATGAGAATGACTTTCATGATACAATAGATGAAAAAAGGATTACCTGGTGAAAATGATATATTAAGTGAAAAAATTAACTTTCACAAATGTGTCACGAACTGAAAATTAATAAATTTGACTCTGATGTGAGAAGTCAGTGATCCTCTCCATAGAGGTTTAAAATCCAGAGACATTCAGAACTAAGCTGTAACTTAAATGGCAAATGTCTATGAGAGAAAAAATTCGGGAAGTGATTATGGTAATTGACACAGCCTTGTCTTTATAGAAGCTCTTGGCAGTTCCTGGAATGATTTAACAGATGAAAGGGAAGTTATAAAATATGACATAGTTCTTGTGTCAAGAGTGGTATTCCTGTATTAGGAGAACGGAAAACTGGCCAAAAAAAAAAAATGATAAGTGATAAAGTTGTTCTCACTCACAGAAAAAATTATCCTGTTTGGCATTTTGCCTGATATGGTAAGTTAGCAGCACTGAAGCTATAATAAATCAGATATGCATATCAAGGAGAGAGTATAGATGAAACATTCATTGAAGTTACCCTCAGTATTCACATAAGTGATTTTATTTAAAGTTTAAATAAAATCAAAAGTTCATACCTAAATTGAAATAAAATGTTCTTGAGTAAAAGACTCATGAGGAATGGCAATAGCATTGTTTTTAGGATAGAAGCACCTGCTTCATATGATCTTCGCAATCACTAGGGCTATTTATCTCCTTGAATAGGTCTGTGTCCATTCAGTATTGCATTACATTGACAATCTGTACCAGGACTTTCATTCTTAGGAATCTCTAACTTAAAAAAAAATACACACTACAAAAACCGTAAAATAAATCAGAACTAGCAAGGGAATAGATTTGGGGAAGATCTAATACATGTAACATGGTAATACCTAAATTAATGTACTTCTTCCACAATACAGAGTATTTGGGGAAAAGGTATAATTGTCTCAGTATTGTGTGACTTCATAACCACCAGATTTTATCTTTTTTCTCAGACTCCTATGTAAAATTGTTGTCAACTTGTTTCTTCCTTTTTTATATTTATAGACTGCACATATTTTGTTCTCTAACCCTCATCATTCTTTATTTTATTCTTTACCTTCAGCTTTTCATCTTTTTCCTTGTCCAAAATATGATTCCTAAAGGGATTTAGTTCTGTTCTTCAACATTTGTTGTTGTTGTTGTTGTTAACATCCTTTACTGAAGTGCTTTCAAGTGCTTTCTTTATCAACAAAACTAAAATGGTCCTGTCCAGTTCAGACATTTTTCTTTTGTTCTAGAGACTTATTTTCAAATGTCAGTTTGTAAGTATATCTTTGTTCCCTGACCTTGACCAGCCAGTCTATCAATCAATACTCACTTCTTCCCTTTGATAATAATATTACCAACTTCTGAGTTTACCACCATCTTCTGTTAAAACCTTTGCACAATTTTTCAATTTCTTTCTATTTTACTTCTCACCAAATAATGTTGTATGTGCGTGTGTGTGTGTGTGTGTGTGTGTGTGTGTGTGTGAGAGAGAGAGAGAGAGAGAGAGAGAGAGAGAGAGAGAGCCATTCATTATGGTAATATCTTCCTACATTTTTCCTACCTCAGTCTTCACTTATTTAGTCCATTCTTTAACTGATCCTAGATATTTTTTGTCCTAAGCCAAACACATTCCTATTCAAATGCCCTTTGTTCAACCTCACAGCCTAATAAATATATTTCTAATAGTAATATTATAATATGGAGGAATTCCATATTGTTTCCAACTTTCCTTTTCAGACTTAACATCCTTAAACCAAATTCAAAGCAAACAGAATCTTTGATGTTTCCTGACAATATTATTTTTATGTTCAAACTATTTCTAGATCTTGAAATACACTGACATACCAAGTTGGTCTCCAGCTTAGGGATTACTTCAAGAAGCATACTGTATAAATATACTTGTATTTCTCATCAGTGCTCCAACTGCTAAAAATTAAGTTTTTATCACATTCTTCTTTCTCTTACTCACCTAGTCACAGGGATAGACCTGGAGTATAATAAACCAGAGTTGTGGATGTAAAGAAGCAAGGAGGGTTTCATTCAGAACTTTGGCTTGCCAGGAAATGATATTGTGACTGGTCTAAGGAAAGTGGAATATATTCCGAATGAGACCCCCCCTTTTGGAGGGTGGGGGCTGGATTAGAAAGGGGCTTAGCTAGGTATGGAATTCTCCCATTAAGTGAGGATGGCTTGATTATTGGGTATCTGTCCTTATAAAACAAATGACAAACACACAAAGAGGGGCTTGGAGAAGATTGGTATGACAGCAGTAATGCCCGAAAGGAAGTCATTATGATATGATTGTGGGAGGCACAATGTCCCTGGTTAACTGAACAGCTGCCCATCTGTGTGTGCCCACCTTTTTTCCCCATCCTAGACCTGTTTGCTCAGAAGGATGTATGTCTTTCTCAGACCAACCTCATGTTTGCTTTTGAGAGCATTTAGCTTTGGCCCATGTGTGTGTGCTATTTCCTTTTCTAATTGAGAGCAAGGACATTAGTTTTCAAGGGAAATGGTATAATGAATTGGTCAAGAGGCAGTTGTTGGTTCTAGTCCTGAGTTACGTGGGTTCCATTTTTTAAAAAATAATTTTACATGAGTAGGCTGTTTATTCAGAAAAAAATAATGGTATAAAATATCTTATTCTTGTAATGAATAATGAAAGTAATAACTGATAAGTTGTGTTGCATGGTGATTAGGCTTTACAAGTCCTCAAAAAGCATTAGGTTATACTTCAATATTCCCAATATTCCCGAAAAGCATTAGGTTAAATTTTAATATTTCAATTTCCTGGTAAAGAGACCTGTTTTAATAGGCTTTTATAATCTAAGAACAATAAAAATACACTCTGTTATCAAAACTCAACGACTACTACTATTTTATTGTGATTTAGTTACTTTCACATATATGATCAGATATGGTTTTCATAATATTTCTTTATAAAATTAAGTTAAACGCATTTAGGATGAAAATATTGCTTCTTTTTTCTATTTAAGATAATTTTAGGGGAATTTTTTTAGTAGTGAAATTATGTATGTGTATGTTTAAGTCACATAAAAGTGACTTGTTCAGGATTATGTTGGGCTTTGTTTTTATTAACACAGTCCAAATTTATGAGGGAAATTAAACACATCAAGATAAATGAAATTGTTGGGCATGGGGATGCACACCTGAAATCCCACCAGCTTGGACGCTGAGGCAGGAGGATCATGAGTTCAAAGACAGCCTCGGCAATGATGAGGTGCTTAGCAACTCAGTGAGACCCTGTTTCTAAATAAAATACAACTGAAGGCATTCCCTCTAAAATCTGGAATAAGACAGGGATGCCCGCTCTCACCACTTCCATTCAATTTAGTCCTCGAAATACTAGCCAGAGCAATTAGACAGACAAAAGAAATTAAAGGCATAAAAATAGGAAAAGAAGAACTTAAATTATCACTATATGTGGATGATATGATAATATATCTAACAGACCCAAAAGGGTCTACAAAGAAACTACTAGAGCTAATAAGTGAATTTAGCAAAGTGGCAGGATATAAAATCAATACACATAAATCAAAGGCATTCCTGTATATCAGCGACAAATCTTCTGAAATGGAAATGAGGAAAACCACCCCATTCACAATATCCTCAAAAAAAAAAAAATACTTGGGAATCAACCTAACAAAAGAGGTGAAAGATTTATACAATGAAAACTACAGAACCCTAAAGAGAGAAATAGAAGAAGATCTTAGAAGATGAAAAAATATACCCTGTTCATGAATAGGAAGAACTAACATCATCAAAATGGCGATATTACCCAAAGTTCTCTATAGGTTTAATGCAATGCCAATCAAAATCCCAACAGCATTTCTTGTAGAAATAGATAAAGCAATCATGAAATTCATATGAAAAAACAAAAGACCCAGAATAGCAAAAGCAATTCTAAGCAGGAAGTGTGAATCAGGAGGTATAGTGATACCAGATTTCAAATTATACTACAGAGCAATAGTAACAAAAACAGCATGGTACTGGTACCAAAACAGGCGGGTGGAGCAATGGTACAGAATAGAGGACACAGAGACCAATCCACAAAATTACAACTTTCTTATATTTGATAAAGGGGCTAAAAGCATGCAATGGAGGAAGGATAGCATCTTCAACAAATGGTGCTGGGAAAACTGGAAATCCATATGCAACAAAATGAAACTGAATCCCTTTCTCTCACCATGCACAAAAGTTAACTCAAAATGGATCAAAGAGCTTGATATCAAATCAGAGACTCTGCGCCTGATAGAAGAAAAAGTTGTCCCCAATCTACATATTGTGGGATCGGGCTCCAAATTCCTTAATAGGACACCCATAGCACAAGAGTTAATAACTAAAATCAACAAATGGGACTTACTCAAACTAAAAAGTTTTTTCTCAGCAAGAGAAACAATAAGAGAGGTAAATAGGGAGCCTACATCCTGGGAACAAATTTTTACTCCTCACACTTCAGATAGAGCCCTAATATCCAGAGTATACAAAGAACTCAAAAAATTAGACAATAAGATAACAAATAACCCAATCAACAAATGGGCCAAAGACCTGAACAGACACTTCTCAGAGGAGGACATACAATCAATCAACAAGTACATGGAAAAATGCTCACCATCTCTAGCAGTCAGAGAAATGCAAATCAAAACCACCCTAAGATACCATCTTACTCCAGTAAGATTGGCAGCCATTATGAAGGCAAACAACAACAAGTGCTGGCAAGGATGTGGGGAAAAGGGTACTCTTGTACATTGCTGGTGGGACTGCAAATTGGTGCTGCCAATTTGGAAAGCAGTATGGAGATTCCTGGGAAAGCTGAGAATGGAACCACCATTTGACCCAGCTATTGCCCTTCTCAGACTATTCCCTGAAGACCTTAAAAGAGTGTACTACAGGGATACTGCCACAATGATGTTCATAGCAGCACAATTCACAATAGCTAGACTGTGGAACCAACCCCGATGGCCCTCAATAGAAGAATGGATAAAAAAAAAAATGTGGCATTTATACACAATGGAGTATTACGCAGCACTAACAAATGACAAAATCATGGAATTTGCAGGGAAATGGGTGGTATTAGAGCAGATTATGCTTAGTGAAGCTAGCCAATCCCTAAAAAACAAATACCAAATGTCTTCTTTGATATAATAAGAACAACTAAGAACAGAGCAGGGAGGAAGAGCAGGATGAAAAGATTAACTTTAAACAGAGACATGAGGTGGGAGGGAAAGGGAGAGAAAAGGGAAATTACATGGAAATGGAAGGAAACCCTAATAGATATACAAAATTACATATAAGAGAATTTGAGGGGGAAGGGAAAAAAAAACAAGAGAAAGAATTAAATTACAACAGATGGTGTAGAGAGCGAAGATGGGAGGGGAGGGAAGGGGGGATAGTAGAGGATAGGAAAGGTAGCATAATACAACAGTTACTAATATGGCATTATGTAAAAATGTGGATGTGTAATTGATGTGATTCTGCAATCTGTATTTGGGGTAAAAATGGGAGTTCATAACCCACTTGAATCGAATGTATGAAAAATGATATGTCAAGAGTTTTGTAATGTTTTGAATAACCAATAAAAAAATTAAATAAAATACAAAATAGGGCTGGGGATATAGCTCACTGGTCAAGTATCCTGAGTTCAGTCCTTGGTACTCCCCCCAAAGAAAGATAAATGCAATGAATACTTTTATGCTTTTTAAATTAATTCAACTTGATGATTTTTAAAAATGTAATTATTTAAATGTGTATATATGTTCTAACTGTTGTAGATTTTTTAAAAAATCTATTATTTAAAATATATATTACCATTACCATATATTTTTATATTTCTTAAACTTTGCCAGAATACTGATTTGGTACATGATTGGTGCAATCAGGTAATAAATATCATTTGAATAAGTAACTGAAAAAATGTACCACTGCCTTCAAAATGCAGTGAAATTTAGCAAGACTCCCCAGAGCTGATAAATAGTAGGCCTTCTATGATGAACTGGAGTATGAGATGAAATCATAGATCATTTTCTAGAAGTTCCAAATTTTGTCAACAAACAAGAACCCATCACATAATGTATTATCCCTGAATGTTTCAAAGCCTTTCAAATTAATAAAGTTGTATGTGAGAATGTGAGAATGTGAGACTGTGTATGTGTGTGTGAAAGAGACAGAGAGAAAGTGCATTCTCACCTTGGCAAGAACTTCATGGGAGTATGATCAATTGTATACTCAATTGATATTATTTCTCAAATATTTCTTACTTCTGAATCATACATTTTACCTGATTTGCTAATTTTATTACAGTAATCCATGCACTAGGAGATGGGGATTTACTCCTTTCTTGTTTTCTTGCCTCACAAGGAAATATGAAAAAAAAAAAGCTAGAACAACCTTGCCACCTATTACTATTGTTTTGAATATTTGAGGAAAGCAGATATGATAGAATATTAAGTGATTTATCACCAATATCACAATTAAAATAGTTTGAAAAACTGAAAATAAATAGAAGCCAATCAACTTGAAACAACACCAATTTTTATTATAATGAAATCCTTTTAATTTTTAAGGCAAGCAGTAAGAGATTTTTTTAAGAGATTTGGATAAAAATGCCTGAGTGTGAATACCAACAATCATGTCTACTACATCTACCAAAAGGAATTTATCATTTTTGACATACATCATTATTTTACATCATCCCCAAGACACACACAACCTCCATAAATGCCTACTGTGATACTGTTGACTTCAACAAGTACATGGAGATCACAGATGCTATGAGAAAATACAATTAAGTTGATGAAATAGGGTGGTGGACATAAAAAATTACTTCATCTACACAAAACTGAGTTTCTTAATTTCAACAAAGAGTAATAAAGTACCCATTTATTTAAACTAGTTTGATGATTGAATCACAAAGCTCACACAAAACACTTAGAAAAATTCACGACACATGTTAAACGTATTTCCTGGAATTAAAACTTCAACCAGTATTGTATTTTTAAAAAAGCAACATTATTAATTAAAGGAAGCAAATAAGCATATTTTTTACATGACAATTTTTTTCTGGAAGATAGAAGTCAACTGCTGGGAATAGCAGACATACAGTCATTCTCAAAATAGGGTTCCATTAACAAGAAAGAAAAAGAGAACAGAGAGAAGAAGTAACAATCTCATAGACCCAGAATCAATATGGCACACCTGCATGCAGTTCCCCAAGGGAAAATTTAATCATATAAGGTTATGTGTACCTGCAACATCTACTGAGAAATGAGTTCTCTAGCTTGATGCCTCATGCCTAAAATAATCCCTATTCCTACGTAAAAAATAAGAGAATGAAGTAAGTATGAAGCTAAAAAAATTCTGCCACAGTACATGTGCACATTCAATAAATGTCAGTTATCATTATTACTTTAGAAACAACAGAGAAGACTGGAGAAAAAAAGAAAATATTGCATTACCTTAAAAAAAGCATACAATACAGAAGTATCATTCCTTCCTAAAATATAGAAAAATCAAAGTTACATTTGTGATGTTTTAAACGTAATGTGCTTTCAGGAATTTATTTCTAAATAATTAATGTAATGATGATATCACTGTAATTGCATTTTTTTAAACCCCTACATGATAAGAATAAGTTACATGTTCACAGGATTATTTGGTCTCTTTCATGGTCAGTCATCTAAAACTAGGACATTATGCCTCTTAAATTTTCCATAAATTATTAGGAATACATTAGAAAATTTTCAGTAATATTGTTTGTGGTTTAAATTCATCTTACCTATACATTTTATATAAATAGTATGGTCATGATAATTTAATAACAATGGAATCATAACATATTTATTTAACTAACAAATCAACTCTTCCTTTTACAGATATAGGACTCTTTCTCTGTTTCTGTCTTTGAGACCTCACAGAAAATTGGAGCAGCCACTTTACCAAGTTTCTATAAAATAATATTTTAAATACTTAAAGAATTACTTCCTTGCATTGCAGGTGATTATCAGCAAATACCTTTTGAAATCCTGTTTCTCTGCATGTAGTTTACATTTTCGTGAATCGGTGGCATCTAATACTTAATTGAACCTGAACTTTATGCTTTGCTGAGCTTAGACTCATCGTCAATCCTGAGTATTTAATTTTATATACATCACCAATTCCAGTTCTCAAGCAGGTTCTTCTTAATAAGTCTGTCAACCAAAATAATCTGTGTAGAACATAGTAAGATGTGTAAAAACAGATGCACAAAAAATAAAATACCATTGGCAAGATATACAGTGTATTTTACAAAAAAAAAAAAGAAAAACACTAGACAATATTGGCTTCTAGATCATTCTCATTCTTTGTTCTTACTCTTTTTAGCAGTATAAGACATGTCAGTTAAATGTATCTAATTTCTTAACATAGTACAGAGGACGAAAGTCCTCTAATGATAGGACCATGCCCAATAAAACATTTTGTACAATAAGCAAACGATTTAAAACAGATAATTTCTCATAGTTTCTTACCTCACTCAATAAATGTATCTAAATTGCAAAGGTAAAATGGGTTTTGATTCCAAGGTCACCACCTTTCTTCTAATCTTGTAATTTATATCTTCATTGCTTGCTTACTTTCAGAAAAAAGTGGCTTTTCACTAATGACAGCAGTTTCAAGCAATGTTAAAGTAAGAAAAAAATGAGGAGGTATACTGAGTCAGTTTAAGAAATATAGAAAGAGAATAAGAAATAGCATAGTGAGAAGAGCAGTTATACAAGTACTTAATCCAAAAACTCTCTCTGGGTATGATTTTGCTATTTTGTTCATGAAAAATGATTGGACTAGATAAAGAATCATACCAGGGCTTAAGTTTGTCTTTCAGCAAATGTTATCCATGTTTCTATGGTACAGAATCAGAAAAGTATTTGTATATAGTTTCACTAAACTGCTGTGTATAAAATAATTTACAACAGGAATCAAAGACCAATGATTTTTTGTTTGTTTGTTTGTTTGTTTAAAGAAAGAGTCCTGTATCCTGAAGATGGGGAGGTGGCAATTAATCATATAATTAAATGTAGGTTAATACCAGAATAAATACACAAAGATATAGATTTTTCTAAATAAGAGTCATAGAGCTAAAAATCTTATGAATCTATTTCTCTGTCTTGAAATGTATTTATATGTAAACATTATTATACAATAAATTATTCTTCTTTGTTCTCTATATACATAAAATGAATTATACATAATTTAATTTAAACTTATACATGTAGTTTTAGTAGAAAGTGTATTACACATAAAAATGTGAAAGTAGAATATACTTGAGGTTAAATCAAGATAAAATCAACATATTGGCCAACTCTGGGGTCTGACTAATTTGTGCTTTGAACCCATGATTCTTCTGAGTCAGCCTTCCAAGACACTGGGATTTATTTGATTCATAATTCTTAAGGAGTATGACAAACTTAATATGGAACATTAATATTTATATGTCATGTATATGCAGTTAACCCACAGCTAAAAAATGAACAAATCCAGAAAATTTCCCCAAATAATAGATTAGTCATTAAATTTCCAATGCTTGAAATGGTTTAATAATTTTATATAATAAGTCTGAAGGAAGCAAGACAAACAGTGTTTGGTTTTTTGTTTGTTTGTTTGTTTGTTTGTTTCCCTAACTGGGATTTAAGAAATGACTTGATGGAAAAACTCCATATTCAAATATTTATTGCAATATTGTATCCATTTGTGGGAAAATGTGCACTTAACTCATACCCTGTTAATGTTGTAATTCATTACAAACCAATGGGATTGTTAAGTAATATTATGTCATGAACATTTTTTTCATGAGACTTACTTTCATAGTTAATCATTAAATATGGTTTATGTTCACATGCATGATTTACTAGATTAAAATCATTCACCTAGGTTGAAACACATCATGCTTAAAAGGAACAAAAGATATATATCAAATATTGATTTTTTTCAATTTTTTCAAGAGATTCTATTTGACTTTGTACTCATGGGTACACTGCTTACAGGAAGGCTCCTTTTTTCTCATTCAAGATTTTTTTTTCCAGATTTTAAACCAGGGCTCCATTCATACATATTAAATTAACCTAAAACTAAAGTCAGCTTTCTGAATAAACTGAAATGTTTTTGTAATTTAGCTTACTCTGAAACTGGCAATTAAACTCAGAATCTGTTCAGGAATTAAAGTCAATATGAATCTTTTAGTTTCCTTGTTACTTAATTTTCTGTTCATTTTTGTTTTTATAACATTTTCATTTCCTCTAGTGAAATTAATAAAATCCATGCATGGCTGAGCACTTGTACTCTGTTGGGATAATTAATTTTGAACTTTAAAGTATGGAAGTAAATGAGTACTTTTATTGTACTCTAAGTAATTGTATTTTTATTCTAAAAAAAATCCTCTTGATCTGTAATAGTAAAATTTTACACCGTTATGTTTTTAATCAATGCAAAATAATTTGCTTGTCAGTCAGGCTAGAAATCAACTGTTTTGAAATAATTGTCAAATTAAAAAAATTTGAAAAACTTTTAAGTACTTGGCATTTATGTAAACATTTTCATCCTGTGATTATTATACAAAATCTGTTTGAGTACAAAGTTACCCTGATGATGAGTACAGTAAATGAATTAATTAATATGTAAATGATTAACATTAAATTAATGAATTAACAGTAAGCAAATTAATTAGTTAGTATTAATTGCCATGTATAAGATAGATATCATCTGGTTGAGAATATATAACTGTTGAAATAGTTGTTCTATTGTAATAGCTCTAAGGAAACCATGATCATTAATCATGTCCTCATGCTTATTTATAAATATAACTTACTTAACTTTTAGCAATATTAATTGGGAATGAATATATGTATGTATGTATGTATATATCCCCCAGGAGATTGAACCCTACAGTGTTATACTACTGAACTACATATCCTGCCCTCTTTTGAGTCAGGGTTTTCCAAAATTGTGACCAGGCTGGTCACAAACTTGTGATACTCCTGCCTCAGACTCCAGATTAGCTGGCAGTAGACACCATACCTAGTTTCTAATTCTTATTTTCTTACATTAATCTTGACCAAGGGAAGCTACTCAACACAGTTATGTGAAATTAAAGGTAAGAAAACTGGGTAATTTTACTCAAAGGAAACATAAATATGTGATCTGACTATTGTGAGCAAGAGAGGTTTTAGTCTCAAGGACACCCTGCAAAGAGCAATGCATTGAGTTGATTTTAAATGACATAATTTATATTCTTTTAATGCTACTGTTTCTGTGAAGACTTTTTAAAGTGGTGTTTGACTTGCACAATTTCTTGATATTCTCAGTTTTTGTTCATTTTTATTTACATTTTTTTCATTTTTATTTTTGTTTTTGTTTCTTGTAACTTATCAGGAGTGCAATGAGACTAAATTAATAGGGATGATGGAAAATTAAGTCAGGAGATTCTGATATGATAGCAAAATATAGTTCTGTCTCTTAAGTTTCGTCTTGATGGAAATATAATGTTTAATAAAATCGTAGCACAATGACAGTTAAGCCCTCCATTTCAAAATTGATACAGCATATTCCACATACAAATGTTCATTTTTTATTTTAGTTATGAACTGGCATATTTTATTACCACACTTCCAATATTTAGATATTGTTGTCGGACAGATGAGCCTGGACACTGAGGAATTTGCAGGAAGAGGTTTATTGGCTGCACCCAGGTCCAGAGGGGAAAAAAGAAACCTTTCGCTACAATCAAGTTCAGAAAATTTTAGAAGTTTATACCCAGTGTGTGTCAGAAATGTGATATCTCAATTGTAAAATTGTATCAAGTGTAAAAAAAACAAAACAAACAAACAAAAAACACCCAAGGACATTCTCTGTGAAAATCTGTGCCCAGAAAAGGGAGAGCTTCCCTCCCCTTTTGCCCACCAGCTGGCTTACAAGGACTTTACCACTGTCCTCTGAAATGCAAAAGTCTTTGTGAAGGCCTTGAGTTGGTCATTCTTATCTCATTCTGCTTCTGCAGGCATAACTCTCACCTAAAAATTCTTTGCAGAAATTTTGCTGAGAGTCTAAGAACATCTGTTTAATGTTGATCTTTTCTTCCTGCTCTTCCTCCCTGCTCTGTTCTTAGTACAATTATGGTGAGGGTCTCTGGAGAAGCTAATTAAGATTTCCTGTGAAAGAGGGTGTGCCACTACAATATCATGTTACAATGTCGAGGGAACATGAAATATGTGCACTGGTGTCATTAGCAGGGGTCTCAGAGGTAAGAGGGAATTCACTGTGACTGAAGTTGGAGGAAATGTGTTTTCTTCTACATCTCCTCTCCATGTATGCATATACAAATGCCACAGTGTCACTGAAGATAAATGTATTCAAATCCTCATGTCTATCATTTGGTCTGTTACATTATTAATTGGCAACAGAATTACATTATTAATTCCCATTCCTTCATGTACCCCTTCATTTGGTTATTCCACAAATAGTTCTCAACCACTTTCTCCTCTGTATCATTGTAACTTAGTTACAAAAGGTTAAACAAAGAAATAGCACCTGACTTCATAGATCCTAAAACTGAGGGAAGAGACAAAAACAAGATCAATGATGCTCAAATTTAATATAAAACTGGGAAAGGAAAATATTCAGAGTAAGAAATACCAGAAGGATATTTGGTCAGCTCTGAATAAGAAAGAAAATATTCTCACTGATGAACAGAAATGCCTTTGATTCTATATCTAACTAGATTGCTGAGTTCATTTATTAGTTCTAGGAGATTTCTGGTGGAATGTTTTGAGTCTTGTAAGTGTAGAATCAATTCGTCTGCAAATAGTGATAATTTGAGTTCTTCTTTTCCTATTTGTATAAATCTGCTGAAAGTGAAACTAGGAAAACCACCCCATTTACAATAGCCTCAAAAATATATATAATAAAATAAAATACTTGGGAATAAATTTAATGAAAGAAGTGAAATACCTCTACAATGAAAACTACCACACTCTAAAGAAAGAAATTATGGAAAGATCTACATTGTTCTTGAATAGGCAAATTAATACTGCCAAGATGACCATACTACCAAAAGAACTATACAGATTCAATGAAATCCCAATCAAAATCCCAATGGCATTCCTTATAGAAAGATAAGAAAATTCATGAAATTCATCTGGAAAAATAAGAGACCCAGAATAGCCAAAGAAATCCTTAACAAGAAGAGTGAAGCTGGTGGCATTACTATTCCAGACCTAAAACTATACTACAGATCAATAGTAACAAAAACAGTATGATATTGGCACCAAAATAGACCTGTTGGCCAATGGTACAGAATAAAAGACACAGAGTCTAACCCACATAACTTCAGTTATTTTATATTAGACAAAGGTGCCAAAAACATACCTGGGAGAAAAGATAGCCTCTTCAATAAATGGTGCTGAGAAAACTGGAAATCCACTCGTAACAAAATGAAATTAAACCTTTGTCTCTCACCATACACAAAACTCAACTCAAAGTGGATTCAAGGACCTAGGAATTAAACCAGAGACCTTGTGCCTAGTGGGAAAAAAAATAGGACCAATTCTCTATCATGTCAGATTAGGCCCCAACTATCCTAATAAAACTACTCTAGTGCAAGAATTAAAACCAAGAATCAATAAATAGGATGGATTCAAACTAAAAAGCTTCTTCCTGGCAAAAGAAACAATCAGTGAGGTGAATAGAGAGCCTACAGAATGGGAGCAAATCTTTACCATAAGCACATCAGATAGATCACTAATCTCTATCTAGAATATTTAAAACACTCAAAACCTTAACACACACACACACACACACAAAAAAAAAATCAATAAATGGGCCAAGAAATTGCACAGATACTTCTTGGAAGAAGATATACAATCAACTAACAAATATATGAAAAAATGTTCAACATCTCTAGCAATTAGAGAAATGCAAACCAAAACTACTTATCTCACTCCAGTCAAAATGGCAGCTATCAAGAATACAAACAACAATAAGCGTTGGGGAGGATGTGAGGAAACATATTGCTGGGGTTTGCAAATGGGTGCAGCCAGTCTGGAAAGCAGTATGGAGATTCCTTAGAAAACTTGGAATGGAACCACCATTTGACCCAGCCATCCTACTCCTTGGTTTATACCCAAAGAACTTAAAAACAGCATACTACAGGGATATAGCCATGTCAATGTTTATAACAGCACAATTCACAACAGTTAAACTATAGAACCAACCTAGATTCCCTTCAGTAGATGAATGGATAGGGAAACTTTGGTATATATACACAATGGAACATTACTTAGCATTAAAAGTGAATAAACTCATGGCATTTGCAGATAAATGGATGAAGTTGGAGAATATAATACTAAAAGAAGCAAGCCAATCCCAAAAAACCAAAGGCTGAATGTTTTCTTTGATATGAGGATGATGACTCATAATGGCAATTGGGTTGGGGGAGCATGGGAGGAATGAAGGAACTTCAGAGGTGAAAGGAGAGGACCAGGGGATAGGAATGATGGTGAAATGAGTTAGACATCATTGCCCTAAGTACCTTTATGAAGACACGAATGGTGTAAAAATAGTTTGTGTACAATCAGTAACTTGAAAAATTGTGCTCTATATGTGTAATATGAAATAAATTACATTCTGCCATCATGTACAACAAATTAGAAAAGTTTTAAAATGTATTCTCAAATGAGATCTGAAAAATGATTATGTAGACTGAGTTAAATAACAAGGTAAAAAGTGGAAGAACATTTAAATAAAGAGAGAAGAAGGAGGATATGCTTGTGGCAATGAGAGGAGGTCAGTGTGTTTGAAACCCACAGAATAAAGATATGGAAGGAGAGGTGGCTGGAAATAGCAAGAATGGGTAGGTTGTCTCGACAATATAGTTGCATAGGGTTTGATACCATGCATTCATCTGCAGATTTAATTAGAGGAATCATACTAAGATTTCTTGATGACTTCCTGATTTCTTGTCCAAGCATGTTGCCTAAGTCTTCCCTTCATTTTCCCTGCAACTAACCCTTGAGTGAGTACTTGGGATCCAGTACCTTTCAGAAAATTCAAATTAGTCACCCCCGGGAAAGCAGATAATTTAAAAGAAAGAACTAGATTTACTTTTTTCTCAGCAGATATTGAGAGGCCTGCAGTATAATGCATCCAGAAGGCAATGATTCATAAAACATCAATACTAATTGAGAAATATAGCAAAGTGAAGATTTATTCGATCTTAATTTCAAGAATTTGAAGGGACTGAGAGTCAGATCATTTACAGTGCTTCTTTATGGTGACATTATTTTAATGGTGTCATTTAAATCCATTTTCAGTGCAATACAGTAATTCTTAAATGATAAATTGCACTATTTAATATTTCAATTGAGACATTGGTTAGATATAGAGGTTCAATTTTCTTAATGAAGAGTTTAAAGATTTGCTTGCATGTTAAATTAAAACCTTGTACTAAATTAATAATTTGTAAAGAGAATATCTTTTTTGATTTGTTAGAAATGTGATATATCAATTGTAAAATGAATGCTATATGTTGTTTTTAGCATCACTTAACTTTCAGTGTTGGTCAACCCTAAGAAAAATGCACAGCTTGCAAAGATTATAAATGATGATTTAACTTACAGAGTTGTATTCTTAGTCTCAAACCAGTAAGCCTTTTGCCCTTTCTCTCATTTATCACATATTTGGTTGAGGGGGAAAATGTTAAATAGGGAAGCTCATTTTTAAAATATTTACCACATCTTTTTCTTGTTCCCTTTCTATGTACAAACAAAATAAAATGATGGTTGGAACTGAATAATTTTGAGTAGATAGAATACAAGTATATATGAAAAGTCCCGTCTTCTCCTTTTTAAAAGTAGTCCTACCTAGTGACTTCACTAAGAGCCAAATTCAGATGAAATAAGAATATTTTCATTCAACTCGTATTTCTTGAGACTTCAGTTTGTCAGGAGATGGAACTATTTAAGGAATCAGAAATGGGTCACAGTGATTTCTTTATGCATCTAAATGTTAATGTTTTCTTGCTTTCTTGGGGGAAAAAAAGATTAAATAGTCAAGTAGAAATGTCAGGCTTACTGAAACAGCATTTATTGTTAAAAGTTGCAGAGATGAAAAATTAATGGCAAGCATGCATTTCCTGTTGTCTTGTCATCTTCAGGAACAGATAGTGGAAGTGAGTCCAAATGACCTGCAAAGAGACTTAGGAAACAGGGTAGTCCTTTGCCTGTGTCAATTTAGGAAAGATCTGGAGCGCATGTTCTCTAGTGTTAGCGAAGCTACCTTTGAAAACTATAGGCTGATTTGGGCGCTTGAATCCAGCCAGTCCTCTATTGCCAGCTCAGTATATGGACTGAGGTTTGGAGGAGAAAATTCCCTCCCCTGATATATTTAAGAAATAAAGTCAGAGAACTATGGTGGCATCAATTTCCTTACCATACCATTGGTCATCAAAAAGTCAGGACAGAGGTCCAAGATTTGAAGTTGACTATAGTTTGCACTGAGCATTGTATTTGGAAGTGACCTGTCTGCTTTTTGTGTCCATCCTTCAGAGGTTCAGCATTGGATAGGTTAACATTTACTTAAAACTTTCATGTATCAGAGGTAATGTTATACCATTTGGAGGCTCAGAAGGACAGGTATTAACAATCTATAATTATCACTATAGTCAATTACCCCCTTCAGGCTCTTCTTGTGTGTCTCTGGCAACTCAAATCCCCCAAATTTACTGTTTCCTCAGAATCTTTTACAATTTGAAACCATTCCATACAGGTGTAGTAGGAGATACGAACTATGATTAGATGAAATCTTTTTTAAGCCATGACATTAACAAATGTCTTCTAATTTTGTAAAGAAATAGTTGCAACCAATATTTTAAATTCTTTTTCATAGCTGAATGCTTTTTCCTTAAAAATCATATTACTATTGCTTGGTGGGTTACAATAAATGTTTTTCTATTTTATGTGAGGGATAATAAATGTGTAGACTAATAATGTTTTAAATACACATAATCATGCAAAATAATATGTACACATAATATATCAATAAGCAACATTAAGCCACAGTCTTGCTTTTGTTGTAGGTGAGTAAATTTTAAGAATGCAGAATTTACTTTCTATTACATTCTACTGTTATCTAAACATTTTACAATGGAAAAAATATAAATGCTGCTCTTTTCAACCCACTTTTTCCACCTCAGGATATTTTTGTCATGTTCATAATTGGTTTACTATATTCGAATTGTCAATAGAACTCTGCTTTTCAACATTTAACACCTGTGAAGAACTGTGACTTTCCTGCAAGCAATAGGCATAATTGGTTGCAAAAGAACCAGTTCACTATCAAGTATGTTGGACTTAAGAGCATATGTCTCACTTCAAAGAAATCTGAATCCATACTTTATAGTTTTCTTTCTTTCACAATTTCTGGCATATTATATTTGCTTTCAAGCTCCTGATAAACTCTGGCAACCTTTGGATATGTTTCTTTAGCTTTCCCCAGTATTCTCTATTATCTTATTTTCATGTTTTTACTTCTTTGGCAATTGTGTGCATTTTTTTATTGTGAGTAAAGAAACTATATGTTTAAACACTTAACAATCCTTTTCTCTTTCAGACTTCTTATCTAAATGTTCACTCACTTCTTATCTAATCTCTCCTTCAGACTTCTCATCTAATTGTGCACTTCTAATTTGTGGAAGAAAACAAGACAAACACAAAAATATAATAACAAATAAGAGCACACCTTTATAAGTTTTTAGATGCAGTTTTCAAATTTAATGCACATCACATAAAAATGACCCAGAAATTATGCACACATGCAGTAAATGTGTTATTTGAGATGAGAGAGAAGTAAGCTCATACAAAAAAGTCAATGAAATATATATATATATATATTTATATATTTTTTTTTCTCTTAAACCGTATGACTGGCAGAATTTGCAGATGACAGGTGGTGCTATATATAATGCCAAGGAACTGGCCCACTATGTAGCTATGTATTGAGTAAGTGTATATAGATTGGTGAGGAAGTTATATTTCAAAATTTTGTTAGGTCTTTCATTGTGAATTTGGATGTTTTAGTATGTTAGTTTTTATTATAATTATTTTTGATCCTAAGATGCCAGATCTGAAAATACACTTCTAGTTCAAAAGTTATTTAGATAACTTTGTAAAAGTTAAGGTATTGGAAGCCAGTCATAGCCAACAACCATTTCTATCACTCCTGTCCTCCTTTACCACAACTTTATTTTTTCTCTCACTATGCATCTATACATATATTTCCTAGTGTTTTCTTTCCTCCTGTAGAAATGATCTTACCAAAGGAGATTGCTTGAAAAAATGAAGAAATGTTTTTCTTACTCAATTCAAGTGGACAATATGAAGATTTGGTACATATGGATATTTGTACCATTTCAAGGCCCCCAAAGAACCTGATATCACTTATTTGTTATATGTAAACGTAGTGTGTGTGTGTGTGTGTGTGTGTGTGTGTGTGTGGTGTGTGACCTGTATATCTATAAGGATCAGTAAGTAAAGTATAAAAATGCCTGTGAAAGTGACAATGAATATTTGTATGACTGATTAAATCTTTATTTTTGGAAGGTGTGTTTTAGTCAGCTTCTTTGTTGCTGTCACCAAAAGACTTCACAACAACAATGTAGTGCAGGAAAAGATTATTTTGGCTCATGATTTCAGAGGTATTAGACCACAGATGGACAACTCCATTGCTCTGGGCCTCAAGTGTAGCAGAACATCATGGCAGAAGGGCACGGTGGAGAAAGGAGCTCAAGAAATGGCATGTTGGAAGTCAAGAAAGCTCTGCTCACCAGGTACAAAATAAGAACCCTAAAGGCATGTCCTCAGTGATCTATTTTCTTTAGAGTTATCACCTTGGTAATGAATATCAGAGGATCAATTCACTGATTAGGTTACAACTGTTAAAATCTAATTATGTCAATTCTGATCATTCTCATATTGTCTCACACATGAGCTTTTGGAGCATGCTATATATCCAAGCCATTTCAAGGTAATATGAGACCCATTTTTTAAGAATCAATGGAAAATCTGGGGGATTTGCAAAGTCTATACTTTATACAAAAATTGTAATATAAGGCTCTCTAAAAGTATATACACATTTCTCAAAATGTTCTAACAGGTTTCTGAAGAAAATATATATATATACTCTGTACATGTTGGTATTCTTTCACTACTCATATAATTGTCTCTGTGAAATCATTTATTTCTAGACTTTCCAAATCTTCAACTTTGTGTTTTTAAAAATATTTAATTATTAACAAACTCCAATATTTTGATTTTTCATAAAATTTCCTCCAACTTATTTCCCTAAATGAAACCTGCTCCTGCTTGCATTCACTATCTATTGTTGCAAATGAACACAAATGTTGTGGTTTCAAATAAAAAGAATTTTTTTGTTCCATTGGATGTACACAGTGGATATTCTCAAATGAATAATCTCACCTCAGAATTTAAACCACATGGTATTTTGCTATCAGAGCTCTTCTTTCCTGACTTCTTCTGCACCTTATCTTTATCCTTGAGCTGATATCTTTTCCACGAACCTATCAAAGTAAAATTAAGGGCAGAAAAATTGAGAAATGTATTATTTTTAAAAAAAGAAAGTAAACTTTGCAAAATACAAGAGAATCAATTTAAGGAGAGGGGGTCACTAAGTAAAAAAAAAAAGACAACAATGCTTAATGAAAAGGAATTTGAAAAAAATATTATTAATGTTAACAATTTTTTTTTTAAATTCTTACCATTTTATGAAACAGGTTACCTATGTTCTTCTGGACCTCCTGAGCTCAAGCAATTCTTCCACTTCAGCTTCCTGAGTAGCTGTCAATAAAAGGTACCACGCCAGGCCATGATTTATTTATTTATTTATTTTAAGAAATAGGGTCTCACTACATTTCCCAGGCTTCTCCAAAACTCCTGGGTTCCTCCTGGAATACTCCTACTTCATTCTCCTCCATAGATGGGAATATACTCAGGTACCCCTGCTCTTATCTTAATATTATCAAATTTATATGAGTATATACATGGTAAAAAAAATCAGCATTATTCATAAATGCAGAGAAGAAGATTTCCCTCTGCTTTGTAAGAGTTTAATAATTGAGTCTATGAAATAAATTGACAGAAAAGCAGCTGAACAGAAGAAAATTATGCAGTTTTATGATATGTACCGATGAATCATTGGAAAAGAAAATGAATGCCCCAAAGTGGAGTCATATTCCGAGGCTTATGTACCCTTTTTATGGTGGGGGTGGACAACTCAGCGGGAGGAAAGAAAGGAGTAAATGAATCCTGTGCAAGATAATTTGGCCCTTGGAAGAAATGTGATAGTCTGTGAGGAAGTTTTTTGTGTGCAGTGGCAGAGATTTAGTTTCCTCTCCAGGGATAGGAGATGATCATTCACAGTTTATGAGATTTGTTGGGAGTGTGCTATTGATAACTGAGCTCCTTTTGGAGGCACTGCCTTTAGGCACAAAAGGAAGAGAAGGTAGAGCTCTCTTGCCTTTGCTGTTGCTCTTGTGCCTTTGGTTTGAAGTAACCAGCAAGCCAAAATGTCATATTTGGGGATAACATTTCCTGAACTGCTTTACAAAGATGATGCCATAACTTTAAATATTATAATAACAAAAACAGAAATCATGGGGAAATTATTTTAGTAAGAAGTACATTTTATTTTGGATACAAAAAATTTATCTTTCCCACCTGCCACTGACTATGCAAATTGTCCTTAGTGATGATGGAAGGAGAGAAAGCTCTTTGATTTTGCTTCCATAATGCTAGTTTATTTCTAGTCCATCTGACCTAACTCATGGTTCACAACATCAATTGCTGGTTCTCAAGGTCTCTAAATAGTCTTTGCAACTTATATCTTCAGAGTCAACCACAAGCCTTTCCTTCCTCTCAGAAAACACCTACCAAGTATTCTTTAGTTATTTAATTTACCTGTTTGGTCCTATTTTAAGCATGTATGGCACTGGATAAAATCCCATGACTATACACATTAGTTCCCCACTCTGCTGCCTCCACTTGCTAGATTATCCTCTTTCCTTCCTCCTTTATACTAACAACAAGAGTAAATGATTCAGAATTCCTCTGTTCTTGCTCTCCTACATTTATAATGAATACTCCTTGCTACATATGGTGGCCAAAGAGGAATGTTCCTAGGCCTTATCTCCAGAAAGGAAAGTTTAATTTGATATTCTGGAAGCAGCAGCATATTCAGGACTTCCTGCAGCATTTGAGGCAAAGCCACCCACTTGTTATGTAAAATTGTGTCAATGACTGAGCTGTTTTATGTACATTAGAGGATATTCATGGTTGCCCAAATATACATAATTGACACTTGTTTTGTGTTGCCTAAAACTGAAAGACCTATGCCTCTTGGAGGATCCAACTAGAATTCCACCTCAGTAAGGAAAGTCCACTAGACATGTTTTCCTGCTTTTATTATCCATAAACCTGCATTTATTTTTTACATTTTTTATTTGATCTGATTAGTTATACATGATAGCAGAAAGCAGTTTGACACATCATGCATAAATGGACCATAATTTCTCATTCTTCTGGTTATACAAGATGTAGAATAACATCTGTTGTGTAGTCATATATATATAACATGGGGTAATAATGTCTGAATCATTCTACTATTCTTCTTGCCCCCATACTGTCTTCTTCTTTCATCCCCCTCTACCTAATTTAAAGTAACTCTGTTCCTCCCTAGCTCCACCCCAAACCTTATTATGAATTAGCATCCACATATCAGACAAAACATTTAGCCTTTGTTTTTTTCCAATTGGCTTATTTTGCTTAGCCTGATATTCTCCAGTTCCATCTTTTTACTGGCAAATGCTATAATTTCCTTCTTTTTTAAGGCTAGTAATATTCCATTGTGTGTATATATACCACATTTTCTTCATCCATTCATCTGTTGAAGGGCGTCTAGTTTGGCTCTACAGTTTAGCTACTGTGAGTTGAGCTCTATAAACATTGATGTGGCTGTGTCACTGTAGTATGCAGATTTTAAGTCTTTGGGGTATAAACTGTGGAGTGGAATAGTTGGGACAAATGGTGGTTCCATTCCAAATTTTCTGAGGAATTTCCATACCACTTTCCATAATGATTGCACCAATTTGCAGACCCACCAGCAAAGTATGAATGTACATTTTCACCCACATTTATTCTTGCTTGCTTTTTTGATAATAGCCAGGCTGACTAGAGTGAGATGAAATCTTGGAGTAGTTTTTATATGCATTTCTCTAACTGCTAGAGATGTTGAACATTTTTTTTTCTATATTTGTTAATCAATGGTATTTCTTTTGTGAAGTATTTGTTTAGTTCCTTAGCCAATATATTAATTAGGTTATTTGGTTTTTTTTTTTCTTTTTCTTTTTGTTGTTGTTAAGATTTTTGTGTTCTTCATATATCCTGGAAATTAATGCTTTATCTGAGGAGTATGTGGCAAAAATTTTCTCCCATTCTGTAAGCTCCCTGTTCATGTTTTTGATTGTTTTCTGTATAGATTTGATGCGATTCCTATTAAAATCCCAATGACATTCTTCATAGTGATACTGTCAGCTATCTGTGAGGAGTTCTGCTTCCCCACATGTTGAAATTGAACATTAGAGAAGCACACTGAGGCAAGCATATAAAGCAGGGCTTATTTAAAATGGGGTAACATAGACTTCTCCAGAGGGTGAAGGGGGCCATAGCTGGTATCCTGATATCCCCAGAGGCAAGGTCTTCTGCCCTTTTTATATGTCCTAGGCTTCCTTTGTTCTCCTGCTGTTTCCTCCTTATCTTTCTCCTTCCTGCTTATGTGACTAGGCCCCTGAATGCTTGGTGGGATGGCCTAAAGGTGGGAACCAGGTGGGCTGAAGGAGGAAGGACAGTTTGGAGCAACCAACCAAAGACACATTAATTAACAAACTTATGGCTCCCTGTGGGAAGGGGTAATTCCTGGGACTGGTTACCTTAGTAACAGGTTGGAGCAGCTGCAGGTTCTTGATAAGGGTGAAGGAAGGGCTCTGAAGGAATTAACATTTCAATCACTCAGGGGACAATCTCCAACTTCCCAGACTCACTCAAAATTGGCCTCCTTGATCTGACCTGACTTGATTGATTTACCCCTATACTGACTGCCTGTCTAATTCTGGATTCAATAGAACTAGAAAAGCAATCATGAAATTTATTTGAAAAAAAAAAAAAAAAACATGAAATCCAGAATAGCCAAAGCAATCCTTAGCAAGAAAAGTGAAACAGGAGGCATCATAATACCAGACCTTAAACTATACCACACAGCAACAGTAACAAAGACAATTTGGTACTGGCACAAAAACAGACACATAGACCAATGGTACAGAATAGAAGACACAGAGACAAACCCACATAAAAATAGTTAGTTATCTCATACTAGACAAAGATGCCAAAAACATTCGCTGGAGAAAAAATAGCCTATTCAACAAATGGTGCTGGAAAAATTGGAACTCCACATGTAACACAATGAAATTAAACCCCTATTTCTCACCCTGCATGAAACTGAACTCTAAGTGGATCAAAGACTTAGACACTAAAACAGAGATCCTAAGCCTAATAGAAAAAAAGTAGGCCCAAATCTTCACCATGTCAGCCTAGGATCTGACTTCCTTAACAAGACTCCTAAAGAATCAATGAAAAGGATAGATTCAAACTAAAAAATTCTTCTCATTTCTAACACGTTAGTCTTCATTTTTTTCAATGTCAAAGTATGAGTTGATTCATTCTCCAGAAAAGAAGATCCCTCTGCATAGGCTTACATTTGTCCCATTTCTATTTTCTCATTATCCTTCTCATATCTACATCAACTGCTTCTTCACTTTGTGCTTTAAAGCATTCCTGTCTTGTTATGCTCAAATTCGGGACCCCCCAAAAGACCACCAGAGACTAAGATCAGTGTAAGCAGTAAAGAGGTGTTTATTGAGAGCTAGCTCGGTCCTCAGGATGCACACAGCAACTGGTGATGCTGAGAGGCCCCAAGCCCAGGGTTTGCAGCAGTTTTATACACTCTTTTGGGAAGGCAGGGACTTTACATACCTCATAGCATCAGTCAGCAAATCATCACACACGGCAGGAAAATCATAAAACAACTCTAAAACATGATTAGCACATTCACTGGCGGGAACAAGTTGGGTAAGGGTGATTGGTACAGGAGGGGGATTCCTTTGAACTGATTGGTTTAAGCCACAAGGGGAGTACATGCTGAATTACATTGTTTCCCAACATGTTATCAACCACCATAAAATACTGGGAGGGTCATCTGGCATCCCAGGTTTTATCCCTGTCTCATGTTAATTGGTGGTGGTTAGGGAGTTGCTACAGGCCCTCACCTAGCCTGACTGAATCAGGTACACCTGTCTTCGCAGATCTTTGCTGATATTTATAGATAAGCAACTCAGCAGGGTGAGTATGTGCCTAGGAGTGCTCTGTGGGTTTTCCAAAGGACAAGGGTCACGCCCCCCTTCCTTGGACAGGCTTTGCTCTGAGGTAGAGGCTGGTTTCTCACTCTTGCCAGTTCTTATTTAAGAGTGTGCAATAACATGTTCTGTAACAAAAGAACTCAATGAAGAAAATTAAGGGAGAGGAGAGGCGGCTGAAGTGTAAAACAGGTTTATTGAGGACAAACGTTTGGAGGGGAGCTCAATAGAGTCTGAGACCCACTGACCCCTTAAAAACTGGGGTATAGGAGACTGAGGGAGGGGGAAATTTTTGTGGTTACACCATTGTTAGGGGATTGTCAGATAAATGGTCCTGGTGGTGTCACCTTCATGAGAAGCCAGGCATTTTCATGATTTCAGTCTCAGAGAACAATTTTCTTTCTTATGCTTATGGGAAGTTTGAGGTTTCTTTACATGATGATGGAGTATCCTCTGGGGTTATGGTCAGGCTAAGTCAGAATGGCCATGAGGTGACTCTTGTTCTAGGATAGAGGACATGTTTCAAAATGGCACTGCCTGTGTCAGGTTCTGCCTTACATGTTCTACTCTAGAAGAATAGAATGCAGAGTAGGTTGAATTTTAACCCTCAAAATATATGTTCCTGAACTCAACTTTGGAACCTGTGAATGTGAGCTTATTTGAGAAAAGATCTTTGCAGATATGATTAAGTTAAGGTTTCAAGATGAGATCATCCTGGATTGGGACTCCACTTAAATCCAATGCTAAGTATCTTTATAAGAGAAGGGGGAAAAACAGACACACAAGGAAGAAAGTCATGTGAGAAAGGAGGCAAAAATCAAAGAATGCCTGGAATCACAAGAACAGGAAGAGGCAAGAAGAAGATTCTCCCCTAAAATCCTCAAAGAAAGCTTGTCCACACCTTGTTTACAGACATATGGCCTCCAGAATTTGAAGATAATAAATTTCTGTTGTGTTGACCTACTAACTTTGTAGTAATTTGTTGTAGCATCCCTAGGAGATTTAGAATGGAAAGTGGGCTGTGAATGAGGAGTATCAAGTGGAAGGATTCTAGCAGCTCGAAATTACTTGAAAACTATTTTTAAATGAATAAGTCTTTGTAATGGATAGATAACATTCTCTGTTGCTGACTTGTTTTTTCCAGACAGGAATTTGAAACCCCAAGGAGTGAAACAGAATGAATGTCAGAGAGTATCCTGGGCTCAGAGTTCAGGTTATTCTGGAAGCATCTGGAAGGTCACAATATCTAGGGTCCAGAATTTTTCTTATGCATTTATTTTTTTATCTGCTCCTATGCCACACATTCTGGAGTCAGGAGCATTCTGCCTCAATATTTCCAGAGAATACATTTTTTTAAGGCCTGGAGGATAGAACAATGTTGCTGTTCACCATTCTAATTTCAACCCTTTAATTTTTAATTGTCCAAGTCCCACCAGAGACCCTCAAAACAGACACTTCAGAGACTCAAGGGGATTGAAGCAGTTTTATCCCTTTCATCACCTCTTTTCATGTAGGTTCCAACTTTCTCTGCTCTCTTATGGTTACCGGCGGAGTTGGCATTCAGTTCTTGTTCTTTCCATAGAGTCAAAGAATGAACACTGTGAATGCCACAAGGTAAACAAGTGGACAGAAATTTTACTAAAAAGGGAAGTGAGTGAGACACTCAGAACTCCTGGTGCAGCATGCCTGGTGTTACAGAACTGGAGTGTTCTGAGAAACTGAGGCAGTGAAAAGACACCCCCCCCTCTTTAAAACCTGATTCTCAAGATCAAGTCAGAAAGATTTCAGACATATTTATTGCTCAGAGTAACAGGAATGAATTTGTAGAAGGGAGGGCACACTCTCAAGGGAGAGAGTGGTCCTGTTGGAGAGGAGAGGGTCAACATGGTGTTTCTTCAGTGTTTTATTTGAGGATCCCAGGAGAACTTTCTAGAGCATCTCACCCAGTCCACTTCTTGACTTTTGACTGATAGAAAGATGACATCAGACTTTCAAGTCCCCACTCTAACATGACAATACTAGGTCACTGTGGCCCATGCTGACCAGTTCTAATTGGATTTTTAACCATAAATTCTTATAGATTTTATGGTTAGGAATAATAATCTTTATCTTTCTGAGTTTGAGGATCTGGTCTATATAAAGGATCACAAAAATCTCTCCCTTTAGAGTAACTTGAGTTCCTTTTGTCAATATTAGTTTGGACCTACATTTCTCCTGCAGTTAACAGGTAGTTTGCTGTGGAATGTGACATAGCCTGTCCACTTAGGCCAGGCAGGGCTGCAGGTAAATTGCTTCTTAGAAAAGAAAACATGTGGAGGTCAGCAAAGTGGAACCATTTTATAGAATTATTCCCTTAACCTTGTGTTACCACTATTCATTACCACTATTCATATCTGTCTGCCCCCTAACACTGGGAGCAGCAGGAGTGCAGTTTAAGACTTCCAGCATTCCTTCTCTTAAGGGCATGTGAAGAGAAGTTGATAAACTGCTTCTTGTCATGAAATGATTTTTTTGTTGTTGTTTTTAGATATACATGTCATAGGGTGTATTTTGACATATTATACATAAATGGGGTGCAACACATTACAATTTGAATCCCATTCTTGTGGTTGAACATGATATGGAGTTACACTGGTCATGTATTCACATATGAGCATAGGAAACTTATGTCCCATTCATTCTACCCTCTTTCTTCTTCTTGACATTTCCATTATCCCTCTCATGGGTGCTGGCTGAATTGTGAATTATGCACTCGTTTTCACAAAGATGGAAACTTCTGCTTCAATATCTTCCCTGCCTCCTTCTACTGTATATCCCAACTCAGATCAGTTTCATAAACCTCTCAGTACAGGAAGGTGTTATTTTAAAATGATCCATCAGAAATAATGGTATTCAGGGGGCTGGGATTGTGGCTCAGCAGTAGAGCGCTAGCCTAGCATGGGCGGGACCCAGGTTCCATTCTCAGCACCACATAAAAAAATAAAGGCATTGTATTGTGTCATCTACAAAAAAGATATATTCTCTCTCTCTCTCAAAAAAAGAAAGAAAGAAAAAAGAAAGAAAGAAAGAAAGAATGGCATTCAGAACTTACATCTTTTTCTAGCTGCAGTGGTTAAGTGGTTAATTTCCCTACCTTTACTGGAAGCTTCATCACTATAAGTAGTAAAAGTAAGATGCTTCCCAGAATTTAAGAATGGAGTTATGATAATATCATCTGCCAATGATTGACCTAGGTTTGGGTAAAGTGCAAAACTTCCAAGCAATAACACACAAATGAGTGATTAAACAGCTTTTCTAATAAAGTGGTCAGAATATTGTTTCAGAAAAGGATGACCTATATTGTTAGGTTCAAGTCTGTTGCAGAATTAATATCTAAAATGAAGAATATTTTAGTTAGAAACAAATTAATGTTTAGTTAAGGAAAAAATATTAAAATCTGAATTTCGTTCAGAACTCAATGGGGAAAAGACAAACTAAGCATTATAATCTTCCAACCAAATTTTCAGGGGATACACATATCTTCCCCCACCCTGTTTCTCATATATGCTGAGGGAACTCTTTAATTTTTGTTTGGTTTCTGTAGCTCTTTCTTTCAAAAACCTAAAAAAGCAAACTTGATGTTTTCTTCAGATACCTAAACACACATTAACTGCTAAAGAATTTGATTATATGAACCTACAATACTCTAAACACAAGCATATGTGGTAGATTAATTATAGATCTTATTTATACAGGTTTGATTAGTTTAATTCAATAATCAGATTGTGATTCTATAACATTTATAAGAAAATACATTGATAATGAGATTGCCTGATTTTTTTTTAACATTTTTTTTTCCTTTCTCACGTTGATCATTATTGTGTAGTCTGGGGTAGGACTTCAGGAGAAGTATATCCCAGGATAATGGCATTATTAATCTTCTCTTCTTTCAAGTTGAAGTGTACTGAACCGGTTGCTAATTTTTCAACTACGAAAAAATATGTCCTCTTGAGCTTTGGGGCATCTTGTTATCCCTACCTTTTTGTTTTGTTTGCTTTTTGTTGTGTAATCACCCTTGACTAATTATATTTCATTATCTTAAAACATGATGCATCAAATATGCCATGTCCCAGAAGGTCACATATTTAACATGGGAGATAGAAATATTCTTTGAAAATGAAACAAAAGCCAGACCAAGGAGTTGCTTGGGAATTGAAGATGTCCACACAATTACCTAGTGTAACAAAAATAAGCTATGCATATATTTTTCCTGCCTTCTTTCTTTATATTTTATAGAGTATAGCTTCATGTCTCATTTTCTCTTTCGGGGTCATCATCTTCATGAGCATATTATGTGCCAAATGTGAATATGTCTAGTAGATGCAGTAAAAGATGATTGCCTTCAAACTGTATTCCCTGCACAACATTAAGACTCCAATCCTTTAGTACTATAGCCTATTATTCTTGCAATGTTGTAAATGGAAAAGAAATAAAATGTCCAGGATGGAAACTATAAATTGTTCAGACTAGCGCCCCCCAAAAGTAAGTGCTCAAAGATGAGAAGAATATTTTCTTTGGGTTTCAATGTCAAATGTGACACTACTCCTTACAGTTTATTCTAATAAACAAAAATAATATATTTAGTCACCTATAATTGGGAATTTGTAGACCTATATCCCTAAAAATAATAAAAAATCATTTTTTGCAAATTATGAATCAACATTGGGAAATAGTCATTATACATCACTAGAAAAATGCAATTCAAGAAGGACAAAAGAACAAATCTAATATAGGTTCATAATTCAAATCAAAGGAAGCAGAGCAAAGACTTGCACTGAGTAGCCTTGTTTACAAAAATTTTATCACTGTGTTCTACTTGCTTTGGTCTCCTGTTTTTCTAACCTATTTATCGCTCTTTTCTCAAATTTATGTTTCTCGTAATTTTCTACAAAATTACTTAATTTTTCTATTTAATAAACTTTAAATGGAAAAGGATTGGATTATTTAAATTTGAAAATAAAAGATGCATAGATAGATTCAGATGGCTGATAATTCAGGGAAAGATGAATTACTGATAAGAGGCCATGAAAGGGAATAAACAACAGAATATTTGCAAAATAAATATGTTCCTCCATTTGTATTTCTCATTCTCTGCCCTTCCCTGCCCCTTAGTTTTAATTAGGTTTTTATTTTTTCTTTTTTTCTGCCATGACCAAAAGACCCAACAAGAACAATTTTTGAAGAGAAAAAAATTTACTTGGGGGCTGACTTTTTCAGAGGTCTCAGTCCATAGAGGGCCAAACCCATTCGTTGGGGTCTGAGATGAGGTAGAACATCATGGAGTAAGGGTGTGGCAGAGGAAAGCAACTGGGAGCATGTCACCAGGATTCAGAAAGCAAGAACTCCCTTTTAAGAAGGACAAAATCTGTTTATGTTAGAAAGCTAATGTTCTATCTTCTCCCTGGAGAGGAAGACGGACTGTTATGCAATAGTTTCTATATAAACTGCAAAATTTTTAATCCTGGGGTTTCCTCCTGTCTTGGAGATTGTGCCTTTATCCTCATCAGGTTACCTTGAGGAAAAGAAAGGTGAATAGAAAACTTGTGTGGTTACTCCTGTAAATAATTGGATTGATATCTGGTGCAAAAGCCTTGTATTTGATTCTAAGTTAAAATAATATTACAAACTTATCATGTGCTTGTGTCATTTGTAGATATCAAAAAGTACTCATAGTTAAAGTGAAGAGTTCCATTTTCTCTTGTACTGTTAATAAATGTTTCATCTTACTATTGTATTCTTATATTTACAGAGGGTGCAAATAGTACGAGTTATGTGTACAGGACAATGGGTCTTTAGAGACTTCAGAGCTTGGGAAGGGGAAATTGCCAACAAATGCAGAGGCAAAATGAGACCCTATATGTAAACAAAAACAGTAACAGTCCTTTTAGGGCTCTGAGCCATAACTTACTAAAATTTAATCAGCTGGATTTGCAAAGTCCCCGGAGGTATTATTGCCAAACAGAGTTTAAAGTCTACAGAGATGAGAGGAGAGACATAGGGCAAATTTATTTTACTGTTTCTATAATACAAAATTTACTCACTTTTAAGGACTGACCTTTATTCTGAGATTTGTTACCTACTTTTTGGAGTTCAATCATTCTTTTAAATAATAATGATAATGTCAAATTCTGTTTGATTTGTTGGTTCATGTCATGGTTGGTGATTAGTTCTTATTATTATTTTGAAGTTTTCTGATAATAGAACAGTCTTGGAACCACTCTTTAAATGATTGTATTTCTTATTAGGCTTGGTACCTATTGTTCTAGCAGCAACTGTTAGATGAAATGGATGCCTTGAGGTAAGGTGTGGTGAACCAAACCCAAGGTTTTGATAACTCAGAGAAGTGTGTTCATATCAACAAGTAAGTCATTGTTAAATTTGAAAGTAGAAAATGTGTCACTTTATTAATATCTGCATAAGTATTAACTATATTCTCAGAGATGAAAGACATGGAAAGTTTAAATAAAAATAACATCATGGTAAATCAAAAAAAAAAAAAAAAAAAAAAAAAGAAGGACAAAACATAAACTCCAAAGACACACCCCAGAGATCCGCCTTCTCCCGTCACACTCTACCTGCTTACTATTACCATGGAGTTAATCCCTACTAGAGAAGGAACACAGTTTAGATGAAGGCTCTTATATTGGATCATTTCACCTCTAATTGTCTCACACAAGAGCTATGGGGGGGGGGGGGAATACCTAATATTGAAACCCTAACACTCCTACCTCGTTTTATCTGCTTCTTCTCTTTCTCAATCTGTCTCCACTTTGAACATCTACTTTTGATTTTTCATCCTTGTTCATGGTCAGTATTTGCTTCCCACAGGAAGTACCAGCCTTTCCAGTGCTAACTATCATCAGATGACTGAACTGAGCTTCTCAAATCCATGGAGGAGCATCTAATTTGTGCAGCTTATCTATTCGGTGAAAATCACAAATCAAAGGTAGGTGACTAGACTACTGAATGGTGTCATTGAATAGGATATATAGCTCTTTATCAGTTATCTATAGCTGGAGAGGGACTGGGCATAAAGAAGAATGTAGATTTCTTTTAAGATGGCTATAAAAATCACTTGTATGCTCAGAAATCCATCACTGCTTTATTATTTTTTTGTATATATTTGATTCTTAGTCCTCTTACCTTTTTCTTCTTATAAAATCAACAGAGAAGATTGACTGTTTTATTCAAATCAATCATTAGTTTCCTTATTCTCATATTTATTTGAGACTATTAAACTGAGTTTAATTTTGATATCAAATGAAATTTATAATGTTCTTTTTTATATTTTCTTTTTTAAAAAATAATGTTCTTAATACTGCTTTCAAAACAAATTATTCAGGTTGAAAGTGTTCTTGCTCAAATAGTTATTTTTAAAACAAATTAATGTTGTCTTATTCTAATATCATATACAATCGTCATCTTGAGAACAGCCCACCTATTTTTCCCATTATGTTTGTAACAATGGCCACTCCATTTCGAGTTGTCCTTGCAATATTAATTCCTCTCCCTTTGTCTGGCATTCTAAGTTCTAAAGAAAAGAAAAGCCTAAAGGATTAAGATACTAACCATTAAATAATCTTTTAAAGTTACAGAACCTAGAACATCTGGTGACCTTCAGATTATAGTGCAATGTGTAAGATAATGTTTAGCTTGCCAAAAGTAATGTTTTTCTAAAGAATTACAGAAATTAGCCCCAGGAGATTCAGGTCAATAGTGATGTTCTGGCCTTAGAAAACAATAGACACCTGCCCTGCATGATGGAAACCCTGCTCAGCAAGTAGGTCCTACTGCACCTCCTCTCCCTTCCTCTAAAAGCCTTTTTCTGTACCCGAGTTGTCCAAGATGGTCTTTTTTGGGAAAGAGAGCTTCCCCTCCCCTACCTTGTCATAAAAACTCAGAATCAACCTGATTCCTTTCCTAGCAAGGCTCATGTTCTGAATATTGGCATTCAGGTAGCACACAAACCCATGTGGGTCCAGTAACCCAGTTAGTTATTTGATATTTATGCTTTCTAGAATGGATCTCCTAAGGTAAGACTCCATAAGGCTACATGATTACTTAATCCCTCCCCTTACCCTCACCACTGGATGTACATTTCTGGATAGGTATCTGATTATTTACCACTTGGAGCCAACATATATTTAACCATCAAAAAGCTACTCAGAGATAACCATGACAACTATGTAAATACTACACTTTACCTAGGAGGTTGAACCAAATCATCCCCAAGATACTTTTCAGGATTTTGTATTATGGCCCCAAATAATCAATGAATGGAGTCAACACTTTAAAAATAACAAACTTTTCCCCTTTTGCATCTTGTGAATATAGAATGTTTAAAATAAAATGTGTAATTCCTGATTCTTTATAGAAAAAACAAGAGATATTGGTTATCAGAACTAGGTCAAAGTCTTAACTCTGTGGATCGCAACAGTGCAAGTACAATCAGGTTAATCATAGGTTAATTGAAGGGATGAAAGGAGTGAAGTCAGAAAAGTTTATTCTCAGGTTTCTACCGTGGGAAGAACATAGAGGAATTTATCTTCAAGGTGCTAAGTACTAAGAATAGTCTTAGTGTTACACAGGAAAGGAATGAAGTAAAAGGTTAGGATATTGCATAGACAATGATGTTGTCTAGTTGATCATTCTCTCAGGATTAGTTGAATTGTGCTGCTTGTAGGATAATTTCAACTCCTGTTACCAGATATTAATCCAAAAGACCCGAGGTTCGTGAAATAAAAAGTGAGAGAGAATAAGTTTGAAACGCAAGAGAGTTAGTTAGGTCAGTGACTGTGTCTTCCTTCAGATTTAGGAAAATGATTGGAGATTTTTGGGTACTGTTCTGGTGGACTGGACCAGCACCACTATAAAAGCAGATGATTAACAGTCTGTAGATCATGAAGTCCATGTGAATTTTGAAAATATCTTATTTTTATCTTGGTGTCTTCATCCTTGAAGGGGAATTGGAGAGATTAGGTAAATTCAGAGCTAATCCAAATACTTGTTAAAAGATTAACATATTCACATGCAGAATTGAGCAGGATTCTGACTCAATGTTTAAGTTGGCAAAAGAAGACAGAGGCAATGGGAAGGCAGAAATGTCAAGCTTTCATCCTGATTTTAGTTACCTGTTGTACATTTGCAGGCCAAAGTGCTTTTTTGCAAAAGTAGTCTTTAAATCCCTGTTACAATATAATTTTATTATTAAATATAATTGCTGAAAAATAGATATATTTTCTATATATGCTAATTAAAAATGGATTAATATTAAATTAAATATAAAAAATATTAAAATTTTGTTTTTTATAATCATATAAATACATTCTCCTAACCTTAATTTCATTGTTTTAAGCAATCAGCAAAACACTAATGCTACTTTTCCCATGGATTATTATAATTTAATAACCTGAAAATTAAGTAGAGACAAAAAGAAATTATAAAACTAGGTTTCTGCTGCCCCATACTTATTCTGTTATTTAAAAACTTTGTTTTCAAAGCTGTTAGAATTTTTTTGGTGGGGAGGGCATCTGGAAATTTCTAAACACTTCACTTATGTCTTTCTTTGGAATATTTTAGAATTATTTATATACTTATAAATTTATAGTTCATGAATTCATACTATGTTCTTATTAGAAAATAAATCAATAAATAAAATATTTAATTCTCATCTAGCTCCACATCTTAGTACCAGTCTTCTCTTCTCTTTTACAATTAAACCCTGTCTTAATAATTCGAAGTCTTTACCATCCCCACACATAGTGTGGTTATCAGGATTGTCCCACTCTTGAAAGTTGAGCCTTAGCATTATGGCACTGATAGCCACAGGATGTGAACTGGCCATTGAAGGAGGAGATATGTATCTTTTGGTCAGATGAAATCCTTAGGAACCACTCATTTGAGCCAGTAGTTGGCCTCAGTGGTCCAGGAGCTGACCACATTCTTGACAGCCAGATGAATGAATGCTACATTTCTGAAGGATGGTCTAGTGCCTCATCAAAGAATCCATTACAGGCATGAGTCAATCCCAGCTTGGGATAGGATCTCTAAATTTCTTACTGGCTACTTTGCCATATGGAATTAGGAGAGCAAAGTTAGTGGAAAAGAGAAACGCCACCACTGGTACAGCAGTTCACGAGGGAGCACTTAATACTGAAACACACTGAATTTGGGCGCCTGATCTGAAATTGGGAATGACTTCTTCTTCATGCTGACAGGGGAGACCAGGGAGGCTGTGATTTCTTCTTAACTGTTTCTCGAATCTGTTCCACCAGCTCTAAAATCCTCTTCTGGTATTCTGAGTTCTAAAGAAAACCTTCTGTAACACATTTTCTTCTTAGTTAAAAAGATAACTAGTTTATCTAAAAATGAGACACAGATGCTGTCTCCATTAAGTTCCAGCTCCTTCAATTGTTTGTTTTTGTGTGGTGCTAGGGACTGAACCCAGGGCCTGTACATGCTAAGCATGTGCTGTGTCACTAAGCCACATCTTCAGCCCCTCCTGGTTCCTTCTGATACAATAAAGAGACTCCAGGTTGGAGTCTCCTGAACCAAAGACCACCTGAACCTGTAAAGCTCCTACCTTTCGTCTTAATACATTCTTTCACCTCTTAAAAGTCTTCCTCATCCCAGAGATTTTAGAAAATAGAATTTTTGAAACATTGAAGTTTCTTCCATCTTCCTTCAAAGCTGGCTTTAAATAAAAACCTCTTTTTCTAACAACTGGACTCTGCACATTTCTGCAGAAAATGACCCAGCCTGTTTCTTCCCAGGCAGGATCCGTGTAGCCCGGTAATACAATTCCTGTCTTGTCCAGATTCTATACACCCTCTCCTAGAGTTTGTTAGCCTGACTATAAAGTAGGGTGAACTACCCATTCACCCCAGAGGTGCTGGTGATGCTCCATTTTCAGCATTTTTTTTCTCAGGACTAATATAATTGTCCATTTCCAACAAAAGATAGACAAGGGAGAAAGAAAAGGCTCCCTAATATTTCACTTGAATTCCAAATTAATTCTTCTCTGCCTCACTTTGCAACATTATCCCTACTTTCTTCCTTGCTAATGATGACACTCTTCAGAGACATGAAGAAGATCCACTCACCATATAGCAGCTGTAAATTGATATTAAGTGGTATTCTATTTCCTGCTGAAAAGTATTGCTTCTTGGACAACCAGGAAAATCTAGACTCACACCATTAATGCTTTGAAGATCGGAATTTCATGAAGTATGAATTTCCCATCTGGACAATAACAATTGATGGAATACTTCCATTTTATTTCCTGAATTCCTAAACTAGGATATTCTACCTATTAAAAAACAGCACAATAAAGGATAATTGATTTAGGATGTATGCTGCATTTTGGAGCAAGGAACCCCATCATTTCAAAGTAACATTTACAAAATGTATATCACCTGTAGTCTTAAAATTTGATTTGCTGTTCAATCAAAACAAAGATATGGATCTGAATTTTTCCAAACAACCTGTAGATCCTGTGACCATGAGTTTCCTGTCATATTTTTTTTGCTATAAAATGATTCCTATGATCTAAATCAATTTTATATGAGATTACCTATTGTTTTCTAGCTTCTGGATTTTATCTTGGACAAAGCTCTGAGCAGGAAAGAGAAACTCTTAGTAAACTATATTTTCATCTCAATCAGAAAGAATCCCTATTCTGTAAGGTTGAAAGTCATCCTACTTAATGAATGTGCCAACAGGTTTTAGAGGTTCAACACTGTTTTATTTTACTAGATGTTTGTACATTGGGCTTGGTGAATAGGATTCCATGTTTGGTGGCCATGTTTAGCTATAATCTCTACTATCATGGCTTTCCTGTTATGAATCATTGTGTTAATACTCAATAATAGAAGTTTGTTGATACCAGTTGGCTGTGACATTATGCTCATTTGATGATTTAGTGCCTTTTCTATGGAGTATGCTCTCTGGTGATTGCATTTAGAAGTATTCATACTCTGTTCCTATTGTCACTTTTCCCCCCACATCTGACTTATTGGAACCACCTAGTCCTTGAACACTTACTCTTGCCAATATTTATTAAAAATAATAATTTACAGTTTTCTGAGCATATAATAAACTATTTCCCAATGTGGGATCTGTGTGGTCACTAGACCAGGCCATAGAGATCCCATCTAGGGAGAAAGAAGCTAGGCCTCTTTCTGCAGAAATGTGCAGAGTCAAATTGGTAGGAAAAGATGTTAATGAAGATATCAAGATCTGACTATTGTTGATGTCAAAGAATGGGATAATTAATCAGGCAGGAAAGTAAATAAATGCTTTCACCATATAAATAACTGGTTGTGATGTTAACTACTGACAGGGAGAGAAAAGAAGGCATTTAAAAAACTATGCTCATCTGTTAAAATATTATACTAGCCATAACAGAAACAATTGAGACACAACCATTTAGTAAAGTGCTCTCCTGCCACCATCTGCTTTGTATGGGCCAGGTTGATTTAATTCAGTGTGTCAGAGATCATTAACTTTATGTCTTTTAAGGCTACCATATCCTTTTCTCCTATGTTCCCTTGTCTGATCTTACAGTCCTCATTAGTTAGCCATCCTCCCAGTATATTAGGAAAAAAAGTGCCTCTATCCTAAAAGGTAAGGGGAGGTGTTAGCTTCATGTTCCACAATTTTTAGTCATTTAATTCAGAGAATGGTATCTCCAGCAAACTTGTATCTCACCTTCTAATAGTTGGAGACATAGTTGACTCTTTCCACAACAGTCATACATGGTCCATCAAATCCTGGCCATTATGCCTTCCAAACATTTCTTGAAGTAATTAATTTCTAACAAAGGATGCTCACAATCTCTATTATAGGAAAGATTTCATTGTCTTTTATCTGGATACTAGAACCATTCTCCTACCATCACAACTGTGGTCAGTTTCAACAATTTACTATGGATAGACTTTTTAACATCATTATTCCACAGATTAAAGAAATGTTTAATTTTACACATATTTCATAGTATAGTGTAAATTTGGTAAAAGTCTTCAGTAATTTTTTATGGCATACATGATTTATATTTTTAACATCAATTAATGTTAAATTTATTTGTTAGAATTGTCAGGAGAAAGTTCAACAGACATTAGCAATGGAAGTTTACTTTCTTGAAGTTCTTGAAGTTCGCAGTCCAAGATCAAAGTATCAGCAGGCTTGATTTCTTCAGAGAGCTCCCTTTGGTTCTCTTCTACTTTTGCATTCACATGATCTTTCTTCTGAAAGCATATGAGCCTTAATCCCTTCTTTTTATAAGGATACTAATTCATATTGGTTTAGGGTCCTTCCTCAGTCATCCAATTTTATCTCAATTGCCTCTTTAAAGATTATCTCTAAATACCATCCAAAAATATTGAAGGATAGGGCTTCAACACACGAATTTTGAGAGGATGCAACACATGCTCATCTTTAAAATCTGTTAAAATATATTACTTATCCAAATGTATCTTCTTGTTATTAATTTAAGCTTATCTATATGATTACCTGGTCTTAATATTTTTATTATTTCTTTTCCCCATACTTCAGGTTTAGAAATGAATGTTATTCTCATTTTCCTCATACCTATAAAATTGAATTAAGTGGCTTTCCTAAATATCCACTGCGTGATTTACTTATCATAATAACAGATGTTATTTTAATCATGTCTTTGCTCATTTGTTTACTCATTAAACTATTAACTCCAGAAAGACAAAACTACTTTTTCACTATTTCATCCCCAGGGTCTAACATAGTATCCTTCAATATGTAGGGTCATCATAAATAATTTTGATATTTATTACATGTAAGCAGAATCTATGCTTTATTCAACATTGTATCATATGTGGCATTCAAATATCTTATGTATTTGATAATAAATATACAATTCTTTTTAAGTCAATTATATTTAAGTGATGAATGAGATATTTGGTCCATTGTTGAAATATCTGTAGAAATGTGATCACTTTAGGAATTACATAAAGCATAGTTGTTAACTCTTTGCTAAAATTTTTATGCCTTTCCAAATTTCATGGGAAATTTTGTCAGTTTAGCAGTCTTGAGACCATAAAGAGGATATGGCCAAGGGGTCATCATAATGAATAAATAAGGCCATTTTCACAAGAGTGGCTTAGTTATAATGGGAATTGGCTATTGATAAAAGGGTAAGTTTGTCTCCCACTCTAAGGAACTTGCTCTCACTCTCTCACTACTTGATGCCTTCTGCCATGTTATGACACAGCAAGAGACCCTCATCAGATACAGCTCCTAGCCATTAGAATTCCTAGCTTATAGTAACATGAGACAGCTCATAAATTTCCCAGTCCATGGTATTACAGTATAAAAACAGAAAACAGACTAAGATACTCAACTTCCATGTATACTTTCAATAATTTTGATTATGCCTAAGATAGATATTAGTAATATTGTTTTCAAAACTGGATCTTAAATGGAAGGCCAAAGAAATAGTTGCATTTCATTTTTAAAAAATTCTTAAGTAGTTATTATTTTTCTCAACAAGTGCAATGAGGCTTAATAAGTTAATTCATTACAACCTGTCTAGGCTGTTTTCTTCATTAAATTTCAATTGAGTTTGAAAGACACATTTGAGAGTTGTATGGGAAAAGAGTAGCGCAGTTTACCTGAAAAATGATTTTAGTAAGATAAAATGAGATATCCAAGAAGGCTAGAGGAAAAAAAGTAACTAGAAATATAAGAACAGGTATCTTTGAGTATAATTCTGAGAAATGAACCATAGAAATTGAATGGTAGAATGAAATTTAGAGAAAATATAAATAAATACACTAAATTTCAGAGTTGAATATTTGATATGGAAAGATTTAAATGTCTTATCTTCTGAGCCACAGGTTTAGTAACAGAACCACATATTTTACATAATGCTATATTCTCAAACTAAATAAATCTTGCATTAAATACACATACCTTAGTACATGCATACATCTCACATGTGTATGTATGAGATGATGCAAATTTATTTCATCCTTAAAGAAAAACTTTGTTCACTGCCAGGTATTGGGGACTTAAAATAGATGTGAATTTCATTTAAAAAATGAGATGTTTTTTAAACCCAAGTATAATAGATATTCTAGTAGAAACCCACAAATGACATGGTTCAAAGAGAAAATGTTTCTAATAATTATTAGCTTACAGACATTTTATCTTTATTTTTTAAGACAGAGAAAAAGCATCTAGATAAAAGTAAATAAAAACAAAGTCCAAATACACAGTAAATGTTTATGTAATAGAATTAATTGGTAACAAGAAAAGATACATTAAATAATTTGTTAATAATTTAAAAAAAATTATTAATAATAATAAATGATATATTACATCTGTAAAATTTCTTACTAATGTTGAGAGACTGTTTCATAAATAATTTTCTATTTCAGTCTTAGGTCAAATAATATCACCATTTTTATATTCAGAAACTAAGACGTTTTATGATTTGTCCAATTATACTTAACAAAACTGCATCTGGTCAAATCATCAATGATATCCCCATTGCTACAGCCAATGATCCGTTCTTATTCCTAGTCTCATAAACACACCAAGAGGCAGTGTTTTTCTGCCCTCATATTTACTCTCCTGTCCTCTGAGCACTGTGTTTAACTCCTGCAACTCCACCTGTTTCCGGTTTTATTTCTTCTTCACTAGATTCTTCCCCTTCACATTCCCTTGGTTGCTTTTTCTGCTTCTTTATTATTTCTTAGTGTCAAATATCCTTTTTGCTTATTCAGATATATGCTTTTCCTTGTTGATTTCATTCTGCTTCATCAATAAAAGTACTAATACTACCTCTCCAAAATGTTTCTAACTTGAAGAATTATCCTATACTCTGGATTTATTTAACTAGAAATATAATATGACATTCCTAGAGACAGGTTAAAGATGGCTGAAATGGAATTCCTAGTTGCTTTCACCCAACCTTTTATACCCAGTGACTTCTCTACTACCAAATGGTCGAGGTTTTAATTAGGAAGTAGATTCTTTGAGATGGGGATTGAAATTTGACCTTTGGCTTTAACAATATACAATTCATTGTTGAAATTGACAATAGGCAATTACTTATGTAAGGGTGTATGTGTTACGAAAAGACGAAGTTTATCTAAGTGCACATAGATAGATAATTTACAATGATGTTAAATACCATTACCTTCATTTTTCAAAACCTGGTCAAAGCTATAGTCAAATCTCCTGGATTATTCTGATAAACTCTTAATAATTTAAATTCTGATTTCAACCTTTGTCTATTTCTACTCATATTATTTGCAACACAACCTCTCATGTAATTCTTATCCACATACTGCCATTGTTAATGAGAACTCTACAAAAATCTTTGTCTACTTTTTCTTTCTGATTTTTGTCTAATTGCATATCATTTTCTTATTGGGGGGTGGGGTAGGGTAGGGGGGTACAAGGGATTGAACTCAGGGGCACTAACCACTGACCAACATCCTCAGCCCAATTTTTGTATCTTATTTAGAGACAGGGTCTCACTGAGTTGCTTAGTGCCTCGCCATTGCAGAGGCTGGCTTTGAATCTGCAATCTTCCTGTCTCAGCCTCCTGAGCTACTGGGATTACAGGCAAGAACCACCGTGCCTTGCCTAAATGCATATCATTTTCCAACAAATGGGGTGGTTTATTTATATTGGCTTATTGCCCCTTCATTATATTTAAGCTCTAAGAAAAGACAGAGTCTTGTCTGTTTCGTACATGTCTGTAATCCCAAGGCCCTATTACAATACCTAATATAGGTGAATGAATGAGTTTTAAGTAGCAGAGTGGTCTAGTGATAGAAACCAGAGTAAGAAAAAAAAAAAGAAAAAAGAAAGAAAAAATATACACTTCATCTAGCACCTTAGGAACCACTAATCAAACATAGGATAAAAGCTGATAAGCAAATTATTTGTCCATTAATCATCTGAAGTTTTACAGACAGGATGTGAAAAGATGTTGGGATAAGCTGTGCATAATAATTACACGTTAGGGCAATGACTAAGGGACTATTAAATAAATATTGGCATATATATCTAAATGGAAAAAGCTATATCTTGTCATATCATACCAAATTAAATGATGCCATTAGAAATTAAAATCAAAGATGAGAAAATTTAGAAAATTAAGTAAATAGAAATATAAAAAGGTAATATGTAAATTTTTTTTGGTAGTAGGGATTGAACTCTGGGGCATTCAACCACTGAGCCACATCCCCAACCTTATTTTGTATTTTATTTAGACACAGGGTCTCACTAACTTGCTTTGTGCCTCACTTTTGCTGAGGCTGGCTTTGAACTCACAATCATCCTGCCTCAGCCTCCTGAGCCACTAGGAATCCAGGTATGCAAAACCGGGCATGTCCATGTACTTGTTGGCAAGTATTATAATCATGAATTTATAATTGTTATAAATTGTCAGTCACATGATGTAATAAATAAAGATCAATAATTAAGAACAAAATATCTTAAAATATATATATATATATATATATATGTAAAAAAATAATTTTTCTATATAAGAAAGCAGAAGATAGAAATAGTTATTTCATCCTTTTTTTCAAGGAAAGAGAAACTAAATTTCACAAATTAGAGTAGTTTAATCTGGAAGAGAAAGAGGTATCAGTCTATGAAGTTTATTTAAGTACTACCTAAAGACCTACAAAGCTAACAAGTACACATATTATGGATGAATCTGAAAATTATGTGAAAATTATGTCCATCAAATGTGACAAAAAAGTAATGAGCATAAAGTCTTGAGAAATAAAGACAAAATAATAATAAATATTTCATTACTTTGGAAAATTATTTTCCAATAAGTAAGAATAGATCCCAAAGCTTCATATGTTATAAGGCTTTTATAACAGAATGATACCATAAAATCTAAAGGCAAATATTGAGAATGGAATAAGGTGTTATGTTAATCAGCTTTAAGTTGTTGTGACCAAATACCTAAGAAAGACAACTTAGAGGAGGGAAGGTTCATTGTGGCTTATGGTTTCAGAAGTTCAGTCCATGAATGGGTCAACATCATTGCTCTGGGCCCAAGAAGAGGCTGAACATCATGGCAGAAGTGCATCCAGGAGGAGGTTGGCTGGGAAGAAGAGAGTGGGGAAAATACACCCTTCCAAGTCAAAACTCCAAAGACTCACCTCCTCTAGCCATGTACCCCCTGGCTACAGTTTCCATCCAGTTAGTCATTTAAACTAGGATGGACTGAGTGGGATATGTCTCTCATAGTCTAATGATTTTACCTCCTTCATGAAATAGGAACTTTTGGGAGAATCTCATATTCAAACCATAGCAAATATTCTTCATCCCACAGACATCCTTTAGAGGTGTATATAATGACCATTCCTGTTTAAGAAAGTAATTTTTAAAAACTTAAACAAATACTGAAGTTTATGAATGTGAATTTAAGTACAAGAAAACATTATTATTTCCTTAATTTCAAAGAGGAAGGCAAGATATTTAAAATTCTTTGTTTTACATTTACCATAAGTTAAATTTAATTACCATGTACACATTACTATGACCTACCTAGATGTTATTCTAAAACTCAGCTTGTGAAGTAAATATATCAACAAATAATCATCTATTTGGGTCTTAGAAAAGAATAGTAAATGATAACTTCTAGTTTGTATAGAAAAACAGAGAATATTTCCTTAATAATGTAAACAGTATGTTTAAAAAAAAAGTCCACTATGAAATGCCTGGGTAATTATCTCCAACAAGGGATGTATCAATTGGCTTTATTACTTTTTTCCTTCTTATTTGAGTAACATTTAGAACTTGAAGAGTATCACTCTGACCCCTGTGAGATTCTTGGCAGAGATGTAACCTAATGGATGAAGGGCCATAAATAGCTGAAACTAAACAACATACTTAACTAAAAATATGAGAAGCAGAAGAGGGATTTGGAACTTGGATTGACATTACTCCCTGTATCCAGATGCATCCATTTTTCTCTCCATTTTGTAGTTACTATAAAATCTATATTATATTTAAAATATAATGCTGGATTAATAATAACTAAAATGGATTATTTCTAATTTGTTTATATTTTTCAAAAAAACAACTTGGAAAACTCCTAAAATTTAAAATTAAAATGCCATCACTGCAGGAGTGATATTATCCAAATTATAGGGTCATATTGTGTATTGTTCATATACAAATATGTAACAACAAATCCCATCAGTATGTACAATTAGAATTAACTAATAAAAATAGTGGGAAAAATATCCCCACTGAAGTGTTGATTAGTGTGTCCAAAACTGAAGTCTACCAGGAACCTCAGGATGTTACCTTATTTAGAAATAGGGTCTTTGCATATGTAATTAATGAAGATAAGTCCCTTAATCTATTGACTGATGTCCTTATCAGGAGAGAAACTCTTCTCTCCCTATAAAAGCACAGAGGAAAAGGGCCATGCTAGAAGAAATACAGAGATGGAATTTTGCTGTTACAAATCAAAGAATACCTAGAAAAGTCAAGAGCTCTTTGAGTAGGAAGAAACAAGATAGGATTCTTCTCCAGGTACTTCAGAGGAATCATAACTCAGCCAATAAATTGATTTCAGAAGTCTAGCCTCCACAAGTGTGAGAGAATAAACTCCTGTTGTTTTTTAAGTCAGCCAGGTTTTGGTAATTAGTTATGGCAGGCCCAGGAAACTAATACACATTTTATAAACAAAATAAGGATACATAATAAGCATGATCAATGATCCCTAACAATTATCCAAGTAATGTTATATATGAAACACTCAATTTCTATGTGATCTAGAAGCAAAATGTAATAAGTAAACTCATATCTACCCAATGACATTGTCCTCCTTCAGAATAATGAACAATACAACAGACTTTGATAATCAGTCAAGTTCAGCAAAGCATGCAGCAAAAAGCAAATTTCTATTAGGAAATTCTGTGTAACTTCAATGATTGAAGACACATGGATCTGCTAATTTTTAGCATATATTTAACTTGTATTTGATAAGCTGACAAAAACATTATACCATACTAGAAAGTAAAGTTGTTCATTGTAAATGAATTAAAGACTACAAGGCACTAATGTGTCCTGAATATAAATAGGATTATATATTTATCATTTCTGTATACATTAACAACTTTGATCCTTAAAACTAGAGACTGATGTCTGGAACATGGAGCATAGTAACTGAGTTTCATTATATACTTCAGTAACTTAGCTAGTTGGTTAATTAGTTGTCAGCCAGAGAGTCAAGTATTTATTAAGCAGCTCCTTCATTAGCCAAACAAAAAAACAAACCAACAAAAAACTCTCACAGTATTTCTCTGGTTTTCTCAGTGACTTTTCTAGAAATTATTCCCATTGTTATTCTGTCAAATTGAAGCCAACACAATTGTCAGTGCATCCAGTTTTCCTTTTCTCCCAAATTTATTTGAACTTCCTTGTATCAGTCAGTGTCCTATCAAGAGACAGATATCAGAGTTAATCAGAAATTTCATTTCAATAGTTGTTAACAATGAGAGCAAGTTGGCTATAAAGATATAAAGAAAACTTTAAAATATAAGAGGAAGGAAGGATGAAGTTGGGAGAGTGTGTTCTTTTTAAGGCTGGGATGCAGGTCTCCTTTGGAGAAATGTGGAAGGACGCCCTTTGAATTACAGAAAATTTCACTGGTCTTTTCCCAGCCAGAGTGAGCCACAATTTTTCCTCAGTCTGGAAACACCTAATTTGGCCTGCAGGTGGGTGAGGCTGACGGAAAGGTTCCCAGGAGTAGGGATTTCAGGAATCTGAGTGAATGAAGTGATATTGGTATGGCTGCATAAATCGATTATTTTACCTTCCTAGGTACAGGCTGACTCCACAGGGGGTCCAGCATTGTGAAACTTAACTGACAAAGCAATATGGGGCTGAGATGCAGGGTCTGTTTCAGGAAGGCTGCAGAAAAGTGATCACCAGTTGAGTGCTTGGGCTGCAAGCTTACTAAGAAACTGCATGAGCTAGGCTTTAGAAGAGTTCCTTGTGTAGTTGTGCAACAGCAGCAAAAAAGGAACAAAAAGGGCAACAAAACACGTAGGAAAGAAGCTCTTTACTATTCTAATGTCTCTTCATTGCCCTCTACTGGCAAAGATTAATATTGTGCTTGCTAGAAAGCTTCACAGAGCAGAAAAAGAGAATTTTAGAACCAAGAGTGACACAGTTAATAACTAGAACACTAAATCCTTTTGTTCTCTAAATATTTTTAAAATCACAATCCAAAGCTCCCATAAAGCTAAACACTATGAATAGGAATCGTTTTCTATTGCCACTGCAGTTCTGACAAGGGCTTAACTTAGCAGAATTATCTTCAAAGCCACCATTTTGCATACTTTACAAGTAGTCATTTATATTAGTACTAATATGAATTACACACATCCCTTCCAGTTGTGCTCTAAACAATTTGTGTGACAGAGACCTTAACCTTCATATATATTTCAACTTGTCACAGAATTTGTAGATATGCATCACTTTCCTTAAGAACAATGTAGTAATTACTTAAGATTTTATTCTATTCCTTTTTTGAACAATATTCAAGTGATACATCAAATCGTCTTTTTATTTCCTATCATATTTTATGCATAACTTTAAATGTAACTTGTACTAGTTTCTATTGAGTTTTGATACATTTTCCCAAAACTAATTGTTCTTATTTTGTATTTACACTGTACATACTCTTAATTTCACACAAATCCCATGTCCTTTGAAGAGTTATGGAAAATAATATTTCTACAAAAATTGGAGAGACAGTGTAGCTCAGGAGGAGGTGGGAGAAACAGCCAAGAATTACCTCCAGTTAAATCCTTTCTCAGTAACAATGGACCCTAAAGGAAGGGGGTGGATGCTGAATGTTGGGCTCTGGATTTGACCTCTTTCATTGCAAATTGGTCCTAAATAGAGACACAGTAAATATTGAAACTCTGGGAAACAAGGAATCCCAGAGAAAGAAAAGCAATGAGCAAAATTTAAATACTCATCCTTCCAAATTTGGGCTCTCATCTCTCCAAGTAACAATGAGTTTCAATTTCTTACAACTGCCCTCCTGTGTTAAAGTTTTAACTTACACAACTGGCCCCTGACTCTCTGAAAGGTACGTCCAGAAGTTCCAATGATTAAACCACCCTAATTGTATGCTATAAAACTAAAATCCCCTCTCTAACCAACAGCCATTTTACATCCAGAAAATGAGCCCCCTATGGTGCATGGGTTCATGAATTAATAAAAGGCTTCCCTGAATCTGTTGAGGTCTGCATCCATCATTTTCCACTTACATTCTTCATTGACTGAAACAGAAACATTCACTCATGTTTGGGCCACAACTCTTTTATTGTAAGTTCTTTTCAATGCGTGCTTGAGTTTTAATACATACTTGGATTGTGTAATATCAACATTAAGCCATCTGCCTTTATGTTTATTTGAGATCAAAAACTATGTATAAATTGTATAATATTTTGGATATATATCATTTATTTAAATCTGATAATCCATTTTTAATAGACTTAAACAGTAAATTTTAAAAATATTAGCCAACTTTTCCATGTAGTTAAAATAGAAGAGAAAAAAATCATATACATATGTGTGTGTGTGTGTGTGTGTGTGTGTGTATTTTAATGTGTGTTTGCTGACATAATCTATTTATACCTGTATGTGGTTTGATGAAGGCATCTGAAAAGAATCTCAGGTACTTTTACTATGAAGAACAGTTTTTACATATCACCTTTTTTTTTTTTAAAGTGTAGAATCAGAATCAGCCTGTAACTATTTCAATTTAGACTTTAGCACTTTCCAGAAAAGTGGCCTTGGAAACTTAATAAGTTCTACTGGACCTTATTCTCCTCATCCATCACTCATGTATGATAAGATCCTGTTAGTCTGAAGACATAGTATGTAGAAATATCAAGTCATAAATGCACATGCACACAAATCATTCTTTGTTGATCTATACCTGGATGTTTAATTAATTAAATTCCTCATTCTGTTCACTGATAAAATCTCCCTTAGGTTGTTTTCTATTTATTATTTCCTGAGCCATTGTCTTGCAATCCTGGGCAAGACAGTGAATGGAAAAATCAGAAACTCTCATGGCAAGGACTTCTGCTTGAGTGCTGGGGGCAGGGGTATGTCATTCTGGGTTCTTGTCATCACTTGTAACCTGCTGACATATGCTTTGTGAGGTATTCATATTTCAGGCTGCACATTTCAGTATGGAGAAGAAGCAGTTCCCTGCCATGTCATCTTCTTCAGGTTTATTTTCTCTCAGCATTAGCTTTTACTGGGTTTTGGAACAAGTAAAACACTACCACATCTCCCCGAGTTCTGGCTTTAAATTCCTCAGTTAATTTTGAGACTCTTGAGTCTTGGTAGATGGAAGAGAACTCTGAGATCTTAATACCATTTCAAACAATGAAAACAGAAATTTCCTTAGTTTTTTTGGGCCCCTCTATATCAGGATTGTCTTTCCCATTGATTACCACCCAGTTTCAGACTCAGATCAGTATGGCTACAACATTGCTTAACTTTACAGAATCCACTAGCGACTAAGTTTTTGTTTAACTCTTCATTTTCTTTCCATTCCAAAATCAAATGAAATCTCTCTCTCTCTCTCTCTCTCTCTCTCTCTCTCTCTCTCTCTCTCTCTCTCTCTCTCTTCTCTCTCTCTCTGTGTGTGTGTGTGTGTGTGTGTGTGTGTGTAAGAAGTGTGATATAAGGAAATTTAGGAGAGAGAAAAACCTTTGTTTTCTAAATACCTTCTTCTGTAGTAGTGTTAACACCAGTTTTAGAATCTTAACCAAGCAAGGCATGTGATAATTTTCATTTAGCCAACGAATGCAAAAATTACAGCTTCACCATTACAACAACAAAAAAGAATAAGTGAAAATATTGAAAGTTCATTGTTTTATTGTATAAAATGTTTTATTACTCAATAGAAAATTGAGATAGAAAATTGGTATATGGAACTAAGAACAGTGGCCAAAATATTGAACATTTTGTTTTTACTTAAAAATCTAAGCCTCAGAAAGAAAAAAATTAGATGCTAAATATAATGAACATAATGGAAAATTACTTCACAATTCTTGTACTTCCTTTTTTAAAATCAGAGTTCAAAATCTGAGATATCTAATTTCTGCAAATTAAAGTTATATTTTCCATAATTGTAATTAAGTCTAGTAGAAATGATATATCAAATGAAACGCTGTAAAATAATAAAAGGAAATGGAAACCAGGTAGGGTTTATAAAGAAAACTGAAACAAATGCATGTAAAAATATAGTTTTGAAAAAGTGGAAATTAAATAGACCAATTAAATTAGATTAAAAAGCTAAAACAAATAAAATTGTACAAAATAAAGCTAAAGATTAAAAAAAACTTAAGAACTGAAAAAAATTTTCATCAAAAATAACTCTGTATGAAATTAGAAAACTAGAAAAATTTTCTTTTTATAAGACTATCATTACAAAATTTTATATACTGTCTCTTTATTGTACTATACTGTTTCTTTATTGTAGTTAGATATGATCACCTGTTTTCTACTTTGCTAATACCAGATTGCAAACATTACCTTATTGTATTTATTATAGCTTTTACTGATGTTCATTATCCTTAAAATAGGAGACAAGAGAATTTTTAACCTGATGTAGTTAATTTGAGTGTTTTCAGTTAAGAATTAATTTATTCTTTCAATTTTAATTTTTGTTCATGAAATATTTCCCTAATGTATTATAACCAGAATGATAAAAATATTGTGTGTGTATTAATCTAATATTTGAAGGAATCACACTCTTATGGCCAAGTATAGAGATTTTTACAAGGACTTAATTGGATTATTTATCCTGAATACTGCTTTATATCAAGGACTATTTAATCAGATTGAAAAAAAAATAGAAATTTATCTTACAGCTAGTTCCAAATATATTACATGTAACTTAATGCTTATTCCAAATATAACATGTAATTTATAATTAGTAAAATGGATCAGTTGTTTAAAAACTGAAGTTCAATAGATTAATTTAGCAAACAAATTAAATGCAGATTTTATCAATACAAAGCAATAGACAATTGAAATATTAAAGATTTTATCATTGTTCCCTCCCTTTTTAAAATTTCTTTTTAATAGTTTTTTGTTTGTTTTAATTAGTTATACAGGACAGTGTAATGTATTTATGCACTTTGATATATCATACATAGATATATATAATTTCCCATTTTTCTGAGTGTACATGTTGCAGAATTATATTGTTCATGTAGTCACATATATAATATATTATTAATGTCAGTTTCATTCTACTATTTTTTCTATCCTCACATCTCCTCCCCTTCCTTCTCATTACTTCCCTCTACCTAAACTAAGGTAAAGCTATTGTCCCCTAGTGCACCTTGCCTTATTGTGAATTAGCATCTTCATATTAGATAAAACATTCAGCCTTTGATTTTGTGGGATTGGCTTATTCACTTATCATGATATTCTCCATCTCCAGCCATTTACTGGCCAAATGCCATAATTTTAATCTTCTTTAAAGCTGAGTAATATTATTGAGTATTTATACCACATTTTTTTATCCATTCATCTATTGGGGGACACCTAGGTTGGTTCCATGGTCTAGCTATTGTGACTTGAGCTCCTATAAACATTGTTGTGGCTGCATCACTATAGTATGCTCATTTTAAGTTCTTTGGGTATAAACCAAGAGTGGGATAACTGGGTCAAATGGTAGTTCCATTCCCAATTTTCTGAGCTGCTTTCCATAGTGTTTGCACCAATTTGCAGTCCCACCAGCAATGTATGAGTGTACTTTTTCACCACATCCTCGCCAACATTTATTATTGCCTGTATTCTTGATGATAGCCATTCTGACAGGAGTGAGATGAAATTTTTCATTTCTCTAATTGCTAGAAACATTGAACCCTTTTTCATATATCTGTTGATCGATTGTATTTCTTCTTCTGTGAAGTGTCTGTTCAATTCCTTAGCTCCTTTATTGATAGGGCTAATTTTTTTTTTTTTGGAATTAAATTTTTTGAGTTCTTTATATATCCTAGAGATTAATGCTTTATTTGAGGTGCATGTGGTAAAGATTTTCTCCCAGTCTATAGCCTCTCTCCTCACTTTATTGTTTTCTTTGATGAGAGGAAGCTTTCTAATTTGAATCCATCCCATTTATCAATACTTGATTTTACTTATTGCATTTTAGGAGTCTTGTTAAGGAAATCAGATCCTAGACCAACTTGGTAAAGATTTGGGCCTATTTTTTTTTTCTTCTATTAGATGCAGGGACTCTGTTCTAGAGCCTAAGTCTTTGATCAACTTTGAGTTGATTTTTGTGCAGGGCCAGAGATAGAGGTTTACTTTCATTTTACCAATACAAAGCAATAGACAATTGAAATACTAAAGTGTTTATCATTGTCCCCTCTCTTTTTTCTTATTTTATTTTTAATACGTTTTATTTTTTAAAAAAATAGTGTTCGATTCATAAAAATCTTGAGTGAAAGATACACAGGCTTCTTGTGTATTCCTAATTCCACTGCTACCTCATTAGCAGTATCCCTCATTCAAGTGGTACATTCGATATGACTGATGGACAGACATTGACATACAATTGCTAAGTCCCATGTTTATGTTGAGGTTCATTGTTGGTGTTGTTTATTCCTCTGTCCTTGTATACTGCCAAGAATTTGAAATGTGTTGCCTACAAATAGTATCCCTTTTTGATCTCCCATTTATTTTTCAGGTAATATTTTATTATCATTTTAAATAATATTGACAGTTTTGTTTATAAAGCTAAGATTTTTTTTATAAAATTAGATTGTTTTAAAGAGGGAAAAATAAGATTTAAAAGGAAAATTATTATTAAATTCATCACCCATATGTAAGAACTTTTACATTTTGTTTCTCTTGGTTTCTCCATGCAGTTGGTATCATGATGGTCATATTATGAAACATTTTATTTTTTTTTTTTGTTAGAGAACATAACGAGGTTGTTTTTCATATCATTAATATGCTTTGTCAAATAATGAAACTGTTCTATTCCATTTGCCTGCACATGTGTTATTATATTTATGCCACAGAGTTTTAATTATTTCTGATTTCAAATGATCCATAACATATGGGTACATAGTTGTATAAATTGTTTACTTCCTCTTTATTTCTTTGGTTTTTCAATTATTTTAATAAAGCTTCATAATATTCTTTCTGATTTCTTGCACTCCTACTTTAGCTTCAGTCCAAGTTTCATTATATTTTATTGTTGTTGAAAATGTTATCTATTAACATTTTTGTTAGATATTTGTCACTAGAAAACAGATATTCAGGATTTTTAATTTTTTTTCTTTCCTGTATACAGAATATTGTTTTATTCAAACATTTGACTCTTTTCTTTCTATGTATCATCTCTGAGTAATAGTAGATTTTGAATAACCTCTTTTATTCCTTAACCATTTGTTTTTTAAAACATTTAGTATACTTATCTATTAACTTTAAATTTATGCTTAAATCATTTTAATAGAGGTTTTATTGCTCCTAATAATATTTTAAAATTAATTAAAATTAATTTTTATCTGATACTCATGTATCTATACAAGATTTCACCTGGTTAGAATTTGCTAGTTGTGGTTTTTCATCTGCTATTACAGTTTCTTTCCTCTTTCATATCTGTCTTTTGTACAAAAATTAAATATTTCTAATCTGTACTGGTAATTTTTATATTCAAACCAATAATCCGGACCACTTATATTCATTATTATTAAAACATATCTGCCAATCAACTATCAATCTGTCTTACATCTTCCTAACTACTTGTATCCATTTTCTTATTACGTAATTCTTGCCTTTTCTATATTTCCTTTTAACTTTTTAAAAATACATTTTAGTTGTAGTGGACACAATAACCTTTATTTTATATTTATGTGGTCCTGAGGATGGAACCCAGTGGGCCTCATGCATGCTAGGAAAGCGCTTTACCTCTGAGCCACAACCCCAGCTCTTCCTTTTAATTTTTTTCTCTGTTTTGCTATCTTTTCTTTACCTTTATCAATCATGTGCTTCCACTCTACTCTTTAGAACAATATATCTTGAATTTCAATATTGAGTTTTTATACATCCATATTTTAATTTACAAATTCTTGGTTTTTAGTTATGTATGCCTTCACTTGTCATTTTAGATCTGATTCTTGTAGTTTTGATTACTTCTTATTCTCAATTCTGGCAATTTTTCTCTTCTCAGGGTATTAAATGTGTGTGTGTGTGTGTGCGCGCGCGCTTCAGTGTGTGTGCGCGCGCTTCAGTGTGTGTGACATGCATATATATTTATGTATATGCATTTATATATATATTTATATATAGACAGAGAGAGAGAATATGTGTTCTGTCTGTATTGTTGAAATATATATGTATGTATTATCTGAGAGTATATATATATATATATATATATACACATACATATATATATATGGAGAGAGAGTATGTGTCTGTGTAGTGGAAATATGTATATATATAAAATTATATTTGTGTTTTATATATATATAGATAGATAGATAAATATAATTTTTCTTCACAAATATAATTTTTCTTCAGATTCTTTATCTTTCTTATTTCTACCAATACTCTGGATCATATGTCTTCAATTTTACTAGTCTTCATTGTAATATTTTCTTCTACATGTTCTACATGCATTTAATAGCCTCCATTAATATTGTTTTTTGACCAAAGCCAATCTGTTTTCAGTCCTCAGGGATGCCTCCCTCTTCCTCATATAAAATACTTTATTTCCTGATCCTTTTTGTTAATTGGTAGCCAGCAAAGCAAGATATCAATATACATTTGTGAGCATTTTTGTTCATTTTACTTTGTGTTTGTCAAACTGATGCCTAAATTCTCTCTCTTTAAATAAATCAGCAGCAGCCTGGTGCGGTGTCACATGACTATAATTCCAGTAGATTACAGGCCATTTACTTACCATGTGACCTTGGGCTAAGACAGGAGGATTGTAAGTTCAAAGCCAGCTTCAGCAATGACAAGCTGCTAAACAACTCAGTGAGACCCTATCTCTAAAAAAAAATACAAAATAAGACTGAGGATGTGGCTCAGTGGTTGAGTACCCTGAGTTCAATCCTCAGTACCTGCCCCCCCCACCAATAAATCATCAGCATTTATATTTACTTCAGGTTCTGTTTAGTAGAAGATATAAGCTAATAAATATCCTGTCTTCCTGTAGACCATCACATAGCAAGTATATAGATATGGTGTGTGGCATATAACAAATGCTGTAAGAAATTTTTGTCAAATGAATCACTAAAGATGTATTTTAAGGTTAGAAGAATATGCAAAAGTTAAAAAGAGCATCTACTTTGCCCAGGGATGATGTTTCTATGTGCTGATTTACACATATACACACACAGTATTAAAATATTGTTTTGGTTAATCTTCATAACAATACAATGGAGGTGATTTTTTAAATCTCAACTTTATGGATGAGAGTTGAATAGCTTAGAGAAGTTAACATGACCTATATAAGGTTATACAACTCATGATTGATAGGGTTGGGAATTGTGCACAAGAAACTTCATGTTCTTCTGCTATTCGGTGCTGTTTTAGAGGCTTATCTTTATTCCTTATGACTTTTGGTTGGAAATACATGGCTGGAAATTTTTCATAGACAGTGACACAAAATACTCCCATGGCTTGGAGAAAGTCATTTCCACCCTTCTGCTGTCCTATACTACTTAATTTGATATATTAAAAGACTAATCTTTGGAGAAAAGAAGAAATTGCTTGCCATTTACTTACTGCGTGACCTTGGGCAAGTAACTGAGACACCCAGGGCCACTGTTTTCTTAAATCTAACAAGAAGAAAATAAAAACTACCTCAGAAATTAGTTGCCAAATTTTAATACCCAGTATAAATCTTCAATAAGTACTTCTATTCCATTTCTGTATAATGCATTTCTTGGTATTTCTGAAATAAAGGAGGATATAACATTTTTTTTCAACATGAAATGGCTTTAGAACATGTTGGAGTGTAACTTAAAACAATGTGCATTTCAAAGGGTATCTATAAATGATTTTGGAATTCACCACATGATAACATTGCCCCCAAATGTATCTTCCTAGTAGGGTTTTAATTTATTTAAAATATCATTGCCTTCTCTAAATACATGCATTCATTAAAATCAAATTACAAAACTTTAAAACTGCAGTGTTAGGAACTGATTATTGCAAGATGAGTGAAGCAATTCTTCCTTTGTGAAGCTCAGAGACATGTGCGATGAAGATCTGCAGTAAGGTGGAGAGTCAGATCAGATGTGAGTTGCTGTGGGAGCACAAAATGAATCTCCAATTAAATCAGGAATGCCTTCTGCTTCCTGCAGCTTGATTTTTCCCATCCTTCAGTATTGGCTGAAAATGTGCTAGGAAATATACCTGCTGATGGAGACATGTGAAATATTATATAACTGTATGAATTTTGTAATACATATTATTTTTCCCACTCATCAATCCAATTTTTGTATATTTTTTTTCATGTATCGTTTTGTCTCTTCATTCTTAAGCTTTGATTTCTGTGTAGTGGGTTCCATAGGTGTAATGGTGAGCACTCTGGACTCTGATTTCTGTGTGATGTGTGCACAAATTATAATTTAACTGTAATTACCAAACATGTACCAATTCCTTATAGTATGTAGTATGTTTATTTTGTACTCCATATATATGTTTTCAAAATATATCTGATGGGAAAGGTATATTTTATACCTTTTAAACTTATTTTAAACTTATAATTCTCTACTTCTATTATTGTGTGTGGCCATTCCTTCCTTCTTAAATCATAAAAGCACTAATTTGTGAAATATGGCACATGTGTTTTTTTTCAACAAGCTTAGGTAATAATAAATTCCAATACTTTGCTGACTTTCCTCAGCAATTGTCACAATAAACAATCCAGAGAGACTTTGAAATACAGGGTCGTTTAACTCAGAACATTTCCATGATTCTTATTAAAACTTGGAATCATGCCCTTTACAGCTGATAGGGAATACTTTTGGGTCACTTTTATGCATTTCTTCTTGTTCTCTGCTCCACATGGTCCCATATAATTCAAAGTTTATGCTTATGACTTTCATCATCATAATATCGGCAAGTGTGACCACTCTTGTATTTATCTTTTTCTAAGTCTTACAGATTATTTTAAGACCAATCTTTGTAACTACTGTCTATTTCCACCTTTCCCCTTGATTCATGTGTCCAATCACATTCAACAAGAACACTATATTCTATGCATTCCTGGAGATAAAAAATATAGATGGTAAAAACAGTTTACTCTCAAGGAAGTCACATCCTAGTGAGGAGTGATATGGGGCAAAATATAGATTAAATAAAAATGATACTTTTCACTATAGATGAAAATATTGTCACAATGAGAGGATGGGAATTTTAGGTTTGGAGAGATGTTATTTTAAATAAAGTCTTCATAAAGCTTACAATATTTATTCTCTATACAATTAGTTACAGCTCTAATTTTTGAAATATATAAATATATTTCTCTAGCTATTACATAAATACTTTAAGCATATTGATTGATACAGTAGTCATTTATTCGGAAATGTAATCCTTTGTTCGATAGTTGGAATATTGGTAATTTTTATATTATTAATGCACTTTATTTTTTTAATTTTTTTTAGTTGTAGGTGGATACAATGCCTTCATTTTATTTATTTATATGTGGTACTGAGGATCAAACCCAGAGCTTCACTAAGTGAGTGCTCTACCACTGAGCAACAACCCCAGCCCTAAAGTGCTTTATTTTTTAAGGCACATTTAAGTTAACTGAAAAATTCAATACAAAGTAAGAAGAATTTCCAACAATTTCCAAGGTTGTGGTTCAGTGGTAGAGCACTCACTCAGCATGTGTGAGGCCCTGGGTTTGATCCTCAGCATCATATAAAAATAAATAAAGGTACTGTGTTCAACTACAACTAAAAAATAAATATTAAAAAAAAATTTAAGTACTCCCTCTCTTCCAGATCATGCATATTTCAGAACTGTTTTGTTTAATTTAGCAGTACAGATTTAAGATTTCATGTCTTTCATTGTTGGATGGTTTCCTTTTCTTTGCCATAGAATATTACTCTGTTCTGTGAATATACAATAGTTTGCTTATTCATTCACCTATAGAAAAATCTTTGTTACTTGCACTTTTAGGCCATGATGACAAGCACTGATTATAAACTCTTGTGTGCATGTATTCTTGCAGACTTAAGTTTTCAACTAAAGAAGTATGATACAAGCATAAAAGCACATGTCGATTAATCTAAAATAATGGAAAACCAAAAATTAATCCCATTCTCATACAGCCATCAGGTTTTTGACAAAGGCTCCATGAACCATATAGTGGAGAAAGACAATCTCTTCAATAAATGGTGCTGGAAAAAATTACATTGCATATTGCATATGTATTTGTTGGTCACATATAAAAGATTAGACTAGATCCCTTCCTCTCACCATGAATGGAAATGGACTCAAAATGAATCAAATGCCTACATCTCAAATTAGAAACCTGAAATTACTCCAAAATATGGAACACTTCAAAACATGGGAGTAGGCAATGTTTTTGTTTTGTTTTGTTTTGTTTTGTTGTTTTTCTTTTTTGATAGTAACCCCAAAACATGGGAAACAAAATTGAAAACAGACAAATGGAATTAAATTGAAGTTAAAAGGCTTCTGGTATAGCGAAGCAAACAACCAACAGAACAAAGAACAACTTACAAAATGGGGAAAATATCAAATAGTACATCCAACAAGGGATTGACAGCTAGAATATATAAAGAACTCCAAAACCAGAACACCAAAAAACAAACAATACAATAAACTGGGCTAAAGATCTGAAAAGATACTTACCCAAAGAAACATGCAAATGTTCAAAAATGCATAAAAATTCTCACTTTCATTAATCAGCCAAAAATGCAAATTAAAACCATATTGAGCTATTTATTATCTCACCTCAATTAGAAAGAATATCATGAAAAAGCCAAAAAGGAATAATAACAAGCATTATCAAAGACGAGAGCAAAAGGAACTCTCTCTCATATTTTGTTATGAATATAAATTAGTACAACCATTTTGGAAAACAGAAAGGAGATTCCTCAGAAAGCTAAATATAAAACCACCATATGATCCACAATTTCACTACTGGGATGTATCCAAAGGAGATTAAATCATTATACCAGAAAGATACTTGCACTCCCGAGTTTATTTCAACACTATTAACAGTAGCCAAAATGTAGGATCAACCCAGATGTCCTTCAGTGAATGAAAAAAGAAAATATGGTATATTTTCACAGTTAAATGCTATTCATTCATTTAAAAAAAGGGAAGGAAGGAAGGAAGGAAGGAAGGAAGGAAGGAAGGAAGGAAGGAAGGAAGGAAGGCAGGCAGGCCAGACTGCTATTTGCAGAAACAGGGATGGAAGTATTTGGGCATTATATTGTGTGAAGCAATCCAGATAGACACAGAAAGGCAGATATCATGTTCTCATTCATGTATTGAAACTAATAAGTCAAACTTGTAGAAATGTGAAGGAATAGTAATCACCAGAGACTGGGAATAACCATGGGAAGGGCAGACGGAAAGAATTTCAATAAGGGACATGAAAATCACAATCATAGAGTAGAGGTGTCACTCTTGGTTTGTCTTATTCAGTAAGGTGACTACTGGGTTTAACAACCTACTATATATTTCAAAATAACTAGAAAAAAGTTATATGAAATTTCCAATAAAAAAATGATTGATGGCTGAAGAGACAGACTTTTACACTGATTTGATTAGTACACATTGTATATATATATATATATATATATATATATATATATATTAAATTGCCATAATATTCCCCATAAAGATGTATAGATAAAAAAATTAAATAAATTAAATTTTAAAGAATTGCATTTATCAATTTTCAACCTTCCATTTGTCAATTAAAAATTTCCTCATTATAAGTATTTTGATATAAGTAAAACATTCTCAATCAGTTCCATTTTAAGGTAAAATTTAGGAAGTATATGATGAGATATCACATTAAATGCAAAAAAAAAGGTTCATTTTCTACTCTTTTAAAGGAAAATTTAGCCTATGAGCTTCTCTCATTGAATAATAAAATAAAATATCCTCAGCATAGTTATCATGACATCATTTTTTCCAGAAAGTTTTAAAATCTTAGGCAAAATAGACATAAAATTTGTTTTCAAGATAAGTTAAGTGCTTTATATTAACTAAAACTCTTCCGTTATCAATACAATCTCCAGGGCACATTATTATTTTTAAGAGGCATTAATTTTGATTCATCAAATAACTTATGGTACTTAAATTAAATCATATATTTACTTGGTCATAAATATTATGTTTAAAATAAAGATGGGGGAAGATTCACATAAAGTACTGTGGAAAATAGAAAAACAATTCTTAGATAAGAACTTCTCCTCAATTGTACCCTAAACTTGTTTTTAATGAGTCACTGTGAATATCAATCATAAAAATGAATTTTCCCTTTTGCTTAATTTATTTATATAAAATATTTTTAATATTTTATATAAATATAAAGAAAAGAGAATATCTCTGTAGGTTTACTGATATGCCCCCCCAAACATCATAAGATGTAAAAGAAAAAAGCTCTGACGTTTAATCACAATGGTAAAATGAAAATGCCTTAATAATGCAAACTGTGTTATTATTTATCCATGATTTTTTCAGTTTACTTCATCAACCTCTACACCCACATTTGATAGAAAGACTGCTTTTTAAAAACTGACAAAACTATTTTGAGTAGTGTGACAGAATTTAGGTTATTTCAACAAAGAAAGATTAAATAATGTATTACCTGAGCTCCTATTGAGGATAATTAGTATTTTCATTTAAAAAAATAACAAAGAAAATGAAATTTCAAGTTATTTTCTGTCGTGTTCTCACAGGGAAATAAAAGTTCATTTGAGCTGGTGATTTGGTTCGGACATATATGTCATTGTTATGTGTCTATCAACTATGAAAAGAATGTCATGAAGGATTTTTCTGGTGATATTTTGAAGTGAATAACCAAAACCATCCTTCCTTTCTTGAATTAGAGATAATTTTGACACAAACCTACAAAGGAAATGAATGTGGAATGAAACATTGTATAATTTTTTTTCCTCACCAATTTCTTTTCCTAAAATAGCAGCCTATGAGGTATGCTTCTTGTACTTCTTCTAAAGAAAGAGTTTTCAGAACTGGATGTTAATAATTTGAAACATTCAATTATTCTTTGAAATGCATTAATATTAGAAGACATATGGATATAGATATAGATATCTTGCTCCTACTTTCAAGACAACTAGTCTTTTGTTCTCTAGTTTTCACAATGATTATGTAACATTCATAGATTATCAATTTTTTAGGAACTGTAAATTAAGTCTGAAGTATTCCCTGTTTCAATTGTGTACTGCACAAAAGGACTTACTCAGTGGCAAAGAGGAGTGAAAATTCAGCTTGGGCCCCATACACAGTCCTTAGGATAGGAGCTGGACTATTTTTCACATGGAAGAAAAAGAATGCTTTTTCACTTAATATGAAACTCCTTATGGACTAATGATGAATTTTTATGTAATATCATACAGAATTTTAAAACTAAAAGGTTACAAGCAATATATTAAATATCCTTTTAAATTTACATTGAAATTTAAGAAAGTCTGTTTGAAATCTACATCTTCATTCTGATTTTTTTATCATGTGTCAATACTCAGCTTCTTTCTTTATCATAGGAAATATTCAAAATAGAGTGATTATATAATTAGTGTAATATAGGTTTTGAAATACCAGCTCACCCTGGCCCCATTGTCCAAACCTTCTCCAGTAAGGGCCTTCCAATCTGATCTCCTTCCCTCTACCCAAGACCTCACAGGCTTTTCTGTCATCTGGCTCCTAAAGGGTTAGGTTATAGCTTATTAGGATCTGTTCTAGAGCTAAGGATTATAAATGATTTGATTATGTGATTCTGAATGACATTTGGTTAAGAGGTTGGAAAAATACAAAATATACAGCAAAAACATACGTTAGCTTCTGGAAACCTCATTGTTTTTATTCAGTGATTCTATTCACATTAGCATTCTGTTCTAGAAGTTTTTTTAAAAAAATAATTAATTAAGTATAATTTGCAACTATTGTGTAAATTGATAGTGTTCAATGTGATGTTTTGATATATGTACCCATTGAAATCTACATCTTTCAAATACTTTAACCAATGGATGTATCACTCTACAATCTTATCAGTTATTAAGGGGAGAACACATTAAAAATTTACATTGAACAATTTTAAATTATGCAGAATATCATTGTCACATTTCAAGTACAGAGTATAGTCACCATACTACACAATGGATCTCCAGTATTTATTTCTTCTAACTAACACTTTCTACCTTCTCATTACCCCTATACCTAACTCCCACATCCTGGTAACCACCATTCTGTTTTCTGCTTTTATGAATTTGACAATAATAGATTATTCATAGACGCATGAACATGCAATATTTGTCTTTCTTTGCCTATCGTATTTCACTTAGCATTATGTCCTCTAGATTCATTGATATTGTCATAAGTGACAGGATGTTCTTTTTTTTTTTTTTTTTTTTTTGGTGGTGCTGGGGATTGAACTCAGGGCCTTGTGCATGCTTGTGCATGTGAGGGAAGCACTCTATCACCTGAACTATATCCCCCAGCCCAGGATGTTCTTTTATGAAAGACTGTTTGTAATATAAAGGATTACAGAGTATATGAAGTATATGTTGTACATACATATGCAATACTATACCAATTTATATGCTTTGTAATACTGTACATATATGCATATATATATACAATTCCATACAATATGTAAGATATATACATATAAAACGTGGTGTGTATATATATATACATACATATACATACATATACAATACTGTATACATCAATATGTGTGTGTGTGTGTGTATACACTTCATTTCATCCTTTCATCTGTTGATCGAAATTTAGGTTGATTCCATATTCTCGCCATTATAAATTATGCTGCAATGAATGTAAAAGCGTAGATATCTGTTTAACATCCTGACTTTATTTCCTATATATGTACCCAGAGGTGGGGACCCTAGATTACATGATAGTACTATTTTTTTTTTTTTTAGAAACTTCTATGTTGTTTCCTTTAATAGTTCCCATGGACTATAAGTGTTCCCTTATGTCCACATCCTAATCAACACTTGTTATATTTCATCTTCTTGATAATAGTCATTCTAATAGGTGTTAAGTGATATCTTATTATGGTTTTAATTTGTATATTATAGTGATTAGTGATGTGGGACATTTATTGAATATATCTGTTGGCCATTTATATGACTTTTTTTGAGAAAAGTTGTTTCACATACTCTGCCTCACTTTAAGCAAAGTTACATGATACTTGCTATTGAGTTGTTCGAGTTCCTTACACAGTTTAGATATTAATACTTTATCAGATATACATGTTTACAAACGTTTTTCTCTATACAATAGTTTGTGTCTTTGTTGATCATAAAACTTTTTAGTCTGATGCAATTCTATTTCTCTCTCTTGCTTGCTCACTTTTTTTTTTTTGTACTGAAAATCTAACACAGGTCTCTGAACATTCCAGGCAAATATCTCCCACTGAACTACATCCTCTTTTTCCTACCTTTACTTTTGCTGTCTGTGCTATTGTTGTCATATCCAGAAAAATCTTTGCTAAGTTCAATATCAAAGAGGTTGTTCATTCTATTTTTTCCTACTAATTTTATACTTCAGGTATTAGGTTGAAGTACTCAATCCATTTTGAATTGATTCTTGTACATAGTGTAAAATAACAGTCTGATTTTATTCTTATATCTGTATATACCGAGTTTTTCCAACACTATTTATGGAAGTCAGTCCTTTCTCCACTGTGTGTTCTTGCCACATTTTGTTGAAGATCAGTTGACTAGGAATGTATGGATTTATTTCTGTGCTCTCTATTTTATTCCATATTTATCTGCTTTTATTTTTTTGATCATATTGAGCTTTCTTAGTTCTAAAAAGCTAAGTATTTACTTCTCCTTCTTCCTAGTATTAAATCAACCTTACCCCAGCCATTACCAGCTCAACCAAAATGGCTTCCTATAATACAAAGTCCCTGTACATTTGTCTGATGATAACTTTTAGGCAGTTCTTCTTTTCCTCCCTCTCTTGCCCCACGTGTGCATAGGCTGATAAGAATATGTTGGTGTTCTTCCCTTTGATACCAATAATTTTCTAACAACTAGCCCCCTGCTGTGTAGGAACCCTTAGACCAGTCACACACATTTTCTACAACAAATACTCCAAACAATTCCTCCTTTTTCATCTCAAAGAATTTTTGAAATGGTTTGAGAGGACTTCTCTGTTTTTCATGGAAAATCTTTTTATGTGCGTAAAACTTATTTATATATATTCTTAAGGTGTATATGGCCTCCTTATTATTTAAACTAAATTTTATGTTATGTCCATCCTATTTCTAATGAGTGAATAAAACTTCTATTTCTAGTCTAAGATGAAATATACTTTCTGCAGAAAAGCATTTTATGAACAAACTTTGATGAACAAACTTATGAACAAACAAACAAACACTCTCACATTAACCCCTCCTGACAATCATTCTTTACAAAATACATTTTTTCAAAACTGTTACATAAATTTGACATCACTGTTTTTTTGTTTACTTTCTTATAGCCTATAAAAATACAAAAGAAGATATGGATTATATTTCTTTTATTTACCATTGTATCCCTATAGCCAAAATCAATCTGTGCCATATAGTATCAAACCAATATGTTCTTATTCAATAAAAACTTAACAAATAAATGCAATTGTGCCTAAGGGAAATTTTTAGAAATCACAATTCAGTGTGACCAAAAAATATGTTTCTGTTTTTCCTGAGGTCAGAAAAATCTGATCTCTGTAAAAAGACAGAGTTTTGGAGATATTCACCACCCAGTAAGAAATGCATCTTTGTTTATCTATCTGTCTATCTTCCTCTTTCTTCCTACCTTTCTGAAGTAGGTAAATTGCACATTACTTCTCTTCTGGATTACTAAAATAAATACCTAATTGCTCTTTCTTACTACTGCTGAGCCCTCTGATTCACCATTTAGACTTTTGCTAAATGTCTTCCTGTATATTTGATTTTTTTCTATTTATATAAAATCCTTTAATTATTTGTTATCTTTATAATTAATTCTTCTATTTTAGTTAGTCTCTCTTTCACTGTATATCACTCTGACATTAAGGCCATACAGAAATGCTTGTCATTCTCATAATAAAGTTCACAATTTTATGTCCCTTCAATAAAGCCAAATTATCATCCTAAACTCCCTTCAGTGTCATTTCTTCCTGAAAGAATGCCATTGTGCTCCAAATGATTTATATGGCTTCTCTATTCTCAGTACATTTCTCCATCAAACTCTTTACTTTTCTGTTGCAAATGTTAACTTGCCCTTCTGTCTTGTTAGAGTGCACTGATTCTATTTTATATACTTTATAATACTGTCTAAAATATGTATTTAATTTTATTCAGACAATACTCAAAAATATAATGCATAAATACAAAGGACTATGCATAAATTGATAGGTCATAGCCAGTCAAAATGCCTAGTGGTTAATAGACTCTTATCAGAGAAAAAGGAATAAATAATGAAAATGATGGTATTTTGGACAAGTAGTGTGCAAGGTCCAGTGAGTTCACACATTGTACTATTAGGTAAGAAAAAATAAGCTAATGAAAACAAAACGAAAATACTAAAAATGACCCAAGGTATTAAAATGAAAGATAAAATAGACAATGAAAACATGGTCAAATATTTTGAGAATAGACAAGAATATACCACCTCATTAATGGAACCTGATTTTCTATAGTTAATTCAGTTTAGCCCTATAACTTTCAGCTGATGTCATATTTCATTCAGCTGAACAAATATGTTTTATTGTTTAAAAGTAATATTTTCATTATCATAAATGGAAAATGTAAGGATTTAGTATTTTCTCTTCATAATACAGGGTTTCCTGAAAGCCAAATGACCTGTCCTATACTTGAACTTGATTCTGAAATTCCCCTAACAATATTTCAAAACTACATGAGAAACTAAAATTTTTGTTCTACATATCTGTAAAATAATATGAAAGACTTTTCTGAGCATAAGGTTTAGATATTTTGTTCAGAAAATTAAAGAGTGTGATATATTTGTAAATAAAATGTAGAAGAAAAAAAAACAAATATGGCTTACACCAAAAATAGACCTTATGTTATGACAGTGCTGAAACAAAAATGCCTAACAGTAAAAGGACTCTAAAGGCCACAATGTATAAGATTCTATGAGGTATGTTTCCTTGAATAATTTGATCACAAAAACATAAGACAACTTCAAATTCTTTCCCTCCCACATTCCTTTATGGCAAACATTGCCCTGTCTATCAGTTTCTGGTATGGTTGACAATCTGAGAACAGTTTTTTGTAGTATATAATAGGATCCAAATAAGAATATTTAGATGAAACATTAATATTTTACTTCAAAATTCTGGGTCCTACAAAAAATAGTGACATTTTTGTTTGTTGGTAAATGGATAGAACTGTAGAATATCATGTTAAGTGAAATAAGACAGTCCCCAAAAGTGAAGGGTCCTACTGTTTTCTCTTATATGCAGAAGCTAGAGAAAGAAAGTAAATTAGAAAGAAAGAATGAATGAAAGAATGAAAGAAAGAAAGAAAGAATGAAAGAAAGAAAGAAAGAAAGGAAGGAAGGAAAGAAAGAAAAGAAAGAAAGGAAGGAAGGAAGGAAGGAAGGAAGGAAGGAAGGAAGAAAGAAAGAAAGAAAGAAAGAAAGAAAGAAAGAAAGAAAGAAAGAAAGAAAGACAAAAAGAAAGAAAGAAATCTCATAAAAATAGAAAAGAGCTTGCAGAGTAGAGGCAGAGATCAAAGGGGAAGGAAAAAAGGAAGAAAAGGAAAAACTGGGAAATTCATACAGGTTCTTTGCATGTATGAATATATTGCAGTGAATTCCACTTATATTTATACTATAATGCACCAATTAAGAAAATAGTAAATAAATAGATGGAAGACCAATGGCATAGAGGAATGGGATCATGTGAGTGAAGAGGGAAGATAATTATACTGTATGCATTTATGAATATTTCAAAATTGCCCTCAAGTACTTATAATGTGTAATGTACAACTAATAATGTACTAAGAAAAACATAGAAAATCTTGGATTCTATTTAAAAATTCTTAAAGCTGAAAGCATTTTTTAATTTGCTCCTGAGAATCCATGTGTCAGTACTCTTCTTATTTAAAAATGTTCAATTTTCATATGTGTTTAAAAGGCAATAACAAGAGGCCCACTTTATGAAATGCAGCATTTACATTTTGTTTTATTTTCTATTCTTGGAAAAAATATATTTTTGTCAAATTGTGATGTTTATATTTCAGGATGTGCTGTAACTCTTGATTGACATGATGTGGAATTTTGCTATTCATACTACCTGTTGGATTTAATTATTATATTTTCATTATTAGTGGAAAGAAAAATTGTATGGTAGTGACTTTAAAATTTTGCATTGTTTCCTTTTCAATATTAAAAGTTGTTCTTTAAATTAATGCAAATGAAATTTTGATATATATAACAATTTTTTCTCAGCAAGAATATCATAGTGTGATTCCAAAGGATTCAGAACTCTATCATTGAACTCTCTTTAAATAATGACTTAATAATATGTTTTATACATATTTAATGTATATAAATTCATAATTCAAAAACACCCTATTATTACTCTATGATGAGAAACATATGAGTTTGTGTTTTTAAATGCATGAAACCATTAGATGCATTTCAGATATTGTGATGCCTTTATTAAAAGTATAATATAATGCCATTTATAAAGATAACAAAATTATTTTTCTTTTATATTGTACTTTTTGATAATTCAGCCATTTGGACAAATTGATAACTCTTTGTCAACTTCTATTCTTGCATTGTGAAATACAAAATCCAACTGAATCACAATTATTATAAAAAATTAATAAAACAATAATTATAAATATGATATATACATTGAAAACAACTATAAATATGCAACTTGTTATACATATATATGTGCATGTTTGATGATCATTCAACCAGTGATTGAATCTGGAAGCGAATATGTTTACAAGTCAAATAAATTCAAATCATTATTGCTTTTGCTTGAAGCCATTCAGGATGTTTTGAAACATAAAAAGCTCTTTTTTTTTCTTTCTGATTTTAACATGTGAGGAATTTCATCTAGTTTTCCCAGTCATATATAAAAACATTGCAAATATATTCAGATTCTTTTTACCTATGTTATCAGAGGCTGATAAAGAAAGAAGAATTTTGGCTTTGACACCATTATTATTTATTGCAAATTTTAGAAACTTTCTGGAACATATAAATAATGGACACAATTTAAAAACATTTAAGAAAGAAACTGACCCCCATCTGAAATTATGAGGTTCATATCAATTCTTGGGTCAAAGCCCATTAAACAATGGTCTGTCCATCATGCAAGAAATCCATTGATTCTACAAGAAAGGATCACTAAGGGTAAATGACTATGAATTGCCATGTGGAGAAAGAAGGCAGTATGAAATGCATGCCAATAATTGTTTTTGCCTTTAATCTCTTCTATTATCATTATCATGTCTGAAGAAAAATGAGATGGAATGAAAAGTCTATTACTTCATGCTGACATAACGATCATAAGTTCTTTTTCTAATAAAATTTACAAAAGCATACAAGCATGTTAATTAAATTTATATATGATAAATGCCTATTAATTTATTAATGAGATAAATGTAATTGAAATACATAGGTTACTGAAAAATATCCCACTAACAAAGTGCTTTAGATATCAAGGGAGTTTTTTGCTCTATGAGATAACAGTTAAATTATTAGTTGTTGTGGGTGAGAATCACAGTTTTGTGGTAAAAGGGATTCAGAGCATATCTTAGATTTATCTTTGGTATCAGTAGGTTTCATCTTTTTCATTTGTTTCATTGTCCAAAAGGGCTCATCATGTTATGTGTCAGATAACACAGTTATCTCCCCTATCTCCATTTCTAGATCTTAGCTACATGATCTAGTGGCAAGGTGGTGCTCACTTGGATATCTGTTTTTCTAGCCCCAGCTAGCATTTCTATTTCCATAGAATGAGCAAATAAATCGTGCAAAAACTTGCCATCTCAGCTAAAATTTTGAAACTAATCCAAAATCTAGGATTGTTTTGAATTTATTAGAGTCTATTAGTATTGAGAATTTTATTATAGTCTCAATAAAAACGGAAACTTACATGCATGCTTTTCCATTCCTAGGATTATTTCAGCATTATAAATTGAAGGAAAGTTTAATTTTATTGTGACTCTTTTTACTGGAGGTGTTTTAGTTCAAGCAAGTATATATGCATATATATGTATACAGATGGCATTTGATATGCATTGCATGTGCAGGCATATTTGAAATATCATAGATATATGATGGATAAATGTGGACCAAATTTAAACAGAAATCAAATGTTGAATGTATAGTATCATAAAATGACACAGATTAAGAAAAACTCATAAAAATGTAATTGTTCTTGCAATCTTAATACACACCATAAAATATTGAATCAAGAGACTGTACAAACAGGTTATTCTTTTATCCAGTTTCAGAAATTACAAAATTCTAACTTGTTATATATTTTTAAGGTTTACTTTTTCTACTTTATCCCTGATGATCTGATGCCTCTTTTCAAAGAGATATATTGATCCTATAAGGAAATGTGTTGATATAGGAAGCATACTCAAAAAAGCAGAAGGGAGAAAAAAGATTTTCACAGGGAGAGCAGACAAAATCTTTCAGATATCATATGGGCTAGCAAATACTTCTTCTAGATACTCTAATATCTTACACACATGAGTTCATCAGCAAGCAGAAGTGAAGCACAACAACTAGGGCATAAGAAAAATTATAGTCAGTGATAATATCTCATTCTACTTTCAAAGACCCTAATATTTGCAAATGAAACTATATGAGTAGTCATTACTATAAATTAAAGTGATTTATCATGAAGTAACTAGAATAAGCAGATTTTATTGATATTTCACTTGCCTTAATTTTGCTTATAAGTTATTCTTTGATGATAAATGAGTAAATAAATATTTAGATAGTTAAATGTGTTCTTCACTTTTTTATTCATTTTATAAAAGAAAATATTAGTGAGTAAAATAGACATGTGCATTGAAACATTTTTCTTATACGAGGGTAGAAGCATATGCTAAAGACATGGAGAAGATATTGGCCAACTTTCGGTTGATGTCATTCTGTATCCCTAATCCTATGTAAATCAGAAAATTCTGCTTTGTAAAGAAATTAAAAAATCTCTCAAGCTATCTTAATTAAAGATGTATTTTTTAGGACACTAATACAACTTAGGAATCTTAATGCTCAATGTATAACTAGTTTGCTTAGCAAACGAAACAACATTAGGTAGCTGTCCTCATTGTCTTTTTACTCTGAGGCCACATATTTTCTTATTTGTTGCTGTCTTGTTTTTGGTTTGCTTTTTTTTCTCTTTGTTATAGTTGTCCTTTCAGTTGGAAGAACAACTAAATAAAAAATATGTACATATCTCTACATATAACTTTCCAAAAACTGGGAAATTCCTAATTTCTGCATGTGCTTAGAAAAGAGATCTTATTGACTTAGAGGTACTCTTCCATTTCACTCTTTCTTAACTTCAAATTCCCAATTCGTTGAGAATATAGTCTCAATTCCATTCCGAATATCATTCTTCTACCATAGAGATCAAAAAGCTAAATTTATCACTTTTTAAAAATATAATAGTTACCATGTAATGAATTTCTGCTTAGTGAATCATGAATGTAAAATTTAACAGGTTATTTGTGAGAAAAAAAAATGGCCTTAGGGAAAGGCATCTGAGATGAAAAACTTTATCTATAAACTTGACTTGGATTAGAAATGCCCAGATAGTTAGTAAAACATTATTGCTGAGAGTATCTATGTTCTGTATTTTTTAGCACTTAGCATGTGAATTGGAAGACTGACTGAATACCACCTCCACCAATGTGGACAGGCATTGGCCAAATATTCCAGGGCTGGACTAGAAAAATTTAAAAAAAAATAGAAGAAAAGTGAATTTACTCTTTCTTCCTGAGCTAGGACAATATCTTCTGCCTTCAGACACTAGGAGCTCCCAGTTCTTGGCTCTTTAGACACCAGACATCCATCAGTGCCCATCTTCCCACCTAGCCCTAGTTCTCAGGACTTCAAAGCCTTCACTGAGAATTATGCCATTGGTTACATGGATTATCAGGAATTTGGATTCTGACTAAATTACACCACTGGATTTCCTGCTTCTCCAGCTTGCAGATGGCTGACAGATCATGGGACTCCTTATCCTCCATAATCATGTAAGAGAGTTACAATACTGAATCTCATTTATATGCACATATGTACATATGTATACAAATGAATATATACATGTATGTATGTGTGTATGTATGTTCATTATAAATAGCTTCAATTGATCCTTTTCCTCTGAAGAACCTTAATAGTTATTCTTTGACATATAATAGGGATATGTCAAAGTAAATTGAAAATATCATAAATTAAAATGCAATAATATACTAATATACTGAACATTATAGTTTTGCAACATAGTACACTATAAGTGTCTGTTCATTCCTCTCATAATCACATGGCTCACTGGAAGGTGTTACTTGTTGCCTCACCTCATGAGACAAAATGGTACAGCATATCACAAATCCAAGAAAACATCAAAATTCAGAATTTAGGCCAGATACCATGGTGAACACCTATAATCCCTGCTTCTTGAAAGGCTGAAGTAGGATTATCTCCAGTTTGAAAACAAGTTAGGGTAAATCAGCCAAACCCTGTATTGAAACAAAATAAAAATTGATATACGGTTTATGTTACCTGAGTATCACTATTAGAACATAACAAAGTCAAAAATCATAATTCAAATAGTGTAATTTAGGTACTTCCTGCACAACAACATTGCTATTTTTCACTCTTGTGTGGAATGCAAATTTGATGCTAGAAGAAGAAGAGGTACAGGTATTTGTAAGGGATAAACTCAATGCAAACATTTATGTTATAGCATTGGGCTCATAAACTATGTAAGACTTCCTAATTTAATCTCTGAACAAAAAAGAAATGACTATAAGTAGATATCAAATGATAGAATAACATTAATAATACTCAAGGGCTATGATCACTTTTTATTGATCTCTATAGACATCATTACATCATTGACAGTTTAATCACTTATAAATGCTAATATATTTTATTAACTTGTGAGATTGTAAATATTACATTATTGGGAAAAAGTCTTGAAGAGAAGTATAACACAATGCAATTAAGAAAGGCAGTAATAATGAAGAAATTCATTTGGTCTTAACATTTATATTATATTTAAGCGTAACATCTAATATAGCAATGGATTAATCCAGTGGGTTAAAAAAATCCTCAGGATGCTTAATACATTATAAATGTTCTTGGACAAATATAAATTATTTGATTCTAGGAAAATATAATCTTTTCTTAGGCTGAATATTTACTGAAAACTGAAAACAATCCATTCACTCTCCTTGCTGATTTGGTCCTAGCCTTAAACCCTTAAATTTAATTATTAACAGAATGACAGAGAACATCAATAAAAACACTATATTATAAATATCATGCTAATTATATGGTTGTGCACCAAAAAGCATATGAGGCTAACTGCGTATTTTAAAAAGGGTACACAGGAATGAAATTTTTGAATTGTCATCCTAGGAAGTTAACAATTCTCAAAAGCAGAAATGTTGAGGGAAGTGGGTAAGCAAAGACATTCTAGGTAAACATGACCATAATATGAACAAGTTTTAGCGTTCTGAAGTTACTGTGTGTTAACAACTGGAGTTTAGTGTTTGAACTCCTATAGTTGAAAGAATTTGGTAGAAAATCAAATTGAGAAATTCAGTTGATATAAGACTGAAGAAGTTTAAAGGTCATGCCAAGGAAGGTTAACTCAATCTTTGGGTCTTAGCAGTGGGGAACATTAGAAACATTTACATTTCCAAGAGGCATAAATAGATCAAAATGTTTTAGAAGAGGGCCTTAATAGTAACTTGCTTTTATTTTCTCAGATTCGTTCTTTCACTGCCCCCACACCTGCCCCAGCAGGGACTGTAGGGGCTTCTGGCTAGGTTCAGCGGATAGGAAGCCTGAGGAGATGATAGTAAGCATGAGGGAATGGACAAAGAAAGGTTCAAGGACAAGGTTTTTCTCACACTCTGCCTCTTTAGGTAGTGCAGAAGTCACACGCATAACTTCTATGACTCCAGCTCCCATTCCCCCATAGTAACTGCATTTCCAGGGTTCCAGCTCCCCTCAGGCAGATTTGCTCCTGTCCCTGTACTCTCGAGGAACTCCTTGAAGTTTCCACCACCCCTTCTCTGCGTATTCAGTTCTAACACTGGTAGTAGTTTTCCTGAAATATTTGAAAATGAGGCTTCTTCATTTTCCCCTTTTCCTCTTATGAAATTTTAGAGTTAATTTACATTGTTAAACGATCTCTACTGAACGCTGGCCTGAGTTTGTTTATCTAACTCTACCTGACAATAAGAAAATTCAGATAGTTCTGAAAGAAAAGAGGTACACACTTCTTTTCATCCCCCATGTGTGCTCTCAGATAAGCAGTTTATAAGCAAATTCTTACTTAAAATTGCCTTCATAGGAACAACATTAAATTGATTTGGAATATTCATTCATTGGGAGCAAAAGAACCAAAAAGAGATTTTTTTTCTCCTTTATAATTTTTTAAAATTTTTTTTCTCATTTCCAATTGTTTCATTAGACCCCCTACACGGCCTACATTTTTATTTTAGTATCACCTGATGGTGCTATGTGGAAAATGTTAGTACAAACAACCAAAATAAGACTATCTTATTTCCTTGTTTTCTTCTCTGTATGTCTTTCTTTTTCATATCAATCCTCTTTTTTTTTTCTTCAGAGAGAGTTGTTTATAATTTAAAACTTTAAAGCCATTAAAAATTTAACGGCTCAATGGTTAAAATAGACAAGCACCTTGAAGCTCACCTGGCTTTGTTTTCAAGACAAAAAATGTCCCAGTTTCAATGCAGGTGTAATATAAACACATTGGTGGAAAACAACATACTTCATGCTTCCTTTTTAAGTCATCCTTGTCAACACTGTATTTGTAAAGTGAATATAGTAACTTTCCCACAGAGAAAACAGGAAGTTGATAGACAACAGGAAGAAAATGTCTCCTTCAAAGCCTGATTATATGACTTATTTAAAAATAGAATTTGAGCTAATTGCTATATTTCTTTTAACAAGTTAAGACCACGCTCAACCATAAACATATAAGCTATAGAGAATCATTAACTTATCTTTAAAATTTGTATTTGGCGTTGCTGAAATGCAGTTTTTTTTTCTTTTAAATATCTCTGAGTTCCTTAGAAATAAAGTGGTTCTCAGAATAAAATATTTTCCTTCATATCATGTAAATAAATACATTTAAATGTTGGGTCATCTTAGAGTTTGGTTCCATAAATAAGAACACAAATAAATTTATCTTCATTAAGCTTTCTATAATTACTCAGTGTGAAAGAATATTTTTGAAATTATCCAAAAAAATCAGTTTCCAAAAATAATATTAATCCCAGACCACACAAATTGTGGTAAACTGTGATAAGATGTCCTTTAGATTTCTTAGTTTTTCAGTTAAGTTTGAAGGCTGTCTTTGAAAAATTGCTTAGATATTCCATACATTTTCCAGCATTTCCCTGATTCATACAGACCAAAAGTAACTGAATCTTAGTTGGAAAGTGAGTCATTCATAAGACTTCAGACTTGGATGCTTTTATGTGATTGTGATAGTGTTGACCAACCCACAGGGCCATTTTCATTTTCAATAATAGTTTTCTAAATATTAATAATGACAAAATGCTAATTTATACACATATAATAAGCATGTTCCAAGTTTCATAGCATAGCAAAATCTATGGATGAAGAATGCACCAATGAAAGAAAATATTAATTGGCATATTTAAAAAAATCACCACACTTGCTCTACAAACATGAAACTCATCATTAATTGTTATGCACACTTTTGCATTTATATCTTTTTCTTTTGGGGTCTGTATGTGCATTCATTTTAGAGGATATTGAGGTCCCTGTAAAAATTTGTTTTCTCTCCTTAAATTTTAAAGCTAAAATGCAGGCATTAGGCCATTCACATTCTACAGAAATTACAAAAACACAGTTTTTCCCATTCAATCTGAAGCAACACATGCTTCATGGAACATTGTACAATACAAAGAAACAACAGCATCAATTCAGCGATTAGTATATCAATATTTATAATATTAAAGAAAAAATATCAGTGATAGACAAATTCATTGATAGAATAAAAGTACCCTGAAATTCTCTTTCCTGGACTGATTAAAAAATGATAGTTATATTTTTAACCACCAAATGTTTCATATAAATGGATTATTTTGATTAAATATAAGAATTTGTCTAAGAGTCTTTAGAGGAATCCAAGTAGACCAATAGATAAATGTACCAAAAGAAGCAGCTAAGTGAACATTGTGATTGATGAGACAACATGAGTTATTAGCAAAGTGAGTAGATCATGGGTATTTTGTTCACTGTTCCATATCTATCACTGACATAGTGCCTAGTATAACATACATAGTCAATATTTGTAATTATGTCTAAGATTTAATTTCTGACAGTAGAACTTGTGGTGGACATGATCCAACAAAGGTTCAGTCAATGCCATGATTCCATCTGTTGCTGCCTAGTGACAATAGGCTCTCACTGAATTTTTCTTGAATACTTAAAAAATACATATGGGAATGTAGTAAATATTATTGACAAGAATTCACATCTAAGAAAGAAAAAAAAAAAGTCAAAGCCACCTAGTAATTCATTTATAGAAAAACGAATGTTAAGAATTATTTTTTTCTTCCTTGGTTCAATGTTTTTTATATAACAGAAAACCAACATTCTCTTACCCATTTGGATTCTAACATTAGAAAGTCAAGCCTCATATAGTCACAATTCTCTGGAGATACTGTAATTCAGATAAAATCTTTTAGTTCAAAAATATCAATTTCTTCTGTCAAAACAGGAACTTAGTATAGTGTAATTCTTTTCTTTCACAAACACACTTGCTTACCAGCATGAACATTCTATTCTCAATATGAGTGATATCGTATTTGTGAATTTTTTAACTCACTACAATTTACTTTAACCCTAAAATCAATACTGGCAGTATGTTGTAGTTATTCACATATATGTACAAATTGGTGAAAGTATGTTCTCTGATATTTTGCCAGCAAAGGTAAAATGGTTTGATGTTTTCTTCTTGCTTATGTTCTTATATTATAAATGTCTTTTTTTAAAATTGGATATTTGGTGATGTGATGTATTATTATTATTATTATTTTTTGCTATCGATCACTACTACTGAAAATAGCCCTTTAACAACACCAGTGTGCTGTGTAGTTTACTAAGTGCAAGAGGGCTATGTTATGCCTTACAGAGAAAATACATGTGTCTACATCAGCTTTTGTCAGGCAAAAATGCAATGTTAATGATATCAACAATATGTATTAAGCAAGGTGTCTTTAAAAAGAAACACGTGTGGAAAAGATCATGTGTTGATTGATTTAACCAAATGTTATATTATTACAAACAATATTTCAGTGTTCACTAATTCAGTGTTTATAATGACTATGAAACATAATTACTGAAAATAATAAGAATTGACTGGTGTTTTCTTTGCCTCATCTTGCACATGGTTTGGAGTAATTCCAAGATTGCATTTCACCTACATATATTCATGCATACACATACACTAAGCATAAGAACATAAATGATTCTATATTTTAGCATAGCTGTGTTAATATATTCATTATAAGAAGATTAATAGCTACTTCTTGGTTATCATAATTCATTGCTTTTAATAAGGTTGTTGCCATTTTCATAGTGAAACTGGATTTTATGGATCACACATAATCAATTCCAAATTACTAATGCTAAAGAGGAGTTTAGTGAATGATTCCATTTTGCTTATTATACAGAGCCATTGTGATTATTGATAAACTCAGGAACAAGTGATTGTAGAGTAAGCCACAAGCATAAAGAAAACAAAAGGGATAATTCCCAAGTATAAAAAACAATCATACAGTTGTCCAGTGAATCAGAACTACAGTTTCAATAGTTGTGGTTCATCAAGGAAAATATCCCTCTGTGTTATCCAGTGAACTATTGCATAGAATTACCTTACTGTTATGTAATTAGTTAACCACCAACTTCATATTTGAATACCTTGTTTTTAAAATGTCAAAAGCAAGTAGAGAAATGCAGATTTTGATGGAAATTCCATTATTTATACATATATATAATCATCATAAATATATTTGCTTGTTAATAGCATCCAATAAACAACCTTGGAAACAAGTGGTCTGATGTCATATTAAATTTAATTTATATGCACACACTAAGATTTCCAAATCCCATATTCTGGTCCTAATTGCTACTTAGCATTCACCTTTCTGAATCTTTGGATTTATGCTCATAAGCCTTTCTGAATATCTCCTGAAACTCATTGTTTTGATGTATTGATGTCAGCCCATTACCTAATTCATCAAAGTGACACTATATTTTAATAGAGCACCAAAGTACTAATAAGAATTGTACATGCCCTATTTCATGTACAGATAAAAATCCAGATAACAATGTGGTAGGAAAAAATTATAGCTTGAAGCTTCCTGTGTGACGTTTCCATATCTGTCAATCTGTCATTTTCTGAAAGCATTTTGTAGTCAATGAAATTAAACAATGGCAGCAAAAATATTTTCAAATCTAAGCTTAATACACTGCACTCAATTAAATACAGCCAATAAAATTATAAAATATTGCAGGAAGAACCCATTGCACTTTCTTTTGTTCAAGATTTTTTAAACCATATAAAATTATCTGGCCTTTTATGAAATTTTAAATATAGAACAAATACCAAATACACATGCCACTTGTATCTGTACCAAAACATTTTGAAAAGGATTAGTTGTGGGTAAACATTTCTTTCCATTTTCCAATGTATAATACAGCAAATTCCACTAAGATCATGATTCCCATATTAATTACTATATGAGTGCAACAAATTTTCTCAGTCTGTAGTCAGTCAATGTTGTAGGCATCTTCCTCTCTTTTCTGAAAAATTGAAAAGTGTTGTTGTCACTTTAGGTTCTAATTTGACTTACCATTAAACATCCTTAGCTCAGAGCATGGTCCATGTGAAATAAATCAAAGCATCTCAGATACATGCTTAAACATTCCAATGATTTTCTACTGTCCTTAGGTGAAAACTGAAACCACTTGTCTGAAAGACTTTACTTGAGTTGTCTCCTGGTGTAACATCAGTCTGCAGCATTTTCTCAGTCCATTAGTTTCTTTATTGTGATCCAAACCCTGAGAGTCAAGCATCTCCAAGCTCCTCTATGTGTTCACACATGTGTATTCTTGGCTATTCTCTCCACAAACTTCTAATATCTGTCACTTCCTCACATTGGTATTGCTGCAACTATTCATTTTGAAGTCACATTACCACACCTTGCTAGGTACACTCAGCTCATGCTTCTGATCAACATCTTTGGAAACTTTGTATGCATTTTTCTGTCTCTTGCACTATTTTTCTTTTTGTCTCCCCTTTTCTACTAAAATGAAGACTCTGTGAAGTCAGATGTTCCTGTTCATCTATTTCTTTTTCTTCTTTATTTCTTTCTTTTTTCTTCTTTTACTGAAATGTTCTAGGAAAACCACTTGTAGGAAATTCACATTTTAAACAGATTATCTCTGTATTAGGACAAAACTAGTTTTCTCTAAAAATATTCCTCCAAATTTTAATGACTCAACAGTTTATTCCTCCTGTGATTGGTTTAGTCCACTTAGCACAATATCATCAAGTCTCATCCAGTTGTCTCATATGACAGGCTTTCTTCATTTCGTAAAGCTGAATAATATTCCATTGTGTGTATATATCACATCTTCTTACCCTTTCATAATGTGTTATTCACTAAAACTTGGTAAGAAGGAAGATCTCCTGTAAAGATTTTTTTAAACTACATTTTCAAACATAAACTTTTTTTCACTCACCTAACTGTTCAAAGCTTGTGAATAATAGGTGATTTCTGTTAAATAGTGATTTTCCACTCATATGGTGGTTTAGCCGTTATGTGACTATACTCCCCAATGGGAACAAAGATTTGATAGACAGCACAATGTTTCCAGCCCAAAGTCTCACGCTTCATTTAGCTCTCTTTTTGTTCAACTTAGACATACTCAGGATTTTATTTTTAAGCAACAGTGTTTTACAAATCTTTGTCTAGCAAAATATTTTAGCACTTGCCTCCCAGGCCCTGCTGCAATAACCTGATAAGCTTTAATGTTTATATGATCTCATAGAGATTAAAGGAAGTTTAATTCATTGCAATGATTTTCTATGCAGTCTGTCTTTTCTTCAGTGCTTTTATAGGACAAATGATGTAATGTTTTATTAATACATTGCATTCTAAAACAAATACAGGTCAATAATCAGGAAAATAAATAAATGTGACTTTATAAACTACAAAGGAATATGTTTGTGTTTTTCACCATTTGCTTTTCAGAGGGCCTTCATAATCCCAATAAACGTGAGTGAGAGACATTAATAATGCCAAGAGGTATATATAGGTGCTGTGTAGATTCTCTGGTGTGTAGTAGTTTTTAATATATTTGAAATTGAATCCAAGAATAAAAAAGCACTATTGAGTACCTCACCTGTAGCTTTATATTAGTTAAGAGTTGTGCATTAGGTGGGTATTATTCTCTGAGGACTTTTAAATCTCAGAATGAAAATACAAATTAAAGAAAAAACAATTATAAAATAAGAGGGTATCCTTTTCTTTTAGTATTAAATATCTCTATATTCTTTCTGTAGAAGCAGGTATATCAAGCATTTAACCAAACAAATAACTCAGTTTATTCTGTCTCTGCAATAACAAAACTCATAATTTTAGTTCAATTTCCCATACATCTCACTGCAAGTGAGAACAATCTTCAATTTGTGACCCTCAATAACTCCCAGTGCTTGGAACAGTTGAAGGTCTCATTATACAAGTATGTATTTCTGATTTATAAATATATCTTGCTCTTTTTTTTCTCTCTCTCCTCTCTCTCTCTCTTTCTTTTTCTCTCCTTCTCCCTTTCTCTCTCCATTTGCCTATCCTCTCTTTCTTTGTGTAGAAAACATTCCATAGAAACTCATCTCAGGAACAGTAACAAGATTGAGGTTCTGAAACTACAAAAGTCAAAGTTTGGAAGCATTGATCTCTCTTGCCTTTTTATCCTTTATTAAGTAGCACTTCTCTTCTTCAGGAAACACCAAACCCTGGTCTTTGCTACTTTATAAAACTTTAGATTAAGGAAATGATAACACTCATTCTAATGGGGGGTGGGATATTTATTTAATAGGCTTTTATAGGAATTCTTTTCACACGACTTTTTCTGTATGATGTATAAGGCAAGAGTGTCTGTTAAGATTGGGAATGGATTTAAACATCTATGGAGAACAGAGTCAGTTTGGATAATAACTTTGAAGAATGTGAAAAATAAGTCCCAGAGGTAGAGCAAAACAGGTCAAGGAGAAAATTAGGCAACGGGCTTTAGGTAACCATGGGACCAGAGTGGCTCATTCATTCATTCCCTTATTTTCCTTTTTTTTTTTTTTGCTAAAGCATAATACTTACTTGAGAAAATCTCAAGTAAGATTTTGTAGAATGGTCTAAAAGCAATGAATTACAGTGTTGAAAACACCAGCAGAATAATGTCATAAGAGAGGAACAAGTGTTAAGAGATGTCATTTTTTTACCTTTCTATTACCATCCCAAAAGTTGTGTGATATGTGTTTAAATAATTAACGAAAGCTTAAACTATAAAAAACTCTTTTATCCAATATTTTTGTTTAGAAATTTATGTTGTAGGAATTCTTATACAATTTCCAAATATAGAACCACATAGTTTTTTATAGGAACATATTGGTAATGAGAACACACCAAAATTAATTATATATATATATATATATATATATATATATATATATATATCTCACATATGCAATGTTATTATGTAGAATATAAAATAAACATGAATTTAAAAATTATTGAAAATTACTAATTTATGATAGCACTTTCAAAAATATAAAATGCCTATAATATGAAAAGGATACAAAGAAGATACAATCATTTTCTAAGAGTTATTGTCTCAGGGTGGATTATAAAAAAAATTCACTTTTTATTTCATGTATTTCTAATTTTAAAATAGATTTTTTAAAACAACATCTATTGTTATTTTTAAAAATGTAAAAAGGATTTATTTATTTATTTAGTACAACCAACTAGTTCATTGTCTTTTTAACACTAAGTATAGGAAGGTATTTGCACATAAAGCAGGCCAAAGGAAAACATCATGTGTATCTAGATCTCTATTGCAATTGTATATATTTTCTTTTAACATTTATTTTTTAGTTGTAATTGGACACTATACCTTCATTTTATTTATTTTTATGTGATGCTGAGTATTGAATCCAGGGCCTCCAAGGTGCTAAGCGAGCGCTCTACAGCTGAGCCACAACCCCAGCTCAGCAATGGTAGACATTTTAGGGAGAATTTTATATCAGTAATTGGGCTTTGTATCATATGTCTCACCGCTGCCTGTGTGGTGGAGGGAATAAGTAACCAAGGTAATACATATACGTTGGAGGTGTGGGCTGGCTGGAAATAAAAGGCTTTACAAGTAGTATTAAGAAATAAAAACAAAAGACATAAGAAATATATTTAAAGTGAGGGCTTGGAAGATGGAAAAGACCTGATAAGTTTGATCCTAAAAAGGAAAAAAGCCAGTGAATGCTTTATTTATAGTGAAACACACCAAAGGTATTTATGGCGAGGAAGTGTTCTTCAAGGTAAACAAGAAAGAGAGGCTGTGGGGAAACTGGCCTGGTTGGGGACTTACCATTTGCTCAGTAATTCTTCCTCCTGCAGGCAGCTAACTGGTGCCTTAAGGCTTGTTGGACATACTGGTTGCTTTGAGCCTAGGGCTGTCTGAGCCAATAAATTCCAGGGATATCCATGAATTCTCTTTGAAAAGGACATTCCCAATGGGACCATTCTCAGATAGGTGAGATAATACCAAGACTTCTCCAAGAGGTACACCTCTGCTTAGAGGTGGCTTAGACATGCTCACAATTCATTGGCAGCTCTCAACAACATGGACATAGATGGTTGTGTGATAATTAGAACCTAAGCCTCATCCTGTGATTAAAGAATATATTATAAAATACACACATGCCATATAGTGATGTTTTGAACACTGATTGATTGCATATATGATGGTGGACCCATAAATTCATAACTGAACTAATATGATTGCCCAATGTGTGTGTAAGCTTTTAGTTCTGTGATAAAATACCTGAGATAAATCAACTTGAAGAGAGGAAGGGCTTATTTTATCTCCAGGTTCTGGTAAGTTTTGATGATGGCTCATTGGCCTGCTGCTTTGGGTCCTGGGGGAAGCAGAACATGATGGCATAAGTGCTAGGTGGAGGAAACTGCTCACTTTATGAATCCTGCAATGCAAAGACAAAAGGAACATTGTCCCAATATGCCCTTCAGCGGTACACATCAGTGAGCTTTCTCTCATCATATCTTAAAGCCTCCACCAATTCCTTATAAGCCTGCAGTTTGCAAACAGCCTTTTAGCATATAACCCTTCCATGTATTCTATTCAAAATGAAAAATGTAGTGGACAGTCCAGTCTTCACTATCATAACATTGTGGTGCAATGTGTTACTCCCATACTTGTGGTGATACCAGTGTAAAAAAATTACCAAGTTGCTATTTATATAAAAGGACAGCGCAGGTAATAGGCACAGGGTAAGGTACTTTATGGCCATGATAAATGGTCATGCTATTCTTATATGTTTACTATATTGTATTTTAACCCTTATTTCAGAGTGCCATCTTTCTAGAAAAATAAGTTAACTTAAAAACAGCCTCAGGCATGTCCTTCAGGAGGTTTCCAGAAAAAGCTTTGCTATGATAGAAGATGACAGCTCTATGAATGTTATTGTCCCTGGAGGACTTTTAGTGGATAAGACTAGAGGTGGAAGACAGGGATATTGAATCCTGGCAATGTGTAGGCCTAGAATATGGAAAATGTGTATGTGTGTGCCTTAGTTTTAACAAAAAAGTTTTTAAAGTACAGAAACAAATTTTAATTAATGAGTTTATAGAACAAAGACATAAAGACAGAAAATATTTCTGTATAATTGCACAATATTTTTAAGCTAAATTTTATTTGAGAGGTTGAATTACAATGATTCAAACATTTACAAAAAGAAAAAAAATAGTAAGCTATGGTTGATTTATTACTGAAGAAAGAAAATAATTACATAAAAATACCATAGTCCAAATAGAGTGTTTAGGAAGTCTGGAGGTGTGTCCAGTAGTGTCCAGCATCTTCACATTCACTGACCACTCACTGACTCACCAAGCACACTGCCTGTGTTTAAGCTCTGCTAATAGTAAATGCCCTGTAAAGGCATGCAATTTTAAAAAAATTTTAGCATTTTTGCAGTACCTTTTCTGTGTTTACATATATTTAGAAGCATATATACATATCATTGCATCACAGTTATTTGTAGCATTCAGTACACCAACATTCTATTCAGGTTCATAGCCACGGAGCAATGAGCTAGACCATATAGTAGCCTATGTGTGTTGTGGGCTATGTCATCCACACACTCTGTGATGTTTACACAAGGATAAAATAACCTAGCAGCACATTTATCAGAGCCTGTCAATATAGTTATGTAATTCATGAGTGTAGCAAGAAGCAAAACCTCAGGTCATTGGGAATTCTTCAAGGAAATACTTGCTGGATGGATTCAATGAGATTTCCCTTTGATAATCTACATGTGGGACATTTAAAATTTTAGTAGAGTTGAAAAAATAAAGAATCATTCACTCAAATGTGAGTAACTGGAAGTCAAGGAGTGTTATTAGCCATGTACCTAGAGACGAGACAGAGAGAACAGTTGCTTTGTATAATAGTATGGCAGCAAGGAGAGAATAACGAAAAAAAAAGAACAAGAAACAGAAAGCCAGTGAATTCACAGTGCATACCTTCAGAAATGTTGAGACAAAACAGTAGAGCTGCATTGCCTCATGCTAGTGGTTATCCTATTGAAATTTCCTCTGAGCTTCAGCAAATGTTATTAACTGTCCTTCTCGCTCATTATATAAGTACAATAAATCTCCATTAATAAACATCACCTTAGGATATCTGTTTAACCAAATTTTTTAGTGATTGCTCAACATTGTTGCAAATATGTCTGTTTAACAGACTGTTACTTTTACAAAAAAAATCTAGTGTCTTTATTCTCTTCCAATTTTACTATTTTCATTCTTCTCTGCCCATAACCTATATCATAGTTCTTCCCTCATACCTTTGCCATGTGTTTTGAATTTTTTTTCTCAAAGATTTTCAGTTTTCAATGTCATTATTCACTAGTCTGTATTCTCATATAGTCTAGGCACACAATTTGATATCAACATTCCAAAGCAAATTAAATTTATATATGTAATACATTGAAATCATATCTATATCATATCTAAAGTTTAATATTTATTCTTTAAAGATATTTAGCCATTTGTGATTAATTTAAAATCTTAGGTTGCATTTCAATGTTCATAAACTCTGCTGACAGACATGAAATCCACATATTGATTACATTGGCACCAATGCAAAATACAAAAAGAAAGAAAGAAAACAGAAGCAATAAATAATTAAAGCCGAATGATAAATGTTTAAAAAGTTGTTCATTGGTAAAGTTGTGGTGAAAATATTTAGGCATTCTAACCATATAAAGAACTTCTCAAATTATATTTGATGCAAGTTATCAATTTTATATAAAGGATTAAAAACCAGATAAAGATTATTTCATTTTTAGAAATGTAGGAAAAATTTGTTAAATGCTTTCCATGAGAAAAAAAGGTGTTTCTTATATTCTGACTCATGCTAAGATATCATTTATTAAATAGTTGTAAGTCTCCCATTTCAAAATACCTGAAAATTAACTCTGCAACAATACAAATTAAAAACTCTGGGTGCCTTGAAATTTTTAGTCCTTAAGCCTTACATACGTTGTGTGTTTCATTGATTCATCAGCACCAACTTTTACTCTTAAATTTTTTAACTGCTACTTAATATCATGGTTCTAGTCTTGATGTCATCAAATGGATTTTGCTTTTTAAATTTTCTTGTAGTAAATTTGTGTAAATAAGACTTGAAATAAAGACAATCAGATTCCAAACATTTTTCCAATGTTGCTCCATTCCACGGTTCAGTCACATATAATGCATTATCATTATGGGATGTGGTTCAAAGATCTTCACTGTGCCAGGGAACAGGGTTTGGGACAGGAATAGCAAGAAACAGCCATCCTCAAGAAATGACTGGGGATGTCCAGAGGGCCAGAGTCATGCATCCAAGTTTACTGTCATTAGTAGTCCTTTAATTTGTTCAGGGATGAAAAACTGATCTCCAAAAGTAAGATATATTTTGCTATTTTCCAAAAGACCGCTAGCAATAAGCATGAAATTGTAAGCTTGACACTGCAAAAACTAGTTTACACAGTTATACAGAAAAAAAAAGACAAAAGAATTACCCAGATATGAAATTGATTATTTTCATGTCTGCCTCTAAAAATGGTTGAAAACAAACTTATTTTCTTTCTTTCCTTTCTCTGGAAATAGGTGGAATTTTTTGTGAGAAGGAAAAACCTATTAATTTCTGTCTTAAAACTTATTTTACTGTCAGTAGGGCAAAGGGGCTCATACCTTAAAGGCTGGTGGCAAGTTTGAAGACATTCTGGGCAAATTAGTGAGAAAGTCCTCTCTCAAAATAAAAATTATACAAGGACTGGGGATGTAGCTTGGCAATAGAGTGCTTTCCTAACATGTTGAGGTCCTGGGTTCAATCCCCAGTACTGCCTAAAAAGTCATTTCACTGCCAATCTCAATAACAATACCTGGATAGAAAAAGAAAAACAGTATTTAAAATTTGGTGGGGTAGTACAAATAGAATGTATTCTGTCTTTGACTCATTATAAGCCCCAGTAAACTTAGTTCTCTGAATAATGTAGAAAAGGTAAAATCTAGATTCTTAAACTTTGTTATTTACATATTCTTTGCAAAAATCTTTTTTGAATGATTCTACCATAAGCATATTTTATTGGCAATGAAAATGATGTGATTATAGATGGATATCCTTGAATTCAGTAAGCAGGCTTTGGAACAAATCAGAAAATTGCATTTTAATTTGCAGTTTCTTCTTGATCTACTACTAATGAAAGTTTCACTGAATTATCTCCTTAAAGGTCAAAATGCTAATTAGGAATTTCTCATCAGTAATAATTTAGATATGTGGAAAAATGATGACATTAGCTTTTTATCTTCTCAAGTTAACTTATTTTGTATTCTGTCTTCTCAAAGTTCTAACAACAATGAAGACCATTTGGAATATTTAATACTTCCCATTTCAACACAATACATACATTCTCTTTGAAAGCAATATAACAGACTTTGTGATAACTTCCTCCTTTCTTAATGTGACTTTATAGTATATACCTTAATCAGCTAAATTTTACTGATGAATTTTAATACTACAAAGAGCATACTACACTTTAGATACCATCTACAATATTTATTTATTTATTTTATGGAACGTGTTACATTTTAAAATTTATGATAGTACCATTTGTCATTTATAGATATAGAAGAAGAAATAATTTTACCTCATGTATTCTATCATAGGTCCTGTACAGTTTTAGAATTCATAGCACATAAAATAAAATTGTGTTTGTTCAAAAACTTGTGGAACATGGGTATCTATTAATTTAAGTAAATATCACGCTCAAGACATAAACATAGCTATGTCCTGCAAAATAAAGTCATAGTTTAAAATACATATTAAAGGATCCTGATCATGCAATTTCAGTCACAAACAACACAGTAAATTTACCAACAGTAGAAGCTCTGTGTGTTTGTATGTGTATATATGCATATGCAAATTCAGTGTCTTAAAATAACATTATGCATACACAATGACTTTATCATAGCAGTAAAGTGATGACCTGTTCCAAAGGACTAAGAGTTTAACTGAACATGAATTTCAAAGGCTTTAGCAGAGGTAAGTGGAACAAATAAGTGATTTGGTAGGTCAAGGGGAATTAACTTACAATGGGGTTATGTCCCAAGAAACCCATCATAAGTTGTAAATATCAAAAGTCCAAAATTCCCTTAATACCACTGTCCTACTGAACAGCATGGCTTAGGAACACATTGTAGTGTCAGCTATTTCCTGTGATGATCACATGGCTGACTGAAACTAGAGGCTCTGTGACACTGCACAGTAACACAAGGAAAGTGTGGTGTTGTATATTCTTAGCTTTGAAAAAATACCCAATTCAAAATCTATTGAATGATTCTATTGAATGTTATCACTTTTGTATCATCATCATCATCATCATCATCATCATCATCGTGTCAGAAAACCATTAAATTGACCAACGTAAATCAGAGACCATCCAATAATACCTGAGCCTTTGATAAAGAAAATTACCTACTGTTAAACTACAGCCTGAGGGAGAGAGGAAAATATCCTTTGCTCATCCTTTGCTCTCTCACAATGGAAGCCAAATGGGAAATAATTGACATGGATGCCCTTGGTGCATTCTATAGAAGTCAGTGTCTGAATTACAAAGCAGAGTGGAAAAGAAAATAATTCACAACTGGGAAGGGGAATAGAAAACACCTACTAAGTATTTTCAGCATGTTCATGAATTAGAAAATTCTACATAGAGAGATGTCAGCTGTGTTTTTATATTTATCTATAAAGGACACCAATATGATTCCCAAGCAAAATGTTGATAGAAAACTACATTCTGAATTCTACAATTTCTGAGGAAAGACAAACAGGAATTGCCCAAAAAACTCTGAAACAGAAGAGAGTTAAAGTATCCACACTACATAACATCAAGACTCTCTATAAAACTACATAAAACAAGACAGATTTTGTGACAGAAGAGAGTACAGATATAGACGCATGTATGTAACTGCATCTTTGTAGGCAGCTGCACAGGCATTTTGGTGTTAAGAAATATTGTGAAGTAGCACACAACTGATCAAAACTAAGTAAATATTTCATAAGTTTTTATCTTTATTAAATATTAAATGAAAATATTATTTTGAAAACACAGCATTTAGTTGGATGGGAGAATGTTTGGTTTTTCCAACCATTATCTATGAATGCATGTTATTTATTTTCAGAATGAGATGTGAATTCCAGTATAAATTTCATTCCCTTTTTTTTCTTAATAGCCATAAGCACTGAAAGAGCTATGTCTTTACACGTAAGTAGAAATAAATTGAACAAACTTTTCATAGTTATATAACATTTCTTCAAATTTTCCTAAATTGTAGATTAAATTACTTTGCTTTATCATAAAAATATTTTTTCTATAATTGAATAAGGAGGTTAAATTGATCTTCAATTTTGTTAAAATAATGATATGGGAATAGCCTAAATTGAAAAGGGCTTTGTTATTCTGGCATTGAAACTTCTCTATTCTTCTTTGTAAATATATTATTGACTGGAATAATATTATAATGTCCAGGAATTTACACTGTAGGGCAGAATAATAAGATATGAATAAAATATGATATTTTTTGAAAAACAGAAGAAAATTTACTTTGGGAAAAACATCTGAGGAAGGGAAACTGACATAATCCCCAAGTGGGGAACCTTTTCCTATGCATATTAACTTCAGAATATTGAATACTTTGGACCACGAGGGTGTGCCCTATGTACTCCTAAAAAGTCTGGCACTCTGAAGAAGATGTAGCATATCTTTGCACAGCAATGTGGGAGGGGTATTCCTCCATCCACTTACTGAGTAATGCTTTGATTTCCCCAGGTTCTGAAGTATCCTAAGAGGATGCCATTCATCAGTCACACATCTGCTGAAGCTCTTGAAATTTCTCAATTCATTAGGATTCTCAAGTTTATAATTAAAAATAAATTACGAAATCAAGAAACTACAAAAGCATACCTTTAATACATATTATAATTAATATATAAAAGAAAAAAATCTATTTTAATTTGCCAAGAACCAATTAATATAAAATGCAGTGTTTCTTCTAGTACATAATTTTCATTTGAGAAAATAGAATAAAGACCATGGAAATATTATATGTTTGTGTTTCCTTCCTTATTTTCCTCTTTTTTACCAAAAGGAGGAAATGAACAGGTGGGAATGCGTATTTCTGTGTAGGTGCATATATACACATAGACACAGAAGCATGTTTGTGTACATATATTTGTATGTGAAGACACATAGAAGTGCATATGTGCATACACACACACACACACACACACACACAAGCATCTAAATTGTGTCCAAAGCAATTTTAATATGAAAAATTGAGGAAGAAAAATTTCAAAAACTATATAGATTAAGAAAATATTCTACCATTAAGATTCATGTCATGCCTGCATTTTTCTTAAACTTCAATCCCTATTGTGAAATTAAGGTGCCAGGTATCCTTTGCTTATAATTTTTGATGTTTCTGCTGCTATTGTTTTATGGATTTTTTTTTCTATTTGTTTAAACATTTGTTTATCTTTCAATATCACCTTTGAAAGCACCCTAATTTTTTGACTATATGTTCCCTAATGTATTCAGTCCCCAAGTCCAGGTCCTACTAAAATATCCAGGAAGATCTTACCAGTAGCAAAACCAGGAGAAACTAGTTTACCGAAGAAGCAAGATGGAAAATAGTCAGATACCAGCTTGGAGTGGCAATTTAGAAGGAGTCTTACAGACTATCTGATCTTGTAGGAGATGCAGAGTGTAAATCACACCTGAATGCCTCTCCTTAAGTCAAAGGAGTTGAGTTTCACAATCCCACACTAATCAGTCACTGGTTACAGGTTGCAAGGGCAGGAATATGTTACATAAATCTAGCTAAAATATGTACCTAGAAAGTTACATTTTCTAGAGCTAAGGGCAAAATCTCTAAAGCTGCCAACTCTGAGCAGCAAAATGCCCAATACCCAGTACATAAGTACAGGGTGTTGCCAAAGACATCTGAAGGGCCTGAGTAGTGTCAGCTCCTGAGGCTGATATAAGTAACTTACTTTGCATTTATCAAATAGTACAACTTTACATACCAAGGGGGAAAACACTCCTTGAGATGTTTGCAAAAAAGTGTTCTACATAATAAATATTTTTTTAGCTATTAAGTTTCAAAGGTATAAAAAAGCATAAATAAACTACCATTATATGATACCAGGAAATGCCAAAAAGGTATTATACTTACAGTTATTATACTGTGGTAGTAAATAGAATGAGGATGTCTCAAAACAGGGGAAATCAGGTAGAATGTAAGCATATCAGATCATATTTTTAAAGGACCATTTTACCAGCACATCGGATAATACACTATCAGAGAAATACTAGTCCATACATGTTGAGGTTTCCTAAGTTAGAAAGTAGAATGTAGTAATTAAAAAAAAAACATGAAGATGTCAGTTAACACAAGGAAAAAAATGTTGAGACAATAATCTCACAGGTTTGGAGATAGCACAGTAGTAAACACATAGGAAGCAGAGCTCAATCTGTGGCTCAAAATCCTGTGCTGCCACTTACTAGCAAGTTGCATACTCTAAAGTTAATTAAGAATGTAATTTAGTCTTGTTAACTTAGATTTGGGGGTAATCTGTAGTTCTTAGCTATACGTTATGGTGAATGTTAATAAATGTAGTAGAAATAAGATTAGAAGAGTGTCTGCCAGGCGGTAAATTTTAACTGTTATTATTTGTATTGTAAGACAAGTTTTCATGTAACCAACTAAAATTCAAAATTATTTGCTGAAGAGTCAGCAAATATTTTCTATAAAAGCCCAAACAATAAATAAATTTTAGTTTGTAGGCTGTATGGGCTTTGGCAGTTATTCCCATTCCCTCATATATCTCTTAGTAGACTCTGATAACATATAAATAAATTGGGTATAGTTGTATCTTAATAAAAAATGTTAAGAAATAATACATGAGAAGAAAGGGCTATTTAAGCCTGATTTAAATATTACAAAAAGTATATATATGTATCCAATCACCACATGGTGCCTGTTATGGTTTCAACATGAGATGTTCTTTGGAAGCTCTTGTATTAATACAGGGATGTTCAGAGGATTAGATTATGAGAACTGTAAACTGAAGAGTGGATGAAACCATTTAATGGATTAATAATCTGAGTGGACTAACTAGGTGGTAACTGTGGGCAGGTAAGCCATGCCTAGAGTAGATAGGTCATGGGGGATGTACTTTGGAAGGATTTATCTTTCTTTCTTTTTTTTTTTTTTAAAGAGAGAGAGAGAGAGAGAAGAGAGAAGAGGGGGAATTTTTAATATTTGTTTTTCAATTTTCGGTGGACACAACATCTTTATTTTATTTTTATGTGGTACTGAGGATCGAACCCAGTGCCCCACGCAGGCCAGGCGAGCGCATTACTGCTTGAGCCACATCCCCAGCCCAGGATTTATCTTTCTTGAAGCTCCTTCCTCTCTCTTTCTCTGCTTCCTGGATACTAGGTGTGGAACAGCACTCTTCTGCCATGCCCTTCTATAACGATATTCTGTCACCTCCAGAGCAATGGAGTTGTTGACCATGGACTGAACCTCCCAAACTGCAAGCTGAAAATACACTCCTCCTCTCCCCAACTTTTTTTCTTGCACAGTCACAGCAGCAAAAAGCTGAAAAACCCAGCACTCTATTAATACATGCAATATTTAATGTTTTTATGTATCAGTAAAAAAAAATAAAAAAAATTTTAAAAAGCAGCAGAGAAAATTTGCTCCTAAAATATAGTTTTAGAGCACTGTTATAAAGTAACAATCTGAAATTCTCATTTTTTATCAGAAAAAAATAAAATAATTTTGTATATTTTTGTAAATATAATAAATATTTTATGAACATGCCAGAAACAATCTACTTGATGAATGGCAATTCTATCAATTTACTAATCAAAGTCAAGGTAGATCAACTTGAGACTTGACTCAGAGGGGAAAATGAATTACAAAATTCAAAAAGAACATACTGGCCCTGGTTCAAAATCAGCAAAAATATGAAATATCACGGACACAAAACACTGAATATCTTTATTAATCTGGCAAATGGCCCATAGGCAATATGCCAAAAGCACCCAACAATAAAACAATCTTTTCAATTACAATATTGAATTGACCTTACACTATTTAGATTAACTATAAGCCCAATACAATGAAGAATATTACCTTCTTGGATAATATCACTGTCTTATAATTGCAGTGGATAAATGACTCAATCTCAAAAACATGTAAATGGAGAAGGAAAATTCAGTTTAAAGATATCAGCAAAAAAAGAATCAAGAAAACTAGAGCTGCATTAAAATTTGCATATAGGTATCCTGTGAAACACAATAGAAATAAAGTTTTTAAAACACATTTTCTATAGTCATTTAAAATCCATCTAATAAAAATATACACTTATACTTGTATGGCTGATTTTTGTAATACTTCTTCAAATGTACACACACATACACACACCTTTATCAGCAATCAGAAAGATATAAAACAACTGTGCAACTGAGGATGAAGTGCACTATCTGTATTTTACACAGAAAATAAAATGTACAGGACATGAAAGTAGTTTTGAAAACAATTTTATTGTCTCTTCATGATGTGATATTATATATCAACCAAAACTAACAAAAAGGCTTCCTGAATTATATACTTATTTTTCATTTTTGCTTTCTGAACACTTTACATATTTTAAAATGAGTATTATTAAAGAGTATGAGTCTTGTAGTAACATGCTAACATATTCTTAGTCTCCCCCTCTAGAAATTTCCAGATTTCTGTTTAAAAAATGTAGGCTTTTAAAAACTGTATTTCTATAATTCTCTACAGTGCTGTAAAATATGTATTTGAAGAGGTTTGGTCAAAGATGAGTCTCGAAGATCTATTCTTTAACACACAAAACTGCACAATCGTTTTTCTAAGCACCTTTTAGCTCAGAAAAGGTTTCCCTTTTTCTTTCTAAACTCTGCTATATTCCACTTCTGTTTCTGCTATGATGGCTCTACATCCAGTTTTTCTGCTCTGTTGGGTGTATATCCTGAGACCTGAGCACAGTGCCTGGGGTATAATAGGCACTCAATACATTTTTGCTTACTAAATGAAAGTGTGTCACTGAACACAGCGTATGTGTGTAGTACTTTCACTGTTTTTCTGTCTCTTGAAAAATTCACTAGTCCTCTTCAGTTTCACCTTGACTGTCCATGGAGAAAAATTTATCCATCAGGCAAGCATCATCACCGCATCCTATGGTCAGCATGATAATTAAGCTAAAGCAACGTTCAGAATTGGGCAGACACAGGTAAGGATTAGAATGAGGAGATGTCAATATCCCATATTAGAGTGCCATTTGATATGAGTATACCCTGCTTGAGTCTAAAGAAAATTCCTTCCCATTAAAACAAGCAAACAACAAACAACAACAAACTTGATGGTCCCTTTTCCTCACCTCACTGTTTTTTCCTTTAAGACTTAATTGTCCTTTTAGAGCTTGCTTGGCTTTGTTAACAGGTATTTTAATCTTTCTCCTTTGCAATTTTGCTCAGAGCTTCTGCTTTTGCTTCATCATGAGCTAAGGGAAAGGGAGGTGGGGAGAGATTTAAGAAAACAGACAAGAGCAGAAGAAAAGTTAAAACACAGAAAGCAAACTTTCAAAATCTAATTTGGACCAAAATGTACATTGTAAAATTATTAAATATGACATTAGATTATTATTTTTCCCACGTGTACAGATTGCAGGATCACATTGGTTATACAGCCATGTTTATACATACTGCCATACTAGTGTCTGTTGTATTCTTTCCTAAAATAAGAATTCATACCCCATTTGAATCAAATGTATGATATATGATATGTCAAGATCATTGTAATGTTTTGAGCAACCAATTAAAAAAAAAGAAAAAAAATACGACATTGAAAGGAGGTCAGCTAATTATGACCCAATGACTAATATTTTCTGAGTATTAATATGTATTAGTTGAAATTCTCAGTGCTTCATATTTCAAGCTCAGAGAATTATCACAATTATGTAAGATGTGGAAATACACTTTGTTAATTATTCCCAAATTTAAAAAGAGGAAAATATATTCCACAGGTTTTAAGTAATGTGCTTTAAGGTACTCAGGTGACAGGAGCAAATCTGAATTTAAGTAGGCAGCTCAGGAGCCTGTTTTTAATCTTAACATGTCTCACACTTAAGGATTTTCCTTAGACCACCAATAGTTAATTCATTTATGAAAAATGCAATAACATCATCTGCCTGATGAGTGAATGTCCAAAAATGACTGTTGGAAATACAAATCATAATGATAACAAACTTTTTCTAAACAAGGGTGTCCAGGAAGCATCATCTAATTTCACTAGTATGTTCTAATGATATAAATGCTTCTGTATCACAAAAGAATAATCAATTAAATTAAGAGTATATTTTATTTTGCTTGCTAATGAAAGAGTGTTATGCAACTTTACTATTGGGATTTTGGTTCACTTGACTCATTGATTCAAAAACAATCTTGAAAATTATTTTATTTTTTGATCTGATAAAATAACATTTTATTTCCTTCATTTTGCAGGTCATGGAACAGACTAAAACAGAAACAGGAAGATTCTAAATTTTATTTAGAATACTGACATGGTTTTAAGGAATCCTACTCTCCTGTCAATGATCTCTCCTCACATATATGGATTTTTAGAGATTGGACCTGGGAACACTTCATTCACCAGATATCTGTGGACATTCAAAGCACTACACTTCATAATTAAATTTTGGTATTTCTTCAAAATTAAAAACATGACATTTTCAAATTCAAAGAAATGTTTAGAATAAAAAGTAAGAGTGTGCACAGATCTATGAGCTACTTTTAAAATGAGTAGAAAGGTTAGAAATAGAGCAAAGCATGTACCTTAGATTATGACAAGGTTGGAATGACTTTGCAGACTTTCCAATAAATTATGACCAACTCAAATGCATCTGTATGTGAAAAAAAAGCATGAATATTACTTTATATCCTACACAATCTCCTTCAGATAAATTTTATTTTATTATGAATGGTAAAATAATGAATATTCTAAAAACAAGCAAAACCCCATAATGTAAGTGACAATATCTTTAATATTTGGGATAGACAAATATTTTTTAAACTGGTCACAAAATGGATAAGATTATTATCTTTGAAAGATAATAAAATGAAAGAACATTATTTTTTGAATTTAGATTACATTAAAATAAAGAAATTATGTGAATCAAATTTTTTTTAAAAAATGAAGCCATAGAGTAGGATAACTTATAGCTAAAGCATGTAACAAAATACTATATATTAATAGGCTAGATGGCCAATAGATATGCAAAAAAGTTTGTAGAATGATACCATAATAAAATTGGCCAATCTCAATAATCATGAATGATACTAAAATTAATATTTACATAATAGAATTCTACATATCAACAAAAATGAATTTAACTGAGTTACAGCTGAAAATATGAATATTTTACCAAAAAAATTACCAATATATATTGAAGTAAAGAAATTTTGTGGGTCAATTTTTTATCTTTCTGCCTTACTGAACTCACTACTAGCTTTGGGAGGTTTTTTAAATTTGTTTTGTGGATTTCCTTTTTTACTGTGCTGGGATAATCATATAATATGCTAACATTTTCATTTTTTTCTTATTACAATAACTTTTTATTTTTCTTTCATTTTTTTAATTGACTTACTGCTTATAAGAACTCAACTGTTTTGAGTAGGAATTTTTTTTTGAAGAGTTCTAATGGTGGACATTCTGTTACTTGCTCTTGATCTTAGGGGTCAAGCATTCAGACGATACCGTAAGGTATTATGTTACCTCTAGACTTTGGTAGATGTTTAAGTAAAAATGTGATGATTTCCTTCTATGAATAACTTCATAAGAAGATTTATCATGAATGAATGGCCTAATTTTTCAAATACTATTATGCCTCATTCATGTATAATGTTTTTCTTTATTACATTTATAGTGCTGAGTATATTAACTCATTTTGGAATGTAAAGCTAGCCTTACAAAATGGGAGAGAAGTGCATTTAGCTATAATATATAATTTTTAAGACAATATTTAAATTAACTTGCTAGTATTTTATGGATGATCTTTATGCCAAGTATATGAGAGATATTATTCCACAGATTTTTGTTTCTCCTTTGTAGTATCTTTGTTTTGTATTCAGAATAATATTGAATTCATAAAATAATTTTCTGAAAATGATTATGTGAAATTGGTGTTGATTATTCCCTTAATATGTAGTAGTAGAAGTGTCTAATGATACAATCTGTTCCAGAGATTTTTTTGGTCATAATTTTGCTTGAAAATTTAATGTCAATTTGTTCAATTTTTTTCTCTTCTTTTTCTTTTTCTTTTCTTTCTTTTTTTTTTTTGTGTGTGTCAGGACTGAACTCAGGAATATTTAACTACTGAACCACATACCCAGCTCTTTTTTATTTTTTATTTTGAGACAGGATTCCCCTAAGTTGCTTATGGCCTTGCTAATCGTTAGTGCTGGCTTTAAATTTGTAGTCCCCATGCCTCAGCCTCCAATCCAAAAACTGTTCAATTTTTCCATATTTTCAAGTTTGGATTTTGTTATTCATGGATTTTCAGAAATTGTGGTCCTTTCCTTCCATGTTGTAGAATTTGTGCATAAAATTGTTTCTGAAGTTGACTTTTTATTTAATGGATTCAGAATCTATATTGACATTCTTATTTATTTCTGATATTGATAGTTGTTTTTTTTAAATTGATTTTTTAAAAAATAAATTACAGCCGAATGCATTATAATTCTTATTACACATATACAGCACAATTTTTCATATCTCTGATTGTATATAAACTATGTTGACACCAATTCATGTCTTCATATATGTACTTTGGATACTGATGTCCATCACATTCTACCATCCTTGCTAACTCCCTGCCCCTCCCTTTTTCTCCAACCCTTCTTCCCTATCTAGAGTTCACCTATTTCTCCCATGCTTCCCCTCCCTACCCCACTATGAAACAGCATACTACAGGGACACAGCCACATCAATGTTTATAGCAGAACAATTCACAATAGCTAAACTGTGGAACCAGCCTAGATACCATTCAGAAGATGAATGGATAAAAAAAATGTAGCGTATATACACAATGGAATTTTTACTTAACAATAAAAAAGAATAAAATCATAGCATTTGCAGGTAAACGGATGACATTTGAGAAATAATGCTAAGTGAAGTTAGTCAATCCCCCAAAAACAAATGACAAACGTTTTCTTTGATATAAGGAGGCTGATTCATAGTTGGGTTTATTTTTATCAGTTAGTTGTGCTAGTGGTTGTTCAATTTCATTTATTTTTCAATAACTAGATGGTTTTCGTTAATTTTTCCTGCTTTTTAAAATGTATTTTTATGTTTCAAGCAACTCTCATAGTTTTGAACAGTAGCTGACTCAGATTATATATCTATGAACCATTATCATTTGCACTGATACCACTTGTGCATAATTTACAAATGTATGATTTTGTATATGGAAAATGAAAGGTGAAAACACTGATGATTGAGCCCATTTAAAAATCTTCTAGAAATCTTTCCTATAGTTTTCTCCAGAAACTCTTCTACTTACTTTCTTCTTGTTGCTCTTTATTTGTGATGGACATCTGCTCTCTTTTGTCTACTCCATTATTATCACCGAGAAATGCAGAGTATCTTCTGTATTGCTCTTCCTGGAAGTGGTGGCAAAAGACTTGCCAGGAACAATTTGTGTTCTGCGATTGTGTCCAGTGTATGGAAACTGGAAAAGTGAGAAATCCTATACAAGTCAGACTGACTTGTATTCACCCTAAATCTTATCCTATTTTGGATTGTAATGTAGTTTTCAAAGCAGACAAAATCAGTACATAAATTAGGCACTAGTGCTAATTTGAGAAAGATTCATAGGCAAAATTTAAGAAAGTAACTTCTAATAGTAGTGTAGAATTTGGTTAACCAGTTCTTTAAGCATGAATGTAATTTATTATGTAATAGTTAAAAGCATTTGAATAACATTGCTAATTCTGACTTCTGAAAAAATCTAATAGATGAGGCAAGACTATTTTCATGGGAAGTGGGTAAAGGAAACATTATAATTAACAATTGTCGTCACTGTTTCATTACTTTTTGATCAGAAGTATAAAAGACAAAGAACTATTCATATGTATAATGATAAATGCATCATCAAGCATACATTAAACAAATTTTGTTTTTTATTTTCTCTAAGTTAAAAAAGCACGCATATAATTTATGATTTTAGAAATAGATTTCAAAATATTTAAGATTTTACAGGCTTAAAAGGTTTGATTGATTGATTGATATCAGGGATTGAACTCAGAGGCATTTGAACACTGCCACATCCCCAGGCTTATTTTGTGTTTTATCTAAAGACAGGCTCCATTTAAGGGGAAAAACGATCTTAACATTCCGAGGCATATGTTTCAAACAATATTCCTGAGTCCTCTCATTTTGGAATTGGGCATTCGACAAATGTATCCATCTGTGTACACTGTATCATTGATTTTGGAGATAATTTCTGATTCTGCAAGGGGTTTTCTTTTGAGTTTGACATATTTTCATAAAAAATCTGAAATTAGAAAATACTTACCTGAGTTAAGACAGATGATCAAAGTGAGATGAGGCACTGAAGAAAAGTATGCGATCTCTTTCAACAGATTGATGATTTACTTTTCCAAATGCACTGAGAAAAATTAGGTTTATCAAAAACAATTGAGGAGACAAAGAAAAAAAACAGTGGTAAACAGCACAATCTGAACATTAGACTTCCAAAGTTTCTCCCGATATTTGGAAGAAAGTAATTTTTAAAGTGCAAACACACACACAACAAACACAGGTACACAAAACAATACAATATGAAGCAGGTATTAAGGTGCTTGTTAACAGCTTCCTTAAAATGTGTTAATGAAAAAGCAGTTGGATTCTCTTCAAAACAAAATTAGGGACATCTCCTGCAGCAATATTCTACCATGTTTCAGTAATTTTTAAGTTATAAACATTATAGCTCAAAATCTTTAGAAACACATTAAATAAATAATACCTCATTCTTTTTGGAATCCTACAACAAAACAGCAGAAACTGAATGACTTACAAATGACAAAATTGAATTCTCACAGTTCTAGAGTCAGCAAAGTCTAAGAAAAAAACATTGGCAGATCCGCATCTCAAGAGAGTCTACTTCCTGGTTAATGAACTGCCATTGTCTTCTAACTTTGTTTTCATGTGACAGTAGAGGATAACAGGTTTCTCAAGTCTCTTTTAGTAGGACACTAATCCCATTCATGACATAATCAGGACCAAGTGCTCCTAATATTGTCAACTTGGTATAAAAATTTCAAGATATAAATCTTAGGGAAACCTATATTCAGACTTTACTAGCTGTGATATCTGCATTGCATCTTCTAAATAAGGAAAACTGTGATATATTTCATAGTTTATCTCATGTGTGTCTGTTTCTCCTTATCCTAAAAGAGAATGGGGTTTTATTCAGAGGATGCGACAAAACAATTATTTGAATTACCACTTACTTCTTATGTACCGCTTCATTTTTTTATAGTAGTTGTGCAGGCAGTAATCATAGTGGTATTTCATAATGGATAAGGAAAAGACTAAATAAGCCCTATGTTAAAAATGTGTTGATACCTTATGCTTGGATATTGAATTTTTAAATAATAATTTACTTATCTCAGAATGGTTTATTTATTGTATTAGGAAACTGATATTTAACTTCAGTAAAAATATTTAATTTCTAGCTTCTTAGAAATTATAAAGTTACTTCATATACAATTCAGAGATTTCCCTTAGAAACTCAAGGAAATTAATTTAGAAGAAGGTAAAACATGATTTATCACTTCAGATTTTGACTAATGGTATATTTTGGTCACAATTGAAAGAATGTAAAATATTCTTTGACCATACATAAAATTTGACGCATGAGTTGATAAAATTTCAAAACCAATTAATTGAGTTTATAGTTATATTTTTATTTGGAACATTGCATTTCTATCATCGTTTATTCTAAAAGGAAGAAATCAAAAAATCCTAGAGCACCTTCCCACATACTCAGCACATTAATACAAACTTAGGGATGCACAATGTTTTAGAGTGACTTAAGACACAAACCAAGTAATAGAGAAAAACATTTAAAATATTTTAAAAATTCAAAATAGGAATTCTACTTAAAGAACAATTTCAAAAACCAATTTATTCTATGAAAAAGAATCTGTGACCATAGTAAAAAATTTAAGAGATTCCAGAAAATTGTTGAACCATGTCAATGTACATAACAATGTCTGAGATCTGATTAGTGTATAAAGTTCAGAATAGATATGGATAGATTAGGTGATAAAGATAGAAAGGGAAAGAGAAATTTCAAAGCAATCATACCACTGAACTTGGATTATTTAGATTTGCGTATTGTTCTATGATTATGTTAGTCAGCTTTTCCTCACTGAGAACAAAGATCTGACAAAAACAATTTAGAAGAGTAAAGGTGTACTTTGGCTTATGTTTTCAGAGGTCCAGTTCATGGTAGCCAGTTCCAGGGTAAAAAGATGTTGGATGAAAAGTATGGCAGAGGACAGCTCTGAGCAACAAGGAAGTAGAGAAAGATAGTAAGGAGCCAGAGAGATTATAGTCTCTAAAGCCATGCTCCCAATGTTGTACTTTTTTCAGTCTCATCCCATCTGCTTACTGTTAAAACCAAGTACTTCATTCAAATTATTAATCCATCAAAAGGATTAACCCACTCATAAGGATATAGCTCTCATGATCCAAGCATTTTACCTCTGAACATTGCTGCATTGTCCAACACATGAGCTTCATGCAGAATATTCCATATCTAAATTATACCAGTGGTTTTGAATTACTTCAAATATTTATAAAATACTATCATGATGCACTTAGAAATACTATAAGCAGGGTCAAAAGCCATGGAGATTAGCTATGTGTTTAATAAATGTAAGAATCTCCTCTCACAATCCTTGAACATCTGGGGCTAGGATTGTGGCTCAATGGTAGAGCACTTGCCTTGCGCATGTGAGGCCCTGGGTTTGATCCTCAGCACCACATATAAAAATAAATAAGGGTATTATGTCTATCTACAATCACCTCCCCCCCCCAAAAAAAAAAAAAAAAAAAAAGATACAGGATACATTCTTTGAACATCATCTGGTCTCATCCTCACTCTGCACAAAGAACTGTCCTAATGGACATGACTATCTTATTAAATAGCATATACAAATATAATAATTTTTAAAATAAAATTAATAAAAAATATTTCTGTAAAGTATCTTGTTTTATTCAGCTTCTTTGTTACTGTGACCAAAAGTTCTGACAAGTACACATAGAGGAGGAAAAGTTTATTCGGTGTTCATGTTTTCAGAGATTTCATTCCATAGACAGCTAACTCCATTGATCTGGGTTCAAGATGAGGCAGAACCTGCAGGCACAAGGGATCATGGAGGAGAGCAGCTCAAGACATGACAATCATAAACCATGAGAAAGACAAGGATCAGCTTTCCATGGACAAAATGTATGTCCTAAAATCATACACTCAGAGACCCATATCCTCCAACTACAACCTACCAGCCTACAGTTATTACTCAATTAATATATTCTAGTTTATTAATGTACTGATTAGGTTAAGGCTCTCATAATCGGATCATTTCAGATTTAAACTTTCTCTCATTGTCTCTCACAGGAGCCTTCCAGGGACAAATCATAGCTAAACCATAACATATCCTAAGCAATGAAGTGGGAATCAAAAGACCTATACTTCATTCCTAACACTGTCACTCTTCCCATATTGGCAACATTGGAGATGTCGTTTAACATTTCTAGAATTTTTTTTCTTAAACCAATAGTTATTTTGAATTCTTTGCATAATTTCTTATTCCATATTGACTTGATATTTATATTATTTTTCTGTCCTAGATGTCAATGAGACATATGATAATATTTCTATTCATAAAAAGTCAATTCATTTTTCTTTTACTACTTCATATTTTCCTTTTATTACTTCAATGTTATAGACTCCTTTACATTTTAGTTGTTATGGCAAGTATGTATGTATAATATTATCATGTTCTAAAAGTAATTAATAATTTTATCTCCTTCAATCATAGTGCAAGAAACTTAGAAAACATTAATTCAATCTGTCCCTCTTGATGTATACATTATTATAATATACTTTAATTCTTTGTACATTTTAAACCCTATTAGAAATTATTATTATTGTTATTATTATTAAGTAGTATTAATTATTTAGACTTAATCATTTTCTTTTTTTTCTTTTTTTGTACTTTCTGTCTTTTTCTTCTATCCTTCTGTATCCTTAAATTGGCATCTAGAATCCTAACACCTATAATGGAAAAAAAATGTACTTTAGTAACTTTGGTATACTCTTTGTAGGAAGAATACAGACTTATGATTTTCTCAATAAGTTTTCTCTGGGAATGTCATTTTCAATTATGAAAGTTATAATAATATTGACTTTTTTCCTTTTATTTGTTTTTCAGAAGTTTTAACCTGACATGGTAAAGTGTGAATTTATTGTATTGATCTAGCTTATCATTTTTGTTTTTTTTTTCAATTTAAAATTTACCACATTAGTTTCTGTAAGTTTCCAGTTATATTGTCTAATGCTCTTTTTACTTGAAGAGACATTCCAATAACTTGGATTGGCACTGAATCACGAGCCACCACACAGCTTTGTAGGTTCAAACAGCAATTCTTTATTCCCGAACTCACACTGGCCTCCCACAAACATGTTCTGGTGCAATCTCCAATGTGCCGCCGCCCCCAAATCCTACTCCACCAGGCTTTTTTCCAAATCCCATTTGAATCTCAGGAGAACTCAACGGGGACTCAAGCAGCAGGAACACCCTATTCCCAGCAGCAATAATCTTCAACCTCCACTTCCCTAAAACCCCTATTGTCTTAAACCGGGAAACACCTAAAACCGGGAACACCCTAAACCCAAGGACCCGGATACTTCCTCAAACCTGCAGGATACTTCCTCAAACCTGGATCCACCCTCGATCACCTTGAGCAGGGTCATCTTTCTCAAACACACATGCAAGGTCGCAGCAAATTTCCAAGACAAGTCCATTTAACATGGGGTATGCTGGCAAGGGAATATCCATGCATCATTCCTACTTGGCAATGGCCCTCAGCATTGGATGTTATACATTCTCACTCAGTACCCCTTGTCATTTCCTTTGTCTTCTGTATTATACTTTTGTATTCCTATGCCTCATTCCACATAAATTCTTCTTTGTACAATTTTAAAGTCAGAAATTTTCTTTCTGCCTCTTAATTTATCCAATAATTTTTTTAGACTTAGTTATAATACCTTTCAGTAGATTAGTTTTCATGTTTTCTCTGAAATTTTCACCTTTATCTTCTTATCTTCTTCTCCTTGAACAGAATATATGTTTACTATGAGTCTATTCATGAGAATTCCCCTTAATTCTCCACACATTTACAATTCAAAAGAAATTTGCATACTAATTTTTGTAGTCCTGTCACCTGATTAGCATATTATTTTCAGTTGCAGTGGAATACAATCTCATTGGGTATTGCTGTTGTGAATTCACATACAGAGTTATAAAGCACCATATTAGTTCTTAAAAGAAATATTTGTAAGAAACTTATTGTTATGCTTTGGATATGAAGTGTTTCCCAAATACTCATATATTGAATTCTTTGCTTCCAATTCAACAATGTTCAGAGGTGGAGATATTGGGAAATGATTTGATCGTGGGGGCTCTCACTGTATCAGTGTTATTAGTCCATTGATAAATGAATGGATTACTGAGAGGTGTTGAAGTTGTGGGAGGTGTGATATGGTTGTACAACTTAGATCCTTGGGGCCTTGCATTGGGACTACATTTTTTCCCAACCCCTCCTCTTTTTCCCCTTACTTCCTGACTGTAGTGAACTAGGCAATATGACTTCACCACACCTTTCCACCATGATGTTTCTCTCTTAGAGCCAACCAACCATGAACTGAAACTTTTGAAAATATGAGCCAAAACAAAATTTTTCTACTTTAAGTTGTTTTTCTCAGTTAATTGTTTCACTGACAAAAGCTGAATAAGAAAATTAAGGAACTATTTAAGTCTATCTAACTATTTAAGTTTATTTTTCTCTCTACTGATGGTCAGGCTTGGTATTTGTGAGAGATTTGACAGGCCATAGGTGGGTAACCTAGGGATTGGGGACAGTCCCCAAACACAGTGGGAGCATGGCCCTGCTAATGCCTTACTATGGACTGCTAATCTCCATAAATGTTTATGAAAGAATAAAATATTTTTGGTCTAAGTCAACCAATATTTATTTATTTGTGGACATATAATACAGTTGTCAATGAAATTTTCATCCAGTTTAAAAAATATATTCTAATTCAAAACATTTCTGCATTCTCCTTATATTAAATTTATTTTTTCACTTGTATATAAAAATATAAAAATTGTACATATTAATTGGTAACATTATCTTTCAATAGAGGTATATATTTTATTATATTAAAGTTAGGGCAAATATAGCTATGTAATTAAACTTTTATCTTTTCTTTATGGTAGAAACTTTCAAAATTCTTTCTACTGACTTTTTTGAAATGTGTAGTACATTATTGTCATCTATTTTCACCCTATATCTATTGTCATAGAGAGCACATCAGAACTTCATACTTCTTTCTAACTGTAATTACCTAATAATCAATGTCACCTCATCTCTCCTTCCCAGTATACAACTTCACAGGACTCCTTTATCTGGCATCATTATATTTTGACTTCTTTGTCTGATGTCTGTTATTTCCATTCTAAGATATAAGTATTTGCTACAGTGACCTTGACACCTAGAGAAATGCCTAAAAAATAATGAAAATAAAAACACTAGAATATTTAATGAGATAATAGTCTGATAATATATCTGTCTTCCAAAGTATCATTGATTAAAACCCTAAATAAATTATAGGGTCATAACCTGAGCCTTATTCTTAGGAACATTCATCTATACATTAATTCAACTTGTATAAAGTGCTAAAAAATTTGGCCAACAGCCCATTTTTAATACCTATTTTGAGAAATTTCCCCAAATTCATTGCTAAAATAGAAGAACAATAATGCCATTTTTTATATTTAGTACGAATATATTACTTATGGAGTTTTTTGAAAGAATCCCTAAAAATTATGATTTTCTTACAAGTTTTTTAATCATTTCATTTTATTAGTCTTTTTAGACTATCAAAGACTAATATTGTCATCATTTGGTTGTTTCTATAATCTCTGTTTTTCAACCCAGATGTACATTTTAAAAACTTGACCTGCTAACTTTGAATGAACAATATTGTAAGTACATTTTTAAACAACAAAATAATAACCCATTCCAAGTCAACACAAAATGAAGCAACTATCCCACTGTGAACACAAGGCCCTATTCACACTCTTACCTTCTGTGAATTCTAGAGACTTATGAAGTTGTTCTATGATTTAATCTGTATTCATTTTAGGGTCTTTAAATGAAATTTACCCAATATAAGAGGCTCAAGTTCATTTAGAGGTAAGAATCCTCACTAACTCCATAACTTTTCAATCTTTTCAATTTTCCCCTTAACTATATTTACTCAATAACTTTTAAGTTTACAATAATTATTTTGCAGAGAAGATACAAATATAGTTAAATAATGTTCTTTATCTATCCTTTATTAAAAATTCAACTCACTCCACACAATATGCTTTTCATGCTCTGAATTACACCAAACTAGCTGCTTTGCTTTGTCCTTCACTTTCCTCGGGAGCCTCTGTTAATTCTTGACTTTGACCTTACTGTCTGTAGTATTGCATTTGCTACATCTCTTTTCAATCATTATACACCCCTCTTAGTCAATCTCCAGTATTCAATATTGTGCCCTTCATGGTTAGATCAGTTTAAGGATCGAATCGAAACATGTAAAGTATTCAATTTGAATACATAAAACAATACAGCAGTAGTTAAAATTGCATGTACCATATAAAAACTATGAGCCTTCAAGTATCACTCCATTAGGAAAGACCAATTAAAAAGCACAGTTCTTTCACTCTTCCCTGACGGTCACCAGAGCAAAGGTTTGGCAAATTGAAAATTTGTCTGAACTACCTATATTGCATATTTCAAAAAAAAACTCTTATTCTTTCCATCACACTACAAAATTCCAAACCAATTTTTAAATATAATTTAAGTATATATATTTATACAGCAATGTAGGAAAAAATATCAGTAAAAAGAATTAATACTTCTCTATGAAGGCTTGTGTGCAATTCTTAGTTTTGAAGGGACAGCACTTACCAGGTTAATGTAAACTTCTTGTTTCCATGAAACCCACCCTCAGTTTTCCAAAGGCTGCAGATATCCTCTTACAGGTAGATCCTTTCTGTCTTATACCATGATTGCTCTCCGAAGCAACACTTCGGGCTCTGGAAGCAGACTTTGCCTTTAATGCAGGATGTTTAAATCACTTGGGTTAACTTTCAGGGACTGAAACAAAAAAGCTAAGTAAAGCAAAGAGAAAGAATTATTCAAATAAAAATTAAAATTTAACCTGTAGCCCAAATAGAAATATGAGGGAGAATGGAAGAAGGTAATTGTTATTATCTTTCCCAAATCTCTTGGTTTTTACCTAGATCCACTTTCTTACCTACATCTAGATTCTAGAGAATACTATTCATTGCTCATATTCTATGAATATGAGTGTATAAACTCAATCATTTCAGAAACCTTGTGTGATATATTGATATAGCTGATATTTAGCATACATCATATCACACAAATATCATAATGTCTTAATATATTATTTTAAAATAACAGCAAAAGCTTGCATTTTTATAAATATTAATGATTTTTATGATCCTAGTTACCAGGAAAATCAAGATTAGTTGCCTGAGTTTCAAAACATGAAGAAAATTATTTTAGTTATGTGTTCTATCTCAAATGAAGATCAAGACATTTATTTACCCTAGCAAGAATGACAGTGTTCAAAATCTATGTAGTTTTCAATTGTTTGTTTATAATCATTTCCTGATTTACCTCATCAACTTATTTTAACAAGCTGTAATTTGTTAATAAGCAGTTGGCAATTGAGCAGTTGTGTTGAAAGTCTTGTTCCCCCAAAGCAGAGCCTGAGTTAGGGATTTTTACACAAGTGATTTTCAGGGCCTGCTCTCAGGAAAATCCAGGAGGACAGTGGAGGATACATAAGCAGGGAAGGGGAAGAGGCTATGCTAAGACTTGTGCTAGGTCAAGGCTAGCCTCTTCCACTCCCATGTGTAGTTCTGGAGCATGTGCTGGGACTCCAGATTCACCCTGAGCTGAGTCATTGACTGGGAGTCATTGTCCTTGAGAATGAGGGAAGGTGATAACCTCCCAAGAAGCCCTTTTGTTAGCTCTGGGCAATCCTGGGTAGAAGATGTAAGCAACACTTGCAGTATCTCTTGGTGAGGGTACCAGTCTGGTAATGAAAATCTTAGTGGACCATCATCAATATTCACTACAAGGAAGAACAGTAACAGAAAGAAGTAAATGATGTTAAGAAATATTTCAGAATTATGTTCCTTAAAGGTCATAATGACCCTAGTGAGCAATTTGCATCTTTGAAAATATAGCAGTAATAATTTGCCATCACAAAAATCCACAGATAAATGGGACCAGGCAGTCTCAAATTTTTGTTTCATACTTCATCTTTTACATTTCATTATGACTTCCCTACATCCTGTAACAAATGACATCATGTAAATGTCAACAACAATAACAACAACAAATAACCATGTTCCCTTCATAAAACTAAGGAAAGAAAATGAAGGTTAGACTTACACACCTTTCTGAATCTTAATCACAAAGGAAGACCAGAAAAACCTTATTAGGCAATAGGCAATGTCAGTGGCCCCAGGGAGAAAAATGAAAAAGACAGGCAAGTCGAGTTAAATTGGAAATATCCTCTGGTTTCAGACATCTGTTCCTTAAACTGGAGATGGAGTCATGCCTGCCTATTATTAAATATTCTTTTTTGATCCTGTATAATTATCTGTATACTTTATATATACACTATCTTCCCCAAACTCATTATATAATAATTATCTGAGATCAAACTTTTATTAATAACTTGGAAAAGAAAATATAAACTCATATTATTGAGTGCATTGATAAAAAACATAACAAGTTCTGATACAGGGTACATATTTGCATACTTATTCAGGCAAAATACTTAAAGAGAGAATATAGAATATGAAAAAGGATGGGAAAATAATTATTATTTGATATATATCTTTCTAGGGAAATCTATATAATTTTGAGCATGAATCAAAAGTTTACATTTCATTTGAATATAAAAATATACATGTATGTTTTAATCATATGTGCATACATATGTGTATGTTTGCATATAAATTCAAAAGCAGATTGCAATCATGTTCCTTTTATCAAGAGAATGAAATAAATAGACCATGTGTGGGATGTGATCATGATGTACTCTTGTGCTTTCAGGCTAGTTCCTCTTATTATGCTGTTATGGCTTATTCTTAAATGGGCAATTTAATCAAAAGTTTAAAATAAATTGAACACAGTGAAGGTTCTGCATATAGAGTTTTCCCAGTTTCACAACATGCAGCTATTTAGCATAGGTGTTTCTGTAACTGTGATAACAGTGCCAGGTTTTGATTTTGTTTATAATGCCGCAGGGATCCACCACAGCCTGTGGCATCACAGACAAGGCAGCATCTGGCACTGCGTGATGGAGGAAAGAACTCCATTTGCAGCCTTCTAAAATCTGTGCTAGGAAAAAAAAAATCTGTTCAGGACTTCTTTTTCTCCATCCTCCATAGTAATTTCGCTTCTCAATTTTTGAATAAAGCAAAAAAAAAAAAACCATTTACTAAAGCAGAAAGACAAACATCAAAGTGAGGAAACTAATTTAGATTAGTACATATTTTGCAAAAAATCAAGGTAATTTCCCTAAATTCTTTTTTAAAAACATTTATATTTTAGTTGTAGGTTCACACAAAACTTTATTTTTATGTGGTGCTGAGGATCAAACCCAGTGGCTCACACAAGCTAGATGAGCACTCTCCTCTGATACACAACCCCAGCCCTCCCTTAAATTCTTTTTTTTTAATTTATATTATTCTGCATTATTGAATACCCAGTTATCCATTAATTACATTGAAAACATTTAAGCAATCTCATACAGATCTCTGATTATTTTTAGTTTTGGAAATTACTTGGATATGATGTTGATGCATTTTTCATCCCCTTAGGAGGGATATTTTTTCAGCAAATTATTCTTGCTATTCTTCTACCACATCCACAAAAAATTTAATAAAATATTCATAGTGAAATATTATAATGTATAATTTTATACCATTTTAACTTAGTTATAAATATTATTTATTTCTATTATTTCATTTACTTATTTCTTCTACACATAAATTATGTATAGTGAATTACATTTAATATATTGAGCATCTATAAATTAACACCAATACAAAATTATTTTAGAAGCAAATACTTCTTCTTAGCAATAAAAGTATAAGGAGCATAAAATAAAGCAGAACCAATGTACAGCTAGTCCAATGTCATATCCTTCTCAATGGCCACAACAGCCATTTTCTTATTTACTGCCACTTTCTTGCTTACATTTTTTATTTTGATTTTTTTTAATGAAAGGAAGCCCACTGTTTAAGTCTGAAGAACAAGTATTTTCTATAAACTTGTTTAGTTTGGTTCTAGAGTGTTTTCAAAAGTTGAAACTTAACTAATAATTAAAAATTGGAAGACTTCATACAAATGTGAAAAAAAAAACATAAGCTCTTTTAAACAATTGAAAATCTGGTTGCAATAGCCCCTAATTTTAACCTGTCAATAGCTAGTGGAATACCAACTGCTTGCTTTCCTTGATAATACTCATCATGGTCCCTAGTGAAGTAATAGATGCTTTCAAACTCAAACCAAGCTTTTCTTAAAACCCACTTAAAGAACCAACAAGATCTCAGTGAAGATTTTAGTTTGAGAATCTTGTCTAAACAAATTTTGTTTATTGTTGTACTTATGTATTTACTTATGTATTTACTTACTGTTTTTCAATTTTCTTTCACTCAGAATAAAATAAATATCTTCCTTCAATTCAAAGAATTAGGAGGTATCCTGGTAAAGCTTTTTGAAAGGGTAAATGAAAAAGTTGCCTTTAATTTTATACATTTTTTAAATAAAATTCATTAATAAAAACAAGATAGAAGAAAATGCATTAGAAAATTAAAAATGTATTTTCAATCTACAAAGGATTTTTGATGCAACATATATGTCAGATTATATGTTGCATCAAAAATATATATTAGTGAGAAGATGTTTAAAACTGACTTTAAAAAGTGAATAATATTCTGGTAACATATATAAGTACATATATAAACAAATACATAGATTCACTTTTAAATAACTGTCATCTAGTTATTGATTTATCATATATTTACACTAAACATAAACATATTCAATGGCAAAATAATATATATTTCCAATATTATTACTCTGGTGATATAATATTCCACTTTATTGATACTTGAAAAAAAATAATTACTTCAATTGCTCTTCCATTTCTGGGCAGTTACAATCTGTAAGTCTCTGCTAATAGCATTGACTTAGTCTCTGCTAATAAGCATTGTTTCCTGGACACCACTAAAGCAGACATTTCCCACCCATGCTTAATTATTACTTGAGAACAAATTCTTAAAGACAGAAGCAGACAACAGTCTTCATATTTTTAAGACTCCCATTATCAAGTTGCTCTTAGAGACATAGCAGTTCATACTTCTAGACAAAGGAAATGAGGAAAGATATTTTTCCTACCACAGAGTAGTATTAGATTTCCATTAAGAGAGATGTATCCACTGAATGAGGCTCTCAAAATACAGAAAAACAATTTGTAAATAGCAGTCTCCATGCTATTTCAGCATAGAGATGCACCTCTCAGAGTCTCTGGTGTCCAATCTTTTATTTGGCATCACCATTTTAGCCGGGCGAGCAGCCCCAAAGGCTGTATATGATTCTGGAGTCAGACCAAGTTTTAATTCAACCCCTACTGCTTATTAGCAACAGTATTTCAGACTACTTATTTTGTCTATTACTCATTCAGAAAATGGAGAATGCCTTGGAATGAAGAGTAAATAAAGTAAGGAAAACTTAATGATGTAATAGATATTCCAGACATTTTAATTTTTGATGAGGTAGGTGTATGCTAAGATTAGTTTGCATATCTTAAAAAATATCTATCATTGAGAGTTATGTTGTTAGCTCAAAAGAGTTGGATCCAAACCAAGTTCTCCATGCTTTGGAAACCAGTTATATTTTCTGTCTGCATGTGTTAATGTTTCTTCTTGCCTTTTACAGCACTCCACTTTTAATGGCATACACAATTTCAACAAAACCTACAAGGAATTTCAAAAAAAGGTTTATAGTGGACTTTTAAAAATCCACTTTGGTAATATCTATTATTTAATCCTAAAAACCCCATTATTTTATTATTTTGCATTAATTCATAAAATATAAATCATCTTAAGACTTTAAAGCAATTGTTTTTAAAAATTCTCTTTTTAGGCTCCATATTTGCAGATGTATTCACAATATTAGTAAGACATTTGTAAGTCCAAGTTTTGGAAAAAAAAATAGTCCATGATCCTTCTTTGAAAATAAAGAAAGAGGAAGGAAATAAAAAATAGAATAAAGTCTTATTCACTATCAAAGAAAAGAAGACAAGTATACATTGGAAAATCATTACTGAATATGGTAGCCTGTAGCTAGTTATGGTTGCTTAAATTTACATTTATAATAATCAAAGTTAAGCTAATTTAAAATTTATGTCATCAGGTTCACTAGCCATAATTCGTGTCAATAGTCCTGTGTAGCCAGTGGCTACTGTGCTGTGCAGTGCATTTACAGAACATTTCCCATAATTATAGGCAGCACTTCATTAGGGCACAAAATAACATTTAGCAGAGGGAAAGTATCTCATCTGTCACAGTTAAAATGTCACTACCAAATCATCACATTCAGAATTTCTTTCTCAGAAAAAAAAAACCAATAATTTGTTTCATGAGAAATAAAAAGGCAACATAAGCAAGCAAAAAGGGGGCATTAAAAAAACAATGCAAGAAAAAACCTGCAAAGATAAGTAGACAGGTGATAGATGCAGAGGATTATGACACATAAAGTTGTTTTTAGAATTAAACAAAATTACATGAATAATTATTTTCCAATGTGACTTGTACAATATAACTAGACAAAAATGGAATTATTTTTATGTTACTCAATGCAAGTGACTAAATAATAATTTTAAAAATTCATTTTAAAGGATGAAATGAGAGTTGGGGAAACATTCTATACTTCAATTTTCATTGCCATCTGATAATATGGTATTTTCTACCATAATGCTTTATAGTTCATAAACTCAAGCCTACATAGAATGCAACTTCTATCAAAGTTTCTGCATTTAATGCATGCGACAACTGTCAATGGCTCTAATTCAACATTGGTTTCAATAGTGATATTAATATTGTGAATAAGTTAATATAAAATGATTTAACTATTGCTAAAGATGTTACTCTGGGACAAAACCTAGGTCCTAGATTTTTCTATCAAACTCTGACAGATATATACTCAAATTCAATTTTTGGCTTCTACAAACTCATGAAATAACTTGTTAATTCTACATATATTATTTTCCTAATGTGTGATATGCATTTTACATGCATTTGTTAATGTATAAAACTAAAAATATCTTTGTCCTTATGACATTGACATTTTTATGAGAAAATTGTCAAAAGACAAAAATTTGTGATTAAATTCATGAGATAGTTTTTGATGTGATAATAGTGCATGTTAGAGTTTACACGGGATTGGGAGTGCTGAACAATAGACCTTTCCATATACACTGCCCATTTATCCTGATAAAAGGTGGCCTAATAGGTAACTTGACAAAGAACCATACCCCTTAAATTATTATGCCATTAAGTATGAGTATGAAATATGTCTTTGATCATTTGGAAATTAATCACCATAGGGGGGATTTTTATTAATTAGTTTAATAGAAGAATGAGAGGAAAAATATAAAGCGACTGTTTTCCTTTTCAGTAACAGCACAGCTAACACATGTTCTGATACGAAGAATTATGCTAAGTGCTAAGAAGTTTATACTAGCTACACACACACACACACACACACACACACGTAAGGACAGATGGTACCTAAAAATAGGCTAACAAATATTCAAGGATTTGACTAAGTTTACATTTCATTTAACGACAGAACTGACTATGTCACTTAAGAGTTAACTACATGTACTCTATTTCACTTAATTCATTTTGACTAGTAAAATATCGTACACCTAGTGACTTAGACTCAAAAGAAATTGGTATCTCACAGTACTAAGGTGATGAAGTCTAAGATGAGGGTTTAGTAAGTTGGTTTCAATGACTGGTGAGGACATTCTTCCTGGGCACCTTCTAGCTGTTTTTTCACATTGTGAAAGAGATGATGCAGTCTTTTGAAGTCTCTTTTTTAAAGGCACTAATCACAGTCATGAGGCATTTGTCCTCACAATCTAATCATCTTTCAAATATTGGACCCCCAAATACTATCACATTGATGTTCAGCATATGAATAGTGGGCAGGGGAAAAAATATTGAATTCTTAGCATTATTCTAACATGTTAATATTCTTTTTTTTTTTACATGTTGATATTCTTAATTCCAGAGTAAGGCATATGGAGGAATTTAATAGCAATCTAATTGATAAACTAATCACCCATATGTATTTTTTAGGAACACAAATATGTTATACAAAATATAATTTTGTTCTTAAAATCTTCATATATGAAAATCCATAATTTAACTTAGTAGTACACTTTAAGATTTTTAATACTAACATTCAAGATCATTCTATATTTAAGAAAACATATCCAACTTTTATTTTTTTTTAAATTGTGAAATTTTTAGTTACATATAACAAATTTGAGAGTCAGTCCATGCAAAGGTATTATTTTGTATTTCTGGGTTTTGTATCAGTTCAATAATGTTATGCTTTTTGCTTCATCCTCCAGTTCTCCATTTCATATCTTTCTTCTCTGAAGTACCCACCAAATTCATTGAAATGCATTAATATATTTTCTCTCAAGCCAAGTATGTATGTATATGTGTGAATATATATATATATATATATATTATATATCCTTAAAATACATGAGGTGTGAGCAATCTAGTGTTGGCTTTTGAGATGATCTGGATAATATGCTTCCTCTCTTTTCAGGCTGTTGGCAGAATTCAGTCCCTTGATGTTATCTGTGGTCCTCCATTCTCATTGTCCATAGACTGCCCATGTTCCTCAGCTCATGGCTCCCTTCCCTTGAAAGAGGGCAAAGGTAGATTCAGTTTCCCTAGTACCTAGAATCTCTCTTGGCTCTTATTCAAGGGCATCTTTTTAACTCAGGCAAGGGATTTCTCTAGTTTTTAAGTCTGAGTTTTAAAGTTTGAGTAGATAAGGAGTAACTGGCTAACCCAAGGTACTGACCACTTCAAGATCCTACATCATATCTGCAGAGTCTCTTTTGCCATATAAAATAACATATTCACAGGTTCCAGAGATTAGGGAATAGTCATTTGTTTCCAGGGGTGGGGTGGATAGTGTCATTATTTCAATTATCAGAGCTTTCTCCTTCCTATTTACATTTTTTAGTTATTTGTTTAGTTCTTTCCTAGTATGCTTTTGGTTTACAGAAAATTGGGCAGAAAATAAGGATTTCACATCTATCTTTCTCTACTCTCCCTTCCTCCTCTAGGGTTTCCATTATAATTAATATTTTGCTTTGGTTTGCTACATCTATACCATTGATAAATGAATATTGATACATTATTATTAATAAAGTTCATAGTTTACAACAGAGTTCAGTCTTTGTGTTATAGGGTATTATAGGTTTTGACAAGTGTATAATGTCATCTAGCAATCATTGCAATATAATGCAGAATAGTTTCATCACCCTAAAATTAAAATTCCTCCTGGATCCACCTCTCTCCACAATCCCTAGCAACTACTCATGCTTTTACTGTATCTTCATCTTTTTTTTCCATTTTTTTTTTTTTGGTAGAGTGTCATATCATTATAGTTGTCTAATATAAAAACTTTCCAGACAGGCTTTTTACAATTAGGTGTATGATTTCCTCTATATCTTCTTGAAGTTTGGTAGTTGATTTCTTTTTAAAAGTTGACAAATATTCTGTGTAAGGATGCACCCTGTTTATCAATCCATCAATTTAAAGACATCTTGATACTTTCACACTTAATCAATTATGAATAAAATTGCACTAAAAATTGATGTGCAGGTGTTTGTAAGAAACCAAACATTCAATACATTTCTGCAATTACTGAGGTGTACAACTGTTGGATCATATGGCAAAACTGATTTTAGATTTGTAAATCTTCTTTGCAATATGGACACAGAATTTTCAATTTTCACCAGAAAAGAGGGAGAGTTTCTGTTATCAGCATTTGGTATTATCAGTGCTTTGGGTTTTAGCCATTTTAGTAGTTGTGCAGTTGTCTCTCATCATTTCTGAGCATCTTTTCAGGTGCTTATTTGAGACTTTGGTATACTATTTTAAACAGCCTCTTCTTTGATAAAGACTTAAAATCTGAATAGTAAGTAAATGTAATCGCCTGTACAAATTAGTCACATTTTTTAATAATTTACATAAAGTTTCTAAAAAGATGGAAACTAAAAAGATATAGACCTTATAAACTACATCATAACCAAAGTATATTGTAAGGCAGGTTATAGTTCTGGTAGACTCTATAGTAAGAGAAAATAGCTCATAAGGAGATGTGAGGACCACCAAATAGAAGGGTTACAAAGCCAAGAAGTCTCCCATTCTTCACAGATCTGTGAAGGAGATTAGCTTTTGTACCAGAGCAGAACAGAGAAGAGAAAGGTCCCTGGCCCATCACTTGCCACAGAGGCAGACAATTGTGAAGTTAATTATGCTTGAGTTAGTCAGCTTTGCGTCACCTTAAAGGAAATGTGCTACAAAAATACCTTGGTGGAAGGAAATTTTACTTGGGGCTAATGGTTTCAGAGGTCACAGTTCATAGATAGCTGATTCTGATCCCTTAGTCCCAAAGTGAGGCAGAACATCATGAGGGAAGGATGTGATAGAGGAAAGCTGCTCCCCTCATGGCAGGCCAGAAATCAGAGACAGGGAGGGCTGGAAGGGCTGCAGGCAAGAGTAACCTGTCTAGGGCATGCCTCTAATGACCAACCTCTCCAACTGTGCCCACTTGTCTATAGTTACCACCCTGTCAATCCATTCAAACCAGGATGGGTTGACTAGGTAGCACTTCTTACAATCCAAACAGTTTACCTCTGAACACTTCTGCATTAGCACAAGACGCTTTTGGAGGATATCTCATATCCAAACCATAACACTGCTTTGTGTACTATGAAGGCTGTTCCTGAAAACAAGCCAGAGAATTAGAGACAAAGACCCCAAATAAGCAGACTACTGTTAAAAATACTGTTGGCAGAGAAAAAGGACAATATAAACAATGATCACAAAACACAATGGTAGCAGTGAAGGGTATTCCATTATAGTTTCTTAGACATAATTTTCTAATAAAACAATAGAACATAGTATTATAATTTAAAAGTCCAAAAGATGTATTAAAAAGGAGTAAAATGACATACTGACTTGGGCATCAAGTGGAAGAAATATCTGCAAAAGAGAGCAAATGTAAGAAGAATGAGAAATCAGAAATGCAAAAATGAATAACAGAGGATAGAGAGGAATATCAATATATGGGTATATATATATATATATATATATATATATATATATATATATATTCCAATAATTCATAGGTAGGAAAACAGATAAAAGAGCATGAAGAAATGATAATGGTTGAGAAACAAAAAAATTTCCTGAGCAAAATTTGATTTTGATCTATAAAGAATTTTGCATTGAGAAATAGGTAAAAACATTGACAATACAAATCTGTTAGTATATGTCTATAAATCCTATGCCTCTAATTCTAATCATATAAACTTTTAGAAGAGATAATGCATTACTTTTGGAAGAGAAAGAATTTGAATAGATTTGAACTTCTTAACTAAAATACTGGCATCTGCAGACAAGTGGGTAATATTGCATCTTTATGTAGTTTAACTTAAATGGATAGGCCGATGAATTATATGCCATATCTGTGATAAACCTGTTTTAACTGAAGAGATAAGAGACATATGACAAGGAAAACACAGTAATAGTCTGAACTATAAGTACTGCACTCCCACAGATAAAGTTTTAAAGAGACTGCCAGGAGTGGGAGTGAAAAACTTTTAGTATTTAACATTTCACTTCTGGACAAAAGGGAGAGAGTGATAACAACCACTAGGAAGCTAACATTTGAAAATCTTTAACCCCAAATGATCTCTTTATATCTAGTTTGAACACTTTGGATCAATTTTTATGAAAACAATAAAATAAACATATAATGAGAGATGTAACTATGCATATCAGAGAATGGAATTGGAAATAATGGATATGAAGTGAATGATCACACACTGACATTTTGGCCAACTGCCTGTATTCATTCCAGCTCCAACACTCCTGGGCAGCATGACCTTTGGCTTCTAAAACTGAAAACACTTTTTACCCATCTGCAAAATGGTCATAAAACAATAAATTCCTAAGGTTGTTTTGAAATGAGACACAACATATTATAACTCTTGGCCTAAACAATAAATACTCGAGATTAACACGGGGGATCCAACATGGTGGCAAGCGCGGAGAGATCAAGTCTCTGACCTCTTCAGCTGCGTGGGCATAGGGAGTCTTAAACTGTCTAAATGCTGTTTGCTCAGGATCACTAGGCAATGCTGAACTGACGTGGATCTGGGGCGGACAGTCTGGGCCTCTCAGAGCACACACCGAGCCCAGATCAGCTGCATTCAAGCTCCCGTTCGCAGTGGACACAGGATTGAAACGGGGCTTGGGAGAGACAGTCAGGACCCACCGGTTGCATTTGTCACCTGGCAAAGGGAACGAACTGTCACCGTTTGCATGGGATACCACCATGGCAGAGAACTGATGTCACCAAAATGCGGTGGAGGTGATAAATTCATTGAAACCAGCGGCGGCAGGTGTGTAATCCCTTAGCCATCCCTCTCCACACAGCGGGGATACCTTAAGGGCCCCTCCCAGCTCCGCAATAGCCAGACCAAGGGAATCAGGAGTGGCGCGGGACTTGCAGCACGGAACTCTCGGCAACTTGCACCAGCTACCAGGGGCGTGGCTACCAGAGAGCAAGGAAATTTGCTGGGGGTTCTCAGCCCCAAGCTCTACAAACTTAGGGTCTGAGGGAATGGCAAACAGGGAGAGTGTGCCCAGCCATTCATGAAAACAGAGCTCCCAGGAGCAGCCGACCTGGCGTGTAGCCAGTATTGTGGTGAGGGTCACCGTTGAGCGGGGTCTGGCTTGAGGAAAAGTGGGGAAGTGACTAGACACAAGAGAAGGCCCTACGCACTCAGGATTGGAGACCCGCCCAGTCTGGGAGGAAGAGCTGCTGCACAGTGAGTGGTTTCCGCCTATTGAGAGGAGAAACTTGGCCCAGTGGGCACAGCTCCACCTACTGGAAGAGAAGTTAATCAAACTCTAAGACTGCATTTATTAATTTTTTTTTCATTTTCATTTTTTTGTTGTTGTTTTTTTAACTTTTTTAAAATTTTTTTATTCTACTTTTTAATTTTCATTTTAATTTTATTATTATTATTATTTTAAATTTTTCTTTTTTATTTTCTATTTTTTTTCTTCTGTCATTTCATTTCTTTTCAATTCTCTTATTCCCCCTTCCTTGAATTCTACCTGCTTACTCTCATTGTCTTTAGTGACTCCTTCCCTTCCCTTCTAATACCTTTCCTCCCAAGCATCAAATAAATTTATAGGAGTAAACAGTATCTCAGCAGTCAAACGGAATAAGAAGTAACATGAGCAGCATGAAAAAGCTAGGAAGAGAAGGAGTACAAACAATGCAGGACAGCCTAAATATCCAGGAGGACCTAGAGTCATCAGAAAAATGGTCATATAAGGAACTCAAGGAATACTTTAGACAGATGGAATGGAACCTTAAAGAGGATACGAGACAGCAAATTCAAACAGTGAAAGAATACATTGAACATGAATTACATAAACAGATAAAAGAAGAAGTTAAGCATCTTTATCAGGAGATAGAGATTATAAAAAATCAAACAATAATTCTATAAATGAAAGAAACTATAAACCAAATTAAAAACTCAAATGAGAGTATCACTAACAGAGTGGAGCAAGTATAAGCCAGAACGTCAGATAATGAAGACAAAATATATCATCTTGAAAAGAGTCTAGCCAACTCAGAAAGGCTGGTTAAAAATCACGAGAAAAACATCCAAAAGATATGGGATATCATAAAAAAACCAAATTTAAGTGTCATGGGGATAGAGGAAGGTATAGAGATTCAAACCAAGGGAATGAGTAACCTGCTGAATAAAATAATTACAGAAAACTTTCCAGAAATAAAAAAAGAAACGGATATACAAATTGTAGAGGCATACAGGACACCGAGCACACAAAATCACAGTAGACCAAGGCCAAGATACATTGTTATGAAGATATCCAATATACAAAACAAAGAGAAAATATTAAAAGCTACAACAGAAAGGAGGCAGATTACATTCAGGGGTAAACCAATAAGGTTAACAACAGATTTTTCATCACAGACACTGAAAGCAAGAAGATCCTTTAACAACGTATTTCAAACACTGAAAGACAATGGATGCCAACCAAGAATTCTGTATCCAGCAAAATTAAGCTTCAGGTACAACAATGACATAAAAATCTTTCATCATAAACAAAAGCTAAAAGAATTTGCAGCCAGAAAACCAGCATTGCAAAGCGTCTTGAGCAAAACACTACACGAGGAAGAAATGAAAACCAATAACCAAAACCATCAGTGGGAAGTGCCTCGGTAAAGACAGAGGACACGGGGGGGGGGGGAAGCTAATCATGGAGAAACAAACTAAATTAGAAAAAAAAGATAAATAATCAAACATGGCAGGAAGTACAAACCATATATCAATAGTAACTCTAAACGTTAATGGCTTAAACTCTCCAATAAAGCGACATAGGCTGGTAACATGGATTAAAAAAACAAATCCAACAATATGCTGCCTCCAGGCGACACATCTGATTGGAAAAGACATACACAGGCTGAAGGTGAAAGGTTGGGAAAAAATATACCACGTACATGGTCCTCGTAAGCAAGCAGGGGTGGCCATCCTCATATCGAATAAAATTGACTTCAAGACTAAGTTAATCAAAAGGGATAAGGAAGGACATTATATACTGTTAAAAGGAACCATTCACCAACAAGACATAACAATTATCAATATTTATGCACCAAATAATGGTGCTGTGATGTTCATAAAACAAATTCTCCTCAAGTTCAAGAATCAAATAGACCACAATACAATAATAATGGGTGACTTCAACACACCTCTCCTACCATTGGACAGATCCTCCAAACAAAAGTTGAATAAAGGAAATATAGAACTCAATATCACAATCAATAACCTAGACTTAACTGACATATATATAGAATATATCAACCATCATCAAGTGGATATACTTTTTTCTCAGCAGCACATGGATACTTCTCAAAAATAGACCATATATTATGCCATAGGGCAACGCTCAGTAAATATAAAGGGGTGGAGATAATACCATGCATTTTATCTGATCATAATGAAATGAAACTGGAAATCAATGATAAAAGAAGAAAGGAAAATACTACATCACATGGAAAATGAACAATATGTTACTGAATGATCAATGGGTTACAGAAGATGTAAAGGAGGAAATCAAAAAATTCTTAGAGATAAATGAAAATACAGACACAACATATTGGAATCTATGGGACACAATGAAAGCAGTTTTAAGAGGGAAATTCATCGCCTGGAGGTTATTCCTCAAAAAAAGGAAAAACCAACAAATAAATGAGCTCCCACTTCATCTCAAAGCCCTAGAAAAGGAAGAGCAAAACAACAGCAAATGTAGCAGAAGGCAAGAAATAATTAAAATCAGAGCTGAAATCAACGAAATTGAAACAAAAGAAACTATTGAAAAAATTAACAAAATAAAAGTTGGTTCTTCGAAAAAATAAATAAGATCCACAGACCCTTAGCCATGCTAAGGAAGAGAAGAAGAGAGAGAACTCAAATTACTAACATATGGGATGAAAAAGGCAATATCACAACAGATGCTACAGAAATACAGAAGACAATTAGAAATTATTTTGAAAACCTATATTCCAATAAAATAGAAGATAGTGAAGATATCCATAAATATCTTAAGTCATATGATTTGCCCAGACTGAGTCAGGAAGATACACACAATTTGAACAGACCAATATCAATGGATGAAATAGAAGAAGCAATCAAAAGACTACCAACCAAGAAAAGCCCAGGACTGGATGGGTATACAGCGGAGTTTTACAAAACCTTTAAAGAAGAATTAAAACCAATACTTTTCAAGATATTTCAGGAAATAGAAAAAGAGGGAGCTCTTCCAAATTCATTCTATGAGGACAACATCACCCTGATTCCAAAACCAGACAAAGACGCCTCAACGAAAGAAAACTACAGACCAATATCTCTGATGAACCTAGATGCAAAAATCCTCAATAAAATTCTGGGGAATCGGATGCAAAGGCACATCAAAAAAATTGTGCACCATGATCAAGTGAGATTCATCCCTGGGATGCAAGGATGGTTCAATATACAGAAATCAATAAATGTGATTCACCACATCAATAGACTTAAAGATAAGAACCATATGATCATCTCGATAGATGCAGAGAAAGCATTCGACAAAGTACAGCATCCCTTTATGTTCAAAACATTAGAAAAAGTAGGGATAACAGGAACATACCTCAACATTGTAAAAGCTATCTATGCTAAGCCTCAGGCTAGCATCATTCTCAATGGAGAAAAATTGAAGGCATTCCCTATAAAATCTGGAACAAGACAGGGATGTACTCTATCACCACTTCTATTCAATATAGTTCTCGAAACACTGGCCAGAGCAATTAGGCAGATGAAAGAAATTAAAGGCATAAAAATAGGAAAAGAAGAACTTAAATTATCACTATTTGCGGGAGACATGATTCTATACCTAGAAGACCCAAAATGGTCTACAAAAAAAACTACTAGAATTAATAAATGAATTCAGCAAAGTGGCAGGATATAAAATCAACATGCATAAATCAAAGGCATTTCTGTATACCAGGGATAAACTGCTGAAATGGAAATGAGGAAAAACACTCCATTCACAATATCCTCAAAAAAAATAAAATACTTGGGAATCAACCTAACAAAAGAGGTGGAAGATTTATACAATGAAAACTACAAAACCCTAAAGAGAGAAGTAGAAGATCTTAGAAGATGGAAAAATATACCCTGTTCATGGATAGGCAGAACTAACATCATCAAAATGGCAATATTACCAAAAGTTCTCTATAGGTTTAATGCAAAGCCAATCAAAATCCCAACGGCATTTCTTGTAGAAATAGAGAAAGCAGTCATGAAATTCATATGGAAGAATAAAAGACCCAGAATAGCAAAAACAATACTAAGCAAGAAGTGTGAATCAGGTGGTATAGCGATTCCAGATTTCAAACTATACTACAGAGCAATAGTAACAAAAACAGCATGGTACTGGTACCAAAACAGGCGGGTGGACCAATGGTACAGAATAGAGGACACAGAGACTAATCCACAAAGTTACAACTATCTTATATTTGATAAAGGGGCTAAAAGCATGCAATGGAGGAAGGATAGCATCTTCAACAAAGGGTGCTGGGAAAACTGGAAATCCATATGCAACAAAATGAAACTGAATCCCCTCCTCTTGCCATGCACAAAAGTTAACTCAAAATGGATCAAAGAGCTTGATATCAAATCAGAGACTCTGTGTCTGATAGAAGAAAAAGTTGGCTCCGATCTACATATTGTGAGGTCGTGCTCCAAATTCCTTAATAGGACACCTATAGCACAAGAATTAATAACAAGAATCAACAAATGAGACTTACTTAAACTGAAAAGTTTTTTCTCAGCAAGAGAAACAATAAGAGAGGTAAATAGGGAGCCTACATCATGGGAACAAATTTTTACTCCTCACACTTCAGATAGAGCCCTAATATCCAGAGTATACAAAGAACTCAAAAAATTAGACAATAAGATAACAAATAACCCAATCAACAAATGGGCCAAGGACCTGAACAGACACTTCTTAGAGGAGGACATACAATCAATCAACAAGTACATGAAAAAATGCTCACCATCTCTAGTAGTCAGAGAAATGCAAGTCAAAACCAGCCTAAGATACCATCTCACTCCAGTAAGATTAGCAGTCATTATGAAGTCAAACAACAACAAGTGCTAGCGAGGATGTGGGGAAAAGGGTACTCTTGTACATTGCTGGTGGGATTGCAAATTGGTGCGGTCAATTTGGAAAGCAGTATGGAGATTCCTGGGAAAGCTGGGAATGGAACCACCATTTGACCCAGCTATTGCCCTTTTTGGACTATTCCCTGAAGACCTTAAAAGAGCGTACTACAGGGATACTGCCACATCGATGTTCATAGCAGCACAATTCACAATAGCTAGACTGTGGAACCAGCCCAGATGCCCCTCAATAGATGAATGGATAAAAAAATGTGGCATTTATACACCATGGAGTATTATGCAGCACTAAGAAATGACAAAATCATGGAATTTGCAGGAAAATGGATGGCATTAGAGCAGATTATGCTAAGTGAAGCTAACCAATCCCTAAAAAACAAATACCAATTGTCTTCTTTGATATAATGAGAGCAGCTAAAAACAGAGCAGTGAGGAAGAGCAGGAAGAAAAGATTAACATTAAACAGAGACATAAGGTGGGAGAGAAAAGGGAAATTGCATGGAAATGGAGGGATACCCTCATTGCTATACAAAATTACATATAAGAGGTTATGAGGGGAATGGGAAAATAAACAAGGAAAGAAATGAATTACTGTAGATGGGGTAGAGAGAGAATATGGGAGGGGAGGGGAGGGGGCATAGTAGAGGGTAGGAAAGGTAGCAGAATACAACAGTTACTAATAGGGCATTATGTAAAATTGTGGATGTGTAACCGATGTGATTCTGCAATCTGTATTTGGGGTAAAAAATGTGAGTTCATAACCCACTTGAATCTAATGTATGAAATATGATATGTCAAGAGCTTTGTAATGTTTTGAACAACCAGGAAAAAAATTAAATTGAGATTAATAAATAAATAAATAAATACTCAATAAATATTTATTTCAAGAACAAACAATTTCCCAATCTCTCCCATAGTATAAAAATACACATTGATAAAATTTTCAAAATTGTGATATCTAGAAAATGAGTGAACATGCTGTTTCAAACCTCTGCCACAGTAACTTTAATGAATGCAACATAGAGAACACATGCACAACCTCCTATAGACATACGCTTACTCTCCCCAATATATAGGAATGATGTTAATAAAAGTGGTGAACAATGAGCAACACTACCATTTGCAATGATTTGGGTATAACTGCAGTGAAATTTATGGGAGTATATTACTCACGTATTTGTCTTATAAAGTATAAAGCCACAATCATTCACCTTCCTTTCTTGCCTTCATCAGTAAGCCAATTTCTTTATTTAAAATTATTTTTTTGTGGTACTAGGGATTGAACTCAGAGGTGCTATATCACAGAACTACTTCCCCAGCCCCATTTTCAATTTTATTTTGAAAGTCTCACTAATTGGCTTAAAAGGGTCTTGAACGTGTGATCCTCCTGCCCCAGCATCCCACCCAACCCCATTATTTAATTTTTATTTAGAAACCAATTTAAGTTTCCCAGGCTGCCCAGCTTGCAATCCTCCTGCTTCCCAGTAACTGAGAGTACAGGTTGTGCATCACCATGTCTGGTAATAAAGCAATTTAATTTTCAGACTGGTAAATGAATGATTTTTTTTTTAATTCAGAGTTTTCAGAAACACAAACCTGTGCAACCTAAAAGGAAACTGTCTCTTCCTCTTGATCACTCCTAGAAGTAAGGGCAGAGTTTTTCCAAGAAGCATTCATTCTGACTTAAATATCAACACATGGCATTTTTCTAAACCATTTGTTACACACTGATTACTGTAACAAATTGAGATTCAGATTCAAGGGCTGGTGTAAAGAAGCTAGTTTACCAAAATGTGAAAGGCCAGGTGGAGATGTTCATCTAGGGTAAAAAATAATGACAAAATAGTTGGTTCAGTTATTGAGAGAAAAGGCAATTGGGCAGATAATTGATAGTATCTGCCTTACTTGATACATGTGAAGTTCTTTAAATTGAGATATAAAATGATAAAAAGTGCCCCAATTGAAATTTAGAAACATATAGATAAAATAATAAAAAATCTAAAAATAAATAGTGAATATGGAAATGTAATTAAAGTTACTAGTAAGTAATATTAAGATAGTTTTCAGTGATTGCATAAAAATTGATAAAAATCAGTGTTGAGATTTTTAAATATCTAGAGATTAGTGCTCTATCTGATGTGTGGTAAAAATTTATCTCTGAAAGGTAGGTTCTCTATTCACCTCACTGGACTGTTTCTTTTGCTGGGAAGAAGATTTTGAGTTTTAATATTTCCTATTTATTGATTTTATTCTTGCACTATAGGAATCCTGTTAAGGAAGTCAGGGTCTGATCTGACCTGATAAATATTTGAGCATACTTTTTCTTCTAATGGGCTCAGTGTCTTTGATTTAATTCCTAAGTTCTGGATCCACTTTAAGTTGGGTTTTGTGCATGCATGGTGAGAGATAGTTTGAATTTCCAATTTTCCCAGCATCATTTGTTGAAGAAGCTATCTTTTCTCCAATGTATATATTTGGCACTTTTGTCTAATATAACTGTAGAAAATCAAATAACCCAATCAATAAATGGGCCAAGGAATTTCACAGACACTTCTCAGAATCAAACAACAAATATAAAAAAAAAAATCTTTCAACATCTCTAGCAATTAGAGAAATGCAAATCAAAACTACTCTAAGATTTCATCTCACTCCAGTCAAATAGCAGATATTAAGAATACAAACAGCAATAAGTGTTGGGAAAGATGTGGGGGGGAAAGGCACACTCATACATTGCAGGTGGAACTGAAAATTGGTGCAACCACTTTGGAAAGTAGTATGTAGAATACTTGGAAAACTGGGAAGGGAACCACCATTTGACCCAGCTATACCATTCCTTGGTCTATACACAGGGATTTAAAAAGAGCATACTACAGAGACACAGCCATATTAATGTTTACAGCAGCACAATTCACAAAAGCTAAACTGTGGAACCAAAATAGATGCCATTCAGTAGATGAATGGATAAAAAAAATGCGGTATATATAATACACAATGAAATATTATTCAGCATTAAAAGAGAATAAAATCATGACATTTATAGGTAAATGGATGGAGTTGGATAATATAATGCTAAGTGAAGTTAGCCAATCCCCAAAAAACCAATGTCAAATGTTTTCTCAGATTTAAGGATGCTTATTCATAATGTGGTTAAGGAGGGAGGGGATGGGAGGCTTAGATGATCTCTAGTAGGGCAAAGGGGAGGGAGGAGAAAGGAGGGGCCATGGAGGTAGGAAAGAGAGTGAAAAGAGATGGACATCATTACCCTAAGTACATGTATGAAGACATGAATGGTGTGACTCTATTTTGTATACAACCAGAGATATGAAAAATTATGCTCTAAAAGTTTAATATGAATTGTAATGCATTCTGCTGTTATGTTACAAATTAACATTAAATTAAAAAAAAATCAGTTTTGAGGAGGGCCGACATGTAAGGTCAGACCAACTTTCTGGAGGGCCACTGGGCAATACCTCTTAAAATTGATTAAGGTGCAAATATTATTTCCATTGATAAACCTGATATCCTAATATATAATTCTAGCCATAATTTGATATTTTAATACATAATTTTAATAATAATATACATAAGCTAAAGTGAATCACAGCATAGTATGAATCCCATATATATTATAATTTTTATTTACTAATAAGTTAGTGGAATTTTTTTTACCTGTTTCAAAGTCAATTCTGAAATAGGTAGACAGTTAATCATTTCCTGCTTAAAATTCTTCCTAAATCACCCAATTTCCTTCCATACTTGGGCTTCCTAATTATGATGATGTTGATGATAATGATGATAGTGATGATGATGATGATGATGATGATGATGATGAAGGAAAGTAAATTATGGCATGATGTGGTAGTTCATCTTAGTAATTCCAGTGACCAGGGAGGCTGAGGCAGGAGGATCTCAAGTTCTAGACAAGCCTGGACAACTGAGCAAGACCCTGTCTCAAAGTAAAAACAGAAAGGCTGGAAAGTGATTCAGTGGCAGAGTTTCCCTGGGTTCATTCCTAGCATCTCTCCACCAAAGGATGGGGGGGGGGAAGAAGTAAGTATTTAAACAATACTTACTTTTCTGGAGGAAAACCTCCAGAGCCATTTTATGACACAAGGAAATGAAGTACTTATATATTTTTTTACCTCCTTAAAAAACAGTGTCATTTTCACTGTTCTGTGTCTTGCTTTTTAACTTAATATTAATGGAAGATCCTTCCATATCAATAACCAAAGTCTTTCTCATTCTTTTTTTTTCCTAAACACACATTGAATTTGTGAGAATTATGAACCTGTTTTCCAGATTCCTCAAAAATGACATTATTTGCTTCTGATATTTTGGAAGATATAATTTGCTTTCATTACAAATTATAACATGATACATAATCAATTTAATTGTCATTCTCTGCATATCTGAGTTTATTTTAAGGACTAAATACCTGCAAGCAAAGTTACTGGTTTAAAAGGTATAATCTTAAAATGTTGAAATCAAGTATAAATTTTCTTAAAAGATTATAAAAAACAAACTTTGTTCATTTAAAATAATAATAATAATCACTTATCAGTCTATGGATTTTATCAAATCATCAAGGAAAAATAAATTGGACCATGCAAGTATTCCACACCCAGTCTCTCAGTTTCAACTTTGTTTTGTGTGTTGCTTTTTAAAAACCTGACTGTTGGAGTACATTTTGAAATTTACTTACCTATGTACAAACAATACCTTAAATTTTAGATGGAAATCAAAGGAGCCATCGTTTAATAAGTCAAACCATTAAATTAAGCCAGGTGTGGTGAGACGTGCCTTTAATCCCAGCTACTTGGGAGGTTGAGCTTGGAAGATGACTTGAGCTAAGGAGTTGAAAACCAGTCTTTCTACTGGGCAATGTAGAAAGACTGCCCCCAACACCATAAACACATAAACAAAAACAAAAATCACAACCTTGAACAAATTGCATTTATTGAATCTGAAATATTTCTTCAAATGATGGGAAATAGTTTCTTTTGGAGGGCTGAAAAACCAAAGCAGAATCCTCTTGCCAGACCTAAAGTCCCAAGAGACATCATTGTGTTGCTGTACAGAAACATGACTCTCCAACAGTCAAAACTGTTACAGAAAGTTCCTGGAAACATCGGCTTTGTAAAAATTGACCACATTCCTATTTTTTGCTTATAGCATGTTTGGTTGCAGTTGTTCACATAATAAGTAAGCAAAGTGTGTGCATTCTCTATAGGTTTTTTCATTCAGGAAAACATATACAAGGTGGCCAATCACTATTTTTACTTGATTACTAATATTTTGCTGATGATAAGAAATCTATGTCCTATATCAGGAAGCTATTTAGCTTATTTAGCTATCTTATTTCTACTCTAAAGTATCCACATCCCTTTTAACAAAACTATCTAGTAAACAAAAAAAGGAAATGATTAGTTGTAATTATATGGTTATTTATGTATTTATCCATGTCAAGAATTTTAATAGCAAAATTTATTTTTATACAAGGCATTCTAATAGACTCTAGCTGTGACTTCAAAAGCCTTTCCAATGCAGATTGAAGGAAACAGAGAAGGGATTTTAAAAATTTCCTTTTTTTCAAATTTGAACAATACTTACTTTTAACTGATAAATAAAAATTGTACATATTAACTGTGTAACAAGTGAGTTTCTATACATGCATATGATGTGTAATCCTTAAATCAGGTAAAGCATATCTATTTCCTGAAACAATTACCTTTTTTGTTGGAGCAAGTATCAGGAATTAAACTCAGGGGCATTTGGCCACTAAGCCACATCCCCAGCCCTATTCTGAATTTTATTGAGAGACAGGGTTTCACTGAGTTGCTTAGCACCTTGCTTTTACTGAGGCTGGCTTTGAACTCGTTATTCTCCTGCCTCAGCCTCCCAAGCTGCTGGATTATAGGCAGAGCCACTGAGCCCAGCAATTACCTTCACTTTATAGTGAAAACTTCCAATATATTTTGTGGCATAACTAATATAGGTACAGTGTATATGTTTGATTCTTTTTGGCAACCAAAAAAGATCTGACAAGTACTAAGTCGTATATTAAATGATCCTAGAACTTTTCTAAAGTTGTAAAATAAGCAGTACCTGGTAAGGTTTCTTCTCTTGTCTTCCCCGTTTAATTATCTTTGGGATAAAGACAATCCCAGCACTCACTAAGGGTACTGCTGATAGACAGTAAACCAGGTCTTATCCTGCAGATTCAACTAAGCAGTTCCATGTATAGATGTCTGCTTCCCCAAGTCTTCTCAAGAAGAATTTTCTTCAGAGGTTGTTGACAGTGCCTCATAGTAATGTTCTATTCCCACTGCATTTATAACAACTCTGTTCCCCTGAGTGAAATCTGGATGACAAAAAGATCAAGATTCTAAAAAAAAAAAAAAAATTGTAGAGAGACTTTTTTAGCATAGTTGAAAATTTACTTGAAATATTTTTAAATGTACTGGTAGAAGCCTTGTGACAATAGCAGCCTGGATTTAGGTGGTACTAATAAGAATCAGGAATGAACAGGAAGAATTTTAGTCATGGAAACACCATTTTCAAAGTAATATTTAAAGCTCCAAGTCTAAAATAATCACTGTGTTAATCCTATTTTTCACCTGTTAAATATACTTTTCATCTTTTACCACCAACATAAGTTTAAATTTGAAGGATTATCAGCAACATGTTCTCACATGCACAAAAAATAATTTTACTTAGCGTAAAAATGGTGACTAACCTTTTGATGTTAGGTAATTTCCATTTATATAATTTTCTATCACCTTGACAGTTTCTGTTTTTTTCACCAGAAGACAAAAACTGATTGTTAAAACAATTCAATATCAATTTCTGCTTTCTTGTAGCATTTTGTTTTCATTTTTAGGAAAAATTTCATAAGAATATGAATGAGAAACGAAAAGAAAAAAAAAGAGGAAGAAAACAGAAGGCAGTTGAGGAAGAAGGTATAAATATAGACCTTAATGAAAGGGATACTAAATTTGAGATATGAGGAATTAGGATCAATATTCAGAAAGTGGTATAGAAGCATTTTTGAAGAGAAGAGGAATTGCATTATTGTAATAGGAATTTTAGAAATACCTTAATGTAAAAGAAAAAAATACATTGATTCTGTGATTTGAAATAGGAAAGTACAGATTTTGTAAAATAGTGATGAATATAATATTTATACACTCTGAAGGGGAAAAAGAACCTAATAGAGAAAGTTAGACATTAAAAAGAAAGAAATTAAAACAAAGAAACTCTGCAAGTATTATAAGAAGTACCAAATATAATACATTATTATAAGTTATAGAATGTAAAACATTTAACACATAGTAAAATAGAAAAGTTCCATATTTAATAAAAGAGAAGGTTGGAAATGAAATGTTAAAAGAGAAAATGATGAGTTAAGGATTGAGAACAAAATATTGGTGTTCCTGAAAAAAAATTGAAACACATAAAGAAGTTAAAGTCAACTTTCAGAATAAAGACATGCTAAATCATTTATTCCATTAAAATCAAATGACTAATTTTAAATGATTAATAAATTTGGGAATAATAAAAACATTTAAATAATACAAAAATATACTAATTTCCAAGAGAGCCAAATGATTAATATGGAAGGAAATAAAATGTCTCCGATCTATCTGCTGTAACACAAAATGTCAAAGGACAAAAGGAAAATTGCTACTTTATTTTGAGAGGAAGGTTTATGATCTATGAATTCAAAACACAGTCACTTTGTTTTTCATGTGTGAAGGTAATCAAAAGATACTCTTTAGATATGCAGATCTTGGAAAATATATCATCCACATAAACTTCATGAAAAACATATTCTCCGCACAAGGTTATATTCCAGGCAACTGAGATAAAAATATAACAATGAAGGCATAGTATAAAAGAGCAACAAGAGAATCTTGAAAGCAGTTACACATATATGACATAAAAAAAAAACCCTTATGTTTGTCTACAAATGGAAATACAAAGCACCATATGTCCACCAAACCATGAAGCTGATGAACTGGAGAACATATAAAATATACTACCTTTTTTACACATAAAAGATAACTATAACTTTTTATGTAAATATTTAAAGAACCACAGTTTAAGAAGGCATTTTACTTTTTTGCTTGTTTTAGATGACATTTTTATTTGTAAACATAACACTGTGCGCCAGGCAAAAATTTCAAATATAGCAAGAAAAAAAAAAAAAAACAGTTCTTAATCTGTCATTCACAGTCATGAAATTTCACAACCAAAAAGAAGTGAGCGTGCATCTCGGGCTTTATTTCTGCTCATAAATGTATGTAAAATAATTTAAAAAAACTAAAAATGATCTAATTAGATTTTTTGTTTCCATAAAAAAATAAGAAAACAAATATTTCACCAACGGTGGTAATGTGGTAAGAATTGTCACCACAAGGGAGCCATGCCCAGGTATTTCTCTTAGGTAAATGGATATTAAAACAATTCTGAAAGTGTAAGTATGGATAGATTAATACTTTGTCTTTATGAGAAGGTTAGGAAAATTCCCAATAGAAATAAAACTATATTTATAAACTAAAGGATGTATAAAATATGTATCCAATTTTGTGGAATGAAGCAAAAATAGGGTTTATGGAACAAGTTATAGCATTAAATGAACATATTAGAAAAGAATAAAGATCAAAATTCAATAATCTAATCATCTGCTTTGGGAAATATAGAAAAAGGAATACTTCAAGCTTAAAGCACATTAAAGAAATAAACTAAAAACCACCACAGAAATCAATGAAATGAAAAACAGAAAAATCAAAAACTAATTCCTTGGAAAGACAAAAAATAATTGCTGAAACACTAGCTAGCATAATAAGCAAGACAAAAACAGAGAAAAAAAAAGGTGTTTACACTCATTCAGATCTAAAAATGAAAAAGAAAAGGTGTTTTCATCCATTAAGATCTAGCTAGTGCAATGAGATAAGAACATTAAACAAAAGTATATAGACCTCAATAAAATAAATAAAAAAGTGATCTTTTGCATATAAAAAGATTAGATGTTTTTGAAGAATTGCCAAACTCCTAGAACTATTGTCAGCATAGCAAGATAGGAGTAAACAATGTCTACTTTCCCACATACTAGCAGTGAATAATTGAAATTTAAAGTTTAAAAAATAAAGCTAGCAAACAAAACCAGTAGCATCAGAAATGAAAATACTTAAGTTGTGAACCTAACAGAGAATATATACGACATACACAGGGAAAATCACAAATCTTCAATGAGAAACAGATATTTGGAGGTCTAAATATTCAGAGACCTTTTCCCACATTTTTGAAAGCAGTATGTATACATACAGTGGTAAGATGTGATTTATTATATGATTGAATTAAGCATCATGAAATCAAGTTGGCCCAATATAATTTCAAGGGTCCTTATAAGAGAGGCAGGGTAGTCACAGTGAGTACTGAGGAGTAGAAGATGATGCTAGAAGAGGGTAACTGGAATGCTTGAGGAAGGGATCACAAGAAAGAAACATAAGGGGCCTCTGGAAAATGGCAAAGGCAAGGAGAGGCAGACTCAGGGGGGAAACTGATCTCCTGAATCCCTAACTTTGCACTAGTGAGACTCATTTCCAGAACTACTATGTAATATTTTTGTATCTAAGATTTGGTAATTTTTTAACTGCAATAATAGCATTCTAAGACACATACCAAATAAAAAAAAAATTGAGACATTGACAATCTGCTCCAAAAAATTTAAAGAAATAATATCAGTAAATGTAGTGTGTATTGTAGGTTGAGTACTGTACAAAGTATAGGCTTTAATTAATAATAATTTCAATATTCAATTTTTTTATCCTAACAAGTAGATCACACTGATGCAAAATGTTCATTAAGGAAAATTGGGCTTGTACCGAATCTTCATGATTATATTATAAATTTCAAACTGTTAAAAAGTTTATGTAAATAAATGGAGTGATTCTAAAGCAATGAACTTCAGAATGGGGTTTAACATGATAAAAGAGTAAATGAAAATAATTTGGTCAACTGAATTAAAAGCTAAATTAAATCTCAGCTGCTTGGGAAGCTGAGACTGGAGAATTGGGAATTCAAAGCCCGCCTCAGCAAAAGCGAGGTGCTAAGCAACTCAGTGAGACCCTATATCTAAATAAAATACAAAATTAGGCTTGGGATGTGGCTCAGTGGTTGAGGGCCTCTGAATTCACAATCCCACCAAAAACAAAACAAAACAAAAAAACTAAATTAAAATAGTGAGTTTACAATAGAAGTTGACAACTGAGAAACATTTGACACACTGGAAACATTAATATATTACAGGATAAAGTTTATTATGATTATAAAATAGAGAATTTGAACTGAAGAGAAACCAAAACAAATTCATTTGTGTAAATAGTCAAAAGTACAAAATTAATGAAAGCAATGATACAGCACTCAAAATTTTATATAAAATACTTTGTTAAGTTACTTTTGGAGAAAGAAAATTTAAATTTCAAGAAAACATCTTTAGAAGACAAGAGTAATTGAAATTCCAAATACTGAAATCACACATTATTTTTAAATTTATAAAGTCTGATATGCAACACTAAATAGTAGTAAAATTAAAAAGAAGTACATTTTAAAAACAATAAATATGCCCAATATTTACTAAAAAAATAGATAATACCCATAGATTGAGTTTTTGAATCTACCAAATAATCATCTTGAAGACAGTCCCCCGTAATTTCAATCTGCAATAATTTTAAACACTCAGGGAAAAGATACTTACATAAATTGTTCCAAAACAAAGGTGGAAGATGGGAAGTATCTGTTTTAATTTTAAATCCAGAACAACTTTGACAACCAAACCTATAAAAGATGAACTAAGACAAAAATCAAGAGACAATTGAACTATTTTTTCCAGTGAGATTGGATGCTATAATATATGTGGTAGGTAGAATTTTGAATGACCCCCACATTTTCTACACAACAATATACACCATGCATGGTTCCCAAGACTGGGATTACGATGACTTATATTCTTGTCATTCAATTATATTGTATGGTACAATTGACCTTAAAATAGATTAATTGGGTGTAGTAGACCAAATAACATGACCTCTTTAAACCAGCAAATTTTCTTTGATTGTTATTAGAAAAATTTCCAATTTGCAGGGAGAAGGAGGATCTGACCAACTGAAAACGAGAGGTCATGTGGTAAGCAATATCTGGAAGCTAAAAGTAGCCACCAGTTGACAACATGTAATCAGGGACTCTATTCTCACAACTGCAAGGAGTGGAAATAGATAAACAAAAAGAATAAGCTTAAAAAGATTTTTTTCCAAACTTCTCAGATGAAAATTGAACTCTGCTGACATCTTGATTTTAGCTTTTTGACCCAAAACAGAAAAGACAGACATAAAATTTTAAAGAACAAGGCAGTGTCAAATAGCATAACTAATGACTTTGAAATAATTAACCTTGAAATAGAGCAAAAGATATTGAGGAAATTGACTTTATTGTAGTCACATAGTAAATAAAAATAAATTTCACAGAATCAGAATCACATAAATAAAGCCTTACCATCCCAATATAATCAAGTTAGAATACATTAATAAAATATTAGTAAATAAAATATTCATACAACAGGAGATTGAAAAGTCAGATAAACACTCATTTTTCAACAAGTCATGGGATAAAAAATGAAATGATCTAAGGATTGACCTTGGACGAATTTCAACATATAAAGTCTGGGTAAGAAGAAGCCTTCAAGATATTGATGTAAGAAGATAGGAAGAAATCTGTGGTGCTTTGCAAGCCAAATGAGAAAGTGTGGTGACTTATGTTCAATCTTATAAATAATGTTTTATTATGAAATATCATCAGTGCTCTTATCAGGCTTTTTTTCCCACCTAGAAAAAAAAATAACTGTGATTGCTTTAGTTTTTTTTTTAAATCTCTACTCTTTGTTTCCCAAAAATTAAAGTATGCTTTTGAAATAGGAAATCTAGAGACCTCCATTGTACCTTGCTGTTTCTGACTTGTTAGCTGACATTTAAACACATATGATGTATGTAGGATCATATGTGGGATGTAAAATGTATTCTCTCTGAAGCATTATTGCTCTCAGGAATCCTATGATCAATTTAGAAATCCGTATATCATATCCTGATTCTAAGCAATCTCAAGTGTTCACCTGAAATTCTTTAAGAAGACATTCCTATTTCTAATAAGTAAATAGACCTTTTATAAGAATTACTTTATTTTTTCATCTGTTTGAGAACATTTTTAAAATAAAATTTTATAATATTTACTTATTTTTGATAGTTTTTGATGACAGACATAAAACCTCTCTAATGTAAAATTGCCTAATTCAATATACCAACCAAATTCCATCATTTCTTTTGCTATGAGAAATTAAAAGTAATATTGAAAGATCAGGTTTTATTAAAAACAAAGAATAAAATGAATGTCTTCAGTGTGTTTAACATTTTTGACCTATTTTAATTTTTTACATTACTTATAGGCCAGCTACAAAAAACCCAAAGAGTATTACTTTTTATTACGATGATATTTTTGTTTTATCTCAGTCCTAAGTGTTCATTGTGAACAGCAGAACCTTGTGTTAGCAGAAGAAACATTTTAAGATTGAATGTCAGTAAATGACTATTGTTGAATTTGGATGATTTCTTTTAAACTAGTAAATTAATGAAATCTAATTACTCAATATCTAAATTTGTTCAGCTAACTAATAAAGTACTTTACATTTTTGGATCTTACCGTATTTATCAAAAAGGCAGATCTATTCAAAATTAGTTCCTGAATTAAAATATACAAATAAATATTTTAATAATAGGAATTATTTACTAAAATATATATCTTAAAATATTTCATTCAAAATGTCTTTCTTTAATTTTTTCAGGGAGAAATCCCTAATTCTCAACCATTTATCTATAAAAGTACTTACGTTGAATCTTTTTTTAAGTGAAAACAAAATGTGTTTCATACTTATAAGATATTTGTGATATCCTTATACTTAATGATTGTTGTACATATGGTTAAGAATAAATCACAGGCTACTAAATGTTCAAAAGTTACTTTTCTGTCCTGGTATGCTATATTAAAAACACATTTGGCACTTTGGGCACTTGAGCTCAGACAGCAACACATAAACCTGTGCTGTGAAATATGGCATAGTATTTGGACAGAGCATTGAACAGTAGAAACACTAAGATTTGAGATGACACAGATATGTTTTTGACCCAATTCATAAAGTGCTAGGTATTGAATTAATAGAATTATTTTCATTACATATCATATTACCTTCATATATCTTAAAGAATAATGTGAGTTTCCTTTAGAAATGCAATTTTGTTTCAATGATGAATGTTTTTATGCATTTTAGAAAATAATTGCACAAGTGATGAAATTCAATAATTTTTAATGCAATTTTATGATTTGTTTTGAAAGTCAATATTCACTGTATAAGAAAATTAAACTGAAAGTGGTTATATTATGGACTCAAGTAGAGAACTTGAATATGAAATGGATTTTTATCTGTATCATGTATCTAAAAGATTTACAATATGAATCTAACAGTGCAATGCTATGGCATAGTCTACAGATTTTTTTTCAATGGACCAAGATGCAAAGAAACAAGAAAAAAAAATCAGATTGACTGCAGCAAGGCTTTAGTCCAATAGGATTTACACAAATTAATCTTTAGTTCAACAGGTTTTTGTTCCACCTGCAAAATATTTCCATTGGTTATGGCATATAACAATTCAAATATTCAAATTCAGCAATTATTTGTTAACTAATCAAGTTTGAGACCAGAGAGAAATATGCAAACCTACTTGTCATCCAAATGACCTCCAGTCATCCCACTCACCCCCACTGTAGTACCCAGCAGATGGTGGCATTGACACTAGTGTTGAAATGCTGATCCCTGGCGTTTTGCAGTGGTCAGTGGGGCTAGGGGCTTTCAGAGTCCATAGGATTATTGTTTTATTCCAATTAGTCTCTTCCCTCATCTATCATATAATTTTCTGAGTATGCTATGAAATGAAAATGCTAGAGAAAAATGTTCCAGTTGCTAAAGAGAGTGAAACCATGTAACTTGCATATTATGAAATTAAACATACTACAAGCTTGGAAGACATATTGTTATGACCTCCAAGATCCTAAATCATTCTTCCACTATGTATTTCAGTTAGAGAAAAATCATACCTTCTCCACATTTTTATTTTTCATGACTGACCAAAACCAGAAACTGTTAACGTTTCTTCTCAAATGGAATTTAGTTCTGGACTCTGGGATTCTGTATATAAAATAGCAACTACATGTTCATTATTTGCCTTATTTAAAACTGAAGAATAGCTGTGCCGTGGAGAAAAAGCAAGGTAGCCTTGTTTTAAAGCAAAATCTTCTGAAATTGAAAGTGTAACTAAAATTACAAGAAATGTAATACCCCAAAGACAAACACTCAAATGGGATTTTAGATTGGAGTGCACTGCATAACTTTGAACAGGAGTTTAGTTCTGGTTTAGTACACACACACACACACACACACACACACACACACACACACACAAATTGTATAGTTCACACAAATCCCTCCTTTATCATTGACAAATATTATAGAATAATGAAGCACATATAGCATTAATATGATAGGTCAAAATACAATGCTGTGACGGAATAGTGTAAGAATGTAACACACTAGCCTGCTAGTGCTGGGCTCAAGGGGCACTTGGGTCACATTGAGGAGCCTTTTCCCTTAGTGCCTGTGTTTGAGATAAACCAATCTTCCTGCTGTTACTTCTATACACCAGAAATGTCACCAGAAGGGATCATAATTTTTTAAAAAAATTTTATTTTGTACTTCAAATACCTAAAGAGTCGTGTGTGCTTCATAGACACTTAATAAATATAGCAAAGGAAAATGTGGGAATTATATACGACAATTTCCATCACTTTGTTAAGGGTTGTACTCAACTTGGAAAAAATACGGTAATAGTAAAAAAAAAAATCTAAAAATTCTGTGAAACAAAAGAAATCTTATTGACTCTAATATTAAGAAAGCATACAAAGCAGCATAACAAATCTACCTTTAAATCATTTTTCCCTGATATTATTCCCAATTGTTTATTTTTTAATCCCCTTTTAAATTTCTTCCTATTTTTTCTAGTTTATCCTACTGCATCATTTAAATTAAATTGTGTTACTATTTTCTGAGTTTAGATTCTTCATTTCGTGGAACATACAACATAGGACTAAATAGCATTTGAGATGCATGCACACCCCACCTCTCTTACATAATGATTGAAATTTTGTAATAAAAGCAATTCTAATTTAAGAATAAAACAAACGCCACATACACTACATAAAAATATAGTAACTTTTAAAGATTCTAAAAAATACAAATATGTAATTATCTATAGGAACAATACTGAGTGCTATACTACTATTAGGAATATTAAAAGAAGAAAATAATGAAAAATAACAAAAAAGAGAATAATAATAAAAGGAAATATTCTGGAGACCAAAATAAGCACTCTAAACTGACAGGGCAGCTCTACAAATAAGCTGAGTTACATCAGCTGTCAGTGGGAAAGTGCAGCACAAGGAAGCTGGGGATATGTGCTGAACACTGATCTTTGCCACATGTAATGACTAGCAATGCAGTTCACCTCCACTTTTTGTGTGGATTCCCCTTTTCACAAGCTTCTAAAATGATTTCCATGAAATAGTACCATGAATGCACTAATATCTTAATGAAATATTTAAAGCAATAGTTTTTCCACAATTCATTTTCAAGTTTTAAAGTTTATTAGAAATAGATGTCCTTTCTATTTATGTAGGCTGTTGGCTATTTTTTCCATTCTGCCTGATAAAAATCTTTTATATGACAAAAAAATAAAAAGATACTACAGCTCACCTCATGTTTTTACATGTAGATAAAGTCACTGGATTTGCATACACACACACACACACACACACACACATCTAGCTTGCATTTTCATGTATAAAAACTGCATGCCCTGTTTTTTTCTTTTTAATAGAGCTATGCCATGGATATTAAAATTGGCATTCTTAATGGGATTTCTTTTATTTGACAAAACATATTGTGTTCAAGGTTAATAATACATTTCAGCAATGAACACAGTGCTTTTGGCAGATGTGTTCTCAGTTTCATCATTTTGATAGGCAGATCCCATTCTTCTCCTCCTCATAATAAGTAAAATCCTGCCAAAAGTCAATGTTCTGAATTGCTTTAAAATTCATTTTAATGTAAATTTGGATAGAACACTTTCTCTCTTGCTATCAGACTAGCCAGTCTCTGCAAGAAATTGGGCTGCCTCGAGCCGAAGTTGATTTTAATAGCAAACTTATCATGGAACAATGAGTGGGTTAAAATTGTTGGGTGAAAAAAATTAAAAACTTTGTTTTTAGGGGGAGAGAGAAGGAGCCATGAAGACCATCATGTCTAAAACTGAATTATGAGCAAAAGCAAAATACTAAATTTCAATATATTTCACTGCTAATTAACACTGACTCAGCTTTAGAAGTGGGATTCTAGAAGGCATTGTGAAAAGACACAGTTTTTCAAATTTGGATATTTTAAAACAATATTACTGTGCTTTGCTAACGGAATTGATTATAGAGAGACTCTCTAAAAGCAGTTGTTAAATCAAATGCCACATGAAATATTTCATGTTGAATCTCAAAATTTCTTTTGATTAAAAAAATCCAATTTTACAACCTCACAAATGTTATGTTATAAGTCTTGGATTGAAATCAAATTTGCAAAAGCATATGTACAAGAAATTAACAAATATTTATTGAGCCTTCATAATATTCCAGCTTCGATGGCAGTTATTGGGGAAACAGACTCAAATACGTTTCCTGGTAGTGAGTCTTAAAGTTCATCTGGATAGTAAATCAAAGAAACCTGGAGAGTATAATTGTTTCTGTGATAGTTCTACATTCTTTTCTTTGACTATAAAGAAGACTGCATTACCCTGAATTTTTCCAAAAAGTTTTCAGGCACAGTCCCTTGAGTGATTTATAAAGATTGATTAGGGATCCTACACACAATATAAAAGAAAGGGAAGGCTTTGTGCTTGGAATGACCAGTAGGCCTGAAACAACATGGGTCTTTTTGGTTATTATGGAACTATAAAACCTAGAGAAAATAGTGAACACTATGTGTGGGGTATATATTGGATTAAGACTGGGGAAGTAAGCTAAAATTAGACAATGAATCACTTGTATGAAAATGAATGGTTATGCCAATTACCATAAATGATACAGGGAACCATTCAAATATTATACACTCAATAAATGTTTAACATATTTGACAGTCCAATTTTTCCAGTGATAGAAGAGGGATTCAACTTAGAAAACATACCTGTTTGGCCATGACCACCAGGAAGCAGACAGAATGACAGTCTTGACCAGGGACAAAATATAAACATCAAAGTCAGGCCCCAATGTGGCTCAGTGGTAGAGTGCCCCTGAGTTCAATCCCTGGTACAAAAAAAAAAAAAAAAAAAAGTCAGGCCTCCAATCACCCACCTCCTCCAGCTACATTTTACCTGCCTACAATTACCACTCAGTTAATTCCATCAGGGGGTTATGGCACTGATTAGATGAAGGCTTTCATAATCCAACATTCCACCTCCCTTGCATTGTCTCATACATGCGCATCTAAACCATAATATAGTTTTCCTCTTTTTCCCTTTCTCTCTCCCTTCTCTTTCCTTTTCTTCCTTCTTTCCCTTCCTACCAAGCAATTTAATTCTATCTTATAAAGAAAGAATGCTAAACATTTTGCTACATTCCTTTTATAAGGGTCAAAAGATAAGCAAGAGCATTACAAGAGTGTACTTTTTAGCCTTAAAACTGACACGTTATTAGTTTCAGTACTACTGTTCCTGCAATTCACCAAGAATGTTGTAAATAAGTTGATGACATAGTAAACACAGGTAAAAATACTTTAAAAGGCATATTTTTATTCATGCACAAATCCAGAACACTGAGTAAGACCTAGGATATAGAAACTAAACTACTCTGGTCTAACCAACATCCCAAGCATTCTTTTAAAAGAAGTTAATCTTTCCATTCTGAATCCTTGACAAAACAGCTGTGCTTTCTCTGTGTTTTATACTGATGATCTACGCCATTTGCTCTCCAGTTTTTAGAGTTGTAACCTTAGAGTAACCTTGAATCTGTCACTTCTGAGATTTCTCTTCCCAGTTATCTAGTGATGCTTTGAGAACTTTTTGAGTTGGCCAACAGAACACCTGTAAGCAGCTTCATGAAGCGCTCACACCCAGTTGCTCACAGGAACTTTTGACTCATTGCACATCCAGAATGTATAAAGCAATTGAAGTCTGCAGAAACAGCCCTATGGACTGCTCTGTCCTTTCCTTATGGACAAAATAAAGAAAGTAATGCAGCAGCCTAAGGCCAAGTGCCCACACACTGCCTGGGCAAGCTTCAGTGGTGAGATCCTTAAACTCAAACTATCATCTCCAGAGGGCAGATCTTTATATTAGAATTTATTAGTGTGTTCATGGTAATTGATTGTATTCTATTGAGGCAACAACTCATTTAGCATGGATTAGGAAATCAACCGTTTAAAATGGCCACGAGGGAAAGAATTACCTTTGATGTAATATGCAGAATTAACTTGGAAATGAAGACTATAATACATTATAATCTTATTTAGAAAATATTGGCAAAGCCAGAAGTAACTCTATGCACAGAGCAAACCTTGACAAAAGTAAACCTTCATATTTTTTGTCAATTATTTCCCAAAATTTGTTTTGCACTTTTTTCATAGAGATTTTATTTCCTACTTTAAATAATGAGGGAATGAAAAACCTCTTATACATTCTTAAAATCCTATCTTATATCATAGGAATGAGATAATGTATGTAATAAGGTATTATTTGTTTAAAAAAAAGATTAACTTTTTGCTATTTTTCTTTTGTTATTTAAATTAAATTTCTTTTAACTGATACATAAAGACATTGAACATGTAAATATTAATGAAGTAATGTGATGTTTCAATAATACTCTATAATTCTTAAATCAGGTTAAACAAATCTAATCTTTAAATATTTTTAATTTCTCTATGGTGAAAACATTCAAAACATTTTTTAAGAAAAATAGTATTTGAAAATGCATGATAAAATAATAAATGTGGTAGACAATGACTTGTGTTTGAAAATAAATCAACTTTTAACTTTTTCCTATATAATTCTCTGAATATACTGCTATGTATTATATTGAGAAAGGGTTCCTTCTTTTTTTCTTTTTAACACATCTTTTCTGGAAAAGGGATCTCTCAAGTTTGGGTAAATGTAATCAACTCAGAATCATTCAACAGTATAGAACATTGAAGCATTTATGGAGTGAAAACAGCGTGCTGTAAAAAATAAAAATGCCTTAACTTTCAACGTCTTTTATCTAGTCCAGGGAGTATAAGCATGTGTGTGTGTGTGTGTGTGTGTGTGTGTGTGTGTGTTGTGTGTTTATGCATGTGTGTGTGTATGTGTGTGTGTTGTCTGTGTGTGGGAGGTATAAATAGTAACCACTAAAATATATATATATATATATTTTAATGTAAGGAATCATTATCACAGTATTCTCCATTTTAGTGAAGAAATTTGTTTGCCTCTGAATCAAGTCTCTGAAATTAGCACCATTATTTGACAAAGCACTTGCAAGATGTTTACCTTTAATTAACTTATTTATATTTAAGCCCATGACTGGCAAAGCAATGTAAAACAGGTAAAATATTTTAAAAGGAAGAATAATTCTATTATCCTTGAGAAAAATTATCTAAATTCATAGAGAACCTGACTGAAGCAGCACTTATTAAATACCTAACAGGTACAGCAATTGTACTAGATTTCTGTGGGGATCAAAGGAGAAATGAAACAGGTTCCCAGGAGTATTGATTTCTAAACATTGACTCTACATTAGAGTCACCTTTGGAGTCCTCCCAAAATTCCAATTTGGATCATAAGTAAGTCCATTTAAATCAGATCTTTTGGACTCAAGAATCAGCTCCTGCAAGTGGTTGATGTACTGACCAAGTAGAATACTTTCATGCTAGAGAGGTTCTCAAATTTCTGTGTGCATAAATGTCACTTGGGAATCTCAAGGATATATGTATTCTGACTGAGTGGGCCAGGGATATGCACAGAAATTTTTTGAGAACTCTGTCTTCACACAGGATCCTTATATAATGATTTGAAGTTGAAATTTAAAGTTTTTATATAACAGAGAACCATTGAGCAATTTGAAATGATTCCACACTGACGGCACTGCATAACTATCAAATTAAGTGCACATTCTCTGTAGGAATCCACCATTCAGTTAACATCCAAATCATTTCCACAAATAAATTGAACTATTTAAATAAAAACTTCAAAATTAAAAAAAGATAATTATACACTTTCAGGTTAGTGTTTTCATTTGCTGTAGTCAGAACAGACCAAGTTTTATTCTATGAACAGAGAGTTTTGATTCTATTTTCAGGAGGGTTACTTGCAAATCTGTACTGAAAATCTAGACAAGCATGAAAGACAAGACAGGAAGACACTGACATATATAAAATACACCAAACTGCATAGGCCACAAGAAGTATTTAGAAAAACTGTAGATGTTAGAAAAGGTCTTTTGGAGTCGGTCTACAGAGTCTTTTTCTCTAATTCAGTCTCACAAAAGGAACAGATGAGTGCATTGGTGACCTTATGAATACAGCTCATGTGAAGGGAAGTCAGGTACTGAAGCAAGCATGACAGGGTCTCCACTAATTTTGAAATGGTGTCAGATCCGAAATAGGGTTTTAATGCACAAGCAAGAACAAGAAAGAAAAACAGTTCCATTGCCAGACCTATAATACCAAACTGTACATTTTGAAAGAGCCTAACAACAAAAGCAAAGTCAATCTCAGAACACTTTTTTGGCATAGAGAAATCAAAGCAACTAAATGACCCAAATCTGGTCATTAAGTATAGCAGGATGGATGTTTCTCTTGGAAAACCTTCTTGTGGAAAATATAAACAAAAAGTGCTTTAAGTGAAAGGGTCTCTACATTAATAAGAAGCTAAAATAAAGGGAATGGTCAATGAAGATTCTCAGAGGCAAAAGAAGGAGCCCAATTTCCTGTTTTATCTTTCAACCCACAAGAAGATATTTTCTCAATATTAGAGGACATTGCAAAACTGTTTTTAATAGAGGTACAAACTTCCCAAGCTTAAGTCTAACATTAAATACTTTTCCCTTGGAGTTTACAAACTACTCCTCTGACAATAATCCTTGGTTATTTCCCAGACTATAAATGTCCCTTCTTAGTTTTAATCATGTTAGCTTTTCCTCTAGAAAATACACCTTTGAACATAATAGGAAGAGCCCATTGTACAAACAAAATTGCCAAAATCATGCTCTTCTGGAGGTTTCTATCCTGAAATTTCAATATGCACCACCCTAAAATAAGTCATTGCTAATTTTCAAATGAACTTATCAGCATATTTATGCTGAAATTAAGCCCACATTAAATATGGCAAGTTAGTGTGGGATTTTTTTGCAGGCAAAATATACTATTGATACAGTCAGAAGTCCTAGGGCAAATACCTTTAATTTTAGATTGATTCATCTAATCTGCTATCCCAGCTCACAAAATATTTTTTTAACAATGAAAATGGAGTAAGAAAAATAGTAATAGTTAAGAGTCAATTAGATAAAAAACTCAACTTGAATGAGTGTTTATAAAAACTGACATCTTTCCAGTCATAAAACTCAAAATATTACTCTAAAGTTCTTAACTAGAACTTGTAGGAAGGACTTTAAATTTCTCTCTGAGTCTATTTTTTTTTTTCTAATATATGAATGGCCTTTTGGAATTTGCTAAAATGAGGGGAACTCTAAGATTCCATCCATCTCCTCACAGTTCCAGCTCCAAAAATGCAAAAGTTCTCTAAAGATAAGTGAAAATTTTGTCCAGAGTTCATAATCTAGTAAATGATTTATCCTAAAGAGTCCAGTTCCCTAAACTCCCCCACACCCAGTAACTAAGGAAGAATGTAAAGTTTCAGTGAGGCATTGAGATTTCAGGTTTTCTGAAATTTCTTGAGACTCTATAATCTATGCAATTAATTATCAACTTTAGTGAAGCTATAATAAGAGTTTTGGTATGATACAAGTGATCTTCCTTCAAAAATAATATTTTGTATCTAACAAGGCGACACTCTATTTAATCCCTTCCTTAATTAACTTCTTATTGGCCATTTTTGTGTGTTCTTATAGTCAGAAGTCCTCTATACACTATCACAAAAACAATTAGTGAAAAAGTTTGAATTCAGCTCACTTCTGGACTCCAGAGAGAAGAATTTTCTTACACTTTCAATTTAGTCCTGCCTGGGTGAGTCTTCTGATACTGCCTCAAAATTAAATCCTTCCCAGCATGACACATATTTTTGAGGAAACTCAAAATACTCCATAAACTTAAAGCTTAGTCAAGATAATAATGCAATAGTTAAGCACTTCCTTTACCCAAGTCAATATTAGTTACAACTTTAAAAGTGTGGAACCAAAAGTTCATATCCAGTTATACATTTGTTTGCCCAGATTTTCCTCTATTATGGGCAAAATAGCTGTTTAAGCATGTCTTTCCCTCAAAATGCCATATCTGCAATTAACTGCTTATAGAATTATACAATAAGAGCATTGGTTTATAACAACAGGAAAGATTAGCTTCAGATGTATAAAATAAATAATTTTTTCTAAAGTAGGAGTTGTCAAGTCTTATATAAAATTCATATGTATATATTGTTAAAAATGTAGATTTTGAAACAACAAAAAAAGTGAATTAGATTGTTAGACTACCAGATACGGAAACTAAGGATTAGCTAGAAGAACAAAAGAGAAAGAAAATTATGTTAGGAAAAATATATTTCATCAGTGGTTTAGGGATCTGTGGAGAATCTAGGAATAAAAAAAGCAGAGAAGCATGTTTTCTGTTTGTATATTTTTTCCTTTTTTATGTTTTTCTTATCCAAATGTAGATTTGGCAAGTTAGAAGATGTGCAGATTTTTGCAACTTACTTTTGAGGGAAGTGTCAATATCAGACAATCTCATATATGCTTAGAACATTAACCAGTCAACTTGATAGTGTAAGTTCAAAACAAAAGAATAGCTGCAGTTTAAGAATACATGAAGTTGCCAGGTGCGGTGGTGCCCATCTGTAATCACAGCTGCTTTGGAAGCTGAGGCAGAAGAATAGCAAGTTCAAAGCCAGCCTCAGCAATAGTGAGGCACTAAGCAATTCGGTGAAACCCTGTCTCTAAATAAAATACAAAATAGACCTGTGGATGTGGCTCAGTGGACAAGTGTCCCTGAATTCAATCACTTTTACCTCCCCCACCCCTCAAAAAATGAATATGTGAATATAGCTGGAAACAATAGCACACGTCTGGAACCTCAGTATCTGGGGAGGCTGAGATAGAAAGATCACAAGTTTGAGGAAAGCTCCAGCAATTTAGTGATACCCTTAGCAACACCATGAGAAACTGTCTCAAAATAGCAGGCGAATGCGTTACCGCTTGCGCCACATCCCCAGCCCAGTTCTCAATAATTTAATATAATTTCATTTTCAGAATCCATGTGATGTTAAAGATTCATACTGTAAACTCAAGAATAGAACTGTCCAATAAAAACTTCTATGATAATGACAACTTTTTATTATGATTTTATTAGTGCATTATAATTATACATATAATGAAGTTCATTGTGACATATTCAGACATGTACATAATGTAATTTGCTCGACTTCATGCCCCATTACTCTCCCTTTTGCTCCCTTTCCCTCTCCCTGAGCTCCTTCCTCTCTCTTATCAGTCTCCTTTCTATTTGTTTAATATTTAATAGTTCTACATGAGAGGAGTTTATTGCAATAAGTGCATACATACACAAAGCATATTTGGTCAATTTCTTTCCCCACTACCTCTTCTACCCTGCTTTCTTGATATTTTTCTTCTACTCAACTTTTCTCCCTTCTGTTTTCATGAGAAGTTTCTTTTTTAATTGTTATTGTTATTATTATTGTTTCCATTCTTGCTTCTACACATAAAGGAAAACATTTGACACTTGTCTTTCTTAGTTTGGCTCTTTTCACTTAGTATGGTGTTTCCAGTTCCATTTATTTACTAAGTATTTGCATAATTTCACTTGGGGGGGCGGTGCTGAGTGGAACTCAATTCTGCCAATTTCATAACTATTAACTACATGCATTTTTGAAGGTGGCTAGTGTGACTCCAGAAAAACTAAATTTTTAATTTGAATTGTTGTAATCTTTAAGTGACAAGAAGTGACTATTGGCTACTCTGTTGAACAATCCAACTTTAGTCCAAGCAATGATATTAAAAACAAAGAGATATAACCTAAATTTAAACAAAACAGATAAAAGGAAATAATGAAAGATACTTATTACAAAAGATAAGAAAAAACAACAGGGAAAGAGAAACAAAAATCTGAATAACCCAAACTCAACTGATTTAAAGGTGTTAAATATAATCACATCAATAATTTGATCACCTGAACAAGTAACATTTTCTAATTAAAAGGTAATACTTTCAGACTAGGTAGGAGAGCCAGACTCCAAAGTAGGGGATTAGAGGGGAAACTCTTTAAAAATAGAGACACAAAAAGGTTGCAAAATATGTACTAGAATGCATGCCAACCTTAGAAAGCTGATGTGTTTGCATCTGCATAAGAAAAATGTCTTCAATAAATCACTAGACATGAAGAACAACATTTCCTCAAGAGCAAAATTTATCAATACTTCAAGAAGAATAACATTTAATATACCTCTAATGGTAAAGATTCGAATATGTGATAGGAAAAATGATGAATCCACAACCATAATTAAATTTTTAACTGTCTGTTCTTGGTAATAGATAGACAAGTAGACAAATAATTAGCAAGAAGAAAGGAACCCATTGCAAATTGATGTTAATAGACTATTATATCGAACAACTGCTCAATCACTTTATTCAATCGCATGGCATATTATTCAGTTTTATATCACTGTGACCAATATATCTGACAAGAACTTAGAGGAGAAAAGATTTATTTTGGCTCTCAGTTACAGAGATTTTAGTCCCGTGATCAGCTGGCTGCATTGTTTGGAGCCTGAGGTGAGGCAGAATGTCATGGTGGTGAGAGCTGTGAAGGAGGCAGTCAGCTCATGGCAGCCAGAAAACAAACTGAGAGGAAGAGCCAATATATAGTCTCCAAAGGCATGCACCCAGTGAGCTTCCTCCCTTTGATTGAATATAGGTAACCTAAATGCCCACAGTTACCCTCAGTTATTCATAATCATCAAATAAATTAATCCCCTGATGAAGTCAGAGCCCTCATTATCCAATGTCTTCCCAAGAGGCCCACCTCTGGACATTGCTCATGTTTTCAACACAAGAGCTTTTGGAGGACATTCCAAATGCAAACTTTTACACATGGGGTATTCACCAACCCAGACCAGATACTGGGTCATACTCTAAATTCCAATAAATTTCAAAAGACTGATATTAATCCGAGTTTGTGTTTTGCAATGGAATTAAAATAGAATTCAATATCTTAGAAATATCTAGAAAATGTTTGGCAACGAAACTACCTATTTCTATACAAATTATGTGTCAAAAATAAATTATAAGGGGAAAAACGTGTTTCAAAATGAATAGTATAAAAACACTATTCAGGCTGGTATAGCTTAGTGGTATAGCACTTGCCTAGTATATGTGAATATAAGACTCTGGGCAGAAAGTATAACTAAATTTCAAGAATTTTAATGCACCAGCCTTTATGACTTTATTTAGTATTGATTTCTCAAATACAATATGATGATAATTTGTGAGAGAGAAGGTCCTAAAATCTTTATATTCTGCCAAATCTAAATAGTCTTTAAAACATGACTTGTTCAGTCTACTGATTTAGTGATCCGGAATCATGATAGCACCTCATAGAGATGTGAATGGAATGCATTTGGTCGACATTTGATCTACTTTGGACTGCAGATTTAAACTTTTACACATGAGCACTTACACACCACCTAACTGCAGAAGGCAACGGAAGGAAGGAATCCTGAGCCTGATCTTAAATTTACCCCTCTTTTCTCTTATTCTTCTTTCTCATTTTGCTATACCCTTGTTTCATCTGCCTGTCTTGTTTTTAAAGTGGATTTCACCCTCAAGAATGAAAGTAAGCAGCACATTAAGGAAATCAATGACCAGTTTTAAAAAAGATTTTGAAGATATTATCTATGTGGACATTGACATTGGTCATCTATTCAAAAGTTGACCTTCCTAACAAGAGTCTGGAAACATGTTTGCCTGTATTCAATCACTAACTACTGTAGATTATTCCACTTATTAGCTATATCATAAATGTTATGTTCATATAAGGCACCTGAATGGTTTAATATTATTTTATGGATTACTCTATTTTGAGCCCCATATGTTCTTATTAACTCATTTTTTAAAAGTTTTTAAAATCTGGTTTTTTTTTTTTTTTTAGTTCTCTGTTTTATTATGGTAATATTAAAGATTTTAAACCAAAGAATTTGTAACAATGATTGAGGACAAATCCACATTTCTTACATGGAATATAAAAGGAGAAGTCCCAGATTCCCTGCACATTCCAATTTGATCTCCCTTTTACCCAAAATGCACAAGGTCATATGCAGCACATAGAGATTAATACAAATACCCTTTGGCCAAAGATGATTAGGTAAATGCTACCCATTTCATCATGCTGAATGTGAACTACAAAAGCATTTTTATGTGTTTTACAGTTATTCACTATATTGTTTCTATTAAATGTTATTTTGGGTGTCTGTGATGCAAAAGAAATCACCAAAAAATATAGTCATGCAGAAAACAACATTTGAATATATTTACAACTTTATGGATAAGACATTGTGCAGATCACAACAGAGAGGTCTTATCTCTTCTCCACAATGAGCTTAGGTGGCTCAAATAAATGGAAATGGCCTTGGTAGCTTAACTGGCACCACATGTGTGAGGTCTCAGTTTTGGCTGTTGTCTGATCCAAAATGGCTTATTCAATCACCTAACACTTCATCTGGACTGGTTGGACCAGCCAAAGCTGACTGGCCTCTCTTTTTCTCTTTCTCTCCACTTTCACATTATGACACATGTGTCCTAAAGTTATTAGACACCTTTCATACTGATGGACTTTTCTAAAGGCAGCATTCCAAAAGGACTGGCTGCAAGATTTCTTAGGAAATAGCGTTGGGAATTCCAGAATGTACATTTCCACACATTCAATTGATCAAGCCAAAAATTAAGCAAATATAGATTCCAGAATAAAATTAGACCCCAACTCTTAAAGGGTGAATTTGTTTCAGTCTACAACATTTGTTGGAGTAGCTCAGTACTCAAAAGACTGAATAACTGTAATCAAGTTAATTACACAGTTGTTAAAGTTTAATTTGTGCAAATCATACTGAAATATTTCCATATGTTGAATCCTTTTCTATTCCCTGCTTTTACCCTAGGTTCTACATTATTAAATTATTCACTTCTCCTAACAATTAAGGATTTCTACCCTGTTCTTCTGCCACATTATCAAATGGATTTTATCTCATGTGAAGCTGTCACTTAAATATAATCTTATTTTTTTTCTATAATTGTATGCTATTTATGTCTTTGAAACTATTAGCATATGTGGATAATTTTACTAAGATTCTAGTAAATGTTTTTCTTACATTATTTTGTATTAAGACATCTCAGCATTACATAAAATCTCAATAACAATGACAAAATTTAGATTATAAAACAAGAAAAGCAAAAACAATCATCAGAAATAGTGAAATAAAATAATCAAGTCATGCTAGATGCTATTCTCTGTCACTGCATGTCAAATTAGTTAAAATAACATTAGCTCAAAAAGGATTTTTAAATCAACTAATTAAGCATATTTTATGTACAATACTCAGATGCTCTCATTTTAGAAATACATGAAATGATATTTTTTGTTGGAGCTCTAAGATTATAAAGCAAACTTATTGAGATATTGTCAAGAGATTTCTTGCTTTTTGCAGTTATGCAATTTCTTCTTTTAAATTCCTCCAGGAAGAGTTAAGTGTATTAATACCCAAATGATTGAAGAAGAAAAGAAACGGAGCAAAGCAGTACAACATATCCCATTTCAATTTAAGAGTATTTTTACTCAGGATTATCACCAAGGTAATACTCCACAGATTTGTTAAACTATTTTGGCATAACAATTTGAATAGCACAAGAAGTATATACATGATCCTGCAAAACAAGTTATATGACTTTTCAATTGAGAAAATATTAACAGAATTAAAAACTTTAAGCTCTAATCACATAGGAACAACTAGAAAAGAAAACCATGGCAATACTATTGATTCTCAAGCACTTTGCTGTTTAATTTTATACAGTTCAAAATGGATAAATATATCTAAATTCAAATTATGTGTGTTTCTCACTTTAACAACTAATAACTGAAAATTATAGAATTCAAGTTTTTGCTAGGTTTTCCTATAGTGAGTCAGTATTGGGTGTGCTTTTATCACATTTAATTATCTCAGAAAAATCCATACAAACAATATAAAAATGAAACAATGAGAAAATGCATGCAAAAATATATTCATTTAGTAAATTGTCTTGCTCATTAGAGGATGTGGAAATGAATGTATATATAGATATGCATGCAAACACACATATACATATCAAAAGTAACTAAACAGAAATCGTTATGTGTCTCACAATTGATAAGTGATTTTTTAAAATTCTGTCATGATGTATACAACAGTTAAGATACTAGCTTTATTTTTCTATTGCAAAATAAAAGATTTTTTCAACATAAAAAAACTATTCCATTTTCTTAGCAATTTTCACTTATTAGAAGCAGATGGTGTTCTGGTGCTCAACAAAATTAATTTACATTTTAGAGAAGGTACTTAATTAGAATTAGATCTTATGTCTCAAATGCATTGGTTTCATTGTTACACATACTGCTTCTAATTCTGCCAGCTGTCATGTATACATGACACTGATTTTTTTTATTTTTTAAAAATATTATTTATAAGTAAAAGATAATATATTCATTTACTGCATAACCTGTACTAAAATATATTATTTTTAAATTGAAATTTAGAGTATGTGAAAAGTCATAAAAGTCTCTTGTTTAAAAACATATAGAAATTCACTACATATAGGAATTATAGTGTATATCATCATTCACTAAAATACCATGTTTGCAACTCTTCAATTATGCCCACATTTTCTTTTAATTTCTACAGTTTTAACTGAAATATTTAATACCCCTAGGCTCTATAAAGTATGTGTGCACACATATGAATTATGTGTAAATGTATGAATGTTTATCTCCTGTTAATCACATTCAGTATTCTAATATTTTATTGCTGGGTTAAATATAATAATGATATAAGATATAGGGAGCTTAGTGGTAGAGTGCTTATTTAGAATTTTTAAGACTCTGGTTTGGTCACCAGTACCACAAAACAAAATATTTCTAAATTATCATTAAAAATAATGCATATTTTTCATTCATTCATCTATTGAAGGGCATCCTCATTGTTATACAAAATTACATATAAGATGGTGTGAGGGGGAAGAAAAAAAAGAGAGAGAGAGAAATGTGTTACAGTAGATGCAGAAGAGAGAGGGGATGGGAAGGGAGAGGAGCGGAGGGGGGGATAGGAAGAGCAGCAGAATACAACAGACACTAGTATGGCAGTATGTATAAACGTGGCTGTATAACCAATGTGATCCTGCAATCTGTACATGTGGAAAAATAAGAATTCATACTCCATTTGAATCAAATGTATGATATGTCAAGATCATTGTAATGTTTTGAGCAACTAATAAAAAAAAGAGTAAAAAAATAGTGCATAAATATCCAAAGGTAGCATTTAAATCTGAAACTTCCTGTAATAGTCATATATTATAATTAATAGATTACATTTTTTCATCTTACTGTAAGATTTTATTAAAATAACAGTAAGACAGTTGTAAAAAGTATTGTTATATTCATGAACCTCCAAATAAACTTTTCCTCCTTAAAATTGTTCCTGTCTGCTTTTATAGTCACAACTATAAAAAAGCTGACTAAAACAAGCCAATTATGCTTGCTAGTAATTATTAACTTGACTCTTCTGTATTAGTATGTATGCATAAACCTAATATTTTAATCTCCATCTAAGTGTAAGTTTTTATTGTCAGAAAAAAATACAGCATCTCATTCTTCCATCAACTATTAGCAAAGGTCAAAGAAATATATTTAAGGTAACAAATAGTAATGAACTTTTAAAAAACTATACCTTAAAATATTTTTATATTTATAAGAGGAATTGTTTAAGTGTCTCTTTCATTATTCAGTTACAGTTCAACCCTCTGTTATTGAGTACTTAAATAAAACTTTCTAGCTCTTAGATTCACTCTCTATTCTGAAATTGTAAAACAGTAAACTTGCAGATATATATGCAATTTTTTGATGTTTCACTATACCCATATTAATCTAAATAACTGAATGCATGCACCTGATTGAACATATGTCTACATACACATGTCCAAGCAAGAAAGGTAGAAGTTACCAGACACTAACTTCTGGATGCAAAAGTAGGAAGTAAAAATAAGGATATATTGTAAACTATCTGCAATTTGAAGGTGTGTTTTCTCACTCAAATCCCCTTGTCAAAAGAGTACAAGACAAAGACTTCAGACATTTAAGGGAATCTGGCCAGTTATCGAATGACTACTAAACTGTACTGACTCAGGTATGTGCCTTAGGAAGGGAGACAGAAGAATAAAAACAAGTGTTTTATTTTTGAAAATAGCAAAAACTCAGTAACTACATAATAAAAAGAATAGAAATCTATAAAATATTCCAGCCAAACAAATAATTATTAACAAGGACCAAATTAAATTTTGGGAATGAAGATATTTGACATCAAGTTTATTGCAATTTGTTATGCAAAATTATAAAATGCCCAGTTGCTAATTTACTGGAGATTCAAAGAAATAGGAAAGCATGCACATAGATTAAGGTGGGAGGGAAATATAATTTTTCTGAAAAATCTCAAATTTTGGAGATAATAGGTAAATAATTTGAATCATATGTGTTTAACTATATATAGACATTCATATATATACGCATACATGTGCATGTGCACGCTTGCGCGCGCGCGCGCACACACACATATATATATATCCATGTCTGAAACACTAAAGGAAAGATAGTGTTGTCTCATCAGATATAAAATATCAATAAACAAGTAGAAATTATGAAAAACAGTCAAATATAAATTAGGAACTTGAAAAGTACAATATATGATATTCAGAAAAATATGAATTTTTACTAGAGGTATTCAGATATTGAAATAATGCAAACTATATTATTTATTCACCATGGAATTAAATTAGAAAGTTGATTTAGTAAACTCACAGATATGTAAAATTTAAAGAGTAAATTATTAAATCACCAGAGATTCAAAGAAATCACAAAAGATATTAGAAAATACTTTGAGAAGACTGAAAATTTGAAGTAGATAATATATGAAAATAAAGTTATTTGGTGAAAATATTGCTTAGAGGGAATTTGTAGCAATATAGGCCATTATTGAAAAAAAGAAATATCTAAAATTGATAAACTTGCCTTCCACTTGATGAAACTGGAGAAAGATAGTATAACTCTAAATTCAACACAAGTAGAAGAAAAGATGTAGTAAATATTAAAGTGTATGTAAATGGACTACAGAAGAGAAAAATAATATAAAATAATCAACAAAAATAAAGTGGTTGAAAAGATGAATAAAATTAATGAACAGTACACTAAGAAAAAAAGAGAAGACCCAACTTGCTAACATCATAATAGAAAAAGGAATACTGTTACTAATCTTACATAAATAAAAATGATCATGAATAAAAACTATGAAAAATTATGTATCAGAATGTTAGGCAATTGAGCTTGACAGGAGGAATCTGACACAAAATATTAAAAGTGACTCAAGTTATACAATATATTTTTAAAGCATCTTCAAAGAGTAAAGATATTTTATTAGTAATAAAAAAAATTCCATAAAGAGAACTGGGTTTAGAATGAACTTTAACTTTGTTAAACTATTGCAATTTATATAAAAAGAGAGAAAATTTCCTACATATATCAGGCCAGTAATACTTTGGTGTCCCTCAAAACACATAAATACATCAGAAGAAAGTAAAAATATAGACTGATATTGCTGATTATTATATAAATAAGACTGAGATCTCTATATGGGGGCCATATTTATTTCTTCTTAGAAAGTTGGGACCATTAGCTCAAAAGCCAACTCTTAACAAACTCAATTTAATACATATCTCATTACTTTAGAAATTGTCCAGAAAAGCAGAGTTTTAGCCATATTAAAGCCCACCTGTTTTTCATACTGTAAAAACTGCACTACCAATCTGATATTTATAGCAAAGAAAATCCTTGAAACTATAAAAAGATGCAAGCCACTGCTGCCTTTAAGCCACTGTTCTCTGACCCAAGTCTCCCATCATGCTGCTAACGTCATCATCTTGACATGTAAGGACTCTCTACTATCCCCTTGACCCACAGAGGTACCCTTCCCCTTCTGAGTGGCAGGTAGCCCTGCACTGTTTTATCTGAAAAGTCTCATGCTGTGAGGGTTCTAACTTAAATGCATACTTGTCAAAGTGCCATCTAAATGAAACCCAATGTATGCTATAGTTCCTCATGGTCATATAGCCATTCTTGATCAGCCCTGAAATCTCAAAAGTGAATCTCACCATTATGTACATCCACAAGACTTGGGTCTTAATTAAAATAAGATATACTTCTTGTTTGAATACCTATATCAAACTGAATTCTACTGTCATGTATAACTAAAAATAAAAACATAAAGTATGTAAAAATTCTCTATACCTACTAAGACTATAGAGGCAAAAATTCTCCACAGAACACTAGCAAATCAATTTCATTAATATATAAAAAAGACTATCCACAATGAGTTTATGAAATTTCACCCCAATTGGCAAGTGAAGTTACCAAAGAGCAATCCATTTGATGCACCACATTACCAGAATAAAACAAAAATCAAATTATTATTTCAATAAAAGTGTAAAACATTTGACAAAATTCAATACAATTTCATCATAAATACACTCAAAACACTAGAAATAGTATGAAATGTCTTGAATCTGATAAAGGGTATGTATAAAAATCCAACATCTAATATCATACTCAATAATAAAAGACTTAAAATGTCCCTCTGAAATTATGAACAGAACAGAAATAGTTGCTCTTGTTACTTCTATTCAGCATTCTACTGTTGGCTAGGGAGGAAAATTAGGCCAGAAAAATGACTAAAATTCATCATGGTGAGTATTGAATATGTAAAACTGTTTCTATTTGAAGGTAATATAATCCTATTTATATAAAAATCTTAAGAAATTCATAACAATTAATGCTGATAATCAAGTTTAGTCATTTTCATAATGAAATATCAAGTTCAAGATATTAAGAAAGTGAAAAAAGGGCTGGGGTCGTGGCTCAGTGGCAGAGCACTCTCCTGGCACGTGTGAGGCACTGGGTTGGATCCTCAGCACCACATACCAACAAGGAAATAAAATTTTAAAAAATTTTAAAAAGAAAATGAAAAAAACACTCAAATGATAACACCAACATATTCCAATTTGTATGGCTGATTAAAGCTCTACTAACAAGATTATATATGGGGAATTCCTACAACTGAAAAATAATAATGTCAAATAATCAACTTTAGAAAGGAATAAATGATTTTAATAGACATTTCTCAAAAAAAACAATGACCAATAAATACATGAAAACATTCAACATCATACATACTTGGAATATTAAAATAAAAATCCCAAGAAAATATCACTTTCCACATATGTTGTGGTTCTAGCCTAAAAATAAAGCATATTCGAGTCAAAATTCCAAGAAAATATTACTTTCCACACACTAGTATGGTTACGATCAGAAAATATATGATTATAAGTATTAACAGGACATTGAGAATGTGAACCCATATGTATTACTGATAGAAATGTAAATGATGCTAGACTTTAAAAGGTCATTTGTCTTACATAAGTAGGTTTAGTGCAATAGTGGAACCTTAGACTGAGGTTGTGGGAGGTAGTGCCAGATATGGGTAATGACTGCTAATGGAATCTCAGTTTCTTTTTAAGTGATCAAAATGTTTCCAAATTTGATTGCGGTCATAGTTTCATAATATTGGGCATATGCAAAATTCACTGAACTATATAATGTAGGTAAGTGAATAGAATTATGTATTCATTATACTTCAAATAAGCTTTAAAATAAATCCTGATGTTTTGATAACTTCAAGTATTTAACTTTTTAATTATGAGCCTTCTATTCAAAAGATGTAGTCTTCTTATAGAAAATATATAAAATAAAAAATATAAGGAAGAAACTAACTAAATAAAATAATCTTAACCAAGATGCTTCAACTGTTAACGTTTTTTCTTCTAATTCCTCAATGTTTCCATAGCCAAATTGCTGGAATTTAATCCTATCTCACTTTCCTCTGCTATGCTACCATGGTCATTTTATTTGACCTCTCTCTACTTCAATATCCATTTTTATAAACTCAGAAGAAGCTATTAAACACTAAAAACCTAAAAATATTAAAAATAAAATGATGAAATCTGGCATGTAATATGGAGTAAATAATTTCCAATGTTATAAAAAAAATTGATACTACACACACACACACACACACACACACGCCCAAATGCATTTGTTCAAATTATTTTTTACATGTTTGCAAGATTTACTATGTACTAGATATTATTATAGAAACTTAGATTCTAAGCACAACCTAATTAAGACTTATAAAACTAGTGAAACTTTTAAAATCAGAGAAAATTTTCAATTAATTTATATCAAGATTAAAATTCCACATTTGTTTCAATTTGAGTAACACACAATCATTATTAAACTTGTAGTCATAGAGTTTTGTGCAAAAATAATAGAATACGTAATGAAGGCATGTGTAAGATTGAAAACCAAAGACCTAAGTAAATTCAGTAAAACAGATGCACATAAAGTGTGTTTCATAATATTTCTCAGAAAACATTCTTTCAAAAATATATATTAACCAGTTTATTTTAAAAATATACTGGTAGTGAGAAGGGAGTGGGGAAGTGCTGGGAGTGACAGTGGCCAAATTATATTGCTAAATTGTGTATTGTGTGCATATATGAAGAATATTTAATAATAATTTCCATCAGTATGCACAACTGTAATGAACCAATAAAAATGTGGGAAAAGTAAATTTGCATAAATAAGCAGTTTATGTGGACACCCATCTATTGCATTAACTGCTCTTATTTCAATAAGCCTATACTACCAGAAAGAGAAGAAATTTGAAACTAAGACATTTTATTTAGCAGTGTAGTGTCAAACAGATTGGGATTAAGTATACCTTTCAAAATTTCCAATAGTTTTAACATCAGAGACATTATAATAATGGCATAGGTAAGAAATAATAAATTCTTCATGGTTGTTTATATATTTCTTTTTTAATTAAGTTTGGGCAGTTGGAGAATAAGAATAAGCAATAAGAGAAAAATAATGAAATAAGGGAAAAGAAAGAGATAAACATGTATTAGGACTTTGAGTATTTACCAATTAACTGAAAAATAAATTTTTAAGGGAGTTTCATTGTGTGAACTTATTGTAATTCATTTAGTATAATTCCTTGTTTCTACCATTTGTATGTGCTTTGAGTGAAATATAATTATAGTTCATTACTTCTCTGTGTATGTATGTTTGTGTGTTTGCACTAATAAAAAAATAAATAAAACAGAAAACAATCAACCAGGTTATAGGCCATTTTAATTACATGACTTTGAACTTGAAAATATTATCAGATTGTTAACTGACTTTGTTTCTGAAGAGGCCTTGGAACCAATCACCTGTGGAGAAATTGCTCTGAGGAGACCAGATTTATCTGGGAAATTATTACATTAACTAAAGCACCAAGAAGGCTAATCTCCCCTTTAAGACAATTGTTATTTCATTGACTGGTTGTAAGTGAGAGACTAGAGAGCCTAAGGACACAGGAACAGTTATCCTCTCCTGCAAGCAGCACATGATACTTTTTAGAGAGATCAGATTCTAGAATAAATCACTGGAATACAGTAGGCAGTAATATGAACCCAGTTGGGAAAGTAAATCTACCACACGTAGTTATCGGACTGACTTAAATAAATGCTTTGTCATATACAAACCTAACAATTCTTCCTTAATAAGAATGATTTTAGTCATCACTATTGTAGTTTTTGTTTAAATTGCATCCAAGGTATTGTTAACTGATACCTGAAAATGTACTAATGTCACAAACAATTAGCTAATTTTAGTGTTACCATGTGGGTTTTTTTTATGGTTTAAAATCTAATAGTGGTTGGCAAAAAGCTAACAAATTTTTTTATCATGTGATAAGCCCGTTTCTCAGAAAGAAAATAACCATTATTAAAAGTTGTATTAGCTGAAGCAATTAGTCTCAATGAAAACTTACACATGTACTGATGTTGAGATATTCAGTGTAAATGTGGTATTCAATTATTGTGATTATTTGATGAACACTAAGAGAAAAATAAGCCTACTGAAAACATGGATTAAAAACTACAAAATGTAATTTATATTCACAGTCTTCTTTCACATACTACCTGTGTGACCTACTTATTTCTTTATTCCTATAACCATATCTAATTCTTTGTCTTGAGTCTCAATACATTAGTATTCATATCTTTTGTTCCTAATTCCACTTTCTACATATGTAAATATTATATTAAAAAAAGCAAAACAAAAGGCAGAAAAATATGAGCCTAATTATTATTCCAGCCTTTATTATTTTCATCAATTTAACAAGTATTTATTGGCCATTTACATGTGTTAAGAGATGAACATACAATTATGAACACATTATGTTAGAGAAGAGCTTCAAAGTACTTACATTAAAATACTTCTTTGTGGGGTTGGGGCTGTAGCTCAGTGGTAAAGCGCTTGCCTTGCATGTGTGAGGCACTGGGTTCCATCCTCAGCATCACATAAAAACAAAAAAGATACTGAGTGTTTGTCTACAACAACTAAATATTTTTTTTTAAAAAAAACTTCTTTGCCCAAGAGTCTCACCCTTATTTTGATTTAATTATAAAATGTAACAAAACGTGCCGCCCCTCTTTACAAATGTGCATACTACTTTTGAGACTAACATCAAAAAAAAAAAAAAAGAATAACATTTTCAACCTTCATGGTTATAACTACTTAGTCCATAGCAGAAGTAAATTAAACTGTTGACAACAAATAGTTCTGATGACTGGCTTACTTGCAGTTGAAGTGGAAATCTGACATTGTTTTAAAGATGACAATAGTATTTTAGCACATGATCTCAAAGAAGTAAAATAAGCATGAAGGTAGTAAAGGAGTTTTTTTTTTTATTTTTCCTGGTAAATCAGTGTTTGAGATATTAATCTATGAAAATATCTGACTCGAATTGCTAAGGTTTAAATATTGATGTTTGAAACTTACAGAATATGACTGAAAACATTCTTCAAAAACCATATTGAAAGACATTGTAAAGAAGAAGAACAAAAGAAACATACACATGCAATGAAGAGGGAAGAAAAGAAGTGGCTGCTCCTCCCAGCAGCTGTGTTTATTTATCTCAAAAGTTACATAGCTCATCATTACCATGACTACATTATGATTTAGTATTACTTCACACACAATTTCTAGATAACCGAGATAAGGTTCAGGCTAATATAAACACAGAGCCATTTTCTTCAAGGACATCACCATAAACTAGATAGTGCATATGTATAATTATCTTAATAGCTTCAAGGAGAAACTGCTGGGCATTCCAAGTGTAGGAAACAGAGTGCCTGTTACCCCCAGGAATTTGCTCACCAGAGGAATGCTTCCCTGTACATTTCCATGGTCAGCATATTTACAAGAAATAGACATACTAATACTCAAATTTCTTATGTATTCTGAACAGATATTTGGAGGCTTAGTATGGTTTAAATCACAGCTCCCCTATCTATTTGTTCCATGATCTTGTACAAATCAGTCAAAGGTTGAAGCATCAATTACATATTCTGTAAAATTGAATTAATGCTATTAAATAATAAAGTTATTATGAAATTTGAGATAATATAGGCAAAGTAATTGTACAAATACCTATCAGAAATTGATATCTTAATAAGTAGGATCATATTAGAACTACACCTAAATTCCATCCAAAAATTGAAGTACAATTTCAGTGAGTAAATTATGGAGATATTATTCCCAAATCCACACTTCTGAACTTAAGGAGTTACTAATCTACATTTATGCAGATAACACTAGATTTGGAAAACTCTTGGAGATTCATTAAATCTGGCAGTGAAATGTTGGAAAATATTCTTTGAACTTGATAATATTTCCTTGGAGTCCTGTCAACTTTGGTCTCCTCAAGACTTTTCTCAAATATGAGAAAACATTTATCTGCTATTTTTTTCTGGAATACAAAGTCTTGTTATTCACTTTTAGATTGCAATAAATCTTTTATAATTCTGTACTAATGAATATAAAATGTCATTTTAAGTATTAAAAAATCTTCATATGTTTCATATTATATAGAAAACTAAAATATATGTGATTCATTCCTATCTCCCATTAAAACATGGTTTAATTAACTATGTAGATAGTTGTAATTTCTTTTATTTAACTATATTGTATTCCATGGTAAAAGTGGACTCAATTTTTGATGTTGGTAAAGGCTCCCTATTGAATTACTAGTTGTTTGCTCAAAGATGAAATAGCAGGGATACTGTTAGTGGAAAGAATTCTCTTGATGGAGAGTGTATAGTTTTCACAGTCATATAATACCATTAATTGTTGTAAAAGAAGTTTTAGAAATAATAACAAAGTTAATATGAAGTGGATTATGAAAACTTTTTATTGTGATTAGGGTAAATTCAGCCAAATAGTAGAGACCTAATAATTATCAGAACGCAATATCAGTTGTAAATGAGTTTGAAAGAAAGAGAATGAGAGTTGGAGTGAATTAGTTAGTAAATGTTTAGTATTAGAACACTTTGTGATAATTTTGATAAGAAAAATAATGAAGATGCATGTTGAAATTTCTAACTAAGTTTACTGTAATCCCAAAAAAGAAATCATCAAAGTTACTTAGTATTCCATGGAAAATAAGTGACAAATGAATTTATTCATTTGAATACAATAATAGGCAGAAAGAGAAAAAAAGAGCAAATTTTCTATAAAAGATATTAGGCACGTAGAGAAGCACATGAAGCCTGTATCATTTTGTTGACTATTAAAGTCTCATCCACATAGGAACTCTTTTGTGCATGAGATGGAATTGCAATTTAGCTAAATCCAGAGTATAATGACACTTTACCATTGTGATTGAATGACAGTTCACTACCATACCAGAGCATGCTGGTGGAATGCACACCTGTCTTTTACCAATGAAATGAATCATGATAAAATTACCAGGATTATATGTTCATAGAGAATTCTTTCTAAACCTTCCTCATTAAATCTTTTACTTATAGAGAAATAGCTGCTTTTTTATTTTTAAGAATATGCATATGAAGCAAAACAATTAATTTTATATCATCTTGAGATGGAAATAATTGAAATATTTGTCAATCCTCAATGTTATGGTTGAGATCACATGCAGATTATTTAGGCAATTGTAATATTTTTCTAATAAGAAAATACAGTCAATGAGTTACTAAGAAAACATAAAATACAAGGATGTAGCTAATCATTATAATACATTTACAAGTTGTCTTTCAAAGGTATACTTTCAACCACATTCAGAACAAACTGGCATCTTTTCTCAAACTATGGACTTATTTAAAAGTTTATTATCTACCAGGTGTGGTGGTACATATCAGTAATCCCAACTATTCAGAAGGTTGGTGCAGAAATACTGTAAGTTTGAGGCAAGTCTTGGCAACTGAGCAAGATCCTTTCTCAAATTAAAAGGGCTGAGGAAATAGCTCAATGGTAGTAGAATGTTTGTCTAACATGCAAGGGCCTGGTATCAATAGACCCAGTATTACACACACACAACCCAAAATCAATCTGTTTAGAATATGAATTCCATTGGTAAGGATAGATAGATTATTTTTTAGATTTTTTTAAAAATAATGCACTTTCATTGTAAGTCAAAGTGGAAAGAAATGCAAATGTTTGAATGGTTTCAAGAACTTAAATTACCAACTCTTCCATTTATAGTCAGACACAGAACTAAATATAAGAAGTTCTTTTGAATGTATTGGGCTTAGTTGGAATTTGATACTTGTTCAACATTTAAGGATCTTGATCTAGAAATGGATGATGTGAGAAATAAGACAGTTATACTTGTTAAAACACTTCATAGTTATGTCAGATAGAGAAGTGCACAGACAATTCTAATGGGGAGGTATATTCAGGGAAAAGTCTGAGACCTACAAAATCTCTGTTGAAATAACAACAGGATCTTTTTAAAATTGGAAAAGAAAAGGTATTTTGCATGAAATTAATGTATACAACAATATACATATAAACACAAACAGTCAATACATGCTTATGGAAATTATGAAATAACAAGAATTCTGAAAAATAGAAATCAGAAAATATTTGTACTATCATGATTCTAAAGTATTTGACAAATCACATTACTTCTTCAGTTGACTTCTCATTTTGAAAGGCATTAAATTAGAAACATATCCTTTAAAATACAATTTTTCTTAAACATGGGAAATTTTTGCATTCCTCTATAAAGATAGTGTCACTGACATGGAAAAGTTGACATGATTAAGGTGTTTTCTATGAATGAAATGTTATATTTACTACATCAAAACAGCTCTGACTCATTACGGTTTTCTCTGGTAATTTGCAGAAAGCAATATTTTGAATCATCGTACATAATGATAAATTTAAAGGTTTACAGTTTTTGAGCACTTATCATGTGTTAAGTAGTTTTCTGAAATCATTATACACACCAAATGATTTAACACATTGATTCTATGAAGATGGATCTACTCTTGTTCTTATTATAGAGACAAGAAAATAAAAAATATGGAGGAAAAACTTCCTAAAGTCCCACAGTAGTGAAGTGAAATAGAACAGAGGAGTCAAGTGCAATTAAGAAGCAAACTCTCTTAAACTCCATGCTAAATACATTAACATATTTCTTTTACACTTTTCACAAGGGTTTTTATACCAGATAGCATTAATTCACACTGATTCCATCAAATCAATATTCCAAGCCCAGAACCTTACTTCTAGATAACCAGCATTATATTGTAGAATAAAATTGTAACCAGTCTTCTAATAAAATATCATTTTAACATTTTTTTTTCAAATACATGTTGCAGGATTTTGAGGCTATGTTACACAGGTATACAACTATAATATTAATGGATTGCTTTCATATAGCACTATTGGTAGTAGAGTAGTAGAAGAAAGTATGAAATAACAAGATATTTGAATTTTTTAGATCATGAGTTACTACTCTCTTACATAATATCTAGCCTTGGGAAAATACTGTATTAGTGATTTCTATGCCTTTGTAAAGAGCACATCACCCATGATTTGACACAGAATGAGACAAATGCTCTCTTTACACTTAAAATTAAATACAATCTTAGTTTCAGTTCTGGTTTTGTTGCTCAGAAGCTGAAAGAAATGAATTTTCATTTCACTTCTCTGACCCTTAGTGTGCTGTCCTGTAATGAAGGTGATAGAAATCACATATTGACCTACAATCTCCTCAGACTATGATAAACTGTGATTATATGAAATTAGAAAAGTTTGAGTAAATGAAGTCAATATAGATAAACATACTAATTACTACATGGCTTATTCAGGTTTTCTCCAACTGGCTTATGTTTAAAGACAGGTTCAGCAAATAGAAACAATTTATGCAGAAATATTCAATTATTCACACAAAGTTTTACTTGCAGAAAAGTATATACCAAATCAATTGTTAGCCATTGAGATGGTTAATTTTAGTAATTTGAGGAGAGATGTGGAATTAAATAAAATTTATTTAATTCTTATTTTTAATAGGAAAATCATGTCCTTTTGCAAGCAGTATATACAGCTCCATTTGTGGTATAGTCCCCTTCATTTATTTCAATTTCTCTTTCAACCTTAGATAAATTGTATCATCCCCTTATATTGTGTTGCTCCATGTTAAAATGAACTTATGATGTAGTTTGGAGATGAAGTGTTCTGCAAATATTTATTAGTTGAAGGCTTGGTACCCAATGCAGCAATGTAAATATGTCTATTGCCTTTATAACTTTTTGAAGTTTCTGGGAAAATGTACTCAACAATTTCCCCAGAACAACTAGGATTCATTTTTAAAATGAAAACATGTTGCCTTAAATAGTAAAGGAAAACTATAAGGAGAATTTCTTTTAATAGCAAATTATGACTGGCAAATTATGTCAAATATAAATATGAGAGAACTGTCACTTCTAGCTAATAAAACAATATTCTAGCTAATAAAACAATAAACAAAATGGAATTTGAACAGAGAAATATTAATATTAGTCTTTAAATACTTAAGTAAAAGATTATCAAAAAATATAGAAATAATTGTTTTTTTTTTAAGTAGCAAATGTAGTAGAAATCATGTAAATATTTATAAACATGCTCATTCCTTTACACAGTGAAAGACTTAATGCCAAGCAAGACAGTGCATGCCAGTATTTTCAGCAAAGTGAAAGACTGAGGTAGGACGATAGCAATTTAAGGATAGCTTCAGCAACTTAGCCAAACCCTGTCTCAAAATAAAAACTAAAAAATGATTTGGGATTGTACCTCAATGGTAAATCACTCCTGGATTCAATTCTCAATATTTCCAAATTTATGAAATAAATAAAATAAAACTAAAATTCTTTATAATGCTGAGTAATGTGTTTTATTTGTGTTGTGTGTGTGTGTGTGTGTGTGTGTGTACTAGATGACAACAGAAGTAAACAAAGTTTTGTTAGATGATTCAGCCAAAGCTAAGGAAAAAAAACCCTGTGAAATCAATGCTTTTTCGAGTAAGTTTACAAAAACTAACTATGAATCAAGATGCTACAAATTAATATAAGATTTTGTATTTATCTTTGTATCTGTAGAAATAATATTGGCAAAAAAATGTCATTGTTAATAAAAATAAACTTCTTTTAAGTGTAGGAGAAAGTTATATTATCATGTCCAAAGGAGATGGAAGGTAAATAAATACATTTTTATCTTTTGAAAAACAAATTCACATGTTTCAAAAATGCTATATTAGAATATACCAGCAAAAAGATAGAGGAAAAAGTGAAAATATTTTATAATGATGTACAAATGTAAACCCCACAATATAAATTATTACAATATAACTGGACTAATTACTCAAAAAATACAGAGAATTACATCATTTATCTAAAAGATAATGCTCAAATATACGCTGTTTGTACCATGTGGATTTTAAATATGAAAGTACACTTATCTTAAACTTTCATTATAAACAAATTAACACAATTTCGCTGGGCATGGTGGTGCACACCTGTAATCCCAGCAGCTCAGAAAGCTGAAGCAGGAGAATCATGAGTTCAAAGACATCCTCAGCAAAAAGCAAGGCACTAAGACACTCAGTGAGACCCTATCTCTAAATAAAAAACAAAATAGGACTGGACATGTGGCTTGATGGTCAAGTACCCCTGAGTTCAATACCCAATACCTCCATCCCTTCCCCACCAAATAAAACAATCAACACAATTTATTCCAGTTACTTAACAGTGAAATGTTATGGTTTGGGTATGAAGTATACACCAAAGATTCATGCTTTGAAAGCTTGATTCTTAATGCAGCAATTTAGAGACAGGACTTTTAGGAAATGATTAGATTATGGTGATTCTGACCTCATCAATGGATTAATCTACTGAGGGATTCATATTTGATGGCATTGTTGGGAGGTGGTAGAAAACTGTGAAGGACAACCCAGTTTAGAGGAAGTGGGTCCTTGGATGCAGGGCTTTGGGAACTATGTGTTGTTGTTCTGCATCTTTCTCCTTGTCTTTCTGTTTTCTGGCTGCCATGAGGTGAGCCCCTTTGTTCTGTCTCTCCCTTGCACCATAATATTCTGCCTCGCCTCAGACCCAATGGAGTCAGCTGAGCAGGAACTGAACCTTAAGTCAAAATAAATCATTTCTACCCTATGTTGTTTTTCTTAGGCAGCTTTGACTAATCAATGAACAACTAAGAAAAAAAATGTGACATTACTCATATAGATGAGCAATGGATTTATTATTTAAACTCTATCATTTATCATTGATTATTTAAACTATGCACTCAGCAAATCAGAAAGTGAAGGTAATTTTTCATTCTAATAAAAGGAATCAATGAAAAGCTCACAATTAACACCAGTTTTAATGGTGAATTACTGAATAATGTCTCCCTAAGATCAGGATAAAGGCAATGATATTTATTATCATCAGTTCTCATCAGCAATACAATTAGGGACTTTAGCCAGTTTAATAAGACAAAAAGACTTGAAAGAAAACAAATAATTTTTTCACAGGTAATACGGTTCTAGGCACAGAAAATGCTCATGAATGTGTGACAAATATTGAAATTTATTTGTAAACATTGCAAGGGCATGCACTATAAGGTATATAAATAAAATAAATAGAAAAGAAATGAAAAATAAACTAAGAGTGCAATTCCATTTAAAAGTTCCCTGTCTTCTAATTCCATCATTTGGGCCCCTTCAAAGCCATTGTCTATTTCCTAATTTTTCCTCTTGTGTTTCTAAAAACTTTTCTGTTTATTTTCATATCTTAAACTATTTTTTTGAGAAAACTAAGCATTTTAGGTAATATGCCATAACCACTTTTGATATTGTTATTATCTTTCAGAGGTTGCTTCTATTAAGTGCTTATGATTTTTAAAATTTATTTAGTGATTTTGCTAAATTAATTTTGTAAAATCTCTTTAATGGGCATTTTTGAAACATGATGTTCCTGCTCATATTTTTCCCTCATTTTTATCTTTTTCCCTCATTTTTATCTTTTAGTGAATTTACCTTTAGGACCTCCTGGGCTGGTCAGTAAGCTGTTTATTTTACAGAGTTTTTACTTAAGAACTCTTGGCTAATTTTAGGTCTTACATTTACTGATATGTGTGTGAGCATGTGTGTGTTTGTGTTTTATGTTCCAAATTCCAGCTGGAGAGCACCATCTACTACCTTCAGCATGTAAATAGTCTTTTTTAATTAATTAATTTTAATTAGGTATATATGACAACAGAGTGCATTTTTATTTATTGCACACAATTGCAGCACAATTTTTCATTTCTATGGTTGTTACATGATATAGCATCACATCATATGTAAATAGTTTTTCAGACTACCAAGGTAATTATTTTGTTCTTTTTTTTTTATAAGTACTGGGGATTGAACTCAGGGGCACTCAACCACTGAGCCATACTCCCAGTCCTATTTTGTATTTTATTTAGAGACAGGGTCTTACTGGTTGCTTAGTGCTTGGATTTGCTGAGGCTGGCTTTGAACCCTCCTGCCTCAGGCTCCTGAGCTGCTGGGATTACAGGCACATTCCACCATGCCCGGCATTATTTTGTTTTTCATTCTAATTTTGTTTTGGACACTTATGGCTAAGAGTAGCTAATTATTCAGTCCATATTGGCCAGAGGTTTGATTTAAACTCCTTGTGTCAGTAGATATCATGGATCATTTGATATCAATGATCATCCTGTATCATTGAGTCTGTTTATTTGATTTTGGGTTTTGTTTTTGTTTTTGTTTTTTGTTTTTTTGGTACTGGGGATTGAAACCAGGGCCATTCAACCACTGAACCACATCCTTAGCTCTTTTTAATATTTAGGTACAGGGTCTCAATGAGTTGCTGAGTTCCTGTTTGTTTCTGAGGCTGCCTTTGAATTTGAGATCCTCCTACCTCAGTCTCCAAACTATTGGGATTACAGGTCTGCGTCACCATGCCTTGCCACTGAGTCTGTTTTGGCTTCTGATTACTCCCGGAGGATGTGTTTTAATCAACTTTTTCACCACTGTGACCAAAAGAACTGACAAGAAATATTTTAGGGTAGGAAAATTTTATTTGACACAGTTTCAGAGGTCTCATTCCATAGATGGCTGACTCCAATTCTCTGGGCCTAGGGTAGGGCAAAATATAGTGGAGGAAGGGTATGGCAGAGGAAAGTAGTTTAGGACTTGGCACTAGGAAGCACAGGGATAGTCTACTCAGCAAGGAAAAATATAAACCCCAAAGCTGTGCTCCCAATGAGCCACCCTCATAAGCCACACCCTATCTGCCTACTGTCACCATTCAGTTAATCCTATCATTAATTTGATAATCATAGTTCGATCATTTCAGTTCAGAACTTCTGGGCATTATCTCACTCATTAGCTTTTGGGGGACACCTAACATATAAACCACAACAGGATGCAAACCAATGTATATATATAAACTTGCAATTTCCAGCACTGACTATCATCCCTAGAAAAGAAACAATCATTGACCTTCTTTTTCCTTGGTTTTATTAAACTAATATTCATTGGACTATTTTGTTTCTATCATGGAGCTATCAACCTCCTATCTTCTCTCCAAAAAGTCTTTGTTTTTGTGAACAACAAATTTAGGGATGAAATTCTTCATTTTCTAATACAAGCCCACCTCCATACTCTCTAGTGTCAGCTGAACCTGAGAATTAAGTTGGCATAAGACAGATTAATAGGTGAAAAACATAATCTAAATTTCACAATAACAATGGGAGCCCTCATGAATGAACAAAGACCCAAAGAAGCCAAAGACTCAAATACTAAATTGGACAAAAAATAGTGAGCTGTGAAAATGTGTCATAGCAAAGGGTTCATCACTCAATAAGTTGAGGATGAAGAAGAAAGATATTTACATAAGGATTATAAAGATTATACCAAGTTGGGCTGGGGATATAGATAAGTTGGTAGAGTACTTGCCTAGCATGCACAAGGCCCTGGGTTCAACACCCAGCACCACAAAAAGAAAAAAAAAATGAACAAAGTAGTTTTGAGACTGTGTTTGGATCATATTTAACAAAATAGAGGTGATATTGAATGTTTAAAATCACAAAAAAAGAAGGGACATTATATCAGTTATTTTTCAGGATTTTAGATTGATGCTAGCAAAGTTTACATCATTTTGGTAGTTCAGGATTTGACAACTATTAATAGTCTTTTGGAAGCTTATTAAGAGGAAAAAGGAATCTTTCAATTCAGCCATTTTTTTAGAATCTTTTTTATTTATTTATTTTTTTCACAGTAATATAACAACTGTTAATAGTTTAATGTGTCAATGTTGGTTTCTTAATTGTGATCAATATACTATCCCAATGTAGGATATTAACAAGCAGGGAAACTGAATGGGAAATACATTGAAGCCTTTTTTTTTTTAACCATTTTTACAACTTTTCTTTTTTTTTATTGTTGGTTGTTTAAAACATTACATAGTTCTTGATATATCATATTTCACATTTTGATTCAAGCGGGTTATGAACTCCCATTTTACCCCATGTACACCTTGCAGAATCACATCAGTTACACTTCCATTGATTTACATATTGATATACTCATGTCTGTTGTATTCTGCTGCCTTTCCTATCCTCTACTATCCCCCCTCCCCTCCCTTCCCCTCTTCTCTCTCTACCCCCACTACTGTAATTCATTCCTCCCCCTTGTATTATTTTTCCCTTTCCCCTCACTTCCTCTTATATGTAATTTTGTATAACCCTGAGGGTTTCCTTCCATTTCCATGCAATTTCCCTTCTCTCTCCCTTTCCCTCCCACCTCTCATCCTAGTTTAATGTTGGTCTTCTTCTCGTGCTCTTCTTCCCTAGTCTGTTCTTAGTTACTCTCCTTATATCAAAGAAGACATTTGGCATTTCTTTTTTAGGGCTTGGCTAGCTTCACTTAGCATAATCTGCTCTAATGCCATCCATTTCCCACCAAATTCTATGATTTTGTCATTTTTTAATGCAGAGTAATACTCCATTGTGTATAAATGCCACATTTTTTTTATCCATTCGTCTATTGAAGGGCATCTAGGTTGGTTCCACAGTCTTGCTATTGTGAATTGTGCTGCTGTGAACATCGATGTAGCAGTGTCCCTGTAGCATGCTCTTATTAGGTCTTTTGGGAATAGACCGAGAAGGAGAATAGCTGGGTCAAATGGTGGTTCCATTCCCAGCTTTCCAAGAAATCTCCATACTGCCTTCCAAATTGGCTGCACCAATTTGCAGTCCCACCAACAATGTACAAGTGTACCCTTTTCCCCACATCCTCGCCAGCACTTATTGTTGTTTGACTTCTTAATGGCTGCCAATCTTACTGGAGTGAGATGGTATCTTAGGGTGGTTTTGATTTGCATTTCTCTGAATGCTAGAGATGGTGAGCATTTTTTCATGTACTTGTTGATTGATTGTATGTCCTCCTCTGAGAAGTGTCTGTTCAAGTCCTTGGCCCATTTGTTGATTGGGTTATTTGTTATCTTATTGTCTAATTTTCTGAGCTCTTTATATACTCTGGATATTAGGGCTCTATCTGAAGTGTGAAGAGTAAAGATTTGTTCCCATGATGTAGGCTCCCTATTTACCTCTCTTATTGTTTCTTTTGCTGAGAAAAAACTTTTTAGTTTGAGTAAGTCCCATTTGTTGATTCTAAATGTTAACTCTTGTGCTATGGGTGTCCTATTGAGGAATTTGGAGCCCGATCCCACAGCATGTAGGTCGTAGCCAACTTTTTCTTCTATCAGATGCCGTGTCTCAGATTTGATATCAAGCTCCTTGATCCATTTTGAGTTAACTTTTGTGCATGGCGAGAGAAAGGGATTCAGTTTCATTTTGTTGCATATGGATTTCCAGTTTTCCCAGCACCATTTGTTGAAGATGCTATCCTTCCTCCATTGCATGCTTTTAGACCCTTTATCAAATATAAGAAAGTTGTAGTTTTGTGGGTTGGTTTCTGTGTCCTCTATTCTGTACCATTGGTCCACTCGCCTGTTTTGGTACCAGTACCATGCTGTTTTTGTTACTATTGCTCTGTAGTATAGTTTGAAATCTGGAATCGCTATACCACCTGATTCACACTTCCTGCTTAGTATTGTTTTTGCTATTCTGGGTCTTTTATTCTTCCATATGAATTTCATGATTGCTTTATCTATTTCTACAAGATATGCCATTGGGATTTTGATTGGCATTGCATTAAACCTATAGAGAACTTTTGGTAATATTGCCATTTTGATGATGTTAGTTCTGCCTATCCATGAACAGGGTATATTTTTCCATCTTCTAAGGTCTTCTTCAATTTCTCTCTTAGGGTTCTGTAGTTTTCATTGTATAAGTCTTTCACCTCTTTTGTTAGGTTGATTCCCAAGTATTTTATTCTTTTTGAGGATATTGTGAACGGAGTGGTTGTCCTTGTTTCCATTTCAGAGGATTTGTCGCTGATATACAGGAATGCCTTTGATTTATGCGTGTTGATTTTATAACCTGCCACTTTGCTGAATTCATTTATTAGCTCTAATAGTTTCTTTGTAGACCCTTTTGGGTCTGCTAGGTATAGAATCACGTCATCTGCAAATAGTGATAATTTAAGTTCTTCTTTTCCTATTTTTATGCCTTTAATTTCTTTCGTCTGTCTAATTGCTCTGGCCAGTGTTTCGAGAACTATGTTGAACAGAAGTGGTGAAAGAGGGCATCCCTGTCTTGTTCCAGATTTTAGAGGGAATGCCTTCAATTTTTCTCCATTCAGAATGATTCTAGCCTGAGGCTTAGCATAAATTGCTTTTACAATGTTGAGGTATGTTCCTGTTATCCCTAGTTTTTCGAGAGTTTTGAACATAAAGGATGCTCTACTTTGTTGAATGCTTTTTCCGCATCTATGGAGATGATCATATGGTTCTTATTTTTAAGTCTATTGATGTGGTGAATAACATTTATTGATTTCCGTATATTGAACCAGCCTTGCATACCAGGGATGAATCCTACTTGATCATGGTGCACAATTTTTTTGATATGTTTTTGTATCCGATTCGCCAGAATTTTATTGAGGATTTTTGCATCTAGGTTCATTAGAGATATTGGTCTGTAGTTTTCTTTCTTTGAAGTGTCTTTGTCTGATTTCAGAATCAGTGTGATGTTGGCCTCATAGAATGAATTTGGAAGTTCTCCCTCTTTTTCTATTTCCTGAAATAGCTTGAAAAGTATTGGTATTAGTTCCTCTTTAAAGGTTTTGTAAAACTCTGCTGTATACCCATCCGGTCCTGGGCTTTTCTTAGATGGTAATCTTTTGATGGTTTCTTCTATTTCCTCAATTGATATTGGTCTGTTTAGGTTGTCTATATCCTCCTGACTCAATCTGGGCAGATTATATGACTTAAGAAATTTATCGATGCCTTCACTATCTTCTATTTTATTGGAGTATAAGGATTCAAAATAATTTCTGATTATCTTCTGTATTACTGAAGTGTCTGTTGTGATCTTGCCTTTTTCATCCCGTATGCTAGTAATTTGAGTTCTCTCTCTTCTTCTCTTCGCTAGCATGGCTAAGGGTCTGTCAATTTTATTTATTTTTTCAAAGAACCAACTTTTAGTTTTGTCAATTTTTTCAATTGTTTCTTTTGTTTTGATTTCATTAATTTCAGCTCTGATTTTAATTATTTCTTGCCTTCTACTTCTTTTGCTGTTGTTTTGCTCTTCTTTTTCTAGGATTTTGAGATGAAGTATGAGATCATTTATTTGTTGGTTTTTTCTTTTTTTTAAGGAATGCACTCCAAGCAATGAATTTTCCTCTTAGAACTGCTTTCAATGTGTCCCATAGATTCCGATATGTTGTGTCTGTGTTTTCATTTAACTCTAAGAATTTTTTAATTTCCTCCTTGATGTCTTCGAAAACCCATTGATCATTCAGTAACCTATTGTTCATTCTCCAAGTGATGCATGATTTTTCCTTCCTTCTTTTATCGTTGATTTTCAGTTTCATTCCATTATGATCAGATAAGATGCATGGTATTATCTCTACTCCTTTATATTGCCTAAGAGTTGCCCTGTGACATAATATATGATCTATTTTTGAGAAGGATCCATGTGCTGCTGAGAAAAAAGTGTAGCTGCTTGATGTTGGGTGGTATATTCTATATATGTCAATTAAGTCTAGATTGTTAATTGTGTTATTGCGATCTATAGTTTCCTTATTCAACTTTTGTTTGGAAGATCTGTCCAGTGGTGAGAGAGGTGTGTTGAAGTCTCCCATGATTATTGTATGGTGGTCTATTAGACTCTTGAACTTGAGAAGAGTTTGCTTGATGAACATAGCAGCACCGTTGTTTGGGGCATATATATTTATGATTGTTATGTCTTGTTGGTGTATGGTTCCCTTGAGCAGTATGTAGTGTCCCTCTTTATCCCTTTTGATTAACTTTGGCTTGAAATCTATTTATTTGATATGAGTTTGGACACTCCTGCTTGTTTCCGCAGTCCATATGAGTGATATGATTTTTCCCAACCTTTCACCTTCAGTCTATGTATATCTTTTCCTATCAAATGCGTCTCCTGTAGGCAGCATATTGTTGGGTCTTGTTTTGTGATCCATTCAACTAGCCTGTGTCTCTTATTTGGTGAGTTTAAGCCATTAACATTTAGGGTTATTATTGAGATATGGTTGTTCTTCCAGCCATAATTTGTTTATTAATGCTATTAAACCTGATTTGTTTTCCTCTTTGATTATTTTCCCCCTTTTACTGTCCTACCTCCCACTGTTGGTTTTCATTGTTGTTTTCCATTTCCTCTTCCTGTAGTGTTTTGCCAAGGATTTTTTGAAGAGATGGTTTTCTAGCTGCAAATTCTTTTAACTTTTGTTTGTCGTGGAATGTTTTAATTTCATCTTCCATCCTGAAGCTTAATTTCACCAGATACACGATTCTTGGTTGGAACCCATTTTCTTTTAGCGTTTGAAACATGTTATTCCAGGATCTTCTAGCTTTTAGAGTCTGTGTTGAGAGATCAGCTGTTATCTTGATTGGTTTACCCCTAAATGTAATCTGCTTCCTTTCTCTTGTAGCTTTTAAAATTCTCTCCTTATTCTGTATGTTGGACATCTTCATTATAATGTGTCTAGGTGTGGATCTCTTATGATTTTGCACAGTCGGCATCCTGTAGGCTTCTAGGATTTGGGATTCTGTCTCATTCTTCAAGACTGGGAAGTTTTCTCGTATTATTTCACTGAATAGATTGTTTATTCCTTTGGTTTGGAGCTCTGTGCCTTCCTGTAACCCAATGACTCTTAAGTTTGGTCTTTTGATATTATCCCATAGTTCTTGGATGTTCTGCTCATGGTTTCTTAGCAGACTTGCTGAGCTGTCTATGTTCTTTTCAAGTTGAAATACTCTGTCTTCATTGTCTGATGTTCTATCTTCTAAGTGATCCACTCTGCTGGTAGTATTCTCAATTGAGTTTTTAAGTTGGTTTATTGTTTCCTACATTTCTAGGATTTCTATTTGCTTGTTTTTTATTACCTCTATCTCCCTGTGAAATTGATCTTTTACTTCCTGCATTTGTTTATGTAGTTCCTTGTCAATGTGATCTTTCATTGTCTGATTTTGCTGTCTCATGTCTTCCTTGAGACTCCAGATCATCTGAAGCATGCATATCCTGACCTCTCTATCTGACATTCCATCTGTTGCACCTATTACCTCTTCTAAAGTTGAGTTGACCTGCATTGCCTGTGGTCCTTTCTTTCCTTGTCTTTTCATACTGCTGGCGTTTCTTTCTGCTTGGTGAAACTGTTGTGTTTTTGAAATTTTCCCTCTATTTATTTATATTGCTCTTGTATAGTTGAAAATTCACCCTTACAGGGCAGGTAGTGGCTGTGATCCTCCTCCAATTGGTGTGATCCGTCTACCACGCTGGCGGGCCCTGGGTCTGCTCTGCTGGTCGGTCAAAGGTCCCCTACCCAGCAGGAGCGAGGGGTACCTCTGTCACTCGCAGGTTGCTGGGCCTGACCTCCCGATGGGTCCCAGGTTTGCCTACCTTGCAGGTGTGGGGGGAGGGGGCGGCTCCGCCCCTCAGCAGGCCGCTGGACCTGCCCTATTGGTGGGTCGCAGGTCCGCGTTCCCTGCAGGCCCGTGTAGCTGCTCTGTCGCTCGACAGGTTGCTGGGCCTGACCTGCCCGTGGGTCGCGGGTTCGCCTAGCTTCTCAACTCAGCCATTTTGTAGAAAGCTACAATTTTCCAGGGAGAGGAGTTTGGTTTGTACCAAGAAGTCACTTTACATCCTGGTACATATGTACAAGAAGCAAGGTCAAACTCTAAATAGACATATCTGAGATCTGTTTTAACCTCTGACTTCCTACTCCATTTTGAGTGCTCTGGACCAGAATTGTTAATTCTGAATATATTTTTTTCTGAGTGGCTTGAGTGAAGTATTTATTTGGGTAAGGAATTACCCAGGAAAAAATAGTTTGAGTGAACAATGTTGTGCATAAACAACTCTTTGGCTTCAACTTACTTGTTCTTGTTGATAAGAATGATGCTTTTAATCCTTCACCTGGGAATCTCATCTGTTTTTAAACAGCAGGTAAAGTGATCATTTCAGACCCTTGTTTATAAGTGCCTTTAACTTAAATAAACAATATGAAAAGTTTGTGAATTTTTAACTCCTTCAAAAGTTAGTGCCCTCAGACTAGCTTTTCTGAGAGTGACACCTCTATTTATATGATTTGGCACTGGAGAGATTCAGAAGACACTGGTTTTTCTCATCTTCCTCCTATGCCTACAGTAAAGGGACTTTTCTCTAATCTTGAGCTGAGGCCAGGATGACTAGGACCATAATATTCTTGGATCTCCATGTTTGGGGAAGAATTTCCATCATATAAGTGAGGCTACATGGGAAATAGAGACATAATATTATCAAGTATGCAACTTCATAGAATAGAACCTTGATAAGACACGGCCAATGAAAGAGAAAGTCAGAAAAAAATTGCCCTCGAGTGAAACCTTAACCAAAATAGCAGCTGGAAGGAGGACACTACCTTTTTCATCACAACAGAAATGGGAGTACTCTGTATAGAATACTGTTGCATATTGCTAGGGAGTGGTGATAAGAGAAAATGTCAAGGCTCCAAGGGCACAGGCTCTTGCCAATTAGAAATTTAGTATTTTTTGAACAAATGTTATTCTACTTGCTGTATTTCCTTATAATAATTTCTAGAATCTTTAAATTAATTTTCAAAATATTTTTTATGAATGATTTTGTCTTGCAGAGAAGATCTGATGAACTTTTACTCCACCATTTTGGGAGCCTCTCACTACTCCTACAGTGCACCTTTTTAAACATCAAAATACATTAAAGTAATAGTATTTTCTATTCTGTATAGGCAAGTTAAAATTAAAAATTAAGCTTATATGAGTTTTAATCATTCCCTTTCTTGTTTTATTTTGTTTTAGTTTGAATGGGTATATAGTGATATATTTTAAAAGTCATGCTGTATTTGATAGTAGTCTTTGTGTTTGTGCAATTGCATAGTGCATTGTAGGATATTTAACATTTCCAGCTGCCATTCACTAAATATCAACAGTACCATACCAATCACTGTGATACTGGTATGATTTGCCTAAATATTGGTAAAATGAATACTCATAAAAATGTGGCCATACTATACATAGTCAATAATTTTTAGAGTGCTATAATATGCCTTTGAGAGAATTCAGTTTCAGTTTGTATAGCTCTGAATCATTCATTTAACTTTTTATTTAATGTCAATATTATATATGTATTCTATTTTTCTATTTCAAAACTAATATTAGATTGGGCTACTTGTTAATTTTTTTTGGTAGATTTGACTGCAGATTCTTTCATTTTGAGACTTTAAAAATTAATTGTTGACTAATTTTTATTGGTTCTTTTTAGTTACACATGACAAGATAATTCATTCTGATATAATTATTAAAGCATGCAATTGAACAACCAATAAAAAAAGAAAAAAATTTGTAATTGTTGACTAATTTCTAGTTATCAAAGACCACACAGAAATTATTTAAAATATATCATTATGACTTTTAGCATAAATTTCACTTTTTATGAATCTGATTTAATTTTCACAACCTGATAAAGTTCTGTTTTTATATTTTATAGAGTAAATAATGAGACCAAAGATGCTAAGTAATTTTGAAATGAGAAGACAGGAATAAGAAGAGTCAGAGAGAAATTTAAAACCAGTTGATAATGTCTCTTTCATTGCATTCTACAGTATAGGTCATACTCCTATATTTTGTTTTGGTCTTTTAAAATATTTCTGTCTTCATCTAACTCCCTTGGGCAGGAACTCGTGCATAAACTGAAACATCTCCTCCAAAGAAAACCTATAAGCAACAAACCTTGCCTACAAGATCCTATTCCATTTATCAATTGTACTTGTTCAGATCAAAGTTGAAGGACATGTGAAATTCACTGTGAAGTCTGCAAACTGCAGAACATGTGGTGTTTATTTCTTCATTTTATTTTAGTAGAAAACCTTGAATTTGCTTTTGTATTCTGAACAGATTTCTCACAGGCATTATTGTTTTTATTGTGTGTTTAATATCAGAGAATAAACACAGATGATTTCCTTGAAGAAATATATAATTGTCTGAAAAACATCCAATACATTAACAATTCTTGTGATGAGCAGATAATTATGTATTGTTGTTTTGAAACACAAGAATTTTTTGATGTGGACATATGCCAGATTTCTGTTAGTTATACTTTGCTTATATTTTTCTCTAATTGTGCATGCAAAGTCTTTATTATTGTGCATGCATTTTTGTATCTAATTGATATTTTAAAAAGACTTGCCAATTACATAAAAGAGTCATAAGAAAAAAATATATTATAATATCCTGGAAATTTTATTTCCCCACAATGCTGATATCAATGGAGTCTACAAATTTCTGTTTCCAGTATCAATTGTTGTTTTTTTTTCAGACATAACATCCAAAATGAGAATTTTGAGTATTATCTTATTAATTGGAATTCTGAAATGGATTTAATTCTTTCCCTTCTATTTTGGTAATAACCCAATAGTTCTTTATGCATAATAAAAAATTTATCAAATAAATTAAAGTAGGAAGTAGCATAATTTGACTGTCTTTGATTTTGTGTTTTCTGATTAATGATCAGGGGCTCATTCTGGTTACAAGCATCACATGGTATTAAAATAAAATTCACTCAACTCTGAGACTTTGCATTTTCAAAAGGTCATTTTTATCCTCAAGTTTCCTGATTGTAGTGACAAATAGTAACTGTGCAAACTTAAAGATGTTATTGAAAGTTGAGCATGTGAATAGACTGACATCATAACAGAGAAAAAAAACAAAACAAAACAGCTTGTGATTTATGATACTATCTTTTGAGCTTTTTTTGCCTAAGTCAATAACAAAATACTTTACCCAGTGTAACAGGATATTAAATTATAAGAACAAATGGTCAGAAATATGCTGAGAATATTATCATAAGTTCACCTATTTAGATACTTAGAAAAAAGTCTGTTAAATCTGTTAAACATAAGATTTTGCAGAAAATTTTCATGCAAAACCACTTTGTAGATATTTTTTAAGCAAAGTTAATATTAATGTGAAATAATTGACATGCTAATTTGACAATAGTGACAACTTTTCTTTGCATATGTGTAACAAATTTAAAATATGTAAAATAAAAAAGAAGTAAAGAAATTTATGATACATGTTATTACTTCTCTTTACAAACCTCATTAACAATTATGTTTTTAAGTGTTGCTTTTTTGTTTTGTTTTGTTTGTAGATAAAGCAATCTTAGTTTAAAAGGATGAAACAGAGAAAGATGAAATCAGTTTTTGCAACATTGTTAAAATTAAGAGTTTTCAAAAAATAATTTTACACTATATAGCTCTATTTGAAACAAATTTGCATATGAAGTCAATAATAGGGTTTTAAAATATGTTAAGTATTATTAGTATACTTTAAAAGGACATAAATCTGTTAAGTAATTTATCCAAAATATTGCTTATTTGAGTTTTAAACTGAATCTGAAATGTTTATTTGAAAATACTAATATCTATGTTGATCTGAACCAAAAAAGAAACAATAACTGTTTATTTTAAAAAGTAAAATGTCCAGAACACATAAATTGGAAAATCTAAGATTTCTTTAATTTTTCCCTTGTATGCACTTATTAGTTTATAATATATATATAGCATCTTAAGTTTAAAATTGGTCTTCATGGGAAAATATGTCTGTGTTAAGTGTGTGGCTGTGTATATGTGCCCACATGTGTGTATATTAGCATTAAGTAATCATTCCATGTGAGATTCTATGGAAGTCTCTTTATATTCATTATTTATAGAACGTTCAATTGTTTCCAGTTCTATAAAGTGAAATAATTTAATTGATCTTCAAACACTACAAAATTTTAACTAAATATGTACATTATAATAACACATAACCTTATGTACCATATAGTCTACATAACAAAATTTGCTTTTAAAGGAATGAACAAAGAGAAAAATATGTAAGGATTTTCTACTCCATAAAATTTTCCAGGACCATGCCATGGCAAATTAGCTTTTCCTCAACCACAATAAGCTAATGGCTTCCATCACCAGGACTAAAGTAAAATACCATAAGATTCATTGTTGTCTATGTGATTGGTAAAGATAGTACACACCTTTACACAAATCCAGGGTATCTGGATGGACAATATGTATCAGTACACATCTCTTTGCTACAGTGATTGTTTTTCTAAGAACTTTGCCTAAGGGAGATCATATAAATGTGTATAAATATGTGAGCAATAATGTGGTTTGGCATTGACTATAATTTGACTATAATAAAACTAGGTGTTTTTTATGTTTTTAAATTTTAGGTTTTGGCAGCAATTTTAAGTAGCTTTAGTTTTTCACTTTCCCCAGGAAATATGAACAATTACATGGAAGATTTATGGAACATAACACAAGTAGAAAATATTTTAAGATGTTTAAAGCACAAAGGAGTTATTTCCATGTTCTTCCTTTCAGATGTTAAAAAGTCAAAATGAATAATATTATAAATTTATACATTTTCCTATTTTATATTTATGTGTGTTGTTGTATGGATATAGGTAGAGTTATGTCATATTTACTAGAAATTTGAGTTTAATGTGAATTATAGGTAGTGTTAGAGAAATACTTACTCTAATTTGAATCCTACCTCCACTATCTCAGTGATTTTCAAAAAGTATTTTATTTTCTCCTATCTTCAACTTAATTAAATTAAAAATAAGGTTAGTGAAGACTTTATTTGTATAATAATAGGTATTTTAAAAGGCAATATTTATGAAGGTTTCAATATAAAGCTAAGAAGAACTCAATGATAGTGGTTTCATTACTATTTCTGTTATTATCACTATTACAATTGGTGCATGTATTTGTATAGGATTTCTCAAGTCATCCCACTCAATAAAGAAGCAAATATGCTTTTCAAATGAATTCATCAGGCTCTACTAGAATATTTTTAGAAACAGGGAAACACTTTTTTACATGTCCTATAGCCTATAAGTGATATAATTTTACATAATTGTTGCTTTACAAAATACATGCATAGGTATATGTTAACAAAATATATAACATTAATATTTTAAGGTATTAAAATTTCTTATGAGTTTGTCCAATAATTTATGTGTAATCTTTTCATTCAAACCATTTATTATTGTAAGTAAATTTTAAGATAACTATAATACAAAATATAACTAGAATATAATCAGTTTATTGAGAAAACAGTTACATATTTCTTTTGGATGTCAGTTAAGTAAACACGTGTTGGAGATGGAATTCGCATGCACTGCAAAGCAAGATTTGCATTTTATGTAATTCTTAAGAAACACTGTTTAATATTTGAGGGAATGGCAGAATTATGTTCCTCCATATTTCCATGATAACAGACCTATTGTGAAAATTAGATTTGCTTTTTAACATGTTAAATCGAATTTCCTGGGGAAGAGACTATTAATGAACTTGTGGCAATAACTACTCAGACTCTTTTAAGGAAACATCTGTATAGAGGAAGTGTTTGATTTTAGTTTTAAATACAGATCCTTTAGATTGCTTCCTTTTTGCACATAGCTAGAATATAATTAAAATAGATAATTAGAGATAGTAATTGCTGCGTTCTTCTTTCACTCTTTGCACATTCATTAAGGATTATATATAAAGTCTAAATTAGCCCAAAATGTATAGTAGTTGACAGCTCAAAAGCTATCTTGAAATGTAATATTAAGAACAGTTATCTTTCCTCATAAATATCTGTGTTTAATTTGGAACCATGCAAAATGTTATTATTTAAATAATTGAGGTTTTAAATATTACATAGAAATGAAGAATAGACTTGCAGAACAATGAGAATTAATATTTTAGATTTATTATATATGGGAAAATAAAGGCAACCTTCTTTTCTCTTTCCATTTTCCTTGCCTATTTTTTCAAATTCCAAATGTTTTGCTACATCATTCCTGTTTCTATGAGATTAATTATATGTAAATTGCTACCTTTTCAATCATATCCTGTCTATTTTAAATATGAGTTATGGTCAATTTCTTTGTAATAAAAACAAAGAAGAGACAATATAAAATATTACAGCATTCCAGCCACTGGTTTCTCCTTTGTGAGTCAACACTACATAACTTAATCCTTTCACAGGATTTCTACCCAAATCAAGAATCACAAATAACCTCTATCATTAATAAATAATTGCAGACTTGGTCTTGATTCCTTGAATTGTATGAATTAATTTTAATGACTATAGTATTTTCTCTCTTCCCCTTTTATTCTCATCACAGGTGTCTGTTTTATCTTGATTATGTATTCAAGGCCTATTAGTACATAATTTTTCTTCAGTTAAAAGTTTGATATGAAAATGTAAAGAATATATGAATGAAGCAGTAAATTATTGGAAAATAGGGTTTAGTTATGTTATACAAATAATAGACCCTTGGCAAGACATACTAGAGAATTTCATATAGAAAAGGCATCAGATACATACCAAAATCTACAAGTTAATATATACAAAATGTGTTGTTGAATGCTCCCCTATGAACTTAAAATTAGAGTTTTTTTCATCTGTTTTGCCAAATATTAACCCTCAATGATCTTTATGTTACATAATCAAGGAAATTTAACAAACAAATTAAAGATATGTAAGAAATTTGTGAAGAGAATAAGCAGGCGAGTGATACCCCCATAAGATATCAGAACATTGTATACCTAGTATGTATGGGAATGATCAAATAAATCCTTGAAACCCAAAGCAGAGTAGATGAAAGGACACTCTCATTTATGAATGAAAGATATATGACACAGCATTTCATATTGTTCAGGAAATACCAAAAAATTGTCTTTGTACACTTTCTGTAGTGATAACTGAGTACCACAGACTTGATAATTTGTAAGGAATAAGTGCTTATTCCATTAACAGCTCTGGAAGCTAAGTTATCCAAGGTCAAGGAGCCACATCTGGTGATGACTTTCTTATTGGTGGGGACTCTGTGGAGACCTGAGGGGCAATCTAATATGTACAAACAATTTTTTTTTTTTGGTAACAAAATTGTTGTTGAGATAATTCACTAGTGCATTGTTATAGAAACAAATAAATCCATTACTAAGGAGAGAACCCTCATGACATAATTACTTCTTATAGGTCCAACCTCATCTTGCTTCTTAAAAAAAGAAATCAGATTAAATCTTATCAACAGTAATTTTAGTTGGAGCATTCAAAAATAGCACTGTTTATATATGACAGTTGGATCGGAACAAAAGTAAACTATCACAATCTCGGTAAAAACATGTGGAACAATGGAAGTGTATGCATACTACTGGCAATAAATTGGTACTGACATTTAAAATATCAGTTTGACATTATATTACCTTATAAAGTTGAACATGCATATTCCTTATTAACAGTGGCATTTCCAAAAATATACATGGGAAGTCATGTTCCCTCTCTCTTGCTCATAATAAGAAAAAAATGTATGAATAACATGACTTTTATCTGCATAATGCCCGTGACCTAGAGTGTATACATACAATGAAAAATTAAACAATACATTATTTGGGATATTAACTTATGAGATAAAAGCGTTGCAGTAAGCAAGGCAATAAACAACATAAAATTCAGAATAATCGATTCTACTGTAAGGAAAATGAAACACATATGTGTTTCCTGATTTATTAAATGTTCAATTTCTAAAGGAATTTGGACAGGACACAGTCACTTGTTTCTTCAAAAGCAATTTTCTTTATAATACTTAAAACAAACAGTAATGTCTTCATAACAGTGTTCCTCTCCCTGTGTGCACGCATATGTGTGTGTGTATGTGTGTGTGAAATATTCCACCTTTGGGGTATATAAAGGAAAAAGAAGTAAAATACTATGAAATCCATGGTAGCAACTGTTTTTAAAGCTAAAAACTAGTAATGAACAAATAGATTTTTAGTTTAAGAACAAAATTAATGAAAGAAAAATAGGTAAAATATCAATTATTTTAGTGAAAAATATTACTATTATGATGATTATATTCTAGTAAACCAAAGTTAATTTTCAAAATGAGTAGTACAAGCTAGCAGTGCATAGCCAGAGCTTTAGATTCTCATTGACATAATAATATAAGGATATTTTTAAAAACAACACACTTAACATACTGCATTATTATAGGCAAGAAAGAGAGGCCACTGTTATTATGAATATTAATTTCTTGCAACCAGCAAATAGAGAAGCTCTTTGTGAATGAGAAAGATGAGTTTACCCATTGTGTGGTGGGTGCGATCCCTTGATTGCACTTCCAGGTAGAGGAAAGGATAGAGGTTTATCAGTGACAGACTGTGTTCTTGAAACTACAAGTTATTGGTTAATTTCTTTAGTTGAAACAGCACTTGATTATCTAGAGTTTACCTACCACATCGATTGATATGTTTGATCATCTCTTTACCCAGTATGTCATTATACATATTTAAATATAAAGGCAAACTTTCTACTAAGTTGAAATATTTAAAATCTGCTATGTCTAATACAAATTAACAGATCATTGTGTAACAGTAATTAGAAGTTACAGGAATGTCTATTCAGGAATAATACATTCATTATTTCCTGATAGTAAGATTTTATATACACATATACATATGTATATGTGTATATAAAATCTTATTTATATATACATATGTATATGTATATATATATACAGACTTTGCATATATTTTATATATAAGATATATCAAATGGGTTGAAGTGAATTATTATTACTTACATTTCCTTTTATTCATATCTATTGATACTGATAAATCGATAGTCTAATTTTCTTCAGGTATTAATTTTTAATTTTTATATATAGTCATGTGCTATGTAATGACCAGTTAGTCAATGAAGGACTGTCTATGCAATGATTATTCCTTAAAATTATCTTGCCTAGTGATATATAGCTTTCTTGGTTTGTGTAAATATACTCCATGATGTTCCAACAATTACAAAATCACCTAACTATGCATTTCTCCAAAATTATCCCCATTATAAAGTAACACCTTACTATAAGGATAATAAAAATTGTAAGCTTATTCATGTTTTACATCTTAGAGCATTCAATAATCCAGAAGACAGTATTATAAAATATCATTAATAGATTATAACAAAGATAGCATTCATTGCATAAAACTCAGTCTAAGAGGTAATACAATAATGGCAATAGTGATTTGACAAATAGCCTATAAGCTCAATTTATGAAGAAATGAAGAAAAATATGTTTAACAAGATGAATCAGAGAGATATTTTTCTCCATACCTTAAGAGAAATTTGAAAAGGTATATAATGTCCCATGAAATTCAATTTCAGGATTTTTCCCTTTAAAACTTGAGTCTCATACAATCGAACTGGATTTCACACCATTTTTCTTAGAAGAAAGGTTTAAAGAGAGGCATTTTACCAGAAAACCTCTTAGCTATAAAATCCAAAGACTGCATCATGGTAAGTGGAAGATTCAAATACTGCTCGCAGCTCCCTTTCTTTCTTTTCAGAGAACATTAAATAACATCAGCCGCTGGTTTGTTCTAACCTTTGCTTTTCTTTCTTCTCTCAGTTCTTTAACTGATAACTAAAACTTCATTGAGAATTCTTGTCTTGCTCCATTTTATTAGATTTTTTTTTTTCAATTTCCTAGGTATCTCTCTCCAACTAGATTTAAAGTCCCTGGAGAGGAATCCACTGAATTAAAATGATAATCTCTGGTCTACCCACCCTTACAGTAGGCCATCCCTCTTGATTTCATTTCTGGAGGAGCATATTACAGTGGTTCATTTGTGACAGACAGTAACTAATTTGTGACAGTTGTAGCTAATTTATTATTAGAAATAATACACATTTATCCAGAGTTTTCCTAACACTTTACTTGATGTATTATAGCAGATATTCACCATATGAAAGTGATTATATGCAACATAGAATTGATTTTTCTACTCAAGTAAAATTTAAGGAAAAATCTAGCATTAGTAAACATAGAAGCTTAACTGTAAGAAAAAACTTCTTTCAGACATATTTCATTGCTTCCCTTTAACTATACACTAAGCCCCATAAAATATAAGTTTGTAGCATTAAAATGGATTAAACTATTTACTAATGATTATAAGATTCAAAGGACAATGTACTTGGCTCTGTTCAGATGTGATATGAGTTTTCAGGAGTGGAGAATAGGTAAATTTTGGAAGAAAATTTTGAAGAGTTTGCTAGAAATACAAAGACATGAGCAGGACTCATTTAAGAGAGGCAAATAAGATCAAGTCAATTAAGTAAAATCAACAGTCCCTGTTATTCATTAATTCTAAATATATTTTGATCCCCTCCTTTTGAGAGTCAAGATTCTGTATGCCCCCTTCATGTTTCTGAACATTTGGCAAGCACAAGAACTGACAGTCTTTTTCTAGACTATATTTTCCTGGATGTCTGTATAGTGAACCTCTCTAAAAGACAAGAGGTGATGTCTTTTTCTAGAGCAGAGAGATTTGTTTGCTGGCCACAGTAAAAAAGGAAATGTCTCCCTCTGGGGCAAAGGTTGGGAAGGTTTGATTACATTACAAATAAAAGATTTTCATTTTCTGAAATTGGAATTTTTCAGATGTGAGCAAAAACACTGCATGTGCTACATACATCTAGACAGATCTGAATCACTACCACAGGATTTGAGAGGCACAGGGGGTCGGGAAAACATAAAATGTATGTTAGCTGTTTTTCTGTCAGTATAATAAATCAGAAAACCAAAAACCTTTGTATCTGATGTGGAGAGGTCATGGGTTAGCCTTGAAAGGAAAAAGAACTCTCAACTCATTCACAGTTCTTGACACCTATTGTGGGAGTGGTATTTTTCCTTTTCACATCAAAGAACATGAGTAAAAGGAACAGACAATAATTTCTGCTATATTGGAACTTTCATTCCATGTATAAAACTGTTAAATTCCAGGATTTCAAAAAGTTTTTTAAAAGGTATTAGCCTATGAAAATATGGGACTGAGGATATACTTGAAGGATGTATCAAGTACATCCGTTAGTGGAGGATAAGGGCAGATGCATTAGGACCAGAGTCTAAAAGTAATGGATTAGTACATAAGTTACAATTCAGTGGCAAACTCTTAAAATCATATATCATAGTGGAGATAGGAAAAATTTGTTACTTATTTGTGATATATACTGATATATACACTGAACTACTGATATATATATTTCATTGAAAGTATTATAACTATCATTGCAGTTTTTATCGTAGAAAAGGGTAACATAAGACTAGAAGAATAATTATGAGTCTGAAGTTGATAGACCAGGCAAAATTAATACAGTACTGATGAGATAAAATGATCTGAAAATTCTTAATCTGGAAATTGATGACATGAATGAGAAAGGAAACCTTATCAAGAAGGTACATATGTTTCAGTCTTTTGAGTTTGAGATGAGAGTAAGTTTTCTGAGTTTCAGGCTCATGAGGCAGTTGGAAATTTGGCTTTAGAATTTAGAAAGAAATCTGAAAGATTTGGGATTAGTCCTACAGAGTAGATTTCTAAAGCTGTGAGAATAGATAAACTCTCAAAGATGGTGCAAAAATGGAAGAACAGATGACAAGTGAATGTAGTTACACCACAACCTGTTTTCAGAGAATTGTAAGAAAGAATCCTATGAAAACTAAGATGAGAGGAAGGGGAAGAGGACAAGGGAATTCAAGATTTTATATATACATAAAATCTTGTATATATGTATGTGTGTGTGTGTATATATATATATATATATATATATATATATATGTTTTTTTCCTAAAATATATGTAAATCTCTAAGTATCACTCTAATCTAATGGTGTCTGGATTCATGATATATTCTGAGTTTATTAAGATCTACTGATATATACAAAATAATTTGATTGTTCATAATCTCATACGTTTAATATTGTGAAAAAATATTTTAAATATTATTAGAGTTACATTTATGTGTTATAATTTGTGGTGCTTTGCCAGAAAGTCCAGTGGTGGCCAGTAGGATGAGTAGCATGTGTCCTCTCCACAGTCCTCTGTTCTATACTTGTTACATGGGGTTATGGTGGAGTGGTATTAATCCTTAGGCTGCACCAGCAGGAACATCATTAGCTTGTTCTGTTCCATGGTCTGAACAATGATTCAAGGAACATCTGTCCTCTTTATGCACACAAGGAAGCAGTTTCTAAAGATAATACTAGTTCACCCTAGTTTCCAATATGAATAAAAGATTCAAGGTCCTTCAAAGATAATACCTGGACATTTTGGTCCAATCCTGTTTTCATTGTTCTCTTGACTTAAGTTATTAAGAATGGAAGGGGAACTAATGGCATTTACAGGTAAATGGATGGAGCTGGAGAATATCATGCTAAGCGAAGTAAGCCAATACCAAAAAAAAAAAAAAAAAAAAAAGCCGAATGTTCTCTCTGATAAGTGGATGATGATCCATAATGTGGTGTGAGGGGATGGGAAAATGGAAAAACTGTGCTTGGGCAAATGGGAGGGTGGAGAGGGGAGGAGGGATGGGGGCAGAAAGGATGATGGAGTGAGATGGAATCATTACCTAGATACATGTGTAACTACACATATGATGCAGTGCTACATTGTATACAACCAGAGAAATGAAAACTCGTGTTGCAGTTGTGTACAATAAATCAAAATGCATCCTGCTATAATATATACCTAATTAGAATAAATAAATTAATTAAATAAAAAATCCTTAACACCAGAAAAACTAATAACCCAATTAAAAAAAATGGGCTAAGGAACTGAACAAACACTTCACAGAAGAAGGTATACAATTGATAAACAAATATATGAAAAAAATGTTCAATATCTCTAGCAATTAGAAAATGGAAATCCAAATTTTTCTAAGATTTCATCTCACTCCAGTCAGAATGGCAATTATCAAGAATACAAGCAACAATAAGTACTGATGAGGATGTGGAGGAAAAGATACACTCATACATTGCTGGTGGGAATGCAAATTGGTGAAACCACTTCTGGAAACCACTTCTGGAAATTCCTTAGAAAACTTGTAATGGAAGTACCATTTGACCCAGCTATTCCACTCCTCAGTTTATATCCAAAGGACTTAAAATCAGCATACTACATTGATGCAGCTGTTTATAGCAGCTCAACTCACAATAGCTAAACTAATATGGAACCACCCTACATGCCCTCCAACAGGTGAATGCATAAAGACAATGTGGTATATATACACAAAAAAATATTACTCATCCTTAAAGAAGAATGAAATCATGGCATGTGCAGGTAAATGAATGGAGCTGAATAATATTATGCTAAGCGAAATAAGCCAATACCAAAAACCAAAGAACAAATGTTTTCTCTGGTATTCGGATACTAATTCATAATGGGAGGGGCATAGGGACAAAGGGAAGAACTTTGGATTGGGCAGAGAGGAGTGAGGGGAGAGGAGTAGGCGTGGCATGAGACAGACATTAACCTATGTACATGTACAACTGCACAAACGGTGTGACTCTGCATTGTGTACAGCCAGAGAAATGAGAAGTTTTACTCCATTGTGTACAATGAGTTGAAATGCATTCTTTTGTCATGTATAACTAATTAGAACAAATTTTTAAATGGGATGACAGATGTGCTAGCATTCTTTTGCAACAACTCAAAAAGCATGGTGATTTGTTACAATACTAATTTTTACAACTTCTTGATTAAGTTTGAGTAGACTATCATGTACTCAATGTTAGAAAGAATAAAGTAATATAATATCACAGATTATTTATTAGGATTTGTACCAGCAAGATACTGTCATAAGGATGGTAAATGCTTAGCCATCTTACATTCATCTTTTTTAACATTTGTTGTCTTATTTTTCAGAGAAAGTATTGTATTTAAGGAATAAGAATGGCACTGAACAAAATAGCAGACACATATTCCCAGTCATACTAAAAGCAAAGGTTAAAATATCAATATGTATGTGATATGATCTACATCCTATAAAGTAGCATAAATTTTTAAGGATCATCAATATATGTGATTCAGAACATGAACTATTGCCATATGGGGGCAATAAGAAATAGTCTGTCTTAATTTTATTTCTGTAGAAATGGAGATGTTTATCATACACATTTTTAAGACTAAAATGATATATTGAAACAGATGACACTATTTAAAATTAATTTAATTTATAAAAGGCACCATTTATTGTAAGCAACTTGATCCTCAACACTATGTTAGCATACATTTTCTCATTTTCTCTTAAGATATCTCTACATGCTAGATATTATTATTTCTATGTTTAAGTGGAAAGGAAGGATAGAAGAAGGAATACAAAGTCAATGAAGGGGCAGGTTTAACAATATGCTGAAAATAACAACATGGTTGAAACACATTCACTTTATGAATGAAAATTGCATATTAATTATTTTCTATTTGGTTTTTAAAAATCTCTGTGTTATTATAATATACAACATAATAAAAAATTCCTAGACTTTTTTCAGGAAAATATTGGTCATTCTCACAAAGACCCCAACATTAATTGGTGAATCTTAATTTTTCAAGTGAAAAATAGACAGCATTTATCTTGTTTTTCCATAAATAAAGAGTAAATTTAATCACTCATATTACTTTTCCTGGTACTTGCTACATTCTAAGTGACATGAATTCTTCTTTACGTTTTATTTTTATCTCTATTTTTATTCAGTAATTTTAGGTCTATGCAGATATTTTATGTGACAATGTTTGTTTCTAGGTCTCATTTGAGCCATTATTAGTAGAATTAATAGACTCATTTGTTTTGTTCAAAATAAATATTTTTCCATTGAAGTAATAACTAAAGTGATTTCTGATAAGAGAAATAAGATGACTGCATATTTTCTGATACTCAAATTGAGATTTGTAATAAGATATATTTAATTCTAAATAAAAACAATGATTAAAAATAAAAGCTATAAAGTAAATCTTTTTGCAGTGTAGTGAAATTTGGGAGAAGTTAAATCTTTGAATGAATATTTTATTATGATTTGAATCATAATATAAATTCAGGGGACAATTCTTCCTCTCCAATTTTTTTTTCAATTGAATACAACAGCATTAGCAGATATACCTTTAATACATGGTTTTGTCTTCCTTAACTTATAAAGATATAGCTTGAGATTTTTACTAAAAAAAAAAAAAAAATTGTAACTTCTTACCCATATTCTGACCCCAACCAGGAAAGTACCAGATCCTGAAAGAATATTGAGGAATGTTAGATGGTAAAATTGGCCAGATGGATTTAGGGGAAAGTCCTTCCTCAGAGATAAAAACACAATACTCCCAAATCAATCATCTAACAGGATTTAGATTTTTTTTTTTCAAAATTCATCCCAAAATATACAATACTATGCTAAGAGGAAAAAGTCTAAAAAGTCTAAATTGCCTGTTAGTATGCTCAGGAATGATGAGTACAACCTTAACATATTCAGAAGGTGACATTTGTTGGGCATAGTAGCTGACACCTGTACACCTATAGTTTCAATGGCTTGTGAGGCTGAGGCAGGAATATGGCTTGAATCCAGGAAGAATTCAAGACCAATTTAGGCAAAGCAGCACTCCCAGCTTAAAAAAAAATGATGTATGTAACTCTTCCTTTCTCCTTCATAAGTAACACATATGCCATATGTATTAGCCAGATTATCAAAATGATAAGTATAAGTCAGTTTCTGCTTGAACTGGGAAGTTCCTAAGTATAATAAGTAATCCTGTTTTTGTTTAAGTAAAATAATATTAAAAATAATCAGTACCAACATATACACAATAGAATATAATTCAGCCTAAAAGAAAAATGAAATTATGGCATTTGCAAGTAAATAGATGAAATTAGAGAATATCATGCTAAGTGAATAAGCCAATACCCCCCCCCAAAAAAAACCCACAAAGGCCAAATGTTTTCTCTGATGAGCAGATGCTGATCCATAGTGGGGGTAGGAGGTGAGTAGGGAAGAATGAAGAAACTTTGGATTGTGAAGGGAGGAGTGAAGGGAGGGAAGGGGCTGTGCCAATGGGAAGGACAGTAGAATGAGACAGACATTATTACCCTAATACATGTATGATTACACAACTGGTGTGACTCTTCACCATGTACAGCCAGAGAAATGAGAAGTTGTGCTCCATTTGTGTACGGAGTGTCAAAATGCATTCTACTGTCATGTATTATTAATTAGAGCAATTTTTTAAAATGTTAAAAAATAATAATCAGTACCAAAACCATGGTTGTTGTACTATTCTCTATTCTTCCTTCACTCTGTTCACAGTGATCTTTCTAATCTTGAAATTAAAGCTGATCTTTTCCACATTGCCACTCTCATGGGTGCACAGCTAATGAATTACTAAATCTTTATTATCTCAAATTACTTACAAACTATTTGTTTGTTATATCTAACTTTGACTATCAGGTGGAATATTTTGATGTCGGCTTCAACTGAGAAATTTCCAAAAAACATCAAGAATAGAATGAAAGTAAATTTGAAATACCTCAAACTTCTAATTTTCTATACTCAAAATTACTGTAACTTTTGTATTTTATTCTATTACATAGTTTCTTTGTGGCACCTCCTTGTCACCTTTCAATGCACTGATTATGCACTGATTACAATATTTGGCACTTATTGCATTTAACATCAATACGTCTTTTTAACTGAAGCCAGAGAAACTGTAGTAAATGTTCTCAAATTACATTTTATCTTTTCAGTCAGGTCCATTTTATTTTAGGCTCTGATTCAAAATTTTTCTCTCATTTTGGATTCAATCTAGTTTTCTTTATACAAATGATATTAAGCAGTTTGAATTCATTATTTAAAAAGTTCCAGTGTTAATTTCCAAAACATCTTAAGACTTTAGCTCATAGAATATACAAGCATTATTGTTACATAATGTGGTATATTGGATATTCTATTTCCATGTTTTTATTGCCTGATCCAATAACCAAATATCTTTCTATTTACATCTGAGGAAAACACATTTTCCTTTGTGTATGTGCAGTCTCCTCTGAATTCCAACTATGTTTGAGAGAAACTACAGAAGGGAAATAAAACACAGGAGTGCAAAGGTGCAAATTTTAATCAAGTCTGAAACATAAAGATTTGCCAAAGAAATTAGAGAAGGAAAAAGGAGAGATGATAGGAGGACAAGTACACAAGAAAAAAGGCAAAGAGAAAAGCTTCAATAAGGAGTATAAAGAAAAATAAAATTTAGGAACATTATATAATTATATAAAAATTCTGGGGCTCACATTATTCCCATTAATTGATCTTTCTCATGTATTCATCTAATTCAATTCTAATTTCATTTAATTGTAATTAAAATAATTCTTTGATAATGAATTACTTAGTTTCAACCAGATTATTCTCAAGAGTTTTTAATACAAAAACTCTATGTATCCTCTGTTAATTCCTGTCATAGAAAATAAACAATCTGTACCAAGAATGCCTGCAGATCCACTTAAAATCCATTGATATAAAGTTTAATTAAAAAAATACTATTGAGCTAAACTCCTAGACCAAGTTTATTTTATATTATTTTTAAAAATGTTTTTTCTGCTTACGTAGCAAGCCCTTGTACATGGGTTGATTGCCAGCCAATGTAAGCCAATTGTGAACTATTAGGAATGTCCTGGAATATATACTTAGAAATCATCATTTTGAATTTGAACAAGGGAATCTGTTTTATATTTAAGTGCAAAACATTCACAAGTCAAGAGATGAATTGAAAAATATTATACAAAAATAATAATTAAGAGAATGTGTGTAAAATTTTTCTGTGTAAAATTTGTGTATTTGTCCTTTCAATTCTAAATAAGAAATAAAGTTTAGAACTTTCCATTTTTAATGCTGCTCTAAAAATGTAATAATATCTGAGTTAAAACATAGCTAGTACATTTAATTTCAATCCAAGTCATTAGGTACAGATCTGGAGATAGGTAGTGTACCTATCTGATTTGGCCTTAAAGAAATCCAATTATTATATTAACTATTAAGAACTTCATCACGTACATAAATGCACAAACTCAACTCTAAATGTCTTTGCCTAAATACAGTGCTAACGTAAGTTTCATCTCTATTTTAAAATAATCTGTGATAATTTAATGCAAAAATAGTAGAATAAGGCTTTCCTCCATTAGCTTGGCTTGCCCTCTTCCCTTTCTTACAGAGTGGGTAACAGTTGTGAAGCCTAAACACAGTGCACATACATTGGCAATGGATCCAGTGATCTGTGAACATCATCCTTTATTACATCCACTGACAAAGAAATACATGGTTAAGACATATTGTCATCCGATACTAACATTGTCACCTCAACCCAGTAGCATTTTCTGAGATATTGGACTTTATGGTCAATCTTTATTATGTCAACTTTCCTACTGAAACTATGAGATTTCTTCAAGACCCTCTTTTTCTCTATGTCTTTTAAACACAGGGGTATTTTAATGTCAGGTAATAGAATATCTGTCCAAATGTGAGCTAAATAACAGAGGCCATTTTTTTGTATATAATACAGGAGTATTTGTTTGATATTGGATTCATCAAAAGGATGATGTCAATGATGTGGATGACTTATTGTTGGGGTATTCCCCTCTTGTCTACAAGTTGAGTATTATAGTTTCAAATATTAATTTTAGAATGCATTTACCAAAAAGGCATCTACCAAAAAGACTTTAAAAAACACAAATAATTTTCCTTAATAAACACATTTTGCCTCCTTCCATCTATCATTTATCACTAAACATGTACTCTTTAACTTATTACTCTAAAATATTAGTCACCAAGGAAATGTAAGTTAAAACCACATGGAGAGAGATCTTAATCTTTATACAAATGTCCAAATATGGAAATAATGATGTTAACTAGAGAAGTGAATAAATGCACATACAAAAGGGGGGCGTGCAGAAGAAAGTTTATCTTATAACGTTTTTTTTTTCCATAATGGCCACAAACAGCCAACCCATTATGTTTAACCATCAACAGGATAAAAGATAAGGGATAAACAGATGTTTCCAAACATGTAACTGAATGGTACCGCATAATCAAAAGGGGGAAAAATATACACCCAAAAGAGAAAGCAAAATATTCCAGAATCTAAAGAATACAGGTTTCATGATTTCATCCTTATAAAGTAGAACGAAGTAGAAATACAGGAAAAATAGGTAAAAAAAAAACAATGTTTGGTGAATTGTGAAAATAATGATTGACTGGGACAGACCATGAGAGATCGTGTCATTCCATCTAAGGTGATGTATCTCTTCTACATTTTCAAAACAGGGTGAGTTATTCAGGTGTATACAAATATCAGAACTTAAACTGTGCCACATATAAATTGCATCTCAATTGGAAACACACACACACACACACTGCTGTAGAAATATAATTTTGCTAAAGGCAATCTGAATTTTCTGAACAATATACATATGTTGGTGGAAATAGACTGTTAGTACTAGGATCTATCTGGAGTAAAACAAAGTTTGATATGAGTAAAAAAAGAATAATGGTTCTAAAAAACTTCTTTTCCACACGAAACAGAGAATGCCTCTGCACTTTGAAGCTATCCCAGATTTTGTCAAAATATGCAGAAATTCCCCAACTCCTTAGCTAATAATAAACACCTTATGAGAGCTAACAAAAGCTGTCATGTATATAACTTGTCCAAAAATACTTTTAATGATTTCTTTTCTTATTTGATTTCTATTGTCTAACTTTTTTTTAAAATCCAATTCATGCTACATTTTGTCTTCTTGAGAGTAACAGGTCTGAATATGTAATTAAGATAATAGAAAATTAGTCAAAGTGCCATGATTATATCCAAAGAAGTTTGAGAATATAACCTGAAAATTAACCTTTTTGATATCAGAATTTCCTATTATTAATCCATGTTTTATTATAGATACTTCATATAATATAACTTAAATGCAAGTCCAGGTAACTCCAAAAATCAATTACAACATTATTTTATCAATAATAGAAATGTGCTTTTATATGTAAAATGTTTCAACATATCTTGGCAAAATATTTGTCCATGTTTGAAACACAATACATAGAGGTTGCTTTTAGTAAATAGATAAGAAGTAAATCAATATATTATTATTACTAAATTGAATACTTAGATTTTTATCTGTAAAGTACATATTCTTTTTCATTATATAACTTGCCATTAAATTATTGTATATACATATGTTTAATTGAATAGATACTATATATGTATGTATATATATATATATATATATATATATATATACATAAACTTTTTAAAATGTCTGAGTATACCATATCATTCACTACCATTCAAATTATTTCCCTCCCCTCACTGCAGTATTTCCATATTTTATTTATTTTAACTTATACTTCAAGCAATTTGTATAAACATTGAATGTAAATAATGAAGAATTACATAAGAAGGCAAAAATCACTTTAAACATGCAAAATCACATTAAGCATGCATTTTATTAAATATATGATTTATTTTAATTGTCACTTCTCAGTTTAGAAAAATAAAAATAAAAAAGTTCTCCAATTATCAAAAATCATTTACAGAAAATGTTTTATTGCTTCATTTTTCAATTTACTTTAAATATGCATAACACTTATTTTATTCATATGTACAAATAAAAGTATCCATTTTCTAACTGACATAATAAAAAAAGGTTAATATAAAAAGAAAATCCTCCACTGAGATATAGTTCTATCTGATCCCTTAGTATTTCTAAAAGATTTTTATATAGAATTTATTGCATCATATTTGACTCACTCATTACTCTCCTATTTATATTTTTCCTATTAAATTACAAACTTCTGGGCTAGGGATATAGCTCAGTTGCTAGAGTGCTTACCTCGCATGCACAAGGCTGTATGTTCAGTCCCCAGCACCATTTAAAAAGAAAAAATTACAAACTACCTAAATATATGAGCTAAAGCTCATGTATTTCCATATTAGTAATACATAATTTATTAAACTAGAATATAGTTAACAGCCAATAAATATTAAATATACCAGAAGTAATGTTTTGACTATATCTGGTAGAGTTCCTTTATCCATTCATCAGTTGATGGACACTTAGGTTGATTCCATTGCGTCTCTATTGTGAGTACTGTTACAATCAATGCAGGAGTACAGATGTCTCTGAAATACTAATTTCATGTCCTTTGAATCCTAGAAGCAGGATTGCCAGATCACATGGTAACCTCATTTTTTATTTGTTCAGGGAAGTATTCAGCCATAAATAAGGATAAAATTCTATTGTGTATAACAACATGCATGGAACTGGAAGAAAGTGTGCTATCAAATAAGCCAGGCATATAAATACAAATACTTCATGGTGTCAACCCTATACGGAATCTAAAAATGTTGACTTCACTAGGGAAAAATACTTTAGATGTTATCAGAAGCTGAGAAGAGTTAGAGGAAGGGAAAAATGGGGAAAGTTTAATTAATGGGTACTGTGGTACAATTGGTTAAAAAAAAAACAGGGTTCTGATTATCTATTACACAGTAGTGTAACTATAGTTCATTATTATGTACTGTATGTTTCAGTAATAGTCAAAAGGATAGATTTCCATGTTTTTACCACAAAGAAATTATTAATGAAGAGATAGACAAAATTATCATGATTTGAACATGAATGTATATGTGCAAAAATACATCATGTTACTATAACCTTTAAATATGTACAATTTTTAGGTGTCAAAATGTTTTCAAAGTAAAAATCGTGCATTTATAATATTTATTCTTTACTCAAATATTTTCTAACCATTCCACATAATTACTTCAGTTTATAGTTCAAATATTACCTATTAATTTTTATTTGCATTAACCCATTTACTAGTTTATAACACAAACAACCTAAAACTTTAATGTATTGTAGTTTTGCCTAGCTTAATTTAACTACTTATTTCACTTCTAATATCTTCAGGTAAATAGAAGAAAACTGACATTGGCATGGGGGGGGTGGTGTTATGGGGGATTAAACCCACAGGTACTTTACCATTGAGCTATATCCCTAGATTTTTTTTTTTAATTATTGAGACAAGGTCTAATATGTTCAGGTACTCACTAAATTGTTGAGATTTGCCTCAAACTTGTGATCCACCAGTCTCAGCCTCCCAAGACACTATGTACCATCACACCCATTGAAAAATTGACATCCTAATGAAATATGAAGTGGCAGATGAATGCAAATGAACAGTTCAAGCATGCCTAAGTTCAGAGAAGAGTGGGTTTTGTAGGGCTAATTTACTGAATTAGAAATTTGAAGGTAGTCAGGAACAGGAAAACAAGTTTGTAGGAGGTCAAAAGGAACAATATCTTTCAGTTGACATGGAACAAAATGGCATTGAAACTCCTTCTACCTCTTGTACTTCTTTACCCACTATACCCTATCACCTGCAGATTTGTACTCTGATGTCTATTTTTCATTTCAGCCAGTGAAGCTCAGTCTAAATTCTAGCTACTACTAGTGCTTTAATATTGTGAAAAGAATACATAAATATGAACTCTCTTAAGAGTTGTTGAAAGGATATTTGTTTCAATACTACATTTTTAAATTTATTTTCTTTTGAAAATACAACAGTGTTTTTTTTTTTTGAATCTGGCTGCTTATTCCTTTAACCTGGAGAGATTTTAAAATACACCGATAGTCACACATCCTTCTATATATTTTTAAAGTTTCCTGGCAATTATGATGCATAGGTATAAATGAGAAGTATTGACTAAAGCAGTTGACTGACTTTGTGGACAATTCATATATAATGGTTGATATTTTAAAAATCAGTCAAGGAAATGATTTATTAAAACTATTTTCTTTTACAAATTCAGATAAAAATGTTTACCATATTTACCTGAAGAATAAAAAAAAGAACCAATTATCATGACAAGTATTTTAGGAAAGCACCTTTAAAAATACAGTGTGGGTATATCTGTATGTGTGTGTGTCTTCCTTCAATATCAAATATATTATTGTTTGTCCTGTTGGCTTTCTATATCTTTTTCTATCAGAAATTAACACAGGAAGCTATCGGGCATGTGAGCTATTTTTACTTTTCTATCTATAGAATCTTTAAACAAACAAAAACAACATGACCCATAAGTGATACGTATTGCATCATAATTTTTAAATACAATAAAATAAGTTTGAAAAATAGATTTATTTTCAAATGCCTTAGAAGGCAATTCAATACACTTAACATTCTAAAAAGAAAAACTAAAAATGTTGCTTATAAAAATAAATGTTAGGGCTGGGGTTGTGTTCAGCAGTAGAGCACTCACCTCACAGAGGGGAGAGGGGGCTGGATTCAACCTCCAGAACCACCTAAAAATAAATTAAATAAATATTACTCAGAAATGAATTTTAGCACACATATTTTTCTTTTACTTAATACATAATTCTATTTTCCATAGGGCTAAGGTAATTTGATATCTCAGTATAGCCTAGAAAACTGATTTTTAAAATATATTTTATTTTAGGAAATATTTAAACTAGGGCAATTTTCCCCATATATAAGTGTTGTATGTGTATATTCTTAGTGATATGTTTAATGTGATCTCATTTTAAGCTGATTCGATTCACAGTGTGTTTCATGAGTACTTCTGCATTGCGCACATATTGTTTAGTTTTTTTTTTCTCTAAAAAAACATTCAATTTCAAGAATTTGTTTCATTTTTGTATGAAGGAATAATAAAATCCAGAAATTTTTAGGATTTAAAGACATTTTATATAAGTTTATCATTTTTCTTTTTATATTACACATGGTAATTGTGCGTATTTATAGGGCACAGTGTGTGACTTCAAGATATATGTATAAGGTGTACTGATTCTATTAGAGTACTTAGAATTTCCATTTCCATATCAATTCTTTGAATTGAAGGCTTTGTGCTCCTCTCTTCTAGTTTCTCCTAAAATATGTCACAGCTTGCTATGAACTTTAGCCACCCTTCTATGTTGAATCACTAAAACTTATTCTTCCTATGTGTATTTGGTACCTTTTATCAAACTTGCTTCTATACTCTTTCCTTCCTAAACTTTCTAGCCTAACCTTTATTCTACATTTTCTATTTTGAAAACAACTATTTTAACTTCCAAATTCTAGAAAGATTATGTAATATTTGTCTTTCTGTGTCTCAGTTATTTCACTTAAAGCAATATCCTCCAACTCTAACCATTTTGCCATAAATGAGAATTTTATTCTTTTTATGGGTGCATAACATTTCACTGTGTGTATATACCACATTTTCTTTTTCCACTCATCTGTCAATGGACACTTAAGTTGATTCCACTTATCATGGCTATTATGAAGATTGTTTCAGTGAAAATGGAACTTCAGGCATGCCTTTTCAACATTGATTTTATTTTCTTTGGATGTATAACCAGAAGTGGGATTAATGAATCATAAGGTAGTTCTATTTTTATATTTTTGAGGAACCTCCATACGGTTCTCCAGAATGTGTGCAGTAATACACATTCCCATTAACAGCATATAAGGGCTTCCCTGTTTCTGCATTTTCAATTATATTTGTTATTTATTGCTATTTGGATAATAGTCTTTCTGTCACAGATAATATCGACTATTCTTTTCTATCATCCATGTGTTGGGGTTTTATATCAATCCCATGTTCTCTTAGTCACTATAACTCATAATATGTCTTAAAACAAGGAGTGCTGATTCCAGTTTCATTGCTTTGGGTCAAGATTGCTTTGATTATTCAGATTCCTCTTTGTCTTCATATAAATTTCAGGTATTTTTTTATTTCTGTGAAGAATGCCATTTAAGTTTTGACAATGATGGTATTGAATCTGAAAATCACTTTGGATTGCATAGATATTTTAACAATATTAATTTTTTTCAATCCATGAACATGGGAGGCCTTTCTGTTGTGTTACGTTTTCAATTTCTGTCCTCAGTGTTTTATAATTTTTATTGTTGATATAATTCATTTTGTTTGTTAAATTTATTCATAGCCTCAAGATTTTGCAGCTGTTGTGAATTTCATTGCCTTTTTAATTTCTTTTGCATAAAGTTTGTATTAAGTGTGTGACAATCCTTGAACAATGATTCTACATCTTGAAACTTTATTGCAGTTTTTTATCAGTTTTTACAATTTGGGGTGGAATCTTAAGCTTTTTAATATGTTTAGGATCATATTATCTGCAAACAGAGATGATTTTATTTCCTCCCTTCCTATTTGTATGCCTTTTATTTTTATATGTTGCCTAATTGCTCTAGCTAAATCTTCCCACACTGTGTTGATCATGAGAGATGAAAGTGGACAGCATTTCTTATTCAAGACCTTAAGTGAAACACTCAGTTTTTTCCCTATTCAGTATGATGTGGAATGTGAAATTATTATATACTGTCTTTATTATGCAGACTATATTTCTTCTAAACCTAATGATGAGATTTTATCATGAAGATACGTTAAATTTTATAATTTTTTTTTCTGCATCTATTGTGATGATCATGTTTTTTCTTCATTCTTTTAATATAATATATTACTTTATTGATTTTCATGTGTTGAATCATACTTGAATTGCTGGTGTAAATGCCACTTGACCATGATGTATAGTCTTCTTAATAATGATGGATTTGAAATACTAGTATTTGTTAAAAATTTTTGCATCTATGTTTATCAGGATTAAATTAATATCATATTTTTTGCTTCACCTTTGTCTGACTTTGGGTTTTTTTCCTACTATTTAACTTGCCACAACACATTATTATGTTTTAAAGTCTTTTTTTAATGTAGATGCTTATTGCTATAAACTTCCTCCAATTTTAGTAACTTTTGCTATTTTCTATTGAAAATAGAAACAATTTGTATACTGTGTTTTCATTTATTTTTTTTCAAGATACTGTTTAATTTTTCTTTTGCTTTCTCAATTACACATTACTTGATCAATAACATGCTGTTTAATTTCTATGTACAATTTTCAAAATTCTTTTTGTGTCCAATTTCTAGTGTCTTCCATTATGGTCAGAGAAAATGCATGGTATGACTTTTATTTTTCAAACGTTTTTGAGACATATTTTGTGATCTAACATCTATTGCATCCTAGAGAACATTGCATAAGTTGATGAGAAAGATTCATTCTGTATCAAATGGATAAGTACCTATTTGATCCATTTGCTCTATCATAGAGCTTAATCATCACATTTCTTGGTTGTTTTCTTGGCTGGATGGTGCATTCGTTGATGTAACAAGTTCAAATAGTATTGTATTGAAGACTTTCTATTCTCTTAGATTAAGTAATATTTTCTTTGTAACATGGAACTTGATTTTTTAGACTAGAGTACAAAAGACTATGTTCCGTTTAGGATTTCTTACAGCACTGGAAAGTGCTGTCAGACAAGCAATACCAAAATGTAATTATTCTCTAAAATATTTTTACTGTTCATAGTATGTTATGCAATAAATGTTTTCCCCTGAAATTCTCATATTGATGCACTAATTCCCAATGTGACAGTATATTATATGCTTCAGTTTAGATGAAGTTATGATGGTGAAGCCTTAAGGTGTTATCAGCATCCTTATAATAAAAGAAAAAGAAACTGAAGTTCTCTCTCTCCTTCCCTTTCTCCTTCTTTCTGTCTCTCTCCTCTTCCACACACCAAAATAGGCTTTATGAACACATAGTAAGAAGGCAATAATCTTCAATTCAGTAAGAGACTTCTCTCCAGAACCCTGATGCTGGTACACTAGTCCATTATACTTGCTGGTACAGTGATCACAGATTTCAAACCTGTAGAACTATCAGTGTGTGTGGGGGGAGGTTATTGTTGAAGTCATTCATATCATGATATTTTTGTTACAATACCCAAAATGTCTAATACAGATCCAAGGAAAGAGCTATGATTCATATGAATCATTGTGACATTTTTAAAGACAAAAAGCTATCCCACCACACTATGGTTTCTATTTAACTAATACATAAACTCTGAATGTGGCTTTAGGTAGCAAACACAAAATTCTTTCTTTACCCAGAGAAAGGAGATACAGTACATTTTACAAATAGAAAATATCATAGGTGTAGGAGGTTATTGTATCACTGAACAAAATAATGTTACTACAAACATGGGCCAAGACACCAAGTGGGAAGGCAATGTAGAAGGCATGGGATTTGATACAGATTTGCTAATTTTTCAAGAAGTCAGAAATATATTTAATGTCCCTCTTTGAGAAAGAAAACACACTCTCCTCTAAACAATAATTGGATGTTGTCATAATTATCTGCTTTATGTGTAGTTCCTTCAGATACAAAATAAACACACAGGCTGTAAAAGTAACAATGATCTTCCATGACACAGTTACTGAGTAAGACAATCTACTTTTTGCCCCCATATGTATAAACAGAGATGATTCTCATCAGGCCCCTTGAGGTGAGGTACAACCAAGAAGAGGTATGCTACACTCCAAAATATCTTCTTGATTTTTTAATTAATACAAGAATATGTTTGAGTAACATGTATGATAATGAATTTTAACAGTTGAGATGGAGGGAACATAAAATTAAACAAAACTCAATTTATTGATATAGGACTCTAAAGCAGAGATTATTTAGTTTTGAAATCTGTGGAGTTAAAAATAGTAGTTTATTTGGCTGGTGGACTAAAATATGGATCAAAGATGGTATACTTTAAATGACCTGAAGATGTCTGGTACCCATTGATTTACTATTGATGAAGATATTTAAAGGCTCAGGGGTATTGACACGTAGAGTTAATTTATCATGAAAACCGATTCCTCCATACTAGGAGAATCTAGAAGATTTTTTCCTTCACCAATAACTTAAGAAACAGATTTGTAAAGGGAATACCAGTGTCCTTGAAAAGCTCCATCATTGCTCTCTGCATTCAAAAACTTACAATGGGGCTTACAGTCACTCAATGGAAAGCATAAATGCAAAGAATATAATTTGAATCTAGCAAGTCAGAGGCAAATTTGTGGCACTCAACTGCCAAAAACAAATGGGTGTCCTTACCATAATGAATATATAGCAGAGTCAAAGCAATGATCAAAATGGTCTGACTTTTATAGACATATGTCACTGACAATTATGATATTCTCAAAAGTAAAATACATAGGTAACATGCTAAAATATTACTTGAATTGTATAATCAGAAAACAAAATTTGAGGATAATGATTGAAAATATACCTTGAATCATAGCATAGAAGCACAACCCCTCAACACATTACTAAACTTGAGAATTTTTACAATGAAGGACATTTGAATTAAGGGAAAGCCAGTTTGAGTTAAGGAAGAACACTAGTATGCTTCCAAAATCTTATAATATTAATCCTTTTTCCATTGTCCCCAAAGGAACCTAGGGCTTTTTACCAGGGTAATTGTACATTGGGGAAAAGTAAATAATCATAATATCCAAGGACTCCTGGATTCTGGCTATGAACTATTGTGGATTTTAGAGAATCCAAAATATTGTTATTGCCCTCCAGTCAGAGTAGGATGTTATAGAGGTCAAGTGAATAATGGAGTTTTAGCCAATGCCTAAGTCTAAGTCAGTCTAGTGTGTCCCTTAATCCACCCTGTGCTTATTTCCCCAGGCCCATATTGAATAATTAGGATAGGTATATCTGCAACTTGATAGAATCCTCATATCTATTCTCTAACCCGTAGAATAAGTTATACTGGTGGTTAAAACCAAATAGAAGCCATTAAATCTTCCTACATCTAGTAGAATAGTAAATTAAGAATAATATCACTTCCCTTGCAGAGGGAGGGTGCCACCTCTTAGTGTCACCAAGAATATGAAAGACCAAGGGGTAGGTGTTCCTACCACTTTGTCATTCAGCTCTCTTATTTGAACTGTGCAGAAGACAGATGGGTCTTAGAAAATGACAATTGATTATCATTAGCCTAATCAAGTGATGATTCCAATTGCAGCCACTCTCCCAGACGTGGTTTCCTTGCTTGAGCAGACTCACAAATATCTTGATAACTAGTATGCAACTAGATCTGAAAAAAATATTTTTGTCCATATCTATTCATAATATGCAATCAGAAGCAATTTTCTCGAGCTGGCAAGGTTAGTAATACACTTTCACTGTCCTAATTTAAAGGTATATATCTACTCTTGAGCATTTTGTCATAACTTGGTTGTTATAGGTTTTGTTCATCTTTATCTTCAATAAAGTATCACTAATATCAGTAAGGTATCATCAATATCAATAATGATACCTATGAGATGATAGTGATTGGACTGTGTGAGCAAGAAGTAGAAACAACTTTGGAGCTTTTGGTAAAGCTTTTATGTGGCAGGCTATGGGAAATAAATCCAATTAAAATTCAAGGTACTCTTACCTCAGTGAAATTTCTAGGCATCCAGAGGTGTGGGGGTATGCCAAGTTATTCCTTCAAAGGTGAAGTATTACACCTGGCCCCTCCTACAACCAAGAAAGAAGCACAATGCTTAGTAAGCCTATTTGAATTTTTGGAATAGCACATGCCTCACATGGGTCTGTTACAGTGCTCCTTTACTGAGTGATTTAAAGATCTACTAATTTTGAGTGAGGCCCATAGCAGAAGGTTTGTAACAGGTCCAGGCTGCTCTGCCACTTTTCACATATTATCTACTATACCCAATTTTACCTGAGATGTCAATGGTAGAAAGAAATGCTGCTTGGAGTCTTTGTTGAACCATACAGGTTGAAAGGTGAATCATAACAGAGGTCCTTAGGATTTTGGAGCAAGAATTTTCATGAAGAGACAACTATTCTCCCACTGAGAGAGAGAGCTCTTAGTCTGCTACTGAGCCTTAGTTAAAACTGAATGTTTGACCATGGGCCACCACATTAACTTGTGACATGAGCTTTCCACCATGAACTGGATATTTTCTGCCCAACCAATCCCATAAAGTCAGATGTGCATAGCAGCAAAAAAGTGTTATATTCAGGATTATTCCCAAGCAAAATTCTTAGGCATGAAGGCATAAGCTACATAAAGAAGTGTCTTAAGTATCCATGATTCTGCCCCTCCAACCTTGCCTTCTGTCTCCCAGCTTTATCCCCTGACCTCAAGGAGCATACTCCATGATCATTTGACACAGAAAGATAAGACCAAGACCTGGTTTACAGATGGTTCTGTAAATTATGAAAACACCACTTATATGTTTACAGCTGTAGCACAACAGACCCCTTTTGGAACATCACTGGAGGACAGTTGTGAAGGGAAATCTTCACAGTGGGTAGAAATTTTGGCTATGTGTATTGGTGTACCATGTACATGGTTGCTTAGAATGAAAACTGAACTGCTATACACTGAATCATGGGATAGATCAATGGTTTGGCTAGATGGTTACAGCCTATGAAGAGATATGTAGAAAGACATTTCCAAATGGAAAAAGGATGTGAAGATATTTGTATCTCATTTTAATGTTGACTAAAAGGTGGACTCAATAGAGGACTTTAAAAACCTATGGATAGGATAACTCATTCTGTGAATCTCAGTCACCTCTTTCCTAAACAACTCTGTCATTGCAATGAGATAATGAAAAATGAATGTGACAATGTGGTTGGAGTTTATGCATGGCCTCAACAATGGGAACTTCCACTCATTCAGAAGGACCCAGCTATGTCTACTCCTAAGTGGCAATTTGCCAGTAGGAGAGACCAACACTGAGGGCCTGATAGGGCAACATCCTCTAAGGCAATCTGTCAGCAGTCTGGTGGTAGGATGATCACATTGAAACATTGCAAACTTATGAGGAGCAGAACTTTGTCTTTACTGAAGTCGACAATTTGGTTATGGATTTGCCTTCCCTACATGTATAATGCTTTGAACAAAACTATCATCCATGAACTTTTAGAATGCCTTATCCATGATCATATCTTCTGACCGAGGACCTCAACTCAAAGCCAAATAAGTAAAGTGATGGGTTCATGCTCATGGAATTCATTGTTATTGCCATTTCCTCACTCTCCTGAAATAGCTGTCTTGAAAGAATAATTGCACCGTCTTTTGTAGATGCAGTTCACAGTGCCTGGTATGCATCAATACCTTTCATAGCTGGTGAAAGGTTTTCCAGAAAGTTGCATACTCTTGGAATCAGCATCCAATATATGCTCACAGTTTTTCCCACAGCTAGGAACCATGAATCTAGGAATTTAGGAGTATAAATGGTTAATGGTGCCAGTCATTATTACCCTTAGTGAGCCATTGGCTAAATTTTTGCCTCCTGATCCTGCAACCTTATGCTCTGGTGGCCTAGAAATATTAGTTTCAGAGTGGTGAATGCTTATACCCAGATACAAAAGTGATTCCATGGAATAGGAAGTTAAGACTGCCTCATGGCCACTTTGGCCTCCTTATGCCTCTGACTCAATAACCCAGGAGGGAATTTATGGGGTTTGTGGTAATGATTTCCAATCTACCAAGGGGAAATGACTGTTACCTTACAAAAGAGGTGAAGAAGAGTATGAACGGAGCACAGGAGACGCCTTAGGATCTCTTAGTGTTATCATGCCTTGGTACTAAAGTCATTGGGAAACTACAATAACCCAATCCAGGGAGGATGACAAGTGTCCCAGATACTTCAGAAATGAAGAAGTGTGTTACCCTTCCAGGTAAGAAAACAACATACATCAAGGTACTTGCTGAAGAAGAGAAAAGGAAGAATGCTAATAAGATAACTGTAACTACAAGCTATTATCAATCAGTTATAGAAATGAGAATTGTAATCTTCATGTTTATTTCGATTTTAAGAATGTTTATGCATATATTCATATATTAAACAAGTATCATTGTTTTCTTGCCTTTCTTTTTCCTTTAACATGTAACACAATACTGATTGACTTAATACCAATACTTAAGTGTTGGTAAATCTACATTCTAGTATTTAAGTTGTGGGATGTTAGAAGAGTAAGCATTGTTAAAAAAAAAAAAAAAAACTATGCCTCCCATTCTGAGGAAGGTTTTACTATGTACTGCAATTTCAGTTGTACGCAGGATAGTTAATATCAAGCTAGGTGGAACTCTGACATCATTATTCCTTTTATTTGGAGATTAATTAGTAAAAGAAAATGTGTTTGGTGTTAAGTTGAAAAGGAGTGGATTTGTGAGGGTTAATGTTGATTGTCAACTCAATTAAATTGTGAGACACTTAGGAAATTAGTAAAGAGCAATTCTGAGTATATCTGTGAGGGTGCTTTCAGAGAGAATTCGAATATGGAGAAATCACCTAGAGAATATAGGTGTCATCATCTTATAGGCTGGGGGTGAAGATGAATCAAAAAGCAAGATTTTGCAAGCTCTTTTCTCCTTGGGCTGATTCATCTTTTGCTTTTCACCAACACCTGTGGACATTAGACTCTAGTTTCTTCAGTCATTCAATGTGGACTTATCTGGTTTCTCTTCAGGGAGCCTCAGGGCCATTAGGTCTTAGACTGGGGCTGCCTCATTGGTTACTCTTGTTCTGACGCTTCCAGATTCTTGGATTGAGCAACTAGTGGTTTCTTTGACTCTCTAGTATGGTGGGATTTTTTATCATAAAAACTAATCAAATAGGGACGGGTTGTAGCTCAGTGGTAGAACACTTGCATTACATGCATGGGGCACTGGGTTTGATCCTCAGCACTATGTAAATAAATAAAATAAAGCTATTATGTCCACCTTCAACTAAAAAAAAATAAATAAAAAATCTGATAAATCCCCTTTTATAATTATTTATATATATTCTATCATTTTTGTTCCTCTAGAGACCCCTTAAAATCCAATGTGTTTGAGGCTTCTGTTGAAAATTTTATATTTTCATTCTGTGCAGTAACTTTCACCCAAAAAAGCCTTTTGATGTGTAATTCCTGTGGTAGCCTGGGAATTCACTGAATTTGTTGTTTTGTTTTAATTATGGTATAGTCATCTGACTTTTTGTACTTACTTTCCATAATTAGCATATTTCAATATTTCTGCAAAATTACCTTTCAAAAAGTACTTTGAAGTATAAATCTCAATGATTCATACATGAGCATCAATAAAATAGAAATACTGTTTTGAAATTTTTCTGTTTTACCCTTCATACAAATTTTATTTCAAAACCTGCATATATTCTCTGACCAGAATTGGATTTGAATCATAATCACACAAATACAGTCAATTCTAATTCCTAGTAGAATTATTCAAAACAAATTCAGTTTATGGAACTACAAAAAGAGTAGTTTGATCATTTACTTATAATTGATTTGACTAAGAAGCTAGTCAAATCAATTATAAGTTAATGAAACTTAGTTTTCTTTTTGCTACCTCATAAAGCTTTGAAATAAATAATGGAAGATATTTGACAATATGAAGTATTTTGAACATTCCAAAACGACATTATGAAATTTTAAGTACTATTTTTATGTCTGTATGCATTTATGTTAAAGATTATACATGTGTATCCATTCTGAAAATGTAAATTTTTTATTTTCAACTTCATCAGTTACCAGTACAAAGATATAAGAAGACTGTGTCAACTGGCTGTTCTTTCATATTTCACTTCTTCATACAACAATTAAAAAAGAATATAATTTTTAAATATCACACTTTGTTTTTTATCATTTGTATATTTTTTACCTAAACTCCTAATTCATCTCTCTAAAAAATGTATATCAAAGTAGAAGAGATTAATCTTGTCAAATGATCAAAAGTGATCCTTTCAACCTCCAAATAAAATTGAATAATATTTTTCACATCTTTCTGATTATCCATGCTACTTAAAAACTGGAAGCTAAAAAGTAGAAAGAAATTTTTATCTATAAAGTAATATTTTTACTGTAATAGTCATCATTCTTGTAATGCTCGTAAAATTCAATCAATGATAAATGTCAAAATTATAACTGAACATACTATGTGTTGTGTGGGGGAAGAGATACATGGAGAAAATCTACTGTGGAATGCTGAAAAAAAAATATGGCTTTTAGTCTCTGGGGAAATTTTTCCAAAGAAAAAAAATGGTAAGATTGAATACTAACAGTCTAATTTCAAAAGAAATTGGCTAAAGGGTAGAATATTTTCATTTGTTTCCAGCTTTCTCCAACCAGTGTTTCACTGAGTATGATTAATAGTTCCATTTAAAATTACTCAAAGACTATGAATAAGGAGATATTGTAAGTAGGAACACTTAGAATTATAAGCTAGTGAAAGAAAATAAAATGAAATGGGAAGTTAATCAAAGGTAATTAGCATTTAAAAGTTTGTGTGTGTCAAGAACTTTAAATATATTCAATATTCAAAATTAATCATCTATTATAGATATTATTATTCCACTTTCCAAATAAACACAAAAAGATTAAAAGAGGTTCAGTAATTCTGGACAGGTGCACAACGTATAATATGAACATGAAGTGCTGACTTTATTCACTTGTTTTCCTTAGTGCTTCTACTTGGATAAATGAGGTGGAGAGTACTGCAGAGTAGGTATTTGATAAAATAGTGTTTGGCTTTGACACTAAATTCAGCTAGGAACATGTATATGAAAAATGTGTAAGAATCTAAGATTTGGGAATACTGGTCAAAGGTCTCTGCATTTGTTGAATCTATAGACTTGGTTAAATTGTGGTTGAGCAAGCACTAATGTATGGGAGTTCAACTGAGGTTAAAAAGGACCATCTGGGGCACCATCAGGGGAGCTTAAAGGCACAATTCCTCTGAGAAGCTGCATTACTAGGAACTTTTGTTTGTACAGTTAATGGAAAAACAGAATTTTGTATAAATGTGTTGGGAGAAGTACAAATAGGTCACACCAGAATCTCAAAATTACAGAAATCAAAGGTACTCTTCAGGATCCTACCATCTATAGGTCATGCTCTCCTTCCTGGTCAAGTGTCCTCATTGTATATATGTGTCACAACAGATTTTGCACCTTGTTTTAAATAAGTGTTTGAGTACCTTCTCTTCCTCCCCATCAGTCATTAGGAAGATCAAATGGTTACAAAATATAATGGAAAAAATATATCTTATGGAAAGCAGATTTTTTTACTTGTTCTTTTTAGATAAACATAACAGTACAATGTATTTTGGCATGTCATATATACATGGAATATAACTTCTCATTCTTTGTTATTGTACATGATGTGGAGTCACACTGCTTCTGTATTCATATATGAACATAGAAAAGTTATGTCTAGTTCATTCTATTGTCTTTCCCATTCCCATCCACCCTCCCTTCTCCCCAAGCCACTCTGTCCAATCCAGTGATCTTCCCTTTCTTTCTACCCTGTCCCACTTATTGGGAGTCAGCATCTGCATATCAGAGAGAAAATTTGGCCTTTGGTATTGTGGGATTGGCTTATTTTACTTAGCATGTCAGTCTTCAATTCCTTCCATTTACTGGCAATTGCCTTAGTTTCATTCATCTTTGTGTCTGAGTAATATTCCATGGTGTATATGTACAATAATTTCTTTATCCATTCCTCTGTTAAAGGGGCTAAGTTCAGTTTTATAGCTTAGTTATTGTGAATTGTGCTGTTATCAAAGTTAATGTGGCCACATCACTATAGTATGCTAATTTTAAGTTGTTTGGATATAAAACAAGGAGTGGGATAACTGGGTCAAGTGGTGGTTCCATTACAAGTTTTCTGAGGAATCTCCATACTGCTTTCCATAGTGCTTGCACCAATTAACAATACCACCAGAAAAGTATGAGGGGTACTATTTTCCCCACAACCTCGCCCACACTTATTGTTGCTTGTATTCTTCACAGTTGCCATTCTGACTGGAGGGAGATGGAATCTCAATGTAGTTTTAATTTGAATTTATTTAATTGCTAGAGATGTTGAGTATTTTTTCATATTTTGATTGTCTAATGATATTTCTTCTTGTAAAGTGTCTGTTTAGTTCCTTTGCCCATTTATTGATTGGGTTATTTGTTTGTTTGTTTTGATGTTTAATCTTTTGAGTTCTTTATCATGGACATTAATGCTCTATCTAAAGAGCAGGTGTCAAAAAATTTCTTCCATTCTCTATGCTCTCTCTTCATGTCCTGATCATTTCTTTTGCTGTGAAGCTTTTTAGCTTGATATCATCCCATTTATTGATTCTTGATTTTTACTTCTTGGGCTTTAGGGGTCTTATTGGGGAATTTGGTTCCTAAACTAACATGATGAAGAATTGGGTCTACTTTTTCTTCTAGTAGGCACAGGTCTCTGGTTCAATGCTTAGGTGCTTGATCCACTTTGAATTGAACACTGTGCAGAGTGAGAGATATGGATCTAGTTTTATTTTGTTACATATGAATTTCCAGTTTTAACAAAGACATTTCCTGAAGAGGTTATCTTTTCTCCAATATATATTTATGGCACTTTTGTCAAGTATGAAATAACTATATTTATGTGAGTTTGTCTCTATGTCTTCTCTTCTGTACCACTGATTTTCACATCTGTTTTGATGCCAATATCATGCCATTTTTGTTACTATAGCTCTGTAGTATAATTTACTGTCTCGTACTATTATGTCTCTTGCTTCACTTTTTTTGCTGAGGATTGCTTTGGCTATTCTGGGCCTCTTATTTTTCCAAATGAATTTAATTACTGCTTTTTTTTCTATTTTTATGAAGATCATCATTGGAACTTTAATAAGAATTGCATTAAATCTGTATAGCCCTTTTGGAAGTATGGCCATTTTGCCAGTATGAATTCTGTTTATCCAAGAACACGGGAAATCTTTCCATCTTCTAAAAAGTCTTCTTCAATTTCCTTTTTAGAGTTCTGTAGTTTTCATTGTAAAGGTCTTTTCCTCTTTTGTTAGATGGATTCCAATTTTTTTTGAGACTACTGAGAATGAGATAGCTTTCAAAATTCATTCTTTCAGTTGATTCATCACTAATGTATAGGAATGTGATTGATTTATGAGTGTTGATTTCATATTCTGCTACTTTGCTGAATTCATTTATGAGTTCTAGATATTTTCTGGTGGAGCTTTTTTGGGTCTTCTAAATATAGAATCATGCCATCAGCATTGCTACTCGTATTCTTTCAATTTCTTTTTTTTTCTATTTGCTTTGGGTAGAGTTTCTAGGACTCTGTTAAATAGAAGTGATGAAAGAGGGCATCCCTATCTTATTCCAGTTTTGAGAGGGGATGCATTCAGTTTTTCTCCATTTTGAATGATGTTAGCCTTGGGTTTACTATACATAGCTTTTAAAATGTTCAGGTTATATTCCTATCATCCTATTTTTTCCTAGTGTTTTCAACATGAATGAATGTTGTATTTTGTCAAATGTGTTCCTTGCATCTATTGAGATAGTCATGCGATTCTTGCCTTTAAATCTGCTGATGTGACACATTACATTTATTGATTTCTCTAAGCTGAAACAAACTTGCACCCCTCTTGATAACAGTGCAAATATCTTTTTAATATGATTTTGTATACAATTTGCCAGAACTTTATTAAGAATTTTTGTATCTATGTTCACCAGGGATATAGGTCTGAGGCTTTCTTTCTTTGATGTGTTTTTGTCTGGTTTTGGTATCATGGTGATACTAGCTTCCTAGAACAAGTTTGAAAGGGTTCCCTCCTTTTCTATTTCATATAATAATTTGAGAAGTATTGGTGTTAGTTCTTCTGTGAAGGTCTGGTATAACTCAGATGAGAATTCATCTGGTCTTGTCTTTTCTTTCATGGTAGGCTTTTATTTCTTCTATTTCATTGCTTGAAATTGATTTGTTTAAATTTTTATGTCTTCCTGATTCAATTTTGGTTTGTAATATGACTCTAGAAATTTGTCCATATCTTTAATATTTTCTATTATTAGAGTATTCATTTTCAAAATAGTTTCTGTTTATCCTCTGTATTTCAGTAGTGTCCATTGTGATATTTCTTTTTTTATCATGACTTTCTTTTAATATGGGTTTTCTCTCTCTTTCTTTAGTTTGGCTAAAGGTTTATCAATTTTATTTATTTTTTTCAAAGGATAAACTTTTTGTTTTGTTGAGTTTTTGGATTTTGCTTATTTCAATTTCATTTATTTTAGTTCTATTTTATTTATTATCTGTGTTCTACTGCTGTTGATGATGATTTGTTCTTTTTCTAGGGCTTCGAGATATGATATTAGGTTATTTATTTGGTTGACTTTCTGTTCTTTTAAAAATGAGCTCAATGCAATGAACTTTCCTCTTAGTACTACCTCCATGGTGTTCCAGCAATTTTGTTATGCTGTATAGCTATTCTCATTTATCTCTCAGTGATTTTTTTATTTCATCCCTGATTTCTTATGCTATCCATTGTTCATCCAAACTATATCATTTAGTCTCCAGGAGATAGAGTAACTTCTATGTTTTTATTTCACCATTGATTACTAATTTCATTCCATTATGATCTCCTAGAATGCAAGGTATTATCTCTATTTTCTTATATTTACTAAAAAATTGCTTTGTAGCCTAAGATATGGTTTATTTGGAGAAGGATCAGTGAGCTGCTGAAAACAAAATTTATTCAGTTATTGATGGGTGAAATATTTATATACATGTCTCTTAAGTCTGAAACATTGTATTTTTTTTAGTTCTATAAATTTTTTTATTTAGTTCTTATTTGGAGAATCCATCCAATGATGAGAGAGCTGTGTTAAACTCACACAGGATTATTTTGTTATAGTCTATTTGATTCTTGAAGTTGATAAGGATTACTTGATGTACATAGATGCTTCATTGTTTGCAGCATAAATATTTATGATTGTCATTTCCTGCTGATATATAATCCCTTTAAGTATGAAATGTCCTTCTTTGTCCTTCCTGATTTACTTTGGATTGAAGTCTACTTTATCTGACATGAGGACAGAAACCCCTACTTGTTCATGTGATCCATGTGAATGATGTTTTTTCCCATCTTTTTACTCTCAGTCTATGGCTGATATTGCCTATGCTATGGAGACAGCACATTGTTGAGTCTTGTTTTTTAATCCAATCTGCCAGTCTATGTCTTTGAATTGATGAGTTTAGGGTATTTAAATTCAATATTATTCTTGAGATATAATTTTTATACCTTATCATTTTGATTTATTTCTGGTTTTTAATTTGAATCAGCTTATCCTTTGATTGACTATTCTTCTATTACAGTTCCTCCCTTTCCTTGTTTTCACTTTTATTTTTCATTTCTTTTTTATAAAATATTTTATTGAATGTGTTTTGTAGAGCAGGCTTTCTAGTTGTGAATTCTTTTAACTTTTGTTCTTTTATATTGTCGTCAATTTAGAAGCTTAATTTTGCTGAGTATTGTAAACTTGGCTTGTCAGGTCTAAAAGTGCAATTTAATTCTTTTCCTTGCCAAATCTAGTTCAGAATCTGCTTATAAATACGCTGGAAAATTTGTGGCTGTTAAAGAATTTTTTTCCAAAAAAAAAAATAAAATGAAAGAAAAAAAATTACAAGGTATATTGAGTGTTTTCAGAAACTGAAAAAGAAATTCAATCTCAGAAACATGGTCTAAATTCCATTTATTAATGAAGAGCTGAGAAAATATTTATTCTTCTTAAATGTACAATGGGTGAAAAATAAAAGAGAAGACTAGAAGTCAAATTATAATCTATCATTTGTTCATTGAAGGACCTTAGGCAAGTCACTTATATTCAGAGCTCTAGTTTCTTTTTGGGTGAATTTATCTATTATTTAGATAATGAGTGCATGCTTTCCATGTCCCTTCTCTCATTTCTTTGAAGAATTTATTATTAATTATCTTTGGTGCTTCAGTAACCTTTGTTAACTTCATTAGCATGTTCTGGTACAGAGAAAAAATAAAACATATCTAATAAATTATTGAGATAAAGTATACATAAGATACTAGTTGGTAAACAAACTAATCATTAACACTTTGCTGTTATTGCAGAAAATAGAGGTGCTCCCCAAATATCTCAACCTCACTGATAATAACTAAAATTTTTATTGAAAATTTTGGTGTATAAACTTTTTCTTCTTATCAAATTTGGGTCATTGGAACTAAATGAAGCTTATTTAGAAAACCAGAGAAATCACTCTTTCCATTAGTGCAAAACTTGAAAATTCCATGAGGATTCTTTATCTAAAATATACATTTAGGGTTATGCTGTGATGATAATTTCAAGTCTAATGGAGAAAACTAACAATTCCTTCTTTTCTTCTCCCTGTGTGTGTTCCTATTTCTTTCATGGCACAGAAAACGCAGAATGTCATTCTTTCATTATGTGTTTCTCTCTGTTGGACTATGATACCTCTGCATCAATAACTACTTGGGCTTTTCATATGCAAGAGATCTTCTAGCCGAACACATATTATAGATAAAAAGAAAATAGAAAGAATGGTAAATGGTTATGAGCATGTTAAGTAAATAGGTAATTCACATTTGGCTTTCAATTTTTTCTTACCTGAGTCCCTTAGAGTCTCTATTTTCTTGGATGAATAAAAGATTATTCTCTTTTCTTACTCTTACAACAACAACAACAACAACAAGATAGTTAAAACTACTAAGAGCCTAAGAGTCATTTCATATTTGTAAACATGTTCTGACTCTAACCACTTTCTGATAGTGGGTTTTCATGAAAGCCTTCAAAATCACAAATAGTTTGTTTGCAGTGGGTTTAGTAATCTCTACCTTACAAGGTAGATTTGAGAAATACAAAAGATAAAATATGGAAATCCCTACTATGGTACCTAGTGTGTGAATAGTAAGTACCTCTCAACAGTATTCTCATCCCATCAAAAAAGAAGTTTCATCATGTAGTAAGTTTCTCCAAATTGCCAAAAGATATTATAGCTCACAAGATCACTTGTTAATAAAATTTTTCATTCTAATTATTTCTATATAGTGCTTATTCTAAAATCTTAGGCAATTTATTAACATTATGATATCTGTAATATCATGAGAACTAGAATTTCTCTCACACTAATCAAACATAAATTCTTATTACAGTTTATAAAATAAAAAGAAAAGTATTTTTTCTTAATGCAGCATTTCACAACAGTTGCTAATGTTTAATTTCACTTTAACAAAATGAATAACAATCCTACCACCAAAGATCATATTTTGGAAATATCTACAAAAGTCTTGCTTTTTGCTGTATTATTATTTTTTATCATCCTTACATAATGATTTAAATATTACATTTCCTCACCTCTAAAATTATGATAATTAGAATTAATTGGAGGTTTTGAGACTTAAATGAAGCAACAAATTCAAGGTTCTTAGTAAATAAATAATAGTTTAACACATTTATTACCAAGTATTTGACTATTATTGTTACTAAGACACTTACTCATGACTTTATTTATCTACTATCCCTAACTACATGAAACAAAAAATGTTAAATTATACTTAATCTTCCTATCAGCATGGGGAAAAGCATTTCAATAATTGTAACAGAAAATTGTATTTTAAAAAATCTAGATTTACATTTGTTTTCTCTTTTAGGCACTTTCATGATATTCTCTCCTTTGGTCTTTGCTGATAGTAATGATATGCCTAACTCCCAACATGTACAACTCAAAAAATAATCAAGAATATATAACCTTCAATTGTAACTGAAATGTTCTGTCTAACAAGGGCCTGATGACCTATTTTTCTTTTCTTTCTTTCTTTCTTTTTTTTTTTTTTTTTTTTTTTTTTTTGGTGGTGGTGGATGTTTCTGGTAATTGAACCCAGGGGAGTTTCACCAGTGAGATACATGCCCAGCTCTTTTCAGATGAGATGTTGTGAAGTTTTTGAGGCTGGCATCAATCTTGGTATCCTCCTATTTCTGCCTCTGACTCACTGGGATTGTAGGCATGCACCACAACAGTAAATAATCCTTAAGAAACTAATGAAACAAATTTTACTGAAAGCTTTTCCCCCATGAAGGGATAGCACAAGTGCTTACTGTAAACATTCACAGGGATTCCGTCTGTAGACATTATTATATTCATATCATAGATGAGGAAACTGAAAGTTAATTTGTTGAAAGATACTATGAAAAAATTTGCAATAATTTTTAGTCTATAAATTAAATGAGTTTTGTTTCATCACAGTCATTATTTTAAAAATGGATATAAATTTCCTTTTCAGAGTTGTTTCTACTCTTGAAATGCCCTTCCCCTGATCATTCTCTCTGCCCTCTATCTCTGAGGGATAAATGTCCCATTTGTTGCCATCAACTATCATAAACTTTCTTTCCTCTCTACTTTCCTGGCATTGGTAATGTTAGCTAGGGTTTGATTAAATTAGTGTCCTTATTTTATGTAAAACACATTAATTTTTGTTACATTATTTTACATATGTTTTTTAAATGCCCTCTGAAATAGCATACTTAAGACCTTTTGACAAAGAAGTGCAAAATTATAAATTCTAAGATAAAATTACTAAAAATATTTTCTTTACATCAGTATTCATAAAAACATAACACTTAAAACCATATTTTCAAATTCAGAGAATATATCATTTGTCGTGTACAAATGATAAAAGATGGTATAGTTAAAAGGTGGTATAGTTTACTAGAAAGAACATAAGATTGATTATGAAACTTTTGGATTCAGTTCCTAGTTCTGCTGTTGCTCAATTTTGGCAAGATTTAAAATATAGTCAACTCTTCACTTATTTTATGCATATGAGCTAAATTAAATGATTCCCCTCCCACCCATATGGTGGTCTTTGTGCACAGATGCAGTTAGTGATACATGCTGTACAAAATCCCAGCTGAAAACTGAAAATAGGGATTTCATTTATTTCTATTTTTTTTATTCTTAATAAGCTTAAGAAGGAAAAGCAAAGAAGGAAACAAACAGATCATTCACTAAGTCCTCACTTAGTGATGGGAGATAAAAAAAAAAGGGCTACAAACAAAAAGGCGGAGAAAAGAAATTTAAGTGAAAAATGTATTCAAAATGGAAAAAAAAATCACATTACTTGTAAACTTCTTCAAATAAGTGTTTTCAAAACAACTGTTCTTCAAAAGAAGCACACAATAGCTATGTATGTCCCCCAAAGTCCTATTGAAAAAAAACACATTTTTAGATTAAAACGTGGGTTCTCCATTTTATTCCAAAAGTATAAAAAATCACAAATCAAGGTAGGTAAGCATAACCACTCTGGAAAGTTGTATGGAGATTCCTCAAAAGCTAGGAATGGGAGGGCTGGGGATATAGCTTAGTTGGTAGAGTGCTTGCCTTACATGCACAGGCCCTGGGTTTAATTCCCAGCACCAAAATTAAAAAAAAAAAAGAAAAAAAAAACCTAGGAATGGAACTACCATATGACCCAGCTATCCCACCCCTCAGTATATATCCAAAGGATTTAAAATCAGCATACTACAATTATGCAGCCATATCAATGGCCATAGCAGCTGAATTCACAATAGCTAAGCTATGGCACCCATCCAGATGCCTCTCACCAGAGGAATGGATAAAGAAAATGTGGTATACATACAAAATGGAATATTGCTCTGCCATAATGAAGAATTGACTTTATGAAGTTTGCTGGTAAATACATGAAACTGCTAAGTGAAATAAGCCAGTACCAAAAAATCAAAGGTCAAATATTTTCTCTGATATATGGAAACTAATCCAAAATAAGGTGGTGGTAAAAAAAAATGGTAGAAAATCAGAGGAGTAAACAAAGGAGAATTAAAAGATGAGAGGAGTAATGGGATTGGGAAAGTCAGTGGAATGAATCTGATCTAACTTTCCTATGTACATTTATGAATATACCACAGTAAATCTCACCATCATGCATGTCCACAAAATACTAATAAAAAAAAACTTTACACACATATTAGAAAAATCAATAGAGTAGAGGGAAGGGAATGGGGTGGGAGGAAGGAGGGAAAGAGTAAATACTGGGGACTGAATTAAAACAAATTTCATGCTTTTATAAGTATGTCCTTATATGTTCTATTGTCATGTATAACTAAAAAGAAGCAAAAAATATTTACAAAAAAATCAGGATAGAGAATTTATAGTACTGCATATATTTAATTAAGACCATGCATAATTATCCATTTTTAATATTAAGCTCTAAGGTAGGTAGAATTTACATAAAATTAATTATTTTCTGTAATTTAATTCTCATAATTTTCTGTTCAGAGTATTCTTTTCTTCCAGATTAATATGACATTTTCAGGAGAGAAGCAGATTTATAATTCTTCAAGGTAAATCCAATTTGAATATATAGAAGGGTTTAACATAGGTATGTATGTATATTATCGACACAAATCTACGTGACTATACATGTAAATTTACTAAAAAGATGCACACAGTAACTATGCCATTCAGAATTACGTTTTAGGTAAAATCATTTTTTCATCTGTATATGATATATTTTACTTGCCAGTTTATTAGAAAAATCTTACTTATGTCCAAATTGCTCACATTTTGAGTGAAAAAAAATCGTATTCTTGCAAATATCCTGTGTCCTTACTTCAAATAGTGAACAAATATTAGAAGTATATAAATTACACAGACAAAATTTGGTTAAAAAGAAAAATCTCAGATATTTTTAGCTCTATGTCAGTCACAAACAGAGACTGAAACAGTATTCTTGTTGGCATCTGCAAAATAGCCACTTAATGCCTAGCATGTTTACTTCTGCAGAAAGGATCAAAACACTGAAAAAACAATTGCTATTCTACTGAAGTGTTTAGGATTGAATACGAGAGTGCAGTGGGCTTATGGAGACATCATGGGGCACAGATACAAAATATATTCATATAAATAAGGAAACTAAGAAAAAAGTGTTTCCTATCTTGTCTCTATTCACTATCAATCCTGAACCAAGAGGAACTCTGTACAGTGGGAAAAGGGTAAGCAGGAGGCTCTTAGAAGTCCCCACTAACAACATAGATGGTTGAAATACTGCTGCTGCAGACCATAGAACACTCACAGGATATAAGCCTTATTTCTGGTGCATCATAGCCCAAGAGAAAAGCACAACCCATGTTGTACCCTCTTCCACTTATGTGGCTGATGCAATGTATCAACTGAGAGTCCAACCACCCAGGACCCATCTCGGGTGGCTACTCCCAGTAGCTCAATCAGCCTGGCCTTAAGAACCAGCCCAGTGGCCCAGCCTTCCCATTTCTACCATATAGCTTTGTAAAGTGGTCAGACAACCTGCCCAGGGCCATGAAGCCCAAAACCCTACAGCAGGAGATGGATAGCCATGCTGGATAACACTCAGCCCCAGGAAGCAACCAGGCAGTCTGCCCTAAGAAATTCCAGCTACGAGGACTTGGAAAGATGCTAAGTGGCCACACTCACCTACATGAGTCCCTGGAAAACATCTGGGGAGCCTTTCCTGAGTGGCTTGGTCCATTGTGACAACTAAGAAACAGCTAAGCAGCCCCATTTACCCTCCCTTGGTCTTAGGTAAAAACTGGACAGTCAATCTTGATCAGGTTGTCCGCCTGAGATCAGGTTTTAGACACTGACTCCCCATAAAGGCTCATCAGTGCGGACTTGATCCAACATGACCCTTAGGTATCTCACTCCTAATATCAGGCACACTGCACTACACCTGTCTGAACCCTGCAGAACAGGCCTTCCCTCACAATGTTCTCAGAAACTAATGAATGACCTGCTTTTCCTACCACACCAGCTGCAGCTTGCATGTATGGGCCCAGAAGAGTGGACCTGAAACCATTTATGACCCCCCAAAATTGACAGTATCCCTGAACCTAAGCTCAAAAAACTGTACCCACAGCTGCTGCAAAAACTGCCCCACCTAAAAGAACTGCATCCCTGATGGAAGAACGATCCCACAGACTCCTGCAATCTATAATAGTGAGTTGCCTGCAGGACTTACTGATCTTGCTACAGAAGAAGTTACATGCACCACCAAAAGACAATATAGTCTTACCAATTGCCTCAATGAAAATGTTTCATTACCAATGTAACTTATGTAAATTAACATGACCATTATGGTAAACCATTATGGTGACTTTAAAAAGTAAAAATAGAACATATGGTCCAGCTATCCCACACTGAATACGTATTCAAAATAAGTGAAAATAGTAGGTTAAAAATATATCTTGGAAGTGAACAGGGGGGATCACAAACTGAAATTGATTTTCATGCATGTATGAGTTTGCCCAGATGAACCCCACTACTATGTATAAACAGAAAACTCTACTACAAAAAAAAAAAAGTATCTGCACTTCCATAATAACTGAAGCACTGTTCACAGTAGCCAAGAGGTGAAATCAACATGAGGGGTCCATTAATAGATGAACAGATAAAGAAAAAGAATACACATACACAATTGGATATTGTTCACCCATGAAAACGAATGAGTCTGTCACTTGAAGCAACATATATGGAATTCAAGGATGTTACATTAAGTGAAACAAGCCAGACAAATATTACATGTTGTTGCTCATATGTGGAAGCTACAGTTTGATTCCACGAAATAAGGGAGTAGAATGGGCATCAACAGAATTTATAAAGGGTAAGGGAGAGGAATGATGGAAGGAGATTAGATAATAGGTACCAAAATGCAGCTGCATAGGAGGAATAAGTTCTAATATTCTACAGCACAGCAAGGTGAATATTTAACAATAATTATACATTCTATAAAGAACTAGATGAAAGAAGTTCAAACGTTCCTAATACAAAGAAATGATAAATGTTTAAGGAAATGGAAATGCTAATTACACTGTTTTTATCATCATACATTTTATACATTTATTGAATTATAACAATGCACCACATAAATATGATCAGTTCTTATACATCCATTTTAAAAAGGCAATGATCATACCAATATTCTAAGCTAACAAAAGAAATGTTGTATCTCAATCTATGGCAGCATGCATACAGTAAGAAGTAAAATGTTAGAAAATTGCTGTTCTGGATATCTCTAGCTGTGAAGCTAGCCACATCAAGAGTTAGTGGTTAAAAATAATTATTTGCTCAGGTCACTGCCCTGAAATTTTAGTAGAGTTGAGTGGAATGGCCCTTGTTCTACAGGGTGCAACTGCTACCAGGGGCTGAAGAACCTACTTGCAGGACACTGCACTCATGTCACTGTGAGCTTCACCAGCTTCACCAGCCAAAGGTGTCACTTCTTTCCTAGTGAATATATCCTCACAGCTGCTTGAGCCTCTTCCCAGGATTAAAATGGCTTTCAAGACAGATTATTCCAAAAGGTAAGAAGTGAAAATTGCCACTATCCTACAGCCTGAGCCTCAAGTCTAGAAACATATGCTCTCTATCAAACCTATCATAGAAACCTTCCATTTTCAAGGACAAGGGATGTCAATGGTAGAAAACAGTCCAAGATTTTTGCATCCCACTTTCATTTTCATAATATTCAGCAAAGCTATAAAGGGCAAATATATAACCAGAGAAATCAGTGAGGTAGAATGGAAATATCCACTAATTATAGAACTTTATTTGTCAAACTGTCTTCTTTGTGTTTTCCAATATATAAGGACTATATATCATTTTTCAAGGTATCAAAATTACATATTCATCTTTAAGAGCAATTGAATGAATAAATTCAACAATTTTACCTATCCTGAAGAAACAATTTTATATGCAAGAAATATAAAGTTTATTTTCCTTTTAATTCCCTTACTATTTTGCTAATAGAAAAAGTTCAATTTAAAATGGTTAACATAATTATGATTGTTTTATTAAATTATAAATAAATCACTCATCATTTTAACAGCTATTGTTTTATGATGCCTAACATCCATGGTTAATAAATATTATAATTATTTGATAGAATTAGGACTTATAATTATTATAATTGTTATTATTTTATTCAGTTTATCCTAGACCATCATAAAATTTATTTTTAGATTAATATAATTTTTAAAATTCAATTTAAAATGTGTTAATTATATCCCTCATTCAGCAAAACTCAAAACTATATCACTGCTTCAAAAATTTAATTTATGTTTTCTTTTTTTTTAAAGAGAGAGGTGTGTGAGAGAGAGAGAGACAGAGAGAATTTTTAATATTTATTTTTCAGTTTTTGGTGGACACAACATCTTTGTATGTGGTGCTGAGGATCGAACCCAGGCTGCACGAATGCCAGGTGAGCGCGCTACCGCTTGAGCCACATCCCCAGCCCCTAATTTATGTTTTCTTAAGTTGCAAAAACAAGTGTAATAACTTAGCACTCTAATGTCTATAAAACAATGCTGTGATAATCCATAATCAGAACTACCTCTCATACAAATGAGACACAAGAAAACCACTGAAGTATGAACTTCTATAACAAGGATTTGCTTTTTTATAGAGATAGGATCCTTGTGTTTGCTGACTTTTATACAAGACACTAAATCTATTGGTGTTTGTTTCTTTTTATGGTCCATTTGATTTCTTTCATCTTGCATGGGATATATTCCAGAGCAATCCTATCTCTGTCTCCTTGGAAAAGGCCCTAGGGAGGCACCAGAGAGCTGTTTCCACCCACACACCTCTTTACCAGGTAGCGCCTTTGCAAAGATTCTTTGCTGAGACAGTGGTAAATAGAAGTGACAGTAATTTTAGCTGAGTCTGAGTTGTCATTCCTGCCAGTCTTTGAATGCTGAGTAGGCTTTGTAGACTACTTCACAAATTGACAGAGCTGCCAAAGGAAAATACTACTGAAAGAAGTGAATGCTGAAAAATAGAAGAGATCTTAAAGGGTCATATATTCATAATCCAAAGGGCAAATACTATTTCATCCTGTCTCAAGACTATCTGACATATATGTTCTTTAGTACTTGAAAAATGATACACTTATTTGAATCTTCGATTCAAATCCTTCAAGTATACAAAATGTTCAACACCAGCAATTGTTAAATTGACACTTAAAATGAGGAAAAAATAAGATATTTTAAGGAATTTGCCTCTTATTAGATTCATGACTTGTTCATGATTAGAAAACAAAGTAAGGATTTGTGTCTAGCTAGGTGAGATGGCATATACCTGTAATCCCAGCAGCTCAGGACACTGAGACAGAAGGATTGTGAGTTTAAAGCCAGCCTGAGCATCTTAGTGAGGCCATGTCTTAAAATAAAAATTAAAAAGGTTGGAGAGTATCTTAATTGATAATACACCCCTGGATGCAATTCCTGGTACAAAAGAAATGGAATTTGGATTTAGGTTACAGTTTAGAACAATTATAGTTATTGTCAAAGGTTTCTACTAATATATGTTCTACTAATATATGTTCTCAATGTATATGATATAGCAGCCTATTTTCAATCTTTTTTATACTAAAAATTTTACAAGTAAATTGTTTTCATATAAATAATACCCTGGAAAAACTGTACATTATTAAAGGAAACTTGGAACAGATATTTAGTTTAAATGATAGAAGACTGTTTTTGTTCTATTCAACATAGAAGAGTTGAATATAATATGTAATAGAACCATTTCTTGGTTTTCATGGGGCATTGTTTACAGGGCCTTCATGGATACCAAAATCCACAGATAATCAACTCTTATTTAAAATGGTCTAGTATTTATATGTAAGCTTACCCATCCTCCCATATATTTTAAATTACCTTCAGATCACTTATAATCACTTAAAATTAAAATGTAAACACTTTGTAAATCATTTTATACCATGTTGTTTAAGGCTTAATAACAAGAAAAAAAATATGTACATATCCAGATGACATTTTCCTGAATAATTTTGATCTGTAATTGGTTGAACACACAGATATGGAACCTAAAAATAAGGAATCATAGACACAAAACCAAAACCAAATATATATATGTGTGTGTGATATATATATTTCTTAGTCTATTTCTGCCAAAATAACAAAATGCCTGAGATGGGTAATCTAAGAAGAACATAAATAAATATATTTTCATGGTTCTGAAGACTGGGAAGTCCTTAATGAATGCTTTCACATCTAATGAAGACTTCTTGCAGCATGGTGGTCTGGTGGAGCAATGGAGAAGCAAAAATGGGTTAAAATGTTATGTTCTTATCTGACAAGACACTTCAGGGGAGGAAGTCATTTTCTCTCACATACCCTTTTCAATGGAGCCCTAACCCATAAGGAAAGAGTGCTTATGTTCTGATTGCCTCCCAGGAGCCTTACCCTCCCGTATTTGGTAATTAGGTTTAAGTTCAGCAGGAACTTTAGAGGAAATCAACACTTTTAAACCATAAGTAACCACATCTATATCTACATTTAATTTCTTTAATTATTTCTCTAGATAGACATTTAGATATAGTGAGACAGAGAGGAGAAAGAACAGAGAGAAAAAGAGGGAGGCAGATTGAAATTAATAAAGGGAATTGTTCAGATGCCATAGCCAAAAATAAGCAACTGGTTTGGAAGCTACATGGCATGTGTATAAGATGACCTGATTTATTTGGAATGTTCCAGAAAATAATTGTTTTACTGGCTTAATTAATAGCATCATCTTTTGTGCTTATATGTTTTCTGAGTTAGATAAAATATTATCTGGTCACTACAGATATGGGGCTGTGAAATCCAAAGGCTCCAGTCAAGGCCCCTGAATTGGTATAGGCTACAGCCCATGACATGACCAAAGGAGAAGACTTTGTTCATGCATGAGGAAAGGCGCTGCCAACTATATCAAGTAGTAGTCTGAAATGGGAGATCACAAGTTGAAATGATGTCAGCTGAGACTCAACAGGAACCGAAGTCTGAATCACAAACTCTTTGGTGACTACTCCTGTATCTGAAAACTAACATAAACATTGTTCCTTGTAAAGGCTTCTGGAGGAACATTTCTACACTTTGGTTCCATCAGGAAAACAAACTGACTTCAATGAAACAACTGGTTTAATATGAATTGTGATTTCATGATGATGGGGAGAGCTGAGAAAACTACAGAGAGATTGTTATCAAATATAAAATGCTTACAGGTGAGGAGTAAGGAAAACAAGTGTTAAACCCTCTTCCTAAGCACTGGTGCAGGTGATTATCAAAGGCTGGAATGGATGATCAAAAGGTCTCCCCACCAGTTTCCTCAGCAGAGCCAGGTAGGTTTTCTCACATTTCTGAGTTGATTATTCAGTCTACCCAGGAGTCTGAAAGAAAATACTTTGTAAATATTGCATGCTTGTGTTATTGTTAAACTATGACCTAGCCCTGTGTAAGATAAATGTTCTGGAAATTGAACTTCCCTGCTTTTGCTCAGCAGAGCAGAGGAGACCTCAAAAGGGGAGTATGAATTTGATACCAAGTTGACATTGGACATACAATAGTCCCTAGCAGATACATGCCCATACCCAATAAATACCTCCTATAACTCGGGGACTTGTGACACGTCTCCTGAGGAAAATTCCTCGGAATCAGTCACACATAAAATTGCAAAGTACAGAAATACTTCCTTCCTTCTGAAAACAAATTAGCAGAAAAAGGAAATCTTCACACCCTGACATCTACATATATTTAAGAATCTGGAATATATTTTACAATACAATTTTATATTTGAATAAAATTATTCAGCTATAAAAGAAGAAATAGAGGCCATATGAGCTTAAAATGTTTTTAAAATGCAAAAATTCCAGAAATAAATAATATTGTCCCCTAAATATAAAGTGATGTTTTGGGCTGGAGATACAGCTCAGTGGCAGAATATTTGTCTAGGGAGCAGAAGGTACTGGATTTCATCTCCAGCACTGGACAAATAAAAGTTTGTACTAAAGAGTTAATTAGTTGCTTATTACTTATTTAGTTATTTTGCAAGTGTATCTGGAGAAATTATCAAGGCTACATCAGAGTGAATTTCAGATGATGATTGAGCCAGTCTGATAAAATGAGACTCCAGATATATGTCTAAAGTAACAGAAGAGGTTGAGAAAAAGAGATAGAAATGAAAAGCTATTTTCAAACAGAAAATGAATTTAATTTTCTCTACAATATAGAAAGCTATGTTCTCAGACTGAAAGAGCACAATGAGTTCTGAGTAGCAAAAGGAAAGCAATCTCCACTTTGATAAAATTGAGGGCTTCAATTTATTTCTACATATACGTAAGGAATTATAATTGAGCAATGAAGATATATATTAACATCTAAGTCACTTACAACTCTACTGGCTAGCAATTTGACCTTAATCACATAATCTTTTCAGCCTTAGTTCATTCCTCTGAAAAGTGCAAGCAATACTAATGATTCTCTCTATGGCCAAGGCATATGCTAGATGCAAATACAGGCATAATATTTGGAAATGACTTAAGAAATTATAGAAGAATATGCATATACAAGCCATTTGATTAGCACCATCATTGATTTGAAAACTCAAGATAAATATATATATGCATAAATATATGTATGTGTGTGTATATATATAGAGACAGAGAAAGAAATGAAGATCTCTCTATATATACATATATATCTTTTATTACAAGTATGATTGCTTTGAAGTTTATTTAAAGTGTTTACTAGGAAGAAAGAAATTCAAAAAAGAAAAAAACATTGGAAAGTGACTGCAATTATTTAGGGCAGAACATTTTTAGACAAAGGATGGATGAAATATATATATTTTTTAAATTCTCATATCCATTAAAGCATCATAACTGTACTCAAATGATGCTATTATGTGAATTATAATTCTGCAATAAGAGTACAAGTTCAAGTTCAAAACCCCTTTCAAATACAAGAATTCCTAATGATGAAGACTGATGGTTTCAGGTTGTTCTGACCTCCTTAGAATTAGATGTAAATAGGGAGTTCTTCAGTTTTGGAGACCCCATATTAAACTGTCACTTTTCATACTGAACTGAGTCATGGGGTGAATATGTAGAACATTAGCTGTACTGATCTAAACATGTACAAAATATTTTCTTTTAAAAAAGAATGATTTGGAAAATCAAGACTAAACACAAATCTTCCTGCTAATAGTCATGAAAACCACCGTAAAGCTTCTGGACCTGTCATTTATCATTGAATCAATAATAAAAATTAGCAGTAGCAAAGTTGAGATTTTAAAAATGACAGATTGAAAGATAAAGATGTTTTTGATTATGATGCTTTGATTTAACATATTACTAAGAAAAACTTTGCATATATTATAAATTACAGTATATTTTAATTATAGATTTTTTGCATATAATAATTTCTCAAAATACAGATCCCTTAAGATTATTTCATTAAAGGAGAGAATTAATTTTTATAATGAAAACAACTGTGAGTATGAGTACCTTTGTGATAGAAGGTCTCCTATAGCTTTTTTCTCAAGGAGGTCAAAATAAATTGGGCCAACCTTAATCAAGGTTATAACTTCCTTGAGACTTATCTTCTGACAGATCATTCTTTATAATCATTTTCTTTTCTGTAAGCAACTATTGTCTGGGGTTTTTCTGCTTCCTTTATATTCCCCTGTCTATAAATCAAAAAAGTGATCTGACGGTCAATTACTCTCGCCTTTTTGAATAGTCTATATTCAATTAGAATTGATTCATATTTAAATATAAATTAATTATAGCTTTCAGGTTTCTGGTTTATGGGTGACAGTCTAATTAGACAGTGAGCTTTAACAACACTGTCTGAATCCAGAAGGAAAGCTGTGTGTATTGGGAATCCAAGAGGAGACAGGAAGTCTGTCCCTGTGGACAGGAATCCTACAGAGAGAATGGATATGTTTTTATGATCAGATTTTGACCCAGCATCAAGGCCTCTCACTAAAACTTCACAAGACATTCAAATACTTTCCTTGCTTCCAAAACTATTGATTTTTTTTTTTTTTTGAATCATAGGTGATGTTGAATGTTGACTCGCTAAAATACACCAAAACAATTTGTTCATGAGACAAAGAAAAGTTCATTTCTTGCCTTGGTAAAGGAGAACAGTGACCTAGCAGCAAGGAACACATATTGATTGAGATTTTGAAGTCTGGTTCAAGATAGGTCTTTCAATATGGGGACTTAAGATTTAATAAGCTTCAAAATAGTTACTTAGAAATGTGAAGGGGTCTTGATATATATCATTCTCTAATTTCTTGGAATGAAAAATACAATCACTTTAAGTTTTACTTTTCTGGGAAAGAATTTTTTGTAATCCTAAAGTTAAGTTGATAAAGTCAGTGGAGGATAAAAGGCCTGTTAAGGTAGACAGTAAGCTCTATGAATGTAGACAGTCTCAGCTCTCATCAGGGAGTGCCAGGAAAACAATATCAAGCCTGATGAAGCAAGACTGAGCATAGCAGACACCTAACAGAGAAACAGGAGGATCAATGAGGAGAAATATTTACACAAAGAAACAAAATTATAATACTGTATTTTAAAATAAGTATGGCTTAAACATACAAAAACATGCAAATGCAGAAACACTAAAAAATAAATAGCGCTTTTATTTAATTTGAAAAAAATGTTCATAACACAAAGACTAAATAGCTATTGGCTAGATGGGTAGTGCTGAAAAGTCAACTAATGAGCAGATGGTATTAACTGAGAATTATTTCTATAGGAAAAGGGATTTAGAAAGTTTGAAGGAAACTGTAAGAGACATGGGGAAATCATATGATTCAACATTCAAATTGCAACTGTACCAGAAAGAAAACACCAGGACTGTTGATAAATCAGTGATAAAAAAAATTCCACGAGAGCTTGTCCTATTGTCAGAGTTAAGTATGCATTTGTATCATAAACAAGCATATTTTTCAATGTAGAATTTTTTTAAAAACTGCTTCATGGAACACAGCCTTGCGACTAATAAAAGAAAAAAAAATACTGTTGGTGCTGCTGAAGAAATCCTAAAATCACACTATCTGACCATCTTAGAAAGAGTGCAGTACCTTGACAAGGGGTACAGTACCTTGGAAAGGCTGGTCCAACCCTTGGATGGAAGTCTCTTTCTTGGATAACATTTATTTCCGTGAAACCATGAGATGCAAAAAGATTTTCATACTTTAGTGACCCCAAATTCTTAAAATGGAAGAACCTATATCCTGTTACATACAACTACTTCTGTAGCTTGGAATTTATTGCTTTCAATAGCATTAGATAAACAGATAACAGATCACTTGCTTGCAATTTTTTCTTAGCTTCTTTAACTGAATTCCAGTCTGGCTGCATTTCTAATTTCTAACAAAAACTTTCTTCTATTGTTCCAGACCACAGCTTCAACCTTCCTTCTTCAGTCCGCTTTGCACCTCCTCGCCAGATCCACCCATTGATCATTTTAAGAGTCATTTGGTGGAATGGTTTTATTTAATAGTATTTCCTATTAAAATCTATGCTTTTATATTACCACAGAATTTACTCTTACATAGCATTTATATCCACAGCTGGATAGAGAATTCCTTTAAAAAAAAGTGCTATGGAAATGAATCCATTTTATTGAGAAAAGCATTCATGTTTCTTTACAGTGATTTTTTTTTTTAATTAAGTACCACTTCTCAGCTGCTCGTCATAAATGTCACACAAGATAGGTAAAATGCTATTGTGGTCCAGGAACTGCAATTTTATTTTGAGCAGCTAAAGAAAATTTTTTTAAAAAAATGATCCCTTATTACTGGCTTTGGTTTCCCTTTAAGTTCATAAAGACTGTTAGCTAAAGTCACAGAGTTTAGAGAAGCATCCTGCCTTGCTCTGGTACCCCCAATACAACCAGATTTAGACAACATCGCTCCTTTTGATATGAATGTAAGCATATTATTTTATTTATTTAATTTTTATTTTTCAGCACTAATATTAATACATTCTCTTCATGTGCTTCATCCTAGTGTTTATATCATAATGGGAATGAAAGTTCTGTTTCCATTTTTACTTCATCACTGTGGAACAAAGGAACAAAAACAAATGTGGATTAAAAAGGAGAGGCTTTACCTGAAAGGATTATTCAGAGAAAAGTAATGACTTTTGCACCACAAGAGGATAAGCATTCCAAGAGGGAGGGCACTCTGCTCATCAGAATTGTAAGCATATCAAGGTTAGACAATATTTTTTTTTTCTTTTGCAGAACGGATGGAACAAGGCTAAAAAAGAGCCAAGTATGATTAAATAGGAGATCTGAAAATATTCTATTCTGGGACCAGCCTATTCTCAGGAAGGGTTGCTCAAGAGGAATTTCATGTGAAAGGCAGGCACTTGGGGAAGGAGCGAAGCTTAGCAGTGTTGTTCTCATTTGTTTTGTTTGTTTTAATAAGTTTGTTCTAATTGATCAGTGGGGATACACAGTTCATCTAATTCATTTATGCAGCAAAGAAAAAAAAATGTGAAGGGTCTATGTCCCTGGGTCTATGTCATAGGTCAACCAAGGGAGACATCCATGAGTCTTATCTAAGTCATTTGGAAGGGAGGTTTATTGTAATACAATTTTTCCTGGAACACAAAAAGGTGGGGAGATATCTTATCCTTCCTGATATTCCAGAACCAACAAGCTCAGGTAAAATTTAACATTTCATAAAGAATATTATAGAAAGGCATCAAAGATAACTGAAAACTATGTCCTGAAATTTCAATGCAAAATATTTCTGTATAATCACTTACAATCACCCAGTTAAGGTGGAAGGAAAACATCTAGAGAGTCTTACTTGAGTGAAGGAAGATTCGAGCAGAGTCTAAATCTAGCTGATGAATTTTTTAATTTTTCTCTATTTTTATTTTAAGTTAACACACACACATATATCTTTATGTGTGACATTTCAATACATGAACACATTGTATAACAATCAGATCAAGATGAGGATAACTGGCATATCCATCACCTAAGATGAATATTATTTCTTTGTGCTACGAACATTCAAAATCCTTTCTACTAGCTGTTTTGAATTATTCAATTAATTCTTGTCAACATAGTTATACTATTGTGTGCCATTTATTATTTGTCCTGAGCAGTACATAAAAACAAACAACAACAACAACAAAAAAAAAGCAGTTTCCTTTACTATTAAGACACTTAGAAACTATGAGATTCACATCTCTAAAATTAGTAATATTCTTATGGACTTCATTACATATGAGTCATTCAATGTAGAATGGGATGTTCATTTTATTCAATCTTAGAATATAGGTACAATAAGTGGCTAAGATTTCTACTTTCTCACTCAAAGTATAGCAAATGACTGGATAATTTTTCCAAAGTTATGTATAGGCTCTAACTCAAAATAACTATAGAATATAGAGTATAAGGTTTCTATGGCAAAAATTTATAAAGTACCCAGGTGGTTTTGAATTAGGACAGTCTTCTACTCTTAATTTTGCAAGTTAAGGCATTAGTTTTGTTGCTATAAGATTGATTATAAATTGATTACTTCAATTCTGTAATATATAAGCATAGTTACGCATTTACAAAATATGGATTAAAACCCTAGTAAAACCAAATAATAAAAAATAAAGGCAAAAATTTATTTCAATACATTTATCTATGAATTACTTCTGTTAATATTAATAATAAAACATGATATCTAAATATGGAAGATGACAGTTTGTCAAGTTAAAGTGCTACAATTATGAATTTATCCACCTCCTGAATTCTTTCTTTGGTCTCTTTACAAACCACACACACAAAAATTCTTACTCTTGATTTTTCATAGAATAAAATCCAAAAGCATACCATACTCATATTTTTAAATTTTTGGAAATATTCTTTTCTACTAGCACTACAAAATATGAAAGATAGATGAAGTTTCAAAAGCCAATCATTTTCATGTCACACCCCTAGAGTTTCCTCAACATGCATAATAATAACTGGGTCATTATTCCTCTGAGAACTGAAAATGAGTGTTCATAAATAATTGAGTCTTTAAAACCCATAATAATAAGAACTTTTAAATGTCACATTTACTTACCAAATTTGCCTTTTGTTCTGCCATGTAATTTTAATATACCTTTATATGTACTGTACATGATACTTTCTTTGTAATATCTCTAGAAAATGTTGGATTTTTTATAACACTCTCTGCAGGAAAAAAAAACTATAGGAATATTTGAGATTATCAATTGTAAAAGGAGATACTATGATTGAGTGCTGGGAAATTGTTAATCTTAATGAGGTTCAGTGATAATAACACTATGCTTAATAAGACTGTCAGTGCAGTGAGGTGAACCAATAATCATTTAAGCACAATTAACAAGGAAATTTTTGTGGCTTACTTCTTCCTTTTATGTCTATTTTTGTCAGGGAGATTTCATTACCACAGTATAGCACATCTTTTTGGCAACAATGATATGAGTCTGTTAAAAAGTAAATTGGGCCATAATGCTCAGAGAAAATGGGACTATTCCAGAATTACATGCAATTATCTGAGGGCCCTAAGGAGAAAAAGTAGAGCATCTGTTGCTGAGGAAGAATGAGTAGTCAGTGCCTACCTACATGCAGTGAAAAAAACAAGTAACACAAATAAACATTTTAATACTGCATTCACCTTGAATCCTCAGCTCACCTTGTACTTAACCTGAACAAAAGTCACAGAGTCCAGTAGACCAAAATCTGTTAAAATAGTGTTAGACAAAGTAATAAATTCACAATGTTGAATTTGTAATGTTGGTTGTTTAATATATTCTTATTTTTTTAACTCAGTCTAGCAAAATGGGGTATAAATTAAAGTATAACGATGAAACAAACCAGGAACAGTGGCACACACCTGTAATCCCAGTTATCAGGAGATTGAGACAGAAGGATCAAAAGTTGCAATCCAACCTTAGTAAAACCCTGTCTCAAAAGAAAAAAGCAAAAAAGATAAGGTCTAGAGATGTAGCTCAGGGGTTGAGTGCTCCTGATTTCAATACCCAGTACTGCAAATAAACAAACAGGAAAATACACTTGAATTAGTTTCCCCATGGTCATTTTTATACAGGCAACATATACTTACCTACCAGTTGTCCTGAAAACACACACAAACATATATGAGGAATTTTATTCACAGAATACTTGGTGGCTAAGAACAATAAAACAATGAAAATTTATTTGTTACATGTTAAGTCTAAGTAAGCTTTTCTGATCCAAAGGAATACTATATTTTTATTTCCTAAGGTTTATTACAAATGTTTAAAATGTGTACATACAAGTTGATTTTTTTTCCCCTTGTGAACACATGAGATACCATTTCTATCTCCTCAACAACAGTGCTTCAACTTCTTTTACAGAGGAGTTTACCAACTACAAATAAATTAAGTGAATTTGCAGAGTTGTAACGCTAAAACTACAGAAGCCTTAGGAATAGAACTTAGATGGGTTGATTCTAGAGGCATTTCACTAATATTCTGTGCTTTCCTCCACTTCCAGGTAATCACTTCCCTAATTTCCTTTCTTTATGAAACAGTAGTGCCAGTAGGGAAACTAGAATAGTGGGAATGCATCCATACAGCACATACTATTATCATCTGTGCAAGAACGCAATAAATTAAGTATATTTTCCTCTTGAAATAGTCATACAAAAAGTATTCTTTTTCTTCTTCTACTGACTTATATTAGTTTATTTCTGTCCAACACAAACTCCTACTCAATGTAGAGTTCCTAGAAGCCAACTTACCTCTAAAAATCTTTCCACCAGTAGGAGTACAGTTATTGGCCATAGTGTGATATAAAGCTCAACAACTGGTTCAGATCCTGCTGTGTTTGAAATCCAGCAAATGACTTCTATTTGTCCTGTGATCTTGAATATCTCACTACACATCTTTGCTTCACTGCATAAGGGCAATAATTATTGTGCCCTGTTAAATTGCTGTAGCTACAGAAGGCTGGTGAGTCTGGATTGTGTTACTGTTATGGTCTGATTATACTGAAATACATTTGGCCTGTTGAAAAGTAGCGTCAGAAGGGGCTGATTTTCAGGGCAGCATTTCGTTATAGTTTTGGCAGATAAATGGTAGAGCAGAGACAGAAATGAAGAAAATTTGATGACTTCCATCCACCATAAAGTCCAATGAATGGGTGGCAAATCTTATGAAGATGTTAGTTTTAGCATAAGCTGCCAAGACTCAGACTTGCACGTCATGAGGATACACTTCATTTCAGTACTAATAACACACTCTGGAATTCCGCTGTGTCATGAGTGATCAACAAGTGGGCATTAGTAGAGTCATACTGGAGATTATGTTGGTTAGAGGAAAATATTAGAAGCAGGTTGGACACATACTGTTGTTTAGAGAAGATATCTAGTAAGAGAGGAAAAAGACTCCCCATGAAAATGGTGCTATAATAGTCACTTTCAGTATGTCCATACTTAAAATATGTGTACGTGTTAAGTTACCTCTGGTAATGCTAAAAAGAGTGCATTTGATGTTCTCTTTTACTTTTGATAACTTCATGTCATATTTTAACTATGTAGCTCAATTATTAAATACTGCATGAATCATAGATGGCTAAGTGTGATTAGCAACTTAAAAATACTCTGTTTTAGAGTGATATTTTTATACTTTAGAAGATAATACTTTAACTCCTGATATTGGTGTTCCCTTTTGTTACAATCTATTCTCTGGTATAAACTTTCTAGGTTAAATGACTGTTGATAGCTGAAAGGATCTTTTTAAAAAGTCATAGAGTAGGTGACATGTAGCAATGTAGCTATTTGGTATTTTTGCTATTGCCAAGAAATCTTGATTACATACTTTGCCCTCTAATTGAATTGCGGTAACCATTAGCTTTCAATGCAAGCACATTTCTCCTTCAAAAATACCAACCATGACAGGAGTAAACCTCCTTCTTAAAAGCACATTACTCTTGATTTCTTTAAATGTGTGACAGATAAGAGTCAGAAGCTCAGGATCATGAATGAAAAGTTGGCTTAACAATATAGTTATTATTATAAAATTAGCAATTAAAACAGGTAGTATCACAGAAATGCCAAGCATAGAGAAGGCTCAACGTTTCTTGTATCTTTATCACAAATCATTCTTAGAATTGGAAGAGGCATATTCACAAAGATTCTGCCCAAGCAACAGGAGCAAAATCAAATTAATTAATCCTATATATGATTATACAGAACAGATGTCAACTACTTGGTACAGTGCCTGATGTACATAAAACTGACTAGTAGATGAATAGATGCATAATAACTACTATTATCAGTCAAAATATCTTAGTGCCAATAAGATTATGTAAACTCCAACCAACTTATGTAGAAAATAAAATCTTTGGAAAGATAATAGAACACAGAATGGATGTAAATTTCATTAGAAAATCTTAAAGAAAAATGGTAATCAGGAGAGTGATTTCAGAAATAAGAAGGAAATTCAAGGATGGGTCACATAAAAATTTGTTTGAGAAGTCATATGGGTAACATTGGTGTAGAATACCAGATGCCAAACTTCCTGACATAATAGTGCCATCATGTTTTATGTAAACATCAAGTGTAAGTGTTGTGGTTTGAATATGGTTTGTCCATTCTGAAACTCATGTTTGAAATTGCCACTGTGACAGCAGTGTTGGAAGACGGGACCTCAGAGAGGTGACGGGTCTATTTAATACAAAATATGGTATTTATATACAGTAGAACAATTAGAAGTAACGAAAAAACAATTATTAGAAGGTTTTGGATTTTGAAGAGAAATGTGAAATTAAATATACAGCTCATTGTTTGGTATTCTAATACTATATCTAAATGGAAAGAAAGAAGAAAGCTTTCATATAAAAATGAATTTTCCATGTTATCCTTTTGGAGAAGGCTACATATGCATTTCCAGTGGTGGTACATAGTAGTTAATCCATATTTTATTCATCATCTTTCTTATGGTTAAGGACTAAGTATCCGGGAATATTGTATTTGTGTGGTGTATTTCTATAATTACAGTACATGAGAACTCAAAAAGGAGCAATGATTGAAAGAAATATTTATTTCAAATAATTTCATGAAGATGATAATGTGGCTTTTATTCTGATTTTCCCAAAGAGAAGGAAGCACCAAGAAAGAATGTTTTTGGTGTCTGCTAGTAAAATAATAGTGTTATCAATCAGTTGTCTCATGGCCAAGTAAGTGAAGTCAAGTATGTCAGACTTCTATTTTAAACTATAGGAAAACAAGAGTTTGAGATTTAATATCAAATATAACAACTATATAAACATATCAATTATCCAAAGTGGTTAATTTCATTGTGAATTTTTTAAAAAAGCAAAGGTTTTTATATGCAGATCAGGTATAGAATCACAGAACTTGGTACAAATGATGACAGATGGGGTAACAGAGTCAACCTTAAGCTTATTAATTTATATTATCTGTTACCTACACTAGGAATAACATGGAAAAATGATGAATAATTTCTGGCTCAAAGGAAGCAGGTTCAGTCTTGGATTTTGCCGGCTTAGTGTGGCTTTCGTGACTTATATAGGCATATCAGTTAAGTTCCTCAGAATGTGAGTGTAAAACACAAAATAAATATTTGTTTTCAAATAGGCCATGGTCGATATTTAAGTACAGATGGGACGAGGAACAGAAATAAGCCACTGGTTTTGACTAGTTAGTTAGTAGTTATATGTAAAATTAGATCAAGAAGTGTTGTAGCATGATGTGTCATAGAAGTGATCTTGCTGAGGTTTGGTAATGAATGAAGAACACTGGCAAATCCTAATTTTAAAGGTACATGAAATAAAAATAACAAAGATGGACAATTCCTCAAATAGGGAGAGGAGAAAATTGATTCATGAAATCAAGACAAAGGTAAAAACTTACACCAAAAGAAGAAATAAATAATGTCTTACAGGGAAACGTTGATTTAAAAAAAATAGAAGATTGATTTTTAACTTTCCAACTATGAAATTATTAGAAATTAAACTATTCATGAATAATGAAAGTATATTAGCAATACATTTTAGAAAGTTAGAAATACTTAGGAAATGAAATGAAAGCATGTTAAACATTAATAGATTCATCAATGATATTAATAGGTCACCTGAGTAGACAAATCCTAACTGTCCAGTGAATTCAATGCTATTCTGTAGGTGTATCCAGTATATTTTCAAGTAAGAAGAACTATAAAGAACATCAGACATCATATTGATGCAAAATCAACCACAGCAAATGAAGCAAACCATAATAGGCATGACAATTATGCTTTATGTTAGAGAGTATCTACATTAGACTGAATTCCATGGAGAATATATTCTTAAAGAATAGGAAGTTAGTCAAAGTAAACAAAAATCACAGTAAGTTTGAAAAGTGCTTCTCTTGAGTAAAGGAAGTAGATTCTACACAAGAGATTGTGTAGATGCTCCCATCCTCAAAATGGTGCTACGAGCCATCAAAATATTGAAATAAAAAAGATGGGAGCAGTTCAATGTGATACCCAGCATCATGAGAGAGGATTATACTGTATACAGCTACTTTAGGAAAATATCAATATTCAAAGTTTAGACTATGGTTTCTAATGAAGTTGTATTACTTTTGTATCATAAAATTGAAAAATTGTAAGTCAAACCATTGCAAATTGGAGATTGTCTCCATTTGTTTTCTTTATCTGATGATTGCCAGGGAGTGAACTGTGGTGCAAATGGAGAAACATTGGCAAAGAATACAAACTTTTAGTTGATGGTGAATAAGTTATGTGAATTCAATATATAACATCATGATTATAGTTAATAATATTGCTATCATTATGATATTCTACTGTTTGTTAATAATTTACCAAAACAGTCTTCGACACCCACCAACACAACACAAAGAGGATAACTGTGTTATGTACTAATTTGATTATGTTAACTATTACACATTGGATACACATATCAAATAACCATGTGCACATGTTAAAAAAATATGTATTCTTTTTATTTGTGAATTATAACTTAATAAAACTTGGAAAAAAAGACTACAGAAAAATAGAAGGTTGTAATGAAAAGAGGATAAGATTAATGACAAAGGTTTCATAGATAGAATAAAGTTGTTCCATATTATTTACAAAAAATATCTAATTTATTTTGAGAGAGAGAGAGAGAGAGAGTTTTTTCACATTTATTTTTCAGTTTTCGGTGGACACAACATCTTTATTTTATCTTTATGTGGTGCTGAGGATCGAACCCAGTGCCCTGCGCATGTCAGGCGAGAGCATTACCACTTGAACCACATCCCCAGCCCCTAAATAAATTAATTATATGATTTTGAAACTGTTACTAGTAATTATTATTTTAACACTTTATTAAGATAATTTTCAAATACATAACAATGTTGAAAGAATTTTACCACGAATACTTGTACCCTCTATATAGGAGTTTATAATTAACATCTTATTGTACTTACTTACATATATTTTGGTATTTATGAATTCTGCTATTTTTTAATTAGTTTCATTTTTTAAAGAATTGTAAACTACTTTTCATAAGGTAACCATAATTCTGTAAATTTTAGGATTAATATACTAAACTTACTATGATATATTATAAATATATTTTAGATGTTTTATATCTCAGTAATTTTATTTCTTTTACTTTTGATATCCTCAAAGGATGTAGGAAACATTTTTAGATAAAATTCAACTCCCATCCCTGGAGGAAAACACTTAGAAAGATGAGATTGAAGCAATATTTTTGTGTGTGTATGTGATAGAGGATATCACGAAAAAAAAAATCATACAGCAAATGTTATATTATGGTGAAATATTGAAGACATTCCTTCTGAGACTGATAAAAAGAAAAGTACACTTGCCATAATCATTTCAACTCAACATCATACAAGATGCCCTTGCTTGCAGAATAAAAACAAAGAAATGAATATGTAAAGATTGAATGGCAAGAAATAAAACTGTTATGATTTTTCCTATGGTGTTATTTCATACAGCTTCCTAAATAAGTTAAAGATAAACATTTTCCTAAACTTTAAATGTGTTTTATCTCACAAACATTTAGGTGCTATCAGCTTGGTCTGTGGTATTGCAGTACCAAGGTGGTAGAACTTCAAGAGGTGGGGCCTAGTGCAGGGTAATAAGTTCATGAGAACCCCACTCTCATGAACAGATGAGTGCTATGGAGGTCTCCTATGACTGGATTAGAACCCAAGAGAGTGGGTTGTTATAAAAAGCATTTTACCCCACACCTTGGCCCCTACTACGTATGACTTATACGCTTTCCACTTTTCTGCCATGTGATGACAAAGACAGCTTTATGCTGTTTGGATATTCCATCCACCACAGTCATAAGAAAACTAAACTCCTTTTCTTTATAAAGTTCTCAGCCATGAATATTTTGCTACAGCAATGCAAAATAGAGTAGGATAAAAATGGAATTGATAAAACAACAAAATTTTCAGTTCATGATCAATTTATAACTATTAATTGGTTTATATATAATCAACAATAAAAATATAAAATAACATTACTATTTTTAATTATATCAACAGTCATACAAAATATCAATGACATATAAAATCTCTGTATAAAATACATTTTAAAATAATTATAAGTAATGTAAGTCTTAAATAGTTTGAAATATGTCATGTTTAAAGATTAGTCTACTCGGTATTTTAAGATATTTGTGTTAGTCAGCTTTTTGTTGTTGTTATCAAAACACTTAACTAAAACAACTTAGAGGAGGAAAACTTTCTTTTGGAATCAGTTTCAGAAGTCTCAGTCCATGGTTGGCCAACTCCATGCTCTCTGTCTAAGGTGAGCCAGAACATCTCAGTAAAAGGGTGTGGCAGAGGAACACTTCTCTGTTTATGGCAGCCAGGAAGCAGATAGCATATGGAAGGGCCATGGGGCAGGCATAGATATAGTCCAAGACCCCACCAACATGACCTAACTCCTAAAGCAAACCTTACTGTCCTACAATTACCATTCAGCAGTCCATTCAAATTATCAATCCATTAAATGAATTAATACACTGATGAGGTTACATCCTCCATGATTTAATCACTGCTGAAAAGCCTGAACCTTGCTGATGGGGATCATGTTTTCAAAACATTAACTTTTGGGGGAACATTGAAGTTCCAAACTATAACAGTACCTTTTCTACCATGAACTATACATGAATTCAATATAATTTTCAGACAAAATTCTTGCAGAATGTGTGTATGTGTGTGCATAAAATTGTAAAAATTAATTCTAAAATTAATTTGCAAACACGCAAAGCAGATAAAGTTAAAGCACTCATCTCCTAAGATGCTATGGTTTAATATATATTTATACTAAATAAAATTGCATAGCTAATTACAACAAATGTCATTTGCATACAAAGATTAAAAATAATTTAATTGCATAGAATAGTGCACAGACTGTCCTACCTTCACCTAGACATTTTGATTATGGTAAAACTAGCACAAAAATAATGAAAAATCATGAATCTTAACCTTCTTTCATACCATACACAAAATCTCATAATAGCTGTACAGTGGAGGTAAAAGAGATAAATCTACAAAATTACTAACATTCCTAGAAAATCATTTAGAAGAAAAATTATGTGACCTTGAAATAGGGTGAAATTTCTTGAACAAGATAAAAAGTGCTATATATATATATGAAAAAAAATTACAAAATTTTTAAATTTTAAAAAGTATTCATCAGTAACTACAATTAACTGCATTAACTAAAACACCTGATCCTGGCATACCATATTAACCAGTAATTTTACTCCTAGGCATATGAACAAAAAAATTATACACAAGATTAAATATTAAAAGCAGTATAACTTATAATAACTAGGTAGTAGGAACTTATTTCCAACAATAGTAAAATGGAAAAACACTGGTGAATCAAGCAGTGAATTACATTAAAACAATGAAAATGAATGAACTGTAGGCACAAACAATGGCACACACATCACAAACGTTGCTGTGGTTTAAATGTTTTTATCTTTGCCAAAGTTCATTTTAATACTTTATCCACAATTCAACATTATAGAAGTGTAGCTTTTGGGATGTGATAGAGGCATGAGGGTTCTGGTTTAGTGAATAAAACGAACATTATAAAAGAGGAAGTTCATGCCTTTCCTACCCTTCTGTCTTTTCCACTATGTAAGGACTTCGAATTGCTTTCCTTTGGTGAATGCAGCATCAAAGCACCATCTCAGAAGGAGAGAGGCAATGTCCTCACCAGCAGGTATCTAGAGCTGGACTTGCCAGACTCTAGTACTTGGAGAAAATAAATTTTTGTAACTTATAGATTACCTCAGGTATATTATTGTAGCAGTACTGACAGACTAAGACAAACATAATGGATGACAAAGAAAAAAAGAAAAGAAAAACAAGGAAGATGAAAATGAAACCAAATACAAACCCTACTTTCATAAAATTTTAAGATTTCAAATTATAATCATAAAGTCAATTATTGGGGTTCTGTGTATTAACCTGATTGATAATTAATAGATGTGCTCATTTTAATAAATCCCTTGAGCTGATTTTTTTGTACATCAGCAGTATAATTAAATTTCACGAAAACCATTAAAAATTAAATAGGGTAATGTGTGTGACTATAATGTGAAACGCAAAAATGTTATACAAAGGTCAGGTCATGGTATGGATCCTTCTGTCCTCTCTGTAGTTTCAATTTCCTTCTGCCTGTCCCATTTCATCCTCTTTTAGTCAACTTTGCTTTTCATGTTGGTCCTCTTGACTCCAGATCAGATTGGATGAACCTCCCTCCAAAACTTTTTTTTTTCTTTGAGGTCTGTCTTCTAAAATGTTCTTCTTTATTCTCTTAAATTTATTCTATTTTTTATATATGACAGCAGAATGCATTATACTTCATATTACACTATTAGAAAATAGAGTCACACCATTCATGTCTTCATACATGTACTTAGAGTAATGATCTCATTCTACCATCTTTCCTACCCTCATGGCCCCCACTCCCATCCCTTTGCCCTATCTAGAGTTGGTCTAATCCTCCATGATGAGGTCTAATCCCCCATTATGAATCAGCATCCTTATATCAGAGAAAACATTCGACATTTGGTTTTTGGGGATTGGCTAACATCACTTAGCATTATATTCTCCAACACTACCCATTTGAGTTGGCCAATTTTAATATATAGATTTACTGGTGTTTGTGTGTGCGTGCGCGCACATGCTTACATACACATGTATGAATGGGTGATTGATATTCTGATTTGTCAACATGATTGAATTAAGAGATGCCTAAAACAAGAGGCTTTGGGGTGTGTCAAGAGGATGTTTCCAGGAATTATTGGCATGTGAGATAGCAAACCGATGGGGAGACCCACTCTAAATATTGGTGCACAGTTCAACAGGTTGGGGTCCCGGATAGAAGGGAAAAGGTGGAAGAATGAAAAAGTCCATGCCAGATGCAAGCTTGATTCTTCTTGAGCAGGTGCTTCAACTGCTGCCAGGATCACCTGAAGCCACAGGACTCCAGCTACTTCAGTTTTTCAAAGCTGGCTCTAATCAGTGACTCTTGGGGAAATGACTCTACAGGTGGATTCCAGATCTTTGGACTGGAATTACATCACGAATCCTTCTTTTGAAGCTCCAGTTTCTTGAACTGAGTAGGTACTGGTTCCTTCAGCTCTCCGGTTTACAGACAGTCACTGTGGGACTATCCAGCTTCTGATTCTATAAGTCAATCTAATAATCCTCTCTTTATAATCTTTTATATATAGGTATACATATATAATGTATATGTGCATGTGTTATACACATATGAATATATACATATACACGTTACATATATATGACTAATATATTAGTAATACATATGTCTGTATGTATTTGAAAAATTATTTATCTGTGTTCAAACCATTTCTCAGTTTACTGATTACATTGTTAATAAGTCCATAATTATTCTGCATTTTATAATTTAATTTTCATTGATTTTTATACTTTTCTCTGAAAAAATGATTTCAGAGTTTGCATTAAATTCAAACATTTTTAACTTATATTATCTGAAAATTTCATGTATAGAAAGAGACAAAAATTTTACATATTTCCAATGATTATTATTTTCCAATGCATAAGTAAAATGCTCAGCTTATATATGGCCAGATCTCTAAGAACTCAGATTCTTAGAATATCAGGTAGTAGAGACTGAGAAAGCATTGAACTTTTCTTGATGATTTAACTGATAAGATAATATCTAAAGCATAAAATGTATGGAATTTAATTATAAAATTAATACATGGAAAAATCTGAATTGGGTTTTCTCACTATATTTTAATATTCTATTCTTTGGCACTCTTGTATAATTCAAGGAATTCTCTTAGAATAGAAATTATGGGTTTCCCATTCCTATATGTGCCCTTTCTTATGTCTTGATGTGTGATTTTAACTGGTCATAAATTTTGAGAAAGTAATTCTTTTTCCCTAAGGGTAAGTTTAAATGTAAACTTTCCATCATCTTCTCTCCATCTTTCCTGTGGGTATAAACCGTAATCCAGAGGACAGCCAATCATAGTGATTTTCTATATAAATATAAAATCTTGTGATATAGTAGGATTTCAATTGAAAAGCTAAAATTAATAAATATGTTTTCCTTTGAGACTTTAGCAGGACGTGATGAATTTTCTGATAATTCTATCTAAATTTGTAATATACTTACATCTTCTTTGTGCTACTGATATATATTTTAAATATATAAACTAGACATTATCAAGGATATTTTAAAATACTTCACTGAAGTTTCTCCAATGTGGAAGCTCTTTTAAAAAGGAAAGCCTTCTTTCATAACAGAAATAATCTTTTTACAGTTAATTTTCTTTCATGTCTGGTTTTCTAAAATTTAGTTTTACAAAACTGGAGTATATTGGGCAAAAGATCTGGACAAATATTAAAGAATATATCTACATGGCAAATTAGCAACAGAAACATGATTAACATTTTATGTCATTGAGAAATGTAAAGCAAAATAACTGATATGTCATAGCATACCTATTACAATGAGTAAAATCCAAAACACTGACATTACCTCACCAAATGTTGGCAAGTATGGGGAGGAACTGGAAGTCTCAATCATTGTTGGCCAGAATGAAAAATGGTTTAACCACCTGGGAAGAGACTTTGGCAGTTTCTGCAAAGCTGAACATTTTCTCCATATGCTGCACTTATCCCACTGCTGGAAACCTACCCAAATTACCTGAACACTTATGCTCATCACACAAGTGTTTATCATAGCTTAATTCTCATTTGTCAATAATGGAGAAAACCAAGATGTTCAATAGATGTATGGATAAACAAATTGTGATGCATCCATATATTAGCAAGTGGTCAAAAGAAATGAGCTATGAAGCCAGAAAAAAAGCACAGAGGAAGCTTGAATGACTAATACTCAGTTAAAGAAGTCAGCATAAAAATTTTATCTACAATATGATTCCAACTATATCACAATCTGAATAAAGCAAAACTATACATAAAATTAAAAGTTTAGTGATTGCCAGAGGGTGAGAGGTAGAGTAAAAAGAATCAATAGTTGTTATGTAGGTATTATGTTTTAAATATGAGGCATTGGCTGAAAGTCCATGTATGAGACAATGCAAGAAAGTTTAGCAGTGGAATATTTGGGTTATAAGAGTATTAATCTAATGAGTGCACTAATCCATTTATAATTGATATGGGGGCATGTCTTTGGGGTCTACATTTTGTGCCTGGTGAGCTGAGCTTAATATCTCTGTCTCTGTCTCTCTCTGTTTCTGTCTCTCTCTGTCTCTGTCTCTCTCTGTATCTGTCTCTGTGTCTCTCTCTCCTTACTGGTTGTCATGTCCTGAACTACGTTCCTCTTCCACCATGCACATCTACCATGATGGTCTGCCTCACTTTTGGTCCACAGTAATGGAGTTGGCCATCTACGGACTGAGAACTCTGAAACCATGAGTGCCAAACAAACTTTTCCACCTCTCTGTTGTTCTTACCAGGTCACAGCAATGAAAATAATTCTGACTAAAATAACAGGACATTTTTAGGGCACTGAAGTCATTCTTTATGATACTGTCATGGTTGATATATGATATTGCACATTTGGCAAAACTCACCCACCTATAAAGCACTAAGAGTGCATCCTAATGGAAACCATGGATTTTTAGCTAAAAATAAGGTAATGGTATATATTTAATTGTTTTTTATGCACTCTCCCAATTCATATATATCCAAACACTAACCTTGCAATGACTGTGTTTGGAGATAAGGCTTCTGGGAAATATTTAAGGGTAAATGAGATCATAAAGGTGAGATCTTAATGTTATAATACTCTTAGAAATATAAGGAATAATACTCTCTCTTTTTCTCCATTAGAATACAATAAGTAAATGAACACATGAGTGCACAGTGAGGTGGTCATCTTAAAGCCAGGAAGAGAGACCTCACAAGCCCCAGCAATTCTGGCACCCTAATCTCAGATTTCCAGCCTTAAAAATTATGAGAAAATAAATTTTCATTCTTAAAGCCACACAGTCTTTGGCATTGTGGGCAAAGGCATGAATCAAAATTTGCACATCTATTGTAACAAAGTTACGACACCACTGAAAATTTTTAATAATAAGTAAAACCAGACCTGGAGAGAGAGACTTTATGGGGTGTCAGTCTGCCATACTCTGTTTTCCATTTTTCTGGGAACTTCAAATAGCTCTTAGAAATAAATTATATGAAACAACAATAAAAATAGAAGTAGAAATGTTGTCACATCCTCATTAATCACTCTTTTTAGCTGTAGAGTTGCTTAATGGAGGCAGATGATTTCTTCAAAGCAAAATTCAAACTCAGACAGAGCCTTGAATCTGAGACTTCCACCAATTAGATGAATGTGACTTTAGAATATTCATCTAAATTTCTTTACCCTTCAATGTGTTAAAAGTATAAGTTAAGATCCAATCAATTTGTTTAAATAATTGTAGTACCCCCTCCTTGACCATGGTTGATAGGTTCCAACCCTGTAGTGGATGCCCGAAATCATAGATAATATAAAACAATTTGTACGATCACTACGAACCTATAGTAAAATTCTATTTATAAATTAGTCATACTAAGAGATTTGCACAAGTGGTAATGAAATAGAACTCTTAAATGGTAATAAAATTTTTGTGAATGTTGTTTGTCTCTCTTTCAACATTTCTTATTGTATTATACTCTCCTTATTCTTCTTGAGATGATGTGAGATGGAAAAAAAATGCCTCTTGGATGAGATGATTGGCAGCCATGGTGACATAGCAGTAGCCAGTGCACCATGGTTGTCTGAACACAGCACTGCAATACCATGGCAATCTGAGAACTGAGACAGCTGCTTAGTGATTGATGGGAGAAAAGTTTTCACCAAGGATGCACTAGACAGAACGACAATCCATGCCCTACACAAGACGGAGTGGACGGTGTGAGATTTCATCATGCTACCTACAACACAAAGCACAATTTAGTGTAGTTTTTTAATGACAAAGTTTAGAAACTTAAGCCACCCATGGAAGTATGCTATGATTGTGAGTCACAAAATTATAAGAAATGTATTTATTTAAAAGAACCGAAGAAATGACTTACATAGTTGGACTATTCTGTGATGAGTCATGAGGAGCCCTGAAACTCATCAGTGGGCAACAGCCCATACTTCGATAACACAGCTCTAGATCACATCTATGTCATTGCTAGTGTGAGTCACCAAAAAGGCTCAGTCCATCTTCTTTAGCCTATTCCAGGAAGAAAAAAAAAAAAAAAAAAACTAAAGCTTATTATGGACTTCAGAATTTTTAAATTCTGAAATTAAGGATCCTTGTGAGTGTGAATGGATATCTATAGGTCCCTCCTTCTCTCTACTTTTTTTTTCAGTTTTTGTAGTTTCATCTTGTTCCATTGTTTGTTTATTCTGCCTCTTCTTTTTTGCAAATGTCTACCACCTCCATTTTGAAATTTCAGAGGATGGTTTAGAGACAAGTGATTATCACTGGGAAGCAAAGAATAAACCATTTGCAGTTCCTGCTTCCTACAACCAGAGTCCCTCTCTGTAATAATGATATTCCCTTCCATAATCTTCAAGATCACAGAACAGTATCCAATACGAGGTACCCAACTGTCACCCCATGAGCCATGGTGCTAGCCAACACCCACTGGCCATACCAGAGGGCCAACACCTGCTTCTCACACTAACGTGGAGAACCTGGCCTACTATCAATTGTTCCTTTCACACAGTGTTCTCATTTAAACAGGCCTAGGCCATCTTGGGGGAAAAATGATACTTAGGACTCTGTGTCTGTGTGGTATCAGTATCCTAAGCAATAGGACTGTTTCACTTGAATGTGTGTGTGCATGTGTGATGTGTGCAATGATCTCCTATGTGTGGTCTTCAGCACTGACTCAAAGGAAACACTTTCAATCATTTTGAAAAAAAAACACGCCTCTTTGAGAATGTTTAAAATTAAGTACTTTTGTCAGAAAAAAAGCCATACATACAAAGCATTTTTTATGTAATTTCAAGGGTTAGGTAGCATTAGGTTTGACCCTGTTTGCAAATTCAGAGATCCTGGCCCCTAGATGAAAAACATCTCTTCCAGCCTGGGAGCCAGCACCTGTTGAAGCTGAGGACAGACTGAGGGCACCAGTTATAGCCTGGTAGAGGAATATATGTTGTCTACAGATGCTGATGATTTTCTCTCTAGGGCACATTCTGCAATGTCAGGAGATTTTTGTTTGGTTGATTGTTTTTTGTTTTGTTTTGTTTTTAATTGTCAGAACTGGAGTGATTCTTCAGGCATCCAGTGGGGGTGGGGGGGAGGGTCGCTACTTATCATTCTACAATACACATGTTTATCTGGCCAAATATATCAGTAGTATAGGGGATGAGAAACAGTTGAAAAAGGAATGGAAGTATAGAAAAACAGTTGAGTAGCACTTTGTTTTGAAAAAGCCATGCCAGAATTTTCAACAGGAATATGTTAAGAAGATTGAGGAGGAGGAGTGCATACGGCAGGACTGGGTGGGGATTTTATAAATCTTCCTCTTTATAGTTATTGTTAATGAGGCTTTCTGGCTTGATGGGCACCCCTGATTTTAACATATCAAAATCTCCCCCTGACTACTCATTTTGCCTAATTTGCCTTTAGCCAAATTTCCAAGTGAGCAATGGTGACTAAAGATTTTAAGAATCCCATTTGCTGTAATTTCATTGGTGAACAAATCACTATTTGTCACAAAAATAAGTGAATGAGAAAGGTCATTCACTTCAAGACCCCCCTGTGTTAAAGCACATTTAAGAACTCTACAATTTGCTAATTCTAGAAGAATTTATTCAAGTCATTGTATCTGTCATGTCTCAATTTCCATTTCCATGGCCAGGATTACAACATGCACTCTATTAGGAGAGAAAGCCTGGAAATGTGGCTGAGAGCATGGCCTCTGGGCCAAGATTCTATCAACTCCCAGTTCTGCCACTCAGCAGCTATGTGGCTTCAGTGCTCCAGTCTCTTCAACAGCACAAAATTTAAGACTTATGGACTGTTGTTTTTTCATTTAGCATTTCAGACAGCAGTTGACTTTGAGTATTTGAAACTGCAGAAAACAAAACTCCAAATAAGGATCGATGACTATATTTTGCCTGCTTCTTCATCTAACTGTATTTTCGCATATGTTACCTTTATTTCATTAGCAGATTATTTTTAGTAGGGAAGCTGAAAGGTTAGTTTAATAATACATACAGAATAAATTCCTCATTTCAAAGTTGTGCAAAGGCAGTGCTTTTGTTATTGGGGCGGGTGGTTTTGAAATGCGTGCCTCTATGTGTAAGTTTACACATGTATATGAGAGAGAGAAAATGAGATCAATCTGTTCAAATTTTAAAAAGTGAATTAAAATTAATAGTTATGACAATATGGGATTCCTGAAAATTTTTGAAATGTGATAAAATGGGAGTTTTCAAATTTGTAATTACTATAAATAATAAAAAAACATATTCTTATAATGAATATTGGTGGTGTGTTCTTTATGTTTCTCTTTATTTTTGTCAAGAGTTAAATGACATTATTTGCCTTTAACATCATTATTTGTCACAAAAGTAATACTTAAGTTTTACAAAGAAAAGATAACAATTACTATGATAAAAACATATATATTTGCTGTTTGCAGCAAGATTAAAATATATATTGCAGGGCATATATATTTCCTTTTTATCTAACTTGATTGGATCACCTAAATATTTAAAAAGTACAAAGAAGCAGCTGTAAAAATATTTTCCAGCAAAATTACATGTGATTTTAATTTGGAATAACATTTTCTAAACTTTGATAATTGTTATAGGTCATTCTGTTTAAACTTCCTTGTGAGGAACTTTGAAGCCACATCTTTTAACTGAAAAAAAATAATAAGCACAGATTTCAATTACCATTGTGTCATTAGGTACATGTGCTATTCTTCAAATTCAATCATTATATGACTCACAACTCATGCTGTTGCTAAGCCTATAAGGAAAGATTAATATAATAACGTGTCTGTGCTTTCTCTTAATTAGTTTAGAATATGCTTCATTCTCCTAATTCCACTTGATTGAAAATTAGTAAGAAATAGTCTAGCACAGTGTTTTCAAAAAGTAAGTTGGGGATCTTACTCTAGATACGCTTTGGTGGTTCAAGTTGAGATGATTTCAGATGAGGCATAGGAGACTGCTTTTTAAAAACTACTCAGTGATTGTTATGCATACCAAGATTTGGGAAGTCTAATGAATGTCATTTTTCTCTTTCCAGATTATGTGTTGAAACAAGGAGCTTATCTTAAAAACCCCAAATCTACTTATTCGAGTCATGTTTGATGAAAGCTTCCTGTGTATCTGAAACTGCTGCATGCACGTAAAGAAATATTGAAACAGAATAATGTCTACAGAAAATCCACAGACCAATTAATTACACTGGAAAAGAACAATTAACAAAACCAGCTCATGGCAAATTTTTTTCAACAAATAACAAAAAGACACTTTCTGATCTCAAATTTGAGAAGTCCAGAAAATATTAATCGGGATTGATTTTGATTTAAATGTAATAAAATTCAAAGTACAATATTACAGTATTAATAGCAACAACAGCCACAGAAATTTTAGAGACCCTAGGTACTGTGTATGACATAGATTGTCCTTCATTCAATCCATACAATATCATAATGTGGTACTAAGAGTTACTTTTGTTTATGAGTAAGAGCAGTGGAAAGATCAAATAACCTGTTTAAAAATCATACAGCTGGTAAGTGGTGAACTAGGAACTGATGCTGCTATGTGTTATAATGCGTCTTCATAAGTGGGAAGAATTTTTTTCCCACAAAAATGTAAGATTGCTCTTTAAGACTTCTAAATTGCATTTATTTACTTAATGGACACGAATCACTAGAATATTCTAGGAATTATGACAAAATATCAAAGAAAGACCTTCAATAACAAACCAAGCTAGGCTTTGAGAGACATATTTAGATAAGTGTAGATAACTTACATTCTTTATACCACTTCCTGCAATCCAACAAAACAACAGCAAAATTCTAGACAATGGTCTATGTTTTCTGGACCCCTCAAAATATGAAATTTACCTGTGCTATGGAGTCTCCCAAAAGTTTTTCAGAAACAGCTGCTGATTCTTTGTAAACAGCCACACATATCATGAGGGAATATATAAAAGTTCATGCTAATATATTCGGTTGCCATTTAATTTGTTTTTAATCATTAGTTCAGGCTAAGCATGGTGATAAGTAGAACATAATGTTTTGAGTAGAACAGACAGAAGACCAGGGCTGAAGGAGATTAAATCTAGTTAGTGGAATAAAATAATAAATAAAATAAAAATAAGTAAAAATAATCTGAGTAAACACCATGAAATAAAAATACTATCTAAGATAGGAACATGATCAGGAAAGAAATTTGGGGGAAAAACATCTGAGCGTGAAGATAAGAAAGAACTAGACAGAGAAAGATGTAGGTGCAGATCATTCCAGGAAGTGAATGATACCAAGTTAGTGAGGATGAAGAAGACTCTGGCCTTTTCAGGAATTGGTAGCTGGACAAATGTGCTGAGGTAGAGTGATTAAGAAATAATGGTATGAACTGGGGTTGTGGCTCAGTGGTAGAGTGCTCACCTAGCATGTGCAAGGGCCTAGATTTGATACTCAGCACCACATAAGAATAAATAAATAAATAAAGTTTTTTTTTTTTTTTTAAAAAAAGAAAAAGAAATAATGATGTATAATATAGTTGACATAATGAAAGGAAAATATTCCTCCTTGGGACCTGTGATGGTTAATTTTAATATGTGTCCCAATGAATCATCCATGTACTCAGATATTTGGTCAAATGTTTTTCTAAGTATTTCTACAAAGAAATTTTAAACATGAGATTAGCACAGATCAGTAGACTTTACGTAGATACTTTCACATTAAAATATGTCTAGGCTTCATCTACTCAGTTGAAGGCCTTAGTAGAAATAAGACTTACCTCCTAAGAAGAAGAAGAGGGAATTCTTTCAGCAAATTCCTTGTGGATCAAATTCTCTTTATTAAATCTCCAGCCTGCAAGACGAATCTGTAAATCATAGACTCCCCATCAAACATAATCACATGATCCACTGCCTTGGAAACATCTCTCTCTCCCCCCTCCACCTCTCTCTCTCTCTCTCTCTCTTTCTCTCTCTCTCTCTCTGTCTCTCTCTCTCTCTCTTCCTCCCTACTTCCCTCCCCCCCTCTCTCTCTCTACACACACACACACACACACACACGTGGATGTGGAGAAAAAAGGCACACTCATACATTGCTGGTGGGACTGCAAATTGGTGCAGCCAATGTGGAAAGTACTATGAAGATTCCTTGGAAAACTTGGAATGGAACCACCATTTGACCCAGCTATCCCACTCCTCTGTTTATACTCAAAGGACGAAAAAACACGTACTACAGGGACGAAGCCACATCAATGTTTATAGAAGCACAATTTACAATATCTAAATTGTGGAACCAACCTAAATGCTTCAGTAGATGAATGGATAAAGAAAATGTGGATATTACTAGCATATTACAATGGAATATTACTCAGCATTAAAAGAGAATAAAATCAAGTAAGTAGATGGAGTTGGAGAACACCATACTAAGTGAAGTAAGTCAATTTCAAAAAAACAAATGCTAAATGTTTTCTCTGATATGAAGATGCTTATCCATAATAGGGATGATGGGGGGATGGTGGGGCAAGGGAGGACTGAACCAATTTTAAATATGGAAAAGGGGAGGGAAGAAAAAGGAGGGGGCATGTGGGTAGGAAAGACAATCGAATGAGATGGACATAATTACCCTAAGTATATGTATGAAAACAAGAATGGTGTGATTCTACTTTGTAATGGTGTACAACCAGAGACATGAAAAATTGTGCCTATATGTGTAACATGAATTGAAATGCATTCTGTTGTCATGTATAACAAAGAAGAATAAATAAAAAATAATATTTTTTTAGTTGTCAATGAGCCTTTATTTTACTTATTTATATATGGTGCTGAGAATCAAACCCAGTGCCTCACACATGCTAGGCAAGAGCTCTATCACTGAGCCACAACCATAGCCTCTTGGGAAACACTTTTTATTACTAGATGAGTCAAGACAGGAAAAATACTGAAGTCAAAATTCTAAACTAAGGGAGAGTGGTTGCCTCGCATGCACAAGTCCCTGGGTTTAATCCCTAGCACCAATAAATAAATAAATAAATAAATAAATAAATAAATAAATAAACAAACAAACAAACAAACTAATATTGCCAGTCCAGACAGACTATCAAAAATTATTGTCATATAAGACAGCACAAATACAAAGAAGAATTTGGATTACAAGTCAGAAATGGAGGAATGTGGAGAAAAACCAATCCCGGAGCCCCAGGTGCATAAGATTTACCTAAGATTGAGGCTATACGAGGACAACAGAGAAAGTTACATGCTCCCCACTATCTGCCTAGCAGGCACTGAATAACACGCAAAATAGACTATCACTTCATGACTGGGAAAAATCACAGGTATGAACTTCAACTGAGGAAAAAATGCACAAGGAAAGCTTAAACTAGGGATAGAGGGAAGTGTGAATAACTTAAAAACATTTTTTTTAATACATCACCCTAGGTACAGAATATTCCTGTTTGAAACCAATGATGCTTTGAAGATAAAGACATCAATATTCAAACAATTAATATAACAACAGCAACATAAAAATTCAAGTTGAAAAAAAATTGCTTCAACCACCTTTCCACCATTTGCATAGGCATATATGCTTGGATATATGCATACCTGGATTCACACAAATAGGTCTATTGTCAGGAAGAAATAACATTCACTTCAATCTCTCCTAGTATATGTAAGATGTCTAATGCCTTATTAAAATTATAATACACAGAAAAAAATGAAAGAAATTGCAGCACATATGAAAAAATAAAGCCAACTACAAAATGTATTCTGAGCTGAACAATATATTAAAATCATTAGAGAGGCATTTAAAATAAGTATGGTTAATATATTAAAATCCTTAGTGGAAAGATAGGACAACTTGTAGGAAGAGAGGAGTATTTTAGCAGAATGAATCAAATAAAATGGTAGAATTAACAATCATCATGTTAACAGTGAATAATTTAACCATTTCAAAGGAAGAATTTGAAGATATGTCAACTGAAATTTTCCCATGTCAAATACAAAGAAAAATAATTGGAAAGGTGCTTTAAAATCTATGAGAAAATATCAAACAGTCTATCACCTTGTAATTAAAGTTCAAGAGAAAAAATATCATATATAAGATAACTGGGTAGAAAATTTATAATGGTAACAGTTCTGATATTATTGTGGGGAAAAAAGAAACAAAAAAGATATAACAGAAATCAAACTGCAATTAAAAAGACTTAAATACTGCAATATCAATAATTAGATTAAATGTAAATGGTTTAACATCCTAATTAAAATCAGAGTTAGCCAAATTAGATTAAAAAGTAGACTCAAAATATATCCTGAATATAAAATATTCTCTATAGAGTGGACACATAAGAAATTCAAATATCAACCCTTTATGCAAACATTAAAACACTTACCAACACTGGTAAAATCAACTTTTTTTTTAAAGTCTGGATATTAACCAAGGCTTTGCAGCAAGTTGGGTAGAGCTTATTTTAAAAACAAAGCAAAAGCATGAATTTCATCAAACACAGAAAACTGTGGTGTGGTGCTTTAATTTACCCTAGTTTGATCCCCTATTTCTTAGTTCAGCAGTGAATGTGAAAATAAGAGACCCCTTTTCAACACCAGATGAAGCAAACCAGACCGGATTTTCAAATAATGGTGTTTAGTATTTTCTTTACCTATCCAGTCAGTCATTCCTTGGATCAGTTTGAAAGTCTTTCTGGTACTTCATTTTCCACAAAACTGGCTGGGTTCTAAAGCTACTTCCAAAGGCATTGTCAAAAACATTTACAGGGTAATGTTTAAGTTCTTGATAACAGAGGTGTTTATAACAATTGAAATAAATGAATGACAAATTAGAAATGTTGAGAAAAAATGTTTAATAAAAAGTACATATGGGCTTTGAAAAGCTTCAATATATTCCAGCAAAGCTGGACGTTCTTAGACATGTACAGAGGTATACACATGCTAAATAAATAAATAAAACAATAACCTCCCCCCTGCCCCCACTAAAAAAAAAAAACCTACATTAAGTAGCATCAACAACAAAGCTAAGGGAAAGGGGTGTGTCTGATTTCCAGAGTTGCCACAATATAATATTTATAGTATATAGGTTTTAACAAAAATTTTACCAAAAGCATAAAGTAATAGGAAACTATGACCCATACTCAGGGGAATGAAAGTTATCATTATAAACTGTACTAAAAGAAGCCAACATATAAAATTTTAGACAAATAATTTTTTTAAAAAGATATTTTAAGTGTGTTCCAAAGTTTAAGAAAATCTATCTAAAGGACTAAAGGAAAATATAAGAATGATGTTTTACCATATAAAAATATATCATGAAAGATATAGAATGTGTAACAAAGAAAGCAAATAGGAAATTTTGGTGTTTTATAGTACAATAACTGAAATGAAACATTCAATAAAAGACTTAATAGCAGATATTAACAAGTAAAAGGAATCAGCATATTTGAAGATAGGACAAATGAAATTATTCAGCTTAAGCAAAAAAATTCACTGAAGAAGCACCTCAGAGACATTGATGTAATATCATTAAGCTTATCAACAGACAAATAATGAGAATTCCAGAAAACAAAAAAAAAAGGCAGAGAGAAAGAAGGAAAAGAAATATTTTTAAAAACTTCCAAAACCTTCTGAAAGTATCTTAAATTGTCTACATATTAAGCAAGCCAAAATTAAAACGATAAAGTGTTATATGCCTTACAAAATGAAATATATACCAGAAAAGGATGATTGTCTCAAAATGTAAAATCAAATTATGTAATACACAATAATAATAGATTAAAGAAAAAAACCTTTTTGATAGTTGCAGGAAAATCAACTGAAAAAAATCCAATACATATTTATGATAAAAACACTCAAACTAAGATCAGAGGAAACCTTCCTCATTATGATAAAGTTCTTCTACAAAAAAAAATCTCATAACTGACCTTATGATTAATAGTGAAGTCTTAAAAGTTTCCCAGCTAAGATCAGGAAAAATACAATGATGTCTGACCATACCTCTTCTGGACAGTATTATACTAAACAATTTAGCCAAAACAAAAAGGCAAGAAAACAAAATAAAAGGTATTCAAAACTGCAAAGGAAAATTAAAACTATCTCTTTTTTCAGAAGAAAGGATCCTGAAGAATAATATATACACAAATGCACACAAATGTACCCCACAAAAAACTACTAGAAATCAATTATTTCAGTAAATTTGCAAGATACATATCAACAAACAAAATTAGCTGCATTCCCATATATGAACACTGAACAATGTGAAAGTGAAATCAATAACTCCATTTATAATCACATCAACGGGACTAATATATTCATGAATGGATCCAACCAAACAAAATCTAGCAATATACACTGAGAACTCTAAAACCTTATGGAAAGAAAGTATAGATGTAAATGAATTGAAAGATATTCCAAATGTACTGAAAGAGGTGGTGTTTGTGAGGCAACTATATTTGCCAAATTGATCTACAAATTCAATATGATCTCTATCAAAGCTATGATTATTATTATTATTATTATTTTGAAAATATGGACAAGCAAATCCTAAACTGAATGTGAAAATACAGTTACCTGGAATAAACAAAATAACAATGGAGAGGAAAATAAAACTGGAAAACTCACTTTTCAATTTAAAAACTTACTAAAAATCTATAGTAATCAAAATGGTATTGATACTGGCAGAAGGATAGATATATAAATCAATAGCAAAGAAGTGATCAATCAGGAAAAACTCTGAACATTCATGGTCAATGGATTTTCAAAATATCTTCCAAAACCAATCCATGGGAAAGAAATACTTTTTATAAGAAATGTTATATGAATTTACACATGTATATTCAGAACAAACACACTAAAACCTAAAAAAAAAAAAAAAAAACTTACAGCGTATCTTGCACCACATTATAAAACCTAACTCACAGTGAATATGCAAGTATATATAAAAGCTAAAACACTCAGATTTTAGAAGAAAACAGAAAACTAATAACAAAAGCAATAACAAAATCTTTTGTGACCTTGTTTTAGGCACTGATATATTAAGTTTATGAAAAATTCTTAAATCAGAAAGTAATTGATTGACTTTATTAAAATTCAGATTTTTGTATATCAGTAACACAGTTATGGTCTAAAAATGACAAGATAAAAGACTGGGAATCCATAATCTGTAATGAGTTCTCAAAACAAAATTTAAAAAAAATAATTTTTAAAAATTAGAGAAAAACTTTGAGCAGATATTTTAGTAAAGAAAATATCCTAGTAGTAAGTACACACATAATAAAATGCACATTGTAATTATGAGATGCAAACAGAAATCAGAATGGGATGCACTGCACAACTCTAACAATTAACCAGGAAAAACAAAGCCCTGACTACACCAACTAATAACAAGGATTCAGAGCAAACAGAACATTCATATATTCCTTGTAGGAATACAAAATGGCACAGTCAGACTGGAAAACAGTTTGACATTTTCTTTCATAATTATATAATGCACAAATTACATAACCAAGAAATCCCTTTTCTAGGCACTTGTCCAAGGGAATGAAAAAAAAAACACATATATCCACACAAAAAGTAAATGCTTGAATATTTAGTAGTATTTGTGATCACCCAGCACTGGAAAGATCTCCAATGTCCACTGAACTTTGGATGAGGTCACAAAATGATATTTATATATACAATGAAATCCTACTTAAATACAGTATCAATAAATCAATGGCATTATTCTGAGCAAAAGAAGCAGTTCTCAAAATGTTACTCAGTATATGGTTTCATATGTGTAATATTCTGAAAAAGACAAAGAAAAGAAAAAGTTTCCAAAGAAAAGAAAAAGTTGAGAAGCAGTCCAAATCTGGCTTGAAGAGAGGAGATTGACTTTCTTTTTGTTGTTGTTATTGTTGTTGTTTGTTTGTTTTGTGCTGCTGGGATATGAACACCGGGGTCTCATGCATGCCAGGCAAGCCCTTTACCACTGAGCTACATCCTCAGCCCTGAGATTGACTTCAAAGAGACACAGAAATATTTTTTTTTCTGATAGGATAGAAATTACCTATGTAACATTGCAGTGGTGGTTATGCAACTATGTAGAATTTTTTTTTCATTTTAATACAACTGTATTATAAGTTATATTTCTGTTAAATTTGGCCCAAAGCTGAGTCTTTGTGTAGTAAACTACAACCTAACATAATATGTAAACTAACTGTAATTAACTGTAAAGTATATTCCTGTAACAAGTTATAACTTGTGTTGTCCAAGTGAAATGTTCCTGTATAAACCTATGAATTTAAAATTTTATCTCCAGGTCAGATAATTTTCCTGCACTTTTTAATCCATTTACCCAACTGTCCATTTGTTTTATGTTCCTTCATATATTGTACAGGTCATTCAAATTCATTATATTCAAACAGAAATCTCTCTGTCACACATTGGTTTCCCATTCTTTTTTGGCTCATATAATAAGGTCAGTGTTCAAAGTAGAATTTTGGATACTGTGTTTGTTTCCTTTTAAGATATTTCTCATATTTAATCAGACCAAATCAGTATCTGACACAAAATATTGAAAAAATTTGAATGGATATTTATCATTAAAGAATAATGCTTATGAGAATGGGAAAAAAGTTTGCATGGTACTAAGGACACCTTGTGCCTACAGTTTAGCATCATAAAATAACTGTTCTATGAGTAAAATTAAGCAATTAAGAGCATATGTGGGGTAAGGGCAAAGATACTCTGCTTCTAAGATGCACAAGTTCATTCTTTTTAGAGCAATGAGAATATATTAGCTATTGTTTATCTCCTTAAGTTTTATGCCCTACATCCTCAACCTTATTTATAATTCTTTTACTGGTCTCTACTTATAAATTCATAACTGTTTTGTTCTCTCAAAGGCACTCCATTTCTCTATATTTTATGTCTGGCTTTGCTAAATCAATTAAGTTCAATTGAATTTAGCTAAATAAGTCACAAAACTAAACCCAGAAGACCACATTAACAAAGACATACTGCTGCATTCGCTCCCAATGAATATGTAGTAGTCCTCATATTTCCTTAATCTGAAGGCTTACTTGATTTATTATTTAAGTCTGTAAATAGAATAAAATTGATCAGTCTTAAAATAATAGCCACCATTATCTAAAGAGAAGAAAATGCAGTAAACTGAGAATGGTAGTATTCATGACAGCTGTCCTGGTTATTCAAAAACAAAATTTAAATAAGTGCCCTAGTGGGATGTGACAAGCCTTCTCCTCCCCTCCTTCCCTTTACCTGTTTCTGCAGACATCACACTAAAGCTAGAAGCTGAACTGAAACTCCACATGACTTGTTTTAACAGACCCTGATGGATAATGGATAATGGGCAATAGTGTGGTAACAAAGCATCATCATTTGAAGAAAAGAGTTTTGGGACTTGAGAATATTTTAGTGCTTCTTTTGCTTCACAAATACACCAGGTTTCCCAGAAGTACTGGCCAATAAAACTACCAGAACAGGAAAGGTCAAAACACAAAAAATCTAATAAGATCTCAGGGGAAGAGTGGTACAGCTGGTGGTTATTACCACTTATGCCTAACCCAGGAGGTTGCTAAAATGTATACATATATATATATACACACACAAACACACACACACACATATATATATATGTATGTATACGTATATATAAACACTCAAGATAGTCCCTCACAGTGGAGCACCTGTTATTTGGGTCAGTGACAGTTTTAAAATACTTAAATAATAAACACTGAATATTAGAAGGAATAATTTAATTCATCAGATTATTATCTTGTTGTAGACTTGTGATCTATGTTCATAGTTTTCATGGTCTCTAAAAGTAATATATTTTAGGAAACTTTCCATAAATTAGATTTTGCAAATGTTAAGTAACTTAATTATATTCTTTTGTGTCTAGATTTTTATAGTGTCTCATAAAAATAAGATGTTAAAATTCACTAAGAAAGAAAAAAAACTCAATTAAACTTATAAAATTTGTTTGTATACCTTAGAGTTTTTTAGAAAATATGGATATTGTTGATGTAACTCAAAATCATACATATGTAAAATTTTAACAACTACAGTTAATCAGTTAGGGAATTCCTAAACTATATCAATGTTCAGAATTCAATTGTTAATCACTTTTGCACCAAGGATTATCATATGAATTGTTTTCTGTATCACTGAGAGTTTTAGAGGTGACATTTCTTACACTAATTTATCAAGTGACAAAAGGTCAGTGTTGTTATGCTCCTAATACAAAATCACTAAAATTCCACTTTGAGATTGTTTCTCAGCATTTCTGATTCATAAACTCACCATTGCCTGCCCATGTAACCCCTCAAAATAAAAAGAAACTCTGATATTGTCTTTTAGATATTTGCCTATGCTTCCACCCCCACCAATTTTGAAGCTGAATACTGATTTTTCCAAAAGGTGGGATGGTGAAAACTGTGCCATAACTACTCTTGCAACTGACATTAATTTTAAGACAATATCAATTGTAACACACATTCTGATTAAGGAGATGCCTAGTCTGATGGAAGCTCATCATCATGCCCAAAGACATACAGCTAATAAAAGGGTCAAGCCAAACAAGAGTCCATGCTACCAACATATTTAATTAGGTCAACTTACTATATCCATTTGCAAAGTCTTGAGAAGAAAAATGGGAATTTCAAATAGACTTTGCCTCGGCTTTCTTTCTCAGTCATCTATAATCCTCTAACTAATATCTTATTCTCAGCAGATGCAGAGCACGAGGTCATTCCAGCCATGAGAAACTACCTGTGTTCAACACAAAGATCCTTTCATGCTTTATGTAGTTGTCTTAGTCAGAGTATTGCTGGCTCCTGTCACAAACAGATCTCCAAACAAAATAGCTTCAACAGAGTTTTATGTAACAATTTTTATTGGCAGATTAGGTAAATTTTCAGGGGCCACAGATAATGGATCCCACCTTTAACTCATAATTTCCATGGTGGTTTTATCCTATAAATCAAAACAAAGTACATTATCTAACAGCCTCATAATAGTTAAATAATGAATGAATAAAAGAATGAATGAATGTATGTTTGGATCTTTTTGTTCAGTTATCCTGAATAAAATATGAGTTTCACTTATTCTGGATAAACTCTCTAAGAATGTTATCAACATCTCCTTACTCCCATTATATTTAGCATATTGAAAACATTTGCTCTTTAATAAACAATTTCTACTTATCCAATTAAACCAGTGTAAAATTAAAAGTCAACTCCCACTTTAATTTTTACTCAAGAACATATCCTGTTAAGAGATGAAAAAGACTATTTTATTTTTAATAGACTGGTTAAGACTAAAATGATGGTGAAATGTTAATGACTAACAAGTTGAAATGAGGACAAATAAAACTTTGTAAAGACTTGGAGGACATCTTCACTCCCTTGATAATATCATCATCATTCACAATATCCAAGATAGGGGGCCAAATATGCATCTGTTGACAGGTGAATGAATGCAGAAAATGTGATATTCATGCATAATGGAATATTATTCAGCCCTTCAAAAGCAGGAAAGTCTGTTGTTAATGACAACAGAAATACACCTAGAAAACAACATGCTAAGTGATTTCCAGTAGAAGAGAAAAGAGAAAATAAAGAAATAATGGTCAGAGAGTACAAAATTTAATATCGAAAGATGAGTAAGTCCTAGAAATCTACTGTTCAATATAGAGCCTGCAGTTAAAAATATTCTAAGGAGGTAGATGTTGTGGTTTATAATGAGATACACACAAATAATAAATAAAGAAGGTTAGAAGTGGAAATAGACATGAAAATTGTTTACTGTTCAAGAATACATCATATAAAAGATACCATACTTCATGTAAGATTATTCAGACAATACATGGTAAGATGATGATTCCTATTGGTCTCTCACCCAAATCAATGAACACTTTTGAAGGTCTGGCAAAAAAAAAAAATATCCTGGTTTTCCATAGGTTTTGAGAGTGTATATTATTGAACCAATAGATATATGTGCATTTCAGAGCACATTTCCTTATATTATCCCACCATGGAGTCACAAAACAATCTTAAGACAAATGTTATTACAGTGATTTCAGTAATAAAGAAGCCAGGGCTCAAGTCAAGCCCTAACTGACAAGTTGAAGAAATTCAACTCCATGGTCTTCCTTAACCTCACACTCACAATCTCCTCTTAAAAGAGCAGGTCATACATCAGGTCATTCATTTGTCTCTGAAACCAGCTGTACTATGAGAAGACTGTGCACATCACTATTAATCTGATTTCTCAAACTGATAATCCCTGAAGCTATTTTATGTAATTCACTTACCCAGACATAAACTGTGCTACATGCACCCACTAACATTATACTCAAGGTCCCCAGGACTTGATCAGAATTAAGCCCTTGCTTTTTTTATATTGTTTGTTTTAGCAGAATTATATTGCTTTTCCCTGACACTGTTTCATATTACTTTAGTTGTCTTCTGTGTCCAAAATGAAAATCCTCCCTAATCTTTCATTTATTTTTGGAAAAGTTATTGCTTGTGTTTTCTCAAGGCATAGAAACAATATAAAAGCATAAAAACCTCATCTCAGTCCATACCTCCTTAGGAAATCATCACATCTTTAAAGGACTGTCTTATTCAAAATGTTCTTTCTGACTGTTCTACAAAGGAAGGAGATTAGCCAATTGTGAACTATTGCATTGGAAAACTTGGCTTGGTTTAAAAGTCCCCTTTCAGATATATTTTGTTAAATTTAATTGAACTTTCAAAAAAAATGACCATGGGAGCTCATTCTAGACTTCCTGGTTCATCTATGAGCCAATTGAGGTAGTTGGGAGCATTCTCTCACCACAAGGAGATAAACCCAATCTCAGCTTCCCAAGGGAAAAGTTGTCGCCTATCCTTGAGAAGCCTGAATATAACATCTCATGGGCTCCCATCTCCCCAGTTGCTGCACAGCACCAAACAACTTTTGTCAATATCTGGCATCAAACAAAATTTCAGACTGCCTAAGGCTAAGCTTCTATTGTCTTCCTATCCACAACATTAATTTCTCACCCTTGCACCATAAAATTACGAATAAAGGCAAGGCAATGTTCCTCCACAAGAGCATCATCTATTCTGCATGTCATGAGCACCCAGGCTCTGACAAACCTTTCTGTGGGGGACCCATGGAATTTGGGTTTTGTCTAGGCATGTTGACCTGACCTTGCAAGTAGGACTCAGGGGAACTCATCCAAGATTCTATACAGGAAAACTTAAAAGACTCAGAAGAAGAATATTTTGTACAATATAATTCTTTGCAAACTCCCCTTCTGAGTCATAACTTTAAAAAAATCATGAAACAAATCCACGCACAGAGTGATTAAATAAAGAGTAGTTTGCAAATACACGTTATGGCTCTCCTTATTTCTAAGCGGACAATTTCTTTATTTATATTGCTTCTCTATAACAGTGACTTAACTATTTGGAAATAATTTATTTACTTAAACAGACCTTATAGATGTTTTTGAAAAATCTCTTGTTCAAATTGTAGTCTATTACTTTTCTTTGGGACATTTAAGCTCCCATTAAGAAATATTTTATAGAAGAGCTATTTATAAAATATTTATGTTATCATTTTCACCCTAAGAAGATGCTTCCTATTATATAAAAATATCTACTTCAAATTTTTACCATTGCTACCATTATTATATAATAACTTCCTTGTGTAAATTTGTACATCTTACTGCCTAAGTGTTCTCCTGTTATAGATATTATATTTTCTGTATTATACCCTATTCTCTGAAATAGAGAATATTACCCAAAATTACAAAAAAAGAAGAGAATTAGAACTAAATTTATAGTTTTATTGTACATTAATGATGCTGTATTTTTGTACTCTTATATTTACCATAAAGTTTTTATTACTCATATTTAATATGTAATCAATCTCCATATACATTTTAAATTATCTAATTAAAAAATAAAATATAATAGGCATCAATTCTGAGAAGTGGGATTACAAGTGACTTTGATTCTTTTTATTAATACTTTATAGTCTCTAATTATTTTAAATAACTTTATTATTTCAGAACATAAATATATTTTTAAATCCAAAGGTAGCATCTGGACAGCTTTCAAAAAGATAAAGGTTTTTTTCTCCAATTTTTATCAAGTGATTTCTAGAAAAAAAAATATTGTTCAATTCAAGGTTTCCAGAATAAGAGCTATACAGAAGATTTAAGTAGTAAGATTTACTTATCCTTTAAAAAATGTTAATAGAAATGAGACAATCATTTCAACTCTCTTTAGGTTTCAGGTTTCTCACTTAGGTACTCAACTAGTACATTCTCCACTTTGTCACTTTTGAACATACTGATCCTATTATTGTCCTGCTATTTTTACTTAGTAGAAATGTCTTTTTGATATGCATCATGTCATCAAGGACTTTGCAAAATACCACATATATAACTACCACTCATTGTTTTCTGTGTGCCAGGAATAGCACAATTTTATCCATCATAAGTATAAGAAATTTACATTTAATTAGAACAGTTTAAGATCAAACAAGTTAAGACAAGTGTCATTGCAATAATTTGCCCAAGGTCACCTACTAGTAAGCAACAAAATCAAAATTCAGATCCCATTCTCTCTCCAAGGTCACCACCTCATCCAGCACTAGCAAGAACCATTATTGGGCAGCCTAAAGGAAAAGGCACTCCCATCCCATCAAACACTGAAACTCTCTGCTCTGACTGCAGAATTGCTGTCAATTCCTTCTCAATATACCCGGCTGCCCCTCAATCACTGATAGTCAAATGTGGCAAATAGTTTGACCTTAGAGCATACTGCTAAGTGCACTGGTGATCATAGACTTATCTTCTCCCTCTGTGAATTCATCATTGAACAGACAGCTGCATTCTTGCTGCAATGAGAGGGGAAGCCACTGATTTAAGCTTACATTGTCATTACTGTCTTTCTGACTTAACTCAGAAAAATAACATAAAATGAGAAAGCTGACCTGTCTATGGATTCATTTTTATACAATTTTATTTTAGAATAGCCACAATCAATGAAAGTTCTGAAATTCATATTTGACCAGCCACTGGCAGGTATTAAGATCCTTTCACCTCTACCGACTGTGTTATGTGAGAGGCTAAATTTCCTGACTTCAAACTACCCCTGGTTATTTAGCACAATACCAGGGCAATATGTCTAGACTCCAGGGAAATTTGCTTTTACTTTGATAAGCTGGGATTTCTAACATTCCTATAATAGCTGAGTGACCTCTCTTGTTCTAAAACGCATGTGTCTGTGTTTAATCTCCCAAGGGATTCTCCTATTGGCTTACATGAGGGCCTCCTACCTCTTTCAGATCACACCAAGTGATGTGGTAGGGAAACTGGGGACAGAGAATAAAAGTAAATCATTGGCTTTAAATAAAACCTCAAGTGAAAATTCTGCTAAGTTTCAAGTACGAAGAAGCTATTTTTTTAAAGGAAATTACCTGCTATGAAAAAGACAAAACATATATATGTATGTATTTCAGCCCAAGAATTTTGCTTCTAAAGAAGATATTTTAAATACTGGAATGTTCTCTTCTGAAAATCTGTTGCTTTTTACATCATAAAATGATATCAAATTAAGGATTAGTAATTCTAACTAATTCTAAAGGAATTTCAATAGCTCTTGTTGATTCTTTTAGATTTTTTTTTATTTAGGGATTGGTTATATAATAGATGCAGCAATATCAGTAAGTAATTTTATATGTTGTGTGAAAAAAATGAGACTTTTCTCAAAACTTGCTATTTTTATTGAGCAGATTTTGTTTATGCGGTTTGTGACAATGAACTTGTTGCAGAATCACCACAGAATATGTAATCTGGAAGAAAAATGTGAGTGCAGGGTGAAGTAGACACCCTCTTTGAGCATTCATTATAATGCTGGGTTCCATGGGAAAAGGAAAATGCATTAAGTTAAATCTCAAGGCATGTAACATCTTGTAACATTTAGTGCTCAATAAATCTGGGTGGAGAAAGGAGGGAGCCAGTATTGAAAGGGACAAGGGAGTAAAAGATCTTACTTTGCAGAAATCATTATTAGCTGGCATTATTGGTGTCCTGACACAGATGGCTCTTTCTGTAACATATGCTCCTCTCATGCCTCCCCCTACACAAAACGGTCATCCTAGATTTCAGTATAATACCCTCTCTGGCTCCCCTTAAGATTTCCCATAATAAAGGTTCACTATATGTATCTATTCTTTTCTGATGAAATTTCTTCACTTTCACAAGTAATCTACTTAGAAAAGACTGAAATATCTCCATATCAATTTCCTTCTACAGTGTTCACTTAACAAAGTGGTCTATGTTTTTCCAAATCAAATTTTGAAAAACAGAAATAGTACTCACTGCAACCTAGAAAAGATTTTATTATAATCATAGGTAGCTTCAAACAGCTTCTCATACTGAAATTGTTCCAGTAAAGAATTAGGCAGTTTTCTTGCTTTAATGTTCAAGTTGCCTCCCCAAATATCTCACTTTGTTCTGTTTTTGTCCCATAGCAATACTGGAATTATTGTAAAAGAAAAATAAAATCCAATGGCATATAAAGCATAATAAGGTTGACTTTTTTCAGGAATATCATGATAAAGACAGGTCCTTGGCAGTGGAATTTTGCAATGGGAAAATGGATTGGGCTCCACTCCAAAAACTGAATGGGCAAGTGAGAGTTTATAGCCCAGGCGGAAGGTTGGGGTCAGTTGGAAAAGTACTAAGAACATCAAGAATTAGGATATTCTGTCTAAATTGACCTAACAGGATTCTTGCCAAAGACGGGCCAACATGATCAGACATCATCTTGCTGAAGTGGAGGATGAGAAACTGAACTATATTGACAGTGATAAAAAATATCAAGGCCTAAAAAGAATTAGCACCATTCTTGCTAAAACCAGATAACACAAGGAAGTACACTAGCTTACACAAGGGCTTGAATTTTTGGCAAGGCTCAGGAGCCTGACTAAAGTCTGATTAAGCAAAGAATTAGGGCAGATATGGAGATAAAGTCTACAAGTAAAATCTTAATAGTATCCATCATACCCACACAAATACACCCACCCATACACACACACAAACAGATACAGGTATCCCCCCTTTGGCAGAGGATTCATTCTATAACTACCAAGGCATTCCTGAAACTGTGAATAGTATATTCTGCATATACATCTATAATAAAGTCTGACTTATGAGTTAGGCTGGAATAGAGATTAACAACAACTAATAATAAAACAGAACAACTATAAGAATATACTGTAACAAAAAATATGAACATGCTCATTCTCACTGGTGGTTCTCTTTCTCTCTCTCTCTCTCTCTCCCTCTCTCTCTCTCTCTTATTGTACTGTCTCACCTTCCCCTTCTGGAGATGATGTACAATAATGCATACCTGCATGATGAGACCCAGTGAGGTGACTGATTTGGGCACTGTGACAAAGCTTTAGGGTGTCAGTGGCCTTTTAACCATACATCAAAAAGAGCACCATGGAGCCAAGGCAATGCCATTTGATCTCAGGTAACTAAAATGAAGGAAGTAAAACTGCAAATAAAAGAATGCTGTACACAAATTTCACATTTGCAACAGAGCTGCAAAGTCATTCATAAGATAAAATTGAAAAAGAAATACCTGCTTAATGGTAAAGTGGAGAAGGATACAGTGGAATTAAAAATCGGTGGAAACTAAGAAGAAATAACATTTTTATAAAGTTAGAATTAAAATTTAGGAGAATGCATGGGGATAAAACAAAAGATACCAGAGACAATGTTCTAAACTGGCAAGACAGTTATCACATCTCAAAGATAATTTGACATAACAGTTCTTTAGATTTGGATTTCTTACTTTGATAACATTAAGCACCATTCACTGCCTGCCAAAAAGAGGAAAACAAGTTGACTACTTCTTAGGGGAAAAAAAAAAACTGTCTACTGAAAAGAATGAAAATAATGCTAAAATATATGCTGTGCCCAGGAAATCATGAAGAGTTGTCAGAGAAGGATTTTGAATAAATTTATTCTGAGTTCCAGGATTTATTTTTGAAATCTAAGTGTTTCAATAAATTGGAGTTTTTTTTCCTAAAATTATGATAATTTTAATATGATATAGATTCAAATTTTTAGAAATTATCTCTTTTCTCCTCCTTCTGTCTTTCCAGGATAGATTTGGACAATTTCCATGCTCTAAAAATCCCAGAATTTCAACTTGACCCCCTACATTTTCCACTCTGTTCTGCTCTTGTTGCTTAGCTAGACTGGAACTACTATTTAAAAAATTCCATGACATCTGACTTCTCTCTCTCTCTCTCCCTCTCTTTCTTCCTCTTCTTCTCCCACTCCACATGCACATGTATTATAAGATAGAGTCTACATTAATCTGCTTTTGTCCCTGGGAACCCCAATTAGGGTTTTTAGAAGATTTGGAAAGAGAAAAATGAAAAGTGTCTGAAAAATAATATGAAAAAATATTTCATTTTTTCATTGATTCATCAAATATTTATTGAGAACCAACTCTAAGCTACACTAATCATTAATAATTCAATGATAGTTAAAAAACAGTTGTTTTCCACCCCATGTTCTCCACTCATAAAGCTAAGAGTTCAGTTAGTAAAATTGTATTTAAAAAATCTCACAAAATAAATAGAGAACTACTAAGTAAACTTACATTCTAAAAGAGAAAAATTATGACATTATAACCTGAATAGTAAGAATTGATTTGGTCATAACTATCGCAAGAGCTATCACTGAGGAAACAGCAACTGAGCTGAGAAATGAAGAAAAGATAAGTATTAACAGAGAGACTTTGGGAAGTTGTTCTAACAAAATCTGTTTGTGTGAAGGCGCTTTCTCAGGAGAGAGATGAAGTGAGGAAGGAACTGAAAACCTGCAGGAGAATGGAGGATATCTGACAGAGGCTGGTGACGTTATCAGATTCATATTTCAAAATGAACAATCTGTTTTGTGATGTGTGGAGAATTGATTTCATGAGGCAAGATTAGATGAAAAGTGATTATTCAGGAGAATATTGCAATATTTCATATAAACAGGATGGTAGTGTTAGAGAAAAGATAACTTGAGATACAATTCTGAGGTAAAATTGACAGGGTTTGGTAAAAATTGATTATTAAAGAGTCTAAAAAGGAAAATACTAAGGAAAACTTCCAGTGGCCAGCTTGTTTTTAAAAGGAGATGTTAGTTCACTGAAGGAATATCATCTTTGGCAGATAAAAGGAAAAACAAATCACAACTTTAATTTGAGACAAGTTGAATTTAAGCTGCTTTTGCTCAAATAAGCAAAAATATCAAGCATAAAAATGACAAGCAGATTGTGAGATGAGAGTAAAGGGCATGTGCAGGGATATTTTTAAAGAACAAATCTTATGAATATAGGTAATAATTTGAGCCCTGAATTAAAACTTACTATAACTCAATCAATAAAAACCATGAAAGGGTTGGATTTTTGTAAAGGATCAGAAAGGATAATTTTCCTTTTTCTATATTCCCCCTGAACAGAAATGTAATCCCCTTTCAACCCCCATTGTGACTCATTTCCACACATTTTTCCCCATTAAACTGGGCTTTTTGTCTGAAAATGCCCTTAAAATAGAAAATATCAGAGTTCCCTCTCCTTCTTCCTCTCCTTCTCCCCTCCCACGCTCAACCATGTGTAAACAAGGCAAGAAGGTGACCCATTTCAACCCTGGAGAAGAGCCCTTTCCAGTATCTCAACATGCTGGAGCCTTCATGTCAGACTTCCAACCATCACTGAGTAAATACATTTCTACTGGTTAAGCCACACATTCCCTGTTATTTTTCTATGGCATCTCAAGTCAACCAATACAGGGTATTTCCAGAGAAAACCAGGTGCATCTTTCCACCAGTCCTCTCCCAAATGAGTCACACAGTATGTAGTGTGTGCGTAATTCCTCCAGCAACTACTTGTGACAACATATGCAAACTGTTGTCTACCCAAGAAACTCATTAGAGACAGTGCCCAGTGTTTCAATGGAAGGCTGTTTGTGTAAGCACTGTCTGTCCACTATGTTCCAAAATCTCAGACGTCCGGAAGGAAAACAGCAGTTCAGCATACACCATATTGTTTGTACAAACAGGTGAGACACAGGGAGTCCTTTGTATTAGTTGTGGGAAAGATGAGAACCCTCCCTAAATCCCCAATGCCAGTGAAGGGCCAGAGTTATGAACACACTTTTCCAGAGATAGTGCTTTCAGACCTGCTGTGTGAACTCTTTTCTGCAGATAAGACCACTGAGGATTATACCAGGTAGAGAAATCTTCAACACCTTTAAAAGGAAGCAAAGAAAGTGTTGAAAGATGAAGAATTTGGATGGCACACGGCAGCATAAGAAGTCTGAGAGCTTGAGAAACACTTTATTCAAGCGTCAGGGCCTTAGCCTTGAGGTGGTTTCTGTGGTGAAAGCCAAGACTGCAGCATTACCTGTACTTGACTGGTTACTGGCAATACATGAAGAGTTTGACAGCTTAGAATTGCCAAGGAAACATATGTGGAGAGTGAGACCATCTGGCATAAGAAGTTGAAAAGAATTTTAGCTTTATAATAATATGAAAATATTATTTGTGAAAAAAATATGCAGAGGAAGTCTGGTGAATGTGGCTCAGAGACCCAAGCAAGTATCAAGAACATGAGTTGGGCTTACATTTTGAGAATTAAGCTATCTGAGCCTGAACCCTAGACTTTCAAGGATCCTAAAGCTCCCTTTAAATATTTTCCTTCAATATTATAATTCTTCAGAGCAGAATAGGAGGAAGTCTTAACACACAAATACATTCCATATTTGGAAGGACATAATTTAACATGGTAACAGAAACTTTAAGATAGTACAGTGCCCTGTCCTTGAGGCAGGGAAATATGGCCACAGTGTTACGTCCTGAGGAAGACTCAGGACACTGGAGAAAACATTATGCCCCACCATGAATTCTCTACTCTGCTGCACTCCAAACAAGGAAAACAAAATTATGATTGTATTTTTGAAAGTATTCAAATTGATGGAAATAAAAAATTCAAGAACCATTGCCAATAATGTTCAAGGATATTTCTAAATAAATTATTTAACAGAAAATTACTAAACAAACAAAATATTCAGCCCAGAACACAGCAGCCAGTAAAGCTATCATATGTGTTTTCTTCTAAAATCATAACAATTGGAAACATCAATTTCATATTCTATCTCTTAATATTCAGGAGGGAAAGTGCCTTGTTGTCCCCTGGGTACAAATGACAATTTTAGAAACTGTTTACAAGTAGTGTGTTAGTAATAAGTTTTGGCAATATAACAATGAGCTCTGGTTATCTGTGTACTCCCATAGATATGTAAATACACACCTATATACGTATATTTGCTGTTGATATTCTGTATTAGGAAATGGAAATTTTTTTATTTGGAAACTAACAGCACATGGAGATATGAACTACCAGTTCACTGCTTGTAAGGAAAATTTTCATTTGAACTCCTACATATCAACATAATGATACTTTTGAAAGCTAACTAGAACTAGTTTTCAAATGCTTATTCAACTAAATGTAAGCACTCAAGTAAGGGACTGTCTTTGAGGGACTCTCACAGACCTTAGGACACTTAGGATGACAGCTATGATTGGCTTTGCATTTGTCCTGCCTCACAAAGATTTGCCTTTGTGAGTCATATTTTGAGAAAAAAAAATATGGAATCCACTGGCACTGCTTGGTATGTGCATTATACAATCACACTTTAGTTTGGTGTACCCTTCTACAGACTTTTCTGGAAAGTATAATGGTCAAGACTACAAAGAACATCAGTGCATTTCAGTTAAACAAATGAGTTTCATAGGTCCATGAGGCAAAATTAAAGAGAAGTATAGGAATGACTCTTACAAAATGCAGACACAGATTTAAATATATGCATAGGTATAAACATATTTCAAAACATCCTCAATAAGTAAAAATACAGAAGCATTACAACATTAGTTAAATTTCAGTTGGAACAGATTCACAAACATAAATTTAAGTAGACAACCATATTACACTCCAATAGAAAAATTAAGAAGCACTTGAAATTTGTTTATTATTATTATTATTATGGAGTTTACAAAATACAGTACTTGAATGAATATTTTTTTTCCTGGAAAATTGCCTTCTTAACATCGTTCACAACTAGATGAAAAGTGAAGATGATGTTCTTCTAAATGTGTTTCTTTGAACTCTGGTTTCCTTGGTCAAACATATATAAAAGGTATTACACAAACATATACACAATATTATATTGAAATATGTGGGAAACACTAAATCAAATAAATTTTCACAAGTTTTCTTGGTACAGATATGGAGAATTACATTATTTGCAGTCAATTGGCACAGAAAAGGTGAAACTTTGTGTTCGATTTCATATCTTATTTAGAGGAAACTAGTAAGGTTCAGAACACATTTCAGTAAAAGGCCAAACTCAGCAGGGATTTTCAGGCTTTTCTTACACAGAGAATATTCTTTTAAGGGACTGTGGTATAATTGAAGATAGATATTTGTTATTTGGCATCACGTCCTGACACAGAGCTCTAAAAAGCCTTGGGATTCCCTGAGTATAGGAGAATCTCTATTATTCACAAAGAACCACTTTAGACCACACCTAAGTTTATGCTGAAGAGATGACTCATGGTGCGGTCCCTAGATAGCTTCAGGATACAGATTGGCCACCAGAAATACCAAACAATTGATTAGTGATTAGAGCACTGAAAATTTTAGCCCCAAGCTCTGACCACCAGCCCAGGGAAAGAGAAATGTTGATTGGGTTGATAAAGATGCCTAAACAAGGTTTGGGAGACAATCCTGGTTAAGGAACACAAGGATGGGCTAGGAAGGCAGCATGCTTCCCCAATACTTTGTCCTATGCATATCTACCATTTGGCTATTCTTAAGTTGGTCTCTTCCTAAAAGTCTAACAATTACAAGCACATTTTTCTGAGTTTGCAAATCAACTAGTAAAGTATCAAACCTGAGGAGAGGGTCATGAGAAATCTCCAATATGTACCTGATGGAACTAAAGCATGGGTTGTTGCTTAGGAAGCCCATTTGCAACTAGTATATGAAGCATGTACACCCTGTGGAACTGAATCATTAATGCCTGTGCACTAACTACAGGAGTTGGTATCAGAAGTGACTTGAGTTGTTGGATTCCCAATTGGTATTGGAATTTTGGTTGTTGAGGTGGAAAAACAACGTGTTTTGCAGTATAAAAAGCTACATGGATTCAGAGTGGTTAAATTAGAAAGCAGCTGCTGCTGAAGTTGAAGGACCCTAGCACCAGCCCTCAGCCCTCAGACTTACCTACTTACCCAGAGGGTTGAGAATGGTGGACCTCAAACCTGCTTGCAGAGGAGCAGTTTCCCCAGGCTCCTCTCCAGAAGCATTTACCTTTGCCTTTCACTGTCATTGTCCGGTAGTATATTTAATGGAAGTGCATGATACCCATCTTATAAATTTCCAGAAAATGATGTGCATAATGATGTAACCATTTTTTCTTTGTTTTGTGGGATTTTTTTGTTCTATCTATGAGATTTTTGCTAAATACATAAATTGTAAAGTTGCATTTCCACTTTGTAGTTTCCATTTTTGCCTTCTTAGATCATCTTTTTTGATTAATCAGAGCTCTTATTTTTAATGTAATTAAAATTGTCTTTTTCTACAGGTTTTGTTTCCTCCTTAAAAAATACTCACTCTATTTTCTTCTCAAATCATTATTATCTTATATTCAGATGTGCAATCCACCTGTATTCTGTTTTTGTCTGTGGTGTAAGGTAGAGGTAGATATATGTTCTAAGATTTTAAAAAAAACAATTCCTTCTTAAACCCTTTTCATTTTTATCTTGCCTTTAGATCTACAATCCATTTGGACTTCATTGCTGTATACAGTGTGAGGTGGGGGTTTTTGTAAATCAATGTCCAAATGACAGAATCACTTTTCTACTTCACTAAAGCAACATCACTACCATAAATTAGGTGAAATTAACATGGATTCAGGGTGCTTCTGTAATCTATATCATGTTCCATGTGTTTTTATGTTCTTCTCCTAAAATCACAGAATTTTAGTACAACTTCAAAGCTTTTTAGTAGAATTACTTTAGCACTGTAATGTCCCTGGGTTTGTCCTTCCATCGAAAGATCGCCTTGTCTTTTCTTGAAATTTTATATAGGAATTTATAATCTGTTTGTACACTTTTGGGGGAAAATGTCATGATTATTTTGATTGTTATTGAATATATCCAGTATATAGATAAATTTGAGAAGAACTGACATCCCTATTTTATATAGATGTATATATAAAAATACAAATGAATATATATTAGCATTTGAATATGAAGTATCCCCCAAAAGTTCACATGTGAAACAATATGAGAAGGTTCATAGGAGATATGATTGGGTTGTCTGAGTCTTAACACTTTCAGTGAATTAATCCCCTGATGGGATTAACCAAGTGGTAACAGAAGGCAGGTAGGGTGTGGCTGGAGGAGATGGGTCATTAGGGGTGTGGCTTTGGGGTATGTTTTTTATTTGGCAAGTGGAGTCTCTCTCTGCTTTTCTAATCATCATGTGAGCTGCTTTGCTGTACCACACTCTTCCACCATAATGTTCAGCCTCTCCTCAAGCTCTGAGGAATGAAGCTGGCCTTATTTGGACTGAGACCTCTGCAACCATGAACCCCTAAATAAACTTCTCCCCTAAAATGGTTCAGGTCAGATCTTTTAGTCATAGCAATGAAAAAGCTGACTAAAACAGTATATATGTGTGTGTGTGTGCCTATATATTCAAAATATATATTATTATATAATATTATATATGCAATATTGAATGTATAATATATATTATATTAATATATATTATATTATTATATGATATTATAAATTACATTTATTTTTTTTTGAAAGAGAGAGAGACAGACAGAGAGAGAGAGAGAGAGAGAGAGAGAGAATTTTTTTTTTTAATATTTATTTTTTAGTTCTGGGCGGACACAACATCTTTGTTGGTATGTGGTGCTGAGGATCGAACCCGGGCCGCACGAACGCCAGGCGAGCGCGCTACCACTTGAGCCACATCCCCAGCCCTATAAATTACATTTATATATACACATATATGTGTATATATAAAATTTGTATGTTATGGGGGCTCAATATTTTACATATATACACACATGTATATATAACTTATAATATGATATATGTATATATATACACATATGTGTGTGTTTGTGTGTGTATAATTTATAATATTGAGCCTCCAGAACATACTTAGGGTATTTATTTTGGTCATTAATTTCTTTAACATATTTAATTGTAAAGTATTTACAGACCTCTGTTTTTATTTTAGATATTTAATTACAGATGCTTCTCAGCTTACAGTGGGGTTATATGCAGATTAAACCATCATATCTAGAAAATACTCTAATCCAAAATTGCTTAAAAGCAAATTGCAAAAAGCATCATAGTTTACCTCAGGAAGGAAACTTTTTACTGATACATTTCACTTTTGCACCATCACAAAGTGAAACCACTTAATCAAAGCAGTGTACATCAGCAACCTCTATATATTTATTGCTTTAAAAATGGCATCACTTCTGAAATTTTCAACTCTTTTGTTTCTGGAAGAAATATATTAATTGTTTTGCATATTGATCTTGGATTTATTGATAACTGTGAACTAACTAATTTAGTTAAATAATAGAATAATAGAATTTAGTTACATCATAGAATAACAAAATCTGGGACATAATTTCTCCTGTATCTCCCCTTTACCCTCCTCCAGACTCACTTGCTCCACTCCATTAAACCTCCTTCTATTTTTCTTTATTATTATTTTATTTAGTGCATTTTAATTAGATATAAATGCTGCACTCAATGTGTTTTTCTGTTAGTTTTTCTGTTAGACCTTTTGTCATCTTTTAAAAATTTGATGCTTTTCTTGTCCACTGAAACAGTGTTCATGAAGGGATATTAAATTAGTGTAATTATTTTTCCCTTCTTCTATTTTTGTCTTATGTTGATATGATTATTATTTTCTTTTTAGAATATCCTTGAAAAGATTTTGAATCACGGTAGTCTTAGTCTCAAGGAGAGGTCACCTTTATTTTTCTCTCCTTTTCAGATATTTTGTACAAGATTGGGTTGTTTCTTTCTTAAACATTTGGAGGGATTCATAATTAAAGCCACCTGGTTCTGGAGTTTTCTCATGGGACCTTTTCAAAGATTTAAAATAATAATAATAATAATAATAATAATAATAATTTACTTGACAGATGCCTCACTGTCAAGATGGTGATTTAGTCCTATTTGTGTTGCTCTTAGCAAAATCTCCAAGAACAACTTAGAGGAGAAGAAGTTTATTTGGGGCTTATGGTTTCAGAAGCCTCAGTCCGTAGAAGGTGGTCTCCATTGCTTGGCCCAAGATGAGGCAGCACATCATGAGGGAAGGACCTAGTGGAGGAAGGTTACTCAGCTCATGGAGCTGTCAGGAAGTAGAAAGAGAGGGATGGAGAAAGGGACCAAGGGAAGATGCACCCTGCCTGAGCATACCTCAGTGACCCACCCCCTCCAACCATTCTCCACCTTCATTCAAACTAGGATACTTACACCTCTCTAAGTCCATCTCGACTTTCCTGAATTCACCCAGGAATTATGGGGGACATATCATATCCAAACTATAACAGGTGGAATATATAATCTCATAACTTTGGTAAATTATATTAGTGAAGAAATGTGTTCATTTCAAGCAAATTATTAGTGTTTTTGAAAGACTTTTTTGTTGGTGGTGTTTTTTACAATGAACTTTTTTATTTATGTGTTTAAAGTTTGTATTTATGTCCCCACTTTTTTTATCCTTTTTTCTTCTTCTCTTTTATCTCTTAGTCAGTGTTTTTAAGTATTTATTAAAATGGTTAATCTTTTTAAATTTTAATTGTTTACTTTTATATTTCTTCTTTTCTATATAACTCACTTAATTTATTTCTGTGCTTATCTGTATTATTACTGTCTTCTTTCCATAGATTTGCTTCTGGAGATAGAAACATAAAGTGTTGATTTCCACTCTTTATTGTTTCATAGAAGCACTTAAGTTTGTTTTTTTTTTCTTTAAATATTGATTTAAATACACCTCATGAATTTTGATTTGTCATGCTTTATTATAATTCAGTTAAGCGATTTTCTAATTTTCATATTGATTTCTTCTTTGATCTTCAGATTCTTTAGAATTTTACTATTCAGAGCCCAAGAAGTAAATTGTTTCCTAGTTACAATTTTGTTGTTCATTTCAATTTTAGTCCCATAATTAGAAAACATATTTTGCATTATCTCAAAGTTTTTAATTTTGTTGGGTCACTGTAACATCTCATCACATGTTCAATTTTGATTAACTTCACATATATACTTGAAACACACAGAAAATTCTGTGGTTATTTGGTGTAATATATATATATATATATATATATATATATATATATATATATCAATAAGTTCAAGTGAGTCAATTGTTACATTCAAAATATTTTTGTCTTTACTTATTTCTGTGTGAATTTTTATTGAGAACAGAGAGATAATTCAGATAATTAGAGTAAAAATTCCACCAGGGGTGTTGCAAGAAAATGAATACTGGTTTTTAGTATTGCCTCTGATGATTCTAATTTTCAGCCAGCTTTAAGAAGCTTCAGTTGAGAAACCAATAACTTGATCATTGATATAATCCTTAAATGGATGATGGCAGTCCATTTAATGCACAAATTTATACTAAACATACATCTCAGGATGTTTTCCAGGATAATTCATTAACACATTTTTGTAAATGCAGTCAAGCAATGGAGTGCTTTTTTCATTAAAAAATATTTTCTCTCTAACATTAAAGCATTTCATGAAGTATTTGGTTAAAGTCCTAAGAAGGCATGATACATCCAAAAGATCTGTCTTTAAGATGTCAAAGTTTTTTTTAAAAAAATTCGATATTTTTCATTGCTAGTTATCCATTAAATCACAAAGTACTTCCTTATTATAAGTTATTTTCCTCTTTAAATAGCCTCAGATTACATTTGGGAGTAGCAACTCTTCAAAAAAAGTGAAAGAAAAAAACATTGAGAAAAAATGTAATGTATAAATCATACATAGCACCTGGTAGTTTAAGAGTAAAGATTGATCCTCAGTTTTGTTTGAACTATGATTTTTTTTAATTGGGCAATATTGTTTAATTAAAATGCTTTGTAAAATGTGACAAGACCAATGACATAAACTGATCAGAATCCTATACCATCCCATGTTGAAGCAAGCATCTGCATCCTCTTTCACAAATGGAGATAGTTATCAGTCAGCCTTGTGGTAAGTTCTATAATCTTACACATTCAAATTATCATCTTTTATCCCACACTTTGTCATGTAGTGTTTTCTTGGGTATTGATTGGGTGGAAAATGTTATAAATCAATTTATGGTTTAGATTGCAGGAAGCAACTGGCAGATTATGTGAAGAAATATGCTCAAATTTGTAAAATTCTAGAATTGGAAATATTTCTTAAAAAGTTGTTAGCAGAATTTTAATCACATGGAAGCTAAATCTGAATGACTAAATCTGAAGCTAAATCTGAAAAAAAAATGGATTTAAACAGTCCTAATAAGTGGTGATACAGGGTCAGACATAGGAGTAGTGATGAAAAACAGAACTAGAGCAAGAGTCTGAGTCTTAATTATTCCCTCTAAGATGAATCCAAACTTCCATATTTCCAGGTCTTTGAAACAGAGCAGCAGTAGAAAATTCTCCCTCAAGGAGCAATATGTATTATGTGGATTTCTTAAAATAGCCAGAGAGTTCAGTGTTCAAACTCCAGGGTCAATGACACATAACAGCATTTAATGTTAACAGAATTTAATAGTAGTTTTTGGAATGATGAGTGTCATAACATTGTGTCATTTTCTGGAATCAGAATATTAGTTTTTACAGAACCTGTATAAAATCTGACTTGATGATAAGCCGCCAAGTTATGAAGAATAAGAGGTTATCAACATCATTCTACCTAAAAAATATTGTTATCTCAAGTGTCTTTGATGAGAATACATCTTCAGAGAGAAAGAGGTTAGGCTATCCAGCAGCTATGACAGAATGAATATTCACATTATTTCTTAAGGCAAGATAAAAAATCTGCTGTGAAAGAAAAGAAAGAAATCTATTTGTTTCTTCAGATCCAAAGATGCCTAAAGGAAAACAGGGTTTGGATACACTTTAGAACTTAAAGTAAACTGGTTGCCTGATTTCTGTGAGTCCCTGTAGATTCCGGGATGTGCTTTAACTAAGAAAACAGGATTGCAAAATTTTAAACATCAGCAGCTTGCCAGGCAAGGAGGTGCACACCTGTAATCCTAAAGAAGCCTGAGAAGTCTGAGGCAGCAGGATTGCCTGTGTGAGGCAACTGCAGCAATTTAGTAAGACCCTGTCTCAAAATAATAAAGAAAGAAAGAAAGAAAGAAAGAAAGAAAGAAAGAAAGAAAGAAAGAAAGAAAGAAAGAAAGAAAGAAAGAAAGAAAGAAAGAAAGAAAGACTGGGGATGTACCTCAATGGTAAAGTAGCCCTGGATTCAATCCCCACTACAATATTGCATTCATACATACATACATACATACATCCCCACAACTCTTTCACTAAGAAATGTATGAGAAAAAGACATGGTTTAAATGTAATAAAGAAGCAATTGAAAAGATTTGGAACCAGTTTAGGTTACTAGAGAGAATGCTGAAAGATGGAAGATTTCTCTTTTTGAAACTTAAGAATAAAGAATTTCTTTCCTAATTCAATGCAATTAACTTTAGTTGTCAAGAAAGAAAAGAATAAGAATGTCCAGGAACACAATATCTGAAAAAACAATATAGTTAATCAAAGATGCTTTTTCATTATGGTTCAATTACTCTTTGGATCTTCTTGTTTTCAAAATTTTTACATCTGATAAAATGATGAAAGCATCTATAAATTGAGTTAGGCATTCCCTTAACTTAACTCTGAGGAAAATAATTAATTGGAAATTGCCACTTTTCATGTAATAAGCTTTCACTGGTTTTTATAGACCTGTTTGATAGGTTAATATATAGAAGTGTAGGTCTCATGAAGCTAGAAACCTTTATTATAATGTCTTCCTGGATTTTGCCAGAGCTTGGACTTTCCTTTTAAATTGATACTCCATTTGTATAATATTGACATGATTACTCTTTAATGTACTGAAAATGTTATAGTGCCATTTATTATAAAGATTTCAGAAGCTTTTGGTACATAATGCTGTAATGTGCATACATTTGAAAATTAGCTCTTGCCTCCTGTTTAACATTTAAGTCATTTATTAGAAATAAATATATGCATTAAACTAATATTTATGGAAATCCTATATCATATATAGTACTAAAAATGACTAGTAGAACTAGAAAAATAACCAAACGACTGATATAAAAGGAAACACTCAGATGGTACAATACAGAAGAGATGTTATTTATTTGCATAGAAATGCTTCCTAAAAGGAATGTCTTTGCTGAGTTTTTGAAGTTGAGTGGAAATCAACACAGGAAAGAGGTATTCCTGGTGACAAAGATACAGGGCTGTTAAGAAAATAGAACAGCTATAGCAACAGCAAGTAGTATGTTGTGGCTCGAGCAAGGATTTGAGTAATGGATTGTGAGGCCTGAGTTATTTAGATCATCCAAGACCAACTCTTGAAAGTCCAGGTGAAAAACTTGACATTGATGTTATTGAACAATTTTAAACTAAGAGTAACCAATTAAGAAATATTATTCCAACAGCTATTTTGAGAAATAATAGAACGAAGGAGGGTGAAACAATAGGCAAAAAGAAATAAAGCATGGGTAAGGGGGATAAAGGGAAAGTGGGACAGTGTATTACAGCGATAGCAAATTCAATGGAAAGGATCTGGATGCAGGGAAGAGAAAAAAAATACAAGTTTTCTTGGACAACAGACTGATTGGGTTGTTGGTAACTCCCTCAAGCAGAATATAAGAAAGAATTGACACATTTCAGAAAGAATATAAGGATGTTGGTTTGAAGTATACTAATTATATATTAAGATTTATTAACTATATATTAAATTTGCAGTATGACTCCTACATAAATAATTACCCGTTCTGAAATTTGATAACTAATAGAGCAAAGGCAAGGATTAATCAGGATGGATGCGAGCCAAGTAGAGTAGGCATCTGGAAGATTCCTTACAACTGGCATCAGTGAGGAATGAGGGACTTACCTGTTATTTTTGGAAGGTCCATTACATCAGGGTCACAGCAAGAATCACCAGTCCACAGCAATCGTTCTTACAGAGGATAGGACAACAGCTTTAACTGACTTATATTATGTGTTTTATATATTCACAGCCATATTATTAGTGGATCAGGATATCAACCTTGAGTAGTGGCCCTGCAGGTCAGGAGGGAAATCAGTATTAGAAATATATACCTGGGACCTTTCCCTTTTTACTGCTTCCAGAGTACCTAATGAACAGACTCTCTTCAGTTCCCCTTGTATTATACAACAATAATTTTATTCAATATTTTTCAGGATTATTCCTTAAGAACAGTGGATGCTCCTTTCTCCACGAATGTACTGAATTAATTAAATGTTTCTTTTATATAAAAATATCAAAGAAAGAATAAAAAATTCTAAAAGATGAACCCATTCATTTGGAGTTTTAGGCAAAATTATTTTAAATTTCTATTTAAAATAATGTTAAGCAATGATTAACTACAATTTCCATTGGTTTCTTTGTACTTTTCTTGGTAATATTATTTCCTTTCTTTTTTTTAATCAACTGGCATAATAATAAGTACTGTACATTATAAACATGGCAAAAGCTGATTTCAACAAGTAAAAACAAGACAGCCTGCTTTAGATTTAGATAGTTTACTACTTAGGTACACTGTGAAAGAAAGCTAGTCGAATGTGCCAATCTCTAACCTCTCACACACCAAAAAATGCTTAAACAAAAAGAACAGTATGACTGCAATGGATGTCATGGAAAACTCTGCTTAGAGTCAATTTCTGACTGCAGTTCAGGGTTAGGGGCTTTATAGGCTTCAACTATATTCTAGGTGAGTGGGTACATGGTTTTGCAGAACCCTGGAGCCAATGAGGAACATGTCTAAAAGCTTTCTAGGGGAAAAGGATAAATCAGAGACTTTCTTGGAGCAGATGACTATAAATCCCCATCTAGTCTTATTCAAGGAGGATCACAAGACACTCTGAAGCAACTCAGCACTGTTTAATGCTTTACACAAATGACCTCTGTGAGTAGGTAGAAAGTTATCATGGCACCGTGGCAATACCTTTCCCCCAGGATTCCCCACGGGTAACTGTTCATGTAGCCCAAAGTGAAGAAATAGATTCATTTGCAGACAATCCTACTTTAAAATTACATATAGTAATTCAACATTAAAATATACCAAATCATACATAAGAGAAATTATTTCTGAGTTTTGGTTTGAATTACAAAATAAAATTTAAATATTATATAGACGTGATTTCACCCCAAGGTCAAAAACCAACTCAGTTTTTTTTTTTTTTGGGGGGGATTAAATATGGGATAGAAGAAAAAAATGCATTAATGGAAACTGAGTATTATTTTTGTCTTTGATCTTTTCGACAGTAATATTATTGACAGAAATTTGGTCATGCTGTAGGAGGTTACTAGGGTCCTTTGTGTATAAAAAAAGGTTTAAGCAGATGTTTTAAATTCCAAACCACCACAGTCCTTTTAAAGTCATTTGGCACTTAAATTATTCATTGTTGGCAGATATTTAAACCAGCTTATAAATGGCAGTATCTCTGGGTTGTTTTCCTCCTTCATGTAAATTACAGCACATTGTAATGATGGGTTAGGTCACTTGGGGTGTTTGAAGGCAAGAAACTCTGAAGGAAATCCAGCATTTTTTTAGAAATAGAAAATCTCTGTTCTACATTTTACTCTAATATAAAAAACCACAAGATTGGCATCATCATACTGAGATTAAAATAGACTCATTCAACAAAATGTCTCTTTAGATGTGGCATGTATATTATCTGATTTTTCAAAATGCAAGAAACTTAATCTGATTTCCTGCCATAACAGCATGTGATTTTGTAAAATACATATTCACACAGATAAATTAATGTCATTAACCAAATGATCATATAATTTTAGTTCATCACCTTGGCAAGTTAAGAAAGAAAATACATTGCATCATAATACCTTTAAGTGAAACATTGCAGAAGTACACAATTTTAATAAGCTATAGTGCTCAGGAGACACGAAAATAGAGTACTAAGAGTCACCTTGGGAATACACAATGAGGATTAGTCACATTGCTTATTCAGTATCATACCCCATAGCATCTAACTAAATCTGTGTTATGTTTGTCATTAACAGGAAAACAAGCTCACAGTTGAAAAAGAAGAAAATCATTAAAAAATAGGAAGAGATCTATATTGGTTGTCTAGTACAGCAGTTTTTATTGAGGACAGCAAAACTTCAAGGGATTTTCAATATGATCAAATGAGATGCTGAAACAAAGTATTAGGTATTCCAATCACAAGTGTTCTATATATTTTATTTCTATTTTATTGTACATCTTTTAAAGGTATATGCTTATTAGTATTATACGAGTATGACTATACCTTATATAATCACACATACATATGGTTTATAAAGAAATATAAATATGTTTCTTATGTATGCTGATTTATTTTTGGCCATGAAGATGAGAAATAAATTTAGGAAATAAAAGAATAATAGATTCCTTTTATTTTAGGCAAATTGCTGTTATTCTTCATTCTGTGTTTATTGAAAATAGCTCCCCAAAAAATGTAAATTATGTTATTGGTAATGGAGTATTAAAAATATTTCAATAACAATGATTAATAATAGCCAAGGAGCTCAAAAATCAACTTTTTGTTTGTTTTGATTGATTGATTTAAACAATGTGATTAATGGCCTCTCAAAATAATCAACTTTTAAAATAACACATTGGATTAATCTCCTATTGCTGCTCTAATAAGGTGTCACAATTTTATTTGCAATGATTTCTAACTGACTCTGATACCTGCTGTGACCCTCTTACATGGATCCTTGTGATGGCAGTAGGCTTACCTGGATCAATATCCTGTCTCAAGATCTTTAACTTGATCACATCTGGAAACTCCCTTTTTCCATATAAACTAACAGTCACTGATCCTGGGGAGTAGGACCTGGGCATCTTCAGAGGCATTATTCCTCCTCTTAAGTCATTTTTGCCTTTCTAAAATCTTCTAAACAAAAAAAAAATATATTTGTATTTAATCCTATTACTCACTTGAAAATCTAGTTGGGGTTGGGGCCTGACTTCAGAGAATCCCAATATACCATGCCAGCTATTCAGCCTAAGAGAAAACCAAACAGCAGAAGCAATGGTGAAACAGGAAAGAAATTTAGTATTTAAGATAGCCACACTGGAAAGAGCAGGACACCAAGCCTTCTCAATCCAGTTGTTAGGGTACTAACTTAAGCTCCAGATTTGAATAGGGGAAGAACTCAGCAGGGTACCAAGAATATATGGATAAGGAGTTTTCATCAAACTGTGATTAGACAGATAGTTATATCATTTTTTGTCAAAACCTAGAGAATCTGTTATCACTTGAGAGGGCAGTTTGGTGCCCACCTTGAAGTGACAACATAGTGGAGTAGCCTTACCATGAGGTGAGCTGTCTCTGTTCCTGGAATTCAAGGTCAGTGTAGGAGAAAATGACTCAAAGTAAAGGACAAGTCAGAAAGGCAAGTTAGAATTAACTCTTTCAGGTTTAATTCAATGACTAGAGACTTCTAGGTGCTGCTGTGAAGATCTGGAACAGGACTCTGTAGAAAGACTCTTTACAAAGTTCCTGAAAATGTTGAAAATATCTTGGTGTATTGATCCTTGAAGGTTGATAAAGGAAATTAGGTAAGTTTAGGGCTAATTAACACAGTATTATGAATTTTCAGACAGACACTCTTTAAATGATTAGCATGTTTATGTGCAAAGCTGAGAAGGAATCTGACCCAGAGATTGCAGGAGAAAAATACAAAATGAAGGTAGAGATGTTAACTGTATATCCTGCTTTTAGCTGGGCATCTTCAGGCCTAAGTGAAGAGTCCATGCCTTTAGCAAAAGCAGTCTCTAAGTTCCTGTTATACTTCCACATTTTTTTAACCACCACATAAAAATAAAGCTTTTTTCTATAATTAAAAAGTAGCATCAGCTTGAACATTTTTTTTCCTTTTAAAGTCACAAGAAAACCATCTTTGAATAAACTATTTTCAACTGGTAGAAAATTTAATGAGGCTGTTGTGGAAAAGACAGAAAAATTTATATTACAGCTGCCCATTATGCATGAGTAAACCTGTAAGACCTCCTACTCAATTCACATCCATGGAAATGGGCTGTTCTTCCTTATTCTTTCCCCCTTAAGCATTCAATGTTTCTTCTCTTTTTTTTTTTTTTTTTTTTTTTGCACATGTAGTGAAACTACTGTTACTATTTTGCTTTCTAATTCTCTTGCTGTATTTCATCCAGACAAATTCAGTTGACCTCCAAATGGGTTTACTACAAAAGGTTTTATATTATAAAATTATGAATTTTATAATATTCATTACAGAAGATTGTGGGAATAAGAAGATAATAATAAGGAAAAAGTATTCAGATTACCAGGGCCCATTGACAACTTCTAAAATTATTTTCTCAGTCTCACTGATATATATTTATTAATATAGAATTATTTTCACAATACCTATGCAAAATAGCATCTGTTATTTTTACTGATATTTCAACTTACAATAGCAAAACAAATATTCAGATGGGGGAAATACAGAAGTATTAAATCAAAATGTAAATTCTTTGTGGTCATTCTTTGTGGTCAAAGAAATATATTGTCAGTCCTCAGAACTATTTCTTCACATTTTTCATTCTTTCCCTACACTAACAGTACATCCTGAATCTTCAGTTTAAATATTCAGAAACATTCAGTGATGCCAATTTTTAAATAGTTTTATTAGGCCTTTGACAATAATAAAATACTATATTCCAATATTCTATACTTACCAATTAAAGCACACCAAAAGGAATTAAATAAAAATTTAGAGATGAAAAAAAATCCTCTGATTAAATTTCTTTTTATTTTAAAGAGGGAGAGAGAGAGAGAGAGAGAGAGAGAGAGAGAATTTTTTAATATTTATTTATTTATTTAGTTTTCAGCGAACACAACATCTTTGTTTGTACGTGGTGCTGAGGATCGAACCCGGGCCGCATGCATGCCAGGCGAGCTCGCTACCGCTGGAGCCACATCCCCAGCCCCCTCTGATTAAATTTCTAAGTAAATAAAAATGGACATTATACTGTTTTGAAGTTTATTTTTAAACAGGAGACAACAATACTTGTTCAATAATTCACACAATAACTCTATAGTTTTATATTATAAAAATAGAAAAGGATTTCCTTTTGTAAGCTCATCTTGATAAGAATTTATCATGAAGCCAGCAAGAGAAGTTCATGTGAGTTCTGTAATGGAGCAAGAGTCATTATGGAATCAAAGGGAGGTCAGTAAGGAAAGGAACCAAGGCGGGAAGCAGGTGGGGAGGGGGGAGTGCTGGGGAGTGACACTGGCCGAATTATATTGTAATACTGCATTCATGTTTGAATATGTAACAACAAGTTTCATCATAATGTACAATTGTAATGCACTAATAATGAATATGGGGAAAAAATGAGTCATAGTGGACAGAATTTCTGCTCTGGAAAAGAATCAAAAGTAGACAAAATGAGAAAAAGGAGAAGAAGGACAAAAGGGAAAAAAAAGAGAGTAGGTGGGGGAATGAGATGAGGAAAAATGGGGGAAGAAAAAAGGAGGATAAGAGGAGAAAGGGGAGAAATAGGGGAAGATGAAATGGAGAAAAGAAAGGAGGTAGGGAATGAGAAGGAAAGAGAAGGAGGTAAGGAAGGAAGGTCCAGTAAGTCCTATGTTTACTCCAACATGTGATATTAAATGACACACTTACAAAATAGCATTCAATTTGAGATTGGACTTTAAATGGAATAAGGGAAGTCTTGCTCAATCATTTTTTCCATAATTCTAATCTTGAAGTATTAATTTTGCTTAATCCTTTTGTACTCCTCTAGGGTCTATTATTAGGTAATTCAATTGTACTAGATTTCTGTGTCCTGGTATATATGAGAATACATTCTGCTTTTACATATGAAAAGCAATTTCACTAGTTATAAAATACCTTAAGGGTGCAGACCACGCCATTGTAATTCTGAACACATCATTATTTTCTGAAATTACAGCTGATCTGATCTTTCTCCCATGTGTATATCTTTCTTTTTACTTTTACCCTTTACCTTAGTAATGTCTGAATATTAGCCAGGATCTTTAAGAAATACTTGACTTGGATTAGTACCTTTTATTTTTACAAAAATATTGAGGTTTATATAATCATTAGCCCATTATAAAGAAAACTGAGTCATGGAGAGGACAAGTATTTTACATAATGTGACTAAAGAAATAAAGATCTGATTAGACTAGATTATGCCACGATAATTTACAAGTTCAGATATGCACAAAAGGCAATTTTTAATAACAATCTGGTCCAAGGCAGGAAATTTGTTAAGGCAACTGTGCTCCTTGCATCAGTGACAATGCAGACAGCTTTGATCCTGTGTCCCATCTTGACCTACTCTGGCCAAGATTGTTTAGGAAAAGGGTGCATAAGATTTTGCACTGGCAATTAAGTGATTCACAGCACAGTGATACCCATTAACAAAAACTCCTTGGCCTAACTGCAAATATAGTGATAGGTAATTATAAGCTTACCCCATGGATAACATAAGAGAACCAGATATGGAATCTTTACAATCATCTAATACAATGGCAAAAGCAGGGTTCCAAAACCTGACAGTCTTAGTTCTAGAGCTCTCTTAAACTATGCCATATTGCAAAGAAGCATGTAGTATAATTCTTCTGAGTTTTATATTTTAAAATGAAATGAGGATTTAACAATCAATTCAAAATATTTATTTATTTATCTATTTACCTACTAAATACTTGACATTGTTCTGGGAGCTGTTAATACGACAAAAAACAAAGTCCCTGCATGAAACTTAAATGCTAGGCACTGATCTTTTGAATATAAGGGCTTGTTTCAATCAGTGCCCCTTAGGCTTTCAATTTTTTTTTCTCCTTTTTTTTCCTTGATACCCTTTTCACATAATGACTTTTATCAATTCTATGTTGTGATTAGGGCTCCCTTGCTCAAACCAGGCCTTTCCTGAGACAATACACATCCTGTTACAGAATCAGGCAGGAATGCAAATGCCCTGTTGTGTCAGCTAAAAGGCAGACAAACCTCCTGGGAAATATTCACTCCAGCATTTGCCAAAGCATTGGTAAGCCTGCCTTGTAATTCAACTAATCCCTTTCACAGTCTCACTTCTGTTCTTTCACAAATATAGATCCATAATGAATATCTTGCACTCTTAACTGTGTCAAAGAATTATCCTGCTACACAAATGATATATGTTTGGCCCAGGTTTATATTAACTTTCCCACCTCTGTTGTAAGATCATTTGAAAAGAACTAGTCCTGGAAATCTTGCAGAATATCACATTGATTGATTGCATCAATGAGATCGTGTTTATTGGGCTTGGTGAACTACACTTGGTTAATACACTGACAGGCTTTTTAGGACTCAAACTGAGAGGAATACACTGTAAATATTCATTGCCTCCACATAAGAATACAAATTTTAGGGTTATAAAGATCAAGGAATCCCCTCTAATGTAAAAGAAAAATAGTTGCGCTTAACTATTCCTACAATAAAGCAAGTATATTGTCTATTGTACTTTTTGGATTCTGGAGACATTGCATTTCATACCTACAAATATAACTATGGTGGGTAGACTTTAAATGAGACAGGCTGGCAGATCTCTGATCCAGAGCCAGAAAAGAGTTTGTAGCAGATCTGTAGCAGAGAGTAAGCAGCTCTGGCATGTGATCCTTATGATCTAATAGAACTGATGATAGAGGAAACATCAGTAGTAGGAAATATGAAGTTTGGAATAAGACTGAGTAGGAAAGTCTCAGGATATCAGAGATACCAGAGATAGATGATACCAGAGATCCATGGCTTCTAGTATTGTTATACCAGTGCTCTCTCTTCAGAATATACTTTCCTAAAGAGTTCTATCAGAATATTGGGGTTTTTCCCTCAAGGTGGTGCCAGCAGTAGCACAGAATCATAAACCTCATGACAGAGATTAAGAGAATCTAGGCATATAACAGGCTTGGGCAGAGAACAAGCTTCTTTGTATATCATTCTCTCTCTCTCTCTCTCTCTCTCTCTCTCTCTCTCTCTCTCTGTGTGTGTGTGTGTGTGTGTGTGTGTGTGTGTGTATCCCTAAAAGTTTGACTGATCTGGTCAAGCAATTTTAGTGTTCATTTTCTCTCTCTCTCTCTCTCTCTCTCTCTCTCTCTCTCTCTCTCTCTCTGTGTGTGTGTGTGTGTGTGTGTGTGTGTGTGTATGTATCCCTAAAAGTTTGACTGATCTGGTCAAGCAATTTTAGTGTTCATTTTCTCTCTCTCACCCCCCTCCCTTCCTCCCTCCCTTGTGCCTGTCTCAGAGAATGTCTTACATTCTAAAATATGTAGTATAGGCCAGCAAGCTGGCCAATGAGGGAAGCATTAGTACTGTAGACCAAGTCCCAAAGCCATCTGCTAGATGATTTCCTTTTACGTAATGTAGGTTAGTATCTTGGTCTATTCAAACTTTCAAGTTACTTAACAAAGCCCATGTGTATTAAACAGGGCAATCAGCTCTACTCCAAAGTCCACAGATTTAGGTATCAAATTCCTTCCAAAACGCTCTCCCAGAAACATTTAGCACAATGTCAGAACACAAATCTGGGCACTGTGGTCCAGCCAAGTTTATAGATAGAAGCAATCATCATACATAGCATATAAAGTAACCAGGAAGCTAGAGCAGCCCACTGTTAGCTGGATCCTGTCAGATTCATGAATTCATGAAGTTAGGTGTTCTTAGCATCATTAATCTTAACAAGGAAAGGATTAAGCCTGAACATAATCAGTGGACAGAAGCAAGCTACAAACAGGACACCAGAGATCCATGGCTTCCAGTATTGTTATACCAGTGCTCTCTCTTCAAATTACACTTTCCTAAAGGATTCCTGTAAGAATTTCTCTGGGCTTCTGCAGTAGGTAATTGTCAGATTCATATCGGTTCTGTGTCCTTGGATTCAACCATCTGTGGACCAAAAACATTCCAAAAAGCTGCATCTTTACTACACATGGACAAACTATTCGCTTGTCATTATTCCCTAAACAATATAGTATAACAAACATTTACCTAGCATTTACAGTTTATTAGGTATTATAAATAATCTAGAGGTGATTTGAAGTATATGTAGGATAGGCATAGGTTATGTGCGAATAGCACTGCCCCTTTTTATACAAGGTTCTTGAGCATCTGTGTATGTTTATTCCTATTGGGGTAGCCCACAGATGGTACCCTGTGGATACTGAGAAATTACAGAAATTTGTTTTTCTTGTGCATCTTCATGGTAATGTTTCCTCTGTTTCGCTTTATAGCAAATTTCATAGGAACTATGTTTTTATGTCCTTTTAATTTCCTTATTATAGCTCTAGCAAAAATGAAGTTAATCAAAATTTTACTTTTGCAGACAAAAAGTTGTGATAAAATCCTTTACCTGGGCATCCTTTCACATAGCACTGCTTAAATGCCTTTTCCATATCTAGACCAATCAAACAAGTTGGTTTTAAAGACTGCAATGTTCTGCCCTGTTCCCATTGCCAATTGCATTTATAGAAAGCAAGTTTCCTGTACTCTGCCCCACATAAGACCTTTGCTTGGTATTCTGATAATCTCAAAGAAATGATAGCATAATGCTGAGAATTCACTATTTCCAGGAATTTTCTCTTATCCATCCTGCTGAAAGTGCTTTATTTTGGACAAAATTGTTTCTAAGTTTCAGTTCTGCATGCTTCCACACCACTTTCAGTCTTTCTGACTCCCTGCTGCATTGATTTTTTAGAATCACAATCCCCAACTGGCCATAAAACTATGGGCAGGAGTACAAAAAACCCTGTCAAAATATATCAAGTGTACATGATAATAGTAACTATTTGGATTTCCGGTTAGCAGAGACCTGGGTCTCTGGATCAGACTTTTGAGTTAGAAAGTAATGGAAATTTCTTTTTATCTTTCAGCAGTTGCATCTGCTCCATTTCATAAATATATTTAAGTCCACAGTCACTTTTTACAATTTTATTCCTTTAATTTTACAGTTAGTGAAATTATTCTAAATTCTGAAACCGGTTAACTAAATATTTGTCCTCTGATGGTTAAACAAAACAAACAAAACAAAACAAAACCACTAGATTCTGGTCTCAGTCTACCCCAAACTATCCTGAAGTCACAAAGTTACAGTGTTTTAGTTATATCCTTCTTTCTTGTTTTTTTTTCCTTCCATTCTCACCATTCATAAATGTGTACTGTCAATTATTACAACAATTTTTATAATTGTCTCTTTCCTTGTGGTAGATGTTAAGCTATTGTGTCTCTCTTAAAACTCAGCACCCTATGATACTTCAAGATCATTGTACTGTCATTGTGTAACTAATTAAAACAAATTAAAAAAAAAACTCATCAACTTTCAAAATTTCAGAGACTCTATAAACCATCTTTCTCAATTGACTATCTGACACCTATGATATATGAAGCAACATGAATGAATTGTGAAAATGACATGTTGTTTGAAAAAGGAGCCAGAACCCTAAATATGCAAACTATATGATTTCATTCCTAAAAAATGCTAATATTAAGCATAACAGTCTTAAGGTGATGGAATTCAGAAAACTTTTGTCTGCAGTGTGTGTGAACTAAATAGAAGAAGATATAAGAAAACATTTTTTGGATGACTCAACTTATTTATTTATTTATTTAGTTTTGTAGTTGTAGATGGACAGAATGCTATTTATTTATTTATTTATTTATTTATTTATATGGTGTGCTAAGGTTCTAACACAATGTTTCACACATGCTAAGCAAGTGCTCTGCCTCTGAGCTACAACCCAAGCCCTGAATGACTCAATTTTTAATGGTGGTTTTGATTATACAGGTAAGTAAACTTGTCAAAATTTATCAAATTGTATACTTCATGTGTGTACATTTAAATTGTGTACAGATTTTAACTCAATATTTAAAATGCTTCAGAAAAATGACACAGTGCTAAGAAAAAAGAGAGGAATACAATTACAGAGATAAATGTGTGTGTGTGTGTGTGTGTGTGTGTGTGTGTGTATAATCAAAGTTATGGTTGTCTTTCATGAAGACCAGAAGTGATCAGAATGGAATGTAATTTGGATCTTCATTCAATGGGTGTGTTCAAATAGTTAAAATTAATCAAATTTTGATGTATTTATTTTTTTCAATAAATTTAAAATGACTTTAAGAATTAATATGTTTAAAAGTGAATGACTCAATACAAAGCTCTTCTTCAAAGAATTGCCTTAACTCAAATAGTTCTAAAAACAAAGTCATCCACAACTTTGAACATTATTAGTATAAGAAAAAAATAAAAAAGCAGAGAAGAGAGTGATGAACAAACTAAAAGCAAGGTAAATTTGTGAGAAGTTTTGACTCATGGATTAGTGGAGTCTGTTCCATGCTTCATGTGCTGTGATAAATAAATTTCAGCTCTGCCCTCCTGGCTGACAGCTGTTTTCACGATGAGAGAGAGAAATAAAAATGATTTCTTCCCTAAGAAAACAGATGGTAACTTAAGTGTGTAAATTTCTGCAATTAAAGATTACAAAAGCAGAAAAAAATTCACTTTGCACAGTCTTTATTTTTATATTTTTATTGAAACTTAGCATAATACCTCAATTGACAATTGTTATTTTCTGTTGTCACTAATGTAACCAAAATAAAATTGAGAAATAAATATTATGGTCATAAAAATGGTGGTTTATTTGGTATGCATGGATATTGTCTGTTCAATAGATGTTTCTCTTTTGTTATATGTTTATTTTTCAATTTTATGCATTTGTCTATGCACAGTTTCTTTCCATATATATTACGAGTTGCACGATTAAACTATTATTGGCATAAATATTAATAACTGCAAATCCACTATAAAATAACAGCCATCCAATTTTTCTATATGAGATAGATGTTTCTACTCCATTTTAGTAACTGAACAACACTGGTTCATAGCTATAAGTACTTAAGTTATTGCAAAGATACTTCAAAGGTTTGGCAATATTCTTCATGATCTTCATTGGAGAGGAACCAAAGGTACTAAGGTTGCTATTCTATTATGAATCTGTTAGCCTTTTCCTGTAAATGTCTATCTAATTTTCTCTTCAGTAGTATTGCTAAATTGTTCTCTTTACAAGAGACTCAGAAAGTCATAGATCTTTGTTGGGTCAAGTTTCTTTAATCCTTAAAAGGTAAAAACAAAATGTCATCTTAGCCCCTCTTTTGAATTCTTAATAATGAGATGGAAAATGTTTTGGCAAGGAAATGAAATACAGGAAAGTTCACACTATGAAAAAAATCCTCACTAAGTGGAATTCCCTGTCATGATTGCTGGGCAGCAACAGCAAAGTCAAGTCATACAGAGTGTTTTAAGTTCACCTTCTGGTTGAGGCAGGGAGATGAGAGCTTCTTTGGGAAGGTTGGTAAAACCAAGAGAGACTGAAAAAAAATGGCTAATACCAGGCTAATGCCCTTTCATCTCATCCACAGACAGAGTCTATCCTTTAATTTTCACAGGATGATGGCTCCAATTCTGCCTTTACTACACATGATCTATTCACTGTTCTGTTCAGATTGATTTACATACCAAGATACACATCCAGTCACACTCCAAAGACCTGTGGAAATAAGCCACACAAAGGTAACAATCTAACAAATTGTATGGTTGTCACTTTACATAAGGAATTTGAAACATGTCAGACACACCGCTGCTATTTGTATGTCAGAGTTAAAAAAATATTCAATCTAAATTTGAGTAACTTTAGATAACTTCTTTTGTTCTAAAAATAAAAGTTGTTTTCACTTATATAATTCTTAATTACTTAAGCAAAATTAAGACAACCATCAATGTATGCACTTAGCTTTACACATAATGTGTATGTATTCTAAGAAAAAAATATATATATATGTATACATACACACACACACACACACATATATGCTTACCTTGAATTAGGACAGAATTTTCTGAACGTGTACACAATTAAAGATAGTATGTGCCTACATACTTATTTATATATTTAAATATATGCTTCTTTTTTAACATCATGATTAACATAAATGCAGAGAAATTCTGCATAGACTAAAACCTATGGGTAGCAAAACCCCTCATTTTCAATGTAAATATTTGAAACAACATTAACCAAGGAATTATATCAATTCTCTATTTTGAATAGCAATACTAATCACTACATGAACATTTACATGAAAGGGGTGCAGGTTAATTTCTATCTAAAACAAAATTTTGTGCTCCATATTAGAGAATTAAATTTGAAATTTAACAACTGTGCATACCCTAGTTATTTTTATAAATTATTTTACATTTTTGTGCCATAGATAACAAAGGCAGAAATATAAAAACTCGATGTTTATTTATAAAGAATGGACCATTAGCAGCCTAATAGTTAAAGATAACTAACCTTGAATCATTACTTAATATGTGTGACATCTAAGTGATTTATATTTAATTAATAAAATCTGCATTGCATTTATGACTGAGCTGATTTTGTAAATGAGTAACATAGGGCAGAGAGGTAAAATATCTTTATTCAATTTCACAGTTTATATGTGGCAGAGTGGGAATTTGAACTCTGACATTGGAACTAAATTAATCATATGCTTAATTCTGCACCGTGTATTTTCTTTGCCTTATAATGGATTGTGTCTCCCTACATTTACATTTTAAATCTATATTAAACTTACTTCCTGATTATTTCCATTAAGAAGATCTTAAATAGGAAAACAACATTTTTGAAAATATGTGTAAAGTTGTGTTGCATCAAAATGTGGGGGGATATAATTCAAGTATTAATAAGTATAGAATATGAGTAGAAACATCCTTGTGATTTGAATGACTTTCCTGTTACGAATGACAACTTTGTGCTTTTCATCTTTGAGATAAATGAATTAAAAGAAATGAGGAAATTATAAATGTCTTAACTAGATCCTGAAACATTCAGAAACAATTACCATGTTGTATATAGAAAATGTCCTGCTTTTCTTTCTGCTTTCAAAGACTGATGATATATTGAGGAAGACAAAAACTTACCCATGTGGGTTTCTGACACTTTCCTGTGACTTTTGAGCTATTCCTTTCTAGAAATTTTCTAGAAATTTTGGAAAATATAAGCAAGATGTGCCAGATAATAAGTAAAATATGAAGACGTGAATGGCGTATATGCCTGCAAAATAACAACTCGAAAGATGACATCAATATGAATCATGATCTTCTCTCTCCTCCCTGGAAACTCATTCTAGAAAAGACATGTAAAGGTTGCTAGACCTTTAATCTCACCCTAGCCTGTTTTGTGCTTGAAGTCTAAATAAATTTCAAGTGACACATGAGACTAGATAGGAGAAACCCTTAAGTAATGTTCAACTCTCTGTTCTTAATGGGGACTTTGTTCTTCTTTAGATCTTATGGCATTTCCTTCTTACTTGTCCCCAGTGATGACTCTAAATCCTTTGAAAGACCCTCAACCAATCACTCTTGTCATGCTTAGCACTGAATAGATCTGTGCTTCCCAGAAAAGAAGAAACTAGATGTGTTAGTGGCATTGACCTAGAGGCATATGTCAAAATAAATATATACAAAGCCACAAGATTTATTAAAGTCATTGTCAAATTCCTGCCTTAAAATTTTAGAATTAGCCACATCAAAATATAAAGTTACTCTTATGATGCCTTTTCGTATCCTCCTATAGTGTCTCTTTCTTTTTCTCTCAAAAAACAAAACAAACATAAGACATAATTCAGATATAACATTATATTTAGAGTGATAACTCAACATTGCTGTTGCCACAACTGAAGTCTATAATTTCATTAAATACATAGACAAATGACAAATGGCATATGAATACAATATGTCACCAATCTTAATTCTTTCTTAAACAATCAAAAGTTCATAAGAAAATTAAGAATACAATTTTCCCAAAGAATGAGAATGACCAGACACTTTTCCATTCGAGAAGTACCATTTGTCATTAATTTGTTTTGTATTAATTTGATATGAAAAAAGTCTGAAAAATTTTAACAATGAAGTCATTAAGTTCCTTGTAATCATATATATTGTTGTCTCTATTCTTATATTGTTTACCTTTTGAATATTTAAAAGTAACTTCAAGTTAAAATACTGAGATCACAAAGCATTATTTCAATCTCTTTTGGCAATCATCAGTTAGTGATTCAGCAAAGCTTGTCTCCAAAATATTCACTTTTGCCTGTTTATACTATCTATGCCCTATTAAAATCTCACATCATCTTTTTACTTGGGCCATCTCTGAATTGTTCAGTCTCTAATTGACTCCTTAAATGCATTTCCATGAAACCTCAAGAATGATAGACAGAAAAGGGAAATGTTGCCATCCAAAATCCTGATTTGAACTCTTCATAATTATCCTGGCACACAGTGTGGTGATTCATATCCAGAAAGACAGCTGGAGAAATTTTTCTAACACATGACTTCCCAAACTACTCCATTTTGTTACACATTATTATATGGCATAAGCTCAGGAATTATTCTTCTCAAGTTCTTCTAGGCAATTTTGCTTCAAACATCATCCCTATAACCTTCTATCATCCATCCTCTGAATTACTGACAAAGGGCTTAATTACTTAAAGTAACAAGTGAAATCCTCATCCTGTTCTTACATCTCTCCACATGTCGTATTTTAAGTCTCATCACCCTCAAAACTTTACCTTTACATACCATGTATGACCAACTCATTCAAGATTCCCCTGCAACAACATTTATCTGCTCTTAGATGCTACTGTCTTTCCTAGAACAGAGATCAATCCTCTGCCTACCTGAGTTGTTTTATTGCAACACACCACATCCACTCACTCCCTGATATGTTGCTTATTTTTACTCACTACAATGGTAGAGTTGAGTACATATGATAGACACCATATGGCTTTAAAGCCCAAAATATTTTATATCTGGCCCAAAAAGTCTGCTAACTCCTGAGTTAGAATTTATTTTTGTTCTTTCAACTCTCTAATCTCTGCTCATGTTCCAGTTTCATATATGCATTAGTTTTACAGGGAATATAAGATAATTTTCATGCTGAATACTGAAATTAGGTTATTACCTCTTGTCTAACTAAGCCTCTCTTTTGAATAACATTATTCCGTAGACTGCCACATATTCTATTGAAATTTCCTTTTTAGTTTTCTGTTTTCTTTTCTATACTCAGCTTTTAAGGAGATGCCTTCCCATCTGATTATTGAACCACAAAAGCATAGAATATACCAAGTGAGCAATATGGTTTACACATTTTAACTGCTAGGGATTGTGCTAGGAAGTCAAAATTCCAAGATGATTAAGATACTGTGAACATAGTCAAAGAGATAGAAGAGTAGTAGGAAAACTATTTTGATTACTAAATAATATAATACAGCAAATAACAATAATAGTTGATAATAGAGATAATAAGAAAAAACAATGGGAATTATTAAAGAGAAAGAAGACCTAATTTTAAGAAAGAAAGTATGCTAGGAATGTTTATCCCAAAGAAAGTGAAAAAAAAAATAAATCTGGGGCATCAACCAAGTACTAAGGACTTGGTAGGATAATATTAACAGTGCAACTTTCCTCAATAACAAATAATTCTAACATAGAAAATAAATAAGGCTAGGAAATAGAAGAATGTTGAGTTCTGTTATTTCCTAAAACTAATTCTCATTTGACTAGATGGAACTCAGTTGCCCTCATACCCTTTCTTTTAAGGCAGTATTGTAGGAATTTAGTGTTTTTAAAATAATTTCATGTAGGTAGCATACTCATATAAAATGGTTTGATTTGTCTCCTTTACCTGCCCACAGACAAAAGAATTCTAAGTTTTCTTTTCCTGATGAGAGGCAGAAAAGTTCTCTTATGGTAATACCATGTGTTATTTTTCTCTTCCATGTTCTAAAGATCTGGCCCAGCCTAAATAAAAATAGCCATGTCAATGCTCATTCAAATCACATCTGCTCTTGCTTTAGCACTGTGTTATCCTCTAGATGTGAGTTCATCCCCATATATCTCCATCAAAGAAGAAGACAAGCTAAGGTCATACTTATCTCCTACAAACGTGTGACACCTTAAAGCTCTCCTCTGAATCCTGTCCTCACACCTCCCAAGTCTGGCCACACTGTTGTTTGTTTGTTTGTTGTTGTTGTTGTTTGTTTTTTTCCCCACAGATTAGCAAACTTCCTGCCAGAGTTTAAGATTTTAGATTCTCCTATCTATAGACACTTCCATATCTAAGGCTGAGCATTTCAAAAGAGCGTCCCCTTGCTTAGCTCAGGTATGGGAAATAGAACATCTTAGAAGTCCCCAGGTAGGAGTCTCCATTCATTTTTCTCTGTAGTCTACATAGATGGAGAAAAATTGTCACAAAGTTGAGGTGATACTTGTAGGATCACAGCTGGTACTCTAATCTTTTAATCAATTCCCAAAAATATTTCTGAGTAATCTTTATAATGCTTCTGCAGTTCTGATTTTGAAATGTGGAGTATTAAAGGTCTCTTTTTATTTATGCTTAAGTCCTAGTTGCAAAATTCAGGGCACTTAGAAAAAATCAATTCAAGTGTGATCAGATGATTGAGAAGGGGGCATTGAAGTTACAGAGATAATCATAGTAAGATATATTGAAAGAAAATGACAAAACATGCTAAACAACCCTGATGCTAGAATTTTGGAATAAGAATGTAATAAAAAAGGAAGATGGTGAAGAGAGAAAGGTTGCTTGGGAACATGAGGAAGAAGTGTCTTATATAACATATTTAAAGTTTTGGGGCCAGTGAAGAAATTTTATTTATTAAAGCCTACTCTGATGTACATAGGAGAGAAATTGTCAGAAAATATGTCTTACAATATTTTGTTTTAGCAATTCTACTAACATCAAGTCTTTTTCCTTTTTTCAAGGGAATAAAGAGCTTCATTTGCATGAAAGGAAAAATTTATGTGTGTATGTATGTTGATGTAATTAATTATCTACAAACATTCTCCACATGATTTTTGTATACTCTAAATGTTAGCATCAGAATTTTAATGAAAGACAATTCAGTTTAAACTCCTGAGGCTAACTCCTGAGAACTAATTGAAGTAAATATAAAAGAGAAAATCTTAAGGATGACTTAACGTTATCTAGTAGGCAGACTATCTTGATATCAGTTAAGAAACACACACACACACACACACACACATACACACACAAACACACACAGAGACTATAAAAGCACTGGGTAGTCTTGAAACTATAAATTACCCTGAGTTACTCACCTACTTAAAGAATATGAACTTTGTTGGGTTTTAAATGGATATTAAAGGAAGTCTCATTATGCAAAGAGCAGATTTTTATAACTCTGTAAAGAAAATGCCAAATAGTCTAAAAATCTGGAAACATGGTTGAATAACATTATCAGTTTCCAAAGATAAAATAGGAAATTCTAAGAATAAAAGTGTTGTCCATTTTTATTCTGTATTTTCCAGTAAAAATAACCAATGTTTCAACTGATGATAAAAAGTAAGGACTGGGAAATGCAAACATATTACATAATTAAATGACATTACATTGTCAAAGCTAGGAATGCATATTCAAAGGAAATGTACAAATATGTATAAGCATGCTATGAAACATCCAAATACAGCTCAAAATTTGAAATCTGATTAAATATAGACTAAGCATAAATATGATTCTTTTTTTAATCATACATATTCTCAAATGAACAGAAACCTATTAGATTTGTGGTCTTCTGAAACTTTCTATTAATTCCTAAAGAAATAAATATTATATAAGCATAAATATTTTAAGTATTACATTAAAAAATAAAGACTTTGTGTGGCTCAATGGTACATGAACAAAAGATGCTAAAATAATCCACTAGCAAGACAATTATCAGGGATCAATTCTTATTTTATAATTTAAAATGAGCAGCTTGGTTAAAAAGTAAAGAATTTTAATTTACAGGGAAGTTTTTCAAGAAAGGTGAGTCTAAATATGTGTTCCAATAGCATCATTTACAATGACTAAATCAATTTTATTTTTTAAATAAAAATAAGAAAGCCTTTTTCCTTGAGAAAAAGATTTAGTCAAAGATTACATAGTATAAAAACTATTTCCAGATATATCTGTACAGAAAGCTAGGCTTTATAAGCTTCTGCTATGAAAGTATGATTTTTCTGCATTTTTTTTCCTAAGAATAAAAACATGATTTCTCAGAACAAACATGAATAGTCAAGGTAAGAGAAGAGTACTAAATTTTAAAAAAAAGAGGAAGTCAACTCTCATATCTACTGTATCACTTGGAAGTCATACTTTATAGATAATAATGATCCCTAGTGAAGGCACTCATAATATTGCTAACTCCTCTGCTTCTACTTTGGGTTTGTAATAGGTCTATATAAAAATCATTTTAAGCCAGGCATGGTGGCACACGCCTGTAATTCCACCGGATTGGGAAGTTCTAAGTCAGTCTCAGCAACCACAAGGCACTAGGCAACTCAGTGAGATCCTTACTCTAAATAAAATACAAAAATAGGGCTGGGAATGTGGCTCAGTGGTTGAGTACTCCTGTGTTCAGCCCCCAGTACCAAATAAATAAATAAATAAATAAATAAATAAAATTTGAGTATTGAAAATAACTTTACATTTTTAAACACAGTCTCTGATCATCAAAGTTTGCAAATTTTCACTGTGTCCTGTGAGCCTCTGTTAATCATAAGGTCTCTTTAGCTCTAAGTTTATTCCTGTGGTACTTTGTACAAAACCACTTCATATGTAAGAAAGAAAAAAGTTACAATTATGATAAACTATATGCCTAATACTTTTAATTATCCATTCTTTTCTTATTAGCCTCCTGAATTCCTATTTTTCCAATAAGATGTGTACCCTAAACTTCACATGGTGATATTTTCATTGAGTGATGCTCCACACAGTTTTTTCCCATTTAATTTTAGTTATGATCTTATATAGCTACCTTTAATTAATCATCTAGGATGTTGACGTAGAATTCTTTTATAGGTTATCATCTCCAGAGAACCATAATAAGAACAAAATGAAGGAGGCATGTTCAAGCCATGAAGATATCAAATGAATGTGAAAGAGAAGGTAGAATCCATAGTCCCACAGTCCTATGGGGAAAACTGGTACATTAACAGTTCATTAAAACAACGTAACTGAAATTTACATGGTGTTTTGGATTTCAAGTGACAATATATTGCTTAGACTTGGGAAACTAAATACTATGAATGCTAAATTGTTCTAAAAGAATGAACTAGGTCTGTTATCTATTATGGCACTGGGGAGAAGGCAGTGAAGGTGTTTCAAGTTAAGAAAATTAAAGGAAAATATTAGTGGACTGAAAATGTTCTGGGGATTAAAGGCAGTAATAGAAGTATAAATTCTAAAGGCAGAAGATAAGGGTAAAGCGTGTGGTTGTGAATATTACTTTCAGCTAACTTGGTTTGGACAGTGAAGGAAGAATAGGGACTGGAATGTAGCAACATGTTTAGTGTGGTGAGTTGTGGAAAGTTGCCAAACAATCATCCAAAATTTGTACCTTGGGTGGCTGGGTAGATCATAAGAGCATCAGAAGATACATAAATACAGAAAGAGTAATGCTCAGGTAGTTTATCAGCTAGAGTTGTAGAGCTATAATCAATGGAAGACAATCGTGGCTGTATTATGTATAAAGGGAATGTGCTGAAACATCTGCTGGGCAGCTTCTAATATGTTCCCTGGTGATTTGTGTCCCCTTAGAGTCACAGTCTTGTATATTCCTCTACATCTATTTGTGGGCTGAATTTATTGACTCATTTTTAAGGAAGAACACAGAGCATAAGGAACAGACTACCACCTCAGAAGCTAGTTATAAAGACAGATTTTAACCATGATTCATTCATTCATTCATTCACTCATTCACTCATTTTCCTCTCCTCTCCTTTCTCTTCTCTTCTCTTCCATTCCCCCACCCTTGGCATCATTGACCCTGGTGAATATCAATCACCATGTAGTGTTATTAGCCTCCTGAATTCCTATTTTTCCAATAAGATGTGTACCCTAAACTTCACATGATGATATTTTCATTGAGTGATGCTCCATACAGTTTTTCTTTCCATTTAATTTTAGTTATGATCTTATATAGCTACCTTTAATGAATCTAATGAACTTAGAAATCTATTCTGAGACCTGCCAACAGTGATGCAGCTGGGCTTAAATTGGGTTTACCTACCCAAGTTCATTCTGGCAGTGGCTGCATTCCCATCAACAGCATGATCACAGTCTCTTTAGAAACCGTCAACCAAGGGCACTCAAATAAGCCACTCCCAAATCCTTTAAGCACATAACTGTATGATACAATGAATGATTGTTATTTTTAGTGACTTCATTTTGAGGTAATGTGTTACACAGCAGCAAATAATTAACACAAGAAGATATCAGATTTGGTATAATTGGAATAATAGCCAGAAAATAAGAGAGAGCTCGGAGAAGGAACTAGGAGAGCAAGTACACAATTGTGCAAGAAAGATGACACCACTGAAATAAATGGAGTAAATGGACTTTAGCTTTTCAGTCTTTGTATCACAGTATGAACAATGGGAAGTTTCCAGGGAGACAATCCAGTTGTGTTATTTTGCAAAGGCATTGATCTGTAGATTCTACAATATAGTAAAAGACCTAGCAAAATCAACCTTTTATGTTCTCCAAAAACTGCACTGGCATCTGTACTGAGAGGGAAAGGAATGCACACAAATTAGAAAGATGTTTCTCCAAATTTAAACTGAGGAGGGGTGAAGAAGGTCAAACTACTTTGGAGTGGAGAATGCACAAAGATTTCCACTGTCTAAGGAGAAAGGAACTTAATATTGAGCATATTAAACATTTTCTAACATTCAAATGAAAATAGGCATGCATAGTTTGATATTGGAATCTAGGCTTAAAAGAGAGAGGCCAGGGACAAAGTTAAGAAGCACCAGCATTTTAGCTAGTATTGGAATTCAGATAAATTTGATCACCAGGGAAATCAAGTTGAGTAAGAAGAACATTTAATTGAGGGCAGAATGCTATGAAATACCAGCATTACAAAGAAATATTTTTTTAAAAAAAATGAACCTTTTAAGGAAAAATATAAGCTCATAAAGATTAATAAGAAATAATAATGAGAAACACTTTAGGAAAACCAGCAGAGTTATGGTAATCAAAGTCAAGAAAGAAGAGGATTTCAAAGATGAAATGACTTGCAGTGTCAAATATATTGTAATATTTCAACAAAATATGAAATAATAAAATAACCTTCACACTTATAAGTCAGTGGTGATAGTTTCATTTTCCTAAAATAATATCAAAATCAAAATCCTCTTTATTAAATTTGGTGGCTCTCTTTCATGCTCAAAATCAAGTTCAAAGTTCGAGGCAACTTTTCAAGATTACTACATAATCTCTTTCTTTACTTCAGCTCCTGTAAAAACAATTTACCACCCAGGCAAGATTATATTCCCTTGAAGACAGGGACTGTGCTCTACATTTCAATCTACTGTAATATATTATCTAGGACTAAGAATATATTATGTTTTCAATGAATCAATTTTAGATAAAATGTGTTTATATTGTCCACTCTTTCTGTATCTGTTTATCAAGCTCAGATAGAGTAATAAAATAGATTGCTATCATTTCTGTATTCACTCTTTTCTCCCTTTGTCCTCTAATTAGCAAAGGGAACAGAGACTCACCACTGAGTTAACATGTTCATAATTAAGTTGCTTTTCATTATTGAAAACAAATTAAAAAAACAACTAAATGCCAATATATGGTTAAGTTTCTGATTTTTCTTAATTATAACCTGTACTTCCATCAAAAATCATAATTTTTCTACAAGTACCATTGAGGAATGTGTTCAAAAACAAACTTCAATTCTCAATGAAAAAGAAAAATGTAGGCCTGAAATAGAAGTGCAAAAGTCCTTGGTGCAAATTCTGACATCACTTATTTAATTCTTCTGTAAAAAGTGCTACATTATATATTTCTTACTGAGGATCCCTTACCACTACACTCCCTTGAAGCAGTGCACGTGTGTCCATATGTGTTTATACAATATTGCTATAGCTGCAGTCTTTTCATGATTTAGTCTTGCATTTTAACAGTGTTTGGAAATCCATCTGACAGGAAAACATGTGTCCTGAAAGAATTATGTATGTATTTATTTAAAACTATCATCATCAACAACAAAATTTTCTCCAGGGAAATGTGGTTTGCACAGGGCATTAACCTTGTTCAAGGTGTTATGTTTCATGGTAAATTTTGTCCCTTTGCTGAAATGAACTGTTATTGAAGTACCATTTTCATGATTCTCAATCTTTCAAATTTATTCAGGTGCTGTACTGCATGAGAATATCTGTATTTAGTATGCAAACTAGAATCTGCAAAAGACGATGGCTGCTTTCCTGCTAACTTTAAATAAGTCATGTCACAAATTGCATGTAAGATTTATAAAATATTAACACCAGGTGACATTGAAACAAATCAGTATTACTATTAACCTGGTGAAAGATATTATATATATATATATATATATATATATATATATATATATATATCTCCAAATTAAATTAAACAAATACTAAAAATGTTGACTTTTAAAACCAGGCATATGAAATATTTCCACCAAGTTTGTGTGATTATTAGGAAAGTAGCCCCAGAATCTTGTTTCCCCATGAGCTTGTCTAACACTTTCTCCTTGTTACTGTGCACTAGAAAATCCTCAGACATGATAAAATACATAAAAAGGGGAAAAGTATAGATAATGCAAATAATACAGTTTTACTTCAGGTTCACTTCTTTCTTTTTCTTTGTTCAAAAATTGAAACTTATTATAGAACACACCATTGCTATATTCAAATGTTATGACAATTTTGATAAAATAGGAATGTGCAAAACAGTTATCTGAATTACACATTTATTGTCATTTTGCATTTTTTCTTTTAACCAGAGAACATAGTCCCATGTTATTATAAACACATACACAAATACACAGAGACAGACAGACAGAAAAAGAGAAAGAATATAACATTTTGTTGCCTATTATTGATTTATGAATCATTACTTGGGATTTGGTCTAGCCTGAATTGCCTAAAATTTAGATACTTTGTAGAACTTGAAAATATGTAATAAATAGAAAACAATAAACTGTGGGTTACATACAGATTCTTGAAATGGGCTTCTGTATCTCCCATCCCCTCAAGTGTACATACAAAGACATACAAACACACGCACACACATACACACAAATACAGGCAAAGAATTTTTCTCAACAAACATTGAAAGCAAATCACTAAAATCATTAATTTTTATTAAAAAAATAAGAGCTATTGCAGAAAAGCTGAACAGGCAACACTAGACATCATGTAAATAAAGCATACCTAGCTTGGTATAGATTTACAATGTTTCTATTTTGTGTTTTTGAGATGAAGTTGTTCATATTAAGTAGCTGGCCCACAAGTTTAAATTTGCATACATATAATATGAAAGTTTTCAAATTAATTGATGTAATACTTTGCAATTCCTGTTTTCACAATTTGTTTTTAAGATGCAGGATAAAAACCAGCCCAAAGTGGCTATTTTCAAGATAAAAAATAAAAATTACTTAAGAGGACATAATACACAGTTGCCTAGTAACTGACAAGAGCATCTTCATCTTCAGCTTGATAACTACTAGAGAGATGACAAAGGAAGAGATTCACAGACTTCCTGTCACTTAGGCTTGATTTGATTGAACAATGATTTAAATTTCCATAAATACATATGAAGTATTTTAAGAAATTAAACTTTGAATCTTTTTGATCTGCAAGAATGTATCCCTCCAAATATATGTATGCATATGTGTGCATTACACATATGTAAATAACTGCATTATATTTGTATAGGGGACACTAAAGCTGGCTCAACACACACAAACACACATACTTAAATACATACCTTCATTCAGGGAGTTTCACATGATAAAGTGGTATGGAATTTTCTTTAAAATATTCTATTTAGACACTGTAGGTAATATGAAAAGATGGTGAAATATTTCCTACATTGATTTAATTAAGTCATGGATATTCTTATTAATAATGCAAAATTTAATATCTATGACAGGCTAATAGGTAAATGTGTTATTTTTGTAAAAGTGTGTATTTCTTATCATTTTGAATATATATAAAGAATATGAAATAAAAACTTAAGATTATTTAATCTGTTAGATGGTGGAGAGTGTTTTGGCTTCAAAGCTCTAAAAATTGTGAAAAGTCAATAGTATTTTCTTTGACTACATTTTGAATAGCATTTTGAATACTTTGATTAGTATTTTCTTTTTTTAACTTTTAATTTATTACATAGGATTTTATTTATTTATTTTTATTTTTTTATTGGTTGTACAAAACATTACAAAGCTCTTGACATTGACTATTTCCTCTGACATATTATTGGTATAGAAGAGGGACAAAGATATATACCTTCCCTCAAAACATTAAGATTTTCTTTATGCTCCCCATGTTCCAATTCTTCCCTCCCAAGCATATTTTACCTAGGTATCAACATCTTCACTTTGTTTTCTGGAGAAATACATATGCGCATTCTTACAGACGGCATTATTCCTGTAAGTACTGTAGCCTAGTTCCAGCCTGTCAATGTCAATATTTCCATGGTAATCATTCACATTCTAGATTGTCTGTAGTGAAAGGTAATTCATCTGTAAGAATAAGAAAATGCTTATATCTCAATGTGTTTTTTTTTCTGATTGAGAGATTAAACATAATTTGTTTCAGGAACAGATTTATCTGCAAGTGCCTGTATTCACTTCAGAAACTTCTATAGATCATCTTAAATGTGTCACACACTCTACTATGGTTTCAAAAATCAAAGGAACAGAGTGTCTAAAGTAAACATTTATCTGAGCAAGTAAAATAAAAAGAGAAATGGGCTACAGAAAATAATTAAAAACAATAGTCAGTGTATGTAAACTTTTTACCCATTATTACAAGAAAATTTCTATGAGAAGAGGCAAGGAGAGTTAGGCAATAGGTGCTCTAGGCATGAAGTGCTTAGAGACAAGAGATGCTGCTAAACATACAATACAGGCTAACTCCCCAAGAGCAAAGGGTTGCTTAATACAAAATGTAAACAGTAACAGTAGTGAGAGGCTATATAAATTATAGCTGATGTTCAAAAGGAAAACAGTAGCATGTTCTGTGACAATATAACAGCTAAAATGAAGATCAATGACTATGATAAGACAAAAATTAAGAAAGAAGATCTCAAGTATAGATTTATAAGATTCTTACACAAAAAAGAAAAGAAAACAAAACAAAAAAGATTCTTACACAAAAGGTAAAATCGCATATCATTTGAAGAATGACAGGTGTATATTAAAAATAACATTATAAACACTAAAGTATAACAATTTTTGACAAAGGTACGTGTGTGCATATAATAATGTAATAATGGAGATCAGATTGAATTATAAAAATAGAGAATTAATGCACCATTGATTTTTTTAATGAACATACAGAAACAAAACAAAAGAAATCAGTAAGGCAGTGGATTTAAATCCAACAGTATAAAAAAATTTATTAAATGTAAAGGGCCTAAGTATAATAATTAAAAATAGAAAGAGACCAGATAAAGAAACTCACTATAAAGAATAGTGGTTCAAAAACAATAAAAACAATGCAAACACCAAACAAAAGAGAAAATTAGCAACTGTCAATTTGATAGAGAACAAAGTGGAAATAAATAATAATTATCAGAGAAGAAATTAATTAACTTTGAATAAGAAAAAATAATAGAAAAGATGAACCCAAAACCTGTTTGATAGGATCAGATTTTTTTTATTTTTTTTTTTTTGAGACAGAGAGAGAGAGAGAAAGAATTTTTATATTTATTTTTTCGGTGTACACAACATCTTTATTTTATTTTTATGTGATGCTGAGGATCGAACCCAGCGCCCTGTGCATGCCAGGTGAGCTCGCTACCGCTTGAGCTATATCCCCAGCCCGAAAATTAATAATTCTTAAGCCAAAGGAAAAATAAAAAGAATACACAAATTATCAGCATGAGAAGTTAAAATTATCAGTATGAGAATTTAAAAAGTGGTTATTACTACAGATCACAAAACATTAAAAGCTCAGTGCACACCTGTAATCCCAGTGGTTAAGGAGGTTGACATAGGAGGGTCAAAATTTCAAAGCCAGCCTCAGCAAAAGTGGGGCAATAAACAACTTGGTGAGACCCTGTCTCAAAAAATATATATAAAATAGGGCTAGGGATTTGGCTCAGTGGTTGAGTGCCCCTGAGTTCAATCCTCTGTACCAAAAAAAAAAAAAAAAAAGTAACAATAGAGTATCAGAAAAAATTAAAGCCTTCATATTTGACAACTTAATTAGAATGGAAAAGCAATCAAATTCATCAAAAGATACAAATTCAAAAGATAAGTAAAACAGAAATATATATACTAATAAGTCCTGCATTAACTACAGAAATTTAATTAATCATTAAAATATTTTGACAAAGAGAATCCAGACTCAAATGATGTCTCTACCAAGTTGTAGCAAAATTTAAGAAAGAAATAAAATTACAAATTTTTTTCCAGAAAATGCAAGCAGAAGGAGCACAATACAATTTGCTTTATGAGGCTAAAATTACTACCTAGTGAAAAGTGAAAGACATCTATCAAAAACTTTTAATTATCATTATTTGTAATAGTATAAAACTGCATCCCTTCCTACAAAGATCATGAACAGGGTCAAAAGACCATTCTTACCACTTCCATTAGCAGTTACACACTGCAAAACCCTGACGAGAAAATCAAGGAATATCTGAATAAGATATTTGTGAACTGGAAGATTCAATATTATTATGGTGGCAGTTCTACAAGTTATCTACAGATTTAATGCAAATTCAACAAAAATTACAATAGATGTTTTTATTTATTCATTTTTTGTTTTGCACTTAGGAATCAATAAACAGCCTCTAAATTCTATCTGGAAAAGGGAAGGAATTAGATAAGCAAAAATAGTTTGAAAAAGATATGCAAGTAATAATAATCTCTTGGGACTGAGGTCTAGCTCAGTTGGTAGAGAGCTTGCACAAGGCCCTAGTTCAATCCCCAGCACCACACACACACACACACACACACACACACACACAAAGTAATAATAATCTTTTAAAATGACTTTTTAAGTAAATAAAATGATAAGCCACCAAATTGAGGAAAATCATAACAAAACATTTTATCATGGGTCTGTGCACAAAATATGTAAAATAGACTCAAAATTAATAAGATGCAAAATTGTCTGATTAATAATGGACCAATGATTTGAACAGAGAATTAAAGAAGATAAATGAGTCACAAATAAATGAATGAAAATATACTCAACATCTTAAACCTATAGACAATTACAATATGACATTACTACACATGCAAGTTCACAAAGATTTCCCCTTGCTTTCTCCTGCAAATGTCACAGTGTTACCTTTTATATTTAAGGCTATGATCTATTTTGAGTTGTTTTATATGATTAGATATATGGGTCCATGTTTGCTTGTTTCTTTCTTTGTTTTTGGCATATGGATGTCAATTGTCACAGCACCATCTGTCAAACAGGCTATTGTGTCTCCATTTGAAACTACTTTGTACATTTGTTGAAAATCAATTGATTATATATGCATGGTCTATTCATGGAATTTCTATTCTGTTCCATTGATTTAATATTCAATCTTTTCATCAGTACCACACTGCCTCAATTATTGGTGCTTTACAATAAGTATTAGAATCAATTAATATGATTCCTTTAACTTTCTTACTCACTTTATTTCTTTACCTTTTTGTTGATATCCTAAAATACAAAAGGGCAAAGGCAAATATTGTACTCAGAGTATTTTAAAATCCTTAATATTAAAAACTAAGAATAAAATATAAAATGAATACATTAAAATACATGTACAAAATAATTTTTAATTTTTTTATATACTTTTATGAGTGTCTCATTATTAAAGATATTATGTTGTTTAAGGCGTTTAATGGTTGTAATTGCAAAATAGTAGTGCATATAAAATAGAACACACATACCATATCTCTAAAGATATAGGGGAAAAAATATGTATCACTTCCATACATGTGTATTTAACAAAGTACTTCAAATACTTTAGTTATTTGTCATTCTTGTTTATTATTGGAAAAAAAATTCATTTTCAAATAAAGGTTAGAAATACCAGTTACGTAAGTTTTTTCCCCGATCTGTATTCACTGAATACTGTTCTGTATATTAAGCTCCTGAATGAAAATAGCAGATTAAGAACCTCTGTTTGGCAGAAATATACATTGTTTCAAATGCTACTAACATGGAATAGTAGTTTGTCATTAAAAAAATATGCAACAATAATCAATATCATATACGTATACACACACATATATTTACGTACATACACACGTATCTAGATCCACAGACATTTTAAGAAAGAAAGCAAATTGAAATTAGAAACAAGTAGAAATAAAATTTATAAGAAATTTTCTTATCATGAGTGAATCCAAGAGGTTTTCTTCCTTTACAAAATAGTGTTTGCTATAAAAATGAGTATCTTGGGATCCTCAGCTATTTCACAGAAAAAAAAAGATCTGAAACAGTCTGGTGCTCAGGTTCCCAGAGTTGGCTGCAGAACAGTTCTCTTGAAAGCTTCTGATAGAATCCAGAGATAAAGAGCCAAAGGTAACGGGGAGGTCTGCCAGAAGAGTCTATAGAATTGCAAGTATTTGCAGAGAAGTGCCCCTAAGGTAATTGATAAAAACTGAAGGTAGTGTCCACAGAGATAAGAAACTACCAACAATAAGAGAGTGAAATAATTCTGCTGGGAAATAGTGAGCTAATCCATCAATTTTACTTCATTTTATTTTTTTTAGTCCCTTTCTGTTTCACAGTCCTTCAATAAAGTCTTTATTTTGACAATCTAGAAAGGTTTACACAAACAGCCAGTAATGGGAAAATATAATAACCCTGAATTCACTTTCTAAGAAAAGTCTACTTGCTCTAAAGAAGTCTTATCATATTTGAGCTAACTAGAAGCAAGTATAATTTACAAAAACATTGTGGTTGGTTTGGTTAGTTGAATAGAAGTCTGGATTTTAGTGGAGAAAAAAAAAACTGTACAGCTTACATCAAAAAAAAAAAAAGTAGCTCCATGCAATATAGTAACTCTCTTGTCTTCATAAATATTTGTACATTAAATCTGTATGTTACTTATATAAAGTGGCATGTAGAATTGTGTGAAGAACTAATATTAAAAAAGAATTCAGTTGTTGATGGACACAATATCTTTATATATTTCTTTTTATGTGATGCTGAGGATCGAACCCAGTGCCTCACATGTGCGAAACAGGTGCTCTGCCACTGAGCTACAGCCCCAGCCCCAAGAGAACTAATATTCTCTTGATCACTAATATTCACTACACATTTTACTTGGTATAAATACGCTCTGAACTTAAAGATCATGACCAACATGCAGTAGCAGTTCACTTCTGATTTCCTTAGACCGCCGAACACCATCCACCAAAGTCAAAAACACAGCATATTAATCTACAGAAGCTTTAGGAGTCCCTAAGATAGGAGTATCACAGAAAGCCCCCTGCCTTGTGACCCACACTGTCTTAATTGTTCTCTTGTCATGCCATTGACTTTTTGTCTGCTTGCTTCTTTTCTATGGCAGACCCCCAGCAGCGGTTTGCTCTGTGACAGCTGCTTTTCATGAGCAGACTCTTTCAAGTTACCATACTCTACTGGATCTCTGACAATCTTGGGGAAATTAATCACTAGGCAGTCACTACGTGGAGCCCATCATCATCTTTGTCTGCCTCTGTACCTTGAGTTTTACTTCTCTCTTTGGCACAAAAGAAAATAGATTCCCTTTATCAAGTCTGATTCTTGTAGGAAAAAAAAAAGATTGTAAGGCAGAATTTCTTGGCTGTCTAGAAATACAGTTCCTACCATACCGTAATACAGTTTTAAAAGATCTTAGCACAGGATGTGGCCAGAGATGAGAATGTTGACAGCTTACACAACAACCTTACATAGTATCCAAATGTCAGCTACATTCTAGCATGTGGGCCATGATGTCTGTCCCACCACACCAGGGTCTTTCTCATTAACAAGCTTTTTTTTTTTTTTTTTTTTCCTCAAACAGTTCATTGTCTTTTCCTGTAATCCAGATTTTGTGGCTTTTGGTTCCTACCACCAAGATGTATTTTGTGTGTGTGTGCCGCAGTCCGGCTGCAGCAGAATAGCCGGGGGGTGACGAATAACTTGTGCACGTTGATACAGCAGGAATAGGAGCCGTTTATTGTAGGGCAAGAGAGCTATTTATACATTTTGCACAGCTTATCTTAATTAGCATAAATAGATACATCAATCAACCAATAAGGAATCTCCACACTTAATGGCTTGCTTTTGTTACTTCTCAAACCACTCCCTCTGACATTTTGCCAGGCACCATCCAGACTTGTTTACGAACTCTAACATTTCTCTGGCAAAATACCAGGTGTTATTTTTGACTTATTTACAGACCTTAACATGTGTGTGTGTGTGTGTGTGTGTGTGTGTGTGTGTGTTACTGGTGATTGAACCCAAGGCCTTGTACATGTGAGACAAGCACTCTATAACTGAGCTTTATCTCCATTCCCCAAGATGGATTTTTAATACTTCTTTGCTATGTCTAATGGGGATCTATCACTGTGAATCTGAGGCACTAATTAGATACAAGCTTAAAACAATCTTACATATTGGATAATAATTAATCTATGATTACCCAGAAACACATTTGATGATCCTTACCAAGCTAACTAATCACATGAGCCATCTTAATCTGTGTATGCCACATTCGAATTAAAGCCAGAAAGCTTAGCCTATTACACTGGGACTGACACATACATCATTCCACTAAATTCTCACTATTTCCCAACGTTGTTTCGAATTCTTGTCTTATACTTTTTTAATAAAAAAGATAAAGTCACAAATGAGTAAGTTTGGATCAAAACAAGTTATATCTAGATACTAAGATACAGATATCATTATTCAATACATCACTGGAGTTATCATAACAAGAAATTGACAACATAGAGGAATACAATACAGTAAAGCCATTTTTTGTTTGATCTAAGCACATGAATTAACATTATCCAATGAACTCAGGTCTAAGAATCTTCCTTCCAGGGTGGAAATTAGCATAACAGCTCTTATTTTTGCAACATCAGAAGGCAATATAACCTTTATTTTTTTCTCCCAATTCTTAATCATACTGTTAACACTGTTTTTAATAGTTTCTGGAAGGCAATATCTGGATCTCTGAAATCCAGAACCAAACCTTTCGCAAACCCCACATCAGCTACTAGCTGATGTGATTTGAGTTAAATTATTTAACATCTCTCTTTTCATTTTCTTCTCTGGAAAGGGGAATAATTGTTGCACATAATAGCACTGCTTTATAGATTAAATGGGATATTACCAACATATGCAATATTGCCTATTACTCAGCAGGCAATCAACAAATAACAGCTTTTTTTAAATTTGAAAATGTGTGTGTGTGTGTGTGTGTGTGTGTGTGTAGACAAAATAAAAAAGGGACTGAGGAGTGTTTTAAAATCCCATTTCTGTATCCCAAGCATTTTTACTAAATTGTTACAGAACTATCACCATAAAATATGCTTAATATCTAATTTAAGTGGATTGAGTACTATGTTTTATACTTTCAAAATAAGATCCAAATTTGCCTGTGAGTGGGAGGTTAAATTGACTAGAAAAATTTGGCTGAACTGCAGGACAAGAATTAAGGTGCCACATGCTGTTAGCAGTCCTGAATTTAAAGTTCTACCAATCAGCAAATTGTTTATTCTTTTTCAGCTATATTCAGTTGCATGGTTATAGCTATAAGATAAAATAGGATTTAACCAGGCTTGGCTTTTTACTATGAGGATACCAAGAATGGAGAAAGCAGATATTTCAGTTAAGAATAGGTAGGAGAATGCTGGTGGTGTAGGCTGGTGGTGGAACCCTTCCCTAGAATGCACAAGAGAGATTCTAGGTTTCAAACCCAGCACTGCATAAAATGAAAATGAAAAAGAAAGAAGGTAGGGTATATGGCAGAAAATAAATAATACTCATTAGATGTAAACAATCTAATGATTATTATTTGTTAGAGAATTTCTTGCTCATTCTACATGCACATTGTGATGAGAAGGAGTAGGAGATTGCTAGTTGTAGTCAATATCTGGAAAGTCTGAACTTGACATTTCAAGCTCCAAATTCAAGGCATACCTAAACCATTTCAACTCACAATTCATAGGTAAGAGAAAGACATATGGCTATTATCTAACAAAGAGACAAACAAATTCCTACTTGATTGGGAAGCAATGAGAATATTTTGGATCAGGATTGAAGCTTGCTACATTTCAGAAGTGGAAAGATCATTTGTGTTCATACTAATATCCATTATAGGTATGGATTCTAAGTATCAAATTATTGGTGTTGAAAGGTGTTTCAGTGAATGAAGAGCTAAAATCTGAAAGGGCAAATGACTAGATAATCTATAAATAAGTGTGAAAAACGAGGAGAGCAGTATATAAGATATGATTAGAATAGTTTTAGGACAGTGATGGGAAAAGGGAAACTCAAGTATGTAGAATAATAGTAGCCTGAGGAAGTGTGAAAAATATAATTTGGAGCAAAAGAGTAAAAACTGTGAAGGGACATCTGAGGTTAGAAGGGTTTTTACTGATAAAGTCTTATGTGATTTAGAGAACACATTGGAAAGATTTCAGAAGCTGGTGTGAATGGCAGGTGGAGTCAGGGAAAGCAATGTACAGATTCACATGGAGATTTTTGGGGGGAATGAAGCAAGACCCTGATTTTCCTGGGAGGCTTATGATGATTGGTACACAAAGACAAAGCATGTAAGATTAGCCTTCATGCTCTCTAAGGCTGCTGATTGTGGTAGCTGTATGGGAAGAAGAAAGGGGCTCATGCCAGGAACGTAGAAAACAGATTACTTCCACCAAATTTACAACATCTTCACCTAAAACGTTGAAGAAGTCAAAGCAGGAAGGCAGTTTTAGGATAGTACTGACAATTGTTTAAAAAATTTGTGCTACCGCGGCAAAAAATTCGAACAATAGGATCTCAGAATGCATTTAGTGTACTTCCCAATTTACTAGAAAATGTGACCCCAGTCTATTTTCAATGTGGATGAAGAGCCTAATAAAAGTCCTAATTAGCTTGACATTCACTTCTGTGAAATAAGTAATGGGTATGTACATAATTAGATGTTGGACTAGAGAAATTGTGGGAATTGTGTATATGATTTCATTGCTAAAAATTTGTTAGAGTGATGAGGCTTTTCCCTTTGTATTTTATCTAGCAGAATTGTTGAGTAGGTAATTATTTTAAAAAATAGATCTGTTCAACTAAGGAATTAGAATAAAAAGCTATTAAAAAGATAGTGATACAATTGGTTTCTGACCCACTAAATGGTAACTTAAGGAAATAAAAAAAATTAATCACTTAACTTATCACATACCTTTTTTAGTTTCCTGTAATTTAAAGGCATAATCTCCCCCTTTTCATTTTTAATGAACTCTTCTACTGATTAGATCAACCTGACTATTCCTCTAAATTTAAATTATTATATGTTTATAGAAAAAGCATATTATATACTTTACATGATCAATTAAGAACTCTCCTCTAAACATAAAGGCTTTGATTAAGCAATTTTTAAAAGAAGAACATTGTATGATACCTTTGAAAAAGAAATGATATATTACCTTAAAATTAAAAGTTTAAAAGTTCCACTGAAGTTATATAAAAATGGATATGTTTTATTAAAATGTGAAATGAATCTCAAGAAAGCATTTCTAAAACTTAATAGCATGAGAACAAAGCACTGAATAACAATTGTGCTGGGTTTATAGAGAACTGACATTCTCAAATCACTTTCTATTTACCTCTAAAAATCAACCCACAGTGAGGATTTTTCCTATCAGAAAAAAAAAAAAATCACTGGTGATCTTTTCTTATGCTTTTAAGTCCAAGATGACGTTATCTAACAGGTAACCCTTGAAAAAAAATCATTATGCATTGCCACTACATTAAGTTGCTTCCAATTTCAATACATTTGTGATTGCCTGATATGCTAGTATGTAGACCTTAACTGGCTCTAAAACTGTGATCCCACGTTTAGAAATTTAAAAAAAAATTAAGTCCAAAGGGCAATTTACCAAGTTTCTCCTGTATTCTTTCTTATGGAAGTTAATGCAATAAGTTTGTAAATTATATTCAATGCTACATGTGAGGAAGTTTCAAAGAAATATATTGGCCAGAGGTAGTTCAGTTGTAGAGTGCTTATTTCTAATGTTCCAGGCTTAATATCCAGCACTATGATATACATAAATAAAACAAATAGACAGTTTAACATTTACATTCTTTAAAATCAATTTAAAGAAGTGTATTTCTTTATTTTCCATTGCTATGCCAAAATAACTATAATACAAAGAGATTTATTTAGCTCATAGTTTTCGAGGCTGAAATTCGAGATCACTGGGCATCCTCTCATACTTACTTGATGAATGCTAAATAACAGCATGATGAAAAAACCAGAAAGGGAATTGTCCACATGTGTGAGAGAACAAGAGTGTATGTTGTACTCACTTTATAATAATCTGCTTTTATTAGAACATACCCACTCTGATAGGTCAGTATGTGTTATGATTTGGATGTGAGGCATTCCCCAAAAAGCTCATGTGTGAAACAATGCAAGGTTTAGAGGAGAAATGATTAGGATATAGCCTTAAACTGATCAGTGAATTTGTCCCTGATTGGATTAACTGAGTGGTAACTGGAGGCAGGTGGGATGTGGCTGGAGGAAGTGGTTCATTGAGGGGTGTAGCTATGGGGTATATATTTTGTGTCTGGAGAGTGGAGTTGCACTCTCTCTCTGCTTCCTGATTATCAGGTGAGCTGCTTCCCTCTGCCATTCACTCTGCCATGTTGTGCTGCCTCACTTCACCTAGAGACCTGAGGAATGAAGTCTGCTGTCCATGGCCTGAGATATCTGAAACCGTGAGCCCCCTAAATAAACTTTTCCTCTTCTACAGTTGTACTAGTTGTGTCTGTTAGTCATAATAGTGAAAGAGCTGACTATAGCAGTGTGTATTCCCTCCACAGGCCTTGCCTCTGATGACATTGCACTAGGCTCTCTCTCTCTCTTAAAGTTTCACTATCTCAGTACTACCACCTTGAGGATCAAGCACATGAAGCTTTGAAGGACATACAAACCACATCCAAACCATAGCAGGCAGAATTTGAAGATGATTGTGGAGATTTTATTTATTTTAACACATGTTTGATATTTTACTGAGGTGGTATCTAGGGACTTAGAGATGCTCAGAGAATCATTTATGATTCACAAATTGTCTATGAAATATTTTCCAGCTCAAAGTTTTTGAATACTTCCAAACTAATACTACCTTGTATCAGAAATGCAAACAGTTGATATTGTGGGCAAAGATTTTTTTTATGGAAGAATTATTTGGTTTGTTTTCTTTCCATGAATTTTTGCAAATATATATATTTTAATGATTTACACTTTCTAATATTTTACTAAACATGGTTTAGGTTATTTAAAACAAAACCAGGATTGGATTGAAACTTATAAAATTTCAAGTTCAATAAATAAGTGTATCCTGAGAAATGAACTGAGAGTTGTGGAAGAAATATATTTAGCCTCAAAATAGTTACAATCGTTTTTGAAAACTATTATGGTTTGGATGTGAGGAGCCCCTTAAAAGTTTACATGTGAAACTGTTGAGAGCCACAGACCAGTCAAGATGGCACCTGGCATTTTGCCATAAAGAGTGATTTGAGAAGTAACACCAGTGAGCCATTGAGGATGCTAGATTCCTTAATGACTGACTGCTGTATCTAATGATGTTAATTAAGTTAAGCTGTGTATAAGTATTAAGATGATGAGGATTCCTTAATGACTGATTGCTGTAACTGGATGATGCTAAATTGAAACAAGCTGTGTATTCAGTTAGGTATAAATACCTCTGCAGTCTGGCAATAAAACGGCTCCCAATGTATCAATCCTCACAAGTTGTTTGTCACCCCCGGTTATTTTGCCCAGCCAGACTGTGGCATGAAACAATGTAAGAAGATTTGAAGTGATATGATTGGATTATGGTAGCCTTAATCTGATCAGTGAATGAATCCCCTGATAGGGATTAACTGAGTGGTAACTGCAGGCTAATAAGGTGTGGCTGGAAGAGGTGGGTCACTGTGGGGCATGCCTTTGGTGTACATACTTTGTATCTGATGAGTGGAGTTTCTCTCTCTGCTTTATGATCATCATGTGTGTTGCTTTTCTGTGCCAAACTCTTCCACCATGATTTTCTGCCTCACCTTGAGCCCCCTAAAATGGACCTGGCTGTCTATGGACAGAGACCTCTGAAACTGTGAGCCCCAAAGTAGACTTTTCCTCATCTAATTTTGTTCTTGTGAAGTCTTCTGGTCACAACAGTGAAAAAGCTGACTAAAACAGAAAACTGATATCTACTATACTGAAACAAAACATATTTGAAAAGAGTAAAAAATTAGTGTGTGAAGAAAGCAATCATTAAAGAACGCAATCATAGAATAGATTACTGCCCCTTTTGATTCTTTATCAAGCTCACTCATTATCTCGTGATTTTCTCAAGCAATCTGTGGGTGGAAATTGTACATATATCTCACTAACTTATGACTTTTTATTATGCTGCATATTTTGATCAATGGAATTTGATCAAAATGAATGAATGTGAAATTTATATCACAACAGAACTTTACATCTTTATCCCTATTATACTTACTCTTCCAGAGAGCACACCATGTGCCAGATAGGGGCTGCTCCTTTCAGTCTCAGAAGGAGAAGTCGTGTGGAGCAGAACTGAATAGCAGCTACCACCTTGTCCTCATCCTCACTGTGGCATATATGAGACATAAATGTTTTACAAATTACTGACAACTGAGACATGTTATTGCAGGACTCTTATATACAAACTAATACAAGAATGGGAGTGCTACCAAGGAACATAGAAAAGCTGAGGATGTGCTACTGACTCTGGACTGAATGACAGGAAGTGTGGAAATTGTTCATCTAAACCAGGTTTATGTTAAACAACAACCTATATTATTTAATCTAAAATATTTTGTAAATTTGTAGTCTACCAAAATTTAAGTAATATACCTAAAGCATTGTGTGCCTAGATTTGTTATCAACTGTATTTGGTATAGTAGCACAGGAAAGATGTGAGCTCAGGAAAAAAAGACCTTAGACTGTTGGAAATGAGAGAAGAAAGAGACAATGTGAACTCCCAAAGTTCAGTATATGAATGTTTTAAAAACTTGTTCAACTCCAATCCATTTAAGATAAATGTGAGAAAAGGCAGAATCATGAGTCACAGAAGCAAAGGAAGACAACCCCTGGGATAAACATCATCACATCCAGGAGAGGGCAGGAGAAGTCATCAAAGTCTTGCTAAGACTATCACTGACATATTATCAGTGAAATAGACCAATGTAAGGTCCTAAGGAAGCCTGATAAGATCACGAATTCTATTACAGCACACAGACAAAAGATATATCTCAAAAAAAAAAATGCTTGTTGGATGAGGAACTAACTGAAATCAAAACAAAATATATTTTACAAGTTTTACAATCTTGATATGAAACAGAATGTAACTCTAAAACAAAACAATCCTAGGCCCACTTTTACTCTTCACAGCAAAGTTGCTCATCTGCCATGAGGGACATCTGCTCCTATAGACCTTCCCAACACAGCCAAAGAAGTTTAGGGACAGGCAAGAGCCTCCCTGAGGGCAGAGCTAAAGTTATCACAAATAAGCATTGGCAATCCATAGTCAGGGGGTGGACCTGGCATGTAATTGTGGGTTTGTTTCTCCATTTGGAGATAGCAGACTTTAAATATTGTCACACAGGGATTCAATACCATGGAGATGTGACTCTGAATGTCATCTCTTCTTCCTCTATTTGGCTAGACATATTTATTTGTTATAGTATCCCTATTTCATTAATTAAATATTGGGTGTGGATAGGGATTATACTTGTATTACTAGTTCGTATGTATGTTTTCAGTTCAAAAGGAGCTGCATCTGGACCTGAGTTCATGAGGTATAGGACTTTGCATATTATCCTTTAATTACCAGAGTCATTTGCTTTATTCCAAGGGGAAATATTGAGCTCATGATTTTTGTAGGAGGAAAGTCAATTATGTGTCATCAAGAGCACAGATTGGGGTAATTGGAATTATTGTTTGAATATTGGCTCTCTCCCCTCTCAGACTATTATATAATAGTATCAGAAAGTGAAGCATGCTTCCTGCTCCAAGGTTAGGCTTAAGTAAGTGAATTGTGTTTGCAAATGGAATAATGGTAGATATGACATTTGACATGAGTTTGAGGAAAGGCTTTGAATTCATCTGTATAATTATTTCAGATTCTTTCCTTAATAAAAATGTATTACAGGTAGTGAATACCTAGGTTGTGTTCTGAAATTGAAAAGCAGATAGAGTCAAACCAAGCACAGTCCTAATCCAATCTAACCTAGCAAAGCTCAGTTAACTGAACTGATCTATAGTCTGTCTTCAGGTAACATATAGAATTTCATTATTATAATAAAAATAAGTCTTTCCTATAACACTAAAGAATAGTCAGAAAATAAGTTTTGTTGAGCTTGTGTGACTTAAGCCACATTGCTAAATTTGGCATCTGGGTAAAGAAGGGGTGAGGCAAGATATATTTGAAGCAAAAGTTAAGAGTATGTACTAGGCATAAAATTGGTTTGTTGGAGATAATTCTGATAATTGAACAGACCATACTGTGAAGAGCTAAAGAAAATGGACTGATATTCTAAGCAACTAGGAAAGTCAATTATCAGTCAGCAAGAGCACAGATTGGGATAATTGGAATTATTGTTTGAATATTGGATAAGTGTTGAGCCAATGGGAATATTGAATAGTGATAAAATTCACTGTCTTTGTGACTTTAGGAATGGCACATTAAAACAGACCCCACTTATGATGATAAAAGTTGATACAAAGTAAGCAGAAGCCATGCTTCAAGGATTGAAAATTGATTCTTGTGCAGGCTGGTGACATGCAATAGTATGATCTGAACAGTGACAGCCACCTGCAGCTCTGGTCAGCCATGCCCCCACGAGGGTGAGTGACCCATACTCTACAGTCTACTATGATGCCAGGTTATCATGCACTGTATGTTCAAATTATGTTCAAATTAAATGCATCTTGGCATATGATATCTTCAGTATCTAATGGGTTTATCAGGATTAACATCATCATAAGTCAAAGACCATCTAAATAGAACAGCCTGTTTTATGGTGAAATGTTTGTGCCCCTCTAGTGTTATGACTTGTGTATATCTAAAATAGATCTCATCTCAGAAGCCTTATAATCATCATGAACAGGTTCTAGAAAATGAAATATATTTCCAGTGTTCATTTTATAATCTCTTGGAACATGCTTCCATCTTAATGTGTTAACGTGAATTCCTTTAAACTTTAATTAACTCTGAATTCACATCCTTAAAAATTAGTCTCAATATTAACCTGAATGTAATAAAGAAAGAAAAATACAAAATGTATCTTTATGTGAATTCCCATTGTTGAACTAGATTTTTACTCTTAAACATAAGCAGGTAGTAGTTTGTGTAACTGTAGTAGTTGTGTCATATTCTGGAAGAAAAGAGAATTGCCAGCTACTGAGAAAGGCTCTATTTGAACTATGTGATCTAAGACCTGTGGTAGACCCATCAGTGACATTTATTTCAGTCTTAATGTCATCAAAGCCAAAGTTTTGGGGACAAGAGTTTACTTCAAAATGACAGGTGTAGCAATTTTTCTTTCTCCCTTTTGATGAAATGATGACTTTCAGTATGGTTAAAGTTTTTTATTAAATCATTTATAGATGGTAAATAGTCTGCAAAGGAAAACTTTGTTTTCTTTTATTTAACCTATGATTCCCTATGTCATGAGGCATTTAACTCCTCTAAAAACTGCAACTTTATCTATGACCACAAAGTTTTAACATGAGGATACATGGCTCAATTCAATAATTCAGATTCATTCAATTTATTTTATATTTTAGTCCCAACCTAGTGGCATCAGTTTCCTTAAATAAAATGTTATTTTACAGAAAAATGAGTCCTTCATAATTTTCTTTTCTGTGCAATATAAATGTGAGCTTATCTCTGCAAACTACATTCGAAAGCTAATCACACCACTTTAACAATATATCTTATATAAACATTTCCATAGATATGAACCCAAAGTAATTTTTCAGTACTTATCCTGGAATTGAATGTTGAAAATATAGCCACATTGTTTTAATGGACTTAGCAATTTAATTTAAGATTTTCATCCCACAATAACACAATAGATAAAGTGGCACTCAGGTTTTCAGGAACCTCCACCCAATGCTGGTCCTGGCTCAACACTAATGATTATAAAAACTCACCATGAAAGTAAGAGAACTCCTTCCTACATCTCCCTGCTTTTCTTCCCATCCACCCAGCTTCTGTTGCCTGGGAAGAAGTATATGCAATTCTATTATTACTATTTATTTCTATTTAGTGTTTGGATGCTCATAAATCTTTAAATTAAATCAATAATGCATATCAGATATTGTACTAGGTATAAAGAAGACTTTCTCCCCTCGACCAGAATATAATCAATCTCCTCTAAATCATACCCACCTCGACATGGTGTATATCCTTGTTTGGACTGCAATGTTCATGGTAGCAAGAATCTTGCTAAGTAGGGTTAGTGAGAATACCCTACCCTTGATATGGAATCACTCTCAATACTTAATTAAATTCTTCATCTCCCTTCATACACCAGCTAATATTTGATCACCTGGTCTGCCTTCAGCAAGAAACTGTCAAGTGGGCTGAGCCAGAATCACCTCTACTAGAGATGTTTCTGCTTAGAAATTTTCCACATATCAATATCTACCTCCTTGTTTGTAAATTCTCATTCTTTTTATATTCAGAGATGCTGAGATCTCTATCCCACATTGCAGTAGTTCCTGAATATATCTGTTTTGATTGTCTTTATTACTACCCAGTTATGATTTTCTTAAAAGGAACTCAGCAAGTGCATTTTGATTATTTTAAGCCTTTTTCTCGGGTTGGAGCATATACCATATCACACACATACCAGCAAAGGCTTTGTATAAACTGTTTCTTATCAACTACCAGATGCATTCCAAGCTGCACATCTGCATCCAGATCCCCTGATATTTTTTTTTCTAAGTTTCATCCATCACAGAGCCTCCAGTTGCTGGGACACCATGTCCACATCTCTCTTGCTCCAGTTAATGTTGCCTCAATCTTTATTTCTCAGGACCTAAATCACTTTGCTTTGAAATATTTTCTGAATTCCTAGACTAAATTAGATGATCTTATAATATCCTTTCTCAGTAAAATATACAAGTGTCTTTCTAATATTTATATCCTAATCTTAATTTAATTTTCTCTTTAAAGCTATGTTAAAGAATAATATAAACTTAAGTTTTCTGAAGTAACTCCATCTGTATTAATTTTTCTGAATGTTTCTTGACCTTGGCTGACTAGAACTTCATGATTATGGAAAGATGGAATGTCATAGGTCAAGATCCAAAATTAGCTTGGGCTATCTTAAGCCTCTTATTTAATAGCTATTTACCTTAACTTCTGTATCTAACATTCTCATATTTATTGGATAAATTTCTCAAAATATATTACTAAGCTTAGCTGACACCTGATCCTCCACCAACCTTAATGCTAAAAATGCTCCAACATCTGAAACCTATTGAAAAACTTTACCTGTTTTTCTGCAGCCTGCCTACCTGATACTCCAATTTTGTGTATGGTAAATATATTGATTCATTATTTTCTTTCTGTGACTATAAAAGTCCGTGTAATTGTCAGCCATTATATAAGGCAGGCATTTTTTGGAGTAGTCTTCTGTTAAGAGTCTGTAAACAAGTCAGGATGGCGCCTGGCATTTTGCCAGAGGGAGTGGTTTGTGAAGTAATGCCAGCAAGCCATTAAGTGTGGAGATTCCTTATTGGTTGACTGCTGTATGTTAATTAGATAAGCTATGTGGAATGTATAAATACCTCTGTTGTCCTACAATAAATGGCTCCCACTCCTGCTGTATCAATGTACACAAGTTGTTTGTCACCCCCCCCACCCCCCCCCGTTATTTAGCTGCAGCTGGACTGTGGCAGTCTTTCTTCTATTATTATAAGGGAAAAATTGCTGCCTCTTTAAAGACTTAACATACCTTCAAGGTTGTTTTATTAACAAAATTAAGGTAAAAGCCCCTATTCCTGGGATCCCAACAGACCAGATTTTGTTATTCAGCCCCAAAATTCATTTGAAGACAACAACACGGGCAGGAAAAGAGCTTTTATATCTTCAGTGTGTCCTCACTGGGAAGAATAGAGTGGTCTAGTTCCTAAGATCTGTCTTTGAAGACCTGATATGAGCTTCCTTTTTATTTTTTAAATTTTTTTAGAGGGAGCAAAATGCAAGGATTGGGAGTTTGCATTGCTGGGGAGCTTGCATGTGTAGCCAGCCATCTTGGTAGTCTGATTGACAGTTCTCTCAGGATTGGTCATCTAGAGCCTCATCATGGATAAGAAAATTGCTGTTGTTTGGTGGTAAAGTCAATTCCTATCACAAGATGTTTATTCATCAGGACCATTATTTGTGGAATCCAAGGAGACCACAGAAGAGAATGATTCAGGAGGACTCTGAAGGAATTAGAAAACAAGTCAAAGAGGCAATTAGAGTCAGAGAGACAAAATGAAGTTGGTTAGGTAAATAACTGGGCCTCCTTTTGTTTCTTTTGTTTTAGCTAAGACTCTCTGAAGAAACTTACAAAGACTAATACATATATGCTCAATTATATGTACTTATTTATTTATGTATTCAGAACATGTGATCATGAATTTGAAATGAGTGTGCTCAAGAATATAGCCACCTGTACTTGTGATGATGAGTCTTCCCTCTGTGAGTAAGTTCCTGATAAATGTCCAATTTCTTTCCTTGTTTAGAGAGAATACCAATCAGCAAATGATCTCTAGTGCTCTCCTCACTTGCTCCAAGTACTAAACCTTTCTCTACTCTTATCTGCTGGTTGTCCTTATCAGTTTGCAGTTTACAGTTGACACTTACCAAGAAGCACTTTGTTTTGGTCACAATACTCTCTTCTACAATGGAACCTGTCATTCAGACAACTTAAATCCATGCTCCAGGGCTACCCTCACTCCTATTTGGCGAAGAATATACTAGTTTCTCATTTCCTTTATAGCAACACTTGTATTTTATACCAGGAATAATTTAATATGTTTGCCAATTCCTTCTTTTTTCTTTATATCTGGTAAAGATAGTAAACATCATTAATTCATCTTACGGGTATTACCTAAATTGGAAAAGAGACATCTGGCTGAAAAGCAATAGTTGCTAAATTGTCTACTGTGAACTCACAACATTAAACGTGACTCAGGGGGAAATCCAGTACACAGAAGAAGCATGTGACTAACTCTCTCAAGTACTTTTAGAATTAAGTAAATGGCTAATCCATTTGAGAATAATATTTTCACTGAATTCAAACTCTTTTGTGGCCCACTTTAACTGCCTGTCTTGATAGGTATTTGATAACTGTAACATATGAGATTGAATAAAATCTTTAACATGTTCAGCAACTTCCAAAGCCTTCCTGCAAGTTAAGTGAAAGTATCAGATAAGAAATTGCAATAACTTGAGTTTTTTTTTTTTTTCCTAATTAGAACAGACCTTTTATTACCATTTTGAGTATTGTTATTTCCTCTGTGATCTTGGAGTAGCTACTGCCTGATGACTCTGGTCGAGGATAAAGGTCATGGCTAACTTGGTATTAGCATTTTGCTTTTGTCTAGTCACAGCAGGGGCCATTGCTCTCTGTGCTCTCTGGCATGTTTAAAGAAAAGAATAAATCTGTGGCTTTTATGATGATTGAGAAACTGTACAATGCCTGGGTAGGGGGTTAATTAGGAATGAAAAAGGCTTAACATCTTTCTCAAAGCAGATCTCTTGGGGAGGTCATTTTCACAGGGATGCAGATGTATTCATCTCTAAAGTGCTTTTTAAAAAGTATATTATTTTAGAAAATGAAGAAACAGCCAATAATCATAAGGATCAGAAGTAGAAAGGATATGTTAATGAAAAAGAAGTGATTTTATATTAGATTTTATATTAATTTATATTAGATTTTATTATTTTATTATTAATTATCTTATATTAATTTTTATATTAGATTTTATATTAATTTATATTAGATTTTATTTAAAAATCTAATATAGTCTGTCCGTTGAAATCATGTAGTTTGGGTGTAGTTTACAACAGAAACAATAAAAAATACAATTTTTATAAATTATCATAAATAATTAGGTATTATGGTACATAAATGTATTACTAATTTTTTAATTGACTATTTTTTTCTCAGCTTAAATCAAATGAAAGGACTTGTCACATTTTTGTTTGTGGTTAAATTATGTCCAGAGTAAGGAAAGAAAATTGTTTATTATCTGTGTGTGTTCCCACTCATATCATAAAAAGACATCGTGGTGACTTTAAAAGAAAGTTTGTTTATTTATTGTAAGTATAAGTATAGGTATAGAAATTTTTGTGTTTGACCCTATACAAAAGTATAAGTGTACATAAGTATGAAGTATGCATAAAAATAGTGCTTTATGATAAGCACAAGAGAAAAATAAGAAATATATATAAACTATTTCTATATTCTGGTGGCTTAAAATCTACTAGAAGATAAGTGACAGTTTAAAAAAATTAGCATGAGATACTTTTTGCTGTGAGCTACCCACACATATCATTAGGATTACCTATGTATAGAGTAAAGTCAAGTCTATTCCTACTGTAGTAGGGGAAGTGCTACCTTGACAGAAGGTGCTACCTAAGACAGTAATATCTTAGATGGAGGATTGCAGGGGTAGCATATTCAAAATGTTTGTGTGGTCACATTTAAGATGAATTTTCTCTTTTCTTTTTAATGTATTTTTCTTTTTAAATTTAGTTTTTTTAGTTCATTGTAGGTATACATTAAATTGGGGTTCATTTTGACATAATTATATAAGCATAGAATTTAATTTGGTCCAATTCAGTCCCCAATATTTCCCTATTCTCTTCCTCACTCTATTCCTCCCTGTTCCTTTTTCTCTACTAGTCTTCCTTCTTTTTATTTTATTTTATTTTTTATTATTGGTTTCTTTTAGCTATACATGACAATAGAATACATTTTGACATAACTATAAATGCATGGAATACATCTTGTTCTAATTCAGTCTTTTGAAGATGAAATTTAATTTTTCTCAATTTCTCAAAGACTAGGAATCATCTCTGAAATATAAACATTGAAGGAGTAGGAACTCAGTCTTCCAATTGCTGTAGGAAATCTGGAGACCAATTTTGGTAGTCACCTGTCTCAAATTTGCAAAATTATCTGCTATTCTAATCTAACAGTGGTCCACCATATGCTGTGAATATTGACCTTGCTGCGCTGCCACTGCAATTTATTTTTAAAAGGACATGTTCTTTCTTTTCCTCTTTCCCTCCCCTTCCCTGACCTTTTCCTCTCTATAATCTCAGAAAACAGGATTACCTTTCTTTCCTAATCTTAGGCAGAGTTATCTGTTCTTGAGTATATATACCCAAGAGAAACCAAGTAATTCAGACTTGGAGAAGGTTCCAAAAGATCTCAGAAATGACTATCTCCCAAATTAACAAGTGAATTATAACTCCCAACAGAGAACACATGGAATGTCGCCTTTGATTGACAACTTTAAAATTCCCCTTTCCCTCTGATGGGCACAGAGCTTCTAGGACAGGAGTTTTCTGTAATTCTACTTATAAAACTTCTTCTTTTTTTTTTTTTTTTTTCTCAAAACCATGTCCTTGTTATTGGATTTGCACTGGGATAAAAGAGTGAGGTTTCAGTAACATTGAAACCATGAGAGGTTTTGTTTTTCCTCTTTCTATATTAACTAGCAGTGAATGGCTCCCCAACTACCAGATAAAGTTAAGATCTAAGTTTGACAAATTGTGTTTTTATACCTCTAACTTGAGGATTAGTTATTTTTTTATATATAAATATATATGCAATTGATTATATATTCTTTGCTATAAAAATATGTATTTTTTATCTTTGCAATCATTTAATGGATTGTTTGTTATGCAAATGCCATTCTAATTTACAATTATTGAAAGTGCTGTGTAGCTCTACTAACTGTGGAAATGATTTCTGGGTTAGAAAACAATTTTGTTTATATTTTCCCAATATTTTCCTGCTCTAGGACAACTCAGTCCTAATGTATGGAACTAATTATGTGGGGCTACGAAACCAAAAAACGGGGCAGGCAAATTCAAAATTGCATGCAAAACTAAAGAATGAGGCAGGCAAATTCAAAATTGCCCAGTGAACTTTAGCAGAATCATTGTCCTGAGTAGCTGCAAGACGAGATAGTACCTTGTGCTTTGGATCATTAGTTTGTACTTACATAATGGTCAGGACATGAGGGACTTACTTCAAACCTGAACATGTGTGGATTTACTAAAGGTGCTGAATGATTTATTCACTTATAAATTTGAACTTGTTTTTCTAAGGTTTTGTTTCTTTATGATAGGCAGAGATTAATTATTAGGACACAAGGTGCTTGCAATTAAGTCAAACTGAATCTGTACTTGTCTAATACACAGCCCCTGGACGAGCCTGGGCAAAGTTTGTGATATAATAGAAAAGGAATGAGTGGTACAGTGAAAGGTTCTAAGTAAATGTAGATAATAAAAATTTGTTATTCAGATGAATTAAGCATATATTGTTCTGAGAAAAGGTTATTTATCATCAAGAGCATAAGTAAGCTACTCCACTATTGAGAAAAGTGAATATTTTGAAAGTTTTTAAGACAAACAGAGTTATTATAGATTTATCTTCTTGGGTAAGAAACTGTCAGATAATTAAATTCTGTTAATTGCAAACAGTGGAATAGTAAATTCATGTTAGTGTGGACAAAAAGCTGTGTGGCTGTAAATAGTTTCAATTCTCATGTGTAAAATTGCCATTTGAATGAAATAAGCCAAAGGTTGTTGGTGTCTGGGGTAAAGAGATGTAATATTTCAATCATGATGAAGGAAAAATTTTCATACATTGTTGTAAAGCATGATTGTCCTTGAAGTTTAAAGGTGAAATTGAATATAAAAATTTGGGTAGGTGAATGTTTTAGCTAGAAATGATGGGCCTAAAAATAAAATTATAATCTGGGGATTGGAGTTGTATCTGAATATTCCACTCTAACAACAAATAGCCATAAATGATGCAGGAAACAAATAAGAAGAAAATCTAAAATATAAATCTGATCTAAGGTCTTGACTTTTACATATTAGGAATCAGGGGAAAATTAAATCAGCTGAAAATTTAATAAAGACATTCTAGTTCAATAAGTCAGTAAATACAACTTTTTTTTTTTAAAGGTTGTTTCTTTCTCTTCCTCTTTCCCTCTCCCTCCCTAATCTCTTCGCCTCTCTAATCTTAGGGAATCAAATTTACCTTTCTTACCCATTCTAGGCAGAGCTATTCTGTCCTTGAGCACTCACCCACCACAGGAACAAAGTAATTCAGATTTCAGGATGGCACCAGAAGTTTTCAGAAAACACCATCTTCCAAAGTAACAAGTGATTATAACTCCTGACAGAACATCTAATTGTAGTAGCCTTTGACTCCCCACTTTAAAACCCTCCCATTTCCCCTAATGGGCAGAATTCAAGCCTCTGGAATAGGAGTCCCCTGTGTTTCTCCTTTGCTAGCAAACAATAAACCTTTGTTTTCCTTTTTCTCAAAACTGTGTCTTCATTATTGGATTGAAATCATGGAGGAGAACAGAACATTCAGTAACAAATTCCACTGTGTTAATTCAATCTCACTTCTTGAAGTAAAATTATATATTTTTTTTACATTATTGAGGATTTATATAAATATAACTTGATATGTAGAGTTGAGAGTTTATGTCATTTATTTTCCCATTTACTTTCGTATTCCCTCACTTGAAGCAAGAACACAGGCATGTGCTCCAATCCTGTTCACCTTATGATCACAAATGAAATGTTCTGGAGATTTTCCAGAAACATTTATTTTCCTGATTAAAAAATAATTATAAATTAAAAGAAAAAAAAGGGAGACCAAGAAAAGTGGAGGTGGAGACCTACTTTCTCAAAATTAAAATTAAAGTATGGAAAATTAGAAGGTAAAAATATACATTTAGGAAACAGTGTTAATGATTAGAAATAGATTTAGTCAAGCAAACAGATATAAGCAAGATCCTCAAAGGGTAGTGTGGCCCTTCTGTGTCAGATACTATGTATAAAACAGAGCACTTATTGATTATCTTGCCAAAAAACCTACATAAGCGTCATTATACAAACTTTTACATAATACTTTAGGCACATACAAACATAATTATCAAGTGTATATATATTGCTAGTTATATATATTTAGGGTGTCAACTGTATTGTAATAAGTTAAAATAATTGTTGTTTATTCAACCAGTTAGGAAGTAATCACTTAACAGTTTTTAAAACAGGTACTAACCCTAATTTCTTTAATACTTATTTTCCCTAATAATAAAACCTCACAGATACAAGAAAATTATCTTGATAGATAAGAGCTAATTAATGTTTCAAACTTTGCTTCATATCAACACACTAAAATTAAAACAACTGATTTTGTTAATTATAGTCAATTTACTTATATACAAAATCTTTTTGAGATTTAGCTTCCATGAACCTTCTGCAACTTATTTAGACATTCTACATCTTGTTTTCTACACCCTTAGTTTTGTCCTTACTTTTATATTAGAGATTAGCACAGAAGATTACTTAACCATACAAAAGTACTTCCTCATGCAGAAACATTTTTTACCTTCTAATTTTCCATACTCTAATATATTTTCATAGCTATAACATTTTCATATTTCTTTTCTAGTTTCAGACCCATTCTTAAATTCATATTCTGAGACAATTCTTGTGAATAACATTTGTGTATGTAATTTACACAATAAGTTTCATCCCAGGAGAGGGTTGGACAATCTGACATACAAAAACTGTGCCTTAAATTTTTTTCCCCTCCCAGGTTGTATCCAAGGATTTGGGCCACAGGATATTTTTGAGCCTGACCCATCTGCCTTATCAGTATTACAGTGCCATCAATTTTTAAGTGAGTTCCCCACTAATACACCCAGAGTCTCCTTTTGGGCCTTTTTCTTACAATAGGCAGATTGATATTGAATGGAGAAGGCACTACCTATTCTTTTCTGCCAACAAAACTTGTCCCGGACTTAATTTCTGTTCTGTTCTTTTCTGGGTGCTGTTGTTTTCCCTCCCAGTCTCCCCATGCATTTAATTGGATGTGATACTGTCATTGAAAGAATTTCTCTGCTCCAGTGACGGATATCCCCTGGCCATATGTGGTGACCTGTCAGGTGTTAAAAAGGGATACTATTCCTTTCCCCAGAACATAAATTAATAGCGTTGGAATCTATTTCTTTGTCTCTTGTGGCCAGCAGCCTTCACCCACTGTCTTATGGACAAAAGGGCCTGGAAAGAAGGGCAGAGGCCAGATGCTCTTTGCCAGTTTTTCTATAACTCGAGCATCTATCTTGGAATTTTTTTTCCCCAGCCCAGGGCTGGTGTCCCTTAGTCCACAGCAAGATTGTCTTTGACTTCCTGGAACCCTGACTGGGTGGCCTCGCCAGCAAAGGGTTGAAATAATTTGAATCTTTTTTTAACGCTTCCTTCTGGTGTCCTGCTATCCTTACATAACAGAAGCAGTTTATTTTTTTGCACCATCAACTTAGTTTCTGACTATTCAGACTCCTTATCACACATCTGCATAATTGTTAGTATATACAGAATCTCTTCCATTTATTTTACCTCTGACAGACTAACTCCAACTGCAATATTGGATAATAATCCAAAAAAAACATTCAAAGGCCAGATTGTGGCTATAGTAAAGCATCCTTCTCTTAGGTTTCTACTCATATGTGGCCCATTCAGCCAACATCTTTCCCATGAGACTGCCTGTAGGATCAACACAGCATTGCCCATGTCTCAAACCCAAGGCCAAAAGAGAGATGAGTACCTAGAAAGACCAGAAGGAAGTATACATATCCCTAGACTCTCAAGTCCTGACTTCTACATCAGTGGAACCACAGATATTCCCACAAAGAGGAGCCATATGTCCTAAGAAAAGGAACCAGATGTGTGGAACCAAAGGTTTCAGCATGCACACCAGGTGACTCAGATGGCCATGAGCGTCATGACTTTTCCATGATCAGTTTTCCTTTTTCTCAATGTGGACCAAGATGGAGCAACCAGTACCATTCAGGGAGAGAAGATGGGAAGTCCACAAAACAAAAAGAGCTTCAGCAGCTTCTGGAACAATCCCTCCCTCTCTCCCTTTACTCACAGCAATAGTTTCTCTGGTTTGACCTAAGGCAAACTCATTCACCTCCTAACTCTCCAACCTTGGGCTCTCAACAAATTCACCAGCCACTTTGCATCTTGGGCATGGAAGTAGGGTTGCTTGGAGTGTCAGATCTGCTCAAAAAAGCTGGAATTGGGGCACATCTAGAGTCCCATCTAGTTCACTAATTGTTACCAAAAGTTCTATTCTTGTCCCCAATACCAATCCAATCATGAGGACAGAATTTTGAGAAAAAGGGAAACAAAGTTTTATTCCTTTGCTAGCAAAGGAGAAACACAGGGGACTCCTGACCCAGAGGATGGGATTCTGTCCATCAGTAGGAACAGAGGCTTTTTAAAGAGATGAGTCAAGGACCACATTCCACATGTTCTCTGAAGGGAGTTGTAATTCACTTGTTCATTTGGGAAATTGTCATGTCTGAGATCTTGTAGTGCCCTCCCCAAATTCGAATTACTTGTAATGGGTGTGTGCTCAAGGACAGATAACTGGCTAAAGTGGAGAAGAAAGGTAATCTTGTTTCCCTAAGATTAGGGACAGGGAAAGAGAGAGGAAGAGAAAGAAACATAACATTTCAAAAATAAGTCCCATGGCACAGCAGCAAGGGCTATATTCAAAGCATAAAGTGAACCATTGTTACAGATGGACAGACAACTTAAAGGAACAGCGAAGATAAAATAGAAACAATAATGATTACATAAAATATCAAATGGGTTGTAATAATAGGTTAACTAACTACAAAAAATTAAGGTATACTCAAATCTCATGTCATATCAAGGTATAAATTCCAGAGGGATTAGCATAATTAACTACAAAATTAAAGCTATAAAATAGATTCTAATGAATATATTTACATTGAAATCAGAATATGTCTAATCATGAAAATGAAATCACAAAGGAGAAGGTATTTCACAAAGGAAAATATATGTGGTTTTGATAACATCAAAATAAATCCTGAGATAAAATCATTTTTAAAACCTCATAAAAACATTTATTATTTTGTGATGAATACTTACATATCATTGCTAACATTAAAGAACTTTTGAAGTGTGACCTTTTTAAGCCTATGTATTCTCCCATAAATAAGCAAAGGGCAGGAGAATATATATATATATATATATATATATATATATATATATAATTTTGAAAGGAAATTTACTAACAACCAAAAATATTGCAAAGATGTACACAATATTTTCTCCCATAATGTCAGAGAAGAATAAAAATTATTACATAATGAGTATCAGATATTAGCTTTTCATATTTTGATAATTGAAATAAAAAAATAACTTCTCTATGGAAGATGATTTCCTAGTGTTTCCAGCTGGAGTTAGGATTGGGCTCATGTTCCATAAAGTAGAAGAATGAACACTGACAGAAAGACTCAGATCTCCTGGTGCAGTTCACCTGGAAGAGGCAAGAGGGCAGTTCAAGTCTTGCAGCTTTCCTTTTTCTTTTTTGGTACCAATTGAACCCAGTGGCACTTACACAGGGAGACAAATCCCTAGCCCTTTTAAATTTTTATTTTGAGACATGATCTCACTAAGTTGCTTCATACCTTGCTAAAGTGCTGAAACTAGCTTTGAACTTGGGATCCTCCTGCCTTAGCTTCCAGAGCTGCTGGGATCACAGGTATGCACCACCACTCCCTGACAGCAGGATTTCTTCTTTTAAAGTCACACAAGAAGTTAATAACTCCTCTTGATTGTTTCTTGATATGTCAGTTGTTCTGGGGTGTGTGCAGGCTGGATTACAATGTCACTCTCTGTGAGATGGAAATTTATGTCTTTTCTAAGAAAAAGGAAGCATCTTATAACATGTTGGGGCATGTTTAAATGGCTGTCCTTGTGCTTGCCCTCTTGATAACCTTTACTCTCCTTTCCCTAATCTCCACTGCCTACTTTCTTTTTTAAATCTTAAGAGCATATATAGAAATGTTAAAATATTATTATGATTTAAGTACCTTTCTACATGCTTTGTATATGTATCTAAGTGTATAATCTTATAAGTCTATGAAGTATTATCTTAATTTCCCTTTTATAAGTGAGCAAACTAAGGTATGAAAGGTAGAATAAACTCAGGGCCCACAGCTGATGCGTGCGTGTCAGAACCAGGTTCAAAACCCGGATGCTTGTCACAAGAGTTCACATACATAAACATCACAATTAATTTGTCTTTCTGCATTTAATAACCTACTTATAGAAATAAGTAGGAGAAAGTATAAAGATATATGTAGAAGATATTTGCATAAAGGGTTTTTTAAAGTAGCTATAACTTTGATATGAAGTAAATATCCAAATACAGATTTTTTTAGAACATTTACATTAATCAAAATTGGCAACAGTAATCATTGCTTCCGGCTGGTGATTAATTCCACTCATACACTTCACTTTATATATCTTAGGTAAATGATGAAAATTTAAAACATCTGATTGAAGCTCTTTTAGCAAGTTTATCAAATTCTCGGCAGTACCTAGAGAAGCCTGGATTTTAGGGGAAAGGGAGGCAGGCCATAGGAAGGATGCACTGTTTAAATTGTACAATTGTTGCTGGATATTCTCCTTTCAATCTTCTTTCTCATCTTTCCTTGTCAGCCTAAACATTGCTCTGCAAAGTTCTATTTCTGTCTCATTATCTATTTATAAAGGATTTTGTCATTTCAAGTAGAGATAAAAGACTGAGTCTGTATGTCTGCCTAGTTTCTGTATTAACTCTAACCTCTTTCTGGAGGATAGAGGGGTAAATAGATAATAGACATAACAGAGATGGATTCATGGATAGATAAATAGATGGTAAAATAGATGATAGATAATATAAGCACATATACATCTATGCACATCTCTAATAATAAATAGGTAGGTAGATAGAATGATGGATAGATGATAGATAATAAACAGAAAGATGATGATAGATGGATAGACAGACAGGCTGACCCCTATGCTAGACTGACTTTCTGAATATGTTTTAAGTTTAGGAAGATAACCATCTCTTTCTCAGTTCATGTTGAAACTTTTGATCTCATTACTTACATGAATTAAAAAAATTATATGTTGGAAAAGATTAGGTTAATAAAAGTCAGACATTACAAATTGATCTCTTCATATGTGGAGTGTCAGAAGCACTAATAAAACCTAGAAAATAAAACAGAAAAGATTAATAAAGAAGGGCAGTGGCAGGAAAACCAAGTAATCAAAGGTACCTTTAAAATCAGAGAAATCTTCCTCAATGAATATAAGATTTTGAAAGAAATATCAACTTTCCCTTCCCCAGTGACACTCTCTGCATCAAGTCCAGGATATGACAAGTTCAAATAAATATCATCTATAAAATGTAGACTGATTTAACAATGAGGGATTCATTGAATACCAACAATCGAAAAGAGTTTAATTTCTCTATTAACTTGATTATATAATTTACAACTAGAGGGAATTTGTGCTCCTATGAAGAATTCAGGGTATTAAAGTATTTAGATTTGTGAAATTTTCAGATTAAAATGATAGTCATGGACATAATGATCTAAAAAGTTTCCACTTAGAATAGAATCCCCAAAGAAAACATTTGTTAAATAGAGGGTTAAATTACTAAACTATATAAAAGAATGAATAAATGACCTTAATACTTACCAGTTATACCTCTGAATAAAATAACCCTCCTTAAAAAAATGATCTTAAGCAAAATCTCAAAGCTAGATTTGCATGCATTTTCTTTATGAATTTTATGGGATTCTGAAGTACATTAAGTATCTCTTTGAATCAACAACTTCAACTAGTTTTTGTCAAGATAACTAACACAATGAAAATGTTATTATAAATATAAATATACATAGCTTGATGTTTAGGTTTGTATGTGAAAGCTATATATAATAATGAGGAACAAATAGGTTCAACATGGGAACTTGTATGAATTTAAGTTGAAATTTTAAGAATACAGAAATTTAAAAATGAACAAATGTGGGCAAGCATCTCAATTTCAAAATTAAGTGATTGGGATAAATGTTTTTATTGAGCTTATATCAATATGTATATAAATTGTGTACTTGAAACAAGGGGTAATGCAATTATAGACAAATAAGTGTTTCGAATTTTGGAGAATGAGTCATTAGTTTTTACCATCATCTCTAGTGGCCTACAATTTCTACCAAGACAAGCTTGTAATTGAAAATGAACTCTTTCTAACATTTTATTTAGAAATATTGAGTTGTAAAGATTTTAAAGAATTCCAATATCCACTGATCCTGAATAAGCAAAACATTTGAACTGATATTGTCTGTTTCTGGTGTGGTACCATGATGAGGAAATTTTCCTCTTCATAATGAAAAGAACTTTAGTCATATATTTTTTGTTTGTTTTTAACTTTTAGTTATACATGATAGAAGAATATATTACAACATACCATACACACTTGGAGTATAACTTCCCATTCTTGTGGTTGTACATGCTGTGTAGTTACACTATATTTATTTTAAAATTACACTTCATATATTTTAAAATGTAAAAGCTATATGTTCATATATATATATATATATATATATATATATATATATATATATATATATATATATATCTTTCTAAAACAAACCTAAACATCAGAGAAAATCTATACAATTAATGCATTACAAATTAAGTTGGGAAAGTCCCCATTATAGGCATTATAGGGTGGTGATTAATTTCCCTCATTTCTTTTGGCATTAATGTCTTGGTAAAAATATAAAGAAGTAAACAAAAAAGTAAAATATATGGATTTATTTTTAAATGATGTTTTTATGAGTATTTAGCATTCATAGAAACAATATTGCACTTAAGCTTTAAAAATGACAAAATGTGTATAAATAATATTCAGTGCATATACATAGATGCATACATATATGCATGTGCATATATGTAGATACACATTTTGAAATTTTGTTACCTAAAACTCCCATATATAGAAATGCATTTGTCAACTGACTTGATTTAGTTTAAGAGACCCATTTCAGGATAACAGAAACACATCAATATGTAAAAGAATGATTATATGAATCAGTGACTTTTGAACACAATCATTTAAAAAACTAGGTTAGGTAATAATAATAAAAGAGGTAGTTCTTATTGTTTTCTAATAAGCATGTTTAGTCCCCTGGATTTCTATCATTCCTTCTAGCATTTACCTTAGAAGAGTTGGATATGAGTGAGCTTCTATCATCTTAGATACTGCCACTGATCTCTGAGATGTCAATTTTTTTGAGCAGAGATATAGGTGTGCTATGATTAAGATGTTTAAAAACAGAATCTCTGAAAATACCTAAATGAATTAAAAGTCCTGAATTGTTGTACATGCCAATTTCCATGTGTGAATACTCCCAGGGTCACTGTTTAATCTATTAATATGTAGTAGTTAAGAAATATGCATAACTGGCCATAGGCAGCTGGTAGAATTCCTTTCCATACTTCATTGCTTCTGAGACACTGACCCCAGTGACACTGCTTCCACATCTAGGATTCCTTGGAGGCTGTTGTAACTCCTGACCTCTTTGAGCTCACTCAGCACCAATTTATTTGGCCTCACTTTGTTTCCTATCACAACTCTAGGACAGGGTTGGAAATGCTTTTTCATTTTAAGGCCCAGAGAATTAATATTTAGATTTAAGGGACAAGTGTTTTCCATTGCAAAAAACAGAACTCTGCCCTTAACGTGTAAAAGCAGTCACACATGACAGGTGAAATGATAGTGCGTCTGTGTTCCAATAAAACTTTATATATATGAAAAAGCAAAGGGTCTGCAGACCTAAGTTGGCTGCCCCTACCCAATGAACCCTGGAGTCTGCTTCAACCCTTCATCCAATGAAGCTCTACCACTGAGCTGCAATCTCAACCCTTTATATTATTAATTTTGAGACAGGGTCTCACTAAGTTTCTAAGCCTCCTGTCTCAGCCTTCCAACTCTCTGGAATTGCAGGCATGTGTCACTGTGCCTGGCCTGTAGGACTTATTTTTTAAATAAAAACAATTAAGTTATTAAAATATTTGAAAATGAGAACATGGAGAGTACATACAAATATTCTACATGCCATGAAATAATATTTTCACAAAGACTGAGAGAAAATTTAGAAAAAAAGACTAATTAGCAAATAAAGAATTAAAAACATGGTTATAGAAAAATGAAATAGATTCCTATTCCAAAGCTTGTCTAAGAGTTTTAGCTGCAGACAAAGGGGAATAGCTGTGTAATAGGAATGCTGTGCCAGATGTTCTAATTACCCTGAACCTAAACTAATCACTGGTCCTGCTTTGGTCTACAAGAAAAAAAAAATTCTTTCAAAAGCTCTAGGATTTGTGTTACATAAACTTCTGTTTCTTTTTCATTCTTTTTCTTGGTCCTTTAACTTAAAGTCTAACTGGCTTAGAAATACATATTTGAATTTTTATATTTAAACATAAGATAAATGTAATTTTTCTGTGGTACATAAATTGATATCCTCACTTGAATTGTCTTCCAAGAAATATTGAGGAAAAATAAAGATCTTGAAGATAACCTGTCCAATACAGTTTGAGAGTTTAATTTTGTATCAAAGTATCTCTTGAATTCATCTTTATTTGTCTGTGTTTTGGTAAGGGGAATTATATTTTATCCATCTGGAATACATTTTAGAGCTTATTCTTCTTTAAAATTTCAAGAGCTAGGTAAGTATTATATGCATCATTGATATATGAACACAATTAAGGAGATCAAATTGCCCATGCTTAAACAATTCATTAAAAGCGTGTCATTAGAAAAATGAGAATATGTCATAATTATGACCCTTTATGAAATGTCATTATATTTAGAAAAAATACACTATTGTGAAATAGCTGTTAGCTCCATAGAAAGAAAGAAATCTAATGTTAACAAAACACATTCAAGATTTTTTTCAAATGATATTTTCTTAAATACTTTTATAAATTGATAAAACGTTTAAGGAAATACTACAAACCTTTTCATTTCAATTGACTTTCATGCATTTTTAAAGCTAGCTATAGAATGACATCTTTAAAAAGATAAATATCAATACACACATTTTGTGACTTACTAGCATGAAAATAACTAAAATAGGAAGCAAAATAAATAGGAATTTAAACATTCAAAGATGTCACCCAGCTCATCTATACACATTTTCTTAATTTATAATTAAGGAAATTCAGATACCTACTTTCCCTCAACTCACATGTTCGGACAAAAAATAGATTGCACAAGAATTGAAACTGCATAGATAGGGGAGCTGGAGTATTGAAGAAACAAGACTAGGAAAGTCAGATGTAAAATCGTATCCAGTGGTGCTCATCTGTTGCCATCATTCAATGACAAGCCAACAGAAGGGTGCAAGTCAGTTAATTATTTGCCTGAATGATAAAGCTAAACAGTAAATATGTTTGATTTTGAGATTCTTAATTTCCTTGAGCTAAAAAGCAATCACTTGTTCAGGGGAAGCAAAGCTTATTTATTTGGATTTTTGCCTGATGACTGGCTTGTTTCTTTTCCTAATACTAACACCTGACAGAATTAGCCATGGAGTACCTAAGATGTGGAGACATGTTTCCTCTGGAATCTTCTTTCAAATTCCCAAGTGAGTCCTGATTCTTACTGTGTATTGCTGTCTTCAATGAAAGGAAATTTTCCAAGTGACCATGTTACCAATCAGGAATGTGATTGTTTAATTTGATTCCATATTGAAATTAAAACTATGTGGAGAAGGGCCACAGGGATGCTTCAAGACTAAGCCAGACCTCTGGAGTCATAGATAAAAGCATCTCCCATATCAAATTTTATTGTAATTAGTTATTTTCTGGACAACCATGTGGATTCACTCAAATATCTCTTTCATTTTTCTTTGTACATATATTTATCAGCATAGTCCCTGATAGATGTTTTATACTTGAAATGTTTATTCTTTATTATTCTTCAAAAACTCTTTATAGATTTCCCAAGTTACAGGTGAAAAACTAGAATCAATTGAAAGATAAATTGACTCAATATTCAATTCAGACAAACAGTTGCATGTAGACAAAGATAGGAAAGAATACACTTGCAAAGAATAAATGCATAAGTCTCCAGAACAAGCTCACCCATGACTCAAATAGTTCTTGGTTATAATTTTACAAATTCCGTTTATCGTGCTTTGGGGTAGAGATTTTTTTTAATCCTTTGTTGTTTATTGTATTTCAAATAGTATATAACACATTATTTAATGGGTTGAGTGAGTTTTACATGAACACACAAATGCTAAATAAAAATTTTTAGTCAATTGCTCTGTTTTACTTTGTAATTTGATCCATTCATTAATTAATTGTTAACAAGTCCCATTCATGTAAATTTTCAGTAAGGAAAATAATAAGTTTTCTTAATATGTATATTTTATCAGTGAAGGTCATTTCAGAAAGAAGCTAGAGAATAAAATAGTTGCATGAAACAGTAAGGAGACATTATCTCAAATAATAAGAATGATACATGGAAGGATGGATTTTCCATTGGTTAATTTACTAGCTCAATGATATTTTTAAGGATCTGGGTCCATTTCATTTTTTCTTCTCTATCACTCCTACTGTGTTTGCAGCATGCCTTTTGAATATGAGGACTGCAGTCTCTCCAGGCAACATATAGATAATCCCCTTATAATGTAGCATGGCATGAAATGTCCAATTACTAATAGAAGGAATGGAACCATCAACCACCATCTACCCCTGGGCCTGGGAAAAGCAAAGAACAGTGGAGTTAAAATCCTTTTACTGGAGACAGGACTAAAACAACCTATTATGTATTATATTGCATTAGAGTTATTTTACTTTTCAAAGAATGATTCAGGTCAGAAGAACTGAATATTTTCACTATAAGTTAAAAAGCTTGTTTTTTTTTTTTTGGAAATTCATCTAAAATTCTCATGTATGCCCACTTCATTTGGAATTATGTAAACTTTTTTGATTGCTACAAATAATTATTGGGAGTAAATTTTTCATTTTCTAACCTAGCTCTAGACATATGTAGATAGATTATGGAAAAAAAATCCTTGCTTTCATGAAGTAAGCCCAATAATGTTATTTCCTATCAGTGATGCTTAAAGAGAACCATTACAAAAGTCAAAAAGTAAAAGGAAGAGAGGGGGAGAAAAAGGGGAAAGGAGGAAATTTCAGGAAAATCTATTATAGCAGAAACTATATAAGTATTTTATTTTTCTCTTTAGACATTTTGCAACTATGGTTGAGTGCCCATGTGTGTACACCATGTTATAAGCTATTATGTTGGTGAAAAGATAATTAAGATAAATTTCTTCCCAAATCCCATAGCTATATTAACTTGTATTTCAATGGAAGAAATAGTTTATTTAAAATAAGAATATTTTTTTAAAAGAGAGAGACAGAGACAGAGAGAGAGAGAGAGAGAGAGAGAGAATTTTTTAATATTTATTTTTTAGTTTTCGGTGGACACAACATCGTTATTTTTTTTTAATGTGGTGCTGAGGATCGAACCCAGCACCCTGCACATGCCAGGCAAGCGCATTACCACTTGAGCCACATCCTCAGCCCAAAATATAAGAATATTTTTGAATCATCTTTAAAGTTATTGTTCTTCTAACCCAGAAAGATAAAAGTTGGTTGATAAAGATAACACAAATCTTGCTTTGCATAGTCTACCAGCTACAGATCATCCAAAAAAAAAAAAAAAAAGATACACAAATTTAGAAGACCTATGTTCTGTTTAAGAGTAAAACAAGATTATTGTCTCATTGTCATAAAAAATTGCAAGTAAATAATAAAAAAACACAAAAATGCTTCTGGCATATATTACCCACACATGCTTTGTTATCATTACAACAGGTCTCAAAGATCTTAGCTAGTCTTTCTCCTCCATTTACCCCACTCAAAATGAAGTATGACTTATGATTTAGGTAAGGGCAAGATCATCCACTGATACAAAATCTAAATTTACCTGAAGTGGTAACATTTTACCACTTCAACATCATCAACATTTTATGATAAATAAATGAAATGACTAACATAGTGATAAAGTGTACAATAATTAGTTACAGTATGATTGAAATATGCAGATCATAATGGTTCCCCACAATTTTAAGGGAACGAGAAATTCATTTAGAAATACTACAAGCTAAATTATATGTTGTTTTTTTAGTGAGTATTAGAAAAAAAACAATGCCATGGATTATTTTAGATTGTATATTTGAAACAAATCTGAAGTAGGGATTAGAAAATTGGTTTGAGTCTTGGTGCATCTAATCATTTATTTACTCATTTTTAGTAAATTGTCAACTTATTTATTGTAATTAGGCAATGATCTTAATGCAAATATTTGATGGAATATATTTAATCTAATGGTGAGGATTCTTGCAGGTCAGGTTTTCTTTATTAGTTATTTATCTTAACAATAATAAATATTCAGGTGATAGAAAACCTGTAATGAGAGAAAAAAAAAATAACCAAAAAGTCTCCTTTGAGAATCTTGTTTGGAATTTGCTTTCCTAACCATAAGACATCTTTCTTGAGAAGGAAGGACATTGTTGATAGACTAATTTTAAAGACTCTCAATCATAAGAAGAATGCGAGGCTCCAGATTACTAACTGCCCACCACTGACTCTGGTGTTTGAGTCACATATGTCTGTCTCTGTAGCCACTAAGTTGCTGCCTCTGAATACACTACAGAGAACACTTCCTTGTGTGTGTCTCACTACTGAGCAAAGTTCTTCCACTCCCACCAGTCTCTTTGAGCCCTGCCAAGCAGTCCCTGAGAGATGACCATGCCTACAATCTATGGGGCTTTTCAGATTTTATTGTTCCACAATGTGTATGTGATACTCCAAACAATGCCATATGTCTTGCCTCTGATCAATGTGATGTTGTACTTTCACATACAGGTCATAAAACTGAACTAGAGTAAGAATGAACAATACTTGGGTAAATGCAATGATTCTATTTCTACTTCAGGCTCCTCAACTATTACCCATCTCCCCTCCTATAGGATGGTTTGTAGAAATGAAGTGTCAATGTCAGGATTAAGAGTTTCTGTTCTTCAAATGCAGTGGTCAATGCCTAAAGAATCCAGGAGAAGAAATGTGTGAAGATGTTGTTCTTCTATATTTATACTGTAAAATCCCAACAGTAAGCACAACACGACAAGAAAATTATTTGTGATTCGATTTCCCTGCATACTCTGGATAATATTGTATTTAAGGCCATCAATAAACCGTAGTCATAGCCTACGTGGTAGGTATTTAAAGTCAACATTCACGTGAAGCACAATGGATGGTGTAGGTAGAATTGTATAAATGGTTCTAGAGAACTGTACAGGCAAAAGGTCTGCATTGTTTTCATTCAAACAGGCTAAAAGCCATGTCATTATATTTAAGAGCAGGATTGTTAAAGTTTCTCATGTTATGAGGTGTTAGGAAATTAGCAAGAAATGGTACATATGACAATAAAGAATGTTATCAGGTCTTGTGCCTGAAGAACAGGCACAAGAACACTGGTGCAGAACACTGTGAAGAAATAGAAGACATATTCTGTACTCTGGTGGACAATACACAAACACATAAAGACCTCTTTCCTACCCATTATTTTATATATTCATTTATGAGTCATTATATTTCACATGTGTCCATGCATTTATAATGCATTAAAAGGGTGAAATTTTATGTGTGTATACTCAATATCCATATATAATATATATTCAATATCTATATCTAGACATCCATACACCTAAACCTATAGTCCCACATAGATTGTGGCTATGGTTTACAGATGACCTTAAGATATATAGATATTTATATATATATCTATATCTATATATAGATATAGATATATATAAACAGATATAGATATAGATAGATATATAGATATATATAAAATACATATGCAAAATATAAAAATAAATTGCTCACATATCTATATATCCTTGGGTCAGTCCTGCCCAGAATTAAGGCAATAGCATAACAAGATTTATACTGCATGATTTGGAATCTCTTTTCCAATTTCCACTTGGCCTATGATGCAAGTGGTTTTACTCTGCCACATGTTCCTACCATGAACATGCTGGCTCTTCATAGGCCCATAGGAACAGAGTCAATTGATCATAAACTAGAACTTCCAAAACTGTACGCCATAATATACTTTTCCTCATTTTAAGTTAATTATCTCAGGTAATTTCTTATATTAAAATAAAGGTGACTAACACAATATATTTTAGGATTATGAGGTCCTTAATAATTAGAAACCATATAAACATTCTCCACATTTCACTGTAGAGGTGATAAATATAATAAGTAAACAAACTAATCAACACTGATGAATAAATATTATTCATTTGAAACAAAATGACCAAAACATTTTCTGTGTAAAAAAGTTTTCATTTATGAAAAGTAAACACTTAAGAACTTCCTGAAAATTCTAACATTTGAACAGTTTCAATGTATTTTGATATATTTATAAAACAATTATAAATGTAAAATATGAATATGAAATATTTTAGAGTTGATACAATTAGCTATGTAAAATAGCATATACATTTTAAGAGGTGAAATTTTATAATCAGCTGCAACTAAAACCTTTGCTTAGTATTGAGTATTTCATAGATACAGCTGAATGATAATTTTTCAAGAATTGACATTTTCTTTCCAATACACATCTTTGATCATGATGGGATTAACTTGATTAAGTCCCATTGTTCTTAGAATTTAATAGGTATTGATTCAAAAAATTTATTCAGTAATTAAGAAATAAAGATGTAATGCTTTGGCAATATATGTTGATTATTTTCCATATCTCACAACATATGTAAATAAAACCAAAACCCTGCCTGGACTTGATTGGCATTTAAAAGAACACAATTATTACATTCATCCATGATTCTGTGGGTATGGTGCTATGTCAGTGCTATGAGGCCATAAATGATAAAGTTAGTATGCACTAATCTATATAAAAAAGAAGACATCAGGGGGAAAAGCACAGTGAATCACCAATTGCATATTCATTCTGGCAAAATTGAAAGTACTTCAATATATGATTCTTCAATTTAAATAATATTGTTTTATCACTTATCATGTATCATTTTGGGATTCAAGTAACAGAAATTCAAAATTAAGTGATCTTAATAAAAAGAGTCATCCTTAGCACAATAAATAGTTAACAGCATCATTTTACCCTTGGAATGTACATGTTCCTAGGATAATATTTTTGATGAGGACAATGTCTATTTGAATAATTTGATTATTTAAAGTACTGGAATTGAATGGCCCATGTAAACAATAATAATTTATCAATGAGCATTTATAGTGACTTGTAGAGACGAGATCCACAGATATTTGCTTCTTGCCCCAGAAGAGCACTGAAGGTTTGTTATAATGTCCAGGCACAGCCTCTTACTGTGCTGGTCCACGTATTTCATTGCATCTCCTCTCATGTACTTAACTGTCATTTGCACTGTTCCAGGCTATATCAGTTTTCTATTACTGAATAACAAATTGCTGTAAGCACACTAGCTAAAACAAAACAAACATCTCTCCATTTCTAAAGTTCAGAAATCCAGACACAGTGCAAGTTTACCCACTTCCACTATTGAATTCTGGACAGAAATTAAAGTGTAGAGACTGTAGTTCTCATCTCTGCTTCTGGATCTTTTCTAACCTCATGAATGATGGTTAAGTTGATTTCCTTGTTGTTGCTGAATGGAGATCTTGGAAGCTGTTGTTTGCAAAGTGCAGTCAGCAACCAAGGCCCTCTGGATTTCATTGCCAAGCATTCATATAAGGGTCACAAAATGTGTGCAGCCAAAGCACATTCCCTCTGCCTGCTCTTCTGCCACCATCAAAAGAAGATGCTCATCTTTAAATGGGCTCACATGTAGATGCCCAGCTCCTCAGGTCAGTGCCCCTTTTGCTCTACTCTAATGAAACTTAATCACAACAATCAAGGCTCCTCATAGTCACAGGTTCCACCTACATTCAAAAAGGAGAAAATAATTCAACAGCAAGAGACACTGGGGTTCATCTTGGAATTGTGTCTAACATTATCTCCTGAATAATGAGGAGAAAAGTAGTGATGAATCATGACAACTCCAACTGTTCTCATCCCTGTGACTCTTTCACAGTGATTTGTATTGAAACAATGTGGATCTCCTTGCCTGTACAGTCCTCTTAAGCCATTTATTTAACATCATCATGCATGATTTTGCATCATCTCTTACTCTGTCCAATGACTCCTTCAGAGGTTGCTACTTTGCTTTCCTAATAGTGGCCATGAACAGAAGTCTCACCAAGTCTATGCAGAAAACTGTGAATTGGTTCATTTTTTAGTCACGTTAAATATGCTAATCTGAATTTTATCACTAGACAATTTTAGGAGCACCTTTTTCATTGGTACTTCTCTGGAACTCCTTAGACCCTAATTACTATATTTCTAGGACTTGATATCATTTGAAGTTGAATATGTACTTATCATCCACATGTTACTACCTTGGGTATGACAGCATAGGAGCTTATTGTTTGACAGTTATCCATCTCTCATGTGTTATTAGCCCCTTAGTACTGAGCAACAATCTAAATAACAGAAGAGATAAGTATAGCCACTCAGGGAGGACTGGTGGACATGGGGCCAGGAGTCTGCTGTAGGAGTGGGGTGGCTGTACTGGGTGCCAGCAGAGGGTAGCCCATGGGATAAGCTGTTTAAACCACTGTAGCTTTCTATTGCCACAGACTGGAGACACTGCCACAGTGAACACAATGAGCATGCTCTCACTTGCAGCCCAAGTCTATGCTCAGATTCCATGTTAGTGTTCTAGAGCCTGTTCTTTATGAGTTACTCCCCTAAATGAGCAGTTAGTGCTACTATAGTGGTCTGGTCTCTTGCAGCTTTTGAAAAAAAACATAGTGGTGGCTAGCTGATTAGACTGGCTTCCTCTGCCACCTTCCTTGAACTCAGCTGTCTAAGAGCTTCACTTGACCTTGTAAGGGTCAGCCCTGAGCTAGTCTGAGCATCTGGTTGACTTAACAAAGCATTTTGTGAGCATGCCAGGGATCACTGGGCTACAATAAAGAGACCAAAAATCATAACAACTTCCAGACACTGGAGGTATTAAAACATTTCAAAGAAAGGCAAGGAAAACTGGAACCGGGAACTGGGGTAGATTTAACATGTGGCCTACTCCTGGGGCTATGTTAAGACGCTGGGCCTCCTTTCTTCTGCTCAGGTGGCTCTATCCTGTCCCTTGCTCTCATGCAGGACATCCACAAATTTTTTCCTGTCTCTCTGTGTACTTGCCTTGTTTCTAGCCCTTCAGTAATATAATGGAGGTTAACTTTGTACAACTAAAAGGGACCACTGATACATTTTACTGAATCCAGATTGATTTTCTCCCTAAGCAAATTCTGTCACCATCTCCTGAATTTTTCTCCTGGCTACATACTGCACTTGAAAGTTCCTTCACGCTATTTCACAAATGTTATTGGGATGTTAAACTCTTTCATTTTGTATACAGTAGAGACTGACTGCATTAACATGAAGTGGACAATGGTTTTCTCTCATTTTTCTTGTTCAAAAATATCTCAAAATCAAATTTCTTCTCCAGTTGGATTTTATAATGAGGTATGATTTTTAAATCTGATTTTGTCGTATCCAACAAAATAAATCTTTAATCCATTGGGTTATAAAATTCCATTTGTATTCATTAGGTCTATTATTTTGCCTTTAGTCATCATCTCACCCAAATCATCCTATGTAGTACAGATAGGAGAGTTTTTCATTTTTCTAAAGTCTTCCAGTTCTACAAACTCCTTTAGGAACTTGTTCACATATTTAACAACCTCTCCTGTCAAAAATTTATTTTTTATCTCTCACTTTTCAACCTAGTTATTTCTCCCTTTAAAAATCTTTGTAAAACTCTGGCTTGGTAACTTAAAAAAAATTTTAATAGAACTATACATATATTAAATTCAATTAAACAAAAGAAGGAATTATGACTTTTGAATTCCTTGGGATTTGGTTGAATAACACATACTCAAATAAGAATAAAAACATAAATCTGGAATACATGATTCATTTTAGGAAAGTTTCTGTCCTGTAATTATCCTTTTTGAAAACCAACATCATACAAAATAGCTGCAAAAGATCATATAGTAAAGTTGTATTGCACTTTTATATCAGATAATTATAGACTAATAAGTCTATAACTAGTTTTAAGGCTTGTGTATATTTAAGGTAAATGAAAATCTATAATTATTTTGTTTATTATGCACATAAAAATCTTTATGACTCTAACTTATATGTCTAAATTCTGAAATAATAATTTTCCCTATTTCCTTTGATGAGAATGGGCAGAATCTGTTTCAAATAAATAAAAACTTCAATGAATATGTGGTCCAAGCTTATATATACCTCCTACTAGCTGAATGAGAAGTAAGTTTCCAAACCTATTGGTTTTATTTTACAGAAAAATAAATTGATATGCTGATGTGTAATATGATTTGTCTATTTAAATTAAATGCAATTCAAATCAGTCAAAAAAGTAAATAAATAAATACATAATGCTTCTGTGATAACACAGCAAATCCAATTATTTTGTAAATATGTTAACTAAATAATGCATAATTTGCTTTTTCTGATATATTAACAAAAATGAACATTGTTTGAGTTAATGGGAAAATCATGGCTTTCTTAGTCTCCTTGTTTCCAAAATTATTTGTCTTATAACTTTAAGGACCTTATAATTATTGTTTAATTCCTAAAAGGACAGATACAAGATTTGCATATTTTGGTAAGGGATAGAAAAATTGAGTTCTCTAGGGCAAGAAGACAGGGCTAAAAAGCACCAAGGGGGATGTGCAAGAGGGAAAGGTAGAGGAATAGTGCAGTGATCAGGGACATAGGTGGACAAGCCCCAGTTAGACCTGCACCCCCCACATAGCTGTCCAGCCAGCAGAGAAGTACACCACGAGGAAGACTAGCAATAAAATGCTCCATCTACCAACTTGGACTTGTCAGTTACCAACTAATTAAAACCGATTAGTAGAAACACTATATATTATTTTTAGTATTTCCTGATATGAGAAAAGAATGTCTTTCATGTGTTTTACTCTAGGTGTTAAGAATAAATATTTTATTTTACTTATTGTGACTTTTCATTCTACCCAATTCTTACTCCTAACTATGCCAATAACATCTATGCACATAAGGAAAAGAAAAAGAAAAACAAAACAACATAAATTCTTATGGGAGGCTAGAACATCATAATGATGTTCTCAATTTCCTGGAGCAAAATAATTATACCATCAGGAATTGCTATTTTTGCTATAATTAATGTTTTGTTGTTGTTGTTGTTGTTTGTTTGTTTTGCTATAAGAGAGGGAAGACATGCAGCCTGAAAGAATATTTAACTGAAATGCTCTGAGTCAAGTTGCCAGGGCTTGTGCATCTCTGGTCACATGGAGTGAACACTGTGTTAAGACTGAATTGGCCATATTTCATATGCTTCCTCTGTCCCTGTGGTATAGAACAAGCCTGTATGCTATTATCATCTTCATTATTTAAATTAATTTCCCCCTCTTCTCACTTTCCTGTGAAGTTCAGGAGAGGGGAGAGAGATGATAACCTAAAACCTGAGTATTTGGGAAGTAGTAGTATCTTTGTCTATTTGTATTCTATAACAAAATATCAACAAAAGTTTATTCTAACAATTTTGTAGGCTGGGAAGTCCATGATAAAGGTGGCTGTATATTCCACATCTCTTGAGGGCTCATTTCCTGTGTCATAAATAGCTCTATCTTCTCATTCAGTCTTTGCCTGGTGGAAGAGGAGAGGGGGGCTCTCCAGGGCATTAAGCCCACATGAAGGTTCCACATTCATGACTCAATCACCTTTCAAAGGCACAACCCCAAATTCCATTTCATGAAGGGTTAGGAATTCAATGTATGAGTTTAGGGGTACGTAAACATTTGGTCCGTAGCAAGTAGGGGCAGAATAGGCCACAGAGAAAGACTCTATCTAAAAGAGTTTATAAGTAACATGGTAAGTAAATATATATTTAAAGTTATCATGATCAGTGCTGTGTGACAACCAAGATACAACAAGAAATAATAGTAAGTCACAATAAAATGGATGAGATCAGCAATAAAGAAAAAAAGGGAGAACAAACCTGAACTCTGCTGGGAAAGAAATGTCTTGCCAGAGAGGAAAAAAGAAAGAATGGGTGTGAAGAAGCAGAGGACATTTTCACATCTGGTGAATTGGGGAGGTGAAATGCCAGAACTCAGACATTAGAAAAACAGGTTGGGTTGCCTTTTGATCCAAGAAGTCAAAGGGATAAATGCTGAGGAGCAAAACAAGAAAGCACAACATCAAGTCAGCTAGAAAGGAATAGTTTTTAAAAATAAAGTGAAAGACAATTATTGAAGGCAGTATTGCAAGTTGTTTCATAGGGAAATGATCCTATAATCCATTTTTTAAACTAGCACACTTCTGAAAGTAGAGAAAGTGCTATAAGATGGTACAAGAATGACAAGCATTTATTTTGGGGGGTGGGTATTTAAGATGCATGGCAATTTTCTCATGACTAGGATTTGGTATAGTACAGATCATGTCTTTGTCTTATGCATTGGTTAACATATCATGTAAACTAATTCTAGTTAGATAGGCAGCTAAAACTCTTTTACAAACACCTTGACAGTGGGTTAGTTTCAGAGTGTAATTCTCCTACATTAAGATTTCAAGGAGACCACCCTTTTTTGTTCTTTTTGGTCTTACATACCAATGAGCTTTAACAGGGAAATAGTGCAAAAGTTTGCTTAATAGGGCCATTTAGGGACCCAATTCTTCCATCTTGTGTTTTGTTTTTGTTTTTTCTTCCTAGAAATCTTTTCATTAATTTATGAATTAATTCATTTATTATACCAGGAATTGAGCCCTAAGGCACATAACTCCTGAGCCACATCCCCAGCCATTTGTTTATTTTTATTTTTATTTTTTTTTTTTGAGACAGGGTCTCACTTAGCTTCTTAGACCTGGCTAAATTGCTGAGGCTGGCCTCAAACTTGCCATCATTCTGCCTAAGATACCCAAGCTGCTAAGATTACAGGCATGAGACACCACACAGGCTTTTTAATTACTTTTAATCCCATCTGTAAATTAGAAATGAGAATACAAATTAGATGGGGCGCGTATTTGTGATCTAAGCTCAAAAGTATAACACTTGAGTACATATTTCATTTTCCATGTCTAATTTTTGTAATGCTGGAATAAGTCAATTGGTGACATGACTATTTTTACCATGGTTCCTTGGAGTCATGTTTTTCTTATTAGGATTATTTCAAGAGCCTCCTCAGCATTCTCCCCACCTCTTGTCTGGCCCCTCTCTGTACATTGTCTTCTGCAGAGGATTTAGTCCTGGTAAACTTAATGCTATTGAGGATTCTTTGTTTTCTCTCTTTTAACCTCATTTCTGGTAACACTTCCTCCTCTATGGACCCTTTAGGCTCTGTTCTCTTCCTGCACATTCCTTACTCCCACCTCAGGTCTCTCTTTTGTTAGCTAATCTTTACCAACCTACAAATCTACAAATTAGAGAGAAAAAATATTAGTAGTTGTGGTATATTTGTAGGGCACATACTACATGCCAGTGCTAAGTATTTCGTAAATACTAACCCATTTGATCCTCACTACAACACTATGGATGTGGACTATTATTCCTATTAATGAAAAAGGGACATAAGAACCAGTAAAATGAAATAATTTATATCACTAGGATAATTGGTGGCATAATTATTAGCCTTCAGTCCAACCAGTCTGCTTCTGATCCCAAACATGTAATAGAAGTTATGCTACCTACTCCAAAGGACATTTCCTGAGCAAGTCTTTTAAATTTCCTATTCAGGGAATATTTCCATGGCATATACCTTCAGGATGCTATATATTTTTGTAGCACCAAAGGAAGTTAAAATTACCCATTACATATTTGAATACTTGCTTTATTATCTGACTTTCCTCCTGGATAGTAATTTCCATGGAAGTTAAAACCATAAACATTTGGCTCATTGATATTTTCCTGACATAGTAGCACAGTAGCTGGCAATAAATTTATCTATAGAAAAACAGTAGTTTCATTTCTCCAAGTTTCAGATAGGTATGGCTTCATTGACTCCTGAATTTCAAAGGTAAGTCACGTATCAATAATAATAAGTAAAGACTGATGGATCACTTTAAATTTACATCTGGTTAATCTTTTGTAAAAATGTATAAACGTTTTTATGTCATTTTAAAAATGGTAAGAGTTTGTATGTTTAATGTCCCCCAAAGGCCCATATGCTAAAACCTTGATGGCCAGCCTGTGTTACTATTGGGAGTTGCAGAACCTTTAGAAAGTAGGGCTGAATGGGAAAAGTTAGGTCATTGGGATCTGTCCTTGAAGGGCAAATTGGGGCTCTTCTTCTAACCCTTTCTCTCAACCTTTGCTTTCTGGCCATCATGAGTTGAGCAGCTTTACTTCACCACATGCTCTCTGGTATAATGTGCTGCTTCATCACAGCCACAAAAATAATGGAGCAAAGTACCTTGGACTGAAATGTCTGAAACCCTGAGTCAAATATTTCCTGTCTTCTTTAAGTTATTTATCTCAGGTATTTAGTCACAGCAACAGAAAGCTGATTAAAACAAGAGCATAAAATAATGAGGAAATATGGTTAATTAGGGTAATTGAAATTTTCAGGTTCACATAGAAACTAAGACAGGGAATTTATCCCACATAGCTTAAATATATCTGTTTTGTGCCTCACCTATAGTTTTCTCATGAAAAATCTTAGAAAAGAAATTTGTGATTTGGAGATCTGAAAGATGCAGAGATTCGTGAATGAAGGGCTGAGAAGAAACAGGATCTGTGTCATTTGTCATCTAAGTAGAAATCCCCCTTCACCCAAGTAGTTTGTGTTTTTTACCACTACCCCATCTCCTACAATGTATGGCATATTCTGACGAGGGAACTGGTAGATATTTGCTAGAACTGGGGAAAGAATAGATTTCGCCTTTGAGAACTTTTAGGAAACTCTTTTAAGCTTCCTATCAATCATACTCATGGATGTTCAAGGCATGTTCAAATATAAGTCTAAACAGAAGAACAGTTTCCAACCTAGAAGAAGGCATAAGAAACCGTAAAGACATTCCTCACCCTCCTATTGTATTCCACTAACATCTAAGTGGAGAGGCCTTTCTAGAGGGACTAATAGCTCAGAGACACTAGACATACCTAGAACATGGAGTATCTCCAAGGGCAGGACACTCTGGTCCCAGGAACAAAGATTTCTTCTGAAACACATTTCTCTACAGATACTCTGAAGTTTCTGCTTCTAGTTCCTGCATGTTGTCAACTTTGTCACCACCGCAGCCATTCCAGACTCACAGATACTCCTAACACAGTGAGTTCATCCTCAATCCTAGGTGTCTACATGATGAGGTGGATGGATAAAATCTACAAGAAGTTTATTAATGTTGAATTAGGTTAACAGCCCTAATTAATAGAAGAATAACAAAAGTCCACAAAGCATATTCTACTTACAATGTCCATTCCTTCCACATCAGCAGTAGAGTTTTTGCCATCTAGAGAACCATGGAAACAAGTTATGATAAACTAAACTCAACAACTTTTGTAGAGATATGCACAATGAATCTACAGTACATTTTTCCCCATCTTGTGTGGATTTATCTTATGCACACACACACACACACAAAAAAAAAAAAAAAGAGGAAAAAAGGGGAAGGAAAGAAGACAAAATCAACCAAGTTCTCCTCCTTGGATATTTAAAATTTTTGGTTTAATATTTCTTAACTTTCGCTTATTCTTTAATAAGGATATTTATTTTTTGTCTCTGTTTACTTCTTAATCCAGTTACTTACAAATTTTGACTTCTGACAGATAATATATAGTCAACATACCTAACCAGAACAGATCTCTGCCATAATTTTACAAGGAAAATTTTACATTTTTAATTAACATATTTTGACAAGAAAAAAAAATTGATTTCTTTTATTAAAGAGTTTTAAAAACACATGTCATTTAAAAATAAGGTCAGTTCTTAAAATATCCACAACTAAAACTCATCGGGTGCACACTTAATACTCCTTCATGAGTCTCATAAAGGACAGAAATTGCATGGATTTTCCTAATCTTCAATGATACTCACTGGCCAGTTTTGAGATATGTCTACCATAAATCTTTAATAAGATGATTAAACTTACCTACTTAAATATATGTATTTATGTAAATTTATATAAGAATAGCAATTCATTCAGTATGTAAAAATTAAATGCAAAATTGAAGCCTTATTTGAGAACTGATTTGAAAAGCTTATAGAAAAAGTCCAATATCACGTCCTCTTTACAGTACACATCACAGAAGAGTGGAAATCCTAGAGGCTTGGGCTGGATGATGTGCATTGTGTAAGAAAAATAAAGAGGTAAATAATATGAATGTTTCTCCCAAAGCTCTGTTTTTTGGAGAGGCAAGAACTGCAGCACCAATTTATTTCATCAGAAGTAATACTTTTCTGTGAATTATGCAATAAAGGTCTGTTTGTTTGTTTTGTTCTTTCGCCAAAATAAAGTTGACTTACAAAAAGTTTTCTTTAAAAGAAAATAGTCTAAGTAACCCTAAGACATTATTTTGTGTTGTAGGGCAAAGGAACAATATATCTGTGAATGAGTGTAGCTTTTAACTTCTATTACACAGAGATCTTATACACCACAGTCACATTACAACCCAACCATCAATTTCCCCAGTCATCAATTTTCCCAAGTGTTTCCTGAATCCTTTCTATTCAGAGTAGTATATGACAGATTTCCCAAACGTTTCCACATACTTTATTTTTCTCCTTTACTTTACACAATGTTTCTTCTGCCTAAAATACTACATCTCCCAAAACTCACACCTTTCTCTCGTTACACTTCTTTTTTAATATCCGTGTCTTCCTTCCCTGACCTATTCTGATCATCTTATCTTTATATGTGTAAAGATCTTTGTAATTATGATTGTAACTGTAATCTCACATATCCATGTGGCATTTCCTATACTTTTTCATTCCCGAATCTGTAATTTACAATTTTGCTATTTATTTAAATATAATTTTAAAATTGCTATAGGCCTGGAAATATTTTATGCATATTTCTACTCCCACTCAATTCCCTCTTTGCCCACTGTATCCCAAACATGTAGTGCACATGGTAGCCAGCCACTAAATATTATTTTTCCACTTATTGAATAAAATGTCAATTTCTTCATACTATTTTTTTCCTGTACTATGTATGTGCTTTTGCTTCCTCTGTTTCATTGTTTGCAATTAATCCTTTTTCTTTATAAATGCCATATTTAAGCAATGCAAATGAATTCAGGACCCTCAGGAGCAAATGTACTATTAATAGGAAACTTTTAGAAACACTGAAATGATAGGAGTATACTAAATTTATCAAATAGGGCTGGATTTACAAGTCAGAATTTTCAGCTCATCTCTCTCAGATTTGCATTTTCATTACATGATCCTGCAAATTTGGTAAGAAAAAAAGTACTATTCACTTCTTTCCCTTCCTCTACATTTCCATTGAATACCACTATGCATGTATCACGATGAAGCTTTGCGTTTGAAACCAACGATTACTCCACATAAAAGTTCAAGTGGACAGATATTCCCCAACAAATACTTTTCATGAGAAGATCAATGTCATATTATGCTGTTCAGAGAAGAGGGATCTAAGTACATTCTGGTTTTTAACAAGGAGTGGGAAAATTACAAACGGAATCAATATGTCCAACAGAATGACTCTTCGTTTGCGACTGATGCAGGCTATTCCTGGAGATTTCTTGTGCAGCTGTCTATTTTCTACATTTTGTTTTCGGAACTGACACATGGAAACTCAAGGACTGAAATACTAAAACTTCAAAGCTCCCACTCTGTGTGGGCAGCATCCTTCACTGACATCAGGGAGGATACAATCACTTTCATCGCTGGGCTGAAAAATAAGCTTTCCTCCAGAGGGCAGCTCCTTGGATGAAGCTCCCTGCACCCATTATGTCAGACTACAATTTAGCAACTTGAGGAATTTTGGCTTACTTGCACATATGGCGTTTGTATTTTTTACAGGCTTTTGTCCAAGTGATAATCTGAGGGCTATGTTTTAAAGTTAAAAAAAAGAAAGAAAGAAAGAAAAAAGAAAAATCTCCCTGAAATTTCTATTCTAGAAATTTAAAAAATGTTCTGAGTCCCCACAAAGTGATATCATTGTTTTAGTGTTAAAATATTATTTTTAATACAAATTTTCCTACAAATGATATTATAAGCATAAAAAATCAAAATTGTCCCTAGCTTTTAAAACTGCAACAATTAGATTTCTTTTCTCTTTAACACAATACAAAGCAAAAAAAATGATATAGTACTGCTTTTAAATATTAATATTCACATAAAAATAGCAAGGTAATAAGATCGTTTTCTAGGTATTATATTGCATCTGCATTTTGAGACCATAAAAATATAGGAACTGCTTTTAAGTATATTTTTCTGGATGCACTATTAGCAAAAATTATCAATAATTCAACCTTTTATGGACATAACAATAAATTCTTACATTTAAATGTTTTTCAGTGTACAGTCAGTCCTATAATCTTTTATTTTAGCCTAAATTCTTAAGAGGATGGTTTCTGCTACTTTCCAGCCACATAAGCCTATTGCCTACAAACTGATCACATTTTTTGATTCAGGACTGAATGTATAACCTTGAATTACTAGATAAAGACAATGTCACTATAACAAGTAGAGGCTTAGCCACCTTTCCACAAGTCTACCTAAAAGATTCCCTTATGGATTCAACTGTTTAGCATTTCCCAGCATGAAAGCAGATTCTCAATAACTACAAAAGCTAGGGCATTTCGACTTAAGCAAATGCAAAACTTATGTAAGAAGACCAAGAGATGAAGGGAGTATCTATAATTCTAGAGCCATATCAACATTTGATATAGTAAGAAAGTATAGTTTCAGTAATTTTTCCAATTGGAGAGTCTAAGAGTAGCTATAGTAAAATAATACAAAAAAATTAAAACCCCTAGTTGAGTGTATGAGTATGCAAGAATGCTGACATAAGACATAAAACACAAGAATTCATATTGAGTTGGGTATTAAATTTGATTTAAATATGACACAATTTGGGTTAAGTTGAATTATAACAAATTTGAGCTTAAGGATGCCATTAGTGGTAGTAGTAGTAGTAATGATAATATAATAGTAATAACAATAAAAAAATTCTAGTTACATTGTTATTACCACTCCCAATATCATATTTAGTATATTTATGACCAAATTAAATAAAAATTTCACAAGCAAATCAAACCACTTATTCAGAATTGTTTAATATTTAAAAAAGGGATTCTGGCTCTCAAGAGGCTTTATTTCTTCTGCTAAGTTTATACTAAGTAAACTTTGCATTAAGTGTTTTTAAGTATAACGTAGCTGGTTTTGATTGGAATGACCCAGGGGATTGGAATGGCCATGAAGGAAGGAACCATGAATACATTAAAATCTTACCTCAATTTTTAGGCAAAAATTAAATTGGATTAAAATTTAGATTGGATGCCTGTTTCCCTCCTTTGTCCTGGCTCTTATGATTCTGTAGACTTCCATATTTCTGGTTAGAATGTTTTTATATTTATATTAGGCAAATTTTGTGAGATTGTTTATTACAGCCAGCTTTTTCATCATTATGGCCAGATACCTGACATGTCAACTAAAAGGAGAAAAAGTTTATTTTGGCTCCTGGTTTCAGAGGATCAGTCCATGGTAAACCCGATCCGTAGCTTTGGGCTCAAGGTAAGGGATAACATCACAGCCAAAGGGCATGGTGGAGAAAAGCAGCCCTGACTTAGCAACCAGGAAGCAAAGAGAGCTCTGCTCTCAAGAGACACTCCCAGTGACCTACCTCCTCCCTACTGCCTATCCTTAATACCCAGTTAATCCATATCAACAAATTAATTCACTAATTCAGTTATACCTCCCAAAATGTAATCCTTCAAGCTAGAAAATTCTTTCATTTTCTCACACATGAGCTTTTTGGGACACCTCATATCTAAGTAATAATACTGCTACAATTAATAGCTTCACATTTACACATATATGTATTATATATACAGGTGAATAAAAATGTATCCATATGAACATACCACAAAATGAGAGAGATACGAACAAAAAATCTTGAATGTTCTTCTCAATTAAATAATCTTGTTGAAATGAACTGTATGAGGATGCGAATTGCAAAATTTGATACTCATAAAGCAGTTGGTAAAAAAAAACTATAAACACATGTTCTTATGTTTCATTGATAATATGGATGGTATAACAGGAAGTACCATTTTAAAAATTGTTCGATTATATCTCCATCACCTCACATATAAAAGGCACTTAATTCATAGCTGTTTAATTAATGGCTGTTATATATTTACTTTTTCTTAATCTAACCAACACTTATAGAGAATTTCAGGCATAATTCTAGATACTTTACTATATGTTTATATATATATATATATATATATATATATATATATATATATATATATATATATATATATAAACCAGGGGTTAGACCAAGGGAAACTTAGTCACTAAGCCACCTCCTTACCTCTTTTTTATATTTTTATTTTGAGATGAGGGTTTCTCAACATTGCTTAAGGCCTTACTAATTGCTGAGGCTGGCTTTGAACTCATGTTGGTATTGCTTCAGCCTCTGCAGCCAAGCTACTGGGATTACAAGTGTGTGCCACCATGCCTAGCCCTATATGGTTCTTATAAGATACATGGATTGAATACTGATAATGTCAATATTTGCATGTTCATGTTCATTTCTGTATTTAGAAAAAGTGAATTTGCATTTACAATCTTGCAGAAAGATAGTCTTAAATTTAGGTGTTCTTCTTCAATGCTAGATATGAGGAAATCTATTTAGGGGATGTGCATTTAATTCTTCATTTTTTTCTATGTAGATTTGCACAGTGCAGTGAAGTGTATATCCAATTGGAATAATTAACTATTGATTTATAAATAAAGTATCCAAAAATTATTTATAATTCAGAGAAATCAATCAAGTCTTAGTCCTACTATTCAACATTTATAAGTCAATTCCCTTTATACTTTTCTTATCGGAAAGGAGTTTAGAAAAATAATTTCAGTGTCTCCTTCTAGTTTGGAATACTGTTATTTGCTTATCATTTCTATGTGCCTAAAGCTCTAGATTTTTAAAATTGCCATAATATGTGTCCTAGTATTTATGACTTCTTCCTTCCACCTGTATACATTACTTTCTGCATTTATCTATATTAAAGAATAGGGTGGGCAAGATCAGACACCAGTGATTCCCACTTTTTAGAATTTGTTCACATCATTTTTGAAAGGTTACTGACCTTATGTCTCAGTCATTTTCATTCAATAGTTTGGAGCTCAAAATTAATATTTAATTAATAAAAAAAACATATGTTTATTTATGTTAGTGCCCAAACTAGAGACTGTGTTTGCTTTGGGGGAAGATTTCTAAAACTGTTATAAATTTTTATAGTGATCTTTTAGAGAGAGAAGTGCCCTGTGGCCTCCTGAATACATTATACTGTGCATAAACACTACCTAGCATTCTTTCACTTACGTGCATGAGATATAATGGTGAATGGATACAGAGATTCATGAATTTTTAATAAATAAGAGTCTAGAGATTTTACATTATCTTTTGTAAAGTTGATACTTTTCTATTGAATAACACATGAATGCCATTTTTGCCATGTTCCGATGATTTTGTTTTTCTTTGTTTTTATATCATTTCTAATGGGCAGCAGGGGCAAGAATTCAGAATTCATTGGCGAGAAGAATCAGTCATCATTTATAAAAATAAGAAAAAGACACAAATAAATTTTAAACTCTATTATCACCCCAGTTGGTCAGACTATTGGGTAAGAGCATCACTGGCAAAAAGACAAAAGTAAAAATCTTTCTGCTTCATGCCTCTACAATCTTCAACATACTATAAGGTTAGGAATTGTAAAGAACAAGCAATAGAATAGACGGGTTCCAAAGAGAAATCCTCTGCCATGGGAAAATAAGGGAGCACTTCTCATGCCAATGCTTTTACTTGGATCTAAAGTCTTAAACATATCAAGCAATAAAAATTTTGCTGAGAACAAATTTAATTTTATAAACAAAAGAAAAATAATTAAAGTCTGAAAGGATAGAGTTCAAAGTGAACATCCATTGACTTCATATTTGTAAGGTTTTTAACTAGGAATTTAAAAATATTCTTGGAAAAACACATTTTTTGAGTATGAGTTAGGGTGATATTTACATAACATTTTAATAAGTTTTCTATATTAAAATTAATAAATCATTATAAAGAAGAAATATTTAAAATAGGTTTGTAGTTCTCTTATTAAGGCTATTTTCAAATAGAAAAAAGTGTTTAATTTCATTACAAATATAGTACAAGTGAATTTACACAATATACAGTGTATATATTTTCACAAGTCTCAAATAAAGTAGTGATGTTATCTAAGATTGTTATGAGGAAATTCATACACATATTCACAGGGAATAAATTTTATCATACAATGCTAATTTTTTACTTTGAAAAATTTAGTTTTATTTTTTTATACAGACATACAAAAATGTTTATTAAATTCTAATTTTAAAACACCTTGGGCAAGCAAATTTTTCTTTCCAAATCCAGAAATTCTCTGTCTATATATGACTTTATTTGACATGTTCATTCTCTTTTCTACTTTCTTAAATATGCAGAATAGATATAACTTCTTAATGTTAAAACATTTGTCATTTCTGAGTTGATTTCACCTCGTTGATTTTTTTCTCCTCATCATAGAAATATTTTCCATCATTTACATACCTGGTAAAATTTGTTGCCATGATTTTGTTGTTTTTATACTATTAGATGCTGGATTTATTTTCTGTATTACTTTAGACATTAAATAGCATATCCTATACACTAAATATCTCAATGGAAAGTTAGGTTTGATACTTGACAGCATGCCTAAATTCATATTCATCCATATTCACCTCAACTCCAAATGCCTACTGATTTGAAAACAGTGTCTGTCTTTCCTTTCTGATGCGGTTAGTCAAGGATCTCAGGATGATTTCATAGTGGATTTAGTGTGTACCCTGGAGTCAAGGATGGCTTGCAACCATGAGAAGCTGGAAAATAGGTTTGGGGTGATTTCTCCCTCCAAGCCCCCAAAAAGAAGAACCTCACCACGAACTTCATTTCACACTTCTGTCCTTCTAAGAGGACAGAAGAATGCATGTCTTCTATTTTCAGTCATGTAGTCTGTGGAAATGTTTTGATGGCAATCCTAGAAAACTAACAAAGCATGAAAGCAAGGTTAAATACATTAAAGCAAGTCTGAGAATTACTTACCTATAAACAAGTAAATTTAAATATTAAAAAAATACCTGCCCCTTGTAATCTCTAAAATCCATGTTTCAGGAATGCATGAAAGCTTTTTTGTGTTTGTTTTGTTTTTGTTCTTTCTTTTTCTTTTAACACTGACCGTTTGGATAGTTTTTCTTCAATAATATTTTAAGTGTAATATTTAGAAGTGATTCCCTACATAAACCATGGTGCTTCTTGGTACTTATATTTTCACAAGCTCATTGAATATTGGAGTTACTAAGGAAATATTTGGCTTTATCAATTCCAAATCCCTAAATCTGGAGAAAATTCAATGGTATGTTTAAAAATAATACATCTTTGTACTATAGTACCAGTGACTCTGGTTCTACTCATATATGTGAAAACAACTTTTGGACACAATAAGCTTCCTTAGTCATTTTTAGAACTTTAGTGTTTTGTTGGGTTCTTTTGGTTCATTTTTTTTTTCCACCCTCACCTTCTTCCACTCCCTTTTTAAGGTTTATTTTCCTACTCCTTGGGAACTAGAACACCATATTTTAGACCCTATTAGATTGCCTGGTCAGGAGCCCCTTAATAACAGATATTTGAGCAGAACAGGACAACAGGAGGAAGCCAGGAGAAGCACAGATCTTAGGTTTACCCACAGATGGAGACCAATGAGCCCAGGGTCTTAACTACCATCCTTCATCTTGTCACTTGATAGAAAGTACTCTGAACAGCTATGGCTGCTGAATTCTAAAGACATGACTACAGAGTTCCATTATCCATTAAGAACATGTACAAGCTAACATTCTTGTGAATGGGTTATTTTAATGCTAATTCAAAAGGAACTCTGCAGTTTAGTTTAAATAGATCCACCAAAGAGTGATCCTACTGTCCTCCCTCAGCCTCATCAATAAAGTAAAGAAAAAAAAAACTTACGATCTTAATTGATATAGGACTTCTATTTTTATGAAAATATTCATTTTAATTTACCAGCAATAAACAAATATGTGTAGCTAAAGGTGGCAAGTTTCTATGAAATTTTTTTTTTATTAGTTGCTCATGACAATACAATGATCTTGACATATCATACATTTGATTCAAATGGGGTATGAATTCTCATTTTTCCAAGTGTACAGGTTGCAGAATCACATTTTTTATACGGCCACGTATATACATAAAGCAATACTAGTTTCTATTTTATTCTGCTGTCCTTCCTATTCCCCCTCCCCTCCCCTCCCCTCTATGAAAGTTTTATTTAAAAAATATGTAAAAAATAGAAGCAAAGTTAGTAAAAGTCAGTAGCTTTCATTTTTAAGGCTTTCTAGTCACCGTATTTTTCTGCTATTTTAGCTATGTTTCGTAGCTGTTTTATTCATCATATTATGAGAAGATTACATTGACTGCTGTTTTGGATTAATGACTAACATTTTACAAAACAGATTATTGTATGAACAATATCCACATTTAATATTTTAGATAAGCCTCATTTTGTCTAAAAGCTGATAACTAGGAAAGTTATAATTAGAATATTAGAAAAAAACTGTGTTATAATTAAGGCTGAGCTGTCCTTTAAATGCATCTTCACAATATTCACATACATTCATTAACTTCAGATGTAATTGGAAGACACATAATTAATGCAATGGTCTGAATGTTTATCAAATTACGATCAATCATCACAGTTTCTAGATGATGCTCAGCAACATAGTGCATGGACATCAATAAAATACTAATTATAAATTACTAATTGTATGGACTCCACAAAGCCTAAAAAACAGCATCACTGTTTAAATTAAATTAAGTTAGTTTTATTGACTTAATTATTGAAGGATGAGCTGTTTCAAGCTGTAAAATTTTGCACTGACATTTTAAATTACTTCTACTGTTATAATTAATGCCAATTCTTTATAAAGTAGGAACCACAAACAGAAAGATGCTAAGGATAATAGGCCACACAAATTAACACATGCTTGCTTACTAGATGCCACCAAATAAAAGAAGTATTACAACATATTCATACATTTTTATTCTAACTATTAATTTAAAAACCATACAAATACAGAAGCAGTGACCTTTAAGAATTTCTAGACAAATCTTTCTTAAAATTTCATGAGTGTAAAATTTCCTGAGATTTATAAAATCAACAATAAATATCACCACTGATTTTTCCAGTTATTGCATACAACACAGTTAGAATAAATTTGCTTTTCCTCAAGCTTGAAGTCCCCTGCTATTCATCAGCTAGGTGATCATCTTCTAATAAATCTTTTCATATTACAAACGCTGGGAGAGTAATCTTTTAATCAATTAAATTATGTATTTAAGGAACAAATCAAGATTAATTAATTTTAGAACTCGTCAGAATCAAACTTGGTTCAGAAACATAGGCAAATTCAAATTATTTCCAATTCTGAAACATTACTTTCATTTGGAAACACATGTTAACTATTTAGGCATATCAAAATTAATATCTTAATTATATTTTTTTCTCATTCTCATTGCCAAGAAGACTACATTTGTAAGTGAAGACACCAGCTGTGTTATAGGACAGTGTCTGCTGGATGTTCACATTTTCAGCTCACCTCAGGGCTGATGAACTCCTGAGATCTTCAACTCTGAGTCCTTGAAGGAAAGTATAGAAAAACAAAAGCAAAAAATAGGCAAACAAAACAGCAACTTCAGTATTCTTCACCCTTTGCAGTTTTATTATTGGTAGATTTACTACTATCAATTTTAAGTAAATACTTTCTAGACTTTGTAAAGCACAGAGTCCTCCCAGTTTATGTGGAAAGCGCTAATGCCCTTCTTCATTATCTACAAATTCTCACTTTGCAACAAAACTACATTATGTATTGCCTGTTTATTTGGAAATCAAAGGATATCAGTGTCTTATAGCTCAGAATAAAGTAAACTAGTCCCCAAACTGAATCCATTAAAATTCTTGTTAATGATCTTTGTGACTATTTAATGCTTCATTATTAAAGAAGGCAACTCTTCTTTCCAAAATAAATACCAGCTGGCATCACCTCTAAAAGCATAAAAAAATAACTCCAGTTTCTCACATAGCATACATTATTTTAAATCCAGTTTGCCCTATCTACTACTTTGCTACCTCTCTCTTTTCTTGAACCAGCTTGGGAGACAAAGGGGGTTTTATCCCTTGCAAATATCCCTAGGACAATTGAAACCATCATCTCCCCTTACTTTTTTCTCTTCTTGGTTCCAGAAAGGCAAAGGGACAAACTCATGCTTTATATAGATCATTTCCAAAGTACTCTATCAAGCATTTGCTTTCATGGTTCTCTCAACATGTATTTTTTCCTTATCAATCCTTGAGTTGCTAGGCTTCTAGCTATATTTTCTTCTTAAACTGAAGCTAGAGAAGCTTCAATCTAGCTATAGTTTCTTCTAGCTATATTTTTTCTTTAATTTTCTTACTAAATTTGTTTTGGTTTTAATTGAATATAATTGCAGTCTTACAAATGCTATTTTATGAAAGAGAGAGAGAGAGAGAGAAAACTTGGTTCAAATAGTACAAGCCATTAAATTTATCATGTAGCCCTGTAGTACATTCTTAGGGAACCCAATAATTTTCATGTTCATTAAGACAAAAAAAAAACAAAAACATGGAAACAGCATTTACATATATTTTCATTAGATGTCGCTGCTAGAAACTTTCAGCATATCTTGTTCCATATGGAAATATAAGGTTTTCTAAACATTGATAGCAAGCTTCTAGAACAGTACTTTCTGATAATTCCTAGATGCATTTCTATTTTATTACAAAATGGCTTTGCTATTCTGTGCCAGGGCACAGAAGAGGGGCATATGGTTAAGACAGTCATGATTATCTTTACTTTGACTAATCTTTAAACACCTTTCTTCCTCTCTAGATACTTGATTCCCCCCTCACTCAAAAACAAATGAGCTAATCATTAAGACCAGTGAAATCCCTCCCTTGAATGCATGCCATGTCTTACAGTACATCCATACTCCCATCACAGAGCTAACACATTACAATCATCTGACCCTACCCACAAACCCAATATATAATTTAATGAAATGAATAATCCCTTGATCAACCTCCCCACAATATCCTTCCACTACTTTTCCATAAACTTGACCCAGCCCTTTAAAAAAAAACCTACTGTGTGGGTAGCTTTTCATTGCTATGACAAATACCTGAGAAAATCAACATAAAGGAGGAAGGATTTACATTGGCTCACAATATCAGAGGTTTGAGTCCATGATCAACTAGCTCCATTGCACCATTGCAAAAATATCACAATGGGTGTTAGCACAAAATGACCAAGCTGGATGCAAACTCCATGGGTCAGCACAGACTTTATTCATCAGCAGAGTCATGCCTCTGATGGACCCACTTTTCTGATAGAAAATGAGCCACTGGCCAAAGGGGAAGTCTGTGCTCATATAAATTACAATGAGAGGTGTCTTAATTATTGACAAAGCATTTTAGTTTAGGCACTCAGGAAACAGGTTTGAGAGAATTTGAAATTTGTTTTTACTTCGTAATATTTTTACCTGGGGAAGCATTCAGTGCTTATCTCTTTTTATTCAGTGTCCCATTGTACTGTTACTGGGAAAAAGATTCATTTGAGGAAGGATTAAAGCTTTGGCTTCCTCCCAGAGACTGCCATTCTAGGCTTGATGAATCTGTCCTTCCCAGGGATTATCTTGCCACTGCATAATATTTGCTTCCTTTCTAGGGATTGTCCTGTCACTGGGAAAGTATGTACTGGGAAAGGATCAATGTTATCAATGCCTTCTTCATCACACCCTCTTCACAGGCCACGCTATTTGGGGATTTGTCATTCCCATGTCTTTCAATGGAAGCCACGGCCACTACTGCAAAAACATCAAGATGAACGTGTATGGAGGAAGAAAGCTGCTCACTCTGTGCTTGCTAGGATGGAGGTGGCAGGAAGAAATGTTTGGGGATAAGATGTACTCTTCCAGGGCATGTCCCAAGTTACCTACTTCCTCCAACGTGGCTTGACCTCCTATAATTTCCATTACCTCCTAATAATAAATTAAATCCCTAGTGAGGTCAGAGCCTTCATAATACAGTTATTCCCCCAAATCCCACCTTTGAACATTGGCACTAGAGACCAGCCTTCAGCACATGAAGGAGACATTACAGACTTAAATTTTAACACTTATCATTCTTTATTTCTGCAGAATTGGGTTGAAGCTTGGTTATAGCCTATTGTGATTTGGATCTAGAACACCACTCAAAAGCTCCTGTATCAAAGGTTTATTCTCTAATGCGGCAGTGATCTGATTTGAGATTTTGGGAAGTGATTAGAACACAAGGATTACCTGCTTAATAAATTCATAAATTGAAATGACTATTGAGAGGTGGTTGAAACTGTATGAGGTGGAACCTAGTTGGAAGGACTGGGTCGTTGAGAGTGGACCCTTGAGGACTGTGTCTTATTCCTGGCACCTGCCTGTCTCTCTGCTTCCTGGATGCTGTGAACTGAACAGCTTCCCTCTGCCATGCCCTTGAGGGCCTCATTTCAGGTCCAAAACAATGGGGTCTGTGACCACTTTAATAATCATGAACAACAACTTTTCTTTGGGAGAATGTTATTTCATACTAATAGATGGTCTGAAATTTTAGTAATTGATGTCTGCATTAAATTAAATATTTTCTTCATTAAATTCTCATAGACATTTGAAACTTAATAGAAGTTGTTAACTATGGACCTGTATATCAAGTATAATGACCTAGATATACCTGATTAATTGTCTCTTCAAATAATATAGATTGCTTTATATCATAAACTCTTCCTTACACTAGTTCCATGAGTATAGAGCATTTGTCCACTATGTTTTTTACCAACCAGTATACAGTACATGGACCTATTCTCTGTCCCCTAACATCTAAGATGTTCATAAAATGACATGATTTTCTTTACTCTTTTAAACTGTAAAATATATTATAGTCTGATATTGATACTAGAGAAGAATTTAGTTCCATTCTGTCTTCAAATGTCATAGAAATGCTCAAAGAAGAAACAAAAGAAACTTCAATTACACATGTATATTTTTTAAGTATTTATTGGTCAGATTATTTTACTTTCCCCAGCATCCTTAACTTCTGGATTGGTTAGAACATTGTTATATTTTTTCCCTAAATTCTATAAAATATTTTATCTTAAGTACACTATCTCTTTGAACATACACATTAATTTTTCCAAAATAACTCTATTTATTACTCATATTATTTACATTACTAAGATAGGTTTTGAGTCTATTGCAAGTCAATACATAATTTCTAAAGAAATATGATTGTATTTTCTGACATAACTGTAAAATATCTCCCACAAAAAGCCAGCAAAGACTGGTATAAAATTTAATCAGGAAATTTCAAATGTATACCATAAAACATTGCAATAAATAAAATATTATAATTAAAATATCAAACTAGACAAGTCCAAAGGCTTTGCTCTTAACAATTTTGTTTAGAAGATATGAATGAGAGTGGACCATCCCTCTAAAAGCTCACATATCAGTAGGAGCTAAAGATAACGCACATTCAAACTTCATGGAGATAAGTGATTAGGAACCATCTGTAGTTTAGTAAGTATAATTGCAAACTATCAACAAAAGTAGCATCAAGGCCAATAATAATTATAAGAGTAGAGAAAGCCAATATGTGCTTAGTGCTTATCATAGGCTAAGGCTTTTTCTAAACAGTTTTCCTTCATCTATTTTACTCAGTTTTTGTGTATTACTTATCAAAAGCTTAAAGTTTTACTCATTAAAAACAAACAACAAAAAACCTTCTCCTACTACAAAGAAAAGATACAGTTTGCCAAGTCACACCTGTAGTAAGTGAAGGGACATCTAATAAATTTTGCATTTTTTTTTAACAGAAGACTGATTTTATATAAAGGGTATAAAGTTCATGTGTGAGACAATGCAAGAATCTTTTAATATAATGTACTTAATTCACTTAATCAGTGCATTAATCCCCTGATAGGGATTAACTGGGTGGTTACTGTAGGCAGATAGGGTGTAGTTAGGGGAGGTGAGTCCCTGGGGCATGCCTTTGTGGCATATATTTTGTTCTAGTTGAATGGAACTCTCTCTGTGCTTGTTGGTGCCATGTTCCCAGATGTTTTCCTCCTCCATACTCTTCCTTCATGATGTTCTGCCTCACTTCAGGCCCACAGAAATGGACTAAGCCATGTATAGACTGAGACCTCTGAAACCAAAGCCCCCCAATAAACTTTTTCTCCTCTACACTTGCTCTTTTCAGGCCTTTTGTTCACAGTAATGAAGAAACTGGCTAAGATTGGAAGAAATTTCTATTGTGATTTTGTTGTTGTTGCTGTTTCTCATGAGTTCATATTTTAGTGGACAATAATGTTGCATATATCTGAAATAAAAAATAAGGTTATTCTCCAGTGAGAATAATACAGACTCATTGAATTCCATGGGCAAAGGCTGTTGTCCAAGTTGAAGAGAATTCTTCCTAACACTCTTCTCATGTGAACACGCAACACACATACCATAGCATACACATACACACATTTGGAATTTTTAGATCTCTTCACTTAGAGAATGAGCTATTTTTAAAGCATTCTAATCATTTGTAATATGTAGCATTAAACTGTGACACGTTACATGTTCTATTTTGAAAACACTATAGACTAAGAATATTTAACTCAGACTAGACTATCCTTAGTGACCCTGTGGGTTTTGTGTTTTTGATGCTTGTCATTTATCATTTCCCCTTAAAAGTTTTTGGATTTACTGAAAATATATACATATTGTATACTAGGGTAACTTCTACAGCAGAAAAGTTTTTACCTTAATTCAAAACATTTGAGTTCCTGTTTTCATTTTAGTTGTTGCTGCCTTGTGTAGAGGCGTTACCATGAAAACATATTACAGATTTTTTTTTTAATCTGTCAAATCATTGCAGCTGAGGTATTTTCAATCTGGTACATGTTAGTTCTCTTCCTTACATTAGGAGAGATCCATAACAGTTGTGTTTTGAACTGCATCTTCTCAACTACCTAGAAATGCTTTTATATCTTAAAGAGGAGTCATACCTTCCCTTTTATGTTATCTATTAAATCTCTTTCTGAATGTGGCAGGTATTCTGAAGGTACAGTCTTTGATGCACTGTATTAGGGCCAACCTCTCAGAAGTGGAGCTTTCTTTTGAACAACCTCAGTTTGAAGAAGTACAGCAATGAATCTTCAGTCAAAATAGTTAGTGGTTTTCCTTCAACAGGTATAGTTCTGCAACTCACAGAATATGATTTTCTGAATGCCTGACTGATTATGTTGTCCTCTATTCAGCTTACTCTAATTCAAACTGAAAGAATATTTACTCTCTACTAGGTTAAACAAAACAGATTTCATTACCTACATGAATCTAGAAAAGTACCAATTGTATTTCATAAAATTTAAGACGGAACATATTTTAGAGGATACTAAATAGTTATTGTCACCAAGATGTAATTAGACCTACAAGGAATCTTTACATAATTTTGTCTCTGCTTTAGTTTGCAATTGTCACTTTAAAATAATGGTTGTTCTTCATATTCTGTGATTCAAATAATATCACTTTCTCTTCTGCACTACAGAAGAACACATAGAATTTCCTGTATGATAAAATGTGTCATCACATGCCAAGTCCTCACAACCATACACTCTTGTCATCTTTGTAAAGTGAGATAATTGTTAGCAGTGGCCTAAAAAAAGGCTGACTGCCATTACATTTCATTTTCAAACACATTTCACGTTTGCAGTGACAAGTCTTTTCCTTTTAATTAGACTGACCCAAAAGGTAAAGCCTTTTTTATTTTTTTAAAATTATGATGGAAAATATCCTTAATGATTGAACAAGGGAAACAATGTACAGAAATTTATGGCTAAAAAGTGGGGAGGGTGGACAAGTTATGAATTTCATATAGAAGAATTTAATGTGTAGCATTACTTAGGAAGCAGAAAAGTCAGGACTAGGTAAGGAATAATTTTATTACAATGACTTTTTGCTTACAATAATTGTTTTGCTCTGTATTTTTTTCTCTCATTGGAAAATACGAATAATATAATTACCTAAAACACAAGAACTCATGAGAAAACACACTCCTTTTCATAAGTAGATTTTAGAATCCTTTTACATACAGGAATACACACACACACACACACGTACACACACACATCTCACATAAACACATATACAGGAAATACAAACTAATCTTACCTTTCTAGCTTCTCATTGTGTATTTTTCATATTTTTGACCTATTTGTGTCCCATTCTGGAAGAATATGCCTCAAAATCTTTCAAGGTTGCCATATATATTCATAATATGTATATACCGATGTTAGAAAGTCAGTTATTTTGTTTGTTTGATATATTTTATTTTGTTGTTTGATTTTATTTTCATGGCTGCTCATTCAGAGTACCCCATATATGAAATACATCTGACAGATTGAGGCTTACTAAGGAATAATGGAATCTTGACACAATAGTCTTGGAATAAATAGTACTTTTCTATCAAGGTTATTCTCTCAAGGCCTAACCGGTGAGATTCAACCTACAATTGCATGGATAGAAAGTTGCATCCTCTATTTTTTTGAAATTCTGTTGTGCAGTATTTGAACAGGTACAAATGCAGACAGAATAATAATCAAAATACACTAAAGAATCAATATGTAGGACTGCTTTCATCTGTATCCCACAACCTCTAAGTTCCAATATCAGAGATACTATTTGAGACCAATTTCTTCCTACTTTTCTTGAGATCTATTTTACTTATATAAATATGTATTCTAATTACGTTCTTATTTTATGCCTTCTTTAAAGTTGCATGACATACAAATAATGTATTATTAGTGTATAGAAGGATCTATAGTTTGTTTTATAAGAAACTAAACATTTTATTGAGAGGTACACTTGAATATGTTATGTCAATCTTTATAAACAAACATTTGCATATTTCCACCAATCTTTTCCTATTTCAGATAAGATGCAATGGATATCCATGTCAATTTGGGTATCATTGGAAACAGAATCTGATAAAAGGAATAAAACACAAGTAATTTATCTGGTAGTGATCTAAGAAATGCATGAGAGGTATTGAGGAAAGAGAATGGAAAATAATTTAATCAATCGAAGTTGTAAGACTCTGAACATCATGGGCAGCTGGAGTGCAGACTGAATGAAAAACTCTGGCAGAGAATATGGTACAAACCTTAGAATTCTTCCAATTCTGGGCAAGGAAGCCAAGGCATTTATAGAAGAAATCCTCATTCAGCCCATCAAGATTAACAGCTATCTCCAAGGACTTAGCTCTTTAATGAACAGAAATTTCTCTGTTTTGTCCTAACATTCTCTTAGAATCAAAAAAGAAAAAATCCTCAATCATAAAGGTTTTCATACAAAGTAGCCTTATTCTTATAAACATATTGACAAAAATATTAATACAATATTGAAACTATCTTCTACATTAGCCTTCTGCATTATACAAATCCATGTATTTTGTATAAGACTAACTTGTGCCCATTTTTAATTTTGCAAGTGACTGTCTTTTCTCCCACCAATGTATTCTTTCTCACACATTTTACCACCTAAAATACTTAAATACCCTTCCTGATATTTGTTAAGCCTATAGTTGAAATAGATGCCATTTTACTCCACATTTGGTTTTTAGTAATTTCATTAAGGCAGAGATTAAGCTACCAAAAGAAAAAAAATCCTGAGTGAATTTATTTGCTTTTCTTTGAATTGTCTGCTCACATACTTGCCAATATTAAAAATCAGATGATTTATTGACTCTTTACATCTTCTACGAGCTTATTACCTATCGAAGAAACATAATATTGATTATATAAGAAGATTTATACTTAACTAGCTTCAAATGTTTTAAGTTTCAGGAATATAATGCAAAAAAATAACATGGATTTTAGAAATGGATTGGTTCATAGACATTTTTCAGTTCAGCAGAGATATTACCAAATTTTTACTCTACAAAGTCCAATATGTTTAAATTATATCCCACAACTTAAGTGTTTTTTTTTTAAAAATCATACCATAAGATTTGCTATATTCTAATTTTAAAATTTAAAATATTTGACAACTTAACAGAGTCCTTCCTCGCATATGAAGTACCTTAGAGTAGTACCAAAGTATAAAAATCATTGAAGAACAACTCAGCACAATGGAAGCAGAGAGAGTGAATTCAATGTTATGACCTACAGAAGCCTTGGAAGACCCCATGGAACCTGTAAGAATTCAACCAAGATTTGGAATAAGATATAAGTGATCAGAGAAAGTAATTAGGATGTTCTTGTTTCTAAAAATGGCACAGGCAGAACCATGACTATATGAGTGAGTATATATATTATGATTGTGAGAGAACCACTCCAACATTTGTTAAGTCTACTGATGAATGATTATGAGTTGGGAAGCCTTTAATATATTAATGCATTGGGCAGGAGGATGTCTTTAGAGATTCTTCAATAGGCAAGAGAAAGCATATGAAAGGGATGTTTCCCACAGCTAGCCTGGGAAATGTATGTAATTAACATTGGAAGAGAGTGCAATAGAAAACAGACACACCAGGTAAAATAATCAAAAGTGTATACTAGAAATCTACTTGAAGAAATTGCTGGAGTTTAATTGGCTCTATAACATACACATGAAATAATCAACTAAAACCCTGAGAAACAAACCCTACAGTTGTCAGAAAGAACCCACCCTGAGGTTATCATTGTATAATTATTACATTTGTATTTTTCTATCAAAACTCAGGGGGTAATATAAGTATAAAATCTTAAAGAGAAGTATCACATACATATTGTAAGCCTTTGCTTATTTCAGCATCTCATTGTAAGTATTTAGAACTCTCAAAAATTTAATACCTAAAATTAGATTTGCTATATTCACAAGTTTTGTTCTTGCAGATTAAAAAAAAAAATGTGTTCTGCAAACCTTTTAATGAAGATTTTGTGAAGTATTCTTTTTTTTCCATTTAATTTTTGCCTCTGTCACATTCAATCTGTAATGAGATTTTATGATAATTTTAGTAACCTCTTTCCCATTAGAAGATAAAATATTTAGTCAACTAGAACTTTAAAGAGCTTTAAGGAAACTACTATACTTTTCCTCTAATGTGAGGAAGCAATTCAACAATACTGGTCTAAGAGAAGTAACTAGATTCCTTTTATTTTTTTTCCTGCTTGAACTAAAGTAGGGCCACTGATGTTAACTTTTCTTACTTTAATAAAAAAATGATGAAGATGTGATTTTTAAGTCACCTAATTTTGCCATTTCATTAATTCTCATCTGTATTTGAGGGCCCAGAAGATTTGTTGTCTGCTAGTAACACTAGTGCCTCTGCTCCTTCTTGACAATATCATTTTCTTTGGTTTGCCACTGGTGTTTGCAACTGGAAACTTTCTGCCACCTGAGTGCTGATGAAAGCTCCTAAATCTGTACATCAGAACTGTATCACCTAGACCTTAGCATCAATTTTCTCTTTGTGAAAACTAATGAGTTTGGTAACAAAGTAGCTCTGAAGGCAATGGAATAGAATTTGCCATTTATTTGTCTCATTATCTCAATGCTTGCCATGAAAGTATGTGTCATAGGACTGAAAGATAAGTGTTTAATGTAATGTAAAATTGACTTTCTCATAACATTGAATGTGTACCCAGAGTCTATTGAATAACATGGTCGTTCATTTTAATCTTTATGTTTGAGAAAAATTATAATAAAGATTTCTTTATTTCTATATAATCATACTTCATAGACTTGAATCAAGAAATATTACATAGTTACCATATATCACTGAAAATTGAGCAGTTGTTGGGGATTAGTGTGATATCAAATCAAACCCAAGAACTTTGATATAATCCTGGTGCGGCAAGGAATGCTCACTAAACCATCAAACGTGTTTCTCTTTATTCTGGACACATAGTAAGAGTATACTCTTTTTTTTTCTTTTTTTTTTTCATATTAGAGGATCCAAATGGTTAAGTTCCAGACAATGGGATGAAATTAGTTGTGCTACTCACCAATACATTTTTCAGAAACAGTTACCTGCATTCTCCCCACATGTGATCCTGGAAGCCAGGCTTTAAGGATGATGGAACCAAAAATACAGAAGGAACACAAGCTCTTAGTTGCTGCTTAGAGTGAACATGTCCGTCAGTAAAGAACATCCATTTTGAAATTTCCATGAAGAAGCATTTACATCCTCATAAGTCAGTGAGATGGTGCAACTTATCTTACAGCAGCTAAGTTAACCTTAATAAAACACCCAGGAGGAGGAAATGGAAAAAGCCTTTCTTAGGCTGTTTACATTGCTATAAAAATGCCTTAGAATTGATCATTTATAAATAATAGAAATTCGTTTTCACAGTTTTGGAATTTAAGAAGTCCACAACTGAGGGCCCAGAAGATTTGTGGTCTGCTAGATATGCTTTCAGGTACCTCCTGCAGTGGCTTACCAGAAGTAACAAGCAAACACTTCCCTAGTTCTTGTTCTATAAGGCCACCAAACTCCTTGTTGTATAGGTCATAATCTTCCTCATGACTTACTCACCTCCCAAGGCACTACCTCTTATAACTGACATTGGCAATTCAGTTTTAGCTATGGATTTTGGGAGATGTACTCAAGCCACAAAAAGACCTGAAGACTTCCAGATTTCCTAAGGTTATGGTTTTCCATCAGCATGGGAAATAGGTGAATCACAAAATGGAAACTGACTTGAATTTTAGAAATAGCATAAAATATGATTTATTGTACTTAGAATTTAAGGACACAGATTTAATGAAGTTTATTTCCTAGAGCAATGTACTTCCTTACTCTTGAGTGTTTCTTCTTCTGTTCAATAGCTAAGAATGATACAGAGAGAGAGGGAAAGACAGAAATGGTAAATGGGAGGGAGAGGAAAGGAGGTGAAATTAGGGGAAAATGGAACTTCATATTTCCTTTTCATTGTTTTGATCACATTTTATCATACATTTATACAGAAATATGTGTAAATAGATTAATTAAAGTCCCTACTGTCAAATATCTGTTCTCAAACTACTATAATCAATAGTTCAGATTTTTTTCTTATTTTTAAATATAAAATTTAATAGATTATACTTTTTATGCTATTATGTATGAAATCACAGCTTGAGAGTTTCAGTTAAAGTGAAAAGCAGTAAGCCATCCATCACATTAGGTAGACAATCCATAATTTCCAGAAAAAGATGGCATCTTAAACAGATATATCTCTTTTTTAATCTTTAAGGGCTGCCAAGAAAAAAAAAAAAAAAAACAGAGTATAGGGATATTCTTAATATATATAAATTCTGGGCACAGTGGCACACATCTGTAATTCAGGCAGCTGGGGAGGCTAAGGCAGGAAGATTGTGAGTTCAAAGCCAGCCTCAGCAAAAAGTGAGGTGCTAAGGAACTCTAAACAAAATACAAAATAGGGCTGGGGATGTGACTGAGTGGTTGAGTGCCCCTGAGTTCAATCTCTGGTATCCCTTCACGAAAGAAAGAAAGAAAGAAAGAAAGAAAGAAAGAAAGAAAGAAAGAAAGAAAGAAAGAAAGAAAGAAAGAAAGAAAAGAAGGAAAGAAAGAAAGAAAGAAAGAAAGAAAGAAAGAAAGAAGAAAGAAAGAGAGAGAGAGAAAGAGAAAGGAAAGAAGGAAGGAAGGAAGGAAGGAAGGAAGGAAGAAAGGAAGGGAGGGAGGGGTATATGTATATTATGACAAGGAAAATTGACATTTGAAAAAAATAGCAAGAAAATCTAAACTTTGAAAGCAGTTGGAGGATTAGTGTTTTAGTCAGATTTGCTGTTAACAAAATATTCAACAAGAAAATCTTAGCAGAGAAAAAGTTAATTTTGCTTCATAGTTTCAGAGGTTAGCCAATTCCATAGCTCTGGGCCCAAGGTGAGGCAAAATTTCATGGCAGAAGGGCATGGTGGAGGAAAGCAATCAGGACATGGTAACCAGGAAGCACTGAAATCTATTCACCAAACAATAAACCCCTAAGGCATATCCCCAGTGCCTACTTCCTCCAGCCACTCTCTACCTACCTAAAGTTACTTCTGTTATTCATATTAAACCACAGATTAGGTTGTTTCTCTCATAATCTAATCATTTCACCTCCAACAATTCTTTTACTCTCACTCATGAGCTTTTGGGGGACACCTCAAAACTGAATCATAACAATGTGTAAGGCAAGGTGAGCTTCATGACTGTGCAACTGGAGCAGTGACACAGGTGGATTAATGAGTTACTGTAGCTGTTTGGGAATTCTTCATGATTTTTGATCAAGAAGTTTCATATTTTCATTTACACTATGACCTGAAAATCATGAAACTGGACATGAGGGTACGACTTGGCAGATCGAAGAAAATACAGGCATAATTCAAAAGTGTGGGAAGATGGGAAACAGATTCTGTGGTGTACCTCATAATGGCTGAAGTACTAAAATGAATAGAGATGAACAGTTGGTTCTAGGGTGTTCTAAAATAACAAAATTGTGTAGGAAGCACTTAAAAACATAACCAGATCCCTAGTTGCCCTCTTCACTCAATACAGATGGCCAATCCCATTGATTGATTGCTCCTTGGTAACATGCCTGTAGTTTTAGTTTCTTGGGGCATTTAAAAAAAAGATTCAGGGGATCTTTTCTACTGAGGAAACCAGAAAGATCATGGGTGTCAGAAAGAATAAACTCCTTGACTACAGGAGAGTGTGCCAAGTGTCAGTATACTGTTTTGAGCTGTAAGTAGTTACTTCATGACCTGGTCTGTAAATAGATACTGTACCTAGACACTTCATGAAGATAGAGCTCAGTCCTACATGGCTTCATCCTTTGCAGCTGTCAAATGTTTGACTACCTCAGTATAAGTTACTAGAGGTTCTGCTGGCACTAAGGATTCCCTTTCTGTCTGCCCTGTCCTCTGCCTTCTTTTTACTTTCTCCCTGTCCTCTTTCTTACCATGCAGTTCTCAGGAGCTCATGAGGGAGGTACTCAGTGACGTTCAATTCCCATCAAATTTTAGTAGCATTTCTGGGGACAGCTTCCTATTAAGTTTCTGTACCACCTTGTGAGTAGATTATTAGTGAATCCACCCCAGTGATCACCAAAGTGAATTTTAGATCTCAGAACTCACAGGGTATTTTCTCCTTGCCGGTTCAGACCTCCATTTCAATCTCTGCCCTAAATGGTATTTCTTCCTTGCCAGTGCTGCTAGGGTTCTCTGCCTACCTATACCCCACCAGTGTGTGGGTGTGTTTTCTGTTTGTCTAGCAACCATGAACTAGCTTTGGCCCAAGGCAGCTCTTCCACTCTCCAGTGGAGCTGCAACACTTGTCCAATGGTGTCTAAATTTCAGCCTTGAGGAAGGGCCTCCCTGCCACACTTCTTCCTTTCTTGGGGCTCTCCCCTGACCAAAAGAAATTCTTTATAATTATCTTTACCTATTTATACTTAAAAACTTTATATAGTTTGCCGCAGTCCGGCTGCAGCAAAATAACAGGGGGATGACGAACAACTTGTGTACATTGCTACAGCAGGAGTGGGAGCCGTTTATTGCATGACAGGAGGGGTATATATACATTCCACACAGCTTATCTTAATTAACATAAACTAGATACACCAGTCAACCAATAAGGAATCTCCACACTTAATGGCTCGCTGGCGTTACTTCACAAATCACTCCCTCTGGCAAAATGCCAGGTGCCATCTTGACTTGTTTACAGACTCTAACAATAGTTAGTATTTTATTTTTAATATTATACACCCTCTGCTCAAATCAACCTGTGGTTTCTGTCTTCAAATTAGACCTTTATTGATAGTGAGATTAAGTAGCTATTTTCAGAGAAACTCAGATATAGTGCTACAGATTCTGGAATCGCCAGTAGCCATAACTTTCTTCTCTAAATAGGAAGTATCTGTATTCTTTGGGATATCTAATTAGCCACAATGGTATTGCTGTGTTTCCCCATTACCTACAAAGAAGTCCAAAGAGACAAGAAATATCTAGAAACCCAAAATTTAAATTCAAATTCTTTCTCCTAACTTTGAATTCAAGCAAACAATGAAAGATTACCAGGCATCTGAGGAAATCTTTTCAAAAAGTGATAACAAAACAAAAGGAAAACAATTTGAATGGAGTAGAAATTACATAAAGATAAAGGTTAAAATTTAAAAATACCCTACAATTAATATCAACAGAGAGTTAAGAAAAGATATTACACTGCAGCCATGAAAAAACACTTTATAAAACATAGAAGCACATTTTGGTGATTGAACTATAGTAAATTAAAGCAAGAATAAGAGAATTAATACATCTAATGGACATATTAAAACATGTAGTTTGAGGAACCTCCTTAAAGAAAGCAGAATTACAAACATAAGAAAAACAGGGAGAAGGTGATATGATTATCAAAAGTCTGCTCCAGGCTATTTAATGTCTGAATAGATGCTATTTCAAAAATAATAGATTGGAAACAATTATATGTAAAATAATTAAAACAAAAGATGGGTCTGACACAAAAATATAATTTGACATATCCAGCATGATGTTTGAAAATAGAACCACATGTAGACAAATTTCTAGAACATGTGAACATAGGAAAAAGTTCTATAAGACTTGGGGAGTAAATAATGATACACAAATCATAAAGAAACACAAAGCCTTCAGGTTAATCAAAGGTGACCCAGGAAACCACAAGCAATGAGCCAAGGCCTCCGAATATCACTTTCACCTTTTGATACTACTATTATTTAATGCTACTATTTAATACTTTTAACAAGTTTAATTAAAATGATCATTTAATTTTTGATAGTGAACTGCTTTATTATTTTATTCATGAAAGTTTTGATAGACATGCACAATAAAATGGCATCACTGGTTTGTTGTATATTATGGTGGTTTATGTCAGTAAATCACAATAGCAATGTAGTTCTTCTAAATGGAAGACAGTAAGAAGTGGTGATAATCATAAAAGACAGGGTATTTTCAATAAGTTAGGCCAGTCAGATTTTATTCCCCAACTATGTATGTATAAAATGATTTATTAAGAAAGGTGAGTTTTCTTCTTCACCTTTTCATGTGTATCAATCATAAACAACAGCAAGGGGGGCAAAAGGCCCAACGTTTGCAATACCTGATAAAAAATAGACACAAAATTGTGTTCATTTCATCACCTGGCAAGCTTGCATCTTTCCTCCAAGACATTTTTATCTGATATTCTCAAATATTTTCCTCACATTTGCCCTAGTGGATATGCTCTAGTAAAACAAGAAACAAAAGAAAAAAAGTGAAAGCCTTGGGATATATACATGACAGAGCAAGGGAAGTTCTCAGAGCAACTGTTAATAGCAATTTCAAGATGACAGATGTGCAACTGGCATATCAGAATAGATCACCCCAAAGTGCTCCAAGACTGATCCTTAGAAAGATGAAACTGATGGAATATCCATATACCATCGGTTAGAATGTTTTAAGAAGAGATTTAGACATGAATAAGTGCAGTAGAACATGTGCATTAAAAATTAAACAAATCACCATTACCAACAAAAAAGGGCAATTATCACTTATAAGGTATAAAAGGAAAATATTGCAGACAAATAAAAGTGATCATAATTTACTGCCTAGCCAGCTATGAATAGCATTTTCATTGTTTTTATAAACTTTGATCTACATAAAATTACCATGTATCTGTATTGGGATGAAGAGGGCATTCAAGCATAATATGATCTTACATATTTAAATCTGTGTTAGATATTAAAATGCACATAAATATCAATTAAAATAATATGATATTTTTTTCATGTGCTATAAATACATTTTTCTTTGAAATTCAAATGTAGCTTAGTCATTATTTAGCCATAAAACTAAGGTTTCCTAAAATGCTACCTGTTATTATAGATGAATAGCACATTCTTCTGTAAGACATGTTCCTTTTCACTAGAGTTTAACTTGTTTTTTTTTAAAAAAAAATATTAATTTTATTACTAATGAAATTCTAATTTGTTGATAAAGTACATGCTGTTTTCAGGGGATATTCTTTTTAATATGAATCTCATTTTTGTAGCTTGAACTCTCTTTTTAGAATCAAATGTTGACAGCTTTTCATAAACTGGACATGTAAAGATTCCTTAAGAGTTGGACTCAATGAATATCATTATTCATACCTATTATTTAAGCCCATAAATAATAACTGAGTGAAGAATTAATGAACATGGTGGGTATGCCAGCACACCATTTGTGAAGCTCCTGAAACTAAATATCTAGAATTCTATTGATAAATTGCCTCCAAACCCATAGCTATTTGTATTTGTAGTTTTTAGAATTTTTGTTTGTCTTATTCATGAATTATCATGTTCTAGGGCCATTTCAAAATGACCTTACCAAGAAAGCTGTTGGGAGTATGGATAAAGAAGGTGAGAAATTTGAGTATAGGTGACTTCCTGTTATTCACTGTAGGAAACTGTTTATTTCCTAAATTCCCTTGTCAAGAGCAATAACCTACTTACTCTGGTTATGGAAGTGTTATTCTGCCTGAAAATGCCATAGCATGGCATATTGCTTTGCTTTCTCCTTTGTTTGTTTGTTTCTATTTTTTTTAAGATTAAAAAAATATGTGAGCTGTTCAGTTTATATTTCTCTGTTTCTTTTTCTTTTCTTTCTAATCCCAGAAACAAGTATCTCACCTTTGATATTAAAGCCTCTTTTATCATTTCATGATTTATTTTTCTTTCCATACTTCAGAACATTTTTGTTTTTCTATAACACTTATGTTTTGTTTTGTTTTTCAATTTTACTCATTCTTTACTCCTACAGCCATCTTATTGATCCTTGGCTGTTCTCAAAGGTAAATCATCTGAAATCTTAAACTTCTTGGAAGCAGAGACAGCATTTTTAAATCTACAAGTGCAGCACTTTAAATTTTAGAGGCTTTTCCCCCTTGTTTCTGAGTAACAGTAAATCTGGTTGATGTCAGTTTTAGACTACTGTGTTAAAGGAACTTGGAAGACTGCATTCATTACATACATTTGATAAAATTGAAGTTTTCTTAAATTCACTTTCAAAATAGAAATCTTGTATTTACAGCAGAAATTAAATTATTATTCTCAAGAGAAAATGAATTATTTAGATTGAAAGAATATGTAAAATATAGGAGTAAATTTGGTTAAAAATGAGAAAATCATACATTAAAATTTTAAATGAGTCTAAAATAGGGTTTGGATCTGGAAACTTCTCTAAAATTCTCTAATCTTTAATACATATATCTATAGAACTACAGAATTGGATATGATCATTAGAAAAACATCTTCCAATTCAGAAAGTATTAAACTCCAAGAAATTGTCCCATCTAGCAAGACTTGTGTTGATATTCACTCATCATTGGGACTGATGAAAAGTGTTAACTTGCCTTACACACAGATATTCATTATGCTACCAATAACAAAAAAAGACAAAAATTGACATTTAAAAACAGTTAAATAAATCTTTATATTAGAGATTTTGGGAGGAATTTATGTGTATCTTCAGGCAGTTACAGGAATGTCGCCAGCCCCCACAGACTTTGAAAGTAAAGAGATGAGACAGAAGAGAATTGAAATGGTCTGGTTTTGTACCTTAGTGTAAAACACTTGCCCAGCATGCAATAAAGGCCTGGATTCAATTCCTAGCACCACCACCACCAAAAAAAAAAAAAAAAAGTGTGTTTGTGTGAGTGTGTGTATATCTATATTTTTTTATTGGTTGTTCAAAACATTACAAGGCACTTGACATATTATATTTCATGCATTTGATTCAAGTGGGTTATGAACTCCCATTTTTACCCCAAATACAGATTGCAGAATCACATCAGTTACACATCCACATTTTTACATAATGCCAAATTAGTAACTGTTGTATTCTGATACCTTTCCTATCCTCTACTATCCCCCGTGTGTGTGTATCTGTAATCATATAAAATATTATTTGCATAGCTATCACGTTTATAAATATTTTATTCTTAAATATAGATAATACAGATTATATATATATGTATAATATATATACATGTATATATATATATATATATATATATATATATATATTATATACACACACCTTCCACAACATACTAACTTTTTTTGCAATAATACTAAATACTGAATAATTCAAAAATCACATTTTAGGGCATACGGAAAATCATAGCAAATGCAAAAATTTAGAGATAATTCCTTACGTACTATTAGAAAATAATAAAATGAAATTAGAAATCAAAAACAGGATAAAAATTGAAAACTCTATTACCTCCTGAAGATTAAACAATACTCTTTTGAATGATGAATGGCTAGCAGTAGAAATAAGGAGAGAAATAAGAAATTTTTGTTAGCAAATGAGAATAGTGATACAACTCTGTGATAGTATGAAGATAGTTCTAAGATGAAAGTTTATAGCACTGATTTGCTAAATCAGAGCCAAATTAATGGAATTGAGAAGAGAAAAGTAAGATTAAGGACCAATAAAACAAATAATTGATTCTTTGAAAGATTAAACAAGATTGATAAACCATTAGTAAACCTAACAAAAAGAAAGAGAGAAAAGATCCAAATTAACAAAATTAGAGGTGAAAAATGGAATGTTACCACAGACACTACTGAAATCCTGAAAATCACTGGGAATATTTTGAAAATGTGTACTCCATTAAGATAAAAAAGAATTCCAAAGATACTGACAAATTCCTAGAGATATATGACCTAACAAAATTGAACCATGAGAACATAGAAAATATAATCAATTAATGTAATTGAAATAGCTCTTAAAAGCTTTCCAACAAAGAAAAGCCTATGCTTCTGTTTAAAAGTATAATATTTGCTCAAAGTGCAGAACTGTATTTTAATATACAAATCTTATTGTTGTGATCGTAAGTAATTTATTTGGAGTTGTACAGCTTATACATTATCATAGGAAGGGAATGAACACAGACACTTGTCCCTATGTTCCTGCCTTTAGTCACTAAACTGTATTACCCTGACGCATGGACATTAGAAAGGGAAGATCAAAGATTTCAGAACACATAATTATAATTTAATGCTAAAATATAGTTTGACAATGGAATCTCATAAAATAAAAATATAAATAGGAATCTTTCAATGATTATTTTATAGCAGAAAATTCAAAAACTCAGAAAATATAAGAAGTATTTCAAAAATAATATAAAATGAAAATTAAATGCAAATCAAATATATTTTCTGTTTTCTCCTTAAAGTAATATTAAAAGTCAGCCAACTGTTAAATGAATTGATGAAGGAATGAGTCACAGATCAGTGATACTCATATGGTCCAGTCCATGCTTATCACAATAGTATAAGACATTACTTTGAATTTTATTAATGCTATTGGAAGTGTGTCCCTTGAGAAAGATGTAAAGATAAAAAGTTATGTTGTTCTTTAGTTTAGAATACATAATGGATTAAATATATTAAAAAGTAAAAGATTAACTGATAACAGAATTTCTAACAGTAGGAAAAATCATGAAGAAGTTAGACTTTTGGATTATATTACCAGAAAAGCAATATGGAAGGAAAGAAGAATAGATATAAATTGATGAGATAAAGGGGAACAATTTCTGAATTGTTCACCCTTGATTTGATGATGTGTATTTAGTTAAATCCATGTCTTTCTGTGGAATTGCCATGATAGTGAATTGAGTAAGAGTTCATAAATGAAGAAAATCCTCCAATGAATATTTAATGCTCCCCTTGAAAAATGCAAAATCCTTCTGATGTTCATTGATATGATTAAATAAAAAAGTAGGAACAACAACAATAAAAAAAAGCCAGAATGTCAAATTTCCATATGATGTTTGCTTTTAAAACGTGATGGTGTGAACTAACACATAATAGATGTACTGGCAGAAGCATTACTTTGTTTCCATGCTTATGCTGAGAACATTAACTAAGATCTTCACTTATTTGATAATTGCCTGCAGTAGACATGACATAGTTACTAAAGTCAGGAAGGTCATGTATTGAATCCAACATCCTTGTGGAATGCTAAGCATATTTTTGACCTATTTTTATAGTTCATTTATCTTCTACAAAAACGTTTTAAATGCACTGCTGAATCATGTTTAAATGACAAATAATATGTGCTGTACAGCAGAATTAAATCTTTCTCATTTCTCCTTGATATAAGAATGCAAGTATTCACACACTCTGAATCAGTGGCAGAGGGTAATGCAGTAACAATCTGATCACAGTGACATGAGTGTGTTCTCATCCTTAGTAACTGCTATTTACAGAGCCAGTGGACCATAGGGTTTTCATTGCAGTGTAGTGGCCCTCATTAGAGTTTTAATAGAACTAAAATTCTGATAAAGATACCATCCATTGCCTAAGCCACAATGTCTTGGGGATTGGAATAAGCCAGTGGTGACAGGCTCTGGCCAAAGCACCATCACATTAATGCTCTCTCACATTTCTGCAGAGAGAATGCAGAGCTCTTAATAACCAGTACCAGATATTCTCCCCAGAGCAAACATTGGTAAGAAAAGAAGGTGTGGTCAGTCAGCACAGGATTTTGTCACACACAATGCTGAGGCACTTTCATGCTGATTTGTGAAGCCTCTGTTTGTCTGGAGTTTGATGTTAGGCACTGTGGGGTTTATACTGATGAAGCCTTGCAAACTTCTGTCCTATTCTCTGTTTCCTTGTACAAAATTCATATAAAAATATCTCAATGGGTCTTTTCCTCTTGGTCCTGAAAAATAAGACCAATTATACCAAAAATATTTAAAATTCTGAATGAGGAGTGAGAAGATATGACTTATAATCTTTTCTCTTTGAAAAAGAATGTAGAATGAGGTAAAATTTGCCTCAATTTTCTTTATCTGTAAAGTAGGGCTAATTGTAGATATATATTTTTATCTGCTTCTAGATATTAGAAAAATAAAATACATTGTGCAAGAGCTTTTTTTAAATTTAACAAATTATAAATATATTAGGTAAATTAATTTGTGAAACTAGAAAAGAATATAATTTTAAAATCACAGATTTAGATACTTTTGTGTAGGGAAACAAAGACAGAAAGTTATTCATTTTGTTTTCTAATATGCATGTAATCTATTTGTATGGCTGTTGATATTTTTGAAAGTATAAGCATATGATAACATTTTAAAAGAAAACCATTCTATAAAATAACATTTAATTAGCTACAGTTTTAAGAAAAGATGATAAGAGTCTACATATTGGAACTTAATATTGTAGTTTAGAATTAGGAACCCAACATAATTGACAGTAGTTTTCTGCAATAAATGTAGATTTTGATCAGGTATACCTACAACTCTAAACTATAATGGCACCCAGTTTTCCCATAGGAGAACTTTAGTTCTATATGTATGAAAAGTGGCTTAATAAACTTTGGACCATTTTTTTCTTCAGTCTTTGAATCTTTAGGACTATTTGATCAAGTGGGGTAGTATCACATATATTTTAACTGTTCCTGCATACAGGTTATTAATAGGCTTATAAGAAATCATCATGGAATACATTAATAATGATACATTGCTTAGAACAAAGCTATGATTTAGAAACATAATAGTATATTATGAATTATAAAATCCAACACATTGATACTTGCTATGTAAGACTTTTATAAATATATGCATCAACACTAGTAATGCTCATAGCAACCATATGAAATAGTATATTAAATTTTTTGCTTCTGTAACAACTAAGCATCAACTTAATAGTCTAAAATAACACAAATTTATTTTCTTATGGTCAGAAGTCTGAAGTGATACTTATGGAGCTAAAATAAAGTGATGGGAAAATTGGAGTTTTGGAGATTCCAGGAACCCCAATTCTGTTCTCCAAAGACTGCTGATATTTGGCTTCTGGCTGCATCGCTCTAATGTCTCCTCCTTGTCATCTCTTCTTGTGTAGTTCAGTCTCCCCTTGCCTACCTCTTGTAAGGAATTTCATGGTTTTACTAAGGCCACTCAGATAATTCAGTATAACCTTGCTTTTTCACAATCCTTAATTTAATCATGTTTGCAAAATTCCTTCTACCACTGAAGGTAACATATTTCTAGATTCTAGGGATTCAGAAGTCAACAACGTTGGGGTGCCCTTATAGTGTTTACCAAAGGTAACTTTTATTGTACTCACTTTATAAATAGGAATACTGCATTAAAAAGAAGATAAAGTAACTTTTCCAAGATTATACAGCTATTGAGCATGGAAGCTTAAAATCAAATACAGTGGAGTCTCCTACTCTTAGCTACTATGTCAATCTGACTTTTTGTTAATGGATGGGAAATAAAACTCCCAAATGTAAAATCTTGACTGATTCGTCATAACCTTTCCGCCCAGACAAGCATTCTCTGTCATAATACGAGGTCCAGTCTGAAATGGGCTTCCTGAGAGTGAATAACCTAGCCCGATTTCCCCTCAGCCCTCATTAGTGTATGTGTCAATAGTGTATATATCAATAGCATATATCTTACTCAATCCCATATGCCTTTGGTGAGAAAAATATCTCCTGGCTCATGGATCTTGACAATATGCAATGATTGAGCTAGACTTTCTGTGATGCACTTAACAACTGACAGTCCATTTTTATATTCCTTTATTAGCAGATTTGCAACTTCCTTTTTGTCTGTGGTGGCATTGTTTTCAGTCTTTTGTGGGTAACTACCTGGGGAATTAGTATATAAGCAATTACCTACACCTGCAGCACACCTATTCCATCAAATCTCCTGGTATGTGGCCTCCATAGAAGTCTGTTAGCAATTTTTTCTCATTATTCTTATTCTCAAAAATGTTGATAGTTATTCTAGGCTTATGTCTTGATTCATAATGTAAAACAGTTGTCCACAATTTTGTTTCTCAGGGAATACGTCAAGAATTTTTGGAGACTTTTTTTTCTGTCACAAATGAGAATAAAAATGAGGAGGTGCTATTGTCACTCAGTGAACTCTAGAAGCAAGGGAACTAGCTGAACTTCCTACAATGTACTTAACAGCCCCCAAGAGGGGGGAAAAAGTTATCTTGCTCAAAAGGAGCTTTCCAAAAGGATGTGAGGAGATAGTATAACATTTATTTAACCTAAACACAGTTTTCTTTGTGTAAATACGGTTCTTCATAGTGATTACTGCATATAACTTTGATTCTGAAGTGCCAGAAGAGGAAGTGAGGTTGAGAGGAGATAAATGAGAAATGTTTTGTAGAGTTAGAGTTGGGAGATAGAAAGCTTCCCATGTTAATATTTTAAACACAGTTTATAAAAAGTTACTCTACATTCTATTCCCCCCCAAAAGAACCCTAGAAAATAGTTGAGCAATCTGAGCAATCGTTAACTGCAGTTTACTACCATTATTTGAATGGTTTTAGGTGTGTGGTGGAGAATTAGCATTTTTGACCTTTTACAGTCATTAACCATTGGCAGATTATCTGACCCTGATTTTCCTTCTTGAATCTATCCCTGCAGGCTTTGTCTTCATGGATAAGTTAACTGACATCTTCAATCTCAGTTCCCTCATCTATAAAATAAGCGCCAGTTACATAAACTTAAATATCAAGTTGATTCTTGTATGCTTAATAATTAATAAGAGGTCAATATATGTATGAAATCCCATCTTATTAAGGGAAATCTTTTTGTTTAGAATTACTATGTACCTGACACTGGGATTAGCATTTTAAAAATATCCACCCTGCTCCTTTTACAACTAACCTAACACAATATGCTTTTATTTTCAAAATCTCTACACATATCTTGTGTTCTTGCCTACACATACCTTGTGTTCTAAGAGGTGGGGTGATACAAACTGAAATAATAAATAAATAAATAAATAAATACCTGCACTGCTTACTTTCTGATGGCAGAAGACAGGAGAAGCCACTGTGATTTTATCACATTCTTAAAATGTGAGATTCTTGGTCATAATTGTGTTCATTTTCAATAGCAGAGAGATTAAAGAATCTAGATATATAGGGAAAGTCCATGAAGCACATTCTTTGATAAAAGCTTTGTGGTTGATTCATGGTGTTCTAACACGGGAAATGCAGCAGCCAACTGGGAAGGAGAAGCCAGTGCTTTCTGAAGGCAACATATGCAACATGTTCTAGTGAAGAGGGACACAGACGTCCCTGCAACAGATGCCAAGATTCACCTCATGTTGCAGAAATCTGTGGAAAGCTTGGGAAATGCCTTTACCTTCACAAAAATGTAGATCAACTTTATCAAGTCCATTTCTAAGTTGCAAAGTTCTGGGTGGCTTAAATGGATTTTAGTTGAGTTTGAGATACCCATACTATGTGCATGAGGAAATTGAGATTTGGTGGTGGTGAATTAAGAAAGGGATACACAGTTATTAAATGCTAGATGGAAGAATGGAATTCAATTTGTCTCACAGCAAATGAGAATCCTTATCACCTTTCTATACTATACTCAGTTGTGGTGAAGGACACAGTGGAATTTAAATCGATTGTCTCAGTATTATTTTGTAAATCAAAAGATGGGCAATGCTTAAAAATCTGAGAATATTCTATGGTCATAAAGGCATAGTAATTGAATAATATCATAGACATGTTTTATTCTGGTTTCCCCTACACGTTAGTATTCCCTTTTCACTTGGGCTTAACCATCTACTGTGAATTAAAAGAAAATCAAATGAATAATCTGCAGAAGTGATTATAATTCCCAAGTTATGCACCAACTGCCAAGTCTCATTTTAGAAAATGTATGTATATTTTTACTAGTTCTCACAGGAACCTTGCAAGGCTGTATTATTGGTTCAGTTTGTCATAAGAGTTAACTAATCTTTGGATTCTCACAAATAGTACCAAAATTAAGATCCAAACCTAGGTATATGCAGACTGTGAAAGATAAGCACATATAATATTATAAATTTTTTAAAAAGTATATGTTGGCCAGTGCTGCTCTTTTTAATCAGAAAGAATAAAAAGTAATAATAGAATTGTGTTATTCATAATTCACAAAACTTTTGAATGATCAAAACAATTAAGCACCAAAATATCAGTTTGTTTAATGTTATAGTGTTCATACTTCTGAAGATATTAAAGCCTGAAACTACTCTAAAACTTTTGGACATGGGTGTTACTAACTCTCCTTAGACTGTAGCTATTAATTGATAATCAAGTATTGCTTATGACAAAAGTAGAATTGAAAAAGTGTAAAAAAAAAAAAAGGTGGCAGAAGGCACAACTTACAATCCAAATATCCTGGTCTTGATGTCCTGGAAAATTCTTTTCTACATATATTGACAACTTTTGGCATTTGATATCAAATATTTTTAGTTTTCATCGTAGTATTGGACATTATGGTGTTAATTAATGTCTTAATCTTATGACTGCCATTTTTTTTATTTTTGTGGGCTTACAAAACTCCTGGTACCTGCAATAACTATATATATATATATTCCTAATTTGTCATTTGGAAAATGATGCCACAGACAAAACTATTAAAAAAATCTCTGAAACTCTGTATACACTAAACCTATTTGAAAGATAGATCATTTAAAGGCAATTTGCTACATGTGTGTTGAAATGCAGGATGTATAAATATTTACAAATACAAGAAGCTAAATAGAAAACTCATTTCAGTTATAATACTCTACCATATGACATTCAATCTATAAATATAAAACTTAAATTGTATTTAAAGTGCAACAAAATTTTTTTATGATGAAGGGGGAATTCCTGGAATAAAATTTGAAAGCTTAATTTAGAAAAGGGAAAAGAGAAACAGACTGAGACACAACTATTTCTTAAGAAAAAAAGAAATACTATTTCTTACTGTCACCTTGGGTTTGATACCTAGCAACACGCACACAAATACCACACACACACTCTCTCTCTCTCTCTCTCTCTCTCTCTCTCTCTCTCTCTCTCTCTCCTTCAAAGAGGAACTTGTACATATAATTTCTAGTGTTGACTTCTGTGCTTAAGTAGATTTCAAATACTAGGCATAAACATAGAAGTCTTGTCTTTATGTTTTAAACACCGGAGAGTTAACAAGAAATTTCAAAAAAATCACAGGACTTTATTAAACTCATAAGCTTACTAATAAACTTTATTCTATGTGGAATATTCTCTTTAAAGTAAAATATGTAATTGACCTGTTTTCTGGTCACCATTTTCAATAATTATTATATATTCAATAAGTGAAATATTTATTGAGGACGACAGATAATTTTTATTGAAAACTTTATCCCATTATCTCCACCATATTCCCAACCAAATCATCAATTTCAAATGCTTTTTGTTCATGTTTTTTTATTTTCATTTTAATACAAAAACTCTCTGTTAAGATGATTAATGTAATAAATAAAAAATAAAACTCACATGATCATCTCACAGGATATAGAAAAATTCTTAACAAAATTAAATACAATTTCATGATAAAATCTTTAAAGAATCTAGGCACAGAAGGAGTTTACCTCAACATAATAAAGCCTATATGTGACAAATCCAAAGCCAATGTCATACTGAATGATAAAAGACTGAATGCATCTTCTCTGAGATCAGGAATGAGACAAGGAGATCCATTCTCACCACTCCCTTTCAAAGTAAAGATCAAAAATTCAGGCAAGAGACACAAACAAAAGTGATTCAAGTAGGAAAGAAAGAAGTTCAATTATACCTATTTGCAGATGATATGATCCCATGAAAGAAGATTCCAAACACTCCACCTGAAGATTTTAGATATGTGAAGTAGCAGAATACAAAGTAGATGTACAAAATATCAGTAGTCATTCTATGCACAAGTAACAAAAATGCTGAGAAATAAATCAGTAAAACAATTCCATTAATAATACCTAGGAATAAACCTAACCAAAAAGATGAAAGACCTCTACAGTGAAAATTATATTATACCAAAGAAAGCTATTGAAGAAGACACTAGAAGGAGGAAAGACCTCCTATGTTCATTGGTTAGCAGAATTAATATTGCTAAAATGGTGAAAAGCAATCTACAGATTTTTTGCAATTCCCATGAAAATACCAATGATATTCTTCAGTAAACTAGAATAAAGAATCCTGGGACTCATATTGAAGTAAAACAAAAATAGCAGAAATGATCCTTATTGAAAAATACACTATAAAGCTAGAGTAACAAAATAACTTTATAACAGCAGAAAAACAGACAGGTAAACCAAAGATATAGAACAGAGGGCACAAAAGACAAAGCCATGCAGCCACAGCCAACTACTCTCAACAAATTTGCAAGAAACACCCACTGGAGAAAACATAGCCTTCTAACAAATGATGTTGGGAAAACTGATATTCATATGTCATAGATTGAAAATAGATCCCTTTCTCTCATCCTGTGCAAAAACCAACTCAAAAGAAATCAAACATCTAAATATAAGACCTGAAACTCTGCAATTACTAAAAGAAAGCATAACGGAAACACTTCAAGACACAGGCATGGGCACATGCAATGACCTCCCAAATAGGACTTCAGTATCTTAGTAAATAATAGCAAGAAATGACAAACCAGACTGCATCAAATTAAGTTTCTGCACAGCCTAGGAAACAATAGAGTGACACCTGCAGAATGGAAGAAAACCTTTGCCAGGTGTTCTTCCAATGTATGATTAATATCTACATTAATATCTAAAATATGTACAGAGCTCAAAACACTCAACATCAAATAAAAAAAAAAAACAATCAACAAGTGGACCAATAAGCTGAAAGAGCATATCTCAAAAGAAGTACAAATGCCAATAAGATGTAAAAAATATTCAACGTGTTTAGCCATCAGGATAAAGCATATAAAAACTCTGCTGAGATTCCATCTCACTCCAGTCAGAATGGCTATCATCAAGAATATCAATAATAATAAGTGCTGGTAAGGATGTGGAGGAAAGTGGGTATACTGTTGATCTGAATGTGAATTTTTACAACCACTATGGAAATCTGTATGGAAGTTCTTTTAAAAAATCACCTAAAAATAGAACTACCATAATCCATCTATACCATTCCTGGGTATATATTCAAAGGAATTAAAGTCAGCACAATATAGTCCTACGTGGATACCCAAGTTTATTGTAGCTCAGTTCATAATAGCCAAATTATGGAATTCACCTAGTTGCCTGTCACTAGATGAATGAACAAAGAAAATGTGTTACATATGCACAATGAAGTATTACTCAGTGGGAAAGAAGAATGATATTGTGCCAGTCACAGGAAAATGGATGAAACCTTAGATCAATAATGCTAAGTAGAAAAGACTAGACTCAGAAAAACAAAAATCACATTTGTTTTTTTCATTCGTGGAATCTAAGAGGAAAAAAGAGAAGATGATATAAAAAGCATCAGAGATACTATTAGAGAAAAGAAAGGAGATCAGGGAGGGAGAGTAAAGGAGGCTAATGGGGCAGTGGATATGATCAAAATATGCTATTTGTATGTCTGTGGATGCCACAAGGAAACCCAGTGTTCTGTACAATGAAAATGCACAAATTGAAAAAAATTATTGTTGATGTATTATCAAGGTTGTTTTGGGGAGAATGGAAACTGACAGATGCTGAGAATGGAGCAGTGACATTTGTTTACAAGCATGACCATTATCTTATTTGAACAGTTCTCTCCAGACATATCAATATACAGGCAGCCCCAAGATTGCTTTCTCTTTAAACAAACACTTCTTTTATGTATTGAAATTTCTGTTGTGCATGCTTATCTATCTTCTGTTTGTAATTCAAGATGGTCTCAACATTATCCACTTAAGAAGTGTTCCCTTTTCTACACTTTTCCACACCAGACCCAGTTTAATGCCTTTTACTAGTAATTTCCTCACACCCAGTATGTACCTGTTTGATAACTATAGTCACATGATAACATTTTTAAATTTTATTAATTAAAATTAAGAGTCCTATAAGAGACTTCTTGAAGCTAAAAATTTATTTAACTTTAATCAGAATCCCTAGCAGCCCATCACAATAGCTGACATTCTTAGGATGCTCAGTATTTAAAGATTAATAATGACAATTTTTTTTCTGCCTTTGATGCTGTTTATTTTTACATGCATTTGGTTAGTAGTTTTAAGGGCAATGCATGTATGTAGGTATAACTGCACACTCAACACAAGTATATGAATGCGTATGTGTAATTGTGTTTATATAAAATCAAATGTTAAATAGGCTTTATTCCAGGTTCACTATCTCTCATGTGTTCTTTGTAAAACTGGATACTTAGCCTATACTTTGTTTTTGGATTTTACTTCACAAAAGAAATTAAAGATCTGTTTGAAACATATTTTTGAAATATTAGCTAAATGTTTAAAATGTACCATGACTGCCCATAAAAATTTAGTATTCACCTAGATGAGCATTACATGAATTATTATTTTTGTACTAATGAACAAATTTATTCAGCGGGATGAGATATGTGGGAAATTGCCATTCACTATAAAATTAATGAAATAGAAAAAATTTCCCCTTATAATCTAATGCTTTTTTAACTCAACCCAGATATTGAGATTCATGTTTTTATTAAGTACGGCTTGATCAAGTTTCTGCATGCATGCATCACTGTTGTCCATCAGTAATTGAAGAAGATTTTGTAGCTTACTCTATTACCAGAAATTTAGTGTGAACATGGAACTAGAGAAAATGAATAGGAGGGCTGATATAGTACCTCTGGAGGGTGCCAAGCTTTTCATTCTCATGATCATTTATTTTTAGAGGTTTCATAAAGGTTAAATTATTTCCAAAACTTCATTACAATTTGGATTTCAGATGACTCTTTTGGAAATAAGTGCATAAATTAGATCTTCTTAAACCCTGTGGCAAAGTGTTTAAGGCCATGTGCTTCAGAATTATAGAAACTAAAGCAGTTTTTCAGTTAAGCTCTGAGAAAAAGAATTATCATTAGTTATAGTCAGTGAAATGAGATTTTCTTACATGAATAAAAATACTTAAGGTATATTTGTTGTATATTTTTCATATTGTGGGAGTAAGTTTCATGTGTACATGTCTCCTAAAACTTAATTTTTAAAATTAATGTATTTAGAAAAGTGTTATGGTTTAGATATGACATGTTCCCTAAAAGCTCATGTGTGAGACAATGTAATACAGTGAAGTGATTGTTTTATAAGTATTTTAACCTAATCATTGCATTAATTTCCTTACAGAGATTATCTGGGTAGTAACTCTAGGCAAGTAGGGTGTGGCTGGTATAGGAGGGTCATTGGGAGTGTGCCTTTGTGGTTTATATTTTGTCTATGGAAAAGTGAGCTCTCTCTCTCTTTCTTTTCTCTGCTTTCTGGTGCAATGTTCTCAGTTGCTTTCCTTTGCCACAATCTTCCATTATGATGTTCTGCCTCACCTCAGGCCCCAAGGAATGGACTCAGCCATCCATACACTGAGGCCTTAAAACCATGAACCCCCAAATAAAATTTTCCTTCTCTAATTGTTCTTGACAGATCTTTTTGTCACAGCACCAAAACAGCTGATGAAAACACAAAGAAATATGCATTTTTTTGTTTTTTATATTGGGCTCATTACAAAATCAAAACACAAAGATAGAGGTATGCTTTGTTACTATATATTAATATTTGTATATTTGCACTAAAATGCCAATTAATTTTATTGCATATATAAGGTAGAGGGAAGGCTAAATTGATATCCAAAACTATTCTAGGGGCTTATTAAAAATGGTGATTATTTCTGAATTGTTCCAGAAAGCAAAAGGCCCAGTTTGTTGATTCTCTGCACACAGGACATGACTCTTCTGACTCTGAGAATAATACAGACCTCCTTGTGTATCTTCTGAGGATTTCTTGCAGTACCATCATATGTAAATGAGGATGATTTCAATACCAAAACCTAAGATGCTCAAGTCCCTTACATAAAATGGCATACTACTTGCCTATTACTTATTCACTACATCTCATACACTTTAAAAAATTTGTAGATTATTTATAACATCGAATAAAATTAAAGTATAATATATAGTATTATTTATTGACAAGAAAAACAAGTTAGCAAGAATAAATTTTTTACCAAGTATTCCTAATTCACAATTAGTTTAATATGCAAATGCACAATTTGTGGATATAGAGGGCCAATTACATAGCCATACATTAATAATGCCAGCCCACAACAACAAAAAAAGAGAGAATGAAGGAAATCACATATAATGCTTTAAAGCCAAAGTCTTTAATGGATCATTTCCATCCATTACCATTTTCTCTGAATTCATTCATGTGACTATTCAAAACCTTAAGGAAATTTGTGAAATGCAGTCATAAACCATGTGTTCAGGCCATGTGGGAGATTCATTGATTAAAAGGAAAAGAATGGAAAATATATGCTGGAAGATAGAAGTGTCTCCCACTGATGTCATCAAAGATTTCATGTATTTGGAAGAGATTAAAGAATAACACTATGGATTGAATTTGGAGTGTTGTAACTTGTGCTACAGTCATGCATCTAAAAACCATGTATCTAACTATGTTATACATTTTATGATTTAAATCTTAGTGACCAGCCACATTTAACTGCCTTTATAAGTGTTATCAAATTACAATATTTGGCATATTTTCCAAAATGATTCCATTATACTTATTATGCTTGGATAGTTAATATTCTATTGAGAAATTTCAAAAGATAGAAACTGAAATAATGTATATGCATATATGTATAGAATATACCACTTTACATACATGTGTGTGTGTGTGTGCAGAGTCAGAGAGAATGAAAAAGACACAGAGAGTAAAGAATTATAAATTTAGACAAGAATAGCCATATCTGAGAAATAGTAATCAGATTAAAATATTTCAAATGACCCTAAAATACCTTTAAGAAGTACTACTGTAAATATTCTTTTTAAAGGATCTTGTTTACTCAAATGCAGCCATGACTCAGGAGCACTCTATTTAAATCATCCAGTAATTCATACTTCTGTGTTCCAAAATCCCCAAGGATTTGTTTGTCTCTGTTTTGTCTTAAAAGACATCTCTATTATTTTAGTTAGAAGCATCCAGTTTCCCAGGAAGAGTAAAGAGTCTCAGAATTAGAGAAGAGCACAGTGAGAGAGAGCCACTGAGCACTGCAGAGTTCAAGAAGCCCTTGTGTGTGGTCAGGAGAGCAAGGGGCATGTACTAAGAAAGGCAGAAGACACAAGAAAATTAGTGGAACTACCTGAACCAAGCCAAAGAGGAATGATTATACAGGAAAAGCAAGGAGTGGGTGTGGAGAAAGAAGAATCTAAACATGGTGTTCAAAAAAAGTAAGATTCTACAAATGGACCATGAAAAATAAAACATTTTTTTTTTTTACAACTGTCCATAGAAAATACAAACCATTTAAATGTTCCTCACTATGATGGAAAACCCTTCTCAAACTAACCTAAAAGCTACAGAACTGTGGCTTATGTAGACCTGTTTGCCAGGATAATTTTGAGAGTGAGGATGGATTTATTTCAACACCTCCAACTCTATTTTTTTCCGAAGATTCTATCCATATGGCCACTTTACCTTCTGAGGGTAAAAAAAATAATAGTAGCTATTAAAATTTTTATATGGAGAGACAGTAATGCCCAAGAGAGGATAATGAAGAAGGAATTCTTCAATATCCTCAAGTAATGCCTTTATAACACACTGTCATTAATTGAAGTGTAGGCCCATTTCTTATCTAAACATGACAATTGACGACCTTGTATCCTAGCTTGCCCAAAAGTGTTGTTATTCTAATATAATTAAAGAGCAATGCCTTTCTCTCCCCAAACATTCCTAGTTCAGACAATAAATGACATTGCTACTCTTTCTAAAGCCAATCTGGTCAAACAGTGAAGTTCAGGAAGGGTAAGCTTTTGTTGGAGCATAAGTGCAAGATGAAGAAGGAAGGATATCAGAATGAAATCAAGGTTCTTGATGAACTCAACAGTGCTGTGCAGTGAATCTTTTCCTGATGTTGTGGATTTAATTGGTCTCTCCCTCTCCCAATTACACAGGTTGAATTCCTAACTGTATAAGAGGATACAAAGAGTAAATGAGATTAGGGAAGCTCTTAGTGGGATGAGAATGGTACCCATTTTAGAAAAGAAACCCAAATCTGTTATTTCTCCCCATATGCACAGGAAACACAGAGGAGGATAGAGAGGATATAGAAAGAGAGTGGCCACCTACAACCCAGGAAAAGAGACCTCACCAGAAACGAATCCTGCAGACACTTAGATCTTGTATTTCTAACATACAGACTGAGAAATAAGTGTCTGTTAATTAAGCCTCTCAGTCTATGGTGTTTCATTATGGCATTTTGTTATGGGAACATGAGCACACTAATGCACCTGATAAATAAATGTGTGTATGTATGTATGTATATATATATATATAGAGAGAGAGATAGATAGATAGATAGATATAGATATATAGATATATAGATATTTATGAGTGTGTGTGTATATATTCCCTCCAATAAGTACATAGGAACTTAGCTGTAATGCTGTGTACTTTTAATGGCAAGTACTTGGGAGGAATATGGGATATTCTATTTTTTTCCACTCCATCTGCCTCTGCTTTGGGGATTTTCTGGGTCTCTAATTATGGAGCTAAACCCTCAACTTCTTGGATGAAGAGGCTGAATGCCACATAGTCCCCAGTCTTTTAAAATGCCATATGTTATGTGTATATTCTTGGATAATTATGAACCACTTTAGACTTCCCCTATGCCCCACTTATGAGTTGACTGATGTGTGGGAACTTGGATGGGCTCAATATAAATTCTGTTTGAATAGTATGAGAAAAACACAAAGAACCTTTTAACATTAGATATAAAAATATAGAGAAGGGCTTAAAAGAGGAAGGTTCAATGAAGACTGTACTGAATTTCAGAATCCAAATTTGAGAGGGAGATCATCTTTACACCTAACCCCAGCTTGGATCTTCCTCATGTCTGTTCTAATATATCTACTTCTACTCACTTTTTTTTCTCCTGGTTGAAAAGTATTTTTGATGGAGAACATCATTTCCTATGTGCTATATATCCTTAAAGAAACAGAATCTAAGGTTAAAGTCCCTTATAGTTATATTAGGTTTGCTTTCCCTCAAGTTTGAATATAAGGCATATTTTGAATGATACTAACTACATAATTTGGATGCTCATATATATTTTATGTACGTCTGGAAAATCAAAGAAGGATGCATTAGTTCTATATTGGAGGTACTCACACAGGCCAAGCAGGACCTGTTGCCACCTCATTGTTAGGGATGCAGCTCATTGGTCTCCATCATTTGTTTATACATCATTATAAATGATGCAAAAGTATATTTCTATCATGTTTAGGAGGATCTGGAAAAGTATCTGGTAATTAAATACTTGAGTATTTCTTTAATAAAGCATGAACAGCCACATGATATATGTATAAGATCATAAGATCAGTTACAATCAGTTTCTTTAATATTCTTTCCTCTGAAAAAGCTTAGGCAAGGCTAGATTTGTAGACATTGAGTTCCAAAAGGGAGTTTCATTTCACAAAGAATTTTGGATTGCAGAATTGGATAATGGAATACAGACTTGCAGTATCATCTCAACATAGATTTATGGAGAAGAAACTAAAGTAATAAACTCAGGTTATGCTGGTATGTGATGAAGGTATGATTCAGATCTCTGCAGTGCAGATTCATTATGGTGTCTCAGTAAAACTAATAAGAAAGCAAGGGAAGGTCTACTGTCTTTGACAGAATAAGAAAATTTTTTTGAAAGGAGTGGCATTTGAGCATTGCTCTTTTGTATTATTTGTTGCTCTATGCTTTTTCTTACCAAGTAAATTAAACCCAGTTAGCAAGAACACGAAAGGAAGAGATCAACAGGATCTTTGGATACATTTTCACTAGGCTGGTTTTAAATAAGACTAGAGAGGAAAGAGGAGCCAGATTGAGTAGTCTAAGTTAAATTCATGCTTGGAAATTCAGACATTATTCTGGAAGAAGAAAATGGTTGAATAGTGAAATCTTATGGTCAGAGTCACGGGAGGTTAATGACATAACAACACATAGATATAAAGAAAGGTAGAGATTATTGAAATGCTCTCCCAATGTGTAACTTCCATAACTACAGCAAAATGATTACTCGAAGTCTCCATCAAACTCTCTCCCAAGGTCATTGCATACATTTTTCCCTTCCGGCAGGACACATCAACGTGGGCAGCGAACCTAGATGGGGAGAAATGAAGGGACAAGAGACACGAAGGGTGACAGCAAGACAAAAGTTCTGATCAACCTGCAAACTTTTATTGTTCACACAGGGGTATTTATACGGTGGGGATGGGGAAGCTCTCAAATCAGCAATTGCTGGGTAGGTATTCATATGCTAGGGATGGGGAAGGTCTCCGCAATTGCTGGATGTGGGTGGTAAAACTGCCAGCTGCAAGGTGTCTGATGATCCTGATAACCGCAGGATGTTCCAGGGAGATAGGTAGCTGCAGGATGCCTTCCGGGCAGGATGTCTCCCAGGGGGCTGTCAGGCTAATCTTTGAAGGAGAATGTCCTTCTAGTCCCCAACATACATTCACATGAACTCTTGTTCCTCATTAAAAAAAAAAAAAATCAAATTTGCACTATGTTCATGAGTAATAAATATGACATATCCCTGTCCTCATCAAGGCAGGCACAACCCATGGTGTACATTGTGGTACAAATAGCATATACTTCTTGAAATTTGTTCAGACTAATTTAAGAAATTTTTAATATAGTGCTAATAAACATTTGATATTTAATTAATACTTTGTTCTGTTTAAATGTTAACTATTAAGTACTTTAGAAATGACAGTACTGATCTTGATATATATATGTGTGTGTATATGTGTATATATCTATATATGTATATATACCTATATATGTATAGATATATATATATATATACATTTATTTCCCTGTCTTCCCAATTGTAACCACATGTCACAAACAATCAATTGGATTTACAGTCTAACCTGAATACCTCGCTCATTAGTAAACACAGTCCAAATATTAACTAAAAATGCAGTGCCTGCATAAGGAAAGAAGGGATAAGAAAGTATTATGAATTAAATTGAAATATCTTTTCTCGGTGTGCTAAAGTATATCAGGATTGAGGATAGAAAAGGAATCAGGCAAAATAAGGTGTCAAAATATATAATGAAACATCAAAAATATATAAAGAGTAAATAAAAACATTTTGGCTGCAGGTTACAAATTACTATTGCTTTTGTTATCAGTATATGAGAGAATTAACTACAGTAGCACTCAAATAACACCAGGATAATTAAAGTTCTGTCAAGTTCAATATTATAAAGTCCATACTTTCATAACTCTGTGACATGACTTGCCTCAGAGCCAAAAATTAGGGTTCAGCTGAAGGGTAAGAAATTTTAGTCTCTAAATTAATACTTTGTATAAAAATGTTCATATTTGCTATGTATTTAAGTATGTGTGGTTAATATTTGGTATGTATTTAAGTATGTGTATTTTTCTGTGCATGTTTGTCATGTATATATCTGTACACACACATATATATATACTTGCATAAGTATTATTAAAGTGAAAAACAGTAATTATTTTTAATAGAAGTTTTCAAAATAAATTTTATGTGAAAATTTCTGGTTTTATCTATTAATCTGAGGCCAACCATTTGCCTATGAGCTATTAAAATTAATTTTTAAATATTTTTTATGGAGGACTTTTTGTGACATCATTTCCTTTAAACATCAAGTTAATTTGTGGATATTCATCTTCCATACTTTATGTTCATGCTTTTAACATATTTTACATTTATATTTTACTTATGGACCACTTTCCCTACTACTGCTAAGGGATTTTTTGAGGTTCAACATCAATTCTAACTATTGATCAAGATTTTAAAAGAGTGGATAATGTGCCGGTCATTCACAAATGCTGGCTACTTGACAGACCCTGAGCTGACCCATCTATCAGTTTTTCTAATGAGTAATTCATTAAAGGACTTTTTCTCAAACTCAGCTTTATTTTTTATCTATCTATTTTTATTATTCTTTATTGTACTGATTTAAAAATAACTAGGTCAGTAAAGTACAACATTAGTCATAAAATTGATACTAACAAATAAAGAGGAAGAACAATATACTGTTTTCTCTTGGACACTTCTATTTATCTTATGTTCCAGTCCCTGCAAAAGGGATGTTGGAAAGGCTATACTTCTTCTATGCAACCTCCTTAGAGATATCATGACTTTTTCGAAGTTAAGATGCTTGATTATTGAAATTTAAGCATTAGCTAAATTTAATTCCCAGATGTGCATATTTATGCATATCATACATTATTAACTTCTGTACAATATTAAATATAAACCATTTCTAGGCAGCATGGCATGAATTAAAAATATGAGTGTCACCATACTATTGATTATTGTTCTACATGGTTACACCTTAATATGCATGGTAATGAAAAATAAATATGCTAAGAATAAATGCCATTCCTCTGAAAATGCTAAGATATATACTGTATGAAATTCATACATTATATACACTCTTAAGTGAAAATGCTTGTACAATTTTCCACTATTATAAAATATAGTTGATTATCAGAATATTTTTAAAGTTACTAGGTTTTTTGGTGGGGGATTTTCAATCTTTTAAATATGTTGGAATTATTGTAAGAAGTTTATAATATAGAAATCAGAGTATCATTACTAATAAAATCATCCATAGTATAAATCCCATTAGTCACTGTACGAACATTTAGCACATATTATCTCCCATTCTCACAGAGAGATCCTGTTTGTCAAACAAGCTCAGTAATCTCAATCAAGACCCTATTGTTACAAACCCTCAATATGCAAGCTATTGTGCTACACATAGGAGAAATCAAGCAGTAGACAAGTAGTTTAAGAGCCATTGACTTCAAAGAGTTTCTCATCTGACAACGGAGGTAGCTTTCAAACAGGAAGATTGTCTGCCAACTCAAGGCTTCTTTGCTAATGATGATGTAAGTATTTTGACAGCTTTTCTACCTAATAGTTTCATTTTTAATTGTCAAAGAAAGCAGTTTACATAGTGTGTATGCTTGAATGTGAATTTGTACATGACATGAAAATCATTTTATTACTTTTAATAGAATCAAAAGATGGAACTATAATTATCTAAAAGAAAAAATGAGAACTCAATCAGATTCAACAACAAATTTTAAAATTTCTATATAACTTTATTGTAGAAAACAAGGCACCCACGTTCAGAGCCTACAATTGAGGATGCACGGATAAAGAATCATTATTGGAAAGAAATCATTTCTAAATACAATCACCCTTATTTCCAGGCAGAAAGTAATCACTATTTCCAAGCTACATTGGGCTGAATTTCCTGGTAACAAATGTGATAATATAGAACTCTATGAAAATTAATGTTCCAGTGAGAGCTCCTAAAATGATGTCCTCAAAAAATAATATTGGTGCATTAAAATAAAGAATTACACATTAAATTTCAACTTAAAACTGTTATAGCATTACCAAAAATAGACTATGATGTATTTACTTAATTTTTTCCTTGTGAATACTTTTTTTAGAGTGTTGGAGATGTTTAGAGAAACGTAGTTAAGCAAAGATTTATAACATAGTGAGGCTTATTTCTTAGAAACCCTCAGGTGTATCTCAAATAAACAAAATAGAGAATTTCAGGAATGGTAAAATTCCCACTATAGATCTATGACAATCCTTTTCACAGATATTCATTCTTTCATGCTTTTTGATCAGAACTTCATACTATCATGATACTCAGTTTGATGGCACCTGGACCATCATGTGTTAACTTGGATTTCTGTTTCAGGAACCATTGTTTCTTTTCTTCTTCTTTTGCTTTGCTTTTTTTGAAATGTATTTAGACTTCAAGAATTCCTTGGATTTGGTTCAGAGCATTCTGTGCAGTTTGTAAATGAGCCAGAGAGATAACAAATCTGAAAAACAGGCATCTTTCTAGTATGTCACTGGACCTCTTCCAACCTGTATACACAAACTTCTAAACAGGTTGACCTTGTTCTTAGATAATTTCTTGAATAAAAAGAAAATGAATATGAAATACTTAATGTCTCATGTTAAAGGTACAAGTAAAAAAATAGAACAAAAGAGATTGGCAGAGATGAAGCATAATCTGCATCACCAAGAGCTGCAGATTTATGGTCCTATCTCTATTGAAGGGCCTTTATTTAGTCTATGAGATAGAATCACTCTGCTCAGTGACCAGAGCTCACTTGTGGTGGGTGATGTGCCATTTCAATTGCAGATTCCCAATTGTACACATTGTTAATTGTTTTCTGTATCACTACTCCACTCTTCACTGCTTGGTAACCTTGAAAGAATTAATCTTTTCTAGGCTTCAGTTTATTTATTTATTTATTTATTTATTTATTTATTTATTTATTTATTCATTCTGATCAGTTATACATGACAGCATAATGCTCTCTAATTCATTGCACACAAATGGAGCACAATTTTTCACTTCTCTGGTTTTACACAAAGTAGGGTCACACCATTCATACAATAATTTATGTACCTAGGGTAATGATGTATATCTCATTCCACCATCTTTCCTATTCCCATGCCCCCTCACCTCCCTCCCCTTTGGACAATCCAAAGTTCCTCCACTCATCCCATGCCCCGCCACCCTGCATTATGGCTTAGCATCCACTTATCAGAGAAAACATTCAGTCTTTGGTTTTTGGGGATCAGCTTACTTCACTTAGCATGATATTCTCTAACTCTACAAATGCCATAACTGTATTCTCTTTTATTGCTGAGTAATATTCCATTGTGTTTATATACTGCAGTTTTTTTTACCCATTCATCTATTAAAATAAGAGGTTTGAACTGTATTATCTGTGAAGTCTTTCTGAGTCATAACAGTCTCTCATTTAAGGTTTAACTGTACATGCAATGAATAGGAGTCAAGATGCAAAATGAGAAAGACAGTGAGCAGTTTCCAGAATATTGAAGCATAACCACTGGGTTAGGAGAAATTATATCAACAATTAAAATAGAATTTGAGAGCAGATACTCTATGGTCATGTTAAGATGATTATCCCAATTAAACACCTTGAACCTACAAAGAGCTGGAACACAGTTGCTTAATATGCTCTTCAAAAAGCTTAACAAGCAACTTTAGATTTCTTGAACAGAGCTATAGAGCCAAAAAATTCCCAAAATTTTGAATCTACATTTTTGTTTTGTGGTTTATTTATTTTGCTTTACTAAAAGTTTAGAAATTGATTCCAACTGCCTACTCAATGAAGTACACATAAAAATACTTCAGCAATAGAAGAACATTAAGAGAACATCAGTAAACCTCTTCCATTTATATATGTAAATGTAAGATAACAGTCTATTATGAGTGACAATAGCAAAAGCTTAAATGGCCTCCTACAAGAGTTTATACTTGTTCAGAAAGGAAATTAGGAACATATGAGACATTATTATCCAATAAAAGGGACTAGATTGGAACAAGTCCAGTGGCTTAAAGAAGTTCTGCATATTCCTTTAAAATATCAGATAAGTCAAAATGGGTTACTGGGAACATGCTCCATGAAAAAGATATGGATACCAAAGCTAATAGGGTTGTTTAATGTTCATTTATTGTATACTAATGAAAGCATGTAGATTACCAGTAGTGGAGAAAACTGAACTTTTTTGTCCCTTTACTTTTCCAATCCTGCTACTCCCATGTCACCCTCCCCAAATCTCCAACCTCCACTCATGACAACATGCCATCCTCATCTCAGTCTATGGCAACCACAGGCATCCATGTGCTGAGTCTACAAAGCCTGGGCTCATCTTGGTGACTCCCTTTAATACCTTATATTCCATCTCCCAGATTATTCTGTAGTTACACCCTCAAAAGTAACAAGAATTTAATCATTTCTTGCCACCTGGACTGACTCAGCCTGTTTCAACCTTCTGTCTTACCTCTCTCTGGACAGCAATTGCCTTTTGACAAGGCCCCAGCTTTTTCCCATGCCTCCCAGACACTTGTCAAACAGTCACTGAAGTGAACCCTTTACATCTTAAATCACAATAACACCAGGTTAGACAAAATCCATTTTTATAAGAGCAGGCCACTTACTGTTTCCAATTCTACCGCCCTTTACACCCAGCTCAAGTTTTCTTAAGCTGTTCAATTTCTTTTAAACACCTAGCATATTAGATCTTGTTTAAAAATTAATGTTATATGCTCCTCTGCTCAAAACCCATGGGTCATTCCCCACTTTACTCAGTAAAATCCAGAATCATTACAATAACTACAGAACTCCCTTCTCCTTTAAAACCTCATTTCTGCTGTTCACTCTTCCTTCATTCCATCCACATTGCCTTCCTAATTGCTCTTTGAACAGACATCTTCTTCTAAACTTTACAAAGTCTCCCAAGATTGTTTTCCGAGTGTCCTTTTAGCTGTCTTAAGCCCTCCTCAAGGCTTTGTTCAAATATCAATAAGTGCATTCCAGTAAGTGTTTTGATTAATGATTAAACTTTGGAAACCTACTCTCACTTTCTGCTCCCTTTGGAATCATCGTTTTTTAATTATGCTTTTATATTCTTTTTTTTAATCTACTGAGAATCATATCCTTTTCTTCATAAACCTACTATGTTGTTCATCCAATATTTCAGAGATTTTTGATTAATAATTGACACTATTAGAAGTAAGTATATACTGATATATGAAAGGACTGTGGTAAGATCAGAATTACACTGATTTCTAACTTGAAACAAAGAAGTAAGCTTTCCATTTTCCCTTAAACCTATGCCTTAGAGCTGGGCACAATGGTGCATTCCTGTAATCCCAGAGACTCAAGACGCTGAGGCAGGAGGATTGCAAGTTCAAAGCCAGCCTCAGCAATGGTGAGGTGCTAAGCAACTCAGTGAGACCCTGTGCATAAATAAAATACATAATGGGGCTGAGGAGGTGGTTCAGTGGTTGAGTGCCCCTGAGTTTAGTTCTTCATACCCCACCCCAAAAAAGTCTTATATTTTTCAGATTTTAAAAAAATGCCATTTAATGCCTTATTATTAAGGAGTCACTAAAAATATATAGCTAAGTTTGTATTTAGGAGGTTAGCAGGATATATATTGAGATACAAATAACACCAAGCTTTAAACTCTACTATTTTTAAAAAGTTTAACAAGCATGCTCAAAATTCACTATTTCCCCAACTGGTTAGGGTTATCATTTCTTTGTGAAAAGTCATATTCACATTTAATCTATATCAAACCCTGAAATGAATTTAGCAATAGATTAATATTTATTGACTAAACCTCACATTGCACTTTCATTAATTTAGGCTTATTCCAATAAACCATAAATTTGGAACAATATGATTTAATTTCTGAACATCTTTTACTTTGGTAAGTCAGTGCCCTCTCTCTAATGTGGATTAATTAGCAATTCACTGGTGTACTACTTTGGTAAATTAATTGCTTCTTTCAGTATAGTAACTATTAGGTAATTTCTGTGAAATTTTCCCCTTTATTTAAACCAAATCAGAAAAAAATATGGAATAACCTTTATTCACACAGATCTTCCAGGGCAATATCTGGGAAACTGGAAGGAAATGATAACCCTAACTAATTGTAAATCCTTTGAGTAAAAACCTTGCATTCCGTAGTATGATTCCTGTCCATAACTCCTCATTACATTAGGGAGAAAGGTTCATGTCAATGGATTCCCATGTTTGCCTGGCCTCCATTTTCTCATCACACCATAAATTCCCATGAACTAGTAATATTATTTTTTGTCTCTGTGTTCATCAGCTTTTTTTTTTTTAATTTTGGCTTAAATGAAAATACTCCCAGAAGTACTTAGAGGAAGAAGAAGAAAAGTTTATTTTAGCTCATGGTTTCAGAAGTTTAGTTCATGATGTGCTGACACCATTGTTTTAGGATCAAGTGAAGGAGGATATCATGGTGGGACAGTATGGTGGAGGAGTGCTGCTCACCTCACGATGACTAGGAAGCAGAGAGAGGGAAGGGGGAAGAGATCACAAGAAAAATGAGCCCTTCTAGAGCCTGCCTCCTGTAACCCACACCTCCTAACCATATTCCACTTGCCTGTAAACACCACTCCATCAGTCCATTCACTCTAGGACAGACTCAGTGTGTTATAACATTCATAATCTAAGTACTTTGCCTTTGAATTTTTTGCATTAAAACAGGAGCTTTGGGGGGAACCTCATATCTGAACCATAACACCTCTCTCTTTCACAAGCACGCAAGCACACACACACACACACACACACACACACTGCCAGTATAAATATGTACATGAACACAGATTTTCTCTAGAATCCAAGGAAGAATATGCATTATTCCCACTAGCCCTGCTACACTATTTATGAGCAATTGCTTTTCTCTTTCTAATTACAACTCATCAAAAAATATGAAAAACCATGGATTTCAAATGCCTGGCCCAAATTCAGATGTCTACTTAGTTCTGAAAAATTAATCAGAGAAGACAATTCAATTTGCTTCAACAATAACACATACCATTAAGATGTTCTTATAATGAGTTTTCTTTTTTTTCCCACTTAATGAGGTAGTAAGCAAAAATTTCAGTGTGCCATGTAGAAATGAACAAATTTTAACGTGGCCTTTTGAGTCTATTCTAAATATTGTATTTATTTATAAATGAGCTGATGAGTTGATGAGAAAAAAAACTGACCTCCCATGCATTCATAGATGGAACAAAGAATAAACTTCAGTAGCCTTGGTTTACAACATATGATGTAATCCTTCACAAATAAATTTCAAAATTTATTGTGAAAAAATAATTTGGTTGGTTTTGGTACCAAGGATTGAATCCAGGTCTACTTTTCCACTGAGTCACATCCCCAGCTCTTTTCATTCATATTTTGAGACAGGGTCTCTGAGTTGCTGGGGGCCTCGTGAAATTGCAGAGGCTGGCTGTGAACTTGCAATCCTCCTGCCTCAGCCTCCTGAGCTTTTAGGATTGCCAGTGAATGCCACTGTTCAGGGTCACAAATTGTTTTAAAGATTCTGAATCAAATATGCAAAGTTGGTCTTTAGATTTCTTATAAATCTATACTTTGAGTAAACTTAAAATTTTAGCAGATATACTATGACATGGCTTCATTTTCTCTACATTGTCATTATTGCACCTTTCAAAGTGTGAGGCTTTTGGAGAGAGATCACACTAATTCCTTCCAGCAGTAAGGATGCAGAAGAGTCCTTTTTCTTTCTTTCTTTCTTCTTTTTTATATTTTTTTTCTATTTAATTGTACATGACAGCAGAATGTATTTCAATTCATCGTACAAAAATGGAGCAAAACATTTCAATTCTCTAGTTATATAAGATGTATAGATGCACCATTTGTGCAATCATACATGTACCTAGGTTTAAAGGGTAATTATGTCAATCTCATTCCACCATCTTTCCTACCCTCATAACCCCTTCCCACCCTCCTTTTTTCCCAATCCAAAGTTTCTTCCTATGCATCCTCCATCATAGATCAGCATCCACTAATCAAAGAAAATATTAGGCCTTTAGATTTTTAGGATTGCCTTACTTCTCTTAGCATAATATTCTCCAGCTCCATCCATTTACCTGCAAATGCCATAATTTTATTCTCTTTTAATGCTGAGTAATATTCCATTGTGTGTGTATGTATGTATATATATATATATATATATATATATATATATATATATATCACAGTTTCTTTATCCATTTATCTATTGGTGGGCATCTAGTTTGGTTCCACAGTTTAGCTATTGCAAATTTAATTGCTATAAACCCTGGTGTGTCTATGTCACTAAACTATGCTGATTTTAAGTCATTGAGTATAGACTGAGGATAGCTGGGTCAAATGGTGGTTCCATTCCAGGTTTTCTGAGGAATTTACACAATGCTTTCCAAAGTGGTTGTACAAATTTGCAGTCCCACCAGCAATTGTAGGAGTGTACCTTTTTTCCCCACATCCTCTCCAACACTTATTATTGCTTGTATTCTTGATAATTGCCACTCTGGGGTGAGATGGAGTCTTAGAGTAGCTTTAACTTGAATTTCTCTAATTGCTAGAGATATAGAACACTTTTTTCATATATTTGTTGATCATTTGCATATCTTCTGAGAAGAATCTGTTCAGTTCCTTAGCCCATTTATTGCTTGGGTTGTTGGGTTTTTTTTGGTATTAAGTTTTTTGAGTTATTTATATATCCTGGAATAGTGCTCTATCTGATATACATGCTCCCATACTGTAGGCTTTCTCTTCACCTCAATGATTGCTTTTGTTGAGAAGAAGCTTTAGAAGGGTCCATTTTCAACACAACACCAATAGACCCTTGACACGCCTTGCTGACCCCCCACCAAACTCCCAAATCCCCTGCTCATAATGTCTTTTTAAAATACTTTATTCCACTTAATCAACAAACACTAATTGTATATATTTATCAGTTGAAATGTGATGTTTTACAATATGTATAAGTCATGGAAAGGTCAAATCAGATGAATAAGTTCTGGTGTTCTATTGCACAACATGGTGACAGTGGTTAATAATAATAATATATACTAATGTATTACACTGCTGTATGCATTTTCATTTCTATACAGTATTTAGAACTATATGAATTATTTTTTACTTATTACTTATTCATTATTTCCATTCATACATAGATATAAATAAATTCCCTGCAAAACAAAACTCATTTGTCCTCTTGTCCTCTTTCTTATTGAATCCCTATTATACACAATTCTTAGGACATGGTAGGTATTAAAAAATGGGTACTAAATGAACTAGTAAATCGATGACTCATTAGCAGTAAATTATCTTAAGGAAAAGATATTTAATATAAACCCCATTTTAGATATATTATACTGAGGCACAAGAGGTAAATGAATTATTTTAAGCTATTTAAGTATTTGATAGCTGGGCTTCTTTGAACTGCAGATCAGTTAACTCATTCCAGTGCTTGTTGCTTTTACATCACACAAACTCTGCTTTAATAACAAACTCTTGCATAAGTTCAGTTAACATATGATATTTATAATTAGACATGATTCCATATATTATTTCATGCAGCCTGGAATTAGTAATTTTTCTTATCATTACAATATTTTTACTGTAGTCTTCTAAAATTGTATCAGTTTTTCTTTAGCAATTTATGTTCTTGTTGCTGCATACATAGGTCTTGTAAACACTTATAAATTTTTAATCCTCATTTGGAGTTTGCATATTTTCTTACTTCATTTATCCCCATTAAAATGATAGCTGTTTCACTCATGTTTCCAGGGTATTGAGATAATTCTAAATCTTGATTCAGACATCTATATTATTAAGTACAATTTCAGATTTGTGTAAACAACAAATTTCACTAAAATGCATCTGTGCTTAAGGATGCAAAACAAAGTCTCAAGGGCTAAATGTAATCCACACAAGTATTCTCATTCATTAGTTATTAAAGGTATCTTTTTGCTTAATTCCTAAGAAGGTATATTCATTTCTTAGGGCTGTTGTAACAAAATACCAAAATTCATAACAGAATGTTACTCTTTCATAGTTCAGAGTCCAGAAGCTTTAAACAAAGGTTCACATGGCCATCCATACCCGAACTGACTGTTCTAGGGAAGAATTCCTCCCTGCCATTTTTAGCTTCTTTCCTTGGCAGTTCTTGTTCAGTATTGCCTTTCAGAATCATTTATTCAATCTCAAGAGCACATTCTCCCTGTATGGCTTCAGGCTGTCTTCACTCTACATATTTGTTCCTGTGTCCTAGCTTACTCCTTGTACAGGGAGACCAGACATTGTACTGGTAAGGACCTCATTTTCATGTGATTACCTTTGTAAAATCCCTGTTTCCAAAAAAGGTCACACCTCAGGTATTTAGGGTTAGGGCTTCAAGATATAGGGGGAAGGCACAGCTCAATGCAAAAGCAAAAGTTTTTGGATTTGTGATCCTACTCAAAATCATAAATATATATTATTTTACTCATTATAGATAATATGACATGTATACCACACATGTCCATAATCTATAACATTTTAAATGCACATATCCAAATGTATATGTACAAACATGACTCATCTGTTTTATGTCTGTGTATGCTTGTGTGTATGTGTGTGTGCCTGTATGATCAATGTAGAGTTAATGTCTTCTAGTCTCCACAATTTTTTTCTGCTTTGATAAAAGCTATCAGTTAGTCATTTAACGTAGTTATTCAGTCCACAGCATCTTACCTGTTTATGTTATTTTTCAAGTCAGTCTATATGATTTCATTTAATATACAATGATATCACAAGTCTTCATGATTCTTTTCAGCCATGTAGCAAATTTTAAAATGGATCACAATGCTGGAACAATGAAGTGACATAATGTCTAGCAATGTTTTTATAGATCCAAGAGAATGTTTTTAACATCCAAGAGAAAAGACAAATTTCATTTAAATGGCTTTGAGGTTGAAAGAAAATAATTCATAGGTGAATGTGCCTGAATCCAGACATATTCCAGTTAAGCAAGTTATTTTGTATTTTATTTGTTTGTAGCTTAATATTGCCAAAAGTTGAGGTCATCAACTTGCATAATTGGCTCAGTTAAAAATATAAAAGTAAAGCAGCATATTCAGTTAGATTTCTCTTTTATTTTTGCCAATGAAAAAATGTGAAAAGAAAGCAAACTGGGTCATCAAATTGCAATTCTTTTAAACAGAGTAATAATATATTTGTCTAAAGAACATGTTCAAAGTACCCATGTAAATAATAATGGATTACCATGAGATTTGCTGTGGTAGGGTAGAAGGTGAAAACAAACTGGAAGTCCTACTTGTTAGAATCTTCATTTAAACTCCAGACATATTTACTTAGCTCATGATCCAATAACATCAAAGTTTCAATCTGTAGTTCTTGCTACTAGAATGTGTTTTCCAGTCACCTTGATCAAGAGCAAGACCTGCTGGTTACAAAACCCATGATCGGGCTGGGGCTGGGGCTCAGTGATAGAGTGCTTGCCTAGCATGCGTAAGGCACTGTGTTGGATCCTCTGCACCACATAAAAATAAAGTAAAGGTATTGTGTCCACCTACAACTAAAAAATAAATGTTAAAAAAAAACATGATCAACTTCTCCACCTTAAATCCTCTTGGATTTTTGCTGTTCTGTATGTTCTGTCATCCCAAAGAATGGCTTTTAGTTGGATTATATGGGGAGATATAATAGGTAAACAAAAAGCTTAGAAGCATATTTATTTAATAGATAGATTTTAATTTGGTATTTTAAAAAGATGAGATCTTTCCATTTATGATTTCTACAGACTCACTAAATGTTTCACATCCTGAGTCCAGTTCATAGATTCTTGTATACCAGCACCTTCTATAAGAAAAAAATTGCCATAATTGTCTCAGAGTAGCTGCTGTATTTATATTTATGGATAAAGTTGTCCATAGAAAAAATAACATTCCACAGAAATAATCAGAAAGAAAAAAATTTACCCCGTGGATTAGTATTTAAGGAATATACTTTACAATTTAAAATGGTTATTGAAGTAAAAGTAAAAAAAAATCGAGGAGATTAGTTTATAAGATAATTTTATTTTTTTTTCTTATTACTTTCAAAATATTAAAAGATAAAGGATAAATGTTATCCAAAAACATAAAATTTGATATAGCACCACTCAATATAAGCAAAAACTGTAAAGCCCCCGATTTTTATTTTTTTGCTGACATTATCTTACATAGATAAGATTTTTTTCTTTTGCTAATTGGTATATTTACTTTCATTCATTTGAGTCTTTTGCTTCATTAACAGTTTTCTACAATAAACATGAATTATTTTATTGAAGGTGCTTTGAACATGCAGTATCATTTTGGTTTTAAGAATTTGCATTTAAGAAAACTAAATTTAAGTATCTAGTACTCAGGAGAGCTTCTTCCAACCATGGTTTATTATTCTTATTACAAACAAATAATCTTTTCCTTTTCTAGATCATTACGTTATTATCTGGTTTGTTATGATCTAATAATTGAAGAAAAAATTACAGCAGTAGATTCACAGCTACTTTAATACCAGGAACATATATTACTGGAGATAATACTTGATTTCTCAAATGATCACTGGCTTATTCATTTATGTAATTTTTATTTATCAAATTATTGTATCATGTATGCTTTGGTCTAGTTGTTTACCTTTGTGAGAAAAGCTTCTTTTACTCATGTAACAACTCTAGAAATCTCTGGCTTAATTTGGGTTAATTCTGCTCAGCAATTATTCATTCCTTCCCTTCATTGTGACTGAGCATGCTATCACCCATCCTATGGAGACTGAGCTTGGACTTGCTGGTGGGAGTGGGAGTTTTCATTGTGCTTACCTGCATTAGCTCACCCTCTTCCTTTAGCTTGGGTTCCAGAATGAACAAATTGAGGTCTGAACACAAGTTCCAAGCTCAGAGCCTCACAGTCAAGTCCATTCTAGGTCAACTGAATCATACACAGATTATGAAATCTAACTTTAATGTTACTGCTTGGTCATTTGGCCTTGATGTGATTAAAAAAAAAAAAATCAACACCAAAAGGATTTGCCATTCTAATAGGAGTAATTAAATCCAGCTATCATGAAAAGAGTGGATTGCTTTGATACAATAGTGACACAATGGATTCTTGTTAGATTTGAAGTGATTCTCTGTGTAACTACTTTGCACATATAAATCAGGCAATAATTGAATAATCATAGTTACAAGGGCATAGTAAACAAGTTCTTAATTGCTTGAGAATGAAGGTCTCAGTTACCTCAAGAGGTGAACTACCAAATCTGACCAAATAGTACAGGAAGACTGTGATGGGTCTGATTTGTTGCCTCAGAACCAATTGCAGCAGCCGTTACTATAGATGACCTTTACATCTTTGTTGTTGTTGTTTTTCTTTTACTTCAGAAATTGTGCCTTGCTTCCATCACAAAGTAGCATTGTCAGCACAAAGAGAATGTGTTGTGCGATATAAGTGAGTCTGAGTGGTAGGGGGAATGAGCCTGCCTGCCCCCAGAATTAGTGAGGTACAGCATTACAACTTATGAACCAGTATCTACATCTTATTATTAATTAAAGCCATAGATCACATTAGAGTCCACATTTTGTGTTGCACATTCTCTGTATTTTGATAAATGCATAATGATATGTATCTACCATGTATTATATGGAGTTACTTTGATTGCTATTTTTATTATTGCTTTATCTTCAGGTTTCAAAAAATATAACACACCAATTACACACCTCTGTCTGGTTTCTTTCTGTTCATATTATAACTACAAGCAAAACAAGAAGATAGTTATATCACAAATATGATATTGAAAATACACTTTTGGAAAATACACAAGATTGAGAAAAACTACCATAAATCCAATGTGCAGTTAAAACCATTTTCCTCATCCACTAAAGGCAATTATTCAAGAAGGGGCTTGTTTAGGCTATTCCTATATTCACAGGGCACTGCTGATTGAAACCTTACTGTTAAAAAATTAATTTTCTCTTTTGGCCTGCTAATGTTCCAAAAGTCATAATTTTTTTTTTATTAAGGACTAACATTCTGTAATGCATGTGATACCTTTCTCTGAATAAAAATATTTAATATTTCCTGATTAAATTGATATTACCTAATTTCTAAAATGAGTCAAATTTAAAACAGCAATCCCCAAAATAGTTTCCTAAAACACTGTGAATAAGCTGCAAATAATAAAAACTTTATACACTATAATTTTTCTAGAAGAATAAGTTTTGTCTCATTTATATTGCTTTTGAATAACACTTTCATGTTATAACACCAGGTCTAAGGTTAACAAGATAAAAATGATTGATATATATATTATTAACTAATAACTTGCATAAAATTTAAAGTATGAAAATTAGTCATTTGGATGCATTATGTATTTCCCTTTTAAAATACATTCCACACATGTCATACATAAGATAATTATATAATATACCAACCTATTATCTGTTGACAGGGAGTTTGTTGATGAGTGTTATGAATTTCTTAAAAACTAGACTCTTTCTGGATTATAAGTTTATATTATGAAATCACTTAATATTTTCCTTGGAAAAATTATATCAGTAAAATTGTGAACCTAACTTGAATATATATTTAAATATTGCATTCACATGTTGAAAACTATCTTCAGGAAATCTATAGAAATTGAAGCCCTCTTAAGGTAACGCAATGTATAAGATTCTGTTTCTACCAAAACCATAATGATATTTAGCATTATTACTCTCTGAACTAATGTGAATTTAAATAATAACACATTTCACATTCAGTTAAATCATACTTCCTTTTATTATTACATGGCTCATGTACTTTGTATATGATTCTATCAATATATTCATCCTTTTATCTAGCTAGTCTTCATTGCAAACTCCATGATCATACTCTCTGCCCCCTTGTATGCTGAAGTGTACTTTTTATTTATTTCACTATTGATTAAATTAACCCATTTAGGACTAGAGTTCTGTGTGTCATAAATTCTGTTCAGTCTCAATTTTATTTAGTTTTCAATTTTGCTCATTCATCATTATTTAATGCACAAAAGTTAACATGTTTGCATGGCCCAATCAGTCAATCTTTTCCTTTAGAGGTTCCGTGTGTGGTAGCAAACAGTGAAGCAAGAGTTTTGAAGCAAGAGTATTCATTTCCAATAAACTTTTATTGAGCACTTGTCCTAGCTAAGGGGCACAAAGTCAATTAAGTGCTTGTCCTGCATGCAATTTCAATCCAATTGTAGAGATAGAAAAAATAAATGTACATTCACACAACATTAGGAAATGTTTTACCAACAGCAATCTACAAATAAATGCAAATTGATACAGTGCAAATTGAGAACATATGTGCTAAGAATAAAGGAATGGGTAATTGAATGGAACTTCTGAAAGGAGAGAAATTGGAGATAATAAAACGCAGAAGGCTTTCAAAATTTTTCACGACATCTTTTTTCAGTGGTTCTTCTGTGCATCTGTGAATTATTAAGCTTTGCATACATGGAATGAGTTGGACCTTGCTGAACAAATTTTATATACTTTAGTCTAGGACATGAAAAGTTGGGAGTTGCTAGTTTATAAACCTTTAAGCACAAGTGCTATTTCCAGTATCTTTCTATAAGAAATTGAAAGTGAGAGTTAGGTATGGTCAGGAAAGGAAAATTATTTTCTTTAACAACCATGAATGCACTCCACATCTTCACATCCAGCTATGTCTTCCCCCTCATTTGCCACACACTACTTAGAAGTTTGATTTCAGAAGAAAAGGTATAAGAGAGAAAATTGTGGGAGTTGTAATAGTATTACTAAGTCATCAAAGAAAAAAATACTGCAAAATCATGAAACAGAACAGACTATTTTCACTTCCAAAAATGTGCATACTAATTTAGTTGTTGTATTTGGTGCCTGATGCTCATATTGAATGGGAAAAAATTGATTTTGATTAAAAATGCTAGTGAAATATTCTCAGTATTTTGTAGTTAGAACTTGATTTATTATAATGTCTTCCTGTCTCTTTCCCTCTTGTAATCCCCAACCCTCACCACTGATGTGCCGCAAAGCAGGACGAGGTGATGACATTATGACAGTGATTCAGTTACAGTTCCTACATCTGCTGTGCACTTCAGCTTCTAATGTTCCTATACTTGTATTTAAATGATCCAGTTCTAAAGTACAATACTAATTCCCACTTGGACTATGTCTCATCTGGTGAGTAAGACAGGGCACTTTAGGGTTAAAATTTTTAAAAAAATAATCAGGAAAATACAGAATAAATTCACATTACTTGCCTTAAAATAAAAGCAATTCAAATTATGCTCCTCCTCCTTAGCCCCTAACATAACTATTCTATTTCAGATATCCACTAAGCAAATCTTTCAGATAAAATTTCTCCTGAAGCCAAAGAACTAACTTTTTGTATACTTGTTTCCTATATTTCTTCCTAAATTCAATGATCTATGATTTTTTGGCCTCCCTCACAAGTGCAGAACAGCCATTTGTAACTATCAGGTGACAACAAACTTGTTGAAGGAGTATCAAGTACTTACCCTTTCCAACATTTCTGTCTTGTGAGGATTAATTTACGTCATTCTCTCATTACCCACAAACATTGGTTAAAAAAATAAACAAATACTCTCAGTTAAGGAAACACAAGACTAACTCCCCAAGTAATACACATGAATAAATTTTAAAAAAGAAGTTTCAAATTTTGAAAGTGGTATTAGTGCAGGATGTACGTTGCACCAAGTTACAGAATCAAATTTAACTAAATTGTTACACAGTACATTACACAAATATAGCTCTTGGAAAATTTAAATATTCTTATCCTTGGCTTTTGATGAGTATATGCCACTTGCCATACCTTAGTCTTATTTCTGATAACTAAACTCCTGGAATCAATGGTCCATTTAAAATGAAGATCACTTTGTTCCTATGTATGTATCTCTCTCTATACCTGTCCACCCTATTCCTATGCTGTTTTCTGCCTAAAAGGCTTTTTTTTTTTTTTTTTTTTTTTTTAACTTCCTTCAAACTATTCAGCTCCTTCTTAACCTGTCAGTTTGGCATTTCAGGATCAGTTTCTTGATCCTCCAAAGCTGGGTCTGTTCCCATTCCCATTGCACCCTCTAGTGGTCATTTCCATATACACCTTAATTGACAGCTGATTCTGGTAAATTCCTGTTAATATTTGTGGCAGATTGAAATAAGGCAAGTAATCCAGTTATAGCCAGTAGAACAAGAGAAAATTCCACTGATAGTCTTTCAGAAAAGTTTTCTCATGTTTACAAAATAAAGCCACAAGGAGACAGCATACTTTTTTAATAAATATATGTGTTATTTTTGGTGCTATGGTTGATGATGATGTTTCACATGATTCTGGGTCCATTATTACTGTTTAAGAGTTTGAGGTTGAAATCAACTCATGATGGAAGACTGGAGACATGGGAAGAAAGTTCATTTCTGCTTACTTTGTGACATCAATGAGTCAAGTCAGAGACAGAGTTTAATTTTAGCACTCATTTTGCATTCATCTTGTTCATCCAGCATCTGATTTGCAGTCTATGTTTGCAGAATCTTCTACCTTTTGAAGAGCCTGAAATTCACTATCAAATCTGAAAGTGCCTTATATTCACATCCCTGACTTTCTTTATATTGCCAGACATTCCCCGTGGATTTCTTGAATTCCTTCATAGTTTTAAGTATTCTGAGTAAAAACATTTGCAGCCAAGTTTTGTATATGGAGACATTCTAAGATAGTAAAAATCTTCTCCTTTTCCTTGGAGGATGTTTGTTCACATCATTATGTAATAAACATAGAGGCATGTTTTGCCTTGCATCCCAAAGTAAAGATAATATTCTTGTCTTTTTTGGAGGGGCATTTAAGGAGGTCATCAGCAGATCTACATGAAATCAGAGTTTTCTAATTATAAGTTTCCTGTTATATATCCTACTACATGGACAGCTAACATCTGGCTCTGAAACCTGTTACCTTGTGTGAACTGTTGTAAAAGAAACAGCCTAAGAAGTAGAAGTATACATGGTCTTTGCCTTTGACTAAGGAGGTATGTCTCATATTAATAAATGGAAGATATATTTTGCACATAGCAGTTATCCTCACAACTATTGACAGATGGATTCATAATAGAAGCCTGTTCCTTAGTTTTCTGTGACTACTAACTTGTTAGTTTGTAGGTAGGGTAAAAATCACAGACCCTTCACAGCTTTAAATTTAACACTTGATGGCTAGAGTATGGTCATATGACTTTGAATTTAACAAACAGGCAAGACTTGCCCTATATTTTTCAAATGGACATATTGATATAAAAAGTACATAACCCTGCAGAATTTATAAACTCAGTGATTAAATTTTCCAGCATTCATTGGTCCTGATGTCTGGTGCAAGATCCCTGAACCATGCCACAGCGTTTTCAGCCAAGGGATTCTACATGAAAATGAATTAGTTTGACATTCCCAAGCTCTCCCTTCCCACCAGAAAAGATTTATCATTCTTCATAACACTTATCACATTTCAATTTGTTTTTTTTATTTTTTATCACAAACAGTGGAATATATTTGATGTAAAGGAAGAAATCATATATGTTATTTCCTCTGACTACACGATAAATTCTCCAAAATATCTCTGAGGTGATTAACATCAGGAATTTGAAAAAAAATATTATTGATTTTATTATTTATCTTTTGAAAAAATATCCATTTTGTGTGGTTAATAAATAGGCTTTCTTAAAATCTATAAATTAATCTTGTTTTCTTGACTACCTGGAGGACAAAGATAGAAATACAATCATGAAACTGCAACATACCAATATAGAGAATTTATTAAAATTTTAGTACTAAATTGTCAATACGATTCGCAATTGCATTTGTTATCTGCTCCACAATCAATTCTCCAAAACTTAGTGGCCTAAAACAATAAATGTCTATTACCTCATAGAATTTTTGTAATGTAAGAATCCTGGGCAGAGCTGAGCAGATCTGACTCCAAATCTGTCACAAGGGTGTGGTCAAGATGATGGTTGCTATTTCAGTCATCTGAAGACTGTAGCTAGAGGATCTGATTGCATGAGGGGTTCGACCCCAGGAGTTACAAACTGATTCATCTGCTGATAGGAATACTCAGTTTCTTTCTCTGTGGACCTAACCATAGGGATGATCGAGTAGGATTTTCACAGTGATGCAATAGGAAACACACTGCCAAAGTGTCTTTTATGACTTCACCTTGAAGATACATTATATAATTTCCACAAGACCCCGTTGTATACACCATTTACCTCCATTGCACATTGGAAGAACTTAGCCAGGATCTGACCATCACAGGTAAGAAGCTGGGGTTGCAGTGTTGGAAGCTCTCTACCCCAACAGTAATGGCACATAGCAAGTCCTACCTTCCAACAGGAAAGCAAAATATTAAAAACTCTGTAAGGCATTTTTATTAACAGACAAAAATGACTAGACAAGCCAAATAACGAAAACAGTGTATGTATAGCTCTTTAATATTACATGAGATGATTTCTCCCAGCATCGTTTTTCTTTCATACCTACTTAAAAGGGTTGTCATGATAGTCAAACTGAATATGTGTCAAAAGATTTAACAACTATAACATAGTCATAGTGTGTAAGTAATATTAATTATTATACTCATCATCAGTAATCTCTCTCCTTTTGACAGAATTCCCAATAAAGATAATTTAACCAGCAGAGTGATTAAATTCCTACCAAATTTTTTTAGATGTTGGCAGGTTGCATCACAAACTGAGAAATCAAGACTTCCTCACATACTATAATTGCCCATATTACTTATTTGTTTATTTATAATCCTGGCATATGTTTTCATTAAAGGACTGTAAGATGTAGGGAAACCTAAACATATGACCATTTATCAGATAATACCCCCTTGTATTTATATTTTGATCAAAGAATGTAAAAAACACATAGACTCTCATAATTCATGTTGAACAGAGCACTTAAAGATCATCTCCTTATAGAAACAGAAAAAGCCTTCAACAAAATTAAGCATCCAACTATGATAAAAACAATGATGAAACTAGGGAAGGATGGGATGAAACTCAATATCATAATGACTATATGTGACAACCCAAAGACAACATTACAAAGACTGAGGAAAACTTTGAGAACAAACTGATGTAAAAATCAATTGTTATTGATTTTTACATCAGTTTGTTCTCAGTTTTTGTAAAAATTGTTATTGATGTAAAAATCAATAACAATCTAAAATCAATAACAAAGCAATGTTGTCTACTCTTACCACTCCTATTCAATATAACATTTAAAATTTTAGCCAGAACAATTAGATAAGAGAAGGAAATAAAGGGAATATGAACAAGAAGGGCTGAAGTCAAATTAAACCTATTTGCAGATAATATGATCCTATAATAAGAAGATGGAAAAGCTCCACCAGAAGACCTCTCAAGAGCTGATAAACAAATTTAGCAAAATGGCAGGACACAAAATCAACATTAAAAAATCAACAGCTTTTTTCTGTACATCACTAGTCGATACATAAAAAATGATCAGGAAAACAATTTTATTTACAATTTTATTTATATACCCTCAAAAATCAAATAAATACCTAGTATTAAATCTAATTGAAAAAGTAAAAGAAACCTACAACAAAAATTACAGAGCACTGAAAAAAATAGAAAACACTAGGAGATGGGATGACTTCCCATGTTTATAGAGAAATAAGATTAATATTATTTAAATGAGCATATTACCAAAAGCAATTACAGATTTAACCAATACTCAAAAAAAAAATACCAATCACAGACTTCACAGAGTTGAAAAAAAATAGCTCTAACATTCATTTGGAAGAATAAAAGATCCAGAATAGTAGAAATTGATTGTGAGCAAAAAGAACAATGCTTGAGGCATCATAGTACCTGATTTCAAGTTATATTACTGAGCTATAGTAACAAAAACTCCATGGTACTAGTTAAAAACATACATATATAACAATGAAGTATGACAGAAAACACAGAGATAAACCCATACAGATTCAGTCATCTGATCCTTGACAAAACCATCAAAGTCATACCTTGGATAAAAGACAGACGTTTAAACAAATGAAACTCAAAAAACTGTATATACATATGTAGAAGAATGAGACCAGATCCCTGTATCTCAACCTGCAGAGAAGTTACTCAATATAGATAAAAGACCTAGGAATTAGAAACCTGACAACTAGGAATATATATATATAACTTATGGCAGAGAGAGAGACTCCAAATAGGCCAATCAAAAATTGGGCAATTGGGCAAATAAACTAAACACATTTCTCAAAAAAAGAAGAAATACAAATGACCAAGAAATATACCAAAAAAAAAAAATGTTCAGCATCCTTAGCAATCGGGAAACTGTAAATCAAAACTACACTGAGATTTTATCTCACTCCAGTTAGAATGGAAATCATCAATACAAATAATACTAGTGCTGGTGAGGATCCAGGAGAAAAAGAAAACTTATAAACTGTTGGTGGTAATGCACATTGTTAGTGTAACCACTATGAAGATCAGTATGTAGATTTTCCAAAGTGCTAAAAATGGAACTACCATATAACTCAAAGTTAACAATTCCTCTTTATTTATCCAAAATAATTAGTAACCATGCTATAGTGATACATGCATACCCATGTTTATAGGAGTGCAATTCATAGTAGCTAAATTATGGAACAATTTTAGATGTCCATCAACATATGATTGGATAAAGAAATGTGATATGTATTCACAATGGAATTTTTCTAAGCTCTAAAGAGGAACAAATTTTGTCTTTTGTAGCAAAATTGATGGAAGTGGAAAATATCATATTAAGAAAAATAAACAAGATTCAGTAAGTCAAATGTCATATGTTTTCTATCATCATGTAGGAGGTGGAAAGAAAAAAGTGGGGAAAAATTCATCTCATGAAAATAGAAGATAGACCAGTAGAGGGGCGGGAAGAAGAAGGGATGAAAAGATTGGAGAATGAAATGATCAAATTATGTTATGCATATATATGAATATATCATAATGCGTTCCACTATTGTGTATGATTATAATGCACCCTTAATTTGTGCATTTGTGTAATTTGTGATATGTTTTGAAGAGTTTTTCTTCTTTATGTGTGGAATGTCTTTGCAAAAAAGTATTTTGATAGAGAAGCATTTGTTCTGGCTAATCCTCTGTCAGTATTAATCTGCCTTTTTGATTTCTTTTATAGATTCTGTTCCTTGTAACAGGCTCTATTTTCTCTACTCTATAGTACCAACTGAATCTATCACAAAAGCTCCTGAGTATCTCCTTCTCGATTTGTTGTCTAAAGTTTGGATACCTCGATTCATTAATAGCATTTCAAAATTTAGTGAGTATATTGCTCTACATAGTTAATGAATTTGTAAAATTGTACCCAAACATATGCCTAATATATTCAAAAAGCTATTTTCACTTGTGTCTTAGGTGCTTAAAGAGTAAATGTTCTAAAATATTGCAAACATGTTAAAGCTAATTGATTGTCTTCATTTTCTACTATTTAAAGTAGTTATTTTGTTTCTAACAATAAAACTATGTTAAGCTTAGTTAAAATGAACTAAGTAATCTCAGTTTTTATGTCACTTTTTTTTTCTGTATTTTGAAGGGTATGTTCATATGGGTTAATGGCCTGTGAATGGCAATTTTATGTAGAAGGGACTTTTGGGTTGTTTGTCAAGCCTATATAAATTATGTATCTGGACTTAAAATTTTTGCATGCTTTAAAACAAATGCAGAAGGAAAATTTAAACCATGAATGTATAAATCTTTATTTTTTAAAACTTTCAAATTATGTCTAATGTCTAATTCACTATCTGTAACTATTAGGTATCTTCTGGCACTATGATATTCCAGGTTGCTCCCTCCCACTGAAAATCTGTTCTCATACTATTTTCCCCAGATAACAACTATATGGCATTTTTCAAAGTTTCATCTTGTTTCTTTCTGCATAGAGATTTTTAATAAAATTTATTCATGATGTAAAACTACAGAATAGTTTACCTCTTTTCTCATAGTTAACATTTATGGTACCTATCTCAAATGCAATTAATTAAAATGATACAAGAATCCCTCCTAAGTACAACTATTCACATATGTGAATAAAAGGAACAAAAATAAAAACAAATGCTTCCATTTTCTCTGAGGCAATGCAAGGTGTTAACTTTATGATTTTCTACTTATTTATAAAATGCTGCCCTACAAAAATAATTAAGAATTTAACTACATGACCATCCTTTATGGGTTGAAATCATACACTTGGGAATTAAATTAGGTATTGGATCAAGCATACAAATATATGGAAAAACATGTTATTATGTGCCAATTGTCTACACAAAGAAACTTATGAAACCCAACATACAGATCTCTTACATAGATACTTAATGTTAGAACTACTTTCTCAATTTTAAGTAAAAGATATTTATTTTCAAAATCAGGCTGAGCTTAATGCTTTACATATCCTGCACATTTTTCTAGTTCTAAGTTTGGTATGTTTGGATGTGAAGTTTTCAGCAAATGTTCCAGTTTTAATGTAGGATTATTCAGAGGTGAAATGATTAGATCATGAGAGCTGTGGTGTAGTCAGATTATCTTAGTTTGAACAGACAAAATTAAAACTGTAGGCAGGTGGGTGGGTCACTGGGCACATGCCCTGAAAGGATGCATCTTCTCTTTCCTCTGTTTTTTTTTTTTTTTTTTTTTTTTTTTTTTTCTGGTCTTCATAAGCCAAGCTGATTTCTGCCACCCTGCCCTTCAATCATAATGTGTTGCAACACCTTGAACCCAGAGCAATGGACTCAACCATCTATGAACTGAGACTTCTGACACTGTAAGCTCCCCAACATCTTTCCATTTTCTAATTTGTTCTTGTCCAGAATTTTGGTCACAGCAATGAAAAGTTGATTTTCACAGAAATTGTTGCTGAGAAGTGGAATGATTTCTGTAAATAACATGACCAAGTCATTCAAAAGCCTTTAGAACTGGTTTGCAGGAGGAACTTGGAAAATTAGAATGGTGTAAACAGAGCTTAACGGAAGATTTGGGTTGGAAATCAGAAGTCCAGAAAGTAGTTGGCAAAGACCAGGGTCATGAAGTTTCTGAGGGAAATGAGAATTGTATTGGAAATTGGACTAGAGGATATATGTGTTATATTCTGGCAAAAACATATATTTAACAGTGATGGATTAATCATCTGATAAAGAAATTTTGAAGGCAACATAGCATTCAGTCAGTGGCCTGGATAGTGCCAGAAGCTTTTAGATTGGCTTACTCAGAGAATCAGGAGAAAGCAGGGGTGAAGGATTTTTAAAATCTGTAGGTTGGCCAGAAAATTGCTTAGTAAACGTGGCCAAGGAAGTTGTGGTTATTAAAAATATTTCAGCAACTAAAGAGATTCTCAGTACTTCCACTCAGAGACAATAGGAAAGGTAGCTTGAGGACAATTCGGGAATCTACAAGACCACACCCATTACAGTCTCCAATATAGAAAGGAAAATTCTATTGGAGGTCATGGGGGCTCTTTTCTTACACAGTGAGGCCTAGGAAGTTGTTTCCTCTTACTCAGCCACCTTGGCACTCAGAAGCCACTGCAGCACTCAGCTATCCTGTGAACTTCAGCAGATTTTGCCATCATCCACATGGGGTTAGTTCTACGGGATTGTAGGATACTTGAGATAAGTGGTTAAGTGGAGAAGTCTTCCACAGATAATCCAAACAAGGCATGGCCGACTGGGCAAAGTGTAGCAAGGTCACAGTTCCTTCAGACTGCCCCTGAGAAGGCAGTTACTGAAGATGTGAAGGTAAAGCTGAAGCTGGATTGGAATTAAGGGATACCAGTAACTTGAGCTGACGGGAAAAGCTTTTGGCTCAGAGAGACCTGAACTGAAAGAGAGCCCATGTGCAACTGGACAGGTCAAAGAGGCTGGGCTGCCCAAGCCCTTTGGTGAGAATATCCCCCCATGATGTGTCCTAGATGCTGTAAGTTACAGGATCTGTTTTGTCTGATTGGGTTTTGGTCATGCCTTCTTTCTATGCCCCTATTGTTCCCTTTTGGGATGAGAATGTTTATTCTCTGTCACTCTATATTGGATATATGCAAAATATTTTTGATTTTTACAGATACTCACAGTCCAGATTTTGCTTTGAGTCTCAGAGGAAACTTTGAACTTGTACTTTTCGGCAATGTTGAAACTGTTAAGACTAAATGCATTGCAATGTGATGTGGGCATGAGTTTTGGGGGACCAGGGGCAGAATGTTATGGTTTGGATATGTGGTGTCCCCCCATATTTCCTATTGTCTTTCTACTATCATGTACTGCCTCACTTTGGAACTAGATAAATGGACTAGGCCATCTATGGACTAAGACCTTTCAAACTGTAAGCCCCAAATAAATTTTCCTCCTCTAACATACTCTTGTTGGATATTTTGGTCACAGGAATTAAAAAAAAAAAAAAAAAACTGACTAACACCAGATAATGCATAAAAAGAATTAAGCTCTATTTTTTAAAGGGTTCAAATGTGTCACATAAGACATTCTAAGATCTTATACTCTATCATTACAATTTAAAAATATATAGCAATTATCCATTTTGTTTCTTCTGCTAAGTATTCTGCTCTAAATACCTATTCATTTAGTATATTCTCTATTAAAATGCAAGAAAGTTATTATTTGGGAGATTAAAATACTTTACACTTTCTGGAGACTGATTTCCAAGCAAATAAAATTACTAAAGCATAGTAAGCATTCAGGGTTTGAAATGGACTATGACATCCTGGGGAATTTCTTACTTTTACACATGATGCCAATTTTATCAGATTTGTGGAGGTTGCATAGCTTATTAATAGAAGACAAGGCAAAAAAGCAGCTCACTGGTTCAACAAATGTGCAGTAAGTACTAAGCAGTGAGTATGTTGAATTTCTGGTATTCATGGGGTATAATCATAAAATTAACTTCACTTTTGTCTTTCATCCGTAGGCCTCTCCAATACAGATTTCCCTACCCTTTACCCTGCTTGAAATGCTAGAATAACCTCAGGGCACTTTTGATCACTACTGAATAACAGAAAGTGCAATGGTCATTTCATAATGAAATCTTAGTTTCAATTCAGTAATTAAAAACATCCAGTACATTAATCAACACTACAATTATCATTTAATGTAAGATATCTCCCTTTTTTATTCCAGCTGAAGCAAGATGTAATAAGTTGCTGGCTGCTTTAAAATTGTTATGGTTGGTCCTTTGACTCTAAGTCATCATTCTCCAATTTTCCTCTCTTATTCTATTTGAACCCCACCTGGTATAGAGATTGGAATGGTGAGAGACGCAAAGTGAAGAAATCAAGAGGAGTGTTAATTGACTTGTACTGTACAGGATGGCTTTGTATTCTCTCACTTCGTTCTGTTTTGTAGTGCTGGGGATCCAACTCAGTGCCTCACATGAGATACAAATCATGTGCTCAACCATTGAGCTGTAGCCCTAGCCACACATATTTTTGATTAGTAAATGATTAAAGCTTTTTTTTTTTCCATAGATGATTTCCATAGATTTTTCATGGGTGATTTCTATCAGTTTTTAAGACAGAGATTCTGTTTTTCTTTTTCCAGACACAGTGGATTTCTACCCCTTAACATCTGCTTCTTGTGATCAAACACAACCTCCTGTTGCTGGGTCCTAAAGCCCAGACAACTGGCTCTTGGACTGACTTTCGTATGGGGGTGGCCACATCTGTGCCCAGGAATCATCTGTTTTTGCTCCACTATTTGAAAGTAGTACAATTACTTTCAACTTTCAGCTCTCTCTCTCTCTCTCTCTCTCTCTCTCTCTCTCTCTCTCTCTCTCTCTCTCTCTCTCTCTCTCTCTCTTTGATTAAAAAAATGACAGCAGAATGCATTACAATTCTTATTACATATATGTACCACAATTTTTTCATATCTTTGTTTGTATATAAAGTATGTTGACACCCAATTTGTGTCTTCATACATGTACTTTGGATAATGATGTCTATCACATTCCACCATCCTTGCTAATCCCTGCCCCCTCCCTATTCCTCCCACTCCTCTTCCTTATCTAGAATTCATCTAATCCTCCCATGCTCTCCCTTCCTACTCTACTGTGAGTCAACCTCCTTATATCAGAGAAAATATTAGGCATTTGTTTTTTGGGGATTGGCTAGCTTCACTTAGCATTATCTTCTCCAATGCCATCCATTTACCTGCAAATGCCATGATTTTATTCTCTTTTATTGCTGAGTAAAATTCCACTGTGTATTTATGCCACATTTTTTTTTATCCATTCATCCACTGAAGGTCATCTAGGTTGGCTCTACAGTTTGACTATTGTGAATTATGCTGCTATAAACATTGATGTGGCTGTGTCCCTGTAGTATGCTGTTTTTAATTCCTTTGGGAATAGTCCAAGGAGAGGGATAGCTGGGTCAAATGGTGGTTCCATACTGCTTTCCATATTGGGTGCACCAATTTGCAGTCCCACCAGCAGTGTATGAGTGTACCTTTTTCACCACATCCTCTCCAACACTTATGTTTGTTTATCTTCATAATAGCTGCCATTCTGACTGGAGTGAGATCTGATACCATTGATCATTATTTTCCTCAAGTGTGAATTTAGAATCTCATTCTCTGTGCTTTCCTAACCATGTAAAGTAAATATAAATTTTAGAATGTGTCACAGATCTGGTGCCTGCTGCAAAACCAAGGCAGCCATGGAGATCCCCTTTTCAAAATGATTCTTGTGACAATGCCAGAAAGACTTCAGACAAATCACTTAGAGTAACAGACATGAATTAATTAGAAGGAACAGGAAAAGAGGAAAGAAGACATTCTCAAGGCATAGAGTGGGCCCTCCCAGAGAGGAGAGGGATGGCATGCCCCTCCAAATGTATTGGCGGGGGGTACCAGGGAAGTTTCCAGAGAGTCCTGCCTATGTCTACGGTTGACTTTTTACTGACAGCATATTAACTGAATGGACTGCCTCCAAGAGAAGATGGTGTGGTGCTCACAGAGAAAATTGAATCCCTGTATTTTTGCCACAATTTCTGGCCCGTTAATCTGTTTATTACCCTTTGAATAGTCCTTGGCACTTTCTCTTTGTGAGGGTCTTGATGTTTTAAGTTACTTGGTGAGTAGTGGATGTGATAATTTAGTGACAAGGGAGGGTGTGACCACCTAGCGGATGTGATATGAATTTAAAACTATAGTTTTATTAGGTGATTTAATAATGTTTGGGGAAGGTTTTGATACACCAAGCTCCCTTTTTCCAGATGCTTCTCTGTCAGATAAGAATCCCTGTGCTCTTCCTTTGCCCTTCCTTGTCTTTTTTTCTGCTTGCCCATTCATGGTTGACAGCTACCTAACAGAGCTGGTTGTTTGAAACTTGTCAAGAGAGAACATTTGTGTCACTCCAAAAGTCATGTTGAAATCTAATCACTGATGTGATGGTGATAGGAGGTGGGACCTTTGCAGAGGTAATTAGCTGGAATAGGATTAGTGTCCTTATAAAGTAGGCCTAAGAGACCTCACTCACTTCTACTATGTCAGGACACAGCTAGAAGTTTCAATCAAAGAGTCAAAAAGCAGTCCTTCACCAGACACTCAATTTTCTGGTGGCTAGTTCTCAGATTTCCCATCTTCTAGAACTGTGAGAAAGTACATTCTGTGGTGTATAAGTCTCTAGTTGTGTGTATTTTGTGACAACATCCCAAATCAGCCAAGACAACACCCTGATCATTCAGCTTGAGTTCAGAGGAAGAAATCCAAACTAACATCTCTACCTTCAATGTAAAATAGGTTAAGACACAAAACTCTTTCTAAAGGTCAAATATCACCTTTTATATTCACACCCCATTCAAATATTTATATAATATAGATCAAGGGAACTACTTATCAGCTTTAAACCTCCATATGGATCAGAAACAATTTTGAGATAAAACAAATTTTGTGCTTTGATGGTGGGGAAAATAATGAGTTACGGTATTCTTACTCATAGTCTTAGTATTTAAAGGAGATTTAGACATTATTCAAATGATAATAACAATGTAGAAAATTATAATAAGCAGTTGGAATAGAAGCTAATGCTTCTGTGAAAATTATTCTAAAGATGGTTGGACCAGAGAAGAGGTCGGTGGAGGGTTGTCTAGGTGAGTACCATTTAGTTGAGATTTGAATGTTGAGTTAAAAGTTAACCCCATGAAAGGAAAAGTGCTTATGGAGACTTAGGAATGGCATCTTAGGCAGAGAGAACTTCTCATGAGGTATTTCAAGGTGTGCCAATTGCAGGGTCCCTTGGCCAGTTTGAAGGAACAAGAGGTTACTGAGGTTTGAGATTTTCAGACAAACAAGAGAATATGCAGGACTTGATTGATCTGTTAGGAATTTTACTTATTTATATATTTAATTAGTTAGTTAGTGGTGATTGAACCCAGAGTGCTTTAACATTAGGCTAACTACCCAGCTCTTTATTTTTATTCTGAGTTTCCTATGGTCACACTAAATTGTGGCTGGCCTCTAACTTGTGATCCTCCTGCCTCAGTCTCCTGAGTCACTGGAATTTTACAGGCACTCTCCACTATGCCAAGCAAGAATTTAATTTTAAATGTTAATGAAAATAAGGGTTCTAAAATATAATAGAAGTGAGGATAAAATTATTTTTTTTGAAAAATATATTTAAGAAAAATAGATTTTAGGGGGAAAAGCATACACAAGTGGATGAGGTGAGACAAATTTAAGAGGTGATTTCATTAATTTGTGTGAGATGTGTTTCTTTCATGTACAGTGAATTGAAAAGATCTTGAAAGTTAATCTTATAACTTGTAGCCTCTATTTTTCAGCTTTAGATTTTAAAGTTCTTGGTAGGCTGGATGCTAGATCAGATATATTTTTGACAAGGTTCAGAACAATTCATAATATAAAATGACAGGATACACATGAAGACTTTCATGGAATTCTGCCCCATGGCTGGATACAGAAAGTTCCACTGACTCCACATGTTTCAGGTTCAAGTATTAACAATGTGCTCTACTAAAAGCAATATTATCTGGGCTGGGGATGTGGCTCAAGCGGTAGCGCGCTTGCCTGGCATGCGTGCGACCCAGGTTCCATGCTCAGCACCACATACAAACAAAGATGTTGTGTCCGCCAAAACCTGAAAAATAAATATTAAAAAAATTCTCTCTTTCTCTTTAAAAATAAATAAATAAATAGATAAATAAATAAATAAAAGCAATATTATCTAAATATTAAAAGATGTTCACATTAGACAGCTACTTAAAAGACAAGTAAATGAGTGCTACCTAGCTTTATCTTCATGTTTCTATTGCTAAATACTTGCATCCACAGGTATGCATTGGACATATCTTTTGTGCAAAACACTTCATTGGCAGTGATATTTAGGGCAGTTTTCACACCCTCTCCTAATCCTTTCGGAAAAGGGCTTGCATGTCATAAATGCTTTTTATTACTAAAGAAGAATGTAATCTTGCTCCAACCAACACCTGAAATCTAATAGTCCAACTTTGGTAAGCCAGCTTGGTACACAGACTCACCAAGTAGTTTCATGTCTCTGAAAATTTGCAAGTCTTTTTGCCTGAAAAAAAAATGCTTCTCCCATTTTCTTGGATTCAGATTTTCATTCTTTATCATTTATCTCAGATGTCACCATAGCTAAGAAGTATCCTCCAGTCACTTCCACACCTCCGATCCTCAAGGCACTTAAATATCTTCATTTTTTCTTTCCTGAATCCTTTTTAAATGTTTAATCACTGCACATGTCACATGTGATTAGAATTTTCTTATAAATATCTAATTTTTCTACTGTAAACTCCTGGATGGCTTTATTTTTAATTCACTTTAATTCATAGTACACTATGTAAATGATATATACTCAGGAAATGTTGTTGGAGTAAACTAAGCTGTGCCCCATAAAAATCTTTCCAGAGTTCTCTCTGTGAAAACTCTTATTGAAAAATATGTCTCATTACATGTATCTTGGCTCTAATGGTTCTTGTTGAGTGCCATCATTCATTCAGGGCATGCACCTTGCCTTTGACACTAATTAGATTGAGTCAGTTAATAAGATTGCTATGGCATATTTATGATACAATTGTGGAAATAAGTTATTATCCCTGTAGAGATATTTCAAATTAATCTTATATTTTCTTTAGGTTTTTTTATCTTTAGATACGCCAAATAAGGGAATTGAGTATTCACATTTTTTTCAAAATGCATTTGAGAAATAATTTTAAAGTGTGAACTGCTGAAATAATATGCATTTATCTTTTTCCCCTTATCTCAGAGCTCAAAATTATAATTTATTATATTGAGTTCTGAGGAGCAAGCACTATGGAAATGCATTAAAAATAAAGGACATAAAATTTTATAATAATTTGCTCTTTAGCAATCAAAATTCAGACTATTTTAAACCCTGCAAATATATTCTGAACAACAAACTTCATAATGCTAATATTTTATATAAGCGTGTACTTTGCAATTGATAGAACCCTTAAAATATATCATTTTTATATGGAATAATATTCTTAGCATTTTGAGATCTTTCTGTGGAAAGAACTGAGGCTATGAAGATAAAAGCGACACAGTTGCCACTCTTCTGGAACATTCATCCTAATTAGAGAGACATAATAAGGCACAACCTATAAGGCATGATTAGAACTAAGAGGTGAGGAAGTGCTTGTATTGGGATAAGGAAGATGATGCTGAGGGTATCCATAAGCAATATGAAGTAAGGTAAACAATATCAGCTTTTGAGTGAAAAGAAAATTAGCCCCCCCCCCCCCCAAAAAAAAAAAAACAATGGTCCCAAAGCCTGACTGAATGTGGGCATCATGTCTCACGGAAAAAGAGGCTTCTCCAAAGAGAGACTGGTGAATGGAAAAGGGGATCCAAGGAGTGAAGGTTGACATTTTCATCAAGGAGCTATCCAGGGGAGCACTCAATCTTATTTAACTTATTCTCGTTCCATAGCTCAGATTACTTATATCACTTAGAATTCTGCACAGAGGGACTGCCCAAAATTTCCAAGAAACAACTGCCCTATTCACACCTCTTTGGGGAATGAAAATAATTACACATTTTATGTTTTAAATTCTTTTTATTGCTTTGTATAGACAAAGAAACTATTAATTGTGATCTGGCTTCTCTTTTAAGTCTCCTACAAAACAAAAAAGACTGTGTATGACATGAAGGTAAACATTCCCATTTCTGTGGGAATTAAACCTCTTTGTGTTAATAGATGACGTTTGGATGTGAACTCCTTTAATGTAAAGCTATCCCTAGGAGTGAAGAGGGCCAAAATATTCTATAGAAATTAAGTTTCAGTGCCTGTACAACTGAGATGATAGCAAATTTAACAACATAGAAGATATTCAAGAAGAAAGAAGATATTCAGAGGCAGAATGTGGGTTAGTGCTTGCATTCATTTTGGTAGGGGGAGTTAACTGCTATTTCTCTGCATAATTTTGAAAGACTGTTCTTTAGTTTCTTTATCTGTGAAAAGCAGACATTCATGATATTTGCTTTACGGGATTCTGATAAAGATATTCAGCTATTTTAAGCAAAATTGGATTTAAAAAGGGAAACAGTGTTTATACAAGCACTGGCAAAACCTGGCAAGCATATTCAAGATCTAGTAATGACTTCCAGAAAACAAATTACAAGAATTGATCACTCTGTGCCACAATCAGGAAGCTGGGGAATCAGTATTGCTGCTACTGCTGCTGCTGCTGCTAGCTCCAGAAACATACCACTGTCAATTCTGTCCCTAGGTCAGGGAAAGGCTGCTTCAGTATTTGGTTCTAGAACTATACTCTCTCAGATGCGCTAATTGTAAATGTGAGGGGGGGCGGTGTCCATGTAGTGCAATGTGTTGACATTGTCAGTTTTTAAAAATAGGCCCCAAATTCAGATCTCAAGAAATTGCATCTGAGTAGCAGAATCTTAATAACATCTCTAAGCCCAGTAATGAAGGAGCCTAGTGATGAAATCCAGCTTCCCAGACTTTGTCACATAAGAAGAAAGAAAAGGCTCACCTTCAGGGTTAAAAATATCAATCTTCTGTGATGGGTAGCATACTTCTATCTTTTAATCTTCAGTATTTATATAGATTAAATAATCAAAGAAGGTTCTTAGTAGTGGATGCATTTGAAATAATTTTTCTTAAAACATATGAACAAAACAAAATTGCTATTTGGAGTTACTGGGGCAAGGAAAAAGTATTAGGTGACCCCAGACAGATAGGAAAGAGTAGTTACCAAAATAAAAACTTACGATGTATTAATTTATTTATAATTCAGCTTGTTTCTATAGCTCAAAAGCAAAATCAGAAACATGAAGGTATGAACTAAACTTGGTACGATATAGAAAAACCAAGACATACTGAGACTTTTAGCCACAGCAAGAACTTACATTTAATATCACAGTCATTAGAGAGCTAATGGAATCACTTTAATTAGATAGAGACTAATTATATTTAAATTTGTAATTATTTTTGAATTTGTGGAAGGAAGAAGACTCCACAACCATAGAAAACACACTTTCAGGAAGAATGGACAGTTCTGAGCAGAATGTGGGCAAGCCAAGGGTAGGGAGATGGAACAGATAAACTAAGCAAAACATGATGAGACCATGGGGAAAGTTTTTAACAATGGTAGTGGGAAGAAACCATGTGTATTTAGTGGAATATAATTACATATCAATAGATAATTGGATGGGAGGGTGTTTTAGTGAGCTTTTTCATTGCTCTAACTAAAAGACCAGACAAAAACAATTTCAGAGGAGAAAAAGTTCATTTCAGGATCACAGTTTCAGAGGTCTCAGTCCATATCTATTGCTCTGGGGCCCAAATGAGGCAGAACTTCATGATGGAAGGGTGTAGAGGTAGAAAGCAGACAGAGTGCTCCCTTTACCACAGACAAATTGTAAATCTCAATGTTGTGCCCCCAGTGACACTCCTCCTCCAGTCACACCCCACCTGCCTACAGTCACTGCCCAGTTAATCCCTATCAGTGGATTAAAACATGGATTCAGTTAAGACTCTCAACCCAATCATTTCACCTCAAAGCTTTCTTGCATTGTCTCACACATGAGCTTTTGGGGGACACTGCATATCTAAACCAAAACAGAAGGTATTTGAAGTAGATTATTTTGAGTTTAGAAAATATTTTGATGGTGGAGCATTCTTTAGGAAGAGGTTAGGGGAGAACAAAATGGCTTCTGTTCCATATGTTTAAAATGTTGACCTGCCTGAAGGCCTTTCATGAAAAAAAAATATTTTATTATATTTAAATATAATAGTATGTAATGTAATACTATGGTCAGAAGCAAGGTATTTTGTGAGGGAGAAAGTCAGGGGACCTTTTGAATTCCAGTTTTTAGTTCAATAAAGTGTCCTCCAAAAGGACTAAAAAAAAATTGTGGCAAAAATTTCCAGAAAAATCATACTAATGCAGTAGTTGAGAATGCTACATGTTATAGAAAGGCAAAAGAAGGTAATATTGTAAGTCATTAGAAACACTGGCAAGAGTATTTAGAATAAAACAACAAGAGAATAAACTGAATTCTTGCAGGTGAGGATGAAATAATTGATAAAGGAAAACAAAAAGTGGGAAATTAAGCATTTTGCCCCAAAACTTGGTCACAATGCCAAACTTATTTCTGAATGGGAAAGTAAAGGTAAGGAATAACAGAATCAAAAATTTAAGGGCTTTTTTAATGTTACATGTGTTTTCTGTTCATTTCTCATTTGTAGATTAGCATGTATGTTATGATGTGAGAGAATGTATAGGTATATACAGCAGGAATGAAAACATCAGTTTGTTACACAGTCACAGTTCATCTTGATGACTGCATTCTAATACGGAATGATCATGGGCTAAGAGAGAAAAAACTAAAAAGAGAAGTAAAATCATGAGAGAACGAGATGAGGAAGACAATAAAACCATCAGGAAGATCAAGGAAGGCTAAAGTTTTGAAAACTGGGGAGGGGACAGCAACCAATATACACAGCAGAAATTGTGAAGCATTGAAAGGGGAGATTAAAGTGGAAATTGATAAACTGTTGTGTAACCACCCTCCCTTTTCCAAGTTTTTAGGTATTGAACAGTATAATTTTATTTGAATTTTAGAAGCATGGTGTAATGAAATCATGCCAAGGGCAGGGAAGTCTGTTCAAGTTATAGTCACATGACAGTGGGGTAAAAGGAAGAAGTGAAGTTGAATAAGCCTCTCCGCCATTTTTTTCCCCCAAAATTTCAGGTATATCTGGCCCTCCCTGAACTATAGCTGAGAAAATGGCAATTAGCATAGTCTGTAAAGGACAGAGTCAAGATTAGAACACAGATTTTAAGAAAATAAATTGGAATTGTCTTCCTCATATTAAGTTATTCTCACTGTAAGATCAATTACTTTTAGAAAAGACAGAATTGAAGATTATGCCACATTTTAAAACAGTTTTTTCCATATCTGCTAAAACTCCCAAGATTTACACCAAAACTTGACTTTTCAAGAAGAATAAATTTTAGAAACTGAGAAGTCACAAAGAGCTTTATTAAAGCAACTTTGAAGGTATTTACATGATTTCCCCTGAGACAAAGAAGTTGTTCACAGTACATTCACCAAACAACAAGAACAAAAGAAAAAAAAAGTTTGTTTATTTAAACAGATACAAGGTGTTTTGAATGCTTTGTTTTCCTGATTTTGCTAGCATTGATTCATTCATTGATTCATTTATTTTCTGGATCTATATTTGTTTTCTCTTTCTTTTACAAGAAAAGGCACTGAATTGTTTGTTTCAGACAAACAAACAAACAAACAAAAAAAACCAATTTAGTCCAAGAAATTGGTTACAAATGCAGTGAAAATAAACAAGGGAAGGTTTAAGCAATCCAGATAGCAATACTAGAAACTGCACTAGCTTTTGAGTACAGACAAAAAGGAAGAGGAGGAGTGGAGGTACCAGAGTCAAAGGTCCAGGTCTCTCCAAAAGAGTTGGGCCTATCCAGGAAGCCTCAGTCCAGGATCAGCCGGATTTTCTTCCATGGAGGGGCCACCAGAGACAGCATTTTAAGGTCTGAGTTGTGTCTCCCCAAACTCAAATACCTCATAATGTGACTGTTTCTGGAGGGAGGACCTTTAAGGAATTAAGATAATATGAGGTCATTTGAACAAACCCCAATCCAGTATTTCTAGTGTCATTGAAAGAAGGAGAAATTAAGACATGAAAAATGCACAGAGCCCAGGGCAACTGTTTGCAAGCTGAGAAATGACAACTCACAAAAAACAAACGTGCTGACTGATACCTTGACCTTAAACTTCTAGCCTCTAAAACAGTGAGGAAATAAGCCTGTTACATAAGCCACCAGTTGTGGTATTTTGTTATGGCAGCCTTAGCAAACTAATACAAACAAATGCTCCTTTCCTCTAGCTTCTCTTTAGCAAAAGTTGTCATTGACCAGGAAACTGGAAATATAGCTGCTAATATACCCCACCCAGCACACCTATGACATGAATTAGAAAAAAGCACAGGTATAGCAAACATGGTCATAACCCACACATCATAGAATCATGACATACTGTACCACCATTTTATCCTTATTTTAAAGAGAAAGCAAATACAAGGCTCAGGTCAAGGTAGTCACCCCAGATCACAACTTAGCTATGCCTCAGAATGGGGTAATAGCCCCATCAAATCAAATGATTTGCTGTCTCCTTTGCCATTTTCAATAAAAATGTTAACTTGAGCTTCAACAATGAATATGGTAGCCTAAGAACGCTAATATAATCAAGGTTTTCTGTGTGTATACGCAATAAGTAAATTCTCCAGAATGTAGTCACAAAGTTTAAATAGTATTAACCAATGTTTGAAATAGTAGCATCACATTTAATGTTATGCTTTGTTTCTAAACTTTAAGTGTGTTACAGTAAACATCTTTTTAAATTGAAATTCTGCAAGTGTGTGTGGAGTGGGGGAGGGAGATTTAACAGTAGTTCCAAATAAAGTGATTAAAGTTAGATGTCCTAAGGAGTAAAATTACAGTGTCTATATAGTGCCACTAGACATTTTAAAATTCCTTTCATTAACTAACTGGATTATCAAATTACAATTTTTTTATTTTACTTCTCTAGACATATCTGATTGAAATTGATCAGTTTTGCTAAAGCAATTAGTCATTAAGGAGGAAAGTAGTGAACTAACTGTTCAAGAGTGTGTAGAGAAAGCAACTAGCTGAGTACACAGCTCTTAAATCTGATACAAGCATTTCAGTGGTTTTCAAACAGGCCACCACTCAAGTGCTCAATACATAATGGTGCCAATCACAGACTATTTGAAACTGATCTGTGATTATCTGTGATTTTTTTCAGAATTTTCTACCCAATGCTTGGGGTGGGGGGCTGTGTTATTGCCAATAGTTGAAATGATTTGGCATTCATATTTTAAAACATTGATGGGGTATCTAAAAAATACACTGCATTCTGCCATAGGTAAATATAAATTCCTATGAGGCGAAATGACGTGCATATTAATGGAACTTTTTTCAAGCACATGCTCTCACCAATGGCAATAGTGAGGCAGTCAGTCTGTTGCCTTACAAACTGTGCTGGGGAACAAGTGAGTAGCCTACTAAATAAATGATTTTGATTACTTCATCAATTTTTTTTCACCCATGGCGGTTGTCTTCCACCAGCACCCGATTTGCAATATACCCTCTTATTCTTTTTCCTCTTAAAACTTTCAGACTCCCAGGATTTCTGATAACTCTGTAATAACCTTGAGAGATATGCTCAAATAGTCTTTCATGTCTTAGGATCCTGAAGATGTATCACCTTTTTAATAGGATCTCTTGGTTGTTTTGAATAATTCATGGCTCACATAAGACTTTAACAAGGAAAAATGCATAGTTTATATGATGTTTTTCTGGCATTCTGCATATTGATTGTCTATTATATTTTATGTCTCGATTGCAATATTTTCTGAAATAATTCACTTTTAAGTGGTAGGACTATAATACCAAGAGTGACTCAAAAATCTATATGCTAGGGCTTTTTCATATTTGCATATCTAGTCCTTCTTCATTTAAAAATTTAAAACAGAGATATTTCTAGATGCTATAGAATTATAAGACATTAAGGGAGTCCCATTTTTAACAGAGCCCATGATCTTCTTTCAGTCATACTAAAATTCAGTGCTTTTACAAACCATATCTCAACCCCTCTTTGAATGCATAGCTGTGATGATGCTTATTAAATTACTGTTGTTACTTTCCTGAAAATTGCAATTATTATGCAAACAAATAGTCATGGGATAACCATACAGAAAGAAAATAATATTTTCATCGATATTTTAAGCATGCATTACTTTTCACTTTCAGTTCAGGGGAGAAAAAAAAAACAATAAAGCAAAATTAGACCTTATTGGGTAAGTACAGGAAGACTATTTGTGTTTGAAACAACTGTTCTTCCTTCCTCATTTTTTAGTTCCCATTAATGAACAATGTGTAGACATAGTGTGAAATCCATTATTGCCTATACTTTACCAGCCTGCATTTTTCAGAAAAACAAATATTTGATTTTAAGTTCTCTGAAATATATTTCAGAGTGAATTTGTCTTCAATGACAGAAAACAAGGAGATATTAAATACAAGCTAATTTTAAGAAGATTTTTTTAAAATAGGGAACATACTCCTATTTGTAAGAGATGTATGTAAATCAGTTTTCACTGAAATATATCTAAGCACGTTTTCTAGGTCAGCCGATTAAATAGAATCCATCCAAATGACCAGTCAATTCATTCTTTATATGACTCGAATACAATAGTGTGATTGCTTCCATTTGAATGTAAAGACAATCAAAAACATAAAAGATTTAATATTCTCTGTAAGTATACAGTAAAAAACAATCACATGAATATAGTTATGTTTCATCTTTTATCTTTTCTGCAGCCGTTTGTGCTTTTTCTTTGTTCAGATAGTTGTTAAGTAGAGAGAGCTTGAGATGACATGCGTATGTGAATTTGTGTGAGAAGTGAACAAATATTCAGTTTTAAAAACAACACTGACTGCTTAACACATTTTTGCTATAAAATAGTACATTTCAACTTTAGTAAAATTTACAATATGACATGACAATGTATTTGATATTAAAGCTTAAATTGTGTAGGAAATACTCCAAGCTACATCATTCTCAAATTAACTCCTTTTAAGTTTAATATAAATAATAAACACATCCATAGTATTAGGAACATTTGTTTTTAAATCAATGAGATAGAATCTGTACTTCATGAGTCTAACATATCTTGTTGGGGTAACTCTCTAGGTCATTGCATAAAATTTCATCAAGCTTCTTTGGGAAATATTTTAAAAATCCTACTTGAGTATATGATAAATTTGATTTAGGTTTGTTTTAAAGCCACTGATTTCAACTGAAGATGACTTTTCCTCAGGGGATATTTTTGATGTCTGGGAAGAATTTTGGTTTTAGAAATTGGGCCAATAGTACTGTCAGTTAGTGGCTGGTGGCCTGGAATCCTGGTCAACATCCTATGATATGCAGAGAAGCCCTGTCATCGTTATTCAGTCCACAGTGTTAATAACCCAGAGGTTGAAAAGCTGTGTTTAAAGGAATTTAAAACGAAGATGCTGCTCTCCCTTTCAAAATGAATAGTTACTGTGTGCAAGGTGAAAAGTTGTCTCTCCTTGAAAATTCGGTGACAATTGTGGTCAGATATCTATATAATCTCTGAAACAAAGCTGCATCTCTCTCAAACTCTGTGTATCAGTTCTAAGAAAAAAAAAAACATGATTATATAACTTTTTTGTCCTGTGACCAAATTGTGATTTATTAGTAAGATTTAAAATATTCTGAAAGATTGCTGCCAGACAAATGCAATAAAAGTTTATTTGTAAAAAGCCTACCATTTGTGATTAGATAAGATGGGAAGAATGTAATCTGGAGAACGAAAAATACAGGACAAAACAGTAAGTTTGAAAGAAGCATCCTTAATATTTTGACATAGATGATAATGATGACAGGCAAGCCTATAACAATGTTCTTTCTAGAAACATTGTGAAGATGAATTAAACTGAAGGGATCATGATTCAACCATGGAAAATTGGATATTTAAAGTAGTTAAAAGAGTCCAATCTACTGGCTGATATAGACATGCTTTGTGATGTGAAAGGAAATGAAGAGATCAACTATTTATTATTATCAGTATTCTAACCACTGTCTGTGGAGTACTAGTGTAAAAGATGCCAAAGAATTTGATTAAATGCTTGTACAAGGTTTTCTAACTTTGATGGACAAGATGAGATCATGAAACAGTGTCTACTTGTGTATTAGGTACTTTTAAGGCTAAGTATGCTTATGTTTGTTTTTTTTTTTTCTCCTTAAAAGCTCACATTAATGATTATCATTTTGAGGTGTTTCAGTTTTTGCAAATCAATAAATAATATAAATGGTTGTATTGACCCAGTTGGCAGCATGTTTTAAAGCAACAACATTTTCGTTTCAAATAACAATACTACTGTGGAATCAATGATAATTCAGTATCCAATCTTCTGATTGAGTGTTCATAAAATTAAGTCATTATAAATTAACCTTCCACTGCTGATGGGCCATCAGGGCTCAATATTTGAGTGTGCAACCTGTGTAGTTACACCAGATTCTGTATTTGATTTAATATTATGCTGTCATTGTCTTAAAATTATTAATATTTATTAAACAAGGAGCCATATGTTTTCATTTTTCACCAGGCCTGTACATCTATGTAGCCAGTCCTAAGGGACATCCCAAGGAAAAAGGAGAAAATGGATACACACTGGTAAGAAGCACCCACGAGGAGAGGTCCTGGCAGAGAGGAGCCACCATAGAGAGCATTATATGCATCTCATTAAAAAAAGGAATATTAACCTTAGTAGTACAAATGGTTTAGCCTCTTAGTTGAGGGCATTTTTCTGAGCACTGTAGAATCTTTAGAAACATTCCTGATTTCTTTCCACTCAATATAAGTAGCAACATCTTACTGTCTTTCCTCATCCATAATTAATTTGTGGCAACCAAAATATTTCTCCAGACATCATCTGATGTTCCTTGTGGTATAAAATTGCTGCTGGATGAGAAGTCCTGCCTTGGAATGATACACTGAAAGCCTTCTTTCTATTCCTTTGTCTATCACTGAACAAGCAAGAAGCCCAGGCACAGAACAGATCCCATGCTCCCTAATTAGATGAACTTTGCAAGTTCTTATCCAGTCCAAGTCAATTCATAAATTTGAAAGAGGTGCTATTAATAATAATTCTAGGAGAATAAATTTAAACTAACGGTGCTGGTCCTTAGGGGATTACCTATAGGCCACATACAACTAAATATGACCTGGGAAAGTTTACAATTAGGAACAGGTTGTAAATTGTGCACTGAATGAAAAAAAAAAAAGCATTTTAAAACTCACAATTTATCCATGTACACTAAGTAACTAGGTCAACTTTCAATTTCAAAGGCTTAAGTCCTTCACTGTAATGTGTAGACAACTAGAGAGATAATCTTCTTCAAATTCCTATGGGAACTTGTAGAAGCCATGCTCATACACTAGAATCTGAAATTTCATTGCATTGAATTCAAATGCCCTGCTTCACACATAGGTGCCATGTGTTTTTTTGTTTTGTTTAGTTTTGTTTCTGGCAGCACATCTGCCTTGAAGGATCTTAGTCCATTGGCAATGCTGGTAGCAACTTTGGCCAGCTTATTCTTATAATTCCATCTATTGTGATAAGCAATTTTATGTGACAAGTTAAATGTACCACGGGCTACCAGATGAAACATTCTTGGTGAGTTTAAAGGTATCTGGAAGATACTCAGTCAAGTAGATTGCCCTTCCCTGTGTGAGTGGTCATCACCCAATCTTCTGAAATGCCTGAGAGAACACAAAGACAATGGAGGGAGGAGTTTACCACTCTTTCTTCCTATCTGCCCACTTGAGTGAGGCTTGAGTGAAATTCTCATGCCCTTAGACCAGGACTGACACCATTCCTCCTCTGATTGTCAGATGTTTGGAATTAGACTTGAATCATACCACTTCCTTTTCTGTTTCCAATTTGCACATGGCAGATTGTGGGACTATTCATACTCCATAAGCAAGTGAAACAATTTATTTTCTATCTATCCATCCATCCATATATATCTATCTGCTTTTGGTTCTGATTCTCTGGAAAACACTCACTAATGTACCTACTTATTGGCAAATGTATTTATGACTGTCCTCCCTGCAGAACCTAACTTCTAGGGCTTGTCACTTTTCCACTTTCCAAATGTGTGAGAGTTAAATAGCATTAACAGCAGAAAGTCAATATATATATGTTGCAAGAGAATATTCAATTTCCAAAATACGCAATGTATAAAAAGAGTTTAATATTTGATAAAACATATATTTTCTGCATAACAGAAGAGTAATTTAAAAATATAATACTATACATTATAATACTATACATTAAAAATATAATACTATACATTAATTTACCTTTATTTAGGTATCTTCTTTAGATCAATAATTTAAAGTATGAAAGAAATTCTTAACCACCTAAATACTATTTATTATCTGTTGGGCAGAAAAATATAACTTCAGACTGGGCATGATAGCACGCACCTGTAATCCCAGTGACTTGGAGGCTGAGCAAGGAGGATTTTGAGTTCAAAGCCAGCCTCAGCAACTTAAGGCCAATTAGCAAGGCTCTAAGCAACTTTATGAGAACCTTTCTCAAAAAAATAAAAAGAGATGGGAATGTGGATCAGTGGTTAAGTGCCTCTAGGTTCCATCCTTGGTAACGAGAGAGAGTGAGAGAGAGAGAGAGAGAGAGAGAGAGAGAGAGAGAGATATGCAACTTTCACTAGTAAAAGAAAATGTTATGAGATTGTTGCTTTTGATAAAATATTTTAATATTTTATGTTTATAGTACTGAAAGAACATTTTAAAAAGGACTGTAGTGACTTTTTTATTAATAGAATTCTGTGTGGTTTTATCTCAGTTATAAAGTTATTTTTCATTTACTAAAATTTGAACTTACTTTTTCTGTGCATGTCATCATATTATGCATGAAAAAGTTATAAACTACAAGTGTAACTTGTTCTAATTATTATTATTTTTGTTTTTCAGAGCAACAGGATTTTTACATGTTTTGAAGCATTAACGATACAATTAAGTCTTAATGATATGCATTTTTATTTTCCTGTCTTTTTATCTAACCACAAATGATCTAATGGTTTAAAAATGTAGACTTTGCTGTCACATGAAAACTTAATTCTTTTATAGGAACAAATATTCAATATTTTCAATGTCATTAGACTTGTAAAAGTAATGAACTTTATGCACACAACAGGCAAACTCATCTCACTTCCATCTAATAATTGTCGTAAAATTCCAATGGATCCTTCTTTTCACTGGTAGTTTTATTTATTCAAGTTCATTCTTATTCCTACTCAATCAAAAATTTCATTACTGTTCCAAGTTCCATGTCAACATTTTCAAATTCATCTTTACCTACATCCACATCTTCTGTCTGCTCTTTTTTTTTTCATTTTGTTTTTATTGTTTTACTTGTGACAAAATATGGCTGCTCCTCACTCTCAATTTTTGAAGTACCTTTATACAGATGATATGTTTTCAAATTCTATGTTCAAATTTGTTGGATTTTCCTTGTCCTGCTATTTGCAATATGTTTGGATTGTACACATTGAAAAGACCTAGGTAGACTTCTGAATTTGAAAATGGACGGCTCTGTCTCTACAGATGCATCCAGGACTGTTTCAATACAGTGTCTGTAAGTGGTCTCATTTCTCCTCTAGTGCTTACCTCACTTGGTTAAGGATGGCTTCTATATCCAGGCCTGATTTAGCTGGTGACCTCACCAGCTTCTTACACCCAGGCATAGGTCATGTCTATCTTTTACTCTGAACAAATTTGCTAGTATATTCTGCAATTTTCCACCTCCAGGCTCCCTGGCTTCTTTATGGAGTGTTCCTATTCTGATTGCTTTCAGCATTATTCACAGAGATTCCCATTTTCAGTGAGACACTTTCCTTCTGTGAACATACTGTTATTGGCTTTTTCTGAGATTTGCCACAGTTAACAACACATGGCCCTTCCTGTGGCTCCTCACTGCTTTGTCACAACTTCTGAATCTCTCACAGAGCTCTGCTATGCTGATCTGATGTGTCATGAGTTATTAATAATGTGAATTATGATTATATTCTCAGCCTTTTAATTCTGCTCAGGATGAAACTTTTAAGGCATGACTTTTCTGTTTCTACAAACTAATTATGAGGAAAAATGCAAAGAATCAGGAGCAAATTGTTTTCACATCCAAACAAGAAGTCCACCCATTGCCTTTTTTTTAGTTAATCATATTTCTATATTTATGTCAATAATGGAAAAGATCATATTAATTATGCAAGTGGATATATTATTTATCTGTCCATGTCTCTCTGTTTCTTTCTTCTTTCTTTTTCTCACCATTACTTCTTCCTTTTTTATTATGGATGGAGTGTATATGGCAAAGAATAATGAAGAGAATATGAATGATGAGAAATAAGCATTGAAGATTCAATTACACTGACAAAAATCTGGTAATATAAAAATGCAATTAATTTAAATGTCATGGGAGAAAGAACCTAAAAATCATATATTTTTATGGAGAACAAATATGTTTCAACATTCTGTGTTTAATAAGCATATAAAAGATTTCTATTATGTATACCTTTGAAAGTTTTCTAACTTGTTTCAATTTTAAAACACATTTAAATTTACTCCTCAAATATGTACTTTCAAGGCAATGTAAAAAACACTGGAAAAGGTTTACTAAATATTAATAAAGGGTGCTAAATCTCAAAATGAATTACCTACATGAGAACATGCAGAGGGTGTAGGAAATATTGTACAGATTATTTCCTCTCTGTATATTTTCTCTGCTCTACAGAAACAGAATTTAGATAATCTGAATTATTTAGAAGAATGCTTTTATTGTTAGAATTCTTATTGACTCTGAAAAAAATTCTTTTCTGTTTTCTATAGAGGGGATTCAGATTTCTTATGCCAGAAGTGTTTTGTTCTAACGTTATACAGATTATATTAGCTTCATTTCTTTATCAATTTCTTGTATGTATACATTTTTGAGAGGGTATAGCACAAAATATGTACTCAATACATGGTACATGGTCTCAGTTCCTTACGAAAATCTTTAGAGCTCCCTTATCACAACTCAGATTATCCAAATTTTAGAAAGATAAATTGGAACACACAGTGTACATATAACTTACTTCAGGAGGGTCTTGGTAGTACACAGTAATGTTTCTGAAATAAAATCCATGAAACATTTCATATTAATTGGAATTACAAACAATAGCAGCAACAAATAAAAACATTTTAAACCATTCCAATATCATTAGGAACATGTTTTGTCCAACAAATGAGTGATAAAAAATTTCTGTTTAAACATTTCTGGATTTTAAAGTGATTTCAAAGTGGTGGATACACATTTAGCAAGGTAGGAGACGTCAGAGCAATGTACTAAATGGTTAAAAGCAATTTTCAAAACAAGACTAGACAATAATTGAAACATTTTCAGTGGTATGCACCTATCACCAGAGAGTACATACAGAGTTTATTGGAGATGTGATGAAAATTTGAGATTTTGAGTATACAGAGTTCTGGTAAACTAGGTCTTGCTTTTGACTTGGTAGGAATTTTCTTGTGTTCTATTTCCAAGCCTTTACAGCAAACAAAACTATGCGCCTACTAAGTATATAGTGGCAATGCATCCCTTGCAATTGGGTTCATTTTTTCTCTTAGAAGAAGTATGGCTAATAGAACTAAAACAATTTATATCAACATAAAAGTACATAATTTAAGTGTCAAATGAGTAGTAAAAGTGATGAAATCTAGAAGAATTTAGAGATTTAGAAATGGAGTGACAACAGTACTTCTCGTTCTCCCATTTGGCTTTACCAGACCCCCCAAGAAATGATTGAATTCTAGGGAAGGAGCCATTTGGATGTAGTGATCATTCTTAAAGTTCTATCGTCAAAGCTGTATTTGTTTCTACTAAATATTGTATAAGGCTGTGGCTGGGCTGTGTCAGGGGGTACACCATATGTTTATGAGAGAAAGAAAGAAAGAGACAAAATTGTTGTAAACACTTCCCATGGGATCTAAGAAATATTACTGTGTCAAAGATTGTGATATATATTATGGATATATTGAGTGCTTCTTTTGTCCATTCATTCATTCATTCATGCATTGACTCATTTATAATTTAATTATCTATTAATGTGTCAAATATGGTTCTAATTATATGATAAATAGTGGTAAAAATGAGCCAGCTTTTTTGGAATGTCTCACATGCCTTTCAGATTACAAAACTGCTGTATAACAGAAATGACATTTGATTAGTATACCCAGAAAGAGTCAAATTAAGTTCAGTTTATGGCAAAAGAAATATTCAATATAAGAAAGTTATTTGTCATTTTTATGCTTTCCAATTTTCTCATAAGACATAAGTTCAAGGATTCTATATCCATTAATATTGCAATTTCTAATTATCTACTCTTTTTAGCAAGAAAATGAAAAAAACCTTTTTATTATAAAATCTACTTGTCAGCAAGTTACACATTTACATTGAAAAATAGCATTTGTTCTTTTTGCTAAAACAAACTTAAAAATTAGTTGCCCTTGGATGTCCTTACACACTGTAGTTATATGTGTATTATTTAATATACATATATACATATATATGTATGTATATATACACACAGTATATATATATAATAACTATATAGAGATATATTATTATAAAATAAATTTGCTTAGATAAAAACCTTCTCTATAAATAAAAATATTTCACACACAATTTTTATTAGAAGTTTATGTATCATATTCTAGGTTTTCCAAATATTAACAACATATGTAAGGTTATATATGAAGATAAAATGCCAGGGCTGTTTTATATACAAACCTGTGGTTTTCAACAAAAGACAAGAAAACTCAGAGTACCTATCAAAATTTTCTTAAGACTTGGTTTGAAGAGAATGCACTATTAGTTGGGCTGCCTTACAAAAGTTTCTAAATATGACTAATAACGTAAAATCCTTTAAAATTAAATCTGTGCTTTAAATATAATTTTATTATTTATAATTAATTATTGAATCAAGACAATGTTTAATGAAAATTTTTCATATTTCTTCAAATATGTGTTGCAACTGTTACTCATCATGTTCTACACATTTCAATAATCCTTTAGAATTACGATAAGATTAACCTTAAAATTCCTCTGGAGGATGAAATGACTTGATCTGCATTCTCCAATTCAAGCTTTCAATTTGCTAAAAATTTGAGTATGGTCTACATGAACACATATATCTAACTTTTGGATAAAAATTACCTAATGTTAATGAAGATTGGAATAGATTTTGATAGGCTGTTTATAAGCTTGAGATGCTGATAGCCTGGCTCAGTTCATATCTGAAGGCTCAAGAACCTGGGTGGCAACTGGTGTAAATCCTGGAGTCCAAAGGCTAGAGATTCCAGAATTCTAATGTCTAGGGCAAGAAGAATGTTTCCAAACTGTATGAGAGAGAGCCAGACCAATTAGATTTTGCTCTGTTTTGTATGTTTGTTTGTTTATCCCATGAGATGGTAGGATATCTGAATGGAAGGTTCCACCCACATGGAAGGCAGTTTTTTGCAACTCAGTTCATGGACTTACACATCTTTGACCTCTTGAAATATGTCAAAGATACCCCCTGAAGCAATGCTTCAATAGTTTTCTAAGTATTCCTTAATCCACTCAAATTAACATCCAAAGTAGATCATCACAGTGTCCAACATGATGTTCAGGGTTAAAAACATCTTCATGCATTGAGTTTTCATAATGATTGTAGGCGGCTGATACATATGGCCATTCATATCTATTAGGCAGACGTGGTAGGAGTGGGATCTTCTACCAATTAACTATATAAGTAAGTTTTTTTTATTTGTTAAGTAAAGATTTATTCGTACACACACATGCGCACACACCCGCACGCACGCACAAACACACACACACACACACACACACACACACCCCTCCATGTATCAAACAGCATAGATAAGACACATTAACAATTACAAAGGAGGACAAGAAAAAACAGAAAAACAAGTAGAGGAAAATTAATCTAATATTCCATAAAATTCAAAGTAAGATCAAAAAAGATATACAGACTTAAGAGAAAATTAGATCTAATTCTAATAAATAGTAGTTCTCATCCCTTTATCCTAAGTCCTTCAGCAGATGGCCAAAGTTGCAAACAGAACCAAACCCTATATAAACTAAGTTTTTTTTCCCTGTACCACATACATACTTATGAAAAGTTTAATTTATAATTTAAACACAGTAAGGGATTAATATCAAGAGCTAGCAGTAAAATAGAATAATTATAATATATTCTATAATAAAACTTAGGTGAATATGGTTTCTCTTTTTCTTAAAATATTACATTACACTCTGCTCACATAGAAAACAAAACCTCAGATAAGGAGCACTAAATTTTTGTATTTAATGTATTGAATACAGAGATTACATACTACTCATAAATAATAATTACATAAATATTTAAAAATTTTCAAAAATTCTAAAAAGAAGAAATGGTACAATAAACACTCTAGATTCCCAGTAGACTAAAACTAGATGTGGATAACAAATCAGAAATAAAAAAGCTCATCACACACAAAAATTTAAGAAAAAAAAAACTCTTTTCAGACAACTCAGGAGAAAAAGAGAAAATTGCAGTTTCATCTGAGATACAATCAAAGCAAATATAACAAAGAGAACTAATAATTTTAAATTTTATATTAGATTTTTAGAAATTAACATTTGGCATATGCTAAAAACAGAAAAAAAGAACATAACATGAAGATGGAAGAAAAAATAGAAAATGGTAAATCAGCATCAAAATAGAAATTAGTAAATCATCAGCAAAATAGGACAAAGACAATTTACTGGGAACATAAACTTTTCTAAACAATTCTAATATAGATAAAAACATGAATGAGTTCAACTATTCATTGATAAAGGGAGAAACTTGTTTAAAAATCTTCAAAGCCCTCAGGATAGGTAGCATTAACAGGGAATACAAAGTTTAAGAAAAACAATTTCTGCAGATATTCAAATTGCTGTAAAGAATAAACAGAAAGTTGTCCTTTTCATTTTTTTTGAAGCTTGCATAACATTATGTCCAAACACTTCAAAGTTGTTGTACAAAAGGAAAACAATGAACCAATAAAATTTATTACTATATGAGAAAAATACCAAGTATTAGAAAACTGAAAACACTAAAATAAAAATAAAATGTGACAAGTAACAATGTTTTCCTCATAAATGCAAAATAATTTGATATAATACTAGACAATATGAAAATCAATTCACCTAGCCAGATGTTATGGCACATGCTTGTAATCCTAGCAACTAGTGAGACTGAGACAGGAGGATGGCAAGTTCAAGGCCAGCCTTGGCAACTTAGTGAGACTCTGTTTCAAAATAAAAAAAAGAGAAAAGAACTGAAGATATAACTCAGAGATAAATTGTTTCCAGGTTAAATCCCTAGTACCCTTTCCTGCAAAAAGTAAAGGAAATCAATTAGTCTATATATACATCTAATTTTTAAAATGTAGTATGCATTCTCAATTAAAGTAATCATTAATAAAATATGAAAAGACAAACATTTGTAATTAAATTATTCAAAAATATAATGATAATGTATGAAAAACAGGTCAATGGAAGACAATGGAAAGTCCAGAAATGCAGCTAGGTATCTATCAGAATTTTGTATATTGCAGAGGTTAGGAAGTAGATTGCTTATAAATCAAGTATAATTTTCTGGGAAAACAAATGAACCAACAAATTGGAATCTACATCCATCCAAAATGGAGAAAACCACTCATGGTAGAAAACAGACACCAAAATTTGAAAGAGGAAACCATGTGATAACTGTTTTGTAATCACACAGTGCACAAGACCTTTCTAGCTAGGAACAAATGGTGAAATGGTGTGAAGTGGAAAAAGACAGGAATTTTCTATCTAAAAATCAAACACTTTTGGGGTCAAGAGAATAAAAGTCTTCCACGGGAGAGTGCAAACCAAGCTAAGGAGGATAATCTGTCAAATGTGAAAAACTAGGTCTAACACATGACTGAAACAATTACGTGATTCCATAACCTCTTTCAAATTACTAAGGAAAAGAACCACCCAATTGTAAAATACAGACAAGGGGAAATAAATAGTTCACAAAAATGTAGATATAGGTGGTTCTTAAAAATAAAAGACGTTGAACATCATAATTAAAATAAATTGAAAACACACTGCAAGGATTACCAGATGCTGAAATGATGTATGATAACGTCAACAAAGATCAGACAAAATATTATCAATTTAGGATATCCTGCATATAATTCTAGAATGAACCAGGAAATAAAGATAAAATTAAAAGAAATGAGCTCAAAAATATTGCTAAAAGAAAATGACAACGGCAACTGTTGTATAGCCAGTAGTATGTTTTTATATAAAAATAGAAATATATATATTTATCTACACACTTATCTCTGTGTCATCTATCCATCTTTCTATCCATTCTTGCTCACACATAGAATATCTCTGACAAAAGTACAAGAGTAATAGGATTGTTTTGTTGGTGTAGGAAAACTGAGTGACTGAGAATCAGAGCAGGGAGGAAGAGTTGTCATGGTACAGTTATGCTTAATTTTGTATGTGTTAAGCCCATAGAAAATGGTACCTCATTAAAATCAGGAAAAGGCTAGAACTGATTATGGTGGATGGGAACTGCCCCCTGTAGTTTCCAGTATCTTCATGAATGAATCCTACTCTGAGGAAGTTTAGTCCTAAGTCTCCTCTGGCCAATCAAGTGGGAAATAGGTCACCAGGTAGGATGCTAGATATCCTTTTCCATCCCTTCATGGTATCTTCAGTCATGGCCTGAAGTTCCATGTGGACAGCTTTGTTCTGGCAATCTGGAGTCTCCCAAGATTTTGGTAATGACTGGGATGAAAATCAGGAGAGAATCCCTAATCCATGTGTGCTTTTACTACATGAAAGTAGTGGTGGTATATAGGGGACCCAGTTGATCTTCCTTACTGAGCTTTCTAGATTTGTGGGAAGCAGGACCTTAAATTCAGTATGCTGTTCTCTTGGTTTAGTTTTTCGAGGTCTGGGAATCTAGCCATAGCCAGTCCAACCTCCCTTCCCAATATCAAGATACAAATGGATACTCACTATTCCCTGTCTCTCAATGTGGCTTGCAATCTCTATATAGATATTCCAGCATCTGTATGGCACAGCAACCTGGGTCTCCTAAGACAAGGAGAGGGAGCCTAGAAATAAATAGATCCCAAGAATCCAGACTACAGAGAAAGACTGAACCACACAGTGGAAGCCACAACTTCCTCAAGTGTCATGTGTGGATTGGATAATTCTCAACCTAAAGCATTTGATTGGACAGGGCTTCAGGTATTGACCTCTTAGTCTGTACCTACTGAGCCTCTTGTCCACATGGTAGTAAATGATATCAAATCCATGAACAAATGAGGCCAGAATGACAAGTTCTTGGGTACATCTACCTTCTTCCTTTTTTGAAGTGATTACAATTGAGCACAGAGCTTTTTTAAGGCAAGTTTTCCCTCAAGAACTATAATCTAGTTTGGCCAGCAAGATATTTGCATTTAGCTTCTTATATAGAGTGATAGAAATTTATGAATTATATGTATATATATATTATTCATTACCAGACATAATACAATGAAAATTAAACTTTTACATTTAAAGAAAATGAAGAAAAGGTAATATGAAGTTGTGAAAAGATTTTTCCTATCATTTTTCCCAGATCAATTGATATTGAAATGTTAACAGACTATTGTTATTGCAATGACGTTAAAGGTTATTGTTTGACAATAAATGATGCATTGGATTTTGACAAGAATATATTTCTAATATTTCACATGCTTAATTTAACATGTGACTTGGAGAATAAAGAAAAACAGCAACTGCAGATGTTGGATCAGAGATAAAGACATCCAGAATCAATGTGAAACATGAGACTAAGGATAAGTGTGTTGACCTCCAGATCTCAGAGCTGACTCACCAAATGGAAGATGCAACCAAGCAAACCAAGCAGTACCTCTGGGACTTCTAGCAGTCAGAATCCTTGAGAGAAATGGCAAAGCAGATCAGGCAACAACTAGATCTGAAAGCTCAGGAATCCAATAGACTGTGCAGATTGAAGAAAAAGAAATTAGAGTGACATTTGGAGAAGAAATCTGAAACTCCTGATCAATTGACAGACAAGAATAATCTGTCATAAAAGTCAAATTCCTAGGAAATGATTTTGGTAGGGATCAACAACTTTTTTCATCCATCCTTTGAGCAAATATTTGAATGCCAAACAGTTTTTGTTTGGGCACTTTCAAGGTAAAATATTATATATACATTTTATATACATATATAATATTCTTTATTATACATTTTAATAGATATTAATAACATTAATAAATAATAATATGTACATTAATACATATAATATTTACACCTTGTTTATGTGTGTGTGTGTTTGTGTGTATATATGTTAGGACAAAAACACTCATGCATGCCAGGCAAGCATTTTACCACTGAGTTATATCTCTAGCCCTTACCATCTTTCCAATAGCTTAACATTCTATATCTTTTCAGGAGTGACCCTCAAAATAGATAATGCACAGTTTTACTAAAAGTTTATTACAATGAGATTATTTTTTAATACTCAAATGTAAGAAAAATATCAGTAAATATTTACATCACATTATTTGGCTTTCAATGCATGTATTTTTCACCATTTTTTCTATTCTTTACATAAATATACTGTTTATAGTAAGCAATTTATTATTTGGGGGAATGGTTTTAAGGGCTGTGTTTTCTGCTCACTACGTCACATGAATCAATATAAAGTATACCAATATGGGATGTGGTATGTTAGGAAAATTTTATTTATTATTCACATAAGAAATATTTTGTAAACATGTGCATGTGTGAGCCCAGTATTTTGTATACTAAGAAACAAGTGTTAATTACAGAAAGGCAGACAGCTGTGAAAATATTTTTCTCCTATGATCGAGTCTCTTCACATCGCTAATTTACTTGTATGGTACAGATAGAGGAACTCAAAAACTGTATCAAATGAAATCAAATGGATCTTGTTAAAGCAAACAACCAAAAATACTCCATAAGTACATTGTTTTAAGAGCATATTGAAGAAAGTGTGAGTAAACTTCCATAAGATTTTACTCCCTGATTCATTTTATAAACTGAGTCTTGAGATTCTTGGCATATAATGATTTTTTTTTTTCTGTTAGAAAACTGTTGTTTGGTTTTTAACATATGAACTTCTTTGGCATTTAAACTTCAATGTAATAAATTCTCTTTTAGAGTCTTATTTCCATTAACATATGTTAGCAGCATTAAAGATCCAAGGACACTCAGTGAATTCTTGTTTTGTATGTTTTTCGTCCAGATAATTTTTCCAACTCTGTGACGTAGCCCAAGTCTAACTCTCTAGCAGCTTCAATCTCTCATAACAATATATTATCTATATATGCCATATATATATATATATATATATATATATATATATATATGCTTTAAAAACTACAAATATTTAAATCAATGCCAAATACCTAAGCAACTAAAAGTGGAACATATGAAATTGGAAGGAAATCTAGAAAACTGATAGGTGTTTTTGAATTCTAATTCTAGGCCAGGCAGATTAATACAATGATCCCAATTTTTTAGTAAGTTAACATTTTATATAAATTTATGTATCATTGATAATTTTTCTTGGAACAGCCAGAGATATTTATTCTGTTGAAGACCCTTAGAAACACCAATTGTTTCCAAGCAAATAAAATTGTTTCAAAGGCATCAGATTCAAGATAAAGTGCTAAAAATTGAAGGATTGGTTTACTCCAGAAGACATGATGGATGGAAAGGGCAATCTGAATGTAGTTAATACAGTGTTGTTGAAGAAATCCGTGCAATTGCACCTGGACAGAAATGTCTTAAAGTGCAGATGAAGAAATAATACAGAAAAGTATCCATTTCTCCAAAGAATCATGGATAATTCTCACTATTCTTTAGGGAATTCCACACAATGTGTAGTTATAATATATGTGCAAAGTTAAAAACAATGAGTTAGAAAACTACTAATCACATACACAGATTTAGGGGATGGGAGTTAAGATTTATATTTGCCTCAAAGAAGCTCATGGAGTAAACTCTAAACAATTTTGTTCACCACAACATTAAATATAATAATAGAATATTTTTAAAGGAATTTAATCAATAGTTTTGCATCCACAGTATAAGTTAAAATAATGAATGATATATAAATACATTAAAATTTATCAGTTGGAAACTTTTAAACTCTTTTAAACAATGAAAATTATAGAAAATTAAAACACTTATGTGTGGTATATGTACATACACACAGGGTGTGTGTATATATATGTGTGTGTGTTCATATGTGTATAAACTTTTTTCTATATAATAACACATATTTTACCTACTCACATGGTGGTTAGATAACATGATGACCCAATAACATAGCATTTTATCTTTCTAAAGTTTCCAATCATGAGGTATTGATAGAAAATTGTCTGGATGTAAATTTGAGCACAAACTTCCTTCAGCTTGAACTCCCAGATATCTTCCTTTGGCAGTTATAATTAAGGAAATATATTTCCCAACCAGAGAGTATTAACCAACCCTACTTGTGCAGTGAAGTAAATGGCTGATTAGCATTTATGAATCTTTACTTGTATATTCACTGGTATAAATTTTACACCTCAAAAACCCACTGAGGTATTTCCAAAAATGACTTCTGTGAAAGAGATGAAAACAAAACTATTATAAATAATGAACTTATTCTAGAACAAGGCAGAGGTCATCTCTATTTGCTTATCTGTTCCTCAGATTCTGCAACCTTTCCCAAACTCCTTTACATTTCCCAAACTGTTGCTTTTTGTGAGATACTCTTTATGGTAAGTAATCAATAGACTATCTAGCATGTCCCCATCTGCAATCATCCCGTTTCTCATCTCATTTGCAATGTTCCTTTTCTCATCTGAAGAAACTAAACCATGAGAGAATGAGTTGTTTGATACAAAACTTTCTAATCTAGTTAATTATAACAATAGTCAATGAATCATAGTCAATGCTTTCAATTCACCTAGAGTTTTGATTATAAAAATATATAGTAGAATAACAGTGTTCACTTTAAAAGCAATGTTATACGATTTAGAAGTAAACCTTGGTTTTCCAGTTTTCTTAAGAGTTCACTTTTTACTTAAATTATCCTCTAAAATCTCTGACTCAGAAATGCTGAGTAATAAATTTTAGCTTGAAAGAATTTAGAAGTATTTAAGAAAATCCCCTTAAAGAGATACAGTAAGTTCAATTGCCAAAATGAAGAAGGCTCTGAAATAAAGAGCTTTGATGCTTATCCTACAGCTAACTTCAGCTTCTTCTGGAAAGCTATATTATAAGTGTATTTCATGGCTACTCAGCAATTCATTTCAGTGTAGTCATTTATTGATAATTATCTCTTGATTCTTCAAAGTGGAAATCCAGATTGGTTCTACCAAACACCTAGTTTTAGAATTTGTTCAAGTCAAAAGGAATCATTCTTGCACTATGTTGACCATCAATCATATAAACCACATGATAAAAATTATTTGTTTCATGTCTAAAATTTTTGAAAGCAATTATACTCATAGGAAATTTGTTATGAAATATGAAATGGTATGTATAGAATGTAGGGAAGCTTCCTAGTGGATCATGGGATCTACTATATGGATATTATCTATTTTAGTCAACCTCCAACTATGTATCTGGTGTCCTTTGGCAAGTTTTGAAAATATACCCCATATGGTAAGAAGATGTAGCCATTTTTCTTTAGGAGATTCACAAATTTCAATCTTTGGATACTCATTCTCAATTCTTGAGTGGTGAAATAAGACAACCCTGAAATTAACAACAAGGAATATTAAATATTGTAACATAAAAAGTACTGTCAAAATCTTTGAAAATTGTTTTTTGAGATGTTATTCAGGAAAATATTATTCCCCACAAATTTAGCATAATCTATATTGAAAAGCCCCCCTGAAATCATCATTGCCATCATACCCTCATTGTACTCATTTCCAAAAAGCATGTGTTTAAGGATAGCCAAATTATAACTACAGATTATGGTAGAATCAAATTATATCCTTTTGAAAATTCCTGGAGTCTACACTCATGTAAATATACAAATTAATTATAAATAGAAAGAGAGGAAAGTTCTTCCTTAAATTGGAATGATACATAGTAAGTTCAGAAGAATGCCTGAAATAGGACATCTCCATGTGACAATCATCACAGCAATAATTAAGTCAAACATCAATGGATGCTCAGACTAGCATGTAAAATTTGGATGAGCATTGGGAAATTTGCAGAGTTTCAAAGTACTTCCCTGCTGAATTCATATCAATTACAAAGAGGGAAAGAGTAACATTAGAGTACAGAAAGCTAGCAACCCACTTAACCTAGTGATCCAAGTCAGTATGTCCAGTAATGTGATAAATAGGAAGCATGCAACATCCTTTCTATGATATTCCTGCCCAAAATTCACGGAATGAATCTTGTTGTGAGAAAACTCAAGCAAGCAAAATAAATTTGAGGAATGTTTTACAAATATGCGTGTGTGTGTGTGTGTGTGTGTGTATATATACACACACATATACACATATACATATGTTTGACTTCCATTCTTTGAAACTGTGAGGTCATGCTCATCAAAGAAGCATTAGGGAACTGTTTCAGAATGAAGTAGACTGAACAGACATGGTGATAAATGCAAGAAATGATCCGGAATTAGGGTTTTTTAAAAGACATAATTGGACAATTAGCAAATTTGAAAGGGATGTCATGGCAAAGACATTTGTGGGATGACTTTGCATTGTTCTTGCAATTTTTCATTAAATTTAAATTACATCAAGACAGAAAATATTGTACTGATGCTACTACTAATATGTAATGTGACTCCTAGCTTATTGGAGAACATAATATTAAAATAAAATTATGATGAATATTAAGACTGAGAGTTACTTATTGTTCCATCCTTTGTTAGGCATACTTCTTTTCTAATATAAATTATTACTATTTTTTAACTAGGTTGAAAGACATTAATTGGAGAAAATTAGAATCTTTCTGAGAATAGCCACAAAGCTGATAATCCAAGGAAAATGCATTGAATTCATTCCTGCCAAGAAGTCTTAGACTTACTCCTCTGTATAATATTATCATAATATGTGTTCATTACACATGAAACACACTTGAACATTTTTCACTTAAAATTATTGGAGATTTAAGTATTATCAGCCAAAAAATTGTCAATTATGATAACATTCTTTTTAAATCATGAAGACTTTACTGTGTAACATTCAAGATTCTATTATTCATTAATTCTATTTTTAAGACAAAAAGTGTTATCTAACAAGTCATCTAAACTTAAAAACATCTCTACTCACAAAAATGCACGACTCTTCTTCACATGCCCCAAAGTGAAATTAAAATGATTTCTCAGTATCACTTTTTCAATTACCATCTCAGGCATAAAGACCTATAGCAACTTAAAATGAACTTAACAAAATGGAAGTGTGTGTGCTTAGCCTACAATAATCTTCAACATATTAAATTTTACTCAAACCACAGTTAAATATGTATTATTTGCCATGTCAGGAGATAAAAAAAAATCACCCCTAAACAACTCTAATGTTATCTTCATTCAAATTTGTTATGGTTGGAAAAAAAAGGAAAGCGGTTTCTTTTACAGTTCTATTTTATCAATTTCAGTAGAACAAAGTGACATTACATTAGTTATATGAAAACACCTGAGTTCTGGTATACAAGTTGCATTTTCAAGATTAAGTGTAGGTGGAAAGTTATTTGGAAAATATCATTATCTTGTGCACTCTACCAAAAATTTTGAATAAAGAGACACATTGCAATTTATTTTTGGAAATCTGAACTGTCTGATTCTTGTGAAAGCCAAAGATTAACATCTGGAAAGGGAATCTCATAATCACAAATTCGAGCTATCCCTTATATTACTTTTTATAAATGTATTGCAAACAAATGAGAGGCACTTATTTAAAGAAAGATTTCAGTTATTTATAGTGACAACTAAGCTATACTTTATAATAATCCAAATATAGTTATAATAATGGACTTCCAAGATAAAGGAAATGCTATAACTTGATTAGACTATTTCATTTTTTCTCCTCAGTGCAGAAAAAATTCCATTTCCTCAAGTCACTCTCAACTAGGTGAGGCCCGGGAGCTAGTTCTGGGTGAGGGAATATGTACAAACATACTATAATGCTTTTTAATTCTTGGCCCAGAAATATCTATATGTCTTACCATTTTTCCCTTCCATTTTTAATGACAGGTGGCAGGTGACTGAATGGAGGATGGCAAATATCTAAGGGACCACAAAGTCAATAAACAGAAGATATGTCCTTTCCTAACTCACTCCTTCAAGGAGAGTGACCTCACTCATGCACTGAGTAAGAAATTAACTTTTATACTATTAATTCATTGAGACATGGACTTGCTTGTTATAATAGCTGCCCTCCATCTGACTAAAACATCTTTCAACTAGATTCGTAGGTTATCTGGAAATAAATGATATGTAATTTGGGGTGAGGTGTAAAAAATGGGTTAAATTGTATAAATTGCCTATTAATTGTCAAACAGAGTAACTGTACTTTCTGTCCCATCTTTGCAGTTTATTTTGTAACAACATTATGCATTAATGTAAAAAAAAATCCTGATGGTGGTTTATTCTTAAAAGAAACTTAAAATAAACTTATTCTTAAAAGAAACTTAATCTTAAAAAAAGATGTAGACAATATCTTTTGCTATAGGACTATGCTATCAATGTTCACCAATGTTTAAACTGTACAGCCCAAAAAGGGTACAAGATGATTCACCCTCTATTCAGGACGTTATCTTAGACTGAATGTATGAAAATTTTAATTCTAATGAGCTAAATACTACTTTTAGTTATTAATACCTACATAAAATGTTCAAAACTTAATGTATAGTCAGTAATGGTTGGCAAGTCCCTCACTCATTCATCTTTCAGAGAACCATTTAAGGTCCTTTATCACACTAACAGAATATGCCCCTGATATTTACATAGTGCTTGGCAGTACATATAACAATTTACATGGATTATCTTATTTAATCTTTACAACCAATCTAGTAACTGAGAGTTTGATGATTTGTGTTTTACAGGTTAGAAAATAAAGCTAAGAGGACATTGTTTTGCTACTGCTTTATGGAAAGCAGCTTTAATTTAATCACCAAGGTCTCCTCAGTCTTTAATCCATAGTTTGTTAAAGAATAAACATCTGGAAGATGTTCACTGAAGAGCTAACAGGAATTCTCCCATATCCTCTATCCCTACCCCATCAGGTGTGCAAGTACCATCATTGCCTCCACTTGAGGAATCCTTGTGGTATTTTGGTTGTCTCTACCTCTCCTAGGTTTTCACCATACTTACTGATTATACCTCCAATTAGCCCTAATAGAATATATGCCCTATATGTATGAATGAATACCCTACTTTCCCTAATATGAGCAAACTGTAATTCAAATGTTTCCTTATGAACTTCCTTTAAGTTCATATTGAAGTAATCATAAACTGACATAAAATATCTCAGTGCCTTAGGCTTCCGAAGATGCATCCTGTCTCTGTAATGCCTGCCTTACCTAATTTCAAACTCTTGATGCTGTGGGTTATATTCTAGTACTATGAGATCAAAATAAGAAAAATTAAAAGCTGACCCGAGCCTCCAGTTACTAAAATCAATATTCACAACCACCTAATCTCAAAATACTGCTTCAACCTGGCTAGGAAAAAAAAATGGTGATCTCAGTAGAACTTTCAAGATTAAAAGAACATTACATTATCTGAGTTAATCAATAACTTTCTATAGGAGTATAAGTCATTCAATTGTGTTCTAAGAATCATCTTCCAACTAATGTTTTAAGAAAGAAATGTGAGGTTTATGAATAAAAGTAATGTTTTTAATGAGCATTTTAAGACTTTTGGCAATTAGTGGCTTCCTTTGATGAGATTTGGCAGTAGAGTGGGGATATGAGATATGCTTCTTTTCCAGATCTTTCATTTAGAAAATCTAGGAAAGGAAGGACAGAAGGAAGGATGGGAGGAAGGAAGGAAGGAAGGAAGGAAGGAAGGAAGGAAGGAAGGAAGGAAGGAAGGAAGGAGAGAGGGAAAAGGAAAGAAAGGAAAACAGGTGGAGGCATATATCTTGAGAAATTAGAGAATCAAAAAGAAATGGTACTGAAATTAACTCCAATAGCTATAGTATATGAACATCATATTGTGTCTTTCAGATCAAGAATAAATTTTATTTAACACATCAAAATGATTAATTTTTGTTCAATTTGGTTTCAGCACTAACATTAGCTTTACATTGAAATCCTTCATAACTTTACAATATGCATAAGGTTTGTGGCCCACTTATCATCCAGTTGATTCAACATCAGGTATTCACAATGGCTTGTTTCTCACACACTGTAAATGGACAGGGACCTACTCCCTGTTTTTAAAATGTCAAATGGCTCCAGAAGATGTTTTGTTCAACTCAAATTGGAAAAAACTCCATTGTTGGTTTGTTTCTGTGTTAACAAAGAATTAAAAAAAGAAATAACTTAAAATTTATTTTGATTTTTTAAAATTTACAATGTTGCCTAATTTGAAACTTAATGCCATATGGGATAGATTTATATTCTATTTCTCTTTCACTCTCTCCTGCATTTTCAAATGTTGTTTGAATGAGGGAAAAATGCTCAAGAGACATGAAATAAATTTAGGCATTTCTTTTAAAACTTCATGCATATTGAATTACTCATTTTGGAATTTTGGAATTGATATTGAAATCTTATGTGAATTTTAAATTACAAAAATTAAATTTAAATTCTATTACAAGCATTTGATGATTTTACTGTTTTCTGAGCTAATATAGCTAGCCATGGAAATCCAGATCATAAATAGGAAAAACAGGCAGTAAAATGATGTGAGGATTCTCTGAAGACTGCTCCATGATTATATAAAACATAATTAGATATTGAATCTCAATCCCCATATTTAAATATTAAAATACACAGTGTGGAATTCAAGAAAACAAAGAACACTCTGGGTATATTTAATAGGAGTAAATATAACATAGGGAATTAGAAACTTACATAGTATTTTGGAAAAGCCAGTAGTTCTAGAATTTGAAAAATACTTTGGCAAATTATCTCAGGTTAAAAACAACAACAACTTGTTTCTTCAAACAAGTAAAAAGTCCAGTAAGTATAATGCCTTGCTGTGTTATAAAAGAATGTAGAATTGAGTTCAAAGAAAGTATATGTAGGGATGACTCTGTGAAGGGTACCAGGTACTGTCAAATTATTTTTTTCCAAAACATGTGAAGTAAATTAACCAATTTCCAAAGTATGCATTTATTTTCTAGTAAAAGAGACTATCCGACTGATGTTTTATAGATGTGAGATATGATAAAGAAGGAGACATTGTAACAGACTTCAGCTAATATATTTTGACATTTTTTATGCTCACCAAACACTTCAGCAAACATCTCAAGTAATAGTCAATAACAACTGTTAGTAGAAAATGACATATAAACTTGTTCCCTAGTTCTCTTATGAGTATTGTGGGTGTCTCTCTGTAGATCAGCAACAGTGATCAGGTATCCTTCGAAGAACACCAAAGCAACAATTAGTACAGTGAAGGGACATATTATGATTTCACACAGTGCACACTTCATTACCTGGATCACAAGGGGAAGGCTAGGGAGTCAGCGAACTACTTTAGATTACAATTACAATATACTTATTTATTTTTTTAAACATTTTTTTAGTTGTTGATAGTCCTTTATTTTATTTATTTATATACGGTGCTAATTATCAAACCCAGTGCCCCACAAATGCTAGGCAAGTGTGCTACCACTGAGCCCCAGCCCCCGCCCTAATATGTTTATTTTATGCACATACAAACCACATGACGAAAGGCATTTAAGAGTTGAGACACCTTGATTTTTAAAAGCCATTTTTCTGAAAGTTATAACATTTTGTATTCTTATACACATTAAACACAGACATTTGAATGGGCACCTATAGCGCCACGTGTAACATATTAATTATTGTTCTCTTCAGAACTGTGTAAGGACTTAGGGCTCACTTAAGATTCTAATAGTACTAGTTTTCAAAGCATGTAAAAATGAGCTTTCAAGTCAACTATGCATTTTTCTTGGAATATTCCTATCTCTCTGTTTTTTTAAACCATGGACATATATCTGCATTTGAGAAAAAAAAAAAAAACACTTTGATTCTGACAGATTGTAAACATTTTTGCCAAGAGCTATATTTTGTAACAATGTGTATGCTGAAAAACAAATAGTATAAGAGTTAAAATAATAAGTATTCTTTGCTATGCTTTTTAACTGATGGCAATTTCAAACTAGATATAATGACAAAAAAGTTTCTAAGTATTGTACATTCTTTCATTTTGTTCTCTCAATTTACTTGTTCTATTTATGATTAGTGTTCATAATTTACTTTCATCTCTTTTTTTTGATACTTGGGCATTCAACTCAGGGGTGTTTCATCACTGAACTACTTCTCTAGGCTTTTTTTTTTTAATTTATTTCTTGAGATATGGTCTCCCTAGGTTGCTTAGGGCCTTGCTAAATTTCTGATGCTGGCCTTCAACTTCCAATCCTCCTTCGTCAGCCTCCCCAGGCACAAGGATTAGGGGTGTAAGCCAATACATCCAGTGCTTATTTCTTTTCTGTGTGAGAGAATCCTCTATGAAAGTGATGGATTATCAGGATTCTCTATAGGAACAGAATCCATATATATATATATATATATATATATATATATATATATATATACACACACACTATCCATGTACCCTGGGATCCAGCCAATTTGACATATAAGATTAAACATCATATTTACCCATCTAATGAGGCTTGCAATTACCTAGAAGAACAGTGAATATTAAACTTCAAGTAGTAAACAGGATGTGGCCAGGCTGAGTTGATTACATGGTATTTGTAAACTCAAACACTTGGTTCTTCTGGTTTGGAACACTGAGGGACAGTATCACTTTTGACAAGATCAAGCATGATATTGCCATTTTTTGTATATTTAAAATTTTTATATAAATTTTTATATACTTAAATATACACATTTCATATATTTAAATTTTTCACCCCTTACAGCATTCCAAATATTAATTTCCCTCCTTTCTTTTCCAAACTGGAATATGATCAATGCAATGTTCTTCTTTGCGCAACCAGTCTCAAGTGTATATATATATATATATATATATATATATATATATATATATATAAAATCCATAGGAATTATTAATACCTAAGGACAAATTATTCATTAAACAGCTATTGAGTGCCTAATCTGTTCCAGAAATAGTGCTAGAATATTGACATAGTGTAGCTTGAATAAAAAACAGCTTTGAGGAGTTTGAGATCTTGTCACAAATTTTCTCTAATGAAATAAGTTTAATAGAAATGACAAACATCACAGTTTCCATCATATTCTAATAAGCTGGCAGTTCTGCATAAGGCACCAATTATTCATTGTTTTGATGAATACTATCTTTTACAATTGTCAAGTTTTAGAATAATCCTAATTCAAGTAGTCTTCTCTTCATACTGTGGGAGAGGCCATAAATCATCTGTCCTTTCTAGCCCTTTGAACTTGATCACTGTACTTTAGTCTACCACTTAGAAGTCACTTAATTCTAAACACCAAGGGCCTTTTCTGTCACCAATACATCACCCAAACCCTGGCATCAGGAGTTCAGTATCCATCATCTTTCCAACTTGTGACTCAAACCTATTTAACGATACATGAGAAAGTTTGGCCCCGTGCTAAATCAACACTTCCTGACAAGGGAATAAATAAACTCTGGGGTTAGAAAGCTTTGTCAGCTCCTACACAACTTGTATTGCAGCAGGGAATAGGAAAGCTTTGTCAGCAATTTGTCTGACCTCACCCATTCAGATGTGACTGTACTTCCTCAGCTTAGCTGCTAGAAGGGAGACATCACACCAGGTAAGGTTACATTTGTAACCAGAAATTAAATCAGCAAATATTGCATAGCACCAAGGAATGGAGAAATATCACTCATGGAACAGTGGTGTTGGTTTGAAATGAAGAACAGGTCAGTAAAGGCTACAGGTGATGAGGCCCTCTATTATTACATTGAAGAGGTGATGGCAGAACTCTTGTTGCTGTCAGGATGGCAAATAAATGCCACTCTGGAAGATTTCAGCAGCACAAGGATGCTTAAAGCGCTATTTTCATATAAAGAGTTCCAACTAGCACAAACATCTGCCTAAAGTGGTTTTCAGTTTATATGCCAGTGATTGAAATGAGGAAGAAATGAACTACAGTTCTGCATACTACAAGCATCAAGAGCTAATGTATAGAATTGCATAGGCTATATAATTTTATTCCAGTTTGAGATGAAATGTTGCTTGGACATTTTTTATAGATTTATCTCTCTCTCTCTCTCTCTCTCTCTCTCTCTCTCTCTCTCTCTCTCTCATACACACACACACACACACACACACACATTCACCTTCACATTTATCAGTTAACATGCTTAAATATTATGTATGTCACTAGCTACAATATCCCCAAATATCAATCATTTAATCTAGTTATGATGTTTCATTCTACATGAACAATTACAGTTGGATTTCAAAGATTGTGACATTGTTTTCACAGAAGATGGCATTTTTTTGAACCATAGTTTATACTGTTATAAATCTCCACATTGAATCTGTAGTTAAAAATAAAGAGTTATTTTTTAAAAATATACTCAGAGGTTTTCTTTAATTCCCTTGATATTTCTGAGGTTTTTGTTTGTTTGGTTTGGTTTAGTTTGGTTTGGTGTCTATTGTATTTTCTGGCTGATTCACTTAACCAGCTTTACAAATAAGGCGTCTGTGTATTATCCCATACTACAAACAGTTGAGCAATAACAAAAGTGATGAAAATATTTTAAATATTTACCATAGCATGCTTTCAAATATTGACAGATGTAAGAAATGGAGAAACCATAGTATATAGAGCATTCTATGACTCAGAAATCTGAAATTTTATCTCTTTTTAATGTTAAGAAGGCAAAGAATAAGAGAGCTTTTCAGAGTTTTTGTTCAATAAAAGGAATCATGACCTAAACCAAACAGTGCCTTGTATTTTCAAAAAAGTTATTTTGCTTTTGAAATGTTAGCTTTAAATACATTTATTGGTAAAATCTAAGGATTATAATTTTCCTGTCATACACTCACATGCATGAACCTAAGAGAAATACCCTACATTCTCAAAAGGAGCAGAGACTCAATTGTCATTCACAATTACTTCATCCACTTATTCATTTGTTCCCTGGCACAGTTACTTTCTCAGACTTCCTCAGATTGTTCTAACTTGGAGTCAAGGTTGAGAATCAATAGGCTAGTCAGTATTTCCAAAATTTTAATGGTCATGCAAATCATATTGGTATCTTGTGGAAAAGGATATTCTGATTTAGTAAGTATCGGTTGAATCATGAAAGCAAGTAGGTGCATGTAAGCTCCTAGGTGATGCCAATACAAGCGTTCTAGGACAGCCAGATGCCAGAATGTATGGCACTAATAATTGCGAACTTAGCAAAATTTCATCATTTATGTTATAGCTATAATTCTTAATCTTCTTTTTAACAATTTGACACAGAAAAAGATTAAATTTCCAATTACAAATATATATGTATATATGTTCATGTATATATACATATATATATATATATATATATATATTTAGAGAGAGAGTTTGTTTTTATAAATGAAGATAAATTATGCTTTAAAAATTACTCTAAAATAGTTTATCTATACACCTTTTTTTAGGATCTAATTGTGAACAATTATGCTTTCTGAATAACAGTCATATGTCTACCTATAAATTTTGAAACATATTGTCTCAATATGTTGAAAATGCTGTAAAGTTATAATACAATGGAAATTAATTAGTGTATGATCATGGTATCACAGTCCATTGGTCACTACTTAAAAGTATTAGTCCATGCACAATCATTACATTAGATTATTATATGAATCATCAAAGATTGTGTCACTAATCTATTCTCCTTGTATGTTTTATAATTTACAACTGGCATATATTTCTAACTTTATTTTGAAGCATTTCAATCACTGTATGAATGAAGATACATTGGACTACCTATTTTTATGCAGAGTTTTCCCTCATGATAACATCAAAGTCACAATCGTTCAAATACATCAATCACTTCCTATGTTTTCATAATGTGATAGTATCTGTTTGATGTAATACAAGAAAGTAGTGAACATGGTAGTAGTCTTCCCTCATTTGTTTCTTAAGATATTTTACCCTATGTTATGGTTTTCTAGATGCAAAGTCAAGGTTTTTATTTGTTGCATTTTGGCAAGTTCCTTTTACTGCATGGTTATGACAAGATATATATAGAAAAGTAGTGGATTTTCATGCTATCAGTGCAGAATTCCTTCTTTGTTAGTGGTGTGTGTAAAGCCATCTGTTCTCTTTGGAGCAGCAGTGATGACTTGTGGGGGACAGTGAATGCTTGTCAGCACCTGGAAGATTGTCCTCTGCATATATCACTATCTTGTATTTAGTCTCACAAGCAATGAACTCTTTTAGGCTGCATTTCTGGCTAAGCTTGGCAGACACTAGGGGAAGAAAGAGTATCAGAATCAAGGAGAATTGTTTATTAAATTAGTCATCTCACATTTAGAGAACAGCTGCTAAACCAAACTGGCTAAAATATCTTACTAGTTATCCACAACATATGTTTGAATACAGATGCTCACTCTAAGCATTTCAAAAACTTTTTAGGTTGATAAATGTTCAGTTTTTAGATACAAAGCAGTATTTAAATGGACATGTCAGGATGTTTAGGTTGCCCTACGACTTTTAGCTGAAGAATAAGTGGTGGTAAACTTGCACTGGGCTATTGTCTAATTCTAGCATGTGAAAAAAATAATGGAAATATCCACTTATTGCTTTTAATAATGCATGGGCTTCAATTTACTTGATTAGTTTTTTTTTTAGAAATAAAATCCCTTTAACTATGATTAAAATCAAGACAAATCATTGTGATATGTTTATTCAATCATTGTGATATGTTTATTCATGCAATAAGATGTGCAAGTGCATAAATCCCTAATATGATTTCTTGTGAAGCTTACCTTATTAAAGGTAGACAGTTAAACTCGAAAAGACTATTTATTAAAGTTTGATTTATTAAATTAGCAATGGTCACAAGTATGGGTTTGCAATACGGTAGTTTGCCTTCAGGACTCAAAATCAAACCATTAGAAAATTCTCGTGGGTCAGTGAATATCCATGAAATTATAGCAAATTTTAGTCATAACTAATCTTTATGGTGTTTGTATTAGTGAACTAGAGACACAAGGTTTTATAACTCATTATAAATCCCTATTCAATTAAGTGATTGTGATTGAGGAAAGAAGCTTCATTTGGAGAGGGGGGATGGAAGGAGGACCATCTGAGTTAAGCTACAAAATAAAGGTACTGTTTTCTCTTTGAATAGTCTCTTCCTTCATACAGAATTTACTCAGTTAAGGTATTATTTTTAGCAAATTAGGAAAATATTGAAGATTATGCTGGCATAGGCTGTTTTACTTTAAGTTTGAATTTTATTTCCTGATACATCTTTATTAAATGCATTTGATAGAAGATTCATATTTTTAATACTTAGGCATGCAAAAGTATTCAAAGCAATTCCCTAGGCAAATATAAGTCTATGCCGTCTTTAATATATTCTTTGATTAGCTAGATACTTAATCACTCTCATTCCTATGCTCAGTAACGTATTTACTGTGCAATCTATAATATCACTACTGATTTTAAAAATTATTCTATGTGTCATTTTTTTTACATATTCAGGTTCAATTTGTTCTTAATTTTTGGTATCAAGATGAAGGAGAATAAAATAAAGCTCAGAGAAAGTTAAAAATAATCCATGACTGCATTATTCTTCAAAGGAATTGTTAAGCCCTTCTCTCAAATATTGTGAGAAATGCTTTTGTGAGAGTGGATTCACCATATATGTAGGTTACTGGTACAACAGAACAATTCGGGAATGTGACTCCAATATTAGTAATAAAAATAAATGTATGTAGAGTAACAATGATCTATTTTTCCTGTTAAAATATTAAAAACAAGAAACTACCAAGAAATCATTAAATGAACAAAATTGCTGCCAAACAGGCAACATGTGAAGGATTAAGAAACATTGAGCCTTGTGGGTTTATTTAATTTTCTGTGTAGTTTGGAAAATGTTACCTAGAGCTATGATTTTCTGTATGATTATTTAACTCTCCTCAGGTTTTCAGGATAGTGTGAGGAGAACAGATATTGGTGGAAAAAAATCACTTTTGAATTTGAAAATTTTTTTCAGGGAGAAGAATTTAACTTGTTGATCTCCTTCTATTTCTAAATTGAAAATATACACACTCTCAATGGTTCAATGGAGAAGACAGGTCACTCATTGCTTCTGTTCTTTTCTTGAGAAAGAGAAATGTCCTCATTGGCTATTGACACTTTCATCCAGACTGGTCTCTGAATTACTTTTGTAATTTACTTGGTTCTCAATTCCTAAAAGCTCTCTCCACTCATGAGTATAATTTTACATCTTTTTTTTTATTGTTGGTCATTCAAAACATTACATAGTTCTTAATACATCATATTTCACAGTTTGATTCAAGTGGGTTATGAACTCCCAATTTTACCCCGTATACAGATTGCTGTATCACATCAGTTACCCTTCCATTGATTGACAAATTGCCTTTCTAGTGTCTGATGCATTCTGCTGTCTGTCCTATTCTCTACTATCCCCCCTCCCCTCCCCTCCCCTCCCCTTTTCTCTCTCTACCCCTTCTACTGTAAATCATTTCTTCGATTTGTATTATCTTGTCTTACCCCTCCTTTCCTCTTATATGTCATTTTGTATAACCCTGAGGATCACCTTCCATTTCCATGCGGTTTCCCTTCTCACTCCCTTTCCCTCCCACCTCTCATCCCTGTTTAATGTAAATCTTCTTCTCAAACTTTCGTCCCTACCCTGTCCTTGTTTACTCCCCTTATATCAAAGGTGTCATTTGGTATTTATTTTTTAAAGATTGACTAGCTTCACTTAGCATAATCTGCTCTAATGCCATCCATTTCCCTCCAAATTCTATGATTTTGTCATTTCTTAATGCAGAGTAATACTCCATTGTGTATAAATGCCACATTTTTTTTATCCATTCATCTATTGAAGGGCATCTAGGCTGATTCCACAATCTTGCTATTGTGAATTGTGCTGCTATGAACATCGATGTAGCAGTGTCCCTGTAGCATGCTCTTATTAGGTCTTTGGGGAATAGACCGAGAAGGGGAATAGCTGGGTCAAATGGTGGTTCCATTCCCAGCTTTCCAAGAAATCTCCATACTGCTTTCCAAATTGGCTGCACCAATTTGCAGTCCCACCAGCAATGAACAAGAGTGCCCTTTTCCCCGCATCCTCTCCAGCACTTATTGTTGTTTGACTTTCTAATGGCTGCCAATCTTACTGGGGTGAGATGGTATCTTAGGGTAGTTTTGATTTGCATTTCTCTGACTGCTAGCAATGGTGAGCATTTTTTCATGTACTTATTGATTGATTGTATGTCCTCCTCTGAGAAGTATCTGTTCAGGTCCTTGGCCCATTTATTGATTGGGTTATTTGTTATCTTATTGTCTAATTTTTTGAGTTCTTTGTATATTCTGGTTATTAGGGCTCTATCTGAAGTGTGTGGAGTAAAGATTTGTTCCCAGGATGTAGGCTCCCTGTTTATCTCTCTTATTGTTTCTTTTGCTGAGAAAAAACTTTTTAGTTTGAGTAAGTCTCATTTGTTGATTCTAGTTGTTAACTTTTGCGCTATGGGTGTCCTATTGAGGAATTTGGAGCCCGATCCCACAGTATGTAGATCATACCCTACTTTTTCTTCTATCAGATGCCGTGTCTCTGGTTTAATGTCAAGCTCCTTGATCCATTTTGAGTTAACTTTTGTGCATGGCGAGAGATAGGGATTCAGATTCATTTTGATGCAAATGGATTTCCAGTTTTCCCAGCACCATTTGTTGAAGATGCTATCCTTCCTCCATTGCATGCTTTTAGACCCTTTATCAAATATAAGATAGTTGTAGTTTTGTGGGTTGGTTACTGTGTCCTCTATTCTGTACCATTGGTCCACCCGCCTGTTTTGGTACCAGTACCATGCTGTTTTAGTTACTATTGCTCTGTAGTATAGTTTGAAGTCTGGTATCGCTATACCGCCTGATTCACACTTCCTGCTTAGCATTGTTTTTGCTATTCTGGGTCTTTTATTATTCCATATGAATTTCATGATTCTTTTATCTATTTCTACAAGAAATGCTGCTGGGATTTTGATTGGCATTGCATTAAACTTATAGAGAACTTTTGGTAATATCGCCATCTTGATGATGTTGGTTCTGCCTATCCATGAGCAGGGTATATTTTTCCATCTTCTAAGGTCTTCTTCTATATCTTTCTTTAGGGTTCTGTAATTTTCATTGTATAAATCTTTCACCTCTTTTGTTAGGTTGATTCCCAAGTATTTTATTTTTGGGGGGGATATTGTGAATGGAGTAGTTGTCCTCATTTCTGTTTCAGAGGATTTGTCGCTGATATACAGGAATGCCTTTGATTTATGCGTGTTGATCTTATATCCTGCCACTTTGCTGAATTCATTTATTAGTTCTAATAGCTTCTTTGTAGACCTTTTTGGGTCTGCTAGGTATAGAATCATATCATATGCAAATAGTGATAATTTAAGTTCTTCTTTTCCTATTTTTATGCCTTTAATTTCCTTTGTCTGTCTAATTGCTCTGGCCAGTGTTTCGAGGACTATGTTGAACAGAAGTGGTGAGAGAGGGCATCCCTGTCTTGTACCAGATCTTAGAGGGAATGCCTTCAATTTTTCTCCATTCAGAATGATGCTGGCCTGTGGCTTATCATAGATTGCTTTTACAATGTTGAGGTATGATCCTGTTATCCCTAATTTTTCTAGCGTTTTGAACATAAAGGGATGCTGTACTTTGTTGAATGCTTTTTCTGCATCTATTGAGATGATCATATGGTTCTTATTTTTAAGTCTATTGATGTGGTGAATAACATTTATTGATTTCCGTATATTAAACCAGCCTTGCATCCCAGGGATGAATCCTACTTGATCATGATGTATAATTTTTTTGATATGTATTTGAATCCGATTCGCCAGAAATTTATTGAGGATTTTTGCGTCAAGGTTCATTAGAGATATTGGTCTGTAGTTTTCCTTCTTTGAAGTGTCTTTGTCTGGTTTCGGAATCAGGGTGATGTTGGCCTCGTAGAATGAATTTGGAAGTTCTCCCTCTTTTTCTATTTCCTGAAATAGCTTGAAAAGTATTGGTGTTAGTTCCTTTTTAAAGGTTTTGTAAAACTCTGCTGTATACCCATCCGGTCCTGGGCTTTTCTTAGTTGGTAGTCTTTTGATGGTTTCTTCTATTTCCTCTATTGTTATTGGTCTGTTTAGGTTGTCTATATCCTCCTGGCTCAATGTGGGCAGATCATAGGACTCAAGGAATTTATCTATGCCTTCACTATCTTCTATTTTATTGGAGTATAAGGATTCAAAGTAATTTCTGATTATCTTCTGTATTTCTGAAGTGTCTGTTGTGATATTTCCTTTTTCATCCCGTGTGCTAGTAATTTGGGTTCTCTCTCTTCTTCTCTTCGTTAGCATGGCTAAGGGTCTGTCAATTTTATTTATTTTTTCAAAGAACCAGCTTTTAGTTTTGTCAATTTTTTCAATTGTTTCTTTTGTTTCAATTTCATTAATTTCAGCTCTGATTTTAATTATTTCTTGCCTTCTACTTCTTTTGCTGTTGTTTTGCTCTTCTTTTTCTAGGATTTTGAGATGAAGTATGAGATCATTTATTTGTTGGTTTTTTCTTTTTTTGAGGAATGAACTCCAAGCAATGAATTTTCCTCTTAGAACTGCTTTCAATGTGTCCCATAGATTCCTATATGTTGTGTCTGTGTTTTCATTTAACTCTAGGAATTTTTTAATTTCCTCCTTGATGTCTTCTAAAACCCATTGATCACTCAGCAACCTATTGTTCATTCTCCAGGTGATGCTTGATTTTTCCTTTCTTCTTTTATCATTGATTTTCAGTTTCATTCCATTATGATCAGATAAGATGCATGGTATTATCTCTACCCCTTTGTATTGTCTAAGAGTTGCCCTGTGACATAGTATATGGTCTATTTTTGAGAAGGTTCCATGTGCTGCTGAGAAAAAAGTGTAGCTACTTGATGTTGGGTGGTATAGTCTATATATGTCAATTAAGTCTAGGTTGTTAATTGTGTTATTGAGTTCTATAGTTTCCTTATTTAACTTTTGTTTGGAAGATCTGTCCAGTGGTGAGAGAGGTGTGTTGAAGTCTCCCATGATTACTGTATGGTGGTCTATTAGACTCTTGAACTTGAGAAGAGTTTGCTTGATGAACACGGCTGCACCATTATTTGGGGCATATATATTTATGATTGTTATGTCTTGTTGGTGTATGGTTCCCTTGAGCAGTATGAAGTGTCCTTCTTTATCCCTTTTGATTAGCTTTGGCTTGAAATCTATTTTATTAGATATGAGTATGGACACTCCTGCTTGTTTCCGCGGTCCATATCAGTGATATGATTTATCCCAACCTTTCACCTTCAGTCTATGTATATCTTTTCCTATCAAATGAGTCTCCTGTAGACAGCATATTGTTGGGTCTTGTTTTTTGATCCATTCTACTAGCCTGTGTCTCTTAATTGGTGAGTTTAAGCCATTAACATTTAGTGTTATTATTGAGATATGGTTTGTTCTTCTATCCATATTTGTTTATTGATGTTACTAAACCTGATTTGTTATCCTCTTTGACTACTTTTCCCCCTTTACTGTCCTACCTCCCATTGTTGGTTTTCAATGTTATTTTCCATTTCCTCTTCCTGTAATATTTTGCCAAGGATTTTTTGAAGAGATGGTTTTCTAGCTGCAAATTCTTTTATCTTTTGTTTATCGTGGAAGGTTTTAATTTCATCTTCTAACCTGAAGCTTAATTTCGCCGGATACAAGATTCTTGGTTGGAGCCCATTGTCTTTCAGTGTTTGAAATATGTTATTCCAGGATCTTCTAGCTTTCAGAGTCTGTGTTGAGAGATCAGCTGTTATCCTGATTGGTTTACCCCTAAATGTAATCTGCTTTCTTTCTCTTGCAGCTTTTAAAATTCTCTCCTTATTCTGTATGTTGGACATCTTCATTATAATGTGTCTAGGTGTGGATCTCTTATGATTTTGCACATTCGGCGTCCTGTAGGCTTCTAGGATTTGGGATTCTGTCTCATTCTTCAATTCTGGGAAGTTTTCTCATATTATTTCACTGAATAGAATGTTTATTCCTTTGGAATGGAGCTCTGTGCCTTCCTGTATCCCAATGACTCTTAAATTTGGTCTTTTGATATTGTCCCATAATTCTTGGATGTTCTGCTCATGGTTTCTTAGCAGACTTGCTGAGCTGTCTATGTTCTTTTCCAGTTGAAATACTTTGTCTTCATTGTCTGATGTTCTCTCTTCTAAGTGATCTACTCTGCTGGTAGTATTCTCAATTGAGTTTTTAAGTTGGTTTATTGTTTCCTGCATTTCTAGAATTTCTATTTGTTTGTTTTTTATTACCTCTATCTCCCTGTGAAATTGATCTTTTACTTCCTGGATTTGTTTGTCAATGTGATCTTTCATTGTCTGATTTTGCTGTCTCATGTCTTCCTTGAGACTCCAGATCATCTGAAGCATATATATCCTGAACTCTTTATCTGATATTCCATCTGTTGCAGCTATTACCTCTTCTAAAGTTGAGTTGACCTGCATTGCTTGTGGTCCTTTCTTTCCTTGTCTTTTCATACTGCTCGCGTTTCTTTCTGCTTGGTGCAACTGTTGTGTTTTTGAAATTTACCCCCTATTTATTTATGTTGCTCTTGTATAGTTGAAAAGTCTCCCTTGCAGGTGCGGGCGGCGGCTGTGCCCCTACTCCAATTGGGGTGACGTGTCTACCACGCTGGCGGCTCTCTGGGCCTGTTCCGGGAGTGGAAGGCGGCTCTGCTCTGTCCCTATTCCAATTGGGGTGTCGTGACTACCATGCTGGCAGGTCGCTGGGCCTGTTCCGGGCGTGGGCGGTGGGCTTGGCTGGCGGGATTCCACCTAATGGCAGTCCCTAACCTCCCTGCTTGCTAATTAATGGCTTCACTGAGGCGCCACGCCTTCTGTAGCCGCAGGGCAGGCCGCGCGAATCAGTTGGCCTGGATCTCCCGGGTCCTGCTGCAGGCTGTTGGGATCCCTGGCACTCTATCACTTTGATTTTTTCTGCTTGCCCCTCCCCCAGCGCTGGCTAGCCAGGTTTCCTTTTGGCTGCTACTGGGAGGAGGGGTTGGAGGTCAGGTGTCTCTAGTTTCCCCCTAGTCTTTATGGAGGCTCAGCTTGATACTCCCTCTCCCGGCAAGCCTAGGAGAGATTTTATGCGAATTCCCGCTGTCTGGGGGGTGAGCTGAATGACACCAACCTGTTTTGATGTTGAACTCTGAAGGAGAGTGGCTGTGTATCCTTCAGCTTTACCGGATGGTGGCCGCTGACTGCCTCGGTGGAGTGTCCGCTGTGGGGGATCTAATTTTACATCTTATATTGTTATTTATTTCCCCCTTAAGTCTTACTTACTTATTACATTTATAGCAGTTTTTTTTAAAGACAGAAAATTTTAAAAAAATTCATTTACATACTATGCAATGTATTGTTTTTCATGATGAAAATTCTTAAATCTGAATTATCAAAGATAATGATATCCACTTTTTTCAAAATAATTATATTATTAGAAAAATATTATTTCTAATATTTAGAAATAATAATTGTAAAATTAACTGCATAATTTAAAGGTATATCATATTTTCAGTGAATCACTTCTCTCTGTTGGTGGTATTTTTTTCTTTAATTTTTTAAAATTTTTACCTTTTTTAGTAGTATAATTGTGAATGAACATCTAAGTATTTAAATCTTCACATACCTTTCCAAGCATAGCCTATAGAATTCCTTTTTAAGTAGTTTATACTATTATTACTTCATTGACTCTTTCACAGCAAAGTTATCAGTTTAATTTAGACAAAATATATATGATTTATTGAAACCTCACCTTCACTGGCTTCCCTGTATAACATATTCCACTAACTTAATTTGGCTTCTTGACTCTCTTCATGTTTCTGTGAGAACACTCAATGGTTAATATTTGAGCTAGGCATGCATATTCTATTTAAGCTGATGCATTCCCTACTGCGTCCTCTCAACTAAAACTCTAGAACTACTCTCTCTTTCAAACAGTATGATTTTGACTGTGATAAAATACTCAAACTTTGGCTATTCTAGTCTTTCTTCCCTAATAATACACCTCCTATTATTCTTCATATTTAGAATCTAACATTTCTTATTTATTCTTATGGGTAAATGCTCATAAATGCACATTATTAAATATTACATCTGCTTTATTTTTGTCTTGTTTGTTTTTAATCCACTTATTTTCTTGCTTTTGGGGTAAATGATATGAGCTGAAACTCGCATAAATCATGAAAATAAAGCTTGATGAGCTTTTGAAAAGTTAGCAAACTTGTGGAAGGCAAAATGAACATTGACCCCAAGGTTCTCCCCTCTACCTGGCTTGGATAATCCATTTCCCTTGAGTATGAGCAAACTTGTGAATTTGATGAGATTCACTCCTCTGATTAGGTTACTCTGTATGGCAAAGCCAATGTTATGGAGGTTCAAAGTCAAAAATGTATATTATCCTGGGTGAGACAATCTAACCAAAAGATCTTGTAGAGTCCAGTCATTCTCTAAAGAGAGAAAATTGAAATCAGAGCATCTCTTCCATCTTTTATAAGGGCTTCAGGATCTGAGGGCAGCTTCAAGCAGCTGATTCCAACTTCCAGATGACCCTCAACAAGAAACAAGAGATCAGAGTGGATCATCTGGGAGGAACTGAATGCTACTAATATCTATGAGAAAGAGGACTATGAAGGAATGCAGCCCAGCTACCACCTTGACTGCAAGCACGACCCAGCCTGGACTCCTGACCTTCAGCAACTGTGTGATCAGTTTAAGAAACTCTTCGTTGTTGTTACTTTTTTTTTTTCTGTACTTGGGATTGAATCCAGGGTATTACACATGCTAGGCAAATGCTTTACCATTGAGCTACATCCCAAACCCACGCCACTGGGTTTTAAGCCAAATTGGTTTGTGAGAATTTGTTACAGAGGAAGTGAAAACTAATATAACACCCAGATAACAAGCACAACAGGCAGATGAAAATGACAGTTTCAGAATTGCAGGAACCTTCACACCTGCCTCCAGTTGTTACACCCTTAGACTTATTAAGAATCCTGATTAATACCAGGGAGGAGCTATTCCAGTTTGCAAACTTCATATGATTGCAATCATATACTATATATTTTTTTTAGGTTAAGCTCTCTGCACTCAGCATTATATTTGAAAAATTTATTCATTTTCTGCATAGTTTTAGTTCATTTACTCTCACTATAGTATACTTTTCATTTTATAAATACAACACAGTTTATATACTCAGAATTGAGGGAAATTTTAGATTTTTCTAATTTGAGGGAGTTTTTTTCAACATGTTTTTTTGTGAACATTGTGGTTTTTTTTTTGTTGTTGCATAACCAAGAGTGGAATGGGTAGATTACAGCTTCTACACTCCTTCAGCTTTACTACACAATGCTGAACAATTTTTAATAAGTAGGACAGATTTATACTCTTAAAACTTTACTTCTTTTTTGAATTTTAGTTATACAAAACAGTAGAATGTATTTTTGGCAAAGTATACATATGTACAGTATAACTTATTCTATTTAGATTCCCACTTTTGTGGTCATATGGGATGTAGAATTATTCTGGTTGTATATACAAATACAAGGCTAGAAAAGTTATGACCAACAACAGTACACTCCAGTGACACAGCCACAACCATGTTTAGAGCAGCTTAACTAAAAATAGCCAAGCTATGGAAACAACTTAGGTGTCCCTCAATGGATAAATAAATAAAGAAAATATAGTATATATACACAATGGAATATTACTTGGCCATAAAGAAAAATGAAATTATGACATTTGCAGGCAAATGGTTGAACCTCGAAAATATCATGTTAAGTGAAATAAGCCAATCCCAAAAAGCCAAAGTCTGAATGTTCTTTCTGATTTGTTGATGCTAACCTACAACAAGGGAAGGTGAGAGGGAAATAATAGAAGTCCACTGGATGAAAACCTTTGTTCTTATTGAATTTCAAGTGTTGTTGGAAGAACATTCTGTACTTGTCTTCCTCTTATCACTTAACATGATGTTCTCCACTTCCATCCATTTACCTGCAAATGTCAAAATTTCATTCTTCTTATAGGTGAATGCTTTTTATAGTTCTCAGTTGCGTATATATATATTGTTTTCTTTAATCCATTTATCTGTGGATAAGCAACTGGGCTGCTTCTACTTCTTTACTATTGCAAATAGTGCCACAATGTGGATTAGTATTCAGTTTTCTCCTTTGCATATTCTCTTTATTTCCTTCAGCTATGTAACCAGGAGTAGCTAAGCTACTTTTGATTTTGGAGGAACCCCCATTCTGTTTTCCACCATGGCTATACTAATTTACATTCCTATTCAAAACATATAAGGCTTCCTGTTTCTTCATCAACGTTTATTATTTATTGATAACAGTACTCATATGGTGGTGAGATGATACCTCGGTATAATTTTGATTTGCATTTGTTATATCTAATGTTATTAAACATCTTTTTGCATATTTGTTGGGCACTTATGTTTCTTATTTTGAGAAGTGTCTAGTCATATAATTCGTCCATTCCTAAATTAAGTTGCTTCTTTTTCATTGTTAACAATTTGGGGCTCTTTATATATTCTGAATACTAACAATCTGTCTAATGACACATGTTACCTTTAAAAGTGACTTGGCATTTTTCATGTACACATTTTAAATGCCTTTCTTGGTCTTGAGGTTCTGACAGTTTCATTATAATATGAAAAGATAAGGATCTTTTCTGATCTTATATCTTTGAAGTTCTATGGCCCTCTTGTACCTGGATGTCCCTGTCTTTCCCAAACTTCAGAAAATTATCTCCTATTAGTTCATAAAAAAAGTTTCCCCATGCCCTTAACCTTTCTTTCTTCCCATGGAGATATGCTGATAATGTGAATGTTTGACCTTTAAATGTTGTCCCAACAATCTTAAATCTTAACTTCATTCTGTCTGTGGTGTAATGCCTAGGTCCTGATCCATTTTGAATTAAGTTTTGTTAAGGATGAGAGATTGAGGTCTAATTTCATTTTGCTTACATATAGATTTCCTCTTTTCTCAGCACCATTTCTTGAAGAGGCTATCTTTCTTCAATGTATGTTTATGGCACTAGTATGAAATAACTGCATTTATGTGGGTTTGTCACCACGTCTTTTATTCTACACCATAGGTCTTTATTTCTGTTTTGGTGCCAATACAAAGCAATTTTTCTTGTTACTATAGCTCTGAAGTACAATTTGGGGTTTCATATTATGAAACCTCATGCTTCAATTTTCTTGCTAAGGATCGCTTTGGCTATTCAAGGCCTCTTATTTTTTCAGAGGAATTTCATGACTGCTTTTTCTATTTCTATGAAAAACATCATTGGAATTTTAATGGGAATTGCATTAAATTTGAATAGCATTTTTGAAAGTATGGTCAATTTGACAATATTAATTCTGCCTATCCAAGAATATGGAGGATTGTTTCCTCTTCTAAGGTCTTCTACAATTTCTTTTTTTAATGTTCTGTTTTCATTGTAGAGGTCTTTTACTTTTTGTTACACTGACCCCAAATATTTTATTTTATTTTGTTGAGGTTATTGTGAATGGAATCATTTTCCTATTTTTTTCCAGTCGATTCATCACTGATATATAAGAATCTGATTAATATATGGATGTTAATTTATCCTGCTACTTTGCTGAATTCATTTATGAGTTTAAGAAGCTTTCTGGTGGAGTTTTTGTCTTCTAAATATAGAATCATTTGGCAGATAGGCATAATTTCAGTTCTTCTTTTCCTATTTATATCCCTTTAATTTGTTTCTTCTAATTGCTTTGGCTAGGGTTTCCAGGATTATGTTGAATAGAAGTGGTAAAAGAGAGTATTCCTGTCTTGTTCCATTTTTAAAGGGAATGCTTTCAATTTTCCTTCATTTACAATGATGTTGGCTTTGACTTTAGCATCTACAACTTTTACAAAGTTGAGGCATATATCTACTATCCCTAGATTTTCAAGTAATTTGAAGATGAATAGATGCTGTATTTTGTCAAATGCTTATTTTTTCATCTATTAAGATAATCATGTGATTCTTGTCCTTAAGTCTATTGATGTGATTCATTGTATTTATTGAGTTCTGCAAGTTGAACCAACCTTGTTTCCCTGGGATGAACCACATTTGCTCATGGTGCATTACCTTTTTAATAAGCATTTGTATGTAATTTTCCAATATTTTTATTAAGAATGTTTGCATGAAGCTTCATCAGGAATATTAGTCTGAAGTTTTCTTCTCTTGATGTGTCTTTGTCTAGTTTTGATATCAGGGTGATATTAGCTTCATAGAATGAGTTTGGAAAGATTCCCTCCTTTTAAAATTATGAAATAATTTAAGGAAGATTGGTATTAGTTCTTCTTTGAATATCTGGTAGAACTGGGTTGAGAATCTTTCTGGTCCTAAGCTTTTGTTGCTAATAGATTTTTTGGTGGTGCCTTCAGTTTAATTATTTGAAATTGATCTCTTTAAATTTCTATGTCCTCCTGATTCAATGTGGGTAGATTTTGTCTCTAGAATTTGTTGATGTTTTCAAGATTTTCTATTTTATTAGAGTACAATTTTTCAAAATAATTTCTGATTATTGTATAGTATTTAAGTAGTTCCATTGTGGTATTTCCTTTCTCATCATGAAACTTAGTAATTTGAATGTTTTTTCTCTTTGTTATATATATGGCAAAGGATCTATCAATTTTATTATTTTTTTAAAGATACAACATTTTGTTTTGTTAGTTTTTTGCATTTTTGATTCAATTTTATTGATTTCAGCTCTGATTTTAATTATTTCCTGTCTCCTACTGTTTTTGATATTTATTTATTCTTTTTTTTAGTGTTTTGAGATGTAATGGTTAGGTTATTTTTTTGTTGACTTTCTATTCTTTAATGAATGAGCTTAATGCAATGAATTTTTCTCTTAACCCTGCCTCTGTAGAGTCCCAGAAGTTTTGATATTTTGTATTGCTATTCTTATTAAAATCTAAGTATTTTTTAAAATTTTTATCCCTAATTTCTTCTGGAATCCTTTTTTTTTTTTCTTTCAAGAGCATATTATTTACTCTACAGGTATTAGAGCAGCATCTATTTTAATTTTATTGTTGATTTTTAATTTCATTCCAATGATCTGATAGAATGCAAGTTATTATCTCTATTTTTTATATTTGCCAAGAGTTGCTTAGTGGCCAACAATATAGTCTATTTTAGAGAAGTATTCCTGTGCTACTGAGACAAAAATGTATTCAGTCCTTGATGGATTAAATATTCTCTATATCTGTTAAGTATTAAATAGTTCTATTTTTTAGTTCTACAGATTATTTATTTAGTTTTCATTTGGAGGATCTAGTCAATGTTGAGAGGTGTTTCAAAGTCACCCAGTATTATTGTGTTGTAACCTATTTTATTCTTGGAATTGAGAATGGTTTCTTTGAAGTACATAGATGCTCCATTTTGGGGGCATAAATATTTATTATTATTATTTCTTGATAATACATAATATACTTAAGCACTATGAAATGTCCTTTTTTGTCTCTTCTGATTAACTTTGGATTGAAGCCCACTTTATGGGAATAGAAACCCCTGCTTGCTTACAGGTCTATGTGAATGATAGGTTTTTTCTTTTTCCCATTCTTTTATCTTCAGTCTATGGATGTTTTACCTATGAATTTGAGTCTCTTGGAGACAGCATATTGTTGAGTCTTATTTGTTAATCCCATCTGCCAGTCTATGTCTTTTGATTGATGAGTTTGGGACATTAACATTCAATGTTATTATTAAGAAATGATTTTTATTCATGTCACATTTTGATTTCTGTTTTTTATTTGAATTATTTTCTCCTTTGGTTTACTATTCTTCTAGGGCAGTTTCTCCCTTTTTTGCTTTTCATTTTTACTTTTAATTTCTTCTTCATGAACTATCTTATTGAGTATCGTGTAGGCTATCTAGTTGTGAATTATTTTAAGTTTTGTATATCATGGAAAGTTTTTATTTCATCATACATTCTAAAGCTTAATTTTCTGGGTATAATACTCTTGGCTGACATCCATTTATTTCAAAGCTTGGTATATATTATTCTAAGAATTCCTAGCTTTGAGGGTCTGAGAATTCAGCTGAGATCCAGATTATTTTTTTTTCTACCTGGGATATATTGTTTTTCTCTGGCAGTCTTTAAATTTTATTTTTATTCTGTATATTAAGTATTTTCATAATAATATGCCTTGGTGTGGGTCTGTTGTAATTTTGTATATTTGGAATCCTGTAAACCTCCTGTATGTGATTTTCCATTTTATTCTTTGTTAGGAAAATTTTCTAAAATTATTTCATTGAAAAGTTTGTGTATTGCTTTGGTCTATATCTCTGATCCTTCATCTATCCCAACAAATCTTAAATTTGGTCATTTTAGGTTATCCCATATATCTTGGAATTTCCATTCATGGTCTCTAAACCTCATTCCTCCATGGTCAACTTTATTTTCAAGGTTATATAATTTGCCATCATTGCCTGAAGCTCTGTCTTGCAAATGTCTAGTCTTTTGGTGATGCTTTCCATCAAATTTTTAATTTGATTCCTTCAAATTTGCAGGATTTCTGATTTGTTTTTCCAGAATCTCTATTTATTGAAGTAATCTTTCACTTCCTACATTTTCTCCTGACTTCACTTGTATCAATATCCTTTTCCTCACAGCTCAGTTTAACTATGTACATTCTAAACTTCTCTGACAATTCTTCCACTGTAGTGTCAATGGATACTGCTAGTGTAGTATCTTGATACATTTTGGGTGAGTTGTTCCTGGATTTTTTATGTTGTTTGTGTGTCTACCCATCTATAAATATGGATCTGAGGCAGTGGAGTTTCTATCCCATGGATTTATAATGTCCCTGAAAGTTACTAGTACCTCACCTCTTAGGGAAAGACAAATAATTACAACAACCATTGCAAACAATTTACAGCAATAAATCAAACATTTTCTGCTATGATGGTGCAATATTAATTATCATATTAAATATAAATGATCTGATCAGTTATTGCCTACAATAAAAACTTTATGTTTGCAAGAGTGGTTATAATTTCAAATGGTGAACAGGGAGAGAACAGATGGATATAGGATGTGATGATTATGAAGGAGGATCAGAGAAAAGAGAAGTAAAAAATTAAAGAAGAGTGAAAAAGAGAACAATAGAGATTGGTGGTTAAGGAAAAAAGAGAAAGATAATCAAGGGAAATAGATAGTTGACAAAAATATATATAACAATACTTTTAAAAATTAAAAATAATAAAAATAAGATAATACACAACAAAACTGAATTATAATAATGAAATATACTACTCCTCAAAAAAATCCATGAAAAATAACTGGCTTCAAAAATTCTATAAATGAAAAAAAATATGAACATGTATAAATATTCATGAACAATTAAGGTCACAAATAAATCAACAAAATGAAAGAGATAAAACAATCTCATTGAAAAGTTAAAGAATTGTTTCAATTGGAGTTAAAAAAAAATTCTCACCTTCTCTTCTCAGCAGTGTTAGACAGGGTTGTCTAGAGCATGGTATTCCACCCTCTGAGTGGACTTCTGGAGTGAGAGAGATAATACCACAGTGAAACTGATGGAAGCAGGGTTTAGGCCTAGGTATGCTCCAGGCTCTTCACTGAATGCTAATTGGTCTGGAGATTTTAAATAAGTACACCTCCAGCATCCTGCAATTTTCTGATCCATGCTGGAAGACTGTGTCCCACAGACAGATCTCACCTGGATTGCACTCATGTGGAAGAGGAGCCAATTCTTAGTGCAATGCATCACCTATGGATCCCACATATTGGTTCGAATTCACTCTCCAAACTCAATCACTCCTGCCACAGCCCTTTCAAATTTCTGGCCAGGCACACCCCTCCCAGTTGGTCCTGAAAGCAGCTGGATTAGAGGGGGAGGAGGAGAATTGGGTGGGTTGCCCCTGTGTAAACTTGACCAGTTGTCCCCTATGTAAACTTCTCTCTGTGTTTGATTTTCTCCTGGTCACTTAGGAACACTCTATGTTGTGAAGTGTGGTTTTGCCAGGCCTGTACTTCAAGTCAGATTTGTGTTCACAAGGAATCAGCTCCCCTAGCTGCAGGGCCACATGCTAAAGCTGCAAAATGGTTTCTTCCTCTGTCATCCACATGCAGTCAGGAGAGATAGGGTATTTTTCCCACACAATAATATTATGCAATGCACCTTTCAGTTTAGTAGGACAGTGTCTTTGATCTGTAACTCTCTGTAACCAGATGTGCTGCAGGCCTCCTAAAAATTTAGGATCTTTAATCCCCTTATCCCCCTACTTTGCAGGTGGAGGAACCACTCTGGACTGTGCTCTGGCCATGGCAGCAGCTGTGGCACTGAGGATTTCTTCCTTATTTTATTATAGACAACATCCTGAGTCCCCGATCTGCTTTGAATGTTCTGTAATAAATTCCAATAAAGTCTCCCTTTTTTTTTTTTTTTTTTGTTCACCCACCTTACTTACAAGCTGCCTACCAGCTTTCTCTCTTTCATGCACAGAGCTGCCAGGAAATTGACCTTCTATATTCCCTTATCCTGAAAACTCATCATTTACTTTTAAAACAATTTTGTTCCTAGAATATTTTTCACTTCAATCTTAAGATTTAATTATTATTTTTCAGAAACAATGGTCACCAGTGATTAGAGATCACCCCACCACCACCACCACCACCTGTAAGCTTGCTTTCAGAAGCTTGGGTGAGAAATAATTGTTATACTAGAAAATGATCCTCTCAATACAATCTAGGAATGACAGACCAATAGTGACAAAGATGAAGACTAAAGAAAGTTAATTATTTTGAAATGCAGATATAGCTAATATCTTATTCACTTCTGGAAGTTTTATATCATATAACCAAAGACTCAGCCAAAGAAATCAGAATATTTTAAAATTTTTACCTTCACAATTCTTATTTATGTTAAATTCAGTGCTTCCCAAGATAATTTTTTTCTTTTCCTCTTTCAGTTATTCCTCTGAACATATGATAAATATTGACACACTGCATGTTCAATGAACTCTGTACATTTCTGCTTATTAATTCAATGGTATTTTCTAAAGTAGTCATTTTTCAATTCACCTAGAATTACTACTTCATATGCATTATTTTCTTGAATAAAAGTAACGTAAATTTTCAAATGCATATTATTGTTTCTCCATATAACTTATTAACCTTAAGTGACTTGACTGGTCACCCTGAACTCACTCAGAATGGAAATTTCTAATGTTTTCTATCCAAAATACTAACAGAAGGGATATTTCACCTCCTAGTTATCATGGGTGAAGCTTGTTTTTCATAATTTAATATTAAAAACTTGTTTTTTTATGGTTAAGTTTACATATTCTGTGTTTAAGAAAATTTAAAGGATTTCCTTTAAAATATCAATGAGGGTGGAAACCAAGAACTGGTGAATAACATTAAGATCTCACAAAATCAACCAAACTAAGGTTGTGGGCTGACGTTTCTAATGATTTGAGCAAAAATGACTCAATATTCTAAATGGTACCTTAAGTTAAAGCTTGATAATATCTGCATTTGTGTCAGGTACTAATAATATGTCTCAATTCTATATCCTGACTATGCTAATTATCTCTCTACTCATTATGGCTCTATAGAAAATTTATTACAACTTTCAAATAGAGTTAAAAAGTATTCTTTTAATAAAATTGTGGGCACTTTGAAGTTTAATGAGTTATCATAAAAGTACAGAATATTTGTAATTGGCATGTAAAAGCAATTTAACTGACACATTTATTCCTTACCCTTTTGAAAATTAAATATGGCTTCCCAAAGCAAATTATAAATTATTTCTTATAGCAAACAAATAAATATTCCTTTGACAAGAAAAAAACCTTCAATTTGCTTTTCCATAACATTTATGTAAAATAACGGACAATATCAAATTTGAAGAAAACACGCAAAAAAACACAAAGTTTTGATGTTTATATATAAAGCCTCAGTTTCTCTCAACTATAATTGCTTATAATGGTTCAAAAATTTAATTTTTTCTCTGAAAAAAAGTTCAAATTTTTCATAATCCTAATGATATAAGCATGAATTATTATTTAAAATGGCAAATAAAATCCATACCATATTACTGACATGATCAAATAACATATTTAATGAGAGTGATTACTTGAACTGATTTTAAAAACATAAGTAACAGGCATAATATCTTGGTAAGGATTCTCAAACTTATGCATTTTTTATTGTTTTCTCTTACCATATTTGCCCATATATGAACAATGTAAATATCAGCAGGTAAATCCTTCCAAATATCATTAAATAAGGCAAGCACAAGAAAAGTTTCTGCTTTAATACTTTGGGCATACCTTGAAAGACAGGATTTGATTTTTATATATTATTGCAAAAAAAAACCCACATTTGAACAGATGATGTAGTTTTAAAAGATATTATTCCCATTACACAAATCAGTGGCATAAATATTAGAGCATGTAGCAAATTCTGCAAATTTATTTTCATTTTTTAACCTCCAGACCTAAATTCACTAATTACCTCAAATTTTGACCTAGATCAATTTTCTTTAGTTTTTCTAACTTTAATTCAATTTCAGGCAGGAAAATTTAATCCTCTCTAGAAAACTGAAAGTTGAAAAATAATAAAATTTTTTCTCACAATACAGTTTCAATTTTCACAATTTCAATGAAACTCTGATTGGAATCCCAAGGTAGAACTTGCATCCAATTCAAGATAAATTTGTTTTGTATGTAATATGGAAATTTTTGTTATCATTTTGAAGAAATAAAAGAAAACCTCAGACTGCCTAAATTTTTACCATTGATAAAAGAAAAGTAAGCTAGCCTCTTTTGAAATACAAGTTTTTCCTTTACTTCAGCCTTTAGAGACTTCTGAACTTATCACAAAGAAACTAATTCATAATAGATGAAGAGATAGAATGCTTCCATAAGACTGCATTTCAAAGTTAGCTTTCCTTTATATTTTAGATGCAAAGTTCTGTAAGAAAATACATATGCTTTCCCTCTTCCCATCTAACTTTATTGTAATAAAATAGAAATATGAATAAAGATATCATATGTTATTATTGAGGATATTTTGCTTAACATTTTTAAGTAGATATTTAATTACATCATTTATAATTACATCATTTGTTTTCTTGTGTTGTCCTTGTTTTGCTTACTTGTTTGTTTGGCAGAAGAATAATGAAGGATGGTTATTGTCTACCCATAGCATAACTTAGGACTTTTTACAACGTTGACTTGAAGAAATATAATTTTTGTAACAGTGACTTGAAAAACATAAATTAAGTTGCTACTTTTATTATGAAATGACACAGAAGTTCAGAGTAAATTGTGGAAACAAGGTGTTCATTTATCCATTCTGGGGTTATCATGAAGTTTCCTCAATCCTCGGGGGCTGGGATGACCTATTCGATAAGAAGGTGACTTTAACAAAAATGTCTTTCTTATGTCACTCCCAAAGGGACTTACTAGCACACATTTTAGTTACCTTTCAGAATTCACTGTGTATGATTACTAAAATTCTAATCTTTTCTCACCCCCAAATTCTTCTCTTCTTTTTTTCTGTTGTGGTATAAAGTTTAGTTTTTAAAGTAGGTGGACTCTAGAAAGAACTTTGAATTCCAAGTCCCAAAATTACTCAATAAGTATTCTAGGACAAGATCTGACCCCTTGTTTTCTTATCTGTGAAATAAGAATTCAAGGCCTGTAAGAATGTTGTGAGGGGGATATATCAGAAAGTGTTGATAAAACAAAGACTGATTAACAAATTGTGGATTTACAAATTGTGGATTTCCTTCACAATTTGTACTCTATTCACTTACATTTTGTTTATCTTCTCCATTTTGTATTTGTTGTATGGTGTCAAAATTTTAATGAAGTGGTATAAAATATTGTAACAGGAATATGTTTAATTTTTGGACAATTATTTTGTGGTAAAATTTTTATATTCCAAGGCTCAGGCTGTAGAATTATTCTTAGATGGGTGACAGAATTGTCTGTTCATTTGAGGAGATGGGAATTTAAACTTCTTAGTACCAAGATTTTTTTTTTCAATTGTTAGAAAAGCACTTTGAAATTGAAGATCAGTTTGTTGCTAGAATATGATTTGCCTAATTTTTAAAAAGATGAGACCAGTGATATAAGAATAATTCAAATATTTGGTTATTTTCATTATATCCTGAAAGAGTTTAGAGAAAGGTACAAAAAGCAAGATAGTTTAAGGAAGAAGAATAAGAATAAATAGAAATAGTTTTCAAAGCAATATCAGGTGTTATGCCTCAATCAAATAAAAATTTTAAAAGCAGGTAAAACAGGCTCTGATACAAAGCTCTAGGGAAAATAGATTGACTTTCCACATATTTCACACTATATTTCACAGCTGATCAAAATGGTGATTAGAGAGTCTCAATTGTTTGCATGGGGTAATAATAGTAAATAACATCAGCACTAGACCTATAACTCAGGTCTCTTTATATGTTGTCCTTTTTTTTGTCCTGCCCCATTATGACACTAGCAGGAGAAGCTACTAAACCATCCAGTCATTGTCATTGGTGCTAAAACTTAAGAACCCGAGTCTAAGACGTAAGAGACTGAAATGATCCTATATCAATCATTTCTCAAAGAATGTTCCAAATGACAGTAGGTTGTATGAAAGTCTTACTGGAAAGCAACAACAATGTCTTTGACTTCTAAAGAGGTCATGAAAGCACAGTTTTCCTCTCTCTACTTTGTACATTTAGTGTGTTAAGCATTCACAGATATCTTACAGTAAATACAACCATTAAAATCAATACCTCTCTTCGGTTATTCTAATCAACAGATTGTGTTTGTCTATATGCAAATTTTGAACGAAAAACCTAAAAATAATTGTATTAAAGAATATCCTTTGAGCAATGCAGCTTTATGTGGATCTCTTAATGAGTTAGAGAATCTAACTAGAGCTCAGATTCAGAGACCATTACCATTTCACTGATTTGCAGTCCTGTTATGATTTCTTCCACATAGTTGGACCTATCTAACATTGAACACATGGAACAGGAGGATGATAGCCTTAGACTTTTAATTTACTGAAATACTTTTATTGAAAACATTCAGTTATTTATTCATGTGTAAAAATAAAATAATAAAATACCCTATCTTGAAACCATTTAAAAAGTCAATCTTTAACCCTATGTGTGACAATTTGTGTCTTATATTTAGTTGCAGTACTCTAAAGCAGATCTATGGGGCTTAAAAACAGGTAAAATTTCAAGGCTAATCCACAAAAACAAATGTCTATTCCACTGATTTGAACCATTAATACATTGAGTTTATACTTGTATAACAGAGTTGATCTAAATATTTTTCTAGTGTCTGTCAGATCACTGTGTAATAATTCAACATTATTTAAATGCAGGTCCTTTAGCAATGAAGATAAAACCATTTTTGATTTTACAATATTTTTGTTATGGGGAAATGAATCCTAGATTTAAAATTAGGACATGGATGTTCATGTCCTTGCTTAATCAATTATAAATTAATGATTTGGTTGTTGGAAGCCATATATGAATTCTGGATTTGTTTGAGCCAACATAAGGCCAGGAAACTGCTTTTCTGGGGACTCCTCAGTGCAATTCCCTGGTTTGAGAAAGCCCAGATCATGCTAGAGCCCAGTCTTAGCTCAAAGCCTTAGAATCCAACAGCTTCCCAGAGATGGGCATAATTTGCCAAGCACCTCAGACTCCTCCCACACTGAAACGGTATCACTGCCTTTGCTGTACTTCCCCTAAATAAAGAATTGGTGCTTTTTTCTGTTATTTATTTCCAATTCCTATCGTGTCTGAAAGACCCATCAGGCACCCCACTTCCTAAATCTCATCTCGGGCTTTGTCTTTAATTCTTACTGATTATTTCAGACTTTTTATTTTCCCAGGTGGCTCACAACTCCGGAGCAGGAAACTGCTCTCCTGGAGTGCTGGTTACCCTAACTTTTGCTGTTTATGTTTTCTCACTGATTAATGCTTTACAGGACACACTAAGTTACAAGTACTAAAACAGGTTGAATATTTAAAATTTTTTCTACATCAAAAATACCCTACAAATACTGTAGTTGGCAGTTTCATTATAGTTCCATATGGGCATGACCATTCTTTGTTTTGTGAATAACTTGAGAAAAATTCTAAAGTTCTGATCATCATGTACACCATATTTATTAACAGAAGCTGAAGGAATAGTGAAAAACGCCAAACAAAAATAAATTAGAAATGAAACAGGAAGAGTAATTGCAGTACATTTCCCAGGACACATAATAGAAAAGAACTATCTCCCTGCAATATTTGAATCTCTACCTGGTGCCAAGCATAACATCATCCATTAGAAGAGCTCAATGAATTCAATTGAACTGATCTATAGCAGGAATACAGATATCGCACTTTAGAAACTTTGTTATTAGCAACTTTAGTGATAGCCCCTTTATACCTGATATTTCCTGTGTGACATTTCCTACATTTAAAAAAAAATAAATAGTCAGGTCACATACATTTTTTTTTCTTTTATAGGTTTTATCAAAAGAACATAAGTCACTATAAAAAATTTAACTGTTTGTCATTTTTAAGAGATTAGTATGTATACCATATAATATTGAATGTGGGAAGTAATACTGTTGTTGAGAACATAGATATTAAAGATTTGATCACTTCTTGGGTGTCATAAAAGTATCCAGGTTACTATGTTCATTTGGATATCTTTTTCAAAAGACAAAATATATGTCATGGAAAATATAATTGTGTAAATAGTCATTGTTTAGTGTGGAAACTATTATTCAAAATGGTTATTTCCATTTGGATTATTAAAAATTAAATAAAATAGAAAACTCAATTTCTTGTTTGCAATAGTCACATTTAAAATGCTCAACAGTCACAGGTTGCCAGTGGAGACTACTGGACAGCACCAACTGTAGGACATTTCTATCACTGCAGAAAGGTCTACTAGTGCTGCTCTAGTTAGAAAACTATGCAGATCATTTCTAATCAGTAATCTGGTAACAACGTTTGTGGTGTTCTAAATCTAATAGTCTTAGTTTTAAAATCTTAATTATTGAAATGTCTAATTATTAAGACTAAAATTTGTGAACTATGCTGGATAAACAGAAGATAAAAGGCGGGACACATCTATGTTATCATACATACAAATTATACACTCAACTTATCTCTATGGATGAAATATGTCATGTATGAATATTTGGGGTAACAATAAAATTTTCTAAAAACTGAGATAGGTTACATTTTTTAAAAATGCCTAAAGGAGTGATTATTACAAAACTGTCATTTAACACTTTTGTCTCAATAACTTTAAAGTCAACCAACCAACAAAAACCTCTTGAAACTTACACTAGATACTTGGCAGATTAAGTCTGAAATATCCATATTTAAGTTTGTTCTTTTACATTCTTTGATGTATTCACGGTATTCATGCACTAAACTTATTTAGAAAAATATAATAATTCAGGATAAATTAAAATGATGATGTAATATTTTCCCTACAATTTATTCTCTGTCTCAACATTATTTCCTTACATAATAGAGTCTTTTATTTATTAGTTGTTATGGATTGGATGTGAGTTGTCCCCCAAAAGTTCAGGTATGAGACAATACAAGAAAGTTCAGAGGAGAAATGATTGTGTTGTGAGAGTCTTAACCCAATCAGTGAATCAATCCCCTGATAGAGATTAACTGAGATAACTGAAGTGGTAGGGTGTGGATGGAGGTGAGAATTTGGGGTGTGGCTTTGTGGTTTATATTTTGTATCTATAGAATGGAGTCTCTTTCTGTGCTTCCTGAGCACCTTGTGAGCTGCTTCCCTCTGTCATATTCTTCCACCATAATGTTCAGCTTTACTTTTAGTTCTGAAGAATGGAACCTACTGTCTATGGATGGAGACCTCTGAAACTGTGAGCCCCTGAATAAACCTTTTCTCCTCTGTAAGTGTTCTGGTGGGTCTTTTAGTCCCAGAAGTGAAATAGCTGACTAAAACATTAGTTATAGCATTTATCTCAATCATTATCTTCTAAATTATCAAAATTCTTGAAGAAGCATTATGATCATCTAAGTAAAGACACTTTAGTATTCATAAATTCTTTCTTCCAAACCCAAGACATTGAGTTAGACAATTTCAATTTGGCTGATCATTGCTACATTTATTTCAGTGTGGTCTGTTATTAATATGTCCTGATCTGACAATAAGCAAGTTTTTCTTGAGATTTGAGATGATGAAATAATCTAACCTCTTCTGTGTTATGTGAAAAAGGTAAGGTCACTAGAAATCATAGAGATTATTCTGTTGCACATATGTGCACAATCACACACATACACTATATGTGCAAAATATATTTCATTTTTAAAATATGCTATAACTTTGGAGAACTTAATATTTCCTTTTTTACCTTTGTCAGTTGGCTTAGTTTTTCTAATGTTATTACAATGAATAATATTTAAGTAACTAATATTATAGACCAAGGCAGTTTTACTGAATCTTTAAACAATGGCTACTATACTCCTTGAATGAATTGCTGATTTCAGAGGCTCAGTTTTTTTCTGTAAACCCTTATTCATTTTGAGTATTCTGCTGTTCATATAACTAGTATCCAACTTTTTATAATTGGAACTAACGGGGGTCATGATGCATCAAACTTGTCACCTCTATCCATTTGTCTTCATTCTTCAAGACAGTTTGTTATCGAAGTAGCTGTCTCCCACATCCCTCTGTAACAGTTGACCTTGTAGACTTGGATTTCTATCTGGTCATTTAGGGAACAAACTGCACTGTAGAAAATTATGTTCCCGATTTTCTTTGACAGCTATATTATTTTATCAAGCAAAGTACTATCAGTTTTGCCACATGTGCTTGTCTTCCTGTGATCCGGGTTGATTTTTTAAAGCAATTTATCACTCTTGGAATGATCTGTTTTCTCAACTCTGATCAACACGTCTTGTTATTTTCAGCATACCTGAATTCACTGACAAGAAAATAAAAGATTCAATCTTATTTTTAGTGAAAATATCAGATATTCTCCCAATAGTTATATCTCCTTTATGTGCGCGCGCACACACACACACATGCACACACACGTTGCTTGGAATTGAACCCAAGAGATTGCACTTGCTAGGTGGAGACTCTACCACTGAGCTGCACCTCCGCTCATGGACTTTCTTAAATCTCTTAAATTTGTTATTGTAATAATTCCATATTTTTTTGCAAAGGGTTTCAGCATTTCAGAGCATTGTCTCATGTATTATCTCATTTGTATGTACATTTGTTTTATACATTTGAAGTGTGGTAATGGAGGTCCTCAGTTTTATTAAAAGGTGATTTTTCTTAGGAAAATACAGAATGATTTTTAGCAAAAATATATAAAAATGAACAGGTTAGCAATTTTATAAACAAATCTAAAAGAGCTGTTATATTTCATTCAAAAGACAAAAAGCAAACAAATTTATAGATCAGGTGTATTGAATGAATATGTACATAGAACAAAGTTGGATTTTTCACAGGGTGAAACAGAAAAAGTCCACTAAATCTTTAGGTTTATCCTGCTTCTTATAGGAAGAACTTGCTAATAGTCTTAATTTGCCTGTTAATTATTTACCCACACATGGCAGTAAGAAAATAATTCAAAGACAACAGAAAAGTGGCATGAAATAACTCTTAGGGACATGACATAAACAATTAAAATGTAACTATTTTCTATATATTCGTAGTAAATTAAATAGCAATGCTTGATAACAATGGTGACTTTCAATTAAATGTATATATGCATCAAAACAATTGAGAATATATAAAGAATTAAATTTTATTCTGAGTTTTTAGATCCATATCAGGCATTCAGTAAGTAACCCATATGTTTTATTTTATTTTTCATTAAAATAATTCTAAGAATGGGATTCCAGAAAATCCTAAAGAAAATAGCTTTATAATTAATCCAATATAGTATTTTAATGTTTTTCAAATGGATTAATAGGTGAATTATAAGGAATTAGTGCCCTGCATCTACAGGGCAAACTTATAGATCCTTGGGGGTAACCAGGGTAATGGGTTAGTTATTGCTAATCACAAGCAGCCTCCTTTGAGACTCAAATGGTTACTCAAAAGGAATAAGTTCTGAGTTTGCATTTTTCAAGCTCTGAAAGCCAGGCATATGGCAGGGCTTCCAAAATTTTATATTGTTTATCTATTGCTAAGAACTTGCACAATCCTGACATACTTTTCAGCCACCCATTGCAAAACTTGACTCTCTATGAACAAGATGGCTGTGGGGCTGTGCTGAGATTCTGGGGTGCAGATGCATAAACAGCAACATATGCAACTAAAGGTGCAAAGTGTCAGAGTGGAGGTGAGGAGACCAGAGAGCTAATAACAGTGGTGGTCTCTGATTTGTGCCTTCTTGTATGAAATACTTCTCTGTGTTTGCAGCTATTATATTGTGAGTGATATAGGATTTGGCTTTGTGGTTACTTTTTAAATACTAGATACTTCTTGTCCCTCTTAATTTAAAGTTTTTGATTTGCAAATGAACTATTAAACTATTTTAATGTGTCCTTGGTTCAGAAAAGAAAAAGCTGTAGCTGTTGTGAATAGAACTGCCACAATTTTGTAGTGTTTTTAAAAATGTTTTTTTTTTTTTGTCAATGGGGTAATTAAGTAACTTCACTAATCAATGTTCACTTAGCATGAAGCTATTAGATCTTATGCTTGAATTGATGAGATTACAATTTGGCCATTCACCTGTCATGAAAATCGTCCTATTTCTTTTATTATTATATGCTCTGGAGTTGGAGTAAGGATTACAGTTATAGTATCTTGCTTCTATCATTTATTGTCTGTGTGACTCTGGGCATTTAAAATTTAGAAAAATAAGATTTCTCATATATAAAATAGTAATTAAAAGAATGCCTGCTATAGGGATTTGTTATGAAAATTGATGAAAATAATCCATACAAAGAAAGTAACTATCACAAAGTCAAGCTTGTATAAATCTTTGTGCTGTGATTAAGTGTAATTTAATCCACTTATTTCCTAAATACAATCAGATTAGAGGACACTAATGAAAAATTGGCATTTTAAAGATTCCCATGAAAGGACACTGTGTTTAATATTATTCTTAATAACCAGTCCATTACAAGTAGATAAATAGTTCATATGAATAGTGACAAAATTAAAATTCTAAGATTCTAAAGTCTTTGGAAGTTATCTGATAGTCATAAAGTACATTCACCAATTGCAAAAGAGACTCTGGAAAAATGAGCCAAAATATAATGTTGCTTTTCTTTTTCTCTGTGTTTCTCTCTCTCTCTCTCTCTCTCTCTCTCTCTCTCTCTCTCTCTCTCTCTCTCTCTCTCTCTCATGCACCCAGGGTTGATGTTCATCTGAGATACATACCCAAAACTTCTATTTATTTATTTATTGAGATAGGATTGCTGAGGCTGACTTTAAACTTCCAATCTTCCTGCCTCCTGAGTTTACATGCATGCATCAGTACATTGGGCCAAAATGTTTCTTATAAATTGAAAACAATGACAGAGGTGGAGCAATCAGTTCCTATACTACCAAGTCATTATGAACAGAAAAATGATGGATTTCTGAAATTCTCTTCACTTCTAATCTTTTTCAAACTAAGCTTTTTTTTCCTTTAAAAGTCAGTTTATTGATGTATAACTCATATACAAAGAGCCACAAATATTAATGTGTACAATTTAATGAGTTTGAATTTATGCACACACTTATGACAAAATCACCACAATGAAGATGTTAAACACATCCAGTACTTCTCACAGTTTCCTTATGTCCCTTTGTCTTATGTGAGTATGTGTGTGTGTGTGAGCATTAAGAATATTTAGCATGAGCCAGTCACCAGGGAGCATGCCTGTAATCCCAGCAGCTTGGGAGGCTAAGATAGGTGGATCAAGAGTTCAAAGCCAGCCTCAGCAAAAGCAAGGCACTAAGCAACTCAGTGAAACCCTGTCTCAAAATAAAATACAAAATACAAAATGTTGAAACAGTGGAACCTCTAAATCAACTAAGGAAATCAGTTTAATTCTCATCTTCCAATCTTTTACAAGATGGAGGAATGGAATCTTTTTGACAGTCAGACTAGAGAACTGTTTTGCCTTAGTATCTGCCTTTGATGTATTCAAGGATCCTCAAAATCATGGTCAAGAGATAAAACGAAAAGACAGATTTGTTATTTTATATAGTATAAAAACATTTTCTAAGTAAAACAGTAAGTGTGTGTGTATCCCATTAATTAATCTTTAACAACCGAGCACTGTGATTACCTGCAATGAATTCTCAATGGCATGACCTTGAGATCTCAAAAGCATGGGACCTCTGAGATCCCCATAAAATTAATGACCAGACAATGACTGTAAGGGATCTACAAAACACCCATTACAGCACATAGATTTTGGTGGTACCCAGTGGAATGCTGCATCTTTGACATATAATATCTAATATATTTTTTTGTTTTGCATATGATCTGGGTGCACTTTTTCACAAAGTAGACTTGAGCACCACAAGTAGACTATTAGGTCTTTAAATTTATAAATTTTTTATGCATAGGAAATCTATGGAGACATTTTCTCACACAGGGGAAAACATACTTTTGCATAATCCTTTAATCTTGGTTGACGTTTATTAAAAATGTCTTCATTTCTGCCATTAACAATTTTCATTATTCTGTACACTTTCTTTTGCGTTTTCAAATTTGATATTTTAAGGAATCTCAACTGTTCTTAAAGTAGGATGAGTCATTATGTAAATCCTTTGCTTTTGTATTTACTTATATGCTACTGCACTTTAAATTTAGTATCTTTCCTAGATGGCAGTCCTAACTCATGTTCACATGCTTGCTTGTTAATGAAATGTTTTCATTTCTTTTCTGTTTCCTGCAGCCCATGTATTTTTTTCCCCCTTTCGGCTTACTCACCATCTTTCCCTATGACTTGCCATGTTGCTGATAGACTTTAATTTCTTCATTTCATTAGTTTTGCTGTTAATTTCTCCCCTAAATTCAAACATATCATAAAAGGTTATAGATCACAGAATGACTAATATACTTAAATATGCCCTGCTAGTTGCTAGTTTTTGTTGTTGTTTTTTTCCTTCTGGAGGTGGTGCAGCTTAAAACAAACTAAGATTTCATGAGAAGCAAAATACTTCAGAAGCCTGTAAAATAAGCTCCATGCTTGTTTATAGTTAAAAGAAGCTACAGCTCTAAGAATGAGAACTATAATCATGAAAAGATATAAAGAATATATTAAGGGATATTTAAATTTCATTTTCAGATTTAGAGAATAGCATAGTCCATTTGAACAACATTTTATATATAAGATTACTTTAGTAAAATCAGTTTTATGCAAACTTTCATTATTTTCATATTTTATCACCTTTTCTGTTTTCAAAGCTAGCGATATATATATATATATATATATAATACTTATATATATATATGACATACATATAAACAATATTTCACTCAATCCATCAAAGTTATTCTACTCCTGTCCAAAATTTTTCATTATTTCTATATAAACGTATCTTTTTCTATAATTCTTCATTTTTAAGATATATTAAATGCCTACTCATAATTAGTCTCAATATCTGGATCTTATAGAGATGTACCTCAAAGGAAAAGCCAGATAGAGGTAAGTTATAAGTTTGTGCTTGAGACCATCATTTCAGTATGGGACAAACACCTCAATGGAAAGCAGATTACATTGAATAACTACTATTGAAATATTTTAGACATATTTTTACTATTATCCAACAATCCTAAATGTGCCTATAATGGATTAGATTTTAAGGTGAATATTTAACATGATTCAAAGTCTTCTGAAAGCTACTAAACAACTATACAAGTAAAGTATTGACTTTTTCTAATTGCTCCAGGGTATATTTGGCATGCATTTTTAAATTCTTTTTCATAGTTTTATTTTCACATGTATATGCATTTTTTTTTTCTTCTGAATTAGAATTGTCACTCCTGAGATTTTGTAAGTATTTTGAAAACCAACAAAATAGCATTTTTTGTTGAGGTAAGTAGGAGAGAAAAAATATTGAAGAAGGTTCTACTTTTGTTGGAGAATACTTTAGAAAGATGGAAATAATGTATATGTTTGCATTATCCCTGTCAAAAATATAAAATCTTTCCTATACAATTTCATAATATTAAAAAATTTAGAAAAACCTCTGGAAATACCTTCACTTTATAAAGTATAAATAAGGGAAAACCATGCTAGATTAATTTATTTACATTGCAGATGTGCAGTTAAGTTTTTTAATAATAAATATTTTATGTTGTTACTGACTTTTGATTATGTTATGTGTCTACTCTGTCCTCTGATAAAATTTTACTGAATACTAAAATTTGTAGTAATTGCTTATCAGTTCAAAAAATTGAAAAAGAATGTAATTGATTATACAAGAAAGCAAATTAGCTATTTCATGGCAAACCATTCCATATAGGTATATTGTAAAGCACATTAAAACTCACAAAAGAAATGAAAGAGAAAGAAAAATGATATTTTGTTTTTATATGATGACTTCACAGTGTTAATGCATCATTTAATTTAATGCTGACAGTTTCCAAATGAATTTTTTGTGTGTATTTTTCATTCTCCGTGGGAGAGGTTGACTAAATTTTTCTGAGGAGGAGGACAAGGGGGAATTTATTTCTAAAATATGTCTCTCCAGTTTTCCAGGCATTAATAATTTCAGAATTTTAATTTTGCAAGAAAACACAGAAACTCAAAATCCCTCATGGACTTCAAGGCCTTACACCATCAGCAGTGACTAAGAGAACATGCTTTCTCTAAAGTTTGCTGTCCATTGCAGCAAAATTTGTTCTATCTGGAAACATGGGAGAACAGGAGCTGGAAGGGGAAGCTTCTTAGCATGGCTCATGCACCGGGAATCAGAAGAACAGCTCCCTTTACTATAACTGAAAGCCACATCACTAAATCAGGTGTAGCACATGTACCATTGGAATGGTAAGAAGACAGTCTCTTCACACAGAGTTTTTTATACAAATTGAAAATAGAATGTCCAAATATATATAAATCCCAGAAAGATGCAGATGCACATTAGGGACCAGGGGAAGCAGAAGCAAGGATGGAGCTTGGCGAAGGAATGTAGTTACAGATACTAAATGGTGGCTCATTGGGATTTAAGGGTACAAAATGTATGTGGCAGGGTATAAATGGATTTCATGTTTCAGTAATTGACAAAGATAATTACTTCCCATTCCTCACTACCAAGGCTAAAAGGAAATACATGTGTTTTGAGGAGTGAGGCATATAAAACACATTTCTTTCTTCAGTATATCTATGATTTGAATTCAGTATCCTTTTCCCTTATCATCTGTTTTTGTAGAAGGTAAATAAAATATACCAGAGAGAATTCTTGTGTATGTGAAAATTTATTGTGAATACAATTACAGTATCCATCTGGAAAAAATTAAAGATATATTTACTTTAGTGGGCATTATGAAATTCAATATGCCATGTGTCTCATTTAGGTTTTCCATTATATTCTCACAATAGTTTCATGAGACTTTTCAACTTTTACATACAAGGGAATTGAGAATATAAGGGCCCAAGAAATATGATAAAAAACACATATCAATAAATAATGCTTATGTAATGGCCTCTTTTCTTAAACAAATCTCTATTATTATTATTATTTTAGTACATCATTCTGTTTGCTCAGAGACTAAGGAAACTTCAAGATACTTTATTTTATTGGAAAAATGTACTCATTTTTTTTTGAAAATTTTCATGTAAATATTCCCAAATAAATGATTCTAGGAGGAACATACTAATTTTATATACACTAGTTGTCTTCAGAGTAAATGTACTTTTTATAAAAATACAGACTTGTTCTTTCTGAATGGTCACATACAGGTCCATGATGAAAGTAGTGTATGTAATTCAGTCATATGACTGCTTTTATTTTACATGCACAGTCTAGAATTAACATATTAACACTAAAGATCTTTTCCCACTTGATACTTTCCTATGTTCATATATGAATACATGACCAGTGAAACTCCACATCATGTACAACCACAAGAATTGGATCCTAATTAGAGTATATTGTACTCCAGGAATGTATGTCATGTGTATCTCAAAAGAACAAAGAAAAGAAATGTAGCCATTAGAGAAATATAAAGATTCCTTAAATGTAAACATGTGGATTTAATGTGCTATTGATTGTAATAGCTGATACATAGTCCTTTTCTTACAGCAGGGTTTTTGAGGAGGAAGTGAAAAAACTTGTGATGCAGAGGAAGTGGAGAGGGACTGGTACTAACATTACCTAGGGAAATTTGAGTAAACAGAAATAGTCAACAGAGTCTATCAGAAATGAAGAAATATTTTAACAGTGGACAGAATAGCTAGAAGGAAAAATGCATTCGTTAAAACTTAAAGAATAATACATGCTCTATATAGGAAAATAACATGAGAAAATTAATTTTCTAAAAGTGAATTCAAGCAATATCAAATGTAAAAACCACTTGCAACATTGTTTTTAAGGTGAAAAGTTAACAGCAGTGATTAAAATTTATTGAGAAATTTGTAATAATGATTTCTAAATGATGTTGTGATAGTTTGTTTCATGGTTAGACTACTTAAAAATGAATTGTCTTAAATCTTCTTATATACTTTTTTCATGCATAAATTTTAGGGAGAAGCAAATTCTGAGAGTTGAGGAAGAAGAAATGGAAAATTCTTATAGAAAGTTTCATAAGTTATACAACAAAAAAGCAAATCAATAGAGGTGAATACTACAGTTATGTCCTTATAACATGAGAGGGAAATAGAGCATAAGTACCAAGTACACCTAAGTTCATCTCTTATAGGACTCTTTCTATCCCTTATATTCCCTTTCTCTATCAAGATTCCAAGTTGTTTAATAAATTGTTGATGCCTTTGCATCGTGTTAGAAACACCAAGGTAATTTAAGATATAGCAGTGCTAAGTAGTGAAAATCTATGCTGCAGCTTATTTTTTGTAAGTTTAGCTAAATAAAGCTATCCTTTTCTCTATTTTTAGGTGTGTTGGACTGACTGTAAGATCTGCTTAGGTATGATGACTGATGATGTCACTTCAGCTCTTGAGATCAGGGTTAGGTAACTTGGGCTCCCTCTGGTGTCTGTCTAGACCCTTTTAAAGTAGCTAGAAAAAAAAATAAACAACAGTTAAAAAAAACAACTTCTATAATAAACACTACCATAAAAATAGCAAGAATTCCTTAGGATTTTATGTTGCAGTCTCTAAGAAATCAACATGACTTTAAGTTAATTAAAAAAAGAAATGGAAATTCTTGTGATAGATGTTTAATACTCCTCAACAGTTTTTTTTTTTTGTTGTTGTTGTTGTTTATTGGAAATAGAATATAAGATAAATGGAATTTATGAATGACACTAATTTTGTCACTTAAGTCTCTAAGTTCTTTAGAATAGGTTTTCATTACTAAAAGAAGTCTTGACTTCGTACCTAAATACATTAACTAATTTCAATCATTGTTAACCATATTAAATGAAAATATTTGTACAAAACATACCATGTTTAAACATCAGCATTTAACATCAGTGTCTCAAAACAAACAATATTTCATTTAATATGAAGAGGAAATTTTAATAGAAGAAAATATATCACAAGTTTTTTCAAATCTTATAATGTTAGGAAAGACTACTATGTGACTTAAATGATATCAAAGAGGTAACAACTTAAAGTTATAAGGCACTTTATTTTCTGATATTTTACTTTGTTTTCTTCATTACACTTCATGGCATTAATGCATCTGTCTAAATTTACTTGACTGTGTTATGCTTATGCTGTGGGAGTAGTTCTGAACAGTTCAGCAGAACATGTTATTTTAAGCCTTAGACATACAAATATATTTTATAAAGTGTTATTTTATTAATTTTTGCATTGCCTAGTACTAGAATGTGAAGTTGATTACTTTTTTGTTTTCATAAAACCATAATCTCATGCAATTAATATTTAAGAAATGCCTTTTCATTATCTGTTATTTACAAGGAAAATAATGTTAGGATTGTATGCAGGATGTGTGTGTGTTTGTGTGAATTACATATAATTGTATAATTACATACATTAGATATTTTATATCTTTATATAATTTATAAATGTTTTAAAAAATTATATATAGTATATGTATACAAAACTAGCCACTAATATTTTCTCACGTGTCATTATTATCCTGTGTAATGCTATTTTAATCACAAATAACTAAAATAATGTAAGATATGCAGGAAAAAAGTACAATTCTCTAGAATTAAATGTAATTCTCTTGCTGGAATCAGGCCATAATTATTAATCAGGCCATAAATAGCTTACATATTAGCTCCAACTCCAAATTAGAAGATAAATTTATGAGACAAAAAAATAAAAAAAGCACAAAGGAAATAATGATTAGATGATAACAATATTAATGATAAAATCTAGTAAATAAATTGGAATATTTAACCTAGAGACAAGTCAAGCTAGCATAAGGAAAATTTAATAATATTCATTCATTCATTCATTCATTCCTTACTTTAAAAATATGTATTATGTACATATTAGGCAATAAAAATCTTAATTGATAGGGGATTTTATAATTCTATATAATTTATTATATAGAGATGGAAATAAGGAATGGAACATTAATTTTAGTTTTTAAGGTAGAGAAGAAAACAAAGTAGAAATAGTTTGAAAAAAAATTCAAATATGTTTGTTGGTATAGATGTTTACCCAGTAATTTAGGACTGTATGGTATAATAAAGGCTGGGAAGCTTAATTAGATGAGAACTGCTACTGGGTTAATACAGATTTGGAAGTAAATTCAGGATTACCTCAGAAATAGGAACAAGTTCAGGATGAGGAAAGAATGGGAAGGTAGTGGTTAATAATGGCGATAGGATGTTGATGACAGGAAGTCAGCATCAGGGAGTCAGTTACCAGGCAAGAATTATGCCAGAAAGATAGAAAAGGGTGATTGCAGATCATAATAAACCCAGGCTTCCAAATACATTTGGATAAGACAGAATTCTAGGTTGCATGTTAATATTCCAGTAATCATGAAGAATCATATTTCTTTGGCTCATAGATATTAAAATTCAGAAGCAAGAAATAAGTCTCAAGTAGGATAAAGTAGAGTAGCTCACAATATTTCTCGTGGGAGAAAAAAATACATACAGTTACTGAGACTGGAGCCCGAGATCAATGTAGGGACAGCAGCAAGTTAACTTGGGATTTGACAATGTTCTTGTCTCAGTATTAACTAAGAGTTTATTATCTTCCTTTATTTAGATTAGGAACACAGGCTGATCAGATAGAACTACATTCACACAGACTGGTCAGACAGGCATAGATTCAGAGGGAGAAAGGAATCTGAGAATGAGGTAGTGTTGATAGATATGCGGGATAGACATACATTGTAATTTTTTAATTTTTTTTTAAATTAAGATATTATAGGAAGATTTCTCAATATTTTAGTAGTATATAAAATATTGTCAACTATAAGTATCTGGGATCAGTATGGACACTTAGGACAAATTCTAACCAAGATCCATGAAAATAATTAAAATAGTACTCCATTAACCTTCCAGTCTTTCACCTATTTGTTTGAACACAAAATGTGTACTTCCTAAGCACAGGGAAAGGAAATCTCTGGGATTTCTACTTCACTTAACAGATATACAGCAAACAGAACTCCATCCTAGAAATGTATAAGGCTCTGAATATGAAATGTCTATTCATTTTTGCTTTGTATCCAAATACAACATTTTTTATGAAGCACCTTTCAATCATTGCTGCAGCTTATGAATTTTATGATTAGCATTCTCAGATATGTACTTGAATAAAGTACTTCCAAAATATTCTATACTGAACCCTAGTGACCATGAGGATGACAGTGTATAAATGTAACTTTTTGTCCTCTTTATTAGCAGGAGCCAAACTTAAGTCAATTCTAATTGTTATTTTTTAAGGTCTATATATTAGTATTCATTATTTTCCTGATCATGATTCTTATATATGTTTGGGATTATTTGTGTGCCTTGATTTCCAATTTGTATTTTATAATAATATTTAAATGTTTAATTTTAGGAAAAGACAGTGCCCTTGAATAAGAAATAGAATATAAATAAATATAATATTTTTTCAGTTCTAAGAATAAGCTTTGATTAAATACAGATATTTTTGAGAGAAGAAAAAAGAAACTGCTACATTAAATATACAAATTTACTGATGTAAGATGAATCTCTTTTCCAGGCATCAGAAGATATATAGTAATATGCATCTTGTTATTGAAGGCACATTATATTTTAAACAAATGTAGCTCAGTAGAACTGACTTTTAAAAAAGTAATTTGCAGTAATCTTTAGTCTAGTTTAAGGTTGTAGGTTTATTTTGGAAGAAAAAAAATTCTTGCCTTGCTCTTTGCAAGTATGCAAATGTTTTTCCCCAGACCTCATGGTAGATAAAATATGAATGTCTTTCTCCAAAACTGTAGTTAACTCACTAGAGAGTTATTTAGCTAGACACACACACATACACACACACACACACACACACACACGTGCGTGTGTGGCCAATACAGAAATATAAAGTTCTTGAAACAGTGTCTTTATTGTAGTTTATTGTTGCCATTGAAACCTTGTTGACAAAAACAGAAGGAATGCCTTTTTTTTTTTTTCCTTTGACAGCATATTATTTCGGCGAGGGGAACAGTTTTCCACTTTAAAAGTGTTTGTTTATTAGGTAAACCAGTGAGAAGACCTCTATAGATATCTTGTGGTGAGTAGATTTGGATATCTGTTTTGAGTCTTCCTCTTCCTATAACTCTGGCCACCATCTTTCTTGAGGGACAGCAGCACGTATTCAACAAACAGGAACTATGTTAAAATCGGGAGGAATTATGAAGTACAACCTTTGACAGGGAGGTTATTCTGAGAGATCTGAACAAGAGTGTTGGAAAGAAGTTGAGACCAAGCAGTGAAACAATCTTTTTCTAATCCTAGCTCTAAAAGCTTTAGCCTTTGATGGCAAAAGGACTTCTTAGAACTGCAAACTCAATTTCCTACATGCTGTTCCATTCATTTGAAAGGCACTTGACACTTCTGAAAACAACTTCATGTAACTTAATTCAAGTTTTACATTTTTTGGGACTAGAAAAAATTATACAGGATGTTGGGTTCTCAGTTAAGGAAAAGTTAAGTAAAAAAAATAGAGGCATCTTTTAGAAATTAGAGATAGAGCTTTTCATCTTCATTCTAATTGTCATGCTGAATCACCACAGGTTATTATGACAAACAAAGATGATAGTGGTGAAGATTGACTTCATGGTACTCCATCTCTAGGTGGGAGAGGCCGTATATAGCAGTATGTTTCCCTAACTGTTAGCAAGGAGCCACCATGTAGGCAGAAAAATGAAAGACCCTAATATGCTCTAATCTATTCAGATTTTGACATAAATATGGTGGTTTTTTCCCTTTGCTGCCCTGAAAGAATGAATATTATGAAATTAAAATATACCATAGTTGGTTGCATTATTTTTAGTAGCTCTCTCTGTCATGATAAATTCTCATGCATTTATAGTTAAAAATTTTTGTGTTTTTAAATTATTCTTAGTCAAAACCTGGATGTTTAAAAGTATGAGCAAGAATTTTAATATAAACAGTCATAACATTTTAAGTTCAAGATGTACAATATAAAGAAATATAGTGTACTAAGCTCAAGAAATCCTTTAGTATTATTATTCATATAATCTCATTTCTATTCAGAGAAGGATCAGCACAATTCCAACGTGTGTTTATGGTATAAAAAATATATAGACATTATTATCATAAATATTTTTCATATCAAAGGACATTAGAAAAGTTGAATAAAGTAAATGAATGATAAAGCACAATGAATTTTTTACTTCTAAATAGATACAACTGTTCTCCATGCCATCCTAAAATGTTGTATTTATATACTGTTCTGTACTCAAAATTGTGTTCAGTTGTTTATTGCAAATAATTACCTATAATCTAGTAACCAGCACAGCTTGTAGAAGAACTTTATCTTACACAGCAAATAACACATACTAAATAACTTTCACTGTGTTTGATTGCCAGGGTTGTAAAATTATATTATTTCACTTGTTTTGTGATTTTATTCTTATTTATTTACCATTATAACATTATAGTATAGATCCAGGTACCATCCTCTAAATCCATCATTCTAAAATGGAAGTATTGAAATTTGTTGCTAATGTACCTAAAACTACTATAATTCTGCTATTTCATATATCATAATAATGAGTGTAGAGGAACAGACCAATTATGAGCCTTAACAATTCAAAACCCTACGAGGAAGAATATAGGACAGAAATTGCTTCAAGCAAGTCTTCAAAATAAGGAAGGAGAAAAGATAGGTGCGTGAGAATTATAACAAAATATTTAATTTTATAAAAGTAAACAAAGTATACTCAGTGACCAATAATATAATTTATATTAATTACTATATGTGAAAGTAGTATGGTAGTATTTGTTTGACCTATGACCTATCTGACTTAGTTTAATCATAAAGTTTTGCTTTTTAAAAAAATGCTTATAAAATATCTTCTTAAGCAGAGTTTTCTCTTTATGTCATGGATGAAAAAATGTTGTAGTATTTTCTTTTTGAGAGAGGGTAGCACAGTCAAAGGAGTACCAATCAATCTATGCATGACTCTGAAAATGTCACTTGTTATCTCTGGGCTTCAGTTTGAAGCTTAAGGGCTTGGATCAATTCTACTGAAAAAGTCATGCAGCTCTAGAATCCTATGATCGTCTATGATCCTAGGGCACGCTCTTTATATACCCTCATTGGCTGCATAATTTCAGAGGCCAGTGCATGGCAGACAAATTGCCTGGAGGGCTCCATCTGCTTTGCAAATATCCTTGCCAACCTTTTCACAGAATACTACAAAAATATATATCATGTGGACCATGCTCATTCCCTCTTCAATTTGCACTTCATTCATGTCAGAGTTTATTGTTTCATTCTTGTCTGTTATGCACAGAAAATATACCAGCAGACATATGGAATTGTCTTGTAGGACAGATGACCCCCAAGTATAGCATATTTTTTGTTAAGCTGGTATATGCTCTAGTAATTCCTACAGATAATATATTTTACTCTAAAAAGGCCATTTCGGCATTATTAAACTGATATCTGCAGATTATTATTCAACACCTAGTGAAAATCCAGTTGTGTACTAGGGGCTGTCAAAAACACAAAGTTAGCCACATTCCTCAGTGTACATGGTTATGATCTAAATTAGATAGATAAATCAATCCAGTACAAACACTTGAGAGTTTTAATAAACAGTGGTCATCTCCTAGAGTGAATGAAGCTGTAAGGTAATGAAAAGTTTGCATCACAGCTTCTGATACTTTATTACCATGCCAAATTTATCTTAATTGTAACTTCTTTTGCAGATGTTAGAATTAAAATAGCACCGATAATATATTTGGTGGCCATATTCAAGTTTTTTTTTTTTTTTACCATCTTATCAGATGTAATTTAGTGGTTTGTTGAAACAAACTCTATGGCTAGTGTCTCTTTAATTGTGTTTGTGGTATTCACAGGGAAGCATGCTGTTGGCTTAATTACTCATTTTGTTGAAGATCAGTAATTTGCCTCATGAGCACTTCAGAAAAATTACTCAAAATGTTGTAAGAAGAATATTTCCTATATATACTCAGATCTACCAAGTATAAATAAGTGCTGCTTTCATATCCTTTTCATAAGAATATTTTAAGAAATTCTCCTAAGCATTTCTCACCTTTTAAGTTGCTCCTGCAAATGTCTTTTTATTGTTAAGGAGAGAGGCAGTTATTCATTTTATTAGGTGTAAAATTTATTATGCAATGTACTTTAATATAATAAATGCAGTGACTTAAAGCAAATTAAACAGGTTCTGAGACACTTATTAGTGATAAATATATACAATTATATATAATAAATAAAATTATTAAATGTCATGTTAAATATGAAAATATAATATCATTAGTATTTATTTAACAGTATTTGGGCATTATTATTGATTTGTAAATTATTTTAATTCTTTCTAATTGTTGACACCAAACAAATAATAATTTCTAAAATCATGAATTATATCAGTTAACCTGACATAACTTAGGAATTTTATTGGGTGCATATGGTTATAAATATCAACATGAAGAGTTAGAACAGAAATAGAGGATTTGTTTTTCTCAAGGTACCTACCATCTATGTATGTGTGTGAGTTTGAATGTGAATATAAACTATGTCATAGCAATGCTTCTAAATGTAATCCCACGATAGAACTGAGAAACTTTTAAAATTTAAGTCATTGATCTAGAATTTTTGTTGATTTTTTTTCTATTTTTTTGTGTATAAGCACATCACATTATGTGATTTGTGGATAAAACTTTCAAATTCTCTCATTCTTTCCTTTAAAATATATTTTTTTCTTTAAAAATATAGACTAATAGCCTTATACCTAAACGAGACTTTTTAAAGTGATTGAAACACAGGGTTGTGCAGTCAGGGAGGCGTGAGTACACATCATAGCTCTGAAAATTTATGGCTGTGTGATTTTGCTAAATTGCTAGAGCTTTCTGTCTCTTGCTTTCTCATTGACAAATGGAAAAAAAAATATTTCTCATATTTCTCATAATGATTCTGTAAAAAATAAATTAATTTTCACAAATAAAGTGCTTAACTCAGTACCTAGCACATCTTACCTATTCAAAATTTACAAAAATGATTTTGAATGTGAATGTAAATTCTCTATGGATATTTCATATAAATTATATCATACTATAAAATGTGAATACATTTAATATATTCTTTTTTCCTATAAGTATTTTTTAGTCTTAACCTTTTTTTCTCATTGTATTATAGTCATCATAAGAGTTCAGTCATTTTATTTGTAGGCCATTAGAATTTAATTTGCCTTTCAATATCCTAGTGAGCACCCACAATCAATAAAGCAATTTTATGTTACAAACAAAACAGAAAAAGAGATCTATTTTAAAGAACTGATCATAGAGTGCTTCCTGAACTACTTAATTGAAATAATCATAACTTTAACTTCTATTTCTTCTCTTTGCATTATCCTTAAAGAATTGATCAGAACCAATTACCTAGTATTTATTGAGCATCTACTTGTTTACCACACAACTTTAGAAAAAAATTCTTTGGAGTTTTGGGTCAATAAATTTTTAGCCTATGATGACTTGGCTTAGTTTTACATTTTAAGTTAGATTTTGGGCATTGGTATCTATAGACACTCTAATAATTAGAGATGAAAGCTGAATTGAGAAGGTAGGAATCTATTACTATAGAATAATTGCATCAGAGTCACCAATAAATAAAAATGCTCTTCTAAAATTATTAGAATAGAATTTACCTTTTAAAAAATGTCTTAACAGGAAAAACTATTACACTTCATTTAGGAAATAAATTATACAATTATGTTATACAGTGATTAGGAAATTGATCTTGCATTTTTCCATTCTTAAGCATTCTGTAGCAGAAAAATCATTACTCTGAATTCAAGTCATAATTTTGCTTTTAAAGCTCTATGAATTTGGGCAGAGCATTTAATCTTTCTTGGTGTCAGTTTCTTTCATTTGTAAATTTAGAGAATTAGACTCATATGAAAATTCTTAGATAATACACTTCTGACTAAATGACTATGGAAAACAAGGAGAGAACAAAGTATTTAGGTTACCACTTTTTATCTTATTCCTATTAAAGAAAATTCCACATGTAAGTGAATGATTAAAATGTATTCCTGTAAATCTACTAAATGATGAACTCAAATAACTGGAGTAAAGACAGAAAGATTGATATGGACAATACTTTAGCATTTTTAATATTGAATGAACCTAGTTTTATTGTACTTAGGAGTTACCATGATACTTTTTGGAGATATCACCTGTAATTTGAAGAAGATATACTGAAAGGTCAAATTTTCTGAATGTTGATTTTCTTTGTTGTGTGAACAATGAATTTTGAAGTTACATTTTATGGGCACTCTTTATTATTGCCATTTGCTAATTTCAAGGTGCATTAGGTATAATTAGTCTTTTAATAAGGGCAGCAGGAAAAAGTATACTCAAGTAGCAGGCTTCAATGGCTCCTCTCTACAGCATTTCCCATTCTTATTCTGAAAATAGTATTAGTACCAGTTTCTCAGCATAACCATATTCTTAAATACAACTTCCCTCCTATAGGGTTATTTAAAGAATCGACCCTTAAGTGTTTTAAGGAATGATGCCTTAGCTCTGAGGAACTAAATAACTCTATAATTCATTTCAGCATGACTCTAGTCCACAGAAGTGCCATAGTGTGGGTAGGAACATTGTTATGTCCTCACTTTTAGGGATCCAATCCTGTTTTCTATATATCAGTACTAGTATTGTGAAAAATAACTTCAAGAACAAGGAAGGGACTGGGCCCTAACCTACTATGGAGATTAGGATAGGGCCAGTTAGCATAATAGGAGATTTAAGGTTCTTATAAAATATCAGAAGACCTGAACTGGGGTGGTTAGAAGAGGATGGGGACAAAATCAAATATAGGAAAGAATATAAAATTGGCCAGGGAATGTGATGTGCAAAATAAGAAAGGACTAACTAAAATGTAAAGCCAAAAATGGAGTATAGAATCCAATGAAGGGAATGAGGTTTTAGGTAGGTCTAAAGAAAGTCCATGATGCATCAGTGGTGCCTGTTGATACATCCTTTCTAGTTTACCTGATGCTATGGTCTGAATTTCTGTGTCCTGTCAAAAAGCATATCGAACCCTAACCACTAATAAGATGGCTTCAGAAAGTGCAAAATTTGGAAAGAAACATGGTCACAAATCAGAATTCATGCAAAAGAGACTTCAAAGAGTTGTCTTACTCTTTCCACCATGTGAAGACATGGCTTGTAGGAGCATCTGTCAATCAGAATGTGAGCCCTCACTAGACACCATATCAGCTGATGCCTTAGTCTTAGAATTTCCAACCTTTCAGAACAGTGAAAAATACATTTCTATTTTTTGCATTTTTCCAGGTGTATGGTATTTAGTTATAACCAGCTCAAATTAATGAAGAAACCTAAATACATTTTTTAAAGGAAACAAAACACCCTCATTGCTAATGTTAATTGATTGGCTGCAAGTTAATATGTGTAATATTATCTTACATTTTACTTAGTGTGAGGCAAAGTATCAAATATACTGAAAAGGAGATCATATCATTTAATGATAAAATGCTAAAAATTACCAAAGTTTTGTTTAATAAATTTTTTTCTCCAAATGGTAATTAAAGTGAACTTTTAATTCTGGTTTGATTCTAAATGCAGGTTTCAATCAAAAGGCAGCAAATGATATAAACAGAAAGCATCTTCATTGCCATTCTTTAGCAGACCTCTTTCATTTTCACTTCACACATTAATTCAACAAACATTTATTGCATCCCCATTATTTTCCAGGTATTGTTGTAAACATCTAAAATATAGCAGTGAACAAAATAAACTTTTTATTTATTTTTTTAATCCATGGAAATGCCTCTGATGGTTCCTGGAAACAAAATCAAATTTTGACCCTTTTTTGATGTTTTTTTTTTTTTAACTGTGAACTATTCCTATAATAATTGACTAGTTGGAATAAAATAAATTGACAAAATTATTTCAGCACTCTGAACATATTTCTTAAAATTTTGTAAGAAGCCATTTCTGGAGAATTTTAGCCATTTCTGCATCTTTGAATTTGGGTCAGATAAATTTTCTTTCTTATTCCTTTGATGAGTCCAACATGAAGATCAAAAGCATGTACACATACATTTTCCTGGAATGCCTCTGACCTAATGAAGGTATCCCTGAAGCTGTTTCCACCTTAAATGTAACGTTATTACTTTGAACCATGAACTATTTGAATGATTAGCAACACAGACCTTTCTAGAAATATGCTTATATTTTTGTCTTTAGTTTAATAAAGTGTGACTATTTTGTCAAGTTTTGCTCTGAAAGATGGGATTACATCATTAAAAAATATTTATAAGAAGAAAATGAGATAGCGCTGGGGTTTTGGCGCAGTGGTAGAGCGCTTCCCTAGGATATGCACAGCCCTAGGTTCGATCTTTAGCACCACAAATAAATAAATAAATAAATAATATAAAGGTATTGTGTCCAACTACAATTAAAAAAATATTTTTTTTTAAAAGAAGAAGAAAATGGGATAGACTTTTGGTTTCAGTTAAACAAATTCATTTTTCCCTTTATTTGGGATTCAGGGAATTGTCCCTGGGTTCAGAACAGGAAAGAGAACTCAGAGTAGGGTTCCTCCATTGACATTTTGAAATCAATAATTATTTTTTGTCTAGAACCTCCTCGTGCATGTAAATTTTTTATTAGTACCCCTGGACTCCCCACTGGATGCCTGAAGCACCAAATCCCAATCCTGGCAAAGCAAAGATGTCTCCAAACATTGCTAAATGTTTCCCGAGGGACAAAACAGTCCTCAGTGGTAAACTCTTCTTGAGCTGGTGATTGATGTCTAAAACTTTCATAGCACCAGGAAAGAGTCCACTAAGAGATCCTGTATGGGAATCAAAGAAATGGGCAATGGTCTCTCAAAGAAAGGATAGGTATCTCTTTTTTAAAGTGAGGTTTTTTTTTAATGCTTTATTATGTTTTTGTTATTCTCATACTATCAATGTGCTTTATTAAACATCTTTGCTTGAGCCCTGAAGACTCAAATCATGTGGCTGTGTTCAAACATCCAGAGAAGTGATACAGAAAGATAGAGCCACGGGAAGTCTGTCATAAGATACAAACAGTATCCTCAAGAGGAGAGCAAAAATGCAGCCACTGATAAAACCTACCTGACTTTATATGTAGAAAATACCAGTGGCCCTCAGCCATCCTCAGATATCCCTAGTGGCAAATGAATTTGTGATACTTAAACTTAATTTGCAGTGGATGTTGTGTACAATTAAAAGAGTAAGTATATTGCTGGTTAACTAATTGTAAATATGTGATCCCTCATGTTCACTGAAATTTTTAACATTTTATCCTAATAAATATAGTGGGAGTTTCTGGATCTTGGAGCAGAAAAGTAGGGTTAAACATATGTTGATATTAAGGGGCAGAAGTCCTTTGGCATACCCCAAATTTGACAAATATGGATATGCAAATTTATATAAATTCTGATAATTCAATTGACTAAAGGAAGAAATTACAGAAGTTCTCAGGAATTTCATACACAAAATATAAAATAAATAAATAGCAAACATTGATGGAAGTGAGTACATTTACATCTTCTCTAGAAGACAGAAAATTATGATTTGCAAAATAAGGTAATATGAATTGAGTACCTACAAATATTCATGCATTTTTTGGCCAAGTTATTTAACTCCTAGTTGTCTAATGATTTAATTTTTAATGTGTTTTTAAAGCTCTATGGACAAAGATTCATATTGCATTCTTATTCATTATAAAAGCATATAGAAACTCTAATATCTTAGTGGTATAAAATTGTTAAAAGAGTACTAGGACAAATTCCATGGGATCAAATAAATTTATTAAATTCCTATTGACAAAATTAATGACAATATAAATGTTTCTTTATAAAACAAAGTAAAAGATGTCAAATAGTATTATCATGAGCTATATCAAGAAAACATGAACTATTAGGATAAAATGTTCCAAAAGTTTCAAGAGATTCACTCTGATTGATAGAGAATAGGCATTTTTGATTTTTTTCATATGTATCATGTAAGCATTTGGGGAAATTAAGATTGATTTATAATATAACATTTACAACATTTAGTTTTGTGTTTCTGTTCTAATTCTTTTTACATAGCCACACTGTTTATAATCAGGTCAGTTTCTTCCCTGGGTGTTAGCTTCCTTGGTTTTAATACTGGATTTGACTGCCAGTATTAAAATCCTGTAATAGGTGTTAAATATGTATTTAGTTAAACCGAAGACTCATGACAACTAATGGTGGCAGAGGGAATGTGTCATTTTCCTTAAAAATGAGTAAGGATCTTCTCATGTAAAAGTAAAATAAAAGGTGTTTTTTCTTAAGCATTTAATACTAAAATAAGAGAATATGTGTATTCTAATAATGGACTTTGGTTGATTGTTAGATGGACTACTAAAGGTCTGTGGATAAACAGGAAGGAATTCCATTTTTGCCATTAGTATATCTGCAATGGATAGAATTGTTTATCTAACTTGAAAATTAACAGAAACATACTTCCACAAAGGGAAGAACTAAATGGTTCTGTGCAATTAGACATTTTCAAATTTAATTACTAACTTTATTGCTGCCCATAATACATTAATATCCTGTGTCTTATCAAACCTATAGTTCTGTGGGAACTATAGTATGAAGGATTTGTTATCTAGTATGTAATAACTTCCCTTTGCATGATAGGATTTGTGTAGACATCCCCTTGGTCAATACTACCCATGGACAAAATGTGATTTCTGAGTGCTGTGATCAATATTTGGGTAACCTGAATTTCACATCATGATCCTTGTCATATCAAAAAGGTTCATTGCTAGCCACTGCTTGATTCCTTTTTTCTTTCTTACTTTGTCCTTAATATGTTCTTGAAATCACGATGATCATTGTTTTGTCAATGTGTTGCAGGTTTGTTACATTTTCTGCTCTGTCCATTATTACATTTGCCAGGGATGTCTTGGTGAAGAAAAATATAGTATCCCCTTGGAGTTAAGAAAATATTATTCTGGCAAGTGGCAAATTATAGGCAGTTATTGCATAATTTCAGAGCGAAGTGAGCCGTTATTTGCCCGGAGGGAGCATGAAGTAGCCATGAAGGAAAATGACCCCATGTATCTTGAAAGAAATTAAAAAGTAAGAATCAGTGGACAATTGGGGTGCCTCAGTACCATAAATCTGCCTCTTTTATTTCTTAATTTCAAATAGAACAGTTAAGAAAGGAAGGCATTTAAAAATGAAGGTGCTAAAATCTAAATTCTACCACTAAAGGACCTACTGTCAGATACTCACAAGTAGCTTGGTAAAACATCTAACATGTTGTTATATCAAGAAAGTAGAAATTACTTTCAAAGACATGGTCATTAGAAAAAGTGGCATTAATGGAGAAAGGAAGGCAGTAACAGGATCATCTATTTATAGAGGTTTCCGGCTATCTGTCTATATACGCAGTAGATATTTTTCTTCCTTTGTGGTAATAAAAAAAAAAAGCCAAAACAGGCAATTTTCTAGACAAGTAAATGAATAGGTATAATGGTTTGTGACATTTTAAAAATATAAATGAACACATGGAATGTCCTATTTCCTAATAGTGTGATCTTAACGCACATGAATTCTGTCAACACACAAAGTAAACAAAAATAACACTGGAATAGGGAAATAAAAACGACATTTAAATGCTGCCCACAGCACACCATTCACGTCTAGGATCCATGTGCAGATTATATACCTGCATGCTTTCTGTGGGAACAGATTGCAGATGTAAGAGGCAGAATCTCTCTGAGAAGATAATTTCCACATATAATGCACCTTATCGTTTTCTATCTCTCTGCTACTCCTTCATGTTCATTTTATTGATTCTTCTAAATCAAATTTATCTGCTTTCATTTAACCATGCATCCAGTCCTGTTGGTATTTCTTACTACTCAGCTTTTCATAGATTCCTGAGTTCTGTTTAACTTGATTTTATTTTTATAAATGAAATAACTAAAACACTGACTAAAGCTCCAAAATATTTCCTCAGGTAGATGAAGAAGTTGATAAATTATCTTAAATGCAATTTATGAGTCACATAAAGGACTATGATTTTTTTTTATGTCACACACAGTGTACATGGCTTAGTCATATTCATGGACCTGGTACATATCATAGTAGGACTCAATGTCTGTGTTGTGGAAAGCAGGCTGCAGGAGTAAGGAAAGGGCCAGTGAGCAGAGGTAATTTTTCTACATGTTGTCCTTCCACTGTCAATCTAAGAAGAAGAGAAACTGACCTACGCAAATGAAGGCAAATCACTTTGTCACTGCAATGGGAAATGGATGTGCTTGTGATGTGAGCCCTGGAGAAGGACTTCCACCTTTGACTAAAAAGCAGTGAGTGTAAAAAGCAGTGGATTTTTTTTTCTTTTTTTGAGTATGTGATACCCTGCTCTTGAGACCACTCAGCAAAATAAATTTAGGCTAATTGATACAGAAGTCATGAAAGGCTTGTTTGATAATGTTGGCCTACAATTTGCAATCTGGCCTTTAGCCCTAGGGATGGAGACAGTCACTTCTTTGTCTATCTTTTGTGGCACTGGGAATAAAACCCAAAGCTTGCACATGCTAGGGCTAGGCAAGTGCTCTCCCACTGAGCTAAATTGCTACCCCTGTACATCTACTTTCTAACTATCCATGTCTGGATCAGAGGTTTCAAATATCAAGCTTCTTAGCATAACAAGGTAATAAACCTTCTTTCCAACTCAATCATATTTGTGTTTCAAACTCTGTATTTTTTTCAAGTTAGACTTCTCTCTGTTTTGCACATGCCATGTGTTCCCCTGGCAAGCAGGCTTTGTTTAAACTGCTCTCTATTTTACCTATGTGGCTAATTTCTCTCTTATATTCAAGGATTCCTGGAGTCTCTTCTCATTCCACATTCAGAAATGTTCCCTTCTTTTATGGCTGTATCAGTTCATCTTTAGTTATGACATTTTATAACATGATTCTTATGATCAAATTTTGTATCTTTTGTTGATGTCTGATCTCCTCGATAAGAAGGTTAGTCAACTGAGGGCAGGATCAAATCCTGTTACCTTTCTATCTTCCTGAGTAATAAGATTCTGCTCATTTGCTTTTTCCATACACATTGATACTATATTCTCTCTCCCTTTCTCTCTGTCACCACCCCCCCCACACACACACATGTACATGCACAGATACAAACACACAAGCACAAACTCACAAAGGAATTTGGGATTTTTCACAGTCTTATGATACAAGTATCTAACCAGAAATTTCACTAACATCTGAAAAAGGTCATTGATCCCTTCTCTCCTCCTACCCCCTCTCTGTAAGATGACTCATTGTCTAAACCTTATTCTCCTCTGGCATAGTTCAGCTCTTAGCATGAGATAAAAGTAATTTTACTTCTAATAACAGGAATACAATTTTCAGAGCTGTATTTCCCTGATTGCCTGGTGTGTATTTGCATGTGTGTGCACACGTATGTGTGTACACCCACCATCAGTCACTCCCTGTGTTGGGGTGAAAAATCACAAGCTTTCTGGTGAAGAAGTTATTTGGAACTGGTAGTACTCTTTCAGCTGTCTTCTGTAATTTTATGTGTGTGGTTTTCTCATGATCTCCTAGAGAAATCAAGAAATGGTAAAAATAAGAGTCTTTTGTTTTTCACACTTAAAACACCCAATGTTTTCATCTTTTACTGCAAAAAGGCCATGAACTTAAGTACAGTTGGTGTGATCCAGAACCAGTGAAGGTTGCACAGAGGCTCTCTTGACGAAAGAACTTCCTAAATATATTGCCTGGCATAATATCAAGAGGGAAGGAGAGGTTCTCAAGCTGTAGGTGCAGAGAGTGCTTCTGGTTAGAAGGCCACAATGTATGTTGAGAACTTCCTTTTCCCCTTGTCTCTTCTGCATAACCCCATCCTAGGGTACAAAGAAAATGAGTCTTCTGTATAAACCCTTCTGCATGGAGAGAACTAATCATCACCAGTATCTGCCCTATCCATGCTCACTTGTGTTTACTGCTTAGCCCTTCTCTTGGCCTCCCTGAAGTCAATGACACATCTATCTGGTCATTGCATGGGGTAGGGGAAATGGGGGGGGGGGCACTCGATTTCTGAGCCCTTCCATATTTCTATCTCATCCGATTTTTATGTCATCACTGACAAGGAGAGAACCTGGGTGCTCCCTGAGACTCAGGTGAGGCAATTAATTATACTCTAAGAAGCCAGAAAAAAAGTGCAGACTAAAGGACCTGTTGTCAGTTCCAGCTGGCCGCCCTAACACAGGGGCAGGGAGACAAGGGCCCTACATCCAGTGATTGTGCCTCTTACCTCGCTTGTTCCACAGGTTTGACATTAAAGTGACAAATCTTTTCCTACCCCTCCAGGAGAAATAATGATATGCCTCAACCTTAGGTGAGGAGAGTTACTTCTGGGTGCTTGCCACCATTCCATCACTTCAATTTACACTTGCACATGCACGCAGTGTACGGGTGAGTGGGAGGGGGTAAGGGTGACTGGCCTGGGATAGGGTCTCCGCACAATTCATCATTTTACATTTACAGGACGTCAGCCCTTGCATTCCTGCGGGAACCTGGTCAATGCTGTGCTTTAGGGACCTTAGGCAGAGCCAACTGTGTGGCGATGAGAGACTGTAGACTTATCTAAGGACGCAGCGAAGACTCACAGGCCTGTTGAACGCAGCCCCTCCCACAACTCACCCCGCCTCGATGTCCCTTAAGATACCTGTTCTTGGCAGCAACATGTAAAGAAACACTGCACATCTTTCCGCCTGTCCTCTAGCTCCAGAGGAGACCGGCCCTGTAGATACTAGAGGACAACTGCTTTCCCTCTGCGGTGGCGGAGTGGAGAGCACGGGAAGGGGACAGTCGCGGGAAGGTGCCAATCTGCTCCACGTCTGAGAGAGAGGAACGATCTGGGAGAGACGGAGAACTCCTCCCCACTCTCCGCACAAGCTTAAGGAGAAATGAGACCAAGGAATTTATCGCTTGCCCCGCGGTCTCCCGGGGCCGCTGAGCCCGGGTGCGACTGAGGCACTGAACCAGGAGGCCGTCTGCAGCATCAGCAGCGGTACCGGTTCAGCTTCCCCCGAGGGGCCAGCGGGGAGAGGGAGCTTGGAGGCTGCTTGTCACCTCCTTTCTTGGCCCAGGGGCGTGGCCCCGCGTGAGGGTGACTGTCAGGTTGAGTGTGGGGTCATCACTCGCCGGTTATACTCTGGCTAGCCCACCGCAGCAGCAGCACATCTATTTGGAGACTCGGGGGAGCGAACCAGCAGCTTTGAGCTCCACTGCGGACGAATCCCGAGGCTGCGCGCCTCCGAGTGCCGCGTCCGCCGAGCCGCGCGGAGGGATACGCCTCGGCCGCGCCTCCTCGCCCGCGTCTCCGCCCCCGCCTCCCTCCCGCCCGGCTCTGCTGCCGCCGCGGCGGCCGCTGCTGCTGCTGCCGCTGCCGCCGCTGCTGCCTGGATATAGTGCGGCAAGGAGCGGAGCTTGCAGTCACTTTGCGAGGAGGAGCGCGCGGGCTGCGGGCGGCTGGGGCACCCCGGGAGCAGCGGCGGTCTAGCAGAGGTGGCCGTGGCAGCGGAAGGTTCTCTCTCCAGGGCTGGACTTAATAACTTTGGAACTGTCCACCAGTGTCACGTCCTGAACATGAGCCTCCTCCTCTCCTTCTACCTGCTCGGGTTGCTTGTCAGTAGCGGGCAAGGTAGGAGTGTGGTGCTTTATTGCATTTACTTTCCCTCCCCCTTCCACCCAACCAAGAGAGGCAAAGAGGGAGGCACAGGAAGAATTAAATGAAAGAAGTAAAGTTACAGTTATTGTTGTTGTTGTTATTATTTTAGCTCCTTCTTTTAGCAGCCCCTAAAATTGTGTCTATTTTGTTGAGACCCTCAAATAAGAGAAGAGAAAATACAGAATTGGAGATGGGCATCAGTGAGCAGGAGACCGAGGCAAACTGCGTCTTTTTTCTGGGATTTTTAGCTTTCTGATTTTCATTTTCAAAAACTGGATGAGTATGTCGATGTGTATTCATAGTTAAATATCTGAGGTTGCGAAAGGAAAGGGTACAGTGATATTTTACAGAACCAGCAAAAACTATCAGCATTAAACTAATTTGTAAAATATCTGTTGTATGCAAGGAATTAGAGACTCTTTTCCCAAGACCCATTCCTGGCTATGAAGTGAACGATGATGGCTTATTTATGTAGGAAACTAAGAGAGGGGCCATCGATGTTGTGTGTAAGAAAGCAAATGGATAAAACTAGGGATGTGTTGCAGTCATTCATTTTGACCCCCTCCCCTCCCCCTTGTTAATACAGCAAAATTGAAGAATTTTATAACATCAGATTGTAATTACACCTGTAAGGGATTTGGGAGGTTGTGGAGAACTGGTGGGAGCTTTTATATCTTGGGAAAAGAAAGAAAAGAAAAAAAAAATATAGCCTAGTAGAATAACCTAAGGGAGAAATTGTGGTAGCTACCTCTGTTAATCTGTATAAAAATAAATATAAATTTATCTTACTTATTTTGATAGTGCACATTCACATAAAATATATTTACAATAAATGGAAACATTTTCAACTGTCCAGACAAGTTTGGACATTTAATTGGGGAAACAAAATGCTAAAACATGTATTGGTTGAAGTCTTTACAGGAAAAAAAATATCAATAATTTTGTAATGGGCACTAATAGAAGATAATATTACATTATTAGTGTAGCATGAAATTCTTTTTTAATAAAATAATAAATTGTGAGATAACTTAAAATATCTTCACTATGTTCAATTCTAAGCATTTTAAGGCTCTTCTGTGTTGCTCATTTGGTCCAGCAGGGGGTGGTAGAACTCCATTTTATGCCCTGAAATGGTTGCTTCTGCTCTTGCACAGAGTCCTTCTATCATTCTTCAGCGGGGCTTGACATTTTGGATGTGAAAACCTTCCTTTCTCTGCCCTTCTCCTCCCCAAAGCTTTAGTGTTGGTGGATGATGAAACACAATTGGATGCACATTTTATGTTTAGAAATAAGAATGCAAATGATGTATATTTTTATAGTTTGTGAAGTGTCTTAGTAAGATACTGTTCATTTCCCCATAACATGGAGTATGTAATATTTCAGTCTTAGAAAAACTGCAGATATGTTCATCTGAAACCAGCATTAGCTCAATCTGTTAATTCCACCACTCTTATAGCAAATATCAACATACACTTATTCACTGCAGATAATGCTGCTTTAATTTTTTGGAGAGCAGCTGATTTTGTTTAACTATTCATTTATAATATAGACTGGTATTTCTGAATACTAAGAAACAGAACTTAAAACTGCAGTTAAAATACAATTGCAATTAAATAAATATAGATAGTATGGGAAAATGTGGGGCTTTAAAGGAAGCAAGTTTATGCAGACTTATGATTACATTATGAGTGGTTTGGAGAAGAAAAATGTCTCTGTTGTGGAGTCTGTACATTTTTCATTTCAGTCACTAACTGTGCTGGAATTTGGGGATACAAGGAAATCTAGGAACGTTTAATATCTAGATTTAAACACTACACCCAGACATATATAATTTTGTCTATACCTGGAACCTGAATTTGAAATTGTGATTCTGCTAATTTATAATCAGAATGCAAGGTGGTTATAAAGAAGGGCTCTGAAAGGGAAGCATGCCTGTGGGGGAGCCCATATTCACTGTAAGGAAACAGGGTAGAAGGAGAGCATCATTGTAAGGAAGATCTCTATCTGGTACAGTTTCAAAATGCATAAGACTTATAGAACCATCGACGCATATCAGAGGAACCTGGCTTTTGTGAGGACAAACATGTAGTGCTTCTGTGCCATGTGTCTTAATGAAATCAGAGATGCTTGGAAATAGAAATCCTCATCTTGGAGACTAATTCCTCTGTGCTAGTGTTTTGTTCTCTAATTAAGGATGCAAGAGCAAGTATCAGACACGCCACTGGGAGCTGTTTTAAAAAAAAAATGGATCTCGTGTAACTCATAATTTTGTTTATTCTTTTGTAAATAGGGCCACGGAAAAGCTACCAGGCAGTGATCCCTGGGCTTGCCTTAGAAATACTAAAACCCCAGCTTGCTGATTTATGTTTCCAACAATATACTTGCAGGGGATTTTATGAAGCATGATTGAAGCTATTGCTTTGGAAAGTGGTGTGCAGTTAGACCGGGGAAAGGCAACGATGATGTATTCCCTTTTAAGTAGTCAAAACGTTTTGAACCGCAGCAGTTGAATATGAGAAAATGACACAAGTGAAAAACTGAGTAACTTAAGTGGATGCCAATACCATAATTAGCTAATGAGGCCTAATAGTCCTTCCTACTCCTAACTTTCAACGCAACCTTATTGTTCTACTGTAGTGAGAGCTTTTTATTGGGGCAGAAAGGCTCCTTTAAAAGCCACTCATTTCCACCGCAAGATTAATATCTAATGAAGCAAGGTTGTAATTTAATTGTCAGGTTTGATTTTGATTGTCCGTGTAAGGGAGATTTTGTAGTTCTGTAACTTTTGCAATTATTTTTTGCTTTTTATTCAAAACTTGGTGATAGCCTCCATGGTCATTAATTCTCAAGTGATAACTTGAGTCTTGGATGGACCACAGTGGATTTGATGCTGTAGTATTTGTAAATTCAAATTCCCAAACATTTTTAAACATTCCCAGTGTTCAAAATCATTTTCTTCTTCTTTTAAAAATTGTTCAGGCATGACTAATAAACATCTGTAAGTGGTTGTTCACGTGTAGAAAATAGAAGCACCATTGTACTGAAGCCTAAGGTGAGAACAGTGCTGTTCACGTGTCCTTGCAGTCTAGTTCAACCACCCATAGAACACTTATTTATGCCAAACTCATGTGATAAGTGTGTTTTTGTGTGAATTGCCAATTTAAGTGGTTAAACCAGGCATCAGCTTACAGTTATTCTTTCTGGGGAAGTGCTAATAAATCATTGTTTACTAGAGAAATGTACCTTCTAAAACTAGAGCACAGGTGTGTGAGTCTACGAGTTTCAGGTGTATAGGAAATATTTCCCCAAACTCATCCTCTGTCCAAGCTGTTACACACTCACAGCCTTGAATATCCTTTTTTATATCCTTTCATATCCTTTTTATGTCTATCCTGCTCTAATTCTTTGATGCCTGTGTCTTTGTCAAAAGTTTCTATTGAATCAACTGCATATTTATTTGCACTTAGAAGACAGGCTATGTAAATAAATTTCTTTCTTTCTTTTTTTTTTTTTTTTGTCAATGAACATCTCCAAGGAATTAAATAGACCATTTTCTTACGTTGGTTTCTCATGCTAACTCTGAGCCCACAAAGCAAGAAGAGAAGTTGGTGTGTCCCCAGTGTCAGATGAGTTTCTTCAGTGACTCAGGGCAGCTTATGGTCTCCCAGAGGCAAAAATCCTCTAGAGAAGCAATTAACAGAACAAAAGAACCTCCTTTAGTACAAGAAGAAAGTCAAACTTTATATAATTTTGTAAATGAAATGGCCTTCTTTCAAAAATAATGCCAGTTGTTAATGAGACTGAGAATTGAACTCTAGATTGAGGGTAGTAACTAAGCTGAACAGTGTAATTTGCTTTTGTCTGTTTCCTTGTGTGGGAGTAGTGCACATAGGAACAAGATCCACAATCGGAAGGTTCTGGAACTGGTCCTGCTGCATCACTGGCTTTTGACATTTGGGAAATCATTTTAACTTATCTGTTTTCAGGGTCATCTCTCATAGCAGTGAACTTTAGAGAGCATGAAGAAAAGTGCTCAATAAGTGATAGAACAAGTCTGAATTGCTTTTCATTTTTTTTTTGTCCAAAATAAAAGTAATCCTCTGGGTGTTGGTGTAAGCAAAATTAATCTAATAATTTTAATATTCTTATAAAGGCAGAATGTTTCTCAAGTTTAATTTACCTAAATTCTGAATTCCTTGAACCTTTATACTATCCAATTATATTGCATGTAGGCCTATTTAAGAGATTATAAATGAGATTTAATTTTCAAAATTACATGATAGGAGATCACTTTAAGATGCAAGCAGTGCCTTTGTGATTTTAATTGTAATATTCCTGCACTTCATAGAGCAAAGCTATCTTTAATTGTTCAACAAATAAAAGCATTTTTTATGGCGCAAGTCAAATTTGTAACAACTCCTAACTATTTAGTTATGATAGTGCCGATCACAGATAGTGAGCAACACATATCTTAGTTGCACGTGTTTACTCATACCACTGACACTTCATTAAACTCCAGAAAACATTTTAAAAGCTATGATGTAATGAAACAGACTTGTCTGAATTTAAATAATTAAGAGGCATGATGAAGACTTTCGAGAATGTTTATGAGCATAGCAATCAAAAAGTTGAGAGTTTAAAGAATTTTCTGTCAGTTGATCAAATTTTTTCTTGGTTCTCTTTTATTATAAAACAAAAAGGGGAATGGGAAAAGCAATGGTTCTGGAATCATAAAACCCAGACTACTCAGTGTCTTGACTTTGAAGAAATAATTTGAACTTAGAATCACTCTTTGCTCATTTGAAAATGTAATATGATAATGCTGACCTTGATACTCAGCCATGAGGAGTCATTGTGATAATAGATAAAGTGTAGGCACCTTGTAAAATGTCAACTCCACTATGCCAGATATTTATATATTTTAATAATAGACATACAGATAAACTTACCTATTGTTCAAAAATTGTCTCATTTACACAATTTAAAACAATTATCAAAAGCTGCTGTCTAATAATTAGAGGAACATATTGAGTTATTCAGTGAGCATGACTCACTCATCACTTACTCATGTATGTAGAATGTATCAAACCAAAACCACCTGCTTTGCCCTGGCACCTCATTAGGCAGTGATGCTAAAACAGTTTCATAGGTTGTATGATGAACAACTCCAGGGGGCGCCACTTAGAGTCATAGCTTTAGGACTCAATTATTTTCACCATTTGCCAGCAGATGGCAGTAAAAGGTCTTGAGGACTGGGATGCTCTTTCGTATCATGAATCCTTATGGTTGGTATTAGGCACCAGATAGATGCTCAGGATGGGCACACAATTAGGATAAGGAGCATACTAATAATCAAGTAGAAAATAACTATAGCTCTGGCCTCCAGATTCTTAAATTTAGTTCTCCCAACACCAAAATTTTGCATAGACTAAAAAAAAAATTAAGATGTCTTCAGGTCAAGGTAGCAAATGCTTAAATTGTGTCATTTTGTCAATTAATAAAAACTTGTTGAGGCCTTAAAATGGTAGAAACCACTTTTCCCAAGTGTTTTGGATCACCTTAGGTCCTGGTATTTATCAAGAATCGAAACGACTGTTATCTTTGGTTTACAGATGAAGAAATTTAGGTAGAGAGAAACTATCTGCTTTGTCTCTATTAGTTACAGTTAGTAGTTTATTTGGAATTAGTAGATTTTAATTTTTACTTCTATTTCACTGGTTATTTCAAATATATTTTATACTTTTGTTTGGAAATTTGCATGTGTGTAGAGAAGTGGTGCAGATGATTTCATGTTTGTTTTTGAAAGGACAAAAATATAAATTTAAAAAGTCAAAGAAGCACGTGAGAAACCAGTAAGCTGTTCAACAAAATGTTGTAAAATGACAAAAGGCATCTGATAATTAATTAAAAATTAAATGAATCAAGTCCTTAGAAGTCCAGCACTTAGAATGAACAAAACTCCATTGAGTATTCACTAATTCTCAGGCTCAGTTGTGGCCATCCTCTAAATTTGTTATCTTATTAGTGTGCTCTCTTTTCATGTGATGGTAATGGATATAAAAATACAAATACTTGTCTTTTTTGCACAGGCAGGGAGTGAGAATTTGTATTTGAGGCATTTCCAAGCCTAGCCTCTAATGAGGGCACCATCTTTCCACTCATTCCAGCAGAGAGCTTCAGAGTGGAAAAGGTCAATGGAGAAAAGGATACAAAGAGAAGGAAAAAATGAGTGAACCAATTGTAGGAAAGGAGACAAACGTTTAAAAGACAAATAATAGAGTTTAATGACTCCGGATTAGGGATATATGAAAGTGTTTGCATTCATTACACAGATTGAAAAGGTGACTCGCTGGACTCAATACTGTGATGTTATTGCAAATGGGAGGCAGAAATGCTTTGAGGACAAGCTAAGTTTGACTGCTGTGTACATCTTGGGAGATGGTGTTTGGCAGCAATAGCATGATTTAAATTGGTTAGTTTTTAAGTATCATGGCCATATGCAAGATGAACCAGAGGAGAATGATGCAAGGGTGGACACAATATATTTCTAAGGAAGAAATAATGGGTCTTAGTAATATATTCAATTTGGAAGATTGATAGGAAGGAGGCTCCTGAAGTATTACTCTCATCTGACTGAAAAAATGGTTGTATCTTAATATAGACAAATAAATAAATGAATAGGGAAACCACTCATTTATAGCAATTTTTATATTTGTTATTTTTTTAAATTTTCAGTTTGAAGTACCTGTGGAACATCTTGGCATAAACATCAGTGATACATTTGGAAGTGCAAACTATTGATTTATTGTCACTTCTTTTCAGAGTCACTTCTCTAATCTTACTGTCTGTCTTTATTTCATTGTTTCATCATCATTTCTACTTTAAATATTGTTTAGCATATATCTGACATTTGGGGTAAAATTTCAGAAGCATGTAGGTAAAATTAGATTGTATTACAATTTTTTCATTTAAATCACTTTCTCTGTTTTATCCATTTGTTTTAATTTTTATACCTGAGTGACAAGAACAAAACAGAACAAATTAAAAGAAAATTAAAGCACGAAACTGAAAACTGAAATAACACACTCAAAAAGATTTTTGGTACAAAATATGTATACTTGAACAACTTTTTATTAGTGTTGAACAGAAGAGAAAGCAACTAAGACTTTTTGAGCACCTGTTTCATGCTGGAATTATGCAGGAGCATACTCACACATTATCTCATTTAAAACTGACTAAATTTCCTAGATGTTGCTCCTGAGGTTGAGTATGACTAGTTTGCCTGGAGCTTTTAAATATGTCCTGTAGGCTGACACCCCAAATTTATAGCCAATGAGCACTAAGTACTTTTAAGATATATTTCAGTATTTTCTTGTTGTTCAAAGAAGTACAGTGTGTGTTTCTTTGAAACAGCTTAGTTTATAAGCTGCCGGTAAATAGTAGAAAAATGCATAATGCAGGAATTGTGTTGATACATACACGATATTTTAAAGCTCATTATTTTTTAAGTGGTTAAGACCAAGCTTTCTCACAGTTAAAGAGAAAGCCTTAGCAATATGTGAAGACATTGAGAAAAATATGAAAAGTCAACTTGGCTGCCTTTCTTTAGTACAAGTGTTAGCTTGTTTAGTGGTTTTAAGGACATCATGGTTTCCACTACATTATGTACCTGGCAGTTCGTACATGATACTGAAGAATCCAGGAAGTCACTTTGCCATGTGATGTTTGTTTGTTCTCTTTGTTATTTTTGTTTTTTAAAGGCTTCACCATGGTCCATAGTTTTCATTTTAAACTGCAAGCTCTTCAGGATTTGCATCTTAATATGAGTTGCAAAGCTAGGTGCAAACACTAGTGGAGACTCTACTAGCATAGCATTCTAACTAAGATCCTGATGGTTTTGGTTAGTGCTTAGTTAACAAATTTCTGCAGGTTTTGTAGGTTTGGCTTCCTAGTCTTGTCTTTTCCCATAAACCATGACACTTTTTATTGCATCATTTTAAAGACACAGGAATTTTTCTGGAGATGTAAATACTTAGCTGCAGCACCATATGCTTGCCTCTACTCATAAAATAAGACCATTTAATATGACTGAGACATATAGTATGAGTACATCTCCACTTAGGAAAATAGGCACATTTTTACTTTGTTCTTAGTAATAAGGAGTGGGTTTGTGGATCTTTATTCTATTATTGAAACATCCATTCCCATGGGTTTATTAGAATCTCTAATACTGAGTTCCCAGATTATTTTTATGTTTACTGTTCCATTTAATTTCTCTCTGTTCTCTGAATATTTTCTACCAATCACATACACGGGACATATGGCCTGAGAAGAGCAGCTGCATTTTTACATTCTAGCCATAACTTTGTATCCTGTATGAGGAAACTGTTAAACACAGATAATATGAAGATTAAAATATTATAACAGGAGGTATATGCCACTTAATTGATTAACATTTCAATTTATTATATTTACATGCTTTTTATTTTTAACATTTGTTAACTTAGATAAACCTTTTATAGCTTTCTTTTGCCCACTGGAATTAAGCACATTTTCAATGGTCTGAAAATAGATTCCTTTTCATAGTTTTTAATCATAGAATAATTGTCTTCACTCTAACTTCTCAGTGCTAATGAGAATAAAACTACACAGAAATTTGCACCAGGTAAAACTTTTGAATTAACAAAAGGTTTGAGTTATATCATAAACTTTAATAATTTAAAATATATATACCATATATTTTAAAGTATATTTTATTGATAACAGCTATGATGGTCAGTGTCAATTCAGCTATTTGATGTCCTACAGTTATAAATTGACAGTGTTACTCAATTTAAATGGAAGAAAATGAATATAAAAGAAATGAAATTATATGTCCAAGAAGAAAAACTTAAAAAATGGCTAGAACTTGACATAAATATTTCACTCTAGATACATCACATTTTTCTATTGTAATTTATCTGATTTTACCTAACTGCTTCTTTTACATATATGAATAAAGTGATGACTGGAAATAATTTCTTAGTACATAACATATTTTTATCACTGTGCTCTTCAAAGTTTCTTTTGGACTGAGTTTATGAGATGCTATTAATTATAATTAGAGTTCCAATTCTCATTTCAATTACTTAGGAGTTCCTTACTTAGACTGTTACTTTTGCCTTTATTTATTTTTACGACCCTGTTTTCTTATCTCTATTGGTTGTTATTATGCACACCCAATATACTTGTCCCATTTCTGGAATTCATAGGTTTGAATCCTTGCATACATAGCCTGTGTCTTTTTACATATTTCCTGCCTTTCTTTGCCTGGGAAATTCCTCTTATTTTCCTTCAGGACTCAGCTTGAGCATCTCATCACTGAGGACAACTTTCCTTCTTCTAAGAAATGCAAATTAACTGCATACTTCAAACCATTTATTGTTCAAGGCACAGGAGAGCCAGTGAAAGTTGATAATACACTTGAATTCTGCATATCAGACTTCTTGTACTCTGTTATGATCTTCCAACTGAACACTTGAGAGCAAGACAGAAGTTCTATACTGGATCCTCATTAAATGTAGTGCATCTTTGGATTATAGTGGCTGCTTACCAAATATGTGCTGAGTGAATATTTAAATATCACCCAGGAAAAGTAAACCAAAATGATTGCTTATTTTAAAATATATTTATTCTTGATTGTAGATAGGTCTGAGTATTTATTTCAAACATTTTGCCATGTCCATGGGCAACATTCTATAAACATGTGGATGTTTATAACAAACCAATAATGTTATTTCATTTAGGAGGAATAGCAAAAATGACTTTGTTTATCCCTTATGTTATATCCTCATTAAAAATTAATTCAGCTGAGAATAACACAAACTGAAAGTTTATGCTGGGGATGCATCTCAGTGGTAGAATACTTGCCTAGAATCTTCAAGGCCCTGGGTTTTAATCCCTACCACCACAAAAATAAAACAAGGAAGCAGTTTTGCCAGAAGATTTTATTTTACTAAAGTCACACCTGAAGCATAGGAGAGGCTATATAGTTGAGATTTTAAAAGTTTACATATGGCTATAGAAATAAGGGGCATAGAAGATGTTGATGGTGGTATAATTAACCAGATAAGATATTGTCAATAGTAAATGTCTGATGTGTCAATACAGCAAGTAATTAAAGTCCTCAACATCAAGATAATCCCATGTGGTTAATTAAAACTTGATTATTCATTCAATGCTTATTGGAAACCAATTCTAAACTGTATATATAGGAAGAAAAGAGAAGCAAGAGAGGAGTTAGTTTTTAACCATATTTTTTTACATCACAGGCATTTGGATTTTGACTTTTTAAAAAATGAAATTTTATTTAACCTTGAAAATAGTCTTTTATGCTACCCATATTTTTGTCATGTTATTTCAGTGTTCTCGAGGTCTGACTTTAATGAGAAAAGTATTTAAGTTAATTTCACAGAGTACATTTTCTAATGCTCTGGAATGTCTTTATCATCTCTTTTGACTGCTTAGTGTTTATTCATTTACATCACCATTATTATGTATGCCACTTTTAACTTGAAGAAAATTTCAAGTAAAGAAATTACTCTTGCTTCTGATTTATTCATTTTTTACTTTCATTTCCCCCCTCAAATTTTACATAATTTATAATTCCTTTAATTAGTTATCTAGATGAGTCATTTTATTTCAAAATTCCCTCAAAGCTCCATGTTAATGCATTATACCTCTGGAGGGACTGCAGGTGGTCTGCAATTTAATACAAAATTCAACATAAGTTATCAAATGGCATTATGCTGTCCTACATGGTTCATGAAAATCTTTACAACCATATCCACAATGGATATGCAATATTGAACTTTAGTATTCTCATGTTCCCAAAATAACATTTTTTAGTACAGATTTCTGAATATTATGCAATACTCTGAGTTGCTAATCTATGTTTTCTTTCAAGTCCCTGTTTCATTTCTATTATAATGAAACATTTCATTAAAAATATCCTCCTCCTACACTGTGCATTAATACAGCATTTAGCAAACAGTGACTTCTTTAAGCATAGTATATCTCCCTGTTGCTATGAAAATCGAAGGATTAAGTTTTTGAGTATTGTGGAAAAGGAGTCTTTTCATTGCTCAACTTACCCTTGCCTCTTCCAGCTCATTTGTTTCTCATCCTTTCACCTCGCCCTTCAGCTGAAAGGCTCTATTTCTTAGGCCTTGTGCATGGATATGCAGTTTTGATGGGAAGAGTAAATTTTTACAAGTCTAATTATGACTTCCACAGTCTAATCTCCAAGGAGAGGTGCAGGAAGCTGAGGTTGAGTGATAAAGGAAAGGCAACTAATCATTGTAAAAATCAATCACTGTTTTGTTTCAGGGAGGAGGAAGCACAATCTAAAAGAGAAAGGTGATGTGGTTGTGCCAGATATATGAAGAGCTTGATTTAAAAGGGACATGGTTATCTGCATAAAAGGGGAGAAATAGATGTCTAATAACATTTAGAATGATAAGTCACTTTACTTCCTCTGTGAACAGTATGTCTTAATGAGTATTTAGTGGATTAACTGAAAAAAAAGCAAGAAATTCTGTAAGGTATTGTACAGAGTATCATAATTGGGATTACTTCATTCTTGATTCAAAATACATATGGAGTTGTGAACTAATATTTTACATGTGAGAGAATTGAATTTTAAAATTTAAAAGAAATGTGTATGTGGCATCTAATAAATTAAAAAAATATATATATGTATATATACACTCATTCCACTGGCTAAAACATTGTCCTTCAAAGTAGCAAGGAATTGCTGAAGAGAGAAAGGAATCTCTTGGAGTGGTTCCAATTTCAAGCTTTTACCATTATTTCTAATGATTTCCTCCTCCTCCCAGTACTAAAAAGGATTAAAATTGACAAAAATTATATGCATTTACAGTGAACCAAGTGATGTTTTAATGAATGTATGTATTGTGGTATTAACTAAGCAAATGAACATGTTCACACACTTATCTTTTTGTGTGCTGAGAACATTTAGTATTTTAACTCTTTGCAATTTTAAATTAAATACCACCTTATTATTAACTAGAGTCATCATGCAGTGCAATAGGTTTCCAAAACTTATTGACCCTATCTAACTGAAGCTTTGTATACTTTAGCCATCTCCTTATTTGTCCCAACCTCTAGCTCTTGGAAACTATAGTTCTACTTTCTGCTTCTATAGTTTTGACTTTTATAGATTCAACATGTAAGTGAGCTCATAAAATCTCTCTCTGTACCTGGCTACTCTTACTTGGCATGATGTCTTCCAAGGTCTTTGACATTGTTGCAAATGATAGGAGAAATCCTATCATTCTTTTTTTGAGGCTAAATATCATTTAACTTATGCATAACTTATTGCACCTTTTCTTTAATCATTCATCCTTAGATGAACACTCAGGTTGATTCCATATCTAGACTATTTTAAATAAGGCTGTAATAAACATAGGAATGCAAATATGTTTTTGGTATACAGTTGTCATTCCCTTTGGCTATATACCCAAAATGAGATGATTGGTAAATTATGTGACTCCAAAGGCACAAATTACAAAAGCAAAGTGGACAGATAGAATTATCTCAAATAAAAAAGCCTCTGTACAGCAAAGCAAACTGTCAACAGAGTACAAATAGTAGGAAAGTTTAGCAATCATACTTCTAGTAAGGGGTTTATATCCAAACTATAGGAGAAAGTTAATTCAAATGCAAATAAAAGCAATAACCAATTTAAAAATGGACAAAGGACCTGAATAAGTATTTCCTAAAGAAGACATATAAATGGCCAAGATGTACTTGAAAAAATAGTATCATTCTTATCAGGGGAATGCAAATTCAATACTACCTTGAGATATCATCTATCAGCAATTAGAATGACTACTACCAAAAACTAAACATCACAAATGTCAGTGAGGATGTGGAGAGCAGGAGAATCTGTGCATACTTTGGGGAGGATACAAATTAAGACATCCATTATAGAAAATGTTATGGAGATTCCTCAAAGAATAAAGATGATAACTACCACAGCTCTTGTTCATTTATTTTATTTTATTTTTTGAAGAAGCGGTTTTAGCCTAGTGATTGCCAATTAGTGCATGAGTAAATCTTCTAGTGACATACAAGATTAATGGGCATAGAGAACCAGCAGCATTTAAAGATATTAGAGTAGGGTTCGAGGTGGGGCAGCTTGATTATTTAGGTTAGTATAATTCATTGAGGACTACATAACATTAATATTTAAATGTAAGTTGTATCTTTAAATGGCTTCTGTTATTATGAAACTATAATTATTAATAATTTAGTAAGTCATCAGCTTGTGGTTGACTTCCAGAATACTTTCATAATGAAATTGTATCAGTTTAAGATGCTTTTAGAGGCAAGGAAGAGGAGAATAATCTAAAATGGTTTAAAAATAAAAATCCTTTATACCACATGAAAGACCATCTAGAGGTAGACTTGGATTTCATGTGTCTACGCTTGACTTAATGGAAGAAACTTGGCTTCAGCTCCACATGTCACATGATTATACAATAATATCTGAAGTTAAAAAAGAAGTACATATGTTTTCCCCACTGGATACGTCTGAAGGAAAAAACCCCATGTGTGGTCTGGCAGACTTTCTTCCATTCTCCTTGACTAGAATTGTTTCATGTGAATGCTCCTAAACCAATCAATGTTGAGGAGAATGGCATTGAGATAATTTTCCGTAATTAAACAACTTGTTCCTGTTGTGGATGGGGAAATCTGCCCACCTTGAGCTTAGAATTGACCAATCAAATTCAGTGTCCAGCCAAGAAGAGAGAAAGAGGGAAATTCGAGGGAGATAGTGGTCAAATATGTCTGACAGGAATGTTCCAAGGAAAATATCTAAACAATGTGAATGTCAAAAGCCAACATTAAATAGTGACAGTGTATCATTTTTATTTTGTTTACATGTGTAATTTCATAATCTCCCAAATTTATTTTGAAAGTTGATTCTGTTTTATAGATGAGGAAATGAGGAACTGTAAGAATAAATGACCTGCCAAACTCATAAAGTCCTAGTGGCAAAGAGCAAATTTGAAGCCAGGATGACTAGTAAGGGACTTGTTGTTTCCATGCTAGGAGAACGAAACCATTAACATTGCTTTAGGTTACCTTGCTAAGTTTGAGAATGATAAGGTAATAGGTGGGTGTGGTGTTACGTGTATTTACTTACAGTACTCAGAGGATCACTTGAGTCCAGAAGTTTGGGCAATATAATGAGACCCAATCTCTAAAAATAAAAAAGTAAGGTGAAAATACTAATTTCTTTTGTGAACAGGCTGTGAATTAGTCTGTCACCTAAGAAAGCTACAGTTATTGAGCTCATATAATACCTATATCTACATGCCACTTTTAGTATTTTCTTAAAAATCTGAGAACTGAGGAAATGAAAGGGTAGTGTGATTAAGTAAATTCCCTTTAATTGCATAGCTATTAAGTGGACAATTGTATTTGAATCCTGGCTTGCATGGACATTGAAGGCTTGACTGTCTCCTACCATACAACATTTGGGGCCTGTAGTCAACATACGACAATGATAGGGTACCAGATTTGGCATAAACTAAATTGCATAAACCTAAATAGCCCGCCAGAAGCTTTTAAGTGAAAAGAGCTAAAATATTTAAAGAAAATATATTTAATTGCTTTTCTTTTTAGACCAATCAAAGGATTATATTCTCATGTTTAAGAAGGCTAAAGAAAAAGTATTCCTTTGGTTTCTGGAAGGGGAAATGTTAGATAAAAAATATTAATGGAAACCATGATCATCTTTAGAGGGGCAAGTTGACACTAAAAATTAATATTGATTTCAAATTGATTGCTGAAACAGGCTAAATGTCAAAATGGGTGTGTGTGGATCATGCAGACTCACTAATCAGCATTCTAGTCTAGTGCATGCCGGAAACAATGTAGAGCTGCACCAGTTCCTGGCCTCTGGATGGCTCAGCAGTGAGAGTATAAGCACATAGTGGTTAAAAGAGCAGGGTAGTTCAAAATCGAGAACTTGGTGTTTGAAAGTATGCATACACTGATATCTCTCTTTGTTATTTATTTATTTATCCAGGTGATCTCACCAAACTGGTATTTTTCCCAATGGCCAAATATGTAAAATTTTGTGTAAAAATATATATATATTTATATAAAGATGTTATGTAACATGTATATTTCTAGATATGAATGTAATTGTGATATGTATATACCTACGTATAGTCATATATGTGTGTATATATGTATCTCTGTATGTATGTGTGTATATACATATATTTGTATGTGTATAATAACTTTGGGAAAACCATTCTATGATTCAATGGTGTATCAATAAATTTTTTATATTTATTTCATTTTTTCATTAGTCCTGGAATTCATGAATGTTCTAAGTGATTTTCTCTTTGCCTATTTTTTCCGATAAGAAAATAAACCCCATGAGAAAACACTGGACATTTAATTCACACTTTGTATAACTGTTTGACTAATTAGCCAGCGTTTAATTTCTCAGACTACTAAACAAAATTTGTTGTTTCTCTACTATACAAAAATAACAACTAAACAGTTCTCCCACCTTAGTTTTTAAAAGAAAGAGACTCCCAACACACAAGTATTCATAATTAATGACGTTTTCCATCAAAACATATTCAGTGACTATCGAAAAAAATTGGCCTTTGTAGCGTGAACACTTGGCTCCAGCTCAGGGGCTGTGATTGAACTGCATGCACAGGCTTGAATCCTTTATTTCGTTTTCCCCAATGTATAATTGGAGAGATGAAGGCAGCTAACTTTCTAACAGTGTTTTACTCTCTTTTACATCATGCTGAACAACTGAATTATAATATTGCTTATTAGAAAGCTGCTGAACAAATTGTTGAGCACATTTGTAATATCACAATAAAGATTCGGTCAAGACTTTAGGTACAAATTCTCTTGTATCTCACTGGTTGATTTTACAGTCCTTTTTGAGAATTACTAAATGGATAATCTGCTTCTATTTCCAATGGCAGAGAACAAATTCATTTGTGTTAATATCTTTTGCGAGATATGTTGATTATATTTTTCATATAAAGCATTTTCATGTTTGCAGGTATTCAAAACAAATAAGTACACTTGCTTGCAGAAAAGTATTCAAATTTGCTAATTCCTATAAGCTTTATGATTGGCTGGTTCATTTTTATGAAAGTAAACATAATTTTTGGAGAGGAGCTTTCCTTGAATGGACCCATTATGAAATATTTCTTTGATTTTCTTTTACTCCTTATGGTTTGGTGACACCAGTCAAAATTGTCTCTGAGGTGCTCAGAATTCACATCACGTGGCTGGTCATTGAAGCATTCTGGTTGAATGGCTGGATACTAGGTGGATTCCTGCCAGCACATGGCAGTTCCAGACACTGAAGCCAATGGCTACTGAGTGTTTGTGAAGCATTTTCTTATACACAAGATCGTAGTGGTTTGCTGTGAAGATTTTGGAGACTGTGGCTCAACTGATGTCTTAAAAAAATAATTCAATGTCTGCTCTGTGGAGCATAGATCTCTTTTAATACCTAAATATCTTTTCTTTTTTATTCCCTTAGCTATCAAATCAAAAGTTTGAATGATTATACTTGAAAAGTATTTTATTTTTCCTTGAAGGTGTTTTTTCCAAGTCACAAACTGTTTGCAGGTTCAGAGCAGAGTCTGAAGTTTGGGAGATTGAAATTCAAATCAAAAAGGGAATCAATAAATGTCTGACTTCTGATTAAGAAATATTTTAAGGGCTATTTCTTTATAATCACATTTGTAAAGTGGGGATAACAGTGACAGTCACATAGTAAGTGTTCAGTTAATGTTATCTCATTGTTTATTCTAAAACCTGTTACCAGATTGTGTTTGATATTTTAATCACCTAGCTTTCTTGAGAGATTATCAAAGAATATTTGGATCTATGTAAAACAATACTCTGATAATTTGTTAGAATATTTATTATTAGATGATGATTGGAATTGGAAAGCTGTATTTACAACTTTCCTTTTGAATGGATACTATTTAGTTTTCCTATGCTTTGCTAAGAGATGATTGTAACTGGCAAGATTCACATTTAGAAACCTTATAGAATCTGCTATTTGCAATTCTTTGTAAGTTGTCTGTCCTCACATTGTAGGGCTTGATATCTGATGCAGAACATGAAATTGAGGGTCTTTATTCAGTTTATTACTTGAGCAGCTCAGAACTGCCTAAATCCTGTATCCCTTATAGTGTTCATTTCCCTCCCACAGCTGCCTTCCACACTCAAGGACTTTCCCTTCTCTTCCCTTACCCCACTCAGACTGTGGTCTGGATTCTGCTGGAAGCTTATTGTACTTGCTTAATTTTTTCCACATTTCTGTATCCTTAACTCGAGGGTAGGTTTTGTTTTCACCTGGACTTTGGTAGAGTCAGGATTGCTGGCATTTTGTAAGGTTATTTACACAGCATGATCGACAAACAGTGGTTTCCGCAGTACTAGATAATGTTCTACTTCAACTCCAACTCCCCTGGTCATTGTTGGAAGCTTAGCATCCTCTCTCCTGGCCCTGTTGGTGGTGTTCCCTCACATGCCTGCGTTACTTGGTTTCCTGGTTTGAGTGTTAGTGATCTCAGCAGACCAATAACAATTTATTCTCATCTAGTACATTCATCCTAATAAAGAAATTGCATGTACAGTATTTAAGTCTCGTTCACATTGGAGTAATGCCAGTAAAGACTAAAGGAGCAAGGCAACTTCGGTGCTTTGTTGCCAAGGAGAATTCTGTACCTTAGTACCCTACTCTTCCAGTCCTCACAGGGCACCTTCTGGGCTTGCATTTAGGAAACAAAGACAAAGCCCAGTTTTCTGTCATAAACTTTAGTGGTGATTGTAGTGAAATTATGGGGGATAGAGATAGTAGGATGGGATGACCGGTTCACTTCTGGATCCCACCAAAAATCACAATGCAAGAGAAGATAAGGTAGCAGGCGAAGATGCACTGGGAAAACTGTTTTCATTCTCCTCAACAACTAGTTACATTTTTCTTCTTCCTTTTTAATGAGAGAGAAATATAGCAGGAACATTGTTCCTTTTATATGGAACATTTTAAAGTCAGAGTCCAGTGTTTCCTTTTATACATGAAATCTAGAGGGGGGAAAAAGGAATAAAAAGGGTTCTCAAGAAATTAAAACAGAACAGTTCAAGAAGGGATCAAGGGGAGGGAGGGAAAGGCAATGTCATACTAACAAAATCAACCAAATTTTGCTATGTGCATATATGAACATAGCACAATAAATTCCATTTTCATGTATAATGTACCAATTAAAAATACATAAAGGAAAGCCTATAGAGAAGAATAAGGGTTTCAATAGGAAGTGCTGGGAATTAAATAGAGGAAATTATGTTATGTGCATGTATGAATGTGTCACAATGAACCCCAACATTATGTATAAGGATAATGTACTAATAAAAACATTTAAAAAAAGAAAAGAAATAGGAGGCTCTTCTTATAGCAGGAGATTTCTTCCTTTTATATGGATCTTTTTTTTAAAAAAAATAAATTCTTTGCTCTGGATCATTAGTTATTGATATTTAAAAGGACTTATTAAGAAGACACTCTATTTTCCTGAGTGTGTGGAATTTGACTTTAAAAGCCTAACATTAAAGGCTATCCATTCTGCAATGCTCTATTTAAAAGTGCTGTCTGAAAAATCAAAGCTGATGATAATTTCTTGGCTCTGGCCTTTTGAAGTCCCCATCAAGCAATAGAAGACCAACTTCTCTGGGTGCAAAGCTATGAGAAAAGAACTTGAGAGAACTGCAGAGTGCTAAAGACTCAATGTGTAGAGTAAGGAAAGTGGAAATAAACAAAGGGGAGCCAACAGTGAGAACAGTGTTTACAAAAATTAGAAGCATTTCTCTGTTCCCTACTCAAGGTTCCAGAATATTTTCTAAGAGGAGTCTTCTTAGATCGTTTACACACTGGCATTTTGAGCTCTCTCCATTTATCTCTTTGTTTATCATCTAATACCAAGCTCCAATCTTCTGGCATTTATAAAATTCCTTCTTAATTATCTCAAACCATATTTCTCTGTCTCTTATAAACCATTAGAATAATAGATTGACCCTGCTTATTTGGGCACTTAATATATTGTCCTGGGTTATTTATAGAGTTTTAATTCATTAGTCTTGTGAATGTAACTGTATACCATTTTTATGTTATGTTATGTACATAGCAAATGCTTAGTAAATCGTTGTTTAAAAAATTAAATGAATGAGTCAGGCGTGGTGTCGCATTCCTGTAATCCCAAAGGCTCAGGAGGCTGAGGCAGGAGGATTTCAAGTTCAAAACCAGCCCTAGCAAAAAGTGAGGTGCTAAGCAACTCAGTGAGACCCTGTCTTTAAATAAAATACAAATAAGGCTGGGGAAGTGGCTCAGTGGTAGACTGTCCCTGAGTTCAATCCCTTGTACCCCTCAAAAAAAATTAAATGAATGATGCTCCTATGTTGCTATTTATATTTGGAATAAAGAAAGAATTTAAAACTGTAACAAAAGGAAGTGAGTTTAAGTAAAATCAATAACTCTACTCAATAATCCTCAAGAGAACACAGCAAATTAATATAATCATAAAAATTCTAGAAGGTTACCTTTGGTTGATTTAAAAATATATATATTTAGAGATAGGGTCTCACTGAATTGCTTAGCATCTTGCTAAGTTGCTGGAGCTGGCTTTGAATTCGTCATCCTCCTGCCTCAGCCTCCTGAGCCTCTGGGATTACAGGTGTGTGCCACCTTGCCCAGCCTAGAAAATTATTTTTGCATATAATGCTTTAGTTAGTTATATTTATGTCCTCTCTACCTAAATTAGTTTAATATTTGCCTGGCTGTAAATGTCACATAGTAAGATTGATTTTATTTATAAAATTTATGTCATGAATTTTACACTATTCCAGTGAACATTAATTATTTTATTATGGAGACTATTATGGTACCTAATATTTACATCCATGTTAATTCTTTTTGAACAATCTCTGAACAGAATCATAATATCATGTATATGACATGTTAAAAAACAATTACAAATATTTAGCATAATTTCTTTAAAATAATGCTATTGTGTTCACATTATAGAATATTAATATTCAATCTATTTTAATGCTTTTTTGATAACACAAATGTTTAAACTCTGTAATCTTTTTTTGAGTTTTAAATTTAAGAATGTCAGAAATGAATTTTTTATTCAAATGTACCTTATAATAATGAGATAATCAAAATATCAATAACAGAGAAACAATAATGTTTGTGTAGACGTCAACCACTGCAAAAATATATTTGATTTTACATAAAATATTACTTGCCTTTGTGATTTATTCTAGTATGAGTTAAGATTCATAGTCTACAAATATGAAAATATTTTTCGTGGTCACACTGTGAAAGACAAATATACAAGAGTGCTCTTTAGAAACTATGTACCAACATGGGAAACAAAAGAAAGGGGCATAAAAATCCAAATTAACTTTGGTACTTCATTAAAAGTGACATTTAATTCTTAATTTTCTGGGAAACAGACAATAAAATGGGACATATACTTTTATATATGAGGAAACTATGCTACTTATCCAGAAGAAATGTTAAAGTAACTTATTATGTGATTCTTCAAGTTAGATATGTTAAATAACTTCATCAAAGATGGCTTTCAATATACTGTTTGTGGAAAAAATTCAGAACATTTTTACGTTTTGTTTTATATAATTATCTTTGGATAGTCTACAGCACAGCAGATTGCATTTATCTATAACAAAATCTTTTCACACCCATGCATACACAGGTATATGTGAATAAGTATGCTACAATGACGTAAGCATTATTTATTGTTTGGTTCTAATATTTTAGTTATTTCAATGGTGTTAGATTGTTTACATTAGAGCAAGATGTTAAAAATAATGTAATTGATGAATAATTTTTAAAAATCTAGAAATATTTTTTGAAGGTTTAGTTTTCTGTTTCCTTCCCTCATTCCTACTTATCAAACCCTTACTTTGTGTAGCCACTAGGGATAATAAAAAGATGAATAAACACTGGATCATTTTCTCAAGGATTTTGCATAGTAGCTTCAGTAATAATACACTTAGTTCAGATGCAGTAATTCAAGGAATATGTAATAATTCCATAAAAGTAATGAGATGTGATACCAGTCTGAGAATAGTATTTGATTGTAGGTGTGTGCATGAAGGACTGAGACGGTGATTGAAATGACACAGTAAGAATGAATCTTTCACTAGAAAGACCTAGAAAATTAACCACTTTTGAGCTGTCACCTATAACATAGCAGGTCCTTTATGATGCCACTATTGCTTTCGGCAGGCACTTTATTTTTGATCATGTAGTTCTCCCGTGGAGGAAAGAGATTGTTAGGTTTTGTTTTCCAAGCAAATTCTGAAAAAAACAGAGTAAACTAAAATATTTAAACATGAACTTACAAACTGTTTTAATGAAATATCCTGATTTTTACAAGTAGAAAAAAAATCCCTTTAAGGAATAAATGACTTGTTCATTTATTCATTGATAGCAGTTGACACTTCTTAGTCCTAAATTAACTCTGACTTAAGTACAAAAAGTGTACAATAGCTCTTTTTTAGGGAAAATATTTTATAGGCCTCAAATTCATATGTACTTAGAATTGTATTAAAGATACCACATTATTATTGTATTTGAATACTCATTATAATCTTTTGTTCTAGAGAAAAATGTTAGAAATTAGACTAGAATTGTTTTTAAATATGCTCTCTCACCCCAAGAATGGTAGTCCCTCTCTACACAAAACAGGACATTTGCAAAGTTCTGGGTGTTCACTGTTTTTTTTTTATTATTATTTTGTGATTAATTGTAGGAATTTTCTTTTTATCTTTTTAAATGCTGCAATCAGTGCTATTAAAGATAAGAGTCTTTACTGCATCTGCAATTAAGTGTATTACTTTTATTTGAAATCAAAACAGTATTTTTGATTACCCAGAAATTTATTCTATTTTACTAATGTTTGTTTTCTTACAAACGGGAGATATTTTAAAATAAAAATGTTTGAAAGAATTGCTAGTGTCTCCTGAGTATAAAGAGTGCAGTGCAATTGGTAGGATGGAGGTATTGAGTTGGACTTACTGGAGATGTGAGCTATTATGCATCAGAGGGAGAGACTAGACCCAGACTAAAAGATTTGCAAAGTATTCCCAAAGGTATATGTGAAGTCTTGGCTGAAAGTGTTGAGTAAATTAATAATGTCTCTGAGCAACAGATGTGACCATAGAGTTGGATGAGTTCAAGGTTGGTCAATACTTTCTTGTTGAATTGTGAATATTAGAAGTCAAGTGGACAATAATCAAAGCCTGTTTTATCTAGGGTCATTTAAAAAGTTAAAGTCAAGAAATTGGTGTGGTGTTGAGATCATAGGTAGTGTTGGTATAACATAGACTTATTTTAGAGATATGGTGAAAATAATGAACAAAGGGACTGACATGACTCTTGGGAATAAGCAGTGGTGGAGCTGACCATCTGCCATATTGGGGTAAAGGCATATAGAAGAATAGCTCTCTGGCAAAAAATTCATTTGAGAAAAGAAAGAAGTCATAGAAGGAGGTGAATTAAATTTTTAGTTTAAATGTTCAGAATGGAAAAATTATCTTAGAGCGAGAATATTTAAGATCATCATGAAATATACATATTTTAAAACTAAAATCCAGCATCCCCTTTGATCACCACACAGCTTCTTAAGTCCTAAGGAATTCCCATTTTTTTTTGTTTTGGATTTTATTTTAGAGACAGGGTCTCTAAATAAGTATATTTAATGATGATCTTAAATATTCTTGGTGTCTTGCTTTTGGTGAGGCTGGCTTTGAACTCAAGGATCCTCTTCCCTCAGCCTCCTGAGCTGCTGGGATTACAGGCGTGCACCATCACACCCAAATTGTGATGTTTCTGCATTCACAATTTTTAAAGAGAGTGTATCGTTTTTTAAGTGCACAGTTTTCCCAGTTTTACCTAAGGTTTTAGAACCATGAACAACCTTCTCATTTCTTACTGAGTTATAATTTTTTAGATGATTACAAGAATTCTGGGTTATTACTTTGTTTAGATGTTTTCATTACTGGATAAGGTGAATTCATTTATGTTATTTATCCATTTCAACACATCTTGGGAGAATCAACTGTTTTTCAGTCCATATGATAAACTTTATGATATAAATTAGATTTGTACAAATGAATAAAACATTGTATTTTTCCCCCCAAGGAATGTTGTTTCCTTCAGAGAAAACACTTCAGCAAATTGCTCCAAAAAATATTCTAATTATAGCCAAACTCTCAAACTTGCAAATTATTTACAATCATGAAATAATATTGATATACCATTTCATCATATTCACCTAACCTATTTTTAATTCATAATGATTTTTATCAGTTCTGAAACATAAGACTGTAGCTTAATTTTAAGCTTTGCAACTTAATTCCAAGCTTGCTTTATCGAAGGAAGAACTATGAATTAAAAAATAATAGTTTAACACAGGAAGTTCATATCACGGATGTTTAACAGTGACACATTATTTGAGCTCTCTGTACTTCCTTTTAATTAATTAGAGAGTCCACTGTGTGTTATGCATATTACTTCCTTTCTTATTTCACTAGATTTAGTACAAAGTAAGTTCTGAATATATAGTGTACAGTTTTCTTACTTTATGATTTATATTTATTCCTTAAACCTTAGGAATGAATAGAGTCTTTGCTAAAATATCTCATGCTTATTGACTTGTTGATTGCTTTACAATTCTGACTTTTTTTCACATGCACCAAATTCTTTGTTTTGGTTCTCATTAGAAATGATACACATCTCCCCATTGCATCCCTCTTTTATTGAACAAATAATGTTAAAATCATAATCCTATGCAAAAATTTATGTTGTGTGAAACATATTTACTTATAAGATTCTTTAATGAGGCCTGACCAGCTCTTTTGGGAGAAAACCAAATACAATGATTCACATTTCACAAACAGACCTTCAATCCAAATGATTTTAGGTCATATTTGAGGTCACTTTTTTGTTGTCGTTGTTCTTAATCTTCCAGCATCTCATCGTTATTGCCAGAAAACTTTGGTGTGCAGCCTGCATATAATCAGGGACAGAAAACTGCAGCATAGGCTACCTTAACTGAATTAAAATGAGACAGTACACAATGCAATATGCAGAATTGTGCAAGACAGAAATATTAAACTGGCAACAAGATGCCTATGTAGTCTTCTATTTTTTTTCTAATATACAATATGATTTATCTATAATATCCTAATGTTGTTAAATAAAAATATATGTTTTCACATGAGTCTACCTGATTGTACTTAGCATTCTGTTGGAGTACAAGGAAAACAAAACAAGTGTGCGGGTGGCAGAGTGTGTGTTTTATATTATAGTAAAATCTTGAAAATTGTGTGAGTTGCCATCATAGATATATAGCATGTTTTTCATAAGTGTTGGTATTTCAAGTTGCTTTTAGTGTTTAAATGCAATTTGGAACAAACTAATTTGTGAGACCACTCATGTGAATAAAAATATAGCTGATTTTTGGCAATGTTGAAACATGGACTTAATAAATACAATGAAATTAGTGAAATGATTTAGCTTATGTATCAATGTCAAGTTGTAACTCATGGATGGAAATCCAGTGTCTGATTTAACAAATAAATGTATAAACTGTTAATGAATAGAGATGTGTTTTTACGCAAATATTTGCAAATTTCTTTCTTCTATTTGACTTCCTACATTGCCCTGGACCTTAATTGTTCCAGTTTTTCAGATGAAAACTGTGACAGTGGTCAAGGTGTACTCTGGCTTAATCACAAGCATTTAATGCAATTCAGAGAACAATAGATTCTTTCTGATGTAAAATTCTTGGTTGTCATGTTGCTAGTGTGCAGTTTGTGACTAGAATGCAAAGTAGTTTTAATCCATACATCCTTTTTTCTGTGCTGGGATGTCTGCCAAATCTATGTCTGCTATTAACTTTTGAGGTTGTCAGTTTGAGATAAATGTTGGGGCAGGAGAACATGGGACAGTGAATTTGTAGTTAATGTATATTTAACAAGAGTGTTGACTTTCAGAATTAGGAAATAAATAATTATCTTCATACACTAATTCTTTGCTGAACATTAAATTTGTCATTTTAAACAGCCCAATGTTTTTAATATAAACATCAATAAATTTCATTTAATGTTGGTATAATTAAAACATTATCTGTTAAATTCATATTACATAATTATTCATGGTATTTCAATGTCTAATAGTTCCCACTCTTCTTCTTCTTCTGTAACCTTATAAAGGTCTAGTAACCTTGTTTGCTTTCATTTTTTTGGAGTGCTAGATTAATATTCTAGCCAAATGTGGTTTGGTGAATAAACCCCTTTACCTGAGAACAGAATTCCTTGGTTTACATCTACAATTGACAATTTCTCTGGGCTTCCATGTCTTCATTATAGAAATGTACTTTACTTTTGCTCCATTCCCCAGGGTATACAGAGCATTTTGGCTGAGTAGAAATGGGAGGAAAGAAAATTTACATTTCCAGAATAGCACCTTTTGATTCCCATATTATGTTAGACACCTTAAGTAAACCCTAGTAATGAATATGTGAGAAATATTCATTTTATATAAAGAAGCTAAATTTCATAGAAGGTAAGCTAGTTGTTTAAGACTGTTCTTTGGCTACATGAAGAATCTAGAATTCAAAAACTTTGCTTATTTGCTTTCCAAATCCATTCTCCATGACTCTACATATCCCTGACTCTTAGTACCAATGGCTACAGCTTCCATTCCCATTTCCTGTAATTCTTGGTGATGGAATGGAAGGAACTGTAAAGAGGACTTAGGAAATGATTCATGAAAACATAGCCATGTCTCTTGAACATTCACTATGTCAGAAACTGTGCTAGACATTAGACATATATTATCTCACTTGAGCCTGGACACGTTTTATCAGGTAAATACTATTATGGAAATATTTTAAAGATCTTGAAAGCATTTCTTCTGTTTCTAGACAAATAGCCTGACTTTAAAGGGCATGTCTGACCACTATTGTATTAGCTTCTTATTGCTACTGCAACAAATGACCACAAATTTAGTGGCTCACATAATACAAATTTATTATCTTAACATCTAAAGGTCAGAAGTCTCTGAAGTTTAAAATCAAGGTGTCAGCAGGTCAGTGTTCCTTCTTGAAACTCTAACTTAGAATCCATCTTCTTATATTTTCTGGCTCCTAAAGGCCACCTGCATTTATTTGACTCCTGACCTCTTCCTTCATCTTCAGAGCCTGATAATCAGCACAAATCTTTAAGTCCATCCTTCCTCCTTTATTTCTTCTGTCTCCTCTTATGTCATCACATCTCCATCTGAATCACCTGCTTCACTCTCTTTTACAAAGACCCTTGTGATTATATTGATCTGAACTTGATGATTCAAAATACTATCCTCATCTGAGAAGTCCTATCTTAGTTACTTACACAAAGAATGTTTTGCTATATAAGGCAACATGTACAGGTGCTAGGGATTTGGAAGGGGACATTTTTGGGGGAGGAATCCTTCTGCCTAACACAAATACACCCTCCTAACCAACTCTTAACAATGCACTTCTATTCAGAAAGAGCAATTAGGGAGGTGCATTTAAGAATGTTATTATTACTCCCCCCTGTAAACAACTCTTAAGAGAACAATTCCACATTACTTGATTAATCCAAGAGTGATATCATTTAAATTCAGCAACTAACATTGTTTACAAGTTAGATAACGCAGAAATAAAAGACATAGTGGAATGTACAACAACGAATGTCATGGGATTCATTACAACATTTTAATTGACAAATGTTAATATACTTGAGAATTTTACAAGTTAAAGAAAATGACAAAGACTACAGGGAACTGAGGAAGTTTTTCAATTTCTCTGTCTCCTGTTCTGTGGAGTGAGAGAACATCTGTGTTAAGAAATAATGATTCTTAACTATGTAGATCTTTTTGGAAAATTTGCCAAAGTTTATTCCTTTTTACTTTTATAATAATCTTGAATGTAGCAGAACTAAAACTTTTAAAGACAATTTAAATTACAACTATTGAGGCCTGGTAACTATCATGTATTGTTAGTTTTACCATCTTAAGTTTAGAATTTGCCATGTTATACTGAGTTTATTATAACCTGTGTGAATAATTTTAGTGAGTAGATGGCATACCATCCAGTGAGACATGAAAAGTTTTAGTAAATCCCAGAGTCATACACCTAATCAGTGATAGAGCTTTGTCTAGTACCTACTGGACTCCAGCATGAAACCACTCTCCTGCCCAAGCAACTCCCACATCTAAGACAGATTATTGGGCTTTCTGACTTTATTCCTTGTGCAGGTCCATTTGTGTCACAGAGTAATTTTTAGTAAATAGTTGTCTGTTGGTGTGATCTAGATTGTTTTGATTTGGGAAGAGGGTATGCAAGTTGGCAATGATGGCACTTGGTTTGGCAAGCAAACTAGAGCCATATTTAGAGTTCTTATATAAACTTTAAGTCATCTGAAAGTTTGTTAACTTTATTTAAAAAAAAAAAAAACTCCCCTCTCTTTCTTTAAAAAGAAACACACACACACACACACACACACACACACACACACAAACACATATATTTATTTATTTGTAAAAGTTCAAGCTGGGGCAGGGGATAAAGCTTAGTTGGTAGTGTGCTTGCTTCTCATGCACAAGGCCCTGGATTTGATCCCCAGAACCACAAAATAATAATAATAATAATAATAATAATAATAATAATAATAGAATCAGAAAATCTTAAAACAAAACTAGTTCAAGCTGAATATTATCTTATAACCTTTCTGTGGTTCAAGTAGATTTTCTTCCTTTTTTAAAAAAATTTTTACACAGAGATCTTAACACATAACAAGCTTCATAGAAGAACACTAAGGCAAATGCCCTTTGGTCATAATGGTGTTTTAATCTAATCCAAAAATGTCAGGCACTGTCTTTGATGTCATATCAGTGGAATGGTGAACATGCAGATTCATGAGTAATATCTAGCATTTGTTGAATCTGTTCTGAAAAACTCCAGGGATAATCTTTCCCGAGAAATTGATCTTCATCTGGTGGCAAGCATACAATACACCAGTGTTGATAACAGCAGAAATGAAACTACAGAAGTGAAAATATTTTAATTTGTTAGTAAGAAAATTAAGTTCCAATTTATGTTTTCATGAAGCCTAATATTTAAAATGGCTATTTAAAAATTTTAAAGTTAGTTTGCCATAATATTTCCTTTGTGATGTAGACTAACAATTGCTCCTTCCCTAAAACCACTGAAACTAGTCTGAAAATTACAGGGTGGCAACACATTAGCTCCCGCAAATGTTATTGTAATTGTCAGAAGAACCATCAGCAAAGTAATACTAATGTCTACATTACTTCAATTAGAAAAGGAAAACATGTTTTGATATCGCAAATCAAAATACATCTCTATATTTTATGTCCCAGTTCTTCATATGCCTTGATTCTAAAATATGGATTAGCTTTTAGTGCTTTTTTGAAAACAGGAATATAATTACAGTTCAGTGAAAAAGTGTGAGAAAATATTATCTCATGCATCGATTTACCCAAACAACAGAATAGCCAGATTGAGAATTATCACTCTCTCTAATAAGGCAAAATGATTATTGGTAGCTGGGAACAAGCTCATCAGTACTTTTGTGTGATCCAAATCTCCCTTTTTCATAAAATGTATTTAGAAATGCATCCACTCACCTTGGCAAGAGGCCATTCTGCTTTGTTTCTGGTAGGAAGTTTAATTCCTAGAAGCATGCCTTTTATTGTTTTTCTACAAGACTTGTAATATACACAACATTGTTTCTAGGCACATGGGACAGTAAGTTGGGAAGTGACTGAAGGTCATGTTATCAGAAAACTGTTCATACCTTTCTTATATATGGAAGGATATTTGCTATGAAATATAACTTAATCTGGGTGGCTCATGTTTTCTAGTTAAAATTTATGCTGTTACTCTACTGAAAGTTACTGAGCCAGTTAAAGATTTCCAAGAAGACAAATGACTTTATGGATGACATTTAAATTCTTCAAAATCAGAGAGTGAGACTGAATGATTTAGAACTGATTATTCACAGCTGTTTATGTTCTATATAATTTTTAATAATAAAAATTGCCAGGCATTCATAGTATTTATAATTTCTATGTTAGGCTACATGTTCAATAATAGACTTTAGTAAGCACTAGTTGGCAAATTTGCAAACTAAGACTAATTGTTAAAGCTTCATAATTTATATAAACAAAGCCCACTAGCAAACTATGGAGATATTATTGGAATTTAGATTTTGTTAATTAAATACTCATACCTAAATCTGGGAAGGATAGAAGAGAATAATGTTAGTTTGACAGAATTAATTTATTTTGACATCAAGTTCTTTGTATATCACATATTTGAAGTTGATATTTTATGTTTACTTGTTTAATATTAGAAAATATATAGCAAACTAATTTCTTTCTTTTCCATGTTCTTTTGATAATTTTTCTGCTTTTATAGCTAGATTACCACCTGGTGTGATGCATATCTAAATTTGTTTTAATAGCTGCAAAGACAGACTTCTGCTGAGAATACAGAGATTAAAAAGAAGTCCAATAAGAATGCTAAGTGTGGGCTGGTGTCGTGGCTCAGTGGCAGAGTGCTTGCATAGCATGTGTGAGGCACTGGGTTTGAATCTCAGCACCACCTATGAATAAGTAAAGTCCATTGACAACTAAAAAGATATTTGAAGTTTTAGTTCTATGAAAGAAATAAAAACCCACATTGCCTGTTTCTAAGAAAATGTAGATCCTGGTTTTTCTGTCACTTCTGAAAATTCCCTCATTTGCTTGCTACCATTTCCACTTTACACTGAATGCACACTTCAATCTCACCGGATTTCGATCAGGATGGCTCTGCAGAAAGAACACTCTGACCTAACAGAATCCCATTCTTCTGCAGGAAGGTCTTCTTTCAATAAGTATCATCCTGGGATCTTAACCAGAGCAATCACCTGTCCAACAATGTCACTAACAGATTCATTTCTTGGTCAGAGAAACTGAGACCTCATAAATACTAGCCTTATTTTTTCCATTAATCATCTCCATAGTGAAATATATTTCTGCCACTCATTCTTTAGAGTTCATGGTGTTGCAGTTAATTAAGAATAGATGCAGGTGGTACATTGTTATAAACATTCTCTTTGACAACAGTGGATTAATAGGGATATGTTTTTCAGATGGAACCCCAAGCTTTGCTAAAAAAAAAAATGCAATTTCAGAGGAAAAGAACAGGGCTATGTTCAAATGTATGCATATGCAAATGAATATTTGAGTAATCATTTTGATTTTTGAGGTGTGAAAACATTAAAAATTAAAATGAGAACATTTTCCCAGCACTCCCATAACTTTTGTGCCATAGACATATGCAAATCACTGAAGTTGCCAGAGGGTCACTGATGTGATTCCCTCTCAAGTGCGGCACTAAATGTTAGGATTGCTTGTTGATACCTAATCCTCAGTTAACGTCATAAATCAGCACTTGTCAGATCAGGGAAGCATATTAACTAGAGTTATTATATTTCAAAACAGTTAGGAGTGTTTTTTATTCTGACAGCTTCCCAGAGAGGGGACTCTGGGATGAGTAGCTGCAGATATTTCATACCGGTGAGGAGGATACACATTGCCAGTTATTACAGTTAAGGGCAACCTTTGCTAGCATGTCATAATTCTCTCTACAGCCCTCCATTTTAATTCCTGTCATACCACAAAGTTATTTACTCCTCTTACCCAGCTAACAGCTGCCAGCCACGTACATTTTTATAGAGTTATAGAATTTTAGAGAGAAGGAAAAAAAAACTATAGCAGATATCCCATCTGAATCTTCATTCTCCTGTTGAAGAAAGTGATGTCTTTCCATTATTGAGGGCCCACTAAGCTCTGGCCCAGAGAAGATGTTTCACTCACTCACTTACATAGTAGACACCTTGCTGACAGTTTCAGTGGTAGCATCCTATTTCTTTTCCCTCTCTTTGTCTCTCTGAATGCATTGTTACTTAAATATATGATTTTAATGGTGATATATCAAAATTATATATTTCAGTCACCCCTCAGCATTTAAGCATGACTGATTCCAGGATACTATGAGGATATAAAAATCTGAGGATATGCAAATATCTCACGTAAAATGGCCTAGTATCTTCGAAAAACCTACCCACATGCTATTGTGTAATGTAATCTTTGGACTACTTATAATACTAACTACAATGCAAATGCTATGTTAATAGTTGTTATACTGTATTGTTTAAGGAATACTGAGAAGAAAATGTCTCTATATAATACAGTGCATATATAATTTTTAAAAATATTTTAAAATTTGAGTTTGATTGGACCTGTGGTAGCAGGAACCTGTGGATCTGGAAGACCATTTCTATCTTTTTGAGTCTTTGTGACATTGTTTCGCATTACAGTATTAAACGAAAGGAAAAGTCCATTATAGAAACACTACAGTATTCTGTGTGCTTCTCAGCTTCCTTGTTTCACTAAATAAAATTTCACAGTAATACTTGAAACTGGGTGAGAATATTTTATGATAAAGTCCTTGAAGAAGCTAAAACAGAATGATGTTGCTGTAAATATGTGAACTTTTTAGTTGTTTACAAAGTACATACAGCAAACCATAGATATGGAAACTTGAATTTGTCCCTGAGATCATGTAGCAGAATTAAGATTATGAAATTGGAAAATTTAGAGATTGGTCAGTCTGACTCTATACTAATAGACTGTTTTGTGAATAGACAATCATGTCTCTTTGCTTTCCAAGGTAGTCTCTTTATTGTTGTAAAATTTAATTTATCAGAGAAAATTTAGAAGTAAATGTTAATATGCCAAGCGCCCAAAATTTTCCTTCACCTGTATCTTAAATTATTTGAACTTGAATTTGCCATATACATATGAGGAATATTGCCAACTAAAGATGAGGTATAAGTTATAATTTTCAGACCTTTTATTTCCTGTAGCATCTATTTATAAAGTTTGATGTTAGAGTTTCTAAAATGGGTTAGAGTTTCTAGAATGGCAAAGAATTTGGTAGTTTGATAAAAGGTATGCATTGGTAGATTTGATAAATTTTGGTAGATTTGATAAATGGAATGCAAACTTTGTTTAAATATTATTTTCTGCAATAGGTGTAAGTACCATCAATAAGTTTAAATGATAGGGTAACTTATTTTCCTTATAAGACACAATACTGTGTTTGTCTGTTTCAAATCTTTGTAAGAAGACAAAAGAAAAGAAAATATCTGGAATCCAAATCATAATGCCTTTATTCAGTTATATTGTAATGTATGATTGATGTGATCTACTCAGGCATTTATGTTTCTTAAATTGTTAGGCTAAGGAAATGGGAGGAATTATTTTTAATGTCTGTTTTTTACCTAATGTATGAGTATAAATTATCTCTAAATAAATGTTTGCTTATCAAGCCAGCATCATACCCTACACAAAAGACTTTCCTTTAAAGTCTAAGCTATGATCACACACATACAGTGATTGTTTTTATATATTAAATAAAGCTCAGAGGCTAAGGACAGTAACTCTGGACTCAGGATGACTAAAGAATTCCAGCAATATAGAGTATAATCTAGGCTGTCTAATTGAATCATTTGTAAGAACAATATACAAACCTCTATGTACTATATCATGAGTTTATTTTGAGAATTAAATGAGATAATATATGTGTGTATGTGTTTGGATATTCTGTAAAACAGCATGTTTGGCACCTAGTTTTTGTTTTAAAGGCAAAAATATTTTTAGACAAACTATAATATGAACAGTTTTTATTCTTATTAAATATTACTCTTAGACCTTTTAATGAGCAAATTACTTATCTTCTCTGGGACTCAGTTTTCTTGCCTAGAAAGCCAGTATTACCAGAATAGTATTTGATTTCTAGGAAGGGTGTATGGACTAAATGTAATGACATGTAAAGTACTCAGTTTCCTGTGGTCACATATGTCACCACTTACTTTGTACATAGTGATATGTTATGACAGTAGTTTAGGCTTTCAGTAGGATATGGTGAACTCCATGTCATGTTGTTTATTTTCTATATTTAAAGTCTATTTCAGTGTCAAGCAAAAGGCAAGAGATTAATATTTTGGCTCTTATGTTTAAGACTTTCATGTAAATTAACATGTATTCAGATTTAGTTAAATTTTTATACAGATAATCAGGACTAATTTTTTTTTCAAAATGCTATTGGAGTATCGCTTCACAAATTGGAACTTTTAAATTTCTTATTTTACCCCATAATCATGCATGTATGAAACATATTTTAAAATGAACCCTTTATTTACCTCATACTTCAAACAGTTTATGTGCAAATTTTCCTTTGCAACTGTTTCTGCTTCATGTCTTGGTAAGGATTATTTTCAGCATCAAAAAGTCCTTGTACCTTAATTCTCAGTTACATGTTTGACTTCATATTTATTGCAGTTTAGGAAACTTTATTGTATTTTTTAAATTTTAATAAAAAGATAATAAGTGAAAAGAAACTAAACTCTGTTTTCTGTTGATTTAAAAAAAAGAGAGAGAATGAGTGAAAACAAGGTAGAAAACCAGCACAAAAATATCTAAGACAACTATTTTATTAAAAAGAAAAAATTGACTGTAATTGGTATTTTTAAAACTTTTTTTCTATTTCTCTATCTTCTTCATTGTATCAAGTTTATCTCTAAGAGAATAAAGGTAGCATTTGCTACTAAGACATGTATAATTACCTCTACACCATTTAAATAGAAGAATTTGCCTGCACATTTACAGCTTTTTAAAGAAAGAGCTTACCTTTGTCAGAAAAGGGTTGTGGTATTACTTGATTTGTATAAACTAAAAAAGCAATGCAATTATTAATGACATATTTTTATTAGGTTTGCTTTAAATGAAAATGAGTATGGTGAAAATACATTAAAGAAACTGATATTTTTACTGGGTTACTTACGACAATACTTAAAATTCTTCTGTCATTTCTTCCACATAATTAAGTGAATTTTGGCTAAAAACATATCTTTAAAATGGATTTTATTCAAAAAATAGAAAATATGCTTGTAAACAAAACTAGTTTTGCTAATGGGTTGCCATTTAGATTATAAGTACTCATTAACCAGGAGGTGGCTAATGAGCAGATGTTTAATGAGCAACAGAAATGAATAGACAGGTTTTATGTATTTATTTCTTGCTTGTTTACTTCATACTGACTAAAGGTGTAGATGTGTTGATGAAACGAAAAAAATATAGCTAAAAAGTGTTCAACTTTATGGGACTTAATGGAAAGAAATTCTGTTAACAGAATTAAATATAAAGTGGAAACTTGCATAAAATTTTCAGAAAAATATTAACATAATTTTAGAGAAAAATCCAATTAATACATAAAGGGCACTAATGTTTAAAGTTATTGAGTCAAATGCAGATGACTCATTCAGCATATTATACAATGATTTTGGCTTGCATTGTATTTCATTACATTGCTAATGGCAATTTTTCTACTCATTTTCAGGTGTAGGAAGTTCTATGGATTTTTCTTTTTATTTTGTTTTATTCAATCTATATATTCATGAATTTATTCTTTCATCCTGGGTTAAATTATGCTGACTTAAGATTTTTCATACATTATGCACCTCTATAGTAATCACAAAGAACTTTTAAAAAGGCATTAGAAAATTTTATGCATTTTTTAATTTACTATTACCATTTAATATTAAAATTTTTGTTAATAAGTCATTTAAAAATATATTTCATTAGTTCAACTCTCAGGAAAAGAGGAAATTCCTACATTTTGGTGCTTTTTCCATACCAAATTACTGTTTCTTCCATTTGGTCTTTTGGTCTATCACTTAAAACTAATTTTCAGGTGCAGAACTCTAAATTTTGGTCTCTTCTGTGATCATTTTCAAAGAATTGAGTTATTAGTCCTCTGCAACAATACCCTTTACTGGTCCATCTGTTCACTACATTTTTGAAATGAAAAGTTAATTTTACTTTGCCTTCTTATAGTTTTCATGAAAGAGTGAATCAGATTTTCTCCAAATTTTATCTCATTCCTGTTGATGAAGTTGAATATTAACCTCCCCTTCTCCATTCAAGTGTGGCAAATATTTTGGGATTAGTAGAATTGATTTAATCATAATTCACTCCAAAATTTATCTTCATATTTGTAGAATCATATGATATTAGTTTTATTTATTTTCTTTATTTTAATATTTAATTTATATGCTGATACACCTAATCTATATTGATTAAATACTCTATAATGATCATATCCTAATGTAATTTTCATATGAATTAAACATTATTACATGAGACTTTAATTACATGTTTGATTCTTTTTCATGAGGATTAATAACTGACGGCACAGACTTCTTAGTTGCCTAATAAAAACATGAAAATTATATTCAGCCAGCGACTACTTGCTCTATTACTATGAGGAACTTAGAAAAAGTGTTACGTTTCTATTTAATATTATTGTTAGTATTACATATTACCCAGTATATAAATTGCTATTTGACAGTGTCATCAGTATGCACATGGTAATCCTATTACTGAGCAAGGAACATTTGAAGACCTCCTGATTCATGTCCCTTAAACACAGTTTTCCTAGAGTGTGCCTCAGACCAAGTGATTAATCAGATGACTCCATGAGTTGACTGGTCTTTCAATATTTGGATGTTTGACTCAATTCACCTTGATTATTATAAAAGGCAAAGACATTTTATTCTTCAGAGTGCATTTGGACATGATCTACTCTTTAATTTGTATTTCACACATTCTCCCCATTTGTACCACAGACAGAAAACAGAAAAAGACTAAACTTTCTTCAGTATGCACTGGAGAAACTAGTTTTGCATAATGTAGTATATTGATACTAAAACCTGCACATATCATTAGTTAAGTCAGAGATTATAAACCACTTACTTGACTAGTTTTTTGAAGGGTGGTGCTAATGAATGTTAAAAAAGTTGTAATATTTTAAACACCAACATTTTTGTTGAAATGATGAAGATGAACTGATTTATATGGCTGTGTTCCTAGTTGACCCCTTTTGGTTCTTTTCTCTTTTAATCCAATTTTAGATTATGTCAACTTCATTAGGCCTAGTTTTTTATATGTAACATTTTCATTTGTTCTACTAGAATGAAAGATCTCAACATCAGAGCCTGTGTCTCATTCCTCTGTGGATTCCCCACAGGGTCTATCTTTGTTCTAATAAGGAGCCTGGAAAAGATTTTTATATTGGGGATGTTAAGTTCTCAGTGTCTGACTCTCTGGATCTGGGAAATGAAAATGAACTCTGTATCAGACACCTGTGCAGTTCTGAGTTAAATGAGTCTGTGCTGGCACTTAAGCATTGTCAGTTATCATTGGTGTTCTTTTGGTGAACTTGTCCAAAACCTTGGTAGCACTATTAAAAAATAATTTTATCTATGGAGATTGTTAAATATTTAGTGACAGGATGAGAATCTTGACTTCTTTTTATCAAGCTACTTAAAGTTTTCCATTTTTCAGACCAAGTAATCAGGACCAGTTCCCACTTGGTGTCCACTCCAATGGGTGGTACAAAAACCCCTTCCATGAAAGAGATGTTGGTTCCAGCTTTAGCGAGACTCATCTGCAGCAGATTCCAGTCTCTTTAGGAATTGATTCAGCTATAGCAGGTCCCATGCCTAAAGTCATACTGTTTCTCTGCTTTGTCCACAGCCAATGGTGCAGAATATAAAAGTCTGACCATCACAGAAAAAAATTCTAGAGATCTTTCTAGTTCCAGAGCTCCCCATGTAATTAGCAAAGGCTGTCATGGGGTTTCTATTGCAGCCTGACTTCTATCTCTTCCTGATCCTGTGTTATTCCCTCCTCTTTTACATGTGTTTATGCCCAAAGCACTAAGCATCTTAAATGTTAACCACCTCAGAGGCTGTTTTCAGGAAACCCAGAATGAGATAATAATGCAGTGCTACAACTTTTCACGTAGTGAATTCTTGACAAATGAATATCAAGTTTAGCTGAAGAACAGAAAACAAAGATCTAAATTTTAGAATCCAAATTATGTTCACCACTCAGATTTTCTAGGCTACATTACGCTGGGGATAAAATTATCCATAATAGGCGTTTTGACTCTCAACATTGTAGCTTCTATAACTAGCTCAGTATCTCCTGCCATGAAAGAATCATGGTTCAAGTGAAAAATAGGACATTTCTGTGAACTGGGCATTTTATTGGCTATTTCACAATTTATATAGCCTACTCCTCTTCCAACTCTTTTTTATTTTCTTTCTTTCTTTTTTTTTTCATTTTCTTAAATGTGTAATAGGACCCTCATGTCCTTAACTGCAAGACAGTTACTAATTTCTTGCTTTACTTGGCTAAGATTTCTGATGTCACAGAATCCATGGCTCCACCATTATTATTGTTGCTATCAGGTTATATTCTTTAATAGAAGAACAGAATCCTTTAACTGGGATCTTAGTGAGCTACATGATGAGGATTCAAACTCATCATGTCCTTCTCTGTAGTGTTTTGCAGATATTTTATTCCCCACTCAATTTCAGATGTACCTTGTACAATCTTCTTCTCTAGCATATAGTAAAGATTCTAGGGAGCCTAGGATGGACAAGAATCAAAGAAATTTTCCATAATACACAGCATTTAGAATCATCCCCTCCTCAAACCCGGAGGCTTCATCTTCCTTAGAATAGATTCTTTTCCCAGAAGCATATCAGCGCTGAGTAAGTTGACCTCTAGTGATGTGCAGCAATCCTGCAAACCAGACAAGTTCATAATGAACCCAATGTAGCTCTGTCTAGGGGTTGCAAGTAAAAGTAAAGTAAAAGATAAATCATTGTGTAGTATCCTGTTTACATTTTCACTCAAAACTAAAAATAAAAGTAGATAGTATTAGACATTTATCCCAAAATTCATGGCTAAGGATATTAAAAACAAGGTGAGGGGACAGTCAAAAGTTCTCATAGTCAATTTTAAGGATTTATTTTATTTACTTAATTTTTCTATTCTGCTCTGCTTTGGCACTGCACTTACCATTTCTTATCATTTGCTGACTTTTTAAGGGGTGTGTATGTAATTTCTTTTACTTGCAGTCCTTTCATTGAATAGTTACAAAAAATATATAAAAATGACATGGTTGCTTATGTTACATTGTGAAAATATTGATAAGTAGTTATCATTACATAGAATTAAAATTATGTTAATAGGTTTTAATAAATTAAATTATTTAAATATAATTTGACTTTTCTTCGTAGTATATATATGTATGATGAATTGTGCATTTAAATGTTGAAAGTGCAAAAGAGTTGCCTTACAAAATTTGAAGGGGTTTCAGAACATGGTTAGTAACTTCTGATTCCTTTATGGTATGTGCATTTTGTTTTGAAATTTTGCATCCACATTCTTGAATGAATATGATATATTATTCTGTACTTGTTTAAATTATAAAATGTTTATCTTTTATTAAAATTCAAATAAATCTCACCTGTAAATCATGTGGAACAGATGCCACATAATTTTCAGTATTTTTAATGTTTCCCTATTTAGATTTTCAGAATTTTGGAGGTCAACTTTGTGAATAATTTTATCAGTCTTTAAATGTTTTTGCCTTTTATTTACAATTGATAATGTTTTATACAGTTATTAATTTTCTATAAATATGTTCATGACTCCTTATATAAATCTATGCTACTTTTTAATTTTCCTTTTATGAATATATTCATTTTAAGGAAAAGAGATCTTTAATCAGTTATATGCTTTGTTTTTCTGTTAAGCTAAATTCATTTTTAATCTTTCACTTCTCCAATAAACTTATGTTGTTTTATTTTGCTGTACTTATTCTACTTATTATACATCTTATATGTATTTTTTTTTTGAGAGAGAGAGAGAGAGAGAGAGAGAATTTTTAACATTTTATTTCTTAGTGTTCGGCGGACACAACATCTTTGTTGGTATGTGGTGCTGAGGATCGAACCCGGGCCGCATGCATGCCAGGCGAGCGCGCTACCGCTTGAGCCACATCCCCAGCCCTTATATGTATTTTTAATAATAAAATTTTATTTGAAAATTCCTCTGAGTACAGCTTTAATTTATCCCCATAGGTTTGGGCTTAAACTATTTGTTCTTTGTGTAATTTGAAATCTCAGTTTTTATTTTCATGTAGATTTGGCAGGTAATTTTTAGAAACACTCAGTCATTAATAACACCAAACAAACATTTAAAAGTTGTGACTTTTTTACTGGTTTGACTCAATAATTAGAAAGGATAATTTTAATAAAAATAAGCATGATAAGCAGAGGTCATTCCTATATAATGAATAGTCTTTGTTATTATCTAGTCTACCACAAACAGAAAACTATGTTGACCATTTCCTTCACTAAAATAAGTTTTAATGTATTATTAAGATACTTTTTTGATGGGCTACCTGAATAGTTTTGCTTTACCCTATGTTCTCAGTCTAACTTAATAATTTGTATGAAGCATAATGAATCTAAGGAGATAAACAGTTCCTTAGTCATGTGTATGGACTCATCAAAAAATGAAAATTACTAGAGGAAGTTTCGTCATGCTTGATAGTTAGGAGAAAGCTCAGGGACACCATGTGGGATTTGGAATTAGACTAATTACCTCATCACTTAGTAGTTGTTATTTCCATTTTCTACCCTATAATTTTCTCATTTGTAAAATCATCATAAAAAATTAAGCCTAACTCATGGACATGATGTAAGAGTTATGAGAAAATCCATAAGAATACAATGCTGACACAACCCCTATTCCATAATTAGTAGTTCTTAACCCCATTATTATTACAATTATATCTCCCTAAATGCATATTATATATTCTAAGGGAATAGAAATACATGAGGATGAATGAAAGATTAAATAGTACACCTGTTCTTAAAGTACCTAATTTTAGTAATGTCTTTATGGCTACTAAACAGTTTTCTTTTCAGAGAGAGAAATTTTGGCTTAAACATTTTTATTTGCACAGAATTAACTGCTGTCCCCAACTAAAGGAAGAAAGCCTGTTTTTGTACCTTAGAAATGCTACAAGCACTGATGAGATTCACTTTCAAGTCTAAACATGGAGTGAGTCAGGGAGGCTCATATACTCTTGCAAAATGTAGTAGCATGCAATTTGATCAACAGCATATACTGCAAATAATTTTGAGGGAAAGGGTCAGAGATGTTGTGGAAATCCAGTTGGCAGTAATGAGGGAATAGATTTTATTTGACTCTTTTTTTTTTTGCACAGTGTGATTTTATTTTATATTTGTAAGGTTATGTTGCCAATTCATCTGACTCCTTTGTGAAGTTGTAGAAATTCCTGCAGAGGCACACTAAAATAAATGGAAAATTGCCAGTAGAGAACAAGTAACAGAGATATTTGTTGTTTCTGATCACAAAAGACCTATTGTTACTTCTCTTTAAGGAAAAAAAAAATTTAAGTGTGGCCTGGATCTCTGGAAGTTGTAAAATGATCTGAAAGACAGAAATGCTCTTAATTCTTTGGCCACAGAATTGAACCATGGGATTGTTGCTACTCATAGAAACTCATGGTGAAATTTTGTGACTTTAAACATTTTAAAACTGAGAATAAACAAAGATAGATAAAGATATCATGATGAGAAGGTCAGGGATGTCCTGGAGATTTAAGAATGGTACCTTTTCATAATTAAGAGCTGGAATCATATAACAGTAAAGAAACCAAACTCATTATTCTGTGATTTTGTTCTTTTTCTTGATTTATTTGGCTATATATAGCCTCTAAACTAATAGGTTGAAATGACATATTTTAAGTTATTTCCCTCCAGATCTTTAAGGGCTAAACCACTATAGTATTGAAAGAAAAATCCTGGGTCTACTAAAACAGATTTAAATGCTCATTTCTATAAGAAGTTAAGGTGCTACCTTTGTAATCACTTCAAACTTTACCATATATACATTGATGAAAATACTTTAAAAATTCACAAAAATAGTTACATGAAGTTAGGAACGATTACTAAGAAGAAGACTGCTTGCAAGAAGTATAAATGAATTATTGAGATATAATAAAGAGTGCAGTTATCTGCGAATGAGTAAACCCAGCCATTTCATAACTTGAGATGGAACCATCATTGTATGGGAAACCATTTGACTATAAAAACCATTTGGATAATATTATGCATATATTTTCAAGGTTTTGAGACTTTAGAGGAGTATCCCCTACTTTTATTATCCCAATAAGCACTTATGTTCCACAAATATTGTTGTTCCACAAATATTGTTGATCCCTGCCCAAACAGTGCTCACACATTCTACAGATTCCTCCTGACAGCTGTTGTTATCCTTCATCTGACTTTTGCTTGTACCTCCCTTTGGATACAACTAATCTTCTCAGGAACTTCTACATGCAGTTGTCATTTTTAAGTTCAATCCAAATATTTTGAAAGCTCTTACATTTTAAAATACTTTCCTAAGGATTGTAGATAATATAGACTAGTTAGGTAACATTGACTAGTTAGAACTATCAATTACCAGTGCTCCTGAAGGCTTCAGGACTCTCCCTTTCCCTAGGAGACCTTTAACTGTTATTTCCTCAAATTCTGTCTTCTCTGTGGATGCTTCTCAAGAGTTAATCTTACTATGCCATACAGATTCCAAGTTGTATATTCTTCAGGCCTTTTAAACTGACAATAGAGGACCATGAAATAATTTCTGGCAAGAATTTTCCACTTCCAATTAAAATAACTTCTAGGGCTAGGGATGTGGCGCAAGCGGTAGCGCACTCGCCTGGCATGCGCGGGGTGCTGGGTTCGATCCTCAGCACCACATAAAAGTAAAATAAAGATGTTGTGTCCATCGAAAACTAATAAAAATAAATATTAAAAAAATTCTCTCTCTCTCTCAAATAAATAAATAAATAACTTCTATGTTGAGAACTCACCACTTATCAAGGATTTCATTTTTCTCTAGTTTAGATACTATTATGGTTTACATTTTGGGTGTCCCCGAAAGCTCATGTGTGAGACAATGCAAGAAATCTTAGTGGTGAAATAATTGGGTTATGAGAGCCTGAACCTGATCTGGGCATTAATAGTATAACCTTGGGGTTCATATTTTGTCCATGGTGGTTAATGCACACACACATTCTCTCTCTCTCTTTGTCTCTCTCCTTCTTGTGGTCATGTTCTGACCTGTTGTCCTCTACTATACTGTGTTACAATGATGTTCTGCCACGTCTTGGCCCCTCTGGAACGGAGTTGGCCATCTCTGAAACTATGAGCTCACAAATAAACTTTTCCTCCTCTAATTGTTCTTATCAGGTCTTTTGATAACAGCAGCAAAAAAAGCTGACTAAAACAGATACCTACTGTCAACAGCAGGATGGAATCTCATGGTATCATATTCCATCCCACTTAGGACAGTAAATTTGCTCTTCAGTCACCTACAGACCATCTTGATTATCATATGGACTGTTACAGAATATCAGTGCTTGTGTTGAAGTAACCCTTATTTTATTAAATGGAGCTAAAGACCAAGAGTAGTGATGCTGACTGTTCATACTTGATGAAGAGAAACTGTACAGGGCTTATTTTAAATGAAAAGTGGAAAGTTCTCAACATCAAGAGGAAAGAAAAATGCTGCATGTTGAGAGTGCTAAGATCTACATATAGTATAATGACATTTTAGAGGGAGAGGCCACATTCACATAAAATGTTATTATATTGTTTAATTGTTCTTTGCTATTATTAGTTGTTAATCTCTTACTATTCCTAATTTCTAAATTAAAATTCCTCATAAGTATATATAAATAGAAAAAAATAGTATATATAGAGTTTGGTGCTATCTCTGGTTTCAGGCATCCAGAGGGGTCTTGGAATGTGTCTCTCATGGATAAGGAGAAGACTACTGTATTTAAACGTAATGCCTTATACTTCATCATGAGCCACTTGCTCCAGTGATTGCTCATGCCCAGGCGGATTGAAAGAGAATGTACTGAAGTATTCCCCAAGAAACTTCATAAAAAACAAACTTATAGACTTCTACACTTAGAACCAAAGGCATAAGAAAAAAAAATATTGAAAACACCATTTTTCCCCACTTTCAGTTGTGTAAATTTCAGAAATACTGAGACCTAGTTATTGTGTGTGCGTGCACACGTGTGTTGTACTCCTATTACATTGTAATCACTGTTGTAGTCAGGTCTTTTTTTGCTGTTATAACTTAAAGTCTTGACAAACACAATTGGAGAAGAGGAAAAGTTTATTTGGGGGCTCACAGTTTCAGAGGTCTCAGTCCATAGACAGCTGGCTCCATGCCTCTACTCAAGGTGAGGCAGAAGGTCATGGAAAAAGAGTGTGATGGAGAGCAGTAGCTCACATGATAATCAGACTAAAGAGACTCCACTCACCACATACAAAATACATAACCCAAAGGTATGCTACCAAGGACCAACCTCCTCCAGCCATACCCTATCTGACTTCAATTGCCATTCAGTTAGTCTAATCAGGGGATTAATTCATGGACCAATCTAGGACCCTCACAACCCAATCATCTCTCTTCTGCTCCTTCTTGCATTATCTCACATGTGAACTTTTCAGGGACACCTCACCTCCGAACCATAACTATTGTGGATAACTAGAAATAGCTTCATATTGACTATGTTGGAGAAATTTTGAATGCCTGTTTATTTAATAATATAGCAAATAATATTTCAATTTGTTCATATGTATTAATGTGAATTAAAGACACCACTGCACATGTATCAGTCAAAGCACTCATAGAAAAAAAAAAGAAACCAAACTCTTGACTATAGAGTCAAAAAGGTGTTATTTCAAACATAAGATTTACATAGTATTGAAACACATTCTTTCAGCCATACTTTCAGGTATTTGTAGATGTTGACTTAACATTTAAATTTATAGAGGTTTTTTTCTTTTTATTTATTACTTTTCATTTAACTTTTTCCTTGACACATTGGGTCATGTATTTTCATATGGAACAATAAGTAAAAATGTAATAGGTTTTTCTTTTAAACTATTGTTTCATTCTTCACTGAATTTTTTTTTTCTATTCCCACCTTCATTGCATCAGGCTCAGTGGCACACACCTGTAATCCCTGTGGTTCGGGAGGCTGAGGCAAGAGGATCTCAAGTTCAATTCAGCCTCAGCAAAAGCGAGATGCTAAGCACTCTATGAGACCCTGTCTCTAAATAAAATACAAAATAGGACTGGGGAGTAGTTCAGTGGTTGGGTGCCCCTGAATTCAATCCCCAGTACCAAAAAAAACAAAGCAGCAGCAACAACAACAACAAAAATACCACCACCACCAACAACAACAACAAAAAACAGTCTTCATTGCCTTTATTTACAATGGGTAGCAAAATACCTCATATTAATTTGTATTAGACTGTACTGGGGCTCTGTGGCAGTCTATCAAACATGCTTATAAGCTTCTTATATTTGTTTAAAATTTGGCACTCAGGACTGAATTGAATATTCCAGACTTTTGTGTCAATGGGTTAGGCTCTCTTTTTTATTTGGCATAAAATAGACATTATTTCTCATATAGAAATTTTAGTTTTATAAGTCTTTCATCAACCATATCACTTTTGAGTCATTTTTTATGAAATGAAATTCCCTTTATTTGATAAATCTTATATATGTCAATTTCTTTGCATTTTTGTATTTTTAATACAATATACAATATTTAAAATATAAAGAGAAATACCTGCAAACCAACAGAGGGTTGGATCCAAGCCAGAGAAGTAACTTTAAACTGTGTCACTTGATCCAGAAGAGAATGAGTAAAGCCATGTTTTGAAGCTAAATATATAGTTGTGGGAACATTAATGAGGAAGAGTGTTGGAAAAAAAAATAGTGCAAAAGAGTGTTTCAGAACTTTGATTAGCATCATTTAAATGAAATTAATATTTGGCTCTAGACTGTAGCTACTGAGTTGTTTATGTCAATACTCTTTTATAAATAGGAACAATGGATTAAATGACCAAAACTATTTAAGGGATATTTATCATAAGATTCTCTTTATATTTAGAATATAGTAATTTATTGTGTGTATCAAAGTACATTTATCTTTTACAAAGCATTTGTATAGAAAGCCACATTTCATTGACAAGTTCAAAATGGTTTTGCACAGTGTCCTCTTTAATTTTAGATTAACAGGCATCTATATTCTCTACAATAGTGGTTTTTAGTGTTTTTTTTTTCCTCCTGCAAAAGATAGTAGGGAATGTCTGGAGAGATTTAGTTATTATACGTGTAAGTATCAGAAATGCTACAAGTATCCAGTGTATAAAGACTAAGAAGCTAAGTATCCTACATGCACAGCACCACCTGTCTCAATAAAGACTTATGCAGTGCAGCAAGTTAATAGTACTGAGCTGGAGAAATTCTACTGTAGAAGTTAGAAGGTCGTCATGTTGGAATAATTGCTTTAGGCAATATGTTTTTTTCAGATAGAGAAATTCCCAACTCTAGATTAAATGTAATTAATTATGAAAAATAAACCATTCAAATGTCTGAACTAATCTTATAATAAGGTGGGGGTTCTGTTTGGACACATTTGACATAAAATTTGTAAATGAGTGTGTTATAGCTACACCAAAAAACGCATATTTTATCCATTGTTACTAAATTTAATTTGATTTCTTATGCATAATGATCCATTTAAAACAGTGATATTTTGATGCATTTCCATTTAGAACATCATTGAAAAACAATAAAATATCATATCATTATGAAAAGAGCTATCAACAGTCAATGTATACTAATTCCTATTCTAGCATTCATTAATATATTAATGTATTATTTTATAAATACATAAGCATATTTATGAATCTGCTTTTGTATATTTTCTTTCTTTAAATCTTCTGGACATGTATAAGTAAAAATATTTTTTTCTAAAGGAAAATGAGTCAGTTGATATGCATTCATTTTTTCATTATTGCTTTGAATTTTCTGTACTGTTATTTTAATTTTGTGGTAAGCAACAATTTCAGAATTTAAAACATTAACAGAAATAATTATTTGAAGAGGTAATGTTAACAGTGTTTAACACCTATAAAAATTATCTATCATGAAGAGTTATAATTCTATCCTGCCGTATTAAGTCAGAAGAGAAATTGACAAAACTGGGATATTGAAATATGTTTCCTTTTCAATAGTATAATAGAAAAATGGGAAAAATACACACACACACAGACACACACTCACAGTATTTTTGTTAAAGGGAAGCTTTTAAAGGCTATTTGTTGGTTTATTTTAATGTGAAAAAAATGAGGTTAGAGCATTTGGAAGGGAAGAAGTGGAGATATACAATGGAGAACTGGTTGTTGAAAAACGCTCATGAACAGTGGACAGGTAATGTGAGGTCCATCTAGAGCTTGTATCCTAATACAAGCCATGCAACTCAAAAGTCCTACAGGAAAAGTGAAGCTGCCAAGTGCAGCTGGGCCTGAGTTAAGTTCATATTGAAGGGAGCTTCCTAGATGATATCTGTTCTCACTAAGGTAAGGGTGCTAAGGTGGAAAGAGAGGGAGATTAATATCAGGTTAGAAAGGGAAGCTTCAGAGTAGCTATTCACAGCAAAGATTCTACCCACAGAGATGAGCTGGTAGTCTGAAGAGTTCAGCTGAATAGGCCAGTCTCCATTTTCCGCATCTACGATGATAATTCTGTTCGAGAGTTAGTTCATATTTAAACATAGTCCCTTTCAAAGTGTTCTTAACAATTGAGTTAGTGTCATTTAAAGCTGTTCCTAGGTTTACTGGGATGACTAGTTTGACCACTGTAAAAAACCACAATTATAGATACTAAAACATACAACTTTTATTCTAGTGTAAGTTTTTTTACTATTTTTTATTCTAGTGTTATGCTATCAGACTGTGTAAATTAAGATGTATTTTAAACTCTTTGCCTAGATTAACATTCATATGTCATTCTTACCTGAGTTTAAGACAACAGAACTTTCCACATTAAAAAAAGTTGAATCTATCCATCTATAATATGAATGGAAACATTTAAATAATCTTTTTAGAAATGAGTTAAAGAAAACCTTATACTTATGTTTTAATCATATATTCTATTTGAAACCTTTCTTATTTTTGAAATATGTACTGTAACAAAATAATATGAATTAAATAGCTTTTAGGAGTGATGTAATGTTTAAGCTATTTGGTTTGACACATATATGTCATAGTGGCATGTCTATTTATAATCTTCTATTTGTGTTTGAACTTTTGATTTACTTAAATCTGTTAAACTACTATTAAACATTCATGATAGGTTTTAAAAATAATATATATGTATATACATAATCTATCTATATATAATATAAATATATATAATATAAATAATATATATTATACATAATATAAATAATCTCTCTCTATATATATTTTCACTCATTGTAATATCAGGAATATTACTAGTATTTCACTATATTAATGGGTATCATCGGGCTGGGGATGTGGCTCAAGCAGTGGTAGGGCGCTCGCCTGGCATGCGTGTGGCCCGGGTTCGATCCTTAGCACCACATACAATCAAAGATGTTGTGTCTGCCGAAAACTAAAAAGTAAATAGTAAATATTAAAGTTCTCTCTCTCTCTCTCTCTCTCTCTCTCTCTCTCTCTCTCACAAAATAAATAAATAAATAATAATGGGTATCATCATATCATGTTTTCTACATTGTAATATCAGGAATATTACCAGTATTGCACTGTAATAATGGGTATCATCATATCATTTTTTTCTGTAAAGAAAGAAAACTAGTAATATTCCTGATATTACAAGTAAAGCAGGTGTATTAGATAAGATAGAGTAGAAATAGCTTTCATAATGTAGGTTGTCTTCACATCTCTCATCCAGATATCTCAGCTCTCCTCACTTGAGTGGTAAAATATCACTCTTATACTTCCTTATTTATTAAAAATGGTCAAATGTAAATTTTAAACATCTAATTTGTAAGGAGGAAGGCTTTGATTTAAGTGAGATAAGTATTTTGAAGGAGAAAGTGTTTTGTTTTTTTAAGTATAAGTATGTATGTACATAAAGATAAAGATGATGGGTGTACATACAATTAACTCTGTCTGCAAAAGGCTAATGGCAAATTGTGTTTTGTTGCTTTATTGCATAAAGAAATCATCCTCCCCATCAAGAATGTCATGAGTATAGAATTTCAATTTTAATCACAATAATGCAATACAACAGTGACATTTGATGTAAATTATGTCTCATACACAGTTTCACATATTTCAATGAGGCGTGCTCCTAGCAAATATTAGGCATCCACTATATGCTTGGAAGGCAGTAACGTCATTTGCCCCAGTAGGACTTGTTAAATAGAAAGGGAACTGGAAGGTTATAAACAAATACACAAATAGGTATAGCACTGTGATAAGAAGGAGCAGAGATGATGTTAGTGTTCTTATTTTCCTTACATGGAAACTTAAGACTGAGAAATTCATTTTGCCTAAATTGTTAGGCTAATAAAAAATAGAATTCCATCTTAGATTTTTCTTCTGGTTACACAGCCAGTTCTCTCTTTCTGCTTTATACTATTTAATTAACTATATTTTAGCATATTTTACCAAGTAAAGTGCTACTTTTTGTTATTTTTCTTCTAATTTATTGTTAAATTGCTAAGTTCTGGGAGTAAATGATAAAACAAATATTTCTTACATTAATGAAGTTCTGATCTTGTTATGGGCATGAGTTATTAGCACACATAATTATATTTTAATAATGACAAAGAGAAAGAAAGATGGAAGGTTATAATGAGGGTAATTGTTTGTGTTGGAGATCTGGGGTGAAACATGCTGTTTTTGACCTAAGAGATACTAGTAGATTAGTGGAGAACAATTAGGAGGATACAAATCTCAGTAGAAAAAAACAGATGTGTGAATGTTCAGAGATGTGAAATTTTTGTGCATGTTGGAAATAGTTGGTCTGTGTGGCCATAGCAAAATGAACATGGAAACTGGGGGAACAAGAAGGGGCATGATTACACCAGCCCTTGAAAGACATATTAAGAATTAGGCCTTTAGGGCTGGGATTGTGGCTCAGTGGTAGAGCACTTGCATAGCATGTGTGAATCACTGGGTTCAATTCTAAGCACCACATATCAATGAATAAATAAAATACATATCCATCAACAAGTAATACAAATATAAAAAAGAAGAATTGTGCCTTTAATCCAAAGACTGAAAACTCTTCTTCATTTTGAGGGAACTTAAAGGAGACTCAGTCTGTCTTGAAAAATAATATTAATATTTATTGTGAGTATTCTTGAAAGGACTAGCCTATGAGTTTTATGGAAGGTACTTTGCAGAAAGCCTCTTAGATGTTTTTGCTTTAAAGTGTCTCAGTCTTAGCACTCTGAGAATTGTACTTTTATCTCTAATATTGATGGTGTGATGAGTCCCCTGATACTTTTTTTTTTTGTCATTTATTTCCTTTTTCTCTACCAAAAGCATCCTGCCTTTCATTTGCAAGTGGTTACCAGGTATGCCAGTCATTCTAGGAATCACTGTAGGTCCAAGAGTCTCCATGCCCCTTTGGGCTCATCACTTTCTGAGAAGTGTAGATTTACTGTCACTTTGCTTTTTGTACTAGAAGTTCATATGGAAATTTTCTGGTATGAAAATCCTGCATGATGCTGCATAAAACTGAGAAACATTAATGTCATGTCTCAAGAAATATATATATCTCCACACATATATACATATATATGCATATATATTCATTTTAGCTTATCATAACTTTGTTTAGATGTGGATTGGCTTCCTTATTCCATCATTAATTCTTTTTCTGGGGGGAGGGGTACTAAGGATTGAACTAAGGAGCATTCAACCACTGATCCACATCCCCAGCCCTATTTTGTATTTTATTTAGAGACAGGGTCTCACTGAGTTGCTTAGCACCTCACTTTTGCTGAGCCTGGCTTTGATCTCAAGATACTCCTGCCTCAGCTTCCCCAGCCACTGGCTTACAGGATTGAGCCATCACAGCTGGCTATTGTTAATTATTTTCTGAGCTCAAAAGTCACATTTCTGAATAATGGAAAATTATAGGCATTGTAGACCAATGGTGCCTCTTTTCCTTGAGTTCCATTTAATATAAAATTATGAAAAGTCCAAGCCATATGACTTTGCTAGTTGTTTTCTGTTTTTTAAAAATCAGGTGAGCACCAGCCTTAAAGAACTCAAATGTTATTTTTATGTTTATATTTGGTCTCTGAATCAAGATAACTACCTAAAACAATAGCAAAACATCATAACTATAAATTATGTGGCATTCTGAGAACGCATTTTATTCTCCCAAGTTTTGAGTAGTTGAGCCCTCTTTAAAAAGTGTGTCTTCTCATGTAAGTATCTCTTGTTATCAGCAGTGAATGACTGCTTGAAAGGTTATTCCTATAATCAATATAAAACAGGGTTTCCAGAGTCCCAGATCATTGAGAATGGCTAGTACCAGGCAATTCAGTATCTGTAGTTTAAAATCTGTTGAATTCTCATTACTTTTCAAGGTCACAAAATTGCTTAGTTATTTTGAAGGGACTACATACTTCAACTAATATATTTATTCTTAAGTATTTACAGAATAGTTTATATGTAAGAGTTTGTGTCAATAAATTTAAGCAAATTAGACAAAGAAATTCTCTATTTAAATTCAAAGATAATTTTAATTCACTAACTCTTGGCTAGATTAATAGTCCTACTAAAAATTAAGCACTCCCCAAAGCATGGTATGTGTACCAAATGACCTCATTAAATAAGTATATGGAGAACAGATGCCTTTATGACCTGTCTCCAGATTTACTGAGCAGGGAGTGTCCTTGTTTTAGTGTCCCCATAATCAGTGAATGAATTTCAAATGAGGAACACAAGGACGGCATTTTCTCATGGGATATTCTCTTATAATATGTACATTTCTTTTTTTATGAAGTTTTTATGCTTTTTGACAGAAATTAAAATGTTAAACATGATTCCTCTTTTGCTGATGAATTTGTTATTGTAAAATATGAATATATATCCATACTCTTATAAAATTTAAATATATTTTTATGAGTCAATGAATACTTGATTTTATCCTCAGACTTTAGTCTTTGAATATGATTTTTCATTAGCATATCTTTGTCAGGCTTTGGGGATTGATCTATAAGATAATTTTTGATAAGTATTAACATTTAAAATAATACCTGAGTGCGCAAGGGCACACACCTGTATTCCCAGCTATTGGGAAGGCTGAGGCAGGAGAATTATAAGTTCAATGCTAGTGTGGGCAACTTGGTGAGACCCTGTCTTAAAATAAAAAACAAAAAATAAAATAGGGCTGGAGTATAGCTCAGTGTTAAAATACCACTTGGTTCAACTTTAAGTTCTGTAAAATAAACATTAAAAGGATACATATTCATGAGTATGAGTGTGTTATTTTTCATAACATGTGTATATCTTCAAGGTATTTAATGTGAACCAATGTTTGCTGTTATTGTGGTGGTTGTTTTGCTGTTACTATTGGTATTTTAAGGTATAGTTGGCTTGAAATTAATGTAGCCATTAAATAAATGCTTGATTTTTTTTACATACTACTGATAGTACCTCAACATTCAGAAAGATTCAATATAGATATGAAGTAAAATTGTAAAATTTATTTTCTGATGGCATATTTTATGTTTCTGTCTTTTGTATATTTCTGTTTTTTCTTTAAACTCCCTTTTTAATATTTATTTTTTAGTTGTAGTTGGACACAATACCTCTATTTCATTTATTTATTTTTATGTGGTGCTGAGAATTGAACCCAGGGTCCTGCACGTGTGAGGCAAGCTCTCTACTGCTAAGCCACAACCGCAGCCCAAGGTTGTTTTTTTTCCCCCTTAAAGTTCAAAAAATCCTTGAGATTAGTTTGGAACCAGAATTACAAATTAAAAGTATTATATTCATATTTAAAACTATATCAAATGTAGAAAATATATGTTTGCATTTTAGGACAATTGTTTAATGTACTCATAGCATTGTTAAGCAATTTGAAGAAAAGTTTCTTAAGATTTCTATGGAAATAGCAAGTTACTCTTTTACTAATTGAAAGTACTAATTTTAGAGAACCACAATGTAACTGCAGTAAATATTACCTATACCCATTTAATTGAGGATATTATATTAATGTTATACAAATATTAGCTTGCTATTGGAAATTTTTAAAAACTTGTACATCTGTAAAATAGATTTTTACATAGTGGGAGTATTAATAATAATGATAATGATAATAATAACAATATTTATTATTATTATTACTACCAGGGATTGAAATCAGGGATGCTCAACCACTTAGCTACTTCCCCAGACTTATTTTGTATTTTATTTAGAGTCAGGGTGTCACTGTGTTGCTTTTGCTGAGGCTAGTTTTGAACTATTGATCCTCCTGCCTTAGTCTCCTGAGCATTTAGGATTACAGGCATGTGCCACTAAGCCCTGCTGGAGTGTGAACTACTAAGAAAGAATTTATCTTCATGAACAACTTATTAAGTTTTATAATATATTATAAACTCAAATTATTTAAACATGATAAAATTTTACTACAGGACATGTAATATTTAGTCATCTGATCTAATTATCTATCTTAAAAATGGGCATGAGTGGAAGAGAAACACTTCAATTAAATATGTTACTAAAATGCTCTTTAATAGGAAAAGATAAGCTCTTTGTAATCATGTATTAAAAAGGATACTTTGCACAGTGTTTCCATACAAAATATATTAACAACATTAGTGAACATGATGAGTATAAATTTTATAATATGCTTGTGATTTATGTAGCAAAGAATAATGGAATATTGGAGTAAAGCGTGGAATATCTCTTTTATATGGGTTTAATGAATTATCTTAGGAATGGGTATTATCTAGTATTTCACTCAGTATTTTCTATATGTATGGAACTTTCAGAAACTTAAAATCCTGATATAATTTCTCACAACTTGAAATTCAATTTTCATACAATTTTGACACTATCACACCTTCAAAATCCAAAATCTTTTATATATTCCTTTGCATAATACCTCTTTTCTATAAGTCACTCCTCAAATACTGATCTAGCCATACTTATATGCATCTCACATACTTTTCCTATTCATTTTAATTATATAGATTAACTTAGATTGTTGAAAGACAAAAGTATACCTGCATAAATTGTTCTAAGAACATGATTATTATATAACAGAAATACTTAAGTGACATTATTGTATTTGCAAGGCAATTCTCTTTACATGAACTTATAATCAGTAAATGGGTTGGTATCTGTTTATATATCTTCATTTAATAAATGGATACGTGCAACATAGCACACTCAACAGTTATAATATAGAGGTAGGATTAGGTATATTGGGGCAAAGATGGACTAGATCAAGAATATTGTGTCAGTCATCTTTTTGTCACTGTGACCAAAATACCTGAAAAGAACAACTTAGAGGAGGACATTTATTTGGGGAACACAATTTCAGAAATTCAGTCCTTGGATGTCAGACTCCAGGGAAGAAATGTCCTGGTGGAAAGATGTGGTAGAGGCAAGCTTATCAGCTCTTGGCAGCCAGAAAGTGGGGTTGGGGGGTGAAGAGGGTGAGGTGCCAAGGACAGATATATTACACTAGGATGCTCCAAGTGACCTATTTCTTCCAGTCACACTCCACCAGCCTATAGTTACTACCCAATAATTGATTCAGAATATTAATCCATCAAATGGATTAATTCAGTGATGAGGTTGCAGCTTACCTGATCTAATCATTTCACCTCTGAACATGCTTGCATTGATAGATATGAACTTTTGGGGTCATCTCATATCCTAAGCACAACAAACATGTTAAGAAAAACTTAATTTTTTGTATGCAAAAATATTACATTTGTAAAGCCCACTTTCTTGATGAAGAAATGATTTTCATATGGAGGAACTTGGTTTTCATAATCATAATTTCCTTTAACTCTTTAAGATGTAATGAGTTTCCACAAATGTCTATGTATATTCATATTCAGAAACCTTCCACCACCATTATCATCCTGGTTAAAAAAAAATCAACATAAGTTTCTTGAGTAAATTATAGCAATATAAAAATGGGTATTTCCATCAACAGCATATTGTGCTTCTACTTCAAGATTTAAATGTAGTATGCATTTGTGATCAAGTTATGAGTGACAAAAGTCATAGTTTAATTTTCTATTCTTTCCTGCATACATTAATATATAATAACCTTCCTATGAGATCATAAATTATCTGATATTTACAATCAATATAAAATACTATACAATGTCTCTTGGTAAATTTATCAGCACAATTACCTTACTTCCAATAGAAGGTACTATTGATTAATCCATGAAATATCTATTAATTATAATTTTAACTATATGAACACCTAGACAAATAGTGAGATTCACTTTCTGTGATTACTATGATGAAGAGGGCATAGTCAAATTTTGATGTTACAAGAAATATATTTTTCCCATTTTACTTTTAGTTAAATTGTATATTTAATGATGTATTTATAATTACATTTATAATTTTATTTTATTATCCCTTTTTGGAGTATTTGTACCAGTAAAAATATTAAAACCTCTAAATGAGTTTTTGTTTGAACCAAGAATCACCAATATTGATAAAAGTTGGGAAGGCATGAAAGGAAGTAGCTGGGAGTTTGTCAGCCAATGCTTTCAGTCTTGGGAGAAATAATTTAGATTTGTGACTTCTTATTCCAAAACATTTCCTTGTTAAAATAAGTAAAAATGACTGATTATAACAAATATCGTTTATTTTACTTCAATTTTTTAAAACAGGTTTTAAACTGACCTGTTTTGAAGGTAATTAAGGTGATTGCTACCTGCTATATAATGAAAGAATCTGATCAAATCAATTACTTAACAAAAGCATATATTGCACTCTCTGATCCTGAATTATTTGTTTGACATAATATATGCTGAAAAATAGTCATTTAATTATCTGTATAATGAAAGGAAAAGTAATACCAAACCAGAGTAGGTGTACGAGAAATATCCAAAGAAAAATATAAGGTTTTTATTGGCCTGCATGTCTACCTATTTTCAATTTAAATGACCTCATCTATAACTTTTAGCTATTTTTACCAGAACTAGAACCCATATTATAAAATTTTAGATTGAAAAGCTATATGTATTCTGTACAATTTAACTCTTGTTGTAGAAAAACATAGTTGTAGATTTGTCATAAAGATAAATACAAAGATAAAGATATGGGAAAGAGAAAGTGATTGATTCAGTTATTATTTAAAGCCCAGTCATCTAAAATATTCTTAATATTTGAGATGTTTTCACCTTGACATCACAAATGTGAATTTATTTACAGTTTTCATGTAAATAAATTCATGACAGTCATGGTGCAGCATATCATGATCCAAGGTGAGTTGCAAGGGGGAAGAGGACACAGTTTGTTTCACGAAGGCACACAAAACTAGGAAAAAATAAAATAACCACATAAAGATTGAATAACTATTTAATTCCAAAATAATAACTGAAGAACATCAAGGGATAATCATAGTATCATATCCTAATAAAATTATCATTTTTTTGTGTGTGTGTGTGTGTGTGTGTTTGTGGTACTGGGGACTGAACCCATGTCCTCTCACATGCTGGGCCAAGAACTCTACCACTGAGCAACATCCTTAGCCCTGATCAATGACATTTTAATTGCATTCTTCTGTTGTATCATTATTTTAGGAAATGAGTGTTATGAAGATTTTTCCTTAACATTATTAATATTTCAGTGTGGGAAAGTAACTATGATTTCTAAAACATTTCTGTTTTTATATACTCATTGACATTTTCCTCAGAACTAGTTTAACACTGTAGCTCATCATTTAAATACAAAAGTACTATCGTATTTCCATGGCCAAAAGCCATCCCAGAATTACTCTGCTAAATCAATATTTGTCATTTCAAAAGAATGTAATTTTATCTGATTTCAAAAACTGATTTCACTAGATGACATGTATTTTAAGTAGTTTTCATATGATTATAATATAATTTTGATGAAAGTATAATTATATTCAGTATAGAGAATATTTAGAAACTCATCAAATCTCAAGAGAATTGTTCAAACTTTACGTGCTGTGTCCCCATGTTCAAATTGCAACCTGAAACCACTTTAATTCACTAATTCATATCTAAAAAGAAATTTGCAAGATTTATTAATACTTAATTGACACTGATGGCTTCTAGGATGTGTTGTGTCACCACTTTCTAGAAGCAGGGAGAATATAAATTATATATGAATAAAGTATTAATTCAACCTTGAAAATTATAGAAAGACACTTTGAAGTATTTTATCAATGTTTTCTTCTTTTTAACTTAGATATTTACCCACTTTAATTATTTAACTTTATTAAAAATGAAAAGAGAATGCATTCTCTTTGATACAGGTAACCTCTGTGTTCTGATGATAATTCTAAATTATCTTTTAGAGACTTTCACTGACATTACAGGACTTAGTTCACCACATCTTTTTTTATGGTGTCTTATACATTTCTAATTTTTCTGTTGTTATTCTTAAAACATATCAGTCTAAGCTGGGCATGGTGGCAGCACAAGCCCGCAATCCCAGTGGCTTGGGAGGCTGAGGCAGGAGGATTGCAAGTTCAAAGCCTGCTTAGCAATGTAGCAAGCCACTAAGCAATTCAGCAAGACTGTGTATCAAAAAAAATAAAAATAAAAAGAGCTGGGGATGTGGCTCAGTGGTTTAGTGACCCTGGGTTCAATCCCTGCCACTCACAAAAACAATATCAATCAGCAGTTATTTTCACAAAATTATAAACTTGCAATTTAGAAAAGTGCAGAATAGGGAGAGAGAGAGAGAGAGAGAGAGAGAGAGAGAGAGAGAGAGAGAGAGAGAGAGATTATGAGAGAGAATGTGCATGTATATTAAGGAGCAAAAATAGGTTCTTTGCATGCTAAAATAATTTACAAAATCTAAATGACAGTGTGAAAGGTAATGTAGTTATTGGCTAGTATGAGAAAATATGGTAACATTCAATTTCTTTGAACCTGATAGAATTATAAAAATCAAGTCCCACACATATTCCTAAGAAGGCCAAATATAAACTATGAAACAGAAAATGAACAGCCGGTTTATAAAATTTTGATACTCATTTGTTTGAGGAAGGTAAAACCAGTATGCAAGGGAAAGCATCTTTTTAAACTGTAAATTGTCACTAGTACTAAAACTGGGGAATTGTTTTACCTCTTGATATTTTATGGATTAACCCTTCTTGGTCTCTATTTACTTCAGAAACAATTTTACCAATTGTCAAAATTGTTCTCTATTTGCAATTCATAGTACTGCTAATAATGAACAATTGCCACATAAAATATTCTGTGATAAAAGCTACCAGGAATATGAGAATATGGAGATGACATATAATCTACTGCATATTATATGTATATTCTGATACATTAATAAGCATATATAAAATCAATTTTTGAAAATCCTGATTAAGATAAAATATATAAACTGATGAAGTATTCAACAGGACAAAAAAGCCTTTAATAACTATCAGAATGCCATAAACAAATATGAGAGGGAGAGTAATTCCTGAAGAAGTGGTATTTTACAGGGATAGGGAGCAGGAAAGAGTACTTTTAATATTTTATCTTTTCCTTCTGTCTTTTCAAATAGTTGAGGAACTTGACAAAATTACTCTAAGATGGAATGATTAAAATATAAAATAAATATTTCAATATTTCAATCAATAAAAAATGTTAGTTGAATAATGAAAAAGAATGCCATGCCGTTATTTGTCATATTTTTGAAATCAAGAACATGAGAATACCAAATATCATCATTTTTGGTATTTTGCATGGAAGTAGAATCACCAGAAACAGCATAACCCATGTTTCTTTCACAATAATGTGTTGTAAATGAAACAAAGGGCAGGTAATACTGATCTAAAATTGTTCTCATATCAAAAATACAAAGCCTTTTATGAAGAAATCTAAGATTTGTATTTAGAAACAAATCCAAAAAAAAAAAAGCTTTCTTGAAGCTTTACAAAAATAACAATATCGAAATCATTCTATGTCTCTGATATAAACCAGAATAACAGAAGTGGGGAACATTTATGGACACTGTGATAATATAAAATATCATTTAAAAGTTGTATGGAGAGCCAGGAATGGCAGTTCAGTTTTGTAATCCCAGCTACCTTGTAAGCTGAAGCAGGGGGATTGCAAGTTCGAGGCCGGCCTCAGCAATTTAGCAAGGCCTGTCTCAAAATAAAAAAATAAATAAAATAAAAAGGGCAGAGAATGTAGATCAGTGGTAGAAAACCCCTGGGTTCAGTCATCACCATTGCAAAAGTTTTATGAAGGACCATCTTGATAAATAATAAGACTTTCTGGTGGTGTGAACATTACCATCATCAAACGAAAACGAATCTGAAAATGTTGCACTAAAATTCCCATATATAGAAATCCTGTGTACATTATTAAAATAATTCAAATTCTTAAAAAACAATTAGTACAAGTTTAAGTTGTATGAAATTTACTGTTTTTTATTTATTTTTGTATTCTGATTTTTATTTCATTTTATTGAATGTAAAAACAGTTATAAAGATGTTTATAGGTTTATTTATATATAATTTTTAATTGTGACAAAATGTTTATTACATAAAACTTACCATTTTAAATATTTTTAAGTGTGTGGTTCTGTGACACTAAGTGCATTCATTTGTTAGATGATCATCACCCCTGTACATTTCCAGATCATTTTCATTTTTTAAACTAAAACTCCATATCCACTAAACAATAACTTTGAACTCTCTCCTGCCCCCAGTTCCCAGAAAGCATCATAGCACTTTGGGTATCCATGAACTCCACTGCTTTATATAACTCATATAAGTGGAATCAAACAGTATTTGTACTTTTCTGCTGGATTATTTCACCTCATTTCTTCAAAATCCATCCTTGTTAGAGCATGTGTCAATGCTTCCTTTGATCTGGATGATCTTCCATTGTGGATACATACTGCAATTTGTTTGTCCATTCATCTCTTGATGGATACATTCATAAAGGCTATTCACTAAGCTTTCTTTTTAAATTTCATATAGTTTTAACACCTATTACTGTAGATATCATAGCTATGAAGATTTTTAGGTAGTTTTATGATCAATGGTAAAATGTTATAAATCCATATCTGAAACATAATGCAAATTTAAGATACACATCCAAATATTTAAGTATTTTTCTTTAGCACATTAACTGGAGAGGGCCCATCATAAAGTTACAAGATGAATATAAAGTTTCAACGTCAATGACAGTACATTACAGCACGTATGACATCCAGTATCTTGTTCTTCAATCATAATACCTCATTCTGTGTGTCTAGAGAAATTGTAATGAAAATGTTCCATTAATTAACCCAGCATTTCCATATGATCCTGCATGTGCTGTGTTATCTGCTACAGGGTTGTGTCTCCACTGCACTGTGTATACCTTCTTTAAAGGAATAATTAAGGGAGTTCAAATCTGGAAACTTGAGGTCCATTCCATTCAACCACATGGTCCATTCAAGTTTCAAAAATGATCACTCAACAATTCCCTCACAACTCTGACAATAAGGAGCGATGAGCTATTTTATAGTAATTTTCTCCTACTCTGTCAATTGCATAAAATTTATAGGTTGATTAATCAAAAATTCAACCATAGTATTGGTTAGGTAAGATCTATTGCCCGTATGTTACAGAAGAGGAACCAAGATTTGACTAAGGACTTATACAAATAGTTGATGGTAAAAAATTTCTATTAGAACTCAGAATAAAACTAAGATATTCTGATCGACTCACTGTTTTTTTTTTCTGTGATACAATATTCTTGATAGTTTCTAATTTTTTCTTATAAGTTTGTGCCTTTAGACATTATTTGATATAATCAACTCCCATAATTTGAATAAAAGTATCACATGAAAACCACATTTATTTGCTTTGAAAAAAAATGTCTAAATATGCTATATTCTTGTACATGATATAGTTATATGAAGAAATAGAATTGTCATCAAATTAATGATTAGAGGAAATTTAATGTTATTTTGAGTGTTACATTAAATTAAATAAAAAGGATAGATTTTATCAAATAAAATGAAATTATAAGAAAAATGATAGGCACAGTAGAAGATCTGCTTTAATATTCAGTATCAGGTGGAAAGTGGTCCTATCTGACTTAATCTTAAGAGTCCAGGTCAGCAGGATGGATTGTTCCAGATGAAACAAGGATCAGGATCTGATGACAGGTGAGGAGATAAAAACTGGAGTTTCCATTTTGCTTCTGGAGAACCTGGAGCAATCCCTAAAATTATACAGAGTCAGTGAACACTTGCTTTTTCTCATTTCTTTTCTTTTATTTCTATCCATTTTGACATTAAAAAAATCATATTAGAGACGTTTGTGACAGAATCAATGCAGGGAAATCATTAGCATCATGTCTCTGTTAATGGTGGTGAGGCTGGTTTTCTCTATGAACAGTACATAGGTTAGACTTAGTTCTCTTTTTAACAATTGCCAGTAGACCCATATTTTCTTAATCTGTGGCATGCCAATGCTGGGAACAAATTCATCATCCACTATAATCTGTACTCTATAATCACAAGTTCAGTTTTGCCATTGCTTGTTGAGATAGAGAGAATCATAAGTATTTGTGGCAGCAATATATTATTGGTAGAATCCAATTAACAGAGATAGGCACTCTCCAGGATTATGTGGATAGGTAAAAAGCCTAGGAGACACAATGATTATGTAGCAGCCATCCTGGCAAGAAGAATAAATTGAGGTCTGATTGAAGTGCAGCTTTCTTTGAATTATAATTGACTTCCAGTTTAAGGCTTTTATATTGACCTATGTATATTAATTCCTAAGTGACATTAGAGATGCACAGATAAGCCTTTCTTTGCTGTAGGATAGAGAGGTTTTAGTAGATATATATGGCTATTTTATGAATCTAAACTTGAGATTCAAGTAAACTTTTACTTTGTTCCAAGGACATAATACCTGTTCATTTTTATTTTATTAGGTAGGTTATTCAACTTTTAAATCTCATTTGAACATTATCTCAATCAGTTTGAGCTGCTATAAAAAACGCCATAAACCAAGTGGCTTAAACAACAGAAATTATTTTCTCTCAGTTCTGGAGGCTCCCAGTTGAGATCAGGTGGGCAGCATAGTTAGATTCTGGTGAAGTCTGTCTTCCTAGCTTGCTGATAATCACCTCCTTATTTTGTGTTCCATGAAGGAACAAAAAGAAAAAAGCAGTCTTTCATAAGTCTTCTTATAAGGTACTAATTCCACTCATGAAATCTCTACCTTCATTACATAACTATCTCCCAAGGGTCTCTACCTCCTGATGCTATCAAGTCGGGGCTTCTGATTTCAATATGTAAACCCAAATGGGTTATGACCCAAGTACTCAAAAGCAAACATAATTCAATATAGTACTATAAAATGAAAGAAACAATTTTAAGAAGATAAAATCCTCTTTAAAGAGAAATTGAGAAACTTACATTAAAAAGTAAAAATTCATTGTTTGTGATGATGTAATTTTAGAATATAACAATGAGGATCAGCATTTTCAAAAGAAGTTTGATAGAAGTACAATTTGTATTACAAAGAAAATGAATTGAAAACATTTCTTTATAGTACTTTTATGGGATTTGTTTAAGCTGACTCTGCATCTAATGCAAAACATAATGAAACTTGGACCCTTATAATTTACTAAAACAAAAATTTAAACAAAAGGTTTCTTTTCTCATCCCTTTAAATGCTTTGCTAAGCAATTATTTTAGACTTTAACTTGCAAAAAATTGTTAGAAAATTAGAGCCATTTAATTTTATTTCTTTTACTATTTTCCTTGATGCACATTTTGCTTTGTCTGGTTTTCTCTTTTAAAGATCTTTATTGCTCTGTCAGTTGGAAACATGTCATTCCCATCTTTGTTTCTTCTGTAAACATCATTTGTTTTAAAACTGTGTCAGTCACTTTATTAAAGCATTCAGGTATATAAATTCCTCCTTTAGCAGTCTTTACTTATACTTTGGTCTTTTTCAAAACATAATGATTCTTTAAACTTGGGTGTTCTTCTTTCTATGCATCCACTGAGGTCTAGAGTCTATTATATTTAATAGCTGTAATAGTAACCATAGCAGGAATAGTAGTAAGGGTGAATGTGCAAGCAATGGCGACAATAAGACAAGTAATGTTTGGATTCCCAGTTTTTTAGCATAATACATGAAACACATTCCATGTCTGATAGTTGGACTGATGAATGAGTGAAGGAATAAAGTAGTAGCTTTGTGGTAGTTATTTTCTATTCAGTTTAACAGAGAAGAAAACTGAACTTAAAGTTGAGAGCCTGGTTGTACCCTGAAATCCATTCTCCATGTTTTAATTCCATTTTTATTGAGGTTATTATAGATTTGCATATAGTCTTTAGAAGTTACATAGATATATTCCTCATACACTTTGCCTATTTCTCTTAGTGATAACATGCAAAACTGTAATATAATGTCATAATTACAATGTTGATATTGACACATTACACTGATTCAAATATTTCCAATTTCACTTGTACTCATTTGTGTGCCTGTTGGGAAGGGAAAATGATTAGTCCATTTGGGCTGCTACAACAAAATTATTGTGGAATGTGGCTTATATAACAGAACTTTGTCATAGTTCTGGAAGTTGATCAAGAAGTCTCCAGATTTTATGTTACATGTAAAGGGTAGACAGTTCTTCAAAAGAACTGGTTAGGGCAGGGTTACCTCATTTTCCTACAAGACTTCATTTGTATAGCATAAGGCTTGCTATACCCATAGTGTTGATTTTTAGGTACTGCAGGGTGCAGGGATCAGAATCATGAAGAAAAATGAAGCTTACTTCAGTGTAGCAAAATGTAAAATCAGAAACTGTAATTAGAATTTCAAAAAATTAATCAGAGTGAGTGTGGTGGTGCTGAAATATGAGTTCTAAAGGAAATAGATAATTAATTTAACCAGAATGTGAACAGAGAAGCTTTATTTGTGTTAGAACCTGCATAGTTTATTTTTCAAGAAGTTTCCAATTTAAAGTATGAATTTGCCTGTGTGTGTGTGTGTGTGTGTGTGAGAGAGAGATTTTCATCCTGTTCTTTAACTTTACAATTTAATTCAGTGTATGTAAGCCATGTTTTTTAATTTTAATGAAATAATTTCATCCTTTATATCCAATGCAAAATTAGTGTATACTTTTGGTAATGGTATTTGTCATTTTGTGGACATATCTGACATTGTAACAAGCCTTTCCAGAAAAGCAACAAGAATTACATGAGGTTTAACATTGTCTCTAAGATTAAGCATGTGTGACTTTCCTTAAGTCCTTTCCAGATAATAACTAGTATTAGAAAGGAATTGTCAAAGAGTCAAGTTGAATTTCTATATTATGCTTAGGATTTATGTTGATTATTTTCCATTTGCCCTGCTCTACTCTCTTTTGTACTCTGCTCCTGTTCCAGGCAACTTACTTGTATTTTAGCCAAGTGGGATTGCCCAATGTGGAGCCAAATTAAGACACTGAGGAGAAGAAAGAAATCTGAGTGTTAATTATTGTCTGTTTTTGAGGCTGTCTTCACCTGATGACACTACTCCCCCCGGTATGGCTCAGTTGACACCACTCTTTCCTCCTGGGTTCCCTTAATTTCTTCTCCCCATGTTCCTTTAGACCAAGGAGCAGCCACAGCTTTTTTGAAGTTAGCCCTAGTGTCTGTCCTCTTGCTATTGGTTCCCCTGTATCTCTCTCACAGCTTTGTAATTAGTCCCTTTGTAAATAAGGTGTTATCTCAATTTGAATGTGCCATCTGTTTCATGTTGGGACCTTGGGTGTATTGGGCATTCTGGGTCACAGACAGGATTAGGCATGCAATGAGACAATAAATTGTAAGACTATTGCATAAGGCACAAAAGATACATCCCACAGGGGTCATTTCTTGAAATTCAGACCAGAATCTTCTGATTGGCAATGTCAGTTGGCCACTGGAAGTATGATATGATAAAGTTTGATTAATATTATCTCTGGAAAATCTGATATGGTATGTCATCAACAACTGTGTTATCGCATAGGGAAATCAGTCTAAGTAAGTAATGTAAATGAATTTGCTCATACTACCTGAGCCTCAGCATTCAAATAAATGTAAGCTCTCTCAGTGTACCTTGAAATAAATATTTCCTCATATTTTACATATTTAAATTCTGGAAAGTGATACTACAATCATATATGGCAAGTATATGATGCTATATTATGTAATAATAAAATACTTTAAAATGTATATAAAATTAATAGCTTTCAAATAGTTAAATATGAATTGGATTATGAATCAATGTGAATATAATTGAAGTACATTACCTAGATCTCCTTAGAGGAGAATTACATCTTCTTCAAGCTGAATACATCTTGGGAAAAATTTAAATAATGCAAAGACAAGTAATAGATATTAGTTTATGCTATAATTATACTTCATATTGAAGTGTTTATTGTACTACCACTGCACATAACATCAAATAAAATAATCATCAAGAACTATATTTAAATTATATGAAAGAGATTAGTGGAAGGCTAGATTTCAATAAAAAGATTTTTTAAAAAAGTTTTAGTTGTAGATAGACACATATTTTATTTATTTATTTTTTATGTGGAGCTGAGGATTGAACTCAGTGCCTCACACGTGCTAGACAAGCACTCTACCACTGAGCCACAGCCACAGTACTAAGAACAAGTTTGTTTTGAAATACTTCATGTCTTATGAGAACAAATTGAAACAGCATGTTAATATTTTTACCTGAAACTTTTACATGAGGGGGAATCTCCAAATCTCCAAATTGCATGTAACAACTGATATAGTCAATCATGTGTATGTGTACAGACAAATTTTGGATGTTGTTGTATTCCTGAAGTTCATTTTCTGATTATTATTTTTATGTTTTGCTCTATTACCAATTTTTTTTGGGGGGGGGTTGTTGACTTTGACAGTATTTGGCAGTGTTAATTAAGTACATTCTGTTACAAAAACAGGCAATGTTGGGTAGTGCTTTCTAAGTTTCACAGATCAGAAGTTCTCTTTCATAGCTTTATTTGGCAATCTTTTCAAATTTTTGTCTGTTTTATTTTGCTTTGTGGCAAAAAAAAAAGACTAAACATTCTAAACATTTCTCTCAGTATGAGGATTTTGGAAACAGAGAAGCATTTCAATAAAAATTGAGCTATGTTTGAAAACATAAGTATAAAATTATCCCAAAAGTATTTTGGAACAATGACTGTTAATAAAAAAATCATTCTTTAATAATTATTTTATTTTACTGAAAAAAATTTCTCCTAGGGAATTTTGCTATTCTCAAAGCAATTTTGAGTATAACTGCTCATTTTGGCCAGAAAATTTGTATGAGTTTTTTCCTCTTTCTAATGTGTCTATCCCATCTGCTGGCTATTGGGGGCAATCGAATGCACACTAAGAAATCAAATTAAAATACTGTTTTTTTTTCCCCTGTTAGTTCTCTGAGCTTCTCTCACCTCAGATATTGACACATGAAAGCTGAACATTTCTCTGAACATTCATTTCAAGTGGAAACAAAATGCTAGGCCAGAATGACTTTTCAGAACCTGGGATTTGAAGCTGACTCTGCCTGACATCCAGTGAAACTGCCTTTTCTTTCTTTACCTTTACATGGTTCAGTTATTGAGCCACATTGTCCTTCTTCTCAACCTTTTTTGAGATCTGCCATTGCTCTTTATAGTGTGAATTTCACCTTTCTGGCTGTATATTTCTGAAAAGTATCTGACTATATTTGAATGATTATATATGATAATATTACTTCATCTGCATTTATAGGTACATCCATTGTATGCATTCACTAGCAATTTCTGGTTTAAAAATGGTCACTCTATTCACTTACTTTAATCAGGAGACCATATTCTGAAATGCAGCACAAATGCAAAGGCTAATATCAATGCAATAATACCATCAACATCTACAACAAATGGGTAAGGATATGAGGGCTGGAGAAGGGAGTTTGAAATGGCTGCAGTCCCCTACCACCTTTCTATTCAGAGTGCCATCCAAGGACCTGCAGCTTCAGCAGCTGGAGAATTGTTAGAAATGCAAAATCTCAGGTCTCACCCCAAAATTCAATAATTGGCAAGTATATTCAATAGTTTGCAGATTTATCTCATTTTTTTCCTGACCCATTTGTTAAAAGAGTATCTCTGGTGATGGTATGCATTCTCAGGAATAAAGATGCATCTGCTACAATTAGAAAAGTAATATGTCTATCACAATTTCTCCAAGTGATGTGTGTGTACATTAAAGATTTACAAACATGGCATTTCTCTTCCTTTTCTCATTCTTTGTGTCTTTCTATCTAGTGTGTCAGAGATGCTATCTTTTAAAATACTGAAGGTAGGTGAATCTTTAATGCAAAAGTCTTAATTTAAAAATCTTCCTTTCTAATTCAGTTTTTATCATTTAATAATATTCATGGGAAGAATAAAACACACTGAAAATTTCACTAGTTACAGGGGAGAACCAATTTGCAAACTCTGTTCTAAAATATGTGATGTCAAAGAGTGAATGTAGGTAGCTTTATTTATTTCCTGGAAATAGTGACATCTGAATGTCTAAGCTAAATTGTCTAGAGTTAAAAATAAAACAACAAACAGAAACAAAAACAAGCATTCATTGTAATCAGGAGCTACACCAAGCCTTTTTTAGTTCTTAATTGTACTTGTCTCTTTACCTATAAAGCTGCCTGCCCTCGGCACAGCACATTCACTGTGACTCTTAAAACGTAACTCAAAAGTATCAGCTTCTCCAATTGCTTCTGTTTTACTCAGGAAAAGTCAGTGCCTTGCAACGTTTTTGAAAGTATCTAACTCCATTTTTTCTTTGTAAATTTTGTGTCCAACAACCCCTAACACTGGCTATTTTTTTAGCCTGCTAGCCAAACTCTGCTCCAGGGCTCTGTCCTCATGCTGTGCGTGGCTTGCTTTGTCACCTATTTCAGTCATTTCTGAAATATAAATTTTGCTGTGAGACCTTCCCTGATGAAAATTGTAAATCAATTGCTCCTCACCCCATCCTCACATCCACTTAATGAATTTTCTCCAGAGCATTCACCACTTTTGAAGTGTGTGTGTGGTGTCATTTCATAGTTTTATGTTGACTCACCACTAGAATATTAGGTCTTAGGCAGAAGGAACCTTGGCTCTTTTGTTCAAAATGTATTTTCAGGCCAAGTACCATGCTTGGCCCATACATGGAGGTTTATAATGCTAGATGTAACATGAATGGCTTATGCCCTGGCTTTAAATAACTGCATGTCACTAATTAATTTTGATTTCTGGGCTTTAAAATATTTTGTAATAATACATAGTTAAAGTTGATTTTGTAATGGAAGTATGTAGTCAGCTATAATTTATGGCAAATTTTATTTTGTTCAGGATTCAGATATAATACACATCTGTGGATTATTTACTTTTTTGTGATCCTGGAAAATTTAATGTTATACTGCCTTACTTCCAAATGTGCCTATAATATATCTTTATTAAGAGTACATATAACATATTTAATATTATTATTTTAAAATGTAATTTTTAACTATGAATTATCAACTTTATTCTAAAATTGAACAATTCAGCCATACATTTTTACCAGGTTTGAACAAAACGCAACTAAAACTAAAAATTCAAACCCATTTTAATTAATCAAATATTGCTATTCTTAGCAAAGATTTTTTCCCGTAATTCAGAAATGGCAATATATGTGATTTTGCATCTTACTGAGAATAATGAATAAAACTCCAAGTACTATTCAGTTATCATCCTAAGAAGGAGATTGGAAATTCCTTTTCTCAAGTGTAGTAGTTAGCCTGACAATAATTAAACATTGAAATATTGCTTTCTAGATAGAATATCTTAAAGTGCCTAAAATTAAGTCTCAATGTTTGAGAAATATTAAAAAATAGTCTCTTTTAATTCCTTTTTTTTCTTTTGATAAAATTCTATGAAAATGTGAACAGGAGCATTTGAAAGCTAATGTTTATATGTGTGCTCTCCATTGATTAGGTAATTCTTTAGACACCTCTGTTTTTAGTACTTAAACCAAGGCCAAACAAATAAAATATTCAATAAATATTTGATAAGGAAGTAATGAATGAATAAATAAAAGAAGATACGTTAAGCATAATTTATTTATGTATAGAAGGGTAAGTCCTTGCTCTGAATTTCAGTGATAGGTGAGGAAATTGCTTCTACTAGGAAGCATCTCTTTATTTATGGTCTCTGCATGAACTGGGATAGGTGGTTGACTAGGAGAACTATTAAATAAGAATTACTTAAATATACTGTCTGCAACACTGTTAAAAGATTCCGTTGTTGTAGACACAAAACATTAAGGGGAAGAATATTTTGAAATATTTAATCTTCTTTAATACCTAGGAGATTTAGGGGATTTCTTATAGTAACATCATTTGGATTGGATTTTAATTCAAATATTAAAAATAATTTCAAATTTTGACCCTGTATACTACAAACTGTCACTAATCAAGAATTTATTCCACAAATAACATAACCAATTTTATTTTCGAATTATTGCAGAAATATCCATTAGCATGTATAGTTGTTTTTTATTTTGTACATAATTCATAATAGTCACTTGCTTTGATTGTAGAAGCCACACAAATAAGTAACATTCTTTAGTATATTAACAGAGATATTATACCAATTAAACATCAAGTCAGTTGACATAATATTGCTATTTTAAAGTAGAAAACAAAATACGAAGGCAAAGGGTTGAAATAAATTGGGATATCTGGGATAAGAAATTGAGTCTCTTGATTCCTAATCAGGCAAGTATATAGATATAATATATAATTATGTATCATATATGTGTTCCAAAGATATTGAATTGCTTACATGATTAAACTAGCATACAAAGAAAAATTTATTTTTCCCCTTTATAATTAGGTGATTATGGTAGTGATTTATTCAGTAACATTTGCTATAATTTAACATTAAAAATAAATATCTGAATTATCAAATATTTCTAAGATTTTTTGTAACAAGAAGTAGAATTTCAATGACTAACATTACCTTTAGCTTTTATAACTTTCTCATAACTTTCACAAGTTCAATGAAATCAGAGATATGCAGAGTTCAGAGAAAGATCAGTAAGACAATTAATTATGACCAAGAAAATCAATTAAAAGGGGTTAATAAGTTGGATCAAGTTTTCAATGAAATGTTGCTAAGACCAGACACAGAGGTGAACTGATAAGAAGGTAGGCTGGGATTGTGCCAAGAAGGGGAGACTTCTTGTTTTGTGTCTTCACCCTAAAAATAGAATAAATCTTTTTTGGGGAACTGCCTTTCTATCTTTTCTACTTTCATCATCCAATTATGAATGCTATAGTACACTGTGATCAGTCCAAAAATTGACATGTGTTACTCACTCACTGAAATATTGTTAAGGATATTTTGAAGAGAAGCAGACAGGGAAGGGCATGTTCCTTTTTGGATCATGGTCTACTAGATTGTGCAACTGAAGGGTTTTGTATTTGGCAAGAGGAGCTTTAGCTTTTTAAAGAAAGTAAGAAAAAGGACAATAAAATTCCCAAGGGTGTGCAAGTTCCTATCAGATTATTCCCCACCTTATCATTGCCTTTCCAATAATGTGATTATAGGAGTCAGTAATTCTTGCTTAGAAACTTGGTGCATTCTTTAATTCCTAGCTGGAGTTATAAAATATCTTCTATGGCAAGAACAGCTTGTACAAGTGCTGTTTGAAGTCAGAGTATATATTAAAGTGGGCCATACAGAGCCCACCATTTAAGACACTGAGGAAGAACACAATACACAATACCACATTTTTTTTTATCCATTCATCTGCTTAAGGGCACCAAGGTTGGTTCCATACTTCAGCTATTATGAGTTGAGCTGCTGTAAACATTGATGTGGCTGCATCACTATAATACACTGATTTTAAGTCCTTTGGGTAAAAACTGAGGAGTGGAATAGCTGGGTCAAATGGTGGTTCCATTCCAAGTTTTCATCTCATACTATTTTACAAAAGAAATCCCACACTGGCTAGCAAGATTGATCTGCTCACCAGGGAACCTTCCTAAATCCAGCTATACCAATGGTCCCTGCAAGATCCCACAGATATGAGTTTGAGAACTTTTAATGGCATTTGAACAACCCTTCAAATAAGGAGAGAAGTGCTATGAATGAAAGTGAGACCCATTTCCACCCTGGTCCTAGCTCACAGAACCACGTCCAAGCTGTGTTCCAAATCTTGGTAATCTGAGGTGTCAAGTGGAAACATAAAATTTCTAGGAGAGGGGTTTGTGGGCCCCTCCTGTGTGCAGGAACACATCGGGAACCCACTTTTTTCTTTTCTAGTGGAGGTATGCTTTCCAAGGCTTGTCCTTGTTCTCTGACTCCAGTATGGTTTCTGTTTGTCAGATGGTTCAGAGTCCAGAACTCAAAATATTTCCATCCCCTAATGAAATATTTGTCTGTGGATAGCATTACCATTCACTCATTACCCAAACAGACATCTTGGCATCATTCTTGACATCAGCCGCTCATAAATAACCCATTAACAAATCATGCAGATTTGATTTCTCAATTAAAATTATCATTGGCTGTCATCCACTTGTTTTCATCTTTAAAATCTTTATCGTGGTCCAAGACACCTTGTTATAATAGCCTCATAATTCTTCATATCCATCCTGTCCCTCTTCCAGAAAGAGTATCCTTTTTGGATTGCAGGTGTAATTATACCAGCTTTTTTTTCTGCTTAAAAATAAATTAATGTCTTCTCATTAATCTTGTGGTGAAGTCTAAATACCTTAATCTAGTGATGATTCTCTTGATGGCCTACATTTACATTGCTTCTTCTCCACCTCCAACTTGGCAGAATCCTTCCCGTGTGATGAACATTCAAAGTTCCAAACTGCTGTCTTTATTTCAGTCCTTTGTACTTCCATCATTTCTACTTCCTTTGTCTAGAATGTACTTATTCTTTTTATATTGTATTGGTGCATAATAGTTAGGCAGAATATTTCATGAAGACATATTCATATAAGCACATAACAATTAGAATACTTTCAATCCCCAGTAACTCGCTGTCCTTCTTTCCTCCTCCCTTCCTGTAATCTGCTGTTCTCCCTACTATTTTCTGTTCTCCCCCCAACCACCTTTTTTTTCTCTCTCTCTCTCTAGCTTTCACCTAAGAAAGAAAACATATGACCCTTGATTTTCTGAGTCTGACTCATTTAGCTTTACATGATGCATTCCAGTTCTATCCATTTAGCAACAAATGGCATAATTTCATTCTTTTTCATTCCATTGTACATGTGCATATATACCTTGTTATCTTATTCATTTATTTGTTGATAGGCACCAAGGCTGGTTCCATGACTTTGCTGTTGTGAATTGGACTAGTATAAACATGGATAAATACATATCTCTATAGTATGAGGACCTTAATTCTTCTGGATAAATACTAAGGAACTGTATAACTGGGTCATATGGTATTGTCATTTATAGTCTTTTGAAGACTCTCCATACAGATTCTCATAGAGGCTGTATTAATTTTCATTCCCACTAACAGAGTGTAGGAGTTTTGTTTACCTACAACCTCACCAGCTTTATTGTTGTAGTCTCAATGATTGCAGGCTAACTGAAATAAGATCAAATCTAATTGTAGTTTTGCTTTGCATTTCCTTGATGGTGGAAATATTGAATTTTTTTTCATATAACTGTCTTCTCTTGAGAATTGTCTTCTTAGTTCATTTGTGATTTATTTATTATGTTATGTGGTTTGATGCATGTTTTGAGTTTTTTTATATATATATTTTTTTCTTTTCTTTTTTTGTTTTTTTTTTCATTTTTTTTATTGTTGGTTGTTCAAAACCTTACATAGTTCTTGATATATCATATTTCACACTTTGATTCAAGTGGGGTTATGAACTCCCATTTTTATCCCATATACAGATTGCAGAATCACATCAGTTACACTTCCATTGATTTACATATTGACATACTCATGTCTGTTGTATTCTGCTGCCTTTCCTATCCTCCACTATCCCCCCTCCCCTCCCCTCCCCTTCCCTCTTCTCTCTCTACCCCCTCTACTGTAATTCATTCCTCCCCCTTGTGTTATTTTTCCCTTTCCCCTCACTTCCTCTTGTATGTAATTTTGTATAACCCTGAGGGTCTCCTTCCATTTCCATGCAATTTCCCTTCTCTCTCCCTTTCCCTCCCACCTCTCATCCTTGTTTAATGTTGGTCTTCTTCTCGTGCTCTTCTTCCCTAGTCTGTTCTTAATTACTCTCCTTATATCAAAGAAGACATTTGACATTTGTTTTTTAGGGCTTGGCTAGCTTCACTTAGCATAATCTGCTCTAATGCCATCCATTTCCCTCCAAATTCTATGATTTTGTCATTTTTTAATGCAGAGTAATACTCCATTGTGTATAAATGCCACATTTTTTTTATCCATTCGTCTATTGAAGGGCATCTAGGTTGCTTCCACAGTCTTGCTATTGTGAATTGTGCTGCTATGAACATCGATGTAGCAGTATCCCTGTAGCATGCTCTTTTTAGGTCTTTAGGGAATAGACCGAGAAGGGGAATAGCTGGGTCAAATGGTGGTTCCATTCCCAGCTTTCCAAGAAATCTCCATACTGCTTTCCAAATTGGCTGATATTAATGCTATCTTGGAAGAGTAGCTGGAAAGATTCTGTCCCATTTTGTAGATTCTCTCTTCATGCTTTTGTTTCCTTAACTGTGCAGAAACTTTTTAATTTGAAGCCATCTGTTGATTCTTGATATTATTTGGTGAGCTATCGGAGTCCTATTGAGGAGGTCACTTCCTTTGCTGTGTTATGGAGTGTTTCCCTCATGTCCTCTTCTAGCATTTGCACAATTTTTTGTCTTATTCTTAAGTCTTGGATCCATTTTGAGTTGACTTTAGTGCAGAGTGAGAGGGACCTAGTTTCAGAGGGACCTAGTTTCAATCTTTTACATATCTTACAATCTTTTGATGTTTCAATCTTGTACCATTTGTTAAAGAGAATATTTTTTTTTCTCTACCATGAGTTTTTGGCACCTTTGTCAAGAATTAGATAAATGCAGCTGTATGGATTGGTCTGTGTCTTCTCTTCTGTTCCATTGGTCTACATGTCTATTTTTATGCCAGTTCCAAATTGTTTTTGTTGCTGTGGCTTTGTATTGTAATTTGAATGCCTCCAGCTTTACTCTCTTTGCTCAGAATTGCTTTGGTTATTCTGGGTCTTTTGTTCTTCCATATACATTTTAGGATTTATTTCCTAGTGACAAGAAGAATATTATTGGATTGTGATGAGGGTTGCATTGAATCTGTAGATTGCTTTTTTTGTAGTATAGCCATTTTAACAATATTAATTCTGACTGTCCTTGAACTTTGGCTGTCTTTCCATATCTGTTGTGTTCTTCAGTTTCTTTTTCAGCATTCTATAATTCTCCCAATGGTGGTCTTTCATCTCTTTTTTCCTAAGAATTTTCTTTTGCTTTTAAGCTATTCTATAAATTGCTTCCTTTATTTTTTTCTTAGCATGTTTATTACTGGTGTATAGCAAAACCATTAATTTTTGTATATTGATTTTTATCCTGCTACTTGATTAATTTTTTTATCAGTTGTAAGTGTCTTCTGGTCATGATTTTTAGGATCTTCTAAGTACAGGATTACTTCCTCTGCAAATAGGGACAATTGACTTCTTCATTAACTATTTGTACACCTTTTATTCCTTTTGGTTGACTAATTGCTCTGGCTAGTTTCAAGGAGCATATTAAATAGGAGTAGTGAAAGTGGACATTTTCATCTTGTTCTCAGCATAATGTTTTCAAGTTTTCTCAATTCAGTATGATGTTACCTCTGCATTTGTCATATATTGTCTTTATGAAGTTGAAGTAAGTTACTTCTATCCATTTCTCAAGGAAAACTTTTCCTTAAGCAAACTTTTCTCAGTGGGTCAAATACCTCTTCTGCATGCATCCTTTGTATCTCTCATCAAAGTTGCAAATTCTTATTTGTTTAGCTTTCAGATATGTTTGTATTCCCTCTGTTAACTCCATGAAATAAGATCTAGAGCCTCATGTTGCAATGTATTCTATAATTTGTCTTGATTATATGTTTGATACACTTTATGCTATACTGTTAGGACTTAATGTTTCATTGGTGGGGGGCACTAGGTATTAAACCCAGGGGATTTACCACTAAGCCACATCCCCAGCCCTCTTTATATTTTTATTTTGAGATAGAGTCTTGCTAAGTTGCTTAGGGCCTCACTGCGTTGTTGAAGTTGACCTCAAACTTGCAATCTTCCTATCTCAGCCTCTGGAGTCACTGAGATTGCAGGCATACATCACAACACCCAGTGTGGCTATGTATATGATAACATCAGCATTTGAAAACTTAGAATATACTTAGACATCATTAGTATAACTTTTCTAAATAAACTGTTATTTAGAAATTTAAGTGCAAATGAAGAACTTGAGATTTGCTTTTTTAAAGATATTTAATATGGTTTTATGAATTTTATTCATTTGAAGTTTTCTAAGTGTTCTCAAACTGAGTATATTTTTTGTATTGAACTTTAAAACTCATGTATATCACAAGGCAGCATTTTTGCAAGCATTAAGTTGGAAGACTTATATACAGCTATAAATAGGTCATGTTTAAAGACTTAATTCTAGAAAGATAAATTACCTTTAAAGATTTAAGAAAATTCAAATTAAATACTTCTAATTAGAGAAATTTCCATTGGGACGTTTAATCACAATCAGTGCATAATGAAGAATATTGGTGTATATTAGAGGCTTAATTGTTGACTTTTAAGAGTTCTGGGTTACTCTGAATATTGATATTCATCATTGAATGGAATTAGTTCATTAGCTTTCTTTGTAGAGATTTATTAATTAGTAGTTGATTAGTTCTATAGTATCACTTTCTCAGAAGTAGTTCTTTTGTATTTCAGTGACTTGAGAAATGAAGAATTAATTCAGGTTAGTTCTTACATTTTACACTAGTAAAGTGTGGACTGGGGCTAAAATGAGAGAACAACTTGTTAATAAATCAGCAAATTCATTCGTGCAAAGCACATATCCTCCAATTTAATCTTCTAATTTTTTATATTTATTTTTTAGTTGTAGTTGGACACAATACCTTTATTTTATTTGTTTATTTTTATGTAGTGCTGACGATTGAAACCAGGGCCTCACATGTGCTAGGCAAGCACTCTACCGCTGAGCCACAACCCCAGCCCTAATCTTCTAATTTGAGGCACACATTTTCTGTTCAAATCAAATATGTAACATTGATCACAGGAAAAAAAATATACACACATATACAAGAAGATGGTTGATAGTAAAATGAACACACTAGTGTAATCCATTAGTTATTCATCATGCTAAATGTAGAAAAGGTTAAAACAACTTTAAAGTTGTGTCTTGATCTACTATTTATCAATCACTGGTAGCTTTACCTTTAAAAAAGAAAAAGTAAAGACAGTAGGAAGAATATAGCCCAGAAGTATATGTCCAAAAACTCAGTCTGGGAGAAAATAATTAAGTGAGGCACAGAAAGTTCTCCAGGGAGAAAGGTGATAAGAGGCGGACTGCACCCCTCTTCTGCTTTCATGATGTCCTCTTTTCATTTTATTTTATTTTTTTTAACTCTTCTTCCTTCTTAATGCAAAGAAAGAAGAACAGGTGGAGGGAGGAGGGAAGGGAAGAGCAGGTTTTGTGGAGTAAAATAGATTAAATTATGAGATATGTCTGTATGAATTTGCCCCAATGACACTGGTTTATAAAATTATCATGTACTAGTTAAAAAAGAAAGCACATCAGAAACAAAATAAGACAAAAGAAACAAACTATGGCTAATTCTATAAAGAATGAATATGGTGACACCTGAAAAAATAACTGAAAGCAATAGTACATGAATATTATGAAAAAATATTTTAAAACTCATATTTGAGTATCATCTAATACAGAAAAGCACATTAATTTTAACTTTTGTTGCAGATTTGCTGCAAGTATTGGCTCTTTCAAAATATTTCTCAGAAGGCTATGATTTTATTTCCCTTTGTTTTTATGTTGCTAATCCTGCCCAGTACCTGGCATACAGGGGAACTTATTAAGGTTTAGATATTAATCATTGCTTGTTGAAATAGACCATCACAATATTTCAAATGAATTGAAAGTGAGGGGTAAGAAGGCATGTCATCTATATCTATATGTCTATATCTATATATCCATATCATCCATATCATCTATCTATCTCAACGGGAATAAGAGCGGAACATTCGTCTATAAGAAACAGAAAAATCCTTCATTATCCAATGGGAGGGAGCATCCATAGTGATTCATATTTCACCTTGTATTTTATCTTTCTCTTACTGAAAACCCCTATTATTTTGAATTTTAGTTCATGCATTAGAGAATGTTACAAATTCTTAGCATAAAGGGTAACCTTGACACATTGTTCCAATTTTCTTTATCTCAAAATAGGTAAGATGTTGGCTTCATATGATTTCTTCCTTCTTACATTCCTAAGTGTGCTTAAAGTGAATTTCTTTCTTTTTTTTAACATTTTCACTGGATCTATTATCAATGATCTTTTAAAGTGCATGTAGATAGCTGTCACTTTACATAGTAGTGGAGTATCATTAAAATGATAATACAAGTTGAAATTGCAAACAAGTCAGTAGAAAAATTATGAGTGTTCTGTGATACTTAATTTTTTTCTCAAAAATAATACCTTTCTTATTCTTGGTTATAAATATACAGAGAAAAGGAACTAGTAATTTAATGTTTATTTATTATAGTTTAAATATTGGAGGTATAGAGATATAACATGTTTTATTTCTTGCTAATATTTTTATTATTTTTATGAAGAATAGTTAAAGGAGTGCATCACTTCTTCTTTGTATAATTTATTATTAACAGTTTTGGAAAAAAGTATCCTTCCTAGATGATGTCAGTGTCATATTTCTTTTCTACGTTTGTGTCAGTTTTCAGAATGTTAGTCTTTTCTTTCAACATGGTGAAATAGCTCCAAGAGTTCTGATAAAATGAAGCTTTTGTTTTATTTTGTTGGTGTCTCTTCTTTTGTACTAACTTCACCCTTTTTGTTCCAACCAATTTCCTCATTTAAGTCAATGTCTGAGGTAACTAAGTCCCTCTGGCTTCCCATGGTGTCAACATCCCCAGTCAGTTATTTCTTCTGCAAGTCCGCTTGCCTTTGATGTGAATTCCATTTACTGTGTTATTACTTCTAGTTTGTTCACTGAACTTTCATTTTTGTCAGCTAAGTCCTTCTTTCATTATCTGCTTTTTTTTTTTTTTCTTATCACCATGTGAATTTATCATGGGAGACAGAGGCAATGCAAACCAAGACTTTTCTTCCCTCATGAAGAAATTATATTATTTGGTATATCGGTTTAAACAAAATATGTAACTACAATTTATTTCATCTTTTTAATTTTTAAAATATTGCCATAAAAAAAGTTAAAATTGCACACGTGGCTCACATTGTATTATCAGGCAGCATTGTTTAACAGCCACAGTGTTTTGGTTCAGATCTCGGCTTCACTCCTTGCTGTATGGCATTGGGCCTAGTGTTTAAACTGCTTATTTTCCTTATCTGTCAAATATGAGAGATAATGATTTAAATTTTAGTTAATAATTAATATACATTTTTTAGATATTTGTCTGACATTTGTTCAAACACTTTGTGTTACTTATTATTGCCACATGTTGACCAATATATGACATACACTATTCAGATACTTTCCCTTAAGCTCTTAAAAATATATTTTGTTTTCTTTCAACCAGCATCATTTGCTTTTTCCAGACATTGCTGTATAATTGGGCCAGGTTACACTTTCCTTACATCAGCCAAATGGAGACATGTTTTCCTAGGAGTACACCCAGGCCTGCTGATCAAATGTTACACCAGCCCTTTTATCACCAGCGTGTTGATCCTCCACCATGAATTAGTTTACACATTACTTTTTTGTTTTGTTTACTTCCATAAAAATGGCTAATATTTATATTGTATATGTACCTGTGTTCAAGTGTGTGTGCATATTTGTGTGTAACCATGCATTTTAATTATTTGTATGTTCATTTTTAAAGGTTGGGTGTTTTGAGTATGGCCAAATTAAGGAAGCTGTTTCCTTAGCCAACTAAGAAATACGTCCTTTTATTAGTTAGTGTCAAAGGTAACATAGAATTTACATTTAAATAAGAAGTTATGAATAATTATTAAGTGAAATTTTGAGAGACTTTAGGTTTATAAAAGTATTTGTTCTAACATATATATTGAAATGCCAAGTATAAGATAGGAGTTCTACATTCCATTATGAGTTAATAGACTAAGATATATAACTTTTAGATATACTTTAAAATACATTTAAATGCATTTAATATTTAACTAGATGATCTAGACTTCTGCTAATAAATTATATCAGTCAATTTGTTTCTGCTTTATGTAAGTGCTTCTCTGAGTACCTTGAAAAACATATTTTAGCTATCTGTAACAAAAATTTGCATTTCTTCAGCATAAATGATGAGCTATGTATTTCTATTTCTTCTTTGAATTTTATGTAATGTAAATTTTTCTTACAACTTGAAAAAAATCATAATCCAAAATAACTTTCTCAAAATATATAGGCTTTAAATTACACAATACTACAGTTTTGCTTTTATATCCTTATGTTTTCCTCAGTGTCATATTTTATAGTCATAACAATATATTATTTCATAGCTAAACACATTATTTTTTACTGTGGTTAATGAGGATATGAGATTTTTTATTTTTTTAATCTGTTTTGAATTTAATGCTTTTGCCTAATTCTCATAAGATATTCTCCTATCTTTATTCATGTTATTTCCTATTACATGCTGTTTAATTTATTGACTTTATGGGATAATCATTATACAGAGCTTTTCTAATGTCTAACTATACTTTATAAATTGAAATTCAATGTTTTTCACAGTAATAACTTCAAAGTATTGTAGTAGGTTTGTTAAGCATGACCTCTCTTGCCTAAATTCATGCTAACTCTAATTAATCAAATTATGCTTTACCAGGTGTGCATTTACCATGCTTCCTAAATATGTTTCCATGGATATAATTCTACAGTAGATATTAACCTTGTCACTCTTGATTCTTCTTCTATTGTTAGTTTTATAGCACATTCTGTGGTTTAAGTATCCATTTAATTAACTAATAATGTTCTATCAAATAATAGAACAATACATTTTTATTTCAATGGAGGTTATTAATTGTTATATCTGAATTTTTCAAAAAGGATTTAATCTTAGCTATGTCTTTAAACTCTAAGTTATTATAATCAACAAATATGTGAGGAATGATTGTTAAGTACTTTTTTTTCAAGGTTGAAAATGCAATGCAACATATTATTTTCAGAATATTTTCCATTTTTAATTGTTTGAACAAAGGAAATGAGAATGTCTGTATTAACATTTATCCAAATAGGGAAGTAACATAATCAATCACAGGAACAAGGCATTTCATCCATGATTTTAAAATTGAGTCTAGAAGCAATGGGAATGAATGCAATTTTAGAAAATCTTAAAATGTACCTAAACCAAAAGTTAAGAAAATAACTAAAGCATTCATCACTTATTAGGCAAATGACACATAAGTATTTATCTAAATATTATTTTATGTGACCATTATTTAGCTTTGTGACAAGGAGATAATTAATAGCACAGAAAATAGCATCTCCCTTTAAATAAGATTCAAAATATCTATTAAACCTGTATTGTTTTACAGGTGCCAGTAATGAGATGTAAAAAAGGTATGGCCTTAGAAATAAAAAAGGGCATACAAATGTATTTTTATTCAAATACAAATTCTTACTGCCATTTTAATTTATTTTCATAAAGAACACAATTTTGTGTAATTGTTATATTTTCAAATATAAATTAAAAGGAATTCTTAATGAAATACCATACATGCAATATAAAAATTGTTTTCCCCTGACAATACTGAAATCTTCAAATTTTCCATCATTTTGCAGGTGGCAGTAAATATTTAAAGGATACAAGGATTTTAATGAATAAGAATAAAATATATTTGTCTTGATTGGAATCGTAACTTACTTTTTTTCCTAATCCAAATGTCAATCTTCTTGTCAATAATAGTTGGTCCACATAAACCTATATCCCATTAGCATGAAAATAGTTATAGTAAAAATGTAATTTACAAAATTTATGCACATATTATTATATTTAACAATTGTAACATGTTCAAATCTAATTTTTTAGAATGACAAAACTAGTCAATATTATATAAGCCTGCTAATCAGCTTTTGCTTGTCTGTGACCAAAAATACCCTACAAGAACCACTTAAGGGGACTGGGGTTGTGGTTCAGTTGGCAGAGTGCTTGCCTGGCACATGTGAGGCCCTGGGTTTGATCCTTGGCACTACATAAAAATAAAATAAAGGGATTGTGTCTATCTACTAGAAAAAATATTTTTAAAAAAGAACCGCTTAAATAAGAAAAGCTTATTTTTGTTCACAGTTCCAGAGATTCAGTCCATAAATGGGCTGACCCCATTGCTCTGAGCTCAAGGTGAGGCAGAACATCATGGTGGAAGGGTGTGGTGCTGCTCACTACCTGGTGGCAGGGAGGCAGAGAGAGGAGGAAAAGGGGAAGGGGGTCATGGGGAAGATGAATTCTTGCAGTGCAGGCCCCCATCCACCCACCTCCTCCAACCATTTTTAACCTGCCTATAGTTACCACTCAGTTCTTTCAAATTAGGATGGACTTTTAAGGTTGCAGCTTTCATAATACAATAGTTTCACTTCCAGACTTTCCTTTCACATAAAAGCTTTTGGAGCTACTTCATATATCAACCATAGCAATAAGACAATAAGTCACTATAGGTTTCCTTAATTCTGTGGCAAAATGCAATGGAAAGATTGAATCCAGTTCACTGTGTTTTTTCAGATAATTAAAATTTAAGCAGTTTATGACTGTAGCAAAAAATGGCTTGATTTTTTATTATGAAGTTTTTGGCACTTTCAAGTTTCTTTAGTTAATTGTAAGTTTTTAGAAACCGTGTGTGTATGTGTGTGTGTGTGTGTGTGTGTGTGTGTGTGTGTGTTTGGTAATAGGGATTGAACTCAGGGATGTTTTACCATTATGTTACATCCTCATCCTTTTGTATGGTCTTTTTTTTTTTTTTTTTTTTTTTTTTAATTTGCTGGGGCTGGCCTTGAGCTTGTAATCTTCCTGTCTCAGCCTCCTGAATGGCTGCATTACAAGTGTGTGCCTCCATGCCTAGTGGAGACCTTTTGGTTTATTTATCTGCATTAGTTTTATTATATAATTGAGTAATTCAAAGATATTTCATCACATAATTTCAATTGTCTCATCACTGTATTTCCCAATTATATAAAGGCTTCTTAGCTCTTTTAGTATTGATCTTCACAATAGACCCAACTTGTAACGTGATACACTTTTGTGTGAATCATTAGAAACCCAGTCCTACTATTTTTTACTGACACCTGGTATTATACTAATGATACTCAAATAGAATCTGAAACTGAATGGACACCGTGCATTCATAATGTATTTCTATACACCAGGCTTTGGACCTGATATGCCATATTTAGTGTTCACATTAGCTATATTAGGGAGATATTGACATCCACATTTTAAAGACAAGTAAATTAAGGCTCAGTATATCATGCTGTGAAATTAGTTCCATTTAATTCCATAGCTGGAGTATTTTTTATGATGTGCATTGAAATATGAAGGAATGTGTTTCATAAATTTCTTTGAATGTTAATTAACTGTTCTAGGCTGAGACATGAAGATGAGCACAAGAAGAATTGCTTTAGAAAGTTCCAATTGATTATGAAGCAATTTTTGAGGCAATTGTTGAAATAAAGTCCTCAGATATCAGCCAGGCCATCAATTTTAAGACTGATTACTAAAAAGCATCCTGCCTAAAATGGCTAGGCATAGGATGAGCTAGTTATGAGTTTGGTTGAAAGCAATTAAGAAAGCTAAGCATCAAATTGGGTCCCAAGGTGATGTGAACATCAGAGTTCACAATGAATGTGAACATTCATTCACTCATGTGTCAATGGGTGTTTATTGATGAGCTTCTGTACACTTAAAAATGTTAGACATTGTCCAATGAATGGTCCAAGGTGAAGAAAAAGGCAATAGGAAATGAAACAAAGTAAAAATGTCAAAGCTGAGGATCAATAATCAAACAACTTTAGAACATAGCAAGGTGAATTCTGAGTGATACCTTGCATGGTGCCAAAACATGTCTATTTTGCCTTTGTAAATTATCAATTTAGGGATAATGTGGCTCTGGCAAGCTACACTAAAGACTGGCTTTAAGAAAAGGATGAAGGTTGCTAGCTGTAGCTGTTTTTCAAATGCCAGAAACAGGGGTAACAGTATCTCTTCAATTTCTTTCTTTCTCTAAACAAAAATTTCTAGTAGCTATCCAAAATCAACACATCACCCTGCTCTACTGTCTTTACTTCAGCTCTGACTGGCCATCACTTAGTCATGACACCTTTTTTTTTTATCTGTTTATGCTTTCTTTTCCTTTTCTTTCTGCTGATGAACACAGATTAAAGAATTGAGTTATTTGTTGTTTATCATAGTTTTAATTACTAGTCTTTCTTCCATGTCTCCCTCCCTTCCATTTTTTTCTCCATCCTGCATTTTATTTCTCCATCCTTTTTCACACTTAAGGCTTTTCAGCATCAAAACTGACCATGGTTTTCACTGCAGATAGAGCCTGCATAGCCAAATGCAATCAATCAATCAAGATAGATAGATAGATAGATAAAATATATCAAGTTGTTTTCTTTCAAGTTTCAAATAAGATTAAAAACATTTCAAAATATTTTATGGCAGAAATGAAAGTTTTAGAAGATTTTTGAATACTGAGGCTATCTTTTTTAGAGAAGGAAAGTCTATGTATTATTATATATTAATCAACAAAAGGGAAGTCCTGTAGAAATTTACACATAAATGTGTCAGAGGAATCAAGGTTTGTAGAATACATTCACTCACAAATTGTATAGAGCTTATGCCTGTCAGTAGAGGCAAAGGGACATATATCAGTGATCTCCAGAACCACAGCAAGGATTATCTAGGTGGATTGAGTCTTGAGAGACAAAGACAGAAGAATAAGAAGCTTACACCAAACAATAAGATGGCATGTAGAAATAGAATTAAATTGGGTCCCAAGGTGATGTGAACATCAGAGTTCACATTTTGATATGATCTAAATACAGGAACTTACAAGGGACTGGTTTTACCTGTGTTTACCAATATCGAGTTTCTTGTTATAGTTCATAATGACTTGCACAGGAGAATAAGTTTAGTAGTAAATATGTTTGTGTTTTCATACCTGAGTCTGGTTCCCTTGAATACTGCTTTTTGATATATCTAGGCTTTTCTTCTTCTTTAACTGACCTCATTCCCCCTTTCTATTTAGTTTCCCTAATATTTATGCTCTCTGCTCTGTCCTCTTCCTCACTATGCAGGACCTGCACATATAGATACATACCCATTTTTGTGGGAGCATTCTTCTTTTAGGATGTCTGTGTGACTTCATCTTTCCTAACATCAGATACGTCCCTGTTATCCATTTTCTCTCAAAGATTCCAGTGAATTTGATCAGTTAATTGGCTGATTATGCCTTAAATGTCCCCAGCTGTACCTGCCAATGAAATCTAAGTGACATGATGGTATTTGGGGATGCACTTTATATGTAAAGATAATTTTACTATGTTGTGACATGTTGCAATGAAAATAATTTTTATTCTATGTAAATATATTTACTCTTTAAAAAGTATTTTCACATGCATTACCTCATTTAACCTTATAATTATTTAACTAAATGTTTGGAAACATTAGTTTTATTCTTATACAATACAGAGACAGTATGCAATATACAACATATTATAAAACAAACGTACAATCACAGGTAATTATAAAATTGGAATATTTTATTTCTTTTGTGTATTTCAGATTACGATTGCTTAGATATTGTTTTTATCTTTGGAAGTTTAAGCAATGCTTGCTACCCCATGTATACTGACTCATACATACTCTCATAAGAATTATGGGAGAATAAAAATAATTCTTCCATTTTTCTGACTCTGGAGTCAGACTTCTTATATATGAATGACTTTTTCACTATTTATAGGCTTTTTGACTTGATGAGCAAGTCACTGAGTTTCTATAAACCTCTATTTCTTTATGGACAAAATGACAGCCATATCTGTTTCTAGTGTTGGTAGAATTAAATGGCACATTTTGAAAGAACTAGTAAGTTTTAAGTAATTGTCACTTTATTATTCTTTTTTAATTTTTAATTTATTCTTTTTAGATATGCATGATAGTAGAGTATATTTTGACATATAATAAATACATAGAGTATATCTTCCTCAAATTAGGATCCCATTCTTGTGGTTGTACATGATGTAGAGATTCACTGTGGTATATTCATATATGAACATAGGAAAGTTATGTCCAATTATTGATCATCCTAGTAACTTTATAATTTTCGTGTTAAATCCATAATTTTGATCTAGCAGAATAAACATGACATAGTTGTTGAACAGCTTAAAGCAGCAAGGTATCTGTGGTTTACTAATATGGATACATTACATATTAAAATATAATCAGTTTTTTAAAAAAAATCACAATAGGCCTGGTACACTGTGCACACCTGTAATCCCAGTGGCTTGGGAGGCTGAGGCAGGGAGATTGTAAGTTTAAAGGCAGCCTCAGCAAAAGCGAGGCATTAAGCAATTCAGACCCTGCCTGTAAATAAAACACAAAATAAGGCCAGGGATGTGGCTTAGTGGTCAAGTGTCCCTCAGTTCAATCCCTGGTACCAAACAAAACAAAACAAAAAAACAACAACAAACAAAGAAGGTCACAATAGTGTGTAGAGTGTTCTTTTCTGATTTTTGAGGTAATGAGAACAGAAGCAAAAGGAAGCAAAATTATATATAGATTCGTGCACAAAAAAATAAAGGAAAAAATAACAGTAATTTAAATGCTATATGTCTTACAATTGTGCTTTTACTTTTTATGATGTTTACAAAAGACCACTGCTATTCTAAACCATAGTTTTCATAATTTTTAATGGTGTTCATGAGACATTTCCAGCTCTCACAACATTGGGGTATGTACTATGATTTTATTTGTTTGTCTTTGAAATTAGGCATGGCACATGACAAGCTTCAGCCAATGGAGTGTGAGCTGCAGTGGCAGGTGGCACTGCTTGGCTGAAGACATTTGCAGAGCTCCAATGATTGTGTGAGGTGAGGTGAAGGGGCAATCCTTCTGAGTCTATGTCACCATGACAAGAGTGCCCCCTGCCGAATTTATCAGGAAATACAGCAAAAACCAAAGCACAATTAGTTGATATATGACCATTTGAGGTGGAAGTAACTGCACCATAATCCAAACTGTCCATTACAAGGTTTGTTTAGATTTTGGATCATTGTTTATGTTTGACTTTTACTTTCCAAATTATAAAGTATAGGTAAAATACAGCATTTAATATAATGAAACTTTCATTAGAAACATTGTAATTCTCAGTTGAAATAGTTGTTGAGAACCATTCACAATTTATTTGCTTAATTCTTCTAAATATAGTACTTCTCAGATAATATTACATTAAGAGTGTAGCTTTTTATTAAGTTTCAACATCCAACAGAAAACTTTAAGAATAATGTTATGTTTGAGTGGGGGAAATTGGACATTTAATGAGATTTTTTGGCATTTAACTATTATATGAATATAAACAAAAAAATGCAGTCCAAATTAATTAAATGCTGAAACATTTTTAATCACCAATTATGTAAAAACACTGATATATTTTTGAGGGAATAAAATAAATGAAAATACTTGAAATGTCATTATTTACATAAAATTGTTTTTTTAACTTGATGATACTCAGTTATAAAACTTCCAAATGAAAAATACTATCAATGTGTTATTAAAGAGATTGAAACAGACTTTCTGTGAATCATCTTGTCTCTGGATTTGGAATTATTTAATCAATCAGTGTAGGAAGAAAGGAAGGAAATGAAAAATAAGGGGGGAAAGGGAAGGAAAAAAAAGACACCATTCTCTGTATGTTTTCATTTTTCTGAAAGTTTTTTAAGATGAGCTAAAAAATCTTCATATATAATTATGTAATATAATCTAATGCCTTATCATACTTTGGGATTTTTAAGTTCTCTCTAAGGTCTATCATAAGTAGTTTTAAGTTCCATCATCCAATGCAAGCATTCTTGTCTAGTCTTTTTATCAAAGGATTCATTCTTGTGAATCAACGAGGCTTAGACACAGACTAAAGAGAGCTTTCATCCTTTTTAAGAAAGTGACGCTAGCTTACAGTCTCCTAGGAAACTCGAAAATTCAACAGCTGTAGAAATTCCAAGTTTTACAAAACAGCTATTATTGGGGGTAAAATCTTCCAGGGAATTTTTCTCTGCAATCTCACCTTATTTTTATATTTCCTCTAAGGAGTATTTTCATAGTATTTATGGTAGTTACTTGTAACAAGCAGAAAACAGGAAATGAACAATACCAGATCTGGATGCTTTCCATTTCTTGATCTGTGAGAAACTGGAGTTAAACTCAGGAAACTTAACAAAAGGCTGCTTATTGGAAGGAAATGGTCATACAACAAAAACTGTAAAAATAAAAATCTAGAAAGTACTAAAAGAATAATTAATGAGGCAATATAATTGTGGTTAATTAGGATAAACATAACATAATGGGAAAATATGTATTCCAAAATAAAAAATTTAAAAATTAACAATACTTGAAATAGCCAATTTCTTTCTCTGAAATTAAAAGCTTTCACTAAATGAGCTTCAGAATTGATTTCAATAGAAAAAAAAATATGATGCTTCTGCTTTTATGAGTGGCTAGTATGCTCAGTTTGCTGGTTATGTTTCTTCTGGATGCTCAGAGTAATAAAATAGAATCTAGTTTTAGAAATATGTGCATGTGTTTTATCCTATCAAGCTTCTGTGAAAGATGGGCATGTATTTGATATAAGAAACATATTTGTTAATTAGAAGAGCAATGACCAATATTAGTCATCTATGTGTGTTTTTAATGCTTTTTTATTGATGCATATTGATGGAAACATGCTAGCTTTAAGAATGAAAAATGAAATGTTTTAGGATCATTTATCTGACCACAAAAAAATGACAACGGAGAAAACAAATATGCCTGAGGGATTTTCAGCATATTGGCTCAGGATTGCCACTGTGGAATGTAACAACAAAGAGGAATGTCTTGGCCAGCGGATGTATGTCTTCAATGGTGGCTTTTTCAGTATTACTGCTGTGATTTTGGAGAAGTTAATTAATCTCTCTGAAACTCATTTTCCTCACATAAATAAATACACATAGAATGATTACTTCAGGATTGTTTGGAAACATTTTCTTTTTTTGTGAAAAATAATCTTAAGTTTAGCAAATAAACATTACTTTTCTCTAGTCTCCCTTTTCATTGAGATATAATTGCTTTTCAAATAGTTGTAATAATATGAACACATTGCACACACACACACGAGTGCTTTCATATATTATATACATCTCCGTGTTAAAATGAAAAATAGATAGGATATAAAAGCAAGGAGATTTTACTGTATGTTACATTAAAATATTTTCCACTAATTTTTGCATTTTTAACAACTTTAACTTTTAAAGATATCTATCGTTTACCATGCATTAGTTTTATACATAGAATGAAGAAGGTAGAGAGATTCTTTGCTCTTGTGGAACATATATTAGAATGAAGAAGAGATAATGAGAAAGTTAAGTAAAAAATAATTAAAGTCCTTAGAAGTTTGGCAAGGAGTTTGCATTTGAACTGAGAACTTATCAATACAAAAGCATAAATCATACTACAATCTGGGAGAAAGGGTTATAAACAAAGAGAACAGCAAATGCACAGCTTCCTGGATGAAAAGGAACTTCAAATACATAAGAAATAGAAGGGTGTGGCTTAAATATAGTGGGCAAGTTGTGATGAAGCCTGCTAAGGAGCCATTGATAGTCACTGCCTTCTGTAGTCTGTTTCTGAACTTCGCTGGGATTGGTTTATGTGACCAATAGACTACAACCAAAATGACTGTATGTTACTTCTGAGATTAAGTTATGAAAGACACTGTTGTGCTCTCTTGGTCACCATTTTTTTCTTTCTCTTGGGTCACTTGCCCTTGGGGGAACTGTGTTGTGAGCAGCATAATGATGAGGCTCAGAAGATGGACTAACGACTAATACCAGCAGCTATGTCAGTGTTCTTGAAGTGGAACCCTGGCCTCAAACTAGTCTTCAAAGTTCTCAGCTGAAGAAAAATTATGGTAAAATGATTAGAAAAGGAAATAGTATTGGTTGATCATTAATGTAAAAAAAACCCTGAAGAGGTGGTAATCAAAAAGAGATGAAAACATACAACATATAAACACTATAGATTGATTAGAGAGATCAAATCCTCTGGTTTTTATAATAGAGGCCATTCATGTCATTAACAGATATTTTAGGTATTAATAAAATTATGCTTGTATTCTGTGTCAAAAATAGGAAAACAATTTATTTGTATAAAATTATTCCTTAAAATATTATTTTGTTCATTCTTATTGAAAGTCTAAGGTAATAATGATAATTTTTTTTTCTTTGTTCTAATTAGTTATACATGAAAGTTGCATGCACTTTTGACACATCATACATAAATGTAATATAGTTTCTCATTCTTCTGGTTGCACATGATGTAGAATCACTAAAATTTTATTCTTTCAATTGTTGCCCTATGGCTTGCTACTTGGAGACAAACCTAATATCAAATACAAAATTATTAAGAAATTCCTTCATTTTATATTTTTAATAAAAATCTACCTATTTAGGGTTTACTGGAGGACTCAAAATATAACAATAACAGCCATGATAGTAGTAGTATTCATAATAGTATTGTATTATTTATATAATTATTAGGCTTATATTTGTTTCCCATTTATTGTTGCACTTCTGCCCTTATCACATGAAATATCTTTATTTAATGGCTTCCACATGAAAGATAAAACAACTAAGACTTAGAGGAATTAAATGCCTTCTCCAGTATTACAAAGTTAGTATGGGGTATGGCAAGAAAATGAGTCTAGAACTACCATAATGAAATCATTTCTTCAAAAAGTAAACTAGATATTTTTTCCCCACCACAAGGTCTGTTGACTGATTCATTCAGCTTTCAAAATGTTCCATTTTGATTCACTGTTGAGTGGGGACTGGTAATTTGGGGGTATGAACATTTCATATCAACCCAATTTTCCAGCCTATATTTCCCAGCCCCAGTATATAGTCTTCCTCTCTCTCTCTGTGTGTGTGTGTGTGTGTGTGTGTGTGTGTGTATGTGTATTCTAATTGAGGATAGTCATGCCATTAAGTCCCTTTCAAGGTAACTTCTGAAAATTCTTCCTGTATTATATTTACCACATGTAAGCATTTAAAGTAAGACAGTAGTCCCAATGGAACTCTAAGGTAATTCAGGGGGTATAGAATTTTGTAAAAAACATTGAACAATATGATAGAGAAACTGGTAATAAAGTAAAGTGCATTCATTATTGACAATTTGAGTCTTAGTCCTTCATCACTGATAGCGAATGTCATTAAGAACTGACTTTACTTCAACCTTGATGTCATTGTTAAGATGTAAAATGGAGTTTGTGGAAGAACAGTTTTATTTATTTTTCTTTTCTCCTGGCAACTTCATGAGTTTATACATATTGTGCCACTGGGATGTTATCTGGTAATTTCCACAGTTTATTAATATTTTAACAGACATTTGAATGCTCTTATTGTATATTATAAAGATTAAAATAACAAAATTCCAGATCATAAATAGAAATATATTCCCCTTAAGGTAAAAAAAAGCTGGAATATGAATCACCTTGTAGTTTAATTGTTTAGATCCTATACCTTAATTTTGTTGTGTGTTTCTGTACATATGTATACCAGGAAAAAAAATCTCATATTTGATAAGCCAACTTGTTCAATCCAATCTTAATAAAAATATTTTAAAATGTAATTTGGCTCATGAATTCTTGAGTCTTCAATAAAAAGTTATTAAAACATACTATTGGTAAGCTTAAGAATCATCCAAAAAATCTGCAGAGGTAGACCATATTTTAATAAAACTGAATCTTATTTAAAATTTGATTTGTGTTGTAAAAGTTGAAAAACAGCAATCTAGAATATGCTTGGCCATTGATTGTACTTTCAGTTTTGAAGCTATACTGAAGCTGTCACACTACCATCCATACTGCTGTCAAAATGTGTTTACTAATTGCAAAGTTTTTGCTATGAAATTGAATACTGAATTTTATCAGGCGTATGTTAGAACTCTATTTAAAACATGGATTTTAAGTTATATTAAATTATTAAATTGTGAGAGTGAGACAATTTGAAAATCCTACAGTAGTAGATGGATTTTTCAATTTCTTATTTGTTGTGAATAATTATATCCAGGAGAGGAGACTCTCTGTTTTCTTACTATCTCTACTTTAGTAATTCAGGAATGAGGACTATACCTCTGCTGGCAAAACTCATAAATCTACCCTTTCTCTGTTGTATTGTGATAGTTTCCAGCATCCAAAATATAAAAATGTAAGGAATTTTCAGTCAAACTTATAATTCATATAAATATGCTTCTAAGTCAGATCATATGTTGAAAAACAGAATAAATCAACTTCATTATATAGAGCATGTCAGGTATAACCAGAGGTAGAGGGAACCCATATTTGTCTTCCATTACAGTTATGTCCAAACTACAAATATACTGCCTCCCACAACTAGATATCTAGTAATATAGATATTTTTTCTTATGTCGAAATTATTATAAAAATATCTTATCATATACAAAATTGTTTAGTTGCCAGTGTCACTGCTGCTATGAAAAGATTGTTATTACTTTTTGTAGTGACTGGAAAATACTTTTAAATTTTATTGGGAGGAAACTTCTTGTCTTTAAAATGCCTTTCTAAGAATAAGCCTGTTATGAGTAAGGTGTTGTTTAAGAACAATGATATGAGTGGTCAATTGGTTGCTAAAGCTCAAATAATGGTTATTAAAGATACCTTTTTTATTGAAATATTTCTTTCATTTCAATTTTTATGTTGCTGTAAGATTATGAAAATATATTGAGTTTATTCCATACTTCTCAGGCAAATATATAATGAAATTGTTAGCTCGATGGGAATACTGTTTTATTTTTGTTTACTATTAACTTTTTTAAATGTATTTTTTTAGTTGTAGGTAGACACAATACCTTTATTTATTTTTATGTGGTGCTGAGGACTGAACCCAGTGCCTCATGTGCACTAGGTGAGCGTTCTACCACTGAGCAACAACCCAGCTCTTACTATTAAATTTTTAAGTGTATAAATTGTTTCTAATTAATTTCTTACTCCTTGTTAAGACATGTTTGTCATATGGAAGAAGCTCATTTAGTATTCCAAGAAAAAGATACCTTAAACACAAAATGTCTGTTGGGTTATACAAAGGAGACTCAGTGTAAGTATCTCTATGTTTTATCTCTACAATTCAAATTATAGTGCTTGCTACCATGGCAGATGGTGGCAAGAGGAGTTCTATCCAGAAATGTCTCTAATAAGAGGCATGGGTTATGGAATATATATGAGGGTTTTGGGAATTTGGCTCAGGGCCCAGATTGAGAGTTTACCAACATGCTTGATCCTCCAAGGATTGGATCAACAAAACAACTTCATCCTGGCCTTGGACTGTTTCTTCCTAGGCTTGGATCCAAGCCTGTAGGGCAGGCATGCAGCTGATCATAGAATGGTCAGGAAGCTCGAATTTCCAGGCCATCACAAGAAATAAAGCCTAGGAAACTGGTGGACCCTAAGGACTCAAGATACAATATTCTCTGTATTTTATAAACTTGATGGTACATCTCATTAACACACCAAAATGAATTGGGATTTTGTCATGAAAATACCAGAGAATACCTTATATGAATTCTTTCTTTTAATGTTCTGTCTTATGATTTTGGTGAAGCATTTATTTGGATACTGCATTTTTCTTACTACAAAACTATTATTAAAAATTATGCTTTATGAGAAGGCAAGGACCATGCGACTAGTAACAGCCCTACCACTTTTTGAAGAAAGCACACTTGTTCCCTTAAACTAGGAGTTTTAGCTTCTCAGTTAAATGCAGATAATGATCACAGAATTAGTAGTTTATCAAAAACTTAATGAGTGGAAAAATACCTGGAAAAAGGTATGTGTTCAATAACAATAGCTGACTAAAGAGGTACATCAAATGCTGCACAGAAATAAAATGATCAAATATTATTTCAGAATTGGTACATTTGTTGTTAAGTGTTCTTTATTTAAAAGGCAGCAACATTAATTCTTCATGGAATACAGCTCCAGGCAAAATAATTATTTTTTCAAAAAAGCATTATGTTTACTTTTATTTGGAAAAAAAATGTAGTCTACTGTTTTCTTTTCTAATAAATCTATCTACATTTTCAAGAAAATCCTATTAATAAATTACATTGACCATAACTTCTACATTTTTGTTATTCTAATTTTATTTCACTGTGCATCCCCTGCTGCTCTTTTTAAATATTGATCCATAATTCAATAAAGAGATCTTGATGATAGCTGTGCATTGAGAATGGAAAGAACAGAGATACCATTTAACTCTGTGTTCCAGTCCTTGGTAAAACTGACACTAGAATACCATAGTGATACATGCATACCAATGTTTACTGAGGACTGAATCCAGTGCCTCATGTGCACCAGGCGAGTGTTGAATTGCAGCACAATTCAAAATAGCCAGTTATGGAACCAGCCTAGGTATCTGCCATCAGATAAATGGGCAAAGAAAATGTGGCATATATACACAATGGAGTCTTACGGAACCATAAAGAAGAATGAAATTATGTAATTTTCTGATTAATGGGTGGAACTGGAGAATGTCATGCTATGTGAAATAAGCCAGACTTCAAAACCCATGAGTTGGATGTTTTCTCTCATATGAGGACAACAGGCAGGGCAGAGAGAGAGAGAAAAAAAGCATCTAATGAAAATTGAAGAGAGACCAATGGAGTAAAGGAAGGGGATCAAGAGGAAGGTAAGAGGGTAAGGCATGGGGAAACACAAGGGAACAAAATTGAGCAAATTATGCTGTATCTATGTACAAATACACCACAACAATCATAAATACACACATTTTTGTATGTATGTGTATATAATATGTACAATTATAATGCACTAATCAAAAAAGTAATAATAGAAGGGAGACCAGTAGAATAGATGAAGGCAATCATGAATAGGGAGGAAGGAAAGGAGTGAGATGAAGCAAATTATGTGTAGTATGGAAATGTCACAGTAATTCCCACTGTTGTATATAATTATAATGTGCCAATAAAAACCATATGAAAAGATTTTATATGCTATTTTAGGGAAGGAAAGTGGATGGTACAAGGATTCTAGGCTAAGCTCTGAGATATACATTATTTGAAAGTCTGAATGATGAGGTTATTCCACAAGAAGACTAAGATGAAGGACAACAAGAGAGAACTGCTCTAGAAGTCCAAAGTAGAAAGTTCAAGAATGAACAAGTCTACTCTGTCACATGCTACAGAGCAGGGACAATAAGATAGAGAGCAGGGGATCTTCATTCACTATAACTTGAAGAAAGCAAAGTAAATGTGTACAGAGGCAAGATGCTTGGAAGATTTGCTGGAAGAAGAACATTTAAAGTTCCCTTTTAATTTTTCCTATTTGTCTGTTTAACAAAATTAGAAGCATTTTTTTTTCCAAATGGGAACATATGGGAAACCACATTTGGGGTTTGAAGAACACCAGGCAGGCAGGCTGTACTCCACTAGGTGACTGGGAGATCAAGTCAAATAGGGAAAATTTCTGTTCTTTCATTGGCTTGCTTGTTTTTAAAACAAACACTTTTTCTGTGTTTCTTAGAGTGTAAAATATGTACCTGGTGTTATGCACAGTTGATAACTGTTTGTGGTGTAAATTATTGAGCCATTCATATAATGTATCACATAAGAGTTGCATTGAAGCCAGTTTTATTAATATTTTGTATAGTTATATAGTTTTAATTTAGCATAGGCATTCCATTATTTTATTTATAGTTCTCTTTCATACAAATAGTTACTTTCCTCTTTTTTAAAAGAAATTCTGTATTTTGAGTATTTGAAATTGTTTTTAATTTTTTTTTCTTCCTTTAAGGGCATAGTATTCTATAGTGACTCATTTGTTTTTACCTACCTCTTTACTTCTTTTCTTTTTTTCTAAACCACATTTTGCTTTTTATATTTTCTTAGATTTTGCTCTGAGTTTTGGATTTTGCATTTCAAACTACTGTTTGTCTAGGGAGAACAGAGAAACCAGAAAAAAAAATATGGCTATTTTTCTAGATCTGACCTATTTTCATGTACTTACCCATTTCTATTGCTCCTTCTTTCAACAGTGTCAATTTCTTATTTGAAATAAAGTTGAACCATATCTGGTGGCCTCAGTGTACTTTAAATACACCTCAAAATGAATCGAAATGTCTCAGTTCCTTCTCATACTTCAAGGGCAGCCGTCACTGCTCTCTGGAAGTCATTTTATGACATACTGATTGCCAGATGTTATCAGTCCTGATAACTCCATTTAAGAAATATAAGAAGAGAAAGCTTTTATCAGTGTGTTACCATCAGGCCTTATCACCCACAAGCAAGTGGTCAAGCTAAAGGAACAGTGCAGATCATAAAGAATGCCCCAAAGCAGATCAGTGCAGGAGATTGGCCGGCGAGATAGAACAAGTTGCACAGGATTCCTCTCTTTTCACTCTTGAATCAATGGCAGTTTTTAGCAAGGGCATATCTAAGTCCCTTTAAACCACAAGTTGGTTTCATAGGAATAAAAATAAAGTGTTCCTTTCCTGCATGTGATCCTGAATGTAGAATATATGTGTTTCTTTTCTGCACCTGATTATTTTTAACAACATTTCGTCTTCATTAAGGGCTATGATAAGTTACCATTATAATTAGATATATTTGGTCTTTTAGAATTTAAGGCGTATGTCACTGGCTCTCAAAGTGAAAATATCATCCAGGTTCATGGAAAATAACTTTCAGGTGATTTGTGAGGTTAAAGACAATAAAACCCCATACTCTTTCTGTAATAATGCTAAGACACTAATTGGGATTTTTCAGTCTGTGATATTTTCATTAGTGATCAAAACTAATTTCATAGAAGAGTGTCTTTCAAGAAGCACAAACACATAATATTGATTTCCATCTCAACACTTACATACACATCTTTTCATTATTCAGTGTGACAAAATTCAGATTTCTATAAAATATCAGTTGCAAACAATAATATAATTACCTTGAGGAAGTAGCAAGTATGGATTATTTAAGTGACATGCTAACCTATATATGTTATATATATAACATGTATATATATATATATATGTATATATACATATATGTATGTATTATTATTACTATTGGAAAAATTGAGATGTCATGATTATTTAGGCTTAGTAATAGAGCATTTTTAAATGCACCACATGGCCCTGTCCCTTCACAGAAACACTGACAGTACTTACTGTCATAATATTATTAGTTTTCATTTCAATTTGTATAGCATTGATATACAAATTCATACTGATTGCTTTAGTGTTTATGGTGGTTAAGAAGTTTTCATGTCATTCTTCCTTCATCATTTAGTTATAATTGGTCACATGAGTTACATAGTTTTGCTATGGATTGCTTAGCCCTCATCTCTCTTCCTCTTCCATTCTGTGCCTCTGTAATTTTTCTTAATGGACTGTTTATACCCTTGAACCAAGAAAAAAACTGCAATGTGTTTTTTTATAGACTTTATAAAAAATGACAAATGTTTTGAGTATGACTTTTGGAATATACCTAAGCCACTAGAATCCAAATATCCTCCAACTGTTGGTGGAAGAGTGTGGCAAGCTTCCCATGAGAATCTCCAGGTACATACATATGTGAAAGCAACCATCTGATATCTTATTTTCCTTCTGTTATTGTTTTTTACAGGTCTTTGTTCTATGACAAAACCCATTTTTTCAAACAGGAATGTGGCTATTATAAGCAATAATTTATTTTCCTATGACAAATGATCTATTTGAAAACATCATTTGTAAATTGCAATGGGTTTTGTGTGAACGTTTTTCTAAAATTGTTTGGGAATACACATGTAATTATGACTAATGGACCTCCTGGGATATAACCCTTAGTTTACAAGGGTCGGTGTTAATGCTCTGCCATAGGAACAGCTTAGTAACAAGGGTGGAGTGGTGATTTGTGCCAGAAATTGTTTCTTAAAACTGAAAAGATTGTGGCAGAAGATATAGGGTAGGCTCTTTAGATAATGCCAAGAATACTAGAAAGCAGTTTATTAGAAGGTTACAATGAACCCCTGAGCAGTGTCTTCCCAAGCTGAGATGGGGCTAAATGGAAGATTTAAAGAGCCTAGGATTTCCTCCCTTTACCCTGGATAGCTCTGCTTAACCCTGCTCCCTGCAACACACACACACACACACACACACACACACACATGGTATACTCATTTTGTCTATCACTGGCATTTTTTCTTTTTAAAATTAATTAATTAATTAATTTTTTATTCTGATTTGTTATATATGACAGTAGAATGCATTACAATTCATATTATACATATAGAACACAATTTTTCATATCTCTGGTTGTATGTATATTCACACCATTTGTGTTGTTATACATGTACTTAGGGTAATGATATCTATCTCATTCCACCATCTTTTTTATCCCCATGCACCTTCTTTCCCCTTTCACCCCTTTGACCTATTCAGAGTTCTCCTAATCCTCCCATGCTCCCCGTCTCAACCCCACTATGAATCAGCTTTCTTATATCAGAGAAAACATATGCCATTTGATTTTTGAGAATTGGCTACTTCACTTAGCATTATATTATCCAGCTCCATCCATTTACCTGCAAATGCCATGAGTTTATTCTCTTTTTTTGCTGAGTAACATTCCATTGTGTATACCACATTTTAATACAAACTTTTCTATGTGAAACAGTGTAAAACTACATTAGTCAGTTATATTTAGTCAGTCATTTATTTACATTTTACTAATGTAAAACTACATTAGTTAGTCATATTTAATCTGGTTTAATTTTACATTTGATTGAGAATATGTCAATATTAATATTAATAAAATCTATTATTTTGGTTTTATTAATCCTCACTTTGCTGATGGTCCTGCCCTTTACTCACTGTTCCAGCCCCAATACCATTTAACATCCATATTGTGTACCTTAAAATGGAGATTCAAGGTACGAATTCTACAGAAATTACTTAATTGAAACATTAAAACCTTAGCAGTATATGAAGTTCATTCTGGTTTTAATGGATAGGTCAACACTTTTCTTACAGATTATTTACTTATCTTCTAGTAGATAAATAAACTGAAGTTATATTTTTTACTTTGGATGCTCTTCATAATGAGAATTCACCACCTTCTTTTGCTTAATATCCTTGATTGGTTATGTGGATCAGCACTGGTTATATGGATCAGTGCATCAGCAATAAACTAGGGCCAGTAGTTGAGATCATCATGCATGTGTGTAATCATATGCTTATGTATTTTAACAATTTACATACAGTCACCAAAACTTAGAGGAAGAAAATTATGATCAAATCTCAAAATAAGCAAAACAAAACAACAACAACAAAAATGCTTTTAAGTATTTCAGGAAATACTTCCTATCTTCCTGCAAGATTAATCATCAGCTCCTGACAGATCAGCCAATTTTGATAAGCTAATATGGATGGCATGGTAGATAGGGAGAAGTCCATATAGAATGTCCCATATTAAATTACTGTACATTATCTGAACAGATCAGCAGTCAGACAGATTTGAGTAATCCTAAAAGGAAGGCTATGGCTTTTTTTTTTTTTTGCTCTTCTCTATCCTTTTCCATTTTTTTCTTTAATTTGTTTCTTCTTTTTCTTCTCTTTTTAACTTTCTCATTCTCCCATCCCATTTTTATTCTTTCTTCCTCACCATTTCCAGTTAATAGTCCCTTCCCCCCTGCACCCTGAGCACACACACTCTTACACAAGTGAATTAAGATATCTGGGAAAGTTCATTTGCTCTCCCCTCCAATATAGTAAAAACTAAAATAATTCTCATTCTCCCCAGTGTGTCTATATGAGTGTTTTAGCAAGGATAAAAGAAAAATATATATACGTGTGTGTGTGTGTGTGTGTGTTTATATATATATATATATATATATATTAAATACCAAGGTTTTAATTTTGTGTCCATGCCTCACTTTGGTATAAATGAACACTAATAGAAAGGTATCTATATTCTTTCTCACCACTGTTCCTCTATGTTTATAGCTTGTTTTCTTTGTTTGCTTGCTTTCCATTTTACTTTCTTTTATGTACATCTTGCATTGTTCTTCAAAAGTTCAACTGTAATTTTTCATTTGGGAGATCATGATAATACATTTGAACTCCAGAGTCTAGATAATTGAGCATTTTCTTTCAGTTATAATTCTCTTTTATATGTTCATCTTAGCATAATGATTACTTCACAGTAATATTATAGTTCTTTCCTTACTTTAATTAATGTCACATCTCAATTCTAAGTGCTTGTTTTCAGCCCCAGGGTACTAATTTCATATCTCGTTTCTTAAATTAGCTGACTATAAGTTCAGATTTCTGGTGGTTATGATAGTCATACGGCTATACTCAGTCCTCATCAATAAGAAAAAAATTAGTGTTTTAATGAAGGATTTTCTTCTTATTCCATTAGGTGTTTGATTTTAAAAGAATTGTAGTATTGCTTTAAGGGCTTAAGTTGTATATTAAGCAATAATTGCTGTGCAGCTAATATATTTTTATAATTGCTAGAATCATTCATGGTATATAAAATGGCAGAAAATGTATAAAACTAATCAGATATAACTATTTTATTATCATTTTATTTGATGAAGCAATATAGGAAGTAATGCAATTTTCTTAGGAGCCTTAAGAATATTTATAAACTCAGTTTTTTTTTCCTTTGATAGTATTATCTAAGAACAAAAGAAAACAAAATTCTCTAGAGGCATGTTAATAGTACTTCTAAACTTTTGGAAAAAATATAATTCCAAATATAAATATAGAATCAATAGTTTTACATTATTCCTCTGAAAATCTCGAATCTTAACATATTAATATCAAATTGAATATGAAAATAAACTCTGTTATTTGTGTTCAATTATAACCTGCCTTCTTTGTTTCAAACTTTTGTAAAATCTCACTGTGATCTTACACTTCAATGCTCCCTAAGCACCCCAGTGTTTGACTTATTGTACATTTAGTAATTGGGATCATATTACAGATTCATCACTGTTTTACAATTTCTTTATCTACTGCTCTGTGTAGTTGGTATATTTTTTTCAGTTTAACTTTTTCTTTGTATGTGGTATAGGATGAGAATTACTTTCTCAGGTTTCTTGGTTTCTTAGATTGAAGGATGATATATTTTCTAAATATAGGGTTTGTTAGAATTAACAACTTTATCAGTGGTTTGCAAGGATAATGACACATAAATTCAGGAAATCACAGAATTTTATTTAAAATATATAATTGGAAAAGAAAATAATATCACTTGACTATTGGTAGTCATGACTAAAACTTGAAGTGATTTTTAATGAGGAAGAAAATAACATTAATAAAGAAATGGAAAATGGATTTCTGAAGGGGCATTGTGTATAACTGTATGTGTTCCTTCCTAAAGCATGATTTTCAACTGATATTGGAAACATGAGATATAAGTAGGAGAGGAAGGGTGTGCGTGTTTACAGGTGTATGAAGCTGTTTCTGCAGAGCCCTTATGATAACAAAAGAGCTTGCATTTGCTAGAATGGGAATAAGCCCAGCGTGGTCCAAACAAAGAAGAAAATTACTGAGACATTTTTAAAGACAATGATAGTTTTAAAAGAAATCATTTATTTGTACAATATTAAAGACTTTACTGAGTTTATTTTTTACATCCCTGTTGGATTTCTCTTTATTTCATGAGATCATTAGTTATATTTCTGTTTTCAATGTTGCATATTTTTTCTACCAAATATGTCAGAAGTTTTTATCATAAAAGGGTGAAGGATAATGCTCTGAAATATTAATTCCACATCTTCTAATGATAACAGTGAATACCACAGATTCTTCCTCCTTTTCCTTGTCCTTCATGCTATCATGTCTCAAGATTCTTCATTAGGAACATTTTTTTAAGGTTTACTTAAGATAGTCCCATATCTTTTGAGTATATTAATTGATGTCAAAAATAGATTGGATAAAATCATCAGTTCTATTTAATTTTTGCTATTTGACATATAATATGCTCCAAGTAATTGAAGAACCATTTTGTGTCATAACTTTATTTTCATGTGCATTTCATGCTGAAAAAATGAGTAACTTTTAATTCATTTCTAATTATGAATTGTAAAGCTATGAGATTTTATTTATCCTGCCATACTTATTAAGCAATTACTATTACTCAACCCATGATCAAAGATACAAAGTATTCATGTTCCTTCTTTAAGTTTAGATCTCTTAATAAAGGAACAGAGAATTTATTTTTAGCCAGTTTAAGCAGATAGGTATACATAATGGATTACAGCTTGTGCACCAAAGTGTTTGAGGGTGAATGGAAAAGTAGTCTGAGATTTCAGGAATTCTTGCCAGAATCATGCTATTCAAGTGGCCCATGGATGGATCTGCTGCTTATGCCATGATGGGTTTAGATTAAGTCAGAAGCTAATACAACTGCTTGGGATCCAAACCTATATTTCTTCAGAAGTCATGAGACAGGTTGAAGTGAAAAAGACAGTTTGTTGAGCTGAATCCAAAAGTGTTATATTTTCAGGAACAACTGTGAAATGTGGGTGTTTGGGCTTTAGAGACACAATAGGTAGTGTGTTTTGATGAGGATTTGTCTCACAAAATTACATGAAACTAAAATAAATTAATGTTAATTCTGATATTCTGGAAATGCTTAGAAATTATGAAGTTAGACATCAAAAACTCAAATGTTGTCAACCTAGGAATAGAAATGAGAATAAATCTTTAAGCCTGAATTTCTTCTGTGATTGTCCATGCATAATTTAATAATTTAATGCATGGTGCTACATTTTATTATGTACTAATTTAACCTCTTAACATGACCTGATAAGCTGATTACATGGAATGATACATGGTTTAATATGGCAAAAACTTCAGGAACTCCATCTACCATATGTAATCTGAGTTTCATGAAAACATTCAATTTTAAGCCCAAGAAAGATTGTTTTTAATTCATTTTCTCATAATTTGTTATTTCTCTCATATTAAGTGTGCATTTCTGCAATAATGCTTTGCAAAAAGCTAGCCTAATAATTACTGGCATAAAGCAACAGCTATTTAAATAATTTTGTAGGTTGGCCAGGTAGTTTTTTTGATGTGGAACCATGCTAACTTATCTGGACTTGACTTATTCAGGCATTTTTAGTTTGTTAATAGGTTGAATAGTAGTTGCCTGGGTCATAGCTTAGTCTATACAGTACTCCTTCATATGGTTTTGAGTCTTCCAGCAAGGTAAATTTGTATTCAGTTTTTAATGCTTTTATTAGTGCATCATAGTTATACATAATTTGGGGGTTCATTTTGACATAAACATACATGAATGGAATATAATTTACTCTATTTCTGTACCTAGTAGTTTCTTTATATCAGAGGAATTTAAGAGTTTTTGGAAGAATGCAAGACCTACTGAGTCTTGAGATCAGAACAGGCATATTGATTTCAACTCAATTCATGCTAGATTAGAATTAAAACATAAATAGACTATAATTCTTTAGGAGACTCTCAAAGCAGCATTGCAAACCATTTACTGCACTCTTTTGTATACCTGTGAACAGCAAATCAACTAAGGCCCTGAGTGAATTTTCCTGACATGACTCTTTCCTAAATGAAACAACAATCTATTCAAATAAGCACAGCTCTAACCAGGCTGTATATGGTCCATAGCAACAAAATTATACAAATATAATCAAATGAAAGAATGTTTATTGAGGACATATTATTTAAAATTCTGCAATGTACAATGCAAACAATACAAAAAATTGAAAATTAAAAGCTATCTACAGTTGTCTCCTTTAATACCACTTCCTAGCTTCTACATTTCTTTTGTGTAAATGACATCTGCATGGTATGGCATAGTAACAATGTTTGATAAAGTCATCCTGCAATGATGTGAGATGTCACCAAAGTCTTATAATATTTTACTTCTATTTTCTTATACCTTCAACAAATATATAATGATAGGCACTTAAGCTAATGCATTTCACTGTGATTATTTCAGGAAATAAGTGATTAGAAGAGCTATTATACATTAAGCATCTATATTAATAACCTAGACTATTCTTTACAACTGAATGATTTAGGTGTTATTTTAGTCCCCATTTTACAGATGATGACATGGAGATATGGGGAATAGATCATATTTAAATTAATTTTGAATCTTTTCTAATGACACTTTAGTTGATTATCTTTGCCAAAAGCAAGGAACATTTTGAAGATTAATCAACATGGGGTTGGACAGAGTGATTTTGCCCAAACTATTGCTGTTCTCCACAAAAATAAATATTCCCAATGAAATTATAATGCATTCTTTTAATTTATTATAGCTCTATTTACAAATGTCCATATATATTTCAGTGATCAGACAACTTAAATTTTGTCTGGTTCACATAATAAGGCAATGTCAGAGTAGCTTTTGTTAATCACATGAAATATTTTTAAATTCTCAGTAGTTAAAATATTAACTAATGTCCTATTTTCAGGAATACTTTCTTAATTAAATGAACAAAAATAGGGAGAAATATGGGGAAGATATAGAATGAGGGGAATAATTTATGCTCAGAAAGAATTTGAAAGAAACACAAACTCACTATCCTGAATTTTTAAAGCAGGTACAAACCTGTGAAGTAATTTATGGTTTGAGTCATAGTGTAATTACTTTAAATATCCATATTTTTATTTCTCAAGACTCTCTTATCCTACAATGACATTCCCTTTTACACTTTCTCCGTGTCTACCCCAGTGCTACTTAAACAACCAAGAGAAATACTCATACTATCTTCTCTTATGCATGGTCCCAAACAAGACATTTATGTCACCATTTTTACCCTCAGAAAAACAGTGAAATATATAAAATTAGAAAGTGGGGCTATGCTGGAGCATTTTTGTAACAAGTTGTAAAAAAACCTGATTTTTAAATTTTTAGGAAATTTGTGAACTAATTGTTAAATATAGACATTATTAGGTACTAGATTATATGATTAATTATTAGATTACTATACTATATTAAAAGAAAAAGTAATCATTACTAAAAACCCAACACACTCTAATTATTTTAATATATAAGTCCATTATCTAATTCTTCAGGTTTTTAACATCTATTATGTATATATAAGTAATAATACTATGTAAATCTGCATTAGTCCACATCTCTTTTGAATACCACATTCAGCAATGTCATGTTCATGACTAGTTTATAATTTCTGTGGTGGGAATTATCATGCAATTTTTTTCTAAACAAATTCTCACTGTTTCTCTTAATGGAATTTTTTAAACTGTTTCATAACTTTGATATGGTATTTACTTCCTCCAACTGCTTCTTGGAAATCTGTTTTGAAATTTTTGCCAGAAGATGATACTGTGTTTCAAAATTAAAAAAAAAAAAAAATTGAAGACTTCCAGGAGAATTGAAACCACATGTTTATTTTTTGGTGAAAAACTTAAACTTCAAATATAAATTGTTCAGAAAAATTGTTCAACTAGAATGAAATCAACACAGTAAAATTGACTCTAAATTGAACTTAAATAAACTTCATTTTCCATTCATTTTCAGATCTGATTGGAAGAAATGATGAAAATAATGTTAAGCAACTATCTAATCCCTTTCATCACCAGTGTATCAAATTTATTTTAAAAATATCTATGCAATTATTTCTTTATAATATTTATTCTGTTTATGCTAGAGAATTCCTCAGCCTATATTAATATTGCAAAATTTATCTAATAGGATTTCAAAAATTGGTTGCAATAAACTATGTTTCCTCTTGAAGATTTTATATTATTTTCATTGAGGAACATTTTTTTCCTTAGCAGAACATAAGGAATAATTGTTTTTGATAGAGTGTGGGGAGGGAACTTTTATTGGATAGGTGTCATAAGAAGATGAAGGCAGATTTGACTTTCACTTTCTTTTGTATTATGGAACACAGAAGTCAAATTATCACTGTTTGCAGATAATATAGTACTATGCCTAGAAGATCCAAGAACTCCATCAAAAGATTGCTAGATCTAATGAACAAATTTGGCAAAGCAGCAGGTTCAGCAAGTTCCTAAATCAACATACAAAAATCAGTAGCTTTCCTATATACCAACAATGAATCTGCTGAGAAAGAAATCAGGAAAACAATTCTGTTCACAATATATTCAATAAAAAATAAAATAAAATACATAGGAATAAATCTAACTGAGGAGGTAAAAGACCTCTAAAATGAAAACTGTAGAACATTGAAGAAACAAATTAAAAAAGACCTCAAAAGATAGAAAGACTTCCCATTTTCATGGATAGGAGAATTAATATTGTTAAAATGACAATACTACCGAAAACAATATACACATACAGTGCAACACCCCTCAAAATTAGTAAAGACATTCTTCTCAGAATTAGAAAAATTGGGGCCTAATATTCATTTGGAAGAATCAAAGACCCAGAATAGGTAAAGCAACTTTTAACCAAAATAAGCAATGCTGGAGGCATCACAATACCTGACTTCAAATTATACTATAGAGGTATAGTAACAAAAACTTCATGGTACTGGCACACAAAAGAAGACACAGAGCCAAACCCATATATCAACAGTCATTTGATCCTTGACAAAGGTGTCCAAAATATACATTGGGGAAAAGACAGTCTTTTTAGGAAACAGTACTGGGACAACTGATTATCCATAAGAAGAAGAATGAAACTAGACCCTTACTCCTCATTCTACACCAAAATCAACTCAAAGCGGATCAAAGACTACAAAGTATGCAGCTCCTAGAAGAAAACAGGGTCAACACTCCAGCTTTTAGGCCCAGGGAAAGACTTTCTATATATGACCTCTGTAGCTCAGGAAGCAATGCCAAGAGTTAATAAATGACAGCATCAAATTAGAAAGCTTCCTCTGTGCAGCAAAGGAAATAATTAGGAATGTGAAGAGAGAATTCACAGTAGGGATAAATATTTGCTAGCTACTCTTCTGACAGAGGATTAATATCTAGAATGTATAAGAGCTCAAAATGCTTTTCACAAAAAAATTAAAAAAATTAATAAATGAACAAATTAATTACATAGACACTTCTCAAAAGAAGAAATAAAAATGGCCAAAAAATACGCAATTAGGAAATTATGAAATTTCATCTCACACCTGTCAGAATGGCAATAATAAAGAATACAAATATAATGGTAAATGCAGGAGAGGATATGGAGAAAAAGAAACACTTTTACACAGTTGTAGAATTGAAAATTAGTAGAACCACTATGAAAATCAGTATAGTCTTCTCAAAAGACTAAACCTACAACTACCAAATATCCTAGCTATAAATTCTTTAGTAATTAGCCTGAAGAATTAAGTCATCTTACTACAGTGGTAAATGCATACACATGTTTATAGCAGCACAATTCACAGTAGTCAAAGTATGGAACCAGCCTAGGTGCACGTCAGTGGATGAAAGGATAAAGAAATTGCGGTAAGTATACACAATGGAGTTTTGTTCATCCATGAAGAAAAATGAAATTATGGCATTTGCAGGAAAATGGATAGGACTAAAGAGCATATGTTAAGTGAAATAAGTCACACTCAGAAAGTTAAGGGTTACATGTATTCTCTCATATGAACAAGCTAGAGAGAAAAAAAGAAAACAAAAGTGGTGGTGGATGTCCTAAAAATCAAACAATGATCAGTAGAGTAAAGGGATCAACCAGTGTGAGGTGGGAAGGGAAGGGAAGGGAGGGGGGGAAATGCTGTGGAGTGATATTGCCCCAATTATATTGTTTATATTGTGTACATGTGTGAATATGTAACAACAAATCCAAACATTGTGTACAACTATAATTCACTGGTTTGTGCAAAAACAAAACAAAACAAAAAACAAATCACAGAGAAAGTTTTTTTTAAGAATACTGCAACTTTGTGATTTTTGTTTGTTTGTTTTTTAATACTAGGGATTGAATTCAGAGGTGCTTAACCACTGAGTCACATTCCAAGCCCTTTTAATTTTTTATTTGGATACAGAGTCTCACTAAGTTGCTTAGGGCCTTGCTACATTACTGAGGCTGGTCTTGAACTTGCAATTCTCCTTCCTCAGCCTCCTGAGTTGCTTGGATTCCAGGCATGCATCATTGTGCCTGGTATACTAGTGAAAATATTCTTTAAATTACTGTGTTCCAATTCTCATATTGCACAGAAAGATGAAGTGCTTGCAAACAAGTTCACTTGTTTGGTGGGATAAATGTTCATATGCTCAAATATATATATATATATATATATATATATATATATATATATATATATATATATATTAAAGTAAAGAAGATGTTATGCTGTCTTGATATATATATATATATATATATATATATATATATATATATATATTTGTATTTGTGTTATGGTAACATAATTACAACCAACATATTATTATTGATGTTTTATTTTGCTGTGTTGATGATCAAACCCAGGGCCTTGTGTATCCTAACAAATACTATACCACTGACCAACACCCCTAGCTCATCAACATATTGTAAAACATCTTGAATATCAACCCCATTTGCATACCTGTTCCTTTGTGTATGTGTGTATGTGTACTGTGGTTAAGATTGGTGAAAAACTATATATTTTATATACTTATTTAAATACACATTATAATTTAAAATGAAAGTGAAATTCCAGTGGAAGCTTCTTTGGAAGGAGAAGCTAATCTTAACACACAGAAAAGAAAATGTATATTTTATGAAAAATAATTACCTTTAAATAGAAATATTAGAAATCAAGTGAAATTTCAGCTGGTTTAATAATAATACTGAAAGACAAAATGACCTGTTCATATATACTATTAATTCTTTTAAGAGATAAATATGTAAAATTTCATAGTTTTTTGTTATTTTTATGAGTTATAAATATGTTAACATTAAATACGTAAAGCTAAACAAGAAAGTGGTGCTCTACACACACATGCACATGAAAATAGAAAAAAGAAACACTTCATCTAAAGTTTACTTTTTTGAGTGCTTCTATAATGAGAATTTTCATAAATAATGGATGCTTATAAATCTTTATCCTGTATGTTCATTATATATATTTTTATTACTAAAAAGAGAAATTTATCTTATAAATCTCAGTTTATAATATCTTCAGAACCTTATTTATAAGTCGTTTTTAGATAATCATTTAGCAATTAGTATGAAAAGAAATTGAGTACAGGTATAAAATGAATACATATGTATCTCTATGTATCTATCTATTATATATAAAGTAAATATCCTGAAATATAGTTTCCTGAAGAAAAATGCTGGAATGAAACATTTGTAAGCATAGACTAAAAATTCACTATATTTTATTTAAATATATTCATATTTTTACCTTTAACCCTCTGAACATAGCCATCAAGCTTCCCAGTCTCCCTAATGAACACAGATATCAAGCAGGCTGGGGCCTCTGCTAGCACCCTTTTGCTGGTGGGACTTATTTGTGAAGCCCATTTGACACTCTGAACCCCACATTACTACTATCATTTCCTCTTCATTTAAAAGAAAGAACTGAATTCCAAGAGGGAAAGTATTGCATATTATCTCTGGAATGTGAGTCTTAACAAAGATGCAATCAAACAGAAAATATGCTCTGAGTGGTGAACTATGATTAGTACTATGTAGGTTCTCTGTTTGCGGTTGTTTTCTGGTCAGAGAAGAAATAACAATAAATGAGATTTGTGCAGGGATAACTTTTTCCCCCTTACATTTTAAGAACACCAAAAGAGTTTACAGAGGAGCTTTTCTTTGGAACTTCTGCAACCTAGTGAATTCCCTTTACTTTAGTATTAAAATATGTGATTCCTGGTATTCAGGAAATTTGTCTAAAGGTTTTACATGTCACTTTGACTTCCAACTTCACATCTAATAGGGGAACTTGATCAGTATGTAAATGGTCAAACAGGATAATTTATATAAAAAGTTCTTCATACAATATGTAATGACAATATTAAGATATCTTCTTATTTAAGACTTAAGTGAAAAAGTATGAGCAATATCAAAATTGAACATTTTATACTACTACACAAATTTTAGATTTATAGATCCTGTTGAAAAGAGCAAAAGTAGCATGAAATAATGATTTATTGATCTTTTTGAAAGGCATTTACTTTGATTCTAAGAGAATTATAAAATAAAATGTAAGTGTAAAATATAAAAGGTTTGAACTTTATAGGGCAAGTAAAAAATGTTGAAAAACATTTTGAGATAAAAATTATTTTGACATAACAACGTAATAAATGACCAATAACTAGATTAAATCTACATTTGAAATAATAAAGAATATGATTATTGTATAAAATCAAATCATAATTTTATGAGGAACAGTATAAGAAAATGTAAGATAATCTCAGATGAAGACAAACTATTAAAAATACTTGGGAAATGCCAATGGAAAAATGTATAAAGAAATGTGAATAGAATTAATTCAGATATATGCAAACAAATACCATAGACAAGTGCAACAAATATCATTAAATTTTAATTATTCTTTAAACTGATTATTAAAAAGCTGTTATCTGCTTTGCGGGCAAATAAATTTTAAAACCTATAAGAATATACATGTGTATGCTGTGACAAATTTGTCATATTAATGTACCATATCACATTTTTAACAACATTCTAAAATTAATAGATTAAAAATACTTAGGAGATGGGGTTTTGGCTTAGTATTAGAGCGGTCGCCTAGCATGTGCGAAGCTCTGGGTTTGATCCTTAGCACCACATAAAAATAAATAAAATAAAAGTATTGTGTCCAACTACAACTAAAAAATAATTTTAAAGAATAATTAGTTACTACAGAAATTTCCCCTAACCCCCCTCCTTTTATATTTTTAAGAAAATATTTGACAGTTTAAAATTGTATGTATTCATTGTAAATATTTGATGATTTAATATACCTATACATTTTTGAAATGATCACCACAATCAAATTAATGAACACATCTAACATCTTATTAATTTAATTAACACAAATTAAAAAAGAATGGTCAAATAACAATGCAACTAGAAATTCTGGTTTTTAGATTTCTTGCAAATTATGAGCAGTAAATATTATCAGCCGATTTGGGCTACTGTAATAAAATACAATAAACAGGGTGGTTTATAAAGAATGAAAATTCATTTGTCACGTTTTTTGAAGACTGAGAAGGCAATGATCAAGGCACAGTAGATTCAGTGTCTGGTAAAGGCTAGTTTTCTGGCTCATAAATAGAGACTTCTTTTGTCTTCCCATGATGGATGGGATTGGCTAGCTGTCTGAGCCCTTTTTTGTAAGGGAACTAATCTCACCAGGAAGATTTTACCAGTGCTGATCACCTCTCAAAGGCTTTCACTTGTAATATTAACACATTGGGGGGTGGTATGTTCCATTGGAAGGACATGAACATTCAGTTCATAGCAAAAATTCAACATAAGAAATGACACTAACTATGGTAAGTTCATTAAATGATGAATCTGTATATTATTAGAAGTGTCTGGTTATTCAGTCTCTAGTGGTAGGAAGTTGGGAATATGTAAGGTAGAATTTGTATGGAACCAGAATATATGGCCTCTGCCTTGGATATGGCCCTGAAGGAGCATCGCTGCATTTAAATAGGAATATGGAACCCATGTCCTGAAAACAATGAATATGTTGTACTAGATATGTACTTTTTTTCTAGGTACCAGGGATTGAACTCAAGGACACTCAACCACTGAGCCACATCCCCAGCCCTATTTTGTATTTTATTTATAGACAGGGTCTCACTGAGTTGCTTAGTGCCTGCCATTGCTGAGGGTGGCTTTGAACTCACAATCCTCCTGTCTTAGCCTCCCCAGCCACTGGGAGTACAGATGTGCACTCTATGCCTGGATTAGATATGTACTTTTTTCTTATTCTAAATTATATTGTCACATATACAACTTGTAAATACTTTAAATATGGAAAATTCATAAAATAAACACACAAAATAAAATCAAGTAGGATATGGCCTAACATATTTTAAATGAAATCATTCATGAAATCTTTTTGGATAATTTGTTACAATTTTCTGCTCTATAGAACAGTGTTAACATTCTAATTGGACATTATTTGGCAGTTTGTAATGCAAGGCTTTTTACAAGTACAAATTATGGAAAAGTTACCCTGTTCTCAGGAAACAGATATTGTCAGTAGCATTTTAATAATGATACTTAATAAAATATTTATTGGAAGCCTCTTTTTTAAGTATTTTTAGTCAATATTGACAGCCTTCAAAGATGTTGAATAATGCGTTACTTCATGCAACAAACTCTTAGGCTATGTAATATCCTTTTTGTAATATTTAATATAGAAGCTTAAACAAAATATAATAAAAAGAACCATATGTACATATATATATATATATATATATATATATATAATGTGGTGAAATTATGTTCATTTGATGTTTTTAAATATTCTTGACATTGAATACTATTCATATCTTTGTAAATTTATTTTTCTACTCTATGTTATAATGTTTGTCTCTATGTAAACTTCCAAATTGATTTTGTAATTAAAATATTAACTTATTGGGCTGGGGATATGGCTGAAGCGGTAACGTGCTCGCCTTGTATGCAGGGGGCGCTGGGTTCGATCCTGAGCACCACATAAAATAAAATAAAGATGTTGTGTCCACTGAAAACTGAAAAATAAATATTAAAAAGAAATTCTCTCTCTCACTCCCTCTCCCTCCCTCTCTCTCTCTCTCTCCTCTCTCTCTCTCTTTAAAAAAATAACTTATTAAATCAAACTAGTTTAGCTTATGTTTTAGTTGAATGTTAAAAATGGTAGATCATATGTCTAAAAACACAAGGACATTTAGTAACATTTAATACATATTGATGAAAATTGGCTATGCAGAAAAGGATGTTTAGTCAAATTGGATTTAACATGATTATTGTTCATATTAGACAAAACCAGAAAATTTTTAAAAATTATCTTCTGAAACATTTAAAATATATTCACTTGCATCTAAATTACACATATGGAAAAAATTACATCATAATGAAAACTATCAGCAAATGCATTTAAGTAAGTTTGAAATCCTCATCTAAAGATTTCAAGATTAAAACCTGTGAAAATTGGAACAAAAATAGACACTTAATTGATCATTGATGTAATTGTGGAGGTCATGGGACAGGTATCATCATTCAATAACATGAGTAGAAGCAAAAACTTTTTAATAACTTTCTTTGGGACAAGATTCATATAACCAAATTGGCCTCTTGCTTCACTTTTTAAAAATTCATGTACTCACATATACATATAATATAATACCCAATTTTTCTCTAAATAGAAAGCTCTCATTTACTAAAATTTTACATGTAGATAACTATACATGTGACAATATCTACATTACAGTAGTGATTGAAAATTTTACATCTATTAAATTTTATGTTCATACTTCACTAAAATGTTTTTAATGAAATTACATTTAATAATATTATCACTTAAAATATTATCAAGGATTATTTTATAACATACCTTCTACAATAATTTTACCTATATTTTTACTCTTTTCTCAGGCCTTGATACACATTGTCTTTTTTATTTTTCATTTATTTATCTGAGAAAGATTTTGAATATATAGAAGTGATTAATATGAATTTACATAAATAGCTAAGAAGGTATCTTAACTTACTGTTTATATTGTAATAAAGTATATTGTATGCATCACAGTGGCTTAAAGTAACACATACTTATCATGTTATTATAGTTCTGGATGTTAGATATTTTAAATGAAACATAAAAGACTATAATCCAGGTGTTGACTTAGTTCTCAGTGCTCAGCTCAATTTTTATTAGTTATTTCTGAGCAAAACCACAAATACCCTACTTGGTACCTATTAAATATTTTCTGTTGGATTACATGTCACAAAGAAAAAGTGACTAAAATTGTGGCTCTCTCATCAAAATGCAACAAAACTGTAAGTTGTAAAATATACAATAAAAAATTAAAAGCAAGAAATATCAAAAATTTTAAAAACAACCGACCACTTTCTACTAACATGAAAAAAATGGAATAAAAGCAATGAAAAGAGTACTGAATTTTATGATACTTGAAAAAACTGTTCAGGGTTGAACATATGGTGGTAAAAATTCCAAACTTTTTCACTTAAAACAACATGCAACTTTGCTGTGTTACTACACATCCATTATCAGTCTGTTCTCAATGGTCTTTACCACCTTGTAAAGCAAGAACCGTAACTGAAATACTGACTTTTTCTCTGGCAAAGGTAATTAGTAAATGATTCTGTTTTGTCTGTTAAAGTTTCTGCCCAGAACAGACTTGGGTCACTTCTGCTCCTAATCCATCAGCCACAGTAAGTTGCAAGGCCCATATCTAATTTCAAGGAGTGGAAATTATAATCATACAGTGTATCTGGAGGGAAAAGACCTGTAAATATATAGCAAACTGTACTAATCAGTTTGACAACTGGAATATTAGCCATCATATATTCAATTCACTGTACTTTCTGCTCACAAATACTCTCAGTCTCCCTGATGGAGCCAATCCTAAGGAGCACTTTAGTCATAGAATTATGCTTAAAGTCAAAGATGCCAGAATGAATGGTGGTATTTCCATCATTAGTTCATAATGCATGGTCATTGCCACCTCAATCCAGATCACCTGATGTGGAAACTTATGAAACAAAAATTATGTGAACTACCCTGAACCTCTTAGACAACATCCATTGGAAGAAAAGGGGCAGGATAAACATATGATGATATTGCACCAGAAAGTATTAAAAGTTCAGATTATACTGGTGCACATCAATTCCAAAGTAATGCTAAGCAGAAGTCTCCTTAGTATCCTTGGAGAATATACCTTGATTGACCAATTACTGTGATGTAATTTTTGTGATGCAAAGACGTTTTTTTGCCTGGAGGAGGTAGAGAGTCCAAACACCAATTAAACCTTGAATGGCCACAGACTATGTAGTACTGGATAAAGTTTTATTTGATAGTGGAAGATTGTAACATTTTGTAGTCTTTTTATTATTTTTATTCCAGTTTTTTTCATGGGCTAATAAAATATTGTCTTTGAACTTATTTGTTTGCTTTTCATTTTTCCACTTTCTGCAATTTAGTCATAGTTTGTATTACATTTGGGGGGGCTTTAGTCAGAGTCAATTTTATTCACTTTCCTGTGTGACATTTAATCCAGGGGGGAAAAATTGGTAGATGTCATGTAGATTATTTGTATTTTTCTGTGAGACAACTCTATAAAGTTTTAGTTGCTTACAGTGGATGTTACAGTCTTCTCCTTCATCCTATTCTTATTACAAGTCTAAGTACAATTGATGTCACTTGAGGCACATCTCAGTTTTACATATTTTATACGTATTTCCTTTTCTAACCATGCCATTCATTGCAATGCTCATACTCTCACTATTCTCTACTTTTTCTGCATGCTAACTTACTAATTACTTTCTGATCTTGTCTGTTGCCATATCTCACAACAAAATCAATGGACAGGAACTAATAGATGCTCTTAATTTTTTCCCCAATTATTTTTACTGGGACACAAGGTTCACTAAATACATTCATTTGTCTTCAGTATTATTACAAGTTACAGTTGCACCTGATAGTTCGCAACATGCATCATGGATTATATTTTCCTAGAAATTTCCTTAACAAACTATTCATAACCCCTAAGTCACCGTCCAATCTATAAAAATGTTGTTGTGGTAGCATTTGATTTCTAGGTGGTAATTTCTGATGTGATAGGATTGATTATGCTGTAGTTACAAAGAACCTTCAAATCTTATTAACCTATCAATAAATATATATTACTCTTATTACATGTCCGCTGTGGATTTGGGAGATTTTTTTTTCTGTTTATACTGTGGCTTAAACTATTCAAATAGACATTATCTGTGCAGTATAGGTTACTGTGGCAGAGGAAAATAAAGAATATGGAAAAAATCTTTACTACTTTATAACATTTCCTGCTGACACATTTCCTTCTTCCTGCATCCATTTGCATGTAAATAGCTATAGGAAGTCATATAGCCATAACTAAGTTAAGAGTGGTATGTAGTCCTGTCAGGTATCCAATTGAAAAACCTGCTGAACAATGCTATAGCATCCCACAAGCAATAACAGAATTTAAAAATTCCTCATATATATTTCTCTACTTATGATGTCTGAATGAACACTGTACTAATTTTTCTCTTTATAATATTCTATCTAGGAAAGGAGCTACAGTGTAATAATACTTCTTCCTATTATCAATGCCAATGCAAAGCAAAGGAAAAGTTAAGCAGTTATTCCTCAAATAGCATGTTGAATGGCATTTGGTAGTAGATGATTGATTTCTCTTATGTGTTTGAAGGTATAGTATAGATTTGTTAAAGGAAAAAACAATGTGGTAGACAGTGGCAAAAAAATGGATAATTTTCAGAATTAATCCTAACACCAAGAATGAATAGTGATGGGGCCATTTCACAGAGGGTTGTTTTCTGGTGACAATCTGAGATTCAGTGACTTCTGATGACAATCTAAGATAAAATAGTAGATTCTTTTAGATTCCACCTTTGTTTAATGATTTCATTTGAAGTTCTGTAAATTCTCTTTCTTTCACAGTTCTACTTTTATTAAGACAGTTGTGTCTGAGACAGCCATTATTGACTGTGTCAGTGTCCAAAACATTGTATCATTGTTCAAAATATTATGTTGGGAACACATGGTGTTTTTCTACATATTCTCTATTAATTTTGCTTGCTTTGAAAATCTTCCTGTCATATTTATAAATATCATTGTTTAGTATAGTTATTCTCATCAACCATTTCTGAATATTTGTAGATATTATAAATATTGAAACATTTAGATTTGGAAGAACATTGTAATTGTCTACCTTATGACAGTTTTTAATGTAATTCTATGGACTAAGAACTATTAAAATAGACTCTGATTTATGCATATTCAAATTCACTTCAGCATAGTCATCTGTTGTAGGTGATAGAATATCAGTAGTTATTTTCAGAAAATATAAAGCACCTTAGGGTAACATGGTAAATTATCATTCTTATTAGATATTATTTTCTTCCTCTCATCTTGGTTTGCTCTTTTTTAACACTACTTTTAAAAGTAATATCTGAGGGTACAATATGTTTTGTACTCCTTAGCCATTTCTAAAATATGTTGCACTTGTTAAGAGAAATATTTTTTATATAGTGATAAATTTTAGTGCCTGCATTAAGGGAAGAAATTCTTTAGGCTTCACATTTGTACACACCTTTTCTTTTTTGAGCACAATGTTTTCAGTGTTAATAGGACATCTCGAAGAGGTGTGAGTGATGTGTGAAATGGTGGTTTGGAGAATTTCTTTGTCTTAAAATATAACTAAAATGATCACCAACCTGCAAAAATTACTCCCAAGCCCAAAGGTGTAATATTAAAAACCACATTATTAAATAGATAACAACAATATTGAAAAATGCAATTAACAAGCTAAAACTTCTATGAAGACATAATAAAACACATTTTAACACATTTTGTGTATTGTCAAATTTAAAAGAAAGAAAATTGTACTGCTAATATTTTAAAGATATAATTGCTTATGCTAGACTATTATATAAAATCATTTCATTTAAAATAAAATATTAACAAAGTAGAAATTAAAAACAAAATGTGTTTGTATGTTGTGGAATTTCACGATACATCACACTTTTTTTCAAAGGCTAGTATTAAAAAATCTACAAATCATTTTAAATCTGGTGAGAGTCTTTGTGGCATTTAATATTGTTTAGAAAATATGTTGACCATGTAAGTATGAATTTTATTTGCTTCGAAACCCAGTGGATATGCTTTTAAGACAGTTATATTTTTCTTGATGCTGTGACTCTCCTTAGTAAGCTCTGTGATGACTTCTGTCTTTTTCTTTACCTAGTTAGGATATTAACAGGAGAGTGGCACTCTGAATTAGTGTACTTGGTCAGACCATTTGCAACAGCACTTCATTAAATGTAGCTCACTCCAGACACTAGTTTATTAACATCTCTTGTATTGTCTATATTCTAGAACAGAAAAAACTTAGTTTTTACTAGTTCATTTTCTTCATACATAATATTGGTGTTCATTTTGACATAATTATACAAGCTTGGAGTATAGTTTGTTCCAATGAAGCACATTATTTCCACTTTCCCTTACCTCCTTCCTTCTACTGTTCCCTTTTCATCTAGATTATATATACATAATATGTTTATATATTGGATATACACAACAGTGAAATTCACTGTGGTATATTCCTAGGGTCAGATTCAGTCCACCATTCTTACCTTTTCCTAGCCTTCCTCTTTCACTTTCTCTATTCCCTGATCTCTTTTCTGTGTTTATGGAATCCATCTGTGTTTTCTCTCTCTTTTTTTTTTCATTATTTTTGTCTAAATTCCACATATGAGAGAGAAAACATTGGACTTTTTACTTGCTAGGTGTGGCTTATTTCACTTAGCATATTGTTCTCCAGTTCCATGGATTCTTCAGCTCCATTGTGGAGCTGAAACACAGAAGCAAATGCCATAATTTCATTCTTCTTTAGGAGTGAGTAAAACTTCATTTGGTATATATACCACATTTTCTTTATCTATTCATTAGTTGAAGGGTACCTAGGGTAGTGTGATAATCTGGCTATTATGAATTATGATGCTATTATTAGTGAGGTGGCTGTATCCTCCAATATGCTGATTTTAGAGCATTGGGATATAAATCAAGGAGGAGGATACCTGGATCATATGGTACTTCCATTCCTAGTTTATTGAGGAAAATTTATACTGCTTTCCAGAGTGGTTTTACTAATTGGCAGTAGTACCACCACCAAAGAATAACTGTACATTTACCCCACATCCACTCTAACATTTATTTTTATTTGTATTCTTGATAATTGCCCTTGTGACTTAAGTAAGATTAAATCTCAATGTAGTTCTGATTTGCATCTTCCTGATTCCTAGACATGGTGAACATTTTTTGTATATTTATTGGCTATTTGTATTTTTCTTTCGAGAAGTATCTTTTTAGGTCTTTTGCCCATTTGTTAAGTTTTTTGAGTTCTTTATATAACTATATATTAATTATCTATCTGAGGAGCAGGTGGAAAAAAAGCTCTTCTCTCTGTAGGCTCTCCATTTTCTTAATTGATTCCTTTGCAATCAGGCAAGGAAGAGAAATTAAAGGGATACTAGTAGGAAGATAAGAAGTCTTCTGATGGCATGATCCCATATTTAGAAGACTCAAAAAATAAAACTCTTCCAGAAGATTTCTAGGGCTGATAATTTAGTAAAGTAGCAGGATACAATGTCAAGATAAATAAATCAGTCATTTTCCAATACTCCAATAATCTGCTTAAAAATAAATTAGGAGAACTATTCCATTCATAATTACTCAAAAATAAAATACTTAGGCATAAATCTAACAATGGAAGTGAAGACCTCTACAATGAAAACTATAGAACAATGAAATAAGAAACCTGAAGAAGACTTTAGAAGATGGGAAAAACTGCATGTTCTTGGATAGGCAGAATTAAAATAGTATCAAAATTACCATACTTCCAAAAACATTATACAAATTCAATGCAATTCAATCAAAATACCAATAGCATTCTTCATAGAACTAAAATAAACAGTTCTACAATTCATTTGGAAGAATAAGGCACCCAGAATAGCCAAAGAAATACTGTGTAAGAAAAGCAGTGCAGGAAGCTTCATGATAATGGACCTAAAATTTTATGCTACAGAGATGTAGTAACAAAGATTGTCTAATATTGGTACCAAACCATATATAAAGACCAATGGAATAGAACAGAAGACCCTGAGGCAAATCCACATAGATACAGTTTCCTCTGATGCTCCACAAAGGTGCCAAAAATATATATTGAAGAAAAGATTGCATTTTAAATAAATGTTGCTGGATATACATATATAGAAGAATAAAACTTGATTTCTATTTCTCATCCTGCACAAAAGCCAACTCTTGGTGGATCAAGACCCAACCGAACACTGCAATCACTAGAAGAAAATGTAGACTCAGCACTTCAACATATTGGCACAGGTGTTGACTTCCTTAACAAGACTCCTCAAGTGCAAGAAATAACACCAAGAATCAATAAGTGAGAAATGCACATCTATTGTGCTGTTGTCAAGCTTTGATCAGAGTCTTTCAAAACCCAAGTTCTACCTTGTTCTAATGCCGTACCTTGGAAACAGCTGCATTTCATATTTCCTAAGTGTCAAGATGCACAGATCACTTCATTCACTGTGGAGCTGAAACACAGAAGCAAAATTTACTCTCCTAGTATGCACTGAGCTGACCCAGGAATTCTCTCTAATCTTCTCAGCAAAATGTCACTGTGGCACTTTTCAAATATTGGTGATAAAGTAGGGGAGACAAAGACACAAATAGGCATTTAGTCATTTTTATGCTTCATTTTCATATATGTAAATTTATAGTAATAATAACATGCACAAATCAAAATACTTAGTATCTTTATTTGCCTACTATATATCAGGATTGATTAATGATATTGTATCTATTGACTAGTCTCTTCTTCCATTTCATGAACTACATGGGAATCAGAATTGCATTTGTTTTATGTTATTATTAAATGTATAAAAATTTTATTCTTGTCATTATTCCCTAAATAATTATAAAAACTATTATATCTATCTACATTCTATTAGGTATTGTAAATAATCCAGGGAGGATTTAATGTATACAGAAGGATGTGCATAGGTTATATGCAAATATTATACTGTTTCATTTAAGGAAATTAGAATTTTGTTATACTTTCGGGCTCTTGATACCAATCCCCCATGATACCAAGGGTAACTGCACACTACCATTAGTTTCTACTAAATAAGTGTTTCTAGCTGTAACATATTGATATTAACTAATTAATATATGTTGATTTGGATAATGTTGAAGAATACTCAACAACGATTAAACGACAATGCTATAACTAAACATTTTCATACCCAAAATATCTATCTTATTTTAGTATTTTGCTGACCACTTATTTGACTTCATGTTAGATAATTTAGGTCAGGCAAACTAAAGCTACACTCCAATCATTGAAGTGAGTTTCTCTTAATTGTTCAATACTTTTTGCATCCTAGGATACCATAACAACAACTGTAGACAATATAGTCAGATGAAAGGTGCCCTTCTCAAAAGATATGTCTACATCTTAATTCTCTGAACCTGTGAATGTTACCTTCTTTAGAAAAAATAATCTTCATGTATGTAATTGAATTAAGGATTTTAATATGAAGAAAGAATGTTGGATCCTCTGGTGGACCCTAAGTCCAGTGAGAAGTATCTTCATAAGAAAAAGGCAAGGGGAGTTTGACGTAGAAGAGGAGCAATGTGACCACAAAGACAGAGTCTTCAGAATTGAATCCACAAATAGTAACATGCTGAGATCCACCAAGGTTGTCTGAAGCAAGGAACACATTCTCCCCTAGAGCTCTACAGGGAATATGGCCTTGCCAAATGTCAGAGTCCTAGCCTTTGTAAACTCTGGGAGATACACTTTTGTTGTTTTAAGCCCCCAAATTAGAGGTGATTATACAGGTGTCAGAAAGCTGGGTTAATGACTCTGCTTCTTGGAACCTATTCCTGAAAATGTAGCATGATTTTCCACAAACATTCTTGATGCATTTATTTTCTTTATAGGATATAGCAAGGAAATCAAATATACAGAGTAAAAACGATCTATTTGAACCTATCTATGGATGTTTTATTTCACTTTCATTCTCTTATTTGTGATATGGTATAAATATTCAGGTAGATTTATAACACTCTTAATTTTAGTATTCCCAGTTACTAAAAAATGAATAAATCATTTGAAAAAAAAAATATATATATATTTCAAGACAAGTCTATCCTGCAAATATACAAAAAATGGGAAATAATGTGTGTGTGTGTTTGAAAATACTAGATACCCTTGTTTATTAATGTCAATTTGCTAAATAGTTAATTTTCAAAATGTACTCCTCTAGTATAATTAAATCAAAACTTTCTTCATAAATGCATGTATATAAATACTTGATTTGTTGGACATATATGGGTAACTTCTGTGATTAAAAACATATTGTGAATAATTGTATAATGTGCTTAGAGATGAAGAATGCTATCTCCAAAAATTTAGGACACAAAACAGTAGTATGATTTCTAAGATTTATCCAGTTTCTGTTTCAAGATTATTTTCCTATGGCTAGATAAGTTTTCAGGTGTCCCTCTAGAAAGTGGGAAAATAATATTGAAATGCATTTTTAAATCATTATAATTAAAATGATATTGCTTTGTTTTAATTTTAGAAGGCAAAGAGTAATAAGCCTAAGGAATGAATAGTACTGAAAAATAAATGGTATGGGAAATTTAATCACAGTTTTGTGGGATATAAAGACAAATCATTCCATCCTCTTGGGCATTGAAACTAAACATTTCAATTTCAGTAATGTTGGAAAGAACATCTAAAATTATACTGAGCCCTTTGGGCACAGCAGATTTGTCCAATAAGCCATACCATCAATAAATGATTCTTGGTGACAAAAATTATTAACAGAAACCTTATATTTTCCTTCTAGCCCCCAGTAATATATATGACTAAAGTTAGCAAAATGAGGCATATTATAATAAAATATGAAAGAAAAGTAAACTTAAAATTTCACCAGAGTTTGTCAGAGTTTTTTTCCTTCCATCTATACCTCATTAGTACTTCTTAGTGGTATTAGAATTTTTTACTCAGAATTCCAGGTGTTATTTTACTCAGACCCTGGAAGAACTTGGTTCTCTTTTCTTGCTCTTTTTAAACCATAATGAAAACAAACAAAAAACAAAAACAAAATAAACAAACAAAAAAGAACTCTTAAAGGATTAAGCTATTTATTAATAATTTTATCAGGATAAAATTCCTAAATCCTAATAATTTTATCGGGATAAAATTCCTAATTCCTAAAACTTTCAAGAATAAATTCTAATGAAATTTAAGGAGTTTGATTAATTCATTGAGGAAACTCTGCATATTGCAATGGGGTTTAGGGAATGCCTTAGCGAGCAACAAGAACAAACAAATTTCTTGATGTATCCCTGTTCTGAAATACATTCTCTCTCAAAGATCTCTAACTGGTAAAGTGGTCTGTTTGTCCATTCCGCATAAGGTAAAGATTTTCTGCATTAAGGGAGATGTAATGTTCTAAGTGATAAATACCTTTTCTGCTTTGTATATTTTTGTAGCCTTGTTTTTTTGTTTTTTTTTTTTAATTTGGAAAAACATAGAGGTCGAAACATTTCACTATTTCCAAACTTACATACTTAGGTAAATATGCTTTTCAAGTGTTTTATACAACTTTTTAAAAGTGTTGTGTGTGTGTGCACATAATCTTCAAATGATATACTTTAACCCATTTCAATTTCCTGTACATTTTTAAATTTCATCCAGAGGTAGATATCTTGGAGGTTTTTTAAATTTTTTTTTTAAAATGATGTTCACAGCTGTGGGTGAGTCTTGTGTAGATCCACTGGTTCACCAACAAATGGAAATAGCTATATTGTAATTCTATGATTTTTCTCACTTATTAGCAAAAATTTTCATAAAGAAAACATCCTGCTAATTAAGTATTTGTTTACCAATAAAAGATAAGAAAGATGGGGTAAATGTGTCATTCTTATCAGTTGTTAACTTCCAAAACAAAATTTTGTTTCTCTAGCACTTTCATTGGTGAGTAGTTGGTAGTTTTTCTTAACATGAATATTAACAGAAATAATATTTAATTTTGCTCAAGATAGTCTCCTTATTGATTCCCATATTACATCTACTTTCACTCATGCCAGCCTCTGCAGTTATTCTTTTTGATGAAGTTGTAGTCACATTTGGTAGGTTCCATGCCACCTGGCATGTTAATGTGTTCTATGCCTAAGTCCTATAGTTCATGCCCTAGACCAAGAATCAGAAATTTCTCCAAAGTGAACTGATTGCTTTTATTGGGGCATCACATGAGTATATCATAATCTGAGACCTAGGTCGGCTCATTGATACAGGATTGATCCATTTTTCTAGACATTTCTGAGAGCAGAGCCAGGAAAATAACAGGTAAAAGAAAGATAATAGAGATATACCTATGATAAATATAAATTATAGATAACTAGGTAGGTAGGTAGATGGATGGATGGATGTTAATGAAGAGTTCATGTGAGTGTTCCAATTCAAATTAAGTCTTTAAGGGGTTTTGTAAAATCTGTTTTGTTTAATCTTCTTTACTTATAGTTTTCAACAATATTGAAAATTATTGAATTGAGTCGATATTTTCTTTGTTTCATCAAGCCCATCAAACACCCGCAGATAGCAAAATCAAACAACAGCTAATAATGTGAGTACTCTGAACACTTTAAGACATTTCTGAGAGTTTTTTGTTTCCTTCTATGTTGCTATAAACACATATTTAAACTACTTTGACTTAAAGTCACCAGTAATGATTTCTTGTGTGTTTATAATAAATGGATATATTATTTCTAAATTTTATTTTAAAATTTTAATGTAGTTTCATAAAATGTTTTGCTTAGTTCCTTGGTTAAAAAAATGGTAGAGAAAGTCCATATAATATAGATGTATACCTAAACATATACATTTCTCTGCACTTTTCCCATAGTGTACATGGGAATTTATCATAGTTGTATATAAAGTAATCCTCACTACTTTTTAGAGTCTATGTAGCATGCTGTATTCAACTAGGTTGTATTGATGGATTGTTTGTATTGTCTGTGTTTACTAGAATTTTGGATCACCTTTCCATTACATAGAGTTTTGCAATTTTTAGCCTTGGCAGGATACTTTATCAAAATATTTTTCAGTATATGTTTAAGATATATTCCAAGAGGTTATATTGCTAGGTCAAAGGGTAAGTGATTAAATAATGTGGTCATATAAGCCAATTTACTTTTCATAGAGATTTAGCATTTTTTCATCCCACTAGCAACTTCTGAAGGTTAGTGTTTAGCTACTCCTTCATTAGCCAAGTATGTTGTTAAACTTTTTGATTTTGTCATTGTAATAGGTGAGAATGTGGCATGTTTCTGGATTATTTAATTCTTTTTCTCTGAAGTGTATGTTCATTTCTGTATTTTTGTAGAATTGCTGAAAAGATTTGTCCAATTTCAGATATTCCTTATTAAGTGTATTAATTTTTCAATATTTCAGATTTCAATTATTTTTTCTTAGTTTGATATTTATTTACTTTACTTCTTGTCTTTTCTTGTCATGCACCTTTTTTAATTTAATAAATTACATCTATTATTTTATATTGCTTCTGAATTTTGAGCTTTAAGTTTTAAAAAGTTTTTCCTCTACTACTTATTGAAAAGGAAACCAAGTTTTCCTCCATCATGTGTATGGTTTTATCCATTTACATTTTAATCCCTGGCCATTTGGGAATATATCCAGATGCATTTTATAATTAATTGGTCAGTTTTTATCTCTTTTCCATATGGCCTCTAATGATCACAATATCAGATATTTAAAAGCACTTTCCTCAATAATTCCTAATTGTTGTTCTATGTCATTTTTCTACTTTAGCCTCTTATTTATTTCATCTGTTCATGTACCCAAAGCATCTTTTGATAATGTTTAAAATTTGTATTTTATCTTGTAGTTCTTTTCTCCTATTAGCTCATTTTTTTTTTAGGTTTTGTTGTTGTTGTTGTTATTTTGCATGGGGGGACTAGTAATTACTTGTATTTATTTATCGCTTCAAAATTTAAAAAAAAATTATTCATGTCCAAGGGAAAAGAGAATTGTGATTTCTTTTTTTATCATTACTGAAGATACTTACATTAATTTTTAGTGAACTCACATCTTTATCATGCAGTCTTCCTTTCCAGAGGCATTTGTTTTACAGTTCATCAAGTCTAATTCTATTCCTGTGTCTCTTTATGATATTTTATTCACCATTTCAAATTCAAACATTTTTAGCATATTCTAGCATTGTACAATTAAACATCAAAATCAAGTATAAATTTAAAAAACAAAATAGAAATGGTATTTAACTTAAAATGGTATACTTAACCAATGAATTCTACATTTTAATCTCTTATACACTGCATCCTCAAAACATTTCTGAGAGAAACAAAACCTAAACACATGGAAATGCAAACAGTGATCACAAATTAGAAGATTTACACATCTTCCCAAATTGATGTATACATGTCATTCAATCACAATTTCCCTTTATTATTTAATTTAAGATTTGTATTTATGAGACACCTTAGACTTTCCTTTGTCATAAAAATAGGGAAACCTACTCCAGTTCAGATTCAGTACTTCTGCTCCCAAATGCCCTTCCCTTCTTTCTTTCTCTGACTAACATACAAAATTAACACAAGCAGGAAAGCATGCCAACATTAGTAGAACTTATCTTTGAACAGTGAGGGATCACATGCATATAATAAAGAAAACCAGTATATGATGTTGAAAGAAAGAATGATCATGGGTAATTGAATAATTTTATTGACACTTATGTTACTATTCTATAAAATTCATTTTATTTTATAATAGCTAAAAATCATTGAATTTCATCATTGAAATTCAAAAGAACTTTTAATAATGATGAAGCAAAAGCAGAATGGAAATCTTTGAGGCTCTAGCTAGCATGATTCACAATTTTTTTTTTTAACCAGGGGTCTAACAGTTTTGTAGGAAAAATAGGCAATAACTGAAGTGCAATGTACTACATTTAACAACAGCACATACTTATGGAGCTTGGTAAAAGAGTGAAAAATGTGATTTAATTGGCCTGAGGGAAGCAGGAGGGCAGTAGGCCTTCCCAGAGTTGCTGGCATATAAACAGTAAGAAGGACAATATCTTTAAATAGCATCTCTTCCTGGAAACTTTTGAGATATAAAAGATTTTCCTAAAGTGTTCAAAAGCAATAATGGATAAGATATGAAAATGGATTGCATGATTTTTGTCAAAATATGCTATTATAAAATATTTTTAAATGTAAGAGTTTAGAATACCTGATTATATAAAGTATGAATTTTTGATTAATAAAAAAATTAAATATTATACTTTATTTTAAGAAGATAAACTCTTTTTAGGGATATTCTTACAGCCTTACTTTGTTGTCAGTTCTTATTGTGGTTTTTCTTTGTTTTGATTTTCACTGGTAATGAAACATTGAAAAGCAAAATTTGTGTTTCCAATATGAATTTTGATCTGATTCTTCTGAGTAAAATATTCACACCTTCTGTATTGATGCTTACATACCCTATATGCTCTGAAATTGCTTGGAGTTTGAACTAGACAGGGTTCCCTAAAGAAATATATTTTTAAAAAATTTAAAGAAGATATATGTCTGTGTTATAGTTTAGGTGTAAGATGTCCCCAAAAGCTCATGTGCAAGACAGTGTTCAGAGATGAAATGATTGGGTTATGAGAACTTTAACCTAATTAGTGCATGAACCCACTGATATGGATTAAGTGGGCAGTAACTTTAGGAAGAAGAGGAGTGGCTGGCAGAGGTGGGTCACTGAGAGCATGGCTTTAAGTTTATGCTCTTTTTCCTGTAGAGAGCAGAGCACGCTCTCTGCTTCCTGATTGCCATGTCCTGAACTGTTGTCCTCTTCCATGACCTTCTTCCATGATGTTATGCCTCACCTTGAGCACAGAGCAATGGAGTCAGCCATCTATGGACTGAGAATTGAAACTGAAAGCACTGAAAAAACTTTTTCTCCTCTATGTTATTTTGTCAGGTCTTTGGGTCACAGCAGTAAAAAATTTGACTAAAATAGTATTTAAAAAATGCACATATACATTTATATATAAAAAGGGATATATAATAAAATGTATGTAATATATAATATATAATAATCTAGGATATTTGATTATATAGGTATATACCAATAGGATACACATATATATGTATATATGTGTGTGCAAGTATGTGTATATATACTGAGTTTTTAAAATTGCTGGCATTTAGACAGTAAGGATAAGGAGATACATGTATGTATATGTATTAATTATCTCTATACATCTTTATGTCATTATATCGTGTGTGTGTACATGTATATGTGTACGTGTGTGTGTGTTTAAAGACATTAATGATTATTATAAGGTATCAACTCATCTGATTATAAAGGCTAAAAATTCCCATGATCCTCTATATAATTTGAAGACCAAGGGAAGTTTGTTATATAGATAGAAGGTTGGAGATCCAATGGTGTAGATTCCAATCTGAATTCAAAGATCTCTGAACCAGGAATACAGGAGGCAGGTTGTGATCAATGTTCTAGGTCAGAGAAACAAAGAGAAGGTAAATCCTATCTTCCTGTCATTATCTCCTATTCACCCCTCAGTGGATTGGAGAATGCCCAAACACATTGGGTAGCATCATTTGATTTGATAAATATAGCAATGAAATGCAAATCTCTTCTAGATATAACTTCACAGACATACTCAGAAATAATGTTTGATCCATCAAGGTATCATATGTCCAGTCATGTTGGCACATAAAACTAAGCATTAGAGACAGTCTGTATTTAGATTTTACAACTTAGGAATTAAGGCCTTGTCTATTGTCACTATTGTGGAAGAAGCACTGATGTGCGTCCTGGCTTTGCAAGAAAGCAGATAACTGAATAGCTGCTACTGGGAGATGCTTCACAAGTTAGTGTTAGTTTCTCTGTTCTTTGACTGCTATTTAACCAGCCAGACTTTCTGGAAGTTTTTATTTTCCCTTAAGTACAGGAAGATATAGCTGAATTGGAAATTTTAAAGCACATCTTAAAGAGGGAAATATACAACATTTAACTCCTACGACCTTAGGAATTGACATCTTAGTCTTTAACTTTCCTGTAGAATCTTTAAAAGTAGAGAAGAATCATGAATGTGGCGTTTTCTTTGTGGAAGCTTTTTTTAGTAACTGCAGTGAAAAGTATTCATATGTGCTTAAGTTGTCATAGTTATTAATAGTTCTGAGAACTTCTCTTAGATTTCCCAGTATATTCAGTTAATACTCAAATCTTTGCTTAAAAGTTGACCTGAACTTATTTTCTAATCTGCAAATAATTCTAAGATAGAAATAAAGTATGATTCTAAAGCTGTGTATCTTATGCAGCATTTCTTGAAATTATTTATCTTGCTAGTAATGTTCTGTAGCTACATTTTTCCTCAAAAGGATGTCCAGTTCTTCCAGCAACATTTACTAAAGTATATCTTCCTACATTTAATGATCATAGGACCTTTTATAAGATCAACTGACAAATATATGGACTATATTATGTTTTATTAATCTATAATTCAACTGACAAATATATGGACTATATTATATTTTATTAATCTATGATTCTATCAGTTTTCTAAGCTCTGACTTTCTGATTCCTATAGGTTTATATAGAGTTTTTAAATCAGGAAATGCATATTTTCTAACATTGTTTCTTCATCAGAATTGTTTTGGGTATTCTGGGTCTTTATTTTCTATGTAAATTTTTAAAATTTCTGGAAATTTTCTTAAAAGATTTGTAGAGAAATTGGGGGTATTACATTAAATTTGTAGAACAATTTGGATAGAATTAACATTATTTTTCTTCCAATCCTAGGTCATACAACATTTTCCCTTTTATTGAGATTTAGGATTTTTTTTTCTAATTCTCAAGTACTTACATTACATGTATTTTATAAATTTCTACTCTAAATATTTCATGTTTCTATTACTATAAGAATTATTCTCCTTATAGCAAAGATTTTTTTGTTCACATCTAAAAATTTTGCATATTGACCTGGTCTCCACAAATACATGTACTTATTCTCAGAGTTTATAATGCTGTTTCCTGTAAGTCATCTGTTAGGTAGTATGATTTTTACCCATCTTTATAATTTGCTTTTTTGTTTGTTTGTTTTCTTGCCCTTTCTACTGCTTAGGGATTCTAGGACAATATTGAATAGAGGTGGTGAGAACAAATATCCTTTCTTCCTCCTGTATAATCATATTTTCACCATTAGATGCTTTATACATATAATTCATCATATTCAGGGAGTGTTCTATGACTAATTTGTTGAGATATTTTTTACTTATGCATTAAATTTTGTCACATTGATTTTGGCACCCATACTGATGAGGATATTGTTGTTATCTTCTAATTTATAAGTGTGATGACTTATATTGTTTAATTTCCATTCCTGGAATAAATACAACATGATCATGTATTTCTGTTTCACATACTGTTAAGTTGAATTAGCTTATATTTTCTTCCTGAGTGCTCTATGTTTACAACAATATTATGGATTTTGTAGTAATATATTTTTTTTTGCATTTTGTATGAGTGTAATACTATTTTTTAAAAAAATTAATAGGAAATTCTCTCTTTATGTTGGTTTTCTGAAAGACTTATGGATGTTCTATATTACATCTTTCTTTCATGGTTAATAAAATGTTCTAGCAAAATTTAACTTGTGATGGTTTTCTGTATAGAAAAGATTTTAGCCATTTCATTTTTATTTCTTTAATAAATATATGTTTATTTAATTCATTCTATTTATGTTAGTTTTGGTAGGTTTTGATTTTCAAGAAAAGTAGGATCATAAACTTATATTTTTATTTTATAATATTATCATTTAAACTGTTTTTTTTTCAAAACACTTTTGTCTCTGACAAATTTTTATATAATTTCGTTAAGCTTAATATTTTTCTTGTGACCTTTGTGGATGTATGGATTATTTATAAGTGCATGTTTAGTTTCAAAATATTTGGAAATATCCAAATATTTTTAAAATTTGATTCCTTTAGATTTAGAGAACATATTCAGTGTAGTTTTGTTATATTAAACTTAGTAAGGCTTCTTTTAGAGCTCCAAAAGTCATATATCTTGGATTATAGTCAACATGTGTTCAAAAAGAACATCTAGTCATGAAAAACAGTGTGGGCATTCCTCAAAAATTAGAAATAGAATTACAGTATGATCCAACAATCTCACTACTGGGTATATATACAAAAGGATTGAGATTAGTATGTAACAGAGACATCTGTGCTCCCTTGTTTATTGCAGCATTAGTCACAGTAGTCAACGAATGGAATCAACCAGTGTGTACATTGACAGATAAAAGCATGAATAAATGAGACATATGTTCAGAATAGAATTGAGTCTGTTGCAACAAAATGTAGAAATATGCAGAATATTATACTAAGAGAATAAGAACAGAAAGACAGGTATTGCATATTCTCACTTCTATGTGAAGGCTAAAATGTTCGTGTCACAGAAGTAGAGAAAAGAATAATGATTATTGGACCCTGTGTAGAATATGAGGAAAGGGGATATGGAGAGACATGCCAGCAAACTTGATCTGATCATTGTGCATTCTTTAGATGTATTAAAATATCACACTGTACACTATAAGTATATATAATGACAGTATGCCATTAAAAATAAAAACGTATTTCTAAAAAAAATTATTCAGTAATTGCCATTGTAATATATTTTTTATATTTATTAGGTAAAGTCTGTTAATAATATCATTCATGTCCTCTAAGTTCTTACATATTTGACTACTTAATTGCTCAGAATGGATTACTGAAATTTCTAACTACAGTTGTTGATTTGCTACTTTCTATCATGTGTACTTTCAGTTTTTCATGTATTTCGAAGCTCTGTTGTTAGTTGCATACACACATGTGATTTTTATGCCTTCCTTGTGAAATTTCTCCTTTAGTTTTTGGCATTATTCTCTTTTTAAATTGTGTTGTAAGAAACTTGGCTCCTGGTACTAATACAGCTTCCCTGATGTCTTGTGATTAACATTTGTGCAGTATATTTTCCTATGCTGAGGTTTGTAAATATGTTCTTCACTCTTCTCTGACTTGCTTTGTTTCTGATGCAGTATCAATATTGTTCTCATATTAAATCCATTGTGAATTAAGACACTTTTCTTTCTCGAGACATTTCCCAATGTCTTTACCTGTTGGTATGATTTTCAGTAATGTCATTTTGTCTGTTGGTATGATTGTTTTATGTTTATTTTAATTATAATTTATTGAGCTCTTGGAAATGATGGGTTTGTATTTATTCATAGCTGCTGGAAATTTTTCAATTTGCCTTTCTTCACGTACTTTATGCCCCCTTTTCTGAGACTCTAACCCCAAGTTCCTTATACTGATCCATGTTATGCAACAACCTATACTTTCCTTATGTATTTACTTTTTTCTCTTGATGATTCAATTTGGATAAATTTTATTACCATATTTTCAAATTCCCTAGTCTTTTATTTTTCTTTTCATCTGTTTGAGCACAGCCTGTGAATATATAATTTTAGATATTATAATTGTAGCACTATAGACCATGTTCTTTCCTTTTTCTATGTCATTTTCTCTTTATCTTAATTAATATTTTCCTTAAAATTCTTGGATATATCTGCTAATTCCATTATGTTCATCATATGCATCCAGTTCTCTTGATACATTTCTCTTCTGCTTATGTGTCACATTTTGTGACCCTTTGTCAGTCTGATTTTGTTGTTGTTTTCATATGCTGGTTGATATGATCATCACCTCAATAAGTTACAGTTTTTTGTTTCAGGACAGATTTGCTTTATTGGAAAATACAGTGGTATAATTGAGGATTAGAAGTTGAATCCCTGTATTTTAGCATTTTTTAGGGTAAATTTTAAAGAGCAGGTACTTAAAAGCAGCCTCACTTCCAAGTCTTGGTGTTTTATGGTCCCTACAGATTGTGCCAGTTAACTCAAAAAATAATTCTTTTTATCCTAATCGAACTCAAAATTTCTCAGACTTGGGGTTCTGGTGACTTTTGTGCTTATAGCTCCCCAGTAGTTGTTCTTTTTCTCTTCAAGATTAGCCTAGGATTCAACAGAAGACTCAAAAGGGCCCTTGTAGTGGTTTCTAGGTTCATCCCTCCAATAAGCAGCTTCCTCTTCCACTATACTCCTACATAAATTTTAGTTTCTCTAAAATTGGCTCATATAAACCACTGTACTCTTATCTGTGTGTCTAGTAAAAGCCTCCTGGCAGAAACGGGCTGATCTTAGGTTTTATCTATTTTTTCCTTTCCCTCCGGCATCAATGTTCTGTACTACCTATTTCCCAGATGTGAAAATAGTTTTCCAAAAAATACATTTTTCCTATTTTTTTTCTTTTTTAATTGTTCAGATGAGAAAAGACGTCTGGTATGATTTTAGACTATCATGGTTACCAACGGAAATCTTTATTTCTTTCTTTATAAAAATATATACCTCATTAGAATACCTTATGTTTCTACCTGGAACAAAATTCCCTTATTATTTTCACTTCTTTAGATCTTTGGTAAATATCACCTTTTTTTCCCTCAGGAAACTCTTTGAACTGTTTGTAAATGACCATTTGTTTGCTGTCACATTGTTTTCTGCTTTCTATATATCTTCTTATACTATATTCCACAATACTTGTTTTCTAATTGACTTATGATTATCATAACTGAATTGTACACACAAAAGAAGTATGGATATACACAAAGGAATTATGATAGAAAATTATGAAATATATAGTACCATGAATGTGAATAATTAAATATAAATTTGAAGGAGAATTAGTTTTAAGTTTAAGCCACAGCATCATGGCTCTTGTAAGATATGGCCAAATGTAGTCACATTGTAGTCTAATTGGACCAAAGGCACATGAATTTGAAAATTTTTAAAATATGGAAGTGAAAGTTTAAATGTTAATACTAAGATGGGGCAAAGTATAAAGAAAACTAATGATAAATTGATGATTGAAAAACTATATTGTTATTCACACGTTTTCTCCTGAGTTCATATAATTCAGATAGTGGTATACATTAGAGGTGACAGACTTACGTGGGAAGAATTTAGAATAGCTAGGTCAAGATATGATGACAGAGTGTAGGAGACAATGAGGAAAACTAGTTGAATTCTAATCTTGGTTTTTCTTTTTCTAGGGTGCATGTATAGTTCTTCTTTTAATTGAACGAGAGAATAGATGATGAATAAAAATATTGGGAGAAAGATTTTATTATTTTAGCATGTAAGTTTGGAGATACCTGCTGCAATTTTAAGTATATATGTCTAACTGGTGTTTGCAGTTGGAATCTTCAGTTCACAGAAAGTACAGGGAATAGAATAACAAGTGAGACAAGACCATAAAACAACAATGAGCCAAATTCATATGGAGAGTTATAAAGATAAAATGACCCATTTTACCTAACACATCAGTCATATGAGAAAATAAAGGGAAGATTATTTTGTTTAATATAAAAGTGTGTATAAGTTTTAAAACTCAGTGTAATACTTTAATGTCCCTTTTGATTTCCACAAGCAAAGTATAAAACATTTTGGAAAATTCAGGGATATTAAATGTGGATGGCATCGCATATGTTATTAAGAAAGGAAATAATTTTATTTAATTAATTGCAAAGTATTCATAATTGGTCTCACTAAAAACAGTCTATATTAGGTAAAGAGAAATAGTTAACTTATAAATAAAATTGTGTATGATATCTATGATTGATTTAAGATTTGGTAACAAAGAAACATACTTACCAGACATACCCCACGCCAAACACACATGCCTGAGATATGTATGTGTTACCATACATAACAACAAAAACAAAAAAAAAGAACATTTTTCCAGGTTGAGGGTATAGCTCAGTAATAAAGTGCTTGCCTAGCATGGGTGAGGCCTTGGGTTCAATTCTCAGCACCACATAAAAACAAATAAATAGAGGTTAAAAAATGAACATTCTTGTACCAAGATGATGAAAGGTACATACAAATATATTGCACCACATTTCAGTACTTCTGCATATTTTGGTATTTCTATGACATTAAAAAATAGAGTTCACTATCCATAAGTCTTAGAGATACATATACATATTCATGTATGTATGTGAATGTGTGTGCATGCATGTATATGATACTTTAAATTACAAATTATATATAAAATTACTATGGAATGAGTATGGAAGAAGAAGGTCAAAAGCAGACATCTTGGACCCGCTACTAATGAAGGTATTCAGAAAAACATTAGGTGCTAAGGAATTCATACAATCATCTAGGAAAGGAATAGAAAGGACGGGTGGGGGAATTTGATCATGATAGTGAAAATTAAAGTTACGAAAGATGCAAGACACCATAATTTAGTAAAATTAAGAGTTCTCAACTTTTTCAGGTTGGGAACAGAGAGAGAATAAATTCAGTTTTAAAGTAAAGATTTTGGACTTGGACAACAGGAAGGGTGAACAGTATTGCCACCAACCAAATGATGGATAGAAAAAGGAGTGCAGCCTTAGGAGAAAATATAATTTATGTGTCCTAATTGTAATGTATATTAGAGAAGATGCACTTCGGAAAAGCTGGGCCATATGAGATCTCACCAAAGTGAGTGGCATCTCATTATCTCTTCATGCACAATGAATTTCAAGTCTGGCTAATGTCACTATTGATATGTTTTGACTTAAATATGTTTAAAATTGTATTTATGTAAATGTTCTTATTATAATAGAACTTAAGAATATTAAACTTACTTCTATGTGTCTATGTTTATAGATCATTCATCTGTTCTTTTTCTTTTTAAAAACTTAATAAATGCCAGTCTGGAATTGTTTTAGTTACTTATAATTATTCATCACATCACTTTGATTATCATAGGGCATTTTACTCTTCTTTTTAATTCTTGGTTAAATACATGATTTCATAGTGTTATAGTTCAATCTTGGAGTTAATGTCAGTTTTAATATGTAATATGCAATTTTTTGAAATGAGGACTATAATTAAAAAATTAACAGAATGTTGGTAATAAAATATACAGAGCAATTCAGATCATCTACACATGAGTCTTTTTTAATTTAAAAATACTGTCATTAAGTTAATGTCTTGCCAAATTAAATCAGGTACTGCTTCTATATAGGCATGGAAACATTTTTTTATAAGATTTTTTAACATGTTTCCATTGCTTGTGAAGATGCTTAAGTTGCTGGCAAATATTTAGGGTTGGACTCTAAAATATTTCAAAGCGACTTATAAATAGTTAGTGTCATTTAATTTGGCCTGAAATCAAGTGCATAGAAAGGCATTGTCCTACACTGTTCTACTTCTGTGTGATTCATATTTCTATGACATTAAAATATAGTTTGCCATTAATAAGACATATCTTAAGGAAACATAAATGAATGTGGTGTATTTATTATCATAATCCTGTGTCCATCTGTAGGGAGGTCCTTCTTACTTTATTTAAGTCTTCATTGGAAGTGTGTAGCAATCACTACTCTCAACTTCCTGCCTTTATCTGTACTCCATATCTGAAAAATATTTGGAGATGATCCCTACGCATTTGCAACCTCCACCAATTATTTCATATCCAAGAATGCCAAAATAAAAATTGAATTGTCACTATGGAAGCTTTATTCTGTAATATTACTGTCTCTCATTAAAAAGAATAAAATGTCTTGCTTTTGGTGAACAGCAAAAAACAAACAAACAAAAAAAAAAACAAGGTAGATTTCAAATTATCTGTGTTTGAATTCCATATGAGTAAATTAATTCTGGATACACTGAAACACCATTTATAATAAGACAGAAATAATTCAGCAAGAGCAACACTATTTCTGACATTAAATCATTTTATAATAGATGTTTGCCCTACATATGTAGCCTAAATATATGAAGTGTACATCACAATACAACTGTAGGATACATAGTCAGGAAAATTTCTACTTGGTCATCCTATGAAAATTATGTAAGTTTTTAGTGTATTTCTGTGGTTATTGGTAGCATCAAATGATAAATGTGGAAGTTAGTTGCAGCTAAATGGATATATAAATTTTGCAGAGATGACCATTATTTTAGATTCATTTCACACACCTATACTAGAATGCCAAATGATATTCTTAATGTTTTCTGGAAACAACAATGAAATGAAAACAATTAAAATTATTATTTTTTATAAAAGGAAGAATTTCTACTGGAGAACAATTTGAAATGGATACAGAGCTATGAACATGATGCAGTTGCAATACATTTCATAATGAAGGCACCTGGGGAACATCTGACCCAGGTTGTCTAAAAAAGATGTCATATGTTCTAAGAAGAGCTTAAGATCCCAGTATTCATTATATAAATTCTCTCATCTCATACAGTGGCCTTCATTTTATCAACACTGGAATTATTATTGGTAGAAATTTCCTGAAACCCACAGGCTTTCAATTCAACACAGAGGAACAAACTGTATTCTTATAGATTTTTTATTTTTCACTTTTCTCTAATAGACTCTGTAAGATGCCCGCCACACGTTCCTTCTTCCTGAGGAGTGCTTCTCTATTCATCTGTGGACTCATGGCTTTATCTTTCACTAAACTGATATGTTACTCACTGCTGCATGAGTAGAAAGGAATTATACCCTGCCCTGAATTTTGGCAGAAAGAGTAGTTTGTTGCTTGAAACTGAGCTAAAATTAGCTTCTATACTGGGGAGAAGTATAAACACCTTGTTCTGTCCTAGGCAATAGTATTGAACATTTTCCCTTGGCTTCTGCATTTTGGATTTTAGTCTTACAGCATCTTGCATACAATGTTATAGATTGCAGTAGTTTACAGATTGGAAAAAATTCTGATCTTGAACCTTCATGAATTATTTGGGAAGCAAGATAGTGGGAAGTTTTGAAGATGGGCATGTATTGTAGATCAATGACATATTTAACATTATAGAAAGTAATTGTATATTACCATATTTGTGTATTATCAAGTAAATCAAGGGGTGAATTAAGTGAATTAACATTTTATGTGTTCCCTGTTATACAGTTTCTGGAGTAGAACTTCTTTTAATGGAATCATCTGTGTTTTTAAGAAGAATGTTTATAAAACATGCAAAGAACAGCTGCCAGTACTTGCAGCTGCAAGACAGAAATATTGTAGTACACAGTTTCTATTTGTGTGATGCAGGTAAAGTTGAGAAGGACCTATTGTAGGTAAAATGGGGACATATTCGAAACTGTTGGTGTTCTTATTGTATTAATTTAGCCAGACTGAACATCCTTTTTGAAAACTTCTCTAGTTGAAGTATAGTCCTCATTCTCTCTGATATAGAAGATATCAGTACTTAATAGCATTTAAATGAAATTCTTTGTTTGACCTATGAGCTCAAGTATGAATTTCATATCTGAAATTTATCCATGAAATTTTTTGGAATTTTAATCCCAGTTAAACTTTGCCATGTTCACTACTCTCAAATATTTTACTCAGTTATGCTAGACATATGGATAAAATACATGAAACAACCTTCTTGGCTTATTAAGAATTCAATACAATAATTTATGACAATGAACATTCTATATGGAATATAAATAATACTGAATATAATTATTTTTTCTTTTCTGCATTCATCTACAATGAATTATACTTTAAAACAATTTATTTTCAGTCTTTTACATACATTAAAATATGTGCATGTATACAATGAATACATAGGTGTATGCTATTACATTCTATTACATTTTAAAAGTGTAAATATTTGTATAATAATGTAAAAAATATTAGAATACATTCATCTTCAGCACTGATTGGATAAATGTTATGTACAAGGAAGGAAAGAGTTCCTAAAAGATAGAAATTTGTTATTATTAACTAAATTAGGGAACAACAGAGAAACATTCCTTTGTATTTAAAATGTTCTCAGATGGTGCTTTAGTGAGGTTTTTCGATGCTTTGAATAAAAGACCTGATGAGAACACATTTTAGAGGAGAAAAAATTTATTTTGTTGGCTCACAGTTTCAGAGGTCTCAGTCCCTAGACAGCTGGCTGCAATGTGAAGCCCGAATATCATGGTTGAATGATGTTGTGGAGGTAATGCCCACATGATGATCAGAAAAGTAGAAGAAGGAGACTAAGCTCAACTCACCAGATGTATACTCCAAAGACACACCCCCAATGACCCACCTCTTCAAGCCACACCCTAACTGCCTACAGTTACCACTCAGTTAACCCTTTTCAGGGGATTAATTCACTAATTGGCTTAAGCCTTTCATAACCCAATCATTTCACCTCTGAATGATCTTGCATGGTTTCACACATGAGCTTTGGGGGAACAATTGTGAATATATGAAATTTAAATTTTTTTTTTTTTTTTTTTTTTTTTTTTTTACTTTGTATTTTAATTTTTTTTTTTTTTTTTTTTTTATTGGTCGTTCATAACATTACATAGTTCTTAATACATCATATTACACGGTTTGATTCAAGTGGATTATGAACTCCCGCTTTTACCCCGTATACAAATTGCTGTACCACATCAGTTACCCTTCCATTGATTGACATATTGCCTTTCTAGTGTCTGATGTATTCTGCTGTCTGTCCTATTGTCTACTATCCCCCCTCCCCTCCCCTCCCCTCCCCTCCCCTTTTCTCTCTCTACCCCTTCTACTGTAAATCATGTCTTCCATTTGTATTCTCTTGACTTACCCCTCCTTACCTCTTATATGACATTTTGTATAACCCTGAGGATCGCCTTCCATTTCCATGCAATTTCCCTTCTCACTCCCTTTCCCTCCCACCTCTCATCCCTGTTTACTGTAAATATTCTTCTCAAGCTCTTCGTCCCTACCCTGTCCTTGTTTACACCCCTTATATCAAAGGAGTCATTTGGTATTTGTTTTTTAAAGATTGACTAGCTTCACTTAGCATAATCTGCTCTAATGCCATCCATTTCATCATGGGAAAAGAGAAAAGAAAACTATTGATTAGAGATTTTAAATAAACCTAGGGAAATAGTTTACTTAGTAATATCACTGATTCATATGCTTGTACGATATAAACATATAAATATTTTATTCTTATAGCATAAGTTTTTTATTCATGTTCATTGCAAACAAAAATTTTACCCAATTAGTTTTCTAGCAACTGTTTGTATTTCAGTGGCTAAAACAGATGACTACTATTTTATACTTGAATTTGAGAAATACTAAAATTAATTGAACAAAATGTAAAGATGAAAGATTTATGGAATATGCCTCATCCTTTTATCAGTGAAACTGAATAAATATTGTCTTTGAAATAATTTCTTTTAAATTTAAATTCTATTCCATGATATTATGCATATAAACAATGATGAATAAGGTAAAATTTCTTGGGGATTGTGGAAAACTTGAAGGTAAAATAAGAACAATACTGTGTTATCTTTTATACCGTGAAGTATTGAAAACAAGGCCATATCATATTTTAAGTTTTTATTTACAACGATATTTTACTTCTATAATTCATTTAATTGTTCTTGACATATATTTGATTGTTTCCTGAAGCACTGAAAAATATTGGAAAAATTTTAATTCAGTTAAGGTTATTGAATATGAAGATTGCTTGCTTTCCCTCTCTCTCTCTCTCTCTCTCTCTCTCTCTCTCTCTTTCTATAACATCTCCATCACAAATAATTTTTCTTATGAATTAATTTAGACCAGCAGAGTGTAGAGCATAAAATATTGTAACACATGGTTATTATTCACAAATCTTCAGATAGGAAAAATGTATCAGTCTTTATAGAAAAAGAATGAAGGGTTGGGTATGGTTGCTCATGCCTGTAATCTCAGTGGCTTGGGAGGATGAGGCCTGAGGGTTGCATGCTCAAAGCCAGCCTCAGCAACTGAATGAGACCCTGTCTTTAAATAAAAAGGGCTAGACTTATGGATCAGTAGTTAAGCCACCTGGGTTCAATCCCCAGTACCAAAAAAAAAGAAGGAATGACTTACCTTGCTCATGGTGGGGGGTGGGGCGGAAATCTAGAATCAAAACACAGAAAGAACTATACTAGGAATTCAATGTCTAGAAAGCATTTACTGCTTTTTATTTATTTATATAGTTTTTATTTATGTCAACAATTAAGAACTAAGTGCATACTGTGTGCCAAATTTTAAGTAACTTATTAGGATTTACAGCTGTCTTTGTTATATTCACTGTATAATTACTAAAATTATTATTTCAGATGATAGTCCACTCTGTGGAGCTTAACAACAATCTCATAGTCAAGAAATATTGAGTGATTTGAGAGATTGCCAAGATCTTATTATATGTGGTATATATGATTATAATCTCTAAGAGTTACATTTACATGAGATAAATATCTCTACATAGATGTCATATGTCTGCAGTGTATTAATACATGTTAATGTATCATACACTATTATCTAGTGTAATATTAAAGAGATTATAAATATTAATATATATTGTGCCAGTTAATATAGGATCATAGTTGTTATATGCATGTATTTGTATGCATATATGTGTATATATGTATACACACATATACAGATAGATAGATTAGTGTTACTGTAATCCCAGCTGCTCTGAAGCCTGTGGAAGGAAGATGACAGGTTCAAAGCCAGCCTCAGCAATATCCCATATAGTGAATAGACTAATCAGAAAAGGTGCATAGATTAATCAGAAAAGTCATAAAACTAGAGGAACACCCAGTGAATAATTAGTAATTGGTGTACTTAGGCTAAGGGAAAGTCAAATGAATAGAAATTTTGTAATAGTGGCATTGAACAATATTATAGATCTAAATGGTAAACAAAAAGTGTTTTTCTAATAGTATCTTTAGTTATATTAGTTTTGTACTTTAAAAAATATATCTATATATTATTGTGAGTTAATATTGGCTTGAAGAATTTCTACCCAGTTAGTGAGCTTTGGGTACACATGAGAATGTTTTTTCTTTAAGATTTGTATGTTTACCTGATTTAAACATTATACAATGTATACCTGTGTCAAAAAGTCATATAATGTCCCTTAAATATGTAAAATTTTTATATTTTACACACCAGTTAAAATTTTACATTAAAAAAGAATAAAACAACAAATATTAATATATCATTTTATTGTAAGTTTGGGAATAAATTTAAATTACTTACTGAAATATTGTTTAACATATATGAGTTGAAATCACTGACTACTCTTTGTTTCATACGAGCTTATGTACTGCATTTTAATTCTGAATCTATCTTTTAATTCTGAATCTATCCACCTGGAATTAAGACAGACCTCAGAGGTGATCAGAAAACTACCCTCCCTTCAGACACCTACTGCAAATAATACTCCCAGGACACCTAAACTTCTTACTGACTAGATACAAATTCATGGTTCCCATGACCCTCAGATTCAATAGTTTGCTAACCTAACTCTCAAAATTCAGGAAAGCACTATACTTAAGGTTTCAGACTCATGTTGAAAGATTCAACTCAGGATGAGCTCAATGAAGAGACACCTCACACATTTCGTATGTTCTGGGAGGAACAAATCTTTGGTGTCCTCACTTTGGGGAATAAGTATGCATCACCATCCTTGCAGATCAATGTATCCACCAACCAAGAAGCTCTACTAAGCCCAAGGTGCAGAGTCTTCTCTGGGGTTCTTTTACTTAGGCATGGTTGGTAAAATCTTTATCTACATGACTGTACTTGAGTTTTAGATCCCAAGTCTCCCTGGAGGTTGGACTAGTTGAAAGTTCTAATTCTCTAATCACATGGTTGGTTTTCTTGGTGTGATTTTTCCCATCCTGAAGCTTTCTAGGAGCCCACCATGTGTCATTTTGTAGCACGCAAAAGAGATTGTCATTGGAGGAGCTCATGAGTTACAGTGAGGCTCCTATTATTTGGGAAATTCAAGGATCCAAGTTTTTCCTTCCAAGAACCAGGGACAAAGGACAGTAAATTTCTTCACTGTATAGCAACCATCCTTCTGTCATATTGGAATTCAAAGTCATATCTATGAGGGTTGATAATATCTTATTGGGTGTAACATACACAATTTTGGAATAATTTCATTCATAAGAAATTAGGAATATAAGAATTTTAACTATCATTTTTTAAATTTATTCTTATTTTTTTTCTTATTATAATAAAAACAAGGACTGTAATAGAAAAAAATACTATTACTAGAATGTTATGATGTTTCTTATTGTTTTAAATTATATTTAGAGATACTGTTAAAGTTTGGATATGAAGTATCCCCACAAATACTCTTGTGTTGATTCAGGAAGTGAAATTATTAGATTATGAGAGTTGTAACTGATTGAATGGATTAACCCTTTGGATGGCTTAAAACTTTGAATGGCCTAACTGGATGGTAATGGTAGGTAGGTTGGGTATATCTGGAGAAATTTAGGTCATTGGGTGTGTGCATATGGAGTTTTTACTCTCTCTGCTTTATTGCCATCATGAATTGAGCAGTTTTCCTGCACCAGGCCCTTACTCCATCATGTTCTGCCTCATCTTGGGCCTAGAATAATGGAGTCAGCCTGTCAAAGACTAAAGCTCTGAAACCAGGAGCCAAAATAAACTTCTCCACCTTTAAGTGTTTCTTGTTAGGTTTTTTGGTCACAGCAATGAAAGGCTAACACAGATACTTAATATAGTATTAGTATGTACATATTAGATGTAGCTTATGCCATTCTAATAAAATTCTAATATGCCATTCTTTTCTTCTTTATTATGACAACACCATTGCAAAAACAAATTACAAGAACTTTTTACTTCATAAAATTTTAATCTGTAATATAGTTGAAATATAATTTATATTTCCACAAATAATTTCTAACACATGATTTCAGAACTATTTCTAAAATTAAAGACAACTCTGTGTAAGTTGAGAAAATTTCATTCCTATGAAATTTTTTTTTTCATTTCTATGAAATAGAAAAATAAAATGTGTCATGAGTCTGAAAAATGCACATAAAATGTGGAGATGAATGTTTGCTGATTCACCAGATTGTAAATTTTCATGAGCAGTTGTGCTTAAAACTTTGTGTAAATACCAGTTAAGCAAATTACTAGCATAAAATACCACAATTTACATAGGACTATGGGCTGTTAAGGGAATAGGAATATATTTAAATCAGCAGAAATTCTGTTTGAAAAATAAAGGTTCTCTCAAGTTCATACACTTTTTCTCTTCGCACTTGGAAAAAAAGTCCAAACTTTGCATTATTTTATATTTCAATCTTACATTTGACATATGCATAGATGTGATTAAATGATTGCAGGCAAAAAAAAAGTAAGGTTCTTAAAAATGATTGTCAAATACTAAGATATAAATGTCTTAAAAAATCTGTCGGATATCTCAAAACTTTTCAAAGCAAATACCCCCACCACACACACACACACATGGTGAAGAAACCACATAGACATTTATTCTGTCAAAAAACATCATGAACACTAGTTTAAGTTCATCTCTTGGAAGAAATTTGGCAGCTCCTATGAGGAGACTGAACTGCTTTCATGAATAGATTAAAAAGGGAAGTCCCAATTGCTTACTCAGTCCCTGTGCTTAAAATAATGAAGTGTCCAATTAGCATATTCTTTCATCCCTTTCCTAAATAGTAATATTGAAGCAAAAAGGGATGTTCATCTAATCATGTATTTCTGTCCTTGATGCATGGCATTGAATTAATGATGTCAGGGATACAGACTAAGAAATAAACTCATCAATTTCCCTGAAGGAGCTTACACTCCAGTTAAAATAAAGATAAATGCATTGCTTTTGGTGGTGACAGCCAAAATAGAGGTCAGTGATTACCTGTAGGAGAGAGGATGATTGAAGTACTTCAAAGGCAGTTTACTAAAAGAGAAGAGACTCCAGAGGGATACAGGAAGGTGGAAAGGAGATTAAAAGCTCTGTTACTGTCAGGAGTGCATCTAGTCTATCTGCCTCCCTTCTTTGCTATGCTCTATGTTTTTGATTAATCAGCACTCTTTCCTCTTGAAGTCATTTTGTTTTGAAAATGACATTCTAAAGGGTCTATTCCTTTTTCTTACACAAACACATTCTCAAAAATATGATATCAACATACACCTGTAGGTAACATAAAATATGTAAATCACAAACCAAATATCATCACAAATTTTAGCATATTTCTTTCTTTGCTTAGACTATTATTCATTGTTACATTCAAAACTCTTAATCAGTGTGCTGTTTTTCTTTGCTGTGTTTGAGTGTGTGATATAAATTTATAAGCTTGAATGCATTTGGTCTGTAGAGTGTAGCTTTTTATATTGTTGCTAATATGACATAATACTAATGGGTTTTGGTTTGTTTTTGTTTGTTTGCTGAGTTATCAGGAAAACTACTAAAATCTTACAGAAATTGTCCATTTAATTATTACAAAAAATGAGGATAAATTATTATTATTATTATTATTATTATTATTATTTTAAGATAAATAAGTTGAGAGAAATTAAGTAAATATAAACGTTTTACTTCTAATAAGAGGTGGGACTATAATACGGAACATATTTGATTCTAGTTCTTATTTATTGCACTGGAACTAGATTGAGTTCTCATGGCTCCAATTTTCTCCTGGCTCAACATTGGATTGGACCAATGCAATGAATGAAAACTAATAACCATTCCTGCAATTACTGTTGATATATAGAAAGTCTCAGCCAATAACCCAGGACCCAGAAATATCTCCATTTATATTTAAGCCACAGTGAGCAGCTGCCACCAGGTGGCACCAAATACAATTAAAAAGAAAAAAAAAAAAAAAAAAAAAAAGATGAATGTAGCTGTTATCCTGGACTGTTCTTGGTTTAGCATGCTCAATGTTACATTTTGCAGCTCTGTGATTTACAGTATTGAGTTTTTTTTGGAATACATTTATCTTGTTCTAATGGAGTTTTTGGTATTTTGATTTGAATTGAAAAGAAAATTCTAAAAGGAGAATATTAAAATTTTATGGATGATTACACATACCTTTAAGGAAAGTTATAGATATTTAGCCTTTGAAAGCAATATAAGGTTAGCAAAAAAACTGGAAATCCATTAATTTTAGACTCATGGAATGACTGAGTTTTCTTCCCAGGATCTCAGCAAAGAGATATGATAATGCCTGAACTTCTCTGTTAAGTACCATGTCCCTGAGAGACTTCCTGTGCCATCTTGGATAGATTGTAATCAGAAAAAGATAAGTCATTATCTGGACCAACATTTGTATTTTTTGGTAGGGGAGGTTGACTTAACCACTGAGATACACCCCCACTTTTTTTTTTTTTTTTTTTTTTTTGAGAGTGGGTGTCACTAAGTTGCTTAGGGCCTCACTAAATGGCTGAGGCTGGCCTTGAACTTGCAATTTTCCTGTCTCAGCCTCAAAAGCTGCTGGGATTACAGGTGTGAGACACCACCCCAGGCCAACATGTGTATTTTAATGACATTTTCATTACTGTTATTGATCTAATCTTGGAAACATTATAATTCCAAATGAAGCCTTTGAATCTTAATTTCTCTTCAAATATTCTAAGAAAACTATGATGATTGTTTTTGAGTGGTATTTTCCAAATTATTCATTGCAGCTCCTCAGGATCTTAGTCACATTTGTATTTATTAATTTTATCATTGAAGAAATTTTTATTTAGTGATTATTCCCTGCCTGGATGTTAGACATCAAATGGTAAGCTAGATAGGTAAAAGCCCATCTTTTACCTATGTGAGATTTAGTTTCTATTGTGAAGAACAGAAAATCCACAGATAAATAAAAACCATGATAATCAATTTAGTTAATTCTCTGAATTCACCAGATAAGGAATGAAATTAAGAATATTGACAGTAAAATTACTGAGTTTTTCTCACATGCTAGGCATCGCCTTAAGAACACTTCAAGCATAATTTATTTGATACTTGAAACAACTTTGTTAAATTTAAAATATGGGACTACCAAACTATCTTCAGTTTTGATAATTCACTAGAAAGACTTGGTGGACTCAGAAAAGCTTTAATACATATGGTTACTTTTCATTATAGGGAAAGAATACTGACCAAAATCAGGAAATGGAAATGGCACAAGCGGCCATGTCCAGGAAATCTAGCATAAGTCTCCTATTGTGAAATTAGCACAAGACACTTACTTCCCCTAGAAATGATTGATGCTTGACACAGAAGCATGAAAATGCTGTCAAGTAGAGAAGTCCACTCTTGAGGATTGGTATTCACTATTTTTATAGAGGCCATTTTCATAGGCATTCACTACCCCCTTTTACTTAACTACTCAGAAATCGGCCCCCTCCTAGAGCAAAAACATTCACCATTCACCACAATTTATATGGTTCCATGAAACTAGTAAGTTACCCTGTGACCAAAATCCTCAGGTGTAAGGATTGGTGTTCAACATAAATTCAGTATGGCTGAAGGCCTTGAGCATACAAAAACACTTTTATCAGGTAGAATTTCTCAAGGGTTATGTTTTAGTCAGGTTTTTTTTTTTTTTTTAATTTGCTGCTGTGACTAAAAGACCAACCAGAATAATTGTAGAGGAGGAAAGGTTTATTTGAGAGCTCACAGTTTCAGAGGTCTTAACTTCTCTTTAGATATTCTAAGAAAACTATTTCTACCACTTCAGTTACCACTCAGTTAATCCCTTTCAGGGAATTAATTCACTGATTAGGTTAAGGCTATAACCCACTCATTTCTCCTCTAAACCCTCTTTTATTGTCTCACCCATGAGCTTTTGTGGGACACCTCACATCAAAACCATACAGGTTATAAGGTTTTTCCCTAGAGCCAACCAAATTCTTTCTTTGGAGTATTCACAGTTGGAGTTACCTAAGCCTGATGACATATCTTTTCCATCTCAGTTCATCTCTCTGCTTCCCAGCCTGATTTCTTTTATAGTAAAACAGTCATTTTCTTCAGCATTTACATTTATTATAGCATTTATTTTCATCACATAAAAGAAAATAAAAAAGATTTACACATGTATGTGCTATGCCTTTCCAACAAAACTGGCCCTTTTACATGCAGCTGATACTGTGAACAGGAATCATTCAGATAGGAAATAAACCGGATGTCTCTGGGTCCCAAGTCAGTTGCAGACAAAGCCAAGCATTGCTGCTCTTGGTAACAAGCTTATACTGAGTCTGGGTAGTGGAAATGAAGCCTGCAATTTAGTTTGACTATGTCATAAGACCTCCCATAATTTTCTTTGTCTAAATTTCTGGCCATTCCCTAAGGGAATTTGAACCCATTTTATATGCCGATTGTTTTCTTCCTATGAGAAACCCAATATTCATGGCGTTCCATCAACTAAAACAAGGCAGTATGTATTTGTGTATAACACAATTTGACTTTTGAAGTATACTGCTATCTGTGTTGCCCATGATAACCACAGATTCTTCTAAGCATTTGATAATCAAGTTTATGTAGGTATATAGTGATTAACCTCCCAGAGTTATATTCAACCTCATTGTTTGATGGCCTCGTTGGAATAGTTTCTGGAAATATTTTATTGAATAATGTCCTTTGTAGTAGATATAACCAGAAGAATAAGAGTCAAAAGACCCACATATTACTACATTTTCACTCATACATGAGTAGTTAATTCAGATCATCATCATATTTTATGACCAAACTGTTATCAAGCATGATTCCACTAAGGTATACAAGGCTTTATTTGAACTCCTCAGGTTCAAATAAAACAATTCTGTTACTGCTTCATCAAATTCCACACACTATTTGACCCTTCACCATACTGCATTTCTTCCTCAAATGTTTGTTTAGTAGAATAGAATCTTTCTTGTCAGTTACAGTACTCAGACTTGAATTCATTTCATAAAATTGTATCAATAATGTGTAAAATTTTTTAAATATTTTACCATATCCTTAACTACCTTGGTATAATCATTAAATCAAACTGATATTATTTACTTTTTTTCTCTTTCTCTCTTTCTCATTTGTGACTAACCTTCATAGAAATGTTTTCCAATATTTTGTTTGTTTACTTGTTGGGAGTAAAGAAGAGTGGTTACTAGTGAATGAGTGGGTAGAAATTAAAGTGAACATTCTTATCCAATTTCCAAAAAAAGCTTTACTTAAAAGAGAAATAGCATTCTCTTTTTTCTTCTCTACTTGAAAGATTATCAGATCATAAAAAATTCAACCATATTTAGGTAAAGATCTTGAAAACAAAAGAGTGTATTCAATTTCCCATAACAAACAAATCTTCATTTTAGTTTTAATAATATAAAAGAAAGATGTCATGTTTATAACACTGTTCTAAAAATTGTCTGAGGTTGAACCCTAGGACTCAGGAAAAAAAGATTTGTCCAATTAAGTACAAGAAAAGAGATACAAATTAAAACACACATCAATGAAATTGAAAATAGGAAGTAAATAAAGAAAACCAATAAAGTGGTTTCTTTTAAAATATAAGTAAGGATAATAAACTGTGATTAGGCTACCTAAGGAAAAAGAAAGTAGACAAAAGTAACTTAAATGGAAATGAAAATAGGGGCATTACTACATATCTTATGGACATTAAATGGATAGCAAAGAAATGTTATAAAAAATTCATTCTTAAAAATTTGATCACCTACATGAAATGAAACAATTTCTAGAAAGACAAAATCTACTAAAACCCTCAAATTAAGAAATAAATAACCCGAGTAAGTCTATATTACATAATATATTACATAAGCAGCAATACCATATGAGTTCACTGGTGAGATATGTGAAACATTTAAGAATGAAAATATGCCTGTTTTCAGTAATGTCTTCTAAAATATAGAAGCTGAGCATGGTGGTGCTCCCTGTAATCCCAACTACTAGGCAACTGAGGCAGGATAATTGCCAAGTTCCATACCAGTCTGGGCAACTTATCAAGAATCCATCTGAAAGGAAGGAAGGAAGGAAGGAAGGAAGGAAGGAAGGAAGGAAGGAAGGAAGGGAGGGAGGGAGGGAGGGAGGGAGGGAGGGAGGGGAAAATGGGATGAAAGATGACAAAGAAGAATGAAATGGAGTCCCAGCTCATGGAGTGGAAGACTCAGGATTTTCAAGATAAAAGTTTTCCTTTCACCTGGGCATGGTAGAGCATGCCCATAATCTCAACAACTCAGGAGGCTGAAGCAAGAGGATGGCAAATTCAAGGACAGCCTTAACAATGTAATAAGAACCTCAGCAATTTAGCAAGATACTGTCCCTAAAAAAGGAATGGGATATAGGTTGGTAGTTAAGTGCCCCTGGGTTCAGTCTCTAGTATTATGGAGAAAAAAAGATCAATTTTCCCAAACTGACCTGTAGATTCAGCAAAATCACAATCAAATCCCAGCAAATCATTTAAGGGAGCTAAAAACTAATTCTAACATTTGACATGCAAACTGATTTTAGCATTTGTATAAGATGTGAAAGACAGAGAATGGCTATCTCAATGTCAAAGGAGAATAGTTGGAGGACTGTTTCCAATTTTGTCACCGTGAAAAGATACTTTGGAGAAATAAACTTAATATTTTGGCTCTCATTTCAGAAAAATGAGCTTTGATAAATAATAACAGCATCACAATGGAATAAAGATAGTAAGTTCAACATATAATTTTGGAGCAACTAGATACCCACATGCAAAATATTGAATCTAGACCCAGACTTCACAGTTTCCACAGAAATTAATTCAAAATGGATCATAGATAGGATTTGGCTTAGTAGTTAAGTACCCCTGGGTTCAATTCCCAGTGCAAAAAAAAGTAGATATTAGATGTATGTGAAAATGCAATAATATAAAATTCCTGGAAAATAACATGGCATAAACTAAAGATGACCTTCCATAGGGTGATGATTTTTTGATATAACCCTGAAAGTATGTTCTATGAAAGAAGAAGATTAATTACCTGTAGTTAATTAAAATTAAAAAGCTTATGATCTGGCTGGGTATGGTGGCGCACACCTGTAATTCCAGCAGCTCAGGACGCTGAGACAGGAGGATCACAAGTTCAAAGGAACCCTCAGCAAAAGCGAGGTACTAAGCAACTCAGTGAGAACCTGTCTCTAAATAAAATACAAAATAGGGCTGGGGATGTGGCTCAGTGGCCCAGTGCCCCTTAGTTCAGTATCTGGTACCAAAAAAAAAAAAAAAAAAAAAAAAAAGCTTATGCTCTGTAAAAGATAATATCATGAGAGTAAGAAGATAAGACTGGGAGAAAAATTTGCAAAATATATCTCTGTTAAAGTATGATTCAAAATATACTATTCTCTCTTAACATTCACCAATAAGAAAAAGAACAAACTGATTACAACAGGGAAAAAAAAAACTAAACAAACACCTCAATAAATAAGATATGCAGGTGGTAAGTGAACATATGGAAGATACTCAATATCATATGTCACTACAGTACTGCAAATTAAAACAAGTAAACACCACTCCATGCTTATTAGAGTGATGATAATCTAAAACACTGAAAAAAATATTGGTTCGTATTTGAAATAATAGGAGCTCTTATTCATTTCTTGCGGGAATGAAAGATGGTACAACCACTTTGAAAGAGTTTGTCACTTTCTTACAAAGCTACACATTCTTACCATATGATCCAACAATCTCATTTCTTAGTGTTTACCCAAATGAGTACAAACCTATATCCATATAAAATTCTGCACAAAGATGTTATGGCAGCTTTACTTATAGTTGTCAAAAATTGAAAATGACAATGTTCATCAGTAGGTGAACATTATTTAATGTGTGGTACATTTGGACAATTAAATATTATTTATTGATTAAAGGAAATGAGGTATCAAGCAATGAAAAGGCATGATGAAAATGTAAATGTATATTAATTAGTGAAAGAAGTCAACCTGAAAAATCCACCTACTGTAACTTAAAACTATACAGCATTCTGGAAGTGGCAAAACTATGGGGAGATTAGAGATTGCCCTTGGGTATGGGGGAGGGAGATGAATTGGGAGAGCACTGGGATTTTTAGGGCAGTGAAACTATTCCAAATGAATCTTTTGTATCTTTCATGTTTCTCAAAATCTATGGAATGCAGAGCACCAAGAGTCATCCCTAAATTAAACCATGCACCTAGGGTTATTATGATGAGTTGGTATTGATTAACTGGTTTTAAGAAATGTTCCGCTCTGTTGCATGATGTTGATAATTGGGAGGCTGTGCATAAGTAAGGATAGGGCATACATGGGAATGTATTATTTTCTGGTAATTTTTGTGTGAACTTAAAACTATTCATAAAATTAAATTTATGGTATTAAAATTGTAATAGATTGGTTGCACAGTTCAGATTTCCATTTTGAGGGCATTTGGAAACACATTTCAGCTTTCGATTTTGATGTAGCAATAAATTATATGGTCACTTAGACAAGGGTTCGGTAATACATTTATAATGTGACACTTGCAACCACTGGTGTGATTAATTACCATGCATTAAACATTGGCTGAGGGCTGGGGTTGTGGCTCAGTGGTAGTATGTTTATCTAGCATGTGAGAGGCCATGGGTTCAATCCTAATCACCACATAAAAATAAATAAAATAAAGGGATTGTGTCCAACTACAACTAAACAATAAGTATAAAACAAAATTGGCTGAGAAACTGTACATGAAAATGATTATGGAATTATTACTATTTAAATAGATTCTAAACTGAATGATGACTAAAACTTGCAGGATGTTTTCTTAAGGAAATATTAGAAATTACAAATACCTGTGCAGCAAAGGCCATATGAAGCAAAGAAATTATCTTGGAAATTAAAATAGAATAATGTAAAATTAGCATAGATATATTTTAGAGGCACTTCAGAGTAGTAGGCTTTTAAATAATAGACTTTCACTACTTGAAGTGTGTTTTACTGGGATTTTAGTTTAGAAGTAAGAAAGCTTACAAATAATCATAAGTATGCTTTAAAGTTAAAGGTTAATGAAATAATTATAGGTATGCTTTAAAGTTAGAAGTGAATAATAGGTCAGGAGTCATGTAGTCTAGTTGCGTCGCCTAGCACCTAGTGATTGAGGTAAAAACCTAAAAGCTTAATCATGATTGACTAAGGTTACAGAAAAATATTTTGAAAAATATACTCAATATCTTAGGTAATCATTGTATGCCAGAAAAGATTGTCACTCTTGAGAGTTATGTAAATCAAAAAAAAGTTTGGGGCTTTGAAGCTATCCATTAACTACCTGAAAAAACACCTGTAAAAAAGGTATAAAAATAAAGATCCCTCCAGAGTCAGCAGAGATTTCTTCTGCAGGATGCTCTTAACTTGCAACCTGTTGTCACGACTCTTTTTCTTTCGCCGACTCCACTCCTCCTTCAGGATCCCCTGGACCCTCACTCCCCCCGCCAGGGCTGGACTTTGGCAATGAAGCATATGGAATTTAGGAGAAAATTTTAAGAAAACTGACCTCTTATAAACAGTCTATGTGTGCCCTGCACTTTCTATAAGAGACATTGCATGCATAATCTTGTTTAATCCTTTAATTTCTTCTATGTAAAAAGGTAGATTTTCACTTATTTGGGCATTCAGAAAACTAAGGTACTCAGAGATAAAGCAAATTGCTCAAAGTAACAACATAGAAAGCATTGGATTGAGGTGTCAAATAATATTGCTTCTTGAGTGTACTTGGTAGCAGTTTTGCCATACTGTTTCCCACTTCACCCTGTCCTGTCTCTTAGCCACTCTTGATTGCCACTGCCAGGATGGCTAGAGCACTGAGTTCTATGAAAATATTTGATACTCCTGATTTCTATCTAGTTCAGTAGCCATCTTAGAAGATTGATGGGGAAATAGCAACAAAACAAGTACTACCTCAGATATATTTTCTGTAGTTTAAAGGTAGTGGAGTACAGTTGATTAAATGAAAACATCATAAATTATCTGATTTATGAAATCCAAAGATTTTTTTGTCTTCATAGATACAGAGTTAATGGGAGGTGTTATATTACTTAGTAGCATGGCTTATCCACTATTTGTATTTCCAGACTACAAGAACTCTGATTCTTATACTATTTAAAAAGCTAATTACTATAAGCAAATGAATAACTCTTATGTTTTTTTTTTAATTTCCAAATAGTGTTGAAAATCAGTGTATCACACATAGAATGTGTGTTTTCTGCATTTTTATTTTTTCTTTCACCAAATAGAGATGATTCTTTCCCAGTGTGTGCCCTATTTAAACTTTTTAGCAAGCTTGCATTTGTTCCCAATTGTTTTCTGATAGAGTAGTGACAAAGTCATCAGTTTGGTAAATTAGGAGGAAAAAATAACAGATTTTCACATGCTGGAGCCTCAGGCAAGAATTAAAAAAAAAAGAAGAAGAATTTTTAGATACAAATACCACACTTTTTAAAGAATATTATCTGACATCATCTTACAAACCATAAATAATGAAATAATTTTCTTCATAGACACACCTTTGTCATTTTGATCTAACATAGTTTCACTCTTTAGGAGATTTTAAAGAATAGCTTTGTCATTTTTTTTTAGCATTTTGTGTTCATTTCCTGTCAATAAATGTACAAAGTTCTTCTTTAAAAGGACACATTAAAATATTCCCTTTAATATACACTTTAGCCAGGCCCCATAGCACATTCCCGTAATCCCAGTAGACAAGGAAGCTGATGCGAGGCAGGAGGATGGAGAGTTCAAAGCCAGCCTCAGCAATGGTGAGGTGCTAAGCAACTCAGTGAGACCCAGTCTCTAAATGAAATACAAAGTAGGCTGGGGATGTGGTTCAGTGGCCCAGTGCCCCTGAGTTCAATCTCGTGTGTGTCTCTCTCTCTCTCTCTCTCTCTCTCTCTCTCTCTCTCTCTCATATATATATATATATATATATATATATATATATACACACAAACACACACACAATTTATATCTACTTTACATATTGCACAGTCTTAGTCATATATAAATATATAATTACTTGGATACCATTTATGAAGTTAGACATAATTACATAGGAGAAACAAATGCATTGATTAAAAGTATTCCAAAATGGACATGGGTCAAGTGTTTCCTCTGACATACTCAGTGGCAGCATGAACTCTATTTAGATTTGCAAGAAATTCATTAATACTTTAGCAGATGAATATATTGCATTTAAAATATTTATCCAACTGAAAATTGGATATTTATAAACTGCATCACATTTGCTATTGACTGAATTTTTTCCTAAATTTTACAGAAATTAAAAAGTCTCTTTTCACATATAATTCATAACTTGGATTATTTTCCAAATACATATTTAATAAAGAAGAAGAAATATGGAAGAAATAAAAGAATAAAATTTATTTACTTAATTTACTTCTATTTGATTCTACAGCTTTTGATTTTTCTCTGTAATATTATTCATGAAATTTATTAATACTAAGCTTAACTAATGGTTACAGTGTCAAATATATTTTCACTGCTTTCTTATGAAGGGAATTAAAAGCATAGACTTATGTAAATAATTAGTGTAAAGCAATACTGGAAAATAGAGGATATTAAATGTTGTACAAAGAATTATAAAAAATTAAGGAATTTTTATATATTTATTAACATTCAAGAAGTTTTCTCTGTTGATGTGGAAATACATCTTAGGGATTATTTTTGCTTAGTCACTAATTCTTTGCTATTCATTGGATAGAAGAAAGTAGACAGTATTCAATGGAAGTAAATATGACAAAAATGAATTTTATATAGTATAATTTTTTAGAGTAGCTACATTTCAAAGCATTACAAACTTGCTTACAGAGATATTAATAGACTTTTTATTATTTCTTTTAATGTCTGAAGTTGTTAATAGGAGTGAGCTTTGTATTCAATTAGAAGTGTGTCACAAAAATGAGGTTGGAATAATTTATTGTCTGCACTTTTATTACTGTATATTGAGGGATACAGTGCAGAATGAACTTAAGGGCATCTCTGAAACATGCTAAATTGGACTTATTTTTTTCTTTATAGTTTTTTAATGTAAGTGAGAAGCATGATTACAAGGGTAAAGTCATGAAATCTCTTTTGTAAAGGGTATACTCTGTTGGATATAAAACCATAGCAAATTTTGAATCTGTTTTTTTTCTTTGGAATGATTAGTATGCTAAAATAAATAGGTATCCCAGATACTCTTCAAGCTATTCTCATGTATATCATTTTTATCAGTGAGAATCACGATATAAATTGAAGTGGAACATAAATGTCCCATGTGGCTGATAGGTAGTATATCCTTGGGCTTAAGAGTTGCCAACCAAGGCTAGCATACATTTTGAAAGTTAAAGGTTTAAACAAAACTTTCATTGATTAGTAAGCCATTCACCTCTATGCTGAGAGCATGTTCTATGACTGGCAGGATGCTCTATTACCTTTAAATTTCAAATAAAAAGTGAAAAAAAATCTTATTATAAGTACCTTCCATGAAATATTTTGAACACATTTCAGTTTTTTATCTGAATGTCAAATTTAATCCAATATCCTGTATTTTATCTGGCAAGTATATCCTGAGACATCAAGGGGCCAACCACAGTGGGCATCCTTTCTGCCACAAAATTGCTGTCTCAGGGATAATGAATTTCCCACAGATTCTCTATTTCCAGCAGACAATAAATATAAATCTCATTTTTAATTAAATTCTTTTAAATATAGGTTGAATGTCCACTTGAGACAAGAAATCCTGCTAGGCACTTTGTAGTGAACAAACTCCCTTCATGGAGAGGACTGTTTAATAGGAGACAGATAAAAAAACATCCGCAATTACAAATATAGTGTTATTAAAAAAAAAAAGGACAATATGAGAGATAAGGAGGCAAGGGATCCTCTGGTTGTGGAGATGAACTGAGGACTGCAGTTTGAGAATGATCTAATACAGTTTACACTGAAGGTTGAGATAGCTTTCTGGAAAACGGGAGTGCATTCATCATACTACCCTAGAAGAAAGCCTGGATGGCATGTATAGCAAAATTGTTTCTAAAACAGTGGAAATTTTACGGTAAAATTATATAGGTCTTTGCAATTTATGATGAAAACATTATTTTTTTTAAAATTTTTTTAATTTTTTTTTCTTCCCCTCTCCTCCTCTTCTTCCTCTTCTACTGCTTTTGATTGGAAAGCAATTTGATGGCTTAAAGCAGAAAAATTACGAAAATTACGTTTGGAGATATATATATATATATATATATATATATATATATATATATATATATATATAAAATGAGCCTGGTTAACAAAAGATAGAGAGCAAAAACACAACATTATAAGTTGCAAAATAAGATAGAATGTAAACATAATAATACAGGTTCAGGATGTTATCATAAGTGAAAAAGCAAGGTGAAAACACTAGAATGGCAAGAATTGGGTAAGTTGATGGTTAGCTTTGACATCTGTGATGAAAGCATGTAGGACTTGCTAAAGCTTAGATGTTGGGTCTGACAGAAAACTAGAATGAGGTATGACTCATTCCAACTGGGAGTAGCAATAGTGTTTGCTCAGAGAAGGGAGTCATGGGGAAAAGGGCTTTGTGAAGTGAAATGTAGTGATAGTGATCAGTACTGACAGATGGATATGAACTCTGGGAGGTACTCTAAGTTGAGTCCTAAAATAGAGTAGACTGACATTTCCATCTTAGACTTTAAACAATTTATTTTATTTGTTTAAATGTTTTATCCCCCTCTTACCCCCACAGGACTAATTCTCTTTCAAAAATCTGGTTTAAAACAGAAGTATCTAAGAGTGAGGTTTCCTTTAAATTTTGGAAACATGTAATGCATTTAGGTAGTACAAGGTTTTCTTAAAAAAGAGCATTGATAAGATGTGGATTCATTGTGAGAATCCAGGTTCTCTCAGTCATGAGAGAACACTTGTGAATTATTTGATTTTGAAGAATGAGGTTATATTTATTATTCTATTATCTTTTCTGAATAATGTGATTTGAACTTTTAAAGAAAATCAGTCATATATATCTATATTGATAAAACTGGTGCCATTTCCAACTTATAGGAACCTATTCAAATAATAAGTTCTGTAGCCATGTATAGTTGTGTTTGTTTTTAGAAGTGGGGTCTCACTTTGTGACCCAGGCTAGTCTCAAACTCCCAAGCTTAAAAATTTTCCTGCCTCCGTCTCCTGAATTTTTGTGACTACAGGCACATTCCACCACATCCCATGTTGTTTACCATAAATACTGAGAAGTCAGAGTGTCATTGCAAACATTTAATCTTCCTAATAGCAATGGATAATCAAAATTGAATTTCATTATTATGCATCTGTCTTTTACATACATTTGCTAATTTAAATTTCTAATTAATCCTTGCCTAATATAAATATAGTTTTTTAGAAAAATATTGAATCCAGAGTTTCTCTTTCAAAATATCAAGGACAAGTGGTACATTTTTGATGATATAAAAGACTGCTTAAATGAACACAACATAAATAAAAATGTTTTGATGAGGAAAACAATGATATAATAATATATTTAAGACAGTTTCCATGTAAAATAAATTTTAAATGTTTTTCAGACAAAATTACTTTCCATGAGAAAACTTTAAAATTATATAGATTAAATATATATTTATTGTTTTATTTTATAAGTTTTTTGCTAATTGAAGATATTATATATTTTATCTTTATTTTCCATGTGGCATACAATCACAAAATTATAGAAAATCTCAATTTTTTCCAAAATTGACATTTTACTTTTTTTACTCAATCAACACACACACACACATATATATATATATATATATATATATATATTTATATATATATATGATAATTTTGTAATAGTTACTTGTGACTAAAGATTACAAAGTACTTTGTTGATGGAATGATAAAAAGACAAAGGAAAGATAACCACAACAAACACTAGAAATTAAAATCTCCAAACATCATTGTCTTTTACCACCAAAATATACATCTCAATGGAAAAGTCTATCCCTGTATTCATATCAATGCCTGTATTGTGAAAGCTATCTCCCACACAATTTTTTTAAAGAATCATCTTTTTACCAGCAGAAACTTACATTAAAATCATGTGCAGAGCCCTAAATTTACTAATTTAGGCAACAATCAGTCCTAGTTATTTATTTTTCTTTGTAGCTACTATAGCTACTTCTTAACTATCAGTTATGTGCTTGCTTGAAGTTTCACCTATCATACATCTCTGACTCAAAATCCATATTTATTCTTAATTTTTCTAAATAGGCTTACAGAATGACTAGCTACTATTATGTACTGCATTAAAATACAAATAATCTTAGAAATTTTTATAAATTAGGATTACTGAATGCCATTGAAATCCTTACCATTTTATGTGAGCGGCACAGATAATAATTTAATTGTGGAACTCTTTTTCATTTCATATTTTTATTCCACATATCATGTATTACATATATCTAAAATGATAAAGTTTAAGGAATCATTATTTACATTAGATTTTTATATAAAGCTTGTTTTGTTTCAAGTAAGGCTATGTTAACATATGTTCCCCTCCCTCCCTCCCTCCCTCTCCCTCTCTCTCTCTCTCTCTCTCTCTCTCTCTCTCTCTCTTTCTTTCTCTCAATATTTTCTTTCTCTCAATTTTTTCTTTCCCTCTCTTTCCACCACCCTTCCTCCTTGCAACCCTTGCAACAATTCATGAATGGGACACTGGGATGAAATGAACTGCATTCCATCTACCTTGTTCTTGTGACCATCATTGTGTTTGCCCTGGGATAATATGACTTATAGGTGAGTTGTTATAACAAAATGAGAAATATGTTGCTTGATAAATATCTGGCATATATCTCATGAAAACATTTTATATAAGTTTATGTTTTATTTAGGCAGGCTAAGAAATAAACTCTGACATTATTTTAATGTCATTATTTTGAAACTAATAGGCTAAATTGAAAATCAGTCCTTTGTATCTGATTAATTTAAGCATGAGAATATTCGTAAATTAGTTATATAATAGGAGACACGTCATTGTTATTTTATTCTTATAATGAAGAGCAATCATCTAATTGTTTTTCTTAGAGAAGAAGTTAGGCTGGATTCCATCTGTGTTGTAATTTCTGATACACCTTTATCACCTTAAATTTGGTTACTACCCTTGATATTTTTTTCTTGTGATAGAAAAAGAAAACTAATTCAGTTCATGGTAAATATATTCAGCACTGTGTTCTTTCAAATTCGATCTAAATATTTAGAATTGCTAAATTAATTAAATTAATGTATGATTATTCCATCTTTCTCTGCATAGTTTTCAGTTATTACAATTTATTCCTTTAATTAAGGAAATATTTAATTTACTGAACTTCTTCCAGAGAGAGAAACATGTTTTATGATCAGAAGATCAGAATTTGAGATAAGACAACAATATACATTGAATTTATACTATGAACCAGATACTGATGTTGAAAGAGCTGACTTGGAGATGTTTGCCAACTTCCTATTCTAGGATATCCAAATCTGCATTTTAATGGATGTTAGAATTTATAACTACCTTCACTTGCATTTTATTATTTGAAGTTTCATCTTATTTAACAGAGGTAGAAATCACTGAAAATAATATATTATAATCACATTTTCTTCAAATGATATATTTTTACATTTAAATTTTTTAAAGGATTAACTACTATCACTACCAATAAAATATTGTTCTTGGATTAGGCCCCAGGCTTAAGAGACCACATTTTGCCCATGCATCAGTGTCTGCTATTTGCATGAATCAGAGTAAAATTTTGTCATAAAGGGAGTGTCTTCCTTACAAAAATTCACAACTTCTCCTAGAATTGGTGAAGACAGGTTCAGAGTGGATGTGATGTTGAATGTTGATCAATCCAGGTGTACTCACAAACAGATTCTGATAATTGTGGCTGATTTCAGAGCTGCCTCTGAGGTTTTATGGAATAGTTTTATGAAATTAATCCTTAACATTATCTTTTCCTTCCAATAAGTTCAACATTAAGTGCCTTTGTTAGGGTAAGTAAAAGTTATCATGAACAGTTTTAATTTGATTTTTATACATTAGTACTTGGAAAACAACATTAAGTATATTTTATGGTTCTATTATTGAATTTTTCTGATAGTTTATCTGAAAAATTTTTTTCAGACTGTATATTTGAAAGCAGTGCAAAGTCATGTATAACTGGAAAAAAACTGAATTTCTCTTTTCTTCTCCTTATGAAAGGTTTGGCCTTAAGAAATTGTTTAATTGGCATAAAAATACCTACCAGAAATTCCAGTCAAAATTAAAATGACAGTCTTCCAAAAATGCTGTTTCTCTTAACTATAATCTATCCCAACAGCTATTGTCTTTTTTTCTGTGTTATATTTGTCAAAAATCCATCCTCACAGTTCCAGATTATTACTATGTTTCTGGTGGGGGGTTATTCAAGTTAGAAAGTGTATTTACTTCTTTATGGAAATAACTATATCTAGTTGTTCATGTCATTTTCATGAGGAATACGCAGCTATTTGATAGTCATTTTTCCATGTGCAGATGTAGGACATCATGGGTTGACTCCAAAATAAACTTCATTATATTCAGAAATATCCCCAGGAAACAGCACTGTGCCTCATAGGGGGAACACTCATCTGTTGTTTCAGTTTCCTACTGATGTAAAATGAAATGGATCCAAACTTCTTAGCTTAAAAGAATAATAATTCATTATTCTTCATTGTTCTGCTGGTTGATTGGGAATCCTTTCCTTCTTTATTATCTGGGACAGTAGAATATTTATAAGTTCCCAAAAGGCCTCATAGAAATATCCCACATTTGGTGACACTGCCATTTGAGAGATCAGCTGGAGCTTTTCATTTGTTCTTCATTTGGCTTCCCCTCATCACTACTTGACTTATTTTGCCTGAGAAAGATGTGCTGTTAGGGAAAAGTTTGAGACTCTTAAGTTCCAGAACTTGAAGTTACACATTGTCACTCTGACCACATTTAGTGTGTTAAGAGTTTGTTAGTCAAAGAGGTAAACCTTTTGACTATGAATAAGTGGGATTTATTTATTCAATAAATATTAATATCTTGTTATACTAAAAATATTAATTACTCATTAATTATTTGCCTTATTTCACAATATTTTATTGTGGTTTATCATAAAATATTCCAAAATAGTATTAGAAACAAACAGCCCCAAACAGAATGCCATCATCTAAGAAAGAGGAAGAGGACCATGCAGAGAAATCCATATATTGCATTGATGTTATAAGCTTTAAACTGTACTAACATTGCTGTAAATGTAGGAATAATGTTCTCTGGTATAGATTTATCAATGTGATACTTCTCAGAAGTGTGTGAATTGTATATGCACATGCATGTTTTAGAAGAATGCAATGACATTTTGCAACATTCCAAGAAAATAAAAGTATCATTTTCTTATGTCTTTCAAAGTTGATGTAAACAAGCCATAATCTCAGTCCAACTTTCTAATGTTGGAGTGTGGCATATCTTTATGGATAACTATGGATTATTTAGTAACTTTATGGCATAACTTTATGGATAACTATACATATTTGCATTAGAAAAGAGTTTAGTTGAATTACATTAGTAAAAAGAAACTGTTTCACATGACTTTCCCTAGATATTCTTCCCATGATTGTGTTTCAGTGAGGTGAGGTAATATTTTAATAGAAGGAAAATAGTTTTTATTTGTATTCTGATTTTATATATTTTACAGTGTTACACCACTATATAAATTTTCTCTATAAAAAATAGTAGTTGATTGTCTCTTCTCATAATTGCAAGTTTTTAGTACATCTTTTTAATATTTTATAAAAGCAAGAACCTACATTTTTTACATCTTTAGGTTTGATTTCATATGATAAGTAGAATAAACAACATTGAGGAAGCATTATACAGTTTGCAGTAACTAATGTTGTTTTCACCTTCACTAAAAACTTACTGTGTGATGCTGCATGCATTATAATAAACATAAAATATTTTCCTAAAAATATAAATTTTATGAATATGCCAATATCTGATGACCACACACCCCATGTAAGACATCAAGTAGGCCCATTTCTGTACAGGTTCTTTATAGTTTGTGAAACTCTCACTACAACTCCTTTTTCTGGGTACTTTCAGGACTTGGCTTCTCCAGACCTCACTTAGATCTTTATTGAAAAGATTTCTCCTTTGTGACAGCAACCTCTGTCCTTCAATGCTTCTTAATTCTCTTCCTGTTCTTTTTTCCTGCAGAATATTTATTGTCATCAGAAGAATCATATATTGTGTTAATTTATCAGTTTTCTGTCTCCCTGACCCATGATAATTAATCTCTGAGTACAGGGAACCATCTTTAGTTTAATATTGTTTGATGCTGTATCCATAGCACCTAAAATAGCTGCTGATACACCAATCACTTACTAATGTTTTTGAATAAATAAAAGGATAATTATTGAGGAAATTTAATTCAATATTAATGAACTACTTATCAAATATATTTAATAAATATTGATATATATCTTCCCATGTTCATTTTTGTAGAGAATTATTTAGTAACTTTATGGCAATGTTATTTCCCTATTAACAATAGGCAATATAAACAAGCTTACCTTAGAGATATTTTAGGGTTCTAGATCACTAAAATAAAATGAGGCAATAAATAAATAAATAATCAAAATAAATAAATAAAATAATTATTTTTTGGTTTTCCATGGCACATTATATTGTGGTCTATTAAGCATGCAATACCATTAGGTATAAAATGTAAATACCTTAACTAAAACTTACATATAGCTAAAAAAATGTGAACCAATACATTATAATCTTTTTATTGGTGGAGGTACTTGCCTTGATATTAATGTTGTTAACTAATCAGGGTGGTGTTTGCTGAGGGTTTGGGTGGCTATGGCAATTTCTTCAAGTGAGAGAAACTAAATTATGCTGTATTGGTTGACTCATTCATGAAAGATTTCATGAAAGAGTTCTCTGTATCCTGCAGTGTTTTTTTTGTTGTTGTTTTTTTTTTTTTTTTGGTTGAGCTGGGGATGCAGTGCTTTTTTATAGGATTTTACAGTAGAAATCATTTCATAATTGGAGCCAATCCTCTCAATTCATGCTGCTGCTTTATCAACTAAGTTCATGCAATATTTTAAATCCTTTGTTGTCATTGCAATAATGTTTACAGCATCTTCACCAGAAGTAAATTTCATCTTAAAAAGCCATTTGCTTATTCACAAGAAGCAGCTCCTCATCTTTTAAAGATTTACCATGAAATTGCAGCCATTCAGTCATATCTTCAAGCTCCATTTCTAAGTCTAGTTCTCCATTTTCACCACAGCTGCAGCTCCTTTCTCCACTAAAGTCTTTGACCCTTTATATTCACCCATAAGTTGGAGTCACCTTCTTCTGAACTCCTATTAATATTGAGATTTTGACTTTCTCCTAGGAATCACAGTGTTCCTAATGACATTTTGAATGGTGAATCCATTCCAGAATGTTTCAATTTACTTTGTCCTGATCCATCAGAGGAATCACCTTCTATAGCAGCTACACCTTTCTGAAATATATTTCTCAAATAATAAGACTTGACAGTCAAAATTATACCTTGATCCAGGTATTACAGAATGGATATTGTGGTCACGGGCATGAAACCATCATTAATCTCATTGTAGATCTCTGACAGATCTCTTGGGAAACCAGGTGCATTGCTAATGAACTGTAATATACTGTCATATTTTAAAGGGGACTTTTAAATTTAAACTTAAAATTTAAATTGAGTAGCAGTTACCAACAATAGGCTTAAAATATTCAGTAAGCCATTTTATAAACATATTACTGTTGTGCAAACATTCCATTTATCGAGAACAGCAAGAGTAGACTTAGTATAATTCTAAATAGTCCTAGGATTTAGAAAGTGGTAAATGAGCATTGCCTTCAACTTAAAGCAATTTTAGTTGAATTAGCCTCTTTTGAGAGGCAAGCTATCTTTTGAAGCACTGAAGCCAGATACTGACTTCTCTCTAGCTATTGAATTCCTGGATTGCACCTTCCTCCAACATAAGGCTCTTTCACCTATATTGAAGACCTTTTGTTTTATGTAACCATGCTTAGCAAAATCTTCTGTGTAACTTGTAACTTGCTGTATGCAGCTTCTACAGGTTTCACCTTGCACTTTTATTATGGAGATTGGTTCAAGATTAGGCTTTGGCTGCAGGCATTGTGTATATATACCACATTTTCAGTATCTATTCATCTGCTTAAGGGAATCTAGGTTGGTTACATGGTTTAGCTATTGTGAATTGTGCTGCTATAAACATTGATTTGGCTGTGTCCCTGTAGTATGCTGTTTTGAAGTCCTTTGGGTGTAGACCGTGGAGTGTGAGAGCTGGATCAAATGGTGGTTCCATTCCCAGTTTTACAAGGAATCTCCATACTGCTTTCCATATTGGCCACACTAATTTGCAGTTACACCAGCAGTGCATGAGTGAATGTCTCTCCCCACATTCTTACCACATTCTTATTGTTGTTTGTATTCTTAATAGCTGCCATTCTGACTGGAGTGAGATGAAATCTTAGAGTAGTTTTGATTTGTATTTCTCTAATTGCTAGAGATGTTGAACATTTTTTAATATATTTGTTGATTGGTTGTCATCTTCTGGGAAGTGTCTGTTCAATTCCTTTGCCCATTTGTTGGTTGGGTTATTTATTTATTGATTTTTTTTTCTGGTGTTAAGATTTTTGAGTTCTTTATATATATTATAGAAATTAGTGCATGTAGTAAAAATTTGTTCCCCAAATGTAGGCTCTCTATTCACCTCGTTAATTGTTTCTATTGCTGAGAAGAAGCATTTTGGTTTGAATCCATCCCATTTATTGATTCTTGATTTTAATTCTTGTACTATAGGAGTCTTATTAAGGAAGTCAGGGCCTAATCTGACATGAGAAGAATAAGTATTTGCTTGTTGAAAGATGAAAGTCTATATATATATATCAATTAAGTCTAAGTTATTGATTGCATTATTGAGTTCTATAGTTTCTTTTTTCAGCTTTTGTTTGGAAGATCTATCCAGTGGTGAAAGAGGTATGTTAAAGTCACCCAGAATTATTGTGTAGTGGTCTATTTGACTCTTGAGCTTGAGAAGAGTTTGATGAACATAGATGCTCCATTGTTTGGGGCATATATATTTATAATTGTTAGTCTTTTTAGTGTATGTTTTCTTTGAGCAGTATGTAGTGTCCTTCTTTAGTTTTTTTGATTAACTTTAGCTTGAAGTTGACTTTATTTGATTTGAGGTTGGAAATCCCTGCTTCCTTCCACAGTCTATGTGAGAGAGATGATTTTTCCCAACCTATCACCTTCAATCTGTGGATGTCTTTTCCTAAGAGATGAGTCTCTTTGGGGGGAGCATATTGTTGAGTCTTTTTTTTCTTTTTTTGACCCAATCCGCTAGTCTGTGTCTTTTGATTGGCAAGTTTAGGTTATTAATGTTCATGGTTATTATTGAGACATGCTTTGTATTACCAGCCATTTTGTTTATTTTTGGTATCTAACTTGACTTAGTTTCTCCTTTGATTAGCTTTTCCTTTAGTGTAATACCTCCCTCTGCTAATTTTCATCATGGTTTTTCATTTTCTCTTCATGGAATATTTTGCCAAGGGTGTTCCTTAGTGTAGGTTTTCTAGTTGTAAATTCTTTAAACTTTTGTTTATCATGGAAGTTTGTCATTTCATCATCAAATCTAAAGCTTAATTTTGCTGGAGATAAGAATCTTGGATGGCGTCCATTTTCTTTCAGAGCTTGGTATATGTTGTTCCATGATCTCCTGACTTTTAGGGTCTAGGTTGAAAAATCTGCTGATAAGCAAATTGGTCTCCTCCTATATGTGTGATCTAATTCTGCTCTCTGTGGCCTTTAATATTTTATCCTTATTTTGTGTGCTAGACATTTTCATTATAATGTGCCTTGGTATATATCTGTTGTAATATTGTAATTTGGTGTCCTGTAAGCCTCTTGTATTTGATTTTCCAATTCATTCTTCATATTTGGGAAATTTTCTGATATTATCTCATTGAAGAGATTGTGCATTCCTTTGGTTTGAAACTCTGTGCCTTTCTCTAGCCCAATAACTCTTAGATTTGGTCTTTTGATACTATCCCATAATTCTTGGAAGCTCTGTTCATGGTTTCTTACTATCGTCACTGTATGGTTAACTTTATTTTCTAGATTGTATACTTTGTCTTCATTATTTGATATTCAGTCTTCAAAGTGATCTAGTCTGTTGGTTATGCTTTCTATTGAGTTTTTTTATTTGTTTTGTTATTTCCTTCATTTCAAGGATTTCTGATTGGTTTTCTTTCATAATCTCTATATCTTTCTTGAAGTAATCTTTTGCTACCTGTATTTGTTCTCTTATCTATTTATTGAAATGATCAATTTTGCCTGTATTTGCTCATTTAAGTCATTGTTTAATTCAAAGATCATTTTAATTATGAATATTCTGAACTCCTTCTCTGACATTTCATCAACTTCACTGTCCATGGGATCTGTTATTTTAGTATCCTGGTTTGTTTGGGGCACTTTCCTCCCTTGTTTTTTCACGTTGTCTATGCATCTTCCTTTCTTGCAGTGTGGATCTGAGATATTACAGATTCTACTCTATATTCTTATAGTACCCGTGCAGATAGTCTGTACCTCATCTTGATGCTGGGCTTCTGGACCCTACTGGTGTCCCATGATGGATGCTACTGCAACTAAAGGTGGTGGCGGCAATAGGGGAGGTAACTATAGATAGCAGTGGAGCAGCCCAAAGATGGATGCAAGGTCTTTCAGAGATGGGGCTGAAATGGTGTGCTTTAAACAGGCTTTGAGATGCTTGCTCCAAGATGCAGCTGCTTCTAGTCCCTGTCTGTTGTTGAAAGGTCGAGGGCACTGTGTGGGGAAGAGTATGGGTATGTCTACAGTGTCCCAAGAAGGAAATGCGTTAGGCTTGGGCTCCCAGGTGATGGGGGGAGGAGCAACAGACCCTGTCCTTCCCTAGCCCTGTGTCCTGTGGAGGTGGGCAGAGGTGGATCTGGGCCCGGACTGAGCTCCAGTGGGTGTGTGCTGGTTGCTGGAGGCAGTCCAGTGTCAGAGCTTGAGCTCCTGGCAGTGTCTGCTAGTGGCCGGATGGACCCAGGCTTACCCTAGGCCTGGGCTTGGGTGCTGTGCAGGTGGGCAGAGAGAGATTTCCCCCACCCTCTTCACCACAGAAGCTCAGGCCAGGCCCAGGACCATCTCCAGTGACAAGCAGATGCTGTGGAGCTCAGGCCCGGCCCAGATCTACCTCTGCCTCTGGAATTTAGGTTCCGGCACAGGATTGCCTCCTCCTGTTTCACTATTTAATTGTCTGTGGTTTCACTGGAGCAACACTTTGAATTTCCCTTAAGAACTATTTGCATTCACAGCTTGGTTAACTTTTTGGCACAAGAGTTCTAGCTTTTGACTTCCTCCTAGGAGTCACCATGTCCTTAATGGAATTTTGAATGGTGAACCCATTCTAGAATGTTTCAATTTACTTTGTGCTGATCCATTGCCTTCTTCAATGAGCTTAATCATTTCTAGCTTTTGAATTAAGATGAGAGCTATGACTTTTCATACCATTGGAACACTTAAATGTCAAAATAGGGTTATTAATTGGCCTAATTTCAATATTATTTTGTCTCAGGGAATAGAGAGGCCCAAGCACAGGGACAGAGACAGGGTAGTGGCTCATAGAAGAATGGTTAGAACACACACAACCTTAATTAATTGAGTTCATTGTTTTGTAGGGTGCAATTTGTGGTGTCTCTCCCTAAATTATAATAATAACATGAAAACAATAGTAGCATCAATACAATGGTGACATCACCTATCACAGATCATGTAACATACAATAGTGAAAAATTTTGAAATATTGTATTACCAAAGTGTGACACAGAGGCTTGAGATGAGCACAGGCTATTATAAAAATAGTGGCAATAGACTTTGCATATGCCTGGGTTGCCACAAATATTTAGTTTGGAAAAAAATGCAATTATCTGCAAAGCACAATAAAGTGAAGCATATTAAATGAGGTATGTCTGCATGAGTTTCCACACTGACACATCTTATTAAATGTAGGAAGCAAATGAATTTTATATGTATGAAGTCTCTGAACAGCATAAAATGTTTTTAAAGTCTTCTTTAAGATTGAATGTGCTTACCATACTCACAATAAACCCAGAGTACATATTTTCTGATGAAATGAATTTATATGGTTTTGCTCTAGTTTTGGGTTGAAGACATTATCTTCAACTTTGATATTCATCTCCATTATATTAGCTATTAATGCATTTTGTGGTCATGAATAACATCTATAAATTTTGTTATGTGTCTGTTTTATCATTTTCATTAGTGTTTTGCTGTAGTTGAATTGGCTTTGATAAAATTTATATTAGACATCTTCCCAAACCCAATTTTATTTTAGCTGTTCAATTTAGACTGTTACTTCACACACAATTGCTATCATATCCTGGTGCACTAGAAAGTCAATATCTTTACAAAATATACTTTAGTTATGATTTTTACAGTGATTAACACATGGGAACTGGACAGGTTGGGCAGTATTATTCCTACGATTGTACGTATGACTTATCCAAATCACTTTAGTCACTTACTCAAAGTGTACTATGGAACACTTCCTTTTCTTTGGAATAAAATAAGTAGTTTAGGAAGAGTAAGATGATTTTCTTATAATCTTTGGAGCCAAATTTTGAAAACATACTTTTATAATGTTTGAACTAAATAAAATAATTCAGATGGTGCATCATTCAGCTAGTATTAATTAGGTATAGATTTTCCATTACACCTTGGTGTTAAAAATAGAATGGTAGTTCTTGAGAGTTACTATATCATAGGCACTGTGCTAAGGGCATTAAATAAATTATTTAATGTACTCTGTACTATTGCCTTACTAAGTAGGCATGAATTTATTATTTCCTTTTTACAGAAGAGGAAACTCAGGGACAGTAAGGTTAAAAATTTTTCCTGGGTCACTCAACTGATACATTAGGAAGCCAGAATTAATATGCTTGCGGTTTGACTTGAGAAACCAGTCTCTGAATCCCAGTGCTATTCTGCCTCCCACATAACTGTGAATAACAGAGCCTCTGCAGACTGCATCTATTAGAGTGGCAAACAAACAAATCTATCTGCCCTGTTTTGGGAATATTATGGAAATGGTAACTAAGAAATGTCATAAGATTTGGAAGGACTGGCTAAAGCAGCTTTAGGAAGTGAAGAAATGAGGAAGGAGCCTGGGCCTGAGAGTACTTAGCAGTAGAATACACTTAACAAATATGATTAAACTCATAAATTAATCAAACTTGACATCTAAGCAAATTTTTAAAAATATCAAAGTGTGAAATCCTGAGAACTCTCCTTGAGAAATTCATCTTGTTCAAATGCAGAGGAGTCTAAGGATACTTGTTTTAAGCCACCTTAGATACTTAATATCCTCTATCAAAAAGAAAAATACCATGATCTTAGTAACCAAGGAAATTTAGTTGACAATGTCTAGTTTACTACAATGAAATTAAACTGGAAAAGCAAAATCGAAACAACTCCATATGCCCACATTTTCTTTTTTATGATATAGCAGTTGCTACATGTAAAATGGTGGGATTGAATGTTGATAGTCTAATCAGTTTATGATCATAATGATAATTTACCAAAATTTTATTCACTAAACATTGAAATATGATAAAGGAGAAAAGCATTTTCTGTCTAATACATACATATTGGTAATACATTGGTGATATACGTAGTCTTTGGAAGAGTTTTACTATTACTGTCTGATTTTTGTTTGTTTTATGTAAAATGATTTTAAGAAAAAAATTTAAGTCAATTAAGGTCACATGCATAACACAATCATACAGTTAAGGTTAGGGAATTTGTGGAGAAATGATTAAAAAAACCCAGAAAATCAATTTCCATGGGAAATATTAATGAGTTCAAATGATAAAGAAATGTTTAAAGTTGGAATTTGAAAAAGAAAAAAAAAAGAAAAAAGGGAAAAGTAACATACTATGCTAACTTCAAAGAGCACGTACTCTCCTTTAACTGTAGGGTAGATATTGGCACTTTAAAAGTTGATGGCTTCATACTGTGGTTCTCAAAATGGGCTCCTTTTTAGAATCACCATGGGAATGCTTAAAAAATCTGATGCCTGAGCTCCCCCTGCCGATTGATTTAATTGGTACTGAACACAGACCTGGGCAAGAATGTTTTTTGAAACTCCCCAGGTGATTCTAACACAAAGCCATTTTTGGTTACAACTAATCCAGGACTCTGTAGCAAATTAAGATCAGGATAGTTATTTGTGGGTTATTGTTATCTAGATAACCACATCCCCGTGTCATATCCCCGTTTCTATTAATACCCATTGGAAGAAGTCACTCTGTCCCAATGAACTTCTGATGCAATGAATCAACGTCAAAAAGTCTGGATTATTTCTAGGAAGAGAAAACAAAGTGTATTATTTTGAAAACTGTTTATAAAATACTATGCTTTAGCACTTCAGTAGTCTGTTTTTATAAAAGAAGCTTGGAGTTGGGAAGGATACCTGAAAAGAGAGTACATTTACAGATGAATCTGTTGGGGTTGATAGAGGAGTGAGTGGACACTGATCTAGTCAAATGGCACCACATTCTCAGGAAAAGGAGACTAATGTGCATATGCAAAAGATTAACTTGTTTTCCAGAAATTTCATATTACCAAAAAGCAAGTTAAAATGACAGTTTAATCTTCTATAGTTATAAAATGAATTCCAACATTTAATATATACTTACACACAGACATGTTCACTACAAGTGTTTAGATTAAGTCAATAAGAATGCCTGTCTAAATATGTTTACCCAATGTGCTCCTGATTTGGCTTTTATTCCATGCTCTGTTACTTTTGAGAGGCATTTAACTAGAGATCCACATTGGAGGATCTTCATTCTCATGTAGCAAATAGTTAGCAGCCTGTTTCTATCAGGATTGCATCAACTTCATCTTTAGCTAACTTGCTTATGATGCTCAATTTCAAGCATCTCTCTCTTGACTCTTAAATTTGCAGTCTTTCTTCTAGAATTAATTTTACTTGTGAAATAACTTTTATACTCATTAACCCTTCATGAAAAAAACAATTATTAAAGTTTATTATTTGCTTTCAAATTTCCTTATGGCCACTTTGGAAAACTGACAGTATTTCCAAAGTTTTGTTGTGTTTGATATCAGTTCTTACATGTTTTCTTAGTAGGAAAAAAAAAAAAAGACACATTCATAGGGTACAATAGTTCAATTATCTTCAAATTGGAAAATTTGTGATTGTCAATATTAAAATAAATAAATACATTGTGATAAATTCACACAAGTTATTATGTAGCAGTGAGAATTAATGTTTAAGGTTGAGGGTATAGTAATTAATAATTTTCGATAAATTATGTAATGGAAAAAGGATGAGAATTTAAAAAGCACATAATATACAGTTCCATTGATATACACTGAAAATGGAACCAAAAGTAGTGTGTTATTTTAAAGAGCGGGGCCAGGCAGAGTGAGGAAGCTGGTTGCAGTGGTTAACAACTACAAAACCTTACGAGATGTAATTTTGGATGCTGATACAGTTCTATTTCTTCACATAGATGCTAGTTATTTTTCATTTGGGAAATTTTATAGAGGTACCTTGGCTATGCATACATTTTTTCCATGACTATTGGTCTTAAATAAAATAAAAGAAAAATTCAAAATGTTATTGGAAAGTGAGCTGAAACTGAAAACATACCAAACATAAAGATCTTTTTCTTCTTCTTTTCTAGAACTTTCTAAAAAGTAACTTATAGTCGCACAAAAGGGTGCGATTTGTAATTACTGAAAAGGGCAAACCATATTTTTAGATGTTAAAACATCAATATTTTTTTTAAGTCAAAAAATCAAGTGCTATTTTACTTTTTGAACTAACAATAGAAATTTTAGATATTATGTGTCCCAGAAAGAGACCTAAGATTTATTTTAGAACTGCTATTATTCTTTTTTCCTCTCTACTAGTTTTCATAAACTTTTGAACTATGTATTTATGTACATAATGAATGAGTTTTTAAATACCTCCAGGAGAAAATCATATGGTTTTTAAAAGGAGGAAAAATGAAAATTCATGTGATTGGTAATGAGAAAACTGACTCTTCTTGGAATTTATTGGGAATTATAGACAGCAAGATTTCTTTGGGGAAAATGCAATGCCTGATTTCATTGTCTACTTAGTAACCTATTTAGATAATATATGTTCTATATGATAAAGAGATAATAAAAATTAGTAAATGGAAATTGGGATTATCACAATTTAGAAATTATTCATAGAAGAAAATAAGCGTGTTCTTGATTTTATAAAGGTAGTTTTTAATGTCCTTTAAAAGCAAAAATAATGCTAATTAATTCAAATGGTAGTGATCACTTGCTTTGCATGCATTCACATAATAGCCTATTTTTATTTATATATCTTGTCTGCAGAATTGTGCAGAAATAAGGTCATCCTAAAGTGTATCTTGCATGTGAAAACTGTATAAAGACACAGTACCAAGCCAGGCGCAGTGACTGAAGCAGGCCTGTAATCCCAGCAGCTCCGGGGACTGAGGCAGGATGATCACGGGTTCAAAGCCAGCCTCAGCAAAAGCTAGATGCTAAGCATCTCAGTGAGATTCAGTACCTAAATAAAATACAAAAAAGGGCTGGGGATGTGTTTCAGTGGTTCAGTGCCCCTTGTTCAATCCAAGTACATCTCCCACCATAAAAAAGACATAATACTATATGAATGTGATTTTTAAGAACAAATAAAAAAGATATCTTAAAGTGTACTAAGCACATTATCACTAGAAACTTAAGTTTTCAAAGTATTCTCTGGATTTTCACCTGTTTCTATTATCTTAAAAAATGTGCAGTAGTTTCTGTATTATAATTTATCTCAGCCTGTTTTCACAATTTAGTAACATAATGGTCTTAGAAGTGTTTCTTTCTGTGTGTACATGTATTAAATAACATTTTAAAATAAAATTTGAACACCATTAAAATATATGCATTTAAGATACATCTACTTACTTGAAATCCTTAAAAGTTATAAACATTTTTTTCAAGATGATTGAGCTCATTCAAGTTGCTAGTTGACTTTAATTCATCATATTTTCCACTCCCTCTTTCTGTTTAGAAGTTTTGTGAGTAGACTACATTTTGCATTTAATGTTTATTATAAAATAATGAAATATGTTCTAGCTTGTACTCTTAAAAGCTATTTCTAACAAAATCTGCTTTTCATTTTAAAACAATAACTTCAAAAATGTTTGTAGGAATTAACTATTTAAAATATACTAGCATCATTGTTTAAATTATCAAACTTATATGGGTGATAGCTAAATAATATTTTCTTAATATTAACCTAAGAATTATAGAATATATCTGGATCAATAAATAAGTATAATCAGGTGGGAAGGACAAGGTTTGTTGTTAATTGCCTCAAAAAGGAGGAAACATTCTATCATATTTAACTTTTAAAATGCATAATATGCATTTGTGGGTGTGAGTCATGACTGATTATGTATTTGTAAAATTCAAATGCTGTTCCCTTTAAGGACAGTGGCATAAATAGTGAATGATATATAGTGTGAGCTTAATAATTTTCAAGTTGCTGTGATTTTTCCTCTTATGACCTTAAACTTCATTGTTTCTTGTATCTTTAAGGAGTTGGCAAAACAAATTATTATCAGTCTAATATAAATAGAAGTGACTTATGACTGGTTGAGCTAAATGACTTTCTGAAGGCCACAAGGGTAATAGTTTGGAAAAGGACCAAAATTTGTGTCTTCTTTATCTTAACTCCTTCTCCTTCTCCTCTTCTGCCTCTTTCATATTACTTCTTCTCTAATGAACTTAAAATTTGTGCCACAATTTGGTCAGTAATTTACAAATATGATCACTATTGAAAAACCAAATGAAGCATATAATATAAAAAGAATTATTAGCAAGTGCACAAATATCGATTTCTCTGAACAAATGCTATACTTAAATATCCCTTCTATTTTTGTCCTTTGACATATCAAATTATGTTAGGAGTAATGATAAGACATTTGATTTAGTGTATCTTCTAAAGTAACTTCTAAAAGAGGACAGAAATGCAATTTCCTGTGAAATGTCTGTCTAGAAACAAAAATGCAGGTTGGACTGTTTTAATGCTAAAAATACAAATTTACTTTCTTTTGAAAAATAATTATAATAATATTAGGGAAACAATTTGACATTGTCTCTGTTTTACAGACCTGAGTCTATTATTACTACAGATTTGAACATCCAGAATTTATTAAGAATGTTTTAAAGCAGGAATACTTAATTTTTAAATTATACTTATCATTTGTAATAGTCATGCTCCACCACATATGTTTATGTCATTTATTTTCCTCATGAGATATGACTTCTGACTCATTGTACACCTCTGACAAAACAAACCAATATGAAACAAAAAAAGTAAATTCCATATTAATTAATCCAGTTACATATGTCCAACTCCCATTCTATCCAAAAGAATATGTATAATGGAGGACTTTTAAAGGAGGAATTCATGTATAATGTAGGGCTTTCAAAGGAGAAAACATCCTTCTCTCTATATTTTTAATAATGTCATTTTAAAATAAAAGATTAAATAAATTATTTTACTCCAGATATAACTATTACATGATGTAAACCAACCCAATAGAGGGTCATGACCCAGTGGTGCTAGTTATGTAGACTTCCTAACTTTCTTGGGATTACATGGCATCAGTCTGTATAATTGCTGTGCCTTGAGTATTCATTAAACCTGACTCATTATTGAATGAGCATGTTAGTGAAATAATACATCAATTTGTCTTAAAACTTTAAATCTATAGGGAAATTTGTGCCGAAAGGAGTCAGATCAATACTATTTCTGAACTTCTATATTATAAACTTTATATAAAATCAATATATATCTAGATGACCTCAACATAACTTAAAACAAGTTAATTTTATACATGTGTCAAGAATAAACACTTCTGTAAAATTGGAGAATATTCACTTACTTGACTAGTTCTAAATGTTTTTAGGGTACAATGAATATATTATAAATTTATGTAGACCAATGACAAGTTATTTAAGTAGCCTTCCATTTTTTTTCCTGCAGTGTATGCATCACGTGTTTGAAGTAATCTAAAAACATTTCCCATAAGAAAGTACAACAGAATAACTGATAACAAAACTGATAATAAAAAGCAGCACAACATATAAAAAATAACTATTCAAATATGTATTAATAGCCAGAAATAGCAGTTAATAGAATACAAATACATATGGAGTGTTGCAAGTATTTACTACTATATGTAAATCAAATAAATTTCAGGGAAAAGTTAACTGTTCATAATCAATAATATAATATAATAATTTAATTACTACCCAGGAAATGTTCTTTAATGTATACATTTAAAATCAAAAGGATTATCTAATATAGAAGACAAAAACAGTTAATAGCTGGTTATGGTTTAAAATAATCCCAATATTCTTGTTTAAATGTATTGTCTACAAGAAGCTGATATTAAAAATAAAGCAGAATTAATTCCTAATAGATGCCCATTGACGTGCATCAGCACTCTGGATTAAAACAAGTGACTTATAAATGAGGGTTCTTGGATTTTGAAGTCACGAATTTCCATACTCACATTCATGCACATGGCCAGTGGTAAAAATGAGTGAAGCCTGTAAATTGTAGGGCATAACAGATTATATTCTGTAAATTGGAGGGAATAATCACTTACAGCATATGGATCCTGCGGATCACAAGAAACTCATGACTAGAGATGTAAATAGTTTGTTCATTTACAAAAGAAAATATATCTCTAGCATATATAATGTGAGATAAATTCAATGTGCCTTGAACACTAGGTTAAAAATAGTAATTATAATCTAGTCAATCATACTAGTAAGTGGTTCAAACTTCCAAACATTTTCTTTTTTTAAAATTTGTTTTAATTAGTTACACATGACAGTACAAAGATCTTGACATATCATACATTTGAATCAGATGCGATAGATATAATTTCTCATTTTTCTGAGTGTACAGGTTGCAGAATCACAAAACTGATAATAAAAATGCAGTCACATATGTACCCACAGCAATAATAATGTCTGTTTTATTTTGCTGTCCTTCCATTCCTCCCTTCCCCGCCCCTCCCCTCCCATCACTTCTATCTACCTAATTTAACGTGACACATTTCTTTTTTTTTTCCCTCACATCGTCATACCTGTATTCTATATAACTAAGGCGTTCTGCTTCCCTCTTCCATGCAATTCCCATTCTCCCTCCCTTTCCCTCCCACCTCTCTTCCCTATCTAGAGGTAATTTGCTTCCCATGCTCTTCCTCCCTACCCCATTTTGAGTCACTTCCCTTATAACAGAGAAGACATTCGACATTTGTTTTTTTGGGGGATTGGCTAACTTCACTTAGCATAATCTGCTCCAATGCCATCCATTTCCCTGCAAATGCCATGATCTTGTTATTTTTTAGTGCTGAGTAATATCTTTAAATGCAATTTGATGTAGGTCCTCTTCATGTACAAAGTATAAGAACTGGACTGATTTAAGAGGGTAGGTGTCATGAAAACCAGCTCAGAAAAATATGAAAACCTTCCAGGAATCCCAAGCATTCAGCAGGACACAGTGCATTTTAGATTACATAATGTTGGGACAAAGAAAATTGTAGTATTTTCTAGTCTCACTAGCTTTGAAGTAAATAGTGGCTGAAAAGTTAAGACCACATACTTCTAGGAAAGATTTAACAATTATGAAAGAGTGATTCAAAGATTACTCACAAAATATTAAGATTTTGGGACTTGAATGAAACAAATTTAGAATAATCAAGGAACAATCCAATGTTAACCAAGTTTCACAATTTAAAATCAGTTACACTAAACTTGATATTCAATTTTGGATTGGTTTTGTATTGTCACTGAATACAGGTTGTAAAAGTCATGAATTGTGAAGTATTAAGTATAGAAAGTTATTTTTGAAGTGGATTTCTTTGGAGCAAACTGCAGGTAGTTTATTCCATTTTGACTCAAAGTTAATGATTTGGGTTTGTGCTCTTGTTTTCTCTGGTCAACTTTCTTTAACCAGACCACTTAGAGATCTCAAAATATGTCCGCTTTGTCTAGAGAAAGAGAGAGACAACAGAATGCTATCTATCTAGACCTTGATTAGTCTATAGGAACAGAGCTGAGTAATTTATATTAGTGATGGAACAAAATAAAATAGCTGCTAAATTATGATTGGTTTTAATTTCTGGATTTGTCCAATAGAGGAACACATATGCTTTTATACTTCCAGATATGGACCACACAGGATGAAAGCTTGGTCATGTAGCTCAGTGGTAAATCCCTTACCTAGCATGCTTGAGGCACTGGGTTCAATACCCAGTATCCCCATAGAAATACTGTATTAATCCACTTTGCATTAGAATAATTAAATACATGAGGCAGCTAATTTATAAAGAGAAAAACTATTTACTTTATAGTTTCTTATGTTCAAGTTGAAGATCTATCAGCTCCAATAATTTTACATCTGATGAGGGCAGTGAATCCTAGAATATCTTGGCAGAATCACATATAGGAGCAAACAATTTTGTCAACTGGATTAGAGGGAGAGAGGACAAGTGGGTTCTTTCAATACCTTTTGAGGATTTGCCACCAATTATCTAAGGGTATTAGTTATGGTTTGGATGTGAGGTGTCCCCCAAAAGCTCACATGTGAGACAATTCAAGAAGGAGAAATGATTGGGTTATAGCCTTGACCTAATCAGTGAATTAATCCTTGATGTGATTAACTGGATGGTAACTGGAAGCACATGAGGTGTGGTTGGAGGAAGTGTTTAATTGGGGTCATGGCTTTGGGGTATTTATTTGTATCTGGTGAATGGAGTCTCTCTCTGTGCTACCTGATCACCAAGGGAGCAGCATTCCTCTGCCACACCTTCTCTGTTATGAGCTCAGCCTTACCTTGAGCCCCAAGGAATGGAGCCTCTGAAACCACTAACTCCCAAATAATAATTTTCTCCTCTAGAGTTGTGCTGGTCCTGTTCTTTGGTCACAGCAGGGAAAAATCTGACTAAAACAACATCCCATAAGTCTCCACCTGTTAAAAGTTCACAGCACTTCCCAACACAGCTGCTCTAAGAAAACAAGCCTCTACCTTTGGGGATTACTCAATGTTCCAACCATAGCAGATGCAGGTGGAATAAGGATAGTGGTTTTTATTTTATCCAATTTTGCAATAAAATGGACCAGTTAGAAGTTGGAGAGACCACTGGAATCTTGGGTGTTAAAATGTGAGCAAGCTACAACTAGGTTACTGCACGTGAGGAGAGGTTTCCAAATACCATCAAAAGTGTGTTGTGATGAGATGAGTTAGTTCTAATCATCTCTCAGTTTCAGGAAGCACAAGATCAGGGTTGGAAGTAAACAATTAAATAAGATTTGTGTCATTTTACCTCTCTTAACTACACCCATTCATCTTGAAAACCCAAGGTTTTGTTCAGGAAAAAAAGGAGAAATTTTCCCAGGGAATAAGTTAAATGAAGCAATGGGAGAAAAATTAATTTGCTCAGATTAGACTTTGAGTCTTGTTTCTTCTGTGCTTAGGTTAATGATATAAGCATTTACAGCTGGTTCTAACAATTCATTTGGAAATTGAATTAAGTCTGCATTCCTAGTTAAATTATATATCTCCTAGTGAAATAATTTGATGTTTTTGTGTCAGCCTAGTGCAGGAAATTGAGAGAATGGATTCTAGAATGATCATACCTAGGATCAAGTTCCAGCTCTGCCATTTATAAATGATGTGACCTCAGGAACCTTACTTAATTTCTTGGTGCATTAATTTGCTTATATGTGAAATGTACTTGATAATAATACGTACCTGATATACTCTAGTAAGGAATGATAGTGTTATAATTTCCCAACATTTATTCTATAAGTTATTTATTATTACTATTATTATAAATGAGAGTTCTAGTGAGCTGGCTATCTTGTTATTGAAAATGTTAGATCAAAATTATACATATTTACATATTTATTAAACACTGCCAAACTGCCCTCTAAAAGCTCTTACCAATAACTAGATTTAGAAGAAAAGGCTGCTTATAAATGGATGCCATGTGAAGAGAAACATCAGGAGGTCCCTTTAGCAATGAATAATAGTTTAGAGAAAGTCAGCCAGTTTGAAAGTTATTTGGGAGAAATATACAGAACAGGTGGACTGCCTGACCTGTTTGCCCTGTGTAAATTGGTATTAGAAATGACCTGATTTTCAACCTGAGAATTTTCAAAGTGACAAATTATGCTCATTTGGCTTGTAATGATATTCTGATTATAGGTTATAAGACCAATGATGGATTTCCTTGACTTCTTAATGTTCTCGAAAATCCTGTAGTGACCTTTCTATATGCATGAATGAAACAATATTTTCAGAAACAACTGTTAGATAATTATATATTCCAATGTGTATTAAATAGTTTATATTATACATTATATTTATATACATATATCAATTATATATCTTATTCATTAATTCCCTCCATATTCTCAATATTCATTGAGTTCCTGCAGTACTATGAGCATGAAGCCCAGAACTATAAATAGAAATGTGAGCAAGGCAAATGAGGTCACTGTCCTCATGGTGTTTGTCACTTAGTGAGGGTCAGGTCATCAACATTCCTACATTTCACAACTTATTAGCATATATAGATAATGGGTTAGATCACATGGAGGAAATTGAGGAAAGGATTATAGGCAAAACTAAGGATAGGAGAAGCTATCAATGAGAGTGAGAAAAAGAAGCAGTTGAGGTAGAATGAAAATTTTCAGTGTTCTCAAACAAATATTAGAGGATATTGTTTCCAAAAAGAGGTGGCAATAAAGTCCACGAATGATAAAGAAAAAATGGACATTGTTGGAACTATGGAAGAACCTGCTCATTACAATGGTAAGGTAAAAACTAAACTGAATAAGATTTTTGGGGTTAATCAGAAAAGAGAAGCAGAAGCAGTACACATAAGCATTCATTTTAAAAAGTGTTTGCCTGAACGGAATGAACAATGTTCAGATTTACATGAAAAGACCAAACAACAAATAATTTTCAGAAGTAAAAAAAATTAATTCATGTTTAATTTTATAATTTCAAATAGTTTCCTAATGTATTGTTTATACCTATATTAGGAATAATATTATGATACTAATAAATAGTTTTAATTTATTTTTTTAATAAAATTACAATTAGTATATGGCTTATCATTTGTACATTTTTTTTCTTGTCACATGGATGATAATTTCTCTATAAGAAATGCATTCCAAGGTAGAATGGCTTTGAAATATAGGTATATATCCCTGTGTATGGCACCATATTTAGTCAGAATTACTGAGTTCTGACTTAAGCAATTTACAACTATTAACCCATTTAATTCTAGTAATGGGTAGGTAACCTTACTTTGGAGATGTAAAAATTAAGACAGAGAGACAGTTTAATTAGTTCAAGGAGGATTAACTTATTAAGGAGCAAACACAATGTGGTCCTAATTAATCTACTCTACATTCAACTCTTTCTGAAAAGACCAAGAGTAGTTGTAAGTCTTACTGGTAGCTACAGTATTGAGAATTTATGAAATTTTAAAAAATATTATATGTGATAAATTTAAATATTTTACTTCTATTGAAGATATTTAATTGATAAATAATCACTATATATATTCAAGGTGTATAGTGTGATGTTCTTAATATACATATACATTGTGTAATAATTACCACAATCAAATTAATATGTCCTTTACCATTTTTAGTACATTAGATTCCCCTGTTCTTCTTCATCTATCAGAATGTATCTGACCTTTCATCTAAACCTATTACCTGGTAATGACCTTTGTTCTTCCTGGTTCTTTGAGTTTAACCTTTTTAGATTCCACATACAAGTGAAATCACACAACATTTATCTTTCTGAGTCTTCAGTTTCATGTATATAATTGATAATGAAAGTGTAGAGGTGATATTGTGAATTTGGGATGAGGTAGTGAGTTTTATAGCAATCACTGTGAGGTTAAAGGAATATAGACCATCAACAAACCTTAGTCAGTCTTTTGCATTGCTATATGTCAATGGGGAAGAAAGGGAACTTGAAAAAAAATAAATTCATGTGCAAAACGATTTAGATATAGAAGACATAGCCTTCAATTTAGTGTTCTAATCTATGGGAAAAAAAGAAAAAAATTTAAAGTGTGATATGTTCAGGCTTATTAGTAAAATTGTTTTGCAGGAAAAAAGCTTTAGGTATTTATCTTATTCTTAAAGATCTACATCAGATTTCATACACAAGAATATAAAAGATTCAATTAATATTGAGTTTTCAAAATAGGAATAATTAGGTGAATGTACATTTTTGTTTTTCAAAATCACTGTATTTTTGCTTTTATTATGCCTAAGATTCTATCATATCCTTCCAAAGGCAAAACACTCTCAAAATTGACAAGCTACTCAGCATTATCATCTCTGTGACCAAAAGATCTGACAAGAGTAACATAGAGGAGAAAATCTTTGTCTGGAGCTCACAGTCTCAGAGGTTTCATTCTAAAGACAAATTACTCCATTGCTCTGTGCCCAAGGTGATTCCGAATATCATGGTGGAAGGGCATGGAGGGGAAAAGCAGCTCAGGACATGGCAATCAGGAAACAGAGAGTCCTCCACTCACCAGGGATAAAATATAAACCCCAAAGGCATGCTACCAGTGATGCACCTCCTCCAATCATTCCCAACCTGCCTACAGTTACTGTTCAGTTAACCTATTATCAATGGATTAATACACTGACTGGGTAAAAACTCTCATAATCCCAATCAATTCACCTCTAATTTTTCTAGCATTGACTTATACATGAGCTTCTTTGGGGAGGGGACATCTCATATCCTCCATTTCTACCTTCTTTTCCAAGAACTTGACTCCTGAAGTTTACATTTATCTTAGAATCTGCTTCACAGAGAATAAAAAATGTGACATAAGATATATGAAACTCATAACAATTTTATGATTTAGACCCTGGAGTCACAAGATCAACCATGTGAGTAACTTCTTGAGTGGACGATTTAAATATTAAATAATATTGAATGTGATGGTGATATGTTGGAGGCTAGATAGCCCAGACTCCTGTAAGGAAATAAAATATGGTAAAAAAAGATAAAAAATATATTTTTAGAGACAAAAAAGAGGACACTTTTTTGATGAATCTTCAGAGAATAAAGTCATGATGTGAGGAGAAGTCTGGAAATAAAATAATACTCAAGGGTTCTGAAACTTATAGCTTATTATCATGTTACATTTTTTAACTCAATTTGGTCTCCCCATGATCAAATTCATCCTATTCCTATGAGGAAAAAGCTTTGCCACATACTTTCTAACTCCAACTTTCCATTGGCTAAATAATTTGCAGTATATAAATGACTTTGGTCATAAGAAACTTACTGTAGACTGCACTGAGGAATTTGTCAGGCAAATACTGAAGAGGGTGGAAGTGAAAGTCCTGAACTCTGTTAACATGAAATTAAATGTCAACTTAGGAATGGTGAAAGGGAAAGTATAGCACATGTTGTCACAAAAGGCTCAGTGTAGTGCTGTGTCTGCAGTAACTCTTACTAGGCATAATACGTGCTCCACTCATTTTATGGTCTGTAAAGGTATGTTCATGTTAATATTTACTATTTAACCCAGTTCATAATACTCTTACGAGGGTCATGAGAGTCAATATATGTGAAAAGACTTTGTTGCTTATAAATATTTATTCGTCAGAATTTTCCAGCTGCTTCCTAGATTACGAGTGCATGTTTTGGTAGTGCATCTGGAAAAATCTAAAAAATAAATATCTACAAGTTATGTATATCATCTATCCCTTTGGCCATCTGTCCTTTCTCAAATTTTAATAAAATTAACTATATTCTATTTGCTTTTTAATGCAAAGATAGTAAAAATTTCACTTTTTATTTATTATAAGTAGACTAACCATGAAGAATACAACTAAAAAATAATATATTCTTTCACTTTGGTCTGAATGTATTTTCTGGATCAGGAGGATGACAGTATAAAATGCATTGAATTAGCACCTTTTTGAAATCTTGACTATGACCTTATGGAAAGATGAAATATAATACTTTGGAAGTCTATGGAAACATGTTAATGTACTTAGTAAAATGAAACCTTGGCCAACAAAGGCTAGCGATAGCAGACAAATAATTTTTACCATTCTGATACTGTACTTAAGTTTCACTTTACTCAGGTCTTTTAATAATACCTGTTAGGTATAAAGATGTACGTGCAGAAAGCAAGGCATTATATGTTCATTAAGACTCCTACCCATATAGATGTAAACTTCTGCGTGTTCCTCTCTATATTCTGTATAATATATCCCTCAAATGAACAGCATAGACATGGAAAAAACAGGCATTTGCTATATAATCTCCTGATGAATACAAATGTCAGAATTCACAATCAAGCATCAAATTTAAAAGTTTTGCTCATATCTCAGAGATGAAACAAAAGGAATGCAAACAGAAAATTTAACTTTGTACCATGTATCTGGGTGGCAAAGTCCGACCCAGTCTTAAGGTCTCATAGGTAGGATGATCTTATGTTCTGTTTCCCTATTGTCTCAGCATAAAAAATAGCTTCCCCTTTTAAGTCTCAAATGCAATCCAATTTGGACATGTATGATCACCTTATGAAATGAGTCACCCCTTTCTCATGTATTGCTCATAGAAAAGATCAGCCATCTTCTACCAACAAGGAACAGCTAACAGGTATGTTATTTTCATCTCGGCACAAGGCAGCAATGCTGAAGGGAGGGAGGTGGGCATATCTCCACCTACACTGTGCTTCTGATTCTATTTAAAGCACACTTACTATGGGAATGACTAACCTTGAGAATAATGAGCTCATTCAGAAATTAAACCTAATCAACTTCAGGTGACTTTACTTCCAGATTTCAATAGACAACAGGGACAATAAATAAAAAATTAATACCTATAAAACATTAAATGGATTATTTTTAGTATAATAAATTAATGCCTCTCATAGTTTGTAAAATATTTATTATATAAGATTGTGGTCCTGTTATAGTAATGCCTGAAATTCCTACAAAATGCTTCTGATGTAATCTTTTAAGGTTGTACCTCCTGAGTTATGTTAGACAAAATTTTTCAGGGTTCATGGCCTTTTGAATACACTGCAGCATTTGCACAGTGGATTATACCTTGTATCAAGTGAGAGTGAAAGAAAATAAAACTCTGGGATAATTCCCATGGACATAATTATGTAATTATACATATTAAATTAATAAGTTCAAAATATTTTTGCCACTACATGATAAATGCCCCCATATTGGAGGGCCTCAAAAAACAGACCTTCTTTTTTTTTAAATTCACACAAGGAGGCAGACCTAAAGAGAATAAGAAAGTAAGTTGAACTTGAGACTGGACTAACCTAGCTGACGGATCCAATAACTATCTTCAAGTAATGTTGGTTTGACCTCAAATAATAGTGCCATGAAAGGAGAAAGAGAAAGTGCACTTTGAAAGGGGCACTTTACTTTGAATAACAATGAAATGGACTTGCCTTGATGTCAACACTTACCTCATACCAGGAAACATTGTGTGCTGCTTCTCAGAAGTCCCATGACTCATGTAGTCGATAGACCCTCAGGAGTGGGTTCTGAGAATTCCAAACTAGAATATGCCATACCAGAAAGAAAATTGTAATGTCTTTTGTCTTTCATTAGTTGTTTTTCTAACCATTATTTTTTTTCACTTTTAAGAAATAAGGAAGACACAAATAGGTGACAGATAAAATGGTCAGTTACAATTTGCAAGACCTTGGAACTTCCTGGTCACTATGGCAACAGGGAATCAGATTGAAAAATGAAACCATATTTTAAAACTGCTTTTTAACTTACTGTGGTGCTATTTTCTATTTTTGAGGGAACAGTTTGTCCAATTAAAGACATGAATCAAAGCATAACTGCTTTAAATACACATTGATAAATTTGAGAATGAGAATCTACAGGGCGCCCTGTACATTAGTATTCTTTAAAAGTTTCTTCGGAGTCCAGTAGAAATGAGGGTTGGGCATCACAAGTTTTATAGAACCTTCTTTAAAAGATGTGGCATTAGCACATAGTAGTTTTAGATCAGTATAAAGAGATAGTCTGGGCTTTAGAGTCAGCTTCTCTGAGTTAAAATTCATCCTAGGTCACTTACCAGTTTTGTGAATGTGTACTGCAATGTAAATCTACTGGTAATGATTCTATGTAGTTCATAGTGTAGTTGTGATTATTAAATGGACTACACAATGTAAAGGACTTTGAATAATGCATGGCACATAAGAAATTTCAGCTATTAACATTAGAATATTTTAAATGATGTAGTTTATGTATACTCTTTCTAGGCTATATTTTATGATAGTTTAAAAGCAATTTAGTTATTATAGATTAAATGTTTAAAAAATCTAAAGCTCTTACCTTGTTTAAAAGGTTTCAAATGGATTTAAAAAATATAACTATATATTTAACTATATCAATTTAGGAAAATTAATTTTCTAAGATTTTTGTTTCCCCACCTTTTTAATCAGGATACATCAGATATAATTATTTGCTTCTCTCATAATTATTATTGATATAAGTTATTTATTTTAACTCACAGGGACTACGAAAATCTGTAGTCTTTAACCTTGAGTCTAAGAATACTACTTTCATAGATTGAATTTATTACTAATAATACCACTTACACACTACTAGTATTTGTATAACTTTTTACTTTATAGATTTATATTGTAATTCTGATTGACAGTTGTCAGTCAAGTGAGTCCTTAGCACAAAAACTTTTTAAAAATTAAAAATCAGAATATTACATACCCTAAGGATGAGGAATTTGACCTTTAAATTAACTGACTCCTTATACATACAGTCTATTGCTTCCTTCTCTCTCTCTGTTTAATAACTACATGTATAACTCCTTATTATTTATGTTTGTTTACCTATTTTACCTAGGAAATCTGAGAAAATAATCTCCATATACTAAAATAAGAATGTGGTATATGAGATTTCATAAGAGTGCACTGCAGAACTTAGAATTGCTCATAAAATACCCCAGTAGTAATAAAATATAAAGTGAATATTTTCATTTGTGTTCATATTTTACCTTTGGGATTTGCATAGCCTTCATTATACTTAATATTAAACATACTGTATGTGTTGCATAAACAATATAAATCAACCATTACAAAGGTATTTCTTTAGAGAAAAACAAATTTGGTTTGTTCTTCACTTTTTTTTTTTTTAAATAACATTTTCAAACTTGGATTACTTTTCAAAGATGGAATGAGGGCCACATTGGAAATAAGTTCTGGGTTCCAGCCAATATTCTGACAGTTATATTGCTTTGGCATTCATGTGAGCACAGACCCTTTAGGTTCTGCTCTGAGTATTTACATAGACTGAATTAAAACTACTCATTTTATTTGAAGAAACCTTTATCAGACTGGTGACGTTACTACTCTCTAATACATAGTAAAATATTTTAGAAAATTGGGTTATTACCAATTTATTCATATTGCCTATATCCATATGGCAAATATTTTTCTTAATTGTCTTTTGGGGTGTTAACACAGCAAGGAACTGCTGTAATTTCACAACTACAATTTCTACATAATTATGGTATTTAGCCTCTGTTAGTATTTATTTCTACATTCCATCCACCCTTTACTTCCTTTAAGTTACAACTTTCCTTTTTTATAGGCATATATGCCATTCCTCTTAATGATAAATGTGAAAGATTTGGTGGGAATTTTATTATATATATATATATACACACATTTATATACAGAATGATGTGTATATGTAAATGTATTACACTTATATACACTAGAGTATTAGTAAAACTTCTCCACTGTCATTCTCCTAATCTATTATTAAATATGTGGGTCTTATACTTCACTTGCTGAAATAATGAAATATATTTAACTGCTCAAACAGCATATCAATACACACACACACACACACACACACACACAAACACACACGCACACCACAGTTTTCTCACAGACCTGTATTCAATGCTTTATGCTAACCATATGTCAGGGTGTCATAATTAACTGTGTCACTTTAAAAATATATTTTCAATTATATTATTTCCTGGGTACTACTACAGACTAATTGAGTCAGAATCTGCTGTAATATAGCCTGTTAATTCTCATGTGCAGTATCTTTCAAATTTATAGTTCTTAATGTAAATTATCTCTGGTTTAATCATTGTTTCAATTTTAATAATTTTCAATATCTAGTCTAAACTTCTTTCATTTAAAATGAATAGCAAGTACGTATGACCAACACTGTATATAACCTATATAAATAATGTCAAAATGAATTTCTGAAACTATTAGCTTTTTAAGACATTTTAGAAAGATTTCTCTCCTCCATCTGGGCTGCTATAAAAATTTCAGAGGTTATTCCTTGTAGTTCTGGAAGCTGGGAAGTCCAAGCAAGATACTTTCATATTAAAAGTCCCATGAAAGCCCATTTCTTGATTCTTAGATGGCACATTCTAGCTGTGTCCTTATTTCATGGAATGGACAAGGCAGCCTCCAGATTCTCTTATAAGAGCACTGAACCCATTCATGACTGCTGTGCCCTCATGATCTCATTAGTTCCCAAATGTCCTACCTCCTAATATTTTTGCATTAATAATTATATTTCAGCATATGAGTTTGGGCGGAGGTAAACATTCAGAACACAGATATACTTTTCAATTTCTCTAATTTTATGTCTCCAAAATTATTGAGTGTGCTTCCATAGACATTGTAGGTGATTAGAAAATGTTGTTTGAATGAACAAAGAGTATTTAAAGAAGAGCGTGAGTGACAGAATGATGGTTAACTTGGGTTTTATTGTTTTAATTAGTAATTATTTAAAGTCCACATCAGAGTTTTCCATTTTTATTTATGTCTATTAAACTCATTGAATCAAAATTGAATAGGTTTTTCATTACATAAAGTTGTGAAAGGTCTTGGAAACTTATATTATTACTTAAATATCAAACCAGTATTCAACAATGTGTTTAAATTATAGCTATATAAGGAACATTTTAAAAGTGAATTCACCTATTACAGTTGATTCACCTAATTATTGTAAGCTAATTATACTCTGCAATGATGCTCTAACTTCATGGAAGTCTCCTTAGCAAGGTGAAATATCACATAATCCTGCTGATTTTGAACACATAGTGACATAAGAAATATCATCTGTTAAAAACGTTTGTAGCACACACACAAAAAAATTAAGAATCTGTTACTGGGGTTGAGACTATAGCTCAGGGATAGCACACTTGCCTGGCAGTTATCAAGCACCGGGTTCGATTCTCAGCACTGCACATAAATAATAGTAATTAAAAAAAGGCCTGTCAACAACTATAAAAATATTTTTAAAAAGAATCTATTACTAAAGTACTGATATCCTATTTATGACTTCATGTTATAGGAGTTGCTAATATGTTTCTACAACATAAAATGGCATGCTTAATAACTTTCTTATTATGTCACAATTTGAAATCTGGGATATCTTAAGGTTGAAATTTGACTCCTCAGTATATAAATTGGACATAATACACATAATTTTGTAATGTTTACTAAATAAAAGAAGGAATCTGCTGATTAACTCAATAGGAATTCAATGAAATAATAATGTATTGTTGCTTGTTTTTTTTTTTTTTTACCCATAAAATTTACTATTAAGGGACTGCAGCCTAAGAAAACAAAACCAAGAGCCTGACCATTTGAACTAAGTTGTTGGCACAGCTTACCCAGAGGGTACTGAACAAGAACCTAATTTCTAGGAACAGGACATAAACTCATGGAGCACGCACACTGGCCTGCAAGTGTACACTTAAAATAAGTGGCAAAATAGTAAAGTGTAGGCTTATTTGGGTCTCATTCTAGGTACCTGTTGAGGCAACACAAGGAGACTCTGAGAGCATGTGAAGAGAGGAAACAAAGCTTTCAAATATAAAGACCATTCCCAAATGGTATAATGTCAAATAGCTCATGCCGTCAGCAATTTGATTGCTACTAAATTATGACAGCTAAGGGTAAACTGCATATTATCAAGGAAATACAAATGCTTAAGACTCTTCTTTTTCATGTGCCTTGTCAAAAATAATTAAACAAGAAAGTATAATACACTCTGTTAATGATCTTATTTAATGCTTAAAAAGTTTGATCGTCATTCTTCCAAGTTAAATAAGCAGAAGTATGCTATGAATTATGAAATAACTGTTTCATACATTATTAAATTTTTGTGACTCTGAACTTGAATAATAAAATTAATGGAAATGCTTTATTAGATCAGAAGCCCCTTTGAAGTTAATTACAATTAGTTGCCAGAAAAAAAATATCCAAGATATATTGAAAATATACCAAAGAAAAATATTTTCAAGGTACAAATTGAAGTAGAAAAATGTTTAAAATGTCAAATGTAACACTGGACATTGGTATATGACCTTGAATCAATTGACAATGAATAAATTAGAGCATATTAAAAGAACATTTTAATTACTTCGAACTATTTAAATATCTTCAGACTAATAAAATGTAATCTGTGCTAGGCAGCAGGGGAGGATGTATTTGATGTCTCTCTTGTAATATTAATACCAATTAGAAGACTGAAATATTAAAAGCCACGGTGAGCATACATATACTAAATATCATAGTTTTATTCCTAGTCTATTTTGAAAATGTTAGGATGACCTTGGATAAAATAGTTGGCATCTTTTACTTTTAGTTTCTTCATGATAAAATATATACATGATTATAAATTTCAGCTCTTATTTATTGGACATACTTTATGATAGATCACATTCTGATTATAAACTAATATGAAGCTTGAAAAGTGGCATTACCTAGATTGCAATTATTAGAGAGGATATCTTAAGAAAAAATATCTTCGTTTTTCCTTGTTCCTTCTTAGTTTATAGGCAAAATAACTATAGGAAAATAAGTGATTACTGAATTTTTAAAATTTCCAGCATAAATTTTCTCATTGAATCAATTCGTCTCATGTTCATTTACATTTTAGATTCAACCTAAAATTATATGCTTAAATTGATAAACTGATTTATTTTCTTTTTTATGTTTAACAAGGTGAATATAGTTGAGATTGGGCTGTAATATTTTTATCCTTGAGCAGGATGGGTTGAAAAAGATCATTTATTTTAACTGGACTGGTGATGGAATGGATTAGCAGCAGTGCTAATTGTAATCCCCAAAGTCACAATCCTGAATGCCATGATCTCAGGTGTTGAAACCCTGAGAGACTGAAATTCTAACTTCTAAAATCTCCCATTTCACAATCTATAATATTTAAATCCCAAATGTTAAAATTACAAAAGCTGGAATACTCCAAATCAGAGTACCTTTCAAATAAAAAGCAGCAGAGTAGGGGGTGCTCTCTAATGGTTAGAAAGCCAAATTCCAAGGAAGGGATTAGTGAGTTTTTGGTGTACAAAACATGGTTGCATCATGCTAGGCAGAAGAAATACTTAGAAATCCAGTGAAACATATTTTGGGGTAAGAAAATGGTGTGTTTAGAGGTCTTAATGTAGGAGGCGAGTAGGGAAAATCTGTCATGTAGACATGAATGAGAGCATGCTCCCTCATAAAAGCTATTCCCTACATGAAAAAATAAATATTTGCCCTGAGAGACTTAAAATATAGTTAATGATCATGAAAATCAGGTAGTTTTTATGGGCCACCATTAGGCAATTTACCATAATATCTCCCTGAAAAACACATTTTCATATATTGAATTTAAATTTTTTTCTCATTTATTTTAAAAAACATTTTCACTATTTTAATTGTCAGCATTTGTTTACAATTTATTATGCACAACTTTTATTTTTGTATTACTTTCAGTGCTCTGAGAATCAGCTGTGTACATACTTTGAGAGTTCTAGTTTGTTTTTTGCATTTTTTACAAATTCAACTCTCCAAAAGTGCATTATCACACTGTTAACTTTTTGTGTAACCAGTGTATGTTAACACAAAAATATTGAATCTCTTTCAATAAGTGAAAATATGTCTTTTTGTTCATGCGTTTGTGAAAGATAATTTTTTTCAATCTCTTGAATATATGAGTGACTGCAGATAAGATGGTGACTCATTCCAGCTTTTTATTGATCTTATCAAAAAACAGGAATTTAAGATGACTTTAGTTATAATAATGGTACACACACAATTACCAATTATGATGATAAACATTTATACAGTTCAAATGTGACATATTTCTTTATGAATACCATTAGTTTTCTCATAACTCTATATTTGTACAATTGTCATTAGTATTGATTTAGTTCAAATGTGACATATTTCTTTATGCATACTATTAGTTTTCTCATAACTCTATATTTGTGCAATTGTCATTAATATTTCTGCTTGTGAAACTGGTATGTTATTCTTATATATTTGTTCCTCAAATAGGTCTGTGAGTTGTTCTGTTGGGTTTTTATGCTTCTCAAATATATACAAATATATATCCCTTCCTTTTAAAGATTTTTAAAAATTATTTTCCAAAATCATATATTTATGAATTTAATATTTTTTTTAAATATTGATCTCTCAGGGTTTCAAAATTCATGATTTATTGCCTTTAGAATTTTGTCTTTTTAAATTATGTCCCAAACTCAGAGATTCCAAAATTACAATTCCAAAATTAGAATATATATTTGTGTGCATACATCTACACACAAATGAGTATAAGCAGAAATGAGAAGAACTGAAACAGATTGATGGATTGCATCAATCCAGGGTTTTGCAAAATGTTTTTATTGTGGGGACTCGGTAATCTGTCAGTTAAATGTTTCTATATTACTTCTTATAGCTGCATGTGAATCTATGATTAGAGCAATTAAATTGTAGATAACTGGATAATTAATTGTAGGAATGAATAAATGAATGAACCAATCAATTAACAATTTCTAGCTGTCTATGAATCTGGAATAACCTATGGGTTCATTTTCTTTATAACATGTGTAGTGATGACCCATCATCACTTTTAGCCTTATTAGATTAGTTCCTACCAGCTACAGCAAAAAGAAAGGCCAGCATTCATCTAATATAAATCCCATGGATTTAGTATATTTGATCTCTAACTTTTGGACTCAGCTCTGAATTTGCCACTTTTTGAAGTAAACATAGGATAGAGTTTAAACTATCTTAAAGCTTAAAATAACCCACATTTTTTGGTAGATATTTTCCAGTTGTCAATTGATATATAAATAAATTATTCTCCTTTTAATTTATTTAAAATATGATATTTAGTTCATGATCTGTCACAAATGTACTAAACTGCCATTATTTTTAAATTAAAGAAATGCATGCTTTTTCAAGAACTTTCAAAATAAAAGCATCCATTTGATGTTATTGGGAATGCTGTTCTTGAGATATGCTTCCATTATAACATAGTTATACTTTTTACCCAGGAATAATCTTATTCTTCTGTCTACAGTTCTCCATAGGCTCATTCCTGCTTGGAAAACATTTGTTGAAGCTTCAGGTTTTATTTGAACATGGCTGCCCATGAGAATAAACTGTTATATAAACATACGGGCAGAAAATAAGTTGACAAAGAGTACTCCAGTTCTTCAATTGAGTATATTTCATCTCTTGCTTAAAAACACAACAAGATAAAATAATTCCCCCAATATACACAATATTTAGGAGTCATTGCCTAAGGAATATTCCTGATATTCTATTGGAAGACCTTTTCATCTACTTAGATCAATTTAATTGACATCTAGATGATAAATTTGCATACCCTTTTGAAATCTTTGAGTTTTAATTTTGAGGAAAACATCTGAAAATGAATTTCTACTTTAACCTCAACCTACTAAGAAATACCAGATCTAAATTTTAAGTGTTTCTTTTATTTTTTATTTTTTGATTCTGTGAATGGATTTCACTTATACTGAAATGTGTAGGAGTTGAAGGTCATGGTGCTATGTGGGTGGGTTTTTTTTTTTTTGGTTGATTTTTTTTTTTTTTTTAGTATATGTGCTTTTTATTTATTTTTGTGTACTTTTCCAGTTATTGAGAATTATAGTCTTACCAAATAAAGCATTTTCTGAAAAATGTTTGTGGGCCCCTGCTGTTGAAATAATTATGACAATTACCTATACATGGTGTTCTTTAGTTATGTCAGTATTTCTAAATATTCAGGCAGATTTTATTTCCATGATATCTTATTTCTGTGAAGTACTTAAGTGTCATTTCCTGAGGAAATAAATTATGTTTGCTCAGAGGAAGAACTATTAAGTAGAAGAAGTATTTGCTATCAAGTTGTAAACTTGAAATATATTTGGATATATACATTACAGGAGAGTAACAAAACTATCAGTGCCTCAAATACTTTAAAGAATTCTGTAAAGAAAAGAAAAATTAATATTGGCTTATTAGAAGGACTTAGTTTTAGCTTGAAATAGTACTAAAAGTAACTCTTGGCAGGAGGAATGATGTCATCCTGGAATATGCTGATTTCAGTTTTCTTGTGTGCATTTAGGGATAAGAGACACTGAAGGTGAGGCTCTGGTACTGATGCTTTATTGATCTTTTTACTTGTGATGATAGAAGCCTTTGGAAAAGCTATGATGGTGGTGTAGAATTGGGAAGCTGTATAGAAACAGATAAACACTCCATGAATTTAGGGAAATTATAAGAGTCTCTTTATTTTCTTGTGTTCATTATTATGCAAAGAGTCATGCATGCTGGATCAAAAAGACTTTCACAAAAAATTATTTTGGCAGCACTGCATTAAAAGTAACCATACAAATATGCTCATGTTAGAGGAGTAACACTGTTAAGAAGTGTTAGAAGAATATGTATAAGGATCACTTTCAATGCAGTTCACTAATCTTATGTATTATTATTAAATGCTTTTCTAATAAATAAATAAAAATGAGAACATATATTTATATTTATTTAGCCTTTTCAGGAATTTGTGAGTGTGTGTGTATAGTATGTGTATGTATGTGTGTGTGTGTGTGTGTGCACGTATAGTTGGGTATGTATGTAGTGTGTGTATCTATATATATATATATATACTATATATAGATATATATTGAGGTATGTGTGTGTATTATGTATATGTTTGTTTGTATGTATGTATGTATGTATGTTCAAGGTTTTGAGGTATTTGATAAAATTTCTTTTTGTGGAGAAAAATAAAAATTTTAAATTTGTTTTCCTGATGCTTTACACTTGTATGGGAGAAATATTAATAACATGGCAAAACGAGTAAAAATTCAAAATTAAGAGAAGCAGAAGTATGATATAATAATTGTTTTGCTAAATAAAACAGGTACTATCTTTTTATTTTTAGGCCTACTATGCTCAAGGCAATATTTGCTTGCAATTTAAGCAGAGGTAGGCAATAGAGGGATTTTGGCCGTATGTCAGGCACTGTGCTAGATACCAAGAAAATTTAAAAAAATCAGAAACAGTAGTTTGGCATCAGAAGTCTATAATGTCAAAGAAAGGAAAACAAAGAACAAAAGAGGTAGGAAAAGCACAGCCTGAATAAATGGATTATTTAAAAGATTAACGGATAAAATATCAGAGCCTATGTAAGATGCTCCTTGGTTATCAGAGGTCATAATTAGTCACATTTTTTTCTTTCCCTGTGAGTTACAAACCAACTGAGAAATAGATAAGGATTTGGACATATGGAGTACAAAATTTTAGCGTTGTTACTACTTACACTGATTTGAAGGACATGACCTAGATATGTGCTACAATCTGGCTTTCTAATACTTGCTCTCTGAGATGAACTTCAGCTACAAGCTTGACACACAGCATTACTGTAGAACTGGCAAACATCGCCAAATGCCCTGTTATGTTTAATCAGGGACTAAGCCAAACATGCCCAGGCCCTCCTTTCTAGCTTATCAGCTATATCATGCCATTCATCAATTGGTTATAGTGAATAATGGAATGTTTTAGGCTACTTTTTGTTACTTTAACTGAACACCAGAGTGGGTAATTTGTGAAAATAAAATGGAAATTTCTTTAGTTTATAGTTTTAGTTTACTGTGCATTCAGTGGCATGGCAACAGAATGTATTCAGCCTCTGGTAAGGGTATCCAGGCTGCATCACAGCATGGCAGAGGGCATCCCAGGAGAGACAGAGCAATCCTGCTACCTACGTTTCTCTTCCTCTTTTTAGAAAGACACCAATGCCATCATGGGAATCCCATCCCATGACTTCATTTCAAATTCTCTTTCTAAGACCGTGCTTCCAGATATCACTGATGTATGTATCTGGGCATTGCATTTCCAGTCCAAGTACTACTGGAGATACATTTAAACCAAAAAGGCAGCTTAAAGGATAGATAGGCTTGTTCTTTCAATACAGCCATGACAAGAATTGGAATAGAAATTATTTTCTTCTAGGTTTATGAAGGAGGATTGCTTCAGGATCTGTTCAATTTGGTACATTAAGGAGAACACTGGATACAATAAGCTAGAACCAAGTCAGATTAAAATACAATTTTAAAAATATTTTTAAAAGTTTTGACAAGCCTCTACTTGTACAAAGAGTTGATTTGGAAACCTTGAAAAAAATTTTACCTATAAGCAAAAGACAAATGATGATCTTTAGCAAGAAAAACTTTCCTAAAACATAAAACCTGTTTTTTTTTCTAATTTTTAAAATTAATTTTTATTGGTGCATTATTATATACACGATAGTAAGATTCATTGTGACATATTTATATACACACATAACATAATTTGTCAGTTTTATTTTATTTCTTTCCTCATCCCTATCCTCTACTAAAAAAAAAAGACTGTTATTTCAAACCTAGAAGAAATATTAATGTGAAGTTTGAGGGTTTACTGTGTGCACAAAGCACAGAGGAAATGCTAAAACCTCTGCGTAAAAACCTTAACTTCTGCTGTCAGGATATGATTGTATGGATGGGCAAGAATTAATGGAGTAGAGAAGAATATATCTGACATCCAGTGACAGTCATCCTAATGTAACAGTAACATGCCAACAGGGCATGGAAGATATCACACTACATGTAACATTTGGCAAAAATCAATGGTCAGATAAATTTGGTACAGTGGCCTATTCTGTGTACAAATGCTAGTGATCAAAATATGAAAACAAGAATGTGGAAGACCAAACTTCTGGTACCTAAGCTGTATTTGCGTATATAGATACATTTTTATTTCTCTAATTTGTTGTGTCTATGCTGCAAAATTGAAACTTTGTAAGGACTCATACACAGTCAAAATCTTTCTATTTATTGAGTATCTCTGCTAAGAGAACAAGCAAAAAATATCACAATCATAGTAGGCCTAATACTCAAAAGGATTGAAAAATGGACAGTGCTTGTTTTATTTAGCAAAAAAATTATTATATCACATTTCTCCAAAACTTTCTGCTGCAAAATATCCATAGTACTGATTGAAAAAAAAGAGCATGTGTACTTTTCTGAATTGCTTGTAAAATAAATCTCATGATGATTAATGCTTAGTCTTTAGGGATGTTTAGAAGACATGATCATTTCTCTTTCATTTTACCTTTTAGCTGGTTGTTCTGTACAATTCATTACAGAGTACAAAAATCAAATAAGGGGACTGGAGTTGTGGGTCAGTGATAGAGTGCTTGCTTAGCATATGTGAGGTACTGGGTTTGGTCCTCAGCACTACATAAAAATAAATAAATAGAGGTATTGTGTCCACCTGCTATATATGTGTGTATTCCCATATTAATACACATATCTGTATTTTAAAAAATCAAATGAGTACCTTGGCAACTACAACTAAGTAAAAGATCACCCCTTCTTTAGTCAGAAAGTTTTCATTTATACTCATTATTACCAAGGAGTTTATAATTAGCATTGATTTCCCAGTAATTTCAAGATATGGTCAAAATAGGTGAGAGTATATCATTCCATTCTTCCTCTTTATTACTCATACCTTTTCCAGGTAATTTCCAACACAGCTTGGTTCTCAGTCCAAGATTTTCCTAGCTTACAGTCACCAAGGGGGCTTTTAAAAACCAGCAGTTAATCCTTATTCCCTACCAACTGAAGCTGAATTCTTTGGTAGGCCTAAAACATTGGTATATTTTTTAAAGCTCTTCAAATTAGTCTCTCAGTTCAGGGTTGATAATCATTGATCTGGAACTGAACATTCAAAGACAGTAACCAGTAGCCATATGTGAACAATGAGTACTTGATATATGCATAGTTTAGACAGAGGTGTTCTTTAAATTCAAAAGTGTACTAAATTTTGAAGGCTTTGTATGAAAAACTAAGGTAAAATGTCTCATTAGAATTTTGTATTTATCACATGTTCAATTGACAATAATTTGGATTGGATACTGGATTAAATAAAATATATTGTTAAAATTAGTTTTTACTACTTATTTTATTAACATAGCTACTAGAAATTTGAAAATTAAATGTGCATCTCATACTTTTGTCTTGTAGAGGATCACCAGTCATTGCTAACTTGTTGAAAACCTCTCTTTTCTGTGTATTTTCCCCCCACAATTCCCTTTAAGACATTTCAGTCTCAGATGCTGTGAGTCTCTTCCTGCTACTTCAATGCACATTTCTTTAATGCAAATTAGCTATCACAGATTTCTTCAGACTTTTCCCTACAGAACTTTTCTTCCTATTTCTCAAATAATTGATAGGCTCCAAGGTGATGAAGGCAATATTGGAGGAGTGGCTTATTTTGCTTAGCATGATACTCTCCAGATCCATCCATTTATGGCAAATGTCATAAAGTCATTCTTCTTTATGACTAAGTAATACCTCATCGTGTATATATACCACAATAAGTGAATTTATTTATTCACTCATCTATTGATGGCCTCCAGGTTTGTTCCATAGCTTTGCTATTGTAGATTTTGAGGCTATAAACATTGATGTGACTGTGTCACTATAGTATGCTGACTATAAATCCTTTGGACATATACTGAGGAGTGGGATAACTGGGTAACTGGGTGAAAATTAGCTTTTAATCCATTGTTTCTTCATTTAAATAGTGTGATTACATTATCTTGCATTCATTTGACTACAGAATAACTTATGATTGGCATAGTTCAACCATAAGTAAATGTCAACTAATTCATCATTATTTTTATCACCTTTTTAAAGTATTTACTACATATTGTTTGAACTTTATATTGTTGTTCCAATATATTTGGCTGATTTTACTCATTTAGATTTATTTCTTTGGCATCATTCACATTTTTTAACTCTTTAGTTTTATTGAACTTTATTTTGTAGCAATGAACAAGTTAACAAGTATGTCTGAACACTCATGTAATTTTACTCACTAAAACATTAAATCTCCTCAGGTCCTAGCAACGCCTATTTAAAAACATCTTAAAATTCTTTCCATTAATGCCAGTTGCACAAAAACTAATTGAGTGAATACGTTGGAAGGAAAATATAATGAACTAATTGGTATGCAAATCATTAGCAAAATGAAGCTAAAAGAATAAAAATTGGAATAGCTTCACAATTCTTTTAAAGGAAAACTTTATATTATTACACATCTGGCCAGGAGCCCAGGCATTTTACATATCATCATGAAAAATGGCAGACAGTGTTAGACTTTTGAATTTATGAATACTCTTATCTTTTCCCTGACATTTTTGACTACAATCTATCTACATTTGGCAATGAGCTCTTTAGATTGATTAAGTTTTGATGCTCTTGTTGCAATGCTGATTAAGCAAGAAAAAAAGAAAAAAAAAAGGCTGGTAAATGTGAATTTAAGTTCTTCTTCTGTCACTAACTGGCTGTGAGATTACAGGCCATTCACTTAATCTCCTGGATTTAAGAATGCTAATCTTTAAAATGAGGAAAATAGTATATTTTATGCAGTCGTGATTCAAAACATTGTATATCTTTTTGCATTCAAAAATATCCAGTGATATTTGCATTATATCATTGATGATGCATGTCTTTTTCTCAGACCATTAAAGGATCCTCTTCATGTCCTAGTATATAAAAAAATCCATCTGATAATTATCTTTGTTTAGTAATATATATATGTGTATATTTATATACATATATGTATATGTTTATAATATAACAATTATAATGATTATACCATTATTGATAAATAATTGATGTTCAGAGATGTTAAGAAACTCCAATCCCTTCAACTGGAAATCAGGATCCACAGCTATATCGAATGTACATGTTCCTCTGCTGTGTGATGGATGCTTCAGCTACACTCTTGAATTTATTTAGTTAAGTCTTGCCAAGATCTGAAAGATCCCCGAATCCAAAGCTATAAAAAAAACAAAACAGAAAGCTACTGAATAATACTATGAAAGCCAGCCAGTCTGCCCTCCTTCCTTCTCTCACTCTTTCTCTTTCTCCTCTCTGTCTCTCTCCCCGCTGTCTTTCTTTCTTGCTTTATTTTATGTCTGCTATTCTGTAACCTTTTACTCTCTTCCTTTCTCCCTAGCAGTCTTATGCTGCCATAGTTGGACAAAGATCATGGAAATAAGAATGAAACATATTTCTCAGGAATATCAAGCCTGAAGAGTTCATATTTGCAAAACACCTAACAGTTCACATCACATTTTCAAATTTGGTACATTACATTTTTTTTAGAATAACTACAAGATGCATGAGTTTTCTAAAGTTTTGCCACAGAAGCCTATTCTTCTTCTATTTTTATTTCTGTTTTAAATTTTATCCACACTTATGATTATAATTTTTTTAAAAAAATTATTGCCTACTTAGAATCAATCTGCTTTTATGCTCTGGGTGCATCTCTGCCTTTCTATGTACATAGTCTCTGGTCTTTTCCATTCTTTTTGGTATTAGCTCTGTACTCTTGTTAAAATAGCTTATGAATTTGTTCAACTTATCTTAACACATGAATCCCCAAATGGTCAGTGATTCTCCATTACTATCTATAAAAAATAAAAATAAGTATTTGCGATTGATTTGAGAATGCCTCTGGAGTCCAGCTTCCTAATTTATAATCATAGATGTCTCTCCTGCAGAGAAAGAGAATTATTCGTTATTTTTAAAATATTTTGCACAAAACCTCAAGAGACTAAGTCAAATGCTTCTCTATACCTAAAATTGTTAAATATCCTTTCAAGGACAGCATGCCTTCCTTTGTTAATTTTTACTTATTAATTACTCTGGTTACTCTGTTGAACTTTCCTAAATAATTATCTTCATTCTTATTTTATTTTACATAGCATACTTTTGTGCCTGGACATGTGCACCCATAAATCCCTTATTGTTCTGTAACTGGCTTGTTTAGATTTCTTATTGTGTTCAATCACCCTTCTATAATTTCATATAGAATTTTGGTTTCTATAAATGTGAACTTAAACTGCAATTTTCTAGAATCAGAAAGGTGCCCCAGCAATAAAGACAGATTAGATAGATTTCTGAACAAATGTGCTAGTTAAATTTAACATTTATTGTTTTTAGAAAATGCACTCTTGTTTTCCTGATGTTTATCATATCTTTTCTATGGGAACCTGTAGATAGGAACAATACTGTGCTTTTAAAATCACAATCATGCTGTTATGTTCTTTAAAATTTTACATTTCTTTTTTAATCTGTTATAAACTTAAAACTTTAGTTACATGAAGAAAATGGTGAAGAAGTAGGAAGGAAAATATTAGCATTCTTTCTTTAAAACCAACTATGCCTGTCTTCAGAGCAGTAATAACCAGGCTAGACTGCACTAGTATTAGATATTTTGTGAGCCATGCAATGCCCTTAAGGATTATAAAACAGGAAGACATAAAGTTTGAATGAGTGTGCCACACAATCTCATATGATATACAGCAAATTTTGTCAGTACTGTGAAAACAGCCTTGCTTTGAAAGTTTCTTTCAGATTAGGGTTTGAATGAGACGTACAATTGAAAAGAAAACAGTTATATTAATGAGATTCAGAAGCCAATGCTTTATCTCAAAACACTGCCAGACTAAATACAATGTAAACAGAGATAAGTGACAAGCCTAAGAAGAATAACGCATCATCTAGAAGAAGAAAATGAAGCAGAAAACGTATTTGCAATCATCACATTTCAAACACAATTTGAGAAGTATATTTCATAAAAAGGAGCGAGCAATAACTGAACACAGTGTGTAACTGGGTAGGGGTGGGAGGTTCAGACTCTCTGGAATGCATATAACTGTAGTCAAGCCCTGGAACTACATTTTTAAAACTGCTGCCCCTCAATTTTCAATCCAGCCATACAAATGTGCAGCAATTTGTGAGCCAATATGGAATGTCAGAAGCACAATTTCTGGGCTGAGGTTGTGGCTCAGTGGTAAAGCGCTTGCCTAGAATGTGTGAGGCCCTAGGTTCAATTCTTAACACCACATATAAATAATTAAAATAAAGGTCCATTGACTACATATCTTTCACAATTTTCCTCAAGGGTGTTGAAAAATACTGTGAAGTTTTTGAAGGCTTGAAGGCTTTTTACATAATATGCCTCTGAGATTAAGAAATGAATTTATACAAATGAGAAAAGCTGTATTATGTCCCCTGAGAGGCAGAAAATGGGCCCTTCCGTTCTGCTTTGGACTTTACTACATTTTAGCTTTGCTCCAGATGTCTTATTTATGCCCTAAATATATAGAATATTTAAAGACAATCCAGGCAGAACATAATCAAATGCTAAGATACTGTTCTTCTATCTACAACTCATATTTTCAAACAGATGTCCTTTGGCAAGGAAATTTTGAAGGCATTTCTTTCTTAGATAAAATATTTGTAGTCATTGCAGAGATACATAAACATATAATTTAAATATGATTTTAGAGACACTAAACAATTTTACCCCTGAAACCCCTTAAACAGCCTTCATTTTTTACTTTGAATTTTCATTAAATCCATAAGAAAATTTGAATGAATAGAAGAGTTTTTACCCAGTGGCAGTATCCTTTTCTTGCTCTGGATCTTATAGGAAAAGCTTTCAGATTTTCTCCATTGAGTATGATGTTGGTTGCAGATTTATCATATATACCATTTTTTGTTGAGATATGTTCCTTCTAGGCTTTAAGTGTTGATCAGTTTTATCATGAAAGTATGATTAATTTTATCAAATTCTTTTTCTGCATCTATTGATATGATTCTCTGGGTGTTATCCTTGATTCTGTTAACATTATTTAGTCTTGGATGATAAAATAACATATTTAGTCTTGGATAATAAAATAAGGAACACAAAGGAAAACTGATGAGAAAGTATCAGTTAGAAATATTAATACTTAAATATTAGTAAATGAAATTCAGAATAGCACTTACATTTTTCAGGTACAGTTATATTTACAAATGTGAAATGTAGCACAGACAGTTCTGCTGGACTCAATGCTGTCACGTCTATCATGCATATTCTAAAAGTAAAGATCAACAGCACAACAACCTCAAGGTAGTAAGAGGGCAACATGCCCTTGTGTCATCACTGTGAATGTAAGACAAGGGGGAGTTCTTGATGCAATAACTGTTAATGATAAAGAACACACTGCTTAAAAACAAGAGAGATCACTCTGTAAGGATAATAATAAGTAAACCATTTGGAAATCTGTAAAAGTATACTTAAATCACTTAAGAGAGTTCTTATAGAGGACCCTCAGAAAACATTTAACCTAGGAAAGCAAGATAACTTTAAGAGTAGAAAGGCTAATAGTACAATATACTGCTTTAACAGATCAAAGAGGAAAAAATATATACACACATATATACATGCATACACATGAGTATCTCAGTTGATGTAATAAATGGAAGAATTGAAAACACATTCAAAATGAGCTTAAATTTTAAACTCATTTAAAGAAAGTCTATTAGCAAGCTGGGAATAAAAGGTAACACTTTATTTATTCTAATTACTTATACATGATAATAGATTGCATTTTGAAACATCATACATAAATGGAGTATAACTACTCATTCTTCTGGTTTTACATGGTGTAGAATCATACTGATAAATAATCATATATGCACATAGGGGAATAATGTCCAATTTGTTCTACTATTCTTCCTATACCCATATCCTTTCTCCTCCCTTCACTCCCCTCTGTATAATTCAAAATACCTCTATTCTGCCCTAAGCCTGCACCCCCTTATTATTGTGAATTAGCATCTGCACATCAGAGAAAATATTCAGCATTTGGGTTTTGGGGATTGGCTTATTTTGCTTACCATGATATTCTCTAGCTCCATCCACTTACCTGCAAATGCCATGATTTCATTCTTCTTTAAGTCTAAGTAATATTCATTGTGTATGTATACCACATTTTATCTGTTCATCTATTGAAGGGAATCTAGGTTGATTTCATAGTTTGCCTATTGTGAATTGAGTTGCTATAAAGATTGATGTCGTCCCACCAGCAATGTATAAATGTACCTTTTTTTTCCCACATCCTCACCAGCAATTATTGTTGTATGTCTTCATAATAGCTGCCATTCTGACTGGAGTGAGATGATACCTTAGTGTAGTTTTGATTTGCATTTCTCTAATTGCTAGAGATGATGAGCATTTTTTATATATTTGTTTATTGATTGTATATCCTCTTCTGAGAAGTGTCTGTTTAGGTCCTTGGCCCATTTGTTGATTGGGTTGTTTGCTTTTTATTGTTGTTGTTGCTTAGCTTTTTGAGTTCTTTATATACCCTAGAGATTAGTGCTCTATCTGATTTGTGAGGGGTAAAAATTTGCTCCCAGGATGTAGGCTCTCTGTTCACTTCACAGATTGTTTTTTTTTTTTGTTTGTTTGTTTTGTTTTTTTGCTGAGAAGAAACTTTTTAATTTTATTCCATCCCATTTATTCATTCTTGGTTTTAATTCTTGTGCTATAGGAGTCTTATTAAGGAAGTTGGGGCCTAAACCCATATGCTGAAGATTAGAGCCTACTTTCTCTTCTGACACAGAGTTTTTGGTTTAATTCCTAGGTCCTTGATCCATTTTGAGTTAAATTTTGTGCATGGTGAGAGATGGAGCTTAATTTCATTTTGTTGGATATGAATTTCCAGTTTTTCCAGCACCATTTGTTGAAGATGCTATCTTTTGTTTGGAGATTCCTTAGAAATCTGGGAATGCAACCACCATTTGACCCAGCTATCCCTCTCCTTGGACTATACCCAAAGGACTTAAAAAACAGCATACTACAGGGACACAGCCACATCAATGTTTATAGCAGCACAATTCATAATAGCTAAACTGTGGAGCCAACCTAGATGTCCTTCAATGGATGAATGGATAAAAAAAATGTGGCATATATACACAATGAAATTTTACTCAGCAATAAAAGAGAATTAAATCATGGCATTTGCAGGTAAATGGATGGCATTGGAGAAGATAATGCTAAGTGAAGTTAGCCAATCCCCCCCCCAAAAAAAAAATGCCAAATGTTTTCTGTGATATAAGGAGGTTGACTAACAGTGGGGTGGGGAGGGGAAACATGGGAGGAATAAATGAATTCTAGATAAGAAAGAGGGGTGGGAGGGAATGGGAGTGGGGCAGAGGATTAGCAAGGATGGTGGAATGTGATAGACATCATTATCCAAAGTACATTTATGAAGACACAAATGGGTGTCAATGTAGTTTATGTACAAACAGAGATATGAAAACTGTGGTATATATGTATAATAAGAATTGTAGTGCAAAAAAAATTAAAAATTAAACATTGATGTGGCTGCATCACTGTAGTATGCTGACTTTAAGTCTGAAAAGTAATACTCTTAATCTAATAAAGTGGGTCTATCACCTATGGCAAATAAATTAATGAAGAAAGTTTGTCTACAATATTTCCGTTGGACTAGAATTAAATGTACTGATTCATAAGACAGCTGAATAAGTAAATAAAAATGTGAAAGGACTGGAAAGAAAAAAGCATGCTCTTATTCAGATGATGTAATTGATTACAGAAAAATCTGAAAGAATCCACAGGCAAATTATTAAGACCATTACAGATCTTACCTGTATCACTGAAACTACATTTCAAGAAAAATAGTAAATGTAGAAAACAGTTATTTTACAATAAAAATAACATTTAATTTCAAAGAGAAAGCTAATATTAGAATGTTAAATATGATTTAAACACCTCAAACTAGAAACAAAAATAATGTGAAAATACTTCATAGATTGAAGCCTCAAAGATCTAAGTAATGGAAACATCTCATTGACAGAAAAATGCAATAAGGATAAATTATTTCATAAATTAAGAAATCCAATATGATTACAAACAAAATTACAAAAAAATGGTTTACATGAGTATGAACTTATGAATCTAAAATTAAATTGAAATATAAACTTCCATGAATAACAAATATTATTTTGGAAAAAAAACAGGTTAGGTGAATAATTTTAGCAGATATTAAGTCTAATGAAAAGCTTTATTAATTGGATCATTCTAAGAAAATAGTTCAGTTCATAATTCTAAGAGAATTGTCTACTTGAATGGAAAAATAAAATCCCTACCTTCTTATTTTTTATTTTTATTTTTTAAATTGATTTTATTTATTAAATTCATGACAGTTGAATGCATTATAATTCTTATTACACATATAGAGCACAATTTTTCATATCTCTGTTTATATATAAAGTATGTTCACATATCTTCATACATGTATTTTGGATAATGATGTCCATCACATCCACCATCATTGCTAACCTCCAACCCCTCTTTTCCCCTCCCACCCCTCTGCCCTATTTATAGTTTGTCTGTTCCTCCCATGCTTGCCCTCCATACCCTACTATGAGTCAGTCACCTTATATTAGAGAAAACATTTAACATTTATTCTTTTGGGATTTGCTAACTTCACTTAGCATTATCTTCTCTAACTCTATCCATTTACCTGCAAATGCCATGATTTTATTCTCTTTTGTTGCTGAGTAATATCCCGTGTGTATACATGCCACATTATTTTTAACCATTCATCCACTGAAGGACATCTAGGTTGGTTCCACAGTTTAGCTATTGTGAATTGTGCTGCTAAAAACATTGATGTGGCTGTATCCCTGTAGTTATTTTTAAGTCCTTTGGATATAGACTGAGGACAAGGATAGCTGGGTCAAATGGTGGTTCCATTCCCAATTTTCCAAGCAATCTCCATATTGCTTTCCATATTGGCTGCCCCAATCTGCAGTCCCACCAGTAATATATGAGTGTACCTTTCCCCCACATCCTCGCCAGTAATTATTGTTATTTGTCTTCATAATAGCTGCCATTCTGATGGGAGTGACATGATATCTTAGCATAGTTTTGATTTGCACTTCTCTAATTGTAGAGATGATGAACAATTTTTCATATATTTGTTAATTAATTGTATATCCTCTTCTGAGAAGTGTCTGTTCAGGTCCTTGGCCCATTTATTGATTTATTTATTTGGGGTTTTTTGTTGCTTAGCTTTTTGAGTTCTTCATATACCCTAGAGATTAGTGCTCTATCTGATGTGTGAGGGGTAAAAATTTGCTCCCAGGATGTAGGCTCTCTGTTTATCTCACAGATTGTTTCTTTTGGTGAGAAGAAACTTTTTAGTTTGAGTCCATCCCATTTATTGAATCTTGGTTTTAATTCTTGCACTATAGGAGTTGCTATAGAACCCTAAAGAAAGAAATCAAAGAAGACCTTAGATGGTGGAAAGATCTACCTTGCTCTCTTGGATAGGCCGAATTAATATTATCAAAATGACCATACTACCAAAAACACTATACAGATTTAATGCAACTCTGATCAGAATCCCAATGGCATTTCTCTTAGAAATAGAAAAAGCAATCATGAAATTCATCTGGAAAAATAAGAGACCCAGAATAGCTAAAGCAATTTGTAGCAGGAAGAGTGAAGCAGGTGGCATCACTATACAATTCCTTAAACTATACTACAGAGCAATAGTAACAAAAACAGCATGGTACTGGCACCACAACAGACTGGTAGACCAATGGTACATAGAGAGGACACAGAGACTAGTGCACAAAATTACAATTATCTTATATTAGACAAAGATGCCAAGAACATGCATTGGAGAAAAGATAGCCTCTTCAACAAATGGTGCTGGGAAAACTGGAAACCCACATGCACAAAATGAAATTAAAGCCTTATCTCTAACCATGCACAAAACTCAACTCAAAGTGGATCAAGGACGTCGGAATTAAACCAGAGACTCTGCATCTAATAGAAGAGAAAGTAAGCTCTAATCTTCATCATGTGAGATTAGACCCCAACTTCCTTAATAAGACTCCTATACTGAAAAAATTAAAATGCTGCCTTCTTAAAGGAAGTAAAAATTTATAACAAATTTTTGAACTTAGAAAATTACAATTTTAAGATTACCTAAATAAGGGAAAATTAAACATGATAAATAATATAAAATGTATTTCATTAAATTAAAAAATGTCTATGAGAAAATAACAGATGAATTTTAGACAAAGAGAGGATTAATATAATCTATTAAACTGATGAAAGATGGAGATACAAAATATGTAAAACCTATACCTCAATAACCAAAGGACAGAAATCTAATAGAAAATCAACAAAGACAGCCAACAGAGAGGTCATACAAAAAGAAAATTAAGTGACTAAGGATTATATCACTGGTAATCAGACAAATGTACATTTTAACAATGATTCCATTTATACTAAGAAGTTTGGCAAAAAGATGTTATTCTAATAACACTAAATGCTGGAGAGGTTGGCACACAATGGGACCTGCTATGCATGATTAATGGTAACAAAAGCCCTAAAAATTATCCAATCTAAGAATTTGAAAATTCAAGTTCCAGATATATCAGCAATTTCCTGGTTGATATCTAGTCTGTAGGAATTCTTGAACTTTTAAATGTGTATTGTTTGTTGTTGCACTATCTATTATAGCAGAGAAATGGAATCCACTTAAGTATCCTTTGGTAGGAGAACAGGTAAGGTGTGATTTAATCCTACAGTGCAAGGTATATCCCAATGAAAAGGACAGAAGTACATCTTTAAAATCATGAATAAAGATTTGAAATTCTATTGTTGAATGACATAATAAGATATTGAATATTTCAAAAGCCTATCTTATATAGCATAAAATTTATGCAAAATTATAAAACTCACAAGATAATATCTTATGTGTGTGTATACACACATAAGATGTAGCCAAAATATAAAACTTTCCTAGAGACTATTAACACTGTTTTTACTCCTAGGAGGAAAGACTCTTTCTTAATATTTTACTTGTTTGTTTGCTTATTTGCTAAAATTGATATTAATATATGTATCTCCTCCTGTACTTATCATTTTATTAATGATGAAAACATTCAAAATCATTTTGTTTGGATTTTAGAAAAACTCAGTACCTAACTGTGATCTACACTGTTCTACTGTACAATAGCGCGCCAGAACTTCTTACTGCTGTATAACTGTAATTTAGTACTCATTGATCAACTTCTCCCCATACCTACATCCTTTCTACATTCCCTGGCCTCTCAACTTCTATGAGATCAATATTTTTTAGATTCCATTTATGAGAATATCATGTAGTACCTTCTCTTCTATGCCTGTTATATCACTGAACATCATGACTTCCAGTTCCATCCACAGTACTACAAATGAAAGGATTGATTCTTTTTTATGGTTAGATAATATTCTATGATGTATAATGTATTCCACTTTCTTTGCCCGTTCTTCAACTGATTGACTGTTAGTTGATTTCCTTCTGTTTGATTATTGGGAATACTGATGAAACATACATGGTAATAAATATAGCTTTTCTACATTCTTATTTCATTTCCTTTATATGTGCATATGTATCTTCAGAATTAGAAGAGCTGATCATATGGAACATTTTTAAAAATTTTTGTACAGATCCTCTAGGCTTTTTTCCCATAATTTCCCTAATGTCTATAATAATTTACATTTCTACCAACAGAGTTCACAGTTGGTTTATTCTCACAAACACTTGCTATCTTTATATTTTTTATAACAGTGATACTTAACAAGATGGGGTGATATCTATTTATAATTTTGATGTGTAGTTTCCTGATTGTTGAGCATTTTTTCATGTTGGTCATTTTTATGTGTTCTTGGATAACTGTCTATTTAGATCTATTGGTCAATTTTTAAATCAAGTTATTTGGTTTATGTTCTTGTTGCTATTATTAATTTGGTTGTTTGATTTACTATTGAGTTTCTTATATATTCTGTAAATTAACTTCTTGTCAGATGTTTAGTATACAAATATTTAAATATCTTCTCCTTTGTGTAGGTTATCTCTTTACTCTATTTCCTTTGCTGTATAGAAGATTTGTATGTAATATTATTTGTATATTTTTGCCCCCTTTAAAAAATTTTTGCATATTTTGTTTCCATGTGAGGTTCAGGTGCCGCGTGACAGTTCATTAAATGACCTCAGAGACAGAGAATTGAGGAGAAATACAGAGAGAGAGAGAGAGAGAGAGAGAGAGAGAGAGAGAGAGAGAGAGAGAGAGAGAGAGAGAAACTGGGTTAGGGAAGAAAAACAACCAGATTGATTTGTGATCATAGACCGAACGATAAAGATTGATATTTTCTTTCAACCCTAGTTGGGCAGAGAGATAGAGAAAAAAAAGACTGTTGCTTTTGCCCTCCTGAGTGTCAAGAAATAGGGAAAAAAAGAGGTGTTTCAACATCATGATTTATTGAAAATGATGGAGTGCATTGTCAGATACAGATCATTTGCAAAAGCTATTAGTTTCCATGGTGGTGGTAGGAGCTCAGACCACAGTTGATCAAATGGCATTCTCCAGGGCTGTGGCTTGTTTTTGGCCAGTAGTTGCAGCATCAGCCTCTGGAAGTGAGACAATTTCCTGTGACTGGTTCTCAGGGCTAGACCTATAAGCATGCTTTGGCTGGGGGGTCTTCTCACCATCCTCACACTCCATCTTGGGCTGCTGGGGTTTCCTGAGGCAGGAAGGCCTTTGGTACATGGGGCAGAATCCAGGTAGGGCACCCTCTCATTACCCAACTGTTGTTCCTGTCAGATGGTGTTGTCTCTTTTGGTTCTAACTTGTCAGTGCCCTCTATCAGCTGCTGCTGGTCATCTGGGATGCTGCTTAGAGTCCTCAGTCCCATTCCTCTTCACTGCTTGGTTCTGGTCCATCTGAGGGAGCTTCTGCATCTCAATTGGCATAGCAGCTGCTGTTCACTAGCACATCCCACTACCTCCATGTTATATTAGTAGCTTCTGTTTGTTTTTTAAGAAACGAGAGAAAAACTAGCAGATATTTTATCTTAATTCTGGGTCATAATTTTTTGCTATATTTTATTCTATACTTTTCTTTATTTTTGAATTTCATTATTTTTTAATTTTTAAGTTGATGCATAATAATTGGATGTATTTATGGGCTGTAGTATGACATTTGATACATGTGTGTAATTGTAATGTTCACTTAAAGTTAATTGGCATATCCATTACCTTAAATATTTTTCAATTTCTTATGCCATTTTAAACTAACAGATATTCATCAATGTTATGCTTAAAATTATTTTGTGTGAATGGTAAATTTGATTTAAATTATACTTTTTTGTATTTCACAATGTTTTTGTGATTGCATATTTGTGTTCTTTTAAAGTGGCTTGTATTAATAGTAATAGTCATTTGCTTCTTTAAATACATTTCCTGCCCTTTGCAGCACAAAATATACGTTGAAATTCCTTAGAGGCATTAATATGGTATTTGAGCAGAATTTAATTTATTAAAATTTTAAAAACTAATGAAGTACTTTATTGCATTCTGAAATGCTTATCTTTTTAATATCTTAACAATCTAAATCTTGGCGGCAGGCATGGTGGCGAATACCTGTAATCCCAGTGGCTTGGGAGGCTGAGACAAGAGGATCAGGAGTTCAAAGCCAGCCTCAGCAACAGTGAAGTGCTTAATAAGTCAGTGAGCCCCTGTCTCTAAATAAAATACAAAATAGGGCTGGGGATGTGGCTCAGTGGTCGAGTTCAATATCAAACCCTAAGTACCAAAAAAACAAACATAACAAAACAAATAAGCAAGAACCTATATCTTACTTAAGCTTATTTCCTATAGAAGTTAATAATTATGAAGTTACAGACACATGTCCAGTATAGGTTGTTGACTTTGTACATGTCAAAATTTTATTTGAAATTCTCTTGGTAAAAAACAATGAAACATGAAAATTAAGAAGATGTCATTTTAAAAATAAGTTAATATATTTGCCAATGTATTAAGCAATATATTATTAATAAATACTTTTCTGTTGGTTTCTCCATGCTGTGAACATTTCTAAGTACCATGTATACATGTATTTACTGAATCCTCACAAAGCTGTATGGTACAGCTCTCACACATGAGAAAACACAGAATTAAGGCTGTCAAGTAATTTGCTTATGTTTACATAGGCAGAAAGTGGCCTCTTTTTTTTTTGAAATCTGTTTTTCTTAAGGGATATTCACTTTATCTCATTATCTCATTCATTTTGAATGAATTCCCTCTTGTTTTTTCTTCCATGCTGTATATGTATTTGTTCCATACCTAGTTCAAGAATAATGAAAGATGCACTTTTGTATCAGTTATTGTTCTTGGGTTGGGGATATGTACACAATGATTTTCATTTTCCAAAAATTAAAGGAGCCATATGAGATATGTTTACAAGCCCAGGTTTTAAGCCCAGCTAAATTATTACTTAATCAAGGATTTTAGAGATAATATTAACATTTATGTAATAACAACAAAATTATATAATGTTACTAAAAATATTTTATATGCTCTGGAACTGTTCTAAACCTTTAAGTATACTGGTTTATTGAGAAATACACATGTATGAGGTAATTATGATTATCTCCATTTTAATAATGAATAATCTGAGGTGTAGAAATTGTAAGTAAATTGTTTAAAGCCTCACATCTATGACATGCTAAATTTGGATAATTGAGTTCTTTCATCATTCAGAAATGCTTTATACTTAAAAGGGAAATAAAAGGTATTGCTTTTTAATTAAGCAATAATTAATTCATACATTTGTAGAAATACTTTTATTCTTCATTCCATAAACTTATCACATTTTAAAAATGATTGTCTCTTACTTTTTTCTTTATAATTGTACTAATAGAATGTAATTTTAGATGTGCTTGATTTTAATGTTCTTAGTAAAAAAATAAGACTTAGCAAATCTGATGTATATTCCCAAACCCTTTATTTTGCTTCTATTATACAATTTTCTAGACCATGAAATCCAAGGCCTCAAGATATTCAAACATGCTCTTCCAATCTTTTATCTTAAAAGTACAAATATAACCGGGCATGGTGGCACACACCTGTAATCCCAACAGCTCTGGAGCCTGAGACAGGAGGATTTGAGTTCAAATCCAGCCTCAGCAATTTAGCAACTCAGTAAGACCATGTCTCTTAATAAAATACAAGAAAGAGCTGGGGATGTGGTTCAGTGGTTAAGTGCCCCTGAGTTCAATCCCAGTACCCCCCCCCCGCAAAAATTTATAAATATAATACTGTGATATTTCTTCTTTCTCCTCTATCCCTTCTCTTTGTTGCTCTCATCTCATTATGATGAAAAACACCATGTATCCTATTCATCTTTACAAATTGTTTTGTTGTCAATAGGTTGCTTAGCCATATCTATTTTTAACAATTTTGTCAAAATTGAATCATGTTGTTCTCAAATATGTTCCCAGGTGATGTTGCAACCAGGAAATTGCAAACTAAGAACTTTCATGCAAGTTTTGTATGGGAGTTTGTAATTTAAGCACCTGAATTGTTCATAAAATAAATATACTTAGATGGTTCAGTAAAGGCACTTCTGAAAATTCCCTTGAAGTCCAAAGCCTAGACACACAATATGCTTTTCTACATTCTCCTCTCAGTTCTAGGTGAGTGGAATGTTTCAAGCAGAAAGAGATATGGCAGATGTGCAATAATAATTAGTACATTTATGAAATATATGAAGATATTACTTCAGTGTGTGCTGGGTGCTAGAATTTTGGTATCTTTACAAAATTGCCTTGCAATTAAGTATGATGAGAAGGTCAGCAATTGGGGATTAATCATTGCTAAAAACCTAGAAGTGGTATATTGATTTGTACTATGAACAATTTTAAAGCACAATGCCAAAAATACCTGATTGCCTAACTTTGGAAGCCATAGAACTGATTTAGTAGGAGAGAGGGCAGTAAATTTAACAGAACTTTTCATAAAACAGAAATGTGCATGGGACATCCAAAATATTACCTAATAAATTGAAGTACTGTGGAATTTATATGGCAGGTCTCCCTTTTATAATTTAATAGGTAAAGTTCTGACAAAAAACTTACAGGAATATATGTATCATTATCATATACTTCCTGGGAAAACAGTATGAGATATGCACTTTGGGAGAAAGTAACCAACTATAAAATTAAATCTAAGTGCCAGAAGACTTGGCTTATTTTAACTATAATTTTATACTATAGCATTAATGCATATTATTATGGACTCTTGCTAGTTAATGACACCATGTATTTCACTATGTTACAGAGATAGTTTGCATAGTTTAATCATTGTTACAAATTACTGAGGGAGCAAAAATTTAGAAAAGTGCATTTAAGACATGAACTTTTATATGAAATTTGAAGAAATGAATCAAATGAATCAAATATTGTGCAGAATTATTTTATCTAATGTGAGGGACAATAATAGTAAAATGTTGTTATGGATGCTAAGTAGTTTACTGTTTCCAATGAAAAACATTTTACCTTAATATGTCATTTCCTCATCTATTGAGGGGTTCTGTTTTCAAATAATTGGTGTCTCTCTGTAGCAAACTTTATATGAAAAAAAAACACTTTGTCCATTTTTTAAAAAATTAGGTTCTCTTTGTAGTGGAATCTGTTTCCTTCAGTGATTTGTGTTTTAGCTTCTTAATTGGCAATACCTCCTTGAATATCTACCTCACTCTCCTCATATGCATTATTTTAAAGATTGTTTTTGGTCTTTTCTTCCCACTTATCTGGCAACAGATGTAGTCTTTATGATGATACTTGATTTATAGAGATAATTATAAGCTGTTTTCAGAAGATCAAGCATTCTAGATTTCTGTCATCCAAGTAATATTCTTGATATGATATTCTTAAGTCATACTCTTAAATATGGCTTAAATGTAAACCATTCATACATATTGGGTTATTTTTATACTCAAATTATAATCAGTGATAGAAAATATGTTATAATATCTATACACACATTAATTATCAATGGAAAATAAAATGTGATTTATCATATGAAAAATAAATGTATTACATTTATTAAATGTCAGTTAATATTAACCATACTAATTGTGAAATCTCTGAACTACATCCTTCTGTATCACTTTTTAGAGAAATCTGTTGATAATTGTTACCTGCAATTGTGCAGCGAGGTTTGAATATTATTTGAATTGCCACTTGATGGCAGTCATGTTTTTGGTATCAGGAGGAGACTTTGTCTCTTCTGGTAAATGGGATTTAGATGGTTTAAAGATATAATCAGTGATCTTAGGAAAATTAAACTTTCTACAGTGAAAATCATACCTATTAAAAGGACTAATTTTTCCATTATATGAAAACCTATATTACTTCCATGATTATTAGTGAAGTTAAATCTTTATTAAGAAAGAGTTAATTTTAATAATTGTTCCATAGTAGAACAGTAAAATTGTTTCAATTTTACATTAAGATCTCAGGTAAAATTGAAAGTAACCCTAGGATCAATTCACCCTTATGGTATATTTGACCTAGACTTAAAATAATCTGGAAGTATTATGACATCATTGAAGAAGAAATGGTTTCCACATTTTAGCTCTTGGAGGCCTGAAACTTCCATACCCTTGAGATTTCTTGGATTTTGCTGAACATTGCTAAAATTCTACCAAAAAGGAAATTTAGGTAGAAAAACTTACTTAGATACTAGTCCTAAAATACTAGCCTGTTTCCTTATTTTGGGTCTTGGTATATTTGTGAGGCAGTTATGAATTTTGTCTGTGACTTTTTTCTAGATTGAGTTTTACTTTCTCTGCACTCTTGATGGAAGAAGAGGGGTAAAATCTGGAAAGTATTTGTTTCTTTCTTTGGTTTAATTTTAAATATCTCTCCATTACCATTTTGGTAATCTCCAGGTTTCATTCTGCACAGTCCAAATAAAAGCTGTGAAAATAACTCTCTAATGCTAAAAGGTGTTCTGCCATACCTGTGATTGACAACAGGGTCCAATTTTAAATTCCTTCTCAGTCTCATTAAACTGTAGTTCTTACTAATTTCCATTCCATATGGTTTCAATTTTTTATTTTAACTGTCAAAACATAATTTTCTAAATTCTTTAGAATTAATAAAAAGGGATTTCAATTAGAGCATCTCATTTTCTCTATATATAGAAATTTTAGTCAAATTAATTCCAGAAATGATCAATTCATACAGGTTAAAGCAACATTTATGTCATTTAGATCAAAATGATCATATAAATTATTGCTATTTAGACAGTTTTATTGTTAGCTCCAATGAATATTGATACAAATTAAATTTTCACATCCCTAGCTTTAGGTAAAAATAACATGGAAAACCAAAAGAATTTATACATCACCAAACTCTAAAACGAATGCTGAAACTCAATGTATTTTTCTCTCTCCATGAAAATAGTAATTTGGTTCATAATATACTTTCACTTTGATATTGACAAATTTCAACCCAAAATAACAACTTTAGCTTTTATTTTGTTTGTAATTAGTATAAAATAGTATAACTAAATCTAAGAAACATTTTCAACATACTTCTAAAATATTCTCTTTTTTATATTATGTTGTGGAAAGTCTATTTGTAAGTAAATATATTCTGGATTTAAGAGCATGCATGGATCATTCTATATCTATGAATGATTAATTTTTGTACACCTTCAGTTGTTAAAAACAAATTTAAAAGGGTATTTAAAATACTTAGAGAGTTTTCGATGATATTCACCTCAAGAAAACTCATTAATATTGAGTATTGTTTGAATAAAATGTATGTTGGACTTTTTAAAGTATTATATCTATTTATCAACAATTTACAATGTGTTATACAAATACTTTTCCCTGAATGTTTCATAATTAGAAGTAAGATAGTACTAAAATACTTATGAAACTTTTAGTTTATGAGGAATGACAAGCAGTAAAAAAAATAAGCAAATAAGTGCAGTTTTAGAGAAAATATAGGGGACTGTTGGAGAATATAATAGAAATATCTAACTTAGTTTCCAGATAGGTTCAGGGAGACTATGTGTAAGAAAATATAATGTTATAGGCACTAACTTATCTTTTAAATGGAAGTATGGATATTATAGAAACTTAAGAGTTTTAATAAACTTTTTTTCCCACCAGGGAATGCTAAAGTTGATTTATTTCACTTCCTACTTTCTTTTCTTCAAATACTGTTAAAAACAAGATGCTGATTTTCAATGTTATAATAAATTTATTTAATGATGACAAATTTCATTTGCACATTAGCTTGTGAATCATATATGCACTTTTCTTCTCAGCATCAATGATCTCTTGACCCAAGCTCCCCTAAGAGTTAAAGAGTGTCTGGACAAGCAGGAACTTTTAAGCAGAGTGGAAGACCCTTGATCCACATGGTCATTACCTTATAGGAAATGCCTGACCAAAAGGTTATTGTTGCTGTTACTTTGCTGAGAATTTAAATGAATGATGAATAAATTGTTCATGCATGCTTTTCCAATTCAAATAGATATTTTTAATAAGCAGATTGCACCGGAGGATAATCTAACTCCACTTTTACTTTTATAGTGCCTACGTTTATGTGGCATAATGCCTCTGTAACATTTTCCAACTTTAAAATTGAAACATTGTAGGAAAAGTATTTCCTAGTAACTTCTGCCTATCTGGGAGAAGTCAAAACAGGGCATCAAATTTAATTATTCAAATACATTTACCTTTAAACTTGTGGTAGGTATACAGGTCAAAACAATAAACACACACACACATATATGAAAATTTTAACATGAATTTTGACATGCTTTTGTAATAAAGATATAAAAGATTTTATTTTTTGCTCTTTTACCAATTTAATTTTTATATGAACTTAATTATTTCTAAATTATATATTTTAGACAAGAAAGAAACAATTGATTTTCAAACATTTCATGAAATTTGTAAAAAAATTCAATCATTAGCTTTATATACTTATTTTCTGGATAATATCAAAACTATTATATTTTATTTGTAAGTTAACTTTGCTAATTTTTAAAACTCATACATACATCAATAGATAGAGTCTTTTAAAAAAATTCTATTCCTTCTATTAAGTTCATTAATCTTAAATCTCTTAAATTATCTGTGTTCATCTCCTTTGTGTTACTGTGCCAAAATATCAGATAAAATCAAGTTAAAGGAAGGAAAGTGTTTTTTTCAGTTCACCATTTTGGAAGTTTCAGTCCATGGTCACTTGCTTTGTGCCTATGGTGAGCCAGAACATTATGGTGGGAACTCTGGTGGAGCAAAGCTACTTACCTAATGGTGGCTGGATGGAGAAGAGAGGAAACAAGAGGCCAGTGTTCCAATATTCCCTTCAAGTGCTCGTCCCAATATGGTAACTTCCTTCCAGTATACCCCACCTCTTAAGTGTTTCACCCACTGACAGTAGTGCCACAGGCTAGTCACCAAGCCTCTGACACAAGGACTTTGGGAAACATTTACGATCCAAACTATAACAATATGTAAAATTATCAAGTGAAAATGCCATGAATTCGAGCAATCTCTTCCCCAAGTAATTAGGATGATGTGGTACCATTGAGTTCGTTCTTACAGAAAACTAAAAGACAAATGACACGATTTTTGCCCTTCAAACTTTATCATTTAGTAGAAATTACATTATGACTGTGGTAAGTACAAAAGAGAGAGAAAGAATATCTTTCATGGTTTCCCAGAAGTGAACAATATTTCTTTATTATTTATTTATTTGCTATGATGATCACTGACTTGTAGAAGGTAAAATTTCAGTAAAGAGATATAATGACAAACACTGGAAAAAGGCCAAGACAAAGTAAAAACAAGTAAAATTGTCCATAATCTTTTCATTGTCATTTCATGTGTCAAGTATGGGGTTATATGTTGAACTTCATTTAAGACTTCATTAATTCATTAAGTGCATATGATAGACCAATGACATGACAGGAAAGGAAAAAATGAATATATAAATCTTATTAACCGTATTACTACTACTACTACTACTACTACTACTACTACTACTACAACTACTACTACTACTACTATTACTACTACTATTTAATAAAATGAAGAAACAACAGATGGTTCTGTGAGAACAGATGATAAATATAATGGGACATAATCAAGCAAACCTCAGTTGCAGGATTTGGGACAAATTTTCTCCTGGGTTTGAACTGCTGGAAAAAGTTGGTCTAGCCTCTATGCTTCTTAGCTCAGTAAGTCTAATCATTCATATGTGTGCTAATCTTACTTCAATTTTTTGTTACCACAGAAATTACATCAATACCACAGTATTGATAGTACCACATCAATAAAAAATTAAGTTAATAAATAAAGATGCATTACTACTTTTACTGGAGATTTGGAAGTGCCTCTTATTGTGTAATTATCTGTTTACTTACAAATATGAAAAGGACTTATAACATGATTTGTGCAGTCAGTGGTGTACAATATCATATTTAATCAATTTAGTGCAAATAAAACACAAAAAGGACTACCTACTTTTAAAAGAGTTGGACTGTAACAAAGAACAAATTGATTCTTATTATATAATGATGTCCAAATATCTATTTGTGAGTATGAGTAAAATAAATTATACTCAGTAGTTGGGCACGGTGGTGCCCGCCTGTAATCCCAGCAGCTCAGGAGGCTAAGATAGGAGTATCACAAATTCAAAGCCAGCCTCAGCAACAGAGAAGCACTAAGCAGCTCAATGAGACCCTATATCTAAATAAAATACAAAAAATAGGGCTGGGGATGTGGCTCAGTGGTTGAGTGCCCCTAAATTCAATCCCTGGTACCAAAAATAAATAAATAGATAGATAGATAGATAGATAGATAGATAGATAGATAGATAGATAAGTTATACTCAGTTCTTTCATGTGAGGTCTTTTACTTCATAAGCATCTAGATAAATTCTTAGGCAACTTTGCAGGTTTGGTTTCACAGGAGATAATACCTCAATTAAATTAGTAGACATATAAGATTCAAAAAATGAAGGTTTCGCTTTATAAACTTAATGTAACTTAAGCAGCTATTAAATCCAATAAGATAAATAATGAAAGTTACTCCTTATGACTTTAACCCTGGTCCTTTTTTAAAATATGATAGTTTGTGGAAGTTTTTTTTTTTTTTTTTTTTTACATAATATGTGAAAAGATTTATTTTGATCAGTGAGAAAACTACACTCAAAATAATCCTTAATATAACTGTGTATTTGTTAATAGTTTCAACCTTTTTAATGGACCTTAATAATTTCTTTATAACTGTTAAAGTATGAGTACAATTTTCTTGTAAACTAATTATTACTGACAACTCCTCAAAGATAATTGCTTCCTACTGTTAAAGGCATTTCCAAAATAAAATTTAGTAAGCTTGGGGGCTTTGAATTAAAACTGGTGACACCATAATATTTACAAAAGTCTTAATTCAGGACTGTTTTTGTCCTTAGCATATCAAGGAACATAATATATTAATTGATAGATTAAAAGTACTTGGGCTGGGGATGTGGCTCAAGCGGTAGCATGCTCGCCTGGCATGCGTGCGGCCCCGGGTTGGATCCTCAGCACCACATACCAACAAAGATATTGTGTCCGCCGAAAACTAAAAAATAAATATTAAAATTCTCTCTCTCTCTCTCTCTCTCTCTCTCTCTCTCTCTCTCTCTCAAAAATAAGTACTCATGTTTGATTAATATTCTTGGTGATCACCATGTGTATGTGTGTATACACACACACACACGCACACACACACACACATTTTACAAAATAAAATTTAGTGTCAAGTTTTCCCAATTACAAATATCACTGAGAGCAACAGAATATTAAGACTAGGCACTTTGGCAGAATTGGAGATTTAGAATAGAAAACTTGAGATTTTCTTTTAGCTCAATGCCTCTGTTATGTTTACCTATTTTCAATGTTTCTTTCTTTCCTATTCTTTTTTTTTTCCCTTAAGGCCACTTCTGTTGACCTTAGAATGCTGCTCATTATTTATGATTCTATCCCTGCTTTCTCTACTTTCTAGAACATTAATTGCTGATTGATATTTAATCCTATTTCTGGAAGTACATCCTTGGTATTTTCAAGAGAATGAACAGAAAGAATACAGCTGCAATGGGCATGACTACCTAATTCCCTGTTGCTTTCATTAGTCAGGTATCCGAATTACTAGTATTTTTCATCTTGCTGGGAGTTAGAAAGATCAGTTCACATAGTGCTATGGTTTTGAATATTTAAGATTTTATATCATTACATTATCTGAGGAAAAGTTCTACTTAACAACTGTTTTCTGCAATTAGCTATGGCAATAGGTAAGACTTGATGTAAAGCTTTTGGCATTTTCACAATACTTGATGGCGTAATAATGAACGTGAGTACCATTTTCTCTTTTTCACATTTCAACTCTTAGGCAAAATTTTTATTTCCTTATGAATTAGAAGTTAGATCCCCTAAATTCTGCTAAAGTTTTATTATTTTAGAGACCCAAGTTTATTTAAGTGATTTCTGTCCTAGATTAGAATATTTTATATTTTTTAGCACCATCATGAAAGCACATGTTTTATGGAACAGTTGATGCTTCACTGCTCTTCCATTAATTTGAGTCTTGTTTTTAAGAAATTTTTATTATAGGTAAATTCAATTTGCTGTACAGTTGTATTACTTAGTAAAGAGCGTCAGTGCAAAAAGTAGTCTTTGAACCATGCAATGAAATTATGGCTTCAGTGGAACTTCTTAAGCAATATTTATACTCTGTATTGGTTAAGTTTTAGACATTATTAAATGTTGAATTTCTGATTCCACAAAAACAGAAGAGATTTTTGAAAGATCTCTTATTCCTTTGTTAACATTTTATCTACTCTATTTAATCCTTAGAACTAATACTCTAATCTTCACAATAAATTTATAAATAGATAATGTTTGCCATCCTTTGCTGTAGGAATTTTCATAAGAATTCATAATAAGAAAAAAAGTAAGAAAGCTATTTTTACTTGAACTATTTTCTTTTAAAATTATACATAATTAAATTTTTCTTCCAACTAAATAATATTTATTTAACACTGCTATTGGAAGTTTGGCAGATTGCCTTACTTGACTTTGAAATTATACAGTAGAATATATTTTTGAATATAAATATTACTGAAAACCAAATGCATTATTATATTTGAAACCAAAGAAGCAGATCATAGTGAAATCATAGGCAAGAAATATGAAAATTTTAGCTGAGTGATAGACTTAATTTAAAAATAGTTTTTGCTCTTAACTAAATATAATGGGGTATTTCAGTATTGCTTTTCCGTTTAACATTTGTGTTTTTTAACTCAGGCATCTAAGGAAACACTTTCCAAGAGGGTAAAACATGCAAAAAATGAATCTTTAGTCATCTGGTAACACACATTAGAACGATGCTTTTTTTTTGTAAAGAGTTGTAATAAGTGGGCATTTTCTGCCAACATCATCAACTGGAAGTTCAGAGAGTTGTTTACCTCAATTTCCTGGGGTTGCAAAGTAGCAACTCAAATATGTATTAAAATACTGATAAAGGCTTCAATCGCAGGGTGTAATCTTCTCAGAGCTATTCCCCTCAGTGGGTCATTACAGTGGATAATGGAAACATTCGTAATCTCTAGATACAATTGGACTAAATGAAATTAGATTCCCAATTTCCTCCATATGAGAATATTTCATAATGTTGTCAGCATTTATCGAGCAATAAACCGGGGGGTTGACATTGTATAAAAGAGAGAGATACATACAGTTCTTTCATCTCCTTTAGCCTGTCTCTAGAATGTTTATTTTTTAAATTAAATATTTATGCAAACTATAAACTCAGATGCTGGGCCTGCCCAATGTTAAAAGGGCCAGTGAGGAATTTTTCCTTGAGCCATCTGCAACCTATATTAAAGAAATATAAAACAATTCTGTGTGGAAGAGGAGAGAGTGCCTGCCATTGCAACCATCTTAAGGCAATGCTTGTCCCTGGAGATATCTGGAGCAGAAAATTTTAAGGGGGAAAAAATGATAGTTAAAGGAGAAAACAGTAGGCAAGTGTTGCCCATAATCTATATATAGGGTATTGGGCTTTGCAACCAGGAAGTGTTAATACAAACATCTCACTTGAAAGATATTATTTGAGATTTTTGATATTTTTTCAAATTAAAGTACTATTAGTAAGATCTAAAGCTTTCTATTTTATTCATTTATTTTGAACTGATGCATAAAAACTGTAAATGTTAATGACGTACCATGTGATGTTTTAAAACATGCAAACTGAGTAAAATTTAAATCAGATTTAACATACTTATCTTTTGAATCATTTAACTTTTCTTTGTAATAAAAATATTTAAATTGCTTTTCTAGGTTTTTTTTAAATACACTGTACGTTGCTGTTATCCATAGCCACCCCCTGTGTAACTCCACAGCATAACTTTTTCCTCCTGTCTGACTGTAACTTGGTACCCATTGATCAATGTTCACCAGTCCTCCACCCACCTCTGGTCACAGCTCTGCTGCTCTCTACTCCCATGCAATCAACATTTTTAGAGTCTACATATGAATGAGGACACAGGTACTTATCTTTCTGTACCTGGTTAATTTCACTTAACCTAATTATTTCCATTTTCAACAATTATCCAATTATTCATGTTGTTACAAATGATAGGGTTTCATTCTTTCCTTTGGCTTAATAGTAATATCCTACTATATAAAATACTGCAATTTAGTCTAATTGCCAATGGAATATCATTTGGAAAATTAAAGTCAGAGACACTTTTAATCCTATGTGTGGGTGTAGACGTAAGTTATATTATATAATATTGCATGTTTTTTCTCTTCTGCAATGACTTTCAAAAAATTATTTCCCTCCCTCCCTCTCTCTCATGCACACACATGCGCACACATGTGCACACACATACACACACTTGTGCGCACACATAATGATGCCATCACCTACACAATAATAATATCAACTACATTGTTTCTTCTAGACAAAGTAGTATTTAAATTAATTTATATTTTAATGATGATATATGCCTCTTACAGATAAGTACTTAAAGTATGATTAAAACTAAAACTGCTTTAAAAAGGACAATATCAAGTGCCCAACAGATATTTTTGGGCATTATTAGACTGTCCACTATTCCTATCAGTGGTGGCATATCTACTTAAAAAGAAATGTGCAAAACCTAAAATATTTTTACTAAAAAAATATTTTCCTGTTATATAATACTTTTTAAAAAAAATTTTTTAGTTGTTAATAGACCTTTATTTTATTTATTCATTTTTATGTGGTTCTGAAAACTGAACCCAGTGCCTCATACATGCCAGGCAAGTGTACTACCTCTGAGCCCCAGCCCCAGCCCTAACACAATGTTTTCATGTCGAACATGTGAGATCATTTTGTTTAGATATTAAGAAACCTAAGTGTGCATATGTATGAATTCTTTCCTAAAATAAAATTGATTCCTCTATAAGACTCTTGAATATCCAGTCAATGGAAAAGTTACTACAGATTTCCATTTCATTATCTGAGAAAACTGGAGTTGTGGTAATTTACATAACCTACATTGCAGTTGTGGTTTTTTCATGCTTTATAGTAACAATTTATTAAGCATAGTGATGTTTATAATGATTTATAATTGTATAATTTTGCATCCACCATCTCATATTTTTTCCTGGTATCAGCCCAGTGTGGTATTCAGGAAAATCCCCAAAGTACTCAAAATGAAAGTGCAACCCATTAAAACATCATGATATTTTAAGGGTGTGTAGTGAACTTGGGCAGGTTATTATTCATCTATGTTTCAATTCTCATTTGAAAAATGTAACTAATTAAATCTGCATCATGGCATTTTGAGGATTAATAGAGTTAATATTCATAAAATATTTAGAACAGTCTTCAGAACAAATAAGTACCAGAAAAAATGTATTAATTTTTATTGTTATTATAAACAGCATTACTATTAGCATTATCATGATATAGTCAAACTTGTTAGTATAAGTTTTCTTTCTGACTACATCATAGTAATTTGATGAAAACGAACTACACAAAAGATTGGTTTGAAAAATGTACTACTCTTATTTATAAAATCTTACAAATAAAATTATATTCAAAATACACTTTGTATCATTATGTGTCTCAGATACATTTAATTAAAAACAAAAAGTCATCTAAGTTTTACAATTTTAGAACAGGGATGACTGAAACAATGAAAAATGCTTTAAAGCTATATTTAAAAAAATAATTTCTGTGACCTGAAAATTAATCAGTCATTCCCTATTACTTTTTTATGAGAGAAGTAATTGTCTTCCTGATTCTAAACAATGATAAAAATATAGTGTTTATGTAGTCGAATACTGTTTATTGTATTTCTAAGTTTTAGGAAGTATAGAGCATATAGCTTTTATTATCTATATTTTATAAATTATGGAATTAAATGTATATATGCTAATTAACTTGGTTAAGCTCATAATTAATGTATGATGCATTTCAAACTGTCACCCAGATTTACTGAGTCCAAATTACATGTCTTTTACCTGACTTCAGTAGGGCAGATGGTGTGGAAAGGGGTCTAATGGCAAGCTGTTTGGGAAATCTTGCCAACTCCATTAATATGAAGCATGTGCCAAGTTGTAAAAGGTTTACTCCAGGTAATTGGGAGGAATGAAATCAAGACTATGATTTATTTATTTATTTATTACATACTCTAGAGTTTATATACAATGCTGCATGTTTCTAAGCACCCTGTTGGCCAGTGTGTGCTTAGTGTTGTATTCATGACTAATAAAATTTGGCCATTTGGTTATCTTCAACACTAATTGATGCTACAATGAAGTAGAAAAAAAATAGAGCTAATTTTATAGTAAGTTTAAGCTAGAAATTGAGGTTGAAAGTTTGCAGACTAATATTATCAAATAACGATTTAAAAGTGATTAAAATAATTTGAGTTCAGAAAAAGTGGAAATTAACTAATTCACCAGGCCGGCCATTAAGCACCATAATTCTTGACTATCTATCAAATTTCTGGAACTACATTGCATGAAATTTCATAGATTATATATATGTGAATTACATAGGCAAATGTTTGTTGTAATGATTAGTTCTTTATATGTAAGTAGGAAGTAAGAATCATAATGAAAAGAAAGAAGCAGAGAAGTGAGTGAATCTTGTAAATCAGAGTAGAAATTAAAGTAGCAGAAGAATAATTGAAGAAAATGTACACAGAAAGATAATTGTTCCCTGTGTATTTTAGACCTTATTATTTGAAAGAATAAACCAAATGAACTATCAGCAAAGGTATCATAAATACCTAAATTAATACTTTATACATAGACATAATTGAGAAATGAAACAGGGAATCTTAAAAGTGATAGAGAAAACCCATAAGGCATTTACTTTCAAAGTGTTACGAATGAAAGAAACAGTATAATGTGAGTGCAGGCAGTGATTGCATAAAACTCCATGTCCCAGAGGTTCGATATTTCTATTAATAAACAGCAAGAGTCTTAGAACTGCAGGAAGAAATAATATAGAATTTAGAATGCATAGACACATTCCAAGCCATCTGAGAGTCACACCTTGAAATAATTAGAAAGTTCTTTAATCATTTTTTGTAGGGTTGAATATCATAGCTCGTAAAGCTTAGCAGAGGTTCGATTTTTAATGACTAAAATGTGTATTGTGCTGTATTACCCTTTTTTAGGTTTTAAGAAATAAAGACATTATCTGACTAACTGGCTGATGAAAATTTATTTTATTGAGACATATTTATAAGTAATACGTCTTCAAAGCTGTTCTCCTTATTGGAGTTGTCTGGCTTTGGCCTTGGTCCCAGTTCCTAGTCATGACATGGACACACATGGTGTCATATAGTCACATGATTACCTAGCTTAAGGAATACCTGAGAGCATTCCACATTCTAGTTCTCAAAAGCTGCTTAGAAAATGGAAATATAAATGTCTTATAAATCCATAGTTTGTCTACTAGAACAAGTCCTATAGCAATGCATTTACCTAGGAGATGCAACAGAAAGATAATGAAGTAGGGATGTATAATATTCAAGGAAAGTAAGATAGAGTCTATCTGACACATAATAATAATATAGGGACTGGGGATGTAGCTCAGTGATAGAGTGCTTGCCTAGCATGTGTGAGTCCCTAGGTTCAATGCCTGGCACCAAAACAAGCAAATAATATACCATGGAGTAAGATAGAGGACACTGGTTGTAGTTCTACTATGTACCTAAGAATCATCAGAGAGGGCTCTGGATAAAGCTTAGTGGTAGATTGCTTTCCTAGGATATAAGAGGACCTTGCCTCAATCCCCACTAAGGAACAATCACTTGAGAAATGTTTTTTAATGTCTACATCTCTTCCCCTAAATGCCAATATAATTGATCTGGGATGGAATCCAAGAATTACTAAATTTAAAAGCCTTTCAATTTGATCAATGAGAACTAACAATGATAATTGATGATCATTGTTTTTTTTTTAATTAGGAAAGCATTTATTTGTCTGATGACCTATGCTGAGTGAGACATATTTATGTTGGTGGAGAACCCAATAAAAAGTACATGACTATCTTCCATATCTCCCCAAATCCTCAGTTACCCATTTGAAACAATAAAATCCCTTCCAAGTTTGTAGAAAAAATCACCTTTTATGTTTTAGTATATAAATTGAATTTAGCACATATCCCCCATGTTAATGCTAAAATTATATATAGAAAAAAAGAATATGCTTTATTAAAATACTTCATTGTGATATCCATGAACTCCATTGAGCAGTGGTTTTACCAGCTACTCCCATGAATTGAATCTATGGCAAATAATATGTTCTTCAAAAATGGGAAGAGTTGAAAGAAATAAAAAATGTTCAAATCACCATTTAAAATGGAATGAGAATAGCCAGCACCCAGACGTGATACATCCTGCAAGGATGATGGGAAGTGTGTTGAGAGACAGCTGAGGCCACTCCTCACATGCTTCCCCACTTTCCTGTGTGACAGCCATATTTTGCAGCTATCAGATTGCAGGTGCACACATTCCTCTAAGCTTTTGCTGTTTCCTCTGCTTAGGTCCCTTCTCTCTCCCAGTATCACTCATTCTTCACTCCAAGGTCAATTGTTACTTACCCTGTGAACCTTTCAGTGAAAATTGCACTCACCATCTCCATGCCTGAGATGTTCAATAACTGACTCCTTCATGCTTTCATGAACTTTTGCTTTTTTTTATCACATTGCATGTTAGAATGGTGCACTGTATCTTACTTCTTTTCTTCTGTTTTGAAAACATGAGCTTGCCTTTTCCTTTTGGCACAAGTATTCCTTCTTGGATGGACATGAGAAGATGTAGTATAATCACCCAGATAGACACATAGTGACATATATCTCAAGTGGCTAAATGTTACAGCTCTTTAGATTGTCAAGAAGACATGAAGATAATGTGGGTCATGTTGTCTCTTCACTTGGACTCAGGTTATCAGAAGTTGCCTCTTTAAAAATGTCTAAATATTGCCCATTCTTCAGAAACATTGGAAATGCCAGAACTCACAATTTATTTATTTTGTATTTGCATTTCTCAGATACTTTTTCCATGAAATCTTCACTTATCTTCTTACTTTTTCTTTTCTTTGTATCTTTCTAAAAAGCAGGGGGGGATTAGGTGCATGGTTGATGAGATGTGGAAAATTTAGATAAAGAAGTAAATGGCAGATGGTTTGTGTCCGATTTAGAAGGAAGGAAGAAAAGTAGGTAGATTAGTTAGATATAAATTGTATACACTGTGGTTTAAAAATACATGAACTAATTGTTATCTGTCTTTCAAGGGATAGAGATTTACTTCCTCCCCTTGGTATGGATTATACTTCATGACACAATTTTGCCCAACAGATTAGAGCTAAAATGACAGTGTGCTGTTTTTGTTTAGATAAAAGGTACTGAGCCAGGAATGGTGGCACGTACTCATAATCCAGGCTAGTTGGGAGATTGAGGCAGGAAAATCATAAGTTCAAAGCCAGTCTGGACAACTCAGAGAAAATATGTCTCAAAATAAAACAATGAAAATGTCTATGGATGTATTTCAGTAGGAAAGGTCCCTGTGTTCAACCCCAGCATGGGGCCCGGGGCATGAAGCCTTCCTCACTTATTCTCACTTAAATCTTTTACTGTTGTGGGAATTAGCTTCCATAACTTGCCAAAGGACCCTTGCCATTACATAAAGCAGTTCCTGTTTTATGTAAATTCGCATTGTCATGTAATTACTGTATTGAAATTGTAAGTAAAAGTATGAAAAATACATGTTCATTTCTATTCACACTAGCTTCATTTCCATTGTTCAGTACATACTATCATATTGTAGGATTTTGTCATGTACTATGGGAATCAATTCACTAACCTAGGGGAAAAATTTTCTTTTTTTTTTTTTTTTTGTTTGTTTGTTTATTGTTTGCCTCCGTGAGAGTAGGGACTTTATTTTGCTGTTGTATCCTAACCATTAAGATGCCTAAGAAATATTCCCTGAGTGAACGAATGAACAATTAAGGAAATAGCAAAAGGAGCATATAGTTTCAAAACGTGGAGGTAACTAAACACAGTAAACACCTGGGGATTCACTTAAAAGAGGTGAAGGTGATGTTTTCTGACAGATGCGACTGGTGGGTCCAGGAAAAATTTTCTAAAACTGCTTTCACTACTGGAAAGGGGACAGTGACTGGGCTTGTGTCCTTCATTACCTCCTTCTTGCCTTCCTTCCATCTTTGCCTCCTTCTTTCCTTCCTTCCTTCCTTCCTCATCCCCTTCTCTCCGCTTCCATGCACCATTTTTATAATATTAGGGTTTGAACTGATTTACACACACACACACACACACACACACACACACACACACACACACACACACACACATATAACATAGAGGCTTTAGAATTCTTCCCTGAGGTGAGAAATGACACTGTCATTTCCACTTGATATGTATACATTCTCAGAAAGAGTTTAGTTGATTTGTTTGTCCATATGACTAGTTGTTCATTGAACTATTTTACATTGTGTAGTTATATAAAACTAACTGGAAGTATGATTTCTGACTATTCCTTCTATCCATTGAATGTGTAAGTTGTTAGTATTATTTCACCATTTAAAGAATTTTATTTTTATTACCTTTAAACAATTGAGTAACTACACTTCTTTTCCTCTTGTAATCTTTTGGTGTTCTTCACTGTAAAATGAACGTTGGCTTTCAAGACAAAATTGTCACGCTCTAAGAGCTCCATTATTAATTGAATTAACTAAGATTTATGACTTTCCTCATTTACCAGTGTGCTTTGCTCCCAAATTAGGAACATAAGGCTGGATGAAGTTCCATTACTATTAAATAATAGCATTTATTGTACCCGGAAAAATTTGGAGGGTGCAAAATAAATGTCCAGGTATTCACTGAGTTGATTGACTATATTGGTTAGAAAAATATCTTGAAGGTCATGTTTTGCTGATTTCTAAGCAGACTTTTATTATTCCCTGATTTTCAGGCTCCCTTATCCAATTATGAAGTAAAGAATAGAATAATATCAAATTGATAAACCATTGTTACCTAAATTATAAATCAAAATGGATGTTGTTTTTTCCTCTATCCACAATCAATTCGTTCTTTAATAGATCTGTACTCCAGTCTGTTCCACTTGAATTCTACTAGAGGATTAAATTTTACAGAAAATAATTTGAGTAATTAATGTGCCATTTTTCTCAAGCATTGGCTGTAGCTAACTAATACAATTCTTTATTGATATGAATGAAGTTAATATATTGCATACACTATCTTAGAGTTCTAGAGGTTTATTTTCACACAGGACTCTTTTTCAAGGTATGCATTAATCCCAAGGTACTGAAACAGTGCCCACAACTCTCTTTATCAAAGCAAGTCAAATAATTGGAGCTCATTAATACAAACTATATTTTCAGTTATCTCATAAACAGATTTTCACATATTTGAGATTTTAATTGTCTTACAGGAAATGTGTACATTCAGTAATTTTTTGTCTCATGGTACATTTTTACTAAATTGATGACTGAGCTTATTAGTGATTTGTTTATTAGAATCAAGAAAATTAAATCCCTTCTTTAGCAATCAAAACTGCTTACTGATTTACATTTTTTTATCATTGAGACTAAAGTATAATTTCTACAAAAAGAAAGGTGTTTTCTGCAGATAAATATTATAACATTTGTTAAAATTTCATATGAAAGAAATATTTATGATTTAATTTTTCTTGTATAAGGTTTTTGAAGTCTGTAATTTTTTTCTACCGTATTAGACTGCAATAAAATGCATCTGATTTAGCATCACAAAATATATTTAACTGTTTTAAGAGCAGTGGATGAATATCACATGGTTTTCCACCAAGTGGTCTGTGGCCTGGCCTTAGAATAATTTCAGGAATCACTGTTCTAAGGCCCACTTTTGTGCTGGTTGACAATGTGCAGTAATAGGTTCAGATAGACTAATTTGTGCCTAAGTGATAGCTAATATATCTTCCTCCCAGGTAGTATTTAACTTGATTAAAATGGACAGGTCAACATAAGGCATTTCAAGGGGGAATTTCAAGCACCATTGAATGCTAATTGGGCAAGACAAAGCTTCTAAAGAAAAAAGTACATGGGGAGTCACCAACACTATAACTCGATCTTATGAATAAATTGTATTTGCTTCATGTCGGATGCAGGCACTTTTGTCCTGCTCAGTGCATGCTACCCAGGGAATTGCTTTCTCGGCCTGTGGGTTTCTCCCATTACTTATTAGCAAATTGGAAAAAAATTTTCAGGTGATGCCTCACATAATGTGATCATATGCACCATGTGTTTCTAAAGTTTGCAGTCCATAGAGTGTTTGAAACATGTTAAAGTATAATAAGCATTTTCACTTCTAACATTTTTTCCTATAAAAGAAAAATAATTGAGCAGACTAATTATAAACATATACAACACAGGAGTCAGTAAGTTTACTGATTACACAGACCCTGCAGGTATTAATGTGTATTAGTGAAGAAGTAAGACCGAGATATTTAAAAACCTGATGTGAATGACTTCTCAAACGGGATTCAAATTCATATTTATAAACAATATTACAGGCATAACAAAACAACCCTACTCTGTGTACTATAGTCACAGAGTGCTAGTTAGTAATCTTAGAAAAATTCAATGCTGAACTTTACCTTAATTCTGAGTATGTTTTAAAGATTTTACAACTCATCAGGTTGAATTCTGAGGAAGATTTCAGGGTATTCATGAGTAACTATGCAATAAATACCCTTTCTGTTCTGGTTATGTTCATGACAAACAGTTTTGATCATAAATTTGTCTCTCTGGCTACCCTAATATGATCACAATTTTTTGTTATTTATCAGATAATATGTCCCCACCTGTAGCACAGAAATAAATTAAACTTAAATGCATGATTTTTTTTAACACCTGGCTTATCTATTCTTTCTCCAGGGGAAAGGATTAAATGTGCTGTGGTTTATTTTTCTTTTTGATTATATGCTATTAGGGAAAGTTAATGCTCTCTTATCTAACATGCATAAAATAGGATTATTCTTAACAAGGTAACTCCTACCAATAAATCAGATTATCTTTGCTTTAAAAGCTACCTAAATATGTCATTTAAAGAGAAAGGAAACTATTATAGAAAATTGATTTTTTAGATTATAAAAGATAATAACACAAAAATAGTTTCATAGGAAAGGTTTTTTAAAAACAAATAAAAATTATGAGTAACAATATAGTTACTGGATATTTTGAATAATGAAGCAATAATAATCAAGCAATAAATAATCTATTCTTTCATTCATACACTTTTACCATATTCTTGAATACATGAGAAATTATAATTGGTAAACTAGTACTCAAAAATCTATTAAAGTAAAAAATCAAATTATCTTTTCCCACCACCAAGTTTTTATTTTTATTTCTTTCCTACTCTTCTCTTTCTTCATTTCATATTTCTGCAGGGACATCGTTATCCTCCATCTGGAAAGGTCTAACCTTTTCCTGTTCCTCTTACCAATTTTCAAGGCATCAGAAGCACCGACAAAATTTGGCTGCAAATGATGAACTTCACCTTAGCAATAACCACTGGTGAACTAACTTTTTTTTTTCTGATTGTGTTCTTGATTAGTGGGTTTTTTCCCCCTTTTCCCCTATACTTATTTCTCAATAATTAGAAAGCTAAAGAACTACACAGCTTCCCCTAAAGTTTTTGCACAATGCTTGATCAGTATTAACTTTATCCTCTTCACCACTATCACACTTGGCTCTTGCTCTCTTCTCATACTCCTTCTACATTCATGGGTGGGTGTGTCTTATGTTCCCTACTAAATTAGATTAAGCAAACTGAACAGAAGCCGGTTCGTTTTAGGATACCTAGCCATGCATAGAACAATTCCTCCTTTATGTGGGAAGTTATCAATAACATTTATTTGTTACACTCTAAACATTTGTATCTCCCAAATTGATTTGTTGGTTTTTAATTGTGTTACCAAAATAGTATTATGAGTTGTGTCCTTGGGATGTCATTAGGTCATGAACGTAGAGCCCTCATGAATAGGATTAGTGGCATTATAAGAGAAGATCTGCAAAGTTGACTTCCCCCTTCTGCTCTACAGGTAGCTACCATTTATGAGAAAATAGTCCCCATTGCTTGATGCCATATTTGTTAACTTGATCTTGGACTTTCTGGTCACTGAGAAATAAATGTTTATTTTTATAAACCACCCAGTTTTAGTATTTCATTATAGCATCTTTCACAAAAATGCTATTTAAATTTTTCTAAAATCAAACAGCTTTTAGAAAACTATAGTGTTTCTATAACTAAAATCTATTGAAAGTTAAAATACCTACACTTTGGCTTTGATACTGGGTTTTTAGTGCCTAATCTGCAATTGGCCTAGATTTCTAAAACAGGGTTAATAGTGATTATAAGCTCAGGTTTTGACATTGAACATCTCTAAGTTATCCAATACAAAAAAAAAATCAAAAACAAAAATTACAAGGCCCTGGTAGGATGGTGAAACCCAAGAATAAAAACAAGAATATAAAGTGTTGTCCAACAAAAAACATTGATTAGAAGCCATTGTCAAAACATGAGTTGGGCTGAAAATATCACAAAAGTCCACATCTTCATTATGAGTTTTAATTTTCGTTTGTCTTTCTTACTTTTGCTTTTTCAAGCAATACACTAAACTAGATATATTATTATTAACTTTGCTTATCAGAAAGACAATGAAATATTGTCTATTCACATGATTCCATGCAGATGAAGCATATGAAACTGTGAGAAATCAAGAAAACTGAAGTTTCACAGCTAACATGGTAAAGCTAGGATATCTTACTTAAGTCTCATGCCAAAACCCAACTTTCTAGTCCCTCATAGCCCTGACTCAGAAATCTAGGCCAGTTTCCCATAAGAAAGCTGTTATCTGTGTCTTGATTTTTTTATCTGACAACTAGGTGAGCTTTGTGCGTGACCAGAAAAAGGAATGTTGATCAATTGACACCCTTTCCCCTCAGTATCTTCCTATGAAACATTCTGGTAGGAAAATATTGGCTTTAAAGATTGTAGCAAAATGAGTCATCTGGCGTATAACCTTCTTACCATGCTAATTGTTGAAGTTGTCCTTATTTTACTGTGCAACACATTTTATACCTTTGCTTTCCTAATCTAGATATAGCATAAGGAGATTAAGTGAAGCAAGATATGTCCAAGGAAGGATTGCCATGCATGAAATATGTATAATGGTTTTAGAATGAAAGGAACATCTTAGTGAATTTGTTGATTCGGGTGATAGGGCTTCTATGATCGTTGAGTATGCAGGGGTATTTATTATTTCCAGGACTCCTGTGGAAAACATAATATACCAGTGTTCACAGCCCATATAGAAAATGGTGTATTATTCATATATAACCAAAATATATCCTCTCATATTCTTGAAATATGAGTTCAATTATTGATTATGTAAGGTTCTACTTCTACAACTGCATGCATTTTTAAAGTGTGCCACAGATCACAATGATGGGACAGAAACTTGCACAAATTCCAGTATAAAGAACAATTTACAAAATACCTCAAATATATTATAGACTAGGAATTTGACTACTATGTTGTTAATGGAATTCTAGGGCAAGAAGAGTCACTACTATGTGTTGGAACCACCTATTATCAGCATCCAGAGGAGGTTTGAGGATGTTCTATACATACTGGAAGTTCTAATTTATAAAGCATCCCTGACATAGTTGTGAATTATAACAGTGTGTACTCTATAAAACTGAAACAGTAAGAGTCTTCTGTTCTCTTCTAAGAGCACAGGGGCATCTCTGAAGAAGTCATTATGAGTTCCAATCTTTGATTTTCCTAATTAGACCTGAAAACACTCATTTTTTTTAATCAAGCTGCTAAAGTGGATGAATGTCTGAAGTGACTTAGGATGCCCAGTTGTGATAACTTTTCATCACTGTGACCAAAATACCCTATGTGTTAGTGAGCTTTTCATTACTGTCCACCAAAATACCTGGCAAGAACATCTTAGAATAGGAAAAGCTTATTTGGGGCTCACAGTATCAGCATTTCAGTTCAAGGTAAGCCAACTCTCTTGATCCAGGCCTGAAGTGAGGCAGAATATCATGGCCAAAGGACAAGACACAGGAAGGCTTCTCAACTCTGGCAGCAAGTAAGCAGAAAGAAACGAGGCAGGGTCAAGATATAGTCCTAAGTACAAACCCCCAGTGACCTACTTCCTCCAGCCACACCCACCAGCCTGCAGTTACCACCCAGTAGTTAATTTAAATTAATAATCCATCAAATGGATTTATCCACTGGTGAATTTATAACTTTCAAAATCCAATCTTTTCACCTTTGAACATTGGTACATTGCTTAACCTATGAGATTTTGTGTTGACATTCCAGATCCAAATCATAACACCAGGCCTGGGAAACATTGTTATGAACTTCCTTTATACAGGAGGAGATATGTATACTATTCCAGTCTTCTGATGAACACACTGTGGACAAATAAAACCACATCTCTGAAGTTGTCATTGAACTGCAAATGCATTGGTTTGTAAAATAAAGGGATGGTTTGAGTTGAATGGTGCCAAATTTTTCTCGAGGTTAGAAATAAAAGTCAATCAATAGAAATTCGCTTAACGGACTGCAGAACATCAATTAAGTAGATAATACAGTAAACCACATGATTGTATCCCCCACTCTGGTTGTCAGGTGGAGCTTATGGAAACTTTGAAGCCAGGTAATATGGAGTCTTTCTTGTTATAACCACAGCAGTTTTCTTGTCAACAGAGTCCACGGGAGTGTAAGAAATCTATCAGTGCATTCTAAATTTTTTACCAGAAAAAATAATTGGTACAAAACATGAAATAAAACTTGGGGAATCAGGGATGTAAGAAAATGAGCATGGAACTTTTAAATTACACAAGGTAGCTATATTTACAGAGGTATGGGAAATGAAGGGACCTATTTATGTAAACTTGCAGCTTTTGGAGGAAATCTTAGATAAATGCTTCAAACCCTTTTTCTTGGCTTAGGGCCTTGTTAGTTTCTTGTTAGTTTCACTTGAAGGGGTCTAAAAGGATTAATAGATGAACCTTTAAAAGGCCAAGTTCATGACAAAATTTCATATATATATGTATATATATATATATGAATATATGTATACATATATATTCACAATTATATTGAAAAGCAACACAGAAAGAGTTAAACATTATTTGCAAGTTATACAATGTGTATTTTTTACTTCCAGTATTCTATTTTAAAATGTATCTATTTGACATGCATTATTAATATTTTCCTCACTTGTCTTTAGGTACCAGCTAAGTCATAAAATATTAATGTATAAAATATTTTCATCACTCATACAACCAAAAGTTGTGGGTGCTGTTAAAAATGTTTGAATGAAAAGAACTAGTAATTATGTGAGGGTGTTATTTTGGGTTTTAAACCTATTACAGAATTTACTTATACAGTAATAATCAACTTTACTTGAATTCAGTCAATTAATTTACATTGAAATATATTTCTTTTCTTCATTTTTAGTTGATATATAAAAATAAAATTATTAGATTTGAGAAACTCTTTAAAAAATATAAGTAAAATAATTACCCTCTTTTTCCTGGGGATAAAATTGAGGAGTGGAATTACAAATATTTATTTGGAAAATTTAGATTTCAATATGTTGATTTTTTTAAAAAAATATATCAAATTTATGTATTTAATCGTTATGTAAGAAATATTATGAATTTCTGCAGCATTCCAGGTTCTGAGAAAGAGTATTTTTTTCTAAAACAACCATAGAAACACATGTACACATGCGCACGTGCACACACACACACACACACACACACATGCACTTATGCATAGGACAGATGGAAAAAGAGAGAGAGAAAAAAAACATGAAAATATGACAAATTTTTCTGGAATATGAAATCAAAAGCAGAGTATACAGAGAGAATGTTGGAGTAGAAGGTGTGAGATTCCTAATGTATAAAGTACAATTCTCTATGGGGAAGAAGCAATGTTTATACATGACAGAATTTAAAGCACACGGCAAACGTTGATATTGAATTTTATGCTTATTGCCATGCATGTTCGGGTATACATGAATTACATTTTATACTATTATTATTGGCCTTAGCATCAATTTAGAAATCTGTACATTCCAAGTGTACATATTATATTAAGCATTGTCTATTCCATAGTTTTCTTCAAATGATTACAAATTAGTAATATTGCTTTTGTCCATGAGAGTAAAATTTAAATTTTGCACTACATTTATTACTTTTCACCAGGGTAACAGAATATCATCAAATTGGTCTCTGGGGTTTTTGTTAATGTTTATGGACTATCAAAAAATTCTGCAGCCCTATGTACAATTGTGCCAGGCTGGAAATCTTAAGCTTGTCAATCAACACTACTGAGTGCCGATGAACTAAATTTTAAGTGAATACATTTCATTTATATTTGGATTCAACAAAGAATTCCCTAGTTAATTTGAAGGAATAAGCCAAGATATAATTGTAATTGATAATACCAACTCAGTAATGTACAAATAAGGAGTATATCTCTTAAAATAAGGAAGCAAAATGAAGCAAGAAGAGAATATTAAATTTGTTGAGCTCCTCTTGAGCTAAATAAGAGAAGGAGTTACTATTTCAGCAGTTGATATTTATTGAGTATTTACTGTGTTCTAGACACTGAGTTAAGTAAATGCTTTATACAAAACCTTGCAAATATAAAGGAGCTAGTACTATTATATGCACATTATATAAAAGAAAATGCGAAAGACAGAATCTTGTTTGTTGCAGTTTATACAGTTAACTCAATAGCTTACAGATAGATTCTTAGCTTAATATACTTTCCCAAGATAACTTTTGTGTATCTGGAAAGGAGGCAAAATCTGCTTATATAAACCTATGGCTATTGGAGAACCCACAGGTACATATGCATCCTCTGGGCCTTGGTTCAGCTGCAGTTTTTTGCTTTGGAATTTTTTGTTTTGTTTTGTTATGTTAGCTCCTGTGGTTTCCTAGCTTTTTGAACTGAAGAGTTCACAGAAATTGCTAGTGAATATATGGTTTGTGCCCATGCCTTGACCAGGGCCATGGATCTCTCTTAAGCATACTCAGCCCTTGTTCAGTTCTTGTTGAGGCTAATGACTTCTCACAGTTAAGCTACAGTTTCTATTATACTTCTGGCTAGTAGGTGCCTCAAGGCCATTCATTTATATCTCACCAGGGAACTCCCCACAACAATCCCCTCAAATGAAGTACTTTGCCCTACATGTGGCATGTTTGGTCTTTGGAATATTGCATCTCCCACAACAATATTGCATCCTGGTTGACAGAGTGATATGATGCTGCTCTTCTTTGCACCAACTGTAACACAATTAATATTTTCTTTGCTGCTTCAAGTTGATGCAGAATCACCATACATGCAATTGCTTTACCATTATCTCTCTCATGCATATATATGCATAGGCACACACAACCTCAGACACCACCTGAAAATTTCAGTTCCAATTTCTCTTTTTCAGCCTTCTCAACTTAAGGAAACCTCTAATTTTCAATTACTTTAGCACAACATGGGGAAAGCATACAAGACAAGACCAACTCCTGGCAACTCATAACTCTCTTCTTTTTACTCTGCTCCTTGTGAGAAAGATAGGCTCTCTGTGATTGATTCAAATATAGAAGAAATTACCCTCAATTTAACCTTCCCTCCATTCTGAGAAGGTACTTCACTGTGTCTTTCATTCAAATTCCTTAGCACTATCAACAAAATAGTACCAAGTATTTTGAAAGAATCAAAGTTAGTTCATGCTGGAATTCTTTAGTCTAAACACAGGTGCACATACACTTCACTGAAGCCTTCACAGAAAGATGAGCCTTCTGGCCCCAGGTTTCTTCTTAATCTCACATCTTGAGTCTGAGATCCATCAGTGTCTTCCAGCTATGACCATCTAAAATTCAAGGTGACTAAAATTGTTTTGGTGAAAACAAAGGCAAAAATAATTTCTCTATTGTTTAGTCATCCAAGTTTATTTTTCCTTTCAAAAGTGCTATACTTTTTTCCACCATACTTCTCTGAAACTGTTTGAATAAATCTGATGGAAGATTTTTTTTTGTCTTTCTTGTAATATTTTATCATGGTACTAAACATAAATGCCTCTGGCTCTGTGATAAAGTTCTTATGCAACTGATTTGGAGGCCTAAAAAACAGAAATACTGCCTGCTTCTTAAACATATAAATGATTTATGAAAAGTGAAACATTTTCAGAATGGTGAAATATTTCTCCAGTGTAAACACAATGCACACTTACCTAGAGGCTTCAGAAACTCTCCTTAGCGATTCCATGTGTGGTTATTAAATAACTCAATTAATGAGTCTATAGTTGCATATTTTTAATTTTAAATGCCAATTTCATTGCATTATTTAGTTACCTAGGCAATGAATAACATAATGAAACATGCATTGTAATATTCTTTTTTAAATGTTTCTTTTGAAAAATCATATTTCTATAGAAATACTTTGGAACCTATAATGTAAAATGTTCATTATTTTGATTGATTTCATGATTTACACTCTCATATGGTATACAATGTCAGAGGACATTGGTATACACTCACAGTAAGGGTGGAATCTTTTATTGATTTATTTTTTTAGTGCTTCTCATTCAAAATACATTTGTTGCCAAAGCTGAAGAAGGTGTTTTGCTTTTTTAAAACTCATCTGTTGAAGTATTGCTTTCTATACTCTAATCAGAGTTTTACATTCTCTCCCATGTATATCAAAGAACACTGGAAAGTAGTTGACAGTTGAGTAGCTACTGTTATAATATCATGTAAGAGGTTAAGGGAGGTGACATGCTGATTGAGTGTTGTGTGACAGATGTTTGATTTCTGATTTGTCAGGCTTATAACTAAGGTTTATACTGCCCTTACTCTGGAGAGAAATTTCACACATGTGACTTTAAGTGGAGCACTTACATGGGCATCCAGAGACTTTTAAATGGGCTAGTGTAAACACTCTCCCATAATTTAATTGATTACTCCACAGTATGAGCAGTGATGAAAAATTTTTACACAATGCCCTACGCCAGCTTCATCAAGGTGGCTAATAACTTACATGTCTAAGTGGTGCCTGTTGAAATAAACTTGGATTGAGTGTAGAACTTGGACTATCTCCCTCCTCAAGATTTTTTTTTTTAGTTTTAATTAAATGTCACATTCAAAATAAGTGATGAGTGACCTATTTCTGATATCCTAATGGACTCAGGGCCTAGCTAGCATGTCAGCACACAGATTGCTCCATTCATCCTTCAGACAAGACACCAGTCTGCTCAGATGAAAGCAGCATTTCTACTTTTATTTACATTAATACCAAAATAGGAGACAGATGGTCTTTATTCTTCCTACTTTATAAACACAAACATACCACATGAAATAATTTTACTTTAATAATGAAACTTCCCTTTCTTGCTCTGCAATGAAGTTTACTTAAGTTATATTTGGGGTTGCAACATATACATTCACTTCTTGAATTTATTGAATTTTATTAAATTAAAAATGAATTTTAGAAAAGGACATTCTATTAGTTTTAAAGCAAAAATATGTTCTAATCAGCATGGACTTCATTTCATAAATATCTCCTCTTTAGTGTGATACTTCACTTTAATTATTTAGAATGTCCAGGTATTCATATGTATGATATATGGGGGATTCTCAATAAATGGGTACTGAATTGATTTTTGCTCAAGCTATGGTTCAATGACTGAGGACGGGTAATAATGCCACACTATTCCTGACATCATCATCTTCTCAAACTCGTCATTTCTTGGACTTTCCTTACAGATTTTTTCACCTTCAATTTTAATTCTTTCTTTCCTTTGGTTAAACCTATTGACCTTTTCTTTTCACTCGAATGACCTCTTTGAACATCGATTAATTCTTGATTACCAATCATTTAGATGACATTTTCCCATGTGAGATATATGTCAAAATTGAAACATATGTACAAATTCACACAGCCATTCCTGAATAATCAAATAGGAGTGAAATTTGTACTCAAATGTCAATATCGTTAATTAAATTTTCACAATATTTGTAGGTTATGCAAGGAAACGTATAATAAACAGAATAAAATAGATTCAAAACTAGTTATTATTGATTTGAATATTTTTAAGTTTCAAGACGCTTCATAGGATAAGAGTTTGTTGTTTTCCTTTTATTGTGGTGTTAACTCATTTCAACACAAATATGTTAGTATGGATTTTCCTCCATAACATGTGCTCAATTAATAAACTATAGAAAACTAAATAAATAATAGTCTCTATTTTCTAAGAATTTGGATCCAGTGAAGAAAAAGATGTGTGAAGGAAAATATGTGTTAAATGCTACTGGAGACTTAGCATTAAAACTAAAACAAACACCTTTCCTTCAAACCATTTTTACTTAAATACTACTATGTAAATTTGCATAAGAGAATGTATGCCTTTAAGATAAAATATATATAAATGTGTTTGCATATAAAAAGTTATAAAGTTCTTTTTAGTATAATTTTGTGCAATGTGTTAAATGATCTAAAAATAGTAGTATAGAATTTTAGGTGATATAACAGTTGTATCTTTGGTTAGATAAAAAGAGTTCAAGTAAATAAGGTATATAATGTGAAAGGCAAGAAATAAAGAAGTGTGGAGTATTTCCAGAATTTTTTAATAGGTTGACTATTGTGTATATTATATTTTGATTTGGTTGAAAATAAGGTCTCATAAAATCAAATCATGACTGGATTGTTAACTATTTTATTGTGTTAAATGTGAAGGAGATTGGTTCTTATCTACATACAATGGGTAGTATTTTGTACTAGAAATTGATAAAGGTATTAGACTGCTACACTCTAACCAGATGCTGATCACATTGTTGTGCATAGGTCCAAGTGGAGGAACTTGTTAAACTGCAGATTGTGATTCCGTCAGTTAGAACTGAGACTTGAGAATCTACAATAAAAAGAAGTTCCTTGTTGAGATCAATGGCAGTGGACTGGGAACCACTTTCTGAGTAGTAATCTTTAGCACCAATGAGCTAATTAAAAATAGAGAATGCTACTTGCTACATCAGATAATTTGAAACTGAATTTCCAGAAATGGGACAAAATCAAAGAAAAATAAAAGTAGGTATAGGTACACATTACATTTAAATATATATATATATATATATATATACACACATATATATATAATGTATATATATATAAAATATCAGAAAAAATAAAGACAAATGACCATTCATACATGTGCACATGTGATTATACACAAAAACTTCCTTAGATGTTTCTGTTAAACCCAATGCATACCATTTATTGGACCATACTAGCAATGATGGGCAATAAAACTAAGGCAGTGTAGATGAAAAGGGGCATATGTCAAAAACATTTGAAAGTGGGATTTGATGGGTGTTTATATTTAAGAAAAGGGGAGGGAAGGAAATCTTGGACATTTCTCATATTTTATGGCAAAAAAGACTTGGTAGCTAATAAAAGCATCATTTAACATAGAGAATAAATAATGAAATAAGAGGATCTACAGGTGTAGTCAAGTAGTAGAGCTCCCAACTTCTATACACAAGGAAGTGGGTCTAATTGCCAACATTGAAAAAAAATGAATTTTGATATGATTGCTCTAAAAATATCAATTTTCTAAGTAGTATATTTCATGTGAGCAAATATATCTTGTGACTTCAAAATTAATAGTATTATTCCTTTTTCTCCCTCTATCTTTCTCCTTCTGTAGGTAAAATATAGAAATGGACATAGGGAACATATGGCAGTTTGATTTTGAATGCATAAAATGAGTGAAATTACACTAAACAAAATTATACATGAGAAGCACTTAGTAAAGTGATTAAAAGCATAAATACTGGGTGCGAATATCTAATTGAAATCTGGTTTTAACATGAGTTGCTGAACTGCTCATTAGCAAGTCACAACACCATCCTTTGTTCATCTTTCTCATCTTAAATTTAGAGATGACCATTAATAGGAATAATGTAAAAAGCAAATTAAGTATGATAGGTATGCTGCTTTAGAATATCCAGCACATAAAAAAAAACATCATACATGTATTTTTCAGTAGAGGAAGTTACCTAAAACTCCAGGAAAACAAACAAAGAGCGAGCTAAAACACACATTTACAGGATATGTCAAAGAAGAGGTATAACCCAACACGCCTATGTATGAATAATCCTGAAAGTGCAGCAAAGAATAAATGCATATGTGTCAAAGAAGGGAATGATTAAATTACAAAGTGGACCAGGCAAAGTTATGTATGCCTGTATTCCCAGCTACTCAGGAGGATACACAAGTTGAGGCCAGGCTGCGTAATTTAGCAAGTCCCTGTACAATCTAAAACAACCAAAAGGGCTGGGGATATAGCTAGTAGTAGAGTACCCCTGGGTTAAGTCCTCAGTACTACAACAAATAAAAGAAGAAAGAAGGTGATATCTCATCTTTTATTAAACCAAATAAAAATTATAGATGAAAGTTATTATGTTTGAAAAATTAGAAAATTAGAAGATTTTGGTTTAAGTATGCTAATCTTATTAGTAGAATGGAGAGCACAGAATTAAAAATGCCTGGAGGCCTGGGGACATGGTTCAGTTGGCAGAGTGAGTGCCTAGAATGTACAGAGCCCTGGTTTTAATCTTCAGTACCACCAAAAAAAAAAAAAAAAAAAAAAAAGAAAAAGAAAGAAAGAAAGAACAACAACCACAAAAAAGAAAAACACAAAATATGATCAATGGAATCCTACAGTTTTTGTATTTTTTAATGAACACAGGTACAAAATGCCTATTGATTTGAGAGAAAAACAAAGAAAAGGTTGTTTCTTCATACATTATTTATTTACTTAGTTTTGTTGTTTGTTATTTGCTTCTGTTTTTATTATGTACTGCAGAGGATGAAACTGACTAAACAGTGTTTACAGATTTACAGGAATGGTCAACAGAAACTAGCATTAATAAAGGAGACCAATTTTGTCTTAAAATAATTCAGATTATCTAGCACCTGAGGCATTTATTTTCCTAACTTTGGATGAGCCCAAAGAAATTGGTAAATGTAAGACATGACTTAGATGTAAGAATTAAAAATAATTTTTAAAAAATTTAGTTGTAGATATACAAAATACCTTTATTTATTTTTATGTGGTGCTGAGGATCAAACCCTGTGCCTTACTCATTCGAGGCAAGCACTCTACTACTGAGCTACAACTCCAGCCTGAAAATAACTTTAATAAAACATTTAAGTTCATAGTTTTCTCAAAATAGGTGATGAGTTTTTCTCTCTTAAATGTTTCGAACGTACTGAATTTTCTTGAAAATTGGAGCACTAATAATCCACATGGGCTGTTGTAATACATTGCCAAGAACATTTAATAATAAACAAGAGAAGATAAATAAAAATTTTCATAATTATCAGAATAAATAAAATTTTTAAAAATAAATGAAAGCAGAATGCAATACAATTCTTATTACACATATGCAGCACAATTTTTCTATCTCTGGTTGTATATATAGTATGTTGACAATCAATAAAAAAGATATTAACATTGGGAAGGATGGACTGAAAGACATTTTTTTAAAAATTTCCCAATTTTTCTGTAAGTCTAAACATTCAAAATAAATCTTCTTTTTTAATATGAAAAAAAAGAACAAATACAATTTTAAACTATGTTCTTAAAGAAAAAAGTCATTTATTTGGCATAATCAATAATCTTTGAGGATGTTGTAGATGTAAGATTGTTGAAAAATTTCTATAATTATTAAATAAACGTCTTGATCTTCTAGCTTATTTGATGTAGAGGTCTAGGGAAAAAAAGGTATTTGCCTGCAAAATGTTACAAATAATTGTACCAAGATAAACTGTGCCCTAAAATTATCTCTGTGTATCTGTTGGAATTCTAAGTGAATCCAGGTCTGTTTTGTTTCAAGAAGGTAGTAGACTGATTAAAATGTCAGTTTTTTCAAATCTCTGCAGGTGAAAAAATGATCATTTTAAAATTTCACTGCTAAATGTTTTATCAAATTGCACAGGGTTCTTGGTGTCCTGATGAAATTTAGAAATGCCAATGACTTGATTATGTTTTATTCCTGGAAATTAAGAAATTCTCCTTAGCTACTATTTTGTTTAAGTGCTTACTATAATTATAAATACCAATTTATTTATTTATTGATAAGTCATTTTTATAATGCTGCCTATGGTCCATTTTGAGGAATTTTTATTTATGAAATCAATTTTAGCTTCTATTTCCCTCAAACTTGATGGAATAGAATTGTCCAAGATTCTGTCTCCCATTTTTCTATCACATATGAACATTTATACTTAATTATTTTCTCCTTTTGGTGACCCTGGCAGAAGTAGAAGATCTTAACATCTTTAATATTTCCTCTTCATCCTTAAGCTAAGTCATCCCAAACATAACTTACTTTGAAATGTTACATTTGAAATGTCTCCATATTCTTTGCCACCAGGCAACTCATTTATTAATCACAATATACCCCACAGTGCTGGTTTATCCCCTTTATCAGTCATTCTACCTCTAGACCAATATTTACAAATGCCAATTTTTCTATTTTAAATCATTAGCAGACAAAAATTTAAGTCCAGAAATTTTACAATGGCTTTTGAGATCCTCCGTAATCTTTCCAAACTATTTCTCTAATGATATCTCAGTAAGAGTCTATATGAGACAAATCTCATTTTTATTATTATTATTATGGTCTTTGAAAATTTCTGCCTTACCTGGTATGGAATATCCTCAATCTCTCTGTCCTTTATATTATAATACTTATCACATCTTCTTGATCTTTTTAAAGTTTTAATGCACTCTGCAAAAACATCTTGATCATAAATTTCATAATGACCACTATTTGTATACACCATCATATTGTTCATAATTTTGTGTAGTTTAATTTTTGCAAATAAACTGGAAATCCCTTGACATTGAGAATTGTCACTTAGTTTTTTTGCATATTGTAGCATCTGTAAGAGTGATTTTTAAGATGCATGTTGTCCATAGATACTCAATCATGGTCATATGCCCAAGATTACACTTAAGATTGTTATTACATACACTTCTTTGAGAATCATTCACAGAACACAAGTAATCAAGGCTTCAATTTTCAATCTTTGGGATTAAATCTCCATCTTACCTTAAATACAAATCTTCTGTGAAAATATTTACTGTTGTTTATTATTTTTCAACCCCAGCTCTGATAAAAATGACTGATTGATTTATAATGAATGCAATCTTTTAAAAATTTTTTATTTGTTCTTTTTAGATATACATGACAGTAGAGTGTATTTTGACATATTATACATTCCTGGAATGTAACTTTTCCTAATTAGGATTGCTTTCTGTGGTTGTACATGATGTGGACTTAAACTGGTCAAGATTCATATATGAACATAGAAAGGAAATATTTTTGAATCTGCTGATCATATATATTTCTTATTGAAGGATTTTATGTTTTCACCTTTTACTTTTTTGGTCCTGGTATTGAATCCACAATGTTCTACCACTGAGCTACATACCAGGTCCTCTTTTTTTTTTAATTTTGAGACAGGGTCTTACTAACTTGTTGAGGGTCTCACTAAGTTATTGATACTGCCCTTGAACTTGCACTCATCCTGCCTCCACAATAGTGGAGATTTCAGGCAGGCAAGCACCACCACTTCTCTGCATTTTTTAACTGTGTCACAATAGCCAAACTATGGAAACAACCTAGTTGTCTTTTAATGGATGAATGGAAAAAGAGACTGTGGTAAATATAAACAATGGAATATTACTCAGCTATAAAGAAGAATGAATACAATCATTTAATCATTTATGGAAATTATATGCAGCTCATGTATTATTACATCCTTCACAATTTTCTTCAAAGGCATTGTATCTATGTCAAATACATGTAGTCAAAGGTATTATATCAGTGTCAAATACAGAGTACAATATCAAAATTAGAAACTTTACTATCAGTATAACTTTTTTTCAAACAACTATCCTAATAGTTTGTTCTAACTTAAATAAAGACCACATAGCATTATCTCCTTCATTTATTCTTATCTAAATTGTAATGCTATAGATGGAGGAAACATAAAATGGATAGATGTCAAATGTATCATTTCTTTCTAGCTTTGTTCAATCACATCTTTTTGACTTGGAAATGGCCTAGTTTTATTCTGACATTTCTTGTAAGCAGACATAGCTCAAGACTGATTACAAGAAATCCTGGATGTTAAATCATTAGAATAATGATCAGAGCATGACCGCTCATTTTAATGCTCTAGGTTTTAACTGAGATCCACATGTTTTAATATGTCTGCAGATGCAGAGGTCAAGTAGAGCAATCTGGCCTTCAGGAAATATAGTAAACTGGATATTTTTTTCTTTATATAGTTTTATACATACATAGCAATAAAATATAACAATGTATTCAGTTATCATAATGTCTCTGAAAATATGGTCTTGATTAATGGGAAAATTGATAATTTGTACTGAGTGAAAAATTATCCAAGTATTGTAGTATAAATTATCTAATTAATTTCATGCTCAATTTTATTTTATTACAATGAATGTATGTTATTTATTGTACCCATCAGGAAATGAGTATTAAAATTGTCTAGAACTTTTGAGTTTTAAAGTGCTTACATCTTTCAAGTTCTATCTTTTTTTATAAATCTCCATAGACAATCAAATTTACCCTAAAGGTCAGAGATAGAAATTGCTTAAGTAATAATTGGCAGATTTGATCAAATTTTCTAATAGCCTTAAATTAATTTGCCTTGAAGTCACTGACAATGTTGTGAACATATCACATAGTAAGCTAATAGTATGTATTTGTCCATTGTTCTCTTATCTCTGTATTATATTTAGAAGAAACAAAAGTGTAATTGATGAGCCCTGGCATCTATAATTTATATTTAAATGAGGTAGAGAAGGTAGAGAAGGGAATATGATTATCAATAATGTCTCATTTGTTTAGGAAAAATTCTTATTGATCAAAGATATTTGTTGATGCCACTGACGGGTCTGTCAGAGCTGTTTTGAAACGTTATTGATGTTTTAGTTTTATTTTGAAGATAGGAGATAGCTAGCCATGTGGACATGTGAAAAAGGGAGACAAAGGCAAGAAAAACCATTTGAGCCAATGCGAAGTGATAGGAACTGTGAGTCAGTGGAGAGAGGGTGAGAATCAATCCTAGTGTCTATAGCTACAGAAAAATTGGAGAGAAGTAACTGGAAATAAACTGGAAAAAAGGTAAGTTTTTATCAATTAAAATTTGAATAATAATTGATTCATTGGATGACATAAATCCACTTTGAAGGTTTTCAGTAAGAGTACTTGTAACAAGAAATATGAGCATGTATCAGCCAGGAAACTTTTTTAAAGAGAAAGGTTATTTAGATAAAAGTCAGAAAAAAATATGGTGACTGATGAAATATTTTGAATTAAAATCATTGAACATATTTCTTTAAAGGAAAAAAAAAGAAAAGTATAAAAAAACAAGTGATATTTACAGAGTTCCTATCTTCAAGAGTTGGAAATTGATTCAGTGGACCAAAAAGGAAATAATGAGCAGTGACCAAAGTTTGGATGAAGCAGAATGTGTTCAGATTGAATAGAATTAGTACACATTCAACTGAAAGCTGAGGGCTGGAGAGTGCAGCATTAGATTTCAGTAAAAAAAAATGAATACTGAAAAATAAAAATGTTGATGGCACATTATAAAAGATGTCTATAGTAGAAAGTATAAGTAGAAAAAATAAAGAGAATGAGGCACGAAATTATAATTTCCCCTTTCCTTTCAACACTGGCTTCCTTTCCTTCCTTCCCTTCTATCCATTGACTTGCTCAAGTCTTCTCCAATATATTAAATTCCTGTCAAATGCCCAGATTGTGGATCCAAATAACTCTACCCATCTTCTCAAGACAAAGTTACTCATGAAGACATTCTCTAGTTTCTTGTGTTCTGACATTTGCTACTGCTGATGCCCATTCCACTTAATCCAACTTCATCAAAGAGAATAGCTACATTTTTGAGGAAAAATATTGTTTCATGAATTTTCAATGGAGTATGCATTGTTAATGGCTTTATAGGCATCCTTTTTCCTTGTTTCTACTAGTTTCCTTTGTAGTCTCTCTGACGTAGGCTTCTCTTGGTCTGTTTCTCTCTGAAATACTGAATTTACTTGAACACTGGTTGAGCCCCTAAGATGCACCCAGCTTTCTCTGAGCATTATGTAATTATGAATAAAAATGAACTCAAGGTTCAGAGGGGAGGAAAAAGCCAATTCACCCCAGCCTTAATTTCCCAGAAATGTTTCTAGAAAAAGGAAAAGGAATTTAACAACGGAAGTTGGTGTGTATGAAGGAACATTTTATTTTATTTTAGAAAACATCTTAAATACCTAAAACAAGATACAAGTCAAGGCCTTTCTTGAAAAGTATTTTGTACTTTTCTTTAAAATTAAATCTATTTTAACTGATATGGAAAAACAAAATTTTATGTATCTGTGTTGTTCCATGTGATATTTCCATACATGTATACATTGTGTAATATTTAGATTACATTTAACTTTCCTGTCTCCTCAAACAGTCCTCATTTCTTCATGATGAAAATATTCAAAGTACTTTCTTCTAGTATTTAAAATGTTTTTGATTCTGTGTTTGTTTCCTTAAGCATTTTAACATAGTATGTTAGATTTCTTGTCTAAGTTTTATATCCTTTGAAATTTTCAAGGGGTCTGTTTTACCTACTAATTGTTTCAATGTAGTCTTGCTTACAGTGCCTTCTTTGATCATTTGCATTTCATATCAGAATGTGAGTTTAAAGAAAACTTTGTCTATAAAATTATTGGGCAATCTGGGTTGATAATATTGTTTTCTTCAAATCAATTTATGTTTACAGACGTTGCTTTGAGCCTCACAAGAGACTGCATTCTTGTTTAGCTTCTTTGGTGGGGGTTTTCTAGAGAATATGTTTGCAATTAAAATCCTAAACCAGGATAAGGACAGAATTGTGACTAATCTAAGAGGCGATGGCTTCTTCCTACCCAGGTCAATGAAGACAAGTCTCCTTGTCAGCTGTCTTTGTCAGCAGAGTGACTGGTTCTCTTCTCTATGAATATTGAGTGTAGATTTTATCACAGCCCTTCATCATCTGCTTTTCTGAAGTACCTCATTATACTGGACAAGCCCAGGTTCTGTATCTTTGCATTCTGTGATGAGCTTAATAAGTCTTTGGTTATTGGATCTGCTAATTCCCAAATAGGATTGTACTCTAGCTCATATTTTTCTCCATTTATTTTCTGCACATCCATTGCATTACTAAAAGCTCATTCTGAGTAAAAGGGATGGTGAGGCTGAGTCTGGAGAGTGAACACACTTCTTGTCTGTCATATCATCAGCAATAGATCTATCATTTTGTATGAAAACAAAATTTTGATTATTGTATAAATTTCTAGAATATCCAGTTATTTTATATTTAATATTCTGAGTATCCTCTCTGTTTTATTGCTGTTACCTCAGTTCCTATTGATCTTGTGAATACAGATGCTCATCTATGTTTTCTTGTGCAGTGCTTCCTTTCCTGTGCATGCCTCTTCTCATGGAAATATTTTGCTAGATAGTCAAAATGTAGTTAGTTTTTATATTGGTTAATACTGTAATAACAATATAGGATTTGCTCCTTCCTAAAATGGTTTAATTATTGGGCAAAATTTTCTTTAGTTATCACGCACTCTAGTTCTATATAGCTAGTTTGTCAAAGACAAATAGCTTTATGGATATGAATTAGGTTCTTTATTTAACAGAATTTTGATATATTAAGTTGAATAAATACCACATTTGCTATGGTATGAAATACATAATAATGTAACATATAGTCTGGCATTAGATTATATTTTCCACAATTTTCATTTCCCATTTTCTGGAATAAAAACTTAAGGGAAATGATCACTATTTTTGGACCTGCGGTTTGCACATCATTTGTTAGAATTAATATTTAAAACCACTATTAATTGTTACTCAAATATGTTTTTCAGCTCTTCTTCAAGTGACAATTTCACTTAGCAAAGTAGAGCTTAGTGTGGGCGAATCTAAATTCTTCACATGTACAGGTATGTATTCCTTTAAATAATTTCAGATAACATGTTTTGTGCTTTAACTATTAGTATAAATATATTTATTAGCCAAATTTAAATATGAAAACCTTAATTCTCAAAAGTGACACCTTATCATTGGGTTTATGATAAAATAATAATAATCACATTTTGAAAATATTAAAAATAATGATTTTATTTGTTATTTTCAGCTTATTAATTTTGACATTAAAACTATATCATTTAAAAAAACTTATGAGATAAAATGTTTCCATAAAATTTCAATTTAAGTAGAATAAACAGAAATATAAGGATTAGTACAAAAATATAATTGATTCATTTTTGTAAATAAGCAATAAATAAATCAGATAAAAGCATAATGAATTATACTTTCACATTAATGAAAATTATATGATTCAGAAAAAAATAACCTTTTAAAGGGTGAATATTTATTTCAATATCAAATAGTGAATTAGGAAAAGTTCTGAAAGATTTTTGTAGCTATTAAACAAATATATTATGTATTACAATGCCTATAGAAAATAATATAAGCCTCATTCAGTTTAATCATGAAGATTTCAGAATTCTTTCAAAAGATATTTAAGTACTTGAACATCAAATTCTAATTCAACATAAAATAGAACTCTCAAAAGCACACATTCCTTATCTATTTAGATTTATCATATACATATTTATGTACACAAGCATGAAGTATTGACTATTCATGTAATGTCAAAATTGCTTATAAGACTGTTTTAGAATTGTTTCTGTTTGTGATTGTTCCAAAAGCAAGTCACAACAGGATTACAGTATGTATTCTTGATTTAAAAAGCATTGAAAAGTTAGCTTGAGAACTGTGGACATGCTTAAATTATTATTAAATTTATGAAAAGTAAAAACATAATGAAAATAGCATTCATAAAGCATATCTAAACCCGGTGTGTATAAATTGCCACGACTTACTAAAACTAATAGAACCTATGTATGTTCATATATCTACATGCCAAGGAGTCTAAATTGATATGTTTTTAATACATATTTTGTTTATTGACTAATGAAAAAAATCAAAGAGTAGGGCAATAATTTGTCCAGTGCAAATAGTGTCAAAAGAACTTTGACATAAGTGTACATAAGGTCCCTGTTTCTACAGCTCATTCTGTTTTGTGTACATAGCTATAAACAGATGCATGCATACTAAATTGTATGATATAGTAACAGAATAATACAATAGTTAAAAAAAAGAATGATGAAAATAAAGTAAAATTTTATTATTTTATATTCTGTCATCACCATGTAACATAATTGACTATGTATAATATAAGATAAAATGATGACTTAAATTAAAATATTAATTAATACTACTCAGTGGTATTGAGTTTCTTATTATGAAGCCAAACTAAGTGAATATCTTTTTTTCTTTTACATAAAGGTATATTACCAAGAGTGGTCCCATAATCATGGAAGTGGTTTTATTTAAATTAATTTTAGTAATAAAACAAGAATCTCAAAAAGTGATATGGAAAATGATGTATGCCAGAATACTTACATATTTTTTTCTATGTAGATGCCAATAAACTTCCCAGGCACCTTAAAAAACATGAATGTTTCAAACCCAATAAAATATTTATATCTTAAATTTAACCTAGAAGGTAGACATATACTGTGATCTAAATAGAATGTGTCTTGTACAGAAAATTAATAGTATCACTACATGTTCAAAACTACAAAACCATTTTGTTATATTTGTTAATAGTTTGTCTAATAGGCCATTCTTATAAATATAGAAAATTTTGGTCAAAACTAATATGTATTAGAGATTTTGTAAGAGATTAATGACTACCCTCTGAAAATCCATAATAAACTTCCCCTGATAATGAGATTTTATACCATATTATTTTGAAAGATTCAAATATTTCTCAGCAGATCATGTTTAATGTTGAATTTACAGTATAAAATGAAGTTGTATATTGTTTAAAATTAAAGTGATGCTCATTTTAATTATCCTTTTTAGCTTTTTTTGGTGGGGGCAGATACCAAGGATTGAACTCAGGGGCACTTGAACACTGAGGCCCATCCCCAGCCCTGTTTTGTATTTCATTTAGAGACAGGATCTCACTGAACCTCATTTTTGCTGAGACTGGCTTTGAACTCCTGATCCTCCTGCCTCTGCCTCCAGACCACTTGGATTACAGGCGTGCACCACTGCACCTGGCTACATTTTAGATTCTTTATGAAAGAAGGAATGAAAAGAAATATTAACCCCTAAATTCATTATTCTATAACTATTTTGATTTGTATTTCCATTCATAAAAAGTGAAGATAATAAAACTCTGATCCATTTGAAATTCTACCTAAATTTTCAAAATTTTACTAAATCCTATCTAGTTTGTAATTTTAAAAAAAAGATGCTATTTTTTAAAAATCATTTCTTAGGAAGAAAAAAAAAGAAAAATTTTCTTGTTTGAAGAGGTCATGAAGATATTAGTTAGCTAAACTCATTTTCTCCCAATACTTTTGAGTTAATAAAGTATGTTGCTTCCCCAAATTATTTCTTATGTAATTGAGTGAAATACATCCTTTTGGTGACTAAAAAAAATGCAGGTATTTCTAGATATTACAAAGTGGTTAGTAACCTAGATTCTGAATTGGAAAACTTAAATAAATATTTACACACTAATGATTTGGTTGTAATTGCCTAGCAGGATAAGTATCACTTCAATACATTCTAATTATCATAATTTAATAGTTAATAATTTCAGATTAAAATGATAAAACTATTCATATCAGTTGGGGAAAGATATAAGGGCTTCGTTTTTAAAATGTTTATTTGCCTTATCTGTATGAGTTTAACAACTTGAGAAATTTATTCAAATTAAGAATTGTCAATGGTAAAAATTTGTTTTGTAAATTACTTACATTTTCCTAATTTGTGCTTTATCAGGAAAAATAGTGCTATCCCCTGTCCCTAAGCAAAAAGAGTCAAGCATGTGAAAATCTTATTAGTATTCATATTTCTGATCAAATATTATCTATCACATGGAGTTTATGTCTTGCTTATAAAATTTTCATATTTAAGTGCAGTGATAATCCATAGATCATTAATGTAAAATTTCAAATCTCGTTGCTTCAATACTACATAGTAAATTTCCTACATAACTTTTAGATTTTGCTTACTGGAACAGGATTTAGTCTTTAATTTGAAGAAACAAAAACGAACATGTGTGTTAACATTTGTGTTTACTTTCAATTTTGTACAATACTCAGATTTCCAGTTTTCTATTTACATTTCTCTAAATTGTTAAAACTGATGCAGAATAGTAAATGCCACTGCCAAAACAAACATTTAAAACATATTTCTAAATGCTTCTTCTCCTTGGCTTTTTGCAGCAATTGGTGAGCCTGAGAGTATAGATTGGTATAATCCTCAAGGAGAGAAGATAATTTCAACCCAGAGGGTAGTGGTGCAGAAAGAAGGCGTTAGGTCAAGATTAACCATCTACAACGCTAACATAGAAGATGCAGGGATATATCGCTGTCAAGCAGCAGATGCCAAAGGACAGACACAGGAAGCTACGGTAGTTTTGGAAATTTACCGTAAGTCATGTATTTGTAAGTTTAAGTTGATAGAAAACTTATAAAGAATTCAAGCAAAATAAAATGTTAGTAATACAAACCAACACTCAAGAACAACCTATATTCTATGCAATGTTTTACAACCTATGTAGACATCAGCTTATTTGTGTTTTACTTTAGTGCATCTTAGAATTGATAATGGCTTATAGGTAGTTATAAACATAAATGGAGCCAATTATCTTAGTTAAATCATATTTTAAAATGTGCTTCCAATTATCTTAGTTAAATTTTAAAATGTGCTTCAACAATCTCAGTACACTAGAAAATAATTGGGTAAATAAAATACAGTGGTTAGTTGGTGTTATGAAATATATTTGTTGTAAATTTTCAGTTTAAAATAAAGGTCACAATTAGAACCAAGGACATTGCAGAAAGTTATAGCACTGACCATTCTAGAGTGAGAACTGGGATGACAGTCAATGAACAGAAGTAGACAGAGATAGAGCTGACAACTCAACTAGAAGAAAATAATATGTTGTCAGGACTCTTGAATAATAGATGTTTTCATTAACAGGATTTTCCGTATTTACACTTCATTTTACACTTAAGATAGATTGTGTCCTGTCCCTTTTTCTTGTATATATTTAGAAATCATTAAACTGTTAAGGTTCACTGTGAAGCCTGTTAACTCCCTAAATTTGAAACCAGCTCTATCAAGTACTTTTATGACCTTGAACAGATTGCCTAACTTCTCTGCCTTCAGTGTCCTCTACTATAAATATGTGTAATAGGACCTACATCATACACAGAGTTGTTCTGAGGACTACATTAACTGATATTGCATGAAATATTTAGAACAATTTCACCATTAATGTGTGGCACTGAATTTTTTACCAGTGAAAACTTATATAAATATTTTGAGTAAAAATTTATGTAAGCTCTCACTTCTTTATACCAACTTAAATTATTGTTATTCTAGAAATAGGAAATGTAAAAGAATATCAGATCATTCCCATAGTAAGACTTCTGGTTTGGTAACCAGGGAAATTTGTTAATACATTATTGGTTTCATTTATCCTGATTTAGCTCCCTGCCCCCCTTTTGCATTACGCATTTCCAGAAAAGTTATCTTCCTTATTTATGTGATGCACTATTGGTAACTATTTAATACACACCAAACAATGAAATTGAGTGATCATTTTACTATTTTAAATGATACACTAGAAGATCCCTAGTGTTTTATTGTGAATGTAAAAAACTCAATTGTGATGTTTAAAAAAAAAAAAAACATTGCTTTTGTAAAAAATCATCTTCTATAACCACAAATATTCTTCTTAATTCTTTCATTAAACATATTTATTGAAGTCTACCCAGTACTGTTCTAAGTCAATTCTATTATTTACATAATAAATCATCTAAAAATTACAGGTGGTGTATTTACCTGCTATACAATTTTATAGAAAATAAATTAGGCAGAGATGGCAAAAGTTTATGTGGGAAGGTCTATTGTTTTTACTAACGAGTTTGGTCAGAATTCTTAATGAATTGGGGGGAGGGCAAATGCCCTGTTCAAAAGCTAACCTGGAATGTTAAAGGAAGACACTGTTACTGGAGCACAATACTGGAAAGAGGAGAAATTAGGATCAGAGTTGTAGATTGGACTGTAGATCACATAGGACCTTCTATGGCACTGAGAGGACTTTGGAATTCTCAGTGAGATGGAAGGTTACTAGGAAAGGAATCTGTTAGTTTGGCTTGATGTTTTAAAAGACCTAGGTTTATCTAGGATCATACAACATAGCATCAATTAACATCTATTTTAGAATATGTTTTTTTAGGATAAATAAGTGATAATTCTTTTATGATCTGTGTTATTTTCTTGATTCAGAAAAACTCACTTTCAGAGAAGTGGTTTCTCCTCAAGAATTCAAACAAGGAGAAGATGCAGAGGTCATTTGCCGTGTTAGCAGTTCACCTGCACCTGCCGTCACCTGGTTGTATCATAATGAGGAAGTCACCGCAATTTCCGACAGTTAGTATTTTGGTAACTCCCTAAGTTATATGTTCTAAAACCATTGCAAGTTTTTAAAATTACTGAATATATGTGGCTGATTTTAAAAATGTATTTTTTGACCCTAAATGTCAAACAACTCTTTTTAAAACCTTAAAATTATACACTGTAATTTGGGTCACTATGAACCTTAGGTCAAATTTAATACTTCTTTTGTTTCTATAACATGTTATAGGAACATAGTCATGACCAACAATTACATATTGCTATGGATGCTTTGATCCCAGAGTTGAATATGTCTGGCAACTAGTTTATCTTAGGAAGCTTTCTGCAGTTACTATATGAAACAAAAAGTTTGTTTACACTTTTTCTACTTTCAGGGAAAATTTAATGTATTTTTAAGAAATGAATGACGAACAGATACTAATTCATAAATTCAACTTTTTATAATTCAAAACAAATTAAAATAATTTAGGAGGCTGAGACGGGAAGATCACATGTTCAAAGCCAGCTTCAGCAGTGAGACCCTAAACAGCCCATTGAGACTTTGTCTAAATAAAAGATAAAAAGAGCTCAGGATGTGGCTTGGTTGATAAGCACCCCTGAATTCAATCCCTGGTAACAAACAAAGAAAACTGATAATAATTTATATGTGAATTCTGCTTATTATTCTGGAGCTGTTCTTTAAAAGACGCATAAAAGTTCTGAATACTATGATAAGACATATAGAATAATAGAAATAAGTGTAAATTCACTCAAATTGTCTTCATGATTTTGATTCAGATTGAGCTAAAATTCCAGAATGATATGACATCTGTAATTGAAAGCATAATTTGCTTACATTATGCTCCTTTATCATTGTGCATAGGGAGCATTTTCAATTTAGAATATTTTTCAACGCACCTGCATTGCAGAGAGGAACAAAATAATTGAATCTTTTTAAGTATTTTTCATCTTGCATGATTCTGTTTTGTGTTTCCAAGAGATGAAATTTCTATAGCATAAAAGACAGAAGGTAGACAATTTCTATTTTTGAATATGTAAATAGAACATATCATAATCATATACAATAGTCAGTTTTTTTAAATTTAATTTTTCAGACCTTGATATGGTCAATACTAGTCAGTTATTAATGAAAACTCATTGTTTCTAATACAATAAGCTAATGAGGAATACTACTTAATTATCTCATATTTTATTTGAGTAACTGCTTTAGATTTTATTAACAAATTATATGAGTACTTGTGTGTGATATATTTTTGTTTTTTTCTGCCTCTCAATCATACAGAAAAGGAAGTAATTTTATTATAGCTAAATGATAATATCTAAATATTTTCACATTATCTAATATTGCTCATATATACATCTGGTTTATTACACATTTTAATTACAAGAAGGTTCTTTTAAAAATTATATTTTTAAAGAAGACACTTGAAACAAAACATCAAAACAAAGATGAATAACAAAGTGTAGTGGTGATGGAGGTGTAATATTTCTATGATTGAACAGATAATTATTTCCCAGTAATCCAAAATTGAATGATGTAAACTTGGAAGTTCATTTTGGTTCTACTATTTTTCTTGGCCCTGAAATAATGAAAAGTTTTTCTAGCTGTTGTGCTCTGAAATCACATTCTTCATCTTTCAAAAATGGAGTATTATATCTGTTTCAAACAATCATTGTAATTTATAAATAACGTATTAGTCATATTGAAATGAATAAACTATTGAGGTAGATGCCAGTCTCTCAATATATGAAATTTATCTATTTATCTTTCTTATTCCTTCTTAATGAGTTTTTCAATTTTTAGAATCAATTTTGCCCAAATTATATGCCATTAGACTATAACTTGAAATAGAAAGTTCAATTTAGGGGAGTGACTAAAGTTAAATATGAATGAGCTAAGGTGCATAGCAGGCAACTAAAGAAAGTAAACGTATGAGGAAGGCCAAACTTTTCTAACCTTGTTACAATGAAAGATCTTGACATATACTTCATTGCTGAACAATTTGTACATTTATCATGGTTTCACAAGAGGTATCTGTTATGGTTTACCTATGAGGTATCCCTCAGAAGCTCATGTGTGAGACAATTCAAGAAGATTTAGAAGTGGAATGATTGAGTTATGAGAGTCTGTGATGGTTTGGATGTAAGGTGTCCCCCAAAAGATCACGTGTGTGAATATACAAGAAGGTTCAGAGGAGAAATTATTGGGTTAGAAGAGCCTTAACCAATCAGTTAATTAATCCACTGTTAGGGATTAACTAATTGGTAACTGTAGGCAGGTGGGGTGTGTTCTTTGGGTTATGTATTTTGTCCATGGTGAGGGGAAACTCTCTTTGCTTCCTGGTGCTATTTCCTGAGCATCTTTCCCCCTCTACTGTCTTCTACCATGGTGCTCTGTCATACTTTGGACCCAAGGCAATGGAGCTGGACATCTGTGGACTAAGACCTCTGAAACCATGAGCCCCCAGATAAATGTTTCCTCCACTAAAATTGTTCTTGTCAAATCATTGATCACAGTAGCAAAAAAGTGACTAAAACTACCTTATTTAGTCTCTTTCATTTTATAGCTACTGGGATATGATTAGGTTTATAACACTGAACATAATTTATCTAGATTTAAAAAAAATGTGTATTTTTAAAAATACTTTCCTTTCCATATCTTTAATGTGATAGAGAGTAAAGTTTATATGTAGGAGATCAGACACTAAATAGTTGGGAAATGTTCAATTTATCCCTCATGCTTTTATAGTAGCTATGTGGTAGATAATCCGAATCAGGACTTTGCAGAATAATTTGAATGGAGTTTGTCCATGTTACTCATTGAAGGGAGATATATATGCTAAAGAAGAAAAGCAAGTAAGAAAAAAGAGTGACATTTTGTTATAAAAGTTGAATAACCTGACTTTTATTGTCACCCAGAAGGAGAGAGATACATATGCTTATTGAACACAGGTCAGTGTGAAAATGATCTTATAAACTTTGAAAAGTCTTTGGTTAAAGTATTCTTTCTGTATCACAAATAATTAATAGACTCATATTCTTCATTAAAATATTAATCTACTTCTGGTATAAAAGATTCATTTAACAGTTATGGATTACCCTGTGTATTCCTGCTTGAGTTCTAGATGCATTGATTCATAGTAAACAAGATAAAAAAGTTTACTCCCTTCAAAACACTAATAGTCTTTAAAGGGGTAAATAGATAAATCAGTGAAAAATAGTATATTGTGTCTATGGGAAGGAAAGTGGTAACAGAGAAAAAAAGAACACTGAAAGAGTTAGGGAAAAGAAAGATGTCAAAGATGCTTGCAGGGAGAAAAATATTTACCTTTAAATATAAATAGCACTTAGGTGATGAGAATTTAATGAACAGAGAACACCATGTGCAATAGCCTAGAGGTGAAAGCAACATTGATGACATACTTCAGACACTGGTATAGTTTATTATAACTAGAACTTTTGAAAAAGTACAAGTTGAATATTTGCACAAGTAGATAATTAAAACCAGTATTTGTTAATCAAGGACTAATAAGAAAAAAAGGTAGAGAGGACTGCCAAGTCTGGTCAATATGGTTTTGACATCACTGCTAAAGAGTTTGGAATTTATTCAAAGGGGAAATAACTGAAGTGTTTTAATGAAGGCAATGACATGATCTAATGTGTATTTGAAAAGGATATTAGTGTTTCAGTTGGATGGGATTCAAGGAAAAAAATTCCAGGCCCTGAGATCAGCTCAGAATTAAATGAAATAATTGCCAAGTGAAAGCAAGATTTTGGACTAAAGACATAAATAATAGGATATAGAATATTTTTGATTATGCAGAGTTAAGGATATGTCAAGGATAACTTGGAATTTGCCTTGAACAAAGTGTTCTATAACTTATGGAATTTATCTTGAGCAACTAGTTTCCTATAAAGGAATTGTAAAGACATGTGAAGACATAGAAAAGCAGGCACAGATGCTAAGCTAAAAGTCAGATATGCTGATTGTTGTACTTATAACCATTCTAAGTAGTACATCTGGATGGATAGAGGTTGTAAAGGCCTGTAATCCTAGCAGCTGGGGAGGCTGAGACAGGAGGATCACAAGTTTGAGGTCAGCTTCAGCAGCTTAGAAAGGCCCTATGCAGTTTAGTGAGACCCACCCTTTCTCAAAATAAAAGATAAAAAGTGTTGGGGATGTGGCTCAGTTTGCTAATCACCCCTGGGCTTAATTTCACGAACAATCCCCCCCCCAAAAAAAAAGATAGTTATGGAAGACGGAAACATTTTAATCTGAAGAAAATCTGTAAGTCATTAAAATATATATGATGATTGGTCATAAGGATAGATGAGACAAACCATTGAGTAGGTATAGAATAAGATTTAGTAAGAAAGAAAGGCTTTAGAAATAACTTGTTTAAAGAAGTATAAAGCAATTTATTCTATTTATCAATTTTATTCAATTTATCTTTCTCACATTGATAATTGAGTTTCTATGTAACTGATAAAAACATAATTGGTAATAGTGAAATATTTCAAAAACCTATAGTTAGTGGGGTGACTGAAGCATTGCTTTCTTTAGATATCTTCTGGAAACACATAACAGTAATGCACTGTTTCTCTAGTTTACTAAGAACCATCATGAGGCTTTGGAAATATATTTGGGATTTGACACAATCTTCACATAACTTTTTTTCAGTGTTAAAAAAAAATTTGTAGACATAAGCATGTATAATAGTGTTTAGCTTTACCAGGTAATTATTGTTTTCCTAAAGTTTTTAGAGTTAGTAAAAGTAATGGATTAAAAAGGCCATTTGGGACTAAAATTTTCCAATTAGAAGAAACATTTTTGCCATTAAATATGAGTACTATGTGATTCTAATTCTTTTTTATATAAACACTGCCTTCCTTATTAAAATAATACTCACCCTTACTCTTTTTTCTTAATTCAAATAACACATAATAACTAGAGAGGATAGAGGTAAAAGATGATACTTATTTTAGCAAGTTAAAATATAATATTATAATGATCTATGTATGATTAAGAACATCCTTCCTAATCTGAACATTATTAAAATATATTTTTCTAACTTCCAACCACAAAATTTGATAGAAAAATGTTTAATTATTTTTGAAATTTCATAAATTTTATGAATTCTGAGTTACTCCAGAACTTCTCATGTGTTAAACTTTGAAACTTCTAACAGATTACCTTTCTTACTTCCCAGTCTTTCCTGTGGTGACAAAAGTTCAAGTCTGTGATTTATTTATCAGGGAAAAGTTTACATAAACCTTTTTATCTCTCTTCTTAGGGTCAACCTAAAGAAGAAATAGACATTAGGGAATAGCTTATAAATCCTGGGATGAAAGTCATGTGTCTGGGCTTTGTAATCAGTATTTTCATTCTGTGGCAGCCTCTGAATCTATAGAGTTCCACTCCCTATCAGAGAGTTAACCACTTTTCTGCCTGCTTTAAGGCTGTCTATTGCCTTATGAATCCCTCTGTGACTTCCAGCTTAAACTTTCTCCCATCTTATCAAGGAATTGCTCTGGCAAACTAACCCCAAAATCTGAATGACCTACTACCATAGCAGACTATTTCTTACTCACAGCATGTCCAGTTGGCAACAGGAGTAGCAGAAAGATTCTACAAAGTGAATCCAGTCAGCAATCCAGGTGATGAAGCTCTCTACCTTTTTCACAAATGGGTTTTGAGATGTCCCTATCATACCATAACATATCAATCTCTATCATACCAGCAGATAGAGGAAAAGCAGTAAAATTGAACAGCATTACAAAAGCAAACTCCAGACTGTAAACATCCTAGGTACTGGTACCCTAAAATAATGGCAATTCTACTTGGCCAAAATGTTCAAAGTAGATAAAGACTGAATCTCAGTAACCAATGTATTTTTAATACTATAGCTACTATATCCAGGCCAAAAAAAAAAGGAGTTTAACAATAAATAGGGATGCATTAATTAAAATTTATGATAGTTCCTGTACAATGTGCTTTAAAATGACTAGATGTAAGAAAATTCTTTACACGATAAGAAGGGATAGGTTTTAACACTGCAACAAAATTGTGATGATTATAAATGAGATTAGACTTAGAAAATAATGTCAAGCTAAGATGCTGTTTGGCATCTCAGATTGCTATAAAATGTTATTCTAAGCTATCAGTTAGTGCATGTTGTATGTCAGATTACTTTTGTATATATATATGTGCACACACATAAAATGGAATCTTAAAAAATTAATAAAAGCAAATCTATTAATTCCTAAAGAAGATTATCTTGTGTTTCCCTAAAAAATACTTTAAATAAATATATGTTACAAGCATTTTCATATACTTAATGTGATTCGAACATTATTACATCACTTAACTGCCTCCTCAGGATATGTAGAATTATTAGTTTAATTATTGTTGAGGAAGGATGTTCAATAAAATTTCCACCATTTTCTATACACAAGTTGCTATATATTTGCAGTCAAAAGTTTTCAAGGCTGCAATATCTAATCTCCCTGCATTTTTCTTTTTTTTATGTCATTTCTGCATTCAAAGCACCGAGAAAATAATAACCTGACCATTTTATGTGGATATAAAGTCTTGAATGTATTTCAGGGGAAAAAAAAGGTGTAACAAGTCATGTAGAGTGGAAAAATTGAAGTTATGAAATTACATTTTACTTTCAAATTTGAATTTGTTTGTTGATGAAAAGTTTGATAGTGTCAGACCAGTGCCATATTTTAACTCTTAGCAATTTTGAGCACACTGGACTCAGCCTTCAATTACTAATGTCATTTTCTCCCCTTTGCTTACTCTCCAGGTCGTTTTGCCATGTTAGCTAACAATAATCTGCAGATTCTCAACATCAATAAAAGTGATGAAGGTATATATAGATGTGAAGGAAGAGTGGAAGCCAGGGGAGAAATTGACTTCCGTGATATCATCGTTATTGTTAATGGTAAGCAGTAAATAATTTGTACATATTCTGTTGTTCATTTTAACAATACACTTACTAAACTCAAAACCCACCTTGTCCCTTAGTAAATATCTTCTATGTCAAGAAGAAATCCCCCCACCTCTCTGGTAATATCTGTTATATCATATAAAAGTATTAAGATCCGTGTCTCTGAGTTTTTAATGCTGTCACCCTGAGATCACTTTTCAGAGTCTTTAATTATTTTTTGTCAATGTTTGTAGCGTTTCAAAAAATGTCAAATGAAACAAAGTATCAGCTTTTACTTTGCGGTTAGATGAATTGCTCATTGCTAATATTATCTTATTTGACTTTAATTGAATTTATAAGGTTACTTTTAAATATTAATGGACATTAATAGATAGTTTATGAAATCAGGAAGTTATCTTCTCCTTTGAGCATTCTTCTCTAACTTTATTCCTTTCAACCATATTAATTTTTCAGTACTTCATAATACCTTTAAGACAAAATCAAAATGACTTTGAGGTGTAGAAAATCTTATGTGGTTGACCCCTTCTTTAAATATTCTGTCATGAACAACCTATACTTTAGCCATATGAAACCAGGGTTTAGAGAAGATCTAGCTTTTCTGAGGTCTTTTTAGGAATGCAGAGTCCACTAATACTAAGGTTGTCATAGTCAGTGGAGAATTTTACTTATGGTGCAGGAGGAGATTTTCAGTGTACAGAGGATAAGTTTTAAAATGAATGCATCTGTCTGTATCTGTATTTTTATCTATGTATATTTTCTATACACATTTCTTATACATTTATTATATACAATAAACAAAGATAACATACAGTAGCTATTTAGCTTATCCATTCAAATATGCAGCATATTCTGGTTCCTAAAAGGAAACTTATGTAAGTGTCTTTCATGATGGGTAAGTCTTTGTACTCAGTGTTCTCTTGTCAGCTTGAAGATTATAATATAAATTAATATATGTGAAGTTTTTTAAAAAATATGTGAAGTTCATAAGAAGTAGTATGTTGTAAGTATTTACCATAAAAGGATTATGATATGTGATGACATACACAAATGTATTTGTAACTGTGTATGTGTAGATTTTTCTACTGAAACATTAATTTGAGTATGATATTTAAAAAGAAATGTCATATGGCAGGCAGTGCACTAATTCCTTATTATTCTTTCATATATTATGATTTCTAGAAAACTTTAATACATTTATTGTGTGTTCTCACCTGTTTCCCTACTTTAATCTATGAATGTTGTGTACTTGTGATTTTTTTCATTTTCATGGAATGATCATCTGGGTACCAGTGTGCATCTGAATAACCCATGTTTACATCTTCCAGTCCACCATGGTCTGTATTCAAACTGGACTATTTAATTCTATATTTTGTATATATGTACTTTAGAATCTATAAGATAAATGCTGGAATGCCTTTTCTTGTGCCACTTGAAAAAGTCATATTGATAATGTGATGTTTTATCTGTCCGTCTGATCCTCCAAATGCAGTTCTTCATCTGATTTTAACAGAATCAACCACAGATTCTAATCTAACCTTCTTTGCTGGAACAGTGCCAATTAGTTACATTTTCTCTTGGACAAAAACTATTATACAATAGCATCCTTATAACTCTTTTCTTCAAAACAATATTCACAAAATTTACCATTAGAAAAAAAAAATTCACCATTAGCTGATGATACCCTCTGGGTGATGCATTGGAACCCTGTCAAGGGCACATTAATGAATGCCAGAAAGACAACTGTGCTTTTCTCTTTCATTTCCTCTTGATTCCACAGGAAAATTATTGTATTCCAGTCTAAGGGACTCTTGTCCTGCTTAGTGACTCCTTTTAAATATTGGGCTACTTAGATTTTTTTCCTTATTTTTCTTTCATGAAACCTCTTGAAGATTTTTCAGTGTAAAGTTTTAGATACAAAATATGTAAATAAGTAAAATGTACTACATTTTTGGTGTTAGTTTATCTTTCTTCAACTATAAAATTTGACTCTTGTTCTGTGACTTTCCCCTCAATTCATATTCCAAGCTTTCTCACTAAATTGATACTAATTTTACCTTACAGATTTGACATTATCCTGGTACTCCCAATACTCTCCTTCCCCCTCAAGTGTATTGACCTCTTGACCAAATGCTCGAAACAACTGTGACTATATCCTCTGCTTCCTTGTCAAATTTTGACTCTGCAAGATCTGTTCTTAATTTCTTTGTCTGTCCTTTTCACATTTTCCTCTCATGTTCCATCTTTTTAATTCAGAATCTTTTGTAAACTGCAGTTAGCTAAATGATATCCTTGCTAGATCCAACAGATATTACATAGCATCTGTAGTACTAGCATTACTAAATGTTGTAGATCCTATTTTTGTCTTGACTCTATGATTTTCTTACTGTATTCCTCAATTCCTATGTAAAATTTTTCACAAAAATTCTCCATGTCCCTTGAAGAAGATTGTATATCACTGTCCAATGCCATGTAAGTACACTGCTTCTAATGGGAGTTCCATGCATTTCCTCCTGATTGTGTGACTTGGACTGACCAATGGCAGTTAAGCAAGTATAACATGAAGAGTGGCTTAACTCAGACTTCATGACACTTCATGTTTTCTTCAGACTCTCTTGCTCTTCTCTTCTGCTATGAAACTACATGACTTAAATAGGGACGATTTAATCCTGGACACCAGATTGTAGACATAAGAAACAGAGTCACAGCTGACCTGCAGTTGCAGACCTGAGTATCAAATAAATCATATTTCTAAGTGCTGTTATCTTAACATTGTTTGCAATTTTATGAAGTTATACACATGTAATGCCAGTGGATTGTTTCTTCCTTATACAATTCATTTAAACATTGTCTCACCTAAAATTACTTCACTAATTTTCCTAGACAATTCTACTCTCACTTTCCCCTGATGTTGACCCTTTATCATGTCTTTTGTACCAACTTATTAAAACTTTAGAAATTTAACTTAAGATTGTTTACTGACATTTCAAAATTGTTTTATATTGCATTCATAAATTTATTCAATAGGTACATACAAAATTTTGGCTATATTTCACACTATGTTATACTTGTAATACTAACAGACCTACCGTAGTATCAGTTTCATCAGGTTGTTTAGAACTGATCTCAACAACTTAAAATAATCACCTTCACTGAAGTCCCTTATTATTTATGGGAAAGATGGATATATATGAATATAATATGTGTAGTTTTAGTGGACCATATACTAAAGCAGGTGGAGACAGAACATGGAGAACTATGGATGTGTCATTAAAAGCCTGGTCTGTAAAACAAATTTGAGCTGACATTGAGAAGTAAGCAGTCTGGCAAGAGAGTAAGAAAGTGGACAGAAGGATGGAGGCAGGTAGAAAGAACAAGTAAATGAAAGGAGAGCTATATAGTTAGGTCATGTTTGAAGTAAAATCATCATGGCATACCGGTACACACAGGTAAAAGGAATTACAGATAATTTCAGGATTTGTAATGTGAATTTGAGCTTCCAGAGTAGCAAATACTAGCAGAAATTTAATATGTATGAACCTTGCTATATTCTGAATTTGATAATTATGAGCTTACAAGAGACATTAAGGTTGAACTGTATCACTTAAGTAACTTGTGTAAAATCCATATTATAATGACTTGAAGTATAAATATACACTAACATATAATGAAAAATGAAAATATAGAAGTAAGATACCTTTTATTTTGAGTCTGGAAGAAATGAGTAGAAAATGGGTGAGGCTGTAGATAGATTCACAGTTGGCTTTGGTCAATAATTTAGAGAAATCTTGTTACATGACTTTATCATTCTATTTATAATCAGCTGGGTTCTCTCATGTGGCAAATATTTATTTTCCAATGATATTTCCTAAGTAATTCCTATGTTTTTATGTGATTATATAAGTTTTTATGGGATCACCAATTAAACTTTCAACTTTATACCCTACCTAAAACTTTTTCTCTAGCCTATCAGTGAGTGATTTCATTTTACTATCATGTCAGGTTTGACTCTTGAGCCACTATTTGAAATCTTTCAAAAGCAGATTAACAGAGAGATTTGTTGAATTGTCTGGCCAAATTTAGTGTGAATTCCTGAACTCTTTAAGTATATTAGGTAAATTATATAGACACAAACATGCCCACTTATGCACAAATCATGGATATACTATTTTAAAAGAGGTCAATATCATCTCTCTTGCTTTTATCAGGTACATCACCCATCATCTGATTTCTAGACTCCATAGCAACTCATTAAAGGTTCATACACATGAAAGAACTGGAAATAATTTAAATTTCAAATAAAGTCAATAGAGGGTTATTTTTATAAAATGTTCTTCTCAGGCATAATGATTCATTATTTTCTAAATCTTTTGTAAATTTCTAAAGAATGCTCCAATAACCTCTAGTTCAAGTTTGGGGTCATGTGGGCAGGAAATTTGAGGTTGAATGAAAAACATCTACTTGTATAATTTTAAAGCAATTGTGTCTTTGGCCTTCCCTTGAACATGAAAATCAACAGTGGATGATAATGGGCAGAGATATTTGTGCAAGTGTGTGTTTGACTGTGTACTGCATTTTGATATTTCAATGATCTCTGGAAGTGGTTTTTTATTCCTACCCATTTTTAATCATTTCAATGTCAATGTAATGAAGAAAAGTATTTTTCTTTTTATAATAAATGAAAAGTTACTTTGTAATTCCTTTTAAGTTGTGCACAATGTGGAATAACATAAAGAATAGTGAGCATAAAAGCTCACCCTGTGCATATTAATAATATAATTGATTCCAACATGTAGACAACAAGTGATTTTGAGTAATTTTAATGACTGTAACTTATGAGGGTAATCCATATAATAACATGTAAAATACAAAATATAATTTACAAAAAGATAAATAAGTAAGCATTTGTGAAAACCACACTTTATATATTTTATCAAATATATTTCTTCTGTAATGCCACTAATATTGAAAGTGATTCCATTAAATTTGATGTATTAGTCTGGGAATGTAAAGATATAAAAATATATATTCACCTTAACTCTTATTTAATCCTCATTTTAGCAACTGTCATTTTATATACATTAAATGAGAAGACAGAGGGACAGGGGAAGAGATTTTCTATCTAAGTCAACTTTTGGGGATTTTCTCCTCCACATTAATGATTGATCTGAGGAGATAACATATAGTCCTTAATCTTTTCTCCATGTCTCCTTTTATTCAGGTTTTTAATACATTTTAAAGAGGCCTAATGTATTAGAATGGCTATAGAAATGCATGTATCCATTTTCAACATGATGTTTTATTCACCAATGAAAAGAGGAGGTAGCATTGTCTCACGTTTGAATCAGATTCCCACTCTAAATTCAGCTGTCTTCCAGACGGCATTCTTCTGCTGGTCGTATAGGGATTTAGTGTTTGTTGTTTTCTTATCAAATATTTGGCTGATAATTACAAAATTGAACCCTGTCATCTACGGGTAAAGCAACAATGATAACAACAACAGAAGCTTCAAGAAATCCAGAGAGACCACAAGATACTTCAATAAAGCACATTTTTATCATTTTGTAGAATCAATCACTAAAGTAAAAGGACCATTAAGATAGGATCTGACATTGTGGAGATGAATGACATTTGGAACAATCAATGTCTAAATTACTCTAGAGAGACATTCATGAGTCCTAATCCTGAAAGTGTGCTGCAGTAAAGGACAGCTTGGGAAGCAGCATCAATAATATTCGCATTCAAAGTTGTTATGATGAGTATTTGTTCCCTTTAGTTTTTGTTTTTTCACATTGTATAGCTTTCATTAACAATGTAAGTACCCATAGCATGTGTTCTAGTCAGCTCTTGCATCACCATGACCACAATACCCATCAAGAACAATTTAGAGGAGGGTAAGTTTATTTAGGGTTCATTATTTTGGAGGTCTCAGCACATAGACAGCCAATTTCTTAGCTCTGAGCATTTCATGAGATGGCACATGATGGGGCAAGGATCCAGTGGATAAAAGCTGCTCAGTTTATGGTGGGGTCAGGAAGCTAGAAGGAGTTTGGGGAGTGACTAGGAACACAGGGAATGTGTCCCCTTCTAGGGAACACCCCTAGTGACCCACCTCCTCCAGCTACACTTCACTTACCTATGGTTACCACTGAGTCAGTGCATTAAAAGGAGTATGAAGTGGTTAGGTTGCAGCTTTCACAATCTAATAATGTTAGCTCTGAACATTCTGTATTAATACAGGAGCTTTGACCTCTCAAAGTCCTGTATCTCATATCCAAATTATAACAATATGAGTGTTCAGAAGAGTGAAGATATTTAAGAAACAGAGAATATTTAATTGAAATCAGAAAAAAATGTTTATAACCATCGAATTGTGCATAATACTTGTTCCTGTTACTGGATGGTCTTTTAAACATTCTTATCCTTCATGCAGACACAGTCTCTCTATATATCTCTTTCTTTGCCTCTCTCTCTTTTACTATCTCTCTTTTCCTCTCTTTTCTTTCTTCCTTTTTCTTTTTGATCAGTCGAATTTTTCTATAGGACTTAGTCCAAGCATCAATTCTAGCAAGAATTATTAATTTTGCTTGCCTTATTTCAAAATTTCCCCTTGTGATATCTTGTAGTACAATGTTCGCATCTGTAATTTTTTTTTTTTTTTAAGTTCAGGTATTTCAGAAGACTTGCCGGATTCCACAGAGTACATATATTTAGAGGTTTCATTTTGAAGGAAAGAATGTGGTATAGAGAACAAGGTAGGCCAGCTTTGGGCACTCCAGAGCTAATCTTACAAGCAAGATTCTGAAGGGCCCAATTTGCACATACACACCATGGTGATGTATCTTCAACTATGGCCACAAAGGTGTGGGTGACTGAGGTATCTCAGTGAACCTCACAGGGAGGTCCCTAAGGTAATCAAGTTAGGTTTTAAACATTGTTTAGGACAGGTACAAAAAAATAAGTGCAGAAAATGACTTCAGGGGTTACTAGGAGAATGTCTCCATAGATCATAAATTTCAATGCCCTTATCTTGGCCAAAAGTCACATACTAGGCATCCAAATGTATCTCTGAGATATTGATAGATCTTTCTACCTGAACTGTTAATTCTGTCTCTAAAAATCTCTAACATCGTACCTTTCTCACCAATTTGAGTTGACCCATTTATGTGTCAAATTATTTTCACAGATTACTTCATTTATTCTTCAAGAACAAAGGTAATATAGCCTCAGGGTATATCATCAATATAGGTGTAGAGAAGGTAGCCTGTAATTTCAGGAATAATATTTCAGCTTTTAATTATTTTTTGCAAAAATGAGAACATACCACTCATAGAGATATTGTGACTGGCAGTCATTGCTACTTAAATTGATTTCTCTTTTATTGAAATAATTCACATTATCTTACTATTATTTGGAAGGCATCTTCCTTTTACTACCAGGCATCTTTCCTTTTACACAGCCAATTCCAGTTATCTTGCATGTAATTTTGTCAAATATGTAAAGTATATGTGGTGCTGAGGATTGAACCAGTGCCTCACAGGTGCTAGGCAAGCAGGCTACCACTGAGCCACAACCCCAGCCTGTACATACTCCCCTTTAAGTGAAATCTTACACTTTTCTCTCACTTGAGATGATTCTGAGATTTGTTCATGTTATCCTAAGCAGCAAAATACATTCTTTTTTATTGCTTCAAAACGTTCAAGTTAGTACTATTTTGGTATTTCTTGTCCATTCACCAAAATTCTTTTTAAGAGGTTTCAGCTTTTGAATCACAAATGAAGCTACTATACCCATTTGTCTGTAAGTCTTTGTGCAGACATATACCTTCAATTCTCTTGAGTAAAATACCCATGAAAGGCATGGGCACATTTTATGGTGGATCTTATGGCATGATAGACTTGAAAATGCTGCCAAAATGTTTTGTAAAGTGTTTGTAGAATCCCTTTGAAAGGGTTCCTAGAATAAGTGTATAGGCATTCCAGTTTCTTCAAGTTCTCACCAAAGCTTCATGGAATCAAAAATTGTATATTTATACTAATAAATATTTAGTAATTTCATATTGTGGGTTTAATTTGCAATTTTTAATGAGTAAATACATTGATCACCTTTACCACTAATCATTTGTAGCGTTTGTATTTTTTCTGTGGTGCTAGGGATCATGGCTTCACACATGGTTGGTAAATGCCATACCACTAAGCCAACCTCCAAACCATGGTAAAATGTCTTTTGAAACATTTAACCAATTTTTACTTGTGTTATTTTCTTAAATTTGAGTTTCTAGAATTCCCTGTATATTTTGTATTTTATACAGAATTCCTTTATCATATATACAATTTTGGAATATTTTATCCAAAACATGCCTTATTTTTTCATTTTCTTATCACTGACTTTCAAGGGAAAAAATCTACCTTGATAAAGTCCATTTTTTAATGAATTGTGCTTGTGTTAAATCTGAGAATTCACTATCTAAACTAAATATGATAAAACTCCACAATGTTTTCCTCTGATAGTTTTAAAACTTTTGATTTGGAATTAGTTCTACACATTTTTTCTTCCTTTTTTTTGGCATTGCATGTCCAATTTTCACCACATTTGCTGAAATGACTATACTGTAACAATCAAAAACCTTTCCTTGATTTGAAATAACTTGATAATGTATGTGTTTTAGGGACTGTATTCTGTTTATCTGTTTGTCTTCTTGCCCCAATACCAAACTATCTTGGTTTCTTCAGATTTATAATAAGGGAATGATTTGTTGTAACCTCTTCAATTCCATTATTGTTTTCAGAAGAGTTTCAACATGCCATCAAATATTCTAGGTTAATTTCATTTTCATGTTTATTTTGGAGTCATTATATCAATTTTTACAACACATGCATGCACAAACATACACTGCCAAGTATATTGTAGAGTAGTTTTGAAGCTACATATCACTTTTGGGACAATTGTTTTCTTGTAAATAAGGATGCCTCTTTTTGACAAATACAGTATAATTACCTACATATGTGGGTCTTCAATTAGTCTCAGCAGTGCTTCTTAAAGTTCTGTATACAGCCCTAGCACATATTTTGCCATATTTATCTCTAAATACCCTGTATAATTTGGGTCTGGGGATGTAACTCAATGTTGGTACACTGATCAAGCCAGTGCTTGATTTTATCCCTTTATTTGACTCTCAGCACTGAAAAAATAATTACATGTGTTTGTTGTCTTTCATTTTCAATTTTTAATTGTTTTGATATTAGAAAGGTAGATGAAGATCTATATAGAGGGGGTAGTAAAATTATGTTCTAAAATATTGGGACTGGTGTTATGGCTCATCAGTAAAGTACTTGCCTAGCACATGAGAGGCCCTGGATTCCATGCTCAGCACCACATAAATATAAATAAATAATATAAAGATATTGTGTCCATCTACAACTAAAAAATAAATATTTTAAATAAAATATTACTAAATTTACTTATTGATTTTATTATGTTGTAGTTGGCTTATTATTAGGTTCCAAAGGAATTTCATGATCATACAGTATCACTGTTGACAGAAAACTGGCACAGGACTGATCTCACAAACACACCAAGGACAAAGGCAAAAGCAGATTTATTGTCAGGAACCTGACAAGCTATCTCATGCAGAGAGAGAGCAGCAACTTTATCTCAAGAATTACTTTGGATATGCAAGATTATGGCCATGGGTTAGGGGCAGGGTTAGCCTTTGCAATTGGCTTAATAACCATCACCTGATTTTGTCATGGGTGATTTTCTATTTCTCAAGGATAGAGACGAACAAGTTTTTACTCCTCAAGGACTGGCAAGTTATTTCTTAAGAATACGGACTGTGTTCATAAAGTGGAGGTGAGGGAAAGGAAGATGGCTGTAGTTATGCCAACAACTGTGAATAAATATAGCTTACTTGTGTTTTTCCTAATTAGATGGCTTTACTTCCCTCTTTTCACTGGAACCTCTACTACCTTGTTAAACAAAAGTGATATAAGTGATTATCCCTGCCTGGTCCTTAAACTTTGAAGGGAGGAAACATACTTTCTTACAATATTATGTATCTCCTTAGTTGCACACTAGTAGTTTCTGCTTGTTTTTTTTTGTTTTATAATCAAGCTGAGAAAGTAACTTGTTCCTAGATTATCAAGAATTTTTATTAAAAATGGGTTTTGAATTTTGCCATATTTTTTTTTTCTGAATCTACTGAGATGACATCATGAGGCATATTTTTAAATACAATGATTTGGTTAATTCATTTCTTAGATTTTTGAATGTTACTTAGCTTTCTATTCCCACTGGATCACAGTATGTTATTCTTTTATATATTGTTGGATTTAATTCCCTACAATTTTGTTATGAATTGTATTTTTTTATAGGCTGTCAATCATCAGCTGTCTCCTCTTGTCATTCCTTTGTCTGATTTTAATTTCAAAGGAAAATTGGCCTCACAGAATAAGTTAGAAAAACTTTCCTTCTTTCTGTTGGGAGAGTTTGTGTTTCATTTAAATTATATTTCCTTTAAATAATTAATTGAATTCATCAGTAAACCTACTTGGATTTAAATTTTACACTGTGATAATATAATAAAATATTATTTTAACCCTTTGATTTTAAAAATATTTTTAGGCTATTTTTGAAGTGAAATTTGATAGTTGATATCTTTTAAGAATTTGTCAACTTTATCTAATCTGCTGAAAATTGTTGACATAAAATTGTTTATAGTATCTTCAAATTATTTTGTCAATATATTTAGGATCTGTAGTTGAGCTAATGTTCTCATTCTCTTACTATTATTATTTGTGTTCTCATTCATTTTTTGTTCTCTTCCTTCTTCTCTCCCTCTTTTCTGATCAGCCTGGTTAGATTTTTTTCAGTAATGTTGATCTCTCTCAAAAGGAAAAAAGAAAACCCAATTTTGACTTTCTTGATTTTTTTCTCTTTTATTTTTTCATATATTACCTTTACTGTTCTATTTTTACTGATGGGAGGGTAATTTGATATTCTTTTTCTGTTTTCTTAGGGTTAAACTGAGTACATTCATTTAAAATCTCTTTCATCTGATGCATGCATGCCTATATGTAGGTACTGCACTAACTTCTTTCCACCACTCTTGATAATGTTATGTATTTTGCTATTGATTTGAAAATATCTTGTAATTTTCTATTGAATATTCTTTTTTCCAGCAGGATATTTACAATTATATTATTTAACTTCCAAATATATGGAGATTTTCCAGCTGTCATTCTGTCATTGATTTCTAATTTCACTTTAATAGATTCAAAGCATACATTTTGTTTGGTCTGTATATTTTCAAATGTATTTCTTTGTACTTAAAAAGAGTGTGAATTATTTTTATGTTAGTTGGAGTTTTGTTAATCGTCAGGTAAGGGGCCAACTGATAACTCATTTGGAATTTTTATGAGTTCTTGTTTTGGTAACTTCTTTATCATTAGGAAATGACTGTGTTTATTCCTGATAAAATCTTTCAATGATACTTCTGTATTTCACCCATCCATTTTTCCTATTAGGGGTCTCATGGAATGTCTATTCCTTTCCATTTAATTTTAACCTAAATGTTTCTTTATTTTTAAAGTGACCTTTCATAAGAAGTATACAATGAGGTTTATTTTTTTAATAGATGAAAAATGTTCTAATTCAAACTCAGAAAATGTCAGTATACTGACATTTTCTGAGTTTGAATTAGAACATTTTTCAAATTTATATAATTTACATTAAATATGTTATTATATTCATTGGATAGGGTTTAAATCTATTACTTCAGTTTGTTTTCTCTCATCTCATGTGCACATCTTTTCCTACTTAATTCCTTTGAGAGAGTCTTTATTTAGCTTTCATATACAAAATTTATATTTTTCTGTTTTAAAATTATAAATTATGAAGATTTTATCCTTTGTTATTTAAAAATTCTATAAAAATAAATCCCATCTTTTGTGATCAATCTTTAATTACTACATGGCTGTTATCTTTGTTTTGCTCCTCTAACATCAAGTGTCCCACCCTATGCAGTCCCCTGGGCATGCTTGGCAACCATCCACTTTGGGGTACAGATCAGGCTACATTGGCACTGCCAGGATGGCTCAGATTCGACCATTGTATGTAGTTTTGAATATGAATTAATTGTGACTTAGCAGATACAAGGTAGACATTGCAATGTGCTACCAAATTCAATATTTCATTATATACTTTTGAACCTGAACGCTCTTTCAGATAAATAAGTTATTGAACTTTTTCTCCATTGGCAAGGTCAATAATTAACTTTTGCAGGAGAAAATTCATCTGCCCACAGATACGTAACTGGTAAAGAGAGGGCCCCAGAGTCCTCTGAAAGGGTGTTGGAGACCTTAGGGTTTCTTCAAACACACTTTGAGACTTTCTGCTGTAGGTGACCTCCAAATTGCACTTCTGGATAGCTTAAGTCAGAACTTCCTAAAATAGATAAATGTTGTAAAATATATGTATTTGGCTGTGTTTAGCAAGGTAACCTAACATGCCCAACAGTGTTTCCAGATGGTATGGAATACTACACAGTTTGAAAAAAAGTGAGGAAGTTCTTTACATATCATCTCTCACATGGATTATTATACAGACAAAGGTATATTTTGAAGCAGGAAGAAGGAAGAATAAAACTTGGATTAATATTTGCCTAAACAATTCAAGTTATAAAAGTAACTAAGGAAGAAAGAGGTTAAATTGCTTAAATATTTACTTTGTTTTGAACCTGTGAAGTTGAACTATTTTATAAGTCAATTTTAAAGAAGAGCATATAAATCAGATTAATTTAGTGAACATTTGTAAAATGCAGATCATGATTATGAAAATGCCACAGATCATCTGTTATCATTGTGTTTACTTTTATATTTGTGTCCACTGAAAGCAACACTTATTTTATTGAATTGTCAACTTCTTGTAGATCTCTAAGAATGGAATTTAAAATGCCAATGCAATGTTTTTCCTTTTTCTCAATCAATGTAATGAGTTATCTTGATCTTCATTATCTTGTAATCTGGTCGCATCAAAGATCTTACTGTTTTCTTCAGATGGATTTGATTTTAAAACTCAGTGCTCAACATATCATCATCATTATATCACCACTTTACTGTTTTCACAAATTAGCAATTAATACTTGGAAAGTGTTTTTTACCATTCTCAATCAAGTATGTAAAGACATATTGATTAAATTCTATTGCAAGACAAAATTATTAACTGCTGATACTCAAAATCACAAACAACTCATCTGCAGTTTTCTGTAAGGGTTAACTATATATGTTTAGTTGAACCTTGGAGATGTACTGTCTTTCAAACTGAAGTTGTAGAATTACTTTTTGGTCCATAATTTGATACTTAATAGTCCTTAAATTATGTTTCTTTAGTTGAAAATATATTCCTGTTAAATAGAAATTTAAATTAAGCAACTCTGTAAGTGAGAAATGGAATATTATTTCAAGAACCAGAACTGTTATTAATGAAAATTTAGAGGTGTTAGATTATATTACAGCATTTTAGAAAGTAGTAAAAAGCAAAGCAGATGAAACTGAGAGACAAAAAATGTAGATACAATAATTATGTTAAAGCCTAATATAACCATTGGAAAGTACGAGTTATTTGATCAAAATAATGATAATGTGGTCTCCATAATGGAAGTACCTCGTTACAAAAAAAGCATCTACATAATATTAAAATTCTTTATTCCATAATATTATAAGAAACTGAGTTTATGAAAAATGCAAAAAAATGTAAGTTCATTGAATAATAGAAATTAGTTTTACAAATGTGGTTTCTGAATTTTTCCACTTTTTTATCTTCAATACTTAAATGCAATGGAAGGGATCATGTGATAATTAATTTATGGGAAGACCTAAGAAAAGAAACTAATTTTCTTTGCATGTAGACTGAGAATGGCAAAACAAAAAGTAAAAGCAACAAGATACTTTATTATTAAACTGGTCCATGTTTCTTCTTGGTAAAGGACTGAGTTATTTTTGTGATTTTCTAATAGCTACATAGTCTGAAGATTTTTAAAGAGAGAGTAATGATGTAAAATAATTGTGAGGTGACTTTTTAGTGGTCCTCAGATAGATAAACTATCTATGTGTGAATTTAGTCTCTGGTATATATTTAGAACTGAAAAGAAATCCTTATAAATAGTAACTTTCTGCCTGTGGCAGAATGAGATTAGTTATTGCTAGCCAGAATAAATTTGGGGGAATTAATGGATGTTGGTTAGTCTGAACTACTAAAACTGTGACATACTTAGGTATCCCTTGGTTAGGGTGACATCCATCTTCGGAGAAATATTTGAAGAAAAGTGGGTAGAGAAATGCTTACAAGACATGGGAGACATATGAAATAGCTAGAGCCATTTTTGAAGAAAGGGAAATTAAACTGTTAAATTAGTGGTATCTCTGGAGCCTAAGCATCCAGCGAGAGCAATGATAACTTGAAGGTAACCAAAGCCTTCATATTGTTGAAAGTTATGAGGCTACCTAAACACCTGCCCTATTTCTAGCAACTAAAGAATAAAAATGGATTTGTTTCCAGGAAGTTTTGACAAATTAACAGATACAGAATACAAATATCAATAAGTGTATTAAAACAGAATATTTCTGTTGCAGTCAAATTTGAAGTAAAGTGTTTTTAAAAAGTAAAAATAGAGAGGCATAGGATTTATGAGAAAACAAGAAGACTGAATGAAATAGAATTGCAATATCTTTTAATATTGCTTAATTCCACTGTGGAATTTATAATCAATAAAATAAAAGTATACATAAAAATGATTTCCATAGTCCAAAATAGTGGGTATTAAACTCCCTGAACACCTTGGCATTAGAACTGATGAAAAACCTCCTCAGATTTTGATATTATTATTTTACTGACTATTTGGAGAGTATCTTTTCACAAAATTGTATGAACATAAAATATTAGTAGTGTTCTGCTAACCTACACTAAGTTAAGAGAAGAAGTTTTATTAGAAGATTTAAGATAACATAGGCTAAAACTATTGAAGTGGTCAGTTTTTATAGATCTTCTAGCTTACTTTAGTTTATAAACAAGAAAATGATGTTAAAGAATTAAATAAAGTTTTCCAGTGAATGGCAACTCAGAACAAGAACTGAAGCACCTCATTATCAATTTGGAAGTGTCTATTTATATTTGATGTTAGAGAGAATTTCTGCTAAAAGTTCACTTTTATTTTAATTCCTTAATGTATTGAAAATCTTTACTTTTATAATACAAATAGTAACAGTGCTCTTCAAACTACCTTTATAAATTATAAAAAGCAAATCAATGCATTTTTATTACATTGTGTTTTTTTATTACTATCACCAGGAAGAAAAAATAACATACAGATAGTCAAAGAGCAGTGTACTTAAAATTAAGAATTAATATATTAAAAAGTCATCTTTTTAAATACCATTCATCATTATTATTTTAGAGATAACATGTCAGATCATGTTCCTCATATCTACATCGTAAATTCAGAAACTTGATTTGTTGTGTTTAATGATTGATATACATTTAACTTATTATTCTCACTATCAGTGAGCTAATGAAAGATAGTTACTGACCTGAAAATAACATAATGCTATTATAGAGATATTTAATTATAATTAAACTTATAAGTACCTATCTGGCCATGTTGTTTGGATATGTAAAAAATAAATTCATTTATTAGGACAATTAATTTCCAATATTACTTTATCACATTCAATTTAATAAATGAAACTGTGTACTGAGTTACAATTTATGCTTTACTTTGAAATTTAGCTTCTGTTATGGATGTTAGTAACTTGTTTATTGCCAACAGTGCATTTCAGTAACAGTTTCAACCTGTCCAAAATTTGCAGCATATGCAGTTTTTGCAATGTAATTAGTTAGAAATTGGGGATGCTTAATTTTAAAATTGAATTGTTCATGAAAATCTATTTTCATACTCTCTATGGCTTAAGCAGTTTCTCTTCATAAAATGTTTTATAGTTGTTTGAAGAAATTAAGTGCAGTTAATCAGAAAGAACATTATGCTTTGACACCTAATTTGAAAGCCCTGTCTTAAAGCAGTGAATGATTGCTTATGGCATTACATATAGCAATGAGAAACCAAATAGGAAATCCATTTATGCTTAAATTAAATATCAGTATTGATTAAGTAAGGATGGTATTGTCTTCTTGTGAGACATTTTATAAAAGTGTATGTGTTTGTTAAAACATATAGTTCATTGTTTGTTTTAATAGATTAAGAAAAATAAAAAAACATTATAAATATTTTCTAATTATTGTACATAAGAATGCATAGCAATGGACATTGATATTCTTTTATTATTAAATTAGAATTTAACATCAATTTTTAATGTTTAGCAGTTAGAAAAAAGGGGACAAAAAGTCTTAGAATGGTGTTGGTTCAAACGTTTTTGTCTCTATTTATTCTATGTCTATCTGTCTTTCAGTGCCACCAGCAATCACAATGCCTCAGAAATCATTTAATGCCACAGCAGAGAGAGGAGAAGAGATGACATTGTCCTGCAGGGCTTCAGGCTCTCCAGAACCTACCATCTCCTGGTCAAGGTAGGTTAAGCATGCATGTGTCGTCTGGCTCATGGAATACTATTTGGATTTTTAATCGTTTTGTCAAGAAGTAAAGCAATGTTTTTAATTTTATCTAAAAATTAATAAGGCTACTGTTTTCAGTTCAATTCCTGAGGTTAATTGCTAAAGAGATAAGCAGTGTGTTCTGCTCTGATTTTGAGTCCAAGGCTGCCCTCATGATGCTTATTCTGTCTTTGAGGGCATGTTTCTGGCTAGAATGGGCCTAGGAATCTTGTAACTAATCCTACCTTTTAATGTTACAACTAGTGTGTCTTGAAATAGACATCCCAGTGTTGCAGGCCACATTGTTATAAGTGTACTTTTTATTATAATGTAATTAATTGTATATTTTATTTGTGTGTAGATAAAAGGTAATTATGCAAAGTTAAAACTTCATGAGTTTAATTTGTCATTTTAAAACTGTTCAACCTATCATATGAGTAAAATTTATATTCTAAATCTATTCTTTAACAGTTTACTTATGTGAGATCTAACTGCATCACAGAAAACCTTTCAGGTCAACTATTATGATGAAAAAATATTGTCACAGAATATTATTTTAATAATTTAATGTTTCCAAAGAAACTTATTTACTTAGATTTTAAAAAGTTTCATATGTATTCAAAATTGTTTTCTTATATTTAATCAGAAAAATAATAATCATAGGGACAAGAGGAGGCAGAGTCAGAGAAAATAAACTGTAACTTATATCTATAATTTTTCATCTTAGTAGCTTCATATGTCATTATTTTCTTCAATTGAGTAGGATGGAAAAATAATTACTTTAAATGTAAATAGTCATTTTAGCCTCTGGATATAAAGTATGTATTAGGAGAAAGGGAGTATGTGGTCATAAAGTCTATAGAGATGACATTAGTTTTAAGGGGAAGTTTTTATTTTTGTGCTTTTTATTTGTAGATGTAAACAGACATCAAAGTACCAGCAGGGTTGGTTTCTGATAGCTCTCTCTTAGTGGCTTATACATTGTCTCCTTTATTGTCATATGCTCTCTCCACTGTCTGGAAAGACTGAGAAAGAGATCTCTAGTATATCTTCCTCTTCTTTTAAGTGCACCTGCTCCATCATGGATAAGTTGCCCCATGTAATCTCATTTAACCTTAATTATGTCCTTAATGGCCCTATCTTCAGATACAGTCACTTAGAGGACTTAAGGAATCAAAGTTTGAATTTGGGAGAGAAGAGCCATTTGGTAGAAGTAAAGAATACAGTCAAGGAATAAAAATTGAGAAATTATAAGAATATTTCACAAATACAATCAGAAACAAATAAGTGGTATTTAAATAAGTGAGAGGAAAAGCAGCAATTCTACATCTCTCCCTTCATTCCCTTCAAATAGTTGTTTTCTATGTACTGAAAATACTCTATACACTTTTATTGTTAGCCCATTAATCTAATAAGTTCCATTGATTTTCAAATGTTAGGGATCCCTTATATTCCTTGTTTAAAACCCACTTAAGATATGTTATATTTTTATGTATCGTTGTGATAGATATAATGATAATGTTAAGAATTGTTGAATTAATGACTATGAGAAATATAATATTATTATTTTCTCATTCTTGAATTGTTACACCTCAAGGCAATATTGGCCTTATAGGCTGAACAGTGACGTATTTCCTCCTCTTCTATTTCATAATAAAGTTTGTATATAACATTGCTTATTTATCACTTAAACATTTGGAAAATACAAATAAAACTACAGAATACTATATACACATTATTATTATTTTAACTTTAAGGATTTCTACTTCTCTTGGAAATGCACACTTCCTAGTATATATGTAGAGATGTCATAAGAAACTGGGAAAAATGATGTTATTGAGTCACAAAAGAATAAGAATTTTATTAGAATATGTGTCAGTTTTACTGGAAAATGTAATCAGAATTTACTTCAAATATTCATGATATATCATAGAAATGTTTTGTTTAATTTTGGAAATATTTTAATAAAATTTTTAGGTTTTTTTAGTTTCTAATTTATATGAAAAAGTAAATATTCCCACTGACTAATACAAATCCTAAACATTTTATGTTAGTGAGTCCTAAGATCAATTCAGACATTCAAACCACTATATTTTTGTACTAGGAAGAGAAGCAAAGAAGAAAAATAAAGAAAAGAATGAGGTAAAAGAGAATGAGGATAATAAAAAAAAGAAGCAAAGAGAATACATAAAAAGTTTTTCAATTAATAAGGGCAATTGTAGAAATGTTTCAGAGTTTTAATATATTTAAAATATCTCCTATTATACAGTCTAGTAGAAAATACTTGAAAGGTTATATATACCACACTTAGAGCAGAATTAGATCTATTTCATTGCATAAACACTGCATGATTAATGTGATTCTATTTGTGTCTAAAAGGAAACATAAAAACTTCCTATTTTCCTTCATCAATTAAATTATATCCAGCATAATATTTCTGATTAGTTGTGCTTTCACTTGATTTTTTCATTAATGTATTGATAGTACTTATATACAATAAAAATTTTTGATGTGTTTTTATTGTACTTACATTGGAATTTATTTAAATAAATTTTCCATAGAAATTATTTTTAGAAATGTGTCCCACCTAGAAAATAAGCATATTTCATAAAAAAAAAGTGTTGGCTCACCAACTTAAAATGTGTGAAGGGAATAAAAATAACCAAAGAATACTGGGTTTTTGCTAATAATCAAAGTTTAAATTGAACAAATATGCTTTTGTAAACTGACTAAAGTCAAGATTTCAACATTGCCCAATGGATTTCTTGTCTCTAAAGTCAAAACAAATTTTAAGCATAATTTTATTATTTACAGATTAAATTACTGGAGTACTAAAACATACTTTTGATTGGACTATATCACTGTCTATCAATGACAATAACCATGAAATAATAGATGTCTATAGATCAAAAAGTTGATTATGATCTCCTGGGTTATGAATACAAATTTATGAAGAACAACCTTCTTTTTCTTCTTTAGGAATGGCAAGCTCATTGAAGAAAGTGAAAAGTACCTTTTGAAAGGAAGCAATACAGAACTCACTGTCAGGAACATAATCAATAGTGATGGAGGGCCTTATGTCTGCAGGGCCACAAATAAGGCAGGAGAAGATGAAAAGCAGGCATTTCTCCAAGTCTTTGGTAAGTATTATAGCATATTGCCTAAGTCTTAGATGTCTAGAGGGGTACCTGAGTAAAACTTCTACTCTGCTGTTAATGCAAACCATTTAAATTTCCATAATTAAATTTGGTCCTATATAATTTACTCCCCTCTGAAATGTATTTTCAAATTTCAACTACCAAATAGAACTGTCTTAAGAATTACATCAAATCACCCCTTTAAATTTTTATAGAATATTAGCTGAATCATAACTGAATCTGAACAAAAAAAATTAAATTGTTTCAATGGATTCTGTAATGTTTTATATCTCCATGAGGGTTAGTCTTCATGAGTCTTAAATTTCATGTTGGGATCTATTTTCCATTCACTATACTTAAAAAAAATTCCACATGAAACCTCAAGAGTCCCAGCAGTTCCATAGGCTGAGGTAGGAGGATCACACATCCATAGCCAGCCTCAGCAAGTTAGTGATTAGCCCTACATAACTTAGTGAGACCTGTCTCAAAATAGAAAATAAAAAGGGCTGTGGATGTGACTCAGCAGTTAAGCTCTCCTAGATTCAAAATCTGGTATTAAAAAAAAATTACATTATGAAGGCTCTGATTTAGAAACATTGAGCTAAACATTGATTGAACTATAATTAAATATCTGTTTTCATTTTACTAAAATAAAATATGTAAATATCCTTCATATTTAGCAAGAGATATAATGTTTACCTTGGAAGTGGATAGAACATAGAGAGTTAGTACTATTTTAGAAAACTTTTGATTTACCTTTTATTATATTTGAACAAGAAAGAAAATTTGCCATTTGATAGTTATATGATTTTTCACTTTAAAAAGTGGAAAAAAATTACATTCTCTACTAACATTTAGTATCTCTCCATCTTTGGCAATACTCATCAAAATGCTTTCACAATAAAGAAAAGGAAACTGGAGAAGGGTGAAATCTCTAAGATTCAGAATGACTAGCATTAGCAGTTGACAGGTATAAGGGTTCCTCTTATATTAACTCCCCAAAAATGATAAAATGTTACATCAGAGTTGTAATCACTTTTTTAATACCGCTGAATAAATACTAGCAGGGGGACCACTCTCTTCTCAGTTGTGCCACCATTATAATAAAAGTGCTTTTCAAACCAGAGAAAATTTCAAGAACGCTTATATTCTTTTGGGGAGAAACAAACAACCATACCAAAGTATATTAAAATAAAATAATAAAATTTGACTAATAAGATGCTTCAAAAAGAATATGAAACTGGACAAATTGGATAACATTGTTTTAAAAGGACTATAATTTTGGATATCAGAGTGTTGGAAAGTTAGCATAAAGAGCAATGTTAAGGTGATGTTAAACAAGTCTTTAATGAGGAGAAAGAGGAAAAAACTAAGAGCCTAGAGATTGCTCACATAGAGGAAACAGGAAATAAATAGAAATCTATCCAAAATCATAGGAAGTCCTTAAATTATGAAAAGTTCCCAAGTGTTTACCTCTTAAAAAATTGTTGGAATAGAAATTTTCAAAATAGTTTCTGATTATTGTCTGTATTTCAGTAGTGTCTGGGATGATATTTTCCTCTTCATCATGAATTTTAGTAATCTGAGTTTTCTCTTTTTCTTCATTAGCTTAGCTAGGGTTTATCAATTTTGTTATTTTTCTTTAAAATCTACACTACATAAATATTACTCAGTAAGAAAATAATTAGAAATGGTACTATATGACAGAATTCCCAAGTATAATATTCTCAGATGCCTCTATGGATTCATCTGAAATACTATTTTGTTGCTTCTTTTTTTATTAGGATACCAGTGAGAATACAAAGATAAAAAAGTTTCTGGTGTTTTCATCCTTTCAAATAAGAAATAATAAAACGTTACATCAGGGTTGTAATCACTTTTTTAATATCGCTAAATAAGTTTGTGTTCCTTTAACACAAAGTAATCTGGAAAGAGTAACTAACTAAATACATTACATACAATAGAATAATGAATTCTTGAAAATTCAATATGACATATTTCTGGTATCAGGAATGTTATTTTTTGAGATTAAGAGCAACTCTTTTTTATTTTGCTTATAGACAGATATATTAAAATATTTCTTGTACTGAAAAACAAGTACTGACTTTTAGGCTTTTATCCATTTTGTATCTAAAGAAGGAAAAAAAAATAAGAAATAATACTTCAAAAAAATGTCTTGGATACTATGTATACTTATAGAGAAGCATATTTTTAAATATTAAGAATTGAAATTAATATAAAATATTTTAGTAGATACAAAGAAATAATTAGTTTAATAATCAATACATTGTTAAAGCAATACCTCCATATAGATACTGCTTCAAAAGAGGAAATTTAAATTTGTGACTTTAAGAGAGAAATGAAGTATGTTCACTTTTTGAAAAGAATTATAATTTTTATGTTGGTCTCTAAGCTACTCAAATATTTTAATGATAATAAATGAGTCTTCCAGAGTTGTTCTTTCTCCGCTCTTTTTCACTCTACTGGTACTCTTATAAAGTAAAGCATGCCACTGTAAACTGCTGTAGTTAATCACCTTGTATTGTATTAACATCAACTAAAGAGCCCATTACCCATATTAAGTTCGAACAGTTATTGTCTTCATCCAATATCAATTGAGTAATGTATACATTTTTTACAGTACAGCCTCACATAATACAGCTTAAAAATGAGACTACATATGAGAATGGTCATGTCACACTCGTCTGTGAAGCAGAAGGGGAGCCTGTCCCAGAGATTACTTGGAAAAGGGCTGTAGATGGCATCACATTTTCTGAAGGCGATAAGGTAACATAGACTCAATATGTAGTGGTGTCTGATAGCATTGTCCTGTCCAGAATTTTGAATATTAACAAATCTCAAGTTAGTATCTAGCTTACAAAGGAACTTGTACAAATCAAAGATGTGGCTTAAATTTTTAAAAATATATTTATTTATTTATTTTTTAGTTGTAGTTTGACAGGATACTTTTATTTATTTATTTTTATGTGGTGCTGAGGATTGAACCCCAGGCCTTGCACTTGCTAGGCAAATGCTCTACCACTGAGCCTAGATCCCAGCCCAATGGCTTAACTTTTTAAAAGGTAACTAACTTAGTTTATCAGAGAAAAATGTCAATGTATAACATTTAAAGATTTTTTTTCCATTAAATTACAGAATTTTAGTTTTGGGTATTATTCTTAAGGTTGCTTCCAATGGGTATTCTTATACATTGCATATCTTAAATATTCTGTGGTAATTTTCACCTCCCCATTTGCTCTTTACATAAAAGCAATTCAAATATATAAAATTCTGACTATCATTTACTCTTTAGAAATGTCACTGGGTTTCTGCTTTCCTATAATTTATACACTGTAAAAGAAAAATATGGGTAAACAAATTTAGCCTTTTGATGACCTTTCACCAAAATGCATTCAAGTTACTGAGAAATCAATTAAACATTACTGCATGTTTCATGATACTCCACAGATTTTTATTTTACTTTTCATCAATTCCAAATATAGACAAAAATAGAAAAGAAAAATGTTGTGGTGCAATGACATGGTACAATTGACATTTCACAGCAATAAAGATGTTGTAATTTGGCTTTTAGATGGTTTTGCTCAGAGTTAAAATTCATTAGTTTTTACAGAATGTCTAGTTTCTGAAATATACGTACACCTAAAAGTACTTCTGACTTACTAGTATATTGGAGTGGAAAGACTTGAAAACATTTGTCTACAGTACATTTTCCATCCCTCCAACTTATTATATTATATTTAACAATCTATTTAACTTCATAAACTGACAAAAATTGCATCTCTCTTGTCCATTTATTAACTTTTGAAAGGATGCTTTTCCATCACCCTTTTTATTTGTTCCATTTCTTCCTCATGATAGCATTTTTTATGAGTGTATATTTTTTGGTAATAGTAGCGCTGTTTTGGCATTCTTGTTTTATATATTCAAGTTGAAAACCAAATTTATAAAATGGGAAATATGATCGCAGTCTTCTTGGAACCACGGTTGTACACAGTTTGCTTTAATATTTTCTTAACATAAAATAACAGATACTGCTATAGCAGAGTTTCCACGTCTAAAATGAGTTAAATTTCAATAAAATTAGTAAAATATAATCAGATATCAAAAACTGTAGAGGATTCTTTCATATTTCAATTTATCACATTTCTGTGGATTAGATCCACACATGCACTTTGTCCCTTATTAAGCGTACCTTCCTGTTAGTAATGCTAAACTTTCCAATTGTTTTCTGGTCTACTGAAAAAAAAATTACTAAAAGTTCTCTTCTCAAAATCAGGTTTTATTTTTCATATAATTTATATTTCCATATGTATACACTGAGAATGAAAGCAGATTATATTCATATATTTTATCAGCATGATAAAATATGGTCTCGATCACCTGAAACTACACACAAAAATTTCTTCCATAGTGTCTGTGAACACAGTATTCCAGTTTGTGTTTGCTAAGAACTATTTTTATTAGAGAGCACATATTTCTATAAAATGTTTTGATTTGGTAATTTTTCACAAATTATAGAAACCAAAATATGATTTTTGTACTAAGATGATACAATGGATGAAGAAATGACAACTATTTACATTCTATCTTCCCAATTCTCCCAAAATACTTTCATATCTGGACACCAAGAAATCTCCTTTCTTCTAAAATTCCTACTGTCTTCAGCAGTAAATTTCAAAAATTGAATACTTGCTCTGAGCTTTTAAGAAAGACAAATCTAGTTTTGTATTTCAGCTTTGCTAAATGGTGGTTTACCTGTGGCAATAGTATTTGAACTCTTTGATTTCCTTCACCTAAAATATTGATAATTCTTATTTTCCTTTTATTTAAGGATGATGAAGAGTATATTCAAAAACACATGTCCAACTTAAGTATTCATTACACATTTTTCATCTTTGTCATATTACATAGTGTTCAAGCACAGACTATCTTGTTTCTCTTATTCTGTGTAAATTCTGTTTGCAGAAAGTTCATGCAAATTCTAATACCTAATGTTTGATTGAACAATACTATCATAGATTGCACTGATATCATATCATTCTTGTGATGAAAAGTGGCAGGAATGCAAAAGAATAAATGTAATGCACTATATAAATTGAATCAAGGGTAAGAATCACATGATTATGTTAATAGATGGAGAAAAAGCTTTTGATAAAATTCAACTACTCTTCACTATAAATTGGGTGTAAAAGGATCATAGCTCAACATGATAAATACTATCTTTGACAAACTCATAGCCAATATCATACTGAATGGGGGAAGACTGGAAGCATTTCCTCTGAAATCAGAAACAAGACAAGGGTTTCTACTCTTACCACTCTCATTTAACACAGTATTGGAAATTTTAACCACAGCTATTAGGCAAGGGAAAGAAATAAAATGGGTATGCACAGGAAAAGAAGAAATCAAATTGCCCTGTTTGCAGATAATGATTCCATTGCTAGAAAACCCTAAAGTGTCCATCAAGTCTCTTAGAATTGATAAATTCATCAAAGTAGAAGGAAATAAAATCATCATACAAAAATCATTGGATTTCTTGTAGACCTACAGGCTTCAAAAAGAGAGGGAAGAAAGGGAAGGAAAGCAAGGAGGAAAGGAAGTGAGGAAGGAAATTCCAAGGAATACACCTAACCAAGGGATTGAAAGCCTTCTGCAATGCAAATTACAAAACACTGAAGAAATTGAAAAAGACTCCAGAAAATGGAGAGACTTCCCTTGTTTATTGATTGAGAGAATCAACATTGTTAAAACAGTCCTCCTAGTGAAAGTTATCTATGGATACATCACAATCTCCATCAAAATGCCAATGACATTCTTCACAGAACTAGAAAAAAACAATGCTAAAATAATATGGAATCACAAAAATAAAAACTAAACAAAACCCTGAATAGCCAAAGCAGTCTTGGCATAAAGAACAATGCTAGAAATATCTTAATACCCAGTTTCAAAAGTATACTATACAGCCATTATAAGAAAAACATCATGATATTGGCATTTGCAGGTAAATGGATGGTGTTGGAGAAGATAATGCTAAGTGAAGTTAGCCAACACCTAAAAAAAAAATGCCAAATGTTTTCTCTGATATAAGGGGGGTGACTCATAGTGTAGTAGGGAGGGAGAGCATGGAGGATTAGATTAATTCTATATAGGGAAGAGGGGTGGAAGGGAAAGGGGGGGGAAGGGGATTAGCAAGGATGGTGGAATGTGGTGGTCATCATTATACAAAACACACGTATGAAGATTTGAATTTGGGGCCAACATACCTTAAAAACAGAGATATGAAAAATTGTGGTATATATGTGTATTAAGAATTGTAATGCAAAAACAGAGTACATGTATAATGGCATAAGTTGGCGTGAACATACTTTATAAACATAGATATGAAAAATTGTGCTCTATATGTATAATAAGGATTGTAATGCATTCAACTGTTGTGTGTTTAAAAAATAAATAAATAAAAAGATGAAGAAGAGCAAAAAAAGAAAGAAAGAAAAACATCATGATATTGATATAAAATTAGAAATGTTGACCGATGGCAGAAAAAATAAATTGTGCAATTACAGATATCTGATTCTCAACAAAGGATTCAAAAACATATGTTGGAGAAAACATAGCCTCTTTAACAAATGATTCTGTAAAACTGAACATCTCTCTGCAGAAAATTGCAAAAAGATCCTTGTTTCTCAAACTATACAATAAGTAATTTTAAGTAGATCACTGACCTTAATGAGACTTGAAAAATTTGAAAATACTATAAGAAAACATAGGGGAAACACTTTAAACATTGATATAAGCAATGATTTCCTGAACAGGACTTAAATATCTCAAGAAATAATAATTTACAAATGGAATTACATTAAACTAAAAAACTTCTGCACAGCAAATGAACAGAATGAAGAGACTACCTATGGAATGATAAAAAAAGTATTTGCTCACTATTCATCTGGAAAAGGAATAATATTGAGGATATATAAAGAACTCAAAAAAACTTGAGAAAAAAACCAAATAATTCAATTTTAAAAAAGTACAAATATATTTCATAAATATATGAAATCATGCTTAACATATTTAGCCTTCAGGGAAATGTAAATCAAACCTGCATTGAGATTCCATCTCACCTGGGTCAGACTGGTTATTGTGTAGGAAATAAAAAGTAACAAATGCTCTTCAGAATCCAAGAAAAATGGAACATTTTTAAGCCTTGTTGGTGGAAATGTAAATTAGTAAAGTCACTATGAAAAACAGTGTGGAGATTCCTCAAAAACCTAAAAATAGAACTACCTTATGATCTTTCCATAACTCTCCTGGATACATACCCAATTTTTTAAAATTAAGCATACTATGGAGATACATGCATCACATACCCATGTTTATCTTGACACAATTCATAATAGCCAAGTTACAGAATCAGCCTTGTTGCCCATATGTGGATAGGTACACACACACACACACACACACACACACACACACACACACACACCACATTGGAGAATTACTCCACCATGAAGAAGAAGGTACTCATTTACAGGAAAAGTGAGGAAACTAGAGAGCATCTTGTTAAATAAGTGAGTCCAAGAAAGGTAAGTATGGAATATTTTCTCACAAATGTGGAATCTTGAAAAACCACTAGAGAAGGGGAAGAGGACCAGAGTGAGGAGGCAGAGGATAAGAGGGGGCTATTTGGAAGGTGGGTATGATCAAAGTTTGTATTTATACATGAATAATATGTCACCATGAAACCCATTATTTTGTACAATTAATATTTGCTAATAATTACAATAATCAAGGAAAGAAAGTAACATGAAATAATACTTTCCACAATAACCATTAAGAGATGCTATTGTGCTTTCTCATCCTCAGTGTTAATTAATGTTTGTACCTCAAAGCCTATGAATGATACTTAATGAGTGGCTTCATTTGGTATCATATGGATGGTTTTCAGGCCATACTTTGGCAAGCTTTAGTATAAGCTAACGTGAAATTTAACAACTAATCCTTTTAATAGGAAAACGTTCTTAATAATAACTTATGCCTCAAATAGGGACCTGATACAACACAAATTAAAGTTACTATTGTGAATACACCTGTCGAAAGCTTTGATTAAACTGCAAAAATAAAACATCTTCTCCAGGCATGGTAGCACATGTCTATATTCCCAGTGGCATAGGAGGCTGAGGCAAGAGGATTGTAAGTTCAAAGCAAGCCTCAGCAATTTAGTGAGACCCTGTCTCAAAATAAAATATTTTTTAAAAGCTGGGGGTGTGGCTCAGTAGTTTAGCATCTTTGCATTTAATCCCTAGTACCAAAATAAAACAAAATAAAAACAAATAAACCATCTTCAGTATCATGGGGCTCAAACTAATAATTTTATCCATTGTATTTATCAAATATGTTCCTACTTGTAGACTTTAAAATGGGATATCAATTAATAGCATGCTTTTTCTTGTGTAAGTTTATAACTAATCAATAGATAAAACAAAAGAAATGGGGGTAAAATATTATGTGGCTTAATTTGAGTGCTCTTATACTGAACACAAGAATTAGATAAACATATTCAACATAGTCTTCAATGGATTAGGCCTTGCATAGAAAATACTGTTACTTCCATAGATGAGAGCAATGGAGATCTATTGGTCTCTGTCAGGATTTCCTTTCTGAAGAGAAAATGTAGTGGTAGAAAAGAATTTCCAATCTTCATGTTCACATTTACTCATCAGATATCTCTTTATTTCTAATTGAAAGAAATAAGGCAGTGTGAAAACTCATTATGGTATGATAGAGCTTTCTTCTTATGGGAAAAAAGTTACTAGTCCATCAGAAGTGTTAACTCTCCAACAATATCCTGTTAATAACATTTTAAAAATCATAGTAAACCTTATATAAAAATTTCTAATATTCTTATTGCACAATAAGTGACCCCGAAACAGTGGCATAAACCAACCAGTTTTTCATTCATGCTTGAATATCGCTTGAACTCTCTAATGTGCTTGCACTTAAATGTTGTCTACAGTTGTAGTTCTGAGAAGGTTCAACAGAGCTTAAAAGTCAAGAAGGCACACTTAAGTGTCTGTCAATGCTTCCTGTGGACAGTGAGCTCATTTGGAACTGTCAATTGGAACACTTACATGGAGCTTTTCCAGTATGACTGTATTAATATAGTCTGTCCTCATGTATGTCAGCCATCTTATTCCAGAGGAAATGTTGCAAGAATACCACTCTAGACAGACACTATATGATCTTTTCTGAGCTAGTCTTAGAAATCATGCTTTACCACTATTTCTATATTATAATGGTTGCAAACAAATTATAAGGCCAGCCTAAATCAAGATAAGAAGAATTAAACCCCTCTTCTTTCTTTCACACAAATGGTACTGAAAGATAAATGTTATGATATTTTTATAAAATTTGCCACCATTTTCTGGTTCCTGATGTTAACAATCCTCTATTGCTTTGTGAAAGATACTGAACAGTTGAACTATGCATATTACTATTCTTGCATAGTAGGAAAATATCTTTAAAAATATCATCAAAATAGTGCTTAGAAATATAATATTTTTATTTTTTAAATTTTCAAATGTTTAGCTTTTTATTTATTTGTTTATTCTTTGATACCAGAGATTGAGCCAAGGATCCCTTATCCACTGAGCCACATCCCCAGCCCATTTTTTATTTTTCATTTTTAGATAGCATCTTGTTAAATTGCTCAGGGCCTTGCTAAATTGCTAAAGCTGGCTTTGAACTTATAATCTCCTGGCACAGCCTAGCAAGCCACTGGGATTACAGTAACATGCTACCATGCTCTAACAAACAAATCTCTTTTAAACTAAGTACTCTTTTATTTAGAATCCAAAGCATCTTAACTACATTAAATACATATAATTTCAAGAGGTCTTCAGATAAACTTCAAATACTTATAAAAGCATATCCACTTCCTTTACAAGTATTTCCAAATATCCTTTGTTATTTGAGGATAAAATTTTCTCCCTATTTTATTAAATTAACTGTCTCTAATTTATAATTATCAGTTTGTTTTAAGTTTCATGGAAATTTACTTTAGTGGTAATTAATTTTATTTGTGATATTTCTATTAAAATATAATTTATATACTATGGTTATCTAAAAGTTCATTACTTTAACAGCCCTATTTTAAAATACATGGAGTCTTCTTTAGGTATACATTTATATAAAAATCAGAAACCCTATCATTTATATATATATATATATATATATATATATATATATAAAATGTTATCTATATTTAATTTTAGTAGTGAAATGTATACAATAAAGCTTAAAACCAAACCGAAAATACTGTTATGATATGTAAAAGAGACATGAAGATCAAATAATCATATACAAATAAAAATTTAAGTTTTTGCATTAAAGAGCTTTTTTTAAAATTAAATAAAACTCTGGTTCTTTCAAGGGAATGTGTGAGTTTGTGTGCCCAAATTATTTAGTCATAGTCCCTGGCAAAAAAACAACAACAACAACAAAAACACTCGGTGTATATTTCCACCGATATTAATACCTCTTAACTATTTCTGAACCAAAGTTTCTTTAACTCATCCCTGCCTATGATTCTTATTGATCAATACATGTCATTATAAGTGAAAACACAGATATTGATGAATTATGAATGAAATTCATGGAAAGTTTCACAGAAATTGAAGTTTAATCCTGACTTTTTAATTTTGATACTTCATTTACCATGCCACTTATGTCTGAATTCAGTTTTTGCATATATAAAGATGGTTAATCTTGGGGCTGGGGATGTGGCTCAAATCCTAAGACATTCCTGGAAAGGTTTCTCAACATGAAATGAGATCATACATAAAAAAATATCTCAAACACAAATCGAACGACTTAAAAGTTTTATTTCCTATTGTCTTTGGAGGTATCTAGGTTTTTTTTTTTTAGAATTAGGTTTATCATATGATTGAATTCAAGTCTTTCACAAATGAAAAAAATGATCATGTTAATTCTGTGTCATTGATTGCTCCCCCCAAAGAGACCAGGTAGATGCTTTAATTAGCATCTTTATAGGTCCTCTGTGAAGGAATGACATTCAGAAGAATAATAGTCTTCTGCCTGTACATATTTGTAGAGTGTGTTCCCTTAACAAATTTATACAGTTTAATCTAAAACTATCTCTATCAACATTAAATCAGTTTTAAAATATGAAATTGTCTCACAAAATTCTAGGTCTTGCAACTCTTTATTTATTTATTTTTATATATTTTTTTTAATTTTTCACATGTGTAGAGTATATTTTGAAATAGTATACATACATAAAATAAGTTTAGTATTTTCCAGTTATAATCCCATTATTGTGGTTGTGCATGATGTGGAGTTACATTGGTCATATATTCATATATATGGAGAGTAAAGATATGTCCAATTCATTCTACTATCTTTTCTATTTCCATACTCCCTCCATTACCTTTATTCCCCTTTTTCTAGTCTAATGCACTTCTAATCTTCCCCTCCTTTAATGTGGGATAGCATCCACATATCAGAGAGAACAGTCTGCCTTTGGTTTTTTGAGACTGTTTTATTTCACTTAGCATGATATTCTCCAGTGCCATCCATCTACTGGCAAATACCACAATTTCATTCTTATTTATGGCTGAATATATACATTACATTTTCTTTATCCATTCGTCTGTTGTAGGGCGCCTAGTTTGGTTCCATAGCTTGGCTATTATGAATTAAGCTGCAATAAACATTGAAGTGGCTGCTTCACTGTAATATGCTGATTTTAAGTCCTTTGGGTATAAACTGAGGAGTAGGATAACAAGGTCAAATGGTACTTCCATTCCAAGTTTTCTAAGTAATCTCCATACTGCTTTCCAATTTGTATTCCCAGCAGTGAATAATTGTACCTTTTCCCCCACATCCTCACCAACATTTATTGTTGCTTATATTCTTGATAATTGCCATTCTGACTGGGGGGAGATGTAATATCACTGTAGTTTTTACTTTCTCTAATTGCTAGATATGTTGAATATTTTTTCTTTTCTTTTTTTTTTGTTCACCATTTATATTTCTTCTTCTGTAAAGTGCCTGTTCAGTTTCTTAGCCCATTTATTAGTTGGACTATTTGTTTGGGTGTTAAGTTTTTTGAGGTCTATTTATATCCTGGAGAATAATGCTCTGTCTGAGGTGCAGATAAAGATTTTCTCACATTCAGTAGACTCTCTGTTTACATTCTTGCCTGTTTCTTTGATGTGATGCAGAATTTCAGTTTGAAACTATTCTATTTATTGATTCTTGGTTGTACTTCTTGCACTTTAGGAGTCTTATTGAGGAAGTAATTTCTTAAACTGACATGATAGAGAGTTGGGCCTACTTTTTTCTGGTAGTAGGCACTGAGACTCTGGTCTAATGCCTAACTCCTTAATCCACTTTGAGTTGAATTTTCTGCAAGGTGAGAGATAGGGGTCCAATTTCTTTCTAATACATATACATTTCCAGTTTTCCAGCATCATTTGTCAAAAAGAGTATCTTATAGAACTATAAAATTCAATTAACATTTTAGACTTAACAGATACATATAGAATATTTTATCCATCAAAAACTAAATATACTTTTTCTCAGTAAACATGGATCCATCTCTAAAATAGACCATATCCTAGTCCACCCAGCAACTCTTAGCACATACAAAAAAACAGAGATAATATCTTGCATTTTATTAGATCATAATGGAATGAAATTAGAAATCAATGACAAAATTAAAAAATAGAAAATGCTTTAACACCTGGAGACTAAATAATACACTATTGAATGACCAGTGGATAGCTGAAAAATCAGGGATAAAATAAAAAAAATAATTATAGCTAAATGAGAAAAGGGACACAACTTATCAGAATCTCTGGGAAACTATGAGCACCCTTCTAAAATGAAAGTTCATTGCATCAAGCACATTCTTTAAAAGAATAAAAAGTACCCATTTAAGTAACCCAACTTTTTATATCTTGAAGTCCTAGAAAAAGAAGAACAAATCAGTAACAAAAGCAATATAAGACAGGAAGTAATTAAAATCAGAGGTGAAATCAATAAAATTGAAACAAGAAAGAAATTTAAAAAATTGTAAAAACACTAAGTTCGTTCTTTGGAAAAGTACAATTTATATACATATAGCCAAGCTAAGGAAGCGAAAGAGAAAGAAATGTCAAATTATTCAAATTTGAGATTAAAAAGGAAATATCACCAAGGACACCACTGAAATATAGAATATCATCAGAAACAACTTTGAAAATCTATACTCCAATGAAATAGAAAATCATGAAAACGTCAACAAATTTCTAGTTACATACATTACATACAACCTATTCAAATTAAACCAGGAAGACTATAGAAACTTCAAACAGATCAATTTCAAGCAATGAGATTGAAGATGCAATCAAAAGCCTACCAACAAAGAAAAGCCCAGGACCAGATGGATTCTCAGCAGAGTTCTACCAGACCTTCAAAGAAGAAGTTACAACAATCTTCCTCAAATTATTCCATGAAATAGAAAAGGAGGGAACTCTTCAAATGCATTCTATGAAGCTAGTATCACCCTGATAACAAAACCAGATAAAGACACATCAAGGCAATAATTTAAGACCAATATCCCTAATGAAAATAGATGCAAAAATTCTTAATAAAACACCAGCACATTGCATACAAAAACATATTCAAAAGATAGTGCATCATGATCAAGCAGAGTTCATTCCAGGGATGCAAGGTTCAACATATGAAAATCACTAAATAGAATTCATAACATCAATAGATGTTATGGTAGTAGGCACTTAAGGACAAGAATCACCTGATTATCTCAATTGATGCAGAAAAAGCATTTGATAAATGCTTTGAAAGTAAGCATACATTCTTACTCAAAACACTAGAGAAACTAGGGACAGTAGGAATTACCTCAATATTTGAAAGCTGTATATGTTAAACCTAAAGCCAACATCATTCTAAATGGAGAAAAATTGAAAGCATTCCCTTTATAAAACTATATCAGGACCAAGATGTCCTTTTTCACCGCTCCTATTCAACATCATCCTTGAAACCCTAGCCAGAGCAATTAGGCAAAAGAAAGAAATTAAAGGAATACAAATAGGAAAAGAAGAGCTCAAACTATCCCAATTTGCAGATGATATGATTCTATATTTAGAAGACCCCCCCCAAAGAAAACCACTAGAAAGCTTCCAGAACTCATAAATGAATTCATCAAAGTAGCAGAATATAAAATTCACACTGATAAATCAGTTGCATTCCTATACCAATGAAAGAGAAATCAGGAAAACTATCCCATTCACAATAGCCTCAAAAAAATAAAATAAAAAGTTGGGAATCATTCTAACAAAAGAGGTTAAAGATCTCTACAATGAAAACTATAGACGACTAAAAGAAGAAATTAAAGAAGACTTTGGAAGATGGAAAGAATCCTATGTTGTTTGACAGGCAGAATTAATATTGTCAAAATGGCTATACTACCAAAAGTACTAAACAAACTTAATGCAATGCCTATTAAAACTCCCATGATCTTTTTCATAGAAATAGAAAAAGCAGTCATGAAATTTATTTGGAAAAACAAGAGACCTAGAAGAGCCAAAACAATTCATGCAGGAAGCATCACAATAGCAGACCTTAAATTATATACTACAGAGTTGTAGTAACAAAAACAACATGGTATTGGCACAAAAACAGACATAAAGACCAATGTAACAGATTAGAAGACAGATTCATACCCATAAAAATACACTCATCTCATAGGATACAAAGGAGCAACTCCTTTTAAAAGCTGACTGTGTCAGAAGTCTGCATTTGGGTCTTGTGTTTTCCTCCTTGTGACTGACTTCCATCTCCACATTTTCAGTGAAGTACAGATGAGGACTCTAGCTTCCCGACTCAAAAGAGGATAGAGTTTCAGGCCACTGTCAATCATAAAGGATGGTATTTTCTGTCTTATAAAACACAAAATCAGATTATAGTATAAATTTCTTTTAACATCATCTTTCCTTTCTTTCACATCTTCTCTCAGTCTTTCAAATTTTCCTCTCTAGGAAGTGTCACTTTCCCCCCACCCTTTGGTCCCTTCCATATTACACAGAGATAAATTCTAATTTGGGAATAGATGATTCCACTCTCTGGGAAGAACCCAAACAGGCCATTAAGGTAGAAAGGAACAGGACATACAATGCTCCCATAAGCGAGGCTGCTTAAAATGATTTATTCTTTATACATTTTAAAAAATATTATTTTATAACCACATGCTAAAAATGTTCTCTTCAAACACTTTTCTAGAAATATTTTTACTTGATAATTCTAGTGTTAAATGAAATAAAAAGTTCTATGGGAGTAATTTTTGCTCTAGAATACTTATACACTTGTAAACAGAACGGTAAGCAATTCTATGCATGTGAATAGTGTGTTTAATATAACAATTATAAAGTGCTTATTATATTGTCTAATGGATGACATCTCCTTTGTATCATTTATCTACTCTTAGGATACAGAAACTATAATTACCTTATTCCTGTTATATTTGTCCTACTAGTAAATTATAGTTCTACTTTCACTAGAAATCAATCCCACTCTACATTTAATAAGAACTACTTGAAATGTACTGTAATAAATTATAACTCTTTTAAAGTGGCATTTCTCAAACCTCAGTCATTTGAAACTAGCTTCATCTCTTTTCTATCTCCATGAATTGCCTGCACTATTATATGTTCAATTTTTAAATTTAAATGGAATTATTTTTAATTTATTTTTAGTGTAACAAATAAACGAACTCAAAAGTATGATGTGCATGTCAGATATGTGTGTATGTCTATACATAAATTAATATGAAACTAAAATAAAATGTGTTTCAATATATTACCTAAACTTGGTGTGTGTTCCCTTAATGGTACCCAGACACACTTTCAGAAAAAACTACTTTCAGTTTAAACTTATCATTAATATGATGTAGATGTAGAATTTAACTATGAAATTTTGAGTGGAGCATATTTAAACATACAACTATGGGGACAAAACTCATTCTCCATCCTTCCATGGTGGGGCCCAGCATTTAACTTCAGTAAGTAAATATGCTTTGCTTCACTAATGGACACACACTTTATTCATAAATCATTTTGACTGAAACTCATTTTATTTCAGTTCTTAACATGAAATGGCCCTTTCAAAATGACACCAATAAACTGAATTAATAAAGCAGAGTAACAAACTTCAAAACCAACTTCTACATTTTTGGTTAAAGTAAAAATTGAAATACTAGACTGGTCTGAATTTAAATCACCTCAAAAATTTCTATAGGTATGGATTTTTTTCTGTTCTTTTATAGTCTTTTGAAAAATGTATATTTCTGTATTTAAAAAAAGCTTTACTGACTCAACATTAACTTTAATACTGAGTATGTTTTAATATTTCTTCAAATAAAGTGATATATTTGAATTGAAACTTAAGATTACTTTTTACAGTAGAAATAGTCTTCGTTAACACTTAGTTTTGCATTTACATACAGATGTCTTAGTTGTACCAAAGTGTTTCTATCTATTTTTATAATATAGACAGAGTGAGCAAAAATTTTATCTGGGAATTTAGACACTGTGATCTAGAAGATGTGTACTTAAAATACTTTTACAGACAAAATTCAAAAGGGATTTCTAACTATAACTAAAAAGGCAAATACTTAGGTAAAATTACTTGAAAAAAATGAGACAGTTAAAATTTATAAGATATTAAATATATCAGCATATACATATATATTATCACACTGCATTCATTATCATAATATACTTTTATGCTCAAGGACATTATTATTTCTTATATACATGTATATACAAATACTTTATTCCAATTTAATATTGCTATTTATATAAGTGGGAAATCTCATGTTTTAAAAATTATTTACTTAAACTACTTTATTTGAAGATAGAAGATTAGTAGGATGATATTTTCAACTCCCAAGAAAATTTCCACTGAAAAAAAAATCTTAGTTTTTTAATACTTAACATATGAAAGTTACATCAGCCATTTTTTTCTGTATCAATTTTGTTCATTCTTAAGCAAATGTGACTACTTGAGATAAGTTTCATAAAATGTAAGCAATGAAGAAAATCTTAAGATGATAGGAATCAATGTGACAAAAATTTTCTTTATTACTTGCCCCAAATAACTTAACAATGCTCAAAAAATAATATTGAGAGTTGTTATATTTAAATTTGCTACTCTAGCCACCACAAATACAGAAAAATAAAAATTTTCTGATTCATGGCAGATTCAATTTAGGAGGTGCAATGGAATCAAAGCAAATTCAAAATTAGCAAGCTTTTCTTTATGAATATATAATTTTGAAATATACAGTTTTCACATTAAAATATGACTTTTGAGTATGGAAATATACTTTCACATGGCCAATAATAGCTTTGGCATATTTCCCCAGGCTTTCACAGCCCCAGTTCAACTTGCTTGAATAACAGGTTTTTGTGAATGTGCATGTTGGAAGCTATGTGTACTCTCACCGGAATACCTTCTTTTAATTTGTTTCATGCTTCAAAAAAATTGATTGTATTCTGGTTTGAAAAAAAAAGTGATGGTATAATTAATGGCAGTGTCCTTATGGGAGAAGGGAATATTTTTAATATTCTTTTCTTCCTTAAGTCATTATCACCAAAATAAGATAAAATGTTCACAATGTTTGATTTAATAGAATCTGTAAAGATTCACATATCTGCACTTTTTGAAAAAAGCTCAAGTAAAATTGGTAATTAAAATATGAAAATTATGATGGCATATTTGTATCACTGTCTTTACTAATGAATGACAGTTAAGCAAAATAAGTCAAACTCAGAAGGTTAAGGGCCCTGTGTTTTCTTTCATATGCAGAAGCTGAAGAGGAAAAAAGAAAACAATGGTGCATTTCCTAAAAATCAAAGGGAGATTAGTAGAGGAAGGAACCAAGGGTTGTGAGGTAGGGAAGGTGGAAATGCTGGGGAGTGATACTGGCTACATGATATTGTTATATTGTGGGCATGTGTGAATAAGTAACAAAAAAATTACATCAAATTTGTACAACTATAGTGCACCAATAAAAAATGAAGAAAAAATAAAGTGAAAAATAGTTTCAGGAAAATGAAGAATAAAGAACAGTATATATGTATGTTCTATTTATCATTAAAAATACTATCTAGGCCAATTTCAAACACATGTGTTTTATTATATTCTTGAGGAGTATTTGTATCACTTTACTGATTGCTACTAGTGTCTTTTTTGATGCAGTCATTGGTAATTTTTAGAGGCTGATTTTGTGAATAATAAAATAGAGAATAAAATGGAAAGAAACAAGAAAGCCAAAAAGATTAAGGAGAGAATACTAATGCAAAAAAGAAAATAAACAAAAATGTTTCATAAATCTGCAAACTCAATACAATCCCAATCAAAATACCAATGACATTCTTCACAAAACTAGAAAAAACAGTCTTAAAAATTCATAAGAAAGAACAAAAACCTAGAAGATCCAAAGCAATCCTGAGGAGGAAGAGTAATCAATTCTGGGAACATCAAAATACCTGACCTCAATTTTTACGACAGAGTTATGATAACAAATTCAGCATGGTGTTAGCATAAAACAAACATAATGACCAATGGAATAAAATAGAATTCATAGAAATTAATCCACATGCATAAAATCAGCTGATCCTTGACAAAGATGCCAAAACCTTCAGAAAAGAGGCTTTTTAATAAAAGGTGCTGGGAAAACTGAATATCTGAATATCTATATGTAGGAGAATGAAATTAGATTCCTATGCCTCATCCTGGAAAAAATATCAACTCAAACTTTGGTTCAAAGACCTAGGAAATAAATCAGAAACACTGTAACTACCTAAAGAAAAATAGGATCAACACTCCAACATATTGGTGGAGGCATCTACTTCTTTAATAAGACACCTAAAGCTCAAGAAATAAAACAAAGAATCAGTAAATGGATGGCTATAAATTAAAAAAAACTTCTACATATTAAAGGAAGGTATTAAGAGTGTGATAAGAAAAGTGTATATAAAGGGACAAAATCTTTGTCAGCTAGTTTTCAAATAGGGAATTGAAATACGGGATATATATAGATCTTAAAGCACACAACCCCCCCCAAAAAAAATAAGGAAAGAAAATAATGAAAACCCAAATATCCAATCAATCATAATAAAATAAATGATCTAAACAGACATTTCTCAAAAGAAGAAATACAAATAGCCAAGAAACATACAAAAATGTTCAATAACTTCATCTATCAAGAAAACAAAAATCAAAACTTCACTGAGATTTCATCTTACTTCAGTTAGTATGGCAATCATCAAGAATACAAATAACAATAATTATGGTAAGAATGTAGGGGAAATCATACTCTTATAGATTTTGTGGGAGACTGCAACTTAGTACATCCATTTTGAAAAGTAATATGGAGTGTCCTAAAAGTTTAAGAATGGAGCAACCATGTGACCCAGCTATCCCTCTCTTTGGTATTTATCCAAAAGAACTAAAAAGAGCATACTACAGTGATGCATGCATAGCAATGTGTAGAGCAGAGTAAATCACAACTACCAAGTAATGGAAACAGCCTAGGTTTCCATCAATAGGAGAAGAGATAAATAAAATGTGGTATTTATAGATAATGGAGTTTTAATCAGGCGTAAACTCAGAAGAGTGAAGTTATACCATTTGCTGGGAAATGGATAGAACTGGAAAATATCATGCTAAATGCAATAAGATTCAAAGAGACAAGTGGAATATTTTCTCTCAAATGTGTGGATGTACCATGTCTGTACATGACAACCTTGTGAACAGCTGTATATACATAGACCCACATGAACTTTATTTCCTGAGATGTGAGATCTGACTGAATATTACTCTTTAGATCTGATATGCTGAATTTTTGATAGGGATTAAAGAGCATTTGGGGATGATAGTTCACAATGAATAAATAGAAGAGAGGAACTCAGAGTCTCCAAACACAAAGTAATAAATAACTGTAAATATCAATTGCTCTGATTTGAGCAATACATATTGCACACATGTATTGCATTAATATACTCTACCACAGAAATGCACAGTTATATGTTAATCAATTTAAGGAGAAAAATGAGCTATACTTTCAAAATAATCAGATATGATACTTATGTTTATGCTCTGTAGATATCCTCAGTGTAGGAGATTACTATTACTGCCATTATAAACACACATATTGCACACACTGCTATAACTATAATATTATATGAAGGAAGTTAATTCAAATATCCCATGGCTTTCTACTAATGTTATCTTTGGAATTCCAAATTTACATAATAGGACTTAATTAATTACTTGTTCATATCAATTGCAGCATCAATTTATCTTCTCCATGACCTGAGGTAAATTGCTGTATTTTTGAGGCTCATGGTTTACAAGTTCTCTACAATTTCTAATATTTACTTGTCCAGTAAGTCTCTCAGTTTTTTCAGTAAACATAAGCTACAAGATATAAATTCATAAAATGTAAATATTTATTAGTTTTTCAGTTCATGATCTTCTAATCACTTACCATGTTTCTTCTACTTTTCTTATTCTACTTAGCTTTTCCATGTAACTCAACAAGTATGAAAAGTAAGATTATGTTAGTACTTTTTTAAATTGGAAAAAAAGAGTCAATTTCTGACTGTAGAGAAGAATGCTAAAGAGCATACCAACAACTCCTGGCACCTGTAGATTTTAACACATGTATTTTTTTTCTTTCCAGAGATAATGGGCTTTTCTGAAGGATTTTTTTTTTATTTGAATGACATTTTTAAGATCTACCTAATGCATTTTTTTTCTCATGCTAGTACTCTGAGAGCAATAATATAGGTCCCTGCTGGGCAATAGGCAAAATGGATACCTCTGTTCCCCATCTGATGTAGGTGGTAGAATATAATTAGCTGTGCTGGAAATCTTCCTTGATGCTTCTGAGCTTGCTGAGAGGTGGGGTTTCGATCATTTACAGCTTCCAGGAATCTTTTCCAGCCCACAGCTTGAATAAAGATTATCAAAGAAGTCTAGTCGTACGTTAAACACATCCTATTTTTGACAGAATTTGATGAAATATTTTAAAAATGAAAATGGCATTGTTCTTTTCTGAAAACATCATTTACTAAAGCATTATTTTGAAATCTGTTGTAAGAATTTTCATTTTTAAAAAACTGTGATCTAGCTTTTAAGATAGTATGATAGTGTTTTAGAATTATACAATAATTGCTTTGGGGAAAATGTTATTGATATAAGGAAAGGGATTTTAATATGGATTCACAACAGAAAATATATTATTTTTCTTTTTTAATATAGTCCTACATACAGAATTGTGTTTGTATTCTGCTTAAGAAGTAATCTACTCCTACTATTTAAGAAAATATAAAATATTCCAGCTAAAATTAATATTAACAGAATTAACAAAATTAGGAATTATTCAGTAAAAGTAACTTTGAATTAGATATGTGTTATTTTAGTGAGTAATGTCAGCTAAACTTAAGCAATAAAGTGAAATAAATTTTAAAATAATGCATGTATAGCAATGTAGACATTTGGGTACAAAAATAAGTTTGAATAATATGCCATATAAGTAAATACATAATACCTATGAAAATATTTGAGTAAGTATTTGTAAAAAATTATTGCAGCAAAACAATACATTTGATAAACTCCATTGTCAAGGTTAAGCATGCAACAAAAATATATGCATGGAATTAACATGACAATTAAGGAATAAAATTGAAATTATTGCAGTGATAATTACCCTAAATAGTAATTATCATATATTCATTGCTTTTGACTTGCCTCATCATACAAAAAACTTAAATAAGATATATTAAGCAAGATCTTCAGTTATCAATATTTAGCCTTTTATTTTGTAGCTCATCCTTATTTAGGAAAAATCAACTCTTCCAGGAAAATCTTTGTGGTTATAATGTTATATTATTGTGATCAACACTATGAGATCATCATTGCTTCAGTTTTGTGATATAAAGATATTGTTATCATACTTTCTAGGTTTTTCATTCTTGGGTGTCAGATGTTTTCATTTGAATATTTCATGTACATCTATATGTAAGCATACATATTTTATAGCCTATCATATAGACAGAACAATATAATCCTAATATTTATGGATACTACTATTTTTTCCTGACCTCTATCATCCACCTTGATTATTTCTTTTAATTCTTGGGTCATTGTCTGTTGTAATAATAACACCTCATATACATTCCTCAATATTTTTTTGTTTTCCAAGTTATGGTTAAATTTAGCTTCCTGCTCATTTTTCAGGTAAAGTAGCACAGCTGAATTTACCAGGAGAAAAACCCACAGTCATTCTTAATGGTCTCTCTAACATTGTGACCCGTAACTTACTGTTATTTGTACTGCCTGTCATCCTACTCTTTCTTGGCTTCTTTTCTTTTCTTTTTTTATTAAATTTTATTCTTTTACTAGCATGTATTAACTTAATTTATTAATGGAATACAGTGTGAGACTTCAACATATGTTTATAGCAAGCACTGATCAAATCAAGATAATTAGGAATTCTCTTGTATAGTCACTTACTTTTGTTTGAAGCATTTGAGTTCCTCTCTTGTAGATGTTCATAAACTATATAGTAAATTTTCATAAATACAGTTGAACACCAACACTTATTCTTTCTGTGTAATTCGTGTTTGTACCTGTTATCTATCCTGCTTCATCTCTCTTCCTCTCCTCCACCCTCTTCATCCTGTAGTAGAAACTATGGCACATTTAAGGCAAGATTCTTCAGTTTCCATATGTGAGACAGAATATGAGGTATTTGTGTTTGTCTCGCTTTATTTCACTTAAAATTATTTCCTCTGGCTCTATCCAGTTTATTACAAATGTCAGAATTTCATTCATCTTAACAGCTGAATATTCCATTGTGAATTTATGCCATATTTTTTATTCATTTATTTGTCAATGCACAATGATTTCATATCAAAATAAATATGAATAATGTAACAATAAACATGGTAGGTTACATATCTCCTTGGTTTTATGGTTCTTCTTCCTTTGGATATACAATCAGAAGTGAAACATTTGGATCATAATGTATGTCTATTTTTAATTTTTTGAGAAATTTAATACTATTGTCTTAAGTGGCTATACTAATTTACATTCCTAACAACAGTGTACACTAATGGGGTTTTTTTCCACATTCTTTCAAGCATTTGTTAATTTTTTTTAAATTTTGTAATGGTCATACTAACTGTGGTAAATATTCTCCAAAACACAGGAAATAAAAGCAAAGATAGATGAATAGGATTATATCAAATTAAAAACTTTCTACAAAGGAAACATTCAACAGAGTAAAGAGATGACATACAGAATGGAAGAAAATATTACTAACTACTTATCAGCACAGGGTTAATAGCCAGAGTGCACATTGAACTAAAATAACTTAGTAACAAAAGAAGTAATATAATTAAACATGGGCAAATGGTATGAATAGGCATATATCAAAAATAGAATATCAATTGTTAACAAGTATGTGTAAAATGCTCAACACTATTAACTGCTTAAGTTACCTTTGTGTTGTTGTGACCAATATTACTGATAAGACCAACACAGAGGATGAAAAGTTTATTTTGGCTCATGGTTCCAGAAGTTCAGTCCATGGTCAGCTTACTTCACAGCTCCAAAGGTGAGGTATAACATTATGGCAGAGGGTCATGCTGAAGGAAAACTGCTGAGAACATGGCAAACAGGAAGCACATGGAGAAAGAGCTTCATTTAACAGGGGAAAAACATAAACCCCAAAGGCATAATCCTAGTGACCTACTTCTTCCAGCCACACCCCACCTGCCTATAGTTACCACCCAGTCAGTCTATACCAGTGGATTAACCCACTGATTAGATTACACCTCTCACAATCTAATCATTTAATCTCTGAACATTCTTGCATTGCCTCATACATGATGTTTTGGGGGATACTTTATATCTAAACTGTAACATTAGCCATCAGGGAAATGCAAATCCTGATCCAATTTTTGGGCAAAAGTTTTAGAAACTACTTCATATAATTTCCTCTATGCTTAAATTTACAAACTTCCTCTATCCCCCAAAGGCTCAGCTAATAACTCACTTCCTCTTTTACTAATTAACTAGAAAGCAATCAGTAAAAAGCTTGACTAAACCAAGACTTTTACATCTGTACTCATACAGTAGCTGAACCTATATATCACCATAATTGAGATCTCTTTGTGTTTTTATGTAGATATTACATTTCATCCTCTGTAATATATCATAAATATCATCAGTACAAAAATTCATCTCTTAATCCCCAATACTTTTTGTACTACCTACCTCATTGTTCATTCCCATCAACATTGAAAAAATGTTCTTATTTCTCTCAGTAAACATACACATGTCCTTCGTACTCCTGTGTATTTTTATGTGTGTATATACATAGAAGCCAAAAACAGATACCAAAGTCTGATACTACTCCTCTTTACAGCAAACTCCCTTGAAAATGTTGAATATTACTCTCTTTGGTTTTTTTCCAATTATTTCTTAAATGCATTCCAATTAGATTTTGACCTCATCACTCCACAGAAACTCTCTGGCAAATTTACCAACGATCTTCACTTTATTAAACCTAATGGTAAATTATTGGTGCTTATCTTTTTTTCTAGTCTGCAGCAGCAATGACCCAGTTATGTCCTCTATGAAGCATGTTATTTGGTTTCTAGTACACACACCTGGATTTTTTCTTACTATACTGTTCATGCCTATAAATCACTTTTTGTCATTCTTATTAAACTCTAAATAACCAAAGGACCTAATTTGGAGTTCATTCTTGGATTTCTCTATCTGTGCTCACTTCCTTGGGCTTCTTGTTTAGTGTCCTGACTGAATTGATTTCGGAAGCTACGGATTTTGGTAATAGGCCTTCTCTCCACTGAACTTCAGTCCTCTCTGTCCAACCAAACATCTTTGTTTGGACAATAAGCAAATATCTCAAAGTTTTAAATGTCCAGAAGAGCTTTGTACAGTTTCTCATCCACTCACTTATCCTTTAATCTTTAGCACCCTAATCTCATTAAATAATGACTATTTAAAAAGAATATAACTCACAGAATATATTCTATCTAGAAAGTTTCTATATACTCATATGTGATTCAAAATTAGTTGGCAACCTGCATGGCACTCTGCTTACTCACATTCTACCATAAAAATCAATTCATTTTAACTAAATGAAATTTAACACTTCCTCCACCAATCCATGCATGTTGTAATTTTTTGAATGTCATATATACTTTTCTCATCCAGAACACTGAGTACACATTTAGTCATGAGTGCAATTAAAACTTTCTCAAAACTTGGATGTAATTACTATAGTTTCTAATTATGTTTTGAGTGGCCAAGATTCTTTAAAATGTGAAACTGAAATCAATATGAAAAGCAACTGATTTTAACCAGTATTATTAGTTCTGAATATCTTCAGATTGATTAATAGGTTCTTAAGTAAGTTAAGGATAATGTGCAGTACAGTTATTTAACTTCTAAAGTGAGAAAATATTTTAACTGTACATGAAATGCCATAGTTGTTTAAACATATATTTGCGTTTAATTTCAATGTTCACCACACCCAGGAATGTTATGAACTCTGATAATATTTATTTATTTGTTTGTTTTTTGAACTCTGATAACATTGAAGTTATAGAATACCCATATACCCATTGATAAATATTTGAAAAAGTAAATATAATCTGATGCTTTACAAATTAATAATTTATCTATAAATTGAAAGCTCCTTTAAGGACAAATGATAACTCTCATACAAAATTTGAGAAAAGCAGGAGATTAACAGACACTAGAACTGCAGGATTTTGTTGTACACAATACAGGATAAGATGTTGGGGGTTCATTGTGTCTTTACTCACATCTTCCTGAATTATAGGAAATGTTTCTAACTTGCTGTTTTGGACAGCACTGTGATAGCACATGACATACTTTTACCACCAAGTAGTATACTTTTTAATATCCTCTTACAAAATTTTCAGCAGTATGCCATGTCATCTAATTACTCAAATCCTTCTTATGTCTGCATAAACCAACACATAATTAGAAGCTTGATGAGGACTGTTTCTCATGATTGTATGTCTTGTACCAAAGCTAGTAATGATTTTCCAGATTATGTAAGTTTCATGGGTCTCTAGAGTCCATGTCATCAGACTTTTCTTTAATGATAATGTTCATAATTCATTTTTATCATCTAGTGATTGATAAAACTTCCTGTAAAGATTTATCACAAACTCTCTGGTCTATAATTGTTTTAAAATTATTTTAGAGAAAGGGATGTAACATAGAATATTTTATATGCTCTTATTATATTTTACAAAGTCCATTCTCTATCTTACCCTATGTTTAGGGTCATATTATAGATTTATTTATTCCACACAGGGGAAGTATCTTAATAAATCTTCTAATTTTGTTTAAATATATGTATATCATACCTCATTAATGTTTCCAACCCTGTTTCTCCTATACATTGTTATTTTAATAAATTCTATTATATGCTATCTGAAGTGTTCCTTCTCTTTTAATTATTTTTTAACAATTTTAAGAAGTTTGGTTAGTATATTTTTAACTTTCTTGTTTTCAAATAATCTTTATTATAAATTTGTTTCTATTAAATAATACATAAAAGAAAAAAAATTTCATATTTATAAGATACATATGACTTTTTTATGCATATATACATTGTGTTATATTTAAATCAGGATAAATAAATTTATCTCTTCAAGCCTTTATCAATTCTTTAAATCTTTCCTTCTGATTCTTGAAATATGCAGTATATTATTATTACCAGCAGTCATCCAACTGTCAATAGTACACCAGAATATCTGCTATCTAACTATAATTTTAACCTATTGCTCAACCTCTTCCTGATCCTATCTTAACCTACTTTTTCAACCTCTATTAACCACCATTATATTTCCAACCTCCATGAAATAAACTTTTTTTAAATTTAATATATAAGGAGATCATATAGTACCTTTCTTTTGCTGACTGGTTTATTTCATTTAACATAATGATCATCAGTTCCACACATGAGTAACAAATTATCAGATTTCATTCTATTTGTGTCTGAATAGTATTGTGTGTGTGTGTGTGTTATTGTTTAGATATTAGGTACCCCTAAAAGCTCATGTTTGAGACAATGTACGAAAGTTTGAAGGTGAAATATGTGGATTATGAGAACCTCAATCTAATAAGTGGACTGATCTGTTAATAGGGCTTAAATGGGCATTAATTGTAGGCAGGTAGGTTGTGACTGAAAGAGCTGGGTTATTGCGGGCATGCTTTTAGGGTTTATATTTTTTCCGTGGTGAGTGGAGCTCTCTCCCTGTTTCCTGGTGCCGTGTTCTGAGCTGCTTTCTTCTGCCATATCTTTCTGCCATGATCTTCTTCCTCTCCTCTGACCCAGAGCAATGGAGTTGTTGGTCTGTGGACAGAGACCTCTGAAACCCTTAGCACCAAATAAGCTTTTCCTCCTTTACATTGTTCTTGTCAGGTGTTTAGTTCACCATAGTGAAAATGCTATGTGTTTGTGTGTATGTAATACATTTTATTTATCCATTAATCAGTTGATGGACTTGTAAATTGTTTTCATTTATTGGCTAATTTTAAGAGTGATGCAGTAAATATGGGAATAGAGATGTCTCTCCGCCATACTGATTTCTCTTACTTTGTATGTGTTTCCAGTTTGGGGGTTGTTGGTTCAAAGGGTATTTCTGGTTTTAATTTTTGAAGAGCTTCCATATTGTTTTCCATTTTTCATTATGGCTGTACTAATTTACATTTCCACTGATAAAATACAAATGTTCCCTTTTCTAGACATCTTCCCCAGCAGTTGCTATCTTTAGTAATTTGATAATAGCCATGCTTACTAGAATGAGGTAATGACTTGTGGTTTTGACTTGCATTTCCCTGGTGATTCATAATGTTGAGAATTTTTTCATGAATCTGTTTGCCGTTTGTATGTCTTCTTTCAAACCTGTATATTTGGTCCTAACACCCATTTTTTTTTAACTGAGTCATTTTTTTTCTTTTCCTGTTGAACGTTGTGAGTGAAATGACAATCTACAGAAAGTGAGAAAATATTTGCAAACTAACTTAATAATTGTTTATGAAGAGTTATTTACTTTAAAGAAAAAAAACTGAAACCAAACTCACAATCTCAAAGCAGCACATCTATTTGTTATCTATAGTTTTAATTTTTAAGTAATCATTTCCTTTACATATATGGAAATGTATGTATAACAAAAAATGATTTCATGAAATTGTGATTTTTCTAATATTGGTGGTAATTTTTGTGTTTCCATCAATGTCTTATGAAAATATTTCCTAAAGTATATAAATATATATACCAGAGGACAAATTAAGGAGATTTCAAAACATAGCTCTATGGGTATAATCTTCAGCTTCTTGGCTTCCCACCCCAAATATAGTTATAAGACACCAAAATATAGTACATGAGACCATTGTAAACTTCATATTCAAAAAAGAACATATATTGCTATAATACTACCAACACATAATGCATTTGTATCTACCAGATAAAATGTTTTATAATTTAGTTTATATAGATATTTAAACACATTAATTAGCATAATATGATTTTCATAAGGAAAGGAACTGTATGTGTATTGCTATGTAGTTTCAATTTGGTGGCATCAGTTTAATGAAATGAAACAAATACTGATTTTTTTTTTTTTTTACAATATAACAATTTCGATATCTGTGACAAAATGTGGTCACTAGATGGCAAATGCATTACACTTTCCAACATTAACTGTGGCTTTGGAACTAGTGATAATTTAAAAATTTTTTTTAGATATTATCTTTCTTGTCACAGTGTATTAAGAGGTGTGTGGTTTATTATCTGAATTTAAACAATCAGCAACAACAAGACAAAATTTACAATGTGTTGAACCTCACATTGATCATTAAGAAAACAAATGATGCAATTCCCATAGAATTATTGATGGGACTTATATAAAAACAGACTAGAGGACAAATGTAATGGTGACTCTATTAACTTTTATTTAAGATATTCTATATATCAGGCATTTTGTAAGCACTTAACATGACATTATTGATCAACATTCTGGTGGGTATTGTGTTTCTTTTGTTTCATTTTTAAATAACATTTGTCTATAATTTTAATTATATGACTGCTGCTGCTTAGACATTGGTCACTATATGTATCACTGAGTATCATTATAGTTACTATATACCTAGTACAGAGCCTCATTTACTTTTTATTATAAGTAGGTAAAAGAAACAAGAGTTAAATACTGTGTATTACTCAAACTATGTTAGTACAAATATCAACAAAATCTCAGTATTTTTCAATACAAAACTTCTGGGTTGGTAATTGGGCTGTAGCATCAAGCTCTGGAATTGAATCTGGTTTCTGATATGCTGCACATGTTCTGTTGATTCAGGAAAAAGGCTGCAGGAATAGATTTCATCTGTTATGTGCTGTTTGAAAATTTCCATGGTAAAATGCAAAATGCAATTTGAAAACAAGGCACAACACAGAACAGTACAAGGAGATATATATATATATATATATATATATATATATATATATATATATATATATATATATCACCAAGCTTCAGTAACTACCAATGCTTTGCATTCTAATTCTAGGAATTTTTGTATTTTTCTGTTTTCCAATAAGAAACTTTGATCATTGGGTTAAATAGTAAAAATTTCTAAATTTTGGGTTAAATAATATTGAAGCATAGGACTTATGGCTTCTTCAAGGCCTTGAAACAATACAGTTTTTAGGAGTTCTTACATTACTTCAAACACAGTATGGTTTAATAAAATGATATCAGTGTCTTTGTGTTGAGTTCAAATGTATGGCATAAATCATCACACTATATCTGGCCATGCTATAAAACATGCTGAACAAAAAAAGTTTCAGAATACAATTTGTTACATTCCTTCAGATATTTTTCTAATATTTTCATTGTTGTATGACATGAAACTAAATTTCACCTTAGAAGAGATGTAATTTTGAGAGCTGAGTATTTTCTTGACCTCTTTATCCCTTATTGATGCTTGTTCATACTTTCTTCTCAATTATAAACAATACATTAAAAAATGGAACCCCAAAATTATCCTATTTTTCCATACTTCTTAACATTGGAGTAAACAATGAAATGTTGCATAGATGGATACCTGGACTCAGTAGGAGTTTCTAAGTGCTGATTTTCTACTCCAGCACCATACTTATATCTCCAATTCACATGTACTAAATTTTCTAAATAATGACAGTATCAAATATTTACTTTCTCATTCAGTTAAAATTATACATGGATAGACACAACCTAAACATATTTTGTCAGGGAAACCAACAAGTATGGCAAAATTGTATTCACACACATTACATTCACATGTTCCTTTTTCTAATTTACTTCTTTAGTATTCCAACCATTATTAATAACCATAATAAGTAATTATGGTAGCAAACAAATGGGATTATGTGATGTGCTTTATCACTTACTAGGAGTGATTGCTTTAGTCAGCATTTTGCTGCTGTGACCAAAAGACCTGACAAGAACAATCAGAGGAGGGAAATTTCATTAAGGGGCTTGTGGTCTCAGAGGTCTCAGTCTATAGATAGCCAACTCCATTCCTCAGGGCCCAAAGTAAGGTAGAACATCATGGCAGAAAAGATATGGCAGAGGAAAGCAGGTCAAGACATGGCACCAGAAAGCAGAGAGAGCTCTGACTCCAACCACACCCTACCTACCTATAGTTAGCAGCAAGTTAATCCCTTTTAGGGGATTAATTAACTGATTAAGTTAAACCTCTCATAATTTAATTATTTCCCTCTAAATTGTCTTACACATGGGCTTTTAGGAGATACATCATATCTAAACTATAAAAGTGATTTTCCTGCCTTGAAGAAGTCCTTTACGCTGGTTATGATTTTGCTTTTTACTGAATATGTCACATTTTGCCCATGGAATATAAAGAATAAAAATAATATGCATGCTATTCCTGGGATTAGGAGACAAGTCCAGCAACAATAATATACTGTTAATTAAGTAGAGGATAGGAGAATTATTATTTGTTTAGGGGGTAGAATATATGTAGAATAATTTTAGAAAATGAAATAGAATGGACAGTTGCATAAGACCCATGTACTTATTGCTTAAGTCTAGATATCAGATTTTTGTACCAGTTTATAAAGGACTCAACAGATGCTGAACTCTTTATGAATATTCACTGATTTAAAATCTGCATAGCAATCATATGACATTTGTACTCTTATTTGTGAATTATATAGAGAGAGATTGAGATACAGTTAAGTTTAGTAGTTATCTCCAGGATCAGAGTCTAAGTACTAATTTCCCATTATGCTTTCAGGAAACACAGCCAGTATATTACTCTGAACAATTTGTTCTTGCAGTGGATAGCCACAACTAATATATTAAATAGATAGAACATCCAAGCAGCCATATAAAATATTCTGGTCACATGAAAAACAACATTCTGATATTTGTCAGTTGGAATGCACCTAGTCTAAGTTTTAAAATAAAATCTCTGAATGTTTTATTCTATTTTTTACTTCTTACGGTATTTAATTTTAGATATTGGTTTTAAAATATCAAATTCATAATATGAGATGAAATGCAAGCAGATTATGAAAATATCCTTGATTATGTTAAAGTATGCATATATATGTATTACTTATATATAAGTAATATACTTATATATTATACATATATATATGTATTACTTGCTATACATATAAGAATCTACTAAGATATTTTCCATCTAGAGTTCTTTGACAGAAAACTATATGTATTTCTTTCTTCCTTTCTTTTCCATCTAATCATTGACTAAACACTGTTGATTTCACCAGGATCTATTTGTGGAATCTACTCAGTTCTCTCCATGTCCACTAATTCTGCATTTCTCCAGAACATTATCACTGAAGTTTTCCAGTGGATCTCCTTGCCACACTGTCTTGGTATATTTAGACTGCCATACCAAAGGACCATAAATTCAGTGACTTAAACAGGGAAATTTATTTCTCATAGTTGTAGAAACCAGAAAATCCAAGATCATAGGGCTGGCAGGGAGGATTTGGTGTTGATTGAGGCCACTTTTCATGAGGCATAGATTTCTTATGTCCCTTTCCGCATTTGCTAAAAGTCACTGGCTTGATTTTTTGGTAACCAAGACATTAATACTGTAAAGAGTGCTTTATCATGAAGTAATTACCTACCAAAGCTGCCATCTCCTAACTATAACACCCTTTCTTTCTTTTTTTTTTTTAAGAGGAGAGAGAGAGAGAATTTTTTAATATATATTTTTTAGTTTTTTTCCAGTGGACACAGCATCTTTGTATGTGGTGCTGAGGATTGAACCCGGGCCTCACACATTCCAGGCGAGCGCGCTTCAGCCACATCCCCAACCCATCACCCTTTCTAATTTATCCTTCACCTTGCAGTGTGAGATCTTTTTAAATTACAAATTCATACACCTTTCTCTTCTTCCTGAAACTTTCCACATCCTTTTCCAATTGTTGGTAAATCACTGAAACTCCTTCCCTTCCCTTGTCTTTATATTTTAGGAGTGCCATTTAAACCTAATTTACATTGCATACAATTGACCCATTACATATACAAGTAAAAATCTTTTACTGTATTCCTACAATTGTGGAATCATCAGACTGATCAGTGTTAGAACATTTCCATCTCTCACTCTCAGTCATCTTACTACCATCTCCCATTCCCCTGCCAGTCCTGATTAACCACTCCTGCATCTTATTTGTATAGATTTACCTCTCTTGGAAATTTGAAATAAATGGAATCATTCAATATTTGGCTTTTATTACAGGCTTTTTCTACTTAGAAAAATATTTTCAAGATTCCTCCAAGTTGAAGTACATGCAAACACTTAATAACATTTTTTTTGCTAAATATTTCTTTATATGAATTTTAAAACCATGCATCAGTGGATGAACATTTGTTTCTGTTTTAAATGTCAGGTTTTATTCATAATACTATTATGAGTATTCATGTACAAGTTTTTGTGTGGATATATATCTTCATTTCTCTTGAGAATATAATTGCTAATTTGTTTGGTAACTCAAGGTTTACCATTTGGAGACACTATCAGACTTTTCTCAATAAACCTGCACCATTTTACATGCCCACATGGTGTGTATAAAGATTCCAACTTCTCTGCATCCATTCACTCAAGCATTTGTTATTAGGTTTTAAGTCACTCCAGTTTGAAGAAAGTAGTATGATGGTTATGATCTCTATTTCCCTAAGGACTAATGATGTTGTACCTCTTTTCATGTTGTTTTGTTTGTTTGTTTTTAGTTTTCCCAAGGCTTTTGAGATTCTTTATCATAGTTTATTTTATTTATCTAACTTCTCCAACTTAAACATTCTCCTTATTATTTTGAATTTGGCAGCTTGAGTGAACTCCTTTCAATTCTTTGAATTTTTTTCTCTCAAGTGTAGGCCTACATACTTCCCATTTCCTTTCCACTTTGCCCTGATTTGCTTGCCAAGGCTTACTTTATGCACATACAACAGGTGTGATTGAATACAGATCCACACTCAGGAGCACCCAATGCTTATTATTACTTGTTCTCATCTTGAAATTTTAATACATTTTAAACGAGAAATCACATTTATTTTTTTTTCTGTGGGCCTGAAAATTTGTAGTCATACTATTACCTGTATTATTATTATTACTTGTCCTTCTGTTTAGAAATACGTACAAGAAACTGTTCCTCACTTCTGTAGATCATATTTGATATTCTTCCTGAATCTATACCATAATTAATTATAATTTGTCATTTTCTATTATAAGCATGTTTACTTGATTTACCAATAGCTTGCCTTTCTTATCAATTTTTCTACCCTCAGAATCTAGTCCAGTGCCTGTATACCACTAGCTGTGGTACAATATGCAGTTCAACATCACAATTTAGCCTCAGGTGGTTAGGCGTATAGAAAATGTATTTCAGATCAAAAATTCTAGGGTCAGACTAGCTGGGCAGGTAGCTACTATCAGTTATAAGCTATAGACTCTGAGTCCTGCATAGGTCATTTAATGTTCTGTGCCATAATGTCTTCTTCTGAAAATGAGGCTACTAGTTCTAATCCCATGGTAGAATTATGGGATTCATTTAAATAATAAGTGGAGAAAAATTAAAATTCTGAAAAACAGTTACCATTTATCCATCATGTTACCTATTAAAATTATTATACTAAATTATTATTTGTTGAATAAATTTTTGATTATATGTGAAAGAGAAAGAAAATAGCACTACTACCTGGTATAAAATAACCAGAACTTTTATTGCACATATTAATTTTTATTATACTGACTTATACTGCTAGGAGAAAGGGTAATTGTACAAAAGTTTAGTTCATGAAGTCAAGATAGAGAATTAGGAATCTGGGAGCAAGCCCAGAAGGAAGAAAATTGATGCTAATAGCTAATACAAGAATCTTATAAGGAGGAAAGAAAAGCCTTCCATTTAAAATTATTTGATGACTGCAGGAATTGTTCAATGAAATACTAACACAATTTTGAGAAATTTGGATAAATAATGGTAAACTGTAGACTACTTTCCTTTTGCATATTCAGCAGTTATGCTTTCTCTTTTAAGTGTGTGAAGTTGGGTTTAATTGACTATAGGTAGAGATATAATGCCATTAGGAAGAAAGTACATGATATATAATTCACAGGTACAAAATTAGATGGAGTTTTTTGTTAGTCTACATTTGTCTTGGGTTCTGCATGCAGTCTCTACTCACCTGTTTTACATCATGAGACCCCATATCCCTTTACTTCCTCCTGGGTGTCTGCTGGCCTATCTCTGTTCACTCAAGAAAAAGCCTATGAACATGGCACTTTGTATATTTACAATTTTGCTACAATTAAAATTGCCAACAGAATTTTTAAAGATGGAACTAAATCAAGATATTTGATTAAGTAATACTTAAAAGGACAGAAAACTTTAAGCTTAATTAATTTATAAAATATTGAAATACTATTCAAATAAGAAGTTTTTAAACTGACCTTCTAGAAAGGCAAAGAATATAACAGCAAATCAAATTTCAGAGTGTGCATTTCTATGAAGGGTAAGAATAATAATGTGCAGTCAGACAATTTGCTTTCTAATCATCTTACTTAATTCAGTGATAGAACCTGGAAACACTAGGTAGACAGCTAAAATGTCCATTAACCTGTCTCAATCAAATATCAGATGTATTAAATGAATCTTCTTTAGGTATTGAATCAAAGCCAAGATATAAATGAAATTTCTTTCAGATATGTGCAATGTCTCTTTATAGCACAAAGAGAGAGATGTCCTTTAGAATGTCAGATATGTGAAGGAATGACTTTGGTCTTCCAGTGTAAGTATTTGAGTTAAAAGCACATAGAATCTCTCTATGAATGCAATGTTAACTCTGAAAATAATAATTTCCCAGTCAATCACACATTGTTTGATTCATTTAAGGAAAAGAAACTGTATTTCTCCAAAATTTCTGTTAACAATTTCATATATATGGATAATAACTTTGAAGTACCAATATTATTACTAATATCATACTGATTTTTGTACAGTGATGATATTTACAACAATAGAGATGGGGAAGAAGAAATATTCATGAAGTTGCCATGAGAATTAAAATAAGATCAGTTGCATTTTAAAATTATTCACAGCTACACAAAAAATACTGTCTTCAGCTGTAATGACTTTGTGTCAAAGAAATATAGGCAATATCATTTCAGTGGCTTTCACAGAGTATGGGAGTCCTTCTGGGTCAGGATCAACCTAAAGGTATAATTGTTCTCTCTAAAATCCAAAGACCCCTGTCTTTATACTCAAAGAAGTGCAACCAGAGACTGTGAACAGGTGAGGTGGACAGCAGATAGGTTGAAGAAAATATTGTTTCTGAAAATAGAAAAGGATAACGTTGAGAAAGTTGACAGACTCACATCTTTTAGCAATTGGAAAATAAGTAAATTAAATTTTAGAAACTGATCCGAGAGTGAGCACATAGTATATAGCATGGGTCTTGGAAAATAATTACAATCATTCATTGAAAAAAAGAACAGATTGTGCTGGTGGTGGAGAATGATGATTTTAGACCTGTGCATTGTGATTTAAGGCAGGTCTCAAAGGGTCATGCTCTGGAACTAAGATATCTGACTCCACATCTCCAAGGAAAGACGGATTCTGACAGGAGAAAGATTCATGGGAGGGCATCAGTTTAGCTGTGGGCAGGCAAGAGAGGGCCTAACTGGAGTGTGTGCACTGAAAAGAGAATAATATCCAGGGAGGAATCCAAGGTTCCTCTATGGTGAGAGAAATCTGCAGCAGAGACCAAGAGGTAGTCAGAGAAGCACACTGGGAGCACACTGGGCAGGTGGATGTCCTGAGAGCCAGCAGAGTCAGTGCTTAAAAAGAGAAGCCTGGCTCAAGGGCGTGAGATTATGAAAATCCTCCAGTCATTTTAGGAAGAAATTGGTGATTTGGCTTTTGGGTTTACTAATTCTGATTTTAAACTTCTGTCAATTTTTCATTTTTTGTCCTTTTCTCTCAATTAATTAAATCAATTTGGCAGCTGAACATCTTAAAAATTAGAATATCTCACTTTACTTTTTATTTTAACAATATTTAGATTTTGGTGAACGTATTTTGGGCATAGCAATCCTATTCTAAGTTGCTTGGTTTTGAACACCACCTTTCTGATAGTAAACAAAATATGAGTGACTGGATAATTTAATCAATTTAAATTAGATTTAAGATTATCTAATAACTACATTAATAAATAAAGTTATGACAAGAAAGTAATTCTCCTGTGCCCTTAAATCAATATTATGATTAAGAAACATCTGTGAAATAGTCTTTGATATGAATAAAAAATAATTTGATGATAATCATAATCAAAGTTTTTATGAAACAATTTTCACATGTACTAAAATTTATGTGAATTTTGGTCACATATAAAATTGATCATTTTTGTAAGATAGACATTTTAAACATACATGTATAGTATATAATAATTCATTGAGGCACTGAAACCTCAAATACTGAAAATAATCTATTAAAAACAGTAAATTACTTTTTCTAATGAATTATAAATTGTTAAAAGTTTGCTATCTTTTCTATTTGAAGTAAAATTCAATCAATATACTAGCTTTGTTTATGTGTGAGTGTTATGAAGGTATTTATGTGATTGAAAAAAAATTTTATGTGGTATGCTAGTTAAATTGCAACAAGAATTCTCATTGGAAATATAATCTATACAATATTCAATTGTAAGCAATTCCTTTATTTGAATCAATATCCCTGAAATAAATGATTAATCATTTCTATATTGTTTCTAATGACTTCCTAAGAACAAGTTAAGTAGTGATTACTATGTGTTTAATAATTTATCTGTGATGAATATGGTGTAAATTTTGCTTATGTGTGATACTATTTTACCATTCAAAAATGAATAAGACAAAATACCTAACCAAAATATAGCAGAAATATGATTTTCATTGGTAGTTTTTAGACAGCATTTGTATTCGCAGTGAATATAATTGGAAACCAACAAAATCCTTCCAAGAAGAACATGAAAACTTTTTAAAAAGCAAAAAGCATACTAAATATGAGTGATTGATAAAATATATATCCAAATGGTCACTACATGTCAGTGTCCCTGTAAGAAAGGCAGCAAGTGAAGTGGATAAGATAAAGAACAATAAGTAAAAAATGCAGAAACAGTACTTTTGAAATTTTTTAAAATGCTGATGTGAGGTTATTTTCATTTGTATGCATATTTAATAAGCATCATGAGTATGATCATTGTTTTAGACAAACAAGCATAAAATCTTTCTTTTTCCTGAATCAATGTAAACAGAGCCCAGACGGCCGCATTGAAGTCAAAGGGCAACATGGAAGCTCATCACTGCATATTAAAGATGTAAAGCTGTCAGATTCAGGGAGGTACGACTGTGAAGCAGCAAGTAGAATTGGAGGACATCAAAAGAGCATGTACCTTGATATTGAATGTAAGTTACTTTCAATTTGTATGTTTATTAAAGCAAATTCATCTGCCTTGAAAAATATGATTTTTAAAAGAAAATCAAAATACATGTGCAATTCCTGTTTCAGTGTTTAATGAATAGCATTTAGAAGGAATGTAGCCATTCAAAGTCAGTTATTAGAGACATCTAGTGGAGGTAATGGGACATTTCACAGAGCTGCATATTTAATGGCCCATCCTGGAATGATGACTTTCGTTTTTATAATATTTAACCCCAAACTGAGCGTTAGCTAAATCATATCACTTATCAAAAATGATCAATGACTCCTTAGACTTTTACATGTGCTTTTAAAAATATATCATGATTCTGTGCCTCACATATGCAAAGACTCTTTTCATTTCTTATTCTTTTGTTAAATTATTTTGCATCTTCTTAAGATATGAAACACTATCATAAATACAGTGAAATGCATCAGTACTTCTATTTTATCCAGATTGTGTTTGTTGTCTGTCTTGAAAATAGGACAATTACTAGGCCAGTTTTTAGAGTAAATTTGAAAAAAAAAAAGTGTTCATGACTATGAGATTGGGAAGCAAGAAGGCTAATGCAAGCTGGGCTTTCACAGTTCACTTTAAGTCATTGAATAGAATTTTAAAGTAAGATGCTATATATGTTATTTAAAAAGGAAGAAATTTAGCATCATTCTCAATAAATATTTATGAACCATCAGTGTTAGAAACTCTCTGATGCTTGAAGGAACATAGCTGTGTTAGTAGAAATGTTTGAGATAACTCTTGTTGACAAAACATTTCTATGGGCATATTTCTGGTACATTTATATTGATAGAAAGCAACAGTAACTGTGAAAAAAAAAGACACATTTTCTATTGAGAATCCCTTTAGAAAGAAAACACTTTTTCAAGAATTGACATAAGTTAAGTATGTTATTTTACATATTTATTCACTTTGCTAATATTAGGTGACTTCCAAGAAAGTCATTTTATTTTCATCACATGTCTTAAAAACCGAACAGATAGACAAATAGCCCTGATATTGTGGAGAATGTACAAAGGAGGAAGTGATAATATTAAATTACTTCATATGCTTTTTCTCCCCTCATATTATGTGCAGCTATTTTTTCATCATCATTATTGTACATTCCTTCCTCAGGTCATCAATGGGAAAAATGAAAATATTCCTCAAACTTCCACCTGTTTATATTTTGTAATTTGAAATATGTTTATTTAGAACAAAATTTTCTTTACATTTTTGTCTTTGTTTAATATTTATATAAATAAAAGTAAACCTAAGGTCTTAATATATGATTAACATTTGAAGGTGCCCAACAATTTTTAAGACAAGACCTTTGAATACTACTGGCTTCTTCCAACTATTCAAACAAGGGCTAGGCAACTTACTCTAAGAAAACAATATTTAGGACTTATTTTGTCTTTTAAAAATAAATTAAAAGTTATTTAACATATTGTAAGACTATTATTAAATCCCTGTTGCAAGTAATTACAAAAGGGGAGCTTTTGAAAAATGTACATAGTTGATATTTCCAAGACAGGGTAAGGCAGAATGGCTCATGACACTAGACTGTTAAGATTAACTAATATGCTCGTTCTAAGGTTGGTGCTATTCAGCAGTATAACTTGCATTCTTGGGATCTCAGATTCTTTCTTTATGGAATAAAAGGTTTATTTTTGTGGCATCTTTATACTCAAACCATTAAAAAGTGCTTTTCCTCAAGCATAGCCATATCCATAAAAGATACCTTAGGACTTCTGCATTATCATCCATGAATGACTGCATAGGTGTCTGTATGACATAAATAAAAACCTAGACTATGATATGTAATTTCTCTATTCTAAAACCTCATGAAAAAACATATAAAAGCCAATTGTATCTACCTTAAGATTCAGGTTCTGTGATGAGTGAAAGCAGACACACAGAAGAATAAAACAGATCCTCCTTTATTGGAACACCAGGACTAACAAGATTAAATCAAACTTAACACATATTCATATGTGAAAGGGATAGGTGGAGAAAAACTTGGAGATAATGTGAAATTCTAATATATAATGATATGATATTTTTAGTTGTCACCGATTTTAACTATGTAGAAAATGATAAAAGTGATGTTATATTACAATGTGAATTCTTTGCTATTGTAATATTTTAGTAAAATGAATAATTTAATATAAAAATACTTAGGATACCTAGTTTATCTATATCTATTTTAGGATATCTATTTTTCAAGGACTGATTTCTAACAAAGCACTATTTTCTTTTGATCACAAATTCATTTCTCCTTTATAGGCTTAAATATTAATTATTTTCAGCTTATGTATGTTGAGATAAGTGTTTATCCTAAAGTTCAAAATAAAATTATATAGTTTCCTTGTATATTTTATAATTCATATGCAAATAATCATGTACTATTATTTTTATTTCATATTTTAAAATATTTCTTTTACATTCATTAGGGGCATATTGTAAACATTTTTCTGTATTTATGGTATATAAATAAGGTGTTTTTGAAAAATGTATTATTTATATTATTCTTGATTGGCAAATTATAATTATATATATTTATGGGATACAATAGGATGTTTTGATGTATTTATACAGTATTCAACAATTAAATTAAAATGACTAACATATTTGTATATTAATATATATTACCAATTTATTTTATGGTGAGACATTTAAAATTTGCCCTCTTAGTTATTTTAAATATGCAATACATTATTATTGATGATAGCCATCTGGCTATGCAATAGACTTCCAAACCTATATCTCCTAACTATTTGAAACTTTGCATCCTGTGTTCAGCAGCTTCCCTTCTCCTTCCTTTTCACCCCTCCAGGCTTTGGTAACTATCATTGAACTCTATAAAGTATGAACTCAATTTTATTAAATCCCATGAACAAGTGAGCTCATACAATATTTTTCTCTCTGTGCCTGACTTGTTTCACTTACTGTAATGCCTTCCATATTCATCCATGTTACAATTGAAAAGTAAGTCTTTGGGTGTACATACCACATTTTCTTTATGCTTGTATCCTGGATGGGCATTAATATTTATTGCATATCTTGACTATTGTGAATAATGCTACAGTGAATATGGGTGTACAGATTCTCTAGAGGCTGCTAATTTTATTTCCACTTAGTAATGTGCCCACAAGGATTACTGGATCATATGGTGCTTTTTGTTGTTGTTATTGTTGTTATTTTCCCTTGAGGAACCTCCATGCAGTTTTCCATGGAGGCAACACTAATTTACTTTTCAACTTACGGCATACTATAAAAGCTTGTTTCCTTTTCTCTGCATCCTCTTCAATACTTATCTGTCATCTCCTTAATATAAACTATTTTAACAGGTATGAGATGATACCTTAATATGGATTTAGTTTGCATTTTTCTAATTAGTGAAGCTATATATTTTTTCATGTATTGTCCAGTTAAGTATCTTCTTTTGAGAAAGGTAAGTTCAAGTCCTTTGACCATTTTAAAATTACATAATGCCTTTTCTTGCTATTGAATTCAGTTCCTTGTGTGTATTGAATATTAATTCTTTGGCAAGTGTATTATTTTATAATATTTTCTCCCATTCCATTATTTATCTTTGCTGAGCTCTTTCATTTAATATTCATTGACACATATATCTGTATATCAATAATTTATTATGTTTCTTTCTTTTATTCTATTATACACAGATCATAGAAGTTTTCTGGTATGTTGGTGGCCATTTTTTTGTTTTCAGATATTGGATATTATGCAAAACATGAATATTTTTTGAGAATCATGTGGGCATATGCTTTCTGCTTCATGAAAATAAATATTTTAAACATTTTTTCTAGTCTATTTATTTATTTATTTATTTATTTATTTTATACCTAGTGGAAATACTATCTCTGCAGCCCTTTGGGTTTTGTGGTATTGTTGTTTTGTCTTGTTTTGTTGTTTCTTTGGGGGTTTTTGTTTGTTTATTTGTTTGTTTTGAGACAGGGTCTTGTTTAACTGTTCAACTGGCCTTGAGCTTGAGAAATTCTCCTGTCTCAGCCTCCCAAGCAGCTAGGATTACAGACATGTGCAGTCATGCCCACTTTCAATTTTCTTTGGCTTTTTTTTTTTTTAATACCAGGGATTGAACCCAGGGGTTCTTAACCACTGAGCAACATCCCAGTCCTTTTTTAATATTTTATTTAGAGATAGAGTCTCACTGAGTTGCCTAGGGCCTAGCTAAATTGCTGAAGCTGACATTGAACTTGTGATCCTCCTGCCCCAGCCTCCCAAGCCACCACCATACCTTGCCGGGTTTCTGTTCCCATGACTAAAAGGCTCAGGGGTTACTCCAGTTGAACTGGGCTAACTGGGCTGCACAAAATAACTACACAAGAGATACAAATACCTTTTTCTTTGGGGTTGCTGTGACGGCTCCTCTGACCTTAAAGGTCCACAGAAAGAGAGAGAGAGAGAGAGAGCATGCGCTGACCCCTTTTATTGAGGAGAAGCTATTCAAATGAGGCAAGGGGTCAGGTATCAGGGGGCTGAGTCTATCTTCATGATGTCCACTGTCAGCAGGTTGACTGACACCTGGGTAGGCCACACCCAAGGGCACAGTAAGAGGAGGGGACACACACAAGGCACTTCCAAGGAAGATTCTGTCCTAAACAGGGCAAGGGGTTATATTACAAAGGAACAGGTGAGCATAGCTTCACCCATGGGGCTGTAGCAAGACACACCCATTTCTGTGACTGAGCGCCTCAGCACCCAGCTGGGGAATGTAACTCAGTCACCGGTAAGGTTGGCCTCCCACAATGCCTGATTTCTGTGGCATCTTAATGTAGAATTTGAAAAGGTAAAGTTTGAAGTTTTCACTAATTCCAGTTTATCAAATACATAAATTTGGACTTTTAAGGTCATACAGCTTATATTCTTTTTAAGAAACCATTACCTAGTAAAAGGTCTGGGAGACTTCTGCATATGCTTGCATTTTAAACTTTGTGGACTTAAGTTTTACATTAAGGTCTTCTAAGTCTATTTTGAGTCCATTTTTTGGATTTGTTTATTATATTTCCATTTATATATCTAGTAGATATTGCACCACATTTTGATAAAATATCTTACTTTATCTAGCTAGGCATTTGCCGAAATTATTGATCTGTTCCAAGTTTTAGCTTTTAGTTTTTTAAAATTTATAATTTCCATCATTTATCTGTGTTCTAGTTTGACATTTTCTGTTTTGCTTTCTTTATTTCCTGTCTCTTATATGTTTTGCATTCACTTTTCTCTTTATTTATGAATTTTTAATGTGAACTCTTAGGGAATTTATTTTAGGTATTTCATATGTTTTTAACAAGTCATGTAAAACTCACCTGTCCTGCTGAACTTTGCTTTATTTGTGTTTAGCAAATTATGATGTGCTGCATTCTTGTTATCACATGTGTCCCTTTACAGTCACTCTTATCAACTGACCTTTTTATTATTAACGTCATTATATATTGCATCCATATCCATCCACAATCTAACTGAAAATAATAATAACACTAGTTTCACATAGTTATGAAGATTTTTAAAAACTGGAGAGAAAAATTTTTTGTATTTATTCATTTAAATACCATTTCTTTTGCTTTTCCATTTTCCTTGAAAACCTAAATTTTCTATTAACCCCCCAAAATTTCTTTATTTCTTGTACAGCAGATTTCCTTGGAATAAAGTGAATTAGATTTTTTTTTTTCATGTAGAAAGATCAACTCCTGAACCATTTTATTTATGAAATTTTTATTGGTAAGAGTTCTGGGTTGACATTTCTTTAGATTTGTTTTCACATTCTTGTAAGTTTTTTTTTCTAAGAGAAATCTATGTAATTTGTATTGTTTTTCATTTCTGTGTCATGTATCATTTTTATCTAGCTGTTTCAAGCTATTTTATTTATCTTTGTTATTTTCCAGTTTAATGATAATGTGTCTAGATATGATTTTCTTTAAATGTTTCTGTTCAGTGTATGCTGAGTTTCTTCAAGCTGTAGATTCATGTTTGTCAATACACTTGGACAGTTTGGGGTCATTATTTCTTCAAATATTTTTTTTTCTCTCTAATCTTTTCATCACACTTTGACTTTACTTATACATGAGACCTTTCAAGATTATCTCAGAGGTAGAGAGACATCTCATAGACTCATGTCCCAGTGCTTTTGACACCACATCATTTTTGTTGTTTCCCTGTAACTCTTTACTGCATCGTCTATTTTCTGCAATTGGGCCTATAGAATAAGTGTTTTAATTCAGAAATTATTATGTTTTAGTTTTAAAGTTTCAATTTTTTGTGTTTTGGGTCTTCTGTCTCTTTGCTCACAATTTATGCTTTTCATTCATTTCTTTACCCCATGAACCATGGATAATGAATTCTAAAATCTCTGCTCTAAATCTACTGAGAGATAAATTCATCCTCTTGGTCATTTTAGGATTTGCATCTGTTAATTAATTTAGTCTTCTATTACAACTAAATAATCATAATATGTATGGAAGCTATTTAATAACCTTCCTTTTGGCAATTGAAACCTAATTTACATTAAATAAGATATTTAGAAATGTATAATAGTGATGTACTTCTTAGTACATTACATGAAAAACAATGGAAAGCTATTATTGTAATTAAACACATACATATTAGATATGCCTAAAATAATTTTATTATGCATTTTTCTTATCAAAAACCATTTATAAAGCTATAAAAATTAAACACACATTACATGGTGTCACAAAACCTCTTATTCTAAGAATTTTTACCACCTGAACTGAGCAACTACACTATAATGTTGCTAAGAGTTAGTGGGAAAGAATCAAACCATTTATAACTTGATAGCAGCCTCATTTACTATAATAATACTAAATTTAAAGTGTTAAAAGATTAAGCCTTTTTGCTCCAAACTTCTTTTGTTGTTCAGCTTAAGCAGATTCCTTGGCATATTGCCAGTTCATTTTCACTGTTTCAAAGGTGTTACCTTACTAAGAAGCAGGAGTTGAACTAAAGTTCCAATTTAGAAAACAAAGAGATAACAGGCATGTGATAGGTAGTTTAATGCAATAAGCACCAATTACACAGTATGTTTGATTATAATTAGAATATCATTAAGTTTTGTGAGTAGGTAGTCATTACATATTAACTATTAATTAGACTTAATTATTTTATGTGATAAATTTAATTTAACAGTAACATGGTAACAATGCATGTTAAGAAATATTGAATTTTTTCACTTACATTTTTTTCTAATTGAGTTTGCTGCAGCTGATTTTTAATTAATATTAGACATAATAGCAACTTGTAAATGTGCTTTCTCTGTAATATAAAAGAGGTACTTAGTAATATCAAATATATACTAAGGTTTTGGGAATACTAACTAATCTTGTGATACTGATTCATGTTTCTTCCATATTTACAAGCATTCAATAGAATTAATGGATGTGTGCTTTGTCCAATAATTCTTTATGCAAGTTTTAAAGTCTCTCAATATAATCGTGATTCTACCTTATAAGGTAGATAATATGGGAACATGAATTTAACATTAAATGAAAATTTAGTAAGCTTTTAGAAATTGCAAAAATTCCTTGGTCACAGCAGATACACATTTTATATCTGTGACTAAAATCTTGTCTTATGATCCTGACTTTTATACACACCATAATATATTTAGGATGTTTAAAACTTTAAAGAGAATGTCTCATTTGCAGATAAAACTTGGTTCCTCTGTCTGCAACTATTTAGATTTTATACCAAGTATGGTAATTTCAAGGACAGAAAAAGAGAATGTAAAACATCTCTTCATGCAGATGATTAAAAGAGAACATTTTAAAAGAAACATGAAAAGCCTTTAATTGCTCAACAGTATTTTTTAACCCAATCCTTGCATGAACTTCCTGGGGAAATGTCAAATATCAAATCAATCTCTCTCTCTCTCTCTCTCTCTCTCTCTCTCTCTCTCTCTCTCTCTCTCTCCTGTGCACAGATTCTGTTGCTTATTCTACTTTTATTACAATTTGTCTCTCTCTGAAATATACTAATTCAGATCAAAACTTGTTGTTAAAATGTATTTCAGAGATTAAGTGGTGAGATGTTTTTAGTATTTTAAAAAACATCCAATTCTTGAAAGGCTAAACCTTGGAAATGAATGAACACCAAACAAACAACTGGAATCAAGATTTTGTATAACTACTAGATTCCTCACTGTGTTGTGACACCTATTCCAACTCTAACAGAAAAACACTAAACCTTACCTCCACCTTGGTTTAGCTTTCTGTTCTTACTCAGGAATGAACACCTTGCCATAAGGATTCCAGTTGTCATTAGGACAGTCAAGGTGTATTTCAGGTTAGGGTTCTGTAGTGAGGTGTCATTGACAGAGTGATTTAAACAACAGACATTTCATCTTGCAGTTTTCATGTCTGGAAGTGTGAGATCAGGATGGGAGCATGGTGGGGGTGCTTTGTGAGGATGCAGTTCCTCCTTATGTCTTCACATGGCCTTTCCTTGGTGAATGCACACACAAATTTATTGTCTCTTTTTACAAGAGCATTAATCCCATTTTAACAATTCCACCCTGTGACTTCAAAAAAATCTTAGTATATCCCAGTGCCTCACTTCCACATTCCATCATAGTAAGAATTGGGGTTGTAACATACACATTTTGGACTTCACTGACTTCCCTGATATTTAGCCTTTTGACACAATAAGACACATGTAGCATATGTGACACATTGCTTGTTACCCCCATTCTTTCTTCTTCCTCCTCAGGATGTTTTTGGATTTATGGATAATGCAGATGCACCTTGTCCAGAGTAGTATATTGGTTTAAAATGCATTATCACAATTAAATGGACCTATTCATTTTTAATATAGCTCTTAGAAAAATATACATTGGACATCTAATCTGTGGTTGTCCATGCATCAAAGAAAATTGCACTTGCAATGGACAGCACTGTATAGAGGTTCATAATCTTAAGGAGTTCTTTAGAAATTATGGGAAGCTACCTAAGGGTTTTGATCAGAGAATAAACTGCCCACACTAAAGTTTGCAGAAATGCCCCTGGATGTGGTATTAAGAATAGGTTGAAAGGGATATAAAAGTGGAAACAGGGGGACCAGTATTGAAATAAATGAAGCTAATTTTATGGTGTGATTTTAATTTATTGACATCACTTCAACATACACTTATATAAGTATCAGGGCATATCCTTTATAAGAAAGAATAAATGGCATATTCAACATGCAGCAATTTTTATAGATTATATAAAACCTGAAACTGAATTTAGTATTAAATTATTGTATGTGTGTTGTGTTTGTCTTAGCTTATCTCAAATGATTTTCATGATTTTGTGTTAAGAAATTGTGCTAGCCATATTCTTAAGGAATATATGCAGTGCAACATTGCAAGAAAAAATATGAATTACAGGGATATAGGGATATTACATTCCTAATTGTAATGTAAAATTGGACGTTTTTTCTAATTATATGGTCAAAAGGGTAATATTGCTTAGTTTTAGTATACTATTTAGGTTTGTGAAAATATGCATATTTATATTTTCTCTAAGTGGATTCAACATGCTTGAATAATCATTACATATTGAATGAGAAAAAACATATTTGTCAATAAGTTGTTTTAAATTGATTAAAGGAGTAAATGGGATTTCTGTATCTTTCTTTAAAAACCTTTAATTATAATTATTCAGTTTACTATTTTTATCTTATAACTATAAGTAGAGTAGCATCAGTGCTTTTCAAACATGCAAATGATTGAAAGCAAATATTGCACCAAGTATCAGGAGTGAGAGTCTACTTACTAGATCAGCTTAGAAAGTATTATACAATAACATATAATTTAATGTACTTATAATTGCATGTCTCATAGAGTACAAAAGTGAACAGCAAGTGTAAAAATCTTTAAGAAGTAAAATCGTCACAGTTTTTAAAGATGTAGAAACTAAGAAAAATATAATATGGAATCTGTATAGTGAAAATACAGTGACTGATAGGACAGCATATATTCACATTAATCCATTTATTTCAATACAAAAAATTATTTAATACAAAAAATGTACATCAAGTGTTACCTTTCTATGTTCTAATATTATGGACACAATAAACCATCTACGTCCTTGGGATGGAGATGAAGTTTTGATGAGAGAAATTCACTTCTCCCAAGGACTGCTTTTAACACTCATGAATCTTAAAATGCTTTAACATGCAGCAATAATTAAATCTTTATTTAATTATAAATAAATCTTGGGAACAAACTCAGCAGTAAAATGTTTGCTCAACGTGCATGAGGTTGGGTTCAGTCCTCAGCACTGCAATAAATAAATAAATAAATAAATAAATAGATAGATAATATTATTTATTACATACAAGGCATTTGAAGACATTTCTTTTTGTTTAGACAATCTGATTTTTTGTATCTAGATAAAATTTTTCTAAGATTATAAGAGTAACTATTGGTGTGGTCTACTCAATGTCAAAAAGACTTTTATAAAACTTTATATTTTATTTTATCTCTGTGATTTTTTTCAGACTTAGTAAAATGATTGATTTTTGTCTCAATTGCTCTTCATTTATTAATGCTAAAACAGGAGTTATATGCATTTTTTCTTACCCTGACCAACATTTAATTTTATGACTGCTTATTTTACTTGTTTCAAAAATTTCATTTATATAATAAGCATTGTATATATAAACATTTCTGGTCGTATATTAATAAGCAAATTTATAATTTCATTTGAATAAATGCATATCATTTCTAAGGAAACTGACTTTTTTTATTAATAAAACAACTTTAACACTTCTATATGTCTACAAAAGCAATCATTCTTTCTTTGATAACTTAGACATTTTTATGGAGATTAATATCTGAAATCTAAATATCTACATGAAATTATGCCTAATAATAACAGTTATTTATGGAAAATTATATAAAGGTAAAAATGGCTATTACAACATAATGTTATTGTACTTCATGTGTCATATGAGGAAAGACATATTTGATAAATAGAAAGATTAATATTAGTAAGATGAATAAGTCACCTTGCTTATAACAAATCTTCTATTATGGTCAGAATTATTATATCATTAATAAACATTAAATTAAAGGGAAACCTGGTATATTCTAAGAAGTCATACACAGGCATTTCTTAATATGATTTGACTTGAGGGTCATAAAATATGCCAAGATTTATGCATAACTTGGTTGTTGAAATTTAATACAAAAAATGCACATCAAGTGTTACAGCTAATTGGCAATAAGCATTCATCTAATTTAGTATTCCATGTGGCCATTTGAATTCCCATGGTACATGGACTGAATCCAGTTAATTGCCATAGCTGATTCTGCATATGACTGAACATACAGTACTGGATCTATGAAATCATTAATTGAATTATCCTCTAAATGTGCCAAAGGATATATTAGCTTTTACTCCCTTGGTAGTTAAATCAGAAAATTCAAACGCTTGGAAAAAAAATGATAAGGTGTTTCAATTTTTTATTGCAGTTAATTCTCAACTAATTTAAGGAGCTAACATCTTCACAAGATAGGCAGAGTTTTAAAATGATAATGTATTACAATAGAAAAATAAATAAATAAAACCTAGAATGGAGTCCAAACTTTTGAAACATAATACAAATGAAGATATATTTTTCCTCTTCTGCTAAATAATTGACAACAGTTAGAATATATACTTATACTCCAGTCACTAATTTTATAATTATTTATGGAGCACCTATTGTGTGTCAAGTATAAATTCAGTTGCTGTATATAGAACTACAAGGAAAGTACCCACCCTTCAATTAAGGAGACAGAACATGAAACTATCTGATTATTTATATGATGCTTCTAATAAATGCCTCATTAGGTGATTCCATCATTATGTGAACATCACACAGTGTCTGTAGATCAAATAAAGAGGCTAAAATGTCACTAGGCATAAAATCCTACATGACCACCATTGTATAAAAGGTCTGTATTTAACTAAAATACAATTATGTCCTGTAGTTATGTTGTACAGGACAATACATATATTATCTTTGTGATTTTAAAATACTTAAATTCATTTTCATTTATTTTATAATATCCTTTCATTTGATTCACTAAGTAGATATTATAATTTTCTCAAAATGGGACGGAGCAAATGATTAAAAGGAGGAAAGGTTTATGGGTAGCTAGGATTTAAGGAGCACAGTTAAGCTAACTGGAGAAAAAGTCACAAAGATAGGCATTGGTCAATTTATATTCATCTCTGAAACCATAATAAAAGTTGGGTACTAACATTAGCTTAATGTAGAAACAAGTAGGTCTGTAAACTAGTAAGGGGCTTCTAAAATAGACCTGGTAGTGACCATGACCTAGATAGGAGAGCTAAGAGTAGATACTGAGAAAAGGGAAAGATGTTCCTTTAGATTGTGTTTCAGTAGTGAGAAATGAATGGCAAAACTTGAAAAATAAAACCTCCATTACACATTACAAAATCTGTTACTATTATTTGTGGTTGTTAAAATGCTAAAGAAACAAATTTGAGAACTGCACTTCACAGAGCATCAAGCCCAGTAAAGAGCCTTGCTCTCATCCTCAGTGTTGTTTACAGGATAAAACACATGATATCATCAATGTGATTTTAAAAGACTTAAATTTATTTTTCATTGGTTTTCATTCATTTTTCAAATAATACCTTTTCTATTTGATTCAGTAAGTGGAGAGCTCAAGTTCCTGTGGTGAATTGTCTGATAATATTATTCATGACCTATGGCAGATTTAGGTCAAAGATTTCATATTTCAATTCCCAGAGCCAGTGGTGTGGTTGTTATCACCTTTAGCTTGCTTTTGAGCTGGCAGAATTCAGGTAAAGGTCAGAATACAGGAAGCACTAAGACTGTGCTTAGGTCACACATACAAACTGCAAATAAATCATGTTCAGAAGATAGATTTCAAAGCCTGAGCAGAAATGACAAGAGAAAGAGTATGGTTTGCATTAAGCAAGTAATCAAGTCAGAAAATCTCAAACAATGACAGAATGCAGTAATGAATAGCAGCTATAAGTCCAGATCTACATCTCAGCAAGAAAGAATAAAAAAGAAAACAAAAGGTGATATTTATCAAAACAGGTACAACTAGTTACCAACTCTGAGATCAGACTTGGAAGTTTCTTTTGTATTTCCAGATATTAACAGGGTTGGGCATGGGAAAAGTTTGTTCTGAACACAACATTGAAGAAGGTGACAGATTCAGACACAGGCAAACCTCACTGTCTCCTATGATTCTGGTAACTCTAAATCAGAAATTCAGTCAAGGTCATGGACATAAGAATTGTTTAAATGTTCTATCTCAGCCTTCTGCTTGTACAGCTGCCGTTTAATTAAATCTAAATAATTTCTCCTTAGGGAACATTTCACGGCAATAGTAGGTGAAAGAAACATGGTTCCTTGAATTTTTTTAAAGTCTGCATTTGTATTATTTCCTCTTTGAAATATCCTTATTCTTACAGTTTAAGCTGTAACTCATACAATTTTATTAACATTTAATCATCAAGAAGATTTGGGACTAAAAATAAATCAATATTTTTACCACCAAGAACTACTATAGTATTTTTCCTTATAGAATCCCTGTTTGTAAAGAGGCTTTCCTATACATGGAATAAATAGCACTGTCCCAAAAAATTTATACAATTTTGCCAAAAACGAATGTCACATTTTATATGGTCTGATGCATTTTATAAGTGGTAGAAATTATATTTAAATATAAAATATAAAACTCAAATTCCTGTGTCCTTTCCTAAATTATCTTAGAGTTTAAGGAATTTAGAAACCAATTATCAAGTTCAACTTAATTCTTAAAAAAAAAAAAAAGAAAAGAAAAAAGAAAGAAAGAAAACAAAAGAGAACATCCAAACTGCTACAGAACATCAAGGTCTTGACAACTGCAAAATTCTTTTACATTGTTTACATCTGCTATTCTGTCAGTGTGTGTATGTACATAAGTATATGCATGTGGCCAGATTCCCTCTCTCTTTTATTTTTTGAAGTCTCATATGAGGTAAAGTGTGATCTTTTTTTAATATATTTTTTAATTTATATATGACAACAGAATGCATTATAATTCTTATTACACATATAGAGCACAATTTTTCATATCTCTAGTTGTATACATAGTATATTCACACAAATTCCTGTCTTCATACTTTGGATAGTAATGATCATCACATTCCACCAGCATTAACTACAGCATCCCCCCCTCCTTTTCCCTCTATCCCCTCTGCCCTATCTAGAGTTTATCTATTCCTCCCATGCTCCTGCTCCCTAACCCACTATGAATCAGCCTCCTTATATCAAAAAATATATTCTGCATTTGTTTTTTGAGGATTTGCTAACTTCACTTAGCATTATCTTCTCTAACTCCATCCATTTACCTGCAAATGCCATGATTTTATTCTCTGATATTGCTGAGTAATGTTCCTTTGAGTATATATGCCACATTTTTTTACCCATTCATTTTTTAAAGGAATATAAAACTATTTATTGACCATTGTTCACCAGTATTTATAATAAAGTAAACAATATACAGTTGGGTAACTTTCTGATTACTATAAAGTTATTTTCCTAGCTTGTGTTGAACCAGTAATCCAAATACTGAAAAGATCGAGCCTGCATGTTAAGGATGAACTGGGGTGACGAAAACACATCAATAGTTAAGACTGTAAAAATTCCCTCACCAATTTATGTGAGCAGGCTATAAATTGCCAACATCTCTAGCCATCTGATCAGGTTTCCATGAGCCAAATATTAAGACATTCCATGAATTATGACCTTTTAGTATGCAGATTTCAACTTTTAAAAAAGGAATGGCTAACTAGAAGAACTATTAACATGCTTACTTCATTCTTCAATAATTTTAAGACAAACTAGGATTTGTCTAGTTTACTTGCCCGGGTGCAGAAGTTGTATAGTGATAGTATTTTTCCTTTCAGGATTTTGCAAATAAAACTGTTGCATTTATGTGATGACAGATATAAATTTAATGTGCTTTTAATTATCTAATTTAAAGTGTCCAATTAACTACAGAATCACTTATTTAATCTGAAAGGTTAAGTTTAGGGAAAATTTCAATTTAACTTGAAGTGACATTTCTTAGGTTGCAGAGGATGATGGCATCTCAGGAACATGGGTTTACTACTCATTGTTTTTTGTGTTGGTGAATGTTTAAAAAACCAAAACCATTATGTAAGTATTTTATGTACACATGCACACATACACACACACACACACACACACACACACACAAATAAACAAAACCCCCAGAATGGTCCTTAGGCATATGAGTTAAAAACAAGTTCTGAGTAATAACTACGGAAATTTCTCCAAGTTTTAGAAAAGCACAGGAAATATACCATCTTATCAAATGCTCTTTTCTGATGAAGAAAGCAAATACGGAAAGCTTTTATTTGTTCAAAGTAACCTATATATATCAATGCAAATAGTTATTGAGCTTCAGCTTCATCTTCTGGACAAGAATGCCAAGTTAGTCTCTCTTCATAAAAAGCAATTACAATTTGAGGACACTTCATATTTGCTTCTTTTACCAGCACCAAGTCTGCCTCATGTGAATCTTTCCATTTCATAAGAAACATCAATTCTCCACTGCTGTCTGTGGCACCAATTATTCGTTCAGGATCAAGGCCTCTGGCAAAGCCTCTTGGTTTGTCAGCAGCATCTCTTTTCTTCTTTAACTTGCTATCATCAGATTCACTGTCAGATAAAGATTTTTCTTTTGGTACCATCTTTTTATTTACCAGCTTTTTGAGAATTAAGAAATGCTTCAATTCACTCTGGACAATCTAAATTTTCTTCAGGTTCCCAAGTATTGTCAGCACCTGTAAATCCCTTCCACTTCAGAAAGTATTCCACCTTTCCATTTACTACACATCGGTCTAGGACTTTTTCTACCACAAATTCTTCAGGCTCTGCCTCTTCAACTTTTTTACTCTTTTCATTCTGTTTCTTTCCCATTTTTTGCAATGTGGTCTTATTGGAGGCCATTTTTAAAATTGCAGACTTGAAGAGCTATAATCACCACCTCTGATGCTCCAGGTTGAGGACCTGCAGCATCTCCAACCCTGTGTGCCTCAAGCTCGAGTCACATCAGATGGGGAAGGGGCAGGGGCCTTTTATCCATTCATCTATTGAAGGCCATCTATGGTTGATTCCACAGCTTAGCTACTGTGAATTGTGCTGCTATAAACATTGATGTGGCTGTGTCCCTGTAGTATGCTGTTTTTAAATCCTTTGGGTATAGACCCAGAAGAGGGACAGCTGGGTCAAATGGTGGTTCCATCCCCAGTTTTCCAAGAAATCTCCATACTACTTTCCATATTGGCTGCATATTGCAGTCCCACCAGCATTGTATGAGTGTACCTTTTTCCCACATCCTCACCAACACTTATTGTTGTTTGTATGCATAATAACTGCCATTACTGCAAATCTTAGAGTGGTTTTAATTTGCATCTCTCTAGTTGATAGTGATGATGAACATCTTTTCATGAATTTGTTGATTGATTGTATATCATCTTCTGAGAAGTGTCTTTTTTGGTCCTTGGCCCATTTATTGATTGGATTATTTGGGTTTTTTTTTTTGGTGTTTAGCTTTTTGAGTTCTTTATATATGCTAGTGATTAGTGTTCTATCTGATGTGTGAAGGGTAAAGATTTGCTCCCAAGATTTAGGCTCTATATTCACTTCACAGATTGTTTCTTTTGCTGAGAAGAAGCTTTTAAGTTTGAGTCCATCCCATTTGTTGATTGTTGATTTTAATTCTTGTACATAGGAGTCTAATTAAGGAAGTTGTGGCCTAATCCCACGTGTTGGAGATTAGGGCCTACTTTTTCTTCTATTAGATGCAGGGTCTCTGGTTGTATTCTTAAGTCCTTGATCCACTTTGAGTTGAGTTTTGTGCATGGTGAGATATAGGAGTTTAATTTCATTTTGTTGCATATGGATTTCCAGTTTTACCCACGCCATTTTTTGAAGAACCTATCTTTTCTCCAGTGCATGTTCTTGGCACCTTTGTCTAATATAAGATAACTGTAGTTCTGTGGGTTAGTCTCTGTGTCCTCTATTCTGTACCATTGGTTTACTACTCTGTTTGGGCAACAATACTATGCTTTTTGTTACTATTGCTCTGCAGTATAGTTAAAAATCTGGTATGGTGATGAAACCTGCTTCAATTCCTGCTAAGGATTACTTTAGCTATTCTGGGTCTCTTATTTTTCCAGATGAAATTCATGATTGCTTTTTATGTTTCTATGAGAAATGTCTTTGGAATTTTAATCAGAAGTGCATTAAGTCTATATAGTGCTTTTGGATATATGGTAATTTTGATAATATTAATTCTGCCTATCCAAGAGCAAGGTAGATCTTTCCATACTCTAAGGTCTTCTTTGATTTCTTTCTTTAGGTTTCTGTAATTTTCATTATATAGACCTTTCACTTATTTTGTTAAGTTGATTCCCAAGTATTTCATTTTTGTTTTGAGGCTATTGAGATTGGGCAGTTTTCTTCATTTCCCTTTCTAAGGATTTGTCACTGATATACAGAAATGTCTTTGATTTCTGGGTGTTGATTTTATATCCTGCTACTTTGCTAAATTCATTTACTAATTCTAAGAGTTTTCTGGTGGAACTTTTAGGGCCTTCCAGGTATAGAATTATATTATCAGCAAATAGTGCCAATTTGAGTTTTTCTTTTCCTATGTGCGTCCCTTTAATTTCTTTCATCTAATTGCTCTGGCCAGTGTTTCAAGAACTATGTTAAACAGGAGTGGTGAAATAGGGCATCTCTGTCTTGTTCCAGTTTTTAGAGGGAATGCCTTCAATTTTTCTCCATTTGGAATGATGTTGGCCTGGGCCTTATCTTAGATAGCCTTTATGATGTTGGGATATATTCCTCTTATCCCTAGCTTTTCTGTTGTTTTGAACATAAAGGGGAGTTGTATTTTGTCAAATGCTTTTTCTGCATCTATTGAGATGATCATATGATTCTTATCTTTAAGTCTATTGATGAGATGAATTACATTTATTGATTTCTGCATGTTGAACCAACCTTGCATCCCTGGGATGAATCCCACTTGATCATGGTGCACTATCTTTTTGACATGTTTTTGTACTCAATTTGCCAGAATTTTATTGAGAATTTTTGCATCTATATTCATTAGAGATGTTGGTCTGAAGTTTTCTTTTTTGATGTGTCTTTGACTGGTTTTGGAATCAGAGTGATATTGGCTTCAGAGAATGAATTTAGAAATGCTCCCTCTTTTTCTATTTCCTAAAATAAATTGGATATTATTGCTATTAGTTCTTCTTTAAAGGTCTTGTAGAACTGACCTGTGTATCTATCCTGTCCTGGGCTTTTCTTGGCTGGTAGACTTTTGATGGCGCCTGCTATTTCATCATTTCCTCTGTTTAAATTGTGTATATCATCCTGATTCAATTTGGGCAAATTATATGCTTGATATTTTCTGTTTTATTATAGTGCAGGTTTTCAAAATAATTCTAATTATCTTCTGTATTTCTGTAGTGTCTGTTCTGATATTTTGTTTCTCATCATATATGTTAGTGACTTGAGTTTTCTCCTTCTCTCCGTTGGCTAAGGATCTGTCAATTTTATTAATTTTTCAAAGAACCAACTTTTTGTTCTGTCAATTTTTTCAATTGCTTATTTTGTTTCAATTTCATTGATTTCAGCTCTGATTTTAATTATTTCCTGTTTTCTGTTGCTTTTGGTGTTGATTTGTTCTTCATTTTCTAGAGATTTGAGATGTAGTCTTAAGTCATTTATTGTGTTGACTTTTTCTTCTTTTAAGGAATGAACTCCATGCAATGGACTGCTTTCATAGTGTCCCAGAGATTTCAATATGTTGTATCTGTTTTCTCATTCACCTCTAAAAACTTTTTAATCTCCTCCTTGATGTCTTCTGTAGCCCATTGTTTATTCAGTAGCATATTATTTAATCTCCAGGTATTGGAGTGGATTTTATTTCTTATTTTATCATTGATTTCTAATTTCATTCCATTATGATCTGATAAAATGCAGGGTAGTATCCTTACTTTTTTATATTTGCTAACAGTTGCTTTGTGGCATAACATATGGTCTATTTTAGAGAAGGATCCATGTGCTGCTGAGAAAAAAGTATATTCTCTCGTTGAAGGTTGGAATATTCTATATATGTCAGTTAAGTCTAAGTTGTTGATTGTATTATTGAGTTCTATAGTTTCTTTGTTCAGCTTTTTTTGGAAGATCTATCTAGTGATGAAAGAGGTTTGTTAAAATTACCCAAAATTATTGTGTTGTGGTTTATTTGACTCTTGGACTTGAGAAGAATTTGTTTGATGAACATAACTACTCCATTGTTTGGGGCATATATATTTATAATTATTAAATATTGTTGGTGTATGGTTCCCTTGATCAGTATGTAGTGTCCTTTTTTATCCTTTTTGATTAATTTTAGTTTGAAGTATACTTTATTTGATATGAGGATGGAAACCCCTGCTTGCTTCCACAGTCCATGTGAGTGGTATGATTTTACCTTCAGTCTGAGTATGTCTTTTTCTATGAGAGGTGTCTCTTGGAGACAACATATTTCTGTGTCTCTCTCTTTTTTTTTTTAATCAATCTGCTAGTCTATGTCTTTTGATTGGTGAATTTAGGCCATTAACATTCAGGGTTATTATTGAGACATGATTTGTATCCCCAGCCATTTTTGTTAATTTTTGGTATTTAATGTGACTTGGTTTCTCCTCTGATTAGATTTTCCTTTAGTGTAATCCCTCCCTCTGCTGATTTTTATCATTGTTTTTCATTTTCTCTTTTTGGAATATTTTGCTGAGGATGTTCTATCATGCAGGCTTTCTCATTTTAAATTCTTTTAACTTTTTTTTTATCATGGAAGGTTTTTATTTCATCATCAAATCTAAACTTAGTTTTGCTGGGTATAAGATTCTTGGTTGGCATCCATTTTCTTTCAGAGCTTGGTATATGTTATTTCACAATCTCCTGGCTTTGAGGGTCTGGGTTGAAATATCTTCTGAGACACAAATTGGTCTCCCCCTATATGTGTGATCTGATTTCTCTCTCTTGGGCTTTTAAGATTCTATTCTTATTCTGTATGCTAGGCATTTTCATTATAATGGGTATTGGTGTAGTTCTGTTGTAATTTTGTACATTTGGTGTCCTATAAACCTCTTGTCTTTGGTTTTCCAATTCATTCTTCATGCTTGGGAAATTTTCTGATATTATGTCATTGAAGAGACTGTGCCTTCCTTTGGTTTGAAACTCTGTGCTTCCTGTATCCCAATAACTTTTAGATTTGGTCTTTTGATGCTGTCCCATAATTCTTGGATGTTCTGTTCATGGTTTCTAACATTCTTCACTTTGTGATCAACTTTATTTTCCAGCTTGTATACTTTGTCTGCATTATCTGATGTTTTTCCTCCAAGTGATCTAGTCTGTTTGTTATGCTATATGCTTTCTATTGAGTTTTTTATTTGATATATTGTATCTTTCATTTCAAGGATTTCTGACTGGCTTTTTTTCTTTCAGGGTCTCTATCTCATTTGAAGTAATCTTTTGCTACCTGTATTTGCTCTCTTATCTCATTGTTGGAGTGATCGATTTTTGCTTGCATTTGCTGATTTAGGTCATTCTTTAACTCACAGATCATTTTAATAATTAACCTTCTGAACTCCTTCTCTGACATTTCATCAACTTCACTGTCCATGGGTTCTGTTATTATAGTGCCCTGGTTTGTTTGAGGCACTTTCCTCCCTTGCTTTTTTATGTTATCTATGTGTCTTCCCTTCTTGCAGTGTGGATCTGAAATATTACAGTTTCTTCCCTATATTCTTGTAGTACCTGTGCAGATTGCTGTAACTCACCTTGCTGTTGGGCTTCCAGACCCTGCTGGTGTCCCTCAATGGATGCTACTGCATCCTGTATGGGACCTGAGTAAGTTGGAGTGGTTGGGTCTGGACCACTGGGCTTGACCTCCCACAGTAGTTTGCTGGTAGGAAGGGGTGGTCCTGCACCAAAGGCTAGGCTCTGGTAGTGTCCGCCCCACCAGGGGGGTGGGGGGGGGACTGGGCCTAGTGAAATCCTGCATCCTGTATGGGCTGTTGTGATCCATCTAGGCTGGATCTCGGCTCTCCCAGTAGTGCACTGGTCAGAAGGGGTGGTCCTGCACAAGACAGTAGGCTTTGGCAAGTGTATGCCCCACTGGGATAGGGGTTGACCTGGCCTGCTGTGCACTTGGGCCCTGTAGAGGCCGGTGTGGCGCATCTGGGCTGCTGGGCTTGACCTCCCAAGGTAGTCTGGGGAGGAAGGGGCAGTCTTGTGCCAAAGGCTAGGCTCTGGCAGTGTCTGCCCTGCAGGGGGAGGGATGAACCCGGCCTCCTGAAATCCTGGATCTGAGTGTGGGCTGTTGTGAGCTCTCTGGCACAATATGATCTTTTGCTATATGGAAAAGAGTGTGAGATGATTTAATCAAACCAATTAACATATATATGATATCATGTACTTATCAGCTTTTTGGTGAGAACATTTTAAATTAGCTTTTATAGCAATTGGGATATACATATGACACATGATTATTAACTATAGTCACCATGATGTGTCATAGACTCTTTTAGTTAGCTTTTTCACTCCTGTGACTGAAAGATCCAACCAGAAAAACTGTAAAGAAAGAAGACTTTTTGGGGAGGACTCTTGGGGCTCAAGATGAGGCAGTACATCTTGGTGGAAGAGTGTGGCAGAAGATCAGAGGAACTCCACTCTGCAGATACAAATATCTACCCCACAGCCACACCTAATTCCCACATCCTGCAGCCACACCCTACAACTTCAGTTACCACTCCGTTAATCCCTATCAAGGGATTAATTTACTGATTGGGTTAAGACTCTTACAACCCAATCTTTTCTACTCCAAATGTTCTTGCATTGTCTCACATGTGAGCTTTCAGTGGCCACAACATCTAAATCATAACAGATACCAAAAATTTATTATGTTGTCTAAGTGAATCTTTGAACCCATTTGCCCTTTGAACTCCATTAGATCTTGTTCCCCTTACTCCCACTACAGCCTTGGGTAACTAACATCCTATTGCTCTTTTCCTTCAGTTTCACAATTCTAGATTCTATGTATGAGCGAGATCATACACTGTCTCTCCATGCATTGCTTATTTCACTTATCATAATGCATTCCATTTTCATCACAGATGACAGAGTTTTCTTTTTAATGGCTAAATAATATTCCATTATGTATATATGCCACATTTTTAAAAATATTCATTTTTAAGTTGTAGTTGGACATAATACCTTTATTTTATTTATTTATTTACTTTTATGTGGTGCTGAGGATTGAACCCAGGGCCCCACGAGTGCTCTACCGCTGAGCCACAACTCCAGCCCTGCCACATTTTTATTTTTATTTTTATTCACCTTCCTAAGGATATTTAGGTTGATTCCATATCTTGGCTTGTAAATAATGCTGAAATAAACATGGAAATGCCAATAAATTTTATAATATTCATTTCAGTTTCTTTGGATAGATGTCTAAGAATAGGATTGTAAGATTGTACATTATTTAACTTTTAATTTTCTGGGAGACCCTCCATAAAGTTCCGAATGAACACTGTACTTATATTCTCACCAACAGTATATAAGGATTCACATTTTTCCATAACCTCACCATCACTTACCTTGTTTCTTTTGATAATAGCCATTTTAACAGGTTTGAGGTGATATTTCATTGTGGAATTAATTTGCATTATTTCAGTAATATGGGATATTGAGAATTTTTAAATTTATCTATTGAAAGTTTGTCTGCTTTTGAGATATATCTATTTTGACCTTTTGTCCATTTTTTAAACCAGGCTATTCATTGTCTTGATCTTGAAATGTCACAAGATTCTTATCATAAAAACTTACTAAAATGACAATCCATGGGAAGCACTTACATTGTGTGACACATTTTAAGTCATGAAAATGTGTTAGAAATTGAAGTACATGCTCTTGTAGGATACTTTTTATTCAGTTAGTTATGTAATAATAAACTTATTTTCTGTTAGAAACTTATTCTTATAGATGAATATGAATCCCTCATATTAAAACAGTGATAAGCATGAAATAGATGATTATTGACAATTTTGGACAATGAATTGGGAGTGACTGCCTTCCCCAGAGTTTCAAAATCAGAATAAAAATTCAGCTTAAACATCTTTTTTTTTTTTTTGCTGCAAGCATATTGTCACCTCTTTTAATGTTCATACTAATATAACAATTTAATTTCTTCATAAATGTCCTAACTGTGAATTCCTTATGTATGTTCACATAAGTAACTTTAAAAATTGTTTACAATTATTGTAAACAATTATTGTATTTTAAAACATTAGTGTATGTTCCATAAATATAAAGTGGTATCTTACAGTGTTTTAGGCAATTTTATTTAATGCAGAAATTACTTTTCATGGTCAAGATCAAAATTTCAGAGTTAGGTTATTCAAAATTAATCACATGAGGACTAGAAAATACATTTTTGAATTTACCTTATAAATCTAAATTTTTTACGTAAGTAATAATGAAAAACTTTTCTACACTGGCCTCACATTTTCTGTTAATTCAAAATGGAGGGTATTTTATAGTCTTACACTGAACCCAGAGAATTGTCTTTGATTTTCTTAAAATAACAAAATGAATGCACTGATTTGATCACATTCTTAAATAGACTTTTAGGGTTCTATTTTAATTCTTACATTTCAAATTTATAAAATTTATAGAAAATGATCCATCATTTCTTATCATTGCCATATTTGGCTCAGGTCTATTTCTGTCATTGTCTATGAAAGTGAGAAAAAGGTTTTTACCTAATTCCTTTTCTTGGGGAAATCATCTCTTACAAAATAGAAATTATTCTGACACATTAAAATTGTAAGGAAGACATTACTTAAAACTGCAGCAAATAGTGCTCAGAACTTTCACAATAGGGGAAAGGGTGAGCTCAACTCCAAAAAGAAAGGGAAAATTGGAATTTATAGTCAATTAGCAGTGTGTGAATTTGAAGGATTGGGTCAGGAGATGGAAAATACTTAGAAATTAAACTTCAAGGGTGGCTGCATTCTTGCTAAACTATCTTAACAGTATTCTTCTGATAAAATAGGACCACAAACTTCAACCCTGGTAGTAGTCAATGATGAACTTGGGAAAACATCCAGGGTGAGAGTAATCAAGAACACTATTGTCATGTATGTAAGAAATAAATAAAAAATAAAATAAAAATAAAAAATTTTTAAAAAGAAAGGAAAAAAAAAGAATGAGGGAGTTCCGTCTGCTTGAATTTAGCAGGATGCTTTGCTAAGGCAAGCCAGAGAAAGGCCAAAGAGAAGGCGTAATGGAGAAATGGGTTTTGAAGAGCCTCACTAAAGTTTGTAGAGGATGTTTTGGGGCTGGGCTTTGTGGCACACACCTGTAATCCCAAAGGCTTTGGAGGCTGAGGCAGAAGGATCAAAAGTTCAAAGCCAGCCTTAGCAACTTAGCAAGGACCTAAGCAATTTAGTGAGACCCTGTCTCAAGATAAAAAATAAAATAGGGCTGGGAATGTGGGTGAGTGATTAAGTGCCCCTGAATTCCATGCCCAGTACCAAAAATAAAAATAAAAAAGGGAATCTTTGACACTTTTCAAAAGTTTCTCTTGGATAGCAGAGGTTTTCTGAAATAAAAATTTTCCCTCTTCATCCAATTAATGAAATATTGGCATCTTTTCAATATTCAGATTTTTCTTCACTGCACTGCCCAAATTAAAAAAAAATTGTTCTTCCAATAATGTTATTTCTATATGTTGTAGTTTTTAGAATGATATTTTAATATGAACTTTCATAGGATTTGAAGAATACTTAATCCCTTAAAAGATGTTAACATAAATTTATATTCCCTGTAGTTAGGGGATAACTTTTTTTTATGTACAAAATATGGGACAAAAGAATTAGGCAGAAAATATAACTTCAGTGGTAAATTTATTTCTTTCCATCTTGGCTTCTGCCTATTTTTGTCTTTTTGCCCTCCTTCTGATTTTTTTTAAATCATCAATGTTTATTTCTTCTCATAATATTTGAAGCCTTTCATGAGATAAAGATAATTATAATTCCTCTTTTATCTCTATAAATTATAGAACACTTTTTAGCCTCCTCACATGTTGCTCTGCCAGAGTCATGGCCTTCTTTACATCATGGCTCAAACCCAATTCTTCAGTTTCATTAGCATGCTAACATTGTGTCAGTGAAAATCGCTGCCTTGCTTCCATTTTGATGTTTTAAAAATACTCTATTTTATTGAGTTCAGGGGTTTTAAATGCCTTCTTGCCTCACACCATAAATACATTTTCAGTGTGGCTTTCAGTAGAGCATGTATTGCCTGTGGCACATGGTGCATACATAATTCAGCACCATTGGTTTTGAATTCAGTTCCCACTGAGATCATCAGGCAAGCAGTTAGTGGCAATTGCTCTACTTCATACAAAAAAACAAATTTACCACTATATTATAGTTTAATTAAAATTATACAATATACATATAGATAACCATATCAACCATATCAGAGAATATGACTATGACAGCTTTCAGTAGTTTCATTAGGATGTGTAACTATTTTCTACATATATCTATGTGTAAATTATCTGTATATTTTTCCTAAAATAATATAATGCTAAACAAAATTATATATATAGATAGATAGATAGATAGATAGATAGAAGTAATAAAACATTTATAGTTATATATAGACACTTCACTTCTAATGTCAAAAATCATAGCTTTTATAGTTGCTTCTTTATTAGTTAAATATTAGATTTTTTACCTCTGGCCCTTGAAAAAAAATTTTTACTTCTTTTTACTTTTAGAAATAACTTGCTTTCAATTTGACTGAAAAGCTGGTTTGAAATATATAATTGACTTTAATTTCCAGTTAGTTCAATGTATAGTTTTTTACTTTAAAAATGCAATGCAATCCATTATATAAATGCTTCACTGAGTCACAGAGTAATCTGCAAAGGCAGATCATTTGCTGAAGAAACAATCTAAGAGATCCTTCCAAATTGTTATGACCATAATTGAGGAGAATACACAATGCTATGAAAATACAAAACAGAGAACCTCACTGAAAAGACAAGTATGTGGAAAGACTTTGATCAGAATGTGTAGAGACTAGTATTAAAGGCAGTTATAAAAAGGGAAGGACAACACTTGCCATGCTTATGGAAAACCATAGACAAATATGGGTGTATGATATTTAGCATACATAATTAAAGACATATACCATTAAGTTTTCACCTGTGAAATATTAAGTTGCTTTGAGTTTTATTATTTAAATAAAATTAATAAGTTTTCTTGTGTGGAAATTGGATAATATTTTTTTATTATTTCCACTGGATAAGGAAGGCATGATTGCAGAATCAAGATTATTAAGCTTTTTAAGATTCTTTATCTTCCTGAAGTATTATCCCAATTATATTTCCCTCACTGTTATATGATAGAGTCCCCATCACCAAATGTTCCTACTCTTTAATATTTAATTAAAAAATTTAATATTTTAAATAAAATATTAATATTTAACATTTTATTCTATAATATTAAATTTTTATTTGGGGGTTCAATTGGGAATTTGTGGATGTTGGTTAAAATAGTCCTAAATTATTATCCATCCCTACAACATAGTAGTAGAATGAACTAGACATCTCTTAAACATAATCCCTCATTTATCAAAGATTACCTGTTCAAAAGATTATCAAAATAAATATTCAATATAATAAAATATATAAACTTGCTGTCATATAGAAACCATTTAATAAGTATTTTATACCTCCATATAAATTTGGCATTAAAATTATATAATAGTCTTGTTACACATTATTGGTCAGTTCAAGTTTTATATTTCCTCAGAATTCCATCTTGGTAGGTTGTATGATCCAGGAATTTGTCTATTTCTTCTAGGTAATCAAATTTGTTGTTGCATAGTGGTTCCCAGTAATCTCTAAGGATCCTTTGTATTTCTGTAGTGTCCGTTGTGATATCTCCCTTTTTATTTCTAATTATATTTAATCTTCTTTCATTGTCTTGGTTAAACTATCAAAGGTTTGTATTTCTTTTCTCCTACTAATTTTGATTTTCTCTTGTTTCTCTAGTTTCTTGAGGTGTAGTTATAGGTAGTGTGAAATCTCTCCATTTTTTTTGATATAGACATTGAATGCCATAAACATTTTTCTTAAAAGTGTTTTTGCTTCATTCCATAGGTTTGGAATGTTCTGTTTCCATTTTCATTTATTTCAAGAAATTTCAGAAAAAATTCTCAAAATATTTTTTATTATTTTTAATGCATACTTTTTTGGAGACAGAGTATTGGGTGATGAATTCAAGAGGTGCTTTACCACTGAGATATATCTTCAGTACTTTTTAAATTTTATTTAGAAACAGGGTCTCACTAAGTTGCTTAGAGCCCTGCTAAGTTGCTGAGACTGGCCTTGAACTTGTGATTTTCTTGCCTCAGCTTTCAAAGTTGCCAGGATTACAGGTGTGTGCCTTATACCTGGCTGACACTAGTTTTGAGACATTTTTATAATGTATCCCAGAGAATATTCATGTGTGTTTGGCAGGAATGTGTGATTCTGAAATTGTTACAGAGAAGGTCCTATAGATGTAATATTAGATCCATTTTGTCTAGGATAAAATTTAAATCTTCTGGGTTTTTAATGCTCACATTTGAGCATTATAATTATACATAATATGATATTTATTTTTACATAATCATACATGCATGGGATATAATTTGCTTCATTTCAGCCCCAAGTAACTCCTCTTTCCCTTCACTCCTCTCTGTCCCTACTCCCCTTAAACTACTCTATTGGTCTTTCTTCTATTTTTTAATTGATGCTTTACATGTATGCATAAAGGTGAGATCCACTGTGGTATATTTACACACACACACACACACACACACACACACAGCATTATTTGGACAATTTCATTCCACAATTCCTCCCTTCTCCTATCCTCCTTCTTCCCCCTTAATCATCTCCCTTTATTCCATTGCTTCCCCTTTTATATTCATGGTGCCCATCCTTTCTTGTTTTCTTTATTATCCTCTAGTTTCTTCCCATGAGAGAAAATAATTGACCTTTTCTTTCTGAGTCTGGATTTTTACACTTAGTATGATCTTCCTCAGTTCCATTTATTAATCAGAAAATGCCATAATTTCATTATTTTGGGGGGCTGAATCAAATTCCATTGTGTATCTATGCACATTTATAAATCCTTTCATCTGTTAGGAGGCACCTTTACTGGTTCCATAACTTGGCCATTGTGAATTACACTGCTATAAACATTTAAGTGGTTGCATCACAATAGTATGCTAATTTCAGGGTTTGGGTGGGATAAATAACAAGGTGTGGGATAACTGGGTCATATGGTGGTTCTATTCCTAGTTTTTGGAGGAATCTTTGGAGGATTGTTATAATTGGCAGTCCCACCAACAATGAGTGTACCTTTTCCCCACATCCTTGCCAACATTAATATGTGTTCTTGATTGACATTCTGGCTGTGATTGACGTTCTCAATGTGATTTTAATTTGCCTGATTGCTATTGATGTTGGTCATTTGTCTTTCTTATTTTCAAAAAAAAAAAGTTTATATCTTTGGTCTATTTGATTCTTTATATTGAGTAGGATTTGTTTTATGTACACGGTGCACCAATGTTAGGAACATAAATATTTTCAGTGATTTTGTCTTACTGGATTATTCCCTTAACCAATATTAAGCAAACTTCTTTGTCTCTTCAGATTAATTTTGGCTTAAAGTACACAGATAGAATAGCTACAACTGATTGCTTTTCATCTTCTTTTTCATAGTATATGTTTTTAAACCTTTCACCTTCTGCCTTTTGTCATAGTCTGTAAGATGAGTCACTTGTAAGCAACAAATGGTTGGGTCATTTTGTTTGATCCATTGTGCCAACCTAAGTATTTTGATTGGCAAGTTTTGACCACTGACATTCAGTGCTATTGTAGAGAGATCATTTTTATTCCTATAGTTTTGGTTTGTTTCTGATGCTTAATTCAGATTTGATTCCCCTTTAATAATTTTACTGGTTATGTTCATCCATGCATTGGTTCTGATATTTATTTTCCATTTATTCTCTATGAAATATCTCATTAATTATGTTTTGTCATGCTGATTTATCCTAGAATTTTTAAAATTTTATCTCCAATTATGAAGGATAGTCTTTTTGGATATGACAATTTTGGTTGAAACACATTATCTTTCAGGAGCCTGTATATATTATTTCAACCGATCCTGGATTTGAGGGTATGAAATGAGAAATCAGTAGTAATTTTAATTGACTTACCTCTAAATGTGACCTGTTGATTTTCTCTTATACCTTTTAGAATTATATTCTTTTTCAGTATATTAGGAATTTTGTCATAATATGTTTTGGAGAGGATCATTTTCAATCTTGTTTATTTGGGATTCTAGATGTCTCTTCTATTTGGATTTCCATTTCAGCCTTTAAGATTTGGTAATTTTTCTTGTATCATTTTATTGAAAAGGTTTTCCTTCTTTTAATTTTTATTTCACTGCCTCCTTCAGAGTCAATGATTCTTATGTTTGGTCTCCTAATGTTACCCAGATTTATTGAATATTCTGGTCATAGTCTCTAAACATGTATTCTTTATTATTGACTCTATTTTCAAGATTAAATACTTTGATTTGATATATGAAAACCTATCTTCAATGTGGTGTAATCTAATGTTGATGCTTTGAACTTATTTTTAAAAATTTATTGAGTTATTCATTTCCGGAATTTCTGTGTTTTGTTTTTATAATCTCTATCTTTTTTATTAAAGTGTTTTTTTCATTTTTCTGTACATTCACTCTCAGTTCATTTCTTAGATCTTCTTTTAATTCATTGAACATTTAATTATCCACTTTATAAATAATTATTTTAACATTTTCTCCACTGTGGTGTATTGGGGTCAGTTGTGTTGTGAGCTATTGGGGTGGCTGATTCCCTTGATTTTACATATTGCTAGTATTTTATTTTATTTTGATAACAGGGATTGAATCCAGGGGTGGTTCTGCACTGAGCCACATCCCCAACCCCTTTTCTTTTTATTTATTTATTTATTTAATTTTGTATTTTATTTAGAAACAGGATCTCAGTCAGTTGCTTAGGACCTTGCTAAGTTCCCGAGGCTGGCTTTGAACTTGTGATCCTCTTGCCTTAGCCTCTCAAGCTGCTAGGTGTGCACCACCATGCCCAGCTCATATTGTTAGGATTTATAACCTTCTTCTGAATAATTATTTCTTCTCCTTTTATATAAGGAAACTTTGTAGTGAGCTGCTTTTTCTTTACTTTGTTTCCTGGGCTGGGAAAATGTCTTAGTGTCAACATTTTCACTCAATTTGAAAAGTTTACCATGTCTAGTATCTAACAAGAGGTTGAGAGGTGATACTAATATTCCAGTAATTACAGCCATTTCACAGCAATGCCTCATACTAATAAATCATTTAAAAGTTATTAACAATGATTTTGAGCAGCCTACTAATCTATTTTTCTTGGTCATGATTTTGATGTAGGGTGTTTTTTTTTTTTTTTCCTAGGGAGAGTTTTTAGTTATTGTGCAGTTCATTTATCCTGAGCTCTAAACCAAAATGGTCAAACTTTTAGGAAGTCTGTAAGCATACTTTCACTGCAGGGTTTCATTCCATTCTTGGTTGGACATCTGTGATGCTCTCTCTTTCTGGAGTCACAGATCATGTGCCACGGTGTGGATAGTGGAATGTATTAGCCTATTCTTCAGTCCTTTCTAGGCTTGGAATAAATGACTAAGGGTACACCAGATTTGATCAAAATTTAACTTGTCTCAGTGTACCACCTCCACAGTGTTAGCCAGCAATTATTCCCAGTACTCAGATCACCTTTTTCAAGTGAAAATGTCCTTTTTTCATCTCAGCTTTGTAGACTCAATTTATTGGTAGTGAATTTCTGTTTTGATTTAGTCTTTTGAAGCTACCTTGATAGTGTGGCTTCCTTTGAACTGCTATGTTCCATTCCCCAAAAAATGGATCCAGAAGTAGATCTGTGGCCAGGCTGAGAAAGAAGTAGCCTAAACAGTGCAGTGCACTCCATCATACCAGTTGATTGATGGAAGAGTCAATATATATCCCTGGAGGTGAGGGCTGAGTTATACTGGGGCCTGTCTGTCCTTTTGTTGCTCTGTTTGCTTGGTGCTTGAGACTTTCTGGGAGTGTGGGAGTCTACTGTTTATGATTTTCTGTTTGGCTGTTCTGTCCATTGCTAAAATTAGATGTTAAATCACCTATTATTATACTAGAGTTTATCTGTCCCATTATGTCTATTCCTTGCTGTATAGATTTTGCGTTCTTATATTGGATACATACATATTTAGAATTGTTATCTCTTCTAAGGTGGCCCTTTATCATTATATAATGGCCCTCCCTCTCTTTTTACTGCTTTTGATTTACAGTCTGTTTTATCTAGGTATAGCTACTAGTTTTTTTTTTTTTTCATTTTCATTCCATTATCATGAATTACCTTATTCCATCCTTTCATTTTCAGATTCTATCCTTAGAAATGAAATGGGTTTGGGCTGGGATTGTAGCTCAGCGGTAGAGCACTCACCTAGCATGTATGAGGCACTGGGTTCAATCCTCAGCACCACATAAAAATAAATAAATAAAATAAAGATTTAAAAAAAAATGAAATGTGTTTCTTGTTGACAAGAAACATACAGTTGACACTATTTTTAAAATCAACTTAGTCATTTTAAGTGGATAATTTAACCAATTAGCTTTGAAGGTAATATATCAATATTTAAGAACTTACTGTAAGCATTTTGAAACCTATTTTATTTTTCCATTGTATTCTTTTTCTTTGTCCTTCCTTAGCAATCTTCTTTGTGGTTAAGTGATTTATTCTAATAGAGTGTTTTGTTTCCTTGTTCACTATTTTGTTATTTGACTATCACAGACTTTTGCTTTGTGGTTATCATGAATCTTTAAGATGATCTTTTTATTTATGTTTAAATGATAGGAAACACCAGAGACTTTACCAAAAAGCTTATGAATTAATAGATAAATACAGAAAAATTTTAGAATACAAATCTGCATACAAAATTCAGTAGTGCTGCTATGTACTAACAATTAATATCTGGTTTTAAGTTTGAAAAAAGCAGTCTGTTGTGATAGCTATAAAACTACCTAGAAATCAATTTAACTAAAAAGTAAAATATTTACAATGAAGAATTAAATCACAAAAGACATAAATATATGGAAAACATTTCATGATCATGGTTTGAAGAATCAATGGTGTTAAAAACATTTATAGTACCCTAAATTATTTACAGGTTCAGCAAAATGCCCATTAAAATAAAAATATCATTATTCACAGAGTTTTTTAAAAAAATTTATAGAAACACACACACACACACACACGTTTAAACGTGTGTGTATGTGTGTGTGTGTGTGTGTGTGTGTGTGTGTGTGTGTGAACCAAAACAATTTTAAGAAAAAAGAAGAAAATGACGGACAGTATATTACCTTACTTCAAAGTATATTACATTACTGCAGTAGTCAGAACAACATGGCATTGTGTAAAATCAGATATAGATAAATGTCACAGAAAAGGAGCCTAGAAATCCACCCACACATGACAGCCAACTGCTTTTTATAAAGGTACTAAGAATACTCATTAGCCAATACAGTGTTTTGAATTTAGCATATTGGGAAACATTGATATAAATATGCCAAATAATGAAACTGAATCTCAATTATTTTTTATAAAAGTCAAATCTAAATGAACAAAAGACCTATATGTAAGATCCAAAACTATGAAATTACTAGAAAAAAATATAGAAAAAAAATGCTTCAGGACATTGAAATGGGAACATTAGGTTTTTTGGTAAAAGATTCTAAACCATAGCAAAAGCAGACAAATGGGATTACATCAAACTAAAAAGTTTCTGCACAGCATGGAAAACTTTCTGCCCATCACTAATCATCAGGGAAATTCATATCAAAACCAGACTAAGATATCACCTCATTTCAATAAGAGTGGTTGTTTTAAAACTTACAAAAGTGGTATTGAGAATATGGAGAAATAGTAATCTTTACACAATTTTTGGTGGGAATGTAAATTAGCATATCCATTATGGAAAATAGTAAGGGTAGTCTACAAATTTTTTTAATACCTACCATATGATCCAGCAGTTCTACTACCTAATGAAAATCAATTCAGTAAATAAACATTTATATTCTCATGTTCATTGTAGCATTATTCACAACAAAGAGGGAATTGGAACAACCAAGCTGTATATTAACTGATAAGAAGATAAAGAAAATATGGTAAATATACACAGTGAATAGTCTTAGGCCTAAATATGGATGAAATCTCAGTTTCTAAAACACGGATAAACTGATGGTCAGTTTGTTAAGTGAAATGGTCTAGGAACAGAAAAGTAAAACATAATATCACTCATATGAGGAATCTAAAACAGTTTCTGTCGTAAAACTTGAGAGTAGAATGGTGGTTACAAGAAATTAGAGAGGGTGGGTAGAGGAAGGAACTTGAAAAGCTTGATCATTTGGTAACTGAGTTACAATTAAGTAGGATTAAGAAATTCCAATGTGTCATTACAAACTAGGATGATTATTGGTAACAATTAAGGTAGTGTATATTTCAGAAAGCTGGAAGAAAAAGTTTGACTGTTTCCACCATAAAGGAATAATAGATATTATATATATATATGAATGACATGATTTCAACATCATAGAATATTCACATTTATTAAAGCATCATATAGTACTTATTCATACATAATATTTTATGTTTTTACTAATAAATTTTAATATAAAATTATCTAAATTTTAAAAAGGAATGTGATGGATTCTGAAAGTGGATTTGTACTATAGGTTATAATTCTTATATTACATATCTGAAATATAATAAGCAAATTTAACAAAACAGAATATAGATGGGCAGTAAACAAAATGCTCAAAGGTAGAACAATGAAAATCAATAATTTATGATGGATTGTTAAGTTCTAAGAGCTAGTATTGCTAACAGTAATAAGTATTTACATACAATTTAAACTACAACCTAAATTGGAATTATGTTTTTATTTTGAAATAAATAATTATTCCTCTCAGATAACTATACAGTCAGTAAATTAAGAATCAAAGAGGTTACTCTATTTGTGTATCTTCAAAATTAGGATCTTGCAATAAAATGATGTAAAATTATAGTCGAAGAGAGAGAGAGAGAGAGAGAGAGAGAGAGAGAGAGAGAGAGAGAGAGAGACCCTCTATCTTTCTTAAATCTTTTGTGGGCTCTTTCATTAATCTAGGAACTCAATTTATAGAATAGCTGATTAACATGATAGAAACATAAAAGTTTTGTTAATTTACATGTACATGGGGTTCTTCATAAAATAACAAATTTTAAATAATGAAGTTTTAAAGCATGATGTTTTTATATATAGTAGTCAAAATACAATAAATTTGTGAAGGAATGACAGAATGAATGGCTATCTGATATAGCCTGGAAAGTTCCAGATTAGAAACTCATAGAATAAAGGGTTCTTCACAGTTTTATTATTTAAGTTAATTGCAGCCACAATCACTACACTGTGGTAATTTAGATTATTTTCCAACCTTGGTATGCAGAGGTATCTCCCCTGAAAAAATCTTGGTGACTTGCTTCTTGTAGAGAGACAAGTAAGATGATCCTTCCTGCAGTAACTTCCTCATGTGACATCAGTATAGCCCTTGGGAATATTTTGAGAGAGCATTTCTAAAATACTCCCATATAGTGTCTGTTTTCCCTTAACTTCTGTCATACAAAATATGGGAAATTATAGGGACTGGTTAATTTTAATTAATTATCATGAATTTATTTAGAATATTAATTTCAATAAAAATTAAATATATGATACTTTAAAAAATAATATTTGTTCACTTGTTTTTTTTTACTTTTTAAATTTATATATAACAGCAGAATGTATTACCATTCTTATTACATATATAGAAGACGATTTTTCATATCTCTGGTTGTATACATAGTATATTCACACCAATTCGTGTCTTCATTCATAAGTTCACTTGTATTGTAGTCAAAGGATTTCATACTTACTTCACAATGTTTTATAGAAAGATTGTTATGAAGAAGATATGATTAAATAATGATGCAGTAACCATTGGTTTTATTAAATTTATCCTAAACTTGCTCTTTATACTATGCATTGCTCCAGAAACACTTTCTATGTAGGTAGTTATTAATTTCATTAATAAATATTCTTACTAAATTGGTAAGAGGGAATTCAACTCTATTGTTTAATGTTTTAATAATTGGCCAAGATATTGGTCACATTCATAATATGAAAATTGTGTGGTGAAATATTCAAATATTATATGTTTTCATGAGTTCCAATGTCATGTATTAAGTATATAAAATTAGAGTTATGGCTGTTTTGTAATCAAATAAACTTTGCTAATATTTATACTAATTTAGAGATTATCTTAAAGGAAACAAATCTATATTTGTTTTATTTTACAGATGCTCCTAAGTTTATATCAAACCAAACAATTTATTACTCTTGGGAAGGAAATCCAATCAATATAAGTTGTGACGTGAACTCAAATCCACCAGCATCAATCCATTGGCGGAAAGAGAAGTTAGTCTTACCAGCTAGAAATACCACTAATTTAAAGACATATAGTGCAGGAAGAAAGATGATCTTAGAGGTAAGTCTTACTGCGAACATCAGTAACCTATGTTATTTTAGCATGTGTCTATTATTTTAAATATATTTACACATATAATGACATCATCATTTGTATATTTCACATTTTTATTTATTAAAGGTAAATTTTATATATTTGGATAATGATGTGTTTATTATGACTATTTTAACATTTACTTGTATAGAAATATGTTTATATTGCAAATACCTATCTTTCATGGATTTATTTTTGGAGAGAAAAACATTATTAGGAAAAATATCAGAAAAAATTAATAATTTGACAATTTTCAAGGGCAGGAGTTCAGCCTTAGTTTTTATGCTTTCACTTATTCTTGTTTCAGTAATTGTGCTCTTTTCTGACTAGTATATCTATTATCTGATAGCTGTATATTTATAATTCTGATATAGGTTCCTGAATAATCCAAGTTTACTTATTTTATGTCATTTAGTATTTCTGATTTGAAAGAACTCTTTTATAATGGCAGGTGACTGGATTTTAAGAACTGTTTGAATCATAGTCTTTTTATTTAGTAATTACAGATTTGTGTGTGTATGTATTAATGCCTAATGCTTCTACAAGTCTATGACAATGATTATCATCCTTTCTAATTTATGATGCTGCTGGAAAAATTGGTAATCTTGTTAAAAACTTATTCAGATGAAAACTGATACATTTTCCACTAATTCGGTTTACATAAATTAAAAGAAATGCACCTTTTTAATGTACATTTTAATACCTGATATACATACTGTTGTAACTTATGGTGTTCTCATTGGTACCCCAGAGTATCTCTTCTACCTGGTAGCTGGATTTAATAAAATGTTTGGTTGCTAGAATGATTTGACCATCACATCTTCATATATTTGGAAAAGTAAACTGATAATAAATCTATTTGTATAAGCTAATTCAATTTAGATCGGTTTCTTTAAAATTGTATTAGAAGAACTAGCTTTTGGTGAATTGATGTGGATAGTAATTTCACAAAGACTTTTGAACAGGGATTTTTTTAAATTCTAAACAGGTTAAATTAACTTCAGTTTGGGGTAGAAGATTTGTTTTCTCCTCTGTCGCAATATAATATCACAGATTGGATGACAAAACAACAGAAATGCATTTTCTTGTATCTGGAAGCTGGAAGTCCAAGATCAATGTCCACAGGAATGGTTTCTGGAGAGGACTCACTCTTTAACCTGTAGCTGCTATTTTTCTGCCATGTCCTCACTTTGTCTTTCTTCCTCATATACACACAGAAAGAGGAAGGAAGACAGACAGGCACAGAGAAATAGAGATCTTTCTGCTGCCTATTCCTCTCATCAGAATACCAGTCCTATTAGATTAAGCCCCAACCTTATGACCATATTAACCTAAATTACCTCCCTATAGTCTTTATATCCAAATTTAGTCACACTGGGAATTAGGGATTCAGTAGACATGAAGTTGAGGGGAGCACATGCACTCTGTAGGGGAGAGAGAGATCCCCTTTACTTGTAGCCCTTAGTTCTTATGTGGGCTCTTTGGAAGACTCTCAGAACCCAACCCATACATGAGTAGATTAGCAAGGGATAAATGTAAAAGTTTTATTAATTTTACATGTATATGTGGATCTTCACAAGCTTCTGAAGTATGGAACTACTTTTATAAATTTAGAGAAAGAACAATAGACTTCACTTCTGCACTTTTTCTTCACCACTTCACTTCATTCTCTCCACTCCTTCTCTCTGCTTGCAAAAAAAAAAAATAATAATAATAATTTTGTGAAGGTGGCACGACAGTGGACTAGGTAATTAATTCTGTCAATGTAACTGAAGATATATGGAGAAACAGAAGCTATCGAAAGATAAAAAATACTTTGAATAGTTTATATATTCAGGTTCATTTACCAGTCTCTGGTGATTAAGGCTATTTTCCATTCTTGATATTGAAGGTCATTTCTCCTCAAAAAATCTTTATGGCTTCCTGCATGTGCAAAAATACATGTATATGGCTCTTCCTAAAGTTACACTTCCTCAAGTGGTTTCAGCTTGAAATAATCAATATACCAATTTTGCATATTTTGTGATAGTATCTCTTTAACTCTTTCAAGTCCACAGCAGAGAGATTTAAGTTCATTCTTAATGACAGGCTGTTGTTTAATTTCTGTTTTAGTCATTTTGACACATTGAGTTTCTGGAGGCACCTCATAAATTTCCATTGCTAAAATCAAGAAACATTTTATAAATACAACATTTAATTATTTTATTTATGTAAAGATGTCATGCTATTTAAAATTCTGTCTAAATGGTTTTTATCCCCAGCACAAAGTGAAAAAAATAATGTAATTATTTTTTTACATTCAGCCAGGGAGCTTTCAGTTAAAGCACTGGCTTTGAACAAACATTGATTTATGTGTATACTGTGTACACAAATTAAATGTAAATCTTGAATTAAAAAAAAATACAGATGTGCAACTTTCACAGTTTGAAAGGAAAATATAACAATAACCCAAAAGAAAGAGGAACAAAATACATCATTAATTTTTAGTTGTTAGCATACATAGTTGCTTGGGATAATACCTTTCATAATCTTTACTTTATAATGATTACAGTAGCCATGTAAGTGCTGATTTTAAAAAATATATAATAAAATATAGAAAAGTAAATCAATTTTAAACTTAATAATAATTGGTCAATAATAGACCTCTTGATTTTTTAATTTTTCCTTTTCTTCTAAAGTTGCATACACTTAACCTTTTAAATGAGTGAATTTTTACATATGACCATATGAGTCATTTGGGTTATTGCCAAAAAATACACCTGTAAAGGTTATACATTTTTTAAGTTTTTTTTTATGCAAACATATCCTGAGGTGCTCAACAGATTTACAGCCAAAATCAATAGAAGGCAATTTCTAATAAGTTGTTTGGAATAATATTCAGTTTTAGATCATCTGCATCATGTCCTCAGTAAAAGATTCTGACTATTTTATATAAGATTTTATAACCATACAATACATAGAAAGAATAAATCAGTTTGTACAGACTTAGGAAGAGTAAGCCAACTCCCTATATTAATATTAATATTGGGTTACAACTTTTATTTTGATGTTCAAGAGTAATTTTTAACTGTATTAGGTCAAATGCTAACAGCATAAATTAATTGTATTTGAACTGTATATTTTTTAAAAAATTTTAAAAAGTTTTATGAGTAGATATTCCTAGTACTTTCTTAATAAATATTATCAAGACTGCACATTTTACATATGTGAATATTTTTTACTTATTACTTTATAATAAACACAGATATGTGGATTATATTCTGATAATTTTTTAATATTTTAGAATGCTAAGTTTGCATATCAAAACACTGGACTTCAGTTTCATATTATATTCCTTAGAATACATCAAATATGTTCCAGGTTAAATCTAGAGCTATGCTTTGCTATGATGGGTATTTTCTGTATTTGTTAACAATACAATATGATAAAGGAATTACCTTATTTAGGGTACAGTTGTAAAGCTTTTTGCCTGTTGGCAATTGAACTCCCTGGAGGGAAAAAAGTGAACTGAGCCTTTTTAAGAATGGTTTCAATGTAAAAGTCTATATTTAAATTATTTATCTTAAGGGGCTATGCAGGTGGCACAATTCTTTGTTGTGGCCACCCTGCCTCTGCTTTGTATTGATTCAATAAATAACATTCTGCTTTATGGAATATTCAAATCTTTTTCATATGACTGGAGAATATGAAAGATCGTAGAATTACTTTAGAGTTAAAATAGCCTGTTTTATTAAATGCTACATATAAGAAAAATCCATATTTGAATCACTTAGAAGTACTTACGTAAGAGCTGTTAAAACTTCTGGGCCTTTAGCCTGATTTGTTCCTATATAGACAGCTGACTAGAAGAATGAATGACACAGCTTTTTTGTACTTGCTCAGAATCATCATCTTCAATGGACCTCAAAATTGCTCTCTTAGTTAATAGCCTCCCATTACCACAAAATCATTTTTCTCTCTTTTGGGATAAAGTTGAAATTAACAGCCTCTCTTATTGTAAGCATATTCTATCTTAAAAATAGTTACTGAAATTGAAAATTATATCTATTATCATCATCAAATCTCTTTCCTGAATTGATACTTCAGAATTTCTGTACATTAGAAATACAGGGTTGGTCCCACTCTTCACCAGTAGAACCCCCAAAGGTTAACTTAATTATGGATTTCAAATGTGTAAAGATCAAGGTCAGCTATTTTCCACCTAAACTAAAAGAGAATGATAGGAATTGAATGGATAAGGAAGCAAGATACTGTTATTAAATATGAAGAAAAAATGCCTGTCTACAGATATTTGCACAAGAATAATATTTTTTTTTTGCAAAATAGTTTCCTGGAAAGACTTTTTGAGAATGATTCCTCATCTAATGTCAGTATTTTTGTTCATAGACTCAAGAAACAAGAAAAAATCTTAGATATTTTTAGCCTTTTTTGGACTTTAAATTAGCCTGGTCTGAGGTTAAAACAGAAAACAAAGTTAACACTGCTTTGGTGCAAACTTCCTATTTTCAAGTTCACACCCATATTGGTTGCAACCTTTATTTTGGTCATTTTTTTATGTTTTACCTATAGCAAATTTTAATGATTTTGCTATTGATAGATGTATCAAAATGGTAACATTCATCCAGTTAATGAATTATTAGGTAAACCATGATTTACCTAGTCCTATGGATAGTGCAGTTTCACAGATTACATTTAAAAGAATTAATAATATGTATGAATACTTGATTAAGAAAAGTGCAAGGAAGTAAATGATTGAACATATATGCAAGGGGTAAGCATACTAAAGTCTCTTTTAACTTCTTTGATGTTTCAGTATTGAATCTTTTACAATTTATTATTTTAGATTGCACCTACATCAGACAATGACTTTGGGAGATATAACTGCACAGCCACTAACCGTATAGGAACAAGATTTCAAGAATATATTCTAGCATTAGCTGGTAAGTCTGGCATAATAATTTTTTGAGATTTCACAAAATATTTCTCTAAGAAATGAAATTTTAAACTGATAAAATGGCATCATTTAATTTTAAATATCAACAAATGTTTAACATTTTCATAAATCATAGCTGTTACCTGAAAGTCTGAAGCAGTGGTATACAGTGAAGACTTGAACAATATTTACTGATCACGGTTTTTTAAATTTTCAATCTAATTTGCCCAAATGTATAAATGAGATATTTGTGAATGAATTATACAACATATGCTTTATGAAATCATATTATACTTCAAATAAAGTAAAAATTTAGTCAAAGTAATTTAAAAATTAAAAAATGGAAGAAAATAAAGTATGATTTATATATTTTTAACTTTTGGTCATTAAAATAAAAAATGAAATAATTTTTAACAAAAAATATAAAGTTACATAACTTTTGTTGAAAACATTATAGTTAATGTGCATAAAATATGCCTGTTGTGCTTCTAATACTTAAATATATAGAAATAATAAAACAAAGAATAAAAATTAATTTTAACTGGTAATTAGGCTATGATCTTATTGAGTTATGTATTTATAGAATTTATTAGATTTGACAAGACTGATTAGAAATCTGGAAATACCATTTTCAAGTATAGTTTGTCAAAGCTCAAATAGAAAAATGCCTTTCAATATTAGATACAAAATATCAGCAAATAACTTTAATTTTAAGCTTTAATAGAATTTTATCTTCTGTAAAGAAGTTTTAAATCATTTTCTAAGTTCTTATATTTAAGTTATTTTAGTAAGTTTTTATCACTATGAAGAAACACTTAAGAAAAAAATTATTTCATCTCACATTTTCATATGTTTCAGTTATGGTAATCTGGCTCCATTGTTTCATGGTAAGAGGGCCTGGCTGAATAAATGTATCAAAATGTAACCTTGTAACTGTTCACAAAGTGCTCATCTGAGGGCCTATGGCAAGCAGGACCCAGGCAGGGTAGAAAGGACTGCTGGAGCCTGATCAAGGTTACAAGAAGTCTACATAAGCTGTCAGATGTAAAGAATTACTGTTTCCAAAAACATTAATTAAATTATATATATATATATATATAAAACATAGTGTATATCTTATTATTGTATATATACATATTAATATATGTCTTATTAGTGTGTGTGTACATCCATATATATATATATATATATATTATATATATATATATATATATATATAATATATATATAGCATCATTTTCTTACTTTGGGGAAAAATAATTTTTAATAAGAAAGAGCAACAAACTAAATGATCCTGTGCTAATGAATTGGTATTGAACGTATAAGTGACATCTCATTTTCATGTACATGGAATGTACATGAAATGAGAAAATAAGTAGAAGAGTTTGTGTGCATATCTATGTATTGTTTTCAAACATTCCTACAAAGAGCTTCTCAGTTCTGGGATTACCATTAGAAAGCAGTTTCTGAGGTAGCTCTATCCAGAGAGAACATAGAAGATGTAACACTCCTAAAAGTCAGATCTCTTTCCTTAAGCATCATACTCAGAGTAACTAGGGATCCTTGTAGGAAGGGCTGCTTCCACACTGGAAAAGAGATAATAAAAGATAAATTTGGAAAACCTTGTAGTGCCTTAAAACAAAAGCAAATTAAATACATAACATTCATAATAGAAAACATAATATTATTCATTAACTCATCCAAGAAGCTTCAGTGGTTCCTAAAGTAAACTTGTGAACGTCAAGTGGAAAACAGTAAGTGGAAATAGTTCAAAGTACCTATCTTTAAATTAAAATTTTATTATGAAAATAAATATAGTAACATTATAGTTGATTAACCTAATAGGTAACAAATTGGCAAAGTGATCAAAATTAATATCACTACTAATGAGAAAATTATACTTTTGTACTAGCAGGCATCCAAAAAACTAAGAATAATTTCTGTGATGCTGCTCCCAAAGAACATAATTAGAATTCAATTTGAGGATATTTGTAACAAATTCAAATTGAGGAACCATCTACTACTGAATAACTACACTTCAGAATATCTTACATGAAAAATAAGGACTCCTTAGAGAATTCTCAGAAGAAATGTTTTAGAGAACTGACAAATACATGTCATGCAAGGTTCTAAACTATATCATTTTGCTTTAAAGAATGTTAAAGGTGTGATGAATAAATTTTGATTATAGTCTATGGATAGATGACAGCTTAATAATTTTATGGAGTTTATATATTGGTATGTTTTTGGTAGTAAATACACAGTGAAGTTGGCATCATGCCCTACTCTAAATTGTTCAGATTTTATAAATACATTATTATGTACGTTATGAAAATTTTCAATAAAATTATATTTATTCAAAAGCAAACTGATAATTGAAGAAATCTAAGACCATTACACAAACATGCATGGATAGAGAAGCTTTATAAAAGCAAAATAATTGTAATAATAGATAGCATTCTTTTATTTTATTTTTTCTCTTTAGTTATACATGACAGTAGAATATATTCTGACATATTTATACAAACATGAAGTGCCTTTATTTTAATTAACATCCCAATCTTGGGATTGTACATGATGTAGAGATTCATTGAACATGTTAGATTCATTCACAGTCTTTCTATTTCTCTCCCCTCTTCCTTCCCTTTATTCCCTTTTGCCAAATCTACTGAATTTATATTCCCCTCATCCCAATCCTTATGATGTTTTAGCATCGACATATCAGAGAAAACATTACACATTTGGTTTGGGGGGATTGGCTTATTTTACTTAGCCAGATAGGCTCCAGTCCCATCATTTACCAGTAGATGTTATAAAGTCATTCATTTCTGTTTCTGAGTAATATTTCATTGTGTGTATATGTGTGTATATCACATTTTCTTTATCCATTTATCTATTGAAGGGCACCAAGGTTATTTTCATAGCTTAGCTATTTTTGAATTGAGCTGCTATAGACATTGATGTGGCTATGTCACTCTAGTATGCTGGTTTTAATTCCCTTGGATATGTACCTAGGAGTGGTATAATCAGGTCAAATGGTGGTTCCAGTCCCAGTTTTTGAAGAATCTTCACACTGCTTTCCAGAGTGGTTGCACCAATTTGCTGTCCCACCAGCAATGTATGAGTGTACTTTCTCCCAACATCCTCACCAACATTTATTGTTGCTTGTATTCTTGATAATTTCCATTCTGACTGGAGTGAGATAAAATCTCGATGTAGATTTATTTTGAATTTCTCTAATTGCTAGCGGTATTGCATACTTTTTCAATATTTGATGATCATTCATATTTCTTCTTCCATGAAGTGTCTGTTCAGTTCTTTGGTCATTTATTGATTGGGTTATATGGTTTTTAAGTTCTTTATATATCCTAGATATTAACATTATATCTGAGATGCAGTTGGCAAAGATTTTCTCCTATTCTGTGAGCTATCTCTTCACACTTTGATTTTGAATAATATTTTTCATTTGATATTTTCCCATTTATTGATTCTTGATTTTACTTCTTTTGTATAAGGAGTCTTGTTGAGGAATTTGGTTCCTAAGTTAACATGTTGGAGGATTGGGCCTACATTTTCTTTCAGTAAGTGCAGGGTTTCTGGTCTAATGCCCAGGTCTTTGATGCACTTTGTTTTGAGTTTTGTGCAGAGTGAGAAATAGAGTTCAATTTCATTCTGCTACATTTGTATTTCCAGTTTTCCCATCACCATTTGTGGAACAGGCTACCTAAAAATACTTACCTATATTGATAAAACTAATCTACATCTTTTTGTGTGTGTATACATAGAATGATATGTGACTTTACAGATGATAGTAATATATTATAAGGAATATTTTTATATTATATTATAATTTAGTCAAAGACAACAAATACTTTCCAATATGTGGATATACATTTTATTCTAATATATAACAATTCCTAGATGAAATCTTTAAATAAATATACTGACAGCATTTACTATAACAATGAAGAGATAATCCTTAATTCATATCAGTACAATTATATTGTGGAAATCAGACATACAAACTTGGGCATCATATATTCATGAGCTCAATATTTCATACCTCACTCCAGTTTGCCATTATCTGTATCAAGAGGAGCAACTTGATAAAGTATAGTAAGATTGAAAGGCATTATCTACTAAATCGAATCATGCATAGTTGTCATCAAAATTCTAATACCTTAAGGAAACACATGAGGTATTTATATCAATCTAACAGATAGAGAACACAGGTTCATACATTATGGGATAACATATATATAGTTTATTGTTATTACATCTGGTGTTATTAATACTGACTACATCAGGGAATTCCTTGAGCAGAGTCAGCTTGAAGACATATCATTTTGTTATACCATTACTCACATGTGAACTTTTTTGTTTCCTTTCAATTTGTTTATTTTATTTTATTTTGGGTGTTATTTTTAATTATTAATTAGAACCGATTAGTTATACATTACAGTAGGATGTATTTTGACATATCGTACATAAATGAAGCATAACTTCTCATTCTTCTGATTGTGCAACAGATAGAATTATACCAGTAGTGTAATCATATGGCACATAGGTTAATAATGTCCAATTCATTTTACTCTCCTTCCTTCCCTCATATTCCCTTTTCTCTCTTCAGTCCCCTTTTTTAATCAAAAGTACCTTTATTCTTTCTTCTCCCCCTCCACCTTATTGTGAATTATCATTCATATACCAGAGAAAATATTTGGCCTTTGGTTCTTTGGGATTGGCTTATTTCACTTAGCATAATATTGTCCAGTTCTATCCATTTACCTGCCATGCCATAATTTTATTCTTCTTTAAGGCTGAGTAATATCCTTTATTCTTCTTTAAGGCTTTTATTCTTCTTTAAGGCTGAGTAATATATCCCTTTAAGGCTGATGCTGCTTTCCGTAGTGGTTGCACTGATGTGCAGCATCTTTATCAATGTATGACACCTATACTCCTCAAATTGTTTTATGATATAGAAAAAGAGGGAACTCTTTCAAAATCATTCTATGAAATAAGTGTCACCCTGATACAGACAAAGACACATCAAGGAAACAAAATTTAAGACCAATGTCCCTAATGAACATAGATGCAAAAATTCTAAATAGAACACCAACAAATCACATAAAAAATTTAAAAGATAGTTCACTTTGATCAAGTGGGGTTTTTCCCAAGGATGTAAGGTTGTTTTAACATACAGAAATCAATAAACATATTTCATCACATCAATAGGCTTAAAGACAAAAATCATAATGATCATTACAACAGATGCAGAAAAAGAATTTGCCAAAATCAGCACCCCTTCATGCTCAAAACCCTAGAAAAACTATGAATAGTAAGAACATACTTCATCATATAAAAGCTATATATGCTAAACCAAAGGGCAACATTATTCTAAATGTAGAAAAAGTGAAAGTATTCCCTCTAAAACTGGAACAAGCACAGAGATTCCCTCTTTCACCACTTCTATTCAACATCATACTTGAAACTCTAGCCAGAGCAATTAAACAGAAGACAGAAATTAAAAGGAAACAAATAGGAAAAGAAGATCTCAAATATCCCTATTCGCTAATGACACGATTCTATATTTAGAAGATCCAAAAAGTTCCACTAGAGATATTCTCAAACCAATAAATGGATTCAACAATGTAGCAGGATATAAAAATCAACTGTTCTTTTGTACATCAGTGATGAATCCACTGAAAAAGAAATTAGGAAAACCATCCCATTCACCATATACTCAAAAAAATATTTGGGAATTGATTTAACAAAAGAAGTGAATAATCTCTACAATGAAAACTACAAAACACTAAAAAAAAAACAAAACAAAAAACCAGAATAAGACCTTATAGGATGGGACGATCTCCCATGCTCTTGGATGGGCAGAATTAATATTGTCAAAATGGCCATACTACTAAAATCATTTTACATATTTAATGCAGTCCACTTTAAAATCCTAATGACATTCTTCATAGAAATAGAAAAAGCAACTATGAAGTTCATTTCAAAAAATATGATACACAGAATAGCCAAAGCAATACTCAGCAGGAAAAGTAAAGCAGGAGGAATCACAATACTAGATCTTAAATTATACTACAGAGCTATAGTAACAAAAATAGCATGGTATTGGCTCCAAAATAGACACATGCACTAGTAGTAGAGAATGGAAGAAACGAAGAAACAGAGACAAACCCACATAAACACAGTTGTCTCATATGAGACAAAGGCACCATAAACATACATAGGAGAAAAGATAGTCTCTTCAGAAATGATGCTGGGAAAACTGGGAATCCATATGTAGTAGAATGAACTTATATCCCTATATATCACCCTGCACAAAAGTCATCTCAAAGTGGATCAAGGACCTAGGCATTAGTACAGAGACCCTATGCCTACTAGAAAGAAAAGTAGGCTCCAATCTCCAAAATGTCATTTTAGGAAAAAAAATTCCTCAATAAAACTCTTAAAGCACAAGAAGGAAAATAAATAATCAATAAAATGGATTGTGTCAAACTAAAAAAGCTTCTTCACAGCAAAGGAATAAATCAAAAATGTGAACAGCGAGCTTTCAGAATGGGTGAAAATTTTTGCCACCTGCACCTCAGATAGAGCATTAATCTCCAAAATATATATAGAACTCAAAAAACTTAGCTCAAAAAAAATCAATAAATGGCCAAAGAAACCAAACAGTCACATCACAAAAGAAGAAATACAAATGGTTAATAAATCTATGAAAAAATGTTCAATATTAGCAATTATAAAAATGAAAATTAAAGCTACACTGAGATTTCATTTAACTCCTGTCAGAATGGCAATTATCAAGAATCCAAGTAACAAATATTTTTTAAAAAAATTAAAAATTAAAAAAAAACAAGTAACAATAATTGTTGGAGAAGATGTGAGGAAAATTGTATGCTCATACATTGCTGGTGGGACTGCAAATTGGTACAAACATTCTGGAAAGCAGTATGGAGATTCCTGGGAAAACTTGGAATAGTACCACCATTTGACCATGTTATCCCACTCCTTGGCATATATCTAAAAGACTTAAAATAAGCTTACTATAGTCACACAGCCACATCAATGTTCATAGCAGCTCAATTCATAATAGCTAACCTGTGGAACCAGCCTGGGTGCCCAAAAATGAATGGATAAAGAAAAAGTAGTATATATACATAATGGAATATTACTCACCCATAGAAAAGAATGAGATTATGGCACTTGCTGGTAAATGGACAGAACTGGAGGCTATCATGCTAAGTAAAATAAGCCAATCCCGAAAAATCAATAGTCAAATATTTTCTCTGATATGTGGATGCTGACTCATAATAGGGAAGAGGCTGGGACAAGGAGGAGTAGAGGACCACTTAATTGGGCAGAGGAGAATGAAGGGAAGGAAGCGGGTTTGGGGAATGGGAAAGATAGTAGAATGAATTGGGCATAACTTACATATGTTCTTATATAAATACACAACCTGTGTATCTCCATATCATTTACAACCACAAGAATGGGAAATTATACTCCATGTATGTATGATATGTCAAAATGAATTCTAGGATCATGTATATGAGAAAGAACAACAAAGGACAAATTAATGAAAAACATAAAAAAGAAAATATGTAATAAATTTATGTAAACTAAAACACCTCACTGGATTGTGAAATAGTAGAAAATTTTTTTTACTTTTTCATCCTATTACTTTTACATTCTTGCAAAATAATTCCAACAAGCAATTATTGTTTTTCTCAAATTAATTTTTAAAAATAATCTATCTCCCTCCCTCCCTCCCTCTCTCTCTCTCTCTCTATATATATATATATATTTATTACACGCGCGCGCGCGTGCACGAACACACACACACACTTGTATTAATATCAAAAAATTTTTAAACATTATCTATTAAACCCTGGCTTTATATTCCTTGAGCAACAATTGATTCAGACTCGTTTAATTTTTGTCCTGTCAGTTGAAATTTTAAAAAAATTTCTATGATTCTATGGAAAGATGATAATATATACTTAATAATATTTAACTTCTTAATCCAAATATTAGAATATAACAAGAAATACAGCGATACATATTCTAAAGATTTCCCCATGAAATGTTTCATAAACAGGTCTTCTAGGCCATATTCCTATTTTCTAACTAGAGGCTATACTTTCTTTTAGTGCTCACATGCATATCTTGTATGTATATTTATATCCATGATCATGAATTATGGTTGTAGAACACATTAGAAATAAAATTTTACCTACATAGTGTTATTCCTTCCTTATATTTTTCTACCTACTAAAGATTGTGATCTTTTGACAAGATGCTCTTTCAATTATTTTTTAAAAAAACAGTATTCTAAGCTTTTAAAACTTATTATCAAATAATGTCATTCATTTATTTAAAAATCTTATTTTAATTTTTGTGCTGTATTTCAGTTTTAAATATTGAAATACTCCTACCTTAACCTTAGAACAATGATCCCATTTTTGCATAATTAACACACTTTTGTGATAATGTCACCTTCTCCTGGGCAATTTTGTGGGAGGGCCTCATCTATGAACTGCCATCAGGTACTACACACGGTGGCTGGGAGTACATACCTCAGTCCTTTGTGGTTTCTGTGCCATGTTCCATAGCAAGTACTCTGAGATCTACCTGATGAAAATGTTGTAATGGCTATGTGAGTTAATATGTTTGAAATATCCAGTATATGGCAAATACCCACAAAATATTAATTGACTGTTATTATGGCCAAATTTTAGTTTGTATCATTTGCTTTTACGTACATATAGTATGTTGATCTCTTTTTAGTTGTAATACAAAGATCTAGACATCTTATACCAATGAGTAATAAAATGAAATTAAGTCTTGCTTATTCTGGGCAGTGTGTTTCTATTAATTAATATAATCTCCATTTTATTTTTTTCCCTTCTAATTCCTTGTTCTACATATTTTTTCCCACTACTGAGGGTGCTTGAGAATTGATTTTGTTTTTAACCTTAACTCAGGACATGATACTTATACCTATTAAATCTCAGCTTGACAGTTTTGACTCATCTTTTAACCTACTAAGACCCTGTCAAATCCAATATTTTAGGTTTCTTTCCAAGATTGACTTAATTCACAAATATCATGAAGCAGTCATCTGTACTTTCAGTTAAGTCATGAAAAAGGCTATAAAAGTCACTTTTGAGAACAGAGACCTGCTTATAGGTTAAACTTGATCAATTGACCAAAATTCTATAGATAGGGAACTACAGTCAATGTACTGGTCCTTGTACTAAGATGGTATCTTATTCAGAAGCAGGTTAACATTAGCTCTTTTGAAAATACATTCTCTTCGCCTGAATATAAAGCCATGTTTCTCTGAAATGATCTATCCTAGAAAACTCTACATCTTGTTCATTTTTAAAAAATTTCCCAGAAATCACGAGATGAACAGTGATATTCATACTAACAGAAAAAAATATATTAGTGAGTTTTATTAAGCTCCAGACACTGTTCTAGATCTTGGGAATCTGAAGATGAATAATATATAAAGCAGCTGCAGTTCAAAATTAAGGGTTGTAGCAGAAGTGTAAATCAAAGTCCTGAGAACCCAAAATTGAATTCTCACTGAAGCTCCTGGGGGAAGCTTCAGATATGGATTAGCTTTGCAACTGGACAATAATAAGTCAGTAGAAACAGGTGTAAAAAGAAGACAGGAAATACTGAAAGGATCAAGATGACACTTGTACAAAAAGCATAATGCTATGGCAGGGTGGACAATACAAAGAAAGGAGGCACAGAGTGGAAACTTGGAGTGTATTGTGTGATGGGTCCCATGGTGGGTGCCATGAATAGAGAGGTAGTGAGAGATCTAATTATGGATATTCTTAAAAACATGCTTATGTTCTGCCTGTTATGGAAAGTAAACTTTAGATTTATTTTAGCCATAAAGCAACTTAATCCATTCAAGTGCCCTGCCAATATTCCAGAGACTGATTTTTAACATAACATTAGATATGGGGAAAAGGTCACTTTCTGTATTTTTCCAAATAGCCCAGTTTTGTAAATATACAAACATCTAAAGTAGTATCCACTCTTGCAAAAAGGAAATATATACATAATTACATATTATTTTATACTATTATTTAATATAGTATTGTTATTTAAATATATTACCATTCATTGCAACAAGTGGACATTACTTTAGGATGTTTGATATATATATATAAAATATATATATATGATATATATATAATCTCCCAAATATGTATATATAAGACTATTGTAGTTGTTTTAGATGCATTTGGTGAATGTATGAAGGGTTTGCTGTGTTGTGTTATTAGCTTATGAGATATGGTTGAATTACCCAGTTAATAATGGGATCTAGGTTTCTGGGACTTGTAAGAAGTATCATGAACTGGGTAAGTTTGAAGGAAATATTTTCCATTGATATTTTAGAAGTGAATAAACACTTCTTTGGAGAATAGTAAAAGTAGAAATGGGAAAATCAAGAAAAGATTCCTGGACTACTTAAGTTTGATCAGTAAATTTAAAAGTATATGAATAAATAAAGACAAAAAGAATTATTCAGAGTTAGTATAAGTACTTGTGATGAGAAAATATACACATAAGTGTTCAAAGGCTATGAAAAGATCAATATAATTATGATCTGTATTTGGCAATCAAGGTAAACCAAAAGAAAGATGAAATTTAAAAGAATTTACAGGGTTCTAGATGTGTTGCTAATTGACCATAATATCAGAGAAGGCTGACAACTTGCATTGCACCATTCTGGCTGCTATAAAAAATGCCTTGAATCTGAAACTAATAATTAACATAAACTTGCCCAGCATAGTCTAGAGACTGGAAAGTCTAAGGACAAGGCATTGGTAAAATTTGGTGTCTGATGAAACCTTCTCACACATACCCTTTTCTATGCCTGCTTTAGCTCTTTCATATATATGATATATATGTATATGATAGTAGAATGCATTACAATTCTTATTATACATATAAAGCACAATTTTTCATATCTCTGGTTGTATACAAAGTGTATTCACACCAATTCATATTTTATACATGTACTTTGGATAACATTCCACCAACATTTTTAACCCCCTGGCCCCTCTCTTCCCCTCCCAACCCTCTGCTCTATCTAGAGTTGGTCTATTCTTCCACTGCTCCCCCACCCCTGCCCCCCTTCCTATCTCATTATGAATCAAAACTTCCTTATATCAGAGAAAACACTTGGCATTTGTTTTGGGGGGACTGGCTAACTTCAGTTAGTACTTATGTTCTAACATGCTTATGTTCTCCAACTCCATCCATTTACCTGCAAATACCATGATTTTATTCTCTTTTATTGCTGAGTAATATTCCATTGTGTATATATATGCCACAGTTTTTTATCCATTCATCTATTGAAGGGCATCTAGGTTGGTTCCACTGTTTAGTTATTGTGAATTGTGCTGCTATAAACATTGATGTGGCTGTGTCCCTGTAGTATACTATTTTTAAGTCTTTTGTATATAGACTGAGGAGAGGGATAGCTGGATCAAATGGTAGTTCCATTCCCAATTTTTTTTTTAAAGAGAGAGTGAGAGAGGAGAGAGAGAGAGAGAGAGAGAGAGAGAGAGAGAGAGAGAGAGAGAGAATTTTTAATATTTATTTTTTAGTTCTCGGCGGACACAACATCTTTGTTGGTATGTGGTGCTGAGGATCGAACCCGGGCCGCACGCATTCCAGGCGAGCGCACTACCACTTGAGCCACATCCCCAGCCCACCATTCCCAATTTTCCAAGGAATCTCCATACTCCTTTTCATATTGGCTGCACCAATTTGCAGTCCCACTACCAATGTATGAGTTATCTTTTTCCCCACATCCTCACCAACACTTATTGTTATTTGTATTCATAATTGCTGCCATTCTGACAGGATTGTGATGAAATCTTAGAGTAGTTTTGATTTTTATTTCTCTAGTTGCTAGAGATGATGAACATTTTTTCATCATTAGGCCTTTGCCTACATTCCCCAAAACCCTGATTGTTAAAAATATCACATTGGTGCTTAATTGTAAATGTACAAATTTTGAGGGGAATCAATATTCAGAGCACATATCTTTTGAAATAGTTAAAAATATATACACCTTATTGGAAATAAAGTGCTCACTGAAAACAGAAGCAGATGGGACCCATCTTAGCATAGTGTTCTTGAGAGGCAAATAGTTGTTAGTGACATACTGTGTGATGCAGTCCTACCAAATCTAGAAAATTCAATTCTTTATCGACCAACAGTAATTTATTGGATTTTTATTAGACACAGATTGAAGAATAAGGAAAGCAGAAAATATTATAATAGAATTAGTTTGTTATACAATCACTGGAAATGTAGAGAATAGGAAAGACAACAGGCATTTATGAGTCTTCCAGCTTTTAGGTCAGAATACAGCACAAACAAGCTCAGGTCAACAGCTCTACATAAAGGTCATCAATTCTTGCTGCCAAGCTACCTTCTGTTGATATCACTTCCACCTGTATCAGGAACATGAGAATAAACATTTAGTGGGGAGCCAAGCCCTTATTCACCTCTTCAGGTGCTCTTCTCCACTTTCACCTGTCAAGAAAATGGGGATGGCATCCACATTCCTCCAGCATCCTCAACTGTACACATGTGCCACTCATACTAATTGCCTATATGCATGAACTACAGAGAAAGAGTCTGGGTCATTAACATCTTAGAATTTAGTTCCTTAAATGGAAAGGGAAGTTGAATTAATTATAAAAATTGATGTGGAAGTTTAATAGAAAATATCTACCATAAGGTTGGAGACACAGCTCTGGGAGAATATTCCCCTAAGCACTCATTTTTTTTAAAGAAGGTTTACAACAATCAAACACTTCAGATTTATTGATCTAAGGTTAGCAACACCAAGACCTTATCTGTGGAGTAAGAGCTGACTCACTGTCTTACCACCATACCTTCAGCACCAGCTTCCCAGCATTCTAGAAAACCATGTTCCCAGAAGTAAAGATAATGGGAAAGAAATACGGAATAATCTATTTCAACTTAAAATCTACTCAAATAACTTAAGAGACAGATGAATGGATAAATAAAATATTTACAAGAATGTGTATGTATGTGTATATGTGAGTATAAAATTCAGCTTTAAAAATAAATCCTATCACTTATGACAACATGCATGAACCCCAAACAACATTATGCTAAGCAAAATAATCCAGACCCAGAAAAACAAATATGACATGAACTCAGATACATATGGAATTCTAAAAAAGTTGATCTCAGAGTAGCAGAGAGTAGAGTGGTAGTGGCCAGGAGCTAGACAAGGATATGAATATATGTTGGTCTAAGACTAGAAAATTTCAGGAATGCAAGATGAATAAATTCTGGAGATATGATGTTCACGTATATCTCTTTTTAACAATATTGTATTTTATAGTAAAATTTGCAAAAGAAGGTAGATTTTAAATGTCCTTACCACACACTTACATACAAACACACACATAAAATAAAAATATAAATGATAGATATATTGACTAGCTTGATTATGGTGATTATTTCACAGCAAAAATCAAATTTTCATGTGCAAAAGTAAAATTATACATCTGAGATATATAAAATTTTATTAGCAAATTATATCTCTATAAAATTGGAAGAGGTCATGGGGTTCAATTCACTTCAAATAAGTGGATCTTAACTTTTGATGTTAAGATCCACTTATTTGCTGAGAATTGAGAAAGTAGTCAAGGAAGAGCTATAATACACATTCACTCACACACACATGCACATACACAAACACAACTAATCTTTCTGGCTTTTGAATCTCCACCATTTTGTAATTTTACTTGATTGTAAAGTCTAGGAAATTTTGTTTTCTAATTTTATAACTTAGTTCATTTTAAAAGTATTATTTCATATATTTATCTTAATTGAGCAATAGCATTGTGTGCTTTTATTGTGTGCATATGATGTTTTAAAGCACATATATTATATACATATACATATATAGAAATATATAATATTTAGTATATATAGTCAGTAGAATGTTTAATCCTACCTAACAAATGCATGCATTACCTCGCATAGTTATCATTTTTGTGGTGAGAGCATATAAAATACACACTGTGTTTTATCAGTGCTGGGAATTAAACTCAGGACTCAAGGTCTTGCTCATAAAAGGCAAGTGCTCTCTTGCTTTGCTACATCCCAACCCTTCATTATATTGTTCAAGAATATACATCATAACTAACTGAACTCACTTTGCTTTACTATATAAGTCCTGAAATTTATTTCTCCCTTCAATCTGTAATTATATGTCCCTTGACCAATATTTCCCTATCCCTTTCTCCTCCCTAACCACCCAAATTTCTAGAAAATGCCTTCACTTTACTTCTATGAAGTCAACTGCTTTAGCTTGCACATATGATTGAGATCATACATTATTTATCTTTCTGTGGTTGGATTATTTTGTTTAATATAGATCTTCCAGTTTCATTCATGCTGTGGCAAATGGTATAGTTTCATTAGTTTTTATGACTGAAGAGTATTCCATTGGGGAAATGTGCCATGCTTCCTTATTCATTCATCAGTTGATGGACAATTAGATCTATTCCTTATTTTGGCTATTATGACAAGTTCTACAATAAACCTGAGAGTGCAAATGTCTATTGTAGAAATTTATTTCATTTCTTTCAGACATATACTCAGTAGTATATTTCTGGATCACATAGTAATTCTATTTTTAATTTTGGGGAGAACTTCCATATTGTTTTACATAATAGTTATACTAATTTACATTCCTTATCATGCTTGTTCTTTGTGTTATGTGATATTCTAGCCCATTGCGGTCTTGACTTGCATTCCTCTGATAATTAGTGACGCTGTCCATGTTTATTTATGCACTTTGGCTAATTGCATGTTATCTTTTCTAATATATCTAGTTATGCATTTTGCCCAGTTTGTAATTTGGTATTTTTATTTGTTTGCTGTTAAGTTTTGGGATTTTCTTATATATTCTCTATATTAATCTCATCTGATGTCTTAATTTTAAAAGTTTTTAACACTTTATAGTACTTGTTTGTTTTGCTTTTGTTTCCTATGTTTTTAGTTCATATTTAAAAAAAGAAAAATCTTTGCCCCCCAAATATCATAAAACATCTCCCTGTTTTCTTATAGTAGTTTCCGAGTTTCAGGTATTATATTTAACTCTTTGATGGATTTTGAGTTGTTTTTGTATCTGGTGAGAGAGAAGGGTCTACATGTGCACATGTATTTTTGTTTCTCCATCCATACATCTCTTTTTCTGGCATTACCGTGTAGTTTTGGTCATCATAGCTTTGCATTACATTTTGAAGTCAGGTAATACTCTATTTATGGCTTTGATGCAAACCCTTTTGACACAGGAAACATTATCTATAACAAACCCAAAACTAATATCACATTGAATGGGGATCAGTTGAAAGTTTTTCCTCTAAGATCCAAAATAAGAAAAGCATGTTTCTTCCACTGCTTTCTTCAACATAATATTGGAACTGTGAGTCAGAGCACTTGGGAAACAATTAAAAATAAAGAAGACTTCCAAATTTGAAAAGAGTGAGTCAAACTGTCCTTCTTCTAAGGTGACAGGATCTTATGTATAGATAATTATAAAGATTCTACCCAAACACTGTCAGAAATAATAAATGAATTCAGTAAATCACTTAACATAAAATCAACATACAAAATTTAATAGCATTTCTATATAAAAAGGCAAGTATCTTAAAAAAAGCAATCAAGATAGCAATCCTATCTGTAAAAGCTACAAAAATATAATTATTTTTCTAGTAATCACTCAATAAAGAAGTTTAAATATCTTTGTCACATAAACTATGAAACACTGATGAAAGGCATTGAAGAAGACACAAGTAAGTGGAAATATATTCCCTGTTCATGGACTAGAAAAACTAATGCTTCTAAAATGTTCATAATACCCAAAGCATTTTAGAGATTCATTATCATCTCTGTCAAAATAAAATATCAGTGGTGCACCTAACATAAATAGAAAAAAAATCCTAAAATTCATATAAAAACTCAAAAGATTCCAGGTAGCCAAAGTGGTATTGAGTAAAACAGAAGTGTCATTTTAAAAATGTGCTCATTCAGATCTCCTCTGCTGCATGTCTCTTTGTCCACACCAATAGTATATTCAAATGTATGGTTTTAATATTTTGCTTTATTTTGTTACCATCATTTTGAGATGCTTTCTTGTTAAGCAGGGAATACACACTCAATGTGCTCTTTTAAATCTGTTTCCAGACATTATTGCCCTGCATATACTTTCATTTCACCTATTAATTCTTCTTTATTTATTGAATTCCTTTATTTTATCAAATATGGGAAAAAAACTCCCCCCACCTTTTCTCTTTATTTTATGAAGTTACCTTATCAACAAGGCAGATTTTTTTTTATATTGTCACATTTATACTTCAATCAATATATGGTACCAGACATAAGTGTAAATATGAAAATGTTTACCAATATTATTTATATATAGATAACTTTTTTAGAAGAAGATGAGGAAAAATTACATTTGTGAATGCAGAGTGATTTATAACCATCAACTTACTATCACAGCTTTAATATTAATATTATTGTTGCTCTTTTGCTCATTAGGAAATAAATACACAATATGTGTCATGTGCCCAGGGTCCTACAGGGCCTTCAGAGATTGTTTCTGTCTGAAACCCAGATCATGACACTATCTCTCTACTATTAGGCAAAGAAAAATTTTCTATATCAAATCTTGGTATTGTACCAATTATTTACAATTTCATGGAAATGTTGATGGTTGTAAATTGATGAGAGAGATGCAATAGAAGGCAGATAGTTATCAGGAGAGAGCAGAAATTATAGTAAGTGATATCCACCAAATGCTTAGTGTATTCCAGTTTCTGTTTTACACATTCTGTTACTTGACACCCCCCCCCAATTCTAGTAATAGATATTATTCAAATTTCTATTTTAAAGAGAATAATGCAAGATTAAGGGATTAGTTAAAGATTGCCATTGATAATTTGGCAAAGCCACATTTTGGACCCATAAATTCTGATCCCATATCCAATCTCTTAGTCTAATGCTATGCCAGTACCAGTAGAATTGAAAAGAAAGAGTGATCATTCATTCATTCAGTGGGATAGCATTCATTAATCATTGAGATAAAAGATGCTAGAAAGAGGTTTAAAAATACATGCTAACAATGGCTGAAGTACTGTGTGTGGTTTTGAATGTCACTAAGTCCCATAATGGACTATGTTGATAGCTTTTCCACAGTAGTCTTCTGTTTGCATACATTCCGCATGTTAGATGATCTAGGGTATTGAGAGAAAGATAGAAAAGGCTAAGATTGATGTTATAATGAGAATGAAATGCCTGAATGTCCCCTTCAGGGCAGCAATTAGAGTGATTCTTTGGAAAACTAACATTGCATTTGCATGCCATGCGTATTGAAGTTTTTGTGGTTAATCCAATAGAAAAGGAAGCTAAATGTCATTATAGACAGAGGCAGGTAGGTCCAAAGTTTGGGGGTGAGTGTTAGAAATGAGGACAAGATAGTTACAAGGATTAATGTAGATATTATTAAAATAATGTGGTGAATAACTATTATATGCATAAAATAGGATTAAGGTGATCACTAGATAATTAAGAAAGTGAAGAAAAAAATTCAAAATATTGATTCAAGACACTTGGACATGTTCTGTATCTATATTATTTTTTTCTTTACTTTCAGGGTTGACAAATTGTATGCACTTACCACATAACTCATGAAGTCTTGAAGTATGCACACAATGTGAAATGGTTGAATTTACCTGAGTAACAAATGTAGTGTCTCACATAGTTTGTACACCTCACATACTTTGCATATAATTTTTAATTTCTGACTTTTCATTTATCAAATGTTTTCTGACGACTTAGTTTAGTTATTTTGCTCAATGTTTATTGTATATATATAGATGTATGTATAAATATATGTTTATGTATAAAAGCTTTGTTACTTTCTGGAAGAAACATAATTCAGTAGTCAGTAAGTAATAGAACATATATACTCAGAATGTAAAAAGAAAAAAGTAAAAAGAGACAAGATCTGCATGATATAAGAATTCTTTCATTTTTAATGTGATAAGAGAAGAGCACAAAAAGGTAGTATACATTTCAAAAATCTAGGTCAAGAGTCAATAAATCTGAAAATAGACTACATAACTAGAAAAGGAACGCCTATGGCCAATATTGAGTGATGCTCACTTTGTGCTTAAAAGAGTGGAGGCTTTATTTTTCTCCGGTTGCACCACATCAGGGTTCATCTCTTCTTGAGTGGTGCATACTAAGATCATGTATATTCTGCCAATGTCAGAAGTAAAACGTTTCTGCTTCATCCCCCAGAGTCTACTACCTTCACTTTTGACACATGTCTCTGAATTGAGGGATTATGCTAATTGCCAGGATGCCAATTTAGACCTAGTGGATGTAGGACAGTTGCTCAGTATGGTTTGAAGTATCATTCGTCTTCTAAGGGCATTCCATGTTTGTTTGATTTCCTGCTCATTTTAGATCAAAGCTACATACGAAAATATTTGTAGTTTAACCTAGACATTAAAAAATATGAAAACTGAGAAAATATTTTATGTCTGACAGCTTAATACATTATTATCTAGACTTGAATTTTGTATTTATAGGCAAGATTGTAATAGTACTGTGACTTTGGAGCCATCATTATTCAACACATCTACATTTGAACATTATAGATATAACAAAATGTACTTCATAGCATCTCTAAGTAACTTTCAGTTAAACTATACAGTGAGGCTTTTTTTTTTGTAATATTGGTCCAAAAGGCCATAATCCTGCACTCCTAGCTTTTGCCTAGAACCATGATAAGACGTAATTGGATGTGTTCTGGTGTGCACTTTCCTAACTCTTGCAAACATGGCTCATTTGACTTTTGACTGCTTTAGCAATTTTTACATGAATACCTAATTGATATCAGGGTAGAAACGTACATTGACCAAATATCTGTGTGTATAGATTCTTTCTGAAAATATCTATATCTGCTTCTTTTTCCAAAGTTTATTTCAGACATAATATAGAAAAGAGAGAAAAGAATTAAGAGAGAAATCCCTTTAATGATTTAAGTTACTCCATATTTTGATGTTTCTAGAGCATAACTTTCAATAATTTCCTTATTGAGACTTTTTTTTCTCATTTTTTTCTACTTGTTCTGCCTTTGAGAGAACTCTTTCCAAGGAAGTTTTGTACATTAGAAGCTAAAATATTTTTCCACCTAGTATATCTTATTAAATGTGAAATAATGTAACCAATGGAGTTATACATTCAAGAAATATTATTAGAAGTTCTTTAAAATGGATTAAGAACTCAGTAACTAAACCAAGTATGATGGCACATGCCTATAATCCCAGTAGTTCAGGAGGCAGAGGCAGGAGGATCCTATGTTCAAAGTCAGCCTCAGCAATATAGCAAGGCCCTAAGCAAATCAGCAAGACCCTGTCTCTAAATAAAATATAAAAAAGGGGCTGGGAATGTGGCTCAGTACTGAAGCACCCCTGGATTCAATCCCTGGTAGGAAAAAAAGAAAAAAAAAAAAGCCTTAATAACTCAACTAAAAATTTCCTTTAATTAAGTGCATTATAAATGATGATATAACTTATAATCTGTAATTCAAAAAGTTAAAGGTCATGTTTTCCCTCACATGTGGAAGCTAGAGAGGTAAAATGGAAAGAATTCTGATGGTGATCTCATGAAAATGGAAGGGAGATCAATAAAATAGAGGAAAGGGACCAAGTGGAGGCAGAAAAGGAGAAAAGGGATTATGTCAGGAAATGATCTTGTCCAAATCATACTGTATTGTGTGCATGTATGAATACATAATATCCAATCCCAGCATTGTGTATGATTATAATGCACTGATTAAAATGTAAATAAAACATTAAAAATAAACATATTAACATTTTCTCTAAAATTAAATCATTTCACAAAAAAATATTTGTACTGATCAAATAATAGATTTATTTTTACATTTTACTTATTCCCCTTTACCTCTGATATCTGTCTCTCTTTATTTGTGTCAGTATTTCTCTCAAACATACACACACAGACTAACACCCACACAAACTTGTTTTAATAATAACGCACAAACTTCTTTTCCTTGACATCAAAAAAAATCTTGTTCTTACATAAAACTATGGAAATAAAATATTTTCTGAATAAGTGAATATTTTAGTTCATTTGCTGAATGTTTGATTGTTATTTGCTGTGGTAATAGAAATGCACTTGTGTAATTTTCTTGCTATTAAGAGCCAATTGGAGTGTTTAAGTGGACATTGGAATTTAAACACACTCAGTGATATATTCAGCAATTTTCCTTCACTCTTAATTCTCATGACACTGCAAGACTTAATAAAGTCCATCTACGTTAACCTAGGTTATGTGTCTATTGTGTTTTTTCCTTCACAGATGTGCCATCCAGTCCCTATGGAGTAAAGATTATAGAGCTGTCACAGACCACAGCCAAACTTTCTTTCAGCAAGCCGGACTCCCATGGAGGTGTGCCTATTCATCACTATCAAGTGGATGTCAAGGAAGTGGCATCAGAAACCTGGAAAATAGTACGCTCCCATGGAGTTCAAAGTGAGTCAATGGTTACAAAATATGTTGATTAAATCATGCTGATATTCAGTGTATCTATGTGATTAACCTTTCATTTTCCATATTTTAATTGAAATGCAGTGGGATTGGAAGGACATTTCCAGTGACATATTTTCTTAAGAATAACTTAAAATAGAGTAGAAAGTTTTTACCATTTATTTATTTTTCCACTTGTGCTTTGAAGTATTATGCATTGAACTCAGGTGTCAGCACATGCTAGGCAAGTGATCCACCTCAGAGCTACACCCCAAATTGCCATTATTACAAATGAAAAGGTTTTACAGAATCACCAAAGTTTTATTCTTGGAGAAATTATCCTTTTTAAAACTTTCCCTGTGAAAAGACAATTGCTAACATGTTAGATTTGCTGAGTGAATGTATGCTTTTTATTACTAATGATTTTTCACAAATACATGCCTCAGTCTGGCTGGGCACAATTCAGGAGCCACTTGTCTAAAGAAACGAACTTTATTTTTAGAACACACACACCACACCACACAGCTCCTCAGGAAAAACCCTCAGAGCCCAACTGCCACCACCAGCTTCCCACAAGCCTCTCAACCTCCCCCACTCCTCTTGCTCTTGAGGCCATTGGCTGGGTCGTGTGGGCACAGCCAAAAAAAGTCCCCCAATGAGCAGCTCTGTGGTCTGAAAGGGCGGGGAAACAGCCCAATGAGCATCACCGCAGAAGAGCCAATCAGTTGGCAGCTAGAAGTTTGCTGGGGCCACTGTGAGCCAATCATCAGCTGGCAGCTGGAAGTTTGCTAGGGCCCCTTCGGCTGTGGATCTCAACAAATACATGTAAATTCTTAATATAAAATATAGGCAATATATGTATCCATTCATGAAGACATCTATAAAAAATCATCTACAAAAATTTATTTCAAAAATGTGTTTTGAAAATTTTATACAATTAAATTTTTTATTACAAGCCATATCATTTTTAAATGATAGAATTCACTGATTCTGAAATGTCAAAACAATTTGTGAAACTTCTATTCACTTATGTAGAATTGTGAAAATGTGATTTGTCAGTTCTTTAGAAGAAGAAACTATATTAAGAAATAATAAGAAATTTCCAGTATTGGATTCTATTGATTAGGACACAGAGGTACATTGAGTCATCCAAAAGAATAGCATAAAATGTTGAGGAAATTAATACTGCATACTGTCCTTCCTTTGAGGACTCTGCCTTGGCTCTCACATGTGTAGTATAGGGTTTCAGTGTCAGGTCTGAGCCCTTCTGAGAAGAACAGAGGGAACCATGTTAGAGAACATGAAGAAGAGTAAATGTAATAGCTCAAGGGCCACCAGTGTTTACTTGTTTTTTCAGTTTCAACTGAATTCAACTTCAAGGTTTTTCATAAAAATATGAGAAATATTAATGAATTGATCATCACTCATTTACCACACACTTCAAACAATACCCACAAACAGGTGAATCCTTATTATTTCTTTTAATTATGAAATTTTTGGATAGTTAACATTCTTTGTGCATACCTAATGTGTCTCAGCAGAGAAGATTTATTATAAAAACAATAATAGTATTATGCCCAAAATGGAAAGTGTGAGTGAAATCAAGGACATTAGTAAAAGAGAAAAAAAATAACTTGGATTCAAGAATGATGTTTTTTTAAATATATTTAATTTTTCAAGATAGAGAAAATATAGCACATATTAGGTGAGTGACAGAGAAAATAAATTAATTCTTATACAGTAGAGTTCTCAAGTATAACCATAAAGAAAAGTAATGTTAAGTCTGAATATTCCTGGAATTAAACATGGCTGGATAGAAGGTGAATCGACTCTCCCTGAACTTACAAAGTGACAACCTCATGGACAATTTATAATGGTTTACTGTAGCCAATTTCACCAAGTTCAAAATGTGACTTTGAACCCCAGGTAATTGTTGGAAGCAGATTTCTATGCTTATGAGACGGATATATAATAACAAAGCACATTTGTTAATTTATAATGAGAAATCACTATACCAGAAATTAGGACATTCAGTTCTATATAGTTACATTCATTTTCTTTTCTTGTAAAATATAGGAAAGAAAATATGACTAAAACTTGCTTGATGAATCTAAAGCATGAGCAAAGGACATTACAGCATGAACAGGATGTTTAACAGTCTCAGATTAAGATTGCTTAAAGCTTCTCAATGAGACTTCAAAATCCTGACCCATGAGTTTTTTCACTTTCACTTGAGGAAAATATTTGCATTGATACTTTCTCTTTTCTTTTTTTTCTGTTTCTATAGTCAGCTCTTCTTTCACTGATATGTTATCAAGTAACTTAAACCAGATTAAGGTCATAAAAACAATGTAATCAAATCATTGTGTAATTTCAACTCAGTGTAGCACAAATATTTTTGATTACTGCTCTAAGCCTTGTTTTTTGATTTTTTTATTTCATTATTTAGCAGTATATTTGGCAGATATTATAGATTTTTTGTTGTCTGTAGGTATAAAAATAATTCAGTTGAGTCCTGCATACCACAGACTTAAAATATAGAATTTAGCACTTACATCTTCTCTTACATCCATTCCATTTCCTATACAGCTACCTATTGCTGAGCAGATGCTCTCTCCCAAAATTGGATTAAGTAACCTTTGCAATCTTATTTATTTAATGCCAAATTTACATATTATAATAGCATTATGATCTCATTATATATATAAAATCCCATGTTTTAAAGAGAACCATATTTTTAAGCATTCTTTAGTATAGTTCTCCTGTTTGGATATTAGGCATAGATACAAATATGTGACCCAAAGGGACACACAAATTTAATGGATAGTAAGGATACAGCTTTGTAACTAGCTCGATTTGAACTGCTCCTAATATTGAAGGATATGTATGTGGCATTACTCTTCCTTAACTAAAAATATGTATCATCTCTTTATATATATAGTAAATACATTCATTAGAATAACAGTTTATTTAGTTTATACAAATATGAAATGCAATGTAAATATTTATAATTATGTTTACTATAAATTGACAGCAATGATTTGATTGTTAGAATGTGTAACATAGTTTTAATGGAACTTTCTCCGTTAAGCACACATATTTTCATTGAGTGATGGTGATTTCATTGAGTCAGTATGTTCTTTAAAGAGATAATTCATCAGGCATAGTGGCACAAACCTATAACCCCAGCGGCTTGGCAGGCTGAAGCAGGAGGATCCAAAGTTCAAAGCCAGCCTCAACAAAAGTGAGGTGCTAAGAAACTCGGTGATACTCTGTCTCTGAATAAAATTAAAAATAGGGTTGGGCATGTGGCACAGTGTTAGAGTGTCCTGAGTTCATGAGTTCAATCCCAGGTACAAAAAAAAAAAAAAAAAGAAAGGGGGAGATAATTCAACTTTCATCACATATTTCTCATCGGGAAGGCTTACGGCCATTCAACACTGGCAGATATTGCTCTTTTATTCTGAATCTTCCAGAATGTGCTTTTACTTCCATTCCTTCTTGGAAGTAATCTCACACTAAAATTCCATTTCCCTAGGATGAGTGACAAGGAAGCAATACCATATTTCTTGCTTTATACTATACAGTATATATATTTATTTTCATGTCATGTCTAATCAATATTGCACCCATTAGAATTTTCTGATCTAGCTTCACTCTTAGCATCAGAACTCAACAAGAAGAACAAGGATACCATAACAATCTCAATATGTCAAGTGTCAGTAGTATATTACAGTGGAGGGAATTTTGAAATTTAGTGGGATAGGAGGATAGAAAATATTAATTTTAGGACTTTCTGATTGAATTTTTCATAAGATAAGTTAATAATATGATTTCATTGAGTCAATAAGTCCTTTAAAGTGATAATTCACCAGGCACAAGTGGCACATGCCTGTAACCCTAGAGGCTTGGGAGGTATGTGTATACAAAAATAAATTTTAAGTGAAGAATTTAAAACTCATGTGTACAAAAATAAATTTTAAATGAAGAGTAAGATTTAAAGTGTATATTAGGGATCAATACTTGTGAAAAGGGTGAGGAGGAAGCAGAAATGAGCAAATGAAATAGTTAAGCTCCATTGCAGGCTCTAGAAATCCTCACCCAACTAAATGCAGAACTGCAGACAACATTATCCATCTTAGATGCACCACTTCATTTGATAGGTTGTTATTGAGCAGCAAGACATTATGCTTTAGTTGGTCAGGAGCCAGATTGTGATGGATAGTTCTGATCACATACCTACACGGTCCAATTAGGATCCCTTGGTCAAGTCATTCCTTCCTTACAAATGCTCAGTAGAATATTAGTAGTTGTTTTTGGTTTTTTGGATTTTTTTTTTTGAGCCTACAGTCCTGCACCACATATGGCATTACCTGTGACTAAGAGAGTAAAGAACCATACTGCAATTCCCCCATTGAGGCTTGCACAAATGCCATATATTTCTTCCCACTTCTAATATATCAAAGAGCAGCAGTCTCACCAAATCCATCATACAGTGCAAGTGGCAGCGCTGCTGGATCCACAGATTATTCTTGCTTCAGAGCCCTTTCCTTCTGCTCTCCTATTTCAAAGCTAATATGATGAGATTTTGTACCACTTAGTGAATGATCTACTCTTTCCTCCATACATGACAAAAGTCTTACTTGTCACCTTCACTAGTGCATATTTTACAACCGGCTTCCTTAGGCGTCCTTGGTATATACTCCTTCTGTTATCAATTGCTCTGTGTATTATTATACAGTAACTGATGTAGAGATACTGTTAGGACTTCAAGTATCTCACAAAAGGAAGCATAATCTAGATTAAAAGAAGAAAGTTGATCTGTCCACTGGTTGTCCTTATCAACTGTGGCATGAGGTTTGCCTATGGAATGTCTATCCCAGGAAAACTGCATAGTCCTTTTGTACTGCTGTCCACTCATTTTCCTAGATGCAGGCTTCTCTGGGAGAGGTATAACTAATCAATTCAGCTCTCTGCACTGAGAAAGACCTTAATATATTTAGGCTGAAATCTCTACGTGTGACATAGTATATTTTTAAGTCCATGTTTAATGTAAATTAAAAAATTTAAGATCTTGAAATTTTGTTGGAATTATATCTGTTAATAATAAAAGGTTCTGCAATGTATGTGTCTATGCATTGCTAAAAAGGTGAATATATAGACCACAGAATCAATCTTCCTTGATTTAGCATTACTCCTTCACTTTAATGCCAAAACAAAAATTTCATGAATATTTTCCAAGCCAACTTTTAGTTGATCCAAAAAACCAAAATTGGCACATATTAATAAGTGAACAAATTTCTCATTTAACACATGAAATTTACTTGTCAGGTGTTGTGTTCTGATATGAATTACTCTTTTCAATTGCTTTTTTTAAACAATACCTATTTGTTAGTTTGCACTTATTTAGGTCAGAAATTCAAGCATGGTGTGAGTAGTTTTTTTCATCAGATTTTACACAGCAAAAATAACAATATTGGCAGGAATGTATTAATTTTTTGAGTTTTCTTTTGAAAAAAATATTTCTAAGATCTCGTCCTTGTTGCTTAGATAGTTTCTTGCTGCTGTGAAACTGAAATTTACAACCTCTTGCTAGGGCTGCTCTCAGCTCCTGTGGTCTACCCATATGCCTTGAGAGTTAAATTACTCTAAAAACGTTTTACTCCACACATAGGCTATATTGGTAATCTTCTAAAGTGACCATATTCTTCCTTGTTGAGGCAAAATAAAAATGATCTGGCTATTAGCATTTTAATTATTGCTAACATTTTATAAATATTTATTATATTTTGTCACAGTGTTAAGTATTGAAAGTAGATCAAAATAATAGATCTTGACTACAAAATTGAGAGTAATCCATATTGAGAATATAGAGACTATGATGTTTAGCAACTTCTCCATAGATTACCTAGAAAAATAATAGTGAAATTGAAATTGAAACCAAGAAGTCTGATTCTAAAGCCTGTGCTATTTAGTATTCCACAATTTAAATCCTCTATTCAATTAAGATTTGAGAAAATTGAATACAAGTTACTCTTATTTAGAGAACATGCATGACAAATATTGTCTGAATGTACATAGGTTTGTATGTTGTCTGTACTTGGTGTTTTCAAAGTAATCACAATTGGGAGGAAAATAATTACACAGTTGCTTATTTTCATTGTGTTTGAGCATCGGAAAAAGCTTTGAGAATTAGGGTAATTTAATAATAGCATTACTATAAGAGATCTCAAGAAGTTTGCCCCAGTACACAGGTCTCTGATGAAGCTTGCTTTAGGGGTAAAAGTTGATTATCTACAGCAGAGGACAGGTTTTAGCTACTGTGAGAAAGTTAAAAGTGAATTTGCAATTATAAATTTTTTGAAGAAGGAGGTCCATGGCTTTCATTAATATCTCAAAAAAGATTTATCTTAATAATATTTTTATTTTAGCTGTATAATAAAATTTGATATTGGTTTTCATTGAGCAATCAGATTCCAATATTTTATTCTCTTCTGGTTTCCATTGTTACTGTTTTGGAGGGGTCATTTCTTTGTAGATATTGTTACCCTCTTATTTTGGGCTGCTTTTATGACATCAACTTAAACTCTGATATTGAGGTTTAACGATAACTTAGTATATCTGTTTATTATTTAACCTGCTTAAGAGTCTGCGATTTATACATCGAAGATTCATGTCTTGAATTAATTCTGGACAATGTTACAACATTACTTTTATGAATATTTTCTCTCCCCTGTTCTTGCAAAACTTTCACTCTGAAATCCAAGCTGTATACTGAATTTTCTATGGGAAACTTGAGTTATCATATGTATTTACATATATTTTATTATGTCTTATTCTATTCATCTTTGTTATGACTTTATGAGAATTTATTCAGCTCAATATTCCATACTACTCTTTTTTCACTTATATTTAATCTACTGTTCCTATTCAGTTTTTTATTTAATAAGCACATTTTTTAATCCACCTGCTTTTCACTTCTTTTCCAAGTTAGCTGGGCATATTGTAAATTTTGCCAGTTTTGATTTTAAAAAAAGTTTTAAACACTTTAAGTGTGGATTTTGATTATTGAAGTTCGTGAAGTTGTAAACGCTTAAATATTAGTGTTTGGATTATTTGCTGGATTTGTTCATTTATTTCAGCTAAATCTAATAGTGGTTAATTTTCTTGCATATGTTTTGATTGTTGTATTGTTGTATTATGTTGTATTTTGTTTATCTATTTGCCACAAATAATGCATAGCCCAAATTCGGGGCACATTACTACATAGAAGATATTCTTTTGTTTCTGATAGTTGCCCTGGGACATTGGAAAGGATGAAGCATCAGAGACCACTCAATTAAATTCTGTTATTTGACACTTTTATGAAAGTATGTGTAAGCTTACTAATTTTCAAATAAGTATTTACTACACCCTCTATCTATCAAGGAATGGGTTCATGACAAAGCCAGATGATTTTTTGTTACCAGCAGGCAGATGTGTGTGTGTATATGTGTTTTCTACTCCACCCTTTTATTTCTTTCAATAATTGTGAGGGTCTTGACCTAATGCAATAGTACCAGCTTCAACTCCCCATCACAATTCTTCTCTCCTCATGGAGGTCATTGAACTGCAATCTTCTTTATCAAGATTCTGTGCAAAACTTCTGAGTGTCCAAGTGATATTTTCAACAGAATTTCTATAACCAATAGAAAAATAATTATATGGCAGCACTTCTAGCTTCAGGTCTCTCCTCTGCTCCACTTCATTTTTGATGCTGCAGAGTATATCTTCCTTTTATTTGAGGTAATCTGTGCATTTAAAAATATTGTGAAAATGGTACATTTTACTTGGTGGTGTACTTATGTAGTATATGCTTCTTTTTCTGGATATGTACATGAACAGATGGCTGAAAATCTGAAGTCATGTTTCAAAGCACATGTATATTTTCAAAATAGTGAAGAAATCCTTATTTTATAAAATTTAGGTTGTTTTAATATTTACCATAATGTTTAAGAGGTTTATGCAAATACAATTATACTAATCAACTTTGAAGCATTTTGGAGAAGGAAATTTTAGGTTTCTGAATAAAAAATACAGGTGTTTAGATTCATGAACATTTCAGCTGTTTTTGGCCCTGAGAGTGGCTTTATTTATTAATCTTAATTTATGTGACAGTCAGTTGCCTTTCCTGCATCTTATTACTATTCAGTTCAGGTTTCTACTTCTAATTGCTGACTTCATATATATTCACTTCTTGTTTAGCTGCACTGCTGCTTAGCAGGCAAGTTTTTTTTTGTAGAATTTTCTATTAGTAGATTTCAATTCTCTATAACACATTAACTAAGTACCTATAAATTGCACCTGCTCACTCTCTCCTAGTCCTAGTTTTAGGGTTACAATGGAGCCCTGAATTATTATTATGTTCTTCAAAGTTTAGCTGAAACCCTACTGATCTTCTCAATCTCCAATATGATATCCAACTAGTCTCAAAATAAATTGTGAACAAATCAAGTAGCAACATCTTGAACTACTCACATATGGATCATACATCAACGTGACATTTAATGTCAAGTGAGAAACATGTAGCACAGATGTAACTGGACTTTTTTGGTTAAAGGGAGATATATGGCAATATTTATTGCCATAGCACTTTGTGTGTTCTGTTTAGTTCATTGGGTAGTTAATGAAGAAAAAATAATGATCTTGCAAAACAGCTACTCTTTTCTCAGTCTCCAAAACAAAATGAAGGAAAAATATTATTGTAAAACATAATTTTAGGGAACATTAAACAATTCAAATAGTATGATCTATTTTTTTTTTATTTGTGAAATACTTAGGCAACTGGAATTGCATTTAGAAACTCTTTTAGTCTCAACCAAAATTTTATGTGTTCTACTTTCTTTAGGGCTAAGGTTATACTAAAAATTATTTTTGTTCCTAAAAAAAAAATAATAGTTTTCATTTGAAAATAATTTCATTTTCTAAGGAGAATTTTCATTGACAACTTTTTGTGTTTCAAATTCTTACCATTTTTCCTAATTAAATAATGCAATTGGGAAATAACTGAACTGCTAGATTTTTCAGTTTTATTTTAGCTTATTTGTCCACTGAAATTTCTGTAGGATTTTATAGGAAGTAATTGTAGTATATTTGAATCCATATATGGAAACTATAATGTTATTTTTTATAAGTTAGTAAAATACAATTAAAGTTAGATACATGTCACATTATTGTAATTCCAAACTTTTTGTCAGATTTTAGTTTCAACAAAAATTCTTACTCTAATAAAAATCTAATACAACAATCAATTTATGTGGTAAAGCCATTTTAAGTTTTGTGGAAAAGCAGTGCTTTCTCATTTTAAATCCACATTTTTTTTCTGAGATTATTTTGAAGTGTAGATTTAGACATGTAATGTGAAGCCTTTTCCCAGTAAGTCAACAAATATATTTTGAATAGAATCCTGAATTAGAATAAAGAATAGTAGGTCAAATATTGAGACCTTAGGTGCAAATTGTAAAATACAAGCAATTAATACAACTAATATTCAAGGAAATAAATTTGCTCTATCTCTTTAAATAAAAAAGTAAAAATATCTATAGATAGAATAGGAAAGGACTTTCATTCCTATAAAAAAGCAGGAAATAAATAAAATATATTTGTGTATTTGAATACAGCAAATATTCATGTTCATCTATTTAGTCATTAGTTTAATTAGTTAAAAGTAAGATGTAGCAAATAAAAATTTCCCAAGCCTCTTAAAACAGATGAATTGAACCAAAAAATATGTGTAACTCCTACTCTCATAATTGTGTGATAACAATGCTATGCTTTAGTCAAGGCTGAGGTAATAAGGTTTCTCTGAGCACCTCTGGCTCAACTCAGTTTAGTAGATGTAGAGGTCTAGACTAAAAAAAAAATCTTATAACTTGACAATTAAGACATTGACTGTCATTATCATCAAGATTTTCATTTATAGGTATGTTTAGTTTTACAGAAGACTTCAAAGATAGTAAAATGAGAACTCATATATACACCCTTCACTCAGTCTCTCCTCTTTGTAATATGACATGGTAACTTTATCAAAATTAATAAATCATAATGCATATGTCAATATTAATTAAACTACATATTTCATGATAAAATGTTATTTCAAAATAGTTTTTATTTAATGTAGCATTCTTTTATTGAAAACAAATACATTGCTCAGAATGCAAACATAAGGAAACATTCTGTAATAATTTGTGCTTGTTAAAAATTTCAAAATTTTTATTCAACATGTAAAAAATGGTTTACTCATCTAATTAAATAAACACATTAATATCATTTTCTGCATGTTTAAAATTATATTTATGTAGAAGTATAAGTCAGTGTTAATAATCAGATTTGTTTAAATGACTTGAATTAGCAGAGTTTAAAATCAAAATTAACTAAATTCATAATGATTCGGTTCCCTCCAAATCAAAAATTTCAAACATGATTCTTCTTCCCACTCACCAAGCTACATTCCCAATTTATAGGTCCATGAAATTCCACTTTTTTTCTCTGCAGAAGTAATTCTTTACATAGGTACTAGACAAACAATGCAATTTTTAATGACAAATCTAGGCTGGGGTAGTAGCTCATTGATATAGCACTTGCCTAGCACTAATGAGGCACTGGGTTCTATCCAGTGCCTCATAAGTCTCTTAAAACAGAGACTTTTATTTATTTATTTATAAATAAATAAAAAAGCATAAAATATCAAATATAAGCACTTTTAAATGACATTCTAGTTGCTTTCTGCTTGTTACCATATCCCAATTACCTAGAACAAAATCTAGCAAAAAGTAATTATTCAGTATTTATTTTGTGGATGTATGAATGCTTGCATGCACACACGTATGATACACAAATTAGTCAATAATCTTCAAAATGTTATGATTTTAATCATTTATGAGCCACTTTAAAATGACACATTTCATAACTTCTAAATGGTGATTATATTTTAGAACTATTTTGGTTATAGAGAGCAAAATACATATTGCTTTAAAATAAACTAGGAACTTGATTTCTAACCTTTGGATTTGGATACTAAAAATATTCATTGAGAATGATAAATGCTGTGTTGTTTTATAAGTTGCTCTTATAAGAGAGCAATTGGAGAAAGAAAAGCATTGAAAATATATAAATAAGAGATACTATTAATTTTAAATAAGGTGGTCATGGTATGTTTTATGGGAAAAATAACTTTTCAGCAGATTCTTGACAGATGTGAGGGTGATTGCCTGGGAGGAAAGTCTGGGCTGGAGTAGACATATTTGCTTAAGGAAAATGGAGATCAGCTCAGCATGGTTGGATTGGAGACATAAATAAATAAATTGATTGATTGATTGAAAAGATGCAATCAGAGAGGTAGGAGGAGTGGGAGGCAGTATGTAATGTAGTGATGTGAACTAGCAGTGTTGATGTGACCTGAGAGATTAGAAATTCAGACTCCTGAATCTTTTCTCAAACCTATTTAAGTAACCTGCTTATTTTAACAAGATTCAGGTATTCACATATGCATTAATTTTTTTGGTGACATTTAAATTTTAATGTTTAAATCAGGTTGAATACATATCTAAAGCATTTTTTCATTTATTTTATCTGAAAATATTCAATATTTTTTCTTCTATTTTTAAGAAGATGTCATACATCTTTATCAATAGCCATTCTACTGTGGAACTAGCCCATTAGAACTTCTATGGATTTTTTTAGTATTTTATATTTTTTTATTGGTTCTTTTTGTTATGCATGAGAGTAGATACTTTAAACATTGAAAATACTAATATAATACATTGGAGAGTAGCATAGGACTTGAACATTTTCTTGGGTAAAATAGGAACTCATTTTGGTGTTTATACAGTATAGGACTTAAAATATTTTAGGATAATTTTAGCTTTTTCTTTTTTAAATATTTATTTAAAAATACTATTTATTTTTAAATAAATTGATTATTTATTTATTTATTTATATGGTGCTGAGGATCAAACCCAGGGCCTCACACATTCCAGGCCAAGTGCCCTACCACTGAGCCACAACTCCAGCTCCAGCTTTTTCTTGATAAAAGACTATAAGTAGGGAGATGAGCTCAAAAGGCAATGGTCATCTTCTAAACAAAAGGTACATAGCACTTAGGCTAGGCAGGTCAGGAGCATAGGGAGAAGTGGTGGGATTCTATGCATATTTTAAAAGATAGCACCAAGAAGACCCCCTTAAATGTGTAAGGAACACAAAGGATAGAACATATGGGGGGAATTTATAAAAAAAATAATAAGTTGAATTTAACTCTAATATTTTATACCTGAGCAACTAAAAGTGATACCTCCAGTTACCAGCAACAAGTACTGTTTTCTCACATGTTAAAATATAACATTAGAGAAGCAGGCTGAGGCAAGCTTATGAAGCAAGGTTTATTTAAAAAAGGATAACATAGACTGGTATGCTGGTATCCCAAGAAGTGACAGCTCTCTGCCTTTTTATGTGTCCTTTGTTCTTTTGCTCTCTTGCCCTTATCTCTCTCCTTCCTGCATAAGTGAGTAGGCCCAGGAGATGTTTTGGTGGGGTGTCCAAAGATGAGAAGCAGATAAGCTGAGGGGCCAAGCCAGAAGGGGGCCCAGGATGCACTAATTAACAAATTTTATAACTCCTCATGGGGAGGGACAGTCCCTGGGACAGTTTACTTAGCAACAGGTTGGAGCAGGGGCAGGTTATCTTTTTTTTTTCTTTTTTTTTTTTGGTACTGGGGATTGAACTCTGGGCCTTGTTCATGCTAGGCAAGCACTCTACCAGCCCTACAGGTTATCTTGATAAGGGTAGAGGAAAGGCTCTGAGTGCCTTAACATTTCCATTCCTCTCCAACTGCCCAGGCTGAAGTTGGCCTCCTTGATCAGATCTGACTTGGTTTACCTTTCTATACTGACTGCTTCTTTTAATTCTGGCCTCAAAATTTCTGAAAGGAGGAAAAAAATACAGCTGGATCTTGTTTGCTAAAGTGACCCTTATTATTTAAGACTTTAGATGTCTTAGTTCAATTAGAGTTCCCTCATAGGCAGTGAAAGAATGGCTGAAGATAGATGTAGAATACAAGTATAAATCACTGGCATTTAAATGTTTTACATCATAATATTGTGAAGTCAACAATTGAATAGATGTAGAGGAGAAAAAGAAAAGGCCCATGCATGAGACGGAAACTTTTAGTTTACACATTAATTAGAATATTTAGATGATGCTGCCTTTTAAGATTCTTAAAACTTGGTTCATATCATAATATTTGGACAAAACTCACAGAAAGTAATGGTTTCTTAATCTGGAAACATTTATGTGAGTGAGTAAGGAAAAGGTCACTTCTGCCCTCTTGTGCTAACCACTTTTTTGTGTTTACCTGCATGTTAGCTGCTTATCCCTGTAGGGAGCCTAACAATGCAAGGAACCAGAAGACCTTTGGCTCAGAAGTAGTCACAGGCCCACAAATAGTAAAATCATTAAAAAAATTATTTTATAAAATATCATTCAATGTTCTGGTGGTTTATTGTTAATTTTTCCCCTTATAAATACTTAATCTTTTATTTGATAACTTCTACATATTTTTTAATATTGGCACTAATTCTTAAGAAATACTCAAAACATTATATCTTGATTTTCTTTTGCCTTAGGAGCCCTACGAGAACACTGCAGTTCATATTTAGGGTAACTTTTGTTGTGATCATCTCCTCAGGAGTTTCCTCAAAAGAAAAGGAAGGAATAAAAAATATGGATGATGTTAATGTGTGAGATGTTGAATTCTTTCCTCTCTTAATTTTCTGATAGTTTAGATACAAAAGTATGTTGTAAAAACCATTTTCCCCTTACATTCTAATTGTTTTAGATGTGATTGAGAAGTCTGTGTCACCTTGATTCCCAGTTCTTCTAATGTAAGTGACATTTGTTCTCTGGGAATTCAAAGAGAGTTTTCAGTTCTAGAACTCTTTGTGTTTTGATATATAACAAAGATGAACCTTGACTTAGGTCAGAAAAAAATCAGTCTGAAAGACTGGGTCTAGGTATGATAATTGGCAAAAATAATGCTGTAGGCATAGCTGAGATTACTGTTACATGTTTCTGAGTTACCTCATTTAGCCAGCAATGATGAATCTCAAATAGAGGAAATGATTGCTACAACTTAGGAGACACTTCTTCCTCCTGTTTCCCTTCATCCCAAATTTTATTTCAAAATTTGTTGGCCTTAGGAGCCCTCTTGGAATTAAAACATCTTCTTCATTTGGACTCCCCAAAGTACACGCTAGCCATCTATGAAAAGTTTATTTTATTACTATGTATGGAATATCCTACCACACACCATTGTTACAAAATCTAGCTACTTCCATATTTTGTGTTGTTTCCACCTTGAATTGTGACAGTGTTCTCCTAGGGCTCCAAACACCACTCACTTGATTTTCTTAAAGCTTTCTTGGGTGCAACCTATGCAGAAATCTTTTGAACTATGTAGAGACTTGTTTCGCTAATTGTTAGGGAAACGTAACTGAAAACCGTAAGCTCTCATTTCACATCTATTACAATGACTATTATCAAACTCAGAATAAATAAATAAATAAACTCTGAAAAAAAAAGTTAAAAAAAAAAAACAGAAAACAACCACCAAATAACCTAACTTAAAAATAAGCAATAGGCTTACATACACATTTACCAAAAAAGACATACATGTGGAAAATAGGTATACAAAAAGCATGTTCACCATTAGTAATGATTATGGAAATGCAAATTAAAACCACTGTGCTATATCACCTCACCTGAGTAAGAATGGCTACTGTCAAAAACACAAAAGACAACAAATGCTGGTGAAGACACAGAAAAGGGGGAAACTTGTACATTACTGATGAGAATGTAAATTACTGCAGCCATTATCAAAAACAGTGTGGAAATTCTTCAAATAATGAGAAATAGAACTATCATATGATCCAAAAATCACCTCTGAGTAAGCATCTATATGATATACAAGTGGCATCTTGAAGAGTCACCCATACTCCCATGTTCACTGCAATGATACTGCCTGTCACCAGTTACCTTGACAAGTCCTACTTCCTCAAATGGTGAGTGTAACACCAGAGAAGCACACAGAAGGAAGCATGAAGTACAAAGTAAGATGCTCTATTAAAGGATAACAGAACAGACTTCTACTGGTGGAATGGGAGACCTAAATGATTACCGCTGGTTATTGGTAATGAGTTCGACTTCCTCACATGTTGAAGTATATAATATTAGAAAAGCACACTGAGGCAAGTGTATATAGCAGGGTTTATTTAAAAAGGGGTAACATTGACTTTTTCAGGTATTCTGGTATCCCAAGAAAAGTGGGGGTGTTCTCCCTTGTATATTTCCTAGGTTTCCTTTGTCCTCCTGCTCTCTTGCCCTTATCTCTTCCCTTCCTGCATATGTGACTAGGCTCAGGAATGGCCAAAAGGTGGATTGGCCAAAAGGTGAGAAGCAGATGGGCTGGAGGAGTGGCACTCCTGGGCAGGAAGGGGGTGTAATTAACAACTCCCTGTAGGGAGGGACAATCCCTGGGACAGGTTACCTTAGCAACAGGTTGGAGCAGGGGCAGGTTATCTTGATAAGGATAGAGGAAGGGCTCTGAAGGAATTTACAATTCAGTCCCTCCATTCTCTGGATCTGACATTTGTCTATCTGCTTGTGTTGTTAAAAAAAAAAAATTATATTACTCTGAATGTTCTTTTTATAATATATTAGCAGGAAACTTTTTAAAACAAGGAGTAAAAGATTCATATGGTAAAATGACATGAAGCATTGATTGCTTTTACATTTTTAAAATGCTATATAGCACACAAGTACCTAGCAAGACTCCTCAGGAATGTCTAAATTTTTATTTTTAAGTAATAAGTGAGAAATAACCTTTTTTCCATGATACTAGGATGGTTTTTCTATAGAAAAACTATGGATTTAACTTCATTTCCAAATAACTAAAAGTTATCGAAACATTCTTACAAGTTATGGTTCCAGATGTACTCTGCAGTGTTTCTTTTAATCCAGGTTGTTTATAGTTGCCTGAGTGAAAATGGTCCTTCCATCATACTGTTCAATTTCACTACTATAGAAACAATTTAAAATAATCAGTGTTTAGTGTTAAACCACTACAGATTTTAAAATCTTAATGAGTTTCACTGCTTTTAAAATTTTTCTATAAGAAATATCTTCTATGATTACACTATTACCAACATAAATGTGCCTGAAGAAAAAAGGCTATCATTTCTAAATGGCTATATTTCATATGGTAAAGGAGAAATTGGCTGTAAAATATCATCTGCATATGTTAAATGCAAGTGCAATAAACTCTTATGAATTGCAAAGAAAAGGAAAAAAACATAATCCACACTAATTCTATATTTTCAGTGAAAGAAAATTTGTTAAAATTTGCATGTAGTAGAAAGGTTTCTGTATGTTAACATTCAAAACAAGAATATTTTGGACTGTTTTCATTGTACCCATAAAGAGAAACTCAGCTAAATTAGAATATTTTATATAATTCCAAACTTAATGAATTTTAACTATGCAGTTCAAAGTACACCCACACTAACCTAAGAGGAAATTTAACATAAATAACAGTTTTAAGTAAAATTACTTATCTGTTAGAAATTTCTCCACATATCTCAAGATGAAACCAAACATTTATACATAATTCTATATGCTGCTTATAATTTTATTAATCAGAAAAATATTACATAGAAATGATACTAATGTAGGTAGGAAAGATGTTTATGAGAGAAAAAAGACTTCCATGAGTTATAGGAATTTAATCAGCAGGAGGATAAAAATATTCACAGTTTTCAAAACTTAAAAAGAAGAGTTTATCTCATATACATACTTCTGCACACTAAAAGTCAAAGTCAGCATAAATGTATTTTATAGAATTTAGCATGCACATTCTTAACTGAATTTAAGAATCCCTATAGGTTGAACATCATGGTTATTTCCATGGTGAGTTTTACTGATAGTACACTTTAGAAGACACATTTAAATTTTATAAATGTAAAGTTTTGAAATCATGGTCTGTATACTTTAAACACTATTTGATATTTGATTTTTAGAATTACTATGAGCATCAATTATTTCCTCTACTGTAGTATATAAATATACTCAAAAGCTAAGGAAGAGGATAGAACCTTTCCACTATTACTGAGTATGTATACTGGGAAGGTTCTAATGTCTTCTTTCATTTAGTACCGTCACAGGGAAGAGTGAACACTAAGAACCTTCAGGATCAGAAGTGGTATAAGAGACTGACCCCATACTGGTTCTCAACACTTTAATTAAAAAGTCTCAGTTTTGAGAGATTAAGTGGAAAGCCAAGGAAAATATTACCAAAAAGGTCAAGCTCATTGTATTTGAAGATTGGAAACAAGGTCACAGTGTAGAGAGAAATTGAATATGAAAGAGTGTGGTAGGAGTTGAAGACATATCTTACAGGGTCCTCTGACTCTAGAGAAGCTTATATCACTTTACTTCATGGTTGTACCATAAAGAAAATACTGTTACCTTTTCTTACTGTTGCCGTCTCATAAATTCTTTATTTGTCCAAATATTAATGTCTGATAACTGTATTACTGACCTCTTACTACTGCCTTGGTTTTATCACTGCCGTTTTTGAGAACCACTAATAACAGCAATGCCTAAAATAGGATACATGTATTCCCAAGTGTGCGAAAGGACAAACCATTAGAGTACATAAAGATAATCTAGAAAATGTTTTCCATTTCTTTAGTAAAATTATCTTAATCACAATAAAATCTGGCTGACAGCATTGTATATATTTGCATACCTATGGATGTATATGCTCTTTTCATATGCATATGCATTTGTATACACAGGTATCTGTGTGCCTCATGTATCTTAATATCTTAACCTTTCTTTTCTGTCTCATCTCAAGCCACTCTACACTATCACTTGGCACATCCAAGCTGGACAACTTAAGATGTCAAATGCAATTTACTTTCTTATGGCTTTTCTTAAGTTTATGCTATTCCTTCTCCCATGCTACTTAAATACTCCTTTCACTCTCCAATATAAATTCTAGCTTTTATGTGACCTTGACTAAATTATTTTTAGTAGTGTATTTTTACCCTTCTTTGCAACTCTTTAGTAAGTATTGCTTATATACTATTTGAAAAGCTATCGGGGATTGAACTCAGGGACACATCCCCAGACCTATTTTGTATTTTTTAATTTAGAGACATGGTCTCACTGAGTTGCTTAGTGCCTTGCTTTTACTGAGGCTTGCTTTGAAATCACGATCCTCCTACCTAAGGCTCCCAAGTTGTGTGCCACCATCCTGGTTACTTTCCTCTTAATAAATCAGAGGAACCACATCTCCATACCTTGAAGACACACCAGAGAGCTTTATTGTGTGGATCTTTTAGTCTTCTACATTAGTTTATATGCTTGAATGGATAACTTGATTTTGTTTTCAAGTAAACAATTATTAACTCTTTCTGAACACATAAATTTTCACCATGTCTAGGTCAAATTTAACTAAACCATCCAGAAAATAAAATTTTGTTTATTTTACTTTACTTTCTAGAAATGAAATCCACAAACTCTTCTGGGAATTTATATTTTGTAATTAGTAGATCTCCAAAACTAACTCTAAGACATAAAAATAAAACATTATATCTGTCAAGGTTAAAAAAAAATCCAGGCTACACATAAATACACTCAGTAGTAAAACAGTGATAGCAGTTTTTCTTCCCCTAAAATGCAATCTTAATCCCACTCTTTAGGCCAAAAACTGCAGTAACCATTAAGTAGCATGTCTGCTGCTATTGGCTTGTTAAAGAAAGAAGGAAATCTCCTTTAGTGACAGGACAAGTTTTGGTAATTTGCACAGTTTGACTGCCTAGACATGGAAATAGTATGTCTTACATCACACAACAATGATTATGTTCTGTGAATCTATTTCAACTTGAAACTCCAAGACAGAGGTCTTTATTCCCAATTGGGTGTTGTTGTGACAAAGAAACACATAGCAAGAACTTTGGATTTGAGTCTAGAGGCATGTGATATTCAGCTTAGGGTAGTTCTGTCCTATGCCTCCATCTTTTGGTGGATTTATTCATCCTACATTCTATCTCTTCACCTGCCTGGCTTAACCGTGATTCTCCCTTGATACTACAAACATATGTCATGTCTCTTCAATTTCTTCATGCTCAAATTAAGAATAATGAATGTTCCTGTTTCTTCATCTTAGGAAATAATTTAGTAGTGACCTCATCACTTATGGCATGTAATTTAGAGTAGTACATATGAAATGAACTAATATGAAATGGAGACAGAGAGAGAGAGAGAGAGAGAGAGAGAGAGAGAGAGAGAGAACACAATCTGCCATAACAAACATTGGCATTTATCCCCATTTAAGTTATTAAAACATTGGAAACCTAACCTGATTATGGTAATAGGAGATGGGACCTTTTGAGACACAACTAAAGTTAAAACCCATAAGCCTGGGTCCTGAATACAATGAGCTTGTGGATTTTTTTTTCTTTTGTCTCTTCTTTATTGGTGCAAAGAATTAAAACCAGAAACTATGGCTTTATAAGAAGAGATGAGACGTAAACTAAGTTGTCTTGGTCTTACTATGTGATACCCTACACTGCACAGTGATTTGTAGAGTTTGCATTAGCAAAAACAAAAACAACAACAACAACAAAACACCTCACTAGATGAGGACATTAGAACCATCATTCTTTAAAATTACACATCCTCTGGTATTAGATTATAAGAATTGCAAAAGAACTAAGAAACTCTGTGTGTGATATATATAATCATGCATATCATTACATATGTCAGTGTAATATATATATAGTATTTATATATGTAATAGTACATATGTAACATGTTTTGTATATATACATATATGTGTGTATTCCTATATATGATAAAAAATGATTCCCTACTTGATTATTTAAAGTTAAATAATATATGCTGATTAATTTAACAAAAATTTTGAAAATACCTAATCTGTCTAGGCAGATTTTAAGATTTTTAGGACTAGAAATAATGAAGAGGAGAAAATATATTTATGAATTACAGATAAAAATATCAATTTGATATGCATAACAATAAATTTAATATATGAAAATGTCCATTTAAAAATTAGGTAGTACTATGTAGTATGAAGGGAACTCAAACAGAGCAAGAAAATGGTATGTAAAATAGAGGTAGGAGTGGGGACCAATTTAGTAAGTGGTAGTCAGGATAGGAGTCTCTGAGGAGGTGACAGTTAGGCAGGGCCAGTTAAGAAGTCAGGGCATCACACAATTGGGAAGAAACCTGTCCTGGGAAGAGGTCAGCAGGAAAGAAACTCAGGTTGTAGTGGCATAATGAAGGAGTAGAAGTGAAGGAAGTATGAATAGCACAATGGCCAAACCTCAGGTCCAGCAGGGTCTTGTAGATCATGGGATGACTTTAAATCTTCCTGATTCCTGGACAGGCATTGCCAGTCTCAAAAGTAATCCTCTCAGGCATAATCAGTGAGGTTATTTTTTAGTACTGATATGAATAAAACGTGATCTTGTGACTGACGTAGACCTTTTCAAATTCTCCTTTATTACTTGAAGCAAAATTATGGTGTTATAAAAACAAATGCAGCTAGTAGTAGAGATGAAGAGCTCTTAGTGTATTGCAGCATTTCATATATGTTGTCTTTCTTTTTCAACTAAATAAATACTTCCATGGTATCTTTGAAATTTCCTTTTTTTTGATAGTTATTGAAATTTGCTTTTCGGTTCTGTATATTCTAGAATTAATCTTTATAAAATGATGTTTATGGTTATTGCTTTTTTGTTTACTTGTGTACTATTAGAATGTTCTGATTCTTGAAATACTGACAGTGTCAATAATCCAACATCCTGTGCATGTTCTTTTGGAATAGCTGAATTGTAATGGTAAGTCATGATTAAGTAGGTATCCTAGGCTAGGAAATCATCCTAGCCTAAGATACCTACTTAACACATTGTGAAAATTTATTGATCTGACTTTATGGAAACATACACACATATACTCAGATACATGCACAAAAATCACACAGTATCATTGCTAATTATAAATTATATGATGACTTTCTTTCATTAAACAATTAATGTCTACCATACATTGAGCAGAGTTTGTGGCACTGAGAGCATGAGAAAATAATCCTTCTCTATAATCTTCTTTCTTAAATTGCTTTAGTGTAATCTCTATGTGTGTATGCATATTATAAAATTATTTTTCCTGATTTTGTGCTAATTAATTTTAATCACATAAATTCACTCAGTATTCCATAGTTTTTATTTTTCTATTTTCCTCTCAGTGAGTTTGAGATGTGGTTTTATTCTTTCAGTTGCTACTATCCCCACCTTACAAATTGGTGTAGCTACTAACTATGAACACCTGCCTTGCATTTCATATATGATTGTGTTCAAAAGAATAGGTATTATATTTTCAAATGATAAACTCTCTTGTTCTAGTTTCAAATGATAAACTTTTATTAAATTTGTTCTTTGTCATATTTAGTTAAAGAATTTTCAAAATAGTCTCAAAAGTTGTGTTCTGAAAAAGAATCTGGCTTACTATAAGTTTTAGCCTATTCAATCATTCAAAAGCAAGAAGCCTTAAAAAACAGCAAGTCATTAAAGACAAAACACCTGATCTGTGGTTTTGTAGCAGATATCAAGTATTCAAATTTCTTAATAAATAGGAAAGGAATTATATAACAGAACCAGGTTGTACTTGCCCTTCTAATAAAGCAGGTGGTTAGTACCATTAATTTGCATTTTTATAGGCCTGATGCACATTTTGCTACTCTATATACATGGAAAAATTATCACAAATTTGCCTAAGGATAGCAATTAGGATTAGTAATTCATTCTCCTTTGCATTTTATTAGGATTTACTAAATACAAGTGAATGTCAAGAGGGAATATTTTAATTCTTTTTATACACAGCATTATAAATTTGTACAACAAATTAGATCATATGATCTCCTCAACCAAATTCCACAGTCTTCTACTCACTCAATGTCTCTTTAAAGAGAATAAGTTTTCTTTTCAAGAAAAATTCTTATTTTATTTCTACTATTTGATGACTGAATATACACAGACAATCCCAAGCCAAAAGTTACTGAAGTTGGATGTTTTCACTATTTCTCATTTTTTGTTCACAATCAATTTTTGTTCCAATCAATTGAAACTCTAATTTATGAACATTAATTACTTGAGCATTAAAACACAAGGTTCAGGCTATATTTTTAAACTTCAGAGGGAGTCTCAGGTGTCATTCAAACAAGTGTCTTCAGTTTGTGTGAAGTGTTCAAAAGAAAACAAACTATGCCTACAATTGTTTAGCTATTGAATTATCATCCTCATAATTTGAATTCTCCAAAGACATATCTTAAAATGTTCATGTTCCAAATAATTTATAACCTTTCAAAATAGCCAGACATATAATATAATATTTTCATAAAATGTTTGAACAATTATTTACAAATGTTTTTTTCAATTTTTAGTGGTATGTAAATATCTTGGTAACCATTTATATTAATTCAGTTGAAACAATTGAATTCAGATTGAAAATTAAATAAACCTGTATTCAGTAACAAGTTAGAAGAGAGTTTACATATTTCTGAATAATTAGAAAGAGTAGTATATTTATGTGTCCAGAATTTTATTGAAAAATAATAAGAAATATATTAGAACTATTGGAGATGCTTTGACTAGCTATAGAGATAGATATTTATAGAAAGAAATTTAATTATTATGATACTTTATAAAATAATATTCATATAACTTTAATAAAAAATAAAGATAATTTTTTTAGAGACACTAAAATAAAGACACAAAACATAGCCATGCCCAGTTTAGCATTGATGTACTGATTATGAAGATAATATTCTAAAAATATTTGGAGGGTTCTCTGTGTAATTTGGTAAGTTCTATAGTAATGAATATAAATTATAAAGCAAGAATTGTTTATGCCTAATTCTTTGGAAATATATTTGAGAATTTTCAATGAAATATATGAAATTGATTTATTCAGCACTTTGAAAGAAAAGACAGAATAAATTTTACAAAATGTACAAAGGGCAGAATGGCTGGTAAGTGCCTCTTTTCTACAAGAGGCCTAAGATTCAGGTCTCTTATTAATCAGTCTGATGTGTCTTTGTTCTGAGTCTCCCATCTTGAGTTTTAACTATGCTTATAATATGCTTCTGTGAACTATAAGGAAAATCACTGAACTACTTTCATTTTAGAGTGCTAGGAATTCATTAAAATCATCACCATGCATTTACATTGTTTAGTCTAATGAGAATTTAGAAACACATAATTAAATAAAGTATTCCAAGAAGGGCATCATATTTTCTAATAATTTGAATTCTTTTTTAAAAGTACCTCATACTGTATGCAAATATAAATTCAAAGTCCACTAAAGATTTAAAGGTCATAACTGAACCATAAATCCATAAAACTTCTAGAAGAAAATTGGTACAGATTGCATTTTTGTGTTCCTCCAAAGTTCACATGTTGAAATCTAATTCTCAGAATTATGGCATTTATACGTGGGGCCTTTGGGATATGATTAGCTGATGAGGACAGAGCCTTTATGAAAGGGAGTAGGACATTTATAAAAAAGAAAGAAAAGTGCTGTACTGTTTCTTTCAATAAAAGAGGACAAAAGCTATCACAACATACCATATCTCTTTGCACCCAAAGCCCTTAATCTTGGCCTTTGCAGTCTTGAATTCCCATTTATCTTTTACTTTCAGATGGGTTCTCACACAACAGTGAGACAGACATCCTATCAGATGTAAAAATGTCAACATAGGGATATAGGCAACATGAGTAAATATGGTAATAAGAAACTTCCAGAAATACATAACTCCCCAGTAACTAATTCCATGAATACTGAAGAGAAGGAAATGCTAGAGAAATAATTTTAAAAGCTGGGTGTTAAAATGATTCATGAATCAAAAGAAGAACTAAGGAAGGAATTGAAGGGGACATTTAGGATATTAAAGAACATTTCAATAAAGAAACAGAGATTCTGAGACAAACAAACAGAAATCTTGGAAATGAAGGACACAGTAAGTCAAATAAAAATTTTGTTGGAGCTGGGGTTGTGCCTCAGTGGTAGAGGGCTTGCCTAGCATGTGTGAAGCAATGGGTTCGATTCTCAACACCACATATAAGTAAATAAAAACAAAGGTCCATTGACAACTAAAAAAATAAATATTAAAAAAAAACTTGTTGTAAGTCTCTCGAGTAGACAAGATCAAAAGCAGACTAGAAAACAGAATTTCAGAGCTTGAAGACAAAATTGATGAACTTATACATTCAGCTAATAACAAAGAAAAAAACTAATAAACTATGATTGATCAAAATATATAAGAACTTTGTCTGGCACAAAATTAAGAGGCCAAATTAAAGCTCATAGAGATTAAGAAAGGAGCAAAAATACAGGCTCATATACTGAAAGGAATGGCAGAAATTTAACCAGACCTTGGGAATAAGATGGATTTTCGGATACTGGGGACATTTCAAACCCCAAATAGACAAGAACAGAAAGGAACGTGTTCACTACACACATTATAGATAAAATGCCAAAAATACAGAACATAGAAAAAAAATTGAAAATGTACAAGAGAGAAACCCCAAGTCACTTACAAATTTGGAATAATAGCGCATATTAGCAGAAACCCTAAAGACCCAGAGGGCACGGAGGATATATTTCAAATCCTGGAAGAGAATTTCTGCAAACATAGATTACTACATCCAGGATGATATCCTCCAGAACTGAAGGAAAAATAAAACCTTTCAAAAAAAAAAAAGCATAAACTAAAGAAAATAATGACTTAAAGGAATTAAACAAAGACAAGAGGACGAAAACACTGAAGAGCTGTGGCTTTGTGGTAGAGTGCTTGCCTAGCATGTATGAGGCACTGGGTTCAATCCCCAAAGCCACATAAAAATAAGTAAACATATAAATATAGGTATTGTATCCATCTACAACTAAAAAACATGTTTAAAAAAGAAAACAATAAAAAACTCTGGAAAAGATGAATCTCATTAGAAGAGTATCAGACTGGATTTTTTAAAAATGCCAAATTTTATGTTTCCTGAAAGAAATAGCATCATTGGAAAAGATATCAATACAATGAATGTTAAAGTATAGAAAATAATATTCCATGCAAATGTAATATAAAAGCAAGAAAGAGTAGCTACTGTCATATCCTACAAAGCAGACTTCAAGACATATTAGTCAGAAGTAACATAGAAGTTTAGCAGATTTTGAAAAACGGAAAATGCAAGATATAATAATTGTAAATAATTTTCACCTAAACTTTGATGTACCTCATTTCATAAAATAAATACTGCTACACAAAAAGCTTCAGTTTGACCCCAATACAATATCAGCAGGTAACTTCAATACACTTCTCTCCCTAATAATTCATCCAGATATCAAATCAGCAAAGTTACTAGAGAGTTAAAATACACTATAGGTCAAAAGAACTCATCTATAGACTATTAACATCTAATAAGAATTGAATATATTTTCTTTTTAGTTGCTAATGGAACTTTCTCCAAAATAGATCATTTATTGGGCCCCAAAACAAGTCTTAGCAAAAACAAAAATGTTGAGGGCTGGGGATGTGGCCCAAGCAGTAGTGTGCTCGCCTGTCATGTGCAGGGCCCTGGGTTTGATCCTCAGTACCACATAAAAATAAAGATGTTGTGTCCACCAAAATCTAACAAATAAATATTTAAAATGTTCTCTCTCTCTCTCTCTCTCTCTCTCTCTCTCTCTTAAAAAAATGTTGAAATGATTTCTTATGTCTCATTGGATCATAATGGAACAAATTTATAAATCAAGAACATGATAAATGTGCAAAAACTATCTAAAAAAACAAGGGAATTTAATAACATTTTTTAATGATGAGTGATCAAAGAAATCAGAGACAAATTGAATAATTATTATCATCAAATGAGAATATAAATATAACATGCTTGAATTGGGATAAAGTGAAAACAGTTTTAAAGAGTATCCATGAGGGCCTACATTAAAAAAAAATGAGGAAGATCCAAAATGATGAATCTCAAAACCAGTATAAAAAAAGAATAGAAAAAGAACATAGCTGAAACTAATAAAATATAGAATAAAAGAACAATACAAAGGATTCATGAAACAGAGTTGACTATTTAAAAAGATACCCCAAAAATAAACACAAGTAAGTAATAGAAGAGGAAAAAGACCCAAATTAATAAAATTGAAGTTGAAAAAGGAAATATTACAAGAGTCATCACTGAAATCCAGGTAATCATTAGGAACTGTTTTGAAACTTATATTAGGAAAATTATAAAATCAGAAGTGGCTCAACTTCTAACACATATGACCTCATATAATTAGACCAAGAAGATATGGAAAACCTAAACAGAAGAATAACAAGCAATGAAACTAAACTAGTAATAAAAAAAACCTCTGATAAAGAAATACCCAGGACATAAGGATTCCTTGATAAATTCTACCAGATCTTTAAAACTAATGCCAATGGTCCTCAATTATTCTATGAAATTCAAAGGGAAGGAAAACTTCTAAACCCATTATATGAAACTAGTATCATCATGATTCCAAAATACAATAAGGACTCTTCACTGAAAGAAATCAATGTCCTTTATGAACATAAATGCAAAATGCTTATTAAATATTAGAAATTGAATTTAAGAATGCCTTAGAAAGTTCATACACCATTATCAATTTGGTTTAATTTCAGTGATATAAGAATAGTTTAACATATGCAAATTAATAAAAATAATATGCCACATAAATAGAATCAAGGACAAAAATTGCACGATAAACTGGATGCAGAAATAGCCTTTGACAAAATTCAACATTCCCTCATGATAAAAACTCTTAGGAAAGCAGGGATAGGAGAACTTAACTAATTATCTTAAAGACTCTGTGTGACAAACCTAAGGTCATTATCACACTGAATGGGCAAAAACTGAGAGCATTTACTATAAAATCAAAAAAGAAAATGAAAATGTCCACTTTCATGACTCCTATTCAATAAAGTCCTTGAAACTTTAAACAGAACAATTAGGCAAGAGAAGAATTTAAAGGGATAACAATAGGAGATGAAGTCAAATTTTCCCTGTGGTATAGATGACAGTGATACCAATGGTTACCTGCTCCCTCAATTGTTGAAGTTTGAACATTAGAGAAGAACACTGAGGCAAGCATATAAAGCAGGGTTTATTTAAAAAGGAGTAACATAAACTTTTCCCTCCAGGGAGAAGTGGGCTATAGCTGGCATCCTGGTGTCCCCAGAAGTAAGGTGTTCTGCCTTTTTTTTATGTGTCCTAGGCTTCCTTTGTTCTCCTACCTTTTCCCCTTATTTTTCTCCTTCCAGCATTGGAGACTAGGCCCAGGACTAGGCCCAGGAATGCTTGGTGGGATAGCCAAAAGGTGGGAAACAGGTGGGCTGAATGGGGAAGGGCAGGATGGAGTAGCCCAGGACACCTTCACAACCTTACAGCTACCTGTAGGGAGGGGCAATTCCTGGGACAGGTTACCTTGGCAACAGGTTGGAGCAGGGGCAGGTTCTTGAAAAGGATGGAGGAAGGACTCTGAAGGAATTAGCTTTTCAATCCCTCAGGGGAAAGTCTCCAACTTCCCAGACTCATTCAAAATTGGCCTCCTTGATAGGACCTGACTTGATTTACCTGTCTATACTGACTGCCTGTCTAATTCTGGCTACAATAGAATAGTAAGAAGATCCTTAAAACTTCACCAGATTTCTAGAACTAATAAACAAATTTAGCAGTAACAGGATGCAAAAGTAACATTCAAATATCAATTGCTTTTCTATACACCAATAATTAATCTCTTGAGAAAGAACTCAGGAGAGCAATGCTATTTAAAATAGTGTAAACAAAAAAGAAACTAGAATACTTGGAAATAATTCTAACTAACTAAAGAGGTGAAAAGACTCTATAATTACAAAATGCAGGAAAAGAAAAGAAAAGAAGAAGGGGGAGCAGAAGAAGAAAAAGAAGAAAGAAAAGAAAAAGAAATCAAAGAAGACACCCAAAGCTGAAAAGACCTCCTTTGTTTATGAATAGGCAGAATTGATCATTGTTAAAATGGCCTCACTATAAAAAGTGATCTACAGATTTAATGCTATTCTCATCAAAATACCAATGTTATTCTTCTCACAACTAGAAAACAACAACAACAATGTATCTAAAAATTTATATGGAAGAAAAGAACCAGAATAGCTAAAGTCATCTTAAGTGGCATCACAATACCTTCCTTCAAATTATACTAGAGTCATAGTAACAAAAAAACAGCATGCTAATGGCATGTAAACAAACCCATAGAAGACACATAGAATAGATGACACAGAGACAAGACCAAATACTTAAAATGATCAGATTCTTGACAAAGGTGCTGAAAACATACATTAAAGGCGGGGGGCGGAGGGGGAGACAGCTACTTTAACAAATGGTCCTAGGCAAACTGGATATTCAAATGTTGAAAAATAAAACTATATCCCTCTCTCTCAGACTACACAAAAATCAACTCAAAATGAATCAAAGACCCAAGTATCAGACCAGATACTTGCAATTGTTGAAGAAAAATAAGGCATGCACTTAGTATATAGGTCTGAATAGGATCCATGGTGGTTTGGAAATTACAGAATCATTAAATGGGTTGGCATAAAATTTAAATGATTCTGTACAGCAAAGGGAAAATTTAATAGAAGGAAGAGAAATCTTATGGAATGAGAGAAAAATTTTGCCAGCTTCCCTTCCAACAGAGAATTAATATCTAGAATATATGAAGAACTCAAAATCTCAGCATTATTAAAACAACCCCATCAATGAATAGACAAATGGACTTAGCTAACATCTCAAAAGAATGTGTATAAATGACCAACAATTATATGAAAAAAATATTCAATATATTTAGCTGACAAGGAAATGCAAATCAAAACTGAGATTTCATCTTATTCTAATTAGAGTGGCAATCATGAAGAATGCAAATAACAATAAATACTGGGTAGGATTCAGGGAAAAAGGAATTCATACACTGTTCCTGGGACTGTACATTTGTACAACCAATATGAAAGTGAGTATGGACAAACTTCAGAAGACTAGAAATGAAATCACCATATGATCCACCTCTACCACTCCTTGATATTTATCCATAAGAATTCAAGTCAGCATATCTTAGAGATATGTGAATACCTATTTTTATAGCAGCATAATTCACAACAACCAAGTTATGGAATTAGCGTAGGTGTCTATCAACAGATGAATGGATAAAGAAAATGTGGTATATATACTTAATGGAAATGTATTTGTCCACAAAGGAGAATGAAATTATGTCATTTTCTACAAATTGATGGAACTGGAGACCATAATTTTGAGTGAAATAAGCCAAACACAGGGAATTTCTTTAAGTTTTGTATCAAATGTGTAAATATAGAGGGAATTAAAAAAATGGACACCATGAAAGTATAAAGAAGACTATCAGGTAGTAGAAGGGGATCAGGGAAAGGGAGGGGAAGTGTGTTTGACAGGTTCCAAAGAGTGAAATTGATCAAATTACAGTTTTATGTATGTTCGAATATTCCACTATGGAATTTAACATTCTGTATAATTAATATGCTCCAATAAAAAGAAGCACTTTGAAATGAGATTTAAATAGTGGGCTTTGTTTCCCCCAGATAATTTTTACTTAGAGAAGTAAAATGTGCTTGAAATGTTCAGCAGGAAAATAATAATGTGAATGAGTGATAATAGACAACAGTTTTAACAAATGTGCCCTTTAGCCAATTTCTTTAAAAGCACTGTTTTTTTTGATAGATTAAAAAAAATCTTTACTGAATTAATATTTTACACATAAAGTGCACAGACTACATGAAGGCTGGCAACAATATTTACATACAATTCATATTTTCATATGATCTTTATAATAAAAAGCTTCTCAAAGATAGCCAAATGCAATGATAGAATATGATCAATAAGTCAGGAAAAAGTGATGCATATAGTTTATTAGGAAGTTTAATAACTAAAAGTATGTTCAGATCTTTTATAGGCACAGAAGAAAAGGGATATTGTATTACAAATGCCTAACTTAAATCTGCCCATCTGCCAAAGTAAAAATCGATTTATTTCAGCAAAAAGGCTTCATGGTATATGAGTGAAAAGTAATTTTCGATTTGTAATCAATCATCCATAAATGTCCTAAGAACTTTTAAGAACCTACTGTTTTAGACTATGAAAGGAAATGTAATCAACTATATACTACATACATACTGGATCTTAAAAAAATTTATCAATTGAACTCTTCCTGGTTACACAATGTTATATACCTTAAAAAGTATCCCATTTGAAATGGAAAAAAAATCTCTCAACATATATGATTTTTATAAAACATATTTGGTTCTATTAAAGTGTTTTCAAGTCATACTTTTCATATAGATGAAGTTTGTATATTTCAGCTAGAGCCATTTCACTTCAAGAAGTAATATGTACCTTGTGTAAAAATGTCACCTTAGTTAAAACTCAGTTGTTAAATTGTTTATTTTACACATACTTGTGATGGAAAATAACATTAAAACAGTACAATAAGTAAGTACTGGATATTTAGAAGTTCTAACCTGTGATTTTATTGTCATCAACAATTTTAAAAATAAAAACCTCACAAAAATAACACAATTATTAATTTATTTCTATTATTTATTAACATATACTTATATAATTTATTATAATGGAGGATACATCTATAAAGGCTATTTATATCAAGGTGTATCTCATACAATATTATATGACTCATACAAGTCTTGAAAGTACTTTTAAAATGAAGGATCATATTCTTATGAATAAAACTATTGGAAATTTGAAATACACTCTAATTTGTACAAATGTGAAAATTTAAATTTCTAACGTAAATGAAAAAACATTGAACAGAGATATTAACATACATAAAATCTTAAAAGAAATCTTAAGACACTTTCTATATCAATGGATTATTCCTGTAGTCATTTTTTTCATGTGTAACTGGAATAAAAATATTTTAAAAATTCAACACTATGGATAGAAACAGTATAAAGTGCTTTATTATTATTTAAGCCTGTTCCAATTTCTTGCAGGAGGGAACATTTCCTTCCAATTTAATAAAATTAAAAATTGTATTGCCTTGTTTTTATCATTTATTTATTATACATTTTGCATTTATACCCGAAGGATATTTATAAAACTCAGTAATATTTAAATCAAAGAAAAACATTAAATTAATTAGGAAAACCAGCTGCTTTGCAGAGTTCATACCTGTGCCATAACAATGAAATCTAGTTGACTATAAATTTCAGAAGAATTGCACTATGATTTCTAAATCATGCTAGCTTAATATAGCTATAATGTGTATTAATTTACAAAATTTGACCATACAGAACTTTTACTATTTTATAATCCAGTTCTACTTCCACCTAAATTCTTAGTTTGAATTTCTAATAAATTATAGGGAAAGCACCCACCCTACACCTCAGTTTGTAGTTCCATTGTTCTATTGTATGGTCACATTTAAGGGAAAAAAATGTGTTCCATTAACAAGCTTGGTAATTTGAGGCAAGATTCTATTATAGAGTACACAGCCTTTTGTATTTCAAGTGGTGGTTTGCTTTCAAGCCCTAGCTTGAACATGTTCAGAAACCCTGTGTTTGGTAATATGCCAGTAAATTATGGATGATTTATGTATATATCCTCTTATTTAAGAAAGTCAAGGCAAATTACAGTTCCAGGTTGGCCTCCCTGGAATTTTTTCCTTGTCCTCTCTTTAATTTAGTCCATTTATGGCAGTCTTTCTATTTCATACAATGATCTTTATTTTCACAGAATGTTAATAAGCCGCAAATAAGGGCTATTATACTAAAACCTTTAAATTCAGAACTCAAAACCAAACTGACATCTCATACATGATCTTTGTAAAACTTGCATCAAGAGGTTTACTTTCAAGCCTTTCCCCTGTAATTTTGAAGATCATCCATACGCCCTCCCCTCATTCAGTGTAAGGTTAAGTGTTTTAGCCCACTGTTATAACAGGTTAACCTTTATTTTTACCCATTTTGCTCCTCTCCCCTGCCAATTACTTTGCTGTGAAACTTAGTAACAGGGAAACCTTGATGTGGAGAATAGAAGGTGAGGAAACAATCAAATTCACTCTGATCTGATCACAATGTAAATAAAAAAGTAGTTTCCTTTGGTAGCCCTTGTGGGACACTCTAGACTTGTCATAGCCCCTATGAAATGTTTGAAAAAGGAGAATGCTGACCAGCTGGCTAGAAAGAACTTTTGCCTGAAATAAGCAGATAATTCAAGTAAAATGTGAAAAAAAAATTGAGGGGTGGGTGTTATTATTGTTAAAGGAAGTACAAACTTGATTTTCCTCTGATTAAATATGTTCTGATACTTTAATGGATCTGTTATTTTCTATTTTTAGCCAACACCTAGTATGTGATCTCCACACTTCTGATTTATGAGGAATTTTGTTTGCAATTAAAATCGTGTGCTTCAAATTCTGTTGTTTTCCAGTTGAATTGTTTTCAAGGTGAATCATTGAGTATGAACATTTCCAATTGCCCTGATTGATGTAGCTATGAAACAATTTACTGCATGCCCTTACAATGACGATCACAGCTACAACTGTACATTACAAAAATCTGGAGAAACATGAAATATTGATGCTGTTAGCAACAGTAAACTCTCATATATTCTTATGTAGCAAATACTCTAATACTCTGTAGATTATCCATGTAAATGGTGATTAATATTTTAAGTGAATATTACTATAAGCATATTTAGCAGTTATACATAGTTTTTAGTCATCAGACATATAGTAAAACATGAATCACTTTGGAGCTACATATGATTTTGTATTATCTCACAGACAGCAGATAATATTCCCATTTTCATAGGTAAAGGAGGCATGGTGGTGGTTTTTTCACCAACTATAAATCATTTTATCTACATCTTTTTTAAATTTGGTTTTATGCCTTTGTTCATGACATTTAATATGAAAGTCTATTTAAAAATTGATAGGCCAACTTGGCTATAAGACTTGCTTGGATCCAGTCAATGATGAGACCAGGCCCAAAGCTCCATGACTTCTTTCAGAAGTCATGCATCATACTGCTGTGTCTTACTTCAGAAGTCATTGCAGTCAGAGATCCTGGAGTCTTCTCTCCTAATGTGTCCATGCTACATCAAGTCATGCTTCCCTGGGGGAAAGAAGTATATCATCGAATACTGACAGCACCATGATGTCAGACTGTTTATCCACAAGAATACTTTTTGCTTTATGCATTGAAGAATAAACACATTCTTATAAAATCTGTCTTTGAAGAACAGCAGATGTTATTCCCTTTGCTTTTAGTTTTACTTATGCTTGTTACCAATTAAATTGACAAAATAAGATTAACTTTTTAAAAAATTTTGTTCTAATTAGTTATACAGGACAATAGAATGCATTTCGACACATAAACAAATGAAGTATAACTTCTCATTCTTCTGTTTGTACATGTTGTGGAATTACACCAATTGTGTAGTCACATGTGCACATAAGGTAATAATATCCAGTTCATTCTACTATTCTTTCTACCCCTATATTCCTCCCCTTCTTTCACTCCTCTCGGTCAAATCCAAAGAATCTCTATTCTTCCCTAGCCCTGGCCCCATTGTGAATTAGCATCTGTATATCAGAGAAAACATTCAGCCTTTGGTTTGGGGGGGATTGTCTTATTTTACTTAGCATGATATTATTGAGCCCCATCCATTTACCTGCAAATACTATATTTCATCTTTCTTTATGGCTGACTGATATTCCACTGTGTGTATATATACCATATTTTCTTTATCCATTCACCTGTTGAAGGGTACCTGTTTGGCTCCGTAGTGTGGCTATTGTGAGTTGAGCTGCTATAAGCATTGATAGGGCTGTATCACTGTCATATGCCGATTTAAAATCTTTTGGTTATAAACAGAGGAGTGGGATAGCACTGTTACTTGTGAATTCTTGGTTATGCTGGCTTTGAGTAGAAGCTTTCCCTATAAATGTCAGAATTCCAACTTCTTAGCATTTAAGATACAAATCTAATTTAGATTCTTTCTTGTTTTCCATAAGAAGACCCATGCAAGCAATCATCTTCTCTGCATTGTAACTACATTTTTTTTCTGGAGCTCATATTATATATTAATTGATTCCTGATCATGAACTGGAGTTGGCTTTCCTGAAAAATCTAATAGGAATCATTGTGTTCAAGCCATTATTTTCCTATTTATCCTTTCAGCTTCCCACCAATCAAATGTCTCTGTGAATCAGTTTTCCCTAATTTCTCTCCCTTCAATATGACATTTTGTGTTATAATCTGAGACTTAACAGGTGATTCACTCTCTCAAGAGCAATTTTAATTTCCTGGTAAGTTAAAGAAATAGAGATATACAGACCTGAATTTTTCAGTTGGAAATTTATTCTTTCTGCCAATTTTAAAACATCTCTATGTGATTACATAAAATCTGGTTAAAATTAGAAGAAACTATTTGAAATATTTTCACCACAAATTAATGGTAAGTATTTGAGGATATAAACATGGTTTTCTTTATTGAACATTAAACAGTGTGTATATGTGTCAAAATAAAGTATGGTGCCCCTAAAATATGCATATTGTTTCAATAAAACAAATTAAGAATTAAAAATCAGTTCTGGTTGATATATAGACTCTGCTCTTAAGTAATATTTATCTGGAGTTCCATAATTTACATATTTAATTTCGTATTTTAGGTGAAGAAAAGATCTCTACAGTACATTCAACAAATTATTTTTCTTTTATAGAGCTTAATGAATAATTCAGTGAAGATGTAGTAATTACCAATATGAAAAACTAAACAAATACAATGATAAGGAATATTTGGGGAAAGAATGGAACAGAAGTACCAAAACAAATTTATTAAGTGTCCTCAGACATTGTAAAAATGAAAATGTCATCTAGTGAATATATATGACAATGTAATCATCTGAAAAATGTATTATTACTTTGGTATTTTGTTAAATGTCAATCATTTTTCACCCACAGTTTAAAAACTCAATAGCATTGAAAATATGGTCCTGATTACTTATATAATTCTATATTTTATTTTGTGATTGATTATATCTTCTATTATTAATTTATCATTTGACTTGTTTCTGTTATGTAAAGCAGACATGATTTCCTTTTTATTGTCATTAAGACATGTCCATTTAAACTCATAAAATTATTGCTCTTTATCCAAAGAGACTAAAGATAAAGACATCTATGTAAGTTTATAAATTTCATCAGAGAACTTGTGAAGGTATAATATTTTGAAATTCACACTTGCATTCAACATTGTCAAATCACCTTTACTTCATTGTATCTTTTCAGGTTCTTCCTTTTTATTTGTCATGTTGAATCCAGAACTAGTAGGGTAGTTTACTATATATTATATCTATATAAAGTTAATCTGTTGCAATAAAAACATGATCTCTGCCATTTGACCTATAACCTTTCCAGTTTTATTTTTCTTCATACATTTGGGCACATACATTTTGTTTCCTGACTGCAGGGAAAAATCACTCTAACTTTTTTTTTCTCATAACTATTCTGTTTTGAGAAGAAATTCAGAGGAAAGATACTGTGAGAATGAGGAAAGAATACTTTAAACTAGTATTAAAAGTAGTTTGATTTCATTTGAGATTCTAAAATAAATGATCCACTTTTACTGTATATTTGATTTTGTGACACTTCTTTAACATAACTGAAGCACCTCACATCAGTGGCCAGTAATCTGTATGTTGAATTGCATGTCTCTATTAAATTCTGTAGAAATAATTGACTTAGAATCCTAATCCTACTTGCCATCTCTTATGGGATACATACAGAAAAGATTATTTACCACATTCCTATTTCTTGGACAATATAAAAATGAGAGAACATATTTTATTTTATATTATCTAAGAATATGTATCGCAAAAAGGAACTTAAAATTTTTTTTCTTTGAATGTTATTATTTGGGATCAGAAAGCTAAAATAGAAGTGAAGAGGAGAATTTTATAGATTATTATTTTCTAATGTGACCATCCTTTTTTTTCAGGTAGTTCACAGAAATATTTACAGTGAAATTATATATTCAACATTGTAACAAGCTAATCTGTTTTCCTTATTGAAACACATTAAACATAGGTTTATATTCACATATTTATATATATATTTTCTTTTTTTCTTTCAGCAATGGTTGTTTTGAGCAACCTGGAACCAAATACAACTTATGAAATCAGGGTTGCAGCTGTAAATGGAAAAGGGCAAGGGGACTACAGTAAAATAGAAATCTTCCAAACATTGCCAGTTCGTAAGTAATCATCTGTGTTTTGCTCTGTATTGCCCTTTTCTTCATTGGCAATTTTAGTGGAATCTTTAAATACAGGAGTATGTTTTAACACTTTGGGAAAATAAATCATGCCTCTCTTAAAGTGATTTCTAAAGATGGTGGCATCTTTGTGTTATTAATATAACATTGCTTTAAAGGTAGGCAAAAAAGGAAAGGAGCAGTGAAATGCATAGCCTAAAATTTGCTATCAGGAAATTTTCTATTCACCAGCTAATTATTTGGATTTTAGAATTCAAACTTTATGATGTGAGATAGTGGAAAATGTTTATTTAATATAACCAATATTCTGTTCTTTTGTTGAGCCATGACTGTTCCCTTTATCCCTTAAGTGACACAAAAAAGGAAACATTCAGTTAATTAGTTACAAAAGTGACTGCAAGAGAAAACAAACTGTGTAACCTTTTTCTTTGTAACTATGCTGTTCTGAGGTATTTAGTTTATGTGAAGTTATATGAGAAACCAAAATGAATATGGCAGAAGACTTATAAAATAAGTGCATACAATCACCTATCAGATACAAACATTAGCCAAATTGGCCTAACTAAATTCTTAATTTTGACCAAGAAGTTTCTATTGATTCTTCTTAAAATTTTCAACCATACCTTCACCTTCCTACCTACCCACTTTCCCTCCAGATACAGCATTGCCTGGCCTCTGCCTCACTCATCCTCCACTGCTGCCCCAAAGCCCTCTCCATCTGGAGGTTGAATAAGAGAAAGGATGTTTCCTTTCTCTATAAAACTCTGCAGTCTGTTTTGATTTCTTTACTTCTGGTGAAACCCAGGGTCACTGTAAATCAGTTTACAATGAAAACATGTTCTCTTCCATTCAAGTCTGGATGATCTCTCCAATTTTACATTTGGGCACATATCTCTTCCAAATACCATGAATAATTTGAAAGCTGGTACATTGGATCTTTAAAAAAATCAGTATGTATTTAGTTGCTTCTCAGGATTTTTTGAAGTAAAAATGAAAAAATATAAATGAAAAGTACTTAATATATAGTCAGTGATTATTATTGATATTATTACTTTTGCATAAACATTCTATTGTAATAAAAGACAAAAACTATTAGTTCAGTATGTTTAATTCCAGTAGAACCAATATTACATTTGTTCTGAATTTTATTTTTCAAAGGAAATATCAATTGAAATGAAATAATAATTTGATTTATCAACATCAACAGTGGATCTATTTAACAGTTAAATGTATGCATCAATATTTAAAATATATTTGTAAAGCATTCACTTCTGAAAATATAGTTTCTGCTTCATAACATTTCAAATATTATTATTAAAATTATTATAGTCATGCTATTAAATAAATTTGTAATATACAACATGGAAATTCTCAGTTCTGATTTAGAAATTATATGAAACCACCTGAGATTTATAATTCATTTTAAATACTTTGTTTTCCCCTGATAACTAACTACTTTTAATAAATTATTGCACTCTTTACAGAAGTTTCAATTCACTTAGCCAAAATATTATTCTATTTCTTACATACAAATTATGTTGGATTATTACACCCATGTGCTAATTTAATTGACTTTTTGGAAATTTATTCTACAATTCCTTGATTCTATTTCAATATAGCTATAACATGTGGATCTATTTTTCTACTTATTTTCTTATCTATATGCCAACAAATCTCATTGTCATATTGCTTTAGTAACCTACTTTTTTTGTTTTTGTTTATTTATTTATTTATTTATTTGGCACTGGGGATTGAACATGACGGCACTGAAACACTTCTTAGACCTTTGTATTTTATTTTATTTATTTTGAAGCAGAGTGTTGCTAAATTGCTCATTGCTTAGTGTTTCACGAAGTTGCTGAGGCTGGTCTTGAACTTGCTATCCTCCTGTCTTAGCCTCCCAAGTTGCTGGGATTACAGGTTTGAGCCACCATGCCCAGCTGTGACATAACCTTTTCTAAAAGAATTTACTTACTTACTAAAGGTTATAAATACCACATTAGAAATAAAGATAACTTGCTGAGAAAACAAAACTAATCAAACAGAACCAAGTTTTTGCAGACCAGCAGCATGCAGTCCTCTTCTCATTGTTGTGCTTGTTTGTCTGCCTTTACATTCCTCTGGGTGAACTGGGTAATGACAGTGTTCTGAAACACTGAAAACTAAAGTTTTGTTTTAGCCTTAATCTTACCCTTTCTGTAACCATACTCATAGCCATAACGATATCCTTAGGGAACTGTAGGAAACAGAGATAGATGCCAGAGCATGCCAAGCATATCAAATCAGTGACACACAGCAGAGAGTCCCCATTCCAAGTCACCAAGCAGTAATGGTATCCCTCCTTAGAAAAGTTTTACACATAAGTGAATCCTTGTTTTATTCAAAATTTATTAGCATCTCTATTATGTCAAGTGTTCACAAAGAATAGTATCAAAGGCAAATATATGATGAAACTAAAAATAGTACAATACTGAAAAAAAAGGAAAAAAAAAACAGTCCAAAGAATTGGAAACTACAAACTGTTCGAATTTATATCTATGGAACACAATGCTGATGAAAGCAGGTAACAAATTTTGCAATGTAAATTTACATTAATAAGTTACTTAGGATTATATACTATTTATAAGAAGAGAAATAAAGTTTTACATTTGAATAATCAATACTGTCCTCGAGTATTTGCACATCAATATAAATAATATGTCTCACCACAATTTTGGCATGATACTTCCAGATTTCTGAATGTTGAAGATTCTCGGATAAGTAAATCAGACCTGAGGTCACTTCATAACAAAGAGCAAATATCAAGTATAGAATCCAGGAAAATATATATTTGATAATATGACCTTGTTCCTCTTATTAAAATGCAGTTTCTCTAGGTATGTGACATGTGTGCAAATGAAGAAATGTTGTATTGCGTATCTAGGTGAACCAAGTCCTCCATCCATACACGGACAGCCAAGCAGTGGGAAGAGTTTTAAACTCAGTATCACCAAACAGGATGATGGAGGGGCCCCTATTTTGGAATACATAGTGAAATACAGAAGTGTAAGTACCTTATTTATTATTATTTTGTATCAGATGTTTCAAATTCTACTGACACTGAGTCACACTACTTTAATAGATCAGGAAAATGTATATTCAATCCTGATATTCATTATTATAAATTATTATTTTTCCCCCTTTGGTGAAATGTAAAAATGGAGCTTCAAAATAATCTCTTGGATTGCATATTCTAATTTCTTGGTGTGAAATATTAATTGGCAACATGTCAGAAAGAACATACCATTTTTCTTATTTTTCTGACAAGTTTCCCAGTGCATTTTAACTTTCCATTACACTTGATATTAGTAACTTCGGGCAATATCCTCTTGTGCATTATTTATACTTTGGGTAGAATTATTAGCAAATCACACCTCAGAATAAGTTATTATAATCAAATAATTAGATTACTTTGTCCTTAACATTTAGCAAAGAATGAGCACAATAAACTTTAGGAAATGGGATTCATTTTCCTCAAGTTTAGTTAGCTGTAGTTAATAAATGAAGTCCAGAGCTTCACGAGTACTGTTGACAGACATGGGGGAAGCCTAAGATTTGCTGGCTATGGAGTGCCAAGAAACAAGTGTCCCCATGGACTTTACCTCCTTAGCTGACAATGATACCAAAAACCATTTAAACCTTTTCCGTAAGTAACATTGATTGTGTCTGCTATAAATGGGTTATAAAGTGTGCTTCTTAATAGCATGTGGAAAAAATATCAATATTTTCCTACAATCCGCAATATTCTAAATTATAATATTGCTCTTCTACATTTAAACACCTAGGTTTTGAAAAGTGATAAAAGGGGAATTTGATTGTGAATGCCTTGCTTCCATGTTTACTTTTACATTTCATTTCAGTCTTTCCAATTTATTATAAATGTTCCCTTCACAAGACAATTCTTTGGTCCAGATTTCCTGCTGACAGTGATGGGCAGCCATGAGTCTGTTGCTTACTCTGCTGTGCAGGCTTCATTCCTTGACAACAAGACAGCTCTGAAAGCACTATTGGTCTCTCGGGGGTGTGAGAGTGTCTTGCTACTTAGGCCAAGTCCCTTGAACATTCTCTTTTGTTCATCTGGATGTTATATGGAAGGCAGAGATTCTCTCTCAAAGGCACATTGGCTTGCATTAAATTGATGAATTGTACTGGAACAAGAGGCCTTCCATGCAGGTTATAGCCAACCTACAATTACACCTGGAAGAACTGATGGTATAATATACAGGTATATTCTGACAATGTGTAAAGAACTCCAGTCACATCCACTAGAGAACATTAAAATGTAATAACTAGGGCTGGAGTTGTAGCTCAGTGGAACGCTTGCCTCACACACGTGAGGCCCTGGGTTTGATCCTCAGCACCACATAAAAATAAACAAAGATGTTGTGTCCATCTACAATAATAATATTTTTAAAAAATGCAATAACTAGTTGTGAGGATATGTCATATATTTTATGTATATAATTTTTATTTAAAATTAAAGCTATATTTGATTATCTTTTCTAATAAGTTGATAGTAGAAAATAGCACAAATTCAGTGAAACCAGACTTGTTAATTTCAATTGAAGATGATAGAAAATATTTATTATTTTACACTGTATCTTTTCTTCATTTCTTTTATTAGTGCCTTTTATTAAGAAATCAGGCATAATTTACAAATGCTGTGATTTTTTCTGTTGGATTAACTTTTTTCATCTTTGTTCACATTTTCAGTTATCTAAAAGTATACTTCAGTAACTAAGAATACTACAGCACACAGTATGCATTGTTCTCCATTTAATACAAATTCAAGAAATACTATTACATATTTACCCAAAACTTAAGGGATATCTCATTCCTGGAAAGTGGATTTTATGTAAATTTTACTCTTCAAGTTGATATAGACTGTTTATTTGATATAATGTACATTTGGGTTTCAGGCAATAGAAAACATAATTAATTGAAGTTACTAAATTAAATTAAGATGATTTTGGGTTTTTTTTGAATTAAATAAGTATATTTGTTAGATAATGCAGACTTAGGATAGTAGCTTAGAAATATGATCAGGAATCCAAGCTATTTTTGTTCATACTCTTTTATTCTTAGTGTGTTGGCCTTTATCCCCATATAGAGGATGTTCCTAAAAAGGTGGCTTTAGTACATATTCCCAATGTGAAGAGACTTGAAACAACAAAAGAAGGGATAAGCCAGTTAGCTGAATCCTTCTCCTGTTTTAGCAACATAGTGAATCTTTTAGTAAAATACCACCAAGCAAATGAAAATTTTTTCTCATCATATAGAAATCTATCGGATGACCTTTTTAAATAAAGTGTTACTAATGTGAGGATTGAGCTGTTAACGTGATCATTTTTATCATTTTAATGGTTGTCACTGATAATGCGTATCTGAAAGGCACAGAAGTGGCATTTGGGGAGGTTTCATTTTGAGGATCTAAAGCACTATCAACCAAGGCAGAATATTTCACATCACTGCCTCCCATTCACTGCACTGCTGGTAGTAGCCCCAGGCAATTTCCTACTCGGATTTGTAGCCAGTTATAGTCACAAAATGTAAATAATGACATTTCAGACATTCAGGAATATGTGTGGTGTGTGTGTGTGTGTGTGTGTGTGTGTGTGTGTGTGTATATAAATATAGTTTATTTTAAAACAAATTAATATTTAAAGTTGACTTTGCACTTATTTGATTTCTTTAAATGTGGGTTACAATTTAGCTTTTCTGAAAAGGTTGTATGAAACACATCTAGATCCAAATAATTACGTTGTTAATCATAATGAAATTAGCAAAGTAAGAAAGATGCAAGTTTACATAATGGTTATCAATACATGTAACTTTCACATAGTTGATACCACAGAATTAACTTGATATGGCTGAGCCTTAGCTTAAAATTTAACAGTTACCAATTTTATCTTAAGTAAATGTCTATCTTCCAATAATATCTTATTTTTCTTGCTATTTATCCAACAATTTTGTTTATCCCCAAAATATTTGTTCCTACCCAGTTCCTTCTTTCCTCTTCCCCTCCTCTTCATTACCAATTTCCACCCTTTCAAATTCCAAAAAATACTGAAGGCTCAGTTTTCAATATTATAATGGAAATGATTTATTGCATTAATTTAAAAATGACCAAATTAACTGATAATCTATTACTATATCACTTGTCCCTGAGCCACTAGCACTTTAATAGTGAATACTGTTTTAATAACAGAATTTTTGGCACCTATAAAAAGTTTTGAAAAGGTAAGTTTTCTATGTTGTTTTGACTTACAAGAAAAGTATTGCTCACTCTTGTAAATGTTGTATTTTATAATCAAATATAAATGATAACTTTTCACATTTTTGAAGGACAAACTGAAACAGAAAATTTGGGTGACTTGGTGAAGAGAAGGTGCAGATAACAGAAGATAAGACTATACAAACTTAACACAGTTTGCAGGCATAGTATCCACATAAACATCTGCCTGTGAAATTACATCAACACCTCAGCCACCACCTCATTTAACCTTAGCTGCTCAGGTCCTGTGCTTCCAAATACAGCCATTCTGGAACACTTTCCTCTTAGCATATTGTTTAGTAGTATGCCTTCCACTTCAATGTGTTAAACTATTCTACATACTCTTATATTTTGTCCATCTTATATTTTCTATCTCTCTCATCTACAAGTTTCTTGCTTTGAAGGTCCCATTCAAGGTACTATGATTAAATAAGAAGTTATATTAATGTGTTTAAGCAAATAGCTAATCTTACAAAGGGACAATTTTATTCACATTTTTCTTGACATTTAAAAATGTGGTTTTTTTTCCAAGAGCATTTGGCACTAAGTGTTTAAAATGGCATTTGACTTGATATTCTTCCTTGCATTGAAATGATTTACTTTAGCATCTGTTCTTTTGGTATGTTCAAAACCACTTCATCTATTAGTTTCTAAACCCTCATGAATTTCATAGTGAGCAAAGTTCCAATTTAATAATGTGAAAAATGATTGAGAGGTAAGAAATTCAATTTTTAACTAGATAACCTCTATGGAAAAAAAATCAGAGAATCTGGAAAATAATTAACACCCCTAAGATTTTCACAAGATTTCTTCTTTCAAATCTATTGTACACAAGAGTATGTTTTGTATTCTGAGCAATATAACAGAGACAATATGCTCCTTATATGATTCTTGATTTCTAGCACACACTAAGTATAAGCATTTAATATGTTAAGGGAAAAACACTGGACTTCCCATTTACAAATACAGATAGATAGTATGTAAATTTCTGTAGATTGTGAATCAGGAAGCACATGTTTTCCTATGTTACCCTGAAATAAAGCACATGGGTTCCTTCACTCACACATCAAGACAACAGAATTTGTTAGAATAGAATTAGAATAATAAGATCTGAATGAGATGTCTCTCTGGATCCTTCATGAAAATTAACACCTCTAACTATAGGGTAGTAAGATTAAATCATGTATTTGGAGGTAAAGACAAAGGTATTAACCAAATGAAGTATTTAGAAAAATGCAGAAGTTGTTTTAATACAGAATATTCACATATATTTTGTACTTGAACTGTCAATATAACTCCACATAATTTAATAAATTAATTAAAACTCCATGAGTTTTTCACAATTTTTCTTCTAATTTGATGATAGCTATGGGATCATAACCATCACTTAGTGGGGCACATTAAATAGTTTTCTTGAGCTAAGAAAGGCTCAGGAAAATTGGTAAGTTAAAATCAATTATGAGGAGTGTGCCTTAGGGACCAACAACAATGGTTATAACATATGTTTTTATGTCTTAATTGACCTTCTTAAGTCATTTGGAGTCTGGGAGGTTGTATAATATCTCAATTGGAACAGAAAGAAGAGATAAGTTTAAAAAGGGCATTAAAATGATAAATAATAAAGTTGAGCTTTTGTTGAGTGAACTTCTTAGTTAATAATATTTTAATGTGCACATTGAAATATATTTAAAGCTATTGGCCTCAGTTTTGAAATATTTTTAAACATGAATAACTTTGAGCATTAAAAAGTATGAAGTGCTTTATTGGAGGTTCTTTGTTGTAAAATAAGGGGATGGTTTTGTTCGTGTTTGTATTGATAGTATAAAATAGAGTATTTGTTGTCAGAAGGAATACGTGCATCAGGGAATCAATCAATTCATGTTATGCAATTATATATAGTCTTATAATAGATTCATAAATATGAGAAATAATGAATGCAAAAAGAATAAAGTTTAAAAATCAGTTGTGAAGAAGATGCTTTGCTATATGCAAGGTTTTAATGGATGTGAGAACACAGAATGTAATGACCAGAAAAAAAATTATATTTTTATTCCCTTGAGTAGTAAGTGGGTGATAAAGGTTTACAGACATATTATATAGGACTCATCTTTCAAAATTTTACCAAATTTCAGGACATGGAACAAAGGCAATTTGAGTTACTTATCATAATTGAAAAAATAAATAACAATTTAAAAGGTTTGTGCTAAAATTGTCCAAACTCTAATGTTCCCAAATCTCATGAGAAATTATGTTTCATACATGTTTTTATTTTCATATAAATATATGCTTATATATATAAAATACATGTATATATAAATATTTATATATATGTGAGTTATCCTGGTTGTTAAATCACCTGTCTTATAGTCACAGTAGCAATCTGAATTTGCAGAATCCTGTATCCTTTTACAAAGTCATACAAATATCAACTGAACCATGCTGCCTGGAAATCCAGAAACCTAGAAAATGCTTTATGTCCATAGAAAATTGGAAATCATACATCAAAAGAGTCAGAAGAACCTAAAATCAGTCTACCTATAATGAATTCATCTTCTTTATTGTCCACTGATTTTATAATTATTCAGTTTTTATTAATGATTTGTTTGGCTGTACATCCCATGAAACCTGTAAAGCAAGTTAATGGACTACTGCTTGTTCTGAATAAACACAATGAGGAAGCTTCTACAAATTAAAAAATGTTATGACTCCTTCTACCTTTCCTCTGACCCCCTACCTATATGGAGGATAGCAAATCTGTCTCTATGATGTTATGACTTCATAATTACTACTAAGAAGTGTCCAATTCACATATGGCCCTGCTATCTATTTTCTGACAAAAAGGATTGCTTAATAAGAGATATATCAAAGTAAAATGACCATTTTTTTTCAGTAGCTGCCCTTCAACATGTAATTGGCTTATTAATAATAGCCCCATTCAGCAAATCATCTCATTAACTTACCTAGGGGAACGTTTTGCAACTAGTTATCTTAAATTGTTCCCTGGGAATTTTCTGTAAATTAGGCACTCTACAAATGCCTAATTGAGATTTTCATGCCTAGGGGAGTATTTGGTAACACCCCACTTTAATTTTTTTTTTCCTATTCCCTAGGAATAGCAATTAAGGGATTAAAATACCTCATTGTCTAATGTTGAATGGAAATGAAATTGATTTATATTGAAGAAATATTAGATCTCCCTTTGGTTCCTTTTACCATCAGTCTAAAATAATTGAGAGGATTTAAATTTACCACGTTAAGGGCTTCCACAATTAAGAGTTAAATGACTGTTAAATCAGAGGAGACTACCTGTGTGTCTTGTACTTGTCAAGAAGTTTCATCTCAAATGCTCAAGTCTCAGAAATTATATTTTTGGAGGATTATTTGAAGGACATGAAACCTATCCATTTCTCTGAAGAATAAATGTTATCCTTGGGTAATAAAGATCTGCTATTGATTTATTTTCTGACTCACCCAAATCTACACTTAAATCCAAAACAAAATTTGACTATGCAGATTCTCACAGATTATACAAAATGCTTTATAATTACAAAGAATATACAGAAAATATTGGGGTAATGCCGAAGCCACAGGGGCATGAACAGCTCTGCTGCCTTGGGTGGCCCTTGTCGTTATAGCCTCTAGTAATTTTTAATCTACTTGAAAAAAAATTAGTCTACAGTGTCTTTTATATCCCCTAGTGGTTATGAATCTTTATAAGATATAAAATCATTGTTTTTATGCACTATAAAGGACTTACACCTTTGTTATTAGATTAGGAAAAAATGAAAAGAAAATGGCACATGGGTTTATTTTTCTAGTAAGAGTGACATTATGTTCTTAGGAGACCTGTCTGATTCCTGACTCTATTACATCTCCCTGTCAAGAATTCCCTTGCTTGATTATTCAGAGAATTTGTAGCTTTCTTCTGTGTTGGTTTATAAACAGTAAGATAAGTATATTTTACACTTCTTGTTCACTATTGTGTTCTGGCATCATCAACTGTAAAGGTTGAATATGGAGGAAATTCCAAAGAACTGACTCTGATAGATTTAAAATGAAAATATGGTTTACAATTTTAAAAACTTGAGTCAACTTGTTAAGTATTTGTAATTAGACTGAAAACAATCCTTAAGATCATCAATCTTTCTAGTAAATACCTGTCTAAATATTTACACTCTAATTTACCAATTTTTATGTAAGTATAAAAATGATTTGAACATTAACTTGGAATTTGCTGTAATTTGAAAATAAAAAAGTATCAAAGTTTCACCTTACATGAATTTGATGTAATAAGAACATTCCATGGAAAATTCCAATAAAAATTGGACTATGCCATGAGCATTGCCAGTTGCCTGATTTGGTATATAGTTATTATGAAAAGAGGTGATTTATTAATATTGGCTACCATTTTTAATGGTTTTGATTCTTAAGGTCATAGAATACCCAGTTTATTAGGTTTTCCTCATTTTAATTATTAATTGATAAATTAATTTTAATATTAATTGATAAAATTATATTGATATACCAGTTTGTTTTTCTGTGTTAATTGTAGAAGTCATGTTATTGTTTTTTATATTTGTGAAAAGTAACTAGCAATTCAAATAGTGTACGATCTAAAACTCTTATTTTAGAAAATGAATCAAATAGAACTATGTATACATTTCTTTAAAAATAGAAATAACTTTCTTTAATTTTATTATGCTAATTTTTTCTTCTAAGCTGTCTCATTCTGAATCATAAAATATCATAGCATTAAGAAAACAGTGGTGGGCTGGGGATGTGGCTCAAGCGGTAGGCGTGTGGCCTGGGTTCGATCCTCAGCACCACATACAAACAAAGATGTTGTATCTGCCAAAAACTAAAAAAATAAATATTTAAATTCTCTCTCTCTCTCTTAAAAAAAAACAGTGGTAATATAATCTATAATGATATCCAGAGTTTAATTTCAAGACTCCTCTCCCAAAAGTTTAATAGTCTCTAGTGAATATTTTAAGGATCATATAAGATTTTTTGGTATATTTTGTTTCATATGTCCAGTTCACAGTATTCTTAATAATCATCCAAGTGAACTAAAACTCAACTAATATATACAAACTTAAAATAAAAATAATGTCAATGAATGAAAAACTACTGAATTATCAAACATTAATTATAAAATTATTACTTGGGTACTATAGGCATAACATTTTATGTAGATAGGTGATAAAAATAATACTGACTTCATTGACATAGCAACTTCATATATCCATCTGCATAAGGAAATGTGTCCACTTTTTTCATATTAAAATTAATTGTTTAAAAAAATCACAATTTTATTAATATTTACAAAATATACTTTTATTTCCTTCACAGAAAGATAAGGAAGACCAGTGGTTAGAGAAGAAAGTGCAGGGAAATAAAGATCACATTATTTTGGAGCATCTACAGTGGACAATGGGATATGAAGTTCAAATTACAGCTGCCAACAGATTAGGATATTCTGAACCGACAGTTTATGAGTTCAGCATGCCACCAAAGCCCAACATTATTAAAGGTAAGCAAAACCATATCTTTTCTTAATGCAAGTATGATATCATCTTTTTATGACCCATCTGGTTTTTCTCAATAAACAAAATATGATTTTATAAATGATAATATAAATTCTATGTTCTTTCATTCTTATTATGACATCACATTCACGTGGTTTTAGTTACTCTTGTCATAGGATGTTGGTTATTTTGTTTCACAGATTTAGCAATTAAATGAAGAGGAGAAAAATGAGCATAGGGAGAAGGTGGAGGGTGAGAATGAGTGAAGAAAATCAATATGAAAAATTTCTGTTGACCGAAAAAAAGAAAAAATAAAGAGCTTTTTTAAGAAAAATCTCTCCTCTCTTTCAATCTTGTGAGAGATATGCCAATTATGATTCAATTTTTCCAAAGATAAAGATGAGCTCACCTCTCCCTGTCCAATGTTTTTTTATTGGTTGTTCAAAACATTACAAAGCTCTTGACATATCATATTTCATACATTAGATTCAAGTGGGTTATGAACTCCCCTTTCTAAATTTCACAGAGCAATGCAAAAATAGTCACAAATATAACATAAAGATATATAGCTAAAGTTTGAAGTTAGTGGATTCTGCCTTTGATAGGTAGTAGTGCTTACATCCATCTTTACATATTATATTTTATTTCTATTATCAAAGTCCACAGGAAGAATATTAAAATTCGTTTCAGTTACATACTATAGAGGTCATGTTACAAGAATATATCCTGCTTCAAAATAATATTTAAGTTTTAGTTGACATATTGACCATACATTAAAATTTTTCTCTTAATTATCACATTTAAATGGCATTAAATTTTATGGAGCCTGTGTATGTGGGTGTGCCTGTATGTCTAATCTCTTTATGTATACATATAAAGATAACAGCAGCATATTAATTCATGAAATCATGGTTTGTTTATGTCTAATTATCATAGAGTACCACCATTAGTCCATAATTGTTTGAAAATAGAATACGAGTAAAACTTGTCAGTACAGTCATATTATTTATTCTTTTTCTAATTTCAAATCAACTTTAATCTCATTTTTTATATATTTGTTATATCACACATTGGGTTTATAAAATTTAAAATAGTTTTATACAATTAATATTTTGATTAAAAATAATTACTGTTGATTATAAGGTTTAAAAATAATTGACACTGTGGATTTAAAAATAATTGCTAATATTAATAAATGCTAAAAATCCTAATATGAAATTGGAAACTGAGAGGCCTCTAGAAATAATGCAGATATCTTATATTATGATGACAATTTCTTTTTAATTTACAGAGGATTTCTGCATTCATTGTCTCAGTTCTTTCTTGTTTATGAGTTAGACAAGGAAGAGACACTCATTTTACAAATAAGATTTTAAGAGGTTAAATGATCTGTTTATGCTAAAGGCTACTTTAGGTCCTATGACAAATTTAATGGCCTTATGATATTATCTACCTAAATAACAGTGGTTGAATGTGATATCATTTATCCACATATTTTCCTTCATGACTTTTAAATATAATAACTGTCTCTACAATTTAAATGCATTATGTTTATAATAATGATACTCTATGTAAAGTCTCTTTCAAGCAAAGTCAGTGTATCAAAAGGAGGCTGGCAATAGTGTATTCCCTCCTCCTGAGTGTTTAACTTAGTTAATACTTGGAGGAAATTATGAATTTTTATTATCAGATATCAAAATACAATTACATAGAAGAAATTAGTTCTAATATTCTATAGCACAGTAGAGTGACTATAGTCCATAACAATTTATTATGTATTTTATAGAGAACTATAACAGAGAATTTTGAATGTTCCCTACACAAAGAAATGCTAATTGTTTTGGAGATAGAAAAGTTACTTACAATGATAGATTATCCTACAATGTATATGTGTATCCTCATATTACACAGTACTCCATAATATATACCAATATTATATAGTAAATGAAAATTGGTATTCTATGAACTAGAGGGTAAATTTTATTAACAATTCATAGATAAAACACAAAAAACAGATTTTTGACATCTTATTGTTAACAAACCTAGAATCCCTGCTATTTTTATAAGAAACTATTGAAAACAAAAGCCGCTTACAGGTATAAGTGATATAGATCCTGCATATATATGCATATACATATGTACATATATACATATGTCATATATATGCATATGAATGGCCAGGATGAATTGTAATGTATTAACTCTAAAAACATGATTTGTATCAGTTTGAGAAACTTGTGGGGCAGGACTTCATAGACAAGACCTAGGAGAAGAATGCACATAATTATGGTTTATTTTCTTCTGGCTCTGCCCTGTCAAAATCCATTCACTTATTCATTACAATTAGTTCATGAAGTCCTGTTTTGTGACAAATGCTGAGATGAATACAAAGGATAAATTTATGAGAAGAATACGACTTTTTCCTGGCATCAAAATGTTCACACACTAGAAGACAGATATTTCATCATAACTTAGAATACCAATGAATGCTCACAACTATTAGATGTGCCCATGCAGTGTCTGCCATGAGTGCATTTGGCAAGTGTATTGAATTTTGTGATAGAGTTAGGATTAAGCAGGGTTGTCTCCTCAAAAAAGTTTTTTTTTTTCCCTAAATGAAACATAAGAATGAACCTTTCAGAGGATGTATGCTATATGAAGAAATCTATGATCAAGAAAATACTTGATCTCCTTCAACAATTAGAAAAAGTATATTTGAGAAAGAATGTGGAGTTTAGTTACTGAAAAGAGATCTACATTTCAAATGAATACAAGGACTTCTAAAATTCGTGTAAATAAGTTTAATACAAATCCTCAGTAATTTTAAGTAGTGAAGTTATGTAAATTGATAGGCATTATAAAGTACTCTTATTCATATGAGTAAGTGCAAGTGATGGAAGAACAGGAATGCTTAAAGAAAAGTGAATACATTTCAGACACATTATAGAGGAAGACTAACACTGCCTCCTTAATAGATTGGATAATGATGATTTTAAGTTTTCTTGCTTCAGCAACTGAAGTTCTATTGATGTCATTCCTTAAGTGAAGAACTGGATAGGAGGAACAATCTTGAATGAAGACCAACCATAAGACCAGTTTAGTATTAACTTTGAAACATAAAATAATTGGTTTGAGGTGTCCGGTATAGAGATGAGAAGATAGCTGTCTTGGACACACAGTGTGAGGCTGTGAGTCTTACCAAGTGAAAAGTGTATGAAACCTGGGTGAAGATAAACCCACTCAACAAACAGAGCCTAAGCTCTGAAGAAGGATTGCTGTCTATTCACTCATTGATATTTTCTCAACACAAGAGGGTGACTGGTACAGTATAGATATTCAAGGAGTGCTTCTGAGTGACTTACGTAGAAGGTCAAGAACTAAGTCCCAAGGAACTGTCATACTGGAAGATGAAAATACTCCACTGCTAAAGATACTAAAATGTTATAGAGTTATTGGGGTAAAAAAATAAAAGAGTATAGTGTCTTGGATGTGAAGCAGGGAATAATTTTTTCTCAAGACACACACAAAAAAATTGTCATATGTCAAATGCTGCTCACAGGATCTCAACCAAAGTGATATGAAGTTTCATTGCTGTGTGCAGCTTTGCTAAAGAGATTTAGTGAGAAAGTAGTAAGTTGAGGATGGATGTGAGATTAAAAGATTTAGATACCTTGTTTACTTGATGCTTTTAAGAAGTTGAAGATGAGCAGCAGAAAACAAAAGAGCCAGAATTAGAAAGGCTGATGACAGAGTGTAGTTCATGTCTGATGAAATCATTCACGTAGTCAAGGGAAGTCACACATGCACATAGATAAAGAAATCCTAGAAGCTAACAGATGGAATCTATCCTCTCTAAACCATGCCATGATAAAACCTCTATACAACCTATTGGAAAAGGGGAAAATAAAATACTTTATTTATAATAATGCAAAAATATTATTGAATTTACTAACTGAATCCACTGGTTGTAAAGGCCTCACTACAAGACATCCAAGATATATCCTAATAGATGCAGAATTGTTCAATTTAGATGTAGCTTCCTTGAGGCAACTGTTGAGTCCATGATAGGGAAGTTGGAGCCCTTAAATCAACAGAATACTATATAGTTAACATTATATATTTGTATAATATGAAAAATGATCTCCATATGTTTTAATTAAAGCTACTCTGATAGGCATGTGGTTTGTTTTTTTCCATTTTTAAATAAAATATGTGTTAAACTCCTATCTTAAATTAGTTATCTATGGTAAACAGCAGATATTCTATCTTTTCATTTAAATTGGAAAAAATACAAGTTAGTTTGATTTTAATTTGTTTTTATATAGCATACATTTTATACCATCCAAATGAGTTTTATGCATATCCTGAATTTAAAAAGCCATTAGTCATATGTGTTTACACATATTTAACTTCTTTTAAACAATAGGCTGAATCTAGAATACATTAATTTGTTGGATTAAAGTACCATTTTTTAGGTCTTCTCACATTCACTTATAAATTTATATATTCTATTAAAAATGTTTCTATCCATGTGTACATATTAATGGTTACATTTTCCCTTTGTCTTTACTTTTAATTTTAAAATTATTTTATCATTGTAAATATATTTACATTTTTACTTCTTATTTAATATGTATATATTTTGAAATATGTGTCTTCATTAACATAGAAATAGAACATGTAAAATCAATTATGTTGTCTTTTGTAAAATTCATATAGCATAACTATTTTATTGTATTTTACAAATACTGAGATGGCAAATTATTAGATAAATGATTGCAAATTTATCTGTGAAAAAAGACATTGACAAAATGGTATCTATTTATTAGTTTTACAATTTTAATGACTAAAAGTTCTATTAAATTGCTAGCTTGGACTTAATTTAATACTTTAAGGAATTCTCAGAGATAAATTTATTTTGAAATAATGTCCCATCATTTCTATTGGATTACAATGTTTGATATTGTTTGTATTTAACCAAGGAAAGCACTTAGTACCTTTTAGTAACTGCTTCCTTCTACTCTTGCTGTTACTGAAAAGATGTATAATTTAGACTATTCATATAATTTGGGGACAGTTCAGTTCATACATTATCAATTTCTGTTGGTAAAATAATTCTATCATCTGGAGACATGTGATAAATATATACTAGTTCTTCAAAATTGACAAGCTAAAAAAGAAATTACATGAATTACCACTAAGAAGTCAATTGCTAACAAATATTGATAATTGGTATTTTAATGGACTTTTTAGTTGTACTTCTAATGAACTATAAAGTAAAATAATTTTGGTGACCTTCACTATTTCAAAACAACACTAATCTTTCATGAGTGAATAACTCAGATCTTTATATGAAATTTACATTTTAGTATAAAATAAAGACTTTAGCAATATTGAAATTAAAATCTGATTAACCATGGAGAAATTTATTTTAACTCTCTAGAATCGTCCATCAAGAATTGGTGCCACATCCACAATAATATTTCATTGCTCTAATACATAGTGAAAAAATAAGTTTATAAATTACTTTAATGCCATTGATTTCAAAATTATTGTAGAAGAGGTTCAATGATATCTGTTCACAATATGCACATGATTAATTAAATGAATTCTCCTATATTCTATTTTTTTACAAATAAATATTCATTATGTGAATTGGTAATTTGCACTTATATTTTTTGGTAATTAATATATTATTTAAATGTAACTGAAATTATTTAATATGCATTCTAAGATATTGTGGTAGAAAAGTCACCTCAAATCTTGCAGAATCTATTAGTTCCTACTTACGACAGGGCTGTGAATTTTCCAGTAGCAGAGGAAATAACTTAGTAAATTGTCCCTTATAATTTGTATTTTCAACTTATAAATGTGAGTTTACATTTAAAGAATCAATGATAGAACTAGTGTCTGGATAACCTGAAATAGACCTTACTGATATTGACCCTATCTATGTTTTTAATAGGTTACAACAATTTAGAAACATTTTGTAAACAATTTAATCATTTTCTTCTTGTATCAAAGTTATTTAATCTTAGTAGTTGTTGATGGCTGTGTGTTAATGTTGCATTAATTATTTTCTCTTTTTTTCTTTCCTACTGTCATATTTTTCTCTTCCTTTATTTTCATATTTGTAACTTTATTCTTTTTTTCTTAATTATTTTATTCTTTTTCTACCTTCAAACACAATCTTCATCATGCAGATAAATGCTGTGAAGCGAATAAAAGTGAAAATGGAAGCCAGTCATGGCAGCTGAATGCTGCTGGGTTTTCTTTCATTATAGCCATAAGTTTGTCTTGCATATTTTAATGTTGTTGTTATGTTATATGATATCTCCTTTTGTGTCCTTCAAAGTAAAAACAAAATAGTACTAAAAAGCCTAATCTAAAAAAAAATCAAAGATTTTCGAAACTCCTTTTAATCATGCATGTATGTTAACACAGGAGCAATTAGACCTTTTCCTCTTACCCAAATTGTCAACATTTTGTGAGGGTAATTTATCAGAAAGCACTGAAGGAAATTCAGACAGAATTGTTTCTTCTAGTACCAGTTTCATGGAATAACATGCATTTCTAAAGTTGACCTTGTTAAGTATCATGTCACTTGTACTTAGAACTTAAACTTTATGTGTTGTATCTAGTCTTTTTTCATTTGATTACTTTGCAAATGCAACTTAATATCCATGGCCATAATCATATAAGTCATAATTTGGTTGATATAATTGTGAGTCATTTCTATTGATGTTTGTTATTGTTAAATGTAAACTTCTAACTAAATGAACATTTCTAAAATTTCATAGTGTCCACCATTTATACAAAACATAAACATGGTATCTTATCATATATGTATCTTTATTTTGTAAATATTTTCTCTTTATTGATATAAAATATCAGAAGGAATAAATATGAATAGGGCTTCTTTTTAAAATTTAATACCAAATAATTTTTTCATTAAGTGAAAATATTTCTTTGTAATTGCCCCAGAGTAAATACATTAAGTTTGAATATGTTTAAAAGGATGACCTTGATTCAATGGATTCAGATTATATGTTCAGCCAGTATGAAGTTCTTCTGTTCTAACAACATGTGTAGTTAGTTATTGCATTTCCCTGGACACCTGGGAGTCAGTGAGTGTCCTTGTAAGAATCAAGAAGAAAAAAAAATATTTCAGTCACTGTTTTCAAGAAGATGGTGATACTAGATTTTAATTTTAAAGTGGAACTAAATTTAAGTAAGTACCATAAAAAATGATTTTCATAATTTTAAAATGAGAATAGTGTTTATCTTTTTACTTGCAACTCCATCATAGCAAATTATTTTTACTACTCATTTAGGAGAATTAGAAGCAACAGGATTTACATATTTGTCAAAGAGACCATAACTTACTTGATGAATCAAATGATTGGGATCTGGCCTTGAAATTCATTTATCAAGGGCAGTATTTTTAACGCAAATATATTCTCCCTGTTTTCAAATATATATATGCATTTTTTTTCTGCCCCAAAGGATTTCCAATTTATTCAGAAAGGAAATCTAATCATTTTCTGGGATGTTTTGTTTCAAATAACTACAGCTTATGTTTTGTTGACCAGATAACTACTTATAATTACATCATATTTTCTGATATTTGAGATTATAGAAGATATGTTCATTATTAATATGTATAAATGTTGCAAAAGAAAGGAATTTTAATAAAACTTCCAGGAGTTTTTTCGTTATTCATTATAATCTAACTTGAACTTTCAATAACTTACAAATATTTTCATGAGAAAGATCTTGAGAAAGTCACATGGAAATTATTTTGAATTAGGATCTCAAAATATTATTTTTGATGTACATGGGATATGCACCTAATAATTTAAGACAAGATGATTTATTTTGAAATTTGACATTTCGCCAATCAAGGTCACCAATGGTGACACAAAGAAAATTCAAGGTCAGATTTGCATAGAAATGCACTGTAACATTTACAGTTTGGAAAAGAACATTAAATAATTTTTAAAAAATGTCATCTTAGAATAATTTATTAAGGGGTATGTGCATGTAGAATTTTTGAAGATCAAAGAATATATCTTTTTAAATTCAGACATAAATAAACAATATGTCCTTTGGAGAAATGTATAGTCTAGGTGAATGCTTATTTTTCGTCTCTGAGATATGCATAAATTCCTTGAAAAAAATTCCGATATCTAAAAATAACAGAATTGTGCTTGACTTCATTTTCATGAGAAATCAGAGAGCATAAAACTGTAAATAATGAACTTACTGCATTTCAATAAATGAGACCTTAGAAATTATAAGTTGTATGATTATTTCAAACTATTAATAACATAAGCATTTCTGAATTATTTTTTTTTATTACATGGACTTTACCTTTCCTTCATGCAACCATGAAATTTGACAGTTTATTTTATAAGTATCTGACTGGATTAATGTGATTATTCATAAACAATACATAAAAATTAAAAATTATTTTAAGTATATCTATAATTTAAAGCAATGATGTTTTTCCATTCAATGGATTCTTGAATACAATTTAGTGTCTTAATTTGTATAAATATGAACTAGTGTATTAAGGTAAGTATAGAGTTAATTATATGTAATCAGAAATATGTATCTATGTCTAATGATTTTTTATCATATCTTCCAATGTTAAAATATTTTAAATCATTTCTCTTATCATATATACTAGTTATAGAGCTAAACTAATTTACTTTTGCATGAGATAATAATAATTGCTATTATTAGTATGTGGAATATCAGGATATCTATTTTACATATTTCAGAATATCTCCTTTTTTTGACTCCCAAACTTTTCCTATACTCTCCTTTACTCTATCTATCTTAATGGTCCCTCATTCCCTATCAAAACTAAAATTATTTATCAGATCATTATAAGGTTCAAATATTCACCATGATGCTTCAATAGTGCTAACACAATATCTCCAGGAGGTAGCTGTATATTTTTCTTCCTTATGCAATTTTTTCTTACATGAAAAGACCTCAAATAAACTGCCAGTTTCAATACTTTCTATCCCCATACTATTGGTCATTAGGAGTAAGTATAATTTTATGTATTCAGAGTCTGTTCAAAAACATCATGTAGATGCACATATATATGTTACTGGTAGATATGAAAAAGGTTGAAATATCCAATGGCTTAATCCATTTATTAATTTCTTTCCTTTTATTCTCACTTTTCCTAACATATCTCAAATATTTAAAGAATTTAAGTATACATAAATGTATTGAACATTGGATTACCTTTTTATATGTGCATATTTCAATTTTATATATAGATATAACAAACATATAGAAAACATTTTTTGAATATAAATTAGACTTTTAAAATATTCACAATTTCTTCTTAAATTAGTAATTAAAGTTAATAGTATGCATAATAGTATACAAGGTATATTGTTTGATTTAATTGGAAAAAATATAATCCTTTAATTCAAATGTATTTCATATAAGAATACCCATTTTTTATGTTTGCCTTAAATTAAAACTTAAGAAAAATTCCAGCTAGTTCCAATTATGTATAATCAGATCTTTGCTTATTTTCTATTCAGCAAGATATAATGTGCATGAAAGAATTCAGCCACATAATTTTGAATATTGATGAACACATTTAGATCAATTAAAAGTATTCTAATTATTAATATAATATACTTACTTAAGAACAGAAAATAACATTTTAATTAACAAATATTTTAGCAATTTGAGACAGAAATTTATGACATCAATATAATCAGTATGTTTGGGTCTAGTTTTGAAAAATAACAGCCAATATTATGTGTGGTAATACTTTCACTTTGTAGTAAATTAATAATATTTCTGATAATTTAAGATTGTTGTAACATTTTGAAATTTTTTTACAAAAAAATTTGAAACAAGCAAAATTGGTAGTTTCGGTTATACTATCAGTAGCATTATTAATTTGAAATAAATCAACTATGACATTACTTAGATTAAATATTACCATTTGATATCTTATAATTTCCCTGATTGAATAAAGACACAGGTCAGATTTTGTGTGTTTTATTATGGGGTTCATATTTATTAGGTATAATATAACATCCTTTAAACAATCTTTAAATTAGTCCTAATAAAGTGAGCCTTCTTTTTAATTTTTTTTTCTTTTCTATTTTTTCTATTTCTCTATTTCCTCTCTCCCTTTCCTGTCATTCTCTGTATGTGTTTCTATTTTCTGACCAGGAATAAATAAGATTTAGTTTTACAATTATTTTTTTCTAATAATCATTGGTAAAATTTAAAGTCTTAGCCCAATAATGGTACAGAAATATGTTATAAAATCTTCAACAAGTCTAATATATTTTGCAAGTAGCTCAACTTTACATATTTCAAGTAAATGAATATATAAATGCTATACAAGGAACTCTTGCAATGATTACAAAATTAATTGAAATTGGTTACAAGTCCATTTCCAAATCTGTTGTCATAGACAAGCTACTTAAGTATTAATACTTTATAGTTAATCTGAATTTTCATAAAACATTACTATTTAAATTATTGAAGTTAACTAAAGAAAAATAATCTTTCTAACATGTTAATAAATTCTGCTTCAAATTACCATCAAAATTAGAGTTTTCTGGAGTTCGCATTTTTTAATTTTTTAAATACAAAGATGTTTTTTAAGTTCTTAAATACAAAGTTATGGTATGCTCTTTTCTTAGTCTATATTATTTAAAACCTTGATGAACACATCAATAATCTGAATTTTATCTAAGGAATCATACATTTAGTTTAAATCTAATTTAATCGCTCTGAAATTACACTAAATGTGTTTGACTTTGGTACTTTATTTTCCAAATTCTTTTAGTTTTGTCATTTTGTCTAAGACTATGAACCTGATGAGGATGGTAGCAATGTTGTAAGTCTCCATGTCCCCTGGCTTTTAACTAATTTTTAAGTCAAAACTTTCTGTCACTAAAACGCTCCAAATAAAGCAGAATTGTTTTATGATGCCAATGTACTAGTTACAAAGTGCCATTATCCAAGAAAATAAAAAGTGCATGCTTTTCATGTTCTTTTGGTATATCTGAGACAATGAAAACTATATCTGATGTCCTTTGTTGATAGACTTTTTATCTACTTTGTAAATATATATTAATTCAAATAGAATTAATTTCATTTTAAGTGTGAATTAATTTTATGTTGGTTGTAACAAATCTAGGTATATTGCTAACTTTCTGAAAAAACTATGTATATGCTCAAATTAAGTTCACTTAATCTTTATTATCCCATTTACGTAATAAATTATAATGTTACACATTGCAGAAATTGCATAATATAAAACAGCATCACTTTAATGAGTTCACTTTCATTTCATGTATGTATTAAGTAGCTGCTATGAAATAATTCTTGGTCTTTTTTTTCTCTAAAAGTAATACATTGAAAACTACTGTTTGAAATAACATACACAATTCATAATCTTATTTTAAGAAGTTTTTTATCATATCTTATGTTGATTTTATGTATAACACTTCTGTTTAAAATGACTATTTTTGATCACTTTAACTGCATTTGTTTTCATCACAGATTATTTTGAAAAAAAATGTACATGTTATAAGTGTACTGTCCTCAGTATCATCCTTATTTAAAACCCCCAACATAATATCCAGCACTATGTGTAATCCAATGCATGTGTTTCATAGTATATTAAATGTCATTTTATTTTCTGTACCTCTGTGTCTCCATGTTGTAATAAAGAAAACTGAGGAAAAACTTTGTTATATGTGTTTTCTTTATTACTGGTACAACCTTTTTTGTCCTTGTGTGTTTTCATTTCTAACTTGATAAAAATCAACAGCTCAACAATTATTTACATAGCCAGGAAATAGTAATAAACATATACTCATTGAATGATTTCAAATTTTAGACAACAAATATGCCCTCTGACTTTTATAATTATCATCTCGTGAAAAAGTTTAGAAACATACCCAGTGTTGTTTATAGGATCCTGGTTATAGGTTATCTTCAAAAAATGTAATCACACTGGAAGGCCAAAATAATCAGATAACATTTTAATAAAGCACATGAACATAGTGAATAAATGCAGTAATGTAAAGATTGTTGAGTAATACCCATTGTTGGCAAAAGTTCATAAAACCAGACATAAATGCCTAAAGTGATTTTTCTCCTATTACTTTGATTCATGCATGATAATTTCTTTTACTTTGGGCAGCATGATAATGTAGTTGTAAAAATCACTAAGATTCTCTACTCATCTACTGCTAAAGTATGAAACAAAAATAATGGCTTTGGAAGTCTGAAATATAATAAGAATTATAAAATTATGAGCAGTTTGTATTTTGAACAGCAACTATATCCTACACTGGAAATGCCTTAAATGAAATATATCATTCATTCTTCATAAGATATATTGGAAGTAGTATTTCTCTCATGTTTGAGAGGAGAATGGCAAGGCATAGAAAGATGAACAGTTTACATGTTACAGATGTATCATTTGAACCCATTTCCAACATTTTCTTAAGAGTACCGATCTAGATACTAATTGTTACTTTTCACTACAGAAATTCTTCAAATACTTTTAATAGTGAAAAAATCATAGACATGAATTGAAAACTAATTTATAATCACATGCAGACACAATCAATTGTTTCATTGCTAGACAAAGATTGACAAATTAGTGCAAAAATTACAAAAGGAAATGTTTGTTTGCAGGATTTGAATTATTCTAGAAGTGACTTCTAAAAAATGCTTCATCTCTTATTCCAAAACAGCCCACTCCAGTCTATCTGTCATGTATCATCTATCTATCTAAGACTTGTTTAAAAATATTTGTATGCATTTCATACTGAAATTTCAATGTACAACCTGTATTTGATATTGATATGTATACTTTTGAATACTGATCAAAGTTTACTGCACCTAGAGAAAAACAGTTGTTTTTCTTTCTTATTACTTTTATTTTTACTGGCGGTGCATTACAAAGCAATATCAAATGGGAATAATTTGATAACTGTTAAGCATTTTATTCCTTTATTAAATTGTTATAACTGTTATTTTGAGCTGTATGTGAAGAAACTCAGAGGAGATTTGTGGAAAGATAGAAGTATTATTTTTATAAACTCTATTAAATCAAAACCTGAAAATAAGAGAAGTCAAATAACAAGTCACTGACATAGTTAAATAACTTGGGATATCTTCCTCATATATTTATCAGATTAAATAATTTAAACTTGGCATATGTATATCTGTAGTCTATAAATTATATGGTCTTGTGTCTTTACCTTGTTTCTTTGCTATTTTCTTAATTGGCCTGTGGAAAACACTATGTGTTGGAGGAAAAACCATGTATAATCAATTTGTTTCTATTAGATAAATGTTATCTTTTTGACTTAAACAATTATATACATTAATTTCCCATAATCAGTGTGAACAAATATACACTATATCTGTGGAATCCAATAAATTTTAATAATTTTTTCTTATTTTTATCCATTTTATGGTAACATTTTAAAAGAGTGAACTTATATTATTGGTAGAAATAAGTAATTTTATACTAGTTTTATAAAATGATATTTTTTACTTAGTATCATCTAAAAAATCAGGTGTTTCTACTTCAGTATCTATTATTTCTATTTTAAGAAGTCAAAATATATAGCGTAAACACTCATAATTTTTTATAAAAGTTTCTTTATTCATTTCTTATTTAAAATTGCAAAGAGAAAATGTTTATAAAATATTTAAAATAGAAGAATATTTTCATTTCCATATTGTTAAAGTAGAAATAAAAATTATTTTCTCAAACTGACATTTGCTTTCAGTAATCCATGAACTAAATCTTAAAGGGGTTATTATTTCTCTTATTTTTACAGAGGCTGAATTAGATATGTATACTGTGTGGAATGTTAAATGTAAAATTATCTGAGTTTCTTAAATAATGACAAGAAAACTTTTCTGCTTCACTGTTCTTTTTGGTAGAAAACAGTTAAAATGTTGTTTAGGATTTTAATATACTGATCTGTGATTGACCAGCTCTGTCATGAAGTTTATTTGAGGGAATAGAAAATATTTCCCTAAAGAAAAGTATGATATAGATTTCTGATGAGTTCCATCATATAAAATAGCAAGGCTAAAAGCATTTAAGACATACATGTTTATTATTAATACATAACCGTGTTTTAGTTACTAGAGGACATGAAAGAATGAACCTAGTTTTTACAGAATTCTCAATCAACACATGCATGAAAGTCATTCCCTTAAAGTCACTCAAGCATCATAATATTTTTTGTACTTTTAAATAGACTTTAATTTTTAGAACTGTTTAGTGTCACAGAAACAATTGAAAGGAAGGTGATTTCCACAGATCTCTTGACGTTACTCCTGCTTTACTGTTTTCTGTATCAAACACCACATTAATACATTTTTGGCAATGGAACCTATCACCCAGAATCCACAATTTCCACCAAGATTCATTCTTGCTATTTCACATTTCTGAGTTTGGACAAATATATAATGACATGTACCAACCATTAGGGTACTCTCTTTAGTGCTGTCTACTCACCCTAACTCCCCTTCTAACCCTTGGTAAGCAGGCATCATTTTGCTGGTTGTGACTTTTGCTATTTGTAGAATTTCATGAGTTGAAATCAGAAGGTATGCACCCTTTTCAATAAGCTTTTAGTTTTTCATTTAGTAATATTTATATAAGGTAATATCTATTTAGGGTCCATGTATTTTTATGGTTTAATAAGATTTTTTCTTCATAAATAGTATTTCATGTACCTTCATTTATTTATCCATTTACCTACTAAGGGATATCTTGGTTACTTGCCATAATAGATTTTGAAGTAAATTGAAAATCTATACTTCTATTTTATAATTGATAGTATAAAATGTACTAATTAATATGAACCATATAATAAGAGACATTATAAATGAACTAACATGTTTAAAACATGTAGTTTTAATTATGTAGGCATTTTTTCCTCTTGGCATAACTCTAGAAATTTGAAGTCCCTAAGACACACTACAGTTAATATCTAAAACTAAAAATTTTGTTATCAGAAATTCCGAAGAGAATAAGAGTATAAACCATCCATGTATTTTTCTCTATTTTGCATTTATAGTCTTATATGATTAAAAAATGCAAAAATTTATAGTAACAGAAAAATGAACTGGATCAGGTAATGGTTAAGAAAAGAACATTTAAATTATTCAGTTCTTTAACCAATTTGGCCAGTATTCTTCAGATCAAGTCATTCAGATTTACAAAGCTCCCTCCCCTTCCTACTAGCCAATAAATACTACATTTTTCATATGGGGAATAAGACACATCTAACATGCATTCCAATACATATCATCAGATATGAAGACTACTCGGAGAAAACAATACCCAGTGTAGGAATAAACTTCAAAAGTAGGAATTTGACTATATAATTAAGAGATCTAGCTCAGTGATAGAGTGCTTGCATAACATGCATAAAGCCCTAGGTTCAATCTCCAGTACCTAAACAAAAACAAAACAGCCCAACTTTATTGCCAGGTGTGGTGCAGCACTTCTACTCTCCCAGAAACTCTGGAGGCTGAGGTGGGTTTATCACAGATTTGATAAAAACCTCAGCAACTCATCAAGACCCTGTCTCAAAATTAAAAAGGATTGGGGATGTGGCTCAGTGGTAAAGCACCCATGGATTGGATCCCGAGTACTCCCACCCCCTCAAAAAAAGAGAGAGAGAAAGATATAGGAAATATTTTGTATGCTCTTTATTCCTTTTTTTTAAAGGAGAAGTTTTGTCACATGTTTAATTATGTGATATTCAATGTAGATAAGGTAATAAGTATTTTATTGTTCAAGGACTTCACATATTCCAAAATTTCTTGTGGTTTATTATTGCTCCAGATTTGTTAAAATAACCTCTAAAATATAATTTCTAAAGTTTTCAGTAATTTGAAATGTTTACCACAAGAAATCTGTTTTCTACTCTTTTGTCTTCAGCCATGCTTCCCCCCCCCAAATTAGCAATTTATTTTCTTTAATTTTGGTTCTTATTTTCTCACATCAAATGATATCAATAATTTGAAGATTTGCATAGAAATTTCTAGAGAGGGTATTTATTTATATTTTAGATTTTTTGCTTTTTATACAGAGTTATTTAAAAGAAACACTAAAACCTTAAGGCATATTGGGAAGATATTTAAATAGCAGTGTTAACATGGTGGACCACTTAAAATGTCATTCCAAGTAAAAGTATGCAAAATAGTTATACATAATCACACATACATGTAATATAATTTTATAATATTAAGACTCTGGTATTCAGTGCATTTTAAACTATTTTAATGGCAATTAATTATTATTGTTTTTTCAATCTCTGATCACATATAAGAGGCTGGATCTAACTGCTTCCTCACCTTTCAAACCAAACATAAGTTAGAGAATTGGCATGCCTGTATAGACTATGGAAAAGAAATGGGCATGGATAAGAGAGAAGTTAAGAGTAGTTGCGTTCTACAGCCACTGCTGTAGCACAGACCTCTACTAACTGTTCTTAAAATTGCAGCTGATTCTGTTTCCTGTGCTGAGCACATTTAATGACCTCCAACCATTTTTTTGAAAATGATCACACTTTCTAAATTTTGTTGTTGTTGTTGGCATTGCTACTTTGTGATTTTTTTTACTTATTTGATTACATATTAAATTTCAAACTCATTCTCCTTAATCTCCACATTCGTCACTTAATGAAGCCCAGCTCCCACCATTCATCTCCCATATCCCATCCTTAATATCTGTACATACCTGCTAATCACAAGTATATCATATATTTTTATACTTTTTTTTAAATTCATGCTGTTTTGTGATAGAAATTGAATTCTGCCATAAAATGGAAGGTTTCTTCTCACTCTTCAAAACTTTCTCAATTGTATTCTCTATCTTGCTTTGTTACCACCAGCCATGAACTTTATACTTATCCCAAGTTTTTGTTCTGATTTGTGTTTTGTTTTGTTTGTTTTTGCCAATAGGAAAGCAATGAATCACACTACATTCTAAATTGTGTGTCTTACAACTTCCAATACATGATGATCTCCCATAGAAGAAAGTCATCAGTCTAGTTCTTATTTGAGCTTTCAAATAACCATTGTGATGAATTAAATGATGAGTACAAACTTTTTAACTAATTTATCACTGGATGAGAAAATATGATAATGCAAAAGATACTTTGAAAGTGTATTTAGTTTATAATTCTCCTGTAGTATACAACCATATATAGGAAGATAAAGTGTTATGGGGAAAAGTATATAATTTTAAATATAAATGCTATTTAAACAATATGTAAATGCTATTGAAACAGTATACATTACTAAATCAAATGTCCTCTGTAAGACACATTTTCTTGCCTTGAAACAGATATTAAAGGGGATAAAAATAGTTTGGTTGATCATTGTTCCCTTTTTAATCCTTCTTCCTACAAAATACTATCTCCAAGTAGTACAAAGTGATTTGAAATACAGGTTTGGGCTGCTATTTATATGTAAAATAAGTAGTGATACATGTAACAGAGCATTATGATGAGCCCTCAGGAATACTGGAGAATAGAGACACCATGGAGAAGAATAAGTGATGAAAATATAGTCTTTATGCCCCTTAAAAGCAGGGGTGTGAGAAAATAAATTTTGGTAATAAGCCATGGGTTGTCTGTATCAAGAGCTTACAATTTATGAGCCTATTCATCTGAGTGCACATAAATAAGTCCATATAAAAGACAAGAATACTTTATAAAAATGTACTGAAAGCAGCCTGAGGATTTAAAATATACATGGATAACCACATTACTTTACCAAATATAATCAAGTTCTGTTAAAACATTATGGTTAGCTTCCCGCAGCTCGAAGCTTCTCCTTGTCTACAGGCAGGAACTCCAGTTCCTGATGCAGGCTCCACTTGGCCTGAAGGGCCATGATCAGCTTCTCTTCCTGCTTCACATGCATCTTGACCACCTTGTACAGTTCTGGAATACTCCCTCCTCGAACACAAGTTAGATCATGCTACTCTTTCCCATAAAAGAAATTCCTGACCCTGTCATACTTAAAATATAAAATAATATGATGTTGTATCTTTTAAGTCCTCCACTACCACTCTACTCACCCTATGTGTAGGCAGCACTTCCCCCTGCAGTGATCTCCTCACTGTACTCCAAAAAATACCTCCTCACTCCCTTTATCTTTGCACACACCACTTGCTTCTCTTAGAAGAGCCTTTATTCCCTTCTCTGATGAGAACTTCAGACCAGTTCAGATTTCACCTGCTTAATGAAACATCCCTAGGTATTCTAGGCAGTCAATCTCTCTATTACATGATCTTCATAGGGTGTGAAACTGCTTACCCCTGAAAGGGATTCACCAGATTGTTCCTTTATCAGTTTATTCATAGTCCTACCTTCTCTTTTGTTACTGAGCACCATTAGGACAAAGATTCTGCATTATTTAGTTTTATATAATATTAGCAATTACCAATTGTTCTCATACATAGTCATTGCTCAGTAAATATTTTGAGAATGTTCTGCAACAATCAATCCTTATTATATAATGGTACATTAATTTTAAAACGTATTCTTTTAGAAAAATGTGTTTAATAAATTCATTATGAAAGTTCATGGGCTGGGGATGTGCCCCAAGGGGTAGCATGCTCGCCTGGCATGTGTGTGGCTCGGGTTCGATCCTCAGCACCACATACAAACAAAGATGTTGTGTCTGCCGAAAACTAAAAAAATAAATATTAAAAATTCTCTCTCTCTCTCTCTCTTTAAAAAAAAGAAAGAAAGTTCATTGAAAACATTATTAGTAAATTTTACCTATAATATTTAAAATCTGAAGTTTTCAAATCTCTCAAATAATATGTGGACACTGCTAATACTATTATAAAAGAATTAAGAAAACTAAAAATTTATAAGAAATAGATTTCAATTTAAATGTATTAATGTTTCACATGAACTTTACAATTTATTTCTAGACCCATTAATAAAACTCTATGAACTATATATATGATCATTTGAAAATAGAACAAATTATTTTGCAAAAATATTAAAAACTAAAAATTCTCAGACTAAGCTGTTTTAATTTCATACCAATATGAACTTTACTCATTATTATGATGTAAATTTATTTTTTTAATTTAAAAAAAATTATACTTAAAAACTTTTTTCTCAGAATATAATTTATTAAGATTTCTGTAGCTTTTTTTAGGATAACAACATTCTTTTAACAATGATTACAGATTTTATTACCATTGCATATTTTTACCTTTAAAATATTCATTGAAAATTGCACAAGACATGTTCTGCCCACACAGTTTTCAGTGAATTCTCTGTCCTTTTATATCTGAATAGCATAAACTTCAGTGAACTTAAAAAACTTGCTACTAAGTCTATTTCATGAGGAAACTGAAAGACATAAATACTCTTTTAAGAATCTAATGAATGATATGACGTTCCAAGATATGGCAGATTAAAAGATGAGGACATAAAAGAAACATATCTTTATTTTAGGGAGGCAAATTTGATCCATTTTGTATTACCTTTTGATAGCTTGTATCTTATTTTCTACTTTTTGAAGAAGCATATGTCTGAAAAAACAGTAAAATAAATATAACTGTGACAATAACAAAATAATAATGTGCACTAGGAAGACAAAATGTATTATAATTAAAAAGTATACAAAAAAATACATCTATCCCCGTACTGAACAAAAGTCAACATCACATTTGAGCAACAATAAATATGTCTAATAATCATATGGCAGTCATTTATTTTTAGTTTGGTTGTACAAAGATCAAGAATGTCTTTTAAATGGTATTTAAGTGTAAGAGAATTACCAAAAAGAAAATTTACACTGTAAATAAAATAAATAAATTTATAAAAGAATCATATTTTAAAAATTTAATTATTTTCTTTATTTGAGTTAAAAAAATACATTTTTATGAACAATTTGTAAGGTGGTTCTAATACTTAATGCTCTTTTTAAGAAATATCTTTCTGGGTTTTTTTTTTAGTTATACATAGTGATAGGATTCGTTTTGACATAATTATAGAATAATGGAATATAATTTGTTCTAATTCAGTCCACAGTACTTCCATTCCCCCTCTCCTTTTCCTTTCCCTATCCCCATCTTCTTTTCAAATGATCTTTCTGATATTTAATTATATGATTTTTGTTGTTGTTGTTGGTGGTGGTGGTGGTGGGTTTTTGTTTGTTTTAAATCAGTGTCTTATGGATGTGAATGATGATGAGATTCACTCTGGTTTACTCATATATGTACATAGGAAAGTTAGGACAGATTCATTTCAGTGCCTTTCCCTGTCCCACCTGTCCCTTCCTTTATTTCATTCCCCTTGGTCTACTCCATAATGTGTATCTAAAAGTAAAAAAAAAAAAAAAAAAAAAAAAAAATGGAAATGATCCTAAGATGTAGACCTTAAAAAGAGTTTATCAAAAACAACTGTATTTCAAATTTTTTCTGGACTGGCGGTATAGTTTAGAGTAGAGCATGCACTTAAAATGTGCAGCACCCAGCAGTGAAAAAATAAATTAAAAAAGAAAAGAGAAAAAAAAGAAAAGTAATTAAGTTTAATTAGAAGTTGTAAAATATGGATTTACATTTTATAACTGTTTAGGTAAAAATAGAGATATCTATTTTAAAACTACTATAAACAATAACAAGAAGGTACTACAAATAAAAATGTCTGTAATAATAGATATGGCAAATAAATAATGACATTTATGTAAAGCTTACTAATTCTCAGAAAGCTTTCATACATGAGTTTAAAGGAGCTTTTTTTTTAGAATGCATGAGTATTGAAATTGATATTTTATCAATAGTAAAATCAAGGATAAAATAATGATTTTATTTAGATATTTTCACAGATAATGCATGGGTTGCTGATAGGTAAAAACACAATCTACTGTGTAAAAAAACAAAGATATTAGAAATATAGTCATGTATATATCATCTTTCTAAGTTAATTTTGATATTTTTAAAGTGCACTGCATTTTTATGCATATAAATACTTTATATTACCTGTTTACACTAAAAATTAAAATGTAGTTGGGAAGGTACACTTAATCTATCTCTAAATGTATATAGGAAGTATTTTTTAAAGTAGCCTAGAAAAGCCCAAAACTTTAAAATCCAATCATAGTTGCTGTAGAGTTTGTAGCTAATTTAATTTTGAATAAAAGGAGTATCATATTTTACATCATCCTTGCTCACGCAATTTGCCATGATTTTCTTCTCTCTAATTGATATAATGAGTGTTGACATTGAAAGCGTCAGATGTTCAAACATTTTTTTTCATACAGGGAAATTAAATACAAATCAAATTTCAATGTACCCATCCATTTAGAGGTGCACATTGAACAGCATAAATGTTGGAAGAACCTCCCCATGTTACAGAAGGGAATTGTAGTGTTTAGATAAATGAAAATGGTGACACATCATTCACAGTTTACTAATGTCAGTGATTTCATATAAAATTCAAATGAATTTTATAACCCCAGTGAATCAAATTTTTTTCTTTTTTTTTTCTATTTGTGATTACAATCTGAAAATAAGGTCTAAATATCATGTTTCAAATACATAGAATTGGGTGTTGGAGAGTGAAATTGATCAAACTTTGTTTTTATATATGTGTATTAGGTCATAATGAAACCCATTATTCTGTATAATTGAAATGCACCAATAAAAGTAGATAATTTTGGAAAAATTTTTCCTAACCACTTAAAATGTATTACAAAAATATATGTGGTTTTTATGTGGATTTATACACATTTATCATCCTCCATTTGTTTAATTAAGAAAATTACTGAAGTCCAAACATATGTAATTTTTAACTAATTAAAACTATTCAATAATTAAGTATATTTTTAGTAGGATATGATCATCCCTGTAAGTAACATTAGATATCCCTTTACACACTTCCAAAGGATTGGAAAATACATTAGGTATCACTATGAAATTCAACAATGAAAATAAAATTCCTAGATATCCATAAATGAAAATATTTAGGTCTTTTCCAAATCGTAAAGAAAATATACCCTGAAGAAAAAGATTTCCAGTACTTTAAGTATTTTATGAGTAAAAATTGCCTATTTATTATGTGTTTATTTTTTCAGTACATTTAATGTTTTCAATAAACATTTTGGCATCTTACACATTTCCTAATATTTTCAACTGAAGCTGTTAAAACTGGATTTTTCATAGTGTCTCAAAGATGATGTTTTGGGGTATGTTTTATAACATATAATATATAAATATATTTTTAAGAACTCTCAAAACAGTTATGTAGTATCTTTATTATGTTCTATAAAAGCATCGAATTTGTTCAATTGAAGAATGAACTCTGCACTCTTTAAATGATGCAAGTTCTAAGAATAATTTGTCATGTTTGCTGAATCTAAATAAATTTATTTTATAGGATTGTTCAGCAATATTGTTGCTCTTTACAAACAACCCAAAATATTCTATGTCATTATAATTCACTAGATAGAATTGCAGTGAGATGCAGAGTTTTGTGTCTCATTAATTTGATCTTTCCACATACGTTCACATACCTATTTTTGTGTAGATTTGTACATGTATTTTCCATCTGATGTTTTGTAGCTACCCCTAGAAGGATGAACCATGAACATGTATGTAAGACACAAATGGGCTCATCTCTATTTTCCTGTATACTATACAATGTATCTTTCCACATTATAGATTATATAGTATGTAATGTCATGATGAGGGACAAATAGGAACTTTTTGAAAAAGGTGTTCTCTTTGTCTTTCACACTTTTAATCTAGTGGCTTGCTACATTGAGCAATATTGCTCCTCAAAACAGTTACGACTCTTCTAGGAGCAACAACCAATCTTTATCTTAGATCTCTTTTAAGTTTTTCTCCTTGTCTAATGGTGACTCCATATTCTGAAATTCATTTTCAGTCTACTTTGAGATTATATGTACAAAAACAGAAACAGTTTAAGAAAATGGTAGTTATTTAAGGAGTCAAAATGGAAGATTTTTTTTTTTTTTTTGTATTGGGGATTGAACCCAGGGCACTTCACCACAGAGCCACATACTTTGCCCTCTGCCATTTTAAGATTTTGAGACTAAGTTGCTTAGAGCCCTCCTAAAATGCTGAGACTGGCCTTGAACTTTCAATCCTCCTGCCTCAGCCTCCTGAGTGATTTGGATTATAGGCAAGTACCATGGCACCTAGTTAAGGCTGAGTTTAATGACTTTATTACTAAATGGTCATACAGGTATGGTCAAATACAATTAATTTCATTAAAATGCATTCAGCATTTCAGTAGAGAATTTTATAACAGAAAAAAGAAAATGTATATATTTAACAAATTTGATTAACTTAGTTTTCTGAATTTAATACTTTTTAAAAATAGAAACTAGAGTACAATGACATAAAGATCTGAGAAACTAGATCAATTGAGGTAGTTAATTGCCAAATGAAATGAAGTTTGAATGATGCAGTGAGCAAAAAGTTAAATAAACTCAGACTGATCCTCATGTTTGCTCTCTTTATATATTTTTATTTATTCTTTTTAGTTATAAATGACAGTGGATTCTATTTTGGCATATTTATACAAACATGGGGAATATCTCATTCTAATTAGGAGCCCAGTCTTGTGGATGTAGATGATGTTGAGACTCACTGGAGAGTATTCATATATGTACATAGGAAAGTTAGGTCAGATTCATTCCATTGTCTTCCCAATCCTACCCTTTCTCCCTTCTCTTCGTTTCCCTTCGTCATTTTTTATTTCAATACTAAAATATGAGGCAAAGATAGATATCTAAGCTGTTTGATTCCTAAATTATTTATTTTTATTCAATTCCTGTGTAAAGTCCATGTTTCATGAGAACGGTTTTAAATGATATCAAAAAGCTGGAAGCAGAAACACAAGTTATATAATTGATATTCTGGTATCTCATTAAATGGTTGTTAATTATTATTTGATTAACAAAAAAGGTGAATGGATACAAATTGTATAATAATATTACAAATTTCACCATATCTACCAAAATATATTCCTATATTTTACTATTTCATGGTGAGTATCCAATATAAAATATTGACTACAACAGATACATAAAAATATAGGACCTGGAGTTAAATAGTCTTTCATTTCAACAGTTCCAATTTTAAGGTTTATTATATGATTTAGGGTACTGACATTTCTGGACCTCAGTGTTCCCATCTGTAAAGAAGACCTGATAATACTGTTATTTTTTAGGTAATAGTGTGTCATACAAATTATGGTATAAAAAACTTTTGTAAATATTCTGAAAAACCTGAAAAAGAAAAAAAATTAATTTAAAGTAATTTTAAAGTACTTAATGTTTACTTATACTCAATTCCAATTTATTGAACATTTAAGCCACAATTAAGGCACAATTAAATTACAAATGAAGAAAATTTGTCTCTAAAAAAAAGTCACTGCTAGTCCTCACATTATACTACTATCATTTTATAGGTGGCTATACTTTTGAAAAATCAATATTTTAAATAAAATTTTCATAACAGTAAATTTGTGGAGAAAAAAATAAAAATTTAGCTTTTATAAATATTATAGTCTACCTTATAGGATAGGACAAATATAAACATTTGAGTATATTTTTAAGCTATTTTTTAAATATAAAAACTACTTTTTATATTTTTTCTTTATTAGAGCATTATAATTAAACAGTATTTTGGGTTCATTTTGTGAAAGTCATTTCAATTAAATTCCCCCTACACATTTCCTCTCTCCTCCCTCCCCCTATTCTCCCTCATCTACTTTACTAAACTTCTTTTTTTTTCTACACTTATATAAATGTAAAATTTTCTTTGGTACCTTTATATAGGAACATAATTTTGTTAAATTCATTCCATATTTCTTCTTCTTCTCCTTTCTTCTTCCCTCCCTATCATTATCTTATTTCTACTCCATTGATTTTCTTTTGTTCTAGCTTTCACGTATAAGAGAAAACACTCAACCCTTAATTTTCTGAGTCTGGCTTATTGTACTTAGGATGATTTTTCTCCATTTACCCACAAAGGCATTATTTCATTTAGCGTTATATGCTTCAGTTCTATCCATTTACCAGCAAATATTATACTTTCATTCTTTATGGCTGAGTAAAACTCCATTGTGTATATATACCATGTTCTCTTAATTCATTCATCTATTCACAGGTATCTGGTTGATTCCATAATTTGGCTATTGTTAATTGTACATTGAAGTGGCTACATTGCCACAGTAACCTGATTTTAGATCTTTTAGATAAATATCTGAGAGTGGGATACATTATTCATATGGTAGTTCCATTCCTAGTTTTCTGAGGACTATCTACACTGCTTTCTAGAGTTGTTGCACTAACTTTCAGTCCACTCAACAATGAAAGAGTGTAGCTTTTTCACCACATTCTAGCCAGCATTTATTATTTTTATTGTTCTTGAAAATTGCCATTCTGAATGGAGTGAGATGAAATCTTAATGCAGTTTTGGTTTTCCTTTTCCTAATTGCTAGAGATGCTGATCATTTTTTCATATCTTTCTTGGTCATTTCTGTTTCTTCTTTTGAGAAGATTCTGTTCGTTATTTTGCCCATTTATTAAATTGTACTATTTTTTTCACAGTGAGTTTTTTTTACATTCTTTTTATATTTGAATATAAATCTCCTGTCAGAGGAGTAGATGACAAAGATTTTCTCCCATTCCAAAAGTCCTGTGTTCACTCTTTTAATCGTTTCCTTTGCACTGCAGAAACTTTATATTTTGATGCCATTCTACTTATTGATTCTTTATTTTATTTCTTGAGCTTAGGGGGTCTTGTTAAGGAAGTCAGTGAATATACCTATATGATGGAGAGTTGACCCTATGTGTTCTGCCAGCAGTTTCAAAGTTTCTCATTTTATTTCTACATCTTTGATCCCTTTTGATTAGACTTTGGGGAGAGGTAGAAAATAATGATCAAAATTCATTAGTACATGTGGATATCCAGTTTTTCCTTCACGATTTATTAAAAATGCTGTCTGTTTTCAATAGTTTCCAGAGTTTGTCTCTGTGTCTTCCATTCTTTTTCATTGATCTTCATGTCTATTTTGATGCCAATATCATGCTGTTTTTGTTACTACAGTTCTGTAATATAATTTGAGTGAGGATTTGTGATGCCTCCTTTTTCTCTTTTCTTGTTCAGAATTGCTTTAGCTATTCTTTCATATGAATTTTAAGAATGAAAGACATATTTTTTAAAATTATATATATATATATATATATATATATATATATATATATATATAGAGAGAGAGAGAGAGAGAGAGAGACTGATTTGATGCTTAGATTTATTGGATGCTTACCCCTATCCTCTGCAATGGCACAGATATATATATACTTTTACATAAATATAAAATTCAAATAACCTTCAAAATTTTATTGCCAATTTAAAAAATTTTATGTTTCTCTAGAAAAGAATAAAAGATTTTTTTTAGCATCAATATTCCTTTACTATAAGATGCTTTACAAAGTCAGTTTTCTAAAGCTAGAAATGAAGCAGATCAATATATTTAATTCTTAAAAGGTCACAAATAAAATATTTATCATTTGAAAACTAACCAGCCAAATCTAAAATATTTTGAAAATATTTTAGCTTTACATGTAATCAACCATATTTCTTAGCTGAATTATATTCATTATTAAACAATAGATTCATAAGACAATCATTTCTATTTGGAAGTGAATAATAAGCCAGGCCAGCAATTCAAAAACAGCAATATTATTTTTTAACTCCAAGAGTGTTTAAAGTATTAATGAGTTATATTTATTTCCTGGGAAAAGTAAAATAAATGTGGATATGAAACTCCTTCTGCAAGAAAAATGTATTCAAAGTAGATCTGCAAATGGTAGACTAAGGATAGAAACATTTCTTCTGATTTCGAGTCACTGTTTCTCTAGTCATTATTAAAATAAGCAATCTAAATTTAAAAATAAGACAGAAAAATGTTGTTATATATATATTTATGAGTCATTTTCTTAAAACCCAAATTTATATATCTACCTGTATCTGTCATTTCTGTTCCATATCTGATAAAAAGAGCATGCCATTATCATGGTTGATAATGAATATATTTCATTACCCAAAGGAATAATCACAATTTTATAATGTATAAATAAATTTTTTAACATATATATGTTAATAATTTTGAGTGTCTATAAAATTATCTTACATTATCATCTTTTTTTAGATAACACACTATCAAGTGTTTATATTGTTATAGTTGTGTGGTCCTCCCTTGTGTTCAAGTACAGACATGTAATGATTTATTTTACTACTAGCTTCCTCCTTATAATTTCCATTTTGTCAATCAGCATATTCCTTTCTATTCCCAGTCCTCTTGTTTGTGAATATTTTATGCATATCATTGGGAATTTCCTGCAGCCATATGTTTTGGAAAATTGACACTCCTTCTCTATGAGTTTTCATGATATGACCTTTCATGGTCTTCAGTACCATGACTTGGTAAAAATAGCCTCTAATAGAATCTGTTTGTTAAAATACTTACTGAAAAATACAAGCAAACCATTTATTCTAAAATGATAATTTTTAAAATATTCATCAGTATTTTAAAATGTATTATCTGTCAAAGTGCTTAGAGCCATCCCTTTGTAAGTTTAAGTCTTAAAACTAAAATATTTCCATAAAGAACATTTATGTAACATCTCTCTTACAGGATCTTTGACTATATTTTCCTTTTAACATCATAATGATCTATAATGACATTGACTTTCTGATAAATTTCAGTTTGGAATATGATAATATTCATAATCTTCCCCACAGGGAATCTAGAAGTATATTGAAAAGAGTTACTTAGAATTTTTTTAAGAAAAGAAAGTTTGAAAAAATTTTAGTCATTAACTTGTCATGCTTAAAATATGGTTTGAAAGCCAGATAATAGGTCCTAACAATCATGAAGTTGAAGTCTGCCAGTTACTATGACTTTTTTTCCTTTTTATTTGAATATGTACCTTGTTAGGATTAATTTTTAAACTGGTTGTTTAGGCTTTTTAATTAGAATATTTAATGAAATTGTTTTCTTTATTTTTAAGACACACTTTTTAATGGTCTTGGACTTGGAGCAGTCATTGGCCTGGGAGTTGCTGCACTTTTGCTAATACTTGTGGTAACAGATGTCAGCTGCTTCTTTATTCGACAATGTGGGTTACTGATGTGCATCACCAGGAGAATGTGTGGGAAGAAAAGTGGCTCCAGTGGCAAAAGTAAAGAACTGGAAGAAGGGAAAGCTGCATATCTGTGAGTATAAGGCATCTGTACCATGTCACTTTAACCAAATACCACAGTTAAACCTGAGTGCTTTAGCTGGGGACTTGGATTTCCAAGGGGAAATTAACTGTAAAGACTGAGCACTTCACTGCCTGGTCTATGAATTAAGTCTATATTGCCTTCAGTATAACACCCTGAAGAGCCAAATGGCTTTGAGAACCCTCTATTCAAAAAATAATCTCTTCTCTCTCTACCCCATCTACTGTAATTCATTTCTCTCTCTCTTTTTTTCCCCTTTCCCCTCACCTCCTCTTATGTGTAATTTTGTATAACATTGAGGATCTCCTTCCATTTCCATGCAATTTCCCTTCTCTCTCCCTTTCTCTCCCACCTCTCGTCCCTGTTTAATGGTAATCTTCTTCTCATGCTCTTCCTCCCTACTCTGTTTTGAGTTGCCCTCCTTATATCAAAGAAGACATTTGGCATTTGTTTTTTAGAGAGAGGAATTTTACAACAAATAAACACGTATTTTCCAACCAGTTGGTTTTTACAATTAAAATTTTATTTTATTTCCTTTATAACACATCTTATACATCACACTGCATTATATTTTTAAATTTCAAAAAGTCAGTATAGATAGCTATTGCATAAGGTTTCCATATCATTACATGAAGTTCAATATTTCTAGTGTTTTCTTTAAATAAAGCTACATACGTTGAAATACACAAATACTCTATTTGATGAGTCCTGACAGATGCTTACATCTGTGTAATGCAAAACTCTTCAAAATTCATAAACTTTTAAATGTTTTATTAATACATTACAGCTATGCATAACCTCATAACCTCAATCGTCATTTGTCAAACGTTCTTTTATGTTACTATCTAGTAAACCCAACCCATCTTCCCTAAATTTCAGTGTACTACTATTCTGATGGTTTTTACCACATAAAATTTTTACCTGATAATGAGCTTCATGTAAATGAACTTACTTCAATGTGTACTATTTTTTTTAAATATGGTATCCTTCATTCATCATGTTTTAAGATTTATTCATTTTCTAAATATCAAGATTTAATTCCTTTTCATTGTGGACTAATTACTATTATTTTTTCTTATGCATGTATTTATCTATGTCAGGAGTCATCCTATTTTATAGCTTGATTTTCTTGCTTTTGTTTTTATTGTTTTGGTACTGGGATTGACTAACTCAGGGAATTTGTCACTGAGCTACCACCCCATCTGAACAACTCAGGGGTTTTTATCACTGAGCTATATCCCAGTACTACCCCTGCCTCTTTTTTAATGAGTTTGGGTCTCCCAAATTTGCTGAGTATCTCTCTAAGTAGCTTAGGCTGACATCAAACTTGGGATTCTTCTGCCTCATCCTCTTGGCTAAAACAGTTTTTATTAACTGAATAGATACAACAAAATAGAAAAGATATCATATATAGTAGATTTACAAAAATACAATAGGCTCAATGCAAGAAGTTCAGAAAGCACATAGTCTGCTAATGTTCCCTTTTAATGTTTTTATTCTTATAGAAGCAAATTATTATTTAAAGTATAGTCATCATAAGCACAGAGCTTAAAAATTACTAAAAAAATTGAACATGCTGTGTTCAAGGATCACATCAAGAAAAATAATTTTACCATTTAAAGCTCCTTTCCCTTTCCTCTTTAATCTCAAACTAAACAATAATGTGATGTTTAACACTATAGCTTGTGTTTGTGTATTATAAAAACTGTTGATGCATCTTCTTTTCCTATTAGTCCATTCCATTTAGTCGATTCCATTCTAGAATCAATCCATGCTATTTTTTATTGGCAAATAATCATCATTCAAGTCTCTGTGTAATAACTCATGATATAAATATACTAAAATTTCTTTCCCCATTCAGTTATTGATATTGATTTTGGTAGTTTCCAAAATGTATATGATTTTAGTATTTAACCTAGTGTGGAATTGCTGGGATATACACCACATGTACATGTATTCTGCTTTTGTATGGTATCTAAATGATGTTCCAAGGTATTGTCAGTTCTAACTACTCCAGAGTGAGAATTTTGGTTGATTGGCACTCTAGTAGTCTTTTTCATATTTTTGTTTCTTTGATTCTGCTGGGTATGTAGTAGTTGGTCATATTGATTTAAATTGACAATATATATGCACTAGTAAAATTGATTTTTCTCTTACTTTTAAAATACTTAGATATGATCTTTTATTGAGGTCTTCATTCAAGTATTTTAGTCATTTTACATTAGGCTGTCTTCTTCCCGATCTGCTGTGAAGCTGTTTTTCAATATGCTACACTTTGTATACATGGCCCTGTGTGTGTGTGTGTGTGTGTGTGTATGTGATTATTTTAAATTCATATTACTCATTATATCCTATATGAATATCATAATGCTCATATTATAAATTTTGTATAGTTAATACAATTAGATATGATCTCATTCAATGCTCTGATATCTTTTGATAGGTCAAAACGTGGCTTCTTTTGAAGAGAAGTGTTTAATTTCAGTGTAATACAATATTTAATTTCCACTTTTAAGTTCTATTTTACAAATCTATGACTATACCAAGTCACTAAGGCACTTTTCCTCTTTTTTTAAAATTTATATATGACAGTGGAATGGGTTACAATTCTTATTACATATATAGAACACAAATTTTCATATCTCTGGTTGTATACATATATATTCACACCAATTCATGTCTTCATACATAGACTTTGGAAAATTTTTTATGAGAATCTTTGCAATTTTTTTTTTACACATTTAGAACTGCAGTCCACCTGAGGTTGGAGTCCAGGCACTTTTCAGTTGGCTTTTTAAAAATCTTTGTTTTGACAATAGAAGCATTGACTGAAAATGGCATGCTTTATTCACTGTCAGGAGTGTCATTTTTGTCATATTTCACATGGGTTACAAAGGAAAGAATAGGTCTATTTCTATGTTTGCTTTCTGTTGCTTTGCTGACTTTATCCTTTCACCAATACTGAGCTATTAACACTAAAGCTTTAAAATACTCCCTGATAGCTAATAGCATGCATCCTCTGCCTTTGTTGGACTTTAAGATTGTTTTGCTATTCTCAAATCTTGCCTTTCTATTTAAATCATCTTGTAATTACTCCACACACACACATACACATACACAAAATCTACTAAAATTTTCATTGGGGCTGTAGTGATTTATTTATTTATTACCCAGATTTATTGGGGTATGGTCAATATTGTTGCAATATAAAGTATTTCAAGCTGCAAAACAGTAAAGTATATGACTTTTAAAAAATCCAGATTTCTTATGCAGTGAATTTCAAAACTAACTTTATTATTTCACATTTAGGCCTTTCAGGCAGCTGCATACATCCAGGTAAATGGTGTTCTGAACAAATCCAGACATGTGGATTACAGTGCCAGGGTGACCCTTAGCTTGTGCAGTAACTCTGTGCAAACCTTAAGGACAACCTCTTACTCCAATGAAGAGTTATTCATTAGAATGCTATATTGACTGAATTATTAATTTTACAATATAACAATCAGGGGGAAAACATTCTTTCAGGTGCAACAGTAATATGTAGGTCTTGAGGTGCAAAACAGTTTGCTCTGTTCAAGGACAAATGAACATGAGTGATGTACAGCTGAGACAGATTGGTACACATGTCATATGGAGAATAACTTAAGGTCCCCAAATTGTCTTTGATCAAAGTAAGGAATCTGAATTTGACTTGAACTAGAAAACTACCAGAAGGTTTTTATAAAAATTACTTTAGCTACTGTAGAAGAATGGATTACTAAGCATTGGAAGGTTTAGAGGACATTCTTTTTTTTTTTTTTAAAGAGAGAGAGAGAGAGAATTTTAATATTTATTTTTTAGTTTTCGGCGGACACAACATTTGTTTGTATGTGGTGCTGAGGATCGAACCCAGGTCCCACGCATGCCAGGCGAGCGCGCTACCACTTGAGCCACATCCCCAGCGCCTAGAGGACATTCTTGGGATAGGAATATCTTACAATACTCCAGAAGAAATCTTATACTTTATTTTTCTGATTTGAGGTATCATTATAATATATATAAACCAGTATATATATTCTAGATAGCATTCAAGTCATGTCAACTACTTGTTGATTGATTCTAATTTAAGGCAAAGGGAAGAAAGAAGTCAAAAAATGCTTTCATGTTTTTGTTTTAAATAACCGGAAGGATGATGGTAACCATGTATGAAACAACAAGATGAAATGCGAGTTCCGCTTTTTATTCTTATTTGACTTTACAAAGTGTTAATTTGTCCATGAACACTTCTGTTTATAAATCCTGCTGAGTTTAATTAACCTTAAAGAATTGGGAAAATGAAAACACGTGGTTAATCCCATGCTTATTATTAATCACACAATTTTAGGTAACAATTTCTTCTTCTTTGGAAAAATAACTTTCAACTCTTTTTAAAAACGCAGTCAGTGGGGAATGATGTTGGCCAAGTTATATTGTTATGTTGTGTGCATGCAGGAATATGTAACAACAAATCCAACCATTATATACAACTATAACACACCAATAAAAATGTGGAACAAAATAAAATTGCAGTAAGCATAAAAGATATATAAAATATCTCCGGGAAATAAACTATAACAAGTTTGATTTACAGGTTAATCATATTAATTGATATTAGCATGACCCCAAGCATTTAGATATTAGCCCATTCATAATATCAAAAGGCATAAGACAATGTGAATTGCATATACAACAGATTAATTACATGATTAGTCACTCATGACATTAGAGCAAGTACAAATTGATATCTAATTTTGCTACTAGAATAGCATTAGTGTAAAATTCTGGAGAATGTCATTATTGAGTTCTCATCAGATTATTCTTTTATCATGCATTATTAGGATTAATCTTAAAATGGCTGCCGATTCTATTTTATCAAAATATTCTTTTACTTATCCAAGCCTTTATTTAACTTCATTAAATATTAATTAAGATCTACATAACATTCTCAGTCCTGGGAATACAACTGGGATGGAAAGAAGACTCAATCTCTGCCACCAGCGAGCTTTTATTTAGGTAGGAGATGTCCTACGTAAAACAACTGAATGAATTAATAATTTTAAATGTTCTGTAAAAAATAAACAAAAAAGAAATGACTTATCGGTCAGGTTTACCCTGAGAAGGTTATAAAAAACCCAAAATACGAAAGAAGAGAACAACTTAAGTGTGAGTGTATGTGTGTGTTTGCAGGGAAAGATGCGAAAAAAACCTTTCAAATAGGAAGTAAACTGTTCAGGGGAGTTTGTTATAAGAGTAAGCATGTCTTGCTAAAAGAACTGAGGAATTACATTTCAAATGTCAAATATGTATATTCTGGGTAATGCTGATGGATAAAACCAATTGGTACTTCTGTTTCCAGCCTAACATGTAAGGAGTTTGGAAGTTGCCACTTTTTCCTAAGAAGTCAAAAACTAAACAAACTAAAAAAATTAACAGCCATTGTTAGATCCATAAGAAAAATAAGTTTTCTGTATAAACTACTGCCCCTCCATATTGAAAGGACACACAAGCATATACAGAGACTCACAACTTGGTAAAGCAGATATCTACCAGCAGATACCTCTTTGGGAACCACTGTGGTGGTAAAAAAACATAAAATGTAATTGATAAATTTCTGTAGACTCAGTATGGACCAATCTGAAAGATAAAAACTCCAGGGGAGGAGCCAGTTATATGGACTCTCAAAATTTTAAAAATGTTATCTCTAGGAGCTTAACCATATTGCCACAATAAGTAATAGTAAAAAATCCTTTCATATTTCTGGAGAGACAGGTATTTTAAGTATTTTGAAATACAACAAGCATTCTGTTCTTAAATATATCTTTATTCAGAAGAAACTATTTAAACAGAGCCTAATCTCTTGAAGTTTATTTGAACTTAACTGAATAGAGGGACAAGAAAACAATTTCATCTTACTCTATAGACTTCAATCTGGGGGAAAGGAAATACTTAATTCTGACTATCTATGACCATCTTGTTCCACTAAATGGGATGAAAGCTGGAGAAGCACTCACTAGAGACAGACATCTTATCATAAAACTATAATCGCTTTCCACACTTTCCAGGATTGCATTATTAAAGGCTAGTTTATAATAGTTACTTTTAATCATTACATCATGGATGACTAGGTAAAATTATAAGGCATATTAAAAGGCAAATGGTACAGTCTGAAGAGATACAGCATACATCATAAATGGTTGGGATGCTAGAAATAACAGACTGAGAATGTAAAAACAATTATGATTCAGATGTTAAGAACTCTAATGGATAAAGTAAACAACATGTATCTAAAGATCGGCAGTAGAAGAAAAGAAAGGATCTAAGAAAGAATCAAAAAGTACTAAAGTAAAAAAAAACAGTAATGAAAAAAATTGGTTTTGATGGGCTTATTAGTAGGCTAGACAGAGCTGAAAAAAGAATTTCTGAGCTATAAGATATCTCAAAGGACAAAATCCTTCATCAATCTAGAATTCTCTGCTTTGGTAAATTACCCTTTCAAAATAAAGAAAACATAAAGACTCTGTCATATAAACAAAAATGCCAGTGGAAGGCCTTTGTAAAAAATGTAAGAAAAGTTATTTAGAAAAAAGGAAAATGATATCAGTCACAAATACAAATCCGCATAAAGAAAGGAAGAGCATCAGAGAAGAAATAAGTTAATGTAAATTTAACTTTTTCCTTTTCATAATTGAACTAACTGATACTAGTTAGAATATTGTATTTCATTAAGTTTATATTCATGTAATATATTTACATGTGAAATGAATGGTGACAATGATACAAAGGATGGAAGGGAAGAATGAAGAGTAACTTACCATTATAAAGTATTTTTCTACTACCCATGAGGCAGTGTAGTGTTATGTGAGAGCAGAGTTGTCTTATTTGTAAACTCTAGAGCAACAATTTTAAAAAGTAAAAACAAAAGAAGAAAAATAGGAGATACAACTAATATGCTCAGAAATTAGAGAAAACAATTATATAAAATGATCAATTTGAACTATAAAAGACATAAATTTAATAAAAAACAAAAATAGTCATAAAGAGGAAGGGCAAGATATAGAAAAATGGTAGCAAATACAGTAGGTATTAATTCAACTGCATCAATTATCTGTTTAAACACCAGTGGTCGAAATAGATCATTAAAAGTGTAGTAGATAAAAATCAATAGCCAAATATACTAATGCACACTGTGTAATGATATTTCAATCAGTGACAGACTATAAGATGGTAGTCCAATAAAATTATGTTAGAACTGAAACATTCATATAACCTAGTGACAAAATAACCTCATAATGCCAGCACACAATGTGTTATCATATGCTATTGTTGATCAAAAGGTTCTTTGTTACTATCATCTAGATTTTCTTTAATTTTTACCAACACCTGTTCTTTGCATTCCTATGCTTGTGTATGTGCCATGCCAGAATAGAGCAACAATATCAAACCTGCCACTGATTAAAAGTTAAATTTACATTAACTTATTTTTAATCATGAAAATCTCAGCTTTTGTGTTGAACCACAAGACACACCTTAAACAATTTAAAATAGAAATCACAAAATATTTGCTTAGAGACCATAATGGAATTAAGCTATAGATCAATAAAAGAAAGATAGCTAAAAATACCTCATGTGCTTCAATATTCAACATCATACTTCCAAATAAATAAATAATTTAGAATTATTTTGATGTAAATGAAAATGAATCAGGACTTATCACAATCTGTGAAATAGATAAAAGTAATCATTAGAAAGAAATCTATATTATTGATTCACATATTAGAAAATTTAAAAAAATCTAAAATGAATTAATTAAATTTCTAAATAATTGGAAAGAAGAGCAAATTAATAGAGTAAGCAGAAGAAAACAAATCACAAAGATTATAGCACAAATAAATGAATTTGAAAGATGAAATCACAGAAACAGTAAAACTAAAATGTAGTTCTTTGAAAAGATCAATAGAATTGCTGAGCTCCTACTTAGGGTAACTCAGTCAAAACAAGATAAAGATAGGACACAAATTTATATCATAAATAAGCCAGAGAACATCCACAAAACAGTACACAATGATTGATAGGATAATGAAGAAATAGGTAAACAACTTGATTACTACATATGTATAACCTCAATTAAATACATAAATTCCTTATGAAAACAAAGAATAGAATATCTGAATTAACCCATATCTAGTGAATGTATTTAAACTATAATTAATAACATTTATAAACAGAAAATTCCAAGCCCAAATGCTTTACAGTAAATTGTACAAAACACTTTAGGAAGAAATTGCATTAGTCCTCCACAGTCTGTCTTAGAAGCAAATAAAATACTTCCTAGCTGATTCAGTGAGGCCAGCGCTACCTAAATACTAGCCAGAAAATCATGGACACAGAATGAAGAACAAAATAAAATTTATATCTCATGGGAATGAGCTCTTCAGTAATCTTCATTATTGTGCTAGATTTTATTTACTTGAATCCCCTGGTCAGACAATGTGGTTAACATGCACTCATCACTTCCCACAGGCATTTGATTTTAAGAAGTGGAAAGTTTTTAACAGTGTGTGGTGATAAATATCTACAATCTCAGCTACTCAGCAAGCTAAGGCAGGAGGATCACAAGTTCAAAGCCAGCTTGAACAAATTAGTACAACCCTGCTTCTTAATTAAAAAAAAAAAAAAGACTTCAGATACAGATGACTGGTGGATGGCTTGCCTAGCATGTGTAAAAACCTGGGTTTTTATCCCCAACACTGAAAAAAAAAATCATAAGTTTCTTTGTTACTAACATCTAGATTTTTAAAAAATTTTCACCAATGCCTATTCTGCCTATACTTTGCATTCCAATGCATGTGTATGTGCCATGCCCAGACTAGAGCAACAATATCAAACCTGCCACTGATTAAATGTATTTTATCATCATGAAAATCTCAGCATTTGTGTAGCCTGTTGATCTTTGGGTCATTGTTGCTTTTCCGTTTGTTTTCTGTTTTGTTTGTAATCTACTATGGTTTTTAAGCATTCATTTCAATGTCATTTGTCCATCATTACAGTATTAAAGAGATTATTTTAAGCTACCCTTAATGTTTCCTGTGATTTATATTTTCATTTCTTCCTTCCCTTGAGCCCTGATAGCCACTGACCATATTATTGGCCCTATATTCTACTTTTTCCAGAATGACATATAGTTGCTAAGACATATTTACATAGCCTTTTCAAACTGGCTTAGGTTATAGTGAATTTATTTATACGATTAATATCCAAATATAGATGTTAATCAGTTTATTTATTTATTGACTTATTAGGAGAATTTTTTGTTTTCAAATTTGGGTGATTATGAATACAGGTATGGATGTAAATTTTCAATTAACTGCATTATGTAACATCATAATTATTTGTGTAATAAGACTGTGTCCTAAGTAGTTGAAATTCCCTATAAAATCACCAAATAACTTCCTTTTTGTCCTTTCTTTTGTTCATTTTTGAGGCAGTAAGTTTTCTAGTTTCCACCAATTATTAAAAATGTGCCGCAACCCGGCTGTGCACAGAAGCACGAGCCACCACCGCAACCCAGCTGGGCACAGAAACACGAACCGTTCAAGCGGGGAACAAAGCTTTATTTAAAAAAGCCGCCAGCGTCCAGTGTGAGTCCTGCTAGCAAGCCGGTGGACCCACGTGTGTCACCGGAACCGGCACCCGGACCTCCCCCAGGAAGTTCCCTCCTACTATCCTTCCCCAACCAATGGGAACTCTCCCATTACATGAGTGACATGAGTAACCTGAGTCCCGTAACAGGCCCAGGTGAACAGCAGGAGTCCAATTACCATATGAATGTAAAGCTTAACATAATCATATCATCTCAATGGCTAGCTGGCAGTCACCTAAACCAAAGGTACCATGTATCAATACTTTTGCTGTGGCTCCTAGCAAAAATGCCACTCATTTAAAAAATATGATTAATATTTGAATAATAAAACACATCTTTCTCTATATATACATCATGTAATGATTATTTAAAAATTATCATCTTGAAAAATATGAATATAACAAAAGTCATTGATCACATATTTAAAATCTTTCATATAAATTAATAAAGATATTTTAAAAATGAAGTGTATAATACATGTTTAATCTTCCATATTTTAAAATATAAGCAATATTTCTGATGATATATTTAAAATATTAATCAATATTCCTTAAACATTTAAAAATATTTTTATATTGGAAAATATGTTTGGGGGAGAAATGCTTCATGTTATAAATCTTATTTAAGAAATACATTTATCTCCAAAAGTTATTGTGTAATAGATTTTAAAATATAAAATACTTCTGCAAAAACCTCCACAATTTTTGGGTGAATAGCGATTGCAATTTATTCTGCATGAAAATATCTGATGAAATGAATTCAGATGGAAAAAAAATCTCGCTGGTATTCTGACCCCAAACATTTTGGATTTATTCAAAGAAGGTAGCATTAAGTACAGGTTTTAAACTGTGTTCTATCTTGCATCTATTTTTACATTCATATGTCAAGATCTTTTTCTTTTCTTCTCTCTCTCTTTTTTTTTTCAGGAAAGATGGATCAAAAGAACCAATAGTGGAGATGAGAACAGAAGATGAAAGAATTACCAATCATGAAGATGGGAGCCCAGTAAATGAGCCAAATGAAACCACACCACTAACAGAACCTGAGTATGTAGATGAAATAGTTACTTGTTTTCAAACAAATATTAGCAAAATGATGGATCATTTGCATAATTTGTTATATGTATTTACACATATCATTGTTTATGAAAGAACTGTATTATTTCTTTTTAATGGAAGTGGTTGTGTGTATCAAAAGTTGATTTCCTCTTGAGATATTTTTCATGAAAACTTGGCCTCCCTGTCAGAGAAACTCTACTATTAAACCCCATCATTATAAGTTATAATTTATAACCCTCATGTATTTATGTTTGCACCCTCATAGCGCCATTACAACTATAATAGATATTCTAATTAAACTTGCAAAGGTAAACGTGTGCATTTATTCATGCACATAACATTGATTAAAATCAGAGGCATTATTAAGTAATGGTAGTATTCTTTTGAATGCAGCTGCTGATAACAATAGCAAGATTATCATACTCTGCTACTCACAAAACTGACTTTTAAATTTCATTGATTCTTCAAATTAGTATCACTCTCTCTTTTTTTTTTCCTACCAGCTTCCATTCCCTTATAGTATAACCTGATGTGGCATTCTTATCTCCAATTATAGGCTTTTTTGTTTTCACAGCTGAAGAAACTGATTTTTCTCCCAGATATTCCCTCTGTTTGTTGCCTGCATGGTGGTGCAAACCTGTAACCCCAGTGACTCAGGAGGCTGAGGAAGGAAGATCACAAATTTGAGGCCAGCCTGGGCAATTTAGTGAGATTCTGTCTCAAAATGAATAAAAAGTTCTAAGGATGTATCTCAAGGTTAAAGCACCCCTAGGTCACATCCCAGTATGGAAAAAGAAAGAAGAAAAGAGAAAGGAAGGAAGGAGGGAGGGAGGGAAAGAGAGAGAGAAGGGAAGGAAAGGGAAACAAAGGGAAGGGAAGGAATGGAAGTCCCTGCTTCTTGCTCTCAATGGCCTGTAGTAATATGTAGAAAACTAGAAAGTACTATTCTATAGCTCATATTTCAATATAAATGTCCAGGCCAATATTAGTGATTGCATTTAGAGCTTATTACTTTCTCAATTGAAGCTAACTATCTGAGAGATTATCAAGGTTTTATAATCTCCCTTTCAGAAATCAGAAGTCTTTTTAATGAAGAAAAATATCACACACACTCACAGACACACATACACACACACACACACACACACACTCACGAAACCCTATTAACACAAACTTATATTGATGTGTGCAGTCTATTTAACAAAATGCCTTTACATGCAACTAGACTATAATTTAGCACACACTAGATCTTAATTAATAGAAAAGGAATATTCAACATAAAAATAATATAATTAGCTGTAATCTTTTAAAAATATTTAATGTAAACCTATGAAGTAAAAAAAATTATACAGAAATATACCACCCACCAATTAGTTGAATACATTTATTCACTAAAAAAATAAATACAGACTTCTGTATGTAAAACAATATATTAAACATTATGGTAATATTGAGCTCTAAATTTCTAAATATTTTTATGCCAGAAATGGCCTATTTGCTTCACTATTTCATATTTTTCATAGTTTCGTCACATTGAAAAGAGAGAAAAAAATAAATTATGAATGCACTTTAAATAACACACATAAAAGAACAGCCCACATTAAATACAAAGTAGATGCTACCTCATTCCCAATAATAGATCTTAATTTTTTGCCTATAACTTACCTTTGATTGGTTACTTTTCACGTGAAAGCTTTGGTTGTCATAAAGTAATTGTTTATCCTCCTTATTCAAAAATATAAAATAAATTACAAATACCAGCTAGCATAGAGGGTTAACTCTGCTATAAAATAATGGGGAATTAGAACAAGATTTGTAAACATATTTAATTCTCTCAATGTGGAAAGAAACACTTTGTCAAGGAAAGAAATTTTACCCCCAAAAAAAGTCTTATGCAAAAGATGTAATGATAAACTAGTGAGTGCTAGAACAGTGGAAAAAAGGAAACCTTGAGTCAATATTACAGTAGCTTTATCAAAATTGCAAAGAATATTTGGATTGCAGAGACCCATGGGGCTTACTTGGAATATGCATATGATCACAGGAACATTTGTGAAACTATCAATATTAATAGACAAAGACTTTTATTGTTTTCTAGGTTATTATTAGAAACAACTCTCAAAAATGGTATAAAAATGATAAGAAAAATGTAATAGTGAAAAGAGGCCAAAGAAACACATAATAAACAAAAAAGTTCTAAAATATGTTCATCTGCATTGAGTTACAAGTACTATTGCTGTTTCATACAGCAACTATTAACTGTTTGACTTGAAAAGTTTGAGAGAATAACTCATGTACTTAATATATAAAAAAGCTTCTTTAAAATTTAAAAGTTATATTTTAGTATCAAATAGTTATCAAATCTAAGCTATCCTATATTGAATAATTTCACTCATCTAAATCCATGTATACATTTTTTCCTACATCTTTTTAAATACACATTACAGTTTTTACAATAGACAATATTGTTTTATTCTTTATATAACATTCACTTAAATGTTGAGGAATATCTCTAACAATGCCTTAAAAATTATATTTATATTTCTATTTCCTACCAGAAAATTACCATTAAAAGAAGAAAATGGGAAAGAAGTCCTAAATCCAGAAGCTATAGAAATCAAAGTTTCTAATGACATCATCCAATCAAAAGAAGATGACAGCAAAGCATAACAATATTACCGAGGCTTGACGCACACTACAAAAGAGCATTTGGATTGCAGTGACCCTATGACCAAAACTATTCCACTGACCTTAATTTCTTTGGAAAATTCTAGCTTGGAATAGCTTGTACACATATACATATGATCATATACTCCTGCCCATGGTCCATTTCCTTTCGTTGTTGTTGTCGTGATTGTTCTTTTTGTTAAGAATTTCAGTACAGAGACTTGATTGACACCAACTCTTGGGTTTCAATTTGATTCTATGATTGAAATACTGCAATTATTCATATGGCTAAAGTGCTCTATTTCTTAAGAACTTTGTCTTATAACCAACAAACATATTTCAAACTCTCTAGCACATGAGGGTGTGATGAAAATCAAAAGAAAACAAAAGCTTTCTGATCTAAATGTATAAGAAAGCCCTGCATGTTTATGAAACTTATTTTGGGCCAATGGATTTATAAAGTGGCTTTCAGCTTAAGATGAAGGCACGTAATAGAGGTTACACTTTTTATCAGGGGAATTTCAGGGAACCCAGGCTTGAAGGAGCCAGTAATCTTTAGCAGATATTAAAAATCAAGGAATCTTTGGAGAACACTTTCAACTAATGATTACAGTACATTTTCAACATTGATTTTGATAGATTGAAGTATCAGATCAAAATTGTTACCCACTTGAAAGAATCTTAGTTGTGTGCAAAATTAGATTAGAAAGACTCCCTGAATCTGTGTCTTTATATATGCCATATTCATTCATATTGGATTACACAAAAAGTAAGTGTATTACAAGTAAAAATAATATTTATTTTTGCCCTCAGCTTCAAATAAAATAAATTGAAATGGAAACAATATAAATATGTTGTCTTTCTTAAAGTTTTTGGTCCTTCATTAAATGAAATTGGGTAATGGAAATTAAAAACAAATGTTAGTTGAAGAAAAGTTACTTAACATTTAAATGTGCCATAAAGTGTCAGTGATCAACAATTGAATTGCCACTGTATTTTTATGCTGAATGTGGTAGCTAGAATTCATTTTAAGATTTTGGTAAACAATTTTGGTTGACAAAACTCCTGGATTATTCAACATAAACTTTCTAATATCACTTGGTAGGGCCTATACCAGAATAAAAATACAAATTAACTTCCAAGCTATGCAAGCTCCCAGAGGTAAAAGTCTAAAACATGATTTAACTTACATATAAGGAAAAATGTATTGCTATGAAGATATATAACCGTTGGGAGCAGGTTTTAGATTATCTTTTAAGTTAACCAGCCAAAGGTTTTTTTTTACCCCATCACATTGGTTACCTTTGGTTTTTCAGGTATGGACTGAATAGCTCAAATATTGCCTGATATGAGAACATATTCCAATAGAACATTGGAGAAAATTTTAACAGTGCAGAGGGACCCACTTTAAGAATGTCACTTTTATAGAGATGATTTCATGAAGATTAAATATAATATTAGTTCCACTCATGAATATTTTTATTTACAAAGTGCTTGAAACTGTCAACCAAGGAGAGACAAGTAAGTAATTTTATACTGTTCCTTACTTTGCTGGCTGATAGCAGAATACTATGATCATCTGCATATTAAAGCATTGCCATAAAATGCGAGGTTTTTATGCAGGAATCTCTCCTTGCTACCCATTCTGGCATATTCAGAAGAAACAGAGATTATCCAGTGGTTTTTGACAGAATGATGGTTGGTGTTTATGTTTGTCTAAACATTTGTTTTGTTTTATTTTTCTGTGTTTTATTTGTACCAATGTGCTAAAACTAGTCAAAATACTTGAATTAGTTTGTTTGTGTAAAGTGGCAAGCTTAGTAAAATGCTTATGAAGTAATAGCCATGAATGATGATTTGTCATGGATAGGGCCACTCAATTTTACACTAAGGATACTGAAAGAATTCCACGACCGAAAACAATTTCGCATGTTTACTATTGTTATGTTTGTGCTACACTGCAAGAACAGAGAAATCATAATCTAGAGCAAAATATTTTTGTGTTTTCTCAATTTTGAAAGTTCTGTTTTTTTCTTTGGACTTTCCATGTGAAGCAATTGACTTACATATTTCTTTATATATATATATATGCTGTTAAATTTCTTGTCACTCGTGGAGAAATTATATGAAATTCATAGATAATTTGGAAATAATTGTGAACAGACTGTTTCAAGTGCACTATTTCAGTTGTCTGAATGATCCTTACACCTTGTCCTTGAAATCCATGCCATGCAGAAACAAGGTATTACTGTGAAAAACTTTTACTTTTTTGACATTTCAATGGAATGCTCTGAGTTACATTAATTGTAAGTTTCCAAATAAGAAATGGCTTGTAGTAAATTGCAAAATTTGAATAGAACTGAAATAACCTATTTCTTATTTTTATTTTTCATTCTTATTCTAGACTAAATACATCCATATAACTGTGTGTATGTTATTTTTATTGTCTGGAGTACTCTTAAATGTTCGTATAAAATGTTAAGAGTTGACTGAATATAAGTACTGTTAAGGTATCTGAATCCTATGCTATTTTAAACCCCGAAGCAAAAATGTCACTGAAAACATTGATATTTCTAAGTAGGTTATAATCATTTAAATAATGACAACCTATAGAAGGAAACAGTAATATAAGAATTTTAATAACTATTTTGTTTAAAAATTGACACAAATTAATGTGTCAACTTGTTTAACAATGATTTGCAAATGAATTTAATTAGAAATTGTGATTTTTACAGATTTATTTATTATTTTTGTGGGATAAGACATATTACCATTTTATTAATACTAATATCTAACAATGTACTGTCTATGTTTTACTTTATTTTTAATATTAATACCTACAAAGTCATTTTTTCAAAGGCTATTTAATTCAGAAAAATTCATATGTGTTAGTATTTGAATTAAACATTTATAGAAATAGATGTTATTAATCAAATTATTTATTTTAGTGCCAATAATTAATTATAAATTTTTAATCATATCTTCATTTTATTCTTTGTATTTTAAATAATTAATATGTATTTGTGCCTTTGAATTAGCATGATATTCTCCTTTATCAAAAGAACAACTAAAACTGCCATCATTACAGATATATTTTGCTTACACTTATGACACTGGCATTATACTTAGTTACATTAAATGAATTATCTCAATTAAAACTCATTTGCCTTGAAGATAAAATCTAAATTATGCTCTTTAATTCATTTGCACTTCTGAAAATTCTTTTTATATGTACAAAACATATTTTTAATGTGTTCTGCACTATCCTTTTAGACAATAAATACATTCTGGATATTGTTGGAACTGAGTCACTAGACAGTTGTAAGACAAAGGCAGCAATTGATTTTTTAAAATAGGGAAAATTATGGTGGTGTCAGTTGGGTCTTCATTACTCCTGTTGATATATATTTGATTTGGGAATCATAAATCATCCTTGTGATGATAAGATAATCACTGATGAAACTATCTACAAATGAAATGGTAGGAATATTCTTTCATTTATTAATTTAGGAAATATTGGCATAACATAATTATTTATGAAATCAGCAGTGTTCTTTTTCATGGAGAATAACATCAATTTCAATTTGAATTCCTCATGGAAATCTTTTACAAAATTATATTCAGAGTGCTTATTCAACAAAATTTAAGAGCAAATGAAAATATTTTTTAAATGATATTATTAGCATTATTTATGCCTAAAGAGAAATATTGACATCTTATTCTTAACTCTGTGGAGCAGTCTTACATAGTCTCTCAAATTGAAATTGCATATGGATATATTGACACATAGTAAATTTAAATTGTGGAAAGTCAAATAAATGAAATGCTCTAATACTCAAATTGAAATCTTTGAAGAAATCATTCTATGCATGGTCTTAATGATGTTCCAAGATGAAACAATTATGTGTGTCAATTAGAAAGTGATAAAACAGCCTAGCCATAGTAGTTGCTGAGTAGATGTAATTTTCTTCCAGGTTCCACCCTTTCTTTTTTAAAAATTGCATTTACCCATATATAAGCAGCTATTTGAAGATGTTATACAAGAATGTTAAAAGATTAATTATTTCCTTTCTTATAAAAAGTCAGAGGCTTTTATATTATATACAGTGGTAAATATTTATTTAATAACAATATTCTTAGATAAAGTTCATTATTCACTATAGGATTTCACTAGCAAACTATTAATTGGTATCATCTCTTTAAATTTTCTTTTTTGGAAATTTTCACGTTTCTGGCCACACAATATTTCTAATTTTTATTATAAAAATTGTCCATATGCATTTAAATATTGCAACTCTAATTTTTGTTCTCTTTTTTTTAATGATAGTTTTTTTTAAGAGTAGATAGACACAACACAATGCCTTTATTTATTTTTTTTTTATATGGTGCTGAGGATCAAACCCGGGTTCCGCCCGTGCTAGGAGAGTGCTCTACTGCTGAGCCACAATCCCAGCCCCTAATCTTTGTTTTCTGACATGAAAATACATTTCCTTTGACATCTAGATTTAGCTTTCCATGGAAGAGAATAAATAAAGCAACAACTATTGGAGCATTTCAGTCACAAGCAAACAGGAGAGTAGAGGGCAAATGAAATGAAAGGATCCAGAAAGGCAAACTGAACTTCTACATTTGGAATAGTAAGAAGGGCCTAGCTGTGAGAAATGCTGGGCCAGGGAGTACAGACATTGCATACATGAAAGTTAAGGCCAATAATACTGATAGTAAGGAGAAAAATCTACTGAAATCCATAAGAGAAAGTTAACAGAGATAGAACCTATGATTCAATCTACAAATTTTTTACAAAACAATGCGTACTATAAAATAAATAGTATTGTTAAGAGCAAACATAGTTGTTCCAGCTCTTAAAGAAATGTTCATGGATTAGCATTTGCTTCTAACCCTTGTTAGAAATAGATGAACTTCTTAGAAATAATTTTTTGGGTATGTGAATTCTATGCTGTGTACAGTATGCATTAAAACATACTACATTTTATTTTCTTTATCTTATATATTCCATTCAAATTCTATATTCTTATGTTAGCTACCATGAGATTTTCTTATTGTTTCAATATAGTATGTCCCTATGAAATGCTGTATATATATGTCTAAACTGTAAAAATTATACTGCAAATGTTGAAGTTTTGTATTTATGAGAGACATTGAAAGTATGGCTTATGGTATATCAAAATTGTCACTCTTCACCATTTGTATATTAATAGTAAAGATACTTTTACTTTAATAAAGTGTTGAATTTTATGTTTATTTCAAATAATACCTTTGTAAAGAGTGAGCTTATGACTTGACAAATAGTTTTAGGTTTACTTTTTTTTCAAACATATCTCTAGATATCCATAAGAAAAAAAATGATTTTTGCCATCTTACATCACCCTGAGTCACAATCTTTTGACATATTCTCTGTCCCCAGCTCAGAGAGATTAATAAACCTTTTAAGGCATTATCCCTTAAGATGCTTGTAGACAAGCAGCATATAGCATTATCTAGGAAATTGGTAGATGTCTAAATTTCTGGACCTCAAAAGAGACTGGATGAATCAAGACTCAAAGTCTTTCTTGTTACTCTGATGCACATTAAATCCTAAATTCACTGGATGTGAAGCACATATTTTTTCAATTGCCAAATTTGTCAACTTATAAATGCTAGACAACACTAAGTATAGGAGATGATGCTTTACTACAACATTGTATGCCCCCAAACACCATATTCTGCAAAACCATGCACTTAAAAAACAGTATTGGAGAAATAATAAAATTATAATGTGCTACTCAAAACTGATTCAATTTTGAAGCCAGAACACTAATAAACATATGAGCCCCCCCAAAAAAATGAAGGCTTAAAAAGAAATATTAAAACAGTTAAAAAGACATATTATGCAAATTTTGAATAGTAACCTAGTAATAACTTCTACTTCATGATTGAATTTAATTTCCCATTATTATACATTTTACCACCTTATAGATATGCGTTTTAAAAGTAGAGAAGCTAATCATTCTTCACATCACTGAATGAAGTGTTTTCATTTTTTAAAAAGCCAGTGTAAAATGTGATTCATTCTTTACAATTAATGATAATATGTGTCATTTTTAACAAAGGGATGATTTCTAATATAATCTTTACAAATTACACAAAGCATCTACACATACTGAATAAAAATAACATTAAAAGTGCTTTGAAGAATGAACAAGAGGACATTTACATGTTCTTCCAGTATTCAATATTTATTCAAAGGTTAGTTATAATGAAATGAAAAAGGGTACCATGAGAAAGAAGCTAAAACTAAGTCTCCAAATTGTTTTTGGAAATAAACCATGTTGATATTTTAATAAATTCTATTTTTCCAAAACATTGCATAATATATTTTTTACTTGTAATATAAGCAACACACATATGTGTGCTAAGATTGATGTCATTCATTTATGTACTCAGCATTCTAAATACCTATTTTTCTTAACAAATTTTAAATATACAAGGAAGAATATTATCCAAATACAAATAATACAAATATTATCCAAATACAAATATTTTCTATTTTACGTGATTTTTTATACACTTATTTTGTGGCATAACTCTGCTTGCAAAGAAAAAGAACATTTGTGCATTTTAGCTTTTCTGAATTTAACTCTTTTTGAATAATTTAAATCATCTTTCTGAAACAGTGTTTTCCTTATTTATATCTTTGACAGGGCAGAGGACACTATACTAGAATAATTACAAATTCAACAAAATTTAACGTGCTAACTTTTTATTAATACAGCATGCTATAAACACAGATATTACTCATGTTCAGATGTCCCAATAGTTGAAAAAGATTAATTTGATTATTTAATTCATTCTGATACCTTCTCTTTCACCTCTAGTTTCCACTTCCTAATTCCCTCATTTTCCTGTTTTCCTATGTGAAACTGAGTTGAAAAGATTGTTATATAGAAGAGAGAATAATTTAAAAAATGAGTCCAAAATGTTTGTATACTATCACATCTAGATATCATGCAATTACTTAATATCCTGAGAGAGTAATTTTAAAATGGAGTGTTTTAAAAGAAAATTACAATTTTCTTTACAATTGGAGGCATTGTCTGCGGAGAAGTCAAAAGGCATCTTATTTGTAAGCAAAGGAATCAATGTGAACCTGTCAGAAAAACACATAGGTTTACTCAAATGGAGTTGTGGAAGTTAGAAATAGATGAACTTCTACAGGTTTTAAGGGAAAACAGCATCAGAAAAGTATTCATGAAATTCCTGTCAACTAGAAACCCAAGATATTTACACCTTTATTCACCAGAAAAAAAAAATAAGGAAAATGTTTTTCACACTTTTGTAAAGAGGATGAAAAGTGGATAGAACTGAGATTCTTGAAGTAATATTGGAAACACATAACCCAGGTATGCAATTAGCATAAACCTAGGTTCACACACCAATTCTATAACCTACATAATAAAGTGTACTTGAGCACTTTACATAAAAATTTACACTTGATTCTTCATCTATGAAACTAACATAAGACAACTACATATTTTTCTCGTGATTTTGAGAATTCACTTGTCTCAACTTATGCCTTGTTCTTCCCTCCTGGTATGTTGGGGGCTGTCAACATATTGATGTATTAATAAAAGTTCTCCAGAGGAAAAAAGTGCATACATACACACTCACACTCACACGGGTACATAAATATATATGTATTCAATACATGTACTTATATATATATATGTATGTATATATATATATTAAATATATATATATATAGTTACATGTATGTATTCAGTCTTTATACATCCTTTCTTTGAGATTATGGAGTCTTCAAATCTCATGAATTTGGGGGTTCAGAAGATGCAGTGGTGGAATTCAGTCAATGAACATGGTAAGATCAACAAATTCCACAAACATGGGTACACTGCTATACTTTTTGCTGTGAAAAAAATTCCTTGGTCAGAAGCAATGCTGTATGAAATCCCTTAATGGGGGATAAGGCATTCGATAATTCCATGAGATAGTAGTTTTGATGGAAGCATTATGAGTAGGGAAAGAAAATCTAGGTATGGAGTAAGCATCTGTTCCAGTAAGAATACTCTGTTTCCATGATGGAAACTGTCCAACATAATTAATCTCCTTGCCAGGGAGCTGCTGATGCTTCCAGGCAACGTGTCATATCAGGAACTCAGTGTTATTCTCTGGTATTGACAAGTTGGTCACTCAATTGTGGCCATAGTCAAGTTGGCTTTGGTAAGTGGAAGTCCATGATGTTAACCATATTTACTACCTTCTTCTGTTTCACCCCAGGTTCTTTGTTCATGAGACCATAGATTCATGATAGGGGTAGTTAAGATCAGATGCTCCCTTGTATCCACAGAAAGAGTTGTCCTGACCACTAGCTAAAATCCTCTTTTATTAAGATTACTTTTTATTAAACATTTACATTAAACACAAATAACTTTACGTTTTTGCCAGCTCAAAGAAATGTATTTACATATCTTTATCACAAATTATTTTGTCATCAATACTGCAGTCAAGTTTCATCCAAGTCCATGACAACCAACTTTGGCCATGCCCAAGAATCAATATACAGTAGTATGTTAGGCCAGTTCTCCTTTCCAACAGAGTGAGTAATTAGGTGCACTGCTGGAAGTTCTGTCCCACTGGGAGAATTTCCTTCATTAACATTCGTGGATGTCCCAGAGGGGCACTATAGTTCTGTGGCTGTACCTGTGAACCATGCAAAACCATCTATGACCCAGGTTTAAATCTTTTTGCCTGGTCAAATTTAGGGAATTTCCCATGAGGTCATTCGAACAGTTTGGAAAAGAGGAAGCAGTGGATCAAGAGCAGAAACATGGACATTTGGGGTAATTCTTTAGTTAATTTACTTGTGGCTTTAGGGCATACTTAAGCCTGATCTTGTATGTACCATTCCCATTCGATGATGTTGCTGTGCATACCCAACTAATGATCAGTTGACTTCCCAATTATGATTGGCAACTTAATTTTCATGGTAATTTGGTGGATCATGGTTGAATATTCTGGTGCTACAGATACAGAAAGATATTTCTGAAAAGGAAAATAGTTATGTTTAAATGACAGCAGGACCTTATTCTAAAACACTGAAACCTCGTGCTGAGATTCACCTGCAAAGTCCCTATCTGCCATTAGCACTTTAAACACCATTATACCTTTTGGATTAATTGACCCAAGCAGCACAAAAGTTTGTATAGCAGCCTAGTCTTTCTGTATCACCTTCCTTTGTTCTGAGCCGTATTCAAAATTACAACTTTTGGGATAACTTGGTAAATATTCTAGAGTAATCATGATGAATAACTTGCCTCCAAATTTCAAGAAAACCTACAAGGTATTGTGCCTTTTCTTTGGTTATGTGAAGGGCCAGAGTAATTTATCTTTCACCTTAGAAGGTATATCTTGGTATGACTCATACCCTGGATGCCTACACATTTAACTTAGGTAGACAATCCTTGAATTTTACTAAGATTTGTCTCTTACATTCTAACATGCAAATGTCTTACCCATAAGTCTATAGTAGTTGACATTTCTTGTTCATTGGTCAATCTTCATAAGGTTATAAAAGTATGGGCCAGAGTGATATCCTGTGGAAAGAAATATTAATCAATATCCATGTAAACTAAATTATAACCTAGGGCTGGAGCTTTGATATACTATTGAGGTAGGACAATGATGGTGTAATGCTGGCTTTACCAATTAAAACCAAATTGCTTCTGGGGGACTCTAAAGACAGTTATGGAATAAAAGGCATTTTCCAGATTGATAGGTATAAACCAGATACCAGGGATAGTTAATTTGCTCTAGCAATGGAACAACATCTGGTATAGCAGCAGCTATACCAAGTGTCTATCTGGTTATGCATATGGTAATCCAGTCTCGTTTTCCAAGGCCCATTTTTCATCTGCAGAGTTCAAGGTGGTGAGCTGAATGATGCTACCCCAAATCCTTTACAACCTTGATGTTGGCACTAATCTCTGGGATTTTTCCAATCCTTTTGATTTATTATTTTCCAAAGAACATGCAGAATTAATAACTTTTACTTGATCTTTATACCATAAGTGTTCTCATTTTAACAGTAGACATCCTGCAACATTGTGAGTTCAACTTGCTTTGTAAATCAGCAAATCATAGGTTCAGGTTTTGAGTTAGATTTTTCACAATTTCATCCCTGTATCTGTAGTAGATAGGTTTTATTAAAGGTAAACTGTCGCGACCCCTTGCCCGCAAGGAAGACGCAACTCGGGAATCTTCTCTCAGCAGTTTATTCAGGTCCTTGATACTTTTTCTTCTCTCCCCCGGATGCCCCTCCCAGCCTTAATAAATCACCTCAAGCCCCAATGCGAAGCTGCCACGTGGACTTTTCTCACAGGGTGCCAAGTCACAGCGTGCCAACTCATTCTGATAAGGAGTTGTTTGTCACAGACTACAGGGGAAACCAGCGCCATCTTGTAATGGCGGCCACAGTTCACAGAAACGGCTCACCACAGTTCCCCCTTTTTTGTTTTTGTATGACAATACAGGCGAGAGTAGAGGTCCTATCCCACTGTGCAGAAGTGGCTGCATAGTATGGCTCAGCCCTAAGGAGGGCCCTTCCCCAGATCTGAGGCCATATCAGCCGACGCCTTTTTTCGTGGGGCGGGGCGTGGATAAGGTGGGGTAAGGAAGGACGTCAAACCCGCATGCAATAGGACATGCTCTCCTTGAGGTCCACTCCAAGGATCACTCAAGTGCAGTGCCTTGCCTCGCATCCTGTATCGTGACGATGGTGGACGGAGGGGGATAGCTGAGGCTGAACTGTGGCTGTTTACAACGACAAACAAGTTGACAGCACCCTGAAAGAAAGGCACGGACTTTAAAGCGATAGAGAAGCACTAGTGTGGAAACCCATCTGCGTGCAATGGCAGCAAGACCGGCAGAGTGCAAGGACTTTCCAACACTAAGAGAATAGCGAGGAAAGACATGTCGATCCCAGTGCAATGTTATAACAACTTGGGGTGCAACGACCATGTCAAAGATTTACTGTTTAAGATGCGCAAGCCAGACTTGAGGTGAATTGCCATTTTCTAAAGCTGCAAGAGCTTGTATGATCATAGCCTTATCGTGAGCACTGCGGGCCTTGAGGCGACAGAGAAACCACAAGCAGAGAAACATACCAAAGCAACACATTGCATCAAAAATGCCTATTCCCACCCACTCCTTAAAAAAGGAAAAGGCAGATGACAACCAATTGGTAAATTGACCCAAGGTCACTGGATTGACATGGGTGTTATTCAAAACAGCAATCTGAGTTAGTTGAGACTGGATCAAGTTTTCTGCTTCCATGGACCAGGTTCCGGATAGATATTCTCCGATGATGCATGAGGCATTTCTGGAATCATAAAATCTGACAGAGGTTATACATAAATGTGCTCGTTGATCAATACAACCCAAATGTACTAGGTCAGACAATTCCTCAACTTGAGCTTGAAGTAACTCTATCCTTTGATTAGCAGCCAAAATCCCAGATAAAATGTGTTGATTAATTCTGCTTTGAGATTTAGAAATTACTTGATTGTATTTTTACTTAAAAGCAAATTTATACTAAACACATTTATCTCAAATATCTGTAACTGAAAAAACAGAGTATCTGATAAATGTAAATATAAAACTTAAATTATAGGTTTTCTGTTGAAGAAAAACAATTAGGCAAATATATATTAACTAATCAATTAGGCATGTGCTAATTAATTTATAGATTAACAAATATAGGTTATCTAAATATCTAAAATATATATATATATATATATATATATATTAAGAATAAGAACATGACTTATAATTGTATTAACTTTATGTAACCACGTGGTCTTAAAATATTTGGATCCATTTAAATTTATTTTTTAACTAGGAGTGCACTCTTCTATGTGACGTCACTTGATGTAACTGAAATAAGATCCTTGAGTATACATTTTTATTTTTATAGTTAGCAATGAAAATAAGGATTTTTTGGTCATCACAGGAACTTTGCCGGCTTGTTCCTGTGGCAAGCAAATGCATCCTCATAACCTTCAAAATTAAAAGTAAAATATAAAGAAGCATATTTGATATCTCTCATCAATAGAACATTATTCAGTAACACAACTATAGAGAAAAAGTCAGGTTATTTAACTTAGAATTAGCTTAAATTTAGGACTGTAACCTAGAAACCTGTGGAATTAAATTTTGTCTGAAAAAGATATCTTTCATTAGCATTTACAGGTAGGCATTTTGTTGTAAAAAAAATACAGGCTCTGAGCAGCTCCGGTAGAAACCTGAAACACAGCAGTACAGGTTAGTGGCTGGAAAGCGGGACTAGAAGTCCTGTCTGAGTGACTGTGGAAGAACCAATCAGAAGCCCGCAAAAGTGTGGGAGGTGGGACCAGGAAGCAGCTATGCCGGCCAGGCACCCCATGGTTACCATGGTGATGCAAACAACATGGAGTCTGGTGCCCATTTTCAGGGCAAAAGTTCTCCGAGTTTTCTTAGCCGATTGTATTTTGTTTGATTTTGTCTGCATTTTCCCCCGCCTGGCCAAGATCTTACTGCGGTAGCAGCTTGTTCTGTCTCTGCGACCTGCGGTTGCAGTTGTACATCCTGTACTTCCTGGCATTCCCCTAGGGAGTCTACAGATAGAAAGGGGTTGGTCCCTGGGAGGTGACGAAGTCGCCCACTCCCCGGGGTACCATTCCGTCCCTGGATTGCCCCATACACCTAGGCTTCCGGGGCCCGGGCCGGGCCCCTGTTTCCGTTTTGAGGGCAGCGGCCAGAACCTGTCCTGTAATATGAGCTCCATCAATATCCTTACAAGCTCGAATCATGTCATCAACACTCTTTGCTCTGGTAGATTTAATGGCATTTTGGCAATAGGAATTTGCATATTTAAGAGCCAATTGCTTAATGACCGGCATGGCTTGTTCCAAGTTAGGGAATATTTTTTCTGCTACCTGTATCAATCAGGCAAGGAAGTCAGAATAAGGCTCAGAGGGTCCTTGAGCAATTTTTGAAATTTTTGTTTTAGCATTTGAAATAGGTAGAGCCTTCCAAGCCTAAATGGCTGCTGTAGCTATCTGAGCATAGACCCCAGGATTATAATTAATTTGTTGATTTATGATAGCATATAGTCCCAAGCCTGTTAACATTTCAAGGTTATGCCGTGGGAAGCCGGCGTCCTGATTGACTCGGGCTAGCTCGCGACACCTCTCTTGATTTTCACTTTTCCACAACAAAAAATCCCCTCCGGACAACACAGCCATGCAAAGCTGTTGCCAGTCACTAGGTGTCAGCTGATTGGCAGAGAAAGACTCGAAGAGAGTCAATGTAAAGGGGGCATGGGATCCGTAATTAGTAACTGCCTCCTTTAGTTGTTTAATATCCTTAAAGGCTAAAGGAACATGTACTCTGGCCGGCTGTCCATCGGCATCCAAGTTTTCAATTACTGGGAAGTTTGGGCCGTCTTAGGCTGCCACTGAACACCCCCCAGCCTTCTGGGGTTGTCCTTGTCCCAATCGGGGTCATAAGGAGGGAGCGTGACAGCGATCGGGGCTGTAGGTGCTTTAAATCTTGACTTTTACAATCGACCCTCCAGTTCCTCTATCTCCCTTTCCAGTTTTTCCTCCTGCCAGCTGTTACCCTGGAGCCCAGTTAGTAACTCCCTTATCTTAGAAATGTAGTCAGCACTGTGAAGCCCAGCTCAAGGCCAGAGGCCTTGTTACATATTTTTGTGAAAAACTAGTAAGGGAGTGTCCAGTGCCTGGAATGCTGATTTTTTCAGACAGTAGCCAAATAAAACAGGGCAACATGAAAATAGGAAGTTTATCTACATTAAACCTTTTTGTAGAGATTCTTTTGCTGAAAGTCCTAAAATAAGCCATGGTGAATATTCTGGAGAAGGTCAAATAAGACTTTTCTGTGGGCCTGATAGGGAGGGGGAAGATGAGAAGGCGGGGTTGAGAGCGGCTAGGGTGGATCTAATTCCTCAGAACTGTCCGAGCTACTTGTGTCCTTGGGAGTTTTTAACTCAGTCAAGTCCGGATAGAGCCTTCTCCTCTGTTTAACTTCAGACTCCCTTATCTGTTCACCACTCTTACTCCTAAGACTTTCTGCTACCTCGCTATGTGACCCCTCTGATTTTTCTTCATGCAATTGCTCAAGAACAGCCTGGCCCTCGCTCACAGCTTTCTGGCATTTACCATCCATTATACACCCCCTCACTAATTTCCAAAGCGGAATGGTACTGCCCCTTAAAGTTCCTTGTTTGTAAGCGAAATCCAGATCTTTCCCTAATTTGTCCCAACTAGGTATAGTAAGGCTGCCCGAAAATGCAAACCACGGCGCAGCAATATCTGTCTTCTGTAAAAATCTCTCTAAAGTACTACGTTTCACTTCCAGGCCCTTGGAACGTAACAGGTCATCTAGAGCCAGGAGGAGCGGACTTGAAGATGCGACACCCATGACACAACAACAAAAGACGCACAAAAAACAACAAGAGATACCACAAAAAACAAAAACGAGATGACACAACAAAAGAAACACAGAAAACAAAAGTGAAAGTACACAGTGCAGCTGCAATAAATATGAGGCTCTCTCTTTCTTTGTAGAGGAGCTGACCCCGCTTTGGACGCGGATCCCACTTACTGGGACTATCCCTGCTTTCATCGCAGATCCCACTTACCTGGGACTAACCTGTGCACCACCCCTGACTGACTGAGAGTTCTGGTTCCCGGGTCTCGGCACCACTTGTCGCGACCCCTTGCCCGCAAGGAAGACGCAACTCGGGAATCTTCTCTCAGCAGTTTATTCAGGTCCTTGATACTTTTTCTTCTCTCCCCCGGATGCCCCTCCCAGCCTTAATAAATCACCTCAAGCCCCAATGCGAAGCTGCCACGTGGACTTTTCTCACAGGGTGCCAAGTCACAGCGTGCCAACTCATTCTGATAAGGAGTTGTTTGTCACAGACTACAGGGGAAACCAGCGCCATCTTGTAATGGCGGCCACAGTTCACAGAAACGGCTCACCACAGTAAACCAAAAAGCCATTTGAAAACATGTATGATGCCTGAGCTGAGAATTCATATGCTTAATCTTATCTTTGTCTTCTTCCACTTTCCCAGTATCATTGGGAACAACTAATCAGTCATTATTTTTGAAGTTAGCATATAGAGTCATCTACTACTTACTTCTGGTACCTGATTCATTAGCAGTTTACAACCCAGATATTTTGCATATTTCTATGAATAATCCACAACATGTACTATCAGTGTTTTCTTTATTGTTGGAAATAAAGAATTAAATACATTTAAAACTAATCATATCAGTCAATAAGTTTCAAAAACCATAGAACCAATTCAAAAATCTCATCCTTAATATTTTGTTCCGTTAGAACTAATCTTGGTACCAAAATTTGTATTAGTGTTTTCCAAAGCATTAGAAACCTTATAAATAGAAATGGATGATTATAGATAGATCTTTAGTTATAATCTTTATTTATATTTTAGATTGTAAGACAGTGACATCTAATCAGGTACATAGTTTTAAAAATATGCTTTATTATTGCATATTTAAGTATAAGAAAAATTCATATAGTATAAAAAATAAAGAACAACTTTATATAGACTATGTTTTAAAGCATTGGTAAACAATATTCAAGGAAAAATAGTCTACCTCAAAAACTTGATTTGGATAATTGCCTACTTTTTTTCACCCCAGCATGTTCAGGAACTTTAAAAGTCTAATTCTTTAGTCAAACAGTGTGTGGGAAACTCATTCCTTTAAAGTAGAAAATCAGTAATTTCTATAAAGCGAGAAATGCACACTTTGTTTCCAATCTCTCTTCTATCTCCGGCTACTGACAAGAAGTTGTTCATAGATCATTGACGAAAATAACCACATTTAGAATATGCTTCCGGGGATTCCAAATTAGTCTTTTTACAGATCATACAGACCTTAAAACATTCTTATAAATCAAAAAATATTTGTGATTTTTCCATTGCACATTAATAAGTGAATAAGCTAACAAATCATGTCCAGAGAGAACACTTTGTATATCTTGAGTATATTTAAATTTATTGAAACTTGCTTTATGTCTAAGAACACCATTTATATTGATGAGGGTTCCATGTTAACTTGAAAAGAAAGTGTTTTCTGTTTCAGTTGGGTTAAGTATTCTGTGAATGTCAATTATGTCAGGGTGATGAATAATGCTGTTCAAAGTGTTCTGTACCCTGAATGATTTTCTGTCTCATGGTTCTATCCCTTATTCAGAGAATGTTATAAAAATTGGGATCTTTAGCTGTTAATTTGTTTTTCTCCTTGCAGTCCTATCACTTCTTAATTCTTTTACTTTGAAATTTTTTTATTATGGTTGTTGTATCCTCTGGATGAATGATTGCTTTTAATATGATTTTAAAAATCCTATTTATTCCTGATTATATGCTTTCCTCTGAAAGGAATTTTTTTTTGTTTAGTAAAATAGTCATGATACTAGCTACCGATGACAGAAATGTTTATACAAAAAAATATAGATGATTCTCAAAATTATTTGGCTGAGTAAAGAAAAGCCAGAAACAAAAGAAACAACAAAAACAAACACAAAATGCTATATGATACTATATATTATATGAAAAAATCCAAAATGAAAAAGAAGATCAGTGAATTTCTGGGGAAAATGAGGTAAGATAGGAAAGATTACAAAGTGTTACAAAAAACTTGTGGAGGTAAAAGATGCATTCATTATCTTTATTGGTTTTATCTTTTCACATGTGTGTACATTTCACAAAACTGGTCTTATTTTGTAGATAAGCATTCAGTTTATTGTCTATCAGATGCGATAGGACGCTATTTAATTAGAATACACATTCTTATATATCTTATCAAAATATAACAAAATCAGTTCTGTGAACAATTGATAAGGTCAAATTGTCATTCCCCTCCAAAGAAAAGACATTTAAATTGAAGATATTTTTAAAAGCCAAGTAAAGACTTTCAATTTGCCTATGGAGGAATCAAAACAGCAGAAGGATAATTGATGAAATATACTTTAAAGTATTTGCTCAATTTAGTCTAAGTTCTCTTGCTTTGATATTTTTTATTTGTCAAAGGTTATGTTATTGACAATATTGATAATAAATTAAAAAATTTCACATTCTGTATTCTTTAAAAGATTTTCTTGAGCTCCAAACAGTCCAAATATACATTTTTAAGTTATTTAAAGTCATTTTAGAAACTTGACTTTTCAATGATGAATAGAATATGGTGAAAAAGACAACCAGGAATTCAGATAACAAATCTGTGGCACTGAAGTAAAATTGGGTTAACTTTTTAAAGTGTAAATTGGCCATTCTTCAAATTCAAAATTTATCTCAATGTATATCGGAGACAAGTTACAGAGAACTGATGCACAATTATTAGAATTGCCTGATCACAAACAAAATAAGCTGTCTTTTCTTTATAATGAGGTACTGAAAAGTGAAGAAAATTGAGTTTCTTTCTAAATGATGTTGGGCATTTGTTTTGACTTTTGGAAATATTTTAATGTATTTTTTTCTAGAAAATGAACATTAAAATTAATAGAAGTTGTAACTTAAAAGTTATATTTAAAAAATTATGGTTATGAAATCTTGCATCATAGCCTAAAACTTCAAGTGGAGAAAAAAAGAAGCAAAATAAATTAGTTTTGTCACACTATTAAGAATGAATGAAGAAAAGCAAGAAGAACATTACAAGAAAGGAAGGGAGGGAAGTGAGGAAGATAAAGGAATTTAACCAAAGAGAAAGAATACAAAATAACATCATTTAGTAAGTTCTCATTAATATTCAATAATTGCTGATCATAAATAAAAGTGGTAGTTGAATACAGAACTGAAGTGATCTAGGCAAACATTGTGCAGAATTATTATGTTTCACTAATTTTTTTTTAGATAATTTTATTTTCAAGGTTTACTTTAATGCTACAGATAAGTTAAATCTACACCCTGAACTGAGTGGATTTTACATAACAGAAAGGCATTGCCTTGGTTCTAGAGGCTCAGAAGTACAAGATCAAGATGCTGCCGTATGGTGGGGGTTCTCTTTTGATTGTTTTGTTTTGTTTTGTTTTGTTGTCCACACATGGTCTTCTATGTCCACACATGATGGAAGACGTCAAGAAGCCCCTCTGGGGCCCCATTTTTGTAAACTATCATAAAGGGGATTCAGTTTTATCATGAATTTGGAAAAGACCAACATTCAGAGCATAGCAGGCTGCTTGGTTTATCTGTTGCAGCTGGCACTCTGCTTTCCTCTGCAGCTTGAGGGGGCAAAGAAAGTTTCCCCAGAATGAGGTTTGCAGTAGAGAGGTATGGTGATATGCCAGGAATAACCACTACTTCCTCCTACAGTAAATGTTTGAATATCTCTCTGGAAAATGAAAGGAAGTATCAGAATCAGGTTTAGATTGGGGCTTCCTCTGTTCCTTGAATACAGCTATATTTGACAGGAAGTTTGTGGGGCTTCTTATAGATGTTCCCCCTCCTGGTGTAAGAAAGAACTTTGGATTCTCTGGAAAGGAATTAACCTAGGCTGCCTTCTGTTTCTGGGTTGGAGACTGAAAAAGTCTGTGTGCGTATGTGTGTGTGTGTGTGTGTGTGTGTGTGTGTGTGTGTTTGTGTGTGTGTTTGTGTGTACATGCCTCTGTGTTTTCTTCCACTCTTGGCTTCTACCCATTCTCCTCACTACCATTTAGAGTTCTTTTGTTATCTCAATAGTTAGTTCTAGAGTGTATAGTTTAACTTAGTGCAGAGGAGCAGGGACCAACAGAGAGAAACAGCTCTCTACCATTTTGTCTAGAAAAGAAGTTTTTCACCATTTGAAGGAATAAAATAGAAATCTAAGAATAGGTACTTCATGTATTTTAGGAAAAGAAGACAACCTTGTAACACTATGAGTGTCTAAAAAATTCAGTGTATGCACAGATGTGCGAAAAACTACTTTAAAACTGGCAGAAAATTTGTCAAAAAAAAGAGAATTGTGAAATTGAATTATTTTGCCAATATTTTTAAATCCATGCACTATATTTAAAAAATGAAAATGGAGAAAGAATATGTACATGGGTGTGCTTTAGGAAATAAAAACAATCATTTGCAACATAGTTTAAGAGTTGCCTTGGGTTTTCACAAGAAGACAGGTATAAAATGTAAATACTAATAAGTTTTAAATTCAAAATAAATAATATATACATATATATACTTACGATTCATGCATTATGCACTAATTATCTTTAACTTCATTTGCCTTAAATTTCTACTACTAAGGTCAATCATCAATTTTTTCAAACTGTATTTTATTATTCTGGTAATTTGTTACTTTAGCTTCATTGCAAAACTAGGGGTCTGTTCTCCATTTTCTCATCTTTTAAACACACATAAAGACTGTTGGACATGAATGAAATAATCAGTTTTCACAATATCTAAATTAATACTGTATGTTCATGGCTGGGCATAAAATACAATCCAACTCAAAGCAACACACAGATTTCAACAGTGATACCAGGGCAAATCTCCTACAAATGTAGGTGATCTTGCAAAACCACACATATTTTCCTTGTGAAAATGAAATGACATAGAGGCACCAAGTGATGGAGAGAAACCAAATTTCATGATATTACTTGAACTTCAAAAATATACTATGCCAGGAGTCACCCCTTTCTATGGAATGTTCAATTATAGAGATGATACGTTTCCTAGGTTAAGAAGTATAAATAAGTAAGATATCTTTTATATTTGTATCCTAAATATTCATAAGCAATAGAAAAATTATAATGTGCCTTCATATTTAATTCATGTTTTTTTTACGTTTTCCTGGTGAATTAAAGTTTGAAAGCTTTAATCCAAAGTACTGTGCAATTTTTTTAAATGGGTATGAATTGGTGATAGCTTTTAAAATATGATTTCTCCCTTTCTCAGTAGCTACTTACTTAGAAATAGGGTATCCTAGAAGGACCCATGAAAATAGTGATTACTCTTCATTAAAAAGATTAGAAGAAAACTGGGCCATCTGTGATGTTCCCATTGGTAAATATTAAGAGGATGTCAAGCAAATAACAATGAGAGGCCCCAGCAGAGTCTTTAATGGTTTGAAAATAACAGAGTGACCTATGCTATAATGGCCATAAGTGATTATGAACATGAATATGTCATTAAGGTTTCGCTATTAAAATTTTACTCTAAGTAAAGGATATCCCAGATGGGAATGAACTTTAGGGAGAATACACTTGTATTATGATCCATAAAAACTTGTTTCAACAACATAAATTATATAAAAATTGAAACATTTAAAAGATAATTATGCTGCTTAAATTCTTGGCCTTTCCAGATTTGCAATTTTAAAGTAATTAAGTGATGTTTTAAAAACTATCCTATACCTGTAGTCTGGCCCCAATTACATAATTTCAAATTGCTATTGCTTGTAGATTACTGGATAGGTCATCAATAAAACCTAATAACTGATTTATTCTTAAAATTTATGTATCTTTGTATTGCCACACAGTTATAGCAGTGTCAAACTGAGTGGCAGGATTTTATTCCATGGAGTAACTAAATGATTCCACTCACATTTTCCTTAGTGGTTATCTTGCAGAAGTGCTCAATGGAAAGCCAAGTACATTATCTTTATTGCCAGCAGAGAGATCATTTGGAAAAGATTCAATTCCATGTCAAGGACAATAACTTACTTTGTTCTATCCCATTTCATAGAGGTTTACATGTCTAGTTCCATATGCCATAGTCTGATACATGCAAACTTGTTACAACTGCCCAACCTTTTTCCCCATTCACTAACTCAGTCTATATATGATCCTCTCAGAAGGAAATCACTATTCATATTGCCTTCATGACCTTCCCATGGTATTTCATATGATCCAGATGACCTTCACTCTTCTCTGTCATGTTACTTTCCATTGGGTTCTTTAATTTAGTTTTCATTCACTTCCTTTCCTGCCTCAGTCACTTCTTTCTTTCTACTCTCATAACAACTCATCCATAATTATATTTATTTTCTTCTGATTGCTAAAACAAACAGATGTGGACAAGAAGTGATTTTTTTTCACTTGGCATAATCTAGTTTTTTACCCATTTTTTTACTAGAAATATTTCTTTAATAATGCAGTGAAGTAAAAATGGTTCCAAGATTATTGTACTGGGAAGATTCCTATTAAGGCTTAAACAGAAAATAAACAGCATTTGTGGAGTTTGGGGAATTTTTCAAAATCCTGTGTATTTGAACTTAAATGGATATACAGAAAAATTATTTTATCAGTCAGTTTCTCCAATGAGCCCAATATGCAATAAAATTGATGGCCATAGCTTAAAGGAAAGATGAATATCCAGGAATATAAGAGGAATCTGTTTTCCCCATTTAGGATTTGCTTGAATAACATTTCCAAAAAGATCAAACTTTACCATAATATTGTATTTAACTTGATAAGAACATGGCCATGATACTTAAACTATCCCTAGTCCCAAATATATTGTTTGGAATTGCTGGCATGAATTAGCAATGGTGAAGAAAATAATAAATTGTAATTTTACTATATACTTCGTGACATTTTAAAATAAAAGCTGACAATTTACCTTCTAACATTTCTTTTGAAATTAATGAATGATTGGAAGGATAATCCAAGGAAAATGAGGTAGGTTATTTCTATTTAATTTATTTGATTTTTCCCCAAAACATTAAATAAATATAATGGACTATGCTTTTTTATTCAAACTGTTAAATCAATGGGTTGGGTTTGGAAGTAAAGTGCAAGTTTTCCATTTTCTTCTTGATTCAAGCTATTGAAAACAAAGTACATTTTAATCCAAGATGTGTTCATTATTACTATGAGGTATATCCTTTAAAACATTTTTATGTATTCTCATCATTTTAAAGAACCAATCCATTCACTAATGCTCCCATCAAATATAGAAATCTTATACTACTCAGTACTTCTTAAGAAAGTTACAAGTTAGTAAGCGGAGTGCGGTCAGATAATATTCTAATTAAAATGTAAATACTGTCTATTATTTCATTTGTTTTATTTCATTTTAGTTCAGTGTGTCTATATTAATTTGCACTTTGGATAATTAAGCTCTTCTACCTCTTCCATTTTTTTTCTGAATTCAAACCATGATGCAATCTCTGAACCACAGCACGATTTTACTTTAACTGGTTACACAAAGGATCATAACCACAACAGTAAATATATTTAAAAATATCAAATAGCCATGTTTGTTGATGAAGTTTATAGCTAGTTGATTTAGAATGTTAAAATTGATTGTTCTCAGTATTAACACATAATTTAGAACCAAGAACTAAAAATATACTAGGAATTTTTAGAACTTAAAATGTTCTATAGAAACCTGTAAGTGGCACTTTATGTACATTTATGAATTAAATCCTCAATAGTGTCCTATGAAGCAATTAGTGACACCCTCACTTTACAGATAATGAAATAAAGATTTGGATAAGTTGAATATGTAATAACAAATGCAGTAATACACTGTAAATTTAAATTTAAATTTTGTTCTCTTGAATTCCAATGTGCTTATTCTCTCAGTTGCTATGATTTGCTGATCAGTTTCTCCTGTCATTTAATATATACTAATTAAATTTTATATTATACTTTAATACAGCAGGAAAGAATTATGCACATACCATAAAATATCGTTATTATATAGTACTACTACATGAAGGAATACTATCAGATTCCTAAGATAAAACTGATCAAAAATTGTTCAAAAGCTACTATATTTTTGTAGTAACTTCCCCAAGTTAAAGATAAATATATTTTTTATTTAACTCAATAGTGCTGCTTCAGTCATTTTCTTCTCTTGGAGACTCACAGTACTCACAGCATTCCTTAGTTTCCTTTGAACTGAACTCCAAAATAAGGCCAGAGATAAAGAAAAAAAAAATGGTCATTCAAATCTATATTTGGAGACATGTAATTAGCAAAGTTTTGAATTCCTCACAAAGCAGAAAAAGAGGGGAGGAAGAGTTTGAATTTGGAAAGAAAATAATTGCTTATCATAAACTTTTGAGTATTCATCTTGCCATGTTGATTTCCTTGAGGCTAATCATTATGCCCATATTTTTCATTTTTAAAGAGTGCAATATAAAGTTTTTTGAGTTATTCTATATTATTTAAGGTGTAGTCTTTTCTCAAAATATTTCATAATTCAAGGGAATTTTGGAAGCTGTCTGTTTCAATGTCCTGTTAATACTGGGGTGATACCAGTACCTTGAATACAAAAAGAGGGGCTCAGGAATCATGCCCTAGTGATACTCTATATCATCTCTAGTCAAGAAAAAGCTATGGTATTAGAAATCTTCTGAGTGTTTATTTAGTAGCCACTAGCAAGATTTGTCTATTGAGCACTTTTGACCAACAGAGATAATTATATAGATTTTTAATTTTGTAATTCTAATTAAATTGATGCATAGGACTAGTTGCTACCATATTATCCAGTGCAGTATGTTCTACTTAAAATATACTTACTCTAGTTTGTTAAATATAATTCCAGCTTGCTATACAATGATACCAGGAAAGGATAATATTTTTCTTTTTATATTTTAGTAAAGATAGTCTAGTCTGTTCAATTAATCAGCTTAACCTAAAATCCCATTGACTTAAAACAGACAATTTTGGTCTCTATCATTCTAAGTTGAAAGCTATTTGGTGGATGTGCTCAGAAAGCAATATGATTCGGTGCTTTTGTACCTTTGGAATACTATAGCAAAATACCATACATTGGGTAGATTAATCACAATAGAATATTTTTTTTCACATTTCTAGAGCCTGGAAATTCCAAGAACAAGGCTAAACTGTCCACATCTAATTATGGTCAGGGACAGAGTCCATTTCCTGGTTCAGAGATGAAACCTCATTGTATACTTTTATGGTGGATAAGATGAGGAATCTCTCTTGATCCTCCTTTATAAGAGCACTAATATCATTCATGAGTAATTTCCCTTCATTACTGTACTCCGGCTGCAGCAAAATAAGCAGGGGGTGAAAAACAACTTGTGTAGATTGATACAGCAGGAGTGGGAGCCTTTTATTGTAGGACAACAGAGATATTTATACATTCCACACAGCTTATCTTAATTAACATAAACTGGATACAGCAGTCAACCAATAAGGAACCTCCACACTTAATGGCTCCCTGGAGTTACTTTACAAACCACTCCCTCTGGCAAAATGCCAGGCGCCATCCAGACTTGTTTACAGACTCTAACATTTGCTAGGCGCCATCCTGACTTGTTTACAGACCCTAACACTTCATGACCTCATTACCTCCCAAAGGTCTACTGTCTAAAGCCATCTTTTTGAGATTAGAATATGTGAATTTTGAGACAATACAATTATTTTTTCAAAAGCACAGAGATAGAGACTAATTCTATCTCACTCCTATGCTAAATCATTTTATGGTCTCAGTGACAAGCAGCATCAATGAAAAAGAAAATGTAGAAAACTAATAGCCTCTCAACAGACTCTCAACAAAAGTGAATGCCACTTTCCTCATAGTCTGTTAATCAGGATATTTACAATGAACACCAAAATCTTTAGGAAGGCTTAAAGATTTCGCCAGAAAAATAGATAGCTGATATGGTGAACAGACATTATCATAATGACTCTATGTATTACTTGTATGCTCATGGACACCTCAGGCTTTCTGAGTTCCGGTTGCTTCAACATAGGTTTTAAAATTGATAGCATAGAAATACTGCAAGGACTAAAGTGGATAATTCCATGTTAATTCCTTCCTCCAAAATCTTGCTTTTCATAGATGCTCAAGAAATGCTATCTTATTACTCCTTTGGATCATTGCTTATTCTTGATGCTAAGTTTTCTACTTTGGTTATCAGTTTAAATGCACCCGAACATTAACTGCTTTGTATTTCACTTGGTACTAACTTTGCAATTCTTTCCTAATGTCTTGGGAAGATTATTCAGTGTTAAAAATACAGGAAATATGAAATATAATAAATATTTTAGTGTATGTGTTGACACAACGCATTTATTACCTAGTCCTGGGTAGCTAAATTAACATGGAAATATATATGGAAGAATTTTGAAAATTCAAAAATGAAAACTATTGGTAAAATAATTCTCTTTCTCTCTTTCAGTAAAAATTGATTAAATCCAAAACACCCTGAAAAATAGAACTATGAAATGTTTTCAGGAATGTCGAATGTAAGTAATTTGGGTGGGAAGATTTAATGGAGAGTAGCATGTGACATGAATATTTGACTCAACTTTAAATTCAAATATCAAACTGTATTTATCTTACTAGAGGGCAAATTGCAGCTGCTTTCAGGAAGATTTAAACTATGCACTTTTATTTAAGAAGATCTGTGACCCTTACATTTGTATTACTTCAGAAATGGCTTCTTTTCATGATTTTGAAAATAAAATATTGTGTGTTTTTTATTTAATTGAGTATAATCATTTTCATAATAGTAGTCAATAAAATGAAGCTTCTTGATTTGTATTCTTCATTTTAGAGATGGTTCAACTCACATGCATTCCTTCATATGAATAGCCTAGAAAGAATAAAACAGAGGTCTGGGCTTGTGGCTTACTTGCACATGTGAGGCACTGGTTTTGTCCACAGCACCACATAAAAAAAATGAATAAACAAAATAAAGATATTGCGCCATGTATAACTAGAAGATATTTAAAAATAAAAATAAAACAGAAAAGCTCATCCTATCTCTTGAAACTCAGATGCTTCACCAATGCCACGTCTCTTTTAGACACAACAGAAGTAGGCATGTTTTAGTGTCCTCATGTGGAAGATACCATTGTTTTCTGGTAAGTATTTGAGTCCAACACACACACACACACACACACACACATACACACGGGTAACTCTTTCTGGATATACAAAAACAAATCACAACATTATGTACAACTGTAATGCACCAATAAAAAATAAATAAAACTAGGAAAAACAGAAAAAAATAAGCAAAGTCTAATGCAGAAATATCACAATTAACTAAAGTATCCTGTCACTAACAAACCCATTTCAGACAAGCTGCTCTGTAGTTCTCATGATATTCAAATTGAGAAAGAAATAAATTTTAAAATGTGTATATATGACTCCAGGTATGACACAGATGTCACAATGTCTTTACCTAATCAACTTGGATGTTAGTAATATTTTTGAAGCAATGTGTCCAACATATCATTGTAAATTGTAATTCCATTCAATTTAGTAAACGCAATTTTAATAGAAAGCACTTAATTTTATTTAGATAGAAACTTGAGCCTCCTAGGTGCCACACTAGTGTGTGTGTGTGTGTGTGTGTGTGTGTGCGCGCGCGCCTATACAGGGGCTTCATTAACTTGTCAGTCCTATATAATCAACTTGTTATCTTAAATCTTACATCTGAGGCACTGAGCATAAGAGAAAATCATTTAAAAGAATTGACTAATATTTCAAGTTTTAAAATCAAATATTATATCCATAGTTTCCTTGTTACTACTTAGAAAACTTGTTGTTATGTTGGTGCATCTCTGTCTCAAAATGACTATTAACTGTGAAATGAGGTATAATCCAAGAAATCCTAATTTCTTTTCTTCCTAATTGGCAGGATTTTCGATTGATTTATCTACTTTGATCCTAATTTTCATTATATATATATATATATATATATATATATATATGCAACATAATGAGTGTGAAACATTTGTAAGAATGGCATTCATGGTATCCAATGATGCATCCAGCAAAATATGCCTTTTAAAGCAGTCTATTTGACCTAAGTTTCAAGGCAAAAATTGCTCATTAGCATTTAATCAAGACAGTCCATGGTAACACATATGTCTCCAGCAACTGTCAAGATACTGCACTGAAATGATGAGCAAATGACAATGAACACATACTCTTCATAAATAGGAGTGTCAAATTTATAAAGAAGTGTAAATCATTAGTCCCAAAGTGGGTGTTTATGAGGTTAATATTTACCTTTCAAATTCTAGCACAATTTAATAGCTATTTTACTGAGATAAGTACATAAAACATAGATTACAATAGGAAATATATAAGTCCATATAATGCAAAGCATCTAGGAAGACAAGATATATTTTTTATTCTGATATGTATTCTTTGATTTGTATATGTTTGATGATTATTAATAGAAATAAATTAGACATTCGACAATATGAGTAGATGTGAAACAGTAAAAATATTTGATTACTGTCCTACTATCTTATTTAAATTCAGAATTTCTAAAATTCAGAAAAGATGACCCTCTATAAATATTCATACTGAGAATTACAGCTTTATAAAATAAGGGATATATGTTGAACAAAGGTTATTTTCAGGTAACAAAATATCATGTTAAATAATTTGTACACAATGGACTTAATAGAGGAAATTTGGTTATCATGAAGAAGAAGGAAAGTATAGAAAAGCAGACTTTATTGGACCTCCCATATGACAACTAAAATTGAAATTGAATCATCAGCAAAAACAATAGCTCTGGCATCTGGCTGATCTTGTGTGTGTTCATTCAGTGTTCTAGAATGTAAGCAGAAAGAAAACTTAGAAAATGGAGGGTTTTGTTTTGTTTTGAACTTTCTAGCCTCTTCAGTCTCACCCCTACCTGCATGGCAAGGGAATAAATATTCCTTAGAGGTGAGGGCCAGCTGGAAATTAAAGGCTGAACAAGTAATAATAAGAAGGAACCAACTTAGATGCCCTTCAACAGATGAATGGATAAAGAAAGTGTGGTATATATACCCAATGCAATATTACTTAGCATTAAAAGAGAATAAAATTATGGCATTTGCAGGTAAATGGAAGTAGTTGGAGAATATCATGCTAAGCAAAGTAAGCCAATCCCCCCAAAACAAAGGCTAAATATTCTCTCTGATCCATAATGGTCAGGGGGGGCATGGGGAGGATGAAGGAACTTTGATTGGGCAAAGGGAAGGGAGGGAAGGGGAAGGGAAGGGGTATGGGAGCAGGAAGGATGGTGAAATGAGATAAATATCATTACCCTAGGTACATGTATGACTGCACTTCTGGTGCATCTCTACATCCTGTAAAACCAGAGAAATGAAAAGTTGTGCTCCATTTGTGTACAATGAATCGAAATGCATTCTGCTGTTATGTATAACTAATTAGAACAAATAAAAAAATTTAAAAGGTCATCTTTAAAATAACAAAGAAAGAAAGAAAGAAAGAAAGAAAGACAGAAAGAAAGAAAGAAAGAAAGAAAGAAAGAAAGAAAGAAAGAAAGAAAGAAAGAAAGAAAGAAAGAAAAACAAAAGACACAAGAAAAGTATTTAAATCAAGGGATTGCTGCTTATAAAGACCTGATGGATCTGATCCTAACAAAAGGTAAAAGCCAAGGAATGCTTTATTTATAGTGATACACACCAAAGGAATTTATTGTTAGGAGGGGTTCTTCAAGGTAAATACGAAGCAAGAGACTGAGGGGAAGTTGGCCTGTTTGGGGACTTATCACTTGAGCAGTGATTCTTCCTCCTCCAGGCATCTGGAACCACCAGGCTAGTTGGGTACACTGCTATCTCTTTCCACCTCAGGGGAGTTATGTTTGAACTTAGGGCTGTCTAAGCCAATAAATTCTGCTGTACCACAAAATTCTCTTTAAGCAGAAAGTTTGCCAAGGCAACAGGGCAGTCTCAGATTGGTGAAATAATACCAAAAGTTCTGCGAGGGGCTAACCTCCACTTAGAGATGGCTCAGACATGCCCACTATTCATTCACAGCTCCCAATGGTGCAGCACATGGGGCTTTGCAGAAAAATACTGGCTTCTGTGTTTAATGGGTCAGTCTTTCAAATGTGCCACAGGGAGCTGAACTACATATTTTGAATATTTGGGAAAATGGAAATGAACTGGGATCAGATTGATACATCAACTGCTATATAGAACATCAAAGAAAGAACAATTCTTGTAAGGTAGAAACAAAAAAGTACAAATGCAGAGTAAATATTTTAAAAGCAGGAATATGACATGAGAAAATAAGAAAAGTGACTGATTAAAAATTGTATTGAGGCAGCTGAGGCAGGAGTACAAGGCCAGCCTCAGCAATTTAGGCCCTAAGCAACTCAGAGAGACCCTGTTTCTAAATATAATATATAAAAGGACTGGGAATATGGCTCAGTGGTTAAGTGCCCCTGAGTTCAACCCCTGGTACCGAAACAAAACAAAACAAAACAAACAACAACAAAAAAAAAAACAAGCAAAAAATTATACTGAGGATTCTAGTTTCAACCACCCCTTCCTTAACTCATAGAAAGCTTTTGGCTCAATGCCTGTTTAAAACTGTCTTTAATGTTTTTCTTTAAGTGATACAAATGTAAGTTCAAAGATTATTTTCTTTTAGTATGTGTTCAATCCTACAGTTTGATTCTGGAGTTATAAGTACTTAATTGCTGTATTATTAATGCCAGAGGTACATTGTAATGTTAGAACAAGTTAAGAATATAAGTTTAATTGATTGCTGTTTTAGAAATAATATAAGCATAAAAATTAGAAATATAAAAAAGATTAAAAAGTAAGATTAACTTAGCTTTTGTAGGGAGGAGTTAATGCATACTGATTGGAAGTTATGTAGTAAGAAATAGAAAAAAAGGCTGTCAATCTACGCATAAGGAATAATGAAAACCAATTCTATTATTATAAGTCACTTCTGGAATTAGGATTACTGATAGAATGAAGAATGAAAGACTTTTGATTTTCATGTGAATGGTATATATACTTTTATAAACTAGGATAATCCCAAATCTTGTTTGACCACTCAGTTATTCTATACATCTTCATCAAAAGTTTTAGAAGTGGCTTTTCTCTTTATACTTACTATAAATAAGGTGAGACAGCATGAATATGTCTCCAATTTCTTGGATTGTGACAGTTTTTGCCTATTTTAACAACTGAGTAACTAGCCATTGCTTGAATTTATTAACTGCTTAAATATTATGGGTCCCAAGATTCTGTGTCTAGCTCGGTGATTTCCCCTTCATTCAGAATCAGATACAGGGATTCCTGCGGTTCACCTCTACCTGGGTAAATCACAGGCATCTTTGTTTTACCATGTGCAATACTGGCTATCTCAGTTGGAAATGCCAGGGACTTAATAGAAAAGGTACTATTAATTGGTACTTTTCCTACACAGCCAATCTTTCATCATACTCTTCTGATGAATGAATGAATGAATGAATGAATGAATAAAAAAATGACCAGTTGATGAATCTCTTATGATAGCATCACACTATTACATGTAAGAATGATAGCATCACATTATTACATGTAACAACAAATGTCCTTAAATTTCCAGCACAGCTAAGCACTTAAGTGAACAACTTAAGAAACAAAGTCATAGTTAAGAGTATTCCAATGAAATGATTCCCTAAAAACTGAAAATGCTGATAGATTTTATGCAAGGGACAGTGACACAGAACTTCTTTTTTTTTTTTTTTTTAATTTCCGTGTGTTGCTTCAGCCCTAAGAAAGATGTTTTTTGTGCAGGTGCCTCCAGGTGTCAGCCTGCAGGAAGTCATTTAAAACTGGGGCACACCAGGGTAGTTTCCATGGAAGCAGAGATTAACCCCCGGGAACCTCATATGTTTTAGGAACCATCAAGAGTACATCTGGTAAAGCCTCTATCAGAGACAACAATTGAGCCAATTCCCATTATAAAATACAAATAGAAGAAAAAGCATTCACCTTCATGTTAATTTCTCACGCTGGTGTAAATTTTCCCTTAAAGCAATATATATTTTCATAAATAGTCAGTGTAAGTAGACACACAGTTTAAATTTTTCAAGTGTTGTCTTCCCAAATCATAAAGTTTCTTGATTTAAAATACAATATTCTGGTCATACATACTTACGACTGACCTTTTTGCCAAATATTTTATCTGTGTGTTTGGTGTTTGCACAGTATTTTCTTTTTAAAAAATTCATTCATAATTTTAGTCATGTTTTCTTAGAAAAAGCTTCCAAAACTCAAAAACAAATTTGACAAAATTGTACAATCACAAAGAAAAACAGTCAGTTAGTAATTCTTATTTTAGGAAGATATCTGTAATGATGATGATGAATTTATTTAACTACCTATGCCAGATATTCTTGTGTTTTATAAATACTAATTCATTGAATACTATGAATTTAAAATCCATATATTCTCAAAACAATAGTCTGAAATGGGAGTTATCATCATTTTTTCCCTTTCACAAGTGTTGAAACTGGCCAAGCCTGTTGAGACATTTCCCCAAATCACATAGTTGAAAGGTGACAAAGACTCAGTTTGACCTTGGCCCATCTGGAAGCAGAGAATAGGCATCTGCAGGTTTCATTGTGTTACCTTTCTCTTGCTTCTATTAGAGACAGAGATATTGAGGTTCCAAAAATTGAAGTCTGAAGGAGGCATCTGTGTATCTCAATTCAAGCAGAGATTTGAGAGATGGAAACAGCAAAAAGGACATGAATTCTGATAAGAATTCATCCTTATCCTTTTGTGTGTTTTGTCATTCTCATAAGGAATCTGCTACTTCCCAAGCTCTTCTTTCTGCCCTTTATTTTTGTGACTTTTACTGGAATAAGACTGCAGAGTCTCAACATCATAAAGAAATGATTTTGCTTAATAAACATACACAGCAAAAGCTTCCTCTTGCTTTCCCACATCTATTTTTAAAATTGACTTGGAGAAGAAATACAATGAAAAAATCAAGAATTTAAGCAAAACAGCGCCCTATTGCCTCCAGTGTAAATGTCAATATAATATCATAAAATAAAATTAAATTCAATATTTTTCTAGCTATATCCATTGAAATTTCCCAGGAGTAATTTCAATCCTATGATTCAGTCAGGCATCTAGATTCTTGTCTCCAATACTGTTTTCCACTAAATGGAATCTCAGATCCTTGGAGAAGCAGTTGATGTTTGAAACTGAAAGGTTTAAGGTAACCCTGAAATGCATTGCTCTGTCAAAAAAACAAATCGTCTTTCAAATTCAATTGGTTCATGTAAAAGACCCAGAAACTAACTTAGCAGAGAATCATACTACACAAGTAAAGACAATTTTAGATAAAAATAATATCAAATTAATCTGTCCAATTTATACTGAATGTGAAAAATTAGGAGTCCATAATGAAAGACATAAAATATTGACCAAGTGTAGTAATGAAGATGAAGCAGATGGAATGCATTTCTATCAATTGTTTTAAAAGTTTCAGTCAACTAAATATGAGGAAGCTCTGTGTTAGGCTCAAAGGAAATTAAAATTACATTTTTTTTAAGGGGCACATTTCCAGAATGGAAGTATAAAGAGCTTGGTAGACATTCTCCAGCTAAACAAGCATAAACATAAAGAATCGTAAGCAACTATTTGCAGTCCCAGGAAACCTTGCTAGGCCTACATCAAATGGAGAAATGTTTACTCAAATATGTCTTGAGATCTAAAACAGTGTCTGAAGCTTTGGATCATGACTTTCTTACTCCAACTGCAGAATAATATGATGGAGATCTACTCTACTTTAGTATGACCAAAAACATAGACTCCTTCTCCCCATAGCTTTTGTCGCCATCTAGGACTACAGTTTCAACTCAGGACACCAGGACCTTTTATACCACCTAACTATTTTCCAGTAAAGCATTCAAGAAAACTGAGGCTCACCAGCCCCACATTGGCCTCAATGGAACAGAGACAGAAAGTGAAGATCATGTGAAGAAACAAGAAGAATTTGGCTATCTACAAGTCAAAGAATGAAATCTCATAAAAAAAAAATAATACTTCAAAAACCTTGATTTTAGATTTGTAGCCTATAGTGTTGGAAAAAAAATTATCTGTTGTTTAAATGACTCAGTTCATGGTGCTTCGGTAATACAACACGAGAAAATTGATCCACAAACGACATACAATAACTAAACTAAACTATCTGGAAAAAGAATAAAAGTTGAGGGCTCTAGGCCTCAGTGTCAGTGTAGGTCTCCCAACTACTTGCCCACACAGGACTACCAGATGCCCAAGCAGAACCATAGGCATCAGCACCGGCCCAAAACTTTCAGCCACCCACTGGAGCAGAAATCCCAGACACAGCTCTCACACAGTACACCTGAAAGCTACCCACTTGCAGGGTCTCCATCTGGACTCCTGTGTGGACCCCCATCAACCAATGTGGGTCTCCCCTGGTCACCTCCATCTTGTAACTCTGCAGCAGCAAAGATAGTCAGTCCCCTACATGTGCCATAGCCAGCTTGCACCAGAGAACTTCACACTGGCTCTGAAGACAGCCACAGCCACAAGCTGCAGGCCACAGACCCAGGCTCTGAACTCATCATCCAGCACCATCACCAGGTTCACTCCACCCAACCGGAAACCCCATCCCTAAAAGCAAATGCCTCCATCTTGGGTCACCTTCATCATCATCTTCAGTGGGGGGGGGGGCAACTCCCAGTTTGGAACTCTGGCTGGACAGGTACCCAGTTTCTAATTCCCCAGTCTCCCCAGTAGCCGCTAACCCAGCACAGTGAGTAGTCAACAACAACAACAACAACAAAAAGAATAGCTCTCAGTGGGGCAGGTGCAGAGCACCCAAAGTGCTGCACACAAGAGCCCCAGAGAGAACAGTCCCTTATTTGGAAGCAGTAAGGGAGAGGGTGAGTGTGAGACAATTTAGAGACTAACAGAGACCAGGAACTCTGAGGTCTTCAGGTGGGATAGGTGATAAGGAACTCGGAGGTCTTCAGGTGGGATAGATGATAAGACCTGGAGCTCACACAACAAGAACAGGCTAACAACAGATGATCCCACCTATTGAATGAGAAGGGAAGTAGGAAAGATACTGATCTCCAACCAAAACAATCCTTGTTTCTCATTTCCAGATTTTTTTTTCTTTTTTTCTTTCTTTTCCCTCTCTATTCTCCCACTGTTACATTCCCAACATATGTGAAACCAGGTACTTTGGATGAATTAGGACATTGAGGTCTGAGACAACAGAATAGTATATTACAGTTGTGTTGTATATTCATTTTTTTGTTTTTGTTATTTTTCTTTTTTCTCCAATTTTTATTATTTTAACATATTTTTTAACTTTTCTTAATATATATGCATGTTTGTTTTATGTACTCTACTGTCTTTCCTCTTAGTTGTCTACCCAAAATAACTTTCTCTCTATTCTCCTGCTACTGACCTTTTTCTTTAGATTTCTCTTTCACAAAGCAAAGGATTATTTCAACCATGAGCAGAACATTCACAAGAAATAAGGGATAGCATAAAAAGACCAAATTTAAGTGTTATTGGGATAAAGTAAGGCATAGAGTTCCAAACAAAAGGAATGAACAATCTATTCAATAAATAATATCAGAAAAAGTTTCAAACATGAAGAACAATTTGGAAAACCAAATTCAAGAGGCTTAAAGGACACCAAATGTACAAAATCTCAATAGATCCATACCAAGGCACATTATAATGAAAACGTCTGACATACTGATTAAGGAGAATATTAAAAGCCACTAGTAAAAGACATTAGATTACATATAGGGGGAAAACAATTAAGTTATGTGCAGATTTTTCAAACCAGACCCTGAAAGCTAGAAGATCCTGGAACAACATATATCAAGCTTTGAAAGAAAATGGATGCCAAACAAGAATCTGTATCCAGCAAAAGTAAGCTTTTGATTTAATGATAAAATAAAAACCTTCCATTATAAACAAAAGTTAAAAGAATTTATAGCTAGAAAACCTGCATGACAGAACATCCTTGGCAAAATATTCCATGAAGAGGAAATGAAAAGCAGCAATAAAAATCAACAGAGGGATTACACTAAAGGAAAAACTAATCAAAGGAGAAACCAAGTTGAGTTAAATAACAAAAATAAACAAATATGGCCAGGAATACAAATCATGTCAATGGCCTAAACTCCCTAATGAAAAGATATAAGCTAGCTGATTGGATAAAAAAAAAAAAAGGCCCAACAATATGCTGCATCCAGAAGACTCATCTCATAGGAAAAGACATCCACAGACTGAAAGTGAAAGGTTGGGAAAAATCATACCACTCACATGGACTTCAGAAGCAAGCAGAGGTTTCCATCCTTATATCAAATAAAATAGACTTTAAGCTAAAATTAATCAACAGGGATAAAGAAGGACATTTCATACTACTCAACTGAACCATACAGCAATAAGACATAACAATTATAAATATATATGCTCCAAACAAAGGAGCATCTATGTTTATCAAACAAACTCTTCTCAAGTTCAAGAGTCAAATTGACCACAAGACAATAATTCTGGGTGGCTTTAACACACCTGTTTCGCCACTATGTAGATCTTGCAAACAAAAGCTGAACAACAACAAAAAAAAAATAGAACTCAATAATACAATCAATAACTTAGACTTAACTGATATATATATATATATATATATATATATATATACACATAATATTTCATTCTTTAATGACTGAATACACTTTCTTCTCAGCAACACATGGATCCGTCTCTATAATAGACCATATTTTAGAGAAACAAAGCAATTCTTAACAAGTAAAAAAAAAAGTAGAGCTACTATGCTGCATTCTATTAGATCACAATGGAATGAAATTAAAAATCAATGATAAAATAAAAAATAAAATCTACTCCAACATCTGGAGACTAAATAATAGGCTACTGAATAAAAAATGGGTTGCAAAAGACATCAAGGAGGAGATGAGAAGACTCTTAGAGGTAAATGAGAACACTGAAACTACACATTGAAAACTCTGGGACACTATGAGGGCAGTACTAAGAGGAAAGTTCATTGTTGCATGAAGTTCATTCTTTAAGAAAAAGTCAACAAATAAATGACCTAACATTATATCTCAAGTCCTAGAAAAAGAAGAACAAATCAACACTAAAACAGTAGAATAGAGAATATAATTAAAATCAGAGCTGAAATCAATGAAATTGAAACAAAAGAAACAACTGAAAATTTTGACAAAAAATTCTTCTATCATATATATATAACAAATTAGAATAAAAAGTTTTAAAAAAATTGTAATTAAAAAAAAAGAATAGAAATTTGAAAATATCAAATTTCCTTATTTAATAAGTTACTACAAAGCTATAGTAATCACATCACCCTGATTCCTAAACCAGACAAAGATACTTCAAAGAAAGAAAACTACAGACCAATATCTCTAAGGAACCTAGATGCAAAAATCCTCAATAAAATTCTGGCGAATCGGATACAAAAACACATCAAAAACATTGTGCAACATGATCAAGTAGGATTCATCCCTGGGATGCAAGGCTGGTTCAATATACGGAAATCAATAAATGTTATTCACCACATCAATAGACTTAAAAATAAGAACCATATGATCATCTCAATAGATGCGGAAAAAGCATTCAACAAAGTACAGCATCCCTTTATGTTCAAAACTCTAGAAAAACTAGGGATAACAGGAACATACCTCAACACTGTAAAAGCAAACTATGCTAAGCCTCAGGCTAGCATCATTCTGAATGGAGAAAAATTGAAGGCATTCCCTCTAAAATCTGGTACAAGACAGGGATGCCCTCTCTCACCACTTCTGTTCAACATAGTTCTTGAAACACTGGCCAGAACAATTAGACAGACAAAAGAAATTAAAGGCATAAAAATAGGAAAAGAAGAACTTAAATTATCACTATTTGCAGATGACATGATTCTATACCTAGCAGACCCAAAAGGGTCTACAAAGAAACTATTAGAGCTAATAAATGAATTCAGCAAAGTGGCAGGATATAAGATCAACATGCATAAATCAAAGGCATTCCTGTATATCAGCAACAAATCCTCTGAAACGGAAATGAGGACAACTACTCCATTCACAATATCCCCCCAAAAAATAAAATACTTGGGAATCAACCTAACAAAAGAGGTGAAAGATTTATACAATGAAAATTACAGAACCCTAAAGAAAGACATAGAAGAAGACCTTAGAAGATGGAAAAATATACCCTGCTCATGGATAGGCAGAACTAACATCATCAAAATGGCGATATTACCAAAAGTCCTATATAAGTTCAATGCAATGCCAATCAAAATCCCAACAGCATATCTTATAGAAATCGATAAAAGAATCATGAAATTCATATGGAATAATAAAAGACCCAGAATAGCAAAAACAATACTAAGCAGGAAGTGTGAATCAAGCGGTATAGCGATACCAGACTTCAAAGGAGGACATACAATCAATCAACACGTACATGAAAAAATGCTCACCATCGCTAGCAGTCAGAGAAATGAAAATCAAAATCACCCTAAGATACCATCTCACTCCAGTAAGATTGGCAGCCATTATGAAGTCAAACAAAAACAAGTGCTGGCGAGGATGTGGGGAAAAGGGTACACTTGCACATTGTTGGTGGGACTGCAAATTGGTGCAGCCAATTTGGAAAGCAGTATGGAGATTTCTTGGAAAGCTGGGAATGGAACCACCATTTGACCCAGCTATTGCCCTTCTCGGTCTATTCCCTAAAGACCTAAAAAGAGCATGCTACAGGGACACTGCTACATCGATGTTCATAGCAGCACAATTCACAATAGCAAGACTGTGGAAGCAACCTAGATGCCCTTCAATAGATGAATGGATAAAAAAAAATGTGGCATTTATACACAATGGAGTGTTACTCTGCATTAAAACATGACAAAATCATAGAATTTGGAGGGAAATGGATGGCATTAGAGCAGATTATGCTAAGTGCAGCTAGCCAAGCCCTAAAAAACAAATGCCAAATGTCTTCTTTGATATAAGGAGAGTAACTAAGAACAGACTAGGGAAGAAGAGCATGAGAAGAAGACTAACATTAAACAAGGATGAGAGGTGGGAGGGAAAGGGAGAGAGAAGGGAAATTGCATGGAAATGGAAGGAGACCCACAGGGTTATACAAAATTACATACAAGAGGAAGTGAGGGGAAAGGGAAAAATAATACAAGGGGGAGGAATGAATTACAGTAGAGGGGGTAGAGAGAGAAGAGGGGAGGGGAGGGGAGGGGAGGGGGGATAGTAGAGGATAGGAAAGGCAGCAGAATACAACAGACTTGAGTATGTCAATATGTAAATCAATGGAAGTGTAACTGATGTGATTCTGCAATCTGTATATGGGGTAAAAATGGGAGTTCATAACCCACTTGAATCAAAGTGTGAAATATGATATATCAAGAACTATGTAATGTTTTGAACAACAAACAATAAAAAAAAATAAAAAGCTATAGTAATCAAGATAATGTGATACTGGAATAGAATAGACATGTAGATCAATGGAATTGTTTAAAAGTACAAAAATAAGCCCTCATATTTATGGTTCATTTTTTTTTTCCAAAGGGGCCTAAATAAGTTCAGTAGGAGAATTTCCTTTTCAATAAGTGATGCTTGGATGACTGGAAATGCACACTTGAAATTATGATTTTTGAAGTCCTCCTTTAGACCATATACCAACATTAACTATTCATATATTGTACACTTAAATGGAAAAACTTAAATTATGAAACTTTTAGAAAATAACTTAGGAAAGTATAGTTTTGAATTAAGTAATGTCTTTTGGGATATGAAACCAAAAGCATAACTGACAAAAGAAAACATGAAACAAACCGTCCTTCATCATAGTAATACATTTTGTACTGCAGATTATAGCATCAAGGAATTGAAAAGGCAGCAAGCAAATTGAGAGGAAGTATATGAAAATCATCCATTTAATGAGGGATTTGTGTTGAGAACATGTAACCAGTACTTACATAAACAACCCCTTTAAATGGGCAAAGTGACCGAATAAAACTTTTCCAAGGAAGACTCATAAATAGCCAATAAACACTTGAAGAACTGCTCGCAATTATTAGCCAATGGAGAAATCCAAATTAAAGCCACAGTGGTATATGACTATTTGCCCCTCCTAAGATAGCTATAATCAAAAACAGATTACAAATGGATACATAGATTTGGAATGTAGGAATGTAAAATAGCTTAGGTAAACATCTAAGTTCCTTGAATTGTTAAACACTTATCCTATAACTAAGCAATTCAACTCTCAAGTAAATCTAAGAAACCTGAAAGTATAAATCCACTCAACAACCTAAACATGAATATTTATAGTAACATTATTCATAATAACCAAAAAATTGAAGCATCCCAAATCTCTATTAAATTTAAAAATGGATAAATCTAATGTATTACATCTATACAATAAGATGTTATCTGCCCATCAAAAAATTCTAATATTAACATAATGTGGATGAAGGTTTAGAATATTTTGCTAAGGGAAAAACATAGTCACAAAAGACCATATTATATAATTCCAATTACCTGAAATGTCCAATATAGTTAAATGTATAAAACAGAAATTAGACTGTGATTGCCAAAGACATGGGATTTGGAAAAGGGTTGGAAAGTGTGAACAACTGCTAGTGAAAATGTTCCTTCTTGTTGAGGTGACAAGTGTTTTCTCAGATAAGATTTTCATTATAAATATACAAATCTGTGACTAAAAGTCATTGAATTATACCCTTTGAGTGGATCAATTTTATATTATGTGACATTTATCTCAATAAGACTGTGGGAAAAATTACAAGTAGTAGGATCTTTTCAAGATAAAAGTGTTAATCTTAAAAGTAGAAAAACACTGAGGTATTAACTTGGTTTAGAACTATAGTCTTCTGCTAGAAGAGTTATTTGTAATATCTTAGTTAAATAGAAGTGTCACATTGAAACTTTCACTCTTGGAGTTATGAATGAATTCACAGAATGACTATAAATAGAATTTAACACATTCCACATGGGTCTCAAAGATGGATCCAGGATTTATGCCTCAAACATAAATCATGTAAGTTGGTTAAAAATAGATAAGAGGAAATAGAGAGAGATAGAGACTCTCCAACTGTAGTGATAATTATGCAAGCCCAGTTTAATTGACTGTGGGTCACATCATATATGTCAGTATGAGCAGGCACAGATGCTTCCAACACCTCTAGTCTTTGTTAAGAATCGTTTCTGTTTTTGTTCCCTTTTTTGCAGAAACGTGAGTTTACAGCCAAAGTTTTACTTAACAGCAACAGAATAATTCAAGCCAAATACACTAAGAAATCAATGGAATCTGATATAGTACTTACAATCATGTTTTTATTTGTGTAATTCTGTCCAATACATAGACCATCCTTTCCTAACTTTGACAATATTTATCTTCAAGTAATTTTCATATTCAGCAATTACAATTCTCATGCAATATGCAGCCTAAAAGATGTTCCTCAATGATCACTGACTTTTAGTAGTTTTTTTTTTTTTCTTAATCCTGGGTTGAATTTTGAGAATCCCTCTAATGAATGTAGTAAGGCAGAAGTTACTGCATATATTGTGATATTAGACATCCAGATCATGATAGAATGACAATCTTCTCCACTCCTTTCCTCTCACTCTCTTGTCTTTCAGATTCCTATAATGAAAGTAATGTTCCACCTTTTGACAGGTGTACAAGGTTAGAAAGTGTTTCTGGCCAGAGACCATGTCAGTGAACTCAGAGGGGATCTTGGTCTAGTCAACCCTTAAGATGAATTCAGTCTTGTCTGACATCTTCTTTGAGCCTTGTAAAGATCCCTGATCAGAGGCATTCAGCTTCTTTATACACAGAAACTAAGTGATAATATTTTTTGTTGTTTTAACTCACATAATTTTGTGGTAATTTTTTTACACAGTGATAAATAATTCATATGCCTTATAAAGATATTACATACTAAAGAACACATGCTGTAAATATGTGGGTTGAAATATCCACAAAGGAGAGAAAGTAAATAATTTTGAACTCTCGAACAATAAATGCAAGTTTATGTCACAGATACATTTTAAATTTCTACTGAACAAAATGTTCTGATTTTTTCCCTAATTTTCAACCTTTCCTCTACTCTTCTGAACAACTGTGATTCTACTTATTTTTAACACATAGCTTCACTTATTTTTTGATAGATATAAGATATATTTATTCAACAGCCTAGTTTTTAGAAGATATATTTATATTTTCAAGTATGTATTTGACCTTTTTTGCTGTTTTTAAAATATATATATGCATATATATACACATATCTTTTAAAAATTCATACAGATTCACTTCATTTCCTTGTGCTCCTATTGTTTTAGAACTACACATGTCAATCATTTTCAAATGTATATTATTAGCTAATCCTTTTAAGTTTTGTGTATTTATGAGTCAAAAGCCTCCTTCTCATGTGAATCCTAAAATGACTGGAGAAGGCAGGAGATGATTGGAGGTATCTTGGTTGATTTATGTGTTAAAAAAAGTCTCTAAGATTGAAGGGTTAAGAAATAATATGAAGTCACCTATTGCCATCTACCTTTTTAGCTACTTAGTGTCTATTTTATTTTTCCTACCTACAGGCTTTGTTTTTTAATAGTTGTTGGCAAAGTCATATTGTGTATGTATACATAGAGAAAACTATTTATGTTATATAAATATTACATGTTCATATGTATGTACTCTGATCATTTGCCTTCTTTGGGAGATTTTTAAGAAATTTGCTTTTTAAAAACTAGGAAAGTGTTTTTGCAGAGGAGCCAACATTTGCTTTGGTGCTGTACTCTTTCAGGAATGAATAAGGGGAGTCACTTTTAGAACAAAACAGTAAAAGATTTGATGATTAAGGTCTAATTTGGAGATGGTACTGAGGACATTACAAAGTATAGTCATCAGATCATGAATGAAGCTACAACTAATAAGTGCAGTGCCACCAACAACAACAATTACAAAAGCATCAAAAACTGATTTTTAAAAAAAAGTATTACATCTTATGATATCCAGAGATAGAGTATAAGCGAGATCAGTTGCTTAGTGACATCATAAAAAATCAGGTCATTTCCACTCCTGTTTTTGTCCCATAATGAGCAATTTTCTCTGTCTGCTATCCTTTCTTTTGCAGCTAGATGCTTGTATTGTAACTGCACATCCCATTGTCCTAAGTGATAAACAAGTTACTGAAGTAATTGCCTTCAGCAAGATCTGTTCAATTTAAGTCAAATCCCTGCCTTTGGACTAAGGAAGTTTGTCATCAAAATATTATACATTAGTTGACTTATTATTAAGGATAGATGTCCTGAATCATATGGGTTATGATGTCAATAAGTAAAAAAGTTAGATTTTCATTATAGAAGAAAAAAGAAAGAAAATGGAAAAAATGATTTGAAGTAAGCAATCATTTTTCCTTTTCAATGAACATATCCAATGCAAAAATAATAGACAAATATATAACATATATGTAGAAAATATGACTAAGGAATGAATACATTATTAAAAATAAATGAAAAGTAGCACAAAAGGTTCAGAACAAACTATATGAGACATATTATAGGTATCTTTGGAGATTTCCTATATTGTTTATAAACAGATGGTACAGTAACATTTAAACATTGTCACTTCAGAGTCAAAACAAGTAGGACCAATTTATTACTTACCACTTACTATCTCTTCAGCTTTCCTGGAGCAACTTATTTTCACTGTTTCAATTTTTGTAATGATAAATTTTAATTTTCTATAAATAGTGTTGGTGTAAGGGTTAAATTAAAGCATTTATTACATACCTTCAATTCAGAGTCATCCCTGTTCTTATTTGGTTTTATTAAAAATTGCCCTTCTCTCCTATAATTTTGGCAAACTTTCACAAAGAGATCACAATCATTTTTTTCCCTCTGTGCTAGTAGATCATTTACCAAAAAAAAAAAAAAATATATATATATATGGCCACAATTATTCCCTTTCCTCTCTCCCTGCCCCTTCACAACATTCTTTGCAGCTCTTCCCAACAAGAAAGCAAGCCAACTTTTCTACCCCCTGAAACTGAGCAGAACCTGTAAATTGTTTTGAATAATAGGATGCAGCAGACCTGACAAAATGCCAGTTCCATGTCTAGGTTTCAATAGTCCTTTCCCATCTTTATATTCTCACTTTGTCCTCTGTGCCTGCCATGTGAACCAGTCTGGGCTGACATGCTAATGGATGAGCGATGACAGAGGTAAAAACTGAGTCAGCTTAATTTCTTAGTTGAAGACAGACTTACCATTGCCCAGTCAGATTCAGCATATTCAACCACAGACACATAAGCAATACTGGTTTTCGAACTGTGCTGCAGTTTTGAGAAGTAACAAAATGCTTGTTAAGGTACTACATTCTGGAGTCCTAACTAGTCCACGCATCCTAGTTTCCCAAGGCAGATTCCTTCCTCATGCTATGCCAACAGCCATGCATTCTACATTTACTACTTTCTACATTTTTCTAAGACTTGATATTGCCACTTGTCCTCTGTGGATCTTATATCCAGTGGAGATGGAAGTCATTTTCTGCTCATCTTTGTAACCTTATAACCAGGTTAAATGCCTCACACATAATAGACATGTAGTGAATTGCTATTCACTGGTGAATTTATTCAAACTTTTCAGGCTTCTTGTAGCACGGAGGTACAATTTAAGTTTTCTCTTGTTTCCTTCACTCATTCAGATAATGTAGTGGTGATTGCTTTGTGTTTTCTCATAGCTGCAGAGGCTTCAAACATCCTGAGAGATTCAGTGACATTTGCTATTCAAACATTTTTGTTCCAATTAATAGTGGCACTTCTCAAGGGGAATTGAGCACAAATGACTGGTCTCAGAGATGTTCTCTCCCTAGGATAACTTTGGGGGAAAATCAAAATATGCCATAGTTTTAATGAAAAACAGTCTGCATAAGTCTCAGTAGAAGTGGAAAACTGGGAATTATGTTGTGAAATAGAGCATGTCAAACAGAATGTGGCCGTTGCTCTCAGCTACTATCTCTGGAATAATTCAACAGCAAAATCAATGAATTGACCTATTTCTCCCTTTAACAAACCTGTTAGGATTCCATTATTTTACAGTGTTGCTCTTAAAAATCAAAATGTACTCATTCTTTCTGTAACTTTTCTAACTATTAACCATAAAGCAATTATGATTTAAGTATATTTTGAATTAAACTCAAGATCCTATAAAACCTCAATACTTAACCTTATGCAAAGACATATTAATATAACATATTTGGAAAGCACTCTAAATAGTACAAAATGCTACAATGTCAACAATCCAAGAATGTAGCTCTGGCAAGAATTGCTAATTTTATTTAATATTGGAATTAGCAAAATCTCAAATAATTAATATATTACATCTCACAAAGAAGTGAAGAATCAATATTGGAACCAAATCTTATTTAAAAATCATTGCACTTTTCTGAGAAAGACATTTTTTATTTAACCAATTTTTTAAAAAAATGAATTTTCATATATCTACTTCTTTCTCTTTTTCTTCTACTATTAAAGACTCGATTACTTGTTGCATGGTTTTATTTGCAGGCAGAGGAACTTCTAATCCCGATTTCTAGCGGCAGCAACTTTATGGGCAGTAAGGAAGTCGTTACCCATGATTACAAAAGACTTTTTTAAGGCAAAGATCATGAGTTGTGCACATCCTGGGGTTTGCAGTCTGACTTTGACTCTATTTAAGATTTTAATCACTCATAGTTGATATATGTGCTAGAGCATAATTATTCTTCCACTGCATAGCATAACATTATTCTTTAATCTTTTGAATCAGCATTTAGGAATATCTGATTCTTTCCAATTCTGACTATATGGTAATGTTAGAGGTATCAGAGTGCCACAAGAAATCAGGCATATGCTCAAAAGTTACCCTGCAAGACAAACTTTACTTCTGCTGCATAAGTGTGTGCTACTGAACAAAATCAGGGAAGTAAACACACTTGGGTGGGCAGTCTGCTTGTATCTACTCCCTAATGCAGCACTGGCCCTTGCTCTGATAGCAGGAGCTCAGGGTTACAATTCACACATTGCCTAGTTTTAAAATTATGGCTATGATTAGATAGAGGTTGTGAAGTTCAAAATGGCTCTGATTGGATCTTCACAGTTTTACATTTAAGTCCAAATACTCTATTCTGAAAATGGAAAAACTGAACTTTCTATTTCACACATAGTAAAAAAAAAAAAAAAAAATCCACATTGTGCTTGTTCTCATGGGTTTGTAATGTAGTAGAAGATACAGCTTTTAACAAATAAACACACAAGTATAAAATTTAAAGTTGTAATAAATGCCATTGTGGAAAATAAGCCAGTACTCTATAGGAAAACAAAAAGAGTATAGATTTCTACAGAACTGAAAGGCAAGAACACCAAGTAAATCAAAGATCAAAGTTCTCAAGTTGAATTGGATTGGAATGCTTAGGTGCTGCTGGAGGGTAGTAATTGAATCTAAGGCTGCCAAGAGATAAATTCAGGAAGGGTGGATGAATCCACTTCACAGAAATCCTTGAAGATCAAGGTAAAGAACTCAGATTTATTCTAAAGGCAGTGAGAATCACTGAGACAGCTTTTAAGCTGAGAAATGAGATACAATTTGTTTTTAAAAGAATACTATGGCTGTTACATGGTGACAATTGAGGGATTGGAAATGAACAAACAAAGTAGGAAAGTTATAGGAGCATAGAAGATATTTCATTGACTTGGGTATGTGCTAATTTGGGACCACATTGTTGGGAAGTAGAACGATACAAAGTGTGTGTGGTAGTTTCATAACCGGAGATGTCCAGGATGGGTTGTAGCCTTTGATGTTGAATGTAAAACATATTTTATTGTGAATATTTCCCAGATTCCTAAGAAAAGCAGAATGTTAATATATAGCAACAATTCAACTCAGAACCTATGCTACAACATGGCTCACAGTAAAGACATTATGATAAGTGAAAAAAGCCAGTGACAAAAGCCCAATTGTTTGATGCTATTTGCAGGAGTTATAGGAAATTGGAAAATAGAATGGTGGTTAACAGGAGCTACAGGAAGGTGCAATGATGAATTACTATCTAATGAGTATAAGGTTTCAGCTAAAGAAGATAAACACATTTTTTAGATGTGATTCCATAAAAATATAAATATAGCAATACTTCTGAACTTTATACTTAAAAATAGTCAAAATGCCAATTTTGTGTTAAATATATTTGACCACAAAGTAATATTAGAAAAAATATTGAAAATTTTACCTGAATGAATTCATGAAAACTGCCATGGATATTTAGTAATGTATTCTATATCAATTTCATGTATAACGCATCGATGTGTTGTGAACTAAAATATGAACTAAATGCTGTTGCAGCTGCATTTTGAATTTTATTCAGGAAAGCATTGAGAAAGTTTTGCATGCTCTGTGTGTCAGGGTTTAGGCATTTTCATGTTCTTGTAAAGATCTGGTATTCTACTTTTCTCATTTTAAATAACTTTCACCTGACTTTCATTTCCGTACCAATAAGTTCATTCTAGTCATAAAATTTTATTGTCAGTCTCTCCAAGTTTTTATTTTCACCTTTTTATTAATACTATCAGGAGACAGAAAGAGCTTTACCCTTATATACCAATGTGCCACTCAAATTTATTTCCTACAGCTAATCAAAAAGTTTTGGAGGATTTATTTTCTCTTATGATTATCCAAATGTGTCAATTCAGTAACATCCAGGTGTTCTAAAAATTCAGTTCCACTGAGACCAGATAAAAACCATTGTAATTATTCAGCTGAGTGGATCCTAAGCTTTTGAAATGAAAAGAGAATCCCCTGCCCCAAACCCAAACTAGATGACTCAATATATCACACATAAGAGGTGCAGAAAAATATTTGACTGGGATACTTAATTTATCTGCCCAACATCATATACTTGATGTGTGTTTGTGCTTCCATGTCATTTGACATAGGAGAGAAAAAAACTAAATTCTGTCATCCCACAGTCTGTAGTCATACGACCTATGTTCCCCTGATAGGTTGTACATGAAACTTGGATTTAAATAAACAACATGAGAACACAAATTTACATCAAGCCATCTGTTTTCTGAAATAAGCATGTGGAGGTGTCTGATGCTGGGTACAGTGGTAGTTCAAGGTCGAGGTCTTAACTCAGAAGTGCCACCCCTGTGTGGCAGTAGTAGTGGTTGCAGAGCTGCAAAGTCCCTAGCTTTAAGTAATGGGTGGGAGCAGTAACAATTGAAAAGTATTTTCATTCAAAGTTCAACATTCTTTACTTAGTTGGCATTTCTTTGCTTTATTTTGATAGGAGATAAGCCTCAATCCTGTGTGTCTGGGCCTCCTAATGATTCTCTGTGCTATCGAATGTACTTTTTAAACTATGTTTCTGCTTCAAGCATTAAGAATAGATTCTATTGTTGTGAATGAAAAATCTGATTGATAAAATTGATTTTAAAAAAATCCTTTCATTGTCTTTTCTGGATGGCATTTTCAAATGGGATTTATCATTCAAACAGTAAGCCATTCATTCATACCCTTACTCAGCATTCACTATATACCATGAACTGGGTTTGGTGTAGGGAAAGACTGATAATAGAGCTTTGTCTCAGAAATACCTAAATCAGGTCAAGGGGCTTGCTGAGGAAGTGGACAATCGCAACAACAGTGTGGTTAGAATTGTAAATAAATACTCAAATCAGCAATTATGTGAAAACACAGAAGGTGCAACTTTGTCAGGCTTATCAGTGATCAAATAATGCTTCTTAGAAACAATTGTGTTTTCCAAAGTGAGACTCTTAGGTTACCAGCATTGGTGTCAACTACCAGGGCCTGATATGCCAAATTGCTTGCTCTATTCTAGTATCTACCAAAGAAAAAGTTTGATATTTTTCTCAGTTATCTTTGTGTGTAACAACCATTTCTAGAATGTAATTTGGGAAAGTGAAGGGAATGTACCTTGGAAGATACCTTTTCAAAATTTTAGAAGTGGGAACAATTGAATGATTGATATTTTAGAGCCAAAAACAGATAGATTCAAGTATCTCTAGATTAATATCTTTTGACATTTGCATAGAGCATCAGGATTATGGGGCAAAGTGGCATGTATTTGAATCCAACACTAATTGTACTGGCCAAGATGTCACTGTCTTCCAAAGTATAGTTTTAATTTTTGACAAAAAACAGAAGGGTATCAAAATCAGAGGAAGACAATGAGGTTTAAGTTTAATTAACTGTAAAGTCACTCACATTCAATAATGGTTATATTCATTACTCTTACATATATATATATATATTTTTTTTTTGCCAGAGAATTTCTCTTTTTTTGTTTCCTTGTTGATTTTTGTTTTTTTGTTGTTGTTCTTTCTTTAAAAAAAATCTCTTTACTCAGAAAACAGGAAAGCACTATGTAGATAAAAATTTATTAAATGAATTTTAACAATAGTCATGTCAATGGTTTATACCTTCTTAAGTTGTTTTTAATATAATTTATCTTACATTCTACTAAAGAAATATATCCCTTTGAAAAACATATGGGGATGTATTTGTTCACTTTATTAATATTGGCTCTTATCCAGCATACAAAAAATAGCAAAAAAGAGAAAGACATATTTGGCCAAATGTCAAGGAAAATATTTAAAAATGTACTGGGAATGTCTTAACACATGTTTCTCAGTGTTTAATATTGTTACGGTGAAGCTTAATGTTTATATAATATTTTAATTCAAATTTAACTGCTTTGCTCCTAGGTATATAAAAACTGTATCTACTTCTCCAATTTTGACCCTTTTGTTATTGATTTAAAAAAAAAAGAAAGAAGATGAGATCAATTATGCTAACATCACTCTTTATTGAGGATTTTCATTTGGTATTTTATGCTACCCTTGTTTTTTTGATTTCCCATGAAATCTGATATTATTTTCTAATTATACAATGCAATAACAGCCAAGGATGCCATGATTTTCCTGTTATTGGTTTTTGGAAACAAGGTGTTTATGATTTTAGCATATGTCTTTGATTTGTGAGTTTTCACTTCTTTCTAAGCTAATGATCAAGTCACAGAGACATTCCCACAATAGGAATATTGTGCTAATCTTATAATCAGCAGCTTCATAATTTCACCTGCTGCTTTCAGAAACTGTATAGGCTCAGAAATTAGACTGACCATGTGCTCGTTTTTCCAATACAATTTAGTTGTTACTCATTTTCATGATATCTACTGCTTTCGGTGTGCCTCTATAATGCAAATATACACAGTGCAAATTGTGTGCTATTTGTTATTACTCTTTACTTTAAAATGTATTATTTTAAAATGTATTAATAAATACATATATTCGCTTTATAAAATATATGTAAATGTATATATACATATATTATATATGTGTGTGTATGTTTATATGTATACAATCACATATGTGTGTGTGTGTGTGTGTGTGTATGTATATATGTGATTTTGATTTTGGGGGGAGAACCCACACTTTTATTATTCTTTGTCCATAGCATAAAGTTAATATTTCTTTTCATGTTATCTGAAGCTTCCCATAAATTGATGTTTACCAGTCTTTTTAGATATATTATTTTATTCTTTACAAATCACACATTTTAACTGAATTGGGTTTTTTTCTAATGTGTGCCTGCAGTTTGATAGTTCTATGCCTTTGCTCACTATGTCTTTGCTCATAATAGATCTCCCTTGCTGCTTTTTCCACAAAGTTCAACTGTATAGCAATGGTAATGATACTCTCCGCCAATGTTCTTTGGAAGAGTTCTAATATTGCTATTAAAAATAACTGCAGGGGACAATCTTGTCTGTCTTCATGTGTATACAAGCAATGGTTCCATTACACACACACACACACACACGTGCATTATATGGAATTTTAGTGTATAAATCCTCAATTTTACATATCATGCCAAATTTGGTCCTAAGAAATTCAAATTTATACTGCACTCAACATTAATGCTAATTCCCAAGCTCCATATCCAATGCTTGAAATTGTCATATTTTAATTTTAATTATTGCTAAAGTTTTTCAACATCTATGTGCTAAAACCTTTTACAACATGCCATACCAAAGATAATGGTTCATTTCTGTGTCAACTTCAACTTTAGGCCAAAGACTGTCCATATATCTAGGTGTATCTGTGAGAATGTTTTCAAAACAGGTTCAAACAGGTTGAAATGGTGAACTGACTAAAGTAGGTGGCCCTCTCCAATGTCGGTGGCATCATCATCCAATTCTTGAAAAACCGAATAGAACAAAATGATAGAGAAAGGTTGAATTCTTTCTCTGAACGTCTGAGCTGGAAGGTCTACCGTCTTCCCTAGGCAGTCCTGGTTTTCAGGCCTTCAGACATTGCCTGGAATTTACACCATCAGCTCAGTAGCAATCAGGTCCTCAGATTTCTGAAAATTTCCAGGCTTGAAAATCTTGTGAGGTAGTATCCAGTACCTTTCAATATATGTCTTCATAATAGATAGATAGATAGATAGATAGATAGATAGATAGATAGATTAGATAAATAAACAGACAGATACACAGATTCTTATTTTCTCTGGAAAACCCTGAACAAAATTCAGGTACTTTATTGTGATTTTAATTTGCATTTCCCTAAATACCATGACATTTCCAAAATATCCATGATCATAAGAGTGGATAAATTTTACTAATACAAAGGAATGAAACTATAATTAAAATAAGTGAACTAGAGCAATTATAAACATGGATAAATCTTAAAAATTAAAATTTGTATTTAAAAAGGTGTAGTGGAATCTATCTAGCCTACTTTCTACTCTATCCTACTCTATGTAGTAGGAAACCATTTATACACAATCTAAACATCATCAAATGAAGCTTATGCTGGGTTTATAGATGCATTTTAAGTAGTATAAATTGCTATTTCTCCAACAGTTTGGAAACCGTTCCTAGTTTACAAGTGTGTTCACAAGGATTCTGCTTTTTTTCTGCATCATTCTATCTCAGAAATACTTTCATAATTAAACTTAAATCATTTTTTCATATATGTAATTTCTATTTTATTATCTGATCTTTAATTTTTCTCATGAAATATAAGAAACAGCTGGGTATGGTGGCATACACCTATATTCTCAGTGACTCAGGCTAAGGCAATAAGATCACAAGTCCTGGGACAGCCTGGAGAACATAGCAAGAACTGTCTCAAAATTTAAAAATCATAAATAAATAAATGAAATGGCTAGAGATATCGCTCAGTGGTAGAGTGTCCCTGGTTTCCTTCAATTCCTAGTACTAGTACCACTGAAAGAAGAGAAAGAAAAAAGAGAAGGGAAGGGAAGGGAAGAGAGAAGAGAGGAGAGGAGAGGAGAGGAGAGGAGAGGAGAGGAGAGGAGAGGAGAGGAGAGGAGAGGAGAGGAGAGGAGAGGAGAGGAGAGGAGAGGAGAGGAGAGGAGAGGAGAGGACAACATAAAGTGTGCCTAATGTCATTTCACTGTTACTTTCTTATGGTACCACAAATGCTTTTCTACAGTATTGCTATTGCATGCTAAATGCCATCCCTATTTTCTTTTTTCCCCTCATATTGTCTATTTTATTTTGAAAATTACCATCAGTTACTCAAATATTTAGGTCAGATTCTGTCTCTTTTATTTCTTGAAAACTTGGAATTAATTCCCATTTTAGTAGTCCCACAGAAACTACATATCACACAATGGCTGCAAAACCATCAGTAAATTTCTGACCTTATATTCTAGTAATCTACTGATCCAAAATGTCAGAAAATACCTTTGGATATATGTTCCAAACATATGTTATGTTTGGGAGACTATGTCCAAGGAAGTGTTGCTCAGTTAATCCTTTCATCTCCTTTCTGTCTTCTCAGATCACCCTTTCTCAAGGATCTTTGCCTAAGGCACTGAATGTAATGCTGTAACTTGGGGTCCAATCAATCATTCTGCATTTGATTCTCCTTATTCTGCTGCACTTCTTCCATTTTCAACAACACTTGTCAATTTTAACATGTCACTTATTTCACTTATTAAGGTTTATTATTTATAATGCATCTCCCTCCTCTAGAACATAAGCTTTCCAAGGCAGGGGAGAAGCTTTATTGGGTTCAACAATTATCCAAAATATTTATTGATATGTGGCATTCAGTCATTATTCATGGAATAAAGCCACAAATAAATGAGAGGAGAGTAAATTTTCAAATATTATCTCATTCTCACTCTGGGAAATTTCTTATGGAAGACATTAAGTACATATAAATATTTCTTCTTTGTTTTTTTGTGGTTCTTCTAGTTCATAGAGTTTAATTTGCTCAGTCATACATATTAATGTATGAATTCACTATAGAATTACCAAGTAGGGTACCAAAGATCCGAAACACAATACATGTGAAATTGCATAAGAAATTCTCTGCTCTAGAGAAACACACAGTCATTTTTTTTTTCTAGTAATACAAACAGAAAGTATTAGTCAGGGCATAGTCACCTTACTTCATTTAAGAATTTAAAAAAAAATAATAGTCATAAATTCTCAGCTCAGAGGGCACATACAGTTTTGATTCCATCTTTGTCTAAAGAAATTCATATTGCCCTGCCTACTTTCAATGAGACAGAAAAGTGCAATTCTCCCATGTTCCAGAAGGAGAATCAGAAGTATTTGAAATAACAGTAATGACCATCTAACTGACCTCACATAATTCTAGTTATTCTTTTCTTCTCCCCAGACTCCTTTAAATATGTCTTCCATGAATTGCGGAGGAGGGAAAATGGGTCAAGTTATTCTCATCTGGTGTGACACAGTTTAGCTATTGAAAATGCTGGCTAATCTCTGAGAGTTTCATTGTTCTTTACTAAATACCATTGCCTTTCTAAATCATTGATACCTCCAGCAATGAGAATCAATCATGGCGAAGTTCTGATCCCCAAATGTGAAGATTGAACATCCGAGAAATGCTGAGGCAAGTGTAGAAAGCAAGTTTTATTTAAAGGATAAAATAGTGATAAACTTCTCTACAAACAAGGGGATCCTGGAACTGGGTGTCTGATGAAGTGTGGGCATCCTGCTGCTTTTCTATACATTTTAGAATTTCTCTGTTCCCATATTCCACCTCCCATCCTGTATTCTGACTGTGACCAAAGTGACTCTTGACCAAAAGTTGGGCCAAGCGCAGACCAAAGCTTCTCAGGGGTCCAGACAGGAAGGGAGCAGCCCCAGAGGCATTCATTAAAAGCCCCTTGTAGGGAGGACAATTCCCTGGAGGATGGTCACTTTGACAACAGTTTGCAGTAGAGGAAGGGCTCCGGAGGTATTAGTATTTCATTTCCCCTGAATCAGCCTCCATCTTTCTGACCCAATCATTATTACTTACATTGACTATCTTTTTGTCCCTCATCCTCATCACAGTATTAAATGTTATAGAAATTATTTTTTTACTTCATGGGAGGATATCCATCTCAGGTTTTCATAACAGTCTTTATTGGAATTACTTGGAACAGTTGGTAAAGATTGACTTGGTATCACTTCAAGATCAATATCACATAGATCTGAGGTCTACATCAGGTAGCCATTTAAAATCTAGGATTCTGATGTAGCTGCCTAAGAAATATGACTTACATCTAAATAAAAATTTAAAGGTCCCCAGCTTCTCTGGATTCAAGAACACTAAGATGTGTGAAGGACTCAAGGAATTCAGATTGCTAACTAGGACTCTGAGTGACTCTGGTGATCTGCAAGGTTTGATCTGTAAACCATATATCACAGAGGAGTAAATGAACATGTGAAATGGGTAAGTCTCTTATCTATAGCTAGTTATGGACAGTGCTAGCACTAGAATTGAAAGGAGACAAAGAATGCTCAAAGTGTAAAATCCTAGAGATAATGTTGTAAACATACCAAATGAATCTATCATGAATGGCAGGAGCAATTCACAGGATTCTCTGAGCCTCAGGACCAGACTCCGTCTTAGGCTCAAGCTATTGCCTGTAGATTCACTGTGTCTTTTCATGAGGACCCTAAAGCTCATTTTTTTCCCATTTCCCTTTGTCCAGGTCTCAGTGTCCTTTCAGGCTCAAGACTTCTAACTAGTGTTTGCTGCTATTAAAGGATATAACCCTCCAGAATGATCCATTTAAAGCATTTCTGTGAATTATTATAGAAATGTAAGGAATAAAGCAATAATTAACACAATAAAATTCAAAGCATAAGAAATTTTACAAACTTGTTAAAAACTCATTTATAATTGTTGCTTATATTGTAACCATGGTCCACTTTATTCTTTGAATATAGCCCTTGCTGCTCTGCACCTGTAATTTGTTTTTTAAATGGACATGTTTTTCTATTCCTCTCTCCCTCTCTTTAATCTCAGGGGAAACAGAATTACTTCTGTTCCCCATTTTAGGTAGATTTTCTGTCCTTAAGTACACACCCACCATAGGAATGAAGACTGTGGGGATGATACCAGATCTCAGATTATCTCAGATTATCTCCCAAATTAACAAGTGAATTACAACTCCAACAGACACCTCTTTGAATCACCTCTTTAACCCCCACTTCCTCCTATTGGGCATAATCACAGCCTTTAGGAGTCCCCTGTGTTTCTCCTTTGCTAGCAAAGCAATATACCTTCTTTGTCCTTTTTCTCAAAACCATGTCCTCATTGTTGGATTGGTATTGGGGACAAGGACCTGAGTTTTTGGCACAAATATCCTAAAAAGGTGAACTGTTGAATATTTAGTTCCCAATATTTTATCCCGAGAAAAATTCCCACAAGTCTCTACCACCACAAGTTTCATTAGCAAGAGTAGGAGGAATCACACAGGCTAATCAATGAGTATTAGATATAGAAAATAAAAATTCCCTAAGTAGTGAATGAGGCCTGGGAAAAAGGAGAGCAAAAGAAAGCCATACACAGGTAGAATTGATCCTTTCCCAGTACATTCTTTTCCAGTGACAAGAGAAGCCCTGGGGAGGAAAGATGAGATTCAAGATGAGACTAAAGATCTCTAGGAAGAAATCAGTGTATTAACCCTTCCCAAAATGAGTACTTTCTCATTGACAGTACAATTGATACCGCTAGTTACCGGTGGGTGCCAAGCTTTGCTCCCTTACATGTTGAAGTATAAGATTAGAGAATCACGCCAAGGCAAGCATATAAAGCAGAGTTTATTCAAAAAGGGGTAACATAGACTTTTCCTGGGAGGAAAAAAAAGTTTCCCTGGTATCCTGGTATCCCAAGAAGTGGGATTCCTGCTCTCTTCCTCTTATCTCTCTCCTTCCTGCATATTAGGCCCAGGAGATGCTCAGGTGGGATGGCCAAACTGTAAGAAGCAGATGGGCTGGAGGAGCCAAGTTGGAGTGATCTGGGCAGAAGCGGAAGGCAGGGAAGGCAGGGCATAATTAACAACTCCCCTGCTAAACGACAATCCCTGGGACAGGTTACCTTAGCAACAGGTTGGAGCAGGGGCAGGTTATCTTGATTATGGTGGAGGAAGGGCTCTGAAGGAATTAACATTTTAATCCCTCCATTCTCTGGATCTGACTCTTGTCTATCTGCCTGTATAATTCTGGCTTGTGAACAATGAGACCTCGGAGGGAAAGAGATGAATACTAACCACTGTCCCCAGACCCTCCATCTGACCCACTGACTGTTAATCCCGAACCCTCTTAAATAACCTCTCAGGATAACCGACATAAGCCCAGTCCCTTTTTTTTTAGGGGACACATATTCCACCAAGAAAGGGGGGTACCACCGGGTCATTTCGTCTTTGCATTCCCTGTTCCTGTGTGAAACTGTATTCCTGAATAAAAGCGGTGAGCTGATTGTGAAGTCTGTGTTCCTCCTTGTCTTTTTTGCACTGACAATGAGTACCTTTTCTTCCATCACTCTGCTTAAATGAAGAGGTATATTATAGGTTGCATTTACCTCATGTTACTTAACTTTGTCACATTCAAGCATGTGCCCATTGTTTTACAGGATAGCAGCTGCATCTCAAGAACATTAAATTCTGGTTCAATGTGGTATGTTTTACACTTTAAATCTAAATGAAAGTATAACTCTGATTGTTGGCATGCTCTCAGGTTTATATTTTGTCCTGTGAAGGGAACTCTGCTTCCTGGAACTGTGTCCTAGCATGTATTCTTTTGCCATAGTCTTCTGTCATGATATTCTACCTCATCTGGGGCCCAGAGCATGGGGGTTAGCTATCTGTAGACTCAGACCTCTGAAACCAGGAGTCCCAAATAAGCTTTTCTTCCTCTAAAATTTTTCTCATCAGGTCTTTTGGTCACAGCAGTGGAAAAACTGACAATAACATAGAATATCCATAGATTCAGCCTTGGGAGAAGGAGTTAAGTGAAGAGAGAAGGTAATTACTCAGGAGGGACCAGAGGAAATATGGATTCAGATGTCCATCTAAGAGTACAACTCTTACAAGACAGTAGACGTTATAATGTTTAATATAGAATTCAGCAATGGTTACAATGGATATTCTGAATTTGTTATTATTATATATTTATTTGGCACTTCTAATAATAAGTGCCTGAATACATAATGCATTTGTGCACAATGACATTAGTAGTCTAAAAATTGATCATAAAATTTTATTGTCACATCTGACATTTATTAAAGAGTTTTTGAGAGTAATTTTTTGCTTTTGGAAGTGGAAAAGAAAATGAGAACGGGGGCTGTGAGGGAATTACTCCTTTATTTTTCTCTTATTAGACGGTAAAAACAAAGATGGGTGGTCAAAGTTCATTGTAATTATCCTTACAGCAGAAAGCATAATTCATAGTTGACCCTAAGATTATTCTGTAGGTTAGACACTTGTTTTAAGATTTTCCTTATGCAATTACTCTTAATTATTTTTCTACTAGTATGGGAATAACTAATCTGTTTGTTCTAAAGGAGTTCCAGCACATTATCTTACTATATTTGTCTAGATAAAGTCAATATTTTATTTTTTCCTTACATGATTTTAATTAGTCTTTATATTCTGGCCAAGTGACATTAGATGAAGTCAACTAAAACAAAATTATTTCTGAAAGACAAACAAGTTTTGTAGGCATGGTTGATGTTAGAATTTATTACTCAACTTTCATTTCTTCTTATTAAAATTATAAATATTTTTGAGGAAATGTGATTTTTATTCACATGAACCATAATGCAATCTTTCCTTGATTTAATTAGCATTTGTTTTCTATTGAAACATCAATGATGCACTTGTTTAACCAGCAAATATGTGGTGTTAACTGAAACTACATTGGATTTAAAGCTCCCTGAGACATTAAATACTGATATGATTAAGAGTTGCTAGAATGCTCAGAAAAAGACAGAACACTTAGTCCCACCATTAGAATACCCAGTGAAGAAGGAACAAAAGAGACTGGGAACCTACTCTTTCAACCAAAGTCTCATCCTGTTGTTATTGCGAATTGCATCAAGAGAAACACATTTATATTAAATCTAGTGAGTAGAAATTAAAACTTTATTTTTCAAAACATAAAGAAGTATCTTTTCCATTACTTGAAATATATGCCAATGTTTTCTAAGCAACTTTGTTACCTCCATCTTATTAGTTGACACTTTTCAATATGAAGATTGAATTTCATAGGCTTTCCAAAAATTACTAATTTTTGAGCAGCATACATGTAAATAAAATGCTCCAATGCATCAAATGTGGAATTTTAAAAAAACTCATTTAAAATAAAATTATCTTCTTCCATGTTCTTGGGTAGGCCAAATTAATAGTGTCAAATGGCTATATTACCAAAAGCAATGTAGAGATTTCAAGGCAATCTCTATTAAAATAGCAATGTCATTATTTGCAGAACTAAAATAAAATTGTTAAAAATTTATATGGAAGAATAAAAGAACCAGAATAATCAAAGCTATCCTAATCAAGAACACTGATGCTGGAGGTACCACAGTTGCACCATAGAACTGTAGTAACAAATACAGCATGACATTGGTATCAAAACAGACATGAAGACCAATGGTATATAATAGCAGACACAGAAACAATTCCTCCGATCCTTGAAAAAGGTGCCAAAAGCACCTACTTAGGAGAAATGATAGCCCTTTTTAAAACATGGAGCTGAGAAAACTGGATATCCATACATAAGAGAACAAAGTTATATCCTATCTCTCACGTTGCACAAAAATAAACTCAAAAAGGATCAAAAATTGAGGAATTAGACAAGAAACATTGCAACTGTTAGAAGAAATCACAGAATCAACAGTCCTACATATTGGCTCAAGCACCAACTTCCTTAATGGAACTTATAAAGCTCAAGAAAAACAAACAAGAATCAATAAGTGTGATGACTTCAAATTAAAAAGCTTCTGCGCAGCAGAGGAAACAAGTAACAGCATGAAGAGTGAGCCTACAGAATGAGAGAAAATCTGCCAGTTACTCTTCTCACACAAGATTTATACCCAGAATATACAAAGAACTCAGAAATATAATACCAGAAAAACAAATAGCTCAAGCAATAAAGTGACAAATGAACTAGACAGGCATTTCTCAAAAGAAAAAAATGCAACTGGCCAACAAATATTTGAAAAAAAAAATGTTCAACATCTTTAGTGAACAAAGAAATGCAAATGAAATAGCACTGAGATTTCATCTCATTTCTGTTGGAATGGCAATAATACAAATAATAATAAATGCTGGATAGGTTGTAGGGGAAAAGGTAAACTAGTGAATTATTGGTAGGACAGCAAATTAGTACAATCATGTTGGAAAGGAGTATGGAGATTCCTCAAAAGACTAGAAATGGATCCTTCATTTAACCCAGTCATCCCATTCCTTGGCATTTATTTAAAAGATCTAAAGTCAGGCTCCTGGCTGCTCTCCCTTCTTGATTGAGCATGGGGCCTCAGCGCACTGGAATGGATCCCAATAAATCCCTTTGCATGGAGCCAAAAAAAAAAAAAAAAAAAAAGATCTAAAGTCAGCATATTATAGTGATACACGCATATCAATGTTTATGGCAATGCAATTCATAATAGCCATGCTATGAAACCAGCCTAGGTATCCTTCAAAAGATAGATGGATAAAGAAAATATATATGTATACATATTGGAGTTTTACTTTCCTTATTACAGCCAAAGAGAAGAATGCAATTATGTATTTTGTGGGTAAATGGATGGAACTGACTAAGAAACATCATGCCAAGTAAAATAAGACAGACTCATAATGCCAATGGTTGAATGTTTTCTCTCATGTGGAACTTAGAGATAAATAACATTTTAAAAAACACATTATCTCATGTTTTAAACATAAAGAAGAAGAGTGGAGTAGAGGAAAGGGACTTAGCAGGAGGGAGGAGGAATGGGGAATGGGAGGAACCTCAGAATAAAATTGATCAAAGTATGCAGTGTGTGTGTATGAATATATCACAAGGGATTCCACTTTTAAGTATAATTATAATGTACTAATTAAAAAATAAAATAGTAAAAGAAATATCAATAGGGTAGCAATAGGAATTCAGGGGAAGGAAGTGGGGGAGGGATTGAAATAGAGCAAATTATGATGTATGCATTCATGAATATGTCAAAATGAATACCTCAATCATGTAAAACTATAATGAATATTTAAAATAAAATAGGTATTTTTCATATGTTTAGTGACTGTAATCTTCATCAAATTTTTTATAATATACAAATTTGACTCTCAAAACAGGATCAATAAATATTTTTCCCTTAGAAAAATTTTAATAAGAATGCATTTATAGTGTGTTATCCTGAGGGTCATGCATGCAAGGATCATGTTGTGAAGTATTTTTTAAATGGTACAAATCTCTATTTTCTCATTTCCAAAAGGAGTATTGGTTATAATGAAATATGATCATTTATTACTTAGTTTTTTATTTATGTTGCAATTTTCAGTGTTCAAATTCCCATCACAAATGACCATATAGACTATTGTGAGATATAGTGATAGATGGGAGGGTAAACTAGCAGAAATATTGTGTTTTAAAAATCTATCAGATACAGCCATTACCTCCCATCACTTTTATTTCCTCTGTACTCCCACTTTTTCTATTCCCCTGGCTTTATTAAATCTTTGCTCCTTTGCACTTGTGTGTCACCATAGAAACAGCATGGTCTAGTTAACTTGTTTTTGGGAAGAAGAGACACTTGGAATTGAGTGTCCCCATCCTCTGCTACCTTAGCCTCCCACACTGCTGCTGTGAAAGGCTAGTCAATGGCCACTGAGCACCAAGTGAACTTGCAGATGTAAGAATAACGATAAATTGTTCCTGCTTTAAACCCCTGAGTTTTGCAGAGTTAGCCAACATTTATGGAGGAAGAGATGTACACCACAGGAAGAGTTCATATGGGGGTGGCTATCAGTGGGGTACAAAGAAAGTTCAATCTAAAATGGAGTAACAGAGGCTAATGGATTATTAAGCATTAACTTAAACATTTACTAAGAGGTAAAATATCAGGGAATAGCCATGTAGTTCTGCAAACTTTTATCCAAGCCATTATTCCAAGCCAAGATATGTTTAGAGTATAGAATTTTTTAGATTTTATAAAGGTATTAGAGTATATATTTCGTAGCAATCATTGACAAGTTCTAGGATAATGGCTCATGATATATTATTCTGAAACAAAACAAATGGATATTCACAGTAAGTTCAACAAATAAAAACTCTAAAATTTATGTCTGGTCAACTGAAGTCAGGTTTTGCTTTAAAATGACTTAACAAAAAACATTTTAGTCTTCAGAGCTTTCTGGCTTTCAGAACTACATGTGAAAATGTTGTACACTTCTGGCAATACTACAAAACTCACTGGAGTACAGGAGACTAAAAGAATGAGCTGGGTGCTAAGTCTAACAGTTTTTTGAACTGAGACAAAGAATGAACGAATGAATGAATGAATGAATGAATGAAAAATAAATAAATAAATAAGCGAACAAACAAGCAAACCATGAAGCAGATGTATTCAGTGAAAACTTAAAACAAGAGTTCTCATGAGTGGCTTTCCCAGGGATTTACATTGGCCCTAATTCATACTTTTTGTATTGTTATATTTTCAAACATTTACATGAAAAAGATAGCTTACCATGTTTTCTCTGCATATAAAACAGAGCTATGAAGAACCCGAGTGGTGTGCAGTATAGAGTCAAAAGGCAACATGAAGGGCCAGTTTGAATAATTGCACTTCAAGCTCAACTGTGTGGCTATAGTCCCTGAGTGGCTTTTCAGCATGTGTTTTAAAGTAGTCTCTAGTTCATGAAATGCACAGAGTGTCATTATTTTCAAAAAGGTAACTAGAATTGGCAAAAATACAGGATTTTGTGGAAATCACAGGGTCAAAATAAAGAATTTTATTCCAGTCCAGCTCAAATACATCTGATAATTTAAATGCATGTTTTAGGCTTAATTGACATCTTCTCTGGTGACCTATATACAAAGATAATGACAAGAAAGATTCAGAACTAGTGACCAAGTTCATATTTCATGATCTCTAAAATTGTACTTTTAAATACTGCACATTTAATTCACATTGCATCATAAAATACAATATCATTGCTATTATAATTATTGCTATTAATTGATTATAATTTTAAATTAAAATTTTATAGAATTATATTTCAAATAATTAAATGACTGTGGGAAATTATGAGTCTCGTTTGATGCTTTCATTTATCTTTTTAATAATCACGTTTTTGACTAGAAAAATAAATGAAAAATTATTTTAACCCCCCACCAATACAGGATACCTCTTCAATGTTTTCCTTATTCTTTAAACAAGCCATTTAAATTTGAATGCCAATATATTTCTGTTCTTTACTTTCATCGTAGTTCTTCAATGTTTTTGTTAATATAAATTAAATTCAATAGCTGTATTTTCCATTTTTTATGGATTAATTAAAAATAACTGCCTAGAAGCCAAAAGAAATTTTTGTGTTTAAAGTTTGTTTTCATCAAGGTTATGTCATTGCTTAAAACTACCATATTATTATTTGCTCTGTTGAAATTTTATTTTTTAAATAATTAATTTCTACACACAATATTTTGTAAATCACTGTATATTTAGAGATTTACTATATTAGAATCTAAAATCAGATAAAATATATATTAAAACACTCAAATTCATTTTATATTAAAATGTGAATATTGCATGTTTTTTTTTCTCATAAGTTCAGCTTGTCTTTCATATTACTATTCCATCCAATGATATTAATAAATAAAAGTCTTCCTAGTGTTCTTTTGGGTAAAAACTTGAGAGTATCATTGGGATTTATTCATAATATAAAGAGCTTTAATCAGCCATCCTGATTCTGTATTATGAAAGTCATTATTTTGAAGGAATAACTATATTCTATAATTTTGTTTAAAATGAGTCGAGTTCAGAAGAACATGGGACATAACAAAAGATACTTTTCTCTGTGTCATAAAAGAGTAACAAAATATGTGATATTTGTCGAAAAACTACATATATCAAAAATAAGTTAATTATGGCATGAATATTAGAATAAAGAAAATATGTTTTTTTAAATTCAAAGACCAGAATAGATAAAAGATAGTAAAATTTAGAAATTATAAGCAAAAGAAAAAATAATTAAGTCTTAACCAGTTCTGCAGTTTGTTAAAAGTATAAAACAGGAATTATTGAACAGATAAAACTTGATAACATAATATTTTTTAACTTAAAAAATGCAGCTTATGAGAAAATCAGAACTTTTCAATGTGAATTTTTCCTTTGAGAGAAAAACTTGTCCAAGGGATACCAAAACTGAACTTTACATTTTATTGTTTCTGATATCACCAACTGAAGCTCATGATGTACCATTCAATTTTAATAAATTACTCAGGATCCCAGACTCTTAGTGATCAGAATTTAAAGCTCCTTCCTGAACAAATAACAGTAGTGACAGTGCAGAGCTACTCTTGATTTCCACAAGCTACTTCTGCTTCTATGGCAAGTATAGCTCTAATGCAGTTCTAATGGTAACCACCACAGTTCACTACAAGTTGCCTAAAATTATGACCAGTGACCAATGCTTACATTCTGAATCGCTTTTAGAGCTTGCAAAAGAAATATCAAGAAAACTCTTATCTCTGACTTATTTGTGACTTATTAATCCTGCTACATTATAATTATACAAGACATAAAATATGATACTCATACAAATGTAAAATTAACATGGGTCAAAAGTTTTTATTCACTAATGTAGAAACTAGTAAAATGTCAAAATTGTAAAAAGAAGACTTTGAAGGACAGAGTGTGTGTATGTACACAGATATATTTAATAATTCTGAAACAAATTTTCTAATAGATGAAAAATTGTTTAATAATTTAGATGGAAATAAAATGCAGTAGTTGGGGTCATATATTTTTTCAGAGCAGGAACCTCTTGTATTTCCATGAGAAAGAAATAATTTTCATTGTCATCAATAAGAATGATTTCAATTATGTCCCATTTTTATAAGTTAGATTCTAAACCAGTGGATTTTAAAGTTATCTAGTAACATAAAGACAATAAACAGTGGAAACACACCTAAAATTGTATCACCTTTCAAGGTTCACTATACTGTTTTGAACTGCCATGAAAAAAATAATAATAATAACAGTAATTTTACTTGCCCATTTAAATGTCTTGGAAAGATTTTCCTGGAAAACGCTACTGGTTGTATCCAAAGTTGAAATTTGCTTGATTTGAAAATTCAATTTGGTATCTTCATGCTTTTTAAATTTTCTAAAGCCACTTATCATATTATTCTCACAGTATTCTAGAGGTTTCCTCCAAAAAGATTTCATTGCACAAAAACAGGAAATCAGTTGTCCAGAATATGAGTTTATAAATTTGCATTTATGTTAAACAATCACACACACACATACCTATACTTTAATTTAAATGTGAATTTGAATTCAGGAAAGATATACTTCAAAATTTAAAATCATTTACGAATAACTTTACCTGAGCCACAGATTCTCAAATATTGAACTGGAATTACAAATTATAAATTTTAATAGTCTTTATATTTAACACTCACTAGATAATCCCAAAAGTACATGGACACAACTAGTTTACAAAACAATGACTAGAATTAAGAGAAAATAAAAACAACCGTTCCAAACAACAAACATTTTTACATAGACATGTCTTGGCAAATATTTTATCTTGATAAATATTTGAGAAATAAAAACATGCATGCTCTTGGAGGATACAAATATGTAAATGTGAACATCCTTAACTCCCAAGAAAATCTCATAACTGAAAAGATTCTTGGGGAAATAGTAGGAGACTATTTTTATCCTAGGTGTCATCAATTAAAAGTCTAAAGATCCTTAGAGATGCAAGGTGCCATGGAAACACTGGAAGCTGTTGATCCATCAGGAGTGGAAAACCAAGAGGAAAGATGGTTTGAAGGGCAAGTGAGTGTTTCAACTATGTAAACAGAGAGTGGAAACAAAAGAAAAAAATAACAGCAACTAACAAACAAAAAATAGGCATCTCTTTCAAAGAGAAGGCAACAAAAAAGCAGTATGAATAGAATAGATTAAGGTCTCAAAAGTCTGCAGGTTATACCTATCTATGCTGATACTTTTCATAACCTCTGTAACTTTGGCGAATTCTGTTTTCTAGAAATTTCCCGGGTTCTTTTGTTATCCACAGTCTATTTAGATGAAGTGATTCACAATAAAATCCTATATTTCTATTGCAAATACGGAGATAAATCCTTCTCTTCAGTGGTCCTTGGATTCGACAGGAAATACAGTAGGGCACTGAGAAGAGGAATTTTGAGACAGAGGAAGAGGGAAAAGAGAAAAGAGGAAGAGAATGAGAAGGGGGTGGTGGAGGTTAGATGTGGAAGAAGAGGAGGAAAATTGAGAATCAGATGGAGAGGGGAGAAAAGGATGGAGGGGAAACCAGCCTTGGCTTAAAACAAAACCTGGAATTTGAGAAAAGCCATAGCCGTTCTTCAATGATAATAAATTTAAGGTACATGCATTATACAAAGAACTTAGTAACCTCAGGTAAGTCTGAAGAGGATAGAAAGGAAGAAGAACACCCAAACTAGAGCCCTCTGGATCATGGGTTTAGGTTATAAGACTCACTAGTATGTTCACAGTATTATATAAATGTACTGCTGACAAGTTTATGCTCTCAAATCTGAGTTGACTTACCTTTTTTCCTTTTGTTTGGTTCTAACTCATAGGAAGGTGCTTTCAAATTGCTTTTAAGTTCACTGAAACCACTTTCTTCACTCTCAGCCCATCACAGACGATAAACCTGAAGATGTCTTCAATAGAAAATAAAAACTGAGTTATGAAATATCTCAATTCCAAGGACCCCACCAAAATTGGTTTCTAAAATACCTAAATACTTCTGAACTGTCTAGATCCAAAAGAAATAATGGAAAATAAATTTGTAGTAAGCAATTTGGTTGAAAATAAATTGATGGAAATAATGAATTCATTAAAATAAAGTTCTTACAATATATGATTTCCATATAATGGTAGCTTTTAATCACCAGAAAAATATTTGCAAGTTTTTATTTGTCATAATCTTTCCAAGTTACTTTATTAAATGTACCTCTATCAGTTATAACTGTAATAACAATATTTTCATGACATTTTAATACTACTCTCAGCCTAAATGATTTTCCAAAACAAGTCTATTGAAATGAATGTTCTACTCCTAAAATTTGTTTAAATAAATGTGAATCAACTAAAAGTAGCAATATATTTAAAATTATTAATAAATTTATGTTAATACTTAATTATTAAGTTTTAAAATTTTATGTAATCAAATGAGATCCATGGTTCCTATTTGGCCACTGTTGTAACCTTAAAAATAATTGTTTACACAATTAGCATGATTTGATTCTACTTGAGATTGCTACTTTCATTTTCACTTATATTAAGAATTCAGTTTCTATTTTTAAGGAAATGTTTCTAAAATTTGGAAATAGGTAAAATATTAAACATGTCAAGTTTATAAATAGGACAAAATTTCTAGGTTGAACTTAAAAGACTGAATGAGCTGAGTTTTTCTGTTGACAAAATTTATGATTGTTAATTTGTAAAGCTAATGGGTAACACTGTAATACCATTTTAAACATTGAAAACTACACTTTGATGTTATTAAAACAAAATAAAACTGAAATCTCAAACTCACTTCCAGGAGAAATAACTAATTTAGAATGATTGGCAGCTCTTTTTAAAATTTTTTCTGATTATTGATAGGGTCACAAGAATAAGCCTATACTATTGTGTGAGAGAGCAATGATACCTCAGAAGAAAAAAGAGTGCTAGAAAGGCTTTTTAAAATATTATCATAAAATATACATAACAGAAAATGTACCATTCTAATCATCTTTAAATAGGCTATTCGGTCTCGTTAAGTGCACTTGTATTACTCTACAACATTCACTACTATCTCTCTCTAGAATTTCTCTATCATGCCAGACTGAAACTCTGTGGCCATTAAAAGAAAAAGACAAACAAATCCTAAAAACAAAAACAACTTTTCATTCCCTCCTCCCTGAGACTTCTAGAAACCCCAGTTGTACTTTTGGTCTCTATGAATTTGATTATTCTTTATATCTCATACAGATTGAACCACACAATATTTTTCATTTTGTGCCTGATTTATTACACATAACATGTTTTCAAGTTTCATCCAAGCTGTAACATGTAAGAGAATTTCATTTCTTTTTAAGGCTAAATTATATTCTAGTGTAAGTATAAACCGGGCACTTTCATCCATTGATGGACATCAGAGCTGTGTCTTCATTCATGCTGCTATTACAGAGTAATGCAGGTTGAGTAATTTATGATGAACAGAATGTACTGCCTCAGGATTCTAGAGACTGGAAAACCTAAGTTAAGGGGTCAGCATTTGGTAAGGACTTTCTTGTCATGTCATACCCTGTTGGAGCAAAAAGAAAATAGGGGAAGGGAGAAGAGAGCAAGAATTCAAGGACACATCTTCAATCACTTCTATACTTGCCATTAATCCACTCATGATGGAGAAGCACCCATGACCTGAACACCTCCTGTGGGCTCCAACTGCCAACATGGTTGAATGTGGGGATTAAGTTGCCAACACCTGAACTTGAAGGAGACATTCAAACCATAGCAGAATTTTTTTACACTTTTACTGCTGTGAATGATGATGATATGAGCATTGATATACAAGTATCACTGAATAAGAGCAATTAAATATATCATAAATTTTCTTAGCACTTAAAAAGTGTCTTTTTCTTCAGTAAACATTGGCTTGTATGTTATAGACATTTAACTATTTTCCAAAATTCTTAGGAAGTTCGTCCAGACAATTTTTGGTTATTTAAAAATATTTCACTGGAGAAATGAGGGCTTAGAGCTTCTTGATCATTGTGCCCTGCACATGAAACTTCTAAGCAGGGCAGTCTAAATGACTTTTAGCCTAAAATGGAAAATTGCAATATTGTGATATGTAGTATAATTTAGTTTGTACTTTACAAATAAATTAAATTTGAATGATATCCAGTATATGCAGATTTAAATTTGTTAGACTCTTTGTATGCAAGAGAATTTCACAGTATACTGAAATAAAACTACATATTTTATTTTTCAGCAATAAGAGGGGAAGGTGCTATCATCACTGTGTCACATAACAGGGAGTTTAGGTTTGGAGACAAATAATCTACATAACTTTAAAATTATGAACTGAAAACTTGAGCATATATATTGTGTGGTTTGTGCTTGTCAGCACATATTCCAACAGCATTTTCTAATTGGATTGTATGTTTCAAGTTATGGACTAAAATATTTAATCAAAACTTTTCTGACCTTTCTCATGACAACAGGCATAGGGTATATCCAAGGGCCGTAACCATTTATTACACAATCCTCTCAGTCTTCCTGGACCCTTAATAAGTTATGGCAGCATGAATATTGGTTATGGTGGTTTCAAATTAAGTTCTGGTTGCCTACATCCACTCAAAGATAGGCACTATAAATTCCCCAATGTCCCTGCTCAATTCTATCTAAAAGTCAGCTTTTATATTTGGACCAGGGTAACAACACACAGGCAATTGGAATAATGTGTTTTTTTTTTTGGGGGGGGGGGTTAACAAAGGTGGAGGAGGATGGAGTGAGATATAATTAGAACAAACCAAATAAAAACTTGAAACAATTTTGAGTTAAATATATATATATATATATATATATATATATATATTTTAACCTTTCCACATAAGTATGAATAAATATCCCTCCACAAAAAATGATAATTTTCCCCAGTATTTCAACACTGAGATACATCATGTATTTAACAAGGCCTATTCTTAGTGAACCTTTTTTGTATTCTTATTTTACTTGGTGTCCCTTGGCTTCTGAATCACTCTATACTTCTTACTTTGTGGCTATTTGTTCTGAAAACTGATTGCTGATTCTTCCTTCTCTCACTAACTAAAATAAATCTGTTCATATTTTTCAGGTCCATCTTTGTTGGTCTTTATTTTTCTTTTTATGATTCACCAAATTAGATAATACTACAGTTTAAAACAGAATGAAGATGGAATTTTATAAATTCTACTTTGAGATAAAAGTTATAATTATTAATTTACTCATCCATTGATATTCTTATAATCATTGAGAAATATTCACAGAAAATCCAATTTAACTGAATCTCTTTCATATTTCCAATTGGATGTTTCCAAGAAACTTAAATTCAATGCGGTCATTGTAACCTCATTCTCTGTACATCCAGTCCACTCCCCATTTATTTTTCTTATCTCTATTACTGATATTCTCATGAGTTTCTCAAGCTAAAATCCTAATATCTTTTCTTTGCTACACATCCTAAATTGAATTGATGTTGAAATAGCTCAAGTCCCCATATCAGGGAATTGCAGTCCTAACGGGTCTTATTGATTAAAGGCAAAAGATGTAATGTGCTTGCATTATAGAAAAGATTTACTCACCACAAATAAGTATTAATTTGAATTGCTAAGGCACAAGCAAGTTGAATAATAATATGTTACTAAAACTGTGTAAAATTTGAGTCCAAAATTCACACTTGAATAATGAAAGGATGCTTAGTGTTTAAAACTTTCACTGGCATTTCAAATCCCTTAGATATCAGAACTTGCCCCTAAAAAACAATTAGGAAAATAAAACAAATAAACAAACAAAAAAAGCCATCCAAAGGCAGTGTGTTTGAAGTTTTAAATTATTCATTGTAAAGTTTGTTTCCCATTATATTATTTTAAAATTACATTGGACAGTGGATATAGAGACAATAAGATTTTATAAGATTTTATGAAACCATAAAACTACTAAAGAGCTGATTTTAAATAGTCCAATTAATAAATAATTTAAAATTTCATTGTAGCTAACTACTTCACTTTATGACTTTACCCCTTAGGCATCTGATAAAGGGAGATTCGGGTGTAAAGAATGTAAATTGATTTAGAAATTCACATGCTCATCTCAAAGCCATCCATTTTATGAACTGATTGATAATATTTATTTTTGCACCTTATATTCATTTTTGTATTTTCATACACAATGAATTATATAATTACTATGAGAAATTAAGAAAGGAGTAAGGGAGAAGGAAATCTTCAACAATGTATACCTTGCCGTAGCAAAAGTGTCTGAATCCTTGAAGCTGTGTGTATTTCTATAGATGTCAAACTATTTTTGTGGCCTATGCCTTTGTTTAGCTATTCTCTATGTTTAAAATTTACTTTTTTTTTTCTTTTGGTATCTAAATTCTGCTAAGTTTTAATACCTACATGATAAGCCACCAACATTGTTGATCCTTTACTGATTTTCCTATTCACAATAATTCATTGCTTCCATATTTTTCCAATAGTATTAGGTATATAACATTGTGTGCATTATAAATTGCAACATACAATGATATAAACCCCATAGATTGACTCATAATCTATGGGGTTTATATCATTCCTCACCTAATAAAGTATTATCTGCTTAAGTTCAGAGACCATAACATTAGCAGTTTTGTATCTCCTTTGAAATTGCAAACTGCCTTGAACATAAAATGATAGTTTTGTATAAAAAGGGTTGAGTTAATTGAATTGAGTATTCTACAATATTAATTAACTGCTAAGGAAAAAGTGTCTTGGGTTTGAATCCAGCTTCATCATAACTGTATTTTAATATTACTTCATGTAGATATGATTTAATTGAACAATAAAGAAGTATTTACTTAAGTATGTCATGCTTTATATTTATTTCATATAAATAAATAATCCACGTGGAATGTCTTATTTATTATGACCATTATATAGAAAATAAATGTATAAAATATACCTATGCAGAAAAAAAATGCTTCTTATACTCTTCCCTGGTATTAAATGCATTTGGAGTCTTTTTGGTGGTAGTCATTTCTCTAGCTGGACATCCACTAAAATAGAAATAACATGAACTTAATTAAAGTTCCTATTGACACAACTGCTTTCAAAATATAAGTTGATCCTGTGGAACAAGAAGTGGCCATTGCCCTTATTTCAGTGGCTGGGTTTTTATTCCTGTTAGGAATATCTATTGTTCATACCTCCAGTGGACCACAACTCTCTTTTACAGGTCTAGAGATTGGAAAGTTGGATATTTATTGCAGTTAAGGAAGTAAGAATTTTAAAGAGACAATTTGCCAAAGCTGGTTGATAAATTACCTCATTCTCCTTCAAGTTTATTGTCAATACAGTGCTGTGCTGGCACTCCAAGATACATGATGTGGTTCATGTCTTTCTGCATGAGTTTCAGGGGTATAGCTCTCAATAAAGAATTGCAACTGAATGGCTTATTTTATTTGTTTACTAAAGACTATCACTTTTATAATTCATCAAAGTAGGAAAAGACTGTTTTAAAGAGTTTCAAATAACTATAATTTAGAATACCAATATATAGACTTTCTTCCTGTGGTCAGTGTCGGCAGGCTTATTTGGCCTGCAACATATGCAACTTCACAGGTCCCTATGCTTAGTAACGTATGGTTTTATATTCTCTGTCACTCTTTCGAACTTCTAGTAATTTTGAATAAGGGACCTTACATTAACATTATGTACTCTCTCTAATTTCATGGCTTAGAGAGAGTTATGAAGTTTAGGATTGTAAAAGTGACCAGTAGAAACCAATTTGATAAAGTTTCTATTTTTCCAAGTCCTTGAATTAGACTTTCACAGACTATGATCTAGATCTATAAAATTATATTGCAGATTTTTGTATTAGTAACAAAAAACAACCTCCTTTTTTTTCATTGTTATAATGAAAGGTTATACAGATGTCCAGCCTTTGAAACCATTAAAATTAGAGCTGATCTAGCTCAAGTGTGGTTGAGAGAGAACAAGAGTGCACTTTTCTCTTAGCCAAGATATGGGGAAGTCATTGGGGTACTGAACCAACATTAAAGATAACTGATATGAGACAAAATGCAGTTTTCAAAATCACAATGGAGGCTAAGGATAATGGAATAATTGCAATTAAGTACAAGCTTATCAATATTTACAAACCCTGCATTTCAACCTGAATGACACAAGGATTAGAAACTGGACTGTTCTTATGTGCTTAATATAAAAACATAAGTAAAACAGCAAATTTTCAGAGGCCAACAATCAAGTGAATATTAGAATGTTAAGCTTCAGGTACCTCGATATTTTCATCTAAATATATAGTAGAACATATTGTAAAAGCTACAATTATTTGACATACAGTCTCTAAAACATTGTTATGGTAGCTCTTAATTTATCAAGGAAATGTGAGACATATCTTAATGTCAGGTTTCAGAATATTGGTTGATTATTGGTCTCTTGCTTGATTGTGTAAACAACTTTGATTAGATCTAGGTGCAAAATAAAAACCTGTTTCACTTGATCAGAATTAGAAATGTCTCAAACACAATGCAGTTAACAGGAGCTCAATGGTCTATTCTCATGAATAATCTTAGAATATTGGTAAACATTGCTCAGTATCCAAATTGAGCTATAGGCTCACCACCTTATCACATGAGCACAAAGCATGAATTTTATGTGGTGAAGCCATGTCAAGCAGAACTAAACTGACAAAGGTATATAGAAAAGCAATAATACAGATCTCTTGGAAGTTCTCATTACTGCTTGCAGTCAGGAGACTAGAGTTATAGTTCCAAAAGAGAGAGGTGGAGAGATGTTTTAATAATGTTGCTAATCAATATTCTAAATGTACATTTTTTTTAGCAAAACAAATACAATGACCCTTTTCCAATATGATTATTAGCTTGGTTATCAAAGTCATATTTCAGTACTACCTGTGCTCATTAAATTAGTACTTGAGTATAAATTTTTAAAATGCATTTTTATACAGAAAAAAAAACTCTCCAAAAGAAACTGAAGTGGATTCAAGGACACATTTTACAGTTGATTTACTATCTACAGGTTTGACATTTTGATGATCTCTCAAATCTGTTTCCCAGGAGACTCATTGCCCTTTTCAAATTATGATGTTTTTAAAGTTGTATCCCAAGAATCAGCCACGCCTGAGTCTACTGGATGCACTTCTTGAATGACAGAAACGATAGCAATTGTATCAGTTTTCCTAAGCCAACTTCAGGGATTTTCAATGCCTCAATATTTTTGACCATATGAGCAATTGCTGACCAACAAGATACTGTCTCCTAGATAAAAACTATACCTGATAGATCATTTAGAAGAACACTACTTGACAAATAAAGTAGATAAGAGTCTCATCTAGCTCAGGGAAGAAGTGGTTCCTCATTTTTGTTATGCTAGAACTCCTCATTCCACTTTTTTGTCAACAAAAGCATACAATGTTTGATATCTTTAAAAATATAACTAAGAATTAGGAATGAAAGGGTATCTGTTTAACTAAAAGTGATTGAAATGAACCGGGTAGCTGAGGCCCCAATATCAAAAAAATAAACTGAAAGCATAGATCATCTATCTTGCAAACACACTCAAAGCCAGTTTGAAGTGTACCAGGAAGTAGAGTTTGATACCAAGGTGTGAATTTGGTTCCATATCGCAAAACTCTTGAATAATGTCCTCTTTGCCTACTTAAACTCTATCTGGTACGATTTTCTTAGACAATTTATACGTGAGTGCATTGCATGCCGCTTTAAAAAGGAGGCCTCAGGTATGTTGCATGGGAAAGTGCCAGGAAAAGATAGACTATTACCTGCCATGGTGATCTTTAATCACCTGTTATCTTTCCTCATTATGAATGCATCTCATATGTCAATAGCAGACTTTGCTTGAGCTGGAAAATTAGTTCTATCCAAACTGCCATGGCTTATTTTCATGCCACCACTAATCAGACTACTTCACCCAAAGTGAAGATCATCTGACAGATGATTTGTCAGATTCTCTGTCAGAACAAAAGCTAGAGCAGAAAGTATGAAATAGAATTATCTCAAGCACACCAACCAGGGTAGGAGAAAAATGGAGGGGATTACCTTTACCTTCTAACACTTACCAAATGGGCCCAGGGCATGGAACTCAATTTTAACACCTAACATACATATATTTTTGAGAAAATAAAACTGAAAAAAAGGTGAATAACATTTTAGTATTGTTATAAGAATAGATGTTTTACTTCTTTTTTTTAAAGAGAGAGTGAGAGAGAGAGAAAATTTTTTTTTTAATATTTATTTTTTAGTTCTCAGTGGACACACCATCTTTGTTTGTATGTGGTGCTGAGGAGCGAAACCGGGCGGCATGCATGCCAGGTGAGCGTGTTACCGCTTGAGCCACATCCCAGCCCAGATGTTTTACTTCTTATATGCCATGGAACAGTCTTGAAACATACAAAGTTCCCAAGAATACATTTTGGGAACTGCAACGTACCATGTACCATGTTAAAGTTCTCTGCTCGTATCCAACTCGCAATTCCATTTGCCAACAGCAGAGTCCCACAGCCCTAAGATGAGAAGCAGCAGCTCAGGTCTCAGCTGGGTAAGAGTCAGAGAACTTTAACCTCAGAAGCCCCAGATGTGACCCAGGACAACCTGGAGGACAAAGTGGATGCTTGAATATGACTGAATGAGTAGAAGCCACAGAGCAGGGTAGGGGGTTGAACCAGGCAGGTCAGTTGAACCAGGCAGGTCAGTACATCCGCCAGCTGAGACGCATCCAGATGCTTATGAATAATCAACAATGTAGAGAAACAGAAGTTGGCTGCAAAATGCAGTTTATAGAATGTAATTTCCTTTGTTTTTAGAACATCGTGAATGTCGATTAAATGCCCTTTCATTTCACATTTAAGCTATAAAATGTCACCACTATTTCCTGTTTATTAGATGATATGTTTCTTTAAAACTTTTGGTTTCATAAATACCATTCTCTGTTGTTGCATAAGGTCAGAATTATTTTCTGCCTGTTTATATGCAACTTTACCAACTAAATCAATGTTTGGTCTTTAGGAGAATAGCAATACAGTTAATAGACTGGACTCTCCTGTACATAACATTTTTTCATAATGGATCCTTAAGTTGAGTGATGTGCTATTTACTAAAACACCTCCCTATCACAGGCTTTCATGGGCAAGATAGCATAAGATATAATTGATTAATTACTGAATATCCTTCCTCACAATTCTATATTATTTATTGACCCCTTACTAAGCACAGATCACTGTAATAGTTGCTAGGTATAAAAGAAACTATAAAATGTAACCTCCTAAAAGAACTTATGATCTAGATGGAAAAACAGCACATATATCCATAAGTATATGTTGACAGATGATTTGTAACTGCAGTGATATTAGATAAATAATAAATGTCAGTTGATAGAAACCATAGATACAGAGAATAGGAGGGAATCTATGGTGAAAATTTGCCTATTGTCAGCACAGTTTTCCTTTGTTAATATACCTCTCCCCACCTAGACCATCTGGTAAGAGTAAACTGAATTCTCCAGGCTAGTGGTGTTTATGTGACTCCTCTCAGGTTAATTAGCATACCCATTCCCACTATCTAGACTGTTTCAAAGCTGGGCCAGATTTCAAAACTACTTGCAGATTTTCTAGAACAAGAGAGAGGCAATTATTTTTGTGTAGGTACGTGTTTTAAGATGAAGTCATTTAAATTCTCATGGTAGTCCTTGCTGCACAAGTATAAGAGCCTTCTGAGAACACAGCCAAAAACCAAAGAAAGCAGGACTGAGAGATGGAGAGGGAGAAATTCCTGATCTCACTATGTCTAGAGTCTTGTCCATTTTAGTCTTCTCCGGGTCTGTGAATTGATAAATCCCTGTTATTCTTAAGCAGGTAGAAATTGAGCCAGTGGCACTAGCCACTTAGAGGTGACCAAACTTAGAGGGTCTTTGTTCAATTGTTTACACAGAAATTGGAGGATTACACTGGTCCAAGATGGTTTCTAGGAATTATTTGAGCAGAATCCAGAGTGCTATTTAAGACTGGGCAAAGAAAAAACTTTAGACAAATTAAATTCAGCAAAGTTTATTTGAGCAAAGAACAAGTCACTAATAAGGTATCCCTCAGAACCAGAAAAGGTTCAGATAGCTCCTTTCTGTGAAGTGCTAAGGCAGCATTAATACACAGAAAACGGTAACGAGCTATAGAAACAGCTTGATTGGTTATAGCTCAGTGATTCCTTTATTTGAATGTGGCCTAATCAGTTGGCTACCTGTGATTGACTGAAGTGTGGTGACTGTGATTGACTGAGGCTCAGCTGTTTGTAACTAAAGTATACTCCTTAGTAAGGCTTACAGTTAATTTATATACAGAGTTAGGTTGTAGTTCATTTTATAAGGGACTCTGCATATGGAGGTCCCCTTAGGCCAAATATATTTAAAACATAAAACTCAAGAGGGAGCAATGAAAAACGTGTTTTCAATATAGGACTAACACAGAGAGAAATACAAGTAGAAAATTTAAAGCCCTATCTATTATAATATAGACTTCATATATGGAAATAGATTTAAAGTTGTACAAAAAGAAAATGAGCTTGAGTTTACAAAAAATTTCAGTTTGTAGATGGTTATTGAGATTCTCACAAACAAGCAATGAAATATAGAAAAGAAATTAATATAAACAGCCTACAAGAAACCAAGTAACTAATAAAGTGATTTTAAAATGATCTATCTTGTCTATGTCTATGCATCTATTCACCTATGTGGTTTGTATGGCAAAGATATGAATTTTTGTCATTCATGCCACTGGCCTAAAAGATTGATAAGCAATTGCCCAAACCACTCTCAACATTACTTTCTGTTTTTGATATCTATTATACAGAAGTAACACATTCAAGTAAATTTTCTTTTAGGAATTGAACATTTTCTTCTTAGCAGTTTCTTTCATTTTTAAACTTAACATAATATTATAGATATTTATGGGGTATAGTGTGATAATTTGATACATGTATATGACGTATAATGATGAATCATGATAATTAGCCTTTATCTTTAAGTAAACATCATTTCTTTGTGTTAAGAATCATTGAAATTCTAATTTTTCATAAAATATGGTTCCATCATATATTTTATAAAATACATTATAATTATTGTTAAGTCACACTCATGCACTAAAGAACATTAAAACTTATTCTTCCAACATAAGAGTCATTTTTGTACTCATTATCCATACTCTATTACCCTTTTCCACAATTTCTGGCCTCTACTAACCACTAGTGTGCTGTCTATTTCTAAGAAATTAACATCTGTAGCATCCACAGATAAATAAGAACACGCAAGATTTGCCATTTCTGTCTTCTTTTGTGTCTTCCTTATTTCAGTTAAAACAATTTGCTCCAGTTTCCCCAAAAGACAGATTCCATTCATTTTATGGATTCATAATTTTCCATAGAGGACATATATCACATTTTCTTTATCTATTTGCCCAATGATATTTGCCTAACAATTCTGTATCTTGTACTCATTAAGTTGATTCTAATCCAAACTGTTGTGAATATTGCTGTGATACACATAGTAGTGTGGGTATGTGTTCTACACACTGATTTCCTTTCCTTTTTAGATATATAGTTGGCAATTAGATCACTAAATTATATGGTAGCTTAATTTTTACCTTTTTTTTTGAGGAAACTTTGTATTGTTCTCTGAATTAACTTTACTACTAGACATTTCCAGCAAGTGTGTATAAGAAGTGCCCTTTTCTTCACACCTACTAGTATTTGTCATTTTTTTTTTGTCATTTTGATTTTAGCCATGGGAACTTGAGTGAGACATATCATCCTGTTTTTTTTTTTTTTTTGCATTAACCTGATAATTCATGAAGTTGAACATTTTCAAATACTTGTTGTCCCTTTCTCCATCTTTTATTGACAAATGTCTGTTGAGAGTATTTACCCATTTTTAAATCAGATTGTTTGCTCTTTTTGCTGTTCAATTGTTTTGAGTTTTTTGTATATTGTAAATATTAATCCTATGTCAGCTAAATAGTTTGGAAATATCTTCTCCTATTCTTTAGGTTGTTTCATCACTCTTTCTTGGCTGTGTCTTTTGCTGTGCCAAAACATCTCTCAATCTTAATTGTCTATTCTTATGTAGCTACCCATGTTTGGGTGGCATTATAGAAAACACCATTGCATGGAATGATGTCCTTAAGTGTTTCTCCTTCTTTTTTATCAATTAATTTCAAATTTTAAGATCATGCATTTAGGTCTTAGATTCAATTTGATTTCAATTTTATATATAGTGAGAAATAGAGAGCTAATATCATCCTGCTGTGTATAGATATCAAGTTTTCCCAGTAAATTTTTGATGTTCTTATTAGTACATTATAGTTACATGTAATAATGGAGTTCATTATGACCTATTCATGTATGCATTGAATATAATTTGTCCATTTCAATCCCAAATACTTACAATTTCCCTCACTCCTCCCTCCTAAAGTTCCCTTTTCTCGGTTCTACTAATCTTCCTTCTATTTATTTATTTATTATTATTATTTAAATATTATTTTTATTTTTTGAATCCAGGGGCAATTTACACTGAACTGCATCCCCAGCTTTTTCTTTTTGTTTGTTTTAATTTTTCTTTTGAGATAGGATCTTGCTAAGTTGATTAGGGCCTACATTGCTGAGTCTGGCTTAGAACTTGCAATCCTCCTCCCTCAGCTTCCCAGTTTGCTGGGAGTGTGCTACTACATCAAACTGACCTATAAATTATTTTTAATTGATGCTCTGTAAGTATACATAAAGATGGAAATTTTAAATTTTTCTTCTATCTATTCCTTTGTCCGCTCATTATTCAAGAGCAATATTGCTTAATTTCTATGTATCTGTATAATTTCTAAATTTCTTTTTGTTGTTTATTTAGTTTTTAGTCCATTGTCATCAGAGAAGATAAGTAATATGACTTCAACATAGGTACTATGGCTTTGAGACTTGATTTGTGGCTACCACACAATTCATCCTGGAGAGTATTTTATGGGTTGATAAGAATTTATATTCTGAAGCTGTTGGGAAAAATGTTCTATAAATTTCTGTTAGGTTCATTTGGTCTATAGTAAAGTTCAAATCTGATGTTTACTTGTTAATTTTTTATTTGGATGATCTGTCCATTAAAATAGGTATTTAAGTCCTCAGATATTATTATATTATAGACTATCCTTGTGTGTCTAACGAAGTTTGCATTATGTAATTGGGTATTCTAGTACTGGATGCATATATATTTATAAAAGTTATTTCTTCTTATTTGAATAAATTTTAAACAATTGTATGGTGGTCTTCTTTGCCACTTTTGACAGTTTTTGACTTAAAAGTCTGTCATATCTGATGTGAGTACAGCTACACAGGCCCGCCTTTATTTCCATTTGCAGGGAATATCTATTTCCATCTCTTCAGTTTCAATCTATGTTTATCTTTCTGTACAAGTGTGTTTCTCATAAGCATCATATCATTTGTTTCCCTACCCACTGAATCAGGCTACATCTGTTAGTTTAGGAACTTATTCCATCGACATTCAACGGCATTACTAATGAAAAAAGGACATAATCCTATGGTTTTGTTAATGTTTTTCTGGTTGTTCTATATATCCTCTTTTCCTCTCTTCCTCTGTTGATGTTCATCTTTGTGACTTGGTGGTTTTCTGTATTGGTAAGGTTTTATTATTTTTTCTTTATTTTTATGTATATGGTTACCTAGTTAGTTTTATATTTTTCATATTTCCATGAAGATAGTTATGCCATTTTACTTTTAGTTTAAGGTATCTTTAATTATGTCTTGAAAGGCCAGTCTGATAGTAATAAATTCTCTCAACTTTTGCTTGTTTTCTCTTTAGCTTTGTCAGGTATAGTATTCTTGGTTGCCAGATTTTTTTGTTTGTCTTCTTTTTTTCAGGGCTTTGAGTATCTTATCCCGTACTTTCCTCACCTATAAATTTTCTGCTTAGAAATATCTGCTGTGAGTTTAATGGGGGTCCCCTAAGGTAACTTAACAGTTTCTCTAGTTGTTTGAAAATTTGCTCTCTCCCTATATTTTAGACAATGTGTTGGAATATGTTCAGGGTCCTTTGAGCTTTTGGGGAACTGAATTGGGGAACTGAATTCCCATTTTTTTTCCCTAAATTTGGACATTTTTCAAAAAATTTTTTGCTAAATTGGTTTATGTCTTTTTACTCTTTTTTCTTCTGAAACATTCATAATGTAATTACTTGTTGGCTTTATTGTGCCACAGATCTTGTAAGCTTTACTTTTCTTTTTAATTCTTTTTCTTTTGGTCTCTTTTATTTCAAAAGATCTGTTTTTAAGCTCAGAAATTTTTTCTTCTGCTGGATCTAGTCTGCCATAAATGCTATTAAATGTTTTTCTTTACTTATTGAGTTCTTCAGATTGAATATTTATTGACTAATATTTATTGACTACCCCCAAATTATTATTTTTAATTCTTTTTTCACACAATTTGTTAATTTCCTTTATCTTTAGTATTCAATTTCTATGAGTTATGTTCCTTTGGGGACAGACACTATCTTGCTTCTTCAGGCTTTTTGTGTTTCTTTGTTGAGATGTGCTCAACTGGATTATTCTTTGCCTCTGTTAACTTTATAAGGCTGACTTCACATTAAAGGAATTGTCTGTATAGGCTACATGGACTTTGGCTTCAGGTGAGTACAGCAGTGTACTATCTGTTTAGTTTCTTAAACTGTAGTCGATTTTAGTTATGCCTTCTGATGTCTTTATGGGATTTATCTGATAGATGGATGTAGCTGGGATGCGCCTCTTCTAAGTGGGTGAGTTTGCTGTTATCCCAGGTCATGACCCATTTGGATGTGGGTATGAGACACCCCTCAGTTTCCATGAGTCACATGTCTGATAGGGCTATTATACTATGCCTGAGCATGTAAACGTGACTGGTATGGCAGTGAGGCTGTTGTGCCTGTGAGTTTTCAAAGGCCATGGATAGGTGTTGTTGATACTGCCATTACTGGTGACCAGTTCTGCTCCCTCACATGTTGAAGTATAACATTAGTGAAGCATGCTTAGGCAATCATATAAAGCAGGGTTTATTTAAAAAGGCTAACATAGACTTCTCCCAGGAGGGAAAAGGGGGCCATAGCTGGTATCCTGGTATCCCAAGAAGTGAGGTTGTTTTGCCTTTTTATATATGTCCTAGGCTTCCTTTGATCTCCTGCTCTCTTCCCCCTTGTCTCTCTCCTTCCTCTATAGGTGACTAGGCTCAGGAGATGCTAGGTGGGATGGCCAAAAGATGGGAAACAGTGGGCTGAAGGGGAAGGGCAGGGTGAAGCAGCTGAGGACACATTAATTAACAAGTTTATAACTCCCTCTAGGGAGGGGTAATTACTGGCACAGGTTACCTTAGCAGCAGGTTGGAGCAGGGAGAGGTACTTGATAAAGGCAGAGGAAGGGCTCTGAAGGCATTAACAGTTCAATTCCTCCATTCTCTGGATCTGACCCTTGCCTATCTGGCTTCAAAGTCACTAACGTGGACCCAGGAGACAAGGTCAGATATGCTCAACAGTGTCTGAGGGCTGGCTAGGTACCAAGCTACGTCTGGGAGCCAGGTAGGTCTTATCACTGTCCAAGGACAGAGTGAGTTCCTTCATAAGCCTTTTGAGACCAGGATGCTAAGAGTGGCTCTCCAAAGGGTTTTATGTCTAAGGATAGGCAGACATGCTATGTGAATTCTTCTTGGAAGCATCAGCAGACCAATGCACTCAGAGTGGGCTGCTAAGCTTCTTTGGGAAGTGTAGACACCCAGCTGCTTCCTATAGCTTCAGCAGACTAAGTCACTTAATTCAGGTTGCCTGGCTCTTTCTAGGACTAAAGAAGACTGAGCAGAGTGCCACCAGGGACAATGAAGTCAAACCTCCTGACAGCTTTTGGAGATACCGTGGATAGGCAGGGCTGCTTAGCTGCTTTGCAAGATTGTACGTGCAGAGCTTCTGGGGGCAACTACTCTGCCTCTTCATAGGACCCTGGATAGGCTAAGTCTTAAGATGACAGCAGGCACAAAGATCCTGGGTGAGTTTGGGTACAATGGAGACTAGGCTTTTTTTTTTTTTTTAATCAGGGCAATGTAGTCTTATGGATTCTTGAGAGCTCCCCAAACTGGAGTAAGGGAAATGAAGCATTCAGGGTTTTCTAGCAGCAAATATTTCAGGTGTCTATGGCATTAACAGGGACGATGGGGAGGGAGTACAAGAGAGGGGTTCCTGCTCACCCTTTCTGTGCTAGACAAAGTTCCTCTTGATTCATGGTTAATACCAACTAAAGAAACAAGATGATAGTTGCAAAGTGCTGAGTTCCTTTCCTTTTAAGGCCACTACTGTGTGTCTCAGTTCTCTGATTTCTGCCATATCCCTGCTGCATTTTGGGGCTCTTTCTCAAATATTCCATGGGAATAACTATTGGCTTTTCATTTTTTTTTTTTTTTTTGTGGGTGAAAGCATTTCAGCCATTTCTAGTGTTTTAGTTAGCCTTTTCACTGTGTGACTAAAGGACAAGACCATCACAATTAGAGAGGAGAAAGGGTTTATTCAAGGGCTCATGGTTTCAGAGGTCTTAATCCATAGAATGCAGGTTTCATTCCTCAGTTTCAGGTAAGGGTGAATATCATGGCAGGAGGGAGTAGCAGAGAGAAGCAGCTTACATCATAGTGATCAAGAAGCAGACAGCGGTTTTACTTGCCAGAAATAAATATATACACCAAGACCACTCCTGCAGCCACACCCTACCAATTCAGTTAATCCCATCAGGGATCAACTCACTGATTGGGCACTCACCCAATCATTTCTCCTCTAAATCTTCTTGCATTGTCTCACTTGTGATCTTTGGGGGGAACCTTTACTTGCAAACCCAAATGTCTAGTAAACCATTTTGCTGACATCATTATGTATTTAAGAAAAAGAAAGAGAAAAAAAAAACCTAAATGATACAAAAGCTTATAATAAAAACAAGCTATTTTCCTGCCTGGTCCCCTTTCACCTCTCCTCATTCCCAATTGCATTACAAGAGAGGAAGAATCTTGAGGCTGTTAATACCTCCTTTGTATATCAACTACATATTTCTCAATCTTTTATTTATGTGTCTATAATTTAAAATTTCAATTCAGACATCTATTCTTTTCCTATCAAGTTAATTGGAGACACTAACCACCTACTTCTGTTTCCCCTTAAATAGAATATTGATTTTGGGTAAAATAATGAATAAGTATTTACTTGGATTATGTAAATATTTAGACTATGTTAATAATCTCCCAATGATTCATGCATGACTAAAAAAAGGAGGGGGCATGATTGTGACTCATTTGTAATCAAATAGGTTTTACTCCTTTGCTGCATCAAACTTGACAAATAATTTTTAGAAATATTGTTTTCCAAATGCTCAAATGAATCAGGTAATTTGTCAATTTTAGCTTTATTTCTTGATCTTTCTAAAGCTCACTATCTCAATTTTAAACTTCCACCTTCAGTTTTGTTTTCAGGTTACATAATGCCTCATATTCTGAAACTTACTGGGCTTCAATGGTGTGAGTTCTCTCTTGGGTTATTGCTGTCTTCTTTACTAAGTCAGCTACTAAATCTCTATATGCTGACTTTTTTTCCAAAAACCCATTGAAGTCATATTAAGGTTTGTATATATTGACTTTTATTTTCTTAAACCTTTTATTTGCATTTTAATTTTGAATAGGAGAAAGATAGTGACATGTGATTCAGCCACTAAGATTGTCTGAAAATTTCTACTACTCACTTTAATTTCTTATGTTTTTAGAAAGTATACTTTTATCTCTGAATGTTAGTGTCTCCAATTACCTTGATAGGAAAAGAATAGATGTCTGAATTGAAATTTTAAATTATAGTCACATAAATAAATGATTGAGAAATATGTAGTTGATATGTTGTATATTTTCCTTAGTATATGAAAAATCTTTTAATTTTTAAAAATATTCTTTTTTTTAACACTCTTCTTGGTATTTGATGTTGTCCCTAAAGTAACTCATTTTCTGTTCCTTAAATCTACCATTTAGTATTCCCAGAGTTCTTGCATTCCCTATTTTTATAAATAACTTTGAATGATTTTTGAGCCCCCAAGCTTCTGTTAACAGCGTTTAGTAATATCTCTGACATTCTTTAGAGTCAAGGATACATCAATCACTTTCAAAACTGATTTCAGAATAATTCCTATACTTTTAAGAATCTCCTTAAAATCAGTGGTCTGCAAGTACACACAGGAATCCTGGTAAGTTAATCAAATCATTTGCTCTTAGGAAACACTCAACCCAAAAGGCTGTGTCACATTGTAACTTTACCAGTTAACAGTTTGAAACATAAAACTCCAAGAACAATAAGTTCCAGAGCTTTTTGCAGTCTTTCTGATGCCCCACTTCACCAAATAAATCTATTGGCAATCAGCAAGAGATGGCAGGCCAGATTCCATAAAAGAGCAGTTGATTTCACCCACACAATTTGCCTGAGCTAGGTATGCAAGTTTTAGTTCAATCTTTTTACACATTTCTCCCAAATTCCCCTTTAAATTCTGTGTGTTCCTCACAGTTAAAAAAAAAAAAAAAAAAGACAGAACAAAACCTGCTCAGGCCTAACTGAACAGAAGAAAAAAGTTTATAGGTAGCATATCAATTTTTAATTCTTGTTTTTTGAGTGGGGGTACCAGGGATTGAACTCAGGAGCACTTAACCACTGAGCCACATCCACAGCCCGATTTTGTATTTTGTTTAGAGACAGGGTCTTGATGAATTTCTTACTGCCTCTCTTTTGCTGAGGCTGGCTTTGAACTCCCCATTCTCCTGCCTCTGCTTCCTGGGCCACTGGGATTATAGGTGTGTACCAACAAGTACAGCTCAATATTTAATTCTTAACTGTGGTCTTTATGTCTTTAGTAAATTAAAGTGGTCTGAATAATTTACTCTAAATTTGCATTTCTTTTGCTGTTTCCTTTGACTCTTTCCAATATTTTTATGAATTCCAGCTGGCCATGCTCATTGGAGATTCATTTTCAGGGATTAGTGTCATATAGTGTACAGATTCAATATTTGCAAATACACCAACTTGCTGCAATTCATGTCTTACCTCCAAATCAATATTCCCAGAGCTTTCATTATCATTCACATATATAGCTAGAGCAGGAAAAAAAAAAAAGGATATTAGGTTAGGTCCTTATCTAATTTCCAACAGTACTATTTTTAGTCTTCTTTTTTCAACTCACATACTAGAAAATTTTTGTCTTTTGTGGACTCCTTAATGCCATGTTTCCTGCATTCTTGTGCTTTTTGCTGTTGAATTCTCTCTTTCAAATGTTACTAAGTACAATGCTGAAGCCCCGTCAGTGTTTCTGAGCTCAAGAAAGATGTAATGTGCCTTGTGGAAAAAATACATGTGTAGGAAAAGCTTATTTCAGGCACAAGTTGGCTGTGAGGTCAATGTATTTGAATCAGCAACATATATTAAACTTCCTTTAAGCAAAAATATACATAAAATAAGGCTATGTACAAAATTAATAAAATATTTTGACTGGAGACTCCCAACAACCTAAACCTGGATCTTCCCTAGAAGCAATAGATCAGTATTCCCTACATTAGTGTCCATGGTGACTTTACAAGACAAAAATACTGTGAATATTGAGAAAAGTGCATTTACATATTAACTCAATGTTTGCCTGTTCCAATTTGAAAACTTTGGAATGGAAGGTATGGTGTGGATTTACCATTTCAAGTTGGAATTGGATCAATGGATTGTCTGCACTTAATTTTTATTGTAATTCTATGATTCAAGATACCCAAGTTGTTTTATTTTAATTTATGCTTATTCTCTTTTATGGAACACAAGAAGAAATGCTCCAAGGTTTTTGTTAAAATGAAGATCTGTTTTATTCTTATGAACAATGTTACTATTTACATAGACTTAAAGTCATCTTTATTAGTTTATTTTAAAACTTTGTCCTATTATCTGAATATTTGTAATTACAGCAATACAGAACCCATAGCCACAAATAATAAGCTGATAAGTTATTTAACTGGTAAAAGTAATTGAACACTGATAACATTTCTGTTTTTTGAAAAATTCCAAAATCTTCATTTTAAGTGTTGAGAATAAAATATTGATTGCTACTTACCCAATACAACATTATTAATTGACTCTAATCCTTCACAAATATGAATGCATTTCACTATCATAATTCATCTGAAATAATCAAGTGATAGTTTCAGTTAAATAATACACACTATAAATAAAATTTTCAAATTATTGTGGCAAGCTCTTATTTTCTTCTCCCTCACTAAAAATAAACTCCTAGCTGATACACAGATAGTAAGTTAGTGATTAAGACAGTCATTTGGATTTTCTTATATTTAACTTGACATATTTATATACTTGGCTACATTCAAATAAGAATCTGTCTTTTAACTTCTGATGCAAAGATTTCATTAAATGACTTTTACAACTGTAGGTCTTTGAGAACTAACTTCATTGGTCCTGTATCAATAATTGGTCAGACTGTTCCTGTATTGCTTTCCTCATTTCTATTTTGGTTGCAAAAAATGATTCTTCTCTCATTTCCCAGTTGCTGAGGCAGAACAATTACTTTATTCCCACTTCAGTGGAGCTTCTTTTTTGGAGGTTGAAACACCTGCTATGCATACATTATGCAAAGAACATACCAATCATTTAGAATGAAAGCTTGAATATAAATGTCAGACATTACTGAAACCTATTTTATAATATGCTTATGTATCACTTTCATTGTTTCACTCTTCCACTGCTGGGGAAGTAAGCAAATATAGATATAGATAGATGATAGGTAGATAGATAGATAAAAGAAATATATATGTGTGCATACAGATATGTAATTAATAGGTGAGTTTAAGAACTAGTAGGGAACATAGATAAATGTTCTCAATTACCAATCTGATTTAACTCCATATTTTCATAATTCTACAGAAATGATGCAAAAAAATCCACTCTTTGGTACATTCAATTTGCTTAGAATATTTTCATTTATGTAGCAATACTTCCACAACTGTTTCTTCAAATTTTCTTATACATGATAAAAACATGTAGATATACTATATAATGTTCAATTAAAATACCAAGACAGCACTACAAAGAGGTGACATGAAAAGAAAGTGAAATTTGTACTATATCCCAAAGCTTATTAGGTATTTTTCTTATATTTCTCTTATTTCTTATTTTATCATGAGCAACTTATCACCAAAGCTAGTTCTTTACAATTAGTATTTATTTACTTTTTCATCTTCTTTTCTTCTATATCTAAATCTAACAGTTGATAAGATGTCACAAACATATCACTGTCTCCATTCCAAATGCTGATTTTAGGTATGGTTTGAACCCCGCCCCCCCCCCACACACACACTGTGTAAAAAGTATTAACAGACTTGTCAGCAAACTTGTTGGAGATAGGATCCCATTTTAGATTCTCATGAAATACCTCATTGAAATGATTCTTTCCCCTTGGCTTTTCTAACACATTCTTCCATTGTTCCTTTTGCTTCTCTAATTTCTATTGTTTGGTGTCATCCATCTGTATTGAACTTTAAATATTCATATAGCTAAAGATTGATTGGCTTATTCTGTCATATTTTTAAGGTCATTTCCACATATCCACTGCTTCCTTTTCTTCCTTTACATCTGGGACTCCAAGCACTGACTTCTCCTTTACTCTTCATAGACTTTTGTTTAGATTCTCACTTCACACCTCCAAGTTTTTATTTTCCAGAGGCACCATGAATTACACCCATCCAAAGGATACTCTATGAATTATCATCTACAGATTTTGTGGCAAGTATTATTTTCCCCTGATAGCATTTCAACTTTTCAATAATCAATTTTTTAAGTTAGATTTTTCTCATGTTCTTCCTTAGTTTCTTTATAAAACTGATTACCAGTCCTATTCAGTTTACTCATGAAATATATTTAGAATATGTTAACTACTTTCTCTATGTTTCACTACTTTCTTGATTCATGCTATTATTCTTCTTGCCTGAACTACTGCAGTGGCCCACTAAATAGCTTTTCTAAACTGATCATTGCTTCCTTCCTTCAAATTAATTTTCCTTACACTTACATGCTGTTAATATTACAAAATGTGAGGACAAAAGCATTGTGAGTCAGTTAATAAAAAGTTGAATTTGGTTATTGTATCTATGTTAGAAAGATGTCTGACTATGGTGAAACATCTCTGTTCAAGGAAAACTCTCAAGAGAAGTTTAGTAAGGGCCTGAGATTAGCAAATGGTAATAGAAGTGAAAAAGAGAGCTAGACTCATAAGTAATTTTTAGTTCTGTGCTTGTTTGCCAATAGGATATGGTGAGGTGATAGGCCAAGCATTCAGAGGAAATAGAGCAGCTTTTCTTAGTTAAAAATCTATTCCAAGGCCTGAGCCTTTGACTCAGCAGTAGCACACTTACCTGGCATGTGTGAGGCACTGGGTTCGATTGTCAACACCACATGCAAATAAATAAATAAAATAAAAGTCTATCAACAATGAAAAGTATATTTTAAAACGATCTATTCCAGATTATATTTATTGTATTATTTTTATCAGAAAATTACAGTACTCATTTTGCTATTCATTAACCATTATATGTATATGCATATGTGTGTACACACATGAAGATATGTATTGGTATATCTGTATAAACACATGTATAGCTGTATACTGCATGCACAACACACATATACCTATGTATTAGATAATATCCTAGGTTATGACAGTGAAGTTCCTTCTTTTAGTCTTCCTCAGTGACCTAGTGCTTTCTAAGAATATACTGCATCTGGGAAATGTATTCTAGAGACAAATCAGTTGATGTTTTCTGAACAGGTCAAATATCATCCCTTTAAATCCGTTCTCTTAACAGACTATGAACTTTTATACCCGATAAAAGTTTATAAATTTCTTCATAAATTTTTATGTTTGATGATAACTAAAGTTGTAGACTACAAGTCAGAGATTGTGAGTTTAATTCATTTCCTTGGGAAAAAAAGTTGTCAAGTTAGTTTTCGTAAGTCATTTGACTGTAATTTGACCACCTACATTGCTGTAAAGAATTCTGTTTTCAGATCTAACATTAATAAAACAAAATGAGGTTAATTACAGGTCATGACCATGTAATTATTAAGCTGAAGTCTGAAAATCACACACATTTTGATTCTTTGTTCCCTTCCTTTTTGTATTACCTTTCTTATATTTCAGAGTGCTAAAATCTATGTGAACTCTAATTTACATACCTTATGTTATTGCATGTGTCTTTGAAAAACAATTTTGCATAAAATGATATCTTTGAAATGTTATATATATTTCATGTAAATTTAATAAATTATTCCATTTTGATATATATTTTGATTATTCTCAAGAGAAGTTTAAATGATTAAAGAACATAAACAAATTTCTTATTTAATATGTATACTTTCACTTGTTTTTTACTCTAAACCTTTATCATTCTTTATATTGTCTCTATGGACTAAATATAAATATAATTTACAATATGGGAATTTATTTATATAAGAGTATATTTACATTAAAATATTTAGAAAATAATATTTTCTTTCTCTCAAGGTATAAAATTACTGAGCATGATTTTCATTTCTCCCAAACATATGGGAAAGTTGGGTTATTGTAACTTAATGGAAGTGTGGTTGCTACTGACATTTACTTGTTCAGTCATTCTATTATATATTACAGGTAGGTAAAACCAAATCAGATGGAGACCCAGGAGAGCCAATTATATAGTTCCAGTCCAAGTCCAAAAGCTTGAGAACTAAGAAACTCAATGGTATAAATGCCCATCTGTACCTGAATCTGAAGACAAGAAGAGACTTATGTTCTAGCTTGAAGATAGGCAAAGACAGAGAATTTTCTTTTGCTCTGTCTTTTTGTTCTCATTGACAGGGACAAAGAGATGCAAGTGGTGGGAATATGAGGTTAAGGGAATAACTCTATAAAATGGGCTCACAGAGCTGAACCCCACATGCTTTTTTTTTTTTTTTTTGCTCGAAGCAATTTACCTGTAGCCCTGCCTGGCTTAAGTAGAGAGGATATGTTACATTTCTTAGCAAATTACCTGTTATATTCAGGAAAAATGCAGGCTGGAAATAATGTACATAAGAGGACCCCAAGTTACCCTGAGGGGAGAGACTTTTGTGACCCTTTCATAGACTAGATTCTGAAACTCATGGAGATACGGATAATTCTTCCTAATCATAAAGTCTTATAAGATTTTATGGTTAAGAATCCAATAAGAACTGGTCAGCATGGACCAAAGTGACTAAGACTTGTCATGGCAGTGGGAACTGAAAAATCTGATGTCATTCTGCTCTCAGTCAAAAGTCAAGCGGTTATTTTGGATGGGACTGTCTGGAAACCTCTCTAGGATTCCCAGTAAAACAGGAGAGGTACACTGTCGCTCTCGTAGGAGGACTCACTAGTTCCTTTTAGAGTGTCTTCTTTCCCTTTTCCTGCACCTTCTGCAAACTCAATTTGCTGCTCTAAGCGAGGTCTGAAGTCTTTCTGCCTTGATTGGAAGAATCAGACAAACATTAGAGGGCTGGGTGTGTAGTTTCCTCAGGCTGCTTCAGTTTCCTGGAAGTCCCTAGCTCTTTTAATATCTTTGGATCATCAACCAATTAGATGTGATCTAGTCATGTTGAGAACAACTATCATATTTGTAGGTTCACAAATTCAAATGCAAACCTCTTCTAGAAATACCCTTGCAGACACATTTAGAAATGACATTTCATCATTTATTTGAGCATAGTATGGCCCACTGAATTTGAGACATAAAATTAATCATCCCAAATTGGCATTTTTTTTTTCTTTTCTGTTTCTGTCTCAGAAATTTGCAAACATCAAGACACAAAGTAATAATGGGTTAGAACACACATTGGGAGGAAGACTGAATCCTCCTCACACACTTGAAGGTAGATAATTAGAGAAAATTCCACTACCCATCCTAAGTGTTAGTTGTCTCCATCTCAAACCCAGTGATGACTGTACTGTTCTCAAGGAGTTACTGTGCATTTGCATAAGCTAATGCAAGAAAAGCACATGGTAATCAAATATTTTTAAAAAGTAGCATAGAGATATGCATGTATATAATTTTTAAAGACTTTACTGAAAGATATAGTGTAAATAAAGACATTATGCACAGGGAGTTCTACTTCACAGCTGTGAAATGGAAATTTTCAACATTCACTGCTTAGTAGGTTTCAAATTTCTGTAGACATACTCAAGACATCACAAATCAATATTTAATTTGATTAATTCACGTAAGACTAAAGTAAGTTATATATACCAGAAACCCTTAGCTACAATTTTATCATGAGTTCTAATAGTTAAAATATTAATTTTCAGCACTATGTGGATTTTATTTTAAATTAAAGTTGCTTCATCACTTTTTAGAACATTTGCAATGGAGTAAAAATATAACAATGACTTGCTATTTATTACCATCTATTTTTAAAAGAGTATCAGCAATGTTTGGTTCAAGTCAGACATTTTTAATTTTTATTTTTTATTTTCTAATTTTACCTAACTCTCCAAATTAAATTTTTATCATATATGATATACTTTAATACAGGATTATTTTTATTAATATAGCTTATTTTTTGAAGACATAAACCTTATTAATTTTGAAAAAATTATTTCAGTAGTCAGTTATTACTACAGTAATTATTCATAACTATAATTATTATTGTAATCATTGAAAGGTAATTGATGTAGACAATGTAAATTTATCAGATAGTCTCATAAACATAGAGTAATTATTTTAAAAGATCTCTTCATGACTATTTAATTATATCAAATCTATTACGTTGAATGAACCAAGATTGTTAGACTAAGACAAATTTTGGAATACATTCTCTTCTTATTACTTATTTGCTTATCTTTATAACTCTAGGTATTGAAGCAACTTTTAAACATAAATAACTAGATAGGGATAGGTATGTTATTCTACTCTATTCTATTCTCAATTATCTGGACTCTTCTCATGATTTATGTAAAGTCTTGTTCTAATTTTACAAAACAATTATGATTTGTAGATAATCTATATGCTGATAATTAAAGCAGGTAATCCCATTAGTTTTGCTTACAACTAACAATTTAAAACCACTTGGCTTTTTAATGTATTTATTTTTATATTTATTTTAATTTATATTCTCAAAATCAATTAAAAATATTTTGATTGTTCTTTCATGATGCCTCGGATGTTTTGAACTTTTCAGGACAATCTCCCCTATGAAGTTTAGTACTAGGTAAAAAGTACTATATTTTGAAATGTTTTGAAATTTTTACTGTTGACCTGAAGCTGCATCAAAGACTTTTATGAAATATTTAGCATAAACTAAAACTTTTAATTAGAAACTATCTGTTCTAAGGTACCCATGAGTGCATCTAGATATTGTAATGGGCACGCAAAACCCAGGTGGCAGACCCCTGATCTGAGGACTAATGAGACACTATCTAGGTAAACAGCTTCATAATAGTTTTCTTTGCTGTCCATTCTCTATTTCCAGGCTCCTTTTCATATCGAAATTCTAGAGACTCACTGGGGAAATGTTTTTTAAAAAAGAAAAAAAAAGTGTCTTTGGAAGAAGCTGACATATAATATTTTTAAATTCTAATCTAAAATTTGTTAGGACTGTTCCTTATCAAGGCTTGATATTCTCTTGGGGCATAATCTCTTTTGTGTACAGAACAGTTTCTTATTTTAATTTCCTACATAATTTAAAACTTGATGAATTGATTTCATTAGCACATTAAATCTGCATAGCACTTACATTGCCCATTTCTCTTAACACAAACTGAAGTAAAAAAAAAAAAATTATCTTCTGTTGTTGTTTGAGACTTCATTTGGGTAGATTGGGTTCTGACTGATTGCCTGCTCTTCATTACCTCATCACAAGTTGCATTGATTAAGATTAAAGTAGCTATACTTACATCTTTTCAAGATCTTATTTAAAGCTTATTTCAAACTTTTATTCATTTTAGAAATTGTGCATTATACATAGTTGAAAATAGTTTCCAAAAATTCTTTCAGCCTGTAATGTATTCACAACTCTTGATTTTCACCTTGCCCAGCCTAACTCCTTTCATCTAGGGCAATTTCTAAACATCAGCTGTAATATTTACCATCAAGTGATAGTTGCATAGAAATGATAAAAGCAAAGATTCATGGCCCATTTCCTAAAGAAAGAGGTAGCTTCCCTATCTCAGGCCTTTCTGCACCTCAAGGCCAAATAAATCTCCATTTATATGGGTGTCTGTAAAAGGTGGAAGTTAGTGATTGAATTTAATTAAATTACACACTTATTGATTTCAGGGATCAGATTCTGATGTTTTACACATAATATTCTGTCTTTTTCTCAGGGGATGAGTACTGAGGATTGAACCCAGGGGCACTCTACCTCAGAACTATTTCCTTAGCCCTATATTATTTTGTTTTGAGTCAGAGTCCCCTAAGTTTCTCAGGCAAACCTTGAACTTTCTAATCCACTGCCTCAGTCTACCAAGTTGCTAGAATTACAGGCATTTGCCAAAACACCTGGCTATATGAGTCTTAAATATGTCAAGTTATACATCTAAATATACAGATGTGATTTTTAACATTATAATTGAAATGAAAAGAAAAAATCTTTCAACAATCATTATAGTAATTTTAAAATTATGATTTTTTATCATGAAAAATATGAGCCAATCATTTCATATTATAAAGAAAAAACTAATTGGTAGCCTGAATAATTGAATTTTCAATTTTTATGTGTATTATAAAATAAGTACTAACAGTAAGTAGGATTTACCTAACATTTACTGTTTGTTATATACCGGGTTCTAAGCTAAGAATTTTACCTAGGTTATATCATTTAATCATCATAGTTCTCTGATATATGAGTTTCTTTCTTTGCATTAGACTGGATTCTAAACTGAGACTTGGAAGGTAATGATAAATGCAGGATTGATAATTCTTGAACTCCATATATCTAGCATGTACTAAAACACTTAACGATGCCCAAAAAGAAGACAGGGCTTATTCTCTACAGACACCTTGTATTCAAAAGGATAAGTGGAATTGTGGAGAATTAAAATAGCACAAACAATGAAAATAAGCATGATCATATTTCTCTTGTCTTTTTTTTTTTTTAATAGAGCCAAAAGTTCTTTCCTTGGTTGCTAATTTTGTTCTGAGAAACTGATGTGACTCCATTTTTGAAAACAGCTTCTACCTCAAAGCCTGTCCAAGGAAGGGGGCGTGACCCTTGTCCTTGGAAAACCCACAGAGCACTCCTAGGCACACACCTACCCTGCTGAGTTGTTTGTCTGCAAATAACAGGAGAGATCTGTGGTGCCAGGTGTCCCTGACTCAGGCTAGGTAAGGACCCATAGCAATCCCCTAGCAACCACCAATCAGCATGAGACAGGGAAAATACCTGGGATGCCAGATGACCCCCCAGTAGTTTATGGTGGTTGATAGCATGTTGGGAAACCATGTAGTTTAGCAAGTACACCTCTCGTGGCTTAAACCAATCAGTTCAAAGGAATCCCCCTCTTGTACTAACCAATCACCCCTATCCAACTTGTTCCCTCCAGTGAATGTGCTAATCAATGTTAAGAGTTGTTTGATTTTCCTGTGGTATGGAATGATTTGCTGTGTGATGTTGTGAAGCATAGAGTATTCCCCCAAAACCTATAAAATCTCACTGGACAAAGGACTAGGACTCACTCCCTGGGACCCCTATATCAGGAAAGGTTGTGAGTCCAGGCTTGAGCTTGCAATAAAGACTCTTGTGTGATTGCATAGGATTTGGCTCCTGGAAGTCTATTGGGGTCCCACGAATCTGGCATTACAGTTCCTAGTAGCAGAAGTCTGGAAGCAATTCCTTCCTAACAAATTTAATGTTTTAGTAATTCAATAAAATTTTGCAAGATCTAAGTTTTATAAATTTAGATGAGTGACAATTGTCATTCACCAAATGAAGATTTTTGTAAGAAATGTACATGAAATCTAAATTTTGAAAATTTAGATCAGCCCTAATGAAAAGGAGAAACAAATTACATTGTCTTTGAAAACAAAAATTTCATAGAGTGAGTGAAAAGCACCTCCCCCTAGATTTGTCGGTCCACAGCAGTGACAACATTTTTTAGATATTTTCCTGAAAGTCAATCATCATCAAATTATCCACCTGGATTATAATCTGGGGCAGCATGTCTTATATTCAAGAAACCATAGTTTTACCTGTTTGGATAACATTGCTGCCTCAATACAACCATGAGGGCTGTAATGTCAGGACTCTGAAGCATGTGAGAAGAGTTCTAGCTACAGGAAGGAAGCTTAGCTCACTACAGTTAAAATAGGTACTGTGTCTGATGATGGAAAGAAAATAAAAAGGACTACCATACTGATGGTGGAGATTGGGAATTCATTGACCTGGAAAACTCAATCAGAAAACCACATGCCAGTATGCCAGAACCACTCCCTCACCAAAAAGCCTCTGTCTTTTCTTGGCGGACACAACATCTTTGTTTGTAGGTGGTGCTGAGGATCGAACCCGGGCCGCACGCATGCCAGGCGAGCGCGCTACGGCTGAGCCACATCTCCAGCCCAACCTCTGTCTTGATTTAATTTTCAAGTTAGGAAATGTTTGCTGAGGATCAGATCATCAAAGGCAAAGCTATCACAAGTAAAGCCTTTGTTCTCTTAAATGTATAATAAAAGGCAGACTCCATTCACACAGATGAACTTTTTTACACAGATCTATATTTTTGTCCTTTAGAATCTTTAAAACAACTTCTTTGTATGATAGCATTACACATGTAGTGAGACTAGAAGGTTAAGTGAAAATGTACCTATTGTTTCAGTCCCAAAGCATCTTGCTCCTAGCCCAGTAGCCCATTAAATAGATAGTCTGACAGCAAAACATTAACAGGTGTTTCAGTGTTTCTTGTGCCAAAGATCAGATCATGTTCTAATATAACTTAAGAACAGACACACAATAAGGACTGCTGATTTCTAGGATCTGAGCACACTCACATATAATTAAAGACTAAATACTCAGGATTCAGTGTTTGATTTTTTTGAATGAATCATTAGCCAGCTGCTTAGTAACTGACAATTGTCATTCATCAAATGAAGATTTTTTGTAAGAAATGTACATAAATTATACTAAAAACCTGCCCTTTTGTCCAAGACACATTTGAATTATGTTTAAGCTCTTTCTTTTAACAATTGGATTCAAAGACTCTGAAGAATTTTTTATGAAAAGCAAGTATTGATGCATTCTGTAATCACACCCATATTTAACTTCAGAACTCCTTCTCCAGGGAACTATAAATTTATTGATTTATTATTTCATATCTAAGGGAAAAACATAGAAAATTGGAAATAGTATTACAAAAACATTTTTTTTTTCTGTGTACTGATGAAAGCAACACCTTACTATGGAAGTTTGCTTCTACCTGATTCATATGGTCAATAAGGTCACTATACAACCATCAAATAAATTCTACATTCATTCATTTATCTTACACTCCACCTTTTGTGGAATAAGCATGGATATGTCAAGATAATATTGAAAAGGATAAAAATAATTTTAATTCAGAAAGCTACATCAATGCAGCATGCTGTTATGTCCCCTATAATCCTTTTTTTGTACACCCATATATCTTTTCTGAACTTTGAATATCAGCGTTAAAGTGTGTTTCATGCATAGATGAGATGGATGGCTCTGTGGAGAAGTTACAAATTAGAGTGATTATTAATTTTGGCCCAGCTTCTTACGCTGTATTTCAAGAGAAATCTGAGCCGATATCATAGTTCTCATAAAGTGGAAGTTCACTCAGAGCAAGAAATCGATTATATATATATATATTCAATCACTAATCCTACATTTTGACAGAATAATGAGCAAGATTTCACATTTCAAAAATGATATTGCATACCAAGTATAATTCTAAATTTATTCCAGAAAACTAAAGCTCCATAATCTAAGAGCAATGATACCTAATAACTGGAATTAAGAAGATTTAGTATTGCTGTATTTTAGTTTTATTTACACAGGGCAAATTATTTATATCATTTTCCTCCCATTATGTAGGTGGTCTTCTAAGGGCAGAGTAGCTTTTCAGGTCCTGCTTCAGGAAAACAAAAACTAAAAGGTACATTTGGACTCAAGACTCTGTTGTAGAACCACACTGGATAATACCAGAAAATGAATCTGATTTAACAAACATTTGACATAAAAATGCCACTGTCATCTTGAATTTGCAGGAAACCAAAGATTAAAACTGTCTCACAGAGCTGTGAAACAAACAGCATCCTTCAGGGTTGTTTTTCAATCCTTGGAGTCAGAGGTTGGTATTTCAAAGAGTGGTCTGAAGAAATTAAACACGACCCAAAGCAGGGAAGAACAACGCTACAGAGATAAACTATATCCCTTGTGCTGTACCAATTTGGTATGAAAAACTCAGAGGAGAAAAGTTACAGAGTAAATCATGACTGCTATGAAATCCAGATCACGTCAGCAAAGAGAAATTCTGAGAGTTTAGAATTGCATTTAAATTGATTTTACTTATTTTTTTCCAGAGCTTTTAAAATTGGTGCATATATATCTTTGCATAATTTAGATTAATAATGATACAAGCATTCTCTTGTAAAATTATCAGTATAGGTAAATTGTTAAGAATTTACTGATTTTCTAAGAAAATAGAGATTCTTGTTAGTGATGGATTACTGAAGTATGTGGTTTTCTGCAGTTTTTTACATATTTACACAATAACAATTTTTATTCAATTGGTGTAGTTTCTGATATAGTAACCACAACTGGATCAAAAAAGGAATGGAATGAAACAAAAAATGCTACAAATTCAGATACACATTTTTGATAAGAGACATTATAAAAATAAAATGAGATTTATATAGAATTTGGGAAAAATATTCTTTTTCCCATGATTACAAATAAATGTAAAATATCTGCTTTCCACAGTGTAAAATGTTTTGTTTCTTATAATGATGGAATTCAATCTTGTGAATCATTTTTCCACCTCCATTTCTATAATTATATAAAATTACTTTTATCTAAAGACTTGCTAAATCCTTAAATAATTCAACCTTCCCTAAAATGTTAGAATCTATTTGAAGCCATTTCCTTTTGCTATTTCCTGTGTATATGTTTCATTGGGAGAGGTAGCTCACTGAATAGTAACAAAAAATATGTTAGTGTAATACAGTGGGAAATGGATTCAAAAGTATGGAAGCCTGGGTAGAACTGTTTGGAGAGTGAATGTATGAGAAACAATATGAATACATAATGAATGCAGTGCTACAATGAGATTGGCATAGAGAATTAGTAAACTGTGAAACGCAAGTAACTTATGTAGTATTTCCAAGCTCCTTTTCACTTGTTGGTTTGTTTGGGGGGATATCAGTCAATACCTTTGTCTTGATAGATTCAGTAATTTGTCCATTACCACACTGCCTGGCTTGGATGTGATACATGAAAATCCTGAGTCTAACAATCTATTGTCTATGTAGATTTTTAATAATAGGAAAATAAAGGAAGCATAATTTATGGATGCCCATAGACATGGTGATCCACTTTAGTTTAATAATTACTCTGTCATAAAACTGAAATTAACTCATTCAGTTGATGGGCTGAGCGGAAGGTGAAATACAAAGCTGAAACTGAAAAAATAAAGTTATGAATTGCTAAAGCAGGGTAAAGGGACATGGGATTTTACTATACAATGAATTACATTATTTTCCCATTTGCATGTGCCCTTAAGTGTTTCCAAAATACATTCTAGTTATAAAAAAAAAGCATTAAAAAATTATCTAGGGGGAAAAAAAGAGATAGGTATAAAAAATATCCAAGTCCTATTTCTTTGATTTTATTTCTTTGCCCCAGTTTCAAGTAAGCAATGAAAATAGGAAAATAAAATTGGGTGAAGGAAGAAGTAGTACAGATGTGGAAAGGGGTAAACAGTACAGAAATCAAGTTGCACACAAAAATTTTTTGTTCTCTCCTGGGCCAAGAATGCAGAGAAATCAACAGAAGAGCAGGAAATGAACCTTGGAGTTTAAGGTTTACCATATATTTCCTTACTAAATGTAAATTTACAAATCTCATGTTTTTTTCTTTACTTTCCATGAAAACAGTCTAAACTGGGTCTATGCCAAAGTTTTTCATACTCTGTGAGTAAATTGTTAGAAATGAAACAAAACATCAAAGAAGTTTGTAGAAAAACAAAAAGGAAGACCTTTGAAGCTAGATTTTTCACTTTTTATAAGAACTACAGCTCATCTAGCATCTAATTTTATTCTGGAAATGAAGAGAAACAGGCCTGGGTTTCATGCATTCATTAGTCTTTAGTATTTAGCATTTCATATTACACTTATTAACAGCAAATAGCACTTTGAAAAGACTTCTCCTTGGTGAATATGTAATTCAGACCTCGCAGATGTGATTCCAAAAATATGACACACATATAAATGGGTAGCTTAAACCACGGGCTTAATAACAATTGTGACGGTTCAGAGAAAGGATATTTATTGCATACTGAAACAATAGAGTGACACTCCACAGGGGTGGGTGGGGAGAGTTAAAAAGGGCCTGAAAGAATAAGGTTTGTAAAAAGATATTATAAGCAAAACAAAGAAAGTATTATGAAAATCAAAGTTGCAAATTTGAAAATAAGCTTGAGATTTGATAAGACCATGTACTAAAAGAGGAAATTTGAGCCTGGTATCCACATCCCATATTCTACCTTTACACTTTCCCCATTATTACCTCATTTGACCTCTTTTCTCATTCCTTTAGACTTCTCTTTTTATTCTCCCCCAAGTTTAGGATTTCAGGATAACATGGGACCAGGCTTTCAGAATCATGGCTTTGCTATTTTCAATATTTTCAAGAGGCTGTATTGAGTGTTTCAAAACGGTTTAAGATGGCAGCTCACTGTTGACTTGGTCTTTTGTGAATTCCCATATTCAAGAAGAGGCAGTTTCCCAGCCTTTTTCGTATCAAAGAGATAAGTTACAGGGATCACAGATTATGTGTGAATTTAAGACATAGTTTGTCAATGTCATTTACTTAACAAGAGAATCTACTATAAATACAAGGAGACTGAATTTTAAATGACTTTCCTACATCAATAATTAAAGCTTATGGTGAAATTGGAGGATGTTCACATATAAGGAATGGAATGAGAAAGACTAAAATGCAAGCAAGGAAAGCAGGCTGTTAGATAGATGAGCCATAGAGTTTCTTAACTAGAAGCAACAAGTGGGCTGACTCTTCCACCAAACTCTGATCAAGGCACCCTGAAAAAGAGGCAGCAGGAACAAAAACACCCCAGCTTTCAGAAAAGCTTTTTTCATTTGCCTTGAGCATTAGCACTCTAGAATAGAGCCAGCATGCCAAATAATATAGAAAACTGCAAGGAGTATGACTGCATATATGTAGACATGATTATTTTTTCAGCAGATAAGATAAAAGGAATTCTTTCATTGAGTGATTTTCAAGATTGGGAAGTGTTACTTGAGATTCCTGAACAATCTTTTCCTGACTTGTTTTGTTCTCAACACATGCTTAGGATCCCTTCTCTGGGAATGGTGGTGTGACTTCTCACAGGTGGCACAGTTAAAGCAGGGAGAAGCCACACACATTGTAGGGACTTTAGAGGTATTTGTGACTGGACATCACTTTTCATAGTGAGTGACTCTAGAGTATCAAATTTTGGAATTCTGGATTCAAATAAAAATGTCAGTAATGAGTAGTGGAGACCAAAAATATACCAGTTAATGGAAAAAAATGCAAATACAGTATTTGATTCTATTTGTTGAGAGATTTTTTTTCTTTTCTTCTGGAAGTCCCTTAACAAAATGGCTCTGTTTGTATCCACTTTAAATTGCTACCAAAGCAGCATTGACATACATATCTTCTATAATATTATTTTACAAAGTAAATTGGCAGACAAAAGGTACACATAATATAAAACATGAAGGAAAAAGAACTGGAAAGAACAAAGAGTTGACATTTATCTAGTGGTATTAAAAGGCAAAGAGAAACAAAACAGAAGTGGGGAGGCTCATTTTTATCCTGAGTGAGATTGAAGGACATATTTCATCTACTAAACAAAACCAGAAACTCTTCAAAGTGAAACAACCCTCAGTAACAACAGGCCCAGCACAGCAGTGCACACTTATTATCCCAGCTACTAAGGATGCTGAGGCAGGAGGATCACAAGTTCCAATCCAGCCTGGGCAACTCAGGGAAACCTAATCTCATTTTTCTTTTTAAAACCAGGAATATAGTTCACAGGTCAAATACTACTGGGTTCAATCCCCAGTACTAAAAACCAACAATCAATCAATCAATGAACAATAGCAACAAAGGCCACTTTGAATTTCCTAACATTACATAGTGAAATTTCCAATCACTTAAGATCAAGAGAATAGGCATGGAATGCAAACAGTAAATGAAAACTGTAAACAGTGACAATAAACAAACTGATATCAGATATCTTTTCAGTAACACCAGAGGCTAGAAGAGAGTAGAGCAAAGACTCCAAAGAACAATGGAAAAATAACCATCTTAAATTGCATATGCTTCCAAACAGTCCAGTGTGATGACATAAACAATCCTCAGGTGAGGAATAAACATTTTATGAGAAAAATGGAGACAATTAATAATGAGAAAATGTAGGCAAGTGCAGAAGGTAAGTTTCTAGGTGTGACAACTGGAGTTGGTGAGCAGCGAGTGCCTATTGACAAAAATGGCACATCAGTGGAAATGGGGTATGGTTCTGAACTCTGGAAATGCTGAAAGTAAGGTAAAGGTAAGAGGGGACATAGGAAACAGAGAGGTAACTTAAAGTTGGTGTCCAGAATCTTCTGCATGCATCACAGGAACCATGGCATGGACCTAAATGATAACAAGTAAATTCCTTGCCTACACTCTGTGAAGAACATTCACAGTTGTTACAGTGTATTTTCTTCTGGTGTGTCATACAATCACTTCATGAAACAATCTAGAAAATATAACTATGGTCTTAGTACAGAATATAAATCTTACTAAACCTAATGGGGTAAAAGTGAGCCCACAGTGAGTTAAGGAGACCAGTGATTAGGGGCAGGGTGTCAGGAGACAGGTGAAAATGCAAATGTCTCTTTTTAAGAAAAGGAGAACTGGAAGTGCTGCCTGTAGTGAAATTGTGAAAATTTCAATTACTTAGGACCAAAAGGGGGGGTAAAGACTAAGGCCATAAGCATGGGGTCATCTATAGGGCAGCTGGGTTTACTGATATGAATATACACAAGGGTGACAAGCAATTGAAGTTCAGAGAGAAAGAGAAGTGCAAACAACAAACATTTTTTGAGAACTTTTTTTAGGGGTCAGATCCTTTAGGAAGTTTTCCTGGTTAAGATGCAGAGCAATGATGTGCATAAAACATCAATCACACTTTCAAAGAAAAATAGCCAAGGATCAAGGAGATTAAGGAACCTGTCAAGCTTATATGGCTATAAAGAGTTGTGACTTGGGTTTGAGTACATTTCTACTGCCTCCCATGCCACATTCAATTCACTGCCTCTTGCCCCACTCACCACAGGTCACATCTTCGCTAGAAGGTTCTGGGACATAAATCCAGTCCTTTGGGTTTCCAGGACCAGTTTACTTGTGAGTTCACACTCTCAATCAAAAACTGTGGTGTTAGATAATAGCAAAAGAGGAAAAGGACAATCATGGCAAAAATAAAAATAAATCAGAAAAGAAAGAAAAATGATGCATGATTATTATCAAGACTCTGAAGTGTAGCCTAAAAGAATATTGTTGCTTTGCAACTATATAAAACTGCCAAAACTAAAGTCAAAACATCATCTGCAGTAAAACTCTGAACTTTATAATCAATTTTCCAAACTTTTGGATGATATAGGTATTAGATTACTCCAGAAGGAGGAAAAATGTGGAAACATTTTCTTTTAAATGGGGGTGTGGTTTTGGCTCAGTGGTAGAGCGCTTGCCTAGCATGTGTGATGCTCTGGGTTCAATCTTCAGCATCAGATAAAAAAATAAATAAAATAAAAGTACTGTGTCCATCTACAACTAAAAATTTAAAAAGAGATTAAAATGTATATGGCATTCATATGGACTTTTGAATAAAAATTATATCTCTATGTTTATGTAAGAATCTGTATGAATATATAATTACCAAAGTTAATTTTATATATATGTAATTATATATAATTAATATTATTATAATATTACAATATAATAATAATTAATATTATATATTATATAAAATAGACTTTGATTAATATATGAGATAACTATATATTATAATTATGATTATATATGAGTTATATACATATGAGTTATATTTAATTATTAACTTTGTTATCTCATATATTTGTAAAAACCTTGCAATTTTTTTTTTATTGCTTGTTCACAACATTACAAAGCTCATGACATATCATATTTCATACATTAGATTGAAGTGGGTTATGAACTCCCAATTTTACCCCAAATGCAGATTGCAGAATCACGTCGGTTACACATCCACAAGTTTACATAATGCCCAATTAGTAATTGTTGTATTCTGCTACTTTTCCTATCCCCTACTATACCCCCTCCCCTCCCCTCCCATCTTCGCTCTCTACCCCATCTATTGTAATTCATTTCTCTCCTTGTTAATTTTCCCATTCCCCTCACAACCTCTTATATGTAATATTGTATAGCAATGAGGGTCTCCCTTCATTTCCATGCAATTTCCCTTTTCTCTCCCTTTCCCTCCCATCTCATGTCTCTGTTTAATGTTAATCTTTTCTTCCTGCTCTTCCTCCCTGCTCTGTTCATAGTTGCTCTCATTATATCAAAGAAGACATTTTTAGGGATTGACTAGCTTCACTAAGCATAATCTGCTCTAGTGCCATCCATTTCCCTGCAAATTCTATGATTTTGTCATTTTTTATTGCTGCATAGTACTCCATTGTGTATAGATGCCACATTTTTTTTATCCATTCATCTATTGAAGGGCATCTGGGTTGGTTCCACAGTCTAGCTATTGTGAATTCTGCTGCTATGAACATCGATGTGGCAGCATCCCTGTAGCATGCTCTTTTAAGGTCTTCAGGGAATAGTCCGAGAAGGGCAATAGCAGGGTCAAATGGTGGTTCCATTCCCAGCTTTCCCAGGAATCTCCAAACTGCTTTCCAAATTGGCTGCACCAATTTGCAGTCCCACCAGCAATGTACAAGAGTACCCTTTTCTCCACATCCTCGCCAGCACTTGTTGTTGTTTGACTACATAGTGGCTGCCAATCTTACTGGAGTGAGATGGTATCTTAGGGTGGTTTTGATTTGCATTTCTCTGACTGCTAGAGATGGTGAGCATTTTTTCATGTACTTGTTGATTGATTGTATATCCTCCTCTGAGAAGTGTCTGTTCAGGTCCTTGGCCCATTTGTTGATTGGGTTATTTGCTATCTTATTGTCTAATTTTTTGAGTTCTTTGTATACTCTGGATATTAGGGCTCTATCTGAAGTGTGAGGAGTAAAAATTTGTTCCCAGGATATAGGCTCCCTATTTACCTCTCTTATTGTTTCTCTTGCTGAGAAAAAACTTTTTAGTTTAAGTAAGTCCCATTTATTGATTCTTGTTATTAACTCTTGTGCTATGGGTGTCCTATTAAGGAATTTGGAGCCCGACCCCACAATATGTAAATCATAGCAAACTTTTTCTTCTATCAGGCAAAGAGTCTCTGATTTGATATCAAGGTCCTTGATCCATTTTGAGTTAACTTTTGTGCATGGCGAGAGAAAGGGATTCAGTTTCATTTTGTTGCATATGGATTTCCAGTTTTCCCAACACCATTTGTTGAAGATGCTATCCTTCCTCCATTGCATGCTTTTAGCCCCTTTATCAAATATAAGATAGTTGTAACTTTGTGGATTAGTCTCTGTGTCCTCTATTCTATACCATTGGTCCACCCGCCTGTTTTGGTACCAGTACCATGCTGTTTTGGTCACTATTGCTCTGTAATATAGTTTGAAATCTGGTATTGCTATACCGCCTGATTCACACTTCCTGCTTAGAATTGCTTTTGCTATTCTGGGTCTTTTATTTTTCCATATGAATTTCATGATTGCTTTATCTATTTCTTCAAGAAATGCCTTTGGGATTTTGATTGGCATTGCATCAAACCTATAGAGAACTTTTGGTAATATCGCCATTTTGATGATGTTAGTTCTGCCTATCCATGAACAGGGTATATTTTTCCATCTTCTAAGATCTTCAATTTCTCTCTTTAGGGTTCTGTAGTTTTCATTGTATAAGTCTTTCACCTCTTTTGTTAGGTTGATTCCCAAGTATTTTATTATTTTTGAGGATATTGTGAATGGAGTGGTTGTCCTCATTTCCATTTCAGAGGATTTGTCGCTGATATACAGGAATGCCTTTGATTTATGCTTGTTGATTTTATATCCTGCCACTTTGCTGAATTCATTTATTAGCTCTAATAGTTTATTTGTAGACCCTTTTGGGTCTGCTAGGTATAGAATCATGTCATCTGCAAATAGTGATAATTTAAGTTCTTCTTTTCCTATTTTTATGCCTTTTTTAAAGGCATAAAATTTTTTAAAAAAATTCTCAAATTAATGTGTTAAACAATCTTTTAGTTATAAATGATTTAAAAGACTACTACTTCCTAATTATAACATCAAGAAACACTTTAAAAATAATTATTTTTGCTGTGATGCCTGGTTTTTATGAAGTCTACCTAAAATCTATATAAGAATTCTTCATTGGCATGTCCAAGAATTTCTGCTAAATTTAGCCAATGAATGTACTATATTGATAATTTAAATGGAACCATTCAAAGGAGTCCATATGATGGTTTGGTTGTAACTCTTGTGTTTCAGCTCCTCAATGCAAATGGCCTTGCTAGTACTCTGTCAGAATCTTACCTGAGGTAGCACATAAGAAAATTTGCAGAACCTTCTGTAGCATATCTATAGTCATGAAAGGTTTTTGGGGAAAAAGCACCAAAATATGGACATTCTTAACATACTAAAAAATGAAATAATATTTGTAATGATCTTTTTAAATTTGTACTCTAATTTGCCCTTGCATATAATATATACTATATATGATTATTATATTATGTATTCATTATATTATATATGTATGTGACATATATTAATATAATATATACACACATATATATTATATCACTATACATATACATAATTAGAAGATGGGAAGTATACATTTTGATTACAGAGAATTTAACCTACAACATTTCAAGCCTATGTACACTTTAAAGTAATAACTGGAGAAAATTTTATACTAAAAAAGAAAAAATTATATGGAGATATTTGGTGTTATATAAATTACATTTGATATGAAATAGACTACTTATTTATTATTGTTGCTTATTATCTAACATTGAGCCCTCTTGAAATATAAACATTTGGAAAAAAATATTAGGGAGATCCAATAGCCTTTCAGGGTCAGCTTATGACTCAGAGAACAGAACAGAACATTTAAGACAACTACTTTGACAAATATCTTTGGAAGGAATGGAGAAATCTTGGGAAACTGATTTTGTTCTTTTTGGTTCTATTTGTTATTTTTAGATATACATTAAAGTAGAGTATATTTTGACATTTTATATATACATGGAGTACAACTTATTTTAATTAGGATCCCATTGTGGTTGTACATGATGTATAGTTTCACTAGCCATGTATGTATGTATGTATGATCACAGGAAACTTATGTTTGATTCATTCCATTGTCTTTCCTATTCCTAGCTCCTACCCCTTCCTTCACTACCCTTTCTCTAATCCACTAAACTTTAATTCCCCACCCCAACCCATTGTAAATTAGCATCAGCATATCAGAGAGAATACTTGACTTTTGTTTTTTGGAGATTGGCTTATTTCACTCAATGATAATTCCAGATCCATCCATTTATCAGCAAAAGTCATAAAGTCATTCATTTTTATGGCTCAGTATATTCCATTATATATATATAATGGAATATATATATATCACATTTTCTTTGTGCATTCATCTGTTGAAGGGCACCTATGTTTTTTCCATAGTTTAGCTATTGTGAGCTGAGCTGCTGTAAATATTGATGTTTAACTCCTTTGGATATATACCAAGGAGTAGTATAACCAGGTTAAATGGTGGTTCCATTCCCATTTTGGGTGGCAATTTTCATACTGCTTTCCAGAATGATTATACCAATTTGCAGTCCCTCCAGCAAGGTTGTTTGTGATTTGAGAGTTATGCCTGGGTCTTTTGAGTAGTAGACAGCCACAGAGTAATGCCTGTTTTAAGCACCCATCTCTGAAGGCTCTGAAGAACTTTCTTTCCCCTGCATCTCTAAATAGTGATGGGAAGGAATTACCATTATGGCAGTGATGGACCACTGTAAGACACAACTAATTGCTAGAGGAAAACCTGCTTTTCAGATAACTCAGAAGACAGAGTTTCAAGATGGGTATTCTGGATTCTGTGTGTGTTCAGTTTACCAGATGACTTCATTACCAATACCATTCATATACATTAAACAAACAAGATAATATTTTAAATAAGAATCATAATTAATGATTAATCATGGAAAACAAGAGAATAAACACAATTTTGTGACAGAAATCTTACAAAGCAACAATAACTAGAGGAAATGCAAACATTATGAGAACAAAGCTTAGTAGTTTGCATATAGATGTAAAAACTCTTCATATATTATATGAAGTGATAAATAATAAGCAAGGAATTATTTTAAATAATACCAATACATAATAGATACAAATATTGTCACATAACAAAACATTTAAGGATCTATTATAAATCAACTAGTAAAAGACAAACTTTCTTGTGGAAAAATTGTCTGGACTAACCTGGCCACTATGGTTAGTCCAGACAATGCACAAAATCAAAATTCAGTGTGGATTGCACATCTAAATGTTTGATCCAGTTGGAGATCCAAGGAATGCAAATGAACTCTTAATGAAATCAAATAACAAAGCAAATTATGTTTGTTTTAGGAATAAATGATCTTTTAAACTAAGGATTGGATTTTAAAGTGGTCCAAAATATCTGGTGGACAATTACCTAAAAAAATCTTATACTGTATTGAATCATCATGTTGAAGATGTCTTCAATGTCAACTACTAGCACAACAATCAAAGTTGTAAAAAATGACAAAAAGTAAAAAAATATATTGTCAGGTACAAAGTGATAAGTAATCTATTAAATGGAATGTTAATATTCCATTAAGAAAACATAACAGATATGCTGGGCATCTTTTGTAATTGCTAGAATTAGATCATTTCTATTTCTCTACTTATGCTATTAGCCTTTGTTAATTACCATGAGACACATACCCTCACACACACACACACACACACACACACACGTATGCACATAATGGACCAAGTTCTGCTATGGAGTAACCAAGTGTCATCACTTCTCCTATATCTTGACTGGAAGACTGCTTTTAACAGAACTGACGCTGTTTTAACAGTACAGAGATGTCTGAAATTTACTGTCCCTTGATTTTTATCTGTTATATTCTTGGAACTCACTCTGTTTTTGTTATGAATATGACATGATTCTTTAGCTTCTTTGTGAACTCTATAAGATGGTCCAATCACAGTCACCCCTGGCCATCCTTTAGGGGATTGGTTCTAGGTTCATGCAGGGGGTTGCTCATGTCCTTTACATAAAATGGCTTAGTACATATGTGCTAATAACATTGGGACAGTCTTCATATGTTTTAAAACAACTCTAGTTTGCTTATAATACTTAATACGAGGTGAATGTCATATAAATAGTTGTTATGCTGTATTGTTGTGGTAAAACATTACAAGGAAAAAAGTACATGCTCAATAGAGATGTGAAGATTTCTAAATATTTTCAATCCACACTTTGTTGGATTATGGATGTGGCATGCAAGACAATAGAAGGCCAAGTGTTCTTAGGTTTGCTTCCTTGTTTAAAATACTCTAGTTTGGTTTCTGTTGATAAAAAAGAATTCAATATAACATATATATTTACCAAGCAAAGATGATAAATATTGGTGATTATGCAAAGAAAGCCATAAATCAGCATATTCAGTGTTTTGTGATTTTACCATTATTTTTCTTTTTAATGTGTTTGTTTTCCTGCTCTTCAACATAAACGAACATATATTATTAATATTAACTAAAACAAATAATAGAAATATATTTTACAATGTACTAGAAAAAATTAATGTGCAATAACTATTTAAATGCTGTATTATCACAACTCGAATTTCAATTGTAATGCCTTATAAATACACAAAAGTGCAATCATTTATAAATTGAGAAATACAAATCAAAATAGAAAGACATAATAGTTCACATAATAGATTAATAAATAATAATGTTGGAAAACAGCAGTTGGTGAGGATGTTGCAAAAATTAAGTGTCAAATTATTATTAGTTTTGCAGGTCAAGATACTCTCAGTACAGAGTAATTACAAAGTAACTATTGAAACTTTTAAGTAGAAATAATTGATCCATCAGTTCTTCATCTTCATGTGTGATTATATACTAAGAAAGCAAATAATTAGTTAAAATGTAAGAACGTATAAGCAAACATATCAAAGAAAATAAGGTATAAGCAAACATTTCAAAGGTATAAGCAAACATATCAGAGAAACTAACCTGAAACTTCTGTAATAAGCATTTGTTCTCACAAGAGTTATTTAAAATCTAAATTCAAATTTAACTCACCCAAATTTCCTGGATGACAAAGTTGTTCATCCTTTCAAGGGCATAAATACCCTTCTCAATATTCAGGAAGGGGATCTCATTACCACTTTCCTTTCTTCTCAATCTGGAGAATGACACAATTAGGTGCCTTACAAAGAAGTCGAAATAGCCTCAGCCTGCTGTTGGCACTACAGTCTCATTCAGGGATGAGGTCCTTATGCCCAGCTGTGGTTATTCTCATTCACTCATTTCCCCATCGCTGTGTCCCATCTCTGTTTCATCTCTCTTCTATTTTCTAGGTACAAGCAGTTATGTGGGTTTTTAAAAGATAACCTCCTTCTTTATTTTTCTGTTGAGGACCCAATTACAGACACAACATCATTATCAGCTGCATGCAGAGCAACTCTTATAAAAATATTTAAAAAATTTTTATAAAACATTATAAAAACATTTCTTATAAAATCACGTTTAAATAGACAGTAGCAATACAATGGCAGTCATCATTATAGGTGTATTCACTTTTTACCAGTGAATTATTTTTATTATCATTTGAAACTGCTTTACATAGTTATCTTTAAGATTGATAGATTGAAAATATTATATATTGTATATTACAGAAAAACAGGAAACTTTTAAAGATCCATTGGAAACAAACTTTATATTGCGTGAAGCATTATTATAGTGAAGCTCTAACCTGTTATGAAAAAATGTCCAACTATTTTAATAAACTAAGACATACATGAATGTATTAGGTATCTTTTGTTTGGGGATACCACACACTGAGAGGTTTAGAACAGTGTGCATTGCATGCACCACATAGCTTCTGTGTGAGGATTTCAGGGATAGCCTAACTTGTTCTTCTGCTCAGAATTTCACAAGGTTGCAGTCAATGTGTCAATGTGACTGCATTGCTTTCTGAAGCTTAGGATCCTATTCCAAGCTCAAATGATTATCAGTACAATTCCTCTCCTGCTTCTGTAGGAGTATGATCTCACTTTCCTCTCTGGCTGTCAGCTGGAAGCTGCTTTTAGCTCTCAGAAGCCACCCTAAGTTTATTGCCAGGTGGCCTTTTTTTCAGGTTCTCTCACAGACCTCTGACAGCATGACAGCTGACTAAAAGACTAGCAAAACTCCTTGTGGCTCTATTGTGTTGTGATGAAGTCATCTATAATATAAGAATCACAGATGTAACTATCCTATCACTTTATTACAGTCTGTAGACAGAACCAAGTCAAAAATTTCACCACAATTAAGGGAAGATTTTTCAAATCCTTGGCACAAAGGGATTACCTTTTTTATGTCCACCATGATGTGATGAGATTACTCTTTAATCCTTTCTTTTCTTTTCTTTTCTTTTCTTTTCTTTTCTTTTCTTTTCTTTTCTTTTCTTTTCTTTTCTTTCTTTCTTTCTTTCTTTCTTTCTTTCTTTCTTTCTTTCTTTCTTTCTTTCTTTCTTTCTTTTCTTTCTTTCTTTTTTTTTTTTGGTACCAGGAATTGAACCTAGGGGTTATTAACCACTAAACCATATCCCCAGCCCTTTATTTTTATTTATTTATTTATTTATTTATTTTGGTAGCAGGGATCGAATTCAGGGGTACTCAACCATTGAGCCACATCCCCAACCCTGTTTTGTATTTTATTTAGAGACAGGATCTCACTGAATTGCTAAGTGTCTCGTCATTGCTAATGCTGACTTTGAACTAGCCGATCCTGTCTCAGCCTCTAGAGCCACTGGGATTACAGGTGTGAGCCACTGCTCCAGGCTTTAATCTGTTCTCAACATCTTATTAGCCCAGCTTTTAAGATAAACAAGGAGGTAGGGTGAGCAAAGACTAATTTATTCCCATTAGATTCTTTCTTGTGATTTGACCAGCCTATCACAGTGGAAGAGTTAAATATTTCAGGTCAGTTGAACTAGTCCTTGTGGAAAGATGCATGGGAGAATCCAATTTAATGTATAGTACCAAATTTAGAGAGTGGTCAAAAGTGTGAAGTATCTTGATCAGATAATATTAACTTGACATGATTCTCCTTAAGGAGGAAAAAAAACCAAAACAACAGCAACCTTTATTTTGTCAGAAAATACTTGACTTATATGTATCATAACTAAATGTCCTTCAAAAGATAAATTTCAAAGTATTTTTGGAAGTAGTTTTTTAAAAAGATAAGAGTCAATCAATCTAAATTGAGGCTAGAGGGAGATTTTGGTTAAAATAATACAGGATATTCATATGCATTCTATATTTATTCTTTGAGCTAAAAATCAATTGAACCAAAATGATCATGTTTATTTATACATGAAGAAGGATATGACATAAAGATAAATATAATTTCTAACCTCCTTTTACTTTTTCAAACAGTAAGCATAAAATACACAAATGGAACATGAATTTGGAGAAGTTAATATTTAATATGAACTATAACAATTTTTGAAGTAGATAGTCTTCCTCAGGGACATTTTGTATGAAATATAAACCTAATGTCTCAGTAGTATGCAGTTGGAGAATGTAATCAAGCAAGGACAAGTGACGATATATTTTAAAAAAATGAGGGTTTGGTTGTTAATTTCAGTGCCTATAGCTCCTCTGATAAAATGTCACATTTTATGGGGGTTTTTTGCAAAAAAAACAAGTGACTTTGTACTTCTTTTGTTCTTTGTTATTGATATATAGAATATTCTATGGTACTTGATTAAAGACTTTTGTATGTGATATATGTATGTATATATATGTACACACACACACACACACACACACACACACACACCTGAAAATTAGTAATCTCACACTAAGTATGCTGCTTTTTATTTTTTTCCTAAATTTATTCTAATAGGTAAACATGTAAACTGTATCTATTGACAAAAACACTTTCCCTTTACAGATTAAAGATGTATTTATAAATATCAACTAATTTTTTCATATGCTTTTAACTATTTTTTAGTCAGAAAGTTTTAGTAGACAGTGTAAATAATGAGTCAAATATTTGGGGAGGCACTCATAGTAGGGATACCTAGAAATAGCTGTTTTTATATTAAGTTGTTCATCATAATAAATGATATCTTGAGAAAAACCTGGTTGAAAAGCAGGTGAAGGAAAGGATTATGAAATACTCTTAAAGCCTTCTCTAATAACAAGTGCCTACTCTCCTATGTGAAAACATTCTCCATCGTTTATTCCATGCTGAAGGAAAAGGATCACTGCATTCTAGCTCTCTCTAGGCTTCTTGTCTCACTTATGGGTGAAAATGAAAGGCAAAATATACCTTAGTCTACAAGAGTCAGATAAGAAAGTAACAATCTATCAGTACAACAATAGGGATCCAAAATAAAAATAGGGTATTAAAGATAAAAGACCTGCAAGGACACATGAGTCTTGAGGAGGAGTACTTAAAGAAGTCCATTGTCAACAGAAGAGAAAAAACTATAGCGTTAGAAAAATCTAAGCCTCTTGTACCTATAGCCTCAGAGAACCAAGACTCACTGATATCCTAAGATGCCTACCAGTGCAGTAAGATCTCTTTACTCACTTCCAATTACGTAATTCAAAAGAAATTACAAGGCATGCTGAAGGTAAGAAAAATAATCTCCAAAGAGAACACAATAATCAGAATGAGACTTAGATATGGTACAGATGTTAGAATTATCAATCAGTGGATTTAAATAACAATAATTAATGTTAAAAGCTTCAATGGAAAGCAAAAAAAAATGCATATGAATGAAAGGGAAATGGAAGCAGAGAAATGGAAACTATAAAGAAGTCAAACTGTTATGTTAGAAATAAAAAAAAAAATCTGTTAAGAGACAAATGCCTCTGTGTTCGACAACAGACTTCACAAAATTGAAGAATGAGTCAGTGAGTTTGAATTTCCCATAGAAATTTCCTAAAGTGAAATGGAAAGAAAAAGTAATAATAGTAATTTAAAAGATAAAACTGGATGGATCATCTCAAACCTGTGGGATTACTTTTAAAAAGAGGGTTATAAACAGAATTGCAATGTTAGAACTACAAAAAGAGATAACAGAGTAGAAGAAATATTGCAGATAATGTTTGAGAACTTCCCACAACCAATGATTTCCCAAATTTAAGTGCAGACCAAAGGATCTTAGTAAACAACAAGCAGGATAAATATTAGATACTTGGCTTATAATTGTTATTAGCATTACTCTAGAAAATATTCATTGGATTCTTTCAATGGGTCAAACATTGTTTTAAGATCTATTTCTTAATTTATTGTAACATTCCAACTACAATCCAATAAAGCAGGTACTATTTTTACAGCAATTTTATTAACAACAACAACAAAAAAATCCAAAGAGACTTTAACTGATTTATCTTGCATGATAGAGCTAAAAGCTTGAACGAGGTAGTCTGACTATAAAACTTATATCCTAAAACTATATAATCAGTGGCAGAAAACCAATCCACATGTTATCATTCATAAATGGGGAATTATTCAGATTTTCATTTCTGTGACCAAAGTACCTGACAAGAACAATTTAGAGGAGGAAAAGATTATTTGGGGCTCACAATTTCAGAGGTTATCCTATTCCATCTCTATGGCCTGAGGTGAGGCAGAAGGTCATAATATAAAGAAATTACTCAGAACATGATATCCAGAGAGTGGGGGTAAGGGTTAGGGACAAGATACAATCCCCAAAGGTACATGTTCAGTGATTTCTTCCTGTGATGTTCCATCTACCTATCATAACTACCAAATGGTAACAATAGATTAATCCACTTACAGCTCTCAGAATTTGATCATTTCACCTCTGAACAGTACTGCATTCCCAAACACATGAACTTTTCAGAGGACATTAAAGATCATAATAAATATTCACTGTCAAATATGTGAGATATTGAGGGATTACCAAACTGTAATTTTATCTTGCTTATATTTAGAACACCTATAAAATAATATAATTTCCCTTAAATGCTAAAAATGAAATCTTTGCTTTGGGCAGAACAAGCAAATTAAAAAATACATACATATATACATACATACATACATACATACATTCATACAGTTGTGGCTTACAATAGAAATAAATATCTCACCAAAAAACAATTCCTTTAATTATATGTATATTTTATGAATTGCAAATTCATATATATATATATATATATATATATATATATATATATATATATATATATCTGTGAAAAATTAAGTTTTTCTCCCTCCATATTCCTGAGAACCAACTGAAGATTAAGAATTAAGGACACCTCTATTTGTATGATTTATGTTTGCCCAAATTTTCACCTAGGAATATAAGCCTCTAAAACAAAAAAAAAAAAAAAAGAAAGAAAAAACAGTTTTACATTTCTATTCAGAAAATTCTTGCAAGCTATTTATTTTTCCCAAGAAAAGATTTAGTTCATTTAGGCAAACAAATCTTCCTTCAGGCAATAGATTGCCAACCTGTTCAAAAACACTCGCTTATTGGACAACTGTTTACTTCTCAATTCTCTCATCTCATTGTGTCCACTGATGCTACAATGTTTGCCCAAATCCAAATACTCATCTTCTTTTAAAGGTTTGGCGTAATCTGTTTTATTTCAGATCCCAATGTCCTCTTCTGATATGTCCCTTCTGAGGCACCAGTAAACTTAACTTTGCTGGATTAACAGATAACTGTTAATGTTTTAATGACATCAACTGTCAACACTTGTATAGCTGGAGAGCTGTTACCTACATTATATACCATAGAAGTATAAACGTTTCAGCTGGGTGTGGTGGTGCACGCCTGTAATCCCAGCAGCTCGGGAGGCAGAGACAGGAAGATCTTGAATTCAAAGCCAACCTCAGCAATTTAGCAAGACCCTGAGCAACTCAGTGAGGCCCTGACTCTAAATAAAATTTAAAAAAAAAAAGAAGAAGTATAGAAGTCTCATTTTCCCACTTAATGAGAAGCAGAATATCAGTGAAAGCAGGTGATTTATGCCATAGCACACAGGGGAAAGATATACAACCTGGTGTGTGACATAGTTTGACTCAAAGTTCTCAAAGGTCCACTGTATTTTTTCTCTATGTGAATTAGCTTCTTTAAATAACCCACTCACTTCTGTGGAACAGAATGATTCATATAAATCTAGTTTTCACCATTCTCTGTGCTTCAGTCCCACATTTCCAACTGCCTGCAGGACTTTTCCACTTGAGCACATTTCTGTCATCTGACACCATTTAACTGACACCATTTAAACTAAACTCATCTATGCCAAAAATGTAATTCTCTGGACTTCATTATTAGGCTGCAATTTGACAGTAATTTTAAAAATCTTATGCATACATTTCTTGTCTCCCTATTAACATTGTAAATGTCCCCAGGAAAAGGATCTTGTATGATACTTCTCAATATTGTCCTCCTCTTCTGAAAAGCACAATGCGATGCACGAGGGGCTCAGGAAAAGGGAGAGCAAGGGAGGGTATCTGAATTAAAACATGAAAGTGATTGAGCTATAAGTCATTTTAATTACTACATTAATTTAGGTTCAGTGTGACATTTAAAATTCAATTCAATTTGATTCAATGATCATGAGCTAGTATCATTGAAGGTGCTCAAGAAAAAAACCCAGGGATACTTACAGAGGATAATTATTGTACCCTGACCCCTAGGCAAGCAGCTCTTAGGTTTCTGTACTATAAAATGATCCCCAGAGTTGAAAATAGAAAGGACTGAGGGGGAAAAAAAGGAAACAGTTGGGAATTATTTTTGATCCTTTTTGCTTCCTCTCAACTGAACAGTTGACTATAGAGAGACTTTTCCATTTTAAAGGAGATATGGAGAGAAAGCATTTTTAAAAACTTAAATGTAATTTATATTTAAAGTTTGACCTTTTTAAAATGTTACACAGCAATTTTATGTATTTATGGGGTGCAATTTGATGTTTTGATATATGTGCATGTTGTAAAATGTTCATATTAAGGCAGTTAATTAGCTTATCCACTATCTTAAACACATATTACTTCCTTGTGGTGAAAACATTCAAAAGTCCTTTCTTTCAGCTACTTTGAAGCATCCAAACCATGAGTGTTAACTATAGGTATTCTGCCTTGTAGTATGACATAGGAAGTATTTCTCTTGTAACTTTTTATCCATTGGCTAGGGAATGTAAATAAAAATTGCAGTGAGATATCTCCTCACTCTTGTTAGGACGCTTATCATCAAAAAGACAAAAAAGAAGTGTGGGGGAAAAAGGAACCCAAGCACAATCTTCATGGGAAGGTAAATTAATACAATCATGGAAAATAGTATGGAGGTTCTTAAAAAATTAAAAAAAACAATAAGAATCACATTTAAATAAGGGAAGATCAAGTAGAGGGACAGAAAAAGTAGGAGAAAGTGAGCCCAGCATTACAATCTGAGAAAAAAACCTCAGAAAGGAAACCTTTGATTAACCATGTAAGTTGGTAATCGTTGTATGACTATTAGTATCAGAACTGTGTGCAATACCCATACATATACATGTCCCTAATACTGAGCCTCACTCCACACATTCATTTACCTGGCTCTTAAGTAGGAGTGAACTTAAAATGCTGCCTCTGCTGCCTGATTTTGTTTCCTTTCATTACACAAAAATGGAGTACATCCCCTACTCAGGTACAGGAGAAGAACACCATGTAGAGAACCCTAAGTCACAGTCCTCCAAAGTGCCTAAAGAGACAACCAGTCTCTCCTGTCTTCTCACTTATAGAGGAACATGTGATTTTAAAACAACTGTCATCATACCATAGTTATTAATGTTCAATTATTTTAAATATATAATATTTTATTGTCTTTTAGTTTACATTGCAAGTAGAACCATTTAATTCATTTTAAAATATCACTTATAGTCATAAATCACTTTTAAAATATACCTTTTGTTATGGGAAAGCATTTTGAAGTATTAGACAGTATTTTATCTCACATATTTATTTCTTGTCCTTAATCCTAATTCATTCAACATCATTTAGTCACTTTTCTTGCAAACTTAAAATAAACACTTGCACTCATATAAATTGTGTTTGAAAACTATTTCACTCTATAATGTAGAACAAATATTTCTATAATATTGAAGTTGTTTTTTCATTTGAAACATATCATCTTCAATTAATATTTGGCATTCATACAGCTAGAAAAAGCAGCTTTTTTCCTTAGGAATGTAATAGAGTAGGATTCATTTTAATTTTCTTAATGAAAGCCTGATGTTCTTTCCTCAGTAAAGTGAATAGGGAAGGTTCATTGGTATTATAATATTATTGATATATTTACTGATTTTCACACACTGATCTTGTAAAAATTATATCAGAGATTTCCTTAATGGTATCTTTTCAAAATACCCAATTTTTCTTCCTCTTTTCATATTTAATTAACTAGATCAGGTGATCCAGGTTGAGTTAGTTCTACTTCTATTCTGGAGATCATTTGGGCCACCTCCTCTCATACTGAATACTTCCAAGTAGTTTTAATAAAATTCTCATTGTGTGTTTGTTTATATGTTGCCGCAAACTGCCCAGCCCGGCCGGCTGAGTCCCGCTCCTGCTGCCGAGCACTGCCTGCGGCACCCCTGCTGAGCGATTCCCTGCTGAGCTGTCAGTGCACGCGGGCTTGCAATCTTGCAACCCGGTTGGGCACAAAAACACAAGCCAGTCAAACTGAGACAAAGTTTTATTTAGAGAGAGGCCGTGTGCGTCCCCTAACAGGTGGGTCCGCCACGTGTGTGTGTTCTACCTGAGCCGGGGGGTTTCCCCTTCCCCCGGAACACCCTCCTACCATCCTTTCCCAACCAATGGGAACTCTCCCATTACAAGAGTGACATGAGTAACCTGAGTTCTGAAAATGGGCCCAGCTAGACAGCATGAGTCCAATTACCATATGAATGTGAATTGCTGGCTGGCAGTCATAAAATCCAAAGGTGCCTGTATCAATATTTTTGCTGTGGCTCCTAACAATATGTATGCATTTTCCCAAGCTTAATATAATACTGAATGTGTTCCTAAGTCCCTTTGTGGTCGATGGTAACTGGGCTACCTTGTCATGGGAGGTAGAGACTTGGAATCAACACACAGACTCCGGGAGCTGGTGAGAGAACTGGCTGGAGACCCATCTCAGGTTGTCGTCCAGTAGCTCAGTTTATTTTTGGAATGCATACAACTGTTATAGGGTTCGAGTGGGGCGTGCCTGTCAATCATACATAAGCAAGACAATATCCAGAAGCCAATCATCTTCTGCCTAATAATTAACTGCACTGTGAGGAGACTCTAAATATTGCTGTTGTGGCAGAAAGCAATCTGGAAGGGACTTTGGCTCTTACTAAGTCAGGGGTTTCATGCCTTGAAACCCCTTTGGCAATGCTAACCACAAGTGCTGAGGATGTGGTTTCACCCCATCCTGCAGGTGCTTCTGTCAGGCCTGAAGGAACATGGATATTTCAAGCACTTCCAAGCTGCTAGTATCTGCTAGCTGTGACTGAAAGTTATTCCAACATAATATTTAATATATTTTTTAGTTAAAAGATATTTTGATATCATAATTTGGTTCTACAGTTATTTCTTGTTCTTAAATGTTATGTGCAATGCCATCTAAACTTCTTTTCTATTGTAAGCCCTAGTAATTGTAATCATGTCTCATACAAAAATAGGGCAGAAGACTCCCTTATAGCAGGATGTGACTTTTTCCCCCTGCAGTTTGGATGGTTGGCATGAAATTATTCACATAATATGGCCCATCCTCAAGGGACAAAAGAACACTTATCTATAAAATGTCTGATCAGCGTTTGTATTTCAGTAAGAGGACAGGATGCACATTGTCCCATATGAAGAATGGACTCATGAACTTAGTGGCAGTTACATTGAGATGTCACTTCTTGAGTTGACTACCTATCCTGGCAATGTTACCAAAATCTTTTACATGTCACATCTCAACTGCTCCTCATTCACCTTAGCCATCAGGAAAAAAATATATACACAGAAAGTGTCTCAGGCTCTTTTCATTACATATACTAAATAAATAAATATGAAATTATAAAAATCATTAAATAAATGTCTTCGAAACTGTGAAATGCATTTTCAAAGAGATAATTTATATGGGGAGAGTCCCGGAAGAAGACAAATTTCTAAAGGGTCTATCATTTGATACATGTTGACATGAGTCTCAATCCATTAAAATCATCAGTTTGCTTCTGAGGCTGCTGAGGCTCATGGGACACCTGTGCCTGGATGTGTTGAGGCCAGCTGTCAATGGCCTGAAAATCCCAGGAGGACATGGTACTCAGGACCTTCCTGTAACATTTTGAACAGTGTACAAAAAAGGACTCGTCCCACTTATTGTTCTTCCATCTTGTTACCTTACAAAAGAAAGCAGTAGGTGAAGAAGGTTTAGAAAAGCTGATGCACAATTATGGTACAACGTTAAGGAATATATTTGCAATAGTTTTTGACCTAATCTGCAAGATAATGCTTAACAATTTGCTTAGGAGAGAAAAATAACTGCAATATTTGTAACATAAAAAACAAAACAAAACAAAACTCACAAGAACAAACTTCTTTGTATATGACATTTGTTTTTGTTGTTGTTGTTAAATAAGTTATCCCCAATGCGGGTTCTTTTTTTTTTCAGAAATATTACCATAATTTTAGTTGCTTTTCATATTATCACTGCACATAGGTAAATTAAAAAGCATTCCTAATAAGCAATGCTAATGTCAGAATGTAATGCATTTCAATGCAACACTATATTTTTTTAATATTTGGCTTCCAGAAGAGGGTCTTAGTGTTGATCAGACATAATTGTTTATATGTAATTACATGCATATAAAATTATTATGTGATAGACATTTAATGAAATACAAATGAAAATAGAACTAAATACAAATAAACATTGTTAAAATGCATTATTAATAAAACTGACAAAGAATCCCTGGGACAATACCAGTATAAGCAAAAGTAATTAGAATGACAATATTTACTGACAATCTAGTTAATTAAGCTTTAACTTGCTTTTGCTGGTTAAACCTTAGCTGTGGACATTTTATGCAAATGTTTTCATGTAAAGTCTCACACAGCAAAAATTCCAATCCCCTTTCTTTATTTTTATTTGCAGATTAACTGAAAAATCATTTGAAAAAAAAATTAATATTTGTCTCAATTACTCTCAACAACTTAGTTTCTCTTGTGGTTATGTTTCTTGAAAATGAGTTTAAGTTACATTTATAGACGTAAAAAGGTAACTTTTTAAGTAAAAATAATGATTTGGAGCTTACCAACTAAAGTTTGTCATTTTTCCCTTTTTCTATTGATAGTAGGAATATCTTATCTTCCTTCTCTTTCTCTTTACTTTAATTAAGAAGTTATTATTTGTATTATAGACACAAGATTACTTCAGGTTTGCCTGACTCCCCTACTTTACTGATAAAGCACTTACTCTATCAAATGCAATATTTTATGTCTGACAAGCTGATTTAGAAAATGCTGCTTGATCAGTTTTGGTGACTAAGCATGCAATAGTAGTTAAGCTCTGCCCCCAAATTTGCACTGCTCATGTAAATGCATCTTGATTATTTAAGGAATAATGGTTACATTCAGGTATTCAGTCATACAAGAGCCATAGTCATTTATGGAGGATGGGTAGTTGGGGTTCCAATATTTATTGAGGTATAGCAAACCTCCTAGATTTTAGTGGCTTAAAATAACCACTCTCACATGATAGCTCATTCTCTGCTTCAGGAATTAGGGCTTGGCACAGAAGGAATGATTTATTTCTAATGGAAATTCCCCAATAGGTAAGAATAATCTGAGCATTTAGAGTTATGTTTATATTATTTTAAAATTATTTGGATTATATATGTATATATGATATATTATTATATTATACACTGTGGATATAATATATATAAAATATCCATAACACCTTAAAAATATATACATATATTTTTTTAAGGTGTTATGCATTGTGAAATGTTTACTACAGTCAAATAAATTAACTGTGAGTTTATGGATGTACCTCACATGGTTTCTGTGTGTGTGTGTGTGTGTGTGTGTGTGTCTATTAAGAGCACCTAAAATTTATTCTATAGCAAACTTCCATCGTACCATACATTATTATTAAATATGGATTTTATGCTGTATATTAGATTTCTGGACTTCCCCATCCTTATGACCGAAATATTATACCCATTTCATCTGCCCTCAAATCCTGGTAACAACTATTTCTGTGTAGTGGTCTTTTTAAAAAAGATGTTCCACATAGAAGTGACATCATGTAGTACTTTTTCCTTTCTGGGCCTTACTTGTTTAGTTTAGCATAACATGTTTGGGGTATATTTATAACGTTACAAATGTTAAGGTCTCTTATTTTTGAGGTAAAAATAAACATGGTCCATTGAAATAGATATTCACAATTTCTTTTTCCATTCATCCATCAACAGATACTTAGATGGTTTCCATGTCTTGGCTATTATATATAATGCTTGTAATGAAAATAGAAATACAGATACCTCTAAAAGTGCTGATATAAATTCTTTTGGGAATATACCTTAAAAAATAACTAATGGTTAAAATATAGGATAGTTCTTTCTTTTTTTCAGGTTTTTGTTTTTGGAGGAACCGCCATACTGTTTCCATAATGGCAATACAAATTTACATTCCAACCTTGTAACCAATATCATGGATTCCCTTTTCTCTCTCCAACACTTATTTCTAGTCTTTTTGGTAAAAGCCATTGTTGTGACTTGCAAGGCCATTAATTCAGGCTCCTGGAGTAGGCAATGAGGGAATGGAGGGGAAAAAAAGTAGACACACAAATAGAGAAAAAGCTGTGTTTAAGTGGTTGACTACAATCCTTGTAGGGAGGTAGTGACACACAACAAGCTCAGCACATTTATTATATAGGTATAAATATATAAAAAAAGATTTATTGTGAGAAACTTTCTTCAAAGTAAACAGAACCAAGATTATGAGCATGAGCAGCCCCATTATGATTATCAGCTTGCATCCCTAACTTTCTACCCCGGAGCAGCCTGAGTCTGACCTCAAAGTCAAGAACTAGTCAGAACTAAATAGCCCCGAGGCTGGAACCAAACCTCTTATTGAACAGTGTGTCACCATAGCAACTGGACAGTCTCAAATCGATGCCTTTGCACAGAGAGTTCCCAGGAGTGGCATCACCTCTGTCACAGGATAGTTCAAGACCCATAATTCACTCACTGCTCCTGACAAGTTATTTTAACAAGCCTGAAGTCATATCTCTTTATAGTTTTTTATTGCCATTTCTCTAATGATTATTGATTTTAATCACCTTTGTATGTATCTGTTGGTAATTTTTTTCAAAATTGATAATAAATTTACTTTTTAACTGACACATAAAACATAATATGTATGTATATTTACTGGGTGGTATATGATGTCTGGTTATATGTATAGGCTATATAATGTTTGGATCAGATTAAATGTATCTATCTTATCAAATAATTATCCTTTTATTATGGTGAAAACATTAAAAATCCTTGCTTCTGTCTTTTTTCTTATTCTCTACAGTACATTATTACCTGTACTCATCTCACTATGCAACACTATACTAGAACTTCTTGTTCCTATCTGTGTCTTAGGAACCACTGATCAACTTTTCCCTGACAGCCACAGATTTTCCCTAGCCTTTAGTAACCACCACCCAACTCTCACCATTTATGACCTCAAAAATTTTAGATCCCACATATTGATGAGATTTGCTTATTTCATTTAACAAATAATTTTTAGCTCTATGTTGTCAAAAATAAAAGGATTCTTTATTTTTATTGCTGAATGATAATCCAATGGGTACATCTTTCTACATGTATTTTTCCTTTCATTAATTGATGTATATTTTGGTTGTTTCCATTTCTTAGTTATGGTGAAAAATCTACAATGAGCATGGGAGAGCAGAGATCTCTTCAATTTACCAATTTCATTTTCTTTAGAAATATATCCACTGTTGGGATTGATCAATCATAGAGTAGTTGTATCTTTAAGTTTTTGAGGATCTTACTGTTTTCGATAATATTGTTACTAATTTGCATTCCCTGCAATAGTTTGCAAGGTTTGCTTTTTCTCCTCACAAGCACTTGTTATCTCTTGCTTCTTTAGTAACAGCTATTCTTACTGAAAAGAGATAATTTATCACTGTCATTTTGATTTGCATTTCTTTGATAGTTAATGATGTTGAGCACTTTTCATATACTATGAGCCATTTGTATATCTTACTTTGTTTTGAGATCCTTACTTATTGGTTATTACCCCATTTCAGATGTATAGTTAACAACTATTTCTTTCCATTTTATAGTTTGTTTTCTCTCTGTTGTTTGTTATCTACTTTTTTTTAATGTCTACTTTAAAGTTAGCTGATTTAATTTTTTTCTTTGTTTGCTGAGATGTATGAGTTCCTAATATATCTTAGATGTTTTTGATGTGCGCACACGTGTGTATGTCTGTGTGGCACTGGGGACGGAACCCTAGGCTTAATGCATACGCTAGATCCCCAGCCCCTGTTTTAGAAACGGAGGCATTCAGGAAGCCAATGATAAAAGATAATCAAGTGGAAGTAGTTTGACCTGTTACAAACTAGCCTCCAAAGCATCAGAGCACAAACCCTTCTATATTTTAAGGGAATAGTATATAAAAACTAATCTTGGTGTCAAAGAATGTGGGAGCCATGTTTGAAATTTGCCATCTGTATTTTGTGAGGCTTAAGAGAGAATTGCAGAATTTAGCCAGAGGATACTTCTTATAAAGGCCAGAGAGAATAGTCTGAAATCTTATTCTAACAAAATATTACTTAACAAATATTAATTAACAACACATCTAATTTTGATACCATATCTAAAAACTAGTCACATCCTAGGGTTGGAATATAAAAAATAGAATGTGTAAGAGAAAGGTAATGAAGATTAACTATCCACTTATACCTTTATTTTGTTCCACATAGCATATTGGAAAAATAATAGAATTATTTTACTATTTTTGATAGCTTTATTGTGATTCATTTTTTACTAAAATGCATAAAGTCTTCTAGAAATTTGTTTAATAACTTTTTTATTCTAAAGCTTTTCACACAAATGCTAAGTGAACATAGAATTAATTAGAGCACACATCTTCACATTTAATGTGAAAAATAAAGTGAATAAATGAATAAATAAATACAGTGAGGCTTTTAAGATCTTAATTATATGAAGCTTTCAGAAAACATATTTATTCTGAGTAAATTGGGAAGATGTTAGTTCCTTGTATTATTTAGGATAATTCAAAATCATCATCATAAAATCATTCAAAATAATTTACTATAGAAATAAAACGAATATAGTATTCCCTTTGTATTGTGGAAAAAATAAAATCTGCAACATAAATATTATACAGTTAACACTTTGGGGAAAGGAAACGTTCAAAATGCTTATTTGTACTTACATGCATATACCACACTGAATCCCAACATCAAGTATATTAACAAGACACTAATTGAAAGAACAAAAGTCTATAAATACATTCCAAAAAGATCAGTAGATTAGAGAGACAGAAGCAGAGTGAGGGAGGTAGAGGAAGGGGGAAGTTTTAGGAAGTGAATTAGAATAAACTATTTTCCATGTTTTTGTGATTATATAAAAATGTATCCTAATTTTATACATACCTAAAAACAGCAACAAATTCAGTTTTTAAACAGAACAGCCCGATGTGTTGGTATTATTTCCAAAAGATTACAAAATGAAAACTATGAACAATAAAACCATTAACATTGATTTTTATGTCCAGTATAATAAAATGTTTGTCACTGTACATGCAGTCTGAAAGAGATACTTTTACTGCATATCCTCATTATTGATACAGAAATGTCAGAAAAAAATTAAATGTGATATTCTTCACCTCATGGATTTGTCATCAGAGATTATTGCCTATGTTTAATCATTTTCTATAAATGCAGGACTGAAGTTCATGTACCTAAATGAGAGAGTCTGGTTTATTATATCAAATCCTCCAGAAGCTTATACATAATATAAAAAAAGAATAAATATCTCTTGGGGATTTATTCAGTTAATTTGAATGGTTAAATATAGTTATTATCTTTTAAAACAGCAATATGTTATAATCCTCTGGATTATTATCATTATTTACTCATTCATTCAAAATTTTATTCAACACAGATATTTGGAATATGTCATGAAACAAAAAATATATTCTTTTGTGAAGCAACACAAAATAAATAAGTAAATTATATGGTATGTTCATACGTGACAAATGTTAAAAGAAAAAATTGAAATGTTAGTCAAATAAATAAATATTTAGAGAATTAAGGATTCATATCATGGCTTATAATTATAAAAAGATTGATCAGGACCTATGTAGATATCATCATGAACTTGGGATCTGAGCAACATCTTGAAGTGGTAAAAATACTAATCTATTTTGTGTGTATGGTGGCAAAGTCATAAGGCAGAAATGTATTTTCCATGTTTGACAAACATTTAAGAAGTTTGTAATCCTGTAATGGTATAAATTATCTGAAAGGCTTGAGAAATGAAGGATGCCACAGTCTATATAATATGTAAGAACTTGTGAGCTACTCTAAGGATTTTCTTTATTCTGAATAAAACATGTAGAAACAGGTTTTACTACAATCTGGTGGAGTTGCTTTGAAGAACTGATAGAGTGTAGTTTTCATAACAATAGATTGAGAAAAATCTGATCAGGAGGCCAATATGGAAACATAAACAGGAGATGCCAGTGACCAGAACCAGAATTCTAGTAAAGGGGTCTGAGTAGTATTCATTTGCTGTACGTAATGGGTAACATCACAGAATTTTCTGATGGATTAGAAAAAAAGATGAGAAACAAGGGAAAGAGTCAATAAAATGCCAAATTTTGGCCTAACAATTTGAAGAATAGTGTCGACATCTGTTGGATGTACAGAAGACTGAAGTGGAGCAGGCTAGATAGGGAGGAGCCAGAGCTGTTTCAATTAAGTATAACATTCACTGCTTACCTGAAATTTTTGCTCATTAAAAAGAACTGTCTAATTTGTTTTTGGAGGCTAATACTGATTTTTTTTTTAAAAAAATATTTTAATAGTCATAGTATTAAGTCAGTTTCTGTCACTGCATATACCAAGTGCAGAAGTGGCCCTGTGACTTGTCAGCTAATGGAGGCAAAGGGGGAGAGATCAAGATTTCAAAAGCAGCACTCTCCTAGTGAGACTTCCCCACTCTTGGAAGATCTCTTGTCTTTGTGTGAACAGGCTTAGGATGATGTTTTAGAGGATGAAAGGTCATCCAGAGAGAAAGCCAGAGTATCTCACACCAAGCTGAGGTTCCAGACACTGGATTGGTGCCATTTTACACCCCAAACCTGCATCAAACAAACCACCCAGGCAAACAACAACAACAACAACAACAACAACAACGACAATGACAGCAACAAACCCATTTGTTTGAGCCAGGATTGTTTTCTGGCTGGAGCACGTTGTGGTGTAGGAAAGATTAACTGATACTGATTTCAGAGAGTTGATAACACCATCTGGGCGATGATAAGATTTCTGTTCAATTTGAAAAGAATGCTTTGAGACCAGATAGGCCTGACTTTGAATTCAGACTCTGACACTTCCTACTTGTTTGACCTTGTTTCTGACTCAACTTTGTTTGCACTTCAGTTGGGCTATAACTTTGGACAAATTTGAGGATATTAAACTTTATAAAACATTTGCAGCATGTGGTTACATGCTCAACAAACTATTCTTATATTATTTCCACTACATGTCATTATTGAGACATCATGTAATTTACTTATTCTTTTTCCTTATATTTATGTTATTATTATAATTTTTAATATTCTTCTGTCAGAGTTATAGTTTGTAACTGATTTCAACTATCATTATTCTATTTTTGTACATTTTTATCAACCTTCTATGAAATTCAAATCAGCATTACAATTCTTTGACAAAATTTTTATTTTCTTGCATTTATGTTTACCCATAATTGATCTTTCCTTCTTGACAGCATTGTGGGGACACTGAGTGGCATTTGAAGGCACTCATGACAGTGTCTGTAGGAGATTTACAGCACTTAATCTGTCAGAAATTTATCCTTAGAATTAAAGAGGAGTAGGATATCTTTAGACCTCAGGTCTCATGCTTAGTTACATTCAAAATATCTTGTAAAATGAGTTTCAATGTCAGCATACTAATGCCTGTGTCAGCTTTTTAGAAAAGTGGCAATGATATACAGCCACCTAAGTTTGACTGGAGACTATAAAATAGATGGAGTGGTCAGGTTTAGTCCTAAGTAACCTTTTATCCAATGACATAATTACTTATTTGAACCTTTAATTCATTTAAATTTGCTTGAACTTTCAAATGACTACCCACATATTTTCCATTTTGACAGATAAATTAAATGACTAATATGTAAAACAACCTTCCTGATGCTTTGATATGATTGACAGTTTAAAAAAAACATAGAATACTTTTTACCTTGCCAGATTTAAAGAGCTAACTTTTAAAAATACTATATTTGTTACTTCATTACACTATTTTCACAGAAATATTCTCTGAGGTAAAAATTCAGCTTCCATAAATGAGATTCCATAAGATTCTGGAAAATGTGGAAATTCCTTGCATAAATGCATACATGTGAAAAGTCCAAAGTTTTCTTCACATTTTTGGTTTATCTATGTCTCTAGTAAATTTACAGTCACTGCTTTAAATGGCATTTAAAACACTTATGAAACAGATAATAAGTGACCCTACCAAAAACATACCACAGACTTATTGCTCCAATGAAAGAACTGAATAGAAATATTCCCCTTACTTTTTTAATCAAACAATATTCTTCTCTAATTCAAATGTAACTCTTAAAATAGTTGGTACAGCCATATTTCCTCCCAGTGCCAAGCTCACACTGTCATAATAAGCTATGGGAGGGATTATAAGGAGTGAAGCTTCCTTGTGATCCCAATGAATTACTTGAACAGACTCCCTCCCCCCCTTTTCTGCCCTCAATGTGCTTCAATTACCTATGTAGATCTATATTAAGCTATAAGTCACTCCATAGCTATATCACTACATTCTTTAAAACTCATTCATTCAAATTCCTGTAGGTCAGAATCAGTGGTCATCCAGATATAGAACAGATGCCTCATGGTAGCCTTAATTAGAAAAAAAAATAGGTTAGATATGATTTGATGACATCTGCAATTAACCTGTTACTTCTATTTTGTAGTTATTATTGATTGTCATTTTTTTTCTAGTTTTAATTTCAGGTAGTTCTAAGATTTTATCAGAAGATCTTTAGCAGCTTATTATAGACAATAATTAATGGGATCCATTTCAAATTTCTACTTTGGTAGAATATGGATGCCACCAGGGGATCTGATTGTGTAATTAACTTCCTCTTGCTTCTCTTTTAGCTTTTAAAGACCATAGTTTGAGAAAACTTTGTGAATTTGAGTTGGGTCCCTTGCGTGAAAGTCTCTTTTCCCTATCCTTCATGTGAATTGCAATCAGCAGATATATCCAGCAAATCTTGTGTAATCATGGAGAAAATTGAAGCCATAATTTTAAATCTGAGGAATTTTATTTCTGTATATAAACATTAGAAAATGACCATTATGCCATCATGTTGTGTTGCCATCCTCCCTACTTTCCATATTTTCCCTTGTGTTCAGATTTATTAATATTTAAAATCAGAGGACTTTAGAACTGGAAGGAACATTTATAGTGATGTAAATAAATGTCTCATTTATATATGAGGAAAATGAGTCTTGAAAAAAATATAGAAGATTTAGTCTTTAAAAGCAATGACCTATTTTAGATCACTTGCATGTAATATTACTATATAGTGTATCTAGATTTTCCACACTTATTTCAGTGTTATATCCAATGAAGTTTTTAAAGGAACTTGTTGCTGAATTAGAACTTTGTTCAGTGATAACATTTAATTTATTTTAATTATTCAGCATTATGGTTTAGATGTGGTATCCCCCAAAAGCTAACATATGAGACAATGCAAGGATTGGAGGAGAAATAGTTGGGTTATAGCCTTAATCTAATGAGTTAATTTATCACTAATAGGATTAACTGGGTAGTAATTGGAGGCAGGTGGGGTGGGCCAGGAGGAAGTGGTTCACTGGGGGCGTGGCTATGGGGTATATATTTCCTATCTGGAGAGTGGAGTCTCTCTGCTTCCTCATCAAGTGAGCTATTTCCCTCTGCCACCCTCTTCTACCATGATGTCCTGCTTCATCATCACCGAGGAAGCTGCTTATGGACTGAGACCTCTGAAAAGGTGAGCCGCTAAATAAACCTTTCCTCCTCTACAGTTGTTCTGGTTGGGTCTTTCAATCACAGCAGTGAAAAAAAACTTACTGAAACATTCAGTAATACATATATATCCTTCAAGTACAAATATTCTAAATATTCTACAATAAATTGACAATAAAAATACTGCCCTTTTTTTCAAATGTTATTGCTCAGAAGTGAAGGTTATTTTTCCATTGGAAGACCCCTCCATATATATAATAGTCATACAATAACAGTATAGCTGTGTGTATAGATATAAATGTAAAACCATAGCATTTATATTTATGTATGTTTCTACATATTTTATTTAACAATGTAGCTTTGATACAATGGCAATGTAAAGGTTCTAGAATCAAAACTATGTTGTCTTCAAAACTGTAGACTCAACAATTAGCACTATACCTGACACATAGTAATTATTACTAAATATACATTTAATAAATAAACAAAGGAACATTTATATTTGTCAATGTTTTTTAACCTAATTATTGGTTTCAACTATAAAGTATTTTATATAGTACATATTAAATTTAAATTGCACATATATAAAGTAGTGTATATTTAGTATCTAAATAGTAACAAATAAAGCTAGGTAAGAGATAATTAGAACAAATATTCACTGAACACTACTCTTTAGGATAAATTTTAAATTTTCTTTCGATTTTACTTATTAGGAAATATAATTGAAAATAGAGTATGATTTCATGTTATCAGAATATGTATCTGTATAATCATACCATCTTCTAAAATACCACAAAGTGCAGTAAAGTGCAATATGTTTACTATTCCAAAAGATGCATAAAAGCAAATAAATAGTGAAGAGTCATCAATGTATAAAAATAAATACAGCTTAACATGTCTTTTCACTGTATTCTCATGTGGTGGAAGGGTTGAAGGAACTCCTGGGCTCCTTGTAAGGATGCTAATCTCATTCTTGGCTCCTTTCCAATGACATAGTCACCTCTGAAAAGATTCATCTCCTAATAACCAGAAGTGTGAAGTTGAGATTTCAACATATGAATTTGGAGAACAAAGACATTCAGTCCATACCAAGAACTTGTTGCATAGAAACTAAGAGTTTGGTATAAGGATATGTAAGGCAACATGATCCTTGATTTTATAGTATTTAATAGGACACATTTTTAAATAAGTTAGTATTGGATTCTAATGCAGAGTCTGCCACTTTCTAAGTGTATAATCTGAAGTAATTTAAACAGTTAAGATGTTTTCTCTAAACTAAATGTTGCAAGCATTGGACTTATTTTATTGGACTATTTTAGTGATACCACAATCCACAGTTTGGGGATTCTTTATTACTTTTTTTCTTAATTTTCATCCTCTAACAACTCGAATTCCTGGTTTTCTGCCTCCTTTTATATTCACCCAAAACCTGAGTTTATTTTTTCTTCTAGAAGTGAAAAAAAAATTGTTTCTAGAAATCCTTTGATTATTCACTAAAATTTACACTATCCTTAGTAGAAACATGACTTGTTACTAATGACCCTCCTATTTCTTTCAATCTTCCCTTTTCTGAGATAGCACTTTAACTATCAGATGGATGTTCTCCTTTACTTCAACCAAACTGAGTTTATTACAGTTAAAGTAAAGTTTGGTTGATTTATATTCTATCTTCATGATCTTCAGGAAGTCAGTAATCTATATTGCTTATGGCATAGGTATATTATAAATACTTACTATTAAAAGATAACCCCTTATAAGTTTTATAGCTAGCAGTGTAATATTAAAATTTCCCTGGGGCTGGGGATGTGGCTCAATTGGTAGCGCGCTCGCCTGGCATGCGTGCGGCCCGGGTTCGATCCTCAGCACCACATACCAACAAAGATGTTGAGTCCGCCGAGAACTAAAAAAAAAATAAATATTAAAAATTCTCTCTCTCTTCTCTCACTCTCTCTTTAAAAAAATAAAAAAAAATAAAAAATAAAATAAAATAAAATTTCCCTTGGTTGTGAGCAAATCTTTGTTCAGCTTTTGTGTTTTCCTTGTTATTGTCTAGGATTTCTTCTTTTGTTGTCCTCTTTATAACGAATATTATTTAATAGCCAATTATCATTAATAATAGTCCACAATTGAATAATAATTTATTTGCATGAGTATTGCAATCATAATTACAAAGTTTTTCTGTAAATGGCTTCTAAAATTTTTAGGCTTTTATTTATTTATTTAATAAAAAAAATTGTCCATCTACATCATAAATTAAATTTTTTCATGGTATATATAGCTCCTCAGTTGTGAGTTTCAAATTGTACAATCCATATAAATTGTTGAAGTTCAAATCTTTTCCAAATTTTGTTATGTTAGTGCTTTAAAAATGTTAATGCCTTAAAAATTGCTTTCTTTATTTATCAATACCTTCCATGGCTTTTAAAACAACGACTCACTTCTAAGCTATATTTTTCTTTTTTCTTTTCCTTCCTTCCTTCCTTCCTTCCTTCCTTCCTTCCTTCCTTCCTTCCTTCCTTCTTTTTTTTTGTCTAAGTATAACAAAGATTGCCTGAAGGGTAATTAATGTCTACTTTAATGGCCCCAGATTCCTGCTTCCAGATATTCATACATTTGCATAATGTCTTCTTTGTGACCTATCTGCTTCTGACCAACAGAATACAGCAAATTTAAGGAGATGTCATGTCCCAGATTAGGTTACAGAGGATTCTGACTCCTGTATTGCTAGCACACTCTCAAAATCATTTTCTTTGCATGCTTCAATGAAGGAAACTGCTTTGTAATAGAGGTCCACCTGGTAAAAAAAAAATCTTCAAATAGCTTTAGGCTAATAGGCTAATAGCCAACAAAGGATTGAGGGCCTCAGCCCAACAGTGTGCAAGAAACTAAGTGCTGCAACCAGCATCATGCAAGCTCACAGATGGTTTCTTTCCAGATATGTTTGGGTGAGACCACAGACACTGGACCTGTATCTTGATCACTGTTTCATAGAGCACTTTAGCACAGAGGATCTGAATACACTGTACCATTAACTGCAATATAAGATGTTTTGTTTTCATTGTAAGTTTTAGAATAATTTTTGTACAGTCATCAATAACTAATACAATAATATATAAATTAGAATATGTTTCTGATGCCTCTAATCTTATGATTCTCTCAGTGCAAAGATAGTTTCTAAAAAATCTTTCTAAGTCACAGAAGTTTTATTTAATCATTTGGAAGTCATGGTCATAAGTTTTGTTTAGAACAGATACAATTTTTACTGATTAAATGGAAAGAGTTTTTCTTTTTTTTAAATTTTATTTTTGCTCATTTGTTGATTGTCCATGGATATCCTCAAAGGACAGGAGAGCTAGGTTTGAAACAAAGTTCCCTAGAATACAGTTCAGAATTTTAAAGAATATACTTCAGCTCTCACTGGCCTCACTAAATTCCATGGGAAAATTATAAAGCTAAGACAGAAGCTGATTCAGAAAAGAGCTCACCCTTACAATTACTGCTATGTCTGAAAACAGGAAGGTACTTCCTCACACACACAAAAAATGTTCCCATTGAAATTTAAGTATCCTGTGAGTATATCTGATTAACACAGACAATACAATGCTATGCTTCTGGATCTTGACTCCAACACAGGCTAATATTTGTAGATTTTGGGGAGCTCTATCTTAGGTTGATGATAACTTTAAGTTTGAAATTTCTCCAATATAGATATAATTTTTAAAAGAGGAAAAAGTGAAGAAATGAGAACACATGTTTTGAAAACTTTTTTCTTTTTAAATTAAATTCTGCTATGGGTGGGAAAAAACTAGGTGATTGGCAACGAGCCAGAAACAGGATATTAACATATCCAGTTGTAATGTATAATATGTATGAGTGCATTTCAAAAATGTATCATACTTGAATTTATTATCTTGAGATTGCAGAAAGAAGAAAAATGCTTGCTCTCAAAAGTGAACAAAATTCCATGCTTATTTTCATTTCCACTTAGAAATATATACAAGTATACATTTTGATTGGAGGAAAGGAATTTAACATGTTAAATCTTCATCTACAATAATGTTTAAATATTCATTTAAAAAGGAGAAGATCAATAAAGAAGGTGAATTTTAAATTTGAACAGAAATTCAAAATTGACAATGAAATGAGTCACAGAATTTGTATAAAAATAATTTAGTATGGAAGAAGTAAAAATTAGTGAGATATGTTGTAACAGCTTAGTTACAGGTATCATCAGATTATGTTGATTATGGTTGGGAGGTTTTCTGTCATTACTAGGCAGCCATAAATGTGTTATTGTCAGTAACAATAAATCTCATAATTATATCATATCTGTCTTTCTAGTAATGTTCAAATAAGTGTTTTTGTTCAATGCTGGGAGAGGATTTATTTCTACAATCACTTTAATTATTAAACTGAACAAACTTTATTATATTTCTGTTTACTTCCCTGAAATTCCATTTAAGTTATAAATTACTTTAGGAAATAGAATAAGTCTCATCATCCATGTATCTACATTGGCTGAGAAAACTGAAGGAAAAAAAATTACAGATGATATATAACCTACTTTTGATTAACCCATGTCAATCTATAAAATAAGAATATTAATTTTTTAAATTAGAAATCTCCTGGAGAAAAAAATTAATATTAAATAATTGATATTTTGAGTGCACTAATTTAGAAGTTGCTAATTAACATCTTATGAAAATGGAAAGATGACTCTCAGAAATCAATTTTTAAAATACTTCCAAAGAAAAGTGATCAATAATTGAAATTAGTCAGTTTACAAAAACAGGATATTTTTGATTGCATAATAAGTAGTTTTTAAAATCCATAAGATACATATGCTGTGTAAAATTGACTTTCTTTGGTTGTTTGTTGATCCACTGGTCTGGAGTGCCCTCTTGCACTGTTATTTTTATGTGCAGGTTATGGACATAGAACACACAAGATAGCTTCTGCCTCTTATAAATGCAAAACTTAAATGCAGAGGCTCTTTATTAGTTCATTTATGGCAGTCAATATTTAATACGCATTGTAAAGTACAGTTTAAAATAAAAGTGATAATGGCAAACATAAAAAAATAAAATAAAATACATTGTTATTGTGGATTGAACTTTCTTGGTATCTTATGAGAGCCTGTCTCAAAAACAAATTAAAAGTCTGGAAATGTAGCTCAGTGCTAAAGCACCCCAGGTCCAATCTCTAGTACCAATATAAATAAATAATTAGGAAAAAATGTTGGATGTAAAGGTGTGGGGTTATTTCTGGGCTCTCTATTCGGTTTCATTGGGCATTCATGCCTGTTTAAAATTAAAATCCTTCTGCTTTAGATAATATAGCTTTGACTTTGTGAAGTCATGTAATGTGATGTCTTCAACATGGTTCTTATTGCTCAAGGTGGTTTGGATACTTGGGATATTTTGTGGTTGTCACATGAACTTAAGGAATTTTGTTTATATTTGTAAAGAATGATATTGGAATTTTGATGGGCTAGCATTTGGCAAAAGAATATTGTGTTAAGAAAAATACTCTAAAATTTGAAAATAGGACAAAATTGACTATGATTTACAATAACCCCTTCTTCTTCTTCTTCTTCTTCTTCTTCTTCTTCTTCTTCTTCTTTTTCTTTTCTCTCTCTCTGTCTCTCTCTGTCTCTCTCTGTCTCTGTCTCTCTCTCTCTCTCTCTCTCTCTCTATATATATATATATATATATATATATATATATATAGTTTTTAAAATAACTTTATTTCTTTATTTTTATGTTCTGCTAAGGATCAAACCCAGAGCCTTGCACATGCTAGGCAAGTGCTCTTCCTCTGAGCCACAACCCTAGCCCTCAACATAGTAGTAGAAGTCCTAGCTAGAGCAATTTGGTAAGACAGAAATAATGGCATGGAAATTGGAAAAGAGAAAGCTAATTTATCCCTGTTCCCAGATGACATGATCATGTATATATAATTCTAAAGTCTCTACCAAAGAATCTAAGTCCACACTTTCACGGACATACTTTTAGTATTCAGAGAAAAGCACATTATTTATATTTATGCCTAGTAGATATATTTTTATTCTCAAATGAATTAATGTACAATTTTGAGATTTTTTTCCAGAGAATTCTATTATAGTAAATTTCCATAGATATAATTAAAAATAAAAACTCATTTGTGTCTTAAATTTGTATAGATTTCACAATAATTGTTAATACCATAAAATTTTTTGAGAACAAATTTAAGAACTCCTCATTTGTCTCTGATATTTACATATATGCTGTGAAGCTGCAGAGTTATATTACACAGGAGATATTGTTGAATTTTCCTCCATGACCAACCAAAGTACTAACTGAATTTGCATCTGATATAATTTTTTAATCTATAGTCACATCACCAAATACTCTTGGAAAGAGTGGCATCTTATGAATTCCCTCATTTATACATTAATCAATTTTAGCATGTATCAATTCTAAGTAGATGATAATTACATTTTAAACTTTTTAAAAACACAGTTTGACTACAAAGTAACTGGATTTACATTATGTGTGAAAATGAATGTTCTTACACATACATAAAAACACTCAGATAAACCCCTTATGTTGGTCATATCAAAAAAATTAAAAACTGAAGGAAACTGACATTTTAAAAATAATTAATAGGTGTCTGGTAGTATACTATGAAAATGAAAAGTGCTTTTTGAAATTTTGATTATATTTAGCACAATAACATGTTTTTCAAGAATTGAAATAACAAACAATTTTACAGAATTAAATTCTACTTATTTTAACTTCTATTTGAATTTACTGAACAAAATTTTTGGGACAACATTGATTGAAAGCTTTAATATACATTTAGAGTAATATTGCATCAAAAACATTGCAAATCAAGGGGCCATTAACATAGATAGAATGAAGAATACTGCAGATTTATTATTTTGTCTTCTAGTAGCATTGAACTACCTAAGAGTTCTTAAATTCGTTCTCAAAACACATGAATGTTAATTAGTCCTGAAATCTACGTTTATAACAAGAAAATCTTTAGCATTTTAATAATCATAATTATTCAAATATTTTTGCAGCTTTTGCAAATCTATTTTGTTTCAAATAGGTGCTACATATTTTGAAAACAAAACAAACTCAGAAAATCTGTGGAACAATAGGAAGATATCAGATTTCCCTTTTAAATATTCAATCATTTAATGAACACAAACTATGTGCTAGTGGCTAAGCTAGAGGTAGAATGTATCACATAAAACATTTAAGTACCTTCTAAAATTGAAAATGTTTTGAAAAATTTCAATACTTCATATTCACAAATGGTCAAATTATTATTCTATTTAGGTCACGTTAAATCTACTGATGTTCCTAGCAGATGTTTTTAGATTTTAAAATATATCTTGCTAAACACTAAATAGACCTTATTTAAAAAATAACAAAAAGAGTTTCCTTAATTTTTTAATCTCATATTATTCCATGCACTATTCATCCACAAGTTGAAAGACAACTGAGAATTATTTCTGCTATTGATTGATTTGATGTAGATTTGAGGTAAAATGATAGGTATTAAATGATATTTCAGTGTGCTGTAGATCTATATGGGAAATTACAACATTGTCATTTCTGCTTTTTCCTTTTCTGATTGAGAAAACTAAAGTCCAGAAACTTTAAATGACTGGCCTTAAGGCATGTCCAAATATTTTCAGTGAAAGAACAAGATTAAAACTCAGTTTTTGTGACTCCAAGTCCAGTTCATAGTTTATACCTTGATTGAAACATAGTAAAATTCTTTTAAATAGAAATTTGGACACCTACCACACATTTGAAAATAACAACTACAAAAAAAGAAAGAAAAAGAAAAAAAGACCCATGTGAAGATGTGAAATAGAAGACTGATTAATGCAAAATATTCAGTCTTAAAATAACAGTCCACTAATTCAGAATCCAAATTTCCATATCTGAAAAATATGTGAACATTTTTGAAGGGATCTGTAGATATCTTGAATTTGGAAAAAAATAATCTATCATACTCATTTATATGTAGAGTTGCCCAACAATGAAATGTAATACCTCTAAATGGAAATTTAGATTAGAGTCTTATCTCTATGAACTGAATCTTTATTCCAAAATCAAAGGTTGCATTTTTCAATGAAATGTGGGGTTTTTTTTCAATATTTAGAATTCAATATCTGCAAGAGCTAAATGAAAAGGAGCTTAATTGCCAGAAGGGCAAAGTTAAAAGCAGGAATTGAAAAGGAATAAGATCCTTGGCTCATGAATTTTTCCCCAATTTCAATGGATCTCTTTTGTCCTGAGTATCTTTAAGCCTTGAGGTATTTTTTCCCTCTACTGAATCATAAAATCATTATTCCTTTTCCAGGGCCTATGAAATGATTTCAATTAGATGCAGTCTAAATTATCCACAGTAATGGGAGAAAATAATCACATAATTTAAAAATCATAATGTGGTGAAATAAGTAAATACTTTTTGCAACATAGTCTGATTCAGAGATTCTGTCCAATACGCAATTGCTTACCTTATTCATATACTTTGAACTAATCATTTCTCTTCTTTTTTACGTGACTCTCAATTGCCTTGGACCTCATTCATTTGAGTGAATTCCCCAAAATCAGCTAGTTAAAAAATTAGTTTATGATCTATGTTGGCCATGAAGGGGCACATCTCCAAAGTTAAATGAGTTTGTGGACACTTTCCAAAGCATGTTCTTAATCATTTGTGTTATCATACTGTCCTTGTTAAACATGCTATGTGCTACATGACCTTGGCCTATGAAACATAATATATTCATCTTCAATTGAATGTTATGATACTTCATACAAATCAATATTAGCTATACCTAGAGTTACATTTCTTGCATCTTCTATTTTCTTTCAGAAATATTATTCCTCCAATATTTCAGTGACCCTTGCTCAGATCTGCTCTCTATTTCATACCTGTTCCATGCCAGACTATTTGGTGAGAGTTTTCTTTCATTTTTGACTCAGTGTATTTTCATACTTTGAGTACCAAAATATAAGGTGAAGATGGAGTTTACTAACTAGGTGTTTATTTTAGAAATATATAATAAAAATGATAAAGTATTTGACGTTACAGGTATGAAAAATATCAGTCTATTGTTTACATTCTCAAAATGAGTTTTTAAAAGTGATTGTAGACTTCTTAAAATATATATTTTTTGGATAAAGCATACACTCTCAAAATTCCCAGATGTGTATTAAGGCAATGTGACAATTATAATTCCTACTAAGATGTAAACTTCTATTGGAGAGGGCAAGTATAAACACCTGACAAAAACACTCTGATTGGAGAAAATCACTTACTACCTGAGCTATGAACATCTTTTCTCTTTTATAAATTTAGAAGTGAAGACAAATGGAAAGGATTAAAAACTTGTTCTTTGGTAATTAGCCATGACTGAAGCAATTCAAATCACTACTTAATGACAATTCTGAATTGGCTTACATTACTTAAAGCAAAATTTTCTCACTTGAATTTATCATCCATTAAATGAGACATAATAATAAATACAATTTTAACATAGAAATCTTACTTGAGAGATATGTCTTCTTCCTTTGTAGTGGCATCTGAAAGATTGCTTTTGTTCAAAACTACATCCAAATTAAAAATGTAAAATTCATAAAGGACTGTAAATATTTCTCTTCACATGGAAAAATTCTCATTTAAATAGCTGTAGAGCTGATATCTCATAAATTCTAGAATAATCAAAGAAAGTTATAAAATATCATGTCTTACTCTTGTCCTATAAAATGTCACTTTTGTTAAAATGTTTCTGATTAAAAAGTAATAACATTTTTGTCTTTATAATGATATAAAGTCATGAGTAGTATGGTATAGTTTAGCTAAGTAATATAGAGACTGTTTTGTAAATTTTACTTTAAAGCCATGGAAATATTGCATAAAATTATTGAGGTTAAACTAAAAATTCCAAACAACACAATCAAAAGTAAAATGCAACAAAAGAAGCAGGCAATTGGTCATATTTACATATTTTCAAATTATGCAATTAGATTAAAAGCAAAGTAATTTTACAATAAACATGTATTAAGACAAAAATAAATATTAAAAAAATTAAAACACAAGTATATTGCCATGGTAATATTGGTATTTTTATTCTGAGAAGGTTGTAATGAAAATTGAGTGATTATGTAATATTAGTATTATATCTTTACAAATATGCTAGAAAAATGATCTGTGTAAGTAAATACATGGTAAACTAAGTTAAATAACAATTCTGTAGTCACCATTTTAAATTAAATGTATCACTGTGGAAACATTTTATATTGTAACTTATAAACCAGTATTAAACAAATATAACAGCAAAAGGTGTTTTTGCTGACTACATAGAAGATGAATTTACGATATCCTAATATATCAGATAACAAAGAAACTCCCAGTGACTGCTTTCACCATATTTAAATGACATAGGATCTAACAGAATATTCTACTGACCAAAAATGAAGCATATTTGGCACTACAAAAATAAATATGTTAAGCTTATTATGCCCATAAATTAATCATAGTTTCTAAAAATTAACATATTAATTAAAATTTGAGGAAAATATTTTGAAACATATTAAATTTTTAAAAAAAGAAACAAGCATTTATTTTGACTTTTCTTTAGAAATGATACCACAGGGTGATCAACTAGGAAATTATGGTAAATTTCTTTTGGTAGAAAGTTTCCAAATAATAAGGAACAATGAACAATTGGATCTGAAGCTTTTTTTTTTTTTTTTTTTTTTTTTTGGCAATCCTCACTGACATAATGGATCTATGTATTAGTCACTATTAGCTGCTAATATGATAAAAAAGATGACAATCAGACAAGACAGATTTTCCTGATAGAAATTATATATTCTTAATGATAATAAAAACAATGGCATGCATGTGTTATAAAGTATTTATTTTTGTTCAAAGATGTATCTATATTCATCTACCAATATATACAGAATAGAGTAGATAGAAAATATTATATTATTACTGCAAGGAAATAAACAAAATTTAGAGTACAAAAATGCTTTAGAAACAGTTTTTTAAAAAAGAAACAATCAAAAACAAAAACCTCCTCTTAGTTTATTCAAGGAATAATTGGGAAGGGGTTGGGGCAAGGAAAGAGGAAAGGATGAAAGAGGAAAACCTAAGAGAAAGAATGAGAATTTATAGAGAAAAAAAGTTTTAAAAAATTAGCAACATAAATGTCTTCTAAACACTGCAAACAATCTGTGATATTTATGAAATGATTGGAAATGTGAACAATGACATTCAGTATGAAAACATTTACAGACTTTATGTGTATATTAATGACACTGAGAATGTTTTCTAGAAGGCTTACCTTTTAGATATCTATATGTAACAATCCAAGAATGAAATTTACTTTAAAACAAGAAGAGGGTGGGATGGAAATATAGAAAAAGCACCTAATAATGCCAAACAAACAAATAAACAAAATGCTGTAAGTTTACTCCAGAATCTGAGGATAAACACAGGGGTCCATTACTGTATTGAGCCTACTTTTGAATTGTTTAGAAATTTTCAATTTTGAAATTGAAAAGAATGCTACCATTTAGAGAAAATGATAGTATTCCAACAATTAATATATTAGTCGATTTTTATAATATTTGTAGAGAGCAATTTAAAGACATTACTTCTGATTTATAGAACACTGTGCAATATGAAGCAACTAATGACTGGTGAATAATGAGCACTTTAAAAGTAAAAATATAACTACCACCTGATCCAGGAATTCCAATCCTGGGTAGATATACAGAGGAAATTAAATCAGAATGTTGAAGAGACACCCACATTCCAATGTTTATTGCAGCATTATTCATAATTACTCCGAAATGGAAATGACCTGGCCCATCAACTAATCAATAGATAAAGAATATGTGGTGCATATATATCATGGGGTACTCTTCAGTCATAAAAACACATGAAATACTGTCATATATGACATCATGATGAAACTGGAGATCATTATGTTTAGAGAAAATAAGCCAGGCACAGAAAGCCAAGTACTGCATAATCTCACATACTTGTGGAATATAAAAAAGATTGATCTAATAGAATTTTAAAGCATAATGGTGGTAACCAGGGGCCAGGCAGGGTGGTAGGGTGGGTGGGTTATGGAAAAAGATTGATGGATGTATATTAAGTTACAGTTAGATCAGAGCAAGAAGTTCTCTTTGCTGTTACACACAGTAGGGTGGTGATAGAATATACTAATGTCCTGTTCATTTCAAAAAGCTAGAAGAAAGGATTTTGAATGTTTTCACCACAAAGAAATGATAAATGTTCTTAGGAGCTAAATAGGTCTAACCTAATTTAGATATTACTCAGTGTATAGCTGTATCAAAACATTATCTAGTGCCCTATTATTTTTGAGGTTTAGGAATTCCATTACTGGGTAGATATCCAGAGGACATTAAGTCAGTATGTTGAAGAGATGAATATACTTCATGTTTATTGTAGCACTATTTATAATAACCAAAAAATGGAAAGTAGTTGTGTCCATCAACTGGTGCATAAAGAATATGTGGGTATATATATATATATATATATATATATATATATATATAATTATATTTATATGATTATATATATATATACATATATACACAAACACATATATATGTGTGTATATAAATGTATATGATGTACACACACATATATATGTGTGTGTGTGTATATTATATATATATATATAATCATGAAACTGGAAATCTACTGGAATGTACGGTTATGTTTTCACCAAACAGTCATAAATAAATAAATAAATAAACCAGCAAACAAAAGGTTTAATTATCAAAATTTTCATAAATTCATTGTCCTTTTTTGTTATTATCTTTGTTTCTACTTATCTACTCATATAGGTTATATTCAATGTGGTTTTCACTGAGTTTGTATCTTAACTCCATATTTTTCTCTCTCTCTAAGTTTTCTGATGATCTGGAACCAAGTTCTGAGCAGCTTCAAAACAATGGAGTAATACCATCTGTTGTTATTTGTTCAAAAGAGATTGAATGTTTTGTCAAGATATGATATCTGACTGTACAAAACTGGTTTTTAAGGACTACGATATAATCAATATAACCGTGACTTTTTCAGAATGTCAGGAGATTTACCTCTTAGTCATATATTTCTTCAGGAAGCAGAGGTCACTGATGAAAATCTTGACATGTAGCAGATATGCCAGTATCTGAACTGGGTTCACCATATAATGTGGAGGAAATCTTGTATAGAGAATGTAAGGGAATAAGCAGAATCCTCAAATAGCCATTTTGTGGCAAGTTGTAGAGACATCATTTTAAGTAGCAAGTGGAAAATTCTTCCGGGATTTAATAGTGACAGCTTCAGCAAGCCCTGCTTTTTGGATTATAGGTTAGGGGATAACACAAGTAGAGACTTGTATTCTCTGTCAGAGGCTGAGAATCTCCACTTTTGCAATCTCCTCTCAAATCTACGAGGGAGAGTTTACTATTCAAATAAAAGCTCAAGTGTCTCCAATGAACAGTATCCCAGTTCTTAAGGGATAAACACTGGCCACTGTTATGTTAGCTCTGAAAAATGAATATCATCAATATCAGCATGCATGTTCATCTCTTTGTTTGAAATTTTCAAAGCTGGATAATTAACACAGGAATGGAATGTCACACATCTCTGGGTTTACTACAATACAGATAGCATAAGAGCTTTTGTTTCATTAAGTGGATGTAAATCTTTACTAGTTAAAGGATTGAGAGTAGTATTAAAATATTAAGAATAATGTCACACAATTACAGATGTTTGGATGTAGCAATTTAAAAGAGAAACAGAATATAAATGTGGATTTATCTAACCTCCAACTTTATAAGTAAAGGAAAACAAAGACATCTGTGTGTTACAAAACAGAGAAGAAAATTATATGGGCTAAGCTACTGCAGAAAATATACTGTCTCCCTTCTATTTTACTCTTTTTTTGGCCATGACTACACCATTTAACAGAATGACAGAATTAAGCAATCATGTGCAGACTGCATAGCTAGATAGAAAAACTAGGGTCACATCTTCATTGTTCAAGGAATACTAGCATATTGTTCTACACACTTTATATGGCTACATTAAAATTTTCCACTAAGTATTTATGTACTTACTGAGGTACACAGGAAATATACTTATGACCAATTCCATTTTCAATTCATTTCAAAGACAACAAACCCAAAATCCATCACTGCTATGAGACTCTTGTATCTTCTGAGGAAAACCCTTTTTCTAAGAAATGAAACCATAAAAAAAATTCATTTATATCAGGTTTTCACATACTTCCAATTTGGCACAATTGGTGTACATGTGCTTTATTCTATTTCAGTTTCCACCATCATCAAAAAGGGAAGAGTAGTTATTCTCTAGAAGCCAGCAAAACAGAACACACAGCAAATCAGTGATTAAAATTTAAAGTGCTTTCTCTTTGCTTGGCAATTGTAACTGTGGATGAATAACAGATCAGGAAGGTGGTAAAAATATAGGTGTGACATATAAAACTAAGGTTACTTGCTTAAGACCATCAACAGTTTCACATAGGTAAGACTGCTTGTTATGAGAGGAAGACCATTTCCATTATAAATATTTTTCTACTATCTGATACTTCAGGTATAGTGAGAAGTAAAATAGTACATGACTTGTTTCTTTAAAACATGACATTTATAAAAGAACTTTATAGGGGAGTAAAACTTTGCAAAGGAAAGCCTGCCTCCATTTCAAATTTAAATACAATTTCCTAGATTTAAATTATAAACATCAATTTGAGGAGGAACAAAATGAAACTTCAGTGCCAAATCAGACTATTGGAAAGCACATATCCTCCCAAGATGGATAATCTATAATTAACGTCAATCATTGGAGAAAGATTAGAAACTACATAGCGCAGCCCATGGGAAAAGCATAGTGATTTTCTCCCACTACTCTGGTGGAGAGAAATCATGATTAGATTCTGTGAAAGAGCATGTTTTTGGATGATGAAAATGAGGACAGTGACTCATCCTCCAGAAACAGTTTGAGTAAAATGATTAAAAACAAAAACAAGAAGGCAGAAAAAAATTTTCATTTAAAGTGAAATAATGATTTAAATAATGCTCAATTATTATGTTCCATTCTCTTAACTAATTTTTTTCACTTTCTTGTATGGTTCTGGCCAAACATTACTCTTAGGTTAAGCCCCAGTAATTTTCTTCCATATCAGTGCTCACTTATGGCTGATGGCTAATGCTGATGGATTTACTCAATTGTGCATAAACTTTACCAACAAAAAAATTAAAGTTAGTACCTTATTTAGACATTTTACAATACTTAATATACTGCTGTATTTTCATTGTTAGCTTACTTCAGTACCATCCAAAACAACAAAACCAACAGTATTTCCAATTATTTATTGTTGTAAAAAACCTGTCCCAAATGTAGTGGTTTAAATGCACAATTTATAATAAACACGTCTAATGGATCTATGGTTTGCTACTCCTTACCTGAGTCCTTCTGTCTTTTGGTTGCTGATACATGGTCCTGGGAATAGAGTCATTATGAATTCTTAAAGGTACTAGACACTTAAAGTGGCTTTCTTACTTATTCTTGAGACCTTGATGTCCCTTTCTTTCTCTCTCTCTCTCCTATATATCTATCTATCTGTCTATCTATCTATCTATCTATCTATCTATCTATCTATCTATCTATCTTGTTCCCCAACACTATTTTTTTAGCTTTGGCTTCTCATATCATGGTGCATTCAGGACAACCACATTTTTATAAGGACCTGGTTTCCAAGAAGAATAAGAAGCTATTAATGGGTACTGCTGGTTTTTGCAATTTCTTGGTTTTATTTACTGGTGACAGCAGTCATTGGAATGGCCTAAAGTCAGGAAAGTTATAAAATAGACTTCAATTCTTGATTAGAAAATAGGAATATTACAGTGCTGAAGAACCTGTGAGATGGAAGATATTGTTGTGTCTTTGGAAAATACTTTTGGCTACTTAGTCACTGTTATTTTCCTATTTCTGAACTTTAACTTCACCCCTGCTTTCTTTCTTATTTGTACACCCTAACTCTTAGGAATGATCTCACTTACATTACAGTGAAACTTGATGCCATAGGTTGATGTGGACTCGAATTACCATAGCCAAATCTGTATGGATTTCCATATCTTTAGTTATGTCTTATTTTTTCCTATCACTTTGGAGGAAACATGTACTCCTAGAATTTTTTTTTTTTTTGCACTTTGTGTTTTAGTTAGCTTTGCTGCTGTGACTAAAAGACCTGACAAGAAGAATTGTAGAGGAGGAAAAGTGTATTTGAAAGATCATGGTTTCTTAGGTCTCAGTGCATAGAATGTAGGCTCTATTCTTTGGGGCTTTAAGTGAGTGGAACATCATGGCTGAAGAGAGTGGCTCATTTGATGATCAGGCAGCAGATACAGACTCCACTTGCCAGATACAAAATATATGCCCCAAAGGCACACCCCCACCTCTTCCCACCACACCCTGCCACCTTCAGTTACCTACTTAATGCCATCAGGGGATTAATTCACAGGGTTTAAGACTCTTAAACCCAATCATTTTGCCTCTAAACCATGAATTATTTCACACATAAGCTTTTGGGGGATACCTCACATCCAAACCATAATACTTTGTCATGTTTTATTATTTGTTTCTTGCTCATATAAGAAGGATTAGTTTTATCTCACAGTTAAAACAAAATAAAGTTTGTTGTATTGAAGGTCAACAAAATAAAGTTACTCTCTGTTCAATATATCCATTCAGTACACAGGAGAATGTAATCCTACTTATCTCCTGTGTTTCACACCCCCCAAATTTTTAGTGTGAATCATCACCATTCATTTCATCCATATATTGACTCTATTTTAAAGGAGTTTCTTCCAAGGTCAAAAATAGTTTCTGACTTCTAAATCCATAGTGCACTCTTTACCCTTTATCATATTAGGAATCTCAGATATCTTTAATAGAAAATACTGTTTATTGTGTCTTAAAATACAGTAAAGTATTTCTGCTTCTGCCTCAACATCTTACAATGGTCTTAGAGAAATAGTTCTTTCTGAATGTAGTTAAATTTGTCTCAAATCCTAGAGAAGAATCAGTAGACAGAATTGATGACCTTTTTCTCTATTATAGAGGACTCAGTTAGGTCAAGTTCATTGTGTCTGACTTCCTTATCCTTTAAGATGTACTCAGTCCCAGGAGTTTCCTCAGTTTCTTAAAGGAATTCCACTGTTTCATTTCTACCAGCACATTAGACAGTTTCGAGTCACTGTTTAGGTGAAGCTTATACCAGCAATATTCTTTGGGAGCAAACAGTATTTCTTTCCTGAAAACATTGGAAAGCAGAATCAACATAAACATCAATATTAATAAAGTTTTCACTTCTTAAGATATAAAACAATTATTTTTAAACAAATGCATTTATCCCGGAAAAGAATAGTAAGGGGCAAAGTCAAATATGTTAAGCCTTAAATGGGAAAATAAAAACTAAAGATACTGGGGCTGAGATTGTGTCTCAGTGGAAGAGCATATGCCTAGCACGTGGGAGGCACTGGGTTCGATCCTCAGCATGACATAAAAAAAACAACAAATTTTTAAAAAACTAAAAATACTATAATAACATGATCTCTTTTAATAAGCTGCTTAAAACTTAGCTATAGAAAAAATTGTGAGCCATTTTTGAAAAAACAAAGCTATATTTATAATGAATGAAAAATTCAAAAGTGGATTTAATCATTTTTAACAAAAAATTGTAACACACTGACTTACTCTGACATGAATCAACTTCAATTTAAAGCTTTACGGAAATTCTAGCAGGTGGACATAGAAATCAAAACTGAAGTTTGCTACATTTTGTGATCATAAATATACTGTGATTATAAGTCCTTTTATAGAATTTAGTAAATAAGAGAGGGTAAAAAAGAGATCTCAGTTGGCTGGTTATTTAGAAATATCAGAAAGGCAAACATTTAGAATCTTGATTAGGATTCAAAATTTTGAATAAGTTAAGGTCTTTGCTGAATGTTCTTAGACATATAAAGAATATTTATGGAACCTGACTTGCAAAGGATATTAACTATTGATTCATTTTTACTTATATTAAGAGATCAACATTATGACACATGAATAGCCATCCTGAAATACATTTGTTTTGGGTTATATCATATCTCTAAGATGCCACAAATATGAACTTGTAATAGGCTATACATTAAAACATTTTATGATAAAGGGCCGAAGAAGTTGTTCAGTGGTAGGGCTAAGGATTTGATCCCTAGAAACACACTCATAATACTTTATAATAAAATTTGTTCAATTCTATAGTTTCATTATCATAATTTAGCACACTTTAGATCATTTATTATGAGCCATGCATATTATTCTATTCAACATATAAAAATCTGAAAAATTTACATTTATGTCATGTATAAACACAAGGCCTAGAGAAAATAAAACAATTGAACAGTATAAAAATCATACAATACGAGGAATAGACGAACTGTAGATAGGGCAGAGGGGATGAAGGGGAAGGAGGAGTCATGGGATTATTAATGATGGTGGAAAGTGAGGATCATTATTATCCAAAGTACGTGTATGAATACATGAATTGGTGAATATACTGTGTATATAAACAGAGATATGAAAAGTTGTGATCTATATGTGTAATAAGATGTAGTGCATTCTGCTGTCATATATTAAAAAAGAGTATATTTATCTAAAAAAATTAAATAAAAAATAAAAATCATACCAATGAGAGAGTTACAATTTTTTGGAAAGGAAATTTTGGAAATAAAGAAGAAAATGTTATAAACTATGGGAAATAATAATTAATGTACACTGTTTTGTGGTTTTTAAAAAACTTTTTTTGTAGTTGTAGATGGACAGATTGCTTTCATTTTATTTATCTATTTTTATGTAGTGCTGAAGATCAAACCCAGTGCCTCACATGTGCAAGGCGGGTGCTCTACCACTGAGCTACAACCTCAGCCCTGTTTTTATGTTTTTAAATAATTAAAAACTGCTCCTTTTAGGATTGCAGTGATGAATGTATACAACTATATTCAAAATACTGAGCTATATTCCCAACTCTTTTTATTTTTGGACAGGGTCTTTCTAAATTGATAAGTCTGGACTAGAAATTAAGGGACGCCTCATGTCTAAGCCATAACTCCATGTACATTCTTCAAAACAGTCTATCACAGTTCATTCATCTCTTTTTTTTTATTCATATTCAGACCATAAGGAACAATTTCCACCATCCTTCCCAAACACCCTTTTCTCTGGACTTTAGTTCTATCAATCATAAAGCTTACAATGTTTGGATAATCCTGTCTTTGAGTATCACTGCAGGCTCCTAGTGGTTTCAAGAGAAAGTAGGGAACAGGGCTGGCTGTCTACTTAAATCTCTGACATCCAAATTTAGATGATTCCTCATTTGTTAATCTTGACTTACTCACATTATTTTTCTTTTTAAGTTTGTCTTAATACATAATCTAGTGTAGTCTTTTTTTAAAAAAATAATTTTATATTCTCCTTAAACTCTCTGGAGAGATGGCAGTATGTATTTTTCATAGCTTCCTCTGCACATTGCATTAGGCAAAAGCTCCACTATTTAAAGAGATATAAGTTCTCCTATGCATACACACCACACACACACACACACACACACACACACACACATTTTTACATGTATTAATGGAATTTATGTGAACTTAATGTTTTATCCATGACATTAATATTTTTCCCAAGACTCTATTCGATCACCTTCCATGATTTAACTTACCTTTATAGAGGGTTGCTCTTTCAGAAAATATCTTTGACTTTGAAAGTCAACTTTTCTGAGAAACAGTTTCTCCAGGTGTTCTTATGACATGTTGCCTTCTTTCTGCATCCAGGCCAGATAAGTGGAGAAACTTAGAGTAAGTCTCTGAGCCCAATGCAAGAGGTTTATACTTTTATCTTTTGGTGACATTGTTTACCCACTTCCTCATTATATCTTCTAACTTTCTGAAGCTGGTCTAAATTGCAAATTAATTTAAAATGTGAAAGTATTTTCAATATGAACTTTCATGACTTATTTTCCTTATACATTAAAAATCCCCTTTATTTTGATCCACCTTGTCTTCATTCTCTTGTATCTTTGAGTGTGAAGTGCCCTTCATTTCTACCAAAGCAAGTTTTTTCATTTGTGTCCTCATTTTCATTCAGTTTCTGTCTTTGGGGATTTTGTTCCATTATTTCCTTATTTTGCTTTGCTTCTCAAAACTATCTCCATGGAAACCTTTTTAACAATAAAACCGGTTATGATTTTCTAGCCTTCAAAACACTTTTCCCTTGCCACCATTCTAATATATACTCATCTCTCTTTCATTATAATAGACATCAAATTTCCCTGCCTCTCCTTTAACTCTTGGCTGCTCTTTGATCTCATTACCTTGTTAACATTATAGCAGTGAATTCACAATGACAATTTTCATAGCATTTCCAGAAACCTCTTCCTCTTCAAGTGCTCAGTAGCTTTTTGTAAAAGCCTATACTTATAGATCAAGAGACTCATATTATGTGGATTGCAACTCTAGAACTTAATGTAGGTTTATACTAGAACTCATACGTATGTGGATATATCTGGAGATCTTAAGAGTCTTTGTTGAGAAACATGGGGAGATACTACCAGGAGTTACTTTCTACAAAGTGTTTCTGACTGTGCATTGAATCCAGACTATTCACCTAAGGTCCATTTGTTAAAGAAATAGTTACCAGTCTATGGCACTACTAAGGTGGTAGAAACGTAAAAAGTGGGGCATTGTGGGAGGTCTTCAGGTCATTGGGGGTAACCCTTGAAGGGATAGTAGAATATGGCCCCTTCCTCTTTTTTTTCTTCCTTTCTTTTATCTCCCTCCCTCCCTCTCTTCCTTTCTTCCTCCCCTCTCCCCTTTCTTTCTTTTAGCGCTGGCCATGAGGTGAGCACGTTTGCTTCACCATTTGCTCTTGCCATGATGTGCCTCCTCACCATGGGCCCAAAAGCAACAGGGACAACCAAATGTGGACTAAAATCTCCAAAACCATGAGCCAAAATAAGCAGTTTAATTTTATAAATTGATTATCTCAGATTTTTTTTTTCTGTTTTTTTCTTTTTTGGTGGTAACAGAAAGCTAACACTTTCTTCGAAATGTTTAACAAAAGGAAAGAGAGAATTAAAGCCCTCTCACTTCAAGAAATGGTGAAGATTCAGAGTTTAAATTAGGGGTAATTCCATTATCCATATGAGTTTGGCTCAGGTGATTTCACAGAAGTCATTTAAAGATGGCTAGGGCTTAAGAAGATGGCAATAAGAGCTATTTCACTGATATCCCCATGAAACAATGAAGCAAAAATAAATGTCTGTTGGCTGTGCAATAACAGAAAAAGAATAATGAGTAATGAGAAAACATTCCATTTCACAAGCTATTAGAACATTTGCTTTTGATACAATTTATATAATAATATTAGTGTAGAAGTGTTTGTCATTTTGTAAGCTAAAATGTGTCCACATACAATTTCAGATATTTTTCCAGGAACATTTACTAAAGTTAAAAAAATTTACATTTTTAATGATAGTAAACTAAATCTGAGAAATCAACAAAAAAAGAGAAAAAAAGGAAAAATATGGGTTTTAGTCAACCTTTTCATTGGTGTAACCAAAAGCCCCAACAGGAATAACTTAGAGAAGAAAAGTTTATTTTGGCTCACAGTTTCAAAGAATCTGCCCACAGTCAGTTGACTGCATAGCTCTTTGCCTGAGTGAAACAGAACATCATGGTGAAAGGGTAGGGCAAAGGAAAGTAGCTCAGGACATGACAACCAAAAAGCAGAGAGAGTGCCACTCAACAGGGACAAATATAAACCCCAAAGTCACACCCCCAGGGATTTTACTTCCTGCCACACCCTATATTCCTACAATTTCCACCTAGTGAATTTATACCAGTGGGTTCCACTGCTTAGGTTACACCTCACATAATCTTATCATTTCACCTCTGAACATTCTTGCGTTGTCTCATGCACAAGCTTTTGGGCATTACTCCATATCTAAACCATAACCGTATATATAAACACATATGTACAGAGTTGTATAGACTATTTTTAAATAGTAAAACTTAGAAAGATAATTCTTGTCATCATTAAAAAAAATTTAAGCAAAATATGGTATGTGGTGATCATGAAAGTATACACTTAGAAAATTACCCAACCATTAAGCATAATAAACATAATAAATGTCCCAGCATGTATCAGCTTAGTTGAGAGAGTTATTTTAAGTCAAATAAAGGTAGATTGGCTCCAAAGTTGTGGAACTGTTTTCGGTTCTTCTTCCTCCTCCTCCTCCTCCTCCTCCTCCTCCTCCTCCTCCTCCTCCTCCTCCTCCTCCTCCTTCTCCTCCTCCTCCTCCTTCTTCTCCTCTTCTTCTTCCTCCTCCTCCAAGGAAGGATGTATACTATGTGATGATTAATTTTATGTGTCATCTTGACTGGTCTACAGTGTTCCTAGTCAATTGGCCAAACATAATTCTGGGTGTGTCTCCGAATGCACATTTGGGTAAAATTAACATTGAATTGATAGATGATATAGACCTTTTTCCTTCCCTAAGGTGGATTATCCTCATTCAAACATTTGAAGACTCCAGTAGAACAAAAGTCCTGATCTCCCACATGTAGGAAAGAACTCCATTTGTTGTACATTTGAACTTGAAATGAGATATCAAGTCTTTTTGGGTTGAGTTTAACAGCATTGAGATTGGGATTGAACCATCAATTTTCATATTTTCATTCAGGAAAATAGAAAAAAATTAAGTATTTCCATAGATGTAATTTAGTGTTATTTGTAAGGGGTTGATGGAGCAAATGAGAATCACTTCAGGTAACATTCGTAAAAGATTGGAGAAGCAACAGGAGGATGTAAGGGTTCTAGAAATCTAGGAAGTCAAAGTAAGGACTCAAGCTGCATCCATGAGGATGCAGCTTAGACCTCCCAGAGGAAGGTGAGGCCTGGCTTTGGAGGGTAACTCTGAGAGGGAGGGCATGTGAGGTTATTCCTGGGAGTGCTGAAAGATGCTGGAACTGGCAGCTGCTCGGCCACTGCTAATTTGAATATTAATTTCTGGGAGGAAACTATTAGGAACAGCATGCATATGGAACAGATTCAATTCTTTTTCTATTCCTCCTGCTTTCCAATCTCCTTCTGGTTCTCTCCCTTAGCAGAACCTATTCGAATGGTAGAAAGAAAGAAAAGGTGGGCCTTGCTGAGATGCTGTTCCACTATGACAAGTAAATCACCTAAAGATGTTCCATATATCATTTGTCAATATAGGCTGTGTGTGGATGTGTATATGAATTTTGTCCCTTTATAACTATAAAGCAAAGATATCAGAAATAGTTAAAAGATACATCTTTGTCACCGGCCATTCCTGGGCTGTGTGTGAGAGCTATGTGCATTTGAACGTATGGGAGGACTGGCCTGGTGTTGCGTGCTCTTTGGGCCATGCAACACACATGTGCACTTTTCTCTAGCTCTGCCTGTGTTCCCATACAGCACCTGAGATGGGTGTGGCTTTCCAAGATGTCAGTCGAATCTGCTGACCATAAGACATCAAGAAGCTACACTCAATCCCCTGAAACCTGACTACTGGCCTTATTTGGAAAGAACATTCCATGGAACCTCCCTTTGTGTGCCTCCCAATAAAAACAAAGAATCCAGGGGCAAGCTCTCTCTTTTCCAACAGACCACTAAGGTCAAGAGCCATCCTGGATTTTGAAAAGGTATTTCTGTGTGCTTGCATGCTTTCTTCGCTGATTTCTCAGTTATTGATGTAGCCACATTTTGTGAACCCAGCATAGGTCACCAGCCTGACTAGTTAGCGATACATCTTATTGTTTTTGTTTAATCCAATTTTACTTTAAGCTTTTGATACATGGCTGTTCATCCTGAAAAAAGTTATATACTTTAGCAGAAGCCTCATTGACCAGTTCTGTTGTGTATATGATGAGGGAGTGGAATACTGCCTCTCTCTAAATCTCAATCCATAAGTGTTGGGCAAATAATTAAAGAAAAATTAAAATGATATTTTTAATTTTAAAATGTATGTGACGTATTGAAAACTGAATTTTTTCTGTGAATGTTCAAGTCACACATACATTTCCAGTAAAATAAAACCATAGATTGATCAATTTAATTTCTTTCAAAGAGAAATTACTTGTGACATTGAGGAACTTCTGGAGAATAATTTAACTGTAAAACTTTTGAGAACATGTTATATTAAAAAATTTTGCTTACCTGATGGGACAACTGAGTCATAGTTTATTAAAAACTCAACCATGTATACCATACTTGTTATGACAGAATGCCTCTGGTCTCAAGATTCCATAGTATGTGACAATCATGCTAAACTTCTTGCAAATGAAATTATTTCTGGGAAACAACATGGCCAGACTCCATGTTGCTGATGTTATTTATGATATGCCAGCTTAGGGACTTGTATATCAGAGCTATTTTTTGTTTGCTTTTACATTTCATTATTGACAATATTAACTTGTTTCTCTTTCATCTAAGTTCTTACAAAGTTCTTATTACATAAATTATTTTACCTTCACTGAGTATTGAGCAAGTGTCCTTCAGATCGTGATACTATTATTGCTCTTACCAGTGCATGGATGAGCATGCTTCATTCAAGCAACTCTGGTTCATTTAGGAACACATCACAGGCCCAACATAGGTTTCAGTTAAGCATTTGGTTTTATTTTTTGGGAATAGCTAAAAATTAAAAGAAGGTACAAACTATCATATATATTTATATGACCTCAACACTCAATGTGCTTATTTTAGTGTAATAGATAAGACATGCTAACTTTTATTGAGTAAAACAGTTTCTCATGGGTTTGATAGTTTGTGAATATTCATTGTACATTCAGTAGCCAATAATCCCTAGATCTTGCAAAATATAAGACCTGAGACTCAACTCCATATTATGGAAGCTCCAAGAGAGCAGTTCCCTATATATCTTGTCCATAAACTTTTCCTCTTTGACTGGAGCGGTGCCTGACTATGGTTATTCATCAGTAAATTAATGCATGAGAAAATTCATATGTATATATTAAAGGAACAAATAGATATTTTCATGAATAAATGTATGTACATATGAATGAATAAATGTAGTTAGAATTTTATAAAATATATGTGTAAGAAAAAAAGGCCATAGAAAATACTCTTGATATTTTATCACTTGTAGAAATGCTAATTGACATGTTACAAAGTACTGAGTATTCAATTTTCTGTGAGTATTTTTCATTCATATTGTCCATTTGTGCCTCACATCACATCATGTCTTGGCACAGCTAAGACTTCTACACAGCTGTGGTGGAACATTCTGATAGGTAGACTTTTGTCCTGGCTGAACAGTGCTATGTGATGTTTTTCTTCCTGAAACCATTTTCCAAAGTTGAATAGGGTCACTCGGCCCAACTGTAGGTGACCTATAAAAGTTTAGGGTCATGCAGTCCACTGGTAATAACTTTGTCCATAGAGAATGAGGATCAATGAACTAATTCCCCTTTGTAGAAAAAAACTGAAGGTCTATTCTGCATAGATATTTGGAAGGTCTCCAGAAGAATTGAGCCACAGATGATGCTTACACCATAACAACAACTCCTTCTTCACTATATTTTCCTTCCTTTCATCCTTATGTGTGCCTTTCCTCCTTTCATATTGCTATCTCCCTGATTTTCTCTAATTTTTGGTTTAGGATCATCCCCAACTTGCACTTCAGTCATTGCCTCATGCATTGGTATTAAGAACCCAAACTAAGACACATGATAAAAAATACTCATGCAGACATGTTAAAGTTTTGCAGACATGTTAAAGGAATTGCTTGGATATATTATAGCAGCCAATTGTATTGTGATATTACATATGTATTGGATTTCTATCAGGTGTCTTGATGTAGAAGGAGCAAAGTTAAAGAGAAACTGTTTCTCAAAGGCTGAAGAAGCACAATAAGATTGAAGGATTTTAACTGAGATGTGGAAAACATTGAAGGGCAAGAAAATTAAGTGAAGAGAATCCAAATAAAACATTATTACTAATGTCTACAGGTCCCAAGGAATGATAGCTTCATAGAGATAGACACTGCTCACTGTACTGTGGACTATAGTAACATTTAAATTAAGATTCTAATTGCTGATTTTTTAGAATAGAATAGAGATTGAATTCTTTGTTCATTTTTTGGAGGGGGAAGGGGCTGGAACTGGGGATTGAAATCAGGGGCATCCAATCACTGAGCCATATCCCCAGCCCATTTTTGTAGTTTTTAATTTTTTTAATTATTATTATATTTATTATTATTATATTTATATATTATATTATTATATATCATATTATATTTATTATTATTATATTTATATATTATATTATTATATATTATATTATTATTATTATTTTTTAATGACAGGGTCTCACTGAATTGTTTAGTGATTCTCTGTTGCTGAGGATGGCTTTTAACTCATTATCCTCCTGCCTCAGCCTCCTAAGCCAATGGGATTATAGCCTCTTTGTCATTTTTAAATGACATATTTTATTTGACAAATAATTAAGTCTGGAATGGAGATTTCCTGACACTTAATGCCTTGTTTTTTGAGAGTAATTACTATCTGGAGAAAAATGTCTTAGGCCATTTTTCTCCCTTATTGTGTGGCAGAGAACTTTAAATGGGTTTTGTAGTTGCTATGTATGACAGACACCTTCAAACAGCTCCCTGATTAACATTTTATCTCTCCTTAGACTTACCATGCCTAATTCTGCTTCCCTTGTTTTGTTGCCTATTTCAAGTTTCAAAAACGCAGACACTTTTCTTGAGTTGTTTTATCACCTACTAATCTCTTTGAGATTTTATATTAGAAGTACTTTTCTCAACTGATTCTTTTAACTTTAAGATAAATATTGTCAGCACAAAAACACTAATTCTGAATCAAGTTACTTCTGATTATAATATTTTTACAAGTCCAATTAATTTTGAGAAGGATATATCACTCTGAGTAAAATAACCTTTGTTTAACTTTTTAAGAGCATGATTAATTTTTGCCATGTGAAATTTAACTTATTATTCCAGTTGGTAGTGAAAATACAAATTAATGTACATTGTCTTTTTAATTTTTTTTTTTGAAAATTGGGACTGCAACATTTTCAGAATTATAGCACATGGACTAATTGTTGGCAACACATCTTTTTGAATAAATAATTCATTCTCATCTGAATAAGATTGTGAACTCCTAGGTATTTACCCCCTCCCACAAAGGTTATTATTCATTTCCATCTACAGATGCATTTTTAAGGCTCCCAAGACTAGGAAAGAATTTCAGAGGCATGACACACTTCCATAAGTGAAACTTTCAATAGCTCCATGAGGATCATTCCTCTCTATGCTTAGTATAAATGTGACCTATCACTGGCTTTTACATCATTGCTGGCCTCTGTTTGTATAATGCATATCATGGAAGAGTTGGCAATGCCTCTCAGATTTGTTTTAGTCCCAGAATACCTTTCATTGATAACCTCAGAAACTTATCATCTAAACATTTAAAATGATGCACCTAGAAATTTCATCTTTACATACATTCATGAATTCAATTGCTATATTTTCATTCCTTACTACAGGCCATGAATTGAAAATATTTATAATTTGTTTTTTATGCCCTTTCTTCTTTTTAAATAGGAAATAATAAATAAAAGTTTATATAATGAGAGGATGGAAAGTGAAAAGAATGAAAAAAGAAATTAAACAAACTACCTCTACCAATTATTGTGACTGATTGTATCATGAAGCTCATGTTAAGTAACTTGTCTATGGTTAACATAGTCAATTTAAAAAATAAGAGCAATATACAAGACCTCAAATCCCCTAATACTTCATCCAATGATTTTCTTCAATAATCCATCGATTTGTAAACTCAGACAAATTTAGTCAATGCCATTACCTTTATCCATCATCCATTCACTCACAAATATATAGTAAATGCACAATGCATGACAAAAATTATTTATAAAATTAATATAATAGCTCATATGACCATTGCAACTATTGAATAAATGTAGTATATGGCATGTCAAACACATTGATGTACTGAAGAAAAAGGATGATAACAGATTAAGACAAAGTACCAAGAATAAGCTTGGGAATACCTAAATTTGTAAAGAGCAGACAATAAATGTCACTTAAGAGAGGTGAGGAAGTTAAGTGAGAGGACATTTATTGAAAGAAAAACTCAGTCTGTATAAACAGTCACTATGAAGTCCTTAAGCTGTGCAAATAACCACTCAGGAAGGCAAGGAAGGAAGATGGCAAGTCCAAAACCAGCCTGGGTAACTTAACAAGACCCTGTTTCAAAATAAAAATTTATGAAGGGGAGGGGTATATAACTGAATGATAAAGTGCATATTTAGCACATGCAAGGCCCTGGGTTCAATCCTGAGTAACATATGCCCAATCCAAGATGAGATTGGAGAAGCAGTAAGTGAGCCAGAACAGAAAAACCCCTGGGTCATATGAAGGAGTTATATTTTAATATGGACAAAATAAAGAAATACTACCACCCTTCAACCAGAGGAATTACATGACTTAAACTAACTACTTTATTGATAAGAGAATTTAAGGGCACAGTGTTGAACTTTGACCAATCTAGTGACTCCTGTAATCATCTAAGCTTAGGTCAGGGTGTCAGATCCGAGTACTACATGTTATAAGGAGTTCTAACAATGTATGCAAGGAAATGTTATATAAAGATTGTTATATAAAGATTGCATCACAGGAACACATTTCTTCGTGGTATCCCAGATTCCAAATTTGGATAATGTGAAAAAAAAAAGTGAAGTAATGGGTATAATGGAGGGTTGGTCAATTTTTCTTTGCTGTGATAAATGTTTGAGAAAAACAACTTAGAGGAGGAAAGAATTGTTTTGGCTTACAGTTTTAGATTGTTTAAGTCTATGGCCAGCTGACTTCATTACTTTGATCCTAAAGTTAGAAAGAATATCATGGTGGAAAGAGGAAATTGGCTCACTGCATGGTTAATCGGGAAGCAGGGAGGAAAGGTGGGGAGGGAGGAAAAACCAGGGAAAAAATATCCCTCCACAGTATGCCCCCAATTACCTATGTCCTACAAAATTACCCACCACCTACAGTTTCCATTGGATTGGTCAGAATTTGTCATGATTTGATGAATCACTTCTCAAAAGCCTGGCCTCTGAACATTGCTACATTACTAACCAAGACTTCAACACTTGAGACTCTGGTGGACATTCCAGATCCAAGTGATAACAAAAGGCATCTGGGTGGGTGTGACTTCCAGGTAGCACAATATACAATACAAATCCAAGGACATCTAAGAGAATGGTTCTTGCTACTTTTGATCCTATTACATAAAGCTTAGAAAGGAGAACTATGAGAAAACTTCCCTCTTTTTATCTACTTACTCAAGAATATTGTCCTTAAATCCTTATACTTATCTCTTTTCTGAACCTCATGAAACCAGATGTGTTTTAGAATTTGGAACTTTGGAGGTACTTTAGAGAGAAATATGCTGTACATTTACCATAGATTACATAACACTCCTAGTGGGGTCTGTAATCAAGCACAGCTTTATGTTCACAGCACACCATATGAATATTCACATTAACTGAGAAGGAAAAGCTATAAATAACCTCAAATCTATCCATTCACTAAGTGAATACTGAGAAGAACAAATTTTACTGCCCATCGAGTTATGAAAACATTTTCAGTTTTCAGAAGATTTTGGATTTTGTAATCACAGATAAGTGATTAGACACCTGTATTTTATCTTAGTTCCTACAAATTTAGACACTAATTAAAGAATACAAATGTATATTGTGGCATAAGTCCTTAAATTAATGTTCAGTACTATGTACTATCTTAGCATATGATGAAATCAGTCTGATGTAAATAATTCAAAAACAATTTTAAGTTTCTTCGAACAGAGATACTTTGAGGAGACTGCAGGTTTTGTCAAGTGCAAAATGAGACAAGTATATACAAAAGCTTAAGTGCTCAGAATTTTATCTGGTCTAAATTTTAATATTGACTGAGTTGGGAAGAATATACTGACTGTCCTTAATTTGTGTCTGAGCTAGAGTTGAAAAATAATCTATACATAAAATATAAGGCATGCTTAATTGAAACTTGTTCACTGCTTTTTAGTTTATAAAAGGATGTGTTATTGAAGAATGAGAAATGTGTAACATATACAAACATTTTATTGATGTCCAGAAAATGATCCACAATGTACTTATATTGGAATAATTTTAAAATACTGGAGAAAACTTGTTGTACATCACTTTTCTGAGGTTTTATTCCTAACCCCTCAAACAGAGAAACTTCAGTTGCTTTCACAAAATCATAACTCACATATCATTAGATTTATTGGGAGAAGGAAGCTGCCTATTACCATGTTCAATATTTTATGTTCTGGGTTCCATTGCCATTGTATTTAAATATTTGAAAGGAAGGCCCATAAAATACAGGTATAATAAAATATTTATCCTATGAATTGTTTCTTATGAGTTTAATTTAATAAATATTAAGAATTATTTCATTTAAAATACTATTTTTATTAATATTGTGAGCAGGTTAACTATTCAACAGAATTATTTGTCTATTTATTTTATAAAAAATTGGAAAATGCTATTTTCTTGCACAACTGGAACATTAACATATTTTTCCCCATATGACTTCATGTAGAATATTTTCAAGTACGACTTCCATTTTCATCGATAAATGTTCTCCAATTTTTAATTTAAAAATTCTCCCTGTTATATTCTTGATATTTTTTAACTGTTCGGGAAGAAATGGTAATTAAAACTTTATGAAAGGTATGTATTAGTACCTATTTTAAATCTTTGTTTGCCTGCATTTTTCTCAAGGCCCTTGCATCTGTGTTAAAACTTTCTTTACTCTTTAAACAGATATGGGGTTTATTTTTCATATTGCCTTGAAAACAGCTTGGCTTTAATCTAGCTAGAAAGTGTGACTTCTTACTTTTCCTTGGATTTTTCCATATTTTCTTATTTTATAGTCTAATCTTTTATCATTTCCATTGACATTAGTCTTAGAAAATCTCATGAGAATATCAAGAGCATTATTGTGCGAGTTCTGCCAACTTCATTCTGTAGTCTAGAAGTCATAGATCTTATATTCAAAAGTGCTTAGAAACAGCTGATGCATCTTTTTTTCAAGATGATGCTAAAAGTCCCATCTAATTTAATGGATGGAACAGTCCTTTACAAGTTATGTTGTAAAAATACTCATTAACATTGATGGAGAGTGCTACTCAAACAGCAAAAATGTTTCTGTAGAAGCTTATTAAGATGCAGAAGTTCAAATAAAGCAACACAAGAGTTCAAAACTTCAGTGAAATTCAACTGCACAAATTCTATCAGATGCAAATTTCAAAAATAAAATTTGTTATAAATGTGGTTAATTTCTGAATAAAAATTTGTTATGCTTTTAAATGTAAAATGATTTTTTTTTTGCTTTTGAATACCACATTTGCAAAATAGTCCTCAATTTTCATCTATTACATAGCTAATGTGAAATTGAGATGATCTTGTTTAGTTGATATATACAGCATAACATGTTTTTTTTACCAATATTTTAGGGTGAGATATTTTACTTATGATATAAAAATAATATTTCAGATTTCATATTTGTCTAATATGTGCATGGTAAACTATAGAGTATACATTTAATTCTTCCATCTAAAATGTTATTTCAGAAATTTTGGAATCCTTTTTATAGGACATAATATGGATTTTCTGAATAAACCTACTTTCAATTATGCTTCAATTTACTGTACACACTTATTGCATATGTAAATCTTTTTAAGTCAAAGAAGTTTAAATAATTAATGTTATACACAGGTCTAATATGGTTGATATTTTATAAATATTAGAGAAAAAGTATAAATATTTTATTGCTGCATACTAACCCTTTTTATTAATCAAAATATGTTATTTTTATGTCTTAATGTATTTGGAATGAAGAGAATTTTTCATCTTACTTTTGTCTACTAAATTGATACAAATTTTCTTTTCAAAATAAAAATGAGGAAAAGGGGTTCAAAAATCTTAATACTTAAAAAAATTCTCAAAATTTCAATATTATACAATAATTGAAAATTAACTTAGAATTATATATTGTAGCGACTGTTCCATTTTACAAAATCAAATAGTTTTGCTGTAGTGAAAATTTTAGAAAAGTTAATGTTTCTAATGATAATTTGATAATCAATGATTTTGTCCTTAGTTCACTAGAAAATGGTGAAGAAAATTTTAAAATATTAAATCCAGATGCTAACACCATAATAAAAATTCTCAAACAATAAATTATTCATGAGAGAACACAAAAATCAAACTGTAGTTTATAATAAAAACTCAAATTGCCATCAACAAGTTTGTGTTTTGGAGAAAATCAGATATTTATATATTCAGTTATCTTTATATATTCAGAACAAAATAAAAATAAAAAGTATTTCTGGTTTTTTGATGCTTTAAACTGTGTTTTCTAAATCAGCTAGTCAGGCAGACATTCAAAATGATGAGCTTAAAATGTTCATAATGGAGAAGAGTGACAGAGAATGGTTTTTATTCAATTGCTTTCTATTCAATGCCATTTTATTAAATTATTCAGAGTAACTGATAACCAATTTTTAGTTTTTTTTCCTATAATATCTCATACTGGTATTCATTTTTAAACATCAGGCAATCATTTCTCAAGCCTGACTATAATAGTATTATTTGTTCTTATTTGTTTCTGGGCTGGGTGGGGAGGGCCTGAATGTCACCTTTGCAGAGACGACCTCCATATGCTGAAAATAAGGATTAGTCCCCTTAGTGTGGTCACATCTTATCTGGTCTTTTTTTATTGAACTAATTAATTACCACTATATTCCTTCCTCTGAATATACTCCTTATTTTTCTAAAAATTTCTGAATCACACAATGGGGGGAAAAGCTCACTTCTTGCTGGTGGGATTGCAAAATTATACAGCCACTTTGGAAGACAAATTGCTGATAGTTGCTTACAAAACTTAACATATTTGTATTATTCAATTCAGAAAACTTGATGTTTCTTATCTACTTGGACAAACTGAAAATATATGCATACTAAACTCTGTAAGCTGAGAATTATAGAAACTATATTCATAAATGACAAAATTTGGTTAAAACAACCAAGATATTCTGTAGCAGGTGAGTGGAAAAGTATACTGTGCTATAATTCAGACAATGGAATATTCTTCGGCACTAAAAGTAAATGAGTTATCAAGCTATGAAAAGACATGTATAAAACCTTAATGCATGTTACTAAGTAAAAACGGTAATCTGAAAAGAATCCACACTATATGATTTTACTGAACTATATGACATCCTGGAAAAGGCAAAATATGGAGTCAGTAAAAATATCAATGGTTGCCAGGAATTGACAAGTGAGAAGGAGGAGAGATGACAGAGCACAGAGTGTTATTATGGCAGTGAATCCACCCTCCAATACACACCACCACACTACAATACAGGTCATTATATGAATTTAAACTCAGAAAGTATTACAACAACAGTATACTGTAATGTAAACTATGGATTCTGGGTGATCATAATTTGTCAATGCAAATTCGTAAATTTATTGTAACAAATGTACCACCCTGGTGCAGATGCTGACCATGAGGGAGGTTATGTACATGTGGGAAAATGGGTTATAAAGGACATCTCTGTACCTTCCCCTCCATTTTGATGTGAACTTAAATATGCTTTAAAAATAGAATCTAAAAATAAAGAAAGCACCATGAATGCAATTCGATAGTCACACATGATCTCTGGATGCACTGTTCCTACTTAGAATTCAGGGCTATATTTGCTTTCTATAGAGCTGGATCACCGATCACAACTGTTTGTCACATTTGTGTATCTTTTATTTTCTCATTTTACAAATTATTATTTTTATCTTCAGTTATGTTTTCTTCATCTTATCTATATGCATCATGTATGGGTTGCTTTTCGTCTTTGTCTGAAGCTGCTTCTTTACCTCCTTATTGTTTACTGTTATCTGAAGAATTAGAGGAGTTTTGTATTCTATTATCTTGATTCCAGACTTTCCTCTGATAAATAATTCACAATTTAACACTGACCAGACACTTCTAGTAAGAATTCAATTAATGCAGTAATCATTCTGGTTAACTTCAATTAGCTTGAGCAAGAAACTTAAACTTGTGATTTGGTTTGAAGCCTTCTAAAAATGGAAAAGGAAAAAAAAAAGAAAAGGGAAAAAAACCTGAAATGTATAGAACCAAGAATTTCTTTCATTCATTGATATGTTCGCTTATCTACTCAGTATTTATTAATCATCTGCTATGAACTAAATACTGCAGATACAATAGGGTCATGACATGATAAATTTATGTTTGAAAGATAAAAGTTACAAAAGTTGCTGTGGCATATATACTTATGTGACCAATCACCAATTATTATATATTATAATAATTCTATTATTATTATAATTATATTATTATTACAGTTTCAAAAACTCTGTTAGTCTTTTTCTCTAACATTATCCTAGAATTTTGGATCCATCTGGTCCTTAGTTTTGGTTTTATCTTGTAATATTCTGGTTTATTATATTTCTTATTTGTTTTCCACACTAGCTAGGTAGTGTCCTTGATAGAAAAAGGCTATAACTTGGAGATGCTCACAATTACCATTTCTTTGAGGTTTTTGATTAAGGTAGTGATAACTCATTACGGTAAGAACACAACTCATTTTCCGTGGATTTATGAAACATGATTTTCTAGGCAATATATGTTCCTTTCAGTGTACAAGTTCTCAACCATTAAGTTTTTTCCTGAAATTTTCCTTTATATACACCAGTTAGAGGAAAAAAAACACATAAGATACCAAGTTAAAGATTTTTGTGTACATTACATAATGTGATAGGGTAAATAATGAACCCCCAAATATATTTACATTCTAACCCAGGGATTTTGTGAATATTATCTTTTATGACAAAGAAAGAACTTTGGAGATAAGATTAAGTTAAAAATCTTTGAAATAGGGAGATTAGTAGGAACTACTTAGGTGGACCCCAAATACAATCACATGTATTGTTATATGAATGATATGACAAACCACAGAACTACAGACTACAGAGGAAGAAACCATGTGAAGGAAATAGACAGAATCAGATAGAAAAAAAAATGCGATTGCACTAATTTTAAAGATGGAGGAAGAGTCTTCGAGTTTAGGAATGTAATTCTAGAATTTGGAAAGACCAGAAAACATTTGTCCTTATTCCTCCACAGGGAGTGTGGCCCAATTGCACCTTGGTTTCAGCCCAGTGAAACTGATTTGAATTTTTGGCCTTTAGAACCATTAAAGAACAAATTGGCATGTAGTTTACGACATTTTTGTAGCAGACATAAGAAACCATATTGATACTTAATAACAAAAGAACACTGTGAACTTTTTCCTTGTGGCATAGTATATTCAGATAATTAATTTTCATTTTTGATTTAAAGTTTTTTTTTCTTGTTCATGTCCTTGGTTTTTCAGACAATAACCTTCTAATAAAAAATTGTAATATATACTCCAGACATAGATTCACTATTTCACTATGTAAAATATTTCTAAATGGAAATGATAGTTGAATTATCATTTTACCTAGGACAATGTATCTGTAGACTCTGGAATAGACAATTTAGGTACTGTTTTTCTTCCTGTCATTATTCAGATTATTGTATGTGATGTGGGTATGGATTTTCTTAAAACTGCTTAAGAAATTACATTAGTGCTTGCCGATGTCTGGGCTTGGCACAGAAATCACGAGCCACCACACACCTTGTAGATTCAAACAGCAATTCTTTATTCCCGAACTCACACAGACCGCCTGCAAACACGTTCTGCTCCAATCTCCAATATGCCTCCGCCCCCAATCCTACTCCACGAGGCTTTTTTCCAAATCCCATTTGAATCTCACGAGAACTCAACGGGAACAAGCAGCGGGAACACCCTAATCCCAGCAGCAATAATCTTCAACCTCCAACTTCCCTAAAACCCCTATTGTCTTAAACCGGGAACGCCTTAAACCCAAATTATCTTAAACCCAGATACTTCCTCAAACCTGCAGGATACTTCCTCAAACCTGCAGGATACACCTTAAACCTGGATCCACCCTCTATCACCTTGAGCAGGGTCGCCTTTCTCAAACACACATGCAAGGTCACAGCGGATTTCAAAGGCAAGTCCATTTAACATGGGGTAAGCTGGCAAGGATTTCGAATCATCATTCCTACTGAAAGGGTAAAGTTTCTAAGCTGGAAAGCTTGAATGTAAAAGATTAGGTATTATTAAATTCCTCTGTTACACCCAGATTCCTGAGATAGTTAAAACAACGCCCTACTGGCCATTTAGCCTAGGGCCCTGTGCAGTTCGTCACAGGGCCCGAACCAATCAGTTTGAATGTGTAACCCGCTTAGGAGTGACCAATCACCCCCGCCCGACCTGTTCCCGCCAATGAATGTGCCAATCACGTCTCAGAGTTGTTGTTCAATTTTCCTGCGCCTCATCATGATTTGTTCTGATGTGTGCAAAGCCCACCGCCCTCTCCAGAAAATGTACTTAAGCTCTGCTTGACCTCAGCTCTGGGCTCCGGGCTGCTCTTCCTTCTTGAGTGAGCACGGGGCCCCAGCGTGCTGGAATGGATCCCCAATAAATCCCCTTTTGCCAATTGCATGGAGTAAGTCTCTTGTGTGGTGTCTCCCTCCGACGCTCCGCCAGACCCCTCTTACACTACTTGGCAATGGCCCTCAGCAGTGCTTTTCTTGTTCTAAAACCTTATAGTAAGTTTAGATTATATAGAAATGTTAAAAAGTCATGTTCCTGTATTTGTTAGTACTTTCATGAGACATATTTTAAAATAAGATAAAAATTTAGTTTTTCTCACTTTAATTTTTACTATATAAATTTAATTTTATTATATATGTGTGTATATATGTATGTGTGTATAATATATATTATACATATTTATATATATGTATATGTATGTATAATATATACATACATTATATATATATATATATGAGAGAGAGAGAGAGAGAGAGAGAGAAACCAAAGTAAAAGAATTCATTTAAGAAACAGGAAGTGGAATTCTCACAAGGGAGTAGTCCAGACATATGGGTCATATTCCGGACATCCAAACATGTAGAAAATGGCCTCACAATTTGAAGATTAAACTAATCAGAAGTATAATAATTAGATAAATTAAATAAGATTTCTGAGAGTTAATCTGTCACACATATAAATGTTAGTGTGGGAAAGAATAACAGTGAAATCCCTGTGGACATGGAAACATTAACTGATGGTAAATGATTTTGTGCTTGATTCCTGCCTTCTCACAGCTCCAATGTAGATTATGATAATTACTATTAAAATCAGTTTCTATTTAAAAGTTTTATGCTGACAGAAATCCTTTATTGGCCCATTTGAGAATCCATTCAGTCTTTCTTAGATTGTACCATTAACTGCCTACTTAGCACAATTAATGGAGCATCTAATATTTATAGTATGATAGTGAAATGCAAGGCTCTTTTTTAATTTTAGAAGATTGAAGTGATTAAAATTATATTCTTACTTTGGATAGAAAACTGACCAATAAATGCACGATCTTTATTGGAAAATACTTCTCTTCTTGATAGCTTATTACACTTCCCCACAATGCCTGTGCCATCTTTTCTTCTCAGTATTCTTCTCTTTCCCAATATATTTTATTTATTCATTTACAACTCAACAGATAAATTTATGACACGCCTGTCTGAAGTGACTACACTCACAGTGTTTGATAGATACCTACTCCATATTTTCTGCTGAAATTTCCTGTAGCGCAGATCTTCCATGATCTCTCCTAAGACATTGATAGAAGTATCTGATTTTATTTATTCATGTCCAAGAAACCCAGTTAATTTACCATCTCTTTCCCCTACTTCTGTGATTTAATTTCTATTTCTTCATTGCTTTTTTCTCCCTGTCTCTAAATACGCTTCAGTTTGTGAAAGCTTTTCTTTATTTAGATATTTTAATACCCTTTACCTCTTTCTTTTCTTTCTCTGAAAACATACTGTGTGTAGACATATCTTGTCAATTTTACTGACTCATCAACCACTCACTATTCAAACTCCTGAAATCTGTTTTATGTTAGTTAATTATTCTTAATGTCTTCCTTCAATAAGTTACAGTCTTTGTCCTTTGGGCTAATGCAGACAAGTTGACAATTTGTAACTTCTTGAAATTTTTCTTCCTCCTTTTTTTGTGGCTCTGGATCATTTCTCAGCTCTCTAACTGGGGGAATTTTGATTTCCGATTGCCTATGCTTTCCTGAGCTTTTCTGGAATTATTCTGTTCTACACTGAATTTTATCTTGGAGATTTAGTGAAATAATATATATTGGTAACTAACATAATACATATGAAAAGGACTCTACATTAAAAATAAATATAAATTTGAATTATTATAGTACTTATGATATTGTTAATAATAATAATTTCACACTGTTAGTTGAAATGGTCCCTACAATAGATGAATGCAAATTTCTGTTCCAAATTCTGTGCTGGCATTTTGTCTCTTTCTCTTCTCTCTCTCTCTGTCTCTGTCTCTGTCTCTCTCTCTCTCTCTCTCTCTTTTAATTCTCAAATTCCTTCCATCTGACTATCGGTGAATTCAATATTTGAAACATAGCATATGTAAAACTTCTACTTAATTTCTACATTTTTTGGAAGGAATATATATCATAAACCATATCTGCTTACCACATTTTCCATATTTTTACTATTATGAATTCTCCCAGTCATAAAAAACTGAAATGTTGGAATTTCCTTGGACTTAAAAAAGACAATAACTGTGGAGCCAAACTCTATGAACATGGAACTTATTAGTTGTTTATTAGTTTTATGATATTAAAAATTTTATTTATCCCTTTACAACTCAAATTCTGCATCTCAAAATTGAGGATAATAATAAAAACTTATTTTACATGATTGTGTTATAGCTACTCAGATAGCTAGCACACAGTAAACACTGAATTTTTGTTTGTATTATTATATCCTCTCTCCTCTATTAACTAGTCACTATCCTGATGATTTCTATCTGTTACCTTGTTCTTACAAAAATAAATCTGGACTTATTTTCAGGAATATCTGATTCATACACACACATACACACACACTCATACATTATATATACTTTTTTTGCAAATCATTTAATTTTTAGATGAAGCTATTTTTTACTGTATAAAATTGTGAAGGAAAACCATTTATTTGGATACTTCAAACAAAATTTTTTTAGGTGAAATATGAAGGAAATTCAACATCATCACTTTTATATGGAATAAATGCTAAATTATCACTTTCATATTTTTTTCTCCTTTTTATTCATATTGTTTGTACCTTTTTTTTGAAATATATTATTACATGATTTAGGGCAAAAGACAAGTGTAAAACACTGCCTGGTATGGTACCTCATTTCTTTCAGCCAAGGTCGAGCTTCTGCAGGTGAATTACCTAATTTATCTGAATGCAGTTTCCTTGTCTGTGAAGTATCACCAGTAATGCTTTCCCTCTTGAAGCATTATCAGGAGGATTGATCACTTAGTCAAGTACTTAAAACTGTGTTGAATACATAGTAAAAGGGCAATGTTATTTTTCTTATGGTTCTTATTTTAAGCTTACATCGATGTTTCTGCTCCCAATCTATTTTTAACATACGTTAAATAAAATTTTATTTAATGATTGAGCCCGCCAGAAAGAAATCAAAACATATCTGAATGGAATTTGTACTTTTTCTCTTAGTCCGAGGTTCACCTATCTTGTCTGATTTTATATTTTAATATATACAGCCTTTCTGTAACCTTTCCAGTGAGATCTGGGTTGACCAAAAAATAGTATGTATTAAATTTTTAAAGTCAATTACATTTGGATAGGAGCCCTCAAGATTTTCAAAGATTTCATATTTTAAAAGGAAACAGAGTGAAAATGAGAAAGTTCTCTTAATAATTATTTTATATATATATATATATATATATATATATATATATATGACAATATACTTGCTTCAACCTATTGCGGTTATTATAAATTCATTTTATAGCAATGCAGCAATATATTACTTAGAAGGGGCAATAAAATGTCATGCTAGAAATATGATCATTTTGACAAGACAAAAAGCCACATTTAACTTGGATATAATTTTAACAAATAGTTTAACTTATAGTTAATTTCTGAACATGCCTCCTTTTGTAGTTTACATAAAAAATATAGTTTATTTTTCATTTTTTATAATTAGTTATACATGACAGTAGAATGCATTTTGATACATCACACTTAAATGGAGTATAATTTCTCAGTCATCTGGGTTTACATGTAATCATATATGCACATAGGATAATAATGTCTGATTCATTCTACCATGATTCCTACCTCAAAGCCCCCTCCCCTCCCTTTATTCCTCTCTGTTTAGTCCAAAATACCATAATTCTCCACTCCCCCTCCCCCTTATTGTGAATTAGCATCTGCATATCAGAGAAAACATTCCAGCCTTTGGCTCTTTAGGGTTGGCTTATTTTGCTTAGCATAATATTCTCCAGTTCCACCCATTTACCAGAAAATGCTTTAATTTCAGCCTTCCTTAAGGCTGAGTAATATTCCATTGTATATACAGACTACATTTTCTTTATCCATTCATCTGTTGAAGGGCACCTAGTTTGTTTCCACAGTTTAGCTATTGTGAATTGAGCTGCTATTAACACTGATGTGGCTCTGCCACTGTAGTATACTTATTTTATAAACCTCTTAATCTTACTGTTTTCTCATATGATTCTGTTGTATGGTATAATATTGAAATTTATCAAGTTATGTATTTATAAGGATACAAACTAATTCATTATCTATATAAGCCTACGTAGTTATTATATAGTGAGATAATTAATGAACTTATTTTTATTCTTGTTCCAATATGAAAACTTTCAAACATTTTATTAACTTTTTAAATGGAAGAATTTTCCTAAAATGACTACTATATTTCTAATTTTTTCTACCCATAACAGCCAGATTTTTCTACAGAAACTATTTTGATCTATGTTTTATTTCTTTCCCTATATTTGTTTTTTCCCTCACCCATAAATTTAAAAGAAAACATGATATATTTATGTATTTATGTATTTATTTATTTATTTATTTATTTGATATCACATTGAGAAAAGACAGTCTTTGTCAAAAACAGAATTTGACAACTGTGTGACTGAACTATTTTTATTTCACCAGTCATTCAAGAAATATTCATAGATATTTATTTACACATGAAAAAGCAACTACAAAGATGACTATTGGTTGATAAACCATTAACTGCTTAGCAGACTTGTTAGTGATACTTTAGAGACATACATGATATTAAAAATATTTATTTGGTTTTTACAGAATTATTGTTAAATACAAAATTTTTCAATGTTAAGTTGAACATACTTAGCATGGTGAAAAATGTCATATTTGTTTTCTCTAAATGAAAAAGAAAGTGCTAATATGTTCCCTTTAAATGGCTGATTCCATATTTGGGGCAGGCAAAGTAGGACATACACATATAGCATCTTGTTCCAGGAAACAAGGAAACATTCAGAGTCTGATGTAAATATATTAAAAGGGCCATAACCTGGTTCCCATGGGCCAAATTTAGGATAAATTTTGAGTTAGAAAAAGTTTCAAAAATGATTGATGGTAATATATTATTTTGAAAAACAAAAGTTTCCACGGATCTATGATGTGGTCTTGTTTCACCAAAGGAAGTATAGGGGCCATTAGAAAGTCCTTCATTACTTACTAACATATAGAGAAGAAATGGAAAAATTGAAAAAAATAATTTTTGACTATCATCCAAATAATTATCCTCAATAGAACTAAAGGATTTGCTAAAATTCTGTTGGAGAACAGGTTATTTAAGGATACTAAGATCACTCCCAGATTCAACTTATATATTTACTGATTGCAAAAAGAGGAATAAACAAAAATCATATCTCTTGGAGAAGTCTGGCAGATACCATCTTAACTGGTTGTTTACATAAATGATGGGACACACTGACTCTATGTCCTGCAGGCAACATAGACCACCACTTGTTTAATATATTTACCAACAAAGTTAATCTCAAGGTGAAGTCATACATATCCTATGAAAGACTGAATTTATCAATGGTCAATGGAAGGACCATATGTCAAAATAAAGCTTCAGACCCATACTCTGAAGCAAACAGTTCATGAAGCCTACATACTGTTCCTCTCCAAGTCTGATTATTACTGTGTTGTACCATTATCTCTAGCAACCAGTCTAGGGGAAAAAAGAAAATAGCACCTGTATGATCAGCTGCAAGTTGCCAGGATTTGGTTCATAACTGAAATATCCCCTAATTTTTATCCTCATTTCCAGGCTAGGGCCAAATGGAGAAAGCCAATCATGAACCTCCTGCAAATCCCATAAGACTTGCTGCTACTTGGTGTATCTCAAACAGGTCTCTAGACTAATAGTTTGCAATCTTGGCACCCCTAAAGGCCTCTCTTCTTTTTCTTCTATGAAGCTTTCCCACTTTCCACCTGCCTTTGCATCTCTGACAGAATAAAAGTGATTTTGGCTGGCTTGCTTGTGTAACAAACTTTAATGAATACTCTATGCTTATTCTTATTTTAGTGGTCATTATTTTCTTTCTACAATAAGAATATCAGTATTTGTTTTTAAAGGAGAAAATATTAGCTTTATTTTCAAGGGCTATATAAAGTATTTTGTGAGTCAATTGTGCATGTCACTTTCAAATACATCAGTGAGATGGTGTGTGCATGTGTGTGTTCATGTGTGTGTTTTGTTTGAAGGAGATAAAGTAAGTGTAGCAAAAAGTAAAAAAGCAATAATGATAATGAAATTAGATAAGAGAAGTACACTTGTACATTTATTTTATACTCTTTTGTTTTCCTTTAAGTTTTACATTTTTTTCCCAATAAAGACATATGGGGAAGGAATAATGCTAGGAAGAGATAAGAAATCATTATTATCCTATGGATAACTACTCTTTATTGAGGGACTATTAATAATAATAATTTATGCTTATGAACAAATTAAGTATTTCTATAGTTTTATTTTTTCAGGTCTTGTTTTGATTCTAGCTGAGATATCTGAATTTAAATCAGGACATTTGTTTTTGTTTGCTTGTTTGTACCAGCCATTCAACTCAAGGCACTTAAACACTGAGCCACATTGTCGGGCCTTTTTATTTTTTGTTATTTTCACACAGGGTCTTACTAAGTTACTTAGGGCCTTGCTTAGTTGCTGAGGCTGACTTTGAAGTTGCAATCCTTCTTTCTCAGCCTTCCAAGTTGCTGGAATCACAGGTGTGCACCACAACTCCCAGCTGACTGTTAGAGTGTAATGAAAATTTACCATATATGCACTTGGGATCAGGATAAGATTCATATAGTGGAGGTAAGTGAAACAATACTTGGGATGTTCCATTTGGACAACTGCAAAAATAGATGACAAAGTAACAATATGAATGTAATATTTAGTCATCATCCTATGAGAACATAAGGGTATTTATGCCCAAGAATAGTGGAAAATAAGTTTGGAAACATGGCTGGGGAGCACATTGAGATTCTTTGCAGGGTACAAACTTAGACATGATGGATGTGATTTTGAAGAAAATATAATACTATTGAAAGTCATAATAACAAGAAACCAGCGTTTATGAAAACTCATCTGATGTATTTTATTTATGCCTTTTGGGTAGATCCACAAGGAGATCTAATACCTGAGAATCATTGAAGTAGTGATTTTAACGATCTAAATATGGTGGTGGAAGCAGATGTTTAAAAGAAGCATAGATGTTCTAAAAGCTATTGTCAATGGTTCATGAGAAGCTATTGAAATTTGTGTCAAAGGAAAGAAGTTTTTAAAAACTGCTTCTGGAATTAAACAAAATGACTGGAGCAATATGGTACTATGGAGAGAAATAGGATAGTCTATCTCTATTGGAGAAATTTGCCTTCTACACTGCAAGGTTATGTTGCAGTGTAGAAGAAGGCAAAGTTGAAAGAAGGAAAAACTAATGGTTATTACTACTATTTAGAAGAAAAACACATATTTATTACTGCAGCTTCCAAGTTTTTTGCTTTTTTGTTTCTTTTTCTTTTTTCCATATTTTTCTTCCTCCCATCCTCCTTTCTTTTACCCTCCTTCCACTCATATCCATTTTCTTTCCTTCTCCCTTACATACTTTTGTTTGTTTTTAAAATAAATATCAATCATATAGTCTTTGAGTTACCTTTTTGTTTCATTTACTCTAAGACTCAGTTTTCAGTGTGTTTTACGTTAGTGTACCACTGGGATTAGATATTTGAGTTTCTGTCATGATGTGAGCTAGCTTGTTTTCATAAATTACTACTTCATTTACATAGATGATGAAAATATTGATTGAATTATTAAGATAAATTAGGAATAAATGAATGAAATATTGGAAGCAATAAATAAACCCATATAATCTAAACTGTCTAGTCCTAGGTTTATTTTGATAGTACATCAAGAGCAAAATATGTGTGGGTGAGTGTGTGCTCATGTGGGTATGTTTGGGGAGTGTGCAAGTATCTATCTGAACCAATTATTTGGTTCTCAGTCAATTCTTATAAAAGCTGAGATTTGGGCTGGATGGCATTTTGAACTTTTTTCCACCATGTGTAATAAGTTTATTAATTTCAATTCACACTTTCTTGATAAAACTTAAGTTTTCTTTCCCTGCTTCCTCTCTAATATACGAACCTTTATTGATGTTTGCATATGCTTTGCAGGATCTTAATGTTCCTTTTCTTTTAATGCTTTTTGAGATTTAATCACTAGCATTGTGAATACCATATGTTTCTCCTCGTCTTTCTCCAGGGTAAAAATTTAATGTCTTTGTGAATATACGCAAACTTTTGGCATTGTTGCCAAGCACATTATAAATATAAGAATTATGTGTAGCTCATGGTCTGGTGAATTGAATCAGATTATCGGCTGAGTTGTTACTTATTCATTTGTTTTATGCAGCAAAGCTAAAGTGCGTAGGATACTACACACTGAAGGTAAATTTAAGGAGGACATATGATTTTAACCTGGAAATGTGACAGAAATTGTATCATGTATACGAATATGACTGATTTGTTTTCATTATAAATCTGATGTCATTTTTATTCTCTCAATCCTTCATTCTCTGTTAATGAGAAACCATTTGGCTGTTCTGTGTCCACCATATGTTGTGTTTCGATAACAGAAACACAATTAACAGTGGAATTTGAAGTCCGCAGATAGGAAAGGGGAGTGCTTCAACAACAACTTGAATTGCTTGGTAATAAAGGTCAGATGGAATGAAGAAAATCTCAACATAAACCCACAATAACAGGTTAGTTAAGGACTAAGTGACACCTCAGTAATGGGAAAACAATCCCTGAATGAGTATTAAATTTTTTATCTCAGTACTATGGGCACTAAAAAAATAAATTAAATCATTTTGGGGAAAAAACAGTACACACACACACATACACATATGCATATTTATATATATTTTTGCACAACTGTAGTTGGGGTAAAATATTTTTTTTTTGGTTAGTGCTGGGGATTGAACCTAGGGTTTGTGCATGCAAGGCAAGCACTCTACCAACTGAGTTATATTCCCAGCCCTACAGTTACTGCTTTTTGAAATAATAATACCTTTGTATTACTCAATGGTATCTTAGTTTTTATCAATAAGAAAATTTCCTTTTATTTAGACACTAAATTTTTTTTAAAGTATTTTTTTCTTGGTTTGTTGCCACAGTCTGGCTGGGCACAGGATCACGAGCCACTCACAGCTTTGTAGACTCAAACAGCAATTCTTTATTCCCGAACTCACACGGGCCTCTACACACGTTCTGGGGAAATCCAAATTCTGCCTGCAAAATTTACGTACTCCACCAGGCTTTTAATCCCCAAAACTTTCTGAATCCCAGGAGAACTCAAGGGGAACTCAAGGATCGGGTGTGCCTGAGGCAGCAGGATACGCCCTATTCCCAGCAGGAATAACCTTAAACCTGGAACTGCCCTAAACCCAAGGACAGGATACTCCCTAAAACCTGATCAGCTCTAAACCCGGATCCGCCCTGGTCCTTGAGCAAGGTCACCTTACTAAAGCATACATGCAATGTCACAGTGAATGTCCAAGGCAAGTCCATTTCCAGGAGTCCTTCCTCTAAGCAACATGGGTACGCTGGCAAGGAAATTTTGATGCGTCATTACTACTTGGCAATGGCCCTCAGCAGTTTGTAATGTAGATTAAGTCAGAATACTAACTATACTAACTATGAAAATTGTATTCTCAGGTAACAGACATAATAAGAACAGATAATACTAGAGATGTAATAATAAAAATGACAGCAAGAGTACCAAAAGAGAGGGGAAATTTATATCAAGAATTGTACTAAACATTTTCTTCCTAAATTTTGCTAAACATTTTTATGTATTAACTCAATTTATATCTTCAGCCACTGTTGGAAAGCAATATAAAGTGTAAATCACTTCTTCATGAAATGCTGATGATCAGAGTGTGAGGTCAGAGGTTGGTCTTCCAACCTTCATACTCTACTGCAGTGTATAAGGAGGAAAAAATAGGCAAGCAGCAAATGTTAGCTCTTCCCTGTCATAAAGAGTGGTTCTCAAATTTTAGCATGTCACAAAAATTTGAAGTTCCTATTGAAACCCAAAGTTTCTGATTAAGCAGGCCTGGGTTCAGATGAAAAAATGTACATATTTATCAATGTCCCAAGTAATGCTGCTGCTGATGCTGCTGGAAAAGGGATCATACTTTGAGAACCAATGTTCTAGCTCAGATATACACAGGAAATCTATGGAGGTGATAAAGTGGCTTTATTAAAGAAAGTGTAGGTGCTGTTTATACTTGGCTAAATATAGATGACCATCCAAGGAGGATCTCTTTCAAAATGTGTTTCTAAGATGTCTGAAAGGTCAACACTAGAAAAATCACTATTTTTATCATTATAATGAACAGATATTCTTTGGATAATATATGTCCATCCATTGAATACAAGTGTACTATAAAGATGAATAATACGTTTTACTTTGTTTTAAGGAACTTGAAATCTAGAGAATAAAGAAAAACCTATAAACAAATATGGCAAAAAGTTTACACTCACAAAGTCAAAAAGTGTATTTGTTCCATAAAAGCAGAGCAGTGGGTAGTGGGATACAGTCATTGGACCACCAAGAAGTTGATGATTTAACTAAATTTTGAAATCTCAAGGTTAACCCTAATCACTTAGAGCATAGGACTTAGGTTACTAATATATGGATGGATGGAGGAAAAGGGCTAAAATGAGTTAAGAGTGAAGAACCTGGAAGGTAGCAGGTTACACATAGTTTTATATATCTAACTAAAGCATTCACACTTCACTGATCATAAGAGTGAGCTTTCAAATGATTTTTAAGAGGTGTGAAATATTATGCAACTTTTGACTTATACAGTGCAGTCTGATGACAGTTTTCCGGGTTTACTGACCAAAAGGCAGATCAAGGTCAGTATGATTAATTTTCTTAATGAAATAGTCATAAGAAAGATGAGTTCCTCAAATAGAAAGATGGTGATGTATATGTAAAGAGGGATTGAATTTGACAGATAGTTAACAATGAGGTTGACAGGACTTTTTCTTTTTTAATTGGATATGGCTGGTGTTGACAGGAACTAAATAAAAGATGAATTGGATTCTGGCTAAGCAATTCTATAGGCGGGCAGTACTCAAACTTTGGCATGTGAGAATCATGGAAATTCAATATGCAGACCATATCCCTTACAACTAACTCACCATCTTTTTGATCTTCCGTAGTCCCCCAGTAATTTCAATATGCAGTCCAGTTGGGTTAGCTACTAATATTAAAAATAATAATGCAATTTATTAAACTATTAAATTTAAACATTCATATCTATGAAGTGTACAGCAGACGCATGAAAAAGAGTGCAGAAAGAAGAAGAGCTGGAAATCATAAGAGAAATAAATGAGGCAACCAAGAAAGAAGTTGATAGCCTGATAACAAAAGGAAAATCTGGAAAATGAAGATGGAGAATATGGCACAGCTTGAAATACTCAACTTCAAATTTGAAAGATATGGCTCATTTTCTGAGACCAAAGGAAAGTAGTATATATTATATATACATAAATAATATAATGTCAGGTAAAATAGCACATACAGCCTGGGATGTTCTTTCTTAACAGCCTCAATTCTTTAAATGGAGGAGTAAACATGTTATTCAAAATGATGGGACAATGGGTTGGGTTAAGAGAATCAGGGTAGAAAGATTGAGGAAAACATTCTCCAGTATGGAATTGCACAGCTGGGAGTGTTTCATAATAAGCATCTATTAGCTACTAATATTATAAATAATTGTGTAATTTTAGGACTTTTCTTAGTGGGAAAAAAAGGGAAAGAAATAATCAGCATACGAAAGTACCTATTTACATTGTTTGCTCTGACATAAATTTTCTCTTTCCTTTCAGAGCCAGTCCTGCTTTTTAAGCATTAAGTTCAAAAAGATAATCGGAATAGAGATCTCATTTCCTTATACTACTTGATCTGCTCAGGTTGTGTAATCCAGATTTGTTGTTTAAAATTTTCTATAATAAAAGGTAATTTTTTAGGGTCTCAAAAAATCCAAACATAATTTTAAAAACATCTGCCTCCACTGATTAGCAATAGAATCCTGCTCAGTAGAAACTGTTGATTAGAAATTTACATGGAGGCTTTTAACTGGAGAGGTACTTAGTATAATAGATATTGTTCTGGGGCTTAGGCAATGTAGTCAAGTTTTAGTGGACTGAAAATGACACAGTTTCCTTAGTTTTTCCTAAAAAAATTATCCAAACGTCTGAACTAAAATTCTGGCACATCTACTATAATTTTTCTTATGTAGATTCGTGCTGTGTTCTAGTCTTTTGGGACAGGTGCCCTTTCAATTATATCAGTTATTGTTACTCAAGTAGCTAGAACAAAATTAAATAGGAGACATTCTCTTTATGAACAGAGATCTGGGTGTTTGGTCTTGATGCCTCTAATGCTAGAGCACACCTTGGAAATTTTTATTTTCCATAGAAACTTGACTGGTGACACAAAATGAGTTGAATTGTATAAGATACTGCATGATAGAAGGGTTAATGGGTGAGTGAGGAATGGACATGTAAGGAACATCTGAACTGGTATTTTGTGTTTTTTTGAAAAAAAGGTATTAACTTAGCTGTTTACTTGAGAAAAAAACATTATTAACAGGTACAAAATGTATGATATTCATGGGTTTCTCTCTGCTTTTGTGTTCTGTTTGTTTTTTGTTGTTGTTTTATTTCAGGATTGAACTCAGGGGGCACTTGACCACTGAGCCATAACCCCAGCCCTATTTTGTATTTTATTTAGAGACAGGATCTCACTGAGTTGCTTAGCACCTGGCTTTAGCTGAGGCTGACTTTGAAATGGAAATCCTCCTGCCTCAGCATCTTGAGCTGCTGGGATTACAGGCATGTACTACCATGCCCAACCTATTTATTTTTATCCCTGCTTGGAAACATTTTTTTAAGCTTTCTTTCCTTTTTTTTTTTTTTAAAAAAAATCAGGAAAGTTCTTCCAAAAAGAATTCTATAGTAACATAAGGTAATGAATAAGAATAAACTATAATGGCTCTAGTTGAAGCTATAAAAGGAAGTTAGTTCTCATATATGTTTACTCTTCTACCACAAATTGATAGTTACTGGGAAAAGGTATATTTTTTTCTCTGAGAAATAAAATGGAAAAAAAAACTTTGGACTGAATGGACAACTTGTTTTACAAAGCATCCTATAAGCATTAAGTTTAGAGTTATTCTTTCTAATGGTAGCTACTAATTGCATGTGTTTCTTAAGATTTTAAATGAGTTTAGTCTAAAATACAAAATATACACAAGATTCTAAGATAGTTTAAAAATAAAAAAATAATAAATTTAATATCTAAATTTTATTCTTTTTATGGATGAATAAAACTTCATTTTGTATATTGTAAAAGGCATGAAAATCTAACCAATCCATGTAACAACCAACAATGTGTTTTGGGGTGGGGCACTGGGGATTGAACTCAAGGGCACTCCACCACTGAGCTGCATCCTCAGCCCTATTTTGTATTTTATTTAGAGACAGGGTCTCACTGAGTTGCTTAGCACCTTGCTTTTGCTGACACTGGCTTTGAACTTGGGATCCTTTTGCCTCAGCCTCCCAAGCCACTGGGATTACAGGCATGTGTCACTACACCTGGCTACCAACAATCTTTTAAAAAGCAATTTATCTTATGATGACTTCTTCAAGTCAGAAAAATTGTCCTTTGAAACAAAGATTCAGCTTTCTATATTCATATAGATAAGAAGAGCTAGTAAGAAGTAAGATTTATTCTTATGTTCTCCTTTTAACTGTGACAAATTTTATAAAAATGACATGTTCACTGACAAAAGTAATTTTGAAGGTCCAAATACAAATTTTTACTAATATTCATAATGTTAGTATTAGGAAAAAGTCTTTAGATCTCCTTTTGGTTCCATCATCTTTAGGATAGAGTAACGGCTTAAATCATCATCAGTTAAAATTATTTCACTCCATGAGTTAGTGTTCTGTAAAGGAACAGAACTAAAAGGAGGTATCTGTCTGTCTATTTATCAATCAATCAATCAATCATATATTTACAGACTTGGTTTTAGAAATCTGCTCTCACATTGTGGGCACTTATAAATCAAAAAAAAAATTAGCAAACAGGCTGGAAATTCACATAAAAGTTGTTTGCAGTTGTAAATCTAAAATAATCTATAGGCTATTCAAGAATCTGGGAACTCAAGTTTCTATGTTTCAGTCTTGAGGGGTTATTGATTGTTGGACATAGATAGAGGAAGTTAGGTCACTGGTGACGTGCTCTTCAGGGGGATATCAGGACCTGTTACGGTTTGTCCCTCAAAAGCTCATGTGTGAGACAATGAAAGAAAGTTTAGAAAGAAAATGATTGAGTTCTAAGAGGTTTAACTTATTCAGTGCATTAATACCCTAATAGGGATTATCTGAGTGGTAACTGTAGGCAGATAGGGTGTGGCTGGAGGAGGTAGTTTGATGGGGGCATGCCTTTGGGGTATATATTTTTTGAGCTGATCATAACACTCTCTGATTGCTAATCATGTTCTGAGCTGCCTTCCTCTGTCACACTCTTTCACCAGTATGTCCTGCCTCATCTTAAGCCTCAGGGAATGGAGACAGCCATCTATGGACTATGACCTTTGAAACTGTGAACCCCAAAATAAACCTTTCCGCCTCTAATTGTTCTTGACAGGTCTTTTAGTCACAGCAGTTTAAAAAAAAAAAACTGACTAAAACAGGATGTTTCCCCTTCTTTCTCTCTTTGCTTCCTAGTTGCAATGAAGTGAGGGTTTCCTCTGCTATGTGCTCCCATCATGACATACTGGGCCACTATAGGCCAAAAGTGATGAACTAACTGGACATAAACCTCTGTAACCAACTCTGAGTTTAACAAATTGTTTATCTCAGATATTTTCTAACAGTTATAGGAAGCCAAAAAATTTTTACAACATCTGGACTAGGGTATGATCAAATAATGGGCACCAGAACCTGGTCAGGTTAACACCAAGTTAACATGTAAAGAAATGATTGTGGAATAAAAGCTTTCTATGAAGAATGCATTAATTTTGTGAGAGCCTTTTATATGTTTTCTTCCATTTATTGATTAAAAAATTACACCACGGGACTTGCTTGCCTGGCAAGTTCAATCCTTAGCACCACATAAAGATGAATAAATAAAGGTATTATGCCCATCTGCAACTTAAAAAATTATTAAAGAAATTATGCCATAGTTACTATGTAACATTTACTATGTCTACATGTGTATGTGCGTATGTTTCCATGTAGGAAGTGCTAAACTTACCTCCTGAGTGTTTACTATGTGCTAATTACAGCATTTTACTAAGCTCTAGTCATATAAAGATGTTAGGCACACTGTCACTGACTTTGAAAACTGCATCCTAACTAAAAGATAGATATGTTTACAAACAATCACAGCACAACAGTAATTTGTTAAAAGGAGCGAGATGCAGTAATATATCTGAAGCATGAAAGGAATGACCACTGACATATGCCTAGGGAGTCATGTTTTCAGGAAATACAGAAAGTGGCTAATGAACAAAGTAAGAAAATTACTGCAATATCATAAAAGTATTAGATCTCATTGCCTGTTTAGAGAACTGATCATTGTCGTATATGTTGAATGCAGGGCTGGATATTAAGAAGGTAAGTAGGGTCATATTCTATGTCACTGCACATTTTGTCTTACAGGAACTAGAGGGCATCAAAGCACTAGCATTTATCAGTAAAGATCCAACCTTGTCTTTGCAGTCTTTAAAAATGACTACTTCCATTTGTAGAAAGACATTCAATTTTTATTTACTCCTTCTTTATCTTAGTTTGCACTGCTATAATAAACAATCTTAGATTGGTAATTTATAAATAGTAGAAATTTATTCTCACATTTCTGAAGTCTGGGAAACCCAAGATTAAGGCACCAGCAGCTCTGGTGTTTGGTGAGCTCTGATATCTGCATCTGAGACAGTGCCCTTTGCTCCAAGAAATGCCTTGTTCTTGCACAGGGATGAACACTGTGTCTTGTGAGGTAGAAGGAGGAAGGAAAATAAGAGGGCCAAATAGTACGAATACCAGAAGAAAACTGCTTTTAAAAAGGTTTTAATCTCATTCAGGAGGTACTGTCTTCACCACTTAGTTACCTTCCAAGGGTCCCACCTCTTGGTAATACTACCACAATGACTGTTGCATTTCAATACATATGTCTGGGGGGCGTACACGGAACATAGCAATCCCAAGGGTGTCTAGAGTTAGAGAAAATGGAAATTCTCATTTAGAAATTCTAAATATTGAAGAGTTGAGGGTGATTTTTAATTATTATCATGACTTTTTAATAATATTCACAGATGATTCTGAATTACAATGCTGCTAAGAGCCATAATATTTAAGGACTGTAAATCATGGGAGAAGAATAGCTTGCTTTGTTTGTTTAGTTTGATGCTCATTCTAATAGATTCAGGACACAAAATGCAGAAATGAAATAATTTCTTCATTAAATATCTCTCCATAAAATGTTAAATGCTTATTAAAGATGAAAAGGTTTTTTTTTTTCATCATGGTTAGTTTTATAACGTTCAGATATATTGAGGTGCTCTACTTTGGCTGCAGGCATATTAATGCATAAGTATATTAATTTCTATGCTGCATAACAAATTACCACAAACTTATCATCTTAAAAACAATATATATTTAGTATCTCAGTTTCTGTATGTCAGAAATTCAGCTACAGCTTAATTAGGTTCTCTGCATCTGGGTCTCAATAGGACACAATCCAGTCTCATCAGAGCTTCATTTATAATAACAATCACTTTCAAACTATCTTAAGTATTGGAAACATTGGTTTTCTCATGTGCTCAGGGATTAGATTCATATTTTCTTTTTGACCCCAACCTGGGGGCCACTCCAGGCTCCTAGAGACTGCCTGCACTTTTATAGCATGTGTCCCTCACACAAGTCCTCTCAGAAGTGGTCGTTTGTTTCCAAATACAGAAAGGGAGCATCACTCTGTTCATTCTATGAAAACATAGATTTTGGTCATAAAATTTTAAGAGATGTCCTTTTATGTAACCTACACACAGGAGTAACTGTCAGTGGAATAATTTTAAACTTGACTGTAGCAGATATCATCTTTAAAATATTAGATATATTTGCACAGCTTCATTTTACACATATGTGTGTGTGCATGTATGTGCTTACTGTTACAAATATTTTTCAGTGCCTGAAAATACTGAGATAGGTGGAAACTATCTTATTGGTGAATAGTTATTTCTATGTTGAATTGTTTATGGATTTTCCTTAAAAATATGAACATCCAAGCAAGATATAGACTGACCACATACATTGTGATTTTCTCCATTATACTTAACTGATCAATCTCAAACTTGCTGCAGTGCTTCCATCTTTCCAAGTCTTTCCAGAAAAGACTTAATTTTGGAATAATGAACACATTGCTATGCATGACTGGCAACAAGGGTGTATGTGCAATAGCTGTAATAGCACAATGAGACTTCATGATGAGAAAAGTGTACAAGAGATGCCCAGTGCTCTGTGAGGCTTCAGGATGAACTGCAGTTGTACTAGAATGGGATGATCCTGGCACTCATCAATGCTTTTCATTGGTAGAAACATTGTGTTGATAAAATTAACTACCATGTCTGCAAAACTATAACTGAGTTAAAGCTGAATACGCCCTCTCCCAGAAGTAAAAGGTATTGTATCTGGCTCCTGATTAGGTATTAAGTTTGAAATATTGCCCTTTAATAGCTAGATTAGAACACATATATCTCCTGATAATATAGTGAATAGAATAGATTTAAATAATTAACTATCCATTAAAGCAAATTGCTTCACAGGCCATTTATTTTCTGTTGGGTAGAAAGTACCTGGCTCAAAGCTTGAAAATTGTCTTGACTTTTATCATATACAGCATGGTTTCATATTATTGTAAATAAGAGTCAATACAAACTCTACTTGCAATAATTTTTCAATGTTGCAGTGACCATGCCAAAGAATAACTCATTTGTTCCTTTATCCTGTGATTTATTAATGTATGTAGCATCAGAGTAGTGTTATTTTCTGCTACCATCAATTATAGAATATGAATTAAGCATGTACCCTGAATGAAAAATAATGCATATCATAAGAAACCATGTATTGAGAACACAAATTCATTTTTTTTCTTTTCATTCTGAATGTGTTACACTTTATTAGGGCTCTCCCAAATGCTTTACTAATGGAAACTTCCTGTCTCTGCTTAGTTCAGTGGTCAAACATCTTCCTACCGAGGCTCTTTATTTCATGATCTTGGCAATTCAATTAGGAATCTCATACACCAACAAGTCATTCCATTCATAGGCACTAGCAGTCTGTAAAATGGGCTTAAAAGGTGATAATATCTAAGCATGCTTTTCCTTCATAGAAATTTGAGCTGGGAGTATAGACAAATTTTTTTCTTTGAGTGTATTATAAAAGTTTCTGTAAGGTTATTTGATTGTGTTAGGTGAGAGAAGCTACTATAGACCATTTTTCTCTGAAGTTTGAAGAAAATATATCAGGATTAGCTCTATTTCAACCAAAACCCATATCATTTTCCACTTATACAAGTACATATTGAGTATTGTGCATGTCAAAGTTATAAGGAACTTGATGAAAGAAAGAAAAGAAAGCCAGGAGCAAATTGAAGGATAGTGAGAGAGCTTCAGAATGTAAACAGGTCACGACAAGGGAATGTTTTATACCCAGAAAGGAAATAAATAAACATAGATCATGTGTCAAGTTTTTCATGGCAACATTGTATATAGAACTAGGCTAGAATTAATCTCCATGATGGCTGTATCTCTGTGAAATTTATTTTTAAACAACACTGAGAACTAACTGTTCTCTACTGAACCTTATGTATGGATGACTGCCCTCACCTCTGTCACCCATTAACTACAATTTTTTTGCCATAAAGAGTTGAAAAACAAACAGCAAACAACAACAACAACAAATAAAAATAAGTGCATTAAGTGATTAAAAAGGGACAGACAGGTGAAAATAATTGATTATGTCATTGAAATAAGTCTTCAAATGTGAACACATCTAATAGTGGAAGAGAATATTCAAGGGAAAAAATCAGACAAAATCATGAAACTTTCATAATGAGGTGCCATAACTTTTTAGAATAGCTGTAATAGGTATTACTAACAGAGCATAGTAAACATGTGGTTTAAGGTGGAAGCAAAAACTTCATAACAGAAGCACATATTCGCCCATTCTGCTAAATTTAAATTTGATTTCGAAGATTTAAAAAAATGATCCGTAAAGACTTTCAACAGGGCAGAACATTGGTTTCATTAGCATTTTAGGAGAAATGAATTACAGTAGAGGGGGTAGAGAGAGAAGAGGGGAGGGGAGGGGAGGGGAGGGGGGATAGTAGAGGATAGTAAAGGCAGCAGAATACAACAGACATGAGTATGTCAATATGTAAATCAATGGAAGTGTAACTGATGTGATTCTGCAATCTGTATATGGGGTAAAAATGGGAGTTCATAACCCACTTGAACCAAAGTGTGAAATATGATATATCAAGAACTATGTAATGTTTTGAACAACCAATAAAAAAAGGAAAAAAAAAGAACATTTCAAGAAAGTTTATTAGAAAAAGGGAGATCAGTGAAAATAGAGTTGGTGCTATTAGCACAGATGACAAGTAGAGAAATCAGACACAAATTATTAAGGTCACATAATCAATGAAAAATGATTGGATAGAAGTAGTGAAGATAACAGAATCTGGGGGGGGGGAAGAAAGGAAAACAAAAACAAGCAAAACAACAACAACAACAACAAAGAAAAACAAGTACTCCAAATGAAGGATTTGTCTGTAATGAAGCAGAAATGTGAAACTGGGTTATGTTAGAGGAGCCATAATAAATTCAGCATTGCTATAGTTTATCTGGCTTTGTTATTCTCTAGTTCTCAGACCTAAAACCTTGGACATGTCCTTGATTTTTATTTCTGTATTACAATGACTTTATAGAATATCAAGTATCATGATTGTTCAAACATAAGATATGTCCTGATGCCTTTATCTTAGTCCTCAAACTTTATCCACTGCAAGTGATAGACTGGCATGTGTTTTACATTCAACCCATCACCTTAAAGTAGGTATGATTAGAGCTTGTACAGTGAGGAAAATACTTATGGTAGATGATGTCAGAAAGATAGGAAGAAGCATGGCTTGCTCTGAACACTATGGAAAACCTTTGAAAATTATTTAATATTTTTACATTCACTAGACTAATGAAGTATCTAATGAGGTTTTTAAACTAACACTGCTGGTTAGCAAACGGAATGTAGGGTGATTGAGTCAGAAATAGGTAGAAAGCTCTTCCTGTAATGTAGAATGAAGCAGGCAGATTTCTTAGCAGAATGCAACTTCTCAATCTCAAAACATTATCCTTACACTTTCTTTTACTTACACTGTCTTTCCCTCAGACTCTCCTACAGCTTATCAAGATAAGGACACATCACTATCAAAGGGTTTTTCCATCAATGCCCTTTCAAAGCAGCTTTGCCTCTTCTCATACATTGACCAATAGGTCTGCTTTGGGTTTTCAAAACTCATGGTACTCTCAGAACTTACATACCTTTGTCTAAATCTATGGAGTTACAGAATAGTGAAAAGAATCACATAAAATACACAATATTCACTAAACTCAGTACTGACAAATATTTATCTTTTAGCATAACAAATAGAAAAGTTATTTCCATTTGTGAAAAAAATGTATTTTTAGGATATATTGGTCACTGAACAATGGAGAGATATGTCATGGTTGTTTTATGTTTACCTGCCTTGCGTGAAACTAGATTTGACTAACAATAAAATTTTCCACTGTTAAAATGCCTGCAGAAACAATGTTCATGTTAAATTACAACCAGATACTCATGCTTGCATTGCTAGACCATCAATAAAACACTTCAAAGTTCACAGCACAGAGGTGCCTTGTACCTAGTGTTGTGACTGTGACATATTACACTACATTGTGTTATATCATGCTGCAGTTCATACCTTAACTTATGTGATTGCTATTCTTTATCTAGAAAAGATGCTGTTCTCATTTCCTCCAAAAGCTGCAACATGCATATTTCAGAATACAAAATATATCAGTTTTCAGAGGAGTATCAATTATTTATTGAGATTCTTTGTAATGTACTAGTAAACATTTTAAATCAAACTGTAAAAATAAATAAATAAAATAAACAAAGAACTTCAAGCTACTGAGATTTGGGGGCATTCGAATATGTTCTTTTAATAAATCCCCAACTGCATAGTAGTGTCACAGTGCTTCCACATTTCTGTGTCTAAGAGTTATTATTTTCCCCTAAACTCTGAAAAAATATATTTCTTAAACTATTAGGAAATATAATAGGAAAACAAGGGACTATAGGAAATAAAAATAATTTTATTTTAATTAATTTGTTTATTTTTTGGTACTGAGTATTTAACCAGAGCAATTTACCACTAAACTATACCCCAAGCCTGTTTTATTTTTTATTTTGAGACAAGGTCTACTTAAATTGCTTAGAGCCTTGCTAAATTGCTGAAACTGGCCTTGAACTTGCATCTTCTACCTCAGGTTCCCAAACCACTGGGATTAAAGGCATGTGCCTCTGTGTCTGAGTAATGTTTTTATTTTTAGAGATCAATACTTCATTCCACAATGGTAAGGTTTATTGGAATGCAGTTCAGGCATATACTGTCATACATACTACGAGTCTTTAAAATATTGAAATATTATAAAAATTAAAATCTGTAGTGTCTAATACCTCTCCAACATACTGATTTTTATGAACTGTCTGGAGGATTACAATGTTGGTGAGGAGTGGAGGGGATGTAAGTAAGAAGATGAGATGCCACATAATCAAATCATGATGAGATGGGAGTAGAATTGAGATTTATTTGTTTTTCTTTTTGGTCATCAATGATGACCATTGAACCAAATGTTTCATAGCTAAATAAGAGTGAGAAACACTAAGATATTTGTGGAATTCAACAAAAACATCATATAAATTTGAAAAAGTTATGTATAATACATATAAATGTTAAAATGAATCTAATCACAGTATTGCTTTTCCATTTGGCATAAATTAGTAACTTGAAATGAGGATGCTGGCATATATTTCAATAATACATTAAGATTTAAATAATATAAGAACTATATTTTCTGGGAATATGCCACAAAGTTTAGATTCATTCTTTCTAAAGTCTGTGTGTGTGGGTATTTTATATATATATATATAAAATACCCTTTAATTTCTATTAATACCTCAACTTAAGAATAAAATGGGAACTCACAGAAGTAAAATAGCATGTCCAATATTACACAATTAATTTTTAGAACAAGGATTTCAAAGCAGTTTATAAATAGTCTATCACTTATTCTCTTTACACAATATTGTTTTTAAATTTCATGAAAATCTCAAAAGCTTCTTTTAAAATATTTTCAATTATCTAATTCAGTTATAGAAATACTTGTCATGTTCCTTCAATTTTGTAGGGACCAAAGTAATTACATAAGTGAAAAATCTAGTGGAGTAATAGAAAATGCTTCAGGAAATGCATGTATTACTCTAGTATTTACCATGTCTTCTATTTGCAGCTATCTAACATAAAAATGCTTTGGAAACACTGGGAGACCTTTCATAAAAGAACAAATGAAACAGTGATAGAAAGTACGATATGTAAAGAAAGAGTAGAAGAACTGAGAATATTTTGCCTGAAAGGCTTAGACAGATTTAATAACTATCCCTAAGCGTATAAAAAGTTATGCTTATTAGACTAGTTCCAGGCACTTTACAGAGGAAGCAACAGAGTATAACAGCTGTAAAAGCTTAAGGAACAAGAAAAACATCCATGGTCTCTCAGTGAAACCATAAATAAATCATTAGATGGCAATTTCTTTTTCTCTAGAATTTGTCAGAGAATCACAAAGATATAGTAGAAAATATATAAAAAAGAAAGGATGGTAGATAAGAAAATGTAAGTTCTTGTTGTAATTTTGTACCTAACAACCTATTTGACTATATAAGACATTTCACTGGTCTAAATTCATATATCTCATTTGAAAAAGAATAAAGCTGAACTATAACAGTGACTTTTGATCTTAATGAGTCAGAACTTTTGAAAATTACTACCACTTAGCATTTTACTTTTAATTTCGGGAATTCAATAACTCCCTACAGCTCACTTATGAATATTTTCTAAAGAATATTGTTAGGTAAATAATTTTGAATTCAGAATCTATAATTGCATGACATTCTAGACTCTCCCTTTTATTTCTATGTTGTCATTATTTGGAATTTTTTTTTAAATTATTTTTGGTAATCATACAAACAAAATGTCCTGCTTACATGAAGAATTCTCCAAGGTGTTAAAATTTTTCCTTGTTACAATAAAGGAGATACACACACTTATTTTGCATACATTGGCTTCCTTAGTATCTGACAAAAAAACTTCACATTAAACAACAAACAAAAAAATCTTCCAAAAATATCTGTAACTCAATGTCCATAACAATTTACCTTAATTAAAGTTCTCATTGAATTGTTAAGAGTTACAAAAAACTACTTTAATCATTTTATCTTCCTATGTTAATTTGCATTTCTCTTAAATTGAAAACATTGAGTAAAATGTCCTCTGTTATCTGCAAGTTTTGTGATAAATTAAAATTAAATTTCAAAATCTCTCTCATGTAAATATTTAATCACTGTTGTCCTAGATATTGTTTAATCAGTATGGCTCCTCATTTAGAAAAAAAAATACTCCTTCATTTTAAATGGCATTATGTTATTATATTTTTTCCACTATCAGATTATGTGTGCATTTATTGCTACTTATACCCACTCCCTTTATTTAGGTACTCCCAAACTTCTGTCTTTGAACATCCAAGTTTCATTTCCCTAAATAATTAATTCATTTCTACTTTTGTTGTGATATTCTATATTTATATTCCCAGTCTTGTTTATTTTTAATTTAGCTTATTATTATCCACTAAATTGACAAAATGAGTAATCAAAGATCTCCATGGGTTAACACAATATATGAATGCATCTCGTTCTTCTAAGTACAATGTAAATTTCTCAAACATGCAACTTTCTTGGATGGCATTTCTTGATGAACTGAGATACAGGATACAAAATTTTTCCATCAAGCAGTTCCAACATCTTCTAGCATCTACTAGGAACAAGGAGTTCCCCACAGAGTCATCTGAATAGAACTTAAAAAGAAAAGAAAAGAAAAGAAATAAGACACCTGGAAGAGAGGTATATCATTTCTGCCTATCTACGTTCTACCATAATTTGATCCCATGATATCATCCTTCTAAAAGATGGGGGTGGTAGTGAAAGTGGGGATAGTTTAGCTTTGTGTCCAGGGATAAAAGAATAATTTGGTGAGTCCTTCAGAGACTCTTCACTGCCTTTCACCATCACCCTTTCATTGGCCCATTACCTTCCCATATTAGAGGACTCTGATCTAGTACATGTCTTTCATAAAAAAAAAAAAAATTACATTCTGCCTTATGACCAAATACTTACTGCTATATTTTGAATGTCCCACTTCAAAACACATGTTGAAATATAAATACCATCACAAAAATATTAAGAGGTGTGAACTTCAGGAAGGGATTAGATTATGATGGCTCTGTTTTCTTGTTCACTATTATTGCAGGAGGGAGTTAGTTTTTCCAGTAATGGGTTCCCTTACAAGAGATGAGTTCATTTCCATTGCCTCTCTCTTTGCCCTGTGTTCTTGAATTAGTGGATATGAGTTAGCTTCCTCACTCGAGGCCCCTCTCTTTTCTCCCAAGCCCAAGCCATACTTAGAGCCAACATTTGCTTGAAATACCTTTCTACCATGTTATGATGTATTATGTAGCTCTTACCAGAAGTACCTCCATTCTCTTGGACATTCTAATTTCTATGAGCCGAACAGACTTATTGTATTATAGCAACATAAAATGGACCAAGACATTTCTTTTCGCTTTCCTCCATTTGTATCATATTAGTTGGTCTCATTGGTTAATTACAGATTGGAAATATGAAAGAGGAACCTGAAGCATTTTCCTCAACTGATGAGATGTTCTATCATTACTAATCACATGCATATGTCTGCCCCCTACACTTTCATTTCCTCTGAGTTAAGAAAAATCTTTAAGGTTTATTGAAGTCCTTGGTAAAGCCTCATTTGATACTGTAACCTAAATATCATAAGATAATGTGGCTTGGTAAAAGAAGCATCAAAATGAAGAAGGGAATTTCATGGTAATTAAAATCAATCTTTACAATTAGAAAACTTTAAAAAAAAAAGAGAGTCTACTTTCAAGAAATTCAAAGGGAGCTTACTCAGTAGATAAAATTCTGTTCTTCAGTTCTCCATTTTAGTAACAAACTCCTGATGAAGATGGCCTTAGTATTCCCTTAAGCTTGACAATACCTTAGACAGGCTTTTTTCTACCTTTAGCCCCAAAATTCCTTTTTTTTTTCTAGAGAATACAGTCTGTGGAATGGGCAATTGCAAATACTTTATTTACTCCTTTGAGATGGAGATCTCTTGTAAAAACCTCTTGCCAATGTTATAACCTTGAACTTCCTTCCTCAAAGACCTAGGAGACCCCTTTTTGAAATAGAATCATTAATGAAGTTGCAGTGTCTCTGTCTGAGCCTAGGAGCCTGATGCCAATGTGAATCCCTTTCATCTTGAAGAAGAAAGTTTGCATTTCCATGGGGAAGGCTGCTTAGCCAACATGAGTGGCCTAGTACTAGTCTCCATAGCAGCTCTTAAAAACTGCTTCTGTTTTCTTAAAGATTGCTTCCTGTTTTCTCCTTCCTGTTGCAAAAAGTGTAGAATAAAGACTTCCTTATCTTTTTAACTTTGTCAGGTTCAATTTTCACTTGTCCTTACTTGGGAACATTCCTAACTCTCCCTCCTTCAGTCTTCCTGATTAAAGATTCTACTCCTGCCTCTACAGAACTGGTCGTTTCTTACTCCCTCTGCCTTTACAGAAACTGATCAGTTCTTGAGTAATTATAGAAAATTAAATCCTTCTCCTTGTTTGCTCTCTTTCCTGGGGTGGTTGTCATTGTAAGACTTTAACTGATTACTTTGTAAACTTTAACTCCACATGTATTCTATTTTGGGTTAGCTGTCCCTACACAGCCTGGTGCTTCCAAGGGGTGGGGGGTGGGGGGGCTCAGCTTCATCACTGCAGATCCCTCAGTTCTTTTGTACAACTTTAGCCAAACTCACTGCTAATGTTTTCTTTCTTAGGACAAACACTTTTATGCTTTCTTTCATCTTCATTTCTTTAGGTTATTTACGTGAATCTTTTTTTTTTTCATGAATTAGAATTAGAAAAGGCACACTCATACATTGCTGGTGGGACTGCAAATTGGTATAGCCAATATGGAAAGCAGTATGGAGAATCCTCGGAAAGGTGGAAATGGAACCACCATTTGACCCGGCTAACCCACATTTTGGCCTTTACCCAAAGGACTTAAAAACAGCATACTATAGGAACACAGCCACATCCACATTTATAGCAGCACAATTCACAGTAGCTAAACTGTGGAACCAACCTAGATGCCCTTCAGTAGATGAATAAAGAACATGTGGTATATATACACAATGGAATATTATTCAGCATTAAAAGAGAATAAAATCATGGCATTTACAAGTAAATGGATGGAGTTGGAGCATATAATGCGAAGTGAAGTTAGCCAATCCCCCATAAAACAAATGCCAAATGTTTTTTCTGATTTAAGGATGCTGATTCATAATGTGGTTGGTGGGGCTCATGGGAGGATTAGATGAACTCTAGATAGAACTAAGTATAGGAAGGGGAAGGAGGGGCATGGGGGTAGGAAAGATGGTGGAATGAGATGTACATTATTACCCTAAGTACATGTATGAAGACGTGAATGGTGTGACTCTACTTTGTGTACAACCAGAGATGTGAAAAATTGTGCTCTATATGTGTAATATGAATTGTAATGCATTCTACTGTCATACATAACAAATTAACATTTAAAAAAGGAAAAAAAATGTGAAAAGTAATTTGTGGAGATCTTGTACATAAAAGTAACATATTGAGCATATTTATATTATTTGTTAAACTAGATCCTTCTCTTAATTCCACTATTTCCCTGAGTCTCTGAACTGGTGAATAAATTAAATCATATTTTCTTAGATGCCTTGTAACAAGAGGCCTCTCCATCTTTTATTTTTACTTTAGTTTTACTACCAGATCTGCTTATTTCTAAGTTGTAATAGCTGAATGAAAGAAATATTCTGATGAGAGGTGAGAGGGTAACAGAGAGGCTGAAGACAAATAGACTGAAATGAGTATTATATCTTTCCTACAAAAAATGCCTTGTGGAAGAATAAATATACAGTTTTGATTAGACTCTGGTTCCTTGAGACAATTATAAGAGAGTTTTGGTTTGTTTTCTTTCTTCCTTTTTTTCTTTTTCTTTTCCAGTAGTGCTGGTGTTCAGCTGCGAAAATATAATGAGGTATGTATCAATCCAGGTCCACAGGTCAAGAGGAACTCCTTCCTGATTATTTTTAATTAGAAAAACTTCAGTTATCCACTAAATGGGAAGAATATAATAATACTACTAAATATTCATCATTCAAATAAAAACTGGTCAACATTTTCTTGAACTTTTTCATATCTTTCCATGTCTTCTTGTTCCCACATTGTATCTATACTTTGATAATGGAATACTTCAAAGCAAATCTTAGACTTCTTCGCCTTTCATTGTTTGCCTAAGAAACTTAGACATGTTTTAATGTAATTTCAACGACATTATAATTCCTTTAAAATTATAATATTTGGCTTAATATACAATTGTTACAGTGAAATTTTCATAGAAATTTATTTTTTTTTTCTAGATTTTGGTACAATGTGATATAAGTCAAAGTTTTTGGAGACTTAATGAGAGAGACTGCATTCCTGGCTTCTTTGATAGAAAGAGTGAATCGTTTTTAAGCACTAAATTTGACTGTGTGATACAATTATGATGAGGAAAAATATTAAATTGAAACAAGTGCTAATAATGTCCAGAGAAATTCAATTTTATTTTACTAAACTTCACATATGTAAAATCATTGAAGAAAAATTTAGAAAGTAATTATAAAATAATGAATGAATACTATTAATTTTCATTATATATGATTATGAAAATAAACAAAAATTTTATGCCTATATAATGATATGGATATTAAACAATATTACAACTTTTGTTTTTGAGCATTAACTTATATAAATTTGTCAAATATTTTTGACCTGGCCAAAATTTATCTACCTTTTATGTCCAATAGCTATTAAAGGCAGATTTATCAATCTAATCTTCATCCTATTGTTTCAAAAATACTTATTTTTAATTTTCATTTTGAAAAATTTCACATGAAGAAAGAAGATATTTTATCATCAGTAAAAAATTTAGCATAAGGATAATTTCCAAATAGGAAATCTAATTATAGTATTTTTTCCTGCTCTCACAAATTTCCTTTAACTTATCTTTAATAAAATATAGCATAAATGTCAATTATGTTTATTAAAATCTAAAGTTTTTTGTTCTATAAAAATTGCAGAAAATGGCTGAATAAAAATGACATTATTGATTTATTAATTTAAATATCCAGTTCTTGATTAAAAAATGCAATAAACTATTTGAATTTTGTTGTCTTTAGCAGTATAATAAGAGCATCTTCTGTCAGCTCTGCAGGGCTTCTTCTTTGAAATTTGATTCTACTTTTCTTTAAAAGGATGTATTTCCTTGCTGTGGTGGTTGCATAATTAATGGCCTACTCTAAGATTTCTATGCACTGATTTTCAAAGAATAATTTGAAAACTGATCATTCCAGTTTACATTGTTCAAGACTAATTTTGGCTGTTTGCAAATATATTTTGCTTCTGATTAACCTCATTTAAAAAGTTCACATTAGGGAAAAAGTAACTCATGAAAGAAAATTATATACAGCCTTTGCATACATAATTATGTGATGTTTTTAAAAATAAAAACAAAATATGCTGAAAGAAGGTCAATGGATTATGTATTCTTACCAGATTCCCCTCAAGATGAACATGTGTAAGTAAGTCTCAGTGGCTTGGACACTGACTATATAAATAGGAATTCTATGTTTTAACCCCTACATAAGAGGTAATATTCTTTAAAAGTTCAGTGATACTAATGTAACAATTGTAGCTTGTAAATGTATGACTGAAACTAGATATTAACTGCAGCAATTGTTTAGAACATAGAGGAACAAGGATATCTTCTGATATTTTTTAGCTGTATGAGTTCATAGTGATAAAAAGAAGCAGAATAAGATTTCTTATTACTGTTTTAAATGTATCCATAGACAAATTGCCCCCTTATTGCCTGTACCTAGAGTAGATTGTCCCCACTACCCCAATCTTGGATTATTACTGAATGAGAGTTCATTAACCTTATTTTGGTTTTACTCTGGGAAATTCGAACAACTGAATTGTAATCATTAGTTATAATTAAATTGAATTATTTTTATTAGTAGCTCTTTCATTAGACCTTGAACAAATCCCTTTTGCTGCTTTCTGTATGGAATCCACTTCTTGTTTATACTGACCTCAGACTTTGGGAAAAACAAATCTGTTCACAAATCTTACAGTCACTCTCCTACAGCATAAAACATTGAATTCCTTAATCTTGTGTAGAATTCCCCATCCCAGATTCTCACTTTTCCCCTCTCATACCAGGCACAACCCTTCCCTAAGACTGAGTACACCATTTATATTCATACTTATAAGCCCTTGCACATGTTGGTTCACTTTTGTTGTTGTTGTTGTTTTATTTTGTTTTGTTTTGTTTTACCAAGAAGCTCAGTTATTTTGTGATGTGGCTAAGATAATTACTTCTTAAATTTAATAGTCAGAAAAAAAATACTTGTTCACCCGAGAATACTAATGACATGTATCATGCAAAATTAATTTTTCTGAGACCACAGATTTAGGGCCATTTCTTACTCTTTTTAATCTCTGTTGTGAAGAATTGTGTCCACCACATGTTCAGTATATTGCATCTGTTTTTCATTGTTGTATCAAAATATTTGAAGCTGAGTTTTTTCCTAAGGAATAGAGGTTTTTTTTAGTTTATGCTTTGGGCGAGCTAAGTGCCAGATGTCAATGTTAGCTTGGCTCTGGCAATGACCTCAACGTAGATTGCATCATTTTCATGGGACACATGTCAAAATGGGAAGCTTGACAGCAATTCGGGATTCAGTCTCACTCTTATAAACACCTGCTCTGGCAAGAACTCTTCATAAAAGCTGACTTAATCCCTTCTGAGGACAGCACAGCCCATGACAGAAGGATCTCCCTCTAGGTTCTACGTCTTAAAGATCCTTTCAGGTTCCACATCGCCACTCTGGGGACAAAGCTTGTAACACATGAAACCTTGGGGTAAACACTCAAATCATATCCAAACCACAGCAAATTTTTTTTAAACAAATATATGAAATGCAATTTCTGTATGGCAAAACACATTTAGACATATTATGAAAAATTTAGAATATAATTTAAATATGAAAACCAGTAACTTTTCAAAAATATCTTAGGAAATAATTTAAATATGTAAAACTCATTGCAATAGACTTGAAAAAGGTTATTTACTATGTTGTGGTTACACTAAATAATAAGATCTCTTTCAATACTCTGTGTTGCTCATATATTTTTATTGCCTATTTCCTTGTCACTTTCTCCATATCTATATTTATAGGTGTATTAAAGATTAGTTTCTCAAAAACTAAATATTCCATATGTTTTTGAATAACATGTTAAATTATTTAGAGATGAAATGACCTAATGCATGAGATTTGTTTCAAAAAAACTGCTAGGACATACATATATAAAAGAATAAGTAAAACAACATTAACAATATTTTTATAACTTTTAAACCTGTCATAGTGATCCATTATAAATAAGTTCTACTTCTTTGTCTATGTTTGAAATTCTCCATAATACAAAATTTTTCTTTAAAATTAGATGAATATGTATGTATATGTATATTCATCTATAAAGTGAATATATACATACATATGTATGTTTATTATACATATATATCAAAAATCCTGGAAATTAATATAATAATACATATATAAAAAAGAAAGAGTACTTTTATTCTTAGAATTATGCCTGCCACTGCAGAATTAAAACTTTAAGTTTAGAACTGTTTCAATGCATGCTATTTTAGAAATCCTCAAAATGGAGCTTCTTCAAAAAATGGAAGGGGAAAGAGTGAATAGAGGAAAAGGATTGAGGGGCCAAGACGAGGGATGGGAATGGAAAGAACTAGCGAATGAAATTGTCCAAACTATATTAAGTGTAGGTGTGGATACAGCACCATGAAGTCCACTGTTAGACAAAAACAATGATGCACTAATTTAAAAAAGAAATGAATAGAAGGAAGAAAAATAGATTAAAAGAAAGGGAGGGGGAGGGGATAGTATTGAGAACTAAAAAGAAATACACTGTTATATGCATTTATGAATATGACAAATGAACCCCACAATTATGTATGACTCTAATGCACTAAGAAAATAAAATATTCTCTTTAGTGTTCTACTTCTGCCCTGAAAACCTGTTTCAGTAAATTTAAGTTTAGGAAAATGGCCTGTGTTTAATTTTTGTAAGATGATAATATACTGATGAATGGGTAACTTAAACTGCATTCACCAGGTAGTATTTATAAGGTTCCATGTGTGAAATGTACTCCTCTATATGCTGTGTGTTGTGTTCAGTGCAGCAGGTCCATCACAATATTCATAGAATAATAAGAGTTGAGACATAGGCAGTCCTATAGCCAATTTCTTCAAAAAACAAGTTTGGCACACCATTAGACCTGCTCTGGGTATGTCTTCATACCTGCAGTTTCCTTGTTGTGTTATATTCATATAATCATTAGCCATATGATGATGTTTTGGTCAGGGATGGACCACATACACATTGGAGGTCCTTTCTCTTAGTGACAACATAGTTGAAGAACTCCGCAGAGTTTACACAATGATAAAATCACCTAACAATGGACTCACCAAAATACAACCCCATCAGTGATGCATGATAGCATTATAATTACATATTCATCAGACTGAACCCCTTAAAGGTAGAGATAATAAACAAATATCATTTGCCATCACTGATCCTTAGAATCTGGCACAAACATATTTGTTCTATGACTGTTGAACACATTTGTAAATGTATGGTAAGTAACCTGTATTACATGAATTGTCTTAGAAAACAGAGTATTTAATATGATAAGGAAATTGTGCATGGGGGGTGAATTTCTTTAAGTATACCTTTTGTTAGAACTTACCAATTCTGAAAAAAAAACTTACCATAATGTAGAGCATAACATTTTCCAAGAGAGGGGGAAAAATACCTGCTTAATTAGTTAAAACTATACTCTGATTATCATGGTTTTCAGAAAAAGCAGTGCAGGTTTGTAACCATGAGCAAGAGATTGTTTTCCCTCATATTGAACAACATAGTTTCTATCAAGTTAAGACAAATTGCTTTATTTACCTGTATCTAAACTTTTCTCCAAAGGTATTGATGTAGGAATAAAATAGGAATGATTACTCATAGTGAACTGTACTTTATCATTATTGTTATTATCATTATTTTGCTCTGCAATTAAAATAGAGATTAGAGTAAGTTCAATTGCCCATATATTCTACATTTAAAAAATTCAAAGTTCCACCACTTATGAACTACAATAGACAAATTCACTTTACTGTAATAGCAATTATTAGATTTTGGAAATAAAAAATGTAATTTAAAACCACAAATACATAAAATGTAGTTAAGAGCATAAAAGTTTCTTTTAAGGCAAAGGTTATGTATTATACCAAAATATGTGTGTGTATTTATATATACATATTCATTTCTACTTCTTACATGAAATATGTGTGTGTTTTTCCTAAATGCTTCTGACTTACAATGTTTGTACTGTAGATATATGTTGTTTTCTCTTTTATTTTTATGTTGAGCCAATATTCAAGGCTTACTCTCAAGGTATTTAGTATAAATGTAATAAAATATACCACATTTTTTGTTTTCATCAAATTGATTCTTGAAATTATTCTTTAAGTTAAAAAAGATGTTTTTTTTAGTTACCCTTAATATACTTTATTAATTGATAGATTTGGATTATCCAGAAAAACTGTTGAAAAATGCTGATCTTTTCTTAGCTAATTCACAATAATTAGACAGATGTAATCTTTGCCATTTACTATCAAGGAATCCATGTACACATCGAAATCCATTAATAAATTCCTGGAAGTCTTTGGAAATAACATAAGGAAACATCATGATATGATATTCTGTCTTCAGCTTAACTTCAGGAAAATGACCTTAACTACTTCAAAAGTTTTATCATTTTTTTATTAAATTTTAATTTGGGGACAGATAAATAAGAGCATTTAAATAGTATTCAGAAATTCCTAATTTGTTCTGCATGTGTGGTAAGGCAGACATTATTACATAATATTTTTGATGTTCTGATAGATATTATCATATTTTACATTCATATATGTGTAGCAATGAAAATAAACATCCACATATCACATGACAAAATATTTTAAGGGTAATGGTTGTTCTCCAATCTAAAGTTACTTTGGATCCATTCTTTGTGACAGGAGACAGCAGAAGCTAACAGGAAACAATGGAATTTTCTTGATGAGATAGTTTGGTCTTAGAAGTGTTTTAGAAAACAAGTAAAGTGCAAAGTTTCACTAGGTCCCTCAAATAAAAATGATGTAAACCCATAGATGACAGTTTAATGGGCTTAGGCAGGAGGATGGGGCTATATAATATAAAGATAGATGGTGTTGAATCCCATGGATAGATTCGGTTACTGACTCTACAGATCAATAATGGCAATCATGATGATGATTTACTGTTAGGGAAACATATTTTGGTGGTATCTAGGGCTTGTCTGACAATGCATATTCAAAAGACGGATTGAATGCCCTGGAATGTTAACCTTGTCACTGATGATTTTAGTATTTTTTTGAGATGCACTAAAAAAGACTGTGGTTTTTGTTCTTTTAAAAATTATTGGGTTGAATAAAAATATTAGTTGTATTATTTCTAGCTGAAGATTTAGTGTGTTTCAAAATATGACACCAAGGTTAAATTACATTTCATTCCAAAGGTCTAATATTAATTTTATACTTTGAAATGAAAATTCAGTATAGAGTAGAAAATAAAATAGTTTCACCTTTATTTAGTATATCACAAAGAGAAAAAGTGACATTGAAGGATATTCATTGTAATAAAATTGAAAAATGATATATTGTGTTACATTCAGAGAAAGTGTTGGGGTTGTATGAAGTTGGACACCATTGCATCTATTAGGTAAACAATCATTGACATCTTTTTTATAAGAAAAATTGCACTTATTGCTATGGAGATAGACAAAGTGCAATTAATCAAAGGTCAGTTTCAAGGTCTTTGGGAGTATCAGCTCCTACCTACAAAATAACAAAGCAAAGATTATTCTGAATTTTAGTCTCTCAAATTGTCAATTTTCTAAGTATTGTTTATGTATTTATTCATTTGTTTTTTTGGAGGGGAGAGTGAACCCAGGGGCAGTTAACAACTGAGTCACATCCCCAACCATTTTTATTTTTTTTATTTTGAGACAGGGTCTAGTTAAGTTGCTTAGGGCCTGGCTAAATTGTTGAGGCTGGGCTCAAATTTGCCATCCTTCTGCCTCAGCCTCCCAAGCCAATGGGATTACAGGCATGCACCTCCACACTTCACCTATTTATTTTTAATCTCAAAAACTATTACAGATAATTACCATAATGTTATATAATATTTTAAATAATAGTTTGAATAATCAGTATGGGAAAACTCTCATTTGACATTGCTAATGATATTTTCCTGTGTCTGTTGCTTTACTCACAGAATGATACAGAGATGAGAGTGAACATGTCTCCCAGGCAGGATGTGTGCTTTTTACTGGAACATACTGTTGAGAGCGAATCTCATCGTCTGGGACCTGGAACTGCTGTCTACCAGTAACCCACTCCATTTCTCTGCTCTTTGTTTCCTTATCTGCAAAATACAGACCAAGCTACCTACTTGGCAGTTTTCCCATGAAAAGCAAGTGAGACAATATAAGGAGGGGAAACAAATGCAAGCTTCGGGTGTCATCTGAGTGATGGGTATTAAATTTCAAATAAAATATAAAATGCCTACATCATTTTCTTCATTCAGTTTGACAACATTGAGATGGTTTAGTTATTGCTTTATAGAAAAGCCAATAATCTTAATTTTTCTTGGAGAAAGAAACAAACTTGATTACTTTGTGGATCATCAATATCTCCAACCTGTTCATACTTATTATTTCATGCAACCCATTCAGGTCTATGTAATGATGCAAGTATAAAATGAATGTATTCCCTTATTTAAGCCATTGCTTGGTCTACCAAAAATTATTTAATTAATTTCACACATTATTTTTTCAACTGTTCTTAACCACTTTTATAGATATTCTCATTTACTAAGTTTAATACTGTAATCAATCACAATAATTGTTCCATTGCTTAGATCCTTAAATCTGCATTTCCTTTATTCGTTTGAAAAACCTCATTAAATTCACTTCTCTGACTATCTCATGCTTGTGATACATGTAGATTACCATGAATGGAAAGCAGTTTGCAAAATAGATATTCTCAACTCCCCTTATATACCCATCTTTTTTCCTTTTCTAATTGCCAAATAATTTGTTTTCTTTAACATATCATTTATCTAATGTTTTTCCTATTTAATAAAATGTATGTCCTTACAAGAGCTGAAATCTTTTTCCCCCACTGATGCAACTCAAATATCTAATACATTAGACAAATCAGATGTATTGCTTGAGAAAGTGTGCATGACATAGTCTTGAAAATTTAGGTTCTTATCTTCAGATTCTCTTTACAAATCATTCCCAAGAAATTTTGTGCCTTGCATCTGCTGAGAACACAAAGACCACATGATTATCCTATATGTATTCTATGTGTGTGTGTGTGTGTGTGTGTGTGTGTGTATTACCTCTGGACAAGTTCTCTAGTTATTTTTTACTTCTCCCTTACTTTACTTCTGAGTCACATTCTTTCCCAGGAATACATGGTTTCTGAGATAGACTAAAGAATTACCAGAAGCGTGTGTGGATCAAATATCAGTTTACTCAATTGCAGTATTTTACCTTTTTCCTATAAATCTCCTTTCAATTAAGTTTTTAGGTTTCAATGTCAATATAACATAATTGCTACAGTCCCATTAAATTTCTAAATTTCACTGAACTCTTTTCTTACTTAAAATAATTGATTGTTTTCTGGGTCTATAAGTCCATTGGTTATTATAAGAATGACGAGACGGTTTGGCTCCTAATTCTCATTTTAGGGATGAGGAAACTGAGGTCATGAAAAATTACAAAATTTGTTCACAGTCACAAATCTCAGGTACTTTGTTTACTCTGAAATGATTCTTTAGAGTTTTGTTTTTAGAAGCTTAATATAAATTATATCTTCATGTCCCTTTGGGAAAGAAAAAAAAATTACAATTGAAAATATTTCTCATTCAGACAGCTTTGATTCTATTTGACATTTTAACTGTGCTATCTTTATCTCATGTAATGAATGGATTAGGTAATTACATTACTCCATAGATTCTATTACACAGACTGATATTAAAATTTCGGAAACCAATTTGGCTGGTAAATTAGAAGAAGTTAGGTGGACTAGCCTGAGGAAAATGAAAAATAGAATTCTTTTTATGTTAAGTCACAGGTTATAAAATTAAAATTCTACACTGTTAACTGTTAAAAATTATCATACTCATATTATAATACACACCAGTATATTTTACCCAAATTCACTGTAGAATGTCATATTTTTTCCTTCTTGTTACCTGATATGACAATTCTCTTTCTTTAGTGCAGTTAATAAAATGGTTGAGAGTCAATGGTTCCTTTCCATGGTTTTTAATATAATGTATAGCCTCTTGAGAATGGAAACTGAATGAACTCCACCTTTTGAATATTGTTCACCTAGGTGCCTCCTCTAGTAACAGAGCATTAATAATTTCTTACACAAATAACTCATGTCCCTAATGTCTAGTTTTTTCAAGACCTTTTGTCTGAGTTTCACATGTTAAGACAGTTCCATAAAAAAATGGTGCTTAATGCCAATTGTTCAGAGAGTTTTGAATGCACATATCCATTCTCAATTGATACAAATGTTAGTATTTGTACTATAAGTGTATTTCAATTAGCAGCATTCTTGAAACATGTCTTGGCTTAAACTTTTCTTTTTTTACTAAGCAATCATAAAATATTCAAACTGAGATTAACTGAATTTTTTTTTCCTTAGTGTATTAGAGGTTTAAAGTCCATGCTTGTCTAGAAATTATGTAAAAGTGCATTTTAAAATATTGAACATTTAGTAATCTCCATAGATCAATTAACTTAATTAATTTAAGAAAGTGAATACTTGTTTAACTACATAGGGGTTACTTCAGACCCTTGTTTGTTCTGAACAAGTCTATGAATTAAATCTCTGTCTACAATGTGAAGTCCTGGGAAGTAAGCCAAGGTCAGGGTCTTGCAGCTAACCAAGTAGGCTAATCATAGCTCTCATATTAGCTGTGCTGAATTATTCATATGTAATCAATATTGTCTAAAATTTTCAAATTTCTTAGAACAATTGCAATATAATATTATGTTGAAATGTCTGGTTCACTTCCGGAGGATGATCACAGCTTTGTTCTCTCTGATCTTTGTATTCTTGACACTGGAGAGTTTCTTTGTTAGCCCAGGTGACTGGTTCACCTTAGAGAAGAGAGAGAGAATTGGATTTTTTGTCCAACATAAAAATAGGAAGTTCAAGTATAATTTTAGTAGGTTGGTTGTATCATGTAAACCTATTTAAGCCTTTGCTGTTATGTATATTTTATACTGCTCTTTTTAAAATTCATTTTTCAAGTGGATTTTGTTGTTCTTATATGTGATTTTTGCTAAGTATATCTGAATGTGAATCAGAGTTCATAGTTTTAGCAAGCATCCAATAGATTCTGTTCTTGATTACTTAGTTTTCTCTCCCTTCCTTCCTTCCTTCCTTCCTTCCTTCCTTCCTTCCTTCCTTCCTTCCTTTCTTTCTTCCTTTCTTCTTTCTTTCTTTCTGCCTTCTGAGAAACACTGATAATATCTCTGTTTTCCAACACACCAAACTATAATGATAAGTCCCCCCAGAAAACTTGGTGTTGGAGGACATTTAGTTAGAATGTATAATAGGTTGAGATAATATTTGGAGTGTTTAAATTGATTTATAATTAGTTTGCTGATAAAAGTTCTTTGACTTGACCTTGATTGACACCTTTGATATGTACATAAAGGTTAATAATAAGCATGTTTGTTGATTTGAATCAAATTGTGCACATTTGCGAAGCCTTAGGGGATGATAAAAGTGTGTATGGCCCCTGGACTTGAGGACGAAAACAACTGTTATAGCAGAAATTAATGTGCTACTCAAGGAAGCTTGATGCTAAGCAGGACTTACCTATGAGGCTGAATTTGGAAGACAATACTAGAACATCAGAATTTAAAGAAAGTTGAATCTGGTGGGAGACTTTTGCCAAGACTATGGCATGATCATAAGAATTCTTCTTGCAGAAATATAACCCAGGGCTGGAGATGTGGCTCAAGCGATAGCGCACTCGCCTGGCATGCGTGGGGTGCTGGGTTCAATCCTCAGCACCACATAAAAAATAAAATAAAGATGTTGTGTCCACCGAAAAATAAAAAATTAAAAAAAAAATTAAAAAACATGATCCAGATGACTAGATAAGAACTTGTTATGGGTCTCTATAAAGTAGGAGGGTCTTTGATAATTTTCTGCACCATGTTGCCTTATGAGGAGTAAAGTAAGATAGAGTGGTTTTAAGAACAAGACAACCCCTCTGAATTTGCTGTAGCCCTAGAGTGTCTCACAACTGGAATGAGGCAGAATTTTAATTGCAGAACTAAAAGAGGTCCTCAAGAATGACATTGACATATACCCAATGATCTGATGAGAACAAAAATTCTCAAAAGATACTGAAAAAAATATTAAGTAATGAAAAATTGGGAGAAAAATACCACCTTAATACTTTGATTGCTTAAGTTTCTTTAGTCTTATTCACAACACAGAAGTTTGAGATACTATAAATTGACAGAAATATAGGTTTTACTACTTTGTAGAGTTTGAATTAAAAAATATGTAAAAGAGTGAAGAAAATAATATTTATTGAACAACTAAAATTGTGTCTGGCAAAGATTCAAAAATTTCTGAGAGAATTCATTAAAAAATAGTGTGCATATTAAAGAACGGTATTGACAGTACATTTGTGATTACAAATACATGATTCATTTACTTCTTCATTGTTTCGTAAACTATTTATTCAATCTGTACTTCTAGTCAAAAACTTTTCTAGTCTCTGGGAAGATCCAAGCAGTGAGAAGTCAAATAATAACATGTTCTTTAGAGCAGTATTAGCAACAGAGACAGAAAAAAACAAAACAAAACAAAACAAAAAAAAAACCTCACCTAAGATCACAAATGCTATGCAGATAGCTTAAAATTCAATGCTACATTAAGAAGTGATGGAAAAGATTCTCTAGTTTGCATAATAAGCAAATGACTCTCTGTAATGTGATTAGTAGCTTTTGGCACATAACATCTACTCCCAAACTCAGTGGATTAAAACAATAAACATCTCTTTATCTTTGAACAACATGGAATATTTGTCTGATTTTTCTGGTCTGGTATTTCCCATATGTTGTTTGGGAAATGGGTGACCTTGGATGATCTCTCTCACATATTTGGAAATTGGCAGGATATTGGTCAAGAAATCAAAGTCACATGCCTCTCATTACCCCATAAATTAGACTGATCTTGTTCACATGAGTGGACTGGTTCTAATGATGACAAGAGAGTGAGTTGCAATGAACAGTTGGAAACCTCTTTTTGGATCCCACTTACTATTGTCTCTCTAGACAAAGCAATTCACTTGGCCAAACCCAGAGTCAGCATGGGATGGCACTACCAAAGTACAACGAGGGGGAATACAAAGCTTTTGGGGGTTTGAGAGAAATAGTAATCTACCTCAGATGTCATTTAATCCAAGACCTAAAGAAAGAAAGAAACTAGATATATGAAAACAGGAGGACAGATCATTCCAAGCTGAGAAAATAGATGGTATATAGACCCATGAAGAAAACAGTGACAAGAATAATCAAAGTGATTGGCTAATTAGGCGAGAACCTAAAAAAAAAAAAAAAGATGTAGAACTTTTTTTTTTTTTTTTTAAGGAAAATTAGGTAGCTTCACTCTGTGAACAATTTCTTTGGAAATTGTTAGTCAAGGTGTTTATAATTCCAGATCTGTATGGTAGTATGCAAATGCAAAATCTCATTTCTTACCAAATTATACATCAGCTGGATATCCACTGTGATTTTGCCACCTGTCTTCCTTAGTTTCAAATGTAGTGTGAAGAAACATTTCTATCGGAGAATAGACATTCTCATGGCAAATGAGAAAAAGAGAAAAAGAAAGTAGAAAAGCACATGGTGCCCTGAAAAATTCTACTTGGACCACTCTGATATGGAGTATGTTATTTCTGATTCCCTTTCCTTGGCTAAAATTGGCTGGGAGAGCCATAATCCTCATGTGGGAGAGTCAGTAAATAAATGGGGGCAATATTTCCTTCCACCAGGAACACAAAAAATAACACTACATTTGAAACTATAGAAACAAATGAAGTAACTTAAGAAGGATGGAGCTGGCAAGGAGAGAAAACTCTAGAAAGAGATGATTGTGCTCATTTACATTTAGAGACACAGTAGTGGGATATGTTTATCGTATGATATTATTTTTTCCTTCCACAAATCTCACATTTTATACAAGATGAAGAAACATAGGAACAAAAGATGAGTGTATTGGTCTGTTTTTCATTATTGCATCAAATCACTTAAGGTGAACTGCTTATGGAGAGAAGAGATTTGTGACTCTCACAGATCTGAAAATTAAAAGTCAAATATTGGGCAGACCACCCTGGTTTAGCCTCTGAGGAGGGCCTAACTGTACGTCACTGTGGTCGCGCAGGTGAGAGCCATCACATGTTGAAATGGAAATCAAATAAAGTGATTCACACTTTATAACAACTCACTCTTGAGAGAACTCATCCTATGAGGGCAGTATTTCCTTAGGAGGGCAATCCAGGCCCACTGACCTGAGGATGACTCATGAGACACTGTCTCAGTACTGCCACTCGAATGACCAAGTCTTCAATGTGTGAACCTGAAGTGGGGCATCCCACATCCAAACTATAGCAATAGCGATTGTTTAAAAACTAGAGAGCAGAAAGGTAGCTATCTGGATAATGAGTGATGATGCTGGTCTTATGGCCAGTTGAATATATAGCTTAGGCTATGGAAGAAGTAAATGAGATTTTTAGAACCTGGATTATTTCAGGTGATAATTAAATGTAAGCTATGTAAGGGGGTTAAGTTGTTGATATAAAATTAAGCCTTCAATACTGAACAGATAGCCCACAGGGAGTTTCATATAAATCAGAATAATGACAATAGTTGGAATAGAACTGCTCTCATATTCAGTGTCTAAGTTCTCAGTGAATGAAGTGGAACAAAATGTTTGCAACTGGTGATATCATGTTGTGTGTGCACACGTGTGTGATTACGGAGGCTCTTGCCATTGTTCCAGCTTATGGAATGCTTAGGTTAAATACAGTGGGGTGCCTTGGCAGAACTGGTTTATGAGTTTTCCTGATTGACAAAAGTTTAAGATAAAATTCAGAATGCTGGAAATATTTATAATGGTAATCCTTCCACATTTTTAACTTCCACCATATGAATTTTTCCATTTCATTAAGTCATGTGCAATAAAATGTTGCACAGCTCTTTAATAGCAATTTGCATCATAAAGAAAAAATGGGAATATGTTAATTGGTTTGAGAATTATTTTTATAAGTAACTACATTCATTTCCATTTTGGAGTGAAGCTCCTAAACTAAAGCTCAAGCTCACTACATTCAGTTTTGTCCTAGGTGACCTTGCTGAAATACATGGTTATAATTACACTGAATAATCAATGAAAAAACAGGAAACTTCAAAGGCCAATGAATAGAATACTTTATTGCATTTAAGATAAAAAAGTGACTGGCTTTTATTTCTTTATCTTATGCTTTTTTCAAAGCTAAACCACACCTTTCACTCACACAAACTCTAAATGAGACATTATCTCCTGGCTAGTTGCAGTATTATCTCTACTGATAAAAAATGTATAGATTTCTACTTTTAACCTGTCACTTACCACCATTGATTTTTAAAATAACATAATTGATTTTAAAAATAATACAACATAGGTCACTTTATGCTTTATCAAGACTGAAATCCTGGACAAAGTAATATTTCATGCTCTTTTTGTTATAATAATTAATTGTCTATGACTACAACCATTAAGTTATTATAATAATCTAATTCTAAAAATAAAACTTTAATAATTACCAGTTTAATTTGTACTTAACAGTCTCCCTAGATAAACTGTAATAATTTTCCCATTTATAAAAAGATTGTTTTAGAGAAATATGGTTTGAATAATTCACTTAAGTTTCCTCAGAAAATTTAATTATCTAACAAGAGCTCTAAAGACAGACAGTGGGGTACATTCTGTTTACCAATTGTAAGAGTTTTAATTTATGGACAAATCTGAGTAGATCATAAATCTGTTCATGTTAATTATGATAAAAAATGAAAGCCCTCATTTTCTAACACATATTATAGAAAATACTAAATCTGTAGGACACTTTGTAAATACTTTTTTTAATGTAAAGGTTTAGAACCAAAGTTAAAACAATTGAAATAGAAAATCTGTGTATTAGATCACAGATTACATGTGGAAATCCAGAGAGTGAGTCACCAGGGTTTAGGTTATGATTGTAGAAGATCTGGTGTCCAAGTATCCTTTCAGTTCCTCAGGCCCAGTCATTCCTGTTACTCTGTGTCCTGCTTTCACACTTACTATGACTTGCTTTTCTCCTCTTTCCATCCTCCTCAATCTGAGTGTCCATTTGATGTATACTTAATGAATATCTCTTTTCTGCATGAATGTTCACATGCATAGATTTATGAACTACTCAAATTTGTCCATAAAGTTAAATTCTTACATTTGGCAAAGCACAGTGCTAGGTCTTGCTAATTTTGGTTAGGTGTCATTTATTTGAGAATGCATTGTCCTCCCTTGCTTGGTTCTGGGCAGCCTCTACTTTACTACCCTCAGAAACCATGGAGAGCTCCACAATCTACCAAGGGGAGGTAACCCCATGGGGGAATTTAGAACCTGGGTTTTAAAAATAGAAACTATAGTATTGAATCCTTTGTAATATATCAGTTTAGCTATCCATTTTCAATTTTTTTTTCATTTCCCATACGGTATGTTTGGTGTATGTTTCCAACTGGGTGGATTATAGGAAAAACCAGTGTGAGAGATTTGAAGGGTGAAAGTAAAGCATCAGCCATTTTGTTGCTCTCAGATATTTGACTGATTTGTTAACTTGTGTCTTCAATGTGAAGCAGTGGCCAGGCAAGGCCTGAGATTGCTCCAACTTCATTTTCTATGTCTGGTATATGTCAGGTATATGATGAAAGACAAGGCTTCTGCAGAATGCTCAATTCCACTGATCTAGCTTTGACCCTATACTCAGGGGCTAAAGTAAAAACCAGGCTCTTGGGTTTTTAAGCTCTAACCCACCTGACATTATTCCTTGCTTCCCTGCTGCCTGGGCCTTTTGTACTTCAAGATACAGCATCAGACAAAAAGACAACAGAATGAACAGATGCTATGTAGCCTGTTCTGCATAAGGCCAAAGATCTGCAATTACTATATGAAGTCAAATCTCTATCCATCTAGGTATGGTTCCCTGATTGACCTCTAAGTGATAACACCTGATCTCACCAATGGCTACCTCAGAGATTTAGAGGTGATTTTTTATCATTAAACTCAACTTTATTTATCGGAAAAGGGGAGTTTGTGAGAAATAAAGATTATAATTTTATGTAATGCACTTGGCATAAGATTAAATATTTTATAAACATATGATAAATAATAGCACTTATCATTATCCTAGCAACAAAACAAGCCTTCCTACCACCACTAAAAACAACCCAAGATTTTTGTATTGGTATAGATTAATAGTTTCAAAACTGCTTTTTATGTAATCTAACACCGACAATGAATAATATATGTTATGGGAAATAGTAGCAAAATATTTCACTGTTGGGAAAGGGAAGATCCAAGTGGAAAGGGGTTAAGGAATAGAATAGAGCTTCGGGTACAGAACTGAAGTGGGAAATATTGGCATTGATAGATACAATATACATATGTGCATAAATACATGCATAAACACATAAGTCTCTGCCTTCACTACCTATCCTACTTCCCTAAATACCTCTCCTCACAGATATCATGAAGCATTCAATGCTTCTTTCACACATATCATTGGTTTCACTTGGATCTCCAAGTACATTATAAGATCCCTCAGTGGATATTTAATAAAATACTAGGAAACATTTATACATACAGTTTTCCTGCTTTTGAATTTCTTCCCTTTGAATTCAATGGTTTGATATCACTTTTTTAAATTTATGCAAATGAAGATTTGCAATGAAGATTGTTATAAAGCATTTTAAAGATTGATTTGATCACAGAAATGGACAGACTGAGCATCTTTTTCCAACACATTATAGCTAATTAATTAGAGAACAACAGAAGCAAGTCATGTTGGCCTCATTTTTTAACACTGCTGATTATAAGTATTGATCAAATTTCTGAACATACAACTATTAGCAATATTTTTTTTCATTTTCAACATTTCTATTTTCTGAAGTAATAACTTATTAAAAGTTATATCAACAACTAATTAAGGATGTTCAAAGCCAGCCTCAGCAAAAGTGAGACACTAAGCAACTCAGTGAGACACTAGCTGTAAATAAAATACAAAATAGGATTGGGGATGTGGCTTCATAGTAGTGCCTCTGAGTTCAATGTCCAGTACCAAAGCAAAAACAAAAACAAAAACAAAAAACCTTTGAGTGTGTTATCATTTTATTTTTCACAATAACAAACTGTTAAGTTGAATTTTCTTCTCAATTTATAATCATGCTGGCACATTGACAACATAGAATGCTGTTGGAACTTTAGATTTGAGGGTTAATATTATATCACCATTCTTATATTCCTCTTCCTCATTAAATCAATAATGCAAAAGGTCTAATGTAATGTCAAATGACTTGCATTTATCAAACTGGAAATATCTTGTGGTGATTCACAGGGTTACCCCACCCTTTTAAAAAATTACTGAAGGATGTTTATTAAATCAATGAATACCAATAGGAGATTTTATGAGCTAAGTTAGTAAATAAATGGAGAAATGTATGAGTAATTGACAATTAGAAAACAAAATATAGTGAACACAAGATTATGTAACATTAGTAACCTTCCAGTGCTACATTAATAATGGCACAGATAGAGACTGGGAGTGTAGCATAGTGTCAGAGAGTGGGCTTAGCATGAACAAGACCCTGGTTCAATCCCCAGCATGCTCCTCCCACACAGAAGTTGAATAAATATGGGTTGGAGATGATGTAACTCAGAGTTAGATCACTTGCTTAGCATGTGGAAGCCCTGGGTTCAATTCCATTAGTGTGGAAGTAAATATATGACACAAATAGAATATTTCTTAAAACATGTATTACAGATTTGACATCTATTATGTATCTCAGATTGTTAGATATAATATTGATATTTAATATGAACTAGTAATTTGAAGTTAAAACTAAAGTCATTTGTTTTACACTTAATTATCATTTATAAGTTAAATGAGGTTTAACTATAGTGCCTTTAACTGTAATGCCTCCAATCTGATGCAATTGTTTTAAAACTGAGTTGAAAACATTTTATGAAAATATCCAGCAGACCTCACATCATTCTCTACCTGGTCAATTTTTTTTTCAATTGCCTAATTTCTCACAAATACCTTTTCTGGTGCTATGATGATAATTTAAAAAATTACTGTTTCCTAAAAAATAATTTTCTTTAATTAGGAATCTGCCACATTAATCACTGTATAGAACTTTTAACTAATTAAATACATGTTATTGATTTATTAAGATGTTGAGTCAGAAGATGCTTGTTAAAATAGTGAATTGAAAAAGTAGTGAATTGAAAATTGTAATTTAAAATGTTTAGTCTTAGGCAAATTGTCAATACACACTTCCAAAGAAACTCAACATCATCAATTAAATGCAAATTAAAATCACAATAAGATGCCATTATATGCTTATTAAAATGGCCAGTATTAAAAATCATTGTATATTTTGGGTGGAACTGGAAGTCTAAGGCACAGCTGGTCTGAGTATAAAAGGAATCAACCACTCTAGGAAAATAGTTGGGTAGTGTGTTGTCATTGTTGTGGTCACAGGTCATTATGAAGCATATTTCAACAATATGGTATAATCGTTTTACTTCTATGCATTTACCCAAAGGGAAATAAAAAGAATATGTATATTCATATACTATATATAAATTTTTGTGCTCGTGATATTTGTAATTGTTCAAACCAACACAAATATTCATTAAGAAAATAATGAGTCCATTCTAGTGTTCTTAACAAATACATTATTGTCCATTAAAAAATGGATGAACTGGGTTGAGGTTGTGGCTTAATAGTAGAGCACTTGCCTCGCACATGTGAGGCACTGGGTTCAATCCTCAGCACCACATTTATATAAATAAACAAAATAAAGATATTGTGCCCATGTATATCTAAAAAATATTTTAAAAATGGATGAACTATTGATCAAGCCAACACCATGGATGGAACTTAAAATACTTATGCTAAGTAAAAGAAGCCAGAATCCCTCCAATAACATACTAAATGATTCCAGTATAAATGCAAATTAATACAAAGTGATGGAAAGCAGACAGTGGTTTAGGTATGGGTGAGAGGAAGGTTTGCACAGGAGCAGGAGGGCTTTGAAGGGTGATGACATGTTATTATCTTGATTGTGGTGATATTTTCAAAGATGTATGCGTGTGTCAAAATTATTTAAATTTTACACTTTAAATTTGTGTAGTTTACTGTGTGTCAAGTATTTCTTAAGAAAGATCTTTTTAAAAATAACCGTTGTTTTACCTTCTATTGGGACCCGCTGCAGGTAAACACCTGCAGTTTTAGAAGTAGAATTTAGGCCCTCATATGCTCTGGTATTTTTCTTCTGCCATGATGTTTCTGGCCCTACCAGGATTGTTCTGAGAGTATAGAAGAAAAAGTGAAAAAAAAATTCAATGGACAGGTATTATCGTGAAGTTTGCTTGTCTTTTCATCGTCTGTGGTCATGTATCCCAAAGTTGGATTCCTTCAACCACAGCTCTCTGCATCTAAACCAAGAGTTTCCTTCATCTTCTCTACTTCATAGCTACTGCCACCTGCTCTGTCAGATGCCTACACTTATTTTTGTTAGGCATGCATCAGGCATCAGTGCTATGAATCTTCAACTACAAGTGACAAATATTGAGTTTTCCCAATGGAGCCTGACACACCCTACCCTTGTCTGTAACAGATATAGGCAAATATTTTAACTGATTCTTAACTACTTATAAAATGTCTGCCTGGAGTTATATGTCCTAAACTACTTGGCAATGTAATACCTATCAGTTTGGCCTCTTCTATGTAAGGTACTGTATAGTGTTCTACAGAAACAAAAACAAAAACTTGAGAAATTGATCCTCAAGTACATTTATGGATCTATAATATGGAAAGCTAGATATGCAACTACAAGATTATAATTTAGGATGTGGTATAAGATGAAAGAGGTAAAAATAAAATGCAAAGGGAGTTTATGAGAACATAGGAGGTCTTTATTCTAAATTTGAGAATTTGGGCCTGTTGGAATAAAAAGAAAGAACATACTTAGGAAAAGTCTATATAAGTATAAAATGAATAAAATATGGACAATGAAACTTTACAAGCAAATAACCCTTTGCCACTGGTTAGCTCCATTTAGCATAATAATCCAATTTTGAAACTTCATTCCTCATGACTTTTGATGTAATCCAAATATTTCTTAGTATGTTTTGAATATATTTGAAATGAGCAAATTGAAATATTTATGTGCACATTAAATTCTAATGCTATAATAAATAACAGAATTTCACTTAAAGTTTATTAGTTAATAGATCACCTCCTATGTTTCCTGGCTACTTTCATATTGATCTGAGGTAAATTAGTGAGATAGAAATGACATTTACACTTTGCAATTGCGCTTAATAATGATTTTTTTTTTACTTTTGGTATTCTATGAAAAAACATAAAGTAAATTATTTTCATTAAAAAATAGACCAGGTCATGAAAACTGGACAGTGAATGATCTCTCTGAGCACTTAATTTAAGCACAATGAAGTATATATTAATATAAAGAGTATATCTTGCTTATAATAAACAGAAGAACCTGAAATATGTGTGTGAATGAATGCAGATGTGAATATTAGCATGTACCTGTGTGCACACATCATTTCAGTTTTCAAACAGGAGTCAACCGTTATTTTCCTGGCTCTTTATTATTGCTTTACATCATTCAAACCCGTGTCTTAATGCAGTTGTACACCATGCTATTTAAACTTGGCTTTGCTCTCACTGATATTATCCAATACCTTGTAACATCTTTTTCTTCTTCATCTTGTTCAGCTGTTTTGTTTCAAAGGAAAACATACAGAAGTAGTAAAATAAAATCCTCAAATTTGGAGGCAGTAAGGAAGTCAATAAGATAAACTGACTTATCTGTATAAGTGAAATAACTATTTATTACCTACCCAGCAAACTCACCTGTCATAAACTGCACATGGTGGCACTATAATCTTGATGGCATTATAATCTGAGTGGCTCAGGAGGCTGAGGCAGCAGGATTACAAGTTTAAGGAAAGCCTTCGAAATTTAGAGAGGCCTTGCCTCAAAATTAAAAATAATAATAATAATAATAATAATAAATAGAGGGGAGTGCTGGGGATATGGTTCAGTGGTTAAGTGCTCATGGGTTCAATCCCTGAAATACTAATACTAATACTAATACTAATACTAATAATTGTTTAATAATAATAATAGTAATTGTTTAAAACAGTATTATTTGACTTGCCATACTAATAAAGATACTTAAAAGTTGAATTATATTTTATTCAAATAAGATGAGAAATCAGTATGACAAACCACAAAATATAACATACCATTTTGATTTAAATTGTTTAGAAATCATTTCTAAATTCAAAATGTCCCTGACATTTGATGGTTCAACTTAAGATTTTTTGAAGAGAAGCATCACTGTGCATTGTCATCCCTAGGCAGTGAGCTTTGCTGATACATTAGAAAGTTTAGTCTGTAGCAGATGCAAGTCTCAGATGCCTCTGGGGACCAGCCATCTAGATGAACAAATACACTTCAGAATAATCTCAGCTGCCAATAAGCCAGGAGTGCTTCATGGCCAAGAAATCCCTGTGGTATCCATGATCAATTTCTAAGACAACCAGGAACCCTCCCAGGACCAGCTCACCTTTCAGGCTGCTGGTCTGGCAATGTAATACTGTGCCCTGCAGCCTGGGCAATGACATGTAGGCAAGGGGTCCCACAATATCTGAGTCCCAGTATGGAGCCCAGTGCCTGGCATGGGTAGCAAGCAGGGAGGGAATGCTGCTCAAAGGAAGTGCCCATGTCCAGTGGGCCATGATAGCTGCAGTGTACTAAACCACCTTGCTGAACAAACTTCCATGCTTCTAAACTGAACATCCTGGAAAGCAGAAAGAATCTCAGAACCACACAATTTAGCTCTTCATTAAACCTATACTGCTCACTAATAAAAGTTAGTGATGTTACTACATCTAACAATTAAGCTTTGAATTTCTTATGAAAGGTGTGTAATGTTTATACATATTGAATGAATCCTATTATACCTAGTAGAAAGTTTGATTATTGAGTGTATTATTTAAGTTCATGGTCAGTGACAACTTTTCTAGGCCTACTCTGCATGAATTTTGTGCAGTTTTTGTATCATTCCATATTTTAATAGTACATTAAGGATTAATTTTCTTTCCAAATGTGCTTTCCATTCTTGATTTTATACCTACTACAGTTATTTAGAAATATATATGTGTCTAAAGATATATAATATAATACTTTTTAATTAGCATTTTTTGTTTTGTTTTAAAATTTTATTCTGTGGCCATGCATTCAAAAAGTCCCCATCTTGTATTTCTGAATATCATCCTATCATGTCTAAAATAATATAGATTATAACAACATAAAAGAAGGCAGAGAGTGAGAAGACCACTGAATAAGTCCTTTTACTTCCCTTAAAAGTATGAAAGATTGAAAAGTATATGAAAGTGATTTTTGTTTTCTTTCTGTATTTTTTGTTGGTATTATTTTTTTACTGCTTCTTTCAATATTTCACAATTCTTTAATAACTGCTATTGAGATAAAGAATAATAATACTACTAATAAATAATAATAATTCCTTGAGGTATTGAAGAAGATGGAAATAATAATAATTTTAAAACATAAACCCTTAAAAGCAACAGCTTAAGACCATTCAAGAAATGACCTCTTTTGACTTTCTTAAATTTGCTTAAGAGATTATTGATGGCAAAATCAATTGTAATTTTGTTTTTGAGTTCCAGTGATTGCACTTCATACAAGCTAGGCCAGCAGTCTACCGCTGACCCTTCACTGAGTATCTAAGTGCAAAATTTTAATGAATTATTAGCTGTTTATAAATTAAGGTACTGGGGTGAAAACAAAAAGGCTGCCTATTTTATACTTTGGAACAGAATTTCTGATCTGGGGGTCTAGAAATCTGCCAAGACTAGGCTATGTGTTTGGATACTTAAGGCTTTATTCTGAGAAGAGGGGATGATAGCTTGTAACTATACTCAAAAAGGACACCCTAAATAGTAAGTTAAGTTTACTTAATTTATAGCAAAGTTCCCAACCTGTTTTTTCTTTTGTTTTGTTTTTCATCCATTAAGATTCTCATTTGGGTCTTAGAGATCAGTTGGGGTGGGATTATAAAAAATGAAGAGAAAGATGAGGAAATTTGTGAAAAAAGATGCAAAGATGGAAAAGTATGCCACACAGTGAAGAGATCAATGTGACTATAGAAAATTTTTTAGGAAGGATGTCGGTATTAAGGCCAAGCATGTGAGAGGGTAGAGAAGGACATTTGATCTGGATTTTATGGAAAGGTTTTACATTCTGAATGAAGTTTTTATATAGACAGAGTTTGTGAAGGGGCAAGCACTCCTGTATATTCCATCCAGTGACAATAGATAACCTGCTTCTTTCATTTACCTGTAGCTTAGTTTAAAAATAATCACCTAGAATAATAATAATCATACTAGAATACATATTAAGTCATGAATATTCTCACTGGGCTCATAAGTTTTCATCTCTGCTGAGGGCAGTGTTACTTTGAAAATTTTTGATGAAAAGTAATGCATTGTGTTTTCATTTTAAAATAGCCTTCTTTGGGAGAATGCTCAGTCTTCCAGGCAGTTTCCTGCTCCTCATAATGGCTGATGTGAAGAGGATTGCTTATGAATCCTTATAGTGATGAGAGGATGGACCTCCGCTCTGAATTCCATCCATCCTTGTGCTCTCCTCTGGGCCTTCCCCATTAATGCTCCTTAGTCCCAGGTGTCCCCTGTGATCTAGCTGTCAGTTATAGCCAGGCAAGCTCAACTGAGCTCTTTTCAGAGTGGGAGTTTTTTAGGCTCCAAATGAATCGATCCCCACAACAGCTCTTGGTACTGTCTCTGGGCAGCACTTATGACTTGATGTGACTGCAGGAGGAATATTGTCAAGCTATTCTTTGAGTCTGTACAAACCAAATGCCATGCTTCCTCTTCTAAAATTATGTACATGGAGAATTATCTCCAAGGTGGGTGGTCCAGAATCCCTAATGGGAAAGTAACTCAAAATCCTTCTGCATCCAATTTTCTCCTTTACTGGGGACAATGTGTAGTTTTGTGGACCTTTATCCTATGAAGTTATAACCTAGATGAGGATTCAGAATCTCAAATCTGACTTCTTTTCTTCCTTCTTCTCCCTGAGTTAACAGTTTCTTTTCACAGGACCTATGTTATCTTGTCCTTGAATGACAATATTTACCCTTCTCTCTTTTATTTTCTAGACCTATGTTATGTTGTTCTTTTTTTTAAGAGAGAGAGAGAGAGAGAGAGAGAGAGAGAGAGAGAGAAAGAGAGAGAGAGAGAATTTTTTAATATTTAATTTTTTTTTTAGTTTTCAGCAGACACAACATCTTTGTTTGTATGTGATGCTGAGGATCAAACCCTGGCTGCACGCATGCCAGGCTAGTGCGCTACCGCTTGAGCCACATCCCCAGCCCTGTTATGTTGTTCTTGAAGGACAAGATTTACCCTTCCCTCTTTTATGAGAGCACTTTACCTGTAGACAGCTCACTATCATGTTCAGAGATGGAATAAGAATAGCCTGCAAGGAGTAATAAGAGCTGTGACTCGGTATGCCTATTAATAGGAACACCAAGTTCTCATGGGATGGTAATAAGTGATGGTAGCTACTTTAGTAGATTAGTATGATGGTGGGAGATAGTGAGATTGGAGAGGAGAAGGACCAGGGTAAATGTTAGTATCAGAGTCACAGAATTGTGGATGGATGAATAAATTGATAAAATACTTTCTGTGTGAAATGCTAAACATATAAGGTCAAAAAAATTCCTAAACATGAGATTTATTGCTATGGTGAAATCTATATTGAAATGCCATGATAAAATATAATCCAATAAGACACTGAGAAATATTAAATAACATAATTATGGAAGAAACGGAGAGTAATCTTTCTGCTGTTCTGCATCAATCAGGTTTTCATAATTGCGTCTAGTTTTAGATACTGACCTCAAAAAAAGAAATGACAGAGCAGGAGATGGTCAGAGAAGAGAAACGGAGATAATTAACCTTCTGGCAAATAGATATATTAAACGAATTAGATTTGTTTAGCTTAGAGAAAGGAAGGACAAGGATGATCTGATTATAGAAATGAGTCATAGACGGAGTAATTAGGCGGGAAATGCAGTTTTCCATGTCCACAGAGGATTACACAAAAGGAAATGGACTTCATAAAGCAAGTAATTTTATTTCCAGATATAAGTGGGAAAAAAAAGCCTCCTTAAAATATACCACTAATAAGCTACTATATAACTCACCAGGTTTGGAAGGTTCCCACAGGACTTTCTTTTGGTCTGCATTAGCATCTGTGTGTGCTGACTGGTTACTCAGGGAGATGAGGAATTAGGATCTTTCACCAGGGCTTTGTGATTTAAACAAATTTGCAACAGTTTCTTAACTTGATTTCAGAGATTTGCTCTGAAAAGTAATTATAAACAATGTAGCTGTGCCCTTTTAAAGTCAATACCCTCTCCTTAGGGAATGATTTAATTTGGGGGAGGTGGAGGTTAGCAAATTGCTTTAGCTTTTATCTCATTACCAAAAAGAGAAAAAATAAAAATAAATTAAAATTAAAACATCTTTAAATAGATCATTAATTAAGAGAGTTTTTGCAAACCTTAGAGTATTTTTATAACTATTTTAGAATTTTATGTTTTTAACTATGTAAAAAATGTAAAGTTATTTAGATTAAAATAGACATTTTTAGAAAACTACAAAGTTCAAGGTGTGGCTGATTTTATGCTTTATAAATACATTAAACCTTCCTATAAATTATCAATAAACTCTTGAGGGAAGAGAAACAACACATTTGAGAACATAAATACAATGGTAATATGAATGCAAACATAATGAAAATATTTTAATCCCATTAAAATCCCTGTTACTTGTCTGCTTCTTTAGTTTTTTAATTCATACAGATTTCTAGAAGGCCATGTCCTACAGAGACAATCAAATAGTTTATAGTATAGGAACTTCTGATGATCTAAAATGGAGGTTAAACTTTGTAAGCTGGAGGAAGGTTGGGCAGTGCATTGGGAAAAGACAAAAAGATAGCATGACACACAAAAAAAGTCTGGAAGATAATAAGTAGCAAACAGAAGGCTAAGTGGTTCAGTGGTTAAGTGCCCATGGGTTCAATCCCTACAATAATAATAATAATAATAATAATAATAATAATAATAATAATAATTGTTTTAAAAAGCATTATTTGACTTGCCATTCTAATATAGGTACTTAAAAGTTGAATTATATTTTATTAAAATAAGCTGAGAAATCAATATGACAAATCATTTACATGTTCAAAAGTCTACAAAATATAACATACCATTTTGATTTAAATTGTTTAGAAATCATTTCTAAATTCAAAATGACCCTGACATTTGATGGTTCAACTTAAGATTTTTTGAAGATAAGCATCACTTGTTGGCCCTTATGGTTTGCTTTCTCTCTCTCTCTCTCTCTCTCTCTCTCTCTCTTTCTTTCTTTCTTTTTCTTTGAGTCAGTGATATGGTAGCTGGAATGAAACTAAAATTAAAAATGTGAGAGAGTTTGTATTGGGGCAGGGCATGTAGTTCAATGGTAGAACATTGCAAGGCCCTGAGTTTCATTCTCAGCACTACCAAAAAACAAAAATGTAAAGATTATAATCATAATGGGGATATTTTAATAAATTGGGCTACTATCGTTTGACCTAAATGAACTAGAGTGTATGGTTAACTATAAAGGCAATGTTACGGATACAAATAATTTAGAGGTGAAATTGATTGGCTGAGTTGACTCATGACATGTGGAAGTGCCAAGTTCCAATACCCAACTCACCAAGGTCTTTGTGCTTAGAAATTTCATTTAAGGGTCAAATGCTTACAACCATGTGAAGTTTAATCACTCCTGATTATTAGATAATGCAAACATTTTTACAGAAAAGCAATTTGTGCCTCTAAGGTATTAAAATTTTTCATTTTACTTTGTGTTAGTTCAATTGTTGAACTTCCCTTGAATGTGATAAATATTAATGCCTGGACTGCTTTGCATTTGAGTTTGCCATGAGTTAGCTCACTTTATTATCTGCACTCTAAATTGAGGATGATTATATTAAGAGCTCTTCATCTTTTCATTATCTTACATTTATTTGACTAACCTACTTGACTACCTCATATTTAATTGAAATACCAATTGAGCCTAGAAGTGGAAAGTAGATATGTTGTGTACTTCTACTTCAAACGTTTTTTAGTTTGACAGTTTCTTTCTTTCTTTTCATTTTTTTCTTTTACTTCTTAGTTTCTATCAAAAGTGGAAAAGCCGTGGATTTGATGAGATTGCCCAAATATATATGAAACCTCTTTTCCTTTAAACTTTTCTTTCCATAACACATGCCAAAATCAAGTCTCACTCCAAATAAATCTAAGTTGTTATTTTGTGAAAACTTAAAATCATACTTTGAATACAATGTTATAATGTCATAAGAATTATTCTAATACTTCTGAAATGTTTACTATTTTTAAAGTTCTAATCTCTGCTGTTTCATTTCCCTGATTTTTAAAAATTATATTTAAAATTTTTATTTCAAATTCAGAAATAATTTTCTTTCATTGAAAAATAACTTTATGTGTAATTAGGAAGTTTAAGGTTTTGTCATGGTGAATACAATTTATAATACTTGGCAGCACAATTTGCAGTTTTTATGTCTATTTCTTGCATTTCTTTCAAAGTATCATCAATTTTAAACAATAAAGATATAGGAACAAATTTGTTTTCAAAAACATATCTTTAATTTTCAATACAGAACTTCATAAAACTATAAAACTTAGCTGGTATTTATAACATGAAAAGAATTTCATATTGAAAACCACAAAGATGATTGTTTAGCATTTGCATATATCTTAAATACACATACAATATTTTTAACTACACACAATGCATACTGTGTCTGTAAAAGATTTTTTTACATTTTCTAATCAGGAACCATTATAACCCACATTGATGTAAGCATTTGCACACAAAATATTTAATGTTTAATGAGGTATAGTTTTGATGACCTGGTGTTTTTGTTACATAGACCAATTTATTTTAGAGAAAATAAGCTTTCTGAGTTGAAAATTAGTATAATTTCATTCATGCATGAGCATGATTTTTAAACAGATATTCAAAATAATGAGTGATTTCCATTTGTGGTTTTATTTTTCTTTTAGAGGCATATTCGCATGTTCATGTAATAAGACAAATTAGTCTAATTACACCACATGTTGTACAAAAACCTAGCTAAAACATTCTCAAAATTCTCATTTTTGATATCAGCTTCTTTTGCATCAATGCAGTCATTCTCTTCCTGCGTGGTGCCAGCCTGTTTGATAGTTTAAAAAATATTTATCAAATTAGCCAATAGTGGGCTGGGGTTGTGGCTCAGCGGTACAGTGCTCGCCTAGCACAGGCAAGGCCCTGGGTTTGATCTTCAGCACCACATAAAAATAAATAAATAAGGGTATTGTCTACAACTAAAAAAAAAAATAAATGTTTAAAAAAATCAGCCAATAGTTTAAATAAACAAATTTCATTAGGTATTTGTCATTTGTGTGAATATCATATATAGATTATGAACCATTCTTATACTGGACACTTTTTACTAGTGTGCTTATTTTAATTTTGTTTTACTTCATTCTATTCTATTTGCAATGTTGGGGGTGGAGCCCCAGAATTCACACATTCAAGGCAAACACTCCACCAACTGAGCTGCATCCTCCAACTTGCCAACCCAATTTAATCATTCACATACCTTCTTAAAATTTTGAACATGCACTCCCAATATGTATATCATTTCTTTCTAGCTTCTATACTGAAATCTATAAGCAATATAAAATATCCATGAAATAGAAATAAATATAAAAGAATGACTTGATATATTTATCTTGTTTCAGACATAGTGACAACATACTTTTAATAGCATAATTGTTGCTACTTATGACTTTCAAACAATTATTGATACTTCTCTGTACTTAGTTTTCATCAGTTTTGTGAACCATGATTATATAATACTATTATTAACCAATACCCCAAGGCAAAACACACTTTTAGGTGAAAATTAATGTGTTTACATTTTACTTCAAATTTTGAGACCTTCCCTTCAAATCTTTTTATTCTGGCATATTTTGATTGGGTAGTCATTGACTAAGAAAAGTTTAGTTCCTGTCATTTCTCATTTTCTTGTAAATATAGTCAATCTGTTGTTGTTTAAAAGTAAATTTTTCAGCTGCTTGTCCATTTTATAAGACTTAGTTTTGATTAAATGAGATGTTATCCAGAAATTCACTTATCCTAGAAGGATGTATTTAAATTCATGAGAACTTGTTAAGAGAAAAAGAAAGAAGTATTATTGGCACTTATTTAGTTTGAATTCAAGAGAACTTTTACATGTTTATGTTTAAATATAATCTATTATAATATTTTTCTTATTTCACCATAATGGATTATAAAAAGTATATATATACTTTTGATACTTCTCAGTACTTAGTTTTCATCAGTTTTACACACACACACACATACACACACATACATATATACCTCAAAATAGAAGACAAATCCACCACAGCAAACTATGAGTATAGATAACAACTTTGGGTTGGTATCTGAAGTCTTCAAAAATGTCTCAGCAAATTAGCTAGTAAGTCATCTTTTGCCAATCTGGAAGTTTTCTATGTCCAGATTTGTGTGGAATGTGGAATACTTATTTATTAGGTTCTCCCTCTACCAGTGTGTAGTATATGGCAAAATTTTCTAGATATCATCATGTCAAATTAACTAATATTGGATGATGATGTTTATTACTCAAATAAGCAGAATAATTTTATCAATTTGATTTGAAAAGAAGGAAATGCACAACACAATTCTGGCTTCATTTACCTTAAGGTTAACTACAAACCATCCAGACAACTAATAATGCTTTTAGTATATGCATGAGCTACTCATTTGTTCAATAACCATTAACAGTATTTACTAATGTTCTGGTTTGGATATGAGGTATCCCTAAAATCCTTTATATTAAGGCAAGAATATTTAGAGGTAAAACAACTGAATTACAAGAACTATAACCTAACCAGCCCATCCTGCTTTACTCAGATGAACTCAGTAGTAACTGTAGGTAGGTGAGATGTGGCTGGAGGAGGTGTTGGATGTACCCTTGAAGGATTCATCTTCTGCAGAAATGTACCTTCTCTTTTTGATTTCTAGCCACCATGAGCAAAGCAGCAGTCCTCCACCAACTCATGATGTTCTACCTCACCTGAAATGTCTGAAGCCATGAGTCAAAATAAACTTTACCTCCTATAAGTTATTCTTATCAGGAATTTTTGTCACAGAGATACAAAACTAAGACAGCATATGGGACCAGGAGTGGGTTTATCACTGTGACTAACTTAACTATGTGATTCAGAAGCCTTTGGAGTTGATTTGGGTGAAGGGTTTGGAAAAGTTTGAGATGTTGGCTGTAGATGCTTTAGAATGTTTCAATTAAAGCTTAAGGAGTTATTCTGATAGAAACTCAGAGGGCAAGAATTCAGATAACAAAGACTGTGCTTACAAGATTCTAGTGGGTAATAAGGATTATATTGGGAATTCAACTAGATGCCACTAATTTTATGTTCTGCAGAAACTTGGCTACATTTTCCTCATGTCCTGAAACACTGTGTGAATTTATCTTTAAAGGTGATGCACTAATTAATCTGGCAGATAAAATTTCAAGATAGCAAAACATTTTGGATATGTATGGTCTTGCTGACTGACATTATCCAACTTTACTTTGACAATTGGGGGCAGAAAGCAGGGCTGAAGTACTTTGAAACTTGCAGCTTGGCAAAAGATTGCATGTAAAACTAAGGTTGATAAAGGTATGGCTATTGGAGAGATTATAGCCAATAAAGAGTTTAAGTACTTTGTACAGAGACAATAGGAAAGATGGCTTGAGGACATCTCAGGAATTTGCTACACAAAATCTGTTGAATGCCCAGGGTATAAAAGTGAAAATTCATTTAAGAGAACTTAGAAGCACCCTGCTTGCACAGGGAGGCCTAGAGTTCATTTCACAGTACTTAGCTAAGGAACATTTAGGGTCAGGGCAACCATGATCACAGGTGGCCTGGCTAATGCTCAAGTTGGTAGTAGAACTTGATGTCACACTTGTGATATTTGTTCTTCATGAGTTGCTGGAGTTAGGGGATAATGGAAGATTACATCAAAATCCCAAAGGAAGGCCAGCAGAACTCCTTTATCATAAACCTTCCAGTATGACTGATCTTCTGCCTCACTTTGAACCCAGAGTAATGTAGTCAGCTCATCATGCATGAAATGTCAGAAACCATGAACCAAAATAAATATTTCCTTCTCTCAAATTGTACTTGTTGGGAATGTTAATCACAATGACATGAAGCTAACTAACACAATCAATACAGTTCCTCTTCTAAGATTAAAGCAATGGGGGAGGAGGAAAATGTACACTGACCTAATCACCCATTAAGCTATGAAAACTACAGATCATGTAAGAAGGAAAAGAGATTGATGCTATATTCCGCAGGGTGATCAGGGACAGCTTCTTTAACAAAAAGACTTTGAGCAGACCTGAAAGTAAGGAAGGAGTAGAATGGGCAGGTATTTTTGTAAGGCCTGAGGCAAGGACAGTGCATCAGCAATATAATTGCAGTTAGGAGAAAATATAACTTCTAACAAATCAGTAATTGTGAAGCCGGTAAGAATTGATTGAATTTAGACTTTATTTTCAAACTATAATAGTTAAGAGTATGCAATCTAGAACTAGACTATTTTCGCTTGAATCTATAAACCACCTGTCTCTTGCTATATTTTTAGGTACCACATCAAAGTTCTATTATAATTCATCTACAAAGAATAGATTACTGTTTTACTTTCTTAGAGAGTTGTGAAAATCCCTGGTGCATGTGTGTGTGTGTGTGTGTGTGTGTGTGTGTGTGTGTGCATGCACTTCAGCTAAAACACTGTTAGTTTTTGCTAATAATATTGGATAAGAAAGTTATACATTGGGGGCTGGGACTGTAGCTCAGTGGCAGAGCATTTGTCTTGCACATGGAAGGCACTGGGTTTGATGCTCAGCACCACATAAAAATAAACAAAATATAAAATAAAGGTTTGCTGTCCATTTACAACTACAAAAAAAAAAAATACATTGGTCCAGGAAGGCTCCAAACTTTTGTTTTGAGCTACAGAAAGAATTGATTTTTTTTAAACTAAAATGGGGACAAATAAATAAAAGCTCAGGTGATAGTGAAAAAAACAGTCATATTCAAACATGTGAAGTTTGTGATAACCTAGAGGTACAAAACTGAATGTTTGAGTAGGTACAGTTCTGACAAGAAAGACCTATGAAGATGGAAATAATAGTTTTCAAACTTAAATAATTTTTAAAGCTATGACCTTAGATATGTTCTCCAAGAAAATGATTACAGTTTAGAGAAAAGAGAGCTCAAGTCTGAGCTCTGTGAATAACAAATGTAGAAGATTAAAGAGAAAAAAATGAAAGAACGAAGAGATTCCAGAATCAGGAGGGTGTGGGTCTATAGGAGTGATACATCATCTGTTACACTTGCCTCTGCGAAGCTATGTAAGATGAAAGCAAATAATTGTCCAGTAGATTCAACAATCAAATCTCACTAAGGGCTTTAACTGTAATTGTTTTGTTATGTGACAGGACTAAACTCAAGAGAGAGTGGGAGGAGAAAAATTGCATTCAATTATTGACAATTATTGAGAGAATTTTATTCTAAACCATGGAGAAAGTAAAACTGATATATGATAGCAGAGAAAATGTTTAGTGAAACTTTTGAATATTTTGAACTGATAATAAACTCACATGGTAAGAATATGCAAAAAAAAAAGAGGCTGAAACAAATAGTTTGAAAGGAGATAATTTCATTGTACAGGTATAGAATTTAGTCTTCATCCCAGAATGTAATGCATGTAAAACAATCTTTATAGAAGGTGGGAAAATAGAACGTAAGTAGAAATGTACCTTGAAATATAGGTCTTTTTATATTTATTATAACCTACTTCTGATTCGTTATGTTTTATAACTTAAAAAAGGGATGCTTTAGCAAAAATTACTCAGATACAGTTGTTGAGATTAAAACTGGAGTAAAAAGACAAGGAACATGTAATAGGATCTCAGAGGAGAAAGTAAATCACTATTGTTTGTCATCATTACAAGTGCAATCAAACTGTATGGGGGGTATATTTTTCTTCAGCTAATCTCAGTTGCTCTGGTACAGGAATAGGAAAGGTAGTGAATTAAGGTTAATTAAGGATGGGTTTTTCCAAAGTAGCTGTATTCGGAGTGGAAAGTAAGAAAGGAATTGTAAGTTCATTCAAAACAGTGATTATTATGATGATCATGGAAACTCTAGCAGGTGATAAGGAGAATAAAGACATGATTGAACTGAAGAAGAGTAATAGGTCACTGGATTGGAGGAGGTTCAGAAAGTAATGTTTGTAAAGCTGAGAGGTAATGATTGAAACCATGAGGTTAGACAGTGTGCAGATTTAAGTTAGCAAATCCAGCCTCAGAAATTTCGTGAGACTGTAAAAATCCTAGTGACCCTGTCTCAAAGTAATAAAAAAAAAACACACACACACACAGGATAAGGGATATGGCTCAGTGGTTAAGCACAGCTGGGTTCAGTTCCTGATAACAAAAAATAAAAACATAAATAAATAAATTAATATTTAAAAATATTCAAGTTAGTATTAAGGAAGGAATGTGGTTACTGGAAATAATAAGAACCAGGGAACAACCATAGAAAATGGGTGAAGAAAAATCTTAATGAAGTAGAAGCATTTTCAGAATTTCTAAGATTAGGGTACTGAAAGAATTTTTCAAAGTAACACTAAAATTATAAAAAAAATGAAACATGAATCCTATGGGAGAGAAAATCTAAGAGGTGAATAGCCTTCAACATCAAATATCTGAGAAATAAATTAAGGTCAGTATAATGACTAGTTTCGTATAATTTCAACAAGATGATGATTGGGCATTTTTATAATGTGGCATCAAAAACAGTCAAGATGGTAAAGGTTATCTATGGTGGACACAGTTTAAGTGTCTAAGGAACAACATTCCGTTGAAAAAACGTTAGTGGGTAATATAAAATTTCTGTAAGTGGTTACTTTATTAACAATAATATCTTAATTATTTTTATCTATAAAATAGCTGATATTTTCTAAAGCATTTTACCCTATTATCATTTGACCCTTCTAACAACTCTATGAAGTATCTGGAGACAGTGAAATGCTCATGGGGGAAGAAATGGACCTTGAGATGTTAAAAATGTCTAGACAAAAGACTTAAGAAATATTATTTGGATTTGATAAGTACATCTAATGCTCCTTGCCCTGAAACACTATGCCTTTTAAGTTTTTAAAAAAATATTTGCATATGTATTATAAGGCTTCCATGGTGTATTATAGAATTTATTCAAATAAAATAAGGAGTTTAACTAATACTGGTGACATTACAAAAAATTATAGGTTTCAATCATGAACATTCCATTAAGAAGTAGAGTAAATTTTTTTTTTCATATATGTGAAACACACACACACACATAATCCCACCTATAGTCTAGATTAAGAGGGATGTTTATAAAGCAATGAAAATTATCTCTTTAGAAATATTATAACACTGTTCAAAAATGTAGATGGCAGATACTTTCTTAAATCATGGTAATTTTACTATAGCATATGATATAAAGCAATAAGCTGTGGAGCACTTCAAAATTAGAAGTTAAGAACTTAAATTTTTTTGTACTTTTTGTCTCAGGAAAATAGTTTCAACATCATCCTCTTTCAAAGGGCTTAAATTTTACTTGTATTTGGTCATGTAGATCAGAATAACTTGGGCACTTTCTATTGTGCAGCCAACTTTCTGAATTTATGAATACTCCAGATTCCTCATATGTGAAATATTTATAACAGTGTATCTAACCAGGGCTATGATTGAGAGCACAGGAGGGAATGTGTGGAATGTTCTGAGCCCTATAATTTCACTGTAGTATGTACTTGATAAATGATAGTTGCTGTTGTTATAGTAATACTTAGATTTTTAAAATTTATTCCATGTTCAAATTTGCAAAATAAATATTTCTATACTTTAGCTTTTGGATAAATAAAGCACATGCATGAGAATAAAGTATTCCTTAAAAATTGACAATTATATCTGGTCTTTGAGAAAATCATTTAAAATCTGATTCTAGAAGTAATATTGTCCTTTTTTAATGCTCTCTCTAGTAATCCCAGGGAGTCAGATATTTGAAAATGTGGAATTTCTGTTGTGTTCTCCCAGAAGCAGACTGTAGAACAAGGATTTCAACATATATAATTTATTTGGTGTTTTCATGAAAATAAACCTGGAAGCAGTCAATAAAAAGTATGTGTTTACTTGTTACAGTAGAAGCCAAGTAAAATTTAACCTAAAATAAAAATGGGAAACTAAAATACATACATATCAGAATTTTATTTTGGAGTCTTTGGAATCTATCTCATATAGATATAGTAGATCCAGATAGATATATCTGAATATATGTGTAAGTATAGAAAATATGTATACCTACCCTAGGAAGTGAATCATTGAGGGATGTCTTACAAGGTGGGTTTGGAGGAGGGGAAATTTCTTCCCTCTATCCAAATAAGAAAAATTCAGTTTGTTTTTAAATGTTATATTATTGGCAGGTCAAAGTTTTGTGATGCTGAATCTACCACATAAATGATTGTATGTGACAGGTGCATGGGTAGTTTAGGGTGATGGTGAGGCTATGTACTATGTGCTATATTGGTAAGCAATACATGCAGCAAAAAATAACACAATATTTTTTTTAAAAAATGTGGAAAATATACTCACATAAAAAATAGTCAAGGGTCTGGTGCTGTGGCTCAGTGGTAGAGCGCTCGCCTAGCATGCACGAGGCACTGGGTTCGATCCTCAGCAACACATAAATGTAAAATGAAGATATTGTGTCAACCTAAAACTTAAGAATAAATATTAAAAAAAGAAAATAGTCAAGTAGCAAGGGTATCTTAATGGAAAAACAAGCATCAAACAAACTACAAAAAAAAAGAGTAATAAAGAGAGCCAAAACATTAAACTAAAAATTCAATATGCTAAATTTTAGGAATATTCCAAATTTTATGCACTCAATACTAAAGTTTTAATATATTTAAAGCAAAGATAAGAATACAAGGAGGTGATAAATTAATTATCTTATTGAGTAACATTAGCATAACTTTTGGAGTGATTGAAACAAAAAGAAGACAAAATTAGTGAAGCTATAGAAGAGATAAAAATAAACAAAATTCATTTAATAAGAACAGCTACTCTATTTCTACTTTACATTTTTTTTGTGCTTATGTACCTTCTCAAGTCAAAATTCTTATCCACACAAAAAAGGTATTCAATGGAATTATAGTGCTGAAAAGTAGATAAAGTCGAGTCAGTGTTAGAGTGATACCATATATCAGATGTCTAGAGAATTTGGGACCAAAAGTTAATACTGACAAAGAATTTAATATATATATATAAAACTTTGTTTCAAGAGCAGAACTTTATTTCAAGAAAAAGATGGTTTCAGATTTCACAGAATTTTGTAGACTGATCCCTATTAATAGTAAAACAAATTAATAAAATACTATTATTTTTAAGTGAACTCTCTTTATATTATTTGTGATTTAAAATACAAAATACTAAAGAAGATACAAAATTTTTTGAACTATATGGGGTAATAGCAATGAAGCAGTTGTTAAACAACAAATAGAAAAAAGAAAAGAGAGAAAGCAATGATCACAACTGATGGAAGGAAATTATAAAAAGGAGGCAATGATGTTCAATTAAGTACACAGCAAAGTTACAGTAACCACACAGAAGAAAGCACAGAAATGAATATGGTATCGGTGTGCTGCTATAATAAAATACTTGTGACTGGGTCATTTTTGAAAAATAGAAATGTGCTTCTCACAGTTCCATAGGCAGAGAAGTCCAAATCAAAGTGCTGGCAAAATCAGTATCTTTTAAGAGACCAATCTCAGCTTCTAAGATGGTGCTTTGGACTCTGCCTCCACTAGAGGGAATGAACTCTATGTCCTCAGGTAGACAGAGAGATGGAAGGGCAAAAGGTTGAGATAATTCCTTTCAGCCTCTACATAAAGTAATTAATTCTATTCTAAGAGCTCTCGTCTCATGACTTAATCTCTTAAATAACTTTTCACTTAGATCCACATTGGATCTTGGATTCTAATATCTCAATTTGGGGATGGGGCACATACTTTCAAACTCATTAGAGATACTATGATCTACTTTCTTCTTCTTTTTCCTCTTCTTCTTTTGTTGTTCTTTGAATCAGGGTACCTCATAGATTTAGCCTAACTAGACCACCAGAACATAAGAGAGCTCATTAACATGTAACATGAGATTTAATATGTTCATTAATATGCTCATTTAACATCCTCATTAATAGGTAACATGGGCTTCTTTTTAAAATTTTTTTTATTTATTCTAATTTGTTATACATGATGGCAGAATGAAATTCATTTCATATTGCACATATAGAGCACAGATTTTCAAGTCACTGATTGTACTAAAAGTATTTTCACACCATTTGTGTGAAAATACATGTACTTAGGTAATGATATCTAACTCTTTCCACCATCATTCCTTCCCCGTTTTCCCTATGTAAAGTTCCTCCATTTCTTCTATGCTCCCCACATATCAACCATTGTGAGTCAACATCCTCATATCAAAGAAAACATTTGGCTTTTGTTTTTTTGGGATTGGCTTGCTTCACTTAGCATTATATTCTCCAACTTCATCCATTTACCTGCCAATGCCATGATTTTATTCTCTTTTAATGCTGAGTAATGTTCCATTGTGTATATATACCAAAGTTTCCCTATCTATTCATCTACTGAAGGGCATCTAGGTTGGTTCCATAATTTAGCTGGGCTGCTATAAACATTAATATGGCTATGCCCCTGTAATATGCTGTTTTTAAGTCCTTTAGGTGTCAACTGAGGTGTGGGATTGCTGGGTTAAATGGTGGTTCCAGTCCATGTTTTCCAAGGAATCTCCATAATGATTTCCAGATTGGCTGCACAAATTTGAAGTCCCACCAGCAATGTATGGGTATGCCTTTTCCCCCATATCCTTGCCAGCACTTATTGTTGTTTGTATTCTTTGTAGCTTCCATTTTGACAGGAGTGAGATGAAATTTTAGAGTAGTTTTGATTTGCATTTCTCTAATTGCTAGAGATAACATGGGCTTCTTAGTCAGCTTTTCATTACTGAGACCAATTACTGAGACTTCATTACTAAGTTAGAGGAAGATAAGTTTACTTATTTTGACTTATGATTTCAAAGATTCAGGTCATGATTGACTGCCTCCATAGCTCTGGTCCCAAGGCAAAACAGAACATCATGATATAAGGGCATGGAAGGATAAAATTCCTTAGTTCATGACATCTGGGAAGAAAAGAAATTCAGGAAAAAGAGCCAAGGATGATATAATACCCAAGGGCACTACCCCAAATGACCTACTTCCTCTAGCTATGCCCCACCTGGATACAATTACCACCCATTATTCTATTCATCATTAACCCATCTAATGAATTAACTGATTAGGTTGCATCTCAAATAATCTAATGATTTCATCTTTGTACATTCCTGGATTATGTTACACATAAGTATTTGAAGGACAACTCACATCCCAAATGTAACTAACATTCTTACCCTGGCCTCAAAAGTTCATGTCCATCTCACAAGGCAAAAATATAATTAGTCAATTTTCATGAACTTTTAATAGTCTTAATAGTTTCAGCATTACCTAAAAGTCTTAAATCCAAAGTCCATCTGAGATTCAAGGCAAACTCTTGGCTGTGAGCCCAAATTCTACATCTGATAAAATAAAATTAAAAAAAAAAATATATATATATACATATATATATATATGTATGTATATATATATATATATATATATATATATATATATATATAAATGCATTTCTATTCCAAAAGGGAGAAATAGGGGCAAAGAAATAAGGTATGAAAACAAAGCAAGATTGAAATCCAGTTAGGTAAACAAGTCCTTGGCTCCACATCCAGCATCTGAGGAACATTACCTCATGATGTTCTCTCCAAAAGGCTTACGTATCTCCTATCCTATGCCCTTGCTGGTTGTAGCCCACATGGCCTCTCTCCTGACTTGTTTCTGCTTGATTTATGCTAAATTTCCTTGGCAGACATTCCACACTACAGGCATCTCTTGATCCCAAGTATCTTTACTGAAGCTTCAGCTTCCTCCTCACATCTTTATTCTGCTCCTCAGGGGCTACCTGCATGAATTTTAATCCTGCTACATTCTGCCTGGTCTCCCAGGTCTTCCTGCAAATTTCAGTGAAAGCCTGTATGATGCCATAACTCTGGCATCCTACAATCCAGCAGAATCAGCCCCATGTGGATGATGTCAAGGCTAATCACCATCTTGAGTAGTAGTCAGGTTTCCAGGGAGGCTTCAGTGGCCTCTGAGTAACTGGGCATCTGAACACAGTGAACAAAACTGCACAGAACGTACCTCCATGATGTCTTCTCAAAGGAATTTTTACTTCTATACCTATGAGATTTTGCTGGGTGTGGTCTTGTCAATTCCTGGCATGACCTTAAGCCATCTTTCCTATTGTATCTGTGTAAATAAATTACTTAGCATCTCCTCATTTGTTGAAATCTCTTCAACAATCACATTTTCCTTGGCCCCAGTTTTAGATACACTTTTTTTTTTTGCCAAATTGCAATTTTTTTTCAAATCTCTCCACTCTATTTTCTGCTCCTGATTATCACAGTAAACACAGTTAAAGGTTCTCTGCCAATATCTATGCCACCACCAAAGTGCTGTGTTGTCTTGACATTTCCCCCACCAGATTAATTAATCCATCAATTTTAAATTCAGACTCACACAACATCTTAGGACATGGGGAAAATGTAGACAAGTTTCTGCAAAACGTAAAATTAGTGGCATCTAGTCGAATTCCCAGTATAATCTTCATTCCCCTCTGGAACCTGGTGAGCATAATCTTTGCAATCTACATTCTGGTCTTCTGAGCTCCTACCAGGATAACTCATTAAGCTCTACTGAAAACATTCTAAAGCATCTACAACCAGCATCTCAAACTTTTCCAAACTCTTTACTCAAATCAACCCCAAAGGTTTCTGAATCACATTGTTAAGTTAGTTACAGTAATGAACCCACTCCTGTTCCCAAATGCTGTGTTAGTTAATTTTGTATCTCTGTGACAAAAATGCCTGATAAGAATAACTTAGAGAAGGAAAATTTTATTTTGACTCATGGTTTCAGACATTTCACCTATGGTCAACTGACTCCATTACACTAGCATCAAGGTGAAGCAGAACATCATGACTTGGTGGAGGATTGCTGCTCTCTTTATGGTGGTCAGAAAGCAGACTATATTTTCTTCTTTCAACATTGCACAAATGAGCCCAATATTTTGTTTACTTGCATACAATTAGTCAGTCAAATAGCATTAGATTAGGAAGAAATCCTTTAAGTTTAAAGACAGCAGTTTTCCCTCTTCCATATCTCTTGCATCTCGAATAAGTGATAACCTAACCTCATCATTCACATTTTAAAAAAATAGCATAGGAGAAAACCAAACTCCCATTCTTCAGGGAAAAGAGGATAATCAGTAGCAAGCTGCCTACAGTTACAATCCATAAATCCATTCAAATTATTAAACCTTCAAATGAATTAGTCTTCTCATTATGATACAGCAAACATACTCTAATTATCTCACTTCTGAACATTCAGTGCTTTAGTGGTAGCCACTGTTAACATTGTTTTATTCTGAATATACAAATAATAAGAGCCTTGCCAACAGATGTATGTTTTGAAAGTGGTAAGATTGGACTTTTTCAAGAACTAGGTAAACCAGATTGTTCATAAAATTATTAATCATATGATTTCAGATATATCAGAAGATTGGAGTTGGAGGGTGTATGTTAGTCAGATTCTCATCTCTTTTGGCAAGTAGTTATGTCTGAAAGAAATAGGTCACTGAGTGCATGTCCTTGGGAATTTATGTTATTCTTGACTCCTTGCGCTCAAACTCACACTCTAATTTTTAACTTATATAGCTAAGTCAGTGTTTTATAATTAGTGCCTCTAGCCTCTGGTTGTTAAAGACAAAGACCTTAACAAATTTTAACCATTTACAAAGCCATCACCTTCTCAGATTGTACTTATTGATTCTTTCCAGAAAGTAATTCTTAATATTTTAATGATGAACATTGCTCACCATTATTGTTTTCACTCACAATGGTTGAATTACTAAATATATGTTGTTCTCTTCGTGTTTTATTTATCTCAGGCTTCACTCTATTCATATAGGTTCACTTTGTGAAAGGTGTGCTGTATGCAAGCTCTCGTTACAGTTTTATATTTGAAATGTCTTTTTTTTTCCTTTCCATTATGAGGAATAGGGCACCCTGAAGGAGAACTCTTTGTTGACAGTAATATTTCAACATAAATATAAAATTTTATTTTACTGAATTTTGCATATATTTGTAATTAAAAAAAACTGGCTACCAATTGTCAATCTGCCAATCTAATTATTTCTTTTCTTGGAATTTATTTTTTCCATTTTTTTAGTACAGTTACAACTTTTCTTTTAATTATTAATGGGTCTTCCTTTTACTCCAAAGGTTTTCAGGGTGTTTTTATATGCATTTTATCATTCCTGGTATTCAGTTATAACAAAAAAAGCTCACATGTTAAGAAGGATGAGTGTGCAAATAAAAAGAGTAAAAGATAAAGAAATATAAATAAAAATAAAATTATCATTGAATCTGAACTTTTTAACCAGAATTTGGAGATTCCTGTTAGTATTTAGAATGATACGAAGCTAAATTGATTAGGTGATGAATATAGACTGGATTAAGTGAGAATAATAAAGGAATATCTTAGTCCATTCAGGCTGCTATAACCAAATATAATAAGATGGGTAGTTTATAAACAAAATAAAGTCATATCTCACATTCTGAGGACTAGAAAGTGTAAAATCAAAATACCAACATATATGGTACCTAAAGAGAGCCCTATACCGGATTTGTAGAAATCTCTTCTAGCTATCTCCTCACACTAATCTAATCACATTTCTCCCAAACAAAACCAGAAAGATTTTATATCATTGGCTCAGAGTTTCTATCCCTTGGAGAAAGTGACATATAGACTAACCAAAATGAGTGGCAACACGGCTATATCTTCATTATTCCAATTCGCTGAGTGTCAACTTTAAGTCATAATATCAAACAGTATATGCATCATTGCTCTTTTTTTTTTGGTCTCCTCTCAGTGTGGAAACCAAACTCATATCTTGATTTCAAAAAAATCATCATCAAGGTCTTGTGTGTCAGGAAATCCTTTTACTACTTACCCCACAGGGAGACTTAGTTGTCTTATTTTTTCCTGCTAGTTTCTGAATATTTGAGGCCATTTATTACTTTGTATTTTTGATTTATCTGTTCCTAGATGTTTGATACGAATTTATTTTTTTTCTTTTAGCTAGTATCTTTATGATATTTATATTATAATATGCTTAGAGTGGTATAAAGGAGTGGTGGAGCTCAAATTATGGACTAATATCTTCTTTATAAATGAGTAACTTGTAATTAAATTGATATAAACATTTTGGTCTAATTACTGAGAAACAATGTTTTATAAGTAAAAATGTGCAATGCTGTTTTATTCTATGGATAGGTAAAGCATGACTCTGGTCAATTCTATTTAATCCTGTGAATTGGATATGACATAACTTTTATAATGAATATGTTATTTTTAGAAATTACAGATTAAATGGGAGAATATATGCCTTTGACAATGTAATAAATATAATAGATATTTAGAGTAATGCACTGCATATTATAATCATACCAAGGTATTTTTCTATCACACTGAAGAAATTGCAGGTAGGTAAGCCTTATTAGGTCATCTGAGTCATCACCTTTACATGAAGGGTATGTTCTATATTTTGAGGACATACATTTCCAGTTTTAAATGACAAAAGCTACAGTTCTTCACAAGTGGCTCTATTGTCGGAAGAAAATTTTTTAATGATGATAATCTTAAGTAATGTTATAGAAATATACAAATTGTATTTTCTTCTTTAATTGCACACTTGAGCCCAATATTTTGTCTATTGATGAACAATTAATCAGTCTCATAACATCAGATTTGGAAGAAAGCCTTAGAATCTTAAAGCCAGCAGTTTTTCCTCTTCCACATCTCTTGCATCTTGCATGAAACACCTTCAGAAAATGATAATCCAGCCTCATCACTGACGTGTTCAAAACAAATGATATCACAAGGAGAGAAATCTCATTTTTCAGGGAAGAGAGGATGCCGCAGTCTGGCTGGGCACAAATCAGGAGCCACTGAAGCAGGAACAAACTTTATTTCTGAACTCCACCAGTACACTCCCTGGGAACTCTCCTGAACGCCACCCATGTGGCTCCTCCAGGAACACACCACACCAACCCGAACTCCCACCATAGGAACTTCACCAACCAATGCAAACTCTTCAGGAATCCCCACGAGAGCTCAACCGGAACTCAATGGGAACTCCGAGAGAACTCAAAAGTCATCATCTTAATGGCTCGCTGGCGTCACCTCTCAACCACTACTTCTGGCAAAAATGCCATGTGTCATCCCAACTTGGCTGTGGCTCTCAGCAAGAGGATAATCTGTGGCAAGCTTTTTGGTGGCTGTAACTTCTGGTTGGTTGGTTGGTTGGTTGGTCCTCATAAGTGTAGAGAATACATCTTTTCAAATATACACCTGCAATTATTGCTTTTAAACATCTTTTCTCCTTATTAACTGTCTTCCATGCCTCCCAATTTCTTGAAATGTATAGATTTAATTATCCTCATAATTATTCTTTTGCCTCTAGAGGTGATTTGTGCTAATGTATCTGTATTTTTCTCCTAGCATAGAATATAGTATATTTATATGCCTGTTGACCCATACAATGCAATACACTAAGCTAAAACAATTCCTTTTCCAAATATTTCCTACTTTTGAGCATTCAGAATTTTCATTACTTCTTTTCCCTGGGAGCCCGAGATTCAAATAGGTGCTGCTGAGCCCTGCAGTCTGGGACATGATCAATATCAACCTCTGTCTAGTCTGGAGTCTGGACTTAACCTTCTTCCTCTCTTAAACATTCAGTCTACTTTTTTTCCATTTTTACTTGGCTTCCCATCATTTCTCACAGATATTTGACATAAGTTTAATGAACTCATCTTGAAGTTCATTCAGTGCCCTGAGATATAATTTGTCTGAGCCAAAAGTCTTAAATGCATTTAGTAAGCTGGTTGCACTCCTACAATTTTTCTCAATACATTTGATTTATTGTGTTAATCAATTTCTTTCTTCTTACCAAATGGTTTAATCTCCTTCCTAAATTTCAAAGAAAACAGAAACTAAACAACAATTGAGGACTTTATCTTATTATGTTTCCATTGGATTTTTGACCATCTCTTCTGAGCATTAGACCGATGGCCTCTCTTCATTTTCTCCTTCCAGATACAGCCAAGATATTCTGTGCCTCTCCCCTGCACTTTCCTAAGTAGTAATTGTGTTCTAAAGTTTAGGTCTCTACATTTCACAGGGTTCTCTATAGAAACAGAACCCATAGGCTGTTTGTGTGCATATATGTGAGTGTGTGTATAGAATTTGAAAAGAGGAAAAGGAGTGGGGATAGAGAGAAAGGAGGAGATTTATTAGAAGGATTTGGCTCAAACCATTATAGAGGCTGATAAGTCCCAAGATCTGCAGTGGAAGCCTGTAGGTTGGAGACCCAGGAGAGTAAATAATATATATTTTTTCAATTTAAAGGCCAGCAGTCTCAAGAAGATAATCTGATTTTTCAATTCCAATCAAAAGGTAGCAGACAATGATGTCTCAGCAGACAATGATGTCTCAGCTTGAAGACAGTGGGGAAGGACAGATTTCTTCTTATCACAGGAGGGCCAGCACTTTTATCCTATTCAGATCTTTAAATTTTTATGAGGGCCACCCACAGTAGGGATGGCAATCTGCTTTGCTTAATCTACTGATTTAAATGTTAGTATCATCCCAAAGTGTCCCCACAGGAAAAAAAAAAAAACAAAAACAAAATAATGTTTAAGCAATTATACAGGTATGTTGTGACCAGTCAGAGTGACAAATAAAATTAGTATCACAGTCTCCTTACATTAATTTTATAGACTTCTGACCTATGTATTTTTTATTAATTATGAAATATCTGTCCATTTATCTAAACCTTTAGTCATGTCAATTGTGGACCAGTGTGTGAGATACATATTACTATCATTAAATCATTTCACATTTCATTCTTAATTGACCTCTTCAAAATGATGTTTACAGAAAATAATTACAAATGATCTTTTTGAAAGAAATGTGAAAAGGTGTCAGAGTCAAAATGGAGTGACTTGTGTCAACACTAACCAAAAAAAAAAAAAATAGTAAATAGAGCAGGCAGGGTATGAAAGAAGGGCTCTTGTTTATGATTGCCTGGCAGTAATTATCATAGGAGGCTCTGCAGGATGACAACTTGCACAGGAGACATCACAACTTTCTATTAAAAATTACTTCCAGAAGGACATCTGCATAGCATCTATCTACTCTGATACCACTCTTGATATTAATCATTACAGCCAAAGATTATCATTTTGAAATATCTGAGGTGCACTTTCTCATTTCTTTATCTTTAAAACTTTCCCCTTGTCTCAACCTCTTTGAATATGCCTGTAGTTTATTATGGCATACATACACTCACTGCAGTGTTTTGCTATTTTCATTGGGATGCACTGCTATTCCCAAATAAATATTGTTATTCTCTGTAAAAATCCTCCCTTTTTTTATCTAGTTTGACATCTTTAAAATTAATTTATGATAAAAAATATGCACTTTGATGTTATAGCTGTGTTTTATCTGGTCTAAGATACATGCTCAAATATACTATTTTTTTCTCTCTCAAAGGTCACTAATTTCAGGTTTTATACTTTCATTTTCATTTTACTTCTACCAGAGAATTCATCATTGTTTTTCAAAATTAGTCTAATGCAATAATAGCTCTCATTGCTTTTATAATATTCTGGGAAATAAAGTACACAAAGCAGGTCAGAAGTACACTTCATAGATCATTTTATCAGTTTGCCGTTTCATCACTGTCATTTCCAGTCCCTGTTCTAATTTGGGAATCTTATAGAGGGCACATCACTCATCTAGTTACATTTTGCATGTTTATCGTATTTGCCCATTATATTATGGTATTGCTACCAATTCTATTTCTTTCCATTTTTTTTTTTATGTTAACCAACATTTCCCTTTGTCATTAGCACACGGTTGCTTTCTCTTGGGGAGGAGGAAAGACAAATCTGTATTTAACAGAAGGAACATTCTTGAATTTCTGTTATTTAGTAATTTTATTTCGCTCTTCATGTTTCATCTATAATTTTTGTATTGCATATAGTGTGTTTGGAGTTTTTTGTTGTTGTTTGTTTTCTTGTTTGTTTTTGGTGAGTGATTATTTTTTGATTGTCTTGTTCTGCAGCCATCACTTCACTTTAAGCATGTTCAATTCCATATACACTTTTCATTTCACTGATGTCCCCTCATTCCAAAATGCAGAAGCATAATAAGCACTCTCCATAAAAGACATGATGAAATTTGCCCCATTTCCCCGCTTTTCTGGTAGTGTTCATAACTTTATATTTGCCTCTGATGTATCATATGTGTTAACCATACTTTTTGCATTGATTAGAACTCATATATGTTGATCTCTACTATAATTTCTTTTCTTTTATGAATATAGTCCAGGTTTATATTTTAACTGAAAGAGAGACACAGAGAGAATGCATATTTCCCTGTTGTAAACAAAATGCCCTAGGAAGAGAAGATCTCTACTATCCTTTGAAGATTCAAGCATATATTCAATCACAGACCTCAGGTTTCCTTCCCAATTGAAATGCAAATGTATCTCTGCAGGGAGATAACTCTTAGGAAGTCTTCACCTCCTTTAACATTCAACTCTGTTTTTACACAATGGAGTACTACTCAGCACTAAAAAATGAAAAAATCATGGCATTTGCAGGGAAATGGATGGCATTAGAGCAGATTATGCTAAGTGAAGCTAGCCAATCCCTAAAAAACAAATGCCAAATGTCATCTTTGATATAAGGAGAGCAACTAAGAACAGAGCAGGGAGGAAGAGCATGAGAAGAAGATTAACATTAAACAGAGATGAGAGGTGGGAGGGAAAGGGAGAGAGAAGGGAAATTGCATGGAAAAGGAAGGAGACCCTCATCGGTATACAAAATTACATATAAGAGGAGGTGAAGGGAAAGGGGGAAAAAAAACAAGGGAGAGAAATGAACTACAGTAGATGGGGTAGAGAAAGAAGATGGGAGTGGAGGGGAGGGGAGGGGGGATAGTAGAGGATAGGAAAGGCAGCAGAACACATCAGACACTAGTATGGCAGTATGTAAAAAAGTGGATGTGTAACCGATGTGATTCTGCAATCTGTATACGGGGGAAAAAAGGGAGTTCATAACCCACTTGAATCAAATGTATGAAATATGATATGTCAAGAGCTACGTAATGTTTTGAATAACTAATAAAAAAAGAAACATTCAACTCTGCTCTTCTGTTCTTTTTGTTTGTTTGTTTGTTTGTTCTTGTTTGTTCCCACATTTTTATTGGTGCATTAAAGTTGTACATAATGGTGGAATTTGCTGTTACTTATCTGTACATGCATACAATATAACAATACAATTTAATAAATACCACCATTCCCCCTATTTCTCCCTCTCTCCCCTCCTACTACCCTGAGGTCCTTTTCTCTATTCTACCAATCTCTCTTTGACTGAATATATATATATATATATATATATATATATATATATATATATATATACAAATTTATATTTCTTTATATATAATATATATACACATTTATTTTTTAATTTGTTCTTATTAGTTATGCATAATCTCCATTTGATTTTTATGACATCCCCTCTACCACCTTTTTTTTCTTTTTCCTCTTTAACTTCCATTTATGAGAAAAGATATAGGCCCCTTGACCTTCTCAGTTTGGCTATTCACAGATTCCAAATAAATATTCTAATGTATTTAAGAAATTCTTTAAAAAATTGAACTACAATTGTACAATTATCTATGTGATTTTAGTGTTAAGGAAATGTCCTCATAGAAGGATTGTTCCATTCTCTTTGATGTCCTGAATTTGTGTTGAATTGCTGTTCTTATTTTTTTTTTATTTCTTTAAATGTATGTATGGTATACTTTTCAAGGGGACAAATTAACAGTACAATTTTCTTTTTAGGAAAAAAAGTACAATTCCAGTGTTTTTAGTTATTATTCAATGTTCAGCCTCTTTCTACTTTTTTTTTTTTTTTTATCAGAGATTAAATGCAGTGGTTGTTAACTACTGGACCACATCTCCAACCCCTTCATTTTTTATTTTGAGACAGAATCTCCCTAAGTTGCTTATGGCCTCATTTAGCTGCTGAGGCTTGTTTTGAACTACAGATCCTCCTGCCTCAGCCTCCTGAGCCACTGAGATTATAGGCACATGCCACTCTGCCCAGCCTCTTTCTACTTTAATAAAATGTAATAGTGTAGATCATTCAAAAGATTGAAATTTTGAACTTAAATTATTGAATGTGCTTTAATAAAGTTGCTCATAATATTCCTTAAGTATCTTTAAGCAACTGGAGTTTCTTTTTTTTTTTTTTTCTTTCTGATTCCTTGTGAATCCTGTCTTTATTTATTTTTTTAGTTTTTGGCGGACACAACATCTTTGTTTGTATGTGGTGCTGAGGATCAAACCTGGGCCGCAAGCATGCCAGGCGAGCACACTACCGCTTTAGCCACATCCCCAGCCATGAATCCTGTCTTTTTTACTAAGAAGTTTGGCTAGAGATTTTAGATTTGTCAGTTTTGTTGATTTTTCTCCATTAATTGATTGCAATTCTAATCATTATTTTCTCTTTTCATTGCTTTATTTTGGGATTTTTATCTCTTATTATTTTCATATTTTGTGCTAAAAATTAAGAGCACTGATTTGAGATTTTTTCATTAATTCTGTACTTTTCTATAAGGAAATATCATTATACAAATTCTGATATGCTCTGCTCTTATTTTCATGCTGTTCAAAATGCTCCCTAATTTCACTTTTTCTATTCTTTACATAGGGATTTCATTTTGTTTGATATTAATATCATCATTTCATCTTCCTTTAGTATTTGTGTGGTTAGCTTTTTTAATAACTTTACTTTTAATTTACTTGTGGTTTTATATTTATAGTTTTTATTTTTACAGGCAACATATAATTAGTTTGCTTTTTAATTAAATTTTTAAAAATCTGCTATTAACTAAAATATTTAGACCCATAAACATAATATGTTACTGATATAATCTGGCTATGTCTTTTGTCAGGCCATTTTATTTACTTCATATTTTATTTACCTTTCCCTCTTTCACTACCATATTTTATATTAGTTGTTATTTTTGTCCACTTTTCATCCTAATACATTTGTTATAACTTTTTGTTTTATTGTGATGAATGCTTTCACTTATCAAATTCTAGATTTCAGAGAAATGCAACTAGTTTATAAACTTTAACTAGTTTATACAAACCATAAAATACTGTACTATCATTTCTTCTTTTCTGATCTTTATATAAATGTTTATATGTGTGTGTGTATTTATTTATTTCACCTTACCTCTATAGTCTTTGTCCCCAAATCAATTATCCCAGCCCCACCATGAGAAAATTTTCATGCAAAACTAAATTTATTGACAGCCCAACAAAATATGAGATATGTAGTCTTCAAAGCTGCCAACCTGAACAAAAGCAAAGAAAATCTGAGAAACAGGCAAGAAGAGTCTAAGGACATGTAATAGGTATGGTAACTTGGCTAGGATCCTGGAATAGGAGGGAAAAAAAAAGAAAGAATGTCAGTTAAAAACTAAGAGGATAGTATAAACTATGAACTTTTATTACAATGAACCATTCACGATTGTTCATTAATCATGACTAATATATCAAGTTAAGATAAAATGTCAACAATGATGTGTATTTAGGTTGTATGGTATATGGGAAGTCTATACTGTTTTTGTGACTTTTATATGTATTAAAACTATTATACAATGAGGAGTTTACTAAAAATTAAAATGTATTATTTGTATGAGGTGAGAAGTATTTAATTCACATTTATGAAAAGAGAACGTATGCCATTTGTTTTAAATAATGCTTTGAAAGGAAAAAATATTGAGACATTTATTTAAATAAGAAATAAGTTTACAAACAGGAATGTGGCATTCTTCCAAACTTACATTACCTTTTCAAGATTAGGTTAATATTGGTATCAGGAAAAAATGTGTCTCATTCTCTTTTATTATTTATGAGGCTTGTATATGGTAAGGACTTTTAGAAGAAAAAGGGGGACAGATTTTACTTTTTGAAAAGGTAACCAGTGTAGAACTGTTACAAATCAGCAATCTTGTTTTATATATGCAACTGTTGGGTTATACAGTATGTTTTTGTAGATAAATTAATCCAAGTTCTAATTGTGTTATTCAGAAAAAAAAAATAAACAGAAAATTCAGAAAAGCTAAATAAAGCAGAGTAACTCTAACTTAATATATCATGCAAAATTAAAACTGTTTTTGCAGTCAGAGAGAAAAATCAACATCTTATAGTATTTTATCAAAAAATATCATAGATTACATAATAAGATATAATATTCTTGTTAATAAGGTAAGGCCAGTCATTTATCTCTATAATATATAATGACGATACTTTTTGAGGTTTTTACATGTATAATTAGAAGAAGAAATGATCAGTTAATGGTTGATATATGTAAATAATCAACTTTTAATTTTATGGCAGTTTTTTTAGCAATGATCTGAAAATAGATTAATTTATCCTAAATTATACTACTAGATATATAGTTCATGTGATTTTAAGAAATTATATTGAATAAAATCTAAGAAATAAATAACATCTTTGATAACTTTGATAATATAGAAACAAAATTAAATTACAACATAATTTAAACCTACAAATTATAAAAATGCTAAAGATTTTACAAAACTCTTTTGCTGTAGCTATTGGTGTTTCTTATGTTATAATATCTTTTAGAAATTAATTTTGACTTGGATCATCTAGAATTTTATATTAATGGATTTCAATAATTCTGCAGCTAAACTATGCATTGTTTTGAACAGTTTCTAGAACTAACTTCATATTGCATGCCTGAAGCTATATATGCGATAAATTATTTCTACTAATTATTACTAACTTTAACTGACTTTAAAACAAGGGGGCTAAATACACGTTTCCCACTGCTGTATTTTCCTATTACATAAAAATGATACTAAATTATCAATAATATAATATTTATTTATATTAATTTGTGTTATAGGCTACAAAGTTGAACATAAAAAATTATGGTAATATTATATGTTGTTTCCTCTAATTTGTGAAATGGACATTAATGATAATGTAAGTGAGAATCTCCAGTATAATTAGAAAAATTATTTAAGGAATTTCAACATAAGGCCTGTTGAGTTTATCAGGATATTATGTTGCAATACTCAGCATCCTTTACACAAAACTCCCCTCTTCAAAGATCAGTCCTACTTCTTTGACTGATTTATTAAGTCAAATAGCTATCAAAATATTTTTCAATACCCTGTTGTTCACTCTCACCCATTATTATAGACAACAGTAACTGTCCATGTAAGCTCCTATGCTTCTACCAAGGTGTCACTCTGTGCTCCACCAATTCTGTAGGCAGTAAAAAGCACCTAATGAAGGTGCTTACTTGTAGCTTGTTAATACATGCTCCCCTTGACCCTCCTCCATTCCCAAAGCAATGCCTTCTCCCGGATTTCCTATGATTAGCACTACCAAGTTACCAAAGACAGAACTTTGTATATGATCACTATCACTTCTTTGTCTATCCTGTTCATGACTTGGGAGCATTACATATAAAAGCCATTCAATACTCTTTGAAAAACAATTAAGTATAGGCCTATTTCATATGATATTATTCTAATATCTAGATTTTCTGTTTGGCAACCCTGCACTATGAAATAATGTGAGGTTACAATGCTTAATGGTTAGTTTTATACCTGCTGTCTTGCTCTGTTCATATCAATTACAAAGTACTCCCCAATGTGATGTACCCAGTTTTAAGTACGACATCTTTTCCCAAATTATATTGTGATATGATATGCTAATGTTTTTCTTTACTCCTTGGAGGAACTTCTCATAGTCTACATTGAAAGGTAAACAGGATTGAGTAGTCACACCATTCCCATGACTGACTTTGTTATACTCTATCACATCCCGGAGAATACTCTCAACCCAACAGGAAGACTCTCTGTAGCAGGTTTGAGACTTTACTGGATAACGCCAAGTTGCCTTGGAAGCTCTACCCTGGAGACTCTTACATGAGGTCCACCACAAAGGCTGATTCCTTATGTCTTCATTACCTCTCACTAAGAAGAGGTGACTCAAAGTAAGAGGACTTTTCATATCATGTGGACTACAATATATATCTCCCATGTTCCACCATTTTATAAGTTCCTAATTTTTAAAATGGTATTCATTCACTTAATTCAGGAGAAAATGTATTTATTCAATTTATTTACTTTTAGACATGCCACCAAAAGTTAAACTACATAAAGATATAGACTTTTGCATCTTTAATGTCTACACTAATGTCCTGGCATGGTCATACTTCCTTAAAATATGAATTGGCCTTGAATCAATGCAGATGACTTCCGATTTCAGAGAATGATACAAATCCAAAATCAGATTATCTGATTATAAGTCCGTCTGAATTACTTGGGTCACATGGATACTGTATTTGACTAAAAAAAAAAAAAACAAAAAAAAACCCTAATATTTAAGCTGCCTCATGCTAGTCAAACATTGACAAAAAACAAATTTTATGAAAATATGAAATAAAATCTATGTCTTGAAACACTAACATTTTCCTTAAAGTGAGGAAACTTCAACTCTAGTTCCTGCTACTTTCAGACAAGAAACAAGAGCAAAGAAAGGTAGGATGCAGCACCTTGATACTGGAGAACTTCTGCCTACACTGAAGAGGTTGCAGTTATTGAGGAGTAGTGCCTGCTTGCTAGGTAGGAATGAAGCTAAACGTTGTCAAATTTCAGTTTCTGATATTAAATTAGAAATATGACTATCAGTTTAAAGTGTTTGTAGAGATAATTTTTGGAGGTTAATGACAAACTCATTAAATAGGACAAACAAACACTTGTTTGAGGAGGACTATAATCCACCTGTCATCAATTTCTAGCCTCAGAACTATCAGCTTTCCTTGTACATAAGGTCATATTAATATTATTTTTACTCATACACACATAATTTGAAGAAGTAGCCTAAATCATATATGAAAATTACTTTTGTTGTTAGTATTTTAATAATTAAGTGGCATTGCTTATAGACTTAAAATGTACTCTTTGGAAGATTTACCTCAGTGCTCAGAAAATATTGTGTTTTGATCTTAAAATACACTATGAATTAAATACTAAAGAATGTTTCATTTTTCGAGGGCTGCAGAGACATCTTTATTCATGTCAAAGACATATATGGATATAATAGCACGGATTTTGGATGATTTCAATTTATTGCATGACTAATTCTAATTCAGCTTGCAGTGTACTCTAAATAATATTCTAAAATGTCATTCTGTTTTTAGTTGCATCATGTCTATATGTATAAAGTGTGAAATCCAACTGTGAAGATTAGGCATTGCTGGTTTTGTATACAGAGAAATGCCTGGCACATAGTAAATGCTCAATAAGTATTTTTGAATGAATGAATAAATTCATAAAGTTGTAGATCATATGCCTCTTAGGTGTTTGATAATGTACTAAATAATTTACATGAGACAAATATTAGATTAAAAAGTTATTTTAATTTTTGCTACATACACCTTAATATTTATTTTATAAATAGTGATTCTAAGATTCAAAAGCATCCAAAATCTGTCCATTATCACACAACTAGGAAAATAATGTGCCTCTCAAAGTCTGTGATTGTTTCCTTATTTCACCGTTTTGAAAAATGACTTTAAATCACGTCAATTAGGTATTTGTAGAAATTTTCAGGGGTTTCTAAATTCTTTTCTGAATAGGTATGTGTAAAATATAAAGAGAAGAAAATATCAGAGCAATGTTTCTTAAAGAAAAATTATATCATTAGACATGTTAAAAAAGAAATAGTCATCAACTTGGATGTTTAAGATTCATAGTAGTAATAAGATACTGCACAAATGGGAAGCACAATTATAACCATACATTTAATCTTTCAGCAACTCTTGTATTTTTAATAACTTGATAAAAATTTTCAATATATATAAGACTAAGAAAGATTATTTATTTACTGCTTTCACATGACTGATGTTAATTATGCTTATAAAATGATCAATTTGTGAACAAAAGTTTTAACATAATTGCATTATATTGTCAATATGAATAACAACAATAAATTCTAATTAAAATTATGAAAAGGGTCTTGAACTACAGTGATAGACACAAATAATTGTTTTTTATGGAGTATCAAAATGATACAAGACAAGTTTGGAGAGGGAAGTCCTGATCAACTTAGTGGATCACTCCTAAATCTCTACTTTCAAGGTTTACTATAATGAAGAAAGATATTCTGAAACAGAGGTCTGAAAGCATTTTGCTTACCAGAAATCTGACAGTGACCTGGACATAATTTTTGCTTTTATATTTTAAGTGGTATTTCAGGGCTATAGATATCTTCATTATTAGGGAATCAAAGGTTTTTTTTTAAGTTCTGAATTTATTTTCTAATACTAAATTTAATAGTATGATCTTGTTGCGATCATAATGAGGAAATTGAAATTAATGTCACAGCTTACCTACTCAGGTAGGCTTATGTTATAAATATTTGAGAATTATAAATTTTGAATATTTCAAGGAAAGAGATGATTTTGCTTTCAATTTCTATCTCAATAAGCATTTGTTGCAATATTTGATGCTTAATCTTGAGACTATACCTGTTCCTCTAAGTAGAGAGCAAATGATTAACTTTTAAATAAATTGAATATATGGGAACATTTTAATATGTATAGTATAATAATACGTCTAAATTATAGAAATAATAATGTCTATATTCTAGAAATATTAAGAATTTCATAAAATTATATATGTAATTTAAAATATTTATTCTTACTTGAGGAAATATAGAAAATTCTGAATATATGACTCCATAGTCCAATTCCTAGGTTTAAATTTGGCTCTGCTATCTGAAGGCTGTATGAATTTGTCAAGTAATATAGCCCTTCTTTGGACTAAATCTCATATTTAAAACAGTAAAAAGTAATATAACCTCTACAAAGGGTTTCCATGAAGATGTTAGAAGACTGTGAGAACTCCCCAGAAAGCATTTAGAATTGGGCCTCTCATATAGTAATCATTAAATGAATGTGCCTATCACTTTAAACCTGCTCTTTCATGTAAGCTCCCTTCCGGACCTACAGCAAATTCCACTTGATTCCAGAAAAAAACAGGATTCTAAAGTGGGAGTCTGGGGTGGATAATTCACTTTGTATTTCTCTTAAAAATATAGTCGACCAGTATATTGTACATTTTTATGGTATAAACATAAAATTTCCATGTATGTATGCATGGTGGAATAACTAATTCAAGCCTTTTCTGTGTTTTTTTTTTTTTTTTTTTTTTTTTTTTACTGTGTGTGTGTGTGTGTGTGGTGTTTTTTTTTTTTACTACATGCTTATATTTTGTGCTATGAATATGTAAAATCTAGTCTCAGTAATTTTCAAGTATGCAATGTATTATTAATTATAGTTGCCATGCTGTACAGTGGATCTCTTGAGCTTATTTTCTCTGTCCAGCTGACACTTCATGTCCTTAACCAATATCGTCCCAACTCCCCATTCTCAAGTCTCCATGAACCACCCTATACTCTCTGCTTATTTAAGTTCTACTTGTTACATGAATGCATCTCATGTACAAGTGAGATCACCTAATATTTATCCTTCTGTGTTTGGCTTATTTTATTTAGCATAATGTCCTCCAGAATCATCCATATGTATGAAAAGGCCAGGCTCCTTTTTTTTATAAGCAGAATACTATTCCATTGTGTATGTACTCCATACCTTCTTCACCCATTCATCCTATGATGGACAAAGAAACTGATTCCATATCTTGGGTATTTTGAATAATGTTGCAGTAAACTTCAGAGTGAAGATGTTCTGGCCATAATGATTTTATTTCTCTTCTATGAATACCCAGTAGTGGGATTGCTGGTCATATGATAGTTCTGTTTTAAATTTTTGAGAAACTTCCATACTATTTCCCATAATTACTATATTAGTTTATATTCTCCATCGATAATTTGCAAAGTTTCCCTTTTGTACTTCTCCTTTTCAATACGTGTCCTTCATTTTTAAATTTTTGATGATACACATTCTCAGAGGTGAGGTAATATTTGATTGTAGTGTTAATTTTCATTTCCATATCATTAGTAATGCTGAGTATTTTTTTTTTTTTTTTGATATCTGTTGGGTGTTTGACTCTTTTGAGAAATGTCGATTCAGGTTGTTTTTCCATTTACTAATTATGCTAACTGTTTTCTTTACTATTGATTTGTTTGGTTATTATTCCCTTACTAGATGTATGGTTTGTAAATATACACTCCCATTTCACACACTGTCCCTTCATCTATTCATTGTTTCCTTTATGGCACAGAAGCACTTTAGTTTGATGCCACCCAATTTGCTTAACTTTGACTTTTGTCATCTATTCATTGATGGTCATATAAAAATATCACTGCTAAGCTCAGTGTCATAGAGATTGGACTTTATTTATTCCTGTTTGTATGACACCTTCAGCTTTGGTCTTTCTGCTGAAGTTTGCTTTGGTTATTTGGGGTCTTTTGTGTTTCCATACCAATTTTAGAAAGTTTTGTTTTCTATTTGTAAAAAGGTCAAGAGAATTTTGATAGGAATTGTATTGCATTAAGAAAGCACTTTGGTAATATAAGCATTTTAATAATATTATTTTTTAATCCATTAACAAAAAATCCTTCCATTTATTTTTGCCTTCATTTTTTTCATTAGTGCTATATGCTTTCACTATAAACATCTTCATTTTCTTTAAATTTTTACATATCTTAATATTACAAATAGGATTATTTTATTGATTGCTTTTGTGTACCCTTCATTGTTAGTGAACAGAGACATTCAGCATTTTATGTTGAGATTCTGTACTACATTGTTACTAAATTTATTAGTTACTAAAGTTTTTTGTTGTTGTTATTGAAGTGTTTACATATTCTGAATAAGATCATGTTGTATACAGAGACAATTTAACTTCTTATTTTCTAATTTAATTACCTTTTACCTTTTTCAGTTATTGCTCTATGTTAAATTTCTCACTTTAGTTGATTATTATTTGCCAGATATTTTTGACTTGTTTCAATTTTCTAAAAGTTTACTGACCTTCCTTTAAAGACTACTTTGCACTCTTCATCAGACAACTCATATGTACCTATTTATTTTGGATAAGCTAGCAGGAGATCATTTTGCTCTTTTGATGCTTATATGTTTTCTTGATTTTTCATGTTATTTGTTATATTTTTTTGATAGCTGCACATTCTGTGGATAATTTACCTCTTCCAGACTATGACTACTTTCAGTGTGCAAAGACCTTCCAAATTTATATGGAATTATGAGAAGAGTGTTGGTTGGGGTGCAGTGATTCTAATACCAGTGACAATACAGCTATATATCCTCCATCAGCTGAGATTGGTGTTGATGATAATTGCAGAGATCCTCAGTAGGAAATGCTGTGATGTCCTCTAATTTCTGAGGGGATGGATCTTTGCATGAGGTCTGGCTTGCAGGTCCACTTACAAGGGAAGGGGCATGGTGTCTGATGATCAATCCTAGTAGAGAGTCCATGGTGGAGACCTGAATCCTGATGTGAATGGTGACCTATGGATTCAGAGCAGCTGCTGCAGTCCTTGCATGCCTCTTCTTGTGACTCTGCTGGAAAGAATTTCAGGAAAACTCAGAGTAGTTAGCAAGAATTTAACAGAGATTGAGAAATGAGGGTTATGAACAGCATAGGAACTGCCTGGAATGCCATTAAGAGAGGATGGTGTGGTGCTCACAAAGTTGGCATTGTTAAGGAAACTGACCCCCCCCACACACATTTTTCTCCCAATTTCCTGCCCCCTTAATGGTTTTGTTGTCAAGTTCTTCTCTTTTCCCTCATTCTTCCTGTCTCTTTAATCAGTTTATTATCCTTGAAGAACCACTGTTGATTTTCTTTGAGGGTCTTGATGTTTTGGCTATCAGGAAGATTGGGATTGTGACATACTTCAGTGATAAGGAAGTATCTTAGAGAGTTGGTTACTGACAACATGGTCTAGAAACTGTAGCTTTTCTTCATTAAGGCTCTGGGAGGTTTTGATATCATACCATCTTCTAGGTACTTGTCTGTTAGATAAAGTTCCCTGTGGTTTTCAGTCACTTTACCTGCCTTTCCCCTGCCCACCTGTTCATGGCTGACTAGCTACCTATTAGTAGAATTATTGATCTGGGATCTAGGATGTTAATGGCATGATTTCCAGGGTGAAGACCACTTCACTATCATGTGAGTGAATGCATATTGGTTGCAGATGTTTGTGAAGCTACCATAGACCCAGGAATGGGAGTGCATGTGTGCACACAGTTATAGTGGTTCTGGCATTGCAAGGGTCTCTTTATGGCAACTAAGTTAGTTCCAAGAGCACCTGATAGGTTTATCTCTATATAGATCTGAGGTACAAACTAATTCTCTGCAATGATGGTTTTGCCATAGGAAAAATAGAAATGTTTGTTAAACCTATAGAGTCCAGGTTGTAGTGTGAACATTAAAGTGGTATCCATGGCTTTGAGACAGGGCATGAGTGGTGGGAATGGGAGACATGGAAATTTCTTTCCTAAAGAAGATCAAAACAGGCTACCTAATGTGAAGTCCATGAGGAGTATATGACCATATTCCATTGCTCCAAGTTTTCTCAGCAGGAATGATTGTGGGTTGCCACTTTGACAAAATATGCTGATGTCTTTTATATGGCCAACTGCTGAGGACAATTGTAGTTCCATTATAGGCTGATACTGATGATTTATGTCTTCGTTAGTTACTAAAGTTTTTTGTTGTTATTGTTGAAATCTTTGTGACATTCTGAATAAGATCATGTTGAATACAGAAACAATTTAACTTCTTACTTTCTAATTTGATTGCCTTTTACATTTTCAGTTATTGACCTGTTATGTTAAATTTCTCACTTTGTTTCTAGCCATCTCCTGGTGTTTTGGTTAAGCTGATATTACTAATAATATTTTCTATGTGGATATTCTGTTTATTTATTTTTTTCTTTTTCTATTCACTGTTTTGTTACAGATTCTTTGATGAGATGTGTTGAGCCTTCCATGGGCTGTTTTGTTTTGTGGACAGTTTTCTATATTTGGTTTGTGGGGCAAGAATGGTGGTGTCTCCTATTCCACCATCTTGGTGATGTCATACCTCAGTCTATTTCAATACTTATGTACTTTTCATTTTGTTTTGTTTCTTGTTTTTGATACTTGAGATTGAATCAGGGGTGCTCCACTCTGGATCCACTTCCAGTCTAGCCCCTGATAGAGCTCTTCTATAAATATTGGACCCCCAGCTCAGGTCAGGCCTGTTGACTCTTGAGACAGCCAAATTATCACTTGAATGTATATCTACCTTCCTAAATAAACCTCTGTCTATGTCTTTGTCTTGGGTTCATGCTGAAATTCTTTCCTGACACATATGACAAGAGACTCACTGGTCCTGAATTGAGTTCCCCTCTCCTCTGGGAAATCCTCAACCCTTCTTCTCTGAAGATGTCTCTTCTCCCATGTCCAAATCTCTTAGATACATGCCAAATGTTATCAACTAGGAGGACTTAGAACCAGGATTATAAACAGAAGATTCCCAAAATGAAAATATATTTTTAAAATCATTTCTTTATACTAATGTTTATTAGGTAGCTAGTTAACCATGAACAGGCAGACAGGGATACAATAATAAAGGGTGACTAAAAAACACAGAGAGTCTTGTCTGACAGATAAGCTCTGAAAGATGGGGGCCTGGTATATCCCAAAATTCCCCTACCCATATTTATGTCCCTTTACAAATGACTATTATTTCAAGATCAGGTCACATCCTACCAGGTGGCCTGGCCCTTCCTTACACTGAAGCTATCACAACCCCATCACCCTGGTAATCAAAACATCCACAAACTCACAAAGAAAGTTTGCTGAGGACTATTCTGAAGGTAATAAATTGATCAATGGAAAAGAAAATTGGAACAAATCCAGGGTGACTCAATTTCATGTGAGCACCCAACCATCTCTTTGAGGTGGTCCATGCTGTTCCTATGAGGAAGTCAAAAGGTAAACCTGGCCAGGACTCTCTGGATCCCTGAGATCCTCAATAAAACTATAATTAAGGAGGGGAGTGCCAAGCTGTGCCTCTCCTCTCTGGGAGGACTCACTCTGTCCCTTGAGAGTGTCTCTTACTATCTCTTCTAATAAACTCATGCCTGTTACTCTGAGCCACATTTATGAAATCTTTCTGGCAGGATATCAAGAATCAGGGTGAAGAGGAGTTCTCCACCCTGCCTGCCTTAGTTTCATAATAGGCCTCAGCCCTTTAACATGCTAATTTATTTGATTGAGACTCTGAGATCCAGGAGCATAGAAGAGGTATCTGCTATTAGAAATGTGATAGGTATTTATAAAGACAACCAACTCCAATAGTTTAGAATATATTTGGTATTAAGGTTATTCTGTTTGTATTCTTTTCACACTGAAGAAAATCTATTAAAATCTGTAACCTTTTGGTTTTCCATCTTCTCTGTGGGTAAAAATACTCAGTTGTTTTTAAATTTGTCCATACATTGCTTGCCCTATCTCTCCATACAGTGATACTATGTTTCCTTTCCCCCAGTTCTCACCATACAAAGGCTCATGGAACATGATAGGCATTTAGTAAATATTGCTATTTTTTATGTGAATAATTGCAATTATTGTCATTATTTCTTTCTCAAAATACCTCATGAATAGGTGAATTGGTTTTTCTCCATCTCTCTCTGCCACTATTTCTACTCTGTCAGGAATTATAATTTTTAATAAACACTCTTGTTAGCATAAACTCCAATGTCAAAGAGTTTTCAAATTGTTCATGTGGGAGTTTAGTCAGACAAACTGATGTGATTACAGTCCTCCTGTGTCATTTTTGCACCATAACCATTTACATTTTTCTTCACAATTTCTGTTGTCCTTACAGTAAATTAACCTTAAGTGTACAAATGCTTAGTTTTCTGAGATCAAAGAAATTGCCTATCTTTATTAAACTGATTTTTTTAAATCAATGAACATAATAGCAAGTAGACTAATGAACATTTTATGATTCCTAACTCTATTTTTTCACACATAAGTTCATGACTGTCATTGAGACTCCATATTATGATTTGGATGTTAGCTGTCCCCCAAAATTCATGTGTGAGACAATGCAAAGTTCAAAAGAAAAAATATTGGGCTGTGCAAGCCTTAACCCAATCAGTGAATTAACCTCCACAGGAATTCATTGAGTGGTAACTGAAGGCAGGTAGGGTGTGGCTGGAGAAGGTAGGGCACAGGGGGCATGGCTAATGGGTACAAATTTTGTATCAGGTGAGTGGAGTCTTTCTGCTTCCTGATAGTCATATGAGCTGCTTCCCTCCACCATGCTCTTCCACCATGATGTCCTACCTCCTGAGGAAGGCAGCCAGCTATCTAGGGACTGAGATTTCTGAAACTGTGAGCCTCCAAATAAACTTTTCTTCCTCTACAATTGTGCTGATTGGGTCTTATAGTCAGAGTGGTGAAAAAGCTGACAAAAACACTTGAAGTGTTAGTGAACGTCTGTTATGCCAGTGTTTTGGGACTCTGATACAGGAGGATCACAGTTTTGAAGCCAGCCTCAGCAACAGTGAGGCACTAAGTAAGTCAGTGAGAACCTGTCTCTAAATAAAATACAAAATAAAGCTGGGAATGTCGCTCAGTGGTTGAGTGTTCCTGAGTTCAATCCCCAGTACTCACCTCGCAAAAAAGAGCACTACGAAATACTGATCTAATTTTTTAAAGTAATAAACTTTGTTAAGATAAAAGTAATAAGTCTTAAAAGTATGTTCTCTAACTTTTTTGCTTCACTGAAATAGCAAACACAATTCATCTCGGATTATAGTACAGTTAGAAAAAGTACATGTCTATGAAAGATGTAGGCAGTCCTATTTTAGTGGCACTCCCTCCTCCACAAAAAGTCTTAACTGGGCTTCTTCAGAAATCTTCAGTATGGCTGATTTTAGGACTATCAGCAAGAGTTAAATGTAGATAAGCTTACTATTTTTGTGTTGCCCTGTTTTACTTGGCCACTGGCTGGGAAGAAATCAGCACACTAGTTGCTGGACACCCCCTTACTAGTTTCTCACACATATTTACCCAGTATAGTAGTTTGTAGTAATGTGTAAACAAGGCCTCTGGCCTTGAGCTGGGGCTTCACAGAGATGTCTATATTTCTAAGATAAGAGAAGTTATCAATTGGGCTTGATGGTAACAGCTGGCAGGAGGAGGAAAGAAAGGGGAGAAAAAGCTCTCCCCTTCTCAGGTTTGTCCTTGAAGGGTTAATTTGCCCAGAACAGTGAAAGAAACAACTGCTTTTATGTGAACTTCTACAGACTGTGAACTTCTGAGCCCCTCCCCTTACATGCTGGGTATAAAATTCTGAAACTACCTGAACTTGGGGTTCAGGGGATTGATTGACTACAGCAAAAGCTGTGCCCTCTGAACCTGGCTGCAGCCAAAAAGACTGTTTCCTGCTATCTTCGGTGCCTTGCCTAGTCTGTCCTAACAACACTATTGTTTTAGGAATCAAAAAATATAAAGAGAATATATAATTATTGACTATAGAAGCTCATAGTATAATCATAATATATCATAGATATTCTTTTTTTTAAAGAGTATGTGTGTGTGTATGTGAGAGAGAGAGAGAGAGAAAGAGAGAGAGAGAGAGAGAGAGAGAGAGAGAGAGAGAGAGAGAGAGAGAGATATTTTTTTTTTAATATTTATTTTTTAGTTTTTCGGCGGACACAACATCTTTGTTTGTATGTGGTGCTGAGGATCGAACCTGGGCCCCATGCATGCCAGGCGAGTGCGCTACTGCTTGAACCACATCCCCAGCCCCATAGAAATTCTTTGTGTAGCAAAATTTATAGAATGCTGAAGATAAAATTAGATAACATGACTAATTTATCCTAGCTGCCAAACTATTCTTTGGCCTATCTAGTAATACAATTTGGGACTGATCCTCAAGATGTAGAGTTACATATTTTAGGAGCATAGATGCTGATCACATGCTCAGATTCATAGAGTGCTAAATCACAAACAATATGCTCACTTTAAAATATATACTTTTAATTTACAAATTAAAAATAAACTATTTAATTATTATCTAATTTATTAGATAATTATTTAATTATCTAATATCTAATTATCTAATTATTTAATAGATAATTATTTAAACTATTTAATTATTATCTAATTTATTAGATAATTATCTATTATCTAATTATCTAAACTATTATTATTATCTAATACATTTCAGGTCAGAATAGAAACAGAATCCCAAGTATTTTATAAAAATCCCTATCACTTGGACTTCTGTCCAACAACACATAACAACCTAAATTTGTAATTTTTGTCTCTTTCATTAAATTACTAGCAAATGTATTATTTCATAAAGAATAATGTTTTTTATGTGTTCATCTATTTAAAACAAAAAAGTAAAATATTTTAAAGAAACAGTTTTAAAGCACTAAATTACTTTGAAATGTAAAATAGACCATATAAGCTTTTTAGTTTTATGGATAAATTCATTGTTTACCACAATTCAATCAATTACATTCATTTTTCTTGCAAAAGAAACATGCTAGTAAACAGTGAATAGCTAATTTTAACATTGAAAAGGTTATAAAAGCCACCATGCTGTGCTATAAAGAAACATTTTATTTAGTAAAAAAGCAAAACAAATAATTTTTACCAACAATTACTGCAATTTTCTTACAATATTGGAGAGGTTTTTTTTTAACTTTTAAAATTATAATTACTAACTCACATTAATTGTACAGATAATGGGTGTCTCTGTGACATTTCCATACATGTATATCTTGCGCTTTCTTCCAGTCTACCCTTTCTAATACCATCTCTTGCCTGGAGAACTTTTTAGAAATAACTTTTTTTTTTTTTTTTTTAATAGGATGAGTACTTATCCCTGCTGAGGTTAGTCAGTGCAGTGAAGTGTTATATAGAGAAAAAAAAAATTATTGGCATTTTAGTTCTGGAAATGGACTCTATATTCCTGAGAAATGCAGCCGTAAAATTCTAAGCATAAATAGAACTAAACAACTTTTTCCCCACTACCCATGTCAAAAAAGTTAGAGGCATATTCAATTGCTGTTAGAATCATTTATAACTGGCTATTGTCATGATGTAATGTACCCTTTGCAATTACAGTCAGCTTTTTCATTAGGTTTTCAGACTTAATTTGAGAAAATGAATTCATATTTAAAGCTCAGAGCACCTGGTCTATGACTAATCCTTGCATCAGTATAAACAATTGGACTGTTTGATGAGAAGAGCATGATTTTGGATTTAGTTGGCATTTTGTGACTATAACTGCTAATTGCTAAATGGCTTGCCTAGTTTGAAACACTGACAATACTTCCATGTATGCATACACTTTGTTTTTAACTATACATTTCTTACTCTTTATTGAGTGTGAATTTTCAAAGTTGTTTCAAAGCCTAAATAACATAGAAATTTAACATAACTTATAGTAGTTTTAGGAACAAGAGTCTTCCGAGTTGTTTCAAATCCTAAATGAGATAGGATTTTATAGAGTACTTGAGAATCAACTTTAAAACACTCTCTAAGGTCCATAGTCCTAAACAGATATTTTAAATGCCAAAAATTAGATCAAAAGGACCATGTGGAAAAATCGTAAGTCCTAATATAAAAGTTAAGATATTGTTTTTAAGTGGTACTAATTAATGATATGTATGACTTATCAGCTTCCATATTTACTTTCAGACACACATAATTTTGAGTCAGTGGCAAAGGACAGATAGTGTAGACAATAAATGATGTGGCTGGGAAGATCAGAGCTAATTCAAAGAAAAGGAAATGAAATGCTAACACCTCCAGAGCACTTCCCCCTTCTCAAGGTTACACCTCCAGGGAATTGCGCCTTCCAACACAAGCAGTTTCTAATGAGTGCCCCCTGGAGGCTCTTTTCCTGACTTTTGGTCATGTAGGCAAGATAAGAAGAGAAGGGAGGGTAAGAAGAAAGAAAACTTGAAATCTATAAAGGGGTAAGACATATCCCCTCCTGTGGGTATGAGCTCAGCAGTTCTCTGAAGGAGTATACTAAGATCCTGAGTTCCAATTTTATTTCAGTTCCCCAGATATATTGATTACACAATATAAGGGATTACATGATGGTGTTTCTAAAACAATTTTTTTTGCCATAATCTATTTCAATTTTTACAACAATATGAAGATAATGTTATTAATGTTCCATTTATAGATTTGGAGACAGAAAATAAATCTGTCCAGTGTCCTTTTCCTGAACTGTTCCTTTGTTCATTCCCCTCCTAGTCAAAGTGCAGTCGGAAGGTCAATAGTGAAGGCATCACTAAGAAGCTTGTAGGAAATGCAGAGCTTCAGGCCCACAAAACTACTGAACTAGATCCAATATTTTAAATTATATTCCTAAGTGATTCACATAGACATTAAAGAAAAAGTAAATTTTATATGGTCTGTAAAAAAAATGCCCATCACTGATATTGGACCCGGGTGCTTTGTATGACACAAACCTATTCACTTTTCTATAATTTCTCATGTTATTTTTCTGGGCATAGAAGTGGCTCACATTTTTATATTGTGATTATCACATCAGTAGACCCATTAAATAGTAGTACTTCCTGTATTAGTTAACCAAAAGAAATCGTAAAACTATATACAATCATAAGAATAAGAGAGATATCAATCTAATGCCTTAGAAGAGGTAAACAAATTAAGTCTGAGACCACTAAGTGTGAAGATACCTGGCTTGGCCATCTGAAATTCTGCCACTTTCATGAAAATGGTGAACACAAAATTCACATTACCTGTTAAGAACTTCAGAATTTGGTTACTCAAAGATAGATATCAAGGGACAACAGAGGCCTAGGGTGTAGGGTGATCAGTTCCCCCACTGCTTACAATAGCTGCCCAGGGTGAACAGAATCCTGAATAGTGTGCCCCAGGATGCACCACAGTGAAGGGATCCTGCAAGCACTGTGCCCTGTCTTTGTGTCCCAGGTGATGCTGGGGGACCACTGGGCTAAAGCAGTGCAGGAGAACATCCTGTTGTAGGAGGTACAGGAACAGACAGCACCTTTGCTACCCCCTCACTCTCTCAGAATTCTTAGTACATACTTGTTGCATTCTTAGTATACACTACAGTTAAACTAAGATCTGCAAGTGAGAAAGGAGTGAGAGAGTTTAGATGGTCAATGCCATCTAGGGATTTACACTAAGATGAAAAAAAAATGCAATTGACTGAATAAGAAAAAAAATTATTGTTAACTTGAATTTGCAATTGAATTTCAATAATATATAGCTAAATTCCTACAGAGAGAGTTATAGTGTGAGCAGAAGTCCAGACCTAAGGAAAAAAGGTTTTAACATTAAATAAACAGTGCTGTTAGCTGGAATGTATTGCAAAACAGAAGAGTAACAGTTAAGACTGAAAAATTAAATTAGGAAAATATTATGAAGATGCTAGAAAGCTGCCTTACGGTGTTTTAGGTATTATGATTCCTGAACAATTTTCATGAGACTCATGTGACTGTAACAAGGTTTTGGAAAGGTCTCACCATTGTTTGTAGGAAGGATTATACAAAGGAGAGAGGAAAAGGTGTGGAAAATTGCCCGTTGAATAATTCAACGATAAGAATGGGATAGTGGCAGCAAGAATGTATGGAAAGTTTATTGAAGTGAAATTTTGGAGATGTCATCTGCAGACTGGAAGTTAACAGGATAGAATAAATAAAGGAGAATGCACAATAAAATTTAACGGAAGTGTTTCAGTCCTAGTTGAGAGAAAATAATCAGACCTTTAACAGAAATTTAAAAATCAGAAAAAAAAAGCCAGATCCATTGGAACCTATCAATGTAAATTGTTTCACTTTGTGGTATTTAGTTGTATGTGTCCACAGGACAAGGGATGAGAAGAAAATAAGATTTTATATATGTATATTAATGTTACCAGAAAAAAAAATCCATAAACTGTGGTGTGAATGATAGTGTAATAGGATTATCTAGGGGGAGGTTTTTTTACTCACCTTTGCCCTTTTACTGGCTATGATTTTATCAGAATTGTAAAAATATTTCTGATTTTGAGCCTCATTTCATCTATTTTTGTCATCCTTTCCCCCACGCCTTTTTTTTTTTTTTTTTTTTTTTTTTTTTTTTTTTTTGCACAGAAACAGCTAGGTGCACTCCAATATTTATCGACTCCTATTTCCTATGTATAAAACTTGTCTTATTTGGACAAAGTTGGAAGGTTCAATAAGCCCAACTTTTCCCTGCCCCTTGCAAAAACAAATTTCTTCACCTCCCTTTGCAACTGCTGATGTTAACTAACACAGTATTTACTACAAAGTTAAAGGCACATGTTACTATGGTAGCTCTTTAAAGAGAATTCATCAATTTGACATGAATCTCATTTGTGTTTTGTCTTCTACCTTATGAAACATCAAATTAATGGCTGACAGCCATCTTATAAGTGTGAAAAAAAAGGATAACACCAAAAGAATGGAAATAAACCATGTCAGATGAGATGTGCTCACAAAGTATGTTGAAGCCGCAGTCTCCATCCTATATTTTCTTCCTTAAAATTCCTATAAATAAAACAGTTTTTAAAAATCTATTGAACAATTTTTTTTAGCTCAATGCAATTTCTAGATGATAAAAACCAATTCAATACGTTCTTAGCTCAATTCCATTTCATCTAAACATGTAAACTTAATATCATCATGGACATTTTAAGGAAAAGACAATTTAACATGTCATGCTGGACTGCATAATTTGTGTGACTTAACAATGTGTGTTAAAATATGTGCAGATTTTAAAATAAGGCATGTTTTATAGTTGACAGATTTATATATCACTTTAATAATATCAGGTTTCTGTTCTAATTGTCTTATGTTAATAGGAACAAGCATGTATTCCATGTTAACAACCATAATATCAATCATAGGTACCATATGAGAAAACATAGCATCCTAAATTCCCTTAATTCTGTATTCTTACCATGCTGGACTAGTTTTGCAGTGTGAAATGCCTGCTGATCTATTAGAGGGTGATAAGGAGCAACATGATTAAGTAGTGATTTATATCCTTTCAGAATGACAGCACATAGAAAATAGTAACAAATGGAAGATCTAGTGGGACTGAGAAACATTATATTAAAACTAGAAAGCCTGATTACTTATCTTGTGTAATTTATCATTTTTGCCTTCATTCCTTATCTCCTTCTCTCTGTACAATAGTCAATGATGGTCACTCCCCGCTGCCCTGCAAAAATACATGCTTAATTTACATGGCATATAATATATTAGGGTAAAAATTCAAGGTTTACTCTTAGGGAACATTTGAAGCTCTCAAAGTACCTTTGGAAAGTTGTGATATAAAACTAATGAAATTAGATGGATAAATTAAAGAAGCTCAACTCACACCATGTGTGTTTGCCTTATCCATTCAAATGTCCAACCAAACAAAACAAAGCAATAAAAGATCTAGTTTATTATCATTTATATGATCCTGATGAAAAAAATGTATGTGACTTTTTAAATATAGCTAAAGAAACATTGAAAACCACTAGCAAAATATTGAGGTTCCCACACAATAGATATTCACTTGTTCTTTTCTGAAACAATTGAATTTTTGTACTCATTCTCCACCACATCTGTGAACAGTCACCCATCTCCACCTCTAGTTTTCATATCTCATCAATTTCAACCAATTATTTGAACATCCTTCTCATTTTCATGGATAGATTTAGGCATCAACTTGTAAAACCAGTCTATCTAAATAAAGGCAAAAGGATACTGCCCAGGAAACTCTGGGAAGGCTCCTATCACATCTTCCCTTCAAATTTGGTGACCCTTTGCATGTCTGGTTGCATTGACTGGAACTCACAGAGGTTTTCTGTGACCCTGTGAATTTCTAGACTACAAAAAAGCACACATGTTAAGGGTGACAACATAAATCTTTAAAGGTACATAGGTCCTTAATGAAATAATTTAGCTGTTAAATTTCAATCTTAGAGACATCTATCTCTAGCTCTATTGTCTCATAGCAGAATTATTTATTTATTATTTTTAAAGTAGATACCTTTACTAGTGTAAATATCAATGCCTTACTTTTTTTTTCTAACCCTTTAAACGAAATATAAATAGATTTCCCATTTTACTATTAATTTAGAGAAATAGTGTGATCTAGATTATAATCCTAATAGTGTTTCTGTTATCACTGGAGTGCTTATAACCTGATGTTAAAAACTTAGATTTACAAACACTACACTAGAACTAATGGATTAGCATTAAAAGCATTGAGTAAGATTTTTAAAACAAAATAAAGCAAAAATACCTTGGTTGTTTTGGAAATAATGAACTTTTCAATTTTTCAAAATTTGGGCACCCTTGATTATTCTCCATTAAGTAAAACATTCTTGGCTTAATATTGTCATGATAGTTATTCAAAATATTTCAAAATTTTATTTTAAAACTAATGTGATTTTGTAAGGTATGTTTTAGTTCTAAACTTATTTATTTGTCTTTTCCACCAAAACACACACACATCGTTAGAATTAGCATTGATAATTCTAGAGAATTTATTGAAATTACTTTTAACTGCCTTAACCCATTCAACACACTGTATTTGAAAATCCAAACAAATTGAATTTGCAATAACTTCCTAATCAATAAATGAAACCGAAATCTTAAAGTTCATATTTAGATTGTTAGAAATGAGATCAATAATGCAGTTTCCAAATAATATAGAATCCCATGTTACATGCATGAAAGAATCAATTTTGATGATGGTTAATACATATATGGAGGTTTCACATGACTGCAATTCTGCTTTTACCTCTGCTGTCCTCAGGGTTTAAGAGAAGAAGGAACTTTATTATGTTAAACTAAGGAAGGAAGGAAGGGAGGGAGGGAGGGAGGGAGGGAGGGAGGTGGAGAGGGAGGTAGGGAGGGAGGGAAGAAGGGAGGTAAGGAGAAAGGAGGAAGTAAGATAGGGAGGGAGGAAGGAACATTTCAGACTCAGAAGTGGCTAAAGCAATGTCACTTTCTGATTGGGATTTGAGTCTCATGACTGAGCTGTATCCTGAACACTGTTAGGAGTTAAGTACAGAATATTACTCATCTTAATGTAAACATTAAAATGTCTGTGCATTTTTCAAACATTCAATTGTAGACTGTGTTTGAACATTACCCTTCCAAACATGCTACCCTCTGTACCGGCAATCAAACCAGCATAGCTATTGTGGAAAAAGACCACCAAGATTGTTAATGAGAATGCAAATAAATAGAAATTTAGAATGACACCATAAGATTGGCTGTGATAGAACAACTGTGGTATTACATTCTGTGAGGTCTTTGTGAACCGATTCTAAGAAGCATTTAATATGCAAGTATGTCAGTGGAATTAAGAATAAAACATATACCTAGTGCTTAAAATTAAATATGCATGAAACGTAATGTGTTCATGTATAATTCTATTATAATTTGGTGGTTATATTGCACATTCTATTTTATATTTCTGTCTTTTACTATAAACATACAGATGCAAAAACAACTTTCTGCAGCTATAATAACTTAGACTTTCAAAGTTTCTTCTGTGACAAGGATAAAGTTGTTATTTGAGGACATGAGTGAATTAGTCATCTTTGTATTGAATCACTAGCAATGTGATTATCTCTTTAAGTTTTTATCAGAACTATTTATGCACAATATATGCTAAAATACCCATAGAGCTAAGTGAAAATGTAACTGTACATCTTGCAATAAACACATAAAGGTGTTCAATTTTTAAGAGTACATTATTAACATATATAAGGAAATCTTCATAAATTTGAGACAACAGCTCTTCTACTTTCTTCAGCAAAGTGAGATATATAATTATCATTGGGCAATATTAAGGTGAGGTGGGGGGCAAAAGGAGTCAGTGTAGGTAATAAATGATTGGGTTGGATAGGAAGATGGGGTCTGGTTTGGTAAGAAAGTAAATAAAATGCCAATAACTTCAGGACACTTCTCCCTCCCCTTCAACCTGTTGCCAAGGTTACCTACCTGTAGGGAATTGTTCCTTCCAGCCAGCAGTTGTTAATGTGTAGCCTCCTGAGCTGCTCCCTTCCTTGGGTGGCTTGATTCCTGCCCTTGAATCACTCCATTTAGGCTCATCTTTTGGTCACTAGTCAGTAGGCAAGATAAGGGGACAAGAGGGGCATGAGAACAAAGAAAATCTAAAACCTATAAAATGGGCAGGACACTCTCACTTTCTCAGACACCACGCTCTGGGGCCCCTTCATTTCAGAGAAGTCTTTGTTTTATCATTTAAATAAAACTTGCACCAGTATGTAGATCAACTAATAAATCAACATAAACTGTTTTACCTGAACACCTAACATTATTAGAATTGTGAACTTATCATTGATGTACTTTAAAAAGTTCCAAATATGACAGCCACAAACTCTTGGGTTTCGTGATTTACATTGTAATTTAACCTAATCACTACAAATTCACATGGGTTGCCAGTGTAATCTTCTCAATCCCAGGATGTTTTAACCCAGGGTCTCTTGATAAGAAAGCTGTTTTTTCCCAAGGCAATAATTTATAGTCCTCATCCTATGAAGATTCACTCACTTGCCCTTTCCCTACTCCCCTCACTTCTTAATCCCTACTCCCCTCATTTGTTATTCTCTATGCACTTTTGCTTAAGTGATGGGATAAGGGTATCACAGTGAAGTTCACTGCTTTTTGCAAGTTTTGCAGACATTTTCAAAGTGGAATCAATATGATTTACTGAAAAACAAATGCATAAGAAAGAGAAGGACCAGGGATGCCAAGGTTCATTACTTTAGAACACAAAATAACGTAGTAACTTTTTCAGAAGTGGAGCTACTGAGACTGGAGGCGCAGGATTGGTGGGAAGGGATGAGGAAAATGAATTTTGAGAAGCAGATTGTGTGTGTATCTACAGGTATCAGGTAGGTTATTAAGTATGTAAATTTGGAAATAAGAGCTTAATTCAGCTCAGATGCTTTCCACCAAAATCTGAGTTACAGTCTTAGGACTACAAACTCAACTAGAGATCAGCTTCCATCTACAGATTCCATTCAACAACCTTATTCCAAGAAGATTTTCTCATTTGATCTTGGACCAAAGAATTCTAAGGCTATTATTTCCCAATTTAACAGTATGGGAGAAGAAGACTCTAAAATTGGGTAGTTATTTTGTTCTTTCGGGTAACAGACAAATTGCTTACAGTACTTCTCTTATTGAGAGTGAAAGTGGTTCAAATAAAGGTACTTGTTAGGGCAAGTCACTGCCAGTTTGAGGGTGAAAAACCTTTTGAAGAGCAATCTTTTTTTTTTTTCTAATTTATTTTTTCTTTACTGAGATTTTTTTTTTCCCTTATCTGGGTCATAAAACATTCTATGTTTGTACGAAATTTTATTTTTATTTGCATAGAAACAATGATACAGCAGCTTTTCCCAATTGTCACAGATCTATTTTATGTTTGATCTGATGTTTTTCTCTGGGTTATATTCTTTTTTCCTTTTACCTACTATAAATATTTGAGTAAGTCCTCATTGTAGAGTCTGTAAACAAGTCAGGATGGCGCCTGGCATTTTGCCAGAGGGAGTGGTTTATGAAGTAACACCAGTGAGCCATTAAGTGTGGAGATTCCTGATTGGTTGACTGCTGTATCTAGTTTATGTTAATTAAGATAAGCTGTGTGGAATGTATATATACCACTCCTGTCCTACAATAAATGGCTCCCACTCCTGCTGTATCAATCTACACAAGTTGCTCGTCACCCCCCCGGTTATTTTGCTGCAGCCGGACTGTGGCACCTTATTAGTTCAAATTTTCTATTATACAATTTTAACTCCACCACAACAGCAAAATCTTCAAAACAGTATGTTTCACTATAGTCTTGTGTTAAGTGAGGGAATGCCTACTCTTCAGCTGAATTGTAACTTAGTATGAAAAAACAGCTGTTATATTAAGCAATGTTCTCCCAATAGGAGGGAAAAGATAGATGGGAAAGGAGAGAATGAGCATACTAGGATCATACAGTGCATTTAAAACTGAAATTTAAATGTGATTTATAATGTGTCTACTATGTTCCACTGAGAAAATCAAATCCCTTGATCAAACCCAAAGTCAGGGAAGTAGAGAATATATGCACCCAATGAAGTATGACAAGGATGTAAAGAAAGTCAATATTGTGAACAAATAATATATTTAATCTGCAAATCTTACTTTTTTAATCTACTTATTTCTTCTCTTCTGTAAATAAAATCACCCAAGAAGGAAAAAAAATTAACACTTATCTTTCAGGTTGCAAATACCTTTACATTTCATCTTTACTTCTTGGTTTAATACTTCAAATAATATATTTAAATTGATTATATTTTGATTTCATATTCTATTTACTATGAATGAATAACTGGATGATTATCTGTTTTCCACAGTACTTCCTTTTTGCTGTCTGTATGCTGTTACACTGTTTATCTCCCATTGTGTGGATGGTAAGATCCTTGGCACATCATCTCTTCAGGGATATTTTTGTATATTTCCATGGTTGTCAAAGGATTTTTCTTAAACAGAAAGGACTACAGAATCCAACAAAGGAAATAAACTATTGAAGTTTATAAAATAAAATAGCCAGAACAAGTTAGATGTGACCTTCTCAAGAAGACTCTTGATGTGTTTATGTAGTGTTGTAGAATAGCTTATCATTCTGAGAGAGAATTCTCAAACCTTTCTATCTTTGAAGTAAGGAAAAAGCCAAGATCATGTGAAGTGATAAAATTCTTCTTTATGTTCAGCACAATTATCTTTTTACATAATACTGAGAGGGAGAAAAAACTATTGGGATTAGAAACAGAACTTAATTCTTTAGGTTTGGGTAGGAAGATTATTTCTCTTTATTACTTACAAAGAGAAGGATTTATCAAGAATACTCTGTTTTGTTCTGCACGATAGGAATAGCCAGATAGATTAAAAAATTAGATGGAGGTTTATATATATATATATATATATATATATATATATATATATATATATATATATAAAATGAAAACTCTACCTTTATTCTAATTAGTATTATCTAATTATATGTTGCTTTATCTCAAAATACTTTAAAAACTGTTTGACACTTCCAGAAATCTCTCTTCCAAATATATTTAGCCCTGGGTAACACACCTTTTCCTCAAGTTCAAAAAAAAGTGTTTTACCTGAAATTCAGGACCTATAAATTGGATACATTTATTAATTTATGTTCAATCACATAGTCTCAGAGACACATATATGGGTATGTATCTCATTCATATATGTATACGAATAAAAGTTTTCGTGAGACTCTAGTGTGACTCAATATGTTTAACTATGGTATTTTTGTTCTTTGTCATTAAAAAATAAATTTCCATGACTTAATGAACCGATTTCATAACTTACCTATATGTAAAGTGTTGTTTTAAATCACTTTTTGGAGATAAATTAAAAAATAAAAAAAGACAAGAAGAAAACCAGGTAGACAGAATATAAGTATATTAATTAATATTTGTTATATCAAGAAGGGCCAGAGAATCAGCTTGGGAACTTAAACAGATGTCAGACTTAAACCATGTGACAGAACTGTACTTCAGACCCATCATCGTTGCTGCTGAGCATAAACAGCTCAATTTCATCACTATATGATATATAGTGTAATTTATTGATATCTCAAGTTTATAAAAAAAATCTCAAGCAAGATGTCTCATTATCACTGTATGTTTTAGTTTGCTTAAGCTGTGGTAACAAAATCCAAGATTGGGGTCTTAAAACAATACACATTTAAATATCTCACAGATCTAGAAGCTAGAAGTTCAAGATCATGTGTTTGCAGAGTTAGTTTTAAGACGTATTTTCATGGCTTGCAGATCACCCCATTCTCACTATGCCCTCACATGACCTTCGGTTTTTGCACTTATGGAGCAAGAAAGAACATTAATGACTTTGCCTTTTTTAAGGACACCAGAATTAAGTCCCCATCCCTACAGCTTCATTTCACGTTAGCACTTTTAGGCTCCTTCATCCAATTATAGTCTCACTGGGTATTAGAACTGCACCAAATACATTTTAGAAGAACAGTGTTAAGGCATAATAGAATTCATATCAAATGGCTAAATACCACCTGGTGGAAGTCTCAGAAAATGATTTTCTGATGAATTTCCACATTGGAGACTAATATTCTTTCAATAGAGTTAATTTCATAAGCATAGAAAACAATTTCAAACCTTTTTGGACAACCAAGCAAAGCATCTCCACTGTATAACACAGAAAAAAATCTGCCTTGTATATATAACTCTGCCCAGGATGAGAAATTTCCATCCAGAAAGCGACAACTAAGAAAACCTCAAAAGCAGATACAAATATATAATAAAAAGAGTATATCAATTTGGCTAAGAGATTTAATCCTATGAACATTGTTATGTTTTCCATAGATATTTTCAGGAATTCATTCCAGTTGATGCTTTACTTAAAACTATGGGATATATTCTAATTTAACCTGTGATAAATATAATACATTTCCCTGATAATGCATATTATGTCATGCCAAATTACATAGTGCATCTGCTAAATATAAATAAATGCATAGTTTATCTGAGAACTTCATAATAATCCAAAACAATTGTATATTTGAAATCACGTTTGTTCCTTTGCATTTTTATAAATAACAATCACATAGAAATCTATGTTAAGATATTTGTTTACTTGTGTAGTTTCCCAATTATTTACAATGATTACCATTTTGTCTCTAAAAATTCTACATTAAAACTACACAAGTAATTACATATGAGATTATTAAAGAGCCTCAAAATCACTTTGTAGCATTACATAGATCTTGAGTTATATGTTGTATAAACTTATAGCAATCCTTATCATATCAATGTTCAGATCTCGCTACATGCTACATGGATCTAATCAAAGAATGAGATCTGATGGCTCTAATCCCAAAGAGAATTCTCATGTAGTAGATAAAATAAATAACATTAGGTTCACTCCTGACATGTGAACTCATTACTAGCAAAGAACATTTTTAGAGATAGAGGTCAAATGCTGGTAGAGTTTCTCGCTAAAAAGCATAATAATAAGGATAAAATCACCTATTCTTATACATATTTTCTCATATATCTCTCCTGTATCTCGAGTGTCACAATTTTCAAACAAGGTGCTGCTTTCATTTGATGCACGTGCTGTGTGCAATCAGCAGAAGCTATTTACCTGGCGCTGTTTTTCCAGGTTTCATGTGTGATGAGAGAGTTTTATAATCTTAAATTTCAGTTTTATGCCATCATTTATACAACTGATACTTGGCTTTTCACCACGAGGTATGTAGAAAAGTGAGTAACTGTCAACATTATTGCTAAGAATTATAATCATTTGCAAAATCTTTATGGGTTTCTGCCCCATAAACAAATACCCAATATCCACAGTGCTTATCCCAGCAATAGTTTTGTAGATACTAGTTAGTTCTGGATCACCATAGATAATTTTCAAATTTAAGGTCCTTGATATTACTTGACAACAATTGTTCATTATGGCAGTGATTGCATGATGGAAATTAGCAAATACCACGAATGGGAGCTCTTTCCTTTTTCAAAGAGCCTGTTCTAGTACACCGCTAAATATAGCATGCCATGTTTGATGGCCAAGAGCAATTTTTATTTTTTAAGTTCTAATAAATTTTATTGAGAAACACAAGTGCAGGCCATATTTAGTTGGCAGGTCATAATTTCCCATGTCCAAATATACACCCACAATAAATTGACATATATTTTAGATAGTCATATATCTTTTAGAGTGATTCTAAATGAGAATATAATGTAATTTATATGTATCTTCCTTTTAACCACATACATAGATATTTATGTGGATCCAAGTTTTGGTCTGATAGTATGTTTCTTCTATCTGAGGAATTTCCTTTAACATTTATTTTAGTGTGATTCTACTGGGAATAATTCTACTGGGAATGCTGTTTTTGTTACTCTCACTTTTTGTTATGTATAAGAGGTTTTAAGTTACGAACATTTAAAAATATATCTTGTCTGCTTACAGAATTCTGGCTTAACTTCATTTTTCTTTGAAAATTTTCTTATCTTCTGACTTACATAGTTTCTTTTCCTAATTTACTATTTATCTGATACATAAAAACATGAAAAATGTATGTGTTCATTAAATACCACACAGTGTTATGAAACATTTATATTATGTGATTTTTAAATCGGGTTAAGCATATTTGTTGTCTCAAATACTTATCATTTCATTATTGTGAAATGATTCAAAATCGTTTCTTCTAGCTTTTTGAAATGTTTAGTACCTTATTGTTATCTATAGCTACCTTACTGTGCAATAATAGCACACCAGAATTTCACAATTCTAACTATAGTCTCATACCCATTAATCAACCATTACCATTCCTCACCCTTTTTACTCTACCCAGACTCTAATAACCACCATTGTACTGTCAAGTTCTATGATGTCATTTTTAAAAAAATTTCAAGCATAAGTGAGATGAGGTGGTACTTGTCTTTCTGTGCCAAACTTATTTCCACTTAATGACCTCCAGTTCCATCAATTTTGTTGCAAATGGCAGGAGTTCATTCTTTGAATGCCAAATGGTATTCCATTGTGTGTATATCACATATTGCCTTTATCTGTTCATAAGCTGATAGACACTTCAGTTATTTCTATTTCTTAGCTATTGTGTATAGTGCTGGAATGAGCATGAGGCTGCAAATATCTCTTTGACATTGTGATTTCATTTCCTTTGGATCTACATCCAGTAGTGGAATTGTTGAATCATATGTTAGTTATATTTTTAATGCATTGGGGAACCTCTCGACTGCTTTCCATAATGGCTGTACTAACTTACATTCATACTACCAGTTTCCAAGGGTTCCCTTTCCTTCACATCCTGTTATCTTTAGTATTTTTGGTAACTGATGTGAGGTGGTATCTCATAGTGGTTTTGATTTGCATTTCCCAGGTGAAGTAGGGAAGCTTTTCACACTTACTTGAAAGAAACGACATTGTAAAGATTTGGGCCTACTTTTTCTTCTAGTAGACACAGGGTCTGTGTTCTAATGCCTATGTCTTTGGTCCACTTTGAGTTTCATGCAGGGTGAGAGATGGAGGTTTAATTTCATTTTGTTACACGTGGTTTTCCATTTTTCACAGCACCATTTGTTAAAGAGGCTATCTTTTCTCCAATGAATGTTTATGGCACCTTTGTCTAGTATGAGATAACTATATTTATGTGGGTTTGTCTTCTATTCTGTACGATTGGTCTATGTGTCTATTTTGGTGCTGATTCCATGCTGTTTTTGTTACTCAACTTTAAAGAAAAAAGAGATTATGGCATGTGCTGGTAAATGGATAGAGTTGGAGAATAACATGCTAAGAGAAATAAGTCAATCCTAAAAAAGCCAAAGGCTGAATGTTTTCTCTGATATGTGGATTCTAATTCACAATAAGTTGGAAGCACTAGGGGAGAATAGAATTACTTTAGATCAAGTAGAAGGGAGTGAAGGGAGAGGAGGGGATATGGGGATAGGAAGGATAGTAGAATAAAACAGACATTGCTGCCTTATGTACATATATGACTGCATGACCAATGTGATTCTACAGCATGTACAATCATAAAAATGAGAAATTATAGCCTATTTATGTGTGATATATCAAATTGCACAAATGCATTTTACTTTCATGTATAACTAATTAAAGCAAATAAAACATAAAAAAAGAATAATCTCATTAAACCAGTCAGCATGGGCCAAACCTACCTAGAGTTGCCATGACAGTGGATATCTGAAAGTTTAATATCATCTTGCTGTCAATGAAAAGTCAAGAGGCAGACTTGAATGGAACTCTCTGGAAACTTTCCTGGGACCTCCAATAAAACTGGAGTACAGGGAAGGCAAATTGTCCCTGTCCTCTCTGAGAGGACTCACACTGTTCCTCTTAAGTGTCCCCTTTCTCTTTACCTATTCATTCAATAAACTCATTCCAGTTACTCTGGGTGGCATGTTTAAAATCTTTCTGACTTGGTTGCAAGAATTGGCATTTGAAAGGGAGTCTTGGCATTGCCTCAGTTTCCCAGAAGGCTCCAGGTCTGTAAAAATACCCTGACACATTGTTTAGAATTTTTCATTCTCTTTTAATTATTTAAGGGTTATTTTACCCTTTCTAAATATTTATTTATTTTATAAACCTTCTTAAATAATATCATAAATGTAAATAATATCATGTAATGTATTTTGATTTACAGATGTCTCTTTAACATATTAATTTTATTTCCTTTGGATATATACTCAGGCATTGGGATTGCTGTATTATATGTTAATTATATTTTTAATTTATTGAAGAATTTCTATAGTATTTTCCATTATGCTTGTATTGGCTTACATCCTCACAGTTTACAAGTGTTCCCATTTACCCACATCCTTCTGATCTGCCATCTCTCGCTTTTTTAAAATAGCCATTCTTACTAGAGTGAAATGATATGCCATTGCTGTTTTGATTGGCATGTATCTGTGGATTAATAATTTTGACCACTTTTTTCCATGTGTGTTGAATATTTGTAGGTCTTCTCTTGAGAAATGTCTATTTAGATTTATAGTCCATTTTGTAATTGAATAATTGATTTCATAATTGTTGAGTTTTTGGAATTCCTAATGTGTTTGGATATGAGCACCACATCTGATGTATCGTTTGCAAATATTTTCCCCAATTCTGTAGGTTGTCTATTCACTAGGATGACTTTTTCCTCTGATGTATAGAAGCTTCTGAGTTTGATGTAATCTTATTTGTCCACCTTCTTGCTCTTATGATTTATATTTTTGAAATCCTTGACCATTTCAATTTCCTGGAGTATTCCCACCTCTATGTTTTCTTCTATTAAGTTTCATTGTGTTGTGTCTCACATTTAAGTATTTAATACATTTTGATGTGACTCTTGTAACTGGTGGGAGTTAGGGCTCTATGTCTGTTTCTATGCTAATACCATGCTGTATGTTTACTACAGCTCTGTAGTGTATTTTGAAGTTTAATATTATAATGTTTTCTGCTTTTTGTTTTTTACTTTTGTTGAGGATAATTTTGGTTATATGAGATGGTTTCACACAAGTTTTAGGACTAGTTTTTCAAGATCTGCGAATAATGTCACTGGTATTTTGATAGAAATTGTACTGGTTTTGTAGATTACTCATTTCTATTTCATGTCCTCTACATCTTTAATCAGTGTTTTGTGGTTTTAATTCTAGATAGTTTTTACCTGTTTGATTAAATTAATTCCTGGGTATTTTATTTTATTTTGTTTAGCTATTTTAAGTGAGATTGCTTTATTGTTTTCTGTTTTTGATAATTCAGTATTGGTATATGGTCACACTTCTGATTTCTGTATGTTGACTTTATATCCTGAAACTTTTCTGAATGTATGCCTTATCTATCTATCTATATATTTTAATGAATTCTTTAGGGTTTTCTATATATAAGATTATGTCTCTGCCAACAGTAACAATTTTCTTTTCCTATTTGGATGTCTTTTATTTTTCTCTTGCCTGATTCCTCTGCCTAGGTCTTTCAGAACAATTTTGAGAAAATGACATAAAATTGGGCTTTGTTGTCTTTTTTCCTGATCTCAGAGAGAGTCCTTTTAACTTTACATCATTCTGTATATAATGTTAGCTATTGGCTTCTTACATACAGCCTTCATTATGTTTTAAAAAATTCCTTCCACATCAATTTTTCTCGACATTTTTATCATAATATGATGTTGAATTATCTCAAATACCTTTTCTGCATCTATTGAATAGATCATGGGTTTGTTTTACTTTATTCTTTTGAAATGCTATATAATGTTTATTAATTTGCATTTGAATCATATTTGCATCCCAGGAATGAATCCCACTTGCTTATGATGAATCCAGTTTACTAGCATAGTATTGAAGATTTTTTTGTGTGTCTGTGTTCATCAATGATATTTGCCTGTAGTTTATTTTCTTTCTTTCTTTCCCTCTTCCTCCTCCTCCTCCTCCTCCTCCTCCTCCTCCTCCTCCTCCTCCTCCTCCTCTTCCTCCTCCTTATTCTTCCTTTATAGTGTGTCTGAATTTGTTACCAAGGTAATGCTGGCTTCGTAGAAAGTTGTAAGAAATCCCTTCCCTTCAAATTTTATGTTTTTAGAATGACTTCATGATAATTAGCATTGGTTATTCTGTAAATGTTTGATAGAACTCGTCAATTTGATAGAACTCGTCAATGAAATTCTATAGTCCTGAGTTTTTTATTTAATGGGATTTTTTTTTTTTTTTTTTTTTTTTTTTTTTTTTTTACTGATTTGATTTCATTGCTCGTCACTGGAATGTTCAGATTTTCTATTTTGGCATGATTCAATCAGTAGGCTGTATGTGTCTAGTAATTTGTCCATTTCTTATAGGTATTAAATTTTTCAGTGCAAAATGTTCCTTAATAATCTCTAAAGATTCTTTGTATATCTGTGATGTCAATTCTAATCTTCTTTTTGATTTCTAATTGTATTTATTTGAATCTTCTATTTTTCTTAGTTAATATGGGTAAGGGTTTATCAATTTTATTCATCTTTTTGAAAAACCAGCACTTTTCTCATCAATTATTCTTATAAAACATATTATACACACATTTATCTATATACCTATAGATATAAATATGTGTGTATGTATAATACATTTATTTATTTATGCCCTGATCTTTTTATTATTTTCTACTAATTTTGACTCTGTTTCTTGTTTTTCTAGTTCTTTGAGATGCCATGAAAAGTTCTTTATTTGAAATCTTTTTGCATTTTGATTTTTTTTGATCTTTTAAATGTTTCAAAAAGTTGTTTAATTTCTATATATTTATATAGGTTTCAAATTTTTTCTTGTTTACTTCTATTTTTATTGCATGTTTTTTAGAAAAGATACTCCATATGATTTTAATTTTTAAAATTTTACATGGACTTGATTGGTGTCCTATCATATCTATTCTAGGGAATATTCCATGTGCTGATGAGAAAAATGTGCATTCTATTGTATTTGGATGGAACACTCTCTACATGCCTCTTATGTGCCTTTATTCTACAATTCAATGTAACTATAATTATTTTTTGTTGGCTGTCTGAATAATCTACCTATTGCTTAAATTGGAGTATTAAGAACCTTAGCTATTACTACATTGGAGACTATCTCTTTTTATTCTCTTAAGTTTTGCTTTTAATATTTGTTGTTCCAATATCTGGTGTACATATGCTTAGATTTTCTATTTCCTCTTGTTTTAATTTATAAAGACTATTATTGTTTAGATATAAGGTGTCCCCCCAAAGCTCATGTTGAGATAATGCAAGAATGATCAGAGGCAAATCATTAGATTATAGGAGATATAACTTAATTGATAACTTAATCCACTGATATGGATTCATTGGATGGGTAAATAGGCAAGTAAGGTGTGGATGGAGGAGGAAGGTTACTGAAGGTGTGTTGTTGGGGTACATATTATTGGAATATGTATTTTTCCCTGGTAAGTAGAACTCTTTCTCTACTTCCTGATAGCCATTCCCTTAGCTACTTTCCTCCTGCATACTTCTCTGCTATGATCTTTTTTTTTGTTTTGTTTCTGTTATTGTAGATGAACAGATGCCTTTATTTTATTTGTTTATTTTTATGTGGTGCTTAGGATCAAACCCAGTGCCTCACACAGGCTAGACAAGTGCTCTACCACTGAGCTACAGCCCCAGCCCCAGCCCTCTGCCATGATTTTTTGCCTTCATTTGGGCCCAGAGCAATGGAGTTGTCCGTCTATGGACTGAGACCTCAAAAACATAAGATAAATAAACTTTTTAACCTCTAATTGTTCTTGTCAGGTCTTTTGGTCACAGTGACAAGAAAGTTGACTGAAACAATGACCTTTCTTTTCCTTTTTGATGGCTTTTCATTTTATCTGATTTATGTATGGACATTTTGCTTTTTATTTTATTTTATTTTTTTGGTTTCTTTTTGTATGAAATATCTTATTCTGTTTCACATTTAAAATTTTTGATGTCCCAATTTACATCTTTATATATATATATATATATATATATATATATATATATATATATATATATATAATCTTAACATATGAATGTACTTATTATAATTATTACTGTTTTTAGACTTCAAACTAAAATTATGATGGCTTGTATACCATGTTTATAATTTATTAGAGGATTCTGAATTCCTCTTCCAGTTACTTTTTCTAGTTTTTTTTATCCTCCACTGTGTTCATCTTATTCATTAATGTCTGTCTGACTGTGTCTCTTTCCTGCTTTCAATTCAAATAATTTTCTTTAACATTTCTTTTACTAACAGTCTATGGAAGATGTATTCTCACAGTTTTTTTTTTTTTTTTTTTTAATCAGGGCATTTCTTTATCTCTCTTTCATTTGTAGAAAACAGTTTTATTGTGTACTCTTGCAAGCATACAATTCCATTAACACAGCAAACACATTTGTGTCTTTTCACAATGTCAGAATTCATTGAAGAGCAATAAATCTACAATCTATACCACTTTCATCAGTGGCAGATCACTGCACTGAATCCTTATGGGTCACTTGGTAGTGATAAGTTGGACAATCATAAGTTCTTTTTTTCAATCTTAATTTCTAATATCTGTGACACTCAAGTGACACATGCCTCATCTCTATATATGAGAAAAGCTAAGAAAGGGTTAAGGCAGCTTGAGGGGTATAGAATGCTGAACTGAGCAAAGAAAGAAGATATGAATGCATGAATGCAAAGAGTTACTGTAGGTGGTCAGGTAAGATTATGGCCAGCTCAGTGTTCGGGGCATAGAGCTGTCAAAGAGCAGGATCTTATTCTAGCAAGGTTTAGGTTACAGCAGCTGCAGTCAGCATGGAGTGTCAGCTTGAGATATCTGTTTGGAGTTGGACTTGCATATTTTTCATGCATAGGAGAAACAGCAATATACTAAAGCTTGAGATTGAGACATTCATCTCTGTGAAGATTTTCCTGAAAAAGACTTAGGATGAGTAACCAGGTGATGGGGTCAAGGAGTTATGATATCCATTCTTAGGGTTCTCCTCCTTTTATATATCATGAATGAGAGATTTTCATCATTTGGTGGTATGATGTTTTTCCTGGTGTCTTCAAAAGCTTATGGGTTTTTTCCACTATGAGTTTGATACACACACACATCTAAGTATTCCTGATTAACTCAATAAGTTAAGGTGATCATTCTTATAAACACGATTAATTTATTTATTAGTGTATGCTTTATGGTTGTTCCAAGAAGATGGTGGTTACAAATAAGGTGTAGAGTCATTCTACTTCAGTGCTTAAACTGAAAATGGAGTAATTATGGCAAACAACTTTTTAAAATATATATATATAGTAGCAAAGATTTAGGCACAGCATGAGAACTGCTGTTGTATACATCACAGAATAGCTCAGAGTAGGGCAAAACTTACTCTCTACAGATACAATATTCTCAGTTGGCCATATTTCTCCTTACTACTTTGAGGAATCTCATGCCATTCTCTCCTGGCATAAAAGATTTCTGCTGAGAAGTTTGCTGTCAGGCAAATAGAAACTACCTTCTTGTTATTTGTTTCTTTCTCCTTTCTGCCCTGAGAAGCACCTCTTTACATTTCAACTTTGAGAGATTGATTATAATATATTTAGGGTAGACTTTACTAAGTTATATCTGACTAGTGACCTTTCATTTTCTTGTGCTTGGAATATTTTTATTTCTCTCTAGTTTGGAAACTTTCTGGTATGATTTATTTAAAAAAGATTTCTACCCTGTTGACATTCTCAAGTCCCTTTTAAACCCCAATAGACCAAATATTTGCTGTTTTAATACTCACCAAATTTCCTGTAGGTTTAGTTATTCCTTCTCTCTTTTCTTCCTTTTTAAACAGCCTGTTTTTGAGCTTATAAATTCTTTTGTTTGATCTATTCTGTTATTGATAACTCCTATCATGTTTTAAGTTAGTTTAGTGTACATTTAAGGATTTCCATTGTTTTAATTGCTTTTATCTCTCTGTGAAAGTTTCTTGGTTAGAGAATTGGAACATTTATCAGTATTTTCTTGAATCTCATTAATTTTCCTTAAAAAGGTCATTTTAAATTCTGAAAGCTCTCCCAAACTGCTTACCATCTGGTCAATTTCTGAAATCGCATTTTGACCGTTAGGTAACGTCATCATTTCTTGTACGCTCTTGTTGTTGTACAATGTTGTAGAGACATTGAAAACTTAAGTATTTATTTCTTTGAAGTCTTCATTGTTTGTATCTAAAATTTTAATAAGCTGCTAGTTTTCTCTGATTCTATAGTCACTTCTGTTATTTCAGCACCAGATGTTACCTTAAGTCCAGGTTCACTGCAAGTCTACTGTTGGAATGTTGTCACTGCTTTAGCACTAGAGGACTATGCAAGCCCAGGTTTGTCCCAAATCCATGGTTGGTTGAACTGTCCAAAAGCATAGTCCATCTCTCCAAGCCCTTCCCTGGGGGTTGGAGTAGTCCCAGATGTCTCATTCATAACCACAAGGCTAGGATTAGGCACTGTAAGGATTCTGCTCAGCTCTAGGTAGTATCATCTTAGAAGAATGAGGTCCAGGCTCCTGTTGCCTACATTGCCATCAATGCTGCCAAGCTGAGTCATAATCTAGGCAGGATTAGTGTGCTGCAAGCACATCCTAATCCTGGACACAGTGTAGGCTGAAATTCGTCTCTCCTATGGGCTCATAGGTTATGACTTGATGTTGGGACAGGCCTAGAATTTCTAAAAGCTCTGGCACAAGTATAGACTTTGACCTCACTATGGAAGTCTCTGTTCTGAGCTCCAAGAGAAAATCCTTGGTTAACTTTCATGTCTTACTCCTCATTGGGTGCAGTCTTTCTCCTTTCTCTGTTGCCTGAGGTTGAGGGACAGGTGGTAGAGGAAGCAACAACCTGCAAATGGAAATTACATTTCCAGTGATTCAGTCTACAGTTGGCCTTGAAGTAGTGGTTCTGGGTGTTTGCCCTGTACCTGGTTTCATCCTGGTAGGCCTGGTACCAGGTTTAAAATCTGAAAGTGTTACTTATTTCCCTCTGCCTCTCCCAAGTGAGAGGTATTTCTATCTATGCTGTCTGGATTTGGAGGAGAGGTGATGTCAGTAACTCTTTTTTCTACCTTCTTCAATGTATCTTTTTCTTGTTCTTTCCAGGAACTATGGTCTCTCATCTCCCTTCCTTAGCTATTGTGAAGGTAACTTAATCCACAAATAGCTGTTCAAACTGGTGTATTTCTGGGGAGATGATCACTGGAGGATTTTACTCAGCTGCCACTTTGCTTTACCTCCTGGGAAAGCTTTTTAACCTCTTTATACAAATATATATTTTTTCTTTTTCTCAATTAAAAGTTAATTCTGGCTGGGCATGGTGGTGTATAGCTGTAATCCTTGTGGTTCTGGAAGTAGAAAGAGGAGGATTACAAGTTCAAAGCCAGCCTCAGCAACTTAGTAGGGCCCTAAGAAACTTAGCGAAAGCCTGTATCAAAATTTAAAAGAACGTAGATGGGGATGTGGATAAATTGTAAAGTGCTGGGTTCAATCCCTGATTAAAAAATAATAATATTAAATAAATAAATAAATAAATAAATAAATTTGATGTTTGGGTGAGCTTCATATTTTCTTCCATAGTAGTTGTAGCAGGCAGTTTTTCCATCAACATTTCTCCATATTCTGGCTTATTAATTATTATTATTATTATTATTATTACTGCTACTACTATTACTACTATTGATTACATCTTTAAATAGTTATCATAATAGGTATAAGGTTTTATCTCATTGTGTTTTTGATTTGCATTTTCCTGATGATTAGTAATTTTAAGCATCTTATCATCTACCTGTTGACAATTTGTATGTCTTCTTTGGTGTGTTGACATAAAATAACAACTCTGTTTTAAAGGAAATTAGAAAATAGTTTACTTTAGGCCAAATATGAGTGAAGATGGCAAGAGAAGCTGGATTCAAGTGTTTCTGGACGATGTGCTCTGAATTGGAAGACATAAAATTTTATAACCAGAGAATAAAAAAGAATTAAATCAATATATTTAACAATACTTTGGTGGAGACATTAGATAAGCAGGCTTAAGTTAGAAAACTTTTGCATAGATTTCAGAAGTTAAAACATTTTTAGCTTTAGAATTCACAGAGGTTAGATGTCTAAAAAGTTTAATAACACAGTCCAAGAAGTTTATCTAACAGTCACAAGAATATTAAGTTGACATAAAAGTTAAGAGTAAACAGTTATTTTCCTAATGGCCTAAGATAGCTCAAGATAATTTTTGGCTTTAAGCATGCAAAATCCCATCTCTCTATAAGCACAATGTTCTACACGGCTGAGGTCAAATAATGTGTAAGATCTTTAATATACAAAATTAAAGACATCTTACTTCTCAGTATTTATCCAGAACAACTGAAATCAGGATCTCAAAGAAGTATCTGTACTACCATGTTCATTAAAAGATTATGCACATTAGATAAGATATGGAAACTACCAACAGATGAGTCTTTCAACAGATAAGTGAATAAATGAAACACGATATAAACATATTTGTCAAAGGCATTAAGTAGGCAAGCAAGCTAAGCATGGTACCTCTTCTGTAGATTTCAGAAGTTGTAGGATACTTAGCTTTAAAAGTGGTGGAAGGTAGAGGCCTGCTAATTTTACAACACAATCTTTCTTTTAAAAAAAGGAAATTCTGGCATATGTACAACATCAGTGAACTGGAGGACATCATGCTAAGTGAAATAAGCCAGTCATAGAGAATAAAAATTGCATGATGCCACTTATATGAGTTATCTGAAGTAGTCAAACTTATGAAAACTCAAAAGAGAATCATTCCCAAAGGATGGGAAGAGGAGGAAATGGGAGTTACTATTCAATAGATATAAAATTTCTTTCACACAAAATGGATAAGATCTAGAGATCTGCTATACAGCACAACACCCATAGTTCACATGAATGCATTGCGTTCTTAAAATAGGAAGTAGGAAAGTCTCATGTTAAATATTCTTACCACAACAAAAAAGCTAATTCACATTTAATATATCATTAAGAATAAATATTTATATCTTCTCATGAAGCTTTATGTAATATTAGCTAACTTCTTAAGAAAATTTAACAGTCTGCCAGCTGTCTATTCTGTCACTTTTTAAAATGTTTTATTTGAAAGTTTTACACCCACCACTACAATATTGAAGTATTACTTTCATCTTTTTTAATACTCATAAGTTTTATATATATATATATATATATATATATATATATATATATATATATATAACTTTAAAATACCCCTTATCTGCCAAAAATTGTATTGATGAAATTCTGTGACTAAAAATCAAGTTTAAAAAAACTTACATTATTTTTAGCAAAATTATTTTGGTGTGCTTAATTTGCTCTGTAATATGGCAGTAAAAGAATCAGAGTAATAACAGGAATTATCCAAAGTAACAAAAATAAATGTACAGTAGCTATTGTTAATTTAAGTATAAGGACAAGACTAAGACTCTTAAAAATAAAGGCAAGAGACTTTATGTTTTAAAACAAGGAAAGTTTATAATATTCTATTAATAATCTTGCCTCTAAAATTGTCTGTCATTATTATTAACTAACTGAAATGGTTCCTTTATGATATTGCTTGATATTGATAAATATTTGTATCATTCTGTTTTTCAAACATATATTTAGATGGTGTTCCTACAATAACTTATACACAAGTCAAAACATTATATCTTTGAAAATCAAGTTAATATTGGCTTTGATATTCATCTTAAATACATTTTTTTACTTATTCAGAATGTTAAGCAAATAAACATAATGTTGACAAGCTCATAAGTAAAGAGAAATAGTCTCAGGGATTTCCCATCACTGAATAAATCAAGGCTGTCTCTAAATTTTGCTTTAAAAGATTTAGTCTTAACTTTTTATGAAGGTCTAATTAGTATAATATAGCTGGCAGAGCAAACTGTCTATAATATATAGGGATAAATACAAAAATATTTCTGCATTAATTCTCCTATGTTAGGGGCAAATATGTTCCAAAAAACAGTTTTACACATTTTACTTTAATCTTTGATCATATTTTAGGATTTTCCAGGTCTCACTTTGGTCTTTACATTTTAGTCTTGAAATAATATGTATGAATTTAAGTTAGAAAATATTCCTTATTTCTGGCCTTGAGGATGTGTGTTACATTACAGGGTTCAGTCTTCTCTTGGGAGAGAAAATACTCTCTGTTATTCTTTCTTTACCTTGGATTTCGGTTTATTGAGGCCAAAGTGAGATATTTTAGGTATCTTTTAATCAGCTTTTATCCTGATGGAGTTGTGGCCTAAGTCTGACTCACTTTCTACAACTCATGACTTCTAAGGATGCTTCTAACCCAATCTTGAATAATGGATTCTTAAGGCCCATACCTCTATAATCTACTCCAGCTTAATTCTCTTCAAATATGCAGCCATTGCTAGTAGTCATATACAACTTCTTTTTCTTATTGGGGCTGCGACAAAGGCTACCTCTGCTATTGGATCTTGTTTGGGTTCCATACCCTCTTTGCCCACATCCCTGGTCTGCTCCTGTCAATAATTCTGATGCAACACTTAAATCTGACACCAACTCTGAGATTCTTGAACCCCTTGTTATTACAAATTATTGTGGACCTCTGGTCTGATTATCTTGGCTGTCTTAAATTGACAAAAGCCTTCATTCACTCAATAGTATTCAACTCCTCATGGTGAATTTTATGCTACTTAGATCAGTTCTGCTTACCAAATATTGTTAAGCATTCAAAACATTGATGGTTAAGTGTGAATGGTAAAGGAACAAGTAGGTTATCACCCAAGCCCTTAGGGAACTATTAATTTGGGAGGAAGAATAGAAATTGCAAATCAACTTTTATTAGTCAATTGTGCTAATGATTTCACTGTTGCTTTTACTCCAGTCTACTTTAGCACTGCTGTAATTTGGATATGGTTTGAAAGTACCATGCAAGGTTTCATGTATTGAAATTTAATCCTTGTTTTGAGGAATTAAAGAGTAGAAACCAAATCTGAATATGGCATTTAGAGGTGGGCCTTTGGGAGGTGTTCTGGATTACATAAGGCCATTAGAGTGCAGCATTAGATGATTTCTAATTTTTCTTACAAGTAGATAAGCAATGAAAATTCCTTTGCATGCAATCAGCTGAAAATCCACTTGCCTAAAGGGTGTATATCTTCACATTGTGTCAGAGGATTTACATTTTTCCTGAGTTGTTCATTTCTTTCCCCAAAGAAATTTAAATTATGATGATGAGCTGACAAAAATCAGAGATATTATCATTGTATAATCTAAATAATATTAATATTAGAATAAACTAAAATTCATGGTTTAACACATAAACCCAAATTAGACCAAAAAAGCTGTTGGAACCAATGGAGAGAGACCAGAAGACAGATAAACACAACTGTAATCCCTGTCAGTTGCTACATAATGCTCTGAGTTGCCTTAGGACTTTGCTAGCAAGATCATTGCCTGGTGTAGCACTCAACCTTGAATTTCCAGAATGGAATTAAAATAAACTTTTTTCTTTATAAAGTTACTCAACCATGGGTGCTTCATAATAATAATGACTGTCTAATACAAGCATCCACCTTTATTATCATGCAACTTACAGGGAGCCATTGTGGACAATCTTGACTACCAGAATTTTTTATGTGTTAACAAAAATAAGCTCTTGTTTCTGGTCTCTCAACAGATAATCAGTGTTTCATCTTGTACTCCTTCCTTTTTGTAGATCTTACACAGCTATTTATCGCATGCCTAAAATATGTCATTAGACTCTAAATGGTAAAGCTGATTTACATTTTTGCATATATCCCTTTAAGTAATTAGCTTTTATTTTTAATACTTTCCTCATATGATAAATCAACAATTTTATCTGTGTATTTCAAAACAGTAAAATTCATGAGAAAAATCTTATTTTTATATATGTAATATAACAAAAATGCTTCCATTAAATTCTAAACCATTGCATTTCTTTGTAGATATTAAAGAATCATACTTCTTACCATGTATGTCTGTGATCATTCTAAATATTTTCCTCACATCTAGAATGAAGACCAAAATCATAAAACAAGTGACAGACTTTATACTTCAATTTGTATCCATAGTATATAGCATCCTTAAGTTTCTTGAGCACAGTAATAGCATCAGCTGAATTCTTCATTATCTGTAATTTACCCTCAAATACCAAACTTGTATTCAAATCAGGAAATTTACTCAGCTTGGCCATGAGTTTCTCTATTATACTTACCAAGCAACAATTATTGCTCATGAATTTTTATGAAGGGAATTTAATAATATATTATAACTGAGACTATGTGCACATAGTGAATTAGGGAAGTGTCCCACAGAGATAAAATACAAATTACATAACACTGCCACCTAACATTCCTGTCAATTTCAGGTTAATAATCTTTTGACTTTAATTGTGAAGAATTTTCCAGCACTCTATTTGGCATATATAGACATGTCTTAATCAGCCTTATTGTATCTGGTTTAAAAATGCCAGTGCTTTTAGGCACTTAATAATTAAATATGGATGATAAACATTCTCTGGCATTAAAATGGTACATTGGACTATAAAATTCACAATAAAGACACTAAAAATTAAGGTGACAGTGGGTAGCCAGATGGCTTCTCTTATGTTTTAAAATAAACATGAAAGGTTTTATTAATTTAACGACCATATGGGATAGAGTTGAAATTAGTATCCGTGGCCAGTTAACCTAGATATAATCCTGATGTAAAAGTGTGCTTTACTCCAACTTTCATTGTTTTATTTTTGATGATACTGCATGGAATCATTTTAGTTTTTCCCCATGTTCACGCAGAAATGGAATATTACCCTTCTGTTAGGATTATATTGTTAAAAGTACTTGAAACTGAAACAAAAAAACATGTATACATTTATGAGGCAGTAATTGATTCTTAGACAAATCCTAGATCACTGACTTGTGAATACTATTATATTACTTGCTTTTAACAATTAGTTTTATTTCATCTTCACTGGCCCCTGAAATTGTTTATATTAAATATAATTTTCAAGTAAACACATAAGGAATTGTTTTAAAAAATTAGTGTGAATCCACAGAAGTAGATTAGACCTGGTCTTTTAATACCAGTTTGCCCTTGGGTAAGCAGGGGAGCTTTCCACAAATACAATTCAATTTCTCACCTGTTAATTTAACATGATGCAGTTGTAGGTGATATCAGACCAGAGATAGGCAAACACTGCAATGAAGGAGCCCAATCCCAGCTGAAAACTTGTTTTGTACTGTCCTGGTAATTACAAAAAATTAATAATAATAAATTAAATGGTTATAAACAAATAAATATGAACAACTAAGCAAGTAATAAAAAAATATGACTGCAACCATAGGCTAACAATGCTTATGACATACTGTGTGATACAATAGAGAATTTGCCAAACCTTGTATTAGATTGCAAGCTTTCATAGGATATGAATCTATCAGCTTCAACATTAGACACTGTATAACAAAAATGTTATACAAATAGGAAATAGACACTATAAGTTGTCCTATTCAAATATGGCAGAGTCTTAAGTGACTACTACTAAACCCATAGTTTAATTGATGAATACACATAAGCAGTGACAATGTTAATTAGGACTAAGTACTATAAATTCCAATTTGGAATTTAAATTAATTGTTAAGATTAAGGTAATTAATAACTTTAGAGTTTTTTCATAATACATTCACTTATGTATTTTCATTTAATACTTGGAAATATTAAATGTGCTTGATTTAAAAGATATATAAAATTACACTACTACTTAGTAATAAAACTTGAGGTTAATTAATTCAAGTTTTCTGCCCCAAAGCCCTACATAAGTTTTCTCCTTCTTAGGTTAAAAAAAAAGAAATAAAAGAAGAAACTGCAGAATAACTAAATTAATTTTATTGAGGTAAAAGTAGAGTTTCACATACATATAAAAACAAATGAAATTAATAGGATATCAACCTAGAATAAACAAGTTGATTATAAATTCAAATAAATAATTTATTATTGTTTTCTATTTAATTGGAGTTTATTTTTCCACTTAATACAATCAAGATTAAAGACAGTTGAGTAAAAATTCACAGCCACTGTTATAAAATAACTGTCCATTTTAAGAATAATTTAAAACAGCTATTATAATAGGGTGTCCTATAGATTTATCTCACAGAATGTACAAAATTCTCTCATATTAAGGTATTTTCATAGTTCTGATATTTTGCAGGAAAAAAAAAACAGAATAAAAACACTAATGTATAATAGTCACATTGTCTTATACATTATGTTCTTGAAAAATCATCTTTCACATAAATAAAATATAAATGTCTGACTTAGTTCAGAATCACAAATATCATATGTTTTAGTAAAATGTGAAGATCTTATTATGCTATTGATATTCATTACCTTAATATAAAGGAAAAGTTACAGTATTTCTGAGTTGTGTGGACATCCCTTTTACCACAACCATTAGTGTTGGTTTGTAAAATTATAGCTTTATTACTCTACTAAAATCTTTTATGCAGCATTATATAATATGGAACACTCTGCTTTTCCCTGTGGTATATAATCTTCCACACTTAAGTTTTTATAACCTCACTGAGTAAAACACTCTCCAAGTTACTGATTTTTTTAATATAAAATTTTAAGTCTCAATAGCAAATATGCTTTATGATATAACCAGTCTTGTTAATAGACAATTATGGATGTGGAACATTGCATTAATTCTGAATCACTGTTTCTGAAACTGAAAGTAAAGTCTATGCCTTAGACCTACAACTAAGGATGTCAGATCTCCAATTAGGTTTTTATATATGGTCTGAAATTGTATATCATGAATTTTCTATCAGGGGAATTTATAATTTTATTTCAAATTGAAAGAAAAATTAAACCTACATTTCAAGAACCTGGAATTGTTTATATGATCCAATCTTCATGCAGTTTTTGCCATATAATTATACAAAATCTCTTGTATTACAAACTAAGTGAAAATTTCAAGTGTTTAATTTTGTAACCAAACCAGAGAGTTGTAGTCAATTCCTAAAGAAGTTAGTGTGTTATTAGTCTTTGTGACTTATTTGACCCATAAAATCCTTTCTGCTAAAGCAGAATCATTACTATAATTTTTCTAGAGCAACTTTAGTAGAAAATTAAATAAAGTGGTTCTGTCTTTGTGTATAAAAATAACAGAAAGTCAACTCTTTTGTGTGCTTATTTTATTGTGGTTTTTTGTTTCAATAATAACTGTTTGATCCTTCTGATAATAACAGTTCTGCCACTGCACAAAGTATTGGCATAATTTTCTTACTTGGAAATACAAAGTAAAAGTTATGGCCTAGATAATTAGAATCCCTAAAGGATGTAGCTCCTCAGGGAACACATAAAGCATACAAAGTGTGTTTTATTATAATTTGGTTATACCTATATCATCGAGGTCTGCTTACTTTTTTAGTTAACTGTAATTTGAACAAAATTACCACAAAAGATTCAACACAATGAAAAATCCAAATCATCCTAATATACGATCTAGAGAAATTAGCGATTTGGAAAGATGGATGTATTGAAAGAGATGATAAATTCAATTACAATACATGTTTACATTTATTTATGCATAGTATCAAGGGAGTGTTTCTGGAGACTTCAACATGTTTTTTTCTCTAGAACAAAGTGGACTTCCTTGCAACATTAACAGGCAAATCAGTGCCTCTAGCATCAGGACATCTGGAAAGTCTCTGTCTCTCCAGGTCATTGCCCTTGAGACTGTGGCTCTGGTAGTGGGGCAGATGTGTTCAAATCATAGTTCTGCCATTTATCAACCATATATCATGCAAAAGAATACAGGTATACAATTCCTCAGATCCCTCAGGTATAAAATAAGTTTGAAATTATCACACTCAGGTGTTGTTGGATTAAATGAGATAATTCATGTGAAATATTTTAGGGTAGTACTGGGTACAGAAAATTCACTTAATATATACATACTATCTAATATTATTAGCTCTCTGTCATTTATGAACTTATGTTTCTCTACTTGTGAATGTGTGAACATTTAAACTTTTCTAAGCATACTCATTTCTAGACTAATGATGAATTATCCACAATAAACAACTCTAATCCTATTTTTTTTCTTCTGTGGTACCTGAGATTGAACTCAAGGGCACTAAGCCCCAGCCCTATTTTGTATTTTATTTAGAAACAGAATCTCACTAAGTTGTTTAGTGCCTTGCCATTGCTAAGGCTGGCTTTAAACTTGTGATCCTCCTGCCTCAGCCTTCTGAACTGCTGGGATTACAGGTGTGCACCACTATGCCCAGCTCTAACCCTATTTCTGAGGCTTTTCTTTTGTTCTCAATTCCAAATGTTTGAAATTATAATATAATACGTTTATGATTCACATCAAACTTATTCTTTAGTAAGGACTACTTTAAATATGCACAGATGTCTCATTGCAACCTAAAGAACAGTAACTCTGCATTTACTAGCTGCGGGTTGTTTTTTGTTTGTTTGTTTTTGTTGTTGTTGTTTTGTTTTGTTTGACTTTGTTCATATATCTGTTTGGAATATCACTGGATACATAATAGATTCCCAATAAATATGTATTGAATCAATAAATACATTTTTTAAATTAAAAAACTTACATTTTAGAACTAGATTCTTCTTTTTGGTCTTCTATCTCAATCAATATCATAAAGAAGAAGAAATGATGGACAGACTTGTTGGTGAATGTGCCTTTATAGATCAAACTTGTGAACTGGTTGGTTAATCAACATGATATTTAAACTACAATAATAGTCTAATTTAATCACAGTGGCATAAGTACTGAAAACATTACTTTAATGCTAGTCTATTATTCTGTATATTATAGGAATACAGTTAAGTTTATTAAATTAAAATTAAAGGTATTGTCCTCTAACTTAGATATAAAGTATTTCTACCAGCTTTTTTTAAAACTTGAAAATATATATTTTTTTGTTTGATTAATTTTGTCTTTTTGTTCATTTTTAAAATTGTATATTTGCTTTTGCTTATGTGTGGTTTTCCCATGCATACTGTTTGCCTTAAGTACATACTATTAAACATGATAATTTAAAATAACATTGATGAACTGAGCATTTATTATATTAAATGTAGTAAAATACTATAACTGTGTCTACTTCCAGGGCTTTGTAAGATTTTAAAAGTAAGTTGTTGAGCAAAAAATCATGTGATGTAAACTTTCAACTCTGGAAAAATAAATTATATTAAAAATATCAAAGGTCAACTACCCTAGTAATTAAAGTCAAAATATTTTACCCTAAGGAAATTTTAATATAGTAAATATCACATGTAATAAGTTGCTGATTACTATCATGCCTAAAATAAATACTGGAAAGAATTCTTTTATAAGATAAATATTTATAAATTTGATGCAATATTCCATACCATTTATGATTATAGATTAGAGTATAACATAAAAAGTGATTATGAGTTTCAGAAAAATAATTTCAAGTGAAAAAATCACATATTCTTTCCGATTAAAAGTATTAAAAATTTCAACTTATAGCCACATCTCAGGAGGCTGAGATAGGTGGATCACAGTTCAAACCAGCCTTAACAATGGTGAGGCATAAGCAACTCAGTGAGACCCTGTCTCTAAATAAAATACTAAATAGGGCTGGGGATGTGGCTCAGAAGTTGAGTGCCCCTGAGTTCAATACCCAGCACCGCTCTCCCCACACACACACAAAAAGTTCAACTTATGTTTTTAGTTAATAAATTTCATATTATATGTATTTTCTAAATTTCCAAAACAGTGCTTATTTTCCCTTTTGAAGGTTGTCTGGGGTCTTGACTGTGCTAACATTGATGATATGTAAAAGAAGAACTTGACTCATTCTTGAACCGAGAGTTGTGAAGGGATGATTTCTAATTTTTCTTACAAGGAGATAAGCAATGAAAATTCCTTTGCATGCAATCAGTTGAAAATCCACTTGCCTAAAGGGTGTATGTCTTCACATTGTGTCAGGGGATTTACATTTTTCCTGAGTTGTTTATTTTTTCCCCAAAGAAATTTAAATAACGATGATGAGCTGACAAAAATCAGAGATATTATCATTGTATAATCTAAATAATATTAATATTAGAATTAACTAAAATTCATGGTTTAACAGATAAAACCAAATTAGACCAAAAAGCTGTTGGAACCCATGGATCTTTATAAGCACAGATACTCGTTATAAATATAATATTTTTGGAAGATGTTCATTTCTTGGTTTTAGCATGTCATTTAAAAATATTGCAGGCAACCAAATTGTCTTTGAAAGGTTTTTCACTATGACTTTGTAAATTTAATCATTCAATTTTTATAGGAAATGTAGAACTCATGTAATAATTGCAGCTAAAGTTTCTTAAGCCCTTGCTTTTGATAGTCACAAGCTAAGTACTTTTCATTTAATCCTCCCAAAACTTGCCTCACCCAATAATATTTTATCTCTGTCCTTCTTAGGCTTAGAAAGAAGAAATAACTTACCTGATGTCACAGTTTTAGAGGGCCAATTTTCTTGGATGGAGGAGATTTTCCAGCAAAACATTCTGTTTAGTAATCATTGCTATTGTTTCTAAAATTATCTTCTTAATCAAGAAAGGTGTGTGGCCTGGTGTGGTGGTGGTGCACTTCCATAACCCCAGCAGCTGAGAAGGCTGAAGGAAGGAGGATCATGAGTTCAAAGCCTGCAAGGCACTAAGCAACTCAGTGAAACACTGTTTCCAGATAAAATACAAAATAAGGTTGGGGATGTTGCTCAGTGGTTGAGTGCCCTTGAATTCAATCCTGGTAACTCCTCCCAGAAAGAAAGGAAGAAAGAAAGCTGTGTGGAGCTAGGTTCTATATATTTAACAATAATATACTTAGGCTGAGTAATAGGGACTCATAGTATTATATTCATTTTCTTGAATTTCCTAAGAAAAATTATAGAATCAGGACCTGAAACCACTGATGCCACTTTTTATACAACAATGAATTCTCCAAAAATGTAACTACTCTTTTAGACAGTCAGAAACATGAAAATAAATTTAAGATATCCAATTTTTCATCACATTTTTTACATAAAATATCTAAATTTTTACAAATGATAACATTTTATATATGTCAGGGAAAATCTCAATTAAAAAAACAGCATAAACTGTATTATCATAGAGTGGAAGAGTTTAATAATAATTCTAAATTACTATGTTTTTATAGTGATAGTACCTTCCTTTATAGATAAGGAAAATAAGTAATTTTCCATGTTACTGTGTCTAATAAGTATAAGAAATGGAATTTGAGCCCATAACCATTACTTCATTTTAAGCCTGTGCTTTACCTATGAGAAAGTAAAAGCGAAAATCCTAAAAGGTATAGAGACCCATTTTAAATGGAACCAATTGAAAAGGTGGAATAATAGCATTGGTCCCAGAGACTTCCAATTTTAGGAGTAGGTGACAAAATAATTCACTCTTATAGTTAGATGGCAGTGGAGATACGGATTTTAGCCAAAGCATTAATAGCCTACCATGGCAAGATTTTAAATAGACCAAGTGATATGGTTTTGTAATTCTGGTTTCTTAATGCAGTGAGAACCTGTATTACATCTAACAGAGCTATCAATAAGGTTTTAGGCAACCTCATGCATTTATGTATGAATTATAATGGAATCCACAAAAAGATAACATCTTCCAGATAGAAAAAAAAAATGAACTCAAGAAAATCCAGTTTTACACACTGCCTGTGTTCTCTCTCAAGGAAAATATAATATCTTGTTAAGCTGTAAGGTTTGTTCAGATAAGCTCTAATATATTGCCTTTTCTACTATAGTGCAAAAATCTTTTTTATGTACTTAAGACAAAGAAATCTAAAGACTTGGAGCTTATTTTAATATATTATTCTTAAAAGAAGTTTGTACCCTCTAGAGTTAAAGATCTTCATCCCACTATTAGAGCAAATAATTGAGAATTTTATTCTGAAAAAATCAATGTTTCAAACACATTCTCTTGTGTGATGGTCATGACATTTTTTATACTAATGCATGTCCATAAGAAGATTTGTTTTCAAAGGACTAATTTTAAGGAATAACCTTATAAACCAAGTGAAAGCACACTCTTTCCTTGTTTTCACCTAACATTTGTAAGTAGAATAGAAGGCTTTTAAAACATTATAGGCTATAATTCCATGTATGTGGAAATGAGACATCAGGCATTCTACCAGGTGGTACAGAAACAAAGAGGTTGATTTAAATGTAAAACTTCTAAAGTGGAAGGAAAGCTGAAGGACATTTTCATTTGCAGTACCTGAATTTCCCCAAACTTATATTCACTGACTTTCTAATAAAGCCTGAAGAAAATCACGTGACATCTGCAATTGTTCTGTTCTTTGGGTCTTTAAGACTAGGAAATAACTATCAAATAAATATCTCTGTTCTTAGTTATTTGGAACCTAGAACAACTAAACAAATAAATAGAAGTCTCAACATGTCTCCCAAATTGAAGAAGCATGTCTGAATTCCATGGTATACTTCTTTATCTTATTTCCTGTTTGCACTTAATGTGTTAATATTTTGAAACTATTAATCATGAAAATTAACATTTCCTGAGCATTCTCTACACTGCAGACACTACTTTAAATGCCTTCAACATATTGATTCATATTGATAGACAATACTATGTTTTGATTTTAAAAACTAGAAAACTGAAGCCCAGAGGGCCTAAGTAATGTGCCTAAAGTTCTACAGATAAGTTGTACAAATAATATGTGAAATAGCTGCAATTCAATACAATGGTGATGCTTGTTGTAAATATATATATGCACGCACATATAGTGAAAAATTATATATATATATATATACTTGTATATATATTTTATATCATATAGTTTATGTGTCTATATATCACATTTGTATCTCAACTTTTTTGTTTACTTTTTGAAGTGTGTAGGTATATGTGTACACTTGAATATATACATTCTTTTGCAGTGGTAGACGGGTACATAAAGCAAAGTTCTTCAGAGAAACAGAACCAAATGAATGTGTGTGAGTGTGTGTGTGTGTGTGTGTGTGTGTGTGTGTGTGTGTGCGCGCGCGCACGCATTTGTATACATACACAGGGATTGGCAGGTCAAAAATATGATTGTAGACCCTCAGGTTGGAACTCACTGAAAACCCTAGCAGGATCTAAAGCTACAATTTTGAGATTTCCTAGATTGGCTTTTGATTGAATATTTGGGTATAAAAGGCTAGTCAAATTAACTATCACAAATGACAATAATATGAACACAGGAGAATAGAAAGAGCTGGAAATTGTACCTGGAGCAGAAGTATAAAATGTCAAATTTTTGTATTAAGTATATTACTTTATTATGAATCATATAAGTTTTATTTTGACTAGAATACTGTTATACTTTGGATATAAAATTTTCTCCAAAGCTCCTATTAATGCAGGGGTATTCAAAGGTTAAGTGATAAGATTTTGAGAGATGTATCCTAATCAAGTCCATCTGAGTTTGAATGAAGTTACTGGGTGGTAATTGTAGGCAGGTGGGGCAGGACTAGAGTAGGTAGGTCACTGGGGGCTGGTCCTGGAAGAGGATATCTTCCCTGTGGCCTTTATCCCCCTTCTTTCTCTCTTTGTTTCCTGACCCTGCCTTGACAGCTTTCCTCCACTGGGCCCTTCCTCAATGATGCGAAGCCTCATCTTGGGCCCAAAGCAATGGAGTTGGCCATCTGTGAACTGAGATATCTGAAACATTGAGCCTCTAATAAGCCTTTTCTCCTCTAAGTTATTCTTGTCAAGTATTTTGGTCACAGTAATGTAACAGGGACTTAAACAGATATTAACTTCAATTTTAATTAATGTTGGAAATTTCTAACTTTCTTTGGTATAATTGAAGAGCACAATGAAAAGAGAGGAGTGGCCTGTATTTTCAGGGAACAGCTAACTCTGGCTTTAACTGAGACTTAATTGATGTAGTAGGCTTTAGCAGTAGCTAAACGTTCAAACATTTTCTTTGTGATGAAGTCCCAACAAACTGTATTTATCTGAGAGTAAGGAAGAACTCAAAATTGAGGATGAATGACATGAAAAAGATGAGAAATATTAAAACTCCAAATAGAGAAGGAATGAGTAAATTTAAAAAAATGGAGAAATGGAGGAAAGTAGTGAAAACTGAAAGAATAGTGAAGTAAGAATAAAGTGGAAGGTAGTAAAATAGAGTCATTTGAGGTTTAGGGACAAATAGGTATGCATAAAAAGAAAAGTTATTTGTGCAGAGAAATTAATTGTCTTAAACCTTGTGCATTTCATTAAAAAGGAAATAAACATTTGGAATTGAAAATATGTATTAGAGAAGGAAGTAGGAATTCTGCTGTTATTAACTTGATCAATATCCATAACCAGATAGACAATTTAGCACCACCTTCACCTTCAATTTACTTTAGTGCTCATAATCTACTATTGATTGTCAGCTAACCAAGCAATTATAAAAGCTCCACTTTTCTATCTTTTGAGTAAACATGATAATAGTGGCAACCCTGACATTCTGAAGATGGATAAAATCTATATCCAATGAATTGCAAACATGCCCAGTGTGATAGATAGGTTTGAAAATTCAGATAATGTCTTTGATTATTTAAATAGAATTACATTATAAGCACAAGTATCAAAATAATGTAATCAGTGAAATTTTCACAGTAGCATTATTGACTCTGCTGTGGTCTATTCACATTACAATGATACTGTAGAGTTAAGTAAAATAAAAATTACTTCTGCTCTGTTTAAATTATTAGAAATACCCTTTTAAAATACTATCAATAAGTAAATAAATAAATCTCCCTTCTCATAGAATATAGGTGAAAATTGAAATACGGAGCTCAGGCTAAGGCATACCTCAGAGGTACAGTGCTTGCTTAGAAAACAAGAAGCTCTGGATTCAATTTCTGGTATGCTACCCACCAAAAAATATATATACATATATACGTGTACACACACACAATATACGTGTACACACAATATATATATTATATTTGTAATACATATCAAGGTTGAATATACTATTTTAAAATCAAAATGTATTATTATACCTTAAAATTTATGTATGTAAAATATTTATTAGCTCAAATAAATAAAATATAAGATTTTCAGAGAACATGCAGGGGCATCTAATGCTCATGTTTAGGGTCAAAATCAAGAAAAAACAGCTTTTTTTGCTTGCTTGAAAAATTAGATAACAAAGAATCTAGGCAGAACTGTCCAGTTAGAAAATGTTATTTATTGAATTAATGTTTGAGAAAAGTATACAGAATTTTTCTTTATTCTCAAGACTCCTGACATTTTTCTTTTAATTTATGAAAGATGTTCAGGTAAGATTAGAATTAACTATTCTATGAATATTAAGTAAAACTCAATTATAAACCCATCTGAATCTGGTGTTTTTTTTTTTTTCCAAAGGATTATTTGAAATTACAGATTCAGTGCCTTTAAGGTATTAGAAATGTTGAGGTTATCTCTTTCATACTGAGACCAGATTTGGTGTGTTTCAATTTTTGAAGTATCAAAAATTGATACTTCAAAAATTGATGAAAATACATTCCATCCCTGAAGGAACTTGCAGGGATTCAGTTCTGCCCTTTCTCTGGCATTTCTCAAAATGATTAGTAGAATATGCTAGAAATGGAACATCTCGAGGAGGGACTACTCAGAAGAGCCAGACTCTGTTTCAATCTTCCTCTAGAACCAGGAACTTCATGCTCTAGCTAACGTGCTGTGCCATGTTTCCCTGTGGTAATGAGGTCAGGCTGGGTGCTCTCCAGGGTCCATCACACTGATGTATACATTCCAAATGTGTGTAGTTGAGACTCCATCCCTCCTGGGCAGATTTCCTATCCTTGGGGGAATGCCTCACCAAAAGCTTAGGCCTCCTGTCCTATCTTCAAGTAATAAACCTGCTTCATGTAGCTTGTTGTGTAGGAATGTTATCTGATTCCCCCCAGACTCAGATAAGTTGCTGAAGCCCCCCCAGGGTAAGATTGGTGCTCAGTGTAAGGAGACCTCACTGGTATTTTGGCTTGTTTCCCTGATGTTAGTGATGTTGAACTTCTTTTTCATGCATCTCTTGAACATTTTGTATATCTTCTTTGGGAAAAAAAAAATGTCTATTCAGGTCCTTTACCTGTTCTGTTTAGTTTTTTTATTTTTCAGTACTAGGAATTGAATCCAGCACCAAGTACTGGGCAAGTACTCTAGCATTGAGCTATACTACTAGTGCTTTCCCATTTTTAAATCATGTTATTCCACTTTGTGCTATTGAATTGTAGGAATTCATGATATATTCTAGATATTATTATCCTATCAGACAGAGTTGCAAGTATTCACATTCAATAGTTGTCTTTTCTCTCTTGGTATCTCAAATAATTTGGTATAGATCACCATATTTTTGAAACTTTTTAATTAATTTCATTATGGACAGAGAATGATACCAATTATTTGAACTTTGTTTAGGCTTGTTTCATGGTCTCATATCCCTGAATCATTGCAAATGTTCCACGATTTGGGGGAAAATTGTTTTTTTTTTTTTTTTTTGTATTCTACAGACTTCCAACCATATTAATATATTATTCAAATAGTTCATTTTTTAACTTTTTCCTGCTGGATCTATCAACTACTAAAATAAATATTTTAAACTATATATATATATATATATATATATATATATATATATATATATATATATGAGGATTTATTTATTTTTCTTGCAGTTTTTCAGTTTGGCTCTATGTAATTATGGAAGACAGGTTGTATTAGTAACCTTGATTCTTCACTTCTCCCTGAATCCACAGCCTTTGTTTAAATATAAATGCTTCCCTACTTGTCTCTAGTCTTTGTCTTCTTTATCCACTGGATTTTTGGCAAACATTCATGAGCTTGAACTGAGCTTGGAAAATTGTGCTTGTTTCTTACCATCTGCTGATTACAATGAGTTCGTGCCCTGGCCGGTGTTTTGCAGACATCTCAGCCAAGACCATCCAGCCTAGCAGGCAATTAGCTAACGAGCAGTTATGTAAGTAATACTATTTGATACCAAAAACACCACATACTCAGTCCAAGCCTAATAAGCTGACCTGCAATCTCATGAGAAAAAGTCTTTTAAAATTATGTTCCTAATTGTGTGTGTGTGTGTGTTTGTTTTTCATCATTTAAATATTTTATTGCAATGGAGAAATGACATACAGTTTATGTTCTTTTAGTACACATATAACTTTTATTATGTGACTGGGGATTGACAACATTTTACCATATAAAGCCTCTCCAAGACATATAGTATATGTCACATATTTCACTTCTTTTTTTTTTTCTGGTAGCTTGATATTGCTTGGTAAAATCTCTTATTATTTATATTTAACCCTTTTTCATTTCCATGTTGTGTGACTCACATAATGTAGAAATGAACCCTCTTGGGGTTTAGGTTCCCTTACTTGTGTTAACAGTAACATGGAGAAGATTATAAAAAAACATAGGATAAAACATAGATTAGAGACCTGTTACCCACCTTTATATCTTTTGATACTCACAAAATTTCTATATTTTGATATTTCCAAAGTATCAAAATGCTTTTATCATATTTCCTGTTTGATATTTGTAATAGCTAATTTTAAATGTCAAATTGACTAGATTAAATGATATGTGGATATTAGGTGAAGCATTATTTCTGGGTATATCCATGAGGATGTTTTCTGAGAATGACAATTTAACAAAAGCGGACAGGGATGACTACACTGGATGAGGACAACAAGAGAGTCAAAAATCTCAGGAAAGATTTTCACTCTCTCCTAGAGCTGGGACACACTTCTGCCCTTGGACATCAGAACTCGAGGCTGGGACTCCAGCAAGGCTTGTTGCATAGTTGGTAGGAATGTAGCCTCTAATTTGAGATTTGCACCAGTGGACTCCTGGGCTCTCGGGCTTTGGGCTTCAGACTAGGAGATACACTATTTGTGTTCCTATTTTCAAGACTTCATACTTGATCTAAGCCATCCTACTAGTCACCATTGCAGATGGTCCATTGTAGAGCTTTTCAGCCTCCATAATCATGCGAGTCAAATCCCCTGATAAATTATCTCTCAGATACCTACCTTTCTATTCCATTATTTTGATCTCTTTAGAGACCCTTAATAATTCAATAGATGAACACTGAATTCCTTATGGATTTTAGTCTTATAGTTGAAGAATGCATAGATGAAAAGGAATTTCAGCAAAATAATACCTTGACACAAACTGTTTTAGGCCCCATGAAGTTCTTTCATCTATCTCCAAGAGTGTACTCTAAAATGGGATATCCTGAATGCTAGCAGTTTATTTTAAGTATGCCTTACCCTATGATCCTGATTTAGGAGATCCATTAGCCATTACCATAACACATCTACCACCAGTAGGTAGATTTAATTTCTTAATGTGTGAGCAATATTAAATGAAAAGGTAGGACTTTTGAAAGGAATACATTTGTCACCATGACAATGTGATAGCTGTAGGCAAGAATGCAAAAGTGGATTAACCTGCAGCCTTCATAAATCGGGTAAGAAAAAGTGAAAACATGGGGTACAAAATGTAAGATGTCAAAAAATGAAGATAGATGATTTAACCAGAATGTTAATACTCCAGTGTTATATATGTTTAAAAATAAAATTAATACTAAACCCACAATTAACAGAATAATGAAATTTAAATTTTAAATCAAGCAAGGCAGGAATTGATAATATTGTGAGCACCCCAGCTTATCCTAATTAAATACCATGAGATTTTTTCCCCACTGTTATCTATGGGAGAGTTTTTAGAGAGAATTTAGGTTATTCTAATGCATAACAGAACACCTAAAATTTTTAGATATAAAGGATGTAAAATTAGGTGTTCCCCAGAATCTGAAATTGCAAGTATCTGTATTTTTCTGGGAAATATGTTTCAAAATTCTATGATTTTCAGATATATTTCCCCAGAAACTTAGATAAATTTTGTTTACTAGCTTTGGGATTACTAGTATGGTTTGTGTATGTTTATCTCCTCTGAAACTTAGACTAAAATTTGATCCCTAGTGTAACAGTGTTGAGAGGAGGTTGGATCTTTAGGAGATAATTAGGTCATTTAAAAGAATTAATGTACCTGGGCTTGGTGGCATGCCCCCTGACAGCTACTTGGGAGACTAAGGTGGAAGGATTGCTTGAACCCATAAATCTGAGATCAGTCTGGGCAACATAGCAATACTTGTTTCTAAATAAATAGTAATGAATGAATGAATGAATTAATTAATTAATTAATATTTTAAAATGGACTAATGTAGTTGTCAGATGATTGGATTGGCTACCAGAAACCTAGTAGATGATGGGACCACAGTTTTGGACTTCCCAGACTGCAGAATGAAAAAAAAAAAAAATTCTATTCTTTATACATCAACCAGCCTCAGGTATTCTGTTACAGTAACAGAGAAGACAAAGACAAACTTACTTTCCAGGGATCTTGCTTTTGCTTTACTATTGGCCTCCCCATACACCTATTTACTTATTTTTGAAGTTAGATTGGCAATTCATTTCAAAATGTCATTTAAAATTATTTTATTTGACAATTTCTATCTTTTGTTAAGAGCTTCTTTTATTGTAGTGCTTCTCAAATTTGTCCAAGTTATAGCATGTATAGAAAGTTGTTAAAACTATACAACATATTGGAAAGAACTTGTAAGTTGCTTGATGTCAGAGGTCATTGGCCTAATGTTTTAAGGCTTTTTTAGCTGAAAAGGTATCTGAGGGGATAAATATTTTTATACACTTTTAATCCATCCTTGCTCCCTCATACCCCTTTTATGGAAAGCAATGTCACAGTAGAACTACACAGATTTTAAAGATTATATATTATGTTTTATATTATATAAAGATCATAAAGATTATTATATTTGTTTCATATAGTTCTTTCTCTTTACCACACAATTGTAGGATGGAAATGTTTTCTCTATTCCTGTTGTAACAGTGCTCCGCCTCATGCTTTGAATATAGTCCTACTATTCCACCACGGAGGCTTATTTTAAAATGGGCCTCATTGTTTTATTTTTCTGTCCTCCCTCTCCCCCTTCCTAACGTCCAGGGATGGGGAGATGAGAGTACCCCTTTTCCCATCCTAGGCCAAGTTATTGGGCTTTGAGAATACATCTACCACAGGAACTAAGAAATTCAGACTTCAGGGATGGTTCCAAAAGATTTAAGAAATGTCTCTCTTCCAAATTAGCAAGTGATTCACCCCCTCAACACCTGGAATGAATCACTTCTTTAAAAACCCTCTGTTCCCACTGATGGGTAAAATCACAGCCTCCAGGATAGGAGTCCTCCATGCTTCTCCTTTGAGAGCAAAGGAATAAAACTTTATTTTCCTTTTTCTCAAAACCATGTCCTTGTTATTGAGTTGGTGTTAGGGAACAGGACTAAGCTTTCAATTACACTATAATTTGAGTAATTCAAACTAATTTTTCAATTTGAGTAATTCAAAAACTAAGTTTTTTTGGTCAAAAATTCTCAACCTATTTCACAATGTATGTTTAGTAATATACCTTTTAACAATATTTGAAATAAGGAAAGTGATAAAACAAACCTTTGCTGATATCACATATTAATGTGGCCCCAAATTCTACTTTTTACAAAAAGTGATGAGTGAAATCTGTGGTATATGAACCCTGTCCCTCTCCCTTTATCAAAGTCTAGTTGTTCTCCAAGTACAAATAGATAACTCTGCTGTTTCCCAAGGGTGTAGGTACATAAGCAGAGCACCATCTAGGCCAGATGAAAAAATAAATATACCTATTCAAGTGCAAAAGTACCCAGCAAGTATACCTGTTACTTATGACACCAATTATTTCATGAATTTGAATCTTTGCTTTCAATATAAAAATGACAGAAAAGGCTATAGTACATGTCTGTATAGGCCATATTTACATATGTAAGTCCTAATGAAAATTTGAGAGATTCGTGTGGATAATTCAGGTAAAACTGTTGTTTCACCTAAAATCAAGGTAAATAAAAAGGAAGAAAACAAAATTGAATTATCATAGGGACATACTAGTCTCTGAATTTTTAAGTTACATAGCCAACTGAAGACATTCTGTTCTATGTGCTCTGTGAAATATCATTTAAGTTAATCTTCACATGCACACACTTACACAGAAATTGATATTTGTATGCCAACAGACAGCCTCAGAAGATAAAATTGCATAACGTAACAGAAATGCAATCCTGAAGTCAATGAGTATTTCTGCTGTATCACAAGAATATGCTTATCTTATGATAACATGTTATATACTCTAAAAAATTTCTACACTGGGTTATCATATGTCATACTTTGAAGCATTGAGCCCTCAAAATGAAATATGCTTGAAAGGTATAAAAATAATCATTTGATTAAAAATATTTTTAAAATACATTTTTATTTTCAGGTATTACAATACTTAAATAATGCTATAACTATAGTTTAAAAAAATTAAAGTTTCAGGTTATCTATTATGTCTAATTAACTTATGTACATAAAATTATTTCTAATATGCTGATTAATAGTGTCTCATTGCAATAGGAAGTTATATTTTTGTGTATTGGGGCTCATTAGTAAAGCATTTTTAATTTTTTTACATAGAACATCTTGTCTGCAAAAAAATGTTTTCTAAAAGTTTATTATTATATGTAAACTGATTGAAAATACTTAATGTGCAAAAACGTTCATACTGGTAAACAATGAAAATGTACTACCTTATATCAAATAATAACCCAATTATATTTTCATGAGAAATTCTTCACAGTATTAAATGTTATTTGTGTACATTAAGAAATATGATAGGAGCAACAAAAAGTGTATAGATGGATTGATTTAGTATATAAATAATGATGTAGTATATAAAACAGTTAATATGGTCAATATTAATATTATTTATATTTAGTCATTTTGCTCAAACATATTTAAAATGAAACTAGTTTTCTGTCCTGCCATTCCTGATCCTCAGAATCAATAGGGCTTCATCTCACCCTTTCTGTTGAAAGTTAGTATTTTTTCTTTCCACAAGGTACATGGCTTGTCCTGAATGGCAGTCTTTATTTTAATATGAAGGTCAATGTTTCCATGGTCAAGGCATGGGTTTATATTTGAAAAATTTTAGTTGAAAAGAAAAATATTATCATGACAACTTTTGCAGTATAAAACTGGCTTAAATGAGTATAGAAGGACTAAATATTGTCTAGATTTTCTGATTTTGATAGCCTGGGAAACATCAATGTGTGATTATGAGGACAGTGAGAATTTAGCTGAAATTCCTGACAAATATATACAACTAAAGACCAAGACCACAACACTTCTACATAACTTGTATTGCTTGCACAAAGGTATAAATTTTCAAAAACACTAAAAATTAATTTTAATAGAATAATTTTAAATATATGAGCTCTTCAATTTAAGAAATAGAGAAAGCCATCTATGTGATATATACATAATGGTGTATTTTATATATATATATATATATATATATATATATATATATATATATATAATGACTTTGGGGAATGCTGTTTCCTTAGGACCTATAAAAATCTTAATATAAAGATAAGAAATAATGAAAATGAATTGAGGCCCCCATATACCAAGAAAATAATAGTTTCTCAGTAAAAGAAAACAAAGACATGAAAAGGAAGTGGAGGGTGGGTGGCTGCTGACTCCCTGGGTTCATTTTTTTTAATGGTTTATAGCATTTGGGGTAGCCATCTTTCAAGGTTTTGCTTTCTAGAGCAGACATCTTTGTACAAATAGTTGTTTTATCCCACATTTCTTTTTACCTAGCCTTGCTAGTTAGTTTCCTTTTCTAGTTTCGCTTTAGCACACTGTTGTTTTAAAGTACGAGTGAGAAGCTGATATGTGACTTGGATTCTTAGCAAGAGAGTAAAACATATGTGATTCTTCAGAGCCTTCTAATATGCAGTAGGGCTATGTGTTTTTGAAATATCAGTTTCTTCTTGGTCAATACGTAAGGACAACCCACTTTACCTGCCATCCTGATTGGTATATGACTCTGCTGTTACAGAAATAAGCCCTAGATACCATTTCCATTTCAGTGGAGATAATGATGCACTGAAATTGCTCTCAGGTATACTGAAAGTATGACATTTCAAGGAAGTTTATATTTTAAAGCAAAGTAGTTACATTCCATTAGGTGTTAGTATCTAATAAATATGCAGTTCACTAAGAGACTTCCAAGAAAGACAGAGAGTTGGTACATGTTTCCAAAATTGTTTGACAGACATAAAATGTGATATAAATCACAATAAAATAGACATGAAAACTTCATCTATAGTAAAACTAGACAAGTTCCCATTGTCATCCCACACATTCTGAAATATCTACCTGATTCAATGAAATTTAGATGAAGCTGAGAGAAGATGCAGGAGCTAATACTCAATTTTCAGGCAACGTGAGGACAGTGAAATTGCAAAACGGCACACAGGATTTTTTTTAAGGACAATAATTTTTTTATACTGAACTTGTGAGAGCAGAATACCTGGATAGAATATAAAGAGCATTAGGGTAAAAACGTTTGGAAATCAGACCTGTAAGCAGACCTGAAGCAGAATTCCATCATTGAACCAGGGCTTCTGAGACTTTAGTGTGCATCGGAGTTGCCAGAACAGCTTGTTAAATGTGTATCACTGGATTCTGTGCACAGAATTTCTGATTCCCTAGATTATTGAGTGATGCCTGAGAATTTGCTTTCCTAAAAACATTCCCAAGTGAAACTGAAAATGCTTGTCTGGGACAATCTAAAATTTAACAACACTTTGAAATGTTATGATTTTTGTTTTTGACCTAACTTCCTAGAGAGAAACAAAATGGTCTGTGGGCAAGGCACACCCTCACTCTAACACCTATGGGATGAAGGGAGGTGGAAAACCTGTGAATGGCATGCTGAAAAGCTGCATTGCTTTCACACAGCAGTTGTCTGGTATTATGTTATAATAGTTCACTCTTTGTCACCTTGGCTCGACTAAATTTCCTTCCCCAGAGGTTCCCTTTCTAGTCTACTTCTAGATGGGATGGGCTATACCCAAAATATAAATGCACTGAAACAGCCATTTAAATTTTAACCTACATATTTCCAAGTAAAATCAACGTAGACAAGAGTTTAAATTGTTATGGGAAAGAAATCTGGTAAAAAAAACAACACTAAAGAATTTCAAAATTATGCACTAAATCTTGTCCTTTTAGAGGAGTTTTCAGAGGAAATAAAGGAAATACAAATAAATTTCTATAACTTTCTTTTACTTATTCTTATATAAAATAGAAAAGGATATAAAGGTGGGTTTATTTTCTTTAAAACTTGCTCTCAAGCCTAGTGTTACGGTTTGTAGATAGATGATGTGTCCCCCAAAGACTCATCTATTATAGATTTGATCCCCAGTGGAGCAGTGTTTAGAGGTGGGAATTTTCTGAAAAGATTGTATCATGGATGCTCTGAACTCATCAATGGGTTAATCCACTGATGGACTCATAGCCGGGTGGACTCTCTGGAGGCAGTAGAAACTGTAATAGTTGGATGGGGTGGATGCCTTGGGGTGTGCCATTGATGATTATATCATGTCTTGGTTCCTTCCTCTCTTTCTGCTTCCTGGCTCCCAAGTGCTGAACAGTGTTCTCCTTCCATGCCATTCATAAGCTGACCATGGACTGCAATCTCTGAAACCCTGAGCCAAAATAAATCTTTCTTCCTTTATGTTGTTTTTCTCAGCTATTTTGGCACAGCAACCAAACGCTGACTAATAAAACTATTAAGAAATAAATTCTTCAATAACTTTCTGGCAGTAAGTTCTGTTGCCTACTCCTAAGAAATTAATATTAAACAATCAGGGGGTAAAGTTGTAAGAACTTCATAAAGACATAACAAGAATCAAACCCTTATCATATTAAGGACACCACTAAAGAAAACAAAGCAAAATGAGAGTTTCTCACAACATTAGAGTAAAGTAAGATTTAGCCAAAGTTTAAACTATTGCTTTTGCAGAAAAAAAGAAGGTAAGAGAAAGATGAATTAACTCACCAATTCATATCATTTGGAGTCAATCAATTTCAGAATTTGTTATTAATTTACTCAAGTTTTAAATAATTATTATTCTATGAAAGATATGAAGAGGTAAATTATCTTTGTTTTTTGTAAATTATAATTTACATTTTTCTTGATATTGCCCTATTGATTAAAACTAAAGCACACATCAATTAGAATTTGTCACAGGAATGAAGTAAAAAAGATTCTTAGTGGGTTAAAAAAAAGTACATCAATGCTTGGGATAAAGTACTGGCAAAAAAAAGGATGACGCTAGGAAAAAGAATAAGATTGATTATGGTTCTACACACTTAAAACAATTTTAGAGACCAAATTGCTAGAATAATGACTAGTTTGAAACCCCAAACATTTGCAAAAGCAAAATTATAGCTAGTGTCCCAGATATCCCATACAGACATATACTTCAATTAGGTAATCTTAAAGAAATGTTGTATTTTTCGCAAATTCTGTCATTTTGGCAATGATTTCTCAGATGCTGCTAGAACAAAAAAAGATGAACAAAAGCATCACATTCATGACCTTTATATTTTTCAGATAAGATACAATGTTGATGTAGCTGTTAGTTATTTCTGTGCCCTAATCCTCACTGACAAATAAAGAGGGCTGTTAGGTGCATATTTGGTCATATGTTTGTAAGATTCTGGTTACAACTTTTCAATCCTTGTGGATATTATCAGAATTATTCCTCTTAGGCCAGTGAGGTGCAGAAGGGCAGGTTATAGGAGAAAGATTCCCAGAATAAAGGAAGAAAAGGCAGATTGTTTCAACATGTGTTTCATCCAACTGAAAAAATAAAACTGATTTATGACCCTTCATATTCTCATTTGCAGGTCTTCTTAAGTTTTTCCTAATCTTGGTGAGATTCTCTGACAACTTAAATTGCTTTGAGAACAAAGACTACTTAAAGTAAAATAATACGAAGATTGATTTTACTGAGGTAAGTAAATGTGACAGGAACATCAATAGAAATGAGCAGCTTACCTAAGAAGTTAGGCCTCACATTCTAAATTACAGCAGTGATTCAGAACAGCCTCATTTGGTTGAAATTTAGGCAGAATTGTAAACGTAAAACACATGTTCACATCTTTGCAGAAACAGAATGAAATTTTCAGTGTGGTTAGAGAAACTTATCCATTTCTGTACTGATAATTGAATCCTTCAGTAAAATACTATTAATCATGGCACTCTATACGTTGTACCTTAGTTATCTTAGTTATGTTTTCAGAATGAAGAGGTACTTTATGGTAATCAAGTCAATACTATTTAATAAAATTTGAAGAGCCTGAAAAAATATATACAAATGCTCACATGCATAAGAAAAGAGAACACAATACTGTTCCTTGTCCAGTAAACAGAGCATTCTTGCATTGAAGCAATGCTTACCATCTCAGCCTGGGGCAGGCAGTGTTCCAAACTCTGGTGTTCAAAACAAATTCAGATACACTGACAGCTTCATTCTCTTCCCTTTGTGCAATTGATGTAGGGGCATAACATTGAAATATATGATAGCAATCAGATGAGAGATCTTACTTTAAACACCTCCACTCCACAAACACCCAAGATGTTTTGCTTGACAAAGTTTTATTAGTCTCTTCAATTTTCTCCTAGGCACATCTATGAATTTCCTTGTGAAATACAATTTTAACAAGAACATAGCTACATCATTTTAAAAAGAACCCTCGTTCCCCAAGTTCTGATAACTCTGGACATCTGATGAGGTTTCTCATCTCCCACTGTTCCTCATGTGATGTCTGAGCACTCTGGTCTGTTTTCAGCAAGAACGCCCCTCATTGGCCAGAATCTCCTTACTCCTGATGCTTCCTCTTAGTAAATTTCTGTCCACTTAGTAATTTTCTGTCCTCTTAGTAATTTTCTGTCCTACCCTATGGATTTTCTGTAAACTCATACTTGCCCATTCTATTTGGATGTGAGTTTGATCTCTTCAGCCTATAGCAAAATCATGTTACTGTAGTCACTCTACTTAGTGTCATGGTTCTGAATAAATTCTTCCTCTTAATGCTTCAACAAGCATCACTGAATAATTTTTTTGAAAAACAACTCTCATAATAAGTACACTTATCTAGACATATACTTGATTTGAAGATTAGGGTTTGCATCAAAATATGAACTTTTAATGTCATGTTATTTTCTATAGCAGAAAGTATAATTTAGAAAAAAATCTATTAGAAAAATTAAATACAAAAGAACCTACTTGCACTGTGTTTTCTTTTTTTTTTAATTTTTAAGCATGACCCACATATATTTTGGAGATTTCCAATATTTAGTTTACTAATACCAATCATTTGTCCATTGTGTTAAAAGCACCTTATCCTCATGCGTCCTGAAATGATTTTTTAGTAGGATTCCCTTAATGTAGTCTGAACAAGTGTGCATTTAGAACCTACCATGAATCAGGGACTCTTTTGGTTACTTTGTCTAGTGATTTACATTGGTATGATTTTTTTTCTTTTATATCTTTATCTAGTGATAGAATGGGGAGTACCAAAAAATGATCCATGATAAACCTCAGTCTATAAGGCAAAGGATGCATTCCTGAACCCTCTAAAACATGTAAATTTAAGGTTCTTTTAAGGAGGAAACCTTTTTAAATCTTTATGAGTCAGAAAGCAGTTGAGTAAAGCTGATCTCTGCCTTTTTTCACCTTTGTGACATTGGGTCACTATATTAATTTTGTGTTTCTTTCCTGTGGAATGGGGATATGAATAGTTATTATTTCTCCCTATTTCATAAACTTGTTCAAAATATGAAATATTTTTATTGTTGTGGCTATTAGTAGTATTAGCAGTATTATTTGTGATCGAGGTATATTTTAAATGTTTCTAATCTTTTAAACAACTTAATCCACTCCTTAAACCACATTGACCTCGGATATATCAGTGAAAAGGGAAAGGGCAGAAGAGTAAAAGAAAAAGAAGGATAAGAAACAGCAAACAGATAGAAGAGAGTGAACTGGCTAGTTCTGAAAACAAAAAAATACCAGAGCAAGGGCCTGGAGGGGTGACAAAATTCACTGGTGCTGCCCTGATTTTTCTATGACTAGCTTCTTTATTTCTAGTTCATCTAATTGGGATATTGTCAGTAGAAATAATTTTCACTGGATTTTTATAATGCTTGCAAGTGTGCATTGCAATGAATAATGATTTTTTTTCCCCAAGTGGATAGGAAGCAGAGCCAAAAATCAGAGTGCAGCATTTATAAACCACTCATCATGTGGGGAAGCCGCACACCCTGGAAGACAGAACAATTGCTTTTGACCCTGATAACTGAATGGGTTATGTGCACCCAAACCTTGCTCTTTAAAACAAAATAATAAAACTGTGCTTCAGAGGAGATAAATAACTCCCCAGACAGGAACGCAAAAGACATGCTCCTGTATGAGCTCTGAATGTTAGTTATAAAAGGGAGAGATTGTTATCCCTATAATTCCCTGAGGAGGGAACTGCAGAAGAATCAAGAAGATAGGCACAGCATGAATCCAGGGACCATTTTCATCTCCGTGAGCTTCAGCTAATGGGTAGTAAATCTGATGATCACTGTCACGCAATGTGTGTGCCTTTCTTCAGAGTAAGCCTGGGGAGAGGACTCTATCCCTCCTGGCAGAACTGCTCTTGTTCCTTTTGAGAATACTGGGGATTTAAAAACTGTAAGAAAGCTAAAAGACAATATTAAATAGAAAAGCCATTCTCGTAAACCTAAATTTCTTTGGTTCTACTCACTCTTACCATTTCATAACTTCATATCATTATGCGGAATATTTTGGAATTAAGCTGAAACTTATTATGAATCTAAATGGAGATGCTTACTATTTCCCAAAGGGAAAACTGAAGAGCTTAAGAAGCAATAGTGACAATAATGATGTTGCTTTGGCTGCCAAGGACTTGATGGACAAGAATTGCTTGGAGACAAATGTAATTGCTTGCTTCAAACCTGTATGTGTAAAAGGAGGTCATAGACATTTTAGATTTATAGTTACATCAAGGCTGTTTCTGAAGAACCAAGTAAGAGAACATTTCTCCTTCAATTCTATTTATGTTTGTTCAATGAAGTGAACAGAATGTTTTATTGCATAAAACATTTATTTACATTTAATACAATGAATTGTGTATTACATGTATTACATTGAATGTAATGAATTAATATTGACAACATTGATAACAATGATTAATCTTTAAGATAAACCTTTATAGTCAGGACATTTATAATGTAACTTGATACTGGCCTAAGGGATTTCCATAACCAGGAATTAACTCAAATTTAATTTCTGGGTGTTTTCTTGGATGTCATCAAAACTGCATCCTTTAAAAAGGTAAAAAACTAGTACACAGTTGTTCTCGCTCAAGAACTGTTATAACTGCAATTTGGTCCTGGGACACTTTGGAGAGAAGTCTATCTCAGCTCCAGCCTCACCTAATTCCCCCTTCTTGTAGAAGTAGTTCCAGCTTATTGATTCTGGCAATTGAAATGTGTGGCTTCACAAAAGCTGGAATTACAAAAGGTTGTCAAGGTCAAGAAGTATTTTATCAGTGGAGATTGCATGTATACCACAGAGATTTGCTGTCAGAGTTAATTTTTCTCACTGAATAGCCACAAGAAATCATTTAAATATTTTACTTTGTCATTACCATGCTGCACAGCGTCATAGAGAAACCGCAACTGCTCTACTTTTGTGCATTTCCCAGAGCTTGACTACTGACTCTCGTCATTGACAAATAACACTTGTTAACTAATCACACACTGTCAGGTCATGTGTTTGAATAATTTGCTATGTAATTTTCTCATATTAGTCAAATTAAAATGTGGAAATGCATACACTATTCCAGCCAGTTAACTTAATGATAGGTGATATGTTAAAATTAATTATCTGCCATGTCACATTATTTCAAATTTGAATGAACTTCCCATTTGACCCAAAGATTTGCAAACATTGTACAAATATGAGTGATTAATTTATCCTATATGTGTTTATATATATTAAATGGAAAGTAATGTCTTCCAAACTTATATAAATTTGACTGCATATTTTTGTGCAAAGTGAGGTACAGATCTGGTATAAAGATGATTAGGTTTATATGATGCCAACTGTGACCCAAGGTTTATTTGCGCTGTTTACTAGCAAAGGAGTAACAGAATGGACACTGTCTCTCAATCTCTAACTGTTCTACAGCCTAGACTTGATATCTAGTATTCTGTGTCAACGAAGTCAGGGTTCTAGAAGACATCTTCACTCAACAAGGTGAATATACTAAAAAGAGCTATTGCAAGAGGGATTCCTGCCTGCCTCAGTGTTACATGTGTATAGGTTAGAGGGGCAAGAGAACACTTAGTTTCTACAAGTGACAAGAAACCCATCACGGGAACAGCTTTGCCCACCGGGAATGCTGACATTAGCCAAAGAATTTACTGTCTTTAGACTGCTCAGTCCAGGTGAGGTACCTTTGAGCAAAACAACAGAAACCACACCTCCAGGACCACCCAGATTCTTCTTTTTAATCATTGACTCCTTCACTCTTAGGGCATCATTAAATATAAGCCTCATGATTAATGTAGATGCCACATCATCATGGTTTCAAGGTGCTGTTTGGAAAGAGCATACTTTTCTTAGTGTAGTCTGATATGGCTCAATAGCCATGAATAACATTTGAACAACATTAAAGAGGTTTCAAAGAGCTAGATTATATTGGACATGAAATCCAACTTTCTGAGGAATTTATCTTGTGAATCATTTCCACGATTGGTTGCTGTTGGATATCTGAAGGTTTTATTCATATTAATAATAGAAAATGAGATAATTATTTGCTCTTAACACCCCCTTCCACTTATTTATTTCTTAGAGATGGAAACTCATATGCCCTAATAACTTAAGTTCTCCATGATGTCTTGAGAATGAAATTGTCAGTTCTCTGAAATAATTTCTTTGTTGAGTTTCCATTATGTCACTATAAGTGACTTCTGATGGCTGATAAGGAAGGTATGATAACCAGCTTAAAGTCAGTGCTCTAGTTCACATTTATTACAATACTCTTGATCTGAGCTTAGGCGTACCATCCATCTAACTCAGAAAAAAGCAGGCAATATGTAAACTGTCCATCCATTTTCAGAGGTCACAGATGGGAAAAAAGGGACTATATTATTCTGAAAATGAAGAAATCACACAATTCCTTCTTTTAAATAAGGAAGGGAAAGGAACTATGTGAAAAGGAGAGAAGTATAGCAGAAAGTCAGCTGAGCAGAAGATTGTTGAGCTTCTAGGTGTGGAAGTAGCTGAGTAAGGCAGCAAGACAAAAGGAATGTAATAGTCAAGTCTTCTGTCACTTTTTGCAATGGTACAAGAAGCTAAACTGGGGGAAAGACCAAGTCTTTGTTCCTTTGTTATCTTTAGAAATGGCACTTAGTTGAGGGTGAGATGAAGCAGAACCGATGTGAGAACTGTTTCTCTGCCAAGTGAAAACTGTAGGACTGGGCACATAACTATGACATCCAATCCTGTGCATTAAAGGGTGACCAACTTTAACATGGCTTTTAGCAACCTAAGGCATCATCTCTACGATGATGCCAATCCTTTTCTCCACAACTCCCCTACATCTCCCAGCCTCCTTTAAAATATCTGTCTGAAAAAGCTGAATATTGCAGGGAGAATTCACCATTTATACTAGCCAAAACCTGTGATAGGGAGATAGGCTGCTATAGACCTTTCTAGAAAAATTACAAGTCTTGTGTCTTAGTTAATCTAGTCTACTATAACAAAATACCATGAACTGGGTACCTTATGAACCATAAAAATTTATTTTTCATAATTCTGGTTATCAGGAGTGCCAAAATTGTCAGGTTTGGTGGGAGCCTTCTTCAGGGTTGCAGATGGCTTCCTTCTGATGTCTTCATATGGCGGAAGGGACAAAATGTCTCTCAAGTGCCTCTGTTCTAAGAACTCTCATCCTATTCATGAGAGTCTCCTACCCTCATGACCTAATCACCTTCGAAATGTTTACAGCTTTTCATGCTGGATCATGTACAGCAGTCAAAGGTGTTGACTCGCCTCCATAAAGACTAGGGGGAAACCAGAGACACCTGACCTCCAACCCCTCCTCCCAGTAGCAGCCAAAACTAAACCTGGCTAGCCAGCGCTGGGGGAGGGGCAAGCAGGAAAAATCAAAGTGATAGAGTGCCAGGGATCCCAGCAGCCTGCAGCAGGGCCCGGGAGATCCAGGCCAACTGATTCGCACGGCCTGCCCTGCGGCTACAGAAGGCGTGGCGCCTCAGTCAAGCCATTAATTAGCAAGCAGGGAGGTTACGGACTGCCATTAGGGGGAATTCCGCCAGCCAAGCCCACACGGACCCTTGGGTCGAGTACGGGATCTCAGAAGGGGAAGGAAGCAGTACAGTCCCATCCCCCACAGCGGACACTCCACTGAGGCAGTCAGCGGCCACCATCCGGGAAAGCTGAAGGATACACCGCCACTCTCCTTCAGAGTGCAACATCAAAACAGCGGACACTCCACCAAGGCAATCAGCGGCCACCATCCGGGAAAGCTGAAGGATACACCGCCACTCTCCTTCAGAGTGCAACATCAAAACAGCGGACACTCCACCAAGGCAGTCAGCGGCCACCATCCGGGAAAGCTGAAGGATACACCACCACTCTCCAACAGCTTGCAACATCAAAACAGCCAGCAGCAGGAACCCGGAGATCCAGGCCAACTGATTCGCGCGGCCTGCCCCGCAGCTACAGAAGGCGTGGCACCTCAGAGAAGCCATTAATTAGCAAGCAGGGAGGTTGGGGACTGCCATTAGGTGGAATCCCGCCAGCCAAGCCCACCGCCCACGCCCGGAACAGGCCCAGCGACCTGCCAGCATGGTAGTCACGACACCCCAATTGGAATAGGGACAGAGCAGAGCCGCCTTCCACTCCCTGAACAGGCCCACAGAGCCGCCAGCGTGGTAGACACGTCACCCCAATTGGAGTAGGGGCACAGCCGCCTCCTGCACCTGCAAGGGAGACTTTTCAACTATACAAGAGCAACATAAATAAATAGGGGGTAAATTTCAAAAACACAACAGTTGCACCAAGCAGAAAGAAACGCGAGCAGTATGAAAAGACAAGGAAAGAAAGGACCACAAGCAATGCAGGTCAACTCAACTTTAGAAGACGTAATAGCTGCAACAGACGGAATATCAGATAAAGAGTTCAGGATATATATGCTTCAGATGATCTGGAGTCTCAAGGAAGACATGAGACAGCAAAATCAGACAATGAAAGATCACATTGACAAACAAATCCAGGAAGTAAAAGATCAATTTCACAGGGAGATAGAGGTAATAAAAAACAAACAATTAGAAATTCTAGAAATGCAGGAAACAATAAACCAACTTAAAAACTCAATTGAGAATACTACCAGCAGAGTAGATCACTTAGAAGAGAGAACATCAGACAATGAAGACAAAGTATTTCAACTGGAAAAGAACATAGACAGCTCAGCAAGTCTGCTAAGAAACCATGAGCAGAACATCCAAGAATTATGGGACAATATCAAAAGACCAAATTTAAGAGTCATTGGGATACAGGAAGGCACAGAGCTCCATTCCAAAGGAATAAACAGTCTATTCAGTGAAATAATACGAGAAAACTTCCCAGAATTGAAGATTGAGACAGAATCCCAAATCCTAGAAGCCTACAGGACGCCGAATGTGCAAAATCATAAGAGACCCACACCTAGACACATTATAATGAAGATGTCCAACATACAGAATAAGGAGAGAATTTTAAAAGCTGCAAGAGAAAGAAAGCAGATTACATTCAGGGGTAAACCAATCAGGATAACAGCTGATCTCTCAACACAGACTCTGAAAGCTAGAAGATCCTGGAATAACATATTTCAAACACTGAAAGACAATGGGCTCCAACCAAGAATCGTGTATCCGGCGAAATTAAGCTTCAGGTTAGAAGATGAAATTAAAACCTTCCACAATAAACAAAAGTTAAAAGAATTCGCAGCTAGAAAACCATCTCTTCAAAAAATCCTTGGCAAAACATTACAGGAAGAGGAAATGGAAAATAACATTGAAAACCAACAATGGGAGGTAGGACAGTAAAGGGGGGAAAGTAGTCAAAGAGGATAACAAATCAGGTTTAGTAACATCAATAAACAAATATGGATAGAAGAACAAACCATATCTCAATAATAACCCTAAATGTTAATGGCTTAAACTCACCAATTAAGAGACACAGGCTAGTAGAATGGATCAAAAAACAAGACCCAACAATATGCTGTCTACAGGAGACGCATTTGATAGGAAAAGATATACATAGACTGAAGGTGAAAGGTTGGGAAAAATCATATCACTCATATGGACCGCGGAAACAAGCAGGAGTGTCCATACTCATATCTAATAAAATAGATTTCAAGCCAAAGCTAATCAAAAGGGATATAGAAGGACACTTCATACTGCTCAAGGGAACCATACACCAACAAGACATAACAATCATAAATATATATGCCCCAAATAATGGTGCAGCTGTGTTCATCAAGCAAACTCTTCTCAAGTTCAAGAGTCTAATAGACCACCATACAATAATCATGGGAGACTTCAACACACCTCTCTCACCACTGGACAGATCTTCCAAACAAAAGTTAAATAAGGAAACTATAGAACTCAATAACACAATTAACAACCTAGACTTAATTGACATATATAGACTATACCACCCAGCATCAAGTAGCTACACTTTTTTCTCAGCAGCACATGGAACCTTCTCAAAAATAGACCATATACTATGTCACAGGGCAACTCTTAGACAATACAAAGGGGTAGAGATAATACCATGCATCTGATCATAATGGAATGAAACTGAAAATCAATGATAAAAGAAGAAAGGAAAAATCAAGCATCACCTGGAGAATGAACAATAGCTTGCTGAGTGATCAATGGGTTTTAGAAGACATCAAGGAGGAAATTAAAAAATTCCTAGAGTTAAATGAAAACACAGACACAACATATCGGAATCTATGGGACACATTGAAAGCAGTTCTAAGAGGAAAATTCATTGCTTGGAGTTCATTCCTCAAAAAAAGAAAAAACCAACAAATAAATGATCTCATACTTCATCTCAAAATCCTAGAAAAAGAAGAGCAAAACAACAGCAAAAGAAGTAGAAGGCAAGAAATAATTAAAATCAGAGCTGAAATTAATGAAATTGAAACAAAAGAAACATTTGAAAAAATTGACAAAACTAAAAGCTGGTTCTTTGAAAAAATAAATAAAATTGACAGACCCTTAGCCATGCTAACGAAGAGAAGAAGAGAGAGAACCCAAATTACTAGCATACGGGATGAAAAAGGCAATATCACAACAGACACTTCAGAAATACAGAAGATAATCAGAAATTACTTTGAATCCTTATACTCCAATAAAATAGAAGATAGTGAAGGCATAGATAAATTCCTTGAGTCCTATGATCTGCCCAGATTGAGCCAGGAGGATATAGACAACCTAAACAGACCAATAACAATAGAGGAAATAGAAGAAACCATCAAAAGACTACCAACTAAGAAAAGCCCAGGACCGGATGGGTATACAGCAGAGTTTTACAAAACCTTTAAAGAGGAACTAACACCAATACTTTTCAAGCTATTTCAGGAAATAGAAAAAGAGGGAGAACTTCCAAATTCATTCTACGACGCCAACATCACCCTGATTCCGAAACCAGACAAAGACACTTCAAAGAAGGAAAACTACAGACCAATATCTCTAATGAACCTTGACGCAAAAATCCTCAATAAAATTCTGGCGAATCGGATTCAAATACATATCAAAAAAATTATACATCATGATCAAGTAGGATTCATCCCTGGGATGCAAGGCTGGTTTAATATACGGAAATCAATAAATGTTATTCACCACATCAATAGACTTAAAAATAAGAACCATATGATCATCTGAATAGATGCAGAAAAAGCATTCGACAAAGTACAGCATCCCTTTATGTTCAAAACGCTAGAAAAATTAGGGATAACAGGATCATACCTCAACATTGTGAAAGCAATCTATGATAAGCCACAGGCCAGCATCATTCTGAATGGAGAAAAATTGAAGGCATTCCCTCTAAGATCTGGTACAAGACAGGGATGCCCTCTCTCACCACTTCTGTTCAACATAGTCCTCGAAACACTGGCCAGAGCAATTAGACAGACAAAAGAAATCAAAGGCATAAAAATAGGAAAAGAAGAACTTAAATTATCACTATTTGCAGATGATATGATTCTATACCTAGCAGACCCAAAAGGGTCTACAAAGAAGCTTTTAGAGCTAATAAATGAATTCAGCAAAGTGGCAGGATATAAGATCAACACGCATAAATCAAAGGCATTCCTGTATATCAGCGACAAATCCTCTGAAACGGAAATGAGGACAACTACTCCATTCACAATATCCCCCCAAAAAATAAAATACTTGGGAATCAACCTAACAAAAGAGGTGAAAGATTTATACAATGAAAATTACAGAACCCTAAAGAAAGACATAGAAGAAGACCTTAGAAGATGGAAAAATATACCCTGCTCATGGATAGGCAGAACTAACATCATCAAAATGGCGATATTACCAAAAGTTCTCTATAAGTTCAATGCAATGCCAATCAAAATCCCAACAGCATATCTTGTAGAAATAGATAAAAGAATCATGAAATTCATATGGAATAATAAAAGACCCAGAATAGCAAAAACAATACTAAGCAGGAAGTGTGAATCAGGCGGTATAGCGATACCAGACTTCAAACTATACTACAGAGCAATAGTAACAAAAACAGCATGGTACTGGTATCAAAACAGGCGGGTGGACCAATGGTACAGAATAGAGGACACAGTAACCAATCCACAAAACTACAACTATCTTATATTTGATAAAGGGGCTAAAAGCATGCAATGGAGGAAAGATAGCATCTTCAACAAATGGTGCTGGGAAAACTGGAAGTCCATTTGCACCAAAATGAATCTGAATCCCTATCTCTCGCCATGCACAAAAGTTAACTCAAAATGGATCAAGGAGCTTGATATTAAATCAGAGACACGGCATCTGATAGAAGAAAAAGTTGGTTATGATCTACACGCTGTGGGATCGGGCTCCAAATTCCTCAATAGGACACCCATAGCGCTAGAGTTAACAAATAGAATCAACAAATGGGACTTACTCAAACTAAAAAGTTTTTTCTCAGAAAAAGAAACAATAAGAGAGATAAACAGGGAGCCTACATCCTGGGAACAAATCTTTACTCCACACACTTCAGATAGAGCCCTAATAACCAGAATATACAAAGAACTCAAAAAATTAGACAATAAGATAACAAATAACCCAATCAATAAATGGGCCAAGGACCTGAACAGACACTTCTCAGAGGAGGACATACAATCAATCAACAAGTACATGAAAAAATGCTCACCATCGCTAGCAGTCAGAGAAATGCAAATCAAAACTACCCTAAGATACCATCTCACTCCAGTAAGACTGGCAGCCATTAGGAAGTCAAACAACAATAAGTGCTGGAGAGGATGCGGGGAAAAGGGCACTCTTGTTCATTGCTGGTGGGACTGCAAATTGGTGCAGCCAATTTGGAAAGCAGTATGGAGATTTCTCGGAAAGCTGGGAATGGAACCACCATTTGACCCAGCTATTCCCCTTCTCGGTCTATTCCCTAAAGCCCTAACAAGAGCATGCTACAGGGACACTGCTACATCGATGTTCATAGCAGCTCAATTCACGATAGCAAGACTGTGGAACCAGCCTAGATGCCCTTCAATAGATGAATGGATAAAAAAAAATGTGGCATTTATACACTATGGAGTATTACTCTGCATTAAAAAATGACAAAATCATAGAATTTGGAGGGAAATGGATGGCATTAGAGCAGATTATGCTAAGTGAAGCTAGTCAATCTTTAAAAAACAAATACCAAATGACTCCTTTGATATAAGGGGAGTAAACAAGGACAGGGTAGGGACGAAGAGCTTGAGAAGAATATTTACATTAAACAGGGATGAGAGGTGGGAGGGAAAGGGAGTGAGAAGGGAAATTGCATGGAAATGGAAGGCGATCCTCAGGGTTATACAAAATGTCATATAAGAGGAAAGGAGGGGTAAGACAAGATAATACAAATGGAAGAAATGATTTACAGTAGAAGGGGTAGAGAGAGAAAAGGGGAGGGGAGGGGAGGGGAGGGGAGGGGGGATAGTAGAGAATAGGACAGACAGCAGAATACATCAGACACTAGAAAGGCAATATGTCAATCAATGGAAGGGTAACTGATGTGATACAGCAATTTGTATACGGGGTAAAAGCGGGAGTTCATAATCCACTTCAATCAAACCATGTAATATGATGTATTAAGAACTATGTAATGTTATGAACGACCAATAAAATAAAAAAAATAAAATAAAACACACACACACACACAAAAAAGGTGTTGACTCTCTGCAGAATGCTTAGCCCAGTGGAGTTGCATCTCTGCTCTAGTACAGACATAGGAAGGGAATTACCTTTCAGGGATATTGAGATCCATTCCTCAGTCATGTGCACCAATGCAAGTCTATCATCCCAGCAACTTGGGAGACTGATGGATGATGATTGCAAGTTCAACACCAGCCTGGGCAGTGGGCCACTTAGCAAGACCCTGTCTTGAAATAAAAACAAACAAACATGTAAATAGATAGATAGATAGATAGATAAATAAACAAATAAATGGACTGGGAATGTAGCCTAGTCATAGGGTAATGCCCAGTTGGTTTAATACCAGTATTGAGAAAAATGTGTATTTGTTTATGTATATATAGTATATGTTTGTGTGTACTTCTCATTTTTCCATCTTCTCAAATTCCTTATTATATCTAAGAACAAACTTATTGCTTATAAAGTAATATTTTCACTTGAGCTTTGATTCACTTCTAGTAGATTACAAAGAGGTTTTATACTGTACTTGATCTCAATATTATTTTATTTATGTATGACCAGGGCTCTTTCCATACTTTTCTTACACATTTATCAGGTCCAGGTCCACATAACCAGCTATGTATTACATCATTTTGAAAAGTTTTGGGGACAGACGAATTAATTAAACCAAGTTCTAGATTTTTGAGAACTTTAGAATAATGTGGGAATTTGTTCATTCAGAGGCAGGAATCACACACTTTATAGGTAAATAAAGACATATACTATACACATACATTCTATACATTTTCAGCAGAAGGGCCTTCAGAATTCACTTAAGAATGGAAACAGGATGATATACTTGGTTGAGGGAGAAGGGGATGTCAATAAATTTTTAAGAAGAAAAGGTAACAATTGGAAAAGAGTATTGTAAAGAGAAGTAGACACTTTACTGATGGAGGTCCCAGGTAGAATTTTAAGCTGAGAATCAGTACAAACAAAGTCAGGGAGTTTTGAGAAAACAAATCATTGGCAATTTAACTCATTTCTTAGAATGCCTAGAGTACAGGATCTACCAAGAAGAGAGGGATAGAGATAAATTAATGGATATACAGGGTCTCCATTTGTGCCTTGTTAAGAAGCTCATCTTTGAATTTTGTGTCTTGTCAGATACTGGCAGATTTGATGGGAGGAAGAAATTTAGGATTATATTTAGAAAGAACATATAGGATACATATGTAGTATGGATGAAAGGAAGGTGTAATTATCATTGTGGAGAAGTTAGTAGTCATTAGGAGATGGCTGCAGGAGGCTGAATGATGTACTATTCTCTTTACATAGTCTTCCATTTTTTATCACCAATTTCTATTCTATGCTCAGACTGTAACTATTTGTAATTCAATTTACATTCATAATCAAATTCAACTTGAATGAATATAATTCTATAGCCAGAGTTCAGCAAAAAAGAGAAAAGCAATGAAATAAATATATAAATAACAAATAAATACATAAATAAATGGAATGGCTTGTGTCAAAAAGAAAATACAGAAAAATGGCATGAATTTTTTTAAAAAAATCAGAATGAAATTCAGCTAATATAAATAAGTCAGCCATAAAGAATTATGAACAAATATTATAAACTCAAAGAAATGGGCCTGCATAAAATATGTACTCTCCATATTTACAATTTGCTTATGCTTCTATTATAGCAAACACTCAAGTGCAACTAGTAAATCCGTTGGCACACCTTGAGGACAACAGCTTTTTAAATAATGTATTTTCCACTGCTTATCTTGAAGACACAGCATTCCTTTTACAACCTAAGACATTAAATCCAGAGCAATGAATTATCATCACAGATAGGACATTGATTAGATCATCAACTTTATGAAAATACCTTCCTTTAATGAGAGTGTGCCCTGATTAAAGTTGAGGTATCTCCTGTGATAAAAAGGAGAGGAAGAAAAACAACAAGAAGAAAGCACAAAGCATTTCTTGGTAAGATTTTATCCGAACTCTCTTCATGGTGAGGGGAACATTAGATCCAGAATCATCACATAGAAGGATTAATGTTTTGGCTCCCCCTGGAGGATATCACAGAACTTAATAAGAGATGGAGTCAAAGCTAGTTTCCTCAAAACAACATAAAATTGAAAAAAAAATAAAACGGACAGCCACACAACACCAAAACCAGGGAGTTCTGCTTCTACGATAGAAGCTGGAGTTGCTGTGCCACAGGAAACATTAGAACTAAATAGAAAATAAAAGACAACGGTCTATAGTCAAAGGAAAACAAGCAAAGACTAATCACCTAGGGAAGGTAAACTCCTGAGGTAAAGGTCCAGATCATCCTGGTTTTTTGCCTCATGAAAAGTTCCCCATAAGTAGCTCAGAAAGCTGGACTCCTAGCACAGCATGATGGTATTACAGAACACAAAAGGCAGAGAACAGAGTTGAGACCACAATCTGAAATCTGCCAGTCAGGGCGCTGGAAGGGATGCAGATGTAGAGTGTTGGGAAGGGTTCTCCATAATAAATGTCATGGCTTAGAATGTGCAAGAAAGGACTGTGGGAAGAAAACAAAGGAGAATTTCACTGGAAAGACACGAGTTTAAAATACCTATGCACCTATAATAACAGAACTTTAAAATTCATGGACCAGAAATTGGTCCAATTAAAGAGAGATAAGTGTTTAAATTGAAGAATTTAACATATATCTCTCACTAATTGACAGTAATTAATAAACTCAGCTCAGGAGGCTGAGGCAGGAGGATCGAGAGTTCAAAGTCAGCCTCAGCAATTTAGTGAGGCCCTATGTAACTTAACAATTATTAATTAATAGACTGAGTACACAAAAAATATACCATGCATAGAGAAGATCAGAACAATTCTATCAATCAATTTGATCGGCTGACATTTATACAATATTACACTCAACAATTGCAGCTGCACATGCTTTAGAAATACACTTAGAAAAAAACATATGTTGGTCCATAAGACAAAGACATAAAAATTATGTGCAGTATTTTACTTGAACCAAGTTGTATTGAAATAGAAAACAATAAAAAAGTTATAGGAAATTCACAAATATTTTGGAATTATATTCCTGAACATTTTTCACATTTCTGAGAAACTAAGGAGTCAAAACCAATATCTCAAAGGATATTAAAAATACTACAACATATATAAGAAAAACCCCAGCTGTTTACATTCATAGTACATAGCATACTAAGTGCTTAAAAGCAACATGATAGCATTGAAAGCCAATAGTTTAAAAAGAGTAAATTGTGAAGACACTTCTATAAGTTTCTACCCAGTAAGCTCAAGCAATTTAAATTCAAAATAGAAGGCAAGAAAAATAAAAGACAAAAAAGCATCACAACAACAAGAAAAACATGCTGGGGCTGCAGCTTAGCAGTGGAGCTCATATCTAGTATGTGTGAGTTCAGGTTCAATTTACTGCAAAAAATTTAAATAAAAAAGCATAAAACACACCACAGAAGAATTTAAATCTTTCAAGGTTTTAATAAACTTGAAAAACCAATCACAAGATCAAAGAATAAAATAAATATAAGGATTTTAAATTACTAACATAAACAATAAAAAGGAATATCACTATAATGAACTCAAATATTAATACCATAGGCAAAAAATCCAAAATAATCTTGATTATTTTGATGAAATGAGAATTTCCTTGAAAAATTCAGTGTCCAAAACTAATCTAAAAAGACTTAGACTGGGTGTGGTGACACATGGCTGTATTCCCAGAGCTCAGAAGTCTAAGGCAGGAGGATCAAGAGTTCAAAGTCAGCCTCAGCAATTTAGTGACGCCCTATGTAACTTAACAAGACCCTGTTTCAAAATAAAAAAAATAAATAAAAATAAAAAAGGACTTGGATAATGGCTTCATGGTTAAGCCCCACCCCGGGTTTAATCCCTGGTGTAAGAAAAAAGGCTTCTTTCAAATGACCATTTTACTGTTAATGGATTTGAATTTATAGTCAAATCCTTCCCACAGCAATGTATACCAGGTCCATATGGGGTTTAAAATTATTATTTTTTGTAATATTTAGTATTTGGAGTACAGGATAGAAATCATTCTTTTATTTGGTTTCCATTACCTTTACTTCTTTTGCATAGTGTTCTCTTGGGTATAAGGTGATGTTATAATTTTTGTTTCAATCTTCAAATATGATTTAAACATGTATGGAGCATGTCTACCAGAAATTCACAACCACAGAATGTGGCCATGTTTGTAAATTGTGTTTTTGACAATATAATGAATATCAATAAGGTAAAACGAAGGCCTTCTGATTATCATGAGCCCTAATCCAATGACTGATGTCTTTATTAGAGGAGATAATAGAAACACAGATACAAAAAAACCATGTGACTCTGGAGGGAGAGACTGGAAAGAGATCTCTATAAGCCAAGGAATACCAAGTTTTGCCAGCAGCCCTCAAGAAGCTAGAAAGCGGTCAGAAAGGCTAAAAGAAAGTCATAGTCTTGACAATACCTTAATTTAGGACTTCTAACCTCCAGAAATGGAAGAGAGTAAATTTCACTATTTTTTTTTTTTTTTAGAGAGAGAGAATTTTTTTTTAATATTTATTTTTTAGTTTTCGGCGGACTCAACATCTTTGTTGGTATGTGGTGCTGAGGATGGAACCCAGGCCACATGCATGCCAGGTGAGCAAGCTACTGCTTGAGCCACATACCCAGGCCACAAAATTTCACTATTTTTTTTAAGGCCACTTGATCATTCTATAGTACTTTGTTACAGAAGTTCTAAAATTGTATTACAGATTTTTAAAAAAATTACAAAGAATTGGGGTGTTGCTGTAATAAATACCTAAGATTATGAACTAGGCAGTGGGTAGAGAATGGAAGAGTTTTGAGGCACTTAATACAAAAAGCCTAGTTTCCTTGTAAGAGATTGTTGGTAGAAATATAGATGCTACACGTGATTCCAGTGAGAGCTGAAAAACAAGTAAGGAGATCTACAGAGGCATTCTTTCACCTTAGAGGTACATATAGTATCATGAAGAGAATGTTAGTAAAAATATGGACTCTAATGCTCTTCCTGGAGATGCCTTAGAAGACAATGAGGAACATAAAATTGGATATGGTGGGGATCCATATTATAAAATGGCAAGAAAGTGGCTGAATTGTGTTTTGCTATTGGTTGGAAAGCAGAGCTTTTAAATTATTTACTCAGCTGTTAAGCTGAGGGTTTCAGGCAAGATGTGAAAGGCACAGTGGTTTCCTTTTGCTACTTAAAGTAAAATGGGAGAGGGCTCGGGATGTGGCTCATGTGGTAATGTGCTCACCTGGCATGCGCAGGGCACTGGGTTGGATCCTCAGCACCACATAAAAATAAAATAAAGATGTTGTGTCCACCAAAAACTGAAAAATAAATATTAAAAAAATTCTCTCTCTCTCTTTAAAAAAAAAAAAGTAAAATGGGAGAGAAAACAGTATGTTTCAAAAGGACTTGCTAAGCAAGAAGGAGCACATGAGACTTCTGAAAATTCTCCACCTATCCAAATAGGCTGCTCTGGATACCAGGCGAAAAATAACTACTTACAATTAGCCTTGTGAATGTCTACTAATGGGGCTTACATAATAAAAATACTGAATCTTAATTTCTTTCAGATAGATCTGTGATGCTTGGCTATTTTTAATTAATGTTTTTATTGGTACATTATAATTATATATAATAGTTGGGTTCATTGTGACATAATCATGCATGGAATATAATTTGCTCCATTTCAATCCCTATTACTTTTCCTTTTCCTCCTTCATGCCTCCTTCTGTTCCCCTTCCTCTGCTAGTCTTCCTTCTTTTTATTTATCTTTTTTAGATACTGATTTATAATATATATATTATAATATATTATAATATATATTATATTATGTATATTATAAAGGTAGAAATTCCTATATTATATTCATATATGTACATAGAATAATTTGGCCAATTTCTTTATGTAGTTTCTCCTTTTTCTATTTCTTCTCCCTCTCCCTCAATCACTTTCCTCTACTCCACTGTTATTTTGTCTTTCAATCATTTCTGTGTCTATTGTTCAGAGTGAGTAAATTCTCTTGGTTTCTTAATCAAATTTAATTATTTGATCTTCTGTTATCTCCACTGTTCTATAGAACCCTTCCATCAAGTTATTTTTCTCCCTCTGTTATCGGACTTCTAATTTCTATAATTTATTTTTTTCCGATTTTTTAGTACCTTCTTTTTTGAATGTGTCTATTTTGTTTTCATTTGTTTCAAAGAATTTGAAAATGACTGTTAAAGCTTTTCTGTTACTGCTGTTTTAAAATTTTTGGCAGATAATTCTAACATTTGACTCATCATGATAGTGTGTCAGGTTAAATATTTTTTTTTTCTTTCAGGCTACGATTTTCCTGAATCTTGGCACAATGGGATAATTTTTACTGCCTGCTGGACATTTTGAATGTGTTTTTGGAAATTCAGTGTCCTAGTTATCTTTTATTTTATGAAGTGGTCACCCCATTTGGCTTTGTCTCAAAGGTTCTGTCTTACAACCACAGACTGGATCCAATGACCATTTCATTTTTAAACACTTCCTGAATGAGACCACTTGTTGTTGGTATGTTCCCTTTACTGGTGCCCATTGGTCACCCTATCGCTAGGTGATGGAGGGGAGACGAGCCCATGAAAACCAATATTCAAGGCTTTTCCCCTTTTTGTGAGGGGATCCTCCTTGCCTAATGGGACAGAGATTTTTTTTCCCTGGTCTGGTACTTGTTTTGATGAGATCCTACTAGTTGCTGATACCAAATGGCTGGTGTTTCTTTTGGGAGGTGAGGCAAGATAGTCCCTGTGGGGAAGAACAGCATTTCTCTGATTTTTGCTAATGGGATTCTGATCCATTCCTTTTCCAATGCTGGCAGTCTCACTTAGTGTTGTTGGCTGAAGTACATTGGATCTAGGCAGGCTATGAGCTTAATGGGTTTGTAACGTAGGACTTGGAAACACCAGAACTCAGCTTCATTCTTCTGCTGAGGGGTGCTTCACCAGACTTCCTGGCTATGCTATTCCTTTAGCCCTGGAGTCTGTGGATAGTCCATGCTTACCTTTCCACTTATCAGAGTTTTCCTTTTGCTGTGTTGTATTGTTTCCAGAGTATTCCAGAAACTTAGCTGGAAGGAGCAGGGAAACATAAATTTTGCCATCTTTAATAAACCATCATTTTATACTTATATTTTATAACATTCAGAAAGAAATTAATATCATTTTCATAATTTCTTTGAGAAAATAGAAGAAAAAATGTCTATTAAAAAGGCAGCAAAATTCTAATAACATGTCTAACAAGATATTTTGAAAGATCAAGCATTTTTAAAAAGTGTTTTAAACATAGATGAAGAAATCTTCAAAAATACACTAATAAAGCAAACCCAGTAACATAAAAGTTAATAAATTATCACCAAGAAAGTTTTATTTCCCCAATTTAAGGAATTTTCATATTTTAAAATCAATTATGGTACGTGAATATATTAGCAAAATTTAAAAATATGAATCATAACATTGTTTCCATATATGTAAAAACAAAAAAATCAAAAATGTACAATGTTCAGCTTTGAAGATAGAAGAAATACAATGGAAAATATTTACCAATTATCTTGCATGTGATGGGGTCTTTGTTTATGCTAAAATAGAAATCATGTAGTTTTCTTGATATAGTTAAAATTACATATTAAAATCAATGAAACCTAAAATTAATTATTCTGATAATTGCCTATGAGGTTCATAAACTTGATGTATTACTTAAGTTCTTATAATTTCAGTTTCATTTGTAAATTCTCCATAATAAGAATTCTACTCCTCACAGAACTTTTGTAAGTTATAATGAAAAATTCACACACAGTTCTTAGTAAATAAAAAGCATTTTCTCAATAGTCAAGTGTTGCTGTTTGTGATTTTTATATTTAATGCCAAATTTATTATGTGATTAGTCTCATTCACAGAATGATTATATTTATAGATTATTGATTTAAAATACACTTTAATATAAATTCAAACCACTCCTTTTTAGTTACTTAACACGTATACAAATGTTTCACAATATGTTTACTACAAGAAGATTTTCCTCAGGTGAAAAACTGCTCTGAATGACTTCCATGTAGTAGGTGTTGTACTATAGGCTAGGGGTACAGATACTGCCCTGCCTTCATTCTAAAACTAAAATGTCTACCAACAAATATTAATGCTTAAACAGAAAATACATGCAGTGCTAGTGTAGGGGCATCAAACTATTCTGAAGGGTCTCAAAATCATTTCTGAAGGTTATTGAAAGAATAAATCTGAAGTAGAATAGCAGCAAACCGATGGGCAGGAAGAGTGCTCCAAGAGCTTACATTCTTCTGTGTTACTGTGCATGTGGAAAGACTCTGAGCCAAAACAACAAAGAGAAAATACAAAGAACTGAATGATGCTTAGTAATTCACTGGTCATCTGTGGCAAAAGAAGGACAGAATGAAATTTCTAAATAGGTCAAGTGGCAGAGAAAATTTGCCAAAGTTGCCAAAAATCAGAAAAAAAATACATAAATTTGGAACACAAAAATCAAAAGAAAATTTCTGAATTATCTTGAAAGTTGATCAAAACTAAATCACCTATATGGTAATGTATGTGTATAACAGTTAAGATAGGGACTTGATGATGATAAGTGTTGTCAAGGATGCAATGAAACAGCCAAAAAAAATTTTTGGAGTATTGATGATTTTTCAAATTACAACAAACTTTCTGCAGGAGAATTTAAAGATAACTGTCAAAGTGCAAAATATACCTAGTCATTGATGCTGAAATCCTACCTCTAGAAAGAAATACACTATAGAGTTGTATTGCATTTAATTAAATCACTGGTAGGCCTGTGGATAAGAAACCAGTGTATACATGTTTTAAATACAGTGGAATAGTATGCTATCGTTATACAGCATAAGAGAAGACTATAAGGCCCAAATGAAAAGATAATTTTTATGTGATACATGAATAAAAACTATATATGTATGTAAAAAGTACATATATATGTTTATAACATCATACATATACATATATATGTGTGTGTGTTTGTGCTCACACTTATATATGTCTCTGTACATTTAGCTATAGAAAAACATACAAGTAATTTTTAGGAGTGGTTACTTATGGAGATGTATATATGACCCCTTTGTACTAATTAGAAAAGTTAACTTTTTTTTTAAAGTATAGGATTTTTTATTGTGTTTATGACTTTATTAATTATTATGGGAAATAGTTTTAATGATGAAAAAGAAAATGGATTAATTTGGAAATGTGAAAGCACTCCTGAATAGTTCTGATTTAAATGTATTGAACATAATCTCTCATCTGCAATTTGACTTGACTGGGTTATAGTGGCTTTCTGAATAAGTATTGAAGAACTTGATTACATTCGAGCAATTCCTTGGAATTAACATTCAGAAAAGAGTTCATTATATTTTGTGGCAAACAATACACAAGACCCTGAATACCACTATACCTTTGAGAGTTTATTTGGCTCCAAAATTGTTTACTTGTTCCTTAGTGATTATAGAAAAATGGTGCAACTTCTATGGTTTTTCAATTGCTTATATGTAGAATGAGAACAATAACCCCAAGTTCTCCAGGGTGTTGAGAGGTTGATATTATATTCTATTGAATTTTGAAAGTGGTTTAAAAAATAGACTACACAGTTCAACTCAGCTGAGAAGGTCATTCAGACACTACATAAGAGTGTTTTGAGCTATCAGGTTTGGCACAAAGAAAAACATTGATACTAATATCACCTAAAGTAAATATAACTCCAAATGTATTTTCATTTTAGTTTTACTGTGTTCTTAAAATTAAAAATAAACTCCAATTTAAATTTATGCAGATTTGTTATTTCTCATAACTAAACCTAGTTATGTGTAAACAATTAGCCTATTAACCAATTACATGAAAAAATAGTTATAAAAATTTGCACCAACCAATATTTGTGTTCAATTATCGTTAGAAATCATCAATTATTTATGTGAAAGGAAACCATGGGATTTTCCTGCAGGAGGGCATGTTTCTTACTGCCTCTGCAGGATTAAAATTCCTCTAGCAAAATGACCCTCCTTCCTATACACCATATTTCACTGCAAAGTTCTCAGCCAGATTACCCTGGAAACCATAGATCTTTACCGCCTCATCGAGCAGAACTGATTTTGAATGGCATTATAGTACAAGCTGATTCAGATAGAGGTGACAAATTATTGCTGAATGGGCGCATGTAAACATTAAGGAGGAAGGAATCAACATTTTTGGATGGGAGGTCAAAATAAAACTGCAAAAGAATGGGTGTCCAATTCATTCTTTAAAGGAGTAATCCAAAGAATGTTGTAAAACAATTACATTTTGGGGGGCTGGGGTTGTGGCTCAGGGGTAGAGCACTTGCCAGTCATGTGTCAGGTGCTGTGTTCTATCCTCAGCACCACATAAAAATAAAATAAAGGTATCGTGTCCAACCACACGTAAAACAAAATATTTAAAGAAAAATTGCATTGTTTAAAGGGATTTAAGAAAAGTTAATTTCTTATCCTAAAACTCATAAGTGATATTAACTAAAGAAGAATCAGGTAAGATTAGAACAAATTTTCTACAACTTTTTTCTTATTTTCATTTTATAGGGAAAATGTAGGAATAAATAAAAAAGAGTATAAATAAAATAATATATTGAAAATGTCATAAGACACTTGCAGTTATTTTGAATTACCTGCCTTTCCTATCTAATGTTACAAAAGTCTACAAGCTTCAACAAGGTTGTTATGACTTTGTTTTGAGCCCTGGACTTGCTGACCTGAAACAGAACAAAGATGTAGAAATGACATTCACACCTCTTAATTGGTGTCATTAAGAGAATTTTTTTTTTCATGCCAGAGGACAAGTGAGAGACCTCCTTGAGATTACTATGCACTTGGGAAAACTGAAACTGTCTTCTAATGAGAACACAATGCTTGCAGCTCTTAAAAAGGCACCAATTAGCATTTGCTATATGCTTTAAAACAGATATTTTGCTCAGAAAGCATTCTAAGTACTTCTGGTATCCCAGAAGGGGAAAGGGAAAAGCTATGAGAAGGTAAAATATTGCATGCTAATTGTAGAGGTGATAGAAATTTTAAGGGGAAATTGAGATTCTGTATGTGTGCGCATTGTGTGTGCACATATCTGTGCATGGGAATTGGAGAAATGTTTGACAAAACCTCATTGATTTATTATAAAGCATGTCACATAAGAAACTGCTATACTTATTGAAAACTTGGCATGGCACTAGTGTGATGGTAAACGTCAGAAACCTAAAGCATTTTTTAAAGCAATTTTAAGTTTTGAAGAATGTGCTCAAGAAAAAAATGACCTACCATAAGTGCGAACATTTTTTTTTGGGCGGGGGTACCAGGGATTGAACCCAGGGGTGCTTAGCCAGTGAGCCACATCCCCAGCCCTTTTTCATGTATTATTTAGAAACAGGGTCTTGGTTAATTGCTTAGGAGCTCACTAAGTTGCCAAGAATGGCTTTAAACTTTCAGTCCTCCTGCCTCAGCCTCCCAAGCTACTGGAATTACAAACATGCACCACCAAACCACCATAAGTGTAAATATATTACCAAAAGATTTTTAAAGGAATTTCCTGTTTTGACTCAATATTACCTCTGGCCACTGATTGTCCTCTGTGTGTATGTATGTGGTATACATGCACATGTGTATGTTTAAAAGCCAGAGTGTGCCTCCTTACCTTCCTATAAGCAATTACATTATGTTAGAGGCATCTATAGCATCATTATCCAAAGAGTCAGTAAGTATTGTATGTATGTAACTGAAGATCTTCCACTACAAGACCATAATGTTTGTCTAACAAAGTTAAGGATGGTGCCTTTATTTTAAGGGAGTTGGTAGAATTCTGGAGAAGTAACCCTTATAGTCCACGTTGACTTTTCTCCTCTAAATTTTCAATGAATGAAGGTTCATTAAATACTTTATCTTAGATTTAATTTTCTTCATCTGTAAAATGTAGCATTTTGGATACATGTCTCCAACCTAGCTGCTTATAATCACCTCCAGACTAGAATTTAAGATAGAGTACTTGAAAGAAAATGTTTCCCACTCTAAGATTGATTATTTCCTTAGCATCTGGCAAGGTGGATAAATGAGAGCTTTTTTTATCCATTCCCTCAAATTTTCAATCCAAGTAGATTTTATTTTACAGAAGATAGAAAAGAAATTATCCCATTAAGTTCAAAGCGTGAATTCATCCAAGTTAAATCCTTTGCAGACACTGAGATAGTAGCCTCTTTAAAATGACAATATTATGTTCTCTTTCCCCTTTCCTGGAATCCTGCGTTATTCACTGTACAAAGTTGAATCCTTTCAAATCCAGAACTGGCCAGGGTGTCCTTATTGCCAAAGACTTGAATAAAACCTGCATTAGAGAAGGACCATTGTCCCCATCATCATGGTATTACAATAGTATAGGAAGTACATCCCAGTTTTATTTAAAATTGGCTTTGTCATGGATCACATAATTAAATAAATAAAAACCTATAATTAACACCATCAATTCTAATCTTGAACACACTCAGATTTTCTTGAACATTATGCTTTTAAAGTTTGGAGTTTTTGATGGTCAGATATAGTTTATCCCCCTGGAGTTTCATGTGCTGGAATTATGATAATGTTCAGAGGTGATGGAATCTTTAAGAGATTTACCCAGTGAGAGATGATTGGGCCATGAACAAGTTCATAAGGGTTTGGTGCTGGTTTTACAAAATGGGTTCAGTTATGGAGAAGTGGAGTAGTCCCCAAGAAAATGTATAAATGTGGAATCATCTTGCATGCCCCTGTGCATGCAGTAAGTTCCTTTTCAACTTTTCCACCATATTATGGAACAAACAGATACAGGGAAGATGGTGTTTGGAATTTCCATCCACAATGACCATGAGCCAAATAAACTTTTCTTTATAAAGTTTCAGCCTCAGGCATTATTATTTTATACAAATGGAAATTTTTACTTCCCTTTAGGTTCTTCTAAATTTACTGTTTTTTTTTTTAATTTGTTCTATTTAGTTATACATGACAGTAGAATGAATTCGGACACATCATACATAAATGGAGTGTAACTTCTCATTCTTCCTATTGTATAAGATGTAGAATCACAAATTGTGCAATCATATTGTACATAGGGTAATACTGTCAGATTCATTCTACATTCCTTCTTACCCCCAGACCCCCTCCCCTCCCTTCACTCCCCTCTGCCTAATCCAAAGTATTCTATTTTCCCTTAGTACCCCTTCCCATTATGAATTAGCATGCACATATCAGAGAAAACATTTGGACTTTGGTTGTTTGGGGTTTGGCTTATTTTGCTTAGCATGATGTTCTCCAGCTCCAACTACATTCATTTACCTACAAATACCATATTTCCTCCTCCTCCTCCTCCTACTCCTCCTCCTCCTCCTCCTCCTCCTCCTTCTCCTCCTCCTCCTCCTCCTCTTCCTTCTTTTTAACAGTCTCAGGCAGTTTGTTATAGAAGCACAAAATGGACTGAAAATTGAGCCCCAAATTTGAAATCAAATTTTGTTTTTATTTTATTAGTGTTAAAATACTCCAAATATAGGGTACCTAACAATTGATGTGCTATGTAAAACAGGGAATTTTATGGAAGCATAAGACACAGATCTTTGCCCCAACTCTTCACTGGTCTATCAGGAGAGAATGATGGGTTAACTATTCACTAAATATAGTAAGTGAGCCTACATATAGATGTATGAGAACAGAGAAAGTGTCATTCCATGAGCCCATCTTGATTTGAGTTTTGACAGATGAATGTGAGTGAGGTAAATAAATGGATAAAGATGATTTACCCTTTTAGAGAATGACAGGTGATTTTAAGTAGGAAAAGGCAAAATTACTTTTGTGTTTTAATTTTTTTTTCCTGTGGATAAGGGCAACACTAGAAAAAGGAAAGTGATTTCAGTAGTCTGATAACAGACGATGAGAACAAAACCAAAGTGGTAGACCTGTGGATGGATGTAGAAACACTGAAAAAAAAAGATTGTTTGGAAGTCAAATAAACTGGATGAGTGAATAATGAGTTGGATAATTTGAAGAAAAGAAAAGAATATGATGACTGATATTCCTGATTTAGAAATCAATTTATCTATATCTGCATTAAATATTGTTTAGTTTTGGGTTCCTAAAGGATAGATAAATCTTGTTTTCTTTATTTAACAAGTTTCAAATCTATTGAGAGAATGACTGAGGAACCATTGAAGATGGAAATCAAAATGTTATTTTTATTAACAATTAAAATGCAAAGTTAAATATAGGCTAAGTGAATTGCTGATTGATATCTCCTTGACTTGGACAGATTCACCCACACCTCCAGTTATAGGCACAATTAGGAAGGCTTTCTCTGCCTCCTCTCAAGCAGGCACCTTAGCTTCTCAGTGAGATAATACTCCTTTTGTGCAAGAAGCAGGATTCTTAAAGAAAGAAGCCCAAGGTTTGTTTCAAATACACACACACACACACACACACTCACAGTCATACTTACACACACACATGCACACACAAACATTTGTATCTATGCACTCATATGCCACATTTGTGTTAATGACAGACCACATATAAAACTGTTGTCCCATAAGATTATAACACTAGTGACATGGTGGTCATCTTTATGTAAATACACTACATTTGCCAAGTAACAAATTCACCTAATGATGAACTTCTCAAACAACATCTTTGAGAAGTGACTTGTTCTATACAAAATACATATAATCTTAAATAAAAGTGTGGAACTATTAATGCATATGTTTCTATATAGGCACTTTGCTATTTTCCTTTATTCTTATTAGGGTATATAGGAATTGCCATCTTAAGAATTTGATATAAGTGCTCTGATAAATGAGAAAAGTTTATGAAAAATATTATACTTAGAATTTAGCTGACATAAGTATATAATACTCTGATAGAGCAAAATGGGAACTTTAGCAGTTTAAGAACTGACAGGCTGTGGTTTTGTATGCTGAAACACGGCAGCTCGGCTTGCTGACATTTAACCATAGAGTCTTGCAGTGGCTAACAGCTGTAAAAGATAACTGCACTAGCAAAAACATGAAACAAAACAAGGGGAACAGAACAATTCTTCTTTAGGTTTACTGCAATAAAAGTTCCTAAGCTGTATGAGTTAAGACTATCTTGGTTGTTGGCAAGCTATTACCCACATAGGAATATAGAATGCACCCTCCAATAGAATTTCATCAACTCCCATTGCTTATTACCAGAAACTTACTTATGTATAAAAGTGAAAAATCCTTGTTGTGCTTGGGGCTCAGACTTTGGAAATTATCCCTCTGGGCCTTGGTGCCACTAATAAAGTGTTGCTTCCACATCTCTGGGTCCTGATACTTATTTCCTGCTATAATATTTGACTACAGAAATTTTAAAGGAATTTTGGATAATTATCATCCAAATATTAGTAAAACCCACAAAGTTGAATTTTTAAAAGTGCTGTGGTCTGAATGTTTGTTTCCGCCAAAATTTACATGTTGATACCAAACTTTCAATGTACCGGTATTAAGAGGTGGTCCTTCTACCTTATAAAGGAGACCCAAGCAAGCTGCCTCACCTCTTTCAAAGTCAAGGGCACAGCAAGATGTCACCACCACTGAACCAAAAGATGGGCCCTCATGAAATATGAAGCTTACCAGCACCTTACTCTGGAACTTCATAGCCTCAAGAATAATGACAAATAAACGTGTTTATAAGTCATCCTCTTTAGAGTATTTTTTTTATGGCAAACTGAACTGACACTGTGCTGCCTGTGGCTATCTATCAGTATGTTAAAGTAGTATAATGTAGTTTTCATATGTCACACTGATAGAAAATATTAAGCTTTTCTCTGAATAAAATCTGCTTAATATTTTGTGCTGAATTTCTGTAAGCTCATATATTTTCACTTATGTTTTAAATGTAAACTTGTGACTGGGTATTCATTTGTTCTCTGAATGAGATTGACACTAACAAAATAAGCAAAAGAGTTTAGGATTCATCATATGCAAACATCACTGTCTTTTACTTAATTCTTTGATACTGGACTAACAGCAGAGCTAAATTAATGAAGTTAGGTGAAAAACTTATGGGACATGATACCATACATGGTATCTTAGACATCTTTAAGTCAAGAGGCACTGTTAAAATTGACAACATAATCTCCCAGTATATTTTGGCTTTTTTTTTTCTTAATTAATCAAATGGATGTTTAAAATGAGAACTATGTGTCTCTGGTTTTTCATTAGTAAGAGTCAGGCTTCTAAGAGTTCCAGGAACTAGTAATGGGAGCATAAAACTAGGAGGAGGGTTCAATAGAAGTGCCATTTTATAGCTCATCTATTTCAATTGTTGACCTCAAATAAAAAATGGACTTTAAATATTTATATGGTTCTACTGATTTTTTCTTCATATATAAGTAATACATGAATCATATGGTTCTCATCTTATTCACCTTACATTTTTTTATTTTATTGTGTCTCTCAGGCACATCCATTTTTTTTTCCTACCTTTTCACTCTCTTCTTCTGTGTACTCTCAGGTCTTCCTTCAAAGTGTGGAATAGTGTTCTCTATTTTACTCATCTTTTTTATCACTTGTTCTGGGTTGAGTGATATCTCTTTGAAAAGATATATTCAAGTGCTAAATCCTGATATCTATGAATGTCCTCTTATTTGAAAATAGAATTGAGGACATACCAGATTAGAGTGACCTTTAATCCGATTAGTAACATCCTTATATAATGAGGAAATTTGCACACAGGAACACCAAGAGGAGAAGGCCAAGTGAGATGGAAGTAGAGACTTTAGTGATGTCCCTTCCTAACCCAAGGAATGCTATCATTTGCCAGCAACCCCAGAAGCTGGGGAAAAAATAAGAAAGGATTCACACTTAGAACTTTCAGAGATAACTTGACCCTGCCAACACTTTGATTTCTATAACTGTGATGGAATAAAGTGTACTGCTTTGAGCCACTAAATTCATAGTATTTTAAAGAAACTGCATTGTGAAATAGGAAAAGTTAGTGTTACTCTACTATTAGTTATTTTTTGTTTATAAAACAAAACTATGTTATGGTACAATAGGCACACCTAAATATATGGAGATAAAATGTTTTTCCATTGATCAAGTTCAATATTGATAAGAAGAATGTTAGATACATATTCACTAAGCTTGAACAACTATTGCTCAATGTGTATGCATACATGAATAAATTGAGGTCATTATTCCTCAATTTTATTCTGATTTAGGATATTATTCCTGAATATTAGCCTAAGTTTTCATCTAATAGTGCTGCAGTCCCAGCATCTTTTTTGTGTGTGCTAAGTAGGACAAACACTACTGAGGGACTCATTTTCCCTCTGCCTTTAGAATACATGTCTGAATCAGCTAGTTTTACTTTTGCTCCCAGGCCTGTGATGACATCTCTTTGCATATAACTTCATCTTACCAAAATTTAAAATGAATTTTGACAGAGAATGAGAAGTTTCTTCTTAATGATGAGTTCTGTCTTCTTACAGATTGCAAAGAATTTTAATGGTTTGAATTTTAGACATTTTTTTTTCTTTAGGCTATTTTGCAGCCAGGAGAGAATATTAAGGGAGCATTGAATTAAGGCTAGAAATGGCAGGACTTGCAGACCAGTAGAAAGCAGAGGTCTCTTAAAACATCCTGATGGAAGTGGCCAGGAAAGTCTCTGCAACTAGGATAGTTTGAATAAATCTTTCACCCCTGCATGTGAGTCCTGACCTATAGTCACTGTCTAAGGAGGTCTGATCACTGAGCTCCAATCCAGGGTGTAAATTCTTTCTCCTCATCGGAATCCAGAGCCACAGACTTCTTCATACTCTAAGACCCCTATATAACTGACGAATTTCATTGTAATTAGAACTAATATTATTTCAGTATGATATTTCATCATTCTCTCTAATAATTTGGGTGATTTATAAATTTGAAAATGTTGTTTCTATATCCCTATAAATTAATGTACAATTTTTACATTTAGCCCTGCATACTTATGAATCACATTAACATAATGTGGTTTGCAGTATTGCAGGCAAAATAGACAAAGCTAGGGCACCAAAAAAATGATTACTATCCTGAAGCTCCTCTTTTTGCAGGACAATGTTGGAATTTTATTTTTTTCAGTTAAATATATCCCCAAGTTCTCTATTTTTATTAATTATAATTAATTTGTTTAATATTATAGGTCACTATGATATTTAATACTTAGTTTCATTTTAAATTTCTTTATGCTCCAGGAATTGCCTGGGCACTAGAAAAAAATTGTGGGTAAAACATATTTTTACAACTTTTCATGTACCATTGTACTCAAATCCTCTAACAGATTATATTTAATCTTGAATAACAATTTTTTTAACTCTACAAGAAACCTCTAGGTAAACTTTTCCAGTATCCTATTTCTTTTTTAATTTCATCATTATAATACAAAAGGGTTTTCTAATTCCTGAAACAAATTATAATAAAAGCCAATGAAATGTTAAGTGGAATACATTAAGATAGCTAAGATTTTCCCCTTAATAACTACAAAACAATAATTTTGTTGCTCATGTTCATGAATCTTCATGTTATGGGGAATACATATGCAAGCATTTTAATATATTTAAATATTTTCTGAATTATCATTTAATGGATAGGACATAAATTAAAAAGAGAAATTTCATTCAATGATAAATAAATTAAATAGAGAAAAAGTATTTAGAAAATCCAGTCTTAAAAGTCAGTTTCTAAAATCCTTGACAAATAATTGAAGCTCCTGAAAATATTTAAATCTTCTATTCTCTTCTTACCACCATACACATTTACTTAATTGTGGTTTTTCCTTTTTTCTTTCTTTCTTTCTTTTTGCCTGTGTTATGTTAATTAGTAGAAAGTAAAAAAAAAAAAAACTGTAGAAAATTTTACTTTGAACTCTTATTCTTCCTCAATCCTATTTCTGATTTTTATAGTCTATGTGAAATTTCTCTATTACTGAATGAAATATCCTAATCTTTTTTTAAATTGATACTAAAATATATCAACAACACAGAGAATCTTGAGCTATCTTAGAATGTACATAGTGTAATTTTTATCAAAATGGAAGTTTTTTTTTTTTACTTTGCTTTTGAATTATTATAACTTTAAGTGTATTGGAGAATAACAAACCTTTTGGATATTGACTGAGTGATAGATATACTAAGACAGATAAGACATCTGTATGCTTTATTAGATGCAATTACTTGTCCTAGACATTACAATTCAGAAAACTTTTAATTCTCTGAAGACCTATGAGCCATAGGTTCAGATATTGTTGTAGGTACATGGGACTTCTCAGTAAAGAATAAACATTGTTCTACACTCGAAGCATTCCAGAAGATAAGGGGGAGCATAAGCATTAATGTAATAAGTAGGTAAATCATATAGCAAACTATAGGATGCAAATAACAATAAGAAACATGGATAGGGAAAGCATAATTTCTTTAGCCTGAGAAAGGACAATAGGCAGGTGGTTGTGTTTGTGTGCACACGTGTGTGTGTGTGTGTGTGTGTTTTGGGAGTTGGTAGAAATCATTGAATGGGTGAGGTTTTAATCAAGACCTGAAGGATATGTAAAATTAACCAGACAGGTTTGTGAAGTAATAGCTAGAACAAAGCCCCTACATATAGAAGGTGACTATCACACCTGAGCAACATACCGATGAGGTCAGCATGACCAAATTTCAGTGAACCAGCACTAGACTGCTACAGGCAAAGTCCAAGAGTTAACATGGGGTTCTTGTAGGGACTTGAAAATCATACTGAAGACTCTGGCTTTTTATTGTGGATGAACTGAGGAATATGTATATACTTTTGAATATGTTTACATTTAAAAAGTCTTACTATAGCTGCTATATGGAGAATGGATTTTAGAGGGACAAAGGTACATAAAGAAAGATAGGTTGGGAGACCAAAGGGTAGTATAGTTTAAGAATGAGTGGGGACATCAAAAGGAACAGTAGTATATTAGTCAGCTTTTCTTCACTATGACCCAAATATCAGACAAGGACAACTTAAAGGAGGAAAAGTTTACTGTGGCTCATACTTTCAAAGACCCAGTTCATGTTGGACCAACTCTATGGCATGGCTTTTGGACCAAGAACAGCAGAATATTATGGTGGTAAGGATTGGTAGAGGAAAGTTTCTCCATTCATAGTAATCAGAAAGCAAGAAGTGAGCACGAGAGAGAGAGAGAGAGAGAGAGAGAGAGAGAGAGAGAGAGAGAGAGAGAGAACAAAGGAATAGGGACCAAGGGGGAAGAGTAACCCTTTCAGGGCTTGTCCCCTGTGACCCACCTGATCCAGCCATGGTTTACAGTTAGATAATTCAAATTAGCACATCTTGGTTAGGTTACAGGTACTCTAATTTAATAATCACAACTCTGAATATTCCTGAATTAACATAGGACCTTTGGGGGCACATCATATCTAGACTATAACACTAAGATTTGAGTCAACATGATTGCTTTATATAGAGCTTTCCTAATTTTGGATGAATGAAGTGTACAGATTCATAAAGCATATTTATTTTCTATATTGGAAAAAAAATTTGAAAGAACAAGATGGCACAATAATTAAAATAGTATATTAAAATATTTATTTATTGAGTAGAAACCTTCTGTGTATGTCCAGGGCCCTATAATATGTTTGCATTTAAAAAAATTAAACAAAATTTCTTTTAAAAATTCAAATAAATATAAAAATCTATATACATAAATCTAAAATTAAAAATAAATTTATATTAGTTATTCGAATGCTAAATTATAACAAAATAAGAATATTCCAAATATATTGTTATATATATATATATGTATATATATTAATCAGTCTTATAGCTATATCTGTCAATAATACTATATGTTACCTATACGTTTTAAGAGTAGTCTTGTTTTAAAAATAAAGTATTTTAAAACAATTTTTAAAAGTGTGGCCCAAAGCTGTATTTTTATGGTTAATATATTCAAAATTATTAAGCCTAATTGATTCTATTCTCTGTATCATAGCAAATTCATTTGAGTAATTATTCTCCATAGGATTTGAGACATCTGGTAAATTCTGAGAAAATTCTTCCAGATGACATTGTCTGTTTCACTTTTTAAAACTTTACAATATTAACATTTCAGTCAAAATTGTATATCATCAGCCATTTTGTCTTTATTTATAGTATCATTTTTCACAAAATTATTTTTAACACAAAATTTCTCAAATAATTTATTTCTATTATTTAAATACATTGCCAATTAAAGTGGTTGTTCTTAATGACAGTTCATTAATGATAGAATACATTCTAAAATTTTGATTTACTCAGTTGATTGAGAGGTATCAATCTATTATTGGAATTTATTTACTTGACTTTCATGAAATACTTAGGCTAATGAAGTTATCACATTAATAGCAATCATTTAATTTCCTATGGTCAAAAGAGCATTAAAAAAACATTATCTTAGAAGATCAGTTATTTGATCTAAATGAAAATTCTTGCATCATAGATGATATGCAAATGTAGTTCTGTGGCTAGAATTTTTTAAAATTTTTCTTTCAACCATAAAATTTAAATAATACTAACTTTTGAAGTAGAAGCAGATATATCTTCTTCCTTTTTGTTTTCATTTGTTTAGTGATATTAGTATTATACCCAAGGTAGATGATAAACATCAAATTAAGGTATTATGCAGGTTAAATGCTTGCATCAACTTTTTTATGAAATAAATTTAGTATTTAATTTTACATTTAGCATGCATCTTCACTTTTATTGGGCCAATTGCTGCCTAAGAATTTTGTAGAATTTTGGAGGTATTTCTAACAATACAATAATTAAGGTTTATACCATATAATGGCAGAAAGAAAAAATGTTTGGAGTGTTGACAATTCACTTTGCATTCCACAGGAACAGACTTGTATTTTATTTCCTACAGGTATTTTTTGTTTATGTAATAGATGATTTTTTCATTTCTCACCATTTATTGCCAGCTGACAATTGCATAGCACTAGACAAACCATGGCACATTGGATCTGAGAAGTGACTTGCAAAGGCAGCATAATCCTCCCGGAACCACTAGAAGCTGGAAGGCCACAACAATTGTTTGCCATTTGTGAATTAGAGTTGCTTGTTAAACCAGTGAGCATTTTGCATGATATGCTTAAATGAGAAGTGTTAGTTACATTGAATTAGTTTTAATGGAAAAAGAGGTAGATAATCTTTATACACAATTTTTAGTTCTAACTCAGTTGAGAAAATTGCTGTGTGCACAGGCATGTCAGTCACTAGTAGATGAAGTCATGGGAGAGTCTGTAGTTCAACAAAGTGCATATTTGCTTGTTTTAATGCAACTGTTAGGAAGATTGCATCATTAAAAATGAAAAAAAAATATTGCTCAATAGTTAAATTGGAAAAGACAGTGGGGATACAAAAGCAAACCACGGATATGCAAGCAGTTTGCATGGTAATACTAGGTATAAAACAAAAAAGTAAAGCAAAGGGTGATTTAACATTTTGCTCTCTGAATTAAAAAAAAAAATACAAAGAGTAAAAATGGAAGCTAAGAATAAGTTAGACCATAATTCTGTCAATCAAACAGCCTAAGTTGATTAACTCATTTGAGAAAGAAACAATACTGAAACCAAGTAGTCCAACATCTGTGATGCAAAGATAGAGATGCTGGATGTCCTCTGGCCTAGAACATTGAGCACTTTGAATTTGTATTTTTAGTGGAGTTATAAAATAGATTTCCATAATTCCTTACACAATGGGAAGGAGAAAAAAAAGGCAAAAACAAAGACTCTGATAGGCAGCAGATGTCCTGAGACACATCCACAAGGCAGATGGCAGCAATGTGTGAACAACAAACAGACCTTGGGATAGAAACAACATGATGATTATTATTTGAAGAAATTTCTGAAATATTTTACATTATGTTACATGCATGTATGAATATGGCATAATGAATCCCACTATTTTGTATAATTAAAATGCATGAATAAAAGAAGAACTTAGTAAAAATAAGGAGAATTAATGACTGAAATGACCTAAAACAGTGTAGCAGTTAGAGATAGGGATTTGAAAGAGAGAGAGAGAAAAGAAAGCATAGAAAAGGAGATGGGAAGATAGAAATGGGGGTGGGGGATAAAAAGAAAGAAGAAAAAAATTTTTCCATTGGAATTAATATAAAAGAAGAATTCCAAACTAGATGTTGTAATGCTCAGCAGATAACTAGCTTTAAAATTAGAGTTATGATCCATATAAAGATGAAGTAAAATGTCTGCCTATGTCATACAGTGCTGCAAAAGCTTATATCAATACACAAGTATATTTAAGTAAGACACATATCACTCTCCCCTTCTTAACAAAATTTGTTGTGTATAAACATTTCTATAAATCACCTCCTTCCTCCAACCTGTCCACATATGTACAGTATTTCAATCATTCTGAATTTAATTTAAAATTTTTTTCATCTTTTTTTTTGAATATAGCCTTTTTATTGACTACTTTAAGTAGAACAAACTAAATACATATTTAACAGTTTTGGTTCATTTATACAGTACATTAAATAAGTTATGCACAGAGTTAAGTAACAAAAGTTCCTATCAGAGTAAAATGACAAAGCACAGAAAAATCAGACTAACGCATTCTGCGGGTGGTTTCACATTCATGTCCCCCTTTGAAAATTGCACTCTGCAGCTTAGTTTTCTATTTATTTACATTATCAGCTTTCTTTTATGGACGGAGCCTTTGTAGCCTTATCAGGAACTTGGAAAGCCATGTCAGTGGGCTGAAGTCCTCTTAGCCAAACAGCCCTTTCAACCATTCACCGAATGCTTATTGCTGCTTCTCTCTGCTGACTCCAAGGCAGGGATGGGGCTGTCCCTGACAGACACCAGCCACACATGCCCTATTTGGTTTAACCATCAATGAGAGTATACACTGGCAGCTGGAGGCCTGACCAGATGGGAGGTGCGTAAAAGTCTTTCATTGAAAGGAGTTTGAAGAAACCAACCTACTTAAAAAGTAAGCAGAATTTATTTAAATATTGAGGATTCATTGGGTTATGAACAGCTAGCCAATAGAACTGTGATAAGTTGAAGAAGATTGTTTAGAATAGTTGATTCACCATTTATCTACATAAGTGGAATTCATGGCACATTTTGCTTGTCTTAACACAAATATATTTGCCTTTTAAGTGGTTTTATCAGTTAGTTTTCATGTAGACACGCTAAAATATGTTATTTAACAATCATAGCTTCTTTTTTCCTTTTAATATATTTTATATGACTCACATATAAACAGCACCACAATTATTTAAAGTTGCAAAATACCAATAACTTCATTATGTAAAACTATGAAGGAATATAATATCCACATTATAAATAGAATGATGGCAGTTTATATGAAAATGCCACTGGACCAGTAGTATAAAGACTGAATTGTTCAGCATAAAGATTGAATCTTCATTGTGTTGTGGCAAGTGACATGAACTGGTTATTTATCTGCACTTGCTGTCTTTAAATATTATAATCTATTACCACAGAAAGTAGGACCTCCTAATTTTAAAGCCAACCACATGTAAATTACAATTCATTGAACATATACAGAGATTTTTATTCTTGCATTGCTTCTTTAGCTGTCTTCATTACCCCTTTTTGAAAAGAAGCACATTTCAAGAGCAGGACAATCACATTGTTCTAGGTATTACGTAACTTGTTAAAACAATAATTTGCTGACTTTTTCTCTTCAGTTTACAGGTACAAACTATTAAAATGAATTGATATTTTTTGATGGCCTTAAAGATTTGGATATTTGCTTGAATAGTTTATTGGCTATATATCCACTTTATTTTCACGAGACAGAATATTTTATAGCATGATTTTCAGTAAGCCATATTCTAATCAGCTCTCCTCAGTAGTAGAATCAATATCATGTTGAAAATGTTTTATATCCAAACATTTCTGGCAAATATTAAGTTTTAATTAAATCATGATTAGTATTCAAGAATAACAGAAATAATAAGAACTTAGTTACAGAAATTTCAAGAGAATAGGATTTATCTTCCTTTGAAAGTTTCGATAATTATTTTAAAGTTTAGTCAGAATATAATCTAATTTACTCAAACCTTGGTGCATGTTGACAAGGTACTTTCTATATAATTTTTAATAATTATTATCAATTTATACTGTAAAAGGGAAGCAACAGTCCATGAGGATAAGAACAGCGCTGACAGTTTTTTCTTTTCAAATTACTGTATCAATGTGAATTGAGTTTGGCTTTGAATAAGAGAAAAGTCCTTGATAATAGTGCCTTAAAAAAATTAAAGTTGATTTCTGTCACATGAAGTCAGATATGCTATAGTAATCCATGAACCCTGGGTACTCTAATTCTTATTTTCTTTCTAGTGTGTCATCCAGAGAATAAGGTTTCACCTCATGACCTAGGATGTTTTTTCTAATGGGAGCTGTCATTATAGTGTTCCAACCAGCAAGAGGGAGAAAAGAGGTGTGTCTGTGCCCTCTCATGTATTCAGACATTTCATAAAATTTATATACTCTACAATATTTCCACTGACATCTCACAGGTCAGCAATGGTTCAAAGGCCACAGCTAGTTTTGAGGAGGGCTGGGAAATGTAATATTTACTTTGGTACTCAAGTACCAAGCAGAAATCAAAAGTTGTCACTATGGTGGGAATATTGCTATTGCAAAGGTTAGTCATTTCCAAATAATTATTTATCTGTGCACTCCCAGTGTTGAAAATAATATTAATAGCATTGGATATATATATAAGCAGAAACTATGTTAGACCTTTGTTGAAATTCACATCCCTAATGTTCTCTGCAATCTTATTGCATAATTTGATTTTAACAAATATGCTCATGAAAATTGACTGCTTAATTAACCAAAACCTTAGTCTATATTTCCTCAAAATATTTTTAATTTTTCTCATAAAATTAAATTTAAAAAAGGTCCATCTTCAGCTTTAAAATGGTCAAATCAATATATCATAGTGATTAAAGGAGTAGAATCTTGAGTCAGACTTTCGTGTGTGTGTTCATGTGTGTGTGTGTGTGTGTGTGTGTACATGTGTAGTACCTGGGACTGAACCCAGTGGCTCTCTATCACTGACCTACATCCATGGACCCCTTATTTTTTTTCATTTTGAGAACAGTTTTGCTGAGGCTGGTCTTGAACTTATCATTATTCCTCAGCCTGAATCACTAGGATTATAGGTGTGGAATACCATGTCCAGCAGACTGATTCAATTCTAATATAGGTACTGGTAACAGCATTGGAGTAGTTGTTTGAAATCTCGTTCTCTTTGTTTCTGTATCTTAAAATGGTATATAAATCTACAATTAATATAATTAAGTTTTTTAGAATAATCCTTTTGCAGATAAACTATTAAGAGAACCCATTTTTCAACCTTCTGATATTCAGGTTCTTTTATTTTTGTGAAAACTGCTATTGACATCTAACCAGTAGAGTATAGCTAATAAGATGTACATGATTATACATATGTTATCTGTTGACTGTATATAAATTGCATTATTCCTCCTGCACAGAGATTTTCTCTCCCTTCATGACTTTCAGGAAGTAGTAGGGAATATTGGGCAGGCATGATGGGCAAGAAACTAAGGATGGCCATTTGCTGACATACAGCAAGTAACTAAAGCCCTTAGTTTGACAGTCTACAAGGACCTGTGATCATGCAAGGTTAGAAGCAGATTCTTTCCCAGTCAAGCTTCAGATGAGATCCATGGCCTGATCAATACTTTTCAGATTTTTAACATGAGATCCTGAATCGGAGGATCCAATAAATCTGTGTACTACTTAATGACCCACGGAAACTGAAGAAACTTGTGTGTTGTTTGAAGCTTTCAAGTTTGTATTGATTTGTTAAGCATTAAGAGAGCGCTCGTTCAAGAACCTAACAAACATAAAGTTTTGATATGGTGCTTGCTAGCTATTTTTGTGACAAGTGACAAGATCATAAACTTTGAAATCACACAGATCTGAATTATAAGTACAGTGAGTACTTCTGTATTTTTCCTCCAGCTGTATAACTCTGAAAATGGCAGTGTGTATTAGGGGTGGGATCATGTTTAGTCCTGTTCAGTTTCTTCCAGGTAAATATGATAAAATGAAATGGAAGCAAAGAAGTTGACAGTTTGTACAGTTTCAATTGACCATAAAAATCGAGTGGGGGAAAAAGTAATGGAACACATGATGAGGCTGACGCACAGTGACAAGAAGGTGGCCGCAGTGGAATATAGGTCCAAAAGATTGTGAAGACACATGCATAAGTGGAGAGGGGCAGGAAAAATATGAGGTCTTGATTTGAGAGGGATGTGTGATATTGGGATAATGGAGATGTTGCAGTTATTGCTAATGACATTTATTTATTTATTTATTTATTTATTTATTTATTTATCTATTTATTTGTTTATTTTTGCATGTGTAGCATAATACAACTGAAAGTTTCAGGAAAAAATGAGGGGGAAGTAAAACATAGACTAAGATTTTGCGTTTTTCTGAACTCCAAAGCCAGAACTAAGTGGTTATGGAAATTACTCAGAAATACGTCCAACTATTTTTGGGGCATCATGAGTGATCCAAGAACTAAAAACCTCAGGAAATGAGGAAAGTCCCAGAGGTTTGTCAATGCTAGTAATACTAAGTAGTTTTACATACTATAAAGAAGTGCTTTGGTCAAGTTTTATGTGCAATAATTGCATTACTGGGATCATGTTAGAATACAAAGTTCTAGGCTGATGGCAGGTTAGTGACCAAAAATTCTGGTTAGGATACAGCAATTTCTATCTTAACAAGTCTTTTAGGTGATGTGATATGCACTAAAGTTTGAAAAATATTGGTGTAATAGTAATGACATTAAATCCAAAGATGAGGACTTTTGGTAAACAGAGGTAGAAAGAACTGGAAGTAGCAAGGAGGAGCAAAGCTGACAAAGTTGATCCACCCATTTGGGGCTCTGGTGGACAGAGAGGTAGGAAATGCCTAGTTTATAATAGGCCCAGTAACTAGCCTACTAGCCTGTATTGACCAGTTATTCTACAATAGGAAATATCCTGTACATTTCACATAGATTATCCATAATAATAATAATAATAATAATAATAATAATTAAACAACTACTTATTCTGGTAATTATGCTTGCAATCTTCATTTTAGAGAAGGAAACGGACATGACATCATGCTAACTGGCTTGCTTAAGAAATGTAGAAAATTAATTTCCTCTCTTACTTATTTTATGTATTTTAAAATCAAATCAAACTTCATTTCACCAATCCTGCTGAAATGGCAGCAACCATTATAAATTTTTCATCGTCACTCTGCCTAGTTTGCATGTTCTTCATAGCATCAAATGGACAATGTCAGAAATTCCCTGGTGCATCTTGTATGATACTTCGGAAGACTCACTAGAATAGTAGAATTGGAAGGAATTCTGAATTTGCCTGCTCTAAATTTTCTCATCTGTAAGGCTCAATAAATTAGTTCTTGACACAAAATGTCAGCAACATAATTTGATGAGAACTTCTGGCCCTCATCAAAATTATTTTTCAACTCTACACTCTGCGTCTTCAATTGTAGCATATTAAGTTAAGAACACTCATGCTATGCCTAATTTCTCTTTGCTCAAGCTTGCTGTTAATCCATGGCTGAAACTGTAATTTTCTAGAAATGTGCCACCCCCAATTCTTCCCACACACAGGTGCCAGAGTTAATCTAACTAAAATGCACAACTGATCATGTTACTTCTCTGATTTAAATGCCTTTTAAATTCCCTATTGCTTACAGCTGTGTAGTTTTAAAATTTAATTTTTTTTTTTTTTTTTTTTTTTAGTTTTCGCTCAGAGAAAAGTGATAAAGAATGTTTCATGTTTTCTAAAACCGAATTCCTTATCTGTCTCTCTTTGTCTCTTTCTCTCTGATCTGAGCTAGGTGTTATTTTCCAGTCCCTCTTGCAGTTAAGGACAGCCAAATGTCTTGATCTCAACCAAGGAATGCAAATGGAAAGGAGATTGTCACTTCCAGTTCCAGTTTGCTAGGGGAGCAGGTATGCTCTGTTCATCTGCTCTCCTCACTTCTGCTGAAATCATGATCTGGATGACCCCAGAAGCAGTGTTGAAGTCTTTAATTTTTTAGTGACTCAGTGGAATGTAGCATTCCTGAATCCCCAGTGCACTGATCAGAAAATAACATTTTTGCTGTATGTGAATGAGATGTAAATTTTCATTATGTGATCACATAATTATTTCTGAATTTATCTTTCATTGACACTCATACTCGTTCAACATATATGGTCCTCTAATTTACGACTCCAGGATGCCTTATCAATATTTCACATTTTGTACTCGAATTACCCGTTTAGAGTCTGTTCCAGCCTTTAGACTGTGAGAGCTGATTAAAGGGATGGTGTCCAGATTCATCTGTGAACATCAGTTGATCCAAACAGGAAAATTGTTGTGCAATGTCTCAGGTTGAGTCTGCATGCTTAAATATTTTGCCTGTTTGCATCAAATAGATTAGTGAACACGGTCAGACTGCACAATTTCAGAATCTTTAGACTTATGAAATGGAAGTAACCTACACATTTATGAAGAAAACACTATTTAAAAAAATTTGTGTAAAGCATTTGGAAATACTAGTAGAATGTAACTGCCTATTTAGAAAGCATCACTGCTTTAAAAGCTATTGGAAATTACATGTTTTATTTTGTTATCTTAAAGAAAGCTTGGGATGATGCAGAAGGTTATACTTATATTTTTAAGGTGCAATTATGTCCTCCACATCTCTTGGTTTCTTTTGGTGGTTAAAAGTATAACTGTGTGAAATGAATTAACCAAGGTAGCAATTAGTGTGCTGCAAGGTATCATTTGCTAAATGGGTGAGCATTCACATGGAGAAACACTTTACACTAAAAAACTAATTTACTTTCAGAAATCAATACCTATATCTTTTTGGTTCAAAGTGGTTTATGGAATATAACCTCAACAAATTGCAAAAATACAATCACCATTGTACTTTGTGGCTATCTTTAATAACAGCAATGCATAGGAAGTGAAAATAAAATTTAGTTGAATGACGTTCATATGTAAATTTTGAGCATGAAAATTTGGAAATCACTATGAGAAAGTAAAACAAATTTTTTAATTTTTATTTTTTGTTTATTTTTAAAGTTTCTTGATACCCTGATTTTCATGAACTGGACATAATAAAAAATCATAATTTTGACACTGGAAGTATCCTTAAAGAGATTAATGGAAACACTTATCACTATTTAATAGAATCTAGGAAAAGAACCCAGGTACTTTGATTTCCATTAGCATGCCCACTACCAATGCTTCTCAGTGGATGTAGTGACTGCTAAGGAATAGCTTGCACATTTTTGTACCTTTTCTAGTTGTCACAAAGATTGTAGAACACTACTGCCCTTTAGTGTGTAGGGATAGAGAAGACCCCATTCCTCCCCCCCCCCAACACTCCTATCATTCCACACCCAGTGATTACTAAATATTCAAATAAGTTAAACATGTTTATAATTATCTTAGAATCCATTTAAAACAAATATTAGAATAAAGTAGTTTTTGAAGTTCTAATATATACAAAATGTCCTCCATATTAAAATTTCCTTTAAGATAAGGGAATATTCAAAATTGTATCCAGTGGCTTCTCATATTGGAAAGTCTTATCCCCAACAGCAATACTGCTCTTGTTATTTGAGCCATCCCTAACACCCTATCAGTCTTAGGTAACTTGGACATTCTTGCCACTTCTACATATAAACACTATTTTTGCTTTTATCACATCCTGTAGTGATGTGTTTCTTTTTCCTTAGATACAAAAATAAATCTTAGTTTATTTTAAATCACTTTTTATTAATTTACTCTTTATATTATAATTATCTTATTATACTAATTTTTAAAATGTGTTTTAGATCAGTTTAAAAGGGGACATTATTACTGTTTCTATCAAGGTTTAGTATTTTAATATGAAATCACTGTGCTGTAATTGAAGCACTTCATTTGAATCCCTTTCAAATATTTGGTTTTTTTTCATCACTAATTCTTTCTGAATATGTGTTTAGGAGGTATTGTTATAAGTGCAGACCAAATAGCTACATAGATATGATCCAATCTGAATATATATTTCACCGTTACTTTCAAGATACATTGCATTTCTACTGCACATTTGGTCTCAATTTCATATTTTTATTTCATAACACATGCTAACTACTATTAGGTTTTATGTCACCAATGTATTATGGGTGAAATGCAAATTTTGTTACAGTTTAGAATAACAGATTTTATCATCTGGAGAAAATGTGTTAATCTCTACATTAAATAAATGCATATGGATATTGTGTACCTGTGTTTGAGTATTCTATCCATCATTATCTTCAACCATAAATTGTGAGATCTTCTTTTCATGTCCCATAACTACGGATTGGATAGACTCCCTACGTTTTCAGACAATTTGTCCATAATATGATCTATGAAGTTCAACTTCATCTTTTTCAAACTTTGGATTCACATTCCTATATGTCATTTATCAATAGTCTGATCTGAAAAATCTGGACAATGATACAGTCTGTACTCTCACTCTGTTCCTTTCTTTCTTTTTACCAGTAGTCCTCTTTCTTTCATTGTGTTGGAGTCTGGGAGGGAAGATGAAAAAATGCAAATGGACTTTGTGTTACCTATTCAATGCTATAGCAATCATTTTCTGAGGGTTGGTGAATATGTGAGATCATTTATGTGCTCCAAGTGGAAGGGATTGTAGAAAGCCTGAGATCTGCCAAGAAGCGGATGTTGGCAAATTAATTTTGTGTTTGACATTAACTTCTAAAAAGGTCTGGTTGGTTTGCCCCACTTATCTAGAGATCCAAGAGAAAAAGAATACGAGTGTGAGGTAACAGACATTGCAGAGCAACTGCTATCCTATGTAATTAGGTCTACACTTCTTAACATTGATCTTCAATTCCTGTTTTGTTTTTTCCTGGTGCATTACTGGTAAATGGTAGTTTGATTAAGTAGCAGGTAAAGTGTGGCAAATGTTTATAAGTTATAGAGGTTGTATCTTGTGATTTTCTTTTAAAAGTGGAAATACTATGCTGTGATTGGTTTCACGTTTGTGGATTTACCTACAAATCCAGGACAAGAGGAAAAGTTCTTTCTATATTCTATATTATACATGCACTTTATGGATATTAGTTTCTAAAGGTCTTGACATTTCATTCTAGTTAGGAGTAGTTTGTTTCTATGTTGCCTAGATGCAGTGTATAAGCTGGATCATTAAGGTTTACATCCAATCTGTATTTTTAACCCTGTTTAGAAAAGTCCAAGTCGGTATATGCTGTGTTTGGTATCTTCCTTAGCCAATCCTTCCTTTCATTAAAAAGCCTTTTTAACATTGGATATGATTGGAATTAGATGGTCTATAGTCAGAGGTGTTGATTATTAAGTGTTTAGGAATTCTGCACACTTATTAAACACAGCTACTATTAAACATTAAGACAAGTTTACAAATGAATGCATAATTAACCAAAAGTTATTATGTTCTGATTATTTTGCCACACTTTATTATTATCTAAATTTTTGCAGTCATTTATAGTGTGTCTCTGTGGCAACATCTATATTGAAATCTATGTGCTAAAAATACTATAGAATATGTTACTGAGAATCTCTTCTCAATTCCACTTTTTGTGACATCAAATTGGTAATTTGAAATTGGCTACAGTGTGAAATCCATATTGTGGAATTGGAAAATGTACAAATAATAGCCCAACTACCTACCTTCTCTGAGCAATCACTATCACACCACGTTCAGAAACTATTTCTGTCCATTATAGAGATTAGGGTATATTAGTCCTTTTAGTGACAATATGTTTGTCACTAACTAGAAAATAATACACTTAATTATGGGTTAACTTAACTGATGGCTATTAAATCATACTGATAGTCATTATTAACTATGGAATGGTGATATTCCTTTTTTCAGTGTTTTCACATTTAGTAAGTATAAAACTGTCCAAACATTTCAGGTGGTTTTCTTACTAAAGTTTTTCTAGGAATCATTTAGACACAGTTCCATAAAATTAAATTTCATAGAGAAGTTATTGATTTCTTTCATTTATATCCACTATAAGCAACTGATAATACAAAATTCATTAAAATTATCAGGCTAAAAGGATCCTGAATATACTTTATGGTTTATAATTTTAATCAGTCCTTCATGAGCTAGAATAGATCCACATTTCTTTGTGAGAAAAAATGTTGTTGATTGTCTAAGGTACTTCTTCAGCCAAATCTATCCAAGCCTTTGGGCTAGATCACACACCTCCAGCTTTAAGCCAGCACCTTAATTTAACAAGCACATTTCTCATGACTTGAACATCATGGCCTCAACCAGAAGCTCACAGTACCTGTCCTTCTAGGAGATAAGACTGTCTAAAACCACCAGCTAAATGGCTTATAAATGGAAACATAAATATGGAGTTCCTAGAAAAAATTTTGAAGTATAAGAGTTTTCCATTATACCTGTTTTCTGTAAGAATTTTTTCACATGAAAAATTAATTTAATAGAATATTATTATCGTTTGCTCTACCAAAATAACTTCGTAGAGTCTTTTTAGGGAATCAAAAATCATATTAAAGAACAATGATGCAAAATCCATATTTTTATTTGCCACAGTGATCATTTTGATGACATTATGCAACATACTTCTCATAGTCAACATGAAATGCACTCTATTATTGTTTGGGACTCCTGTGACAAGTTAATTATTTGCTTTTCCTAAGTCATCTCTGATTCTTTTCTCTTACTATGGCCAATAATATACTGATGTTTCCATTTCACTTTGGCTTTTAGGAAACTAAATCAAAGTGAATGTTAGTTTAATCCATTCTTTAATTTTCATTCTCACAGTTGTATCTTTCCTTCTTAACTTCCTGTACTTATTTCTATTTTCCTTTACCCCAATGATTTATTTCTATATAAAAGTTCAACTTTTTATTTATTTATTTTTTCATCTTTTTGGTCAATGCTTTTGTTCTTTGTGTACTCAAAAAAATCCTTGTTCATTGAGAGGGCCAATAAATAGGTAAAGCATACACAATAGTCACATAAAATTTTATTTTCATATTCTTGTGTTTTATTCTTATACAAAGTAATATTAAACAAAAATAAAATTAAATCAAAGGAAAAACAAATGACCATTTAACTCTTATTTTAGCTCACTAATAGTAGATCTTCTCATATTTTGTGGACTGGAAAAATCATGTATGATATTATATCTAATAACACCCTTTATTTCAACTTTTATAAATAGTGTTTAAAGAAAAAAGTGTGTAGACATACAAAGAAGAATTAATGTGTCAAAAATGTGTACGATTTTATGATTAGGAATAAGCTCTCTGAGCCACATTCCATAGGTTTAAAACAAACATATACAAATGCTGCTTTTCCTGACTTGCATTATCTAAACAATAAACCTACATGAGGAAAACATATTGTCCTTGACAGTTGTACAGGCACAGTTTGAATTTATGTTATGGTTTTTGAGAAGTGACTGGCTTTTTATTTTTATTTTTTTATCATCTAAGATGTCCTTTGGGAATATTCACTTAGCTATTTTTCCAACTGGACAGTTAATGTCATTGTTGTTCTTTAGCAGAAGTAAGACTTTATTCATGGCCCTAACTAATGATACTCTAGACTATAGTTGTACTATAATATATTAGGGCAGTTTGTCATCTCTATATAAAAATATTCCTTTCATATGATAACACCTTCATCAGAATAGTGGCTTCAGTCAAAGTAGGAAAATGAGAAGCAGCGATTAAAGTTGCTCGGGTGAAGAAAGAATCCAATGTGTGCTATATTAACACTACATCAGTGCAGGAGCAAGTGCTGCAACAAACTCATCTGATAATGTAATTTCCTTTCAAATGATAGTTTAAAAAGATTAATGATTCACTGACATGCATTCATTTTGCAGTCATCACCAAAGATTTTGATTTGTCATTGTCTCTTTCCTTTATTCTGGAAGTTTTGTTGCTTCTCTTTATAAAAAATGTCACATTAATATTATTTCCAATTTAAAGGATCATCATCTCAAATCGTTATTTTTGAGAAGACTAGGATAACAGGACAGCTGCTACTTTCCTGAGTTATCATGTTCTTAAAGTGATATTTTCTTTTGGGTGAATACTATTTATAAAACCACTCAGCACTCCTGAAAGGTTTTATTTGGTGAGTAGAATGTTATCCTGATAGACCATGTTTACAAAGGAAGTTCCTATCTGAAGTGATATTTTCTTCCACAAAGATTCAATAACTTGTGTTGTATTGGTAAATGACTTGATTTATTTTGCCACTTACATAGTAAAAGCTTTGATTTAAAAAGTGCCTCTTTGCTATATTGTGGTATAGAAGATAGGAGATTTATTGAGGCCCTCTAGATTTATAAAATACACAATGTTTAATTTTAAACAAGCTTCTGCTATTTTCTTCTAACCACAATTATGCTTTGGCAGTTAGATGAGGCACTGGGAAGTCATAACTTATTTGTCTTAGAAAATTTATAAAAAAACTGCTTTAGCCAGTGGTTACATTTTTCAATAACTTATTTGAAATAATTAGATTAACTGATATAAAATTATGCTGGGCTATCTTTGTGAACAAAGAAAATATAATTAGATATCAGGAATAGTATTAAAAATATGTTACAATTAATTTCATTAATTAGTTTCATAGATACTAAATCCTCATGTTTGAAATTGTTTTGAGATTTGGAAAAATATAGGATATTCCAAATAATATCAGCACTTTCGTATTTGTTGATATCCCAGTGGATGAGACAAATGTAAAGAGAAATGAGGTACTATAGGTATAGATGTGCAGAAGATGATACAAATAAAAAGGAACAAGATAAAGTAATGACACGTTTGATGGATCAGGAAGGAGGTTTAGTTTAGATAGGTGGTCAGACAGGATCTCACTGAAATTGAAGATTAAGCAGAAAACTGAAAGAGAGAAATAATGCAAAGATACAGACAACAAAGGCTTCCATGCCAATATATATATATATATATATATATATATATATATATATATATATATTCTTTTTATATATAATATGGGCAAAGATATATATATATATATATATATATATATATATATATATATATATATATATGGGCAAAGATCCTGAGCTGCTATGGATCTGGAGGAAAGCCAGGGTGGATACAGCAGAGTGAGAAAATGAGGCTTTAGTCATGAGTTCCAATCCAAGGGAGATGTGATGCTGTTGAGTAGAAGTGAAGCTACTAAGCACTTTTTTAATGCCTTGTTTCTTAAAAGGGGTAATTTTGTGTTAGATATTTCAGATGCAAAATATTTCAGTTTGCATGTATGTCTCAGCTCATGAAATTATTAATATAGATCAAACATTAAACATTAAAATGTTTTATCAAAAGATATTGAAAATTTAAAAGAATTTACTCTTAAGAGAATAAATACAAAAAAATTTATATTTTTCCTGTGTTCATTTTTTTATTGGTTCTTTGTAGTTGTACATGACAATAAACTACTTTACTACTTTTTGACACAATTGTAAAAGCATGTAGTATCAATAAACAGAAGGGAGTAGGTGGGTGGAGAGAGGCAAGGCAAAGAAGAGGAACTGGGGTCTGAAGTAGAGCAAATTGTGCATTTTAATTGGATAACTTTTTTTTGTACACATACACATCACACAATGTTTAGTTCAGGTTAAACATAACTATCCCCTCAAACATTTATTAGTCTTTTATGATAAATCTTTAAAAATCCTTCTTCTAGTTTTTCAAAATATAAGCTAAATTTTCTATAGTCCTCCTAGTATGTGTAGCATCCCATAATTTCTTAGTGCTATAAACTGTAGCTTAGTACTCACTGGCAATTTTTAAATATAAATATAAAAGTCATATCCCACACAATGAAATGCTTAAAATAATAAGCAATAAATTCTTCTTAGAAACTGTGACAAAATAATTTAATTTTATGCTAAGAATAAAATCACCTGTTCTTAAAAAGCTCCTCCCCTAAACTTACCCTAAGGACATAGGGAGAAAGAGAAGGTTTAAAAAAACAAAAAGGAAAATTATTTTAAAACAATCAATGTAAATACGTAAAGCAAGAAAAATTAATCTAGGAGATCTATTAAGAATTGTAATTTCAGAGATAACAGAGACACTATTTGGAAGAGAAAATATCTGCTCTTAATACCAAGTAGTAAAAGTTAAGGGTAAATGTTAAAAGAGAAACAACAATATATGTGTTATAATTTTCAACCATTGAAAATAAAAACGACTACAAACATCCATACAAAAATATTCAGATTAGGACAAATGCAGAAAATTAAATTGGTCTGAACTTCATCTTCATGACATAAATCTAGGAGACAATGGGATGCTTACAGCAATCTGCAGAAACAATAGTCACAGGTCATGAAACAAAAGTGCTGTATACAGTTAAGTACTTCTTGCCCAGTAAAAGTAACACAAAGGCTTCTACAGTTCAGGACAACTCAATTAAAAAACAGAATTTTCTAAATTCTATTTGTTTTAAGTTCTGGGCTAAAAAAAAATTGGACATATCAGAGTAAAAATACAATACTGAGCAGGGCGTGGTGGTACATGCCTGTAATCTCACCCACTCAAGAGGCTGAGGATTGCAGGTTCAAAGCCAGCCTCAGCAATAGTGAGGTGCTAAGCAACTCTGTGAGACACTGTCTCTAAATAAAATTCAAAATAGGACTGGGGACGTGGCTTAGTGTTCAAGTGTCCCTGAGTTTAATCCCTGGTACACCCCCCAAAAAATACAGTAAAGAAAATATCATTTGAGCTTTGAAAGTAATGAATATATAGATTTAAACTTAATAATTGATTTAAATCTATTTAGAGAATTTATTTCATTCTTTGACTCTGAAAAATTTTTAATAAATTACTCAAAAATAAAGGTACTGGGATTAAAGTCTCAGTTTGTTTTAATCCATTAAAAATAAATTTAGAATTACCTAGTACATTATTTTTTAAAAGGTTACCATTCCCCGCCCACCCCCCCCCCCAAAAAATTAAGGTACCAAGAATTGATCCCTTGTTCTCACATGCCAGGTGAGCACTCTACCACTGAGCTATAATCACAGCCTCAAAATGTTATGTTTTCTTAGTGTCAGTAAATTAACAAAAGCAAGTTTATTTTAAGTTATGTTCTAGCGTAACACAAGGAATAAGAGATAATTTCAGATATATTATTTTGACATTCATAGTAAATAGGAAAAAGCAAGAACAAAAATGTTTTTGAAGGCTTAATGAAAATAAATGCGAAAATTTAAGAGGAAAAATGTCTGTATTTAAAACCTACTAACTTATGATTCTAGAATGAATTTAGGTAGATAATTCATTCCATCAGTGAATACACATTTATCAACCACATACTATACAATTTTATTAGGTCTTAGGGAACAAAAATAGGCATATTCACTACTTTTGAGAAGTTTATAATACAGGTATGAAAATGTGTTCATGCCATACAAAAATTCTTGGAATTATAGGATTAAATGTAGGGTAGCAAATACTGGGCAAATGTCAAAAATAGGTTTTTTTTTGTTTCACATGGGTATTATTTTGAGTTCCCTGTATGATGTGGGAGTGAAAATTACAGTTTTAGCATCTGTAAACTATAAGGTTGTAAATTAAGGATTAGGTTGCTTTATTTCTGATTACCCAGTGAGCTCTAAAACATTGAGAATTGTTTCTAAAGTATATTTAATCTCCTGGATTACTTTGACACATGAATAGAATGTATCTACAAGGTTAACAAGTAAGCAAATATTACATGCAAATGTGAAAGAAAGTAAAATAAAAGTGCATGATTTTCATACCATCTCTGAAAATTGAGCACTGCAGATGTTTTATAATGCTGAGAAATGTTTTCCTTCTTTGACAGATCTTCCTATAAATTTGGTTTCACAATTTGTAAAAGGGAAAATTTGATTATAAAAGTTGAAAGATTCATTTCAACTCTAAATATTTTTTGCCTTCATTCTAAAACACTCTTTGACTTTCATATAACATAAGTGAAAAACAATTTTCCATAAAAGTATCATAATGCTTTCTGTACAGGATATAACAAATCAAGAGACTCTATTCCACTCTTGTTCCCTCATACTTGTGAGTTTGTGGACAGCTCTGTCCCCAGTTCTTTGACATTCAACTTCATTAACTGACAAATTGTTTTTCTTGCTCTCTGCTTGAGACATTGAGGCATGTACTGCAGTCCCCAGTGTCTTTGGCTCATTCTCAGCATCAGACTTCTAGCTTGACCATTCTGAAACCCTTCCCACCTTCTCCTAGCCTAACCATCTCTCAAGTAACCTTCCCAACATTGTATGTGTCTCTTCCTCTGGGACGTTGTCAAGAACTCACAAAGCTAGGGTCTGATTTCTCTTGTATGAGAAAACACAGGTACATTGATCTCCTACTTTCACAGCCCTTGTTATCCAGAATAGCATTCCATGTCTTCATTTCTGTCCTCAGCTGATAGGATATGTGACACAGAACAAGCACTCAATACCTGTTTATTAAAATAATCTATGAACAAAAAAATGACAGCCTGGCAAGAATGTATCCACTTGGTGTTCTTTTTGATATACTTACAGTGTATAATTGGATGATTATGTGTATAACTTTATTGTCTTCAAAACATTATCTTAAATAGTTCTCTTCTGATTTAATTTTGACTTTACACTATAAAATGTTTATTTCTCTTTGTTGAAATTTGTCCTTTTCTAATTGTCATTTCAACTTTCACTTTAGTATTTCGACTTTTAGAGAAATATGGGCACAGCATTCTTTGCTCACCTTTAAATAAGAGTTTCAGCATTTCTAAAAAAGAGAACAAAAAGTCATTGAATTGCTAGTCTTATAAATATCTTGATTCATTTTTAATAGCCTTATACAATTCAAATTTTAATTTTAAAATACATTTTATTTCAATTTAAAATATGAAGAGACTTCTATGTTAAAAACAAATAAAAATTCATCTGAAATTATAAAAACCTGGTGTTCTTTTTCAAGAATACCTTTAAATAATTTGGAAATTATGACAGATAATGGGTAATATTGTTTTTTTTTCTTCAATATTGTTTTAACTTCTAATGATCTCTTTGTCAGGTTGATTCAACAAACATGAAAATAAGTAAACATGATAATGGGAAACTAATAGAATTATGTGAATACACTCATGGGAAATTATGTTATATTTGAGCAGATATATCTTGTTTTCTGTTATAATTTTCTTGAAGCTCCTGTTGTGAGAGTCTCATATTGAACATTTTAAAAAATAAGAAACAAATTTTGGTTCTGAAAAAAACTAGAGATGAGTGCACTGAAGAGGAATGGATCTGTTAATTTAGATTACATTTATTTTGATGCTTTGCAATAAATAATGGCAGTGTGGTAAGCAGAGTAATATGTAACTCAAAGATCTACCTTTTAATCTTGGAAACTATGAGTATGTTACCTTGCCTGGTAACAGGATCTTTGCATGCATGATTAATTTAATGTTAAGATGCAATTACTCTGGAGTTTCCTTATTATAAGGGTCCTTTTAAGTGAAAGAGAGAAATGGGGCCATCAGAATTAGAGGGAGGTTTGCAAGTGCTGTGCTGCTGGTTGTTTAGAAGAATGTAGGAGCATGAGCCAAGCAAAGCATAGAACATCTGGAAGGTGGAAAGGACAAGAAAACCAATTTCTCCCAGAAACTCCTGAAAGACATCATCCTGATCCAAAACCTTGATTTTAATCCAAGATGAACTATGTGGGAATTTTCAGAAATATTAAACAATAAATTGCTACTGTTTTATGCCACCAATCTTGTGGCAAATTTTTACAGAAGGAATAGGAAGCTAACACAGTTAGCAAATTAATGTGCCTGTCTTTTGAGTGAATGAAACTATAGAATTGTTTCTTAGAAATAAAAAATAACATTCTACCTTAATTTTACCGATTTCATTTCAACTAACACAATACAATTTAAGTTTCCTTTTTTATTTGAGAAGATACCTCAGAAACTTCTAAATGAATATGTTCTCTTCTTCACAATTGCAATTAATTTGCAGTAGTCAATAGGAGTTTACTCCAGTATTTTATGGCTCATTTATTTATTAAATATAGTCTTACTTCATATACATAGAATTGGATTATATATTATTCTCTCTTTTCTGTCAGACATGTACCACTGCTGACATTTTAGAATTCAAGTTCAGTGTGCATACTAACATTTATCCTGATTATAAGTAATGTGTAATATCAGTTAGTGAAACCACACATCAAAATAAAAAGCAACCAGTGAGAAAAATTTTCTCTGTGCAGTATCTCTAAGTAACATTGACTTGACTTAATAACATTGTAGAAATGGGAAACTCATTTAAACTGTTAAAGGGAGACTTAGTAATTCATCCTTTGCCTATTAGCTTTGGTATATTTGGTAGATGAAACTTCGAGGAAAGGAACAGAGACTTTAACAGTGAGTGCTTCCCAATGCAGCACACATTCCAGTCATTAATGTTAAGTAAGTTACTGGTGAGAGTATTCAATCTGCCTATTACTAGTATTAGTATGGAATATGAGAAGGTGAGAGACTATAATTCTCCCCTGTGAGAAAAGAAATGCAGTAGGCTTCAGAGTCACCTCTTTATATGGTTCTCATAGTCTCCATGACTGCTTAACCTGGGAATCACTTTTTTTGTTGTTGTTAATAGTAGAATCTCTTAAAACTCATTTATATTTACTTATTTTAAGTTCATACTCTGGAACTCGTTTTTTCTTCTTAGTTTTATTTTTAAAAATTTATTTATTGTATTTTATTTTTTGTAAATCATAGCTAAAACAGAAGTGATAAAAATAGATTACATTCACTTTTCTATCTGTTACAACACAGGAGTTTACAGACATGGGCTATGTCTTCTGATGCTGGTATTACAATTTATTCATTGCATAGGGATTTCCATTTAAAACACAAAATGTCTGTTAGAAATATCAGAGGAATAAAAATGTATAATAATATACTCTTAGTTTTCAAAGTCATTTCTTCCTCCCCCCGCCCTTTGGTACTTAGAGATTAAACCCAAGGGTGCTTTACCACTGAGCCACATCCCCAGTCATATTTAGAGACAGGGTCTCATTGAGTTGCTTAGCACCTCCCTGTTGCTGAGGCTGCCTTTAAACCAATGATCCTCATCCTCCCAAGCTGCTGGGATTACCAGCTTGTGCAACTGCATCAGCCCCAGTATTTTTTATATTTTATTTGGAGACAGGATCTCACTAAGTTGCTTGGGGCTTCATTAATCGCTGAGGCTGGCTTTGAACTCATGATCCTCCTGCTTCAGCCTCCCAAACTGCTGGGATTATAGACACTAGCCACTACAATGGGCCCGTAGTCACTTTTTAATCCAAATATCTTCACTAAATACTCATTAGCACTTTATTCAAAACTCAATTTTTTGCTATTCATTTTTCTTTTTCTTGTATACCAGTATTTTTGAGCATTTTACTTTATATTTTAGTCTGTCTCCTTAAAATTTACTATACACATTGAGATAGTAGCTAACTCTACAAATCTGTTTAGACTACTTCTATCATCTTATAAGTTTTTATTTATATTGTAATGTTTTGTAAATTATTTAATAATTCATGTATTTATTTAAGAACATTTTACTGATGAAACCTAGTAAAGAAAATATGGTATATAAACATAATGTACTACTATTCAGCCTTGAAAAGGAAGGACATTTTATCATTTGCAACAACTTAGATGAACTTAGAGGGTAACATGTTAAGTGAAATAGGCAGGCTCAGAAAGACATGTAGCACATATTCTCACTTACATGTGGAATCTAAAAAAAATCTAACTCTTACAAGTAGATGTGAAGCAGGCTCCCTGTGCACTGACTACCAAATTGTCTGAGTGTGATGAGACTGAAAACTTACACACAAGTTAGATGAAATGTGCTTACTACCTGCAGATAGGCAGCAAGGGACACCATAAGCCTGGGATATTTTATGAGCTTGTCCCCTGAGACTCATGAAACCTGACCAGGCATGTTCATCCTCAATTGCCCATTTCCCACTTGCATGATAGCTGTGCTGAAAGGTAACTTGCCCTGGGTTATGTATCTCAGTGACCATGTAACTATCCAGGAAATCATTAAAGAATATCTTGTTTACAGAGTATGGAGGAACTGTGTTAGTCAGCTTCTGATCACTTTAATGAAAATGGCTGATAAGAACAATTTAAAGGAGGAAAAGTTTATTTTGGCTCCCAGTTTCAGAGGTTTAGTTCATGGTCAGTCAGATCCATTGCTCTGGGCCTAAGGTGAGGCAGAACATCATGGCGGAAGTACATTCCAGAGAAGTACATTTATGTCATGATGGCTGGGAAGCAGTGAGAGAGAGGAAGGGGTTCAGGATGATGAACCCATCTAAGGCACAGCCCCAGTGACCTATCCTATCTAGTCACACACCACCTGCCTATAGTTGTCACCCACTTAGTCCATTTGAACTAGGATGGACTGATGAGGTTAAAGCACACACAATCACATCATTTTACCTCCACACATTCCTACATTAACACAGGAGATTTGGGGGGCACCTCATTTCCAAACCATAATGGGAAAAAAAAAATCCTGGCTGTCCTGGGCAATTCTACCTTAAGTAGTAATTAATTGCCCTTTCTGGAAGGCAATAACATCTTATTTCTTTCCCAATGTAGGCTCAGTCAGTTCAGGAAATATCTTTGAACTACATCCATGAAATCAATAAGCAGATATTGAAGTTGAAATGTTGTATTATGCACTGTGATTCTATAAAACAACAGAGGAAGTAAAGACATATGCAAAGGTATGTTATCAAGACACTAAAAATTATTGCTATCATTTACCACATGGAACACTCACATTAAATCAACTCTATCATTGACTTCCTATTCTAGTCAAGATAAAATAATTAAGACCATATTAATCATTAGCTAGAAACAACTGAAAAAAAATGTACAAAACATGAAAGAACATCAAAAGATAACAAATGGTAGTGATCCGTGAGAGAGAGAGAGATGAAGTAAGTAATACTTAGAACTGTTATGGTTTACAGGTTGGAGAAAAATTTCAGGCCATAGCAGAGGAAGCGGGGAAATCCAGGTACAGTCTTGAACAGTCCTTGAATAAGTATATAGAGTTGTGAGCTTAGGGGTTGTTATGGTTTGGATGTGAATTGCTCCCCTGCCAAAGCTCACATATGAGATAATGTAAGAAGGTTCAGAGAAGATATGATTGGGTTACAAAAGTCTTAACCCAACCAGTGAATTAATCACCTGTTGGAATTAATTGGGTGGTAACTGATGGTAGGTGGAGTGTGGCTGGAAGAGGTGGAGTCTTGGGGATGTGGCTTTGGGGTATATATTTTGTATCTGGCAAGTGGAGTCTCTCTCTGCTTTCTGATTATCATGTAGGAGGAAGCTGCCTGCATCTGCTGCACTCCTTGGCCATGATGGTCAGCCTCACCTTGAGCTCCAATGAATGAAGTCTGGTGTCTATGGATTGAGACCTCTGAAACTTTGAGCCCATAAATAAACCTTTCCTCTCCTAACATTGTTCTGGCCAGGTCTTTTAGTTTCAGTGACAAAAAAAGCTGAGTAAAACAGGAATGTCAAGCAAGACAGGTAGCATTTGGGGGAAGGAGTAGTGGAGAAGAAAGACTTGCCTACACAGAGAACTCCCATGTCTACAGAGTCTCTTACAGACATTCAGTTGAGTGCTGATTAGCACATGCATGTGAAGAAACTCCCTGAGACCAAGAAATTAATGTTGATATAATGAGGACAACCATCATAACACAGTCCCACTGATCTCTGAATTCCTCTATGGATTCAGTAATGATTTATATTTATATTTTTGTCTGGAGAATAAAATGCTAGGTATACACTTGGATTTTCTGGTTGTTAATTCAGATCAAGAATCTTTGTGATTGTTTTAGTCAATGTTAGATTGATAAAACGTATGCAGCCCGCGAGAAAAGGCTTCAGAGGTAGGGCCACCAGGCCATTAGACACACTGAAATGTACTAGGAACAGGAATATGTTTATCACTTGATCTCCTCAAATCCTAAATCTAACTGATGAAAGGGCATAATCAAAACTTGGAGATCCTAGTATGTGTATCAACTCATCAAAAGACTAAGTATTGCTCATACCCCAGTGAACTGTATTTACGTATTCAACCACTATTTTGTAGGGAATATTAGAGGATACTAACAGATACTAACTGGGAAAATAGTTCTATTAACTTGATGCTACTAGTTCTGGGAATGAATTCAAATCTGAAACCAAAGTGAGAGACCTTGATTTTAGATGTTGATTGTCATAAACCTCTTTGAGTTTCTTCTACTTTGCATTAAACATTTAGCTGCCTTATAAACATGTCTTACCCACAGGTATATTAGTGGTCACTACAGATCTCGTGGAATAAGGCATCTTGGTGGCCATCCTGGCATTATTTCCCATTAAAGTTTTATCCTTATTTTTCTCAGAAGGCAAGTAAATCCTCCTAGTTTCTGCCATTCTAGAATTCCACGTCCTCATTGAAATGTAGAAACCCAGTCTGAAAGCAACTTTTCCTACAGCCACTGCTGGCTGATATTAATGATGCCAGTGTCCTCCCTACTAGTGCAAACTTTATTATTGCTGTGAAGCAATTTCCTCTAGGCCATGCTGAATAGGACATTACAATGATGAGTATTTCTGTATTTCATAAAAAATAAATCAATTCTTTTAAGATTCTTCCCAGTGTTTTCTTACCTCTTCTCCAGTACTCTGGAAAGTATGGAATTGCTATAGTTTTATTTAGTATAGATCACCATGTTTTTCCAAGGTTCTAGACCATACCAGCAGTGTTCTATGTCTTTAAGTATCATTTTCAAGATATTAAAAGTTAACTCAAGAGAAAGTAATCAAATATCCTTTGCTATTGCTTTCATTTTGCTCAAGTGCTAGAGCTATAATATAACACAATCATCTCCCTTATACCTGTGCTGTATTGATATCCTTCAAATAGATAATCTCGGTATAGTGATGCTGTGCTATACCCTGAGTTAACAGTTTCTTTCTTTTTCCATCACTGACATCTGCATTGCAACTTAAAGGTGAATATCCCAAAGCGAGGGGCTGCTTCCTAGGACCACTCTACTATAACTGTGTTTAGAATCTTTCTGAAAATAGAAACTGTCAATTCCTTCTAAAGAATATGGTTCTGACAAGTGACTCCTTGAATCAGAAGTACATTACCGGGTGAGAAGGATGCATAATGATGTTTATTAGTTCAATATTCTCTTGTATTTCAAATGCATTTGTTTTTCTTTTCCCTTTATTCTGGAAAGATATCAACCTGTTTACTGCCCTTAATTGCACCATAATATAATCCTCTTATTTATATTAAAATTTCCTTTTATGCATGTCCCAAATTTTATTTATACTCTTTTTAAATTTTTTTAGAATATGCCATTTTCTGGATAAATACATTCATCAACTATATTCTTATTAATATAAAATCATATTGAAGATTATGTGCCCAAGAAATAATAATAACAGAATTACAGTAAATGAGAATTTGTACATATTTTTTTCTTTATCCATGACTTTCCATATCAAGAATCATCAATGTTTTCAATGCAAGGTAAAAATATCTATATTTCAGATTTTAAAGCATAGTTGTATCTTTTAGTGTATAAATTTTTGCTTATTTTAATTAAAAAGAGAGGTTTCAAGTAGCTTTTAAATTACTAATGATATAAAATACATATTCTTCATTACCCAGGAATATATTAAGTAAAATTAAATGGGAAGCTGAAGCAGGAGGATTGTGAGTTCAAATATAGCCTTAGCAACTTAACAAGGCCCTAAGCAACTCAGAGAGAACTTGTCTCTAAAGAAAATACAAAAACAGGGCAGGAGGTGTGGCTCAGTGGTTAAGTGCTCCTGAGTTCAATCCCTGGTACCAATACATAAATAAATAATAAAATTGAATAAAAATATTTTATGTTAAATAAACTTACATTTGCTCTATAACAAGGAGAGATGTATAAAACCGAAATTTATTCATTTACCAATAGCAAGTACCAAAAATATCTGTATGAGGAATTTTGAATGATACATAGTTTTCTTAAATCACCTACTTATTAATGCCACATGAATAAGAAAACATTTCTTAAAAATACTACTGTGTTGTATTCTATAATTCATAATCTATAAAAAATCATATTTTATGACCACATATGTATATTATGTTTCAAGATAAATCCCTGTTAGACTTTGAACTTAAGTAAAATTCAATATATTTTCCTAAAATTATTTCTAATATCTAAAACATCTAAATGCAAACTGAATTAAATTAACAAGTAAAATGAAAGGAATCTAATCTAAGTCTGGGATATTCTGCAAAACTGTGACTATACAAACCCCTTAGGAAGAAATTAGCAGTATTGTAGAATCTTTTTTTTTTTTTTTAAATCAGACTTATCACTCCTGTTCCTATTTAACTCAATGCATATTCATTAGTGTTGAGGTAGTGGGTGAACCATTGTCTTAGAATAACACCAAAGTCAATCCATCCCAAGTGTGTGTGAGCTCTCATTAATGTACTATCTGCAGTCTCATACCTTCAGAAGGCACCATTTGGCTTGCCCTGATCTGATATGGCAATTTATCTATCTATTTATTTATTTATTTATTTTTTGTAGAGGACACTTTATCCTTTATTTCATAGAATCTAATCTACTTGTCAGAAGAATAGTGAGGGAATATATGATGTTTCAAAGATTATCCAATATCATCAGAGGCTCCAAAAGTCATAACTAACATTGTGTTTAAATAAGAGAACAACAGGGTCACCAATAACACATTCTGGGAAGGCAGCCAGGACGTTACCAGGGGAGTCATCATGCCTAGACACAAATTGAGTAGGCTGGACCTGCAGCTATACTGATCAGAAGTGTAGCAACTATTAACATGGCAAGGGAGAGATAAATTCCTAATAAGGTGAGCAGATGTCTTGGAAAGAGTGAAACATTAGCCTTCAGCTTAATGACTTCAGCAGGTATGTTCTCAAATTGACATGCCTCTCTTCTAGAAGCACATGCCAGGAACTGGTTTAAGCCTGAGGGTGACTAGGGAGGCAGGGTTGCATGCAGTTGGCACAAAACAAAGTGTAGTGAGATAGACTAGAAAGATAAAATGAAACTCTTATTCTTTGAGACCATTTTAGGATGTTTTGGGTTCACATTTTTAAAATATCCCTCCCAAGCAGTAGGTGTTTCATTTCAGTATCTGTAATAGGAAGAAACATTATATTTTAAGAATGGAATAACATGTCTTCACAATATTCTACCTAGATAATCTGAGCTCGTTTATCATCTTTCCACAATGCTTCTCTGTAACAGCTCAACAGCTCTATTTTTGAATCTTCAGAACAGGCAGAATGGAGCCAGTCAGCACTACCTGGAAAAAAAACAAAAACAAACAAAAACGTGTTGTTTCTTTAATCTTACTTTCCCTGCTATTTTTTACATTTTAAAGGTTTCCCCTTTTTCTGTATGTCCTTGACATCCATTTTATCTATTCTTTCTGCCTGGCTCTACGGATCCTGCTTCACTCTAGTGAAGTTATTGTGAACTATTTTGCCCCCTCCGGAGAACTATAATATCATAATGTTTATTCTTCTTATTCTTCTTAGCCTGATGTGTTATTATCGTGGAGGATAGGTGTCCTTTAAGGCATGGATTTTTGTCCTTTATTTTAACAAGATTACCACACTGAACTTCATCATTTAGAGGCCAAGTGATTTACTTTTCAAATAATTTTGCATGTTTTTCATTGTCACTGAAAACAAAATCCTTGGCTCAGAAACTGGTGTCAAAATTTCAAGGGTGCTTCACACAGTTTTTCCCTAATAAAAGGAACTGGTCTCTAAACTGGAATTCTTAAGCTACTTCCAGGTTATAGCAAACTTATTCAGAACATCTTTTTCTCATTTTCAAACCTTTTCTTTTAAAATAGAGAATTTTAAACATATGCAAAAATAAGGAAACCAGATATTAATCCTTGTGTACCCACTATCCAGTATCAACAATCTATAACATCATTTTCATTTTGTTTCATTTCTGCTACCATCTTCTCTTTTCCACTTCCATTTTAAAATTTCAGGTAAAAGTTTCTCCCCTAATTCGTTGGACAAAATATCTTTGGTCAATGTCAAGACAGCATATGCTATTTAGTCAAAGATTACTTTTATACTTCCTACTCTTTTATAAAATAATTAATTTTAGTTTTCTGCACAAATGAAAAGCACATATAACCCTGAATTAGTAACATGTAGTTCATATAAAATAGCCAAGTATGTGAACAGGTTAAATGACAGGCCTGTCTAGAAAAGGCAGTCTTCATTGTTTCATGCTAGAGGAGCTCTTCCCCTATCTGCTTGCTTGTCCTCCCCCTCCTCCCTGCTGCTCACAGCAGGACACATCCTGCAAGTCAGATTGACAGTTGGGGTGTCATTCATTGAAGACAAAGATTTTAACATTGTATGGCAAACTATCTTCAATTTTGACTTAGCACCGAATCTGTAATTCAAATGATGAGAAAATAGAGTTTACAGTCAAGTTTACATAAAGTGAGTAGAAAACTCAAACACCCTATTAAAAAGTTAACGTTATTGTGAACTATTTCGCCCCCTCTGGAGAACTATAATATCATTATGTTTATTCTTCTTATGACAAATTGTTCACATGAATTTTCATTAGAGGATTCAAATTTGTTTTTACTCTCTGGAACATTAGTTTGAAATCAGAACAAAAATAAGAAAGAGCCTTATATGCAAATACAAAACAATTATGAGGAAACAAAATGACTGATATGTCTTGAAAAAATGCTAATGAAAACAAAGTCTATCATAGATACAGTAGTTTCACTCTGAGAAGCCCTAAATTCTCCTGTTTTATCGTATAAAAATAAGAGATTATCAGAAAATAAAAAAAGACATTATCCATTTTCTCTGAAAAATTAAGTTTGTACCATTTGAAATGGTATATAATTCTAAGGGTGCAAAGATAAAAATAACTACAAGATGCATTTTATGATATTTTAATATTGAGGATATTGAATTATTATTGTTTCTAGGTTATTTTTTAAAACACATTAAAATCCTTATAACATGTGAAATTCTCATTCAACTCTCACTTTTTTCTTAGTGCATTGTTCAGCCTTCTTACCTTCTCTGAAGTTTCTGTACCTGAGGGAGCTACCGAATGCAGGAAGAACATGGACCATGGCAGATGATTCATTTGACCATAAGAAACTCAAGTAACACTCAAGGGCTAACACAATAATTACCACACTGGTGGAGGAAGTCAATTAGCAGCAGATCTCAGTATTTTTTTGTTTCTTCCTAATGTACTCTTACTCTTAGGGACATTAAATATCACTTTTCAGTGTTGTCATTTCTTCTAAGGAGTAAAGAACTGTTCGAATTTTTTATTTATTTATTTTATTTCTTTTTTTTTTCATTTTCTTTTTTAAAATTTTTATTATTGGTAGTTCAAAACATTACATAGTTCTTGACATATCATATTTCATACATTTGATTCAAGTGGGTTATGAACTCCCATTTTTACCCCATATACAGATTGCAGAATCACATCCATTACACATCCACTGTTTTACATATTGCCATACTAGTGTCTGATGTGTTCTGCTGCCTTTCCTATCCTCTACTATCCCCCTCCCCTCCCCTCCCCTCCCATCTTCTCTCTCTACCCCATCTACTGTAACTCATTTCTCCCCCTTGTTTTTTTTCCCTTTCCCCTCACTTCCTCTTATATGTAATTTTGTATAACAATGAGGGTCTCCTTCCATTTCCATGCAATTTCCCTTCTCTCTCCCTTTCCCTCCCACCTCTCATCCCTGTTTAATGTTAATCTTCTTCTCATGCTCTTCCTCCCTGCTCTGCTCTTAGTTGTTCTCCTTATATCAAAAAAGACATTTGGCATTTGTTTTTTAGGGATTGGCTAGCTTCACTTAGCATAATCTGCTCTAATGCCATCCATTTCCCCGCAAATTACATGATTTTGTCATTTTTTAAATGATGACTCTATCTTAGAGAAAACAAGTTGTCTTTCAGAAGGTACTATATTTCCCTTTTACTTTGTCTTGTTTTATTTTCATTGCATGCATCAAAATACAAAGTGTAAAAGGCAAAGTATAAATCTGAGACAGTGGGACTTAAATGTCAACATTGAAGGAATAGAGGAATGAGAAAAGAAGAATGAGGAGGAGGAGCAGAAAACTACATCAGTAGATTTAAAAAAATAAAGGAAAAATGATAATACTGACTAACTTGAGAAGTTTAAATATGGAATTTTTACTTGAAAACAGCTCTCTTATATCTTTAAAATCTAATATCTAATAATTCAGTTGCTATTATGTAGAAGAATTTATCTTCCCATTCCTTAGGAGAAAGATGCTAAATTATGTAGGGTTAAAGTATAATAAAATTACTGACACTGAAATGCTTTAGCTAAGAAAAAATAAACATGTGAAATGTAAAAAGCAAAGCAGAACATGTGACAAATATTCTTTCAACTTTTCTATAAGTTAAATATTCTTAAAATAAACCAAAGTTTGTAAACATTAATAAAAATGCTAATTTCAACCAGTTAATAGAGCTAAAAATAAAACAAAAATTAATCATTTATTCTCATAAATACATTCTATAAATACATATATGAATGAGAATGGAAAACTTTGCTTCATGAAAACAAGAACACCTACTCACACATACACAAGGGATAACTCTCTTACAAATAAAATTGAGCAAGAAACCCCTCATGGTGATATTACATGACTACATGATGTCAAGCAGCATACATGTCTAAAATATATATAACTGTTATGTCAGTGGAAGTCAAAATACTGATAAATTTGGGTGGTGCAGATTAGAAAAAAAAATTTAAAAAATATTACCTATTCATGGAAAATTAATTCTATTACATTGACATTAAAGTTATATTGTGAGTAAAAGTCAGTAATAAGAATTTTAATTAATTAACTTTATCAAGGTCTAGGCAGAAATGAAATGAATGAGGAATATATAAATTTAGCTTATGCATTGACCTCAATTATGAGCATGTGAAAGAAATATCAGATAACTCTCATAGAATTTTCTTAAGATAAGTTATCAAATTTGGAGAAGATGGTTAACAGAACAAAGAAATTTAATGAGAAGTGGAAGAATTCAAAAAGGTACACCTCTAAAATTTACATCAGACTTAAAAGTATTCCCTCCAGTATTATTTTCCATCTTGCCTCTGCTCTTAACTACTTAGATATCTTAAATAGGGAGTCCCCATTTTTCAACACATGGTAATTACATCATTGCTTTTTGAATTTCTGTCTATTTTCTTTTAAGGAATAGTTGAAAGGATTCTTTAGGGGAAGAGAAGAGAATGCTCATAAATTCTGTAAGATGATTTATAAATATGAACTGTTAATGAACTGCAATCCTGCTAGGACATTATGCTCTTTTATGTTATAAAACTTAGAAAAAAAATGTATCACCATTATAAAAATGGTCACCACTCAAACATATCCTGAGAAAATTAAAGTTTAAGTGACAAAATTGAATTGCTGTCTACTCTACATACACACCTCTATAAGCTGTAGGAGTTTGAAACATTATCAGTATATAAAAGAGTGCATCTGTTTAACATTACATAGTACTTTTCTTTGATTAAACACTTCCCCACACATTTGATGAAGAACATAGGGAGTCTCTATTACTTAGATGCCTTTCATTTGTCCTGTTCTAGAGGGTTATTCCTGCTAGGAAGATTAGCTTTGCATGGTTTGGTTCACCTCCATAGTGGGAGCCATAAATCCATCAAAACATATAAAAGAGACTGATAGTCTCCTAATTAAAGCTTGAATTTATGTTAGAGACATTCTTCTCAGGGAAATTTTTCATGGAGCCACAGAATAAGAAATACTTATTTCTGTCTATCAAGAGGTTATAACATTTGTTTTGAAGGATTAAAATGAAGATATAGGGGTCACATATGTAGTTACTATATTAAATCTTTACGAACTAATAGCAAAGACATGACATTTGTCATCGAAGAGTAAACCATCAAGCAACTACCTAAATAGGTACATACAAAAATGTTCAAATGTGTTCCAAAATGACACAAAGTAGAGTGTCACTATTGACAGAATACTGAGGTTAATTTAGACTCATGTGGAGGGTCCTGATCAGGAATACTCTGTTTCAAAGAATGAAATATTCATTTGTTTTAAACAGAGATAAGAGATGTAATCTATAACAATATTTTGCTTCTTGCTTCTTCATTATTTTTACCAGACATATTCTCAAAAAGACTCATTTCAATTCAATCTTTCAGGAAATCTAATATAACAATCCACAAAGCAAGAAACCTAAAGTCTTATATAAATAAAGCCTGGTTGTAGCATTACATATCAAAGATTAAATATCAGACCATAAATATGTGGTTAACTAAAATTGCAACATGTGAGATGTTATTCAATGAAAACCTGAGAGTTAAAAATGTATATATTATTAGAGTTCTAGAACAGAAGAAGGACAGGTCCACAGATATATTTTAAAAACATAACTTTTATTCTTACTTCAAATTATCTGTTGTTTCATCATCAAATACCTTACCTCCCCACCAAAAAGGAAAAAAAAATACATAAAAAAGGAAAGAAAATAGTATTTTAATTGATAGTGGACAGATGCATGTGGTGGGTAGATGAGGTTAAAGAAATAATTCTATTAATTAGGCCCACACATGCTTTATTTTCCAAGAAGCAATTTACCTGTAGCTCTGCCTGGCTTAAATGGACAGAATATCTTACCTCCCTCAGCAAACTACCTGTTTTCTGCAGGAGAAGTGCAGACTAGAAATAATGTCTACAGAACAACACAAATTACCCTGAAGTGGGAGACTTTTATGACATTTTTCACAGACCAGATTCCAGAATTCAGAGAGTTAAGGATAATTCCTCCTAATATTATACCATGTGAAATTTATGGTTAAGAATCTAAATAAAACCAGTCAGCATGGACCAAATTGACCTACAGCTGTCAGGGCAGTGGGGACTTGAAAATTTGATGTCATCTTGCTGTCAGTCAAAAATCAAGAGGTGGATCTGGGTGGGATGCCTGGAAACTTCTCTGGGATCCCCAGTAAAACTGGAGTGCAGCAGGAGCACACTGTCTCTCTCCTCTCTGAGAGGACCCACTCTCTCCCCTGAGAAAGCCCCCTTTTCCTCTTTCCCATCCCTTCTAATAAACTTTTTTTTGCCTGTTAACTCTGAACTACCTATCTGAAATCTTTGAGACTAATTGAAAAAAAAAAAAAAGGAATTTAAAAGGGGCTCTTCCCACTGCCTTAGTTTACTGAAAGGTCCCAGCCCTGTAATATAATTGGTATCAAAAAATATTTACATTGCTCTCCAAGATAATAAAAAAGAAAAAGAAAAATTACAACAATGCCACTTGCACTAATCCAAAATGAGCCATGAAAAAGTGCTACTGTAGTCCATTCAGGATTATATAAGGAAGTACTGCAAACTGGGTAGTTTAAAAACAAAAATTCACTTCTCACATTTCTAAAAACAGGGACGGACGTGTCTGGTGTCGGGTGGGGCCCTATTCCAGGTTCATAGCTGTCCTCTTCTTCTATCTTCACTTTTATAGATGGGACAAGGCAAATTTTGGGTGTCTCTTTAAGAAGGGCACAAAACCTATCCTTGAGGTCCCTTGCTTCATAACTTAATCATCTCACAAATGTCCCATCTCCTAATACAATCACATTAAAAACACTAAGATTCAGCCTATGAACATGGAGAAGGCACAAACATTCATACCATTATGTTCTCATTTTTTACATGTATCAGCAGAAAATTCTTACATATTTTAATTTCTACTTTCCAAAGCCCAAAGGAGAATCCAGGCTAAACACTTTGCTTAGAAATTTCCTCAGCTGAATATCCAATTTCATTGCTTACAAGTTCTAACTTTGAATAAAACACTATGACACAAACACAGCTTCAGCTAAGTTTTTTTTTGTACATTGTAACCAGGATCACCTTTCCTCCATATATTCCTCATTTCCATTTGAGATCTTGTCATAAAAACCTTTACCATCCATATTCATACCAATATTCTGTTGGGGATGAGTTATATATTTTCCAAAATCATTAAAGGCATATATGTTTTTTACAACTCTCTTTTCTTTGTTTTTTTTTTTCATTAGAATCAACTGTAGCAGTTATTTCATGACAACATAGTCCTGTTTCAGTGTACATAACAAGATTTTGACACCTCTTAGCATTGCCAGTTGAAAAACCAATTTTACCTTTTTAGGTAATTGTTATGGCAACAATTCCACTTTTCAGTACCAATTTCTGAATTAATCAGTTTGAGACTGTAACAAAATACCATAGACTAAATAGGCCAAATTAGTTTTTCTCAGTTCTGGATACTCAGGAGTTCAAGAACAAGGTGCTAAAAAATTTAAGGTGAGGACTATTGCTTGATTCAAAGACAGTTGGATCCTCACAATATGGAGAGAGTAAAAGAACTACTCAGCTTTTGTTTTGAGAGTATGGATCCTACTCATAGGAGCTCTGGCCTCATGACCTACCAAATACAATCACAATAATGACTACATTCCAATATTCAGATTTTATAGAAACCAAAACTTTCAGTCAGTGGAAAGCATTAATATACAATATCATAAAAATGTAGATTTTCTAAAACTAATAAAATGAATAGAAACACAGATAAATGAAATCATTGCAGGGGTATTTTCCAATTTGTCTATAAACAGTTTCTCATTTTATTTTATTTGCAGTTTTTATTCTATTATACAATATTCCTGTTTGTTACAGTACTTTTTATACAATTAAAAAGAAAACATTCATATACATTTTACTGTTCTCTGTAATGTTTTTTATTTATTTTAAAGAAATCTGTTTTGAATACTTTTGAAATTATTTTTGTAACAGTTACTCATATGGTAATGACTTTAAAATAAATGTCAACTTATTTGGCAAATAATATAGTAACAAGGTTAAAGGAAATTGAATGTGCTTCTCTATGAATTCAAACATATAGTAAAAAAGTGAATTCATACAAATATGTATAACATAATTTGCATTTTAGTTTTGCTGCCATGCAAAAATAAATCAGGTTGCTTATTTTCATTTTCTGTTAATCAAACCGGAAAAGATTTGGAAAAAAAAGTATCCATTTTGAATAAATATAAATTAATGTGAAGTTCAATTAAAAGCTGTCTAAATCCCAAGTGCCCAATTAAAGTAGTTAACTGCTTATTCATGTTTCTGATGTGTGATACTTTATAGTGTCTTCTGTTAATTAAAGGACATTGTACCCTATATAAAACATTTTTCTACATTTTATTGTGTTCTAAGCTATAAAGGAAAGACATATGTTTGAAGCAAGTTATGTACTGCATGTCTAAGAAAGGCCATGCAACCTAATTGCTCCCATGAGAGAGAATTGAATATTTCAGGGTGATACACTTGATTAAAAAAATGCCTTAAAAATGAAGGTCTATTTGTCAAGTTCAGCACATCTTTTTAATGGAAATAACATAAACAGACCAGTTAAAACTGCTAGTGCCAAAATCATTGATACACTGTATTGAATCTGACCAATACAGCTTGCATTAAAATGGATTATTAATGTAACATTCTGGAGACAAGAGGAGCTTTTGAATATCTATTTTTAAAAAGGGGCTAAAATAAATTTTTATTTTAATAGTCTCAATGTGAGACACGGTCCAGAACATTTTTCAATTCAGAATTGATTTTTTTTTTGTCAAACACAATATTTAAGTATTTTGTACTATATTAACAGTTCCCATAATGATAAATCACATTTGATGTTATTGGCTCACATTTGTTTTGAATTTGTTCTTAGTATCTACTGGTATTGAGTGTATAGTTGTGTCTTTGGTCATTGTATGTATGTGTATATTGGGAGTTCAAAGAAATGAATTATCACCTCTATTAAAAACTCTCTCATCATCTATCTATGAATAATCTTCTTCTTAGTTAACTATTTTAATAATGTAATGAGAAGACATAAAACTACTGTGTATACATGCACACATACACAAGACAAGGCCCTAGATCCTTAGGAGTAAAAGGGGAATATTCTACTATATGTTTCTTCATCCCACCCAAACTTTGATAAAACCATTATCCAAAGGTAATAGTAGTGATTCTCTTATTTTGTTTGTTCAAAAAACTACAATTTATGGCATTCACATATAAACTTACAAAGTGTATGTTTTAAATTAGTTTAGCCTTTAAATTAAAAAGGCCAATATATGTAAAAACAATAATATACTTTTAAGATTTATTCTGCTACTTTCATTTATAATAACTGATATATAATATAGAATACATCATAGCTTAAACTTCCACTCTCCTAGAAGTTGGTATCTTAATGTTTTTCACTTTTTACCTAATCTAAACATAGTTCCCTTGAACATTCTTGTATCTATCTGTTTCCTGTCAAACAAGAAAGAATGTCTTTTATAGGTATTTTTTTGGATATTTTTTAAAGCTATGTTAAATTGTGTCATATATTATTTTCTGTATTACAAACTTGCCAATCCAAAGCAAGTATATTAAAAGATATATAGGTAGAAGATTGATAGGTGCTGCAGCCCCGCTGGCTGGGCAAAATAACCAGGGGGTGGGGGGTGACAAGCAACTTGTGTAGATTGATACAGCAGGAGTGGGAGCCGTTTATTGTAGGACAGGAGGGGTATATATACATTCCACACAGCTTATCTTAATTAAAAAAAACTAGATACATCAGTCAACCAATAAGGAATCTCCACACTTAATGGCTCGCTGGCGTCACTTCACAAAACACTCCCTCTGGCAAAATGCCAGGCGCCCTCTTGCCTTGTTTACAGACCCTAACCTATAGGTAAATAGACAAATAAATGAAATAGAATAAGTGTATAACTTGTTTAAATATATACTATTCTGTGTTATTCATTATTTCAGCCAAACATGCATATACTTGGGATGTCCAAACAAACAAACAAAAACCTACAACAAAATGAATCAACAATCACAATAGCTGTGTTTGTGATTAACTTTGGAATTGTCCCTATTATATTCTAGGAATGCCTTGAACATAAAATTTATATGACGTACATGTTTTCAAGATTGTAAGATGACAGTAAGTCAAATTTTAAGACAAGATATTCAGATTATGTTAATGAATAACTGTATTAAAGATCTAATGATTCATTTATTCATTAAAAAATTTAGTACTAGTTTGATAACTTCTTTATTGTTTACTCTTGGAAATTTCTTCTCTATTGGAATATTCCAAAAGACTACTCATCAATATAGGTGTCACTAGACATCTATGGGCTGTGCTAGACTATGCTGCGCAGAGTAGCCTCCTGAAGGGATAAATCTGGCACTGGGAACACCTTGGAGCACTCTGTACAGTGAAAGTTCATTAATGCAGGTGAACTTTTCCCTCAAGCTCTGCCTAAGATCCCACACAGGAACTGAGATGGGTGTAACCTGCCAAGATGTTAATCAACCTGATGACTGCAATACATCATAAAGCAAGACTCTGTCCTTGAAACCTTACCCCTGCCTTCCATGTACCCCCTTAAATAAATTACAGTATCCATGTGTCTTTGTCTAGTTCAACCCCATGTGAACTAGTTCTATCAGGAGCTACACTTTTGTAAATGTATTTCTGAGTGTTTGTGTTTTATTATTTGTTAATTATTTGAGATATTAAGATTTAGGGTGGCTTATTTACTTCAGTCATTAAGATTTATGTTTGCTATTTCAGGTGGCTTGGATTCCTCTGGGTAGAAAAAGCCCGCTATGAGATGTTGGCTGTCTTCCCCCCAAAATATAGGAAACATAAATGAAAACATAAATAAAAGTTTCAATTTTATTCATGCCTATTATTGTAATATAATTTGAGTATCATCAATTGGAACAGAAATCAATTTCTCTTTATTCATTTTTTTATTCTGATAACTCTATCAGAATTTTTAACCAAAGTGATAATGCCATTTTTTAATACCAAGGGAGTTCACGCAGTTACCTTTTATATTTTCTCTTATAAATTATACAGAAGTCTTAGCTTTTAATTCCTGGTGTTAAGAGTTTCAAAATCATGTCCTTGGGGGAAAGACATTGTATTAATCTACAAGCACTGTCACAGTAATTTAATGGTGATGTCAGTGCATTTCTAGTTACTCTTAGCCAAATAACCAAAAACGTCACTATGAACTACAAAGGAAGGGAAATAAAATTATTAGTTAGGGCTACAAAAAGTAAAATACAACTCTCCATAATTTTTTTGCAGTGTGAAAATATGCTTCTGTAGGTAAGATCTTTAAATTTATGGGAAGAGAATAGACTGCTAGTTGCAGGAATAGTGTGAATTCTACAATATTGTTTTTCTTTCCTCAACTTCTTTTTTCTCTTACTCTTTGTCCCATATGCCTGCCTGCCTGAATATCTATCTATCCATCCATCCATCCATCATCTATCATCTATCAATGCATTCATTATCTAGTCTTTATATTTCTCAAAATAACATATAGTATGGTGAAGTATTTAAATCTAAATATACAAAAATACAAGTCAAGCTGTGACTCCAATTCCTAGCTTTGACACTTTTAAAAAAAATATTTTCTTAGTTGTCAATGGACCTTTATTTTATTTATTTATATGTGGTGCTGATAATTGAACCCAGGGCCTCACACATGCTAGGCAAGTGCTCTGGAACTGAGCCACAGCCCCAGCCCCCTAGCTTTGACACTTTTTAGCTGTATGATTTGAATGAGTCACATGAATTGACTCACTTTCTTTGTATTCCTGTAATTTCACTGGATATTATAATAGTGCTTAACCTACATGATTTAAAATAGTATAGTATTAACTATTTTATATAAAAGTACTAGTATAATGATGAGTAAATTTAGCTATACAGCATATGGACAAAATCATTCAGTATTTACGATATGTCAAGTTATATTTTAAGCAGTTTATATGATTTATTTAATTTTCACATTTGCAATGGAATTTAAGAGGAACAAAGTAGGCGAATGACCTTGTAAGAACACCTAGCTGGATACTGAGTTTCAAAAGCTACAATCTGACTTGCAACTCATACTCTTAATACTTGTTTCAATACAGAGCTATAATAGATTGTTTTGTTAACAGTTCCCAGGTCCATCTAACTAAAATAATAATAAGAATGTTTTTAAAAAAGCAACTCTGTACTGTTTCATAAATGTAGTTTATATTACAGTTCTGACTTGGCATAAGTGTCTCATTTGATCTCAACTGCCATAAAGTGTTCTCAGATTGCTCACTATGATAATTATTCTCTGAAACTAGTGTAATCTGTCTTTCTTATACTGAAGCTTTATGAAGCTCCATAAAGAGGGAATGTCAATAGCTTTGTTCAGTGAGAAATATTTCCTGAAATCTGACTACCCTCTTTGCAGTGTCATTTCAATTTCATTTTAACTTTGTCCTTGGAAGTATATTGGGGAAGGCACTTGAGCTCATTGCCTTCCTGAGCCACATATAGCAACTTTGACTGCATAGTAAATGGCCTCAGTTAGTCTGTTTAAAGCTACTATCTGATCCATCTAAAACATTATTTAGCATTTATTCTGAAGAATTAAGTCAGAGTACTTACATGCATGTTTGTTGTAGCACAATTCACAAAAGTGAAATTATGGAATCAGTCTAGATATTTTCAAGCAGGTGAATGGATAAAGAAAATGTAACATATACACAAACCATGTCATAAAGAAGAATGAAGTTATGTCATTTGCAGAAAAATGGATGAAATTGGGCATTATTACCTTTAGCAAAATAAGACAGACAAAAAGCCAAGCATTATGTATTTTCTCTTTCATGCGGATGCTAGATGGGAACAAAAAAGGAAAGAAAAGAAAAAAGAAAAGGATGTCATGAAAACAGAAGAGCAACTATTAGGGTAGAGAAAGAGCATCAAGGAGGGGAGGAAGAAAGGGAGAAATTGGGGAGTAACATTCATTAAATCTTGTTATATGAGTTTATGAATATGTCACCATTAAACCCACTATTCTGTATAATTAATGAGCATCAGTAAAGAATTATGGAAAAATCTATATTATATACTAATTTGCTTATGATGCTGATACTTTCCAAATTGATTATTATTTTTAAGCGAAGATGTTACAAACAGAAAATATCACCCTTGTAGAGCTAGTTACAGAATACTACGTTTTAACATTTTGATTAATCAAACTTCTCTATTCAAAATCTGTCCATCCCTTTCTCCCCTTCTTGCTTCTTTTATCTGCATTTGTGTGAGCACCTACAAGTACATGTGTACATGCATACATACAAGCATACCTCTAAGGAACTACACAATTCCCTTTTAGTGCAATAATCCCGTGTCAATTAGCGACTGCAGAACAGTGGCTATTCTTATTATCTTCTCATGATTTTCTGTTTAGGAATCAAATAAGGATCAGAATTTTTATTACTTAAAATTTCTATTTAATTAGATTCTTCATAGAAAAAACAAAAAAAAAATATATCATTTCCCCCAAAACTATGAAAGTGGTCAGATTTGTATTATTTCATAAATTCTCAGAAACTTAAGTAAAATGCCTATCTAAAAATGCTGGGATGGTTAGTCTCCAGTACACATATTGGTACCATCAGGAAATAAAGTAATTGTAAATTTTTAAAATATTCAAATTGGTTATTTCAAGGAGCTCAATATTTTATTTTTACTTTTGAGAAACAGGATAATCAACAAACATTTTGAATGAAGTTTTTCTAAAATGTCCATAATGTTAAGACAAATTACATTCTAGGCTTATAAATAAGTATTGAGGAATATGGTTTATTTTATAACATGCAAGTCACCAATACATTGTGATCACAGCCTGTTTTTTTACAGAAACATTGGTGGAAGAAGAAGACATGAGGAGAGGAAATAAAAAATATACTCATGATATGTGTTATAAAATATCCTTTCTACTGTAAAAAAAACCCTCACAAATATAGAATATGATGCCTTTGAATCATAACACCTTTGACAATGACAATTATCATTTATGACCCAACAAATTAATAGTCACAAAACTTCTCTGACAAATCAGAAGGAAGACAATATGTCTATAATTGTTAACAAACATAATTTATAGCTGAATATATCTGGAAATTGTTGTATGTCTGGGATCCCCAGATATACAGCATGTCTAAATTCTTCTTTACAAAATTGATCAGAAGCACAAGACTACTCATTAGTTGAATTCTACATCTCAGTATTTATATAACTTCTTCCACCATAGAATCATGCATTTTGACAAGGAAAACAAGGACCAGTGATGTGCATATTCAATATATTTTCTTAGGTTTCTTGCTTCCTAAGTTAAGCTATAATCTCCAGTTTATAGCTGCTTGAAAGTTTTTTTTTTAACTTACATGCATGGTATATTTGGAAAAAATTCTCTTAGATGTTTAAAGATTACTATATAAAATTTATACTTAGTATATAAATTTTTGTGAATGGCACATATACAAAGATAAACAAATACATTCATAACAGGATACCAAAGAAGATTATCACTATTTTCTAAGAATATTGTTTCTAAGTGGTCATAGTCTTTAAGGTCATATTTAATTAATTCTTTCTTCTTTTCAAACTATTATCAATCATCAGCCTTGTGTTCTTAATTTCAGTTACATTTTTCTTTCAAGTAGTTAAAACTATCATCTATAAAATATTTTGTATGCTTTCTTGAATATATTTTCTACATTATTTTTATTTATTTATAATTTGTTAACATAATTCTTCTAAATTTTGTGTGTGATGATTCCAAAATGGAAGCTAAGGCAGGACTATTTCCGCTTGCTCTTATAAAGGTGGATTTTATTTCCTTGTGTCTATGCTTATTTTTGATGTTATATCAGTCTTTTACTTGAAAAAATAATTTCTGGAACTAAGTTGAAGTATAATCTATATTTACCTTCTTCTGAAGATAATTCATTTTGGCTATTGACCAGGAGTCTATATTTTACCAGTCCAGAAGCTTTCTCAGACTGTGCAAGACTAACCTAGCCTAAAAGCCCACATGAACACTCATTCCTTTTCCTTTTATTTAAAGTGAAGTGTTTATAGAGTCTTGAACTCATATTTTTATATAAGTACACTTTTGGAGACTATTACAATCTCCACATAAGAGTGCCTCAGATTCAAATTGTGAAATAGGTAAAAGATAGGCAACTTAGCTCATCAAGAGGGACATAATTTTAAATTGAGTTTGTATGAAGTTTTAAATAAACAATTGATGTTGAATATTTTATATGTGTTGCAAATATGCCAGTATGTATTTTACTTATTTATACCTTTATTTTTAATTTAATGAACTAGGTTAATTTTATTAAATCAAAACCAAAAATTATTTTCGTATCTATTTTATAAATGTGATACAGGAACATGGTAAAATATTGAATTTTAAATATTTGCCATAGATAAAATTTTAGTTATTTTAAAATGTTTTATATTTTCAGTAGTAACATTTTTAAATATACTTATGTTATATAAGATCAATTTCTAAATGTTTGAGATAAAAAGTAAATATTTTCTATTTTTTCCTTTAAATGTCAACTAATGTCCCATATCTATGTTTTCATTATTTTTTTAAAAAACATCCTTCTACCAACTGAGATATTTTCCCTGTCCCTTCTATATTTTTATATTTCATTCTACACTTAACTTTATTTTTTTTCCTTTTAAATTATATTTATTCAATAATAAATGAAAATACACAGTGGAAAGCAAGCCATTAATAATAATGATATTTTGTACTAACCTATGCATAACTACTGATTTTAAAATATTTTACATTATTGTTACATATATTCCTATTGTAAGGCAATATTTCCTCTGTTCATTTATGATTTAAAATTCAGATTTAGTGAGCTAATTGAATTGCTTCAAATCCATGACAAATTATGTTCTTCTTTTCAAATACTACTTTTCTATAAGAGTATTCATTTTGTTTTTTGTATAAATAATCTTAGTTTTGTAGGTATTTCAATTTTATACAAACAATTGTATATTGTTATAAAAATAACTAATATGCATTTTTGCATTTTTCCACTAAACTTTCAAGATTATGTATAAAGTTGAATATTAGTTTTTCTATTATCCATGGACAGATTTTGAAATTCATGGAATACAATATTTGTAAAAACACTGCATCATATTTAAATCTTCCATATATGTTTTTCACATTTAAATTTGAAGAACAACACTCCAAGTAAAAATAAAGTCTCAGAAGCCTCTTTTACAGGTGTTGGTTGCTACTAAAGACTGGAAAAATATTATTTAGCAAATCATAGTATTTAAAATATTGCTTTTTGTCATTTGGACATATACCCATTTGCAAATCAAAAAAAAAATATCTCTCAGTTATATGTAGCAGTAACACATGCAGTTTTAGTTGCATTCATCTTTTTTGCACACAGTACATTAATTGTCCTTTTCATGATGGTTAGAATTGAACACAAAGAATTTAAAGCATATTTCTTATGAACACCTAATCAAACAGTGATTTTTCTGAAACACTTTTGTAATGTGTGCCTCCAGAAGGAAAAATATATTAGTCCATTCCATTTCAAAGGCATTTACTTTAAGAATATTTTTCTTCCTTAGTAAATTTTTCTCCATTATTATGTAATAATACATAAGTTTCCTAAACTTTAAAAAGCTCTAAATTTTCTGTATTCACTACAAGAAATGGAAATTTGCTGGTGAATATCTTATTACCATTTAATAACTTTACATATATTAAAAAGTAATTGCAATTTTATCTTTATGTATATCTATAAAACATCAGTTAAAAATGAATAAATAAATGGCAGGAAGACCAGTTTACCAGAGAAAGGAGAATAGGGTGAGAGAGGAGGAGAAGGAAAGAGGAAGCATTAGAGACCGATATGGAGCAAATTATATTCCATATATATATATATATGATTATATAAAAATGAATCCCAATATTATGTATAATTACAATGAACTAATAAAAACATTAAGAAAGAATAAACTTGTTATGATACCCAGAGCCTTCTCTTTTGCAGACTAAATAGTACTATTATTTTTCTGAATAGTACTATAATTTTATTGTTCATCTAGTGACACATTCACAAGCCCATCTGGATATTGAAATAAAATGAACTAGAGCTTTGTAAATCTTTTTTTTTCTTTCTTCTAAAGGTTGTTGAAGTAGGATTTTTGAATACAAAAATGGTGTAGCAAATGTTTTTAAGTCCTTGGAGTATAGACCAAGGAGAGGGATAGCTGGGTTAAGTGGTGGTTCCATTTCCAGTTTTCCAAGGAATTTCTATATTGCTTTCCATATTGGCTGCAACAACTTGCAGTCTTACCAGCAATGTATGGGTGTACCTTTTTCTCCCACATCCTCACCAACAGTTATTGTTGTTTGTATTCTTAATAGTTGCCATTCTGATAGGATGAGATGAAATCTTAGAGTAGTTTTGATTTGCATTTCTCTAATTGCTAGAGATGATGACCATTTTTTTTTTTATATTTGTTGATTGGTTGTACATCTTTTTCTGAGAAGTGTCTGTTCAGGTCTTTGGCCCATTTATTGATTGGTTATTTATTTATTTTTTTTTTTTTTGGTGTTTTGCTTTTTGAGTTCTTCATATACCCTAGAGACTAGTGCTCTATCTGATGTGTGAGGAGTAAAAATTTACTCCCATGTTGTAGGCTGTCTATTCACCTCACAGATTGTTTCTTTTGCTCAGAAGAAACATTTTAGTTTGAACAATCCCATTTATTTATTCTTGCTGTTATTTCTTGTGCAATAGGAGTCTTATTAAGGAAGTTGGGTCCTAATCCAACATGATGAAGATTAGGGTCTATCTTTTCTTCTATTAGATGCAGTGACTCTGGTTTAATTCCTAGGTCCTTGATCCACCTTGAGTTGAGAATGTGGCATGTATCCATAATGATATATTACTCAGCAATAAAAGAGAATAAAATCATGCCATTTTCCGGTAAATGGATAGAGTTGAAGGAAATAATGGTAAGTTAGTCAATCCCCCCAAAATCAAGTGCAAAATGTTTTCTCTGATATAAGGTGACTGACTCATAATGGGGTAGGGAGGGGAGCATGGGAGAAATAGATAAACTCTAGATAAGGCAGAGGGGTGGGAGGGGATGGTAGGGGGCAGGGGGCTAGCAATAATGGTTGAATGTGATGGATATCATTATCCAAAGTACATGTGTGAAGAAATGAATTGGTGTGAACATACTTTATTAATAGAGATATGAACAATTGTCCTCTATATGTGTATTATGAATTGTAATTCATTCTTCTGTTATTTATTTTTTTTAAAATCAATAAAATTTAAAAAAGGAGAAATGCTGTAGCAAATGCTAAAAATAGAAAATACAGTCGTCTATTTTCAAAATTAGTATTTAGTCTAAATTGGGATGTAAGGTCAAATGATAGCCATTTAAACTATACCTTTTCTCTTTACCCTCCCCAATTTTAAAATTAGCCAATTACCTAGATTGTAACCCATAGTTTCGCCTACCAGGGGAAGGGGATAAAAATAGACAGGCTACCTGCCCAAGTGTGGTTGCTTGCCGCATTTTCTTTAGTTGTACATCTTTGGCAGAAATAAAATTTTCCTTGCAAAGCTACTTCTGAGCACATGTTTGATTCCTGCGACACCCCAGTATTTCTAACACACACACACACACACACACACACACACACACGCGTGCGCCTGCGCACACGCCTATTTATGTGTGTGTGTGTGTGTGTGTGTGTGTGTGTAATCAATAAATCCTATTCCTTCAGTTTTTAATAACACCGAGAAATTCTTCCAGAATGGAATTATAGGTTAGGAACAAAGTTTGACCTCATAAAGCACCTTTGTTGGTCTTAATGAGAAACACAGTTCTTATAAATCTCAAAAATATTTTGGTTAAATTTCAAATGTACCTTCCGAGCTTGAGGTCTGGCTAGTAAGTTTCTGTTCCACTTTACATTTTCTTAGTAAACAGTCAGGGTTTTGTGTGATGAATGATAAGGAGAAAAGAAAATGTAAGACAATTTTTTTTATTCCAGAAAATAAATTTTAATTACAAATCTCAAATAAATAGCTTTCAGATCAAAAGCAAAAATAATTTGCTGCCTGCCTATCTACATTAGAAAAAAATGAGAAAGGGTCTCCAGTTAAGGGAAAGTTATGCTATATGGTATAGGATAGAATGAATACTAGAAAGGGTAAAGGTGTGGGAACAAAGAAATGCCTATTTTATTATATATTAATTTTAGTTTATTTTATTTAAAGAATTTCTAGCGGTTTAAAGCAGGAAAAGAATGTATTGCGAAATTTCTAATACAAAACTAAAATATATGACAGTACAAAGAATGGGTAGTACCTCCGTTATTCACAAAGTAATATAATATTTGAAAGTGAATATTGCTTTGTTAAAGGTGAATATAATAACTTCAAGAGAATCTGGCGAAACTCTCAACAAATACAAAAATATTTAGCTGTCAAGTTGATAAAATTACTTCCTCTTTCCATCTTTCCCTTTCCATTAATTAATAATTTGGAATGAAAACCATTAGGTGTGCCAGAGCAAGTCAGTTATCCATGTCTGGGCCTAAAGAAGCTGCAGAGGCAGTGAGCAGCATGGCAAGACCCATGCAGAGTGCAAATGGCACCTGCATGGCTCCCATGATGAGCTAGACACATGCACTGTGCAGAGGTGATTTTGAATATGATCAAGGGGCCTTGGAGGGGGTTTCCATGCAGGGAGACATCTCACATAGGGAGCAGGAGTCTAGGGAGAATGGATCCAAAATGAGAGCGGACTTCACACAGGATTTCATAGAGGAGAAGATTGTGAGGAGGACTTCATTCAGAGAAGTCAGCATGATGTGACAGACCTCAAGTGTTGTGACATCTGACTGCTTATGGACACAAGCAGCAGCCTGTGCCCTGGGGTTTTTAACTTACTCATCATCTTTCTATTCTGGGATTCTTTCTCTATATATTCCAGAGGTCATTAGCTAGCCTCCAAAATCATAAATACATCGGCCATAGCAGAACCCTTTATATTCTTATCTTCTGCTGATTCTACTTCTCTATTTAAACTGTCAGTGGTACACTATTGATACAAATGAGTTAAGGGGGAAAAATCATGTTTCAATGAGCTTGGACACTTCCTGTATAAATCCAAAATATTTTTATTTCAAATAATACTATGATAATTTCAAATAATATTATGATAAACCAATAGGAAGAGTAAATGAATTTTTAAAAAGTAAATATAAAACATGAGACAATTGTTGGATGAAGGTGGCAGAAATTCCACTTTAGGCAAAGGAAGACACATGTGAAAAACAATCATAAAATAAGTTGTGTAATTGATGATGGGTGAGAATTTTATTAGGACCATAGTCTTTGAGGTATGTGTGTGAAGCAGAGAATGATAAAAGAACTTTATTGGAACCAGATTTTTGATAATTTTTTTTTTTGGTCAGACAAAGGTCTTTGTGAAGTAACAAAGGAGCAGCAGTAAAAGTTAGAGAGAAAAGGTAATTACTATTGTGGCATAGTTCAAATTTGATTCCAGAAAATATATGCTCAGATGTGGAAGGAAAACAGTGGTGAGTTGTAAGGTATTAAGTATGTGTTATAGAAATTTAAAATTCACTATTAACAGGATAGTACAAAATTCTAACCAGGAGATGGAAAAATATGCACTTACTGGTAGACTGTTAGAAAAGAAAATGAGTATTTGAGATGAAATGTACTCATTACACAAGGAAGTGATGGAAATAACTGAAGGAATGTCTTCAAGGATCTCAGTTCTAAAGTCACTGCTTATTCCAGGAACAGACCCCTGACTTCAAGACAAGTGTGAGAAATAGGCATAGAAATAAAAGACTCATTATGGGCCATTGAAATATGTTATATGTGACAGGATATTTAAACAGTATTTGGCAGTGTGATGTATCTGGATACTAGATGGACTTAAAAATTTGGATATCATCAATAAAGCTGCAAGACTCTATTGCGAAGGATGAGAATAGCAGAGATCACAGGTGAGAAAAAAGATATTTTTTTAGCAAGAAGAAGAGAGGCATAAAATTTTCCCAGATAATTCCATTTTATAATTTTAGGTTACATCTTTCATCCTTATCTTTCTCAATGGATCAAGGGATAGAAGGATAGAGAAGCAAGAATTAGAAACAATTTTCATTGTAACTATGATTTCATTCAGAAAATATTTCTAAATCTGATCATATATATTGTAAGTATAATATGAAGAGATTGTTTTCTATTTAATATATGCATAAATAAAAGTCATGCTTATTTTAGATACAAACACTTGAAAAGCCTTAAGAACATTTTTTTTTCTTCTGTCTCTTTGGTAATTAAATATGTAAAACTTGTTTCTCTTGTTCTCTAGGATTCTTTACTCTCTGCCATTTTGTGACATTTTGAAAATACTATACCAAATAGAAAAGGCATGATCTGCCCTTTAGAAAACAATGGCACAAAATGCTTATATTTCCAAGGCTGAACAAATGACTTGAAATTGATGAAATCTTTTCTAAAAGAAGCCAATATATTATAAGTCACAAAACAATAATGTAAAATAATGTAACTGATTTTGGGATGGTTCATTTTACTGAAGTCTTTTCCCCATTAAATGCTATTTTTTTTCTCTAGAATATGTTACTTTTAAATGCAAAGTTCTTATGTGATGGGTGCCATTAGCTGGAGCTAACGCAGAATCCTGTTTCAAACAGTAAAGGCACATGGCAGCCTTGTGGAAAAGGAATTTTAACTTACTTTTCTCTTTAAATTCAAAATAAATAATCTATTAATAGATATATGACAGTTTAGGAAACATAGAAATTCACAAGAGTGTTATGCAGGTTTAGAGAACCTGCTGAGATTATTTTGACCTTACTTCTCCTCTTTATTTCTGGGAGGTATTTCATCAGCTTACAAACTGCAACACAGCACTGCACTAGTGAGATAAAGTGAGATAATGTATGTAAAACACTCAGATGTAGAAGTTATTTTTATTATTGTCACAGCTTCCACATTTTGGAAAGCAGTCAGACTGGTTGACGTCAATACCAATTACAGCGCTATTTGATATAATCTCTTTACTGTTCAATTGTAATGTTCAAACCATAATCCGATTTACTTCATGATATTGTTACAACAATAAATTGTGGTTTTAGATATGGAAGTACTTAGAACGTTTTCAGTGCTTGAATCATACTACATTTGTGTTCATTTCCAAGTGCCTTAAATTATTTTGAATGTGCCTGTGTGTTAGAGACAAAGAAACTTGATATTTTTGAAATACATTTGGTCATTTATATAATGTTTTCAAATAAATAAATAAATACTCAAAAGTTATCAAATATATTATAATCCAGATATTAAGATAAATTTATTTGTCAATGGTACCTTTCAGATCGGTTGGTAAAGAATTACTGTAGATCTTGAAACAAAATAGTTGGATTATTTGGATAAATAATTTACAAAAAATAGGTGAAAAATTCAAGCTGTATTTTTCTGATTAAATGAACTTTCAAGAAGTGTGAGAAGCAAGATTGACATTTATAGTACTGGATTCTGTTTCTCTTACACATTTTTTGTGAAAAAATTAATTTTTAAAAACATCAAATATAACAGAATTTAAAAAGTTTTTCACAGTAAAAACCAAATAGCTTATTACTCTTAACATTCTTAATTTACATTGATCAAAAAGATGTGATCTATGATTGTAATTGTGCACTTGAAACCAAAAGACTGGAGATTATGATTTGATAAAAATGTATTCAAAAAATTTTTTTATAAGAAGTAATGTTCTTTTTACAAAGAAAATCCATGAGAGCCTATTTTTAAAAGCAAGTGCTTCTTCGCCCTTAGCCCACACACATCTTAAGGATTACTATATCCATAATTTTAGAAATAAGCTTGAATATTTCATAAAGTTTCATATCAGCACATATAATAGATAAGCATGCAATAGATTTACCTCTTCACTTTCTCCTACCTCATCTCAAAACATTAATATTTACTTAACCATATGTGGTTATACTGCTTCATGCTTCATTGTATATATAAGTTTTATATAATATGTATTTATTTACAAAATTTTGTTGAACACTTTTTCTAGGAAAAGTAAAGATGTTAGTGTGTGTTCCCATAGAGTTCTTCTCTATAGATTATTTATGGTATATCTTTATACTAATTAATAGTTAGATTCTGCTTTAGAGAAGTAACAACTTTCTGGATCTTGCTTCATAATTAAATCTAAAACCTAAAACATCAAAATTCATTTGCATTTTCCTAACAATGTGCATGCTATTCACTACATAGCTAAGTGTCCATCCATTGACTATGAAAATAGAGGAACACTGAAAAGAGGATGCTCTTAGTATTATAAATAATGCTAGTCACTTTCATCCTTTTTGAAATGATATTTTCTATTCTTTTTTTCTAGAAAATATTTTTTGTAACATAATGTTTTAAAACTAAACAAAGTTATATCTAGGGATGACTTTAAGTTATCCATTTCAGTACATTTAGGACAACTTATCACTTTTGAATATAGGAAGATTTCTTCAATATTTTTTTCATAATTAATTCTATATTTTCAATTTCACAGACTCATTATTTAGGAAATTTCTATGTCTACATAATATATTATCATCATACAACATAACATTATTATCATATATAACCTATATTTTTATAATTCATATGTTTAGCTAATAGTCTAAATATTTCAGCAAGTATTTGTAATTATTATATTTTTTGGGGGTACCAGGGATTGAACTTAGGAGTACTCAACCACTGAGCCACATCCTCAACCCTAATTTATATATTTTTTTAGACACAGGTCTCACTGAGTTGTTTAGTGCCTTCTCATTGCTGAAGCTGCCTTTGAACTCCCAATCCTCCTGTCTCAGCCTCTAGAGCTACTGGGATTATAGGAATGTGCCATGGCACCTATTTGTATTTTTTAATATACATATATACATGTATATATGTGTATACATGTAAACAGGTATATGTGTGTATATATGTGTATGTATGTATGGATAGATGTTTTTCTTTTCCTTGAGCATTCCTGTTCTGTATGGTATTGTCTTTCAGTTCAAGTTTCAGCTCTGCTTACAGGTAGAAGCATAGATTTGTACAAATTATTTACCTTGACCCGTGACATAATTTCCCTGTCAATCAAAAACAAAAAAAGTACATATTCTATAAATTTCTTGAAGGAAATTAATAACAACATAAAATTCTAGAAAAATTTTAGAAATAAAGTCAAATAATATTTTTGTTTTTTATAGTTCCAAGGTTATTAATTGTAATTGTTTTAATTTTCTTGTTTATTTTTTTTGTTTATTCTCCTTTTTTGGTTCTTTGAAATTTGTTTCCCTCTAAGTGTCTCATTACCCAGAATTTTTATGCTCTTGGTTTTTCTTGTATTTCTCGTAATTTTGCATTTTTATTTGTATATGCTTAAAAAGGCGAATTTGGGCTTTCAGTGTGATGTTGCTGGTACTAACATGAGGCTGCTACTATAGATAGAATAGATTAATTCCAAATACTATCATTTAACTTATATGAGAACACATGGAATGATAAAGAACAGAAATTAACTAAGGCAAGAGCCCTTTTCAAGTTGCTTGACTGCATTAGTTTTCTATTGCTATGTAAAAAAGGATCACAAACTTACTAGCTTAAACCACACCTTTTTATTAGGTTAGATGTCTGTCTATTGCTCACAAGTCCAAGCTTGACTATCTTTCAGAAAGCTGAAATCAAGGTCTATGCAGGGTCGAGGTCTTTCTAGAGACAGAAAAAATTCTTTGATGAGCTTGTTCAAGTTGCTAGAAGAATACAGTTCCTTCCTTATGGTTGTATCTCACCACAGAGACACTTTCTTCTTCTGGAGAGTGATTTCAGATATAACATGTTTAACATGACTGTCCATTTTATCAATAGACACTTCATCTCATAACAAATCACTGACCTCTGCCTCCAGGTAATGAAATCCCCCTGATTTTAATAGACTCAGAAGATGCTTAACTTGGTTAAGCCTATCCAACTAATTTCCATATCTCCATATCTTAAGAAACTCTGAAGACATGAGCAAAATCCCACGACGATTGTATCAATATTAATGTTCTATGAATAACCTATGGACATAAATTTGAAGGAACATACTTAAAACTTTTGCTGATTACATTCTAAAACTAAACAAAGGTATGTCTGGTCCCCCAAAGTTTCTTTGCATCCAAAATATGAAATTCAATTACCCCTTCCAAATGTATTAAAAAGTCTTATCTCATTTAAGCATCAGTTCAATTTCTAAAACTTGAACCCATATTTTATAAGCTAAGAATGCAAACATTTCATCATATTTGATTAATATATCTCTTGGGTCAAAATTCCACTTTCTATCTTAAACAAAAACTACTAACGAGATAAGTTATCATTCCTTAGTATTCCCAATAAAAAGTGATGAAAACAGGCATATCTTCAGTTTTTAAAAAATGAGAGTAATAAGAAACTGTAAGATTTTGAAATCAAATAATCTTTAGAGAATAGATTATGATTGTCCTATAAAATAAGTGGATAATTTAAAATATATGCATACATACATGTGCATGGCTTCACATGTAAATATTTATGTGCATGTACAAAAAATATGTATTTTCTGTGGTGTATATTGGAATTAAATAAACATATATAAAACACTGAAATATTCCACATATAAGTGGTAGTTAAATTACAATTATATGTATTATATTGAAGAAAAAGACTAAGCATATGTAAGGGTATAGCAATGTTATTAATACGGATCAATAAATGGTGCTTACAAAAGAGTAAGATGGACAAATATGGCTCTTGATACTAGGAAGAGTCAAAAGACAACATCATCAAATATAAGTGCTAATAATATTATTTTATGTGAGCACATGTGAGTTTTCTTCAATAGTTTTGTGACAGTGAAATGACAAATTTCACTTTTACCACGAAAGTAACTTGCTTCCTTTTCATGCTTTGAGATTGACAACAGGGAGAATAAAAACATACTAATAACACAATCTGTAATTATTATTAATGGATATCAAAAAATATTGTCATTGGATAAAGTTGTTTAAAAGTCAAAGTTTATCTTCAGTGCACCAGTATTTTAGTTCCTTTACTATAAATGAGAATTTTCAGCTCATAATCAACTTTAGTTGCACTCTCTGCAAATTTCCTCCTACTCTCTACTTTCCTTTCCCTCATAAAAATTCTGCTTTGAAATCATTTTGATAACCATAAATTATTGTTGATGGTTAAAAATTTACACTTCTAAGGTTGTAGAATTTGTGTGGGCACTAAAAATTGTTGGTTAAACAGCAGCTCTTAATCTTGAGAAACGAAGCAACAATTGTAGAAATTCTTGTCATGAAACTACTTAAGTGAAACAGAGGTGAGAATGAAAATACAGTCATGTCTTCAATCATAAAATCAGGATAGAGAAATGATCATATAATTCACTTACAACAAATATGATATTTCTGATTAATATACACATTGTTTTCTGCATATATTCAAATAATTAATTAGTATGTCTATATAGTGAGTTGAATTATTGCTTGCTGGGGTTTTGACTAGATTTGCATTGAGTTTTAAGAACTATTTAAGGTGAACTGGAATCATTATAAAACAAAATTTCATAATATGAACGTGGCATAGGACTCCTTTTATTTAAATCTTACTAAACTTCTAGTAATATATTTAGTTTTCATGTTTGCACAAATATATGCACACATTTGTGAATATTTTGTTAGATGTATTTGTAGGTGTAAGATATTTGTTAGCAAGAATTTTTTTTTTCATTTTAAATTACTTTTTTGTCAGTATATAACTCTAAAACTTGTATTGATGTGTAATATATCAAAAAAATGAGCAAGCAGCTCCAGGAAGCTGAGGCAGGAGGATCACAAGTTTAAAGACACCTTTGGCAACTTAGTGAGGCCCTAAGCAACTCAGTGAGACCCTGTCTTGGAACAAAATACAAAAAGGGCTGGGAATGTGGCTCAGTGGTTAAGTGCCCCTGGGTTCAATCCCTGGTACCTCACCTTTCCCTAACCCTACCCTCCCCCCCCCAAAAAAAAAAAGAAAAGAAAATGAGTGAATCATTCATAAGCTCAGTGGGTTTTTGCAAAGTGTTCCCTTTTGTCTCTCCAGTGTACATTTCTGGCATAGTATTTGATTATCTACGTAAGTGAATAATTCCATACTGCTCATGGAAGAACAAGCTGTGCTGTCCTGTTGCTCAAGTAGATGTGAAATACTCAACCATTTAGAAATAATAAATAAGCTTCTTTTTTTTAACCTAGAATATATTTGACAATAGATGATACTAGTAACAGGAAAAACACTCTACAGACTGCTGAGTGGAGAGGTTTGGCCTCAAGGCCTTATCTCTCATTTGTCATTGTCTACAATTGATCTTACTGTAAAGGCTGTAGATGTTTAGGTAGTGGTATTTTCCAAATGTTTTTACTGAACAAATATGTCTTCTATGAGTTACATAAAGTTATAGGTAGCTAATTAAATCGAATAAGCAATACAGATATTTTAGATTTTGCCTGTCTGTGTAAGTAAAAATGTTCTTTGTTTTGAGACTGAACTTTGACCAATTAGGGAGAAATGATACATCTTTTAGATAGTGATAAGGTAGAAGCTTTAAGCTATGAAGCCAATTACTTAAACAGAATGAAGGAAAGGATTACTTAAGTAACTTCTGGATATAATTTCACCACAGGTTTAGTTTTAAGAAATTACTTCCATTTAACCACCAGTAGATTGACTATGCTATGCTATAGAAGGAAAAGGCAGGTGTTCACATATTGATATCACAATCCTTTTTACTCAGAGATCAATTAAAACTCATGAAATCAATAATAAATCACAAAACCCATACCTAGGTAATACATTGTATAGAGACATTCCATATAATATAGATACAGGTTTGTTGGACAAACCATTTACAACCAAACATCTATGCAACAAAATAACAACATTGTCTGTCTATTCTTCATATAAAAAAATCTGAGAAAAAGAATAAGTTTCTTTAATGTGTTAGTGACAGATTTTAACCCTAAAGATCCATGCAGTATTCATCAAATGATTAGTTTGTGAATACCATTACCAGAGTCCAAAGGAGAGCTCTTCCCTCAAGTTCTTTTCCCTAAGTATTCAGCCATGTAATCATATGGAGGAAATTGTGCCCAATTACTCAAACTAATCACACAAAAAATTTCTGATCCATCTCCTTTGCCAAAAGAAGGGGTAGATAAATGTTAACCAGCCCTGAATTAATGCTGATCTAAGAAGCAAATTCAACAATGTCTGTTTGCACTTGACTATAGTTAAAATGCACATGCATGACCAATGTGGTTCTATGACATGTACACTCAGAAAAATGAGAAATTATATCCCATGTATGTATGATATATCAAAGAGCATAAATGCATTCTACTGTCACTTAGAACTAATTAAAACAATAAAAAATAAAATAAAATAAACAGGATAAAGGTCTGATAACTTAAATAAAAATCTTTACCTAGTCATTGTACTGACATGTGTAACTAATTGAAACATATAAAAAAATAAAAATAAATCTTTACCTAGTTGATTAGATTATGAAAATCTCAAAATAAACCACCAGTAATAAAGCTAACAGTAAACAGAACAAAATTTCTGTTGTTTTTGTTGTTGTTTACCAACAAAAATCTGTTCTTTGATAATATTTTGTTAAATAGATTTTTTAATATTCATGTGTGGTTCCTGCCATATCATTTAGCCCTGAGTTGATACTGTATTTGACTGACTGTGTCTCTTCTCAATTTGATTATCAATTCATGAGGAGATAAGTACAGATATCACAAATGAACATCTAATACATTCTAGCCATTCTAGCACTATCATGATGTAAGTTTATGGTACAGAATGCAGTGTAAATTTGAGGACAGGGATACATAAGTTTTTTAATTTCATTATTTTCTTGTCACTTATTTTTATTGTATTTAATGCAAGTAATAGCTCATATAGAGTTAAAATTAGGAACACTTGCTCTTCACCACAGATAGTTTGAGAAACCTTTGTTTAGTCAAATCTTAAAAAGTAACTGATTAGATCATTACCTTAAAGTTAGCAGGACACCAGCTTAATAGCAGATGAAGTTATCTAGGTAAAAGTGTCAATTGCCTAAATTCAATCCTCCAGATTTGATACATTTAATAATTCTTTTTTTTTTTGTACTAAGGATTGAAACCAGATATGCTTTACCACTAAGCCACAGCCATATTCCAATCTTTATTTATTTATTTTATTTTGAGATAGTGTCTATTAAGTTGTTTGGGGCCTTACTAAATTGCTGAGGCTGGCCTCAAAGTTGTGATACTCCTGTCTCAGCCTCCCAAGTTACTAAGATTGCAGGTATGTACCACTGCACTCAGCCATTTACAAATTCTTCAGTGTTCTTTCTTTCTTCCCTCCTTCCTTCCCTTCCTCCCTCCCTCTCTCCTTCCTTTCTTCCTTCCTTCCTTCCTTTCTTTCCCTTCCTTTCTTTCCCTCCCTCCCTCCCTCCCTCCCCCCCTCTCTTTCTTTCTTTCTTTTTCCCAGCTAGATTTTATGTTTTCCTCAACATTGATTAAGCCTTCTCATTATGTATTATTTAGGCCTATGAGTATAGTCTTAAAATAAATTATATGCATAGTTTTCAAGCATTTCTCTTTTTTGTTCTTATACCTATTTCATAAGGATATTTGACATAAATTGACACTATATGATTCATATATTTTAATGCTGCAGAAGTACTACTAATGTTGTAGCCATTCTTCACTTCCTAGTTAGTGTGCAGATGATTTGTTTGTAGCCATATAATTAGAACAAAGAAAAATATATATTTTTAATTGAGAAACAATCACTGCATTATAAATTAGCTTCTAAGAGTGTTGTCAACTTTGTCAACTGCTAACTCAGAAATTACTTCCTTTTAAGAAATGGTGGGTAGTGAAAATATTCCTTATTTTTAAATAATTAATTTCTCATATTGAATTACTTTAAAAATGTAAAATTCTTTCATTTATTGCAGTTTCATTTAATAATATGTTTTCAAACTGCTAGCCATATATTTATCTGAAAAATATTTCTCAGGCATCAAATATGTGTGAGACAATACACTGAAACTTAGAGGAGCTATGCAGATAGATATTTATAACCACATGCATACTGAAATTTATATCCCAAAGAAGAATTTAGACTTCTTTTTTTCAGTAACACAGCAAAATAAGAGACTAATCTCAACAGAGACATACAGATTAATATCTAACTTATTTTTAATATTTGATATAGTAAAAATTTTATAGTTATTCCTTTTTTCATCATCATTATAATTGGCATCACTGTTTATAATACAAAGTAAAAATATACAAATAATTTTATTCTAAGATAAATTTTCTCATGAGGAAGTATTACAACATTTACTTACTTTGTTTATATTTCACTTCAAAATTAATTATTGTATTCCTAACATGGTGAGTACATTTGTTTCCTCATTCTTCCATACTAGTCTATGTCACATTTTAAATATTTGGAGTAGTCAAGAGTTTTTTTTTTTTTTTTAATTAATAGGTCTGTTTTTAACATCATTTATATATAGTTTTTATAAGCTTTTAAAATTCAAAATAAAGAATAACCTAGGGCTGGGATTGTGGCTCAGCAGTAGAGTGCTCGCCTAGCACGGGCGGGACCCGGGTTGGATTCTCAGCACCACAAAAAAATAAAGGCATTGTGTTGTGTCCATCTACAAAAAAGATTCTCTCTCTCTCTCTCTCTCTTTAAAAAAAATAACCTAAATCCCTAGATGCACTGTTTTCATGAACTAAATTATATATATTTTTGAAAATAAAATAATACAAATTATTTAAAATTCAAGGAAAATAGCAGTTGAGAAATGCTCCAAAATTGTCAAATTTTTTAATAAAAAATTTTCTTGTCTGTAAATCAATAAACATGTTTATCTGCATTTATTTGCAAACTTAATAAATATATTTGTATTCAGTATACTGGGAATCTAATCAAAACAGACTTCTGTATTTTTTCATTTCTTCAGTTTTGTTTTTAGAAGTTTCTCTCAGACAGAATCCCTCATCCCAGGAAACCTTTGCAGGATGCTTTGGTGGAGGTGAAAGTCCATGCAAGGAAATTTCCCTCTTGGTCCTTAACATGTCCTTTAACAAAGAGCATGACAATGCTTCTTAGGAAGTTCCAACTTACAAGTTCTCTACCTTGTGAGAATTAGGGGCATATATGTAAAATGTTTGGTTTCTGTTGAAATCTAAATCAAGTAGGAAATTTACATTTGAAAACATTTATATTAATTACTTGTGAGTCTCATAGTTCAAGTTTCTTTGTAGTGTCATTAATACCACATCAACACATGCCCACAGAGTGGCAAGAGTCCAACAGTGGGACTGGGCACAGTGGCTCATGCCCCTAATCCAAGTGATTCAGGAGGCTGAGGTTCAAACCCAACCTCAGCAACTTAGTGAGGCCCTCAGCAACTTAGTGAGACTCTGTCTCAACATAAAAAATAAGAAGGGCTAGAGTTGTAGCTCAATGGTAAAGCACCCCTGGGTTTAATCCCCAGTTCAAAAAAGAGTAGATATGTGGGATGATAGCAGTAATTGGGATGCTAATAGGGCTCTTAGATAAGAGAATTGTAAAGATGACACGTGTTCATTGATAATATATTTTTGAAAGCTTTCTAACTATGCCTGGCACATAGTTGGCATTCAGTAGTGCATGCTCTTATTTCCTAAGACCAGGACTTCTCATAATGAAAATGGTAAACTTTAAATGGACTTGATAATTTATCTCATTGTCTGACTTCTTTAGCAGTTCCTTTTTCCTTATTAGTCAAATGATTGTATTTATTTAGACAAAATTTATTTATTAATATTCTAAGACTTCACATTTTCTCCTGATGAAAGGAATAAAGATGCATTAATTCATTATAATGCTGCTAGCAAGTAAAGGTGAAGTACAAGTAAAGCCATAAAATGATATGTCTAGATATTTATAGGATAACTTTCTATTTAGATGTGAATATGGGAGTTTAGTAGCACATACATTACCTAATACAGGTAATTTTACAAAAAGTCGCCATTAATACTTGTCAAATTATCAGTTTTTTGTGCAAAGTAAAATAATGTGCAAAGTAAAATATCCATGAGAATAAAAAGGAGATAGAATAGACATTCTTTTCAGGAAACCGTATTGTCAGCCTTAGTGTGAGCTTTTACTACCCAAAGTGAATGTATTTCTACTGTCTTGCATATAGCATTGCACATCAGTAAATGAAAATGTGATGTTATAATGTGGCAGCAGTTTGCATTAGTAATACAGCTGTCCAAAATAAATATTTTTAAATATATTTGCATAGATGTGATCTTCAGGGAAAGTAATCACATAATTTTCTTTAACATCTGAACAAAAAAAACCTGAGAACTGAGTCTCTATTTTTAAAAAAGAATAATCTAGGGACTGGGGTGCAGTTCAGTGGCAAAGCACTTGCCTAGCAAACATGAGGTCCTGGTTTTAGTACTACAACTAACAAGAAAAAGAAAGAAAGAAAGTAAGAAGAAAGAGAGAGGAGGGAGGGGAGAGGGAGAAAGGGATGGAAGGAGGAGAAAGTAAAGAGTTATAGGGAAAAAAGAAAAAGAAAATTTACTGCAATATTCTATGTAGTTTTAGTCAAGTCTATCCCCAATTGAAATTACATAATGTTTTATTCATACTGAAGTCCTAATTCTAGAGTGTGACCACATTTGGAGATATACTCTTTACAGAGGTAATAAAGTTAAAATGAAGACTTTAGATTGCACCATAATCTAATATGATCTAATATGACCTATGTTAGTATAAAAAGAAGATTTTTCAACGAAGATATACAGAAAGAACCCAATAAAACTCACAGAAAAGATAGCCCTCTACAAGTTAAAGGAAAAGCCTGAAACAAACTCTCCCCTCTTGGCCCTCAAAAGAAGATAACACTACAAACACTCTGGTATCTTGGACAAAGTATCTGAAACCTGGTAATTTAGAAACAACATGAAGTTATTTCTCACAATTATGGAGACAAGGAGTCCAAGATGGAGATGTGGGCCACTTTGGTGTCCCGGAAGCTCTCTTTCTCTGCTTCTAAGATGGCACTGTGTTGGTGAATCTTCTGGAGGAGACAGATGCTGTGTCTTCCCATAGTGGAAGGAATGAAAGGATGAACACACTACTTAAGCCCTTTCATACAGGTCTTCCTCTCATCTCTGAATGAATTACTCTGCTCTCATGAATTAATCACTTTAAAGGCACCCCTGTTCTTTTACTCTTTTCATTGATGATGAAGTTTTAACATATAACTTTGGGGGAAATATTCCACAACGTTTCACTGCTGGCCCCTAACATTCATGTTTTTCTTACATGCCAAATACATTAATTACATTCCAAAGCCCCTGAAGTTTTCACTAGTTTCTGTGTCAGCACAAAATTCTAATCTAGAGTCTCATGTAAATCAAATTTGTGTGCGACTCAAAGTCAACATTCAGTCTGAGACAAATTACTCTCCAGCTGAAAGGATGTGAATTCAAACAAATTATGTGCTTCTAAAATTCAATGGTGAGACAGAAACAGGGCAGCTATTTTTCTTCCAAATGGGAGAAATAGGAAAGAAGAAAGAGGTAACAAGTTTCACATTAATTCAAAATCCAGAATGGCTCTGGTGTCTATCAGAAGCATTCTTTGAGGAGGTTGTCCTACTTTTAAAGTTCATACTCTTGGTGTACCTGCGAAGCTAGCATGGCCTGCAGACTGTTAAGGTTTATTATTGTGCTTTGTAGAGCAGTCGCTCAAGCAGTATATGGACTAAATTAAGCCAGAACTGGAGTGAAAAATTCGGAACAAAACTTGAGGTGGCACTGAACAATGCATCTTGAGGTCACAGAACTACCTGGGGGCCCATCTTTGAAACAATTTTGCCTTCAAGGAAATGGTACTCCGGTTCTCTTATGGAGATGATAGTCTTGAAGTTCTCTGGCATGTTTTCAGGGTTTTTATTCCTTTGACGTCACAAATAGCACCTGGTTTACTTTTATTCCTATTTATATTATATATTTTATTCCTATTTACTTTTATTCCTATTTATATTATATAATGGTTACTTGGCCATGATCTTGGTATTTTCTCTTAAACATGCTGTTGTTTGGGTCTCAACAGTCTTGCCAACCAAAGAATTTTCCTAACCAGTCAAGTTCTGCTTCCCTTTGATTATCAATGTCCTACTTAATGCTTTTCTTTCTTCTCACGTTTTACTATCAGCAATCAAGAGAAATCAATTAGCACCTTTGTAACTCTGTTTAGATAGCTCTTCCACTAAGTATTTAATTCATGAGTAGCAAGTTCATTCTTTTACAAGATAATAGGGCAAGGACAAAATTCAGCCAAGTTCTTCTTCACTTTATAACAAGGATGGACTTTCCTCTTTCTACATTTCCATTTAATGCTTAATCAGAATCACTTTTACCATTTGTATTTTTACCAACATACTTATTGATCTCAAAGAAGATTGGAGCTCTATCTCTAGCTCTCTTTGTGTGAGCTCTTGCTGTTAACAGTCCATTCAGAGCAAACCAGGCCTTTTTTTTTTTTTAATTATGTATCTTTCAAGTTTAATCATTAGCCAGTTTGAAAGCTGCTTCTGCATTTTTAGTATTTTTTAAAACAACATTCTAACTACAGCAAATTTTTGTCTTACGCTGTTTTTGCCCCTAAAAAAAAAAATACTGGTGATTAGGTAATTTATACAAAATAGAAGTTTACTTCTCACATTTCAGGAAGCTGGGATGTCCAGTATCAAGGCACTGGCAGGTTGGGTGTGGGGTGAGGTCCTGCTCTACTTTCAATGTGGATCCTCACTATGCATCAGCACGTGTTAGAAGGTAGAAGGGGAAACATGTTATAAACCAACTCCTACCAGACCTTTTGTAAATCAGTGCTCTGTTTATGAAGGCAGAGCTCTCATGACTGAACTACTTGTCAAAGACCCACCTCTTAAAAACATCACGGTGGGGTGTTTTTAGAGGGAATACATCAAAAGCATCAAACTTAGTCTTAGAATGCTAGCCTTTAAAACTACCATGAAAAAAAATTCTGTTGTTTAAGATACACAGTGTGTGAGAGTTGTTATAGTGACCCTAGCAAACTAACACAGGAATATTAAACTTTAACTGACATTTAGTTGACAATTTTTCATCTTGCTCTCCAGTTGAGCTTTCTATATTTCTTTATAGGAAGAAAAAAACTTTTGTTTCAACATTTTAAGGTATCAGCTATGGTCTTTAAATTTCACTAGAGGAGACTGACATAGTATCTAAAAGTCAAACTCAATACCGATAAATCACTTTCACAAAATGAAAGAGTAGGAAAAGATATTTGAATAACAAAATTACCACCTTTTGTTTTAGGCTTTCCAAAAAATTGTGGATCTGGAATTGTGAATAAGCACTCTACTTAGGTAGATATTTTAGGGAGATATTACAATAGGAATAGCTGGCAGACAAAACTGGGGTAAGGAAATGTGTGGCTTTGCTGCTAATTTAAAATTGTTCCTTTGATGATATTTCAGAGTCCTTAGGTCAGCAATGCTTTGTTTCTCTCAAATATATCTCTCTTTAAAGTCTCAAACTGCATTGCCCAGGATACCTTACTCTTCAGAGATGTCCCATATGCAAGATGCTGTGAATAAACAGTTGTAGGGTTGATTCCCCTTATCTTAAATAATTTTCCATCTAGTTGAGATGGTAAATAAATAATCAAATATACTACAATACATCATGATGAATGTAAATGCCATAAGGACAGAACAGTATTGTATCACTAAGAAAGTTGGACGGTAAGAAGTAGGAACTGAGAAGTGAGGAATAATTGTCTGCTGCTGGTTTTTGAAGCAACATTTGCTATGATTAAATTATACGTATAGAAGAAACTTCTTATTTGTCTTTTCTGACTTCCACAAAATAATTTTTACCTTTGCTCCAATTTCATTTGGACACCTCAGATAAGTCATTATTTCCTGTATCACCAAGTGGAATGGTGCTGAAAGCAATTTATTGCATTCTGCTTTTGTACACAATACAGCCTTCTGTTCTAGAGCCTGCATTGTTTTAAGTCAAATATGGATGACTGATTAATTATATATAACAAATTATATATTTCAAACTGCTATTGGTTTGAATGCCTCACAAAAGGACAGTACACCTTGCAAGTCTGAAAAGCCAGAGTATTTCACAACTCAATCATGAACCCTGTCATTCTCTATTATGTTGGCTATTATAAGCTGAGCTGCAAAAGAAATACAATAAGACCTTACTCTATGTTTTCTATCAAAGGTGATAGACATGTGCTTACAGAAGGAAAAAAAAAGAAGAAAACTTTTTATTTTAATTTGTTGTACTTTTGAACTTTGCAATTTGGATTTTCTCATAATGGCAAAATAGATTTTACTGAATTTCCTGGATAAAACTGGTTATTATGTGTCTGTCCCCTGGAAATGATTTGCATTGAAAGAAAAAAAAATTAAAGCTCTCTATGTAAGTTTTCTCAGACATGAAGCTGTAATGTTATAAAAAATGCATCTTTATTTCTAAACACAAAAACTCAGACATAGGACTTGTTTTGAAATACATATGGATAGATGACACAGGAAATCAATTTTTAAAAAATAAATTTATGAATTATATGAAATTGTTAAGAAAATTAAAAAGAGAAGAATTAAAAGAGAAAAATCTTCATGGGCATGCCATATATACATTTATTTTATTTTTTAATATTTTGCTTTAGTTGTAGTTCTACACAATACTTTTATTTTATTTTTATGTGGTGCTGAAGATCTATCTAACCCAGCGCTCTGCATGTGCTAGGCAAGTGCTTTACAGCTAAGCCACAACCCCTATACATTTATTTATTAATTATTTATGTTATCTTTTATCAATCACTACAGATCCTTTATCCAAAATTCTTGAGGCCACAAGTATTTTAGCTTTTGGATTATTACAGATTTTGAAAAATGTGGATAGATTTTACCACTTGGACATTCTTAACCTAAAATTTTGAAAACTGAAATGCTCTAAAAGCTAAAATTTTTAAGTGTAATGTCTTCCTGCAAAAATGTTTCATTTTTTGAAACATATCAGATTTCAGATTTTTAGATAAGCTGCACTGAATCTGTTATCACTTTGAAAAAATTGGTTTTAACAAGAGAATATATGTATTTATAAGTGTGCATTAATATTTATATATATTTTAATATTAAATTTTATTACTTACATTCTGGAAAATTAAAAAAAAGAACCTCTGTCAGTAGTTTTTAAAAATTAAGGTTATGTGGCCTGTGTTATTTTATGAAAATGGATTGTATTTGTGCACACAGATTATAGCAATATATTCACTATATTTTAGATTTGTGTCTATTGTATTTTTAAAACACAGCCATATAAAGATATAAGAAACTATTTTCATAGAAAAGCTATTGTTTGCTTTACTATATTTTTTTGCGTGTGTGTGTGTAAAATTAGAACACTTTCTCATAATCCAGATCAATGCCACACTTGCTTTGGCAACATCGATTAAAAACTATTCTATTTAAATTATTTATGTCAAAACATAAAATTTCTCATGTTTTCATTTGAAAAACTATTAAAATAATTGACGCCAAAATATGACATTATTTATTTTACTTATAATTTATTGATTTTGTTTTATTGTCCAGTCTCAAAATGGGCAATAATCAATTAAGGAAATATATTTCATACACATTTCATAGCAATATAGAATAAATATTTACATTTTCATATCTACATCTTGTTCTTTTTAATAAAAACTATGTTAGTATATTTTACTTTACTTTTTTCACTTGGATGGTCAAGGTTATATAATCTTTAACATATTGCAAAGCAGCAGAATGAGGAGTCCCTGCACTGAAATACCCCTTTTGCATGTCCAAGGGCCACTCAGCCACCAGTGGTTGTCCATTGTGTGAGGAGAGGGTGAGAAATGTCCTGCTGATGTTTGTTGCACAGGAAACAAAGCCACTTTTGTTCTGAGAATTGGTACACAGAGGAAGCCCACATACAAAACCACTTTGGATGACTTATGGTATAGACATAATATGTGTACATATAAAATTAATTTAGAAACATGCCTTCATCAAAATTGTACCCCTGTATCTAATAAGAAGAATGGAAACTACTTGGTTACAAGTTAACCACTAAACTCAGAGAATACATAATCACTACTGAGATGGATGTAAAAATAAAACAAAAAAAATCAAATTAATAACTTCATATTGGATTCAATTTTGATACTGCTTGCACCTGCTTTCCACTTGGATCAAGCTCACTTGGTCTAACTTATTCTGAGAACTGGCAACTTGCTGAGTAGGAGACTGCAAATACCACATAACATGAGAAAATCCATGTCTTTTCCCTGGTTATGAGAGAAAAAATGGGTTCAAAAGTGAGAGTTTAGATATTGTATATCACACTTAAATATTTGTGTTTAAGCATAAATGTGGGCTTTATTTACTATAGTATCCAAGCTATGACATCTCTCTGTGAAGATTTTTATCACTCTTAAAAATTGGCGGTTTCAACTTTTCTATGTAGATTCGGGATATAATGTATAAAATTCACTTTGATGAACATTTATTTCATTTACATATATGTTACAAGGTAGTAATTTCTTGAAGGTAATAATTTCTTTTTCTTTAAGTTTCTATTTTTTATTCAAATAATATTTAAAAATTAACAAGCACACAAAAATGTGTCAGTTTTCTGGCAGACTGAGTTCGTCATTTAAATGGAGTCTTTCTATCTTTCAAACTTTTCCATGAAGATTTTTTTCCTTATTGATATTCCTGTTGACACTCATTCACTTTAATATATGTACACAAACCACTTGCTTGTTATATGAGTTAGTTTTTCAGTATGTGTGTGTGGGGGGGGGTTGTATGTTTGTGTGTGTGTTTATATGTTTGTATGTGAAAAAGTCTTTGAAAGTTTCTATATTATAGTTGGATTAACTCCTAAATGATTACCATGCTGTAATTCATCATGATAAATATAACTAAAAATATAGTATGTGTTTTCTGTTAATGTATTTCTAACTGAAAAGTAGAATGTCAGAAAAATATAGAAGAAATCATATATTAAAATTCTTCAGAGTAGCACTGCAAGCACTACTTTAGGAAACTAATTTTATTCCCCTGAATTCAAAACAAAGTGATGTCTCCACTTTAGGATGGTATGATAGAAAGAGTGAGGGTGGGGTGCTTATGACAGCTTCTACCATTCTCTCTTGCAGTGTAAGGGATTCAGGACTATTTCTTCATTTTAAAATTCCTTTATTTTATTATCTAAACAATAAGAGATTTGGGCAAGATATTCTGTAGGGTCTACTCTAGTTGCAAACTTTCAAATTTTAATGCAAAACAGTTTTTTAAAAAATTGAAAATTCTTTCTAATGAACATTATTTCAGAATTTATTCAATAGTTTAGGTGAATAATATATTAACAGGATATGGGAATGTTCTAATAATAAAAAAGGAAGGATTAAAAGGTTAGAAAAGAAAAGATAAAATTGAATGAATAAAGCAATCTTGTCTTCTCTTTTTTTTTTTATTGTTAGTCTTTAGTTCCTACTTCTCCACTGATCAGACTTTAAATGCCATAATAAGTGTCTCTTTGTTTTATTATTTTAACTTCTCATTTCCGTAAAAATGTACCAAATAACTAAATAAATTGGATCATTTTATAATACACAGTGTAATAATTATCTAGGTTCCTGTATAACTTCATTGATAATGAATATTGTTAGGTTAGGTTGGAATGATAGAAAGTATAATTGCCCTAAAGAGTGTTTGTTCTGATTTAACTTAGTTTCAAGAGAGATTGAATCTTTTTATTCTAATTCAAGGCAATTCAAAACTAAATATATCAGTTTTATTGATGCATTACAATTATATATAATAGTGGGACTCATTATGCCATAGACATATATTTTCATAATATAATTTGAACTTTCTCATTCCCCAATACCTTTGATTACTTCCCTGATCCAATCACTCTATTCTACTTATTACCCTTCTATCATCATGATCATCATCATTATGATCATAATCATCATTATTATTTTAATGTGGACATTATAACTATATATAAGTGGGATTCATTGTGGTATATTCATTTATGGACATAACATAATGTGGTAGATTTCATTCTCCAGTGTTTTCCTCTTCTCATTCCGTCTTGATCTCCTTCTTCTTCTAGTCTATTTGTCTTCCTTCTGCTTTTGTGAGATTCCCCCATCCCTTTTTTTTTCCACTCTAGCTTCCATATATGAGAGAAAACATTCAACCCTTGACTTTCAAACTCTGGCTTATGTTGTTAAGAATAGTGTCATCCAGTTCTATCCACTTACTCTATAGCATATTTTCTTTATCCACTCTTCTGTTGACAGACACTTGGACTGATTCCATAATTTGGCTATTATGAATTACACACTGTACACATTGATATGCATGTTTTACTATAGTATGCTCATTTTAGTTCTTTGAGTAAATACCAAGGAATGGGATAGTTGAGTCATATGGCAATTCCCATTTCTAGTCTTCAGGAATCTTCATACCACTTTCCAAAGTGTTTATACTAATTTGCCATTCCACCAATAAGGTACAAGTGTGTATTTTCTCTGTCACCTCATTAGTAATTACCATTATTTGTATTCTTTTATTGTTGTCGTTGTCACAATGGATTGAACCAAGAGCTCTTTTAATGTATATTTTTAAATTCTGAGACAGGGTGGCACTAAGTTGATTAGGACTTCATTAAATTTCTGAGGCTGGCTTTGAACTAGTTATCTTCCTGCCTCAGCATCCTATGTTGCTGGTATTACTGGTAGGTGCCACTGTAGCTGGCTGTTATTTTATTCTTGATGATTTACATTTTAACTGGAGTAAAATGTAAATTTTACTTTACAATTTACATTTGAAATTTTCAGTGTAGTTTGGATTTCTATGCCCTTATTTGCTAATGACATTGAACTCTTTTTTTAGATAGTTGATGACCATTTTTATTTCTTATTTAAAAATAGGAGGTATTATTGAATATATATAGGTGGGATTCATTTTGACATTATCAAATATGAAATATAATTAGCTCCATTTCAGTTCCCACTATTTCCTCTTTCCATCTATCCCTGCCTCCTCCTACTCCCGTTCTTCTACTCTACTGGTTTTCCCTCTGCTTATTTATTGATTTTTTAAATTGGTGCTTTGCAGATATACAGAACGTGAAATTCCTCTCTACTTCTTCCCTGACTTCCCAATAAACTTTATTCCACTGATTTCCCTTCTATTTTCATGGGATCCCACCTTTTTTTTATTTTATTCTCTTATTTTGCTCTAGCCTCCACATAAGAGAGAAAACCTTTGATCCTTGTCTTTCTGAGTGTGACTCATTCACTTAGCATGATATTCTGTAAGTTCTATCCATGTACAAGCAAATGCCATATTTTTTTCTTTATGGCAGAGTAATACTTCATTGTGCATATATACCATATTTTCTTTACCCATTCATTTGTTGACAGTTACCAGGAATGATTCTATAACTTGGCTAATAAAATCATACTGCTATAAACATTGTTGTGGCTATATCACTACAGTATTCTGATTTTATTCTTTTGACTAAATACCAAGGAATGGGATAGCTGGGTCATAAGGACTAATATTTTGAAGAATCTCTATACTGCTTTCCAAAGAAGTAGTATGAATATCCTGTCTCACCAACATTTCCCCCCATCCTTGTTAACATTTATTTTCATTTGTATGGATGATTGCCATTCTAAATGAAATGAAATGAAATCTCAATGTAGTTTTGATTTTTATTTCCCTGACTGCTAAGAATGTTGAATAGCTTTTCATACATTTCTTAGCTATTTGTATTTTTTCTATTGATAAATGTCTGTTTAGTTTTTGGTGGATTTATTGTTTGGTTTATTTATTTATTTTTGGTATTAAGTTTTTTATTTTTTTTAGTTTTTCATATATTCTGAATATTAATCCCCTGTCAGAGGAATAGCTGGCTAATTTTTTCTCCCACTTTGTTTACTTTTTCTTTATGATCCTTATGGTTTCTTATGTTGTACAGAAGCTTTTTGATGTAATGCCACCCCCTTATTGGTTCTTAGTTTTATTTCTTGAGTTTTGTGGGTCTTTCAAAGGAAGTCTGTGCCTGTGCAAATGTATTGCAGTGTTGACTCTGTTTTCTTCCAGCAGTTGCAGTGTTTCTATTTTCCAGGTCTTTGATTCTTCTTTGAGTTGACTTTTTTTGCAGAATAAAAGATAGGGATCTACTTTCATCCATACACATAGACATCCAGTTTTCTTAATAAAATTTCTTTAAAAACCTATCTTTTCTTCAACATTTGTTTTTGACACCCTTGTCAAATATCAGATGATTGTATCTATGTGGTTTAGTTTCTATGGCTTCTATTCTATTTTATTCCACTGGTTTTCATGTCTGCTTTGATGCCACTGCCATGCTCTTTTTGTTGCTATAGCTCTGTAGTGTATTTTGAAATCAGGTATTATAATGCGTACTGTTACTCTTCTTGATCCCTATTACTTTGTCTACTCTGGGTTTTTTATTTTTTTTTGAAATGAATTTTAGGACTCCTTTATTTTCTAGGTCCATGAATAATATCATTGGTATTTTGATGGAGATGGTATTAAATCAATAAACACCTTTGGTAATATAGTCATTTGACAATATTAATTCTGCCTACACAAGACCATGGGAGGTCTTTCAATCCTTGAAGATATCCTTCAATTTCTTTCTTTAGTGTTCTTTAGTTTTCATTATAAAGTTCTTTCATCTCCTCGGTTAAATTTATTCCCAAGTATTTTATTTATTTATGAAAGGTTATATATTATTGATGCACTAGTTTTTCTTTTTTTCTCATAAGATTCATTATGAAAATATAGGAAAGCTGTTGATTGTTTTATATTGATTTTGTACATACTGTGTTCCTGAATTTGTCACATCTAGAAATCTTCTGGTTGAGTTTTTTTTGGGTTTGAAAGATATAAGATCACACCATCAATGAACAGGTATAATTTGACTTCTTCTGTTTCTATTTGTAGCCCTTTAATTTTCTTCTTTTGCCTGATTACTCTGGATAGAGTTTTAATAATTATATTGAATAGGAGTAGTGAGAGTGGATAGCCTTGTCTTGATCCTAACATTAGAGGAAATATTTTCAGGTTTTTTTATGTTCAATATTATGTTGAGTTGACCTTGTTATAGATAACTTCTAAAACATTAAGATAACATTATTATCTCTGGTTTTCCTTTTTTTTTAAACATGTATGTGTGTTGGATTTTGTTAAAGGCTTTATCTGCATCTATTGAGTTTATCCTGTGATCTTTGACTTAATTCTACTTATGCAATGAGTAACATTTATTAACTCATGTATGTGGAATCAATCTTCATTCCTGGAATAAAACTAACTTGTACATGGAATGCTATTTTCTTAATAAGTTTTGAATTCAGTTTGCTAATGTTTTAGTAAGGAATTTTTCATCTATATTATCAGGGATGTTTTTCTGTAGTGGTCTTTCCTTGATGTTTCTTTGTCTGGTTTTGGTATTAGGATGATATTGGAGTCAGAGTGTAACAAACACTTTGGTATTATTTTCACTCTTTTTCTTTTATGGAATAATTCAAGAAAAGTTGACATCATTTCTTTTTAAAAGTTTGATAGAACTCCACTGAAAATCTATCTGCCTGGGATTGTTTTCAATGAAGGCTTTTAACTGCTGCTTCACTTTGATTGCTTGATATTTGCCAGTGTATGTTTTCTATATCCCTCATGGTTCAACTTGGATAGGTCAGGTCTGTCTAGAAATTTATCAATATTGTCCAAATTTTCTATTCTAATTGGAGTATAAGTTTTCAAAATAGATTCCAACAATCATCTGAATGTCAGATGTATCTATGTTAATTTTATTGATCTCTAATTTTATTGATTCAAGTCTTCTCTCCCTCTCCTTTTCAAATGACTATATTACCAAAGGTGTTTATTGATTGAATGTGTCTAAAAGTTTATCAGTCTTGTTTGTATTTCCAAAGATCCAGCTCTTTGTTCTAATAATATGTTGCATTTGTTTTTTTACTCAATTTCATTAATTTAAGCTCTAATTTTAATAATTTCTTGACTTGTATTAATTTTAGATTTAGGTTGTTCTTTATTTTTAGTAGCCTTGACTTGTAGTCTGATTTATTTTTATTTGTGTTTTTTTTTTTAATGTAAGCATTCAATTGTATAAACTTTTCTGTTAAAATTTCCTTTGTTCTGTCACAGAGATTTTGATATATCTCTGTTCTCATCTAAGAATTTATTTTTATATCTCCCCTGAATATTTGATCATTTCCTCATTCAAAATTATATTATGTATAATGGTTCCTGAAATTCATTTTGTTTCTAATTTCATTTCAGTATGCTCCGTTAGGACACAAGGACTTTCTTTCTGTCCCAAATATGATTTCTTTTGAAATGATTTCATAAGCATCCAAGAAGAAAGTGTATTTGATAGGTGATATATAAAATATTCTATAAATGTCTGTTAAGCTTATTCCATTGACAGTATTTTTAAGCTCTGTTGAGTCTTAGTTTATGGAAAGGTGACCTATCTTTTGATGAGAGAAGTGTGATGCCTCACTTTGTGTCCTAAAATATTTTATGTTTTGGAGACGGTTCAATAAGCTACTGAAAAGAAAGTGAATTCAGTTGTTGTATGATGAAATGCAAAGCATATAAAAAGCAGAAAGGGGGCAAAATGTGTAAATTAATCTTCTTAATGAAATATTAAACTGAATTTCCCTTTTATAAAAAACATGAAAATCAATGTCAGAAACCATAGATCTCTACTGTCTGTTAGGAAATGGGCATTTGAAGGAAGGCATCCTACACATTGTTTGATCATTGGTGCTGAATTAATAAGACATAGCTGTCAACACTAAAATTTTGCCTTTTAAACTTTACATAAGATGAATTCTGGCTATTTTTTCCTTGCTTATGAGAGAATGTCACTGCCTTGTCAATAATGCTATCAATTATATGAGATTTATGTTTTCATGTACATTTAAGATCTTCAGATCTTCTTTTGCAGAATTCTAGAGATGCATTTCATCATGCCTGTCTCGATCAGTAATTTTACTTCTGGATCTTCTAATTATGTCCACCAAAAATAAGAACTCAAAAAATAGAACAACTGCAACAATAAAAAAAAAGTGGTTGGGGAGAAAGGATGAAAAAAGATGGAGGAAGGAAAGAGGGAAAAAACATAAGTGCAAATCAAATTCAGCGAGGAATTTGGGTTTTAATTCATCACAGGAGTGAAAAGACTTTCAAAGAAAATTGTATTTTAAAAACTATGAGAAATTGTTACTTTGCCTGACTTTAGAACTTACAACTTAGTTTGCCATAATGCTGGCAGAAGACAAGAGGTTGCTGGATCACTGAAAAAAAATTTATTGCTCATGCCAGAGAAGGCAGCATGACAATTTTGTTGGTGTTGTTCCCCCTTTACATACATGTTTCTCTGGGGGTATGCAGGGGGATTTCCAATTTAATGCTGAACATCTAGTGACTTTGTGCCCCAACTGAATAATCTCAAAGTTAAGAAATGTCACTTACTGTCCAGGGGTTCCAAACACATCTGCCCAATTTCTACAACACAGGGCAATGTTACCTTTCTTATTCTGGTCAGCCAACAAATAGTTTCTCTGCTCTGGGTTGTTATATTATCTCTGTTTCCCAAGGTATTCTGTTATACAAACATCCTTAAAAAGATAGAACAGAATGACAGTTATCAGTGATGGTTCATAAGAGACAAATGAGAGAGAACCATGGAGAGTTGTCTCCCAATTGTCTCATTTTATAATAGTTGTGTAAAAATATCTCAGGATTTTGTTTTCTGTACCTTATCCTCCTGTTTTTCTTTCTGAGTCTGCTTTATTTTATCTGCAAAAATCCTTTTCATTTCTAATTCTAAGAAAATCAAATAATATTGTATTCAGTGGTTCATATTAATAATATTCTCAAGAACCCAGATTGTCCTCCAAGGGATAAATTAATATATATTTTTATTAAAATAAATGTACTGTATCAGGATGGAATTAAATTCTCAGTTAATAAGAAACTATTTTTAACAAACTACTTCAATAATATATATTTCCCATTGACAAATTTTATATTTATTTCTGTGTCATTTCAAGGAAAAGTAACTGCCTCTACAGGGATTCTTCTCTCTATAGAGTTAAAATAATTTTGTGTGTAAATTAATGGTGGAGATTCAGAAAATGATGGATGTGAATTGTAATCCCCAGATTCAATCTACTATCTACTTTAAAAAATAATTTGCCTGTACTGGTAGGATTACTAAATAAAGGAAAAAATGCAGGGGTTTGTATCTGATTCTGGATATTTCACATATATTAGGTACATCCCTGAATTGCCTACAATGGAAAGAAAAGGTGCTCCTTTAAACAATTATAGTAACTGGAACTAGGAAGAAAATATCTGAACATGGAGAGGAAAATATGAAAGAAAAAGACTATGTAAGTTGTTTTAGTCACTACTATTTTAAATCCTTATTTACTGTTTTGATAGAAACAGTAGAAGAATATGTTTCTGTAGTAACAATATACAATATTCAATTGTCATTTGACATAACATTTGGCACATTCCTAAGCATTATACTTTTAATATAAGTTTTAAAAATATAAATATATTTTGAGCCAAATATATGAAGTCTGGATCATTTATGTATAAATTATAGTTTATTCCATCTATTTAAGGAATTAACAAATTATGCTGCTTAAACACCTGGTTAATACTATACATCATGATTAAATATTGGTATTAGAGCTCTGCCCTAAAATATATATTTGATTCCAATTTTTGTTTAACATTAATAGTATCTGTATGTCACTCAAACCACTAATAGCACTGACTGGTAGATCAGAATGTCTGTATTCATAACCTGTCCATGATAAGGACAAGCTCTATCTTGGTCAAGATAATTTCTTTGTTTACCTCTAAAATGAGAATGTTGGTAAAGATGTTGAACAACTGATCTTTAAGTTTAAAATTTCATGTCAATAGCAGAATCAATAAGCACCACCTGCTTTCTAAAGCAAACCTTGATTAGCAATCCATTTCTGCCTTATTTTCATTTGAACCTTCTATTTCTGTATTATCAAGTGGAAGCCTTCCATTCTTAACTATTGATTTAAAGGATAAGTCACATTTGACCAATGCCACCAAGGGAGACAGAGTTGAGTATGCCTTAGCTATAGGCAAAGATCTATTTTGACAAACTTAAAAAAAATGGATAAGAAAAGCAAAGAAAGGAAATCAGATGATTTTACCAAAATGATTTAGCCAGGTAATCACAGGAAAGGACAGATTAAAGGAGAATAGATACATATATAATTTTATTCTGGGTTTTGTAGGAACTTTAACATTTGGTTTCAGTTTCAGAGCTACTTTTGCACATTTTTTTCATTATTATTTTCTATGACATTTTACTTGTTATCCATTGATAATTTCTTAAGCATTCTAAATATTCCTAAAATTGAGGTATCTTAAAATATTCCTGCAAAATGTAAATACTTTACTAAAATTTTAAAAATCTCTTTTTACAGAAGTACAGTTGTACAGTAATACTGCTTAATGCCTTATTCTTCAACATACATTGGCAGATATCAGAAATTAGAGAATTATATAGTAAAGAAATAAAATCAAGCTAAATGACATCAGATAGCTTAAGCAAAAAGCAGGAAGTACGTTAAAAAATCAGTCTTCCTAATGATGAAAGAAGACAATTCATGCATGGATTTGTACCAGTATGGCACTGGAAAAATAAACAAAGGAATTTTAAAAAAAAAACGAATTTACTCATCAAGGTAAATAACATGCTTTCAAAAGTAGTTATCTGAAATGGTAATTTTTTAAATCCAAAAATATAAGAATTACTACTAGGTCCATTAATAACTTCATCTTATTTATTAAAATAATAAGTAAAATGATGTACAATATCCTTGAAATATTCTAGTGAATTACATCCTAGCAAAGTAATTTTCTTACTGTTCTTTTTTTAATATTTATTTTTTAGTTGTAGTTGGATACAATACCTTTACTTCACTTATTTATTTTTATGTGGTGCTGAGTATTGAACCAGGGTCTCACACATGAAAGGTGAGCCCTCTACCACTGAGCCACAATCCCAGCCCCTTCTTACTGTTCTTAACAATACATGTCAACTTTTTATTGACTTAAATTAAGAGAACTCTTTTTTTTTGAAATAGCATAATGTTTACTTAGGCATATAGCTCCAACAAATAAATAGTCGAAATTAGTAAAATTTGGATGGAAAGAAGAAATAATATTTTTTAAGTGTTAAATTACTTAAAATATTAGATTATTTAAGTTTTATAAATTGAATAAATAAGTGTACTTAGGTAAGTCTGTGTATTTAATAATTTTTAATCCAAAAGTAGATACTCTTAAACTCAGTAATCTTTAGAAAAATTTTAATCTTTTAAAATTATATATACTTTAGTTTCTAAAAGCCATGAATTTTAGTCTTATTGAGTAAGCTAGATTTCTACAAGGTCAAAAATGAAAAATAAACAATTAAATAATCATAATGTTTCTATGAGAATTAAAAAATTAAAGATCTAACTGAAGGAAAAATTAATTCTAATAGATTGGTTGAAATCATAAAAAAATAAGTAAAGACACCATCATCAGCATGTACTGTTATTCCTTTTGCCAAAGAAAATGACAGAAACTCTAAGCAGTTTATTTAATTTCTTCAGCACCCAAAGCATAAGGCAAGTACATACCACAAACTATTAAAAAAATTCTAGGTTTCTGTAACTTTATACATTGTATATTTCAGTTTAATGAGGAATTTTTAGCTATATTGGTTAACAATAAAACCAGTTTACATTTATGCAAGTAACAATTTTCTTTTTTGAGTAATAGCCTAAAATTTTCCTTAGGAAAAATATCATACAATTTAATTATTATTGAGCAGAGTCAGAAGGATTAGTTGGTAGAGAATATAAATCAGCAATTTTATTAGAGCATGAAATTAAGTAGCTCATATAGGAGATAGAAGTCCCAAGAGTTTAAAGATGATACTATTGACATATCAGTTCATTCTAATATAAATGATTAGTGGGTTCATTTATATAAATGGATGGAAGGGTCTGGAGATATTAAGTGCATACACCAAATAATTCCATTAAAAATTTAAATATCCTGAACTTATATTAATTTAACAACTCAATTGCATATTCTCATTCATATAAAGCACACAAATTGAGTTTTCATAACCAAGTAGAATGAAGAATTGAGTTGATCATTCCAATAATTTAGGCTAAAAGTCACACTTGGGGTTCCAAGGAACAAGAAAGCAGAAATAATTTATATTTTGAATTGGAGACATAATATACTTTGATAGTTTCTCAATTAATATGTTCAACTCTTGGCTCAGATATTTCTTCAGAAACATAAAGAGAGTGGAGAGGAAATGGCATCTTTGGTATAATCAAGGACAGGGAATTGGGAACAATCTGAATATTATCTTTAGTTCTTATTGTACTGAAAGACTGTGTTTTGTTCTATGAAAAGAAAAAGAAAATATAAAAAAAATAAAGAAAATTAAGAAATAAATAAAGGGTCTCTCTATGAATAGAGGACAAATCTGAAAAGACCTGTATTATAGTTTTTACATCTAAATGCATTTTTTTAAAGATCACAAGGTGTTTCATGTTGCATGCTTGAGAGTAATTTCAAACTTTTGCAACCCTGCTCAGTATTATTGTGTTGGCATACTTAAACATGGTGCTTCATTGATGCTAAATTGGGGAAGTGAGGGTGAAGGTAGAGGAAAATAGGAAGTAAAAAGAAAAATAAAAGAAAGAAAGCCTTTTATACACTTTGATAATTTACTGCTGAACAAAGTAAAGTTTCAGTATTATTTGAAAAGCTTTATAGTCATTGCAATATAAAGATGAATGCAGAGATCCTCAACTTGGTGTAATAGAACATTTTGCTTTTAATATCTAATTGAATCAATATTTTAAATACTAGAAATAACTTTTTAAGACTTTTTTGTCTAAATGTTTTAGTAAGATTCTCAAATACAGAGAATTTACTTTAAGTTACAGTGTCAACAGTTAAACAAGATACTTTAAATTCTGCAAACTTAATGAAAGTAATTCTAAGTTCCAATCTAAATCTTTGGAAAATACAAAAACAGAGAAAGAATCACATAACATTTAAAATATGCTTTAATTGACAAATTTCAAATTTAGAGAAAAAAATAAAATACCAGGTTAGTAGTTATGGACTGAATTGTTGTGCCTCCACCAAAAGTCAGGTGTTTTAATCTAAATCCAGTGTGATGGCAATTGACCCTGCGGCATTTGAAAGTTAATTAGGTTATAAGGGTAGAGCCATCCTGGGTACAATTAAGGTCTCTATAAGAAATGGATATTGATCCAACTCTATTTATTTCTTGTATATGAAAATACAATGAGAAATTGGCAGTCTACAACATTGAATAGGGACTTTCCCAAAACCTGGCTATGTTGCCACCATGATCTCTGACTTGCAGCCTCCAAACTGTAAGAAATAAATTTCTATTGCGTATAAGCCACCCAATCTGTGGTGCTTTGTTAGACTTAGGGAATTTTATATTTTCATAGAATTACAATACCCATTTGTTAAACTAAATATCTTTCTCAGATATGAAAACCATTTATCTGACTCAAGATGGTTGGTAACCTGGTATTTACTTAGTAAGTAATGTTATTCTATTTGTAGACATTTTATGAATATAGTCTTTACCTCCTGTATAAAATTTAACTCTAATTTAAACCTGCTTTATTTATTGGTTTAATAGTGATTATACCTTTAAAATAAGAAAAATATTGAAATATTGGTCAATTTTGAATATCACAGAATTTGGTGACAATGAGAAAGTTTGATAATCTCAATGTAAAGAATACAAGAAATCGGACATACTTTTGTCAAAATTATTTCTGTTATAGTTGTGTGAACTTTTTGGATGAATATACTGCTGTAGAGCAATCTGAATATTCATAATATAACATGAAGAATGTCAACTGGCTTGTTGCACTCTCATTTAAATACAGTGTGATCTTTTTCATGAATTTGTTTATGCCTTTTTTTATGAAGAATAGAAAAGAAAAGTAAAAATTTAACCATTTGTAGTGGTTTCAAATAAATTAAATTTTATCAACCTAAAATGATGGTAGAAACATTTGGGTAAACAAATAAAAAGAAATAAAATGTCACAGAAACTTTTAAATCCACAGCATATTCCTTCTAAACCACAATATCCTCTTCCTCTCCAGGGGTAATCAAAGCTCTATTCTCTATACAAAGTGTGGATTACTATCTTGCTTTTCCTTGCAGTATTGCTCATTATTTTAGCATATTTTTTCTTTATTTTGTGGACTCTGTGAATGAAACATATGTGTAAACTGTAAGATTTAGTGTCTTTCCAAATATTACAATTTTTCATTATAATATATGTATTTACATTTTTTTTTCATTATAACATAAAAATCTACCACAAAATTTAAACAATTGATGAACATTCTATCATAAGTAAATACTGGATTTATTTTTCTTTCATTTGTTTTGTTTATTTCTAATTAAAAATCTGTTGCTTTGGGCTGGGGATGTGGCTCAAGTGGTAGCATGCTCGCTTGGCATGCTTGGGGCGCTGGGTTCGATCCTCAGCATCACATAAAAATAAAAAAAAAGAAATAAAGATGTTGTGTCCACCAAAAACTAAAAAATAAATATTAAAAGTTCTCTCTCTCTCTCTCTCTCTCTCTCTCTCTCTCTCTCTCCCTCTCTCTCTTAAAAAAAATCTGTTGCTTTGACATAATATTGCCTTACATACATGCACATAACATCTAAGATTGGAAAATTTGTGATTGTTATGTACATATATGCATATTTTCAGCTTTGTAGCAGATAAAACTTTTTTTAAAAACTATGTAACATACTTTAAAAATGGTAGCATGAGAACATTAGTATTACTCAGTTGAAATCATCCAGAGAAGATAACGTGGGTATTTATGAATTGTCACTCCTTAATAGTGAGTCTTGAAATGCTATCTGATTGTGGTTTTCATTTTATTTATTTTTAAACTAATACAAAAATGTACATATTAATTAGTGAGCTACCATGTGCTCTTTTGATACATATAAATGTTGCATAATGTTTACATCTCTCTCCTTGAATATTTATTTCTTCTTTATGATAATATAATCACACAACTGTGCACACTATAGTCAGATAGTACAGCAGAACTTCTTGCTGTTAATTGAAATTTTGAAACTACTGATCAACTTTCTCATCCTCCTCTTTCCTCTCCCTGTTTTTGTTAACTACTAGACTACTCTCAACTTCTTATGAGATCAACCTTTTATATTCCACATATGAGAGATATCATGTGGTTCCTGTCTTTCTTTGCCAGGCATATTTGACTTAATATGATTATCACCAGTTCTGTCCACGTTGTCCCAAATAACAGTATTTCATTCATATTAATGACTGAATAGTATCCCATTGTATATTATATATATACCACACACATGTTCCATACATTCTTCATCTATTCATCAGTTAGTGGACATATAGATTTATTCCAGTTTCTGGCTATTGTGAATAGGACTACAATAGGAGTGCACAGTGCAGATTATATTTTGTTTGGATGGAGATTATCTATCTATCTATCTATCTATCTATCTATCTATCTATCTATCATCAGTCTATCATCTATCATTATCTTCAGGAGTAGGATTGAGAAACCATATAGTATTATATTTTTTAATTTCTTTGAAGACCTGCATACTGTTTCCTGTGATGGTTGGACTAATTTAGATTCCTACCAACAGCATTCAGGTGTAACTTTCTTACCACATTCTTGCCAGAACTTCTTATCTTTTATCTTATCACCTATCATACTGGGGTAAAGTAATATCTCATTGTTGTTTTGTTTTGCACATCCCTGGTGATTTAGATATTTTGAACATTTTTTTCATATACCTGTTTTCTATTTGCATGTCTTCAGGTGAGAAATGTCTATTTCAATACATTGCCTATTTTTAAACTTAGGTTGTCATTGTTTATTTATTTATTTTTGGCTATTGGCTTTTTGGAGTTGCTTATGTATTCTCACTATCAACCACTCATCAGATGTATAGTTTGCAAATATTTTATTCCAATCTTCATATTGACGCTCTCCCACTAAAGTTTCCTTTAACATGTAGAAGCTTTTTAGGTTGATGTGATATCACTATTCTATTTTTATTTTGCTTCCTGTATTTGGAAGGTTGTGTCAAAAAATCCCTTGCATATTCCAATGTCCTGAATCATTTCCCTATGTTTTTCTTATATTAGTTTTCTATCTTAACGTTAAGACTTTAATCTATTTTGAATTGATTTTTGTAGCTGTTGGGTAGTAGGGTTCTAGTTACATTCTTCTCCATGTAGATATTCAATTACTCAGCCATTGTTTATTGAAAAGACTTTTCTTTCTCCGATGCATGTTCTTAGCTTTTTTATTGAAAATAAGTTGCTGTAGACATATGAGTTTGCTTCTAGCCTCATTATTCTGTTCAGTTGGTCTACATGTCACCTTTTATGCCAATACCATACTGTTCTAATGATCGCAACTTTGCAGTATGTTTCCAATTAAAGTACTCTGATTCCTTTTGCTTGTGGCTTTGGCTATTCAGGTGGTTTAGTGAAATTTAGTGAAATTACCTAAGACACAACTTCGTTTATTTCCATATTTATTTCCCATATGTTTTCTTTTTCTTTTGCATATTAATATTTTTACCATTTATTATCAGATAGATTTTTGTTTTTTAGTACAACAAATTATTTATATTTTGTGCACTTCTTTAAGGTATTCTAGATATTGCCTATTTTCTATTCAGATGTTTGACTAATATCTTCTCCAAGTTTATAATCTGCATTTTTGTCTCCATATTGTGCATAAGTGAATGGATTATACCCTATAATGTATTTATATTTATCACTTTCTTTTCCTTTTTTTGTTTGTTTATTTTTGTTGTCCCTTTTCTTTCATTTCCCATTCAGGGAATCCTTTGCAAATGATAAAAAAAAAATAAACACTACATGACTGAGTTTGAGGGACTACCATTTATAGAAATAAAAATGTAGTCATTGTAGGGTTATAATATTTTATATTATGGTATCTAACTATATACACACATGTATATATTCTCTGTATTCACAAACTTTTAAAATACAGAAATGTAATACAAAAATAAATAAGGATCAAAATGTAATTCCAGAAAGTTAATATCATTCCCTGCCCAAACACAATTGAAAATATTAGTTTTATTGTATGTTTTTAAATTGGGGAATGTATTCATGAAATACATTAGAAGAATACTAAAAAAAATAATTACAAGTGTAAAACACACTAGAAAAAATATTAAAAGAAGCAATTATGAAGGTATAACTGACTACATATTAAAAATAATAATATTAATATTTAAAAGTACTTAGTTGTAATCATTTTCATCTTCAGTTCACACTGGTATGAAATATTTGATTTAATGTTACTACTTTTTCAGCTTAGGGAGAATCAGCATTGTTAGTGAACATAAATATTTAGAAGGAGATTTAACAAGGTCCAGGATGTTTAAAAAAGTTTTATATTCTTTATTTTTTATTTTATTTTTATTTTTTTGATACTGGGGGTTGAACCCAGGAGCACTCAACCACCTTGCCATATTCCCAGCCCATTTTACATTTTATTTAGAGACAGAGTTTGGCTATGTTGCTTAGAGCCTTGCTAAATTGCTGAGGATAGCTTTAAAATCATTATCCTCTTACCTCAACCTTCCAAGCTACTGGGATTATAAGTGGTCACCACCACATCAGGTCTTTTTTTAAAAATTTGCCTCACTAGTAAATGACATTGTCTTAAAACTCAGAAAAAACAAACAACAACAATATATTGGGAATAAATTATCTCCTAAATATTAAACACATTTCCATAAAATACCATTTTATTCTAACCTATCTATTCAAAATGTAATAAATTTTAGTGAAATTGCCTAAGACACAACTTGGTTAAATTTAATATTCAAATTTGTCTTTATAATCCAGAAATTCAATGTGTGAATAAACAGAATGGAGGGAGAATATTATCAAGAAACAATACATTTGCACTTTTTCAAATAAGTGTCAGTGTTGATTTTTGGTGCTAAATGTATCACATATAGATTTACACAGTTGAATGTATAAAATGTGTTAAAATATCTTTCCAAGCACTTTATTTTTCTGAGCTGTGTTGGAAGTGAATGTGGTATTTTGTTAAATGAGAAAAATTTGCACATGCAGCTTATTTATTTCTAAAATGTTTGGTAGCCTGGGTTTAAACTTTAGAAACTCAAAGTATCTGATGTTTTCTTGAACTCACCTTTGCCTAAGAATTCCAGAACAAAAGTAATGACTACTGTCTTGTTGAAGCAATTTGGTTATAGAAATATTTATTTCTTATTATTCCTTTCAGTGAATGCCTGATGATATTTGCTCCAGAAGCATAAAATAAGGCAGAATTTGAAGCTTAAGATATTGAATAGGATTTGCATTTGTAATAAGAATGGAAAAAAGAATAATTGACAGAGAGGACTTGAGCTGTGACACATGAACAGACAACTCAGAGCATGGATTGAATTTTGAAGATGATAATATTCTTCAAAAGCCCAATCTGACTGGCCTTTCAATCCTCACTTAAATCATATACTATAATAATTGTGATCTTGGGTGGAAAAACTTTGCATCCTTGGAAGATCCTAAGATGTTTATGGTTGAGTGAATTTCAGAGAGTTTAGGGACATGGTTTCCATGGAAGGGAGAGATAGGCAGTTCATGATGTCTACCATAGCCTAACCATTGGACCAATTATCTCCAGTTGTGCAAAAAAAGAATCTGATGGGCTTTTCTTTCTGAGTAAATTTTAGAATAAGGAAATAAGGAAGATCAACTTTAGCTTCTAACACAGATGCTGGTATCAGTATTACAAATTTATCTATTTATCTTTCTTTTTGACCATTTACTGTAGATTCCTTTCAATTAAAGCTACTCCCTTGTAACTTCAGTGGCTTACAAGTACGGTGACCTAGACCTTGAATCATGAGGATGCTGAGACTATGGTCACCATATTTCTGATGGTTGCTTTACATGTACACTTATTTGCAATTATGTCTGCATAAATAAAGTACCAGTAGGTCACCTAGTTTTCCTATATTTCTACACATAATCCTTCTGTGTAAGAGCACCCCCCTTCCTGCCTTTTGACCAATGACTATCCCACCAAGTCAGTGATTCTTCTTTTAATCCACTTTTTGTCTATACCCAAAGAGCTGAAATTTTACTGGTGTAACCTATATTTTGTAGTTAAATATAATAATGCATCTCCTGAGGTAGCTACACCCTATTTAGAGACTAGAATCACTAAACCTACCAACCACAAAATGTAGAAAGAGGAAGCACAAGCCTAGTAAGCCATTGTGAACTTTTATAATTGGAAGCACAAGTGCTTCTACTACTTAATTCCAAACGCACGAGTACTTTATAAAGGAAATATAATATCCTTGATTAATATTAATTTTCCATCTGGTAAGATCATATTCCATCCTTGTTTAATATTACCTTCAAACTTGTACTTCACCCTTGCTCTCAAAATAAATATAAAAAGTATAACTACCATTACCTACAGATAGCTGTGGCTATAGAGTGTCCAAAGACCACATAAAATAGCATATTTATAATGAAAATATAAATTGTAATGTTAGATATAAGTTCAAATTTAACTTGATGTAAAAACCAAGTTTATTTCTGTATATCAGCAATTATATTCAGACTAAAATTTTAGAAGAAAAATACCAATTACCAAAGTATCTGATGTTTTCTTGAGCTCACCTTTGCCTAAGGTTAGCAAAGAATCTAATAAGATACAGGTCTACAGGATAAACTCTAAATCATATAAATTCAACAAATAAATGAGTGGAGTTGTATAATATTAATGGATTGAAGACATTTTAAAGACATCAATTATTTTGTGTAGGGTCATGGATTCAACTAAATCACATCACAATTACAGCAGGATTTATTGTCAACATTGCAAATAAATTCTAAAATTTATAAGGCATGAAAGGGGTAAAGAAAGGCCAGGCTGCAGTTTAAGGAAGAACTAGATGGAGAAGGTATTCTATTCAATAATGATGTTTATTATAAAAACTACATATAGATAAAGAAATGTAACATTAGCACAAGTACAGGTAAATTAAACAATGAAATAGAATAGATTCCCTAGAAACTGTCATAGGGATATATAGCACTAATGTATAGATAAGCAGAAGCACAATTTTGTAAATAAAGGGCCTTGGGTCAATAGGGTACAATAGTCCTACTTCCCATTGATGATCAGGGTTAATTACTCTTGACAACATGCTGTCTTATTTTATTACTGTTCATCTGTGGTAGGTTAGTATATAATAGGATTTATGGACCCCATGGATATCTTTACTGTCTTATCACCTTTGCTGAGAAATGGTTCTTTTGATCTAAAATTGGATTTTCCAGGATAACCAAATAACTGGTTCAAAATTCAGTAAACTCTTGCTAGCTAAGACCTTGTACAGAGAAAAGAAATACTAACTTTATAATATATAATGAACAAGGAACTCTGCTTTCACCTTGGGAAAGTCTAATGTAAACAAATTTTATTAAGTAGCTGCAAATGATCCTGAAAAATATTGCTATATCAAACATACAAGTAGTCTTGATGCCTTAGAGATTTGATATTTGTGGAAACATTACCTAGATTAGTTTTTCTGAGTTGGAATTTATGCTGTTGAGGCTTAGATAGCCCCTATCTGTGATACTATATCTACTCCATGTGTACACTGTATGCCTGCTTTGTGGTTGTCAATGACAGAGCCTGGCTAGAGACAGCTTGTCAAGTCATCCCTTCTCTATGATTATTTAGGGACCCACTATTTTTTTGATAGACTATCCACAGTTGTCTTCAAATAAAACATAAAGCATTTTCCTAACTTGCTCTGAAATACATAGGAATACCCACATTTATTCCACAGATCTAGACATACAGCATCCAGAATTTCCTTTCAGATGCTCTACCATCCTCTAAGTTGTCACTGTTCACAGATGCATTTATTTTTACCTTGATGCTCTTGTATTTCTGTGCAAATGGAATCCTCATATGTGCTGCCCAATGCTGTGGTCTTTAGGATTTCTACAGATAAACTGGGCAGCAAGGGTGCAGAAAGATCATTGGAGCCTTCTCTTCATAACAACTGTTAGAATGTGAAGAAAGCTAAATTGGAAGAACAGAAATTTATAACTAAACAGCAGTGATAATGAAGACTCAGATAATTTATAAAATTAATTGGAACTAGAATATAAGTTCAGAATTTTTCCAACTGAAAAAAATGACCTGGATCATTAAATGGAGGCACATAGCCCCCAGGAGGGGGCATAACATCCTATCCAGAAGGCAGCTCCTTGTGAAGGCAGTCATTGTCCTTTCTCTGTTAGCACTAAACACTCCCCTTACCTGGCAAAACAGATTCCCTAGCCTGAAGGAAGGAAATGAGAAGTACAGCAAGCCATCCATTTTGGAAAACACATTACCATAAAGAGGGATGATACAAAAGGTCACTATGTATATAGGATTACTTTTGAAAACTGCTGACTTTTTTGAAATATTCTTTTTCTAATTAAATCAAGGAAGGGATGCAAAAGCACTTTAGATGTTACAGATATTCACCAACACAGAGTACTGCTATTATGAAAAGAAAATCTTAGGGCAGTAAGGCAGTTTTTATCCTTATTTAACTTACCTACTATTGAAAAGAAGCTATTGTCAACAGCCACATGTGCTGAATAAATAATTTAAAACTTTGTGCTATTGGATAGAAAAAAATGTAAGAATAGGAAGTACCTATTTTGTATGCTTAAAATGTATCACTCCTCCTTTAATATTTTAATATAGTAGATATAAGAAAATTTTCAGCTTTATCATAAAATCTGACAACAAAAAAGACAGACTTTTATGTGCATTTTTAGGAATTTTTATATTATTATGGTACATTATATATATATATATATGTATATGTGTGTATATATATGTAAACACATATATGTAGTAATACATTACTAATTACATTGCTATAATTAATAGTATAATTAATGGCCTAATATTGATGCATCATTAACAAAGTCCTTTCTTTATTCAGATTTCCTTGTCTTTATAAAATGGTGGTTTTCCCTTGTTTTAGTCAGCTTTTTCTCTGCTGTGACTAAAAGACCTGACTGGCACAATTGTAGAGGAGGAAATGTTTATCTGGGAGCTCAAAGGTTCAAAGGTCTCAGTCCATATTTAGGCAACTCCATTTCTTGGGCTTGAGGTAAGTCAGAATATAATGGCAGAAGAATGTGATGAAGTGAAGTGGCTCAACTGATGATCAGAAAGTAGAGAGAGACTCCACTTGCCAGATACAAAATACATACCCCAAAGGCATGCCCCCACCTCCTCCAACCACAAGCTACCTGCATTCAGTTACCACTCAGTTGATCCCATCTGGATTCTTTCTCTGATTGGTTGAAACTCTCATAATCCCCAAATTTCTAGGTCTCCTCTAAACCTTCTTGCATTGTCTCACACATGGACTTGTGGGGGCACCTCGTGTCCAGTCAAAACATCCATTTTAGGATCCCCTTAGGGTTACCACTTGCATTTATTCCAACACATCGTTAACCTTCTCTTGGTCATGAACATTTCTCAGACAATTTTAAGGTCCTTGACAATTCTGAAGAGTGCTGGTCAGTTATCTTATAGAGTATCTTTTAATTTTGGAATTTTATAGGTTCTAAATGATCTCTAATATTTTTACAATTATCACAAAAATATGTTTCCAGTAGAAAGATGGAAGGGATCAGTGCTTTTTTCAGGATATTGAGAACATGTGTTACCAATCAAACTTAGCACTGTTGATATTAGTATCTGCTCTCTGTCTGTGGTGTTTGTCAGTCTTTGTCACGGTGAAGTTGATCTCCCATGCTTTCTCCATTTGATGGTATGGTTTTTGAAGGAAGTTTTTGTATGCAGCTCAACTTAAGGAGTCTGAGATCTTAAGGGCAGATTATCTACTTTAAATATTTAACACTGTTCCATACCACATATTTTCTGTTTTCTCAATTATTTATTTATTTAATCATTTGCTTCTATCAGTATGGAATCATCACTATTTACTTTTTACTTAGGTCTATACAATTCAATACTATTTTACTTATTTTTGATCAAATTGTCACAGGCTTGATCAGAGTATTCTGCTTCTTGGGCCTCTCAGCTGACTGTCTTATCTCCAAATATAGTCATTTAAGGTACAAGGGGTGAGAACTTTGATCGGCACATTTAGCACATAACAGATCATTTTCTTTTTGTTGAATTATAATTTATTTTATTGAAATTGTTTGAATTGATATTCATGAGAAATATTATTCTGTAATTTCTTTTTTTTGTAATATGTTTATTTTTTTTTAAATTAGAGTAATGTAACTTTCTTAAAAGGAATTAGATTGATTTCCTCTCTGCTTCTGTTTTATGAAGAGACTGTGCAGAATTGGCTAGTCTTTCTTAAACTTTATGTAGATTTCACTATGAAACCAATTGGGCCTAATTCTTTCATTGTGAAAGCATACTAATTATCTGCAAATATGTATGTGAATATTACACCATGTCTACACAATTATCTTTAAAACTTTCAGTATGTAAACATTTCTATGTAGAGTTTATGAAGATTTGTCTAACTGTAATTCATTATTGCATTGATTATTCTAGTATTTTTCCCTTAATTATCAGTACTCTAACTTTCAGATTATATAAACTGTCATTCAATGAATTAATTGTTCAACTGTTATCTACTTCTAGAGCAATATCATATCATATTGATGATATAATTCATATCGTCAAAAATGTAGCTTTGTCAATTACAAAAACACAGTGCTTATTTATAGTTCTTTGATCTTTAGTCCAATAAATTTTGGTCACTTTCAAAATCCCTTGCATAAACCTTCCTCCCCACTTTCAGTGATTGTTTATACATTTGTAATACTGTTAGACAATTTTATGACATTCTTACTCCATGCAAAGATTCCATGATATCATAAATTATTTTTTCAACAATTCAAATATATTGAGGTTCACTCTGTGCCATGAAGTACTGTGTGTTCATTCTTTGAGTTGTGAAGTTACAAGTTTTGACAAAAGCATAGTATCATGTACCTACCAGTATAGTTACATATCGATTAGATTCACCACCCTAAAAACAATCTTCTGAACTTCATCTATTAATCCTCCTTCCTCATGTTCAACCAAAATTCGAGCAACCATAAATCTTTATATCATCTCTATAGCTGTCTTTTCAAGAATTCATAAAATTGTTGTCATACAAAATGCAACCTTTTCTAACTGACTTCTTCCACTTATAAATGTGCATTAAAGGTTCAGTCATACATTTTATTGCTTAATAATTCATTAATTTTTGCCATTAAGTAATATTCCACTGTCTAGATGTGCCCAAATTTCTTTGTTCACTCACCTTTTGAAGGACATCTGGAAGATTTCCAATTTTGGCTATTATGAATAAGGCTATTATAAACATTCGTGTGAAAATTTTTATGCAAGAGTAAATTTCATGTCATTTAGGTGACTTTTTAACTGGTTAAATAACTGGCAAAATTGCTATATAGTAAGGAAAGACTATGTTTAGCTTTACAACAAAATGACAAAACACCTTCCATGGTGGTCTGACATGTTTCATTTTCATCAGCAATGAATGAGAATTTCTGTTGAAATGCATCCTTTACAACAATTGGTATTGTTGTTCACCCTAATTGTTGCATCATTGTTTCACATTGTTATTTTATTTTGCAATGATATGATGAAATATCACATATAATATTTTATTTTTATTTTTGGTACTAGGGATTGAACCCAGGTCACTATACCATTCAGCTACATCCCCAGCCTTTTTTATATTTTATTTTGCTTAGATCCTCACAAATTTGTGGAGGCTAGCCTTATAAAGTACAATCTTTCTGCCTCAACCTCATAAGTTGCTGGAATACAAGTATACACCCCCATACTCAGCCTAATATATAATTTTTTTGAGGAACATAAACATTCAAACTATAGCAATTTCTGATGTGCCCAAGTAGTTCACTGGTTTTGATATTTTTATAATATCTGTTTTTAATATTATGAAGTGATCCTCTAAGATATGGTAAATTCCAATTTTTTTGTTTATTTATTTTTATTTTATATTATTACCAAGTAAGTTTAATTTCTCCTGATACTTTTGGTGACCAATTTGTTATAAAAAGTATGTTTTTTACTTTCCAAATATTTTTGGTCTATTCTACATATCTTTGTGTTGTTAAATTATAGATATTTATTTTTAAAATCATATGAGTGATGACTTTTTATCTTGTTATATATTAGAAGAAGTTTAGATACTCACTACAGAGGAATTAAAAGAAAAAAAAGTCTCTAAAATTTGGCCTACAGGGTTAAAAAGTGGCACATGCATTTTCATGTAATTTAGGTTGAGAATATCTACAAAGAATAAAAAGTCTGAAACAAGACGAAACATTTTATTTTAGTATAATTCAATAAGATAAATTAGCAAATATTTGTGAATTTCCAACTCATTCTTAAATAATAAAATTGCTGAGCCTTTCCATATGTGTGTATAAATGTACCCTCTGTTAATCACTTATAGATTTTCAAATTACAGCATTATATTGCCATCATAATTCAATGTTTTATGACATATACATATTGATAATATTTTCAGTATGGATCTTCTGTACCCCTTAAAATTCCTGAATATGATGATTTTATATACATGATCTTATGAAAAAATGTTACTATCACAGAAGCATGAAATAAAGGGTGAATCAAAAGTGAATAAAAGTAACTTTACATTTGAGGATTAAGGAAAATATTTCTATGGACATGGTAGTACAGTAGGTTATCAGAAATTAACTAAAAAATGATACATATATTATATAACTTATTACAGAATGGGAAGTTTAGGGGGATTTCAATTTTAACCATTCATCCTACAACTGTCTATTGACTAACTCTACATTAATTCCTACTATCAACACTTCATGTGAAATAGTAAAACCCATGAAACTAAAGACACTCTGATTTCACAGGATAAGCTCTCTGTTGAACTTCATTGCCAAGTGACCCATTATAGAATAATGTACTACAAGTACAATATGACTACAACATATTTTATCCATGGTGTATTGTTTAATACACTATAGGATACATTTGTTTTTACAATAATTTCTTAAAATCACATATAATATAAAAAATAGTGTAAAGTTTTTCCAGATTTTCAAGCATTATTTGCATACTACCATATGACCTTGTTAAGTGCATCACTTAATCTTTAAAAGCCTTGCTTATTTACCAATGAAATGGGAACAAAGATTTTTAACCCATAGTCTTCCATGTGATAATCAACATAAATAATAAATTTATGATCATTTGATGCCTATAAATCTTTAACAAATGTAACATGCCACATTCACAAATATACATTTATTGAGTATTTTGTGGGTGAAACTCACGGTTTTATTAGGTTTGAGAAATTATGCATATAAAATAGACATGTTGCTTAAACTTATATCTGTAGAGCAACAAAAGGACAAAAAAGCTATCATATTTACTAATTTCTCTCCAAATCACAAATCAGAAATAATATGATATATTAGGTAGCAAGAAGCACAGTATCTTATTTAATCAACTCACAAACCCTATGTGAAAGAAGCTTTTTTTAAAAAAAAAAAAATTAGATGGAAAAGCTTGAGAGAAAGCCTTGAGAAAATGTCTTAGCTTCAGGGGGGAAAATATATATCTAAAATCATGACACACTTTAATATGATTCTCCAATTTTCATTTGACATTGAAAAGTATTTCTTATTACATGATCACCATCAGGTGAAATTTCAATTTATTTTTTTACAGAACAGTTGGAGGAAGCTGTCTGAAAAGCAAAATGTTTTCAAAGGTCATGAAAAGGGGAATGCTGACAATAGATAACAGGACATTCTCCTAGGAAGCACTGCACATGATAATTTAATTCCTTAAAATAATCAGTTGAGAAGATTTTTTAACTTGATTTTTAACTGCAAGGAATAGTAAGGCCTGGCACTTTCAGTAAACAGCCAAGATGGGGAAATGATTTCACACCTTAAAACCTACAGCTTTGTGCCAAGTATTGGCTCCTTCATTCCTGTTCATTTACTAAATCTTTGTATCTAGCACCTCAGCATCCTATCTCTTGCACAACAGTAATTAATATAAATCTTCTATTTTTCTTAGAAATTTGACTCCATGAATGGAATTAGAGGATGTTTTTATGAATAAATAAATAAATGAAAAGAGTCCTGAAACAAAAGGGTAGGGAGAGTATGAACTATATTTGCATCTATTGTGTTCAAATGGATTATTGTAGAAATTGACTGCAGTTAATAAGGGTATCTTTGGTTTGCAAATATCACTTAGTTCACTAGATGAGATTTTATATATATATATATATATATATATATATATTTCATAAATAGATAAATTTTGAAAAAAAATATTGGCTTATATTTCCCTTTTTTATTAGTAGTTTTTTGTTTTGTTTTGTTTTGTTTTGTTTTTTGAGACAGTGCCTCCCTAAGTTGCTTAGGGCTTTGCTTAGTTTCTAACTTAGTTTCTAACTAAGCCTCAGCCTCCCAAGCTGCTAGGATTACAGACTAGTGTCACTGTACCTGGCTCTAATTTGTTCTTATCAGGTATGTTGGTCACAGTGATGCAATGATGTCCCTCACTGGTTTATGCAAGTAGTCTATGACTAATGCACAGAAATGCAGCAATATGATGAGAGAAAAATCAGTTAAAGAAAGCAGACTCCCATTTTATTTTACCTTATTCACTTAATATTTATAAGTGTACACCACAAATTATCTCTGGTAAATGTTTATACAAACAATATAATTTTAGGAAAAAATAATGTCCATTATATTTCATCCATTATGAAGAGACCTAAACAGAGACAAAACGATAATGGATAATATTTGATCAAACTATCAGCTATCACAGTTAAGAAAGAGTCAGAGAAACATATAACAGTAAGGTAAATATTAGATCTGCTTTTTCAGTGTTTGAACTGATACTTGAATATAATGATATTTTAGTACATAAAATGATGGTTAAAGCCATTCTATTTTGAAGATTGCATATACCTAGAATCTATATGTTTTTGCTTTTGTTTCCTCTTTTTTTCTTGACCTAAAACTTGTCTTTTCAATATATATGTAATTTTTATACCACATACATTTACTATGTTTATATATGGCTGGTTTTAAAATTTACCATAATGTTATTAGTTTTAGATTTTGAGCCATAGGGAACACTATGAGAATTTCAATAGCTCCTTTTCTTCCTAGCTGTTTATAGAAAACATGCCTTTCTGTTTGCTCTAGTTTCAGACTCCTTGAATTCTGATTTTTCTCTTTTATTGTGAAGGATATTGCTCAATAAAAGTATACTGAGTCAGTATTCTGGAAAATAGCTCTTAGCAGAAATAAAGGGCATGTGAAGAGTTAATGTAATCTAGTTTCTTCTTCTCAGAGGTGAGACTTTTGGAGCTTATTCTCTAATGTCCAAAAATATTTATTCCATGTGCTTCCTGTTTTTCTACTTGTGACCTAAAGAGGATAGTTCTGACTCAAAAGGATAAGTCTTTAAGCTACCTTCTTTTAATATCTGTTTAGGCTATAAAACTCAGAAAACAATAAAAAAAACCCTAGAATTTAGACAAATGAGTCAAAAGGAAATTAAACATGAGTGAGATTGATTCTTCTCAACTCAACTTGCATATGAAAAAAAAAATGTCTCAAATCAAGATGAGCATATTAAGGTTAAACAAGCCAGAGTTATTCCTGTGACAGTGATAGTGTTTGAGGGATTAATTGGAATCATTCCTTTTATGTAACAGAAGAGAGAATGAGCAATGATTTCTACTTACTTTGATAATGTTGATTTGTGTCAATGTATTTATCTTTTATATTGTTGCTCTTACCATCTTTATGCAGTTTCTTGCTGATGAAATAATTCTCATCATTCTACTAGCCTATTCAGTGATATAGGAGATTCAATTTTCAATATCTACAAACTATGTAAACTTCCATGGAAATATTTTATATATAAAAGAAAGAAGCTTTCACAACAAAAAATTTCCAAGGTCCAGTATGCAATCTAATTATTCAAAATGTCAAAAACCATGAAAAGGTTTTTGACATTTTGAATAATCTAAACTGAAAAGACATTCAGTAATGACCAAATACAAGCCAAATCATTTGCGAAAATCATCAAATGAGCACTTTCAGGCAGTTGTTATTACTATGATAAATAATAGAAAATACAATTGCAATGAATGAAATGATAAAAAAATCCAAGTAGACAAGAATATATTTTTAAAAGGACCAAAAAGAAATCTTAAACAAAAATTTAAAAAATAAATATAAATTTGTTGGGCATTTTTAATAATTAATAGAAACAATTGTTTGTGGATTTTAAATAGTTGAAGCAAATTTTATGAAATAAGTGCAAATATAAAATGCTGAAAACCATCTAACCTTTTAGAGAAATTTAAAGAGTTCTTAGGTTAATGAAGAGAAAGGCCTTCTTCATAGTCTGCAAGACTCAATGTAGTTATCTATGTTCCTTAAATTAATCAATAGGTTCAACCAACATCTAATGAAAATTTACGCAGACTTAAACCCAGTTTTTAAACTAACCAATATTGTTTATAAATTTCATATAAAAATACAAAGAATTTAAAATATTTAAATCCTTGTTTTTTTTAAAAAAAGAATTTATACACCACAATTAAAATATTAGTTACAAAGCTTTATTATGTACAATTGTGCATATGAAACACATAATGCATGTTGTAAATAAGATCACATGTGAGCAAATGATTTTTCAAAATAATACCAAGTCATCTAAAAAGAGAAAGTATGTGTTTTCAAACATTGGTGCAGTGAATGTAGATAACTAAATTAAAAATTAACAAAACATGAGAATTGAATATTACATTTTATCATATATAAACCTGAATGAGTCAAACTTTTAATGTCAAACTTAAGATCATACAACCATGTAATAAAACAATTATGAAGTTGTACCAATTGAACATTGAAATATTTCCTATCTAAAACACAGATAGAAATCTTAAACTAAAAATAACTGACACATTATTCTAACTCAGTTTTTGTGTCTTGAGAAAAGAAAATTTAAAGTTAATGTGAAAAGTCAAGCAGGAGAATTTCATTTTTAGTGAAAGTAAAATGTAATTCTCAAGCAAAGAAATCTCTCTCTCTCTCTCTCTCTCTCTCTCTCTCTCTCTCTCTCTCTCGTCATTTCTGAGCACAGAATGATAAAGGAAGCAATGCTTTTTCAAAATTCATTAGTGTTTGATTTTTTGCCAAGAGAAGTGAGTTGCATGTTCTGCAATCTTTTGTATCAGTCAGTTGTTTACATCTTCACATTGAGCTTGGGGAGTTTTTGTCATTAGTTGGCCCTTTCTGTAACTGTCATGGTGACAATCTCATACAGGGGGACATCATCTACAAGTCAATCCTAGGTTAATGTGAGAGCTGGTGTCAATGACTAGATCAAGAAAATAAGAAAATATAATTTCCAAAATACTTTGGAAACATATGGTCATAAATAACAACTTTACAATGACTCTAGTCAGGAGTTAGGCCCATTGATTGTTACTTCCTGATGTATTTCTTCATTGACTCCTTTTGTTTCCATATTTTTATTCTCAGGGTTAGTACACTTGCTGTTGTTCTACAAGATACTTGATTATTTATTAAAAGCAACTCATAGAAAACTCCCTGATTCTGCTATGTTATTGGTTCACAATAGAGCTTTTATTCATTATTAATCACAACTGGAATCCACTCATATATACCAACATATTTATAAATATATCCAATGATATATATTCATAAAATGTTATGCTAGTCAGCAATAAAAGGAAAGAAAATGCTGGTAAACATACAACATGTTGTGTTAAATAGACATGGACACAAAATAATATATAGTAAAAGGCTTACATTGAATATAACTTAATTAAATGCAAAAAACATACCCCCCAGAAAAAAAAATAAATCATTAGTGTTTGTCGTTTTTTTTTCTAACTTGATGGGAGGAACCAGCTACTAAGGGGCAGAACAAACCTTTTTTGGATAGTAACAATGTTCTATATTTTAATCATATCACTGAAACTGTGGGCATATGTACCGTACTGTCAAAACTCATCCAAGTATATGTTTGAAATGTTTGCAATTTATTAAATTTTATTTAATAAAATAATGTGTGAGAAATAATACTCATATTAACTTAAACTGATATCTGTTACTTAAATCCAGAAATTATTTATTACAACTCATAATCAGGCCCTTTGTAATGGTTCTTTTTCATGCCATAGTGAGTTTACTTTACTTTCTCTTTCTTGAGCATCATGCTGATGAAAGTGAGAGAAATTGGGTATAGATGACTCCAGACAAAAAAATTAAACTGTTAATTTTTGCTTTATGATAAAATGGAAGTGACCTGCTTCCATTCATTGAATTTTGAATTTTTATATTCTTTCAGGCTAGCAATATGTGGTACAATATTCTATCATGATGCTGGGCAGCAGCAGTGAGCTTCAATTCCCAGGTAACCATATGATTAGGGTAAGCAATCCATAGTTGACAGTGTACTGTGTTCCTAAGCTATGATGTTTGTAGCATAGGTATATTATATGCAGTTTCGACTTTTCACAATTTTTCAAATCATGATAGGTTTATCAGGATATAAGCTGAGGAGCATTTGTACTTGTTCCATTAAATGCTTCTTCAAGGTTATAATTTCATATTAGATTTTGAGTTATAATCTATTCAGTGGATTATTCCACTTCTATGGATTAACTGTACAGTAACTGTAGGCGGATTGGGTATGCCTGGAGGAGGTGGATCACTGGGGGCATGGCTTTGGATTTATGTTTTGTCCCTGGTGAGCAGAATTCTCTCTGGTTTCTGATTGCCATGCTGTGACCTGCTTTCCTCCACTACACCCTTTTGCAATCATGTTCTGTCTCACCTCAGGCCCAGAGTAATGGAATTGGCCAACTATGGACTGAGACCTTTGAAACTGTGAGTACCAAATAAACTTTTCCTTTTCAATAAATAAATAAATAGATAAATACTGCAATTTTATATTAGGAATACAAATCCAATGTGTGCCCTAAATCCAATCATGCATGAATGTCAAACAAAAATTGAAATTTGGAAGCAACTTGTTTTTAAGTACTTCACGGACAAGAATGTTTTATATTATTAACACATCTTTAAAGAAATGACTTTATCATTGAACAGGAAAAAAGTATACCAAGTTGATACATTGTTGTTATGAAAAGTGTTTTATTGAATTGAATGGGAAGTGTCAGGACTTATGATACTAAGGAGCAGACTGGATCAACATTTGAAAATAAGCATTCAGAGAAAATTGGACAAATTGCCTAACTTTGTTCAATCTTTATCTCCCTGACCTGTCAAGTATATATAATAGCAAATTTGAAAACTTGTGATGGGTACTACAGACAACACATGAAATACTGAGTTGATAAACTATAATTTTCTCCATTTAGATCAGTATAAGTGGAGAAGAAAAGAATCTAACCTTTTTTGTCCTTTGATTCTTTCATGATTTTAGACTTAATTAGAGAATCACTGCAGCTGTGCTCCAAGCTGAGTAAAGGTCAATGATACACACTAAAAGTTTTGCATTTGTCTCAACCAACAATCTAAGAGTGAAGAAAGCTGTCCATAAATCACAATCTCTGAATGGACTGGCACTCTCTGTTTTGGAATTTCCTTCAGCTATTCTATGTTCTATCCCCATTTTTGTTTTCTTACAATAGGATATAGGAACAAAATCACCTTGAAAGTATCTTTCTTTTTTTTTTTTAAGAGAGAGAGATAATTTTTTTTTAATATTTATTTTTTAGTTTTCGGTGGACACAACATCTTTATTTTATTTTTATGTGGTACTGAGGATTGAACCCAGCACCCCGCACATGCCAGGCGAGCGCCTTACCACTTGAGCCACATCCTCAGCCCTTGAAAGTATCTTTCTAAGCACCACGAATCTTTGACATCATTACCAGACTGGCTATGTGAAAGGAAAACAAATGAGGAGAAAATTGAATCTTGCATTATCAATAATGAAGTTAGTTAAAGAACAATGATGCTACAAGCGATAGAGGAAAAATTCTAAGACTGAAATTCTTAGTAAGTCCTAATTTTTATTAAGGTTTATTCATACATAAACAAATTTAGCAAATTTAAATTAAGAGAATATTTGCAGTTTCTAACAACCTTATTGTTGTTAAATTCTTATTGATTATTAAAGATTATACTTATTTTTTATTTAGGCAAGAGCATAAGAAGAATCATGTATAGAATAACAATAAGGTGGTCAAAATAATTTATTTTTCCAGTGTTAGAGATTAGGGCATCACAAAAGCAAGTGCTGTTCCGTTGAGGTACACCCCCGGACAAAACAGAATTTTTAAAATTTGAAACTTATCAAATCTATAATTTTCAAATTTGACAGTTTTAAGTGAATTTTAATTATTGTGCAACATATTTGAGGATCTTGGCATGAAAATATTTTAGTACAATAAAATGAAATTTAGTTCTTATAATAATACTGAAAATTATCTCCTTGGCACTTAGAACTAAGATACTGGATCTCCAGCTGATTAGATCTAATGCAAAATGCATTAGTGTTTAGTGGCAGGCATTTCAAAGTGCTTTTATCAACAGCACCAACAAACACCATGGGTCATAAAGTCAAACCAATGGAATAATTCATGAATCTACTCATCCTCTGGCTTATTTTTACTTGTCAACAATTGGCCTTAAACTCCAGCATGCCTATCTTAAATATTACAGATTTACAAATAATACACATATGCCTCAGATTACATGTATTTTGAAATAGAAAAAGAATATTTATATGTATTTTTCTCCTAGCTATTTCCATGATTCTTTCCTCTTTTATAAATATGTTATTATTCGATGTGTGTGTATGTGTGTGTGTGTAAAAAACTTTTACTCTTTTTGTGTATTTTTATTTCTGTGTATTACTTCTATATAAAATTCTGCATTTAATGTATTCCCAATTCTTGATTATATATAGTAAGTATACCTTGGACAAATATATATATATATATATATATATATATTTAATATACTTAGATCATGAGCATATCAGATATTTTATAGTTTTCAAGTTCCAGATAAATTATTTTTCTGCAGGCATTTTTGCTTGTTTTGATTTTATCAAAAACATAATTTTGAAGTTATTACTGGGTACTTTTTTTTTCTTTTTCTTTCTTTCTTTATTTATTTAAATTTTGATCACTAAGAGTTTCAGGAACTCCTAACTCTCTTTCCCTAAATACAAATATGTTTATTTACCTTGCTTAAGATTTCATGCTAAACTAACATATCAATATATTTGCAAAGGAAAACAATAAAATTTGTTTATACTGTGCAGTGCAAACGACTTGAGTTCAGTTGTTACAAAAATAAAAGGCAAGTTTCTTTAATGCTAATTTATTGATTGTATACCTATCTGAAAATGAGATTTCAAAGATTAAGTTACATTACTCAACTTATCAACAAGTAAAGGCTAGGATGATGAATTATATTACTATTGACACAAGCAAGTCCAGGGTAGTTAAAATAGGCACAGAGTATCTGAAATTCTATTTTGTTTATTAGGGGCAGTGTTGGATTTTGCTATAATGACAGCATCAAATGTTTGGCAACTGAATTTATGGCCTAGTATCCTTCCTATGTGTGGGATTGAAGACAGACTCCACATTTGCTGAATAATGGTATTGCCAGAGATTTTTTAGGCCAAAAGTCAAAATGACATATATTTTTTTCCAGATCTAAAATTAAAAATAGATTATTTTACATGTATTAGTGATAAAAGATTCAAAGATTAGAGAAGTTAATTGTATATTTTAACATGATTTGTTTATCTACCAATTAGAATGAGAAGAATCAGATATTATTATAATATAATAAGATTTTAGCAGGTAGGGAAACTTTTTAAAAACCTACTTCATTTAGGTAGATTTGGCACATAAAATGTATAAATCTAATGCGTACAATCTATAATTTTGGAACTAAGTATATGCCCATAAAACCATTATCACCATTAAAGCTACAAACATATCCAATACCTCCCACACCTTCATTGTTTTTATTGTAACTTTTGTTTGTATGCAGTGAAAATACTTAATAAAAAAATCCTTTTATCAAATTTTAAGAATCCAATACAATATTGTTATCTATAGTCACAGTGTTGCTTGTAGTTTCATAGGATGTTTTGTGTGACTGAAACGCTATCAACACGGACAATCACATTTTCATTTTCTCATTTCCCAATCCCTGGAAACCACTGTTCTACTCTTTACTTCTATAAGTTTAATTTTTTTAAATGCAACATATAAGTGACTGTGTTATTTGTCTTAGCATAATTATCTCCTGGTCCATTCATGCTCTTGCACATGGCAAGTTTTGTTTTTTCAAACTGGATAATATTCCACTCTATAAAAATATCACATTTTTTTTACTCATTCATTCTTCCATGGGTATTTAATTCGTTTTCCATATTTCAGATATTATGAATAATGCTATGATAAAAATGGAAAAATAGGGGCTGGAATTGTGGCTCAGCAGTAAGCGCTTGCCTAGCCCATGTGAGCCACTGGGTTTGATCCTCAGGACCACATAAATAAATAAATAAACAAACAAAATAAAGATATTGCATCCATCTAAAACTAAATTTTTTTAAATGGAAAAATAGATATCTCTTCAAAAGTCTATTTTTTTTTTGAGGAAAATACTGTTTCTCTTAGTTGGTTCCACCTTTTACTCACCAACAATGTGCAAAGATTACCTTTTCTTCACACCCTCACAAATACATGTTCTCTCTTGCTCTATTTCTTTTTAATAATATTCATTTTTATAGGTGTGAGTGATAGTATCATTGCAGGCTTGATTTGAATTTTCTCATTGATTAATGATTTAGTATTATAATACTTATTTAGTATAATGATATTTTTAGAACAAAAAATACTGATACCTTGTATTAGTTTAACTTATGTGACTATAACATAATACTTATAATAGGATGACTTTTTTAAAATAAGTTTATTTAGCTCATAGTTTTCAAAGACATAATTCCAACATAGGGTCTTCTGGTGACATGGCTACATCAAAACATGGTACATCTTTATAAGGACCAAGGAATATGGCTATCAGCAGAAATGCCAAGTATGTGGGGACCTAACTTTATAACAACCCACTTTTTCTTTTTTTTTGTATGTGGTGCTGAGGATTGAATCCAGGGCCTTGTGCATGCAAGGCAAACACTCCACCAAGTGAGCTATGTCTGCAGCTCTTTCAAACAACCCAATTTGAAAGAACTCATTCACTCCAGCATGAATCCTTTTAAGGATGAGACCTGCATGATCTACTTACTGTAGTTACACTTTATATCTTGAAGTTTACATTACCTCAGCACTGCCACACTGAAGCCAAACTTACAGCGTGTGCAACTGGATTGGGTGACAAACCATTATCCAAATTCAGGCAATATCTTTTATATAGCTGTGATATATTTTTATGTCTTCTTTGAAGAAATGTATATTCAGATTGATTAATTATATTTCAGGTGAGTTATTTATCTGTTTTGCCATTTTCTGATTAAATGTGTTCCTTATATAGTTTAGATGTTAAACATTTATCAAATATATGATGTGCAAATATCTTCCACTGTTCCATAGTTTGCCTTTTCATTTTATTGATTATTTTCTCATTGTCCAGAGCTTTTTAATTTGATGTCATCCTGCTTTGTTCCTGTGCTGTCGTTGTCATATCCAAAAAGTAATTAATAATGTCAATGAGCTTTTTCTTTCTTTTTGTTCTAAAAGTATCATGATTTTAGGTCTTAGTTTTAGATTTTCAATTCACTTTCAGCTGATTTTTTTATAGAGTGTAAGATAGATGTTATTTCTAACAACACTCTTTATATGATTACTTGCACTTTCTCTAAGAAGATGGAAGCTTTCTCTATAGCCCCACTATTTCCTTGTAGATACCTGCCAAGAATCATCTTTAAAAGGCCCTTTAGCTTTTTTAGTGTGTACTCAAAACTCTTCCCGTATTGGAACACCCATTACCCAGTTCCAAATAGCTTCCACACTTTTAAGTATTTGTTATAGCATTGTACAAAACTTGACCTTGGCCTTTCAGTTCACAATATTAACGGATTATAAAACTAATACTAAATTTAAAATATTGAAACACATGGAATTATAGACATGTGTTTAAAATGTTCTCTTATAGAATGAGATAATAAATCATTTCAAATATTCAACTACATCAAATATTTAAAACTTGAATATAAAAATTAGTTTATTTGTGGGTATATTTCATTAAGATCAATAGCAAGAATTCAAGTTATGAGGAAAATAATCTAAAAGTCAGTGTAAATCACAACCTTCTGATCTAAGTTATCATTAACATCAGCGAGAGTCATTCCAACATTTTCTATATCTATTTGAGGATATAAGCTTGGTTCAAATAAGAAAAAGAAAGAGGAGTTTTATTTAAATAAGGTCATTATTGTTAATTATATTTCTACTGCAACAATAATATTTCTTTCATTTTAACAGAAAAAATTGAAGTGAAACTAAAATAAGCATCTATTAATATTTCATGAACATAAGTTAATAATTATAAAATAAAGTACTATAAAGTGAAAAATTATGGAAAATTTAATATGTTAATCAAAATAAATTCAAGTACTTTCTTCCATTGTTATCCTCTTGAGGGCTTACATTCCTATTACTCCAACTATCAATGCTCTTAACACCTTAAAGTTGATAAGTATATTGACTGTAGAGTTGGTTAAGTTAGAAGGGAGCATTGATTTTAGTCAGATAATTAATAGCTTTGAAGCTATGTTTTACACTTCCTTTATTATACATGGAATAGTTTAAATACTTGAACCATAACTTGTTTTTATTCTTACACAGAGAAATAAATTAACAGCAACAACAATCCATTTATTACTATTTCAGAGTAAGGAAAACTAAATGGATATATCTCACTGGAGAGCTAGTATTTTCTAAGTTTTTCAGGAAGAGGATTCCTTTGATTCCAGATAGCATAAATTTATGCTGATTTCCTTAATGAATGTTAAGAAATACAATGAATATATTGTACAGTATGTGAAACATATATCTCATTAATTTATTTAACCAATTATTAAAGTTATTACTTTTGGAATATTTCATAGTTATTTTAAAATATTGAACAACCAAATTTCAATTCAGTCAAAATATCAACAAGTAATAGCAATAAAATGATAAGAAAACAAAGTATTTTAACATAAATTAAATAAATATGGAATAAATCCTTCCTAGGTAATGCATAAGAGCTTATGTAAGCTTTCTAAAATAAGCACAGAGATGAATCATTAGACAAGGAATCAAAGTTTCACTGGTAAACTCAGTGACTTGGGTGGCTGAGTCAGTAGAGTCTCAAGTTAGAGGCCAATCTCAGCAACTTAGCTAGGCCCTATGCAATTTAGTGAGACCCTGTCTCAAAATTGTAAAAAATAATAATACTAAAGTGTTGGGGATGTTGCTCAGTAATTAAGCACTGCCGAGTTAAATATATGGTACAACAAAACAAAGTTTTACAACATTAATAATTTCCTTAGTAACATGAGGCAACTGGATGATATATGTATCAAAATTACATGTGAAATAACAATAGCAAGCAATAAAAAACTGATTTTTGATGAAAAAAATACATTTTATAATTATTCTTTATCCATGAAAAATAAACTGAAAAATTCCATGATGGATCAGTGTAGTATATAGTATTAGGCACAAAACTGAGTAAGAATTGTATTTTCTAAGTATAAAAACTTTAATAAATTGCACCAGCTTGTATTTTATGTATTGGATTTGATAAATTAAAAATACATGGTTTTTGATATTAAGGAAACATATTTCCAAGGTCAGGACATGAAAGCATCAGCTTAGCAGATTCTAACGGTAGCTAACATTTCCAATAGCCTGAAAACCATTTGATTTATAGTTTTATATACAAAAAATTGTATTTTATATATTGATTTTTATTGATTTCCTTTTATGAAATGAACATAACTCTTCCTTTAAGATATGATGAGCAAAATTTCCTCCATGCAAAATGATATTTATAACAGACTGAGGCCTCTTACTGAATTGTAGTTTAGGTAAAATACATTTATTTTAGCTCAGAAAGGGGAAGCTCTCTGATCAGATATTCTGAAATGTTTGATGTGCTATTCTCCTCTTGCAATTTCTAGGGCTCTCTAGCCATTACAAGCCTCTGAAATAAACACCTGGTTGTTGGAATTGCAAATTCCGTACAGGAGTTCAATTCGATATTTTTTGCCAACTATTTTTGTAAAATCATGAAATGCCTAACAACTGAAATACCAACAAATAAAAAAGTTAAAAAGCATTGTCCCATTTTATAAACTACACACATTAGCAGGATAGGACATCACTGGCAAGCAGAACTTGAGCAAGCATCTGAGGAAAGCTTAGGACTGGAGAAGGGAACATTGGGAATGGTATGTGGAGGCAGAGTGGTGCAGCATGAAGGTCAAGATAATATCTTGGGAGTACAAACATTGACCTTAATATGAATGAGGTGTTTTTCTGAAAATAAATAAGAAACAAGAATGAGAGTTAGGAAGGAAGTGGGTTGTGTAAGTCATGGTAAGAGTAGCTAAGCCAGCAGAATGGTGATATGGACAGAGCTCCTGAAGTGGATATCAGAAGTTCTCTTCCCTTTTTGAGGTTGATGTGTAAAAATGGTCTGCAGGACTGTTTCTGAACTTCATTGCCAGTCATGGTTCAATACTGTAATGCCAGTTATGACAGGTACTTGTACTACTTCATGATTCTGAATAAATTCCAACTAGTTCATATTGTATTATAAATTATATTTATCTTTGTATCTCACCAGATATATGTAAATATGCTGTTATTTCTATACCGAGAAATTTCATTGAAAACTATTCCTTACATGCTCTACCTATTAAAAAAATTCAGTAATGTTACCAAAAGCATCCTGAAAGGTAATTAACACTTATTTAGGAAAAAATCATTTTTACTTAAAAAAATTTGAGTTTATTCTTATGATTATGATAATGATATATTCACTGTTATAATTTTGAATGGGAAATAAAACAATACAGTAAAATCATGTGTTATAGCAACATATTCAATGCATGAAATTAAAATTTAAATCATATCTATGACTGCATGAGAGTTATGCATTAGAAGAATAAATAATGCATTGCAATAAAATGTTATTTTGACTGTTCTAAAATATATTATTGGCAAACTGTATTTATTTCAAACTTTTACAATTATATAATAGAAAATCGAATGCTTTCATTATCAAATAAAATAAATTAAACCAATTCAGAACTACCTGACACTTCTTTTTGTGGAAAGAAATCCATTATCAGACTAATGCCATTATTAGATTAGCTACAGACTTTTTAAATAATAGTGTATATAGTGTATATATTATCAATATATATCTACACCTCTCTTTCTCTCTCTCTATGTCTCTCTGTGTTTGTGTGTGTGTGTATATATATATATATATATATATATATATATATATATATATATCTTCCCAAAGGAAGGATGTATCTTTTTTTTTTTTTTTTTTTACTACTGCTTTCCTGATACCTAGAAGCATGCTTGGCACAAAATGTGATCAATAAATAAATTAATAAATAGAAGTAAGTGCAGAGAGAGCCTAATGGTGATGGGACACAGAAGAAAAATATCTCCATAGATGCAGAATATCTGATCATGCATGGAAAATGCTGAAAACAAATTCCTAATACTATGAATCAGTGTCACACATTTTAAAAGAAATGGGCTTGAAGATATGAAACAAGAGGCAGCAATATTGAGAGGATACAGCTTCTATCCCCAAAGTGGTCTGCTTGGAAGATGTAGGCATACTTTGTACATGGTACTGACGGAAGAAAGAGATAGATGATGGACATGAAGAAACCAAAAGCATGATGAAAATGAAAGCAAACCAATCCCCAAACACTACCAATTAATCACCTCAGACTTAAACCTGGTAAGAGAAAAAAGTATTTTATGTGATCAAAATACAAATCTGAAATAAAAACAAAAGACTAAAATTTAATGTGAAACAATGTACATAACATTCAAAGTGATATTGTTTTTTTTACTGAATAGAGAAACAATAAATTTAATCCAGTTTATGGTAATATGCTCTGATGATATTCCTTTAATGAAATTTATTTGAAAAGGAAAAAAAAAAACTAGACAATGATATTGAATTTTATGTAAAAGTAGATTTTTTTTCTGGGGGCAGGGATGGTACCAGGGATTGAACTCAGGGCCATGCAGTGACTGAGCCACATCCCCAGCCCAATTTTCATATTTTATTGGAGACAGTGTCTCACTGAGTTACTTAGCACTTCACCTTTGCTAAGGCTGGCTTTGAACTTGCAATGTTCCTATCTCAGCCTCCCAAGCTGCTGGGATCATAGGCGTACACCACCGTACCCAGCTAAAAAAAGGTTTTACAATTATATTTGGAAGTGGACTAGCACATGAGTTCTCACAATCTCATATAATAGTTATATTATACATATATATGGAAAAATATTATATATGCATGAATATATATTTATCTATGTATTTGTATATAAAATGTGGCCATGAGGGCTGGGAATATAGCTCAACTGGTAGAGTGCTAGCCTAGCATGCATAAGGCCTTGGGTTCAATCCCCAGCACTGCCAAAAAAAAATAACAAAAAATAAAATGTGGCCATGAAAGTACTTTAAAATAGATGTTGTTAGTGAGAAGATAAGCAATATGAGAAAATTAAAAAGCTGGAGGATACTCAAATATTATAATACTCAATTTTTTTTATTTTCCTAACATAAAATTGAAACTTGAATTTTATGCTACTGGACCGCAGTCACTCAGCCAGTTAAATGGCTGAGTTGCAGTCTCGTTTCTTGTTGTATATTTTTTCTATGTTACAGTGATGATTCAGGATTTAAACTGAAGAAATATAAAAGTATCAGAAAATTCAATAAAGAGCACTTTATTTATAGAATCAGGTTTATTATCATTAAATTTCTCTGAAGTCATGCTGATCTCTAATTGTTAGTGAATTCTATTTCTATACATGTTGATTGAAGTTTTCTTCATTTTTACGGTGTAGACATAGGATATTCGTCTTCAACAGAACACAGTGAAAGTCATTCTTAAGAAAAACATAAAGAACTAAGATGGAAATATTGTCTTACTGTACAAAATAGACTGGTTTTAAACAAGTATTTTGATGAAGGGCTTTGTAGAGCAAGTTACATTATTCACTTTTAAGAAACGCCTATTCATGGTTTCATGTACTAACTTATTCCTTTCAGAATTGTTAATTTGGCATTGTGATGAGGCAAGCTGGGAGATTCAACACATTTAAAATTAAATGCCAAGAAAAGAGAGGGGGGAACGATTATGTGGTGCTTTTGAAACTGAAGAACATGAGAATTAAACACAAATGTTAAAGTTTTCACTGCACATTTTGTTGGAAACATTGCACTTCCTAAATGTAGAGACTACAGAAACCTACTTTTGCTCTGAAGTCTAAAGGAATGTTAAGTTTAATTTGTTTTATTTTAAACTTAAGTATGTAGTTACTAAGTTGTGTTAAAAATCATAGGATTATTAAGGTAATGGAGATCAGTTTTCACAAATCAGATTATGAATAAAGTCCATTCACCCAAATCAATCTATCTTCTATCTATCTATCTATATAATTTAAATGTAAATAACAGAAAAAAAATTTGCAACCTAAATCTATTCATGGTACCCTTCATGCTGAACTCAAATAGATTTTTTTGTACCTTCATGGGTATATAGATGAAGGAAGAGAGAATTGTCTTGAAAAAGGATGGGTTATTAATTCAGACTGAAAAAAGAAACAAATTTGCTAGGATGATGAAGCACAGGCACTTATGGGGGTGTTGGAAGAATGTGCTAACATTTTCGTCTAAATTAAAACTCTTGCTGAAACCAGTTGAATATAACTTGAAGCCTGTTCCACACCACTCTATTTTTTTCTACCAGTATGCTACACAAAGCTTACTTCAGTGCTTAATAAATGCCTTATTTTTAATTTCAGTAGATAATTATTGAAGACTTTACTAAAATGCAAAAGGTTTAAACCTTTTAGAAAAAGATTTTTGGGGATTTCAAAAAAATTGCTCAGTCAATAATATAATCATAAGTATTATAAATTTCCAGACCAGTTTAAGGTCAAGATGACAACCAAAAGTCTCTTAACTCATTTTCTACTATGCTACAGTAGTCATATATTAGGAATGAAGAGAATTGAATTCCAGGAATAAGGGATTCTTCTAACTCTTTTTAAAGACCACTTATCCTCCCTTTACTTTCAACATATAATACTTTTAAAAGTTTATTCTGAATTCTATGATGTACAATTTTCACCTATCCTTCTATGTTACATTTGAATGTTGGGATTTCATCAGTCTTCTTTCCCTCTCTCTCTCTCTCTTTGGTGATGAGTATATTCCATGCTGTTAAGTGCTATTTAAATGTTGAATATTAACATACTTAAATATGACCATTTTAGAGCTGCCTCACATTTAGCACTTTTAAAACAAATTCCATCCACCCACAAAACTGGTGCTTCCTAGACCTTCAAAATCGGTACCACACTCCTCCAGTAACAGAATCAAATAGAATCTTTATAAAAGAAATTGAAATAAAATATTCTTATTTTCCTCTGGGTCCCTCTTATCTGTTCTCCACAGGTCATCTACAGATATCTTTAAAAACTGATTAGCTGGTGCTCATCATCCTGTTGCATAAAATCCTTCAAAGATTTCAATTGCCTTCAAATAAAACCCACACTTGTTACTGTGACCTGGAAACTGTGTTTGAGCTGAACCTTCATAAATTTCCAAACACATATTGTTCCACTTTCACTTGGTCACACCATGTTTCAAACTCCATAGTCTCCTTTCATTTTCTAGAACACACTGAGTACTACATTGGTGTAGGGCTTTTTATCTGTGTCTTTTCCTTTATGTGGAATATTTTAAGAAGTCTTCACCATTCTGATCTAGTTATCATATATATATCTACCAATAAATATTGCCTTGTGAGAAAAAAATTTTTTTAAACTCCAATTATTCAAGCATCATTAATATTCTTTACATCCATAATCTATTTTTATTTTTATGAGATTAACTGTAATTGATTATCTGTTTTTCTCAGTGTAAGCTCCATGAGGATAATGTCTAGAACAAGTGATTCCCCACTGATTTTAGTGACTAGAATAGTTTCTCACACTTTTCCATTTGCACAATGTCAGAGACATTCTGTGATTTTACTTGTACAATATCCATCTCACACCAGTTAACAGTATTTTTATTTACTTATATATATTACTATTTTAGAAATTACTACTGATATATTGATATAACCTCAAGGAAACATTAAAAGATGACTTTTCACTCCTGTAATCAATGGGTAGACACAAAGCTAAGGCTGTGGTTATTATGTGTGCTCTTTCTAGCATTTACGTTTACAATAAAATGACAAGTAGAAAATGAATATATTCCATTTCATTCAGAATATTATCATAAAATTGCTTAGTACCTCCTCTTTCTTGTGTTACCCTCACTTTTCTTCATGCTCCAAGGTTTTTTTCTTGGCATTTGTGATCATTAGGTATCCTGCATTTAGCCTTTTTGTGTGAATTTTATTAAAGTGTCAGTTCAGATGACTTTGCTTACAACACAAAACCATAAGAAAGTGGAATTCTTAAAAAAAAATTACTTTTTCACCTTAGATAAGTTTCTGAGATAATAAATATACATATTTATTTAGTTTAGTGACTCAGTGCTACCATCAAAGACCAAGGTATTTTCTTTCTGTTTTTGTCATCCTCCTATTACTTAGCTCTCAGGGTAGTAAGATATCTGCTACTCAAAGGAATATTATATTTATCTGTTTTTCGTTCACATTTCATTGTTCAGCATTGGATCACACATTACTTTTTAAGGCAATCAGTTTATGAGAAACAAATAATTTGATTGACTTAATCAAATTATGGTGCCATAAAATTTTTCATTAGGCTTAAGGAAGACTGTGAAGAGAAGAAAAATGAACCTCTTGAAATGGAATTTCTCCACTGATTTCACTACATATCTCCTTTCAACAGTTTTATATCCCAATCAAAATAAATGGAACTTCTCAGCTTACTGGGCATAGAAGCACTGGATGGTGTTATATGATGTTGAAACCTCATGGATAAACCAGTTGAAATAATTTCTAGTTCTATTTTTTTATAAGTGTATGATATTGAAAGGGTTATTTAATCCTTTGGTGGTCTCAGTTTTCTGATTTGGAAAATGAGATGGCAGTAGCAATTTTATAAGTATCCTTTCAGTTTCAACATTTTCTAAATCCAAAGCTCAATCCTTATACTGAAGTACAAGTTCCATTTTTTATTTATTTATTCATCTTCTTATTCCTTATAACTTTGCCTTTCAACATTGCCTAACATTAAAAATTGAAACTATTCTTATTCATTCAGAACCATAGTTTACATGATAACATATTCCTACATTTTTATAGATGGAGAAACTATATATGGAACAACAAAAAAATAAGATCTTATTCAACATACAGATGCTACAAAATTGTTTATAAGAGGAAATCTAAAATCTACTGTCATACTAAACCCAAAGGAGTTTCCTTTATTCTGAAAGCCAAAATATGTTACTTTTATTTACTTTCTACCAAGAATGATTTTTACAATCTTGGAAAATAAACAGGAAAAAATACATATACTTACTTACAAGGATACATAATGAATTAGCTCCCCAAATGCCACCTTTAATCATTTAAATGACTTTGTTCACAGACTGTGTCTCACGTCTTATGTGAAGTCTTGCTACATATCTTTAAAATTAAAAACAATGGTTTATTCCTATTTTGATGAACAAAATCATGTTAAAGATCTTGGAATATATCCTGTAATTCTTTAGGTAAAGACATAAGGTAATTCAGATTCTTTTCTATTTTCCAGAATGAATCATTTCTGCTGTTTGTTTCAGAGAAAAAGCTGCTTTAAGTTGTATTCAAATGTGCTATGAGGTTCAATTTAGAATCAATATATTAACTCCCATAGTTTTGAGTAGTGAAGTTAAAAGTGCATAAAAACAAAGTAACCATAGTTTCACAGATTTCAATCAGCTAGGAAAGGAAATTAAAATGGAATTTAAAAACTCATCTGCTGATTAATCAGCAAACTGTCAGATAAAGAGAAGGTGACTTAGATGAGGCACCGAGAAAGTCTTGAGGATGCTTGTCCTTTTAAGGTGAGTAGAGTTATCAAGTTGATTATGAAAGTGCAGTTAGGGAAGCAATGAAAAATAGAAGAGTTGAGAGATGAATTTATAACAATCCACTTAGCCTTATCAGCATTAGTTGACTTAAACATCACAAGAGTCTTATGAATTAATGTTGCACAAAAGGATAAGGTGATTTTTCCAGTTAATATTTCATGAAATGGGAATTTGCATCCAGTTTTTCCTGTTTACTAATGCTTATATGTCCTTTAAGTAACTACTAAACTATTGCATGGGAGCATCAAGGAGTCAAAAAATCAGACATTTTAAAAGAGAAAGGCATTTTTAAAAATATTTGTGCAGTACAGAACAGTTAATTCTTAAGCTTTTGTGATATTTGACTTAAATTATCACCATTCATTGTTTACTATGGTTGGATATGATTAGATTTTTTTCTACAGAAGTTGAAATTTAATCATTTTGTGAGATATTTAGAGGATAGTAAAACAATTCTCTATTTACTAATTTTAAGGGAGTTCTTTAGGAGGTGGCAAGGATTTGATAATATCAACAAGTTTGTGCCCCATGATTGAACAGTAGAGGTATTTAAGGAGGGAGGGAAGGAAGGAGTGGGGCAGGGAGAAGAAGAAGAAGGTGGGGGAGAAGGAGGACAATGATGAGGGGGGGAAAAGCATGCTCTCTTGCCAAGTAATACAATGCATTCTTTATGACTCTGTCAGCAAGAGGGTCATCAGCAGATCATCAGATATGAGCCCTTGTAACTGTGAACTAAATTCACCACTTTTTCTCTGTGACATTTCCCATATTCAGGCATTTTATTATAGTAACAGAAATAGACTAATTCAGAAAGTTGGTAATTATAACTGGGGTTGTACTAACATCCAATACCTGAAAATGTGAGTGTAATTACAAATGGGAAATGGACAGAAGCTGGAAGTTGGAAGAACAGTACAGAGAAAGCAATAGGAAGCTGTAAACACAGTATTAGAGGCAATTCTAGTGAGACATCCTAAGGTAAGGAGACAGAGTAACAAGTCAGACACTGAGATCAGGATTCTATTAAATTCTACTAGAAATTTTACTGAAGGCCAATTTTGTTGCTGAGGAACCACTTAGAAAAGGGATGAATGTGGATTAAAGGGACCCAGTTGCTTTGTATTGAAATATTCTCAAAGCTATCTCAAAATTATTCATGACCATCCCTCCTGTCAGAGGCTCAGAGACTTTGCAGGATAGAACTACTTTAAAAGAAGGACCCAGGATCCCCTAGTGATTTGCTGCTTAGGATTTACTTTCCTAATTTCAGACTCAACACTGCATAGCTAAACCTATGGTTCAAGCAGGCCAGAGGCAGACCTTGCTGGTGGCAGACCCTGTCATCCATGTTGTGCTGGGTTTGCAGGTACATATTAGACAAAATTTATAGGGTCATGGAGGCTGCCCCTGAAATTTAAAGAAAAGTCTGGTAGGCTGGGCAGAAGTTAGCACCTGCAGAGAGTCCCTAATGAGTGATGTCTACTTTGCTCATAATAGTGGAGTTATAGAGGGAACCCCAGAAAAGTATAGCTACCAGCAATGTACAAAGTCTGTCAAAATCTTTCAGGGAAAAGCCTCAGACAGTAGATACAACCAGCCTATGAGAACAGCTATAAATTATGTGACCAGCAAAGCCAGAGAGGCAGGGCTCTTTAAGAACACGGAAGGACACTTCTCAGTCCAGTGTTCATGTGATGTTGGAATAGAAATTTAAGATTTAAGGCCTGGGTTTTGTTTTTGTTTTGGACTGGTTATGCCTTTCTACTTTCTTATTTCCCTCTTCTGGGAAAAACCATGTTTATCCTATCTTTGTCTCATTATTATTGTATCTTGAAAATATGTAATGGATTTCTTAATTTTGCAGAAACTCACATCTTAAAAAAATTACCGTTATTCTAATATTGGATTTTCTAATTTGTACTCTTGAATTGACTTGGACTTTTGGAGATGAAATGATCATATTGTACATTGTGAGAAGGACATGAAACTTGGCCAGGGGTGGATATTCAAATTGGTGATAGCTTAAATATGTTTGTCAAGTGTCCATGTGTTGCATTTTAATCCACATTGTGAAGTATTTTTAGAAGGGCAGAAACTCAATCCAATTATTTTGTTTAGTGGTGGAATTTTGTGGAAGCAAATTAGATTTGATAAAATCATCATAGTGGAACCCCATAGCTGAATATTGGTGACTTTATAAGAAAAGAGAGAGAAATCAGCAGAGAAAAATACACACCTATCTTTTAACTCTTGTCTTATGATTCTTGTTTTACCTTGTCACTTTGCCAACAAGAAGGTCACTATGACATTCGTGACCTTCAACCTCCAGAGTATGAACCACAAAAAAGTTTTCCTTATAAAGGTTCCCAGGTTCATGTATTTTATAAAAGTTACAAAGAAAAGAAACAGACTAATATATCATCAGAATTATGTTAGAAAATAAAGATTCATAAATTGATGAACAGAAAAAATACAGCATCCTGAAAGTCAATCAAAAAGTCAAATGTCATTTATAAATGACATAAACACTGGAAAAAAATTCCCAGAAAGTTATTATTTGTTGAGTGATTAGGAGATTGTTGGTTATTTTCAACACATCTTTTTAGTCTATATTAGGTTAACCAGAAGCTCAACTTAAAGTTTAATGAAGTACTTGGAGAAAAAGTTTAGAAAGAGAATAAAATATATTTGAAATACTATATTTTAGAAATTAATTATTTGAATTAATAATATTTGCAATTGAAGGAAGAGTGCAAATTGAGCCACTTGTTGCATGAGAAATAAGAAAGGGTCTGCAAACAGCGAGTTGGTGAGAAGACATCTTGAAAGAGTAGGAGTGAGCAAAATACCATTGTGAATGTGAAAGAAAATATAATATAATTGGCGAGAAATAAAAAAAAATAATTTTGTAAGATAAATCATTCTTCACATTAGATAGCATGATTGTCAGCCAATCAGAGGGAGAAAGAAGTGCAAGTGTATTTTGAGCAGAGCAGAGGTCTGAAATTGTGGTGTAGAGCAGTCAGCTGCCAATCAATGCAAGATGAGAAAGGCGCTGCTAAGCAGTTTTAGAAACCTGCTTTATTTATGAACTCATCTGGCTTCCAAAAAGTAATACTAAATATTTCCTGATTTCACTGTAAACTGTTGAAATATAATATATAAAAACAGGAGGAAAAGCAAATATAAAAGGTGATTCAGTCTCAGAGGGGCAACGCTCAACAGAGTTAAAAACAAGGCTATTTCCAGATGAAAAAGGATTCCTTTGTTCCCTATTTCCCACTAATTGAAAAATATGTGACTTAATGCTGATCCTCCAAACAATCACAGTCTATCTCAATATACTTGATTGTCTTGTTCACACTTTACCTGTCTGGATGCCCTGAGCTCCGTTCAACTTAAATTGTCTGACATCACCTAATACAGTCCATGAAACACTCATTTGCTCCTGCCATCCACAGCATCTAAAAACCTCTTTATATCCAACTCCATCCATCAAACACCGTATTAATTTTTCAAGAACTACCTCAGACAACTCTAAATGATGCATTAATTTCTAACTTAATATAACCTCCTTTTGAATATTAACACCACTTTATTCTTCATATATAGTAATCATTATTCTAAACTCAGGGATTTGGTGATGGGTGATTTTCTGTTCTTTCTCCACTTCCTAACCTTTTCCATGTTGCTAAGCACCTGAACAGTAAAATGTTCTGATTACCTCTGAATCCTAAGTAAATACATTTGGAATTATATCTCTATATAACTGAACATTCTTCACTAATTGGAATCATATTTATGCCTCTTGCATTTATTTTCTGTCTCCCTGAACATTTCATTCTATTTGTCAGTCTGACAAATGAATATGTTAAACATGAAAGAAAAACACCTTTTCTGGGATTGCAGTGTTTCCCCATAAATGTTAGGATAGAGTTTGTTTAAAGGATAATATTAGCTTTTTAATGGGTTTTAAAAGCTTTTAATTAAAATAATCAGGTTTCACCTGGACCATTAATTCTAAACTACCAAGTTTCATTCTCTACTTCTGAATTATTTTATATTCAAGGAATATGTTAATAAAACTATTGGAAATGATTTTTTGGTAGAGATCTTGAAATCTAGGTGAATTTATTAATTTCCTAAACTTTTTTTGAATTAAAAAGTTTGCTACTTAATATGGGAAAAATACCATCTAAAAACTAATGATCATGCAGCAGTAGTTGAAATAAATAATCCTCAGGTATGTGATACCAATAATACATTTTTAATAAACACATAATGCCAGAGGGAAATGTTTCACAAATTTCTTAATGAATGCAGATTGAGCATCTATAAACCGAAAATCTAAAATCCAAAATGTCTCCACATCTGAAGCTTTATAAAGGCAACATGATGCCACAAGTAGAAAATTCCACCTAATATCATGCTTCTGGTCATCTAGGATCTTTATAAGGGTCTAAGGTAATTAGGAAAGGTGGTTTGTCTCAAAGATTCTTTGATCTTTTTTCTTGTGCTTTTTCTACAATCAAGATTTGACCGGTGCATATTGTCAAAATCCAGATGCACTAAAAATGTTTAAAATGGCCTTCAAGTATTTGCATAAGGTGTATATGAAACAACAACAACAACAACAACAACGAAAAAAAAACTTTTGTAAAGACTTGGGTCTATCTCTCAGAACAATCTCATGTATATATTCAAATACTCCAAAAAAAATCTTAAAAATTCAAAATCCCAAACACTTACATTCTCAAAGATTTGGGTAAAGAACTATTGTAATTTTATTTTCATGTCTATTTTTGTAATCAAAAGGAACATATCAGAATGTGAGTTTCAGAAATAATTTTATGCTTAATGAAAATTTCTACCAGTATTTTATAGTAAAAACTATGCATATACATAGAAAGTTTCTTTCTGGTTTGAAAATTATGTTACAAAGGTGCGTATATATTCAAAGTTAATGTTGTAATAATATGTTATACCTTTGAAATATTTTTGACTAGAAAATGCTACTCTTATCTTGAAAAATATTATCTGATTTATCTATGTCCTTTGTTTCCCTAACACTCAAACTATTTATGTAGAAAGCAGAATCAGAGACACAAGGACATCTTTTTGACAAATGTTATTCCATAATTACCTTAGACCCTTGATTCTAAAGAGCCTAAAATATGTGGAAAAGTGTGTGCCATGTTTTATGAGACTATTTAATTCTGATTACCAGAGCTGTCTTTATTATTTTCCTGGGGGTCTATGACATTTTATTCATACTTTATAGTTTTCTATCAGGTTACCTTAATCAGAATTGTTTAATTATTAATGCTGGCTACATTTTACTTTAGATACTGATATTAGGAATATGAGGAACTCCCTAGTTAAGTTATAGACAAACACATCTTACATGTTCTATTTTGGTGTTTCTGGTCAAAGTTGAAACAAGGAAAACTAATAAATCCAGACTTAGAATAAAGTGTAGACCTTGTGTGTATTCAGACAGTTATCAGGAAGTGAAAGATAAATCCATAGTTTCATATAAGCATAGTATAGGTTAAATTTAACTAAATAAAACAGAAAACTGATTTGTTTTTCACTGTTGTCTGTTTTTGTCTTTTTGAGTTGTTGTTTTTTTTTTTATAATTCAGACATATACTTAAAAAACCACATGGGTTTAAAAGAGGATAAAAAGTAAAATAATTCTTTGAAAATATCAAGATGAAATAGGATGGTATATCTTTATGGCTTATAGTATTCCTAGTATTGTGCTTCACGTTATTCAACTAAATAAATAATTGAGAACAATTGGAAGTTCTGTATTTACAAGAATGTCTGAGAAAGTTGTTAATTCAAAGATACTGAAGAGATTACCTGGAAGTCTGCCCAGTTCTTTCTAACCTGTGCCACTTTGGAAATATCTTTCTCCACATATTCTTGTTATATAATATTCCTATCTATTGACCAAATATCAGGCTTATATTCAGACAACCTTGACTGATCACTCACTTCTGAACAATGACAAAGCAATAGTTTCCCACATCTGTATTCATGGAACAATTCATTCATTCATTAGTTTGATAAATGTATACTCTGGATAAGATACTTGGGATGAGCATTAGGATCTTTTTGAAGTTTCTTGTTAATAAGGGATTTTTGCATCAAAGTCAAAGCCACTCATCTCACCCTGGTATTTATCTGCAGATGAAGTAGGCATTTTTTTTCATATTTCACACTTTAATTCAAGTGGGTTATGAACTCCCATTTTTACCCCGTATACAGATTGCAGAATCACATCAGTTACACTTCCATTGATTTACATATTGCCATACTCACGTCTGTTGTATTCTGCTGCCTTTCCGATCCTCTACTATCCCCCCTCCCCTAAGTAGGCATTTTTAAGCACACTGAATCTTTGAAAATTCATAGAAACTTTTTCAGCTGTGGAGTAGAAGTCATAAAATGTTTAACATTTACTTGTACCTAGGCCCCGTGGAATGTGACAATTGCACTTTAACAAAACAAATAGTGCAGTGTCCATCATTGTCCATCTGAATTTGTTTTTTGTGAGTTTTTATTTTTCAATTTTTTATTTGTACATTTTAATTATGCAAAATAGTGAGATTCATTATGACGTATTTGTTTATGCACATAACATAATTTGGTCCATCTAATGTTTTAATTGATAAATATACTCATAATTGATAAACTCATCATGAAATAGTATGTTATAATAACATATTTCATTTACAATAACACAATTTCATTTCCACAAAATGAAATCTGGGAAGCCTTTTAAAATGAATCTGGAAGCCTCAAAAAACTGCATTAACTAGTCTTTGTTCTGTTAAAACTTCAATGATTTACAAATCAAATTGTAAAGATCACAGGAGGGTTCCTCAGTGTCACACAATAAAGAGAACTGTACTCCTTTCCTCTGACTCTTATTCCAGACCTCTTTCCCATGGCAGAGGGAGTGAATGCTGACACAGTAAAGATGATCCTGATGACCATTAAAATAAGTACTCATGTATTATTATATGAGAATATATGCATATTTTCTAATGCAAATTTTAATTTTTATATTCCAAGTCAATATTTATGTGAAACTAAAATGCAATAGTCAATTTCTTCTAAGGGTACAAGCACATAGTATGCATTATTATGTAAAAAAAATACCAATTAATGAACCCAAAATAAATTTTAACTTATATAATAATTTTTTTTCACCCAACTGGTTGAAATAACCTATGGCTTAACCAAATAATTCCAATTATTTGGTTATTTATATATATATATATTTATATAAATATATATATAAATATATATATGTAAATATATATGATAAACAAGTACAAAATCAAAAACCTATTTTGATAGAAAAATATTTTAATCTAAGTCTTCCTAATAATTCAGTTATAGATGACAAAATGAATGACTTGCCCACATTTCAACCAAAGGTAAACATGCAGTATGAACATTGATAATGTTGATTTTTATCCGAAAACTAATTAGAATATTACAAGTAATCTCATCAAAATCATCCTTGCTGTCTTGTGTTTTTTACTCTCTCTGAGCTGGTAATTACCCATTAATCAACTTGACAATTTTAGATGTTATAACAAAGATCAAAGTGACACATTTTTTAATGTTATTTTTTTCCTTTTAATTCTGTAATTAGACAACTCTTATCTTCAAAATGATGAATTTGCTTTATAGTTAAGTAGCTAATAAATACTGAGGGAAAATGCTATCATACTTTAAACATTTATTCATAGTATACATGAGAAAAGTTATCTTACTTGTTACAGAATGAAATTTAATATAAAAGTATTATATATGTACATCTCACATAAAAGAAAAAAGTAAAGGTTAATTTCACATTAATATTTAAAGCTCCCTTTGTCCCTCTCTATTTTGCAGTACTGGGGATTGAACCTAGGGATACCACTGAGCTACAACTCTAGCCCTTTTTATTTTTCATTTTGAAACAGGGTCTCACTTTTCTTACTGACAGATACAGTGGTCTGTCATAAGGAGTGTAGAACACTGGAAATGATAACTGCTCTATGGTTTATATGTGTATCCATCTATCTATCTATATATATACATATATATACACATATATATGATATATATCATATATACATATATATAATTTTTTATTATTGAAATCTCTATAAAGAAAATTGACTGCTTAAATAAAGCAAAACAATAGAAAGAAGTACATAGTATGGGGTTCATACACAGAAACCCACAAATATATACATATGTGGGAGGTAAGACAACCATAACATGAAAGCTAGTAGACTTATTTCATAATCGTGAAGTATATTTAGTGTCAGTTAAAGGTAAACTATGAAAAATTACAATGTACAATATAAATTTTAAAATAGGCAGTGAAATTACAAAATTGAGAGTTATAGCTTCTGAAACAGAAGTAAACAAAATAGATTTTTAAAAAATTTGATTCAAAGCAAATTTTTAAAAAAAAAAAAATAAAGCGAAGAAAAAATGAAGAAACACAAGACAGGATTAATTTTTAATAATAACAAAATTATAAACTTAAATCTGCCCATATCAATAATTAATTGTAAATAGTGAAAATTTCTCATTTAAGAGGCTCAGATTGCCATATTGTATTAAAAAGGCAAGAAGAAACTGCATATTGTATAAGAAAAGCACTTAAGGCCTGGGGTCATAGCTCAGTGGTAGAGCACTTGCCTACCATAGGTAAAGTGCTGGGTTTGAGCCCCAGTATCATATAAAAATAAATAAAGTTGCTGTGTCCATCTACAACTAAAAATATATTTTAAAAAAGAAAAACATTTAAGCATAAATAAATAAGTTCAAATAAAAGAAGAAAGGAAAATATACATTGTATTTTTTAAAAAATTATATAACAATAAAACAAAATTATTTTTATCTCATTTAAATTTAAAAGGATGTCTCTTTTTCATTTTTATAAACATAATAAGTTAAATTTTAAGCATACCAAATTTCTTACAGTGACAAAGCAAAAAAATAAAGGAATTCCATGTATATAGTTTTATAATGCTTACCAGATGTTTATTGATATTTTATAGTCTATTCCAGCAAAATGACAATCTTTTAACAAAAGGCTTTCAGAAAAACTAATAGAACTAATAGAACATCAAAATATCAAAACTAATAGAGATCATTCTAACTAATAGAACATCAAAACAGTAAACTATATTCCGCTTAACATTCAGATTGTTTACCACCAAAGACACTGCTCAAATAAATATCAATTCATATAAACTCAGAATTTTCAATAACATTGTCATCTTAATTAAGTTGCAGGCTCAGTAATATACCAAGCACAACTATGAAACCCATAAAGGATATTCCTTAAAGACAGATACTGCTGCCAAATTGCTAGGAGATTAGCAAAGGGCATAGTCAAGTTAGCAAGATTTCCAATAGCTTATGATTTGTTTAGCAGTGAAATCAACATATGCTCACATTGCAATAAAACAGAAGAGTGATGACCCAAACTTAGAGAAGAAAATGACAAAATTCCTGATTGAATGACATGTAGGGTGAATTTTAAAGAATAAGAACCATTTAGAAAATCTTAAAAGAGCAAAAGTGCATATCAGACAGCACGAGGGGCTTGATTCAAAAATTGGATGTTCAAAAGAGCAGCATTTGTCAATCTGAGGAGATGAAAATTGTTCAGAGTAAGTGGAACTTAGTCTGATACATGAGATTGCAGTTTTGATTGACCAGATCAGTAAGTCATGTATGTGCTACACCATGTATTTCTCTTATTTGTACTTTTTCCTATTTTTCATTTTATTTAATTTTCTCAACTGCCTCATGTTAATCTTGCATGTATAGATAGAGAATATTATAGCACTGTGATTCTGAAGATCTCATTTCAACTTTTCCACTTATTCACTGTGTAATACTGGCAGACTGACAACCTAAACAGGTTCTTCTTTAAATACACATAAGTTTGGTTATAGCTCAATAATACAGAAAAGTCATTTATTGCAGCATAAGAAAGTGATCTGGAGAAATTAACATGAGTTTAAGTATTACTCTGATTACTTAATATTTTCTTCAATAATTATATATATGGAAGTAATTGAATTAAATGTGAAAAAGAACAAAGAGTAAGGTTTCAGATCTTTTAAGTAGTATGTAATATAGAGTTTATATTTATTGAGCAGCTACTATCAAGTCTTTATAAAAGTGAAAGAGCATTTCAGTGTGGGTAATACATTATTTTAAATTGCCTGTTGTTAAATTAACCAGTTGTTTGGGATTACTGGGAGAAGGGATCTTTCCAAGTTAAAGTTAGACCCTTCACAGATCTCAATCAGATAAGTGTCTTCTACATTACACATATTTCTTGATTCTATTCTCCAAAGAAACTGTTAATATTTGGATTCAATAACTAGAATATCTTCAAATCATGAGACTATTTTTACAATTTTATTTTTGATTAACACACAATTATTATATACATGTGTGAAATTTAGTGTGATGCCTTGATAGGATATAAATTTTATAATGATCAAATGGGGGTAATTACCGTGCATCACTTCAAACATTAATCATTTCCTTGTAATGTTTGCATTCATCTTCTGTTCTGTCTTAAAGATATAAATATTATTGTCAGCTCTAATGATTCTACTGTGTAATAGAATATAACACAACTTATTTTTCCCATCTAACTGTAAGGTTGTGCACATTGACCAACCTCTCATATCTTATCCTCCCGTATACTTTAAGCTTCTGATGTGCACTTTTTCTACTCTTTGCTTCTATGAGATCAGAGTTTTGGGGGTTCCATATATGTGTGAGATTATGCAGCACATGCATTTGCCTCTTGTTTCACTTAACATATTATCTTTCAGCTCATCCATGGTTTTCCAAATGATGAGATTTCATGTTTTATGAAATATAATGGATATTTTATGCATTCATCAATTGATCCATACTTAGGTTGATTCTATATCTTGGCTATTATGAATGATGCTGCTGTAAAGAAGGGAGCGTAGACATCTCTTCCACATACTTATTTCATTACTCTGAGTGTTTAGATTGCTTTGGGTAGTATGGGACTTTAACAGTGCTAGTTTTTCTAATTCATGAATCAAGGAAAATATTTCATCTATTTCTATTTTCATTTACTTTAATCAATGTTCATAGTTTCACCTCTATAGTTAAATTTATTCCTTGGTATTTTATAGTACTTTTTGCAAGTGAGATTTTTACCTTGATTTCTTTTTTTACATAGTTTGCTAATGACATAAAATCATTAATGATTTTTGCATGATAATTTTGTGTTCTGCATTATTATTTGTTGTTATTACTTTATTAATTAACTTGTTAGGTCTGACAATTTTCTGATGAAGTCTTTAGGGTTTTATACATATATATGCATGCATATAATATATATGCATAAAATACATATAAATGCATGCATATATATGTATTAAATACATATATATTATACATACATGCATATTTATATGCCATCTGCAAACAGGAATATTTTCATTTCACATTTTCCCATTTGAATGCTCTTTGCTTATTTGCCTGTCTAATGGTTCTGACTAGGGCTTCAAATGAGCATTCCTTTTTCTTGATCCTGGAAATTTTTAAATTTTCCTGTTCAATATGTCCTCATATCTCCAAACAATCATGAGAGACATTTATAAGTAACTGCATACCAACAATTGTTTTCAATTTTATTTGAAAATATAAAGGAAGGAATTAATTTTTTCTTACATATATACTGAGATTGAAACATGAAGAAATAGGAAGCCTGAACAGACTTAAAAAGTTTCAATATTAAATCAATGTGAAAAATTCTTTCATCAAAGAAAACCTGAGGATCAGATAGATGGCTTTGCTGGTAAATTCCACCTAAGAATATATATCATTCTATTTGAAAAGATTGAAGAGACAAACATCTTCCAAATTTTTCCAACATTACCCTTTTATGGAAACCAGGTAAGGACATTCCACCCCGCTCTCAACAAACAAACAAACAAAAACCAGAAAAGCAAAGAACTCAAACAAGCAAATAAATAAACCAAAATCTGCAGCCAATAGGCTTTATGAGGTAGCGAGGACATGTCCTCAAAACAACCACAGGACACTAGCAAAAAAAAATTATTCATGATTAAATTAATAATTCATTTATTCATTTGTCCTAGGGATGCAAGGATGGCTCAACATATAAAATCAATAAGCATGATTTCACGTTAACACTATCAGAGACAAAAACAATATGATCATTCAATTGATACATAGAAAGCATTTGAAAAAAATATCCATTTTCAATAAAAACTCTTAAAATTAGGGTATAGAATAAATGTAAGAAAAATAAAAATAGATTTATTTCATACGTAGAAATAGAAATAGATGTCCATTAAGATGATAAAGTCATGAAAAATATCACAAACAGATTATTGTTTAATGCAATTTGCTTTTGCTATAAGACATTAAGTTCAAAGCAAAGGTTAAAAGAAGTGATATATATTTGAGCCTGCTTCATTGAATTTATCTTTTCAAGTATAAACATAAATTTGGGTTGTGAATCTGTGTAAACAAATTGAAAAAGGAGAAAAAAATTCAAGCTTCTTAAAAGAACTAAACTTTTTTGTGTAAAGAAATTTTGAATTTGAGGATATAAGACAAGAATGTTGGGAAAAATAAGAAATTATTAATTATAAAAATACTAATAATAAATTTGCATCAAGCAACTGTATCAATCAGAATTTCATAGTACATAGTTACAGGATTATTTTAAAATGACTTAGGGAAGAATTTGAACAAAACCACCTCAGTTCTTCAGAAAGAAAAACACCAACAATTGCCAGCAAAAAGCTCTCAGCTCTGCAGTGATTTCTACATGTGAAACTAGAAGAAAAATTACCCAGATAGTTTCCTTTTTAAAACAGAGACATTTTACATAGAAATAAATGTAACTAAAATAAAAACAAATGTCTAAATTTAAGATTACTGGAATATTTTAATATCAGTTTCAGTTGTAACATCTTAAAGTTGTTACAAACTGTCAATTTTGATGCTAGTTTAAGTTTATGAAGACATCCCTTATTGGTTTGGGAAAATTGCTTTCATTTTTAGTCCTCACAGTTTTTGTCATGAATAGACATTGAGTTTTCTCAAATGATTTTCCTTCATCTATAGATGATATCCTGTTCTATAAAACTAATATAGTTTTCAAAATAATAATTTTACTTAGAGACTAAAAGTTCCTTGCCTTCTTCCTTGCTTTGGGTTTACTTATGAAACTTCTTCATAGAAAATAAAATTATGGTATTTTATCCAAATTACTTTTCTGTAATTCCCTCAATCTTTCTATTGATCACAGAATATGAGGGAAAAATAGAGAGAAAATTCAGTTAATATATCACCATATTTTCCCACATAAACTCTTCACTTTAGAATACTTTTAGATTTGCAGAAAATCTATGAAGATCATACAAAAAGATCACTTGCACACCTACCCTAGTTTAGATTCTTGTTCACATATTATAAACATTAATCATTTGCCAAATTTATTCATTTGATGAGTATTCTTAGCTTTAGGAGTATATTCTAAGAAAATAAAATTTAATCACTACATTTTAATATTAAATTAGTATTTCTGATAATATCAGGTACTTATTCTTCATCCCCTTCCCAGGTAAATTCTGAGAATTCACCTCAGTGATGTTCATTCCCCTGTCTTATGTCTGTGCTGTTGATATATAATGTGCTCTGTAATAGTCAATTTCAGCTATGCATAGAAATAAAGGTTTAAAGTTGCTTTTGATGTCTCATATTATTTCTTTGTACTTTACTATTTTCTTTTCCATGAATGCTATTCTCACTTCCCAGATATGATGTAAAGTTGGCATTCAAAGTTCTATAAATCTAACAGTGAAATTTACATGTAAACCCAATCTCACCTTTTCTTGTCTACCTTTTACCTGACTTCCAAATGGGTTGGGGCAACCTATAATTTTTTTTATTAAATTATATTCTATATAAGCTAAAATCAGAATGGTATGGTGAGTCTGCCAAAAGACATCTAAGCTTTCTGATTTAATTTCCATTACCAAGCATTTGATGATGTGCTTACTAGGCAGCAAAAATAAAAGGGCAACATTTACCTACATATCATATATCTCCAATGGCAGAGATAAGGATTTCCAGGTTCAGCACAGTACAAAGACAGCTTTAAGAAAAGAAAACATACCAAGGCACTGAAGCTGAAGCTGGTGGGAGGAGCTGTTCCCTAACTATAAAAGGGAGATTAGTCAGAGAGAGAAAAGGGAAGGAGGAGACATGAGAAAAGGGAGGAACTGTGGAATGAAATTATCCGAATTATGCTATATACATATATGAATATACCATAGTGAATTTTACTTTTATGTATATTTACAAAGTATCAATTTAAAAAAATAAATAAATAAATAGAAAGAAGACCAGAAGAGTAGAGGAAAGGGAAAAAAGTGACTAAAATGGAAAAATATTTTTTCATGCATGTATGATTATGTCCAAATGAAATCTACTAATATTTTTAATTGTAATTCATTAGTAAAAACATTTTGTAAAAAGGAAGCATATCAATGATTACATATTTACCCAAATAAAAGAGATATCACATAAGTAATGGTTAGATTTAGATTTAAATTGAAGAGAATCAAGCAAAAAACTATCCAGTTTATCTTTTTATGAACTGATATCCATGCAATTTAACAAGCCAACCCAACCCTAATCTCCTTTTTTCTAAATTTCCATTCCCGGAATGTTATTGGACCACACAGGACTCTGCACAGGAGATGGTAACACACCATCACATTTACAAGGGACAACTGCTTCTAGTTGCTTCTGATATTCAACCTGAAACATAAGCTAAAAAAGAAAGGGTAGAAAGACATACTTTCCAAAGTTAAATCAGGATTCTGAAGGAATTTTCTTAAGTAAGATGCAAATTCTGTTAAGTGAAAAATACAAGAATAACAAATTTGACTTCATTGAAAGTAAGAATTTATTATTTTGGTACTGGAGACTAAATACAGGGACCGTTTACTACCCAATAACATCCCCAGTTCTATTAATTAGTTAGACTAAATAGCCAGTTCTAAGTTGCTGAAGGTCTTGTTAAGTTGCTGAGATTGGCCTTGAATTTGCAATCCTTGTGCCTCAGTCTGCCAAGTGCCTGGGATTATAGATGTACACCACCTTATGGACTACAGACAGTATTTATACCTAAACCTGTGGTAGCATTCTAGTTCTAAGAATATAAAATTGAAAAAATATTCATCATGGGATGTACATAATAATAAGCTCAAAAGAAAGAAAACTTGAAACATTCTATACCATTCAGATTATCTGGTATTGTAGTGTATTGGAAAATAATAAATGTTACAGAGAAAGCAGGCAAGGGAGACAGAAAAAGGAGCTAGTCATGCAGTAGTGTTAAAGAGGGTGCCCACAGGAGGACATGTTTGGCTGTCAATTTTCTGTTTTACTAAATGTATCTTCATGCTTTACTAAGGTATCTACATTGTATGGAGATAAACCAAACTGTCATCTATTAATTTGTAGACCAGTCTGGGATTTTCAGTATATTTCTGATAAAACTTAAGTACATGCTCTGATGTCTCGGGTGTGTGTGTTTAACTTTTTACTTTTTTTTTTTATAAACTCAATTTAGGATAAAAATTAATTTCCTTTTTCACATGTTGCTCTTTCTTTGAAAATTATTTTGGGTAGTGAATTAGAAGAAAGAAGTTTTAAGAAATTTCAGCAAAACTGCAGCTGCTACTTAGGCTGGAAGTTGATCAATTGAGTGGAATATGGAGAAATGGTACCCCATCTGACTGATTCCTCTGCAATGCCCTGTTCCTCTCTGTTCCTTTCATATGAATTTAGAGATGCTGCCTGCCAATTCCTTCCTACTCCCTTAAATAATTGGTAGTCATTTATTCTCCAACCTCTTCCTATCTGCCAAAAATTATTCCTCAAAACTCAGTGGATGACTACCCTTGAGCAATTTTCTATAATCTTTTTAAAGTAAATTTTCATCTTCATCCCCTGTGCACATAGTTTTTGAAGTGATATGGCCATACCTATAATCACTTAGTAGTAAATGCACTTTTCTTCACTGTATTTGTGATCAGACAATACAATTTTAACATTTGATAATGGCTTCCAATAGATATAAATTTATCCTTTTTCATATAAAAGTAAGCAGTTCAGATCAGATTCTGATTTTATCAAAAGAACAATACTTCTACATTTTTACCCAAACATTGTTAACTTCTACAATCCCATGTGGTCCAAGATAGCTTTTAGTAGTCATACCCATATTCTGACTAATAGCAAGTAGGAAATGCTAAGCACATTTTTTTTTTCATTTAGTGATACATTTTGCATGTTGCACACTTAGACAATTTTATTCTTCTACAACAAAATGTCAAAGACTGGGTAATTTATAATAAACATTAATTGATTTATTCACAGTTATGGCGACTGGGAATTCTGATATCAAATTGTTGGCATCTACCAAGGGTCTCCTTTCTGCCTTAGTACACAGTGGATGGTGATAGCATGAGAAGACTGGAGGGAGCTGAGATGGTCCCCTTATAATAATGGCACCAATCCACTCTGAAGGATGGAGATTTCATGATCTAATTACATTTGTAAGTTCTCCCTCTTAGTAATGCTACAGTGGCTATTAAATTTTACAAGGTGTTTGGGAAGGGGAAAACATTCAAGACATAGCATACGTTGAATAATTAATACTTATTGACTAGGTTTTTATTTACATGGCTACTTCTTTAAAAAAAAAAAAACACCTGAGAAATGTGCTTAGTAAAAGTCCAAGAGAATGGACAGTAAGAGATAAAAAGCAGCTTCTGTGAAAGCTTCTACACCTTTCTCAAATTTGTATGCCCATTAATGGTTAATGAGAGTACATGTAAGAACAATTTGAAAATATAGTAATTTCTCATTCCTTTCCAATTTTACATTTTGGGTAATGGTTTTATATTTAAAAATTTCAGAAAGTTTTAAAAATATTATAACTCTTTATCATATGCATACCCCATTTGTGACACCTGAGGTGGTTTAAAAAAAGCTTTCAATAATCCTCTATATTTCTAACTTTACTTTCCTGATTTGTATATTTTATATGTAAATGCACACACACATATATGTATATTAAATTTATTTTGAAGTACAAGATAGGGACTCAACCTCAAATTTTAATATGTAGCTTTGTGCCTATGATATTTAACAGAAAACCACAGGTTTTTTTTTTATAATTTAAAATTGTACCTTAATATTGGTATTTGCATTTTTTTGTATTTGGTCAAAATGTTAAGTACTTTTTAGTTTATTTCTTTTATTACCTATTTCATTTAATTATAACATTAGAAAATATGTTGTAATCTTAACGTTTTATTTACTTTTCAAATAAATTTCCTCTTTAATCTTCATTTTTTTTGTTTTATGATAATTTTTCAATGATGATTATCTTTCATGTTTTGCAGAATTTCCAAAGTTTAAAGGTGAAAGGTGCAACCATGGAATAATTTAAAATGTTATCTTCTAAGCAAAGTGTAATTTTTGGGGAAGTTGGGGGGTACCAGGGATTGACCCCAGGGGTTTTTAACCCCTGAGCCACATCTTGGGCCCTCTTTTATATTTTATTTAAAGACAGGGTTTCTCTGAGTTGCTGAGGGACTTGCTAAGTTGTTGAGGCTGGCTTACAACTGGTGATCATCCTCCCTCAGCCTCCTAAACTACTGGGATTACAGGTATGTGCCATTATGCCAGGGCTAATGATTTTTATTTAAATCTCCTTTGGTACTTCTCAGTACAGAATGTCCATTTAGGTGGGACACCTTTCTGAGATGTATTCGTGCATATTTTATTCTTATTTTTGTTTAATATTTAGTGATAGTTGAATTATTTTGCATATATAGAACTGCACATGGATTTCTATTTTCATAGTATATATAATCATGCTAGATCCAAATGTTATTGGTATTCCTATTATATTTTGTCCTTTTAGGAGTTGCAGTTATCAGTATTTTCTATATAAATTGTAACATTTTTTATTTTTTTAAAAACAAACAACTTTCTTAAATTCAGCAAATATAATTTATATAATTAATTTTACAATTACTTGTGTCTGTAATTTATATTACTTTGCTCTTTATAGTTTTGTAAATATTCCTATTTTATCATTTTTATGTATTTTTTGTTGGGAGAGAGAGAGAAAGAGAGAGAGAGAGAGAGAGAGAGAGAGAGAGAGAGAGAGAGAGAGAGAGAGAGAATTTTTTAATATTTATTTTTCAGTTTTTGGCAGACAAAACATCTTTGTTTGTATTTGGTGCTGAGGATCGATCCCAGGCCGCACGCATGCCAGGCAAGCGAGCTACCACTTGAGCCACATCCCCAGCCCTCATTTTTATGTTGATATAGTTATGTAATTTTAATATTTTTCCAGCTTATGAATAGTTTGCATTAGTCATGTACTTTAAATTTTCTCCTAAAAGCCGATTAACTTTTCAAAAATTATGAGTTAATAATCTATTTAATAAGTTAATTTATTTTTGTCTCTCTAGCCTGGCTTTCCAATAGGAATATCATTTTAAAATAGACATCTTTTCTTCCTGAGTATTCTTACACTCAGAATGGATAGGTTCTGAGTTTCAATGGTTTTGATAATGAATACTATTTTTGTCTTCTATAGTTTTAATGTCACTCTTCTTGCATAATAGGGTGAAACTGAGCTAAGTGTTTTAGTTTAATCTCTTTTTTGTTTTTAATTCGTCCTAGACCACGCAGCTAGTAAGTGATAAAAAAGTCTTTTTATCTAGAGTCTAACTTCAGAGTCCATATGCCTAAGTATTATACTACATTGCTTGTGGTGTCATTTAATTGTTCTTAACTGAGAGTCTTTGGGTTTCATTACATCCAACATGATCATCTAAGAAAAAGTTGTCATTGTCTTTGAATTGCATAAAATATCAGGCTAGATATCTTAATCTTTTTTCAACAAAGATTCCAATAGTTTCAGTTTTTTTATTTTCCACAATTTGCTTATTGTGTAAAACATTTTAAGAATTGGATGAATTTAGGCTATTCATAAATATTTTGGGGGAGTCACCAAAAAACACCTTGCAACAAAGAAATATGAGACTTAATTGCTTCTTACTGAGCACAAGCAACTTATAATTGGCATAACCCTATAGGAATTCTAGGCAATAACAAGGAAATGGAACACTTGGAAGACGTGCACTAAAGTTCATTATACAAATAGAGTAGCCAACAATTTCCCAGAGAGTTTCTAAAGATTAATTTAGTAATTTCCTAACTAGAATTCTGGTATGCCCCATTTGGCTCTTTGCCAAGAAATGCAATGACCATCATCCAGGCAGGTTAAAACTTGATAGAACTGAAGATGCTGTTCATGTGAACAGCTTTATCAGTCTAAGGTCTCAGAGGGAGAAGAAAAATCCAGATCTAGGGCAGCGAAAGGGGAGGTATTAGAGATATGGTCTCAGAAGTAATAAAAAGTACAAGAAAGAGCAGAAGGCATTGCTAGCTCATAGCTTTCATGCCCACTCTGCATTTGAAATTCCTTTTGAAACAAAATATACATCCTGTTAATACAATTTTCATGTCTTTGTGGTTAATGTTCTAAGATCTGTGTAATAAATTTTATGCTTCTGGTACAAAATAATTCTGTCTGTGACCCAAACTTTACAAAGTCATCTGCTTCCTGTTTTGTTCCTGTCTCTGGGTTGATAGGTGAGGTTCTTTCTCTGATTTTTCTTTCTGAAGAACATTTTATGGAAAACACAGTAGCTTGTTTAGATGATGTAAAAACCAAAATTTCATCCTTATTTTAATGTCTGAATCTTTTAGTTTCTTGAATATAAGAAACAACTTTTTAAAAATGTGAAACATTTTATCACATTACACGCTGCACATTCAGTCAAGGAAAGCAATATTGTTGCAGCTGCCATGTGCTTAAAAAAAAAAGAAACACTTTAAGCCATCATTGTTCACATTTGAAATTGAAGAAACCATCAAAATCCTACAACCACCAACAATTAAAAAAAAAAAAAAAAAAAAAAAAAAAAAACAGGACCCAGATGGATTCTCAATCAGTCCATTAAAGAAGAACTAATACCAATCCTCATGAAATTTTTCCATGGAATAGAAAAAGAATTATCTCTTCCAAACCCATTCTATGAAGCTGACATCACCCTCATACCAAAACCAAAGAAACATCAAGGTAAGAAAACTTCAGATCAATATCCTTGATGAATACAGAAACAAAAAATAATAATAATAAATTACTGGCAAATCACATACAAAAACACATAAAAAATAGTGCACTATGATCAAGAAGGTTTCATCCCAGGGAGGTAAAGTTGCTTCGACATATGGAAATCAATAAATGTAACTCATACATGAATAGACTTAAAGACAAGAATCACATGATTATCTCAAGAGATGCAGAAAAAGCATTCAATAGAAATTCTTAATTTGCAATGTAGGTAAAGAGCAATTAAACTGCCTTCTTAACTCATTATTATTCCTGTAAATTTTATTTTTATATATTTCCTTTGAGAATGTTGCTCTTTTGTTTTCATAACCTTTTAAAGACACATTCACAAGGGTTTTATTGCCTGTCACCCATTTTCTTTCATTAGAAAAATCACAGTGTTGGTGTCTTGATTTAATAATTAACTGTATTCATTAAGGCAACTGACCAACTGAAGAATCCCTGCTGATTTATTCACTGGAAAGAGTTCCTGGAGTTTCATGTTTAATTCACTCCACTTCTGCTTCATAAAGCATAAGAACATTTATTCAGTAGTTATCTTGGTCTTCTCACTGAATCTGTTTTCAAGGAACAACATATATGTATATTTTTTTCTTGCAAGAACTTATTTTTTAATTGTTGATATGAGGACTGACTAGGCTAAGTGCTTATGTGTGCCGTCTGTGCATTTGTGTTTTATTATATCACCTTAAATCTGCATGATTCTCATAAACATCTATGAGGAAATAAATACTGGGAAAACTTTTAAATTTTTTTTAAAAAATAAGTATTTTATTTTTTTCCACATTTTTGTTGGTGCACTATATTTGTACATATTGATGTGATTTGTTTTTATATATTCATACATTTACACATTATAACAATAGAATTTGGCCAATATTATACCTCAGAATTTCCCTCTCCCTTCCTACCTCCGCTTTACTGATCTCACCTTAGTTTTTAGGAACTCCTTCTTCACCTTTGTTTCCCCTTTTCCTCTCTAGCTTCCACATATGAGAGAAAACAGATAGCCATCAACCCTAGAGTTTGACTTAAAATATATGTATTTTAAATATATACATTTAAGGCTAATTTGTTTTAATTAGTTGTTGCAAGTAAAATCATGTCAAAAGAACTTTAATAAGCACTTTAACAATTTTCCTTTTACTATGCAGTCTATTGTGTTAACTTTCCATCACTATAACAAATACGTGAGATAATCTACAGATAAAAAATATATATTTTGTCTCATATTTTTGCAATTTTAATTCCATAATAAATTAATCTACTTGCTTTGCATTTATGGTGAAACAGGACATCATGGTAGAACTGTGTGGAAGAAGAAAAGTGCTCACCTCATGGCAAGTAAATGAAACAGAAGATGAAAGGGCTTAGGGCTAGGTTCTACAATCCTGACCAAGGGATCAAGGTCACATCCCCAGTGACATGAAACCTTCCATTAGATGGTTTACCTCTTAAAGATTACAACATCTCCCAATAGTGAGACTTGCTGGGGACTTAAGTACATTTGGGAAACAATCAATAAACATCCTTAGGTGTGGCTCTATTTTGGACAATTTTAGATAGCACTCTAGATAGAGGAGTGAGTCAGGGGTGTGGGCTAGTGGGAATGAGAAATCCAGTTTTGTTAGTAGCAATTATCTACTTATATTAAATTGAAATGTAGACTATCTTAATTAGATGTAAACAATGAAGAGTAGCATTAGAGCATTGACCTGTAACTTATTAACAATTAAATTTCCATTTTTTAAATATCATATTACAGTTACTGCTGTACTGATTACATTGACTTTAGGACATTTCTTTGTGTGGTTTTCAACCCACCTCATTCCTTTTTCTCATTTGTTGTTCTCAAGAACTCCATGTTGCAGCAAGGAGCCTACGGGAAAACTTTTGCTTCCAGCTTTGGCTCTGAATCTAAAACTATTCTATAAATATAAAGTCTATTAATTGTATTAAAAGAGAATAACTCCAGACTATTCTAGGAATGTCATGTCCTAAGAACATACTGCTTGGAAAAGTCTGGGATCTATTCTAGTGATCTCCTGGATAAAGTTTTTTTTTTTTTTTTTTTTTTTTTTTAATCAATGTGATCACAGAGCTCTAAGGTATAAAACTTGAGGTACTGAGGTATGCTATTTTCCAGGATCCCTCAGTTGTGGTTTAAGTGACACACATTAGACTCCATGAATCCTGTGCAGCATTTCTGAGCTTTGGGGTACTAGCTTATAATAAATACAAGGTTTTTCTGTTGTTCTTACTGTTTATCTAAAAGTAATGATCCTACTTCATGTAAGTCATTGTATGTGCTTATTCAGTCTCACTGGACTCAGACAAAGTTGGAACCAGTGTATAATGAACCCACCTCATGTTTAAAATCATCACTACAATTGTATATTTATACTTCTGTCACAAGAATACATTATTGTTGCACATATAACTGTATTTTAATATACAGCACATATAACTGTATTTTAATAGTTTTAATAGTTGAATATATTTCAAAAGAGGTGTCTTTTGTCATCCTACAAAATCAAAGTGAATAAACATATGAGAAGGACAAATCTAGACCAATATAAGAATATGAAACCTTAAAATTTTTCTTCATCAAAGGATAAAATCAAGAGTGAAAAGAATATTTCTGGGAGCAATTTGCAAATCATATAATTGAGAGGAAGATGACATTTATAATATATAAAGAACTCCTACAACTCTACAAAAATCAGACAACACAATTAGAAAATGAAAAAGAATTTATGTACACATTCCTGTTGAAAATGCTATGCAATTGATTATCAAGCATAGGAAAAGGTGCTCAATATCACTAATCACCATAGAAATGCAACACAACTGGTATTACCTTGCACCCATGTTAGAATGGTATATCAAAAACCAATAACAGAAAAATAACAAGTGTCAACAGAAACGTGGGCAAATTGCCATTAGTATGCATTGTTGGTGGAATTATAGAATTATACAACCACTGTGGAAATTGTATGTAGGTCCTTCAAAATCTTTTTAAAAAATAGTACCATATATTAATTATAAATTTTATTCAAAAGAAAAAAAGGAAGATCTCAAAGGGATATTTGTATATACATATCTATAACAACACTGTTCACATCAGACATGAGGTAGGAGAAACCAAAAGTTCTTTAGTAAATGAATTGATAAACAAAATGTGCTGTGTAGATACGAGATATTTTGCAGCTGTACAAAGGAGGAACATTCTATCACAAGTTACCGAATGATGACCTTCAGCATATTATGCTGAATAAAATAAACTAGTCATAAAAGAAAAAACACTACATGAATCTAATTTTTTGAGGTATCTGAAGTAGTTAAATTCAGAAATACAGAAAGAAAAATAGTTGTTACTAGGGACTGGACAGAGGGTGTTACCACCATTTATGTTAAGGAGTCCTTGCTTCCTCAATGCTGAAGAATAACACCAGAGAAGCACAAAGGCTTTATTAAAGGATTGCAGAAAAGATGCTCCCACAGGAAGAAGGCGGAATCTATGGAAAAGGGAGGTCTTCTCCTTTTTATATCTAAGGTCTTCTTTGTTCTTCCACATTTCTGTCCTTTATTTCCCTCTATCTTGCATGTGATGGTGGATGCTGGTGGGAAGGCTAAAAGGTGGAAAACCCGTGGACCAATGGGGTAGGAAGGAGTGATCTGGGTAGGAATTGTCTAGGGTGGTTTGATTAGAATCTCACAGCTTTCCTTTAGAATGTCCAGGGCCATGGGGACATTAGCATTTCAATTCCTCAGGTTTTGTTCTGGTTTCCCGGGCTCAGATGGGACTCCATTTTCTTTGTGGACTCCATTTTCTTTATTAGACTCATTTTAGACCAGATTTACATAACTACACTAACTACCTATCTCTAAGTTTTGCTTCAAGGGGACAGAGGAAAGTTTGTTTAGTCAGTGTAACATTTCATATATGTAAGATAATAGTGCTCTGGATATCAGTTTTATATGGTAAATTTAACTAATATTTCTGAAGAATACACTTTAAAAATGATAAGCTGTATGGTATATACTTTACGCCAAATAAAAATATAGAGAAATATTATCTGTGCTTCATAATATTTGAAATAGTTTTACATTCCTAGAGTTCTTAGAATTTAATAATATTGGAAAAATATCATTTGTCTGTTCATACTATTTCTCTTAGTGCAATAAGTTTATTAAATTTTGTTCTTCTGGCATGAAGATACTTTATAAAATTATTTCAGGGGTTATAAAATTATCTCAGAATACTATGGATTTTGAAAAGACTATGGCAAGATAGTACCCCTTGTCAACAGAAACCTAGACTGTCAAATGTACACATCTGGAAAATATTTGGAAATACTAAAAAAAAAAAAAATAGAAAGAAATCCCTCTTTCTTCATAATGATGAAGTATTTAACTGTCTTTGAATTTATCTCTCATTTTTATTTTATTTCCACAAGAATTTTGAAATCCTAGTTAACCCCCATTTTAGGCAGAACTCTCTTTTATCTTTTAGAAAATACCAAGTATGTGGACAAATAATGATTATTTTATTAGAACTGAGTTTTGATGCTGAGTTTTTGAATAAACCAAGATTTAATATATTAATGAACTCTATAAAGCATTTTTGTACACTGACTCTCTCCTATTTTTTTTTTAAAAAGGCACATATTTGGAAAGTAGTTTGTAAGTTCCAGCTCAGATACCAATACTAACTTGCAATATAGGACAGATTGATGGTTCCTCTATCTAGATTCCTATATATATATATAGTACTACTATTATTGACAATGGTGATACTAATTAGAAAATATTGAATATGAGTACGTGGTTGTAAAAATTGAAATTTCAACCTAATGAATTCACATGTGATAACCTATATTCATAGAACTTCCCAAAAGGACAGAAGTGACAATTTTAGTGATCATATTCAAACAGATTTGGCCTGTGGATTTTATGTTTGGAAGTTACATTTATACAAAAGTGCTCATTCAAAGAAACGATTAACAGAACCAAATAAGGTTTTATTTTTGGAAAAATAATGTCTAAGGATCAATTCTCTTAACCTTTGCTACTAATTATTATAGTGAATGATGAAATGTTGTAACTTTTGAGTTTGATTATGTTCTTACACGAAATAGAAATTTAAGGAGGGCTTGAGACCAGTCAGTTATTTTATTTTATTACAGAAAGCCACTGGGATTTGTAGAGTAAGGCAGAAAAAAGACAATAGAAGAAGAAGAAAGACAACAGAAATCCTGCTGCAAACAATAGCAGTGCCATGGGAAGCTGATTCTTTTGGTGCCTGCCAAGTGGTGCTGAGTTTGTCTTCTTGCGTGACAAACTGAAAGGAAGAAGCTTGGGGCATTGGTTAAATGTTTCATGTCTCTATTAGTTGAAGTTTCTGAAACATTTTTTCCTCCACATTATTAGATTGTGCTTATATTCATGATGAATGTGCGTCTTCACTCATAAAAGGTCTATATGACAAATACGGGAGAAAAGTAGTGGTTAACACATAAAGTGATATTTTGCCAGCATGAGGAGAATCTGATGCAGAGCAGAGTTGCTTGCTTAAAAGAGAAATGTACAAAGTTCAGGTTATATAGCAATCTAAAACCTTCTGGGGCTGCCCACCCCTCGTACTACTTAAAGTTACTCAGTTCATTCTTTCGGTTAGTCTACGAGAAAGTAACAAACAGTAAATTCTCTGATATTTACAGTTCTAAATGCTATAACTGATGCTAAAGGTTATAACTGATAATCATCAACTCTGTCCTTTAAGACTCTCTAGTTTTCCCATATTGGTTGTTATATCTGGTGTGATTCAGTCTTTTCTTTTGCTTTTCACAGGCCACAGTTGTTGGAATTATTCATTAATGGTTTTCTCAGAGCCTGAAAACACCAAGAGGAAATATATCTTTTATACTTTTTCCTTTGCTACATTTTTGTCCTTGTAGCCATAGCTTTGCTTGCTGGGAATGAGAACCTTCAATTTAGTAGAGCTCAAAACTTCAAGAGTAGGAAGATTAAATTCACCAATTGTAACCCGTCCAGCGCGGGCTACTGAATCAAAGTCACTCTTGTGAATTTGGGGTGACATGAAAACACCATGCAGACGTGGAATACCTTTCTCTGAGATTCAGGATGGCTTCCTCGGCTCCTGGCCTCAAGCTCCCACAAAGGGGGGCAAGAGGCTGACAAGGAAGAGAGAGAGAGAGAGAGAGAGAGAGAGAGAGAGAGAGAGAGAGAGAATGAGCTGGAAGGGAGAGAGGGCGGGAGGGAGTGGGGGAGATAGGGACAGAGAGCGCACAGCATGCACATGTTCTGGAGCTGGCTTTTATTGGGGAGTGCTGTTTCTTAGAACATTCTCTCTGAAAAAGGAACAAGTGAGTGTAACTCAACCCCACCTTGTGATGCCTACTCCTAGAGCCACACCTCATTAACTGATTGGGGGGGGGGTGAAGTACAATATATTGCGGGGTGCAATAATTATTTAGTACCTCTTTACTCAGGACTTAAAGGTGTTTACACAACTACAGTCCAGAGTGGCTCCCCACAACCAATTTGAATGCTACAGGTCAGTATGAATGTTCAATCTTGTCTTCCCATTTATTCTGCTTTTGGGGGCATACATTGTAATCATCAGTTAAATGAATAAACTGCATCATAAATTACAGAGCCTTAAAGGTATTGTCCCCAGAGCTGACAGATTATCTGTACCTATAAAAGGACATTCTGTTATTCCATAAATCTGGCCACCTGCAGATGATATGACATGTGCTTCTGTCAGTGGACTCCATGGTAATGAATCATATATTGTAAATTTTTCAAACAAATGGTACCCTGGTTCTGAGATGATGATGTACATAATCCTGTATTATTAAATCAAGCCTTCTTAAGGTTTTGAATAGTGGTCTTGACTTCTATTCTGGTAAAAATAAATAGTTGTCATTATATATTATAAGGTATAGTGGGTTGGAAAATATTGTTCCCCAAATCATGTCTATTTAGATGAAACTATCTGGAATGTGGTTATATTTGTAAATAGGGACTTTGTAGATGTCATCAGTTAAGGAACAAAATAAGGTGACATTGGCCTATGATGGACTCCAAATTCAATAAAAGTTTTCCTTATGGAAAGAGGAGATGCTACAGATGCAGACAGAGAAGGAGGCCACAAGAATAAACATTGAGAAAAAGTTTGAAATTATTAGCTACAAGCAAAGAATACCTGGGAATGCCTGAATCAGTAAATGACTAGTAAAGACTTTTCCCTATAGCTTTTAGAAGGAAATTTCAGTTTTGCTGAAATTTTGATTTCAAATTTCTAGTTTTCAGAACTGTGAGAGAATAAAATTCTGTTGGGTGAAGCTAGCTACAAAGCTTTTGATAGTTTTAAAAAGCAGTCCTAGGACAGTAATACATGAATGATCTGATGTTACTGATACCAGGGGACTGTAGAGTGTCCTTATCAACTTGGACTCCCCTAAATATTCTGTGGCTGGCAGGTATGTAAACCAAATGTTTTTCCCTCCAATTCTTAATGTCCCCATTCCTTTTATCCTTCAATGCTGAAACATGTATTTAGGCGTGGAATTATTGGGTCATATGGTAACTTCATCTTTGGTACTCTGAGAAGCTACCCAAATTGTCTCCAAACTGGCTTCAACATTTTATGTTCCCAGTGACATATGGAGTCTCCGTTTGTAGTATTGCCTTTTATTTTATGATAGGTTCTAGTGTTGGGGAAGTAGCACCTCCTTGTTTTCTTCTGCAATTTCACAATGGAGAGTAATGCAACTGAATATCCTGTCTGAATTATTTTATTTATTTTTTCAAGTACAACAACTTACACCTTAAATAATCACATTATCGGTAGTATTCAAGTAGCTTTATTTCTTTAAATTATGGAAATTTGTTTGATATAGCTAAATTTCTTCTTCTCTCTTTTCTGCTATTTTTCTCACATGAATTACATCTATGTATGCTTTAAAACAACCAATACATTATTTTAATTTTAATACAATCTTATTACTTACAACAATTTTAGGGAAAAGAGATTAAATGTATTTATGTGGACTTTCATATTTATTTACATATTTACCTTCATGGTGATCCATGTAATTATTTAGATTTCTAATTTTACTCCATTATGATGATCCTTGTTTCAGATAACAATAAAAATTTCCATTTTTCCTATCTGGAAGTGTATTTATTCAATGATTTTGAGTTCCATTATAACTTTTTATTCTCTTAGTTTTACTGAGATACAATTGACACGTATTGTGTAAATTTGCTATATCTAATATGATGTTTTGAAATATGCATACATTATGCAATTATTATTAAAATCAAGCTAATTAACATGTTTATCACCTTCCATGTCATTTTTGTGGTAAGTGACACTTACGAACACTTAAGATCTAATGTCTGAACAAATTTCAAATATAAAATACAGCATTATTAACTACATCTTGAATGCAGATCAGATCTTCAGAATTTATAAATAAATTCTTTGATCAATATCTTTAATCAATATCTGCTAATTTCTTCCACCCCAAAGCACTTGGAAGCCATCATTCTACACTCTTTTTTATGAATGTAACTATCCTAGGTACCACGTTTAAGTGAGAGCTGATAATATTTGTCTTACTTTGCCTGATTTGCTTCACTTAACATGATGTTCTTCAAGTGTGTCCATGTTGTGGTAATTGAAAGGATTTCTTTTTTTTAACAATGAATAATATTTCTATGTCTCACATTTTGTTTATCTGTCCTTCCATTGAGAATCACAAAGATTATTTTGGATATTGTGAATAATGTAGCAAAAAAATGGGATACAGATATAATTTTTTGATCCTGCTTTTATACATTTATATACTTTTGCATATATACATAGAGTAGGGGTTGCTGGATTATATTAATTCATGTTTATCATGTTGAGTGTTCTTCGTAAAATTTTCCATGATTTCTGTACCCATTCACATGCTCACAAATAAAGCACAAAGTTTCCCCTGTTCACATCCATAAGGATACTTGTTATATTTTATCATTTGAAGTGACTATTCTACCAGGTACAATTTATGTCTCATTGTGGTTTGAATTTGCATTTCTTTGATGATTATGAATGTTGAGCACTTTTTATGTGTCTATCTCCCATTTGAATATTTTGATAAGTGTTTATTCAGGTCCTTTATCCATTTTTTTTAGGCTGTTTCCCTGCTATGGAGTTCCTTATATATTTTGGGTATGCATCCTTATCAGATTTATGACTCATGAATATATTCTGTTATTCCATAATTTCTCTCTTCACTCTGTTGATGGTTCCTTTTGCTGTTCAGAAGCTTGAGTTGGTTGAAATAAGATCTCTCTATTCTTGCATTTGTCATCAGTGCTTTTAGATTTCTAATTTCATTCCATTATGATCTGATGGGAATGCAAAAAAAAATTATCTACCTTTTTATTTGCTAAGACTAGTTTGTGTCCTAAAATAGGGTCTATTTTAGAAAACATTCTATGTGCAGCTGAAAACAAAGTGGATCTAGCTGTTGACAGATGGAATGTACTATAGATGTCACATAGCTTCATTTGATTAATAATATTGTTTTTAGTTCTAAAGAGTTTTTACTTTGTTTATGTTTGAATGGCCTATACATTGGTGCAAGAGGTGTATTAAAATCAGCCAGTATTATTTTATTGAGGTTTATTGATTCTTTATATTGTATAGGGTTTGTTTCAAGTATCTATGTATACCAATGTTAGGGGTATCAGCATTTACAAGCAGTATGTCTTATTTTTTAATGATTCCCTTAACCAGTTTACAGGTACCAAGTTTGTCTCTCCTAATAAATTTTAGCTTGAAGTCTACTTTTTCAGATATGAGCATAGTCACTCCTATTTGCTTTTATCTCTATTTTCATAGCATATCATTTTTCATCCTTTCAATATCAGTCTGTGAATATCTTTGCCTGTAAAGTGAGTCTATTATAATCTCTTGTAAACAGTATGATTGGGTCTTGTGTTTTGATCCACTTTCTGTCAATCTGTCTTTTGAATGGAAAATTATTATAGAGAGATGATTTTTATTTCCTGTCATTTAGCTTTATTTCTGATGCTTTATGGAGACTCTATTCTCCTTTAATTGATTACCCTTCTAATGATATTTATCCACATGCTTACTTTGATATTTATTTTTTATTTCTTTTGCATAATACATCTCATTAAGTATGTTTTATAGTACTGGGTGATTTTTTTCCTCGTTCTGCTATATTAATTATCTTTTGGAATCAATTTACTGAATTTTTAACTTTAGGTTTTTGCTTTTTGACTCAAAAATTTCTATTATTTTTCCTTTTAGATAACGACTTTGTATTTATTTATACTGTCTATTTTTGAGTCACCATAGTCACATTAATTATTTAAACATGGTTTTCTTCAAATGTATGTTAAATTTATTTTGATTACTGAATGATTATTACTGAACATATTGTATTTATTATATGAAACTCTATATAATATATAATTATTATTATTCTATATATGATTCTTCAAAATTTTAATCAGAACAGACCAATATCTATGTCTCTTTAAAGACACTTTTTATTAACATTTTTTTTTCTGAGTATTGTTCATATTTTTTGTTTCTTTCCATCTATCATATTTCTATCTATTCTGTGGTTGTGGTTATTAAAACTACTCTTTTAAGAAACCATTTTTTTTGAAATCTGGATATTATTTTTCACACCTGAGTTTTTTTCCTTTTTATTTTTATTTTTGATGTTATATTTTATTTATGTTTATTCTAAGTAATTTTATTTTATCAATTTAATTGTTTTACTCATGTTATATGTTTTCTGATATATTTTCTTAGGGTATGATGAAGATGATGGTTGTAAAACCTTTTTAACTGTTATTCCTGAGTTTATATGGTATACTAGTTAATTAATGATTATTCAAAAGTTGTGCTCAAATACTTCAGGATGATAACATTTTTTCCCCTCTAATAATAGTCTATGTTTGAGTTATACAGAAGTTTCAGATTCTGTTCTTTTCTGAGCTACCCCCCTCTTTTTTTTTTCCAGAACTGTCTCATATTTTCTGTACATGGCCCCAGTCACATGGGACTTAACTGATTAGCTACATTATCCAGTTTCTCCTGTGTCTTGATGATTTTTCAATCAGACACAGATGTCTGTCAAATAGAAAAGCATTTTACTCTTGTCATATCTTCCAGATCTTTCCAATAAATAACTGCCTAGCAAGATATTAGCTTGCTCCATTCAAGACCGCAATCTCAGATTCTCTGAGTCTCTCCCTATTTCCATTACTTACCATGGAACTGCTACTATTACTAATATTTCCTCTGCATACAGAGTGTTTTGCACTCTGTTCTTACTGAATGACATCCCTCATTAATAATGCTGCTGGTTTTCACATCCAGCCTGTCATAAGTAGACTATAATGCCACAGAATGGGGAAGAAATGGGACTGATTTTAGGCAACAACATGCCAGAAGGCAATTGCGCTTATCCAAAATTCAGAACTTTCCCAATAATAATAAATTTCCAAGTTGTTACATATCTTTGGTTTCCATGTAAATTCAATATTTGTTTTGGACTTGTCAGATTTTTTATGTTTTTTTAAAGGGGGAGTGCTGCAGGAAATATCAAAATTCACACTCTGCCACTTTGTACTATATTTTTCAATCCAAAAGATTTTGGAATAAAAATTCTTGGTCATTTGTGTTTAAATCAATAATAAAATAATTTTGTTTATTCTTTCATATTTATTCTTAAAATGACAGCGTTTGAAAAGAATCATTCATTGGACCTAGATGGTAAATAGTGATGGATTTTTATCCAAGAATTCTGAGAGTTAATAAACATTTTGGAATAAAATGAATTAATTCTGTAGTTAATAATCTATATATGAATAGTACTATTGTCAACATTGCCACAATTTATAAATGATTTTAAGCATTTTATCAAAGTAGTAAAATTTTTTGTTTATTCTGGTAATGGTAACTCTTTTCTCTGATTGAAGTATTTGATTAAAAATGAGGCATTAATTCTGGATTGCTATGCAAAATGTGTCATTTTTTCTGGAGACAAGAATTCCATGCTAAGTATATAGATAGTTGGCTATGTTGAAGAGCTACACCAGAAAGCCTTCTTCTAATGAAGAAGGTTGTTTGATGGTGCATGTGTTAGAGAAAGAAATGAGCCCAGTCAAAAAAATGCCAATCTCTTTTGAAAAACACAGTGAGTTATTTTAGTGATGCTTATTGTGCAAAAATGCTTAGTAACTTGAATACTTAGTAGTGCATTCTTTCAAATGTATTGTGCTATTAAATGTGACAGATTTGAATCATAATTTCTACATATGATTAAAAAGCAGCTGTTGTATTTATTTTCCTACAAAAATTCCTCTTATAAATATACAACATTTATTTAAAATCTGGCATACTCATTCAGAAAAAAACTCATTTCAATATTATTTTTCATTTTATGATTGCAGGTGATCAGATTGGTCACTTCTCATTACTTTGTGAATGTAAGTTTCAAAAAGCCATATGTCAATAATATGCAGCAAATGTATGTAAGAGTCTTAGGTTAAGTATATTGGTACTAAAATGCAAACATCTTAAGGATCTCTGTTAAAAAAAAAATCACGATATAAACTAACAATATGTGAATTTAAAAAACAGACAAACATGATTACAAAAAATTTTTATTTTAAAAATAAAGACAAAGGTATATAAGAGCTAGATATCAGATTGTCTTCATTCCTGTGGGAATCATAATTTATAGGTGGAAACTTCATAGTGTTAAAGAATACCTTCCACATAGATAACCACAAAAGGAAAGTACAACTGGTTAAATAACATGAAACAGGCATACACAATTATGGGAATATTGACTATTTAAAATAATAGCATCATTTACATATACAGCTTAGATTTTAAATCCCAAATGAGCATGGGGTAAAACTGTTTGATGTAATAAAATATGCTCAGTAAATAGGACGAGGAAAAGTAAAAAGGGAGAAGACTTCAGAAAGAGGCAAATATCCTGAAAATATAGGAATGTGTAAGCCACAGTAAGTTAAAGAAGAACCTAGAAAGCAGTTTATTCTTATATAATTTCCAATTTCAGGAGATTTTTTAAAATCTTAGACATTGATGGAAAGACACAAAAAGTAGAGTTTAGGAGAGCAAGCAGAAGGTCACTATAGAACAAACAAAAAAATATTGCCTAGAAGTAGTCTTCAAAGTATTAAAGAAAAAAAGTTCACTTTTGCATATTATTTTGAAGTACAGCAGACAGAACTTTTTGATTGGTAGAATACTGGGATTTATACCATAATATGAAGGAAAGAAAGGTACCCAGTCTGACACCTAGGTTTTGGTTTTAAGCCCAAAGTTTACCTGGTGGTATCAATTATAGAACCAGAACTGCTGCTATTGGCATATCAATTTTGAGATTCTTTTTGTTTGAAATTTAAACTGAATTATTGGATGTTGGCTTTGATATTTATGTCAAGTTCAAACAGAAGATATAGACTAAGTAAAATAATGTGTACATCATAAAGTTATATGGAATTTAAAGACATTTTGGAACATGAGGTCTAGTGGGAGAGAATGCTTTTAGAGAACACAATGTGGGACTAATTCTTAATACAATGTAACACCCACATATTGGTTGAAGTATGACATATTGAATTTGCATTATTTTACTAACACCAGTGTTATGGTTTGTATGTGAGTTGTCACCCAAAAGCTCATGTGTTAGACAGTGAAATAAGATACAGAAGACAAATGATTGGATTATCAAAACCTTAAACCAATCAGTGAATTAACCTGATGGGATTAACTGGGCAATAACTGAAGGCAGATAGGGTGAGGCTGGAGAAGGTGGGTCATTGGGGTCATGCCTTTGGGACATATATTTTGTATCTGGTGAGTGCAGTTTCTCCCTCTTCTCCTGATCATCATGTGAGTTGCTTCCCTCCACCACACTCTTCCACCTTGGTATTCTGCCTTACCTAGAGCCATCCTTCTGTGGACTGAGACCTGTGAAACCATGAATTCCTCAAATATACTTTTCCTCCTCTACAAATGTGCTTGTCAGGACTTTTAGTCACAGCAGTGAAAAGTAACACCAGCAAAGGACAGATGATCATTTAACTGAGATGGCCATCTCCTTCTTTAGATACTCAGGTGATAATAAACTCTCACTCCTCAACTGAATATATCAGACAGAAAATGCCAGCATACATGTTGCTCCTAATCAATGATTTCCATTATCCTTGCTCATCACATCTACCACTATGTAAATGGACCATCTATCTCATTGCCTGCTTGTTTTTTTTTTTTTAAGAGAGAGTGAGAGAGGAGAGAGAGAGAGAGAGAATTTTTTTTTAATATTTATTTTTTAGTTCTCGGCGGACACAACATCTTTGTTGGTATGTGGTGCTGAGGATCGAACCGGGGCCGCACGCATGCCAGGCGAGCGCGCTACCGGTGAGCCACATCTCCAGCCCTTGCCTGCTTGTTTTTTATACACAAATCTTTTTTTAGTTCATTTCATTTACTTTATAAAATTTAGTTCTTTGCACCATAAACGAGGGTGTTACTGCTTTTATTTCAGCAGAAATTGTATGCATATATTTCTCTTTCAGGCGTTTTACCCTGATACTTCCATTGTGGGCTTTCTTTAGCCTCTTGGACTTTCAGTGCAAAAGGGTGTAATAATTGACTGTGTTCTTATTCACCCAGTGTTTCTTTCACATCATTGATCTATGATCTCTTTACTTGTAAACATTTGAACTCAAAACCTTGTATGAATTTTGATTATCCTTTTCCATTATCCTGGCTGACTATGCTCTGGTGAGGTCTTGTCAAGTGTTACATATCAAGATGTAGAATCTTTTTCTTCACAATGACCTTGATATTCAACTGCAGTATTTTAGTATATACATTGAGAACTATTTTGAGTCTTTGATTTTAAAGTTCCTCAAACTTCTTAAAAGTATACAATTAAGCTTTCTTTTAGATCACTATTACCTTAATTACTACGTGGAGCAGAATTTTAAGTGGTATGCCTCCTTTCCAACAGTATTAATACTATATCTCTTATTCCAATTCCCACCCATATACTAAGCTTGCTTTTGTTTTCAAACTAGTTTGCTAATTAGATTCTCTGAATTTTCTAATATTTTTAGTACATTCAAATATTGCATTAAATTCTAAATTTAATTGTCATTAAAACATAAATGCAAAGGAAGGGCATGAAAGTGAAAAAAAAAACTCTATGGAGAAGAAGTGTTATAATATACAATACCTGTATTTTCTAGGGCAGAAATCCCTGCCCCAAGGAACCCAATATTTGGTTTAAGTCATTCTGTCTCCCTATTGTAGTAATACTTCAAAAAGTTAATAGAAGAGATCCTCAAAGGAATAAGTCCAAGGAACTTATGTCATAAAATTGGAAAAATTGTATATTTTATCCTCTATACATAAAACATCAAAATATAGGTTTTTCCAGGGATAAATTGGAGCTGTCTGGAGAGTTGGGCTTCTCCAACAGGTATACATAAATATGCCACATGTACAAAGTAGAATGCCAAGGGGACACTTGGAGGTCCCTTTTGTCTAGTTTTAGTTTATTGCAAACAGTGTACGCTCTAAGGCTTAGGTCTATTTTGGTCAGTCATGTCACTTTTACTTCTTATCAGCTAAAGGTAAATTATAATAATGTTTGTCATATCTCTGTTGCAGTAGTATTTCCAGGATCACACTGCTATGGTTTTGAGGTACCATAGGATCTCTTCCCTTTTGGTTATTTAACTGAAAATATAGATCTTAACATTTAATGGAATGGAATGGGAGCTTTGTTTAGAAAGTCTTGTAACTCATAACTCCTAAAATGTTCTCATGGTACTTTGGAAAGAGGAAGAAGGCCTCAGGCTGAAGAATGCCCTTCTTCTCTGCAGGCCCACTTTACCTAAGTAGCTGAGTATGAGGCGATGTAAGCTTGGCCTTGCCTTTCATTTCTGGTTTCTTCCCACACAGCAGCCAGTGTGCCACCATGAGAAGTGCACTCAACTTGGATGTTCCTCTGTTAGTAGAAGAGGAAAATGTAGTTCTTTCAAGGTGGAAAGAAGGTGAAAGCCTTATCCACTAAAATATCAAGCAAAAATATGATTAATAGAGGTATCCCATTCCATGATATAGGTGAAATCATATAGAGTTTTTACAAACTGGAATTTACTAAAAATATTAATAGTTTTTACTCTTTCTTGATGATTTTATATTACAGAAAGAAGACATTATATGTACCACTTAAAATGAATGATATGGAATATCTTAAAAAATAGACAAAGTCATGCTGCAGGTATATACATATAAAAACACAAATTTAAAATTATATGTGCTTAATTGACAGTTTAAATAATCACGTTCCCCTAAATATATTGACAACAATTTATACATTAAAGTCTGAGTCTTCTGAGTCTTATATTTTCATTTATAAAATCAGAGGATTATATTTGATGAAATCTGCATATCTGTTTATTTCTTTTCCCCTTGAAATCTTAAACCTTGCAGCTGTTTCAGTAGCTGGAAATGTCTCAGAATACCCTGCAATCACAACTGATGCTTAATTAAGTGGAAGATATCATACTACATTTCTTCTTTGCTCTCTTTTCACAATGACAAAGTTTTCTAAACACTATGGATATTTTCAAAAAGGAATTCTTAGTAGGAAAACTGCAAAAATGAAAAAAAAAGAGAAAGGTGTAGAAGAAATTCAAAGCACTTATGTGGTTTATTGTAAGAAAAATATTAAGCTTTTATTTTCGTAGCAATGGCTGAAAATTTCTTTTTCTGGTACTCAATAAAACTTTAGGAATAACTAAATTAATATCTAGCTATAGTTAATTTGCAGAAATCGTTTAGTTATTAACCATCTCATGCTATTACTTATTTCTTCTAGCCTAAAAATCAACTAAATTTCAGCAGATGATTGCAGATGTGGAATACAAGGAAGTCTAGGTTATTCTAGTGTTGGGCATTCAATATATTAAACAAACAAAATCATCCAGAAAAACTGTTGTTCAAACATTTAATTTCTGTGTTATCCACTCAGTATATTTAACAAATAAAATCTTCCAGAAAACCTTATTCTATGTAATTGGTCAAATCACTTGATATTTTTTATATAATTTATGGGTAATAAATAACATCAAACTGTTATAAATATGTTTAGTAGATTTTTAATTCCTTGTCATTTCCATGCAAATGTTCCAAAAATGTTTCCTAATTTTTTTATTCTCATAAAATACAATGAATTTAGTCAGATAACAAATATTGAGTGCAAGTGAAATTTCAGGCATTTTGTAGGTACTGAAGACATATAAAAGCTTAGAATTATAGATTTCAGTAGTGAAAAGAAGAAATAGCAAAAAGGAAACAACAACAAAAAAATATGTTCAATTTAAGAACCTCGAATGTTATGGTTTGGGTATGAAGTGTCTTCCAAAAGCTTATGTGTGATAAAATGCAAGAAGGTTTAGAGGATAAATTATTGGCTTGTGAGAGCTTTATCCCAATTAGTGAATTAATCCTTTGATGGGATTAGCTGAATGGTCATTGAAGGTGAGTAGCCTGTGGCTGGAAGAGGTAGGTCATTGGGGCCATGCCTTTGGAGTATATATTTGGTGAGCTGAGTTTTGTCTCTTTCTGCTTTCTGGTCATCATGTGAGCCCCTTCTGTCAGCTACACTCTTCTGCCATGATGATCTCCCTGACCTTGATTCCCAAGGAATGGAACCTGTTCTCTATAAATTGAGACCTCTGAAATTGTGAGCCCTTAAGTAAACTTTTCCACCTCTGCAATTGTTCTTGTCTGGTTTCTTAGTCACAACAGTAACAAAGTTGACTGTAACATCTAATTATAACTTTGATAATGACTAGTCCAAAAATGCCTGAATCCATTTTGACTTTCTATTGAAATTATTTTTAAGTAAATGTGTACAATAAGTAGTTGTTAGAAAAATGAAATATTTTTACAAAAATGAAATAGTATTGACACACCCATTTTTGTAGTATAGTGTAACTGTCCTTGAATAAATTTCTAGAGGACATAACATAATAACTAAATTAACCAAAAAAGTAAACACCACTTCAAATGCTTATATATTTGTGTGTAGAAACTTTCTCTTTTAAGGTATTGGTGATCTGACCTCAGATTTGTATTAATGTTACCTTCTTTTTAAATTAATCATAATTCAAAATATAGCACTTGTTTAAATCTAATCTATTAATAAAATACTTGTTTATTATTTAATTGAGTGCATTTGCTCAGAGCATTATTTTTTTCTAATATTTTTACTGACTGATTAGTTAAGTCAAATGACAGAATTATGTCATTACCTGACATTATAATGTCATATCCTGAATCCTCTAAGGAATATATTGAGTATATAATCACCAGGAAATATTATTTCTTTCCCATCTGAAACATTGCATTTTGCATGTCAACTAAAGAGGCAGAAGAAAATTATACAATGAGATTAGAGTTCTCTTTTAGTAAAGGACCAGTTTGGTTTATTCTAGTTCCTGGTCATATCAGTTATCCAGTTTCTTTAGTAAAAAACAATAGCTAAATCTTACTTGCATTGTTTCTGCAATTTACTGTTATTTTTTTTTCATGAATTGACCATTCTAATAGAAACAGCAACATAAAATTAAACAGCATTTAATCACATTTTGATACATAATTTATCAGCAAAGGGTAGAATAAAGTATGTTTACTAGGATGAGGTCCTACAAAAAGAACCTAATTGAATTTCATGATAGATGTGCAATTATTGTCTGGCATTCTTTAGGACAAGAGTCCTTGGTCAGTGAAGGGGTCTGTCTACTACTTGAAAATTTATCTAGTGGACCAGCAATCAAAACAGACTATATCATAACACACAGCAATTTTTACAGCTTCCAAGATTTCCTTTAAAGGAAAATAGTTTTCTTATCTCTCATATGAACTCCCTGCAGAATATTAATATTTAATTTTTAATATTTCATAAGATGATATCTTAAATTCCTGTTTAAACTAGATTTTTAAAATGTCTCGCCGAATATCACATTTTAATAAATGGTGAAGCCACTGTTTGAACTAATAGGCTCTGTTTTTCTACTTAAACTTTCTGCTTGTTTCTGCTTTTCTCATGTTGTATAAATTGATCATAAAATTCGTTAATGACTATTAATAGGTTTAAAGGTCATGTTGAAATTCTAAAATGCTGTTTATTGCAAATGATGACGTGACATCTTCATAACTCACTTAAATCTCGTTTAATTCCCTCTTCATGTATCACTCATTTCAAAGAAATCGAGTTTACCTGGAAGTAAAAAGTCACTTACATTTCTCTGGTATCTTCTGTCAAAGTAAATACTGATAACATCCCTGATACATATCCTGCATCAATTAAAAATCATTTTTGATTCAAGTCATGTACAATGCAATATAAATAGATATATATGTATATTATAAAGAACACTATCTTTCTTTATACATGAATTCAATACATATTAGGATACACAAATGGAATAAATTTAATATATTGGTTTCCTATTGTTTTGTAATAAATTATTACAAAAAAAGAGTGGTAAAACAGCATTTTGTATTTTATAGCCTAGAGGTCAGAAATCCTACCATTAAGCTGTTGGGAAGTCTAACTTCCTTCTAGATGCTCAAGTGAAAAATCTGACTAACTTTTTTCTACCTTCTCAAAACTGCTTGCATTCCTCAACTGAGGTTTCATCCCCATCTTAAAAGCAAGCAGAATAACATCTTCAAACTTCTGCCTGACATTCAGTTCACCATTTCACTGTTATAGGGACATTTGAGTTTACACTGGACCCACTGGAATGTGATAGGTTGTTCACAGATGTAAGTGCAGTACTATTTGATCCTGATTTCTAAGATGAATGTAGCAGAGAAGATAAAATACACATATAAATGTTTACAACACACACACACACACACACACACACACATACACACACACAGAGGCTACTGTAGAAGAATAAAGATAAACTGTTACAGGATTTCTAAGAATATATAAAAATATTTCCAATGAGGCAAAAATCATGACTATATTCATAAAAGAATAGACTTATGATTTGCCAAAGTAGAGCAGATGCTAAATCAGATAAAAGAATAGTTTCCCACAGTTTTGTCAAGATCATGAGTGTATTAAAGTTCTGATAATTTTGGAAGTCTGCTTTGGTTTGGAAGTACGTTTCAGAGTGATTAGGTCTTATATTCCCTTTTTATAAATAAATAGATATGTAGGAATAACTTCTCTTTGATACCATGTATATTATATATTCTGGATAATAGTACCCTTCCAGTAGAGGAAATTGAAAACCTTTTCTCCCATTCTGTAGGCACTCTCATCATGCCCTTGTTTCCTTTTCTGTGCAGAAGCTTTTTAATTTGATGCCATACCACTTATCGATTCTTGGTTTTATTTCCTGAGAGTTAGGAGTCTTATTAAGGAAATTGATACCTGCACCAATATTTTGGAATGTTGACCCCATGTTGACTTCCAGCATTTGAGGTATTTCTGATATAATTGCTAAGTCTTCAATCCACTTTGATTATATTTTTTTATTTCTCTTGTTTATTTTTATTTTATTTTTTTACAGAGTGGTAGGGATTTGGTTTCACTATTCTTCATATGGATACCTAGTCTTTCAGCCTCATTTGTAAAACAAAATATCTTTTCTCCAGTGTATGTTTTTGGCACTGTTGTCAGGATCAGTTGACTGTGTCTGTTTGCTTGTGTTCCATTGATCTTCTCACCTGTTTTTATGCCAATTACATGTGTTGATATAGCTGTTATGATTTAGAAATTCAGTGTCCTCTAAAAGCTCTTGTATAAGACAATGAAAGAAAAATTAGAGGTGAAATGATTGGGTTAGGAGACCTTAACCTAATCAGTGCATTAATCTTCTGATAAAGAGATTAACTTTGGGCGATACCTCTAGGAAGGTAGTTTGTGGCTGGAAGAGGTAGGTTATTGGGTTGTCCCTTTGGGATATATATTTTTCCTTGTCTATAGGAAAAGTCTCCCTCTCTCTGCTTCCTGGTGCCATGATTACAAGCATGCACCACCATGCTGGCTAATATCAATTTTTAAGAGTCTGTGTTTGTGAGTTAATCTTACTGTTTGTGTGCTGGAAAAAGGTTGAAGTAAAGATTTGCAAGACCACCTGAGAGCTTAAACTTTGGACAATGCTAGAATAGTTGATTACCAGGAAGGAATGCATAGATAGTAAACAAATGTTAAATTGCAAAGTCTGACACAATGTCTCTGAAATCAGTAATTTTTAAAAGTGAAGAATAATATATATGGACTTTATACTAGCAAGTGTCAGGAGAGCTCTGTTACATTATTTGTATGTTCTAGATTCTTTGTGAATTCTCACTGGTTTTCACCTGGGTAGTTTCTGTTCCTGAGTAGTACCTCTTTATTTAATGTCTCCCATGCCCTTTTTTTATGTTTCTTTTCTTTTTTTTTTTTTTTTTTGATTCTGGGGTTTGAGCCCATGGTCTCACACATGCTAGACAAGTGCTTTATAACAGAGCTATATCTTCAGCCTAGTCTCATTAGTTTTTAACTGGATCCCTTAGATTACCTATAATGATCTAATAGTCACAAGGGCCCTGGCCCTGAGGGTCTAACAACCTCATTGCTGTTATCCTTTCCTAATTAAGAGAAAGTAATTTCAAGAAGTTCAATTAAACCTATCATGGGGACTTTCTGTGATCTATTTACATGAATTTAATTCTTTCCTTGCTTTTTGCAGTAGAACCCTAATAATGAATGATATCCAAGATAGTTCCTCTTATTAAAAGCCCTATTGATTTCAGTTTCCAAATATTTTGTTAACAGTCAATTTCATCTGTGATGTCCAGGCTATGATTAGCAAAGCCTAGACCCAGTAGGCAAATATTGTGGCCTAGTAAAAAGTGGTGATTTAAAAAAAAAAATGTGGTCCTATTAGGTGAGGCAACATTGCTTGTCATGACTTATGAAATACACTAGTGCTTTAACTACTTCTCATATATGAGGGTAAAGAACATCATAAGGTACATAATAGATTAAAAGGTAGAGAGGGACTATCATCTGCTCTTCAGAGAAATTGACATATCAATTTTATGCAAATATGCCTTCTCTCTTCCTATTTTGTGTGCTGTCTCACAAAAAGATTTTAGGACTAATTGTTGTATCTGCCTCTTACTAAATCTGTTTTCTAAATTACAAATTCAGCCTTCACTGCGGGTGTACTGCCAGCCACTTCTTTCACAAAAGATCTTTGTACTAATTGTTTTATCTGCTGCTTGCTAAATCTGTTTGCTAAATTATACCCTTCATTGAAATAACACCAAAACCTACTCAGGAAGCAATTAGTAGGTATTGACATTTTTTTTTTTAAAGCACAGCTTATATGCTTTAGATTGTGTGGGAGGGCCTGAAAGATAGATGTACAAATAATGTATCATTCAAGAAACTACAAGGATTTTAGGAGGACATAATGTTATTTCACAAATGCGTTTTCAATGATATTTGCTAAAAGTAGGTCTCTTGATACTCAGTGTGCCTAAATCTATGTAAGCACAGTGTAAGACATCTTCTGTGCTGTTATTAAAAAGAACTCTTTCACATAATCTGTTCTGAATTTAAAATATGAGGTTCTGCCTTTATTTTGAAGTAATCATATACTTAGTTCTCTAAATGCCTGAGTACATTGCAGTATTGTGTCAGGAACAGATATACTAAGAAATATCCATGGGAAAGTTGTAAAAGTCATAAAAATGAAGCATAAAAATAATCTTTTATTATAATTATTATATATTAGGATGTTTAAATTTCAACTCTTAACATGAGACTATTTTTTCACTCTTTATGAAATCATTCATTCTTGATATTTTTAAAATATGAGGAAAACAGTGCATACCAACAATTGGTAAGTGAATGTCAAGTGAATTATGTGTAGTAGGAAAATGAGACTTTCATTGATTCCACAAGTCAGGGTCAAGGTTCTAAATTAACCACATGATATATTCTACTTTGTGCATATTTCTCAAATGTTTCACATGAAGGCATACAGAGATAATGTGGATTTTCTCAGCCCAACTGAATTTACCTAGTAGCAGAAAAACTTGGTAATTTAAAAAAAATAATCTTTATGTGCTTGATTACCTTTCTCAATAGAAATGTCTTTTAAGTTCATTGCACCTATTTCAATACTGTATGAGCACTGATCTTAAGCTTTCTTATATATTTTATTTACTTATTCTTTTATCTATTTATTTTAGGAACTGTAGTTCCTTTTATTAATGACTATACAGAAACCAAGATTTGGTGCTATATTTCCTCCTTATTACTGGAATGTTGGCTATTTTTTAAAAAGATGGAAAATACCCAGAATGAGTGAAGGCATGGTTAAGAATCATACCTTCTCACTTGGTACAAGAGAAATTGCATCAATTTAGGAGGGACATTTGCCTATACCTGTAGAACAGTGTCAAGCATGGACATGCACACAACCATTCCCTTGTGGGGATCTACTCAGTATGAACTAGCCCTATATACAAAACATCAGCATACTAGAAACCACCACAGTGTCCATTCACACAGTCAATGAAGAAATCATGATATTCCCTTTCAAAGGAACACAGCATATTTGGAGAGTAAGGAGTCAGATGTGTTGATGGTAGAAATTATTATTGTGAAAGAAGCAATTTTCACAGTGGCATCATAGTTTGATTTCTTTACAGATCAAATAAATTATGTGAAAGTGGTTTGCATATGTAAGGGAGTTTGTGTAATATGGGGGTCATACATTCTTAGGTTTGTGCAAATGTTGGTCTTCCTAAACTCATGAATGTGTTTGTATAGGGAAAATTATAGGATATATGCCCATCTTCTGAACAAAGTTATTCTTTTGAGGTTTGGGAGAATTGTGGTTATCAAGGTGCAAATATGGGAATGGAAAAGTATATTTTGATTTTGTACCCTTCTCCAAAATTTAAGAATTTTTATACCATATTTATATTTATTTTATAATAATAAAACTGTTAAGACATAACATATCAAAAGAGGCAACTGCCTCCCCCAGATTATGTGTTTTTTAAAATTATTTTTAAATTATACAGAAAACCAAAGAAACTGTACATTTTCATTAGATACTGTGTGATAATTTGATACATGTATACATTGTGTAATCATGCTAAGCATATCTATCAAACATTTATTACTTCTTTATGGTGAAAACATTCAAAAGTCTTTTATCTTTTCTTTCTTGCTTACTTTTTTTCCCCCATGAAAAAACAGTACAAATTTCACTATCAATAGTCACCTTACTGGCCCTAAGTGTGATAGCATACAAGAACTCCTCTATGCTGCAACTCTGCCACATCCACTCCTCCACATATCTACCTTATCCTATTCTTACCATCATCTGGAAAACACCATTATACACAGTTTCAATTCCCTGTACTGGCTTTGTACTTGGTTTGTTCTTAGTTTCTAATATATTGTGATAGCTCATTAGATTATTTGAGATTTTTCGTATTTTTTAAAGCATGCACCCATAGTTGTAAACCTCCCTTTCAGAATTGCCTTTTTGTATCCCACAAGTTTTTGTATATTGTGTTTTTATTCTCATTTGATTCTAAAAATATTTTGATTTGTTTTCCAATTTCCTTAATGACCCACACATCACTTAACAGTGTATTCGTTCATCTCCATATGTTTGTAGTCTCTGCAGTTTTTCTTGCTGTTGAAATCTAATTTCATTCCATTGTCACCTGATAAGATACAAGGAAATATTATATTTTATTATATGCTTTGTCTTGATTTGTGGCTTACTATATGATCTGTTTTGGAGAAAATTCTGAGCAGTAGAAACAAGTATGCATTCAGGTGTTGAATGATGAAACATTTTCTAGATGTCTATTTAATATTTATCTAAAGTACTGTTTAATTCTGTAGTATCTTTTTTGATTTTGCATTTATAACTGCATAACCTATCAGTGAGAATCTGTACAAACCAGACCTGCAAAAACAGCCATAGACTGAAAGTGAAAAGATGGAAAATTATATTCCTTTCAAATCAAATGAAATCCCAAAACAATACTGGTGTATTGAAGTCAACCATTGTTATTACATTTGGGCCTCTTTGTTCCATTAGATTGATCGACGTTTATGAAATTTGGTGCATCAATATTCAGGACACATACTTACAATAGTTATATATTATTTTTGGTGATCCCTTTACCACTATGAAGCAACCTTCTTTGTCTTTTCAGATTAATTTTTCCTTGATGTCTGCTTTGTTGAATCTAAGAATACCTAATTTTGCTTGCTTTGGGATTCCATTTGATTTGCATGTAATATAATTTTTCATCCTTTCACTTTCAGTCTAGGGAATGTCTTTGCCAATGAGGTGAATTTCTTGAATAAAACATAGTGTTGGGTCTTATTTTGATTCAACCTTCTACTCTATATTTTTTAACAGAAGAATTGGGACCATATACATTCAGTATTATTATAGATAGAGACATATTATTTTCTGTCATTTTGCTTCCTTTCAAATATTTAATTTGTTCTTAGTTTTTATTTGCTTACATATATTTCTAATGATGTTTATTTTTTCCCATGCTGTTTTAAAAAATCTTCTACTGAATATAGAATTCCTTTAAGTTATCTTTTGCAATATTGGCTTAGTAGTAATAGATTCTTTTAGTGCATGTTTATATTTGAAGGTTTTAATTTCTTCTTTGATTCTGAAAGATTTCTTGGTGGATATAGCACACTAGTTTCTCTGATATTTCCTTTCAATGCTTGAAATAAATACATTGTTCAAAACCCTCTGGCCTTTAGCGTTTCTGCTAAGAAATCTATTGTTGTTCTGATTATAAATCACTTGGCATTTCTCTCTTGCAGTTTTTAAAATTTTTTGTGTGTTCTGTATTTTTGACATTTTAACTATCAGGTATGAGAGAAGGTTTTTTTTTTCTTTCTGTTTTGTAAATATACAAAATGCCCCCAGTGTCTGAATATTTATCTCTTTTCTAATGGTTGGGGAATTTTCCATTTTTATTTCATTGATTAAATTAACTATTATATTAGTCTGTACTCCTTCTTCAAGGCCTATTAGTCTTATATTAGGTTTCTTAATGATGTTGCAGAGTTCTTGGTTATTTTGGTCAGTTTCTTACATAATTGTATTTTTTAAAATTTCTGTGTAAATATTAGAGCTCACCTGCCTTCCTTATAAATTCTAAAATTTTTCCTTCTCTTTGATCTAGTCCATTGGTTAGATTTAGAATGCATTTTTATTTTGAATTGTTGTACATTTTTTCCCAAGTGTTCTGCTTGTTTTTCTTTCCAGAATCTTTATCTGTTCAGTAAATTTATCATTAATATTTTGTCTTTCTTATTTCATGCAGTTTTTTTAATTGATATCTTCTTTGAATTCATTAATAATTTAAAATTTTTTAAAGTTTTTGACTTTTTAGTTATTCAATATCCATCCATGAATTCAGTTTTGAGGAAGTTATAAACTTTAGTTTCTCATGATTCTACAGTGAGATATGCACATCTTTTGGGATGATTTTTTCTTCCCCTACTGTGTGAGAGTTATTTCAGTGAGTGGTTATTACATTATAGTGTGCCCTGGGGTGAAGATTTATCTCAGCTTATATGTACTCACTCAGTATGATCTAAGTTCTAGGTTAGTGCCACTACCACTTTGAGAGGAGAGAAAGACCACTAGCATGAGTGATATTGTAAAAGTAAACCAAATACCAACATAGGGTAAAATCTACAATTCCAGTTATACAAAGAAAAAAAGAGGATGAATAATGTAGAATAAGCTGAAAAATTAGACATTAATTTAGTATACTTATTATATAGATGGAAAGGAAAAAAATAAAATACAAGGGCTAAGGGAAAATAGATGTTAAAAGAAAGATAGAAATAAAAAGAGAAGAAATAGACCTGAGAGAGAAGAAAAGAGATATCAAGAAAAAGATCTAATTAATTAATACACAAAATAAGATTAAAATATTAAAAAAATAAATGTTCTGGGAAAACAAAACAAAACAATTTAAAAAACAAAAGCAAAAACAGCAACCAAGTTTGAAATTTCTCCTTGTTGACATTATTTAATAAAAAAAAAAGTCTGTTTCCAGGGTTTCAGTTTTAGGATAAACGAATTCTGGGGAGGTTTGTAGAACACAATTACTGATCAGTTTGTTCCTTCTCAGCCTCATTCCAAACAGGCAAAAACTTGGCTGGAATTTCATTCCTCCTTGCCTTCAGCAAGTGCTGGGGCAACACAGTCTGTTTTAGAGAAATATTTACCCACAATAGCTCTATTATTTCATTCCTGGAGATGGGACATGGCAAATAGTAGGCACCTCTAGCCTAGTCTTCTCATACTTGGAGCCTCTGATAGATCCAATGTGTTGTACCTCATGACCCAATTACCTCAATTCATATGTGGGGGAGGGGGCATAGCAAGTGTCCAAGTTGTAGTGTGGAAACTCTTCCAAATGCCTTTGACCATGGACAGGGCCATGGGGACTGTGATAGTGCTTGTGTGGGGTGTCACAGGACATAAGCTTTTTGTCTGATCCAGTTTTGGCACACCCATACAAAACTTATACCATATCCAAAACAACTGCTCTTGGACCTTTTCACTAAGCTTGGACTGCCAATTTTAAAAGACCTACAATCATTCTACTACAGTCCAAAGTTCCCAATGGACACATACCACAGTTCATTCCTAAGACTTCACTGATTTTTGAACTGGGCATCTGTTAACCAAATGAAATTAAAGAGTGACCATTGTATAATAGAGATTAAAAAAGTAAGACATACAAAAGAATTCAGGAATTTATGATCCTGTGCAGAATGCATATTCAATGAAGACCCTTTTAAGATGGTTCCCTTTCCAGCTCTCAGTGAATACGCATGGAAGTAAATGGAAATGCATGTAATCTCTTCTTCTACACCATTTTTCTATGCATTATCTAGTCACCCTTTAGCTCTTATTGTAGATTTTCCTGGAAGTGGAGTCTTTATTTCTTGAAATCTTTATGAATTCTTATTTTAACTCCCTGGAGGGGAGCTTTCCCTCTTGGGCCAAATAGTTATATGTCTGGTGTTGGTGCATCCTATTTCTTTTTTTTTTTTTAATATTTTTCCTAATTATATTGTTATTCTAAAAATAAATCCAAAATGACAAACAAACAAAACAGTATTTGTGGATTTCACCCAGTGGCTGACTTTCAGCCACCGATATTTCTAGTATTTTTCTGTCCTCCTTTCTTCACCTCATTGGGCAGCTATACATCTGATTTGATTCATTCCCAGGTAGCAACCAGTATGCACTGGATGCCACTTGCCAATCTCATTATTTGCTGTGTAACATGGGATTAGGTATTTATTCAGTCTTTGAGGACTTGATTTGTTTATGCCAGTCTTTTCAGAAATTCTCAGCAACATGCTTATTTTCTCTAAGCCTATATTCACTTCTATTTCAGCATTAGGTGGCACTCTAAATCCAGTTTTCTCATATCTCTTTTGGTGTGTTGCCACAGTTTTAGCACTAGAGGATAATCTAAGACCCATGTTTGTCTGCAATCTGAACTTTTTATGATTTTTTTTTTTTTTTTTTTGCAGGGACAGGTAAAATACCCAGAAATGTTGGCCTCTCTCTGAAGCTATGTTACGCACATAGATCTTATGTTAGGCACATAAATCTTATGCATAGTTATAAGTTTGTGTTTAGTATCGTGAGTTTCTGCTTAGCTTTGAGCAAATACACTGGGGAGGTTCTAGTCCCAGGCTCCTGTGCCATGCCTGTGGGTGCCAACATCAGAATGCTATGTCAGACCTTGATCCCAGTCCACCTATTCTTGTGCAACACAAGGGCAGGACTAATAACTATACTACTCTGGGCTGCGTATTGCTGGATTAACCTTGTGGCCCAACACTGCTATAACCAGTCAGTGGTGATCCTGGACGGAATAGAAACCTAATAAAAACCAGAAATAAAAATGTTACAGATGAATAAAAGAGAATGAAATTAGGCATTTTCAAGTAAATGAATGGAGTTGGAGAATATCATGCTAAGCAAAGGCCAAATGTTTTCTCTGATAAGTAAATGCTAATCCATAATGGGGATGGGGGGGGGATGGCATGAGTGGAGGATCTTTGTATTGGGCAAAGGGAATGGATGAAAGGGGGGGGTGGCGTGGGGATAGAAAAGATTGTGGAATGAGACAGATATCCTTTCTGTAGGTAAGTATATGATTGCATGAATGGTATGACCCTACTTTGTGTACAACCAGAAAAGTGAAAAATTGTGCTCATCTGTGTACAATGAATCAAAGAGAATTCTGCTGTCACGTATAATTGATTAGAACAAATAAATTAAAAAAATTAAAAGGTGTTAAAATGAGACTTTTCCCACAAATGTTAATGAAAAATGGAATTAAATATTCAAATTAAAATCTCTTCTAAACTTTTCAGCCAAAACATAAATTTTAAAATATTATTAGTTAATTTGGCAGTACTTCTTTTAGTTGAGTATATAAGAATGGAGTAAAGTTTACCTAACATTCAGCTAATTATATATAAAAGACATATTTAATAAAAAATTCAAAACACTTTTTAAAAGTTTACTTGTAATTTATTATGTTACTTAGTTGAAAAATAGTCTTCCATAAAAATTCCATTATTTTAAAATTTTTGCTATAACATATTTTAATTTTGACCTGGTTTATCACTATTTTACTATCTGCTAGAAAAGCACAGTGATCCAAACATTGACTTGTAATTGTACCTTTTTATCTTTGCTTTTATTGTACATCTTAATTTTATTTTCTATTCACTTTTTATTTACTACCTGTGACCAGGTTAATTTTTATTTTAAATTGGCGACACTTAAATTTTAGGCTTCTCTGTTGATATTGGTACAATGTTATTGTTTAGATATGAGGTGTTCCCAAAAGCTCATGTATGAGACAATGTTAGAACATTTAGAGATGAAATGAATGGGTTGTGAGAGCCTCAATGTAATCATAATCATTGCATTAATCCCCTGGTAGGGAATTACTGATTGTTACCTGTGGGCAGGTAGGGTGTGGCTGGGAGAGGTGGCTCATTGGGGGCATAACTTTGGTGTTTATATTTTGAAGGGAGCTTGCTCTCTTGAACATTCTCTCTCTCACTCTCTGCTTCCTGGTGCCATGTCCTTAGCCTCTATTTTCTACCTCACTCTTGTACCTTGAAGTCCTGCCTCCCTTAATCCCAGAGAAATGAATTTGGCCACCTGTGGATGAAAACCATGATCCTCAAAACAAAAATTTCCTCCTGTAATTGTTTTTTTGAGGTGTTTTGGTCACAGCAGTGAAAAGACTGACCAGAACACACAACTTAAAATATGCATATTTTAATTAATATTTTTAAATTTTGTTCTTGAATATATCTCTTAATAACCACATACTCTAAGAGTTCTCTATACAGATAGGTATCAGTCCTTTCATGCATTTTCTCATGTCTTTGAAATCCACTTGCTTATTACCAACTGCCTATGAACTTGGAATACTAAAAATAGAAACTATAATCATTTATTCAGACAAATCAGAAAACTTATTTATGTCATTAATAACATTGTACACCTATGTCTTTATTTAATTGTTTCAGCAACTGAATTGTTTATAGGTCTGGATTTGTTGACTATTTGTTGACTATACCTGATTAGTATTTTCTAGTTCTTAATATTTAAAACTATTTTTTTAGATTTTATGTTTAAGATTGTATACAAATGAATCATAGTTATTTATGCTTTCAAATAGGCCTCCTCTAAATCAAAACCACACTGAGATTTCACCTCACTGCAGTGACAATGGCAAATACTTAGAATACAAAAAATAGATACTGTTGAGTACACTGAAAAAAAAGGAATACATAATACTGTTAGTGAACTCAGATAGTACAACAACTATGGAGATCATTAAGGAGATTTCTCCAAAGACTAGGAATGGAGCAAACATATGATCCAAGCGTATATCTTTTGAGTATTTATCCTAAAAAGTAAGTCATCATTCTATAGTGATACATGCATACCCATGCTTATAGGAGAATAATTCACAATAGCCAAATTGTAGACCCAACCTAGGTCTCTGTCATCTATTAGTGAATAAACCTATTAAGACAGTTTTTCTGCCCTTAATTGAGTCACTATAAGCTTTGTTTGTTTTCTGACAAAAGGGCTTTTAAAAACTGATTGGGCCTTGATGCCACTGTCCAATTTAGAGTCCTATCTCAGCTCTTTGTCCTGACCTTAATTTATCTCACATGGGCTCTAAGGTAGAAAAGACCTCATAAGTGAGTTGAACTCCCTTCTGCACGGGGTTCCCAGAAATGCTAAATTGTCACTCTACACGACATCTGATGAGATTGTTAAATATCACTTATTTTCTGCTTTCACATTTTCCTCCATTCTTGTTTTGTCATTTTTGTCTATTATTGTTTCTTCTGAAAGAGACATGTTTTTTGACTCAGCTGTTAACTTTGAACTTATAACTCTCTGATTAACTTGAGGAAAGTTAGGAATCTTTTGATTCTCTAGTTTCTTATTTTAAGGATGGAGTGATGTCCTCTTATGGCTTCTACACACTAGGAGGAAGCAAACCTTGATTGCATGCCATTCATTCATGAGGTTACTTTTGGAAATGCCACTGAGTGGATTAGGAATTAAGCAAGGAATGAAAGAACATAACACAACTTTAAGAACAAGCTGTAACTAAAACTGATTAAACTCTGAGAGACTATACAGAAATATTCTCAGATTTTCCACCTCTAAAGTAAGAAATGTGATGTGTTATCAACCTAGTATTTTTCTTCATCATTGTTTAAGAACTATTCACGTAGCCATATATTTGGAATGGTTCTCTGTTTTGAACTTTCCTGCCTGATTTTCCTAAAAAATAAATATATAAATATAGATAACACAAAAATCATAGTAAAACTCACTGCTTATACCTGATTGCATTCTGAAGTTCCCAAATTGGAAATATTTATTATAAAACGTTCCCATCACTTTTCTTCTTGAATTAATGCCACAAGTATTTGGGGAATAAATTCATTATGAGAGAAACAAAACTAAAATTCTTGTGTTTTATTTAAATAAAGGTATGTTTTATTTATGAGATTAGGCATCATTTGAGAAAAATATTTTTTTTTCATTTTCACTTCCAAATATACAATTTTGAGTAATGGTTATCAGAATGTAATTTTTAAATACTTGTTAGCTGAAAATTTTAACAATTTTAAAAGATTTCTGTGTTTTTCACTTAACACAAATCAATGTATTTTTTTAAAAGAGAGAGAGAGAAAGAAGAGAGAGAGAGAGAGAGAGAGAGAGAGAGAGAGAGAGAGAATTATTTAATATTTATTTATTTTTTTAGTTTTCGGCAGACACAACATCTTTGTTTGTATGTGGTGCTGAGGATCGAACCCAGGCCACACACATGCCAGGTGAGCGTGCTACAGCTTGAGCCACATCCCCAGCCGCAAATCAATGTATTTTTAAAATTATTCTCATAAAAAATTGATTTATTGAGAAGTAAATATCTCTAAACCATTATAATTCTCAGATTGATTTAAATAGTATTTTTCCATTTTTATTATTAATCAAAATTGTTAAATTTTTTATGATTATAATAAATTTATACCATATTTTTGGTAAAATTAATTTTAATTAGAATAAACTAGATATATTTTTAGTATTTATATTATAGTTGTTCCATCTTATCCACATGAAATGTTTTTGAAAAAATCTAATGTTTGTTTGAATACACAAAGAGTACCAAACCCTATAGAAGATATTTTTTTTAATAACTTCAACATATAATTTTACTCTTTTTAACTTGGAAAGTTTCAGCTTTTCACCAAACAAAGAATTTTATAACTTTTAGCATATTCTAATTGCCATAATTGCCATTACTCCTCCTCTTTGGATCCATGATTCCATAAACTAAGAGTTATTTGAGGATAAGCACTGCAATATGTCAATAGTCAGATAACTGAGATAGCCAATGAATGATTAATAGGCAGGTAATATATACAGCACAGATACTCTGGACAAAAGGATTGCTGATCCCAGAATGGACTTAGTATGATGGTGATGGATTTCATCGTGCTACTCAAAATAGTGTGCAATTTAAAAATTATGAATTGTTTATTGCTAGAATTTTTCATGTAATATTTTCTGAAAGTGATTTCACATATGTAAATGAAACCACATAAAGTAAAACAGTAAAGTACTGTATGTATTATAGAGTTAAACTTTATTTGAGTTTTTTTTTAATTTTATAGATAAATATGAGATTTTTTGATTAGTTTTTGGTGCCAATGTACAAATGTCTTTTAGTATGTTATCTGTGTATCAGCTTCAAGAATAAGATGAATACCTCTGTAGCACAGTAGAGTTTTTAGCCTCAATTTTGTCTGTTATTCACTTAGTGTGGCAAATGGATACAACAGGAATTGCAGTCATTGCCAAGTGTTTAGTTGGGAAGAGGAATATGTTTGTTTGTCATACTGTAATAATTTAGTTTGATTAGATCCTATGACTGCTCTTGCTTGAATATGTAGGTATATTTTTAAGTAATTAATATGTTATGTTACAAGACTTCTAGGAGTTTAAATATTTTAATGTTAAAATGAGCTATTTCAATAATAAGTAATCACAAGACCTGTAGTAGATAATTTTAAAATCAAGAACTTAAATGAATTGGCTAGGGATATGGCTCAGTTGATAGAGTGCTTGTCTCACATACACAAGGGCCTAGGTTCAATCTCCAGCACCAAAAATAAATAAATAAATAAACAAATGAATAAATTAATAATAAAATTAATAAAATTTTTAAAAAATAAAAAGAACTTAAATGACAATGATAGTTTGTGTAAGATGAATCTAGAAAAAAGACCCTTGCATTTGGTGACATATAGGCCACACAGAAGAGATTTTTCATGCACTTATAGGTGTAACAATAATTAGAAGTGCTTTATGAGAGAATCGAGTCAGGTGATGAAGTAGAAGTGGCATTTATTCTTTTCCTGTGAACAGGAAGACAGAATTTAGTGGCAGCTAGGGTAGGGTGTTTTGTGTGTTTGTTACTGCTTTTGGGATGAACATGTTCTAATATTGCAGTAAAAATGGGCCATTGATTATGCAAGATAATCCAGTTTAAGTGTTGGAATTATGATCTTGCAGAAGATAAAGAGTGTGAAAACTAGAAAACAATATAACGAATAGGTTGTTGTTCTGTAGGAACAAGACCAAAATATTTAACTATTCCATCATTTGTAGATATTGAAAAGGGATACATTACCAGGCTCAGGATCTATTGAGCAATGATGAGCACAAAGGTTCTGTTGACAATCCTTACTTTCCTTTCAAAGCCAGAAGCAACAGGAATAATTAATGCAAATGAATGTTGACATATTCAAAATATTACTATTTTTAAATTAAAATGTATATTTTTTGTTCTAGTTCTACACATGGTCAGAACTTTAAAATGTCTAACATTAACTAATCTAATTAACTGAATTTCTTATTAAAATAATTATATTATTTAGTACCCTGTGAAATAATTTCTTCTGAAATCTGAAAAAGACATAATTATGTCCCAGTATAAAAAAGATTCCTTATTCTTGTGTTAATGTAAATAGAAGACTTCCAGGGTATCAGGCTGTTTTGATTTTTTCCTTTTAGAGAAAAAAAATATTTTTTTTCTAGAGTTCTCCTGCTGTTTAATTCTAGCATTCTCATGATTATAAAAATAGACAACTTTGACATATAGAAGGTAAGCAAAGGTCATTTTTTCCCCGCAGGCACAAATGCTTTAGAATATCTTATGAACTGTAAGATGCAAGCATAGTCATATATTCATAGGAAGCAAAGTAGGTGAGAAATATGTGCAGTAATATTTTCAATTAAAATATGTTGTATAATAGTTTTTGAGTAATTATCAGAGACTGACACAAGGGAAACGTTCTCCTAATCAAAGTCTTTTGATTAATCTAATCAGTCTTTCACTCTGCCTATGCAAATAATGTCCCACTGGTGTTCTAATTTGAAACAACAGGTTTCTTTTATTAATGAATAAAAGGAAGTTACCAGTGGTAATGACAGTATTATGACTGTTGTGATTTAAGAAGCAATATGACAGAAATAATAAAGTTAATGACTAAAAGAGGACACTGATAGTACATTGTTAGTATTTACAGAGACAAAAATTTTAGTTACCAGTATCCAGGGTTGTGCACATAATTGAGAAAAGCACTCCAATTTGATCTCCTGTTTCTAGTTCTGAATAATTTGCATGCTAATCATTTCATTCCATTTATAGATAAATGACATTTTGAGTGTAAATAAATCCCTTTAAAGCAATTTTAAATATTGTTAAAGATACTGTTATTTTTTCATAGAAGATACTGTTATTATTTCATAGACTGATAATTTTATCTCTCTCACCACACATCTAGAATTATCCATGATATGTCACTAAATACAAAGTTGATTGAAATAATTCCAAAAATGTATTATAGGCATATGACTAGAATGTATAATAGTTTATTTCTAAAAAAATGATGTTTTAGGTAAATCCAAATTTTGAAATATATAGGTAAATATTCAAACCCAAGATGCATCTAAACTAAGATGCAGAGATGCTTTATATCATATAAGAATTTCTGATGCTCCATCTCATGGCCACTGAAACATGATGTGGGAAAGATACTGACTATATTTGAGTGGGTAAGTGAACATCATTAACATGAATTTGGCATTATACATAGAAAGAGGAGGCAAGAAATGAAAACTTTACCATCCAAAATTTCTTGATTGCTACCACCCCTTACATTCTTCTGATTTTCTCCTGTCCCATTTGGCATCACAAATGGCAGAGTCCTCACCACCTGTGGTGGTAATATTACAACCAGAAGGGGCTTTCCCCATCTTAGCCCTGAGGACTTTGGTTCTTTGCAAATGGCTTCTAAAAGTAAGTACCTTCACAATTCAATTTTACACAGTTTACCTTTTGCAGGACACAGCATCCAAATATTTCATATTGTGTGCAAGGCCTTTATCCAAACCCATTCAGACAACAATTATGCTAAAGTTTGATAGCTTTGACATTCTCACCAAAGTTGTATGCAGTAACAAAGTCAACAGACTTCACATCATCTTCTCACTTCTGGACTTTAGTTCCCTCTTCATCTAAACATGGAAGTATAGATCTCCATGTTGTTGAGCGTCTTAAAGAATGTATACTCTTTCCACCTCCAGGAGTCATGTCATGACTTCACCACTATATTGATGATCAGCTGGCTCCTATGCAGACTTAGCCATACTACAGAGAGCTACCAAGGATTGCCTCTGGGATCTTCAGAGACACATCACAGAAATTCAGCTCCTCTTTCATCAAGAAACTCTTTAACATGGAAAGCATGTTCATCCCTACCATGAAATTGACACCGTGAGTATTTTCATAAATATGTTAGAGATAGAAATCCCCCAGCTTGAAAGTAGAACTGAGAATGCTTCCACTCTAGCAATTTCACTTTATGTTTCTTTCTGAGAGCATCTTTGCTCTTTGCTTATCACTCTGCATAGAAACAGAAATTCTCCAGTCTGATGATAAAAAAGCAGCTAAGTCAGTGTGGGCTTTTGCCACTTCTGAGCCAATCCCATCCTTCAGGAGCAGAACGAGCTGCTTAGCAGGAATTCCAGAGCTATAGCAACTTGTTCTAGAGAGCAGTCTTCTGGCACAGACACACCATCAGTCTGAAACAATAGGTTCATAAGAATACTTACCTTCATTTTATTGACCAGAAGTACTTAGAATGGAAGCCTTTAAAAACCAGTTGTAGGTTATAATGATTAAATATAGAAAACTGAAGCTGTATTTTATAATTTTCTAATGTCCCCTCTAAATATATTAGAAGAGACAACTAGACAATGGCAGAGTCTCTGTTGTTCCTTTAGAACTTAGTATTTTTAAAAAAATTTATGTAATTCACATATGTTTTTATATGCCTATAAAATTCTGTCACTGATTTTCATTTCTCTTTCATATTGCTTATTCACTGGAGATATTATTTGAATGCTGTATGGTTAATGAGGAGATGAAATTATATACTGATTGAGAGGATGCTACATCTCTTATATTTTGAGATAGATCATTTTATGAGAGCAGCCATATATTCCAGAGTGTCCAGTATGATATTTATTCATGCCTATTTTTCTCTCATAATAATTATTAGTGTCTATTATTATCTGAAGTGTCTTAGCATGGATGCACAAGATAAGGTTAACTGAAATTTTGCACAATGTGACATGGTGAATGATGGATGCATTAGAGTTCACCAGAAGTTTAGGTTTTATTTTTCAAAGTGTTACATTGTTCATGATACAGGCAGAAATACAGAAAAGTGGTACTATATCAAAATAATATGTGTATATACAGTAAAGAAAAATGTGAACAGATAGAAGAGATCACCCATAGAATTAGAGAAAGTATTTGCAGACCACATATCATGTTAGAAATAAATATTCAAAATATTTCAGGAATAACTACAACTCATTTTCAAAAATCATAGATACTACAATTAAAAGTGGAATGAAAAGTTGAATGGACAATCCACTAAAGAAGATATACACAAAATCAAAATATATAAAAAATAACATTAGTAATCATAGAAAAATGAAAATCCAAGCCACAACAATACATGATTTAATGATTTAATAGCTAGAATGGCTATACAAAAAAAAATACGTTTTGGTGAGCTAGTGGAAAAAGTGTAATCCTTCCATATGTTGGTAGAATGTGAAATACTATGACCTCTATTGACAATGATATTGAGTTTCCTCAATTAAAAAATAGAGCTAACACATGATCCATAATGCCATTTCTGTATATATGTCCTGTTATGGTTTGAAAGTGAGGTGTCCCCTAAAAGCCCAGGAGACAATGTAGTGATTTTTCAGATATGAAATGATTACATGATGAGAGTTATAATATAACCAGTGAGTTAATCCAATTGATGGATACATAATTTGAAAGGACCATTATACAGGATACTAACTACAGGCAGGTAGGATATAAAAGGAAGAAAGCAGATCCTTGGAGGAATGCCTTTGGTCTTTATATTTTGTCCCAAGTTCCTTGCCTTGCATGCATTATTACCTCTCTCTCTCTCTCTCTCTCTCTCTCTCTCTCTCTCTCTCTCTCTCTCTCTCTTTCTTTCTCTGTCTTCTGAACAGCTTTCCTGTGCCATGCCCTACTGTCATGATATTCTGTCTAACCCCAGGATGGATGTTTTTGCATGTAAATCTGCATTAACTGATTCTGGTAGCTTTCCATATCAACATATTGATATCACTTCAGGGATGGTTGACTGTGGAATTATTGATGGTACATATATATTAAGTTAATGTTGTCCAAGTGAGGAGACTATAGCATTATTCAAAACAGAAATTGAAAAATCAATTTAATGATATATTTGATCCCAGGAGAAGAAAAGAGAAAGGTAAGAATACTTCTTGCAGCTGGCCAAAATCTATACTTATGTAATGCTATGATAAGTTTGAAAGAAGAATAATAATGTAGGAGAAAGAAATGGTACTTAACCTCATTAGATAAGTTAATGCCATATGAATTTTACTAAATGCCACACTGGCTCCAATTAACATGTGCAATTAATTCATGCTACTCAAATATTCTAAAATGGCAGAAATGTAGGACAGCCAGGAAAGTGATATTGTATCAGAGTAAATGTTTAGAAAGATCTTCCTAATACATTGTGCCTTTGGTCTATAAGAGTTGCTGACATGATGAAACCCTTGGTATGATAAGACTAATTCCTCTTTTGCAAATAGATATGTTCAGAAATGAGTCTATTCATGTCTATTGCCTGAGAATGTTCTGATGAATCAGAGACAGAATATGAAGAAAAATCCAATTTATATAAAAGCACATAAACTCTAACGAAGTATCTTGTTTTCAGAATAGAAATAAGGCAGATATTAAAAAATATTTTCCCTTCTTACCTTTTTAATTTCTTAAATTTTAGTTAATTATAGTTATTATCACATATTAATTATACAGTTAGTGAGAGTCACTCATATTCTCATCCATGCATAAATTGTGCAATGATCATGTTCATCCATCTACCCGTCTTCTACCCTGACCCTGCTCCTTCTCTCCCCCAGCACCCTATCAGGCTCCAGAATTCCCTCTTAATGTGTTTCTGTCCACCCTGCCCTTTAAACTTTTACATCTCCAGTGAACACTGTTTTATTCTGTATTTCTACGGAGTTGATTTATTGGTTTCCAAAAATGAATGAGAACATATGATATTAGAAAACTTTATGTATGTTCAGTGAAACAAGCCAGATACAGAAAAACAAATACCAACTTATTTTTAAAATACTATCTTATGCAAAGGTGTCTTTGAAATATCAACTTATGCAAAATTTTGGCAAAGGTGTACAGGGTTAGGGAAGTGCTGATGAAAAACTACAATATTGAGAGCAAATTTTTTGAAATAAATAAGTAAATGTAGAAGGACAGAAGTCCATATTGTTACACTATTAACTACAGAAAATTACTAAATGAAATGCAGAAGACAAAAAACATCATAAATTTAGATATTTTAAGTAAAATTAAAATTTTACTTAAAATATCTAAATTTATGAAGCAGTTTTCCACAGTTTAAACTGCTTACAGTTTAGTAAGCATTAAAGCTCCAAATTATGCACAGGTTTAAAATCTTAAAGGCATGCTTTCTAACAAAACTTTGCATAAAAAAAGCAATATTAATTCAACTTCTAATATTAACTCAACCTCTAAATTCAACTTGTAAAACTACATTAACAAGCAAAACACATGTCTTTTAAAATGTAAATGAATCCATGACTACATCAATATTGATATGTGAAAGAACTAACTTAATAGACATTTGTTTCATAGAATAGTTTAATATGCTAAAATGCTTCCATTGTGTATTTGCAAGTTGACACTAAAAATATATTTTTATGATTTATTTTTTTTAAAGGAAGATTGAATTAAATTTAAAAACTCATTTTTATTTATACCAAAGAGATATCAACTATTTTATAACATATTAAAATTTTACTGCTCAACCATGCCTATAAATCCAACCAGCATTTGATTTAGAAGAAGTAATAGTCAAATTTGTAGTTATAAAAAATCCAGATTTCAATATATTGTAAAATGTGCAAAAATATTTTCATTCAAAGAATTATATGTCTAAGCAACATTTATACAGGATAGTTATTTATTTTCTTTTCCTGCAACATTCTTATTTGTTCCTCTTACGGTATTAGCTTTTACCAAGGTTTTTTGATGTGCAAGCCACTTAACCTCAGATTTTTCAATAAGAAATTTTAATCTGACACCATTAGCTGTATTATCATATTTGCATGTGTGTTTTCCAAAATTACAATTTCACAATTTGATAAATTTTTACAGAAAATGTAGATTTATTTAAATTTAAAGATCACATCTTATTTTTATCTAGTTTTATGACTTTATTCTTTGTTGTGATAATTTCTTAAAATTTATTATTTTTTTCCTTTATTTCTTTTAGATATATATGACAGTAGAGTATATTTTGACAAATTATGTATACATAGAGTATAACTTATTCTCATTAGGATCCCATTCTTGATCCCATTCCTATTTATGAAAATAGGAAATATTTTGTCTGATTCATTATACTGTCTTTCCTAATACCCCAAATAACACGGCACATTTGGAGATTGGTTTTCAAAATTTAAGCTATTGGTAGCTTCGTTGGTGGATAAGAAATGACTTATCTGCAAGGCATATTGGCACAGGCCTGTACTTCCAGCAATGAGGAATGTAATGTAGGAGGAACAGTTAAGCCTGAGAGCTGCCTCAATAATATATCACGACACTGTCTCAAAAAACAAACAAAAAATTGGTCATCACTATATACAGTAAATTAGAACATCAAAAGTAATTAGTAAGTAGTAAATCAAACTAATAACAAAAATATTTTTTTCATTCTCAAACACTATTAAAAATGCATACACAAACAAGACAGGTGTGCATGTTAGGTAGCAGTTAGATATGATCATTTGGTCAGCAGTTTAAGAAAATGGTTTGCACAGAGCAAATAAGTCAATGAACAGACTGCCTCAGTGGCACATCAAGGTCTGACAAGATAGTTATTTCAGGATTCTGTCTGATCTCAACCCTATATAAACCGTTCCTTTTACAATAGTAGAAAGTGTAAAGGCATTTTTGTTTAGAGCACCCAATTGTTTGGACATATTAAACAAGACTCTATGCAAACCACACAGAGCAGAAATTTCCAGATCTAGAAAAGCAAGATGATTAAGACTGAAGTCTACTCATGAAAACTTTTGTAAAACCACTTCCATTTAGCATCTGTCAGCCAAGACCTGTCAGGCAAGACAGACCAAGACCAAAAGTTGCCCTTAGGCAGTAAACTAATATAGCTTGTCAAACCAGTATCAAGAAGTGGTACTTGGATGAGAATTTCTAACAATCTCCCTCTTGACCCAGTAACAACTGGGACACACAAAAAAGTGCTCTCTTCTTTAAGACCTGTTATCTCCCTTTAGGATGCTTCCTTCCTTTCTTCTTCTTCTTTATTTTCTATTAAACTTTGCTATTTGTTTTTTAATAAATCTGATATCTTACTTGAAATATACTATGCAAAGACACAAGAGCCAAGAACACAACACCATCTCCAATAAGATCTTAAATATGATCTCACTATTGTTATCACAAAAGAGAATATATGTATGTTTGATTTTAATAAAAAAAACTGTGAAAAAATATTGATATCATTGGAAACATACCTAGAAAATGGAACTATTTCTCCATATTGACTGAACTATTGTGGAATGCTGTTGACTCTCCAAAATACAAGTTTTATACTGAGAAAGATAAAATTCCAGTTTAAGATGATGATGGACTCATCAGATGAATTGATTTTCATTATTTGTTGATTCAAAAATTAGTAACATGATAATTACATACAAAGTGGAACCCATTCATAATTAATGGACAAAGGTGACTCAATTGCCCAGAGTTTGATGAATTTGGGGAAAATAGCATAAAGATAGAATCTCATGAGAAACAAACTAATGTTGAAAAGGTCATTTCAGAACATACAAAGAAGAAAGATCTGCAGCTGGGGAGTAAGGTTGTAGAAATGAAGGTATTGACTCAATTATTGTCAGGAAATTTGTTTTGACCTAATCTGTTTGGAAAGTTACTTTATAGGTAATTTGAAGAAATCTATCTTATATTGGCATAATTTTGCTTTAAAATTGATACCCAAGCATTATTCTCTCTTTTTTTTTGACACATCTGTTGGTTTGTGACCCAATTTACACCCTTGAGTGAATAATCATGAAACATGGCCCTAGGTACATGCACAAGCTAAAAATGAACTCTGTAGGAGGAGGAAATTGGCAACAGAATGGAAAAAGAAGCTGATACTTCCAGGAATAAAGAGATCCTCTTAAGTATAAATAAAAATGAAGGGACCTACATATTACAAGATATACTGAGAAACTAAGGACCAAAATAGAGGAAGTGGCAAAAGAAATTATTTCTATAATATTGAGATGTAATTCAAAAGTGAGGAAATAAAAGAATATATATAAGCTACCAACAAAACCAAATGGAATGTGTTTACCAGTAGACCTTTTCTCAGCAAAAGTAGATTGCAGAAGTTATAGCAAAATACTGTTAAAGTTCTGTGGGAAATACTTTTACAATTTTAACACTAAAATAAGCATTTTTAAATGTATATATCACACATACTTTCTGGAAAATAGTGCTTGTGTATATACTCTAGCAAACCAAAAAATAATCTAAGGTAGAGGAAAACATGAGAGGAATTAGAAAATGTGAAGCAGAAGAAAAATAAATCTATGATGTCAACGTTACGAAAGTTCAACCTTTTAGTCAATCTAGTTTGAATAGTTAGCAAGTAGTATGAGTAAGAAACTTTGTAGTAAAATAGTAAAGAAATTTATCTTTCTCTTGTAATAATGAAAAAGGAGAGAAGAATTTAAAAAGTCAAGTTTGTGAGGATAAGAAGAAAGACTATAAATTTATAGAACTAACTTGATATTGGTCAAGTGAGGATTCATCAGTAGGAGGATTGGTACTTATTCTCTGAGATCCTGTGTGTAAGTTTTCTCTTAAAAACAACAAAATAACTTGTTTTAGCAGTGAATAGTACTTTATAATCTTGCAAATATTTAGGAATATGTACATCTTTAAACTGTTACACTTATTTTTTTTTTGATTCACTAGAATCAACCTACACACAGATCATGTATGACAACTGAACTTCCAAAAAATATATAGTAATATGTGTGGTAAATCTATTGATAGTGCTAATGAGAAGAAGACAAAACTGTGTGCAGAACATTTCCTTAATGTATATGATAGAGTGTTAACTTGTATGTCCTAATATTATGAAAACATGATACTAAGTTTTAGGATGTGGTTTACAAGTGTTAAAAGTATCACAAAAAGTAAATGTGCATATATTAAAAATATAATTAGTGAGACAGGCATGGTGGTACACTCCTCTAATCCAAGCTACTCAGGAGACTGAGGCAGGAAGATTGCAAGTACAAGGCTAGCTTCAGCAATTCAGAAAAAAATCTAAGCAACTTAGCAAGAGCCTGTGTCAAAAAGAAAAAATATATATATAATAAAATATAAAAAAGGCTGGTTATGTGGATCAGTGGTGAAATGCTCCGGGAATAAATCCTCTGTGCAAAAAAAAAAAAAAAAAAAAAGAAAGAAAAAAAAGAAAAAAAGAAAAAACTAAATTGAGAGTGTTTAAAGTTATTATTTAAATAAGCAATTTTTTTTGTCTTTTATAGATGGGGCAGAATAACTAGAAGTCTACTCAGATAAATAAATGAATGCAGTAAAATGGTATCCATCAAGGAGTTTACTGTCATTTGATATATTAAAAATGAAAAAAGTCAAAAGTGTTCTTCTGTAGATAGGAAAGAGGAAAATGTTGGGCATTTAAAAAATATTCTTGGCCATTGTTTGATTAAATAATATAATATTAATAAGTAAAATTAATTCAAATATGGAGAAAATAAGTACTAATTTGTACATAAAAACATCAAAATTACTTTATAAACAAAATAAATGAAAAGGTAAAATTAATAACTATGAGTGTGAGACAAGAATAGGAGAAATTTTAATCACCATTTATTTTTATTTATCTTTTTCATGCTTTTAACCATATTAAGTAAAAATCACAGATAAAATATTAAATATGGATATAAATATCAAAATCATCTAGGCAAACAAAATAAAATAAAGTTGATTTGTTAAAAGTACTAATTATTTCAATAAATAAAAATAGTACAACTAACACATTTCTACAATTGTTACTTTCAGCTAGAATCCCATGTCTGTCATCTCTTTCATGATTTTTAAAGCTTGGGCGTGGAGAGGTTTGGACAAAGCTTATATGCTGTTTTTCAGAATTTTTTATGTAATTGGGTTAGGCACCTAAGTGCCTAACAAAGGTTTTATCTAGAAAAGTAATTTCTGTCTCTTTAAAATATGCTTATATGTTTAAGGAACATATGAATTATTCAGAAATATACTCAGAATAACACATCTAATCGTGTAATAAATAAAATGTGGTTCTTATTAGAATGTGATATATTCCATGCTTGTGTTATCATTTCAGAATGGATTTTATCATCATGTGTAAATAAAAGAACCAATATTATAAAAACAATAATAATAAATGAAAAGAGCCAGCAGAGGTAGCTTAGTTGCAGAGCACACCTAGGTTTTATACCTAGTACTGCAAAAACAAACAAAACAAAACAAAACAAAAACCCCACAAAAAAAACAAGAGCAACAAAACATTAAGAAACAAAAACAGCAACAACAGCGAAAAAACATTGTCTGGCTGGAGAATAGCTCAGTGGTAGAGGGCTTGCAGAGCATGATTGAGGCCTTGGGTCCATCCTTAGCACAAGCAACAAAGTAAGACTAAATACTATTGCTAACATCATGTTTTCCAGTATGGCATTTCCAGTCAGTCTCTTTGATCCAAATATTTGAGGAGTGTTAAAACACCAAAATGTCTTTGATTTGGAAGAGACTTAGTAGTTATAAGTTTTAACTCTTAGAGATGAAAAACAAAGTAACTTAGAACTAAAACAAGTACTTAAAGATTTACTTTTTTTTTTTTAAATCTTAGAGCTAGTTTTATTTTGTATCTTAATTCTGAATTATTTAACATTCTGAATGTATCATAATCTATTTGCCTATATCTTTCATAACAGAATTTTAAATTGCATGCTTGCTTGATACTCTTAATCCTTGCTGCCTAATAGGAATGAAATATAAAATATGCCAAGGTTTTTTTTTTTTTTTTGCCAAATTGCTGTGATAATTTACACTCCGAGTTCACAAGAATTCACATTTACAATATGTATGCTGCAGGAATGTAATGTCAAATCTGTACAAAATAGCATTTTTTATTCTATTTTTCTTTTTCCTAATTTGTAGTCATGTACAAATTTTAATATGCTATTACCAATTTAGTATACAATCTTTTGACTTTCTGATTCATGATGCTTTGAACATTTTTTTCCTTGAGTTCTATTTACATTTTGAAAAAAAATAATATTTATTTTGTTAAGAGTTTTGGGAAGTTTTATGTTGAAAATATCTTTGGCAGTTTTCAGTTTGTCTTCTAATTTGGCTCATGATTGAGTTCTATATTAGTTGTAATAGTTTAGACAAATCAAGCATTACTTTTACTATATTATCATGTCCATTTAAAACATATAACTATCTTCATACTAAAAACACTTTTATCCAAAAATTTTGCTTTTTATATTTACATCTTTAACCTATAGAGTATCAATATCTAATTGTATCTATGCAAAATATTGTCACATAAATTTGACAGCTATCAAGGCATTATTTTTTTTCTATCCTTTTCTGAACTGACTTGTAATGAAAACCTTGTTATATCAAAAGATTCTGTGCATTTTTGATCATCTGTATAGACTTTCTCTTCTGCCTTATTCATATTTTGTTTACATTAAACATTTTTGTCCATATATTTGTATTATATATTATACATTAATTGCTTATTACATATTTTAATATTAAAGAATATTTGGTGGGACACACATACTATATATTAAAATCATTTCATATATATTTGATTTCATATGTTATATATGTATACATATATATATAACCATAAGTTTAGTTGTAATTGGCATACCTATGTTTCTCAAATAATTTTTTAAATATTATTTTATTTCAATTTCAAGGTCACTCTAATTTTGTTTTTCATTATAGTCACTAAGCTTGTTTATGTTGGAAACTTCCTTGTATCATTCACATATTTTATTTATGGGATACAAAGTATAGCTCTATTTAGAGAAGGGTCTGTCGCACTGTAAGTATGTCTTTAAACAAGGTTAATATTTAAAAGCAATAATCTTACCTTCTACTTATGAATATGGATAAAAAAGTAAATCAAACATAAGTAGAAGAAAAAAAAGAATAGAACTCAACAAAATAGAGACAAGATGGACAATGCAGAAAATCAGTAAAATCTAACTATGCTTAAGTGAACAAAACAAATGTTAAAAAGAATCTAATTAATACAAGAAGAGATACTTTGAACTACAAAAATTCAGTAACAAAAGAGGGACCATGAATATATACAAAATGTATACAAAATTTAGTGTAAATAAAAGTAACCACTTTGGCAAACCTTATACCCAAAATTAACCTGTGTGAAATGCAGAAATCACCAAACTTTAAAAATTAGAAAATATTATATATTTCTAATTGAGACTGAATTCATTGAAAAGATTTTTCCACAATCTACTGCAGATTCATATGACTTCATTGATGACATTTACTAAACCATTTAATAAGAAATAATACCAGTGATGTACAAGCTTTATCAGAAAATAAGAGAAAAGAATACATCTTGACTCATTTTTAATATTTTAATTTGAAACAATTTTTCACATGATTCTTGCAAGTATAGTACATGATTTTCCCATGTGTTCTTCATGCAGTCATCCTCAATATCATGATGATAATGCATCGTCAAAGGAAAGAAATTGACATTGCCTGGCACCTCAAGTCAGATAATGAAGACTAGATTTTTGTATTTCTCAAGTTTTTACATGTACTCCTCTTTTAAAATTTTTTTGTGTATAGGTTTATGAAAATTTATCACTTGTGCAGTTGCATATAGCCATCAGCACAAATCCTACACAAAATTGGTTCATGACATGGAGAAATTCTTTTGTGTTGCATCTTCAGAGTCATGGTTTTTCCAAATATAATGCCTGAAACCATTAGACTATTTTATATAATTTTGATTCTCAGAGAACATGATGTAAATTGAATAATATATTATCTAACCTTTTGTAATTGAGTTTTTTTCACTCATTAATTCCCTGAAGTTTCACCCTTCCTGTCATATATGTCAAGTTTGCTTTCAATCATAAAATGCAGTTTAAAATCTCTAGAGGAGAATTAAAATCTATTCATTTATCTGTCCATTTCTTTCTTTTGAATTTTTCCAGACGTCCCAAATTCATTCTCTTATCACTAACCCTGTCTATAGCTTCTTTTGAGCCAGTAATGCAGCTATTTAATTTTATTTCTATTACTTCCTCTAAAAATATATCGTGTCACCCTCATTTCTGAACATTTTCCTTGGCATATACATCTAGGTTGTCAGTTACTTTCTTTTAGCACTTGAAAAATATTGTGCTTCTTCCTTCTGGCATCTGTTTCAGAATCCACTGGTATTTGAATTATTCATTCCCCTAAAGATTGGGCATCACTTCTCTGATTGTTTCAATATTCCTTTCCTTGTATTTTGCTTTCATACATTTGATTATGATGACCCTGAACATAGATTTCTTTATGTTTACTCTGTTTGACAATCTTCCTAAGTTTGAATGCTTATTTCTTTTACCAAATTGGGAGCTTTTCAGCCATGTTCCTTCACATATTTTAAATTCCTTTGGGTCTTTGATCATTTGCTTGTGCCTTCCATGTCCTGAGGTGCATTTTATCCATTTGGTAAAAATCACTTCTTTTCTTTACACTGGCTAAATTATATTAATCTATATTCAAGTTCACACATTCTTTCCTCTATCAACTTTTTTCTGCTAATGAGTCACCTAAAGACATTTTTGAGTTAGTGTGCATTGGGTTTGATTTCCACTCCATTTTTCCCATATCATATATTTCTGTTCTGAGATTCTATATTTTATCATTTATAATGCTCATACTTGTTTCTTGAAAATTTTACTTATTATAACTGCAATATAATTTTGTTCAGTAGTTCCAATATGTGTCACCTTGATAATATGGTTCTATTGTCTTTTCTCATTCAAATCGAAATTCTTTATATCTTTTTTTAATTCTTAAAAATATATTTAGTTGAATATGGACATATATCTTTATTTTATTTATTTATTTTTATGTGGTACTGAGGATAAAACCCAGTGTCTCACACGTGCCAGGCAAGCGCTCTGCCACTGAGCCACAATCCCAGCCCCCCTTTTATCTTTGATATATAAATAACTTTGATTATATACACAATATATTCCATGTATTAAATGAATCTGATTACTATTAAAACATTCTAATTTAGCAAGGAGTCATTGTGATTAAGTTTCAAATACCTGTTCTGGCATATTTTTGTTAGTAGTGGACTAAATAAAATTTAAAATAGATTTATATTTTATTGTATTCTGTCACAAGTTTAAACATATGATAAAACTCTTCCCCTGGTCTCCACAGAATCATCTGAGTAATGGAATAGGCACTGCTATATTTCTGGAAGGTCATAGAGAAATAAGTGTTTTCCTTCTAGGCACTGAGAAGCTGGCCAGCTCTTACTGCATAGTGGGTCTTTGCCTACAAACTTGGCATGGGAAGTGCAAGATTTTGTCACTGCAGAGTGTGGGTGGAAGTCAGGGTTCAGCACATGCACTTGGTTGTACAGGGGCACAGCTTTAATATTGAAAGGGAGAGAGAGAAAGATAGGCTCTGCCATTGGAGAGGTCTGCAATGGAAAACCACATCCAAGAGCCAGCTTTCTCTGACAAAGAACAGCAAGCAATACTTACTGATGATGTTTTAAGCATTTTAAAATAAGACATCGAGAGACAAGTTTTTGAGTTTGCAGGAAATTTCCATTTTTAAGAAAAGTTTTATCTTGTCTTCTTAAGAAGAGAAAATTGAAGATCCTATGTCAATCTGAACAATGCAAAATGAAAGGCAGAAAAAAGAACCCAGATGTGAGAAGGAATGCAAATCACCATGCTAAGAAGCTGAGAAAATTACTCAGCAGGATCCAAAAATAATTAGGAACTGAGTGAGCATATTGGTAAAATATTAAAAGTACTTTGAAAACTTTTATGTGACATTGCATTTAGAAGATATTTTCTTCTTGGACATTATTATGAAACTTTTCTGAAAATAGGGGGTTGACAGCTGTTGCAACATTTATTTTTCTTTTAAAAATAAAACATAACTAAAATGTGAGGTTTATGTATGATAAGTCTTAATACAGAGAAAAGTTTCAATGTTTTGGAGTGATATCTATATAAAATTTAAAGGCTAGGAAAAATAGAATTTCCTACCCAAAAGCATTTTTGTTAATCCTTATAAACATGAGGAAAACAAACAAAAAAATGAAACACCAAACAACCAAACAAAACTTCCAACTATGAGTATACCTGGACAGAGTTGCAGAGCATTTTGCTACCATTATGGATTTTTTATTTGATGGAATATGGAAATTAACAATATTTTTTTATCTTAGCATATTATCAAGCATATATATATGCTAGTGGGATAAACTTTTACTTTGTTGGTGGATTAAAATTTGGAATAATATTAGAATTTGCACTAATATTTTAAAATTATGCATAATATGGATTTTTAAATATTGAATATTTCCAAGGTATTAGAAATCATTTTCCTCAATTTTGAGGAAAGGATAAGAAGAAAAAAAAGCCAAATAAGAAACCAGAATGTAAAGATTAACTAGATACATATACTAAAAGAGAAAATGTATAACTAAACATAAATAATATGAGGGAAAATAGTTTACAGTTGGTCACTGAAGAATTTGAGGTAGTCCATGAATAAGCTGAACAGAACCCAGTAATGAAATAGCCAAACAACATTTGGTATTCATAAATCTCAAGGTTCTCTTGAATGCTCAAGTTGAATAATTTAAATGAATAATCGCCTATATTTCTGTGTTCTACTCACATATTCAATCTTCATTTCTTTTTTTTTTGAGAGAGATGAGAGAGAGAGGAGAGAGAGAGAGAGAGAGAGAGAATTTTTTAATATTTATTTTTTAGTTTTCGGTGGACACAACATCTTTATTTTATTTTTTTATGTGGTGCTGAGGATCGAACCCAGCGCCCTGCACATGCCAGGCGAGCGCGCTATCACTTGAGACACATCCCCAGCCCAGCCTTCATTTCTTTACTTAATTTTATATTATGGAATTATACATTCACCAGATGTATATAGTATGTCAATTTATCTCCATTATTTCTCAGAATACCTTTGTTGGTATTGCCAGGAAAGCCATCTAGAATGGACTCACTGCTCTTTTGGATAGTGTTGTTTCTTATGGCCTCCAGCAGCCTTCAGAAATAAAATTTTAGCAGTATTACTTTATGCTAACACTGCACAACTAAGGTATGAAGAGTAGTTTATCCTACACACACTCAAAAATTGTGTTTGTGTGTCTGTGTGTATTTGGTGTCAATTTGTCTAGTTAAGTGAAAAAAATAATATACCGTAATCTCAAATATCTCCAAGTGAATGCCTGTTTCTGTTCATAAGCACTAAGAATATGAGACTTAGGAATATATGTTGGGTAGTTCATTGATCAATTTCACAAAAACCTATTATGACCCCTAAATTCCTCAAACCTGTTGTCTGGACATTTCGGCAGGTGCTTGGGCTCATTCTTGTCAAAAAATTCCTAGACATCTTCTATGTTTCCATATACCCTTAGGTTATGTGCTTCTTTTTCAACTATGATGATACTAATTTATTTGAACCTGCTTAATAACCATTTGTTCTAAAAGTCTATGATAAAACAGAATAAAAACATGTCTTCCTTTTGGGTTTCCAACCTGAAAATCTGTGATTACATTGCCTGCATTATGATAAACAAGTGGTGTAACTGAACATTATTCAACAACCACAAATATTAAGTGATAAAATATTATCTTTCTTACTTTCCATGTGCCTGCAAATTTATAAAAAAATAAGAGAGCACTGCACTATATGTCAGTATGAATATTTTGAATCTGTTTATATACAAAAAGCTTGTCTCTTCACTTTTGTTTACATGTCTACCTAGTATGTTCATTTTATACTATTTTTACCACATTTTATACCATTTTTTTTACCTCTGAGCTTATCAATTTTGTAACTGAAAAATATGCAATGGCTTGCTACAAAAGTAGTACAAATAAAATTTTTAAAACACAAATTGCTAAATGTATTTGCTTTAATAAATACTTACTAACTAGTTCATATTAGTTGAGTGCAGAATTCAGAAAAATACAGATGACACAAATTCAGTTTGTAGATTTATTTTTCCAACACAAACAGGATTAGTGAGGGCAGAATAATGAAATTCAATAAGTCATCATCTGGGATAGTATTTGTCAATAAACTTTCATCCATATATCTCCATTTGGGGGGCAGGGTACTGGGGATTGAATTCAGGCATGCTCCATCATTGAACCACATCCCTAGCCATATTTTGTATTTTATTTAGAGACAGGGTCTCACCGAGTTGCTTAGCGCCTTGCTTTTTGCTGATGCTAACTTTGAACTTGTGATCCCCCTGCCTCAGCCTCCTGAGCTTCTGGTCTACAGGTATGAGCCTTCATGTGGGATATTCACATTTATTTTTGTGCTAGGTTTTTTTTTTTTTTGGTTGTTGTTGAATAAACTACTCGTTTGTCATGTTGATGGTCTCACATTCTTTTTTTTCTTTTTTTTATTAGTTGTTCAAAACATTACAAAGTTCTTGACATATCATATTTCATACATTTGATTCAAGCGGATTATGAACTCCCATTTTTACCCTATATACATAATGCAGATTCACATCGGTTTATCCCCCCTCCCCTCCCATTCCCTCCCCTCCCATCCCCTCCCTTCCCATCTTCTCTGCCTACCCCATCTACTGTAATTCATTTCTCTCTCGTTTTTTTCCCCTTTTCCCCTCACTTCCTGTTATATGTAATTTTGTGTAACAATGAGGGTCTCCTTCCTTTACCATGCAATTTCCCTTCTCTCTCTCTTTTCCTCCCCCCTCTCATCCCTGGTTAGTGGTGATCTTCTCATGCTCTTCCTATCTATTCTGTTCTTAGTTGCTCTCCTTATATCAAAGAAGACATTTGGCATTTATTTTTTAGGGATTGGCTAGCTTCACTTAGCATAATCTGCTCTAGTGCCATCCATTTCCCTGAAAATTCCATGATTTTGTCATTTTTTAGTGCAGATTAATATTCCATTGTGTATAAATGCCACATTTTTTTTATCCCTTCATCTATTGAAGAGCATCTAGGTTGGTTCCACAGTCTAGCTATTGTGATTTGTGCTGCTATGAATTTTGTTGTAGCTGTGTCCCTATAGCACAATCTTTTAAGGTCTTTAGGGTATAGTCCAAGAAGGGGAATAGCTGGGTCAAATGGTGGTTCCATTCCCATCTTTCCAGGGAATCTCCATACTGCTTTCCAAATTGGCCAGTCTCACATTCTTGACTTGGCGATTGTCACCATTGTGATATTCTCTATGTCTCTATCTCGTGGTTTTGTAAAATAACATTTAGTCCTAAAGTTCATAGAATAATCAGGTCCGTTTCATTGGAAACAAAAAATGTATAAACCATCTTTTAAACTTCTTGTGTCTTTCAGGAGACACATCTTGTCCAGCCATATTGACTTTAGTGATGTTTATATGGATCAGTGCACTTTGGTGTTGTCCTCTTTATTTATTGGCACTTTCCTCATTAATCTTTCACCTGTCAGTTCAGAAATGATTGATGATAGTTGCCTGGATTCATTATTTCATTAACATTTACAAAAAGGGAGCTCTTTAATTTTATAATTATTTTATGTTGATTGCTTGGAATTCTTGAACAAAAACTTTACCTCATTGGCTATTTGGTTACTTTTAAATCAAACCTTATAAGAAAAAACAGAATAAATCATTGGTTGCTTCTTTCTCTGCACTTATCAATAATAATTAGCTGAACCTCTAGAAATCTTCAAAAATGATAAATTAGTTTTCTAAAGTATAATTAGAATCTCCTGTATTTTTTCTCTATGTATATTTAATGCATTTGAATCCATTATAGGGTTTTTTTTCAATTTCTAACAGGCAGTTTTATTAGATGGCTTTGAGAGTCTTGCACACCAGTATTTATGGCTTATATAAACTCCTGTCCTTGAGAGTGAGTGATACTCAGACATGATGGGATATCAGACATGAAATGTTAAATGGGGTTTTACAAATATATCTGAGCTCCAAAATTAATTGACTAAGATTATTCTGATGAGGTTGTACCCCAAGGGAAAACAACAGCAGTAGACACTTTATGACTGAAGGGAGGAAGCAAACAACTCTATTTTGATTTGCTTTTGATGCAGAACCTGGCATGAAATTGAGAAAAAAATTTAGCAGCTGATATGACTTTCTCAGTGAACAAACAGCAAAGAAGCAGGGTTATCAATGATACAACAGGAAGTAAATGAATTCTGTCAACAACCTGTGAATACAAAAGAAATCCTCAAGCCTCAGATGAGATTTGGGATCCAATCAGCACCTTGATTTCTGTTCATAATGAACTCTTAGGAGGGGACACAACAAAAATCATGCATGCTTTACTCTGCCACTAAACCTGTGATATTTAATAAAAGATTCGGACTGAATGTTGTAATGCAAAATGGCCTTTTATCCCTTGACATGTATCCCAGGTCTCCAAAAGGCAGTATTTTCAATGTGTTTTGGTACTGTATTGTCTTTGAATACAGTTGAAATTAAGAATAAAATTGTACTTAGGTGAGATTTGATATGCATATGTCTACTTTATGAGAGGTATGTCTCTCCCCATCAGAATGTTGATATAAATGATATACATTTTTAGAATTTGGTGTGTAGTTTTCCTCCAAAGACTCATGTTGAGAGCTCACTCCTCAATGCAATAGTGTTCAGAATTGAGAACTTTGTGAAGATGATTACAGAATGGCTTTAACCTTATCAGTGTGTTAGTCAATTAATAAATTCATAATTTGATTGCATTACTGGAAGGTGGTGGAAACTGTAGGCAGTAGGACCTAGTATTAGAAGAAATTGAGTCCTTGGAGACATGCCCTTGTTGATGATATTTTGCCCTGGCCCCTTCCTCTCTCTTTTTTGTTTCCTGGCTGCCATCGGATGAGTAGTTTTCTTTTCCAGTCTCATTTGCCATAATATTTCTGCATTGTAGTCAGCCAGTCATGGTCTGAAACTTCTGAGACTGAGATCCAAAATAAACAATTCCTCCTCTAAGTTTGTTTTTATTTATGTGAAAAAAAACTGACTAAGCCAAAATTTGATATCAGAAGTGGGGCCAGTGTTCTAACTATATATACATGATGAAGTGATTCAGAAGTCTTTGGAATTCATTTGCAGGAGGAGATCTGAGAGGTTCGGTGCTGCAGTATAAGGAAGTCTTAGAATGTTATAAGCAGAATTTTGTAGACAATTATGGTGTAATCTTGGAAGTCTAGCATTTCAACAGGATTATTAACAGTAAAGAATGTGTTCATGAAGTTTTAGATGAAAACAGGACTTCATTGAGAATTGGAAAAAAAAGTCATTCATATTGTATTCTGGCAAGAAAATGTGTCTATATTTTTAAACTATTTATTAATTGGGTTATTTGTCTTTTTAGTATTAAGATTTCTCTCTCTCTCTCTCTCTCTCTCTCTCTGTGTGTGTGTGTGTGTGTGTGTGTATGTACTAGGAATTGGACAGAGTGAGATTATCCCCAGCTCTTTTATTTATTTATTTATTTATTTATTTATTTATCTGCATAATGAGATTGTTCTAATTATGCAGCATACACATATGAATACATGACAGTGAGTTCTACCTTTATGTATATCTATAAAACATCAATTTAAAATAAATAAATAGAGCTAAAGTAAGTAGAGAAAGGGGAACAAGGAGAAATAGTAGGGGGAACAAGGGGAATAGTAGTGGAGGTTAAGAGGAAGTACTGGGGATAGAAAGAATGCAAATTATATTTCATGCAAGCATGATTATGTCAAAATGAACTCCACTATTATGTATAACTATAATGCACTAATTAAAACATTTTTTAAATATTGTGGTTCAGGAAGAGAAAAAAATTCTGTCTGGTAATGGTGGCTCATGCCTGCAATCCCAGGGGCTGAAGAGGCTGAAGCAGGAAGATTTTGAGTTCAAAGCCAGCTTTGGCAAAAGGGAGGTGCTAAGCACTTCAGTGAAACCCTTTCTCTAAATAAAATACGAAATACGGCTGCGGTTGTGGGTTGTGGCTCAGTGGTTGAGTACCTCTGAGTTCAATCACTGTACTCCCTGCTCCCCACCAAAATAAACAAGTTCTGATTTCTATTTCTACCAAAAATATAAGTAATGCATAATATTAATAACCATAAAAGTTTCAAATTTGTAATTTGTAAGACTTTATCAATAAGGAAGATTATATGAAATTATTGTCTACACTTTTTTCCAATATAAGCAAATTAAAAATTACTCTAATTTATTCTATAAAGTAGTATATTTCTATAACCTATTAGACAAGATATGAATGTGTTGAACAATGCTTCAAAAATTTGGCTAAAACAGTCACAAGACATTTATTTCTAGTAAAGAATGACATACTGTGTGCCTCTATTGTTTGAGTTCAACATATTAATACTTAAGATATTCTTTCTTTATATATATATATATCATTCATTAAAAATAATTAAAAATAATTGGTATGTATTTTAATTTAAAATTTTATTTTTTGGAGCAGTTTTATCTTCACTGCAAAATTGAAATGCAAATACAGAGTTTTCAAATATTCACTGTCCCTAAGTACACACAATGAACATTATGCTCATAAGTGCTGCATTTGTTAAAATTGAGGAATCTTTTTAATGATACAACATTTTTATCCATACTCCAAACTTTACATTATTGTTTACTATTAGGGTTGTACCTTCTATTAATTTTGACACGTTTAAAACTATGCATCTGACTGCTACTGTTGTATCATACAGAGATGTCACTTTTCCTAAAATCATTTGTGCTCTACCTTTTCATTCCTTCTGCAACTCTAAGCCCTATCAACCACTAATTTTTTCATCATCTCCATAGGTTGTTTATTTTTCAAGAAATTCATGTAGAGGGAGTCAACAATTTGTAGTGGTTTTGTTTTGTTTTGTTTTGTTTTGTTTTTTATTTTCTTTTGCAGGATAACTTCTTTCATTAGTTAAATATAAATTTAACTTTTCTCCATTTCTTTTCATGGCTTTATACATCTTTTCTTTTGGTGCTGAAAAATATTCCTTTGTCTGGATGAACCAAAGTTTATTTATCTGTTCATCTATAAGAGGATATTATGGCTATTATAAATATAACATATAAAGCATCTGTGTACAGATACATGTGTGGACACAGGTTTTCAATCTTTTGGGGTAGATATCAAGGCACATGATTGTTGGGGCATATGGTAAGATTATGTTTTATTTCATCAGAACCTGCAAGCTGTCTGCCCTTGTAGCTATGTTTTTCATAGGAGAGTTATGTGTATTCTATGAATTTACTAAGATTAACGTTTTCTGTGTTTTGGAGTTGACTCATTTGAATAGATAAATAATGGCAACTTGTTGATATTTCATTTTGTGATTCTGTAGTAGCATATTATGCTGATCACCTTTTATACATTGTAATTGGTCTTATTCAGTCTTTTTCCAATTTTTAAAATATGATTGTTCATTGTGGTTATTTATTCTCTTATTGTTGATAATTTTGTGTTTTGGTCAATATTTCTTTATCAAATATGTTTTTCTTTCAGCATGTGGCTTACCCTTTCCTTATCTTAAAAAAATGGATTTTTTAAAATTAAAAAAAAAATCTACATTTTTTTTATCCTTAAAATTTTAAAAACATATGGTTCTTGTGGGAGACCAACCTTGCAAGTGACTGGGTCATACTCCCTGGCTGGGTGCTGAGGCCGGCAGTATCTCTTTTCCATTTACATCCTCAATACCCAATGTCCTTCACATTATTTTTCTCCAATGACTACCTCATTACTCCCTCTTTAAATCAAGATTTGTGGAGAAGAGTATCATAAACAAGTTAGAGAGCTCTGTTCCTTACTTATTACTTGGATTCTTAAAAAACTTACTTGCCATACAAATGGTTCTTGTTAATTTATGAGAAATTTTTTGAAATTGTTTTAAGCCATATATTAAAAATGAAATATTTACCAATAACCACTGAAGTATATTACTTTTATTTTTTTCCTTTTTTTTGTTTTACTTTTGCTTTCAAAACAGATCTAAGTGGAAAGAACAATTTTTGAAATGTCATCTGGATACACTTTAGAGGTCATAATATATACTATGTTATGATGCATAAAAATATTCTTTGTAAGCACATGCATGCACAAGTAATTTGTGTGACATTTAGCTACCTCCTTGTCCAATAACCCATAGCAATTATTCCACTACAACTACCAATAACAACAGTACAATGTAAAGGTCTATATGGTTAATGAACTGCTAAATTAGTGGTAGCATTTTTCAAAAATTATAAACTCAGTTGAAGGTACAAAGTGTAAACAGTATTTTCTCATCAAAAGATTCTGTCTGAATTTGTATAAGTAAACCTAAAACATACACATGGTTACGTTTTGCACTGTGAAATTTTCATTATACTATTTCTGCTATTGTGTAGCAATCATGGTTTTAAATCTAGAAACTATGGGAGGAGATTTGGTTTTTTAAACATTATTATTCTCAAATACTTTTGTGTTTCATTAGTTCTTTTTGGTTTTTTAATATATTTATAAGCAGATGGTGACCATTGTGATCAAGAAAAAATGGAACATAATTTACATGTGAACTCTGTTATGGATATAGCTTAATTCCAAGTATTAAATTACTAATTCAATGTTATTAAAATATCAAGTCCAATGGAAATACCATTATGTAAATAGGAATAGGATGAGAAAAATGATATGAGCTGTTTAAGCTGTTGCCTTTCCAGTGTTCTATGTTAAATGGTATTTGTCACCATATTTATTTTTCCTCAGTCCACACCTCACATGGCCCATTGAAAGCATTGAAAACCTTATTTCCTCTTATCTTTCACTTTCTTCACTTAGCTATGTAGAGACCATGCCATCTTGCTTATTCTCTCTTTTCCACTCGTTTCTCCTCCTCCTCTTCTTTGTGAGCCCTAATATTGAAGTGTCTCATTGATAATTCAATAATGACTCCTTAGTAAACTTAAGTAATTAACCATGTCTTGCAATTATATAAAGTATTCATGTACTGATTTTTTAAAAGGTAGTTCTCCATGAACATTTTTACCTTTACAGTCTTGACTTTCTGGGAATAAAGTATTGGCAAACTTGGTTCAAGATGATTGAGGAGTAAACATGTTTGTGTGGTAGAGAGATAATGGCTCCCAAAGATTTCTATTTCCTAATCATTAGTAATCATAAATAATATATAATATAAGCAAAAAGAGAATTAAAGACAGAACTGAGGTTGCTAAAAATTGATCTCAAAATATTGAGATTATTCTGTATTATTTACTTGGTTGTATTCAGTATAAACTTAAGTGTCCTTAAATGTGAAAGAGGAAAACTGAGAAGTAATTGAGTGAAAAGAAATACTATACCAGCCACTGCAAACTTTAAAGATATAAAAGCTCATGATCCATGAACCAAGGCATATGGGCAGTTTCTAAAGCAGAAGAGGCAAGAAAATTAATTCTTCCCTAGAGTCTCCAGAAAGGAGGGTAACCCTGCCAATGCCTAGGCTTTTTGCCCAGTGAGAACTGCCTCAGACATCAGACTTACAGGTCTGGGAAATAGTTGGGCTTTTAGCTTTTATTGTGTGCTAACTGATATAGACACAAGGGAAAACTAATACACCTTGAAATCTAGAGATGATATTTTGCTTCAGAAAATTTAGAGAATTATATTCTCTCAATCCATTGCATCACATTCTATATTGATGAAACCATATACTCTCCCCTATCTTCTTTCCTCCTGAACTTACATTTGTTCAGTTTCTAGACTTAAGCATTCCATTTCTTCCTCTTTTTATTGAGAAGGGGAAGGTGTGACTGTTGATTTATATGAGCCCTATCTTAGAATTAGGAGATTCTCTATATTTGTGTAGTTCTGATAGACATACATTGTGACATCATGTTTTGATTACATGATCCTATGAGGATTGAGGCTCAAGAACCCCATGTTGAGATCTCAGTGAGTAAAAAATGGTTTCTTCTCTGGTCTAGTGACTTCAAATCATGTGTATATGAATGTGGAGAAAAGAAAAAAATCACCAATTTATATTGAGGACTCCAGAGGAACTGCTTTTGTCATATGATAAGAAAGTCAAATATTTTCTAAATTTGCATAGCAATCCCTGGATGTTCTCAAGTGCGTTGGCTTTTCTGTTCTCTACTCAGAAATCTTAACATGGGACTTTTTACACAGTTGTTTTTTCTATCTCTATGAACTAAGAGTTAAGGATAAAGATGATCACTCTAAGTAGATGGACTTTGCCTCTCCACCAGAAATACAGTAATACTTTTTTCACACTCTGAACATTATACCTAACATATTTATCACTGAGTTCTATCATTACATATTTTTATTTTATCAGAACATTTCACATCTTAAATGCCATTTTTGAGAACATACAGAGTTTAAGAAAAATGTTGGGTAAAAACAATCAAGGTCATGCGTGTAACTTCAGAGTTTTATTTTACTTTCATTTTCTGTGTCATGATGATTAATAGCTAAAAAAATGAATAGTATTATTACTTTTGATAATGAAATCAAGGCAGTTTGATCAGAATATGGAAATGCGTGACATTTTGTGACAGACATTTTGTCTAAGAGACTTTATTCTTTTCTCTTTCAGAGTGTATTACATTATTTGCATATTTAGTGTAAAGATAATAGGTTTCTCTATGGCAAAACTCTTTTGGTAATTTATCCATAATTGAATTGGGCTCTTAGTTGACATCTCATGTGCATGTGAGTTTATGTAGTTTAGCAACTTTGCATTATATTGCATGGGTTACTGCTTTACAGCATTATGCACCAAGGAGATAAATGTCAAGCTCAAGAAGTTCAGATTCATAATTAAATCATCGGCCGTTCTCCTCACATGTGGTGCATACCAAATCGCCCTTTAACTTTTAACTAATGAGGAGTTACTCTATTTAACTTGACTAGCTTTTCTTAGCTTCAATATTACTTATCTGATTGGAACTTTTTGTTTTCAAACATTTTAGCAAAGACATATTGCATTAAGTGTTTATTTTAAAAGATGTGTGATCATCTTCACTTCCATGATATTTTGTACGGTTTTGTGAGTACTGCATACTAAAAAATGACAGGAAGCTTCAGTTGAGTGCCACATTATCTCATGAATTATTTAAAAATGGGGAAATAAATATAAGTTGACAAGTATCAATATCTTTGCAAACCAATGAAGAAATCATTGATATGTTTTATGGAAATTTTAGACCCCCATTAGGTTTCAATATGAGTCTGTTTGAATGACTGAAATATTACATCTTTATCTTAATCAGCTCAGATTAGAGAATATAAGAAATATAGAATCATTACCTTTGTGCTAGAGGGTTAAATATTTCAAAGAATGCATGACAATCATTATTAAATAGCATTAATAGTCTCATCAAACCAAATTTGGAATAAGCTATCCTTATAATCAAACACTGAGAAATTAAAATAGATTTACAAATTTATGAATATTATGTAACATATGAAATTGGGCAATGAAAACATGAGGATACAGGGTCTATGTATTGTTATCCCTTCAACCTTTCAGAAACTGGATATCTTTATGTAATTAGAGTAAAGCTATCAGTTCCATGATCCTGCCTTTCATGCCATAAAAATGCATACATCTCTAGGAATTAGAGAAATGCAAATCAAACTATTCTAAGATTTCATCTTACTCCTGTCAAAATGGCAATCATCAAGAATATAGGCAACAATAAATGTTGGAGAGGATGTGGTAAAAAAGGTGCACTCATACATTGCTCATGGGACTGCTAATTGGTGCAACTACTCTGGAAACCAGTATAGACATCTCTTAGAAAATTGGGAATGGACCCACCATTTGACCCAACTATCACTCCTTGGTTTTTATGCAAAGGACTTAAAATCAGCATACTATAGTGATGCAGCCACATCAATGTTTATAGCAGCTGAATTCACAATAGCTAGACTATGGAATCAACCAAGGTGTTTCTCAATAGATGAATGGATAAAGAAAATGTGGTATATATACTCAATGAAATATTACTCAGCTTTAAAGAAGAATAAAGTTATGAAATTTGCCAGTAAATGGTTGGAGTTGGAGAATATCATGCTAAGCAAAATAAGTCAATCCCACAAAACCAAAGGTTGAATGTTTTCTCTAATATGCGGATACTAATTCACAATAAAGCAAGGGGCACTAGGGAAGAATAGAGTTACATTAGATTAGGAGGTAGAGTAAAGTGATGGGAGGGAAGGAGAGAGGATGTGGGGATAGGAAAGATATTAGAATTAAACAGACATTATTACTGTATGTATATATGTAACTGCATGACCAATATAATTCTGCAACATGTACACTCAGAAAAATGAGAAATTATATCCCATATATATATGATATATCTAAGTGCATAAATGTTTTCTACTTTCATGTAAAACTAATTAAAACAAATAAAAAACAAGTAAAAATGCATACAAGACCCAAGCTGGATTAAACCTATAAAAATCTCTTTTGCTTATAGTGATTATGATGGGTCATGGTTAAGTGACTCAGCACAAATAATTTATTTTTTTGATTGAATGCTGCTGAAAATATATGCTTAAAGTGAAAAAAAAACATAGTTTTTACATAGTGGATTTAATTTCCCAAGAAAACAGTAAAAAAAAAAAAAAGAAGAATCAATGGAGAGAGATGTATAAGGATGTGAGATCATATATGTATGTGCATATATATATATATATATATATATATATATATATATATATATATATATAAAATTTGTATGGGCTGGGTGTGGTGGTATACAGCTATTGAGAATTCTGAATATGAGGATCATGAGTTCAAGTCCATACTGGGCAACACAAGCATAATAAAATTAAATATACAAAAGCTTTCAAAAAAGTCAGTGTAGTTTATTGAAAAAATGTTTTGCAGGTATTATCACTGGATTTTACAGTGCTTTGAGGAAAATGTGTAATTTTTTGTCTATGAAGGAAAAAATTTGTGGAAATTTTACTTTTTCATCTTAAAAGTAGAGTTATCAGGAGCTGATAAAGCCAATAAAGTGCATTTTAGGACCAGGTGTTCTCTTAGCTTCCTATTTAATTACCTATTTTTATTTTTCCACTTGATAGATTCTTTCTTCAAGTGCTTTGCCAATTACCCAATGTATTTGCAACTTAGATTTGGCTCTTGATTATCTCCTGAGATTAGTACACTATAGATTACCTGTAAGAAAACTTGCTTTCAGAATTTATTGACATTGCTATCTTCTCCACTTGCAATTAAGTCATTTCCTGACATTCAGGCTGTTTTTCTAGCTAGTAAAGATAGTTTTAAAAGTGAAACTAATTTTTGACTGCATTTATACAAAGTGAACAACTACCAGTCATCATACTTGAATAAGGTTTTCAATATACCAGGGAATATTATCATCTATCCAAGAGGATACATTTCATAAATCAAAATGTTTAATTGCCATATTCAGTTTCAAATACCAGAATGATATGGTCACTCAAACATAGGATCACAAAAAACACACTTTATAAAGCCTCCTTTGTGTTGCAGGTTTGACAATAAGAGGAGACTGCAAAGGGTAGCTAGCCACTTTGAACCTTCTCTCAAAGCATCTTTGCCAAAGATTTGCTGATTAAAAAAAAATAAAATAAAGAAACTTATTTATAATTATGTACAGAAATTTGCAAAGGACATATGCACAGGACAGGCATCAAGAAAGAGTCATCTAGAAGCTGATCTGAACCTGGGGAGGCACATGCAGAGGCTCTGATTAGGCACAGGTGAAATGATGTGTTTTTCAGGATGTATGGAATATAGCGCTAAGTTTCACATCAGTGGCAGCAGATTCCCCAAACACTTGGCATTAGAGCTGCTGGAAGGATGTAAAGTTGAAGCATGGTGTGGCTACTGGGAGGCACCAGTGTTGGAATAACTTTCAGTTTATAGCTAGCAGCTAGCAGCTATGAGCAGCTCAGAGTGCTTGAAGAATCTACACTTGTTCAGGCCTGATAGGAACGCCTGCAGGATGGGATGCTCTGTTCTAGCGAGCCGTTAGTGAAACCACATCCTTAGCACTTGTGGTTAGTGTTGTCAAGCTGCCAGACCAGGAAACTAATAGCCAGAAGCTTCAGGAATGGAACTACTAACTTAGAAATCCCCTTCCCTAGGGACAAAGACCCTTCCTGATGATAGCAATATTTAGAGCATCCTCATAGTTTGGTTACATTAGGCATAAGATGATTGGCTTATGGATACTATCTTGCTCATATATGATTGACAGGCATGCCCCACTCAAACCCTATAACAATTGTATGCATTCCAAAAATAAACTGAGCTACTGGACGACGACCTGAGGTGGGTCTCCCGCCAGTTCTCTCACCAGCTCCCGGAGTCTGTGTATTGATTCCGTGTCTCTACCCGCTGTGACAAGGTAGCGGAGCAACTAGTTGACCAGAACCACAGCACACCAGTCTGCTGGTGGACTCTGCCTCCTGCAGTCACATCGTGGAAGCAGTGATGGAGGTACTAACCCAGGACCCTGCACATATTAGGATCCAATAGAACCTCTAAAGGAACAAGTCTTATTGAACAAAGAAGCCTCCTGCTGTGATTTATATGGCTAATCTCACCTTAGCAGACCTCCTGTCTGTTATTTGGTGCTTACCCTCACACATGGCAACAACTGAATTTAAAGGAAATCTCTTTGCAAGGTTCTCATTGACTTTTTCTACAGCAATATGTACTGTTTCATTGTCTTCGTGACCTGCTTGAGTGTATAAAGGTATTAGTGAACCTCATGGACCACACCAGGAAGAAGGCAAACATTGCCTTGGTGTCTCCCTGGGAATATGGCTTTTGATTCTGCTGGTCACTGTCCCCTTATATGTCATGAAGCAGACCATCCACATTCCAGCTCTTAATGTCATGACCTACCATGATGTTTTGCCTGAGGAGGTGTTAGTGAGGCACATGTTCAATTACTTCCTCTCTCTGGCCTTTGAAGTCTTTTTATGTTCCCTTCCTTTCTCTCACCCTCTACCTACATACTTATAACCAGAAGCCTCCAATCTTCTGCCCTGAGTGAACACTAAGAAAAGAAAAGGCAGAGGGCCTTCAAACTCATTGTCTCTGTCCTGGCCATGTACTTGATCTGCTTCACTGCTAGTAACCTTCTGCTTATGAAACATTATTTCCTACTTAAAAGCTGAGGCCAGAGCCATGTCTATGCCATATACCTGGTATCTCTGTCTGTCTGCCTTCAAAACCTGCATCAACCCTTATCTCTATTACTTTGTTTCACAAGATTTCAGGGATCATGCAAAGAATGCTCTCCTTTGTGGAAGAATCTGCACTCTGAAACAAATGCAAATATCCATCACTTGAAATAAATTCTCCAGAAAATCCACCTCTTACTCTTCAAGTTCAACCAGTATTAACCTCCTATTAAATTTTCCAGCTCCACTGATGGAGTTTTACAGGAGAATGTGAAGCTGTCTCACCATTGTGGGGAGGCGGCTGCTATTTCTTAAACAAGCAGGTCTTAGCAGAGAGGATGTATATACAGCTTCCCCAGGATTGCTGGAAGCTTCCCGATTTGCATGAGAATAGTCTTCCACATTAACAAAGGTATGTGTCAGAATTCTACCACTCAGATGTTCCGAAAAATGAACTGACAGAGCAAGATATAGGAGGTAGTGAAAAGACAGAATCACAGTTACCTGCTAAAACTACACCTGGTGGGCTGGGAAGATAGGGAGATAGCTCAGTTGGTATTGCCTCACATGTACAAGGCCCTGGGTTTGATCCCCAGCACACACACACACAAAACAACAACAACAACAAAACCACTACACCTGGGTTTCCATCCGAGATTATTTCTCCTACATCTGGGCTCCATCTTACCCTTGGTAGTACTTGAGGGCCTTCAGAGAGAATCAGTGTATCAGTTTGATTCACTGATTTTACAAATGACGACATGAACACGAAACAAGCTGCTCAGAGTTAGATTTCCAACCAATAGCAGTGAGATTAGGTTAGGCAATAGAATTCAAATGTTCAGTGATCAGCGTTTTTGTATGCTTCATTAAAATAACTGGGAATGTTGTTAAAAGTATAGGTTCCTCAGCTTCAGAAAGAAAAGGTCAGACTATGGGAACAGGGACATTTTGTAAACCTGTGTGATTTTTATACACAGGAATTTGAGAAACAATGATCTGAGCTTTGCTTCCACTTGACAAGGTGCCACAACAGTCTTTTTCTCTAAAAAGAGAAGACATCATGAATGTTTTGTACCAGGCACTGTGGCACACGGCTGTAATCCCAGTGGCTCAGGAAGCTGAAGAAGTAGGATCACAAGTACAAAGCTATCCACAGCAACTTGTCCAGGTCCTGAGCAACATAGCGAGAACCTATATCAAAATAAAATAAAATAAAAAATTAAAAGGGGCTGAGGGTATGGCTCAGTGGTTAAGCACCCCTGGGGTCAATTGTTGGTACCAAAATAAAAAAAAAAAAAAGAAAAGAAGAAATTCACCAGGCACAGTGGTACATTCCTGTAATCCCAGTGGCTCAGGAGGCTGAGGCAGAAAGATTGTAAATTCAAAGCCAGACTCAATAAATTTTGAGGTGCTAAGTAACTCATTGAAACCTTGTCTCTAAAGAAAATACAAAATAGGGCTGGGGATGTGGCTTAGTGGTAGAGCAACCCTGAGTGACCTCCCCCACCAAAAATTAATCTCTAATATAAATAAATATTTATCTAATCAATATTCTAAATATTTATATCTGGCACTGTTAAGATTGAAAGAATATACAGATTAACTCTCCCTTTTTTCATTCACCTGCTTTCTAAGGATTTCATAAGACTGTGGCTATAAATGAGTTCACTGCATTAATAGCCACTGTTGCTAGCTTGACTCTAACCTCATCTTCTTCACTCTGAAAAATGCCATCCTTGTAATTCCATTTACAACCTTTTATTTCCTATCATCTTGAGAGTTGCCCTATTTGCTTATTTATAAATTCTACAATGTTCCTCACACAGGTCAATCCAATTGCACAGAGATTATGCATTTGTATCTTGTCCCTTTATGTGATTTTTTTCCAGAGGAATATTACTTTTCCAACATACTCTACAACCAGTATTCCCAAACAGTAAGACCTAGTCAAATGGGGCCACGTGCTCACAAGATATCACAGAATTGGCACTGCCTGAAACACAGGCAGATGGAGGGCAGGCAGCCACTATCATTGACTCAGTAACCTCCTGAGGTCCATAAAAACAACACTGATGGCTTCAATGTAGGTAGGTACATGCCCTATAAAAATTAATAATATGTAATTACATATTTTAATGTGTATATATAGACATAAATGTATACATAATTGTATATGAATTTATTCACTACAGAAAAATAATATATATTATGTATATATATTTATATATTGTATATATATAAACATCTTAATAATATGTTTGTATTTACATATATATATATATATATATATATATATATATATACTAACATCTATCAAAATATATAGTCTTAGTAATATATGTTAAGGACATAATTGGTGGTGAACTTTATATTTTAAGTAGAGTTGGGAGTTGGCAGATTTTTAAAAAATATTGTTTTCACAACTACTTGAAAAAACAGAATTAAATGACTTATGTAAGTGAACAGAAAAATTTAAAGACTATAAATGTAACAACATATGTTAAGGCAGGGGTAATTTCTCAAGTTGTGATATCTAGTGCAGATATTTCTAGTGCTGGTATATGATAGAAAAATCCTGAATTTGAATAAGTGATTTTTGATCTTGATCCCCACCCCCTCTCTCATTTTCCTTCATCGTTTGCTCTCCCTGAACATATATTTCATCCCTTCCAGCAAAACAAATCCCTTTGCCCCTTATCTATCATTCTTGCTAATGGAAGTAGTTATTTCTTATGAAGATTAGGCCATATCAAAAACTGTTTTTTCCCAATATATTCAACATTCTATATTCTCTGAGTAATATCGTCCAACCTTCAAAGCCCTAAATCTTATTAGAAAAACTCAATTATCATTTATTCTAAGGTGTCAAAGCCTGGGAATTATCCATGTTACTATCGCCTCTGCCTGTAGGCCAGAGGCTCTACCCACATCACCACCCTTTCTTTTTCATTAAGAATATTGTACACCAGCATCTGTGTAGCCCTTGTCAGCCTGTTTTGCCTGGAGAGTTTTGGATGTTGACCATCTCTCTGTTTTTTCTGAATCCCTTTCAGTGCAAATTGGCAAGAATGATGGTATAAAATTATCATAAACTCTGTGGGTTTCCCATATCTGTCACAGGGATACAATCTTTTAAACAAGAGTCTTTTCCACATATCTTTCTGAGATATGTGCCTCTCTACTCTCCAAAGATTTCTGAGAGATCTCTGTCACATGGCTAATCTCTTCAAAATGTCTTTAGTGCAACTATGTACTATCATTATCTGTTGCTTCTGAAGAACTGGGAAAACTTTTAGTTTTCCCTCCAGAACCTTTCTTTGTGAAAGAAAATCTTCTATTTTAGTTTTTCTTGCAATCTAGATAGGGCACAGATTTTCCTGAAACTTTAATTTCTGATTATATATTACATAACATTTCTCTTTTAATTTACCTCTTTCCTCTTGCATTTCACTAGAAACAGCACACATACACAAATACACACAAGTTGTGTCTTTAATGTTTGCTCAAAACTTTTCTCCACTAAACTTCCAACTTCACACCTTAAAAACTCTGCTTTCCACATAACAGTAGAGTTCAATACCGTTCCTTTCATAAGTATGATACCAAGCATGGTAGAGATTAAATATTTAAGAAGTAGAAAGAGAGTTGAGCTATACCTCCACAGTAACAGGATCAGAGAGACACATAAATACACTTGCATGGGACCTGCTGAGGAACTTCTAACAATATTCCACTGAAAGGAGACCTGCCGATAACTAGTAAGTCTGTGTGAGGGGTCAGTTTGTCCCAGGCGAGTGAATCTCGGCACGCAGATCAGGGACACAATCCCGCCGGCCGCCACTGAACTGCAGCAAACATACGAACATACTGGGCCCCGCAGGCCTGAGTCTGTGAACTGACTCTAGCGGCTTGGCGCTAGGAACAACACTCCCACGACCCCACCCCACCCCCAGCCGGTTCGGAGCAACACGGATCAGGGACACAATCCCGCTGGCCTCGGAGGCGGCTGGCCTGGGCCCCACAGGCCTGAGTCTGTGAACTGCCTCTAGCGGTTTGGCGCTAGGACATTGGCAGCGCTTAGTGCTGAGTTCCAGCTTTGAGACAGAGGAGAGAAGCGGTCCAGATTGGTTCCAGACACCGGTCGGACCACAGAGGAGGACAGCAGCCGCCATTTCGGAGAGATGATGTAATCATCCCCATGTTCTACTGATCTCAGCTCATTCAGCTATGGAACAGGTGATTTCAGGCTGGTATTTGCCTGCGTCTAGCAGACAGATTTCTTGCTCAGGCTCAGGACTGGGGATCTTGTGGAGAATACTCCTAGAGGCTCGTGCCTGGCAAGGCGTGTGCCGGACACTGAGCAGCTGGATTCTGGTTCCTGGGGCTAACCTGGCCCAGGTCTGAGGAAACTGCGGAGACTGCCAGTGGAGGCCAGCTCCAAGTGGAGCGTGCACTGAGCTTGGGGCGACTGGGTTCTGACTCCCGGAACAGTTTTGACCTGGGGCTGGGGAACCCGTGGGGATCGCTCGCTGGAGCCAGCTCCCAGCGGAGAGTGTATCTGGATGGGAGAGGCGGGGTTCTGGCTACCTAAGCTGCTTTGGCCCAAGGCTAGGGAACCAGCGGTGACTGCTTCTCAGTTAGGGTCCTGCTGGGTCCTGTGGGGGCAGAGTGGAGCTTCCACCTGCGTCCAGAGCAGGCCAAGTGACCCGCCGGCGTGGTATCATGACACCCCAAATGCAGCTGGGACTGAAGAGAGTAGCCGCCCACGCCTAGAATAGGACCAGTGACCCCGCGGCGCGGTAGCCAAGTAACCTCATTTGGAGTAGGGGCTGTGCAGAGCTGCCATCTGAGCAAGCAGGGCAGGCAGACCTGCGGCCCACTGGCAAGACAGGCCAGGTAGCTTGCCAGCGTGGGGGACACGTAACACCGAGGCAGTCGTGTCACACTGGTTGGAGTGGGGGCGGAGCAGGGTTGCCGCACGGGTCCGGAGGGGGCCCAGCGACCCGTTGGAGAGGTAGTCAGGTGCCCCCATTGGGAGTGGGGGCTGTGCAGAACTGCGACCCACCGGCCTAGAGGCCTGCCAGCTTGGTAGACACGTCACACCAATTGGAGTGGGGACCCAGCAGAGCCACCACCCACATCCAGATCAGGACCAACGACCCCAGGGCGTGGTAGTTACGTTACCACAATTGGAGTGGGGTCAGAGCAGAGCCGCCACCTGTGCCCGCAGGGGGGGCAGACCTGTGACCAATCAGCGTGGTAGACAGACCACCCTAATTAGAGGAGGAGCACAGCCACTACCCGCCCTGCAAGGGAGGCTTCCCAACTATACAAGAGCAATATAAATAAATAGGGGGTAAATTTCAAAAACACAACAGTTTCACCAAGCAGAAAGAAATGCGAGCAGTATGAAAAGACAAGGAAAGAAAGGATCATAAGCAATGCAGGTCAACTCAACTTTAGAAGAGGTAATAGCTGCAACAGATGGAATGTCAGATAAAGAGTTCAGGATATATATGCTTCAGATGATCTGAAATCTCAAGGAAGACATGAGACAGCAAAATCAGACAATGAAAGATCACATTGACAAACAAATCCAGGAAGTAAAAGATCAATTCCACAGGGAGATAGAGGTAATAAAAAACAAAAAAATAGAAATCCTAGAAATGCAGGAAACAATAAACCAACTTAAAAACTCAATTGAGAATACTACCTGCAGAGTAGATCACTTAGAAGAGAGAATATCAGACAATGAAGACAAAGTATTTCAACTGGAAAAGAACATAGACAGCTCAGCAAGTCTGCTAAGAAACCATGAGCAGAACATCCAAGAATTATGGGACAATATTAAAAGACCAAATTTAAGAGTCATTGGGATGCAGGAAGGCACAGAGCTCCATACCAAAGGAATAATAGTCTATTCAGTGAAATAATACGAGAAAACTTCCCAGACTTGAAGAATGAGACAGAATCCCAAATCCTAGAAGCCTACAGGACGCCGAATGTGCAAAATCATAAGAGATCCACACCTAGACACATTATAATGAAGATGTCCAACATACAGAATAAGGAGAGAATTTTAAAAGCGGCAAGAGAAAGAAAGCAGATTACATTTAGGGGTAAACCAATGAGGATAACAGCTGATCTCTCAACACAGACTCTGAAAGCTAGAAGATCCTGGAATAACATATTTCAAACACTGAAAAAAAATGGGTTCCAACCAAGAATCGTGTATCCGGCGAAATTAAGCTTCAGGATAGAAGATGAAATTAAAATCTTCCACGATAAACAAAAGCTAAAAGAATTCGCAGCTAGAAAACCATCTCTTCAAAAAATCCTTGGCAAAACATTACAGGAAGAGGAAATGGAAAATAACATTGAAAACCAACAATGGGAGGTAGGACAGTAAAGGGGGGAAAGTACTCAAAGAGGATAACAAATCAGGTTTAGTAACATCAATAAACAAATATTGCCGCGTCCCCTCACCAGCAAAGGAAACACGACACAGGATTCTTCCTTCAGCAGTTTATTCAGGCCTTTATTTTGACATGTCTACTAGCTTCTTCTACTACTACTCCTACTGCTACTTCTACTGCTACTACTACTACTACTACTACTACTACTACTACTACTCCTGCTACGTGCCCCAGCCTTAATAAAGTAGATAAAGCCCCAATGCACAACTGCCACGTGGATCTTTCTCATAGGGTGTTTTACAGCTACGTGCCAACTCTCCCAAAATAAGGAGTTGTTTATCACAGGCCACGGTGCTTATCAGCGCCATCTTGTAATGGCGGCCACAGTACACAGAAACGGCTCACTACAGTTCCCCCTTTTTTGTTTTACTAAGACAATACAGGTGAGAGTAGAGGTCCTATCCCACTGTGCAGAAGTGGCTGCATATGGTCCAGCCTTAAGGAGGCGCCTTCCCCAGATCTGGCTCCATATCAGCCGACGCCTTTTTTCGTGGGGCGGGGCGTGGACGTCTAACCCGCATGCAATAGGCCATGCTCCCCTTGAGGTCCACTCAAGTGGATCACTCAAGTGCAGTGCCTTGCCTCGCATCCTGTATCGTGACGATGGTAGACGAAGGGGGACAGCTGAGGCTGAACTGTGGCTGTTTAGAAATACAACGACAAACAAGTTGGCAGCACCCTGAAAGAAAGGCACAGACAGCAGAAAGGGGGAGAAATTCGGTCGTGACATCTGCCATTGTTAGATAAAGGTCAAGACGTTCCCATGGAATCTCAGGCGGATAAACAGGAGGCCTAGTGAGCTGGCCACTTCGACATGCAGAACAAGGAATTGGGGGCTGGGCCCCGGGGGCCAGGGAAGGCCTGCTATCAGCAAGTTCCCCTCTTTTGTTTATTGCATGTCAAAGGGAATCAAGTAGCCCCTGTCTTAGGTCGTCCACCGCCCCTGCACTGCTTACCCGTCTCTGGGGAGGCCCCATTCCCCTGTCTTAGGTTGCAGTGCAAGCGTGGAAGTTGCCCGTCACTGGGTACTACAAGATCAGCTCAGCGTGTTGTGGCCAACAGGACATTGTCATGGTAACCACCTCCATAAACAGGACCCATGACCATCACCATCAAATGGCAGGTGTAGTTGAACCGTAAGATTAGTTAGTAAAGATCCTAGTGCAGAAAGGCAGGGAGGAGAGGTATGCACAGAGGAAAGATATGGTAGAAGTTCCAGCATTAGAAGAGTGACAAAAGAAGGACATGTCGATCCCAGCGCAATGTTATAATAACTTGGGGTGCAACGACCATGTCAAAGGTTTACTGTTTAAGATGCGCAAGCCAGACTTGAGGTGAGTTGCCATTTTCTAAAGCAGCAAGAGCTTGTATGATCATAGCCTTATCGTGAGCACTGCGGGCCTAGAGGCGACAGAGAAACCACAAACAGAGAAACATACCAAAGCAACACATTGCACCAAAAATGCCTACTCCCACCCACTCCTTAAAAAAGGAAAAAGCAGAAGAAATCCAACGGGTGAATTGTCCCAAAGTCACTGGATCGACATGGGTGTTGTTCAAAACAGCTATCTGAGTCAGTTGAGACTGGATCAAATTTTCTGCCACCATGGACCAATTTCCGGCCAAGTACTCTCCGATGATGCGGGAAGCGTTTCTGAAATCATTAAATCTGACAGAAGTTATGCACAAATGCGTACGTTGGTCAACACAACCCAAAAGCATCAGGTTAGACAATTCTTCTACCTGAGCTTGAGGCAAATCTATCCTTTGATTAGCAGCCAAAATCCCAGATAAAATGTGTTGATTAATTCTACTTTGAGATTTAGAAATTACTTGATTGTATTTTTACTTAAAAGCAAATTTATAGTAAACACATTTATCTCAAATATCTGTAACTGAAAAGGCAGAGTATCTGATAAATGTAAATATAAAACATAAATTATGGGTTTTCTGTTGAAGAAAAACAATTAGGCAAATATATATTAACTAATTAATTAGGCATGTACTAATTAATTTATAGATTAACAAATATAGGTTATCTAAATATCTAAAAATATATATATATTAAGAATAAGAACATGACTTATAATTGTATTAACTTTATGTAACCACGTGGTCTTAAAATATTTGGATCCATTTAAATTTATTTTTAACTAGGAGTGCACTCTTCTATGTGACGTCACTTGATGTAACTGAAATAAGATCCTTGAGTATACATTTTTATTTTTATAGTTAGCAATGAAAATAAGGATTTTTTGGTCATCACAGGAACTTTGCCGGCTTGTTCCTGTGGCGAGCAAATGCATCCTCATAACCTTCAAAATTAAAAGTAAAATATAAAGAAGCATATTTGATATCTCCCATCAATAGAACATTATTTAGTAACACAACTATAGAGAAAAAGTCAGGTTATTTAACTTAGAACTAGCTTAAATTTAGGACTGTAACATAGAAACCTGTGGAATTAAATTTTGTATGAAAAAGATATCTTTCATTAGCATTTACAGGTAGGCATTTTTTAAAAAAATACAGGCTCTGAGCAGCTCCGGTAGAAATCTGAAACACAGCAGTACAGGTTAGTGGCTGGAAGGTGGGACTAGAAGTCCTGTCTGAGTGACTGTGGAAGAACCAATGAGAATGAAAAGTCCTCCCGGAGCCTTGGACTCCACCCACATACAGGGGCAGAACTACTGGAGGCATAGGGAAGGGTGGAGCAGCATCAGGTACTGGCTCCTCCTCTAGATTTTCAACTTCCTCCCCAGAACTGGATTTATTACCCTTCTCACAGCAGGCTTTTACATCTGTTGTTTCCCGTTTTTTCTTTCTTATCTTAGTCTTACGTAATTGTTGTAATAACTTGTCCAATTCCTCAGAACTGTCTGAGCTACTTGTGTCCTTGGGAGTTTTTAACTCAGTCAAGTCCGGATAGAGCCTTCTCCTCTGTTTAACTTCAGACTCCCTTGCCTGTTCACCCCTCTTACTCCTAATACTTTCTGCTACCTCGCTATGTGACCCCTCCGATTTTTCTTCATGCAATTGCTCAAGAACGGCCTGACCCTCGCTCACAGCTTTCTGACATTTACCATCCATTATACACCCCCTCACTAATTTCCAAAGCGGAATGGTACCGCCCTTTAAAGTTCCTTGTTTGTAAGCGAAATCCAGATCTTTCCCTAATTTGTCCCAACTGGGAATTGTGAGACTCCCTGAAAAAGCAAACCAAGGAGCTACAGAGTCAGTTTCTTCTAGAAACCTCTGTAATGTGCTCTGCTTCACTTTAAGTCCCTTAGAACGCAGCAGCCCATCCAAGGCCAGCAAAATTGGGCTTGAGGAGTTAACACCCATAATGTTTTCAAAACTATGAAGTGAAAGTACAAAGCCCCACTCTCTCTTTATCTACAGAGGAGCGTCCTATTTTATTATTTTTTCCCCGCTCTCTCTTTATCTACAGAGGAGCTGCCCCGCTTTAATCGCGGATCCCACTCACCTGGGACTTATTCCCGCTCTCTCTTTATTTACAGAGGAGCGCCCCGCTTTCATTTGCGGATTCCCATTTACCCGGGAATTTATTATTTTTTCCCCTGCTCTCTCTTTATTTACAGAGGAGCGTCCCCCGCTTTAATCGCGGATCCCATTTACCTGGGACTTATTCCCGCTCTCTCTTTATTTACAGAGGAGCTGCCCCGCTTTCATTTGCGGATTCCCATTTACCCGGGAATTTATTATTTTTTCCCCGCTCTCTCTTTATCTACAGAGGAGCTGCCCCGCTTTAATTGCGGATTCCCACTTACCTGGGAATTTACTGGTGCACCACCCTTGACTGCTGAAGGTTCTGGATCCTGGGTTCCAGGAGGTTTCCCAGTCTGGGCCACCAACTGCCGCGTCCCCTAGCCAGCAAAGGAAACACGACACAGGATTCTTCCTTCAGCAGTTTATTCAGGCCTTTATTTTGACATGTCTACTAGCTTCTTCTACTACTACTCCTACTGCTACTTCTACTGCTACTACTACTACTACTACTACTACTACTACTACTCCTGCTACGTGCCCCAGCCTTAATAAAGCAGATAAAGCCCCAATGCACAACTGCCACGTGGATCTTTCTCATAGGGTGTTTTACAGCTACATGCCAACTCTCCCAAAATAAGGAGTTGTTTATCACAGGCCACGGTGCTTATCAGCGCCATCTTGTAATGGCGGCCACAGTACACAGAAACGGCTCACTACAAAATATGGCTAGAAGAACAAACCATATCTCAATAATAACCCTAAATGTTAATGGTTTAAACTCACCAATTAAGAGACACAGGCTAGTAGAATGGATCACTAAACAAGACCCAACAATATGCTGCCTACAGGAGACGCATCTGATAGGAAAAGATATTCATAGACTGAAGGTGAAAGGTTGGGAAAAATCATACCACCCTTATGGACTGCGGAAACAAGCAGGAGTGTCCATACTCATATCTAATAAAATAGATTTCAAGCCAAAGTTAATCAAAAGGGATAAAGAAGGACACCTCATACTGCTCAAGGGAACCATACACCAACAAGACATAACAATCATAAATATATATGCCCCAAACAACTGTGCTGCTATGTTCATCAAGCAAACTCTTCTCAAGTTCAAGAGTCTAATAGACCACCATACAATAATCATGGGAGACTTCAATACACCTCTCTCACCACTGGACAGATCTTCCAAACAAAAGTTAAATAAGGAAACTATAGAACTCAATAACACAATTAATAACCTAGACTTAATTGACATATATAGACTATACCACCCAACATCAAGTAGTTACACTTTTTTCTCAGCAGCACATGGAACCTTCTCAAAAATAGACCATATATTATGTCACAGGGCAACTCTTAGACAATATAAAGGGGTAGAGATAATACCATGCATCTTATCTGATCATAATGGAATGAAACTGAAAATCAATGATAAAAGAAGGAAGAAAAAATCAAGCATCACCTGGAGAATGAACAATAGGTTGCTAAATGATCAATACGTTTTAGAAGACATCAAGGAGGAAATTAAAAACTTCCTAGAGTTAAATGAAAACACAGACACAACATATCGGAATCTATGGGACACATTGAAAGCAGTTCTAAGAGGAAAATTCATTGCTTGGAGTTCATTCCTCAAAAAAAGAAAAAACCAACAAATAAATGATCTCAGACTTCATCTCAAAATCCTAGAAAAAGAAGAGCAAAACAACAGCAAAAGAAGTAGAAGGCAAGAAATAATTAAAATCAGAGCTGAAATTAATGAAATCGAAACAAAAGAAACAATTGAAAAAATCGACAAAACTAAAAGTTGGTTCTTTGAAAAAATAAATAAAATTGACAGACCCTTAGCCATGCTAACGAAGAGAAGAAGAGAGAGAACCCAAATTACTAGCATACGGGATGAAAAAGGCAATATCACAACAGACACTTCAGAAATACAGATGATAATCAGAAATTATTTTGAATCCTTATACTCCAATAAAATAGAAGATAGTGAAGGCATAGATAAATTCCTTAAGTCTTATGATCTGCCCAGATTGAGTCAGGAGGATATAGACAACCTAAACAGACCAATAACAATAGAGGAAATAGAAGAAACCATCAAAAGATTACCAACTAAGAAAAGCCCAGGACCGGATGGGTATACAGCAGAGTTTTACAAAACCTTTAAAGAGGAACTAACACCAATACTTTTCAAGTTATTTCAGGAAATAGAAAAAGAGGGAGAACTTCCAAATTCATTCTACGAGGCCAACATCACCCTGATTCGGAAACCAGACAAAGACACTTCAAAGAAAGAAAACTACAGACCAATATCTCTAATGAACCTTGACGCAAAAATCCTCAATAAAATTCTGGCGAATCGGATTCAAATACATATCAAAAAAATTATACACCATGATCAAGCAGGATTCATCCCTGGGATGCAAGGCTGGTTCAATATACAGAAATCAATAAATGCTATTCACCACATCAATAGACTTAAAAATAAGAACCATATGATCATTTCGATAGATGCAGAAAAAGCATTCGACAAAGTACAGCATCCCTTTATGTTCAAAACTCTAGAAAAATTAGGGATAACTGGATCGTACCTCAACATTGTAAAAGCAATCTATGATAAGCCACAGGCCAGCATCATTCTGAATGGAGAAAAATTGAAGGCATTCCCACTAAGATCTGGTACAAGACAGGGATGCCCTCTCTCACCACTTCTGTTCAACATAGTCCTCGAAACACTGGCCAGAGCAATTAGACAGACAAAAGAAATTAAAGACATAAAAATAGGAAAAGAAGAACTTAAATTATCACTATTTGCAGATGATATGATTCTATACCTAACAGACCCAAAAGGGTCTACAAAGAAGCTATTAGAGCTAATAAATGAATTCAGCAAAGTGGCAGGATATAAGATCAACATGCATAAATCAAAGGCATTCCTGTATATCAGCAACAAATCCTCTGAAATGGAAATGAGGACAACTACTCCATTCACAATATCCCTCCAAAAAATAAAATACTTGGGAATCAACCTAACAAAAGAGGTGAAAGATTTATACAAGGAAAATTACAGAACCCTAAAGAAAGATATAGAAGAAGACCTTAGAAGATGGAAAAATATACCCTGCTCATGGATAGGCAGAACTAACATCATCAAAATGGCGATATTACCAAAAGTTCTCTATAAGTTCAATGCAATGCCAATCAAAATCCCAACAGCATTTCTTGTAGAAATAGATAAAAGAATCATGAAATTCATATGGAATAATAAAAGACCCAGAATAGCAAAAACAATGCTAAGCAGGAAGTGTGAATCAGGTGGTATAGCGATACCAGACTTCAAACTATACTACAGAGCAATAGTAACAAAAACAGCATGGTACTGGTACCAAAACAGGCGGGTGGACCAATGGTACAGAATAGAGGACACAGTAACCAATCCACAAAACTACAACTATCTTATATTTGATAAAGGGGCTAAAAGCATGCAATGGAGGAAGGATAGCATCTTCAACAAATGGTGCTGGGAAAACTGGAAATTCGTTTGCATCAAAATGAATCTGAATCCCTATCTCACGCCATGCACAAAAGTTAACTCAAAATGGATCAATGAGCTTGATATTAAATCAGAGACACGGCATCTGATAGAAGAAAAAGGTGGTTATGATCTACATACTGAGGGATCGGGCTCCAAATTCCTCAATAGGACACCCATAGCGCAAGAGTTAACAACTAGAATAAACAAATGGGACCTACTCAAACTAAAAAGTTTTTTCTCAGCAAAAGAAACAATAAGAGAGATAAACAGGGAGCCTACATCCTGGGAACAAATCTTTACTCCACACACTTCAGATAGAGCCCTAATAACCAGAATATACAAAGAACTCAAAAAATTAGACAATAAGATAACAAATAACCTAATCAATAAATGGGCCAAGGACCTGAACAGACACTTCTCAGAGGAGGATATACAATCAATCAATAAGTATATGAAAAAATGCTCACCATCGCTAGCAGTCAGAGAAATGCAAATCAAAACTACCCTAAGATACCATCTCACTCCAGTAAGATTGGCAGCCATTAGGAAGTCAAACAACAATAAGTGCTGGAGAAAATGCGGGGAAAAGGGCACTCTTGTTCATTGCTGGTGGGACTGCAAATTGGTGCAGCCAATTTGGAAAGCAGTATGGAGATTTCTTGGAAAGCTGGGAATGGAACCACCATTTGACCCAGCTATTACCCTTCTAGGTCTATTCCCCAAAGACCTAAAAAGAGCATGCTACAGGGACACTGCTACATCGATGTTCATAGCAGCACAATTCACAATAGCAAGATTGTGGAATCAGCCTACATGCCCTTCAATAAATGAATGGTTAAAAAAATGTGGCATTTATACACAATGGAGTATTACTCTGCATTAAAAAATGACAAAATCATAGAATTTGGAGGGAAATGGATGGCATTAGAGCAGATTATGCTAAGTGAAGCTAGTCAATCTTTAAAAAACAAATACCAAATGACTCCTTTGATATAAGGGGAATAAACAAGGACAGGGTAGGGAAGAAGAGCTTGAGAAGAAGATTTACATTAAACAGGGATGAGAGGTGGGAGGGAAAGGGAGTGAGAAGGGAAATCGCATGGAAATGGAAGGCGATCCTCAGGGTTATACAAAATGACATATAAGAGGAAAGGAGGGGTAAGATAAGATAATACAAATGGAAGAAATGATTTACAGTAGAAGGGGTAGAGAGAGAAAAGGGGAGGGGAGGGGAGGGGAGGGGGGATAGTAGAGAATAGGACAGACAGCAGAATACATCAGACACTAGAAAGGCAATATGTCAATCAATGGAAGGGTAACTAATGTGATACAGCAATCTGTATACGGGGTAAAATTGGGAGTTCATAACCCACTTGAATCAAACTGTGAAATATGATGTATTAAGAACTATGTAATGTTTTGAATGACCAACAATAAAAAAAAAGAGAGAAAAAAAAAGAAAGAGAGTTGAAAAAATTTATGTTCTTTTGTTATCAACTTAGGAGTGAAGCATATAAAGCAATTCTTTGAAATGATTGTCTCCACATTTGGGACAAATGATCAAGAAAATAAATAAATAATGCATTTTTGGGGGGTTACTCTTTTTATATGGTTACGAGATGTACTTTCAGTTGTAGTCTTTCCAATCACCTGGATAATGAAAATTTTGATGTCTTTGATTATTGTTGACTCCTTTTTGAACTTTTTATTAAACAACAAATATTTAAACATGTATTTACAGTCTTCTGGTGATGCCCTAAATCTATATATATATGTCAAACAATAGATAAACAGAATATAAAACTAGGAATTCAGTCTTTCCATCTCATTATAATATAATCAAATTTGCATCATTATCTTATTTTTTAATGTTTTAAAGAGATTATCAGAAAAGTTTGGCATAAACATCAGTCATTAACATAATATTACATAGTCCAAAAAGTGGAAATTCAACCTAATTTGTTCTGAGAGGTATTAAAAATTACACAGTACAGGACTGCCCCACCAAACCAGCAGACCCATTCCAGAGCCCAGGGCCAGGCCTAGGACTGCCACTTCCAACGTGAGAGAGAGCCTAGGCCAAGGTTCTGCCCAAGACTGCCCTGCTAATCAGCAGACACATGCTGGAGACCAGGGCTAGCCAATTTCCATCTTGGAACACAGTAGCCTCCACCTTGGGACAACAGATAGGGCCTGGAGGCAGCTGCACCTCTGAACAGGCAACCCAGCCCTTCAACCCCATCTCTGAAAGTGGTTTCAACCTTCTTGGGACACCTCCACTGCTATCTTGAGTTACCACCACTATTTCTACCATCCCCCCTTTAGTTGCAGTAGTGTTTATTGTGGGACATCGGCCAGGGAATAGAAGTCCAATGCCAAGATGAGGTATAGGTAATCTTCAGGGACACGACAAGATTATAGGGTACAAACTGTAATACCTCAGATCTGCACTGTAAGAAAGGGAGACACATAGAAAACATGAAAAAAAAAAAACACAGGAGAAAAGTGCCCCCAAACAAATGAAGATACTAAAATAAAAGAATGAATGGACAGATCAGTTGATGAAATGTCAGAGAAGGAGTTCAGAATGCACATAATTAAAATAATCTTCAAATTAAGGAATGACTTAAGTGAGCAAATACAGGCAAAAATGTATCACTTCAACAAAGAGATAAGAGAGCAAATATATGCAACATTTGATCACACCAACAAAAAGAGATCAATTACAGGTAGCAAAAGATTACTTTAAGAAAGAGAGATTCTGGGGAAAAAATGAGAAATACTTTAAATGAAGAAGACAATAAAATATAATAAAACTCAATAGAAAACATCATCACCAGACTAAATCACTTGGAAGAAAGAACATCAGATAATGAAGACAAAACATACAATTTTGAAAATAAAGATGACCACATAGTGAACATGGTAAGAAACCATGAACAGACCATGGAAAAATTATGGGATAGCATTAAAAGATCAAATCTAAAATTTATTGGGATAGAGAAAGGCACAGAGATTTAAACTAAAAGAATGTGCAATCACTTTCATATTTTCTTTTTTTTTTTTGAAGAGAGAGAGAGAGATAAGAGAGAAAGAGAGAGAGAGAATTTTTTTAATATTTATTTTTCAGTTTTCAGTGGACACAACATCTTTTATTTGTATGTGGTGCTGAGGATCGAACCCAGTGCCCCATGCATGCCAGGCAAGTGCTTTACCGCTTGAACCACATCCCCAGCCCTCCATATTTTCAACTTATCAAAAGAGGTAAAAAAATACAATGAAAACTACAGAACACTAAAGAAAGACATTGAAGAAAAATTGAGAAGATGAAAAGATCTCCCATGCTCTTGGATAGGCAAAATTAATATTGTCAAAATGGCCATACTACCCAAAGTGCTATACAGATTTAATGTAATTCCAATTATAATCCCAATGTCATTCCTTATAAAAATAGAAAAAGCAATCTTGAAATTTATTTGGAAAAATAATAGACTCATAATAGCCTCTGCAATCTTTAGCAGGAAGAGTGAATCATGAAGCATCACAATACTGGACTTTAATCTATGCTACAAGGCTATAGTAACAAAAACAGCATGATATTTACACCAAAATAGACATGTAGATCAATAGTACATAATAGAAGATACAGAGAAAAACCCACATAAATAAAGTTATCTCATACTAGACAAAGGTGCCAAAAACATAAATTGGAGAAAAGATAGCCTCTTCAACAAATGGTGGTAGGAGAACTGGACATCCATATGCAGCAAAATGAAAATAAACCCCTATTTCTCACCATGCATAAAACTCAACTCACAATGGATCAAGGACCCAGGAATTAGACTGGAGACTCTATGCCTAATAGAGGAAAAGATAGGCCCAAATCTTCATCACATCAGATCACGCCCCATCTTCCTTAACAAGACTCCTAAAGCACAAAAAATAAAATCAAGAATCAATAAATGAGATGGATTCAAACTAAAAAGTTTCTTCTCAGTGAAAGAAACAATCAATGAGGTGAAAAGAGAGACTACATTTTGGAAGCAACTATTTGTCTCATACACATCAAATAGAGCATTAATCTTCAGGATATATAAAGAAGTCAAAAAACTCAACACCCCCCAAAAAACAAACAACCCAGTCAATAAATGAGCTAAGGAGCTGAACAGACACTTCTCAGAAAAAGATACAATCAATCAACAAATATATGAAAAAGTGTTGAACATCTCTAGCTGTTAGAGAAATGCAAATAAAAACTACTCTAAGATTTCATCTCACTATAGTCCCAATTGCAATTATCAAGAATACAAAAAAATAGTAAGCGTTGGCAAGGATGTTGGGGAAAAGGCACACTCACACATTGCTGGTGGGACTGCAAATTGGTGCAACCACTCTGGAAAGCAGTATGGAGATTCCTTAGAAAACTTGGAATGGATCCACCACTTGAACCATCTATCCAGTTCCTCAATCTATACACCAAAGACGTAAAAATCAGCATATTATAGTAACATAGCCACATCAATGTTTACAGTAGCTCAATTCACAATAGCTATACTGTGAACAAACCTAGATGCCCTTCAATAGATGGATGAGTGGATAAAGAAACTGTGGTATACATACACAAGTGAATATTGCTCAGCAGTAAAAGAATAAAATTATGGCGTTTTCAGGTAAATGGATGGAGTTGGAGAATATCATGCTAAGCAAAATAAGCCAATTCCAAAAAAACCAAAGCCCAAATGTTCTCTCTGATAAGGGGATGTTGATCCATAATGAGGTGGAACATGGGAAAAATGGAGGAACTTTGATTGGACAAAAGGGAGGGTAGGGAGGGAAGAAGGTATAGGGGCATGAAAGATGGTGAAATGTGATGGACATTATTATCCTAGGTACATGTATGACTTTACATATGGTGCAATGCTACATCATGTTCAACCAGAGAAATGAAATATCTTTGGTTATTGATTTCTACTTTTACATCATGCATTTATGTCTATATTCTGAATTGTTACTATATGTAAGATTACTAGATATTTCTAAATAATATAATGGTATATCTCTAGAACATGGAAATTTAAGAAGGTGCATAAATAATTTCTCATCTTGTGAGTAAAAGTTAAATTTAGATGACTTGTTTATGTCTTTTGAATTTCCTTCATTGTAATTTCCAAAAGTACGGCTAATACCCACTAAGCACTCTAAAATGTCATAGCTAAATGGATAAGTTTGCTGTTTTATTTTCCTTTGTCTTGATGTATGCTTCCTGACTAATTCTTTATTTCTCTGCATATTTAAATTTACTTTCAAATGATAAACAAATTTTACCAAGGTAATATTTATTAAAATATTGAAAAATAGTTCTTGCTACTTGTGTTGGTTGAATTTATTGAATGCCAACACATATGCCAAACACTTTTCTAGGCACTAGATACAAAGTAGTTGTAAAAGAGAAAGAGAATATGTTTGTTCTATTAAACTTACTGATTGGAGCAAATTACTTACAGTAAGTTGAGTTTAAAATATATTTGATATAGTCATTAGTACTATAAAGATTTTTAAAAAATTAAAATATGATCAAGAATAATTACAGTAAAACTTTAAATGGTGGTTAAGGGAGATATTTTGAAAGACTTTTATTTAAACAGACCAAAATAAGAGGAGAAGACAGTAGTAAATATTTGGGGAAGAATATTCCTTTAAATTATAAGAAAATTTGAACAAAGGAGAATTACATTCATATGTATGTATTACATGAGTTAATATGATTTAAGAAATAAGAGTTCAGTGTCAGAGGAATGTGGTAGAATATAAAATGGGAGAAAGGTAGAGAATTAGTTCTAAAGGGAGAAAAAAATAATGGTAAGGATTTTAAATTATATTTGATGTGTAAAGACACTGGTTGAAACAATGATAAAAATGATTGAAACAATGATAAAAAATTGATACATTTTAAAAAGCTGCTTATATGGAGAATATAGTGAAGGAAAAGTAGAATCATGAAGAGTAGTTTAAAATTATTGTGGTGGATGCACTGAATTATTTTATTGAGGGATGAGAAAATATATACATTTTTCCCAAAATAAGTCACCTTGCTTGCAAGGATTGCTTATAATAAAATTCTCACAAAATACAAAGAAACACATAATCTTTTCAGATTTAATACTTACCCATCATTTGAATAAATACAGGATGAAAATCTTTGGGCATAGTGTTTTTTGTTTGTTTTGTTTTGGGTATAATGTTTTTTAAACTATGGATGATGGATACGAGAATCATACACATGCTTTCAACTAAAAAAAATAAAGTTTTTTTTAAGTTGGTTGCATTATTGGCTATAATCCTTTGCCATTTCTTTTATCTATACTCTTTGGCACATAACTTTAAGTGCAATTTGTAATAGACAGGGTTTGCTAAAATATATATGGCTTCTGAATTCAGTCATTTGATTCACTTTGAAAGATTAAGCATATCACAGAGCTAAAAGATGATCATTTGATTATTTCTGCTTCTGATTTTGCCCTCTGCTATCAACAATGTGCCTAGGTTAGTCTAAGATGAAGTATTAGAAATACATGCACCAATCATGATTCCCTCCTGTCTTAGCCAGAGCCACCAAATATCAGCAACATTTTAACCAACAACCAGAAGGCAGAGCCTGCTAGCCAGTCTTGCTTACATTAGCTAAATTCCTTAGATTCCTGGGCTAATAATTTATTTGTTTATTTCACTAAGGTTTCAGGATTGTGATGCAACATAACTGTGGAAATACTTAATCAATAGCTATGGTAAGAATATGTGATTATAAAAAGTTTAATATATGAAATTTCTCTTAAAGTACACTAATCCATTTTGAGAATTACAACTTAGTATTTAGAACTCTTAGGTATTAAAAATATCTAAACCACTATACGCATATGAATTAAAATAGAAAAGAGGATTACATTTCTACTTTTTTCTTGGAATCCTGGGAAAAGTCTAACAACATGAGAGAGCTCTAGTATATAGAGAGATCAGGAAAGATTAGTACAAAAAGAGTCTCAAAGTTATATACACCCTGAACACCCATTTCATGCCACATACCCATGAAATGCAATGCAATCTTAAATTTAAAGAAATTGAAAATTCTGGAAAAGCAAGAATAAACTAACAAAAAGAGGTTGAGTTAATCTATCAATGAATTAAATCAGAAGTGATTGTTAGCTGGGCATGGTGGTTCACACCTGAAATCCCAGAGGCTTGGGAAACTGAGACAGGAGGATTGCAAATTTAAAGCCAGCCTCAGCAATTTAGCAAGGCCCTAAACAACTTAGTGAGTCCTGTCTCAAAATAAAAGTAAATAAATAAAAAGGACTGGGGATGTGGCTCAGGAGTTAAGCATCCCTGTGTTCAATCCTAGATACCCCCCAAAAGTCATTTTTTATTTAAATAGATCTGAATAGGTATGATGATTGCTTTCTGAGAACTGAGTATATATAAGAAATTGTAAGGAAGTTGTATAGTTAGAAAAAAAATGTATTTCTGCATATGAGTCAAGTATAGATACTATATTGCATATTTTAATTATATTTATTGTCTCTCTATGATGAATGGCTTTTACATTATTACCTCTATGTAGATATTTGCATTGGAAAGAAACTCTACAAAAGCAATATAAATTTAGAGACTAACAGAACATTTGCCATTACTAGAACATACACTTTGTCACAAAACTCTTCTTTACCTTTTTTTCTTAATGAAACATCCATTTCATTCACAAAAATACTGATCATTCATTTCAGTTTCCTTATCTATGTATGAAAATGATAATATGATATAATTTTACAAGCATTTAAAATGTGTAAAGATCCATAAAATTGGGCTTTGTTTTCTCAAAGTTCAGGATGTCTTTTTTAGTGATACTCATATTTTGGATATGGCACAACCACAGTTATATCGTTTTTAATGAGAACTAACACATAGTTACTGTTGTCCCAGAGGAACCCTGATCGATTTTGTTTTTTCTCACGTAGACTCTCACTTTTGTAACTACAAGCAGTTATTGCTAGCATAGCAACTCTAAGAAAACATTATAAACCATTAAGCAATAAGTGTCCCTGAGCTTTTATTTTACTATAGAGGGTAATGTGAAGATTGAGTTTGAATTGAGTGAGTCAAATAGCCAGATATGTTACAAACAGAACTTTAAACAATTAGATGAAAATAGAAAATACACATAAATATCTCACAACTTCAGATCAACAAATACAAAAATGTTTTGCCCATTAACCTGGGAAGTAGAATGAGTCAAGCATTAACAGAAAGCATCTAGGAATTGCTTGTTTAATATATGCTTACTGCTTACCTTCTATGTGATGCATCTAGACTCCAGGGATAGAGAAATGATTTTTTGTTGTTGTTCTTTTGGTACTGAGGATTGAGTCCAGGGTGTTTTACTATTGAGCTACATTCTCAGACCCCTTTTTTATTTTTACTTTGGTATAAGATCTTGCTGAGTTGCTTGGGGCTTTACCAAATTGCTGAGAATAGCCTCAAACTTGTGATCCTTCTGCCTTAGCCTCCCAAGTCGCTGGGATTATAGGCAAGCACCACTGTCCCCAAAAGAAATGAATTTGTTTAAAGACAAAACTTTGTTCTTTTGTATATTTTAGTATAGTAAATATTTTCCTTCTTTATTTTTCTGTTTTCTTATCTATTTCACTATATTAAAGACCAATGATGAGACAATATTATACTTGTACATCAATCTATTTTAATAAATAGGACAGGTTTTTTTGCCCTCAAAATACTGCCAGTTTGGAATATTTACATGGTGTCTAGAGTTATGCAAAGATAAGCCAATTGACTTTTCCTTTCCAAAATACAGTTGCTTAAGTTTTGCATTCAGATTCGTAAAATGAGAGATAAATTTAATGAATCTAAAATTCTTAGTTGTGAAAGTGATTTGAGTGTTGGGAAGTAAAAATACTATGAATCTCAAGTCTATAGTAACTCTCTAATATATCTACAATTTAACATCCATATGAAAATAATAACCTCTTTTGAACTCCTTCCTGCATATAATACGACTTGATATTTGTGTTTTTAAGAGAAACATTAGTAGTTAAAATAACTCAATTCCCTGCATTGAGGACAATAAACCTACTGCTATTTATGAAATCTCTCTGGCTGAATTATTCACTTAATTGCATCCACAGGATGGACAGGACTGTAAGGCACAAAGAAGCCCATTTACTGGCGTCTTGACCCTGGTCCAGTTAGAAAATCTCTTCTTGTTTCCCGTTCCTGCCACCGTATGCATGGACAGTTGACCGACTTTTACTTAGAGTCTTCAAAATTGTTGCAGCTATCATCAGTTCACAAATTGCTCTTTTCCCTATAGCAAAGACAAGTTCATTTTCTGTAAGTTTGCAGAGACTCTTCACTGGAATATAAAGTGGGGCTGTCAGAGGTGGAGGGGGGGAAGCATGCTTTTCCATCAATCAGATTCAATAGAAAATGAAGTCTACTGTAAAATTGTGCTTCTGTCATTCAAGGTCAAGGGATTGTTAAATAACATCACTCAAAGGATTCTGAAGCAAGTCTTCTCCCTTATCCCTGTTCCTGAATCTATGAGATGGCTTCTTCCTCTTAATGCACTTTACCTAGAAAAGTGGGAGCAAAACAATGTCATAAAGGAAACTTTTATTACTTAACAGGAAAATTACGTTTTCATGCTACAATACACACACACACACACACACACACACACACACACACACAGGAGACCAAGTATTCATCTGCCCTCCACCCATCTCAATTTTCTCTGATTCTCCCCTTCTCTATTCTGTGCTCTGGGCCCTTGACATTTATATTCTGTTTGGCTTTCTTGTCCTCTTACTATTGTTTTGATACACTCATGGAAGTGAACATTGGGAGGTTGTTAAGAAAAAAAAAAAGCATTGGGGGATGACTATTTAGTGTTGGTTGCATTAAAGATGAATCCAAGGTAGAGTACCTACACCTTTTGGGAAATTTTATAGCTATTGTTATGTCTACTCAAGCTCAGTCTGAAAAGACTGTAGCCATCTGAGACTAAAGAGCTATCTGAAGTATTAGTGTTCTGAGGCTAAAAGTGCCAAGGAAACAGAAAAGGAAGGAAGATTTTTTTTATTGGTCTCAGTTCACCTTGGTTCCTCGGGTGGAAAGTACTTTCGAACAAAGTATGGGATGATTTTTAAAACCTAATTCCACCAAAAAGAATACACATAGTATAAAAGAGAGAGTCCATAACTGCCACTGCCTTGTAGAACAATGAACTTATTTAGAAAATAAAATATAGAAAAAACTAGACACATTGGCTAAATTAGTTTTATCTCATCATCATTATTTTTAAGGAAGGCTAATGCAAATTTCTCAGTTTTAATTTTATTTATTATCCTTTTTATTATGGTAAGAACACATAATATGACCTTTTCCCTCAATAAATGTTAAGTATTATTCACTATAAAAACAATGTTCCAAAACAGATCTCTAGAGGGTTTCCGTCTTTGTTATCTAAAACATTATAGCCCTTGAGGAATAATTCCCAATCCTCCTCACTGCATTCCTTGTAAACCACCATTCTTCTTTCTGCTTCTATGAATTTGACTCTCACATTTATGGAATGACAAATATGGAGCAAAATGAAAATGTACTGATTTCTAGTACATTATTACTCCATAGGCAAAGTTGCCAAATCAGTAAGCACAGAGATTTGTACTTTGATCTTCAGTAGGTCAATAGATGGTTTCAAAAGCAAAGTTTGAGGCAAACATTAAGTGTGCTCCCTGAAAGAGCATACACCTGTGAATGACCACACTTTTCCACTGCTGCACTATCTCCAGTTTCTTCTCAGCAACATCAAGGATACATGAGGGAAAGAAAATAAAAACTCTAAGGTCAAAACTAATGCCGGGTTGCTTTATTAGTGCTATAAGGCATTGATAGTTTGAATCTTTTTATTACTCATGCAAAATTGCACATATTCCTTTATGCTGACTTTTAATTTATCATGAACTGTCATGCTAATGGAAATGTCTTATTTGTAAATAAGTATTCATAATTTTGTTACCAATGGTGTTTTTATCTAGAATTTGAAAAACAAGAGTTTCACAGTGTACGTGTATGTGTATATATCACCAGTAATTCAAGGGATAAATAAGATGCTAAACAAGGCTGCAGACTGGCCTTTACTCAAGTACCACAAAGTAGACACTTCTTCCTGCCTTTACCATACCAGTGCCTCGGCTGCTCAATCCAGAAAGTTAAATTACATTAGACAACATAATGGCATTCCCTTCATGTTTTACAAGTAATCCAATAAAACCAGTCATTATCTTAATATCAGACAGAGGTCATGAAGTATGGCCCCTGGGCTTAATCTGGCCCATCACCTGTTTTTGTACAACACACGAACTAAGAATGCTTTTTATCTTTTTTGATTGGGGGAAAATAGTCAAAAGAGTGACATTTTGTGATATGAAAATTATATGAAATTTAAATTCAGCATTCATAAAAAGTTTTCTTGGAACACAGCCCCCCCCCAAAAAAAAGATGTATCTCATATATGGTAGCATATAGGATCTGTTTTTCAGTAACTGACTTAACTTTATTTAATATAATTTCTTCCTGGTATGTCTGTGTTATGCATATGATTGGATGTTCTTTTGTTTTTAAGGCCAAATAGGATTCTGTTGTATATAATCTATTTTCTTTATTCATCATCTTTGGGATATTTCAGTTGTTTGAACAATTTAGCTTTGTAAATCATGCTACAATGGACATTGACATGGTCCTGATTTTAATCATTTTGGCTATATATTGAGATGTGAGATTACTGGGTCATACAGTCATTCTATTTTTAATCATTTGAGGAAACTTTATACTGTTTTTCCTAGCAGCCTAACCATTTTACACTTACAACAGTTCATAAGTGTTCCTATTTTTCCATAGCCTCATCAGCTCTTTTGTTTTCTGAGTTTTTGTTTGTGTCAATAGTGACCATCCAAACGTGTATAAGGTGATATACCATTGGGATTATAATCAGATTTCCTTGACTAATGTTAATTTTGAGAAATTTTTCATATGCCTATTGGATATTCATGTGTCTTATTTAGAAAAATATTAATTCAAGTTTTTGGCCTGTTCTTTAATTGGGTTATTGGACTGGTTTTGATAATTATTATTTTTTTGTCTTGTTTTACTATTGAGTTGTAGGCCTTTCTACATGAGTTGACTATTAACTTGTTACAAATAAATGATATACAAATACTGCCTCCTAGTTATAGATAGTCTTTACATTCTGTTCATTATACTTTTTGCTGAGCAGTAGATTTTTATTTTAATATAGTTCCATTTTCAGTTTTGCTTTTGTTGCTTATGACTTCTTGTATTTTAGCCAAGAAATCATTGTCAAGATCAATACCAAAAAACCTTTTCTTTATGTTTTCTTCTAGGAGTTTTCCAATTTGGGTTCTTAAGTTTAAGTCTTTAATCCATTTGATTTAGTTTTTATGTAATGGGTATGATAAAGTTTCAATTTCATTATTTTTCATGTGGCTATTCAGGTTATCAAATATTATTTGTTGAAGAGATCCTCATTTTCCTGTTTTGTGCATTATTAGCACTATTTATACAGGTCAATTCACTTTACGTACATGGGTTTATTTCTAACACGTCCATTCTATCCCATTGATCAATATTTCTGTCTATAATGGCAGCGTATTTTTTAATTCTTATAACTTTGTTATATGTTTTAAAATCCACAAGTGTGACAGCTTATCTTTTTTAAAAAATCAAGTTTGTTTTGACTATTAAGACTGTGATTGTAGAATTTTCTATTTATATAAATGCCAAATGTCATTGGAATTCTGACAGGATTCATTCTTGGATTTATAGCTCATTTCGAATAGTATGGACATTTTTACACTATTAATTTTCCAATCCATGAGAACAGGTTATATTTTTTATTAATTTATAACTCCTAAAATTTCTTCCATCAATATATTATAGTTGTACATTGTATATAACTTCCTTATTAAATGTATTTATAAATATTTTATTCTTTTTAAACACTATTTTAAATAGGTTTTTATAATTTATCTTTCAATATTTGTCATTCATTTACAAACAAAGTTTATTTTCTGTATTAGGCTAGTACTCTGCACATTTACTGAACTAGTTTACTGCTTTTATCAATGTTTAGGTTCAATTCTTAGTTTTTTTTACATATGTATGAACAACTTGTGAAAAATGACAATTTTATTCTTTTCTTCCTAGTTAGGATGCATTTAATTTCTTTTTCTTGTCTAATTGCTATAAGACTTCCAGTAATATGTTGAATAGAAGTGCAAGTATAGACATATTTGTTTTGTTTCTGATTTTAGAAAAACATATTTTTAGTTCTTCTCCTTTCAGTATACTATTAGCCATAGATTTTTCATATATGGTCTTCATTATTTTGAGACAATTTCCATCTTTATCAATTTTGTTGAAATATTTTAGCATAAAAGAGCATCAAAATTTTTCAAGTGCTTTTTCTGCATCTTTAAAGAGGATCATGTTTTTTCTTTTCATTTATTTTGTTACAGTAGTAAATAACATTAATTAATATTTGTATGATTAACCATCTTTTTTATCTAAGCAATAAGTTGCATTTCATCATAATGCATACTCTAAATGTGCTATGGAGTTTAGTTGACTAGTATTTTGGTATTAATGAATTCACGTTCATCAGCCCTACAAATTTCTTTACTGGTAGTGTCTTTGCCTGGATTTGGTGTTAGAGTAGTGCTGGCTTCATAAAGTTGGTTCAGAAGAGTTTCTTTCTTGTTAGTATTTTGGAAGAGATTGGGAATCATTATCATTAATGCCTGTTTAAATATTTGGTATAATTCATCATTGAAATTATTCAGTTCTTGAGTTAGTTTTCTTTGTCGAGGGGTTTTTGAATAGTTATCCAATCTCCTTAACAGTTACAACTCTCTGTATATTTTTATCTCCTCTTCCTCCTCCTCCTCCTTCCCCTCCTCCTCCTCTTCTTCTTCTTCTTCTCTTCTTCTTCTCCTCCTCCTCTTTAAGAATAAAGTAACATGATTAGTTAGTGTAATAGAAATGAAGAAATCACAGCCCTCATAGGGAAGGTGTCCCAAGAGAGGGACACCTCTCTCTTTCTCTTTGTACTCTTCATCTTCATGATTCAATCTTGGTAAGTTTCATGATTTTCTAGTTTCTATAATTGTTGTCTTATAATTTTTTGTTACAATTAGTGAATTGTCTATAACTCATTTAAGCTCTGTCAATGCTGTGATGAGCAGTAAACATATATTTACAAATGCTATATCTTCCTGATAAACTTACTATTTTATCATTATGTAATATCAGTTTTTGTCCTTATGATATTTATTGACTTAAAGTCTGTTTTGCCTAAGTATGCCCATCTCTATTTTATTTTGGTTACTATTTCTATAAAATATTTTTTCTAAACTTTCACATTTAGTCTATGTGCCCTTAAATCTACACTGAGTATTGATAGGCAGCTTATAAGTTTATATTTTTTTAATCTTTTTAACCATTTTATGCCTTTTCATTTGGACCACTCAATTCATTTACATGTGAAGTAATTATTGGTAGGAAAGTATTTTTACTGTTGAATTGTTCATTTTTTTATGTCTTCTGATATTTTTTAAATATTTTTTTAGTTGTTTGATATAAGATAGTTGTAACAATTACTAATATGGCATTATGTAAAATTGTGGATGTGTAACCGACGTGATTCTGCAATCTGCATTTGGGGTAAAATTGGGAGTTCATAACCCACTTCAATCTAATGTATGAAATATGATATGTCATGAGCTTTGTAATGTTGTGAACAACCAATAAAAAAATAAAAAAAATAAAAAATAAAAAATAAATATATTTTTAGTTGTTGATAGACCTTTATTTTATTTATTTATATGCTCTACTGAGAATCAAACCTAGTGCCTCACACATACCAGGTAAGTGTGCTACCACTGAGCCCCAGCCCCAGCCTTCTTTCTGTCTCTATTTCTTCAGTCCCTTTTTTCTTTTGTTGTCTTCTTTTGTTTTTAGTGATTTTTTTTTTTGTAGTCACAGGCTTTTTTCCCATCATTTCTTTTTGTGTCTCTTATTTAAGTATTTTCTCTATCATTATGATGGACTTATATAAACATTATATAGTTATATTAAACAGATAATATCAAAGTTATTAAAATTCTATACTTTTTCTCCCTTACTCTTACTTCCTATCAATGATGTTAAATTTTGCATCTTTTTAACATTTTATTCATATATATATGCATATAAATATACTTTAGTTTTTAGTTTTGCCTTTAAATTTAAATTTTAATTTAGTTTTGCCAGAATGGAAAGTGATTTATATGCTACTTTCACAATATTTCGCACCTATCTGTATGTTTACCTTTGCCAGCTTATTTCTTAAGCATTCGTATTGTTGTTTGGTGCACTTCTGTTTCAGAGTTTATAAATTATTTGTTCCTACGTGAGTCATGGACAATATTTCTCATTTTTTAAAAAAATTTCCTTTACTAGTTGTTCTAGTATTTATTCATTAAGAAGAAGATCCTGGGCTGGAGATGTGGCTCAGCGGTAGCGCGCTCGCCTGGCATGCGTGCGGCCCGGGTTCGATCCTCAGCTCCACATACCAACAAGGATGTTGTGTCCGCCGAGAACTAAAAAATAAAAAAAATATTAAAAATTCTCTCTCCTCTCTCACTCTCTCCTCTCTCACTCTCTCTTTAAAAAAAAAAAAAAAAAAAAAAAAAAGAAGAAGAAGATCCTGTCTTCACAATTTGACCTTGCAACAGAAGACAACAATTAGCTGAGCTAGAGATTATGGACCTCTCTACATTCTCCATTTATATTTACCTTCTTAGTGTGTTTTGCTGCTTCATTTTCTCAGGAGTTTGTAATCTTTTATTTCATTCTATTATCTGTTTGGTATGTATGGGTCTTCTGGACTAGCAACATTCAGGAGATCTGTTTTTGTATGTGTGTATGGTGGGGATGGGGGGGTCAATGATCCCCTGGGAATCCATCCATATAATAAGATGGATAAAAATGAAGTCAGTTCCTGGGGCAGACATGTAAAAATAGTGAACATCTGATAAAGGTATCAGTCTTCTCTTACTTCTCCAAAGTAAGTTACTGGGAATTTTCCTCAATCTGTCATGTTGAGCTGACAGAAGTTCTTTAATAGGTGAATGTACATTATCCCATAATTTTGTTTCTGCTCTCAGCAGCCCCTGGACATCCAGAGTATACCAAGCCTTGCCAGTGCCAAGAAACACATCAGATGAAGGCTTGTCACTTGGAAAATCTCCTAAAATGGTGGAACATTACAGAATGGTCCAAGTCTTTCCCTCTTCCAGTAATCATCTAGGAGCTTGGGATAACGTCTCAATCATGTGACATTGAGCAGAGGGTATATGTCCTGGCCAGGGAATGAATATTAGTTCAAGTTCTTACCATTTCCTATTCTTCTGAGGCTTGTGTACTGTGTCTGATCATACCAGCAGTTTGAGACAAGCAAGAAAGAACTCAATTCCTAGGACACACCCCAAAATTTGAAACACATAGATTTATGGTCTCAACTCTTTCTCCAGGGAGAAATTGGGATATGAGGATATAAGGTTTTCTTCTAGCTAACCCTGTAGTGATCCAGGAGAAGAACCTCTGACAAATTCACACGTGCAAGTAAAAACCACCATATATGTTGTCATCATTTTCAACATGGAGTCTTTTTTTCTCAGTGATCAGTTCAGTAAGACAGAAGCATCATTTGGGTCATCTGCAGAAAGTCAGAACCTTTGACATATCTCACAGTTTTTTCCTTAGCTTTTCAAGGAGAGGCTTTTTTTTTTCTGGGGTTTTCTTCCTATAACAGTATATTCTGCAAGGGAGTGGGGTTATGGTGACAGGGTGCTTTGAATTTTCCAATCAGCTTTGGTGCCTTTGCCTTTGTGCTCCACCTCTGGTACAGGAGGCTTTGAATTGATTTCTGGATTTCTCACAAAGGGAATTATTCTATGCATTGTTGTCGAACTCTTGCATCCATCTGGGAAAAGAAGGTCTCTATTCTACCTTCTTGTTGAAAGCATTCTGCAAACTTATTTTTAAGGCCTATTTGCTGTTAATAAAATTTCACTCACTTCTGAAATATTTTATTATATAAAGTATCTTTTTATTACCTAGTATTTTTTAATAAAAAGAACAAAAACTACTAAGTGATGATGACAATAATTGTTCTATAATTATTGTAATGATCTGTCACCCTACACAAGATTTATCTTCAAATGTTAACTAAAAGAACTAAGAAGATGGTTATTCCAGTTACAGCCATAAACTAAAGTACTAAAAGAAAGTAAATATGATAGAAAGAGACAGCAGTAATAGCAAGCTTGAGATGCAATAACCTAAATGCTGCCATTCTGATAATGTATATTCTGACTAAACAGACTACAATCTGTTTCTATTAAAAAAAAAAAAACACGTATGTCATTTACTTTAGAAGATAGATATATGTACTTTAGGATCTGGCTCAGATAGTTTCTTTAAGGTTCTAATAATATTCATTATGATGATAATTTATGTATAGAGTCCTTGTTTGTTATAAATATTTAATATGAATGCATTTAATAAATATATGTAATTGAATATTGATATGGTAAACTTTATACAAGGAAAGACTGTTGAGAGCCGCAGCCAAGTTGGGATGGAGCCTGGCATTTTGCCAGAAGGAGTGGTTGGGAGGTGACACCAGCAAGCCATTGGGATGAGGGTGATTAAGTTAAGCTGTGTATAATTATTGGGATGGTGACTGATTGCTGTAACTGGATGATGCTGGATTGGGGCAAGCTGTGTATTCAGTTGTGTATGTGGACCTCTGCTGTCCTGAAGTGGGACGGCTCCTGCTGCCTCTGGTGCCGGCTACTCTTGAGTTCTCATGGAGTTCCCGTTGGTTCTCGTGGAGTTTCCGCGGAGTTCTGGAGAGTTCCTGTGTGGTTCTGGCAATAAAGTATTTCCTGTTTGAACCTACAAGTGGCTCCTGACCTCCTGGTTATTTTGTGCCCAGCCAGACTGTGGCAAAAGACTTCATATTTTAAGATGTATTAAAGTGATTTAAAAGTTTTGGAAAGTTCTGGTAAGCTCATAAAAAAGTTGTTTATAGTTTTTAAAGTTCTCATGGATATTTTCTGCATTAATTTTTTAAAATATTGAAAAAACTAGAAATAATACACTTTATAGTAAACACAATAACATACATTTAATTTGTCATTCAACAATATGACTCACTTTTTTTTTTTTTTGGTAGTTTCAATATATAGCAGTGGATGTAGCCTGTGCTGACAATAACCGACACTAACACCTCTTTTCTCAGCAAACTCAATCAGAACCCTGCCATAAACTCCCACTGAATGATTTCTTACTTTAATAAATATTGCCTTTCTCATGCAGGCCTTTGCAAATAAATGCAGATATGTCATTTGTATTATTGCTTTGGGAGAGGTTGTGTGGATCAGCAAAGAAAAATAAATAGTACAAAAAGTGTTGATTTGTAAAATAATAATAATAATAATAATAATAATAATAATAAAATTAGAAAATGTTTGTTACCTTTCATAAATGTTTATTATTTCTGGAAATAAAATCTTTGCAATTTACATGGGAACCAAAAAACACTCTCTTTTTGTTCTTTCATTATCAAAAGTCCATAGGTATGGTAATTCTTCTCTCTTTAAATCCTTAAACTTATGTACCTTATTTTACCTATTTCTTAAAATCTCTTGAGTTAAACAAAACATGGAATGAATTGTCTTATCTAATGCCATTCCTTGAGTTACATTACAATAATATGCACACAATAAAGCAGTTTGCTTACCAAGCCATGAAAACTGCTGCTCGGCTAGAAATACAAATGTTCTCCTTGATTGAGTTTTAATGAAGATAGATATATACATCTGTAAATGCAGAGAGGGAAAGGAAGAAGGGGAAGGCTGAACACAGACTGCAAGTGAATGCATTTACGAACAAGCAGAACCTGTAGGCTCTCTTTTGTCTGATAGGATTGTGACTCTGAGTTTGAATCTAAGTGAGGTGTTAGTTTTTTAGGGCAGCTTTTCCTGCAATTCTAATTTCCTATCTTACCTTCTTTTCAGGCTAGCATAAAGCTTTCAGACTCAACCTCTTTTTCTGATTTTTTTTTTTTCTGGTCTAATTATAACAGTCTTTTCTCAGCAATGAACATCAGTGTTATACTCCGTGAAATTGCCTTGTGTTTTAAAGTGTAACAGTTGCCACCCTTATTCACTTTCTCCATTTCACTTAGCCAAATGCAGCTATTCTTGTCTTTGCGGAGGACCTACATCCCCCTGACCACGAATGGATAGATTTAGATTCAGGTCTTCATCAACACAGCAACTTTACTGGCTTTTAAATCTGAAGATGTGCATTGAAAACAGCACATGAGCCTGGCAGCCAAACAGAAAATAGTTTCTAGTCTGTAAAGTGATATTTCTTTTCACCTTCCTCACACACATACAACTGCAGAAATGGATATGTGTCTATATTTCAACATCTTATGTCATTTTAGAATTTTCTTTATTGGGCTCAAAATTTCGGCTAAAGTATAATCATCCATATCATCATTAGTCCTCAAAAGAGGGAATAAGAATATAATATTTAAAGCAGATACCTTTTATCTTTAGCATTTTCTATTTTTTTTTCTTGATAATCTAATTTTCTTCCCCACAGTTCACCGAGGCTGTAAACTTTAAGTGAAGTGGAAGGGCAGGGCAATCAAAATACAGAATACTGAAAAGGTTGAAGTAGTAAAGCACCTTTCCCAGGATATATGAGACATTAAGATTTTGATATTTTATGTTAGTGCAGAGATTACACTAAGAAAAGAAAATGGCACAACAAAAAGTCAGTATTTTTAAATGACGATTTCATGAGGATTCTATATTAGAAAGCTGACCTTTTTCATTAACTTTCATCTTGAATAGTATTTTAATCATAATTTGAAGTTAAATCTAATTTAAGCAACCTAATACATATATGATGTATGTTAAATTTGTATATAATATAGTATTTATCTCAAACATTAAGAGTTCAAAGTGCTTTTTTATCAGAGTGAAAATTCTTCTTGCATATTTGTGTGGGAGTTTTATCTCACTTATTGTTACAGTCACCTTCTCTTAGTCTAAGATTGAAACTGTCATGGCAGAGTTTACTCAGTTCTTTCAATGGCTGTCAGCTGAAGACTTCTGATGAAGGTGAGAGTCTGAATATAGGGGTTTTTCTAATTATTTATTTCTCTTAGTACAGTATCAGCACAAACTTTTAGTGGCAAGTTGCAATTGAAGTGCACATTAACTCATCCAAAAGCATTACTTTGGCATGTGATTTTCTTCTGTGACTTTTGTTCTACAGTAGCAATTCTTTGAAGTATGAACTTTGCTACAATTCAGGAGTTTGGGAGGTAAAAAATATTCATACTAATACCATGATGGTATCTACCATTTTTTCACTCTCAATATCTCAGATGTATATGGTAAAGCCTTCTAGGAGGTACAATATATAAAATCAATATAAGAATCCAGTCATTTCTTTAGAAAGTTAAGAAATGTACAAAAATATGAACTTACTTATTTTCACAAAGAATTTTTGCTTTGAAAAATATAATCTTTTAAATAAGCTACTTTTGTTAATATTAACTAATGCATATGATAGAGAGTACCTAGCAGAAATAACCAACAAATAGTGATGTTTTATTGCCCCGACTCACTTTTTTCCAATTTTTCTATTGTGATGCAAAAGATCCATGATTATACTTTTTAAAAGTTTTCATCATTCTCTTTACTCAGATGCTATGTGATTATACATGTGTAAAACCTTAGCCCCAGATGAAGGACTATATATGTAACTTTTTGTAATTGTATAGTTTCTTTTTTTATTGTACTCCTTTATTATTAACAGTATTCTCACAGCAAAATCTTGAAATATATCTGTTTACTGATTTATATTTTAATGATCTTCATTTGTTTTCTAAACATTTTCTATTACAGGTGAAGGGATCTTGATAATGGTATGCCTTTGGTTTGTAAGGCATTTAAAGTATCTTAGCAAACTAATATAATCCTCATAGCACCTATGGAAGATAAGCAATATTAACTATCTACATATTATAGACAAAAAACGGTTCAGAAAAGTTGTATTTTGCCCAAAATCATAGACACAGATAGGAGCCTGATAAGACTTCACTCTAGGTGTGTCTAATTTTAAGACAATTGTTCTTTCTGCTCTACCTGGGCTAACTCTTGAGTCAAACATCACCAAAGATTAAGCAAAATTATTTGGGTAACTGTTTTAAGGAGTATCTATTGCAGATTAAGTAAATTAAAGCTTTTCAAAATGCTTTCAGCATTGTTTTCAAGGGACAGTCAAATCTTAACTACTCTTTATGTTCCCATATTTCAGTATCTTTTTAAGTTCCACTTCAACTCAAGGTGCTTTACAGCATAAGAGGCTAATAACAGAAGGATGATTAAGTTTCTTCATGTAACAAATTTTCCCCAATTATCTTGCCCAGAAATGTAATCAAAAGGTTTGTAACTTATATATCTAAGACGCTGTTAATAAATCTATATAAATATTCACTTTTTTTTGAAGCTGTCTTGTATCCACTATACAAAAAGACAATATCTATCCACATCATATTAAACAAATTATATCACTCCAAGTCTCCTTTTCTTTTTCACTTTCTGTTTATTTCCTTTTTCTTTTGCTCTAAAAGTGAGCTGATTTACTTTTTTCTCACAGGAATTGATTCATAATGGCTAGGATGGTATATTTCCCCCAGGCTTTGGATACAAATTACTTTGGTTAGAGGTTCAACCTTCTCACATGTTACTTGTTTTAAAATCTCTTGATATCTGTTACTTTAAATCAATGAAATGGTATAAATATAGGCTAAAACATAAAATGTTTGCATAAACTTACTGGCACAAAATTTTCAGCAAATATTTGCTGTGATTTCCTTATTATATTGTTAAGCTCAAACACCTGATCTTCATTTCTTCCACTGAAAATCTCATAGTATCCTACTGAAATATTTTAACCTAACATATGCATATATTTAAAAAATATATTTTAAAAAATCACTCATGAAACAGACAGTGACTATATAAGGCCAATTGGTATTGGCTTTTTAAATGAACATTATTTTAGTATTTTAACTTTCAGTTCTTAGTTTGCTATTTTAGCTGACATGCAAGTAATATCTCGTTATTTATTTTTTAAACTTGAAAACAGACTATGATCAAGATATTTTTAAGCAAAAAAAAGACAAAGAGAATAACTATAGCAAGTTAAATAAAATCAAACATGATCTAAATGTGAAACAATTATATTTGAAAAATTTTAGAAGGTATATATCTTTTACTAAAAAGGTTTGCTCTTAAAATATAAGTGAATTTACAATTTAAAATTTACAAAGGTCTCTCACAAAGCGAATTTGGGTATACCCTTTATGGTTAATCATGCCACTCACTAATCACTCACAAATACTAACCTTAAAATAAAAATCAACATCATTTATTTGCTCTTTGCTTATTTATTTATTTATTTTTAATTTGTTTGTTTTAAAGTAAGGTCAGTTGAACAACTAGGTGATTTTTATAGCAGGAGCCTTTGGCTGAGAACTGGCCTATCTTCTTTGAGTCTAAGCCTTTGTATGTTCAAAACAATATATGTTACTTTTACATCTTTACATTGGGAATGTAATAATGGATTCTGTTTTATAGGTTCAGTTAGACAGATAAAACATTGCTCATACATAATCCTAAGCCCGTTCAACTATTCAATTTGCTTCTTAAATGCCAATTTTTTGGAGGACTTATTAACACCCTGCCCATTCAAGCTACCTCCCATTCTCTGTCTCTTGTGCTGACTTTTTTTTTTCACAGCAATTACAATTAATGAAAAATTATGTTCCTTAATTTTTCTTTTGTTTATTACCTATCTTCATTAGAGTGTATTCTCAATGAAAACAAACACTTTTTTCTATGTTGAGTATTTCCAGGTTCTAGAAGCTATCTTGGTACACACTCATTTCATAATAAATATTTGTCCAATGAGTGAGTGAATCAGTTTTTTAGAAGTAGCAAATTGGAAAAAAAGTTATTCATACTTAATATGTTTAAAAATTAATTTAATATGTTTTAAAAATTTATTTTAAGATATAATTTTTGATTATATCAAAGTACACAAATAAAGAAAGCAATGAATATATTTATATATAAGCTATATATCTAAATAAATTACGCATAAATTAAAATGTATGATCTGCAGGATGCAAGCATAAATCTACTTCAGAGTTACTCTATAAATAAATATATTTTCCATAAATTGCTATGGATTATATAAAGGAGAAGTCTATATTATATTTTCAAATACTTTGGAAAGATTAAGAAAGTAATTTTATTCATCTGTTTTTTGGTAATGTATTTTCAAAAAATTCAAACTGAGTATGCATTTAATTTTTTTAAGAGAGAGAGAGAGAGAGAGAGAGAGAGAGAGAGAGAGAGAATTTTTTAATATTTATTTTTTAGTTTTCGGCGGACACAACATCTTTGTATGTGGTGCTGAGGATGGAAACCCGGCCGCACACCTGGCCTCATGCCAGGTGAGCGGGCTACGACTTGAGCCAAATCCCCAGCCCCCCCATTTAATTAAGCAAATATAAGTATTAGTGATTAGTGATTGGTTATATTTTATACCTTAAAAATTATACCAGAATTTTTAAAATAGATTTCATCATTTTACCAGTTGTTTTGGCTTCCCAATAATTGTAGAATAATAATGTTGTTTTTATTGATAGAACTATCTTATAACTGTAAAATTCTAAGATATAGTTTTGCTCAAAGTATTTATGAATACAATAATTTTGCTCTTCTTTGATACATCATTAAATATGATAATCTTCTATAATTTTGCATGTTCTATTGCTATCATCCACTTCAATTCATAAGATAAATGAAATGTTTGAAATAAACCTAAACTGAATAAAGAATGAGCATTTTATTAAAAGGAGCAGACTTCCTCCAGCACATCTTAAACTGGATTATAAACGTCGTGATTTGTTAAAAAAACAGGAGAAATGCCAGAAACATGTAAATATCTCAGCAAGATCAATTAAGAGACAGTTGCAAATATGATATTTGTGACTAGGCTGCCAGGTGTCCCACCATATACATGTATTACTTTTTCTCTAATGATATAAATTCTACCTAGTATTAACTAAAATTTGACGAAAGCTTACATTTCAAGGCTCCCTGCAGTTTTATGAAGCTATTTGACTATAAACCGGCCAACAAGACTGGGAGGAAATACTTTAGGCAACATAAGAATCATGTCTTACAAGATCTATGGCCTCCCTTTTCCCTTTAATCCTTCTTGCCATCTAAAAATAATTCTTGGTGAGTATGTAGAATATTCATCTCAGACCAACTTTTGAAATTACAGGTTGATGCGAATGCGCTAGGAAAGAAGTGCCTTGGCCCCTGGATGGCCTCATAAAGTGTGTACCATTAACTTCAGTTCTCAGTCTCTGCACTTCAGAATGTATAAAAGCAAAATTCTGTCTTTTGATGTTCACTAGCTTCATTGAGTCCTTGTTATGTTGTCATCAACTTTGCTAATAACAAGTTTCAATCTAAAATTCATAAGCATAGATATTGCTAATTGGGAGAAATAAAGCTTCCCTTTCCATTGGTAATGTGGTGAATTATATATAAAAGTACTAGCAATAATGTATTTTTTTCACATGATTCATGGGTCACCACAAATAAAAATCGTATATGTTGATATTTACATGCACTACATTTTTTAAGACTGGTAATGATACCTTTTGGGAAATGAGAAAATTGGGTTTGGGCAGAAGGAAAAATTGAAGTAATTCAGTTCCAGGAGAGACCTTAGTAGATCTCTCTGGCAGTTCTGGTGTCATCCTGAAGTCAGGTTAGTGAGCCAGACATCTGTGCTCTTATAACAACCATTTTTGGATCCAGAATGCCCTCAGCAGCAATTTGCAATGAGGTACTCCACTTCTAGATGATAACTCACCTGGCAACAACAAATGGAAGTAGATCTGTTTTGAAGGGTGAATCTGGTTGTTACAGAAATCATAGAGTCCACCATTTACACTGCTCAGATCTACGACTTTCAATTATTAAGTATATTCCCTTTGAGAACAATTGCACCAAGATTACTCTTTCTCATTTTTCCTGTATGGAAAATAAAGAGGTTAATGAACTACCAGCACTTGTATCTGCAATAGTAGATTGTCTTGAAACCACAACTAAAATTCATCTTCTTAGATTGGCTTATTTTTTGCAAATGCTATAGGTGGCTCATTTGTTAAGTATCTCAGACTTTTTTACCAGGAGGGATATGAGCCCTTGTACAACATGCCTTTTCAAGTAATAACTCCTGCACTTCTCTATTCATCATCAACATTAGATAAAATAATCCGAAGAAAGATTACAGTGGGTTAATTCATAGAAAAACCACCATTCCTTTGGCCAGTTTTGTAATAGCAATTTTGCCCACAGTAATTAATCTTGATTAATTAGTTGGAATCAACACCCCTGCCAAGAAGAGGACTTTATACTCTGTTGTTCTTTTAGAAATTAAGTGTCTGAAGAAGCTGAGTGGTAATGGAAGCTTCATATTCAATGGAAATTTTACCGTTTATTTATGATTGTAGCTTTATACCTGCCATGCCCCCCCCAAAATGCATGAATGAAGATCACAAATTCTGCACATAAGTTACTAAGAGTGGTGGTTAACAGAGATTCTCTTTTTTCCACTTTTTATTGGCCCCATATAGTTTACCCACTTGGATATGCAAAGTTACATAAGGAAAAAATAAAAGATGAGGGCCTAATTTCTATTTATATCACTGGTTAGTTGGTGCTTAAAGAGAAAATGGGTATGGGGATTAGGGAATGGAAAGTGATAAACTGAATGTGACTGTAAGAACTATATACAATTAGAGATTACAATGAGAGGAAGGTAAAATGCCAGAGTTCAGGAGAAGTGTGTTGTATACATATGTGTTTATGTTTAAATGCATGTGCAAATTGATATAATCAAACATGTGTTAAGGTAAATATCTGGCATTTTTAGTCTTTCAATAGTATATTGTAACTTTCATATTATGTTTTATTGATTTTGCATGCAACTTTAAATAATTTTTACATTATTATTCTTTTAAACATGTTTTTCTTTAATCTGCCACATTTTTCTATAATCCCGCCAAATTCTGTGTATCTTAATTTAAATTTGCCAACTTTTTCTGATTGATTGTTGAATTAGCATTTCTCAGTGAAAGACAACAAAAACACCAATATATAGTGATACAGATAGTATCACAGATTCAAATATGAAAGAGGGACATTTGTTGTAGAATTTATGTAGACCAAAAGTTTCATGATATTTGATCTTCAATCTGGAGAAACAGAAGATTGTGCTACTTTTCCATCCAAATCAGGCCTGAGAATTGATGGCCAAGAGTAGAAGGTACATACTAGAGTTAAGGAAAGAGAATTATCACTTCTCCATGTTTTTGTTTTATTTGATCCCTCAGTGGAATGGATGATGCCTGCTAACATGTTTGAGGATGGATCTTTTTTAGTTAGTGCACTAATTGAAATGCTAACCTCTTCTAGAACCAGGCCTACTGACACACCCATAAATAATGTTTTACCCACTTTCTGCAGATCCCTCAGCCCAGTCAAGGGGACATAAAGTGTAATAATCACAGCTGGTTTTAATTATTATTTATCATTTAAAATATTATAGTTATATTTATTTACATCATAGGAGTTATTTTGACAATGAAAAGAATCAGAATTGAAATAATCTCTATTATTTATTCTTAGATTCAGTGTTTTAGTGACTAACGTGACTCTGTTGCAATTTGCTCAACATTTTCCTCTCATCTGTGTCGCCTAGATTTTCATTGCTCTATTACTCATCCTATCACTTCACACTACATCTGATTTTAAAATGTTTTGTAAATGTTTGTTTCTCATTTTCTAGAATTGTAATTACTTTATTTTAACAATAAATTCGTTTTAAAATAGATATTTATAGTTTACAACTATATAAATTTTGAAGTATTAAATTAAAAAATAGAAATATATTTATCATATATATTCTATTAATTTTAATAAACTTTGAAGCACTATTCCAACAAGATTATTTTAAAGTATTATTTTTTTACTCAACCAAATTTTTTCATTGTTATAAGTAACATTACATATTAGATAACACATGTTATACCACAAATGCAAAACTTGTGGATACAGGCTTCCTGCCTTTCTGGAGTCCAGAGTCTTGTACAGAAGCATTGAATTTTTGTCTAAGACTTCTATTCACTTTTTTATATGAACACAAAGGATAATTTTAATCTGTTAGAACTCTCTGTATCTTGGATACCTTTCTAATGCAGCTGTGTATGTGTTATGAAGTCATTTTGTAATTTTTCTATTTTCTTAGACTGTGTATGAAGTTAAAGTGATTATTTCATCCAGAGGAGTAAATCAATTCTTATATAAAAATTTAAATGATTTATATTGTATTTGGTTTCGGAAGTAAATCATATACAGCAAAATGTTTTTTTGTAGCAAATTGAAAATAAATCCTGAAACTATTAAATATTTATTCACAAAACAGTTATATATTTTAATATATACCACGTGTCAAACATAATTCCAGCCACTGAGAATAAAGCACTTAATAGGACCAACAGCTTTCTGCTCTTCTGAAGCTTGTGTTAAAAGTAAACAAGAGCAAGAACCTGTAATACTGCCTATTGTAATGAATGACACACAAAAAAAGCAGGGCACCAGAAGCTGAGAAAGACAAGGGAGCATTACTTTGACCAAGGTGGCTTTAACAGTGAGTTGAGAAGATCTATTTATAAAATGATATTTTAGCACATAAACAAACCACTGCACCATGTTAAAAAACTTTTGCAAGCAGGAAGAAAAGCATATGCAGAAAGTCCAAGGAAGGAGAAAATCTGGTATATTTCTTAAACAGTCAGTGGAGAAGTATGACTGGGTTAGAAAAATATTAGGAAAGAAGAAGTTAAAAAAAAAAAAAAGCTTAGCAGTGTAGGAGAAATGGGCAATGTAAGCCATTATAAACTTGGACTTTTTGCTGGGTGTATGACATGTCATGTTACCCCAGTGATTTGGGAGGCTAAGGCAAGATAATTGCAAATTGAGGCCAGCCTCAGCAATTTAGGGAGTGAGACAGAGATTCAACAAACAAAGGGAACTGGGGATATAAATCAGAGGTAGAGTATCCCTGAGTTTGATTCCTAGTATCAAAAATTAAAAATAAAAAAAAAAAATTGTAAAAAGAGAGAAAAGAACAAAAAGCTCAGACTTTGTCTGAGTGATATCTAAGGACACTGGATGGAAAAAGAGAAGAAAAATGCTCTGAAATTCACTTTGAAAACATGATGTAGAAATTAGACCTATAATAGACTTCAGAGAAACGGGAGTTTCTCTTTCAGGAGACATCATTATACTTGAGGAAAATGACAAAGGTGTCAGGACTAAAATCGTGATGGTGGAGGTGATGGGAAGGACTTCAATTCTGAATTCGTTTCAAGGTAGACATCATGAGATTTGCGAATGGACTCAATGGCCTGTGAAACAGAAAGAACAAGTACAAGAATGACTCTAAGATTTTGCTGCAGGTAAAAAGAGCAATGAAGTTGTTATTAAAACAGGAACAGCTTTACAGGAGATAGGTTTGTGATGGATGGTGGCAGGAGTGGTAGAGCAGAGGTTTCAAAATCCAGTATGGAAAATGTGAAGCATGAGAACCCTGGGAGATTTTTAAGAGGATATTTCAATTCGTCAGATGAATTGATGGTTTAGAGTTGAGAGAAGATTTTATGACTAGTAATATTTTTTTTCTTCATCCACACATAACAAATCTGTGTACTCACATGCATTCCTATGTAGACAAGCATGCAATATGATACATGACATGATAGTTATTATTCATCAAATGTCACTTCGTATGCCATAATTTTAATTTAAAAACATAATCAGAATGAGAAGCAAATTTTAAAGAACATGGCACTCAGTTAATTAAAAAAACACAAAAGATTGTAGTGTATTTCTTCTATTAAAATTGTGTGTTTGTGTATATGTATGTGCAAATGTGTTTTGATGGGAGTGCTAAGAAAATGAAAACATTTGTGTTAATAAAACACTTTAATAAATATAGCCATCTAAAATCTGTTAATTAATGCTGTGTTGGACTTTGTCATTCTCCACATACATTGCCTAATTTTTTCATGTCTATAAAGAATTTATATAGATATAAAATCTGTATTAGTTTTATTTTCTTTACATTTTTAAATAAATGAGTACATTTGATGTAATAAATTTAGTCCGTTCATTCATTATATGCAATACTCCTTCAACAATTTGAGCTTTCTGCTAAGTTCTAGGAAAGCACTTCCTAAATTCAGTTCAATATTTAATTTTAAAATTTGGTTTAAGCTTGGTAACTCTTTTTTTTTTCATGAAACATAGACAGTTTAACTAGATTATTATAAATTCCTCATACTTTTGAAATATAGAAACCCTATTTTTTTCCTGGAATTTTGAAAATAGGTGAATAGTAGTGTGGGTGATGTGTTTGTGTGTGTGTGTATACGTGTGTGTGACAAGCACAAGCACTTGTGCATATTTGTATGTCCCCAAACTTTACTAAAAAGGAAACAACAATAAAACTTCAGTAATATTATGTATTTTACTATAGAGCTTCTAGATAAATCTCCAAAGCACCCAATTTTATAATTTTGACACATATTGAAATGCACACTTAAATAAGCAATGAGAAATTATAATACTGAAGTTCTTATCAGTCTAAACAAGGCCTATCAATTCTTCCTTAGTTTAAAATGATCTATAATCTTTTGATATCAAATGGATTCATAAAAATCGAATTTTAAAAATGAAGCCCAACATTTTTGCCAAGTACAGATTCATTCAGCCTGTGAAACAAGAGAAAACTCTTTGACTCAATAGGTCCCAAATTGAGTACTTCAGTGTTGTTCTATAATTTCTTTGAAGTTATTATATTAGCAATTTTAGTATATATTATCCCACATAGAGACACAGAGACAGGGATTTGATGACAGGAGTGGTGTCTGGATCACTATCACTCCCTAAATTTACAGAATAATTCTGGTTTTTGATAAGTTCTTAAATGAAAAAAAATGAAGAAAACAAGTACTTATTCTATTAGTTATTAGCATTGTGGGTTCTTTGTTTAAATACTTTTAGATTCAGCCTGCTAATACACTTACCACTGCAGTTTGTTTTTAGGAATATTTAGTTTAAAATGTGTTTATTTGTAAGGCCTAAGTATATTTTTCCTAACTGTTTTTGGGAAAATTAATTGCAAATAAGAATAAATTTTTCATTTTAAGACATATCTACCTTTTAAAGAATGATAATTCCGATATTAAGATAAAAAAAATATAAAGGAATTGTCAAATTTTGTGTGTGAAAATAGCATGACTTAATGACAAAAAATAAATAAAACATACTCCACGTCTTAAATCACTCTAAGTTCTGTAAATAAAAAGCAAATATTAGACATTAAAATTGGGAAATATAGTATTTGAAAGAAAAATAGTCTCTCACTGACACTGGTCATTGTATACATAAAATCTGATTTAATATCAACAAATGTACATAATTCACTTTATTATCAATTAGAAAACAGGAATATGACTATGTCTTTACCTCAGAAAGAATTTTTTAACACTTCTAAGGCATCTTTTTCCAACCAAAGATGCATATCATAAAAGGACTTTTAATATATAGATGGCCTTTCCCAAGGAGGTATAATTCCTTAAAGTTGTACACATGATATGTCCCCTAAAGATTCAATCTAAAAAGTTTTAAGAAATTATTGGATAATAAGATTACTAATTTTCCTAAAGGATTCATCTCTCATTGCTGAATGGATTGTGGAAAGACAGAGAGCATCATAAGAAAAGGACCCATTGTAGGCATACCCTTGAAAACTATATCTGTTTTGCCTCCTCGCTCTCTCTCTCTCTCTCTCTCTCTCTCTCTCTCTCTCTCTCTCCTGCTTCACAATTTTCATGAATTGAGTAACTTTCCTCTGTCACACCCATCTCCCATTATATTTATGCCTTGGAGCCAGCTGACCTGGGCTGAATCCTCTGAAACTACAAGCCAAAATATATGTTTCCTACTCAAAGTTGTTCTTTTCAGCTATTTTCATCAAAGTGACAAAAAGATAAAACAAAAATTGGCACTGAGATTGGGGCCATTGCTGTTACTATATCTGAATATGTTGTTCGGAAGTTTTGGATCTGGTTTATGGGAGGAGTTTGAAAAAATTAGGGTTGCCAATTACAGAAGCCTTAGAATGTTGAAAGCAGAGTTTAATGAGCAGTTTTGGAGAAAGCATGGAAAACCAGAATGCTGATAGAAATGCAGACAGTGTATACTGTGCTTATGAGGATTCAGATGAAAATGAGACCTCCACAAAGAATTGAACTATAGAACCTGCCGCAGTCCAGCTGCAGCAAAATACCCGGTGGGTGACGAGCAACTTGTGTACATTGATACAGCAGGAGTGGGAGCCCTTTACTGTAGGACAGGAGGGGTATATATACATTTCACACAGTTTATCTTAATTAACATAAACTAGATACAGCAGTCAACCAATAAGGCATCTCCACACTTAATGGTTCTCTGGTGTCACTTCACAAACCACTCCCTCTGGCAAAATTCCAGGCACCATCTTGACTTGTTTACAGACCCTAACCATAACCTTCATGTTTCATTTTGTGAAAGAATTTATCTACATTTTGTCCATCTCCTGAGACTTTCTGGGAAGCTGAATTTAAAGGTGATCTGCTAATTAATATGGTGGAGCAAATTTCAAGGCAGCAAAGCATTCAGGCAATAGTGTGGGTATTGCTGGCACCTTCTAGACAGGCTTACTGTTAGAATCAAGACAAAAGAACAGAACAGAAAGACTAAACATCTGGAAATTTGGTCAAAACATCCTGTTAAAAATTGGGGCCAGGAAAATTGTGGTTGCTGATATTTCTATTCCTCCCTTTTGGAAAGGGGAATATTCACTGTATGCCATTGTATGGTGGAATCAAGTGGTTTTAACAGTTGCTCACAGCTAAGAATTTGTCTTGAGTCTCAAAGGAACCTTGGTAATTGGATTTTTAAGTAATGCCCAAACTGTTTAGATTATGGGGACACTTGGGAACAAAAATCTTTTGCATGATGAGATGGACACTATCCTTTTGGAGTCAGGGTTTGAATAGTTTGGATAGGAAGTATCCACCAAAGTCTCATTGTGGGATTTTTAGGAATGATTGGATCATGGGGGTACTAACTTCCTCGAAGGATGAATCCAACATAGCTGAATGGACTTTGCAGAGTTAGAATTGAAGGAGGTGAGACTTAATCGGGGGAAGTGGTTAGCTTAGGGCATATTCTTGGGCACCATCTTTTCCCCATCTTTGTCTCCTCCCCATCTCTGTTTCTTTTTCTCTCTTTCCCAACTGCTGTGATTTAAGCACTCTTTCTCCACCATAGCCTTCCACCATAATGTTTCTGCCTTGGAACCAACTGACCAAGGACTGAAAAGGTGGTCCAAAATAAATATTTTTTTTCACATTGTACTTGTAAGATAATTTGGTCATAGCAATGAAAAGCTTACTAATACCAGTAACTTAAAAGACAAAACACTGTAAGTATTTCAATTATGATTATAAACATAAGAAGGATGCTCAAGAACTAAATTCTTCATTTTGTTCATGTATAGTGTAGGTAATCTGATAAATTCTAGAACAAAAGCATATATTTGGAAAAATTATGTGATTATTGTAATTTATCTATGATGACATAATTTTCATTGAAAATCTGACTCATGTTAAAAAATCCATTTTGGAAAAAGTGAATGGAGTAAGACAGGCACATAGGACAAAAATAAAAGTACTTATTATTAGCAATACAAAGAAATAAAACAAAAAGCAGTTAAAAATGATAAAATATGAAACTATTTTATGCCTTTAATGAAAATACAGTATATTTTATGCAAATCAATTTTTGTCACTACAGTAAATAATAGTATATTAAAATGTACATGAAAATAACATACACAATAGAAAACAATTCAGTCATAAAATTATCACATCATATAATTTGCAATGATGTACACTGAACTGAAGATCATTATGTGAAATAAACCAGGAACAAAAAGACTAAGTACTAAATGATATCACTCATAGGCAGTTTCCAAAAATGTGAGTCTCATAAAACTTGAGAGTGGAATGATGATCACTACAGGGCAGTGAGAAAGTGTGGTACAAGGAATGGTAAATATTGGCCAATGGGTACAGAGTTATAATTAGAGAAAAGTAAGAAGTTAGGGTATTGTGTTGATTGGTAGGGTGGTAACATGAACTGTACTCTTCACAGAGCTAGAGAAAAGAATTTTGAATGTTACCACCATGACAAAATGGTAACTTATGTGGAGATAGATACATTTAACCTGATTTAAATTTAAAAATACATACATGTACCAAACATTCTATCATACCATTAATACATTTTTTATGTTTTATTTGTCAGCTAAACATGTTTAATTTAAAAATCCATCTAAAACAATAAGTATTATTTAAGAGAATAATAAAGACCTGAAAAAGAAATGCTGAGGTTATTTACCAGAATAAATAAATACATATCCCCCCAATACTAAACAAAAATCAATTTTGATATTAAGCTAAAAATATCAAATAATTTAACAAAATAGAAGAGAGAATTCAGGGATATACTTATCAGCTTAAATGTATACTGGGAATATGTGTGTGCTATGCATATGTCTATTCATGTGTGTGTGTATGTGTAAATATATATATGTATATATACATATATATATATAAAATTTATATTTTAAATGTGAATTTCTGTGTGAAAATGCTGTTTTGATTTGATTTGTTAAGAAGAATCTAATAATAAATATAATGCTGGCACAATTGACTACATATAAGAAAAAAATAAAGTGAACACAAACACATTATAAAAATTAGTTTCAAATAGATTAAAATATTTAATGTGGAGGGACATGGTGTTGAACACCTTTAATCCCAGTGGCTCAGGAGGTTGAAGCAGAAGGATCACAAATTCAAAGCCAGTCTCAGCAAAATCGAGGTGCTATGCAAGTTAGTTAAACCCTGTTTCTAAATAAAATACAAAATAGGGCTGGGGATGTAGCTCAATGGTCAAGTATCCCTGAATTCAACCCTCTGGTACCCCCCAAAATAAAACACTTAATGTACAAATAGGGCTGTATCTTTAAATTATGCAGAGGTTTCAAAAACAAGAATTAAGGGACATTCTTAAGAACATGTAAATACTAGTGATATATAAAACAAATGTGAGACATATATATCTAATTTAAATGTCAAACTTTCAATAGAAAAAGGGAACCAGCTGACAAATAAATGAATAATTTTGGGGCAAACACTTTAAGTAGAAAATAGAGGTTAATGTCTATAAATAAATATCAAAATTTAGCAAAAGGGACCAAAAATCTAATAGAAAAAAATATATATATACATATACATACACCTATAAAGAGGCAATATATATATATATATATATATATATATATATATATATTGAGAGAGAGAGAGAGAGAGAGAGAGAGGCAAATTATGCAATCAAAAAATCAAAAATAGCTGAGGTCTAAAGTCAGGAGCAAAAAAAATCATGCAAATGTATAACAACAAAGTAGATGTAATTCATATTCAACAGAAGTATAACTCTAAGGAATAAATGAGCTAAAAAGGCTATCACTATAGAGTAGTGGTACTATGATATTTATAGAAAGCATAAAATTTAATATTAAGTTTCCACATGACATTAACTTAATGTTATGGTTTGGATCTTGTCTGTAAGATCTCATATTGTGAAACTATGATCCCAATGCACCAAAGCTCAGAGGTGGGGCTTTTAAGCAATGATTAGAACTCTTATCTCACCATTGAATTAATCTGTTAGCTGAATGTACTTTAATGTGGTAATTGTAGGCAGATGAAATATAAGTAGAGGAAGTAATTCACTGGAGGGGCAAGTATCTGTCATTTGGATGCATCTGTCATTTGCTCCTTCCTCCTTTTTTCTCCTCTACAAGACTGCTGTGAGCTGCACAGCTAACCTCTGTTAGATTCTTCTGCCATCATATCCTGCTTCACCTCAGATCAGAGCAATGGAGTTGGCCTATCCTGAATCAAAACTCTGCAACCGTGAGCCAAAATAAACTTATCTTCTTCTAAATTGTTCTTGATAAGTATTTTAGTCATAGCAATGAAAATATGACCAACACAGAAACTGATACTGTAAAATGCTATCATTCTGCTGACATGCCTCATCATGTGGTTCAAAAACCTTTGAAACTCTTTTTTGGGGAAGAGTTTGAAAACAAGTTGGTGATTCAGTCTAGAGAAGCCTTAGAATAATGTAATTAGTACTAAGTGGGCTATTCTGGTTGGAGCTCAGAAGACCAGAATGTCAGTAAGAATAGGAGATGAAGATTGTGCTGATGATGTTTGAGATAGTAAGGAGGATTCTTTTGGAAATTGCAAAAGACACGTTACATTCTGGTGAAGAACTTGTACACCTTTCATCATTACCCTGAGATTTCCTGTGAGGATGAATTTAAAGGTGATTGGCTAATAAATCTGGTGTAGAAAATTTCAAGACAGCAGAGTATTCCAGCAGTGGCATGGGTATTGATGGGTCAGTTTTAAACAAGCTTATTGAGAATTGGGAGCAAAAGGAAAAGAAAGACAAAACAAAACAAAACAAAAACTAGCAGTTTGACCTGAAAAGCCCAGGTAAAATTGGGGCCAAGAAAGTTGTGGCCACTAAAGGGAAAATGATTACTTCTATGAAAGGGAAGCTTAGTACTTTGCACTCTAAAAATAGGAAGGATGCCTTGATAGAATCTCAGGAATCAGCAAGGCCACACCTGTGGCTGTCACAAAAGTGCAAAGAGCAAAGTACCTTTGAAAGACTTTATTGTGAACAGCAAGTGCGGGAGCACACTGCTCATAAACAGAATCCCAGGAATTTGTTTCCCAGAATTTGTTTCACCATGGTCAGGTGCCTAGCAACTCAGAGGTCACTGCAGCAATGGTTCAAGAAAGCCTGACTGCATCTCAAAACTATCAAAAAGTCCTTTGCTTTATATTTGCCAAGATGGTCTTGCAGGAATGCAGAATGTTGGAGTTAAGTGATCATGAAGACTTCCATTGAGATTTTAAATAAAGGTCTGAGAATTCAGATAAAACATAACAGGGTCACAATTCATGCAGGCAAGTCCTGAGAGAGCAATGAGTGAACCTGTGAGAAAGTATCTGAAGTTAGAATGTAGAGGTCAGGGATTAAAGATGTCAATAATGTAGACCATCCATCAAGGAAAGCTGCTGCTTGTAGACATAACCAGCCTAACAGGGAGACCACATGGGCTGCAATCTGCAAGACCATAATGGTGGATCTTTCATGCCCTTTAAGGGTCCACTTTTCACCACCATAGGCCCCAGATGGTGGATTTGGAGCTATAACACTTAGTATTTGCCCAGCCAGGTTTTGGTCTTGCCTTGTTCACATCCCTTTTTTTTAATACCCCTTTGGGAGTGGGCATATTTATTCTTGCTATTGTATATTAAAAACATATAACTTACTTCTTTAAATTTTTACATAGACTTTGCGGTAAGTGTTTGCCTTGGGTCTTGGAAGAGATGTTGAATTTGGACTTTTGAGCATTGCTGGAAATGTTTGAACTCTGGGAACTCTTGAAAATGGATTGAATGAATTTTGCATTGTGAGATGGGCATGATCATTTTGAACCAGGGAAAGATCTGGTTTAGATCTCTAATTGTGCCCAAACCTCATACATTGAAAGCATGATCCCCAGTGCAGCCAGGTTCAGAGGTTAGGCTTTTAGACAAAGATAAGATTAATTTGCCTGATTAATCAATTGATAATTGAAGGTACTACTGGGTCATAACTGTAGACATGTTGGACATAGAGGAAGAAGTAGGTCACTGAGGATACTATCTTGAACTACGTTTGTCCATCGCCCATTCCTCTCTCTCTGCCTCCAGGCTTCCATGATCTGTACAGTTTTCCTCCATTAGGCCCCTCCACCATGATTTTCATACTTATATCTGAGCAGAACAATGAAGTGAGCTTACCATGGACTGAATCTCTAAAACAATGTGCTTAATATAAACTTTTCCTCTTCTAGTCTTGTTAGATATTTGGGTCACAAAAATAAAAAGGTGATTAATTCATTCAATAAAACCATGCTTGGAAACTTTAAAAATAAAAGAGCAATTGCTGCTACACATATCATGGTAGGAAAAAGAAAAAAAAGTAACTGGTAACTCAGCGTATACCAAATAATAGAGGAGTAGTTGAAAAAATATAAATACTATTCACCTGTAAGAAATAATGTACAAAATTTATGGAGATTATGATGACAGAGTAGAAAACAAGCTTTAAGTACTCCCTCTTCTGCAGTTCAGAAAGAGAAACATCTGGAGAATGGTGAGGTGGGTGACTTAAGGAATAAAATGAAATCCAATGTCAGACTGAAAAAGACTTGGAGAGACTCAGAGATTATGGTTACCTAAATATGAAGCCAAAACACAATTCTTTTAACAAATAGTGCTAAGGAATCGAACCACCATTTGACCCAGTTATCTCACTCCTGAACACATACCCAATGGACTAAAATCAGCATCCTATGGTGACACAGCTACATCAATATTTATAGCAGCTCAATTCACAATAGGTAAACTATGGAACCAAACTAGGTGCCCTTCAACAGATGAATGGATGAAAAAAATGTAGGAGATACACACACACACACAATGGAATATTGCTCATGCATAAAGAATGAAATTATGGTTTTTGCCAGTAAATGAATGGAACTGGAGATTTCATGCTAAGTGAAATAAGCCAACCCCAAAATAGCAAAGGCCAAATGTTCTCTCTGATATGATGTTGCTAATAGACAATAAGAGGATGGGTAGAATCGAAGTTCATTATATTAGACAAATGGAAATGAAGGAAAGGGAAGGGGGATAGAAATAGAAAAAACAGTAGAATGAATTGGATATAACTTACCTGTGTTCAAATATGAATAAATGACCAGTGTAACTTCATATCATATATAACCACAATAATGGAAAGTTATATTCCATGCATTTTTAATATGTCAAAATATATTCGATTGTCATGTAGAGGTCATGATATATGAAAAAACAAAAATAAAAAATAAAAAGACTTAAGTAAAATAAAATATCAGAAATAAAATAAAATACCAAAATTTTTGCAACCTGTAGAAAAAAACTGTGGAATCATCTCAATATATGGGTATAATGATTTCCAGAATTAAACTCCTATATCTCAGGAAATAAGAGCAAGAATTGATTAATGGAATGGAATTTAATTAAAAAGTTTTGACACAGAATGATACAATTATAGTTTGAAGAGTGAACAAACAGGATTGGGGAAAATATTTGTCAGCTACTCTTCTGACTGCGGATTAATATCCAGAATATATAGTGAACTCAAAAGACTTAACACTGAAAGAATATAATCTATTGAGAAAATAGATTAACTGAACAAACACTTCTCAAGAGATAAATGACAAATGACCATCAATTATATGAAAAATGTTCAACATCTTAGCCATCTGGGAAACACTAATCAAAATTACATTGAAAACATCTTGTATTTTAGAGGGAATGTTATTTGGCATAGCAACTATGGAAATTAGTATGGAAATTTCTCAAGAATCTAGAAATTGTACTACCATAGGATGCCATTTCACAACTCTTCTGTTTTCATTTGAAATCATTGAAGGAAATCAGCATAATTTAGAGATGAATGCATACTATTGTTTATTGTAGAACAATTCTCAATATCCAAGTTATGGGGTCAGCCTAGATGTTTGTAAACAAATGAATGGATACAGAAAATGTAATATATACACAATAAATTTTATTTAGCTGTAAAGAGAAAAAAAATATTATACCATTTGCAGTAAAATATATAGGAATGGAATGCATCATATTAGTCAAAGTAAGTCGAACTCAGAAACACAAGTATTGTATATTTTCTCTCATATGTGGAAGCTAAAAGTAAAATAAGAATAAAAAAGGATATCATAAGGGTAGAAGGGAGATTATTAGGATAGAGAATTGAGACCATGGAGAGGAAGGTTTGAAGAGTGTAGGAATTATTGTGGAATGAGATCAATCAAATCATGATCTACAAATATATGGATAGGCCTTGATGAAGCCAATTATTCCAAATAATTAATAAGTACAATTTTAAATAACCAAATTTACATTTCTAAGCCACTCTTTTTTAATCTGCAATCTGTTGTTAAATCTGTAGTAATCAGAATTGAATAACTAATACATGTAACTTCATAAGATCCACTGTTATTATTAATAATCTCTTGAATCTTAGCAGATGAATATTTCTAGCTTACTTTAGTTTTATATATACTTAAACACCAAAAAATGTACGTAAATTCATCTGAAGCTAGATTTCTTACACCATGAACTTTCTTTTTTTAAATTAATTTCTTTAAATTTATATATGAAAGTGGAACTCATTACAATTCATATTACACATATAGAGAACAATTTTTCATATCTCTGGTTGTATACAAAGTATATTCACACCAATTTGTGTCTTCATACATGTACTTTGGATAATGATGACCAACACATTCCACCATCATTGCTAACCCATGCCCCACCTTCCCTTCCAACTTGTCTTCCCTATCTAGAGTTCTCCTATTCTTCCCATGCCCCTTCTCCCTACCCCACTATGAATCAACCTCCTTATATCAGAGAAAACATTTGGCATTTGGTTTTTTGGGATTGGCCAACTTCACTTAGCATTATCTCTTCCAACTCCATCCATTTACCTGCAAATGCTATGATTTTATTGTCTTTTATGCTGAGTAATATTCCATTGTGTATAAATGCCGCATTTTTATTTTATCCATTTGACTCAAGGGCATCTAGTTGGTTCCACAATTTAGCTATTGTGAATTGTGATGCAATAATATTGAAGTGGCTGTCTTTCTGTACTATGCTAATTTTAAGTCCTTTGGGTATAGACCAAGGAGAGGGATAACTGGGTCAAATGATGGTTCCAAGTTTTTCAAGTTTTTCTCAGGAATCTCCATACTGCTTTCCAGATCGGTTGCACCAATTTACAGTTCCACCAGCATTTTATGAGTGTGTCTTTCCCCCTATATCCTTACCAACATTTATTGTTGTCTTTATTCTTGATAGCTGGCATTCTGACTGATGTGAGATGAAATCTTAGAGTAGTTTTGATTTAAATTTCTCTAATCACTAGAGATGTTGAACTGTTTTCATATATTTGTTGATACTTACAATTATTGCTTATCTATTGCTATTTGGTATGGATATTGAGCTACCATTTTTAACATTTGCTATTCTGAAAATCATTGTAAAATCTTTATATATCTTGCTTTCAATACATTTTTATGTAGTACCTGCCATGTGACAGATAGTAAAATGGGCATCAGAAACTCATGAAATAGAAAATTTAAACTATGAATGAATAAAATATTTGACAAATAATATAATGCTGTCTCCCAAACGTAAATTAAATTCTTTCATCTAGAACTGTGTTCAAAGTTTCCGAAGCTTTATTTTATTTAATATCCATTCCAGCCTATTAAGTAGGAATTATCAACATATCTATTTAAAAATGAAAACCATGATTCTATCTGCCTGAATCTAAAACTCTCTCTCCTAATTAGGAAATCTACAGAAAAGAGTTTAAATTTCCACTGTTTTATGTAAAATAAGTGGTATTTGTGGCATATGCTTGGAGGACCAACCTCACAACTGGATTAAATTCATCTTACTTTGTTTCAAATCAATTTTCTTGATCTAAATGATATTCTCTTGGTTTATTATAGATGTGATAATAAATTGCATTGAGTTTCTACTTGGAACAAGAGAAAAAAATAAATAACATGCATCTGACAAAGTAATAATATGTAGTTTTCAAGCCACAAATTTGACTTTTTTCTAATTTATTTAGAATAATAAGTACTTTTTGGGGAGGTCAGGCTATCAGGAATATTGCTGAGAGTGATGGAAAAAAGTTTGCTCATAAAATATACTATTGCAATATTATATTAATACATTTACATAAATTTTAAATATATGCATATAATTTGTAACACACTTTTAAAGCAGTATTAAGTTCATAGAAAAATTGAACACAGACTACAGAGAGTTCTTACATATTTCCATCACTGATGGTCAACACACACACAGCCTTTCATCAGCATCCTCAAACAGAGCGGTATCCTTATCACAATTGATAAACTAACATCGACACATCATCTTACACAGTCCATTTTTCATATTGGAGTCCATTCTTGGTGGTGGGCATTGAATGGAATTGAGTGAATGCTTAATGGCATTTATTCACCATTACAGCACCAAACCAAGTAGGTGCATTGCCCTCAAACTTCTTGCCTCTTCATCCTTCTCTCCAGTTCAACCAATAGTCTTTTTACTTTCTCCATAGTTCTGCTGTTTTGAGCGTGTCATATAGTTGTAACATTATAGTTTACAGCATTTTCTGAAAGGCTTCTTTCATTTACATTCATGTATTTACATTTCTTCATATCTTTCCATGACTTCATAACTCATTTCTTTTTAGTACTGAATAATATTCCATTGTCTGTGTACTAGCCAGGTTTTGTCTCTGTGACAAAAATACATGACAACAATAAAGGGTTAAACTTTTATTTTACTTCACAGTTTCTGAGGTTTTAGTCCATAACCTGCTGGGTCTATTGCTTTAGGCCTAATGTGAGGCACAGCATTACATTGGAAGGCATTTCCAGAGAAAATCTGCTCATCTCATGGTGGCCAGAAGCAAGGAGAGAGGAAGGGCCTGGGGACAAGATAGAGATCCCAAGTGAACTCCACCAAGTACTCATCACTCTAACAAAGTTCCATCTCCTACAATTCCAACCAGCTCCAACTTTTATTATCAAATTATTAATCTGTCAATGGATTAATCCACTGGTAAAGTCAGATCCATCAAGATATAATCATTGCCCCACAACCCTTCTGCACTGGAGAATACATGAATCTTGGTGGGGTGCTTCATACTGAAAATCTAACAGTCTGCAATTTATTTCTCCATTCATGTGCTAAAAAAGGCACATCTTGGTTGCTTCCAAGTTTTGGAAATTGTCAATAAACCTGTATGAATGCTACTGCTGTACCATATGTTTATGAGCTTTTGGTGTGGCCAGTATTCTGGATTTTTGTCATTGTAATAGATTTATTCTAGCATTTTGTTTTAATTCACAACTTTTGAAAGACATGTAATGTTGAACATTTTAATGTGCTTATTTGACAGATGTAGATCTCCTTTATGATACAGCTCTTTAGATTTTGTTCATTTTTTAAATTGAGTTGTTCACTGTCTCATTGTTGAGTTTTGAGATATTTTTGTATTCTTCTGTATTTTGGATAATTGCCTTTATAAGATAAGTCTTTTGCAATACAAAGTTTATTAAAGATAATATATACTCTTGTTCAAAAGGCAGGGATTGAAAACCTTCAAACATCACTTTTTCATTAACTTTCCTCAATTTAATTGAGCTACACTCAAAAAAGCTGATGACTTCATTCTTAACCATTCCCTGAAAGCATCTTGGAAGAATTGGAAATAGTTAATCACATAGTAGTTTTCACACTGGACCACTTTAGCATCATGGTGAAGAAAGTTGTCATTAGCTATTTTTTTAAAAAATAATTATATAAACATAGTACTCTTATGTTCACCAAAGCATAAAGCTCTGGAAAATTATTAATTTTATTTGTATTTCATTATTTTAGAATAAGAGAATTAATTTTTTATCTGAGAAATAATTTATGATTTTTAAGAATGGTAGACAACTTCTGAGTACAGTTGATCATTTGAACACTAGTCTGGATAATTTCTTCTGCCTTCATATTATCTTTTATCAGCCACTTGAGTGTGATTTGATTGAGTAAAGATACTTTTAGACAGAAATATATAAGTCATTTTACAGAATATCTTACTATACAGATTATCAATGCATTGGAATTTTTAGTTTCACCAAATTTTGAAAAATATAATTGAAAAGACATGATTCAGTGCTGTGAAATTCCTTGTACTTTTAGCAGTTTTCTGATGTGTAAGGAGATATGTTGTATGGTATACTCATATAAAGAGGTTGAATTTCCTTAGCTAATCACATAGTAGTTAATCACATATTAGCTTTCTGGATCAAGTATGTGTTGGCATTTCTTTACACCATGAATTCAAGAGTGAAATAAGAATGCTGTGAAGTTGAGAAACTTTTAGTTTTGCACTTACTTTTACTTTTGATATTCAGAATACTTTTATGTCTCTTTTTCCTTCTTTCAGTCTCTCTTGGATCCATCCTTTTTATCCTTTATTACATAAAGAAGAGAGCTTCTTTCACAGAAATATAATTAAAAATAAATTCCCCTAAATAACCTATCCAGAAATTTAGTAGAAAAATAGTTTTGTCACTGAATAAACATCGAACCAGAATGTGATGAGCAATACACACAATCCTCTGAGATTGCAAAGAGAAATCTCACCTTATATAGCTAGCAGACATGTCTATCACATAATTTTCTTATAACAAACAGTAACTAGTCCCCAAGTAAGAAGACCTAACAGCATATACTAATTTTCATACATATTAAATTTCCATGTAAATTAGGATGACTGTCTTCTATGTTAGTTAATTGTCTTTTACAAATGAAATCAATTTCTCACATTTTTTATTAAAAAGAGTTATATTTGCAGCTTGGCATGAGCCACCAGATAGGTGGGCTCCTATCCTCCATCAGAATACAGTAGGCAGGGTACTAACTTCTCTTATGAATACATTACAAAGATAGCATTTCCATGTCCTTAAGAAAGACATTACAATATGTTAGATCCGACAAGAGGCTTATCTAGTTTTTCAAAGTATTTATGCTCATTTTTAAAACACAGAGATAGAATTTTCCTAAAGTAAATATTGTGAGAAAAGTAAGTATGGAGAAATCTTTTATTCCATCAAAGACAATTCAGCCTCCTACTTTAAATTTAGGTTTTTCTTTATATACTTAATCTCTGTAAATGGATTCCAGGAAGATTTTTATTAACCAATAACAATTAGTTGGCCTTGAACATTATATTCCATATAAATATAAAAATGGTATTTTCTGAAATCCATGAGTTAACCTTATAAAATATCATTCTAGATGCTAATATTGAAGGAAAATATAATATATTTATTTTATTTATTTAAATATGGTCATAGATGGTCAATATGACTAATGCAATATTCACAGAAAAATACTCTTATGGTTTATATGTTAAATATCCCCTAAAGGCCATGTGCAGAAGGCTTTCTCCCTAGCTAAGGAAGATTTTAGAAGGAGGCACAAATACTAGGGAATGAAGCATAGTTGAAGAAAATAGGTCATTGCAGGCATAACTGAGTCCCACACCCACAACCCCTTAGCTACAATGAGGTGAGAGGTATTCCTCTGCCATACCATTCTACTATGATATTTTTGCCTTGCCACAGAAGGATCAAGCCAAACATGGTATGGAATCTCAATAAAAACAATCTATAAAACCATTTTTTCCTTTAATACTGCTTTTCTCCAGTATTTTTCTCACAACAATGAAAAACCAACAGAGAAAATTGGTACCAAGAAGTGGGTCATTACTGTAATTGTACATTACCATGTGGTTTAGAAGCATTTGGAACAGGTTTATGGATAGAGTTTAGAAAAGTTTGAGAAGCAGTGATAGAAGGATTAGAGCATTATAAGCAGAGATTAATGGGCAATTGTAATGAGGATTCAGAAGGAAAAAATGCTACCAGAAATGAAGAGAGTAAATACCAACTTCATGAAGTTTCAGATGGAAATAAAGACTCTATTGGGAACTGGAAGAGGGAGCAAGGGACTTGTCTACTTTTGTCCATGCTTTCAGATTTTGTGTGAAGCTAGATTTATACCACATTGAAAGTGACAGAATCTGATGAAGAAAAATTTAAGGGAGTACGATATTCGGGCTGTGGCATAGTTATTTTTATCTGATTTTATCCAAATTAAAAATGGGAATTGGAAACAAAAGGAAAAGAGGATTTGGGGAAAATGAAAAAAAAAAAAACTTGTAGTCTGGCTAGAAAAGAAACATGTAAAGTTGTACCCAGGGGTGTGTGTAGTTCCTGAAGAGATTAGTGCTATTAAAAAGAGACCAAGTTCTTTTCACTGGGACAATAGGAAACATAGCAAGAAACCACTCCCATGCTGAAAGGTGGGAAAATGTAGAGTCCTGTATAGGATTTTTTTCTTTGATAAGAGAGACTGAGCCTGTCTTGCCTATACATAGTTTTTTCTAAGGAGTTATTTATCCAGGATTATTTTACTTTGTTTAGTCACCCAGGCACTCTGAAGCCTCTGTGGCCATGTTGCAAGAGGCTCTTGAGACTAAAACAGAATTTGTCATCATCTTTATAGTACTGGTTTTGCAGTTATGCTGCTGAAAGAGTTGTGGGGTCATGGGGGCTTCCAATAAAATTTCAAAAGAAGGCCTTGGAGGCAAGGTAGAATCTTCCAAGCTTATTGTCCCCAAAGATATCCTCTGAGAGAGCAATGCATAAAGCTATGAGGATGAAATTAATGCTTAATTGGAGATCCTAGGATGTTAGAGACTTCAAGAATTTGGAATATCAAGAAAAGCCACAGGTAATGAGAAAATCCATCTCAAGAGAGAGGTCATGTGGGCGGCAGCAAGCAAGGCTGTAAGAGTTAGGCTTCCCAAACTGATTGGAACTCATATCATATCACTATATGTCCAGGTTGCCAGATATGAAGCTGTAGGATTTAAAATTTACCTGACTGAGTTTCAGTGTTACATTATTCCCATCTTTTGTTGGTCTACTCCTATTTATCTCTTTTGAAATGGGAATATTTGCTCTATGCCATAGTAGGTTAGAAGTTTACAGATTGTGTTTTGATATTTATGGGGGATCATGGTTAAAAGTTTGCTTGGAGACTCAGAAGATACTTTAAATTTGTTATTTTGGGCAATGGTGGAGATTTTAAGACTGTGGGTACATCTAAAGATGAAGTGACTAAATTTGCATTGTTAGAATGGCATAATTCTTTAGGGTCGGGACTGGAATGCTACAACTTAGATCTGGAGTGACCCTCAAGGGCTGGCTCATGTACTGAAGGCTTTGTCAAAAGCTGTGGGTGCTACTGGGAGCTTATGAAAAATTTAGAGTGTGGGTCCTGCTGGGAGAATGTGTTCTAAACAGCAACTCTCTTCTTCACCATGTCATAATGTTATGCCTCATCAAAGACACAAAGTGATAGGCCAAGTGACCACCAACAGAAACATCTCAAACTCTCAGTAAAAATAAATCTTTCTTATAAGTTGATGTTCTCCTGTACTTTGTCACCATGATGAAAAGGTGATGAACATAAATACTTTGTTTTCTAAAGTAAAAGAATACAAACATCTTGGATGGTAATTAATGACCTCCTCTGAAAATTTTTCTTGTGTTTTCATTAGAAATCTTAAGAATGACTTGAAGGCACAACTATGATGATAATATGATATTTAATTAAAATGTTTCTAAAGAATGATAATTTTAATCAGTGATTTTTATATGTATGTAAGGATGTTTAAAAGGAAGCATAAAAACATCTGAAAAGTTTCATGAAACCATATTTATACCATTCTTCTACTTTATGGTGCTCTCTGTCATTCAATGAATTTCTGTTAATTGACTGGCATGCATACTTATTATCAGAGTCTTTTAGAAAATATGTAAATATTGAAATGCTGAATTTTATTTTTTATTGAAATTAATTGATTTTATGTGCAGTGCATACCATAAAAATAATTATTGCTAGGGAACAAGAAACAAATTCAGAAATAAACCTGAATAAATATAAGAAAAAATAATTTTAAACATCTTTTCTAGATACCTTAGAATATGGTAGACATTAAATCAAACACAAGAGAATAAAAACTTCGATTGAGAGTCAAGTGTAAAATCCTAATGTCAATAGAGTAAATTAATAAAATGAAGAAAGAGAAACAATATGTATGAGATATGTTGGAATAGAGTTTTAAAGAAAGTAATATGGTTAAATTTAAAGAACTTGACTCTTCTCTATTTTTATTGCATTCATTCCTTTCATTCTTTGATTTTCTTACCATAATCCATGTCACAGCAATATTTTCTACTCTGGACTCTGTGATGGCACATGATGGAAAGCAGAGATTTACCAAGGTTTTTGTCAGGCATTTCCCACTTGAAGAAGCACCAACATTGAGAACACTGGTTGCTGTGTCAGTGATACTGTTATCTTCTCCAAGGGTACTACTTCAAATGTGGGAAATTAATGGCTTTCATTTGGAACATACTTAATGTACTTACTGTGCTTTACGCTTTTCCAAAATCTCCCCAAAATATCTCTGAGACACTGGTTGTATCATCAATTTTTATCAATGTATAGGTGAAGTAATTTGGGATTACCCAAGATCATAGTGATAACAAGTGTCAGATCCATGTCTTGGGTCCCAGACCATGTGCACTGTGCTGCTTTCACAGGAGTTATATTTTTAAAGTCTTCACATGCTGTATAAACATATATCTTGAAAACTGATAAATCCATTCTCACCTCTTTTGACACTCCAGCTCAGTGGTGCTCTCCCTTGAGGTACATCTGACCCCACTGATCTAAGTCCCAATACATCAAAATGTTAATTACCTCCTAACCCAATAATTTATATCATATATCATTAAAGAAGCACCTCATTTGATTTGACTTTTATTTACAGTGTTTATCCTTCAAAGTGAGGCATTTAAAGTATACTAACAACAAACATGTGAGATATCCAATATTCTCTCTTCAAAATTTATTTCCTTTATTTCACTTTTCCTAGAAAAACTCTATGTACTACCTAAAAGAATAGAGGCCATTACTGCCCTAGACCTGTCTGAATTCTTATGAGAATTCAAGCATGTTCAAGCAGGTTGCACAAAATTTTTGTAGATTTCCAAAATATTTTGTAGTATAATATTTAATGTAATGATTTTACTACTTTAGTTATAAATTGCTACTTAAAGAATATTTATCTTTAATAATTTTAGTTCACAATTAAATAAATTATATAATTCTCAACATTGTGCCCAGTATTTGATGAGAATCAAGAGGATTACAAATATATGATCTTTTTGCTAACAACCTCTTCCTGATCTCTGGTAACTGATGGTCTAATTTCACCTTTTATGAGATCAGAATTTTTAGATTCTACATATAGTAAGAAGAAAGGGTTTTGAATACGCTGACAAAGAATGATAAAACTTTAAGCTGAGTTACATGCTAATTATACTGCTCTGATCATTACCCAATGTATACATGAATCAAAGTATTGTACTGTACTTCATAAATTAGATAAATTTGCTAAATGTCAAACAAATAAATTAAAAATGTAAAGTGATATAGATTTGTTTTTATTCTTTTAAAATGTAACTATACACTTGTTTTTGTTCAGATATAAAAGTGTAGTGTGTACAACATGTTTTTGTCAAAAGCATGAGTAAAAGTACTAGAAATGCAAATCATTTAAACAAGTCAATCTTTCTGTTTTATTAACTTTTTATAAAACTCTATCTCTTCACATAATATTATTTTATCCCATTTGCATTCAACCAATGTTAATTTTTTTGTCTTATTCCTACAAATTATCCTATGCTTCTTTTGCCATGAGTGTTACTATTTAAGTCTTTGCAGACATGATGTTTAGACAGAAAATGGAGCTAAAGAATTTCTGTTTAGCTAAGACAAAAAGAAAGTTGATATATAATTTTTATTATCCATATATTTAGAAAGAAAGTGAAAGACTTCCTTGGAAGCTCACCTGGTATGCTTTTAACACCAAATTATCTAGACTCCCAGAATTTAGGAAATGTTTTACCTGCCTTTTTTTTTTAGGATCATGAAATAGGAATAGTAATTTGTAGAACATGAATATTTAGGTCTTAAAATTCCACTTCAGGAGAGAGAAAAATAATCTCCCTATATTTTTTGGTATTCAGAGTTAGTTTGGTGCATATCCTAAGAGATGGCCAGAAAGAAGTGAGACATTTCAATAGTGGTGGTGTAAAAATTAGGGGTGTTTTCCTTTGCTGTGTGGTAAGATAATAAATGGCAGACATAAGGTTATCTGAGAAAAAACTATGATGGTTTTTATACAATGCAATTCTTATAAGTCGCTTTTCATTGAACTTTCTATCACTGGCTAATGCAAGTCTTTAGTATTGTCAGCAACACTTACTCCATGTATATGTATGTGTGTGTGTGTGTGTGTGTGTGTGTGAGAGAGAGAGAGAGAGAGAGAGAGAGAGAGAGAGAGAGAGAGAGAGAGAGAGAGAAACATCAGTGGTACTTGGGGACCTCAATCTGTAGTAAATTATAAGAAGAATCCAACATCCAACTTTTAGCTCAGCACTGTCAACTGCATAAGAGCCAAAAATAAACGTGACATGGGTTGAAATAAAGAAGCATTGCACCAAAGGACCACAGAAATTTAGTTGAACATTGATGAATCAGATTACTGGTAAATTGTCAGCACTGGCTGGCAGATAAATCTAAGGAGATTACTTTTTTTTTTTTCAGATGAAAATAGGGTGGGTGCAGTGGAATGATGACTTCATGATTTGGGGTAGGTACATCTATATTTCAGGAGATTCAACATGGAAAGTATATGCCATCACTTTCTATAGTAATATTTTTGTATCTTCCCTGTCTGAAAGGAAGCTAATATGATGAAGTGGCTGAATTAAAACAGCATGAAAAGATGCTAAATAATAGGATTATAATAACACATAATCCATTCATTTATAAGGTAGTTTTACCAATGTGTGAAGTAAATTGGGTAAAAAAGTTTCCTGGGGAAAAACAACACCAGGCCAGTTAATGAACATCAAATATTAATATTTACTTATTTTGTGACACATTTTTATTTTAAAGCATCAAAAACTTAGATTTCAGTGGCTTACCAGAGTTGTTCAAATATTGTCCTAATTTTAACAAAAGATAAAAGATTTAAATCCATATGCACTATTTATTTTTCAATAACTCATTTTCTTTAAAAAAATCAGCACCAATTTGTATTACACTGCATACAAAATCATGGAACAATATCTATAAGAACATTTTTGGCAAACTGAGTTTGAACTTATTCAAAATGAGAATAAAGGGGAAGAATTTGTTTGTCATTTACTGATATTTTGCTTTATCTAGGCAAAGCCCAAGATTACTTTTTAAAGTAAATGTCTAGATTACTAAGTGGTAAGAATTGAGACAGGTTTTTTTAAAAAAATGACTATCAAGTTTGAATGAAATCCAGCACCTATTGAAATTGGCTAACCAAAGAGCTCAGTTTTTTAAGAATAAAGCAAATTTTAAATATACCCCTACTGGAACTATTGTCATGCTCTCTTTTGGTTTTTCAGCACTTTTTTTTTTTTTTTAGGAAATTTGCCCTTTCCAATTTCATATAATTTATCTGTAATAGACAGTGAGGACATCACAATTTCCTTAAAGTCAGATGCACTCAAAGGAAGAGAACATGCATGTTTACATTCCAATTATGTGAGCCAATGAAAGTGTTTCATCAGGGTATCATGAAACTGAGGCATGTTGTCAGTTATTAGTTATACATGGATATTATACATTGATACATGCATATTCTTTCCTATTACCATTCATCTCTTCATTTGAATTGTTAAATACTATTCTATCTTTCTGTCGACTGGAATTTCTCAAAGACCATTTCTGTTATTAAAAGTCAGATAGCCTTATCTAACAGAAGATACAATATAAATATGTTGCCAGAATGCAGAAGAATAAACTTCAAGTATGTTAAATCTTTCATGCACTTCTTATGAGTTATACTATCAGCAATGCATTATCATGGAAATGCTAACCAAAATCATAGTTTCAAAGCAAGTATGAGATGAGACTTTATTGAAAGCAAATGATTGATTGTCTGTCTATATATATATGTGTCTATCATTAGTCATATACATATGAAAATAAACATCTTATTTCTCTTTAAGAAAGAGGATATAGCTTTATGATACATTGGGAATTGAAAAGTAATTCAATTTTCATAAGTGGAGATGTTTGTGTAATCTGAACAATCAGAGAAACAGACTCAGAAAACCTTGCACTACTGCTAGCTTTTTTCTTATTCTAGACAACTTTCCAAGGTAGGGTGTCTCATCTTACAACATTTAAATTAATAAATTTTATATATTTCTTTAAGAAAATACATTTAAACCTTTTTATTCTGAAATAATAATGTATATAGCAAAATGTAAATCTTTTGAGGAACTACAAGTAGGGAATTATATTATGAAGGCATCTCCTATATATACTATCCTAGTCCTAAAAAAAAGAAAAAAATTACCTTTTCCAAATTAAATTGGGCAGAAAATTTCTTTTATAATGATTTAAAATTTTTTCCATACTTAGATTTCTTCCAATGTCTTTAAAAGCTAATGTCATTATGGAAGAGTGATGTATTAAGCTTCTCTTCCAAGGCCTCTTTCAGGCATTTTCTTATTTCATGACACATTTTTATTATAAAGTATCAAAAATTTAGATCTCAGTGACTTACCAGAGTAGTTCACATATTGTTTTAATTTTAAAACAAGATACAATATTTAAACACAAATGCACTACTTCTTTTTAATAACATTTTTTTAAAAAACAGTGCTAATTTCTATTGCACTACATTCAAAATCATGGAAAATTAATTATAAGTGCATTATTTTATTTTTTATTGCTGCTGTAAAAAATTACTATAAACTTAGTATCTTAAAGTACTGAAAAAGTTCCAGAGGTTAGAAATCTTCAATGTGTCTTATGAAATAAAATCAAATGTCTGCAGATCTGTTTATTCTGAACGCCATAGAGGAGATTCTGTATTCTTCAGCTTCAAGAGATGCTGGCATTCCTTGTTTTCTGTGCCTTTTCTTCTTTTCAAAGTGCATTATTCCAACTCAAATCTTTTAATCAGCTCTCCCCATTCTTATTCTGATATTTTTTTTCAAACGTTCACAAAGATCCTTGTGTTTTATTGGGCTCATTCTTCCAAACAAAAGGTTCTCATTTTTTAATTGGTTCTTTTTAGTTATACATGACAGTTGAATCTATTTTGGCAAGATTATACATGGATAGATGCTATCTTATTCTAATTAGGACCCCATTCTTGTGGATGGTAATGGGATTTGCTTAGGGTTTTTCATATGTGTATGTAGGAAAATCATGTAAGGTTCATTCCACTGTCTTTCCTATTCCCTTCTCCCTCTCTTCCCTTCATTCCTTTTTGTCTAATCAACTGAATTTCTATTCTTCCATCCCCCCTTTTATTGTGGATAATCACTTCTAGGGAATCCCTTTTTAAAAAGTTCACAGTTAGTGGAGTTTAAAACTAATTTGAGGAGACATTACTAAATTTGTGCTTTTTATCAAACTTTAAAAAATGCATAGCAAAAAAAATTATCAAAGAAAAATTTTGTCATTTTAATTCCATTTAAACATCTCTTTTGTTTAAGCTATATAATATTAATCTTTGTAGGTAAGAATGTTCCTTTGTGCAAATAGGGCTGTTGAAAGGATCAATGGCATGGCTATTGTAGGCATCAAAATAACTGTAAGAAAAAACAGAAAAGTTAATATGCACATAGACAGTGAGGACATCACATCTTTCCTTAAAGTCAGATGCACACAAAGGAAGAGAACATGCATGTTTGCAATGTTTCCCACACAGTCTGAGATGAGGCAATTGCACTTTTTCTGTGTAAGTTCTGAGTAGATATATGTTATTTTTTTCAGAAATTCATATAAAACTAAAAAAAAGAAAAAAAAGTTTTAGTATTTGCTAATATTACCCAAAGAATGATTAGAGAAAAAAAATGACTGTATTTCTAAGTGATAAGACAAAAAATAATAATTGCAAATTTAATAGGTAATTTAAAATATAAAGTGAAAATTTATTTTTAAGAAATGAAAATGAGTTAGGTTTTTTTTTCCCTTAAATTAAAGACGTGAGTTAGGCATATTATTGTTCAACTTTAATTCCAGTGATTGAGGAGATTGAGACAGAAGTATCTCAAATTCAAGTTCAACCTCAGAAAATTAGAGAGACCTTGTTTTAAAACAATAAATTAAAAGATAATTCAGTGATAAAGTGCCCTGAATTTAACTCCCAGTACAAAAAATATGTATATTAAGGTATAATTTACATAGGACAAGTAGAATTTTTATAAAATGAATTATTTGCTCTGCAAAATACATACAGAGGACAGAAAGACAAAGAACAGACTGAGAGAAAATATTATCAAGTCACCTAGCAAGTAAAATATTTGTATTTAAACAATGCAAAGAACTCTTAAAACAATATTATGAAGCAACTCTTAAAAAAATGAGGCAAACATAAGAAAACAACTAACCAAAAAGATATTTGAGCATCTAATAAGCTTGCAAAATATGTTCAACATAAATTTTATGAGGATCATAAAAATTACAATAACAACAAGATATGAGAACATACCTTCTGGAATGATGAAATCCACTTCCTCAAACCTTCCTCAAATCCCTATTGTGGTCAAGACTGAAGAAGCACATATTTTTGTTTGTTAAAGGTGAAAATTCAAAATTGTACAATCATTTTGGCACATAATTTGTTTCTTGCAAAGATAACCATAGTTTCACAACATGATCCTGGAATTGTATTTCTGTATTTAGCCAACTGACTAGAAGATTTATTTTGACATGAAATTGTGCACATAGATATTTACAGTAGATTTTTTTCATAGTTAATAAAACTGGAAGAAAACATGATATTCTTTAAGGTTTAAATGATAAAACAAACTTTGGTACATTAATACACTGAAATATTAACTGGAAATAAGAGAGCTGAGTACCAAGTTAGAAGAGAACTTATGTAAAATTTAATAAGTATTGGAAAGTGGGGGTGGGGAATAGCATAAAGGTTGTAAACTTTATGATTACATTTAGATGACATTCTCAAAATGGAAAAATGATAGCTACATTAATCTAAGCAGTAGTCATCACGAGTTTGAAGAAAAGGGTAGTGGGCTTGTCAGTACTACATGAAAGATTTGTTAGTACTACTTGAAAGATTCTTGGGTTCATATAAGTGTGATTGAAATCTATGTTAGTGTGTCAGTGAGCTATTGCATAGTCTCCTAACTAGTCTCCTTGCCTCTGGACCCTTTCATTTTTCATTTTTCTTACATAGGTAAACATTTATAGACAAATATGTGATTGTTTTAGTGACATGATTATGAAGTCACTAAATCTGCTGCAGCGGATTCTTGGTTGTACATAGAATCAACTCTCAACCTCTTCAACCCTAACACTCTATCTCCCTTTCCTCTATTACATTTTGCATCGAATTCACTTTCAGAGATGTTAACTCTTGAATTTCACTTAGATTGTTGCATTACTCACCCTTTCTCATTTCTGTCATTTTACCCAGGATGTTAATCAACTCCAAGTCTTCTTGTTGAAATACTGTGTTGCTTCAGCATTACTAGAGCAATTTTGTTCCATTAATTTTCTTCCTGTTCTGAAGTCTTACATGTCCTTGCTGGTATTCTTTTGACAATATATAATCATTGTATTACCATTCTTATTGGTTAATAATCCTTGTGAGTATGAAAAATGCACATGGAAAATAGATCATTTTTTTTTGTACTTTTCAGAAAGAATCTCAAATGGAAGAGATACTGAAGAAAAATTAAACAATATTATGAGAGTTCCCATTTTTAATTTATCATGTTATGAAGTGAATTAAACTGTAGATAAAATTGCTTCTATAGCAAGATGCTTTATATTTGCTTTAAGAAATGTTTATGATGAAGGTGGCTCTGATACATGCTGTTAACGAAATAACAAAATAGAGTAGTACTGATACAAAAGAGATTTCATACATATGTATGTATATGATTCATTTATACTAAATTTTGTGATGTGTACAAAGTTTTAATTTGGAAACATCTTTTGTCTGTAAATGTGTTGATGTTACTACATTATTTGTTGAGTAAATTTTCTTTGCTTGATTATATTGCCTTTTCACTTTGTCAAAAGTCTATTGACTATATTTATGTAAATCTAATCTGTAATCTGTTCTTCTGCTCTCACCTATTTATTCCTCTCCAGTTACACATCTTTAATATAAGAGCTCTATAACATATCTTTAATTTGGAAAGTGTCTGTCTTCCAACTTTGATATCCTTCAGTATTATGCAGGCTGTTATGGATCTTGTGCTATTCCGTATGAACTTTTGAATCAGTTTGTTACCATCCAAAATAACTTGCAGAAATTCTGATTCAGATTGCTTTGGAGTCTATAAACCAAGTTGGGAAGAACTGACATCTAGATGATATTGATTCTTCATATCCATAAACCTCTCTTCTACTTATTTCTTCCATTTGTATCATCAAGGTCTTTTAGTTTTCCTCATTTTCCTGTGCATATTTCATTGTATTTATACCAAAATAATTTTTTGGCAGAGGTTTCAATGTAAAAGGTATTTATTTTAATTTTTTTAACTTTCATTTTTTCATTGCTGTTCATAATTACATTTAAATTCAGAATTAGTAGATAATTGATATTAAACATAAAAATGAACATATTATCTATTTCATAGAAAATATCATGCTTTACACTTTTTCTGATGCATCAAATATATATTATAAGTAATTTTCTGAAAATAGTAAGAGTATCAATAAAATTAACAAACAAAACATTGGTAAAACTTCTAGTGTCTCCTGTAGAAAGCATTCATGGATATCAATGATTTTTCATGAAGGTCAGTACCAGCTAAGCAGTACTTACTGAGGATTTGCTGATAATTCTTTCCATGATGACATCCCTCAAAGATTTCAAAATATTTCCAAAATAGTTCTGTAATTACTTAGAGAATAATACATATTTAATTTTTTGTTGCTAAATTTTAAAAATATAGTAGATATATTTTATTTAAGATGTCATTAGTTTTTAATAAAATATAGAGATTTTTTAAAATTATAATTGCCTAATCCCTAGGTCCATTTCATCTGGTGCTGATAATGATCTGTTAATGTGAATCTCCACATAATCATAGGGCATTTTAAAAAATTATTGGACTTTTAAAGTCAATCACTGTTTTAATCAGTCATATGTTTTTATAACCATATTCATATTGATTTGAAAAAAATGAAATAGTATGCCCTCAATTTGTGAGGAATCTCTGTAGGGGTATATGTTAGTGGAAAGGAGGAAACAAAATAGAGTTTTTTTCAGACTATGAGCCACAGTGTCTGCATAATGAAAATGATTTTCAAGTAGCACAAAAAAGAATAAAAATATTAAACAAATAAATGTACACTGTAGTTCTAAGTATTGATGAGGGATTAAAAAAACACTAAAAAATGCAGATTAGTTGGTAAGATTTTCAATTTTAAGGAATGTTAAAATGGAGATTTTTGCATTGTCTTTTTAAACAACTAACATTGTACAATATCTATATAGTCAGTTCAAGAATAAATGGAAAACTTGAATTGTCTAATGATTAACCATAGAGTTGTTAATTTACCAAAATCTCACAAGATAAGCCGATCCCATATAGCTTCATCAAGGAAAGAAGACACTGACAACCAGAATGTAATCTCATTCCATCTCAGGTTTATACCATATACTCTAAGAATGAATGAGCTTGTGGTTGATATAAGACAAGGCTCTTGTTAACATTTACTGAGTAATGATGGAAGAATACACCTGTCAAAAATATTGTGTGGCCTGTCAGGATAGGTTGTTTTACTTCTGTACAGTTAAAATTCAATTAAAGAAATGGCTCTAATCTAACAGCTCAAAGGCTGTTTCCTGCTTAGTGGGGAGTGGAAGAAAAAGGGACATAGAAATGAGTATTTTTTTCCAGAATTTAGGGGTTTCATATACCCTTCAAACCCTTTGTTATTATTATAACAATGTATATCCTTATGGGTTATTAAAGGTATCACAATCCATGTGGGGGGCTGTTGCAAAATATACAATATATTATTGCTGAAAGTTAATCAAATTTGCTGCTATGTGTAATCAATTGTTCTACATGTTACTATATCAATGTGAATTTAATAACTATCTTTATGATTGCACAAATTCCAAAAATATAAGTAAAAAAGAACAAATATCAGTTGGAATCAAATTTTTACAAGCAATGAATAATAAAGAAATATTCTATAAATTAACATAAAATCATCAGAGCAATTAAAATAATACATGAAACATGGAAATTGAAATATTGAGATAAATTATATTTTTACTAATTTAAATATTTCAAAAAAGTGGTAAATGTAATGAAATGCTATGGTTGGAATGCAAAAATGCTAGGTTTATCACAAGAAAATAAGGTTACTCTAAATTAAAAGCATTGATTGGTTTGCTACATTGATTTTTACCAAGATTAAAAAAAATCCTAATGAACATATAAACAACATATGAAAAAGTTTATATTTTATTAATATAATTTTGTAGATTTTTTTTCAATTATTATTTTGAATATAATTAAGACAGGAACATTTAAATGACATTTGGAATAATCAAGAAAAATCGTGCCAAAGCTAGAATAGAGGTGATTCTGAGTTATTTTCACAATGATATTGTTTGGGGATGTGAGAAATTAAATTATGATTTAACAAACCAATTCACATGTGGAGAACCAAGCATCAAAATTCAGTGCAAACTACACTTTGATACCTTGCCCATCTTCTGTTCCCTGGGCTGGACCTGCATTGAGGAACCTTTGTTTGGTCTTCTACATGCATTGGTGATAGAGTTCTGCATTCAATGAAGTTGAAAAGGAAAATGAACTGAGATTGGATCCCAGCAGTTGCTGAAGATTGAGAACCTGATAAAACAGATTCAGCTCTGAATGATCACAAAAGTCTCTGCACTAGGAATATTTGTGTTGACTTTTCCTCTTCAGGTCATATAGGATATCTGGAAACAATAAATCATGACTCTAAACTGCTAGCATACTTCAAGTCTGGTAGGAGAAAATGAAAAGCTCTGAAGAAAAATAATTACAACTGATGTATCAAATTACTTATGTAAGTGATTATTTCAGTGCAATGTTCTGAGCATAATCAAAGACAGCTACATAAAACGAAATAAGTCAGAATGAGAAGAACAAGTTGAAGACAGAAATAAACCCTAAGGCACTTTAGTTAACAAAACTATGAGATGCTATCTATAAAACACATCATTATAGTGTTTTCCAGTCATTGTTAGGAAAAATTAACTTTGTTATTTAATCTAAGTCTTTGATTTAGAGATTTTATTTTCTAAGAGTGGAAACCTACATAGAGTAAGTTATATTCTATGTGTGTATATTCTGTCAAAATACATCCTACTCTCATGTGTAAGTAAAAATAAAACATAAAAATAAATTACAGTTGTACATTTCATAATAAAACTGTAGAAAATTAATGAAGAAATAACTTTTTAAAAAAAGTCAGAAGTAGAACAAGAAGAAAGCCAAATTGGCTCCAAAAGAGATAATTATATGGAAAGAGAAAACATTACCATTTTTATGAAATATCCTATATAGGAAATGAATCAGGGTTCTGTGAATCAGGTTATAGCGTTGAAGATAAAGAAGACTTTCTGTTGAGGTAGCCCATGCTTTCTGGATTAATGACTGTTGGACCCCATTACCTTATGGAAAAGCATCAGCATTGCTCCATGAAAAATACAGCCCTGTACATATGCTTTCGTTTTATTAAAATAAAAATAAAGTTGAATAATATTAGAATGGAGTAGGAAGTTGCAGGTTGGTTCCTAATTTTTCTACTTAGTGTTCATGACAGACACAATTTCTGATTCTCAATTCCTGCTTGCTTAGGGATGAAAATTGAATGAATATCAGGGTAAAAATTAAATAAAAGGGTAAGTGCTTTATAAATTACATGATTTTGTAACGGAAAAAATTAATAAAACTTTTAAATAAGACAAAATAAATCATTATAACTTTTATTAATTATTACTTAGATTAATAATGTTATTAGTATAGCTTTTATTAATGTAGAACTATTAATATAGCTTTACAAAGCTAAATGTTTCTTATAATGCTTTTCACCATTTCATGTCACATTTGTGATTTTTAAAGTTCATTGATTCTCTCTACAGAATGTCTTAAAAGTGTGAATTTTTGTCATTGAAAATACAGGTTGTGCAATGAAACCTATATGATATAAGTTATATGATAGGGTCAGTTGTGAATTCTAATTCAAAAACCATAGTTTTTTTGTTTGTTTGTTTGTTTGTTTGTTTTACAATGGCATTGCAATAGTAGTAACATGGTTGAAACAATAAATCAATATAGTTCAATACTTTTATGCAGAATTATTATGTTCATTTGTATTTTTTTGATTAGTAATGGGTCATTCAAACCTTTAATGCTTTAATATAAAAATTAATTACATATAAGTTAATATATATATATAAATACTAATGTTGTAACTATAATGTTATAGTTAATAGGCATATAAGCTTATTTACTTTAATTAACTTAGTTAATTAATAGGTACATAAAATTATTCTAGTCACAGAAATATATTTTATGACCAAGATATGATCCCTATTATTTCCTATCACTGTTTAAAAACATAAAAGTTATTTTGGGAGAATTTAGATAGGAGAAGGAAATCTTAAAAAACAAAACTGATTTCTGCATTGGCATTATGGCAATTTGGATATTTTTATAACTAATTGGAGAGGAAAAAGAGATGGCTTATTTAGAAGAAAAATGAAAAAGTAAAATTGTAATACTATATGTTGCTTAGAAATATCAATTTGTATATCTATCACTAATCTAACTTTTTTCTATTATCTATTCTTATCATCATTGGGCTCCATGCTAAATCGGTGATTTACTAAACAATTTCTTCCCATTTACCAATGATCAATTTCATGTACGCAATGTTTTATAAATACACTCTTAACCATGTTAATTGCTGTCACTACCAAGCTTTGATCCCAGTATAATTTGGGATACAAAGTTGTATTAGGAAAAAAAAAGTCGTATTAGAAAATACCTCTTGTTACGCTAATCTGATTCCTCAAACTTTTCCTGAAGAATAAAACACTTTAGTAGTCTGATCTTATTTTTTTGAGAAATATTTTATGATTCTAACACAGTGAATCATAGGACTAATTTTGAGGTACTTAAAGCAAATTATTAATTTAAAAGTTTGCTCATTCTTATTTAACTAGAGATTGGGGAAAGAAAAATATCAAAGGAAACAATAAAAGATCACTTGGCATCCAATTGCAACATATGAATTAATGAAATTGCATTGATTATGACTGAGGTCAAAAGTGTAATTTAAAAATTTTTAAACATAGTATTTGCTTATTTATCTAGCATATAGTTGTATCACATTTTCATTTGTAGTCCATCTATAAGTTTGTATTTCTATAATGTTTGCACTATGCAGGAAAAATGTCATGTTACCCAAAAATATAATTTAAAATTTTAAGTATGCTTTTAATGATGTTACTAGAAACAAGACAAAAAATAAAATAAATCACAAATGTAAAGAGAAAAATTTAAAGCATTATATATTTTATATATTATGTGCATATAATTTTGGAATAAATGTATTTAAATAATAAACCAATATTAGAAAATTTGAAAAAAAATGAATAGATTTTTGTTAAAATACAAATAATTGTGGAATAAACCATATTTGTTTCAATAAAGGATATTAACAGATTATAATAATAGAGCTAAATAATATATAAGAAATGCTTTGTATATTCGATAAAATGAAGCCAAAAGAAAAAAAAAAAAAGATGACAATATTATTTGAGAGATTCCAAATTTTACCTATCATCTTTTAAATAAGTTACAAAAAGGCATGAATTATGATGCATACTTTGTAAAATTCCTTGTTCATTTGTGGCCTTTTGTGGCAAGAAGACTCAAACATTTATTAGCACTAACTTCTCTCAATAAAAATTAATCAGAAGAGTAAAGACCAGTTATGTCAGAGTTGTCTAGGGTACATGGGTAAAGGACAAGTAGCAAAGGTGCTTTTTATTCTGAGGGAAAAAAAAAAGTTTGACTTGGGAAATAATTCTGTAACTAATGATTATGGAACACTTGCTATATTATTGGCATTCTATTCATTCGTTTCAATTCTTATTTTTTTTCAAGTTTTAAACAGCAATCCTGGCAATTGAATAATAATAGAGATGAGAAACCAAATGCAAGCAGATGTTGTATAACTTGCCCAAAGATACAAAAAAGTAAGTTGTAGTGTGGAGCTGGGATTCAAAACCAGTTTGTTGTTATTATTTCAAAGCCTTTTTTTAAATAAAGATATATATATAGAGAGAGAATTTTAATATTTATTTTTTAGTTCTTGGCGGACACAACATCTTTGTATATGGTGCTAAGGATCAAACCCTGGCTGCACACATGCCAGGCGAGCGCGATATCGCTTGAGCCACATCCCCAGCCCTATTCCAAAGCCTTTTAAACGTATTCTTACCAATAGCAGGAAGGAAAATAGCCATATTAAATAGATCTGTAACATAAGCCCACAAAACATTAATATAGCAAAATTTCTAAAATAAGAAATAGTTTTATATTTCAGTTTTCCTGAGTTTAGGTTGCAAAGTAAGTTAAAAAAAATATTTTTTGAAAATTAAAACCAAAAATAAAATTGTATTGTGAATCATAGTTACTGAATTTTACAATTATTCTTCATTCGCTATTTATTACATTGGTGACACAAATTTTCCTATATGTCATATGTGTATTGACCAAATGAATGGTGATTAAGTTACAAAAGACAATAGCAATATTTATGATAATTACTCAAAAATAAAATTAGAAAAGTCTTGATTCATTATACAACTTATGGAGGTAAAATGTCCATCTCTGCCACATTCTATGTAGTCTTTGAAATGAATTGGTTGCTTTCCAACTTTACCCACAAAGTGTCAGGTGCACAAGGAAAAACAAGGCAAGGCAATTATAAAAATAAAATGTATATAAATATATGCATGAAAAACTGTCACGTGTATCAGATAATATATTAACCTTTTAAATATGTAAATTCATAATCATACCAATAGTCTATGTTGTATAAAATTAATTTACATTTCCTGTGAAAATTATTGCAGTCATTAGCCTAACAACTTATTGCATCAATACACTTATTACTAAAATTATAAGTGCATTGAGTATACTATAATTTTTAAAATCCAAAAAAATCAATTATTTAGTAGTTACTTATATTTAAAAGTGATTTACCACAAGAGTGTCATGTCAAATTCTCAGTGAAATAGTAATAGTAGAAAGATGTTTCACGTTACACAAGACAAGGTTTTTATAAACTGCTTTTATCAAACTCATTAAAAATTCACAAGACATTAGGGAATGTACACTATAAATGAGTACACTGAATTATTCTCAAAAGTAAAAAAAATATTTCATCATGCATAAAGACAAAACTGTGTATCTTTTTGATTACTTTATATTTTATTATTTTGAATTTCTCAGTGTTCTGAACATAAAAACATTCTGAATAATTATTGTATTATTAAATGTAGTTCCCTGGTTTTAAGCAAACAATATAATTAACTGTGAGTATTTGCCAATGCACCAGCAAATATTTTTATGGTAACATATTTGAATGCTTTCTTTCCCAAAATCTAAGATTTTTCTAGGATACTTAAACAATGAAAGAATATCATGAACAACTGGTTTAAATGATGATGCTTACTACATAGTCACTAAATCTGCAAGGGTTTGCTGGCATTAGATCTCTGACAACTTGGTCTTTTGAGGCAAATGTTTCAAAAGTAGTTAATGATTAAAGATCAGTACTATTAGATCTATGGAAGTTTAAGCATTTACCACACAGAGAACATGATATCAGGTCTTAGATTGCTCACTCTAGGAGAAAATAAATGAATGAACAAACCTTAATACCTCATGCTTCAAACTACAATGCTTTCAATGATTTCCTCTGCTATAGTCTTAATACATGTCCTCAAATTCATGCATTATAAATTTGATCACTAAGACAATAATGTCATGAAGTGAGACCTCATGAGCGCTATGGATTAATGCCACTATAAGAAACATTTGTGCTTCTTTTCTATTTCTGCTCTTTCTCCTATGTAAGAAATTGGCATTTATACACTCTTCCCCTTCCAACTTCCACCATGTAAAGATGCAGTAAGATGGTCTACACTAGATGTCAGTGCTTTCAACTTGAATTTTCTGCCTCCAGTGATGAAAGAGAATAATGTTTTTTATCCTTATAATTTATCTCATCTTTGGAATACCATTTTTAGCACCACAAATGAACTAAGATAATTAGCAAGTGAAAAGAGGTGACATATCATGTTGGCCTCCCATTTTGCAACTTAGGGAATTGATATCAAGCATAAAAAATATGTATCTAAGATATGTTATGTTTTAGATAAGTGCCCTCCAAAGGTTCATTGGTAAAGTTTAAGAGGTGGGGCCTAGTGGCAGGTCTTCAAGTCATTGGGGAAGCCCTTACAAAGACTTGGAACTCACGTCTCCTTTCAAATATTGCCCATGAGGTAAGCAGTGTGCTTTTGCCATACATTCCTACCATGATGTGCTGCCACAAACACAAAGCAAAATGACCAACCAATCATGGACTAAATTGCTAGCCAAAACAAAACTCTTCTCCTTGTAAGTTGATTACTATAGGTATTTATTAAGTAATATAAAGTTAAACATCACAGATAATTCAGCCAACTAGTAGTGGAAAATGTTGTGGAACTGATTTCTTTCCAAAATAATCTGTTGTATTGATTATGTTTTGCTCCCTTACATTTCATAAATGAAAGCTCTAGTTACTAAGGTGAATACATTTGGATATATATGGTTTCAAGGGAAAATTAAATGAAGTCATAAGATTTCTCCTTCATTCAACATGGCTGGTGTATTGATAAGAAGAAACATGAGGGATGTGTAAGGACAAAGAAGGACAAACACAATGAGAAAATTACCACCACTAGTAATTTGATTTCTCCTGAGAACAAAAAGAGAGGACCCACATGTATATGTGAATGCATATGCATCTATCCTCTCTCTAAGCATGTATCTGCAATATCTCTCTATATTATATCTATGCATATTCTGTGTCTGTGTGTTAGTGTGAGGGGGTATATGTTTCGTTTTTACAAAGAACCATAAACAGATATTATCCATACAGATTCATGAATAAAAAAAGCGGCTTTAGAAGTTTCAGTTATTAAAGAGATGAATCAAGATTTGGTGACAAATTTAATGTAGAAAATAAATTAGAAGAAAGAGCTATTTTAATCAACTATTTCAGGGGCATCATTAAAAAACCTGACAAGAACAGTTTTAGATGAGGGGGAAAATGTATTTGGGGCTCACAGTTTCAAAGGTGTCAGTTCATAATGGCTGACTTCATATTTCTGGGCGCTAGGTGAGATAAAATACAATGGTAGAAAAGTATGGAAAGAGGAAAGTCAGGTTATGGCAAAAGGAAGCAGAGAGCTTCACTCACCAGGAACAAAATATAAATCCTAAATAATCCATAGCAGTGGGTTAATGCACTTATTAGATTAAACTTCTCTTAGCCCAATCATTTCACCTCTAAGCTTTCCTGAATTTTGTCATGTACGTGAGCTTTGGGAAGACATCTCATATCTCAAACATAACTGGAATCAAAGATAACCCCCAGGTTCCTGTCATTAACCATTTGGTGGAGTCACTGATAAAAAAAGGAGAAAACTTAGAGATAAAAAGCATGAATATTTCACCATGCACAATAAGAATTCAGCTCTCCCTCCATACTTCGAATTACATTGTATTATAGAATATTCTAGATTAGAAAAATGCCAAAAAATAGAATTTCAGAATGTTAACATATGGTAAGAAAAATGAAATGTATATACCAATAACATAATTAAATCTAAAAATATTTCTCAACATAGTCCTAATATTTCAGTGAGTTCCATATTTTCCAAAAAGATTTATAGAACACATCTAAAATTATAAAACAGAAACTACATTTAATGCAATCCAGTAAACAGGCTTTTTTTTTTGTAAAGTGACTCATTACTTTTTTTAAATGTAAAAATACTTTCCAGTTAAGTCAGTATTCATAAAAATAGTGGCTTACCCTGAATTACCCTTTCAATACTTAATGAAATGAAAACAAAAAGAAAAAAAAATCAGATTTTTAGCAAAAAGAGAATGATAATTAAAGGCTCTAGAGGTATAAACTATAATGAATCTGGATCACAAAATGGATTTTGACTATTTGGAACTGGCTTAGAAATCTATCTATTAAAATATTATTAGGAGATTACTCTGTTAGAGCTGGAGAAGAATAAAAGATGTGAACACACAAAATTACAGCTTTGCAATTTCAGAGTAATTTAAATTTGATACATTTCTTTTTTTTTCCTTCAAATGTTTTTTTCCAGCTGAAAACTATTCTAAATGATATTTTTAATAGTGACCTCAAGGACTTGAAATTATATGAACCCAACCATTTATATCCATTATTTCTGAATTTGTAACACAACCAAGAAACAAATTTAAATCACATATTGTCATGTGAAGATATCTGGTTTTGCTATAGTTTAAAAAATTAGATTACAATTATTATAATACATGGTTTCTATCTTCAATCCACACTCTATCCTTCCTGTATCTGGTAGGCACAATTAGATAATGTGTACTGAAGGGCACCAACAGTAAAATATTCAGAAAGATGAATTGCTTCATATAAATTAAAGATGGTAAAGCCTGATTAGTTCACTTTAGGTTAATGCATCTTGAGAGTCCCTCTGAAATTCTATGAGAAATAATACCTGTAGCTATACATTAGAAGTAAATTACAACAGAAAATGAATAGCATAGAAAATAATATGTCACTGGTTCATATCCCTTAAATATTGTGTTGCTTTAACTTGTCAATATGGATTTTAATAGGTAATTTCAGCTCAAATAAAGCCTTATTTTTCCATCTAAATATTTAGAATTAATTTAAACTCTGATTAGCACTAATTTTGCATACCAAGACACTTCACTAAGGTAATTCAACAATTTTTTTGTAAAGTGTTGTTCATATATTTTATTTTTATTTAAGTTAGTATTAATATTAATTTTATTACCAGCCAATGTTGTACAAAACAAGCAAAATACATTTGCAAATGTATGCACTATTCTTTAGCTGCATAATTAATATCATTTACCTTATGGCTTGTCACAGAATAAAGTCTTATTTCTTTTTGTAAAAGTTTGAATTTTGAATATGTTTACCTGCATAATTTTGTTGTGTGTGTATATATATTATTATATTATATGATACTTTAATTTTAAGCTATATTATGTCATTAATTATTAACCAATATTTTATTTTTAATTTATATATGACAGTGAAATGCATTACAATTCTTTTTACACATATAAAGCACAATTTTTTATATCTCTGGTTGTATACTCAGTATATTCACACTAATTTGTGTCTTCATACATGTACTTTGGATAATGATGGCCAACACATTCCACCATCATTAATAACCCCATGCCCCCTCACTTCCCCTCTCATTCCTCTGCCCTATCTAGAGTTCAACTATTCCTCCCATGCTCCCACTCCCTATCCCACTATGAATCAGCCTCCTTGTATCAAAGAAAATATTCAGCATTTGTTTTTTTGCCATTGGCTAACTTGACTTAGCATTATCTTCCCTAACTCCATCAATTTACCTGCAAATGCCATGTTTTTATTCTCTTTCATTGCTGAGTAATATCTTATTACGTATATATGCCACAATTTTATCCATTCATCTATTGAAGGGCATCTAGGTTGATTCAACAATTTAGTTATTGTGAATTGTGCTGCTATAAACATTGTTGTGGCTGTGTCCCTAGAGTATGCTGTTTTTAAGTCCTTTGGGTATAGTCTGAGGAGAGGGATTGCTGGGTCAAATGGTGGCTCCCTTCCCAATTTTCTAAGAAATCTCCATACTGCTTTCCAAATTGGCTGCACCAAATTGCAGTCCCACCAGCAGTGTATGAGTGTACCTTTTCCCCCACATCCTCACCAACACTTATTCTGACTAGAGTGAGATAAAATATTAGAGTGGTTTTGATTTGTATTTCTCTAATTGCTAGTGATGGTGAACATTTTTTATGTGTTTGGTAATTGATTGTACATCATCTTCTGTGAATTGTCTGGTCAGGTCCTTGGCCCATTTATTGATTTGGTGTTTAGCTTTTTAGTTCTTTATAAACCCTAGAGATTTGTGCTCTATCTGATGTGTGAGTGTTAAAGATTTGCTCCCAAGATGTTGGCTCTCTATTCACCTCACAGATTGTTTCTTTTGCCGAGAAGAAACGTTTTAGTTTGAGTCCATCCATTTATTGATTCTTGATTTTAATTCTTGCATCTGCCACAGGAGTCTTATTAAGGAAATTGGAGCCTAATTCCACATGATGGAGATTAGGTCCTACTTTTTCTTCTATTAGATGCAGGGTCTCTGACTTCATTCCGAGGTCCTTGATCCATTTATTTTTATTTTATTTATTTGTTTTATTTTTATTTATATTGATCCATATTTTTTTCAAGTGTTCAATTAAAATGAAATTGAGAGAAGAACAAGAATTATAAAAAGCTGCAAAATTTGGAATGTATTTTTTTAAAAGTCAACTCTGATATCTAGAATATTTTCCTGGTTTAGAATACCAATTCATTTTGTTATTGTTGTTATTGAAACAGTAATAAATATAAATTTGTAAGCAATTATTTAGAATTAATCATGATGTAAGGTTTAAGGGTTACATATATGTGCAGCTGCTAAATTTGACAGGTTGGATCAGATAGACCATGGCAACACTCTTTGTACAAAATAGTGTTTATTTTAGTAATAATACAAAAACAAGGGAATAAAGTAAAGGTAAAAGGCAAGAGAAAAAAAGAAAGAAAGAAATGCATCACTGACCAGGAGACACACACCCGTGGTCATGCAGCTGGGGAGTCCTGGGGCAAACCTTCAGGGTTCAAACTGGGAAGGCCCTGGCAGAGGGTCCCCTCCACCCCGAGACTCCAAAGTATTATTCCCAATGAGACTTAAATTTAGAACAAAGAAAGCACCATTCCAACAATCTATTTGACCTAGTAATACCCCTAGGGACACTTCATCCCCCCGAGGACTGACCAGATCCCCAAAGGGAAGGAATGAGGACCTTGAGATAGTGAATGTGAGTTGCCCTGAGTGAGGCAAACCCACCAAAAAGTCTGCATTTTTTTTAGCTGTTCTATCAAGGATGTGCAGAGGTCTTGGCAGGCACATGAATAGGGAAAACCTTTAATATTTTCTTTAGCTTTTAGATGTAGAACTGAGAAAATAAACCCAATAACTTGATGTAGTTCATGCATAAATCTGGAAGTGATTTTGAGTCTTATATTAAATAAATCCTATTATGTTGTCATTAAGAACAGATAAGTTAATATCCCCGAAAACCCAGTTCTTAGTTTTTGCTCTTTAGACACTGGGATACTGACTAAAGATATTCCCATATGTATTAATAATTCTTTATTGGTGGGATTTTTGTTTATAAATAAATTTCACAGGCAATTATAAACTTTAAGTTGACCATTCAATTTAAAGTCTATGTGTGTGACTTGTGTTTGGAAGGAGACTTTAAATAATGATTTTGCAGAAAACAGGGAAGTGGGGAGAAAAAAAATGATTGGCCACAGAAAAATATTTGAAATATTTTTTGCTTTCTTCCTATCCCAAAACTAGGGATGTCCTATCAAGAAAACAGAACATGGGATGCATCCTGGGTGCAGTTGGGGACTCATGGCTTGGCTTCAGATGGTGGGATGTGTGGCGGGAACTTACTCTTTGAGTGAGTCATGACTGTCCAGAAATACCTGCAGATAAATGCCATGACCACCTACAGAACTTGATATAAGACCATTCCTGGGCAAGTGAAGTTTTCTAGTGAGGTTCAGACACATCTATACCAATTTCAATAATGCCACTAGGGGCCTGGATGATTACTACTTAACCCAAATCTTTTATGATGCTCAAGTACATGCATGATCACTACTTGGAAATGTATGAATGGTTTATGAGAGTGGATGATGATGTTAACATCAAAGGAGATCCTCTGGAGAGTTTCCTGATGAATTGAAATAGCAATGAGTACCTGTTTCTGGAGAAGACAGGATGAGGCACTGAGGAAGAAATTGGGAGACAGGCCCTTGAGCCTGGTGAGAAATTCTGCATGGGAGGGGGGTGCTTCAGAGAATGTTATCACACATTAGCAAAATATCTCTGGGAATGGACACTATGCACACAGGAGCATGAGGGAGAGAGAATTGTGTCCTGAGTTTCATAGGTGTACATTGTTTAGGGTCCTATGAGATGCAATAGTTTTTTTTTTTTTTTAATGAGAATTATGAACAGAAGAAGAAGGATTACATCAGAGATATCTGTAACAGTAAAATTCAAAAAGCTATCCTGTTCCACCTGAACAAACCCCACCCTACCAGTATGGACTGGTTAGCTATATGCTCAGTTGCAAAATTGCAAGGCTAAGTCATTGCACAGTACAGCTCCACTCAGAAATCGTCCTGATGTGCACATATGGCAATACAGAAAATCAAGAAGAGGACTTCCGTTGGGGAATCCCCCCTTCTTTCCTAAGTTTTCAGGCCCTCCAATGAGAGGAGATACTGGAATGGGAATTTCTGACAGGGAAGTATTTGTATTTGGCTGTGGAAAGTTAGCAACCCTCCTCCCCCGCACTCCCTCTCCTGAGAGGTACAGACTCAGCCCAGAGGAAACAGAGGGAAGCCTTGAATGGCACCATTGTGCAGGTGATGGAAATGATTAATACCAAAACCTGGAGGTGCAGCATCTATTTCAAGGAGACCCAGTATGGCTATTGCCCAGTGAACCCCAGATATGAGATACAGTGTATTTTGGACCTGCTCCTTCTGTACAAGAAGCACAAAGTGACGAAGGTGACAGTTCCCATGAGGAGGCATGGTAACTACAACAGACTTTCAATAAGATCCAGTTTGTGGAGCATAAGGAACTGGACATACAGACCTGGCCAATGGAATCAATCAACCCAATCTTTCCTCTTCAATTCCCTGAAGAAACTTGTTCCGTTCCAGCTCCCTGCGTCCAATAATGAGCACAAAAAGATTTCATCATCTGTACATTTTCGACATGTTGGTGAAATTTATGGTAAGCTTGGGAAGACATGTCTCACCCCAAATCAGAGTCAAACACATTGTCCTTTTCAATTCTGACTCCAACCCTGATAAGACAAAACAATTTGAACTGATGAGAGATTATAGCATTAAGTACTCTAGAGCTGACTTGCAGATTTTGCTGGGTCCCTAGAATTTTCAAGAGCACTGGCCCTCGCAGTGAAATCTTCCCATTTAATAACAAATCTTTGCTCTTCTTCTGTGACTTTGACCTGGTATTTACTATGGAATTCCTGCAACAGTGTGGAGCAAATACAGTTTTGGGCCAACATATTTCCCAATTATTTTAAGCCGGTATGATCCAAAGATTATTTATTGGGAAAGTTCCAAATGACAACCAATTTTCCTTTTACTCAAAAAACTGGCTTCTGGAGAGATTATGGGTTTGACATTACCTGTATTTATAAGGGACATCTTGTCTATGGGTGGCTTTGAGGTTTCCTTCTAAGCTGGGCATTGAAGGATATGGACCTCTTCAAACAAGGTTCTCCATGCAAGTTAAGATGTTCTGAAGCCAGGAGGTAAGAGTAGTGCATACATAATATCCTGTCTTCTTTGACCCCAATCTGGATCCCAAACAATACAAAATGTGCTTTGGTCTGGAAGAATCAAGATATGGGTCCATATAGCAGTTAGCTGAAATATAGCTGGAGAAAAATGATCCAAGTTTCAGTAAAAGCATTAGTAGTGGTTCTGTGCATCTCTCCTGGAAAAAGAATATACTTTAATTATCTAATTTATTTAAAAAAAAAAAAATTTTGTATGATAACTTTTTGAGCTCTATGCTAGGAGTCTATGCTAGGATATATTTTCCAAGTGGTTTTCTTACATAGGACTTCTTTATGATTGAGCTTTTTGAACAAAATTATGACCAATATCTGTCTTTTTTTTTAAGAGAGAGTGAGTGAGGAGAGAGAGAGAGAGAGAGAGAGAGAGAGAGAATTTTTAATATTTATTTTTTCGTTCTTGGCGGACACAACATCTTTGTTGGTATGTGGTGCTGAGGATAGAACCCGCGAGCGCGCTACCGCTGAGCCACATCTCCAGCCCCCAATATCTGTCTTTAAACATATTTTTTGTGACATTGTGTATCAGACCTGCTTAATTCTGACTTGAAACATCCCTGATGAACAAACTTCTTTATGTTTTTGTTTTTGTGTTTTCATTTCCTTTCCTGGCCTCTTGTTTATAGTCCTATGGCAGAAAACATGACCATTCCTATGAGACATAATTGCATCAAAAGAAACAGAAAACCAACTCTCGTAAATGTTGCATTGTGACTGTTAACCTTTCATAGAATCTCTTTTTTTTTTACAAATGTTTTTTCTTTTTTTAAGCCATCTGACGTTCTAGTTATAAAATAAGTAAATGTGATAATATCTGTGTCATCAACATCTTCAGCATAGCTTCCCATTGTTTTTTATTTCCCCCACACTGTACTCTACCCACTGAGGGCAAGAAAGAGTTTGTAAGCAAGGGGAGTGAGGACTCATGGCAGAGCCAGAGCTTTGGAAGTTCCTGTTACGCCTTCATGTAAATAGACCTGGCACCACATTACAAGAAGCATTTGGCATTTTTCTCTTGCTGACACTCCTTTTAGAGGGCAAAATATTAATATTTAGGACAACAAAGAAGAATTACTGTCATGATTCTAATATGTGCAAGCTAATCCAACAGAAACACCCTAATGAAAACTTTGGGGGCTGTGTATTTAATTTTATTCATTTTTTCCTATCTCCTCTAATTTTTTTTAATAGCAATTGTTTAAAGCTCTGCCATTTCTTGAGTACCTGATAGTATGAGTATTTGTGTATACCAGGAGTGTGGTTAATATGTTGTATATGCAGTAAACACATTCCAGTAAAAAGAAAAGAAAGAAAAGGAAACATGTGAACATGTGGAAAGGAACATGTGGAAATTAACTTGTATGCTAGAAACCAAAGTAAGAATCCATATGATGAAATAGAAAAGTACGGAGCTGACTCACATGTAGTTTTTAAACATTAGGTAGACACAATGTTAATAATTGTAAAATATAACAAAATACATCAATTCTGTGGTCCCATGAAGACTTCTATAAACAATAATAATTAAAGTGTGAAAAAAGAATGTTTCAAAATATTTATAACTATTCACAAAGCATAAAGGAATAAGAGAGTTTACCTTGAAAAACTGCCACTAAATTGTCAGTTGTTGTTTTCTTGACTCGGGAACCTTCTACTCTCTCTGACCAGGCCATGAAGAATCAAATAAACACAGCCCTACGAGTAGCAATTGGCAGAGAGTATAGCTTAGAAATTAAACAAAGAGAGTTCAATAGAGAAATCCTGGAAATAATCTGAATATAACTATACTAAGATGTAATACTGAACAAACACTAATGCTCAGAGGAATTTCCAGAGGTTAAATCAAAAACCCAAAGACCAGTCAAGAAATTGCTGCTGACAAAGTGATACCAGGTATTGGTGGTTGGTCTTTGTTGTGTTTAAATGTAATACATTCTCCTATGCTGTTCACTTTGTAAAACTTAGAGGACTTAACTAACTAAATTTTAGAATTATAAATATTTCTAAATCCAAACAGGAAAAAAAAGAAAAAGACGATTAATAATAAATAAACAGTCTTAAAACATTCATGGAATAATATCATGGAATCCAATGAGAAAAAGTACTTATGTTTTGAAAAGAAAAGGTACGTAAAAAGCAGACAAAACCAAATATTTAAAGAAATATTGCCCTAATAATTCCCAAATATTGTGGAAAACATTGATATTGAAGGCTGATTTCCAGAAAGTACTGAAATATGCATTTTGAACATAATCTCCTTTTTATCTTGAAATTCTGCTTTTGTAATTTGGTAAGCAAAAGTCATGTCTTTTAATGCATTATATATAGAGAGGGGAAATGCAAACTGACTCAGAAAGCCATGGTCAGGTGCCAAACAGGCTAATTATGAGCTTGTTAAATTTGAATAATAAACCAGAAATCTTATCTATAAGAGGACAATGAATTGTTTGTGCATGAATGTCATATAAATTATATGTGGGTGCCGCAGTCTGGCTGCAGCAAAATAACCGGGGGGTGACGAGCAACTTGTGTAGATTGATACAGCAGGAGTGGGAGCCGTTTATTGTAGGACAGGAACGGTATTTATACATTCCACACAGCTTATCTAATTAACATAAAATAGATACAGCAGTCAACCAATAAGGAATCTGCACACTAATGGCTCCCTGGAGTTACTTCACAAACCACTCCCTCTGGTAAAATGCCAGGCACCATCCATACTTGTTTACAGACTCTAACATTTGCCAGGCGCCATCCTGACTTGTTTACAGACCCTATCATGTGGGTATAAACTGAATAAGGTATGCTGTGAGCTTCACATTCAGATACTTCTTTAAATGTAACAGGTCTATAATGTTTAGCATTTAGTTCAATTTGGTCTGTTTTTAGTGAACATAAATATTGTGTGCATGTGTGTTTAAATTTTAAAATCCAGGTTAACTATTGATTATAATTATGTTACCATAAAAATATTTGCTGATGCATTGGCAAACACCCACACAAATTATTTACACTGTGTGTTTAAAACCAGGGAATTAGTAGTGCCTAGTATTAGATCCTACTGCAACAAGACCCAAGTGCCTTGTATATACCCATTCCCTCCTCTGTGCTTTCCTAACTGGTTTTGCTGGGACAGTCAAAGACCTAAAAGTCTTCATCACCTTAACTCCATCACAAATCATAGTGGCTTGGCCTTGCGCAGAATTTTGCTAAAGGAGCACTACTAAATGGTTTCAAAGAGAGCACCTGCTTCCTGTCAAAGGCCCTCATTGTTTTATGTTCTTACTTGGAATGTATGTAAATGTAAATGATATAGCTATATTGAAGTCACAAAAGAAAAATAAAATCTAACATAGAAAATTAATAGAGATAATGGAAAATAGAGTCTGAACCTAATTCTGTAAACCAGGTTTGTGGAATTTCTAATTATTTGCTACTAATTAATAGACCAGAACATGCTGTAGTGCATTTATCTTTACAACACAATGAGTTATCTTATTATGAGTAGTTTTCTCACTGGTTAAATCTGAATTTACTTTATTAAGTTTACACACCGATATGTTTTAGGAGACAAGAATATTTTTAAGATTAGTCCTTAGGCTTTCCAAAAGAATAGTCCTTTCTTTGCTCGTTTCCAAGGGTAAACCATTTCCACTGTCCTAGCACTGAGAGATAACTGTATTTAATTGCAGAAAAATCATGACTCAGAGAATATGTCAAAAGTAATATTTTAAACTAATGTTTCACTTTAAGCTTTTAAAAATGTCTGAAATACAACCTGTCATTTGAAAGAAAAATAAAATTAACTTTCCTTTTTCCAGAAAGGTAACAATTTTAATATGAGTTTTCCCGGTTTATAAAATTTCACAATGACAATGAATACTAAAAAAAAAGCACCATTTTTTCTTACCAAGTAGTACAAAATTTATTTAAAAATTTAAAAATTGTTGTAATTTTTTCCAATACATTGGATTGTATGGTGTATAAGTAAACATTAAGCTCTTGTTTTTATTTACTTTGAGCTAAAAGTTTAAAGTTCAGTATAATTTTAAAAAAACATTGCAAATTAATTTGAAGCCTTGTTTAATAAATATATTCATTGCATTTTAAAAAATATGGGTTTGAATTATTTTTATATCATAGATTCCTATGATTCTGGAAATCCATTTTGGAATTAACATTATAGAATTTTCTTACTCTCTTATATGATAGGATATTAAAATCATCCTATTTTGGTTATTTGGTTATGTAATTATAGCTATCTCACATTTAATAATCAGCTCTAACATGAATGTAAACTTAAAGATTCTCAAGTGATGCCAAAAAGAAATTAGAAAGTATATATATAATTATATAGTTTATTCATTAAGAAATTATCTAATGATCAATGATGATCAAGGTATGTATAATGTTAGTATTTTGCAGTGCCTTATAATTGGTATTTTTTTAACCCATGTTATTTAAATTGTCATAATAGGAAAAAAATCATGCTACACAGAATTTAGGTAAACATTTACATTTTAAAATTATATAAACTTTTACACAAAGAGATTTTTATAGAACAATGGAAACACTAGTTCTGGATGTCTCTGACAGATAAAATCAAGTGTACAATAAAATCATCTAAGACAGTGTTGTAAACTACATAGATATAACTTTGTACTGCCTTATTCTCAAGATTATTTTGTCTACGAATCCTTTAGTTTTTCTTTAAAACATTTGTTAATTTTTAAATGTTAGATATTTATAGGATAACAGTGTAAAATAGATAGATAAGTGAATATTTTCATTCTTTAATATTTGTATGTGTTTTAGTAAGTCCTTTACACATATGTGAGCTCTTTCTACTTTTCCCAGTAGTAACTGGGGTGGGTATTATTCTGATAATACTCATATTACATATGAAGAGACAGTGTGTCACCAAAAGTGAATACATAGTGTGTAGCCTGATAAGTTAATTAAGGGAGAATATACTATAAAGACAAGTTTAAAACATAGGCAATCTAACTTCAAAGATATCATGCTAACTTATCTATATACTATACTTTTCAACATATGACTTATTTGGGCATAAGAAATAGAATTACATTTCAGAATAAATTTTCTCATACCAGATTTGCTGGATATGTAATTTATTTTTATTTATTTATTTTTATTTTTTTCTCATACCTAAAATTATTTTTTGTATGTTTGAATCATAGTGAATAAGTGTATGTGTTACTATATGTTATATATGTAATATTATTACATGTGAGTAAGTAAACATCTATAGATAGATGATTTCCATTACCACTCTCTTTCACTATTTTAGGAGAACTTAGACTATTAATTAACATCTCTTTGATTTATCCCTATTTCAGTTTGAAATTGCTGGTGATAAAATAGATAACTCTGGTGCTACTGTGTTTTGGCTTAGATATTCATTGTCCTCCAAAAGTTTATGTTTGAGATAATACAATAAAGTTTGAAGTTTTAACCCAGTGCATTAATCCCCTGGTAGGGATTAACTGGGTGGTAACTGTAGGTTGATAGGGTATGACTGGATGAGGTGGATCCCCAGAGTGTGCCTTTAAAATTAGTTTTTTTGTCTTCATTGAGCAGAGTGTTCTCTCTCTGTCCCTCTCTCTCTCTTTCCTGATATCTTGTTCCCAGCTGCTTTCCTCCTCCACACTCTTCTACCATGATGTCCTCACCTCGTGCCCTGAAGATGGAGCCAGCTGTCTATGAACTGAAATCTCTGAAACCCAAAGCACTGAAATCAACTTTTTCCTCTACTTGTTCTTAGAAGGTCTTTTGGTCACAGTAGCAAAAAAAAAAAAAAAAAAAAAAATGGCTGAAACATTGTGAGGATAAATGCACTATATGCTTAGTTCTATTAATTTACTACAAATAACAGAAAGCCTACAATACTGATTTATAAAATGGAGCTCAGAATCTATGATATATCTCACTATAACATTCTATGTTAACTTCCATGATGGATATTTCATGATCAAAACATGGCTTTAGTAGCTACATTTTTTTTAGTGCCTGTATCAGGATTCAAAAACTTCTCAGAAACTCTTTAATACTCCTTGACCAAAACTGTGCATGTGGCCAATCCACCATGATATATGATGAAGCCAAACAGGTAAATAGTTAGGATGAGTCCACTGTCCTTCCAGAACTCTCTTAGGAAAAAGAGAAGAGAGAATGGGAATTTGGAAGTGATAATACTGTTTACAATGAATCACACAGTAAATCATAATTGATTGCTAGCTATTTTTATCTGGTTACAATTTGGTGATGGAGTAATTAGAAACAATTTAATATTTAAAAATCAATAATTACAAAATATTCACATAAATCTTTTGAAATTTTAAATATGTTCAACCTGTGATCATTAATTAATAAGAATTTTAACTGGGATTCAGTAAAATTTAATTTTTACATGTAGAATCAATTAAAAGGATTCTGATGTAATTTGAGTGGCTTCATAAGATCAATGTTAGAAGAATATCACTTACCTAGCTGTAATTAATACTATCAGTTTATTCCACCTTTGTGTTAGACAATCTAAACTTGTCATATGCCTTATAGAAAGGAAGAAATTTAAAAAACGTTTGAAGAATTATTTTTAATATAAAACATGATTATTTTAGGATAAAAGAAAAATGAATGTCTAGATGCATGTTTTTATAAAGAAAAAATAAATTCCTCTGAACTCATGCAATACAAACATATTGTTTTTAGCTTGAAAATTCTGCTTTTGTAATTTGGTAGAAAAAATTCATATGTCTTTTTTCCAATGTGTAGAGAGAAAGAAAAAGGCAGACTTACTCAGAAAGCCATGGTCAGGTGCCAAACAGGCTAATTATGAGCTTGTTAATTTGGAATTACAAACTGGAAATCTTATCTGTAGGAGAAAAATTAATTAAAGCTGAGTGTAAATGTCATGTACATTATATATGTGGCCTTGCAGGCTGAACAAGGTATACTGTGAACTTCACATTCAGATACTTCTTTAAATATAACAGATCTATAATATTTAGCATTTAATTCAAGTCAGTCTATTTGCTTAAAACAGGAATATTGCATGTCTGTGTTTATACTTGTATATGTGCACATAAATATGTATATATATATATATATATATATATATATTCAGATTAACTATCAACACACATTATAAAGATATATATCTGTCAGAAAGATGGGGATATACCTGTTATTCAATCAACTTAGTGAGAGTAGATTAGAAGAGAAGGTAAGGTTTCGAAAGTACTCTGGTTTTGTTCTTTTAAGGAAAACATCAAGTAACAATTTGCACTGTGAATTGATCTATTGATTAGCTTGTGGAGGTGGTACAGAGAGATGGCACATTAATTAAACTTAGACTATGTTAATTAATCTTATTGCTCAATTTGGCTTTGTTTATGTGTATTCATGTCTGCCACTGTGTGAGGGTGTGTGTGGGTGGGTTTACAATAAGAATAGAAAATAGCTCTATTACCATTATTGTGGTTAATTAAAAACTGAGACAAGTTGAAATGATTATCTCTCCCTCTATCCTATTTTTCTTTTAATTTGTTTTACAGAGTTATTTACCAACCAGTAATGAAATAGTTGGTGGTTGTTTTAATGTACTTACCTTTCATAAACTAATGCTGTATAGTCAGTTATTTTTTATTGTTTCCAATCTTATTTATTTATTTATTTATTTATTTATTTATTTATTTATTTATTTATTTATTGGCTCAATGTCTTTATTTGTTTTTTGTGGTGCTAGGATTGAACTCAGTGCCTCAAACTTGCAAGGCAAGTGCTCTACCACTCAGCTACAACTCCAGTCCATGTTTCCAATGTTCTTGAGATAAAATATTCTAATTCTTACATTAAAAATACAAAGCAAATGCAATCCTAAGAACAGGATTTATTTTGATGTTGAAGAAGAGGCATTTTATTATATAAGAATAGATTAGATATAAAAAAAGCAAAATTGTCCACAATTATTCTTTCATATCTGGAGAGAAAAAAAACAAAAGAAATATTAAAAATTAATTATGCTTTTCAGTTGATTTTCTTGTAAAATCTTTTTAAATATTCCACTTTAATGACACATTACAATGTCTGAAATTAAATGTTAAACAGACATTGATTATTGTAGGCCATGGCTGCCAGCTTCCTGGTCTTGAGGCCGCAAATGTGGCTGGGACAGCTCCTCGTCATCAGCCAGGAGGCAGTGCTGTGGTTGGTGGTGGAGGAGGTGGACCACCTCCAGGATAGGTCCAGGACTCTTCCACCCTCCTGGACAACTCGTACCTTTTCTTATGGACTATGGGATGGGTGTACACGTGAACTTGCTCCACCCCTCTGACCTTTATTCTGATGGGCTCCTGTGCAGTATATAAGCTGTGTGTACTTCTTTTAAATGAGATCCTGCTTTGACTGTTCTCCCTGGCACATCTGATTGTCCTCCTGGGAGGGAGGGCTGGGCGGCCTGTCATCCTTTACCTTTCATGCCTTGTCTTGGTTGGGGCATGCTTTTCCTGCTTCTCCTGCTGGTCAGGAGGAGACGGGGACTAAAAACCCCGACAGGTTATCCACTGTATTATTCTCATTTTTCAAGTGAACAAATACAAAGATTTTAAAAGCAGAGCTGAGAACTTAATATATATCACCTATAGTCTTACCCAATACATTCTAAGACGATTTCTTAAAAATGATATTTAATTATCTAAACCTCTTTAAGAAAACATAAATCATCATTTTAATTTTCTATCATATGAAGAAATAGAAGAGCATGCTGCCAAGATTTTATCATAATATTTTTGATACAATTTTTAAGGATATTCAGAATTTATCATAATGATAAGATTTTATTTATCCTAATTTTTCCTAGATTAAAACTTCTATTGCATTTCAGTTTTTGCTTTCCCTATTCAGAATAATTTATTCAATGTAACATCTTTAATAAATATGATATTTGCATTTTCTTTCCTCCAAAGTTAACCATATTTATTCCTCTTCTCAGCCTGTGTCACACCATAATTTAGTGCATAGAAAAAAGCACTAATTGGATTCATAAGTGTATTGTTTGGCAGTTTAGGCTATTGGTCTCATCTGGGGTCATCAATGCTAGTGGTAAGACATTGGTCAACTAAGGATCTCAACTTCTGGCTCTTGAATAGTTACTGAGGTAATGATCTCTTCTCGTGTAGAAATTTCTCCTACATTACAGCACATGGTAGTGATAAATCAGCTGTGAATAACACCAATAATTAGGACAAGGCCTAATGTGTAGGTGATTGTCAAGTCTGTGGTTATATGTCATGTTTGCTATTGTTTATTCAGATCACATGAGACAAACAATCCCATAGTCAGTACGTAAGTATTCAATTCTCAAAAAAGACTGGATAACCTGGGAGCCATTAGTGAGAAAATCTAATACAGTCTGCCTGTAACACCAAAAATATTTTTTGTTTCCCACATGTAAACTGCATTTTTTTCCACAAAATCAATAAATAAAATTATCCTCTACTGAAAATATCAGGCTCTGCATTGTAAATCTTTTGATGCACGGTGCTACTAGAAGTGGAGGAGACATCATATTGACAAGATGTGTTTTCTCCTATACGAAAACTTTTCTTATTATGGTGAGAGATAACCAAATAACACAAGAAATGGTACCATTTTAAAAGGAGGAAAGGGGAAAAAATCAACTCCCAAATAAGCAATTCTGGAATATTTTGCACATTTCAGGGACATGAATGCTCTGTTCAAACCCCCATGGTGTTTTGATAACTCTTCCTATCTTCATGTACCCTAATTGCCTTGGGATTTCCATTGTTTTGCTTTTTCATCCTCCTTAATTCTTTTTGGAGTGCTGATTAGAAAATGTTCTGTTAGAGCAACTTTCATTACATATTTCTTTTACATAGAGATGTGGTACCAGCAATTTGGGGAGTTTCAAAGTCTCAGTACCTTTCAAGAAAGACTGCCAACATGTTTGTTGGCATAATTCCATTAAATATTTGGTGAGTTTTCTATGAATATTATTTCTAACACTCTGTAAGTCAAAGACCTGTTAAAAATCCTTTTGGAGAATTGCCAGTTTTATTTATTAACTGAAGATTTATTAGTTGAAAGATGTTAATTTAGGCTGCAGAGAACCACATCTCTTAAATCATTGGATTATTGTTTAATTGACAGTAAGAAGAACTGATTTTATTCTTTAATAAGTCTTAACAAAGGATCTCACAGCCTTATCATTGGTTTGATGTACTCTTCTAGGTTGCATTTTTATTTAGTAATCTTTTATACATTTATTTATCTTTGTATTAGTTTATTAGGCATGCTTTATCAACACTAAAAACTGTTTAGGTTTAACAGTAGAAGTTTATTTTCTCACATCCCTCCAGATTAGAAATCTGAGGTGGACATATTTTCAGGGTTGTGTTCTTCTGGAGTCTCTCTCCTTGGCTTATAGATGATATTCTTCTTCATGAGTTTTCATCTGTGTCTAAATTTCTTCATCTTAAAGTGAAACAAGAAATACAGGATTCATTCCCAACATAATGACCTTTCTTAACTTCATTACCTCTGTAATGACTTTATCTCCAAATAGATTCACAGTTGAGGTATAAAATGCTAAAACATCAAAATAAGAATTTGGGAAAGACATAATATAGATGATTAAAATCTTCATGCTAGAAAAACTGAAAAGAACAAAGAATTTTATTGCTTAACCCATCAGAAGTGATATCATAATATGCCTTAATTTTGTTTGCAAACTGCCTGTTACATTCTCTTTTTTTGTATTTAATCATAAAAATTTTAAAAAGCAGTTTCTCTTTTTAACATTCTGACTGGTGATATATTTGATGAAATACAACAATTTAGATGATACACTTAAAAAAATCTTTCAAATACAGCAGGCAAATGGTTTTTCAAAGGTTTCACCCCTGTATATCAGGAGTACAAATTTTACCAGATTTTTATAGCAATGTTCTTAATATTTTGCCAATCTCTGCCTGCCACCTTGATGGGAAGTCATCACTCATAGTAGGATTTATTTTAAGTAGCAACTAACTTCTAGGTGCTAATGAGTAAGTCATCTAAGGCTGCAAACCAACATATCTTGATATGTTTACTTAAATCAATAATCATTTGTTATGATTATGATTCTTTCATTGTGGCCATTCTTTCAAGCTGTATTCAATTTGGGCTATTCTCTTTGAGTTGGTTCATTTATTTATCGTCATTCTATGATAAGCTGCATGTTAGCTATGTTTCTTGTGATTCTTAGGTATCATTTTAGGGCATAGAGAAACTGGACACTTCTCTAAAGATTTTACAAAATTCTGCTCTTCGGGGCAAAATCAGAGAAATTAGAACAGCAAAAGAATATCAAATGCCAATGCCTTAGCACTTTTCTACAGTTTGAGTGTGTGATGTTTGGTATTGTACCAGTGGACAAACAGAAGAGTTAATGAGGATAGTACAAACCAAAAAGAAGACAAAGAAGGATACTAACAAATTGGGATACTTTTGTGCAACATCAAATTGAATTAATTCCCAATTGATGATACTGCTTTCTATATAATGAGGAAAAAGACAGTTGTACTAGAAAAAGAAAGCATTTCCATAAATAAATATCATTAAATCAATGCAATCTCAAACATATTTTTATCATTAAATATAGATGATAGAGAACTTGAAAAACTTGAAAACTTGAAAATCAAATGACATGCAGCCCATGTCAATTTCTGCAATTTCACTAAGGATGCCTAACATATACATTTTGTCTACTGTGAGACAATGTATCTAACTCCAAACATCTGTTCAAAAGACATGCAAAAATTTCAAGTAAATTGAGTATTTCATATTCAGCACTTATTTTTTTTTACTCCTTTGCTTTGTGCCTTACTGAATTTCCTATTAATTTGTAGTGATTTTCTTCTAGTTCATAGCTCAATAAATTCTGACTATTGATTTAAACTATGATCAATATGCAGTAATAGGCATCTGCTAATAAGGACATGCATAATCATAGGGAATGCTAAATCTGGTGACAATATGTGTACTATGGAAACGTAGTTTAGTATTGCTTCAGGAGTTTTTATTTCTGTGTATAGCTCATCTGTGGGAATCTTTAATATCTGTTTTATTTTAAAATGGCTATAACTAAGAAAGAAACATCAATAAGAAAATAGGTGATCTCATCACTTTATGTGTGCATTTTTTTGTTTACCTACCTATTATTTGTATAATGTGTCTAGACAAAGAAATTAAATACAATATTACCATAAGTATGGAAAGAGTATTTTACCATAAGTATAGATTTTACGATAAGTCTACATTTCAATATATGATATGGATTCTCTCTATACTTCCTCCTAGAACCAAAGATGTTAGCATAATTCATAGGAATGATTCTTTTCTGAAGGACATATAACAATTTAAAGGTAAGCTTTAAAATATTTTACCTATCTCATTAGCAATGTTCTAACTCCATGTATAAGAATGATAAATCAGAGAAAAAATTTCTGTGAGACTGTTTTATGATAATTCTCTCTTTCAAGTATAAGTTTTTCACTAGCAGAGCTCCTTTCTAAGGGTATAGATAAAAGTATACAGTACTAATTCATAATAGAAATACTTCCATATTAATGAGTGGCAGATTGTAGTGACTAAAATAATCTACCATTGGGATAGTTATGTTCTTCTGTTACTGTTTCTCATGGTCAGGGCAGAAGTGGATATGCTGGAGGCTTGCGAGTAGCCTCGTATACAATTGGGAGTTTTATGCAAATAAGAAATCGAAAAGAAACTGTTATGGTTTAGATATGAGGTGTCCTCCCAAAGCTCATGTCTGAAACAATGGAAGAAAGTTTATAGATAAAATGATTGGCTTGTGAAAGCCTTAACCTAATCAATGGATTAATTCACTGATAGGGATTAACTGGTAACTGTAGACAGATATGGAATGGCTGGAAAGAGGTCACTGGGGGCATGCTTTGGGGTTTGTATTTTGTCCATGGCCAACAGGGGTTTCTTTGCTTCCTTGTTGCTGTGTTCTGAGGTGCTTTCTTCTTTCAAATATGACCTTCTGCTTCACCTCAGTTTTGTGCAGCAGTCAGCCATCTATGGACAGAAACCACTGAAAGCATAAGCCAAAAATCTTTTCATCCTCTTGTCAGGTCTTTTGGTCACAGTGGCAATAAATGCTGACTAAAACAAGAACCAAAGGTCCAAAGTCAGGTATTTTATGGAGGAAGTGATATAACTCTTTCATGTCAACCACCTTAAAATTAAAATAAGTGGAAAAAAATGTCAACTTATCAGATTACCAAGAGCTGTTAAATTGTAAAGCAACATAGTAATATCCACACTTAATTTTGGTAGTTTGAGTATCTTTGACAACAGTGGAATTCTATTCACTTAGTTATTAGATATAAACCATAAAAAGTTGGAATAAATTGCTTGAAAAAGAATCTGGCATTCTTAAAGTTGCTTAAGTTTTGAGAAGGAAGGATAAAAGTGGAAGAAAAAAACTATTACAAAATATAATTGCAACTTGTATATTTCTTACACCTGTGAGATTGTTGAGTGCAAAGAGTAAAATAATAATAATAATAATAATGACTATTATTAACAGAATAAGGTAATAATTGATATAATTATCTTATGTCAGTAACAACAAAGTGGTACAGTAGAAACCCAATTTCTGATTAAAATATTTCAAATTTCAGGTGGAAAATTATCTTTGCAAAATGATAAATTGGTTTGGAAATGAGAAAAAGCTCAGATCAATTAAACAATACAAAATATGCATAATATCAGACACTGAGTCAATTGTCATTATCATCCTGATCTTTATGCACCTTCCATCTATATATTCATGACTAGAGGTTTTATGGTTTTGATTTTTGTGACTGATAAAATCTTTTAAAAGAATTTAATTTCCTAAATTGATTCACTGTTTGACTGAACTCATTGATTGTTTCAGAAAATATTCTCTACATACACTCTGCCCGAATGCTGCTGTTTTGACTTATTGTCTCAGAGATTCTGTGCATATTTAAGTAGCTGAAAGAATCATAGGGCATGTCCTTGATTTCAGTCAGTGGCTCTGCACCCTTCTCCCTCCCTGTCCTCTTCCTCCTCTGCCTTTTCCTCTTTTGTTTGGAGCCTAGCTTGTCAGTCATTTTTTTCACTTATTTTTTCTCATTCAACTCTGTTATTCCTTTCTTCTATATATCTGATAAGCTAAGATTTTGTTTCAATGGCATTGGTAAATGAAGACAGCTTATTTTGAAAAATAATTATTTTATAATTATTGCAATTGAGATATTTGACTTTGAAATCTGAAATCACTATTTAAATTTTAATGTATATTTCATAATTATTAATATGATTTGCTTTATTGTGATAGTTTAAATAGCTATAATACTTACTAAGAAAGTATGTGCTAAAACAAATTGCATTCACTTAACCTGTGTTGGAAAAGTAATATGGAATTCGTCAGATCCCATAAAATGTGTGAAAGATGCCATCATTCCTTGGAAGAGAAATTTTTCAAATATCATGCTGTGCTTTAGGAAGGTGATTCCTTGTGGAAATCAATGTAAGGGCTGAGTTTGACATTTACTTAATAAAAAGGAAAACAGTAGTATGGCCTGATATAGAATCAAGGAGACAAGAGGTAGCATCAGCAGGTAATGTGTGCTGGCAGACGTAGGGGATGTTCTACAGCTTCTTCAGTGTCTAGAGTTCAATAAGGGCCCACTGAGTCAGGTTATACTTATGAAAGAATATCAATCATATAAAACTACTAATATTATGTTGATTCTCATCATAAACATCCTTATTTTGCTCTGGGATAACAATAGAATTTTGGAATTAAAATGTGAATCTAGATTGCTTTATATTTCCTATAATATCCAAAAGAATTTATACTCAGCCATTATCTATGAACTCACAATTAAAATTTCTATGCTTTAAATATCCACATGCTCTTTATATTTTTTGTGCACGTAATTATTACCAAAAAATGATTCAATAATTTCTACTGAACATTTCTCTCATTATATCTATTTTACAAGACACAATTAGTTATCTTATATATATTTTAAGTTCCTACTGTGATACTATAAGAAAACTCTTTAATATAATTTAATTAATATAGTTGAAATGTATATAAGGAAAATTGATGATAGGTCAGAATAGAACTTAAATTATTGATTGTATGATGAAAGAAGCCCTCAAATTTCCCTTAGCAAAGCTTATTATTCGAACTAGTATACTCATTTAACAGCTCATTCCCTGATTTTCCCAATATAATCAACTCAGCAGCACAACTGTTAGGAATACTATGTTGGATGTGCAGTGCATTTGTATTTAAGAAATGCAAATCAAAGCTAAAAAAGTTTATCTCATGGAAGTTGAGAATTAGAATGGTGGTATTTTGGTCTGGATGTGAAGTGCCCTGTAAAAGCTCATGTGTAACAAAATGAAAGAAAGTCCAGTGGTGAAATTACTGAGTTGTGAAACCATTAATTTAATGAGTAAATTATTCCCTGATAGGGATTAACTGGGTGGTAACTGTAGGGTATGGCTGCAGGGAGTGGATCTCTGGGTGCATGCCTTTGGGGCATATATTTTGTCCCTGGTCTTCATTCTCTCTCTCTGCTTCCTGGTTGTTTCAAGCTGCTTTCCCCTGCTACACTCTTCCATCATGAAGGTCTACCTCTCTCCTCGGGCCCAGAGCAATGAAATCAGTCATCTGTGGATTGAGACTTCTGAAACCCTAAGTTCCCAAATAAAGTTTTCTATCTTAATTGTTCTTTCAAAGTCTTTAAGTCCTAGCTGTGTAAAAATTTGACTAAAATGGGTGATACAGAACGTGGGGGTTAAAAGTGGGGGAATATATGGAGAAAGGTTGATGGATGGGTAGTAATTCATAGAGAGAAATAAAATGTTCTGGTATGCTATTGCACACAAAAGTTGGACATGGTGGCACACATCTATAATTCTAGCTTCTGGGGAGGCTGAGGCAGAAGGATCATAAATGTTTAGTCCAGTCTTCACAACTTAGCAAGATCTTATTTCAAAATAAAAAATAAAAATGATTGGGTATGTAGATTAGTAATGGAGTACCTTTGATAGTGTATATTATAAAATTAAAACTCTGGGAAAAAGGATTTTGAAAGATTTTACCATATAGAAATAAATAACAAATTTTAAACAGATAAACTTAATTATAATGTTACAAAATATACACGTCTTTTTAAATATAATATAGTACCCAAATAATATGTACAATTATAATGTTTTGGTGTATCAGTATAATTAATTTAAATTTTTTTTATTTGTTTATTTATTTATTTAGAAACAAGTTCTTGCTAAGTTGTCCAGGCTGACTTCAATTTGCAGAGTCTGGCCTTAAACTTTTGACCTTTGGGATTAAAGGTGTATGCAATCACACTGACCCCTCTATTCCTATTTCTTAAAGGCAGATGGGAAACAAAGCAATGGAAATACATGTACTGAGACTGAAATGCTTTCTAGTTTACATATTACAAAAAACTCGAACCTATGCTTTGTAACTATCTGGTGCTTACATAATTTATAAATAAACATAAGCAAGCTCTTCTGGCTTAAAAAAATTCTAGAAAGTAGAAAACTAAAATATTTTCAAAATAAAATCTTTTAGGTTTAAGTTTAACAAATTATGAAAACATGATTGTTCATTTAACACAATTTTGGTTCTTACACGTAATTTATATGTACAATCCAATTATTTAAAATTCCAGAGTTGAGTTTCTTAAAAACCATGTCACAATATCAGCATTAAATCATTCTTACATGAAAAACATTGCCTTATTTAAAAAAAAAACAATAATAAATTATCTAATTGGTTAAATTAATGACTTCATTTCAGTTCTATTTTATTTTTCAGCATCTAGATGATTTGATTATATTTAGCATGCTGCAATAAAATGCTCTGAAAAACTCATTAATATTCTTCAGATAAAGCTATAACAATTCTGAATATATTGAATATTTACATTATAAAAACTGAAAATTATATTCTTGATATTTTAGCTAATGAACAAGAAAGAAGAAAGACCTAAGATTTATTTGCTGATACATATTCTATTCAATTATATGCCATGCCAATAATTTATATGCAAATTGTTTATAATCTTAGTTAATAATAATATTTTTATCATTTGGAGTGCATTCCTTTGGTTTTAACTCATTAACATGAGTTTAACAGGATTATACATATGCATAATGTAAAATTTAAATTTACTGATTAAATAACCACAAATATGCCTTTTGACCATTTTAACTTTTAAGAAGTATAAAATACTAAACTTAAATCTTTCTGAAATATCCTTAAAATTTACATTTCTAAGCTTGACAAGGAGTTATTTATTTTAGAAGCTGCAATTCACAGATGTTTAAGTCATACAATTGTTAACACTACTACACTTGCATGATACAATTGTCTTAAAAAGTACAAGTGACTATTGAATAATTTTTGTATAATAATCCATTCAAGTTACATATCTTTCTTTATCTATTATTATTTAAAGGAATAATATAGCCTTTCCACCAAACCAATAGCACAATCGTAATTTACACACTAAAATCTATAATATTTATTATGTTACAAACACTTTTCTTTATTTTAGTAATGAGTATAGAACTCAGGGGTGCTTAGCCACTTAGTCACTTAGCTACATTGCCAGTCCTTTTTTAAATTATTTATTTTGAGATAGGGTCTCTCTAAATTTCTTAGGGGCTTTGAGGCTGGCTTTGAACTCCTGATCATCCTGTCTCAATCTCCCAAGTCAATAGGATTACAGGCAAGCATCACCATGACTGGTACATACCATTTGTTGTGGTATTGATTACTAAAATATGAAAAAAATCTCTTTTGTTTTTGTCATTCTTTGTAAATAATCTAATGGTAATAGATACAATAGGACTATGTCATGGTGCAGCAAATACAGTACTTTTTAATCTTAAAAACCAAATAGGAAATAAAGATAGAATTATGAAGATAAATGAGGCAAAAATAAAATTGAAACGTCAGTAGATAAAGTAGAAAACTTTCTTTCAAAACCATGACAATAATAACAATGTTTCTTGACCGAAGAATTACTGTGTGTTTGGGGTTAAAAAATGCTTAAGAAATAGAATTGATAAATACTTACTAAATGCTGAGACATCAAGCTCTCTCCCCATACTTAGTTTACATAGCTAGTAACAGCCAGTTCTACAGATTCTTTGAACAACGACTTGGATACAAATTTTCTTGGAAATCTATTTAGTTCAACAGAAAATAACATCAGAAATGGCCCACTGTTTTACAATAAATAGTTTGGCTAAGAAGCCAACCTCATGATTTCAGAGCCTTCTTTTGGCTTTTCAGAAGCTCACCCTTAAACACATCAGAACCCATCTTTAGAAAGTACTAATATGAGAGAGATGGAAACAAGAGTCAAAATGAACAGTGGCCATCCATGCCTTGGATACCACTCAGTAATAAAAATCAAACCATTTATTGATATGTACACCAGTTTGGACAATCTCAGAGAATCACTGATGGAGAAAAAAGAAAGCATCCTGAAAGCTTATACATTGTGTGACTCAATTTATATGATGTTCTTGAATTTATATAATGCTCTTAAAATCTATGAAAAACATAGATATGGTGATAGATAAGTGGCTTCAGAGTTTGGGGACAGAAAGGCAGGGTCTGGTTGTGGGTGTTCAGAGGTACCACAAAAGAGCTCTACTGATCAACATTTTGGGGATCATTATGATAATCAGGGTTAGACAAAGCTACAAAAATGATAAAATTGCACAGAACAAAGCACTCACATATTTATTCACCCACAAATATTCGTAAAATTTGTTAAATATAATAAACTCTATTGATTATACATGTAACAGATTACTATTTTTATAGTATAATTTATGCAAATGTTAATCAGGAGAAACTTAATGAAAGGTGCATGAGACCTCTTTATACATTTTTAAAGCTCCATGTGAATTTATCATTAATTTCAGAATAAAAAATTTTAAATAGTGTAATATTAATTAAATTCATTAAAACTTTTGGAAAATATATGTTCTTCAGGAAAAAAATACGTATGGAAAACAGAAAAAGAAAATTTAAAAATTAGTTCAGGAAGTTTAATAAATGAATAAAAATATAATGTACTGAGGGGAAAAAAATGAGGAAGATTATTTGAAGGAACAACCTGCACAATAGTTTAGATTTTCTGGTCCCAGAAATACTTTAAATTACTGCTCTCCCAAATTAACTCTAAATTTAACACATAGTGAGTACCAGTAAGTTGTTTGTTCTATATAAGTTGTGGTAGGCAAATGTTCTTCTGGGGACCATATCTGGCCCGCCATTTGTCTTTGTGAAACCTTCAAAAATAAAAAATATCTTGAAAAATGATTTTAAAATAATATCAATTTAAAACCATGCTATAATCTTAATATTTATATAGATACTTTATACAGTATCTTCAATTTTTCATTTGGCCTTTGGTTTATCATCTGGCTCTTGAAGAAAGTATGTGCTCCAATGTATGATTTTTTTCCTCAGAAAATAAAACTGCCATTTCAAAATTAAATTCACACTAGTAGCAGAATTTGAAAAATTTATGACAACAACAAAAAAATGAAACTGGAAAATTTCTTGGAAAGCGAAATAGATAGTAGTTCTGAATCACTAAATGTTGCAAACTCCAACCCAAATTGATAAACATATATAGTTAGTTATATGAACTCACAAAAAATTTGGTGTGAACCAAATTCATACAGGTCCTTAAAAAGTTCTTTTTTGCTGTGCGGGGCTCGCTCTGGGGCCAAGGCAGGCGGGCGGCTGGGCGGGCGATGGCAGGGGCCGCAGCGGGCGGCAGAGGCGGAGGTGCCTGGGGACCCGGGCGCGGAGGGGCCGGGGGCTCCAGCGGGGCTGCTCTCCACCAGTCCCCGCCGGCTCCCCCCCCCCCCCCGCCCCCCGGGCCGGGCTGCAGCCGCTCAGGGCCACAGTCCCCTTCCAGCTGCAGCAGCCGCATCAGCGCCGGGACGGGGGTGGCCGCGCAGCCAGTGTCCCATGTTCGGTGGCCCCAGAAAAGTCAGTGTGTAGGCCTCAGCCACCCCAGGTCCGACGTACCTTCTCCCTGAACACCATCCTCAGCTCCTACCTTCTGGGCCAGTGGCCACGAGATGCTGATGGGGCCTTCACCTGCTGTACCAATGACAAGGCCACCCAGACACCCCTGTCCTGGCAAGAGCCAGAAGGTGATCGGGCCAGCTCCTGCACACATAAGCGCTCAGCATCCTGGGGCAGCACAGACCACCGAAAAGAGATTACCAAGTTGAAGCAACAACTGCAGAGGACAAAGCTGAGCCGCAGTGGGAAGGAAAAAGAGCGGAGCTCCCCGCTCCAAGGGGACCATGCTGTGCGGGGAGCACTGAGGGCGTCGCCTCCCAACTTCCCCTCAGGGTCTCCTGTCCTGCGACTCAGCCCTTGCCTGCACAGGAGCCTGGAAGGGCTCAACCAAGAGCTGGAGGAGGTGTTTGTGAAGGAGCAGGGCGAAGAGGAACTGCTGAGAATCCTTGAAGTCCCTGATGGACACCGTGCTCCTGCTCCTCCCCAGAATGGCAGCTGTGATCACTCCCTCCTACTGCTGGAGCCAGGCAATCTTGCCAGCTCTCCTTCCGTGCCCCTGGCATCCCCCCAGCCTTCTGGCAGGGCCAGCCGTGAAGAGCACCGGGGTGCCATTGAGCTGGCATCTGTCCCCAGTGACAAAGCCTATTCTCCAGGTCACCCAGCCTTCCTTGAAGATGGCAGCCCATCTCCAGTCCTTGCCTTTGCCGCCTCCCCTCGGCCCAATCACAGCTATGTCTTCAAACGGGAGCCCCCAGAAGGCTGTGAGAGAGTGCGCGTGTTTGAAGAGGCCACGTCCCCAGGTCCTGACCTGGCCTTCCTGACTTCCTGTCCTGACAAGAACAAAGTCCATTTCAACCCAACCGGCTCAGCCTTCTGCCCTGTCAGCTTGATGAAGCCACTCTTCCCTGGCATGGGCTTCATCTTCCGTAACTGCCCCTCAAGCCCGGGGTCTCCCCTTCCCCCCCCCCAGCCCCAGGGCACCATCTCGGAAGGATCCAGAGGCCTCCAAGGCCTCCCCACTGCCATTCGAGCCATGGCAGCGCACCCCACCATCAGAAGAGTCTGTGCTTTTCCAGAGCTCCCTGGTGGTTTGAGGGGACCCCCCTCAACTTTACCATGGAGACCAGTGCCTTGGTGGCAGACCCCTCTCTAGCTCCCCAAGCAGGGGGATGGAGGAGCCCTTCCCTCTCGGCCTTTGAGCACTTTCACTTATTGTGTCAAAGCCCCAGGTCCTCTTTCTGACGGACACCAGCCCCTCCAAATGTGAGGGGACTTGCCTTCTCCTTTAGCAGCTGGGCAGCTGACAACTCACACCTGTGTACCTGCCGCTTCCCTCACTCAGTGGAAACTCACCCAAGAAGGTCTTGAGTCTCCCACCCCAGGATGCAAGTCCAAATGACTTATAGGAGGCTCCTGTTGTGGTGGAGTAAGCTGGCTGTGATTGAAGGAGAGGGGAAGGCCAGACTCCCTTCCCTCTCCACCTCCAGAAACACGGAAGAGAAGTCCAGAAGACAGACATCCCAGCTCCATGCCTCCCTCTTTTTGGAGGAGCTGACCAAAGCGGCCCTAGAGGGCCACAACACTTGACCAATTCAGCTGCTGGCAGAGGGAGGAACCAAGTGTTTCCCAAGTGGCATTTTCATCTCACTTTCACCCTGACTAAAGATTGTCTTAAGCAGCAGCCCAGCCCCAGGTGGGTGGCGGGGGAGAGGGAGGGCTGGCATTCCTCCAGGTGGCAAGTGGTGACTCTACACCCTCCACCTGCCCCAGGGCTGGGCTGGATTAGAAAAATGCCTATTTTTCTTGTATCAATGTAGAAACTCTATTTTCTCCCAAAGACACTATTTTTGCAGCTGTTTGAAGTTTGTATATTTTCCGTACTGCAGAGCTTACACAAAATTGAAGAAGAATGTTAATGTTCCAAGTTTTCTTATCTTGTGTTTAGAGATTTTTTTTTTTCAGATCTTGGTGTTAATAGACCAAATAAATCAATAAGTATTCCCAGCAAAAAAAAAAAAAAAAAAAAAAGTTCTTTTTTACCATATTTAAACACATCGAATACATTCAAAGGAAAATAATGTGTATCAGTTTATTTTATATGGGGTATATTTTAAATGCACACTATTTTATTATGGTAATATACACTACACAGAGCTAATAGATTCTTTTTTGGTCAAATACAAATTTGTTTTCTTAGTATTAATAATATGGAAAAATTGAGTTACAGAAAGCAACTAAACACATTGATATTTTATCAAAATACATTTGTGTATGTGATATATATTGAAAATTGATATAAATATTTGTAGTGACAGCAAGTGCTTCATGGTGTTATGTTTTACAAGACACTATCCAGACCAGAGTTCCAGAAGTAGATGATCAAACAGGTTTTGGAATACACAATGTTTAGTATGGATGAACACTTATGAAAGTAAGAGTGGAAGAAGGACAGGGAAATGAAAAAACTTGATTTGCAATGAAGTGCAAAAATTGTCAGCTACCCTTATACCAGGGTTTCTAAGAAAATTTGGTATGAAATAGAAAACTTATAGTAGTTCCTTAGCCCAGAAATATTTTTCTGGATATGATTTCTTAACCTCAAAGAAAGATTTAATGATTCATTCAAAAATAAATTTGGTATGAAAAATATATTTTAAATAATTATTAAAACATTAACACCAAGATTCTGTGATCTAGATAATAAAATCTCAGAAAAAAGAAATATTTTCTTAGAACAAATAAATTATGTACATGAAGTGGAATTGGGACAGTTAATAAAGCTCAGTGTTTTGAAGCTGACTCTTCTCTTTATAGACCTACGAATAGTTTTCTCTTCCAAAATCAAAGGGAAATTGAGTTTATGTATTTTACTGAAATGTTTACAATTGTAGCTAATAATTATTATAAATATGTTGTTACAATTTTTATTGACTGGTAGTTCAATAAGCCTGAAAAGAACATTAACCCAGGTTTTGTGGAAAATTAACAAACGATCATGTATTCACCAGCATTTTGACTTAAAAATCTCAAATAGTGTCCCTACAATTATGGAGCTTTCCATTTTATACCAAGAATTTTGAATAATTCTATATAATAATACTATGAAAATTTTTTCTTTGAAAATCTATCTGTAATTCAATGCTTTATTTATAGATGTAATATCATCTCTACATTCTACTTAAAAGAATTTGCTGAAGTACTTTGATGTTCTGTTGTGAAATGTGCACATACTTTCTTTATAATTATGACTTGAATAAATTCAATCAAAAAAGGGTCACACTAGAACTTTTTATTTTAATATTCCATGATATTTTCTTCTGTTCCTTTAAAATTTTACTTCATGTTCCTCATAAATATGATTTGTGATTTTTTAAAAGTCAAATTGAATTGTTTAAAAGTCAAGTGGCTTGACAAGCATTCCTTCTTCACTATACCCATTTCTACTTCCCAGAGACAGAGCTATTCTATTTGCTCAATAATAATATCAATTTTATTTTACATCAAATAATTCACCAATTTTATATTCATAATGGAACGTCTCTTTTAGCTCTGACATTGACTAGTGGTTTCTTGGTTAGTACATTATGTTTTATTTACCTCCATCCTAGCTTGAATCTTAGGTTTCCTTTTAGCACATATTTGCCTCTTCTATCACTTCTATTGTTTCATCTTGTGGATTTTTTTCTTTTTTCTTTTTTTTGATATTAATAATTAAGCAAAATTTATTTAATGTATTAAACCCAACAAAATGCTTCTTTGATTTCTTCTGATGAGTCATCTAATAAGCAGACACATTAATCCCATCCCACCTATTATGTAAATTATTTGGGAGATGCAATTATGGAACAGATATTTTGCTGTAAAAAAATGATTAGGATGAAAATAACTAATCTTTGTAATTAAACCAAAATCTTTTCAAACCATTCTGTTCCTCAGACCAAGGCTTCCCACTGTGAAGAAGTAAATTACTTTGGAGACGTTTTGGGGATCTAAAGTCTTCTTTGAGATTCATTGGGACATGCAGAGTTCTCCATCACATGGCCCCAGGGAGAACTTCACTTCAGAACAGATGCTAATGTTTCATGCAATTTAGCAGTGGATATGGTAATGAAACAATTTTATTTAACTTCAGTCTGTAAGGGAGACACAACCTGCATGATTTGATAATGTTCAAATTGAAACTGCCTTAAGGGTATGGGAATTGACACATTTCTAAAGTTGTTTAAAATTTACAAAGTACTCAAAATGTCTTTTTGTGAATAAAATTGTTCTTTACTTTTACCTGTATTTGAACTAAAGTTTTTATCATTTTTTTTTGCCATATTGTAATTAGTGTTTCAGAAACAAGAGGTATTGTTTTACCCTTCTGTATGTAGCTTGTGTTTTTATAAAGTAGAATTATCTGATAACAATACATATTTTATAATGAAAAGACACCACAACTGAGGAACTATGAATATAATATGAAATTATCTTTTCAGTGCAATTCTTTAAAAATTGGCTTTTAGAAAAATGTATCTTGATAAATTAGTGGTTTTAAGTGACTGTTGTTCACTTTTTGTGAACAGTAAAATTACCTCCAAAGTTGCATTACAGAATAGGCTAGATTCGGACTTCCAAAAAACACCAGCGTATGATATAGTTATCATCAATTATCAGCATCTCATGACAAGAGTCCAAGTGTAAGAAGATCACACTAGTTTTTAGAAAGATTTTACAGTTTCCAATTGACACCATATATTTAATAAACATGATTAGCTTATTAAACCAGATCTTTAAACAGTTATACCATCATATTCTGTCAGTTACTCAAACTTTTATTGTGTTTGCTAGCTGTGGTTCTGTCTAAATATTTTCTCTGTCATAAGAATAACAAGGGTATCCTGAAAGGACCTGAATGTTATAATTTGATTATGCTATAATGAGGAGAAACAGGAACAAATTGTCATTTTAATTTATCAACTGGCAGCAACACAGATGGCTCTCTAATAAGCCATCATGAGGAGTTTAAAGAAGGGACTGTTCAGTTACCTGAGCAGCTAGGGTTAAGCAAACCAAGAGTGATGTTACCATCTACAGGACAAAGGGAAAATAAGTGAAAGATAAGGAAGAAAGAAAGACAAGGAGCTAGAGCTTTACTAAAACCTGACAACACTTTTAGATTTCTGTGGAGAAAGGAAGCCATTTTTAACCCCGACCCATTGTAGTCCTGAATTTTCTCCCAAATGGCGGCAGAACATGCCACCCCATGTATGCTACTTTGGTGTAGGAGTTATTTTGAGATAAAGGCACTAGAAAAAATAAAACATGCAAGAAAAGCTCTCTGGCTTTCCTTTTCTTCCTGAAAACAGGAGACGAAACTCAGGTGAAAGATGCCATTCTTGTACCAGGAGCTAAAAAAAAAAAAAAAACATTCTTATCACCAGAGAAAGGGTGTTGAGGACCAGAGAAATCTCACCATTAACCCTGTTCAACTAAACATTGTCTTCCTATCTCTTTTCCTTTATTAACCACTCAAGTCCAAGATCCTCTGTCTCTTCACAGTATCACAATATACTAGTCTTGTCTCAGTATATACTTGACTCTACCTGTTTTTGGTGGGTCTGCCTTTACAGATGGGGCTATAAAATATGTACATTTTACTCCTTTTAATATATAATGACAACTTAATCTTCAGGCCCCAGGAAGATACATGAAGTGGGTAAAGTTGTACCTCTCCTATAGAAACCCATTACACAAACACAGTGAGACAAAGAAAAAGAATCTTGTTGACTTAGTCTATGAATTCAGCCTTCTGAGATACAATCAGGATGAAGAAGGTTAGAGGTTGAATCTGGTTAAAGAAAGGTTCTGTAAGGAGGGATTGATATTTTGTCATTTTCAATATTTCTTCCAACTTTCCTATTTCTGCTCTATCCCTTATGTGGTTAAAAAAAATACAGTTGTCCCCCTTTACTCATGGGAAAATGATTTTAGGACTCCATCTACATATAGAAATACTAAAATCTTCAAATGCTCAAGATACAAATAAATGGCATGGTATTTGATATGTATATGATAAATTTCGTACATGTTCCCCTATATTTAAATCATCTATACATCATTTATAAGTATGAAAATGTTATGTAAATAGTTGACAATACTTTATGTATTAAGGAGCAATGATTAGAAAAAAACAACTTAGTACATGTTCAGTACAAAGGCAATATTTTAAAAATAGATTTGATCCATAGTTGGTTGCATCCATTGATGTGAAGCCCACAGATAAGAGAAGCCAACTCTATACAATTTGAAAATTTGGCATGAGTAAAATAATGCTGCTCTGTCCTCTAATGTTCTAATTTGGCCATGGACAATATGTGCTCCCTGTTGACCATACTGGACTCCAAGTCTTGCTGACCTACACCATTGCAAATCCCGAATGTTTGTCTAAATTTTTCTAATACTGAATTAGAGGTTGCAGTATTTTGGTGGGTTAACCTGTGTTTTCTTATCTGGTTCTTTCCATAGCAAAATTAATATTTTGAATTATTCAGGGTTATAGAGAGAAAACAGAAATGATCTGTACTGAGGATCTCTGGGAATCTCTCTTAGAATTCACTCTATGTGGTACTTCATTGTTATAATTTTTGTTGTCTTTATAAGGATTCATAATAGCCTATCTAGGAGTATGAAAAAAGTGTTTTGTCTCACAAATGAAATGGAGTTTGTGATAGAGGGGTAGAAAGCAGCCCTAACCCCTCACAAGCACTGAAATCAGTCCTCAGAACAATATTGCTATCCCAGAATGTGGTATCTCATAACCATCATCAATAGAATATAAAATAATATGCTGACCTTAGAAGAGAAAGGAACATAAAACAAGATGGTCCAATTCATATCATATTGTAGAAACACCTAGAAAAAGCTAGGAGACCATACAATTTGTAGTAGTAAAATGCCACAACACTCAACTAAATCACTCAGGGTCACTGCAGGTGATTTGGGCTGGCATGAAATAATCACACAGACACAGAAAGTACCTATTTCTTGGGGTTCGTTGATGGCTTCTTTGCCCCAGCTCCCACAAGGTAGGCCAGAGAGGCAGGCAAAAGAGAGCGAGCACACCTAAAATTATCCTATTTATTGGGAGGAAGATATTCGAGAAAGTTCAACCCAAATAAGTCATGGTATTGGATTTCAGGGGGTTGCTTGGTGATGTTTTGTGGTCATCAGATTTGATTGACATCTTGGAAGGCCATGTTCATCTCAGGTGCTGTGTGGGATCAAAGACAGAGCAAGCGAAAAGGACACATACGTCACATAGCCCAGTCTGAATGATGGTAACTCAACAATCAACAAAATCATGTTACTATGTGTGAATTAATATTTCATTTTAATTGGGGTAACTGTGAAAACTAATCCCTATCTTATCATGCTTCTTGATGTTATATGACACTTATTCTTGTTAAATAAGAGTTGCGACTTATTTAACACTTAATATATCTCACATAAATTTCTAAGGGAATATATATATATATATATATATATATATATATATATATATACTCATCTCATTTTCAAATTCATCCTAAAGAAATTAAGAAAGTTAGATAAATGTGTTTGTGTCACTCCTGCATGTGTGTGATATCTACATATTCACACACACACACACACAAACAGAAACACACATATATACAACCATCTACTTATATCTGTTTTTGAATATCAAAAAATATACTAACCCAGGCATGCAATTTTCCATATAACCCATTCTAAATTTACCCTCATTCATAAACGTTTGTGTTCCATGTGGTCTAAAGACACTATAAACCACTCTACTTTTCACTCCATTTTGATAAAATGGAGAGGAAATATCTCAGCAATATCTATCACATTTCAGGTCTAAAACCACATTGATGGACCCATGACAGTTCTTTCTTTAATTTTCACATATAGACTAAATGCAAGGAATACTCAATTCTCTCTGGAGATGAAAACAAAACAAAAAAACAAAGTGCAAAGGGGGCACAAATCTGGAACATACTTTCCATATCTTTCCTTCCCTCTGTTTCATAAAGAAAACCAATTTACAGTTAATGAGAACAAAGTTAACATACAATAAAATCCAGTTTATTTGTACTAGAGTAGATTCGTTTTTATGGCTGCTATAATGAAGAACCATAAATTGGATGGCTTAAAACAAAATAAATTCATTTTTTTTTCACAGTTTTTGAGGCTGCAAGTCTGAAATCAAGGTGTTCTCAGGCAATATTGCATTTGAAGCCTACCAGGTCCTAGTCTTGTCCTAGATCCTAGTTATTTGTAGATTGACCTTGACTTTCTTTGGTTTACAGCTGAGTGACTACAATTTCTACCTGTGCCATCACTTGGTATTCTCCTTCCTTCCGTGCACCTGTCTTATATAGAACTCTTTGGAGAACACCAGTCATAGTGTAATAAGGGCTCAACTATTCTTTGCCTTAACTAATTACAACTGGAAAAGACTCATTTCCAAATAAGATCACAATCTGAGGCACTAAGGGATAAGAGCTTTAACATATCTGTCTTACTTGGAATAAGGGGTGGAGGCACAGTTCAATCTATACCATGCAATGAGAAGAATATGAATTAGTTTTGAGAAAAAAATATTGGAATTACTAGATTCAGTATGTCTGTTGCCAATGTTATGAAATATATAGTTCCTAAATATTCAGCCATAAACATTATAGATATGAGATCTAATAAATGCCACTTTTGGCTTCAGCTAGCTTACCAAAAATAAACTAAGATTAATAAACTTCTAGTTTTAGGCATCCCTATTGCTCATGATCAATATTCATAATCAATGAACTCTTGGCTTTCCAGAGAAACAACCATATTTTGCCCAATGCAAGATCTGTTATTAAATGATCCAACTTCTTAAAAACTATTCGAGAGTTGGGTATCTTCTTAGTATATGAGACTTATATCAATAAAATGAGTGTCCATTGTTCCCTGAAGGTTCTGTCAGACTAGAAATACACTACCAAAATTCTTAACTTTTTATTCCTTTTATCATGTCTGTAAATGAATTAGTTAGGGGAAGTTTACTTTTGTCTAGTTCAGGGTTTCTCTGATATATTCTAAACAAAGTAGATGAGATCATAACCAAGAAATGGAAATTATATATATATATATATATATATATATATATATATATATATATATATATATAAACTGTTCAATGGATAAAGAACACGTGGAACATAGGCACAATGTAATACCATTCAGTCATAAAATGGAATTCAATTTTGTCATTTGAAACAACACAGATCAAACTGAAGATTATTATGCTAAGTTGTATACACCAGGCATCAAAAGATAGTATGTCATCATTTGATTCTTATAGAAATCTAAGAGTTAATCTCTAATGTTCATTACTAGAAGCTGGGGAAAGTAGAGATGAGATGGAGAAAAGTTGATCAATGAGTACTCAATTACATTTAGAAAGAAGATCTAGTGTCCTATTGAAAAATAGAGGCAATTATAGGAAATAATAATATACTGTACATCTCAAAAACCTAGAAAAATAATTTTGAAAAAAATAATAAAAAGAAAACATTTGCAGAGATAGATATGCATCAACTAACTTAAACATCACATGATGAATATTTTGAAACAAGATGTGCATGGTACCCACTAACATATTCAATTTTTATGTTTTCATGTATCTGTTAAAATAAATTTTTAAAAGTCATCTTATTCTCCTTAAAATTCCATAATCTTTTTCTTGATTTGGATATACATTAAATATCTTTTATAAAAATAAAATAAAATAATCTCTTATCCAAACAAGAAAAAGGATTCTAATCTCTTGAGCCTCACCACTATGAATCTCTGAACTAATTTATGGGACCAACTTACATGAGATTTGTGTCCACAATGGCAACTATGTGCAGGCAATAATATGGGGAAATCTCAAGAGACTTTCCTACATGAAAGAAGCCTTTATTAACAGACCACATATAGTATGATTCCATTTTCATGGTATTTAAAAACGGAAAAATCATATGTAGAAGGGGTTGTGGTTGAGCTCAGTGTTATAACAGTTGCCTAGCATATGTGAGGCAATGGGTTTAGTCCTCAGCACCACATAAAATAAATAAATAAACAATGAATAAACAAATAAAACATAATATATAAAAGCATATATAGAGAAATCAAATTGGTATTTTTTAGAGCTTCAGCTGGTGGAAAGGGTGGGTTACAAAGCAGCATGAGAGAATGAACATGAATCTTACACTTGTTCTGCACCATGATTGGGATGATTGAACTGGTGATTACAAAACTATGTGTACTTGAGAAAATTCAGAACGATAAATGTACTTAAGGAGTCTATTTCCCAGCATGTAAGTTCTCACTCAATTTTTAAATAAATTCATTACCTGAATGTTTCTACTTTTCCCTTCACTTTCTGAAATTAATGTTGCTGCTACATTCTTTGATGTAGATAATTTATTGTATTTTTATTTTGAGATGTTTCTGTTAACATTACAAAGTGCCTGTCTTTTTTTGTATTTCATAATTTTTCTCATTTCATAATTTCACCTTATATGATAATAAATTTGTAATTTATGTTTTAGTTTTGCTTGGACTTATTTCATATTACATTGTCTATAGCTTTCTATGCAACTTTACATAATTGTTTCCTTTCATATATTTCTCTCTTTTGTGGGAGCGGGAGGAGTGTACTGTGGATTGAACTCAGGGGTACTCAACCACTGAGCCACATACCCAGTCCTATTCTGAATTTAATTTAGAGACAGGGTCTCCCTGAATTGCTTAAAATCTCACTTTTGCCGAGGCTATCTTTTGAATTCATGGTCCTCCTGTCTCAGCCTCCCAAACTGCTGGTATTACTGTCATGAGCGACCACTCCTGGCTACATATTTATATTATATTCAGCATTGGGTTAGGAATATTTACATAACCAATATACAATGCTTGTTCTTTTCCTAGGTAAGTTTAATGTCTTCCCAACACTTATTGTTATAAAATGAAGAATGCAGAATCATATTTAGTCTTGGTAGAATTTTGAATTCAAAATGGTAAGAAAATGATGAATATTCCACTTAGGATTTCCCCAATGTATCAGATAAAAATACAGATAAAAACTTTCTACCCTGCTGCAATTGCTTATGTCCATTTGACTTCTACCTGAATGCATTTGACAGTCTTCCTGAATGCATTTGACAGTGTTGATGATCTGCAAGCAACATTACCATAGCTATAGCCTCACAGAGATTTGTGAAAATAATACCCAGATAGTTAAGGAAAGACCCACATTTAGTTATGTAGTCCCAAACCATACATTTTATTTAGTGTATGTGTAAGAAACCATATGCTTCAGTGAATGTAATGATGAATTATAAACCACCCATGAAAATAAGCACGAACAAGAAGGCAAGAGGAAATGAGAAGCTAATACAAATCAAAATGCAGGCTGAAATAAACAGAAACTATTGCACTTTCATTTTTAATACAGTTTGTATTTTTTTAGCAAAATCTTACATTGCAAAAGTTAGCTAATTTTGTATTCTACCTCTGATTTGGTTTAAAGAGGAGCATGAACATTTTTCTAAGTATTCTCTTTTTTTTCTGGATTTATATCATATATTTCAGGTAAATGCTACTGTTTTTTAAATATCTGATGATTATTTTCTAACATTGTGGGATTGTTTTCTGATATCAAGTTACTAGGAAATTAAGAATTGAAAGATTGTCACTCTTTGAGACTTTTATAATGAACTTTTTAATATTCATTTATAGCTATGATTATGGTATATAAATCTTGCCAATTCATTGTGTATGTGTCTTACTGGGAAAGGTCTAAAAATTTTTTGACATTTGCATAGATTGCAGATCTGTTCTGAATAGTGGTAAAATTTTTCGTCCTTCGTTTCCAATGACGAAAGCAAGAAGAAATTAAGAAACATGGGCTGGTGATGTGGCTCAAGCGGTGGCGCGCTCGCCTGGCATGCGTGCGGCCTGGGTTTGATCCTCAGCACCACATACCAACAAAGATGTTGTGTCTGCCGAGAACTAAAAAAATAAATATTAAAAAAAAATTCTCTCTCTCTCTCTCTCTCTCTCTCTCTCTCTCTCTCTCTCTCCCCCTCTCTCTCTCCCCTCTCTCACTCTCTCTTAAAAAAAAAAACACACACTAAAGAAAATCAGCTGGCATATAAATGAGTATTGGCTTAGTCTATTATATCTTTGTATTTATGTCATAATCCCCTTAGTTTCCTTGGTAAATAACTCTTGAAAATATAATTAAGAATGAATTCCATTGTTAAAGTAGACACACATGGAAAAATCCATGTGAAAAAAGTTATATACTCTTCTTATGAATACTTTGTATTGCACCATTAAAATTATACATCATGGCTGCATCTAAATGTTTCTAATTCAATCATATTAATTATTTTCATATTTAAATATGCTCTATTAAAAATGAGAATAACAAATATATCATTTTTAAGATATTGATATTTGAAAAGAGAACATAGCAGATTTTAATTGACTCAGAGTTAACATGGGACGTAACCACTGCCCTAACCTGCATTGCATTCCCTTTTGGAAACTGTTTAGGCACTAGAGTGTCTGAGAAATGATTGCTAGTGAAATGAGCCAATGCAGAATCCTTTTGGTTGTTGAATATTGATTGCCAATCACATGTAATTGAAGTGGCATATCATTAATAATAGCATAAGCAAAATACCCAGAGTCAAATACAACATTTGTATTCATAGTGGTAGTGGAATGGGAAGATATTCGAAAGAAGAGATGGGGTAAGCCAGTTAAAATTGTTTTTTAAATGTGGATTTCTTATGAGAATATAGATATAAACGTGCATACCTCCTTAATGCACATTTAGTATATCCTTGTTTTATGGGTAACATATTATTAATAATAATATCTACAGAAACTTTCAGGGAAATATCTTTTGTTTAAATAAGGTTTGAAAAGCTGTGTGTCTTCACAAGTTAGGAATTTTCAATCAAGTCTGAAAAGTTTTTATTTTCAAGAGTAACACAGGCAAGTTTCTGACTTTATCACAGCTCTACAACCCTATGATTTTTTTTTTTTAATAACTAGTAAGAGAGTCCTGGGCAGCATGCAGACTGTCTGAGAACACCTCCGTATTTCTTTTCCTACAAGGGACACAATTGGCCATGATCTCTAGCATAGTCCTTGGAAATCCTCATGCTGTCACTGAGGCCAAGACTCCTATGAGTAAGTGCAGCAAAGGTCCTGGAGCCCACACATTCCTTATTAGCTAGACTACTCTGTAAGTCAAATGTGGCTCAAGAAATTTTTTAACATTGAAAAAGACTCCTTAGAAAGAGGCAGTGTAAGATAAGTTTGTACATTTATTTGTTTTTCTCTCTTACTTGGGGTCAGATTTGCATTGTGCAGTCTAAAGTCCTCTCTCCCTAATCCTTTCCACACAAGTCTTTCCCATGAATGATCTCTGGACATCTTATTTCTTCTGGCATCTGTTTCTCAAAGGACCTAGATTAAGAGTGTTGGATGATATATCTGTTTGTAAGGAAGATATGAAACTTTTATGCTATTCCACTGATAATATATTCTCCTGGAAATTCAGCATATGTGATACTATACAATTGGACATATTCTCCATCACAAATCTATCTTGAGGGTTTATAACTTAAAAGAGAAAAATTATTTATATCAGTCCAAACTTTATCTAGAATTACTATAATAAAATGTACTGACATAAACACATACACAAACACACACACACACACACACACACACACACACACACACACACACATTTTTACCAGTATATGAGTATATAAAGCGAGGACTCCTAATTAAAAAATTTATAGATAAATAATACAACTTGGAATTCCCTAGTAGAATTGAGAGACACTTTAGAGATCATAGAGTCGAATTTTCTTATTCCACATCTGAATAAATGGAGAACCGATAAGGGGTTTACTTGTATAAAAAAGACTTGGTATCTTCACAAATAGAAAAATTGCATTGAACATTTACAATGTATAAAACACAGTAATGGGTACTTACATGGAAATTATACCATATCAAGTGTAAATCATCTCCATAAGGAAGACATTAATATCATTACATGCACTTAATTATCTGAAAAAATATTTCTCAAAATTATTGAAGTAACTTGCTTTTAGTTTCACATTAGAAAGTTCTAGATAAAATTTAATTCCCATATTACAAGCTAAGGCTTGAATAAATTCTTTTCCTTGTGGTTGTAAACCTCATTTAACTTAAAAACAAAATAAAAGAAAATGAAAATTTCATATCAAGTGTACTACTTTCTGTTAATTTATTTGGCTGGCATTATCAAATTTAATTTAAAGTAATGTATGTGAAAATGTAAAATTTCTCCATAAAATAAATACCGCATACCTCCTTAATGCACGTTTAGTATAACCTTGGTTTTATGAATCTTATCTGAATTACCTAGGGCAAGAAGTGACTCAGACTTTCTTTTTTTTAAGATATTGTGATATTTGCAAATATATAATGAGATAATATTGTTTATGCTACTTACATACCTTATACATGTAGCCTGAAGGTAATTTTATATTGTATCTCTAGTGTACCTGTGTTTTGTCTATGATACGTCTCGTGAGTTCAAGCATAAAATTTTGCACTTGGTAATAACTGGCACCCCAAATGTTTTTGGATTTTGGAATATTTCAGAGTTTGGATTTTCAGTTTAATGATGCTCAACTTATATAAAGTTTGATTGCTGTTATAAAATTCCCATTTTGAAAATTATGTTAATATGGACCATGGAATGACTAGAATTTTATGAGATAAAATGTATTGCTTTAAAAAATATAGGCAAACATGTCTTTATGTAGCTGTCACAACATGCTGTGAATATAACAACTTGTCATATTTTCACTACTCATTTTTTAATTAAATCACTTTTATTTTCTTCTTGCTATAACTGTGTCACATAGACAGACATGAGAAAGAAACTGTGACCAAAATATTCATAAAAATTACATGGACATATGGTCTATGATTTAGTGTTTCTTATAATCTGACATATTAGTTGTTCTATCTTAAAACCATGAACAGTTTAATCAAACTCTTCAAAAGGTGGATATCACTGTCAAAATAGAAGAATTGTCTATTCACACTATTGATCCAAGTTTTTTGGTCTCTTTTTCACTCAACTAATGCTATAGAATTAGACCACATATGGTGTAGAAAGAGCTTCATAGGTCCCGTCAATGAATCTATGAAGAGGTTGACATAATGTGATTCTAAAGGCAGAAACTAAGTAGAATTCTCTAGGGAAAAGACCCTTATGAACTTTGTTAAGTGGAAAAAGAATGGTAAGCAATCTTGTTTGTGTGTGTGTGTGTGTGTGTGTGTGTATGCACATGCATGTGTGTGCTGGACAATGTTCCTAGAATATACTTTTAAGCAAGGTTTGAAAGGAGGATTGTGTGAGATCTTGACATAAAGAGAAGCACCATTTCAAAAATTTCCCTAATATTACTCTTGCCAGTTCATTGTCCATATGGTCCATCAACATTCAAAAGTCATATCACTCAGACTCACAAGAACTTGTTAAATTAATTTAACTTTATACTCAACCTTAGATCCCTATATAACTGATTGTTTGTTCTTAATTTTAAGCTATTTTCATGTAAATTGAACACTACTAAGTTATCCACACTGCCAGATTTATTACTTGTAACAAATGTATGAGGTAGGTACTTTAGCAGCGTTTCATAGACTAAGAAACTGAGATGTGATACTTAGCAAATTGTACTATTATTCCACTTTGGTGAATGTAGACCGTGAAATATGAGCTGCATGAAAACATAAGAGAACAGCATTTTTGTCATTCTTACCTTCATTTTATATTATTGACAATAGATATGCAGACTTTTGGCAGAGTGTGGTTGCACATGCTTGTAATCCAGGTGACTCCAGAGGCTGAGGCAGGAGGATGGCAAGTTTGAGGCCAGACTCAGAAACTTAGGGAAATGCTAAGCAATTTAGTGAAATACTGTCTCAAAACAAACTCATAAATAAAAAGAGGTGAGGATGTGGTTTAGTGGATAAGTACCCCTGGGTTCAATTTCCAGTACTAGAAAAATAAATAAACAAACAAACAAATAAATAAATAATGCAGGATGCGATAACTCTTAGAAACAAGCTCACAATTGCAAAACTATACTTATGCAAAATAGTCTGTGTTTCCACATATTCCAGGTATTTTAAGGCTTTTCACTCATTTGAACAAAAATCGTTCTGTTTTCACATTGAAACATTCCGGTTTGTCTTTTCTGTTTTCCTATTAGAACTCCATTTCCTATTATGACTCCACTTAAAAAAAAAAAAGAGAGAGAACATTTGCTTTATAGTTGCATAGATAAAAGGTACATTTAGTGGTTTCATAAAAAAGAAGGTTATAAAAGGTGATTTCTTCATATCTTGAAAGACAGAAAAGTTCTCATAGCCTTAGTGGCAATGTTACATATTTTTTCTGTCTCCTCTAGGTAAAGAACTGAGTTCTGCTAATGTTGATCCTCATCAGGAAATAGTGTTTGTCTGCTTTTTAATTTTTATAAAAATTAAGGAGGGGCTGGGAGTGTTGCTAAGTGGTAGAGAGCTTGCCTAGCATGTGAGAGGCATTGGGTTCGATTCTCAGCACCAAATAAAAATAAATAAATAAATGAAGATATTGTGTCCAGTTACAACTAAAAAATAAATATTAAAAAATAAGGAAATATTAGAATTTATTAGAATCAAAATGTCAATTAGAACTGCAAGTGCTTGGTCCTGAATATACATTTGTGTTTTCTCCCAGCATGGATAAACTTCCAGGTGATAAAAGACACATTCCTATGGCTGGAAATTTAATTTCAGCACCCATAAAATTGTATTGATTTTTGCCTCAGAGATTAGAGTATACAAAAATCCTAGTTTGTTGGATAGAGTTTTATAGTCTCACTTGAAGAGAGAAAAATAAATGCTAGATTATGTGGTTTTCCAGGTAACAATCTTTTCTGCTTTCTTTAATCTTTATTTTGTTGATTGAGATTAATTGACAAGTTAAAATTGTATATATTAGTAGTAAACAATATGACGACTTGGTATGTGTGTGTGTTGTGAAATGACAGACTCAAGCTATTTAACATAGTATTACCTTCCCTTGAAACATTTTCAAGAACAGAAAATGTATTAAATACTTAAGTGAATATTCCTTACATGCAATGAAATGCAAGAATCAATGAATTGCACTTCATGATATTGCTGAGGTTTTAATATGGCTTATCTGGTCTGATACATACATTGACAGGTGTTCCCCCGTATGACAGCATTGAATGTTGGTGAGCCCCTTAAGCACTAATCCCATCATTAAGAAGAGTTAATGTGTTTATTGCAAAATGTGACTAGTTACCATGAGAGTAAGTTGTTATAGGGTTGCCTTTTCTCTCTTTCACACGTGCCTGCTTTTCCTTCTGCTTTTACACCATGTTATGAGGCAGATGAGGACCCTACCAGATGCAACTGACAGATGTTGGATTTCTTATCTGCAGAATCATAAGTCAAATAAACTTCTTTGCTTTTTAAATTAACCAGTATCAGGCATTATATAAATAGATTTTACACTAAAACAGGCATACAAAATTAATGAATAAAATGTAAACCTAAAATAATTCAGTATCCTGAACTGATCCTGGCAAGTGTCCCACTTCTTAGGCTAATTTCCATTCCTTAAACTGAATTATTTCTACAAAGAGTGGATGAATTATATTGGAGGAAGCAACTACTAAATCTGCTTTTGTGCACTATTAAAACCCAATAAAACTCAGAATTTATGCATTTAAATATATCTCATTCTTAGAAAACAGATTGACATGCATGTCCAGTGAAATTTAATTACAATTCTCCTTTTAAATTAACACATTTCTATGCATTATTGCAATATTTCTATTATGAAATCAATGACTGTGTGGCCTCTGTATGAGAACAAAGTATGCACAAAACATTGACAATCTTCTAGAAAATATGACATTGTCTTTTATTTATTGGCAGGCCTTATGAACAAAAAAGTATTACCTTAAATGCAAAATAATGTGTCATCTCTACAATACTTATCATCTATCAGTTCAGTAGTAAGAGTCCATTCATAAAAGACTGCCACAAATCTGAAAACAAATAAGTTTTAAGTAGAATACAAAAATTTCTGAATGCTTTAAAAAATGTGGGGATTTCTTCACTTTCAATAGAAATCACAATCATATAGAACAGCATGAAGAACTTTAAAATGACTAATACTTCCAACAGTGGTTACTACTCTGACAGAAAACAAACACGGGGCAGTAGCAGGAGTTAAAACAGAATAAGAAACAAGCCCTTGCTGATTCTTATGTCCAACAGTCAATTGTCACTAAAATCTGAGTTCCAGTAATACGTCAAAATTACCTATTTTCAAGATTTGAAATTATCCATGGGAAAAAAAAATAGTTTCAGAACCTGAGAAAATAAGTGGAACATGTGTGGATGTAAATTATCGGAGAATAACCTTAAATCTTGAGGTTACCATGTGATGCCACCAGTAGATCTCAAGCAGAAATATTAAAAAAAAGAATTTACATGAAATATCCATCACAACAATATCACAGCAGTAAGGGTTTTATGCAATCTGCATTGGTAGGAATATCTTAAAAAGTCATTAGGGATTCTCTGTGACATTCATTAGATGCCACCAGCATAATCCTGGTAAAACTATGAAGGCAAAAATTGGACAAGAGTCCAAGCAAACCTCATGCTTTCAGAGACTTCCAAATGAATTGCATACAACTACAGCCTGCAGTTGTTTTTAATAATGTGAGGTTAATACTGACTGAGTCTCATTACGTGTAGAATTTCCTTGGCCAGAAGTTTCTACATTGGCAGTATGAACAATGTCTTGATAGTACATGGGAAATTCCAACCTCACTATCCCCGGGTAGCAGCTCATAACAAGGGCCTCCACTGCAGCTTGATACTTACATCATTCCAGTACACAGGAAATGTGAGAAGAAAGGAAACAAATGAAAATAAAAATAAGATTAAAATGAAAAAATCTTAGAAAATCTCAAAACTCAATATTATACCAGTCAAAAATGCTAACGTTTCGGCAAGTATCTACACATTGATTATTAATTAGTAATTAAATTGAGAACAGAGAATTAACTATTTTTTAAGTGTAGAGTATATTTTGAATTTTCAGAATTTATTATCAATCTACACTCATCAAGATGTTTTTGTATTAGCAAACATAATAGATATGTATATCACTGAAACCTAACAAGGATTCCATATCCATGTTCACCAATAAAATCAAAGATTGAAAAGAAATTTAATAGAAAAAAGTAAAATCAATAAGAATATGGGATCTATTGGATTTACACAGGGGAAGAAACAAACACCACATTTTACCTCACACCACAAAGAAATATTTCCTCACAATGGAATGTTTTTCATTGGTCTAAATGAAAAACCACTAATACTTAAAATTTGTATGTTTTTATTTATCAGTCAAAAATAAATTTTAAAAAACTTGCTGGTGATAGAATCAAACCTGGATATAGATATTGTAACTGGTGATGTTTTCAAATATTTGCAATTTATTGTAGTTGACTTATTTTTCAATAAAGTTTAAACAAACAATTGGCTTCTACCAAAAAACTAAGTAGGGAACTATTACATTTGTAAACTGATGCTTAGATTTGTATAGCCTCTTATGGCAAAGGGTTAAATTTAATACAGTAATTCTGTGTTGGAAGAGGTGATCATTAGGTAAGTTAATCAAAACAGAAAAACAAATTAAGTAAAAAAATAAATAATAAATAAACCAGTTGACGTTGATTTAAATTTCAGTGTCTTAACAACTCAACGTGGACAAAATTTCTTTCTTTTGTCCTCTGGTCTCTTTATTTTGTGATGTAGAAGAGGTTAAGTTGGAAAATTCCTAGTAAATATGGCTTGGAGAATAACAGAGTAGATACTAACATGGCAAGGCCATAAAAATTTTTGACTGGAAACTTTGGAAGTGGACAAGCAATGTTTAAAACATAGAAATTCTATGTCATCATTAACAATTGATTTCAACAAGTCAACTTTCTACCCCAGATGACCATATTTATTAAGGAAGAAAGATTACCTGAATTTGCATGATTTATCTATACTCACTGATATTTCTGTTGAAAAACTCAAGATGGAAAAAAAGAACAAATAATTTCTCATTAGTTTCAGAAATCTTTCAGAATCATTTTTTCTTGATAAACAGGCTTCTCATTGGGCATATTTTGCTTTGCCAAGTGAGATAGGTAGTCTATCAGGACAGTTATGTTGGCTTTTAGTAAAGGTTGAGCTTCTTGGAGGTTTTGAAATATAATATTTTTAAAAGAAAATCAGTATTATCTAAATTGTTTCATATAATAACGTATAGGCTGTGTAAGTTGACTAAAGAATGTCATAAAAGTATATTTGTTCTCATATCTCTTTAAAGTCAATGGATGGAGACTTCATTAACTCAATGACTTTTTATCACTCTTTGACATTAGAATATATGTAAGAGTCAATTTACTTTTCAAAACACAGTTTTCAGGAAGTGAAATTTTTATCCAATATGTTCACTGTGCTTCACTTTAATTGTGCTTAATGAAAGATAAGATTTTTAATGCACTTTATTCCCCTAATTTTGGGGTTCCCTGTTTACTTAATGAACATAATAAGGTCCTTCTTTCCTCTTTCTGGCCCAACTCCTCCCTCCCTCACTATATTTGTTTCATATCTTGCCTGAGTTTAAAAATGGTGGTGAGAGATGGGAAAATGAAAGTGAACAACAAAGGTCTCATTTCACCTCTGTTCTTCAATGGACATTTGCATGGGTATTTCATATGTTCCTCTGAAGTGGAGCCTCTTCATCTGGCTTCTACTCCCCTCTCAGTGGCTAATATTATTTAGGTTTATCTCACACAGATTCTATTTTATGTTCCTGCCTTTGTAGCCTAGCAGGTAGCCTGAGGTGAGATTTCTTTTGAGATGAGGTACTCATAAATAGTTAGATAGAATTTCTTAAGTAATTTCTAGAATTCATATTTCAAATACTATTTACAGTTGTTACAAGGAAGTGCAGTTAAATATTAAGTCAACAAAATATCCCACAGCCACCAGCCAATTCTGTTTTCTCTCTTCAACCCATCTGATCCTTGAAAGACATGTCACCAATGACTGATGTCTTTATTTTTATTTATTTAAAAAATATTTTTTTTAGTTGTCGATGGACCTTATTTTATTCATTTATTTACTTATGGTACATATATTACATATCTACCACTAAGCCACACCACCAGCCCTGACTTGTGTCTTTAGATATCAAAATATGCTTAGCTAAGCCCAAGACTGCAGGACACCTCGTTCCAATTCTCTAGGTGGTCCGATAGAAAGCCCTCTCATCAGGCCTGGGGAAATCACTTTTGTCCTTCATTTCCTGTGAATGACAAATTATCAAGAATTTGGAGGTCATTTGTAGAAGGATGATAATTTTCCCCACGGATATGTCTTCAGAAACTCTCAGTTTACAACCTATTCTTCATTTTTTTAATCATCTTCATAAGTGAGGGTTTTCAAAAGTTTTGAAAAAAAAATACTGAACTGTTTCCTTAGAAATTTGTATTTTGGCTTGATTCCCAACTCAATTTAGAAGCTGACATCTATTCTATCACAGCCATTCACAGGAAATTTCCAAATTAACATCCTGTCACAAATGTTTCAGAATTATACTCCTGGGAGAGGAGGGGTGGGGGACCTGACTGTCATTAGTTTAAAAAAAGATGAAAGAAAGAAAAATTAAGTGAAGTTGGGAATATATTTTTTATTCCTGCAACTCATTATCAGCTTATTTAACAAAAGGTAATAGATTACCAAATGAAAAAATAAAGTTAAAATATGCAGGGATACTGTATTTTAAAAGGTGTTTATTAAAGATTTTTCAAATAACTTATAGTAATTACATGCTACACCCACAATGGGAATATATAATAGCTGCTTTTTAATGGTAAAGACATCTATAAGTAATAAAAAAAATCTGAATAAATATTTCAGGGGCTTCTGCCCTTATATATTTGTATTTTCAGTTCTCAAAAATCCTGTCAACCAGAGACTGGAATGCACTCATGTGTCCTACACAACATTGCTACAGTATTAATATTAAGCCTCTTTTGAAGTATATTGCTCTGAATCTAGAATTAGAAATGCATATTTTGGTGTCACACTCTATACTCTTTGGTCCTGTCACTAAAATTTAAATGCCCTCAGACATTAGAAAGAGGCTTTTTAACTTTTTTTCTTTTTAACCTCATTTTCACTCTTTGAAAGTCTAAATATGCCGAACTAACGACATTTGTTAAGGTTGGCATTTTAAAATGCCATCAAATCTTCACAGTGTAAAGGATCTTTCACAGTTTAAGAAAACGCACACACAGAGTAGATTTGTTTTTGACCAATTAGTCAGCTTAGATATCTCACAAAACACAGGATCCCTTCCAGGCACAAATACCTAGTTAAGATGCAGTCCAGTGACAAGGAAATTCCCGGTTCCTGAATTTTTCCAGTGTATGTATATGTATAATTTTAAAAAAATCAATAGACACACATCTTCCTTTTATAAAGGGAAATGTTATTTTGGTATCATGTTGACTTATGTCTAAGATTTAAAACCACCTTGAAATATATGAATGAAGACCTGCTAATTTCTTATCACAACTCCTGTTGAGAAAGAATATTGTGTTTTTATGATATATGTTATTTAACATAATTTAAATGATGTAACACTGAGCCATTTACATGAGAACAGTTTGCAAACTTATGAGATTGGCTTAAATTTTATTGATAAAATGAAAAAAATGCTATAATTTTCTAATTTTATCATTTTGCCCCTTAAATAAAATCATATTATATCAAATTCTAACCAGATTTCAGAACTCATTCTAAATGACATCTCCAATCCTGAGATATTAAAAAACTGTATTAGTAATCCCACTAAATGTTAGGTATTTTCTGAATATCTATTCAGTTATAAAGGGTAAAAATGTTTTTGTGTCATGTCCTCTATTTTTAGACTATCTTTCTATGATATTCAAATCTGTATCACACCATTTCCATTCTAATTTTTATTTAATGATCATCGTCAAAATTTCATTCATGCTGCTGAAATATGTGTAATTATATTGATTACCCAGTGAGTAGTGTATAGAAATTTTAAGTGGAGATAATCCTGTATAAGCTGACATATATGCAGCTTTGATTTCTTCCTTTGTCTGATTTGAAAAATCAGGATTTTGAAAGCAATACACAAATTCAGTGGAAAAGTTAATCCTCAATAATAAATGAATTTGTGTAATTTTTATTACCTGAATCTATGACTATAGATAAAGCACTTGTTAATAGAGTAAAAATGACTATGCTCAAAATTTATTTTTAATTTGAAAATATAAATATATAATTTTCTAAACCTGTTTTTAGCAAACTTTCCTCTGAAGAGTCTAGAAGTAAGTATTTTAGAATTTGTGGTCATCCAGTCTCTATTGCATCGGCTCATTTCTTAACACTTTAACATAAAAGCATTTTAAATGATAGTATGTCTTTCAATACAATTTTATTTCAACCTCAGTCACAAAGATGTCTTGGTCTATGAGCTAAGTCTGCTAAATTTAATGTAATACATTGTTGTAGGAAAAAAAATCAAGTTCTATCATACAGAGTATTTCTTATGCTATTTTTAAATTGTATCACATTATTAAACAGGAAATAGAGGAAAGCAAAGGATTGGGGGGGATTCTACTTTAAATTATTTTTCATTAATGTCCATTCCAATTTGTTTATGCTCCTTTACAAAGTCATATGGAACTCCTAGTCAAAATGTATTTATCCTTTAGAATGTCTTTTGAAAATTTCCTTGAATTAGAATTTCAATTCTACAGGCTATTAGAGAGGTAGAAAAAAGCTGTTTTCAAGCATGCCTTAGGTTTATTGGTTGTATTTAGTAAGGACTTAGAAGAAGTAATTAAGTTCAGACAACTTAGTCTAATGCATGATCAAATATAACAGAGAAAAGAGAATCTTTAATTTCCAGAATTTACAGATCGATTGGATATCAGTGTTTCTTCATCTATATCAAATTATAGTTAAATTCAATATGCAAAATAAAGGCAAATAACTAGCCAGTCTTAAGAGTTATTCATGGATTAAGACAATCACATTTTTAGTTTTGAAATAATGGCTCCCAGAAAATTTTAGTGGGTGGTTGTTAATCTTTACTTATGATCAGTTTTCCCTATAAAGTCTCAGAAATAGAAAATGGCAATTCTAAATTCATATAGAATTAAAAAATCTTCTGAATAATCAGAGAAATCCTGAAAGAGAACTAAGCTGGAGGAGAGGCATCATAGTTTCTTATTTAAAAATGTATTACAATGCTACAATACTTAAAACAGTATGGTACTGACATTAATACAGACTTACAGACCAGTGGAATAGAATACAAAGCCTAAGGGAAAAACCCTTTGATGAGGGTACCAAGAACACACAACAGAAAATGTGTAGTGTCTTCAACTAATGTTAAGAAAACTAGATATACACATGTAGAAGAATTAGGCCTTATCTTATACCATTCAACATAAAGCAACCCAAAATATATAAAAGTCTTAAACAAAAGAACTGAAACTGTTATACTACTATAATATATATACTGCTACTGCTATATACTCCCACTATAAGATACATGGGAGAAAATCTTTTTCATGTTATGTTTTTTTCATATTTAAAAAAAAAATTAGCCCTCCCCCAGTGCCTGCAAGTGAGGCGAACCTGCAAGCCACAGGCGGGCGGGTCAGGCCCAGCAACCAGCCAAGTGACAGCAGCTACACTCGCCTGCGGGGAACGCGGACATGACCCACTAGGACAGGTCCAGCAGATGGCTGAGGGCTAGGCCCGTCCCCTCCCCCAGTGTCTGCAGGTAGGCGGGGGACTGTGAACACCAGCAGAGCGGGCCCAAAGCCTGCTGAGGGGCGGAACCGGCCCCTCCCCCAGTGCCTGCAAGCGAGGCCAACCTGCAAGCCACTGGCGGGCGGGTCAGGCCCAGCAACCAGCCAAGTGACAGCAGCTACACTCGCCTGCGGGGAACGCGGACCGGACCCACTAGGACAGGTCCGGCGGACGGCTGAGGGCTAGGCCCGTCCCCTCCCCCAGTGTCTGCAAGGTAGGCGGGACTGTGAACACCAGCAGAGCGGGCCCAAAGCCTGCTGAAGGGCGAAACTGGCCCCTCCCCCAGTACCTGCAAGCTAGGAGAACCTGCAACCCATCGGGAGGTTAGGCCCAGCAACCTACGGAGTGACATAGGTGCCCCTGGTGCCTGCTGGGTAGGTGGACCTTTGACCGACCAGCAAAGCAGACCTAGGGCCTGCCAGCATGGTAGATGGATCACACTAATTGGAGGAGGATCACAGCCACTACCTGCCCTGCAAGGGTGATCTTTCAACTATACAAGAGCAATATAAATAAATAGAGGGAAAATATCAAAGACACAACAATTTCACCAAGCAGAAAGAAACGCCAGCGGTATGAAACGACAAGGAAAGAAAGGACCACAGGCAATGCAGGTCAACTCAACTTTAGAAGAGGTAATAGCTGCAACAGATGGAATGTCAGATAGGGAGCTCAGAACATACATGCTTCAGATGATCTGGAGTCTCAAGGAAGACATGAGACAGCAAAATCAGACAATGAAAGATCACATTGACAAACAAATCCAGGAAGTAAAAGATCAATTTCACAGGGAGATAGAGGTAATAAAAAACAAACAAATAGAAATACTAGAAATGCAGGAAACAATAAACCAACTTAAAAACTCAATTGAGAATACTACCAGCAGAGTGGATCACTTAGAAGATAGAACATCAGACAATGAAGACAGAGTATTTCAACTTGAAAAGAACATAGATAACTCAGCAAGTCTACTAAGAAACCATGAGCAGAACATTCAAGAGCTATGGGATAATATCAAAAGACCAAACTTAAGAGTCATTGGGATACAGGAAGGCACAGAGCTCCAAACCAAAGGATTAAGCAATCTATTCAGTGAAATAATACAAGAAAACTTCCCAGACTTGAAGAATGAGACAGAATCCCAAATCCTAGAAGCCTACAGGACGCCGAATGTGCAAAATCATAAGAGATACACACCTAGACACATTATAATGAATATGTCCAACATACAGGATAAGGAGAGAATTTTAAAAGCTACAAGGGAAAGGAAGCAGATTACATTTAGGGGTAAACCAATCAGGATAACAGCTGATCTCTCAACACAGACTCTAAAAGCTAGAAGATCCTGGAATAACATATTTCAAACGCTAAAAGAAAATGGATTCCAACCAAGAATCGGGTATCCCGCGAAATTAAGCTTCAGGTTGGAAGATGAAATTAAAACATTCCACGACAAACAAAAGTTAAAAGAATTTGCAGCTAGAAAACCATCTCTTCACAAAATCCTTGGCAAAACACTACAGGAAGAGGAAATGGAAAACAACAATGAAAACCAACAGTGGGAGGTAGGACAGTAAAGGGGGGAAAATAATCAAAGAGGAAAACAAATCAGGTTTAATAGCATTAATAAACAAACTATGGCTGGAAGAACAAACCATATCTCAATAATAACCCTAAATGTTAATGGCTTAAACTCACCAATTAAGAGACACAGGCTAGTTGAATGGATCAGAAAACAAGACCCAACAATATGTTGCCTGCAGGAGACGCGTTTGATAGGAAAAGATATACATAGACTGAAGGTGAAAGGTTGGGAAAAATCATATCACTCATATGGACTACGGAAACAAGCAGGAGTGTCCATACTCATTTCAAATAAAATAGATTTCAAGCCAAAGTTAATCAAAAGGGATAAAGAGGGACACTACATACTGCTCAAGGGAACCATACACCAACAAGACATAACAATCATAAATATATATGCCCCAAACAACGGGGCTGCTATGTTCATCAAGCAAACTCTTCTCAAGTTCAAGAATCTAATAGACCAACATACAATAATCATGGGAGACTTTAACACACCTCTCTCACCACTGGACAGATCTTCCAAACAAAAGCTGAATAAGGAAACTATAGAACTCAATAATACAATTAACAACCTAGACTTAATTGACATATATAGAATATACCACCCAACATCAAGCAGCTACACTTTTTTCTCAGCAGCACATGGATCCTTCTCAAAAATAGATCATATATTATATCACAGGGAAACTCTTAGTCAATAAAAAGGTGTAGAGATAATACCATGCATCTTATCTGATCACAATGGAATGAAACTGAAAATCAACGATAAAAGAAGGAAGGAAAAATCATGCATCACTTGGAGAATGAACAATAGGTTACTGAATGATCAATGGGTTTTAGAAGACATCAAGGAGGAAATTAAAAAAAATCTTAGAGTTAAATGAAAACACAGACACAAAATATCGGAATCTATGGGACACATTGAAAGCAGTTCTAAGAGGAAAATTCATTGCTTGGAGTGCATTCCTTAAAAAAAGAAAAAACCAACAAATAAATGATCTCATACTTCATCTCAAAATCCTAGAAAAAGAAGAGCAAAACAATAGCAAAAGAAGTAGAAGGCAAGAAATAATTAAAATCAGAGCTGAAATTAATGAAATCGAAACAAAAGAAACAATTGAAAAAATTGACAAAACTAAAAGTTGGTTCTTTGAAAAAATAAATAAAATTGACAGACCCTTAGCCATGCTAACGAAGAGAAGAAGAGAGAGAACTCAAATTACCAGCATACGGGATGAAAGAGGCAATATCAAAACAGACACTTCAGAAATACAGAAGATAATCAGAAATTATTTTGAATCCTTTTTCTCCAATAAAATAGAAGATAGTGAAGGCATCGATAAATCTTAAGTCATATAATCTGCCCAGATTGAGTCAGGAGGATATAGACAACCTAAACAGACCAATATCAATTGAGGAAATAGAAGAAACCATCAAAAGATTACCATCTAAGAAAAGCCCAGGACCGGACGGGTATACAGCAGAGTTTTACAAAACCTTTAAAGAGGAACTAATACCAATACTTTTCAAGCTATTTCAGGAAATAGAAAAAGAGTGAGAACTACCAAATTCATTCTACGAGGCTAACATCACCCTGATTCGGAAACCAGACAAAGACACTTCAAAGAAAGAAAACTACAGACCAATATCTCTAATGAACCTTGATGCAAAAATCCTCAATAAAATTCTGGCGAATCGGATACAAAAACATATCAAAAAAATTGTGCACCATGATCAAGTAGGATTCATCCCTGGTATGCAAGGTTGGTTCAATATACGGAAATCAATAAATGTTATTCACCACATCAATAGACTTAAAAATAAGAACCATATGATCATCTCGATAGATGCGGAAAAAGCATTCGACAAAGTACAGCATCCCTTTATGTTCAAAACTCTTGAAAAACTAGGGATAACAGGAACATACCTCAACATTGTAAAAGCAATCTATGCTAAGCCTCAGGCTAGCATCATTCTGAATGGAGAAAAATTGAAGGCATTCCCTCTAAGATCTGGAACAAGACAGGGATGCCCTCTTTCACCACTTCTGTTCAACATAGTTCTCGAAACACTGGCCAGAGCAATTAGACAGACGAAAGAAATTAAAGGCATAAAAATAGGAAAAGAAGAACTTAAATTATCACTATTTGCAGATGACATGATTATATACCTAGCAGACCCAAAAGGGTCTACAAAGAAACTATTAGAGCTAATAAAATCAACATGCATAAATCAAAGGCATTCCTGTATATCAGCGACACATCCTCTGAAATGGAAACGAGGACAACCACGCCGTTCACAATATCCTCAAAAAGAATAAAATACTTGGGAATCAACCTAACAAAAGAGGTGAAAGACTTATACAATGAAAACTACAGAACCCTAAAAAGAGAAATTGAAGAAGACCTTAGAAGATGGAAAAACATACCCTGTTCATGGATAGGCAGAACTAACATCATCAAAATGGTGATATTACCAAAAGTTCTCTATAGGTTTAATGCAATGCCAATCAAAATCCCAAAGGCATTTCTTGTAGAAATGGAGAAAGCAATCATGAAATTCATATGGAAGAATAAAAGACCCAGAATAGCAAAAACAATACTAAGCAGGAAGTGTGAATCAGGTGGTATAGCGATTCCAGATCTCAAACTATACTACAGAGCAATAGTAACAAAAACAGCATGGTACTGGTACCAAAACAGGCGGGTGGACCAATGGTACAGAATAGAGGACACAGAAACCAACCCACAAAACTACAACATTCTTATATTTGATAAAGGGGCTAAAAGCATGCAACGGAGGAATGATAGCATCTTCAACAAATGGTGCTGGGAAAACTGGAAATCCATATGCAACAAAATGAATCTGAATCCCTTTCTCTTGCCAAGCACAAAAGTTAACTCAAAATGGATCAAGGAGCTTGATATCAAATCAGAGACAAGGCATCTGATAGAAGAAAAAGTTGGCTACGACCTACATGCTGTGGGGTCGGGCTCCAAATTCCTCAATAGGACACCCATAGCACAAGAGTTAACATTTGGAATCAACAAATGGGACTTACTTAAACTAAAAAGTTTTTTCTCAGCAAAAGAAACAATAAGAGAGGTAAATAGCCTACATCATGGGAACAAATCTTTACTCCTCACACTTCAGATAGAGCCCTAATATCCAGAATATAAAAAGAACTCAGAAAATTAGACAATAAGATAACAAATAACCCAATCAACAAATGGGCCAAGGACTTGAATAGACACTTCTCAGAGGAGGACATACAATCAATCAATAAGTACATGAAAAAATGCTCACCATCTCTAGCAGTCAGAGAAATGCAAATCAAAACCACCCTAAGATACCATCTCACTCCAGTAAGATTGGCAGCCATTATGAACAACAATAAGTGCTGGCAAGGTTGTGGGGAAAAGGGTACACTTGTACATTGTTGGTGGGACTGCAAATTGGTGCAGCCAATTTGGAAAGCAGTATGGAGATTTCTTGGAAAGCTGGGAATGGAACCACCATTTGACCCAGCCATTCCCCTTCTCGGTCTATTCCCTAAAGACCTAAAAAGAGCATGCTACAGGGACACTGCTACATTGATGTTCATAGCAGCACAATTCACAATTGCAAGACTGTGGAATCAACCTAGATGCCCTTCAATAGACGAATGGATAAAAAAAATGTGGCATTTATACACAATGGAGTATTACTCTGCAGTAAAAAATGACAAAATCATAGAATTTGGTGGGAAATGGATGGCATTAGAGCAGATTATGCTAAGCGAAGCTAGCCAAGCCCTAAAAAACAAATGCCAAATGTCTCCTTTGATATAAGGAGAGTAACTAAGAACAGACTAGGGAAGAAGAGCACGAGAAGAAGACCAACATTAAACAAGGATGAGAGGTGGGAGGGAAAGGGAGAGAGAAGGGAAATTGCATGGAAATGGAAGGAGACCCTCAGGGTTATACAAAATTACACACAAGAGGAAGTGAGGGGAAAGGGAAAAACAGTACAAGGGGGAGGAATGAATTACAGTAGAGTGGGTAGAGAGAGAAGAGGGGAGGGGAGGGGAGGGGGGATAGTAGAGGATAGGAAAGGCAGCAGAATACAACAGACATGAGTTTATCAATATGTAAAGCAATGAAGTGTAACTGATGTGATTCTGCAAGCTGTATACGGGGTAAAATGGGAGTTCATAACCCGCTTGAATCAAAATGTGAAATATGATATATCAAGAACTATGTAATGTTTTGAACAACCAACATTAAAAAAATAAAATAATAAAAAATAAATAAATAAATAAATAAAAATTAAAATGTTGTGAGGATGTGACTCAATGGCTAATTGCCTTTGGTGCCCTTGGTATCAAAACAAAACAAACAACAAAGAAACCTAAAAAGTACCCCTTTTTTTCAGTGCTGAGACAGAGGCAAAGGACACATAGCCGATTATCAAAGACAAGGAAATGGGTAGATCGTACTTCTCCATCAACTGAGAGAAGGGAGCAGTATTTTTTCCAAAGCAAGCAATTACCCCCTGGATTACTCTTTTCCTCCTATCTTTTGGTCATGTAGTCATGAGAAGAAAGGGAATCTAAAACCTATAAAGGGGAAAGACACCCCCAATTCCATGGGCACTACCTCTGTGTCTCAGCTCCAACCTGGAGGGTACAGGTGTGCGCGCTCTCTCTCTCTCTCTCTCTCTCTCTCTCTCTCTCTCTCTCTCTCTCTCTTTCTGTCTCTTCACTCTTCTCCCTCTCTTTCTCTCTCTGCTCCTCCTCACCTATCCCTTTAGTTTTGTACTCTTGCCTTTGAGTTTCTTGGGTGTTTATACTTCTTGCTGAATCTACCTTCTTTAAAACATGTGTACCATACAATGTGATATCATTAGTTCAGCTGGTTTGTGATCAGATAATCAAATTTTAACAATGCTACAGCAGTATTCATTCGATTAAAAGGTATGAGACAAGTTTGTTTTGGGAATATACACATTAGGTGATGGGTAACAATATTAATACCACTCTGATGATTAGGAGTGTTGGAAGGTTAACTTCAGGTGGCTTGACCATTCCAAATGAATTTTACCCATAAGTTGATTTTGATTTCATACATACCACCTCATGTTTCTGTTTTTATTTTATGTGTTACGTCTGCATTTTCACTTGATTTTATTTCTCTTCTTTCTCTTCAATATGAATGCCATAAAAGAAATGCTTAATTAGTACCACTAACAAGTCTTTTTTTCTAAACCAAAAAACCATAATTGAAATTTCTTTTTGCAAAACCTCTGATCATTACAAAAATATAAGATCTGCGTCTTTCAGTTGGTAAATCCTTGGAACTTTCCACATGATTTTATACACACTCTACAAAGGACAAGCCATCTGACCTATTCAAAAACCTTTAACATGCAGCCTCTGAGATTGCCTGCCAAATTTCTGTTTCTGTATCACAGAAATTAGCTGGTATGATAATAATATTGGTGGATTCATAATTTGCTATTTTCCTCTCCATTTTCTTACAAAAAATTCCACAGAAACCTTCTCAGTTTCTCCTAGGATGTAGACCAGTAAATATGGGGAATTAAATTTTGACTAACTCTATACTCATGTCAATTGTTTTAAGATTTACAAGAAGATCCTCAATGCAAAAAGTCCACATATGTGGAGACTGAGATGAACATTAAAAGATGGGTACATGTGAACCCATGAGATTGTGTGATGAACATAAGGACAAAATGACCTCATTTTTTTAAAGCAGCTGTGACAGAGGATAGGGTGTTCATTTGATCAGAGCCTGATCCTCTCTATGCTACAAATTGAGGCTGTAAGTTAATTCACTAGAACAGTTTACTGAGGCAGGTAATAGTTCATATGCAAATAAACTCGAAGGGAGTTTGCTATTTGCAAATAAGGATGATACCTAATACTTCTCTAAATTCATGATCCAGAAACTCAGTATTATAATAATATTTTATTTCTTAGACATTTACTTAAAAAATCTTACTATATGAAATTTTTCTTCCATGAGTCTTATTTTGTTTCAAAGAATTTACTCTTTACTTCACTGAAGTCATAGAAAACATGGTCATCAAATAATTGCATGTTGCTAAATCCATAGGAACTTTGCAATCCTCATGCACCTTGATATTTCACTCGCTACTGACAAAATGGAGCAATTTTACCTTAATAAAAATCATCTGTCTCATATGACATTTAATTCCCTTAGGTTTCTCCTTATATCTCTGAACAATCCGTTTATTCTTCATTATGTACGTTCTTACTCATCCATTTAATGTTAACTGTTGGAGATCATTGAGATTTTGAGCTTAGTCTTTGATTCTCACTCAAATTTTTTCCTAAAAACTTTTTCAATTACTATGAATTCAATCTATTTATAAGCTATCAATTCTCAAATATGTACCCTCAAATTGCTTTTCTTTTCCTAAGATTAATATAAATAGAGCCATATTCCTATTTTAAAATCCTAAATGAATGATCTAAATTCTTCTAAAATTGAACTTGAACAAACATAGAAATATAGACCTTGATTAATTCTAAGATTGCTCTTCCTACTATATTTCATGTTTTTTTTTTCTATTCAGTTTGTAGGTCTACTTAGAAATCTAGGAAAATTTAATAGTACTTAACTTCCTCTTTCATTCCAATGGTGAATTGTTAGTTATATATTATAAAATAATTCCTAAGTCAATTTTAATTACCTCTCCTATCAAACTAGTTCAAACTACCTGAAGTATGTATATACTTTCATGACAGGCTTTTTATGTGTTTATATTTTATTCTTTAAAACTCATTCACAACTCAGAAAGCAGAATTATCTTTAAAATCCAACATTAATGGTAATAAAACTATTATAAATACCACTATGGTTGCCAGATGTTTTTTTTTTTTAATATAAAGGTGATGTCCTGCACAATCTGATAGCTCATTCCTACTTCTGCCCAGATCAGATATGTTCTGAATGCCTCTCAAAATTCAGTGCAGGCTCTTCACCTGGCCTCTCCTAGGCTTTGCACAATTCATTCAACTTGTCTCTTTTTCTCATTTCAAAGCACTATTTTAGCCCTGGTTTGGTATGCTTTCTTCAGGGAATCTAAAAATGTCTTTGAAGTTAAGACCATGCAAACTTGTACTTCTCATAAAGTATTTCTGTCTTATTAGCTAAAATTATGATATTTCTCTTCTGATATGAAACTTAGCACATGAAAAGTATTGAGTGATTATAAGAAAAAATATTGAATATATAAAGCATTAATTTCAGGATTGTGATTTGTGTTATTTTATTTTTAGCTCTTGAGATATTTTTTCTAATTCCATTTTATAAATTTCATGACTATTTCACAGAAACCCATGTTTTAAATATGCCTATCAACATCAGGTAGTGCCTGAAGCAAGTTGAAAAATGAGGTTTCTTTGTTATTTTGATCTTTTAAAGGATGACTTCTTAAGACATTAACAACTTTTTTCTTAATATCTCATCTAGTCATTTTTAAAAGTAAAATATTAGAAAGTTTAAATAAGTACCAAACATGAAATACAGATTTTCAAACTGAGAATTTGTTAAGTGAAATGAAAAGCAAAATTACTTTAATAAAGGAATATACCATTTGTCTCAATTTACTTCTCTATTCTTTGAATCCTATAATCAAAGTCAACTAGGAAACTTGACTAAAGAAGATAGGGAATACACATGTCAGAATGATGAAGTTACCTACTCAGTCTTTGTTTAGTGTGTTTCTTTCAGAATATAAAATTAAAGAGGTGCTATCAGCTATTTAAATAGAAATTTGAGAATTTCATTGTGTTGAAATGCATAACAAATATATCAATAAATTATAGTTTCATTAATTTTATTAATAAATTATAGTTTCATTAATTTTATGTGAAATTGGAGAGCATTAGTCTGATCATGTAAATAAAAGCCCATTTTTTTCATATTTTAGTAATTCCTAAAATTTATTCCTCTGCAATTTTCAAAAGCTGAAAGCTAATTCAGATGGATAATTTATTGCAAACTTGGCAAACCTATTCATCTTATTGTTCCTCTCCAAGGTCAGTAGATTTAATCTAATAGTTGCTAATAATACACTAGTAACAGTGTCTTACTAGGTTTTTAAAGTGACTAATGGAGTAATAGTTGAAGGATTGTCTATCACCTCCCTTTCAAAAATCATTCTTATAAGAAAATGTTGTATACTGGGTTTGGGAACTCTGTGGTAGTACTACTATGGAGAAGGCAGAGGAGTGTGTTAGATGTTGGCCTTTGAGATGTAAAAGATTATTAAAGCAAAGAATAAAATAACTGTTTGAAAATGCATTTGAAATTAATTAAAGCCAATCACTGGAGAATATTCCCTGTTAACATAGCATGTGCCTTATGAAAATATGTGAAAGTCTATTCTTTTATAATAAGAATATTTTACATTTAATTAAAAATTTTAATAGAATTCAACAAAGAAGTCCTATTTTCAATACAGTAAAGTAAGGAGTGTGAAAATTTACATGTTAATATACATTGGCCTGGCCCTCTAGAAACCAAATATCAAATGGAGAAAGGACAGTAAAGAAATGACAATACCTAGTGAAAATTTCTCAATACACCTATGAAAAGGAGGCTCAGAAAAGAGAAAGGGAAGGTTCATTATACAAAGCAGCTCAGCTAAGTAGCCAATGTCAAAGACACCATCACACTATCTTTCTAGAAGAGGGAATTTGATGTGAGCAGTAAAGTTGAGCTGGGTTATTGACTCAGCAATAGATACAAATGCTACAGGACACAAGGTCAAGCCCAAGTTTAGAACAGTAAGAAATACAAGGCATAGTGTAGAATTCTAAGCTAAATTGGATGTGACTATTCTCCAAATACTGAGTAAACATCTTTTATGTACCAAACTATGCACTTGTTACTGAGGATTGTGTCATCACCAAAAGAGAAGTCATTGTTCTTACAGTTTATTATGTAGTGAGGGTAAAAGTGGAGGATGGTAGAAAAATAAATTTTAAAATTTCAAAAGCAATAAATACATAAAACACAATTTTAAGAACAAAAATGAGATGAACTGCAAAAATTTTCTGGGTGTGAAGCCTATGGTATGTGTTTACTTTGTGTCATGTACTGTATTAGGTACTTTATAACAGGCCCCTTTTCTTCTTTCACCTTCTCTCCAAAATGATTATATATTATGTGCACACATATACATCTACAGGTACAAATGCATTAATAAAGGAGAAAATATCAGGGGACTTATAAAAAGAAAATTAAGGAAAGAACATCTATCACTTAAATTCTATCACTAAGTAACTATAAGCCTATAAATTATGTATTTTCCAATCTGTATTCATTGTATGTTTGGTGTGATAATAGGAGCTGACTCATGCTTAATCTGTGAGAAAAATAAAATAAAATCAAGTGTACTTTGAATACTATAGAGGAAAAAAAGGATATGTAAAAACATATTCACTTTTAAATCACCCAATTTTACACATGTCTACAGCTCATCAAAATGAGAATACTATTAACAGAAATTCCTAATAATTAAACTGGTAACTTTAGGTATACTACTACAATGAAAGATTTATCTTTCATTGCAACCTAAAATGTGATTATGCAGGAAATTAAGTGAATGGGAAAATTCTTACTGCTTATACTCAACACAGAAGCTAATTTTTTTCACATAATAATGGATAGCAATAATAACATTGAATTAAATTATAAGCAAACATTGACATATATACATAAATGTGAATATCTATATGTATATATATACATATATACATACACATATAATCATTAATTTTAGTATGCACAAGTAGGTTAACAGAGTACTTTGTGCATACAGGTCTGTTCATTCTTCCTTCTTTACGTTGCACATTGCTCTAGCTAGAGCACTGACTGAAATAACCACCAATGGTTGACTGAGAAACTAAGTATTACAAAGTCAATATTTTTTTAACCACTTTTGTGGATTAGAATTATAAATAGTGGGCAATATAAGCATAAGTGTCATGAAAAAGACTAAGTAGTGGGCAATATAAGCATAAGTGTCATGAAAAAGATTATTTTTAAAGATAGTTAATAGCACATACTTTGATTCTTTTACTCATGATGCTCACGTCAAGTGTGACTGTTGGTAATATGATAGGAAGCACATTGAGATATGGTTCTCAGGCTTACTATTTCAGTATTTTTACATCTTTTTTTGTTTCAATGTCTGTTTCTGACAGAAGAATAAAAATATAATAAAATGTATCTAGAAAATATTTGAGAATAACTAAAGAATAATTATGTAATTAAGAATGCCAGATCTTGAGAAAAGTATGCATATTTTTAAAAACACCCTTTGGGGAGAGATTTTTAAAAGTTCCATATAAATTCTATGAAAGATTATGGAGTGGCTACTATCTCATTTCTCTACCATCCTGAAAGCTATGAGACTAGGACTGGTTTCTATTTTGATGGTAAGAATTAAGGATAAATCACAAAACTCTATGTCAATTTGGACAGTAAACAAACTACTACTATTTTATAGGATGAGATCTATCTTTATCCCACTGTATGTCCTGCAATAATGGGAACTGAGAAGGTGCTGCAGAGATAAATTTCCTGGACTCAATCAGGAAAGATCACTCCTGCAAATAGTCACAAAAAACACACCCAAAGTTCCTCAGTGTTAGATAAGTACTCATCATAAGTACCTTGCTTTTACTTTTATTTTATTTGATTATTAGTACAAGATTTTTTCTTGCTGGTGGTGGAACCCTAGGCCTCACACATGCCTGGCAAGCACTCTACCACTAAGCCACACCTCTACAAACAGCCTGATTTTAGAAAGTAGGATTAAAAAAGGAAAGCTACATCAATTATGTTTTTAACTCTGTCACATCATTCTGAAGAATACTTTTTAGTTTTTGCTTGTTCATTTGATTAGTATACCATAAATGAAGAAATCTTCAAGAAGATAGTCACATCCAGAATAGTGAAGATGTTAGTATTCAGGACATGTCCTAGAAACTAGAGTTTGTTTTTTTTATTTTATTATTATTATTATTTTTTACATTATTAGGGGTATCCAAAATATATGAAATAACAGAAAGTAATTACTAAAGTAATTTATTTCTAGAAAGTACACATTTAAATAAAAATTCAAATAATATAGTCTCTCCCATATAAAAATGTTATTTAATCAGATTATATATTTACATATATAATAAATAAAAATTACAAAACAGAAAAACATGTTTGATCTAATGCAGTGCATTTTTACATGACATACTTCAAATTTTTGGCAGATTTATTATGCTTAGAATGAACTAAGTTTTTTAACAGGAAGGTTTAGATGAAGAGAGAGGCTTTATTACGTGTACAGGGGAGCCAATTAAGCACATTTAGTTTATCCCAAATCTCTCCAACTGGGAAGGTTTCACTGTTACGTTAGAAAAACACGATTTGGTGTTATCTAGAAGAGGCAGTAGATGGGTTTGGAGCAAGAATCTGAAGAAAATACGAAGAACCCCTGGGTTCATTGTGATTTGTTACAGCTGAGGAAAGGATTGATGTGTTGTGTTGAAATTTAATTCCTGTATGCAAGGCCACCTCCTTATGCATCTCAGCTTGGAGGATTTTAGCAGGCCTATTAACTTATAAGCCCCGTGCTTCCGTGTTCTGCATGAATCTTTCAGTGTGAATTTACATTCAGTGAAGAGACATAGAAATAAAATGTGCTACTTATGCAACTAAAGGGAAAAAAAATAAAGGAATTAAAGTTGGCCTAAGTATACATGAATAGAGAGAATCATCAGATTTAAAATGGGATACAATAGACTCACACAGAATGCATGGAATATATGAGAAAAATAAACACAAGATGTAGATCAGAACAAGACATTTAACAAAACACTAACAGGAGTTAAGAAATTCAGAACAGAGAACAAGAAGCAAAAGATACGATCAATAAGTTAACCTATAATTTGTATTTTCTGTTATTACTGGCTTTAATATATAGTAATAATAATCTGACTATTTCTACTCACCTCCATTGCCACTAACCTTTCTTATCTGTACTATTAACCTTCTAACTCTTTTTTTCCTGTTGCAAATATATTCTCCCTTCTGTGGTCAGTCCCAAGAGTGTAGCCAGTGGTGCTGTTGAACACAGAATTGCCAAGACCTTAAGACACTCCTTGTCTATCTAGTGTCCCTCAGATCAATCAAGATACTATCCAACTCCTTTCAAAGTCCTGTTCTTCCCTCCCTTCTTATTCTGTCCTTGTCTCTTACTAATCTTTCTCAGATCATTTTGCTCTGCCACATAGACTATGTTCAAAGATCTCTGCACCATTTCTTTTACCTATTTTTCAAATATAAAATGACTCACTGCATTACACATTCTCTCTCTCTTTTCCTACATTTCTATTGGTGCACTGTAGTTGTAAAAACGATGGGATTTGTTGTTACATTTTCAAACATGCACACAATACAACAATATAATTTGGCCAATATAGTCTTTCTCTTCAATTTTACTCTCCTTTCTGTGTCATCTCAACTAAATGGAGCCCCACCCTGTGATTGTACCTTGTACACTTTCTTTCTGAATATTACTGTCATCTAAAATCCTCTAACTTGTTTGAATTTATTTATTTGTCTATAATTTCTTCTTTCTTTCATTAGAATGTAAGCTCCCAGATGACAAGATTGTTTTTTAAAAATTGATTACTATATTCCCAACAGCTTAGCAGTTCCTGGCACATAGCAGATGCCTAATAATGAATAAATTTATGCTTGATAAATTATTTCAAAGATGATGCTTGGATAAATAAATAAATATTAGAATAGAATAAATGCAAGTCTCATAATTAGAAATATAATTAACATAGAAGAATGGAGTTTTAAAAAGAAAATTTTAAAATATACAGAAAGAATTGAGAAAGAAAAATGAAGAAAAAGAAAGTAGTAGTTATTGATTAAGGATATCTATTCAGATTGCCTTTTTATCTTTCATTTGCAAAACATCATCCCATTCCTTAGGAAAATCTATGGACATATAAGCAAAGAAAAATATCAAAATTGTGTAAGGAAAGAATAAAGGTATAACCTGCCTGGTATTCAAAAATCTGTAAAATTAACTAAATTAAATATTAAAATGCCATATTTATGGCACATCCCATATAATAATAGTGTTTTGTGATCAAGATATCTATAAAATAATTAGTAAGACTTCTGGCTTCCCACTTTTGCAATACATTTAGCTTATTCATAGTAAACACATCTTTTCCCAGTGCAAGAAACTGGAAATTCAGGAGTGATTAATCCATATAAATTCTAACATTATTGACTCTTCTGATGCCCTCTAATGTATCCTTTCATTCATCAAAATAACAAATAAATATATATTTCATAAAAATAAGGACTGACTGTTCAGATATTAATTATGGTCCCTGAATTCATAATTGCTATTAGAGCTCTGAGGAAAAAGACATGGTTTTAAAAATAATTCTAAGGTACAATTCTTATCTTAAACCAGGAGTAAGGTTCCTTGCAAGAGCATTTCACTTAGGAAGGCTGATTTATGCTTATTCACTTAGGAAGAAAAGAGGTTAATAAAGATCACTTTTTTATGAATTAACAAAGTCAGGTGTCATATACATTATATAACCTATATTCAGGTGCATTCAAAGGTTCATTTGAATGAGCTACATTTTTTTTTGTCTTTTCAAATATTCACAATTATCCTAACACTATGCACTTGGCTCTTTGCTATTCATACTTTTTTTTTTTGAGAGAGAGAGGGAGAGAGAGAGAATTTTTAATATTTATTTTTTAGTTCTCGGCGGACACACATCTTTGTTTGTATGTGGTGCTGAGGTTCGAACCTGGGCCGCACGCATGCCAGGTGAGCGCGCTACTGCTTGAGCCACATCCCCAGCCCTATTCATACACTTTTGACAAGCTGTTCTTATTTCAAAACCTTATATCGTCAGTAATGTAAATGCTACTGAAACACGAAATTTGCTAATACATGATTTTAAGAAGACAAAAGTTGTACCAAATACTCTTATTTTTATTTTATGCAGCAAGAATTATCATTAAAATACTTGATGGCTCAATATATATTCTTATTTATAAGTGGACTTTAGATAATTATTTATTTGCATAAGAAAAAAAACAATATTAGAAGACAAAAGCTAAATATACTCTAACCAATACAATGTGTATAATTTTACCTTTCTTTTTGCTAAATACGGAAGAATATGAACATATTGAAGACATTCTCAATTACATATAAGAGGACATCATTTGCCAAGTATTATCAACTGTTGGCAATTGCTGGGAAACTGGCAAAGGACTAGATTGTCCACAAACTTTGAGCAATGGGGTCACTATTTTATGCAGCAAGTCAAAGGAAACCAAAAAAATAAGAACATATTCAAACAAAGATGCCTGAAGTTTAGAAATAAACTATATTTTAAAGACTACATTTTCATTTATCTTCTTATTGTACCACTCCCACACACACATAATATTTTGAAAATGCTGCATTTTTTTTGGTAAATTTCAGAAAAAACATAACATAGTCTTAGTTGAACTACAAAAACACTCATAATACTTTCTTTTTCTATATCAAAGTGTAAATTATATAATTGTCTCTAAAGAGAGAATAATATTTTCGTCCTTGCTTCTTCCCTCCCTCTCATGACTGCTCTGCTTTAGCTCCCCTAGCAATTTAACTTTTATCAATGGTTTTCACAAGAAACTACTTGAAAATTAAATCATGGAACATTTGGGCTTAGAAGAATTTCACTCAAAGTGTATTTATGTTCAGGTTTTAGGCTCAAACTTGTTTTCTGATGACAATTTGTGTTCGCCTGCAGAGTCGACTTTACCAGGACCTATTCAGCAGAAAAAACTTATCTGCATTTCCTGACCCCCAGGAAGGATGCCCAACTATAATAGTAATGAATGCTCTTAGTAACAAACTCCGGTGCCTTCATGCATACTTTTTAAAAAAGTCTCTTTGTGAATAGAGCTTTTTAATAGGTGACTAAATCAAAAACACTGCATGGGTCTTCTTCTGAAAACCAGGATTTTCCCACTAGGGGTGTCTCATGCTATTTGTACTATATGGGTATTGGAAAATTCATATTAAATTGGGAAATCATGCTCATAGAAAAATGTCATATTCTTATGTTTAAAATCAAATTCGTATTCCAGCAATATAACAAACTCTTTAAAAGGTGATAGTGCAAAGAATAGGAAACAAAAGTACCTAAGGCTCAAAACAGAAGTCAGTTCTTTGTGTAAATACTTCTCAATGGCTGCAGAAGAATTTATGTATTTATATTTGCACTCTCCAAAACAAAAACACTCATACAGGAATGACTGAATGGAGGATGATAACAAAGACTCAAGGTAATGAAAAGAGAAGGATCAGTGAAGCCACAGGTTCAGACTGACTTATACAGTTTCCCAAAAACATCTACAAAGAGCATTAGAAAGAAAGTTTAAGGTGATACAAAACTCACCAGTTTATAAAAATATATATCTACATAGATGTAAATATAGACAAAAGATGTACATACATATGCGAAAATATTTGCATAATTCAAAGATATAGTTTTAAATACATTCAGTTGAATAGCAGGAAAATTAAAAGAAAATCCTAAGAATAAACTATTTAGTAGAAAAATTTAAGTTATTTCTGTAGTTTTCGTTATTATCATGTGATAAAGAAAATTCTCCTTCTGTGTCAATGTATGTATGAACATGTAAGCAAACATGCTTCAAATACCAACATTCTATGCTTCACTCAATTATTTTTTTTTCTTTTTTTTTTATTGGTCGTTCATAACATTACATAGTTCTTAATACATCATATTTCACAGTTTGATTCAAGTGGATTATGAACTCCCGCTTTTACCCCGTATACAGATTGCTGTATCACATCAGTTTCCCTTCCATTGATTGACATATTGCCTTTCTGGTGTCTGATGTATTCTGCTGTCTGTCCTATTCTCTACTATCCCCCCTCCCCTCCCCTCCCCTCCCCTCCCCTTTTCTCTCTCTACCCCTTCTACTGTAAATCATTTCTTCCATTTGTATTATCTTGTCTTGCCCCTCCTTTCCTCTTATATGACATTTTGTATAACCCTGAGGATCGCCTTCCATTTCCATGCAATTTCCCTTCTCACTCCCTTTCCCTCCCACCTCTCATCCCTGTTTAATGTAAATCTTCTTCTCAAGCTCTTCGTCCCTACCCTGTCCTTGTTTACTCCCCTTATATCAAAGGAGTCATTTGGTATTTGTTTTTTAAAGATTGACTAGCTTCACTTAGCATAATCTGCTCTAATGCCATCCATTTCCCTCCAAATTCTATGATTTTGTCATTTTTTAATGCAGAGTAATACTCCATAGTATATAAATGCCACATTTTTTTTTATCCATTCATCTATTGAAGGGCATCTAGGCTGGTTCCACAGTCTTGCTATCGTGAATTGAGCTGCTATGAACATCGATGTAGCAGTGTCCCTGTAGCATGCTCTTGTTAGGGCTTTAGGGAATAGACCGAGAAGGGGAATAGCTGGGTCAAATGGTGGTTCCATTCCCAGCTTTCCAAGAAATCTCCATATTGCTTTCCAAATTGGCTGCACCAATTTGCAGTCCCACCAGCAATGAACAAGAGTGCCCTTTTCCCCGCATCCTCTCCAGCACTTATTGTTGTTTGACTTCCTAATGGCTGCCAGTCTTACTGGAGTGAGATGGTATCTTAGGGTAGTTTTGATTTGCATTTCTCTGACTGCTAGCGATGGTGAGCATTTTTTCATGTACTTGTTGATTGATTGTATGTCCTCCTCTGAGAAGTGTCTGTTCAGGTCCTTGGCCCATTTATTGATTGGGTTATTTGTTATCTTATTGTCTAATTTTTTGAGTTCTTTGTATATTCTGGTTATTAGGGCTCTATCTGAAGTGTGTGGAGTAAAGATTTGTTCCCAGGATGTAGGCTCCCTGTTTATCTCTCTTATTGTTTCTTTTGCTGAGAAAAACCTTTTTAGATGGGGAGTAAGTCCCATTTGTGGATTCTATTTGTTAACTCTAGCGTTATGGGTGTCCTATTGAGGAATTTGGAGCCAGATCCCACAGCATGTAGATCATAACCAACTTTTTCTTCTATCAGATGCCATGTCTCTGATTTAATATCAAGATCCTTGATCCATTTTGAGTTAACTTTTGTGCATGGCGAGAGATAGGGATTCAGATTCATTTTGGTGCAAATGGATTTCCAGTTTTCCCAGCACCATTTGTTGAAGATGCTATCCTTCCTCCATTGCATGCTTTTAGCCCCTTTATCAAAAATAAGATAGTTGTAATTTTGTGGATTGGTTACTGTGTCCTCTATTCTGTACCATTGGTCCACCCGCCTGCTTTGGTACCAGTACCATGCTGTTTTTGTTACTATTGCTCTGTAGTATAGTTTGAAGTCTGGTATCGCTATACCGCCTGATTCACACTTCCTGCTTAGTATTGTTTTTGCTATTCTGGGTCTTTTATTATTCCATATGAATTTCATGATTCTTTTATCGATTTCTACAAGATATGCTGTTGGGATTTTGATTGGCATTGCATTGAACTTATATAGGACTTTTGGTAATATCGCCATTTTGATGATGTTAGTTCTGCCTATCCATGAGCAGGGTATATTTTTCCATCTTCTAAGGTCTTCTTCTATGTCTTTCTTTAGGGTTCTGTAATTTTCATTGTATAAATCTTTCACCTCTTTTGTTAGGTTGATTCCCAAGTATTTTATTTTTTGGGGGGATATTGTGAATGGAGTAGTTGTCCTCATTTCCGTTTCAGAGGATTTGTCGCTGATATACAGGAATGCCTTTGATTTATGCATGTTGCTCTTATATCCTGCCACTTTGCTGAATTCATTTATTAGCTCTAATAGCTTCTTTGTAGACCCTTTTGGGTCTGCTAGGTATAGAATCATATCATCTGCAAATAGTGATAATTTAAGTTCTTCTTTTCCTATTTTTATGCCTTTAATTTCTTTCGTCTGCCTAATTGCTCTGGCCAGTGTTTCGAGGACTATGTTGAACAGAAGTGGTGAGAGAGGGCATCCCTGTCTTGTACCAGATCTTAGAGGGAATGCCTTCAATTTTTCTCCATTCAGAATGATGCTGGCCTGTGGCTTATCATAGGTTGCTTTTACAATGTTGAGGTATGATCCAGTTATCCCTAATTTTTCTAGAGTTTTGAACATAAAGGGATGCTGTACTTTGTGGAAAGCTTTTTCTGCATCTATCGAGATCATCATATGGTTCTTATTTTTAAGTCTATTGATGTGGTGAATAACATTTATTGATTTCCGTATATTGAACCAACCTTGCATACCAGGGATGAATCCTACTTGATCATGGTGTATAATTTTTTTGATATGTATTTGAATCCGATTCGCCAGAATTTTATTGAGGATTTTTGCATCAAAGTTCATTAGAGATATTGGTCTGTAGTTTTCTTTCTTTGAAGTGTCTATGTCTGGTTTCGGAATCAGGGTGATGTTGGCCTGGTAGAACGAATTTGGAAGTTCTCCCTCTTTTTCTATTTCCTGAAATAGCTTGAAAAGTATTGGTGTTAGTTCCTCTTTAAAGGTTTTGTAAAACTCTGTTGTATACCCATCCCGTCCTGGGCTTTTCTTAGTTGGTAGTCTTTTGATGGTTTCTTCTATTTCCTCTATTGTTATTGGTCTGTTTAGGTTGTCTATATCCTCCTGGCTCAATCTGGGCAGATCATAAGACTCAAGGAATTTATCTATGCCTTCACTATCTTCTATTTTATTGGAGTATAAGGATTCAAAGTAATTTCTGATTATCTTCTGTATTTCTGAAGTGTCTGTTGTGATATTGCCTTTTTCATCCCGTATGCTAGTAATTTGGGTTCTCTTTCTTCTTCTCTTCGTTAGCGTGGCTAAGGGTCTGTCAATTTTATTTATTTTTTCAAAGAACCAGCTTTTAGTTTTGTCAATTTTTTCAATTGTTTGTTTTGTTTCAATTTCATTAATTTCAGCTCTGATTTTAATTATTTCTTGCCTTCTACTTCTTTTGCTGTTGTTTTGCTCTTCTTTTTCTAGGATTTTGAGATGAAGTATGAGATCATTTATTTGTTGGTTTTTTCTTTTTTTGAGGAAAGAACTCCAAGCAATGAATTTTCCTCTTAGAACTGCTTTCAATGTGTCCCATAGATTCCGATATGTTGTGTCTGTGTTTTCATTTAACTCTAGGAATTTTTTAATTTCCTCCTTGATGTCTTCTAAAACCCATTGATCACTCAGCAACCTATTATTCATTCTCCAGGTGATGTTTGATTTTTCCTTTCTTCTTTTATCATTGATTTTCAGTTTCATTCCATTATGATTAGACAAGATGCATGGTATTATCTCTACCTCTTTGTATTGTCTAAGAGTTGCCCTGTGACATAGTATATGGTCTATTTTTGAGAAGGTTCCATGTGCTGCTGAGAAAAAAGTGTAGCTACTTGATGTTGGGTGGTATAGTCTATATATGTCAATTAAGTCTAGGTTGTTAATTGTGTTATTGAGTTCTATAGTTTCCTTATTTAACTTTTGTTTGGAAGATCTGTCCAGTGGTGAGAGAGGTGTGTTGAAGTCTCCCATGATTACTGTGTGGTGGTCTATTAGACTCTTGAACTTGAGAAGAGTTTGCTTGATGAACACGGCTGCACCATTATTTGGGGCATATATATTTATGATTGTTATGTCTTGTTGGTGTATGGTTCCCTTGAGCAGTATGAAGTGTCCTTCTTTATCCCTTTTGATTAGCTTTGGCTTGAAATCTATTTTAGTAGATATGAGTATGGACACTCCTGCTTGTTTCCGTGGTCCATATGAGTGATATGATTTTTCCCAACCTTTCACCTTCAGTCTATGTACATCTTTTCCTATCAAATGCGTCTCCTGTAGACAGCATATTGTTGGGTCTTGTTTTGTGATCCATTCTACTAGCCTGTGTCTCTTAATTGGTGAGTTTAAGCCATTAACATTTAGGGTTATTATTGAGATATGGTTTGTTCTTCTATCCATATTTGTTTATTGATGTTACTAAACCTGATTTGTTATCCTCTTTGACTACTTTCCCCCCTTTACTGTCCTACCTCCCATTGTTGGTTATCAATGTTATTTTCCATTTCCTCTTCCTGTAATGTTTTGCCAAGGATTTTTTGAAGAGATGGTTTTCTAGCTGCGAATTCTTTTAACTTTTGTTTATCGTGGAAGGTTTTAATTTCATCTTCTAACCTGAAGCTTAATTTCGCCAGATACAAGATTCTTGGTTGGAACCCATTTTCTTTCAGTGTTTGAAATATGTTATTCCAGGATCTTCTAGCTTTCAGAGTCTGTGTTGAGAGATCAGCTGTTTTCCTGATTGGTTTACCCCTAAATGTAATCTGCTTCCTTTCCCTTGTAGCTTTTAAAATTCTCTCCTTATTCTGTATGTTGGACATCTTCATTATAATGTGTCTAGGTGTGGATCTCTTATGATTTTGCACATTCGGCGTCCTGTAGGCTTCTAGGATTTGGGATTCTGTCTCATTCTTCAAGTCTGGGAAGTTTTCTTGTATTATTTCACTGAATAGATTGCTTAATCCTTTGGTTTGGAGCTCTGCCTTCCTGTATCCCAATGACTCTTAAGTTTTGTCTTTTGATATTATCCCATAGCTCTTGAATGTTCTGCTCATGGTTTCTTAGTAGACTTGCTGAGCTATCTATGTTCTTTTCAAGTTGAAATACTCTGTCTTCATTGTCTGATGTTCTATCTTCTAAGTGATCCACTCTGCTGGTAGTATTCTCAATTGAGTTTTTAAGTTGGTTTATTGTTTCCTGCATTTCTAGTATTTCTATTTGTTTGTTTTTTATTACCTCTATCTCCCTGTGAAATTGATCTTTTACTTCCTGGATTTGTTTGTCAATGTGATCTTTCATTGTCTGATTTTGCTGTCTCATGTCTTCCTTGAGACTCCAGATCATCTGAAGCATGTATGTCCTGAGCTCTCTATCTGACATTCCATCTGTTGCAGCTATTACCTCTTCTAAAGTTGAGTTGACCTGCATTGCCTGTGGTCCTTTCTTTCCTTGTCGTTTCATACCGCTGGCGTTTCTTTCTGCTTGGTGAAATTGTTGTGTCTTTGATATTTTCCCCCTCTATTTATTTATATTGCTCTTGTATAGTTGAAAAATCACCCTTGCAGGGCAGGTAGTGGCTGTGATCCTCCTCCAATTAGTGTGATCCGTCTACCATGCTGGCAGGCCCTAGGTCTGCTTTCCTGGTCGGTCAAAGGTCCACCTACCCAGCAGGCGCCAGGGGCACCTGTGTCACTCCATAGGTTGCTGGGCCTAACCTCCCGATGGGTTGCAGGTTCGCCTGGCTTGCAGGTACTGGGGGAGGGGCCGGTTCCCCCCCCTCAGCAGGCTTTGGGCCCGCTCTGCTGGTGTTCACAGTCCCACCTACCTGCAGACACTGGGGGAGCCGACGGGCCTAGCCCTCAGCCGTCCGCCGGACCTGTCCTAGTGGGTCCGGTGCGTTCCCCGCCGGCGCGTGTAGCTGTAGTCACTTGGCTGGTTGCTGGGTCTGACCCGCCCGCCCGTGGCTTGCAGGTTGGCCTAGCTTGCAGGCACTGGGGGAGGGGCCGGTTCCGCCCCTCAGCAGGCTTTGGGCCCGCTCTGCTGGTGTTCACAGTCCCGCCTACCTGCAGACACTGGGGGAGGGGACCGCTTCACTCAATTATTGAAGTGCTACACTAGATCCTTAAGATAAAATGTGAAGGCAGTTCCTGTCCCTAAAATAGTGTGTTTTAGAAGCAATTGCAATGTGGTATTCTATGAGAAGTTTTCAGTTTAGTGGATCATGGACCTTGTATTTGTCAAGTATACATACTTTTAATCTACAGACAGAGTGTTTAAAATTTAATTTAATTTGTAGGTAACATAATTTGCAGCATTTTCTGAAAAAAAGGAAAGAGGGATATAATATCCCAAGTTTCTTTGCGTGTGTATATTTAACTTATGCATTGAAAACTCACTCTTATAAATTATAAATTTGTGAATTTTATGAAATTTTATAAGGACACTAAGTCATGTAACCACAACCATGATTAAGATAGAGAAATTTCCATCATGCCATCAGAAAATTTCCTTGTGCTTTCCCTTTGGAGTTAACCCCTTTTCTCACTTTTTACCACCTTTACTCATGGGTATTTTCTCTCTCAATAGTTTCATCTATTGCTAAATTGAATACAAGAAGAATCATATAGTTTGTAGCCTCAGAGAGCTTCTTTAAATTAGCACAATACATTTGAAATTCATCCTGGCTGTTTTATATTCCAGAGCTTATTCCTTTTATTTTATTGATTGATATTCCATATTATATGGCTGTGGCATATTCTATTTATTTTTCACCAATTGAAGTTTATTTAAATTGCCTTCTGATTTTGAGATTGTGAACAAAGTTCCTTCAAACATTCACATGGACATTTTTTTTTTTTTAATTTAAATCTTCGTTTCTTTTGAGAAAAGATCTAGGAGAGAAGATGTTAGGCCATTTGCTATGCATGTTTACCTTTTTCTTTGTTTAGACTGCAGTAACAAAATACAATGAACTCGGTGGTTTTTAAAATACAGAGATTTATTTCTTGCAATTATAGAGGATGAAAAGTCCAAGTTCTAAGTGCTGGGGGATGTGGTGTTTTATACTATGTCTTCACAGAAGGGAAGGCAGCTGAGAAAGCCCTCTGGTGGCACATTATAAGAGTCTTAATCCTGAAGTGAGCTCCATCTCACACATTTATCTTCTTCCAAGTTCCTGTCTCTTGAAACTGTCATATTTGGGGTTAAAATTCCAATATGTAAATTTTGGCTCCAACAGCTTCACAACTCATGTACACCTGTTTCATGTATCATTTATGTCCTTTTTTTTTTTTTACATTTTACATAAAATTGTAATTGCTTTTTAAGAAAAGTACTAGAGGAGCTAATATGAGGGGCCCTTAGGTAACTGGAAGGAGAAGAGGTATCATAGAAGCTATTTTGAGTTGAATCTTTTTGAATGTACAGATATTATTAATATATCTTATTTACTATATTTCAGGAAGGAAGAACCATACTCTAAAAGAGATAGCAGGGAAATAATAATATTTGAGTTGTAGAGATTTTATCCTGGCTACTTTCACCCTTATTACCTGTAGGAAGTATTATTCAAAATAAAATCTTCAAACTCAGAAAACCTCTCCATAATCGTAGAAGAAAAATCAAATGGATTCATAACTGAACACATAATAAACAGGAATATGATGTGTATCACTACCAATCTGAGAAGGGATTGCAATGATAGAAGCAATATCAGCTTTTTGTATAGTCAAGTAGTTACAGATCATTACATACATAGTCCCCAGATACATTATAACTAGTGCTCAAGTAAATAGACTTGACAGCACTATTTATCATACACATTAGGCATGTGGTTTAACTTACACACATCTGGTAATTAGGCCAGATATCTGCTCATAGGATTTATCCAAAGAAAAAAACAAACTCATATCTTCATGAAAGGCAGTAGTTTCACAATTTGGAACAAGCCCCCTCTTGAAGTTAGACACAAGTTTTCAACAGAAATAGAAAGATGGGGCTGTAACCTCTTTTATGATTATATAACAAAAATGATGGTTCCCAGATCCTAGAGAAGACATCCCTGAGTCCTCAAGGTGTCTAGTGTTTAATTTAGGTTTTTTAAAAAATATTATATACATTTAAAAAAGACAAATAAAAAACTTGCAATTACTTAGATCAAAAATTCTTAAAGACTTTAAGAAAAAGAAAGAAGAAAAAGTCTATTATGTATTGGCAACAGGGAGAATTAAAGCTCCTTTTAAAAATTCATATTTGTCCTTAAATCTCTTAGAATGATGTTGTAGCACTCAACCAAAATAATCCTTCTAAAATTGAAGTATTATCAAGTCATTTCTCTGACTGTAAGTCTCACAATCCACTCGTAGGTAAAAGCAAAACTATTAATGAGAGAACTCAGTTTTCCACTCTTCCTGGAGTCACATTTGTCCAGGTATTCACTGGGAACTTTCCCTCAGATTACATAAATTTATGCACAAATTTCTGTTTCTTACTGAGATTTTTCTCAAATAGTTTGTTCTAGTTAAAATTTCAAATATTTTTCATCACATATGTCCCTTGATCCAGGCTACTTTATTAGTTCAACATATTTACCACTATCTAGGTGAAAAAAAATAGTGTCATAGTTGATAAAAAATGTTTGACTTCAAAGCATGCAGTTTACATTCAATAAATATTTTCAAAGTAATAATTGAAAAGCTGCAGTAAAAGATTTCAATAATAAAAAAGGGAAAATTTTTAAAAAGCCATTTTTATACTTCAGACAACAGGGGCTTGTTACTTGAATTTTAGTGAAAATAAGAAGTTGATAAAATATAAATAGATCAGAGATATTGTGGACATGTAGAGTTAGGTAGACATGGTGGTTGCCTGAAGTTGGGAAAAAAGCAAATAAATTAGTCAAGGTACATATTGTGATTTCAGAATGAGGAATAAGACAAGTAATAAAATCTCATTGAAATACAAAATGCAGGGAGATTGAGGGGATAATACCAACTTGTACTTTAATTATGAGGTTAGTCACAGATGCTGCCACTTATAAAGACATATTCAAAACTTTTCATATTTCCTTGTCCCTCAAGGTCCTTATGTAAAATGAGTATAAAAACAGCATTCACCAAAAGAGTTCTTGTTACTATCATAATAATAGGTGTAAAGTACTGAAAAGAGTGTCTGACATAGAATAAGAATTCATGTTCACTCAATATTTTGAAATTGTTATTATATTATTCTAATCATTATCACCATCTTTCAGAGAAAAACTTGATTTATAGACATTGTGAGTTTGAGAAAATGCACACTTTTAAGGCTGAAAAACATGACTGAAGAACATAAATAGTAATTGAATCATTGACTATTTCATATGTAATTATCATTCAAGAACAGGTCCAACAAATAAAATATTTCAGGAGATTAAAAACTATAAATGAGATTGAGATAAATAGCTACTTGAATCCATATAATCAAGAGGAGAATGAGGCTTCATTTAAGATGAAAGAAAGTAAGAATCCCAATGTCAATTTGGGAGGTTAATGACTATTTTTGCTTGTGTAGCCATTCTTTTCTTAACTTAGTACATATGTCAACTTTGTGACACAACTTTTATGTTGCTTGTTTAATGAAATATACTTTAAATTACCTGTGCAGGATTATGACATGTTGAACGTTCACTAGGAGCCTATCAGGACTTAGATCAATGTGTTTATAAATAGGCTTATAATTCATGTAAATCTGTGAGCTTCCTGTAGTCAGAGCCTTTATTTACCAGCTGTTAACAGAATGAATCATGTTATTCAAAAATTCATGTATTAAAACATAAATGCCTCAGAATGTGATTGTATTAGGAGACAATGTCTTAAAGGTTTATTGAGTTAAAATTGAGGCCATTCAATAGGGCCATAATTCAATGAGAATTGTGTGTTTCTAAGAGGAAATGTGGTCACAATAAACATATCAGAGATGAGTGAACTCAAAAAGATCATGATATATTCTTCAGGAAGACGGGTAGATATAAACCCAGGGAAGAGGCCTCATCTGATCTTGAATTTGCATCATCCATAACTTGAGAAAATACATTTCTATTGTTAAAGTCATGTAGTCTGTTTTTTTTTTCTTTTGTTATGGCAGTCCACGTAACGTAATATATTTAGTTTTAAAATGAAATGGTGATAGAAATATTTGCCAAACTCTTTTATAGGTAAAACATTAAACTATCTGAATGAGACACACAATTATATCTACCCTAAGACTGTAATTTAGCTAAATTTTTGTTTGTACATATAGTTGATTTTGGACATGTGGCTTGTCTGTCCAACTGAATAGAAGTTTTGCTTATATTTGGCAAAGATCACATTAACATTTGCCTCAGCTTGACTAATCTTTGGACAGGAGTCTTCCATAATGTAGGACCATGACTTCCCTTTTCTTATAGCATTTACTTTAGAAAAAATGCAAGTATAATTTATGTCTCTCTCTGCTTGATATTTCAATCGTTTTTCCTAACTGTTCTCAGTTTTACAACTGAGAAATGTGTTCTCAAAAACCTGGAAGCCATTCCTTTGAAATACATTCATCAAAAAGGAGACTGCAACTAATTCTGAGATTTGAGAAACAAGGAGCCTAACTCTGATAAACACCCATTGGCAAAAGGGTGTCTGTTCACATTGGCCAACCTTCCCCCAATGTCTTCAGTTCATCTGTACTAGCTTGCCCAAATTCTTGGAAATTTTTCTAAATTAAACCACAGTCCTCTATCATAAGATTCTTGAATAAAATCCTCCAAGCTTGTATAACTTTCCTGGTGAAAATTTTTACTGGTAAAATAAAAAAAAATGGACAAAAGAGTTTATTAGAGTTTATTTTCATTCATTTATTTACTTTATTCCTAGGGATATGTAAGCATATTTGATTACATAATGTGAATAGAAATATTTTAGAGATATTTTACCATATACTATGTTTATATCATATCCTATATAAGATTATTAGCATTACTTATATTATAAAATATTGAAATATAAAAGAGATTATTTATATAATTAAAAATATTTTTTTCTAATCTGTTTGGTTACTACTTTCTTCCCAGAAGAATAAAAAATAATGCTTTCATGAAAAATGCTAAAAAGAAAATATTCCCACAGGATTAAAAATTCTTTGCCAGCATTCTAGTTCTAAAGACTGGCTTCAGAGGTCCCAACTAACTAGGTGGAGACACTCACTCTAAACACAAAACAAAAAAGTAATAGTGAAAAGCAGGAAAGTCAACTTTAATGGATATGACCATATTGGGAAGGCAAATTGAAATCCAGCATGTTAGCGCTGTCTTTGGGATGCTGACATGGGCTTTAGGGTTTGAGTGAAAGAAGAATTAGGGCAGGGCACAAGATGTATATGTAAATATGGAGTCTTGGTCAAACGGGGGTCCAGTTAATCACTCTCTCAGTGCTGGCTTTGCAACTTATCTGTGAAGAAATTCATATATAGTTGAGAGGGCAATTTCCCCTGGCTGCTTAGTATGTTTGTCAATCAGACCTGTGATGTAGGAAGTAGCAAAGACTGGAGACTACTATGCACCACTTCAGGGGTCTTAAATTGGATGGTATATTTATTAATAAAATCTATTTTTTTTATAATTCTGTGTGCATGACACAGGAGGCATAGTAATTATCAGGCAGGAAATATAGTATTAGCAGAGAGAACTTACAATATGCTGAAGGCTAGAGGCATTGTCAGTGCTAAATCACAAACATGAAAGGTGCAATAACCTAGGTGAAAGTGACATTAAAAACATGTCAAAATTTCATTAAGAATTCCAAGATATAGAACTAAATAAATGACACTGGCTCAAATGTATAGAAAGGATAAATTCACAGAGTCTGAAAAAACTTAAGAAATATACATTAAGATAAAGCATCCCAGACCTGTTTTAATGATTAAATTACTAAAGGTTAATAGTCTTTATTGTATTAAAAGTTTTAATAAGAAGAACTTACATTTACAAGTGTGAATTGATGTAAAAGTTCTAAAAAATATTAGGCTTCTTTTTATCCATTCATCTACTGAAGAGCATCAAGGTTAAATCCACTGTTTAGCTATCATGAATTGTGCTGCTAAAAAAATGTGGCATATATACACAGTGGGATATTACTCAGCTATAAAAGAGAATAAAATCATGACATTTGCAGGTAAATGGATGGCGTTGGAGAAGATAATGCTAAGTGAAGTTATACAATCCCAAGAAAACAAATCTGAATGTTTTGTCTGATATAAGGAGAGTGATTCATAATGGGGTAAGGAGGGGGAGCATGGGAGAAATCCAATAACTCTAGATAGGGCAGAGGAGTGGAAGGGGAAGGGAAAGGGCAAGGGGTTAGTAATGATGGTGGACTGTGTTGGACATCGTTATCCAAAGTACATTTATGAAAACACGAATTGGTGTGAATATACTTTATATACAACCAGAGATATAAAAAATTTTAAAAATACAAGATTTCATTCTCTGATATAAAAGAATAATTTATTAACACTAGAAAAATAAATTTAACAATCACTGCACAAAAAAAAATTTAAAAATACAATTGTCTGTCACAGGCAGAAGTAAATTTATGCAAGCATGTAAAGATATAATTTATTAAGACAAATAACAAATACTATTGATTTATTATAATTCATTTGTGAAACATTCCCTTCATTTTCATACATTTATGTTGTTTATCACCACAGTTTGTAACTGGTAAAATAACACCAAATTACCCTTTTATATATAAATTAAATTATTTCTCTGGTAAAAAATGAAATTCAAAGTTTCTTATCATTATTTAACAACACTAATAATTTCTTTCATCTCATCATAGTAGGAAGATGTTATTCAGGACAACTTTGTCAATTTCAAAAAAAAAAAAAAGATTTAATTATAATAGAGCATTGGGAAATGATTTAGTAACATAAGGAGTCCAGGGTACAGATTGTAGGTTATATATCACAGTGTATAAAGCTTACTTGTTAATAATAAAAAATGTACACAGATATCACTATCCCTGTATGCCTGTCTCTTTGCAAAAAAACTTTCTTTTTGTTATCATTGAGTTAGAATGTGTATTTCCACCTTGGAGAGTGACTGCTCATCTTGTCATTTGTGTGGAACAGAAAAATGGAATAAAAATACGTTATGGAAATTCTTGATACTAGTTCTGCAGAAGAATGGAGTTCTCCATTTCACTGTCTAGGCAAATTGTTCTGAGGCTGTCACATAAAACATCCTGATTCATTCTATTTGATTATTAAAGATCACATAAAACAGAGCTATAAACCTTGAATTCTTCTATAATTGCCATCTGATTTCCACTAGACCACCAGAACAAATAATATTAGGCATGTAAACTCATCTTGGAACTCCAATCACAGAACAATCAAGAGATGACTAGATCTTTGAATGTGGCCCCCAACAAAACTTAGAGGAGAAAAATTGAAGTCCATTCCAAATAACTGTCATATAGGATTATGAACAAAACATAATATACATAAAATGAATTGGTTATTTAAAGCTGTGGTTGTTTATTATGCAAAGAAAAATAAATGGTAATTTGCTAAGACATACTTTCTGAAATAAAATCTCTCCAGAAGAATATGAAATAGTCCTTATGAATAATAAATAATAATAAAATAGTAAATAATATTTATTTATTGTTATGAATTGTGTAATTTCATATTTACTACTTCCAAAAATCCCTAAATTAACAAATTAGTACTTTCATTATCTCTTCTTTATAGATACTAAAACTTTGAGAGATATTTAAAATTTTGCCCAAATTTCAACAAGAAAGATATACAAAAGAATTCAAAATCAGATATAAATTTTGAGGGCTGGGGATGTGGCTCAAGCAGTAGCATGCTCGCCTGGCATGCACAGGTCGTTGGGTTCGATCCTTAGCACCACAAAAAAATAAAATAAAGATGTTGTGTCCACCCAAAACTAAAAACTCTTTCTCTCTCTCCCTCTCTCTCTCTCTAAAAAAAAATTAAGGCAATTTTCTTACCTATTATACAACACCCTGTCTTCTCCCTCTTTATTGTTTCATAAGTTCCAAATATATTGCCTATGTCAAACAGTAAAAAATATCAAAAGAGAATGGTAGTGAATATTAAGATGAAAGACAAATATAAAGTAGAATTTAATCACCTATCATGTTAAAATCCATATTCACTTGTATAATGGAATACTGAAGTATATAATGTGAGTAATTTCCTGATGATTTATTTCACCAATCAAACCACAGTAATATAAAAAAAGATTTTAGTATTATGCTTATTTTTTTGCTCACAAAATACATTGCATTTGAACTTTAAATCACACTGTTATTGTATCTTTCATTTTAATTTTTACTTAAAAATAAAGAAATATTACCTTGCAATTTTATCTAAAGGGTTTTATGTGTATGTCATATATTTTAAAGTGGAATATTACAATCCTCAATAATATATAAACAAAACATAATAATTTGCACTTTTTGTAATTTTTAGAAAATTGTTAAACTTTTCACATGAGTTTTTACAGTCTAATGCACACTTTAGAAATTACCTTACGGGGTAAAAATGGGAGTTCATAACCCACTTGAATCAAAGTGTGAAATATGATATATCAAGAACTATGTAATGTTTTGAACAACCAACAATAAAAAAAGAAAAAAAAAGAAATTACTTTAAACATTCACTTAAATATGAAGCACTAAGTAAACATGGGTATTTATAGCAGAATAAGTACAATAGAAATATAGATATTTTAAACATTTTCTACAAGTTAAAAGTAGTTGAATATACATACAATAAAATAATGAAATACTGTAAATTTGTAAAATGGTGTTAAACATGAGTATAAATATAAATAATCCAAAGGCTGAAGGTATCATCAATTGTGTTCAATAAATATAAATTATGATTACATCTCATAAAAAGATGTCCAGAAATAATGTGAGTCCCAATGTTGCATAGGTATTCCATGAATTAAAGCTTGCAAGGGCTTGGAACCAGACTGACAGATCTCTTTTATGGGCATGTAACAAAATTTCTTCATGAAATATTTGTCACCACTGTGAAATCAACATAATAGTGACTTGCCTATAGAATTGTATGCATATGAAATAAACAAATACCAGAAAAGCAGGTGAAGTGATGCACATACATTAAAGTTCATTATATATTAGCTATTACATTTTTTATTTTAATAATATTAAGAATATTAGTAATAGCTGTTGGCATTATAAGTAGCAGCAGCTGTAGCAGTAATTAGCAGTCTTCATTGTCTAAGTTTAGGTTCTTCCTGTTCTTTCACCCTTTCATCTTAAATGTTTTCATTTTCTGACTGGTGGCAATATATTAAAGAACACCTGGTAACTGCCTTATTTAAACATAGTTGAATAAATACAATGGATCGTCCCATTGCTAAAATAAATTTTGCCTAAATATGCAATTTTGAGATATGAAAGGTTGGCATTGTTTTTTGTTTTGTTTATCCAAGATTATGTTTTTTGTCTTTATTTCTGACATTTTTTTTAATCACCATTAGTATTACTCATTCAGGTATGGATATTTGTTTTTAAGAATATAAAAATTAGGGCTGGGATTATAGTCAGTGACAAGAGTGCTTGCCTAGCACATGTGAGATATTGGGTTTGATCCACAACACCACATAAAAATAGATACATAGATAAATAGGTAGATAGATAGTGAGACAGAAGTATTTGTGTTAAAATATAAAAATTAAATTTATTTATTTAGTTTGTGCTAAAGACAGTAGAATAATTCCTACATAACTTTCCTTTGCTCACATATGCATACATGAGCAATGTAACTCCATATTATATACAACCAAAAAAAGGGATTTTAATTGGAATGGGTTTTACTCCATGTATATATAATATCTCAAAATGCACTCTATTGTCAAGTATATCTAAAAACAATAAAAATGAATAAGTAAATTGTTTGTGCTTATTATAGTTAACAATGAAAATTTATCTGATATTTTTAGTGTTAATTTTAAATGAACGTTATGAATGACAAGTATTTATAATTTGGGTATTTATTTTTTAGTGTTACATATTCCTGAAAACCAGTAAAATAAACATCACAGAAAGATTCTAATGACCTCTGCCTCTTTTTAAATGTTCACTTTTTTCCTGACTTGGAGTTTGTGCCTTATTTTAAATGAATGCAATACAAATTAAAGTGATAGAATCTAATTTTTGAAATAAATTATGAAAAGCAGTTGAGTCACCTCCCCTCCCCCTCACCTTTTTCCCCCCTCTCTGTCACCCATTCTGTTTATTAACTCCTATTTTGAGGGGCAACAAGTTTCAGGTTTGTTAGAAGTCCTGTGGAGAGGATCAGCTTGGAAGGGACTTATATTTTCAAGTCAAAGGCATCTAGGGATCTAACCTCTGCCAGCAGTCACCTGAGTGAATTTGGGATGACCCTGAAAGCCAGGAGATTATGAAACAACATTTAACAAGCTCTGAAAGAAAATGGATGCAAACCAAGAATTTTATATCCAGCAAAACTAAGCTTTAGATTTGATGATGAAATAAAAACCTTCCACAATAAACAAAAGTAACAAGAATTTACAACTAGAAAGCCTGCATTAAAGAATATCCTCAGCAAAATATTCCACAAAGAGGAAATGAAAAACAAGAATGAAAATCAGCAGAGGGAGGTATTACACTGAAAGAAAACCTAATCAGAGAAGAACCCAAGTCACTTTGAATACCAAAAATAAACGAAAATAGCTGGGAATACAAATTATGTCTCAATAATAACCCTGAATGTTAATGGCCTAAACTCACCAATCAAAAGCATAAACTAACAGATTGAATAAAAAAAAAAAGACCCAACAATATGCTATCTCCAAGAGACTCATCTCATAGGAAAAGACACACCACTCCCATGGACTGCAGAAACAAGCAGGGGTTTCCATCCACAAATTTTTGCTTCTTTGTGGTTTTGTTTTCATTTCATTAATGATTAAGACTTTTATTTGTTTTCCATATATTTCACCTTAAGTGTTCAAATCTGTCATTTTTAACATTGCTTTACTGAATTTGTTATTAAATATGGTGTATTCTCTCTGTCTCTCTCTGTCTCTCTCTCTATATATATATTTATATCTGTGTACATATCTATATAGCTACATATATAGATATATACACATTTGTAAATGCATTTTGATATAGGGTTCATCTTATACAATATTTTTTGTCAGCTTTAATGATCATATTTTATTAATTTTGATAAAGTCCATTTTATCATATTTCAATTGATTGGTCTTTTGATGTAATATCTAATTAAACTTGCTTTGCAAAACATAGATTTTTTCTGGAATATTTAGAGTTTAAGTTAATAATATTTATTGAGTTATTTCATTTCATGAAACTGAAAATGGATTTGAATAGAGAATAAAATATATATCTGTATATATATGTGTGTATATATATATATGTAAACATACACACACATACATCTATTTATTTAAATTTAAGTCATATTTTGGTCATTGATCTATTTTGAATTCCATTGTATAACTCAAATAATTTTTGGCTAGAGACTGAAATTATTTTATTTGCACAGCATTTATTGGTTCAATACCACTTGATTTGTGTGTTTATTAAATATCAATTTGCCGTATGTTTATATTCTTTTCTTTTCCTGTATTCTCCATTCCATCCCAAATATTTATTATTTTTTTCCAATAAAAATCTATCTTGAATAATGCAGTTCTATCAAACACCTAATAATCAAGTAGTGATGTCTTCCAACTTTGGTCTTTTAAAAAATTGTTTTGGTTTCCAAATTTTTTTTGCCATGCCTTGAATGTAGTAAGAGGAAGTTGGAGATATGAGTACAGTAAGTATCTACTGAACTGATGTTAATCATAATGATTCAAACTTATACATTATTATGACTATTAACAACATTTACTCCTGTGAATATATATGAATACACCCCCCACACACACATACACACACATCTCTACTTGGATATTTTAAATTTCTTTGTACTTTCTAGATTTCACCATACTTATAATTTCCATGAATAAAAATAATTATAAAAATTTGTTTTTCCCCATGCTATTGTAGATGTGTTTATCTTTATTTTGCTTTCTAATTTTTTATCGCTTTGTAGAAAATGAAATTCAGTTTTGTACTGATACCATATTGAATTTAGTATTGCCCTTTTATTCTAGAAACTTTCTGTTCATGTTTTGGAATTCTTAGGAATTTTAATATATACAATCAGAATATCAGGGAATAGACATTTTATATCTCTTTTAAATATTTATGGCCCTGTTGGAGGATCGTCTTCCATATCCTAGGAACTTCAACACAATACTAAATAGAAAAGGCATCCATACTGTTTCCCAAATTACAGGGAAAGTGCTCAATCTGTCCATATTACATATGAAATAAGCATAAAGTGTTCTCAGATGTACTAAATAAACTGAGAACAAACTCTTTTACTCCTAGTTTACTAAATATTTTTATTGTGAATATACACTGAATGTGGCCAAATTTTGTTGTTGTTGTTGTTTGTTTGTTTGTTTGTTTTCCAGAATGAGGTGGTTGCTTTTGGTTAATCTGTTTACATTGAGAATTGTGCGTGTGTGTGTGTGTGTGTGTGTGTGTGTGTGTGTTTGAATATTGAATAACTCTTGCTTTCACAGTATAAAATATACTAGGTTTTACTTCTTATCCATTTTACATTTAATTGAATTGAATTTTCGCTTTTGTTGTTGTTTGTTTGTTTGCTTGCTTGCTTACAATTTGGGAATTGAACCCTGGCCATCACCCATACCAGGCAAACACTCTACCACTGAGTTAGTGACAACTCCAAACTTCACTAAATTATTTAATGAAAAAATTTGTACATGCTTTTACAAATAATATTACTTTAAACCTGTCTGTTCTTGTAATATCTTTGCACACTGTCTTTTTGAATGATTTGGACATATTTCCTCCTTATCTATTTTCTGAAAAAGTTTATGTAGGATTTGGTACATCAATGTTAGATAGAAATCATCACTAAACCCATCTTATTTTAAAAATATATGGTTTAAGGTTTCATTTGTTCATTATATCTAATGTTGTTGCACAAAGACAGGGTTTGTTATTCTCAAATATGTTCTCTGATATAACAGGATAATTTATTGCTTCACAATTTTCCAATGTAAAATTTAGAATGCTTACCTGTTAAAGTAAACCTTGAGAGACATATTTACTTAAACTTGAAGCTATTATCTTCAACATATTTAGTTTTTTTTTTATTTTTTGTTTTTGTAGTCTTTAACATTTCTAAGAATGTAAAAGCCAATTGGTTTACCTAATATTTTCTTCTTTAGTAGCTTATAACATTTTATTGCTATTATTATTATTATTATTTAAATTTTAATATTGGCAAAGAAAATTCCAATGTTGAGACAATGTTTATTATACTGTATGACTTATGTTATTTTTTGTTTTATAAATGTGTTTGATATACACTCTAAAGTGGGACTTCTGGATCATATGGTATATTTTTTTACTTCCATACTAATTACATAATGGACTCATCATTTTATATTTTCATTAGCAGAGCACTAGACTCAAATTTTAATTGCATCCTCACCAAAAATTCCTATCTTTTGGTTTTTGATAATAGCTCTTACAATCTTATGAGAAGGCACCACATTGTTACTTTGATTTGCATTTCTCTGATGACTAATGTGGAACATTTTTTCAGATGTTTATTGGGCATTTATATGTTTTCCTTGGAAATATATTTGAGTTCTTCACCCAGTTTCTATTACATATATATTTTCAAATACTTTCTTCCATTATATAGTTTACATTTTCACTATTTAACTGTAAATAGATTCTTTTGTGGCGTGTTATAAGTTTTGAAGCCCCAGTTGTTTAATTTCACTTGTTTTGTTCGTCTTTTTGGTGTCAGATCCAAGAAATCTGTGCTGATATTAACCTCCCAAGTTAGTGAAACAGTAAAATATAAAACTAATAATTATGTTTTAAAGTTATTATTACTCTATAATCACAGATATATTAATTTTATTACCATTTTTCTCTCCTCTCTTTCTCTTCATCCCCCTTTTCTGTGGAGATGGATTAATGATAGAAAACATTTGATATCTAGAGACACTTTTATTTATAGTGATATAGACATAGATGTCCATACCTTATTATTCTATGATCTAAAATATGCTCAATTAAGGTTATCTATAGTCTGATTAACTTGAAAAATCAAACTTCAAAAGAATTGTTCTGGTACGTCAAGTAAAATGTTTACTGCAGGAACAAAAGAGGATTATTTTCTGTACTTCATAAAACAGAGTTCACAGACCATATATAACTGTCACTTTTAAAAACTTAGTCCATTCCCAATTTTTATGAAAGACATTTTGACATATTTTAATATTTATAGCTAGAAATACTTAAATACAATCCAATATATAAATGAAATGTTATAAAAAATATAAAAGTTAAATCATGATAAAAAAGCTTGGGAGGATTTAATTTGATTTGATATCTTGGTTGGCATTTTAGTCTGAAGATTATATACATGAAGTTTAGAGAAGTAATTTTAGTTACTCAACATGATATTGTTATACATTATTATAGAAAATATTTGGGTTAATATTTGATGGATACTAAAGTTTGCATCTTAAACATTGCATTGTTCTCTCATAAAGACATTTGAAGACAGCATATTCAGTTTGTCTGACCTACCATCGTGATTTATGTGTAATAATTATTTTGTTCCACATGCAACGAAAGCCATACTATTTTACTAGGTTGGGTGGAAAGTAATCAACACTCATCAGATTTCTTCTTCAAATTCCCTGACATCAGCTATTTGATGCAGGGATTCTCAGTAGTTTTGCTGGCATATCTCTCTTGATGAATATAGTTATTGATATGGGCTATGTGAATGGTTTCTATTGGATAAAGACTTAGCTGTATGCATAGGTTTTTTTTTTTTTCCTTTTCTTTTTTTTCCTAACAATGGTAATTCTTTGATATTAGCATTACACTAGGCAGATAGAATTTCACATTGAAGTCAAGTAAACATGATTAGGAAAGTGTTGGAAAAACAAAGGTGTTGGAAAGTGAAGTCCAAAGAAATAAAGCTGCCAACCAAAGGAAACTTTATCTATGTACATCACATATATTATTTATTGCAATGACAGAGTTTCTCAATTTCAGCCCTGTTTATATTTTGGGCCAGATAATTCTTCCTTGCAGTATGGTCCTCTTTATACAGTAAAAATGTTTAGCATCATCCCTGATTACTACCAACCAAATGTAAATAATGCTTTCCTGTTCACGTAAAACCAATCTGTGAAAATCAAAAATGTCTCCAGGTGTTTGAAATATCTCCAGGATTTGAGGACATCTGAATTTCAGGTGTCTATTTAAAAAATATTAAAAATGTGGCATTTATACACCATGGAGTATTACGCAGCACTAAAAAATTGACAAAATCATTAATTTGCAGGGAAATGGATGGCACTAGAGCAGATTATGCTTAGTGAAGCTAGCCAATCCCTAAAAAACAAATACCAAATGTCTTCTTTGATATAATGAGAACAACTAAGAACAGAGCAGGGAGGAAGAGCAGGAAGAAAAGATTAACATTAAACAGAGACATGAGGTGGGAGGGAAAGGGAGAGAAAAGGGAAATTGCATGGAAATGGAGAGAGACCCTCATTGTTATACAAAATTACATATAAGAGGTTGTGAGGGGAATGGGAAAATAAACAAGGAGAGAAATGAATTACAGTAGATGGGGTAGAGAGAGAAGATGGGAGGAGAGGGGAAGGGGGATAGCAGAGGATAGGAAAGGTAGCAGAATACAACAGTTACTAATAGGACATTATGTAAAAATGTGGATGTGTAACCTATGTGATTCTGCAATCTGTATTTGGGGTAAAAATGAGAGTTCATAACCCACTTGAATCTAATGTATGAAGTATGATATGTCAAGAGCTTTATAATGTTTTGAACAACCAACTAAAAAAAAGTAAAACAAAATAAATAAAATTAAAAAAATAAAAATAAATATTTTTCACTGGGCTGGGGTTGTGGCTTAGCGGCAGATCGATCCTCAGCACCACATAAAAATAAATAAATAAAACAAAGGTGTTGTGTCCAACTATAACTAAAAAATAAATATTTTTAAAAATATATATTTTCACTAAAAACATTGTATTTTGATGTAAGAGAACTATAATTTATTATTATAATATGCTATATTAACAATTATTAGAGATGGTAGGAAAATGATTCAATAAAGGAAATAATCATACATATATCTTTCAATAATTTTCTAATAGTTACAAAAAATTTTCTAGTTTACCACAAAATTGTCCCAGGGCTTTACAGAAAACTCACAAATACACTGAAAATTTAAATTTTTATTGAAACAAAATGTGCTCTTTTGGAATTGTGAATTTTCCAATATTATCCATAGTCACTTTTTTGTATTTTATGTTTTTTAATAAACAAAAAATATGGTACATATTTATTGGGTATAGATTTAATTTTATCCATATATAATGCATAATGATCAATTCATGGTAATTCAAATTCTTCAGAGCTACTAATTATTTATTTTGTCTTGGTTCACCAATGAACAAATTTATAAAAGTTTGGCACCTATATTCTAGTTATTTTATAGCTTCGTGCAAGAGCTTGAAAATAATACATTGCTGAATTGGCTTTGAAATTAATATTATAATTAATATTAAAAGAATATTTTCATGACTTAAATCAATTAATTTCATTGAGACACCAGAAATGAATTATTAGATAACAAATATAGATTTTTTACAGAGGAAACTTTTTACAGAGGAAATGATATAATTATTCTAAATGTGTGTCTGAACTGAATTTATATATATTTTAGGAAAAATAAAGGGAAAATTTTGACAAAATTCATTTGAGAATTTTTTTTATTTTGTTAGAATCCTAACTTCAGTACTTAATAAATTTATTAGTAATAAATTTATTGCTGTAATTTTAATGTTACATATTAATATGATGCAGTGTTATGTTTCCAAATGGAACAAAGGTGTACTTATCAAATCAGATTAAGATTTGTATCTCTATGATATTTTGAAACTGAGTTTTTCTCTTCTAGTTATTCATAAAATATGTCAAAGATTATTGTGAACAATAGATACACCTCTGTTCTGTAGAACACTAGAACTTCCTACTACTATCAGGTTGTATTTGGATACCCATTCAGAACAATTTATTTAGCTTCCACATATCAGTGGGAACAAACAGCATTTTTCTTTCTGTGTACAGTTCACTTAAAATAAGGCCCTTAAATTTAATCCATTTGGCCTAAAATGATAGGATATAACCATTTTTAGCTGAATATATATTCCACACATACACCATGTAGTACAAATAACATATTTCCTTTCTTCATTCATTCACCAATGGGTACATAGTTTGTTGTCATATCTTAATGTGGATGGTGCTTAAATAAACATGGGAATAATACAGGTATGTTCTTCGTATGTTGATTTCATTTCTTGGGCTATATACACTCATAAGTAAGATAGCTTGATTGTATGCTAATTTTAAACAAGGTATTATTTATTCAAAGAAGAGAAATCCAGTTGACCCACAGAGTAGGGTGTCACGTAGAAGCTTGGGAAATAACTTAAGGAGGTTTAAAACACAGAAAATAAATCACAAGGAAGAATGATCTTAAAATTGATTCTAATAGAATCAATTTAAAAGTATTAAATTATGAATAGAGTATACCATATGGCATAAATTCTGAAGGTAAAATGAATATTTATTTGGTCATCATACTATTTGACTATAAAATTAATCACATGACTTTAGTGCCAGTAAGTAGCATTTTCATAGTGTGTTAGATGCATCCCACATCAGTTTAGCAACATTTTGAAGTTGTGTTAAATTTTTTTTTTGTTTTTTAATTAATATTAACTTCAATTAATTAATACTTTAACTTTTTATAGTAGACCAATGGCACACTATGTTTATAATGTGATAACTTAAAGAAATATGTTTTTTGATGATCATATAAAAATTAAGCACAGACAGAGATCAATTTTCATAATTCTTTTAACTTATGAGTGTACTTAGGAAACTAATACAAGGTTGAAATTGCAAACCCACTGATTAAGCGAGTATCTAGTGCCTTTCTGAAACTATATATAATACCTCTTATGTATTATTCTACCATTACTTGCCTCATTTTTTTCTTTTCTTTCCTTTTATTTTCTTTTTATAGTTTTTTTTGGCACAAAAGTATCTATATATCAAAACTATAGTTTTGTTCCTTAAACCTAGATAAATGTGTGCCTACCCCATCCATTTCAATGCCTCCTCATTTGAAAGACCAGAAATAAAATACATTTCATATAAGGAACTTCAACAGCAAACTTAGGTAGAATAATTCTATTCATAAAATTTCCTGTACAAAACATGGTCCCTAATGCACAATCAGGAAAATGCATTTCTTAAAATGGAGGTAGACCCTGTGCAGAGTTTCCTTTGATAAGATTTCCATGGGCAATATTTCCCTGCATGATTCTGAGATGGATAGATTAAGCATGACTTTATACAGGGTTCATTTTCTTCCACCTCCAACTAGGATGATTACATGTAGAACTGCTCTGGTCTCACTTTAAAAGAAAACCCATATTTCAATAAATAAAAATTTTAAAAAAGCTTTAAACTCTAGAGGGAAAGTAATCTATCTTTCAATACGAAAAAATAATGATAAGTAATTTCATCATTTATGAAATATTCCTGTTAATATTAATATCCAACCTTTAATTGGTTCCTCTGGACATTCAATCAACTCAACATATTCAGCTTTACTGAGAACACAACTGTGAATGTACTCAAAAGTTTCAAAGAGTACAACTGTTAAAAGTGCAGACAGGAAATTATGGTCATTAAATCTCATACAGCTTTAGCTACTTTGAATGTATTTTGACATTCTATAAATATATTAAGGAATCATTGACGTAAAAATTGTATGTTAAGTTAAACTGTATTATTATATTTTTTAGGAAAGCATTCATCTTTGACAGGAATTAGTTTCAAAGGAAACTTGCTGATATGATTTAGGATACTTGTAAACATATGTGTGCTGTACTATTCATCTGGAGTTTTTAGGGTAATACTCTACCTAAAGGTTTTATTTCAAAATTTTAGGTCCTTTTAAAATTCTGAAAAAGATATTATATTGCCACCTCTGGTGTTTGACCAAATCCATCCCAGTATGCAATGAATAGGGACATAACATTACTCAGATTCAGACAACAAAATCGTTTCCAGGATATCATTTTCTGTGAAACATTTTCCATTAGAATAACTACCATAAATTCCATTCATATGTCAACACAATTATACAAATATCACCATAGTATGAAAAACTGTCTGCAGTATTTTATACCTCTATTATGTACTTTTAAGAAAACATCTTTCAGTCTCCTATGTTGACTATGAGGATGACTCTGTCTTAGCAGGAACAGGATTGAGGTTTGAGTAGGTTTACCTCTCTTGCTATAGCTTACTAATCTCAGAATTGCTAAACAGTTAAACACAGTTTGTCCAATTTTTCATCATTTAAGTTTTCCAATTCAGAGTTTCTAACTTTGAAATATTACCGATATCATTTAAAATTTATTTTAAAACAAGTTCAAAGAATTTTTTTTATTTTGAAAAAAGACAATTGGAAATATTTCTAAAGATCTATAATATTTAGTTTATATTTGAATATTCATATATAAATTATTAGTGTAAAGAAAATTACTTTGAAAATGTATCTGAAATAATTTATCTCATTTTGAAGCTCACCTAATAGGCCTAAATAGAATACAACCCAAAATTTTAACAGATGATAAAATATTTCTCCACATAATTTTGGGGGTTCTTTTAAAAATAAGTAATAGTATGATTTTTACAAGTTTTGTACATAATATCCATTTGTTTTACACTCATTAATATTTCAAAGTGAAATTCTTAAGATTACTATTCATATATATAATTACAATATTTCAACTTGAAAGTCACTTTTTTCACAATATATTCACTTGGATCTGATGGGACTTTAAAAAAAAAAAGCATTGAGCATTGAAATATTTTACCTGCATAACATTCCATCCTATGAATATACCATAAGTAGTGCAAGATCAGAGAGTCTGTGGCTTTAAATAGTTTAAATAAAAAGTTAAGCTAAAAAGAGCCCAGCATGTAAATTGGGTTTGATGACCTTCTTTCTTGTTTTTGTTTGTTTTGTTTTTGCTATAAACCTGTTTGAGGATTTTTGGTTATTTAGGCAAAATACATAAAGCAATCTTGATTTATATCTACAAATTATGTTCTAGAAAAGATTTTTGCATAGATGAGAGCTTGAGTAGTACTGTTTTATTTGTATTCTATTTATACTTAAATTATTGTTTCTAATTAATATTTTTAACTGCTACATAGAAACATAAAAATATACATACATAACAATATAGTAATTTCTGATGTCATGAAACATGCCTGGTTTCAATTTTTATTATTTTACAATGCAGTTTTTGGGATTTAAGATTTTTCAGTATAGATTTTTTGCCATTTAAAACCAGATTACAATGAGAAATATGATTTGTAAGGTATGTGGATTGCATTATTTCATAATGATGGGATAAAATATTTTTCACATCAAAACATCATACAAGATAAATATTAAGTGTGAAATTAGGGAACAGGTGTACTGGTCATAGCAGGTCACAAGTTTTAAACTGAAAGAATGAGAAAAAAAATCAATACTTTTAAAATTATATTTCAAGCATATTTGAGAGATATGCACACTCTTAGTGATAGTTTATATTCAAATTATGACTTTAATAGTAATGAGAATATTTTAAATTATATATTCCTAATTTCTCTTTCATATTTTGTGGCCTTTTATATTTATATACCATATATTATACAATGCATTGATATCATTTTTACACGGCCTCTTACATTTTAGAATGATCAGTAATAATAAAGTGTCATTCATTTCTAATTAATTGCACTAATTTTTTAAGATATTTGCAAAGAAAATAAAAAATCACAAAGATAAAGCTAAAAGCAATTATCTTGGATCTTTTTAAAAATTATAAAGGAAACATCCTGTGTAATCTTATTTATATAAAATTGTAGAAAGAACAATCTTATCTACAGTAACAGAAAGCACATCAGTGGTGGTCTAGGGTCAGCAGGTAGAAGGTGGGGATGAGGGGTAATTTGAAAGAGATGTGAAGCAAAGGAAACAATTTAACAGGGATGGGATGTAGGAGTTGGGAATTATTTTGTATGACAACCTTGAACTAAACATGAAGTAAAATAAAATGAATCTGAAATGAATTTTTCTTTCCATTTCTATTTCATAGAATAAATTGAGAATGACTGGCACTAGTTCTTTAAATTTTGTTAGAACTTGGATGAAAATACCCCTGATTGTGAGCTTTTCTTTGTTGGAATGCTTTTAATATCTGGTTCAATTTCTTTGGTTGATATTGGTCTGCAGGAGTTTTCCATATCTCCATGGTTTGATTTGGTTCATTCACAGGTGTCTACAAATTTCTGTATATTTTCTGGGTCTTCCTGTTTATGTAGCAAAAACTTTTAAAATAGATTCTAATGTTCCTTTAGATTTCAGAAGTGTCTGGAGTCATAACTTATTTTTCATCTCTAATTTTTATTTCTCCTCTGATTTCCTCTATGATCTATTTTTCATTGAAATGTACATTATTTAATCTCTAGATGTCAACATGTTTTCTGTATTTTATCTTGTTATTGATTTCTATTTCATTCCATTATAATTTTATAGGATGGAAAAAATATCTCTGCATTTTTTTATTTGCTAAGAATTGCTTTATGCCCTATAATATATATTTTTATAAAAAATTTGTAAAATTTTATAAAATTTATTTAAAAATTAGAGAAGGTTTTGTATGCAGCTGAGAAGTAAGTGAATTTAGTTGTTGATGGATAGAATGTCCTACACATACCTATTAGGTCTATTTGAATAATGGTGTTTTTTAGTTCTAAACTGTCTGCACTTAGTTTGTCTGTATATCTATTGATTGGTAACAGAGATATATTGAAATAACTCAGAATCAATCCAGTATAATTATATTGAGTTCTATTTGATTCTTTAATTGAATAGGGTTTGTTTTATGTATATTGAAGCACCAACTTTAGGAGCATATTTATAATTATTATGTCTTGTTTAATGATTCCCTTAAGGAGAATAAAACAAACTCCTCTGTCTCTTCTGATTAATTTTGGTTTAAGTTATATTTTATCAGATATGGAACAAGCTATTCCGGCTTGCTTTTGGTCTCTATTTGCATAGTATATCTTTTCCCATCCTTTTCCCGTCAGCCTGTGAATATCTTTGCCTATAAGACAAAGTCTCTTGTAAACAATGTGTTGTTGAGTCTTTTTTTTTTTTTTTCTCTTTGGTACTGGGGATTGAACCCAGGGTCACCTGAGCCACATTCCCAGCCCCTTTTTATATATTTTATTTAGAGACAGAGTCTCACTGAGTTGCTTAGGGCCTCAGTGAGTTGCTGAGACTGCCTTTGAACTCATAATCCTCCTACCTCAGCCTCCTGAGCTGTTGGGATTACAGGCATGTGCCACCATGCCCAGCTAATTATCCGCTACTTTTATTTATTTCTAATATTTAATTCAGAACTTATTATCCTTTAGTTGTTCATTATAATGAGATCATACATACACTGGCTTAGATATTTATTTTGCATTTCTTCTGCATAAAATATGGATAATATTTTATAGTGATGACTTAGTGCTTATGAGTTCTTTTAGTTTCTGCTTATTATGTAAAGTTTTGTTTGTTTATTCTTCAATTCTGACGGATATTTGACTGGATATAAGAATTTGGCACCTGTTTTCTTTCAGGGCTTGGTGCATATTACTCCAAGTATTGCTGGCTTAGTAGAATATGGGCTTCTCAGCTTTGAGGTTTTACAGTATTGTATTGCTGTTTTGATTTACTCTTGTGAAGCTGTCCCCAGTGTAATCACTCCAGTCTAGAAAAATCCCCCATCCTTCTCTTCTAGTCTTTTTTGAACCTCAGGGCTCAACTGGAGAGTGGGTTGCATTCTCCTCTGTACCTGCCTTGAAAACCCTTGGATCCACTAATCTCTGTAAGTGCTTTGGAATCATGATTTTATAGGTGCACTTTAGGTGTGTTGAGCATAAATGATGGCTGAGCAAAGTGGAAGTACTTGATGAGTATTCTGCAGTTCCCTGAGGATCTAGAATCAGCATAAACTCTTGGAGGTGGATCTCAAGCTCAGTTATTGACTTAGAGGTTGAGAAACACAGAGTACATTTTGCATGCAAATTTGTCTACTGTGATTCTCTTTCTCTTTGTGTTGCCCCTTAGTATCTGTGATGACTGTTGCTGCCAGGTTCAGGTATATTTTTTTATATGCTTTGTTCATTATATCAGAAATCTCTGGGCTTCTTTGAATCTCTGACAGAGGTAATCACATGGTTAGGAAGACTTTTTCTGTTTTTCAGATTCCAAATAGCAGAATAAGTGAGATGTGCCTCCTTTCTCTACTCCATAATCTTACAATCTGGTCAGAATTTTTATTTTTTTAATCATGGAAATGGTGAATGAAAAGTTAGGATAATATACTACTATTAGTTTAAAAATTCAATTGTTTTCCCATACTTCAGAAATAAACTATCATAATTTGAAATTAAAGAGGGGCAAAATATCATCTATAAAACATTTTAAAAATGAAAAGACATATATCTAACAAAATATATATTTTATGTACAGATATGGGTAAAACAATGAAGTAATGTATCAAAGAATACCTAAATAAATCGAAACATATTTTTATGTGAATCAGAAGGATTATTAGATTAGATAGAATTGATTAGATATCAATTACCATCAAAATTGCAGTGGGTAATGCTGTCTACATCAACAAGTGAATTCTAAATTCATGTAAAAGACAAAGACTTAATATATTCAACACAATATTAAGGAAAACAAATGTGGAGAACACACTACTCAGTTTCAATATTTTAAACATATGTTTATCAATATAGCATCTTAATGATAAAAGAGAAAGCACATATGTTATCCTTTGGGTGGGAGATAGCACCTAAAAGCTTATATGCGAGACAATGCAAGAATGTTTAGAGGAAAATGATCAAGTTATAAGAGCCTCAGCCTAATCAGTGAATTAATCCCCTGATGAGATAAACTGAGTAGTAACTGAAGGTGGGTAGAGTGTGGCTGGAAGAAGTAAGTAATCGGTGCTTACCTCTGGGGTATATAAAGGTATATAATTGGTATGTTGCAAGTGATGGCTCTCTTTCTACTACCTGATCATCAAGTGAGCTACTTGATACCAGCACACTCCTCAGCCCTGATGTTCTGCCTCACTTCAAACCACAAGGAATGGAGCCACTGTCTATAGACTGAGATTGCTGAAACCATGAGCCCCCAAATAAATTTTTCCTCCTCTAAAATTGTCCTTGTCTGGTGTTTTAGTCATAGCAGTGAAAAAGCTGACTAAAACAGAAATAGGTACCTAAAAGTGGGGTCATTGCTGTGACTAAACTGAACATATAGTTCAAAGGCTATTAGAACTTTTTAGAAATTGTTCCTGGAATTTTGAAACATGTAACACTGCAAGCTGGAAATACTTTGGATTGTTGTAAGTGGAGCTCAATGGCTGATTCTGCTGGGAACTCAGAATATCAGAATGCCAATAGGACTATGCATAGTAAAGACAGGGCTCAAGAGGAAAGGACAGTATTGGAATTTGAGGTAGACGCCATTTATGTTAAGTTCTAGTTGAGAAGTTGTCTGCATTTTGCCTGTGTCCTGAGAGTTTCTGTGAAGCTAATTTCAAAAGTAATGGACTTCTTAATCTGGTGGAAGAAATTTCTAGGCAACATAGAATTCAGGCAGTGACAGAGATATTGTTGGCAGCTCTTAGTCAAATTTATTTTGATAATCAGGAGCAGAAAGCAAATTAGAAAGATTAAAAAAAACTTACACTTGATAGGTGGGAGTAAATCTGGGGCTAAGGAAATTGTATTTGTTAAAGATATTAACACTAAAAAAGAAATATTAAAGGCTTTGCCCAGAGCCAATAAGAAAGATGGCCTGAGGGTATCTCAGGAATTGGCAAGATCTTATCCATCTCAGACTCAAGGTAGTAAAAGTAAAAATTTTCTTGAGAAGAAACCAGTGGGGTACTCTTCTTGTACAAGGAGGTTTAGGAAAATTTTTCAATATGCTCAGCTACCCAAGCACTCAGAGGGTCCCTGAAGGTCTGTGTATTACTGGAGATGGTGGCAGACCTTGGCATCAACCACATGGTGCTGGTTCTGCAGGAATACATAATGGAGTTATGGGGTCATGGAGGCTTCCACTAATATTTCCAAGGAAGTCCTGGGAAGCCAGAAAAAATACAGAAGGGTAGTACTCCCTATGTGCACCTCCTGAGAGGGTGATGCATAGAGGTGTGAGGAGGAAGCCAAAGCTGCAGTTGAGACACCCAAGATTAAGAAATGCCAGTAGTGTGGAATGTCTGATGAGGAAGGCTGCAGGAATTGAGCTAATAAGCTAACAGAAAGACCACTTGGGCTGCAACCAACAAGGCGACTGGGGCAGGGCTAAACAAGTGATTTGGATAAAATATCACCATGTCATGTGCCCCAGATGATGCCAGACAGAGAGCTACAGGACTTGTTTGCCCAACTAAATTTCAGTTGTGTGATGCACCCCTTATTTCTATATTATTATTTTTTTTCTGAATGGGAATGCTTACTCTGTGCCTTTATATATTGGATACTTGTAAATCATTTGATTTTTATAGGTACTCACAAAGGGAGATTTCTCTGAGTCTCAAAGACTTTAGACTTAAACTTTGGGGCAGTCTTGGAACTGTTGAGACTATGAAGACTTGCAAATGCACTACATGTATTTCCTATTGTGAGATGGTCATGAACTTTTGGGGGTCAGGGTGGAATGTTATGGTTTGGATTTAATGTGTCCCCCAAAAGCTCATGTGTGAGACAATGAAAGAAGGTGTAGAGGAGAAATGATTAGGTTAGGGGAGCCTTAAACCAATCAGTGAACTAATTCCCTGACAGGATTAACTGAGTGGTAACTGAAGGTGGTTGAGGTGTGACTAGAGATGGTTCATTGGGGGCATGAATTTGGGGTATATGTTTTGTATCTGGTGAGTGAAGTATCTCCCTCTGTTTCCTGATCATCATACTGAGCTGCTTCCATCTGCCACACTCTTCCTCCATGATGTGCACCCTCATTTTCCGTCCTGAAGAAATAGAGTTGTTGTCTATCAACTGAGACCTCTGAAACCATGAGCTCTCAAATAAACTTTCCTCCTCTCCAATTGTTATGTTCAAGTCTTTTAATCACAGCAATGAAAAAGCTGGTTAAAACAAGATACACTAATGGAGTATGGCTGAGAGAACAAAAATACACCCATGCATATAGTCAATTGATCTATGACAAAAGAATAAAGGCTATTAAAATTTTAAAAAATCATATTTTTTAAATTAGAGCAATTGGCATTTATATTTTAAAAAATGAACCTAAACATACACACTACACTCTTACAAAAACTAAATTAAAAGGCTCATAAGCCTTAACATAAAATAGAAATTATAAAATTTATGCTGAACATAAGAGAATATAGTTGATATGTATATATGTTTTTTGTTGGTTTTAAATTACAACACCAGTACTATGATCCAACAATAAATACTTTGATGTTTAACATGACTAACATGTAAAACCTCTTCTGCAAAAGGCTACAAAAAGGATGAAAAAAAATGAACCAGCAAACTTAAACACAGTTTCAAATATGTATCTAATAAAATAAACTGTTAGAAAAGTATAAACACATTTTAACCTGAATGTGAAGACAGAAAATAAGGCACTCTGGAAAGATAAGCAATAATGCCAAATGTTAACAGTAACACAGAGCAACAGGAATTCTAATTCATGTCTAAAAAGAGTGGTAAATTATACAGACAACTGACAGACAATTATCCCTTTTCCTAAAAAAATAAATATTCTTACTAGGCAAACCAGCAATTTGTCTTCTTTGTATTTACCCAACTGGAGTGAGTACATAAGTTCACAAAGAATCTACATGCAAGGTATTTATTGCAGCTTATTCATAAATGCAAAAAACAAACAAACAAAAAAGAGATACAACCAAGACATCCTTCAATATATGAACAAAGTAATCATCCATGATTCATCTGTACAAAGTAATATGATTTAATTATGAAAAAAGACATAAGTTATCAACTCCCCAAGACAATGATGCAACTCTAATGCATATTGCTAACTGAAAGAAGTCAGTTTGGAAAAGCTCCACAATATACAATTTCAATTATATGAGTTTTTGGAAAAGACAAATTCATTGAGTTAATAAACAAATCATTGCTTTTCACAGAATCCACGTACAGAGAATTTTTTAGGGTAGAAAACCTACTCAGTAAGATATTAAAATGATAAATCAAAGACTGTTAACATTTTTCCAAACATGTAGAATATTATACTTACATTAATTTAGATCTGGAATATCCTCCAATGTCTATGTGTTGAAAACTTGGTCCTCAAAGAGAAATGTTCAGAGGAGTAATATTTAAGAAATGATTGGATTATGATACCACTACCTCATTACTGGATTAATCCATTTCATGGATTTATAATTTGAATGTACTACTGGGAGGTGATGGAAACTATAGGCTGGTGAAGCAAATTTGAAGGAATCAGGTCACAGGAGACATGCTCTTAGAGATTGTATCTTCTCCTTTAGCCAATTCCTCTGCCCAAAGTCATTAGTTTTCTTCTCTGCAATGAGCTGAGCAGCTTTTCCCTGCCATGCCCTTCTGCCATGAGGTGTAATTTTGTCCTATGGCTTGGAGTAATGCAACTATGGTCTAAAATATTTGAAATCATGAGCAAAAATAAATATTTCCTGATCTAAGTTGTTTTGCTCTGGTATTCATCACAGAAACACACAGCTAACTGACACAACACTCTGATGAATAATCCTAGTATATTGAAAGTTAAAAAAAATAGAGGATAAAGATTTCAAGATGAAATGGAATGAAAAATAGTGTGACAAATTATCAAGATGTGCTTTAAATTACTAAAACAAACTTGCTATAGGAGAGGGGCAATAAAGTAAGACTTTAGCCAATTTTGGAAAAAATATTTTATAAGATGAAAGGCATCTCTAATCAGTATATAAGTGCTATTTTAGCCATAGGTGTATTATTTAACTATTGTGAAACTACAATACATATGTATATTGAGACTAAACAATTAAGTAAATTGATGGTGGGTATAGGGGGCTAGGTGCTCTAAACTGTTTGGGAGAAATCATGTGTAAAAGGCTAACATAGCTAATGTTTCCTGGGTTAGCATTGGAGGCACTGGTATGAACTAATTTTAGTTTAAGATAAATACATATGGTTTTATATAGAAAAATTTACACATTATATAGAGTGCATTACTAAGCAATATTCTTTAGCACATGAATAATACCATTTTACACACATACACACACACACACAAACACACACACAGAGTCAGAGGTCATTGGAACAACTGCTGAATCTAAAACTTGGGAAGAAAATATTCTGAGAGGAGTTAGAATGTGTCTTCTAGTATAGGAAAGTAACAAAAAATTTAAAAAAGAAAACAACTAACCTATAAAGTATCTAAAGAAAAAAATAAATAAACTCCCAATGACCAAAGTTGGAACAACTAAAACAGCTCAATAAATAAAATCATGTTGAAGTTTAACCTAAAAATATGAAATAATTTTCCATGAGTCCATACTAACATAGTAACTAATAAATGGCAAAATAGATCAATACATTGAAGAAAAAATTACAGACTATCTTCAGTACAGGAAAATTCCAAATAATTAATATAGATTTTATCAAAGATGACCATAACACTCCATACACCACTTCTGGGAAGCACATACCAACTGTCATACAGAGAGGACCATAAGGAAAGAGGAACTAAGAGTAACTTGACATTGGAGAAACCTGCCAAACACACTCCAACCAAAAGATCAAAGACAACATGGAAAGTGACAAAGGATATTTATACTGCATATGCTTGAAATGAAATGATAACAATAGCACTTTACCTAGATGACTTTTCTCCCCATGACTGGAGGACAAAGCCCAATTGAGGTGCGTTCTGGAACACACATAAACAGTTCTTGAAAATATCAAGATCATCCAAGCATGGTAAGTCTAAGAAATTGTCATATCTGTTAAGATATAAAGATGACCTGATAACTAAATGTAACAATGGATCTTTCAGCAACAACAATAACAAAAATAAAGAATTTGGAAAACATAGGGAGTCCTGAGTTAAACATAGTAATTAAAAGTAATATATCAGTGTGTCACCCTTGAAAGGAGGACATCAAAATACCATGTCCTTAAGGTGCCCCTTTCTATTCCCAAAAGTCTATTCAAGTCAAGGGAACAATGAAAGCAAGCCTGAACCACTATGTCCAGGTAAGTAGTGTCATAAAGGACATGGACTCTCTCTCTTGTGCACTGAAAACTATAGCTTTATGTGATAGTGAATAAAATGAATAAACCACAGTGAATCTCAACATTGTGTACATCCATGAGCATGGAATCCTAATTAAAATAAGATATATTTCATGTTTGTATAAATCTATCAAAATAGATTCTACTGTCATTTTTTAACTAAAAATTACAAATGAAAAATGCCCAACAATAACACTTAGAAGTGGATAAGTTTATTCTGACTCACAATTTAGGAGATTCAGTCCATAGATGACTGATTGCTTCACTTTGGGCCCCAGATGAAGTAAACCATCATGGCCTAAAGGTGCAGCAGAGGTAAGCTGCTAACCTTATGGTGCCAGAAAACAAAGAGAGAGATAGAAAGGAACTGCAGGGAAGATGAACCCCCCCAGAGCAGCCCCCAGTGAGCCACCTCTTTCAGACATGCATTAGGCTGCCTGCAATTACCACCCAATCATTCCATTCCAACTGGATGAACTTCTTAGGTTACAGCTCCATAAGCTAATCATTTCACCTCTGAACATTCCTGTATTAACATAGACAGGACATTGGAGAAACGTTATACCTCCAGCCTACATCACTATGGGAAACTAGTATTATCTGTGGACATTTTTTCTTATATTTATGTTCACATATTGTTCTTTGGAATGCTGGTCATGAAATGAACCAAATACTCTAATGATGTCATTGCTGTTGTAGCCTCACCTATAAATCCCTTCTCACTGTGATAAATGGCAGAAAACAGAACATTATGGAAAAAATAAGTGCTCATTCATTTGGCTGCCTCCTGCTTTTTCTCTGAGATGAACAGAGGTGCTACTTGTATAGCCTGTCACCTCTGTGTCTTCCTTAAAAGCTGATGCCTTACATGCTGTCCCTGGGTATCTGCTTTGTATATTGGCAACATATCCCACTGCCCTATCCCTACTGGATTGTGAAGAGTACTGTGAAAAATGTATCAATATAAGATATAATAATATCCCTTGTACATAATAGTAATATAATAATAAGAGAAAATAAATGTCGCATATATGAAGACTCTATACAATCTTCTCAATAATACTGCATTTCCACAATTGTTCTAAAATTAAGAAGAAGATTTTATCCAAAGCAATTTGACTATCTTTAGGAGTAAAATGATATGAATTAGTAGTGCATACATTTAAATGTAATTCTCTTTCTTAAGTAACTCATCTCTATTATTTCCACATTTAATGTCAAGGAAATATTATTTCCTCCCAGTCTCTCTTCATTTTGCATTGTAGATGATTTTCTATGTGTCTGTTGCTTACTAAACAATCTTGAACTCTCTTTAATATATCTAATATATCTACAAAGTGATGTTATTTAGTTTTTTTATCTTGCCCATCAATTTTACTAAGGGTTTGAAAAAACAGTAAGTGAAAATAGATTTAATAAGAATGGTGATTCATTGTGATCCAGAGATGTCATTAAGATAATTAATAGGGGCTGTGGATGTGGCTCAAGTGGTAGCACGCTTGCCTGGCATGCGTGCGGCCCCGGTTCGATCCTCAGCACCATATACAAAGAAAGATGTTGTGTCCACCGAAAAACTAAAAAATGAATATTAAAATTCTCCCTCTCTCTTTTAAAAAAAGATAATTAATAATGCATACTTGCTGTGATAAAGAATGTTATTAAAAATAAAAAAATTTATCTTGGAATTTGAACATAATTTGGACTACTATTTTTAGTTCTTTAAAAGTTTGAATGTGTGAAGTTAATCAATTATGTGATATCTTCCCTCCAAACCACTAATACAATTGATAAATCCAAACAATTGATAATAAAAAGTCATCAAAATTTAATGTGAGAGGAGGAGGAATTTTGTTTAGGTATATAAATATATACATTTATTTTATAATTACATGAACAAGTAGATCCACAAAGTGATAGTTTAAATATTAAAAGTTGATTAAAGAAATCTTATATGGACTTATTACATTGTAGATGTGTTATATTGAAAGGTACTCAAAATACTTAAGCACTATTTCAGTTAGGTTTTAAAAAATTTTTTTAGACCTATTGCATATATAGTGACTAGTAGATAAATATCAGTAATACTCTAGTAGAAGATATAAAGCTAAAAATAAATGAAAATTCTGCCTTTAAAGATATCAGATAAGTAGTAACAAACAGAACTAATGAAAAACCATATGGGAATATTGAATAGCTCAGTCTTATTAGAGAAGAACACTGATTAGATTTTTGTGAACTACGTGGCAAAGAGTTCCTGCATGCATGCCCATATATACACACAATCACAGAAAGATACTATGCTGTTCATTTGTATTTCACATTTTTGCTCATAATTTTCCAACCATGTAGATTTTAAACAATGCTGGATACACGACTCTCCTTATCTATCTATACACATTTTTACCCACATACCTATTTATTTTGATAACTGTTGGGTACAATTCTGTTATATGCCAACTATGATTCTAAGCACACTTGGTCCTCCTTTCATGGAAATTTTCTGATACACACTTTAGCAGCAGAGGCTGAAGTCATTATTGAACCTTTGATTTTTGATGGAAGAGAATATACTTCCTAAGTTGACAGATAATCAGAAATGGTTTTCAATATCTTACATGGTCTCCACTCTTCAGTTAAGAACCTTTTCACAGATCATTGCCCCTTCTGGTAGATGCAGTGGCAGTCCCAATAAAACCGAGCTACTTTAAATTCACATATTCATGCTCATGTACTTCAAAAAGATAAAGCTATAGGGAACATCTTTCACCACTTAATAATAAATAATAGTACATTAGTTGTAGAATTTACACTGGTACATAAACTTATGAAAGGACTGAGGCATTCACATTTTGATAATGAAGGGATTAAAACTAAGATTTGTTATAAGTGGTAAAAAATAAGAATTTTATTTTTAATTAACCCAAACTTGGACTCAGACTTGCTTTTAGAATGGAAACATTCTCTAAGAATCTAGATTTGTATTGAATCTATACTCCATTGAGTGAATTTTCAGAATGATCAGCTCCTATGCATACCAAAGTTATTAGTGACAATATTTGTCAGAACACTGTCATAAGAAGGAGAAAAAATGAGTATTATAGAGTGAATTTAAATAAACTCTCAAATTGTTATATATATATATATATATATATATATCTTCAAGAGTGTCTTGAAATAACAAAACAAATCTTCAGTTTCTCATTATGAAGAAGTGAAACTTGATCTTAAAAGGAAAATAAATTGTAATATCATTTGAAATGGTTATGCTGAAGAGAACTAATGTTTATAAAAATGTACCTAATATTGTTTAGGATTTTGTTCTGTAAATGCCTGTTGATAATTGAACCCTCTTTATTGGAATCATTATGCACATGTGTCAGAATAATAGAATATGTGGCTTTGATACTGAGTGTAATGTAGACCTTTGTTAAATCAGTGCCTCTAGTACACTCACACTTGAGGTCTTTTCAAGCAATCTGGCTTACAACAATGAAGAGAAAAATAACCCCTCCCTTGGATATTGTAATCTGGTTAACAGAAACCATCTGCATGCAAATTAAACAATGAGGTAAACAAGAAAATTTCAGTTTTTCTATAATAAGCAAAATCATATACTAAAGGTAGAGAGATCAGTAGTACTCTGCATTGAGAAGTCTGCAGAGGTCAGATGGCAAAAGGAGAAAATAGCATAAAAGAATATATGAGAAGGAACAGGACATTTAAATAGAGTAACTCTTAACAGAAAAAAGAAATAATATGAGAAATCAGTAGAGCACCTTGAAAAAAGGCAATGTGACTTTTTGGTTTAGCAAGATATGGATTCTTAAGTTATGAAGAAGCAGCTCGGAATGATATTAAAAGATTAAGTATTGGTCTAATACATGTCAGATTTCATAAACAACAATACATTTTACATTTTATTATGAATGTATTTAAACCCATTATCATTGTGTTAATCAGCTTTTCATTCCCGTGACAAAATACCTGAGAAAAATAAGTTAAAGGAAAAAAGTCTATTTTCAACTGGTTTCATTGTTTCTTGGCCTGTGCTGAAGCAGTGCATTGTGATAGGAGGGCATAGTAAAGAAAAGCTGATCACCTCCTGGCAGCCCAGAAGCAAAGAAAGAGATAGAAAGTGAAGGCAAGATATAGGTCTCAAGAACCCACACCCTTCAACTATACCTCATCTTCTATAGAGTGTACCACTTCCCATTAATCCACTTAGTTATGAACCTATCAGTGAATTTTTCCACTGATAAGATCAGCATTACATGATCCAATCATGTTCTGAAAGGCTCACCTCTGAAAATTACTGTACTGTGGACAAAGCCTTGGGAAACACTCCAGATCCAAGTCATAACAGTCATGGATAGTAATTAAAATACTCCAACTTATCTTTTTAAAAATGTGCTTGTAATAGTTATGTGAAAAATGTAAAAATGGAAAGGTGGTTAGTGGGTACATTCAGAGCCTAGATGGTTTTTAATCGCAGCTTGTTCAAGGAAAAGTCTAAAAGAAGACAAAAATGTGAACTTATATTCCTACTATATTTTGGTAGACAGATAAAAGCGTTGCTGATAAATTGGAGGAAATGAGAGAAAAAAGTAGAATATATGCTAATTCCTTGCTTTGTGGTTTATTCAATAATTATAAATAAGGAATTTTGGAAGTTGCAGAACTTATTTATAGATTTTTTTTTCTTTTTGGGCATGCTTCTTTGTCATGTGACATATAGCTGAAATATTGAGTGGGGGATGCATGACTGAGAATGCATGAAGGTTCTGTTCAGTGAGGCCAGGCAACATGAATTGGGAACGAGATCATGTATAATGATATTTAAAATGATTTCTTTGTGTGATTAAATAAAGAATAAAAACAGGGAACATTAAGTTCAAGAACTAAAATATTAGACATTCCACAGTGAAAATTTTTATAAAGAAAAAGAAGGTAGGGGAAATTATTTAAGTCATATGGCTAGTGATCTGAAGACAGAAACCACAGAATACTGAAATGTTATGGGATAAAGAAGAGGGGGTGCTCAGTACTCTTGGTTCAGGTAAATTGGACTCTGTACAGAGAAATAATGATTTCAACTCAGAGTCTGTCTTTCTTGACAATGGATGGACAATTTAATGAGATGGCATGAAGGAAAGAATGATTTATTTGTCTTGATAGAATTCAAAGGTGGAAGAAAAAAGGAAATGTAAGCCCTGGTTACAAATACCTACTCATAGAAGTTTCCCTATGAAAATGAGAAAACTAGAAGTAATGCCTGGAGGAAGTGTCATGCACATTTCTAGAATTGTGAAAAGGTATAGAGATAACATGTTGATGAAAGATGATCTTGGAGAAGAAATTAGTGGGTAGAATTCGTGACATGTGTTAGGAGTTTGGACTTAAATAGTAGTAGATATCCTTCATTTACAATAATAGAAAAAAAACAAAGCCCAGAGTTTGAGTTCCGATTAAGCAGATTGAGTGACAAGGAGATTAGGGACACTCAACCTCAAATTCTCTTTATCTTCCAATTTGCTGTGTCAAACACAGGTTAACTCTTATAACATTACAACACTTGTTCATTATCTTTTCAATCCTGGCCAGCACATGAATTGCTTTTCTGAGAACCAGAGACCTTAAAAGGAAAAAAAAATATTTAAATTGATGAACATTTTTGTTTTAAGTTTATTGTTTATAGTATGATTGAAATTGATACAAATGAAAAAAAGATAACAGTTGTGAAGGATGGTAACAATTCTTTTATCCTTAAAAACCATTTCCTTCTGAGAATAATAGGAAGCTGTGTACTTTCTGAATTCTATTTGCCGTAAAATTAGTACAGAAAAAAATCATAAAGTTTGTGCATTCAAATATCTCTCTTTTCTTTTCACAATGTCAAAGTAACTCAGATTTCTCTAGGAATGTTTAGGCAGAGAGACTGAACTTGGATGAATTGTATTCCTATGAGGAAGGGATCACTGAATTTCCCTAAGATATTACCTATGAGAATTTACTCTTTTCCATTGACTTTATTGAATCAGAGAATGAAACTTAGTGTTTTATCCATTTGCATTCTAGTCACTGAAGTAATTATAGCTATATGGTACCTAAAGTAGAAAGTGTGCTTCAAAATAAGGGCATTCTCTCAAATCATAATAGTTTCCACTATAAAAACTAAAGATGGTTCTTCTTCAATCCACTGTTTCAGAGAACTGTTATTAGTGGAGTCAAAACTTTAAATGGCTTTTGTTGTAAAATAAACAATTGGTATATGACATTCGATGAGAGGGATGGTTTATTGTGACAATGCAATCACTTTCAAGTATTAAATTTCAGAATGAAAACCATAAATCATTCACCTTGCCATTGTGAAGTTTGACTTATTCCTGTGGTCAACATCACTTATGGACACCAAGGACAAATGAGTCAAAATGACTTGAGGAAAAAAGTTTTAAGCAATAACTACATAGTTTTCATCACTTGCATAACTTTAAGTGTCAAATCTTCTCTGCTGTCTATTCATTAATGATCTATTGGCAATGATTATTTTTTCTATTTCAAGATAGATATTAACTTATGGTATAATATAGATTGACATATGATATAATTAAGGCCAGTTAAACATACCACGATTGTATTTACATATAAAAGTATATGCTTGAGTTTTACCACTAAAAACATTTTAAGACTATCTGCAATGAACTAATACATTCTTAGTAACATGGAAATAAATTTATGCTTATGTTACAGGTATAAAGTAGTTTATTCCACACACTTTATTAAAATAAATGTGTCAACTTATACTTTATTTTAGTATTAAATTTAATATTTATGCTGAGTGTGGTGGTTCATGCCCATAATCCCAGCAGCTTGGGAGGCTGAGTAAGGATGGTAAGGAGTTCAAAGCCAGCTGAAACAATGGCGAGGCAGGAAGCAACTCATTGAGACCCTATTTCTAAATAAAATACAAAATATTAAATAAATATGTAAATAAATAAATAAAATACAAAATAGGGCTGCAGATGTGGCTCAGTGGTTGAGTGCCCCTGAATTCAATCCCTAGTACCAAGACAAACAACAAAAATATTTATTTAATTATATTTGTTCATGATGCTCTAGAGTTTCTAAAATTTTAATTTGTATATAACCCACATCAGATCCTATTATAAAGCAAATTCTGATGTAGTATGTAGTATGTGGGGGAGAGGCTTAGAATTTCATTTCAAACACCATTGTGATACCAGTTCTGCCATTCTGCTGTTCACAAGTTAAGTATCAAACTAGTGTAAGCTTTTAGATATCAATAGATAAGTGATATAAAATATTTTCATTGCTAACAATAGTTAATTACCAATATGACTTTGCCTTAAAAAAAGAGGCAAGGGGCTAAGTACAATTTCTAGCTCTTCTTGTTTCTATTTCTTATTTTAATTTTAAATTGCTGCTATTTCCCAATGAGAAATACGTTTATTAATTACTTATCCTGATTTATGCAGCTAAAAATATGAGCATATTCAGTATTAATGTCCTTATATGGGGAATTTGTGACTTTTTATTTTTACCATACTATTAGTCATTCTCACTTCCTGCTGCATAAGAATCTGCATAACAATTTGCTTTATCTGCACAAGGCCCATCCTTAGTCTTTCTTTTCTAAAAACAGGAAGCATGGTAGATGTTAGTGCTAAATGTCACGAGAATTAAAATCACATATGATCTCTTCACTCTTTCACTTATTTATTTCTTTGGGGCTAATTACTGAAATACCAATATTAAGTGTCATTCAAAGTTTTTCTTTCAAACATGCAGTATCATCTAAAAGATGGGTTCAAAACAGACATCAGAATGGTTAAAGATGCATCATTTTGGAATTGTATAAGAAAACACAAGTATTCTGATTGTACATTTTTATTCAGTATTTTTCTATGCCAGAAAGTACAAAAAAATGTGAAATATACATATATGCATTTTAACAAATATATAGTTCTTATGCTTACTATAAAAATATTGTTATATAATTCTATTGTTCCAAGACTTAGAGTTTTCATAGTACCAACAACCACATGTAGACTTCACAGTGATGGAATTTCAGGTCAGCAGTTGCAAAAACAACAGTTGTTAGATGATTTTTAGAGGAGTTGGAACCACATCTCACAGGTTCATTTAAAATGGGAACAAAAATTAAATGCAGATTGTCTCAACTAGATAAATAATAGTGATAAAGATAAAATATAATACAGATATATATTTATCACATTTGAATGTCCAGTCTTGGGTTTTGTCACGATCTCTAAATATGCTATTTAAGTTCAATTATATTTATAAAAATAAATCAGGGAAAATATCAGACTTGATAGTGAGAGAAGAATTCACATAACAATAAGGTATAAATATGCCTTAATACTTTATTTTTTTAGAATGCAGGTTAAGGTTTCTAGATCTTCATATCTAGTTACCCATCAATAGCATATCACTAATCTAATTGAAATAATTATTTTCTATGTAATTAAAATAGTTTATCTTTAACTTAATATTTCCAGTTATATGAGTCGTTCCAAAAACTCAGATGTCTATCCTTTAGTATTGTTAACTTTTCTTTTTTATTGACCAAATGATAAGTAATTATGCTTAAGGGCACAATGTTTTGAAATAATTATACATGATAGAATAGCTGAATGAAGCTAGTTATCATATATCATCTCAAATACATATAATTTTTTTCTGATGTAGACATGAAAAATCTATATTCTTGAGAAACTTTCAAGGATACAATATATTATTTATACTTCCAAGCATTAGAATAATATTTTTTTTAATAATTTGATTTGTTAACGAGACAAAAAATATAGCTATGCATTCTTTGCTCTGGAAAAGGGAACTTTGAAGGTGTACATTCACTTAAGTGAGATGTTCCAGCATCTTTCAATGCTCTCTGAAGCACAATCACAATTATTTCTCATATCAAGAAAATCTTGGGCCCAGAACTATTCATAAGCAAATTGATTAGCTTTTTCTCAATCATATTACCAAGCAACAAAAGTAGAAGTCAGATTTTTTTATGATGATAATATCATAACAACAAAACAAAGTAAGGAATATAATACATTATTGATTCAGTCTAACTTAATTACTATAAATAAATGAAAAGCTGTAAATATGAGCCAATCCATTAATGACTTTGTAGCTCCTACTTATTTATTATCCCTCATTCCATCTGATTTTGATTCTGAGAACTATCAAAATTTTTCCTTCTTATTTTTCAATTTAGTAATTTGGTTTATCTTTAAGTGTAATTATTGTGTTAAATATATTTGAAGTAATCTTAACATATTAAATTGTTTCATTTTTAACTGACAATTTTTCAATAATATATATTATTTTGGTTATTAGCTATTTTAAGCTTATTAGCCTAGAGCTCTTAGAAATAAATCACTATAACTTTATCATCAGATACAATTTCATCAAAAATAAATTGTAAGTACTTCATGCACATTTGTTGAAACTGATTGGACAAGAAAATGAAATATTGCTCATCAACGAAGTGCTGCTGGCTATATGGTCATTTTTTGTCACAAAAACCTTTCAATTTGAAGTCATTATCCATCATGTAATCAAATTTACTTATTTTTAATCTTAGTCTAGTCAAAATTTTTATGTTTAATTTTCTTTATAATATTTTGAGAAACATTACACATTTTTCATTTACCTTAGATATAAATATACCCTCTAAAGGAAAAGTTTAAAAACTGCTAAATAGTTGGAGAGATGAAATTCTTGTTCAGTTAATATTATATATAATTGTAAGTGAAAAATATTTGTAATTATCAACTTTTAATTTTATTTTACTTACCACTTCAACTTCAATTCCCAAATTCATTTTGTTAGAGAGACTGTAGTAGCCATAATCAACTCCAATATTTTCTTGTATAAAATATGCCATGTGAAAATCAGTCCGTTTCTACAATTGTCAGGGAGAATTTTACTTCAGGGTATCTCATGAGTTGTTATTTTCTCATTATGAAATTCATGAGTTACAAGGAGTACTTTACAAACTAAGACTGACATCAACTATAAAATTTAAATTCTTATTAAAAAGCATGAAATTTATATTAATTAAATCATAGTAGAGTCTGTAATGAACAATTTGTTGTCTTTTAGGCCACAAGAGACTAAACATGTAGCAATGCAGTTGATGTTTAAAAGACAAAAGATGTAAGACAGTCATATCTTTCATGGATAAATTATATTCCATTCACTAATTTTCTGACCTTAAAGTATTTACATAACCTTAGTTCTCCATTTTCGGCATGCATTTATTGCATAACATTTACTATTATACTACACTGGCAATGGAGATATTAGGCTATTTGTACATATCAAAAACAAAATAAAACATTTATGCACCTTTGCATGATTCTCTACATGTTATGCTTTATATGTGAGTTTTCTTCCCAAAACTCATGTGTGAAAGAATGGGAGAAGGTTTAGAGAGAAAATGATTGGATGATAAGAGCCTTAACTCAATCAGTGAATTAATCCCTTTATGGGAATTAACTGACTGGTAACTGAAGGCAAATAGGTGTGGTTGGAGGAGATGGGTATTTGGCGGCAACCCTTTAGGGTATATATCTTTTATCCAGTGAGTGGATTCTCTCTCTGCTTCTTAATCATACCATAAAGTGAACCCCTTCCCTCCACCACATTCTTCCAGCTGGATGTTCTGCCTCACCTTGAGCCCTGAGGAATGTAGCCACTCTCTGGACTGAGATGTCTGAAACCATGAGAACCTAAAAAACTTTTCCTTCTCTAAAATTGTCCTTGTCAGGTCTTTTAGTCATAGCAGTGAAAAAGCTGACCAAAACAAGACATAACCTCAGGAAGTAGTATATTTTGACAGATTTCCATCATGTTCCAGGAAGTTCAGAAAGGCTATTAAGCAAGATGGTAAGGAAACTGCACTCAGGAAGTACATAAGCAGCAGAGTAATGTTCTATTTCTCTCATTTAAAATATTGAGTTTGAAGTTAATTTTCCATCCATTTACAAATTTATAAAATTTATTTAAATATATGGAAAATCACTAAAGTAAGTCAGGAAAACTTGAAAGTTTGCTCATGTCAATTTAATTTCCATTCTAGGCAATTTTCTAATTAATCTCTTCTCTCTGACTCAACATTCAATCTTCAATTAATACAGTTTTGGATCTGTTTGCTAAATAGAAACCCTAATATTCTGTATGCACAAAATAATTAGTTTGTGATTCTTATGTCCCTTAAGTGATATGTCCTATAATGGAGGAAACCCCCAAACCCTTGCAGTTACTAGCACAGTTCCTAAAGGAATATTCAAATACAAAACAATTATTACAGTGTTCATTTTGTGAAAGTATGAGGGTATGACAGTGTTAAGTATGAGTAGTGAAATATGTGTTAAATATTTCTTTGAAATAATAATAGCTCAAATTGAAAACTATAACTATAAATTGTTTATTATTTTTCCTTAAAAATTATGTGTTTCACAGATATCAAAAAGCTTTTAGCTTCTACCACATAGTCTGACATCACTTCATGTTATTGGTTTTTGCAATTTCAAAGTTTCATAATTCTTCTAGCTATTTCTCATGTGAGAAACAGTAACTCTTTACATGACAAATGAAACCAAAATATATACCAAACAGTAGTTGCATTTCTTCTGTTTTTTTTTTATAAACCTTTAATTAAATTTCAGAAAGTTAACTTTTTCCTATGGAATTTGAGTCTGTAAAAAATGATAGCACAGGGTAATTGCGTAGTCCCATGTTCTCAACCATACTAAACAGAAAGCAAACACACAGCGTATATAACACAGGTGTAAATTAAATCTATTTTTATGTTTTAGAGCCTAGCAATTTTCTTAATGCTATTTAACCATAGCATAATATGAAAACTCTACTAATAAATTAAAGGGCAAAAAAATGTGCTTCAGGTGTTAGTCTAGAATTTATGCTAGTGATAGATATTTTCTGCATTATTGAGCAGCAATTATCTTGCTTCACATATTACCACGACATTTTAGTTTTACTTTCATCCGAAATGGCTTCCAGTACCATGAGACCTAGAAGTAGATAAAATTTCATGGCATAGCGCATTTTTTAAGAAAACAGAAGCTGATCAAGCCATTAATCCAGAATTAGATGATTCTGTATAGATAGTTTTGTTGCTAGAGATATGAAGGCACAGATATGTTTGTACATCAATGTAACTTTGTGAAAAGCATGCTGTACTTTTTTCCCTTGCAAAAACATAAATAATGAGTGAAATTACATTTTACCATGGCTGATTATTGTTAGTGCTTGCACAGTACTTGCAAATGCCACTTTAGATTTAAAATTTCTATCACATGTAATTAATTAAAACACATAAGTTATGCAATGCTATTTAATTATGGTTTTGTATTTTATTAGAATATATTTTATTATCTACAAGATGCTTTTTGTAAAATAATATGATTTATATGTAACTTTCACATGCATACATGTATGTAGTGGGGAAAGTGACAAAATATAAACAAATATATATATTTAAACTTGGTAAAGTTATGAATATCTTATTACATAAAACATTTTACTGATTACCTATATTATATATCTTTGTATTTATACTATATAATCAAGATAGTATATGTAAAATGATATACATATGCACATATAGAGAGATATGTAGAGGGATATGGTGGAATGGTACATATATGTATATTGTAATTATTATGGTGTTTTCTCCAAGGTTTCCTTAAGGCACCACCTTATGTTGTTATTTTTATTATCATTTAACCAATCTTGAAGTGATAAAGCAAAGTGAATATGATCATTGTGTGTATATAAATGGCTAAGAATTGAGCAAGATGAACATGAATTAAAGAAACAAGAGAAATCGAGGATAATTTCTAACTACATGATTTCTATCCTACCTGAGTAACTGTGTGAATGATTTAGAGATATATTGTTTTGGGGGAGTAAGATACTTTATGGGTAACTCAAGTGGTCATATTTAAAATTGCTAAAATGTTGAAATATTAGTATTTCACATATTTGGGTTGTTATTTATTGTTCAGTTGAAGGAGTTCTTACGTTCTGCACATTAATCCCTTGTCAATTATACGATTTGCATATGCTTTCTCTCATTCTTGTAGAGTAGGTTTCCACTGTCATTTGTATCTTTTGAGAAGTAGAAGTTTGTAATTTTGTTGTAATACAGTTTATCTATTTTACTTCTATTTCCCATGTTTTACATATTATATTTAATAAATCAGAATATAAATCATAAATTTAGCAACTTAAACATTTTTGTCATGTTTTCTTCTAATATTTTTATAATTTTAGGTCTTAACATTTAGGCATATAATGGACTTTGAGTTAATTTCTGTATACACTGTAACAGAAGAGTAAAAATTCATTCTTTTGCATGTGGATATTCAATTTCCCCCAAAACAATTGTTAAAGAGATTATTCTTTATTTTAGTATCTTTGTCTTAGTACCTTTAACTTTGTTAAAATTCATTTGACTACATGTGCAGTTTATTTATGTGCACTTCCAGTGTTATTTAAAAATCTATACTCCAATGATTTGTTGTTAACAGAAATATGATAAATTTTATGAGATATGTACACAGTAGACACATGTAATTCAACAACAAATATTCTTTTTGCACAGTTTCTGAGAGATTTTTCTATATATTCAACATATTCTGCACATTTTTCCTTTTTCATATATTGCCTTGTGCTCAATCTTTAGGGAAACATTTAAAAATTGTTAAATAGCATGATAACTGTATGTATTTGTGCTTTATTAAATCTTATAGTAATTCTTTCTATTCTAGTTTGCAAAGAGTTTTTATCATTAATGAATTCCATATCTACTTTTAGATTTGCACTTATCCTACTGAGATAACTATATTACTTTTATACAAGTATTTCTGTGGGTTCAGAAATATTATGATTTTTTATTATTATTAAACCAGTTGAACTAATGGAATAAAATGAGCATGATCTTGGTTTATTATCCTCTTTATATTTCAGGAATATACTTGGTAATATTTTGATAATGACTATTGCTGTAATGTTCATGAAAAATTCTGGCCTATGATTTTTCTTGCAATTTCTTCATCATGTTTTGTTTTCAGAGCCATGCCTGTCTCAAAAAAAAAAAGTAGCTTCACCTTATTTCTCATATTTCTAAAGTTTTTTTTTTCCTTAAACATTAGGTAGCATTCTATATTAAGATTTTTTCTGACCTGGAAAGGTTTTTGGAAAGGTTTGTTCATAAGTTCAATTTTATATTATAGAGTAAGTGCTACTTAAGATTTTTTTTTGTTACATGTGTTGGGTTAGTTATGCCTTTTCAAGAAATTTGCATTTTTCTCCAGATATTGAAATTGTTTTAAAATGTCAAGTCTGTCTGTATATTTCTTTATTCTCATTATTTAAAATATCTATAATCTAGTGACAACTATGTCTTCACTTCTGATTTGGGAAGTTCGTCCTCTTTCTATTAAACCTTGATAATAATGTTTGGGTATATTTATTTAAATTTCTTTTTAAGAAATTAAGCTTATTCTTTTTAAAATTACCATTTAAAAATATTTTCTGTTGTTTTATAGTTTATTGTCATCAGATTGTCTCTTTATGATTTATTACCTTCTTACTTTTATTATAATTTTTTTTTCTGTTTCAAACTTGTAAATGTGAAAACATGTTATTGATCTTAAAATTATTTACATAATTACTATTTTCATATTCAAATCTGTGCATAAAAATTGATATATTTTTCCAATGCAAATTTATCCATTTTCCAATGAGCACTCTGTAGTTAGTTGCCTTACACATATTTTAGTATATGTATTTTCAGGTCATTGAGTTGAAAATACTTCCTAATTCCACCAAGGTTTCTTATTTAACTAATACACTATTTTATATTGCATGTTAATTTGCATTTTGGGATTTTCCATACAATTAATTGATAGTGCCTTTAGTTTCTTACTATGTTTTATTTCAGTACTTTGTAATGTTTGAGAAAGATTTTGATGTTCTTTCTTGTACATAGTCTGTTTTGGTGAAGGTTCCAGAGCTGAAGTGAGCAGGTGACAAGAAGTCTTTATGTTTAGAATTACCTCAATATGAATTGATTGAGGCCCTAAGAATATTATTGATATCCTGTATTGACTGGCTTTGTTTTTGTGCTTCTATTTTTAATTAAGGTAGTTTATTAAAGTTTAAATATATATTTATGAATTAATTTTATTCATTTCCTTGAAATTTCTTGCTTTGATAGCATCCAAATCTTCCTTTCTACAATCTTTCATTGATTTTAATAACAATTATTTAAATAATTTTGTAGTGTTTGTCCTAGAGCAGTCTGGGAAACTGTATCCCATCAAACTCTTTTTGGTGATGAGAATTTTCTGTATTTTGCACTGTTCAATATGATAGCTACTAACTATAAAAGATAATTTTCACCAGGTGCAGTTGGTGCATGCCTGTAATCCCAGCATCTCCACAACAAAAGTGATGCACTAAGCAATTCAGTGAGACCCTGTCTCTAAATAAAATGTGACTCAGTGGTTGAGTGCCCCTGAATGCAATCCCCAGTACCCAAAAACAAAAAGAACAATAAAACAAAACAATTTAAAAAAGCATTTTTATATTCATAATGTGACACATGCAATTCAGCAACTGAATTTTACAAAGTATTAAGTTCTAACTAATTTTAACTTAATGAGCTACATGTAGCCCAGGTATACTACAGTCTACAGTATATAATATGGATCAGAACTGAAATCTCTATTTTCAAATGAAATAGTGTTTCACCTGATAGTATCACATTTCAAATTGAATGCTGTGATTGCAGATTTAAGGTGAAACTGCCATGTTTAAAATAGGTTTTGATCAAACAATTTTCTTACAAAATTGCATGGAAGAGTGTTAAAAATATTCTACAGAGTAAAAGGTTTTCTAGGTGTGAAGAAGTTGAGATTTAAAAGTTGATATAATTTTTGGTAAGGCAAGATTTAATGTGGGACATTAGTTTAAGGGTCTAAGGTGAACTGGATGTGTTAGGTAGGTTAGTTAACGATGAACAGGTGGGTAGGGAAAAGGACCATGAAGTGCAAATAAAAAATACAGGGGTATAACGGACAAGCATCTGGAAGATGGGGACTGGTATGTCAAGAGCTCCACTAGGTTTAATTAAGAAAAGCTACAGTTTCTGGACCATGTTTTCAGTATCCAAGCCTCCAGAACTCTCTTTTATCACCAAAACTATATCACAACTCCCAGTTACCCTGATAGCCCAAACATCAAAATCTTCAAAGAAACTCAATTGAAGGACTTCAAAGGTAATAAATTAATTAAGGAAAGGATTTTACAACAAACCCATAGAGGGAAGAATAAACTCATTAAGGAGACAGAAATTGAAACAAACACCGGGAGGACTAAATTTCCCTTTTTCTCCAATTCTGTGAGCACCATACAATTCTCTCTTTAAGGTTGTACACATAATTCTTATGCTGTATATTGCACTAGTTTCTCACTTCCATTATTAAACTTTTGCTTACTATTCTGTGTTTCAATCAGATTCTTTCCAGTGAAGTCACAAGAAATGGTATACAAGATTCAGGAGTGCCCTGGATCCCTGGGGTAATCTCTTACCCTATAACAAAAGCAAGTATTACTATATTTTTAAAAAGTAAAATAATAAAAACCTAAGAGATCATTTTTAAAATTTATTTTTTTCACAACAATGTGAACTTTAAGCATTTATGACAAAAGAATAGAAATTGCTTAGACACCAAATAATGGCTACATTATCCTTTTTACTGCAAACCACAATTTCTGAAGGGTTCTTGTAAGAATGATATAAAAATATGACTATAATACATGTAACTTAGGTCCTCAAAAATGGGATTTAAGTGTTAATTTTTCTATTTCATATTTCTAGCTTGTAAAAATATTTGGCTTTTGAAAGTGTATTGCTAATGATTTTGATAATTATAATGGTAATTGATACTGTTGGTGTGTCCAGTTGGGGTTCAGGTACTTGGCATTCTTAACAAAGAATTGAGCAAGATGTACAAGACTTAAAACAGCACAGATTTATTGAAAGTGAGTGACACTTCATAGATAGAGTGGAGTGAGCTAAGCTAGAGAGCAGCTCAAGGCCTGGAAGTCTGGTCAAGTCTTCTCTTGTGTGCTGTTCCTTTGTCCCCTCTCTGCACAGACCTGATTGAAGACCTTGCTCCATTTGTCCTCATTGGTTGCTTTATTTTCACCTCATTAGAATCCAGCTTCAGTTGGTTACCTCATTTCATCTGATTAAAATACATAATCTGTGGCAGAAATTGCCAGGATGATAAGCTGTCAATGGTAGAGTTGTCATGGTAATAGGACTTATCCTAAACAGGACGTGAGGATTCATCTATCTGTCTTGTACTCCAGCTGACATTTTGCTTCTATTCTCCTTCTGCATTTTGACATCCATAAACTCTTACCTCAATAATGACCATGATGGTGATTACTAATTAGTAACAGTTAAGATTGTAAGATCCAAAGAGAACTCCCCTAAACTCAAATTTGTGCATTCTTTCATAGTCACAGTACATAAAAACTGAGGAAAATAAGCAGACTCATCTTCTTAGGAATCTTGTGACAATTAAATAAATTCAGTAAGTATAACTTGTTAACATACTTTCTGGTCCTAAGAGACATTAAACTATTGCAATTTGTTTTTTTTTTTTTTGTTTTGTTTTTTAAAGAGAGAGTGAGAGAGGAGAGAGAGAGAGAGAGAGAGAGAGAGAGAGAGAGAGAGAGAGAGAGAGAATTTTTAATATTTATTTTTTAGTTCTCGGCGGACACAACATCTTTGTTGGTATGTGGTGCTGAGGATCGAACCTGGGCCGCACGCATGCCAGGCGAGCGCGCTACCACTTGAGCCACATGCCCAGCCCCGCAATTTGTTTTTAATTATTGATAATTAGTATTATGTACCTTCTTTTGGTTGTCATATAAGAATTTCTGAAGTAGTATAAATAATGCTGAGATATGAAAGATGTGAAGAATAAAAGTTAACTAGAAAAAAAATGAGGTAGAGGTGGTTCAAAGATAAGACTAGAGTAGTTGGTAATGCATATTAGGAAAACTAGTGGATTTTAGTATGGAAGAAACCTGGAAAACAGATAAGAAATTGAGGCATGTGGAACAGAGATCAGACTAGCAAGAGAAAACGATGTGCAGTTTTGCCAGAGAGCAATAGAGATGTATTAAAGTGTTTAAAATATGGATGTATTGCTCATTTACTGTAGAGTCCATACATTCTATTGTCTATGTAGTACAGGGAAGCAGCACAGATGTGTGAAGTATTAAGGGTAAGACTCTGGAATGAAGTAAGAGGAGTCACACCATTTATAATATTTCACATTCAGAAGAACACATCTAACACCACCATATTCTACAATCCAATTTAAGATAAAATCTACCACTTTAATCAGGTAAATATGTTATAGAATTAATAGGTAAGTAAAAATTTCAAGATGATAATATATATCCTAAGTGCCATGGCATGAATATTTGTGCCCAACCCTTACTCCTGTTGGAAATTAACTTGTTGAAATCCTAATCTTCAAGGAGATTGGATAGGAAATGGGAACTTTGTGAGGTGATTAGGTCCTTAGGGTAGAACCTTATTAATGCAATTAGTACACTTATTATAGAGGTCCCAGAGAGCTGCCTCATCGTTTTTCATAATAAGAAGTTGCCTTTCTTCCATGAAACAAGGAACATGTCCCCACTAGACACTGAATCTACTGATGCCTTTGTCTTGAAATGTTATGTTTCCACTAGTGAAAAATAAATATCTGTTTTTATTCAACCACACAGTCTATTATAATTCCCCATAGGAGCCTTAATGACTGATAAAATTTTGATATATGCACATTTATCCTCTTTCATAGATTTGTATATATACGTAATTTTAAGAAACAGAAATAGTTGAGATATAGTTAACCTCAGAAAACAAAAACAACCAAGAAATACATAGAGGAAGTTAATGTGTAATTAAACACCTTATTACTTGTGAGTTTTCTCTTTCCAGATTTGAGGTATTAGGAGAGAAAGAATGTAGAATATAATATAAAAGTGTGAATACTCTGACAGTGGATGTTATGGATCAAATGTTTTCGTCTCCCCCAAATCCACATGTTGAATTGTATTTCCCATGAGGTAGTAAAAAGGAGGAAAGACTGTGGGGAACTGGTTAGTTTCTGAGGTAGAGCCCTCATGAATAATTAGTTCCCTTATTAGGAAATACATAAGAGCTTACTCAGCTTCTCTGTCTGTCTTTTTCAGTCTCTCTATTTTGCCTTGTGTTTTCCCTACCTACTTTCCTCTTCCCCTGCTTCCCCTCTCCACCTTGTGTGGAGACAAAGCAAACAATCTGCAAATCAACAGGCAGGCCCTTACACCAGCTCTGCCAGCACCTTGACATAGGTTTTCTCAGCCTTCAAAACTGTGAGAAATGGAGTCACCAAGACACTGAGGATCAAGATTTCTAAGGATTTAAAAAACAAAAGAAAAAAAAAAAAGAGTTTTTGTAGTTATTGCCATCTGCTGATTGAGTTTACATTTTTAAATTTTTTTTTCTTTGAGGGGTCATGTCCTCCACGAATTGAAATTGCCATTTTAATATTGTTCACTGAAGGTTTTGGATAGTAAAAATAGATAGGATTTTTAACTTTTGACTTCATAACCTCATAGTGAGAGCTTAAGAGGAAGAAGCATAGAAAATATGAATTATTGCTATTGCAGTAGTAAAATCAACAAACTTTTAAAAAATTATATTTTAAGAAAAGTAGGCATTTTAGGATACCAAAAGGAGAACTGAAAACAATACTCATTATTATGGAACTTAATATACAAGTAAATTACTGCTGAAATAATGCTTTAAGCAATGAGAAATTAAATGTGAGAAATTTTGTCTCAATATCTGTCAGACTGGAGAATTTAATTTCTTCCTAATGCTTTGAATTAAGAAAGTGGACAATGGTTTAATTTTGTTTTTATTGAGTAGTTATTGAAATAGACATTATTTGTTAGACTGAAGCCTATTTTTTAAAAAATAATTAAAATATTACAGTGTTTCTGGGTCTTTTTTGACATAACTTAAACTCATATTATCTGTATGACTCTCTAAATTGAGAACATTTTGTACTCATAACTATTTATGATCAAATGATAGTTGTTAAAAATTTAATTAAAATTATTTTGTTTATCAGAGAAAAATAAGCTATTGCCTGAGCATATATAAATGCACATAATCACATATACTGTAGTAAATATTTGTACTGTGTATAATATCTTGAATGCCATAAGAATATTCAAATTGTTATAAGTAAAATTTCTCAATATGGCTATACTTCCATGGAAAAGATTCAGTGATTACACTGGTTGGCATTTGAAAAATGGGTAGTGAATAATGTAAACTATCATAATTAATTTTAAATATTCTGATTGCTGTTGCTTTTAAATTTGGAAAGGAATATAGCCTGACCAAAAACAAATTAATTAATATTCTCACCCAGAAATACATTTCCTTGTTTGTGTGAAAATATGCTATTAAAACAAATAGGCTTTACATGCCCACTGAGCTGATGAATCCCATCACTGACTCACTTTTCCTTATGGCATATTTTTATGACTGCTATTCTGACACTGTTAATAACTTGCACAATAGTAATCACAAGCTTTCCCCCATTTTTATTGTGCTAAACATCCTATTCTTTATGCAACAGCCAACAAGAAAACACTGATGGGGAGCCTCATTTTGATAGTAACTAGAGTATTTTTATATAGAAATTTTACTCTACACAAGTTAACAACATTAATGTGGATTTGGGTTTAAGATGCACTTTCAATATACTTAATACTATTATTTTGACCTCAGAAAACCTCTGGCAAAGCCTGTTTAAGAGATAATGTTTGCACATGGAAATAGAGGAGAACATGCAACATGACATTGAGCTGCTCCTTATAGAGGCCTATACTTATAAAAGTAAAAGCCCATAAAATGGCTGAGATGATACATGTAAAAAGAATCCTGGTTCATAATTTTATCATCTGGAATGTATAAGAGAATTATATTCATTTGCTGAATCTAATTATTTCTAAAAACAAACTGTAATTTTAAGACTAGGAAGACAAATTTGATCACTTCTATCCACATTTCTTAAATGAAAATCTTGTCTCAAATTATGCTTATATATTATTTCAGTGTTAGACACAAATTTGAATTAAGAAAACATAGTGAGAGAAATTGATAAATAAAAATCGTCATTAAACAGAATAGAAGAAAAATTGTTTTCTATAACAGGTATTGGGATTATTAACTTTTCATATGTACGAAAAATAAAACTTAACTCGTATTTTCTACCTGAACAAAACTCCATTGTATATTAAAATTTAAATTGAAATCATATATCATAATATATTAAAATACATTCATGATATGGATGTAGTATTTCTAAACTACTACACACAAAATCTCTTACACAAATGAACTGATTAATTATTTAAACTATTAATATTAAAAACATCAACAAAGGGAAAAAAGAGAATAAAATTGAAGTGTCCTTACAGACAATATTCACAGCTTACATAGTTAAAATGTTATGAATAAAATATTGTACATATCAGTAAAATATTGTGCATATTTGCATATGCAACTATAGGAGAAAAATAAACTATAAATTTGGTAAGACACTTACTTTTAAAAGTAGGTTAAATAGGTTTTCCTCAAAGTCCAATATGAAAAGACCCTCCCTCTAGTTATCAAGAAATTTAAAAAGCAATGAACTTATGCTTATGACTAAATTTCTAAAAAAAAAAAAAAGTATTTTCAAAAAGAAAATATATACATATAATATATATATATTACCAGGGAAATATGCATTTTGAAGTGAACTCAGCATGCTGATACATGATTATAATAAAACATTGTTCAGCATTACAGATGAATTTCTGGTAAATGTCACATAAAACTTTAAAATTTGCTTTTGTTTAAATATAAAAATGTTGTTTCTAGTTTTTCAATAAAACCAGTTAAAATTTTTAGTTTCATAATGATTTAAAATTTTATTTTAACACTTATAATAAACTTTAAAAACAAACTTTAAAAAATAGTAAATGACAGAAGTTATTATCTATGGGAATTGACCAAATTTATTATTATTATTATTTAATTTTTGGAAAGGCAGCTCTAAAATTATTATTACAGCAGCTTGAAGAAACCATATTCAGTATTGCCCTAGCATGTTTATTAAGGCACTTCATGCAGCTCTGATTATTCACCTGTAGTCACATATATTTTCATAAGTAATTAAAAATAATAATGATAAGTGTCCATGTTCATGGACCACTTAACTCAGTACAAACATAGTTTTGAAGTTTCTGCATTTTTAATCCTATTTAACCATTGCATTTGCCCTGTGATATAGATTTTATTCTAACACATCTTTGTTTTTCTCATGCAAAAATGTATGACATGAAAGTTTAATTAACTTGCCCCCAATAATTCTTAAGTGGTAGAGCTTGAATTTCCCTTTAGATATTTGCTTTTGTATCAGGGCTCTCAAACACTATTTTGAACTCCCATCACTATAAGATATTGTGTTATAGTACAAAGCTATAAAGCAACAAACCATAATCTAACCAGTTCTTCTTTTTTTTTAACCATCTTCTCTTCTGCTGAATTTTCCTTCTCTGGAGAATTTTAATTTGCTGAATGAAATTGATTCTTCAGGGAATTTTCACTTCATTCAGGAGCCTGGTGTAAAATTACAAAATGCTGGCAGAGACCTTGGACAGAAATTATCTTGTGGTGGAGCTTTTAGTCTCTCAGTGGAGAAGGGCAAGTCTATACATAATCCACCTAATGTAAAACATTCAACATTCTTATTGTAGGACTTCAGAATACAGGTAACCAGAAAATTCAGATAATCCTGAGAAAAAAATAAAGTAGATAACAGATAATGGATTGGAGTATTATGTCCCTTTTAAGTAGGCAGCAGCATTAGAGGAATGTTGCAATGAAATAAAAACAGCATCCAGTCTCAATTCCCAGATATCTAATTTTTCAAGAGATTCATAATATAAAAATGTAAATCAGAATATAATAATTTGTGTGAAAAATGTGATGATTATATTTAGCAAAGAACGCTTATAATTTTAAATTATAATATTATTTGATATAAAATATATTTACAAGCTAATTTGACATGTAAGCAATTTTATTAAATTTATGAATATATAAATTTCTACAGATCTCTTTTGTGACCAGAATATAAATACTGAAATCCACAGACTTTTTCATATATATATATATATATATATATATATATATATATGTATGTATTTACACACACACACACACACACACATATATGAAAAATCTGTGGAGTTCACTATTTATATTCTGGTCAAAAAAGGGAAGTGTGGAAATATGAAAATATTATTTTAAAAAATATATATTTATATTTATTATTTATTTGGAAGGGTATACTAGGGATTGAACCCAAGGACATTTTACAACTGAGCTATATCCCCAGTTCATTTTGATTTTTTAGTTTGAGACAAGGTGTCACTGATTTGTTGAGGCTATCCTTGACTTGTAATCTCCCTTTCTCAGACTCCAGAGTTGTTTGTAAATTAGGCATATACCAGTGTCAGAAAGTATTGTAAAGTGTCTTGTCTGATCAGGCCAGGTTTATCTAATAACTAATGTTCATTCAGTCCCTTAAAAAATCTCCTAAATTTTTTAAATTGATTTATTATTTAATTATCTGAACATATTTATTAATAATACTTATTAATTATTTAATACAATTACTATAATTTAGAAAAGAAACTGAATCAGTACATTTAAATTATTCTCTGTGTAACACTGGGCCAACTATTGGATCAGAGAGTCAAAGATTGTTTTAAAGTCATATCATATTTGCTCTACTCAGCAAATTCAACCAATAGTTTTGTTTCAAATTCAAAAGTAAACAAACTCTACAAAAGGAAGTATGAATTAGAGAAGCTTATTAAAGTATATTTTACTACTATTGGTCATTTTCTAATTTCTCAGCAATAATTAGTTCCTCATAGTATCACCTAAACAACTTTGTAGATTACAAAACAGAAGTGACAAATTTCGATTTGTGATTTGGCTTCAAGTAAACACATACTTGAAGAACAATCACAAAGCCCAGGTTTCATTGGAGAGATGTCAAAATACATTAGGGGCAGATGTGAAAACGAACATCCACACACAGATAAGCATACAGGATTTCTAAATTGAGTTTTGTTTTATTTTCTTATGCTTAATTTTGTTATCAATATGTGCTGCAGCCCGGCTGGCTGGGCAAAATAGCCGGCGGGGGGGTGATGAACAACTTGTGTACATTGATACAGCAGGAGTGAGAGCCATTTATTGTAGGACGGGAGGGGTATTTATACATTCCACACAGCTTATCTAATTATCATAAACTCAATACCACTGGCTTTACTTCACAAACCACTTCCTCTGGCAAAATGCCAGGCGCCATCCAGACTTGTTTACAGACGCTAACATTTGCCAGGCACCATCCTGACTTGTTTACAGACTCTAACAAATATGAATTATTTAAAAAATGCATGGGTAGGGCTGGGGATATAGCTCAATTGGTAGAGTGCTTAGAGTGCTTTCCTCACATGCACAAGGCCAGGGGTTAAATCCCTAGCAACACACACACATGCACACACACACACACACAATGCATGTGTAGGCTGAAAGTTTTATGTTTCTGTATATCTAACTGAATGACAAATGAAGAGACTTATATCCCAAACCACTATTTTTAGCAAATGAGCTAGATGAAAATATCTTAAAGAATTAGTAACAGAGAGTAAGTTTGATTTAGGGGGAAAAAAAGAAAAGAAAAGAATATGTAAAGTCTGCTAAAATATATAAAATAATTCATTAAATATTTAAATTAAAATTAGGTGATATCAGTGAATTAGTGGTTTTTACATGTTATCCATGAGCCAGTAGCATTGACAAAACATGGGAAATATAAATTATTATGGTTTGGATGTGAGGTGTCCCACAAAAACTTACAGGGGAGACAATGTAAGAAGGTTCAGAGTAGAAATGATTGGTTTATATCCTTAACATAATCAGTGAGTTAATCCCTGATGAGGGACAAATTAAGATAATTATACCCTCATGGGATTAACCGAGCGGTAACTGGATGCAGGTGGAAAATGTCTGGAGGAAGTGGTTAGTTGGGTGCATGGCTATGAGGTATATATATATTTGTGCCCAGTGACTGGACAGCCTCTCTCTGCTTCCTGATCATTTTGTGAGCTGGTTCCTTCTGCCACACTCTTTTGCCAGGATGTCCTGCCTCACTTTTAATCCCAAGGGATGTAACCTGCTCTCTACAGATTAAGACCTCTGAAAGAGTGAACCCCAAAATAAACCTTTATTCCTCTATAGTGGTTTGGATCATTTAAGTCTCAGAAGCCAAAAAACAACTAAAATGGAAATCTTCACACTTCACCCCAGATCTATAAAAAATTAGTCTGAAGATAGGGGTGAAAATTCTGTTGAAATTAGATTTGTCTTCCCCTTCTAATGGTCAGATTGCAAATACTTCCTTCTATTTACATTAAAGCAAGAAAGAGATCATAGGCACTTTTTATGTTAAAAGTATCTTTGCCCAAGTGAACAGGTGAGACTGGTCTTGGATTTTTGATCCTCTTTTCTGGGTCACTGGGGATGTATTTTTGGCGTACATATTTTGTTCTTAGTGAGCCAGAGTTAGTCTCTCTCTGCTTCCTGATTGTCATGTCCTGAGTACCTTTCCTCTTTCCATAATGTTGTTCTGCCTCATGTCAGGCATAGAACAGTGAAGCCAGCTATCTATAGACTGATATCTCTAAACTGTGAGCCCCCAAATAATTTTTTCCTCCTCTGTTCTTGCTAAGTCTTTTTGATCACAGTAGTGAAATAGGTGACTAAAACAAAGACCATTAATTGACACGGGGTGTTTCTCATTGCCTCTTTGTGCCATAAAATTATTACTTAATCAAAAGCAGCATTTCATAGGTGGCAGGGCAGTGAATAGAACAGGTGATAGGACACCAAGTTCACATATAAATGTAGAAAAAAACAGTAGCAACAAGGAAGAGAAATTCATATTAAGAAAAATTCATTCATCTAATAAAGAAAAAATACCTCTTCTTTAATTTGGTAACCAACCTGACACTGATAACAAGTTTTTTTTTTTGTTGCTGTTTTTTGTTTGTTTTTGTTTATTTTGTTTTTTATTCATGTAAAATATCTTATTAGTGGATCAGCACAAGTCTGCACATTTGACAGATGGTAAAAGTCTCATGAATGCTGGTAGATGTTACAGTCAGTCATGACTTAATTACCAGATATAACCATGGCTGAGCAAAGAAGCTGATATTCATGATAGAACTGGCTATTTGATTTTCCTGATTATCAAGATCCTCTTCTATAATGGCTGAACTTTGTGAGCATTCAAAGAAGATATAAAATATGATCAAAATATCTACCTCACTATTAATGTGGAATATCTTCCTTTACAAACTTACTTTTAATAAATTAATGCAATTTTTTTTGTGCAGCCAATTCAATACAAAGGAAGATGAGCATCAAGGTGCACCTTTGACTTTGTGAACATTGAAAGAAATTTCTCCAATTTTTCTACATACTCACATAAATATGAGGTTTAACACTAACATCGGGTTTCTTCAGTGGTGACAAATAACATTGAATATGTTTATTGCTTTGGGTAATGTAGTCATTTTAACAATATTGAATCTGTCTATCCAAAAACATGGGAGGTTAACCCATCTCATAATATCTTCTTCAACTTATTTCTTCAGGGTTATATAGGTTTTGAGTAGAGATCTTTCACCTCTTTAGACAGATTTATTCCTAGGGTTTTTATTATTTTTAAGCCACTGTAAATAAAAAGAATTTTCTGTTTCCTCTACAACCAGGCTAATTTTTGATTCAGAAAAAAGCTATCACTTTGAGAATGTTGATTTTGTACTCTGCTTCTTTGCTACAATATTTTTTTTATCAGATTTAATGTCTTCTGTTGGAGGTCTCCAGGTATTCTAAACATAGAATCTTGTCATCAACAAACATAATTTTACTTCTTATTTTTCTTTCTGTATCACTTTAATACCCTTCTCTTGCTTGATTACTCAGCTAGAATTTGAAGAGCCATATAGAATAAATTTGGTGAGAATGGACACCCAGATCTTTTTCGTAATTTTGGAGAAAATGCTTTCAATTCTTCTTCATTTATTATTGTGATAGCTTTGGGTTTGTCATGCATAGTTTTTATAACTTAGAAGTTAATTTCTTCTATCCCTTACTTCCTCTACATTTTTAACATGAACAAATAATAAATTTTGTCAGACACAATTTTGTTCACCCAGTTATTGTTCTTAATTCGACTGATGTGTTAAATTATGCTTATTGATTTTTAAATGTTATCTCTATCAAAATAACACTGGTATTTTTCAACAGAATCATGAAAATCAGTCTCCAAATTCACATGGAAGAAAAAAAATCCTAGAATTGCAAAATAATTCTGAGCAAGAACAACAATGCTGATGTCACATTATACTACCCAGCTATAGGGAAAAAAAATTACTATAATGTTGACCTAAAAGCATGTATGAAGACCAATGGAGCAGAATATAAGACACAACAACATATCCACATAGATATAGTGAAAACAAAAGCATCAAAAATACAAATTTGAAGAAAGACAGCATTTTAAACAAAAGGTACTGGAAAAACTGGATATTGATATGTAAAAGAATGAAATTAAACCTCTATCTTTCACCCTGCATAGAAGTCAATTCAAGTGGACTGAACACCTAGGAATTAGAAAAAAAAAATGCTACTTCAAAAAGAAAACAGGGATAACACTATATGGTATAAACACAGACAATAACTTTCTTAAAAAGACTTATAAAGCTCATGAAATAAAACCAAAAATCAATAAATTGAAGGGCATCAAATTAAAAAGCTCCTGCACAATAAGAGAAACAATTTAGAACATCTCAAGAGTGAGCTTACAGAAAGGGACGAAATCCTTGCTAGCTACTCTTCTGACAGAGGAGTAATATTCAGAATATACAATGATCTCAAAAATACAAAAACACAAATAACCCAATCAATAAATGAGTAAATGCTCTAAACTGACATTTCTCAAAAGAGAGTGTGAACAAATGAATGAAAAAAAAAAGTTTCAATATACTTAGCAATCAACAAAATGCAAATCAAAACTGCATTGAGAGTTTTTTCCCACTCGAGTTAGAAAGGCAACCTCTAAGAATAAAAATAATCAATCCTAGTGAGAATGTAGTGAGAAACAAATAAGTATACATTGTCGATGGGACTGTAGATTAGATAACCACTGAAGAAATCAGTAGAGATTCCTTAAAAGAATAGGAATGAAACTATCATATGATATAGCTATTTTTCCCTGATATTTATTCCAAAGTAAAGTCAGCATACTGTAATGAATACGTGCACATCAATGTTTATTGCACAAACTTTACAATAGCCACATTATGAAACCCACCTAAGTGTCTGTCAATAGATGAGTAAAGAAGAGTAAAGGAAAGGTTGTACATACACGCACACGTGCGCGCGCGAGCACACACACACACACACACACACACACACACACAGGGTCTCACTAAGTTGCTTAGGGTTGGCTTCAAACTCATGATCCTCCTGCATTAGCCTCCAAAGTTGCTAGGATTACAGGCATGTACCACCATGCTAGGCCAATAATTTTTTATAGGAAGTAATTTTTTTCTCAAATTGCTGATGGAAATGTAAAAATTACAATTACTTTAGAAAAAATACAGAATTTTTTTTACAAACATAAATTAGCATACAATTCATCTATCCCACTCCTATCATGTGTGCTACACCTTACATATGCAATGGCTTTATCATATAGGAACAAATGCTCTGTAATAAATATTTGAATTCAACCTCTGAATAATTGGTTCCTAATTCTACCTGCATATGAGAGCTCTCTCTGACACACAAACCCATTGCTTAGGCATATCAGCAAATTGAATTAGGATCTCTAGGAATGAGTCTGGCCATCATTGTACTTAATGAAGCAAACCCAGTAGGAGATCAGAGCTATGCCACACATTATCACAAGAGACATTATTACAACTTGCATAAATTTTTCACTCAATTAAATAGCCATAAGAACATTCTTTGGCATATTTTACAGGCAAATCTTAAGATCACTATTTCAATTGTAACAATGAGCAAAGTACTTAATTATTTATACCAATACAATATTTGAAGTATAAGAAATTAAGAAAAATTATATATTTTAATTTGAAATCTAGTCCCACCAATGATAGTTATTTATCATTTAAAAGGTGAATTTGAAATTCTATTTCCCTTTTAAAAATATTGTTTTCTAAGAATATTCAGATGAGTGCCACAAAATAAATGTAATCTGTTTAGAAGAGTATTTGTCAGTTTTAATGTGTTATAATAATATCACAAATTCTTATTAGCATTAGTATCATTATTTTTTGACTGTATAGCCCTTTTATTTATTTATTATTTTTTTAAAAATTTGTTTGTTCAAATTAGTTTTTCATGGAAGTGGTATACATTTTGATTCATAGTACACAAATGGAGCACAGTATTTCACCTCTCTGCTTGTATACAATGTAGAGTCACACCATTCGAGCAATCAAACATGTACCTAGGGTAACCATGTCCATCTCATTCCACCATCTTTTCTACCTCTGTGATCTCTCCCTTCCCCTCCCTGTCCTTTGCACTATCAAAATTTCTCCCATTCCTCTCATTCTTCCCCCCCTCAACCGCACCACATATGGATCAGCATCCACTTATCAGAAAGAAAATTTGGCCTCTGATTTTTTGGGGATTGGTTTACTTTTTTTGTTTTTGAGGCAATTGTAAATTGGGTAGTTTTTCTAATTTCTCTTCCAGAGGATTTATCATTGATGTATAGAAATGCATTTGATTTATGGGTGTTGATTTTATGTCCTACTACTTTTCTGAATTTATTTATTGGTTCTAGTAGTTTTCTGGTAGAATTTTTCAAATCTTCTAAGTATAGAATCATGTCATCAGCAAATAGTGATAGTTTGAGTCATTCTTTTCATATTTGTATCCATTTAATTTCTGTTATATAATTTTGCCCTGGCTAGAGTTTCAAAGACTATGTTAAATAGAAGTGGTGAAAGAGGGCATCTCTCACTTCTTCCAGTTTTTAAATGCTTTCAATTTTTATCCATTTATAATGATGTTGGCATTGGGCTTAGTATAGATATCTTTTCACAATGTTGATGTATGTTCCTATTATTCCTAGGTTTTCTAGTGTTTTGAACATGAAGGGGTGCTGTATATTGTTGAATGCTTTTTTTGCATCTATTGAGATGATCGTGTGTTTCTTATCTTTAAGTCTATTGATGTGATAAATTGCATTTATTAATTTCTGTATGTTGTACCAACCTTGCATCCCTGCGATGAACCCAGAATTTTATAAAGAAGTTTTGCATCCATGTTCATTAGAGATATTAGTCAGAAGTGTTCTTTTTTTGATTTGTCTTTTCCTGGTTTGAGAATCAGGGTGAAATTGGCTTCAGAGAATGAGTTTGGAAGTTTTGCCTCTTTTTCTATTTCCTGAAATAAATTGAAGAGTATTGGTATTATTTCTTTTTAAAATACTTCTTTAAAGGTCTTGTAGAACTTCACTGTGTATTCATCAGTTCCTGGACTTTTCTTTGTTGGTAGACTTTTGATGGCACCTTCTATTTCGTCACTTGAAATTGATATGTTTAAATTTTGTATATCATCCTGATTCAATTTTGGCAAACTATATGATTCTAGAGATTTGTCAATGTCTTTGATATTTTCTATTTTATTGAACTACCAGTTTTCAAAATAATTTTGAATTATCTTCTGTATTTCTATAGTGTCTGTTGTTATGCTACCTTTTTTATCGTGTATATTAGTAATTTGATTTTTCTCTCTTCTTCGGTTCCTTAGCATGTCTAAGGGTCTGTCAATTTTATTTATTTTTTTCCAAGAACCAACTTTTTGTTTTGTCAATTTTTTAATTGTGTCTTTTGTTCCAATTTTATTGATTTCAGCTCTGATTTTAACTATTTCCTGTCTTCTACTGCTTTTAGTGTTAATTTATTTTTCTTTTTCTAAGGCTTTGAGATGTAGTGTTAAGTCATTTATTTTTTGATTCTTTCTTCTTTTAATGAATGAACTCCATGCAATGATCTTTCCTCTAGAACTGCTTTCATAATGTCCCAGAGATTTTGATATGTTGTATGTGTGTTCTCATTCACTTCTAAATTTTTTTTAATCTCCTCCTTGATGTCTCTGTAATCCATTGTTCATTCAGTAGCATATTGTTTAGTCTCCAGATGTTGGAGTGAATTATATTTCTTATTTTATCATTGATTTCTAATTTCATTCCATTATGATCTGATACAATGCAGGGTAGTATCTCTACTTCTTTATATCTGCTAAGAGTTGCTTTGTGGGATAGTATATGTTCTATTTTAGAAAAGGATCCATGTGTTTCTGAGAAGAAAGTGTATTCTCTCATTGAAGGATGAAATATTTTATATATGTCAGTTAAGTCTAAGTTGTTGATTGTACTATTGAGTTCTATAGTTTCTTTGTTTAACTTTTGTTTGGAAGATCTATCTAGTGATGATAGAGGTATGTTAAAGTCACCCCAAATTATTGTGTTTTGGTCAATTTAACTTTTGAACTTGAGAAGAGTTTTTTGAAGAACAAAGATGCTCCATTGTTTGGGGCATATATATTTATAATTGTTAAGTCTTGTTGGTGTATAGTTCCCTTGAGCAGTATGTAGTAACCTTCTTTATCCTTTTTGATTAACTTCAGCATATAGTCTACTTATTTGATATGAGGATGGAAACCCATGCTTGCTTCCACAGTCCATGTATGATTTTTCCCAACCTTTCACTTTCCATCTGTGAATATCTTTTCCTATGAGATGAGCCTTTGCAGGCAACATATTTTTGGGTACTTTTGTGGGTATCCAATATACTAATCTATGTCTTTTGATTGATCAGTTTAGGCCATTAATTTTCAGGGTTATTATAGAGACATAATTTGTATTCCCAGTCATTTTTGTTTACTTTTGGTATTTAATGTGACTTGGTTTCTTTTCTGATTAGGTTTTCCTTTGATGTAATACATCTCTCTGTTGACTTTCATCATTGTTTTTCATTTCCTCTTCATGCAATATATTGCTGAGGATGTTCTGTAGTGCCAGCTTTCTAGTAGTTGTAAATTATTTTAACTTTTATTTATCATGGAAGGTTTTTATTTCATCACCAAATCTAAAGCTTAGTTTTGCTGGACATAAGATTCTTGGTTGGCATCCATTTTTTTTTTTAAGAACTTGATATATGTTGTTCCATGATTTCCTGGTTTTTAGGGTCTGGGTTGAAAAATCTGCTGAGATACGAATTGGTCTCTCCCAATATGTGATCTGATTCCTCTCTCTTGCGGCCTTTAAGATTCTATCCTTATTCTGTATGCTAAGCATTTTTATTATAATGTGCCTTGGTGTTGATATGTTGTAATTTGGTGTCCTGTAAGCCTCTTATTTGTTTTTCCAATTTGTTCTTCATGCTTGGGAAATTTTTTGATATCATCACATTGAAGAGATTGAGCATTCCTTTGGTTTGAAACTCTATGCCTTCCTCTATCCCAATAACTCTTAGGTTTAGTTTTTTGATGCTGTCCCATAATTCTTGGATGTTCTGTTCATGGTTTCTTACTATCTTCACTGTGTGATCAACTTTACTTTCCAGATTGTATACTTTGTCTTCATTATCTGATGTTCTTTCTTCCAAGTGATCTAGTTCCTTGGTTATGCTTTCAATTGAGCTTTTTATTTAATTTATTGTATCCTTCATTTCAAGAATTTTTTTTTCTGAATCTCTATCTCCTTATTGAGGTAATCTTTGCTTTCTGTATTTGCTTGTATAGCTCTTAATCAAAATGATATTTTTCTGCCTATTACTTGCTCTCTTATATCATCCTTTAATTCTCATAAAATTGTAATTATTTACATCCTGAACTCTCTTTCTCTGACATTTCTTCTGCTGTGCTGGCAATGGATTCTAATACTCTAGTATTTTGGTTTGTTTGGGGGCTTTCTTCCCCTGTTTTTTTCATGTTGTTCATGTTTCTTCCCTTCTAGTACTGAAGATCTGAAGTGTTACAGTTTTTACCCTATAGGTTTATAGTGTCCCTGCAGGGTTCCAATACCTCTCTTTTAAGTGGGAGATCAATATTAACAGATCCCAATACAAACAATATACAGCCTTAACCAAATAGCTCCTATTAAGATATTTAGGATTTGGTCACAATAGACAGAAATGTTGAGTTTGATTATTATCTACAATATTAACAGTAGGTTTCAAAAAGGAATGACAGTTTATAATGGTGGATAATGAGAGAATGGGGGGTGTTGAATGAGAATCTAAGAAGGTAGGAGGTGAGCATAAAGAGTTATTAGATCCTAGGAATTATGAAGAGGAATCAATAGAAGTTGACTTACTAGAAAAAAAGGAAAGAGAAAAAGAGACTTTGGAGAGACAGGTAAGTGAGAAGAGAAAGAGAGAGTACAAAAAAAAAATTAAGTAAATGAAAAAAAATGTAAAAGTAAAAGATAAAAAAGAATTAACAACAAAACTGTAATATATTATTCATACATCCCAGTTCTCAGTAGCCTAATGCAGTAAAAAGCACTTGGTTTCACAAATGTTGGGGATGTGGGGGGGCGGGGAGAGAAAAAGGAAAATTAAAGGATTGTTCTATTGGAGTTCAGTATCTTTCCTGTTTCCTTTATCATCTGATAGGTGGGGTTACCTGTTGTTTGCTAGAGTCTCCACTCTCAGGATTATGAAGGTTCTTAGGTGAGAGTTTTGGTTTTGAAGGTGAAACTCCTGGTGCTGGGGTATAACACTTGTTGGTTCCTGTTGGAAGACTACACCTCAAGAATATCCTTTGGGCCAGCTCGTGCATCCCCTTATATTGTCTTTAGACCTCACAATCCCTTTTCTATAATTTAGTCTCTAAACTGTTCCTCATTCACCCCCTTCTTTTCTACTTTCCAATCAGGAACCTCTCTCTCTAGAGGTATTATGGACTGCACTTTGGGGCCTTTGGAGAACTGTTTGTATCTGGCAGATAAGGACCAGGCTTTGTGAGCTATGGTTCAGCCACATAGCTGCAAGTACTGTGCAGGATTAGTGCCTGTGGTTGGCAGGAAAGAAGTTGGGGGACTATACGTACCTTGATATTGCTTCTAGGCCTCAGCCATTGTTCTAAGATGGGAGTTGTCCCAACTAAATATGATGATGGTGGTAGCAAGTATAGCCCAAAATGGTGACCAAGGTGTCCCAAGATGGAGGAGAACTTTTTCAGAGATGGGGCATTGGGGGGGCCAGGAGGTGGTTTTGGGAAGCTTGTTTGCAGATGCAGCTCTGTGCTGTGTCATGCTGTGGCTGGTGACTGTCTCCAGACCTTTTCCAGTGTCCCCAGGTGCAGGCTACTGCATGGAGGGGTCTGTGGCAGAGGTTGCAGTGTTTCAATATGGAGGCCACCAGGAGAACCCCATGTTGGTAGATAGAGGTCTGCTTGAGCTTGGCTGCCAGGAATCCTGCAAGGGAATAGCTGTCAGGGGTCCTCTAATAACTCGCAAAGAGAGTATAAACACTGCTTGAATCCCATGTCACAAAGCTATAAGGAATGGAGCTTCCCTCTATTCCAGTATCTTGAATCCTTCTCTAGTATCATTATTAATAGTAATATTTTTTCTGAAATTTATTGGTTTCTTTTCAAAATCAAGATAAAATGAAGTATAATTCACCTGCAATTTTTAAACTTATTTTATTTTTAATTCTGATTTTTTCAGTAAATATATGTAACAAGAGTAACAAAAACTGATTTTACCTCAATCTTTATATTTATTATATAAAACAATGATATAGGCTGAGATATCAATGATGTCCTATATTGAGTTGAGAAAATTAAGTAGAAGCTAACCAGTGAATGAAGATATGAATTATTTAATATGTATTTAAAAACTCATGGTAACAAAAAGATGGCCTGTCCTCATACAATGTGAATGAAAGTTTCAGTCTCATAGTAGTACTTTGTATTTGTGATACATACACACACGAACACACACACACACACACACACACACACACACACACACACTAGGAATTCAACCCAAGGATCTTTAACCACTGAGATACATCCCCAGCCCTTTTTAAATTTTATTTAGGGATAGGGTCTCTCTGAGTTGCTTAGAGGATCCACCTGCTTCACAACAGAAACTCAATTTTCATCTTCCACAAGTGATTTCCAGGCACAGAGATCCATGATAAAAATTACTTTGTGAAGTACAAGTGCGTGCGTTTGTGTGTGTGTGTGTGTGTGTGTGTGTGTGTGTGTGTGTGCGCGCTGCAAGTTAGTTATCCCCATGGTCAATTATAACTAGCAGTTTTATTTAGCTGTAAATGAATAGATATTCAGTTTTTAATTTAAAAGCTATAGACAAAAAACACTCCAATTCTTACTAGAATCATGGACCTGATTATGTTTATATCAACATTGTATTTTTTTGTTATATTGAGCTGTTCATTAATGTAGTTAGAGAAATAAGAAGAAAAAGTAGTTGCAATGTGTAAAATGTTTTTCAGAATGTATATGTCACTAGCTTCTATTTGTTGCTACTAAGATTTCTATTATGAGCAACAATTAAATTTCAGGGTTGATGTTCATAATCTAAGTTTAAATGATCTTTGGTAATATATAAATTATAAAGAAAATAGTTTCTGTCTCTGTGTATCAAAAGTGATATCAGCCACTAAATCCCAAATATGGTAGTTTTACTTTTTATGTGCCAATACTTTTTTTTTCCAAAATACTGTTTCCAAAAATCAGAAAATTCTAGTGCATTTTTTTATTTATTAGATCTCATATTGATTATCTCCTGTAAAACATTAGAGCTCCGTAATTACCTAGCTGGATTCTTCCAGTGGATAGGTGACTTTTATTTTCCTCATCATCAGTCTCAGCCAGTTCAATTTATTTCACTAATAAATTGACAAAATAATCTTCATAAAATATATCATTTTTGATGTGAATATAATTGTAGAACTGTAGTATCATGTGCAAATTGCCCTCTTAGCCTTTACTCTTAGGACAATTTCTGCCACCTGATATAAACAAGAATCATTTTATTTAATTCAAAATATTTTCCAATTATTGCCCCAATTTTCTTCATAAAATAAGTACTAAATCCAGAAAAGACCTTTAGGTTGTGCCATGGATGTTTGTATGAAATATATGAAAATCTATTACAGAGATAACATCAGAAGTATTCCAAATAAACATATCCATTAGAAACCCATTGTAGCGTTCTATGTAAGATGTCATATGGTCAATACAACTTATGTTTTGAGAAAACAAAACTAAAGAATTATGTTTTGCTAATTTTAATTTATTGTTGCTAACTAGAATTCTAATAGCCCTATTTGAGATGGCAGTTATATACGTATGGACATCTGGAGGCAGATGCGAGCTAGAGCCATATATGTTTCCTGAATTAACCTCCAAATCTCTGTGTTAACACATCAATATTCATCTATTTAGCCACATTGTGTGACTCTCTAAGAAATGCACTATGTCAAGAGTCCCCTGTCATTCTGTGATGTCATCTTCTTATACATGGTCTTTGTAGCCCACAGATGACAATAGATAGCATATCATATTAGGTAAGGGTAGTTATGCCTAGTCCTGAGGGTTCATCAACTTTTCCCAAATGAGATTGACTAGAAGTCAGTCATCTGGAGCCAAATTAATTGAAAAAAAAAAGGCTGAAAAATGTTTTAGTCTATCTGTTCTTGAAGAGAAAATGTGAACAATAAGCCCTTGACTTGGCAATATCTAACAAACTGTGCATTTAATGGCAAGTGATGAAGGATCTCTACCAGATTAGAGTTCATTGTGGCCAGTTGTTTCTTCTTTACTCTGTAAGGAAGGGAGTATTTATTTTGAAACAGGTGAGTTAACCAGGGCACAAATATCTTATATAAATAGACTATAATTACTAAGAAATTTGTCATAACATAGAAAGCTTTCAAAAGGAATTTTGAAAGAGTATCTTATGCCACAGTGTCGGACTATTTAAACAGGAGGATCTATGTCACAGGGGGTTTTTATAGGAACATTTTATATTAAATTGCTGTGTTGTCTTAATTTAGAAAATAAATTTTGACAAATGTTACTTATAGGCTAAACTGAGTTCTGAGAAATGATCCCTGAACTCAACATTTAGAGGCTAATTGCTCCTTGAGAAGATTGGTGGGGACCAAGTCTGTTCAGAGTGAATTCAAAAGTGAACAAAAATATTACATAAGGAAAAATAAGAAGAGAAACAATTTTAGAGGAGATAAAGGGTCATGCAAGGGATTTATTTTCTTTCTTGTTTCTTCATGTACATTTATAGGACTGATTCAGTGTAGGGGTAAATATGCACCATGAAAAAGTAAATGGAAATAAATGCTTATGTATTGAGATTAAATAATCAAATATGTATTCCACCCAGTGCACAGAAGGACTTATCCTTCCACAGGAGAGTAAATGTTGCATCATTCAATGAAGGCAGGGGATTCTCAAAGTTTTCACTATAATACAACTATAAATGTTTGAGAAGAGAGATAAGACTAATTTGATTTAAACATTATACAATGCACACATATATATTCAGATATTATATGTTACCCCATTAATAAGTATAACTTTTATGTTTAGGTACTAATTAAAAATAATTAAGGAAAAATAGGAATACAGCTAAAAGTTTTATGCATCTTAGTTGGGTTTTACTACTTGCAACCAAAATTTTCTGAAACTGAAATACTAGAGTACTAAAGGGGATGTGTTTGTAAGATATAAGTGCATGTGGGAGTGTGAAAACATTAAACATCTTTGAAGGTTTCATATTACTGGTAATGGTTAGTCCCAGGGTTTCACCATGAAATGCACCGAATAAGTGAAAGGACAGCTATAGGGTCATGAAGTCAAATAGTTGAAGATGCATAATCTGTGTAATTATATTAAATATAACTCTCTTTGTTCAGGCTTTGCCCAAAGACAGGAGAGTCATAAAAATAAACCAAAATTATTGATTAGGAATCCTAGCATTCAAATATCATCCTAGATTGTGTGGGCTCTCTCTCATCCATCGAGAAGGTCCATGGAACTGGGTAGAGGAGAGTGTGGCTGCAGATTTGCTATTCAAGACCTCTGGAGACCAAGCAAGAAGCTGTTCTAATTTGATTGTGCAGTTACCATGTACCAGTTTGTAGGTAACCACCAATGCAATGTCTACTAACTTCCTTGCAGCGACCAATCGAGGAGTAGGCCATGGAGCAAGTACAGGGACTGCAACACATGGCCTCATGCTGAGGGCTATGCCTATGGGGTAAGTGGCCTGCCACTAACACGCCTAGCATGAGGGAGGTGGCCTGCCACTCAGACACCCTTAAAATATGCCATGTATGCAGTACTCCATGCACTTGTCCCCACACTAGATATTTTACTGTCCTGATTGATAACAAGCATAGAGAACTCAAATTTAACAAAATTAAAACTAGAACTGAATGATTAAATATCTTAATTTTTTCTGTCAATTATCATACTGATAATCTGTATGTTATAATCGAATGGAAAAATTCACTACTTGTATTGTCAATGTCAGAACATTTATCCATCTGAGATACAAAAAGTAACAGCAGTAAATATTTTCTAAGATGAAAAATTTTTAAATAAATAGGATTAAAGAAAAATTGAATGTGCATAAGCAATTCTAAACCAGAATTTATTACAAAGTAAAAAATTTGGAGAGTATATAAATTGGTCCCAAATCTTACATTTTATTTAAATACTGAGCTTTATACACTGGGTCAATTATCAAATTCCAAATATGTGGATATTTTAGTTTATAAACCAAAAAACAATCATATTTCATACAGTAAATGTGAATTGTTATTAATACCAATATATGAGTTACCCGTATACGTCCTCAAAATCATATAGCCTAGAAAATAATGAGATAAAAACTAAAGTACAAAAAATGTTCACAAGTTGAGGTTTTTTTTTTTTTTTTTTTTTTTTTTTTTTTTTTTCTGCAGTGTATCCCAGCAGCTCAGGAGGCTCAGGTTTGAAGTCAATCTTAGGAACTTAGCAAGACCTTTTCTCAAAATCAAAAAGAGCTGGGGATGTAGCTCAGTTGTTAATCACCTCTGGGTTCAATCCCTGGTACCAAAAACAAACAAACAACAACAACAATATAAAAAAAAAAAACCTGCATTGCAATATATAACAGAGTGGATGGCGGGAGACACAGGGAAGGAAGATGTGAAAAAGAGAAAATCCAAAGATGAATCTTGCAGTTCTAAGAACAGTGATATAATGGTACAATGTAAATTTAAAATTGAAGAAAGATCCATTCACTTTGTTTCCATTATTCTCTCTGTCTGGAGTCATGCCAAATGTCATTGTCAAGGAAGCTATTTACATATAGCACCATAACATGGCAAGCTTAAAGGTTAAAGCCAATAGTAGAAAGAACTTCATTAAAAAGGTCATATTTTAGAAATAGGAAGGTCCTTTTACAAGTAATGTTAAATGAGGAATTAAGGCAATGACCCAAATAATTAAAATAAAATAAACCCTATGTATCTGAGAGAAAAATAGAACTTTGAGCCTTAAATCATCATGAATACTGTCTACATTCATCAAATTAATAGGGTAATTACTCAGCGTGCACTTTAAATAGGATATGTATCTTCAGACTGAAGCAATCTCTGTATGCAGACACTGATTTACTTATTTTTTTTTCTTTCTCAAAATTTCCATGATGGATCTCTTTTAATAAAATGAGCTAATTCTGATATTGACAATAGAAAAATCCTATAGTTAATCTATACTACTTGTGTTTGTTTTGGTTTTAGAAATTCATATAATAAAGGGGTCAGACAAATGTTAAGCTTGTAGCAAAGTTAGAAATTTGATAATAATACTTTACTCATTTAACTTCTCTAAAGTGTGCAGATTAGAAGTACAATACCGCAAAAAATCTGCACACCTGTTATTTCCTGATACCTTTTTAAAGTCAATGTTGTCACCAACCACTATGTATCTCAGTGCACAGACAATTGCTGCACAAAGCAGTATTCTCATTTCTCTGCTTGAATTGCTGATTTTCCTTTTCTTCTTTCTTTCCCTCATCTTCCTCTCTCCTCTTCTCTCCTCTCTCCTCCTCCTCTTTCTACTTCTTCTTCCTTCTTTCTTTCTCACCCTCTCTTATTTTTCCTGTCTTTGTCAAGAGAGAAAAATGGAAAATAAGAAAGAGTAATAGTTAAACGAAATGCTGGCTAAAATTGATGTACAGCCTTGGAATTTTGAGTGTTTTATGTCCAAATGATTTCACAATAATTTTTTAAAGAAGATTAAAAATTTAAATTACATGAGAATTTTATGTGTTCTCACTACAAAAAAGAAGATAATTATACAAGAGTATGCACATGCTAAAAAGTATCATTTTACCATTCTACAATGTATGCCTACTTCAAAACATATGTTTTGAACCATAAAATATATAGAATTTTTCTTGTCAATTAAAAAATGGCAATTTTTCAAGGCAAATTTGGAAACAGAAGAGAGAAATAATTATACAAGGACAAAAATATTGTAGAGGAAGGAAATAAATTAAAACATAATTTGAATAATGTGAGATTATGTGAGTCTGATCTGGGTGTGAGGCATAAGTATAGAACCTTAATAAAATACCTAAAAATATTTTGAAAATCTCTACAAGAGAAGGTTACAGTTTTGAAACTAACTGAATTTCTGGGCAGGTTTGCATTCTGTACCTCCTCTAGGTCCCCAAGGAAATTTGAACAACCAACAGTCACTTTACTCTTTGAGAGATACTGTGGCATATAGTTTCATTGAGGTAAAAGGCATGAAGTGAAGCATTGATAAATATAAGTATATTCCCTTTTCCAGGCATGATGAATCAAGGAGGATTCAAGGGATAACAATTCAAATCACTTTAATGACAGATTTAGTAATATGATTAATACTAGTACTGTGTGGTTAATTTGGGGAATCTTTGTAACGTAGAGGTGAGGTGTCAGTGTGGAAATCTGAAACATGGGTAAGTCAAAACTAACAATTACTTGCTATTCTATTACTTGCTATTGTCCTAAAATACCTCTTAAATGATAACTGTTCTGGGAAACCTCATGGAACCTTTAATTTTTGGTTAACATAAGAATACATGATGAGCTTATTGTTGTGGATAAAACTTTTCAATGGAAGGTATAGGTAAGATTTTTCTCAAAGGAAAATAAGAAAGATCAAGATTTAAAATGTTAGGTTGGTATCATTTATGTCTAAAATTATATTAATGTTGAAAGAGGGTTAGAGATATTATCTATATTTAATTTTAAATGATGGGAGGAAACATTCAAGCAAGAATTAAAATAGCACTTGTATGTCAGCAACTGAGAGATACATCTACCTACCACAAGCAACAGTTTCGGAGATGGAAATGAATTGCAGGAAATCACATGAGATTTGCCTAATTTGCTAGATAATGTTGCATCCAGTCCAGTTCCTGATTTGTTGTTTGCGAAAGTTAAAAGAGAATGTTTTGGGAAGGAACGTTAGCTCATTATTCAAGTAAAGTTAAAGATGGATTGTCAGATTCTTATGCAGAAGAAAGGATGTGAGAAAGAATGGCAGGGAAAGTTGCTGTTTCTCAGAAGGGAAACACCATGGAGCAAGATGCCCATAGTGTTTAACTATGCCACTAATCTTGAAGCAAGCATGAGTCATTAATGAAATTAGGTATGATGGGGATTTATTACTTATTTGAAAGGAAAATTAGGAATAGGAAAAAAAGATAACTAGAAAAAAATGTGCTTATAACAATTACCTGTCTCTCATTGATGCAGAAATTACTTTAGAATGTACTCATTCTTAGCACTGAAATTTTTTTTTATCTTTTTTTCCTTCTTTTGGTGCTGGGGTTGAACCCAGGGACTTCTACATCCTAGGCAATCACTCTACCACTGAGCTACATCACCAGCCCTACTTTATTTATCAAATGATGCCCCCCAAAACACATATTTACACTTCTTTGCTACATAAACTATGATCAGCAAACAAAAAGGGATCATTGGTATCACAAGAGTTTTCAGATGAAAAATCTTATCCCCTCCCTCACATGTTAAATCTGAATTCATGCATTTAAAAAGATCTCACATGGTTCATGTAGACATTAAATTATTCAAACGCTTTCTGCAGTACCATGAATAAATGTAATTGAATAAATATAAAATTGGGGTCAGGCATGATAATGCACACTGGAAATCCCAGCAGTTTGAGAGGCCAAGGCAGTAGTTTAGGGAGTTCAAAGCCAGCCTTAGCAAAAGCGATATTCTAAGCAACTCAGTGAGACCCTGTCTCTAATAAAATTCAAAATAGTGCTGGGGATGTGGCTTAGTGGTCAAGAGCCCCTGATTTCAAACCCTGGCTTCTCCCCCCCAAATGTAAATGAATAAATAAATAAATAATTTACAGCTAAAATATGGAACTATCACACAAGTGGGGTTAGTTTTAGGGTTTACATTGTATAGCAATTACCATGTAGTTATGTGATGTATAAAAGATAGAGCCGAAATCTTCTCTGGCATGTATGTGTGGATTGAAGTCTGAAACTCATGTATAAGGGAGGTTTGTGGAATTTCTTCTTGACTTTATTTCCATTTTATATTTTAAACTTAGGAGATAGATCTAAATTTTATGCTTCATAATATCAAAATTTACATTAATTAATGTTCAATGATCATGCAAACATCTTCAATTTTACTACAGCAGACATTTTGCCCCCCAAAATGAAAAGATACTGATGTTGATATTGGAAAGGAGTTTACCAAATGGGTAGATAAAATGTGAGTGAATTAACTATAATTTAGATAACAACCGGGCTTTCTACTTCACATATTTCTCCTCAAATTCACAGTCTTAATAAATGAATAAATTTGAACTCTTACACTCCTATGTTTTTTAGATCTCTCCAATATCATTCTTATTTATGCCAAACAAAGTGAAATTTAACTTAAAAGGCAGAGTCTTGAAACACTCATCTTTTAATAGTACCTCTTAAATCTTACTGCTAAGAATATATCAAGAAACAAAACAAGACCTTTTGCTTTAATGGAACTCAGGCCTTAGTGGGTGGTTTGCATGTGATAAAAGACCTAAGCCACTTTATCTAGCTACATTCAATTAAAATAATGACAGCATTGTTAAACCAAGGTAATTATAAGATCTGTAAGGGTTTTTTGTTTGTTTATTTTTCAACTGATGTGTGGCATATATGCAGAAAGCACATGAATCTTAAGTGAGCAGTTTGATGTTTGATAAATAACCATGTAATTAGCCCCACTGCAAAAGACAGAGCATTACAGCATGCCAGAATGCCATCTCATAGTTTCTATATGGCATTATCTAGCCCCTTGGTGAACAAAATCACTATTTTTGTTCTGGAGATTACTTTTGTCTGATGTGGAATTTCTTACAGTGTGCATTTTTTTTTTGTTCCCAACTTTTACCACTCATCCTTGTATCTGAGAGATGCATTGATGTTTGTGTGCAGTTTTCTTCTATTTGTTGCTACAGAGTATTCACTTATATAAATGTCATAATTTATTTCTATTTTCACTGTTAGAGATCATTGAGGTTGGATTCAACTTTGTAACTATGTAAATAAAGCTTCTAAGACTATGTGAGTTTGGTCTGTTGAAGGGCATACACATGGCATTCTTGTCTGCTGGGTGCTCACTTTTGAGAAATCCTGAGTCATAGGTTATGTGTCTATTTAATGCTAACATGATTTCTGATTTTCAGTCCCACCCATAGTGCATGAATGTTCAGCTGTTCCATAAACATTTTCTCCATACTCATATCAAAACTTAAAATGTTTTTTAAAATTTATACAACTATGATATTTGCACAGTAGTATTTAATGTTGGTTTTGATTTACATTTTTTCTAAAGAAAAATTAATTACCATTAAAATAAGTTTATATAATTTTGATCCCTGAAATAGTATTTTTGTATAAATTATTTTTATTATATTTGTATTTTCTTATGAATATGTTATTAATAAGTTTTGACACAGCATCAGATACACATATTGCAAAAATGCATGCACTTTTCAAGATAATAGTTTTTATAGCTTTCTAGTTTTGTTCTCTCAACTGAATCTTTTAATGAGCATAATTTCTTAATTTTATGATAAATTTTCTTTTATGTTTGTGATTATTTTCTGTTTAAGAAAATTTCACCCGCAAGTTAGCTTAAGTCTATTAGGAGTTATGGTTTAGGATAAGTTGTCCCCCAAGAGCTCCTGTGTGAAACAATACAAGAATGTTCAGAGGTGAAAGGGTTGGGATATGAGAGCCTTGAACCAATCAGCGCATTAATCCAGTTGAATAGATTAATTGAATGGTAACCATAAGCAGGTAGGGTATGGCTAGAGAAAACAGGTCATTAGAGGCCCTTGAGGTATACATTTTTATCCCTAGTGAGCTGAGTTTGTCTCTTTGCTTCTTCCAGATCCATCTAATGAGTTGCTTTCCTTTTCACCTTTGGATCTTGAAGTTCTGCCTCTCTTTAGCCCCAAGCAATGGAGTTGGCCATCTATGGACTCTGAAACTGTGATTTAGGTAAACTTTTATCTTCTAAAATTGTGCTTGTCAGGTATTTTGGTCACACTAGCACAAAACCTGACTAAACATAAAGATAATATTTTATGTTTATTTCTAAAAGTTTTATTGTATTAAAATCTGGATTTGGGTATATCAATATCTGAAATTGAAAGATGTGTGTAGTGTGAGTTATGTAGAAAGGGTAATATTTTTGAATCAAAGGTAGACAACATATCCATCACAAATTAGAATAAAGATCTTAATTTTCCTGTTTGAAATGTTGTGATAGCTTTGTTGTAAATTAAATATCTGGTCTCTATTTCTGTGAACCATTGATTGATTTAGACAAGTTTGATTGCACCCTGACAACAGTGTTTTATTTAAAATAATTTTATTTTTTTTCATGTCAACCTGGGTTATTTACATTTTACAATTTTTCTGTGTTTAAGATTGTCTCTCTCTCTTAAAAAAAGATTGTTTTTGAGATTTTAGCACTAGTTTGTCAAATCTTGGAGTTATTTTAAATATCTAGACTTCACTGTCATTTTTTTTTCTCTCCACTAGGCAGATAGAGTACAGAATGTATTTAATTTGAGTTTTATTCAGAATGGAATGCTAATTTTGTCTAGATTAAAATCTCTTTAAATGTTACATAACAAGAGGTATTTTATGTAAAAATATTGTCCAGTCATATTCTATATAGAAATTCAGGAGGAAAATACAAAGTCAATCAAAATATTATGTATTCATTCTTCTGACATAACAGACCTATATGTGTGTATATACTTCCAGCCATCATTGGTGGATAAACCAATTTTCTCCACTTCATTGTTGGAAATTTTAATATAATCACACATTGTATTTTTAGGTTTTCTTACCAGAAAATGATTCTTTCCTATTCAGGGAGAAAAAAAATAGAACCATCTATATTCTCTCATGCTCAGGAATGAGTTAGTTATTTGTTACAATTCTAAACAAGTAGATATGAACATTTAAATGTTGTTTGAATGTCTGCAAAAAATATTAACATTCAAGCTAAAACCACAGCACTTTAATATTCTCATCAGAGCTGGTCAGTTAACAAAAGTGGGTCATTAGAAAATAACAAGCTAGGCATTTCATTAATGCATAAATAAGCCAAAATAATACTTACAGTTTCTACACTTGCCTGATACGCATATCAACAATAGTGATCAAATACTGATTCCTTTTTTCCATGTTACTGAATTTTTTTTCATTATAAATTATATTTTTATTCATGTGCATAAAAAGACTAAGAAAGAGAAAATAGTAGAGCCACAAAATGAGTACTTTTTAACTCTTTTTTATTTTGATGTAGGTGTCTTTATTTCTTCCAGAATACATCCCCATTTGGTGGCAAAGTCCTTAAATACTCCTAATTTTCTTTCTTCTTTTTTTTTAAATTATTTTAGCCAATCAATGGCCTTTTATTTTTATCTTTTTATATGTGGTGCTGAGAATTGAACCCAATGCCTCACACACACCAGGCAAGTACTCCACCACTGAGCTACAACCCAGCCCAAACCCTCCTGATTTTCTTGCTGCCTTTCTCATTTTCCATATTGTGTATACTCTCTGCTTTCTTTGAGTTATTTTCAATTTTCAGTCTCACCAGTGATCTCTAAACAGAGATAATTTTAAAGTATATTTTTGAAATAGAGGTGAAAACTTTTAAGATAATTCTGAAAATAGCTATGAGAACAATGGTAGTCAGGGTTAATGTTCCACATGAGAAAGTGAAAAATCCATCTGTGTAACAGTCTTAAGAAAACAGACTAAGGAAAAATTTACAAGTACTTCTTGTCCTGGTCTCTTTATTGTGATGGTCTGGATAGATCAGTCTTTATTAAAATAAAAAACAGCAGTTTTCATCCTTATCCACAAAGCTTCCAAACACCTTTTAAACTATCTTAATCTTAATATGAAGACAGAGTCAAGTCTCTCCATGTAATTGCAGGAAATCTCTAACATGAAACACATATATCAAAACAAGAAAATACATAAAAGGAAGCTAAGAGAAACAGAGAGAGAGAAAGAGAGAGGGAGAGAGAATATTCAGGAAGCAGGAGAAAACAAGAAAACAGTAAGTAAATAAATAATATAAAACAGGCTGAAAAAAAAAAGAATATTGGAGTGTCCATGCAAAATACCAGTAGACTCTTCAAAGAAACAGTGAGAAAAAATTCCAACAGAATCTTCTCCAAAAAAATTAACGAAATTCAGCTAAATCAGCTGAAATTACTTAGAAAAGTCTTTTCTTATGGAAAATTGAGGAGCATATTTTATAACTGATACACAAAGAAGTAAACAGAAAAAGAATATATTATTGTAAGAGAAAACAAATTCGGCATGGGAAATAATAAGTTCATAACATAATTTGCGTCCACACATAATAATTATCTATTTTTGTAACATTAGTATGTAATTCTGAAACAACACAAAATTATGATACATTAGGTAGAGGAAGTGGTATGTACACCCATATGAGGACAGATTTAGGAAAGCTAATCATATTATTTTCTAATTTTTCCCTTAGTAGAACTATTTTAATGGAGAGAAATACTATATGAATTTTTTAATAATGGAGAAAAATCCAAGAAAAAAAGCAGCTAAAATTTGCAAATCTTTACTTTTGAAAGATAAGAATTGGAGAAGTGAGAAATGCATGTGGGGTAGGTAGGTCATTATTTATAAATATCTGCTGGATAAAACTCTATTTACACAATGTACAACACCTATAGCTTTTAGGCAAATGACACAGGAAGACATATACTAGTGATAAGGTATCCTTGAAAGACTTGCACATAGAAGCATATATTAAGTAAACATATTAATTATTTAGGTAAGGAAACCAGAGAGCTTGGTTTGAATACTACAGACTAGCTATTTTGTAAATATATGTCTCTGCAATGATTTTTGAAATCGTAACAAAAGTTTTACATTGTAATAGCTGACTTTAAATAAAATCTTAGAGCTAAACATATTTGAAAAGGAGAGTACAATGAATTAAATTAAGGTATTTTTTTTCTAATATAGATCCAATTAAACATATGTGACATGTAATGATTAAATCAGGAATGCACACATGATGAGATCCAATAAGATTTTATCACTTAAGGAGGTAATAGCCATCTTACTTTAGCTATTTTCTGTGATAGTTGCACAATGGCAAAATTGCCCAGCAACTTTCTCAGAATGCATTCCAATTTTTAAGTAATGCAGGACTATACTTATTTTCTGTTCGAAAGATGATTTAGTGCCATAGAATTTGGCATAATCTGATGTTTTGAATACAAAGCTATATATTTTTAAAAAGTAGCATGCATCTTTTTCTGTAAATTTTGGCAAATATATCACTATACATGAAGTTTTACCCACTATATTTATGATTATATAGGATAAATTTTAAAATAATATTTCAAATGTTGTCTTCAGTGTCTGGTCTCAGACCAGATAGCACTAATCAATTTTTCTTTTCATTTACCTTCTAATACAAAAAATATTCTGGGAATAATTTTTTAAATAGCTATAAAAGGACTGTGAGATAGAAAGAAGAGACTACTGACTACCAAGCTCAGGACATGAAGAATGGCATGTGGTAACTCACCTCTTCATGTTTGTTTTTTCTCCTATTTTTATCACCCACATATATAAAAGTGTGCATCTGTGAGGCCTCCAACCTAGGACAGCCAATAAGAACAAGTTAAATCAAACAAACAAGGAGACACAACAAATCAACATAATCCTATACTCTTCTTTCTAAACACTAGAAAAGAAAAAGTCTAGTAGATCTAGCAAGGAGAAGCATCTCATGACCCACACCAATGATTACAGTAGCCTGATGCACCTACAAAGACTGATGGGAACCAAGAGTAGGCCAGGATGACCTCTCCCCTGTGCTAGAGCAACCATCAGAGGTCCCTGAGCTGTTTTAAAGTATCTTTAGCCAATATCTGACTTTCCCCTATACCTAATAATGGTGGTGGAGCTGATTAGTCTGCACTGGAATCTTGATGTGCTAAGGTATAATCTGTCCATCAAAAGGTGACAATAGCAGGCTTGATCTGTCCTCAGGAGTAGGCAGTATACTAAAGACAAGGTGGAGTGACCCATCTTCCATCCATATCATAGTGAATGTGGTAGACTTGATTCAGGACCCTTGCAGAGTCAGTGATCCCAGATAGAGGGAACCATACATTACTCCCTGACATGCAGAAACAGGCACACCACTGAGATTGAACCTACATTACTATAAAGTCTAGTTTATCTTGATTCATCACTTTGTGGGATAAGACAGCAACAACCTTGCATATTCCAACTTCCCTTGTCATAACAAAAGAAAAACCAAACCCAGTGTTCCATGAACTTCCACACAGTGACAAGAGTTTTTTTAAATGTAGATATTTTTTGCCATCCACACAAAAACAGAATATAACCAGTCACTGACACTCCTGTATCAAAAAGCATCTCAAGTGAGTTCTTGGTTTCAAAGAGATACTAGGAAGCCACAGACATACCATACCACAATAGATAGATCAGGGGTCTATCTATTCTGCAAGCTAATCATCTACCTCTTCCTCCATCTGGTAACATCTGACAACTTTGCCAACAAGATAGATGAAACCAGCATGGATCTGGCAGATTCTCTGTTGAATCATTAAGAACAAAAAGAATAGTATTACCAGGGTTCAGATTGCTGAATTGGAAATAGAGCTTACAAAAGCATTCTGGAACTTATGCACTGAATTTAATATAGTTATTATCTACTAACACAGATTTGAGTAGAATATATATATATATATTACCTAACATATTTTCTAAAAAGTACAGGATACCACCAAAAAGCATTTTTCATATCAAGGACCATTAAATTATAAATTCATTCAGGAAAGAAAATCAACTTATATTCATACTTAAATGTGTTAAATATTGCAAATATCTGAAAAAAGTACCATTGTAAAATTTCTTTGATTATAAAATACAAAACTGTAGAACTAAGACAGGAGATTAAGTATTCTATAGCTTGTAGCAATGATGTCCTAGGGTGACAGTAAAAAGAAATAGAGTGTGTCCAAAAAAAAAAAAAAAGGTTATTGGAAAAAATAAAAATAAGGGATACAAATTCACAAAATCTAATTGAAGACATAAACCCACAGGGTTATGAAAATGAGAAAAAACTAAAAATAGGATGAGTACTCCCAAATGTGTGCCATATCATACCACATCATAGCAAGACTAAGGAACTCTCCCCTATCAGGGAAAATCCTCTTAAGTATGATCAGTTCCATATAAGAACATGTGGGTAACATAAGGAAGTGGTGCAAAGTTGTTCAGCAGCTGAAATTCAACAATTGTCATCCAGAATTTAATGCCAATCAATTTCTTTTTCAGCATTGAATGGAAAAATCAATAAATTTCTAGCCTGGGAAAATAATGTCTGAGATTATGTTACAAAGAATGTATTTTTAAATAATAATTTATCTTAAATAGTATCCAAAGTAACCTCTCTAAACAGAAAATAAAGGGCACCAGAAGGGGCTTGGGTCTTCAGGAAAAAAAAAAATAGAAGAATAAGTTAAAATAGATCTAAGTATAATTTTTCTCCTTTTACTTAAATTATATTTTATGTTTAAAACAAAAATTATACAATCTCAAAAGGTGCTTAATGTACATAAATAATTTTTAAAATTAAATTTTAAAATGGTGATATATAATTCTGTATCTTCATTGTAATGATGGTAACATGAATAGCCACATGTGATAAAATGCAAATAATTGCACACTCATTTATGACACATGCATGAATGTATGTATGTTTAAATGGTGAAATATGAATAATCTATTGATTTGCTTCAATTTTACTAAACTAGTTTTATTGTAGTACTTTAGTTGTGCCAGATATCAATAATGGGAAAGTACAAGAAGGATACATCTTACATCCCTATAGTTTCCTTTGTAATCTCCTGTACATTTTGTAATTACTTCCAAGTTTAAGAAAATGTAAGTAATAGTTATGTGATTTTTAATATTGACCTAAATATATGTGTTCTTGGGATGATGAGGGTCAAAATTCTAATATATATTGACCAGAATCACTACAGACTAAGCAAAAATATAAAATGGCAAACAAATTCTCCAACTAAGTACAGTACTTCATTTATAAACACAGAACTTCGTCATGAGCACACTCATGTTCTGTTAAAGTTTTACAGAAGATACGAAAATAGTGCCACAGTGAAATTGCAATCTGCAGCAATCAATAGACTAGTCCAAAGTGGGAAGTGTATAAATTGGTTAAAACAAATATTCATTTTCTTCAATAAATTTCTTTAATAGATGATTAAATTATAAAACAAAAGTAATCATCATGCATTGTGGAAAATTAAAATATCTGAATATGATTGCAAAAAGAACCACAAAAGGTAGAAATATCATAAGGTACTTAAATTATAGTACAATTTTCTAGCTGAAAATTCTATAGTATACTATTAATCCAATGATAAGTATAACAATAAAATTCACCTTCAAACCAAAATAAGTACAATTCTTAAGGCTAACATGAAGATTAAATGAACTTAAAATTACTCCATTCTAAAAATGTAAAAAAATTAAAAAAGTTTATCATAGTATATCTACATGGGCTGCACAGAATCATCTTCATGCTGTGCACAAGAAGCAATTTTTTTAACTGTGACATAGAAAAAGGGAAATTATTGCATAAATTTTCTATGCAACTATAATTCACAAGAAATTTGATGAAATTATATTAATATTAGATAATCTGAGTATCAAAACCAGTTTTTTGATTATGAGTAAAGAGAGAAGAAACATAATGACAGAGGGTCCAATTCTCAAGAAGACTAAACAATCCTGGATAAGCATATTCCTAACTGAAAACTTCGGTTCAAAAAGAAAATAAATAATGATATTTCCTTTATCTTTTTACACTCCTATTATCCCAACAAAGGCTGTTCTAGCACATGCATCCCATATCACATTTCTTCTAGAGCTGGTAGTGCTTTTCATTATCTATAGGATAAAATTGAATCCCTAAGACTAACATATAAATGTTCCATATTTTATGTATCTTTATTTGTTTTTTTAGAAATTTCCCTACAGGAATTACAAACTGATCTTCAGGAAACATACAGCACATTGCTGTTTTCTGAACATAATATACATTGTCACATGCTCCTGTGTTTGTACAGTATTGAGAATAACTCAGGAGACAGTTTTATAATTGGTGTTCTTTGAGTGTGTATTGATTTTTAAAATATATTTCTTGTTTATAAAGTTGTTTAATTATAACAGCTAAGATACTATTTTCAATTAGGCCATAATGTCCTAGAAATATTTTTATAACTTGAGGGATTTTCAATAAATATCTATCATGAAATACTATTTTTCAAAAAAGGTAGAAAGACAACTCCATGAAGCAAATAATGCTTTGGATTAATAGTGATAAGACAACTAGATATATACATAAAAAATAAATTTAATTGATTTTATATATCAAAATTAATTAGATACCTAAATATAGAAGCTAAAACTTTGAAATTCTTAGGAATAAATCTTTGTGAGTTTGGATTAATGAAACCAAAGTTTTCTTAAACAATGCAAATAAATAAACTTTTATCAAAGTTAAAAAAATGTTTCTCAAAGTTCATCATCAAAAGCAAATGAGGTAATAACTTGGAACAGCAAAATGTATTTGTAAATTACATATCTGAAAACAAACTTGCTTCCAGAATATATAAGGAACACTTCCAACTCAACAACAACAAAAGACAGGTAATAAAGTTGAAAACAGGAAATAAATCCTAGACATTTTCTCATAAATGATGATCAATGACCAATCAGCCACAAAAAAGGTACTCAATGTCAATAACTATCAAGGAAATTCAAATCAATCCATAATGAGATTTCTTTTGAAATTTAAAATGTCTACAATTAAAATGATGATAATATCAAATATTAACCAGGAAATGAAGAAATTAGAGCCCTTAAAATAGTATAAAATGGTATACTACCTTAGAAAACAGTTTGATAATTAATCAAAAATGTGTGTTAAATTTGTTCTTATTTTTATAATTGATGCTATGAATGACCTGACATTAATTATAAATGTGGACACCCAACTGATTCAAATTTTAATACGGTTTAAATGTTGTTTAAATGGCTTTTGATCCTCATGTAAATTCTAATTGACAAAATAGTTGGTATAGTTTCCATTTCCTTGTTTCCTTCCTAGAACAATGTAGTATTATTCTCCTCACTCTTGGCACTTTATTTGAAAATCAATATTTCATTAAGTATGTTGTAAAATGTGACAAGTTAGTACTTAGTCCTTAGTTAGGACTTATTTGAAGTACTAATATTTGAAGACAAATTATATTTTCATATTAAAATACATTCAAAATGAGGTTGAGTAATTTAGCTTATAATAAAATATTATTAATATTGCCCTTTCTTTTTAAAGAGGTGTGTTTGCCACATATTGCCAGAGAAATTTAAAAGTTTTTATATTAAAGATAAAATATTTTTATTTCACTATAATTCATTTTCAATTATTATTTTATTTCTTTCTTCTAACACTTTATTTTTTTGGCCTAAGACAACAGCTAAAACTGAAGAATAGAATACAATGGCATTTCCTTCTTAGATTTCTTCAAATGAAAAATTCACTCTAAGCAATTGACCAAAAAAAAAAAAAAAAAAAAAAAAAAAACTATAGATGTTATGCCTAAAGAGACTAGAATTAATTTCCAGTTTGCCTATGAAAAAATAAAATTGATGTGAGATTTCGATTAACTTCCTCTACCTCTCTAATCATTGATATCTACATATGTAAAATGTTGATGCTGACCATTCCTTTTAGGGTACCAGGAACTAATAACCAGTTGAAAAATAGAATAATTAACAAAATATCTGACACTTGGAATTTAGCTATATATTATAATGATTTTGTTATTGCATGTGTAGTATTCCATAACATTTCAAGCCACTGAAAAGCATATGAAGAAGCTTATTTTAGGAAAATTGTATCAGTGAACAAATCTATTAAAGAGTAATAGTTTGAATGCACGGATAAAGAGTGTCACAATCAATTTTACATTTAGGTATACTTACAAATTTCTGTGGATGTATTACAACCACATGTCATTTCTGTCCTATCTTTATATAGATAACAGATGGTAATGTTCTAACTCTAAAAGCTCAATTTAAAGATGAAAGCACATGAAAGAGAATACAAAGAGAAAAATAAAATGGGGGGAGACCTTAAGGACCAGTAATGCTTTATTCAGCCTCAGAGAAACATATCTTCAGGGGAAAAATGGCAGGGCCAGCATGATGAGGGTCTGGCTTTTATAGGGCCTTAGCAAAGCCACGTCATGGGAGGAGCTAGATACTTTTGGCGCGACCTGTTTGTGGGCAGGGCCAGCTAATGGGGGGAGTTTAGGGTGGGGCAGAAGGAAAGGTAGGCAACCATATACTTCAAGACATTTTCTGTGTCTGCAATTTACCGCTTATTTGACCCGATAGCTTTGATAGTTTCCTCTCAATATGTTTATATAGATTTGAATAACTACATTTAGCTTATTATTCTCAATTTGCTCTTTTCTGAGGTTTCAAAGGGATATACAAAAGACCAAAACTGATGAAACTTCATGGAGAGGTGTGCAACTTGAACATTCAACCTGTGTTATATTTTGGTTAAGCTCCCAGTTAAAACTCTGTATTCTATTCAGCTTCTTCCTTTCCATTTCTGCTTTTCTTTTCCAAGGAGTTGCATACCCAACAAGGGAGAAATCAAAAAGACTCTTTCTATACCTGGCCTAGAAGCAAGTGCATTTGCAGAAAGAGAAGTACGTCAATAAACAAGATAAAAAATTAATTTTAAGTTTATATTTAAGATAACAAATATCCCTGTGTTTGTACATTCAAAAGAAAATATTTAGAGGTCTTGAAATTTTCTATGAGTATCGGGAAGAAAAAAAAAGGCAAGATTTAGATCTAAAGATAGTGTTTTACTCCTACAATTTTATTGTCATAGTTTTTTAAAATATTATTTTAATATTATGTTGATGAACCTGATATTCACAGTATACTTTTTTGCCATTTATTTAATAATGCCAACATGAACTTCTGAAAAACTGGAATTTGTATGCCACATTTTCTATGTACTATCCTGTTTTCAAGTGTTTTTAAGAAAATATAATGCTACATGCCAGGACAGCACAACCAAATAAATACAGTCTCATTTTAAGTTACATTAATCACGATACAATGTCAAAGGCTTTGAGTTCAACAAACAAAACGTTCATTATATGAGTATCTTTGAATTTTACAATGCCTACCATTCAGATTCTTAAAAGGAATGGGCAGAGGATCTACTCTTCTTGATAATTTATACTTAACTAACAAATAATTATGAAGAAAAACAAAATATTTAAGTGAATCAATACCATATAAAATATTAGCATTTTATACTTAAAATCTCAAGTGTTTTACTAGCAGTGTTTATCTCATTCATTATTTCTTTGCTTCCAAATGCAATATGAACATATGAGTCAAAGGTTCTATGATGTACTGTCTAGTAATATGAAAACATATAAAGTTCAAAATTCCTATTAACTTTCCAATTCAGTTTCCCAAATTGCTACTTCTTTTATTTCACCTGATCATTGCAGAGTTAGGTCTGAACTTACACTCCCAGTTAAATGCCAGATTTAAAATTTTTATCCTGCCAGAAAAAGGAAAGCATCCTTACCTGACAAACCTAGCATAAAAGATAGTCTAATAAGAAAGAGATGTCAGCTAGATTGTCCAAATAGAACCACTGCTTAAGATAATAGGGAATGTGCTTAAATATGTCAACATTTGAAAATATTACAGATGATATTTTAAAAAGGAGACATGTTTTTGTACAAAAGCATCTAGATGTTTTTCTACAATTTAATTTCAAAATTTGGGCTAAGGAAGTCTAAATTAGTTGGTTGATTTTATAAAAAGTTTAGTTTTCTGTTGTATATAATATATACATGTATGTATGTATTACATGTTCATACATGTGCATTAAATTTAGATTCATTTATTTTTGTTTGATATGCCATTATGATATTAAATGTTAATATGAGGATTACTGTAGTCAGTAACCAGCAAAATATTCTTTTTTCTACAATGTATCCCTCAGTGGTTTTTGGAAAGAAATAAAAAATTAGTTAAATATTAGAGTAACTTCTTTTAAAACATTTAATTCATACAGAATGGATGAAAATATTGTTTATAGGATGATTGCTGGGAGTGCATGGCACGAGCTTGTAATTCAGTAACTTGGGAGGATGAGACAGGTGGACTAGGTCACCAATTCTAGTCCAGTCATATAAATTTAGGGATATCCAGTCCCAAAACTAAAACAAATTTAAAAATTAAAATATTATAATATGGTCAATATAAAATAAAATTATCATTCATGATATTGGTACTTCTTTTAATTTGAATATTTTCAAATGTATAGTATGAAACTTTGAGTTAAGTAATCAGTGTTATAGGAGTTTTTTGATATTTATGTATTATTTTTATATAATTCCTGTTAAAATTAAATTGTCCTAAAAGTGTTTCCAAGTTTATTTTACAAGCTACCATATCCATGGCCATTTTGTACCTTTGAATTTTAGAGTAACTTAATTATTTTTATTAACATGAAAAATTTCCTCTAGAAGTGTATTAACAGTATTCTTTAACAATGAGATAGTAATAGGATCCTTAAATAATTTCATAAAATTCTGCACCTTTTGTTTGAAAAAATACACATGAGTATATTTTACATCTTAGGATATCTTTTAAAAATGCTGAGGAAATCGTTAAAAAGTAAAATATGAAAATATTCTCAAATGAACCATACTTATAATAAATCATCAATATTAAGAAATGTCTATTAGCATTTGATTTAATGGTTTTTTTTTTTGTTGTTGTTGTGAAATAAATAACTGGTGAAGATAGGGTTTTATTTATAGAATACTGATTTTCATTGCATTTAGTCTAGGCCGGAAAGTAAGATGGGAAATTATCTGTTAGCCATAACACAGATGTTGCAAAAGAAAATCTGAAAGTTATTTTATTATCTGCAAACACTACATTCAAAAATTCCAAGGTCATGGTGTTCAGGATTCTGTTAAAAAATTAAATTCTTGTTTTGTGAATTATGGTTTTAAACCATTTTGTTCAAAGAAAGTCAATTTATTCAATTAAACCTCTGAATGGATTAATTCAGCACAGATTCCAACCTCCTCTTACAAGTAGGTGTTCTAAAAGATACCTAACTACTAACAAGAAGTGTCTAAGGGTAGACAGAAATGCTGTCAGACTTGGCAATCTAAATCTGAGCTTCCGTCATGGCTTTTCATTTAGCTCTTGAATGTGGGTTTCAATTTTTTTATTTTTTATTGATACATTTTAGTTATTCATATTAGTGGGATTTAATTTGCCATATTCCTGCATTCAAATAATTTGATTAATCTCATTGCCCAGTACCTCTCCTTTAATTTTACTATTAATGTGAGCATTGAATTCATGTTGCCATAATCTAGGAGAGAATCAAGGCAGAAGGCTATTTTTTGTCTTGTGAACTGTAATATGCAGACTGCACGTTGTGCATTATAAAGTTCCAATTACACTACTGTGTATTCTGACTGGTTGTGGAAGGTATATAATAGTGGGTACTACAGCCTATGAAGGATGAGGGGAGAGCAATACAGGGGGGTTTGGTTAACGGGTATCCAAATACAATGAAATAGAAGTAGTGAAGTAAAATGAAAGCATTCTATTCACAATAAACTATAGTATAATTTATGAATAACTAGAAGAGATACATTCAAAGGCTACAAAGTAATAATTGGGAGATATTATTATTAAATCACTGATTTGATCAGTATATTTTATGTACATCGGGTACACACCATGCCCCATGATTGTGCATTATTATTACAAATTTAAAGTATTTAGAAAATTTTAAAGGAGATAGAAGTGCTAACTAACCTTTTTTGATTATTACATTATGTGTTAGTGTGTGTGTGTGTGTGTGTGTGTGTGTTTGTGTGTGTGTGTGTGTGTGAATGTGTATATATGTATGTTTTAGGGAAGAAGGTAGGGATCTCACATCAAGTCTCCTAAGTTCTTCCCTGCTACCAACTTTGTGAGTGAACTAGTATCTCCTACACCACTCTCTCACCTAAGTATGGTGCAGCCAGTGGCTTGCAATTTGACTCTGATCACTACGTTGTCAGTTATTTTTGTTATTACTATCTGGTGCTTTTTGTTCCTATACAATTTTTAAATGGCTCATATAGACTGGACCTGTTTTTATCTTCTCCTCCCCACTTTCCTCTTCATATTTAGAGGCTGTTTCTTCCTCAGTTGTGTTCTACTACTCTATCAGTGCACTCAGTCCCTGCCACCATCCAGTCTGTCAGGATTGGTAAGTGACCTAAGCTGGAATAGATAGACACAGTGTTCAATCTTCTCATCAAAGTCATTGGTTCAAGGAGTCAACACAAATCTTAAAGTTAAAAATTATTCTCTAGGATTGTGATATAAATACTGAATTATTTTTGTTGTTCTACAATGCAGAGAATAATGCAGAGAATACTTACTTATAGAAAAGAAACCAGAGAAGAAAAAGGAGTAGGGGCAAACTGAGGATACATGTCAGTAAGAAATATGATGTTCAGGCTTGGTGAGGTCCTTAGATTTGTTTTACAATGACCTGGAATAAATCATTATACAGTTTTCCATTCTGTGAAATTCATATAAGTTTAAATTATTTTTTCTTGTTCAGACAGTCTATTTTCTAAAAAATGAGTTATTTAAGAAGTAATAATGACACTTCTATGTCTTTTTAATTTATAGTTTATCAGCTACTTCTGTGTGAAGTAGCCAATTAATTTTGATGGAAATTACTTCTTACTTCATCTTAAATAATTTTAGTAATATGTCCTCTGATTAGGAGCTTGCTTTCCTCATGTACAATATGTTAAGATAAACATTATTCTTTCACTTTCTTATGTCAATTTTACAAACCAAAGGCAGTAACATCAATAGATCTTTTATTTTTTAACTTCCTGTTCTATAGAGATGTATTATTCTTGTTTATCAAATGAGTTAGTAAGAAAAATTTACTAAGAAAATTATTTGTTGTTCACATTTAAAAGGCCATGAAAAGGACTTTCTTTAACTGTTTTAAGGAATTAGAAATACTTTGGTAACACTCAGACTACGTTTTGTAATTCCAAAGCATATTCACATTATTCACAAATATTTGTGTCATAAAATATTTATTTTAAGCTTTAGTCCTACCTCATGTGGAATGTTTTTTCTCTACATTATGAGATGTGAGAATTTACTGACCACAACCTTGAATACTTTAAATGATTCATTATTTATGTACTTCATTAAAAATGTGCTAAGGTAAACAGAATCTTAAACTAAGTGTTATTAAAAAATAAATAAATATTAAACAATGCCATGTTTTGGGCTAACATAATATTTCCCTTCTATAATTTTTTTAAAAAGAAATTTCTTATGGAGGAGGAAAGGAAACCAGGTGAACTGCAACTTAAAAAAAATCATCATTTTTAGCTGAGAACAGGTGGTGAACACATATAATTACAATGACTCTGAAGCCTGAGGCAGGAGGATCTCAATTTTGAAGCCAACCTGGGAAACTTAGAAAGATTCTGTCTCATATTAAAAATAAAGAAAGAAAGAAAATGGGTTGTTGGATATAGCTCAGTGGTAGAGTACTCTGAGTTCAATCCCCAGAAACAAAATAACAATAATAATTAATGATATTAACAATTAACAAGAATAATAATTAATATATTATTAAAATAATTATTATTATCAATTTTATATTAAAGAATTATGTTTATATCAAGTGTCAAGGAGAGTCATCAATAAATAATAATTTGTTCCTGAGAGTTTGTCTAATGAGTAAATCATCAAAAACACTCTCTAGTAACTAATTTTACCTTTTTGAATACCCATATAAAAAGAAGTAATGCAATCTGGAAAGACATAGGTTGATATACATCATCATAGCTACACCCTTTTCTTCATATCTCTCTTACTTACTGTTCTAGATGGCCAAGTATTGATAGGTGGCCCTGTCATGAGTGGCAAATAATTTATGGTGCTTGACTGCCTAGAATCAAGGTATCACCCTGAGGGGATACCTCTCTTGGGAATTTCTCAGTGAGAAGTCACCCATCAAAGTCCTTGCATATTGTATATTTGTGTGTCTTTTTTTTTCCTAACCCCCATCTCTGCTTTTCTGGTTTCCTGAATTAACTATCATGCAGGTTGGTACATGTTCTAAACAAATGTTTCTCAAATGTGGCTCATCACTTTGTTCCCATTATCACTGTCCAGAGCTCTGCTGTATTCTCAGCAGCAACATAGTAACTCTCCTACAGCTGTGGGAAATCATATGCACCATATGCATCACTTGATCATATCTATCCTTATCAAATGAAGAAGACTGGTTAGTAATTATGCAATATATTCATAGGTATATAAAGACATGTCACCTATTTTCCCATGTGTGTGTGTATATGTGTGTATGACCCTCTTTCAATTTTTCCTCATACCCTACAGGTATAAAAGCAACAATTCTACATTTGTCATGAAGGGACTTTTATAATCCAATGCCTATTTAGTTTTGGAAACTAATAAAACTAGTTTACACAGTCAGATTTTATATATATATATATATATCACTTTCAGCATATTCATGATTTGTACTTCAGTCCTGTTTTTCTGAATATTCTAAATATAATGTACCACCTAAGTAATTCTTGTACATGAACATACGCTCACCTGTTTCCTTTTCTGTATCACTCTCTTCCAAAGCAAGTTTTAATACACACTGTTTTGACAGTGTCTGTGTATATGTGTATTTATGTGTATATGGTTCTGAGAGTATTTATGGTATTTTTTATTTCTATACACAGCTCTAAGTTTCTGATCTCCCATTTTAATTTTTACTCTGTTTTCTGAACCTCTTTACAATGTATAGAATATTAAATTTTCATAAATATTATTATATTTAATGAAATAATCTCATTAAAATATCCTCAAAAGATTGTTTGAAAAATAAAAGAATTTATATAAAATGTATACTGTAAACTTTAGGAAACCAAGGAATTTTATAGAAAAACAATATAATGTACATATATCTTATGGATGAAAAATAATTTCAAATTCACTTATCTTTCTGCCACCCTATTATTCTCAAACTGAAAGCTTCATGAGTTTTAGAAATAGAAAATATTTATGCAGGCGTGCTGATTGTTTAATGATGAACTGATTTGCATTCAAAAAAGGTCAGATGGTTTTTGAATGAAAATCAGTGTGCTTTCTGATATTCATTATTAGGCTTCATTATGTTATGAAGGACTTTTTGTTTAGTTGTAAGTTTCAGATCCTCATTGTGTTCAACAGTAACACTCAATGATTGTTCATTAGCAAAGCATTTTGCTGGGATTTTAGAGTGAAGATTGTATTAATCTTTGCAAGCATGGTTACAAGTCATACAATAAACTATTTAAAAATAGAATTTTGATTATAGCACAGTTCTACTAAAAAAACAAATGAAGGTAGAGACATATATTTTATATGAAGTACAAAACCTTTTGATTTTTATAAACGAGCACTTATTCCAATCATCAGATGAACAATTGGGTATATCAATGTAGTACAGCATTAAAATGTTGTATGTTCTAAAATATATACAGAATTAAAAAAAACAATCTATTGAATAAAGAAGTTATAGATACTTTCATCAATAAGTACTTTATGCAATTTTTATGGTTTGGATCCTGAATCCCTTCCAAAAGTCCATGTGTTGAAGGCTTGGTCCCTGATGAATGGCAATATGGGAGGTACTAGAAATTTTAGGAGGTGGGGTATACTTGGAGGAAATAGATCACTAGGGCTTTGCCTTTGAAGGATATATGGGGATTTCTGACCCTTCCTCTCTCTGCTTTCAAGTTGCTGTGAAGTAAGCATCTTTGCTCCATCATGTTTTTTCCCACTATGATGATTTTTCTTTATAGACTCAAAGCTATAGAGCCAAGTGACCATATATTAAAGTCTCTGAAACTGTGAACCAAAATAAATTATTCCTGTTTTTAAGCTGATTTTTCTTAGGAATTTTGTCATAGTGTCAAAAGCTAACTAACACAGCGATCATCTATAATGTAATGTGATTTTACTTCTCTAAACACATACACAGGCATACCAAAATACAAATTTTGTTGGGTTATACACACGGGAATAAAATAAATTAACCATTTGTTAATTTAAATTATAGAACTTTAACATATATTATTATTTAATGTAAATACCCTCCAATCGAACTATTCTGTGATATACCAATGGTAGCAGCCTTAAATAGGTTAGATCAGTGGCAGCAGCCTTGGCTAGGTTGCTCAAACTTTGCATATGACACCAGGACAAAGTATTTTCAAGGCTTTAAAAATTAAGCAGATTTTTATGGGAAAATGTGCATGCATTGCACTCATCTAAACAAATATAATTCTCTGAGTAAAATTATTTTTGTGTACTTTTTTTTTTTACTTTTGTTGAGATACAATATAACATAGCATTACTTTACCAAACAAATTTTACTAATGATTTACTTGAAGGACAATACCATGAGAATGTTACAGTTATATATTTTTGGAGTCTGAACATCTGAAAACAAATTCTAGGCTCTCTATTTTCTAGTTGTGTGAACAGGGTTATGTCATTCAATTCCTTGGGTCTCAATTTCTTCATGTGTAAAAATGGAATGGCAAAGTATCCACAGGGATATATTATGAACATATCATAAAAAATAGTGCAAGTGTTTGCTCATATTATTCTTATTTTAAATAATAATTTAGAACATGCATAATCAAATGAAATTTCATATTCTGAAGTTTCAATAGTGACTGGTTGATTTATATTTGAAGTAGTATTTTACTTAATATAATTTGTGTCTCTTTTGTTAAGTTTCAAACTTGTTCTTGTTTTCTTGTTTCCATTCTGTTTGATATGCTTGCTTAGTCAGCCTTTTAAACCATCACCAAATGCAAGCAGGAACTCAGCCATCCATTATGTTAGCTCTGTTATTTAGGATCAGTGGTTAATGGATTTCTCATGTAGATGGAAGTTTTTGTGTAACTGAGATATCACTTTGACAGATGAGGTCACAATAGCTTTAACTGATGTTCTTTCAAGCCTAAGGAGTGCTTGCTTGCATGGATATAGCTGAAGCATTTGAACAGTAAAGTGTGGTATCCAGCAGCCTGGATTAGGACAAAGACACATATATTACTATGATTTAAAATTTTATTTCAAGGGTTATAACAAGCTTTACAAATTGACGAAAGGAAAAATCTTGTTAATTAAACATAATATTTCAATGGAACATTTGAAAAGGCTAGACATCCTCTGTACAATGAAATGCTATCTTTGAATTTAAATGCATTAAATCCAATGTCTTTTATCCTAATAAGTCCCTGCTGTTTAATTTATATTGTTATGTTTTTTGAGTAAAAGATATTTTAAAAAGTTATTAAAAATAGAATCTATTATAAAGCCTCTTTTTATCTTCCTATTAAACTAATTGTTATTGTCACAGACATATTAAGGTATGGTATTATTTTGTTCAGAAAATTATGACATTATAAGTTCTTAGAATGTTTTCTTTATTAAAAAATAGCGCAAAATTGAAAAAATACATTTTAATATTTTCATCTTAAGTAGCAAAAATAAGAATTTATGTTTAAAATGAGACACATTTAACATTTTTTTTTCAATATTGAAAAGAAGCACCATGAATGTTTATACATTGAAAGCTGAAAATAATGTCTTTTCAGGCAAGTGATCCAAAAAAACAAGCAAAACAAAACAAAGTATACTTTTTGTAGAAAGCAATTAATTTGAAAGCACATTATGTTCTAAAAAGGTTCATACCTAAAACATGACAAAAAATAATTTTGTATGGATTTTATATTCAAATTAGTGTATTTCATATTGTCATTAATAAGAAATAAAATAATGTTTTCTTATTTGTATCTCAAACTCACTTGACAGATTTGTTGAAAATATAGATTATATTGAAGATTGTTATTTTTATTATTTATTTATTTTATTTTTGCGTTGCTGGGGATAGAACCCAGGGCCTTGCACATTTTAGGTAAGCAATCTATCACCCATAAGCCAACCAGTAAAGATTTTCTAAATTTTTTTTAGTTGTAGATGAACACATACTTTTTATATGGAGTTAAGGATCAAACCCAGTTCCTCACATTTGCTAGAAAGTGCTCTGAGCCACAACCCCAACCCTGCAGCCAGTGAAGATTGTTGATTGCTTGGAGATCTGGGTTTACTAAAGACTAGTGTGTTATGATCACCTATAATCAGAAAAAAAAAACCACATTTGAATATGAATTTTTTTGTTTGATATCTTTTCTGTAATTAATATAGTAGATAACACATGAAAAGAGAATGGTTTTGCCATGTGTGCTAACCATGGGAGATATGAGCTTAAATACATGCAACAACTGAATTTCAAATGAAATGAACAGTAATGGAAATCAACCAACCATAACTCATGCATATGTTAGAAGAATTCAGATGAGGAAACTTTTCACCAAGGACAGATTCCTAAATATTTACAGAACAAAGGATAAAGCCTCAATTCAGTCTTGAAATTTTGTTTTGTTTTGTTTTGTTTATTATTAAACATTCACTAATGTGAGAAGGACAGGAATGCATCATATGAAGAAACCACCTCAATGAGGATGCAATTCATTTTTAGAAAATAGATGAATTTCACTAGAACCACTTTCTTGTAAAGAAGCATGGCAGATAAGAAAAGAGAGTTTATGGTATACTCAGTGTGTTTGTTTCCTACATACAAAGGACAAATAATTCAAAGAAGAAAACAAACAAAATAAAGATCTATACCCAAGGAGTTTACAATTTTGCGTGGAAACACACTACCAAGTGTTTTTTGTCACAAGAAAGTGAAACACTGGGAGTACCCTAGTAGATCATGAAACAGCACCTCCTGTAGTCTGGTGAGGAAATGAGGAGTCCAGGGTTAGGGAAGACTTTCCTACCAAGCTGCATATAAATCAGAACCTGAAGTGGAAACTTCCCAAAATATCATTTGTGTGTGTGTGTGTGTGTGTGTGTGTGTGTGTGTGTCTTCCTATACATGTATTCGCATTTGCATCTGTGAGTTCAGATTGGGCTAGGCATTCTAGATAGAGCAGTCCACCTGAATCCAGTCCTCCCAGATGTGAACTGATACTCCCACATTTGAATTTCAATGATCTCAATATAACTGAAATATGGAAGAATAAATTTCTAAGACTATGATACAAACAAATAGTAAATGAACAGAGCAAATACACACAGTATCAAGTTTTACGAATGGCAATCTATCACAAAGACAGAGCAGTTTTCAGGGAAGGTGACTATGAACTGATCACTGAGAGTCTCAGTCATGGTGAGGTTGGGAAAGAGGTTACAACAATGCAGTGGAGGTTAAGATCTTTACTAAGAAAACATTGAAAAGCTTGTGCAACAGCAAAAACGGTAAAGTGTGAGCATAATATGGGTAAAGGAGAAATTGTGAGTGAATGAGAAGGGTACGCACAATGATTGTGATTATAAATAAATATCAGAAATACATATAACTATGTCTTTTATTTATAGAAAAAGTAAATATCAATCAGACTTAGTAACTAATTCTGTGTGGAGAAAGAATTAGAGGCATTCTTCTTCTTCTTCATCATCATCATCATCACCACAATCATCATAATATATTTTTAACTGGTAAATGCTGTTTTCACTAATGGAGCTACAGAATTTGTGTGTTGCAGGGAACGGTGAGATGTGGAAGAAGCATTTTCAGTATAAGTAATGGAATGCACTAAACACATTTTTAAAAAGAAAACAATAATCAAATATATCTTATATTTACTGAACCATATACCATTTACAACACTCTCCATTTGTTGTTGCAGGTCTAAATTTCCAGGCACAATACATTTTCTTATGTCAGAAGAACTTCCTTTCACATTTCTTATAGTCCATGTCAGTATATCATGGTTTTCTATGGACCAAATTTTGTCTGTCCCTGCAGAATTCATGTTAAAAATCTAACAACCGTGAAATGGTGTTTGGAAATGGAGCCTTTGGGATGTAATTAGGAGGATCCAATGGGGAAATGAAAGTACAATCCTTGTTATGAGATTAAGGTCCTTGTAAAAAGAAGCCATGTACCACATGAGGGTACACCAGAGAAGGTCTGCAAGTTTGAGAGGATCAGGTCTGTGTGCAAGCCAGACGAGAGTCTTCATGAGGAACAAAACCAGCCAGCACCTTGAGGTTGGACTTCCCAGGCTATAGAACTGTAGGAAATATCTGTTGTTTAAGTCCCTCAGGCTATAGTATTTTGTCATAGCTACCAGAACTAACTTATGAATTACTTAAGCTTTAATACCCAAAAATATTTTGAGCAAAAAAAATTGCTTCCAATAAATCAAAGTTGACAGTGTTTTTCTTTCCATGTTTTAAAAATGCCTGTCCTCTTACTATGGCTTGCATTTTTGACAAAATTGGCTATCATTCTTTTTTGTTTGTTTGTTCTTCCAATACCTAAGGTATAAATGTTTAAACATTTAAATATTATTTTCAACATATTTTAATCTTTTCAGTTTGATTGTCATCTATATCAGCAGACCTTTCTTTGGTTGATGTTGATTTGGGATTTTGAAGCTTTTAAAGCTATAAAATAGGAGACCTTCATCATTATATAAAATACATGTATGAAGATGTGAATTTGGTGTCAACATACATTATATACAGAGATATGATAAATTGTAGTATAAAGGTGTATTAAGAATTGTAATGCAATAATAATAATAATAAGAGAGATCATGTATAATGGCATAATTTGCTGTGAACATACTTTATATACAGAGTTACAAAATTGTTCTGTGAATGGATAATTATAATTGTAATGCATTCCACTATTGTCATGTATGTAAGAAATAAAAATTCCTTTTATAAATAAAAAAAGCTATAAAATAATGTTTTATCATTTTTTAGAAAAAGTTCGTTATCATCATTATTATTATTTATAGTCTTATTTTTATTACTACTCCTCCTGAGATGTCAAATACTAATTATTTTAGACTGCTAGATATTGTAGGTCACTGATTTCCCTCTCTGTTTTTTCCTCAGGTCCTTATTTTGGATAACTTTTAATTGTATATCATCACATCCAATGTTCCTTTTATCTGGAGTGTATAAACCTGTTCCCACTTATGTAAAGTATCATTTTCATTTCAGATATTGAAATTTCAATCACTAGATGTTTCCCTTGAATTTTTATTTTTCTATTTCTCTCCTTAACATGTCTATTTCACTGTTTTCTGAATCATAAATATATATCACATTTATTGTAATTATTTTGAATTTTTTTCTGCTAACTCTACCATATTTGTTATTTCCTAGTCTGCTCTGGGGACTTTTTACAAGTACATGGGTCTTAATTTCCTATTGTTTGTACAGGTGACACTTTTGCTTGGGTGTTAAATACTGAGAGTTTTATGCTCTTGGTTTGTAAGTTTGTTGTGCTATTTTAAGTGATATATTTATAACTGAAGTGTTATTAAATTATTTATAGTAATTGGATCATTTAAGGCTTAAGTTTTTTAAATTAATAAATATTTTTAGAACGATATTAAGCTCTCACATATTTACTATGAACACTGTTAGGCTTACAGATATTTATGAGATACATTATAGTGCAGGTTAATATATGAACAATTTTCTCATTTTTATGCATATATTGTTAATAGAGTAAAAATATAATTTACAGGGGGCAATGAAAAATAAACTGTCTTCCTATAAAAAACCCGTTTTACCTTAAAAAGAAAAAAATGCCTCATCTTTTTGAATGTCAATGTTATCTGTGAAATTGTTTTTAAAGGTAAATAACACATCTTTAAGACTACTCCATTGGATATCCAAAAATTTTGAAGTACATTGTTAACTCAAATAATCACATAGAATTCTAAATGATAAGTTAGCAGAATCTGGAGATTAATAATGCTCACTTTTCATGTTTTATCTATGAATTACCAGAAACTTCTATGATTTATTCTATTGCTACTCTCTCCCAAAACTTATTTAGTGCTTTTGAAAGTGATCATTTTGTTCTAAAACAAACAAACAAAAATAACACAGCAAGAAAAGAAAAACAGATTACCTGTATTTTCTTAATTTTAGTGTCAAAATGTTATCAAATAAACAGGTAAAATTCACTTCCAAATCAACTTAGAAGTTTGCATTTTAAGAATAAATTTTCAAATATTTGTTAAATGAAATCCTTAGATAATTAAACAAGATTTGTGGATTTTGCCCGTATTTGACCATAGTATGAACAAAGTTGCATTGCTAACACATATAGTATGTATACCTGATATAGATACAATGTGGAAGACTTAAGAATAAATAAAAATAGAAAACAAATGTCTATACTTTTTGCAATATGAATTATTTTCCATTCTATTCATAGTCTATTCTATTTCATGTATTTTTAATTAAAAAATGAGATTGAAATTCATTAAATTGCTTCCATAACCATTAACAGGGTTTGACTTATATTACAAAAAAGCATTATTCCTTGTAACCCTCTAACACTGGATATAGCAAGACAAAGCAACTTTAACTCACCATCATTAGAAAATGAAAGCAGTTAATGGCTAAATAGGATTCACCGCTCAATGCCAGGCATACTTCTTTTCATTTATAATTTTTCAAAATGAATCCTTTAAGGAAAGTAGTAGAGGTAGGTTTCATTTCCTGCATTTTTAAGGCTGTATTTTTTCATCTCAGTACTGGGAATTGAACTGAGGTCCTCAAGAATGCTAGGGAAGTGGTCTACCACTAAGCTATATCCCTATTCTAGTCTCTTGAGTTTTAAATAATATATTTCCAAGGTCTAGCTCATTGTTTATTCTCCATTTTTCAGAATGTCTTATTAATTTTTTTATTATTTTTTCCAAATATTTTAATAGAAAAGCATATTTTAAGACAGAAGAAACACAAATTTATGTATCAATATGTCTGGCTTGTAGCTTGAATATCAAACATGAACTCTTATAATGAAGAACTAACAGTTCTTCAGGGAGCAATTGTATTTTATTTAGAACACAGATGATAATAAAAATTGTAGTGTTATAAAGTTATAATATGCATAAGTGGTTTTAAGAGGGAATGGAACATTGACCTCATAGGCATTTACCTGGCAACCAGATGTCCTGTATCTATATCTGCAATGCCTAAAATTATGGTCACATTGATTGAATTATATGAGTAGTCTCATCACCAACATACAGACATTATGTAAAGTGAAGGAAAGTTGTTACCAGACTCAGAAACTCTTTGAACTGGAGGTGTTGGTCAGTGGTAGAGTGTTTGTCTAGCATGTTCTCTGGGTTCCATCCCTAGCACTGAAAAAAAAAATTATTGTCCCATATGTAATATTATTATGGTTTATGTATGAGATGACCCAAAAAACTTGTGCGTGAGACAATACAAGAACATTCCAAAGTGAAACGCTTGTGATATGAGCACCTTACACTAATCAGTGTGTTAATCCAGTAGAAAGGATTAACTAATGGTAACCATAGGCAGGTTGCATGCAGCTAGATGAGGTAAGTTTGGGAGGGCATGCCTTTGGGGTTTATATGTTGTTCCTGGTGAGTGGAACTCTCTTTGCTTCTGGATTATTATGTCCAAAGTTGGTTTCCTCTTCCACACCCTTCTACCAGCAATGTTTTGCCTCACCTCTGGAACACAGAAATAAAGTCTATGATCTGAAACCTCTGAAACTATGAGCCACAGATAAATGTTTCCCCCTCTAAAATTGTTCTTCTCAGATCTTACAGTGGTGAAAAGCTGATTTAATATTGGGAAAGTAATTTTTTAGTTGGTTATGAATTTTAAAATGTAAGTAAACACATATCCTGCATATTTTCTTCCCTTCGAATGTTTGTAAAGTTCCTAAAGCTGTTACTGAAAGAAAGCCATTCCTCAATCCTAAAGCCACATCTTTCCGGCATCTTGAGAACCACTTGTCTCATTTTTTTTTTCAGTGCATCAACACATATTCAATAATACCAGCTCCCAAGAGTATCCAGGAAATATTCAAGATAATCTTATTCAATTTCAGTATCCTGTAGATGGGAAATAGGTTCTGGAAAGCAATAGGCATCTTACATTCCAAAATTTTCACTCCTATCTATGAATATATCTACAGTTTATTACTTTCAGATGCTAAACTTTCACTCCGCCTTCTGGCCAGAGTTCCTGTAAGATTATGCCAAAGTATTTTCCAGCAAAGCAATACAAAAGTATGCTCATATTTTGTTTTAATGTTATAAACACTGTCTCTCTTGATGTTAAAAATAATTCTTTGACTGACTTGTGATTAGCAACATTTTAAAAGAGCAGTGTGTGGAAATTTTGACTGATATTCCTCCATTGGCTGTTTTACACATTTTTCTATGGAAAAACTGAGAACATTTTGGGTACTGCTTTTCATCTAAAGCATTGAGAGGAGAACTAGTCAATGAAATGGGTAGGACAAATAAGCAAATATATTTGGTAGAATTGACACATTAACTGGGTAAAATGAATGTGTAAGATGCTCCCTTGATTTGCAAATAGTCAACAAGGTTTTCTATGTAGGGCACCATTAAATTTGAGTTAAACATATAAGTCTTATTATGGATAACTCACATTATATGGAGGAGGAATAATATATTTTCACCTTCAAACGATGGGGACATAATTCAGGGGCAGAGCATGCAGGAAGCCTTGGGTTCAATGCCCAGTACAACAACAACAACAACAACACAAAAAATGATCATCGTAATGATAAATTTCAACTTTACACATTATGTGTGTGAAGTATAAGAGGAATGAATGTTTGTATAATCAATATTTGCTACATAAGTACAGTACAACCCTAATCACATACTTTTCTTTACATTAATTGGTGTCATTTGAACAATAATATCTACTATGAGTCAAACAAGATTCTAAAATGAAAACATCAAAATTTTCTGATATATCTGCAATCACTACAGGGCAAAATAAGAATCTATTTTCAGCTTTAAAATATGTTGCTTGAGTATATTCTTAAAATGATTTAGTAGGTGATGCAAATTTGAAGTAAAAAGAAATTAAAGTGAAAAGAATCTCTATTGATGTTGTTACCCCCTCAAAAAGAGACACATGGTAAAATATAGCTAAAGTTATATGCACTTTTCTTATATTAACAAATAAATTACACAAGCTATTATTACTAGAGCATTTTATGAATAAAATTAAATTATTTTATACTAAACCACAAGAAAGTAATGTGTTGTATGTATAAACAATAAACTTGCATTAGAAAAATAAAATTTAGATTGTTTATGTGTGTGGGGGGGGGTGGGTGTGGGTGTACACTATATATATGATGTATAGTGATAGAACTCAGACACACTCTACCGCTGAGCCACATCTCCAGCCCTATTTTGTATTTTATTTAGAGAAAGGACCCCTCTGAATTGCTTAACGCCAGGCTTGTGCTGAGACTGGCTTTGAATTCATGATCCTCTGCCTCAGCCTCCTGAGCTGCTGGGATTACAGACCTGTACTACCGTGCCTGACCATACTGTTAATTTTATTTCAATGTTAAATTCTTTTTATAGTGATTGACCAACTAATGTGGAGATGAGCAAAATTGTAAGTCATTAATGAATCTAGCTTAGAAGACAGAAGCAGAGTTTTTAAAGTATGTCTTGTGGCTCCATATTAGCTCACCACTCTTGGGTTAGTTTAACTTTGTTTTCTGTCACAAAATGCACAGCCAAACTTTTTCTCATTGGTCATGAAACAAACTCATTAGTCATGAGGCTAGTTTGAACTCACAATCCCCCTGCCTCAGCAATGATGAGGCACTAAGCAACTCAGTGAGACTCTTGTCTTTAAATAAAATACATTATAGGACTGGGGATGTGGTTCAGTGGTTGAATGCCTCTGAATTTAATTCCCAGTACCCCCCAAAAAAATATTATTCCAGGGATCTTGTTTTCCTTCGTGTCTTCCTTTTATTAATGAATCTATCTTCTAAATGATAAGTTACATAAATTTCAGCTTAATCAAAGACATTTTAAAAAATCTCTAGTTAGACCAAATAATAAGCCATATGATAATGTGCATTATTGGGGCACAAATTGTATGAAATGTTATAATTAAGATTTTCAAGTATAATAAACTGAATGGAGTAAAACTCATGGAAACAAGTCCTCATAATAAGTCTATAATTAAGAATAATTACTTGAAAGATACTAAAACAGGGTTCCTACTGTGAACTCTGTTTATGGTTAATACTTCAGGTGAAATGGTACTATTGAGATTTTTGTTTGTGGATTTTAAATAACTTAATATTTGTAGTACCCATATTCCTCTGTTTAATAAACTTTATCTAAGTAAATCATAGGGTTACCCTTATAATACTTTTCAGTTTTCATTATATAATTTCTTTCTTTCTTTTTTCTTTTCTTTTTCTGTTACTAGGAATTGAACCCAAGGGCATTTTAACATTGAATTACATCCACAGCTATATTTATTTATTTATTTATTTATTTATTTATTTTTATTTTGAGACAGGGTCTCACTAAATTGCTTGGGGCCTCACTATAATGCTGAGGCTGGCCTCCAACTTCCAGTCCTCATGCTTCAGGTTCTGGACTGGATGGCTTTCCTGCTGAATTCTATGAAACATGTCAGGAAAAATTAACAATATCTCCCTTAAAAAGATAAAAAAAGTTTTCAAGAAATTGAAGATGAGGAAATATAGCATTACATTCATACAATATCCAAAATCCTTAAAAGGTCATACTGGACCAATGTTACTTATAAGGACACCTGCAAAAGTCCTCAGTAAAATAATTAGCAAACCAGACTCAGCATTGTATTAAAGATTATATACTATGAGTAAATGAGATTTATTCTTTGAATGAAAGGATGGTTAAACATATGAAAACCAATCACTGTAATACACTACATGAAGAGAATGAGAGAGCACGAAAAAGTTTTAGCCAGAGCAATTAGGCCAGAAAAATAATGGTCATCAAAATTATAAAAGAGGTAAAATTTACTCTGTTTACAATTGACTGATCTTATATATAATCTTATAAGTGAAAAACCTGAAATATCACACACACACACACACATACAGACACAAATATTATTTTAATTAAGAAGTGAATTAAGCAGGATACAAAGATTCAGTATACAAAATTCTTTAGCATTTTTACACAATAATAATAAATAATCCGAAATAAAAAATATCATTTGTAACAAGAAAAAACTAAAATAGTTTTAAATTAACATAAGAAAAAAGATACATGAAAATGACAAATATAAAGGATAAAAATATAAAAGGATGTATAAGTTCTTATTTCAATACATACCACAAAGGTATGTATTTCCTGAGTTGGTGTTGTGGTTTCTGGAGCTGTATTTCTAAATTGGTTAGGCCAAAAATTGCTAAATAAAAATCTCTCTTTTTTTGCAATAGGTAGGGAGAGCACTGGTGATCAGTGATGAATTTGTTTAAGTACATATGCAAAGTGAATGCATTGGATGATCCCACGTCTCCATTTGTGAGAGGCAAGGGGTCTAGTGACTCTATACATGGTACTTTTGAACATTTCTGGAAAACTAAGACATATGGTATTGGCTGGTTGCTCCACATTTCACTGAATAAAAATATCAAGCATAAAGATGAACTCAGAGATTTAATTTCTTAGTGCAAGGTGTGCATAACCAACATAAAGGCTACTCAGTGTACTCTGAAAGTGAATCTTCAATTTAACAGCAGTTAAATTGAGGACATTGCTTATAAAGTACTGGGACACTATAATTTGGGGTGGAGATTTGCGAGAGGACCCTGATTTTGTCACAGGAAGTGACCGTCCCAAGCTTATTAGAAAAGGCATCCCCATCTTTATCATCTGTGCTATTGGCTTCTTCACTGTCCCTGAGGGAAATAATCCGGCACTGCCTGTGGAAACACTAATGATTTACTAGTTCAGTTGCTGAACAAGTAATGCTGGTGATCCTCCTAACCCATGCTTACCTCCCAAGTTTGCCTCTAGACATTTAACTAAACATAAGTCTAAGCAGGTTCCTAGAGGTAAAGTACACAGCATGACACATGAAGAGGTGTAGGGAGAGAACTGGTGATCAGTGGTGAATTCAAAGAAATTCTTGGGTTTTCTAATTTATACAAGCAGAGATTTAGATAAAATGTATGGAACTAAATTTTAAAGGTGTGGGGCTGGGGATGTGGCTCAAGCGGTAGTGCGCTCGCCTGGCATGCATGCAGCCTGGGTTGGATCCTCAGCACCACATACAAACAAAGATGTTGTGTCCGCCAAAAAAAAAAAAAAATATATATATATATATATATTATATATATATATATATATATAAATTCTCTCTCTCTCTCAATCTAAAAAAATAAATAAAAAATAAATAAATTTTAAAGGAGTTTGATATTGGTTGATGAAACAAAATTAAACTATGCTGATTTTATTAATATGGGCTTAGTAAGCAGAAATTCTAAATTTTATTTAGTAGCTCACATTTTATAAATATTTTATAATTTTTTATAAATATATTTATAACAAAATTTATAAATATATTTATAAAAAATATATAAATAAATATATATTTATTTATTTCAGTTAGTTGGCTGAAGTGTGTATCAAAAGGTAGCTTACTGTGAATGAACTGAAAATGTCTCATATCTCTTGACTCAGAGAGATTGAAAACTGGAGTGGATTTGTAACTTAGGATATCATTTGCACTTGGAGGCTCCAGAAGATTCTCCCTCTTCACCAATACTTTAAGAAACAGATTTGTGAGCATCTTTGAAGAGTTCTATTATTGCACTGCTCAGTATGGCAGACTTTACTGTGAGAATCACAGTCACTCAACTGGGAAACCTAAACGTGATGGATACAATTGGATCCTAGAGTGACGGGGTCAAGTGGTGGCACTCAACCACCCAAAGCAAGGTGGTCATGCTTACCCTAATGGACAGCCAAAGAGAAACAATGAACAGAATGATCTGACTCATGTAGATTTGTGGCATTGCCTAATACATCTTGGTGTTCCCAGGAGTGAAATAAACAGGAAAACACACTAAATTCTTAGTTTATCTAAGCTTAAAACTTCCAGGACAAATGTACAAAAGTATCCTTTAAATCATAACAGTGAATAATGGTCTGTCAACCAATTTTAAGACTTGTGCTAGTTTATGGTCCATAAACTTCCTGAATGGAGAGGAAGTTCAGGTTCCCTTGTGGAACAACCCTGGTACAATACCAAAGTGTTTTACTCTTAATTATTCTTCTGTCTGTCTCCAAAGGGAAACTATTTTACCAGGGTAACTGTTCATTGGGGGAAAAGGCTATGAGCAAACCTTTTGGGGACAACTAGACATTGACTCTGAACTGATGTCTTTCCAAAGCATTATTATGGTCCTCTGGGCAAATTAGGGAATTATGAAATTCAGGTGATCAATGCATTTTTAGGCTGACTCATGGTGCATCCAATGGGTCCTCAGACTTAATCTGTGATTATTTCTCCAATTCTATTATGCATAACTGGAATAGATAGACATAGTGTTCAAAAAAATCCCCATACTAGTTCCCTAACCTGTGCAGTGAAGGCTATAGGATGGACAAGGCCAAATGCAAGTAATTAGAACTGTCTTTACAGTTGAAAATAGTAAATCAAAAATAATATCACATAATTGGAGGGATATCAGAGACTAATTCCACCATCAAGGACTTGAAAGATGTAGAAGTGGTGTTACATTTAACATTATAAAAAAGAGCTAGATAGAATTCCAAAGCAGTTGCCTTACTTTAAATTTCTATCTACAATATATGAAAGTTCCAGTTGTAAAATATGCTAGCCATTACATAATATTATTGAAATTTTTAATATTAGATTTTGTAGTAAGGGCAGAGAACTATTTCCATGTATTACATATTTTTTAAATAACTGAGGATGTTTATTTTTGTTTGTATGTGTCATATATAATCATATTAGTAAATTATTCAAATATTTTATCTGCATATATTTTATGACTTCTGAGTTAAAAGTGAGATAGTAAGAAATTTTATATTGATAAAGACCTTCATGGAATGTTAAAATGCCAGGTATGTAAATAAATCCTTCTTGAATTTATTTTAAAAAGTCACTATAAATATGTCTAAAGACACATCTAAAATGTTACATATTATGGTAATATTTTGTTTTAATTTTTATGAGATAAAATTTTTTTCTGAGATAAATATTTTTAATTGTAAACACTTTATGTCCTATGTTGACTTTAAATTTCTCATTTTAAGAATATCATCTTAGTCCATTTTTTTTCTTAGTACAACATAATACTTGAGACTGTGTATAAATAAATTTCCCAGGGTTCTGGAGTCTAGGAAGTCCCAGATCTATATGTGGCAGAAAGGGCTGGCTCCCTACTTCTAGGGTGTTGCCTTCAATGCTGTATCCTCTGAAGGGGAAAGACACAGAGCATTCTCCTTATATGACAGATTAGCATGCATCCCCAGAGGACCTTTTAATTTTTTAATTAATTGTTTTCCTGAAAGTTCTTTTTATACTTGCATTAATCCATTTATGATGGCAGAAACTTCATGATGAAAACAACTACCTCCCACCTCTCAACACTGTTGCACTGAAGATGTTTCTAAACATAATTTTCAGAGAAGACAAAAAACATATAAACCATAGCAAACACATTCATTGCTCATTATAATACTAAAAATGTCTCTTCCACCTTCAAAATGGCAATAACTTTGAGCATATTTGCCATCATAGCTGGCAATATTGTGATAAAAACATATAATCAATTATGCAAACTTTCACATAAAATATAGAATCCAAATGAAACATAATTAATTATGAACATAGGTATAGTCATCATAGAAATAAGTTAAGCTACCACTAGAATACTAAAAATAATATTAAATTTATAAATGATACATCTGATCCTTTAAATAAGAGTCATCATGATTAAAAATATGATGTAAATAAAAGGGTTTTAAAAGAATTTCAACAATAATCAAGGGAATTTGTACCAATGCTCTAAATGTAACATGTTCTTCAAAAAAAATATGTAACAAAATCTGTATATTTTCCTAGGATAAACTGCACACAGGAAAAATCTCATTTAAAATATGCCTTATTATAATTGTCAGATATAATATATTTGGTTTACAAACCTCTGGTCCTAGGCCTCAATTTTTAGATGTAACACTTTTTTATGGTTTATATTCTTTATTCAATACATAATTTAATGTAGATTGACACAAATTGATGTAAAACTAAAATGTAAATATCCATGTTGAAGTAAATTGGAAAAATAGTCAAATTCCAACATGTAAAATTATGAGACAGAAATGTTTCAGAGTAAATATTTTTATTGAAACATTTGTGGTATAAACAGTTCTTGTACAATTATATAATAATCACTGAATTGTGGTTTAATAACTAACACATAGCAAAGGGCAAAGAACTTGATCTTTGTATTTTTCAGCTTGTTTCTTATAAAATAAGAAGGTACATGAAAAGTGTAGTTATTTTCAAAATTAACATGATTTTACCTGATAAATGCACTTCTTTTATTGTTTCTCTGTGTCAATTAATAGTGTTATCATTCTTTCAATTATTTATAGGTCAAACATTGAAGAGGTTATTTTTGTAGTGACCCTTTAAATATCTGTGCTTATAGAGTTAGTTATAAGATTTTTATGTTTATAACTGAAAAGCATTACTTTGGCCTGTTTTCTCTGAAGTATTGTCACTAGAAAGTGTTTATGTAGGAATGTCATTAAACAATTAAAAACATAAGTCTGACTCACAGAATGACAAAGAAATTTACTACTTGAGTGATGATAACATCAAGAAGACAGGAGAATAATGTACTTCCATACCAAAACTGACTGCTCTTAAGATAGGGATGTGGATGTGCAAACAGTCCTCCTTTCAGAGAGTATAAGGTATATATAAAAATACTCTGAATATTAATTAACAGTAATGTTTACAGAAAATAGAATAGATTGCTATGAAATTACAGCAATAAGATTTTATTCATAAATGCAACTATATACACATACATAATAACTGTTAGTAAATTTAAGAATTAAAAGCAATGTTTCAACATACATCTAAGAAAAATTGTATGCTTCAGAAACAAATAGGTATATGGTACATTGTTTCCTTATAAGTTTCATACTTAATATTAAAATACTAGAATGTTTCATGAGTTCTAAATTAATAAATTAACATTGATAAAAATGAGCTTTTAAATTTTCTTTGTAAAATTATGCAATTTCAACAGTATGAAAGAGAACTAAATATGTTTTGGAAGAAAAAAAGAGAAAGTATACCAATATTTTCTCCTCAGGTCATGGTTAATTTCATTATATTTAAATCACAGATTAAAATTACTGTCTTTGTTCTGAGGCATGAAAGAAAATAAAGTGAATTATGTAGCTATCGAGTCCTAAATCTCTAAATCTTTATAAAATATTTATGGTAGACTGGAAAAAAGAATCATAGAATAATTGTATCAATATATTCATTTAAAAAATAGTTTGAACTCTGGCCTGGTTGGGTGATACAAGCGTTTGTTTGGTGACACATTATTTGAAGCCCATATCACACAATTAAAACTACCTGCATCCAAACTTGCATGTGTATAATAAACTGAGACTAGAACTTAGTGTGAGAAAGAAGCAAGAAGAAAGTGATTTTACTTTGCCTACTTGTGTTTACCGTCCTGAACTTGTATAATTGGCATACATCACATACAGAAACACCCTGTGCACAGAACCAGGGCCTTTTGAAGCCTCAGGAACCTTTAGCTGTGAACTGTAAAAGTGGGAGATCTGACAGTTTGGGAAGCTTGCTGCTAAACTACCAAGTTGTTAAGTTTGTCAGCATGTCTTCTTCAACATCCTTCTTGGTTTCATTTGTTAAGACATACCTTATTTCTCCCATCAAAAAAGTTGCTTTAGTGTAGTTCATGAAGTCATTTAGACTAACTATTTATTATTCCTTACTTCCTTACCTTCAAATATGACCTAAACTCATTAACACATTTATTTTGTAAAATGGAAATACATGGGCACTAAGTTGGCATAAAATCATACTTATATTGAACTCACAATGTCTTTTGGATTGCAAAAAATAATTGAAAGAGTGATTCCTAAGAGGAAAGTTGATCAGTTTATTCTATATTCATCAGAGGGATTTTTATTGTGGTACAATGTTTGTTCTCAAATTAGATGTCAGGTTATAATCATTTGTAAGTTTTAAAAATTCAAATACTCAGATCATACTTCAAGCATTTAGTGTTTTGTAAATTTGTCTATCCAGTATCCTGGATATGATCATGCTAATCTGCACAGGTTTTGCCATAATGGTTTCAATAATTTTTAATGGTGGATAAAATATCTATGTCCATATTTCAGAATTTACTTTAAATTACTCAAGTTACACAGTAAATTTTATGCCTAAGAAATGGCTAATTATTAAATAATTAATGGGTTACTTAGTACTATGTTTTATACATGAGGGTTTTCTTGAAATTTTTTATTATGTAGCTAATTGGTTAGAAACTTAATCTGAATATTCAGAAACATCTGAATAGATCCTTAAAAAAGCGGGGGTGTCAGTGGAAATGTTGCTTTTTGTTTGTAGGTAGGATAAAAATCTCCTACAAATGCAGAGTAGTTTTGGACCGAAAATAGAAACTCTATTATTATTGACTGCACTCAAATTAATTAAAATTTCCTCTTAGGCACCTAATAAAAAGCACAACATTTCTCAGATCTAGACCAGATATCAAGGAGTAATTTTCATTTATTTTTGATCAAGTTTATTTTTGATGAAGGTATAATTGAATATCACCTATTTACATGATCAGTTATGATGAGGATCATTACTTGACATTTACTGAGTCTGCACAGAATTAAAGATCATACATACCATCAATGCCATTCCTCTGCTTATGAAGAATGGATAAGAAGAGTTTCATCAGTCTTCATTTCTATGCATGCATCCTGATTGACAATCTTTCCTTCTTATTATATCCAGTAAAACTAATTTTTTACTTTGCCCTTTGGGTAACTGTAAGTTGGGAAAGCCAGAACTATCTTACACAATCGAAAAAGAGGTGAAGATCAAGGAATGCTTATGCCTTTGTCTGCTTCCCCATTATATAATAAAGCACATTATCTCAAAGGAATCAAATAGTTCTGTTTCAGGAGTACCATGTCTATTTGGGGAGGAAACAGTGTCAGATAGTATTATAGGCAAGAAGCTCTCCTGTGTAAGTGAGGCAGAACTGTCCATGGGTACCCTGATACACTTATTCAGACTGATGCTAAGTTCTTCCCTGTCATGGTATCTAAACAAGAATGATTCTGAGACAGTTATTGAAATACACAATACATATGACTACATGTATTTATACTTCAGTGTTCCTTATATATACTAAATTGACAATGGTAAATTCTATAATGACAAAGGTTATCATCTGTAATTAAACTGAAACAAAAATACATATTGACTTAATTTCAAAATTCACACCTATATGTTGCAAAACAATTAGAAACATAAAATGTATGTTTGAAAAAAAATTTAATTATAAATTCAGTGTGCTCATATACTCACTGATGTAAAGAATAAACTGTGTACTTGATTTAAGGGAATTTCCAATTAAAAGTATATCTGTTTGATTTTATTGTCCATAGTAGCATATTTAGTTGTTTTGTTCTTTTAATATAAAAATGATAGAAAATTTTTAAAAAGAAAAAAATTATTCTCAAATTATTTTTCTTCTTGAAAAGTTTCTACAGAAGTGTTAAGAAAAATTATCTACTGTTATTTATAAGTTAAAACAAATCTGAAAGTTTCACAAGTTAGTAACTTTATGTAAATCAGCCAAATGTTTGGCAATACGAAATATTTGAAACAATGTCTGGAAGTAAAAGTCTGACTTTTCAAAATACTGAAAATAATTCACCTATAAACATTTTTGTTACTAAGGTGAACCTCCTATGCATACTCTTATTGTAAATATAAAAATAAATATATTATCTAAATATATTTACATATATATCTTTATATACTACACACACAGTACTCCTATATATTCTAATGAAAATACATGGTGTTATAACATATACAGGTGTGTAGGTGCTAGCCACATACACATATGCAATGTGTCAAATCATTTATTAAATATTATTTTCATTGAAGTTACACTTGGGGAATCATTAAATTTTACAGATATAATTAAATTTATCATTCTTACTTTCTATTAAAAATTCCCAGGATTTATGTCTGAATGTAAATTTGTTTTATTATTTTATAGCTAATTTTGTTGTTGTCAACCAAGTCTATATGGTTAGTTGATATGTATAATAAAATGGATACAATGACACCAGGGGTATTAGGACTTGCTGCAAAATTACATGTGCACTTATTATACTAGTTTGCTTGTGCAATTCACAAGAACATTGAATTTAGAAATGGGAACTGTTTGAATCAAGTCCATTTAAAATGTCTTGGCTAATCTCTCTCTGAACCAGTCCTCATCAAGGACAACCTTCCTGATTCCCCATTACAGCTTCACAGAAATCCACTGCAACCACCCAGTGTTAAAATTGACCCTTAACCACATGACAGCCTTGATCCCTTTTAGTGATCTAATAATTCTCTGGTGCAAATACCATTCATTAATTTTAATGACTATTGCTAAGACATTGTTTTGTGTGAACATATAAAAGCAGATGAACAAGAATAGTCTTACAAAACTCAAATGGTATTACTGAGCTATAATCTGCTATTACTTTCATCTTTTAAAATAAAATGCTTTTCATATTTATTCAAATGGGGTTGAATGGGAAGACATCTCAATGTGTTTGACTATGTTATTTGTTTCTTTAAAAAAACTGGCTGACTTTATTGGGAGAAAAAAATAATAAATTTACCACATTCTTGTTTAAATGCACTGTTTATTGCTATTCATAATCTTGTGCAACCATCTCCATTGGTCATCTCCAAAACTCTGAAATTTTGTACCTATCAAATAATAACTCCCAATCCTCCTCTCCCTCAGCTACTAACAATCATTCTACTTTGTGTACTTTCTGATTATGACTACTCTAAGTACATCATATAAATGGAATCGTACAGAATTTGACTGGCTTATTTCACCTAATTCACTTATGTCCTCAATTCATGTACATTCTGGGTTCCCTTCCTTCCTTTATATAGCCACATTTTACTTTTCTGTTCATTCATCAATGAATATTAGGTTCACCACAATGTTTTAGCTATCATAAACAATGCTGTTGTGAATATAGGTGGGCAACTATCTCTTTGGGTCCCTGCTTTCAATTCTTTTGGGCATATACCAAGAAATAAAATTTCTGGTTCATGTTGAAGGTTAATTTTTAATTTCTTGAGGAAGTGCCATACTGTTTTTCATAGTTGCTGCATTGTTGCTTTAATCAGTTTTTTTGATGCTATGATCAAAACACCTGACAAGAACCGTTAGAGGAAAAGTTTATTTGGGGACTCATGATTTCAGAGGTCTCAGTCCATGGAAGGCTGGCTCCATTGCTTGGAACTTGAGGTGAGGTAGATCATCATGGTGGAAGGGAATGATAGAGGAAAGGGTATGGGGACATCACACCAGGAAGCAGAGAGAGAGCTTAGTATATACCCCAAAGGCACTCCCCCAGTGACTCCAGCTACAACATATCAGCCTACATTACCACTCAGTTAATACCTATGAGGAGATTAATTTACAGATTGGGTTAAGCCTAACCCAATCATTTCACTTTTAAACTTTGTTGCATTATCCCACATATGAACTGAGGGGAAACAACTAATATCTAAACCATAACAATTATTTTATTAATAATGCAGGAGTGTTCCAATTATTTTACACCTTACCAATATTTATTCTTTTTTTCTTTGGTTTTAGATGGTAGTCAGTCTAATGGGTGTAAGTTGATATGGCAACATGCTTTTGATTTTCATGTCTCTGAATATTAGTGATGTGGATAACCTTTTCATATGTATTTCAGACATTTGTAAATCTTCTTTGCAGAAATGTTCATTAAACTGCTTTGCCCATTTTGAATTGTGATTTTTGTTGTTGATAAATATGAGTTTTATAAGTTCTCAATATACTCTGCTTGTTGATTTTTACCAGATATATTAGTTGCAAGTATTTCCCTTAAATCAGAAATTGCCTTTATTCTTTGTTGATACTGTCTTTTGATATGTTATTTAAAATTTTTATGAAGTCAGATTTGTCTATTTTTTCTTTTGTTGTCTGTGCTTTCGTGTCTTGTATATAATAAAATTGGACTGTACGTAGCAGTGTAGTATGAACACAAATGCTGAGAATTTGCCAAAATCTGTAAAACTTTAAACACATGGAGGGAACATTAATGCGTGCATGTTTTTAAACATCAAGAAAGAAGTAGGGAAGCTGAGCCTCCATACAGGCTAGGGGGAAACCAGAGACACCTGACCTCCAACCCCTCCTCCCAGTAGCAGCCAAAAGGAAACCTGGCTAGCCAGCGCTGGGGGAGGGGCAAGCAGAAAAAATCAAAGTGATAGAGTGCCAGGGATCCCAGCAGCCTGCAGCAGGGCCCGGAGAGCCAGGCCAACTGATTCGCGTGGCCTGCCCTGCGGCTACAGAAGGCGTGGCGCCTCAGTGAAGCCATTAATTGGCAAGCAGGGAGGTTAGGGAAGGCCATTAGGTGGAATCCCACCAGCCAAGCCCACACGGACCCTTGGGCCGAACACGGGTTCTCAGAAGGGGAAGGAAGCGGTACAGTCCCATCCCCCACAGCGGACACTCCGCCGAGCCAGTCAGCGGCCACCATCCGGGAAAGCTGAAGGATACACCGCCACTCTCCTTCAGAGTGCGACATCAAAACAGGTCGGTGTCATTCAGCTCACCCCCCAGACAGCGGGAATTCGCATAAAATCTCTCCTAGGCTTGCCGGGAGAGGGAGTATCAAGCTGAGCCTCCATACAGGCTAGGGGGAAACCAGAGACACCTGACCTCCAACCCCTCCTCCCAGTAGCAGCCAAAAAGAAACCTGGCTAGCCAGCGCTGGGGGAGGGGCAAGCAGAAAAAATCAAAGTGATAGAGTGCCAGGGATCCCAGCAGCCTGCAGCAGGGCCCGGAGAGCCAGGCCAACTGATTCGCGTGGCCTGCCCTGCGGCTACAGAAGGCGTGGCGCCTCAGTGAAGCCATTAATTGGCAAGCAGGGAGGTTAGGGAAGGCCATTAGGTGGAATCCCACCAGCCAAGCCCACACGGACCCTTGGGCCGAGCACGGGTTCTCAGAAGGGGAAGGAAGCGGTACAGTCCCATCCCCCACAGCGGACACTCCGCCGAGCCAGTCAGCGGCCACCATCCGGGAAAGCCGAAGGATACACCGCCACTCTCCTTCAGAGTGCGACATCAAAACAGGTCGGTGTCATTCAGCTCACCCCCCAGACAGCGGGAACTCGCATAAAATCTCTCCTAGGCTTGCCGGGAGAGGGAGTATCAAGCTGAGCCTCCATACAGGCTAGGGGGAAACCAGAGACACCTGACCTCCAACCCCTCCTCCCAGTAGCAGCCAAAAGGAAACCTGGCTAGCCAGCGCTGGGGGAGGGGCAAGCAGAAAAAATCAAAGTGATAGAGTGCCAGGGATCCCAGCAGCCTGCAGCAGGGCCCGGAGAGCCAGGCCAACTGATTCGCGTGGCCTGCCCTGCGGCTACAGAAGGCGTGGCGCCTCAGTGAAGCCATTAATTGGCAAGCAGGGAGGTTAGGGAAGGCCATTAGGTGGAATCCCACCAGCCAAGCCCACACGGACCCTTGGGCCGAACACGGGTTCTCAGAAGGGGAAGGAAGCGGTACAGTCCCATCCCCCACAGCGGACACTCCGCCGAGCCAGTCAGCGGCCACCATCCGGGAAAGCTGAAGGATACACCGCCACTCTCCTTCAGAGTGCGACATCAAAACAGGTCGGTGTCATTCAGCTCACCCCCCAGACAGCGGGAATTCGCATAAAATCTCTCCTAGGCTTGCCGGGAGAGGGAGTATCAAGCTGAGCCTCCATACAGGCTAGGGGGAAACCAGAGACACCTGACCTCCAACCCCTCCTCCCAGTAGCAGCCAAAAGGAAACCTGGCTAGCCAGCGCTGGGGGAGGGGCAAGCAGAAAAAATCAAAGTGATAGAGTGCCAGGGATCCCAGCAGCCTGCAGCAGGGCCCGGAGAGCCAGGCCAACTGATTCGCGTGGCCTGCCCTGCGGCTACAGAAGGCGTGGCGCCTCAGTGAAGCCATTAATTGGCAAGCAGGGAGGTTAGGGAAGGCCATTAGGTGGAATCCCACCAGCCAAGCCCACACGGACCCTTGGGCCGAGCACGGGTTCTCAGAAGGGGAAGGAAGCGGTACAGTCCCATCCCCCACAGCGGACACTCCGCCGAGCCAGTCAGCGACCACCATCCGGGAAAGCCGAAGGATACACCGCCACTCTCCTTCAGAGTGCGACATCAAAACAGGTCGGTGTCATTCAGCTCACCCCCCAGACAGCGGGAACTCGCATAAAATCTCTCCTAGGCTTGCCGGGAGAGGGAGTATCAAGCTGAGCCTCCATACAGGCTAGGGGGAAACCAGAGACACCTGACCTCCAACCCCTCCTCCCAGTAGCAGCCAAAAGGAAACCTGGCTAGCCAGCGCTGGGGGAGGGGCAAGCAGAAAGAATCAAAGTGATAGAGTGCCAGGGATCCCAGCAGCCTGCAACAGGGCCTGGAGAGCCAGGCCAACTGATTCGCGTGGCCTGCCCTGCGGCTACAGAAGGCGTGGCGCCTCAGTGAAGCCATTAATTGGCAAGCAGGGAGGTTAGGGAAGGCCATTAGGTGGAATCCCACCAGCCAAGCCCACACGGACCCTTGGGCCGAGCTCGGGTTCTCAGAAGGGGAAGAAAGCGGTACAGTCCCATCCCCCACAGCGGACACTCCACCGAGGCAGTCAGCGGCCACCATCCGGGAAAGCTGAAGGATACACCGCCACTCTCCTTCAGAGTGCAACATCAAAACAGCGGACACTCCATCCAGGCAGTCAGTGGCCACCATCCGGGAAAGCTGAAGAATACACCACCACTCTCCAACAGCTTGTAACATCAAAACAGCCAGCAGCAGGACCCCGGAGATCCAGGCCAACTGATTCGCGCGGCCTGCCCCGCAGTTACAGAAGGCGTGGCGCCTCAGAGAAGCCATTAATTAGCAAGCAGGGAGGTTAGGGACTGCCATTAGGTGGAATCCCACCAGCCAAGCCCACCGCCCACGCCCGGAAGAGGCCCAGCGATCTGCCAGCATTGTAGTCACGACACCCCAATTGGAATAGGGACAGAGCAGAGCCGCCTTCCACTCCCGGAACAGGCCCAGAGAGACGCCAGCGTGATAGACACGTCACCCCAATTGGAGTAGGGGCACAGCCGCCGCCCGCACCTGCAAGGGAGACTTTTCAAGTATACAAGAGCAACATGAATAAATAGGGGGTAAATTTCAAAACACAACAGTTGCACCAAGCAGAAAGAAACGCGGGCAGTATGAAAAGACAAGGAAAGAAAGGACCACAAGCAATGCAGGTCAACTCAACTTTAGATGAGGTAATAGCTGCAACAGATGGAATATCAGATAAAGAGTTCAGGATATATATGCTTCAGATGATCTGGAGTCTCAAGGAAGACATGAGACAGCAAAATCAGACAATGAAAGATCACATTGACAAACAAATCCAGGAAGTCAAAGATCAATTTCACAGGGAGATAGAGGTAATAAAAAACAAACAAATTGAAATTCTAGAAATGCAGGAAACAATAAACCAACTTAAAAACTCAATTGAGAATACTACCAGCAGAGTAGATCACTTAGAAGAGAGAACATCAGACAATGAAGACAAAGTATTTCAACTGGAAAAGAACATAGACAGCTCAGCAAGTCTGCTAAGAAACCATGAGCAGAACATCCAAGAATTATGGGACAATATCAAAAGACCAAATTTAAGAGTCATTGGGATACAGGAAGGCACAGAGCTCCATTCCAAAGGAATAAACAGTCTATTCAGTGAAATAATACGAGAAAACTTCCCAGAATTGAAGATTGAGACAGAATCCCAAATCCTAGAAGCCTACAGGACGCCGAATGTGCAAAATCATAAGAGATCCACACCTAGACACATTATAATGAAGATGTCCAACATACAGAATAAGGAGAGAATTTTAAAAGCTGCAAGAGAAAGAAAGCAGATTACATTTAGGGGTAAACCAATCAGGATAACAGCTGATCTCTCAACACAGACTCTGAAAGCTAGAAGATCCTGGAATAACATATTTCAAACACTGAAAGACAATGGGCTCCAACCAAGAATCGTGTATCCGGCGAAATTAAGCTTCAGGTTAGAAGATGAAATTAAAACCTTCCACAATAAACAAAAGTTAAAAGAATTCGCAGCTAGAAAACCATCTCTTCAAAAAATCCTTGGCAAAACATTACAGGAAGAGGAAATGGAAAACAACATTGAAAACCAACAATGGGAGGTAGGACAGTAAAGGGGGGAAAGTAGTCATAGAGGATAACAAATCAGGTTTAGTAACATCAATAAACAAATATGGATAGAAGAACAAACCATATCTCAATAATAACCCTAAATGTTAATGGCTTAAACTCACCAATTAAGAGACACAGGCTAGTAGAATGGATCAAAAAACAAGACCCAACAATATGCTGTCTACAGGAGACGCATTTGATAGGAAAAGATATACATAGACTGAAGGTGAAAGGTTGGGAAAAATCATATCACTCATATGGACCGCGGAAACAAGCAGGAGTGTCCATACTCATATCTAATAAAATAGATTTCAAGCCAAAGCTAATCAAAAGGGATAAAGAAGGACACTTCATACTGCTCAAGGGAACCATACACCAACAAGACATAACAATCATAAATATATATGCCCCAAATAATGGTGCACCTGTATTCATCAAGCAAACTCCTCTCAAGTTCAAGAGTCTAATAGACCAACATACAATAATCATGGGAGACTTCAACACACCTCTCTCACCACTGGACAGATCTTCCAAACAAAAGTTAAATAAGGAAACTATAGAACTCAATAACACAATTAACAACCTAGACTTAATTGACATATATAGACTATACCACCCAACATCAAGTAGCTACACTTTTTTCTCAGCAGCACATGGAACCTTCTCAAAAATAGACCATATACTATGTCACAGGGCAACTCTTAGACAATACAAAGGGGTAGAGATAATACCATGCATCTTATCTGATCATAATGGAATGAAACTGAAAATCAATGATAAAAGAAGAAAGGAAAAAGCAAGCATCACCTGGAGAATGAACAATAGGTTGCTGAGTGATCAATGGGTTTTAGAAGACATCAAGGAGGAAATTAAAAAATTCCTAGAGTTAAATGAAAACACAGACACAACATATCGGAATCTATGGGACACATTGAAAGCAGTTCTAAGAGGAAAATTCATTGCTTGGAGTTCATTCCTCAAAAAAAGAAAAAACCAACAAATAAATGATCTCAGACTTCATCTCAAAATCCTAGAAAAAGAAGAGCAAAACAACAGCAAAAGAAGTAGAAGGCAAGAAATAATTAAAATCAGAGCTGAAATTAATGAAATTGAAACAAAAGAAACAATTGAAAAAATTGACAAAACTAAAAGCTGGTTCTTTGAAAAAATAAATAAAATTGACAGACCCTTAGCCACGCTAACGAAGAGAAGAAGAGAGAGAACCCAAATTACTAGCATACGGGATGAAAAAGGCAATATCACAACAGACACTTCAGAAATACAGAAGATAATCAGAAATTACTTTGAATCCTTATACTCCAATAAAATAGAAGATAGTGAAGGCATAGATAAATTCCTTGAGTCCTATGATCTGCCCAGATTGAGCCAGGAGGATATAGACAACCTAAACAGACCAATAACAATAGAGGAAATAGAAGAAACCATCAAAAGACTACCAACTAAGAAAAGCCCAGGACCGGATGGGTATACAGCAGAGTTTTACAAAACCTTTAAAGAGGAACTAACACCAATACTTTTCAAGCTATTTCAGGAAATAGAAAAAGAGGGAGAACTTCCAAATTCATTCTACGACGCCAACATCACCCTGATTCCGAAACCAGACAAAGACACATCAAAGAAGGAAAACTACAGACCAATATCTCTAATGAACCTTGACGCAAAAATCCTCAATAAAATTCTGGCGAATCGGATTCAAATACATATCAAAAAAATTATACATCATGATCAAGTAGGATTCATCCCTGGGATGCAAGGCTGGTTTAATATACGGAAATCAATAAATGTTATTCACCACATCAATAGACTTAAAAATAAGAACCATATGATCATCTCAATAGATGCAGAAAAAGCATTCGACAAAGTACAGCATCCCTTTATGTTCAAAACGCTAGAAAAATTAGGGATAACAGGATCATACCTCAACATTGTAAAAGCAATCTATGATAAGCCACAGGCCAGCATCATTCTGAATGGAGAAAAATTGAAGGCATTCCCTCTAAGATCTGGTACAAGACAGGGATGCCCTCTCTCACCACTTCTGTTCAACATAGTCCTCGAAACACTGGCCAGAGCAATTAGACAGTCAAAAGAAATTAAAGGCATAAAAATAGGAAAAGAAGAACTTAAATTATCACTATTTGCAGATGATATGATTCTATACCTAGCAGACCCAAAAGGGTCTACAAAGAAGCTATTAGAGCTAATAAATGAATTCAGCAAAGTGGCAGGATATAAGATCAACACGCATAAATCAAAGGCGTTCCTGTATATGAGCGACAAATCCTCTGAAACGGAAATGAGGACAACTACTCCATTCACAATATCCCCCCCAAAAATAAAATACTTGGGAATCAACCTAACAAAAGAGGTGAAAGATTTATACAATGCAAATTACAGAACCCTAAAGAAAGACATAGAAGAAGACCTTAGAAGATGGAAAAACATACCCTGCTCATGGATAGGCAGAACTAACATCATCAAAATGGCGATATTACCAAAAGTTCTCTATAAGTTCAATGCAATGCCAATCAAAATCCCAACAGCATATCTTGTAGAAATAGATAAAAGAATCATGAAATTCATATGGAATAATAAAAGACCCAGAATAGCAAAAACAATACTAAGCAGGAAGTGTGAATCAGGCGGTATAGTGATACCAGACTTCAAGCTATACTACAGAGCAATAGTAACAAAAACAGCATGGTACTGGTACCAAAACAGGCGGGTGGACCAATGGTACAGAATAGAGGACACAGTAACTAACCCACAAAACTACAACTATCTTATTTTTGATAAAGGGGCTAAAAGCATGCAATGGAGGAAGGATAGCATCTTCAACAAATGGTGCTGGGAAAACTGGAAATCCATTTGCACCAAAATGAATCTGAATCCCTATCTCTCGCCGTGCACAAAAGTTAACTCAAAATGGATCAAGGAGCTTGATATTAAATCAGAGACACGGCATCTGATAGAAGAAAAAGTTGGTTATGATCTACACGCTGTGGGATCGGGCTCCAAATTCCTCAATAGGACACCCATAGCGCTAGAGTTAACAAATAGAATCAACAAATGGGACTTACTCAAACTAAAAAGTTTTTTCTCAGCAAAAGAAACAATAAGAGAGATAAATAGGGAGCCTACATCCTGGGAACAAATCTTTACTCCACACACTTCAGATAGAGCCCTAATAACCAGAATATACAAAGAACTCAAAAAATTAGACAATAAGATAACAAATAACCCAATCAATAAATGGGCCAAGGACCTAAACAGACACTTCTCAGAGGAGGACATACAATCAATCAACAAGTACATGAAAAAATGCTCACCATCGCTAGCAGTCAGAGAAATGCAAATCAAAACTACCCTAAGATACCATCTCACTCCAGTAAGACTGGCAGCCATTAGGAAGTCAAACAACAATAAGTGCTGGAGAGGATGCGGGGAAAAGGGCACTCTTGTTCATTGCTGGTGGGACTGCAAATTGGTGCAGCCAATTTGGAAAGCAGTATGGAGATTTCTCGGAAAGCTGGGAATGGAACCACCATTTGACCCAGCTATTCCCCTTCTCGGTCTATTCCCTAAAGCCCTAACAAGAGCATGCTACAGGGACACTGCTACATCGATGTTCATAGCAGCTCAATTCACGATAGCAAGACTGTGGAACCAGCCTAGATGCCCTTCAATAGATGAATGGATAAAAAAATGTGGCATTTATACACTATGGAGTATTACTCTGCATTAAAAAATGACAAAATCATAGAATTTGGAGGGAAATGGATGGCATTAGAGCAGATTATGCTAAGTGAAGCTAGTCAATCTTTAAAAAACAAATACCAAATGACTCCTTTGATATAAGGGGTGTAAACAAGGACAGGGTAGGGACGAAGAGCTTGAGAAGAATATTTACAGTAAACAGGGATGAGAGGTGGGAGGGAAAGGGAGTGAGAAGGGAAATTGCATGGAAATGGAAGGCGATCCTCAGGGTTATACAAAATGTCATATAAGAGGTAAGGAGGGGTAAGTCAAGAGAATACAAATGGAAGACATGATTTACAGTAGAAGGGGTAGAGAGAGAAAAGGGGAGGGGAGGGGAGGGGAGGGGAGGGGGGATAGTAGACAATAGGACAGACAGCAGAATACATCAGACACTAGAAAGGCAATATGTCAATCAATGGAAGGGTAACTGATGTGATACAGCAATTTGTATACGGGGTAAAAGCGGGAGTTCATAATCCACTTGAATCAAACCGTGTAATATGATGTATTAAGAACTATGTAATGTTATGAACGACCAATAAAAAAAAAAAAATAGAAAATAAAAAAAAAAGATTGCAAAAAAAAAAAAAAAAAAAAGAAAGAAGTAGGATGATCTCATAATGGAATGCAATCTGTGCAGTAGAATATACCTAAACTAAGAATACATGAATTAATCTCATTAAAGAAGATGGGGGGAAAGGTGATGAATGAAGAAAGTTTGGAGAAACATTAGGTAACATGGCTTATTTTAGTAAGACTAAAGACAAAGAGAACCATACATAGATACAGTTTTCTAGTTAGTAAATCCTTTTCTCACATGAGTAAATGTGAACAGTTCTAAAACAGCTGTGCACACACAGAGAAACTGAACAATAAGTAAATGTATGGCAGAAAGTGGGAGCCAGGTTTCTTTGTGTTTAGAAGACTAAATGCCCCATGTAATACTAGATTAGATTCAATGGCATAGACAAGTTTTATTTTTATCAATTATTTTCACATTTTTAAATTTAAAACATTCTTATTATCTATTTAGTAATTATGGAACACTTTTTAATGTGAACACTTTCTATTTGTCTCAATCATTCTAGCAGTTTATGAATTGTAATAGATTTCACAAACCAACATTGACTTGTTGATTCTCTGCTGTGCATTTATTTCCTATTGCATTAATTTCAGTTCACAACTTTATTATGTTATTTCTAATTTCAGAGGTGTTATTTTTTAATTTTTTTGCATGAATACATTATTGGTTAGCTCTTATTCTAATATGCTTTAAACTGATAAACTTCTTTCTGAGTAAAGTTTAGCCTTACCCATACACTTTTATATTGTTGCAAGACTTGTATTTCAATATATTTATCAATATAAAGTATTTCTGATTCCTTGTCTGATTTCTCTGACATGTATTATTTTCAACAGAGTTGCAAGAAAAATGAATATTTAGGAGCTCTTTATTACTTTCTAATAAAGCCCCATTGCAGTCGGAAAACCTTGGGTGTATATATATATATATATATATATATATATATATATATATAGAGAGAGAGAGAGAGAGAGAGAGAGAGAGAGAGAGAGAGCTATGTGAGTGTTCTCAATTAACCTGAGTTAAAGATTATGAAATTCTTTATCTTCAGAGAATCAGCCCATGTCTCTTTAAAAGTACTAGGATAAAAGAGTAAAGCCTTTCTGTTTATACCACACAAATTATTTTTGAGTCCTCATTGGGAATAGAGATAAAAAGGAACATGTCATTCTATTTGTACTAATATATAACCATTAGTCTTCTCATCACTATAAACTTTGAAATTAAATGTGACTCACATGTAATGATAATTTACAAAATAAAGTTGAGTCCTTTAAGCGGTTTTGCATTCACTTGCTACAGTTAAATTCACTTTTCCCTCCATAGATATCTTTCCATTCCAATATGATTATTTTTTTACTATATTTTATAAACAAGAAATATGTTCCATTTTGAATTTGAATATTAATCTTCTTAATAAACATCTAATTATCAAGGATAAGTGTTTTAGCTTGTTTTTCATTATAATAATGAAATATGTAAAGTATACTAACTTTATAAGAAAAGAGACTTACTTCAAGTACTCTCACTTCCTTGGGTGAGAGCCCTGTTAACTGAGCCACACCATGGCAGGAGCCCATGGATAAGGGAGAAATCACATCACAGAAACAGGAAGCCAGAGGAGGATTCAGGGGTTTACTGCCATATCAAGTCCCTCTCCAGGAGACCAGTTTCCCTTCTGAAGATAGCACCCCCATAACATGAGGACCCTCAACTAGGTCTTAACTCTCAACATTGTATTGTCTCCCACATCTAAGCTCTAAGCACCAAAATTCTGACACAAGGAAACTTTGTAAGATGCACAAACCAATTACAAACCACAGCAGGAATTAAATATACCTAACATGACATAAGCTAGTTTCATATTTCATTGTACATTTTTGCATATAAGCTTGTAGTGTGTTATTATTATGACTGGTGGTCAGAATAATTCAGAAATCTTTTCTATAAATCACTTGTTTGATAATTTGGCACTATAAGCATTTATACACGAATTGATAGTCATTACTTGAATAAAAGGGCAAAACACTATAAAAAGCTTGTTTTTCAAATCAAATCTACTGAATTATTTCAGGGGATTCAAAAGTTAACTTCATTGTGTTAAGTTATATTCATTTAGTTAAATCTCTTTTTCAATATAAACAGAGAGTTTTTGTATGTCTCTTTAATCTCTTCAAATCAAAATACCCTGAAAACATTTATAACAAAAATTGTCAAGAAATAATACATTTTATTTTTAATAGCAAAGGTGTCAAGTGAACTAACAGCAAATACATTTTTTATGGAGCACTTAAAATAAGCCATGGGAAGTGATAAGTGGTTGCAAAACATTAACATCTTTCATTAAAAAATAGGTGTCACATTGTATTATTTCCACCATTTGTATTAATTATCAATGACCCAGTTGTCCTTTCCTCAAAGTAGAAATGCAAGTTCTTACAATATTCACAAAGACTTTGGACAACCTTGCCTCTGCTTATGCTCTCATCCATCAGCTACCACTTCTCTGCTTTACTTCATCCTCCAGACACACTATTCTGCCTGTCATTCAAACCTGTTCTTCCCTTGGATTCAAGTACTTTGCTGTTCGCTTAATCCCCACATAGCTCATGCCAATGCCCTTTTAAACTTTTTGTCAATGCAAACTCAAAGGATGAGGTCAATCTGGATGATGTTATTTAAAATGTTGAATTGCCATCGAGAATTATGGTATCTTCTATTTTACAAAACGAAATGGCCCCTTCTATTATATGTATAATTCACATTTATGTTTTATTTAATTTTTGTGTGTTTTTTTTCCTGTCTACTTGAATGTAAACACTGTGTCTTAAAATATATTTGGCTCCTTTGTTCACTGATAAACCTCATGATCCCAAAGTAGCACCAGATTCAAAGTTTTATATAGTATATATGTTTTAGTTAAATGAAGGAGTGAATGTCACCAAGCTTAAGAATAAGAGATATGTTTATGATAGTACTAGAAGAAATTTCTTCAACTTTGTCATTTTGATTGTAACCAACTAAATGCTGGTAAGTTCATTGAGGACCCCACATTTATCATAAAGACATGTGTGACTTCATGGTAAAAACTAAATGACTCAACATAAAGGAGGAAGTTATGCAAAGCTGCATTTTTATTTTCAACAAGTTGAACTATTTATACATATGACTTGCACAGAAACATGAAAAGATTTTTAAATTATTTCTGATAATCAATTGAGGTAAAAAATAATTGATTCAAAACAGATGACAGAATCACAAAGTGTTGATTGATTCTATATTTATAGAACAGTCTTGATAAAAACAAAGGTAAAATAAATGAAAGGAACTTTCAAGAAGAATAGTTTATTGTTTTCCATACCAAAACCAAACTATTACTAATCAAAACTTATTTTTCAATGATCTATAATGTAAAATTCTTAAACAGAATCCAGGATGCAGAATCAGACTTTTTTATTTGAAGGACTTAGATTAGGAACTTAATGAAAAGAATAAACATCATCTGAGCAATTGAATTAAAATATTTTAATCATTTAACAAAATGAAACACTGGGAATCAAAAATAGTTTAGAAGACAAGCTATCCTTATTGTGAATAACAGATGGAAATTTTAAATGTTCATTTTCCCTTTAGGATTGCCACTTCCCAGAGCATTATTATTTCAATGAGCTTTGCTCCAGACTTCTGTAGATGTCTTGTGTTACAAATGCATGACTTAATGCACATGCATGTAAAATTCATTCATCATTCCTTGAAATTAGATAACTGTAAAATAAATTATATAATGCTAAATGATTCATAGCTAGAAATATAAAACAGGTTTTATATGCAGTCTTTTTTTAAGTGCATGTTCATCCTTTCATTTTTAGTTTAATGCTAACGTTTCCTGACCTGTGTACTTTGTTTATCTTGGGAAGGTGAAGTTTCTGTATCCTCAATAGGTACTAACAAGGGACTTAATTACCACTGCAATCTGGATTAATTTAATTCCATTCAAATGAACGTTGATTGGCATCAGCATTATAATTAGGACATTTCTCAAAATGACTCAACCTCAAATATTTTCTTTGTTTATATGCCCTACATTTAACCTTTTCACAAAACTAGACAAATTGAAATATAAAATAATAATTATTTATCTCCATAAAGTAGAAATATTCAGAATTTTTATGCTTTGGCAAATAGAAGATTTAAAGGGAGAAAAATCTAAAACAGTTATGTTATTTTCTTAAAGGGAGTTGACCAGTAACTAATTGGGCTAAGTGAGATGATCAACAACTGATTGCCACCTTTGTAAAAGCCAATAGGTCTATAACATAATATTAGTATATATGAGCATGGTTTTAGTGATAGCAGCTATAGGTCTAACAAGTTAATATTAAAACATCATTCCATAAAAGTAAACCTGTCAATCTGTCTTGATATCAATGTTAAAGCAGAAGCTCAGGAATAAGCTAGATTAAAAGAGATTAAAAATATATCTAAACATGCAACATTAAAGAAAGAGAGAAGTGGTTCTCTTTCTACCTCCCATGGTCTTTCTGTTCTTGTAGTTTGTTAGTAGAAAATACTAAACTATAAACAAACATACATCTTTCAATGTATTTTAGCTTCATTCAAGCCACGTCTGTGCCCATGACATTTATTATTTACTTATTTATTTGTTCCTATAGTGCTAGAAATAGATCCCAGGGCCGCACACATGCACCTAAGTATGGTGTTCTACCACTGAGTTACATCCTTAGTACTGCCACTGACATTTTATCTGATGGAGATTTGTAGATAAATTTGATAATACCATTCCATGTTCAATTTTATGTGTGATTAGAGCCATGACTTGGGTAAATCTAACACTCAGTTACCTATTTTAAATTGTAATGCTTGTTTTGCTTTGTTGCCAAATATTTTCTCTCTTCTTTCTTACTTGATGATACTTCATCATTTACTACTTTCAGTTTTTGTCTGCCATCTGTCCAGTTTAGGACACTTAATTTTAAGGGGAAATGATGTGAGACACTGACAGCCTATAGCATTTAATTGTCAATAGGAAAACCTATTAACATCTCTTTTCTCTGCTTCAGTGACAGAAAAATTTCAACGAATATCTGCTCTAATGGCCTGCATCCTGGTGTGAGGAGACCTGGAGTACAATCCCTTGTTGTACTGAAATGGACATGTAACAAGAGAGAAATTAACCCTTGTTGTTAAGCATGTAGGAACAGGTGACTTTCGTTCCAGGATTGTATTTTTACCACACCATAACCTAACCTAAATGATACCTAAAATAATTTAACAACTATTTGCAGAGGAGCAAATGCCTATATGCCTAGTACTGTTCAAGTCACAGTACAGAGGTGAGAGAGATCGACAAACTTTATGGTGCAGTCAGCAAGGCCATAATGAATGGATGACTTTTGTGTAAGTTCATGGCATTTCTACAACTTGGAATTAAGGAAGTACCAATATCAGCATTGGAGAAACTATATGTTAGAGATATATACAATTTCTTAAAATGTGTATCATCATGGTAAATCCAGAAGATGGAAGAAAATCCTTTATGGTTGAGGAGGCCCAGAAGAATAGTTTAAAGTCATTGGAGAGAGAGAGAGAGAGAGAGAGAGAGAGAGAGAGAGAGAGAGGGAGAGAGAGAGAGAAGGAGAGTGAGCGCACTCAAGACCATGTAGTACAGCATGAGAAGCAGCATGCAATCTAAGTTTATTGGAATAGTACAATGAGCAGGAGAATCATTTGACTTCAACTATATTTTGAGACTGACTCATTGTTCGAGAAAATTAACTTTGGTCAGGAATAAATGAAACGAAAAGCTCTATGGGACGATAAAGTGTGCAGAAGGCTGTTTTCTCACACTTTATCAGTCTTTTGAATGCCACTATGAAACAGAGTTAATCAGCCTTAAACTACAATTGAGAAAACACAATCCCAGTATTTTTAATAAACAATGTTGGTAGCAAATGTTATAAAGCTTCAAAATTTCCACTAATAAACTATTATGTTTAATATCTCAGCATACAGTATTTTACTTAATCTTTTTCCATGGAATACCATCATGCGCTGGAAATTAGAAGGTGAGGTCAAACGAAGATGAGCTCCTTATATCACAAAAGTGATATTAAAAGTAGATATTTAAATCATAGTAGGGGGCAGAGGAATATGAATATTTTTGAGAGAATATTCTACAATGTGATCCTTTTAACTTCTCCATTCTAGAGATAACAGATTAAGGGAATTAAAAAATAGCTTCAAATTTGATGTGATTGTTTCTAGTGGCCATGTGTAAGCCAGAGAATTGTGAACCTAATAAGAAACTTTCTCAATTTATTTACTGATAGTTGCAAAAAGAAGGTCACTTTGTATGAGGAAGCAAGAATAGTGTACTCTCCTCTCTTCCTCATTTGCCAGTAAAAGGATTTGGTGACTTTTCCATACCCAAGGCCACTTAAGACTATTGTTGATCTTGTTTTGTTATATCACAGTTCAATGTTCCTGAGGTATTTAAGGTATTGTCTCTTAGTATAAGAAGTACATTTTCACATGTTATGAATACTGTTTGTAATCTTTGAGAAATCAGAGTTACCAGGAAAAAGAAACATTACATTCACCAAAGGGTCTGCTCAACTTCTCATCTTTTACTTTTCCCAACTTATTTAAAATTCAGTTTCTATCAATCACTACCAAACAGTAGTAATTAAAGTGAATTACATAGGACAAGCATTTTTATTATGGTATTTCAACAGGTAAAAGTACATTTCCCAGGAAGTTAAGTGTGCTATCATTAACCTCTAGCCCGTAACATTAACTGTCATTGTAAATAAACAAAAAGTCACACATTTACTTTTAAAACATGAACAAATTTTATTATAATAAATCTACTTCTGTTAACATTTTAAATGCTATAGTAACTTGATTCTTTAAATTTCCATTTAAACTTTAAAATGAGACTATAAATCCCTTTTCTGAGGAAATAGAGCTTTCTGAAGATTTGCTGTGGATTTTATGAACTCTAACATAATGTTTCAAAATAGAAATGTTTTCCAACATGCAAAGCATTTTCTTATTTTGCATAGAAATTATTTATCATATCTTGCTTAACTTTGAAATATTTGCTCATTCCCTCTTACACATATTTTACTTTTTTTCTAATTTAAATCCACTATGGTCAGTGCTACATTTCTGAAATTTATTGACATCTAGTGATCTGAGTTGAAATTACTCCCCTAAGCAAAGGCAATTTTCTTTTCACCAAAGGTCCAACTTGACCAATACTGAGATAATGATCAATCAGACCAGAGTGTGAAAAATCAGTATCGATAAAGACAGGGATGGAAGCACTGTTTGCCCTGTATAGCTGTACTGATTAAAGTTCCTTTCCTGCTTTTACCATTACGTTTTCCAGGTCAGAAGACTAGTGGCTGGAACTATTTTGTTGAGAGTCTTAGTGTGAGGTTTGTAGTGTGGGACTCTGGTAACAAAGGAAGATAAGAAGTTTGGAAGCATTGGGAAAAAACACACTAAATAAGGAGTGAGAGAGGCTGTAAAGGAGATCTTCCTTGTTCACAGTAATAGCAACTTGGGTCTTATTAGCAAATTCATCTCTCAATAACTAAATTTCCAAATAGGTGAACAATGTGTAAATTTCCAGATAGATTTCAAATACTAATAAGAAACCCAAAGCATAGAGAGAAATATAATCATTCCTGCCAATGATTTTGAAATTACATGGAAAACTAATTATAAGAATAATCACAAAAATTGGTTGCAAAGTCAACTTTTTATTATAAAATTTGATAATTTCAAAATTTTTACTCAGGTATCAAAAGTGTTGTGTATATGCTGGAATAAGTGAACCTGCTGAATCAAAAAGATAGTGCAAAGGTAATGAAGAATAATTAGCAAAAAAAAACCCCAAAAATACCTGTGGGCATAGAATTGTAAATTCTTCTGTCATTTGATATTATTCCCTGCATTTCTCCTTGTTTTCTAAAGTGGTTAACTATTAATTATTTCATTAAACATATACATGTGTGTATATATAAATATTGTGTAAGAATTTTGAATATGGAAAACTTCTTATTTCATATTTTTTAAAAATTAATGAACATAATCTATGAATATATTTAGTAGCTAAATAGATATGAACAGAGATATGAACATATATTAAAATATATTTAGTAGCTAATTTTTTGTCACTTTAAAGTCCCCCAAAATGATATTCTTTATTGCCAATTACTAAGTCATTTACTTTCTCAGCTGGTTTCCTTTTCCTTTTCTTTTAATACACAACTAGTTGTGCTATACTGTGATCTTCTAATTAACACTTCAGACACATATAATTAGCAAACTATTTATTGCTTTTTATCTAATTACCTATTCAAAAAGTTTAACACTTTACTATATATTATGCTGTAGTAACTGAAGATTGTTAAGTGTGTTTCTTTGAAATTTTAGAATATCAGCTTATCTGGGGGCAAGTAATGTACCTAATTGGATTTGTAACTGTATAGAAATTATAATAATTTGCAGAAACACTAGAATATACTTTCCAAAATCAAAATGTTGAAATTGCAATGAACTATGTTCTTTAAAAACTTAAGGAAATGTTTTCTTTAAAACTGTTTTCTTTCAAAACTTAGCTACATGCCACTTCATGTTACAAAGAAAATTGTTAAGAAAAAGCAAAGTCTGGGGAAATTTTGCCTAAATCTTTGTCAGATATTTATAATTAAAAATTTTAGCAATTCATACGATCTGAAACATTACAATGTTACACTTTGCTCAAAAGACCACTGTATTTTGACAAAAGTCCTTTTGCTTAGGGGTGATAAATTCCTAAGTATGGATCACCTTCAGAGTTAATTGTCATCCAAATATGCTTTCCAAACATACTTGATGGAATTCTTTGTAAGTAATTTAGCATTTCTTTACATTTTTAATAAAAAGAGTTTTATTTTACTTAATTTTAAGAATATATATACAAATAATGATTTTCTTAATGTTGTATGGTAAGATGTCAAGATAGCATGTTTTTCAAATATATCTATTATTAATACAGATGGTACAAACCCTACTATGCTATTCAAACTTTCAGAAAAAAATTTCTTTTGCTAGTTTTGAATAGTAAAACATTAAATTGAAAATATGCTTTCAATTATTGTGGGGAAGAAAATGTTTCTGTGAAAGTTAAAATCAAAGAGAATAAAGAGACAATGTGAAAATTATTAGAAGTTGTCATTTCCAGTTAGAGAAAGTTTTTTAGGAGCAGATTTTATACAGGCAATTTTTCTTAAAGGGGTCTTTTTAAATTTTCTTTTTCTTACACATATGATAAGATTTAGCTTCAGTTCTTATTTGTCTGTACATAATTCAGATACAAAAGAAAAAGAAAGAGGTAAGAATGAAGAAGAGTAATGAATCACCAGGCAATATTTTAAATTTAAATTAAAAATTTAAGTACAGTTTAAAAAGTTAAGAATAATCCTTAAGAATTATAAAACAATGAGAATTATATAAGAAAAAATAATTGCCTCTAGCTAAGTAAAATGCTGATTAGAAAGAGAAAGTTGTTTACTTTCTATGAATAATAGCTCCTAGGAATCAAGAATATAAATATTCATCTTTTTCCCTACAACATTTATATCACTGGCATATTCAGACTTAATAAATTATCATGTCACATTACTTGGGAAGAAGGAAAAAGTGTGTGTGTGTGTGTGTGTGTGTGTAGAAAATAAATTTGAAATATTTTAGGATAAAACAATCTAGTTTCCCATTTCTGACTCAATGAAATAACTGAGTAGTAAACATTTTAAGATTTACATAACTATGTGTAGATTAAATAATTCTGTCTTTAAAGTGATATTGTGTGTTTGTGTTTTGTTGTTGTTGTTGTTTTAGTTGAATAAGGGAAGAGAAGCAATGGGGATAGTTCAGTGTCAAATAGTGTTACCACATCTCTCTTCTTAGAAAATTTGCACCCAATAGAGTCAAATGTATGAAAGATGATTTATCAAGAGCTCTGTAATGTTTGGAACAATCAATAAAAAAATTAAAAAAATTAAAAAAAAATTTGCAATTTTCTTTTGAGGAGTTAATTAGTAAAGTATATTAGATTGAAATTTTACAGTGGGTTCCAGAAAATTTTGTATTCGCACGAAAAGACTAAAAATGAATTCAAATTGGTACATTATGAAAAATATCATTCTTTTGCAGACTTGGAGGAAATTACACAGAGAGAATCATATTCTCTCTCATAAGAAACCTCTTAATGAAGCTCAGTTCCATTCAAACTATTGACAGTGCACATTTTATGCCTTGTTTAAACTGGGCTAGCTTTGATACCCAAATAAACCATTGTTATTTCCACATAGAACAACTAAAGCAATCAGAATTGGTATCAAGGAATGATCAATTCTAGGTGTCAAAGAATTTATGCTTTTGAAGAAATAGAGTTCAAATAACTACATCTATATTGAAAATACTGCAGTTCTTAGAGAATTGAATGATGGGAACCAGTTAGTGTTAGATATGATTCAATCAGTTCTCTAGTCTTGGAATTTTACAGCTATTTATGGATAAATTAATTTAACTCACATAGAAGGAAAAAAAAAATGTACATATTTCACCTAAAATGAACCAGGCCTATCTGATGTCAGATGTTGGAGCTGGAGGTATGATTAAAGATTAATATCTTATTTTCTTATTTTTAAATTAATATTTGTTAGGGGAGATAAAACTGTATTTCCCAAATAATCTTCATTTCTTCTCTTCTCCTGTTTCTCTCTCTCTTCCTTACTTTCTACAATGTATTTAATAATGTTTCTATTTTCTTAATTGCATCAAAATTAGTTTTCTCTCTTTCCACTAAATTATTTATAATAAAAAATTATAAGCATTTTGACTTTTACAAAATAAAGTCTTTCTTAGGGCATTACCTATGAATCCTTACCTTTTGAATGATAACCCACTGAAGTATAACCAGCTTTTGTGAGTTATGTAGTTAAGAAAAAATATTATAGCCATGATGGAGCACAGAGAATGAGTGACATTCTCAAAAGCTGTTCTCTAAGTGATCCTTGCATGATTTTGGCATCTCAGGGTTAACAGAAACAAACTGTGTCATCTTGGAAATGATCAACAGGGACAATGATCATGCCTCAGCACAAAGTATCCTATGGGAATTTTTTTTCCAAATAAAACAAGAAGATTGATGGAGTGGGTTTGTCTCTTGAGTGCATATGTATGTGTTCTATGTGTGTGTGAGAGAAAAAGGAATAGATACAGAAACAGAGATAGTGGTGCGGGTTTCAGATGTGTTTCTTTAAGTATTGATATGAATCTCCCTTGTTTTCATATTATTATCCCCTCTGCACTCCTCCCTGGCTGAGCTTTTTAGTAGCCATAAACATTCATATCTGACATTGAAAACTGTTGGTTTTAATATATTTTTAAATACACTTTTATTAAATCACTTTATACTCATTGCTTTTTTTTTCAGTTGGACTTGTGACTTCTCAGGTCAATGATTATAATCTTAGCAAGTTATTATAGTTTTAGATGTTCCAAAAATATTTATGCTTTATCTAGATAAATCAAAGATTAGAATGGGCTACTAAAAGAAATCTGGAAACAATTTTTTGAAATGAAAGAAAGCAAATGGGTTTACTTTATATACTTCCTTCTCTAAACTTAAAGTGGCTTATTATAGTATCTGCATTTAAACACCTTGTCAACTTTCATGGATTATGTGAAAAGACTGACAATATCAATAGTGACAGGTTCTGAAGAATCCATATAAAATCCTAATAGCCATGTAAGACAGAAGTCTAGTGAGCAGGTGCTAAGATACAACAGTTAGATGTGCATCTTAAGCTCATTAAGAACATCTGGGGGTGGGAAAATCAAAAGAACAATTTTACTATTCAGACAAAAACAAGGCCATGAGCTAGACCTCTTCTCAAAAGACGCAACTGTGTTTTAATTGATGTAGAAAATTGTTCTATTCTCAAATAATCATGCTCTTAAATAAATGAAAATGTATTCACTGTAAAATAAACCAATTGATTTTATTCCTCTGTACATATATGAAAATACCTAAGTAAATCCCACCAACAACTATATCCACAAGAATGGGGGTCCAAATTTAGAATAAGATCTATTCCATCTTGTATAATTTTAACAAAATGGATTCTCTTGTAATATACATCTAAAAAAAGCAACAAAAATTTAAAAATAAGTTCTAAATAATTATTGGTAGCTATTTTTTGTTATATATTCTGGTGTTATATATTCTGGAAATATTATGCTCTAATAAAATTCTCAATATTAATGAAGCCTTGCCTCTCAATTCAGAAAACACAAAAAATATGTTTTGACATATAAGAAAAGCATTAAAGTTAAACAGAAAGAAACTAAAAACAAAGCAAACAACACTGGATTGCTAATTACCAGGGATAACCGTTGACAAAAGTTATTTTATTAGTAGCAATCCTAATTTTGGTTTCCATTTATAGCAATGTTAATTTATGGCATGTACTCTGATTGACTCAAGCTCTATTTGAATTTGTATTTATGAAACACATTTTTCAATTTTAAAATTATCATAGAAAATTAGTTTTCATTCAGTTATTTTAATGGGTTGTATTTGCATTAGGCAGTTTTTTTTTTTCCAAAAAGAACAGTACCTGAAGAGGAGGGATTGGAATGAGTGCTCCACATTCTTATTTACATATACAAAAATACTGGGAAACCAAAGTAGACATAATTACTTAGGAACTATTGGAGACTCATAAAAATCCACAATAGACTGATGCTTTCAGTCATGATGAAATAACTGAGAAAAAAATGTACTTTTCCAAGCTGAACAAGCACAAAACTAGAAAATATAAAATGAACATAGGATAACGCAGCACAGTGATCTGTGACAGAAGAAGTATCCTGAGCACTGAACACTATTCCAGCTCACTGTTAATAGAGTTCAAAAGAGCTCCACAGGTTAGCAGCAGTAGAGAGCTCCCAAGAGTTCTCTATGCTAAATAGAAAATTTTCAAAGGGAGGGAATGCAAAGAGAACTAGAATTTGAAGGACAGACTATTAGAAAGATAGTAATTGGGCTGAGAAAGAGAGTTCTTGTGATCTGAAGAGACAGCTCCTTAAGTATTTGGCTAACTGCATATGTACAAATTGCCTAAAAAAATAATACAAATATGTTATGGAGTTACTTGAAAGGAGTTAGGTAAAACCACTTCTTAAATTTAAGCAGAGCCAAGAATGGCTGGATTTCTATAAAAGTCATAGTGAAAAATTTTCAAAATGGATAGTGCATTTTTGGTTTTGCACTTTAAAGTCAATCTTCAAATTAACTTCAAATTACTGATTTAAGTAATTTAACTATTACCAGATAAAGTTCAAATATAATGAAAAAATTCCACTGTCCATTATTGTAAAATATATCATATCCAAAATTTAATCAAGAATTAACACACATGCCAAACAGCCAGAAATATTACCCCAAATCAGGGAGAACATCAACTAGAAAGGGTACTACAGAAAATAGCAAAGATAAGAATATAGAATATGTGTCATGAGACAGAGAGCAATGGAAAGATATTGCCAAGCCTGAAAAATAAAGCTGAAATCTACAATTTTAAGGCCCCAAGTAAGTCCCCCAAACTATATGTATCTATGCATATATAAATAGTTTTACACACACATATGTGTGTCCCAAATTATTTCTGAATACACACACACACAGATACACACACACACACACACACACCAAAATAAATTCCATTCAGATATATAAAATCTGAATTTAGTCAATGACAGTTCTCTTAGTATATTTTTTGGTTGCTATAATAGAATAACTGAGAATGGCTTATTTACAAATAATTGATGTTTGTTGGGTACCATCGTCCCATGCAATTTACAAGAGACTCATACTGAATAAAAACATGGCAGAACAAAGCAGAAGGCAAGCAGGCAATGAGAAGAGAAGTGTGTGTGTGTATGAGAGAGAGGAAGGGAGACAGAGATTGAGTGAGAGGGAGAAAACAGCAGTGCCAGACATGTTTTGTAACAACTCTAGTGGCAATCAATCCAGTAGGGCAAGCAAGGACACATTCTAGAGAGAACAGCAGTCATCTATCTTAATGACATAATGACCTAAAAGATTTTCACACCCTTCAGTGCTACTGCATTGGGTTTCAAGGTTCAACCCCAGTTTTGGTGAGGATGAACCATATTTAAACCATAGTACTTACTTGAACAAAATAATAACTACAGAGTTAAGACAACATTCACAGGAATATTTTCTATATCAGTCACTTATATTGGCAAGAAAGAGCACCTCACAAAAGATAATAAGCAAGGGAGAAGAGAAAACCAAGCACAAAGCAAATAGGAGAGAAGCTATAATAAAGACAAAAGTAGAAATCAATAATATTAAAAGCTTAAAATTGATGAAACCAAATGCTCATTATTTAAAGATCAATACAATTGATAAACACCTGTCCAGGTTTATAGAGCAAACGAGAGATGAGACACATTGTCATTATCTAGAGTGGATGAGGACATATCCTCTAACAGATGCTAAAATGTTTTCAAGAATAAGTTAAGAATGATTCTATATGTATGAATTTGACAATATAGATGAATTAATTTACTTGAAAACCACGAATACCAAAGATCACACAGAATAAAATAGATAGTACAAAAATCATTTATATATGAAAGGGATAAAAATGTCTTAAATTTTGCCTACAAGAAATCTAAATAAGCATCAGGTCAAAACATGAACATTTCTACATAAATTCACAAATTTAAGAAAAGTTCATCTCACATTCCACATTTGAAATTCAGTCAATGCAATTCAAGTTATTAACAGAGTCAAAAATACTTAATCACCTCAATAGTATGCAAAGAATGTTCAATAAATTTAAATATCCACTCTTGCTAAAAATTTTACACAATTAGTAACAAAAGAAATATAATTCAACCTGATAAAAACATCTATGAATATCTATAGTGAAACTCAAACACACATACACAGACACACACACACACACACACACACACATACACACACACACACACACACATTTAATGGCCTATGAATAAAATGTCTCACACTTTTAAAGGAAACACATAAGAAAATGATTTTAACTTGAAATTAAAACCAAGATTTCCTTCACATGATATCCAATAAAACACTCTTGGAAAAAAAATACATTTGTTTAAAAGTTTTACTAATAACTTTGAAGAATTAGGTAAAATAAACAAATTTCTTAAATGATGTACAATAGTTAAATTGACAAGAAATATATAATCATATTGTTCCAATGTTTAATTAACATATGTTTAAAAATAAAGCATTCTTGGAAAAATAAAACAAATGTATTTCACTAAAATTAAAATGTTATTTCTTAAAGATGTTATTTTTAGTTTTTAATAAATTTTCCACAGTACTGTGGATTTAATACACAGGTACTTTACCACAGAGCTACATCCCTAGCCCTTTATAATTTTTTTAAACTTTGGTACATCTTGTTAAATTGCTGAGATTGTCTTCAAACTTCACTCCTGCATTAGCCTGTTTAATGCAGCACTGATTAATAAAATAAAACATCTGAAAAATTAAAAAAATTTAAAGGACAACCTTATCTTCACAAAGGGCATTTATAGCTAGCACTATTTAAAATGATGAAAACAAAAAATAGCTCTTTGTTAAAACAGGAGCAAGGCAACAATATTTATTTTTCTCAATCTTTTTCAAGATTTTTACTCAAGTTCTAAATTGATAGAACAATGCACACAAATTTTTACTAAGATCATATACACAGATAATCTCAGAGTTTGAAAATACACTTCAAACTACTGGACAAGTTTAGTGGTATTTTAGAAAATAATTTCAAAATATAAAAAAAATACTTCAATTTGTATGTACTAATAGGAGTTAAATATAAATGGAATCAAAATGAAGTAAAAAACATACCACAGGCAGTAGTGCCAGATATTTCAAAATATTACATATTAAACTATAAAAAATGTAAAAAATAATAAAATCTTTAAAATATTGAAGTCATAAAAACTCTAAATAAATGTAGTCTCCACTGTTATAGACAAATATTTGGTATCATTAAAATGTGACTTTTCTTCATTTTCACCTCCAGAATTAGGAAACTTCAATCAATGTGTCAGGAGTATTTCCTTACTTTTTGAACAAGGTGATTAGAATAGCAAAAGTGTTAGAAGAAGAAGAAAGAGGAGGAGGAGGAGAAGCATAAAGTAAATGTGTATTTGTGACTTGTCATGATTTGAAGAATTATTGTAAAATTAGAAAAATGCAAACAGGGTAGTACTAACAAAAAGATAGGCCCTAGAAATTTATGGGATAGAATAGTGTCCACATATAGATACATATTTGAATAATTAATTTTTGACAAAGTTGAAGTTATGAACTGAATCGTATTCTTTCATAGTCCATATAATGGAACCTTTAACTCCTATTAGAGGGAAAATTATAGATACATGAGGTCATCATAGTTGGGTCTCACTCAAATAAACTGGTGCAATATGAATAGGCAGGGACACTGAAGGTAAAAATGTTTGGAGAACAGGCCACAAAATCAGACAATAAGAAGGGGTCCATCTGCAAGCCAATAAGAAGAAACAAAATATGGTGACATTGTCATGTTGGACTTTATTCTCTAGAAAAATAAATTTTTGTTGTTTATATTATCCTATTGGTAATAATTTGGTATGTCATTCCTAGCAGATTAATAAAGTTAGTAAAACAATTCACTAGATTATAAATATTTTTCAACAAACATTTCTGGAAATATTGGATGTAATATGCAAAAGTAAAAAAAAAAAATGAGCCCTACTATCTCACATAAAATCAACACCATAGAAATTAAGAAATGATTAGGTACTAATTTAAAAGAAAATTCCATAAGAAGTTTATAAAAAACATATAACCTTATATTAAACAAAAATTTCCATAAAACACAAGATCTACAAAGAAAAAATAATAAGCACAATTTAAAACTTCTTCTCATTGAAATATAATACTCAGAAAGAAAAAAGTTCAACCATGAATATGAAAAATACTTTAAAATACATATGCCTGAACCAGTTCCCTTTCTGGTTTTACAGAAATAAATACTGCTATGAAGAATTGAGGAAGAATTATCTTTTAAGATAACTTAAAACAAAACAAAAACAGACTTGGAGAAAAATTTTCCAAAGGATATTTTTGACAAAAGAAAGACACTTATCTGAAAACAAAATGTTTTGAAGGAGAAAATCTCAAACTTTACCAAGAAGAAAACTTTTAACCCAGTTAAAACATGCAACAGAATTTTACATGAAACTAACCAAAGATATATAGATAATTAGTACAAGAAAAGATGCTACATGTCATTATTACTAGGGAAATGTTAATTAAACTTGCAAGGAGATACCATTACACATCAACTAAAATGGTTAGATTTTAAAAACATGGCAGACCAAATGTTTGAGAATAGGTGAACATAAAATTGCTTTTGGAACTATTTTGTCAGTATTTAAAAAACTCAACACTCATTTATCTAAAAATCCTACCTTTAGGCAAATGAAATCCTATTCACCACTTCTTACTACCCCCTATAAAGTGAACAATTATATTGAATTTTACTCATTATGGCAAAAAAATAGAAGGAACTTAATTTATCTATAATAGGTAAATGGCTAAAAATCCTGTTGAATATTCAACGGAGCATGCCTTAGTAACTAAAAAGAATACCCTCCTGTTGTATGACACAAAGAAGGTGATTCGTATGTGCATGACTATAAGTGAAAGGAACAAAAATGTAATAAGGTCCAACAGATCTGTGATTGTCAGAGCCTCAAGATGAGAGTAATAGATTTATTACAAAGAGGCACAAAGAAATTGGAGGTGGGTTATGGAATTATTGAGGGTCATGGAATGATTTTTTATTGATTTTGGTAGCCATTAAAATATTTTAGTGTAATTTTTATACATTAACGCAGTGTAAACTATAGTTTTTGCTTTAATCTACATAAATAATTAGAATGACGTGGCTTAAAAATACATAAACACACACACACACACACACACACACACACACACACGACTTACTGTTGTCAAAATGGCATACTACCAAAAGCACTATACAGATTCAATGCAGTCCCCAACAAAACACTGATGACATTCTTCACAGAATGTCATATAAAAAAAGAAACAACTTTACTTAAATTCATTTGAATGAATAAGAGACCTAGAATAGCCAAAGCAATTCTGAACAAGAAAGTGATGCTGGAAGAATCAAAATAGCCAATCTTAATTACTACAGAGCTATAGTAACAAAAACAACATGGTACTGACATCAAAATAGACATGGAAACCAATGGAATAGGAAAGGAGACAAAAGACAAACCCAAATACTTGCAGTCATCTGATACTTGACAAAGGTACCAAAAATGTATGTTCGAGAAAAGAGAAAATTTTTAATAAATGGTGCAGGGGAAACTGTTCAACATGTAGAAAAGCATTTCAAATATTCCAATACATATGTATCTATCGATGAAAGACTGAAGGGTTTGATTATTATGTCTAACGATTTGAAATTTCAGCCTTTTGTCTAAACAGGTTTAATGAAAATTTTAACTCATTTCCATAAAATAATAATAAATGTATATCACAATGTATAAGAACACCTATTGCTATGTAATCACTTATTCAGTATTTAGTGTTCTTATTTGCCATGGTTGTTGAAGCCAATATAACCCAAGATTATTTAGTTACTGTCTAAATATAATCCATGGAGAAATTTTTATTAGAAGAGACTTCATGTTTAAAAGACAGAAAAGTTCATGAAGATATTTAGGAATGTTTGAAAGTCTCTTAGGGAAAAAATATGTGTTGTGTGATTAATCCATTTGAAATTCATCTGTTGTTGATAGTAGCAGTTTCACTTAATGTGTGGTTAAATAGATTCAAACAAGAACAATAAAACATAAATTTATTTCAATCCCTCAAGATACTTTTCTGAATATCTTTGTACATCAAATCATAGAAAGTTAGACTGGAACTTAAACTAGAAGGATTACCATTTAACCTAATTCTGTTAACAGGTATTTAAATTATGTTCTCCCTGTTAGAGAAAGAGAATTAAAATCTATATTTCCTGACTATATTTAGTGATCTTTTCAAAACACCTGGGTATATAATTTTGTCTTTCCATTTTTGTCTAGTTGAACTGTCAAATGACATAATCAGCATATAGAAAATACATATAGTAATTCTGTATTTCTGAAAAATTACCTTTTTCTTTTTTAGAGAGAGAGAGAGAGAGAGAGAAAGAGAGAGAGAGAGAGAGAGAGAGAGAGAGAGAGAGAGAGAGAGAATTTTAATATTTACTTTTTAGTTTTCGGTGGACACAACATCTTTGTTTGTGGTGCTGAGGATCAAACCCGGGCTGCACACATGTCAGGCGAGCGTGCTACCTCTTGAGCCACATATCCAGCCCTGAAAAATTATCTTTTTACCTTATCTGTCCTACTCTTAAAGTACAATAAAAACTTCCTTAAAGACTGACTTTCCTTTTGAGCCTTTAAATCATTTAAATTTAGTGAGATGGATTCAGTATTTTATTCTGAACATAAACCGCATAATGTTTCTCATCTCTCTTTTATTCCTCATTGCCCAAATGTAATTGAGTAAAATAAAATTAGTTCAGCAGATTTTTCTTCAGATTGTTGAAGTTGCAGGCATTGATTCCTGAACTAACAACATTTTTTATAATAATGATATAGATAAAGATCAGCATCATTAGATTATGGAGTGTAGTTCCCTCAATATTCTCAGGAAAAAAAATAAATTGAAAGAAGTTATTAAAACTATCCTCAGCACAGTTCCTTGAAAATACACAGAATATCTCTTGCAAACTTGGATACAAACCATTACTTTGCTATTAAACAATTTTAGTCTAAATGTCTATAGTTTAACACAATTATTATCTCATTACACAGGATGTTTACTTTATGTACTATACAGTTCAACTGGTTTTCCATTTCTAAAATGGAACATAAATTATAACTTCAATATAAAAAGTATTCACCAAATTAAAAGGAATTAAATATTTGTACAAGTGAAAGATAACTTGACAAAGAACTCTGTAATACTATCTACTAAAACAATTAAATATTCAAAATAACTAAAATAACTATGCTCACCATTGAATCAAGGCTCAGTTCAGAAAGCATGAACATGAATCAAATATTTTAAATATCAGCATGTTTGTTGCAATCACTGGTGAATCATTTTAAGCATTCAGTGTTACCAAGAGAAAATTCTTAATTTAGTTGAGACACTAAAGTGTGACTATACTGAACAGCAATATGAAGACTGTATTGTAGTTTTTCTTCCATTCAGGGACATCGCTACAATTTGTGGCATAATTAAAGTGATTTTACAAGCAGCCAGTCATTAAGTTATTTTAATTTTCTATCTTGAATGAGAGAGAAAAAGCTCTGCAGCATATGTATTGTGCAACTATCAAAACAGTCTAAATCTTCAAAAGTGCCTCAGGGATTTTTTGTATAAGTGATCCTTGAGAACCAAGGAAAAATTAAACAATTTCTTCCCAAGCCTCTTTAAATGTTTTATTGAGTAAAAAAAAAAATCTTTTCTAAATATGGCTGGTGATGTGAATTTTTCTCTCACTCTGCCAAAGAAAAAATGTTGAAATTCTGACTCCAGGTTCTTAGCCTGTGACTTTATTGGGATATAAGGTCAGTGCAGATGTAATTTATTGAAATCGAATGAGGTTGTACTGTAGTAGATGGGGCCCTATTCCAAGTAACTCATGTTCTTAGAAGACTACATGTAAATATGGAGTATGCCAAAGACAGAAATTATATTCATACAGCTACAAGCCCAGGAGGGTCACAGTTTTGCTACACAACACCAGAAGCTGGGGAGAGGTAAGATCAGATTCCCCTAAGGGCTTCCAAATGAGTATGGCTCCATTGCCTTGGTTTTGAATTCATAGTCTCCAGAACTTTAATAAAATAAATGTCATTTTATTATGACAAACCATTTCATTATGTCTTGCTTCCAAAATTAATAGAAGTGATATTTTCATATTTTCAGTCCCAGAAAAAGTTCTATTGAAGTAAAAAAAGAGAAGTGATTCCAAATTATTGTTAGCAACAGATATATAATACATAAATAGTGATAAAAATATGTGTTATGCTTATATATGTCTTCAGAAGCAAATATATTTGTTGTTTTCATTGTACAGATATTTACACTAGATATTTGTTTCAATGATATCTCTTTGTGTCTATTACTATCAGGTCTATATAACTACCTTCCAATGTGGGAAGTAAAGGAATTCATACAGAAATGGTTGATGGTCCTTCAAAAAAATGACTATCCTGGTCCCTTGTTATTAAGCAGGTGTTACTAATTGCAGAAAAATCAGTTGGCTGCTGTTCTTCTAGACCTAAACTTGCATATATTCTTTTAAACTATCATCTACAATTTTTTAGAAACTGAATCTCTAACCTACCTCTATGTTTTAAAGACAAAACTTATAAATGGGTTTTCTAATTGGTACCATCTCTTTGGCATCCAATAGACCTCTCAGAATAAACGTTACCAAAATTAGATTCTAAATTCCAGTCGCATCATCACCTCTCCTTACCTCTTTACACTATATGGCGGCTCTGCCCTTTTTATTGCTCAAGTCTTGAGAGCAAGTCTTTTTCCTTTATTTCTCTTATTTCCATATTTTTAGTCTATCAAGAGAGAGACTTTTCTCAATCTGAATAATGTATCCAAAATCCAAACACTTCTACAATGAGTATAATATACCATTATATTTCCCTAAAAAAAAATCAATATTCTTCACTTGGTATCTCTACTTTTTTCTCCACCCTTATGTATTTTCAACATATCCACAATAGTGAGCCTTTAAAACTTAAGAAATAGGGCTTCCAATCTGGAAAGATGACATAAACAGGGTGTTGTGGCATAGGCCTTTATTTACAGCTATTCAAGAGACTGAGCAGGAAAATTTCAACTTTGAAGCCAGCTTTGGCAATTATACAAGATCCTGTCTCAAAGTAAAAATTAAAAAGGGCTCAGTGGTATGGCACCCCATGGTTCAATCTTCATACAGAGAGAGAGAGAGAGAGAGAGAGAGAGAGAGAGAATGAGTATGAATGAATGTAGGCTAATTTGTAATTAAATAAATATATCAACATCAGAAACAATAGATCTTGGAAACCTGGAAAGGAAAAGGCAAAACAGTTAAGGGCCCCAGAAATAAAGGAATAGATTTCCACCTTTTGGTCAGGCTTATTATACTTCAGCTTCCACAATCAAAAGATGCCTTTGCTAGGTGTCACCTTCCCCACAGGTGCTCAGTTGGGAACCACAGATTCTTTCTGAAAGCTAAAACTTTGTTTCTCCATCTAAAGACAAATGGTGAAGCCTCACAGGCCTTTCCAAGAAGCAACAGAAGACAGACTAATTGGATCTTAGCAGCATAAGATTTAAAAAGCTTTAAAAAATGTTATTACACAGACTATTAGAGTGATATGGTCCTTGGGAAAAGGTATCAAACTGGAGTAGGATCTATATGCTAAGCCAAAATAATCATAGAAAAAATAAATGAAAAAAATAAACAGGAGCCTAATAAAATAACTAAAACAGGAAAAAATAGATATTGTCTATTAAATCAAGGGACAAGAATCTCACAACTTAAATAAGAAAAGAAAGTCCAATGGCATTAACCCAAGGGGACTTAAATACTGTAATTATGAGAAAAGGATTTTAAAGTTGCCTAAAAATAACTCAACAAGTAATAAAAAGCTATCTTGAAAGTCATGAAAAATAGAAGTATTGCAAAATTGAAAGTTAAATAAGATATTTAAATGGAAATTATAGATCCTAAAAATAAAGTTTCAGAAATAAACATTAATATAGATAATATTAATGGTCAATTAATAAATTTAAAAATATAAGATAAATAAAATCATAATAGGTAATGAAATCAAACTGGAAATCAATAATAAAAGACAACAGTAAAAGCAACATACTTAGAAATTAAGTAGAAAAATAGTCTTCTAAATAACCAAGGTGTCAAAGAGGAGGTATCAAATGAAAATTTCAAAAATCCACAAAATTAAATGAAAATGCAACTTCTCAAAGTATGTAGCTTATATAAAAGAATTGCCAAGATAATCACCTATATTAATAAAAATATATGCACATATACTGTACTTCACAAATTTGGACAATAATTTTGTGTTAATAAAAAATTAATTTTCTGATTTGGAAATCTTAACTATCTTGATTTGATCATTACACATTGTACATATGTATAGGATTATCACACTGTACCCCACAAATATTTACAACTAAAATAATAATAATTATAATAAATGAAATGGGTCCAAAATCAATATCTTTTTACCACATTATTAAAATGAAGAGATAGAATGAAATAGTTAATAATGAATGACTAGATTCTTGTTCACAAATATGAGAAGGAAGGCAAGAATGTTTATTCTCCAAAATCCTATTCAACATCGTGCTGAATTTCTAGGCACTGCACTAAGAAGAAATAAAAGGTGGATATATGGGAAATAAGAAATAAAATTGCTCTAAATTGAAGATGATATGATTGTCAACATAGGAAGACCCAAATAAACTACAGAAAAATATTTTGGAACTAGTAAGTGAATTCAGTAAACTTGCAGGATATATAATCAACAAATGTATTCACATTTCTATGCACTATGAATTAGCATGTGGTAAATAAAATTAAAGGCTCAATACCAAGTGCTCCAATAAAAATGAAATTCTTCCTTAGGAATACATTTGAAATGCATGAGACTACATTCTACAAATTACAAAATTCTGATTAGTTTTTAAAAATGTAAATAAATTAAGACAAATCATATTAGTGTATTGGAAAATACAACATAGTTAAGGTTTAAATTCTCCTAAAATTCTCTGATAAGTTCAATGAATTCCTAATAAAATCCCAGCAGAATTTTGTAGACATTGAAAAATTTACTCTAAATATCTACATGAACAATTACAGTCCCTTTTAATAAAACTATGTTAGAGAAATAACAATAAGGCATGAATCATTTTACCTGATATCACAAACATATTATAAAGGTGGTCACAGTGGTACATGCCTGTATTCTCAGGAACATGGAAGGCTGAGGCAGGAGGATCACAAATTTAAGACCAGCCTCAGCAACTTAGCAAGAGTGTGTCTCAAAATAAAATATAAAAGAGGTCTGGGTTGTATCTCAGTGATAGCCTGTTGAATAACCTCAGAGATCAAGACAGTGTTGCATTGGTGGAAGAACAGAAATGTACATCAATATATCAGACAGAAAAACAATAGAAGGCCGTTTCCCTACCACAGATTGATAGAGACACTGCAAGTAACTACAGTCTAAAAGATGCTGTATGTATGCAACCTAGGTTCAGTCACCTTGGAGGTGGAGCTACACAAAGCAGTCCTTGAGGGAGGATACCATTCCCAGATCACCTAGTTTGATTAGGGCTTCCCAAAGCTATGGAGGCAGGATTTCCATTCCAGTGTGTTGGAGAGGTTGGATTTCCACTCCACTGCATCCAAGAGTGGGAGCACCAGACCTCTGTAGGTCTGGAAGGCAGAAACACCATTAAGCTAACAATTATTCTCCAGACTTCAGATTTGATATTGCTTGCTATTCTTTGGTCGGGGGGTTGGGATTCTCTAGAAACTGTTTCTCCTCTTTTTGTTTTTTCCCATTTTTCCTTTTTGGAAGGGGGATGTCTATCCTAACCCCTATTGAGTGTTGGAAACACAAGACATTTTTACAATTTCACAGGTCCAAGCTACAAACAAATTTGCCTCAGGGTGAATTTACCTTGAGTCTCACCTGTATCCCTTATAGATTTTTTTTTTAATTGACACTAGAGGAGTTAAGATTATTGAAGAAATTATGATGGAATGAACATGTATCTCTTCAGCAGAGTGTATATTTCATAAATCATGTTTTATTATTCACTTACTTCTCTGTGCCAATAGTAAAAAACAGATGAGGAGGAGGGCAACTGGAAATTTCCTCACCACTGTTTTAGGCATGATGCAGCAAACAGAGTTATTGTCACAGAGAGGTTTGTGTGCAGAAAAAAAAATGAAATGTATTGCAATGAAAAAAAAAGCCACCAATATAAAACCAAAATGAACAAAAAAGGAACAAAATAAGTCACTTTTACAGACTTCGGCAAATAAAGACATAGGAGTTTCCATTAAAGGAAAGCCACTGACTTAAGAAACAATAAATAAAGTGTTATTATTTTCTCCAATAATAGTTAGTGCCAGGGGGAAAATATATTTATGTGGATAGCTTGATTGATTGATTGAATTTATAGGCAAGAAAAATATTCAGAATTGTGAGAGATGAGTTCAATCTATGCCCTGAGTCTATGGCAATAATAGGTAAGTTAAATCCTATGGAACTTAAAGAAAGAAATTCTCACTGAAGAGTTTTTTTAAAGAGAATAAGGAAATTATATATCTGAATGTTGTCACAGAAATTACAATAATCACATATAACATTTTATGACCAGTGGTTATATTAAAACAGGACAGTAGATTTGAATACAGAATTCAAATTGCTGGGCAGAAATAAAACATTGTGAGAGTAAAGAATTAAATAAATTTCCAAAGTAGATTTCTTTTATTAGAAACATGATATTATTACCAATATATTTTCAAATAAGTATATATTGATGATATTATATTTTTCAATATTCATATGATATATACTTAAATTTCTTCTACCAATCATAAAGAAAAAAAAACTGCATGAGTCTCTTTCTCATAGAAAGCAAATTGTTGAAAGAATATTAAATCTCAAGGTTTTTTATATATTCTGGAGCCTACTTCTCCCCATTAAGTAGGATCAAAATGAAATCTCAATAAACTTGTGAAGTTCCTAAAATGGAAAACACTTTGTGCCTAGACATGAAGTTTTTTTTTTTTTTTTTTTTTTTTTTTTTTTTTTTTTTTTACTATGTGTCATCTAATTTTCACATATATAAATTAACCAACTTAGTGATCATATATATGTCTGGCTAAATTTTGCTACTCAAAGAACATGCAAAATTTAAATACATACTTAAATTTACTAAAATTCAATACTTACATATGTAACATAAAATACTTATTTTCTGAAGTAAAAATATAAGCATTGTTTAATGTAAAATTTCTCGAGTTTCAACAGAAGGAAATTATAACCATCAAAATGTATGATAGGATATGAAAATATATATGATACTTCACTAGAGACATAAATGTGAGAAATACTATCTGAAGATAATGGTGATGTGGATCTAAGAAAAGAAAAAATGAAACACCAATTCCTCCTTCTACCTGCAGAAACTAGATTTGAAATCCATTATTGGACCAGTTATCCCACCCAGTTCCTGGTATATATCCAAAAGAACTAAAACCATGAAAATTTTGACTTTATTTTCTGTCATATGTTTTCCTTTCTTTTTTGATCAGGCACCTAACTGGCAATCAGATGAGAAAGAAAGGAGCTATTAGTAATAAATAGAGGTGAGAACTTGAAATTGGGAATCAGTTATTAGTACTTCCACACTAATTTTTAATCTTTCACCTAATAGAGAGATTTAAATCTCCAAAATTGGAACTGTTTACATATACCTACAAGTATAGTTTTTGCACTCTTATCAATGAAATCATATTACATATCTTAGAAAATTCCATCTGTTATCAAATATGTGACCTTGTGAATTCAGAAAATGTCAGTTAGAAATATTGCTATAAATAGAAATGTGCTGTGATTCTGATGTTAAATTTATTTTTTCAAAAAATCATTAACAGTATAGGCTTAATGGAATTTGTGAACAAATCTTGTAACTTTGGTAATTATTAATTAACACTGATTACATTAAAACCTATATGGAAATATTGGGAAGCTTTACACATAAAATCCATGAACTGCATCAGGCAAATTTATTTTTGGTTGAAGAAAATAATGCTTTGTATGTAATCACTATGAATTAATTAGTACTTAACACAACTGAAGTGAACACATTGACTGTCAAATTGCATTTTCAGGAAATAAGCTTAACTATTATAGACAATTTTGTTGCTATTAACTTTCCATTTTACTTCCAAAATCCTTTTTTAAAAATGCTGTTTAAAACTTAGTCTACAAGTAGAAACAAAACAGACTGTCAATTTTTTCAACTAGCACAATCCGTATAGCTATAATGAAAACTTTATGAAATAAGTAAACTTAAGGAATTCAAGCAATATGTTCTAAGGTCTAAGTTCTAATTCCCCAACTCTTTATACTTTTTTCACATTTGGCCTTGACATTGTCTTTCAATTTCCTTTCATAGAATCACCCCTGCTCATTCAACATAGCTACAAATATTCTACCTAAATTTTCCTAGTCATTATTTTAAAATATATTTGAAAGTTTAGGTAGAATGTTTATCTGATAGTTTGCTGATAGAATTATCTCTCTTATTTGTAAACCAATACAAAAATTTTCAACAATTAGCAGCATATTCTTCTTATATTCCACAGCAGCTTCAGTTATTTACAATAAGAAAGCTCAAGATTCAATTTATGAATTGACACTGGAGTTCTGGTATGTAGAAATCTTCAGTTCAGCATTATTGCCCTAATGTTTCACAGTTTTGTCCCTACCAAGCCACAACTTTGGTCACAACTGATGTTATGACCAAACTATAGCAAAATTAGGGTCTCTGTATTTACAGAATGTACCATGATATAGTTCCACCAAATTACACAATGTGCATGTGTATGAGTGGGGTATTATCTTTGGCTTCAATGAGTCATGTCTAATACCATCATAGCCTCAATATTGTACTTTGAGAGATATCATCACAGAACAGTATTATTTTTAGGAAAACCGTTTTTTCAAACTGGTTAGACACCAAAATAAATGTGGAATGAATCTCTGTCCCTGTTGTTTAGGTTCTCTGGACTGTAAGTAAGCTTTCTATTATATATATATATATATATATATATATATATATATATATATATATTCATTCTTGATTATCTCCAAGACTTTTTAAAATAAAAATCATCCATTCCATGTTTTATGGCAGTGACTTTAACCCCATCATTTAGGATGCCACATAGAGTTTGTCCATGTCAACAATGCTGTTATATAACTGCTATTTCAATTTGAAACATAACTCAATAAGAGAAAAGAGGCAGTGAAAAGTAGAATATGATTATATTAATGAAGAAATATTTATTTTAAGTCTACTAATTCCTTTCTTGTTTTAATATTTGTATTATTTATCTCTAACATTTCCAGAAGGATTTAAGCACTCAGATGTGTTTAGTATTTTATTATTCTTATAATCATGCTTTCAATGGTTTTTTTAATATGGTGCCATATATTTTTATTTCTTGTTGAGTTACAAATCAAATCACACTTTGCAAACAGCCAGGTGAATGCTGGAACCGTTTTAAGCATAATAATTATAGCTCATGTCTTTCACTGTCATCTGAAATGGAGACTAACAGGCTGTCTTATGAAGAGGCCTGTTTATTGATTTTACAAAGGCTTAACAGAAGAGTCTGTGGTCCTTTTGGTAACTGTAACAGGTTCTACTTGCCTATATTGGTTACTTACTCTTTAGTGTTATAGTAAATTGCTATTGTGGAAGCATAATGATGCTGAACATTTGTGGCTCAGATGATAGGGTAATGTTTAAACACTGCGTGCCCTGTTCTTTGTGAATTTACTAATAACCTATTTAATCATTTCTGCTCAAAATGCCATGGATTCTGAGGCAGAGACTTGCTTAATGATACAACTAATATATGGAGCATACCATTTAATAATTTGAAAAGAAATAACATCAATTATTTTTTCATCCATTAAACAATATTACATTTTTTCTAATATAGAATATTTCTCATAGTCCTAAACTAATTCACAGAAACTTTGTTTCTACACTTTTCTTCTTAAACCAAAGTAGCTTCTATTTTCTAACAAAAATTATGTACTTAAAGAAGATATTCATAAAAAAAAAATTCAAAATTAGCCCATTTTTAATTTAACAATCTGAGGAATCATGTTATGTTGAAATAAGGTATCACATAAAAATAGTTTACTGTGAAGAATATAGGAAGATTATAATGAGAAATGTTACATCTTACTCTAAGATTTAAAATAAAATGCTCCAAAAATATTCATTAGTATCTCATCTATTATATAGATGGAATTACAGATATTCTTTGACTTATGATGAGGTCACATCTCATCAAACTCCTTGAAAATTTCATAAGTCCAAAATGCATTTAATATACCTAAACTATAGAACATCAGAACTTTGCAACACAGTAGACTGTATGGCTGGCTGGGAGCTCAGGCTAGCTGCTGCTGCCTAGCATCACAGGAGAGTGAGGTATAACACTAAATTGGGAATATGCAAAACTTCAAAATTTAAAGTTCTGTTGCTATCAAATGTATTTTTATTTTGCATCACTCTAAAATTGAAAAACTGTCAGTCAAACTATCATAAATTAAAATCTATCTTGAGTTCAAACAAAATTAATTATTTGGGATAAAAATCTTCAATTTATAATGAATTTAAAATGCAATATAGATGAACTTAAATAATGAAAGAAGAGTTAATAAAGACAAAAAAACAGAGTGAAAGCAAATGTGAAAAATGAAATAAGTATCATGCACATATATTAAAATAAGAATCTTAACATATTAATGTCTATGTTAAAGCAATATGAACATGCTTTCATTTCTTCTGGGAGTAGTAGCCAGTACAATTAGATTGGCTACTGTTTTATTATTAATTTTATGTTAATTTTTCTTATTCTTACTTCCTCTATTCTGTAATCAATCCATTTAAAACCAGGATCATGACTGTTAGATGATTGTATCATCATTCTCTTAGAATGAACAAGGTCTAATTACATCAACTGGCAACCAACCAAACAGCCATTTTGGAAAAAAAAAATTAATGATGGGACATGCATTACTTTTTTCAAAGCATTTATTACTTCTCTATTTTATGTATGATGATGATGAAGTCACAGACTAGACGTACTAAAAAAGAGAACCCAAGTTTTAAAACTCGTATGTAAATGTATTCATAGGGACAAACAAAATGAATCTATAGGGAGAGTGTCTAGAATATTCAGACCAGGCTTCCATGAAGAGATGTCAATTACATAGATCCTTATTGGGCTTCTTCATTTAACAGTGACTTGATTTGTTATGTAGGGTCGAGTGTTTGTTGAATATCAAAGAGAATAAACTTAAACTTTATAAGCCATAAATCAAAAGGTACACAGAAATGACCTGTATAAATGTATTTCTTAGAGTATTTGATATATTTTAAAATTAACATTGACACCAGGCTACTCAGTACACTGAGGCACAAGGATCTAATGTTCAAGACTAACCTGGGCAATTTAGGGAGACCCCGTGTCAAAATAAAATTTCTTACAAAAGAATTAATGATGTAGCTTGGGGATAGAGTGCTTGCTTAGCCTGTGTAAGGCCCTGATTCAATTTCCAGTAACACACACACACACACACACACACAAAATTCATTTTGATATAAAATTTCAATATAGTAATAAAACCCTGTGTAAATATTTAATATATAATGTACATAGAAATCATTCTTAATTCACACCCATTTCCTGGGCAGGCAATGGAAATGAGGTTCTCCTTGGTGAAATGGGCTGGCTAAGACATAAAAGCTAAGAAAAACAAAATGACAAAAGAACCACAGGACACAGAAAGTAGTTTCAAAAGCTGAGGCAAGACAGGCAAGCTGATCAGACAGATCTAGCTTCTAGACTCTGGCAAAATGTAGCCCACACTGGACCTCAAAGGCATGGTTAAGGTTTCAAGGATCCAGTTTTGCTTCTTGATCTCTTGCAGTCAGCAGGTTGATTGACATCTTAGCAGGTCACATCCACCTCAGGTGCTGTTTGGCATCTCTGGCAGAGTTTGAGGAGGAAGTTCACCTGCATCAGGCAATCAATCCCTGTGGGGGTGCCATGGAAGGTTCCCAATGCCAGACTTATCCTCTCATTAGGCTACTATACACACCACATACTCCAGACACAGCCTACAGATGGCTTTTGATACTTAATGGTATTTGTGGATTAGTTTTTAAATTTTACATTTTATGATGTGTCTAAAATTTTTTTTCTAAAGAACTAATTGGTTTTCATGATAATCAGCAGAGTATCGACTAATATAGAAACTATCCAATTTAGTCTTATGAGTCCTTTATGAGCATACAACATTTCTATTTTAACATTAACATTACCTTGTTATATTGTTTTTTTTTTAATTGACAAACTATTTTAGAGTAGTTTCAGGTTCACAGCAAATTTGAATGAAAAATTCAGAGAGTTCTCCACACCAAACACAACCTCCCACACCATTGATTTTTCTCATATTCTTATAATATACTCAATTCCTTAGATATTAACTTTAGAAAACTCGATTTTTTACCCTGAATAATCAGAAGATATATGTAACAGGAATTCTAACATTAAAAAATGATTGCAACATTATATAGGAATAAATTGTACAAAGTTGTATGATTATTCAAGGCCAAAGTGAATATACTTAAACACATTTTAAAATCCTTACCTAGATAAAAATATTAAGATGCCAATTGCCATTACATATAATTTTCAAAGCTATATGTGTTTGCGTCTATCAATAGTTTCAAGATTTCTCCTTTTTCTTGCTACATATGTATTTTTACTACCACTTCTGTGTAATTCTTGAGAATTTAAAATATCTCTAATGTATAGTATTCTTAATATTGCTGAGAATCAAATATAGAAGCTTTAATTAAAGGTTGTGTTAAATGGTAAATGAGTTTGCCTAACAAACCACAAACTATTCATTGTTTAGAAAACATTTTTTTCCCTTTGCTCTATACCTATAATGTATTATAACTAATTTAAAAATTGAGGTCTTATAATGATCTGCAAATTTGTAAGGTATACTTCACACCATTCTGAATGGATTTTTATTCTTTTTGTTTTTTATTTTTTAACTAATATTTTTCATATCATTTTTTAAAAAATGACTCAGAGGTCTCACTTGAAAAATAGCTGACTGATGCTACTATGTTCATTATTGTCTACACAACAAAAATTTAATCAGTATTTACCTATACTTTTAACACTCACTACACTACCTCCACTCCAAGTCACATTTCATCCCATTGCAATACCATTTGGTTTGAATTAGTCCCTGGAAGCAGTTCTCAGGAAGGCCACTAATAAATATCCAGCTTCTGATCTTTGCCTGAATTTTAAGATAACAATTTATAGTCTACGTTTATATCTTCAAATGATCTCTTCCCTTGTTTTTCATGTAAGTATTTGGTTGTCTTCATATAAAAAAAATTTGTTGGTCTGGGAATATAGCTCAGTTGGCAGAGTGCTTGCCTCACGAGATGCACAAGACCTTGGGTTCAATCCCCAGCAACAAAAACCAAACAAACAAAAAGTCTTTTGTTGATAGGAATTCTCTGGCTCCAGGACAATGTATAAATACAGTTTGACTAAATATATATTTAATCGACTACATACTGTATTATGTCACCACAAAAGCAAGTTAAATTATATATACAATTTGATTCTAGAAAGAAATCTTTGTTATATAAGTCATACACACACACACACACACATACACACACACACACACACATATATATATATATATATATATATATATGATATTGTATTTAATGTTCTTCAATTTTATTCAACATTCACCAAGGATTATGTTTTTATATTTTAATAGTGCTGGCAAAGAGTTAAAAAAAAATTGTTCCTCTTCTGTATGAAAATTTTAACTTCAGTTAAATTTCCTAGTTTAGTTTACCTAGAACAAATAAGATGCACTCTGTCAACTGTTACTAAGCAAAATTTCCTATGGGAAAATGACCCTTAGCTGTAGGTTGGATTTAAAACAAGGGAAACAATAAGAGCTTGATAGGAAGGACTGTGTTTGAATTTCCCTGAGCGTGGTAACTTTTGAAACTGGGCATGATAGTGTAGGGTCCTTGAAAGGTCTGTGGAATTGATACCAAAAAAAAAAAAATGATAGCTGCTTTGGAACTTGAAGCTCTTGAGCAAGGGTGGGTTCCACACCTGTGTATTGTGCATTTTATCTCTTGATACCTGAGCTGTAACCTAATGGGAAAATAGCTGACAGATGGACTTATGGGTCTTTACAAGAACTGTTACAAGATTGCCACTGAGAGAAACACACAATGTGGCCCTTCTGGTGAGTCAAAGTTGCTGCCTGGTATCCTTTTCAGTAAATTGGTGCCTAATGTCACTTGTTGAAGTCCTGTGAGTCTGAATGTTCAGTTTAGCCTAAGAAGGACTCTTTCTTGGTGGCAATGCTGATGGTACTTATTTAATAACTAACAGTGGCAATCTGGAATCAATTTGCAGATACCTATACTCTTCCAGAATGTCACCATCTGTATAAAATCCATTCCGTGTTTTTCTCATCTATGCACAATATTTATAAGTCAAAAATTCTATGAAAATTCATCAGCTGGCAGTGTAAAAGGGAGGGGAAACAGCTCAATGAGCATCACCGAAGAGGAGCCAATCAGTTAGAAGTTGCTGGGGCGCTGTGAGCCAATCATCAGCTGGCAGTCTGAAAGTTTGCTGGGGCCCCTTTGGCTGTGGCCAGGGTCTCTCTCTCTCTCTCTCTCTCTCTCTCTCTCTCTGTAATCTTTTGCTACCTGTATTTGTTCTCTTATCTCATTGTTGGAGTGATCAGTTTTTGCTTGTATTTTCTCATTTAGTTCATTATTTAATTCACAGATTATAGGTTTTGTTATTATCTTGTCCTAGTTTGTTTGGGGCACTTTCCTCCCATGGTAGTCTGAAAGTTTGCTGGGGCCCTTTCGGCTGTGACTCTCAACAAAAATTCTTAATAAAATAGCAGATGTATTGTACATCTGATAACCATGATAATTATGTTTTTTCTCAAATTTTCCTTGTTTTATAGTTTCTTTTATAACCATTATGACCTAATTATTATTCTATAAGGGATATATTGTGATCTCTCTGTTATAGAGAGAAATTTCAGATTATAAATTGGAACTTAGAGGAAGCAGGATAGGAAACAGAACAGTATCACATCCACCAACACACTATAACTGTGGAATAACAGAGTATGCCACGACTTGTGTGTTTTATGGAAATATAATCAGATTTTAGTCTCACAAAGAGTACATAGGTGTTGGAAAAAAAGTGTACTCAGTAACCTGAATATTTTATTTAAAATATACATAATGAACCATCTGGTTAGTTTGTCTTCAACTGTAATTTATTGTTGAATATATGATTGATTCAATTTTTATTGATGTTTATTCTTCATTTCCAAATTATAATTGGAAGACATGACATATGTATAAAATCATTCATGTTTAGAAAATATTTGATAACAATGTCAGAAATAATCTTAGGCCACAAGATAGTCATGATTAATATTATACAGGGTACATGGATTTCTCTATTTTTTAAGTTGAAGACAATCCTCTGATGCTCTAGTTATAAATTAAATCTATTTTCAAAATGCTAAATGCATTGTAATATTTAATATAAATGTCTTTTATAGCACATTTGAACATTACAGTGCAATTACAAATTAAGCAGGTAATTAATTATTTTATTAAACATGCTTCACACAGTTTTAATGTTTTTCTCATATTTGTTCTCAGTTATTTTTTTTCTTTTTTCTTCTGTTAATAGCTTGTTTATTTTCAACTTGTGGACCACGCCTAGAAGAAGTATCCATAAAACACTTATGTTTAGTTTTGAGTATTTAATTCATAGTTAATTATGATAAATATTTGGTTAGTGTTTGAGTTGCTTGAACAATTCTTATTTCTACTCATTTGGTGAATGTTCCTATAATTATCATCTCAATGTTTTTGTGTTCTTCCTGTGCCCATGTTTTGAGAAATTTATTTACATCTTTAATTATTTTATAGGAAAAGAACATATTCTGTGACACAACTGAACAAATAGCAAGTACAATAGTTCCAAGTAAAGTGCTTTCTTAGAATATCAGATGGCATTCTTGGAAGTATAAAACAGCAATTTGTTCCATCATAAAATCATGACCTATGTGATGCTGGCATGTTTGATAGTTAAACAAATTTCAGTTTTGATGAGATTAGAATTGGATTTAATTTTTTTATTTAAAACTCTAAGCATATATTTTGTGATTTCTTTTAAAAGTAAACTTTTTAATATAAGAAAACAAATGAGTGTCATTTATGCCAGGGAATGCATTAAGCTCCTGGACAACTTAATTAAGTATGTAAATGAATGCCTTTCAGTTTGAATCAAAGTTAAATAAAGATATTTGTGAATACAGTGGTGATAATTATAGTCATCTGAGGCATGCTTAACATATCATAAGCTAGATTTGTATTTTAGCTCTACCAGGCTTGTAGCATCAGGTTAAACACACTTCAGGAAAATGTACATTCATTCTCCTTATGAAGGAAACAATTCTTGAACTCAGTATGATAATCATACCTCTATGATGATAGTAATAATAGTGGCAGATCAAGACATGTGAACAGGAAATAAGATACAATATTTATTCTTCTCTGCTATAGTTCAGACTGATTCTTTAGAGTGATAAAAAATATAGTCAGATTGCCTTCATATGTTGTACCTAGAATTTAACCAAATATTCAAACTAAAGATATTCTTGTCAATAACTGAAAAATGTGAGAGTTAGACAATTATATAGAAAGAGGCTGAATGATATAAAAATATCTCATTTTCAGAAATAAAAAAATATCATTCAAAATGTGAGCTAAATATTCAACAAAATGCTGGCATCACCTTATATAGAACAATACAATTATCCTACATGACTTAGAAATGTAAATAAAAATATCCAGAAGCTTTAATAAATGAACTGTGATCTAACTACATCATGCAGTTAACATATTCTAGATTCATATGATTCATATTCTAGATTTTAAATTGAAAAATAAAAAGACCCAAGATACCTCTGGGTTTTCCCTCAGTATGAGAATTGGAATTTTCTCTTCCTAACCAAAAGAACAAGATGGAAAAGGTAAACTGACAGAGAATATTGTACCATAACAGGATTCTTGACTAAACAAGACACGTGATTCACATTAGCCTGAAAAAAGACCTCCACTTTGTGATTCATGCTTGTATACTTGAAGGTATATTTTTAAATGTTTTTTAAATATTATTTTTAAATATTAAATATATTTTTAAATGTTTTCAATATTTTTATGTATATAATTACCCATTTTTGGTTTCCAGAATTTCAAAAGAAAATACATAAGTACTTAAATCACTAGTTCTCAAAGTTTGAAATTGTTATTATGTCTCCTCCCTAAGACACTTGAAGTCCAAAAAATCAAAACCATATTCATAACAATACTAGGACATTATTTTCTTCTTTTGTTCCCACTCAAACTTTGGCATCCATAAACTTTTCCAGAGGATGAAAAATTTCGTGAATTAAAATTTAAAAAAAAGAAAGAAAGGAAACCAGCTTTCTTATTTTAAGAAATATATAAGAAATATTTGAAAAATTTACAATAATATCATTATTCCAATTATTTTTTGGTAAAATATAGCTATTATCGGGAGAAAAATATTTCTTATGTTTATATTAATTTGATTTATTATTATCTTTAAATAATTTAATAAATTAATAATGCAATAACCCATATTACTTTCAAATTTAATAATTATTGATATATATAATTCATATAAAAACCCTTGAATGCTCAAAATATTTTTATTATTTTAGTTCCTCATAAATAATTTCTGAGGTTTAAAAGCTTGACAATAAATGAATAATTAGATCACTGCTTTATGATTTGATCTTAAATATCAGTAATATGTAAAACTCAATTATAAAGTATAAAAATTATAATTATGTAATTATAAAGTATAAAAACAGTTACAAACAGTCATGCTAAGCACAAGGATCATGAATGCATCAGAAATATATATATATCATCAGGTGTATCTTTTGAATTATTTAGGGCCTCACAAATTTTATTTTTTATTTTATTTTTTTTTTAAAGAGAGAGTGAGAGATGGAGAGAGAGAGAGAGAGAATTTTTTTTAATATTTATTTTTCGGCGGACACAACATCTTTGTTTGTATGTGGTGCTGAGGATCAGCAAACATCTTTGTTGGTATGTGGTGCTGAGGATGGAACCTGGGCCTCATGCATGCCAGGCAAGAGCGCTACCGCTTGAGCCACATCCCCAGCCCGGCCTCACAAATTTTAAGTAATGTCTTAGAGAACTTGTATTATTCATCTATAATTGCAAAAAATATATATATACAATTAGCACCTTATGAAAACACATATTCATCATCTCATAGTTTCTGTGAGCCAGGAATCCATGCAGAACCTAAATGTTTCAGGGTCTCTCAATAATTACAGTTAGATTATAACCCCAGGCTAGATTCTCATATAGTGATCTGTCTACGAAGAAATCTCTTTCAAAGTTCATGTGATTGCTGAGAGAATTCAGTTCCTCAAGGACTATTGTACAAATGGCCTTGTTTTCTAGCTGCCTCTGGGCTGAGTAATGCCACCAATTCCTTCACAGGGGCCTGTATAACATGGCAGCTTGCTATGCCAAAGTGTGGTAGATAAGGTGCAAATGGAGTTTGTGAGAAAGACAGGAGTCACATTTTATGTAACCTCATCATGGAAGTGACAGTTCATTCTTTTTGCCACATTGTATTGCTTAAAAGCAAGTCACTAGGACAACCCGATTCTACTCAACAGATGGGGATTACACTTGGTACAAATTCCAGGAACTTGGAATCATTGAAGTTCGGCTTTTGTTTGTTTGTTTTTGTTTGTTAATTTTTTTTTCTACTGCTGGGCGTGTAACTCAGGCTCTCATGCATTCTACCATTGAGGTACATCCTTAACCTAAGGGCCAACTTAAACCTGGCCTAAGACACCTTGGTTAGAGTAAGACTATCACACCTAGAAAAAACAAAGTGGGCTGATCAGAAAAAGAATATTTCACTCATCATGAATATTGTATTTAAGACAAATTCTATGATATGAGTTAGCATGAAAAAATGACAATGGATTACCTTCTGTTTAGAATAAATTTAAATTTCCTTGAAAAGGGCAAAAAATGATTATTTTCTATGTATAATGTGTACATGGAAGAATAATGTATCAGGTTTACTAAGATCACTACTCAGGCAACAATAGAGTAACTCCCAGGCGACTGGGCGGTATCAGCAAGGAATAAAGGACCTTTTAGAAATGAAAGGAACTCATGGACATATAAAATACCTTGAAACTGGGATATTTAGGTCTTAAGGATAAATCATGGAATGAGCTTTAAAAGTTACTAAGAGTCAGATTATAGGGCTGAGAATGTGGCTCAAGCCGTAGTGCGCTTGCCTGGCATGTGTGCGGCCCGGCTTAGATCCTCAGCACCACATACAAAGAAAGATGTTGTGTCCGCCAAAAACTAAAAAAATAAATAAATAAATATTAAAAAAAATTCTCTCTCTGTCTCTCACTCTCTCTTTAAAAAAAAAGAGTCAGATTATAAAGAGATGTGTTTACAAAAGAAGTCATTTGGGGAAAGTTATTTAAAATATATGATCTTTATAAATGGTAAGTTGTACTTACACCAGGTAATAAATTAGTTAATTTTAATATTTAGGAATATCATGCTGGCATTGATGGGATTAAATGACTATAATTATCTAATAAGAAGTTTTGAAGATTTAAAGAACGGATATTGAGAAACAAGCAATCACAAAAGAAAGATATTCAGAAGGCAGTCTGCTAATTGATGATTCCCTTTAGTATGACATGGTGATAGAGAAAGAACCATGCAGACAATTTTCTTTCCTCAACACATGGTTCAATGTGAATTCCATTCATGTTCAGCCTTTGTTAAAATCTGATTTTGCAGGTATGGAGGAGAGACTGATATTCTGCCTTTGTAATAAGCTCCCAGGTGATGTTCATACAAATACTACTTTGAGTAATGCAAGACTAAATTACTCGAAGCTAAAAGTTTTCATGATTAGAAAATAGCAGGAAAGATTAAGGTAAAGCATACAGGGGACAGACATACACTCACACAGACTGCATGGCATAATTGTAATGTGAAGGCCATAGTATGAATAAAGACACATAAAGACTACAGCACCAAAACAAAAAGAACCTCATGTTTATAACTAAAATTATAGTTACCTACAACCATCAAGGGAGAGGGAGACCTCAGGGATTCTTTATCCATTGTAGAATAATTTCTAAGCTAACTTCAATAATAGAGTCTGTTTTAGTATTTGTTAAATTTTGATTCAAGAAAATAAGTGCCCATTAACCCTCACAATTGAAAAGGAGAAGGTTAATTTTTGGAGATGTGTTGAAAGGAGAGAAAAGGTATAACTGGCAAATGGCACTCACACTTGAACACTTTTGTGATTTTCTCCTCACTTTCTGTAAAGCAGGATTCAAATCAAACTCCAGAATAGAAAGGAAAACGTCAAGTGAATCACAAGGAATGATTTAAACATTTATCCTCTGATGGGAATAAAAAAGAAAATTTCTATTCAGGCCAATAAATATTACTACAATAAACTGACTTGTGTAGTTGACTCCTGGGACTCAACTTGAAGAAGCCCAGATGTGCAGGACTGTGTACATATCCCCCTTCAACACAAATGCCCTTTTTTCATCTAACCTACAGACCTTCTTTTCCTGCAGTAGCAACACTCTTCTGTATGATAACTGAGGTTTCTTCCTACTCCAAATATGTTTCCCACATTATTTCTTCTTCTTCATTTTTTTTTTTTACTTGACTCTCTATTTACAGGTCATAGTTGAATACAGAAAGTATAAGAATCATTTTCCTGAAAACCATTAAACTGAAGCAATATTTGTATTAGTCTCTGTTGGAATTTTTAATATTCCAATTAAGAAAGCTGGTTGTTGTGAGAGAATGGAATCAGTTTTTAGAAAAATTTAGGCATATGAAATGAAGAAAAAAAAAATGTTGGAATCGGAATCTCTATGCTGTATGTCCCTGTCACTTACTGGTATCCTGATCTCCCCAGAAATGCTATCATCTAACATACCACAAATACAGTAAGCAAATAATCACTACCTCCTCTCAAGAGTCTATTCCCAGGCTGATATGAACTCCCTTTGCAACGAAAAATACATGAAAAATTTATCCACAAATAGCATTACTCAAAGTAAAATGCAAAACAAGAAGACATGTATTTTCCACCTGTATTTTTTTCAGATTTTTGTCATAACCACTACTCTGTAAGGTTCAATAAAGTTCATTTTTATGTCAACCAAACTTTATTGATTCAGTTCAGCTTCACGAGTTTGCACTGAAGTATTGCTCACCCTAAAAGAATGCTAATCAAGTAATTCTATGACATCTATATAACCTTGCAGTAAAAGGCACACCAGTGTAAAGGTGGGTGAATTACAGTCTATTTGATGCTTGATTTACTCTACAGCTGTCTCCTGCAATGAAATATAGGAGCTAGGAACTAAAGCCTCGGTGGTTTTCAAACAGATTAGAAGTTATTTGGTGAAGAATGTAGATCCCTAGGGTAACAGTGGGAATGGTCTGTGTTATTTTAAAGCTTCTCCCGCCCCCCAAAACCCAGTCAACATTTGGATATACTTCTGAATAAACTATGCAGTAAGGTGATGAAATCACATATATCTAATCTTTATTTGCTAAATTATGATATTGAGAAATATTTCATCCAATGTACTGTATTTAAGCTTAAAAAATTATTAATATAAAAAAAGAGGAAAGGATGAAAATCAGGAGAAAGCCTATTTCCACATCTGCCACCTCTACTTAATGTTTATTCATTGTTCACATCCCCCAAGAGACACATGCTTTGAGTATTTACTAAAATGCTGAGCTAGATAGCATGTTTCTGAAGGAGACTAATACTGTCAGATTATTATAAAAATAAATAAGCTTCCATTATCTATAAGACAAGTTCTAAAAATTTAGCAGATGCTTAAGTTTCTAATGTATTTTTTATAGAACTGCCATCATGATAAAAGGACTATTATGATAGCCAACCTATATCTTTAGGCACATAATTTTACTTTATGAGCATTAGGGAAATAATACTTTATCTTATTTACAATACAGGTGCTTAAACTTTAGTCAATAAAATATCTAATATTTACAATTTCATGCAGCAAAATATACTGGTGAAATATTTCCTTTAAGTATAGTGTGTGTGCATGAATTTATTTTATTATGTTATGGCAAAAAGGAATACTTTATGAAAAATGCGTTAATCTGAAAACAATAGCACTTTTTTCCTGTCTGAACTGTCAATTTAGAAACAGTATTCATAATACTTCTACAAAATTCATCATTATATACATGGAAAATCTTGAAAATTGTAAATTATTTTAATAATATGAAAGTTCATAACAGAAGTGGAAAAATTTAAACATTAAATATTAAAAATTTGAGGTAAAATCAACTTTTAATAGATTTGTGATTTTACCTAGATATTAGACAACATAACTTTGTGAACATAGAGAATATGGAAATTGCTATAATTTGGGATTTGTCCTTCAGGAAGAAAATAATAAAATATATTTAATATAAATTTTTAAGAAAATCTGGTAAAGTTTTTAAGATGAAGAAATAAATGATATTTTAAATTTTGATTCCTTTATCAATAAACAAAAATCTAACTTTGAATATATTACATGGTCTGCAATATCCTCTGCCTTACTTTACTAACATCACTTTTTGAGGATATCATCTAAAATTGTTTTCAGAATGTATTTTCTTTTTAATATTAATAATAAAAATAATAGAAAATATTTATGTTAAAAGTAGTTCATAAAAATTTTATTATACTGATATTTCCATTGTTCTTTCCCACATACCATTGATTTTCTACATATATTTCATAATTTTATTTAATAATTATTAACATTGGTTTAATGACTCAGAGTTAATGTTTTGCTAATATATTCTCATTTTTCATTGCTTTTGTTTAAAATAATTTTGAATTTTGCAATATGTTTTCATTCAAGATCAAGATTTTCCAATTTATTGGGCAATATGTTTATATAAATACCTTTCATTAATAATGTTTTCTACATGAGTGTTGGGGGCATCAAACTCAGGAGTTTGCACATGCTAGATAAGTCCTCTGCTATATAGAGATATACCCACAGATATCCCCACATAAAAAAAAATAATAGTGGTCTTTTTTTAAAAACAATTGTCTGGATGCAGGAGTATATGTAACGACTTAGTAGCTAATATATATCCCCATAAAGGAATGTGGTTCTGCCAACACCTTTAGTTTGCTCATTGCAAAACATTTCAGAATTCTGATTTGCAAAAAGCTTAACTCACTGAATTAGTCATAACTTGTACATTATCAATATAAAACCAATAACAATGGTGATAAAAATAAAATGATTACAGATTTATTTACTTATTAGGGGTGTTATGTAATATAGATAGCAACTAACATAATGGTTTGACTTCAGATATATTTCATGTTGGTGCAAAACTAACATACATTCAACAGAAACTATAGTTGGAATTTCAAATTTTAATGTTTTCTCTACTGATATGTTTTATAGTACTTTTTGTGGAGGGGATTCAACTCAAGGGCACTTAATGAGACACATCCTCAGACCATTTTATTTTATTTGTTTTATAGGTTGTTTACAGTCTTGCTAAGTTGCTGAACCTGCCTTGGAAACTGCAGTCCTCCTAGCTCAGCTTGCTAAATTGCTGGGATTACAGGCATAGGCCACCCATTGCTATACAGCATTTTCATATAATGCTAGACAATAGCAGTGAGCCTCAGCTTCCAGTCAAGCATCTGATCACTAAAATAAACAACTGGTGTTCCACAATATACTGTTGCTAAACTCTGATGTTCCATTCATGTACAAAATCCAGTTTCAAATTACAATGAGATTATAGGATGTAACATCATTGTAAATAGAGGAAGGTTGGTAGTGCCAAAATTACAGAAAACTAATTTCCTCATTAACTTCAGTTTTCTTTTTTCACATAAAGACTCTCCTATTCTGACACTATAAAATCTGAAAAAAAAACATATATTTTAATATCACTCCATCTCTATTATAATATGAGATCATGCTCAAATATTTCCAGTGTATAGATAATATCTTGTGAAATATTTTAGTGGTTAAAACATCAGTTTTTATTATTATTGTTCATGTTAAAGATTAACTAGACAGAGGGAAGTAAATGATAATCCATCATAGATATTAAGGTTTTTAATACTTTATCATTCAAAATGACACTTTCTAAAGTACATATCAAGAAATTTTTACCAATTTACATTTCCACCAGCCATTATCACTGCCAGCTGCTTCATACATTGATTCTAATTAATATCACTGATTTTTTTTCAAACTTTGCTAATTTGGAAAGTTTAAAGAAAATATCAAGTGCCATTCTTTTACTTTTTTAATGTAGGCCATTTATGTTTTATTATTGATTATTTGAAAGTAAAATTTTAAACTGCTTTATAAATAGAAAATCCACATAAAAGATTATAAACACCATATTCCTCATAATTCATGGTTGAAACATGTAAAACTGTCATGAATTACATGAGATAAAACAATGGCCAAAATATTTTTAATAACTCAGCTGTTTTAAAATACTGCATTAATGAGAAGATATATGAAATTTGAGGTAAAGTTTACAAAGTGAAAAAGATGTTTCACACAAGTTGAATATGAAAACAATGTAGTTTTAGAGAATTGGAATATTCACAGGTTTATATAAAACATTTAAAGTCAATAATATGTCACATAAACTTAGGGAGATATTCAACTTATTATTGTCCTTATGAATGTAACTCAGTTTATATAATGCGTTTATTAATAAAGATTATATATAATTTACAGATGTATAAATTGTAAAATTTTAAATATTCCTCAAGGTAAGGTTTTTTTTTGTAAAAAAAAAAGCACTAAAATCAAAATTTCTGAACTTATAAAAGATACAAATTATTAACATAATTATTAACTCTATGTCTATGTAAAGCAAGAGCATGTATCCTTATATTTCAGATAGTTATTCCTGAGATTAAAATACTGATCTTTAATAAAGTAATAGCAAACTCTAAGAAAAATAAGTGAATAGTTGATTTAATATTTTTAACATTGAGTGACTTATAATTAAAAGATTGACATAAACGATAACTTTACTAACATTTGAGAATTCTGTTTTCTATTGATTATACGCTTTTCTCTCTACATGGATTTGCTTAAAACAAAAAGAAACATTTGGTTTATTTAACATTCTGAAACTGTAATTACAGAAACCTTTTTTCACATGGGTATACAAGATCCATAGGAAAATATAAATAATCAGAAAAACAATTGAGATGCAGTCATTAACACAGTAATGATAAACTCTGTAGTTTCTTAACTTTCAGATTTCCTTTACATTGTAAATGATGAGTGACATATTATGATTATAGTTATCCACTGTCATACATGGAGAGATTATTTAATTAAGCTATCTTCTACATTTTCACATGAATGAAATAAGAAAGATGTTATGACCAAATTCACAGCATTTCCCACAAGCTACTTAAATAAGTAAATAAATCAAACAATTATTTCCTAATCACACTAGCAACCATGAATAGCTTAAGAAAAACCATGCAGTAATAATCACCTTCTCAGGCTAGTTATTTAATTTATCATGGTGTCAGTATAAAGTGCAAGTTTCTGAAAATAATCTCAAAGAAAGAGCTTGTAAAGTATGGCCAGTAATAGTCTACTATCAGTGGAATAATACCATAGAAGAAATTTAAAATGTTTAATTAAAATATTTAAGAAGCACTGTTGGTGATTAAGTGTGCATGATAGTGTAGTACAGAAAGTTATTTCTGAAGTTTTCAATGGAAATATCTATGATTGACTCTATAGAGAATATATATTCTCAACATAACACCAAAATTTTGTCAGGTGTCTAATGTAGTCAGCTAAAGCATTCCTAACATGAAATTCCAAACTCAAAAATGCTCCAAAATGTGAAACTTTTTGAAAAACTACATGATACCACAAGTGCAAATTCCACATGTGACCTTATATGATGGATCATAGTTAAAACACAAGATCCCAAAATTCTATAAATGTTCTTCAAACTATGGTTACAAGGTATGCATGAAACATTAATGAAGTTTGTATTTAGAACTTTGTGTTTAGATTTTGTGTTTCTCCAAAATATCTCATTATGTATATGGAAATATTCTAAAATGTGCAGAGCTCTGAAATTCAAAATATGTTTGATCCCAAGAGTTTGGAATAAGAGATATTTAAGTTTATATTTAAAATCAAAATCATAGATGATTCTCTATGACATGAATTCAATATTCACAAAAATAATTTGCTCTATAATTTTATAGTCATATTTTCAATAGAATTCAGGAAAATATTGTAATTATGAAAGGAAAACAAGTATTTGTGTAAAATAACCTATTTAGGAATAAGTATACAGGGATAAAATAAATTAACAAAATTTCTGATTTCTGTTGAAGGTAGTGAATAAAATGTTATCTCTGACAAACCTTGACCAGTCATGATGTACTCTAGGGTAGGAGTAATTGAAAGCCTTGTATTCTAAGCATGGTCCTGAACCCAGAGCAGCAATAATTTCTTCTAGAAATTTATTTCAAGAGTTAAATCCTGGGCTTCACTCTATAGAAACAAAACTCCTGTTTTTCTTCTTTTTAGAAGTTTCACTTAGTCTCATACGAATTAATCATCAAAAGCACCATACTAAAACCAAAGGTTCTAGAGAAGCCGGCTAGTTTATTATCCAAAGTCTTGCAGCCAGTAAGCACAAGGAATAGAAGCTGTGAGAAAATATGGCAGAGAAATTATTACTGAAAAATTTTTGATCAAATCTGTTGAAAAATATTAATGATATATTGTTTCTAAAGTTTTCTTGTATGTAATATAAATAATTTTCATAATGCTCTAAATGGTATAACACCTTTCCACACTGTCTTTAAGTTTTTACAGTGTAGATCTTCATAGACCATTTTTTGTTATCCCTAAAACTTACTTCTTAATTGTGAAGTAATTATCACATTAATAGGGGCCTCCAAGTTATTCGTTAAGCATCCCATTTTCTTTTAAGTCTCTATCTTTTTTATTGGCAGAATATAATGTTCTGAAATTTGTTTTCAATGTCTTCCACTTATTTTTGTTTTTTATTTGTTTATTTTAATTTTATGTAGATAAAATTAATTTTATCTAATAGTTTACAGAGTTTTTGAAAAAGACAAAGAATCAGTCTTACAAGATACTTTTCCAGGAATGATACTTAAAGTCACATCTTAGAAATGATTTCTTAGGACACAATTGCCATTATTACTGCTGCTAGAAATTCTGGACTTTGACACTCTTTTTGTTTTGTTCAATTTTACACATAACCCGACCCTTTTGTACAGGTCCTGGTAATTTGAAAACTGGCCTCTGTTTTCCATGACTTACTCGATTTAGCTATAACAATCTGCAACTTTCTATTCTCAGTAAAACATTTAAGTAAATATCCTACTAAAACATGAGGAAGCAGATATTTAAAAATGGTACAAAAATTTAGAGATGAAATATTCTGAGATGCAGGGGAAAAAAAAACCCTTAGAGGCAATATATTAATTATAAAAATATATAAAAAATGATAAGAAGGTGTAAGTAAAAATTGTAATTTTGCTATTATAAATCTAAAAGGTAGCTATTAAGAATATATTACAAGCAAAAGTGATAAAACAACAAAAATAAAAAATAAAAATAAAAATACTCCATAACCAAGAAAACAAAATGAAGCAGAACCATCACCAGATAAAAACAAAGAGAGAAAAGTCCATAGTAAGCTGAAGAAGTAGTTTGGGTTCTATACATAAAAAATGATATGAAAGACTAAGGAACCAGGTAAAGTTTTGAAACTAATTTGACTTTAAAATAATAAGAATATTACAAGAGAAGTTTTGAAATTTTTTTTAAACATGAGAACAGCAAGTATTAAATGCAACAGAAAGTAGAATTTTCTAAAAACTGCTTTGTATATAGTTGACTGAGATAATGGAAGAATTTCAGCATTGAGGAAATGACAGAGATTGACTTCATAATTTCATAAATGAGTTTCAGAAAATTGAAAACTCAAACTTACATTTTTATTCAGACTTTTTCTTCTTTTCTTTTTTTTTTAAACGGGAAAATCAGAAGTAGAATTTGAAGTATATTAAAGAGGCTATTCATATGAAAATATTCTTATTATTCAGAAAAAATAGATTAAATCAATGATATCACACACATTAAAAATAAAATAAGCCTATAAAATACATAGATTGATGAGAATTGATAATTTTGAAAGTTCAGATATGAAAACTATAAAATGATTTAGCCACGTTAGAGAAGAATTTTTCACTATTTAATGGATCTCAAATTCTGGGAATATACTCCGTAAAACTCTATCATGGTCAAAACTAAAGGACATGTGTGATAATTTAATGTTTATATCATATATAAGGGCAAAGCCTGACATTAACATACATGTTTGTGAAATATGGCATATCTCCACAAAGTAATACTAAAATATTCAAAATAAACTGATTATTTTTTCTCAGAGCAATGTTGACAGGTCTAAAAAACATCAAATAAAATAAATGAGAAGTAGAGGAAGTGTTCCAGGACAACTCATCAATGTATATTACAGCATATTTACAAAATTTAAAACAAAAGATAAAATACAACATATTCATTAATTCATTACTATATAAGTACCCACATGGAAGACTGATTATAGAAACACAAATTAATTACAGGAAGCTAGTTTCTCTTTGGAACAAGCATATATGGGTTTAAACACATGCAGATTAAAAACCTTGTATTACAGTGTTAAGAATGAATTTGAATTTATGGTAATCATCTTATAAAGTGGCCTTTTATTCTTCCCTCATTGAAAAGTTTATTTTCATAAAGGAAAGATACTTTATGGAGGAGGAAATTTCGAAGAGCTAAGAAAAACCTTAAAATATCTGAACATGGCCTCATTTGCTGATGCCTCAGGTGAAGTGAGAGTGGATCTCAAATCTTAAAGGGATGTGAACAAAATGAGTGTTAGAATCCCTGTGGAGAGTTGTGAAAAAATTAAAGGTATTTGAAAATTTTAGTAGCTATGAAAAGGGATTGCTATAGTGAAGCCTGCTGTTTTCTCTTAAAACATGGCAATAATGTGTAAATTAAATTGCAACAGGAAGTTTATACTTCTAGAATACTATCCTAGTTGTTTTTCTTGCAGAGGTGGATAAATGGAAAATATATGATAATTACATGACAAAAGAGTAAAAACTATATTTAATCAGCTTAAACCTTTTAAAATTAACTTCTCATAAAATACAGACTAATTTAAAAATCAAACTAAAAACACTGTTTTCAAGAAAACAAGGATAAGAGAAAGATATATTGTCCTAATATATTACTAAATATAAATAATTACTTAAATAGAGGTATATGTTATTAATCACTAATAAATGCTTCTTATGGGTTAGAAAGGAAAAAAAAAAAAAGAGCAGCCAATTTGGAACTTAGGGTTCCAAACTATTGGAACTCTTTGAACATACATGGATATGTACTTTTTTCTTTATAAAATAGAAGTTACAAGATTATACTCTGTGAAATATGCCAAAATAAAAATTACTTCTTTTCTAAAATACAAAAAAAACCTTAGTAATAAAACAATCATAAAACTGTTCCCTAAATTATGTACTTTGAGTCAAAGTATTTTTGATCAAAATGAATTAAGTCTTTAAAGTTGACATTATGTGATAATAGTATGATACTATGTGATAATAGTATTATGTGATACTATGTGGTCCTGTGATAGATTGACTATGTTATTTCCCTCGTTTTTAGATAGCAGATTGATGATGACAAAGTTGGACATTGTTCTTTAGAAAATCTAAAGAGACCAAAGATTAAATCAGAGATCAAACTATAACGGTAAAGGCAGATTTCCTTAGATTTGCTGTTGAATGTCTATTGTCAGATCCAAATGAAAAGTACAGCATCTTGATTAGCATCCACTTTCACACCTGTGCACTTCTTGGCGCTCTCCTTGCTACTGTGACTGTTGATGCTTACTAACATTATCTTCTATTGTGTTCGAGATGATGTTTTTGAACAGAGCCTACAGAACACGAAGGGACAGAACATGAAGGGACCCATCGTTTCCTCTGCTCAAAGTTGAGGCTTTCCTGATGTATTTTCAGTGAAGAATTGCAACTCTTCTTAGCAGGTTCCTCCTTTCTCCTTCTTATAGTCACGACCCAGACTGAGCAGTTTATAACTGTTTTGAGATATTGCTGACCTGGGAATAAACAACAGATTCTGTGGCTGAAAGAAGGGGTAAAAATGACTATCATCCTTAGATATTTAGATCAACAGAGATCTGTGAGCCCAAAAGTATTTCATAAAAATATTAACATGTCATTTATGTTATGTGCTTTTATTTCAATGATGGCAAATGTCTTAATGATGCAAAAAAAATGGAACAAAAGTTTCCTCAGGTTACATTTGGTAATGGCAACAGTTGACCTAGTGGATGTATTCTTCAATACTGCATACTCATGGAGAAAAAAAGGCCCACTTAAATGGAAAATTAGAGAAATCATTAATTTAATGTTAATAGTTTAAGATTTTAATGTTATTTTGGTGAAATAGTTAATTTTCTTGCATCTCAAATTTTTTAGCAGTCTCTGTGATGCAATTAACAATGACCAGAGATTTCTGATGCATGCCAATGTAATATAGTTATAAGGAAAAGCACTTTTGAAACAATATTTAGCAAACTGTGGTTATTAAGACTTGTGTATTTGGCATATCTTCACTTGAAAATGAATAAAGTGAGTCTCTCATTTCAAAGAAAATGACAGATTTATTTCCAGTAATAAAATTTAAGCTTTTAAGTACTGTAGAAAACTTGCATTTGCCACCTTAAATTTGATGTGTTTTCAACATTTAAAGAATTGTCTGATGACACTGGTCATGATGTTAATAATGCATGTGACCTTGATGTTGTTGAATGCAGTATATCAGTTTCTGGAAGATCTGCAGAAGCATTGCACCAAGATTATTCAAATGCCAATGCATGATACTGTAAAATCATCCGTTCATAAAATATATATATTGAATATGCAAGCCACATCAGTAGACTTTAAAAAGAAACAGAACAAAAATATTCTCATCTATGGATTTGAATTCAATATTGTAGAAAAAAATTTAAACTGCAACTAGTTAAAATCTGGTAATAAATTAAAATGAAATATTCACAATTACCTTTAAAAGCAATTACAAGATCATACCCATATGAGACCAGGTTTCATTTTGTTTTTATTTTTTCATATACTTGTAACAAACAGCATATAGCAATGTATTTCATCAAGAAAGGGATAAGAAAATCTGATTGTTTTCTATATATTTTAAAGACATATATTGATCATAATGCATAGCAATGTTATTATTTTCATACTAAATATTTATTGTAGAAAATATATTTTCCTAAAAATATAATATAATGTTTATATTAATAAATACCAGCATGAGTTAAATATTTTTTTATGTTTCTCATTTAATTTTCAATGTTGCATTTATTTATAGAAAAACCTGACATAAACAAGAGCACTCTGTAGTCCTGAATCATTTTAAGAGAGTATTAAATCCTAAAAACAAAAATTAAGAACTGTTATTGTACTACCTGGTCAGTTACAATTCCTTCAGGAAATGCTCTGCTAACTATATATCAATTAACTGACTTAGTACACTATTTATATTTTCTTTATCCAATAAGTATATCATAAGAATCTTTGAGTTCATATTTATATCCCGCACAGTGAGGATATACTGGCCTATACTGACGGAATGTTAATTTTAGAAGCAAATGAGGGAAAAAAAAGTAAACTTGGAACAAGTAATGTTTCTATGGTATTAAATTATACTATATTAGCATTTTATATATTTAATACAATTGATTTTGTAATGTACTTCAATAAATTTTATTTTTTTAACCTAAGAATTTCTAAGTTTATATATTCTGATCAGCAAAAATATAATGCTTCTATTACATGTATTTTTCAATTTATTTTTATTAATTCATTTATTTTTTTGAATTGGGTAGTACTGGAGATCAATCCAGGGCCTCCCACATGCTAGGCAAGCCCTCTACAGACCCAGTCTCCCTTTATATTTAGATGCATATTATTGACACAGAGCAAAGAACAGGTAGCTGATTATCAAAGAAAGGAAATGGGCAGAGATTACTTCCCTTCACCTGGTTGCTAACAGCCTCCAGGGGAGGGATTGCACTTTCCAACACAAGCAATCAATCCCTGGACAGCTCTCTTCCTGCCTTTTGATTGCATTTTGCTCCAGTAGGTATGAAAAGAAAGGAAATCTAAAATCTATATAGGTGCAAGACATCACCATTTGCTTGGGCACTGCCTCTGGATCCCCTCTTCTTCAAAGGAGTTTCTCTCTCTCTCTCTCTCTCTCTCTCTCTCTCTGGCTTACACTATTTTGTTTTTTACATAAACTTTACTTTTTACTCTTGCCTTGGTATTTCTCAGGTGTTTAATCTTCAACCACAGGGGAATGAGGACGTGATCCTGATTCTGTGGTAGTCGCTGGTATCATTATCACAATAGAAGAAAATGTGACTTTTCAATAAGTGTATTTTATTTAACCATGTCGTCAAAATCCCTATATCAACACAGAGAAATACAAAATGAAATTTGTATTCCTCTATATTAATAAAGGCCTTTCATTAGATTTTCTTGGAGTCATTTCAATTTAATTATTTTTTTTTCATTAATTGTACTATGTCAAGTGTCTCTTTCTAATACTTGATATTCATGTATTTTTTTCATATTTTATGTTATAGATAAAAACAAAAATCACTCATCGTGAATAGCAAATTATATTTATTAATTTTCAATATTAATTAGTTTTCTTTTTTACTTTATTAAGAATTTGTGCAAAAAAATAACGTTTCCCATAGCTAGAACTTGAAATTCTTTAAATAAAATGAAATGTTTACTTTTTCAAATATATAATGAAACTTTAATTCCTAAATCATTTTTAATAGGAAATATTTTTCACTTTTTCAAATTTTTCTTGTTAACAGACATCTAACTTTATTAATCTAACCTGTTTTACTTGGATACAGCCACTGTTTTCAACTCCCAAACAACTTGAAACAATACTAATTACTTTAATATTCACCTTTTAAAAATATAATTTAAATATTAGGCTTTTTACATTTTACTATGTATATATTCATTTAATACTTGAAATTCTTCTTTTTGGTATGTTTTTCTTTTGGTTAACCAAACTTTTATATTAAAAAATATGTGTACTTAAATATATATGTGTATTTAAATCTCTTTTTTCCTTTCCTTTTGATTAATATAAAAATATTGGCCCATAATTTTATATTTATACTTTTTAACCTATTAAGACTATTTAGTATATATATATATATATATATATATATATATATATATATATATTAGATTTGAGATTTTTTAATTCACTCTTAAAGTCTTTATTTTAATTTAGATTTTAATTAGCATTTCCTGTAATCGTGGATATGTTTTGATGCCTCCATTTGTAATTAAAAAATGTATAGAAGGTAACTGAGCAAGGAAAATGGAACAAAAGGCACTTCAAATATAAAACTGAGCTTCAAAATTATTTACTGAGAATAAATATATGCCAGGGAATGAAAGGGTCTAAGGTTTTGTTTAAAGTTGATGACAATGATAATATGGAAAATAAAATCAGCATATGTAGAGAGTTCACCTTGAGAAGTCAAGGTGATGATTTGTCTCTCTACATAGACATTTAAGCCTTCATGGACAATGAAACAGAATAGAAACTAAAGCTCTGAACTAAGTGTCACTTAAAAAATTGGAAAAATACAGGATTGGATATTAAGCAATTAAATATAATAAAGCTGACAGACTAAACATAAAAGAATCATTATTGTTTTGGGATATAATTTTATTGGCAACATTAAGCAAAATTTTGAATGCTTTTTATCATTTTCAATGGAATGGATAGACTTGTTCTTGAAAAAAAATCCACATTTAAAGAAAAATATTTATTATACTAGTAATTTTCCATAGTTCATCCATCTTCACCAGAAATTTCACTTGTTATTTTGGAACCCTCCTTTGTCAAATAGGAGAATCTACAAAAATTACAGGACTTAGTATGATTGAAAATGCAAGGACCTTTGTTTAATAGTCATTAAAGACATTGATAGTGGAAAAAAGACCATTAAACAATGCATGGATTCTTTCTGATCACAGGTTTTGTGTGACCACACAAATGACATACCCCTGGAACCAGCTCTGATACCAAGATAAAAACATAAAATATCCTCCAAAGAAACCATTTTTGTGGTGCTGTGAAGTTAATCCTAGGCATCACGCAGATGCTCCATCACTGAGCTCAACTCGAGCCCTGAATTTTGTCTTATTGATACTTCAGGAAGTTTTTCTTTTGAATACTAAAACTTATGTTTGTAGCCCACACACACAGCACTTGTCACTTATGCTTAGAGAAAAAAAAATGCCATAATAGAATGACATAAACAGAGAATTAAAGGGTCAAAACTGAGAATTTTGCTGCTTAATCACCTGTTACATCTTTAGCTATCACTTCCCCTGATTATCCAAATCATGTAAAGAATCCCTACAGTGTGTTTTGGATATTTAGTTAATGCCAGATCTTCAAATGTTGGCACGAGGTACTGTTTCAAGTTCCTCCATTTACTCACTGGTTTTAAATTTGGTTTAAAGTGAAAATTGATTTTATTTTTCTTTTTGGTTTCTCAATCTCAGCTTATGTCCATGCCTAATTTACTTGGAAATTTTACCTTGAATTTAGTAGATGTTTGTATTTTCCATTTCCTATGTTCTGGGAACCCCATAGAGAATAAGTGTGATTAATAGGTACTTTTATTATTTCTATATCCTTTGGTAAATTTGACCCAATGACATCTGATTTTTCATAATATCCTTGTTCCTTAAAGTGGCTAATCACTGTCTAGATCTTTGAAATACTTCAAAAAATTTCTTGTTTAACTACAGAATTAATCCCATCTCTGACATCAAGGAGCTATATATAAAATATATATATATATATATATTTCCTGTGCCAAGTTTGCAGGAAAAGGGCATTGCAAACAATATCATCTGTCTTTTGAAGAGACATATTCCCAACAACAGAGGGAGAGACCTGGTTAAAGTCAAGCACACTGTATTAATTCATAAATGGGTAACTGACATTTCAACAGAGGCCCCACAAGCCTTTGCAGCTGCAGCAGTAAGCCTTGAATACACTTTAGAATTGAGAATTTATGAGTAGAGAAGGAGGAGATGAGGTAGCTAAATCATCTTATTATTTTTTTTTTACTTCTACCCCTTCCTATATAAATAGTCTTAAATTTAAAAAGACCAGATGTCAAGAATAGCTAATTAACATAGACCATATGTTGAAATAAGAAGGTCTAAAATAAACTACCCATCATGATGGAGCAGTTATAAATTTCATTTTTACTTTTTCCATTTAATTTTAATATACTATTTGATTTAATGTGTAGGGCTAAACATTCTTTAATTGGAACTTTAAGGATTTGATCATCAGTTTCTATTTTGTTCTTTGACTGAGAAAGTCTTAGGGAATGTCCCCCATGCCAGGCATTTATTTTCTATAAGTTAGTCTATGTGACCTTAAGTTTGACTAACCATGTGTTTTAAGGATCAAGGGTGCTAGGTGCAGATTCACTTAGAATTTATGAAAAAACTGACACCAGACAAAGATATATGATGTAAGGCAAGGTTTTAAGTGATAAGTGATAAGAAAACCATACCAAGAAGGATAAGACTGTGATATTCAGGTGAAGATGGAGAAGTGGAGTATTACATGCATTGAAATGGAGGAAAAGTAGAAATCTAGAATTAAGTCATGAGTTAGCTCAGGATCAGTGTTCCTCCATCAGAAGTAGGTTTCGACCTGGTCTCAGCTTTCTCTCTGTGTCTGCGTGTCTTTCTTAATAACCCTTCACTTCTCAGATTGCGGCAAGATAGCATAAAGTGTTGGGTATAAAACAAGAGAATATTCAATAGATATCTAAGAAAAAATACTACACGAGCTATAACTACATGTTCTGTTATATAATATACCAATTTAAATAGCATTGTCATGGTTAATTGTTCATCAATTTCTTTTTCTCTTTGTTTAAACAATGTCTCCAAATTTAAAATGTTTTAAATCATACTAAGTATGTTTGTTTCCTATGAAAGAATTATATTAGAAATCTGTAACAGAAAGTTTAAGTCAAACATATGTGTAAATTAAATAACAACATGCTAAATAACTAATGGACCAAAGAGAAACCACAAGAAAAATTGGTGAATACGTTTGGGAAAATGAGAAAAGAAAGAAAGGAATGAAAAAAGGAAGTAAGGAAGACAGACAAAAGCCAAGTCTTATGCAGTACATCTAAGGCAAAATACAGAGATATCTTTATAGCCATACAGAACTATATTTAAAAACTAAGAAAGACCTCAAATCAATGACCTAATTTTATACTTTAAGACACTAAAAATATCCTCTAGAAAATAAATTTTAACAGTATTTCAAAAGGATTATGTCCCATGATCGTGTGAGATTTATCTTGCTATGAAGGAAAGATAGGTTGCAAATAAATAAATTAATTTAATATACCATATTAATTGAACAAAGGACAAAAACCACCATATATTCTATTAAATAGAGTAAGAGAAGCCATTTGGAAAAAAACTCATACTTTTCATAATAAAAATACTCAATAAGCACAAAATAGGACAGAAGTTCCTCAACCTGATAAAGCACATTTATGAAATGCCTACAGCTAACATCATGGTTAATGGGGATGGAAAGAAGTAATATAAGGAGATGTGCTCTTACCACTTGTATTCACAATGGGAATGGAGGTTCTAGTCAGAGCAAACATGCAAGAATAGAAACAAAATACAACCATATTGCAAAATAAAGAATAAAGCTGACTTGACTTTTTATATGAGTCTAAGAACTCCACAAAACATAGAACTAGATTTCAGCAAAATTCATAGTTTAATGTAATAAAACTGAGAGCCCAGAAATAACTTGAGTCCATTTCTTCTTTAATTTTTGTATTAATTACTCATGAAAAATCATTACAATTCTATAAAACAGCTATAACTAATACATTTATTTTATATAAAGAAACTGAAGTCTACAGCATAAGGAACATGCCCAAGTTAAAAAAAAATGGCATTCTATCTGAGGTATAAACCAAAAGGTTGCAAAGGTGAGTTTTAATCATTATGACCTCCCAGCAAACAATGGTAAATTACTCACTTATAAAAGGCAGATGCATCCCATTATATAAAGCAATCTTCAATTTTAAAAGCAGTAGCAATAATAAGTAATTTTTAGAATGGCAATTCTTCCATTTTATATTTCTTCCTATAATTGTCATTTATTTTTCATAGAAACAATATTTTTAGTTTCCTTTTGTTAGGTAGATTCATGAATGTTCCCCCAGCTATTTCATAGACAAACAAGAAGCATAAAACTAATGCTTGAAGTGTTAATATAATGCTATTCCTATTGTATCTTATTTCTTCAAAAATTCACAATAACTGTTGGGCAGCCTAAAATCACAATGATGCTCTTAAAGAATATGAGATTAAAGATACTAAAGTTTTCTCTATTATATATAGAATTTTTACACAACTCCATACTTTCAAACTCAAAGTTTTCTTTTATTTTGTGCTGATGTGGAATTTCATTCATAACAAAAAGTTAGAATTCAAGATATTAGAAGGGTATTAATTCACACTTACATTTAGGTAAACCCTGGCCTCAATAGTGACAAATTTTTGTAACAGAAAATTCTCAGCTAATCTCAGTTTCAAAATTATATCATGGACTTTGAAATTCTTTTTTTTTGAAAGCACGTTATAATGAAATTAATAAATTAAAATAAACTGAACTTTTCCTCACCCAAAATTTATGAAATAATTTTAATTGAGTTTATTTTGTTAGCTTGGATGGGTAATCAGTACATATTAACTGTTTACTGATGTCAGGTAGTGTCAACAAACTTCTTTGTGATAAGAGAGTAGACATTGTGGTAAGAAGTGTGTGAGGTTTCTATTTCCTAAATAGATGATATATTTGTAACTTTGTATTTTTAAGATTTTGTTTTAAAATAAATGAAGTTCAAAGAAGTTTATGGATTCTATATTTTCTCTTTAATAGCAAAATTTTAAGTAATATAGCTACATTTTCCTAAATTTAAAATGTATGTAGTATTTGATGAATTTTATATTTATTTTTTAAATTAAATTTTATAAATTTATTTTTTAGATCTTATTTTTATTTTACAAGTATGTATTAACAATATGTTCATCATCATGCCATAGTTAAATAAATTAAAAACATTAATTTTCTATCACTTCTGTGTATATGTTTTGCAAATCAGTATTTACTACATAAAATTTATTTCTTGTAAATAGTCTCATTTTTATCACAAATCCTGAGAGGATGACACTCAATCTCAATTAATGGATACTGGGAAAAGTTTCCCTTCACTCAGAAAAAGAAAAAAAAAATACTGTTTCTCAATAAATGCCTTTCTTTAATGTTTAGACCAATTATAAAAGGAAAACATAGTCAGTTATTGAGTTCTACAAAATATGTTAATTGTAACAAAATTCAGTGTATATGTAAAACATTGAATGGGAGTCAAAACTTGAACTCTTTAAAATTAATTTTGAGTTCATCAGCACATAACTTATATAAGCCCACTAAATGATAGTCACTATCATTAAAGCATGTGTAAATGTGGAAATAAGTACTACTACTCTCCTTCTTTACCTTTGTCCTTCTTGTCTTCCATCCATGAATACAAAATGATTTCTCTTTACCTGGTGCCAAGGATTAGAAGAAACCGCATTTCTTAGTTTCTTTTTTATATATTCAGGTATGAGAAACTATTAAGTAGATCTAAGAGAAAGTTCTACAACAGTAACTTAACTAGCATCTGGAGCAACTATCCCACTTTATCCCATATTCATATGTAAAAATCACATCAAGCTTAATTTGTTATTTTGCTAGGAACTGAACTCCTCCATAATTCTGTTTTTCTTCCTTCCTTCCTTCCTTCCTTCCTTCCTTCCTTCCTTCCTTCCTTCCTTTCTTTCTTTCTTTCTTTCTTTCTTTCTTTCTTTCTTTCTTTCTTCCTTTCTTTCTTTCTTCCTTTCTTTCTTCATGTTGGAAGAATGTATTTAATCAATAATTTTTGAATAAACGTTCCTAGGATATTGATGGAAAGAAAAAGACAAAGAGGATGAGAAAGGTAGATGGCAGAGGAAAGAATATATGTAAACAATTCTGTAATTTAAATGATAATTCAACTGTCCACTCATAGCAGCTTATTCTCTCTAGCAAAAAGAAATTCTAATAAAGAGGAAAGACTAAAGAAATTCTAATAAAAGGAAAGACTAGCTGGGCATGGTGGTACATACCTATAATACCAGCAACTCGGGAGGCTGAAGCAAGAGGATCACTGCTTTGAGGCCAGTTTCAACAATGAGCAAAGCCCTTAGAAACTTAGGGAGACACTGTCTTCCCCCTCACAAAAAAAGGATTAAATTAAATATACATAAAGATAAACTCAATGTTAATTGTAAGTGCTCCTGGAAAATAAATGCAGGTCCTTTTAGGCACAATTTTAGTTAATTTCAAAATTATAGAAATAGCATAGGTAAAACTGTGTAAGTATATCACACTAAAATAAAATGTCAATAATATAAATGTATTTTTTAAAAATGGGCCAGGTGCAGTGGCACACATCTGCAATCCCAGTGTCTCTGGAGGCAGAGACAGGAGGATCTCGAGTTCAAACCAACCTCAGCAAAAGTGAGGCATTAAGCAACTCAGTGAGAGCCTGTCTCTAAAAGAAATACAAAAATAGTCTGGGGATGTGGCTTAGTGGTCCAGTGTCCCTGTGTTCAATCTCTGGCACCCCCCAACCAAAAAAAAAAAAATGAAACTAAAAATAAATATTGCATGATACATTTAAACCACATTAATTATTTGTAAATGTCAGAATCAAAATGAATCATTTACTTTAGATCCTAAACAAAATAAATAAATACATAAACATGAAAGATCATGAAGGAGGGGTCTTCATGCAAAGATTTCTAACAAAAAGAACTGTCACAATAGACTGCCAGAAGCACTGTCTTGCAACCTTACACAAAACATGGTTCTGCAAGCACATCTGCTCTGCAATTGCCTGTTCTACCTTGGATTGACATAATTTTTTTATTGATCCTGCATCCTAGGATACTAGTTTCAAAAATAATTTATTATCTCTGAGAACTCCTGTCTCACTTTGCCTCCCTGAATGCACACAAATTATGCCATGCCTTTCCCTATTACAGTGTTGATTCTTGAATAAATTCATTATTTTTGTAGAATTGCTCTGCATTTCTTATGTAGTTTGAAAAATTTATACACCAAAAACATTTAAGAATATCTATAATTAATTCATATCATACACACAGACAAAAGATTAGTGAAAAAAAATGACATCAGTCTTAGTGGGACATAACAGCACAGAATAAGAATAATAGAATTAAATATGTGTTAATTTAAAAATTAAAAAGAATGGGCTCGGGTTGTGGCTCAGCTGTAGAGTACTTGCCTAACATGTGTGAGGCCCTGGGTTTGATCCTCAGCTTCACATATAAATAAGTAAAATAAAGGTATAAAATATTTTAAAAAATTAAAATTAAAAAGAAAAGACATATTCATAAATTTAAGTATTTAGTAAAGTAAAATACAAACAACCTATGACCTAAGGAAGACTAGGAAATCAATAAAAAATGTAAAAAATAAATTATTAAAAAATAATATGATGTAAATAATATACAGTTGCAAATTTAAATGTTATAATACAAATAAAATAACTATTCACAAATATATTGAAAATGCAAACACTCAAAATAAGAGATATTTCTTAGGATATTTCACCATATACAAATAACTAAGGAAAATTTTAATTAGCTTAATATTACTATTCAAAAAATTTATGGATAAGAAATAAAAGTATAAAATTCTAGGAAAGCAGAAATTACCTAGAAAATTAGTATAGAAAAATTTGGTAAAAGAACTCCAATACTGAATGGTCTATTGTTACAGCCTATAATGTTAAGCCTAATTCATTTTCTCTGACAAATGCTCTACTAAAAAGTATCTTAATGTTACTGCATATTCACAGAGAAAGATCATTTAAGAAGGTTTTCCATATTTCCCTTAACACCTTTGGTGTAATTTAAAATTTGATTCTGATTTATTATTTTTAAATGTTTTATTTTATGATATAATGTATTTTATTGTGCAATATGGTTGTAAATAATTGATTGCTATGGCCTGAATCCTGCCCCTCTTCATAATTTATAAGTCCTAATCACCAGTGTGATTGTATTTAATTTAAACAGGTAATTAAGGTTAAAGGAAGTTATAAAGGAGGGGCCCTAATCCAATGGGAGTGGTGTCCTTATTGAAACAGGGAGAGACATTAGGTGTATGCACATGGGAAAAAGATGATGGAAGGGTACACAAGAAGGCAGCATTGGTGAGTCAAGGAGAGAGGTTCCAAGAAAAAACAAATGTGCACAAAATGGGATCTTGGACTTTCAATCTTGGAAGCTGTGAGAAAATAATTTTGTATTTTTAAAACCGCATTGTGATACTTTGTCATAGTAAAATTACATTTCATGAAATGATGGATAAAATATTGAGAGATGTATTTTTATAAGACAATAGACACTTTCTCTCAGAGATGACTTGAATTGAACCAGTCTCTGCCCCAATGGAATTTATAGGTAAAAGGAAGATAGCAATGGCAATTACATGACATTTGGGTGCTTCGTTAGGAAGGAGAATTAGTTGGGATAAGGGGAGCATTTGAAATGATGTTTCATAGTTTCTGAGAGAATCTTCAGAGGAGTTGGCATCTCAATAGAAAAATAAATTATTTCCTTAAATGATATCATTATTTGAAGTGTAGTATTTGTTAGAGGATAATTCTTCCTGATTCATGCAAATATGACAGGATTAATCAGAATATTTAACCTTCCTGGAAAGTTTCCCCAAATTTTGGCATGGGTTAAGCCCCAAATTGTCAAGTTCATCCAATATCACCTATTTTACCAAGAAGATTTGAAATAAACAAACAAAGGAACAAACAAAAACCTACCTAGTCTACATCAGGATATCCAGGACAGAAGGTCAATGCCTTAAGGCTAGACGTTGTGTTTATATCTTCAATTCTATTTAACATTTCTCCTTCTTGAAGAGATAAGAGGGCTTGAAAGATAAAATAAATTAATTACCTGGATGATGAAGGACATGATATAAATTTCTCCACCATGTTTTTAAATTTTTTTTTACATAAACCTCCTGATAATATTTTTCTGAGAGAGAACTTAAGAAAACAGAAAAAAATCAAAATAAACAATAGGTTAGGTAAAAAAAATAATTTTTGTGCTGAGAAATTTAGATTAGATGCATCTAAGAGATCTTCCACTAAGAGTCATTACATTTTTTTCTTTAAATTTCAAACTTAGTATAGGTTCTCAAGGGCAGAAAGGTCAGCCGATAAAAGGGTCTCTGTTTATTCTGCCATGAGAGAGTGTTTAAACAGGACACAAATAAAAGACTTGACACCAATTTTAAAGCAAATTAAAGCAAGCTTATAGTGTGTACACAAGAGAGAGCTGACCAGTGACTTTCTCACCCAAAATTGCAGGGCCTCAGATCAGCACCCCCAGCTCTCCAGGATAAATGTTTTATAGCACAAAAAGTTACAAAGGTGGGAGAGGGGTGTCTTGGGAACTTACAGCTAGCAGGTTCTTACAGCAAGCATAATACAAAGGCAGATAGCAGGTTAATGATCTACATGGCTTAACATTTCAAAGTAGGGAGTAAATTGAGATTCCAACAGCAAAATTTATGAGGGGCTGCTAAGGCTTTAGGGAGGGTTGTTATCTGGCCAAGGAGAGCTAGGCATGGGTGAGTTTAGAGCACAGCAAGGAATCCCAAAGGAGATTAATCCTCAGAGTATTGCCAGGCCAAACAGAAATCTTAGCAAAACAGAGATGAACTTTTCATCACTTTGTGATGAGATGGCTCCCAACCTTAGGATTGAATTAGGTTGGGTTCATCAAGAGTTTTTGCTCATAGTCTATGATCCAGCAGCCCCTCCTTGTTGAGACTCTACCTTTGTAAAATACAGGGTGTGGGTGACCATGACTTTGGGTATCAGCTTGGTTACCAAAGTGTCCACATGTACATGTCATTTGTTTAGAGATCTTTGGAAACAGAGACTGCAAAAGGCTAAGATCAGCTATTACTTTTATTCTGATCACTACTCACCTATGTTAGGTACAAGAATACATTAGATTAGATACCTCCTAAAATTATATGTATATACATATGTGTGTATGTGTTTGTGAAGCTCATACATTTAAATACTGAAGTTGAATCTAATTTACCAAAGCTAAGAATATAAAAATACAACATTTAAGCGTCTACAATTTAAGAAACAAAATTGTTTTATAATTGCAAATTGTCACTGTTCTAGTCTAAAAACAACTTGAAAACAGTAATTTAAAAAATATAAAATGTACCTAAAATTATGTATAGCATTATTTACCATTAAGGAAATAAAATTAGACACAAAATTGCAGCCATACTGAAAATTAAGAGTGCAGGTTTATATTTTGAGCCACCTGGATGGAATTGACAGCAATGAAAGTTTTGTTACATTATAATGTCCTTGGAGGTGCAATTTTCTCTCTCAAAGTACCCTTTCATTTTCAGTATGGGTGGCTGAGAAATATTACTCTAGTTCTAATTTAATGGGCACATATTTTAAATACCTTTGGGAGGAAAATACAAAAAATAATCTCAAAACAGTTTACTGACAGAGATTGTTACACTGAAGGAACATAAAAGATGTAGCCAGGGGAATCAGAGACTATGATGAGCAGGACAAGAACTGAACCTCAAATAAATATTGGGGCCAAGGTGCTGATTTCTCTCTGTCTCTTGTTTATAATCTTTGTATCTGACTGCATTCTTTCCTCCTGCTGGTGATTTCTCAATTCATTTGGAAATATGAGCACCCAAAGTGGCAAATTAAAGCATTCAATTTCTGAAGAATATCAGAAGAATTCATGATATGGTCCTACAAAAGAAAAATATTATACTGGCAAATTAATTTTTTGTTGTTTTTGAAACACTCAGACCATTGAACTGTGGTAGGCTGTGTAGGCAAACACCTCCAGTAATTAGATTCAGTGTCCTCTTCAGACTCAAATTGTATCTACAGTTGTGGAGTTAAAAAGAAAGAGCTAGATCCCATTATACTACTTGTTTGGGAATAAATTAAGAGTAGTTCTGATAAGAAAATAACTCAAAGTACAACATGAAAATCCTGCATAAAGGATCACTATGAACATTGTGGACAAATCATTTGATTTGACCAGTTCAAAACATTGCTTAATTATAAATAAAAATCTTCCAGTTACTCTCAAACCTCAACTAGGAAACATTGCCAAACAATACATTAGGTCTCAATGTCTTTACACGTTTGAAAATGCATGCCATGTTACGCACCATAGTTCTGTGTTATTGCATTTACACCTCAACATCCTGCTTATTTTCTTCCTGAATGCACTCTTTCTTGATACTACATCCTTTAAAATTGATGCTCAAAATTGGACAATATTCCCTAGCTATGGGATAATACATACAAATATATTGGAAAAATGTAGCTATTAATTCTGTATTGACACTACTTATCTATTTTTATAGTTAGAATTTACATGTCTTTATGGCCATTTTAATTTCCATTCCCTTTTCATTTTTTATTTCTTTTGTGGTACTGTGGATTGAATATCCAGAGCCTCACTTATGGTAGGCAAATGCTCTATAAAGAGCCATGTTGCCAACCTCTGTATTTACAGTCTTAAAGTTCAGAAATATTGGCATATTTTATACATATTAAAATAATTTCTTATTTTTACTATATGAAATATTATCAAACAAGATCCACATAGATAATTCCAAATATTTTTTCTTCAAATGAAGACTTTCACTCATATTTGTTTGAATCTCTTACTCAATTTTTTAGATAGTTATCTATTAATTTATTTTCATTTCATCATTTAGTCTTTTTCTATTATCAAATTTAATGAGCAAGAATTCTGTGAATGCATACCTCAAATTCACAACCTCTTATGTAATATTTGTTTTCAGCTACATTACAATAAGCCAATTGCAACTTTGACACAATTCTACCCATCTTAGCATATTAAACACTTTGAAATACCTAATGCAGGTATAAACTTATATATGTATAATATTTTGAGTAAAACCATTAGGTAGTATTAGGTGGTAAAACTACATATATAACTTGGTCAAAAACACTCTGTTTCTAAATACATAAATAATGCATTTTCATAATATATAATTGAATATTGATCACATTAAGCTATATTTAAATAATATTCTGTGTTCTGCTCTGTGTGCAGCACTGTTTGCTTTATGTATTGGCTTGCTATGAAATATTCCTCATTTTGCAATGACATTTGCAAACTATTTCATATGCAAGTTAAGTGAAATTTAATTTAGATACAATGTCTCTTTAAATAGTGATGTAATATTTCATTGTATTCTTTCTTGACAATATACTAAATACCTGTTTATGATGTTTATCTTATTCTCCTCTGATTTCAAATATTTTTACCTTTGTAAAATAAATGGCATTATTATTAGTAGAGAATTTTCACAGTAGTGAGCTCTCTGTTGATACAGCATGCTCTTCTCAAACATTAATTATATTATACTCACATAAATTATTTTGCCGAAGGTACGGTGCTGTCTTTATTTTACAAATGCAGTAGTCTTTATATATTTTTTGGACATAGTAAATTTTCTGGAAATTGTCATGTCTGGGATTTCTAAAATTATTCTACTATTTATGTCTCATATCAAACAATTCAAACATATCCAGTAAATTTTCTTGTAAACTTCTGAGCTCATTAGCCATTTTCTTTTAACATAGTGATCTTTAGAACTTCTGAACATATAAAAATTATAGGGACTCTTAAATTTAACTCTTGGTTAGATGATCAGAAGAATTACCTCTCATTTTTGTTACTGTCAATGATCCTTTTTTTTTCTATATTAAAATTTTAAAATATGTTTATGGATGATTGAAAAGCCCCCTGATAGGCAGCCTAATAAGACATATGTGCTACTAAGAAACATACACACATGAATATAGCCTCTGGTATCAAATAAGATGATAAGCAATTCTAAACACAGAATTATGTTTTCTTTAGAGAAAGTGTTATTAGCATCCATATGGGAAGCTGAGCAATTTTATGGTTGTTCAGTAAATAGCATTCAGTTTTTCTTTATATCATAAAAAAAGTGAAACAACAATATCGTTTACCTTCCTTTTTATAATGCTTCATTCCTTTCTTCTAAGACTTTCCTCCCAAGCTTTTGAAATTATTTTAACCACCAATGATGTTCACACAGTACTGTAGTTCCTTTTACTTGCCAAATAGATTCAGCTTTTAAGCAATCTTTATAATTAAAATAAAATACACTATTCTGCTGACTCTAGATAAATGCTATTCTCATAAATCAGTCAAATCCATTATAAATAACATTTAAAAAGAATCTGCACTATATATAGTTGCTAAAATTTACATCATGAGTGTTCATTTATGGTCTTATTTTAGATTACTCATTTTAATAAGAAAGTTTTTGTGCTATAATAGTTCAACTAACTTAGGCTGTCTTTTAACCTTCTAGAGGTCCATATGGGTAGCATTTAAGAAAAATATTGTCAAGAAATACTCTGTTGGAGGTGAAGAAAATTGTGTGCCTCTATGATGATTCTATGGATGTCATAAAAAGCTTTCATTCACATGTTCACTCAGATCTTATAATAGATTTGTTGTAGCAAGCCATTTAGCCTTCTTCAGTTTGACAAATGTGAGTTTAATTTTTAAATCTGTCACTTATTAATTAGCTCTGTGGTTTAGTTACCAATTTACTTGGCTGTGAAATGAAACTCTATCTTCCGAACCAAATTATGAGAGTTAAATGGTATGTACATTAAAAGTTTGGTATTTATGATGTTTTCAATAAGTGTTAAGTTTATTCTTGGTAATAATTGAAAAAAACCCAACAACATAAAAAGAAAAAACAAAGAAACAAAGGAACAAAAATACCTCCATCACTAGTTGGAAGTGCACCCAAACCTTTCTTTTTCTGATTTAGTTGTTATGGTGGCAATGACAAAGCACCATAAACTGGATAGATTCAAATAACAGAAATACAGGTATTCATTTTCAGATTTGGAGGTCATAAATTTGAAATCAAGACATCGAAAAGGATCACATTTCCTCTCATGCCTTTAGCAGAGAATCTTCTTAGTACCCTTTTCTTGGCTTCTGTTGGCACTTGAAGCCCTTGTTAACCTTTGATTTTAAGCTACAGGAACACCACCTCCATCTGGATCTCCAGGCAGTGGTTTTTCTTCTGCGCCTGTGTCTCTGTGATTTCACAAGGGCTTCTCTTCTCTGGTAAGGGCACCAGTCGTGTTGGATCAGGACACACACTAATCATGTCATTTTAACCTGACTACATCCTCAATGACACTATTTTCAAACCAGGTCACTTTCACAGGCACTGTGGATTAGGAATTCAACATTTGGGAGGTGAGAGTGGGCAGTATACAACCTACAATATATTTTATTTCAAGAAAAATATTCCAATTTCATCCTCTACAGCAGTATTTCTCTTCTCAATTTATATATTCTCTGTGCTTGCTCTGATTTAAAAATCAGATGAGGCTCACCAATTATAGAAATAATATATTGACCTTTTTATTATCAGGTAGAATGCTTTTCTTCTTTATTCATTTTTGTAGCACAAAATATAAGTATGTGGAGAAGAAATCTTAAATCGTGATTGCAAATTACATAGTTTATTAATCTGTAAGGTATATAAGACACATTATATTAAATATTATAGAAACTAAAACTTTGGCCCTTTACATCAATTTTTCAGAGGAAAATAACAAAACTTCTCCCTTCTTTGATATATTTTGTCCTTTGAAGCTACAGTGAAGTGAACCATTAAAAAGTAAAACACTCCATTGAACTGAAAAACAAACTCTGATTGGGAAAGCTAATGCCTTAGGATAAAGTAGGTTTTGTAATCTCTGCTTTCATGTCTCCTTGTATCTTTGATGGATGATGACAAAAGTTAAATTCTAAACAAAATACCACAGTGACTGAAATATGTCTGTAGATTTGCATATGAACAGAAATTTTAAAATATCCACACAAACCAATTGTAAGGGCAACTAGACAATAAGAGAAATAATCACATTAAGTTTACTATTTTCTAGTTAATTTCCTATTAGAAAATAAGACTTATATTTCATGGGCCTTCAACTCAATTTGAAAAAAAAAAAGAAGGAAAACAAATATGCTAACATGCTCTTGAAATTTTCCACAAGTTGATTTTTTCCAAGTTTTCAAAAGTAAAACTAATTTTATAATAACTCACATTTAATATGTTGCTTCATTTTGTGTTAGTTTAACAATAGAAATTGATATGACATTCACTTAAAGGTACCTTTCTGAAGGAGATAATTTGCTAATTAATTAAAGGATTCATTTTAGAGAGTGTTGTTTATAAAGAACAAACTCCTAAGCAATCTTAATTTGAATGGCAGATATTGTCTTAGAATATATATTAATGACCCTAAATGTGTGACTTAGACATGAAATTAATAAAAGAAATAGAGCAATGTAAATAGGAATTGACATGTCAAAAAGGATAGGAGTAGGTGAGAATATCAAATTGGGTAAACAGGGAAAACATTAACTGTGATGGTAAGTTTGGTTAAATGCATGAAGAGGTTTAGGTGATTTGGCTACACTGATATCCAAGGCAAGCAATTCCCAGGTAGAGTGACCAGTTAGAGCAAATGTCATAAAGCAGGAGTTTCTGGTACACATAAAGTAGAAAAAAGAGGGTACAATATAAGCAAAGCAGGGAGATGTAGAAAATATCAGAGAGGGCACCAGGCTTTTTACAGTCTCATGTATGTGAGACTATAACTGTGAAAGTCCTACAAGTTGTTACCATGGATTTTAACATGATATGTTTTGCATTAAAATGATTATTTTAGTTGCTATGATAAGATATATGGATCAAGTAATATATACAAAAAATTGATGGCAGAAAGGAAATTATCTTAGAAAGTAGAAATGATTGACTGTATTACCAGAGTAGCAAGTGAGAACCTATATGTTTTTACTTATTTTGAATATAGGTTTGCCTTTGCTTTCTGATAGAGTAGATATAGAATGAAAGAGAAAAGAAAATTGACACGTGTTCTCATATATGTGCTTGTGTGACAGCAAGAAAGGCACAGAGAAAGACTTATGTTATAGTTTGAATTTTTAAGATTCCCTAAAGGATTGCAAGTCTGTGGTGTTATTGGAAAATGTTGGAACCTGTTGGAGGGAAAGCCTAGTGGAAGAAAGTTAGTTCATTAGGGAATGCTCTTGAAAGGATGGAACTCCAGCACTTTATTTCTTTCTTTGTTTGTTTCTTTTTTCTTTCTTTATTCTTCCAACCTGTCTTCTTTTCCCCCCTGGTCATTATAAGGTAAATAGGTAATTTCCTGCCACATGCTTCTATGATGATATACTTCCTTATGCAGGTCCAAAGCAAGAGGGTCAAGACACCACAGATAGAAATCCTCTGAAACCATAAGTCAAAATAAACCTTTTCTCCTTTTAAGTAGATTTTTCAGACATTTCATCACAGCAACAGAAATCTAAACTTGCACTGACAGAGAAATTCAAGTCCACTTCTAATTCTAAAGTTTGAATCTTAGCAAATGGAAAGATGAAATTATCTTCAACCCAGAAGGAGAGCATGGATGGATCAAATGAGAGTATATGTGTGTGATTTTGCAGTGGGGATATTACAAGTTTAGCTTTGGATCACTTCAGTTAGAAAAATCTATTCACCAGTCATCTAATAGCACTAAATGACGTCATAATTTTGTAATTTGTACTCATTCTCTTGCCTGTGTCCTTATGCTGATGGGAGAAGATTAGAGGACAGAATCAGACTTCCTTTTCTCACTTCAGATTGTAAGTTGAGCCATTAGTCCAACAAACCTTACTAGAGAAAATGTTCTCAAATGAAATGAGAGAGATGAGATATATATTAGACCAGATTAGGTATTTATATATCTCAAAGTAACTGGAGATTTTTTATTTTGTTTATTTACTTATTTATTGACATATAATAATCATACTTATTTATTGGGTAGAGTATTGTAAATTGACACATGTAAAATGATAATTTAGCTAATTTGCACTTTCATATCTTCAAATATTATCGTTTCTGTGTCAGGTGACTTCTGACTCTTTCCTAATGCCTGAAATATTATAATTAATCATTCTAGAATATAGTTACCCTGTTGTGCTATAGAGCATTAGAACTGCTTCTACCCTGCCACCTTTAGATAGCATTACAGAGCATACCTCAGAAAAATCTTAAAATAAATACAGTATTTCCAGTTTTTAATCTCAAGAAGGTAAGTCAAATTTCCAAATCACTTAAATATCTTTAAAATATATAATTACAGGAAATTATAGAAGTAACCTGAAATTATATATATGTATATACACACACACACAGATGTATGTGTGTGTGTGTGTGTGTGTACATATGCGTGTGTAGAGGCATGCAGTTTTAATTATAACATAACCAGAATGAAAAATATTAAAAATAAAATATTTTTATTTCAATGGGACAGCAAGCTCTGTTTCTCAAATGTATGATAAGGATAAAGAATGGTATTTTATAGTTAATGAGAATATGATTTTTAATGTAGAATGAAATTTCTTACTTCATTAACAGGAGACATTTTACATATTTTTTATGTTTTTAAAACTATAAGAAATTTAACTTGTGTTTAATAATATATAAAGTTTATGGAGAAATATTTCACAGTAAAGTAATCTAAAAGCATAGGTTTGAAAGTTTAAAAAAAATTTTAAGTATAAAAAGGCTTATGGTAGAATAAAATAAGTGGTAAAATACAAGAGAAGTTAAACAGATAAATAAAAGTAACTGCTGTGGGTCATAGTTTTATTGAAACAAGAATCAGGGAATTTCACAGGCACCAAAAAAAAAATATCCCTGAGAAAAAACAACAGGGTGATAACTGAGGGACTAAAACCAAAACAAACAGCAAGCAGAAAAAAAAAAAATTACTTGTTTGCTTTGAGTTGAAAGAAGGCAAACACATAAAAAGGTTCACCTCAGATAATTATTTAAATCCTTATCCTTGATTTTGGGTTATGCTTATCTGAAACGTGGATTCAAAAGCCTGTCAATGCCAAAAAAAGAAAAAGAAAAATCAATTATTTTACATAGGAAGGTCTGTCGAGCCATGTGTAAGTACTCACTGAAGGAATTCATTTGAGTATAAAAAATTATACTCAAATGAAATATATAGATAAATTTCTAAGAAATAAGAACTCAAATACATGTAACTAAAAAACCAAAACATCACTAGAAAAAATCCAACATGGATAAAATTAGGGGTGAAATTAAAAAAAAAAAAACTATAGAATCAGAGATTTTGTTTATTAAACAATAAATAATTTAAATATGATGAGAAAATAAGAGATAAATAAAACAGACCAAGAAGACTTGAACAAAATAAGAATTCCTAAAATTGAATAGGTAGATCCTATATAATAAATAGATAAAGAGAGGCAGACAGATATACACATGCTATGAATGAAGTTCCATTTCTTGCTATGGTACAAAAGGATATTAAAAAAACTTCTACTCCTGTTAAAAAACAAACAACAAATCATGAAGTAAACAAAATACACATTTTTTAAATCCATCAATGTACTATATATAATGTGGGGCTATTACCTACAAGATATAAGTTAGGGTCTAAGTTCTCAGGCAAGGTGGAAAGTTCAATGGGCTCTACACTGCTAGAAAGCATTTGTTTAGCTTCGGAGGAGCCAGGAAAACTTTAGATAAACCTGTGTGCAAAGCATCCAAACTGATTCTGAGAAAGCACAACAGGGTAACTATGGTCTATAATGATTAATTATAACTTAACAAAAAGAAAACACCTTTAAGTAATCTTTTTTTTTTTTTTTTTTCAGAGAGAGAGAGAGAGAGAGAGAGAGAGAGAGAGAATTTTTTAATATTTACTTTTTAGTTTTCGGTGGACACAACATCTCTGTTTGTATGTGTTGCTGAGGATTGAACCCGGGCCACACGCATGCCAGGCGACACGCTACCGCTTGAGCCATATCCCCAGCCCTAAGTAATCTTTTACTAAGAAATATTGCTGAAAGAATATAGGTAAATAGAAGCCACCCTGAGAATCCAGTTTCACAGTGTCCTGGTGATGGCCTCTTATAGTGGTGTGGGTTTCAATGTTTCTCAGTTTCATGATGTCTGGCTATGGACTGCCAAGGATAAAGTTTTGTCATTTTTTTACCTAGGAAGTCTCAAAATCCTGCCAGATATAAGAGAAAAATAATTCAAATATTTCTGTCTTCAGATCTCTTATTGAATGGTCTAGATTTAATGGTCTTTTGTTTTTAGAGAACCATGACCCAAATCCTGAACTTTGTGGGATTTAAGTGTTTTGTTGCTTGAACATCCTAGTAACCATGCCTGGCCGTATCTTTAACATAGTAGAAGTCTAGCTTCATGCAATTTAACTACTGATCAAAACAAACATATGATTCTGATAACAACAAAGAAAGTTGGGTCCTAGGGTGAAACAGGAAAAAGTATTTTCTTGGACTCATGATGTTTGAATCTCAAAACCCTATGGAATGATTAAGGAAACTTAGCTGCAAATCTGATTGATCCTTTACATCAGTTCTTCTCCCCTGAAGTCCAGCAGAGGAAAGGACACTTTCCTTCTCCTAGAACTGAGGAAAGTATGAACATACACCTGCTTGAACTTCAGAATTGCTCGGGAGTTACTCTAATATTTCCCCCATTGCTCCCCTCCGCTTTTCAGTGGGGTTATTTAATTTGATTACCCTGTTTCTGACTCACAAGCCATCTGTCTGCAAACTATCTTTTGAGTCTAGGAAATTTTAATTGCACCTCAAACTTTAGTTGTTGTTTTTGTTGCTGTTATTCTTAGACACTTGTGGTATTTTAAATTTTATGGAGAATAATTAGAAAGTTATGATATTCTCCATAGTCAAAGACTTTTTTTAATAAAGTCAATAATGGTAGAGTCCTATTAATGATATTGAAAGAAAGACCACCTAATGAAGAAAGCTAATGAAATATGGGAAAGTGACAGAAATTCATTGATTGATCATAGGAGAAAATATTCAAGAGTCATAAGGCTTGAGTTATTGTGTGTTATGGTTGAGATATGAGGTGTCCCCCAAAAAAGCTCATGTAAATGCATGAATGTTCAAAGGTAGATGATTATTAGATTATGACAGCTGTAACCTAATCTGTAGATTCATCTATTTGATGAATTAATAATTTGAATGTACTAACTGGGCAGCAAATCTAGGCACATGAGACATGGCTGGAGGAATCACTGGGGTGTGTGACTTTGGGAATTATATATTATCCCTGGCTCCTTTCTCTGTCCTTGCTTCCTTGTTGCCATGAGCTAACAGGTTTCCTCCACCAAGCCCTTTCACCATGATCTCCTGCCTTACATCTCAGGCCGAGAGGAATGGAGTCAGCCTACTATGGATTGAACCTCTAAATCCATGAGTCCAAAATAAACTTTCCTCCTCTAACTGGTTTTTGTTTGTTTTTGTGTTCTGGTACTGAAGATTGAATCCATGGACACTTTACCTCTGAACTACACCCCCAGCCCTTTGTATTTTTTATTTAGGACCTCACTAAGTTGCTGAGGCTGGCCTTGAACTTGCAATCCCCTGCCTCAGCCTCCCAAGTCACTGGGATTACATGTGTGCACTACAACACCCAAATCTAACTTGTTCTTGTCATGTCAGGTGTTTTGGTCACAGGTATAAAAAGCCAAAACACCATGTAATGATATTTGTCCAATAAAGTCTATAGAAATTTATCAAATACATCATTATTATTATGTAGTAATAGCTTACTCAAATGAGCACACACATCACATAATAAATCTTTATGCATGTTAGTCATATATATTATTTTTTTCCATTGATTTGTGTGTGTGTGTGTGTGTGTGTGTGTGTGGGAGAGAGAGAGAGAGAGAGAGAGAGAGAGAGAGAGAGAGAGAGAGAGAGAGAGAGAGAGAGAATGTGCAAATTAAGGACAAAAAAAATCCATAGTATCCTTAGGAATTCTGGAGTCAAGAGTAATTCAATTTCAGTGTGTACATGTACATAAACATACATATACACATGCACACACGCACACACATACACACATATATATAATTAAATATGCATATTCTCTTCTTATTGTCTTGAGGATATAAAGGAATGGGGTAGGGATCTGAAAGAGTAGCTCACTTGATTTGATGGTATGTGGATAGGGATACAAAAGTTTTGCACATAAATTTGAAAGACAGCCTTAAAGAATCTCAAAAGTTTGGTTTAATATTTTATTCTTCCATAGTTCATTAGTGTTGCCATTCTAATTTATGTAAAAGTTTTGTGCCCTCAAACCAACTGAACATCAAATTGATTATGCTATAAATTATGGCCTGTGAAGTTGAGCTCACTTAAAAAAAATCCATAACTTTTTCAAAATTCACAGCTATCATTATTGAAACTGTTAAAACTGCTTCTACACATCATATTTTATGTCTTTTTTAATTTCTCAAAAAGTTTACATCATTGGAAAAAATAATAAAAACTTGTCAAATTTGTAGATATCCATTTATATAGAGAAGATATATCTTCAGAGGATGTACCTCAAATACCCCAGTTGTGCAAGTGTTTCATAAAGCAGTGTAGGTTATACAAGAATATAATCCACACTAAAATTAATGGTGTAGGATAAATAATTTTTAAACTCTCATATAAACAAGAGATTACAAAATGATTGTCTTCTTGCTGTACACATTTTCTTCATTAGAAGTGGATGCCATTCAAGCATAAAGCTGTTTTCAGGCCTCATAAATGTTTGGCCATCCTAACAAAATTCCCTCTTCCAAAGTTATTCCTGATTGGACCATGAATATGTTAGCATGACTTCTTATATTTATTGGACCATGTCATGTTCCAGCAATCCAAATGGACTGAGCCCAGATACAGGAACCTGTTAACACATAGGACCCTCCCTTACTCAATACATGCTTACTGATAACTTAGAGTATGAATTTGTAAGGTATAATGCACATCTTTAACATCAGCATGAATTCTTGATTTACGTATGTCTAATAATTTTAAATAATTTTGGTAGTAATTTGAGAGGTAATTTAAGTGATGTCAAACTTAAGTTTGAACTGATAGAGGCTGTGACATAATGACACTGGAAAGTCTTACTGTTAATGTTTATATTTCCTCCTGTATGTAGGTCTTTACACAGGATTCACAGAAGAAAGATACTAGGAGAATTAACACTGGTAACATCCTGTCTCCAGCAGAACATTATATCTATTTTTGATTTTATTCTCAAGGGAAAAAAATTTCTTTGAGGATGGCTCACAGGGCTAGCAAATAGGATCCTATTAAAGACTTAGGAGACTTTTAGTCCACAAATAATTTTACAGATTCCCTGGGGAAGCATTAGACTTTTCTTTGCTCTCAAGAACCTCAAAGCAGACAATACCTGAACTTTTTTTATACTCCATAACTCATGCAATTGAACTTTTAATAATTTAACTTTATGCATATACTCTTACTCTTAATACTGCAGTGGAAAAAATCTAGACAAATAAAATAAAATTAGTCAAATAAAATAGGTAGTTCCATCCTAAAAATCATACTTAGAGATATACTGCTCTTTATGTTAGTGATGGTGAAAGCTATGGTTAATAACCCTTATACAATCTCTTGTTGAGAGATATAGCATGAGACACTAAAATATCAAATTGTGGAAAATAACTTATTTACTTTATGTTTTCACTTTATCATAAGAAAGAGAAGATAATGAAGATTAAAATAAATATAAAATTTGTGGAATCATAAAAACACAAAAGACCAATGGAACAAAGTGCAGAGCTCCCCTCCCATCCCTATTCTCTACCCATTCTACTGTGACACTTATCTCTCTCTCTCTCTCTCTTTTTTTTTTCCTTCCCTTCCCCCTCACACCATTGAACCCATGATGGTCTCCTTCCATCTTCCCTGCAATTCCCCTTCTCCCTCCTTTTCCCTCCCTCCTCTTTTCCTTATTTCTTGGTAATCTTCTCATGGTCTTCCTTCCTACTCTGTTTTGAGTCATCTCCCTTATATCAGCAAAGACATTCGGCAATAAATTTTAACAGACATTTGTTAAAATAAGATATACAAATGAAAACCATGTACATGAAAAAAAATAAATAAAAGACAAATATCAGTAATCATAAGGGAAACAATAGTCAAAGGCCATAATTATATATCACACCCCCCAACACACACACAGAGTAAGAAAAACTGTTACCCAAAAGACTAAAGATAATGTATTATTCAGGGTCTCTAGAGGAAGAGAACCAACAGAATATATCTATGTCTAAATTTATCTATCTATTATATTTATTATATGATTATGAAATTGAATTTATTTGATTGACTTACTTGATCTGAAACTGGATAGTCCTACAGTAGCTCTTTGCATGCCACAGAGATAAAAGAACCAGTAGCTGCTCAGTCAAAGAAGCTGTGGTCACAGAACAAGAAGGAAAATTTTGCATCTCCAGTCAGAAAGTGAAGGTTTAAGAACTCCCTAGAGAATAACTGGTCAGAGTTCATGCTTTGGATTTTAAAAGTTTTCAACATAAAGAATACATATTTGAGGAGATAACATTTAATCTGATCTAAACATTATATAATAAATGAAAATATTTAACATTTTCTAGTACCCCATTAATATCTTTAGGGTTTAAGCTTTTATGTAACATTTAAAATAAATTAAAATTTAATAAAAAGAAAAACGTGGGAAATGCATAAATGATACATCAGTATGAAGGCTAATATTTAGAAATTCACTAGATTATGTATTTTCAAAGGAAATAAAAATTTCAGAAAATTCCATGTGTGTGCTAAAGGATAAAATATGTGCAAAGTAATACTTTCTGTAAATAATAATGTTGTTATTTATGTAATTATTTAAAACAGATTTATATATTCTCAATACTTATATATTAGATGTTTGCATTCCAAATCAATAAATACTAACCTTGTAATTTTTATTAAATAACAGAATAATAATTAAACTTTTCTCAGACATTTGGTAGTTAAATAGTCTACAAACTTTAGCAGATTTTATGTTTCGTTTTAATTGTGTGTGTGTGTGTGTGTGTGTCTGTGTGCGCGCACGTGTGCATGCGTGCATTCATGTGTGTGAGTGTGTGTTGCTGAGGATTGAACCCAGGACATTTACATGGTTAAGTAAGTATTCTACCAATGAAGTACATACCAAGCTCCAATTTTAGCATATTTAAAGGATACAGCAGGAAACATTTTCAGCTTAATAAAACTTTATTTTTGTCTGTATAAATACCAACATATGAGAATGGAGTAGTACTTCCACTCCATGCAGTATTTGGACACTCAATAAGATTTAAAAAAAAATGTGTCTCTCATCTTCAACGTGGGCATTCAAAAATCTCCATAGGCATCATTGTACAGCAGGGTAAAGAGGAAGAAAAAGGGAATGACTGGTAGAATAATTCATGGACCAGGCATGGAAAAAGACATTGGTATCTATGCAGTGAATAGAATTTATTTACATTGTCATATTTAACTAAGACAACCTGGAAAATGAGGTCTTGCTACATTTTCACAGGAATAAGAGATGAGTTTGCTTAATAGCCACTTGGTCTCAACTGGATTAGTTAGACCATAGGTACCCCACAGAGTTGTCCCTTCATGAGCATAGTACAGGGATACAAGAATTAAACCCACTCACATTTTTGGGAGGACCAAGGCATGCCTGGATACAGAGCATTTAGATAAAAAGGACATTGCCCAACTAATCTGAAAGACATGCTGCACCATATCTGGGTACAGAGAAATATTTTGCCATCCTCTAGGCAGCATGCAGAGGACAAAGGAAGAAACCATTGTGTACCCCCAGTGCAGGGCCAGCAGCTGGGAAAACTGATTCCTGGCAAACCCAAGTTTGGCCCCAAATGCAGGCCCAGTAAACAAACATAGCACAACATAAAATATGCTTAAGTGACCAGGAGAAAATCAAATGTAAAGAAAGGTTTAAACAGAGGATAATAGGTCACAAAAACATGCCAGGCTTTACCCAAATCTGATTGTTTGCAGGACCTGCTAGGACAGATCTTCTGGCTAGGAACTTAGAAGGGTAGGGGTGGGAGAGATTGTTTCAAAACTGAACCTGAGACCAGATAACATGGGGCCCACAGGTAATATAGGGGACTAAAAATTAGCTCCCCCACCACATGAGTGAATCCCAGGGGAGATGCCTGGGGGAAAATATTCCAGCATGGACCAGAAAGTACTAGGCACTGGAGATGTGCTGATTTAACATATCCAGACCAATTCACATTCAGTGTAAGGCCTGGAGCCCACCTAAGCCTAAACCCTGCTTCCAGGAAATCTGTCTGTGGGAATACCTCAATCACTCCAGCAATTCACAGGGTGGAGCATCATACTCCAGAGAATCCCACCTAAAACTGCTGCAAAGAGAAGCTGAGAATTCTCTGAACTCCAAGGGCAAGAATTCATTAACTTTTCATTAAGATTTTTTTCTTTTAATCCTTTAAATTTCTTTTATCTATTTAATCTTTTACTTCTATGTTCTCTTCTCTCTCATAAACATCACCTCCTATATCACTTCTGTTCTCTCCCTGTCCACCATTTGAAATTGCAAACCCTTTTGCAAACTTGTTATTTTTATTACAGGCAAAAACTGATCATATAATTTCATTATTAACATTGTGATAATTAACATTGTAGATACCATAGTGGGAAATATTTGGTTTAATGCTATATGTTGCTTTCTTTGGTTGTTATTATTTGTCTTCCCCTAAACAGTGAGGTAGTGGAAACCTTCAAGAACACTATAAATCCACAGGGTAGAAACTCCACTGCCTCAGATCCATACTCTTAGATGGGTAGACACACAAACAACATGAAAAAGCTTGGAAAAAAATCACTTCAAGCAAACAAGGATACCCCAATAACAAAATTCATCAACATCATGGAGGAAGAAATGTGAGAGAAGGAGTTAAGAATGTACATACTTAAACTGATCTGCAAAGTAATTATACATCAACAAAGAATTATACATCAACAAGACATAACAATCATGAATATTCATGCCTAAACAATATAAGGAATAAAATCAGAAAGAAAATAAAGAAAGTGAAAGATCACTTTGATAAAGATACAGAGATTATGAAGAAAGAAAGAAAGAAAGGAAGTAACAGCAGAAACCCTCAAAATGAAGGCAACAATAAACTAAATTAATAGAAAGTATCACCAACATACTAGAACACTTGGAAGACAGAAACTCAAGTAGTGAAGACAAAATATATAACCCTCAGAAGAGAATTTATAGTGGAGAGAAGATCCAAGAATTATGGGATAACATGAAATGCCAAATTTAAAATTTTGGGGGAGGGATAGTTGAAGACACAATGATACAAACCAAAAGAAAGCATAATCTTTTCTATGAAATAATATCAGAAAATTTCCCAAATCTAAAGAATGAAATTTAAAATCAAATACAAGAGGCTTACTTGACCCCAAATGTAGAAAGTTACAACAGATCAACAGACTCACATCAAGGCAGATCGAAATGAAAATGCCCAGCATACAGAATAAGGATAGGATTTTAAAGTTGCTGAGAGAAAAATATCAATTTACATATAGGGAAAAACCAGTTCATATCTCAGCTGATTTCTCAACCCAGACCCTCAAAGTTAGGAGGTCATGGAATAATATACTCCAAGCTATGAAAGAAAATGGATGCCAACCAAGAACCCTGTATCCAGCAAAACTAACTTTCAGATTTGAAGATGAAACAAAAACTTTCCAGGATAAACAAAAGTTAAAATAACTCACAGCTAGAATGCATGCACTACAGAATATTGTCAACAAAATAAGCTATTCCATGAAAATGAAACGTAAGAAAAAAAGTAAAATCCAGTGAGGAAAGAAACTATACTAAAGGAATAGTCAATCAAAAGAGAGACTATTTCAAACTAATAATAGAAATAAACCAAATTGGCCTGGAAAAATCATATCTCAATAATAAACTTGAATATTAATGACCTAAACTCATTAATCAAAAGACACAGACTGGCAGATTGGATTCAAAAACAAGACCCAACAATATTCTCTCTCCAAAAGACTCATCCCATAGGCAAAGACATCCACAGACTAAAGGTGAAAGCATGGTGAAAAATCCATCACTTACATGGATCATGTAAACTAGAAGGGGTTTCCATCTTCATGTCAGATAAAGTGGACTTCAAGCAAAGTTAATCAGAAGAGACAAAAAAAAACCCATTTCATTGTGATTATGGAATTATACATCAACAAGACATAACAATCATAAATATTCATGCCTAAACAATGTAGCATTTTTGTACATCAAGCAAAGCCTTTTCAATTTCAAGAATCAAATAGACCACAACACAGTAATACTGGGTGAGTTTAAAATATCTTTCTCATTACTGGATGGATCCTCCTAACAAAACTAAACAAAGAAACTATAGAACTAAATAATGCTATCAATAACTCAGATTTAACTAACATATATAGAATATTTCACCCATCAATGGTGAATAACTTTCTTCTCAGCAGCACATGGATTTGTCTTTAAAATAGACCATATCTTATGCCTCAAACAACATTTAGCAATTGCATGCCCACAAAAGAGATAATACCCTGTATTCTATCAGGTCATAATGAAATGAAATTAGAAATCAAAGAGAGAATAAACAGTAAACTATAGTCTAACACCTAGAGAATATATAATACACTATTGAATGATGAATGTATTACATAAGAAATCAGGGATGAAAAAATACTTAAAAGTAAAATAGATTAATGACACAACATATTAAAATCTCTGGGATACTATAAAGGCAGTGTTAAGATGAAAGTTCATTGCATGGGCTCATTCATAAAAAGAATAAAACATCAATGAATAAATGACATAACTTACATTGTAAAACCCTAGCAAAAAAGAACAATTTAACACCAAAACCAGTAGAAGACAGGAAATAATTAAAATCAGAGATGAAATTAAAACAAAAGGAATAATTTACAAAATTGACAAAATGAAAAATTGTTTCTTTGAAAAAATAAATGAAATTGATAAACCTTGGCTATGCTAATGAACAGAAAGGAAGAGAAAAACAAATTACTAAAATTTGTGATGAAAAGGAAATATCATGACAGACGCTACTGAAATGCAGGAGATAATTAAGCATATTAAAAATTTATACTCTAATAAAATAGAAAATTTTGAAGACATTAACAAATTTCTAGAGACATAAGACCTATTTAAGCTGAATCAGGATGACATACACAATTTAAAGAGATCAATTTCAAGCAATGAAATAGAAGACACCATCAAAAGCCTACCAACTAAGAAAAGCCCAGGACCAGACAGATTCTTAGCTGAGTACTACAAGGCCTTCAAAGAAGAAATAGCATTAGTACTTCACAAATTATCCTATGAAGTAGAAAAGGAAAGATCCCTCCAAACTTGTTATATGAGGCTATAATCACCCAGACACCAAAACCAAACAAACACACATCAAGGAAAAGAAAATTCAGATAAATATCCCTGATGAACTTATATACAAAATTCTCAATAATATTCTGGAAGATTGCATACAAAAACATTTAAAAGATAGTGTACCCCAATCAAGTGGGGTTCAGCCCAGGGATGCAAGGTTGGTTCAACATATAGAAAACAGTCACTGTAATGCATCACATCAATGAACTTTAAGACAAGAATCACATGATCATCTCAATAGATGGAGAAAAAGCATTTGACAAAATACAGCACCCTTTATGTTCAAAGCACTATAAAAACTAGGGATGATAGGAACATACGCCCACAGTGTAAAAGCTATGTGGGCTAAACTAAGGCCAACATTATTCTAATGGAGGAAAATTAAAAGCATTCTTTTTGAGAACTGGAATGAGACAAGGATGCTCTTTCATCACTTTTTTTCAATACCATCCTTGAAACTCTATCCAGAGCAATTAGACAGACAAAATTAATTAAAGGTTTACCCATAAGAAAAGAAGAACTCAAACTATCACTATTTGTCAATGACATGATTCTCTATTTAGAAGAACCAGAAAATTCCACCAGAAAGAATACTAGAACTAGTAAATAAATTCAGCAAAGTAGCAAGATATAAAATTAACACCCATTAATCAAATGTGTTCCTATATATCAGTGATGAATCCACTGAAAGAAAAATTAGGAAAACCACTTCATTCACAATAGACTAAAAAAAATTAAAACATTTGGAAATCAATCTAAGAGTTGAAATACCTCTACAATGAAAACTAGAATACTAAAGAAAGAAATTGAAGAAGGTCTTAAAAGATGGAAAGATCTCGCATGCTCATGGATAGGCAGAATTAACATTTTTAAAATGGCCATACTATCAAAATCATTATACAGATATAATGCAATTCCAATTAAAATCTCTGTGACATTCTTCATAGAACTAGAAAAAGTAATCATGAAATTCATTTGGAAAGTTGAGACCCAGAATAGCCTAAGCAATCCTTAGCAAGAAAAATGAAGTGGGAGGCATCACAGTACCAGATCTTAAAAAATACTACAGAGCCATAGTAACAAAAATGATATGGTATTGGCACCAAAACAGATACATAGACAAATAGTACAGAATAGAAGACACAGAGTCAAACCCACATAAATATGTTATCTCATACTAGATAAAGGCACCATAAACATATGTTGGAGAAAAGATAGCCTCTTCAACAAATGATGCTGGAAAAACTGGAAATCAATATGAAGCAAAATGAAATGAAATCCCTATCTCTCAACCTGCACAAAACTCAAACTGAATCAAGGACTTAAGAACTAGAACAGAGACCCTAATAAAAGAAAAATGAAGGCAAAAATCTTCACTAAGTCAGCTTAGGAACTGACTTCCTTCACAAGACTCCTAAATTGCAAAAAGTAAAAATCAAGAATCAATAAATGGAATGGAATCAAACTACAATGCTTCTTCACACCAAAGGAAACAATAATGTGAAGAGAAAGCCTGCAGAATGGAAGAAAATTCTTACCATGAGTGTCTAGGATATAGTATTACTCTTTAGGGAGTAATACCTAATATAAAGAACTCAAAAAACTTAACAAGAAACCAAATAATCCAGTAAATAAGTGGGCTAAGGAACTGAACAGACACTTCAAAGAAGAAGAAATAAAATCCATCAACAAATAAATTTTAAAAATGTTCAATATCTCTAGCAATTACCAAAATGCAAATCAAAACTACACTGAGATTCCATCTTACTTTGGTCAGAATGGCAATTATCAAGAAAATAAGCAACACTAAAATCTGTGAGGATAGAGAGGAAAAGGTACACTCATGTTCCTGGCTGGACTGAAAATTGCTGCAACCACTATGGAAAGTAGTATGGCGATTCTTCAGAAAACTTGGAATGAACCATTAATTTGACACAGGTATCCCACTCCTCAGTTTACACCCAAAGTACTGAAAATCAGCATACTACAATGATGCAGCTACATCAATGTTTATACCAGCTCAATTCACAATAGCTAAACTATGGAACCAACCTAGGTGCCCTTCAACAGGTAAATGAATAAAGAATTATCGGTTTATATACATATATATATTATACACATAATATATTATATATATATTATATATAATATATATATAATATATATATTATACACCTACAATGGAATATTACTCAGCCTTAAGGAAGAATAAAATTATGGCATATGCCAGCATATAGGTGGTAATGGAGAACATTATGCTAAGCAAAATAAGCAAAATAAGCCAAAACCAAAGAATGAATGGATGAATGTTTTCTCTGATATACAGATGATAATTCACATATTAACGGTTCAGGGGAGAATAGAGGTACTTTGGTTTAGACAGAGTAGAGTGAAGTTAAGAGGAGAAGACATGAGGTTAGGAATAATAGTAGAATAAATCATACCTATTACTCTATGTGCATATATGATTAGACTACCTGTGTAACTACATCATGTGCGGTGAGAAGAATGAGAAGTTAGACTTCATTTATGTATGAAGTGTCAAAATGCATCCTACTGTCATATATAATTAATCAAAACAAATTAAAATAAAATGAAAACACTTTTGAACATGTATCCATAAAACTTTCCTGTGATAAAATGTGCCAAAATTTTAAGATATGACACACAGCCAATAACAAAGTTTATGATAATATTAAATACCACCATCATCTTCAAGGTCATAATAGAAGAAAATTAAACTAGCATTAAGTCATTTCTAGAATTTAACTAAGAGTCAAAAAGATTTCCTCTACTGAAAGCCAATAGTACTTTCTACAGACTCTTTCAGAAAAACTTGAATATCAACCTAATACCTTAACCTAGAAGTATTTGTTTGGTCTAACAGAAAAGCTAATGTAATCAATAAAAATTATATTATTTTAATAATGTAAGAAAAAAATTTCCACTTATTTTTTTCTTAACTTTAAAATAACAACTAATTCTAACTATAGGATTAAAATATCTCAGGCATGGAGATACACAATGCTGAGTGAAATTCTGTCACCAGAATGTCTCCTATTGCCTGAGCTAACTCAAGTGAGTAGCTGGTATAAACATGTATAGCAGATAGTGCATTCGTGTGAGATGATAGGAGGAATACAGCATAAATATGGATGTTCTGAACATACACATATGCTGAGAAATAAAATCACAAACTTTTGCTATGAAATGCCTTGTTTCCTTATTTAACCTGTCTTTTCCTAGTTTACCCAAACATTTGGCAGTTTGTTTCTACTGTGGTTGATTAGGGAAAACAAGTTATTGCAAGTTATTAAAAGAGATGCATATCAGAAGACTAAAAATTTTAAATATTACAACAAAATATTAGAGAAGTTGTGTTCATTTTTGAAACTCCTCAGGTTTATACCTTGATCCTCTGTGTCAAACTCTACAATAGCTTCTTCCATGATCCATTAGCATATTCTACCTTTCACCTGTAGTTGCTTGAACTAGTTACCATTCATGCTAAGGGTTTCCTATCTCAAGTACTTGGTCCCTCTTTTTGGAAGGTGTCTCTCAATCTGAGGGGCAGATTTGAATTTCAAGGGATTGTTAGCATTCTGTGGTCCCCTTTAATGAGAAAGGGAAGTAGATGTTTAAATATTCCAACAACACTAAGCTCTAATTGCCAATGGCAATAACATTCAAATTAACTCAAATTTGACTTCATTTCTTCCTTCAGGGTTTCTTTTTCCCATCTTTCTGTACTTACTGGAATTACTACCTAAATAAACTAATTAAACCATAATCCTTCCTGTGGGGTCTGATTTGAAGTAGACATATTTTTTGCTATAGCTATAGCCCTTAGGGAATGAGAGGGTTTAGATTTATAAAAATTATTGCAATGCATGCTATAAAACTTAATGTTATGTATTTTTGTATCTTATTTTGTTTGTTTGTTTATTTATTTATTTTAATGTGGTGCTGAGGATTGAACTCAGTGCTTCCTATGTACTAGGCAACCTTGAAACCAAGGAGCCAGAACTCCCAATGTAATGTATTTTTATATTTTTATTTATGTCAGAATTAACCATTAAGTAAAATAAAGAAATTAATTAAAAAACCACGAAGACACTGAATATATTATCTAAGAATAAAGGTAATAAACACTATAAGTGATTTCTAAGAGAGAATTGAAATTGGTTTTTCGTTTGTCTATAGTATTTATTTTAATTTATTCTTTCTTATATATAAATTGTTTTATGTTGTGTTTGTTTGTTTGTTTTGGTACTGGGGATTAAGTTCAGGGGTTCTCAACACTCAGCAATATCCCCAGCCCTATTTTGTGTTTTATTTAGATACAGGGTCTCACTGAGTTGCTTATTGCCTCACAGTTGCTGAGGCTGGCTTTGAACTCAAGATTCTCCTATCTCAACCTCTCAAGCCACTGGGATTACAGGTATCTGCCACCACGTCTTGCAGTTTTATGTTTTTTGTAAACAAATATAGGCAGACAAAAAATAATTAAGTGAACAGATGTCTTAATTTTTTCCTAGCTTTTAAAAAGAGAAAAATTTCATAAAAGCAATATATGGCATTGAAGTAAAATTGTAGTTATATACATGTACAAACAGGTAAACATAGATAGTGAAAACAATATATTTCTATTTGTAATATTTGAAAGATTATAAAAAAATTGAAAAACTTAAAATTGCATTAATAATTCATATTATCATCTTCTATCTTTACTTTTCTATTATCAATGATAATGTTCACTTCCTCCAGATAAAACTTTTACATTCAACACCTTTCCTTTCAGAGTTGACCTGTACAAAGAAAACAAACAATAATGTGTAGAGAGAGCCCACAGAGTGGAAGAACATCTTTACTATATGCACATTAGACAGAGTACTAATTTCCAGGATATATAAAGAACTCAAAAAACTTAACACCAAAAAAGTAAATAACCCAATCAACAAATTGGCTAAGGAAATGAACAGACACTTCTCTTCTCAGAAGAAGATATAAAATCAATCAACAAATATATGAAAAGATTTTCAACTTCTCTAGTTATTACAGAAATGAAAATCAAAAATACTAGAAAATTTTTATCTCATTCTAGTCAGAATGGCAATTATCAATAATACAAGCAATAAAATGTATTGGGAAGGATGAGAGGAAAGAGGTACATTCATACATTGCTGGTTGGATGGTGGATTGGTGGAATCTCTATGGAAAGCAGAATGGAGATTGCTTAAAAAACTTCCAATAGACTCATCATTTGGCCCAGCTATCTCACTCTTCCATCTGCCCCCAAAGGACTTAAAATCAGCATAGTATAGTGATGCAGCCACATCAATGTTCATAGCAGCTCAATTCACACTAGGTAAACTGTGAAACCAACCTAGATACCCTTCAGTAGATGAATGGATGAAGAAACTATGATATAGATACATAATGGAAGATTACTAAGCATTGAAAAAGGATGAAATTATGGCATTTTCAGGTAAATGAATGAAGTTGGAGAATATAATCCTAAGCAAAGTAAGCCAATCCCCCCAAAAAATCAAAGGCCAGTGTTCTCTCTGGTAAGTGGATGCTGATCCATAATGGGGGGTGATGGGAAGAGTGGAGGAACTCTGGGAAAAGGGGAGAGAGAAGGAAGGGGTTATGGGGATACTGAAGACAGTGGAATGGGATGGACATCATTACCCTAGGTACATGTGTGACTGCACAAATTGTGCAATTCTACATCTTAAATAACCAGAGAAATGAAAAGTTGTGCTCTATTTGGGTACAATGAATCAAAATGCATTCTGCTGTCATGTATAACTAATTAGAAAAAATAAAAGAAAACAAAAAAAAAGTGTTTACCTGAAGTTTTGTATTTGCTACAAGGAGAGTAGTCATATGAAAGATTGGATTTCAGGAGAAGTAGAAAGTCTGGTTGGTTTTCAAAGGAGTAGTAAGCTTCAGTTATTTTGAACATCCTTGCAAAACTTCCAGAAAATGACACCTTTCAGAAGGTGAATATGTTGAAATTCAGATTTTTTTTTTGTGTGTGTGTGTGTGTCAAGGGAAAATAAAATAGGATACATGAACAAAAAGTGTGATAAAGCAGGGCCATGTCAGAGATTCTACTATCCAGAGGCCCTAATTTAGCATCACTCCTCATACAAATGACAGAAGATGATTTCTACATAAGAGCTCAGCAAGAATTTTTTTTAAATATCAATTTTAGAGAAAAATTATGAGAGAAGTTTATGGAAAAAATGTGACAAAGAAAAATGAGAACTTACTGAATTTGTAGTGACTTCATATAATAAAACAATAAATGTTTTTGATGCAATTTTCTTTACCTTTTCTGACTAATATAATTGATAAATTGAAGATACCAGTAACTCAGCTGGCTCACTGCTCATGCATAGATGATAAATATTACAAGAGAGGTAAGAGCTTATCTGGAAATGTATATAATAAAAAAGGAACATTTATAAAAGAAATAGCTTTAAAATATAGAAAGCTCACATTTTCTCTATTATTATTCCCCCTTTCAGTGGTTTTCTGTAAATGACTTACCATGTAATTCAGGAACCCTCTCTATATGTTGTACTAGCCTACCCCATATTTAATCTAAAATCAGGGAGCATCCTAATATATCATAGAGGAAAGAAATTTAAAGGAGAACTGCACATAAACTTCTGAGATTTCTCCAAGAAAAATGCATCACCTATTTGTTGTGTAAATAAATTGGACCTTGATCTTAAGATCTATGATTCAAGTGAGCCTAGCTTGACAATTTAAACTTTCATATCATTTATGTTCTGATTATAGAAGTGAGTTTTTGTTCAACTAAAGGAGAATAAGGCACTTAAGACTTGGTGATTCTTGTTCAAAATAGACATTTTAATTATTTGCTAGTAGAAATATATTTGAATGCTAAAACATATCTAGATGTTCTTTTATAAAAAGTTATAACCTCATGGCTTTCAAAATTAAGTGATTGAGTTAGGTAATAAACATGTATAATAAGGCACAGCTAGAGAGCAATGAGGGCACAGCAAGTGCTGGCCAGGTCAAAGAAAGGCTGCCGTAAAGTAGATATTTGGTTGAAATTCTGCATAAATTGAAGCAATAAGAATGCCATCTTTCTGTGTGACAGAAAACCAGGTAGAAAGAAGAAAGAGTCCATCAGATTGAAACATTGAAATGATTCAGTTGCTTGTGCTTCAAAGATAGAATGCTATTGTCTTAGTATTCAAAATATTTGCCAGAAGTCCTTCAACACAACCCCCTGAGACAAATTTTTACCTGCAGATTTTCCTACTTTTGGAAGTGATTCACTGTCAAATGTGGGAGTCAAGAGATAATAAAAAATTTACATAAGATAAATTCACATGTATTATGAAGCCTATCAGTCCTACAAAAAAAAAATACAGCTTAATCTTAATTGAGTCCCTTCTAGGGAATTGTGTACATTGGACCTCAGAATTTCTCATTAAAAACAAAGAATATATAATTTAATCCACCAGCAGTCATATATCATTGGTCAAAATTTACTTCCTTGGGACAATTTCTTCACATTTTTAGGTTTTCAAACCCCAGACTGGCGATGATTTTCTACATGGAAACATAATAGAAGCCCCTTGAGCAAACATCAGGGTATATGTATTAAATCTCATGCAGGTGCTCTGGGTGTCTGGGTGCAGCTATTTGTTAAAGCAATGTCAAGGGTACAGAGGTGAACTAGATGGATGGGTAGGATATAATTATCAATATATTCTACCCTTCTCCTTAATCAACTTCAGCCCATATTTATTTGTAAATTTTGATACATTATATGGTATTAAAGGTTGTGGCTTGCTTCATTATCTTCAAAATAGAGCATATGCTCATATACAAAGGATTTCTGACAATATTTAGCATTCATTTACTTTAGTATTTTTACTTCTTTGGGCAGACCTTTAAGATGTCTAGATTTCTGGAACAGGGGGATGGTTCTTAACAAACAGTAGTTATTTTTATTTGCTTATATTTGTTCAGGTTTGTTTATCACAATTGACTATTTTTCTGTGAACATGAAGCAATCCTGAACATTCTTGGGAATGCCTTGGAGTCACAGTCCTATCTTATAGTTTAGATAGGAGGTGTACCCTAAAATCTCTCATATGAGACAATGCAAGAATGTTCAGAGATAAAATTGATGTAGGACAGAAGAGGTTGAATGCTGGAGGGATTTTTAGGAAGACTGTTTATTGACTGCAGAATCCAGAGAAGCTATTGCCTAAAACAGTCTCTGGACAAAGAATCTGGGAGGAGGAGCTTAAAGATGTACATTTTGATAAGAGTCTACATAACAGTATCATATATGTATTCTTGAGTTCACAGAAAGTGCTTTTTGTCCCAGTTTTTAGATTAGTCAGAGTTTTTTATTTAATAATTTTTGTTGTCAATGGACCTTTATTTTATTTATTTATATGCAGTACTGAGAATCGAAACCAGGACCTTCACATGCCAGGCAAGCACCCTACAACTCTGCCAAAACCCCAGCCCCAGATTCGTCAGAGGTTTTACAACAAAAGCAGAGGGGATATCATCAAGTCTGTGGCCAAACTTAGTTTTTGCAAGACCAAGTATTTTAGTCCTCAGAAGTAATCAGAAGTCCTATACCACATTGAGTTATTATATATATATATATAAATTTTGCTGGTATGCTGTTATAAAGCTTTCCGACAAGAAGAGGAACTGATATGTTACAAATATGGTGGGTGTTTCTGCTTAATTATGGTAAAGGTCTTCAAGGTGTGGGTCTCTGGTCTGCTTCAGAATGATGGATTATGAAAACCTAAACTTAATAAGTCCATTAATCCACCTTAAAGGTTTAAGAGAGTGGTAACTGTAGGCAGGTAGGGTGGGACTGGAGGAAGTAGGTCACTGGGGGCATGCTTTTGGAGTTTTTATCTTGTCCCTGCTGAGTAGAATATTCTCTCTTTCCTGTTTGCCACATCCTGAGCTGCATTCTACCCCTGCACACTTCTGCCATGATGCTCTGTCTCACCTTGGGCCCAAAGCAACAAAGTCAGTCATCCATGGACTGAGATCTCTGAAACCATGTTTGCCAAATAAACTTTTCCTCTTCTATGTTGCTCTTGTCAGGTCTTTTGGTCATAGTCATGAAAAATATAAATAAAACAATGTTTTTTTTCCCTCCACCATTGTGAGTAGCAATCTTATGTCTTTGAATACAGTTGAGCTTCTTTCTCAGTGGTAGGAATTTCTGTCTTTGATCTGAAAACTGGGTATAGATATCAGTTTCTACTATGGCAGCTGAATTAGACATCTGTTCAGCAGCTTTCAATCTTTTTCTGGTTGTAGAAATTAATTAACACTCTAATTAGCTTCCCATCTGTCCCAACATTAAGAATATTATGATTTATTAATCATTACTACAGATCATTATGGGTAAAGGCACTGGTTGGTTTTCTAATTATGGCACTTATTGTTACATTTACATTGAGGTTATTCCTGATGATAAGTTGTTGACCTCCTGGCTTCTACAATTCTATAATCCATACCCAGGGGAAGTAAGGATTAAGTTCTATGCCAGCATCTTTTAATATTAACACTGGCTTAGATAAACAAGCACACCCAGTTTCCTCAGAGATTACAGCATATTTCTTACTAGTTTGTTATTGGGAATGAAATAATATCTTTTGGGATATTTCATATAATTCATTTCATTTGTAGATTTTCTTATTATAAATATTGAATTCCTTCTTTACATTTTCCTCCCTGAGACTTCTGACATGATTCAAATATTAAATTGCATTTACCATAGATCATCATTGTTTTCAAGGTATAAGAAACAATTTAAAGCATTGTCTCCAAATGTCTCTGCCAGAATATTAAACACTGAATCACAATACAGTGTCCACATGCCAATAATAAGCCAAATATTTAATTGTTCTTGTCCAAGCCCTTCCTTCCATATATATGACTATGTGTGCTCCATAATACCTTTCAATATTTATTATTTAATTATTTTATTTATTTGAATGTTTTTGTTTTTGTCTTTTAACTTTAGAGAAATTAATACACTATTTTGCCTTTACTTCTTCAATTTATCCTATTTAGAGATTAGGAAACAATGAGGGGGGAACAAGTCAGACTTTAAACAACACAAGCATAATGTTACAGAACATATGAGTCAGGTAAGACTTCTAGTGGGATTTTATGTGAATAAATGTTTACTATTAGGAATGGAGCTGTTTTATTTCAATCAAGATGTTTTGGTTTTGACGTGAGGTGTCCCACAAAAGCTCAAGTGTGTGACAATGTAAGGAGGTTCAGAGGAGAAATGATTGGGTTGTAAGAGTCTTATCCTAGTCAGTGAGTTATGTGGCAATTGAAGTAGTAAGGTCTGGCTGGTGGAGGTGGGAATTAGGGTGTGGCTTTGGGGTATATACCTCTATCTGAAGAATGGAGTCTTTTTCTCTCCCTCTACTTCTTGGTCACCATGATGTGAGCTACCACACACTCCTCCATAATTTTAAGCCTCATCTTGATCCCTGATAAATGGAGCCAGCTTCTATGGACTAACACCTCTGAAACCGTAAGCCCTCAAATAAATTTTTCCTTCTTTAAAAGTGTTCTGGTCATTCCAAGTTTTCTAAGGAATCTCCATACTGCTTTCCGGATTGGTCACACCAATTTGCAGTCCCACCAGCAATATATGAATGCACATTTCCCCCACATTCTTGCCAGCATTTATTGTTGTCTGTATTCTTGATAACTGCCATTGTGACTGGTTTGAGATGAAATCTTGGTTTTGATTTGCATTTTTCTAATTACTAGAGATGTTGAACCTTTTTTCATATATTTGCTGATCAAATATTTATATTCTTTTGAAAAGTATCTGTTCAGCTCCTTAGCATATTTACTGATTGTGTTGTTTGTTTTTTTGGTGTTAAGTTTCCCATTTGAACCAGCTATCCCACCCCTTGTTCTATACCAAAAGGACTTAAAATCAGCATACTTCAGTAACACAACCATATAAATGTTTATAGCAGCTCAATTCACAATAGCTAAACAGTGGAACCAACCTAGATGCCCTTAATTGATGAATGGATAAAGAAACTGTGGTATATATACACAGTGGAATATTACTCAGCATTAAAAAAGAATAAAATTACAGCATTTTCGGGTAAATGGATGGAGTTGGAGAATATCATGTTAAGCAAGGTAAACCAACCCCCAAACCAAAGGGCGAGTGTTCTCTCTTATTCCTAATGAGGGGAGCATGAGAAAAATGGAGGACCTTTGATGGGGCAAAGGGAGGGACAGGACAGGGAGGGGTCCTGGGAGCAGGAAAGATTGTGGAATGAGATGGATATCATTTCCCGTTGTACATAAATGACTGCGCATATTGATGCTACATTGTGTAAAATGAGAGAAATTAAGTTGTCCTTCAATTGTGTACAATAAATCAAAAAAGCATTCTGCTGTCATGTATACCTAATTAAATTAAATTAATTAATTAATAAAAAAGTGTTCTGCTCAGATCATTTACTCACAGCAGCAAAAAAGCTGACTAAACCCCAAGATGTTTATAAAGAATTTAGGAATTCAAAATTCATAGGCATTTTCACCAACTGGTCCACTTCTGGTAAACTTTATTTGATTGATTAATTTAGCTAATCAATTAATATATGTGTAGAACATTTGAGGCTCTTCAGACAGGGTCTTAAAGCTATAGAAACTTTATATTTAAATTCTGAATCAATTTTTCATCAAGGTCTACAATGTTCTAATAGAATGACAACAATATTTCTTTTTGATAGCTTATTAATTTAAATATACCATTTTCTACTATCCTAGGCATCAATAACAGTCAAAAATATTACCAATTACAATGATCCTACATGCCAAGAATTATCATCATTTGCCTCTGGTTTGGAAAGCTTATTTGAGCATTCTGTCATCTGACATCTGTTACCAAAGCAATACAGACCAACATTGTTGCTAATTGTATTAGAATGGCTTACAGAGGAAGGAAAGTCTGATAAAAAGGTTTGCATGCAACTAAAGCAGAAATGAGAGACCAGAAAAAGTACAGTAGTGACAGAGGAAAAGAGGAAAAGCCAGTCCAAAGGTGAGACATTTTTTTTTTCACAATCACAGTAAGTAATCAAGCTATAATCCAGTTAGCAACCTCGGAAGAGCAGTGTAAATTACATTTCATAATTGTCCAAAAACAGCTAGAACAGAGTAATTGTCAACTTCCATCCATTGGTCATAAGTTATAACATGAGGTCTTAAAAATCTTGCATGCTTCTGTGGATACACATCCTGAATTAGTGAGCAGCTTCCTGTAGGCATCTTGGTGATAGTAAAATAAAAGTACTTCTTCATAGTGAGAGATACATGCTAAAATTGAGGTAAGTGTTGACAGATTATCCCTGTATGTAGCTGGTTGCTAATGAAAGAGAGTTCCAATAGAGTGGTTGTGATTGGAACAAGGCTACCAACCGAAAAGTATCAAAAATGTAAATTTTATTTGAAGCTTATGGGAAGTCATTATTGGGGTGCTATAAGAAGTAAAATAACATGATCTAATTATATATTAATATCTGACTCTTAGGAGAAAAAGAGTTAGCAAGGGATACCAACAAAACCTGAATAAGTTGTCCAAAAAAGAATATGACTAGTGTTAAGGGAGCTAGTGAAGTTTGACCTAATAAACACTCCATTTTGACAGTAAGCTCAATATCAAATATAAAGAGAAAGTAAGACCCCAAAGGTGACTTTGAGTCTTCCCTGTCAATTAACTGAATAGTATTGTATGTAGTAGAATAATTGAAATATGCAAATGCTAAAAATCAAGATTTGTTTTGGACATGTAAAGTATGCTTTTTTGGCATCTAATTATGAATCTTTGATACAAAAGTAAAACTTGGAGAGAAATGTAAACTGGCTATAAATATCAGGGAGAAATCAGTAAACATAAGTGACTTGAAACAATAGAATATGAATTCACTAAGAAGGTTGTGAGTTTTAGGGAGAAAGGAATGTTTTGAGGAATGCTTTTAAATAATTTTAATGTTTACTAATTGGGAAAATTGCCAAAATTTTGGAGATTAATAGTAATTAATAATGGGGTAGTGAGCAAATTCTATGGAAATCAGGAGACTTTCACGTCACAGAATCAAGTGATGAGCTTAACAAAGGAAGCGTCATCTACATTTTCAAATCTCATTTATAGAAGCCACATATACTATAGGAATTTTAAAATGTTGAGATTAACAAGAATGGTTTCAGTTACTTGGCTTTGATAAATGTTTAATTGCTGAGGTCTAGAGAGAATTCTATGATAGTTAATAAGTGGTGATGGTATATCTTATAACTATATACATGTACGTCTATGTCAACATATAATGTTTTAGTTAGGTGTTTTTGACCTGACAAGAAAAATTGGAGGAGGAAAAGTTAATTTTGGGTCTGAATGGTTTCAGAGGTCTCAATCCTTATTTGGCTGACTCCATTGCTCTGGGCCTGAAGTGAGACAGAACGTTGTAAAAAATGTGGTAGAGGAAAGTAGTGAAGTCTATTTCTCTAGTTTTTGAATCTGTAGTGGCTACCAGAATTACTTTGGCTATTATGACATTAGCAAACATAATAAAAAATATTTTTAAATTCTTGAACATTGGGATTTACCATATCTTGCTATACTTTTGACCTTTGAGGGACCATGTGAAGAATGCCAGACTATCTTTATGTACCATGAGACATATAACCAATAGATTCTAGTTTTCCAAGAAATTGTTACTCATCAGTGATATGATCTTGTCAATTACAAATCACCATGCTTATTCCTGACAGCAGGGAAAGGACTAACCAAGTTAAGAAGGACTTTCTTATTAACATATAGAATTAGGAGATACATTCGTGATTACTGTGTTAAATATTGAAATTTGAAGATTGTTTTTATACAGCAATAATTGAAAGACATATTTCTGTTAGAAGTGGTATTTACATTGAGAATGGAAGGCAGTGATAGCTGGGAATAGCTATTTATTAAGTAAAGGTGGGAAATGGTGCATAATATATTAAAGGGGAGGCTGAACTACCCATGAAAAGATTACTGTGGTAAGCTAGAAAAATGGTGACCCATGTTACTTTGTAGTAAAACTTGGCAAAATTACAACCTTCTTGGAAGGTTTCAATAGGTTTGTCATGTGCATTTCGTTGGATATTGCATGTTTATGGGAGGAGGGGTATTTGAATGAAGAGGAATAGATCAAAGATGGCCTTTTAGAATGATTTTAGATCACAGAAATTTGGATTTAACTCTAAGGGCAAAATTGTATAAAACAGTTTGTATCTGAGATAAGAGGAAGCATATATCCCATGTGATAAAAATATAAATAAATTGCAGCTAGAGGGTAATTGTGATTGATTACCAATTTCCCACAATTTTCTTCCTTTTGGTGAAGGTGGAGAAATGTTTCCATCTCTTGAATCAGGAATAGTCAGGTGACTTTATTAGTAACAGGACTTTATAGTGAAATAAGACTGGAAAAGTGCTTCTGTATTATACATGGATTCTCTCAGCTTTGGTAAATATGCAATCAGTATTTGAAGAAATTCAGTGTAGTTCCCTGGATGATAAGAGAAATAAAATTTAGGTGTATCACCACAGCCTGTGAAAGTCATGCTTTGATAAAATGATAGCCCTATTTTCCATATGCAAGCTGTACTACCCATCAATACCAAATGAGTGGGAAAACTGAATAGCCAACTATTGAGTTCTTCCCAGCTGAGAAATCAGTGGATTTACTTAACTGTGAGCTGAAAAAATGGATAACCTCTAGATATTAGGATGCTTCTTTAAGATGTTAGAAATAACCATAACACTAATACCTCTTATCTTTAGGAATCACACTGCTGTCAGTGGGCTTTGAAACCATCTCTGTATTTAATCCAAACATAATCATATAAGAACATTCCCATAACATGGTAATGACATTGTCTTTTTAATTTACCGCAATGATATGCATTTAGAAAACTAAACATAAAACATAATTATCTCAATGTGTAAGAAGCTTATGAGAAATATAAAAGAACCAAATCTATCCTGGCCCCTTTTTTTGTACTATAAAAGAGTTGTATTTTTGTGAAAATTGTTTAAGTATAAGCTTCTAAGATCTGATTATACACATAGTAATTACAGTATTATCTGTTAGATTCCTTCTTGCTATGTGCTGAGTTTTCTCTTAGTAAAGATAATTTGTACCCAAGAAAATATACATTAAAGATTTGTAGCACCATTGCTTGTCATAAATAAGAGAAACTTAAAACCCTTGAAATGAATTAAATGATTATATTTATACTAATAATTTTGTCAATATGTGAAAGAAAAAGACAACATGATCATACATAGAATTTCACCACAAACAATGTGAGAAATAATACACATGAATATTAAATCATCATTCAAAAATTTAAAAAAATTATCTAACAGATTCACTTGAACTTGCTGATATATATTTCTAAGAATTAGACTTTGAATGGACACAGAATATATTTTTTCTCCTCTTACATTGCTATTCAAAAGATATGCTATCAATTTTATGTCACTGTCCCTGGAGGAACTAACATTATCTTAATTTCATATTGAATATAAAAGAGGCACAACGGAAATAAAAATAGATTTTGACATGTTTTTCCTTCCAAAAGAATTCAGACATTAACAGTACTGAATCTCCTCAGAGCAACACCCAGAAAAAGGCTGAAGTGCATAATTGGTCCAGAATCTGTATACTCTATAATAAGAAAGTAATATTAAATGGAATTCACTAAATATATTTTTACTAAGTTATGCATGCAACGAATGTGGGTCATCTCTGGTTTTATCTACCTGTACTGTAACATAAGACAAGTTGCTAAATGTAGAAAACACTTCCACTATCCTTAGAAGTCCATTAAAACTATTCAACCAATTTTACTTAATTACAGTGTTAATAAATTGAATGATGCTTTAGAAACCTGTCCAACTGGAGACTGAGAGAAAAGAATACATATCTTCCATGGTTTTGTCTACAACTCACACATATGTATATACATTCATCCACAGAGTTCATCCAGTATGAACTGTTGAAATAATTTTGACTTTCACTAACAGTTCAGTAAAAACTGAATAAGGAAACTCTAAGAAAGGGAGACTGTTAAGGAGAGCAATATTGATCAAAGGGAATGTCTATTGAAGAAGAAGGAGGACAAGTGTATTACTGTTAGCTTGTTTAAAATTAAGTTGAATTCATAAACTACGTAGAAAGTTTAAGATAACCCACAGCTTACAAAACATAAAATACATATGAAATCTAGTATACATTCAGAATGATCTATATCACTTTAATTATAGGAATGTATATAGTCAAAATCCCTTTATTACCATGATTAGTTAGACATAGTGTCCGACTCACCTGACAACTGTTCATATTTCCATTTCAATTTCTCTGATGTTTGGAATTTCAAATTATGTTGGTAGTATTGAAAGCATATGAAATTATATATTAACTAGAATGGAAAATTCAAATGAATCAGCTATTGACACTATGGAAGAAGCCGTGTGTGGGGGATGTTTGTAACAGTATGCCATATTCAGCAACATGGAACCTGGAAGGAATGGACATGGCTAAATCACAAGGTGGAAGACTAGGTCTAAGTATGCAAGAGAGGTGTTTTATAAATAGTACCAAACTTTGTTGTCTCCAGTAAACTTTAGACAGTATCAATATTGAGTAGGAGATTCTATAATCTATGTATATCTTCTACCAGGGAATCCATTCCCAAATCTGTTATGAATGGCCTCCAGAAACCATGACTGAGGAGAGAGGCCTATACTTCAGGTGCTAACTATAAGTATTCACTCAACCAAGGAAACTGTTGCCAAATTTGTTTATATTTTTCCTTCTTTTAATTTATTTTAAAGTACACATGAAAAATTGTACATATTTACATAACTATGCATTGTTTCAATATATTATTAATTGTGTGACATTCAAATATTGATAAGTATATCTATCCCCTGCCCTGAAACATTTATTAATTTACTGCTGTGGAAACACATAAAACCCTTCTAGAGGGTTTTTTTTTTAATTTGGTATCAGGGATTGAATTAAGGAGCACATGACCACTGAGCTGCATCCTCAGCCTATCATGTATTTTATTTAGAGACAGGGTCTCACTGAATTGTTTAGCTCCTCACGTTTGGTGAGGCTGGTTTTGAACTCTAGATCCTCCTGTCTCAGCCTCCCACTGGGATTACAAGCCTACACAACTTTCCCGACCCTTCTAGAGTTTTTGAATCATAGAGTACCTTATCTAGAGTCATCCTACTCTACAATAGAAAACCAGAAATTATTTATCTACATCTAACTGTAACCTAGTACCATCTACCAAACTCTATGTTCTTGCTTCCCCTAATCTTCCCAGGTTTCAATAATTATAATTTAACTCTCAACTTCTATCAAATTTCTTTTTTAAAGATTCCACATATGAATGGGATCATAGGATGCTGGTGTTTCTTTGTCTGGCTTATCTCACCTACCATAAGTTCCTCCAGTTCTATGCTTGTTATTGCAAATGAAAGAATTATAGAATTTTATTTTGATTGAACAGTATTGCGCTGTATGCGTATACCATATTTTCTTTCCTTGATGGGCATGTACATTATTTCCATACCCTGTCTATTATGTATGAATGGTGCTGTACTGAACATAGGATTGAGCATGTTTCTTAGACATAAATGCTTTAATTTCCTTTGGATGCATAAAAGTATTTATATCACTGTATCTTCATTTTTAACTTTTTGAAGAATCTCTATACTGGTTTTTATAACAGCTGTATTAATTTATATGCACACTAACAATATATAAGCTTTCCTTCTCTCCACATCTTTGTCAGAACTTCTTTTGCAATTTTGATAATTGTTATTCAAACTGGAGCAAAATGATATCTCATTTTAATTTGCATTTTCCTGATGACTAAGACTATTGAGCATTTTTTCATATACCTGTTTTTTCATATGTATATATTCTTTTGAGAAATATCTATTAAAATATATTTTGTACTTTAAAACTGGATTACTTGTAATTTTGCTACCAAATTCCATTCATCATCTACAACAAGCTGATTGTTGAGAACATATATTTGGGGTAAGACAGTCTATTAAACAAATGGTGAAGAAAAATTGAATATCCATTTGAGGAAGAAAGATAATAGAACAATGTCACTCACATTTAAAATTCAATTGAAAATAAACATTTAAGAATAAAACCCAACATTGTGAAATGGCTAGAAGAAAACATAAAGAAATAGTTTCATGATGTTATTGTATTTTTGTTGTATATACCCCAAAAGCAGAGGCAGCAAAATCAGAAATGGACAAATAGGGTTACATCAAACCAAAACCTTCTTTTCAGCAAAGGAAACCATTACAAAACTGAAGAGACAGCCTATATAGTGGGAGAAAATCTTTGCAAACTATCAAGCTGTGTTAAACAGCATTTTATAGCCACAAACAAAATTCTACAAAAGAACTTAAGAGGAGGGAAAATTTAATTTGGACTAATAGTGTAAAAGGTTCAGTCCACGGTCAGTCAACTAGATTGCTCTGAGACCACAGCAAGGCACATCGTTGTGGAAGGGCATGATGAAGAAAAACTGCTTATGTGTTGGGAAGTAGAGAGAAGAAGAGAGGAAGAGGAAGAGGGGGGAGAGAGAGAGAGAGAGAGAGAGAGAGAGAGAGAGAGAGAGAGAGATGTTAAGAACATTAGCCCCAAGTTATGCCAACAGTGACCTACTTCTTTCGGGTACATCCCACTTGCTTATAATTAACACCCAGCAGTCCATTCAAATTAGCCCATTAAATGTATTAATCCATTGATAAAGGTACTGTTCTCATCATTCAGTTTTTTAAATAAAGTCTTACCTCTGAACCTTGCTCCAATGGGGACCATGCTTTTAACACATTTGTTTCACAGGGAACACTTCATATACAAACCATAACGTTCACCACTGGCCCATAAAAATCTCATGTCCAGCTCTCAATAAAAAAATGCATTCAACCTATCTACAAAACTTCCCATAGTCTTCACCGTTTCAGCTCTACTCAAAAATCCAAGTCCCAAGTCTCCTCTGAGATTGAAGGCAAACTTTTGGCTATGAGCCCCTGTAAAATCAAGTTACATCTACCCAATGCACAAGGGCACATCATAAGCATCCATATTCCAAAACTGAGGGATAGGGACATAAAAAGCAAGAATGGAGTCAAAAGAGGAGCTGGAATATAATATGTCCTACATAATTATGTCCAGCATCAGCAATACAGGGTGGTAAGATGTCAGTACCAAAGGACTTGGTCATTCCAGTGCTTTCGTCTTACTGGTTGTAGCCCACATGGCCTCTCTCTTGACCTAGATTTTATTACTCCTGTAGCTTTATTATGCAGATGTTACATATTACCTCCATCATTTAAAGCTTGGGGTCTCCATTGCATCTTCAGCTTTACTCTCACAGTATCATGCATCACCTTCTTAGAGGATGTCTACAGGTGTTCCAACCCCACTACATTTTGTCTGGTCTCCCAAGCCTTTCTTTGAAATATTGGTGAAGCTTTCATTATCTCTAACTCCAGAATTTCTTCCTATGGAGTCAGTCTAATGTGGACATTGACAAATTCTGCCAATAGTTCAAGCCCTTTGGAATCATAGCTGCAGAAGCCTGAGTGCCAGGGCAACTGAAAACAATGAAAATAATCCTAGAAAACAACTTCCTGGATAGCCCTGTTGGATCAGGTACTCTCTAGGATCTCTTAAATGAGTATTCAATTTTACACCATTGAGTCTGCCTTAGGTATGGTCATGGTCCCATTGATTTCTGAGAGGCCATTGAGACCATTGAGTCTGCCTTAGGTATGGTCATGGTCCCATTGATTTCTGAGAGGCTCACCTACTCTTCATTAACTACAACTTCGTATACTCCAATTTTACACATGGGCTTTTCTGGACAGCATACAAGTTTTAGAATCTTTTTTTTTTCTGGTTTCTGCTCCAAATTATCATAGTAAATCTGGATTAAAGATACCTGAAGTACCCATGTAAATTCTATGTTAACTTGGAATTTCCTCTGCCAGGTTAACTAGTCCATATCATTCAAACCCAGTCTCACATACATGAGAAAAATGTGGAAATGTTCTTTTCCAGGATGAAACATGAATGGCCTCTAGTCCAGTTATCAGTAGAGTCCATGTTCCCATCTGGATCTCATAAGCACAGTCTTTACTGTCTGCAGTCTTTTCAGCATACCCCAGAACTGGTCATTAAGCTCTGCTTTAAGAACTGTGACATTTCTGCAGTCTTCAAACTTCAAAATTTCTCCCCAAATCCATTTTCAAATACTTCTGAACCACATGTTTAGGAATTGTTACTCAATGTCCCCACACAATAGGTACCAGTTACTGTGCTAATCAACTTTACATGACTACAACCAAAATACCAGCAAGAACAATGTACAGGAAGAAAAGTTTAATTTGAGCTTTTTAGTTTTAGTTGACAGTCTGGAGCTCCATTGCTCCCTTCCCGAGGTGATGCAGAATATTATGGCAGAGTGATGTGGTATAGAAAAGTTGCACAGCTCATGGCAATTGGGAAGCAGAAAGAGAGAGGAACTGTAAACAGAGTTTCCACTTCCATGCCCCTGGTTACCTATTTCCCCAGTCATGCCTCACCTGCCTAAATTTACCACACAGAGTATATTTTTAATTATTAATCCTTCAAATGAATTATTCTACTGCTCAGGTTACAGCTGTGATAATTCAATCCTTATTTCTGAACCTTGGTGCAATGAGGAATCAAACTTTTAACACATGGACTTTTCAGGGGATACTTCATATCTGAATCATAACAGCATTAATTAGTGTTTAATATTATAATATAGAAAGTGATATATTTTATACACTCAATACCATTCAGAGGCAAGGGCCCTGTGACTCAAGAAATTTGAGAATGGACAAGTCATCAAACAGTTTCTAAAATTTAAGGCAAGTTATAGGAAACATGAAATTTTTCCCAATTTATTTTTAGGCCAAAGATTCAATTTAACAATTTTAGATTATGTACTTTCATATACAGACAACTTCTGAGGGAAAAGATACCTCCTGTACACTGATTTTCATGCTAATTTATGTGAGAATAATATTCTCGGTACCTGCATGAAAAAGAAGTACCTGATTATAGTCTCCATATCCCTGTCCCTACTTTAAACATGCTACTGAAATGAAATAGGATTCAGAGCAGGGGCAGTAAAATCAACAGAACCATTAAGAGAATTTTCCAAGTGTGCTTCAAATGCTTTATTTTTTATTAACCTTCCATTCTTATTCTAAATAAGCTATATGTGTTTGATCCTCCTATTTCACTAGGCATTGTAATTCAATCTTCCCTATAATGATTCTGATTTCTAGATTTTGAATCCCCTTTTCACAGTCTTCTTGCGAATAAAACTCAATTTTATTCACAACTAGCATTCAAAAAGTGAGGTCAAAAGGCAATGTTAAAAGGGTTGTGAAAAGCAAACATAAATGATCATACAGGGAAGCAACTCCTAACAAAATATTTATTAAAGAGCTTTAAGTAATTAAAAAGCATTATTAGAAACCATACATTTTACAGATGAAAAAAATTTCTTTGAAAATCTTGCATTTTCGTATTTGGAACACTGTAAAATATAAAATGAATACATCGATGCATAGTTAAAGCAAACAAAACAAGAATAAAACCTTCACACTACAGAAGGCTACAAATTCATAATAGCAGTAACCTTTTACAGTATAAAACTTAGAAAATATCAAAAAATTCTTACAAAATACAATAAAATTTCATTGCACTAATAAAGTAATACTCAGGGAAGTAGAATATACAATATTTCTAAGTGGGAAGGCTAATAAAGACAAGCTTGTCTAATAATAGCCACAAATTGATTTATAAATTCAATTCAATTCCAATAAATCTAACTACACAATCTAATTGTAAAATGAGTTTTGAATACTCAACATCCAGTAATACCCAAGGTAAGTTGTCTGTGTGTGTATGCATATATGTATGTGTGTGTATGTGTGTATGTGTGTGTGTGTGTGTGTGTCTCTCTCTCTCTCTCTCTCTCTCTCTCTATATATATATATATATATATATATATATATATTTCCCATGACTTATCAATATATTTTGAATTCTCCAGCAATTACAAACAGTATTGTATTGGCATAAAAGGGGATATAAAGATGAACGAAAAGCAGATGGATCTGGAAATAAAATGATTCAAATAGTAATTTGGCATAGATTAAATGTGGCATTAGGTATCAGGTTGAAGATATATTCCAAAGAAATTGTCAGTAGGAATTATGATATCACATATAGAAAAATAAAATAAAATAAATACATCATAAAAAACTCATACATAATTAAGGCTACAGAAAAGAAAATATACACACACAAACTATTAAAAGAGGATTTATTTGTCTCCCATTAAAAAGATGAAAAGCATTCTTACCCTTCTTAGCAGCAATAAATCTCCAAACAGATTTAAAATGCATAAGCATATTTTTTTTCTTTAAAGACATTGAAGAAATATAAATGCAAACAAAGCATAAAAAATAAACCAAAATCCAGTCTTTCAAATAAGCCCTTTTTGGGTGAGCTAAGTATGGGCAGAATGTTGATTGCTTATACCCCTGGTACCAGAGGCTTACAATGAAGAACAAACAGTTGCAGTGGTGTTGCAATCAGCATTTTTTACTACTGTAAGAGAAATCTGATAAAAACAATTTGAGGAGGTAAAGTTAATTCGGGCCTCACAGTTTCAAAGGCCTCAGTCCCTAGATGGTTTACTCCATTCCTCAGGGGCTGACATATGTGAGGACATCATAGTGGAATTTTGTGACAGAGGAAAGCAGCTGAGGACATGGCACAAGGAGAGAGAGAGAGAGAGAGAGAGAGAGAGAGAGAGAGAGAGAGAGAGAGAGAGAGAGAGAGAGAGAGAGATCGAGATCCTAACCAAGAACAAAATATAAACCCAAGGGCGTTCTCCAGTGGACCCACCTCCTCCAGTCACCTTTAACCTTCCTACAGTTACCACCCACTTAATCCCTATAGAGAATTAATGCACTTATAAGGTTAAGGCTCTCGTAACCCAATAATTTCACTAAACTTTTCACAGTCTTATACATGAGCTTTTGGGAGATATCTCATTTCTAAACCATAATGAGGGGCATGTATGCTTAATAGGAAGTCTTTGCTGGCACCGGGAGAAATCAGGTTAATGTTGGCTAAACCACTATACAAGCTGGTAGGTTACATTTGTTATCAAGAATTTCAATTCAGAAGAAATAAAGAAAAAATAAAACTAAGATGAGAGAGAGAGAGAGAGAGAGAGAGAAAGTTCTCACCCTACAGTAATTATCCTAGAAAATTTAGTGAGGAACAGGATTAGAAATGGAACTGAAAATTATTGAGAATTCACAGTTTCAGGGCCCTCTGATCTTCCAGGTAAACTATTTTAAATTTTCACAAAAGGCCATGTTCATGGTTCTTATTTCTGTTTGACCTTTGCATCCAAGAAATCCTTGGTACCAATCTCAATAAGATTGTTTTTTTCAGATAAATTGAAAATCTTAACTTGCTAGACCTAGAGACTGCTAGAAATTTGAACCTTAAGGACACATTAGGATTATAAGGTAGCAAATATTCAAGGCTGAGAGCTAATTAGATTTTGACCTTATGAGATCATGATACTGTAGACCAGAGATATACAATATAATTTATCAATAAGTAATAATCGATGACATACTGCTGAGTTTTGTACTATAGTAATTTATATCACAAATACACAAACACATACAGTAGTGCAGCATTCCATGGTAATAGTCATGCTGTATAATACTGTTTGCCAGAAATATATGTGTATATATAATGGTGGTGCCATAATACATGAGGTAACATGGTAGCCATCTTTTTTTTCCTGTAAGTACAGATACTCACAGAATGAAGTAATAAACTAATGATGCAATTCCCAGAAACTTATACCTGTTGTTATGTGACACAGGACTATTTTCTCAGAAACAAAATGTGGTAACAAATCTCCAGCTATAAATGTGAATTTTGTGCATTTAAATATAAACCAAATAAATCCTTTCTCTGACTTTGTTATTTTCAGCTTGATCTTTAACATGTAAACTCCATATCTTTCTACCTCTCTGAGTATGCCCCCTGTGTATAATCCTTAGAAGTGTGTATTATGGCAAATAATTGCTATGTACTCTCTCTAGAGTCCTCTTATTATTTGTATTTATTGCTTTAAAATATATATGTAATTAGAGGCAAATTTTCTAGAGGGAAATTGTAAGTGTATAATTTTACATTTCATTTTTATAAGATAAAATTATGACTTAGACTAATAATCTAATAATTATTCCAGGTAAACAATTGTGTGTGTGTGTGTGTGTGTGTGTGTGTGTGTGTGTGAGTGTGTTTATTAGGAGTGGTTTTGGTCACTTAACTTTTTTTTCTTCTATAACACTTAAAGTACACATTATATGCTCAACTTTTAATTTAAAAAAACTCAACATGTATTAACTGAACTAAAAGATTATTTATATTACAGGTGAGCAGTTTAAGGTAGATCCTATCACCCTTACCTCTTTGTACTATCTCAAGAAAGAGAAAAAAAGTTCAGCCAAGCATTTTAATGGAGTCAACAAAGAGGCTTTATCAGCATTTCCAGTCACTTAATAATGGTCAGGAATAATGATCATTGCCACTCAAAATATTTAAGATACTGAAGTATAATTTTGAATGATTATGCCTTATCCTCACCAGTAGTCCTCAGTGAGAGATGTTCTATGACTTAAACAAAGAGGGAGTGGATATAGAGGGCAGTTAGCATTATTTGATACAGTTAGTTTTACTTAGTTCAACATATGGTTCCCAGAGTGGTAATATTGGGTAGTATTTTTTTTCTTATTTTATTCTTTTATTCTCAGGAATCTTTTAAAAATCACTCAGTCATCATCAAGAGTATTTTCAGCTTTTGCCTGAAATTTACCAAATAAGCCTGATTGAATCACTTTTTCATAGCCTTATATAAAATCCTGGTTACAAATTATCTTTTATAAGCTAACACAAATGTCAGAATGTATGATTATACACTGATAGCATTCCTAACCTGTTGATTATTAAGCATGTGTAATATAAACATCATGGAAAGGACAAATGATCTAAAAAACATTTCTTTTAAATGCAAGTTTGTAGTAAAAAACTAGATAACATACTGCCTTAACATTTTTTTGTTTTAAATTATAAAGAAAGAGGTAAAATCTGATCTAAATGAGCTTCAGTGACTTGATATAGATCTGAAATACTAGATGTTTCCATAGAAAATGGATTAGATTATTTCCAGCATATAGACTAAATTTTTGATGATATGAATTATTAACAATAGCAAGTGAGGGATTGTAGTTTTCTAAATATATAGTACATGTGTGTGTGCAATATTGTATTTAAATATATGAAATGATGTAGTGAATTACCTTCTTCATCAGAGTTACTAGTAAATATTTGTATAATATTTGATAAAAACAACATTATATGAACAGAATTAAATTTTACTTCCAGTTATACTTTTAGTTTTTCAAGTACAGATAATTCCATGCATAGCTAGGAATGATTTAAAACAACACATTTATCTAATAACAGAAAAGAGGTTATAACAAAATATCAATTTGTAATAATGAGGATAAGACAACCTAATTTTGTAAAAAACCATGGAACTCAGCTTATTCTCCTAAAATTTGACAATACAAAAGAAAATACTTCCTATTATGTCCTATGTCTCAAATTGCATATCAATCTCAATTTAATATGTTGCTTGAAAAGAAACAAAGGGTCAGAAACTAAGAATGTAATCTTGATTTAAGAGGAATAAAACTGATGGTACCTTTTTGATTATTTTAACCAAAAATGTTCATTGCAATTTTAACATGCTTGTACCATCTTTGATAACTAGGCATATGCTGTGACTTCAAATAATAAGACAAGGAACAGCTCTCAACATGGAGATGAGCAAGAGGAATGACAAAGAGCTTCTACCTAGAGATAATGAGAATATAAGGCAAAAATATTGATGGCAAAAAAGAAAACTTGCTGTGAGGCATTATGATGTAAACCTTACTTATATAGTTGATACTTTTTGAAATTTTCCTCATAATGACATGATCTATAAATACAGACTGTTCAATTCCTTCAAACTTTATTGTATTTTCCTATTGTGTGCTGTCAAGGACTTTGTGGAATGATTACACAAAACTACATTATTCCTTTGTAGAAGCTGGTAAGTAAATACCACCATAGAAACATCGTGCTGGGAATACCTATATGGGAAGCTTTTTTTTTTTAATAAGGATAATACTTCTTTAATGAGATTCAGATGATAATGACTATGGTTTGCTTGTCATGTGTTTTTCAAGGTATTTGTCTATTTAGTCTCAATTTTCAAATTTATTGACCTAAAATGTCTGTGATATTTTATTAATATTTTAGTATAGGTATAATTTTTTAGTGCTATTGCCCATTTTATTCCTGAAATTAGTAATTTATGTTTATTTCATTTTTCTTGGTTGATTTTGCTCTGCATATAATTGTTTTTTTTTCCTCCCACAAATTTCCCTGTCATATATAGCAGCCATATTTTATTTTGAGTTCTTGAAGATATTAACAATCATTGCTTTAAAGATTTTGTCTGCTAATTATAACCTTTTGATTATCTTGTACCAATTACAACCTCTTGATATACTTGTAGTGGCTTTCTATTGAATATCTGTATTGTTTTCAATGGGTCACAGTTTTTTTTCTATTTATTTATATACCTAGTAATTTTTAATCATGATTATATTGTGTGTCATATACTATAGATTGTCTGATTCTATTATCTTCTCTCCATTAATTATGATTTTTCAGCAGACAGTTAACTTTGCAGGTTTGAATGCTAGACTCTTAGTGCTCTGAAGTGAACAACAGCAGCAACTGATCAGTTATTCTATCTGCCCAGTGGCTGTCCTTAGCTGGGACTTTGGATTCTTTCCCAAAGTTGCATATCAGAAGGGTCAAATAGAAATTTGGAAAGACTATAAGCAGACATTCAAGTTTTTTCTGTGTGGCTTCATCCTTTATGAGATCTCACTTTTCATTTTCTCGGTGCTTCTCTTACCTCACAGTTTACTGCTGGACTTCTCACACCATAAGGCTGTGATGCTGCTCATGTCCTACAAAGCTCACTGTGTGTAGTGTCCCTTAAGTAAAAGCCATATGCATGTAAATTTTTGCAGTGCCCTACTTTTAATAGTTAACTCCTTTCCAATTCATAACTTTTTATTGTGCTCTCATGCGTTCAAATAACTTTCAATTTAATATTTTGTCCAGATTTTTATGAGTGTTTATTGCAGAAAGTTAATGAAACAAAAGTTGCTCTCTCATTGCAGGAAGCAAAATAACATAACGTTTGACCTTCATTTCCTAATTTTATTGCTTACATAAATATATGAGTTATATACTTTAGATATTTACATCATATAAGATGCATGGACATATCTGAATATCATTGCACTAAAATATGTATGCTATGACACTAAGAGAGCATGAGATGACTTTTTATTTTAAACAGAATGGTTATATACTCATTTTGTAGAGAAAATAGAGGATAGAAACATTCTCGTATGATTATAAGAGAATATTTTTTGAAATACAAAAATTTGTATTCAAATATTGATTATTTAATTTTGTGGATACATCATCTGAAGCAAGTCACTGAACTTCTGAATCATTTTTTATATTTGTAAATTAGCATAATAAACATCTGTGACATTTGACTCATAAACTCTAATGAAGGTCAAGTGACTTTAGTATGGCAATTTTAGGTTTGGCAAATATCTCAAATCAGTATGTCATCTATTCCAAACTTCCTAAGTTGACCATGACACCATGACATTTGACTAGCAAAAAGGTGAATGGAAATAATTTTTTCTGGCTATTACACTCACCATAAAGAGTTTATGACAGAGTTATCATGCATTGCAATCAATTAAAAAATCCACACTGGATAATGTGCTTTAATCAGGAGGGATACTGATGGGAGTTTTTGTCATCTTTTTACCAAAATAAAATGAAACTCTGAGGAGACTATGCTGGATGTTTTATTTTTGCCTTCTCTTGACCATGGTGGAATAAACAAAGCCAAAAATGTTTCTGAAGACCATATCCATACTTTGCACTTGTCAACTGTGCTTACAAAGTAAACTCTAAGGAATGATCTAAATCTTTTGGAAACTAGGGGTGTATAGCTCATGGAGGAACACTGGCCTAGCATGAGTGAGGTCCTGTGTTTAATCTTCAATACTGCAAAAAATAAATACATAAATAATAAAATTTCCCCCAACTAATACACCTAAGTTTTGTGATACATATTTGAGATCAAGAGATTCTAAAGGCTTAATTTGACCACAGATCCTTTGTCTTCCATCATTCCATCAGCAGTGGTTATGAATAGTTCCGCCCCTAGTCTTCTTCTTTTTACAGTAGGATTCAAACATGACTCACACCACTCTGAGTGCTGCTTCCTTTAAAACACCCTAAGTTTTTCTGGGCCTCCATGTACCTCAGAACCACTATTGAGAACATTGGAAGCAGCCCCTAGAACTCTAAGTTCCTTCTACCACACTCTTAATCACAGTACTTGCCCAGCCTTGTCTGATCTGAATATTTCAGAAGTACTTTGCATAAGCCTACCCCTTCAGAGTTTCCATATCTTAGAAAAATGAATATTTTGTTCTTCCAGTTGGTAAGGACAAAAAAAAAAAAAAACTGAAGTCAGCCTTGACTTGTTTCTTTTGCTCATACTTCCTATCTATTTCTTTGGCCTATCCCCTCAAGTCTGCTGTTAGAACATATTCAATAACTTCTTTTCCACCAACATCTGGAACCAATACACTGTCATCACTATGTGGAATTTTATTGCCATTTCACTAGTCCCACCATTCTATCCTTTACTCCTTAACATCTGTCATCAAAAATAATAATAGAAATGATACCTTAAATTTAATTGAGATCACTTCTAGTTTCTCAGAGCAAAAATACCTTGCAGCTCCTTCGATATGGTAACAGATCTGACTGCACAGTAAATAACTAGGGATTGCAAGTATTTTCAAATTTATATTGCCATCCTCAATAAAATCAGAATCTCTGTAACCCTGATTATTTTTTCTTTCCTGCAATCTTAGCCTAGTAAACCGACTGCCTCACTTTGCTCCAATCACACTAGCTTCCTTGGTGCACTTGGAACTCTGAGGCACAATTTAGGATGAGCTCTTTTGTTCTTTGTTAATCTTTGTTATTGCAATAACTGTAGAGCCTTGGAATGGTCTTGACACATGCTAGGTTCTTATAAATAATTTATAAATGAAAAGAAGTACAAGTGTTTTGTGGATAGGGTGTTTAAAAGAAAGAAAATCTACTAATGTTCCCATAAGAGACAGTATTCAATATCTGCCAACTCCTGAGAAACCGAAACAGTTCTGATATTGTTAAGTTTAAAATTTTTGTTCATGGCTTCTGTTCTTCACTTTCTCAAAGTTTCAACATCAGAGAAGGCATAAGTTAAAAACTAGGGAGATAGGTCAGGGTGTGGAGGGGTCACAAGTTAAAGACACAAGAAAACTATAGAAGGCTGTCAAATAAGTGGAAAGGAAGGGAAATTTAAACTTGATAAAGTTTACAATTTTTCTTATTTTAATGGATATAATAATCACTAAATTAAGGCTATTTCTTGAAATACATGGCTGAAGAATGGTTGATTGATTGATTGATTGATCGATATTGGGGAGATTGAGCCTGGGGCACTTAAGCACTAAGCCACACTCCCAGTACTGATTTTATATTTTAACTTGAGACAGGGTCTCACTGAGTTTTCTAAGGCCTCACTAAGTTGCTGAGGCTGGCTTTGAACTTGTGATGCTCCTAACTCATCCTCCTGAGCCCTTGGGATTAAGGCAGGTGCCACCACACCTTGATGTTTTAAAATTTTAACTGATAAAGAAATCTTGTGGGGCTTATTGAAGATCTCATCTGACGGATCACAATCAGTTACAAGAGCACTTGTAAGAAAAGAGTTGCTGTTTTCTATTTTACACTCCAAATCCAATTGAGAAGTAGAATATTTAATACTAGCTAATATTAGTAATAAATAATACTATATTTGAAGATTGGGTTAAGAGAATATAAAAATAAGCAGACATTATTATTTATTTAGTTAATCCATTTCAAAACATTCTCACATAGCTAATTCTTTTTTTTTTTTTTTGCTTATTGTGTAAGAAAAAATATATTCTCAAAACATGTCCAACCAGTAATAATGGTCAGACATAACTTATTATTACAGTTTCCCAAGTAACTTTTTTCCCATTGTGGTTTTTCTCTACTCCATTTTTATTTCTTCTAAGTGCTTTCTCAATTTTACCTTAATATTATAAAAGCAATTCCTGGTGTGAAGGGTGATTTCACAGCTAAAATTCTCATCCACCAGTACTTTCTCTTTTTGCCCTAAATGATGATCTCTGTTTCTCCATTTAACAATTTCGAGAAAGCAACGGACCACATTCTTCTGTCTTAACTGCTGTGTGAACCAAGTAGCCAAAGGTTTTTCTGATTATAAATAAGAACAGTTTGAACTTAAGAGGCCGTTTCCTGGCTAATACCAAATAACAATTGTGTAAATTGTTACCTATTTTACACAGGTAACAATGAATACTTTTTATCTACATAGTAATGTAAAATCATCATCCCACAAAATAAAGTTTTAATAAGCAAAGTCATGTGGAACTGTGGTAAAAAGCAAGTCAAAATTATTCTTCATTTAACTCTTCTGTGAGAAAAGAATAAAATTTGGCCATGTACATATGTATATGTATGCATGTGTTCATGAGTGCATATTTGTATGTGTGAGGGTGATTTGGTTACTTGTCCAATGAGAATTATACCTTCCTCAATTATTCCATATGAAATATGAAATTTCATATAGATGTTCTTCCAGAAATGTTTGATAAATTTTAACTACCTATTACTGTTCTTCTCAGTCTTTCTGTGATCTTTGCCAAGGAAAGTAATTATTATGCTATAGGACCTTATCTCACAGATCAAGGAGAACATATTGCACATTCACCTGCATAAAGCTCTTAGAGTTTGCTGTCCTCACTAGTGTTGACATATGAGCTCAAGAGGCTTTGTAAGTGCTAACAAGAGTCCTCAAACCAGTGGATTCACCATTCCTATATATATTTAGAAGAGATGTCAGAGTGCAGACATATTTTTAATGAAGTTTTTGTAAAAGATAATAAGAAACTAAATTTCTTCTATCTGTTGGTCATTGAGACATTAAACGTGTCTGTCATCAATTAGCAAACTGCAGGTGACAAAGTTGTGTTTTCAGTCATATTTTATTTTAATGTTGTGTGCCTACACTTTGACATTTCCAGCAGTCTGGGTTTGCATTGCCTCCAGTTTCCTGGGGCAGGTGCACTCCTCCTAGGTTGTGTCATTTGGCAGGCAATTGTGAGCTTATAAATTTTCAACAGATGTCTCCAATCAGAAGCATATGCATTGTGTAGTCAAAAGATGGATCTGGAAAAGCTGTTCTGAACAGCTGAGGGAGGGATATCCAATTCCAATGTTATTTTATCAAAAATTTAGATCTGTTTTTATTTGAAAGTGTTTCTTTTTATTTCTAGGTGAAAAATCCAAGTAAATTAAACAAACAGGAGATTATCCTCAAAATGCATTCAACTGAGAAATATACTTTTTAAAATTTAATTCTTTTATTTGTCTACATTTTCTTGATAGGATTAAGAAAAAATATTTATTTACAAATAACTTTACTTCTGTGCATGGATAAGAACTTTTTATACAATCTGTGGTAATCACTCTGAAAAAAAAAACATTTTTAATGCTTTTATTCTTTCCACAATAAAGCAAGCTTAGGAAGGGAGATGACTACTGGGAGAATGAATAATTGGAATGATTGGTTAGTTAAACTGCAATTCTTAAACTTATTTTTTCCAAATTGTTAGATTAATGTTTTATTCCGATTTCGTGATTTGAAGATAAATACTTTCATTGTGGCCACCAAGATGTAAAATGTATTGTGCTTGAATATTGTTCAAGCATATTTAGTAATATAATCTTCACAATACTCATTTATGCAGAGGCAAATGTGTGTTATTTATTGTTTTATATGACTCTAGATAGTTTTTCTAATGCCTGTATCTTGGTCACCACTGGTATATACTGGCCTAATTCTATGATCAGTACTCTATACATTCTACTTTCTTCAACCCCATTTTTTCATCCTTTCTCTATATTGTATTATGTTTACCACTCCATTTTTTTCCTACATGACAACCCATTTCAGTTCATACAATACCTATTTCACACACATACTCACCACTACATACACATATATCCATGAAACCATTATAAATATATACACAAATACTCAGGAATTCATATGCATGCATCTGGAATAATATAATGCATACCAGTTTTTGCTTTATTGGTGTTTTATTTCATTATTTGGTTCCTATTCTCAATTTTATCAAACACTCAGACATGCTCGTCAATAAACACTGACAAACATATCCACAGCAAAAATATGAAAAACAAATGTTGACACATTTGTACTAGGTATGATAATTTGTTGCTAATGTCATATCATATATGATCACAGTATTGTTTATAATATACAATATTATGACCTACATATGTCTATTTTAGTATTTTAAAATAAATCTTACCATTGTTCATTATCCAATCAATATTAAATAATGTTTTCCTGTATTTTGACATTTTTACACTCATTAGTTGAACATTAATAGTGTGCTGAATATCTAGATAGTGTGGATATAACATTGAGCAAAAGAGATGCCATGTAATTTACATTAATGAAAAGTTCTGTACCTGGGAAAGTATCCTTTCATTATGATTTTCTTTCTTAAGTCTTTCTCTTACATTGAAGAGAAAAATATTTTAGACAGATTTGATTAAAAAATATTAGAACCACTTTTAGTTTTGGTTCTCTTATAGTATAATTTTTTAGCTATTTACACATCTGGATGAACACAAAATGAGCAGGTAGAGGCCACTAAATCCTAAAGCATATAGTTATTACTGCCACTATCATCTTATCATTAGCATACTAATTGCAGTATTGTGGCAAAGAAAATTTAAATGGTTTGGTTTGGCAAGAATCCCAAAAGATCAGATGGTTTATATTATTTCCTGGAATCTATATTTTATTATCATTTCATTTTATTTCAGTTCAAAAATCACGGGAGAAATTTATCTAATGATAGGGATTTTTTTATGTTCCTCAGAAAAGAATATTGAAAATGACTCATGATTTGAAGTTTAACTTTAGACGAAATTCTCTTACGTATTTACTCAATTGCTCATATTTTATTATTGCAAATTTTGGTATAGTATGCCAATTTCTTTAAAGTTGGGTCAAATATAAATTATATCAACATGTGTTTTTTAAATTAAAAACATTGAAATTAAAAAATATTGATTTCCTAAAATTCTAAGAGAAAACTCAAATGCATTCATTCAAAGTTTTTAACTATCAAAGCCTTTTCTCATTAACCTGAACAGCAACTTAAATGTTTCTGTTAAATATTCCTCCTTTTCTAGTGCTGTTCAGTCACTGTGCAATTTTTGAACTGAAATGGAGATATTAAAAAGCTGTATAAGTATAGTGTGGAAACTAATGCAGGAGATATAAAAGGCACTGACTGGCAGGATAAATTGGACTTTGCACTTAATAGCATTGCAAAGAACTCCTTATATCAGAAAATGTTCCTCATTGCCACCAATATTGTCAAAATGAGAGGCTGAAGATATAAAAATTTGCATGTTTATTTAATTAATAATTGGTAATTTGGGGAAGGAACCATTGTTCTATTATCAACACAGCACAACTACTTTTATTTGTTTATTTGATATGCCTTAGAATAGAGAAGTTTCCTGATGAAAAATAGAGCACAAGACACAGAAGCTCTGATTGAGAATGAGGTGAGTTGAATATAGTAGAAATTGGTATGGATAGAATACAGCAGAACTGGCTATTGTTATATGAAAATAAAAAGGTAAATGTCTTCTTCTGCAGATATTAGCCAGGAGCATGCCATTTATACTTAAATATAAATTCATATTTTTTGAAAAATACTATTTTTATGAGAGTCCAGAAAATAATTAAGTAGATGTACAATGAGTAGGAACTCAAGTGGGAAAAAAGAAATTTTTCAAATAAAAGTAATTATAAAGAGCTAAGATAATAACCACATATGTACACACATAACATATATGGCATATTTAAATTTATGTTCTCATGTAGAGAGAGCCATATTTTGACTTTCACAACTCTTTGGTATAAGCATGATTGATTGTGCTTAGCTCCATTGTTGGCAGCAAGAAAAAAAATGTTGAGATACATAATTTTAAGTAGAAAATGCTGAGAACCAATAAACAATGTGAAGTAACTCGATTCAAAATATTCTAAAAATTAATGACAATTTCCAATTTTATAAAAATTCAGTTAATGTTTCCTAAAGATATAATTCGTATTCACTATAATATCTTTAATGACCAAACCCTGTAAAATCATAACCAAGAAAAATACTACATGTCATCTGCTTACCAACATTTGAGCAATTCCCCTGATAGAAAATCTCTTAGATTAAATTAATAGACTCAGTTAGAAGTTGTCACAGGATATATCATTAAAAGAAAAAAAAACAAACATGAAAATATCTGGAGGACTGAAAGAATATAGGGTGCTGATGTTTTGTTTATCTGACTGTCTATACCACCATTCTGTCATGTTGGATTACTTTTTCTTTTTCCACGATTGCCATTTTTCACAACTCATTTTATAGCTCTTTTTGTATTATATCTCCCATATAAGGTAAAAACTGTATGTAGCTAATCTAAGGATCAGTGGGTAAAAAATTTGGATTTATAATTTATGAAGGGTTTAATAATCCAAAAAATTCTGTGTATGAGTACAAAAATTGTGGAACCTGTTTAACATGGCAAATACTATTGCAATTTTAGAATATCTATTTTTTGAAAGATTATCAGAGTATAGAAGGTGAGAGAATACCCCATCTCAGTAGCACCAAAGTGAATTTAAACTATACAGTAGGCAAATAATTGCATTGATTGATCTGTCTAATTTTCATCTACTACACTGAGTAATCCAATGATAAAGGTAAAATCCACCCCTTATAATAATTCCTGCATCTAATTGACACATTATTATAATTAATTATAAAAATAATAGTTATAAGAGAAATATATTCTTTGTTTAATACATAAAGATCTATAGCCATGAAACTTTAAGTAATATGACTAAGTTCAAATCGTGTTTGTCAAAGCAAAGGAAAAAAAAAACATATAAAACATTATCCCAGTACCAAAAGAACAAAGTATACTAAACAGTGACAGGATTATTTAAATAGTAGAAGGCATATACAAAAAAATGTTCAAGGTTTATTAAAGAAAAGGAATCACAGAACAAATATTCCCAAAGACGTCAAGCACAACAGAGAAAAGAAGGAAAAAAAAAGAAAAAAAAAGAGGTGACATATAAAAATCAGCAAGGATAAAAAAAATTAAAAAGTAACTTTATAAAAAAATAGAAAATGTGTTTATGCCTACAAACAGAGCAATAATTGAGAGAGATGAAAGAAAAAGTGATTTTTTAACTCTCTCCTCTTAAATCTGTAGAGCAAGTATAGAGAACATCATTATTGTAAGAGAACTTCTGGTTAACACCATTGATGAATTGGTTTTGGTCTAGGATAGATCCAGCTGGTAGAGCACTTACCTACCATATGTATTGTTGATTCCCAACACTGGGAAAAAATAAATAAATTTTGTTTTTTTGCCATTTATAGAGAACTTCTTCTTAACCACAGAATATAGTTATGTATTTATCTCCTAGACCATTTATTGAAATAGACCTATTTTAGGCCCTAAAATAAGCCTAAAAGTATTTACAAGAAAATAATGAAATTATAAAAAGAAATTATAAAATTAAAAAAGCACATTTTTAGAATGCAGCACTATTACACACATAGTCAATTAATAGAAGATATTAGGAAATTGTGCAGATGTTTTGAATTTAAACATGTTTCAAACCCTTGTAACTCTAACTCCTGAGGTCTAGTATAAGCTGCAACTCACATAATTTAATATATATGTTAAAGTTAATAGAAAATCAGTAGAGCAAATTAATGCAATCAAAAACTTCTTTTGAGAAAAAATGAATATATTTAATATATATTGGGTGATTCTTATCAGGAGAGAAGATAGAAATATTAAAAAGCAACAAATTAAACAGATGATTTTGCTATAAGAAATGCAAAAGGGTAAATAAGAAACATTATTAACAACACTATTCCAATATATTTGATAAGAAAGATGAAATAATTAGATTGAAAAAAACACCTGCATATCAATATATACTAAAAAACGTATGCGCTTCTCTGTATATAATAATACAGTTAAGAGATTATAGTAGAACAGTCATGCACTTTCAAAAATATAAGGATTCCCTACCTTATTCCTTACAAAAATTAAATGTAGGTTAATTACAGATTACCATGTTGTCTAAATTAACCTAATTCTGATTTAAAATCCTAATGATTCACAATCAACAAATTGTAAAAAATTGTCATCTGGTTTGCATCTCTTTTTGAATTGTTTCCTGGTAAAAAATGATTTTTCTTTCAGTTTGCATGAACTATATATTCTCTTACTTGAACACTCAAAAATTAAATTTAAAATTCTCTATTTTTTACCTCAAACATTCTCTTTCCTACAACTTAATGAGTTCTTCTGTGTTTAAATTTGTGTGTAAATATCAACTGTGATTTTTAATCAATGCAACTATCTCTTCTGGAGCCATAAATATTTTGGTGCTTGATGTTCTTCAGTGTAAAAGTTGAGGAAAACATTGGCTCCTTCCAGCTGAGTTCTCTGGGGGCAGACTGGTGCCTCTGGAGTCAAGATTTCAGAAGCACCAGAAATTACACCTGACTTCCCAGGAAAACAGACAACCCAGCTGTTTTCAGCATCATCACACTCCAATGTGGGGAGACCTCAGTTCCCATTGGAGAATATCACAATCACTGAGTATATTGATAAATGAATTTTCTCTCCCTCTAGCTTATTCTTTTTCATTTATCCATGATGACTTCCTTATCATTTCTATGTTAAAAAAATAATGGATGAATATGAAAACTCTTGTACATAATATAAATAGTATGTATGAGAAAGTGAAAACGAATTTATTTTTTTCTGAAATGCAATTTTTATTTAGGGAAAATTTTATATGTCAAACAAAGTATAAATATTGTGTGGAACTGAATAAATAAATGAATCCATGCAAACAAGAGTTGAATGGTGGTTACCAGGGGCAGGAGGAGGAAGAAGGAGAATGTAGAGGAAGTCTTTGCTTTGTTTTATTTTCTACTGTAGATTGAACCTAAGGTTGCTTTGTCACTGAGCTCTATCCCTAGTACTTTTATTTTATTTTATTTTTAAATTTTGAGACAGAGTCTCCCAAAGTTGCTTAGGGCCTTATTAGCTAAGTTGCCCACACTGGCCTTGAACTTTTCATCCTCTTGCCTCAGCCTCCTGAGTCCTTGGAATTAGGCTGGATGAATAAGTCTTGAGATCAAATGCACTGCATGAGCACTAGAGTTAGCAAATTGTAGCATGTATTGGAGATTTGCCAAAAGAGTAGATTTTAGGTATTCTTGCTACCCACACACACACAAAAAGTGTTCATGTGAAATGATGAGTTTGATAATTTTTTTTCACTATAGTAGACACTTCACAATGTATATGTATATTTAAAATATCATGCTTAATGTTTTACATAGTAAATTTACATAATAAAAAAGATTAAATCAATCATGTCATGTTATTTAAAACTTTACATATGTTGCTTGAGTTTAACTTGATTTTAAAATATATATTAGTGCTATGATAATATTGAAAAATAAACATTGAAAGTTTGATTCCATAAAATTTTCTTTCCTTAAAAATGTCTGCTGAGGACATAAATAGCAATTTATTATAAATAATAAATAAATTATTATGTGCATTACGTATTAAGATTAGGACTAAACTCATAATGTATAGTTTATTTATAGATTTATGAACAATCAAAGATACTACTATGGCGAATTATTTTTTTTTACCTACTGATACATAGGTATTAAAGCTTAGCTATAATTTTTTACATATATCAAACATTTGCCAATTTGATAATGTTAGATTCGTTGAAGTATTAAAAAGTTATATCAGTTTGAAATTCAATTCTTGAAATTGACTTTGAAACTTATGTGTTTGTCCAACACTATTTTTATAAAATGAGATTATAATTAGGTAAACTTCCAAATGCTTATTATACTAATTTCACACATGACTGAACAATTTTTATTTTAGCAAATACTAAAAATAAAACATAATAATACTTTTTTCAGCTAATGAACTTTATAAATTGAAGTCTGCAAATATTAAAAAAACCACTTCCTTTTGATCATTATTTTGGTCTTAAGTAAATAGGCTCTGTGTAGTTTTTAATTCTTTTTCTACTATTAAGCACCTGGGCATTTGACAATAAGCAAAATATATATTAACTCTGGTGGGTAAAATACTACTTTTGATTTTTCAATTGAGTTTTCTATAAAAAATAAACAATAAATAAACTCTGCAGGTTAGATTAGCTAACCCTAATCCTAAGGATTCTTGGTAATGTCTGCAGATTTGGAGACAATGAGAGTAAGTACCCACTTTTTTATAAAATCAGATTAAAAATAATGGAAATACCTTCTAGGAAGAAGATGAGAATAAATAAAATGAAAAATAAATACATCTGACTTGAAAGGACATATGTTAATTATTAATCACCATTCAATGAATTAAAAGAAAATCTGAATCTTTGGCTGTCATCTTATTAATTTACTTCAAAAGCACTTGATCAAATTTCAGAAGAAGAGCAAAGGCTGCTTTCTAATAAGCAGAACATCACATTATTATATTTTCCCTTCATTTATCAATTTCTCGGTTCAGTTTATTAAAAGTAATATACATAGCAAAACATTTTCATTTCTTAAATATTAACACAAAAAACAAACTCATCTCTGAATGTCTAAAAATAACCACTAACATGGGCAAAATAAAAAGGAAAAAAATCAAAAGGAAAAAATCAAAAAAACTTTCAAATATTTAAAAGCATCAATTTCAGAAAAACAATTCAAAAGAAGAAAAAATTAAAAGTGGCACAAATTTTTGAAAATTAACATGAACATAATAACATTTTTTGAAAAGGCAAAAAATAATACTGTAAACAATGAGATTGAAATAAAACTGTGAACCTATGAAATAAACTTTAAAACCAATCAACATTGGAGAAGTAATGAATAAACTGTAAATCATGATGAAAAAAATAATTATTACTAAATATCAAAAGGCAGATGCTATATAAAAGAACAGTGTTAACTGTAGTGAAAACACTAAGATATTTAAGGAAATTAAATTAGAAGAAAGTCAATAATAATCTAACAAAAAACAAATCATCAAACTAACAGAAACCAATATGCATTAAATTATCTAGTGTAAGAACATTTTCCTAAAATAAGGGAAAAAGGGTTATGTCACAGAAAACACTATGCTTTAGTCCAAAAAAAAAAAAAAAAAGAAAAAAGAAAAAATGGAAATAAAGAAAAAGAAAGAAAAATATAAATAAATATATGTATATACACACACATAGGCAGACACATGCATTTAATATTCTTCAGCACTTAATTCTTTGAATACTTAACAATATGATTTAAACATTTTAAGGCAGATAAACTAATTTTAAATTTTAAATAGCATCTGTCAAATTAGTCAGTTCTTAAGTAGTTAACAACTCCAAATGTTTATGTCCCTAATATAAGAAACAAAATCTGATAGAACAATCCAGAGAAGTTGGCAACACCTCAAAACTGTTATTTTAATGCATGATATCAAAAATTGATATTCCAAGTATACCAAAAATTAGGAAAATATAAAATCAGTGAATAGAATTTATCAATCTCCTAGATCGTATTATGACTGTTATAGGCCAGGCAACTAAAAAATAGAAGACTAGAAAGTTGTTTCCAGTGATTACAGAATATTTACCATACTAGACTATGTTCTGGGCCATAATTTGTCTCAAATTTATCATAATTCATACCATTTCTCTGTTTATACTGAATTAAATTAGAGATTAGTACCAGAAACATTTCTGCTTTTAAATTAAATCAATAGGAAAATAAGAGTATTTTATAATGAATAATTCTGTAAACACAATATGTTGAAATTTCTGGGGGAGGCCACTACAGCAATCATTAGGGGGAAAAACCCGTAGTACTAAATCTATACTCATATTTCAGATAAGAAATGACCTCCACTTAAACCAATAAAAAGAAAAAGAAAACAACAACAAGTAAAGAAAGAAAGAAAAAATCCAGGTGTAATTTCTATGACCTGAATATAGATCATTGTGAAATTTTTACATGGTGGCTTTATGAGGGAGAATGTATGCAATCCACACCGGTCCTGATGCAGGGCCAGTGCCTTGCCTGGTTTCTCTACAGTTCCACATCTATGCATGTCTGCCTTCCTAATATAGATGTCTTTCTTTGGGTGCTACTTCATGGGTGCCTTTGCTGAGGCCATGTTCAGGTAGTTTTTTGGGAGAACTGTTTGAGGAAAGGAAAGGGAACTGGAATTGCACAGTTCTTAACTCTGATTTTTCCGCTCCTGGGACTTCCCCTTCGGTCCCCTTAATCCAGGTGCACAAAACAGCAGAAGCATTTTATTTGAGTCTACTACAGCAGGGAAATGACCTTGACCTATGTGCTCAATCACCTGACTCAACACAAGTGGCCCTTTCATAAATGGGGACTGTGGAATAGGAATAAAGTGGAGCATTTTCTGGTTTATTATCTTGTTTATACTGAATGGGTAAGTGAATAAAGGTGTGCTGGCTACTTTCCTTTCAGATTGGCCTGGTTTATTTGGTACACTGACCCTTTGCCGCTCAGCATTCGCCAGCTCCGCAGAGCTCCTGGCAAAAACAGAATAACAAACGCAATGTACATAAAAGAAAGAAACTAATGAAAGTCAGAGTCAAAATCAATGTAATAGCAAACAGAAAATGGATGGAGAACAAAAATAAAACCAAACCAAAAATGAATCCATTTTCATAAAGAACACTGAAGTTCTTAAACAGCTAAGTAAACTAAACCAGGGGGGAAATGAAAGAGAGTAGCAATGAGCAATATCAGAAATAAAAAGAGTGATTTTATTACAGTATACAAACATCAACAAGAAAACAGAGGTATTATAAAAACAATATGGCAATGAATTTGATAGCTAAAATGAAAAGAAGAAATTCCTTGAATAGACTTTCTAACCTTATGAAGAAGAAATTTACATGAACATAAATAATTCTATATCTATTAAATCTATTAAATTTGTAGTTGAAATTGTTTCCCCAAAGAATTTCTTCCATGCTCATATGACTGCACTAGAACAGTAGTAATTTTTATAAAACACTGAATGCAATAATGGTGTCAATTCTAAACAAACCTGTCCAAAATTTTGAAAATGAGAAAATTCCCCTATCATTCTGAGACCCATATTATACTGACACTAAAAGCAGATAACAGGATTACTGAAAGCAAACACAAACAAAACTACAGGTTGATATCCCTTATGTAAACAGATGCAAACATTCTAAATAACATTTTAGAAAATTGAATTCAATGAATAAAAAAATAATGCATCATGATCAAGGGGGTTTTGTCTGAGGAATGAAAGTAAATTAGAATACCCACCTATCCATTTCATCAAATTAACAAAAAGATATAACTCAACTGTGATCATCTGAATAAATTCAGGTGAAATCCAACATCTGTTCCTCACAAAATGTTCTTACAACTAAGATTACAAGGAAAATCCTCCACATAGACAAGCATGTCTATCACAGTCCACAAGTTAAATAATACTTAACAGTGACAGGATATATATATATATATATATATACACACACACACACACATATATATATATATATATATATATAGTTACCAGCATGATCAGCTAGAAGATAAGGATGATCATGTTCATCAATTCATATTCATCAATTTGACATTTTAGGATTTAGAGAGATTGTAGCAAAACAAATGGAAAATAAAAGGCAACCAAATTGAAAAACAAGAAATAATACTACCTTTAAACACATATACCCATGTTTTAAACATATCAGGAATGATAAGTGGTCTTCAACTAATTTTTTTAAATTTTAACTATTTAATAGTGTGATTTCTTTATTTAAAACTAAAAGCCATTTAGTGGTGGCAAATGTCACTTAATGTTCTAGATAAAATTTTCAAGAAAGGTACTAATACAAATTACTGTCTTTTAATCTGAAATTAAAAGTATTACAGAGACACCTATAAGGTATTTCATCAAAAATATTTTTAATTCTACCAAGCACAAATTCTTCATTGTGAAAGAGATAAGAATTGAATTTTCTGATTTCATATTTAAATATTATATTGTTAACAGTCTAAGGTTTATACTTACATACTATTCAAAAAAATAGTCTGAAATTTTCAATGACCTGATATTCTTTCTAGTATAGGCTTTATTTAAAACAATCAGTTTTGAAGTCTATAAAAGAGAACTTTCTTTAATATAAGAAACACAATTTTATGCTAATTGTTGACTAATAATACATTTTCAAATTTTATGACCATAATGTATGAGCTAGTATTCGTCAGTTAAAAAAAGTGAGAAAGGAAATTTTAAGCAAGTAAGTATTTATTCTAGGAATAAATTTTTAATTGAATAAATATATCAACATTACTATCATACATTAAATTATGCCTACATTAGTGAATAAAATCAATATTTAAATAATTTCACAGAATTAGCCTGCCTGCAAATGTCATTACTGTATGACTAAATACCATTAAACAGGCTTTCTTTAATTTCAAAATTTATCTTACAAAAGAGGCTAAACTTTTTTATGCTAATAGCCTTATTGTAAAACTATTCAGAATTTTTGCCAGATATGCATGCAAAATAATTTATAAAAACATGCAGGGAATGCTTTCCATATTGGTTGCACCCACCAGCAGTGTATGAGTGTCCTTTTTTTTCCCCAGATCCTTGCCAAAACTTATTGTTGTTTGCATGGATAATAACTGCCATTCTGACTGGAGTGAGATGAAATCTTACAGTGGTTTTGATTTACATTTCTCTAATTGCTAGTGGTGATGAACATTCTTTCATATATTTGTTAATTGATTGTACATTGTCTTCTAAGAAGTGTCTCTTCAGGTCCTTGGCCTATTTATTGATTGGGTTATTTGTTTTATTGGTGTGTAGCTTTTTGAGTTTTTTATATACCCTAGAGATTAGGGCTCTATCTGATGTGTGAGGGGTAAATATTTGCTCCCAAGATATAGGTTCTATATTCACCTCACAGATTGTTTCTTTTGCTGAGAAGAAACTTTTTAGTTTGAGTCCATCTCATTTATTGATTCTTGATGTTAATTCTTGTGGCACAAGAGTGGGGCCAAATCCCACATGATGGAGATTAGGGCCTACTTTTTCTTCTATTAGACACAGGGTCTCTGGTTGTATTCCTAAATCCTTGATCTGGTGGTACTGCAAGCAGTATGGAGATTTCTTGAAAAATTTGGTAAGGAACCACCATTTGACTGAGCTATTCATCTTTTTAGTCTAAACCTAAAGGACTTAAAATGGCATACTACAGGGACACAGCCACATCAATGTTCATAGCAGCAAAATTCACAATAACTAAACAGTGGAATCAACCTAGATGCCCTTCAATAGATGAATGGATAAAACAAATGTGGCATATATACACAATGGAATATTACTCAGCAATGAAAGAGAATAAAATCATGCCATTTGCAGGAAAATGGTTGGAGTTAAAAAAGATAATTCTAAATGAAATTAGCCAATCCCAACAAACCAAATGCTGAATGTTTTATTTGGTATATGAAGGCTGATTCTTAGTGGGATAGGGAGAGGGAGCATGGGAGGAATAGATGAACTCTAGGGCAGAGGAGTAGGAGGGGTATGGGGTTCTTAATGATGGTGGAATGTGATGATCATTATTATCCAAAGTATAGGTATAGAGACATGAATTGGTGTGAATATACTTTGTATACAACCAGAGATATGAAAAAATTTTGCTCTTATGTGTAATAAGAATTGTAATGCATTCTGCTGTCATATATAAATAAAAAAATATGCAGGGACAAAACTGGAAGTGATGACATCATTGAACATATTGGAAGTTGGTTTCTTTATGTTTACTATTTCAATTCATTTAGAGATAACACCTCTATTGAAGTAGATTTTGAAGTTTAATGGATCCATTTTCCACAAGTATTATCTACTTTTTGCTGCCTGGTAACACTCAATCACAGCAGAAGTAGCTTTTTATTCAAGAAATCACCAACTAATTTCATTTACAATTTCCACATTTTATTTTACTTCCCAAGAGCAATTTTTATCTTTTGCTCTAAAATTTTTGTATAACGAGAAATGCCAAAATATATTCATATACTTTTTTTTACTTCATGAAACTTAATATGTATATATGCTATTCTATTTTTCTGAGGCCAGCAGGAACAAAAAAAGAAAAAGAAAGAAAAATGAGAAAAAAAGAAGCACTCAATTAGTAAGTTTTTCTTCATGTATCCTAAAATCAGTCCATAAGTCTGATAATTTCTAGTCCATCTTATCTTTATTTCATGAGTTTGGCATGGTTAAATGGTACCTGACATGTAATATAAATGAAATATGACCTCTTTAAAATAGTTTTCATTTTATGTTATTAGAGATAGCATTAACTGTACTCCGCTTATATGTTCTTAGCCCAAACCTGAAGATAGGCAAAATTTTAGTATATACACAAATGGACACTTTTACCTCAGTATAAGTTTTTTGTCCCTATATATGGATAACCTAGAGTCCAGACTGGCAATGATACAACGTGACTCCATATTAATGAGAGGAAAGAGTTAGCAAACAAATATTCGTATATCTTCAACCAATAGAGCTATAACTAGAATTATAAACTTAATAATTTTTATTATCCCAGAAAGTTTATAGAAGAATTGACCCCTGATAAGAGACTTGCTCCTGTGTTTATTCCTTGTAGGCTTCCTTCTTTTTCATCCTGCCTTCTCTCCCCCAGTCTTTTAAAAGGTCTATACTTTAGGATTGCCTTATGAGTGCACTACTTGTCTCAGGGCATATATTTAGAGACATAAACTAGGCCTGTTCTGTGTAAAACAATGTATGTCAGAGAGTTCTACAACTATTATGAATCTGATACAATAATATTGGAATCTGATTATTTTGAAATACAAAGTATACAGTTTTGATGAATATTCTGACAATTTACTTATTCACTATGTACAGGTTCTTGTATATACTGCAAAGCACAATGGAATATATAGAAATATTGAAATGTTTATATAAACTAAATAATCATGAAAAGCTTAAAACTTCATATAATAAAAATGATACTTCACAAAAAAGAAAAGAAATTATCATTTTATTATATTCCTACCTTATTCTTATTTCATAAGAGTAGGTACACTTCACGTTTTGAAGCAATATGTGTTGATAAGATTTGAAAGAATTCAGATTTATGATTAAGTGCAGTGCATATTGCTAAACATTCTCTCTTTTCCTCATCTATGCTCAGACTTTGATGAGCCTCAACTTTGACTTGTATACTTTTGGTATAGATAACCACATCTGATCAGTTCATTCTTCCTCTATAGACTTGTACAAGCATTAGTATAGTTTCTAATGGCTCAAGGTAACATCCATAAGGAAATGCATATAGCACCCTAAAATTCTTTCCTGGGGAAGTTTCAGGTTGCCCAAAGAATTGATTACTATTTGTTTCAGTCAATCCTTAATGAGAGATCCCTTGTCTCCCAATCTGTGGGAAAGTGGTACCTTAATTTTAATAAACTCCATTTAGCAAACTATATGACCAAGTCACATTAAAAATCTCCCCTTCCTGATTTGAATAAATGTCCACTTAACTGACTCTGTTTAAATTTCTGCATTCCGACTCTCTATTCCCTCATTCTCCCTTGAAAACACTTTGTCATTTATGTACAAACCCAAGTTATGTTAAATTTATGCTGGATCCACTTCCACGTGAGAATCGTTTTGGAATAAAATCTAACTGCCTTAATCAATGTTTAGCTTTTTCTACTATTACAGTATATTTTTTGTGATTTTCAATATTCTGTTTTATCCCAGACTTTTGATGTATTCAATTAATTTTATTAAATGTACTCTATATGAAAAATTCTATAGACACTGGGATATGGACATTATTTATGATCTCAAAAAAGTATTATAGTGTACAAGCAAACAACAACAACAACAACAAAAACCCCTGCAAATAAAAAACTACTACAGGTTATCACACCTTCTTTCAGGAGACCTACATATTCTGCTTGTCTGATTGGCTCTCCAAGAAACATGTCAGAGCATATGATACTCCACATGACAAGTGGGAAATAAGAATAAGATATACAAAAATTTAGGGGAGGAGTGTTTAGACCACAAAAGTCAGTAACAGCAATTGTAATAAAACTAGGCAATTCCCTCTCACCCACCTCTAAGCTTAGGGACCCATGAGAGGAATACATTGGTGAGAGCTTTTACAAAGCAAGAAGTAAAAGATCCAGGTTAAATTTTGGACATAGGTACAGACAAATTGAGCAAAGACTTTTAAACCACATGAAAAGTTTTATATTTCTTTGTCAGTGTGATGAAGAACAACGGGAAAGTATTAAGCATCAGGATTAATGAGATTGATTGGTACTTTAAATAGATAATATGAGTGTAAATATATTGAATTTGGACAAATGAGTATGGAAGCAAAAAGAAGAGAATTGTAGCAATTCAGGATAGTTGGTAACACTCAAATTTCATCTCACCCTATGATGAACTCTGAAAGTTATACCTTAAGAATTGAGGGCTGTAGTTAAATAAACAGCATATCTTAGGTTGAAATATACCAGGAGTGGGTATGATGAGCATGATTTTGAAAAATTCTGGAAAGGAGATCAACTTGCTCTTCACAATATTTATAGGATGCAACAGTATTTTATTTATTTGTCACTTCATAGTCACCTTTATATTGACCAGGGTACAAAATAAAATATCTGCTAATTTGTATGAAATGGGGCTATAATTATCATATTCAATATAGGTTGCAAGTAAAAATTTATGTCCTTCAGTTTATCCACTAAATTTTCCTTGTATACATATAGTTTTCTATATAACTATAAATTAGAAATGCAGCCATAAGGTTTACTACCATGAATTACTTACAATGACAAAAACATTTATCTGAAGTGTGTTCATGCAGAAAAAAAAAAGACTTACATGATTAACTTAATAATTATCATGTAATAGGTAACCTCAGAAAACATTAAGTCACAGAAAGCTGTATATTTTATATCGTATTTACATCAGGAAACATAAAGATTAATTGTGTATTCATTAATTGGGCTTCCTTGCATTTCAGAGCCTATGTCTATTAAAAATCACCAATAAGAAATGAAAATAACTGCTTGAGATTAAATGTTATAATACATCTATCCAACAAAGAACATGAGCATAGAACATATAATAAATTATTTAAATAAAGAAAAATTTAAAGCCTATTACAAATCAGTGAGAAAAAGACAGCCTATTTTAAAAAAATTAAAAGCAAAGAAACAAATAAACATGAGTAGTATTTCTCAAAGTGAATAGCAATATGGTCATTGAGTGTAAAAAAATGCATAAAAATCTTTTTTTAGAAACTATGAATAGAAATTATGACAAAATAAAACTATATACTCATGTAAAGGCTAAACTATAGACAAAATTAACAGCTAATAGGGATCTGAAAAATAAAATGTCTTATATTGTGATGTTCTGGATATAAAGTGTTTCCCCAAAACTCACTTTTGAAAATGCAAGAATTTTTACAGTTTAAATGATCAGGTTATAAAAGCCTTAACCTAATCAGTGGATTTAACTGGGTGATAAACCTAGGGAGGTAGTGTGTGGCTATAGGATGTAGGTCATTAAGGATTTGCCTCTGGGATTTAGATTTGTCCCTGGTGAGTAGAGTTCTCTCTCTATTACCTGGTTCCATGTCCTGAGCTGGTTTTCTCCTCTACTCCTTTCCACCATGATGCTTTGCCTCATCTCAGGTCCAGAGCAATGGAGGTGGCCTAGGATGAACTGAACCTCTGAAACCATGAAAGCCAAACAAACCTTTCATCCTCTAAAATTGTTCTAGTCAGGGCTTTTTGTCACAGCAGCAAAAAGTGCATTAAGACACATGATTTAGTAGAAGCTTAAATTATTTTAATCACTTTTGAAAAACTGTGTGATAGCATTCTTAACTGAAGTTAAAGAAGAAATGACTCAGAAGCTCTAATTTAGGGCCTATTCTCAAAAGAGTGCTTGTGTCAACCATATTAACATAATTGGTTGTTATGTTTTATATTTGTTAAAAGCTAGAAAAGCACTAATATATTCTAAGTAGTACATTTTATAAATAAATCATGGTTATATTCATAAAATGAAATCTTCAAAGATTAAAACAATTGTTGTTATATAAAATAATATGAAAAAATCTTCAGAAGTTAATTTTGATCACAATAAGAGAATCACATAAGTCAACAGTTCCTATTACTCCATTTTTAAGACAAAAGCATAGATCTTTTAAATAATCAGAACAGTGATTATCTTTGCATGTCAGGTAGCATTAAATAGAAGCAGAAGAAGATATCCTTGAATAATCCTAAAAAAGTTCTAGTTTTTACTCTAGATTTTATGCTACATAAATAGATAAGTAACTATTCACTAAACTTTGTGTGAAGTTATTATATAATATATGTAAATTGTGCCAAAACTAAAAAAATCATGCATAAATATGTACTTAGAAGACATTTTTAAATATGTACATATAATTATGCAAAGAAATGAACATGAGCAAAGTTTTAATTATATTCATATCATTAAGGTTATCCAGTTTTACGGACTCCAAGAGAACTTGGTCAATCAGCAGTAGATAGGAGTTCTATTTCTGGTAAATGTGCATTTTAGGGTGGTGTAGCAGAAGAAATGCATATGTGGTTGGGCAATTTTAAAATATCAATCAGGTGAATATGTAATTTTTTAAAAAAATATAAAGAAATTATGAATTAAAAATTAAATCTGTAAGATTCTTTTCAATAATAATCGATGGCAAAATCTCCCAACATATGGCTGATCCTTAGAAACCAAAGTGAAAGCTGTCTGGTTGAATTGTTTCCTACATCTTACTTGGGCATCAAAATACAAATTTCTCTAAAAAAATTCAAATATAAGAGCTATTTTCTTGTTGTTGTTGTTGTTTGTTCTGGGAAACACTTGTATTCTCTCACCTGAAGTTACATATACATTGAAGAGAACTCTGATTCAAATCTTACACTTGATAATATCTAGCTATTCACCTGTGACCGTTCTTGTGTTAAATGTTTGCTGATAATAGAAGCATGCTGCTGTTGGGTTTAAAAATGGAGACCCTACAGTGAGACTGCCAAGTTTCTAAGCCTGATGCTGCCACTTTTTGTCCATTGTGCTTTAGGAATTTTTTTTAATCTTTCTTAATGTCTTTTTCCACTTCTATAAAATGGAGGTATACTAACACAGATTGTGTCATAATGTTTTTCAATATTAAATGAGCTAACATATGGGAAGAAATAACCTGAACATTCAGAAGTTAATGAATATCCAAAATATTTGTCTATTTTAGTATTATTTGCATAATATTATTATTACCCAAATGGAGATAAAATAAAATTTTCTAAAACCGAACAAAGGAAAACAGTTATGCTTTTCTTTAATAGGTTTATTGAAGTATGATTATAATACAATATGCCATACACAATTAAAATTTACACTTTATTTAAATGTGATATATGCGTGAAAATGTGAAATAAGTTGTAAACATATCCATCAAATCCCAAATTGAAATACTTCTCTCACACTGGTTGATAGACTTAAAGTACTCTTCTTTATTTCCTGTATAACTTTACAATCAATTTTAAATACATGGTATTGCAATTCCCAACTATAATTTTGTTTGGAGATGTTCTTTGAAGCACAGAAATAATTTGCTGCATCTATTTTGAAGTTGTGTTAGTAGGTGCACACATGTTTAGGATTTAATGTCATCTTGAAGCATCACTAACCCACTTAACAATATGAAAGAGTTTTATTTCCATCCTGAGTACTTTGATATTCACTAATGTCTAGTTTGTCTAATACCAGGTATATGCCATTTTAATGCAATTTACTTTATTGAATTTATTTTTACAAACTAAAAACGTGTGGCAACCCTGTAATAATCAAGTCTATTCGTACCCCCTTTTTTTTTTCAGCAGCATGAGCTTACTTTCTGTCTCTATGTTAACCTTTTGGTAATTCTCAAATTGTTCTGGACTTTTACATTATTAATATATCTGTCATAGTAATTGGAGACCAATGATCTTTGATGTTATTATTGTAATTGTTTTGGGTCACTAGAAGTCATGCTCATATGGCAGTTAACTTAATTTCTACATGCTGTTTTTTTTTTTTTTTTATTGTTCCACTGAGCAGTCATTCCCTATCTTTCTTCTTCTCCTTGGCCCTCCTTATTCCATGAGACATGACAAAATTGAAATTGGACTAATTCCTCTATTAAGGCTTTTGTGTGTTCAAGTGAAAGAAGGATTCTCATGTCTCTCATTTAAGAAACAGAAATGGTTAGACATAGTAAGGAAGACATATTGAAATCTTAGATAGGTCAAAAGCTAAGCTCCTTGCATCAGTTAGTCAAGTTATGAATGCAAAAAAAAAGCTCCTAAAATAAATGAAAAATTCTACTTCAGTGAGCCCATGAATGATAAGAATGCAAAAGAACTTTATTACCAAAATGAAGAAACTTTTAGAGGTATGAATAGAAGGAAGATCAAATGATTCATAATACTCCCTTATTCAAAAACCTAAACTTGTGAAAGGCCCTAACTCTCTTCAATGCTATGACGGTTTGAAGAGGAGAGAATCTTGCAGAAAATATGTTTAAACCCAAAGGAAGCCATCTCTGTAATGTACAAGTACAGTTCTAGATTAGCAAGTAGTGCTAACATAGAAGCTATAGCAAATTATACAGATAACTTATGATAATTGATTATGATGGTTATGTTAAACAACAGATTTTCAATATAGATGAAATAGCCTTCTTTTGGAGGAAGGTCCCATTTAGGATTTTCATGGCTAGATAATCAAAGTCAATGCCTAATTTTAGAGCTTCACAGGACAGATTGACTCTTTAGTTAGGTACAAATGCAGTTGAGGATTTGAGTTGAAATCAACACTCATTTGCTGTTCTGAAAATCCTAGGGCCCTTGAGAATTATACTCAATCAACTCTGCCTGTGCACTATAAATGGGACAACACAATGTGAATGATAGTGAACCTATGTTTACTACATGATTTACTAAATACATAAGCACATCATTGTTTTATGTGATCTACTGATCAGAAGAGAAAGAAAAAGAGAAAGGAAGAAAGATTCCTTTGAAAATATTACCCTACAATTATCTCCTCACACAAAGGCTCTGTACAATAGAGGTGTACAATGAGAAATAGTAAGGTTATTTTCATGCCTTCTAATGAAATATTCATTCTGTAGCCCATAGTTCAAGAAATAATTTTGACATCCAAGTTTTATTTAAGAAATACCTTTAGTCAGACTATAACTGTTTCACAAGGTGATTACTAAGATAGATCTGGGCAAAGTAAATTAAAAAACCCTTCTGGAAAGGATTGATCATTCCAGAGGACATTAAGAACCCTCAAGATTCACAGGAGGAGGTTAAATTAATATTACTAACAATAGTTTGGAAAAAGTTTATTCCAACCCTCATGGAGGACCTTGATTGGTTCAAGACCTCATTGAGTGTGGAAGGAACTGCAGTGTGGTAGAAAGAGCAAGAGAACTAGAATTCAAAGTGGAGACTGGGGATGCAATTAAGTTGCCCTAATATGAAAACATGATAATGGATCCCGGGTTACTTATGGATCAGCAAAGACAGTGGTCTATTGAAACAGAGACTTCTCACTGAAGAAGCTGGTAAAGGGACAACAAAGAACTTAGAATGTATCATATAATTATTTGAGAAAGCACCAGCTGAATTTGAGAATTTGGGTTTAAAGAAGTTTTACTGTAGGTAAAATGCTATCAAACAGCATCATACACAACAGATTTATCTTTATTAAAAATATATACTTTTTGTATAATGGATGTACAAACTTCATTGTTATCTTGAGAAATTGCTACAGTCACCCACAGCTTCACCAACTACAATCCTGAACAGTCAGCAGCCTTCAGTACTGAAGTAAGAACCTCTACCAGCAAAAATATTAAAATTTGCATAAGGCTCAGATGATTACTGACAATTTTTTTTAACCCAAGCGAGCTTAACCACTGAGCCACATTCTTGGCCCTTTTATTTTATTTTATTTTATTTTATTTTATTTTATTTTATTTTATTTTATTTTATTTTATTTTAACAGGGTCTTGCAAAGTTGTTTATGGCCTCACTAAGTTGCTAAGTGTAGCTTTGAACTTGTGACCCTCTGCCTCAGTCTCCTGAAACACTTAGATTATAGGCATACACCATGGCACCTGTCTTGATTACTGACAATGTTAAATTAAAATAAGTGAATTGACTTTTTTAAACAGGATGCAATTGCACAATTATACTATGGTATAAATATATCTCTTATATGCACTGACAAGTTAAAACATTCATGTGATCCACTTTATTGAAATATTTGGTTCATTGTGGTGATCTGGTACCAAATCCTCAATGTCTCCAGAGTATGCAATTATTAATACATGCTCCTACAGAATTATTTTTAATACTTTAAACATGATATTGTATTTATATCCTTTGTTTTTAACTTGGCTATATTTTTGATCAAACATTATATCGCAGTAGGTTTTTAATTTGATTTTTCCATCTCTGTAATTTACTTGATTTTTTAAGTTTACTGATATGACTAGGTTTAAGTCAATCACCTTGATAATTGCTTTTGTGCTTTATCTTTTGTATCCTTTCACATCTTTCTGACATTGTTTTTGAGTACGTGTAAATTTTTTTTCAGTCTATATTTTACCTTCTTTGCTGTTGTATTGTCTATACCCCTTGAATTGTTTTAATTGTTAATTTAAGATTTATAGCACATATCACTCCTGATCATAGTCCACAAACATGCACAATTTACCACTTATTGTGCATTATGAGATTTCTAACATAATATGTATCCATTCACTTCTTACCAGACTTCTTGTGTTATCACACATTATTTTTTCTACTTAAGAAGCCCAGATGATGATAGGTGATGGTATTTTTTGTATAGTAATATTTAAAAATATTTAAATAATTAGAAAAACTTACATAGCTATCTATTGTTACAACATTATCTTGACACTAAAATGATAGAATTATGGAATGGGAATAGAAAACTTTTAACTGACTCCATGTTGAGAACAGGTGGGTAAGAACAGGACCTGTTTTGATCATATATATAGGGATTTCATGTTAGAAATCTTATACCAAATGATATTCTTATGTTTATGACAGAGCCTAATATTCACCATGGTACACTGTAGAGATAAAATCTGCTTATAATACTTAAACACTTCAGTCAAGTTGGTAAATAGCTGTCATTAATCTTCACCCTCAATCACCTGAGGATTCAGTAGCTAAGTCTCTTTGCCTGGAGCTATAAATGCAGGGAGTTTTAAAAACCTCGTGTAATGGGGATTTAGAAAGATCCTTTATCTATGAGTCTGAGATCTTGTATCACTGTTGATTAAGATGACCAGTGCTATAATTAATGTTGAAAGTGTCCTATGTCCCCTAAAATGGTTCTTTATTTGTTTCCTTTTTTCCTGATCGCTTACAGTTCCACTGAATTCTTTCTTTGATGTTTTTTGTTAAACCTTTGTAATTATTAATTATCACTTCTTCCTTTAGCAGGCAAACTTTGCTAATAACCATTTCTACTAAATATAACTTTCCTCTCAACTTGATTATTTTTACCCATGTTGTAATGAAATATTTTCAGGATAATGAACCAACCTGACATGAGAAATCAATACATGATATTTTCTCTGCTGGAAAACTATAAATAACAGGAAAGATGATGTGAATATTTTATGACTAAATTTTAATATGAGAAAGAATAATAGTTAAGAAGTAAAGTTCCTTTTGAAGACCTCTTCCATTCCACCTCCTTCTTTCTACTTCAAAGTTTTCTAATTTTCCTAGTCCTATAGTATATCTTAGTACAAAAGACATAGTTAAAGAAAATTATATTTTGTTTTCCATTAAATAATTTTAATATTTTTTCTGATAGAAGTTTTATATTATGTAATATTTATATTTTAATAGTAGTTCTTTTAACAATAGTTTTTGGAAATGAGAAATTTTATGGAGCCTAGAGAAAGTATTAAATATTGCATTATACACATGAGAGGAGTTTAAAAATTCACTTCTGTACATGTAACAAATTGTTTTGATTTAATTCAGAAAAAAATTCAACATAATTCCAGGAAACAGAATATCACTAAAATGTTTATTTATACAGGCAAATCTCAACCTGTGAGTTTTATAACATCTCATGAATCAGCACAGAGTGATTCAAGGTGTTAAATATTTGTGAATCTTAATTATAAATGTGATAGTAATTATTACTTAAAGTGTTCTTCTAGTTTATTAATATTTTCTGATATATTTGGGGTTTGACATTTTTGTTTACTCTTATAACTATCATTTAAATTTTATTTGGTAGGTTTGGTTTTCCCAAATTACTGTTTCAAATTGTTTTTACTATTATTTTCTTAACAAATCAATACTTTACAAGAGAAGAAATAAGTGAATGAAAATATATTCAAAACCAACACAAACTACTTCAACATTTTTAATTTTTTTCAGTTAATTTAATTTTGACCTTCAAATTACAAAGAATTTCCTCTGAAGTTTTTAAAATTTTAAATTAAACTGGTAAAACCTAGCATATTTAGCATTAGTTGGGTTCTTAAAACTAAGTGTCCTTTGAAAGTGTGAAGTCAGCACAGTGTTTGAAGTTTCAGACACTTTTGTAGTCATTTCAAACATATTGTCGACCATATAAAAGGTTATGCTTTGCCCTCAGTCCATGCATATAGAATTCTGATTGATGTCAATGGAAGCCATGTGCAAAGTTTTCAGACACTGTACTTTGAAACTTTATGGTGTTTTCAGAATATCTTTGAAGTCTAGTTTCTGTGGAAAAATATAAAGTCTAAAGAGTAGCTCTTCAGGGCTTATTCTTATCCACTGAGAACATGTTTAGATTGCCTGTTTTAAATGCAGAGCTAGGTTAGAATTCTGTAAATGGAGTATGCTTATAAACTAGTTGATTACTACAGGATTATTTTTATCAAGTTCAACTGCTAGACTTGGAGACAACAGTGGCACAATTTGTACTGCTAATCTGAGTTTTTTTACATATTATCTGTGGGTATGCTTCTGCTGTAATGGTGAAAGATATACATTGCACAGTTTGCCTGTGTGTGTGTGTGTGTGTGTGTGTGTATGTGTGTGTGTGTGTGTGTGTGTATAAAATAGACTAATATTAAAATTAAATTCATCATTACTATTAATTTTATCTGTAAATATCTTGAACAAAACAGTGGTATCACCTTTGCATTAACATATCCATTGGAGACTTGGACTTTTACATTATATGAATAAAGAAGATATGACTTTTTAAGAACATTTAAAAATTTTGATTTATTTTTATAAATATAGTCAAATGAAAACTGTTTAAGTTGAGGAAGAATAACAAACCCACTTTACTAATATTTAAAATACTTCATTGGGCTTGCAGTTTCAGAAGTAAAATTAATTTTATGAAGAAATACTCACCAGTTTATAAGAAATTTTGTTAAAAAGTTTCATTAATTTTTTTTCCATGTCAAGACTCAGCTGTTATTATTCAAACTCTAATGCCCCAAACTGTACTTTTTAGCTAATTATGATTTTTGTTTTGAAGTACAATTAAATATTTTTAAATTTTCTGAATCTGTAAGATTTTTCTGTAGCAATCTATGACTCCTCAGTACCTAAGACTAATTTGCACAATTCAGGTTCAATATCCTTGACAGCTCAATAAACATGAGACTGATAATCTATCTCATTGTAACTGGAGAAAAATGCTGAAACAGCACTCAACAACTATAATTCTTTTTGAGATAAAAGAAAGCTGAAGTGAATCTTTCACAGGAAACAAACCTTCATTGTGTTGGGTGTTTAAGGCTGATTAGAGTTCAGTATTAAAACAATTGAAGACGCAAGACAAAGGTTTAACATGGAAATATAAATGACATATTTTATTTGCTTTTCATTATTGTATTACATGGAAAATTATATTTTCTGTGGCATTAATTATTCTTCTAATTACCTGTTGGTAAGAAGTTGCTTAAACAGTGCATAAAACTTTTACATCTCATTTTTCCTGCAGTTTTTCAAACCATTTCTAAAGCCATATTATCCACCATAAATTTACAGGTGATCTGTGTCTTTCCTGATGCTTTAAAGACCTAAGAAAACAGAAGTTTGAAGTGGATAGCTTCCTCAAAATATTACAAGCTTGAATTATGTCAGCTCCTAAAACCATGAGACTATGTTCTCTCACTATTGCTACTTGTAAAGGCATAGTTCTTTTTTCATCTCCTTCCCCTGGATATCAAATAAATTATTTTAAAATTTAGTATTCTTTAGATTATTTAAAACCATGCACTTGAAGATACCTTTTTGTTTCCATGCTGCAAAACATCTCTTGAGTCAAGAAAATACAATATCTTGGTTAGAATCCTGCAATACATGGATCATAAAATGAAAGCATAGGATAATGAAAATTTTCATCTTAAATAATCCATCCACAGAAAAACAAAGTAATTGATCTAACTCAAACACCAAAAAAATTGCCTTCAGAATTATTGTATCTCATGATACTGAAATTTCTATTTCCATGTTTTTATGTTAGTACTGATCATGGGGACAAAACTTATGAAGAAAACACATGGGAACTAATTATCAGACAATAGTGGTGAGCAATTCTTTTGATGTGCTTCCATATTACCAAATTTTAAGTTTCTAAACATAAATTCTGTGACATCACCCACCCTCAATTCCATTTGTTTCATTTTTATAAAAGACACTAACAAACATGCCTTAGTCAATATGTGCTGTTCTGGTATGTCTTGTTACATAGTGTAACAATACTTAAATTGCAACTTAATTTGAACCAATACTATCCAAAATAGGAAATTCTGTCAGATTGAAAATATAAGATTGTAGAAATAAATAAAGTTCAGCAAAACGAGAGCCAGCAAGAACTATGCATTTGAAGCATGCTAAAAGTGAGTGACAATCATGTTTGGCACATGCAAAGGTAGAGGAATTCACAGTATAACTTTATTGTGGATAAAGGGTAGCTTCATGTCTGTCCTGTTGGAGGCTGCTGGCACATATTTAATGTAGTCTAATATAAAAATCTAGTTCCTTTTTGCAAAAATTACTAGCAAAACAGAACAGCCTGATCTAATGATTGAGACATGATCCTGGGTATTTATAGCCACCTCCTGTGTGATCTTGAAAAGATCATGTGACTTACTTTTTCATGGGTGTTTCATTGAATAAATGCATTACAGTAGCAGCTGTGTACTATTGTTATAAGATACAAATAAGTTAATAACACTATACATTTAGAATATTGTCTAAAATATTAGAATTTCTCTAATTAATGAGAAAGTGAAGTTTTATCACTTAAAGGAATGGACCCTAGAAAAGGTGTTAGGAGATTTTATTTATTTATTTATTTGTTTGTTTGTCTATTTATTTATTTATTTATTTTCAGTACCAGGCATTGGACTCAGGTGTACTCGACCATAAGCCACATCCCCAGCCCTAATTTTTTTGTACTTTATGTATAGACAGGTTCTCATTGAATTGTTTAGTGCCTCACCGTTGCTGAGGCTGGCTTTGAACTTTCAATTGTCCTGTCTCAGTCTCCCAAGCTGCTGTGATTAGAGGTGTGCATCACCACACCTGGCCCAGGCAATTTTAAGTGTAACAATAATTTTATTTCTTGGGGGAAGAAAATCACAATTCTTTCAAGGTTGTTTAATCAGACATAGAATATATCAAAGTTCTGAGTTTTTGTTTATGTGTCTAACTTTAATCAAACTTCTAGCCCCCCCCCCAAAAAAAAAAGCTGAGTCTTTATCATAGATTGGTCCAACTTTAGATATATATATATGTAAGTCTTTGACATACAATTGTACCCCAAGGTCTCAGATACTAAAGTTATGGCGAGAATCTTGGAGTGATATTGGAAGGAGGCAAAACCACTGCGGGAGGGGTATACTGTTAGTAAGTTAGGTCATTGGAGAAATGCAATTGAAGGGGACATCGATATTCAGGCCATTTTTCTCTCTTTTTACTTCTTGGCTTCCAAAACTTTTGAGTTGCTCCACTCAGCTACATGTTCCCCTCCATGGTGTTCTTTCTGCCTCACCACAGGCCCAAAGCAATAAGTCCAAGTGGCCATGGACTGAAACCTCTGAAAACATGAGCCAAAATAAATCTTCCCTCCTTATAAGTTAATTTTCTCAGAGATTTTGTCACAAAATGAAAATCTGACTAACACAAAGTATGAATAATTTCTAGACACAGCTGAACAAGTCTTAGATATATTTACAAGTGATACACTTGGGTTGTGTCATTTGGTTTCATTTGCCCTAGCAACCGTAAGCCAGCTGCTCTTACTTCTGTTTGAGATCCCCAACTTAAAAATATGCAATTGGCAGCTAAATTGCCCTCCCACTTTTTGGGTGTTTTTGGATTTAATGATTTCTCAGAGAAGTTATAAGCCAAAAAGAGAAAGAAGTAGTAAAGCTACAGAAATGAACTTACAAATGGCAAAGTGACTGTGCACAAGGAGTTTGCTAAGAAAATTTAAAAAATAGACTATAAACTCTTGAAATGACAAGGAACTAGTTTAATAATATTCAATATATTTTCAGGTAAAACAGAACACTGCTATTTCACAAGATTAATGAAAATAAAGAAATACAGGGTAGATCAACTAATCTGATGACTTGACTACACATGGGAAGAAAATGGTACATCAGTTTCAAATGCCTCTAACAGAAGCTACAGAATCATTTCACACTATATGGATGCAAGTCATACCAAAGGCAACTTTCCTTTTAAAGAACATGGGAAACAACTTTGAATACAGAAACTATTTTAAGTTTGAAATATGAGTAATCATTTTGATAAATTTAATGGTTTTTGTAAGGAAAATAAAGGAATTGATACTATATCAAAGACTGCAGTAGAACTTACCAAATAATATAAATCCCTTGGTTTTGTGCTATTCATGCTATTCAGGAATGAGAGTAGACTCTAGCACCTCTTTCTACTCAAATGTATTATATCCATTATTGTTATCAGAAATATTTAATGTTAGTTAAAATATTTTGCTTGGTTCTTTTCTAAAAGCATTCTATCTTCAAATATCTATTATAGTTCATAGTACTTGCTGCATTTTTGTTTTTTGCTAATGTAAATGCCTGCATGCAATTTATAAACTTTCACATTATATTTTTTCTTTTCTGACATTGCTGTACATATATACTTACTAAAAATGGTTTCATAATTAAATCTCAATTATTTCTCTGAAAATATATTGTCTACCTGGTAATATCTGCATTCCAGTAAAATGGAAGTAGTGAAAACCTTCTTGATTTTAGTCATTGATTTTTAATTATGCATGCCTTCACTTGTCTATGGGGGTCCCAATTAACATATTGCCCTACAAGGATCAACAGAATATAAAAGTAAATATGAATTGTGCAATAATGATTGTACTTCATTTATTCGATAATAGTCCTGTATTAAGTACAATGGAATACTGGATAGTATTGGATACTACTGTCTCTATACACAGGATTTTATATCTCATTTCTTTAAATAATACTTTTTAATTTTTATTTATTTATTTCAGGAAAGAAGAATGTAGCAGTCCACTTTTTGTTTAGTGATACATTATTTATTAAAATTATTATCATATGATTTCCTGGTATTTGCTGCCACAACTCTTATTTTGCCAATGAATTTGCAAGTGAAATTATGAGTTAATAACATTTAAAAATGTATAAAAAATAAAGGCTTAGGTGCATAAAAATGCATTTGAAAATAATTTAGAAAATTAAACTTACAATGTATATTTAGTAGAATTTCCAAATTTTAACCAAACTTCTTCAAAAACTTTTCTTTTATTCACATAGAGATGCAATTATTTTCCTCATGTCTTAGGGTAATCTGCATTCTTATTTGAAAATATGAGACATGGTGTTTAGGTTTCCCAAGGCAAATGAAGGCTCCTAAGAATGTCTGCATGCGCGCGCGCCCACTCACACACACACACAATCTCCAGGTTTTTAATGCATCTATAATCTTATATTTCATTTGAATCAACATGGATATTTGTGTTATTCTCTTCTTTCTTATAGACCTTTCACCTGCTTTTATCCTCCTTCCTCAGTTATCGTCTTGCAGAGCAGGGACGAGTTCTCCTCATTTTCTTGTATAGGACTCTATATTCAGTGACTTTACGGTTTTGACCAAACATTCTAGTTTTGATTAAATATATTAATTCATCCATATTTAGTGTTATTCTACAACATATATTGTTAATTTTGAAATAAAATAAGTCACCCGGAGTTTCATTTGAAAATGTCTCAACAGAAGCCAAAACTTATCCCTCTCAAAACAAGGGATATTTACATGTCTTCGTTAAATTTTCCCTATATCATTTTAACTTATGTTTTAACTTTAAGTCACAGTGGGTATTTTCATGATCTTTTAAGCTTTTCTAGATCATGTAAGAAGCAGAGATTTCAAATAAGTTTCATCTGTGATCCTTCCCAGCACAACAATGTGGGTAGTTTTAAAATTACAACCCATGATAAATCTCCCTGGAAGTCCCTCCATTATATTCACTGACATTTCTGCAGTGCACAGATGCATTTATAAGAGAACTTAGTACAATAAATTGAATTAGATTAATGGAAGAGGAGTCCTAATTCCATATAGGCATATTTTGTTGAATCTATTTCTCTGCAAGTTCTTTTTGACAGAAGGAATTCTTCTTTAAATGTCATGCCAAAAACTATTTAAAAGAGGACTTGTTCTAATTCTAGGTATGCTCACAAGAATGCTTTACTCATTCAATCATTAAAAACATTTAATGATCATTTATACTACATTGAATTCTATTTTGGGGATATCAAATTTCAGGTGGATATTGGAAAAGCACATAAAATCAAACATCTATTTTTGTTGTTGTTGTTTTATGCAGTACATTAAACACATTCCTCTTTTATAAATAAGCACTTTTCCTCCCCAAGACATACATTTCTCAGAAGCAAAGTTATGTGATTATATTACCAAAATTGTTTTTCATAGCTTCAGAAACTTTTAGATGGAGAAAAAACAAAAATATCTTAAATGATGAGTCTATGTTACTTAACTAATTATATCAAGACTAGTATTATGTAGTTTTATAATTTATATTTTATATTATTTTTATAGCCAATTATGAAAAATATTTTTAAACTTGCTCAAATACATATTAAAATATATCATTTATGACATATAAATACAGTTACCTCTAAATTATTTCCTTATTTGTCTTTGAAATTCTTTGTTACATAAGAAATAATAAAACAGAAATAGATATATTTTAAGTGTAAAACAAAACATTTTGTCTCACTTTATTTCTCTCCTTCACCTTATTTCCCTATGGCTATTATTAAGAAGTATTTTTAGGAAATAATGCACACATAATAATTCTCTAACTTCTAGGGAACTAAAGTACCATAACAATTCTCAAGTCAAATCTGGTTTATAGAGAATAGGTGATAAATGGGTTATTGAACTGATTGGAATTCAGAGTAATGGCAGTGGGTACCAGAACTCATTGTGTGTGTGTGTGTGTGTGTGTGTGTGTGTGTGTGTGTGTGTGTATGCACATGCACATGTGAGTGCACTTGTGTTTTGTTTTGTTTTCTCCAGTCCATGAAGGCAGTGTCTGAATATAGTTAGTACCTGGTAAAATCTCCATATTAATTCCCTGGCCTTTGATGTCAGAGCTACTCTCTATAAAAATAATTATCTTTGAACAATTCTGTAAAACTGGAGCAATTACAGGAACCAGTATCATTATCAAAGTCTTGAAAATAGTAGAGATACTGACTTTTTAAATCTCTTACTTTGTCTTACTTATTTAATATGTGAATAAGATATGGGTCTTATAAGTTTACAGAAGAATATCCTTTTTATAGTCTTTCAGTTACAGCAACTACAGCTGCTTTCCCAGATGCACTGTCTTTAACTGACAAAAAACAAGTATTTTCTGAGAACAGGTATGTATTTAATCCTGAAAATACTTTCCTCTATGCCTGATCATAAAACCATCACAATTAGTTTAAGCTTTTCCTAAATTAGGAGACTTCCAACAGGAGTAAGGTCTGCAATGAGATGTACAAGTGCCCTCCCATCTCCTGAATCTCCATGATTGCTCTCAGTAGAGGACAACATTCCTTCCAGGAGGAATAGTTTCCTGCTTGCCATGACCTTCCCTTCCTGACCCTGTACACATGGAACTGGACTAGTCATCTTTTAAAATCACATAGCCATTCAGTTGTAATAAATATAAATAAAATTATATTGTATTTATAAATATAAAGGCCTATAGATGTACAATGGTTTGGCTTCTAGGGCTAATACTTAGCTAAAACACGTTGCATATGAGATTCTTTCATCTGGGTTGGAAAGAACATGATGTTAGTAGCTGTTTGTAGAAATTAATAAAATTAAGCAGGATGATAGTGACAGAGTTGGTAAAGAAGGGGGCTACCCTGGATAGGTAGCTGCAAATTTGACATAGGACTGTCTAATTCTCAGACACCGTCTATGTAATAAAGCTCCATTTTCAGAACATGCTTTTCGAATAGCTTTGAGTTAGAGTTTACTAATGAGAGAAGGAGGCCAGGTTGAGAGGCTGTAATTTGGGGGAAGGTGTAACTGGCAAATGATGCAGCATTGCCCCATATCTCAGTGTCAAAATGAAAATGGTCACATAATTGGACATTGTGATTTATTTTAAGCAATTATTTCTCAATTTTGGTGGTTAGATACAGTGACCTTTCAGGCCTATTCTCTAACTTTTGTTTTTTGCCCATGACAATCAAATGCAGTAGTTAATTGGGGCACCATTTCCAACTTCAACTTCCTAAACTTTGCTATAGCCCAGCTCTTTAGCTATTCCAGTGTTTTCTGGATAAAGTAATAAAGGCCTGCAACTTTTATACTGTCACTAACTCATCATCTCCCACCTTCAGGTGAACCCTAACTACTATAATAAATCAATGTATGATTGGTCTATTTTCCTGATTCAATCAAGTCTAATAAATTTGTTTATCTGTGTATATTATTAAATACTCCATAGTCTAAAGTACAAATTCTTTTTTAAAATATTTTTTTAGTTGCTGATAGATGTTTATTTTATTTATCTGTACGTGGTGCTGAGAATCGAACCCAGTGCCCCACACATGCTAGGCAAGCTTTCTACCACAGAGCCACAATCCCAGACCCAAAAGTGTCATTTGTTAATAATGACAAAATTTTCTGATACAGAAAGGTAAAATAATATTGTTTACCAAAAACATTTGTAAAAGCATTGTAGCCCTCTGAGTTATTCAAACTCTCCAAATGTTTGAAATAACTTTTTATTTTGTGTGGGATATTATTAATAATGTCCAAATCAAAGTTTGTAAAAGTCATATAAATCTTCATGGATATACCAGTCACAAATAATGACACAAATAGTTGAAAATTAGTTGTGTGTCTTTTTCATATCAATCATACATGCACAAACACATACTTTACAATTATATATACTGGTATTTATAATTTCTAACTATGTATAGATATCATTTGTAATTATCTATTCATACTCCACTAGTTGCTCACTAGTATGACTAACATGATAGTTTTCATATCACTTTTAAAATTTTTATTTTGATGAGAACCTTATAATAAAAGTAACTGAAAGGTCATTAAATGGGTGAGAATGAGCACACTGAGTTCTCCAGTAGCCATTTTTTTTATTCTAGAGGTACAAATTATTTTGTGTATCTTCACATAATTTCATTCTGTTTTACATTTCTTTTTCTCCCTTCTTACTTTCTTAATTATGAGTTTCTTGGAATGCAAACTTAGGCCTATAAAAAAATTCTCTGTAAATTATCTCTGAAAAAAAAATAGACATTTGGAAGTGTGTGCTGTTAGAAGAGTGTGAAGCCTTAAATAGAAGATAAAATTCTATTTTCAAGTTGAAAAATTACCCATGTATCTTTTAAAAAGATTTCAAAACATTCCTGATCAACTGATGATTTAGAATGTATTTATAATATCCATGAAAATATCATTTAGCTCATGATTCATTTTTTTAAAAATCGGAAATGTTATAGTACTTATACAATTTATGTAAATTTACTATTAGTATAATGATATAAATGATATACGGAATGAACATTTTATCATATGTAACCTAGAAATCTATGGCTATCTAATTAACACAATGGCAGCCAGTACCCTGCTTATATTAGCCCTAACCTGAGAATCTCATTTTATTGTTGTCAACTTAATCAATCAGTAGAGTAATTAAAAACAATACATTGCTCATACCATGTCCTTTGTATTTTACTTTGTATTTTTGTTAATATAAAATTGACATATTATGTCAATGATTACATATTGCATTTAATCATAACCATATCATTAGTCTTTTTTGTCTCTGAAATAACTCAAAAGAGAAAACAAGTGATTATAAATGACCCTGTCTATATAAATTTCTTAAATACATCACATATATTGACTCTCAAATAATTAAACTTTTCTTTCTTTCTTTTTCTCTCCTTTTCTCTCTTTCTTTTATTCTGCAAAGATAGTGACAGGAAAATTATAAAGCAGACTCATCCAAAGTAGTTACAATTAGTTGTATAAGGACTTTGTTTTCTAGTACCATCTTTAAATCATATCTTTTAAAATGAATTGTGGCTGATTTTTATTTGTAAAAATTATAAACTAATGCTAAAACAGGATAAAATAACTCTAGAAATCATAGTTCTAACCAAATTGCTCAATTAAGGTAATTTTCTGGAAAGTACATCCTATATGATGGTTACGTTTCTAATTATTGCCTAGTTCAATCCTGTTTGAAAGATTATTTTTTTTCTTTAAATGCTCCAAGTAAAAAACTTACACTTAGTCTAGTTTAACAGTAGGAACTATAAAATAGTAAAATTGCCAAGATATTAGAAAATCCTAAGGATCTTTTACAAAATATCCTGTACTTTATTTTAGTGGAGTTACATAACCCAAAAGGAGAAATGAAATATTACCCAGGATTCTACTGGTGTGTTCATTTGAATCACAAATTGAAAGGTGGAAAACTATCTACCATGAAAATCTAAAAGTAATCGAGCAACAACCATTTAAATTAAAGAATGACAAAGGTAAGAATCTGATAGACACCATAGGAGCAGAGATCCCAAATCCTCGTTTAACCACATTTAATCCAAAATTTATTTCCTGTCACAAAGCAAATCCAATGACAAAAAATACATAAAACTCATCTTTCTTAGACAGAGATATGAAACTTTTGGAAACTTATAACCTTTTTTCACTTTCTTCATATTTACACACATTCATATTTAGAGACTAGAAGGTTAAAGTGTTATAAAAATGCACTGAATAAATAATATTACACAAGTGTCTATATCAGATGTGATCAGATGTAAAGTAGACTGGGAAAAAATTTCTGAACATCTTAACTATCATGCAAAGAAATTTGTATTTGTTTTCTTTATTTTCTGCTAAAGAGTAGTACTTGTGGAGGCACTGGATTTTAGTGACATGGGAAAAGTAGTGAAGCCAAGTCTTAGTCATGGAGTCATGCAGTGGTGCCTAGGTGAACTGGAGCACAGGCAGCAAGTACAGGCCACCTCTACATGGAGCCTTCCATGCTGGCCTAGGCCTGAGGCCTGACACTCACAAGGCAAACTGGGGAACATTCACCTGTCACCTCCTTATGGCCTGGCTCACGCCCATTCAGACACCTACTCCACACATCAGGGCACAGCTTTGAACTACCAACCTCCACCATCCACCATCCAAGGACCTCATCCTTCTGCTTCCCAAGGAGCAATGGGAAATGGAAGTGGGTTACATGTGAAAGAGATTGCAGGGATAACAATAACATGTGTACTTTTCCAAATCCTAATTAGCATAAATTTAGACAAACAGTATGGACTCAGTACTATATAAACGCCTTGACTAGCCCCTCAAGTGCTGCCCACTGAACTGAAATATGTCACTTAGTGGTAGTGGAGCAGCAATGGGCTTTCGGACTGCAGAGAACTGAAGCATATGCAGACCCCCACCTGCCAGCAGAAATGGGGAAACTCCAGTTTTCAAAAGGTTATTAGTAAATCTATTAAATAAGTGATTAAATGGTCTAATGGTAAAATCTTAAAATTGTTGATGAGGTAGGATGAGAGGAGTAGAGGATAGTAAGAAATAAAAAGATGCTATAATAGAGGTTGAAGTAATATTAGTTGCTTATTCATTAGATAAAACAGATAAGAATGAAAGATGGATTGATTGTAACTACATTTTTTATAGCCTAGGTAACTTGGAGAAAGATATCATGATGAAACTAAGAAGATAATAAGGAGGTTGTGTATTAAATTGCTGTGTGATTTTATCATTTTTAATGATATTAAACTCAAGCTAATACTGAAAAAGAAGCAAAGGAATGTTGAAAAATTAGAGAAGGAGCACAAGAGAGAGCTGTGGGGTAGATAAAACCTTAATATGTATTGAGAACATAAATGCTAACAGGTCTTGGGAAATATCACTCTGACTTGAATACAGAAAAGTATGGTAAGGGCAGAAAAGAAATAAGCACAGGGAAGAAACAGGTTATTTTAATTTCTAGACACCAAAAAATGTAGAGTTTCAGGGTGTTCATGTTTGTTTGCTCTAAATGCTTCTGCTAGGAATGAAAGAGAATTAAAGCACATAGATCCAAAACATGAATTAAGCCTAATAGTATAGTATAAGCTGGGAAAAGAAAAAGTGTTGAGTTACACTTACTTTTATACTGAAACATTAATTTCAAAATTAGCACTGTTTTCTTTTTAAATGCCAACTTGTAAAATGTAAAATTAATAAACTCTTAATCATTTTCTGGCAAAAATTCTGAGAAACGACTATAATTCATATGAGCATTGCATGTCTAGGAAACTAGTACTCATTCTGAATGTCAATTGTTAATATTTCTTCACTTTTGGAAAGAAATACATACAAAATTAAATTGTAATCTATACTGATTCTAGAAACTAGTATACACTTTGCAACACTTACTTTATCTACTCTCATCCCCTTTATATTTTGATGAATATTTTAAAGATATCATTTCATTTTAATGGGTATTAAAATACATTTTCCTGTGAAACCACAGGAAACCTGTCACGTCTAACAAAAATAACAAGAACCTATCATTATAACCAAGGCAAATTTAAACTGTTAGAATTACTTTTAAAAACTCATTTTCTCATTAACTTTTTAACTGTATTTTCAAATGTTATTATTAGGGCTCTTATGATGGCCACATAGTAAGAAACCCTAATACATCACTCAAATATAACAATTATCATCACATTTCAAAATATGTTTATTATATACTCTCATTCCTCTCTGTAATTCCCTTTGAAAAAATTTGAAGCTGTAATCATATTTCTAAATATTTCTACATATATGATTACAAAATAAGGCCCCAGGCCACATAACCAAATACTTTAAAACATCTAGTAAATATTCTAGTTGTTAATTGCATTATAAACGTTGCACACACATAGAGTTGTCTGTATAATGTTTCAAATCAAGCTCACATGTTGAAATATATTTGTCTTTTCTGTTGTTTTAAACACAAAAATCCTCTCTAGTCTTATATTTTACTTTATAAATTACTAGTTGAAAACAAAACAAAACAAACAAACAAATAAAACCTCCGTTTGTATGAAAGCAGACCTAGCCTACTCCAACCCTCAGAATGGCCATAGTCTTTGCAACTGGCCCTTCTTTGAGTTTTTGAAAATAAATATTAAAATTTTTTAAATATTCTGCCTAATAAGAGCAATTTTGCTGGCAATTTTAGGCAAAGGGCACTAGTTTTACCAGAGAGTTTATGCTAACAATGAGATCTGTGTTGAATTTCTGTTTTTGCTCTAGTTAGCTGAAATCTGAGTGACTGGTTCAGGGATGTGGGAGCTACATGTATACATGACTGATCCCAGTGATGTCATTGGACAGATAGGCTCAGGAGAGTTGGCATAGGAACACTTGGCATGTGTTGTCATGCATAATTTCTGGAAACAATTAAAACATCTGATCAATTCCATTGGGGGAGGATATCTGGAGTCTGGTTGTCAGTTCCCCCAGACTTTATGCCACATGACATTTCCCTTTCTGATTTTTAATTTGTTTATTTTACTGTAATAATACTGTGGCTCCCAATAAATATAACAAATTTTGTTAGCTCTTCAAATGAAGCATAGACCTGGAGATGGTCTTAGGAACTCTTGAAACACTATGTTTTCTATGCTTTAAATTTCTTTGAATCTGGGCTTTGCCAACAAATTGACAATAAGGGTCAGACAATCTTGGCTACCTGACTAGAGAGATGACAAAATCTCCAGTTAACATCTGACCCCTTGCGTCCCATCCTAGCCATGATTCATTGAGAAGAGTTTGTTAAGTTTCAACTTCAAAATTAGAGTCCTGTGGGAATAACAAGGACTCCAGCTCTCAGGGACATGTCTTAGATGTTTTCATATTTACTGCAACATATGTTTTGTCTTTTGGTACAGCACAATGAACATTTGTTAAATCCTTGAGTGACAATGTTCTGTGAAATCTTGTGAATTCTCTCAAATACATGAATGTAAGTAATCTTGACTTCTATATTACTAGGTCTACTCCTAGATATATTTCTAGTAATCTTACTCCTTACTAACCCTAATATTAGAACATCTAAATGATAGTTCTAAGTACTTATGATCTAATATTGATCATACTGAATACCAAAAGAAATGAACTTTATAGAAGTCTGATCAGATGCATATAAATCAAGACAATTCTGTTGTAATCTACGATCTGTTTATTTTTAAGTAGAAAAAAAAATAAATTTACCTGTGTCTATAACGATTGAACCCAGAGGTGGAACAAGATAGCTGTGAAATATAAGAACATTTATGTCTATGGGAAAAAAATTCAAAATTTGATTATCATAGTCTCATGTATAAAAATAAAAAGCCTAAAATATTGCAAAGCTAAAAGGCATTTGCTATGGAGGCTTGAATAATTATATTCTCACTAGAGCTTTGTTGACCCATATTTTAAATATTGGCTAAAGAGCATAAAATAGAATTGAGAATTTTTTAAAATCTTAATTATAATTTGTTTTCTAAGATCACCCAAAGCAGCTGTATGTGAAATGGAAAGTAATTAAGGAATTTCATACTATTCCTGCCCATAGGACATAAAAGCATCAAAAATTAATTGAATAATAAATATCACAACAGGGAAACAGCATTATTTGAATATTATCATACTTCTGGCATGAGTCCCAGAAAAAAGTGAACTCATGGTTTGCCAAAAACAGGAAACAAGTCATAGGTTCTCTTTCAATTCTGCATGTGAAAAACATAGGTTGTTCAAAAATGTCAGTGCTAAGGTTTAGAATACTCTCAAATCACTAAGATAATTTGAAATATGTAAAATATTAGAATATGTGTATTGATACAAATATTTATACTTGATTTATACATAATTGCTTTAGATAAAAATGTTCTATACTAATTTTTGAAATACTTGTTAATGTGTTTGCTTTTCTCCACTGTTAACAAAATACTTGACTGGAACAACTTAGATGAGGAAAAGGTTGTTTTGAGTTTACATCTTCAGAGGTTCTGTCCATGGGAGGCCACCACTGTTGCTCAGGGCTTGAGATGAGGCAGAACATGATGATGGAGCAGTGTAGCAGAGGAAATCTACTCCACTCATGGCAGTCAGGAAAGAGAGATAAAACCCCATCTGATTAAAATGTATGGTATGTCAAGATCATTGTACTGTCATGTGTAACTAATTAAAACAAATTAAAAAAAATGGAAAGGGAGATGCAAGGGGTAAAATGTATCTTGGTCATTAGCCATTCTTCATATTTCCACAAGCACTTTGTCAAAGCTTATTGTTAGTCAAAGAGAGCACTGCCAGATTTGCAAAGGGCTCTTATGGCCATTTCTGTTTTCTCATTGCTACATGATAATCATTCACGCTTTCCATGCAGTATTCTCAAACCTATAGCCTTCGTGTTCTCCTTGACATGATCTTTTGTTCATGGCTCAGATCTGTATTTCCAAAATATGCTTACTGATTGCACCTTCTCCAGTTTGTGCCCAGTTTCTTTATTCAGTCCTCTGTTTCACACTAACATTTGCAATCAAAGCATGAGACTAATGTTATTGCACTTGCTTTTCTATCTCTCATCATAAGATAAAAAGCTTCCTGAGAAAAATGGGAAAGTTAATTTTATGCTCCAATGTAAAGTTAATGTCTCACACAATGACTAGAATTAAGTAAATAACTACTAATTATTTAATTTTGAAAACTAAATGTTTTCATATTGTTTGACTTGCCTGCTTATTAGAAATAAGTTCTCTTTTTCAGATATTTTTTCTCAAAATTACTATTACTCATTAGTTTTTTCTAATGAGAACATAGATTTTATAATTTCTTAATATTTATTTAATTTCTGCTTACCTAATATAAAATCCTACTTTACATACTCTTATACATTGAAAATTTTTCAGGTACTCTGATGCAAAAACAAATTAATTATAGATTATGTTTTCCTTACTACTTCTAGAAATGACCTGTTCCTGCCCATGTCCCTCACAGGCTGTGGAAATGGGGTTCCTCTTGGTAGAATTTGCTGGCTGCTAATAAAGGCTAAGAAAAATAGAGCAATGAATAAAACACAGAACACAGGGTTTTTTTTTTTTTTTTTAAAGCAGGGGCAAGACCAGCTAGCAGATCACATGGTTCGAGATTCCACAATAAAAGAGCAAAATGGAACCCCACTTGTTTTATTTACCTCTAGGGGAACATCAAAGGTTTTCCATGGATGTTCTTTGCCAAAAAAGATAGAATGTGTGCCCAATTCCCAACAGGTTACATCTGTCTCCAGAGCCACTGAGAGATCTTCCTAGTAGAGTGGAGGTAAAGATCATATGCCTTGGGCAATCTATTGAGTGGGAGAAGCCACAAATAGTTCCCAAGGTTAAACCTAATTTTCCCTGGCTTCCATATGGAGTGAAGACTCTTAACTAATTCACAGGTGGTTTCCGGCAACCTGTTTCATTTAGTTTTTTTACAAACGTTGTACATGATATATTATTATAGAGCAACCCGTGCAATTTATTAAAATAGAAAAAAATTACAAATCTCTTAAGTAACAAAGTTCCACTAGTAATATTTACCATTCTTTAGTTTTTCAGTGATCTCAGAATATACAACCATAATTTCAAACAGATTCTTGTCAGTAATCTGAAGGTACAAAGATCACCCTAGCAACAAATTTTTAAGCCAAAATACAAAACTTACAGAAATTCTTCCTATTTCTTTTAGAGTCTAGTAAAGTCAAAATTAGTTCTACTAAAAGCAAAACCAAACACTCTCGACAAGAAAAATGTATCCTCAAAATCTCTTTTTATTCTGTATTTGACATTGTATAGCCCTTGCAATTAGTATCATATGAATTAAATTTTAGCAGCTAAATATTTAGAAAAGGATTTCCAAAGTAGTGCTACTTATGTACTTTATAATTCTAAGAACACATGATTCTAAGCAAAAGCTTATGTTTTTTGACCAGTTGGTATGACTGAAAGTGTCCCAGTCAACTTGGTGGTTAGAAAGCAATATCATACTTCTTATGAATTTGCTTCTAATGATGCATATCTTTTAAGAAAAACATTTAATTGACCCATAAATGAACTTACAAACTTCAGGGTTCATTTTTGGCAACTGAAAGTTGCCATTTGATATCAAGGAAGAAGCAAGATCTAACCAAATTAGAATCCTTAAAATGAGTATTTTGTTCTATATTATTACCATGCAAGCATCCTGTAAATATGTGATCACTGACATAATAAATATCTTGAAAATAAAAATTGTGTGAATAATAAATATCAATGAAAATCAATGGCAAGATTTGGATCACTACAGTTCGTTCAGACTAATGAAAATTCAATAGGCAGCAACAAATGTGAATGTACAGACTGCAGGGCACGAGATTATGCAAAGACATCTTTTGGCTCCACTTGAAACATGAGGCTGTAAAAGCCACTCTAAAATCATACTAGAGCACATTGAAGTGTGAGAAACAGTTACATAATGTGCATCTAGAGCCTGAAAGATTTCTGTGAAATGTAACACCTTTTTTTAACTTAGGATAATTATCAAAACTCTTCTTTAGATACTTCTCATTTAAACTCATTAAAAATGCTACTATCTATGTCTGTTGTCAGAGATGTGAAGTTTAAATTTTTTTTCTGGGAATGACTTGAATACAAAAGAATTTTTCACAGTATATTTACACTAATGATAACAGTCTGGTATTCAGATTGAAGTAATAAATTCTTTACACTTTAAAGGAACATCAGAGGACATTCAATGCAAAATATATTGAGTAAAATAAGAATTATTTGTGCTATAAATTGAAACGAATTACTCACAAGGCAAACCATCTCAATTGGTAATTTTTTTTTTTCATTGAAAAACGGTCACTACAGTCAACAGAAAGCTGTTTCAACAACATCTTCCTTTTGATCTCATAATGCCCTCAGAACTATGTAGAATAGAATTTCTTCCTGATGACAGCTCTTCAAATATACTTAATCACAGTTTTCATGGTTTTCCCATTTTTTTAAAGCTTCATCTTGCTTATTCTACTGCTGCAGTCCGGTTGCAGCAAAATAACCGGGGGGTGACTATCAACTTGTTTACACTGATACAGCAGGAGTATCATTTATTGTAGGGCAGGAGGGGTATATATGCATTCCACACAGCTTATCTTAATTAACATAAACTAGATACAACAGTCGACCAATAAGGAATCTTATCTTGCTGGCGCCACCTCACCAACCACTCCCCCTGGCAAAATGCCAGGCTCCATCCTGACTTGTTTACAGACCCTAACATTCTACTACTTCCTATGTGAAGGGATTTAGCTCTCTAACCTTCTAGGTATTTTTTTTCTCTGGAAATATCCCATTTTAAAAATTATCTTCATAAATATACAGTTAAGACATGATTCTGGAAGCATATCTTGGATTTCTATAAATGCTATACTTTTATTTATTATCTAGCCTAGATTGCCACTGTACTTGTGGAATGATAGAGATTGTAAAGAACTAAACTCTTGCTGTCCAATATTATACAGACCACATTATTTTTTGTTCAAACAAATGGGATTCAACCTTGATTCACACTAAATTTTAATTTTATTTTTTATTCTACCATCTTTGACATCAAGAATCTTTTAATATATTATATTAACTTTTATTTTTTGGAATATCTCCTACCACACACACCTTCTATGTATTTTTCCTTAAGAGGTCATTGACAGACAACACTTAACTCTATTGATAGAGAAAAAGCTTTAAAACAACAACAATAAAAAATAAACACAAGCAGTTGTCTTCATTTTTTTAAATACTTTTTTTATTTGATGGATTTTATTTTATTCATTTATTTATATGTGATGCTGAGAATCAAACCTAGTGTCTCACACATGTGAAGAAAGTGCTCTACCATTGAGCCACAAACCTAGCAATGTTATCTTCATTTTTAAACTTTAATTTCATTGAACATAATTTAACCTTTCACTAGAATGTATCTTAAGAAATCTTTGTCTTAGTAAATTTGCTTTGCATCCTTTTCATTTTCATTTTTGAAACTTTCTTGTTAAGATCATTTGTCACACTGCCAACTGAATGTGTTCTTAAAATCCTTTGGCTTAATGAACTTTTCAAATAAAAACAGGATTGAGGGCTAGGGCTGTATGTAGCTCAGTGGCAGAGCGCTTGCCTACCATGTATGAGGCACCAGGTTCTATTAGCACTGTATAAAAAAACTAAACAAATAAAGGCATGCTGTTTAGCTACAATTATAAAGATAAAAAATTTTAAAAAAGAAGAGTTTATTATACAACAGAAAGAAAAAGCAAACCAACAAACCAACAGACATAGACCTTTCTCATTCTCCATCTAAATTTTACCTTGGATGCTTGACCATATTATGTGTTTAAGAAATGGCTTATCATTTTTTATTTCTTTCTTACATACACTATTCATTTCGTTCTCTTCTATTAGATATTTGGAAATAGGTAGCAGTCGGAATTATGCAAGTGTAATTTAGACTCGGTTAACCTCCAAAAGTAGCCCTTCTATAAAGACAGGGCTTGTAACTAAGACTAAGTAATTAAAATTTTCCTAACATCATGTAGAAATGGAATTTTAAGAAAGGTAGTCAGGAAGTCATGCTATTTTAAGAGATTTATTAAACTTCTGATTTATTGCTTATACAGTTTCAAAAACAATCTGATACTTTTCTGTTATTAAAATTTTTACATGTATAACTTAAGAGTAAAGTATAAAGAAATAATCTCTCCATACTCATTTGCTTAATAGAGCATTTACCTTTTTAAGAAAAAAGTGAATAAATCAGAACATTTATTAATGTTGAATTAATTTTGAACTAACAACAAGAAATAATAAAGTCACTATTGAAAAATGGGAATTTGGAGGGTCTAATTTTTTAATATGAGGCACACCTCTGTTTGTTGTGAACCAATGAAAAGGGAGCTTCTAGGACCCATTGATCATTTTCTTCTCCAGTCATACCCTCTTAACATAGGTCATTCTTAAAAATGAGACCTCTTCTGGCTATTTGTCATGTAAACAGATGGGTCAAGATATGATGACATTAATTGGAAAAATATATACATGCCTTCTTCCCAGAGATATATTTTATGTTGTTATTTTTCTCAGAACAGGAACCTTAATCATTGCCTACAGAAAATACTCACCTGCTCATTTCAAAGAGAGCAGGGACTTATAATGCTATTTTTAAAACAGGCTGTCATTTTTAGACATATTAATCATATTTATTGATTGTAAAAAGTCAAGGTGCACTGGGGTAATTTAATGAACACCATTAAAGTAGAACAAATTAGGATATGGTCTACACATGACAGACTCTGTGAACATTACACTCCATCAGGGGTTCAGGAGTGGTCATAGTGAAATTAACCAGGCACAAAGGCAAAAATTCACACATTTGGCATCTGATGAATGATTCATTTATTGTGCTCATGGAAAACCATGAGCTTAAAATATAAAATCTACATGTTCTTTTGTAATAATATATTGTTAAGATTATGAATTCAATATGAAATTTTCTATCTCCAACCCATACAAAGTTATAAAATTATTTTATTCTATGCTCTAAAAAACTATTCATGTTACATACCAAGTCTCCATTTGTCTTCATTGTAAGTCTTAAGCCTTGATCCCTGAGACTAAAGTTGTCAAATTCTTAATAAAAGTGGAAAGATAGGAATTATTTCTTTCCCAACACAATTACATATACATGCTCAAGCATATTCCCTGATAAAAGCTTGTTTTCAAGTACAGTGCAACTCTGCTTAATTACATGTCAGCAGAGAGGCTTTAGAAACTTCTTGAAATTGTAATCAGAAGTCATGATTTCAAGAAGTTTAAAGAAGAGAGTCTCATGTTCTAGGGCAGTGCTTGACAAAAATTTTTAAGTAAAGTGTCTAATAGCATCTGTTTTGGTCTTTTTTGCATATGTAGTCAAAATTACTAAATTCTGTTACTGAAATATAAAAGTAGCCAGATAAATAGGTGTGGTACAAATTGTCCAAAACACCAATTTCAGTAGAATTAGTTAGCACTAATAAAGGTGGAAGTTGGAGTTTAAACAGGACCCTTAATATTCAGATCACACATAAGACTAAAACATCAAAACACAGGAAAAGTTTCTTTCAAACACTGAAATTATGGTTGCAGTGAGACCGAGACCGTAGCCAAAGAAAAGTCTAGTTGAGACCTCTTATTTTAAACATTTATATTGATAAGTGTTTTGATAAAAGACAGTAGTACACATACATATACCCTGACAGCTGCTTGCTTAGGTGGAAAGTTAATATAACTAATTGTTCATATCTATATTGCAATCTCTGAATGTCTGTGTCCCTCTCAAATTCATATGTTAAAATCATAACCACAAAGGTAATGATATTAGGAGGCACAGCCTATAAGAGGTGATTTGGAGGGAACAAAGACCATATAAAAGAGACTCCATAGAGTTCATTTACCCCATCCATTATATGAGGACACAGCAAGAAGACACCATAGAGGATTCAAAATTGGACCAAATCTACATATTAAACCAGCTGGCACTTTGTTTTTGAACTTCCCAGCAATCAGAATGGTGAGAAATAAATTTCTACTGTGTATAAACCACTCAGTTTATGATGTGTTGATATATAGTTCAAATGGACGAATAGGGTAAATTTCTGGCCACAAATTTCTATGCTCTTAAAATTTGATATATGGATGATATGTGAATGTGATAGAGATGTTTACAGATTCCATATTTAGTGTTTTGTAAATCATAAATCTTACCCTACTTTGCTGTTTTAGTCAGCTTTCTCACTGCTGTGACTAATGGACCTGACCAGAACAACTGGAGAGGAGGAAAGTTTTAGGTAGGAACCCACAGTATCAGTGGTCTCAGTCCATAAGTGATTGGCTCCATTCCTCTGGGCTTAAGGTGAGGCAGGGACATCACTGCAGATGAGTATGGCAAAGGGAAGCAGCTCACATGATGATCAGGAAGCAGAAAGAGACTGCACTCTCCAGATACAAAATGTATACCCCATAGCCATGACCACAATGTCCCACCCGCTCTAGCCACACACCACCAAATTTCAGTTTCCATTCAGTTCAACCCTATCAAGGGATTAATTCACTGATTGGGTTAAAGCCTCCACAACCCAATTATTTCTTCTCCGAACCTTCTTATATTGTCTCACACATGAGTTTTGGGAGACCTCACCACACCATTTCACCTCTGGACCCCAAAAGGTCCCATTCATCTGATAATGCAAAATATATTTAATTCATTCTCAGTATGGTCCCCAGAGTCTCAATAGTTCTAAGGTTACTCAAAGTTCAAGTCCAAAGTCTTCTTGGAGGCTCAAGGCAATCTCACATTTTAAGTTCCTATAAAATTAAAAGCAACTTACAAGCATTCAATATATAACGGGACAGGGTACACATTTCCATTCACAAAATTAGGAATACAGAAGGAAGGGATAGGACCAGAGCAAAACTGATATCCAGCTGGGCAAGTAAGTCCTGTAGCTCCACTTCTGGCATCTGGGGCACATTGCATCATGTTCTGTCCAAAGGTCTTATGTAGTTTCATCTCTGAGGCCTTGTTGGTTGGAGCCAAGTGGCCTTTATGTTGGTTTGTCTGTGCTCAATTCCTGCAGCTTTTCTAGAATAATGCCCCATGTTACTGGTATTTCTTGATCTCTGGGAGTCTCCACTGCAGCTTTTGCTTCCTCTTCAAATCTCCATACCTTGCCTTCTCAGGGATTACCCATAGGGACTCTGATTGGCTGACACCTTGTGCAAGAAGGATACCCCACAGTCTCTTCTCATGGGAATTTTTACTTTTACTCCCTTGAGTCATAAAACAGTATAGTCTGCCTGCTCCTGAGATGCCCTCAAACCATCTTTTTTTTTTTTTTAATAGTCTCTGGGCAAAGTCTTTAGATTTCTTTAGTGGCAATAAAGTCTTCCTTAGTCCCAGTTTTATTCCTGTCTTTCAAGTGCAAGTTTTTCAAATCTTTTTATTCGGCTTTCTGTTCCTGAATATCACAATAAACTTGGCTAAAATAACTCAGCAATAGACAGTGCCTCTGGTTGAATGCTATGCTGTCTAGAAATTTCTTCTGCCAGATTAAGAAGTGCACTGACTTTAAAGTCAGCTTCACAGAAATGTCTCAGGACATGGGAAAAATGCAGACAACTTCTCAGCCAGAACATACCTCCAGTGGCTTCTAGTGGAATTACCAAGAATCCTCCCTTTCCTCTGAACGCAATGAGCCCTGTCTTCACTGTTCAGAGTCCTGTTGTCATTCTGGTCTTCTAAGCTCCCACCAGAGTTGGTCACTAAGTTCCACTAAAAACAATCTAAAGCATTTCCATCTTGCACTGCTAAGCATCTCAGAATTCCTCCCACCAATTTCAAAAAGCTCACAAAGCTTCTGAACCACTGGGTCACATTAGTCACAGCAAGGACTCCATTCTCTGTAAAAGTTTCTGTTAGCTTTTTTAATGGCTGTGACTAAAGAACCCAACCAGAACAACTGTAGAGGAGAAAAAGTTTGTTTGGGGTCTGAAGGTTTCAAAGATCTCAGTCCATGGCCAGAAGTTTCCTTTCTTCAGTACTTGAGTTGAGGCAGAACTTTATGGCTGAAGAGTATGCTAAAGGGAAGCAGCTCACATGATGATCAGAAAGTAGAGAGATAATCCACTTACCTGATTTTTTAAAAAAAGGAATTTATCATGTAAAATATTAAAAGAACATTCACAGTTAACCTTATGGCAAACAAAACAAATCTGAACTACGCAGGTATGCTCAACACAGTAGGAAATTTTCAACTTTGTATGACTGACATTTTTCTTAATATGTAAATAGTGAAGCTGGAGGGCAAAAGACAGTCAATATAGTCAATAAATAATTGGGTCTGATCCAGAAAGTGGGGGCTGGTTGAAAAGGAAAGACAATCAAATTCTGCCTTTTCCCCTTCTTCTTTCCAAAGCCCTTCTCTTTGCTCCCTGTTCCAACCTGTTACTAAGGTAACCTGCCCCAGAATTGTTCTTCCCTGCAGGGATTTATAAGAATGTTAATGCTCCCTGACTATTACCTTAGTGTCTAGATAACTCCATTGCTTGGCTTTCCCCTTTGCTTGTTTGGCCCTTTTGGCTCACCATTAGGTCAAGTATGCAGAATGGGGAAGGATAAGGGAGAAGAATGGCAGAAGTACAAAAAGATCTAAAATTTATAAAAGAGGCAGAACATTCCCACGTCTTTGGATATCAATTCTGCTCCCCTTATTCCTCTTGTTTCTATTTTTTAAATAAAACTTGCTTTCTAGTGTTGCCTCGGTGTTCAGTAATCAACATATGGGAAAATGGAACCCCTCATCACCAGTAACCAGCAGTACCAATAAAGAACATATTGGTGTAAACATACTTTATATACAACCAGAGATATGAAAAATTGTGCCGTATATGTGTAATAAGAATTGTAATTCATTCTTCTGTCATTTATTTTTTTAAAAAAATCAATTAAGTATGTAAATAAATATAGCATATTTTATTTATTTCATTTTTTTAAATTCAAGATTTAAAATCGCTACAAAGAAGTTAAGTGTTCCTTAGTCTTTCATTGTAAATTAAAGTCTAAAAATCCTGAACCCTTAGGGAGTTTAAATATTAATTTCCTTTTATAACCACCTGCATTTAACCTTGGTGAACTTCAAGGCACAGGGCAATACTCACTGCCCCATTCTTCGGTGCCATGTAGATTGGGAGCTCTGATGTCCATAAATAGCATGAGAGGGGCTTTGAAAGATCACAATTTTTCAAGGCTTTACCTAGTAATTCGGAAATAGTACACCTGAAATAGGACCCAAGGAGCCTGCTTTTTAAAAAAGCAATAAATAAATAACTTTAAAAAATTATAACCTATAATTTCATGATTCATAGTTTGAAAAAATTAGAAAAAATATAAAGAAATGGAAATAAAGGTTATTTAGGTTTGTGATTAGAACCACTTTAAATGTATAACATTTCTACAAGTCTAAGCAAAATATTACAACCCAATATGCTGATTTCATTCCTTTTGTCCTTGTTTTCATTTTCTAATCAACCTATCATGACCAATCAAATAATTTGGAACATAACCACATTTCAATTCTCAAACTAATAAAACAGTATGTGAAATTTGGTATCAAACAGACCTATTCTCTTATGTTTGTGTTGAGGGTAAACAAAATTTTACCTCTTTCCTCTAGGATTTTTGACTGAGTCTAAGAATTAAACTGAGCTTGAAAATTAAACTGACATAAAGTAGATTAACAAAGGAAATATATACATAATTATTTAAGTTTTACATAGCATGGGAGGATCAAATGGAAATGAAGACCTAAAGTAATAAAAATATAAAGGCTTTTATATTAATATGAAATAAAAGAAGCAATTTTAGAAAAGAAATCAAAGTATTGGAGGAGGCTAAAGGTGGAATACATTTTAAACAAGATTTGTTAGTACTTAATTTGCTCAACTGTTATTTGCTATTGAACAATTTTTATTTTCTGTGAGTACAAGGAGGGTATTGTCACAAGGGAGTTTTTAGGGTGAATGTTCCCTCTGATATGTGGATGCTAACATACAAAAAAGTATCAGTAGGTTAGACAAAGGGAAATGTATGGAAGGGAGGAGATAGGAACAGGAAAGACAGTGAAATGAATCTGACACAATTTTCTATGTTTATGTATGTAATACACCACAATGAATCTCCATATCATGCACAACCACAAGACTTGGATCCCAATTAGAATAAGATGTAATCCATGTTTGTATAAATACATCAAAATATACTCCACTGTCATGTCTGTCTAAAAATAACAAATAAAAAAGTGGGGGAAGGGGGTTAGAATGCCCTTTTTGTAACTGCTGGTTTTCAAATGGCTTTATCTCAAAATCTATATACTAAAGTGGTGTAGTTTATGGTGACTTGCCCTGCTATCCGTCATTTTAATTAGTGCTATAATAGAAGATGGACTATTTTTATAAAGCAGCAATTTCACAACACTCATTGTCCCAGAAAATGCAAAGTGCTTATATTTGACATTTTAGCTCCATAAGAAAAAAAACTACCTATAATACATTTTTTCCTTCTTCTTTTTTCCCCCTGTCTCCCACCTCAAACATTTCTTTGTACCTAATTTATTAGACATGATGTAAAAGTCAGACTAAGTTTCCCTTTATTGAGCTCAGTTTTATTCATCGTTGTCTTTCTTTTTTAATTTTAGTTTTCATGTAGTAGATATTTTATCAGTAGACACTGTTGTCCTGTATCCATCATTAGAAAAATCTCTCAAATTTTATTTTTACTATTTTCTTTATATATAAATTTTAAAGTTGAGTCATATTGTCTCTAGGCTTCTTTTCATTTCTCAAACTCTATATAAATATTCTTCTTCAGGGCCTGTGAATATAAGTGGTAATACTTTTTGAATTGAAAAAGAAATTTGGGATCCTACTTCCAACACTAAGATGGGGTTCCAAACAATATAATGACTATAATTTATTAATAAAAGGGGACTCAAATTATTTGTTTTCTGATATGAATATAGTACTGGGGTTATCAACCAATAGCCCTATAAAGCTAGGTAGTATCTATGCTAGATAGTATCTGCACAGACACTTCTCAGAGGAGGACATACAATCAATCAACAAGTACATGAAAAAATGCTCACCATCTCTAGGAGTCAGAGAAATGCAAATCAAAACCACCCTAAGATACCATCTCACTCAAGTAAGATTGGCAGCCACTATGAAGACAAACAACAACAAGTGCTGGCGAGGATGTGGGGAAAAGGGTACTCTTGTACATTGCTGGTGGGACTGCAAATTGGTGAGGCCAATTTGGAAAGCAGTATGGAGATTCCTGGGAAAGCTGGGAATGGAACCACCACTTGACCCAGCTATTGCCCTTCTCGGACTATTCCCTGAAGACCTTAAAAGAGCATACTACAGGGATACTGCCACATCGATGTTCATAGCAGCATACAATTCACAATTGCGAGACTGTGGAACCAACCCAGATGCCCTTCAATAGATAAATGGATAAAAAAAAATGTGTCATTTATACACCATGGAGTATTACGCAGCACTAAAAAATGACAAAATCATGGAATTTACAGGGAAATGGATGGCTCTAGAGCAGATTATGCTAAGTGAAGCTAGCCAATCCCTAAAAAACAAATGCCAAATGTCTTCTTTGATATAATGAGAGCAACTAAGAACAGAGCAGGGAGGAAGAGCAGGAAGAAAAGATTAACATTAAACAGAGACATGAGATGGGAGGGAAAGAGAGAGAAAAGGGAAATTGCATGGAAATGGAAGGAGACCCTCATTGTTATACAAAATTACATATAAGAGGTTGTGAGGGGAATGGCAAAATAAACAAGGAGAGAAATGAATTGTAGTAGATGGGGTAGATAGAGAAGATGGGAGGGGAGGGGAGGGGGGATAGTAGAGGATAGGAAAGGTAGCAGAATACAACAGTCACTAATATGGCATTATGTAAAAATGTGGATGTGTAACCGATGTGATTCTGCAATCTGTATTTGGGGTAAAAATGGGAGTTCATAACCCACTTTAATATAATGTATGAAATATGATATGTCAAGAGCTTTGTAATGTTTTGAACAACCAATAAAAAAGATTGTATCTGCATAATATACACAATTTTTATAATCCCTGCTAACACAGAGCTAACACAGAGATATCTCTGTGTTATACACACACAAACAATACATAGTTTTTGTCATTGCAAAACATAATCTGGAAATATAATAAATTTTCAATATAAAATTATCGTTGAAACCAGATTACGTCAAACTTGCACAATTATTTCAACATCTTGTTAAATTCTCGTGAAGTAGAGAGTCAATTATTAATTAAATATTTTTGGTTAACATTAAAATTTATTTAGATTTTATTATGTGTTTATTATTTTAGTTTTAATTTTTTCCATATTGGTCATTAAGACTTTCTCCAGCCACAAAAGTTGATTAATCTTTTCTTTATTATATTTCATGTTTGGAAAAGGAACTGACAGTAGCATTGGTGTTCTATTTATTCTCACAAAATTCTTTGATGTTCACATAGAAGTTTTACTTGATCAGTTTTCCACTGATATTTCTATTTTTCTTGATAAATTCTCCCTCTACCATTTTACATGTGCTTCAATATATTTTATGTCAAAATACTAAATCCTAATATGTATCAGCAAGGTAAAATTAACACAACACTTTTTACACATTTGCCACTTATTATGTAGATTTGTACATTTAGGATTGAGCATTTTATTCCACTATAAATTGTTTTCCCAGTATTGCTTTCTGATGGCACTATTTTTAAATCTTTGGAAGAAAAGCTTATTGTGCCTTTGAGTGCATAGAAAACATTGCAGATAATTGTTATGAGTCAAATAAAATTAAATAATGCAAAAGGAAGTTATTTATAGGCTGCAAAGTGCATTGAAAATAAAGTCTATTACCATAACTTAAATATGACACCAAATAATGCTATTAGTTTGCATAGTGTCTATCAAGTTAGCTGAAATCACTTATTATACTTACCGTTGAATTAGTGTGAAAACACTGCAAATGATAATATAAATAATAACATTCTAATTCATAGTATACAGCTTATTATTAGCATTTGAATAAAGTGGATATAAACTGTAATAAAAATACTTTTTATGTGACACTACAAAGACAAAACATTCTAGAAATTAGAACTTAAAATATCAATTAGTAATATTTGCCTTGAAATGTTACAATTAGTAACTATGAAAAGTTACTAACCCTGCCAATATTTGTATGTTGAATTAATACCCAGTGTGATGGGATCTTAGTTTGTTTGTATCTATCACAAAACACTGGGACTAGGTAATTAATAAAAAGCAGAATTCTTTTTTTTGTAATTATGGGGGCTGGGAAGTCTATGCCTAATGTGATTGTATTGGTATCAGGTGAGGGCTTCTCTCTTCTTCCAATATGATACCTTGTCTCTGTGTCCTCACTTGTCAGAAGGTGGAAAGTAAAGGTTGTGCTCTCTTTCATCTTAAACTCTTCTATAAAGTGCTATTCCAATTCCTAAAGATGGAATAATCATGATTTTATCACCTCCCAAATGAAACACTTTTTAAAAAGATTTTTTTTTTTTTGGTGATCACGTTTTGAAATGAATTTTGGAGGACATGATATCAAAGTAGAATAGATGATAAATGGAGGTGGGAAATTTGTGAGGCTAGAGTTCATGAGGGTGAAACACTTCTGAATGAATTCAGTGCTTTTATGAAGGAGATGCCAGATAGTTACCTGGTTCTATCAACCCCATGAAGTTATGTCGCGACCCCTTGCCCGCAAGGAAGACGCAACTCGGGAATCTTCTCTCAGCAGTTTATTCAGGTCCTTGATACTTTTTCTTCTTCCCCCCGGATGCCCCTCCCAGCCTTAATAAAGCACCTCAAGCCCCAATGCGAAGCTGCCACGTGGACTTTTCTCACAGGGTGCCAAGTCACAGCGTGCCAACTCATTCTGATAAGGAGTTGTTTGTCACAGACTACAGGGGAAACCAGCGCCATCTTGTAATGGCGGCCACAGCTCACAGAAACGGCTCACCACAGTTCCCCCTTTTTTGTTTTTGTATGACAATACAGGCGAGAGTAGAGGTCCTATCCCACTGTGCAGAAGTGGCTGCATAGTATGGCTCAGCCCTAAGGAGGCGCCTTCCCCAGATCCGAGGCCATATCAGCCGACGCCTTTTTTCGTGGGGCGGGGCGTGGATAAGGTGGGGTAAGGAAGGACGTCAAACCCGCATGCAATAGGACATGCTCTCCTTGAGGTCCACTCCAAGGATCACTCAAGTGCAGTGCCTTGCCTCGCATCCTGTACCGTGACGATGGTGGACGGAGGGGGATAGCTGAGGCTGAACTGTGGCTGTGTACAACGACAAACAAGTTGACAGCACCCTGAAAGAAAGGCACGGACTTTAAAGCGATAGAGAAGCACTAGTGTGGAAACCCATCTGCGTGCAATGGCAGCAAGACCGGCAGAGTGCAAGGGCTTTCCAACACTAAGAGAACAGCGAGGAAAGACATGTCGATCCCAGTGCAATGTTATAATAACTTGGGGTGCAACGACCATGTCAAAGATTTACTGTTTAAGATGCACAAGCCAGACTTGTGGCGAGTTGCCAGTTTCTAAAGCAGCAAGAGCTTGTATGATCATAGCCTTATCGTGAGCATTGCGGGCCTTGAGGCGACAGAGAAACCATAAACAGAGAAACATACCAAAGCAACACATTGCATCAAAAATGCCTATTCCCACCCACTCCTTAAAAAAGGAAAAGGCAGAAGAAATCCAAAGGGTGAATTGTCCCAAAGTCACCGGTATGACACGGGTGTCGTTCAAAACAGCTATCTGAGTCAGTTGAGACTGGATCAAATTTTTTGTCACCATGGACCAATTTCCGGCCAAGTACTCTCCGATGATGCGGGAAGCATTCCTGGAATTATTAAATCTGACAGAGGTTATGCATAAATGTGCACGTTGGTCAACGCAACCCAAAAGCACCAAGTCAGCTAATACTTCTACCTGAGCTTGGAGTAAATCTATTCTTTGGTTGGCAGCTAAAATCCCTGACAAAATATGTTGATTAATTTTACTTTGAGATTCGAGTATGTTGGAAGTTTGTTGAATAACCTGATTAATAGTGGCAGCAGTTTGGACCTGATTAAGAGCCTGTTTGCATTCAGCAAGCTGTTCCTTAATCTTCACTTTATCAGTTAAAAGAGCATCCTTTACCAATCTCCATAGAGAGAAAGTAGCAATCGGGACTCTATCTGGACCCTGGTCCCTCAACAACTTTTGGAGATCCTGCTTTACCAAATCCCAATCACTGTTATTAAGAAAGCCTCCTGTCAGAAACCAAGGACAAGCCTGGGCTATAGCTTTAACGAATTTAGTTGTTGTCTTGGTTTTTATTTCTGTTTCTTGTTTGCTTAACAGTTCTTTAACTTCGTTGGCCAGACGAAGTTTCACTGTTGAGTTACCCATGGTACGTACCCTGTCTCTTTAAATTATCTTTGATCCAATCCTCCCCCTTCTCCCTTAGAAGGTGAGCCTCCTCCGCTTACCTCTGCTTTCTGAATCTCGGTAAGGACCTCCAGATGCTAAGTCCGGCTAACGGAAACCGAGTCCGGCGAGAGACGTCGAGGTTAAAAAATAAAAAAAAATCACAGGACACCAAGGTTCTTCATCCAGGAGGAGGCATGTGTGCCTTTTTTTTTTTTTTTTAAATTTCTTTTTATACTTTGGAACAATTTTTGAAAACCTTAGAATCTATAAACAAATTATTATATTTTGATAAGAAATATCAATGAAAATAAAGCTAAAACCTTTAGATATTTTGGAGAAATAATTATAATAATTTATCATTTTATGAGTTTGAACAATAACCTTGAGAATTAGAAATTACTTGATTGTATTTTTACTTAAAAGCAAATTTATAGTAAATGCATTTATCTCAAATATCTGTAACTGAAAAGGCAGAGTATCTGATAAATGTATAAATATAAAACATAAATTATGGGTTTTCTGTTGAAGAAAAACAATTAGGCAAATATATATTATCTAATTAATTAGGCATGTACTAATTAATTTATAGATTAACAAATATAGGTTATCTAAATATCTAAACACATATATATATATTAAGAATAAGAACATAACTTATAATTGTATTAACTTTATGTAACCACGTGGTCTTCAAATATTTGGATCCATTTAAATTTATTTTTTAACTAGGAGTGCACTCTTCTATGTGACGTCACTTGATGTAATTGAAATAAGATCCTTGAGTATACATTTTTATTTTTATAGTTAGCAATGAAAATAAGGATTTTTTGGTCATCACAGGAACTTTGCCGGCTTGTTCCTGTGGCGAGCAAATGTATCCTCATAACCTTCAAAATTAAAAGTAAAATATAAAGAAGCATATTTGATATCTCTCATCAATAGAACATTATTTAGTAACACAACTATAGAGAAAAAGGTTATTTAACTTAGAACTAGCTTAAATTTAGGACTGTAACATAGAAACCTGTGGAATTAAGTTTTGTCTGAAAAAGATATCTTTCATTAGCATTTACAGGTAGGCATTTTTTATAAATACAGGCTCTGAGCAGCTCCGGTAGAAATCTGAAACACAGCAGTACAGGTTAGTGGCTGGAAAGCGGGACCAGAAGTCCTGTCTGAGTGACTGTGGAAGAACCAATCAGAAGCCCGCAAAAGTGTGGGAGGTGGGACCAGGAAGCAGCTATGCCGGCCAGGCACCCCATGGTTACCATGGTGATGCAAACAACATGGAGTCTGGTGCCCATTTTCAGGGCAAAAGTTCTCCAAGTTTTCTTAGCCGATTGTATTTTGTTTGATTTTGTCTGCATTTTCCCCCGCCTGGCCAAGATCTTACTGCGGTAGCAGCCTGTTCTGTCTCTGTGACCTGCGGTTGCAGCTCGTGTACATCCTGTACTTCCTGGCATTCCCCTAGGGAGTCTACAGATAGAAAGGGGTTGGTCCGTGGAATGTGACGAAGTTGCCCACTCCCCAGGGCACCATTCCATCCCTGGATTGCCCAGTAGACCTTGGGGCGGGCCCCTGTTCCTGTTTTGAGGGCAGCGGCCAGAACCTGTCCAGTAATATGAGCTCCATCAATATCCTTACAAGCTCGAATCATGTCATCAACACTCTTTGCTCTGGTAGATTTAATAGCATTTTGGCAATAGGAGTTTACATTTTTAAGAGCCAATTGCTTAATGACCGGCATGGCTTGTTCCAAGTTAGGGAATATTTTTTCTGTTACCTGTATCAATCAGGCAATGAAGTCAGAATAAGGCTCAGAGGGTCCTTGAGCAAGTTTTGAAATTTTTGTTTTAGCATTTGAAATAGGTAGAGCCTTCCAAGCCTGAACGGCTGCTGCAGCTATCTGAGCATAGACCCCAGGATCGTAATCAATTTGCTGACTTATGATAGCATATAGTCCCAAGCCAGTTAACATTTCAAGGTTATGCCGTGGGAAGCCGGTGTCCTGATTGACTCGGGCTAGTTCGCGACACCTCTCTTGATTTTCACTTTTCCACAACAAAAAATCCCCTCCAGACAAACAGCCATGCAAAGCTGTTGCCAGTCACTAGGTGTCAGCTGATTGGCAGAGAAAGACTCGAAGAGAGTCAATGTAAAGGGGGCATGGGGTGGGGTCTGTAATTAGTAACTGCCTACTTTAGTTGCTTAATATCCTTAAAGGTTAGAGGAACATGCACTCTGGCCGGCTGTCCATCCAAGTTTTCAATTACTGGGAAGTTTGGGCCGTCTTAGGCTGCCACTGAACATCCCCCAGCCTTCTGGGGTTGTCCTTATCCCAATCGGGGTTATAAGGAGGGAGCGTGACAGCATCAGGGCCGTAGGTGCTTTAAATCTTGACTTTTCCAATTGACCCTCCAGTTCCTCTATCTCCCTTTCCAGTTCTTTTTCCTGCCAGCTGTTACCATGGAGCCCAGTTAGTAACTCCCTTATCTTAGAAATGTAGTCAGCACTGTGAAGCCCAGCTCAAGGCCAGAGGCCTTGTTACATATTTTTGTGAAAAACTAGTAAGAGAGTGTCCAGTGCCTGGAATGCTGATTTTTTTCAGACAGTAGCCAAATAAAACAGGGCAACATGAAAATAGGAAGTTTATCTACATTAAACTTTTTTGCAGAGATTCTTTTGCTGAAAGTCCTAAAATAAGCCATGGTGAATATTTTGGAGAAGGTCAATTAAGACTTTTCTGTGGGCCTGATAGGGAGGGGGAAGATGAGAAGGCGGGGTTGAGAGCGGCTAGGGTGGATCTAATTCCTCAGAACTGTCCGAGCTACTTGTGTCCTTGGGAGTTTTTAACTCAGTCAAGTCCGGATAGAGCCTTCTCCTCTGTTTAACTTTAGACTCCCTTATCTTTTCACCACTCTTACTCCTAATACTTTCTGCTACCTCGCTATGTGACCCCTCCGATTTTTCTTCATGCAATTGCTCAAGAACGGCCTGACCCTCGCTCACAGCTTTCTGGCATTTACCATCCATTATACACCCCCTCACTAATTTCCAAAGCGGAATGGTACCGCCCCTTAAAGTTCCTTGTTTGTAAGCGAAATCCAGATCTTTCCCTAATTTGTCCCAACTGGAAATCGTGAGACTCCCTGAAAAAGCAAACCAAGGAGCTACAGAGTCAGTCTCTTCTAAAAACCTCTGTAATGTGCACTGCTTCACTTTAAGTCCCTTAGAATGCAGTAACCCGTCCAAGGCCAGCAAAATTGGGCTTGAGGGAGTAGCACCCATACTGTTCCAAGCAGTATAAAGAAAGTGAAAATACAAAATTCCGCTCTCTCCTTATTTACAGAGGAGCGTCTTATTTTATTATTTTCCCCCGCTCTCTCTTTATCTACAGAGGAGCGTCTTATTTATTATTATTATTATTTTTTTTTTTGCTCTCTCTTTATCTACAGATGACACAACAACAAAAGAAACACAAAAAACAAAAGCGAAATGACACAACAAAAGAAACACAGAAAACAAAAGTGAAAGTACACAGTGCAGCTGCAATAAATATGAGGCTCTCTCTTTCTTTGTAGAGGAGCTGACCCCGCTTTGGACGCGGATCCCACTTACTGGGACTATCCCTGCTTTGATCGCAGATCCCACTTACCTGGGACTAACCGGTGCACCACCCCTGACTGACTGAAAGTTCTGGTTCCCGGGTTTCGGCACCACTTGTCGCGACCCCTTGCCCGCAAGGAAGACGCAACTCGGGAATCTTCTCTCAGCAGTTTATTCAGGTCCTTGATACTTTTTCTTCTTCCCCCCGGATGCCCCTCCCAGCCTTAATAAAGCACCTCAAGCCCCAATGCGAAGCTGCCACGTGGACTTTTCTTATAGGGTGCCAAGTCACAGCGTGCCAACTCATTCTGATAAGGAGTTGTTTGTCACAGACTACAGGGGAAACCAGCGCCATCTTGTAATGGCGGCCACAGTTCACAGAAACGGCTCACCACAAAGTTACAGCAGGAAAATAATTATCTATAATCAAGGAAGAAGCCCTCCTCAGATAGTAAATATATAATTGCCTTGACCTTAAATTTCAAGTCTTCAGAATTTTGAGAATTAAACTTTTCTCATTGTACAACACACTTAGTTAATTGTGTTCTGTTATAGCATCCTGAATGCCCTAAGTTAGGTATAATTTGACACAATATAATAAAGCTCTTGTATTTTAGCTTCACATCTACACAGTTTGTACAAGTATTGTTGATGGTGCTATGGTTTGGATTTAAGTTTTCCTCTAAAGTCCAGAAATGTGAATTGGTTGGATTATGAGAACAGCTTCCTAATCAATCCATCTTTGTTTGAATGGACTGTAGGGAGGTCCAATTTGGCTGTAGGAGGTGGGTCACTGCCTTCAGGTGCCCTGGAAAGGTGCCTCTTCCTTGTGGCCCCTCTCCTCAGTTCTTTCTAACCATGCCATGACTGAGACATTTTCCTCCATTGGTCCATTCCCCATTATGTGCAGCTTTACCTTGAATCCAGAGCTAGGGAGCTTGGCATATGAACTGAGATCTCTGAAATCATGAGCCTCAAAGAAAATTTTCCTTCTCTAAATTGTTCTTGATAGGTGTTTTGGTAACCATGGTAGAAAAGTTGACTAAAACTGAGAGCTCCAATGGCTCATGCATTCAGAAAACAGAGGGAAATTAGAACACATATATTTTACAGAAATCATTTCTAAGATTTTTTAATAAATAAAGCTATACTTAGTGTAAGAATGTAAAAATTCTCCTGTAAGTTTGGCCAATTTTCATAAAAGGGAAAAAATAAATAAAAATGACAGGAAAAAAAGATGAAAGGAAGGAAAAAAACAAACAAGATGTTTGTCTTTGATAATAATAATTGTCAATTACTACAATGTAAAATGATAAGCAAAGATTATACACAAGTACATACAGAAAACCCACTATTAGCAGCAAAATGGATGGAATTGAAGGACATTGTGTCAAGTAAAACAAGGCAGATATAGAAATAAAAAATTGCATTTCCTGTCTCATATAGATTAAGAAAATTTAAGCAGATGGTTTAATAGTCATTACCATAGGGTGGAGTAGGTGGGATACTAGCAGGTTGAAAAGTAGGTGCCCAAATAGAGTTAGATAGAAAATTATGTTTCAATATTATGCAGAACTGTGTGTACTATAGTTCACAATAAACTTTCATGTAATTTATGAAGAGGGGAGCTTAGAATCTCAAAATACAACATATTTGTAAAGGGATGGAATTACCTGATTTTATCATCAATGCTGCATACATATATTTAAATACCCCATAATAATGTGCAACTATATCTTAGTCAGTTTTCCTTAAAAATATTTCACATAGTTCACATTTGGTCATTCTTAAAAAAATTTAAAAATTTTTCATTGTTATTATATCTGGTATGTGGATCTGCAATCAGTGATTTTGAATGTTACCATTGTAATTATTTGGGGACACTATGCATTACATATACATGAGATGGAAACTTCAATCAATAAATATTATGCTTCTTCTGATGATTCCACTGACCAACTGCTCATTCATCTCTCTCCCTCTCCTCATGTCTCCGTATTCTGTTGGGTGCAATACTGTAATTAGACCAATTGGTTAATCTACAATGGCCTCTAAGGGTTCAAGAGAAAGGTACTAACATGTATCTCATTTTAAAAGATAGAAATGATTAAGCTTCTGAGAGAGTCATGTCAAAAGCAAAGATATGCTTCAAGTGAAGCCACTTGCATCAAAGAGTTTACAAAGTATTGAATTCAAAAAAGAAGATCTTGAAGGATATTAAAATTTTGTACCTTTGAAGACATGAATGATAAGAAATCAAAACCATATTGCTAATATAAAGTAAGTTTTAGTCATTTCTGTGTAAGATCAAACCAACTACAATACTCCCTTAAGCCTAAGTTTAATTCAGACCAAGGTTCTAAATATTTTCCATTCTATAAAAACTGAGAGAAGTAAGGACGTTACCAAAAAAAAAAAATGCTTGCATCTAGCAGAAATTGGTTCAAGAGATTTAAGGAAAGAAGCCACCTTTATAACATCAAAGTGCAGGTGAAGAAGCAAGTGCTGATGTAGATGTCAACTATCTGGAAGACCTAACTAGGATCATTGATTATGGTGTTTATGTTAAACTGTAGATTTTCAAAGTACATGAGACAGTCTTAAATGTGAAGAAGGTTCCATACAGGATGTTAAAATCTAGACAGATGTCGATGCCTGGCCTTAAATGTTCAAATGCAGACTGACACTGATATTAGGTGCTAATGCAACTGGTGACTTTAAGTTGAAGTTGATGTTCATTTAAAATTATAAAAATCTATGGCCCTTAAAAATCATACTAAATTTACTCTGTTTATTTTTTTAATAAATGAAGAAAAAAAACAAAGCCTGAATAATATCTCATCTACTTACCTCATGTTTTACTAAAAATTTTAAGCCCATTTTTGAGATGTACTGCTAAGGAAAAAAAGAAAAAAGAAAAAAAATTCTTTCTAAATTTTACTGATACCTGCCCATCTGACTGGTAACTCAAGAACCGTGAAGGAGGTATATAATGATATTATTTTTGTTTTCATGTCTATGAACACACCATCAATTCTGTAAATATAGGGTCAAGGTGTAAATTTGAATTTTGAGTGTTATTATCTAATATAATAACTAATAACATTTTCGTTTTCCTATAACTAATTTTATATTATATAACTCATAATTTTTTAGTCAGGTTATACTTGACATAAGAAATGATTCATCAGAGGATGAAGCTGAGCAAAGTCAACTAAATTCAGTATGTCATGAACATTCATTTCATGCTTCTTGAGAAAAAGTAAAATAGTGACATTGACAGAAATTAATAAAAGTTATTTCCAATTACTATGGCATAATATAAGGTGTCCCCTAAAAGTTCATGTGTGAGACAATGCAAGAACATTCAGAGGTGAAATGATCAGATTATAAAAGTTGTAATCTAATCAGTGGATTAATTTACTGATATAGATTAACTAAGGTGATGACTTTAGACAGGAAGGTTGTAGCCAGAGGAAGGAGGTCACTGGGGTAGTACCTTTAGCATTAATCTTTTTTCTCTTGCAAGAGGAGCTTTGTCTCTTCCTTGTTGCCATGACCCCTACCATGCTCTTCCACCATGATGTTCTGCCTCATCTAAACCCAGAGGTATGAAGTTGACTGACTAGTAACAGACCTCTGAAAGCATAAGCAAAAATAAATATTTCCTCCTCTATGTTTTCTTGTCAATTCTTTTGATCCCAGCAATAAAAAAGCTGACTAATACACCAACACAAATGGAAGATTTTGAAGAGTTTAAGACTTCATTGGAGTAAGTAACTGCCAATGTGGTAAAAAATAGTTGGTACTAGAGCTAGTATTGGAGTCTAAGTAAGTTATTGCATTGTTGCAATTTCATGCTGACACTTTAATGGCCAAAGAGCTGCTTCCAACAGATTAGGAAAGAATTTGTTTTCTTGAGATAGAATCTACTTGTGGTGAGTTTTGTGAATATTGTTGAACCAACATCAAAGCATTTATAATACTAGGTAAACTTAGCTAGTAAAGTAGCAGCAATGTTTGAGAGAATTACATCCAAATTTGAAAGAAATTTTACTTGTTATCAAGTGGCATCTCATGTCACAGAGACAACTTTAGGGAATGAGTCAATTAATATATCAAAAGTTGCTGTTGCTTTATTTTACAAAACTTCTCCAATAGTCCCAATGTTCATCACCACCATTCTGAATAGGCATCAGACATCAATATTGAGGTAAGATCCTTTACTAGCAAAAAGGTTTACAACTTACTAAAGACTCAGATAAAAGTGAGCATTTTTAAGCAATAAAATATTTTTAAATTAAAGTATGTTCATTTGTTCAGACTTAATGATATTGCTCACTTGGTTACACTATAAGACAGACATAGCTTTTATATACACTGGAAAAACAAAAATATTACATGAATCATTTATTGTCATAGTCACTTAATTTTGATGGTCAGAAACCAAACCATCAATATCTCTGTGTCTCTCCAAAACCAAGTAACTTCTGACAAAAATTATACACATTACTTTAGATTATATAATTAGATTATGTCACTAGAACAGTAGGTATAGTTTTATTATTTTTCAGTTGTCTGAAAAAATTGGCAAAACTGACATAAAAACTTGTTTGAAAATATTATAGAATGAGTACACAGTTATAACAACGCATGACCCAGATAGAAAATTGGGCAAGGGATAGATGCCAACTCTAATTAAACTATTGAGAACTTTATGAGCCTGAGAGAAAAGATTTGTTTCCTGCATTCTTCCTAATAGGGATCCACTCTCAGACAATGGAAAGCACAATTTGTAAAAACTATTGATTCAAATGAAACAGGGGGAAAGCCTAATGAAGAAAATGTAATATACATGGAAAGAAAATAGATATATGCTTCTGAGTTTTAAGAAGTAAATGAGTGGATGATAAATCAGTAATTTTCTCTAAGAGAAGATCACTGGAGTAAGCAAATGAATCAGTACATATTTTTAAGGAAATAAACATTTCCCATTGCTGGAAAATGGAGAAGCCTAACAGGAATATAATCCCATTGAATTCAGAGAAGCAGGAAAATATTTTTGACTGTAGGAAAATAATAAATACAAACTCAAGAACACAGTGAGTTTTAGTGAAGCCAATTACGTTTGATGAAAGTTTCAAATGCTTGATTAAGTCTTAAAAATTGGAAACTAAACTTAAAAAGAAAAATATAATTAGATTGGAAATAAAGTAAAAGGTGGTATTTCTGTGAAATGTATACTTCATGTCTATATTTTCTAAAAGAAACCAAAACAACAGAACCAATTAAAAAAAAAAAAAAGATCACATAAATATCAGCTCTGAGAAAGTGATAGGTGTCAAGAGAAAGGGAAAGGTTGTTGGTGGGATAACGATACTTTGATACTGTTGATTTATACAATTGTTGGTAATTGGAAGTAATTAAGTCTGCCATCTTGGCTGAAATAAGTCTTGATAAAACCACTAGGTGTCTTAGTGTTTAAAATATCTCATAACTGAACATGGGCCTATCCTGCCTCTTCAGCTTGCCTGCCTTTATTACGATCCTTTCTTCTTCTTCACCCATCACTTTGCCCAGAAGTCTGACTTAAGTGGACTTTACAATTTATCTTTAGTGCAGTCTTCTGGCTTTGGGTTGGTCTTGGCCAGCAAGGAGCCCTAGTAAGAAATTAGAAGAGTGTGAGTTCATTTCCTTGTCTGTATTAGCACCTGAGGGTGAATGAATCCTCACCTACTCTCCTTTTACATTCATTAACTATTCATAGTCTTGATTCACCAGACCCAGGTTACTAATAGTGTTGTACTGTCAGTGGGTCTAAAATATTGTATTGCATCTGTTTCTGTTTCCCCACATTCCATCCTCATGGCTATGTGTAGTATTTATTAATCTTTTCTAAAATTTTTCAGTTTATCTGTGTTGTCTGCTTCATGTTATACCTGGATTAGCACATAGTCACGAGTCATTGAGTTAAAATTTCATAGAAACTTAGATTTTTATTTTTAGAAATAAAACAATTTAAAGAATAAAACTATTCAAGAAGATTGGGCTCAGTAGAAAATACTATGAAAACTTGTGAATTCTGAGAAATATTTTTGTTCCTTTTCATAATTTTTATCATTCTATATATATATCTGAAGTGCACATTTTCTTTAGAAAAACAAAATGTTACGTTTTCACTCCAAATATCCTAGTCTACTTGGCAAAAAGCCTATTTATAAATACCTAATTTTTCACACAATATCTTTGTCATCTTTGGACTTGTTATCAGCTACCTTGTATACTGTACTGGCACTTCTAGACAAAACTGAGGTTCATGCATAGTTAATTACTATCTACATACATTTACCTAGCTTTAATTAGGAAATAAAACAATGTGATTCCCATTTAGAAAAGGAATGAGTTAATGATATAAATTCAGACCCGTAAAAGAGGGAGCAAATTGATAAATAGGAAATTAATCATCAAGTGAAAAAAATGAAATAAATATCTCTGAGAACTACAAACCTAACAAAAGCATAAGAATTATCCCTGGTGCCAGTCCTCCATGCTGTTGAGCTTACAACTGGCTAATGTGGTTGAAAGTTGGCCTTGGTAGGATGGTAGGAACCAAGTGAGCCTACATAGGAAAGGTGACTACAACAATCCCTAGAAAACAGTGTGGTTGGTCACTGTTAAATATGACTATACTTTGGTAACTAAAATAAAGAATCAACTTAGAATCAGTAAAGTTGAATCATTTAAGTACTATGTTGAAATTTTAATAAAAATAAATATTAAACCAAATTTGATATTAAGGAAAAATAATACATAGAAGAGGAAATATTTGGAAGTATGGTAAGTAGATCTAAATAATTAACACAAGTTTCTCTTTTGCATTCATTTTCCAGCATTCTTTGTGTAATACATTGAGAATATGCTTAATTAGATAATAGAGTTATGGAATTTCAGAGCTAGAAAGAGCATGGCTAAATAATTTGATATTATACATTTATAGATCTGTTACGTCTGACAGATGAATAAAAATTAAATATCTTTTCCAAGTCCCACAAGAAATTAATGAAGAAGACACAATTGCTAATCTTTGGATACAACCTCCCTACTTTCTGCAGAGATTATGTCATACTTTCTTTAATTATATTGGCAAGTAGATACTTAGATGAGTCATTTCTCATTTCCACTGCATAGCTTTTTTTTCAGTTTCTAACAATTCAATTGTTAAAGGAAATTTTTCAGTTCCCATTCCTAAATAATAAATGGATGGTACATTATAGTACCTATGCAAAACGTTTTTCAGAAGTTTAAACAAACAAGATTATTTTTTCTATTTTTTGGAGACTGTATAATTAAAAATGGATCAGCAAAAATAATTCATGAAAACTTTTACTTGTGCATTTGTCACTTACTTATAAGAATTTATAAATTAGGGGCTGGGGATGTGGCTCAAGCGGTAGCACGCTCACCTGGCATGTGTGTGGCCGGGTTCAATCCTCAGCACCACATACAAACAAAGATGTGTGTCCACCGAAAACTAAAAAATAAATATTAAAAAATTTATCTCTCTCTCTCTCTCTCTCTCTCTTTAAAAAAAAATTTATAAATTAGGTATGTGCTTGAAACAGACTTAAATACTATTGACAAAACATTGGCAGAGGGAATTTAAACATAAGATAATTTCAGATAATGGTGAGCGAACTGTTTTAAAATAAGTTGACAATGAGCCAGACTAAATCCTAAGTCAGAGAATACTAGTTTAGTCAGCCAAAGAATTTTCTCATTTATTTGAGACAGGTGATTTATAAGATCATAATCAAAAGGTTAAACAAGACTTACTATTGAGTAAAAAAAAAATCTGTAAAAAATTAAGTAGCCTAAAAATAGCAATAAAAACAGTATGTATGGTGGCACACACCTGTCATCCCAGCGGCTCAGGTGGCTGAGGCAGGAGGATCTCGAGTTCAAAGCAAGCCTCAGCCAAAACTAGGTGCTAAGAAAGTCAGTAATCCCTGTCTCTAAATAATAATAATAATAATAATAAAAATGGGGCTGGGGATGTGGCTCAGTGGTCAAGTACCTTTGAGTTCAATTCCTAATTACCAAATAAAATAAAATAAACAGTATTTGTGAAGTAGAATAGAAAAGGGATGACAGAATTTGGTAAATATGAGACTATATTAAGGTATGTAGGTTTTATGCTATGAAAAAAAGAGGCAAATGTTTGGAATTTTTTAAGCTTATTTTCCTAAGCAAGTTTGGAACAATACATGGTTAGGGGTTAAGAACACCACTTCTTATGACAAATTGAAAAAAAAAATCAGTCAATATTAAAAGAAACAATTCCCAACTGCAAATATTGTGATATATACAAATTGCCAAGAAAGTTATGAAAGATGTGTAGTGATTTTAGCCATCAAAGATGAAAATTTTCATAAATACTACAGAATCAGTACTCACAGACATGGCTGGTTTTAATAAATTCAAGCACTTTGCAAAACTACCACTGTATATGAACACTGCTCATTTATAAAACCTATACCTTGGCAGGAAACTACTCCTACTTACATTACTTACATGCTCAGAAAAGCAAACACATATGTACATGAATATTCAAAATAGCCATACTCAACTCCTATCTAAACTCTACCTCCATATCCATCAACAGCAAAATAAGAGGAGTATGAAAAAGAAGAGTTGAGAACAAACTTTCTATCCCAGACTATCCAAAGCCAAGTTCTTTTGATTCCCAAGCAGCTAAGTACCACCTCAGTTGCCCCAAGGCCAAAAACAAAGGCTGAAAGGAATGTTAAAGAAGATACAAGGTAAAGCACAAAATAGAAAGAAGATCCAAAAGGTTTTCTTCTAAACCTGCTCCTCCAAAGTCAAAGCCCAACCCTAAAATGGCCCCTGTGAAGAAAGAAGAGATGGAATCCACAGAAAAGTGGGAAAAGCTGATCATATTGGTGAGAATGGCCAAAACAGGCTGGGCATAGAAAGGTGAAACTGTTGCAGATGCCAAGTGTTGTGTGCATTCTTATTGTGCTTTGTTTTTTGGTACTGGGAATTGAGCCCAGGGGCACTTTACCAAACTGAACTACCTCTCCGGTCCCAGTCTTTTTTCTTTTTCTTTTTTCTTTTTTTTTCCCAGTCTTGAAACAGTGTCTCATTAATTGTTCAGGCTGACCTTACATATGTTATCCTCCTTGCCTCAGCCCCCTAAGTGGCTAGGATTACAGGTATATTCCACTGTGTCCAGCTAAGTATGTGCATCTTGAGCAACTATGTACTTCTGATTATTGCACTGTTTAAAATTATACTTTTACTAAGTTATATAAAATGCAGAATTTTTTAAAACTATGTTGTGAGCATACAGAACAGTTCCTTGTTGTTTTGGAGGAAGGAGCTTATGTCAATAATAGAATATTTCCAAAGCTGGATTTCTACTCCCATGCTAGATTTCAGAGACTTTTCTTGGGTTTCAGGAGGAACTATCCCCTGACCTTGGCACACATAGCCAACTTGGCACAAATGCCTTTTGGTGTGGAAAAGCTCAAATTCATCTTTATGTCTTCTCCCTGTCTGCCATCAGCATAGATATATTTAATTCCCCTAACCCAAGGATGTGTTGGAACCTGACCATCTAAAATTAACTTTACTAATATATTAGGCAATCTGAACTTTCCACTGACATCACTGATACAGTGTTCCTCAAAGGAGCAGCAGTTATTTTTCTAGATTATGGATCTTTAGATTGATAATTCTGTCATTTTCATTTCATTTCCTGAAAACCAGTTGTTAAACAGCATGCTAATTGTGAAATGTCAACCCTTGCTCCAAGCTTTCCCTATTCAGAGCATCAAATGAAGAGTTTACTGGACTTTACAATGCCTTTCTGATTTGAATACTCCATCGAGTATACAAAGTTATTGTATACTGCCTGAAATACTATGATTGTTTATTTTTAAAAAGTATCTTTATGTCTGTGCACACACACACACACAAAATAAATAAATAAATAGATAAATAAATAAATAAATAAATAGTATCTTTAATGAAGCTGGGTGCAGTTTGGCTTGGGGCAATAAAAGAGTTATTTAGATTCCTGAGTTTTGCTGTAGTAATTCAATGAAGAACAAGAAACTGTAAGTATGCCTACCACATTTGGGATGATGCTCACAAAGAAAGTTGTGTGGAAAAACAAAAACAAAAACAATTACAACATAAATTTACAGAGTGCTTAGAGATGGGGGGTGCTTTCTGATCATGAGATATTGACTATATCAGAGATCATGCTAGTATTTTATCTCTTGATAAAGGATATGGCTAGATAGGTATTATAGTTTGAAATTTAAATATCCCCCTGTAGGTCATATGTTGAAGGAAAGGTCCCCAGCTGAAAGTTAGTTAGATGGTAGAAAATTTAGGAGACAGATCTTAGAGACAGAAGTTTGGTCACCAGAGTTATGTTCTTAAAAGGTATTTAGAGATCCTTACCCCTTCCCCGCACCCCACCTCTGATGTTTTAATTTTCATCTGACATGAAGTGAGCAATTTTCTCTGCCATACAGCATGACCATGATGTCCTGTTTCCACAGGCCCAAAGTAATGAGGTAAAGTGAAAATGACCATGAATAGAAATTTCTGAAACTATAAGCCAAAACCAATCACTCCTTATTTTATTTTCTCAGTGAGATGGAAGGCTGACTAGCATAATATGTAGATATAATTTTAAGGACTTCAACAATTTGCACACCTATGATTTGTGCATATTTTGTAGAGAAGTTTTTCACTTTAATAAAATATTGAAAAAGAGAAAGTTCATTGTCACCTCCATGGGAAAAAAGATTATATGCAGACAGAGAGGAAAAAGGATACTGCTGAAATTGATTACATGATTATGGAGGCTTGAAAATATTGGAGGATTGATTAGATTCATCATAAGTTTTGGAAACAACACATTTTGTATCAGGGTAAATACAAATATTTGTAAAACCCAGTATAGATCTTCTTTCTAGATCTGAGTAGAAGTTGTTTCAGTAAGAACATAAAGAAAATGCAGGTATTTTTTTTGACTTATAAACAAAATACATGGCTTCTATGGAAAATATTCTTTCTTGTTCTCAATTATTTTTAAATTAAGAAAAATAACATTATAATTCCTAATCTTGCACGACTAATTCTTTAAAATGTGCTTTATTTTACCCTTGTAACTATTTTAAGAATACGGTCATTCTAAATTTTTTCTCCCTTCTTCAATAAGACATTTTAACTTTGCTTTGCATCTCCTCTTCTAATTGTTTTCTAAATCAGGCAAGTTAATATATCTCAATAGTCCAGAATTTCCACTTTTGGAACAAAAGAGTCTGGAATAATAGCTTAGGTAATAATCTAATGGCTATATTTATAGTACAAAAACATTAGGAAGTTGCCAAGTTGCAGCAATTTCTGGAAGAATGTCAGTGGATTAACAAAAAACAACCTAAGTAGCTTCCTTTCCTCTCACTTCTCACTCTCTGCCCTTTTCGACCCTATTACCATAGACTTGGAATGATAAAGGTTATGTTAAGCTGTATTAAATTCGATGAATTAATTTTTTTAAAGAATATAAATTTAGTAGTTTCAATAAACATACATTAGTTAAGTTAAAATTTCTGTAAGATTTCTGTGCATGTTTTAACTTCTTCTTTTACAATGCTACAATCAAGGTTAGACTACATTTGGAAGCATAGTCCACCATAGACAGCCCTCTGTCCTCCAAAGAGTCACATCTGTCTCACAAGTAAAATACAGTCATTCTCCCTGCCCATAAAATGTCATCAAGAGTTTTAACCCAGTATAATATATGCTCAAAGTCTAGAACTCATCTCTGAGATTACAAATGAATAGGTTTATCACCCTGCTGTTGGAAATAGGATTTAGAGCATTTGACAATCTCTCTCTCTCTCTCTCTCTCTCTCTCTCTCTCTCTCTCTCTCTCTCTCTCTCTCAATTTTATTTTGTGTGGTCTCCAGAACTAATTAACAGTGTTTCTATTAAAATTATTTTCTTAAGAACTTTATATTTCTCCCATGGAATTAACTAAGTTTTACTCCATTACACAAAACCCCTATCCATAATAATTTTAAGATAAAGTCTTCTTAATCTGGACTTCTGGCTCAGATGGCTACAGGAAAAGAACCTAAATTAACCAGATAAGTTACAGTTTGGCAGTAGGTTTCTGCATACCTTTAATCTCTTTGTAAAGCAATTTGAATAGCTTAACACTCTCATATTTCAAACTTCCTGAGGATTAAGAAAAAATTTGTAACTTAATCTTCTGGTCTTTTTCTCTAAATATGTTTGTTGAGAGTTTTGAAAAGACACCTGTAAATTTTAGCATCATTTTCCATCTGGAGAAACTGAGAATATCCCAAATCATCACATGCTGTTGTTGTTTTACAGAACCTCCTGAAATTTATCTCATTCGTATTCCATTTTATTACAAATACCAAGAAGAAACCAGACAATATTTTTCCACTCTGTTTGTAAATATTACACTCATTAGGCATAATCTCAACTTTCAACATTATTACAGCCAATAATGTAATTAATTTTTTTTTCTAATAGCATGCCTCTTATTTACTTTGGGGCTTTCACCTATAGCTTCCTTTAGATCCAGATATGTACAAGCAGTCAGTCATCTTGCCTTAATTGCAGCCTTAACATACAGATTTTTAAAAGTGTGTCCAAGTTGTTCTTGTTGATCTTGTTCTTCAAAAATTTTCCCATCTACATCTGCTCCCCATTTCCAAAGTCATTCACACATTTTTAGATATTTCTGTTAGCAATATTCTACTTTCATGAACTAGAATCTTTATTAGTTTTACTTTGCTTAATAACAAATTATCACATGCTCAGTACTTAAACACATTTTAATATCTCATAATTTCTATGGGTCCTAGTCTTGGTCATGGCTTATCTGAACACTCTGCAAAGGTGCAATCAGAATTGTGGCTATAGGTAGGTTCATTTCTGGAGACTCAAATGGAAAGAAATCTGCTTCTGAATTTGCATTGTTGTTGACAGTATCACTCATCTGTATCTCCCAGACACTACTTCAGTTCCTTGTTATTGTGACTACTCAATGTGGTTGTTTTATCAAAGGTTTTAAGGGAACAAGAGACTCTAGTAACACAGATGCAACATTTGTATGCAATATATACCCCTATAGTCAGGTACAAATAATTATTCATGTCTCATTATCATATTTTATTACTTAGAAGTAGGTCACAGGTACAGGAAAGACTGAAGGGAAGAAAAATTCACATGTGAATAAATTTCAGAGGACAAAAATTAAGAGATCCACCAAAACAGTGCATCCATCACCTGATTATTTCTGAAAAATCTCTTCAAATGTCAATCTTGATATTTTCTCAACACCAGCCATTTTACATATATTATTTACGTCAATTCTTGACCCAGTGGATAGTTAGATGAATACTATTGTTGTGATTTTTCCATGCAAGAAGGCAGTGGTGACTAACTTGGTGACCATCACACAAGGAATATGTAATGACACTTTATTTTGCATATTATTAGGCATATTTGCAAAAATTTATATTTGTAATTTCTCTAAATTATGAAAGTAAAAATATGACTCTCATACTTGAAACCTTTGTACGTGTGCAACACAGCATTGTGAATTACACATGATTTTGTACAGCAAGTTCCCAAGAGTTTCTCATCTGTTGTGGTTATGACTTTTCACTCATTGAAACACAACTTCCTATTTCCTCTCTCTCCTTTCTGGGAAATCATCATTCAAATTTCTGAATTGATGAGTTTGATTTCCCTCATGTAAATAGAATCCTACTGTAGTTGGTTTATTTAATTTAGTACATAATCCTCAAGTTTCATTCTTCTTGCAACATAAAACAGATTTTGCTTTTTTATTTCAATAATATTTCATCATATGTTTAGGCCTTAACCTCTTTACCCATTCAAATATATGTGGGCTTTTAGGTTATTTCCACCTCTAGACTACTGGGATTAGTACCATAGTACACAGGAATGCAAGTACTCTTCAAGATATGTTTTCAGTTTTTTAAAGAAACCGTAATGGGTTATATTGTTGGATCATATGTTAATTCTATTTTTAATTATTTAAGAAAATTTTATGCTAATTCTATACCAGCTTTACTAATTTAGAGTCCTTGAAACATTGCATAATGTTTCCACTTCCTCCCCATTCTTTCCGACACTTGTTTTCTATTGTTTTCTTTCTTGTGTTTTGAACAGTAAGATGACTATATTTAAAATAAGGTTTTGTATATCTCAGAATAATAAGAAGAGGGGATTTTTTAAATGTTCCCTTCAAAAAGAAACGATAAATATATAAAGCAATGGATATGCTCATTATCCAGATTTGGTAATTGCACATTGCTTTTGGTTTCAATAATTGCCATCCTAACAGGTGCGAGTTATCTCATTTTAGTTTTGATTTCTATTTCTCTGAAAATTAGTAATGTTTTATATTCTTTCATATACCTATTGGTTCGTTTCTATGGCTGCTTCGAGAAATATGTATTCTAGTCCTTTGTCCACTTTAAATTGGTGGTTGATATTTTTATTTGCTAGTGAGTTAAAGGAGTGCCTTATGTATCTGGAAATTAACTCCTTATGAGATATAGGACTTGCAAATATCTTCTCCTATTTATTATCTTTAATTTTTACACTGTTTATTGTTTTATTTTTTAAACAGAGTATTTTGCATAGTATTAAGTCCTGAAAGGGGAGTTCCCTCTACCAGTTAGTAATTGGAGAAAGATTTGGGGGAACTCTTAATTTCTGCAGAAGTTCTTAGGTCTGTCAGAATGATTTGCACAAATCCATTTACCAAAGTATGAGACCCTTGAAAGAGAATACTTAGGCAATGTTACACAAAGCAACTGTATTATTCACAGAAAAGCATCAAGAATCAATAGCAGACTAGGAAGAATGATGAGCCATTCCACCTTGGTTCAGGAATTGTGCTGCTATGGTTCAGATAATAAATATCTCTTAAAGGTCTCTGTGGTAATGACAATGACCCCAAAGTGACACTACTTGTTGATGGTAGAATTTGGGGAGCTGAAGCCTTGCGAGAGGTCCTCTGCATTGTTCTAATTATTATTATTTTTTTCCATAATACAAAGTCATTAGTTGCTTATGTTATTGCATTTATCTTAGAAGTGATAAGTTATTTTTTTATTACTAATTTGTTTTTCTTTCTTTCCTTTCTTTTCTTTTTTTTAACTTTTAGCACTTTGATGATGATATCGCTTTGTGTGTGCATTTCTTTTCATTTATATATTAGATGGAGTTGATTTAGTGATAATGGTTAATATTTTTCATTAAACTTAGAAAGTTTTCAGCCATGTTGATGTTTAATATTTTCTGCCTTTTTTCTCCCCTCTTTTTGTACTTTACTTTTTATGGTATATGTTGGTATGCATCTTTCCTGTTTGGTCCACTTTTATTTAAATGTGTAACTTTCATTCCAGCTAATACTGGATTTTCTCTTCTCAGTCTGACTCATACGTCTTTTGGTTAGTTTATATAGATAGGAAGCTTAAAATGCCTGCCCATCGGTTAGCACTCACATTATTATATTTTGTTTTGTTTTTGATACTGGATATGGAACCCAGATGCAACTCAACTGTATATCCAGCCCTTGTTATATATTTATTTATGTGTGTATTTATTTAATTTTTGAGACAGGATCTCATTAGGTTGTTCAGGCTGACCTCCAACTTGTGATACTCTTGCCTCAGCCTCCCTTGTAGTTGGAATTATAGATATATGCCACCACACCTGGCTCCTGTTTTTTAAACTTCATAACATACAAAGTTAATACAAATTTCTACAAATCTCTCTTGCATATCTATTAGCCTCACAATGTTTTCATTGTAATTTTTTGTAAGCATGTTTATCACCCATATTTCCCCTTTTTATTTTGGTACTTAGGATTGAACCCAGGGGCTCTTAACCACTAAACCACACCTTCAGCCCTTTTTTCATTTTGAGACAGTGTCTCCCTAATTTGCTTATGTCCTTGCTAAATTGCTGAGGCTGGCTTTGAACTGGTAATCCTCTTGTTTCCATCCACCTCCTAACCACTAAGATTACAGGCATGAGCCATTGTATCAAAGTTTCTTTTTATTTATTACCTATACAACATGTTTTCTTTTTTACTGCTTTGTAAATATTTAATTTTCAGGATTAAGAATATGGAAATTAATTAAGATTTATTATTAATTAAAAGTATATAAGTAAAAATAGGTCATTATTTTAAAGTATTATTGATTTAATGAACAGGGGTTATTATATGTATATATCAGTTAATTTGGAATGCTACCACAAACTTACACAAAATGAATGGATCAAGAAACAAATAAATTGAAGCCAGTGACAAAATATAATCTCCAAGGATACACTTACAGTGACTTTTTCCTCTAATCACACTCCACTTGCCTAAAATTATTACCTAATAATCATTTCAAATTATTAAATCCATCAAGTAGATTATCCCACTGATCAGGTTATGACTCATAATTGAATAATTCCACCAGGGACCATTGCTCCAAAGGATAATACATGAGCTTATTGGGAGGAAACCTAAGATACAACCAAAACACCTTCTTTAATAATAATAGGATTTGTTGTTTTTAATCAAACAGATTTTAATCTTTTTTAGAACATAACTTATTTTGCACTTTATTTTTGTGTCATCAGTACTTAGTGTAAGGAAAATAAAGACACAGAGACAAGATGCAGAGGAAGGAAAAAATGGCAGAATTGCAGAATGGCCGAGCTGCCAACTGTATTTGTATCAATAGATTACTTCAAGTCATTGTCCTCCTCAGTACATATTGTTCATTGTATTACTAGGCAGGTTATAGACTTAGTAACATTATTATGTAGTTTATTCCTCACTTACATACTAAGTTGCAATGTGCAATGTTAGGAGCTTTGTGTAGCTTTCAGGAAAGTCCATTGTATAAAGTTACTGTTATGTGGGTAGGTTTAGGCTCAATGAAACATTGAGGTTGTCTAACAATAGAGTTCCTTTATTCCCAGGAGCTATGTACCTGAGATCAAGGTGGAGGCTGATAAGACTCTAACACAGTAATTTAGCTAGGACCTAAACAACTTAGTGAAAGCATATCTCAAAATAAAACATAAAAAGAGCTAGGAAAGAGCTGTTAGGTGCTTCTGGTTCAATTTCTTGTTCCAAAAACAAACAAACAAACAAAAAAACTCTTCACATTAGATCTGTATTTATGTATATATTGTGTTTCAATTATATTTGATTGGAATAAAATATTCAGATTGAATGAAGAGCTGAATTGTCACAGATGCTGGACTTGGAACTCCAAGCCTAAATTTCTGGGAAATCACAGCTGGGGCAGAGTGGGAATTAGGCCTTTGTTACAGAAAAGAATGCTGCATGTAAATTTCTCCTTAAGTGAATAATAGCTTCCTGAATTTTATCCATCCCTTGGAGTCCAATTCATGTGTTACTATTGAAGTATCATGTCTCCATATTGTTAAGATGATGTTTTTCATAACATTTCCGAGTTATTTATAAATTGAATCTATTTGTGGATATTTGTGTACTCTTTGAACAAATGATAAACTTTGCATTCAAAGTCCACTTGTAATGTCTTTCATACTTTGCTGCTTCCTGAGGAAGTTTACCTAGAGTGTCAAAAGGGAGCCTGTAACAACAACAACAAAAAGAAAAAAAAAAAAAAAAGACTGAACTGGAAAATCTTTCCACTTGTACAGAAAAGAAATTGATATCACAGTTCTGTTCCTATTGTTCTCTCATGAGAACCTTATAGTTACAGGAAAATCTAATATGTAAACAATGTATCTCAATGTAAGAACACCTACATGCACACACAGATATACACTCATGTATATACAAAAGCGCATGTCTATGTTTATGCATACAAATAGAAGTCTTTGAAACCTTAGGTGGTGTCTTTCATATAGAAATAGATAGAAACAGTTTATTATTCATGCAAAGATAATAGTATTTGTCTGTAAAGAAATGCAAATATAAAATAAATGCTTAGAAAAACATTACAATTGTATGGAAACTATCATAGTTATTGAGATTAAGTGATTAGAAATATGAAGTGCAATTTTTAATATTAAAAGAACTACAACCACATTTCTTAAATAAATTTCAATTTAAAATATATATATATATATATTTATATATATATATTTTATAATATATATATATATTTTAAATTGAAATTTATTTAAGAAATGTGGTTGTAGTTCTTTTATATATATGTATATATAAAATACGTATATATTTATATATATACATATATATAAAATATGTATATATATATACGTATATATACGTATATATATGTATATATGTATATATATATATATATGTATATATATATATATATATTTAGTTGTTGATGAACCTTTAATTTATTTGTTTTATGTGGTGCCGAGTATTGTACCCAGTGCCTCACACATGTTAGGCAAATGCTATTTCACTGAGCTACAAACTTAGCCCTATTATAATTTTCACTTTTTTAAGATTAATTTTGACTTCAGTTTGCATTCATAAGACTCAAAGATATATCTGTAGAATTGCAGACATTCTCTGTGACAAAAATTAAGTTTGTGAAGGCATTTATTTGTATATTTTTAGATTAGTGTGCACATTTTGCAGAGTTCCTTACCTGTTTTATTTTTGTTATCATGCATTTTTATTATTTGTACTCTTTGAACAAATATAAAGAGTAAATATACCTTTAAAATCACTAAAGAAATACTATATGAATATATTCAATTTATAGTTTAGGAAGATGTTAAGAACCATTACTCTTAGATGCTAGGATATATCATTGAATGTAAAATAGTTACATCATCACAAAATATTTTGCTTTTTAATACAGAGAAAAGGAATAAAAACCTAGTTTACCTGTATTAAGTCACTATTGGTGCTCATTATTACTGTTTATGTATACTTTTTCAATCTACAAAATGTCTTGAAAATTTTCTTGCAAATATTTTAAATATGATTCAGAAATGAGATTTACTTTATGCTTATTTTTATGATGATTGCAAATGGAACAGATGGCATTTTATTTGTAGAACACTATGCCAGAAACAGCACTTAGAATCATTTAATTTGTAGTTCAATATTCTTGTTTAAAATAGAAAAAAGTTAAAATTATTGACATAAATTATTTACTTTTTTCTTTAAGATATTTCATCATGATTATTGCAAATTTGGTATTCAATATATATATATATATATATATATATATATATATATCACTGCAATTTTTAAAAAGTATACTTAGATAATATTTAAGAGATATTTTAATGTAAACATCACTTCTATGACCCATCATTTTATTTGAAATAAACACAGGAACCAACATAATATAGAATTTTGCTTAAAAAAAACTATGAATTGTAAACAAATAATGAGTAGTAAAGCAAATCTCTTTGTCTCAATTTGACAATTCAAATAGTCTAATGAGAAGCTAAACTTTCTTTAATGGTACTTCCTTTTGTCCATCCACAATCACGTTTATATACACAAATCTTAAATAATATTTTCTTCTACATACATGAATTGAATTATTTTCTTGTTATTACAGAGTTGACCTTTTCCTAGAGACTGACCAAGGTCAACTTTAAATCAACTTGTTCATGAATTGCACAACTAATAATCAACAAGTTTTTTGATAAATTGAATTACTTAAAGAGGACCAAGCAGGGAACAGAGTAACTTACATTTTTGCACAAACAATATAACACCCAACAGGGACGAGAAGAGACCAGAAGATCTCCTCCATACCCTCCTAAGCTTGGCCATGTATTCATACTCCATGTGCGTTACTCCTAAAATAAGGTGGAGTATCAGATCTTTCTCACTATTACCAAGAGATGAGATACCATCTTTGGATGACATTAAAAATATATTCACCATCTCTGTTGTTATCTTTACTATATGATCCTCCAAATTATTTCATGTAGATTACTACAAAAGACAAGAGTCTTTTAGGAAAACTGTTTCTAGCTTCCACAACTATTTCCTTAAAGCCTATTCTTAACAAGGAAACAAATATAAAACAAAGCTGTCTTATTTTTTTCTATTTTTTTTCCCTCAAAAGTCATTTTCTCAGTGAGGAATACACTAAAATTCTATTATTTTTATTCTCTTTCTTGGAGCTTCAGTTTTCTTTAGCTTGCTCTATTCTATTTATTTTTATGTATAAAATTTTTTTAGCTAACATATTAGCTAACATGATTCTGATTTGATTCATGGTCTGTTTAACTCTGATAAGATATAACTGTACAAACATAAAAGTCAGCTTTAATCACTGAACTTCTTGGTATATAATAAGCATGAATTATATGTTGAATAAATGGATGGGTGGATGAAAAACTGTGATTGGTATGTGAAGAGTCAGTCTTATTTCTGCTTGAGTATTTGTTGAGTAGATAAAAAGGAATCTATGCCGAGTTTGTCGTTCACTGGAGTGGTCAAATGTTTTTCTTGCCAAAATTGTAATTTTGTAAGGAGTTAAATTGAAATAATTTGTAAGGTGTTAAGTCAAAATAAACCTATATAGTCTTGTGGTATAACCAAGGTCTGAAAAATTAAATTTAATCCAGACATACTATAAGATGATAGAGCAAGATGAGAAAACTGGAAGATGGAAATAAAATACTACATTCTCCAAAAAACACATTTTATATCACTTTTACAACTCTACCTATATGTCTAATTATCTATCATTATATGTAATCTTTGTATTAGTTTAAGATCTACAAAATTCTGTAAGTAATGTATTATACCACTTCTTCTCATCTTCCAATCTAATGACCAAGATCATTTGATTTTGATTTGCAATAGAGTAAGCAAAGTCATTTCTCAAATACATCATTGGACTTTTTATTTTGTGTTATAACATAGGCAGAAGGTTTTTTTTTAAAGGCTATTTTATTTAAAACATTTTATTTTTTATACCATTCAAAAGTTATTGACTATTATGTGCCTAGAGAAATCTATGATATATGATTACATAATATATAATATAATATTTAAATAAAAATGTAACTATTAAATATTTAATGTTATTGAACATAATAAAATGTTAGGAAATAATGAGAGTTAGCTGGCTAGAAATAGATATAAAATGATGACTATAAAATCATAATTATCTTTTCTATGTGAAATAAATTAAGTCTGAATTTAGGAAAAAAATCCCTTTTAAGAACAGAAATTCAAATGTTATTATAATCATTATCAAACAAATATTTTAGGCCCTTGACAATACAGTTCCTCAACACTAAACAATTAAAATTCTTCCATCCCAAATATATGGAAACCAAGAATAGTGGTGTCCTATTGTTAAAAAAATAATAATATTTTCTATATAAACAAGGCAAAATTGTAACTCTAAATCTATTTAGAAGCCTCAATATATAGTAAAACATATAGACCCTTGGATATTTGGGATTATGTTTCCTTTTTGTTCTAAGGAAGTGCTCAAGTGAATTGAAGAGCTAAATTGTTCATGTATGTGCTCACCTAATGTGATAAATCTGAGGTATTCTTTTTTAAAAAAAAATAACTCAGGAAGATGAACACATCAATTAAAATTATACTGTGAAGACTTGCAGGATATATCCATCAGTTATAGTGGGAATGCATTTTTAGAGATGATCCAAGGGATCCATTGAGAACTGCAGTATTCAGTAAGAAGGTTGTATACACAACAGTTTAACACTGGAATGGGCCCAAGTACCAACAACCTTCAACTTTGATCCTCCTTAAAACCACAGTTCTAAGCAGTTGAAACTATACAAATGAAGTTCTTAGGGGGTAAAAAAATGCATGGAGGGAAGTTCTTAAAAGGAATTGAAACAAAATTTGTCCTAAGTTTGTCCCAAGTATGTTGCTCTGGAGTACCTTGAATTTATTAGCCATTAGAACAAAAACAAAGATTGAATCAGTTTAGTCTGTGCGCGTTTCTTTTCCAGACTCCTCTCTTAAAGATGATAATTCAAGACATTGAGCAAACAAACACCAAAAAATAAATAAATAAATAAATAATAAATATTAAAAAAAAAAAAACAGATAGGTAATTGGAATCCTATGTTAGAATGCTAGCAGTTAAATTTCACCAATAATACAGCCAGTAGAATTCAAGGTATTAGAAGCTAAAGAAGTCTAGCACTAACAGGCTCCATGGAATATTCAAAGCCCAGATTCAGGGGGAAAAAGTTACCCATTTTAAGTCCAAGCTCCATAGTTTTGGGGGCTTCGTATGAAATAAAAATCCAGGTGCTTTTGTTCAAACATCAGAAAATATGTGCTCTTATAAGTATTAAAATATATCTATCTATCTCTAGGTTTGTCATGGTGCCAATGTCATTCTAATTAAATAAAAATTAAAGATGAATAATTAGTATACATTTTTCCCATTTATATTTACATTATGCAACGTCAGTCTTATAAGTTCTCTCTGGTTAGGCTGTAATAACAAGATAACATAAACTGGATGGCTTAAGCAAAATAATTCATTTTTTTTTTTCAGTTTGAAGGCTGGAAGTCTGAGGTAGGGGTATCAGCATAGTGCCTTACTGGAGAGAGCTCTTTCACTAACATTTAGATGACAGACTTCTGGTTGTGTCCTCATAGAGAAAAAGAAACAGAGGCAGAGAGACAGAGATCTTCCTATTCATCAAAGATCATAATCTAATGAGGGCAGTGCTCCATCCTAATGACTTCATATAACCTAATCACTTTGTGAAGACCCTTCCCCAAATAAAGTTACCTATATAGAATTAGGGCATTAACTTGGATTTTAGAGGGAAATGTAGGACTGTTCCCTTTAGAGGGAAATGTAGGAAATGTAGGGAAATGGTAATGTAGGATTGTTATCTTACACTCAGAATAAGCCTAACTACACTGCTCAAAGCCACTGCTAGTAGATGCATATGTTCTTAATACAGTAGTGGCAATGATGCATAAAACTCACCCAGCTGTCCTTCATTTCAGTTCTTGATATGTACAAATCTATCAATACTATGTTTGGCCTACCAATAAGCAACTTAGGACTGAAAGGAAAAGGATCTATGAGTTGCCTGTGTTTCCCATCCTTTCTGTATCAACACTTTGGACATATGGTTGGTTAATTTACAGAACCAAGATGACAAAGAAATAATTTCATTAAGTTCCTTATTAATTTTTTTTCTCCAAATACCATTGTCTTTCTTCTATGCTAAAAATCAACATGCTGTTTCAAGGGGATGGTTTGACCTTCTAAGCTGTCAGCACCTGCACAGAATCTTAGAAGTAACACATAACTAAGAAGCCCTTTCTGATTCTAGGGATCCAATCAACCACTCTTTTTTAAGAGTATTTAGTGTTTTTGAAAATTCTTAATTAGAAGTTTTATTCTTCCCCTTCGAGATATAAATCTTTTAAAATGTCTCTTCCAAATTTACAACCCTGACCTGGCTTTATCAAGCATGAAGAAGCCGTTCCTTTGAAAATAATCATGAAATAAAACAGTGTTCCTATCTTCCAGTCATTATAAGAGAATAGGAGTATAATTGTGGTGGGTTACTTGATACAAGGTTTAAAACAATCCGTTGCCATGAAGGTACAAAAAATGCTTACTTTTCTTCTCAGTAGGACTAATAAATAAGTATGGATGGCTCACAAAATTCTTCCCAACCAGCTTTTAAAAATCTCTTCTTCCTCCTCCCCCTCCTCCTCCTCCTCCACTTTCTCCTCCTCCTCCTCCTCCTCCTCCTCTTCCTCCTCTTCCTCCTTCTCCTTGCTTCTTTTAGCAGGGTTGATTTCAGAATACATTCTTGTTTTTCTCCCTTACATTAAAGTTTTCTTGTTTGATTAACTCTGTCTGGTGCAAATTTTGCCTTGACACTCTTCCTTATTTTAACATTCATTGGCTGAATTTTCGTTAAATATACATCCACTGGGATTTTGGTACTAAAGGAGCTTGTGAATACAATACATGGGTGAGGATGAAGGGAATGCTGGTCACCTATATTACATATATCTTCTCTATCCACGCGTATGCTCCATGTCCCATCAGATATTGTACTATAAAAATGAACTACCTGATGTAAAGCAACTAAGATTTTCAGGGTGGCTCCTGTGTACTATTAAGTTACATTCTGAAAAATAGATTCTCCCTACACTTGAAGCTCTATGTAATGACAATGGGTCACATGTTCTTGAGATTATAGAATTTAGTACTCAAAGCAGGATTATACACAGTGGATGGAAACTCAAGAAATTTCAGATATGTACTATATTATCAAATCAGGAACAGAAGTGAAATTCTCAGCCAAACTATGTAGAACTTCCATACTTTTTAAAGACCAATAACAGCTCACCTATGCACTTATATTTATTAAGCTTACAGCAAAGAAGAAGATAAACCAGAGGAGCAATGAGCCATAATGTTAGAAGGGTTACAAGAACCTTATTATTTGATGGGTCTTGTTTTAAAGGTGATTCTAAAGAGGGTATATAGAAATTGAGGCCAGTTGTAGACTTAATGCTGAATTCAAATGATGGATAATTAGATGACTTGAGATTTCTATATATTTTAAATGAGGAAGTAGGAAATTATATTAAGAATGGAGTTTCAATTAAAAAGGTATTCACCATTAATGTTAGATAAAATTTGAGACATTTAGTTATTTTTGTGTTTGTAAAATTCCCAGGGGTCTTTTTCCACTATTGTAATAGAGTGACCTTGACTGATTATATCTTTATACCACTAGAGTTTTTAATTTTTAATTGTGTGTATATTTATGTATCAAAATTTATTTTTTTCAGAGATAGAAAAAATCTATAATGTTGTTTAATATTTATCTGTAAGTCCTTGGGCTTATATTTTAAAAATAGGAATGCATGGATAAATTATTTAGTGTATTTTTTATTGCTACAGACTACTCAAAAAAACTGTGTATTTAAAATCAATGATTCTATAGAACAAAGGGGCAAAATGATGAAATACTTTACATCTGGACACTTCAATTAGCTACTTAAACTATTAGAAGTAATCCTTTTACTGTTTGCCTAGATGAAGATACTACTTTATGATTACAATTGGGCCATCAAATAAAATGACAGTAGAAAGTCACCAAACTTACCTCTGCAACTAAAATGTACCTGCATAAAGAATTGTCAATGCTCAAGGGAAAGCTTATACAGGTTTTGTAAAGATATCCTATTTCATTAGTGAATTTTTACTAGTTTCCAAACATGTGGATACTTCATAAATAATGAATGACTTAGAATTTATTAATGGTAGAAAGTATTTCTTAATGCATCTTTTAAATAGTATTTTATTATTATTTTGTAGATATTTACAATAGGAAAATCATAGCCAGGGACAGTAGGTGAAAAATAGTAGAAAAGTTTTATAAGGATGTGATTAAACATTCTGTAAAATAGATGTTTCACAATGGTCGCCATTAATATTTAAATAGTGTCTAAGATGAAAAGTACATCCTGGCACAATGATTATGAGCAGTGCCTGAAAAAGTTATTTAAATTTTATTTTTCTTATGAATTCCCCCTTTAATAGAGTATATGAGAAAATTTTATTACTATAATCTGTTTATCCCTACACCCCTGAGCATATCTGTAATCTATTCAACAAAGTAAACACAAATTATATTAATGCAATATGTTAAAAAATTACTATACAGCACATCCGTTAAGTACTTAATAGGTAAACTTTATGTGGTAAAGTACCATTCCTTAAATACTACTATAAACTAAAAACACAATTATGATTTACTAATTTCCTAATTGAAATATGGATTTTTAAAGATTTTTATTGTTATTAATTATTTTTATCACATTTTACCTATACCAGTTATTCTCAGAATGTATGTCTGACAATTTTCATTTTCATCTTAACATTTTAATTCATAATTCTACACTGACAATCTTAAATAGAAATTAATTGCTTTATTTCCTAAGAATGGACACAGTCACTTTCACTAGATCATAAAAAAATGAGAGCGTGTTTATTCTCCAAATGAAAATTGATGCTTAGTTACCATTGAGGTGTAAGTGAAATTGAGGCAGCAATACTAATATACTCGCTAGGTTTTTTCTGTTGTAGTAAAGAAAGATAAAAGTATTTTCAAAATCAGTAATTATATAGAATTAAGAATTTGGCTTTTTACAATTGAAAAAGAAAGGAGATGCTAACAAAAAGGATTATTACAAAGTGGCACATGCCTATAATTCCAGTGTTTGGGAAGACAGAGGCAGGAAAATCTCAAGTCTCAGAAATTTAGGGAGACCCTAAGCAACTTAATGAGACTCTGTCTCAAAATAAAAAAAAAAAAAAAATCCATGGGAATTAGTTCAGTGGCAAAAGCATCTTCAGGTTCAAACCTCAGTGTAGTCAGCACTCTCACCAACAAGCCCCCTCCAAAAAAAAAAAAAATATATATATATATATATATATATATATATATATATATAGAGAGAGAGAGAGAGAGAGAGAGAGAGAGAAGGAAAAGAATTTTTTTGGCTATCCTACAATGCATGAAAGGAAAAATAGGCTTATAGGAATAAAGTGATTTTTGTTCAACTTTTTTGATGAGTTTGAAATATTGGTGAAGAAAAATCTTGAAATCAGGAGAAATATTACTCAAAGACTGCTGTATGTATATATTTTATATAATATTTTTAACATTTAAAATGATGGCAAACGATTATTATAATCATCCAGGTAAAATAGTATGCATTATGATATAATAAATAACTTATTTTAAAAATAAAAGATCCTGGTGCTGGGTGGATACTACAGAAGTAGTTTGATTTGTGTTGGGGGGAAATCATGCATATTCAAAGGATTTCAAAATTTTGTCACAAACTATATGTTGTGTCTTTGCATACTCATGTTTTCATATTTTCTTCCTGTGGAGTTACACTGGTCATGTATAAGTTCTGTTCTGAGACTTTCTTTACACTGAAAAATGTAGATCAAGTTCCAATACAATTTCCATTAAATGAATAAAGCCAATCCTGCAAATTATATGTAACAGAAAAATCAACCAATAATTACTAAGTATGTTCTGAAGGGTAATAATGTTTATCAGGGTGAGTATAATCTGTTCACTCACAACCTACAATCTGTAAGTGGCTCCCTGCATTCAATCATTTCCATACTTATGCATTTTCTTAATAGAAGCTTAATGAACTCACAAACGAAAAAAGTTGAATTTCAGGTTATATCTCAAGAGCATCTTATATGTCATCTCAATTATGAACATAATTTAGGTGTAAGAAAATTTATTCTGCTGTGTCTTGAGACTTGGTACATATCAGTTAAGAACAGACAGTTCTGTGAAGAAAGAAGAGTCCAGGTCTCAGCTTGTATACAAGAAGACAAATTCGATAATTAATTAAGAAATGGAAACTAAACTACTTGATGATTAATTACTGTTGGTAGAAATAAAGAATTTGAGGACAGTTTATTTATTTTTTATTTGAATAATTGCCTGAATAAGAATTCCACTCACCAAAAAACACAAAACATCAATGGTTTAGAAAAAAGAAGAAAATGAATTTAAGATGCAAGCATTACAAATAATTTATACATTCATTTATTCTTTCAACATATATATTTGTTTTTTATTTGTTCTTTTTAGTTATACATGATCATAGAATATTTTTGACATATCATACATATATGGAATATAACTTTCCATTCTTGTAGTTATACATGTTGTGGAGTTACACTGGTCATGTATTCCTATATAAATATAGGAAAGTTATGTCTGGTTCATTCTATTGTCCTTTTTTGAAATGTACTTATTTTATATGGCATTCTTGGATTTCTAAGAGTTTTTTGATATTTCTAAGATTCACACAATCTGAGGTCTAGAGATGTGGTGGGGGAGTAATGCAGATATATGGTCCCTCAGTGGGAGAAAGGAACTTTTCTCCCAACAAAAATTCAGGTATAAAATCATATACAAAGATGACTGCCCAAGAAAGTCAAAACTAGAGCTCTGTCATGCTAAGTTAAATGAGCCAATACCCAAAAACAAAGGGAGAATGTTTTCTTCGAGATGGGAAAGCTAACCTACAATATAGAGTGGGGGAAAATAGAAATTCAGTGGATTAGACAATGGGAATGAAGGGACGGAGTGGAGATAGCAAAAGGAAAGAGAGTGGAATGAATATGACATAACTTCCCTATGTACCTAAATGAATACACCATAGTGAATATTACCATTGTCTATATCCACAAAACTGGCTCTAATTGGAATAAGATGCATTTCATGCATACATAATTTTATCCAAATGGTTTCTACTGTCATGTATAAATACAAAGAACTAATAACCTAAAAAGAATAGAGAGCTGTTGTAAAAATCTGGGAAAAGATGTGTGAGTTCAGTGGCATAAAAGCATCTGAAGTATCAAGTAAATATTGTCCTTGTAAACATACAAACACACTTAGTAATTAGATGGTTACTAATGACTTCAGACAAGAAGAGTAAGTTAAGGATTAAAGAGAAGCTCTAGTGATTTCAATTAGGTTCCTGTAGGAGAAATGTTTTTATTAGGTAGAAAGACAAATGAGATAACATAGTGCAGTCATTTAAGGGTAACATAGACTATCTTGGTAGAACCAAGAAAAACTACGGAGATAAACAAAGACCAGCTGAAAGAGGAGAGATAGAAATTATTTTATTCAGAGCTTGCTATAGCAAGTAATTCAGTAACCATCATTTGTGTATGCTGAAGACTCCAAGGCAGGCACAGTGTGAGAACATTTTATAAGAAGGAAAAGAGAAGAATTCAGGTATGCTCTATTGCAATTTTTAGCACAGATGGAAATAAACACCACCTAAATGGAAGAAAGACAGTATCTATTCAGAGTTTGCTATAACATTACAAGCAGTGGTCACCATCACTTCCCTTTTGCAAAGAAACTGGGTCAGGAAAGGAAAAGCTTCATAGCAGAAAAAAAGCGAAGGGACAGGCAAGGTCTCATTAGAAAATGTAGGCACAGGGAAGCTGAGGGGGCTAATTGGAAGTAGTTATTTTATGTTCTTGGTGTGGTGAGCATGTTTGCCTTTCTCTTTTGTTCTAGAACAAAAAGCAAAACAAAACAACAACAATGATGACTTAACTGATATTGACCAAGTCCTGATTCTTCAAGTAAACAGCTGCAGAGGTCCAGCCTTGGCTTCCTAGGAGTGTTGCTATAGAGGTTGATGATTATATCACATGTAATCTTGTCATTCTTGTCACTTGAGCTGTTACATTGCTCTAATTCTCTTTCTGCAACTGAAGGAGCTATTCCTTCAGCTTCTGAAATTGCCCTCTAATACACCAAAACCCATATCTCCTTTCCTAAGAGCAAATTATATTCACTACTAGGATGACATTCAACTGTAAATACCCAAGTCACTCTCTCCAAATTCAGGAGACTGTTAAAGAACACATCAGCTCTGGAGTGGTTCCAAAGTTTTGCAAAGGCTTGCTATGACTACCATTCACCTCCACCTTTCTCTCTGCCCAATTTTGATTCTTTCCCACAGTTGCTTATCAGGAGACTATCCCCTGGTTGATTTCCTTCACGCTTCTATTATTCCAAAGGAAGTTAGCATGCCAACTTTAAATAATAACGTTCATGTGTAAAAGTTGATAGTTAACACACTTTTCAACAAAAGATATTCCCATCTCTTGGACCATGCCTGCATGCACACAAGTAGTTATCTTTAAAGGGGTATTTTTTAAGGGTTTAAATTTTCACTTAATGTTATTTAAAATAATGATGCATCAATGTATTTTTCAATCTAGAGAAAATAACTTTGTAAATGGGAAAATTTTATTCTCTGTCAAATAAAGTCTCAATTTCCCATCCTTATCAGATCCTAAAATTCCAGGACAGTTTTTATGAGTTATTCACTGGTTTCTCTATTTCACTATGCTCTGTTTTCCAAATTCTAGCGCCCACACTATGTTAATTTCTTAATTCCTACCTTTCCTCTTTCTTTTGTGATGCATTAATATGTGACAACATTTTTTCTCTTAATGAAGTACAAAGTAATCAGTTGTGCTACACTGAAAGCTAGTTAGTTTGCCATCTCTTTCTCTCTCTCTCTCTCTCTCTCTCTCTCTCTCTCTCTCTATATATATATATATATATATATATATATATATACACATATATACATGTATACATACATATATGTATGTATGTATGATTTTTACTTAGTTGTTGTTGTCGTTGTTTTTTGGTTGGTTGGTTATTATTATTATTACTATTTTTGTACTAGGGATGGAACCCTGGGGCACTCAACCACCCAGCCACAACCACAGGCCTTTTTTGTTTGTTTGTTTGTTTGTTTAATTTTATTTTATTTAGAGACAGGGTCCCACTGAGTTGCTTAGCACCTTGTCATTGCTGAGGTTAGCTTTGAACTTGCAATCCTCCCATCTCAGCCACCCAAGTAGCTGGGATTACAGGCTTGCATTACCACACCTGCTTCAAATTTTTACCCTAATATATTCTAGGTATTGAAGGCAATGAATGTTAAGAAGTTATAAAATTATTAGTTTCTACATAGGCATAAATATATTTCCAGATATTCTCCTGAAATATTCATAGGATCAATGTTTACATTTGTATTACGGTTATTCAATAGGAATGAGATTCCAAGTCTAAGGAAATAAAAAATACATAGTGAACCATTGTAGAGCTCATTGGAGACAATGATTAAAAATTATATTAGAATATATAAATTCTATAGAATACCTGATCAACTTACTCTTTTTGTTACATATGTATCATTTGATTGTTATGAAATAAACAATGGTAATTGAAAAAGCAATAATATAAAATAGCTAATAAATAGACTCTATTCTTCATATTTTATCTAGGAAAGTTTACTGTTTGCAGCCATGACATATCATTTGCCAAACACTTTCCAGAAAATTTCTCATTTAGATCAGCTTTCTTGAACAGCAGGCAAACATCATTGTGCAGTTTTGCAAGTGCAATACCCCAAAAGCAGAGTTTTACCTAGTTATCATGCAGTGCACCTGGGAATAAAACCAGTTCTTTCTGTTGGCAAGGATTGTGCTCTTTATCATTTCCACCACGTTTCCTCTCATATATTATTGAATATTTTCATGTATTGGTAACATTTTTGTCCTACTATTCTACTTTTAATACAAATCTAGAAATGAATAGAATTTGTAACCATGCATTATTTGTTTACTATACTGGAAAGCAAGTCTCTAAGACTCTCAAAATCATTTTTTATGCACTTTGCTGATGCCAAGCAATGAATTTCAGTTGAATTCTCTTGAATTGGTTTCAAAATGTAGTAGCTTTTAATTAATCTCGCCTTTACTATTTTTTTTCTACTTTATAATACCCATTAACTTTAAATAATGTGTCCCAGGCCATCAACTTTTATGCTTTTGTTTTGTTTAAGAGTTTGCATAAATTTAATCACTGAATGCTTTCTCAAGGGTTCATAGCATTGGTGGATACATTTCTTCCTTTATTTATTTATTTTTCTTCAACGTATCATGTTGAAGAATGCAGTTTCTAGTATATTCTTATGTTTCCTTCCATGGGATGTGTAAAAACAGGTGTCATTCTTCTCAGCAAGCAGAACAATATACAGATGAAAATATTAACATGTCAGGCATTCACAATAGCAACCACCATTGTATTCATTTTGATTATTTATAAGCTTGCTTATATGCATATGATCTGTCAATCTTTTAGCTCACCATAAATAATGAAAGCTTCAATAATTTTTCTTAAATACAAATATGTATATATATTTTTTATTATATATAAAATATAGTAAAAATATAAAAATCAAATAAAAAAAAGAATAAGAGAGAAGAAAAGGACACAGAGAGACCAGTACCTGTGACATCTGTTCACCTCAATAACTCACAATCATTTGCAGAGCCAAAAATCTGAAACTGAACTTTTTTTATAGTAAAAGCAGTTAACATAAGAACTGTCTTTTCATTTGTCTGTCTTCATGAAATTTTCCTACCACAACATGCATGCTTTTGAATTATAAATCAAACATGAGTAAAAACAAGACAAAACAAAAACAAAAACAAACAACAACAACAAAAACAGTGTTCTGAACACATAAGAAAAACAATGAGTATCTAGAGCATTGAACCTATAAAATAGTATATGGAGACACTCATTTCTCTGACCACTATCTCCTATTTAATTTCTTCATTTTCATTCTTTGTCTACAACTTCTCTATGTAAAATGTCCAGTCCCTGAATATATTTTCTATCACCATCTGCCAAGTTTATTTTAATTTTCTTCTCTGTTCAGCTGACATGGGACATAAGTGATTTTAACTATTCACAAAACATGTGAAACATTTATCCCATTGGTCTTTAGTCACATTGGCCTAATAAAACACAATCCCTATGTTGATCCAAAATTTCTCTATAGTATTTGCAACATAAAAATTACACTGTAAATAAAAGGACACAAACCCTCCAAACATTTTTATAAGTTTACAGTTTCAAAGCTGCATTAAGTTGGTAAGACCACGGGAAATATTTTCATCCTTCCCAATTCAGCTCTTTCAAACTATTAACCTACCACATCCATTTAAATTCCATTTAAATGATCTCAATTTCTTCTTCACAGATATATTAAAAGCTAGAGAAATGAATTTTCCAAAACGTTCCTTTCTGCATTACTTTTCATCCTTTCTCTTTCCTGCAACTACAATGAATGAAATGTCACTCCTTATTTCTAAGTCTAGTAGTTATATCATAATCCTTACTTTTCTTGGATTCTTTTCAAGAATTATTCTACTGCACACTCATTCCTTTCTGAAAAATAGTCTTTTCATTTTGTAACACTGTGATGTTGTGATTTGGGGTTTGCCTCTTTAGTCATTCCTTTGAAATATTTCCCTTTTTACAGAGTTCTCTCAAAGGCTTTATATCCAGTGATTCTGAACAGAGTTCCTCATTTTCATCACTTTAATTGTCATTATATTTTCACTTTCTCCAAATTGATATTTCCAGGCCAGATTTTTCTTATGTGAATATCTTTGATTCTATTTGCAGACAGAGAAAGCAAGAAAAAGAGAGAGAGAGAATGAGAATGAGAAGAAGAGGAGGAGGAAGAGGAGGAGGAGGAGGAAGAGGAGGAGGGAAGAAAAGAAAAGAGTAAAAAACCCAAGAAAGCTCAAGTAGGTGACCACCTCCACTAAACTTGTAAGTTGTTGTCTCTGCTTCAGTTTGACTTCGCAGGCCTAAAACTTCTCATCAAGAGATTCAAAGTGGTTAGTAAATTCTGTTCATCACACAGTCCATTCTTATTTATTTCTTGTCCCACTACTCCGACCCAAGATAACATTATCTTTCTATTATTTTGCTTTTTTTCATTCTAAATTTTTCTCCTTACTTCAAATTTTACTCATATGGGAATCCTGCTGCATTCCATCCATTTCTATTTTCACCTTTCAAAATAATTCTTCACATTATGTCATCAATCATTTTAAAATAATATAAAACATATTTAAAAGAGTTGTAATGACATGTGGAATGAGTTATCTATTCCTCAAATTCATGTGGCAAACTCCTAACACCCAGTCCCTCGGAATTTAATCTTTTTTTTGCAGAAAGGTCAATTTCTATGCAATTTGTGCTTGCAGTTTAATACAAGGTCACAGGACAGTAGACTTGACCCTAAAAAAAAAAAAATAGACAGTGTTGTTATGTAAAGTAGGAATTTTGAATACCATGCAAAGATGGCAGCAGAGATTGGGATGAAACAACAGAAATAAAGAACCCCCAAAGATCATCATGACACCATGACACCAGACACCATGATGGAAGAACAGAACTTCTCTCTTTGATAGCCATTAGACTGAACCAACCCTCATAGCACCTTCATCTTGGACTTGTAGCCTCAAATATTTTGAGATAATGCATTTTAGTTATTTTATCCCACAGTATGTGGTACTGAAAAGACCCCCCGTTTCCCTGTCCAAGGAGAATCACACAAAACACTGGCTGCAAAAAGCAAGAGGGATTTATTGGGGGACACAGGCGCCTGCGGGTGCCCAGCAGAACCTCAGCCGGAGCTTTGGTGAGCTGGCACACCGGGCTTGGGGATACAGAGATTTTTATAGGGTAAAGGGGCTGTTTTCGCGCGGGGGAAACAATAGGTTTCTTATTGGTTAATTTTAAACCCAGCATATAGATTACCTAAAAGGCAAAGTTGTTTTTCACTGTATGTTACTAAAAAAAGAACCACATAAAAGCTACATATTTGCACTCTGGTCCTCCTGTTCCTGCTCATTCAGGCATGCCTAGGGACCTGGTCCTTTGTCCTTTCCCAACCGGTTACACCTAACTAATTATTTGAAAAATACCTCTGGTGCCTGCATAGGTTTGTGACATGCCTCGGTGGTTTTGCAACTAGGCCTGAGGTTGTTGGGCTGGGGTCTTTCATTCCCCCCTTTGTCTGGAAACTTGGGAACCAATCATGGTTCCCTCAGTTGTGGGCCTATTTGGGCAGACTCTACATCTTGGTAAACAGTAATCCTCAGGGGACAGTCTTTAACTTTCCAAACTTACTTAAAATTGGCCTCCTAGATCCAACCTGACCTGATTTACTTATCTATTCTGGCTTTGTTTACCCTAATTTTAGAAACTTTATTGCCGTAAGGAGAAGGAGTGAAAAGGGGCGATGGCTCGTTCTGGCTGCTTCAGGCTGAAAAGGGGTGTCGAACATGAGGGGGCTCGATGACAGGGGGAACGACGACATGGGGGGACATGAGTTCCCTTTTCAGTTCCATTTGAGGTCTGGTTGGGGAAAAACAGGTTGTCATCTGGGGATGGGTACCTCTATGAGAGAAACAAAAACCATGAGTACTGAATAAGTGTTGCAGCAGCTGGAACGTGTCACTGTACATAAGTTCCCTCCAGTTACCAGGATTGTAAACATATCATTTAACTTTTAGGGTTACAGATGTTCTTTCCCTTAAGACACAGTTTAATAATTTAATATTATCTGATCTTGCAAAATCCTTTTACTAGTATGACCTGTGTCTAATAGAGAAATCTAATTCTGTTACTTAGGGCTGGATAACCATACTAGCAAACACCAAGCCTACCTGTGTAGGTCAGAAATATCTGTGGGCCTTAAACTAAAAACTATTCTGGCTGTTCCTTTTGATAGTTATCAGGCATTCCTACCTAAGAATCTCTTTTGCAGCCTCCAGTTTACTTATTGTTGGAGGCTACATTTAACTATTATTATTATTTAAGATGTCCAGGAACAGCTATGTTTTGGCTTTGACTGTCTTTGCTAAGTGTTTAAGATGAAGCAAGTCAAACTGACTTCTGTTTCTATAACAGTCAGCTGAATTTCTCTGGGAGTCCTCGGGAACTTTACAGCAGCTTCCCAGTTCTGCTAGTGCCATTTGCACTGGGATGGGTCCAGGCCTTGCTTGACCACGTGGCTTCCCTTGGAAGCATCAGGGATGTCTCCCTTTTCTGATGACCCCCCTCTTCACAGCAAATGCACTGATTGGCTTTCTGTCCTCCACTGGTCTCATTAATCTCCCTGATCAGGAGGTTATGTGGCCTAGAGTTGCAGAGCTCTTTAAAGAAGTCCCCTATCCCTTGATTCAGACTGACTCAGAGGGCAAGAGCCAAATATTGGTTTTCTTGGCCCTTTTTAATTTAACTTTAATTTTAAAACTTAATCTTAAACATCCAGCAAATAAACTTTAACAGCCTTGTATTAAGAGTACTGGGCCTTAATGTTTATCTCTTTCCTGTAGGTGCTAACTCATTATCTTAAATTAACCCAAGTTGTGAGTTCTTAAAGCAGTACCTCTTTAAAACATTAACAGGCAATCCTTAGACCATCTAAAAGCAAACTACAAAACAAAACTAACTAGGATAAAAACATATTTAGTTTATGTAATAGCTACCCTGAATTCTGGCAGAGTTATACATTATAATCCCCTGTTTGAGATCCTGGCAATCGTGACAAAAACCAACTTTTGGACACAACCTTAAATGCACTGAAATCTGGCCTACTTCTTTCATAGTCACTTATGAGATGGGACATAGAGCCTTATCTCAAGTAAGGTGGGGCTCTTTATAAATCTTAAATACTATAGTTCTGAAGCTAATCTCTGCTTTTTAGACATCATTTTATAAAGCCTACATAAATTGTTGCTCAAATTTACATGAACATTAGCTAACACAACATAGTATCACATCTAAAACATGAATTAAAGAAAGGCTGACAGCTTTTAACTTTCTGTAGAGAAGTAGCAAAGTACTTTTGTGTTTTGCAATAAAACCTTTACATAGATTAAGCTCTCATTAACTTAAAAATACATTTAAACTGTATCTCAGTGTAAAAAGTAACATAGAACTTTACATATTTTACTGATATCAAGTCTAGTTATAGAACACAAATAATAAAGCTTTTACCTCACAAACTTGTGTACCTGGAAGACATGAACACATTAAATTTACCATAATTACGTTGATGATTTTATGTTAACCATGTTTGGCTTTTAAAGAAATGACTAAGGGGGATATGGCAGGGCTTAGATAAATGGCAGGCAACCTGTCTATTGGCAAGTTCTTTTAGATATCATCACCAGCACCTGAAGAAGATCAGAGCGAATAAAAAACAGAATAAAGATAAAAATTAGAGCAAAAATCAATTTCTGGCAGAAGTTCATGCCTGGTAGTGAGCTTCAGCACTGAGTGAACTGTTCTCTTGAAGATGTTGGGGGTTCATCGGTCATCAGAGGCTGGTAGTGCCTAAGCAGAAGCTGGTTGGAAGTTTAATTTGAGACTTTCTGCAATCGGATTTGAAGGAACTTTATTATGCAGAGCAAAAGAGTACAAGAAAAGTATTGAAAAATAACAGTTGTTGTTTAACCATAGTTGTGTAACTTAAATTTACATAAACCTCCTTTATTTTTTTTCACTTAAACCTTTTTGATTACTTAGTCACATAGACTTTCCTATCTAGAAACACAATTTTTAGAACCTTTCAGTTTTTCAGTTTTTTTTTCCATCTGTTATCCTCCTTTTGTTCACATTTTGAAACAATACTTGTAAATTTTAAATTTAAGCAGATTATTTCATAGACATCAACATTTTATTAGAACCTTTTTGAACATCTAGAAAAACTTATAAGCTTAATTTTAAAGACATCTTTACTTTCATCTGTTTACCCAATTTAAATTGAACCATTTGAATCACGTGAATCAAAGATATTTGGATCCATTTTTAAATTTTTTTATGAGCTTCCTCATTTGTCAATTTGTCATATCACTGCAGGATATATGGACATACACACATACAGACATACCGACATACAACACATAACAAGAGTGTGCACACATAATAGTGACGGCCTTGTAGCTTTTCGCAGATGAAATCTCCATTGCAATGTTTCAAAAAACTCCAGTTGATCAAAAATAGAACTTATCAGAAAAACATTAACTTGTCTGTAGGAACAAAATCATGAGCTCAAAAAAAATATAGAATCTAAGAAAAGGCAAAAGTCCTAGAAAAATTGACCGGCCAGTAATTAGTAAATGCCATACAATTTATTCTTTGATTTAATCTAGTTTGAGTTCGGGTAAAAGGACACTTTTACTCTTTTTTTTTTTTTTCCTTGGGCCTGAGCTCCAAGCTGCTTCTGTTTGCATATCAGCTTAAACCCTGGCTGAGGTCTGGAAGGTACTGGGAAAACCAGAATTCTGAGCAGAAACTTTATGCCTAAGGTATTTTAACCATAAGTCACAATTTATTTTTTTACACTAGAAAAATTTGCTCACACAAAACTGAAAATAGGATCTTACTTGATAATATAAAAGCCACCATCAGAAGGAGTTTCTTCAGGATCATTAAGCTACTTTCTTTGTTCTGAAGTTTTTAAAGTAATATTAAGTTACATTAAATCGCCTGAAAAATTTTAAAAGAGAACCACACACCACCATGTATATCAAAATTAAGCTTTGAAAATTTCCAAGACTGTTGCTAATTAATGTCATTTCAATAAGCCAGACCAACGTTTTAATTTAACATTTTTTTAAAAATTTTACACAGAGAGAGAAACAGATACCAAATCATAATTTACTATCTTTACCCAAATCAATGCACTGTATACCTAGTGAAATCTCCTTAGGCTACCCAATTCAAAAACTGATAAAAAATATAAAAATGAATGATTGGGAGTTACTTGCCAACTTGGAAGTAGAGTTCTTTTAATTTTCTATTTTAAGTATTTAAGTTCTCTGGCATGAATTATCTGAAATCACAAACTAAACAATTACCTAACCCTAACTTTTAACTGCAAGATAGTGCAATACTTTAGAAACCCATTTAGATACCAGATTGTTACAATAAAAAATTAATTTTTGTTAGACACACATTTAACTTAGATTATCCCCAAGAAACAATCTATAATAACCTTAAAACAGACCAGATAAGGAAAAAAATCTCTCCTAGGTTTTGAACTTCCATTTAATCATGACTCTTATTAGTGGCTAAAACAGACTATTGAAAGTTACCTATGTACCTTAGAGAACCTGGGCAGATTTTACTAATTATCTCATGTCTTTCTTAGTCCTACAACCTGAATTGCTAACATTTCTGACCTGCGAAGGAAGGGAAGCATCCAGGAGGAATGGATGCGGGGTTGGGAGTGTTGCATGGCCCATACGGAGGCAAATGTGATTGGGGCTTTCCCTCAGTGCCATTCATCTACCGATCACCCTAGATACCCCTGGGGGCTGTCGGAAGGGGGCTCAAGAGAAAGGAACCTTAAGAATTCGTCTGAGAGTAGCCCAGACCGGAATTCCTCAGTTGTTCCAAACTCTTTCCTCCACCTCCACGCATCCGAGGCAGACCGGGATTCAGGACACTGTGTACTCACGCCAATTGCTCTCCAGGCCCAGACAGAAAAGTTGGAAACGGCTTTGGCAGAACCCAACATGCCTGCTCTGTACTGAACAGGTGATTGAGAGCTGCTTAGGCCGAGAAACCTCTCACCCGAGTCTTGAAGAGTGGCGGCTGCACTAATTGCGTTTAAGTAGCCGACGGGTGCCCACCTTATCCTCCAAAAAGAAAGAGAGAGAAAGATGCACCTCAAACAGACATGGGGTGTGTGCACTTACCTCGGTGTAGAATCTCAGTCTGGGACAGAATTTATGACTGAAAGTTTGGCTCCCATCCCCGAAGCCAATTAATGCTAATTTAATAATGAGGACAGGGTTTTGAGAAAAGTTAAAGCGAGATATCAAAGTTCTTTGATCCCCAGCAGGCATTTCTTAATTGCGGCGGGTGCACTCAGGCCAACTACAGGAAGAAAAGAAAACACTGCTTCCCTAATCTTGCTCACAATTTAGGTTAAAATCTAGCTAAAGTTATCTTCACACCTCTAAGGCAGATTGGAATTTGGGACTCTGCATCGGTCAAACTAAAACAATGCCATCACACTTAACAGAGACACACGGAGACACCCACAAAGACATAGATTCCCTTTCCAGATTCAAACTGAAACAATGAAAGTGGGTGCTGGCCCCAAGCCGACTGGGGCCTTCCCTTCAGACAAGCGAATTGGGGGAGCATCCCCCTCAGATTGGGTCTGACAACACCAGATTGGGAGATTAGTTCTCTTGCCAATGGTCGAGGGTGAGACTCAAAGGGATCGTAATTGATTGCCCCATGTTAGTTTCAGATGAAGGGATTGAATACAGAGACAGAAACAATAACATAATAACCACACTAACACTGCAAATCAGACCAAAGAGAAAGAGCGCTGCGCAACTTCCAAACAGATGGCTTTGGTAGAGCGAAAGTTCCACCATTGCCTACAGATACAGATGGCTTAGATGGAGCGGGAGCTCCACCGTTGCCTACAGATGGCTTAGATGGAGCGGGAGCTCCACCGTTGCCTACAGATGGCTTAGATGGAGCGGGAGCTCCACCGTTGCCTACAAAAATCCCTGGGACGTCTCCCAGGGTGGCAGGGGAGAAGTCCGAGTTCGTCAACTCCTTCTCAAGCTGCCCAGAATACAGAGCGACTACGCGTAATCGTACAAATGCAGCGCATAGAAACAAAGTATCAGCCAAGAGTTCCAAACATTACAGACATAAAAGTGACAACAGACAACACGACAGACACGACATGAGCTGGCCAGCTTACCTCCCAGTGATACCAGGTAGTCCTTGGGCAGGGATCGGACGGGATGGGGGAGGGGCTGATATTTATCTCGGTGGAACCTCCAAATGAAAAGACCCCCCGTTTCCCTGTCCAAGGAGAATCACACAAAACACTGGCTGCAAAAAGCAAGAGGGATTTATTGGGGGACACAGGCGCCTGCGGGTGCCCAGCAGAACCTCAGCCGGAGCTTTGGTGAGCTGGCACACCGGGCTTGGGGATACAGAGATTTTTATAGGGTAAAGGGGCTGTTTTCGCGCGGGGGAAACAATAGGTTTCTTATTGGTTAATTTTAAACCCAGCATATAGATTACCTAAAAGGCAAAGTTGTTTTTCACTGTATGTTACTAAAAAAAGAACCACATAAAAGCTACATATTTGCACTCTGGTCCTCCTGTTCCTGCTCATTCAGGCATGCCTAGGGACCTGGTCCTTTGTCCTTTCCCAACCGGTTACACCTAACTAATTATTTGAAAAATACCTCTGGTGCCTGCATAGGTTTGTGACATGCCTCGGTGGTTTTGCAACTAGGCCTGAGGTTGTTGGGCTGGGGTCTTTCAGTACCTAGTTACAGCACACATAAAAAACAGGGATGTCACCATGGCATAATCTGGCAGTAAACCTTGGTGTCATCCATGCGTTTCTTTTTCTGCATGAATGCAAGATGGCAGAGTTAAAGAATCAGGGAGGGTTCCACCAAGATTTTAAAGGAAGGCCTTAGAATCAAGGCAAACTATATCAGGGTATAAGTCCCTATGAGCTGTCCCTGAGAGGGCAATACCTGAAACTGTAAAGATGAAAATGAGGCAGAAATGGAGAACCCAGGAATTTTGAGATGTCAATAACTTAGACCATCAGCTGAGGAAATCTTCTGGCTGCGGAGAGAGCCAGGCTAAGAGAGAAGTCTTTGGCAAATGTCACCTGTATGGCGAGGAAATAAGTAACCATGCAGAGGTGTAATCAGGCTGGAAATAAAATTCTGAAAAAAAATAGTATTAAGAAATAAAAACAAAGGACACAAGGAATATATTGAAAGTGGGGCTTGATGGGTAGAAAAGACCTAATACTAACAAAGGGAAATTGCTGACAAATGCTGTATTTATAGTGAAACACAACAAAGGAATTTATTGTGAGAAAGGATTCTTTCAAGGTAAGAAGAGAGGCTGTGGGGAAGTTGGCCTGGTTGGGGACTTGTCACTTGTGCAGTAATTCTTCCTCCTCTGGGCAGCTGGCTCCTCAAGGTAGTTGGGCGCACTGGTATCTCTTTCCACTTCTGGGGAGTTGCATCTGAACCTAGGACTATCTGAGCCAATAAAATCCCTGCCATTACAGAATTCTCTTTGAGCAGGACTTTGACTTTATAGGCAAAGCCAAAGGGACAAGGCCACCCAGTCCCTTTGTAAATAACATCTCAGTGTCACGTGTCCTAGATGCTGAATATGGAGTTTTGAATGGAGTTATGTGTCCAGATTGCCTGCAGGATTTTGGTCTTGCTTTGACCCCATCCCTTCTTTCTATGTCCCTTTTTCTCCCTTTTGGAATGGAAATGTTTACTGTTTGGCACTGTATATTGAAAATATGTAACCTATTTTTTTTGTTTTTACAAGGGCTCAGTACCAAAAGTTTGCATTGAGTCTCAGAGGAGACTTTGGACTAAAACTTTTGGGCAATGCTGGCACTATAAAACCATGGGACTCTTAGAGATGAAACAAATGCATTTTTAACTGATAGATGAACAAGGGTTTTGGGGTGCCATGGATGAAATGCATATGAGGTGTCCCCCAAAGCTCCTGTGTCAGTACATCAATGTTCAGATGTAAACTGATTGGACTGTTGAAGCAGTAACCTAATCTTAGATTAAGTAGAATGACTTGGTAATAACTATGGGCAGGGCAGTTCTGAGCCTAACCAGAGGCCACTGAGGCCACAAGACTGTAAAGGGTGACCTTCAGAGTGGCCCCGCTCTGCTTCCTAGCTCCCATGAATGGAGCAATGTTCTTCCACTGCCCCCTTCAACCATGATGTACTGCCTCACCTTGTGACCAAATCAATGGATGAGACCATCTTTGGACTGTGACCTCTGGAGCTATGCACACCAAATGAACTTTTTCTCCTCTAATTTGTTTTTGTAGGATATTTTGGACACAGTGATAAAACTGACTAAAACTATGACCTATTAATATATAAAAAATTTTGTTTTTATGTATCAATTAAACTGTTTTAAAAATAAATTTTCTATAATTATTTTAAGATCTCTTGAGAAACAAAACTAGTATATAGTAACACAATATGGATATACAAATTGGGTTATAGTCACACAATGGAGTATTTTACAATTAAAATAATTTATAAACTATATAGAATATGAATGAGTCATACTAATTAAGGTAGTATCAACAAGTTGTACAGGGCTAGGGTTGTGGCTCAGTGGTAGAGTGCTTGTCTTACATGTGTAAGATACTGGGTTCGATTCTCAGCACCACATAAAAATAAATTAATAAAGATATTATGTCCATCAACAACTGAAAAAAATATTAAAATAACAACTTGAAATATGAATAACTTCCTTCATACAACTATGAAAATAAAGTCCTAAGATGTATATGAAAGAATAAATAACCCAGGATAGCCAAAGCAATTCTAAACTGTAAGAGCAATGCTGGAGCTAACACAATACCTGACCTCATATCATACTACAGAGCTGTACTAACAAAAAACAGCATGTTACTGTATAAAAACATACTTGCAGACCATTGAAATAAAACACAAGACAGAAACAAATCCACAAAGATTTGTCATCTGATCCTTGATAAAGATGCTAAAACATACATTGTAGAAAAGATAGCCTTTTAACAAATGGTGGTAGGAAAACTGAATATTTGTATGCAGAAGAATGAAACTAGCTGCTGTCTTACCATAAGCAAAAAATCAATTCAAACTAGATTAAAAACCTGGAAATTAGACCAGTGAAACAGCTAGAGGAAAATGTAGAGTTAATACTCCAACACAGGTATTCACTTCCTCAAGTTTCTGCATGGAAAAAAAATGTGAGTGCATAGAGAAAGTATACATTATAGGAGAAAATCTTTACCATTTGCTCTTCTGACAGAGAACTAATATTCAGAATATATAAAGAGCTCAAAACCTAAACACCCAAAACAAAATAAAACACAAAAACCCAATCAATAAATGGAAAAATAATTTAAAAAACAGTTCTCAAACAAAGAAATACAAATGGCCAATAAATATAGAAACCAATGTTCATCTAAGTGCAATTGTTTACCCTTGTATTCCCAACAATTCAGGAAGATGGAACAGGAGTATTAAAGTTCAAGCACAGACCTGGTAACTTAGTGAGACCTTGTATCAAAACAAAAATTACAAAGGTCTGGGGATGTAACACAGTGATAATGTGACTATGACTTAATCTCTAGTATTCAATATCTTTAGCAATCAGGTAATTGCAAATTGCAAGTACACTGAGATTTTATCTCACTCCATTTAAATAGGGAATTAACAAGAATAAATATAATAATAAATGCTGTCAGAATTTGGGAAAAAAGAAACACTCATACCTTGATGGTGGGAATGCAAATTAGTACAAACATTATGGAAACCAGAATGGAGATTCCTCAAAAAACTCACCACATGACCCAGTTCTACCACTCTTTAGTGTTTATCCCAAAGAGCTAAGAAAATTTGCATAGGCCAGTGATACATGCATACTTATGTTTATAATATTACAATTTACAACATAAAAGTTATAGAACCAGCCTAGATATCCATCAATAGATGAATGGATAAAGAAAATGTGGCATTTAAACACAATGGATTTTTACTCACCCATAAAGAATGAAATTATGTCATTTGCTGGTAATAAATGGAATTGTAAAACAACATGCTAAATGAAATAAGTGAAACTCAGAAATTCAAGAATCATATGTTTTTTCTAATATGTGGAAATTATAAATACAATAGAAATAAATGAGGATTGTATAAAATAGGGACACTAGTAGAATAGAGAAATTTAGTGGCAGTGGTAGGGAGAGGGAGAAGTGAAAGAAGATGCAAGGCACTGGAAAACTAAATCAACCAAACTTATGTGCATATACAAATAGATCAAAATTAATCTCAATTAATTTCACTTTTATGTATGATTATAATATACCAATAAAATATTATTTTTTTAAAACATCTATCTTTTATGATTTTTTCAGTTTCATATCATAAAAACATTCTAGAGGCGTCCAAGGTCATAATTTTGGCTACATGTGGGGCAATAATCAGAATAAGGCAGAGTGAAAGTTCTGGAATAATATAATTTTATGTTTCTTGATCAGGAGGTAAATTATATAATTTGGTCCATTTCTGAAAGTTCAAAAAATGGCAAACTTACATGTATTCTATATATAAACTCAATGAATTTTACGAGCAAACATCAGCATGACAAAGATAACAGATTTCATTCTAGATTGGAAAGATTAAATGAACAGAATTTGATGCAATTCAAAAGAGTAAAATTATTTATATACCTTCATCAAAATTGTCTAATTTGATTCAGTATTAGCAGGACTCAGGGAGCTCTGTGTTTTGCAATGCATCAAATTCTGTTCTGGAAAGCATTGAAGTATTAGATGAATGATGGGCTTGTTCCAAAATATAATACACATAAAATATATTAATTTAATTTTTTAGATTTAGTCTCTTAATTAAATGAAGTTGGAGATTTCATTAGAAATCCTTTTTTCTAGAAAATTTCAATGAAAGATTCAAATATCTGACTTTCATAAAATATGACTTTCTTATTTGTTAACTTTGTAAAACCCTGGGCTTTTACCATAGAAAATGAAGAGTGATCCTCAAGAACAAGTGGAAAGAGAAAGAGAAAGAGAAAAAGGTCTTTGTGACCCTTGATAAATCATGATAACAAAACACTGATTGCACTGATCAGTCTTTATGGAAATTAAAAAAAAAAATGTCCCCCTAACCAGAGATGATTAAAATAAAAGTACTGCCTTTTGTTGGACCAAGGGAAAATGTCCCTTTATGCTGAATAGACACACAAGTGAGAAGGAAGATAATGGGTTGCTTTCTACTTCTCTTGTTCTGTTATTGATGTTCTATATCACCAACCTGTGAAGCTATCCTTTGAGGATAGCAGGAAAACAAGATGGAAGGAAATGTCTGTCATAAAAAGATGCTATCAAATCTTCTTGAAATGCTGAAATTAGCTTCCTAAAATCTTGTAAAAAAAAAAAAAAAACCTAATTTATTTAATTAACTAATGTATTTTGAATGACTGCTACTAAGACCAAGTCTGTAAAAATACTGTTGCTTTTTTGCATAGGAAAACAAATATCCAAACAAATGAACAACTGAAACTAAATTCTCAATAAGAATGATAAAATACAAAGAATGTACAAGGTGGAAGAATTTATGTTCCTGCTATCTCTGGAATTGATCTGTTCATTTTTGAGAGAATATTTCCAAAGATATTTTCTTTGTTTAAACATTGTGTGCAATATCACCCTGGATATCTCAAAGTAAAGCAATCAACATACTGGAGTGTATACATAAGGCCCAAAGTTGGTCTCTAATGATAATCTTTTTGCCATGTAATGATGTAGTAAAAATTTCATATTTAGATATTGACATCCAGGATTATCCTTTTGTGAAAGTTTGAATGATCCACATTCATAGTAATGATAAAGACTGTTGTATAATATTAGAAGATTATATATATATATATATATATATATATATATATATATATATATATTTTAAAATCTCCACGAAAACAGCATGAAGTGTAGGTGGATACTAATGAGTTAATTAGAAACCTGAAGTTCAGTATAGACATTCTGATTGCTTTTTCTTTCTCTAGAGAATAAAACAACTTCCTTTAGAACTACTTTTTCTCTTTTGTGAAAGTATTGGTTTTGAGACTGCCACATTATCCGCCAAGGTCATGACAAAGCTTGCCAAATGCTTTATCAGCATTTCTGAAACAAGCTGAAAATTCACTAATGGTAGTGTTATTGTCTAATGTTATTGTGAAGATGAGTCACCAATTTACTACTTGCCAAAAGGTGAGCACTAAAGAGCAGAAGAAAATTACCTTTGAGATCAAAATAATTATCCTTAAAAGGATTTGAGAAACAAAAATAGTAGATTAGGAAAAGGAAAAAAAAGAGAGAGAAAAGAAAAGAAATTTAAGAATAGAAAAAGTGATCCATCAACTATAGCAGTCCATTAACTTAAAATGTTAGCCTATGGTGCTGTTTAAGGTGGTGATTTATATTTACAACTACAGCCAGTTTGAATCACAGTTTACTGAGTTTTCTAATTACTCTGTCCCCCACTTTTTCTTTTTTGAAAGGCTTGGGATCTGCCATGACTGCCCCAGGTTTAATTAATTTTGTATTGCCAATAAACATTACTGTTTACCCATTTGTAAACATTAGGTGCCAAACTGAACACAAACACTTCCTGTAGAACCAGTGAAATTGGGATATTTTTAATAAATTTAATAAATTTGTTTTACTTGCTTATATCCAATAGTTTTTTTTTCACTTATTTGTAACAAACTGTAAGGTTCATATCTTACACAGGAAGAGCTGTAAGCTGATTTAAACAGATTTGGGAAGATGAATGTGTTTCTTAACATTTCAGTGATTGTTTCTGATCTAAAAATTATCTCATCTACGTTTCAAATGAGGAATTGTTTTGCCTCATAAAGAAGCTCAGATGCAGTCTGATTTCCTCTATCTGATGGTTTTTTAAAACCCTGCTAATGAGGCTTAGTGGGAAAGAAATGGCTTTCTGCAGAGTCTGATAAACCTACAGGAAAAAGGGAGAATGCCAAGATTATGGGAATGTACAAAAATGAGTTTTTGAAACTATGCCCTGCTTGATTTTCTGATACAGTGTCAGAATTCAAGGTGGCCATGAAAAGAGGTACAGATGGCAGGGGGGAAATATGGTAATTAAGAAAGTTGGTAAATTTCACAGTTATTTCTTCTTATAGGCTGAATGGTGTGGCAGTGCTACTGTTCTTCCCATACCTGAGAATGTTGCCCTATTAGGAAATAGTGTTATTAAGAAGGAAATTTAAAATGGGGTCATTCCAATGTGACAAGTGTCTCTAATAGAAGAGGAAATTGAAACATATAAACAACAGAGACATGTGTGCAGAGACGAAAAAACAAAACAGCTATGCATCAATAAGCAAAGAGAGGCTACAAAAGAAATGTACTCACGCTTTGACTTTGGATTTTCAGCTTCCAGAAATGTGGGAAAATAATGTTTATCATTAAGCCACCCATTCTGTGTCATTTTGTTGTGTCAGCCTGAGCAGACCAATAAACCCTTAGATTCCCATGAAGATAAAGTCATTTAGGAATCCACATATCAGAATAGAGAGTGCTGTATTGAATCAAAGAATTGTCAGGATCAATTTTTCCAGTAGCAAAAATAAATAAAAAAGAGAGTTAAATAACATCTTATTCTTCCTTCCTGTGCAATGTGATATATTCTGTCCCTGGGACTGATCTGATTTTCACTTTGTTAAAGTGAATCCTAAATGTCTTTCCTTTTCCTAATTTTTGATTTTTTAAATTCTTTAAATTGTTGATTTTTATCTTGAATTGTTCATATGTGTTCAAGTGTGATAATTGCATATGAGCATACCCTGTGTAATGACCAAATCAGAGTAATGAGCATTTCTCTTTCCTAACACACTTTTTGTTTGTGTTGAGAACCTTTATGTTGCTCTCTCCTAGTTCTCTAAGAAATATATAGTACATTTTAAGATGTGGGTATTCTGTGGTTCTGCAAAACACTAGAACTTATTTCTCATGTCCTTTCAACTGTGCTTTGGCACCCCATTATCCCAACATTTTCTGTCCCTCCTTCCTACCCTTGCTAACCTCTAGTGACCAGTATTGTACTATGTTTACCTAGTGATGGTACAAATAGTAAAACAGAATAAACAAACTTTTACCACCTAGTGCTATTCTTTTAAACACTACAACAATAACATTTAAGAAATACCAGGTAAGACAGAATTGGATGCGAGTCTGAAATTACTAAGAATTATGTCCATGTCCATAAAAACCCAGAGTGGCCCTGATCAATACTCTAGTAGTCAGCTAGCAAAGATAGGCAAGGTCATACAGCAATTATTCTGTTCCACCACAGAATGACTGTAAATATATCTGAGAAGTCAGGTTGATCTAGCTATCCCCCAATGACCACCATGGCCTCCCAGCAGGGGATCCAATATGGGGCCTTCAAGATTTTTACCCTTCCTCTTTTACTCAGTGCTTATGTCCTGATTGGCCAGCAAAGATGAAGACCCCTGATTCTTTAAAAATATAAATTGCTGTTACTAAATTTGTTGGAAAACATATAAAGTATTTTAAATCTTACCTTGGATTTTTAAACATTTTTACAAATCTTTGTGTTAGCACAGAAAGACCAGGCAGGATGAAAACTTCATGAATCAACGCAGCTCTTTTATTCAGAAACAAAGTTTCACACAAAAACAGGGGATGCAGGGATGGAATGACCCCTTGGACTCATTCTCCTGGTATAAAATAAGGCACTGGAAAAGGAAGGGACTAGGCTTATATAGGTTATACTGAGATTTGACTTTGCAATTTGGGGACTATCTTACTGGGCAAGATGAGGAGGGGTCTAGGGTCAGTGGTCAGTCTTGGGCACTCAGGAAACAGATTTGTGAGAATTTGAAAATTTGTTTTTACTGGGCAATATGTTTACTTGGAGAAGAATGGAGGATCTTGGGTCAGCATTCAGAGATTATCTTTGCCTTCAGGGTTCCATTGTACTGTCACTGAGAAAGGATTTATTTGGGGAAGGATCAATGCTTTGGCTTCCTTTCTAGGGATTGTTCTGTCCCTGGGAAAGAATCAATACCATAAATGTGCTGCTTTTCTCTGCAGTCCCACTTCTCAGGCTATATTAATTTGAGGTTTGTCATTTTCCATATCTAGTACTTTGTTAAACCAAACTTTGCGTTAATTAACAAAACAAGGTCATAAAAAAAAGTAGTGACATTGAGGAAAAAAAATGCTTTTTTTCCAAAATCCTGGAGAAACTTGGGGAAATAAATAGAAGAAAAGCAAATTACCCAAGTAAATTTTCTATCAGTAAAGAAAAATAGGACTCCAAACAACTTAGTTTGAAGTGTCTTGTATAATAAAATGTTTTAAGGTGGTTGTAGAAAAAATTAAGAAAAATTAACTGTTCACAGATTAGAATCACATGACAGTCTTTGTAGACTAAATTGTTGTTTATAATGGATTATTTGGCTGTTCAGATGCTGATTTTATTTTAGTCACATAAAAGAAACATGAGGATGTATGTAAACTTCTAATATTATAGAAATGTAAAACAAAGTTATTTTAACAGTAAAAATCATTTAAATTATCATTTTTAATATGTAAAACCTATTATTTCTCTAATAGTTCATTGTTTTTACCTTTGTAAGGACAGCATTTCTAGAAGTTGTGTACTGTTAGTTCAGACTTTGTTCTTTTTCAGTGTCATATTGACTCTTCTGGGTCTTGTTTTTTAGTTTGTTAAAATCCACAAAATAACATGCTGAGAGGTTTTTTGTTTGTTTGTTTGTTTGTTTGAATAAAAGCATCATTTTGGAAGAAGTGATATATTGAAAATAATGAGTATTGCTATCTATGTACATGGAACAATATATCTCCATTTATTTAGATATCCTTTCACTTCATTCAAATTTTTATTTAAATCTTATACATATGTTTTTAAGTATATACATAAGTATTCCATTTTCTTAGGGCTAATGCAAATGATACTATGTTTTTTTTTTTTAATTCTAAATGTTCATTACTATTCTATGGAAAAGATAATTTCTTTTTTGTTAGTTATTTTGTTTTGTTTTGGTACCAAAGATTAAAGCCAGAAGTGCTTAACAACTGAGCCATATCTCCAGCCCTTTTTACTTTTTTTAAAAAAAAATTAAAATGACATATAAGAGGAAAGGAGGGGTAAGACAAGATAATACAAAGGGAAGAAATGATTTTCAGTAGAAGGGGTAGAGAGAGAAAAGGGGAGGGGAGGGGAGGGGAGGGGAGGGGGGATAGTAGAGAATAGGACGGACAGCAGAATACATCAGACACGAGAAAGGCAATTTGTCAATCAATGGAAGGGTAACTGATGTGATACAGCAATCTGTATACGGGGTAAAATCGGGAGTTCATAACCCACCTGAATCAAACTGTGAAATATGATGTATTAAGAACTATGTAATGTTTTGAACGACCAACAATAAAAAAAAAAAAAATTAAGAGAGAGAGAGAGAGAGAGAGAGAGAGAGCGAGAGAGAGAGAATTTCAATATTTGTTTTTCAGTTTTTGGTTTTTGTATGTGGTGCTGTGGATCGAACCCGGGCAGCACGCATGCCAGGCGAGCGCGCTACCGCTTGAGCCACATCCCCAGCCCCCTTTTTACTTTTTGAGCCAGGGTCTCACTAAATTTCTGAGGCTGGCTTTGAACTTTTGATCCTCCTGACTTGGCCTCCCAAACTGCTAGGATTATAGGCATATGCCACCACACTCAGTTAAAACAATTTCTTTTGGTATATTAACATTGCAGCCTTAACTATAATGTTTTAGTTCTAGGGTGTTTTCTTGTTGCTGTTGTTGATTCTTGGAGATTTTTCTACATACAAATAATGTCCTATGTCCAGAAATAAAATTTATTCTTTTTCAATCTGTGTACCTTTTATTTCCTCTTCTCACCCTATTCCAGAAGGCAAGACTTCCAGTATCATTTTCAACAAAAATAGTGAGAGGAACATACTTACCTCACTTGTCATCTTAGTGGAAAATTATCTAGCCGCTCACTACTCTGTAGAATATTAGCTATATATTTTCTATAGATGTTCTCAATCAGTTTGAGAAAATTTCCCTGTATTAAGCTAAAATTGTTCATATTGGAGATGCTTGTCAGGCTGCTTTACAAGTGAGGTACAACCCCAGACTTTTTGTGTTTATTTTTTGTATTGAGAAGGCTGGCCTACAACTTGTGATCCTCCTGCCTCAACCTTCTAAGTTGCTGGGATTACAAGCATGCACCACCTTGCCCAGCAAAAGTTAAATTTTAGAAGACTACAAATTTAGTCTATCATGTTAATGAAGCAGAACTTATAATAATTCCTCACAGTGGTCACAATTTCAGTGGAATAATTTTTGGGTTTCTCTTTTCTTTGTGTGTGTATGTGTGTGCATACACACAAATTGTGTGTATATATATATATATATATATGTGTGTGTGTGTGTATGTGTGTGTATACAAATATATATGTTCTTTTTTACTTTATTTTTTGATTTTTTTGGCAGCAACTAGCTTCAAGTTATGCAAGATTATCCTATATAATAGTGAATATTAGAGAAATTTAAAGGAGAATAAGTTATACTCAAAATTCTAATGAACATTGGCCATTGGTCTTTGCCCTAAATCAAGATCTTTTAGATATTTTCTCATCTTGTGACTCTTGGTCGTAAAAATGTACTCTTACTATAGATATGGAAAATGTAGACCTTCACTATCTTGAGTTGCTTTGGAGCTAGAATATTGGAGCTATATAAAGCCACAAATGGTCAATATACATATATTATACTTAAAAATTCAGAACTAATATAACAACAATAACAAAAGAGCATACATAAATAGTAATTGCAGAGGCAGCAACTAATTATAAGAGCATCAATACTAGGGTAGCAGTGTTGGTGGTTCTTGTTCCTTGCAAGTGGGTGGTGTAACTACTTATAAACTTTTAAAGCTTTTCTTCAGTTTCTTCCAAATTCTGACTGCATCTTACATTTTTGTTTTTGGTTTTCAAAATACTCCTACTTAACTCCTGGAGGAGTTATGTTGCATTTTAACTTCAGTTTTTTTTTTTGTTTTTGTTTTTTGTTGTTGTTGTTGTTGTTGTTGTTGTTTGTTTGTTTCTGATGTTTAAGCTTCAATATGAAGTTACCCACTGAAGTTTTAATCACTGTACTATTCTTTTGATATATTTAGTTTTATGCCTTAATGAAGCAGAGTCCTTTTTTTTTCATTTCGAAAAAGATTCCTGTCTAGTAGACTGGCATTGATAATATGCTTAGTACAAAATACTAAAACAATAGTTCTTTGAAATTAAGAGTTATAATGGACAGTTCTTAATCTTAATCACTGTGATTTAGATGGAAATGTCAATTAAAATGGCATGGGTATTTAATCAAAATTTTACCAAAATGTAACTGTAAAAGACATGTTACATTGACTTATTCCTAATTCATGGAAATTATAGTCTGAACATGAAATAAACAATGAATGGATATCTTTGATTTATGACTACATATGAGGACTTCATAAGACATGAAGTTGAGGCATTTAGGTAGGAAACACATGAGGAGGCCAAATACTATGAGGTCAGTCTTCTGTTTGATTTTTATGGTCAAGATACAGTATTGATTATATTCATATTCATTAGAAGTTTGCTGAATGAAAGAGTAAATTTAAGAATGAGTAGATGAATCAATAAGGACAATTTTAATAGTGAGGAAAACAAACATTAAAATGTATCTAATTTTTTTTTCAGGAGCTATTATATTTGTCTATTTGGGCTGAAAGATATAGTTAGATGGACAGTAAATATTAACCAAAAAAATCTAAGATTAAGTCACATTGGATGAGATTGAAGGAAAGGTCCAAAGCTTTCAGTTTTATCAAGTGAGAATCAGAGAGTAATTGAAAGTGATTAATGTTATATTTCAGATATTAAAATTAAAATTAAAATCTGCAGGTAGTGGAAGTAAATTGAGATATTTTGCATTACCTACTTATGGTATATGCTAAAGAGAGTAATCTTCCATTATTTCAAATCTCCTATGACATGTAGGGTTTTTTTTTTTAGTTGTAGATGGACAGAATATCCTCATATTTATTTATATATATTTTATGTGGTGCTGAGGATTGAACCCAGGGCTGCACACATGCAAGGCAAGCACTCTACCACTGAGCTACAACTCAGCCCTCACATGTAGTTTTAACACATTCACAGAGTCCGAATGATAATTTTCTCAGAGAACTTACTACTAATATGTGTGTGTGTATTATTAGTGTGTGTGTGTGTGTGTGTGTGTGTGTGTGTGTGTATAAATATACATGCAGAGAGAGTGTGTGAGAGAGAATGTTAGTTGAAGATCTTTTAACATTGGACAGGTCAGTAACATTCAAAAGTATTGATAGCTGTTAATAATTTATACTAAATCTTCCATCCAACTCAAAATGATTAATAGACTACAATTTCTTTCCTTGTGCCTGCCTTAAGGTATAATTGTCCATGGATATGTAAATATTAGATATATAGGCATGATGTCAATGTGTGTGGTTGATCAGACACACACACACACACACACACACACACACACGCATACCTTCTTTTATTTTTCTTTGTCAGATTTGTATTTCCCTGATTTGTTCTTTTTATTTTCATTAATATGCTTGCCTTACAACATATTTCATATAACTAAAGCTTATGATTTCACTATGGATGCTGTATCTATATTTTAGTCATTATTTTGATATTAAGTACCTGGAATCAAATCATAGATAGAAATTAGAAATTAGAAAATATGAATAGCCAAAATTGCATATTATTGTAATTTACAACGTAAACTATATTGATTTATAAAATCCTAAAGTCATTTTTAAATGTAGAAATATTCCAAAGTCACACATTTAAATAACTATAAACTCTAGGGCTGGAGATTTTACAGTCTTCATTTTGATGTCATTTGTTCTTATCACCATGTAAACTCTCCCACATAACTTGAGCTTTACACTGTCATATTTTGGCATATCTTAAAACATAGATATGCCAAACAGAATGAAGAAATAAACATATGAAAGACATGACAACTTAAGTGGTATATACATACTACTTCACTGTATAAAAATAAAAACTCATCAGATACTTCATGAAAAGTAAAGTAGCATAAGATGCTTCTCAATGGGAATAGACTATGTTGGCTTTTTGAAAAAGGTCAAAGAAATGTTGAGTGTTATGACCCCCAGTTGCAAAACAAGAAAAAAATATGTGTACATTTAACATTGTCAAAAAAATTAAATTCATGCATGATAACTTCAGTCACAATATATATTTGAAAGACACTGGTGCAGTTTAAAGATTTCTTGTTCCTCCAGTAACTAAAACAATGATAATATTCCGACAGATGTCTGCTTCTGTTTGGTAACATAGTACTTGTTCTTTGAAAGTTACATATTGGGGATAGTATCATTTATTTTGGGATACTCAAGAAAATTGTCCTTGCTATTAAGATTATGATAAAGTCAAGTATAGTTGTCAAGAGTCACATTTAGATTTTTGACCAGGAAGAAGGGTGAAAAAATATATTTTGGAATTTTTGTTTGCTTTCTAGACTCAGGTAAAGATCTTTGTGTGGGAGGGTGCTAATAAGAAAATCATACTATCCCTCTGTCCTAGTTTAATCCTCTCTTACCTTCCAGGTATGGAATCACTTTTTTTGATAGAGAAATATTACTAGCAATTTAAAGGAGTCAAATCACAATATCAAATATTTACTAAGATATTTTGACTGACTCACTCATAAACTTACACTACTTTTAAATAATTTTATTGCAACCAGCCAGTTCCTGTGACATAGCTGGATTCATTTCAAATGAAATGTGTGAAAAGATATTGCCAAATTTATTTCAGTTAATTTGATATGTAACTTTAAAAATATGATAGAAATTTTTGAACAAAATTGTTTTCAATGAAATAAATATAAAATTACCTGTATATTTATGTCATAAATACATTCCATAAGGGTGAAATGTGTCTTATTAATTAGAAACCATTTCATTAGTATACTAATGACTTTTAAAACCGTTAATACTTCACTTGCAAAACCTGAATAAAGAGTAGCACTTATAATTTATACATAATTTCCCCAACATTGTTAAAAAATTCCATTTTAAAAGAATATTTTATAAGTACACTGACACAAGTCTGTAACCCCAGGAGTCTGAGACAAGAGAATCTGAAGTTTGAGTCCAAATTAAGCAACTTAGGAAGACCCTGTTTGATTTGAAAAAAACAAAAAAAGGCTTAGATATAGCACCCCTGGCTTCAGTCCTCAATACCTAAATAAATAAATAAATAAATAGAAAAGGAACAAAAGTTTATATATGGTCATATATAAAATGTATCATTATGTATGTGTGTACACATACACACACACACACACACACACACACACACACACACACACACAGTGATACCAGCTTTGGAAATAAGGAACAGGTCCTCATTTCCCCCATGTTGAAGATGGAACACATTGGGCGATGCCAAGGCAAACATGGAAAGCAAATTTTATTTAAGAGAGGAATAAAAGTAGAGGTAAATTTCTTCAGAAAGAAGGGGACCCAGTGTTGGATGCCAGCAGGAGTGTGTGTGTCTTACTCTTTTATAGACCCCAGGAACCCCCCCACCTCCTCTTTCTTCTTCAAGTACTTGCCTAAGGGCAGGAAGGAGCTGCATAGGGATAATAGGTTGTGTTGAGAAGTGAGAGCCCTGGAGGTGTTAGCAACCCTTTGGTCCCCTAAGGTTAGCAACTCTTAACCTCATGTTCCCACCTTCTATCCTCATCTATTTATCCCCTTACATTAGTTCTAAATAACATTCACTTCAACACATACATAATATTTATGTTAAAATTTATTTTTGAGGGAATACATTTTCCAATCTTACCATAGATCATTGTATTAATATCATTAAGCATTGTTTGAGTTGATTTATATTTTCAATATTTGAAAAAAATCAGGGTCAAAAATTAATAATGCATGTATAACATTTTTAGGACACCTTATTTCAAAACCCTTTTGTTGCTTTACTCATTTCCTTTTGTTATCAAAACAAATGATGAATTGAAATTTCATGAGACAGTACATTAAACATTTATTCCCTACCCTGACGGTTCTTTTGCCACCCTGGTCTCACTAGTACATGATTAATATTCAGTATATGTTGAATGAAAATGTGAACAAGTTAATAAATAAATTCAGAAGAAGGAATATTACTCAGCATAGTAACATTGCCACCATTTCAACATTAACACACTAATTTACTATCATTAAATTATGAAACAAATATATTAATGTTACTAATATTGGATTTTTTGCTTTTTTATTTATGATATCCATTCAAAAGTGTATTACCTGGAAAGAAAATTTGAAAAAATGTTAAATCAGAACATTTAATTACTGGAAATTTTTTGACTTAATTTATATATCAAGCTACCTGTGTTGCTGGTAATTATATGAAACTGTAGCTCTTGAGATGGAGAGATTAAAAATATATCACTTTTCTGCATGTGAAATAAAATATACCTAATTGATGTCTATAGAGAGGGTATTAGATCATTATGATAAGTAAATCTATTACCTTTGTAGAACAATAAGAAAATGTGATTAAGTCACTCTCTCATCATTGTACAAATTGTTTTCACATCCTTTCTCTCCTAGTACAGTGTTAAACACTCTGATGGTCTTTATTCAAAAGCTATTTTCATAAATATATAAAGAAAATACTTGATTTAGAAATTCATATTACTAGAGAGATAGTAAAATAGTAGTGAACTATCAGTGTCTGTAATGTTCAATAGAATATCAAAGCCACAGGAAAATTAAAAGCCTAATATATCTTTGTCAAGTTTATATGACCACTTTCTATCTGTATAGTCTAATTAGAGCATAAGTTCTTTGAATTAGTTTATCTCTATATAAAGCACATCTATAATTTAAAATTAAACCATTTCAGATTCAATTGAAAACATTTCATGGAGACGTTCATTTAACAATGCAACATGATTGTAAGAATTAATTTAGTATTGCAATGGCAATAGAATAAATTTTCTAAAAAATATTAGTTATTAATGTCCAATAATAATTTATATGCATCACATAGAAAACCTGGAAATGAAAAAAATGCCATTAATCTCCTTTTCCTACAAATATACTCCTAAAGCAGTTATATGCCAAATATTGTACTAGCACTAAGTAGAGATTAAAGAATGCAATTTCTGTTCTCCTGGAGCATAAATGATGGAACTAAGTATTTCAAGACATGGAAGTATTATCAAAAGGCCACAGCACATAGCAAAAACCATCACAAGTAAAATTTGATGTGGAATTATGAGTCAATGCTCTTCTGATTGAAGAAATAATAATGTTAAACCACAAGTTTGATGACCAAAGAGAAAAGATAAAATTGTAAGGTATTGTACAGAATCATAAAAAAATTTTTAGAATAAATCATGTTTAAATTTTATACATTATTGAAAGGTAATTTACATAGTATCAACATATCAGACCAATATGAGGAAAAATTAAATAGAACATTTTATTTTCCTATTTTGTTAAACATGAAAATGAATTTTTACTTTATATTTTTAAGATAGCTATTTCTTTTATTCATTTTTATTTTTTATTTGTTCTAACTAATATACATGCCTGCAGAATGCATTTTGACATACTGTACACAAATGGAGCACAACTTCTTATTCCTCTGGCTGTACATGATGCAGAATCACATCAGTCATGTGATCATACATGCACATAGGGTAATAATGTGTGACTCATTCTACCATCCTTTCCACCCCAACAGTCCCTCCCCTCCCTCATTCCCCTCTGCCCTATCCAAAATTCCTCCATTCTTCTCTAGTTGCCCTCCCAATCTTGATTTATTAGTATCTGCATATCAGAGAAAACATTCAACCATTGGTGTTCAGGGATTGGCTTATTTCCCTTAGCCTGATATTCTCCAGCCATATCCATTTACCTGCAAATGCCATAGTTTTATTCTTCTTTAAGGCTGAGTAATATTCCATTATGTATATATATATTACATTTTCTTTGTCCATTCATCTGTTGAAGGGCACTTAGTTTGGTTCCATAGTGTAGCTATTGTGAATTGAGCTTCTATAAACATAGGTGTGACAGCATCACTTTTGTATGCTAATTTTCAGTCCTTTGGGTATAAACCTAGGAGTGGGATAGCTGGGTCAAATAGTGGTTCCATTCCAAGTTTTCTGAGAAATCTCTATATCACTTTCCATAATAGTCACACCAATTTGTAGTCCCACCAGTAATGTATGAGTGTACTTTTCCCCCACATCCTCGTCACCATTAATTGTCACATTTATTCTTGATAATTGCCATTCTGACTGAAGGGAGATGAATTAACTTCCCATTTATAGATTAATTCAGTCATCTTAGAGTGGTTTTGATTTGCATTTCTCTAGTTGCTAGATATGTTGAACTTTTTTATGTATTTGTTGATCAATCATATTTCTTCTTCTGTAAAGTGTCTGTTCAGAACCTTAGCCCATTTATTGACTGGATTATTCATGTTTTGGGTGTTTTTTTTTTTTGTTTTTTTTTTTTTTTTTTTTAGTTCTTCATATATATATCTTGGATATAAGTACTCTCTCTGAGGTGCATGTGGTAAAAATTTTCTCTCATTCTGTAAGTTCTCCCTTCATGTTATTGTATCTTTTGTTGAAAAGAAGCTTTTTAGTTTGAACCCATACCATTTATTGATTATTGATTTAACTTCTTTCAATTTAGGCATCTTGTTAAGGAAGTCAGGTCCTAGGGTTACATGGTGAAAATTTGGTACTACTTTTTCTTCTATTAGGCACAATGTTTCTGTTCTAGTGCCTAAGTATTTGATCCATTTTGAGTACAGTTTTATACATGGTGATAGAAATGGGTTCAATTTCATTTTGCTGCATATAGATATCTAGTTTTCCCAGCACCATTTGTTGAAGAGGCTATCTTTTACCCAATGTATGTTTTGGGCATATTTGTCTAATATGAGATATTTATGTGGGTTTGTCCCTGTGTCTCCTACTTTGTACCATTGGTCTGCATGTCTATTTCAGTGTCAATACCATGCTGTTTTGTTTACTATTGCTCTGTAGTCTAGTTTAAGACCTGGTATTGTGATGTCTCCTGATTCACTCTTCATGCAAAGGATTGCTTTGATTATTCTGGGCCTCTTATTTTTCCAAATAAATTTTATGATTGCTTTTTCTAGATCTATAAAGAAAGTCATTGGGATTCTAATGGTAATTGCATTAAATATGTATAACACTTTTGGTAGTATCACCATTTTGACAATATTAATTCTGCTTATCAAAGAACAGGGGAGAACTTTCCATCTTCTAAGGTCTTCTTTAATTTCCTTTTTAGTGTTCTGTAGGTTTCATTGTAGAGGTCTTTTTCTTCTTTTGTTAGATTGAGTCCCAAGTATTCTATTTATTTGAACCTATTGTGAATGGGGTAGTTTTCATAATTTCTCTTTCTGTGGTTTTATAACTGATATATAGAAATGTCTTTGATTTATGGATGTTGATTTTATATCCTGCTATATTGCTGAATTAATATATTAGTTCTAGAAGTTTTCTGTTGAATTTTTTGGATCTTCTAAATATAGGATGATTTTATTGTTGATTTTTTACTTGATTCCATTAATATTGATAGAATGCTGGTAGAATCTCTCTCTCTCTCTCTCTCTCTCTCTTTTTTTTTTTGTATTTGTTGCTTTGTGGCATAAAATGTGGTCTTTTTTTAGAGATGGATCCGTGTTCTGTTGAGAAAAAAAGTTTATTAGCTTGTTGATGAATGAAATATTGTGTATATATATATATATATATATATATATATATATATATATATATATTTGTTAAGTCTAGGTTATTGATTTTATTATTTAGTTCTGTAGTTTTTTTTTTTTTGTTTATTTTTCGTGTGGAAGATTTATCCAGTGCTGTGAGAGGTGTGTTAATGTCATCCAGTATTATTATGTTGTGGTCTATTTGGTTCTAGAAATTGAGAAAGGTATGTTTGATGTATATAGATGCTCTATTGTTTGGGGCATAAATATTTAATATTATTATGTCTTGTTGATACACAGTTTCCTTATCCAGTATGAATTGTCTTTATTTATGCCTTCTGACTAACTTTGGCTTGAAATCCACTTTATCTGATACAAGGATGGAAACCCCTGATTGTTTATCCAATCCATGTGAATGATGTGCTTTTTCCCAACCTTTCACCTTCAGTCTGTGGATCTCTTTTTCTAGGAATTAAGTCTCTTGGAGACAGCATATTGTCACCTTTGTTCAGTACTAATTTTCTTCTCCAGGTCTCAAGAAGTCTTAACATTTATTTCATAATTCTGGTACCTAGAACTGCAATATAATTTCTAGGCTGACAATTTTAAAGGGGAATTTTATAGAATAGGTATGCATATGAATTATGTTATGTGTTCTGTATATTTTCAGTTCTATTTATAAAGCAGTGGGGGAACTTCCCATTTATAGATTAATTCAGTCAGGCACTTACAGTTTATTGGAGTGACCAGAACACTTGCAGCCAACTCATTATTGATGAGTAATTTTCTAAAACTATCAATGGAGGTGCGTGGTACTTTTGGTTCAGTTGGGAACATAATGGCTGCATTCTCTTCTGGAAAGGTAATAAATAAGATGAGGGGACACCACTATGTAGCACAGTGGCAATAATGTGCCTCGAACCAAGTGTACCTGGGTCCACACCCCTAGGAAGAGAGCAAAAGGAAGGAAACCTAACTGCAAACTTTTGTATGGGCTACAGACTGGTCATGTGCCTGACCTTGATGAAGCAAAATGACAGGAATATTATTGCTCATGGGGCAATGGGCAAGAATTTAGAGGCTTACTACAGTCTTCAATCCTCTTAAAAAGATCATGTTTTTCTCTCAGCTTCATGTGCTCCCTGATTGTAACAGTTATAGTTGTATGTTTGATTTCCACAGTAGACTGTAAGCTTGGTGAATAGGAGCTTATTCAGCAGTGTAGTGTCAGTGCCCAAAGCCTAGTGGGTACAAGGCTGTCTATAAACATTTGTTTAGTTGAACTGTACCAGCCCTAATTATTGGTAAAATCTGGCTCATTTAGGTCACGGATAGAACCTTTACATATTTTTATATAATAGCTATTGTTATTATGTATAACTTACAAATAAGAGCTCTTATACATTTTTCTTTAGTCTATTTAAATTAATACATCCAAAAAGAATTATAATGCATCCTTAAAATTTATCATTGTCTTTCCAATCATTAATTTTGAGGGAAAAAATAAAACAGTTGGTAATATTATAATTAATAATTAATTATCTAATATTTCTTATAATAAATTTCTTAAAAAATAAACCAGTTATATTAGAAAATATGTTTAGCAAAATCTTTAGGGCGATATTAATTTTGAAATAAACAAAACATTTCAGAGTCTTCCAAAAAGTTTCCTTACTTTCACAAGGGCCTATTAGCATGTTCTATTTAATTGCATTGGATTGAGAAGGTGGATGTGGAGACATCTTAAAATTCTGTCTAGAATTAATTTTGGTGTTTAGTAACCTTAGAAGTTATAGGGTTTCAAGAAGAACTGATGATTCAAAATCTGTTATGTTGTAGGACTTAAAGTAGTATATGAAGCCCTTTAGTTATATTTTAAATTCAGAATTTGGCCTTCACTAGGGGTGAATTTCCTGATCGTTACAATGTCATCAATTTCAACTAATTAATATACAGTGGCTGGGGGGCAGAAAATAAATTTATATTGAAATGGAGATCAGAGATTTCTAAGTGAGATATTTCTTCTCAAATGCTAGAAATATAAATTATTGGATATATATTTATGGCACTGATTTTAACAAAAGCTTTTAAAATAAGTTTGCTTTCTGTTTGGTGATGACAAAGATTTTCACCAAACTTTACCTTATGTATCCTTTATAAACTAGAAAAACATCTCTTGTGGCTCATATTGTTCTATGTATTCACATGCTTATAGATTAAAGCAAAAGAAGAAAAAGATAATGAACTAATGTTTAAAGTAAAAGGGTAGAAAAATGAGCATATTTATGTTTTGTGGTGTATTCTATCTTGTGCTTTTACCAGCTCTTGTGCTGAGTACTGGAGCACTTTTCCCTTCATTGTTCATTAGTGTCAGTTCATATGTTATGAGTACATGAACTTCTATGTATTAGTGTGACATTCCTACCTTTGGATTCCTCAGTAGACACCCACACTTAATTTCTATTTTATAAACTAAAACTTATAACTAAGGCATGATGCCTCATTAAACTCCTCTGTAGTGAAAAAGTCAATGAGACTGAATTTGCTGGTTGTCCTTGTAAAAGTAGTTGTTTAGTTCTGACCAGTTATCTACCAGCATCTTTCACATTGTATATGCATCCTTGTTTTCCTCCTGATAATGCCAGAGAATGATTTTATTTAAAGGTATCATTCTAATTACATGAATTTATTCACCTTGATTTTAAGCCTTGTATCATATTTTTCAGACCCTATCCACACCAAAAAAATGTAGTACATTCTCTCTTTGGACTTATTCATTGTTTTAGCACAATTCCAGATGATCATGCTTTGTTAAAAGCAAAAGCTTTGGGTCTTTTTAAGAAATCCAATCTGTCAGTCTATGTCTTTTGATTGATGAGTTTAGGCCATTAACATTCAGGTTTATTATCATTATTATTTTTTAATTGCTTTAATTCTTCATAGAACTAAAAAAATCAATCATGAAATTGATTTGTAAAAAAACAAAACAAAAAAACAAAAATAAAATAAAAATAAAACAACAAACACAAAGCAATCCTTAACAAGAAGAGAGAATCAGGAAGCATCACAATACCAGACCTTAAATTTTTCTACAGAGCCATAGTAAGAAAAGTGGCATAATATTAGCACAAAAACAGACATGTAGAACAATGGTACAAAATAGAAGACACAGAGAAAAACTCACATAAATACGGTTATCATATACTACACAAAGGGACCAAAAACTTTCATTGGAGAAAAGGTAGTAACGAAAGTAACAAAATTAAGTTAAACTTCTATCTCTCACCATGCATGAAACTCAACACAAAGTGATTCAAAGACGTAGGCTATAGATGACAGACCCTGTGCCTAATAAAGGAAAAAAGAATAGGCCCAAATTTTGACCATGTCAGCTTAGGATCAGACTTACTTAACAAGAGTACTAAAGCTCAAAAATTAAATCAAGAATCAATAAATGGAATGGAATCAAACTAAAAAGTTTCTTCTCAGCAAATAAAACAATCAATAATGTAAAAAGAAAGCCTACTGAATGGGAAAAATCTTCACCTCTGGCACCTCACATAGAGTATTAAACTCCAGGATATAGAAAAAGCTTAGAGTTATTATTGAAATATGATTTTTGCTCCCAGTCATTTTGGTTTTTAACTTGACTTAGTTTCTCCATTGAATGACTTTTCCTTTAGTATAGTTTCTCTCTTGGCTGGTTTTTGTTTTTATTTTATTTTATTTTCATTTCGTCCTCATGGAATATTTTGCAGAGAATGTTCTGTAATTCACTCTTTCTAGTTGTGAATTCTTTTAATTTTTGTTAAAGGAAAGTTTTTATTCACCTTCAAATTTGAAGCTTAATTTAGCTGGACATAAGATTTTTGATTGGCATCCATTTTATTTCAGAGCTTGATATATATTTTTCTAGGACCTCCTAGCTTTGGGGGACTGGATTAAGAAATCCTTTGAGATCCAAATTGGTTTTCCCCTATACGCAATCTTATACTTTTCTCTTGTAGCTTTTAAAACTCTACTATTATGCTGTAGGCTTGGCATTTTCAGTATAATGTGCCTTGGTGTGTGTCTGTTGTAATTTTGTACATTTGATATCCTGTAAGCCTCTTGTATTTGATTTACCACAATAGCCTGTCCCATCTGTATCTGTGAACAGCTCTCTCCAGCCTGTTGCAAGATGATGGCTATTGGCACACGTAGCAGGAAGACCTCAGGTGTATCCAAACCTAAAGGCACCGTGATGATGGTCTTCCAGGCCTAGGATTGTGTTTCTAGATGGAAGCAACCATGGCCCTAACTGGCAATGATGGAGGTGGAGGTATCCCAAGATGAAGATGGTTGCATATTTTTCTATGACCTCCTAGCTTTGAGGGTCTGGATTAAGATATCCTCTGAGATCCAAATTGGATTTCCCCTATACGTAATCTTATACTTTTCTCTTGTAGCTTGGGGCAATGATTGTGGGCAACACAGAGACAGTGGGGAGCCAGTTTGGAAACACAGTACTGTGGTGGGTGGTACTATGGCGGGTGGCTGCCTCTAGGCCCTATCCAGTCAGCATGTTTGTAGAAGGGGAGTCTGCTGCATGGATGTGTGGGTGCCTGGGCCTAGTTATTTCTATATGCCATTTTTAGGTCTCAAATAAGAAAGTAGTGTGCAAAAATATAAATCTCCAACAATTATAATAAAAAGATAAAATTTTAAATATTTCAATTTTTTTACCACTGAGGTTTTATTTTAAATTTTACATTTTTACTTCTATAGAAACTGTAATCATTTTTTCTTTGAAAATATCCTTCAGATTCTGATTCTGGAAAGATGCATTCACTTGCAGCAAATCAAGAAAAACTAGAAAACCAAGATAGATATATATATATATATATATATATATATATATATATATATATATTAAATATATATATATGTGTGTGTGTGTGTGTGTGTGTGTGTGTGTGTGTGTGTTTAGTTTTAAAAACAAGATTGCAGTATAGGTTACCAGGATTCCAGGATTGTAGGGGCTAAGCCGGGAGGATAGGGGCTGTCCAGGTAATAAGCTGACATTTTGTGAGCTTCCTTTGTTTGTAGGTTGTTTTCCTCACTTGACAAACACAGATTACAAATAGGAACTGGAGAAACCAGCACAAATTTTATATTACTACAGACCCAGAAAGACAGAATTGAGGGTCAGAACTGATAAAGCCACCAGGACCTGAATGACCAAGAAAGGAATTGAAAAATGAGGAGAGGTGGGGATATTGCAGAGGGATGAGTAGAGTAGCATGCTTTAGATGAATGAAAATCACAACTGAAACTGATAAAATTCAGTATGTGGAACCATTTATTTTAAATAAGAAAATTTTTCCATACTAACACAAAAAATTAAATCAATCTATAAGCATCAGCACTGCTTCGTTTAATTTTGAGCATATTTCAATAATTACATATTAATTTTAAAATTCTATAACAAAACAGGCAACTCTGAAAGCATGTGTAGTTTCACTAATACAATGTGTCTACATGTGTACCAATGTGGTAATGGTATTTTTAAACTTTATTTTCTTTGTTTGAAATTATTTTGTAAAGTTAAAAGAATGCCATAATTTGCTGCTTGTATGATTTTTATCTGTTATTTGCTCTCTTGTAATTATATGTATAGAGTCCTTCAGATTTTTTTAGCATTTCCTTTGAAGCTCCTAACTCAAATACTGAACCATGGGAAAGGAATATGGAATACACAATTATGAATTGAAGAAGTATATGCTAGAGGCCTTCACATATGAGATGATAATTTATTGATAAAAATGTGACTATGTGGCTAAGAAAGCAGGCATGTTCTGGACTGCCACAAAAATCTCAAATGTATAAAAACCAAGCATTTAAATCTCTATTGGACTACAAAGCATAGAATTCTCAATTTATGAGTTATTTAAGATGTATTAAAGTTTATTCAAAAAGGGGGCAGTGATGAAAACTGATAGGGATTTAGAGAATCATCTTAAAGGTAAAGAAAACATAATTTGTATAAATTTGTAGGATTGTTTCATATATCTTGCCTCAATGGTGACATTTTTATTTCTAAATATTTTTTTAATTGAATAATTAATATTGGATGGTTTACATAAACAGTCTCAAATAACATCTTCAAACTGTGCTATCAAATTTTCTTTTTATTATTTGCTTGATTATCCAAATCTTATTATTAATCAGTAACACATTGCAAACTCTTGTGAATTCTAAACAGAAATTCTATTTTTATTCTTTATTCTCTGTTTTCCATAATTGACATACGACTGGGATATTTTCCAGAGTAAATACCCATATTACAAATAACAGTTCAAGGTATGGTCATTGTGGATATTAGGCAGACAATATAGTTAATATTATATAGGTATTTCTGAGTAACTTGGGGAAAACTGTCAAAATTAGACATAACATTCTAAAGATCCTACTAAGGAAATCATAGTCAGTAACAATGGGCCTACTTTTCATTTGAAAGGACTGTACCATAATGAGATGAATTAGTTATTCCCTGCCTGCCACAAGCTCTGCCCTGCTGAACTGAAAATACCCAAAGTCTGACAGCTGTCACTGCAGCCTGTAGTCACTGGACTGAGTCAGTGCATGCTCTGCTTGGCAAGGTTGGCAGCCGCACCAACTCTGGAGTGCTACTCTGGCTAGACTGGTGGAATTACAGTATCAAGTCCTAGGGTGGATATAAAATTTTAAGGGTCATATCTACTCCTCATATTTACGTTTAGCTATGCCAAAAATTTCAAGGAAAGTCTCCAAAATCAATTCAAGTACATTAAATCCTATATTTGAACCCTCAAAATTTCCTCAAAACTCTGTCCTGGCAGAAAAGACATCATATTACCATTATTACATAATGAACATCAAAAACTTTATCACAGTCAATTATGAGCAATATTTATTTAGGTTAAAATAATTATTCTTAATATTTATATCATATATCTTAATATGATATAAATAAACTAATAGGAGATTTACATTTTCATTCTATGCAAACATCACACCTCATCTTACAGTTTCAAATGGACATAAATTTTAATTTAAATATCATTGACCCAGTAAAGAAAGCCTTAATTACTCCTCATTCTCATGAAACTTACATAGATTATTTAAATACACATCCTTAATCATGGATTCAAGCTTGAGGATTAAAAAAGAACTTATGAATTTTATCATCAATTTACAAATATTCTGATTCAGATTTTACTCATGAATACATTGCTAAATGGTTAACAATTAGTCTTCTTATGGTGGAGAAGCCCTTAATTTTATTTGTTGATTCCCACAGTGTAAGTACACTTGTGACAGCTAATTATAAACTACCTGAAAATTTAATAATAAGCTTCCAAGAGTAAGCATGATCTGTCTAAGTACATTATTGCTTATAGCTTTCTATAGAGAAAAGAGATGACATTAATTGATAGTTTATTAATTTGTATGTTTCTTTAGCCTCTATACATTACCTAAGAGATGTTCATTTTTCCTCTTTCTATTGGTCATTTTTCCAAGTTCTAAATATTATGCTAACTTGTTTTTTGTGTATTTTATTTCTATATAATATAGGGTGATCCTGGAAGGAAATGACCAAATGCGTGACTTTTTTTGCATCTTGTTAACATCTTTTAGTATGCACACTGTGAGAGTTAAAACATCGAAAATGATGATGATGATAATGACCAAACACAAGTAAAGATCTATTTATTTTAGGCTAAATATCAAAAGTCTGAACTACAAAAAGTCAGAATCCATGGAAATTGGCCAAAACCCGACTACTTATCATAATCAGTTTCATCCAACCTGAGGATTAGGACTGGACATCAATACATGGGTTATTCTAGGAGAGGAACAGATTCTTCCTGAATAAAAGATAATCAACTGATAAAAAGAAGGCTGTTGTATAGCTTCTATCATATCATAATGTGGATATGTTTTAGAAAGTCATCCCACCAGGAGAGAGTAAAACTTTTTATTAATTATTCAGCTTGAAAGCCCCACATTCTTATGGTTGTGAACTTTCTCTCTGTTTCACAGGACCTGCGTACTATGTCAGGCTTTCTATTCTCTTCCCCTGTGTGATGGAGCAGACAGGATCCTAAATATTTGGCAATAATTATTTATGTATTGCTGTGAGAACAATTACTTATTTCTTTGTAGGTAGAAGAAGCCTGAATGTATGTTATCAAGCTGGCACTATTATGCTTTTATTTGAAAGAAAAAATTAAACTCTTCAAATTACATTAAAACAATTTACATGATAGTAGTAAGAAGACATTTAGGAGATGCATAGTATAAACTATGCTTGATCTAAGTTACATGTTTTATTTTTTAAATAAAATGTATATGGATACCAGCTAATAACCTTCAGAACAGAGCACAAAACTAAAGATATATGGTTTAATTGTCAGTTTACCCTGCCACCTTAAATATTAGCTTTGCAAAAGTAGCTTACTAATCATTAGTATAGTGTAAGGCTCATGAAATGGAATGCTAGTCTACTTTTTTCCATTGTTAATGAACTTTATCCAGTCTGCTTTAGTAGTCTATCACTATTTCCCAAGGAAATTAAAACAAATATTCAATAATTGGCTTACGTTAATAACATTAATTAAAGCACATTCTTGAATGGAGCATTTGTAATTTTTCTACCTCAGAAATAGCTTTACTTGAACAAATAACTGACTTTGAGATATGATAAAAACATTAATCCAATAAGCACATTGTACTTGGTTTTGTCCTGTGAATTATATTCCTGTGTTTGGAATGTGTAGTGCTATTTAGCCTAAAGGCATATTTTCTTAATTGTTCCATTTCTATTATACCTATTTATGTTTCATTGGTCCATGGGATATATTCGTATGTCCTGAATTACTGTAATTATTCAGGAACCACCCAGCTTATCTTTTTGCAAGCACACTCTGCACCTGGATAATTTATTTGCATATTAGGTACATCTTTCCCTTCCCTGATGCTGTAAATAGGAACAAATAGGACTCCTTATCACAAGGAGTGAGTCATTCCCTTCCCTCCACATTAAATTCTGTTCTGTTAAACAGTTCACTGTTTTGTCTCAATAAAAATGAGATTTTTCACTATAATTTTAAAAAGAAAAAAGTTCTGTGTTTGGCCCAATTATTTGTTTGGGACTTTTATCCAGAAAAAAAGGAAAGAGAAAGAAGAGAGGAGAGGAAAGAAGAGGAGAGAGAAGGGGAGGAAAGAAAGATTTAAAAGAGAGATGAGAGAAAGTGAGAGCAATTTTGAACCCCAATGATCTCTTAAAAGAATTATTTTGTTAGATTGGCTCCTGATACAATTGTTTCTGGATATATATATACACACACACATACACACACACATCTTAGTTAAACCTATTCTTTAAATCTATTCAAACTCATATATTAAAACCTATGTAAACTGATGTTATACATATTGATATATTGAATATATTAATATATTGAATAGGTTTACCTAAGATTTAACCTTCAAAATAATCTATAAATACTTTAATTTTTGTATGTTCCAATTGAAACTTGAGAAAGATTTGCAGATAAAAAGAATTAATGTTCCATAAACTTATTTTATTAACTCAATTACATTTATTTTATTATCTCAATTAATTTTTTTCTTTTGAACTACAATCTTATATATATTATATATATTATATATAATACAATCATATATTATAATATTTTATTTTATATATAATCTAAATAAATACCAGGAAATGATACCTTATTTTGTCAAGCTTCTTTAATCTGTCCATCAGCACAGGTCAGGCCCCTGGTCCTTAGTGCTGTGTATAGTTCTTCCTTTATATACGTTAGTATGAAGAGGTCCATATGAAATGAAACAATAATTGACTGGGGCTTTGGAACCATAAACTTCTCATCTTGAAGTCTGAATTTCAATTATGTTTTGAAATTCACTAGCTAAATGGTCTTGGTCTCAATTACATTATATCTCTGGTTTTAAACTCATCCAACACAACAAATAAAACAAACAAAATCAAATTATTTATCTTCAAGTCATATTGGACACATAAAGAGAAATAAAACATAGCCTCAAACTCCACAGAAAATGTAAGACAGAGCACTGTAAGGCAAGGCAAGAGCCTGAGTTGGGTGGCATGCCAGAGAAGCCCTCTTCACGTGGTCTTCCTCCATCAAATACTCACCTCCATAGCTAACAGTCTGATGGCATGATGTGTCTGCCAACATGCTCCCATCTAAAGTGCTGGGTATCCATGATTCTAAAATGTTTTCAAACACCTCTGAGAATATGAACAAGGCATACATTTTCCTCTGCTTCAGTTCTCCCAAAGGCAAAATGTGCTACTCATGTACCCACACAGACTGACAGTAGTTGAGAGGCTGGCTACTGAACAACTCAATAGCATATTAGGGCTCTGCAGAGTAGGAAGAAGGGCAAGATGTAAGAGAGGGGGCTGGAACTCGGAAGCATTGAAAATTCTAAATTTAATCTAGTGTTAAAGTCTTTGGATGATATATTTATCAAGAGAGATGGACATAATAACTGTGTTACAGCAGTTATTTGCTTGACTTATCATCTTTTTTAAAAATATTTTTTAATTGTAGGTGGACACAATACCTTTATTTTATTTTTATGTGGTGCTGATGACCAAACTCAGTGCCTCACATATGCTAGGTGAGAGTTCTACCCCTGAGCCACAACCACAGCCCATTGATTTATTATCTTTACGTGTTTCCACACATTACATAGTTTTCTTAGGAACTTTTATTACATATTAATCTGTAAATCTGAATTGAACTCCTGAAAGTATTCAACAAGGATCTGATAAAAAGAATATCTAACTCTATTTAAACTAAAGTAATCAGAAAGACCATTTTCTCTCAGGTAGAATGGGTGCCTGGATTTAATTTACAAGGATAAATGGAAAGGACCTAGTTAAACTAAAGAGACTAAGAGAGTCTAAATAGATCCAGATGCTTGCATGAAGCTTTTGAGGAAGAGAGCCAAGATGATATTGGAAGTCTCTGGATGAATAAAGGCAGACCATAGGTTTTAAAGAGAATTTGCCATTTCTATTTGCAGCACCAAGATTTCTTTGAAAATTCTAGAAAATATTATCTGCATTAGTGGTTATTTCTTTTTGTTCAGCTTCAAAGCTTTCTTTTTGCACTTCAAGGAAGACAAAGAAGAGAACCAGTGTTTTTGAAAATACATATTACTGAATTTTAATTATTTTATAATTTTGTTAGTGAGATTATCTAAAGATCACATATCCATTAAGGTTACACTTTTAGAGGTCTATAAATTTGGGGGGCCAAAGGCTTATATGAATAAATGCCTTTATTAATTCAGTTTTTCAATATGAGTGAAATGTGATCTTACAATTTCTGTGCAAGTAGATTAAAGTCATAAATCTGAGTTTATCACACCACCTTGGATTAGGCAAGAGAGCAAGAACTCCCTTTTCAATATGTGTACAAGAAATGGAAAAGTTAAACATGTCACAGTCCAGACAGAGATTTCAAAGAGGAGATTTTCAATCTTTAAATCTACATAGTAGTGTGGAAAGAAGAAATACAAAACTTGGCTAAATATTCTCCAACCTGAGTGGCCAATTCAAAGCTGAATGATTATTAGCCAGGTAACTTGACTATGCACTAAATTCAATAGATTCTAGAGTCTCAAACAAAGTCTATAGATGAAGATGTGAAAGATAAAGTATATTTTTACTTAAGAAGATGAATGTAAACAATATTTTTGTGTGTGTAAAATATAAAATTTTAGATTTATTCTTCTTTTACCACATTTCCTCAGATAATCATTCATTCCTATCTCTGAACTCATGAATATTTTAGCTACATTGGCTTGAATACAGCTTAAAGTATTAGACTAACTCTATTCTTAGCAATTTGTTTAAAATTTAGCACAAAGTTAACATTCAAAATCAAGGAAACAAGCAAAACAAAATGTTCCTTCTCAGTCTCTAACAACTGAGAATTAGAAAGATAAACCTGCAATCTTTTGCTTGTTTTTCGATTTGCTGATGAGGATTTTTTTTAACCTGAGTGAAAGTCTGAAATTTAAATCTCTCTGCCAGGAATTTCAGAACTTTATTGATTTCTTCAGCACATTCCTTGTTTTCTTTATATAAATTGGTGTTATTGTTTTACAAATAGATATCATATGGTCAATGTGATCACTATCATATAATTCATATAGCAAAAAATGCTGATTAAGCTGTTTTGAAGAATAGATTTTTTTAATAATAAATGGTTAATTTATTGTTTGATCACATTCAAAGAAATATACTTTATATTAAAATAAACAAGAACAACAAAGGAATATATTTTTGTTTCTTGTGCAGCATCTTCTAGGACATTTTCATTAGGATTGATAATCAGGGCTGGGGTTGCGGCTCAGTGGTAGAACACTCACCTAGCATGTGTGAGGCACTGGGTTCAATCATCATCACCACATAAAAATATAATAAAGGTATTGTGTCCACCTACAACTAAAAAAATAAATATTTTTTTTAAAAAAAGATAATCAGTATTTGTTTCTCTAAATGAATTTGTGGCATGCAGTATGCTTTCACATGTGGAGCAGCCCAAGTAGTGAACTAAAATATCAATCAGAAATATCTGGGTAAAACACCTCTGAACACCTGTATGTTTGGGGGAGGGTCTTGTAACTTCATGTATCAAGTGAAAAGATACATATTCTCTCCTCACTCTTTTCTATGTAAACTGTGTGCAGGAATCTGAAGCTAGGGAAATCGTTATTCTGTCTGATTTTTAATTGTTGAAAAAGGAACACAAAGATTCTACATAGTTGGTGGTTAGTAATGGCTGGCCTGAGAGTCCAAATTCAGGAAGAGGATGTACCCAAAGAAGCAAAAAATGTCTAGGTCAACAGTGAAGATGATTGAATATCTTGGAGAAATACTGGCAGCAGCAGCTCTAATTCTAAGAGTTCTTAATATTTGAGATGATATATTCTAGATCTCATTTAGCTCCTGGTTATTTTGCATGCATTTATTGAATTGTTTCAAAAATTCTGCTTCTGCTTAACTAGATTGGCTTTCAGTTTGTTTCTATGGAAGACTGATTTATAAAGCAAAAGAGCAATTTCTTAGCACAATGTTTTCTGTTATGATACATTACATTGTTATTTTTGCTGCTGTATGTACTTTTGCCTTGCCTTAAACACAGTAGTATTATTCACCTTAGCTCACATTGTTTTCTCATTTTTTATAGATCTCATGCTTCTTTTGTGTTCATCTTGAAGAAAGATTTAACAATTGCTAACTCAGTGACATTTCTTCATTTTATTGATCAAATGGAGCAAATCTCTTGAGTCAAGGTAACATGAGGAGGCCCATATAAGAGTCTTGTTTTAGACACCTGCAAGTATGGAAGCCTACAAAGGGTGAATTTCACTGGATTTTGATGCACAAGGATCCAAAACATAGTTTGTCTTTTTCATAGCATACAAAACAATAATCTTGCTTTTACCCAGTAGGACTAAAACATTAAGAATTAGAATGGGATTAGAAAATAATTGGACTAATTTATTAATAATTTAATAAAGAAATTAAGATATACTTTGTAGGTTTTGCTACGTAGTTTTTGATATAGCCCTTGAGTTTTCAATTTTTTCTCCTCCTTATAGCTATGGTTACCTATATCAAAATGAACTTGGAAAACATATTCTCCCTATTTAATTTATTGAAAAAATCACTGGGTGAATTTCACATAATTTAGTGAAGCCCCTTTGGAATCCATACCAACTCTGATTAAACTTTATTTTCTTGACCTTATTCATCTCTAGGTTCATGCACTCTGTAAGATCCTTAATTTAGAGCACAACTATACTTGAAAATAGACACAGGTATATAAAATGCATCTAAAACTTGTATATCATTTTAGATATTCTATAAAACCATTAACTGATTAAGCATGCATGAAGATTTTACACTTTCAAAGGAGAAGATAAACTTTGGCTAACATACTCATTTAAGCTCTGTCAGCAGGAAATTTTGTGCTGAAATAATGCTATTATCTAGATGAGCAATTATAAAGTTGTTTTAAATATTGCTGGAGTGTATTACCTCCAACATACCAGAGATATATTACAGCAATCCACATGAAAGACCATCTACACCTATTTTAGTATCAGCTAAAGCTATTGCCAACATTTATACAAACCTATTAAAACATAAAGAAAAATCAAATATGAGAAGATAGAAATTATACTTTAGATATTTTTATCTGCACCTCTGAGAAAAGATTTTTTCTAGAATGAAATTAATTATGATCTTTCAGAAAAAAATTATGATTCCAATTTTTTCTCATGCTTGATTACAATGGATATATATCTGATATTCCTAGCCCAAAGTATGATTTTAATAACAATGCAACCACTAAGCAGCAGTGGTCTTTACTTTTTAAAGGTGTTTTATGTAAATACTTGACTAATTATGGAAAAAATTTACCATGTATCATTTTACATGAGATTATGCATGTTCTTGTTTTACAAAGCGCTATTTTATTTTTGTCATTGCTTGTATAGTTAATATCCTCTGGTTGAAAAGTGTTTATTTATTGGACAAAATGTGTATCTAGAAATTCAATAGTTCTATGAAAAATCAGATATCTTTTGAAACTTACATACTATAGACTTTTAAATTGTCATTTATTTTTTCACTTCATAAATTCTTATTGATCTATAGTGAATTAAATGTATAAATTTGGTTGCTTGGACACAGGCAATATTTTCCTTTCTAAGAAAATCTATAGAACTTACAATTTTTAAATGAATTGTCACAAAAGATTGTGTATTTTCAGGTTAAGGGTTTTAAATTGTTCTTTGTGCATAAAAAATTTTTGTTACAATTACTTTTAGAATATAAAAGCACTATATTTATAAAATACTGTGACTTCTAATTGTTTTCCTTTTCTAATAGGAGGATTCATGAAGCCACTTGTTTTGTATTATTTATGCCAAAGCATTAGTCAATTGTTTGGTAGTGGTTATGTGACTTTAAAAAAAAAAACATAAAAAATATGTGATAGCTTTCATGTACTTTATCTTCGATCATAATAACTTTCACAAAATTGCATGTTAATCAGCAATTCTTAGTCTATATCAGTTAACATTTATGACAAATTAAAGAAACTATAACATTATGAATTCAGTCCTAGTATTTCCTAACATTCCTTGGGAATACATATGGATTGGTTGATATCTCCGTTAGTGTGAGCATTTAAATTATTTTTTAGTAATTTTTTAAAATAATGTTACCCAAAATATGCATGTTATTCTGACTTCCTAAATTTAAACCTAATATTTTTTCTCTTCCATGATTAGGTCATGAAGGTGGAACCTGAATAAACAGGATCAGTGCTTTTATAAAAAGGGACCTCAAGTCAGGCTCAATGGCACTTGCCTGTAACCCAAGTGACTCAGGAGGCTGAGGCAGGAGAATGGATAGGCAAGCCTGGGCCTCTTAGGAAGACATTGTCTCCAAAATTAATTGATTAATTAATTAATAAACATATAAATAAATAAAGGCTAGAGATGTAGCTCAGCAGTGAATAACCCCTAGGTTCAGTCCCCTACTACCATGAAAATAAAAATTAAAAAATAGGACTCTCTCATCCTTTTTACACTTTGTGAAGATACAACCAAGAATACCAGCCAGCCAAGTGGACAACGACCTTCACAGAACATGCTGGCACACTGATATCAGATTCCTAAGTTCCAAAACATTAAGAAATAAAGTTCTGTTCTTGTAAGTGACCTTTTCTCTGGTGTTTAGTCATAACAGTCTTAACTGTTATGAAATCTCAGTGTAGTTTTGATTAAAACAGAATTACATTTAGTTGTAATCTCTCTTTAGCCTTGTGGCATTCTCAAAGACTTTTCTTATTTTTGCTAGTCCTGATGAGTTAAGGTGTTCTGGTCAGAGAGTTTTAATGACTTGCAAGTGGCAGTTATGTGACGCCTTTCTAATAAATAAACAGGCTAATGTGTTTTAGGGAAGAGGACCATGACCACGAGTGTCATTTTCTTAATATAACTAGGGTACATCTTTCAGCATTAATTATAGAATCATTTTTTAAGGTCAAATTTTCATTAAGTTACTTTTTGAAGCGATCTTAAGTAGCAACAAGATGAAGAAATTGTTTTTATTCAAGCAGAGTCCTTATCTGCCTTAGTAATCTCTTTTTAAGAAGGAGTATTAAAAATTACTTTGTGCATGTTAAGTCAAATATGTAGAACTGAAGAAAAGGGAAAAGGAAGAACAAAAAATGGAAGAGAGAAAGGTAAAGCAAGCTGATATAAAACACTTGAGGAAAGATCTCTTCATGATTTCAAATTGCTTATTCATTCACAGTTGATTTTTTTAAAAAAGTTTTATATTTTTTATTGATTTCAGACAAAAATTGTTTTTTTCTCAGTAAGTTATCTAATTAAGATTTTGTGCATTCTTCGATAAATAAAAACAAGTCATTGGATTCATTATATACATATGCATATTTAATGCTGTTTAATAATATGTCGTATGACTACTGTCCCAGGCCATTTCCTAAGGACTGGAAATTACACAGTAGACAAAAAAGGCCAAAATTCTTGCCCTTCAGGTTTCACATTTTAGTGAGAATCTGAAATAAGCCATATTGATGCATGAAACATACTATATTGTATTCAATAGCAAAAGCTTAAGAAGTATAGGTATCTTAAGAGGTATGTAAATGTTTACATGGAATTATGGGGAATGTTAATGCCAAAGCTGAACTCAATCAAGAGGGTTCACAAGGAGTGTCACAGAGGCACTGCCTCTGCTGAGCTGCCAACTTTGGAAACTGATCCTGGAATGAAAGGAGAATCCATATGTGCTGTTGAATGCCATTATAAGTCTTTCTATCAACATCTTCCAGGAACCACAGACTTCCAAGAACAGTGGCTGTAGCTACACTTATGCCTTCTAAATCTTTCAGTAACACTGACACATTAGTATATGTGTTCTTGAAAATTACCACTCATACTAGAGTCAGGTGAAATCTCAGTGTAGTTTTGATTTGCATTTCCCTGGTTGATAGAGAAGCTGAATATGTGTGTGTGTGTGTGTGTGTGTGTGTGTGTCTGTGTCTGTGCGTGTGTGCATGTGCGTGTGTGTGTATGAGTGTGTCTGTGTGTGTGTGTGTGTGTGTTGGTCATATGTATTTACTAAGAAGTGTCTGTGCACTTCTTTTGCCTATTTGTTAATTAGATAATTTGTTTGTTTGTTTGTTGTTAAGTAATTTCAGTTCTTTGGTGTTCTGGATACTAATCCTTTGTCTGAGTAGCAGGTAGCAGATATGATCTCCTTTCATTTTGTAGTTTCTCTCTTCATACTTAATTAAATGAGCCCAGTGGTTCTTAGCTTAACCACTGAACCACCTCCCCAGCCTTATTTATTTATGCATTTAAAGACAGGGTCTCACTAATTTGCCTCAGCCTCCTGAGCCACCGGGATTAAAAGTGTGCACCACCACATTCAACAGAAGCTTTATAACTTAATGCTGTTCCACTCATTTATTCTTGGTATTATTTCTTGTTCTTTATGAGTCTTGTTAAGGAAGTCATTGCTTATACCAATAAGAACAAATGCTGGAGAGGATATGGGGAAAAAGGTACACTCATACATTGTTGGTGTGACTGCAAATTAGGAAAACAGCATAAATATTTCTCAAAAAAACTATTAATAGAACTATCATATGATATAGCTATTCCAATCTTTGATATTTATCCAAAAGGTCTAAAACTATCATACTATATGGATATAGGTAGATATCAATGCTAAGTTATGAAATCAGACCAAATACACATTAATAGATTAATGAAGAAAATAAGGTGTATATATAATGTATATAAATGAAGTATATATAAAGGAGTTCAAATCAGTCATCAAGAAAAATGAAATTATGGCATTTTCTGGTAAATGAATGGAAGTACAGAACAGTATGCTAAGTGAAATAAGCCAGACTCAGAAATTTAAGGGTCTGATATATTTAATAACATGCAGGGTATTCAGAGGACCACCCATTTGCAAGAGGCCACTGTTAATAAAGTAGATTTCATGCCTGGGATGGTATTTGTGAGTCCCTAAGCTGTAAGTTCAAATGCCAGCTACCTAGGGATAGAAAATATATAGGCATGCTCATAGCTGTCAGGCACCAGCTGCCCAGGGGTAGAGAAGATATCCCACATATAAGCCCAATTAGTCTCTTCTTGCTCACAACCTCATTTTTATTTACCTTGAAGAAGTTTTCTCCCAATAAATCCTTTGGCTATTTAAACCTATATAATAAACGTGCAGAGCCCCTCTCTTTGTTCACCTAGACCCCCAACAGGGTCCCACTTTCATGTCTCCCCCCCCCGTTATTATCCCTATATTTTCCATCCACACATCCTGAGCCTTTGGAGGGCTGTTTTGTGCTGTGTGGTTCACACACAGGGAGAGGGATGAGGGAATAAAAATTGGAGGAATAAGGGAATGAAATTAAACAAACTATGGTATGTACATATATGAATATATACAAAAGTGAAATTTGACTTTATGTTTATCTATAAAGCATTAATTTAAAAAATAAGGTAGACAAGTAGAAGAAAGATCAGTAGAGCAGAGGAAAGAGAAGAGATGGGGGGAGGAGGAGAAGGAAAGGGAAAGTACTGGGAAATGCATTAGGGAGAATTATATTCCATGCTTGTATAATTATGTCAGAATGATTCCCAACGTTCCATATCATTATAATGCACTAGTAAAAAAATGAAAAAAAACTACTGACACACTGACCCAATCTAAATTGATACTGAATGAAAATATCTTGTTTTAGTACAAGGTATCAAGTCAGTATTCATACATAATCTTTTAACTCTATTTAACTTCTAATCAGACATCAAAAATATCATATGTCCATCAAATATAATGCAATTACTGCTAATATCAATGATAAACTGATTTTCATAAAAGAGTTGAGTTAAACACTCAAATTAGTTCACTTTTGAGTATTATTTTTTTTACTTCACTCATAATTTTCTTATCATAGTAAGTATTTTGAAATTAAATATTAAGATACACAGGGTAAAACACATGTAACATTACTTTATATGGTATTCTATTTTGATAATTAAAGAGAGGAGGGAATACAATTTTCACATCAAATCAAATAAGATATACTCACATATTTTCTTTTCTTTTCTTTTTTTTTTTTACTCTTTGCATGGTCATAGCAGGTATTTCTAGTTTTTTCCAGTGCATAGTCCATATCTGTTTTGCTCTCAGCAAGCATGCCAGATAATTGTGATTCTATGCTTGGTGGGTGTCAGCAGCCTTCATTCCTGTAGAGCTTGTATCATTAGTAGCCATGCCCTTAATATATTGTTGAATTTTCTATTAATTTTACATAAGCTTTTGAGTAGTAAGCAGTACTCCTGAGAACATTCTGAGTTGTAACTGTATATCTCCCTGCCCCCATGGTGTAGTAGCAACCCAATTTCTTTTTGATAAAAGAATTTATTACCTTAGCCAATACAGTAACCCTTATATGTCTGCTGTCTCATTTAAAGGAGGAGTCCAGAGTTCTTAAGTGATGATCTCCACGTGCAGTTAAATATAATTCTGACCTTTCTTGCTGACTTAGACCTCTAACCAGTGGACACTAAAGGTCAGTGATGGCAACATGAAACACCATGTAGTGGGGCCACATAAGAGCAGTTCTCAGGAAGCAGGATGAACCAAGCACTTGAGGCATCTGGACAGAATATGGAACAGTATGTTTTGCAGGACACAGAGGAAAGTGAATTTACTTAGGGTCAAGATGGAGTTCACAAGCAAAAGGGATGAGGATATTTCCAGTGTACTCAAATGTCACTAAGTTCCAGTTAAAAGAGAGCAGAAATTTGAGCCTGCAATATCACATATGATATAGGGTCATAACTGATATGACAATAGTGTACCTATTCACCTGGGTAGAGTAGTCACAGCTGGCTCACTTACATGTTGAGTCAATGTTAAATTAGGAAATTGTTAAAATTTACAAGACACAGGCGTACTTCTCACATCCCTATCTCTAGAAGCATTTCCTTTACCACTAAACTTCAGGGCTGCTGCTGGGTGGGATTATAAACCAGCAGCATTTCATTCACAGGTGAGTCAAAACATCTGAAAATTCCCCCTGATTTCTTCTTCTTAAATTAAATGGCAAGAGGAATTTTACTTGAGGATACAGGTAGAGGTTAATGAAGAAGTACATGTGAGTATTTTAAGCCATAGAAGGCATAGGGATTTGTTTGTCAAACATTGGGACCTGGTTGATATTGAAAATAGATTACACCTGTCTCAGTTGGGCAGTCTTGATATTGCACAGTTCATAACAGATAATTCGGGTTGCAAGTTAATTTGGTGGCATATGTTCACTTAGCTGGCCTCATCTAAGGATCATAGAAAGATTGATAACTTTTCTTGAATGAAAATAATTTTCTTCACATAATAAAATAAATTTTTACCCAAATTCTATAATTATGTACCAAGAACCATCTATAGAAACTGCCAAAGCCTTTATCAGCAGAATTAAGTGTCAGAGATACTTAAGAACTATTGAATCTACTTGGTACTCTGTAGCACAACATCTGTCTTCTGATTTGGATCCTCATTAATCTGGCAATAGTTAAGGTTGCCTGAACATGTTGACTGTAAAGTTGAAAAAATATTACTAGTGTTGTATTTTTTTTACAGTTCAAGAAAGAACTAGATGCAACAATTGCCCTTTATTTCAGAACGTATACCTTGCTATTATCTAGATAGAGGGAAGCTCTAAACACTTCATGAGATGAGATTTCCACTTCATGAAATCATTCTTGAGTTTATTCCTTTTCCCACCTTTTGAAAATATGTCCCTCTTCAATTGCCTGCATTATTTTATTTCTCCAAGTCTTATCAGCATATCAATCATATAATGGACCAGCAGGATGTCACCAGCATGTATCTCACACAGGTTACGTGTAACAAAGGAACTCATTGCAGAGGGTACTTCATGAAGCAGACTATAGAAGTGACATGATCAAAATCCTGTGAGCCAGTTCATAGCAAAGGCATAGAGTTTATATGCTTCCGAATTTTTTTTTTTTTAAATTTTTGAGTAATGGGGATTGACTCATGGGCACTAAACCACTGAGCCACATCCACAACCCTATTTTGTATGTGCCTCACCATTGCTGAGGCTGGCTTTCTACTCAAGATCCTCCTGCCTCAGCTTTGTAAATTGCTGGGATTACAGGCATGTGCCACCACGCCCACCTGGACCTTCTGAGATTTAATTGAGAACATGAATTATTATATCATACAAGAGCAAAAAAAAAAAATGGTGTTAGGGATTTTGCCTGGTGGTTAAGTATCCTTGAGTTCAATCTCCTGGTAACAAACAAACAAAGAAACAAAAAGAGTAAGAAAAAGGGCTTCTGTTAGTCTTATTATTAAAAAAAATTAAGAAAAAAAGTTTGTCATTTAAGAATTGCACTTAAAGTATTTGGACCACTATTGATTGTCTTCAAAACATGAAAACAAAAACAAACAGCATCTGGAACTTCAAATATAATTGGAATCACTACTTAATTATATTTATTACAAATTGCAGCCAACTCTTCAAGACCATTCTGTCTTCTATAAAGTCCAAATAAGTAGCTTGATTTAAGATTTATGATAACCATCTGCGATATTCAAATATTTTGGTGGTACTAATTTCTAAAATTTGTCAACAAATGTAATGCTAATATATAGAAATGTCACAATGAAAACAATTAACTTGTACAATTAAGACATGTTAATAAAAAAGAAAATAATTGCAAAAGTAAAATGCAAGGCAAAATCAACGTTCTAGAGGTCCTTTTATGTATTCTGTTATATAAGACTTCTACCCCATTTTATAGAGTCTTCCTTACTTCACTATATACTGCTCCATAGGTGAAGGACAAAATAGGGACCCTGTCATTAGCTAAATATGACTTTTTAATTACACATTCTGTAGCTGAGAAACTAAGGGTATGTTTGCATCAGGATTACACTTGTCTCACTATGAAGAGGACTTGAGTCAAAATATTATTAATGATCTAACTTTCAGAAGTCCAAAATTTGCCTACATTAACTGGCCGTAAGACCAGGAATTAGTCACTTCACAACCAATTTCCTGTAGCCCATTTATGGTACTTTCATTTCTCTAGTTTTCTTATTAAAAGATAGCATGCACATTTCAGAAAGACTAGAATAAATGCTTTCAGTAAACAATTTGCAAGTGCAGCCGAGTTCATCCTCAACTAGTCCAACAAATCTTCTTCATTATTCAGGAGATTTTGAGACTTAGAGTTCACTCATTTCTAGGAATGTGGTAGGGAACATGAATCTCTACTGTGTTCTATATTTATTAGATCTAGATATTGTATCTTATGCACAGTATGTGCAATTTATTAGATAAAAAAATATTTCATGGGCTGGGGTTGTATCTCAGTGGTAGAGTGCTCACCTAGCAGGTGTGAGCACTGGCTTCAATCCTCAGCACAACATAAAAATAAATAAAAGTAAAGGTATTGTGTCCGTATACAATTAAAAAAAACTATTTTATCATAAGGAACACTATGGAAACTTAGCTACCATAAAATATCTATCTTTGTACATCTACTCCAATTATGCTGCCCATTCTGCTAGCAAGCCATGTCCACCATGTCTTGGGCAGTTAAATTCCACTAACTCTCCTCTGATGTTCTCTATGCCATCATCTTCACTGAATTCAAGGAATCTATATGGATATCATCATCTCACATGTTTTTTGTTGACCTTCAGAGAGCAAATATCACAGAGTACTTAAGGATAATGGTGTTCTTCTAAACAATGTATTTCCAAAAATATTTATGAAAGAGTGTTTTCGGAAACGTCTTAGGGGTGGTGATAAAGTCATGCAAATAAGTTCATGATACCTATAGAACACTTTCTCCAGAACTATAACAGAAAATCTCATATTTCACCTTCATTTAATGAAGTCCATTTTTATGTTTAGAATTATAGCAATTGTATAATGATTTAAAAATTTGAACTGATATAGCATTATAGCATTCACCTTACTTAAAATTCTTTTAAGACTGATCAATATTTTTTTTCAATAAAAGAATGAAGAAATTTTGTGATTTTATTGATGACTATGGTAGTTTATCTTATACCTCCAATGAATTATTCTGCCTGTAGTTCTAGAAAAATGATATGGTATCCATGATAATAAGTATGTAACTTCATACATCTTAAAGGACAACAGCAATCATTGAGATATGTGATGAAAGAAGGAGAGATAATAATAGAGATACTGAAGAAGGAAAGAAAAAAGATAATAAAGACTGCGGAAATTTTTCCTTTATCCAAGCTGTGAGTAGTCCGTATTTCTTCAGTAGCTATCCAAGAATATATCACAATTTTATGCAAATGCAAATTCTTACATGTAGTCTGTAGCTGTCATATGTTGTTTGGTTCCCAGAAGGGTAGGCATCCAAATATGGTCAATGATGAAAACTGTAATAGAAATTGGTTAAGTCTAGAATGTTTACAATTCCTTAATCTTTTAAAGGAATTATAAACAATAATTATAAGATTAAATAAATAAAATAATCATAAAATTATTCTGAGAATTCTAAGTACAAGCAATATTTTTTTTCTTTTAGTAAAGATTTTTTAAACATGGGTTTCACTGATCTTTGACATGTGGTTGGCCAACATATGAAAGTGCAAGATCACATTCCAAGGAACATTCTATAAGCTCTGAAGCTGGAATGAGACATGATCACAGGAATCCAATATCCGCAATTTGATGGCATTTAGAAATTTATTTAATATCCATTCTTCTTTTTTTTCTTACTCTATGAGAAGAAAAAAACTGAACAGAGGAAGTGGAGTCACTATAGTATACCACGTATGCTTGGTTCAACAATTAATAATGTATGATTCCTGTGGATAATACAGAATAAGAGCACAGATTTACTCACAAAACAAACAAAAAAAATGACTTTAAATGAACAAAAATTTTGAATGAAAACTATTCGTTATTAGGCAGTAACTGACATGGACTCGAGGGAGAAAGCAACCAGGTCTATTGAGGGTCATGACTGTATTTCTAGAGGATACTTAACAGACCACAACATGGCCGGGAGGAGTACAGGCAGTCAGTGGAAGGCTACCTGAGGGGCGGAGACAGAGCTGGAAATCCAGGGAAGGTGACAGAGTTCACAAGGAACCACAGGGGAGAAGAAAAGTAGAAAGAAAGAAAGAAAGAAAACTCTGGAGATCTCTAAGGACTCTGCACAGAATATTCAAGTCAGTGCAAATCAGTGGTTGTGTGTGAGGCAAGCTCCAGATTCCCTTAAATTCTTTCATGTTTTGAGAATTTCTTTTTTCTTTTAAATTATATCATTGGTTCATAATAGTTACATGTAATAGTGGGTTTATTATGTCATATTCACACAAGCACATAACACAGTTTGGTCAATTTACCCCCCCGTATCTCTACTTGCCCCCTGTCCTCTGTACCCTGATTCCCTTCTTCTACACTAATGGTCTCCTTCTATCCAACTTAACTGAGTCACTACATTTTAATCACACTTTATTGCAGGCATGTTGAAAATTGAGGATCCAGACTCAAGACTGCCTTTATTAGAACGTGGTCTTTTGTATATAGACAATTTTCAATATTTGTAATAAAGTCATCTATTTTTTCAGGGACTCTGTGATTTGTGATTTATTGAGATTCTGATTTTATTTATGCATGGTTTATTATAGTAGATAATGTTGGTATTTCGTCCACATCACTTTTGATATTTCACTTTTGTTTCTAAATTCAGTTTCTTTTCTAATCCCCCAACATTAATTGTAATAACAATACTTTTGGTGCAATTATCAGGTACTTCTATGTTTCTGTGTATTTTACTGTACTGAAACCTGTAATAGTGTCTCATTTAGTTGCACTATAATGACACCATTTGTGTCTTGAGCTCAGGTTAGCATAAAGATAGAATGTTGTAACATGAGACCTTTAAGGAAATATTTCCATCACTATGTTTTAAAAATTATTGCATTCTTAATCTTTTTTGCAAGTTCACTCTTCTTCTGTAAGAAGCTTCTATAATTGCTGTATTATTTTTTCCCATCTATTCATTGTTAATCTTGAATTTTTATTAGATCAAGCTGAGATATGGAGATATAGTATTTGTCTTCCTATAGTATAAATGTGTTAGTATTTTCCATGCATAATTTCTCTATGTACTCACCTTTAGAGCTACTCACTTTGGGGAGGGTGCTACTGTTTGATTTTCCTATTGAGTGTGATTGGAAATGAGGTTGGGAAAAACTTACAAGAAGGTATCTATGTATCTTGTTTGAAAACAGAGTTCTATTCTATATTTTTATATTATTAAATTGCCTTTGCAGATACATTTCTTTCAGTTTCATGGTATTTCACATGCTTCCACAATTCAACACAGTGTTCTATAAGGTACTTATGTGTATGTGCTTATACCTCTTCTTTGGTTACCTTTAGTTATAACCAAAGAAATAACTAGAGCCTTGAAACTTAAACTTATAAATAAATAGATATTATTTTGAACATTTTGCAATATGGAGAATGATAATATATTCGTAGCCAAATAATATAGTACAAATTAGAAATACTTGCCTCAAGGAAAGCCATAGTAAAAGTGGATAACTGCATAAGATAATTCACGGATGAAAATGGAAAGAAATGAATTATATAGTTTTCATTATCAGGCACCCATGTAAATATAATTAAGCTCTTATTTAGACATGAGTGGCAATGCATTTGTGTCTTCCCTTTGGGTTTTAACCGGGTGCTGATGCTGTGAACCATATGTACATATTTATAAATAGCAAACATTAACTCGCTTTGCAGAAAGTATCAACATAATGTTAAGTATAATTTTTATTAGTTCAGGCTCATTATCCTATCAATTTCAAAGAGAACAGAATTCTCCAGGAGATGCTATAAGCCTTCATCCTGTTATAATCAAAACCTTAACAAATTGACATATTGGCTATACAACAGGACTATAAATATTTGTTTGTCTTTCCTACTGAGAAATGTACCCTCATATTTTCCATGTATAGTAAAATAGTAGTCAAATAAAGAGCATGATTTATAGTCTCTAAATTTACTAGTAAAGTAAGTATACATATATGAAGTTACAAAGAAAAATTTGTGAAAATTTTTATTATTAAAGTGCAGTTTCTCACCTTTTTGAACCTATATACGTTTTCGGGTGTGATGAACATATATTTAAAAGGCATTCAATGAGATAAATTCACAAGCCAGGCATGGTGGTACACGCCTGTAATCCCAGTGGCTCTGAAGGCTGAAGTAGGAAGATCATGAGTTCAAAGCACTTAGAGAGGCCCTAAGCAACTCAGAGAGACCCTGTTTCTAAATAAAATACAAAACAACAACAACAACAACAACAAAAGCAAGGGCTGGGGATGTGATTCAGTGGTTAATTGTCCCTGCATTTTAATCCCCTACATCAAACAACAACAACAACAAAAAGATAAATATACAGATATATGTGTGCATATACATACCACTCTCCATTTTGGAAGATAAAATTTGTATGATTAATATTTGTATGAATCTATAATCTACTTGAGGAGCTCGAGCTAGGAACTATAAAGGTTTGGATTCCATAAAATCTAATATAGAGTATAAGATAACATGGAATAAAATACTATGTGAGTATAATAATCTATTGTGAATGTGATAAGAGTTGTCAATGCTTGAGTTAAATGCTGATATACAAACAGGACATTTCTGAATAGTTAAGTATTGAGGATGAAAACATAGTTTCTGGTATCTGGGAAAAGACTTGACCCTAGCTGGGAGACTTTGGTGCTATTCAGAGGTACATGACTCTTCTATGTAGGCTTCAGTATCCTTCTGTTGGATGGAAACATTGCAAAGAACAACAGTGAAGTTCACAGTATGCACTGTGGTGAGGTGAAACCATAAGCTAACTAGACAGACAAAAACAATGTTACCGTTTCAGCAACCCAAAATATCACACAGGTCCTTCTCTGGGTTGACTTGCTTTCTGCCAAAGTGAATTTCAAAATGTCCTCATGTTTTTATCAACATTTTTTTTCTTCTTGGTTACATGGATTAAGATCTGTCATCTCAGCCTTCCACTTCTTTCCTGAAAACACATACCCAAAGCAAATCTTGCTTCCAAGAGTAATTCCCCAAATCATTTCACAAGCCCATTTTTCCCCTAACATTTAAATGAGATATCTCGTAGTTCTCTATGATTCATTTTTTCTCACACCCAACTTTGTTTGAAAAAATCGAATAGAGGTGTCTTTCCAATGTTTTTTTAAGCTGGAGAGCATAGACATGTTCTGGTTAATATAGCAGTTAGAATATTGTTGGCTTCATGAACAGCATGATATAACAAGCTGTATATATGGATCATAAAAGCAGAGGAATGGTGTAGTTGAGAATTAATGAAAGTTGAATGGATCATTTACAAATCTTGGGAAGTATTAAGAGAATAAATGTGATGGCAAGGCATACAAGAATAGTAGTGTCAGAGACCACATATCCACTCAGTCCTAATACACCAAGGATGCTATTCTGCACCTAGAGCCAATGCTACAAGAACTCTGCTCTGAAACTTCAATATTTCACAGACAAATACAATTATTGCCAAGCATTTTGGTATGTAAATTTTCACTATCAGAGGTTTATAAAAATTTGGACAGGAGTACAAATTTTGGAGACTGGATGTGTGAGGTAAATAGAAAATATTCAGTACACTAACTGTAGACATCTTGAACAAAATGTCCTCATTTGTTATCACATGTATAATTCTGAGTCTTTTTAGGGTATTTAAAATCAAAGCTGATTTCATGATTGTGTAGCCTGGAAAGCCACATGAAGTACCACCTGTTAAGGTTTAAGGCTGTGTCCTCACCATCTTATAATTTTTAATGTTTATCTTGGAACTTGAAGGTAAAGTCTTATACACAATTTAGCATGTAAGCAGGGCAGCCAACAGCAATATGCATGCTGCTATTCCTTTCTCCCATATTCTGCTGCTCCTTGCAACCCATTCATGTAGACATTCATGATAATGTCATGAACACAGAATTTTCTTGGATTCATAATGTGGGAAAGTCACTGAAACTCATAGCAATATAAGGTAAACATGTTACAAAAGTGGGGGCACTAACAGGCCCAGAAAGGCACACTTTTGTTCAAGCAAGAACATGCTTCAAAAGCAAAAAAGGAAGTACTGGTATTCCAAGCAACATGAGCCTTTATGGAAACTTGTCACGTTTGTATTCCTAGTATTAACCAACTGCCTACACTAAAAAGGACAAGGCAGTGTGACCCATAGGTTTTTCTTCTTTCCATTCCTTTCCTGCTCATTAATAAGATGAAGGAAGACAGTTTTGTAAGAATGCATCTATATAGAGACTGAAATGAAAGCAACTGAGCTAGTTTTAAGCAACATTTTTCTGTTTTGATAAGAATAAAGTACATGAGTATACCAACTAGAGAACATGAATTGCATAATTTGAGTGACTCTATGTGCATGTTAAAAGCTTTTATATTAGCAATTAAAATGGAAATTATACAATGGAAGCTACATTATAAAATGTTGGGAAGTATTAAGAGAACAAATGAGATGGTGAAGCACACAAGAATAGTAGCTTAAGAAACCATTTATCCCCTCCAGTCCTGAAACAACTTTACTTACAGATATATTAAACAGCAAATAGGAAAAAAAAAGTCAAGAGAAAATATGGACAGAAAAATATTTTATTTAAAATATTATAATTTAAAATGTTCATATTTTATAGGCAATATTTTATCACTTTTAATAACATTTGTATTCTGTTTTATGGTGACGTAATCTAATTTTATATTTTATTTTAATTTTGTGTTAAGCCTTCAAACTTTTGTACCCTGCCCTCTCAGCAGTTGCAAAAATATAAAATATCTAGATCAACTTTATTGTAAATATTGAGACATTTTTTATCCCAAATTTATAACATGGCTAGGGAATTTCTAAGAAAACATTCTTATACAGTATTGGCTACACCCCAAAGTTGGTGAACTTATACACATGAGACTTTCTTTTTTTATCAGGAAGAAAATTCAATCTCAGAAGTCTCCCAATCACCTACAACATGGCCCTAGGATCTGATTTGTGTTCTACTAAAAAGGAAAGCAATCGTTTGAGGATCTGAGATTGTTAATTTCTTGAAAGGGAGACAAGGACAGAAAGATGAAGCATGGACAAATTATTTTGATAGACTCAACAATGTGTGTCACGTCCATGATTATCTATTAACTTACACAAACTGATAGCAAGTTGGTTGGCAAATATGTTACAGCTTTCTTTCAGTTAAATTTATTTCTCTTTGCCAAGCATTAACTAGTGTCTCTATATATGTCATTTAAGTGTATATATATATACACTTAAATGACAAGAAAATGACTTATTAGTAGTAACTAATTAGAATTTTCTTCATCCAATGCATAGCTATATATAATGCATAAAGAAGAAATTCTTCCTAAAGGTATAGAGTGACTATCCTGTTTTTCTTTTAAATATTTTAATTTTACGTATAAATTTATAAAATACATATTTTAGTTTATAGAATTTTGAATCAATTAACAAAGGCAAATAATATTTTTATTTTCCTTCCTAATGCCTTTGTCATATTAAATATATAATATTATGCTCTAAATCACAAAATAGTACGGATGTTTTGCATGTAAGTTTAGTATATTTTGTCACTTAAATGCCAGGTAAGTTCAAGCATTTTATATTTTAAATAATGATCAGCTACTGCCACCTCCTGTTTTCTCAAAATACCATTTTATTAAATTTGAATGTGTCCTTGTTTCACTGAAAATTTAAGATATGTAAAAGCAAGCTTTACATTGTTTAGGAGTTTTTCCACCTGGTTAGAAGCATCCATCATCTTAACACAATTTGCTGCCCTGAAGATTTAAAAACCATTATCTTTATAGAACCTTGAGATTCTTAAGTTACAACTGTTTTAAAATTGCTTTATATAGAATAAATAATTTGCTTTCTTTTGAATATACAATACAATAATAAAAATGATTAACTCTAATTTCAATCAATAGCTGTGTATACCCTCTTGTTTTCTGTGCTATGACTACTGACAGTCTGCCTACTACTTTAAATATATCATTAGAGTCTTTAAACATACTCAATGTTTTAGTCTTTTGTCTACAGAACCATTTAGAATAATTATACCAATAAAATTACTTAGTCTAATTCAACATCCTTATTTCTTTTTCCCCACTACTTATCTTATTGAAAATAAATCTTCATCTGTGATTTGCTTGCAGTATTTTCCTTAATATCATGAAGAATAAAACATAATGGTCCATTTTGTTAATTTTGTCATACACACAAATTATCTGGAGTGATTAGTTTGAATAAACTCTGTTCAAAAGTTATTTTCTCTTATTGTAAAGCTCCTTGTGAAGTAGTAGCAGAAGACATGATTAATAAATTAGTTAATATATATTTTGTCTCCATAATTTTTCATTTTTTCTCATAAGACAATCATTGTATGTCTTCCTTGATCTAATTTATTTATTTTCTTTTTCACTTTTCCCTCCTCATGGCAATTTTTTTCTCGTATCAGGTTTTATGTGTTTGACTCTCCCATCAGGTGATCATATTTATTTTTAGTCTTCAATTAACCTACCTATGGTGCTATAAAATCTACTTGTCAACATTTATTTCCGTGTGTTTAATGATTAAAAATGACCATCAACAATAAACAACCAATCAATAGTAACAACAACATCCAATCTTAATATAACCAGATAAAAATAAAGATATTTTGCACCATATTCTAAGTATAGAAGACACAGCGATGATGAAATGAGAATGTTGCTATTGGCATGGATATTGCTGCAGTGAGGTAAAGACAGATCATTAAAAATACACTGTAATTGCCAAGATATCTGGTTAAACATTATTTCATTCATTTAGACTCATTTGAGATTAAGTTTGTAAACTTATCAAGTTCCCTTCCAATAGTTCCCTTTCAATGTGGTTGAGTACCACCCACATCACTAAGGGTCTGAAAGAAGTAGAAGGCAGAGGAAGACTTCTCTCACTCCCTGGATGAATGGTTGGGATGTTGTGTCGTTCCTTTCCACTGGAATTTACACCATCAGCTCTGAGTTCTCTCAGGTCTTGTGGACTTGGACTAGAACTCTTACCATTGTTTTTTTTTTTTTTTTTTTTTTATTTCCGTCCAGTTCTCAGGTTTTTGGACTCACTACAACTATACCATAAAATTTCCTGTTACTCCAACTTGCAGATGGAAGACAGTGGTTCTTCTCAAACTCAATACTTTCATGAGCCATTTATTCAACACAAATCTCTTTTTCTATATCTGTCTCTTTTCCTCTTTTATTTTCTTTCTCCTTGAGTTTGTATAGACACATAGACTGTTCTATTGGATATGGAGAACTTCTGCATATATATACACACACACTAAGTGATAAACTTCAGTTTCAACATACTGGCCAGAGAATGATGAAGGAATAGGAAACAGTGGAATTTGACTGGGACCATAACATGGGCAGATTATATATTTTTTTTCATTTAATATTAAGACAATTTCGATATAATTACCATCATTTTTCCATATGTTTTATTTTAATAGCTTTTGTATTTGCTATCACTCTGAGAATAATGAAACTAACAGGGTATGATCTATAAGAGATGGAACAAAAAAGTATTTGATTGTTTTTCATATATATATATATACATATGTGTGTGTGTGTGTGTGTGTGTGTGTATATATAGTAAAGGATCATCAAAAAAAGCTAATTGAAAATGTGAACTTACATATTGGAGCAGGAGAATTGTAGAGAGAGGAGGAAATCTTCAGGGAAAATTTTGTATTAATGGGAGTGAAATTGGTGAAAGGTCATAGATCAAATATAAAGAGACCCACAAAAGGAGTGGTAGCAAATAATAAAGCTATTGAGATAATACGGATGGAAAATTATGGTAATTGAATCAATTTGGGTAATTGATCTTGTCAAGAAATTATCAATTTTTGGATATATCTTTAATTTCTAATAAGAAAAATGCACATATGTACATGAAGAACAATAGAATAAGTTTATATATTATATATTAGAAATAATCTCTAAACACACACACACACACACATATATATATATATATATATATATATATATATATATATAAATTTCAGTAGTAAAATTATCTTAATTTAACTTTGTATAGTAATTTATCTCTGTCTCATTTATGGCAATTATTATTGAGTATAGTCATATTTTTTCTTTTACATAGAATAAAGGCTATAAGAATATTTGCAAAAAGTAAAGAATGATGAATTAAGTATAGGCCACAATATTATTCTAGCTGGGAGTGGAGGCACATGCCTGTAATCCTAGGTACTTGGAAGACTGAGGCCAGAAAACCACAAGTTCAACCCCTATCTAAACAACTTAGCAAGATCCTATCTCAAGATAAAAAGATGTAAAAAGGACTGTGTATGTACCTTATACATAAAGGGTCCCTGGAATAAATTCCCAGTATCACAAAAGTAAAATAAATAAAGATAAAATAACATTTTAAATTAAATTACAGTTTTGGTGAGAACATAAAAACATATTAAAGAAAAAATGAAAATATTGGTACATTTCCAATCCACTAATAATTTTGCTTTAATGACTGATCATGTCATACAAAAGTCTCATTTTTACCTTTTATTTACACATCAATATGCTTTTTAATTTGATATGTAAATGTTAACTTTTCCTATCAACTTTGGAACTTTTTTGATTTTGATAATGAGTGGTATTTCCATTATTTTCTTCATAATCCACATATAAAATAAGAAATCCAATTTTATTTTTCTGAAAATAGATAATTATTTTGTGCTAATTTTTTTATCAATTTCAATCTGCATTTTGTAATATTGTAAATATTCACTTGTATTCAGATAACTTACTTAATTCTTCTTTTTGGCAAATATTATTTTTCTCTCCTTCAGCCACTAACTTATTATTTTAATTGCAATTGATATTATTGTTCTTGAAATTAAAATCATATATAACTATTTTTATTAGTCATTTGCTTTAAAAATTATTTATCTTCAACAGTGTTTCAATTGAATTATTAATTTTAGAATTTGCACTTTTGATTATTGCTTTAATGCATACAGTATTGTGACATGAATGAAGTTCATTGACATTTTGATGGGTATTATCTCCCACAACAGGTGTAAAAAAATATTATTGTGAGTTATTAACAACAATATGACATAATTATACTTCTAAGATTTGGCAAGGAATAAACAGATAAAATGTATTAATTAGGATGTAAGTCATTGGGCTGTCAAATGAATACCAAAGCCTAGAAGTTCACTTCTCTTTGTGTCCAGGATGATTACTCAATGTTAAGAAAAGGAAATTTGTAGGCTTATGAACCCACAATTTTCCCTCTTGTTGCTCTGTTACAGATAATATATAGTCCCAAATGGCTCTTTCTCTGTCAGAACCATAATTGTACTAGAGTTTATTCAGGACATGTAATTTTTTGTTCCTTGAAGGCAAGGATTCCAGCTGTAGTCATCACTTCTACCCTAATCTGCAGGTCACACTGTAGGTCTATGGCAATACCTGCAAGAAAGACTAAGAAAAATAGCTATAGTGAGGTGCCCATGGGTACATCAGACACTTACACAAGTATAGAAAATGCAGGTAGCATGTGCCATTATTTATTTCTAATAAATAGTATTAGAAATTTTTAAAAATTTAGCATTAGAGTTCATTTTTTAATCCATGATTCTAATATCCTACAATATTTTTATTCATACATTTTTTTAAAAATGATCTTGTTTATTTGGGGTAATGAAGCCTCCTGTATCTGGATATCCATCTCATTCTGAAGGCTTAGAAAATTTTCTATTATTATTTCTCTGAAGATGGTATACAGGATATCAGCCTGCATCTCACAACTTTACTCATTTCTGATGATTCTTAAATATAGTCTCTTCATGTTTTCCCAGAATTCTTGTATATTGTGATCATGGTTACTTATTTTTTTCTTTAATATTGTCTGAATGTTCAAGCCTGCTCAATTTGTCTTCCAGCTCTGAGATTATGTCTTCAGCCTGGTCTACTCTATTAGAGAGACTTTCACTGAACATTTTCTTTGATTTATTGTGTCTTTTATTTTCAAGATCTCTGCTTGGTTGTTTTTCATTATTTCCATTTCTTATTGAATTTATCATTCATATCTTGTACCAACTTCCTTAATTACTAGTTTTTAATGTGTTCTTCTGGAATTCTTTGATTATTTTTGAATGATATTTCTGAATTCTTTATATTTTATCTATTTCAATATCTTTGAGGTCAGTTGCCTCTCAATTTTATTAGCTTTAGGAGGTATCATGTTACCTTGTTTTCATGATTCTTGCATTTCTCTGTTGAGTTTTATGTTATGTGTGGGCTTTCATAGGTCGTAGTTTTCATATGTCAAATAATCCTAAAGTGATCTGGAATGAGACCCCCTTGTAGTTGTGGTGTGTTATTTCTGATTTTGCTATAGCAATGGATGTTTGTAGGTGGGATTTGGGGTCTCACCCCTAGTCATTTCTAAAATTGGGGGCTTGATTATTAGTTTGGGTTTTGTCTCTTTTATTCTTTGTATTAAAATATAGCTAAAGATTGAGTGTCATTAATTTGTATGCGGAGCAAGGTGCACTGTCTTTGGCTTAGTTTAGTTAAGCAGGAGAGTCTCTACTCTGTGCGCTTGTAGTGTCCCTGTAGGTTCCTAGCCCCTTGCAGAAGAGGGAAAAACAAACAATAGCAACAAGTAAACAATACACAGAATTTAAATAAATTCCTGGTTTCTATTATGACACCTAATCAATTGCCAACAGTAAAAACAGTAAGTAACCATAAACAGGACCAGGCATTAAACAAAGAACAGGTGTCTATTGTGTAATATATAAGTTAAAATTGCCCCAGGATAAATGGTGAGGACTGGAGTTTTGCAAACCAATTATTTCTAAAATGTGGTAAAAATACAGTTAATTAAGGTAAAAGAAAATGTGATAGAAAGGAAGAAAGGAGTTCATGATTTTAAAAGGTGTACAGAGAATGGAGAAGAGATGTACTAGGTGACACTTATAAGGAATAAACACTCAAAACAATATTAAAGAAAAAAATAAGAAACCATGATCACAACATACAAGAAATCTTGGAAAACATAAAGAGACCATATTTCAGAATATCAGATTTGAGTAAAGTTGTGATATGCAGGCTAATGGAATACATACCATCTTCAGGGAAATAATAACAGAAAATTTTCCAAACCTTCAGAATGAGATGGCTATCCAAATACAGGAGGCTTTATTACCCCAAATAATAAATGGGAAATGAAAAAAATGGGAGAAACAAGATAAGGGGAGAAATAAAGAATAGAATTTGGCTATTATCAGGAGAATAAAAGAGAGTGAAAAAATAAATGAAAACAATACAAAACAAAACCAAATTATACCAACCAAAAGCCCTAACCCTCAAAAGACCAGGCAAGGAAAAATAACTACATTAAAAAAAATGCTGAAAATGAGAAAACAAATAGGTATAAGTATATATGTCCCTGAACCAATCATCAAACAGAGAAAACACAGGCACACACACACACACACACACACACACACACACAGGAAGAAAGAAAGAAAGAAAGAAAGAAAGAAAGAAAGAAAGAAAGAAAGAAAGAAAGGAAGGAAGGAAGGAAGGAAGGAAGGAAGGAAGGAAGGAAGGAAGGAAGGAAGGAAGGAAGGAAGGAAGGAAGGAAGAAAGAAAGATTCTTACTGAAAATCAGGAAAACTTTTTTTCCACTGAGGTGGTTGAAATAGTCTGGAGACAAGATGGTCACTGTCTGTGACCAACTGCCTTGTCTCTATTTCTTCTTAACCTATGTACTAAGTGCAAGAGCCAGGGCTGGGGTTGTGACCCATTCCTCTTTCAGTGTTGCTCTCTGAGCTGCCAGTTGGATTAGCCTAAGACTGAAGCTGGTTGAAGTAAATCTCAACTACCCTCTCACCAGTAGGAGATAGGAGGGGATTCAAAGTATGGTCAGTTGAATTTTTTTTTGCACAGACCCGATTAGTGAACTTCCAGGGTGGGGCTGCTACAGAGTTCTATGAGGGGAGTTCTGTGGGTGGGACTAAGGGCTAATCAGGCCTTACTCGGGCCTCATCTCTCAACAGAGGTCTAGATTTCAGGAGCCTCAGAAGAATTTTACTCATGGAGCACAGAATCCGTCCTCCAAACACTCTGCTGCCCATTCCTAGGATTAGTCCCAGAGTATATTCTCACCCACCTGTTCAGAGTCCCAAACCACTTCAGCGGGTCATGTGAGCTACCAGACTCAAAGAATAAATGAGTTGGGCTCCCCTTATCTTCTCAGACTTTAATTCCCCTGGGTACAATCTTCTCTGGCCCTAGGTTGCAGGGTAGGTGCTTGCCAGAACAGCATGACAGTGTTTGCTCTGATCTCTGCAGCACAGCCGCCTCAGCTCTTGGAAGCCAGTTGGGAAACTCGGCACCAGTGCAGCCTCTGGATGCACTAAATTTAGGCTGCTTTTCTGATCTCAGGTTTTCCCACACCAAATCTGGTTCACTAGGTTCTCCAACTTGTGCTGAACCCCACACAAACATTTCTGCTGCTGTAATCGCCTAGGGTCTGATTTGGTCTGTCTTCTTTGTGAAATGTATCCAAACTTTTGATTCTTTAAGACACTCTGACTCTTCTATATTGAATTTTAGTAAAATCCCTTTCATTCACTGAGCTGAGAAGGAGTACTCCCACCGCTTGAATTGTGAGCAACTAGGAATGCAGCCTTCTTCCAGCCCACTATTGTGAATCCTCTCAAAACTTATTTTTATGTCACACACACACACACACCAAAAAAAAAAAAACCCTTCTCATTGTTTTATCTATTTATTTTACATCATAAAAACTTTTTACAGCCACATCAGTGTTTATAGCAGCACAATTCACAATAGATAGACTGTGGAACCAACCTTGATGCCCTTCAATAGATGGATGGATAAATAAAATGTGGCATTTATACACAAGGGAATATTACTCAGCACTAAAAAATAATAAGATCATGGCATTTGCAGGGGAAAGGATGGCATTAGAGCAGATAATGCTAAGTGAAGTTATCTAATCAACCAAAAATAAATGCCAGATGTCTTCTCTGAACAAGGGGGGGGGGGTGTGACTCAAAATGGGATAGGGAGGAGGAGCATGAGAAGAAGATTACCACTAAATAGGGAAAAGAGGTAGGAGGGAATGGGAGGGAGAAGGGGAATTGCAGGGAAGATGGAAGGAGACCCTCATCGATATACAAAATACATGTACAATGATGTGAGGAAAAAAAAAAAGAAGTGTGTCACATTAGATTGGATAGAGAAGTGATGGGAGGCGAGGGGAGGGGATGGGGGGAATAGGAAGGGCAGCAGAATAAAATAGACACTAGTATTGCTGTATGTATATACATGACTGTATGACCAATGTGATTCTACAACCAGTACACCCAGAAAAATGAGAAATTATACCCCAGTTGATTCAAATGTAGGATATGTCAAGATCATTGTACTGTCATGTGTAACTAATTTAAAAAAAATTAAAGTAAAAAAATGTAACTGATTGTATCACTTTTTTCCATTAAAACAATGGCAATTTAATAGGTTATGCAGCAATCTATTTATGAAATAGTTTAAAATTATTTATTCAAACACATTGTTGAGATTTTAAAAAGGAAAGAAAACCTTGTACATAATATTAAAGAAAATTTCTTTACAATTTGATTGACTTAATTTATTTGTTACCTGAGTCCCTTATTTCTATTAAACACTTCTGAGGTAGGTCATGTGATTTAGTGACTTTTCTGTTCTTTGCTTTTCAAGATTTATTTTGGTTTTAATTGACAAATGATAATTGTATATATTTGTGAAGCACAATGTGATGCTCATTATATGATCCAAAGACCTTTAAAGTAAAATTGAAATATTTGATTTGCAACTTTTTCTTACCTCACTCTTCCTCACAACATGAAGTCTATATACTCCAGTAGGATTAATTGCCTGATTACAGGGACAAAAAGAAATGCCTTTTCAAAGATTTAAAATTTGGTTTTCCTGCAGTGGAGATTTTACCTGACCACCTGATCTACACAGTTTGTACCTATTAAATAAACAAAATAAGCATGTACTTGGGAACACAATTTTAACCTTATAATAAGTGTAACATAAATGCACTATAATTTTAAGTCATTTTGTATTCTTAGAACTAAGTCTGAAGTCATTACAGCATTTAATCTCTATCCACAACCATTTATCCTCTCAGAAATAAGCTTCACTTTTATTGTTTTAATTGTTTTTTTTTTTGGTACAACTTAAATATGTAACAGAAAATTCAGCAATAAGAGAAACAGTAACAAGTTTAGATCTACAGCACCCCGTAGGAAATTTTCCAGCCATTAAATTTGATCAATCTTATATATAGATCTCTGGAAATAAAAGGTCTTGTTTTAATATGCCTGGTAGAAAATCATATTTCCTCTTATTAAGTGATATATTATAGGGTATCACATGTGTTTTACCTTTGGGATAACCTGTTGTGTTCTGACTCATTTAGATTAGAGTTGCATGCAAGATAGCACTGTTAGTTGTATACAAGTACACGTGGAAATAGTCTCAGAAATAAATGTTATGAATAAATATGTGAGATTACCTAAGCAGTCTTATGTGATGTTACTGTAACTATCATAAAAATTCTGTTATTTTCATGTATATTTCCATGAAGTATACATGGAAAATATTTTACAAAAGACAACATTTGAAGGATAACTTTAAAGAGAAAGAAATATGAATGAGTGCAGGGAGGAATCATTCAAGTTCAAGAAGACATTGTGTATGATAAAGTTAACTGATTAAACAAATTCTTTATATATAATAAATCAGTATAAATAAAATTAGTTTGGACTATCTTTTAATTGTCTTGCTGTTTTCTTCAATAAGCATCACTACTTGGGGCCTTCTTCCTTCCTCTTCATGGAAGAAAATAATTTTTGCTCATGGTCACAATGAAGGATTCATATGTGAGAGAAGAAAAGGAAAATATCTTCCTAGATATCTGTGTTTCATAAACATAAAGCATTCATGAAATTAAAGAATCTTAAACAAAGTGCTTGCTGGAAATGGATCTGACTAAAGTAGGAAATCAATTCCACCTTCAGTAATTAAGGTGGAATAATGTTCTGCTCTGGACATACACATCAATATAAGTGAAATAAGCCAGGCATAGAAGCATGATTTCACCACATGTGAAATGTCAATTGTTGATCTCATATAAGTTGAGAGTAGAATAGTAGTGACCACAGGCTGGGACAATTAGGGAATGGAAACAAAAATCATTTATCTATTTATTTTAAAAACATTTTTTAAGTTATAGATGGACACACTACCTTTATTATTTTTTACTGTTGTGCTGAGGATCAAACCCAGTGCCTCACAAATGCTAGGAGAGCACTCCACCACTGAATCACAATCTCTGCACACACATACACACACCCCAATTTTCTTTCTTTCTCTCTCTTTCTTTCTTTCTTTCTTTCTTTCTTTCTTTCTTTCTTTCTTTCTTTCTTTCTTTCTTCTTCTTCTTCTTCTTCTTCTTCTTCTTCTTCTTCTTCTTCTTCTTCTTCTTCTTCTTTCTTTTTTTTTTGTAGTAGTTATTACGAAGTTGATCCACTCACAGCAGCCTGAGCAGGACCCAGGCTCACAGTATGCCTGGTCCATCCTGCCACCTGCAGATACCCTTTAGAACCCAGCTTCCTGCATGGGACCGCCCCTTCCAACCTGTGCAGGAAGCAGGCTCACAGTAGGCCCTGGCTCATTCCACCAGGGCCAGACACCCACCTGAGCCCAGCCTCAGGCATCAGACCACCCCTTGTACCAGCAGACTACCACTGGAGCTGCTGCCCGACCAGATCTACCCTCACCGACTTTCAAGGGACTCAGGTACAAGATCCACACTGCATTATATCCCAAATTCTGAGCCATAAAATGCCTCATTACTTCTCACATGATAAATAGCATGTGTAGTTTGCATTCCTAGTGTAAGCATATTAAATTATAAACTAATTACAAGAAGTTGTCTGGGAAATCCTATAATTTAAAAATTAGGCAACACATTGATAAAATCTGGGATGAAGAAGAATAAGACACAAAGAATATTAGAAAATATAGAATGATTAAAAATTTTGTAAAACATTATATTTGAAGTTGTACCCTAAGCAGTACTTAGATGGAAGTATAGATATTCACATAATTGTTTTAGAAAATAATTAGTGTATGTAAATGATTTAAGCCTTTATATTAAGAAAGAATAAAAAGATGGTTAAATACCATTCATGAAATTAAAGAATCTTAAACAAAGTGCTTGGAAGAAATGGATGGAAAAATAAACAGTAGAAATCAGTAAAAGATATTGCACATGAAAAAAATTAACAAAAATTTAGAAAGATTTGGAAAGATTAATGACACACAAGAGTTATATAGAAAAAATACATAATACTAAATATCAATGTAGCTATTTGAAAAGTGTAGAAATAAAAATAAGATAATATGAATATAAGCATTCTAATGCCAGTAAGGTTATCAAAATAAATGTAATGAAGGAAAACTACATACTATACTACTTATAGTAACACAGGAAGAATCAGGAAAAAAGAGTGCATATCTGTATAGTAAAAAAAAAAAAAAAAAGAAAGAATTTATAATTCATTCCAACCTCCTTCAAAGAAATCTTCAGGCTTAGTGAGGTTCACTGCTGAATTCTATCAAATACTATAAGAAATAATAATCACATAATGCATAGTCTCAGGCAATCAATAATGAGGTTATAATTCCCAACTCCTTTTATGATAAAACAAATCAAACAAATCCTGATAGCAAACATGACAAAAAATATTACTGAATAAAACCCAAATAACTTCCACTTCAATGTAATACAAAACCTTCAGATAAATAGTAAGCCTTTAAATTTAAAAACAAATAAATAATATTTCATGGCCATGAATATTATTTAAGGAACTAGATATTCTAAATCAGAAAAGAATAATAATAGTATTCACTATATCAGAACATAAAAAGTAAATTATCTCAGAGATACAGAAAAGTTTAAAAAAGTTATGTAGCTATTCACTATTAATTTCTAAATCTCAGAAACGTTTGTAATAGAAGTTGCTTTAATTTCCTAAAATGCTATTAAAATGTACAACTATGGAAGTTAAGAACATACTGTTTTAGTGTTATGGAGGCCAATCTGCAAACAGTGTGTCAGCATGTTTTCATCCTTCTGAAGACATTAGAGAAGGGTATGTTTCAGCCTTCATGATTCTGGTGGAATGTTTTGTTGCTGTTTATTTTTTGTTTGGTTTTTGGCCAGTGGTAGCAAACTGGAATCATTACACAGTATTCTATTTGTGTGCATTTTTCTGTCCAAATGTCCCACTTTGTAAGGATACTAGTTATATTTAAATTAGGAGTCCATACTAATCCAGTGTGACTTCATCTTGTCTTAACTGATTCCATCTGCAATGACTCTATTTTCAAATAAAGTCACATTATGAGGTAAAGAGCCTTAGGACTTATGCATTTTAAAGGAAAATTATTCAATCTGCAACAAAGTGAACCTCTTCTTTTTATTAAAAAGAGTCTATAAAAATGCCATTTATGTCATAATGTTCAAACTCTAAATATCATCTTTGTATGAAAGAGATAAAAGCAAAGATATTCAAGCTTAATGTTTCTCCTTAAAAATATGCAGTAAATTCTAAAAAGTAAAATGAAAAAGAAGACAAAATATATAAGTATTTTTACATTGTAAACGTTATATTGTAACCTTATAAACATTACATTGCAAACATTTGCATTACAATGTAAACATTCACAAAGACTGGGAAAAGAAGATCTAAAATTGCTTCTTTCATTTATAAATACACTTGTTTATTCATAAAGTCCTAAGGGATACTTAAATACTAGTAAAGTTGACAGTAGATTACAGGAATGTCACAGGTGAAAAAATCATTTTTTGTGTGTAACAGTAACAAATGATAAGTAATTATTTTTTAAAAGCCCACATATGATAGCATCAAAGAGATAAGATACATGATATTATCTGGTTGTGTCTATGCAAAATTCATAAGTTGAAACAATATTCAATGTGAAAATATTAACAGATGGGGCATTTAAGAAGTCATAACATCATGACAATGGAGCTCTCATGAATTCAATGATAAAAGGGACGGAGAGAACCAGCCAGTTCATTTTGCCCTTACACCAAGTGTGAACACAGCAAGGTGCCAGATTAGAAGACAAACCAAGCCCTGTCAGACTCTGAACTTATGGTGGCTGTTATCTTAGATTTTCAGGGCTCCATAATGGAGAACAATTAATTTTTCCCATTTATAAATTACCCAATCTAAAATGTTATTTTTACTTAAATAGGAACACACTAAATAACAATACCCAAGATTAAAACTGATGAATGATGTACCACATCCAACCTTGAAAAAAAGAAAAGAAAACAAGGTTTTGCTCTCATAAATTAATGAAGACACAAATAAATGGAAATGTACCATCTATGTTCAATAGAAAACACAGATTGAAATATCCATTGTCTCCAAATCGATCTAATTCCATGATAATTCCAATTAAAAGAATAGTAAATAACTTTCACTTTTAGAGCATATAGATTAAGAGAGGTCAGAGTTATCCTACTTCATGAATAACCACAACAAAACAATTAAACAAACCTAATTCAAACAAAATATATTATCCAGTGTTGTAAAAGACACTGGGCATCAGGTAACAAATGTCAGTGATCACTGATCAAAAGGAGGTGAAAGACCTCCTTTTCACTCTAGCATCATTCTTGCTTAGTGTCCTAAGGAACAGCACTTAGTGATGGTGAGAGGTGGTGAACAGGACTGAAGTAGAACCTGTATTTAACAAGGTACAGCTGAAAGTCAGGGAGACCGAGGAAATTGAACATCACAGAATGAGCTATCAGGAATACAGAGCTGTACAGAAAGAATCCCAGAGTTAGTCATAATTTTCCCCTCAGGTATGGAGAGTATGATCAGTGTATCCATGTGATAAAAGTTCCTCAGGCTTAAACTAACATCATTCATTTTAAGGCTGTACACATTTTAATTTACAGGTTAATTTTACTCAAAGTAAGTCCATACTTTGGCAATTTATTATTCTAAGAAAAATGATATTTAAAAAGATTAAATGTTTAACCTTAATATCACAAATATATCCACCAATGGGCACACACAACAACCCAACATAATACCACAATATTGAGTATGTAAGGATGTAAGATCCCCAGATATGTGGTTCAAATATAGATACTCTAATACACAGTAAGGAATAATGCCATCATCAAAGTATGTGTGGTTTTATTATTATTTAATCATTTTGTAAAATATCATAGATAATTTAGTATCCCAATCATGATGTATAATATATTTATCTATAAAAGGAACTAAAATGGAAGAAATGTGGATGGGTTTGTTAGCTCAATATTTCATTGTTTTAAACCACACTGTAAAGGTTCAGTCAAATGCATTAGACCTGTGGTTTTCTAACATCCTCCCAAGTAATGTTCATTATTATTCATGCTCTAGTGTAGCATAAAGGAATAACTCATGAGTGATGGTCAGACAAAACATAAGAACATGCTCAATTTCTCTAGCTTGTTTTTCTTTACACAACTTGTGAAATTGTGAGTAAGCCCTAACAATATCAGAATAATTATTGCATGGAAAATTAGATTGAACAAGATTTACTTTGTGTATGTGATTTTGTTATAAGAAAATAATAATAATAATCATGCAAGATGATCTTAGGAAAACCACAAGATTTTGTTTCGGTCATTAAAATGCATGATTACTGGTTTTAATTGCTTTTTTAAGTTTTAAATCATCTTTTGATTCTTCCCCATTACAGAAATACTCATAATGTATTATCCATATTTGTCATTAAATAAGCCTATGTTTATCTAATTAAATGAATTTGTGGCCAAATTTTATTTATTATTATCTTCATTTCCAAATTATCATTACTTTCTTTACTTTTAATACTCTTCTAAAAATCTTATATTTGCTCATAGAGTGATCTTTTGCAAAAAATCCTCTTGTTCAATTAGAGTTGTTTGTTGCTTAATAATGGGGATTCATTCTTGGAAGTGCCTCTTGGGCAATTTTCCCTGTGGACCATTGGACAAACAACAAAAACTGTACTTAACACAAATCTGCATTGTGTAATCTAGTGAACATATAGGTTATAAGGCATATGCATATAACATAGCCTATTGTTCCTATGACCATTGTGAACAAAACCACTGTAAACTAAATATAGCACAGGAGAAATTTATGCTACCAAGAGACATACCAAACACTGGAGGTAATAGGATACTGCCAACATAAAACAGCATACTGAACTTTATTTTTCTTATAAGAAGCAGTACACTCTAAAATAACAATAAAGAGTATAGTATATGTCATACACAAAACAGTAACTTAATAGTTTATTATCAAGTACTATGTACTATACATATTTGTGTGTGCTAGGTATTTATATTCAGCATTATTAGAAATATGTGATTAATATATTGCATTGTGACATTATCATTGTTACAACTGCAGTAGACCAAATGGATTTTTTTTTAGCTCCATTATGCTCCACAGGACCACCATTTTATATACAATCTGTCATTAACTGGAACAACATTATGCAGTGTGGGGCTGTATTTCCTGGAACAATCTTGTTCATCCTGCAAAACCAGCATAAATTGGATTTGTATTTTTGAAAATTTAATGGTAGTACCAGCTTGCTATAATCTTCCTTATACTCTATAAGTATCAGTATATTCAAGGAAAACTGACTGTGATGCAAATTGGATGAGTAAATTGCTTAAAGCTAGAGGTTCTGTGTCAGAAGGGATTACAAATTTAATTTAGGAATAAAACATGCATGCATAAACAGGTTTTTAGCTAAATATTTTTTATCTGTAACATATGGTGTGTCATTTTATACACCATATATGCAACAGTTGTGATCTGGATGGTTATTTGAATGATAATAATAGTAGATAGAAACAGGTGTACTTTTTGTTTCAGTATCTCAACCAGAAGACTCAGGGATCTGCAAGTTGAAGTCCTTTTATTCTTTTTTCTCTACTGATTGAAGAACTCACTTGTTGATGAAGCTCATTTTCATGGCTTCCTTCTCTCTGCAAGTTCTGTTTTTCACAATATTACTGGACCTTGTTTCCAAATCTTAGAAATTCTTTTGCTTTTAAAATCATTTCCCTGTGGTTGACATCAGCTACTGATATTGATTACATGCATCTCTGCTTCTCAATCTTTGGCCTACATTACTGAAGGAGAAAAATATCATTCACTCCAATTTGTGTTCCTTCATGCCAAAGCATGGAACTGATTTGTTTGTCTCAAACACTGCTCTTTATTAGCTTTTTTTTTTTTTTTTACACTCTGACCAAAATATCTGAGAAAAACTATTTAAAGGAAGAAATATTTCTTTTGATTCATGGTTTCTGAGGTTATAGAGCAAGGTAGAGCAGCTCCATTTCTTTCAGACTGAGATGAAGCAGATCATCATGGTGGAAGGGCATGGCCGGGGAAAACTCTTCATATCATGGCAACCATGAAGCAAAGGGAGAAAGAGAGAATAAGAAAGAAAGGAAAGATCTGGAGAAAATATATAATCTTCCAAGGCATGCCTAAAGTGATTTACTTTCCTCAACTACCACCCACCAAAATTTCCATCAAGATATAATCACACCTCAAAACTTTCACCTCTGAGCTTTGTTGCATTGAGAATCAATCATTTGGTATTTAAGATTTTAGCAAACATTTGAAATCTAAATTTAACAAATGTCATTAGTTCACATTTTTAAAAATTATTACTTAACCACACTTAACACAGTGGTTAATTGTGCAGGGTTTACAGGCAGTTCATAGAAAACATTGGATATGATCCTGAACTCTCTGAATTAGAGTTTGTAACATTTCTAAAAAATTATAATGATGTACTCATCATTGGGCATTGAAAATTATTAAGATCATGTGAAATGGCATAGATGAAGTGCTGATCTTACAGCTAGACAAATAGCAAGCTTTCAATAAATTGTAGGAATACATCATTAGTAATATGAATTAATAATGTACATTATTTTTACATTTATTGAATGGACTTTATAAACTAAGTAATTGTCGAATGTTTTCATATAAGAGAGAAGTGAGGATCAAAAATTAACATAATTAAGAAGGTTTAAGGTTTGCTGAGCCACCCTATGATCAGTAGACATTATCAGATGTGCAACTCCTTCATTAGACCTGGTTGAATATAACTTCATACACCATTCTTTGTGGGTAATTTCTAATAATTCCAAAAGGTTAGCATGCATGATAAAGACTGTATTATAAAGAAAGAATCAGCAAAATAATATTTTATTTTTAAGAGAAAGCTGAAACCTAAGTGTGAGTCTAATACATTAAATAAATTTGCATTTTAAAATGAGAAAAAATGGACTGGCAGGTCAGGCCCAGACAACCTGCGGAGTGACAGAGCTGCCCCACACACCTGCAGGGTAGGCAGACCTGCGACCAACCAGCAGCGCAGGTCCAGCTGCCTGCTGAGGGGCAGGCGCACCCCCTCCCCCCGTGCCTGCAAGGTAGGCGGACCTGCGACTGCCCGGTAGAGCAGACCTAGCAGCCTGCCAGCGTGGTAGACAGATCACACCAACTGGAGGAGGATCAGAGCCATTACCTGCCCTGCAAGGGAGTTTTTTCAACTATACAAGAGCAATATAAATAAATAGAGGGAAAATTTCAAAAACACAACAGTTTCACCAAGCAGAAAGAAACGCGATCAGTATGAAAAGACAAGGAAAGAAAGGACCACAAGCAATGCAGGCCAACTCAACTCTAGAAGAGGTAACAGCTGCAACAGATGGAATGTCAGACAAAGAATTCAGGATATACATGCTTCAGATGATCTGGAGTCTCAAGGAAGACATGAGACAGCAAAATCAGACAATGAAAGATCACTTTGACAAGGAACTACATAAACAAATCCAGGAAGTAAAAGATCAATTTCACAGGGAGTTAGATGTAATAAAAAACAAACAAATAGAAATCCTAGAAATGCAGGAAGCAATAAACCAACTTAAAAACTCAATTGAGAATACTACCAGCAGAGTAGAACACTTAGAAAATAGAACATCAGACAATGAAGACAAAGTATTTCAACTTGAAAAGAATATAGACAGCTCAGCAAGTCTGCTAAGAAACCATGAGCAGAACATCCAAGAATTATGGGATAATATTAAAAGACCAAACTTAAGAGTCATTGGGATACAGGAAGGCACAGAGCTCCAAACCAAAGGAATAAACAATCTATTCAATGAAATAATACGAGAAAACTTCCCAGACTTGAAGAATGAGACAGAATCCCAAATCCTAGAAGCCTACAGGACGCCGAACGTGCAAAACCATAAGAGATCCACATCTAGACACATTATAATGAAGATACCCAACATACAGAATAAGGAGAGAATTTTAAAAGCTACAAGAGAAAGGAAGCAGATTACATTTAGGGGTAAACCAATCAGGATAACAGCTGATCTTTCAACACAGACTCTGAAAGCTAGAAGATCATGGAACAACATATTTCAAACACTGAAAGAAAATGGGTTCCAACCAAGAATCGTGTATCCAGCGAAACTAAGCTTCATGATGGAAGATGAAATTAAAACCTTCCATGATAAACAAAAGTTAAAAGAATTTGCAGCTAGAAAACCATCTCTTCAAAAAATCCTTGGCAAAACATTACAGGAAGAGGAAATGGAAAATAACAATAGCATCAGAATGATGCAAGCCTGAGGCTTAGCATAGATTGCTTTTACAATGTTGAGGTATGCTCCTGTTATCCCTAGTTTTGAACATAAAGGGATGCTGTACTTTGTCGAATGCTTTTTCCGCATCTATCGAGATGATCATTTGGTTCTTATTTTTAAGTCTATTGATGTGGTGAATAACATTTATTGATTTCCGTACATTGAACCAGCCTTGCATACCAGGGATGAATCCTACTTGATCATGGTGCACAATTTTTTTTGATATGTTTTTGTATCCGATTCGCCAGAATTTTATTGAGGATTTTTGCATCTAGGTTCATTAGAGATATTGGTCTGTAGTTTTCTTTCTTTGAAGTGTCTTTGTCTGGTTTCGGAATCAGGGTGATGTTGGCCTAGTAGAATGAATTTGGAAGTCCTCCCTCTTTTTCTATTTCCTGAAATAGCTTGAAAAGTATTGGTATTAGTTCCTCTTTAAAGGTTTTGTAAAACTCTGCTGTATACCCATCTGGTCCTGGGCTTTTCTTAGATGGTAATCTTTTGATGGTTTCTTCTATTTCGTCAATTGATATTGGTCTATTTAGGTTGTCTATATCCTCCTGACTCAATCTGGGCAGATTATATGACTTAAGAAATTTATCAATGCCTTCACTATCTTCTATTTTATTGGAGTATAAGGCTTCAAAATAATTTCTGATTATCTTCTGTATTTCTGAAGTGTCTGTTGTGATATTGCCTCTTTCATCCCGTATGCTAGTAACTTGAGTTCTCTCTCTTCTTCTCTTCCTTAGCATCGCTAAGGGTCTGTCGATTTTATTTATTTTTTCAAAGAACCAACTTTTAGTTTTGTCAATTTTTTCAATTGTTTCTTTTGTTTCGATTTCATTAATTTCAGCTCTGATTTTAATTATTTCTTGCCTTCTACTTCTTTTGCTGTTGTTTTGCTCTTCTTTTTCAAGGATTTTGAGATGAAGTATGAGATCATTTATTTGTTGGTTTTTTCTTTTTTTAAGGAAGGAACTCCAAGCAATGAATTTTCCTCTTAGAACTGCTTTCAATGTGTCCCATAGATTCCGATATGTTGTGTCTGTGTTTTCATTTAACTCTAAGATTTTTTTAATTTTTCCTTGATGTCTTCTAAAACCCATTGATCATTCAGTAACCTATTGTTCATTCTCCAAGTGATGCATGATTTTTCCTTCCTTCTTTTATCATTGATTTTCAGTTTCATTCCATTATGATCAGATAAGATGCATGGTATTATCTCTACTCCTTTATATTGTCTCAGAGTTTCCCTGTGACATAATATATGATCTATTTTTGAGAAGGATCCATGTGCTGCTGAGAAAAAAGTGTAACTGCTTGATGTTGGGTGGTATATTCTATATATGTCAACTAAGTCTAGGTTGTTAATTGTGTTATTGAGTTCTATAGTTTCCTTATTCAACTTTTGTTTGGAAGATCTGTCCAGTAGTGAGAGAGGTGTGCTGAAGTCTCCCATGATTATTGTATGGTGGTCTATTAGACTCTTGAACTTGAGAAGAGTTTGCTTGATGAACATAGCAGCCCCTTCAGTCTATGTATATCTTTTCCTATCAAATGCGTCTCCTGTAGGCAGCATATTGTTGGGTCTTGTTTTGTGATCCATTCAACTAGCCTGTGTCTCTTAACTGGTGAGTTTAAGCCATTAACATTTAGGGTTATTATTGGGATATGGTTTGTTCTTCCAGCCATATTTGTTTATTAATGTTACTAAACCTGATTTGTTTTCCTCTTTGATTATTTTCCCCCCTTTACTGTCCTACCTCCCACTGTTGGTTTTCATTGTTTTTTTCCATTTCCTCTTCCTGTAATGTTTTGCCAAGGATTTTTTGAAGAGATGGTTTTCTAGCTGCAAATTCTTTTAACTTTTGTTTATCATGGAAGGTTTTAATTTCATCTTCCATCATGAAGCTTAGTTTCGCTGGATACATGATTCTTGGTTGGAACCCATTTTCTTTCAGTGTTTGAAATATGTTGTTCCATGATCTTCTAGCTTTCAGAGTCTGTGTTGAAAGATCAGCTGTTATCCTGATTGGTTTACCCCTAAATGTAATCTGCTTCCTTTCTCTTGTAGCTTTTAAAATTCTCTCCTTATTCTGTATGTTGGGCATCTTCATTATAATGTGTCTAGGTGTGGATCTCTTATGGTTTTGCACGTTCGGCGTCCTGTAGGCTTCTAGGATTTGGGATTCTGTCTCATTCTTCAAGTCTGGGAAGTTTTCTTGTATTATTTCGTTGAACAGATGGCTCATTCCTTTGGTTTGGAGCTCTGTGCCTTCCTGTATCCCAATGACTCTTAAGTTTGGTCTTTTAATATTATCCCATATTTCTTGGATGTTCTGCTCATGGTTTCTTAGCAGACTTGCTGAGCTGTCTATGTTCTTTTCAAGTTGAAATACTTTGTCTTCATTGTCTGATGTTCTCTCTTCTAAGTGTTCTACTCTGCTGGTAGTATTCTCAATTGAGTTTTTAAGTTGATTTATTGCTTCCTGCATTTCTAGGATTTCGGTTTGTTTGTTTTTTGTAACCTCTATCTCCCTGTATATTTGATCTTTTGCTTCTTGGATTTGTTTATGTAATTCATTGTCGATGTGATCTTTCATTGTCTGATTTTGCTGTCTAATGTCTTTCTTGAGACTCCAGATCATCTGAAGCATGTATATCCTGAATTCTTTATCTGACATTCCTTCTGCTGCAGATATTACCTCTTCTAAAGTTGAGTTGACCTGCATTGCTTGTGGTCCTTTCTTTCCTTGTCTTTTCATACTGCTCACATTTCTTTCTGCTTGGTGAAACTGTTGTGTTATTGAATTTTCCCCCTATATATTTATATTGCTCTTGTATAGTTGCAAAGTCTCCCTTCCAGGCATGGGCGGAGGCTGTGCTCCTCCTCCAATAGGGGTGATCTGTCAACCATGCTGGCGGGCTGCTGGGCCTGTTCTCCAGGTTGCAGGTCTGCCTACCTTGCAGGCGCAGGCGGTGGCTGTGCCCCTCCTCCAATTGGGGTGATGTGTCTACCACGCCGGCGGGCCACTGGGCCTGTTCTGATGGTTGGTTGCAGGTCTGCCTACCTTGTAGGCATGGGCGGCGGCTCTGCCCCTCCTCCAATTGGGGTGATGTGTCTACCATGCCTGCGGGCTCCTGGGCCTGTTCTGTTGGTCAGTTACAGGACTGCTTCGGAAGAAAACTATTTAATGGAACAAGTATCAAGCTATACAATACAGTGCACCACACAGGATCTACTAAACAACTGAAGAAGAAGATAGCTCACTGTTTTATATAATCAAGGAGATACTCCATATTCCATACATGTTCTAAGAGATGCAATGACTGGTCTTCAAGTGATAGGAGACTCTAAAATTCACTGGGCAATCAGGCTCACCATCTGTTAGCTTACTAGTTTTACTCAAAGGTAAAACAAAATTCCCATGTTTTTATGACAAAAATAGTTTTGCTACTTGAAGTGAAGGTAAGTTAAACTCACCCTCCCACAGAAATAGGAAGAATACTTAAGAAAACTATAAACAGAATTCAAATGTTGATTTTTATATTTTTTGTTTCTAATTTAGATATATTGGAAAACATTAGACACTATGGTTGCAAGTTTGAGAGTTAAGCATTTCGAAATTTATAGCATATATATTCTTACATTTTTATATTAAAAAATCACTCAACTATAGTAAGCAGATTAAAAAACAGTGAAATCCTTTATTGTATTAATTTATTTAATGATCATAACCAATATAATAAAAACATAATCATTGCCTTGATTTATAACTTCAAAAACATGAAGATAAAAAGAAATAAATGTATCAATGCACAAATTATTTTCTTGCTGAATTTTATGCTGATTTCTTGCTGATTATTATGCTCTTCTGTAAAACAACATAATTGGTAATTCTGTTACAAAATTACATGTCTTTTTAAATGTCAGAGAATTTTGCAATATCTGTGCATATTTTATATTAAAATGTACGAATAATCTTTTTGATATAGTTAAATTTGGTTTTCTAGTATTTGGTTGAGAATTTTTTAACTATAATCACTAAAGCTATTAGTGTGTAATTATTTTACTAGTTGCATCCTTGTCTGGTTTTGATATAAGTTTAATAAATGCTTTATAGTGTTTAGAAGTCCTTCTTTACATTTTTTTGAAAAGCTTAAAAAGAATTATCCATACTTCTTTTTAAAATGTTTGATAGTATTCAGCACTGAAGCCATCTGTCCTAGGATTTTCTTTAATTAGACAGTCAATTTTATTACTAATTTATCCTTATTATTCATTGTTGGTCTTTTTAGATTCTCTATGTTTCCATTTTTTTTCAATCTTTGTGAAGTTTGTTTTCAGGAATTTGTTCATTTCTTCTACTTTATAAAATTTGTTAGCATGTAGCTGTTCATACTATTTTCTAATGATCCTTTGCTTCCTATAATGTTAATTATAATGATTCCTTTCTGTCTGTAGTCTTATTTACTATATGTTTTTACTTTTTATTTCATTTGTGTTTGCTCCCATTTAAATATTTCTTTCCTTACTCTAATTATTTTTCTAGATCCTGAATGTTTAGTGAGAGTTTGCTTACTTGAAATCTTTCTGCTTTCTTGAAAAAGGATTTGATTTCTTTAATGTTTCTTTTTAGTTATAATTTTGCTATAACCATAGCATTTGTGTGTTGCATTTCACTTTTATTTCTTTCAAAAAACAATTAAATCTCCTTGACACATTGATTGTTCAACAGTAAGGTTTTTTTCATGTGTTTGTATAAATTTTTATATGTTTGCATCTATGAAAATGTAGATTTTTTTTCACAAAATTCAGTATTTCTTCACAATAAAAACACTGATCAAATTGGTTGTTTTTCTTCTATTGCATTGTGGAAAAATAAATAAGCTCAATAAAAAGTAAATTATTTAAAATTTGTTCTTCTTGTTTTGTGAAATATAATGTAATCTTTTCTGGAGACTGTTCCATATAATATTTTGAGAAATGTGTATTCTGTAGAGATGTCTATTAACTCTTTTTAGTCTAGGGTTCCTTTTAATTAGCTATGTCTTTGTTGATTTTCAGTTCATATAGCCATTGATTCCATAAAGTGTGGTTTATAGTCATGTGCTATTGATGTATTAGAATCTATCTCTCCCTATAAGTCTACAAATATTTGCTTTTTATATCTGTGTGTTCTAATACAGAATTTATACACATTTACAATTGTTATTTATTCTTACTTACTGAATCCCTGCATTTATAATTTTTAATGACTTTCCTAGTTGTTTTTACTCTTTTGAATTAAAGTCTGTTGTATTGTAGAAGATGGTGATTCTTGCTTTCTTTTCAATGTATTTGATTGCAATACCTTATTCCATTCCTTCCCTTCCAGAAGCTTCATTGACATAAAAATAAACTTTTTTGTTTGTTTGTTTGTTTTTCTCCATTCTTCATCTTTATCCCACTTCTCATGGGATTCCAACATTATAAATGTTACACTCTTTTATATTATCCTACATCTTTGAGCATTGCACTTACTATAGGTCAGTGTATGTCAACTGTTTTATGTCTTAAAATTTTGACATATTTTTCTATAATTAGTTTCCTAAATTTGTGGTTTTATGTCATACATTACAAGTAAGTTTGGAGATGTAACTTAGTGGTGGAGAACTTGCCTAGCACTTACCAGGACAGAAAAGTGAACCCCAGATTAAATTTCCAGCCCTGGGGTAAAAAAAAAAAAAAAAAAAAAAGACAGGTTTATGTAGGAAATTTTCCACCAAGTAAACCCACACTTCTTTTGTTTAGGTCTACATTAATTATCATTAATTATGGTGTGATAATGATGGTAGTAGTTTTAATTTCCTCTACATTTACATTGTATGTATGATTCATTGAAGGAACATTTAGGTTTAGCCTACAATTGGTTTTATATATTGGAAGGGCAGTAAAAGTCTCTCCACTCAGTAAGGCTTGGAATCTGAGCAACAATGGGTCTTTGGAAGTCTGTATGTTTTAAAGTTCAGAAAGTGACTTTGTGATCTGTAAATCTTTTCTTCTCACAGAAACTTTACAGAAAACCTTTTTGATTTTCTTCTCACTATGCTATTCATCCTACTTTCTAACTTCACCTTGTGCTTTCTCCAACCACAAATCGTCTCGACCTTACTACCCTGTGCCCAGCATTAGTGATGTACCATGGTCCAGTAAAAATAAATCCCAGGGATAGTGGTGACATTTCTGAGTTCATTTGTCTTTTAGCCAACGTGTCATTGATGAAGACTTCATGTAACTGAGAGACATTCTTGTGGTCCTCTTTACCTGCCCAGAGCCTTCTTCACATTTTTGATAAATACCTAGAAAATGCTTCATAGAATAGAAGTGGTGCCATGACTGAGGAACACTAGGATTGTATTCACACCAACACACAGCTGCAGGTGAAAGCCCAGCTCTTCTCCTTATTCTTTTCTGTGGCAGTTTGTTTTCTCTTTATCACAGTTCTAGAGCTATAATCAACCAAAGATTCCTTCCTTTTTAGGTAAGAGCTTAGAGCTTATGTAGTAGTTTTCAATTGTTAAAAGGCAAAAAATATCTCTCAAACCTTTTATTGTCTTATTGGTAAGTAGAAGAGTTTTAATTAAATATTAAACCAATTATTTTGCACCCAAATTATATACATTTCCAAGATACTGAGATGGAAATGAAGCTCAGTTGTGGAAATTGCTTGCCTACTATGTGTGAGGCCCTGGGTTAAATTCCTAGCACTATAGGGAAAAACATTTCCAAAAACATTATATATATATATATATATATATATATATATATATATATATATATATATTTGTTGTTGTTGTTGTTGTTGTTTTTTACATGGGGCCATGGATTAAACTCGGTGCCTCATATATCTTAGGCAAGCACTCTACCACTGAGAAACAACCCTGGCCCCTCCAATGTATTAAATGACATTTTCATCAGCTTATATTAAATTTGCCAGAAAATTTGCCAGAAAATTTCATGCCACATGTCTTATCTTCAACATGCTGTTACAATTAAATACCCAATGAAGCTTTGTAATAGCAATACAAGCAAAAGATACAAACTATTTTGATGTAATCAATGCTTTCAGTTCCTCAGATATCTAAAATGATATGGGACATATTTTTTGTTGGTTACTTTACATCTAAACTTAAGTTTATATTTAGGTTATATAAGTATATATAAATAAATAAAATAAATTTCTGTGAGCACATTAGGGGTGAAAACCCCCTTTAAAAATTTTCAAGCTATAGCCATAATTTCTGTATTCTATTTTCTATAACAAAATTATGCATGAACCTGGAGGTGTTTTTTTTTCATATATGCATATCTGCCTTAATTTTTATACTTTGTCTGGCACCCATGACTACTTCCTTTATTTTTTTTTATATTTTTATTGTTGCAGTATAGTTGTGCATAATGTTAGGATTCATTGTTACATATTCATTCGTACATACAATATCACAATATAATTTGGCCAATATCATCCCTTTTTCTCCCCACCCCTCGTCCCTTTACTGATCTCCCCTTCATTTTCATGAGATCCTTTCCACCTTTCTTTTCTTCTTTCCTCTCTAGCTTCCACATATGAGAGAAAACATGACCCTTGACTTTCTGAGTTGGGGTTATTTTATTTAACCTAATGTGCTCAATTTCCATTTATTTTTCTACAAAATTACATAATGAATCTCCACATCATGTACAACCACAAGACTGGGAACCTAATTAGGATAAGATACACTCCATGTTGGTATAAATATGTCAAAATATACTGTACTCTCATGTATATCTAAAAAAAAATAAGAAGTGCATATATATCCAACAGAGTTTTGCTCAGCCATAGAGGAGAATAAAATTATGTCACTTCCTTTATTTATAATAGTTTGCTTCTCTTCAAGCTTTTACAAAAATAACAAAAGCAAATAGGTAAAACAAAATATAAACTTTTTTGCTGCTTTTAGACAGATATTTTTCTAGAGCAAGTATTTATCTAATGTTATACAACAGATTACACGAAAAATACTTCATGTATATAGTATTTAGTAGAGTACAAGATTGTTTATAAAAAGCAGTTACATCATTACCCTTGGAAACCTTAGGGAACTGATATAATAAGATATCTAAATAAATATCCCCTCTCTCTTTCTTTGCAAAAGACATTTTTATTTTATAGGAAATCCAGCAAACTTCAAAAAAAGTCTCATGAATCAGTAAATCAAGTTGTTTCTGTGCTAACTTAATAACTGTAGTCAGGTGGTCTATTGCTGATTTATTAGAAGTTATTTTGAGAGGAAAGAGGGAGAGAGAAATAATGAAGCACTTTCATTTACGTTGTCAGGACTGTCATGAAAAATGCATAAATTATGGCCATGGAATAACCTATTCTTCAGTATAAATTTATTATAATTACTCCTACTTTACAGATAGAAAGCTTGAGACTATTAAAAATTACTTTTTTGCTGAACCAATAAGAAAATAAGGGAATGGCTATTAAATGAGTATCAAAGCATAAACCTTACTCCATTGTTAAAATCTGCTAATTTAACATTTTTTTTCTCTTACATTTTCAGTGGAAATTTTTCTAATAAATGTATATAATAAGAAAATCTTCACAGTATTGATAATTGACATAAACCTTACATATTCTTTTTGCTTTCCATATATTTGACTACGAATTACTAACAACTTCAGCACTTTTGGCTCTAAGACAAAGTGGGAAAGAAAAAGAATGAAGTCTTTAGGAGGTTGATCAGATGCTTTGAAAAACAGATTCCTAGGAGCTTGGGGAAGCTTTAAATGAATGAAGGCCATAAGAAAACTGTCAGTGATGGAAGGTAGACTATTAGATAATGAAAAGTGGGTTTCTCAGGAAAGAGAATTGGTGTGACTTCTAGAGACATTCATTCATGAATGTCAGTGGTGCTCTTGAAGACATGTTGAAACTGTTTCTTCCTTAGACATCAGATTGCTTGGCCAGTTTCAACCTGATTATTCATTGTTATCAAAAGGACCCCAATTTCAACAGAGACATCTACATAAATAATTCAGGTTCAAATTTAAAATGTGGCATGTTCTAGTGTTAAGTCAAATAGAAAATCTCAGGATTGGTTCTCATTGAATAAACAAATTATAATCATTTATATTATGTGCAAAACTATGATGGGAGGTAGGAGATATGATTGCTTTATCTCAAGGTTTCCCTTCCTCACATTGAACATTCAGCATGGATATAGGAGACATTGAGCTGTGATTTTATCATGGTATCATCTTTTAATTCCAGGAGTTGAGCCCAGTGGTACTAAAGACTGACCACATGCCCAGCCCTTTTTATTTTTTGGTACCAGGGATAAAACTCAGGGGTGCTTAAACACTGAACGTCATAAACAGCCGTTTTTTTTTTTTTTATTTTTTACTTTGAGACAGGGTCTCACTGAGCTGCTTAAAGCCTTGCTAAGTGGCTTAGGTCCTCAGTAAGTAGCTGAGTCTGGTTTTGAACTTGTGATCCTCCTGCCTCAGCTCCTTGAGATGCTGGGATTACATGTGTGCACCATTGTGTCTGGCCCAAATCATCTTAATTAAACAGAAATTAAAAAATGGTTTGCTGTTCCAAATAACTGGGTTTTAAACTGTTCTTATAACAATTTTTCATTTATAAAATATGATTACATTGGAAGATAGTTTATCATAAAATTTTCTTCAAAATATTTTTGTGTTATAATATTAAGGGGCATCACACTCATTTATAATAAGCAACTTCTAATAAATTGGGCCCTTTAAAATATATATATATGTATGTATCTAGATGAAAAATCAACATTGGACATTTGCCCTACAAAATAAGCTTTTAGCAACTTCATCAATTAAAGCCTTATTACAATCCAATGTGGTTTCTAAATCATGCATCTTGGGAAAAATATCTGAAATGTGTCTCCATTTGAAAACATCATGATATGTGTAAGTCATAGCTGCTTGTTGTGTTCAAAAGTACCTTTTCTGGAATAACAATGCCTATTTTGAAAGTAATGCTTTTTGTTGAAAATTAGAATTTTTTTCACATTATTGCATTTAATAATGAATGATTTTTATGTATAACCCATTATTACATAATTTATTTTATAACAATATAGAGCTGTAACTGTTTACAAACTTTTATTCTTTTTTATTTTTAATTTTTCATTTATATATGAAAGTGGAATGCATTACTGCCGCGTCCGGCTAACGGAAACCGAGTCCGGCGAGAGACGTCGAGGTTAAAAAAAAAAAAAAAATCACAGGACACCAAGGTTCTTCATCCAGGAGGAGGCATGTGTGCCGTTTATTATCCAAGTTTGTTCCCTTATATACTTTCTATAACTGCAGTGGAAATTTAGCCAAAACAGAGGAGGAATAACACCTGCTACTCTTGGGTTACCGTGACCGTCCCTTATCAGAAAGCTCCGAGAAGGCCAAGATGTTCCCAAAAAGGCATATATGTCTGAGGCAGATAAACATGAAACCGCAAGCCTGCTTCACGACCCTGTGAGCTGGCCACTTTGACATGCAGAACAAGAAACTCGGGGCTGAGCCCCAGGGGCCAGGGAAGGCCTGCCACCAGCAAGTCCCCCTCTTTAGTTTTTTGCATGTCAAAGGGAATCAAGTAGCCCCTGTCTTAGGTCGTCCACCGCCCCTGCACTGCTTACCCGTCTCTGGGGAGGCCCCATTCCCCTGGCTTAGGTTGCAGTGCAAGCGTGGAAGTTGCCCGTCACTGGGTACTACAAGATCAGCTCTTGTCCTAGTAAATGAACACTTTTCAGTTAGGATGTCATGGCCAGCAGGACACAACTGCGGATCCCAGTCATAATCTTTGCCAGTGGGATAGCTATGACCAGGGAGCTTTCTGAATGTAAGGGTCTGGGATGACGGCACCAAGTCAGCAGGGTAATTAGGGACCTGGGCAAAAGCAGGCACATAGGAGGGCTGGGTATTGGCTCCTGTCCATCTCATCTCATCTCCGGATGGGTTGTAAGTACACTTCGTGGGCGGAGTCATCCATCTCCAGGCGTTGGTAGTGAACCTGTATTGGCTTGGAGGTTAAAATGTTAATCTGGTCCTTAATGAATTGAGTTATCCTATTTGCAACACAAGGTCCCAATGTTGCAATCAAAAGAAGACTCAGTAAGGGCCCCAAGAGGGGAAGAAGGTAGGGCAGGAACCCATTCATCCCAGTCCAAAGAGGGTTCTCAAATAATTCTTTTCTCTAGGTCTTCTTGAAGCTCCTTGATTTTAGTGCGAACTATGCCTGATTTATTGGCATAGATGCAGCACCTTTCTCCCAAAGCTAAGTAAATCCCTCCCTGATTGGCGGTCAGCAGATCTAGGCCTCACCTATTCTGAAGGACTACTTCTGCCAAAGAGTCAATTTGGTCTTGTAGGTCCCCAATAGTGCCAGATAGGGTCTGCACATCATCTATAAGCTGCTGAGATAGATGGCGATAAGAATGTATCGCTGTACCCAGTCCAGCTGTGCCTGTGCCCACAGCAGCCGTTATCCCCAGTGTGGCGAGTAGCAGTAGAGCTTGTACAGCTCGCCTGTGTCTTCTCACTAGAGTCTCTAGGCTGGGGATGGGCAGGGGCTCATCCCCAGGGACAATGGTTATGTCAGGGAGGAGCAAGGCGAGGACACAGACACCTGTCCAATTTTCTGGGAGTTGGGGGAAGGCAGAGTTCCCACCACACATAAAAACAGTGCCATTAGGGGGACAGAGGGCTGGAGTGGGTGAGGAATAATTTTTTACTGTTGAGCAATTTCCAAAGGAAGTAACTCCAACATCAACATCATAGATGTTGTTTTGCATTGCACCTAGGAGACATTCTGTAAAAGTGCCCAAAGGTTGGACCTTGAAAGGCAGCCCGGGGTGGCAGATCTCATCATCAGATATGGTGGCATTGATAGGAACTGCCATGGGCATGACTGCCCCTGTTGTCATGCAGAGCCAGCAGTCACTAGCAAGCGTGGGATCAGAGTTGTTAAGTAAGAAAAGGGTGGTTTTTAAGATATCCCACATATTGGCATCCAGATCTGGGAGCTGAGACTTAGGCAGCACCAAGGGGTGGTATATGAGGTCAGGGACCTGTGGTTTCAAAAGCTTGATAACTTGAAGATGTTTAACAGAATCAGTAGGTCCCCCCCCCCCCCGTCAGAGATCCCTGTAGGGGCTGCAGTGGGCCAACAGGAGGACTTACCAACCTCACCCTGACACCCAGCCAGCCGGAGTTTAGATTCAACTCCCCCTTGGCAGAAAAGAAATGGAGTGAAGTGAGAAGTCACTCCCACCCCCTCCCCCAACCGGGTCTAGGTCAATCTGGCCTCAAAATACTGTTGTCCCTTGTGTACACAAATCGAGGCCGTCTCATAGCAAGAGACATGAACTGCTGAGGTATAAGTGCAAGTTGTGGAGCAGTTACTGAGGGTTTTTTCGGGACCAGGGGGGTTAATCTTTGGTTTGTTCACGCATACCCATTTAGGGTGGTGAAATCCCCCAATTTGTTGATGAACTTCAGCCCGGAGGTAGGCTACCTTGGTTACACAATCGGCTGTCTGAATCCAGCTACTGGGGGCCTGATTCCAAATCCCTCCCCTGCACTCGCAGGGGGTCCCAAAAAGATGTTGATGGATATTACCTGGTGGGGGTTCTAGCCCTCCGTCTGCAGGCCTGTATGACAGGACCGTTATAAGGAAGATCCATCCTGCAAAACTCATTCTGTCACTTCTTTGGAGAAATGAAAATGGCCGAACCTGAAGTCCCAGGGTCATCGCTCCTTCCCGAGTCTATGTCCACCGGTCTCGTGCAGCGTTCCGGGACCCAAATGGGTTTTTCCGTCCCTGGAGGGAAGACACATATAGCTCCTCTCACTCTAGCCAAGAGTGGAGCAGGGGATTGCCACTTTCCTGTAGATAAATCCTTCCACCTTATTTGTGCCTTTTGCATGGTGGGAGAGGAGAAGTGACGCTGCGCCGCTGTACGGCCTTCAGCGTCTGTGAGCATAAAATTTAAAGTGAACAGAGTTATATTTAACAGTGCATGTGGTCCCTGACAACTCTGGTATATTTCTCCCTCTTTTGTTTTTTGCAAATAGGTTTTAAGATGTTGATGGGCCCGTTCTACAATGGCCTGTCCTTGGGGGTTATATGGGATTCCTGTTCTGTGTATAATATCCCACTGTGAGCAAAATTTTTGGAAGGTTTGACTAGTATAAGCTGGGCCATTATCTGTTTTTATGCATTGGGGGGTTCCCATGAAGGAAAAGGTTTTTACATAGTGCTGTATCACATCTTTAGCCTTTTCTCCTGAATGTAAAGTAGCAGAGATAAACCCAGAAAATGTGTCTATACTGACATGTACAAAGGACAACTTTCCAAAACTAGGAATATGAGTTACATCAGTTTGCCAGATGTCATTTGGCTGAAGGCCCCTTGGGTTGACTCCCAGAGAAGGGGAATGGATAAAAGATGCACAAGTAGGGCATAGGGAGACAATTTTTAAAGCTTGATCCCGGGAACATCTTGAGCGGAAGCGTAAGGATTGTGCATTTAGGTGAAATTTATTATGAAGCTGGAGGGCCTTATCATACTCAGTTATTGTATATACATGGTTAGTGGCATGTGTGGCAGCGTCTGCCACGGCGTTGCCCGCCGCCAGAGGGCCTGGAAGCCCGGAATGACTTCTAATGTGACCTATGAAGAGGGGATCTGTCTTAGCCCATATAAGAAGCTGTTCTGTCTGTAGTTGGTCCATGATAGTGGATTGTTTTCCAATATAAGGTGCCGTCTCAATCGCAGAGGCGAGCCTGGCGATATAGAGACTGTCTGTGAAAACATTAAGGGGCACCGAGCTATAGGTCTGTAAGGCCAATGTTATGGCTGCAACTTCCACCTTTTGGGCTGAGCAATCGGCCACTCTCTTGCGGATGACCTGGGTCCCATCTGAAACGACAGCAAACCCATTTTTGGCCCCGTCAGTGAAGACAGTTTGTGCCCCTGGAATAGGGTCCTGTTTCAGGATCTTTGGGAAAATTATTGGACATGTTTTTAGACTTTCAAGGAGCCTGCTTTTAGGGTAGTGATTGTCAACCTGTCCCATGAAACTACAGAAGAAGAGACACCAGAGATCATGTTCCTGTCTTAATTTAGAAAGAATGTCTTGATTATATGGTAATATGAGAACATCAAAGGTTTTCCCAAACAAGGCATCTCCTAGATATTTTGCTTTCCAAACTAATTGTATTACCTGATCATGGAAAGGTATCAAGACCTGGGAGGGGGATGCAGGTAAGTGAACCCAATAAATAGGACCAGTCTGCCAAAAGACTCCAGTTGGGGTGAGTTTTGACGGCAGAACAATGAATAACAAGAACTGGGAGTAGTCCACCTGCATTACCTGCATCTCTTGTAAGGCTGTCTCTATCAATCTAAGTGCCTTTAAGGCTTCTGGAGTAGGTTTTCGTGGGGAGGTGGGTGAGGGGTCTCCTCTCAAAAGGTCATACAGGGGTTTAAGTTAGTAGTTCAATATACTTAATGTTTAATCAACAATGTGAATTTATTTACCAAAATTAATCTTTATCTTAAACAGTAAGAATTATTAGGCAATAAGGATCTTTCTTTAAAGAAATAAACTTACATTTTAATAGGTGTTTATCATGTCAAAATATGGACAAAATTTTAGCTCACATTAGTATAGTTAAATTAGTAAAATAACCTGAAATACCCTTAAATTAATTATAGTCAGTTTAGTATATATAAATCTCTTTTTTAATTGCTCTAACTTTTTACATCATCTGTTTAGATAACAATATAAAAATCTTTTTTACTTAGGAAAATGAATATAAAGACCTTGTTTTACCCAAAGATGATTTCTTTCTTCTTTTTAGGATCCATGTGTGCTTTTTCTTTGTTGAAGCATCTTTTTCTTTTTAATACTTTGGAACAATTTCTGAAAACCTTAGAATCTATAAACAAATTATTATACTTTGATAAGAAATATCAATGAAAATATAGTTAAAACCCTTAGATATTTTGTAGAAATAATTTTAATAATTTATCATCTTATGAGTTTAAACAGTAACCTTGAGAATTAGAAACTACTTGATTGTATTTTCACTTAAAAGCAAATTTATAGTAAACACATTTATCTCAAATATCTGTAACTGAAAAGGCAGAGTATCTGATAAATGTAAATATAAAACATAAATTATGGGCTTCCTGTTGAAGAAAAACAATTAGGCAAATATATATTAACTAATCAATAGGCATGTACTAATTAATTTATAGATTAACAAATATAGGTTATCTAAATATCTAAAAATATATATATTAAGAATAAGAACATAACTTATAATTGTATTAACTTTATGTAACCACGTGGTCTTAAAATATTTGGATCCATTTTAATTTATTTTTAACTAGGAGTGCACTCTTCTATGTGACGTCACTTGATGTAACTGAAATAAGATCCTTGAGTATACATTTTTATTTTTATAGTTAGCAATGAGAATAAGGATTTTTTGGTCATCACAGGAACTTTGCCGGCTTGTTCCTGTGGTGAGCAAATGCATCCTCATAACCTCCAAAATTAAAAGTAAAATATAAAGAAGCATATTTGATATCTCTCATCAATAGAACATTATTTAGTAACACAACTATAAAGAAAAAGTCAGGTTATTTAACTTAGAACTAGTTTAAATTTAGGACTGTAACATAGAAACCTGTGGAATTAAATTTTGTCTGAAAAAGATATCTTTCGTTAGCATTTACAGGTAGGCATTTTTTTTAAAAAATACAGGCTCTGAGCAGCTCTGGTAGAAATCTGAAACACAGCAGTACAGTTAGTGGCTGGATGGCGGGACTAGAAGTCCTGTCTGAGTGACTGTGGAAGAACCAATTGGAAGCCCGCAAAAGTGTGAGAGGTGGGACCAGGAAGCTGCTCTTCTGGCCAGGCACCCCATGGTTACCATGGTGATGCAAACAACATGGAGTCTGCTGCCCGTTTTCGGGGCAAAAGTTTCCCAAGTTTTCCTAGTCGATTGCATTTTGTTTGATTTTTGTCTGCATTTTCCCCCCGCCTGGCCAAGATCTTACTGCGGTAGCAGCTTGTTCTGTCTCTGCGACCTGCGGTTGCAGCTGTACATCCTGCACTTCCTGGCGTTCCCCTGGGGAGTCTACAGATAGAAAGGGGTTGGTCCGTGGGAGGTGACGAAGCCGCCCACTCCCTGGGGCACCATTCCATTCCTGGATTGCCCCGTACACCTTGGCTTCCCGTTTTGAGGGCAGCGGCCAGAACCTGTCCAGTAATATGAGCTCCATCAATATCCTTACAAGCTCGAATCATGTCATCAACACTCTTTGCTCTGGTAGATTTAATGGCATTTTGGCAATAGGAATTTGCATTTTCAAGAGCCAATTGCTTAATGATTGGCATGGCTTGTTCCAAGTTAGGGAATATTTTTCCTGCTACCTGCATCAATCGGGCAATGAAGTCAGAATAAGGCTCAGAGGGTCCTTGAGCAATTTTTGAAATTTTTGTTTCAGCATTTGAAACAGGTAGAGCCTTCCAAGCCTGAACGGCTGCTGTAGCTATCTGGGCATAGACCCCAGGATCATAATTAATTTGCTGATTTATGATAGCATATTGTCCCGAGCCTGTTAACATTTCAAGGTTACGCCATGGGAAACTGGTATCCTGATTAACTGGGGCTAGCTCGCGACACCTCTCTTGATTTTCACTTTTCCATAACAAAAAATCCCCTCCGGACAACACAGCCCTGCAAAGCTGTTGCCAGTCACTAGGTGTCAGCTGATTGGCAGAGAAAGACTTGAAGAGAGTCAATGTAAAGGGGGCATGGGGTTCGTAATTAGTAACTGCCTCCTTTAGTTGTTTAATATCCTTAAAGGCTAAAGGAACATGCACTCTGGCCAGCTGTCCATTGGCATCCAGGTTTTCAATTACTGGAAAAGTTTGGGCCGTCTTAGGCTGCCACTGAACACCCCCCACCTTCTGAGGTTGTCTTCATGCCAATCGGGGTTATAAGGAGGGAGCTCAGCATCGATCGGGGCCATAGGTGCTTTAAATCTTGACTTTTTCAATCGACCCTCCAGTTCCTCTATCTCCCTTTCCAGTTCTTCCTCCTGCCAGCTGTAACCATGGAGCCCAGTTAGTAACTCCCTTATCTTAGAAATGTAGTCAGCACTGTGAAGCCCAGCTCAAGGCCAGAGGCCTTGTTTACATATTTTTGTGGAAAACTAGTAAGGGAGTGTCCAGCGGCTGGAGTGCTGATTTTTTCAGACAGTAGCCAAATAAAACAGAGCAACATGAAAATAGGAAGTTTATCTACATTGAACTTTTGTAGAGATTCTTTTGCTGAAAGTCCTAAAATAAGCCATGGTGAATATTCTGGAGAAGGTCAGTTCAGACTTTTCTGTGGGCCTGGTAGGGAGGGGGAAGATGAGAAGGCAGGGTTGAGAGCAGCTAGGGTGGATCTAAGAATGAAGAAGGAGATGTGAAAGAATAATGGGAAAGGGGTAAGAACTCTGCCATTTGCTCTTCCTGGACCTGATTAAGGGCCTGTTCACATTCAGCAAGCTGCTCCTTAATCTTTACTTTATCAGTTAAAAGAGCATCCTTTACCAATCTCCATAAGGAGAAAGTAGCAATCGGGACTCTATCCGGACCCTGGTCCCTCAACAACTTTTGGATATCCTGCTTTACCAAATCCCAATCACTGTTATTAAGAAAGCCTCCTGTCAGAAACCAAGGACAAGCCTGGGCTATAGCTTCAACGAATTCGGTTGCTGTCTTGGTTTTTATTCCTGTTCCTTGTTTGCTTAACAGTTCTTTAACTTCGTTGGCCAGACGAAGTTTCACTGTTGAGTTACCCATGGTACGTACCCTGTCTCTTTAAATTATCTTTATACCAATCCTCCCCCTTCTCCCTTAGAAGGTGAGCCTCGTCCGCTTACCTCTGCTTTCCGGACCTCGGTGAGGACCTCCAGATGCCGCGTCCGGCTAACGGAAACCGAGTCCGGCGAGAGACGTCGAGGTTAAAAAAAAAAAAAAATCACAGGACACCAAGGTTCTTCATCCAGGAGGAGGCATGTGTGCCGTTTATTATCCAAGTTTGTTCCCTTATATACTTTCTATAACTGCAGTGGAAATTTAGCCAAAACAGAGGAGGAATAACACCTGCTACTCTTGGGTTACCGTGACCGTCCCTTATCAGAAAGCTCCGAGAAGGCCAAGATGTTCCCAAAAAGGCATATATGTCTGAGGCAGATAAACATGAAACCGCAAGCCTGCTTCACGACCCTGTGCGCTGGCCACTTTGACATGCAGAACAAGAAACTCGGGGCTGAGCCCCAGGGGCCAGGGAAGGCCTGCCACCAGCACATTACAATTTTTATTACACATATAGAGCACAATTTTTCATATATCTCTGGCTGTATACATAGTATATTCACACCAATTCATATCTTCATACCTGTACTTGGTGTAATAATGATCATCACATTCCATCATCATTAATAATCCTGTGCCCCCTCCCTTCCCCCTCCAACCCCTGTGCCCTATCTAGAGTTCATCTAATTCTCCCATGCTTCCACTCCCTATCCCACTATGAATCAGCCTCCTTATATCAAAGAAAACATTCAGTGTTAGTTATTTTGGGATTGGCTAAATCCACTTAGCATTATCTTCTCTAACTCCATCCATTTAACTGAAAGATGACATGGATTTTATTATTTTTATTATTGAGCAATATTCCATTACCACATTTTTTTTATCCATGCATCTATTGAAGGACGTCTAGGTTGATTCCACAGTTTAGCTACTGTGAATTGTGCTGCTATAAACATTGATGTGGCTGTGTTCCTGTAGTATGCTGTTTTTAAGTCCTTTGGGTATGACTGAGGAGAGGGATAGCTGGGGCAAATGGTGGTTCCATTCCCAATTTTCCAAGAAATCTCCTTACTGCTTTCCATATTGTCTGTACCAACTTGCAGTCTCACCAGCAGTATATAACTGTACCTTTTTCCCCATATCCTAACCAACACTCATTGTTTTTATACATAATAGCTGCCATTTCTGACTGGAGTGAGATGAAATCTTAGAGTGGTTTTGATGTGCATTTCTCTAATTGATAGTAATGATGAACATTTTTTCATATATTTGTTGATTGATTGTACATCATCTTCTGAGAAGTGTCTCTTCATATCCTTGGCCCATTTATTGATTTGTGAGTGTGTGTGTGTGTGTGTGTGTGTGTGTGTGTGTTTGTGTTTAGCTTTTAGAGAGATGAAAGTAATTAAAAAGATACACACAGGAAAAGAAGAACTCAAATTGGCACTATTTGCTGATGATATGATTCGATACCTAGAAGACCCCAAAAGTTCCACCAGAAAACCTCTAGAGCTACTAAATGAATTCAGCAAAGTAGCAGGATATAAAATCAACACCCATAAATCAAAGGCATTTCTATATATCATTTCTATATATGTCTGACAAATCCTCAGAAATGGAAACTAGGAAAATGACCCCATTCTCAATAGCTTCATAAAAAAAAAATTGGGAATCAACTTAATCAAAGAGGTGAAAGATCTAAATAATGAAAATTACAAACTTTTATTCTAAAAAGGATATTGCATCTGAAAAGAGAAAGTACATTAGTAATTGTTATGGCATTAAAATATAATCATGGACTTTAAAATGTAGCCACTCTGAAATATACTATGAAAATTCTCACATAATATCTGACTTTCAGCTGTAATTTCTATATCAAATATTGCTAACTATATGACTTTTATCAAAACTATAATTTGAAGATTATAACATCATATTATAAAATGTGATTGTTCTGTTCATTTGATAATTTTGAATACTTTATTAAAATAAATATCTTGACAGTAAAAATGGAATTTCTGGATACAAAAGGTAAATTCTTTCCTTTCATGTGACAGGTCCTCATATCTCAGTTTATCTCAATATTCATGGAATGACAGGGAAAGCTAGATGCGTGTGCACTCACTATGTGGGCATTTGCACCACAGAGAACAAACTAGAAAATCATGAATCTTAGCATTTAAATATGGCATCTTACATACCTGCCTTATTCCCCTGAGAAAAAGGGAAGACTTTATCAAGTTTCTAAGATAAACAGATCTTTTCTGCATCACAGGAGAAAATCCCTTTCTTCACTACCATTCAATAATGTAAACATGCGTCTTGGGAAAGATAAAGTTGTAAACCTTTATAGAGAAATGTAAAATCTCCAGCTTCCAAGTTATTTAGCCTTTACCCCAGGTTGCCACTGATTTTTTTACTTCCAAAGTCCAGAACCAAGGATACAAAAATATTCATGTAGCATTACTTCCTGACACTGCTTTTATGCATAGGAGTCACATGGCTCTAAATTATCAACCACAAAATAAACAGATAAAATATAGGAAATGTTCATTTTTGACATTGATCAACAGGCAGTAAAAAACTGTCATCCAAATAAGACATTATCACACAGGCTCTTTGGCTTTGGCTAAATATATCACCTGAAGTTCAAGAAGAAAGACAAAAAGAGTGCAGCATTTTCATTGAATTGATGAAATAGATCAGAGTTGAAATACTGAAAGCAGCTATAATTTGAGGAGTAAAATTATTTAAATGGGATTCAAGGAGTAAGTTATTTATTCAAGATGATCCAAGAGGAGCTCTTCCAGAAAACAAATGAAAGTCTCACTGGGTTTTTAACTGGTCATATATTTGAGCATGTGTAGGTTAAAATACTATGAGATCTAAAAAAAAAAAAAAAAAGATTATCTTTTCAGGAAACAACAATTACAAGCTAGCTGAATGTTTAGTAATTTACAAGAGCTCAAAGAAGGTCCTATCCATATTGAAATATCATGTTAAATGCACAGAAAATTTATAGAAAACCCAAGCTGGTCATACCTAAGAAATTTGGTTAATTAGGCCTAGAGGGGAAAATGCAAAACAAAAACGGTTTTAAACCAGTTCTGAAATCACTTACAAATCAACATTTAAGGGTTTAATCTGACCTTCATATATTTTAACTTTCAGAATAAATCTCAATCTTACATAAAGAAATATGACTGAATTCAAGTCTATACTGTATAATTCATAATATCTGATACCCAAAATGAATAAAGAGAAAAAAAACTACGACAAATAAAACTTATGGAAAATCAGTCAATACATAACAGGAAGGGAAATGATAAAGAAATCAGCGAACACAAATGCTAAAACAGCTATTATTTATGTCACATATTCATATTTACTCAATACATATAATAAAATGTACATATAAAGAGAAAAAAAAATGAGGCTGTAAAGAAGAACCAAATAGAATGTCTTGAGTTTTAAAAAACACCAATTTTGAGAATAGATAAAATTGGTAGTATATTTTATCAGGTTTAATTGTTTGCATAATTTTTACTAACTGTATTTTTAAAAGATGTTTTGTATGTCTATGGAATTTGGGTTGACTTTTTAAATTTTATTTATTTATTTATTTTTTACTATTGTAAATAGAATACATAAATCTAGAAAAAAAAGACAGGCAAAGAAACAGGGTTGAACCTTCTTGACATGTAGGCAATATTACCAGTCAATCTCTTTCTTGACTATGTTAAAGAGAAGGGGATACAATAAATAGTGAAGCAAGAATTGCAGCAAATTTTTGAAATTTGATGGAAATTCTAATCACACTGTTCCAAAAGTCTCAATAAACCCAAAGCAAGATAAATAAACATAATAACACTTTAGAGCACTAAGCACCCAAAACCAAACTGTTGATAGCAAAAATTAAAAATAAAATATTAAATATACAGAAAAAAGACACATTATAGACAAATGGGTAGAATATGGCTGATAAGATATGGATTAAGAGAAGGATAATACTTTTATAATAACCAAAGAAAGCCATTGTCAACCATAGTCAGAAAAATATAGGTGGTAAAATCTATAGCCAAACAAATGTAGGTGGTTAACTTTTATGAAATAAATAAACTTGAGAAAATATATGGACATTAGTTGATAATTAGTATTGAGGGCTGAAATCAAGTCAAGATGGCACCTGGCAGTATGCTAGGAGGAGTGGTCTGTGAAGCAATGCCAGCGAGCCATTAGGATGATGAGGATTCCTTAATGACTGACTGCTGTGTCTAGATGATGTCAATTACGTTAAGCTGTGTGTAATTAATTAGTTGGGTATATGTACCTCTGCAGTCCGGCAGAGAAGCGGCTCCTGCTACCTTGGGTGCCCTTGAGTTCTCGGTTCCTGCTGAGTTCACTCTCAATAAGGTAGTTCATAAGGTAGTTCCTGCTTCAACCTTCAAGCTGCTTGTCACTTCTCAGTTATTTTGCCCAGCAGGACTTAGGCAGCCCAGCTGGACTACAGCAAATTAGTATAAAATTATATGGTAATTAGTGTATGAATTATAATTAATCATGAAAAACTAATCACTGTCTCCTAAAATTTGATAAAGGAGATGTCAATTCTATTTAAAATTGCACTGTGTCCCAGTCATTACAATAAAGACAGAAAATGTAGAACAGAGATTGTGTAGAATGACACAAAACCATGCACCTATCCAGATATCAGTATCATTTACTTTAACAATCCAACAAAGCTATAAGAACCATATTAGAAGAGATGGACTTAATAATTTGAAAAGAATTAGGACCAATAACCCAGATCTTCTCTTTTTATATGTCAACATAGAAAATTAAAAAAATAAAATTTAAGTGTCACTTGTAATTAACAAAACATAAAATATTTAGAAATTATGTTTAACAGGACATTGCAACTAAAATATAAGCATTTAATAAAGTACTGATGATATGTACTATAAATACACAAATAGATGAAGAGATATACCATATTCATGAACAGAAAAAATCATTATTGTTAAAGTGTTCATTCTTCTGAAATATATCTATAGATTGGATACATACATTTATTTTTCAGTATTATCATTAAAAATAAGTATATAAGTCAAATATTTTAAAAATCACATTTACTAAAGATTAAAATATGTTCCTTGTAAATAGTTATGTAGATTGTTTTTTTCTCTGCTCTGTCCTATATTCATCTCCATGTATATCTGTAGAAGTTACGGGTATTTTTTGCAAATTTTCTGAGATATGGCCTTTTTCTAAAGAGAATAAAAATGTTTTATAATCTGATAATTTTACAATTGAAAATACAAAAAAAGAATATAAGTTAGAATTTTGTATTATAGTTATGAGATCTGTGATGATTTCTTAGTAATATCATTAAAAGAAAATTTAATAACAGTGGATTTGGATTAATTTGGCACTTTTCAAATGTCTGATTAGTTATATTTTAACTGATTATATAATAATATTTTCTGGGTAATATAAATTGTAAATTAGCATCAACCTTGTGAAAAATATCAAGAAATTTATTTTTTCTTATAATTAAATAATATTTATACACATTCAATTTACTGTGGGAGATTATTAACATTACTCTATTCACTTAATTCTCATTCAACATATTTTCAAAACAAATAATATGGAAACAAATTCCATTAGTTTCTATGGTAGATAATTTCTATTCACTGAGGTCTACAGAGTTCAGGTAAGTCATTACAATTAATAACACATAAATCCAGTGCTGCAGAAATATGGATTATTTTACTTTGGCTATTCTATTTAATCTTAAAATGAAGATATAATTTATAATAGATGTAATGTGCATATGCAAATGTAAATATAAAAATTTAAGTAGAATAAGTCATACAGGTTAGGAGGTTTTCTTAAATACATGAACTATGAATATATTATATGAAATAACATTTTTGACTAAAGAAGGTAAAATTTCTCAATTAATATTCAGTAAATTTCCGTGATAATTTATGTCAAAAGATGTTTAATCTTTATTCAATTTTCTTTTATTAGTTTATCATTAAAGATTTTGTAATTTTATATTAAATGATATTTACACAGTATTAAATTTTTCACTGTCATGAATAAAACTGTGATAAATATCTTTGCAGCTGAAATGTTGCAAACTTTCACAAATATATTTTGGAATGCATTTATAAAACCATGATTTCCATGATTTATTTACATATTTATTTATTATTTTTTATTGATTTGATGATTTTTAAATACAGTGGAATTCATTACAGTTCATGATTTATTTTTCTAACACTTTTAATAGCCCCCAGATATGTTTTGCCAATTTTGACTCCCAACAATAGAAGAGGAGAAGATCAAATTTCCTATTTCTTCCAACATTTTATAAAATACTATCTTATTTGACAGATAAAACCTAGCTGTTACAAGAGATAACAGTTTCAAAAATGTGTCTATGTAAAATTTATGTAGATTTTTGTGTAAAATTGAAAACAACCTGAAACTAATCTAATCTTCTTTACAGTGGTCCGAACAATCTATTTGAGGAAAATACAAAGGAAAACAAGTATATATACAATGATATCACATTTTAAATGAATTACAGTTTTTAATTGAATTTTTTGTTTCCCTGAACACTCTAAAGAGATAAATGGAAATAGCTTCCCATTAATGAATATATCTACAATAAATCAATTCCATCCATACCTTTATGATGGATGAAGAGATTCTTTGCTGCAAAATAAAAGCCAAATATCTAAACTATAGACTGGTATAAAGTATAAAATATGTTAATATGTGATGATAAAGATGCCAAAATTTATTGATTAAGAAACATGTTATGCTTATATTATCTGGAAAATAAAAATAATGATAAATAGAGTTTTGTGTATTTTGTCCATAACCAAGGTAAAAATTGAAAAAAATCATTTGGAAAAACCTAATAGGTAAAAAGGGATTAATATAATCATTGAACAGTTCTAAACTTACTTTTGCAAATAAAGTACTGAATCAGTTTTTACAACTAAATATTTAAAAGAATAAACTGAAATCGAGTACATTTTACAAAATACGAAAGGCCATACTACCACCTAGTGGTTAATTGTGATGCTCAAGGGTAACATTTCCACCTTCAACTATTAGAAACTGTGATCAAGGGAGGTGATGGCAGAATATTCTATAGTAAAACAAGTTCAGTAGATACCAAAAATTGATTATTACTTAGTAATTATTAGTAAACATTTTATATTTTATTGCCTTTACCTTAGAAGCTTAATAGTTATAGGAAAAACATTGTTGATAGGAGGGGTAGAAGTGACTATGGAAAAATCATTATGACATCTTAACTTCCTAAGAAACCAGCAAAGATAAAAATTGCTTTTGTGAAAAATATGCCAATTAACTTTTAGAGAATACTAAACTTATATATGCTACATTTAAGACTTACAATGTTAAGAAATAGACTTATACTTTTTTCATATTTTGCCATATATGATGTATATTTGAATAAGCCATATTAATAATAAAATTGAACTTAAAATTGAATTTAGTGTTTAAAGAAAAAATATTTTGAAGATACTTAAGAGAATCATGCAAGAGAACAAAAAGAAACCAATAGGAAAATATTTTTAATGAATATATATATATATATATATATATATATATATATATTATATATATAAAATCAACATCCTGCTACAAATTCACTGAAGTATAGAATGCTTTGTTCTTTATAGCAAGCTACAACTTTTATTCAGTACCATGGTGCTAGTTCAAGAAAAGGAGACACATTGATTAATTTATTCATTAATTCACCAAATATATAATGAATATATTCTAAGGGCCATCAATGTGCTAGGAGCTGGGGATGTCAGAATGAAAAATTGAATCAAACTGGAAGAGTTTCTGTTCTTCTGGACTTACTTTTATTGGAACAAAGAGACACATATAAGAAAAAATGTAAGATTAAAAATGGAAAGCCTTAGAATTAGGGGAAGAAAAAATCATGAAATATCTAGAGGAAAAGCATGTTTCATTAGCCATAGTGAAAATGTGTTAATGGCAAAGAAATGGGCCTGCCATGCTCAGGTACTGTAGAGTATCTCTTTACATCAGTAAGTGGGAGTAGGGCAGGTGAGAAGGACAGCCTGTGATTCAGTTAAGCAGCTGCAGGGGCTGAATAGAAAGATCATTTTCCCTTGCATTGTCTCTGTGATGATTGTTAGGAAGTGACATACAAAACAGGAATATCATCTGTAGTCATTTCAAAGTATCATTTTACATTTATTTCTTAATATGAAACAGTGTAAATGAATCTTTGTTGCAGATAGATATGACAATTGCCACCTTTTTCAACCCATAAATATATCATTGGTGATAGTGAGATAATCTTATATTATGCATTTTTCTGACATGATTTTAAATAAATACACTTACAAGTTATTCTTACAACAGTCCCCCAAATGCCCCAAAATGTTTATTTTATATAGAAATGATCACACAAACCCAGAATTATAGAATGACAAACAAGGGATCTGATTTGGATATGGCATAATAATCTATTTCATGTAAATCAAAAAATCAAAGAAGCGTATCAATAGGGGTAGGGAAGTGGTATTCTTTTTTCTTTCTTTTTATTTTATTTTATTTTATTTTTTTTGCACTAAGGATTGAACCCATAGGCACTTAACTACTGAGCAAGATCCCTATCACTTATTTATTTATTTATCTTTGTTTTGACACAAAATATTAGTAAGTTGCTTAGGGCCTTATTAAGTTGCTGAAGCTGATTTTGAACTTGAAATCCTTCTTCTTCAGCCTTGAGGATTCTGTACAGGCATGTGCTACCATACTGGGTGGGGATGGGGATTTTTAAGATTTAATAGAAATCTCATCTAAGTAGTATGTGAGATAAATAAATTTTGAAGGATGCTAAATTAAAGGCAATAAAAAAGAGATTCCTTGAGATAATTAGGAAAATATAAACAGATAATAAATATTTGCTGATATTTAAAATTAATAAAAATTTTGCAAAGCAAAAATAGTAAAGGATTATCTCTTCATTATTAGGTAATGTATGATGATTTTTTTGATGATTTTTAATTATGATATTCTCCAAAGGCTGTAAATGACATATGGTTGATTTCAAAAAACATCCAAGAAAGATAGTGGAACTTTTAGTAGGAAAAGATGGAGTGGTTGTACTTTACCTGTCCCTAAGCAGAAAAATCTGAATATCCCTGTTTGTTTATACTTCACAGATTTGTTGGTATCTGTTTATTTTTTAAGACTGTTTTTCTTTATGTTTTATTTAGTTATCTATTGCTGTGTTCTTAATACATTGATTTTCTTTTTAATGGCTTGGTTTCATTTACTGTTCATAGAAAAATACAAGAGGTACAATTGAACATTATTAATATGAAATTTTGGTAGACATTAACAGTTCCTCCAAAATGACTGTACTGACTTACTGGCAGTTTACAGAAGATCCTCTGAAGCATACCTTTTGCACAGCTCAATATGCTTCACATTTGCTTTGTCTGATTTTAACTACTTTGAACTTAAAATATTTTTTTAAATATGCGGTATTATTATCTCAGTATAATTTTATTTGTATTTCTCAGGTGGTAAAAATTTTTATTAGTCTTTTGCATATATCATTTGTGTGTGTATGTGTTTGTGTGTGTGAAATGCCTTTTCAAGAATTTAGACCATTTTAAATTAACAGTCTCATTTTTATTTTTTTGTGTATGAGGGATATGTGTTTATACATGTATTGTAAATACTTTCTCCTGGAGAATTTGTTACTAGTACCCTCTGATAATGAGCTCTTTTGATAAAACTAATAAATTGATTAATTAAGTGAGTACACTAACTGACTTTTATTTTCCTTTTATCAAATGTGTTCAGTATCATTTAAAAAGGTAAATGTTGTTCATTTCAGATTTAGATGATATTCCCCATTGCTATTTCCCACTTTATTTTTTTTTGACATAACTTCCCTATTTACATATATGAATACAACATCGTTTGCATACACAATTGGGATCCTAATTAGACTAAGATATACTCCATGTTTCTACAAATATGACAAAATAGATTCTGTTGTCATAAAAAAGAATAAATATTTAATTTTAAAAATAAATATATTGGAGTGTAAATAATACTTTTGTTTAAATCAGCATATTTCAATAACAGGTGTTCCCTTTTGCTTACTATCTCTTCAAAGTGTAACCACTCTCTTGAAGTCTCATAGAACTCTGGGTTGTAACCACCACCCTGATGTCTAATATGTGAAATATGTCTGGGAAATGCAATCAATGTCATATCTACACTTTTGTGTCAGGCTTCTTTTTATTCATGATTTATATGACATTTAGTATGCTCTCATCTTTATACAGAGTTGTACTGTTTGGAAATACCAGAATTTGTAGACCATTCAAGAGTAGAACACTGCATAATTTACAGATTTTTATTATTATGAATGTTAATAAATCTGATAATTTTGGGTGACAATATTCCAGTTCTGTTTCACATACAAATAGTAATAAAGTGGTTGTGACATAACATATATTTTGTTTCATACAAGTAGGCATAGCCCAGTTTCCAAAGTAATTTAGTAATTTATATGCTCAAAGCAACGTAGGAGGAATCCAGTTGAACTAAATTCCCACCAACTTTTGACCTTCCTTTTAATTTTAGCCTTTCCGCTACAGGTGTGTTGATATTTTATTATGGTTTAAGTTTGCATAAATACTGATTCATAATGTAGTTATATAAAATATTAATTTGTTACTTTATCAACTAAATTTGTATGCATAAGTGGACTGAGTGTTAAAAGCTTCCTCCATTTTTCTATCAAAGTGTCTTAGTGATTTTTATGAGATTATGTAAATATAATGTTAAGTCTTAAATCCTAAATGGTTTAAAATATTTTGTCTCTTTAGAGTTTCTTTAAACCTTATTGTTGGCCATACTAAGAAATGATTTTTATTATTTCATTTTCAGGTTGGGATCCATAATTCAGTCAGAATTGAAATTTATCCTTGGTGTACAGTCATGTTCTGGAAAACTCTTTCTATAGTTATCAAATTGATCCAATATTAGATTATTATGGAAAGATTTCTAATTTTAAGCCTGCCCTGTGGTATAACCATCTTTATATATTTGTATATTTACATTTTTACTCCATTCCATTTTCTTATAATTTTGTTTTGTCTGTCTTTGTTAAGAGCATCCAGAGAGAGTTACCATGAAAATATTGTTATAATTTTACTAGATTTTTGAAAAGTCATGCTATTGGGTAATTTATATTTTCTGGCTTAATTTATCTTCTTAATTAAGATTTACTTTGACTTATTGATTTTTTGCATTTATGTATAAAAAGTTTATAATTTTTATGTTGAATCTTGTCATCAGAAGTTGCTGAGTTGTCATGAATAAGTGAATATGAACAAAACTGGGTAGGAAATATGTTTTTTAATATTGAGCCAATTATGTATGAAAAACTATATTTTGTATTTCTTGAAAATAAATTCAATTTATTTGAAATGTATTGAAATGTACTGCATAAAGTTTTTATTTACATTTTATTATTATATTTGCATTTATATTTGCCCCAAAGGAATGAAAATATTAGTGATTTTTGTAGGTTGTATTTTTTTGAAAATATAATTTTCTTACTAATATACAGAAAAAAGTTCTTTGTAGTTGATTTCGTTGATTTTAGTTCTCAATTCACTTAATTGTAATTGTATAACTATGGTCACTTTGATTGTTCTATGTGCATAATTATGTCATCCATAATAATAGTTTCATTTCTTCGTTTATGACCTCTTTAATTTTTATTCATTTTTCTTTATTTTACTAACCAGAATTTCTAATTTTGTACATATGGACAAAAACAATTTCAGAATTAAAAATGAATACTCTCAATGATTGGAACATGGTTCATGTTAACATGTCAAAAGATTTTATGACAGACATAATTAAATCATAAATATACTTATATAAGCAATCACATTCTCAGAAGTAAAATATTTAAAATTATTTTTAGAACAATTTCATTATTTTTCTTTGAATATCTTTCATTAGATCTGAATAATCGTTACTTATTATGGTAGATTGTGAAGTAAGTCATTTTTGTTAAGTAAAAGAGTTACATAGAGAGAGGGAAGCAAAGTGAGTATGACATATAAAGATATATTTTGTAGGGTATTATTATGGAATGTCAAGTAGATCTATGGGTTGTAATAGTAATGGGTCCAGAAACAGACCCACATATGCATAGATGGCCCACTCTCCTTTGAAATAGAAAAAGTATAATTTTATGGTCTGTGCTCAAAAGCATATGCACAAAAATGATCCTCAAATATTATACCCTGCTGTAAAGAGATATCAATTTAATAAAATTCTGAGTTTTCAATATGTACTATAAAAATATACAGCTTTTACTTGAAAAAAAATACATTAAAAAATAATTCTCTAGTATAGACTGCTATAGCAAGATGCCATAACTGGGTTGCTTAACTGACAATCATGTATCTTCCACAGTTTTGGAAGCCCAAATATCCAAGACCTATAATGGTATCACTTATCCAGTTCCTGGTGGTGCTTTAGTTGGTTTACAGAGACCATCTTCTCATTTATTCTTATATGGCAGAAGAGAGAGAAAGAAGGGGAAAAAAATGACCTATGATTCCCTTTCTCTTCTTACAAGGATGCTAATCTCATCATGAAGGCTCTATCTTCATGAAAAACTATCAAGTACAGTCTGAAAATGTTAAATAGAAAATTCCAGAAATAAATCATAAGTTATAAATTGTACACTGTTCTGTGTGGCATGTGAATACATCAGTCCATCCTCTATCATTCCCTGGGATATGAATTATACTTTGTCCAGCATATCCATTCTATATATGTTGCCCATCTGTCAGGATCCTAGTAGGTGTCTCAGTTCTGAGGTCAGCTGATACAGCATTGCATTGTTTCTGTTCAAGTAACTTATTTTGCTTAATAATGGTCCCAAAATGCAAATGCAGTAATGCTGAGATCTGGGATAGGCCACAGAGAAACTGGAGGTTTTGTTTATGTGAAAAATAAAAATTCTTGACTTAACAGGAAAGAAAAAAATTATATGCTGAGATTACTAAAATATACAGTAAGATATTGCCAATCTCTTAACACACCCAATTTAAAAATTAAATTTTAGCGTAGGCATGTATAGGAAAAACAGTGCAATCTAATACTGATAGTTAAGGATGTGCTGTATACGTATTGTTCCCCAAAATTATATCACATTCTGACATTGTGACCATTGCAAACCATAATTTGTAAAAGAACAATCAATTTTATTTGCACATTGACTACATCCCCACATAAAGAAACATTTTTTGGAACCTATCTATATTTTTTGGGATCCTTGACTGTATGTATATATGAGGTTTGGTACTACCCATTCAGGTATCCTGGGAGTGGAGTGTTTAGAACATATTCCTGTGGATAAAGGAATAGCACTGTGCCTCCCAAGGGTCAGGGGTTCTACATAAATATTGAAGAGAAACAAACATGCAGTTCACATAAATTTAAGGTTTTATAATAGAGAAAGATTTCTTATTTAATTTAAAAAGTTGTTTTCTTAAAGAAAAAAATCAAAAGCATACATATTAAAATTTTTGAAATGGTTTCTGAAAGGACACATTAAGAAAATTAAAAGAATCATAATAAAAATATATGTTTAAAACATGCCTGTGTAAAAAATGTGTATGCAATATACATAAAGAAATATTATAAAACACATATAGCATATTTTTAAATAGGCAAAATATTTAAATTGTTACGTTACAAAAATGTATAATTAAAAGACCAAAGCATATGTAAAAAATATTGCTCAATATCATGAATCTTAGGAATGCAATATCACATCTATTGTTGGTGGGAGTATAATTTGCTAAAACTTTGAAAACTGTTTGGTGGTGTCACTTTAAATCAGTATTATGAAACCAGTGACAGAGCAATATCATTTCTAGTTTTATTCCCAACACAAAATAATGTCTATATATTCTCCAAGACAACTGTATCTCATGTCTGAAGTGGCATTTTTCATAAGTATATAAGCATACACAAGTAACCTTGTCATATTTCAGTTACTGAAATTGATATATTTTGATCAAGAAGTATATAATAACAATGACAAAGAATGACCTATGCTTGTAGACAATTACATGAATAAAACTTGCAAATTATTATTGAAAGAAGCTAAAAAAGAAGACATACTCATATTTTATTTATGAGTTTCAAATCATACAAAAATGACCTATGTTTTTAGAAATCAAATCATGGTTCAGTGACTGTAATGAAGTAGCATGTGCTTCCAAGGTTTTGATAATGTCATTGTTGTGCCTTTGATCTCAGTGTTTATTACATGGCATTTTTTTTTCACTTCCTGATCATGGTTCTAGGTGCACCAACCATATTTGCATTTTTTATCATTATATGTGTATTTCATCTCAGAAATAACATTATTTTAAATTAATATAAATTGCTTAAAATGCCATATTTTAATAGTCTTATGAGACTAATAGTAATATTCTTATGTTATTTATTTATGAAATAATTTTATATAAAACCAACATCATAGAATAATAATTACTGTGAAGTATTTCCCTAATATGTTCTTATTTATGTTACTTATTTCTGTACTATATTTTTTGATCAATCCCTTGTCATGATTTCTTTATTAAAAAAAAAAAAAAAAAAAACATTGTGGAGCTAATGCATTTCCAGCTCCATTTCATGAAATGATAGTTGGAGAAATAGAATCCCATGTATTTCAATCCAAGTTATTGTGAATCAAATGGCATCTTTTAGAGATCAGATGCTAAATGCACATAATTTGCATTTATAGTTGTGAAGATGCTAAGAAAAACTCAGTGTAAACTCAAATACATTTAGGAAGGGTTGGGAAGGACCAGCACTGTAGTAACTAACAGCCCTGGCATTCCATTTGAGCTGAATACTGTGAACTTCTATGCTTCCTAGATCTACATTGTAACCAAAATATCCCCAGAGGTATAAAGATTCCAGTACAATAAACTTCTCATTAATGTCATCCTTATTGGCCTTTATTTCTCTCTCACATAAAATTTTTTGTATCAAAGGCTTTTTTCAAATCAACTTAATTCAATATTAACCGTGTAATGGAATGAATGTCATATAACAAAAGCTCAGTAGTACATTTACTAGATTGTTGATTTTGGGGAGAAGGACTTGACAAGAATTCACAGTTATTGCCTTAATGTCTTTGCAAATGTATCAAATCATAAGTTAGACCTAGAAAAAGAAAACAAAAGTAAGCTCTACCTGTTTATGTTTTCCAAATTAAAATTGTTTCTATTAAGATATATAGAAATAAATTGCTTTATTTTATTTATAATTGAGAATGTATTTTTATTGAAGTAGTATTTGCTGTTTATCTTTAATGATGTATAAAATTTTCTTTATTCTTTTGTTCTTTATTTAACTGCGATAAGCTTTTCAAATAGGAGTATAAACAGGATGACAGTGGTCGATTTTGTTAGATAATATTTTTGTTTTCCTTCAAGAATCCAGACTGTTGAAGCCAGGCAGTCAGAATATGATAGGTAAATCGAGTCAGGTGGAAGCAAGGAGGCCAATTTGAGTGAGTCCAGGAAGTTGGAGGGATTGAAATGCTAATGCCTTCAGAGTCCTTCCTTCACCCTTATCAAGATAACCTGCCCCTGCTCCAACCTGTTGTTAAGGTAACCTGTCCCAGGGATGTACATCCCTATGCCCCCTTTCTGCCCAGATCACACCACCTTGACCTCTCCAGTCCATCTTCTTCTGAACTTTTGTCCATCCCACCAAGCATCTCCTGTGCCAAGTCATGATGCAGAAAGGAGAGAGATACAAGGAACAGAGCAGGAGAACAAAGGAAGTCTTAAGACATAAAAATAGCAAAGCCCCTCAATTCTGGGAATATCAGCTATGGCCTCCTTCTCCCTTCTGGGAGAAGTCTGTTACCACTTTCTAAATAAACACTGCTTTATATGTTCTCCTTGGCATGCTTCTCTAGTGTTATACTTCCACATGGGAGGGAGCAGAACTCCTCACTGATAACGAGCATTATAAATGTCACTTAGTCTTTAACTCTGTCTATGTATAATATACAGTAACTGTTATTCTATCCATTTTTTCCAAATAATATTTATTATTCCTTAGGAATTAAAATGTGTAGGATTTCCCATCAGCAACTCAAATGCATGTGGAAAAAAAAAAAGAAAGAAAGAAAAAGCAAGAGCAGCAACTGGAGCAAAAATTAAGAGTTTACTTGGAGGGTCTTTGCTGCAAAATTGACTTTTTATTTTCCTATATCAATGACGTAAGTTACACTAAAGAACTTAAAGGTATCTTACATCAGTTCTTGCTCATTCAACTACATTGTCAACCATAGCCAAAACTCCTAAAAATAAGCAAAGAAAAACAAAAGGACACTTAAATATCTACATATTTTAAGTTTACAACAATTTAGAAACACTACCAATAACTCTGTTACAGAGAATAAAAGTTCCACTGTTTCTCATGCTCCACTAAAAACAGAGGTTAAATTGGTGAGGGAATACATATTTATTCAAAGTTGGCTTCAAGGAAGATTGAGGAGATTTTTTTTTTTTTTTGCTTCAGATCTCCATCTTTAGGGTTTCAGAGACTTAGACAGCTTTTATGAGAGGGAAGCCCAGTGGGGAAAAGTCAGGGAGACTCATCCTCTCCCAAGAACATCACCTCTTCTACTACCTCAGTCTCAGAATCTCTGAAACCGTCTGTTATTAGATATGAGGTATTCCACAAAAGCTCATGTATGAGACAATGCAAGAACATTTAGAGGTGCTGGTGCAGTGGCATGCGCCCATAATCCCAGGGACTCAGAAGGCTGAGACAGGAGGATCACGAGTGCAAAGACAGACTTAGCAAAAGTGAAGCACAAAGCCTCTCAGTGAGACCCTGTCTCTAAATAAAATACGAAACAGGACGGGGGATGTAACCCAGTCATCAAGGATCCCTGAGTTCAATCCCCAAAACAAACAAACAAACAAAAAAAAAACAGGAAAACTTTTAGAAGTGAAATGATTGGGGTTTGAGAGCCTTAACCCAATCAGTGCATTGAACCATTGTTACATTTTAACCGGATGGTAACTGTGGGCAGGTGGCAGGGTGTAGCTGCAGGATGTGATTCACTGGGGTCATGCCATTGAGGTCTATATTTTGTGAGCTGAACTTAGCTTTCTAAACTCTCTGCTTCCTTTTATGATGTCCTGAGCTGCTATTCCCCACTTTCACCATGATGTTCTTACTCACCTTTGGCCCTGTGGAAAGGGGCTGGCCATCAATGGACTGAAACCTCTGAAATTATAATTGCCAAATAAACTTTTTCTTCTTTCAAATTGTTCTTTTCAGGTCTTTTGGTCACAGTGACAAAAATATCTGAGTATAATAAACATCAAAGAGAATCTAAACCTCCAGGTCCAGCATCCACATTTTCTTTTTAAAGATAAGAAGAGATCCACGAAGAGGGCATTGTTTAAAATTTGGAATACCATTGAGAAAATACATTAAAGATAGGGGAATAGTTAGGGAAAAGATTGGGAGGGAAGAAGAAGTAACTTTAAGAGAAACATCTTTCCAAAAGAACAAAAAGATATAATTTTGTTTAAAAATGCTGTTCCAAATTGTTCTGATACAAAAGCTTAGCTTCCACATTCACTCTCTCCCTACACTTGCAGTTATGAAAAAAAAAAAGCATAATCAAGAAGCATACATGACTAGTGGTCTAGAAGTCTCAGCTTACTTTTCTTGGTTTATTTCTTCTGTGCTAATTGGAGATGCTGAGGTGAAGGAGCAAAATGACAGCAGGAATTACAGAAGGATAGCTGTGTACTGTCAGGGCCCAACAAAGAGCTGGTGTTTCAGATGAACAGCTTCATGATCACACGTGACGTCTTATATTCCACATCTTTTCAGTATGATGCCATATTCAGAATGTTGAAACCCTTGTGTTATTATCTCAAGAACTGTCACATGCCTCCGGCAATATGGTTTTGTATTGCTGTGTGAAAGCACAGTTTCTGTGTTTATCAGACAGGGGGAAAAGACTCAAGATTAATCGCTAGATATCTGATTCAGTGAATAAAATTGATTAGGCCCTATTAGAAAATTTCTGAACAATACTATAATCATGGAGGCAACACTATCCCTACATTTTTCTAATTTTTGATAATGGCACTGAAAGTACTAATAGAGATACTTAAAATCTTTCTCACAGCTAACACACACACAGACAGACAATGGAAATGGGTATTGTGTAAAATTTATTATTTTATTAAGAAGGAAAGATTCCAGTGATTTGTATTAACCCTATCATTCAAAATCGTTAGGCCTACTTCATTGTTCATGGTCTAGGGAAATAAATTCCAGGATCTTTTTCATTAAAAATAAATGGTTTTTATCACCAGATACTTACAGTTTCCTTTGTGTGTTAGGCCAGAATAGCATCCTGGGTCTTTAAAATCAGCATCATTTTGTTAGGAAGTAGTAAGTAATAAACAGTGAAATGTGAACCGACAACATAGCAGAATCATAGGGTTTCTTGAAATTGCCTTTAATGAACAGTCAAGTAACTGGTAGAACAACAGGTGTACTAACCCTGAGAAGTAAGAGGTGGAAATAAAGGGAGTCAATTAAGAAATGCACCAAGAAGGAAAGATCAATGGGAATAAGTCCTGAGAGGGTCTAATAAGGTCACAGTAAAATTAGGATTTATACCCACAGGTTTTTCAAAATATTTCAGAAGGAAATTTTATTAATAGTGCAGGTGAACTAAGATGAACTCTGCCTTGTCATTGACCTCAGCACACACATTAACATAGAATTGAATTGTGGAGGAAGCCCCTCTTAATGGAATGGTCACCATGATAGTTCTGGAAAAACCAATTAGGGTCAAAAACTCCCCCACCCAACGTGAAGGAGGTGTAAAATTTTTGATGGGTAAAGAATGCAAAAGGTGGAACCCAGTTTTCCAGGTAAATATCAAATGGTAATAAGTTGTTAGTGAGCATTTTTCGTTCTCTGCTCTGAGATCTCTCTCTCTCTCTCTCTCTCTCTCTCTCTCTCTCTCTCTCTCTCTGTGTGTGTGTGTCTGTCTGTCTGTCTGTCTGTCTGTCTCTGTCTGTCTCTCTCTCAAGAGTGTTATTTGCTCAAGTTTCAAGATTTTCTTTTAGGCAGCATCAATAATGATGCTATTCTTTGGGCAGAGTTACACAGGTAAATACTCAGAGATTAGATCCTGGGAAAACTGGAGAAGTGAGCAGATTACATATGTATGGTGATTCTTCAATGTTGATTTTTAGAGAGACTGAAAATTAGAATCAGTTCCTGCTGGGAAATTGGTATGTGAATTTTACACTTTAAATTTTATGTAGGTTAATTCTGGTCTGTGAACCAAATCTAGCTCCATGCCTATTTTTCAAGGAAAGTTTTATTGAAATGCACCCAGTCATTTATAAATAGTCCATGGTTTCTTTTACATTCCAATGGCACAATTGAGTAATTGCAAAAGAGACCATGGCCAACATGGTCATAAATATTCATCTATAATGTGTAGAAAAAATGAGATAAGCCTTGCACTAAATATGTAGGTGTAATTTGACTTCCTGTACACTTCCTTTATCAGCTATAGATTTTCTTTACATAAATCATTTTTATTGTCTATACTAGTAAATATATATATGCATAATTATTATACATCATACGAAATTTCTATATAACATTCTAGTATTTTGTAAACATGTAGAATCCTAAAAAAATTCATGAAAATATATTCCCAAGTTCATTATGGAATACTTTGATTTAGCATTTCTGCTAAATTCTATATCTTTTTTTAAAGAGCTAAAAGTTAAGATTTTGAAGATTTTGAGAAGGTCAGAGGAGATATTTGCAGACAACTTCTCATTTAACTTGCCTTGCTATTAAGAATATGCATCACAATTGTGCCAACTCAGATTTCAGTGGCTAAGTTCTTCTAATTAACGTCTATCTACAATGCCCTGACCTCCAATGAGTTCAGGGAGTTTGATTCACTTGTAACTTCTCCAGGTCACACTCTCTGAAATTTTCATCTCACTAAAATTTGATAGGCATATACAGTAGGTTAGAAAAACATGTCCCCACACACAAAGTAGCAGATGTGAATATGTGTGTGTGTGTGTGTGTGTGTGTGTGTGTGTGTGTGTGTTTGCATGGGCATATGTATTGGGTTTATGAAGGTTGACAAAGATACCTCTGTTTCACTGCACTTTCTGTCCATTGCATATTTGACTTCTCAGCAGTAAGGTATATATTTATGAAGAGCTATAAATACCACACAATTTGTCATTCTTTCAGTCTGTAAAATATAAGCCCTAGCTAAATGCTTTCTTTCCAAGTAAATACTGATAACTATATGTGTTAATATATGAGCTTCTCCCAAGTTCCCGTTGTTCCTTGCCTAATTTTAAAACTCTTTAATATGACTTGAAAGTTCCTCCTGCCTATAATTTAATCTCATCATCCAAGATATGTCCTCTTGCTCAATCACAGAATAAAACTTGGTGTCTCTAGTCAAGGACTACATATATGATGATCCATTTCTAAAGTTATTTTCTCATGTTTTCCTCTCATAATGTTCATTCAAATTACTTACTACTTAAGACACACTAAAATACATCTGTAGAGAAGTGTAATATCTGCTGAAATGCAAATTATATTTGAAATGACTTATTCAGTGGGGGAAGCTCCTTGAGAGATGGGAAATGGCCTGCTAGGTACTACCTAGATAATTAACTCCAAAAAGTGGGCAAGGGGGCAAATATATACATGTTGAATACAAGGTCTTATCTCCCCAGTATCTTACATTGTTTTTCATTGTTTTTTATTAAAGCCCTGAAGTTAAATTTATTATAAAGTTAACATATCAACTAGTTTTTTTTTAATTTCAAAAATTGAATTATGATCTCCTTATAATGAGTTAATCAAAGTCTTTCCTTTTTATTCTCTATCTTCTCTAATGTTTGAAAAATATGAATGAGTTCTCAACACTGTTTTAATAAATGAGTTGGTATTAAATAATACCCAAACTCGAGATACAATTATGCATTCAGACAACTTATAGCTATTTGGACCCACAAATTTAACAGATACAGCTGGGACCTGTTGAAGTTCTCCAATAAATATTCTGGAAGAACACTTATGAATGTAAATAAGAGACAGCACAAAATAAGATTAATATCATAAGCCAGGTGAGTTGCATTTCTTTTTCTCTAACCAACATATAAGATTATTAGGTTTACATGCAAGACATGCTCCCATGGGCAACCTAGGCCTATGACAGAGAAACAAATCACTAGAAAATCTCAAAGCAATTATTTACTGCATTTTCAACATCTTGTACAGCTATAACATTAAAACAGTACAATTTTATTGAAACTAAATTTGCAGTAAATACAGCTTCCTTTTAAATTCAATAAAGCATATCTAAAAGCAATTAAGAATATTATCTGGGAAACTTTAATATGTTCCTTCATGAATAAGCTTTGTATAAATTGTGTTATTCTCCTTGTCATTACAAACAAATTACTTGCTGTAATCTCATAAGTGATGGTAACAAAAAAAAAATGTGCCAAGAAACCTGTGTTTATCCATACTACAACAATTTAATCTATAATTAAATGCATGTTTGTCTTATGCACTTCTTTCCCTCTCTACCTTCCAAATAATTTGCTTTTCAGAACAGTTTTTGTGTGTGTGTGTAAAAATATATAGTCAAAAAGAATTATTATTTAATATTATGAACTTAATATTTGAGTCCTTCCCAAATCCATAATTTGAAGACCTAATAAAAATTGGTCTTTGAGGTGGGCATTTGGAAAGGTTTCATGAGACCTTGAAATTGAGGCTGAAAGACAAGACCAGTGTACTTAAATGAGGAGGAGAGATGAGAACTCTCTTTCCGTGGTACCATGTGAGGACCAGATAAAGATTTCTATAAACCAAAGGTAGGTCTCATCAAGTCAGCCAAGTACAATATATTGTTATAATAGTCCATGTTAAGATACTCATAAACATATTTAATGCTAAGAGGAAATTTTGTGAGCAATTTTAATGGGAAAAAGGGAAGAAAAGTAAAGAAAAGCAAAGAGAGTAGATTCTTGTTATAATTTAAATTATAGAAGGAAAATATAATTCATTTAAGTCAATTAAATTTATCCTGTTAGTCCCTGTGTGGAGAGAGAATATATATATGGATTAGTGTGTTAGATCCAGTTACTTCTATCTTATCCAACAAAGTTAATATATATATATATCAAGAAAATCACAGGTGAAAGTAGTAACAAAAAAAGGCAAAATTCATAATAGTTAATCTATGGAACCAAAGTAGATGCCCATCAACAGATGAATGGGTAAAGAATTCTAGTATATAGGCACAGTTGAATATTACTCAGTCATAAAGATTGACCTTAAGACATTTGCCAGTAAATGGATGGATCTGGAAATTATAATGCTAAGTAAAATAAGCCAATTCTTAACAACCACAGCTTAAATGTTTTTCCTGATATGTGGAAGCTAAAACACAATAAAAGGGGTAAGGCAAAGAAGAGAAGTTCAGTAGATTAGACAAGTAGCCATAAGGGATTGGAGGTGGAATAGGAATAGGAAAGACAGTAGGATAAGTCTGACTTAATTTTCCCATGTATACATAAGAAAATACATAAGTGAATGTGACCTAATGAGAATAAGATATATTCCATGCATGTATAACTTTATCAAAGTGGATTCTACTGGCATGCATACCAAAGAACCAATAACAAAGGCTTCAAACAACATTTTGATGGAGTTTAAATGTAGCAAAAATTTTTTTCATCATATAATTATTGTGCATAATTCAATAAGCTGAATTTTACATGCATTATGTAAGACAACAGTTAAAGGGCGATGTTCGAGTTTATGGTAACTGGAACTTTCACAAAACAGTTGGTATATTTTGTCACTTAATTATAAAAAAAATGGAACCCATTATTGATTTCATTTCATATCAATGTAAGATAACAAAGTAGTAGATTTGTCAGAATGAATATGCCAGTTAATTCGTCTATTTTCATGATGATGAATTTCTCTTTACAAAGGACCTTAGTTCCTCCCAGATTCCCCTTACCAGATATCCACAGAATTCAAGATAATGTCCAAGGGAGAGCCCAATGACATATTCAGGTAATTAATCCCAGGCTCCTGTTCCTAACTTACATGCAGCCTTTATGATGCTTTGAAAATAAAGAAGGCAGCAAAAAAGGGTTATAAGCAGATATCATATGAGTGTAATGCATTTTTATTTCACTTATAATATCTCTGTTTTTTAAAGCTGCATGGCAGATTTTAATCAACACAAAAATTTCTGACAAAGTATACCTTAATTTCGAACAAAGAATTCAAATTCATTGAAAGGACATATGGGTGGGTGCAAGACAGACTTTTTCCATATATATATATGTTTTTCATTAAGCTAGAAAATAATGTAAAGTGTCTAAAATTCTCCAAGTCTTTCTTCTGTACAATGTAAGTTCTTTATGATCCTGGGAAGGTATGATAATTTTAGTAGCTGCTTCAAATTTTTGTACTTCTATTTTGAACATAAGAGAATTTGCTGAAAATGAATAAATTATTTGAAAGTAGACTGCTTTTGACTATAAACATTTCTTCTAAAAGTAGTATAAAGTCACTGAAGTTTATTATCATCATTGTAATAAAAGGGTTAATGTCAGGAATTGAGAACTATATAAAGATTTTTCAATAATTATTTTCAAGATATTTAATATATGCATGCCACTTGAGTTTGTGAGATATAATCTCACATTTAGTAAGTGGTTTATATAAAAGGAATGTTTTTCCATTGAGAACCACCATTTTAAAATCACTGCATCTCTCTTATAGAATACTCTTTTCGTAATCACAAAAAATACAATTACTACATCTGTCAATTATGTAAGATTTTCAAAGTTTATGTCCTATTTTTATCGTGGTACTTAACCTTTAATTTAAATATCATTGCATTTTCCTCAAAATACCATCTATCTTTAATGAGCTCTGCATATCACAAGCAAACCTTTTGTTAGTAAAAACTTGGGTGAATAATTATGATCTCATTAAAATGCGAAGTCTTTAGGGATTCTCCTAATCATAGTCCTGTTGATTTTCTAGTTGTTTAAGTTAGTGCAATATCTTTCATCATTCTAGAATTGAAGAGCAATAGCATGTTCAATGTATGTAAAATGTACAACATTAAAACATAGGTCACATTTGATGTCACTTCATGGTCACAAAAATAATTGCCAGGCAGTTTCCTCTTAGGATGCTTGTACATAAAAATGTATAGATTTATGGTTTCTCAATCTAAATAACATTTCAACATAAAGTTTTTTGACTTACTACTTTATGAACAGCCTCAAATTCATATCTGTAAATGGTAAAATCTAGTTATAGAGACCATTAATTTTCTATGCTTTAGAAGTAGTAACTACCAGTAAGCTTAAACTGAGTCCTTGATGCAGCATAGAATCTCTACTGAATGTGTTTTGTATGGTGAATTTTCAACTTTAATAATTTCAGTTCACTTGAGTATGTTCACAATATAACTAAGACACTTCTGTTGGAATAATAAATTCTAGAGTGTGGCTCCATCTTATCCCCTTCAACACACATCTGGAAGTGACAGCCTGAACTATGTAGCATGTTGCAACCAACAGTCACAGTCTAAAGTCTTATATCACTGAACACTTTCTAAACCTGACCCTTTATCAGAAAATCATAGAGTTTTATGTTTTTTATTAACATTGACATCAAAGACAAATGAGTATGGGAATGAAGCACACCAGTCAGATCCAAACTTTCTATTCTGAAATTCTATGGACAACCCAATCCTCAAACCTCTCTTAATTGTGTCAATTAATTAAATACAGAGGTCTTAAGATTCAGAATATGTATTTACAGAAAGAATTATTGCAGCGTCTTAGTCACTAATTGCTCCCCATCTCTAACACATTTTTACTGAAAATCATAAATTTCTATGTCACACAGCAGACGTAAAACTTTGCAAACCTTGATTACTGTAATTCTTCAAGGTACTATATCATTGTATAGTGTTGCATAACAAAATAGAGTAAGTTTTTACTTATATGAAATATTTATTTATCTTTAATGCAACAAAATTGTTACTTCAAATATAGTTTGTTTAATTATAAAATTCAGTGAAACATTTTACATCAATTTTTATTACAAAGATTTAATCCACAGGACTACTTCACAATACCTATATAATTTAGTTGTTCATTAAATAACTGTATAAGTGTTAGCTCATATTTAGGCTTTTTAATTTTGTGGAGAACAATAATATTACTGTCTACATTATGGAATTGAAGTAATTGGAAGGGAAGAAATGTTCACATGTCAGTAAAATCATGAACTACTGAGAAATATATAAGCAATTTTCGTAAATGATGAAATGCTCTATTTTAACTATTTTTTTCTGTGCCATAATAAATGTATTCAGCAGTACCTTAACTAAAAAATATTACTTTTTTTGTCCAAGTAAATCTACATGTACAGTACAGAAACTATTATCATCACAAGTTGATTTGTAAATCTGCCAAAGATTTGAGGATAATGATGATTTCTCAATAAAAATCCAGACCTTTCCATCTCAGAATATTAAGCTAGGTTATATGGAGGACTTAAAGAACATATCTGAATATGAGGAAAATTTTTATAATGACACAACTATATAACTTGAGAAGAATTTGAAGTGAGATTAATTACTTTATTACTTCCAAGGCACTTGCAACACAAAGAAATACTTGAACCCAAAGCACTTTATTATATTAGAATTATCTGACAGTATTTATAATTTTGACAAACTTCCTAAATAATACTTAATGAGAATGGAAATATATCACTAAATATTATATTAATTTACTAAATAATCTACCTAAATCTTTTCAAAACCCAGTAAAATTTTGATGCATTTAATTGAAAATCAACTCATAGATGCTAATTTATCACTTGAAAGTGATAGTGTTAAATCGTGTATATATAAATTGAAGTAAAACTTTTTTGTTGTTCTTATTAGAATACACTCCAAATAGCAACTCTTTTTTTTTTAAAAAAAAATCATCTTGCATCATCTCTCCTTAAAGTGGTTAACTATTTCCTAGGTACAATTAAAGTGCTATTTTCTAAAAAATAAGTTAGTGTTCTTTGAAAAATAATTTTAGGAAGAAATATTAACATATTTAAATATGTTAATAAAATACATTTATATCTAGAAACAAGTATAATCTTATATTCAATATGATTTTTATTTATTCTTTTAGTTGCATGTGACAATAGGATTCATTTTGACATCATGATTAAAGGCATGGAATATAATATATTCTAATGCATTCACCTGTATTTCCCCTTTTCCTCCCCTTGTTCCCTTCCCTGTAGTCTATTTCTCTTTTTGTTATTTACTTATAGATTTTTTTTCTTTTTTAATTAGTGTCTTGTGGATGTACCTGATGATGAAATTTACTTTGGTACATTCATGTATTTACATAGGAAAATTAGGTCAGTTTCATTCCACTGTCTTCTTTCTCTATCCCATCTCTTTTCCTTTCCCTTTATTACTGTTTTATAACCAAGAATTTCTAATGAAATATCAATATACTTCTTTGAAATTTCACAGAGTGCAAAGAGAATATTAAACAATGTTAAATTCCTTCTTATTTTGGCATATTAAATTGATTTAAGCAAGCCAGCTCCACATATATTATTTATTCATTTATTTTTCCACAGTTATGACTATATTAGTCAGCTTTTTCACCACTATGACAAAAAAGATTTGACAAGTACAATTAGAGGAAGAAAAGTTTATTCTGATGCTGACAGTTTTAGAGTTCTCAGTCCAAAGACAGCTGCCTCCATTTCTCCAGGCTCAAGGTAAGGCAGAAGAACATCATGGCAGAAGGGTGTGGCAGAGGAAAGCAGATGGGAACCTGGCAACAGGAAGCAGAGAGAGAGAGTTCTGCTCAGTAAGGACAAATTAAAACCCCCAAAGGCACACGCCCAGGAGCCTACCTTCTGCTACTGGACTTCCCTATAGTTACTACCAAGATAATTCTATCAGGGGTTTAATGCACTGATTAGGTTAAGCCTCTTATAGCTCAGTCATTTTAACTTTAAACTTTCTTCATTGACCCACACATGAGCTTGGGAGTCACCAAATACCTAAACAATACCACTTTGAGTGCCTACAGGTCTCTACCTCTAGATTCAAATAGGAATTTAACTTTTCTTATTCTCAAAGAAATGCCTTAACTGAAGGTGTGATTTGGAGAATAAAATGCACACAAACAATAACCCTAGCGCACCACTTGTTAGTTTTGTGATTTTATGTAAACAATTTATTTAGCTAAAAACTTAGTACCTTAAAAATGGTAATAATAATAAGAGAACATAAATATATTTAAGAGTTCTCACACTGAGAAAGGGAGACCATTTCTGGTATCATGTGTCTGGACTAGTTTTGAGCCATATAGTGGATCTGAATAGAGACATATCCAAATTCAGTAGTATTCAAGAGCATTATAGTAACTTGACCTTGGGAACCCAGAGCCACTTTGTATAAACTTTAACTAACTTGCTGAATCACCATGTAAATTCAAGTACCCAATCAAAGGAGTTTTAAGACTATACAGAGAGTGACAGTGGTTCAGATGTTTTTGGCCTTCCAGCTGCCACATCCCAGTTGAGGCATATGAACTTTTGGTACCTCCATTTGTAAACAGCCACCAACTGAAGGTCATCTAATTAATATTAGGAGAAGCAAAAGAATTGCTCAGTTCAATTTATTAACCCACAAAATCAAAAGGCAGAAAAGAATGTTGACATGTGCCTAAGTATGGGGGCATAGTTTTATTTAAGTAGACAACTAGAAAAATAAAAACCTTGATTTTTTTGAGACTAAGAAAGTATATGTATAATCCTTAGCAAATTAGAATGACCAGCAAATGTATTTTCTGGTAATTATTGGTGAATATTCTTGCCATGAGTTCAGTAGAGTAGGAAGAGCTGAGTTCTTGATGGGACTCAAATCAATACCAGCTTTATTAGGTTGTCTGCAAAAGCAGTATCAGGAAATATTTAAAAATGTGTAAATTAAAGAGGCAGGGCTAGAGGTAGTTTCTAGTAGTATTGAAGAGCTTTAGCTGTGAATAGAAAACACAGACTAGGGAAGGATGTTAGACATATGGAGTGGTGACTTCTCAAGCATAGATAAGAAAGAGAAAATAAAGATGAAATGGGGAGTACAAGGATAATTGTGCTGGTCTAGGAGAGTATCCAATTGATAATCTTTACAGTGGATGACAGGGATCCTCTAGATCTACGTATTGTGTGTCTAACAAATCTTGAGGCCTGCCTCACATCCCAGTGGTTCATTTTCACCTGCAAATTTTATAGCAAATACTGAACATGACTGAGTACACTGACCTTATTTTCTCTGCACTTAGTTATCCACTGCTTTCTTTTCCAGAAACTCTACAATACAGATGATGATGGAAATTGATCAGCCTTGAGTGCCATGTGTAAACCTCAGGAGGAAATGCAAATCTATTGTACCAAAGCTGAGCACTAGGGAAAAAAATCCAATGAATTCACATTTTCCTCTAAGATTTAAGAATACTGAGATTGGTATCTTCCAATAATACTGAAAATTACTTCTCTCTAAGGATTGTATAATTGGATTTGTAATTTCATAGCTGATGTTATTTAAGGGCTATTTTTTATTAGCAAGAAATGGGCAGTAGCTTCCCAAAAGTTGTCCTCCATAAACATTTCTTTCCTACTCTTCATGGCAATTGAACATCCCACTCAGACAGACATTTTCTTGTTGTTGCTCATCTAATGCCTATAACTCTCCAAAATTGGAAAGTGACCAACAACTGAATCAAGGTCTGCAGACCCCATGTTAGCCAGAAACTTTGTGGAGACTTTTTGTGAGGTAGTGCTGTGATGGAGATTATGGCTGATAACTAACTCACACTGATTAGTTGATTAAAAAAATAGAGACAAAAAGCAGCTAAGCTATTTTAATTTATCTTCTATCTACAGAGCTGATTCCCTGTTTGGAAATTACCTGATTCTCAAAATTCTTGTATCTGACTTTTGAATTCCCTTGTTGCCGCGCAGTCTGGCTGGGCACAAAATCACGAGCCACCACACACCTTGTAGATTCAAACAGCAACTCTTTATTCTCGAACTCTCACTGGCACTCTACACACAGGTTCTGGGGAAATCCACGTTCTCGCAAAATCCACGTTCTGGGCAAAATTCACGTATTCCTCAAGGCTCTGAATTCCAAATACTCTCTGAATCCCAGGAGAACTCAAGGGGAACTCAAGGCAGCAGGATACGCCCTATTCCCAGCAGGGTACACCTTAAACCTGGAACCGCCCTAAACCTAAGGAGCAGGATACTCCCCAATCCCTGATCCGCCCTAAACCCGGATCCACCCTGGTCCTTGAGCAAGGTCACCTTACTCAAACATACATGCAATGTCACTGCAAATGACCTGGGTCCAAAGGCAAGCCCATATCTACAATGGAAAGTCCTTCCTCTAAGCAACATGGGGTAGGCTGACAAGAAAATTTCGATGCGTCATTCCTACTTGGCAGTGGCTCTCAGCACCTTGTTTCCATTATTCTATCTTTCATAGCTTTTGATACCTGGTATATGGATATGGAATATAGATTTTATTATCTCTCATGTCTTGTCATCAGCTATGAATTAGAGTTCTGACTTCTGTGTTTAGAAATACAGGAGTGAAATATAGTATTCATTAAGGCAATCAAAACATCTATTTTTTTTCAAATGTTTATTAAATGTAGTTGTAGTGACCTCACTGTATAAATTACTCTGCTCTATTAACATAAGAATTTTTTACCAATATCTTTGACCTTAATTTATGGTATATATTTGTGAAATACTTTTTATGTAGTCACTATATTCTTAAACTAGATTTATTTTTAAATTAGCTGTCCAAAAATCTATAGGAATATAAAAGTAAGCTGAAAAAATAATGAGTCACAATTATATGAAAAACAGACTTAGTTTGTTCTTGTTGATGACTATACACATATATCAATAAGTAACACTTAAGCCATGGAAAATAAACTTAGTAAAAATTTAACAATAAATATTATTATTCTATTTTGTATTATAGTCTATTAGCAAGAAAAAGAAAGAGGCAAATATGGATTCATACCAAATATCATTTTTTTCTGTAAGGAATTTATAACTCATGCATAAAATCGTAATCATACAGTGAAGAAAAGAACATTATTCTCTATAGAAACATAAAAACATGGGCTGGGGATGTGGCTCAAGCGGTCGTGCGCTCGCCTGGCATGCATGCGGCCTGGGTTCGATCCTCAGCACCATGTACAAACAAAGATGTTGTGTCTGCTGAAAACTAAAAAATAAATATTAAAATTCTCTCTCTCTCTCTCTGTCTCTCTCTCTCTCTCTCTCTCTCTTAAAAAAGAGAAAAGAAACATAAAAATATAATGCCAGAATGAATTTATTTAATGTATTTTAATTCCCATTTAATTTTTAATTGTTTGAATGTTTTCCTTGCATTTCAAATGTGGAAAATCTTTATGATATTTGAGCAGAGAGATAAAGAAATTTATATTTTTTTCTGGATCAGAAGTTCCTCCTATATTATAAACTGTATAATGACCATGACTTTTTGATTTAACTTCTTGTTTACCAATGAAACTCCAGAGGTTAGTACATTAAGAGTAGGTGTTCCATAAAGCTTATTAAGCACATAGTATCCTTTTTGTGCTTTCAAGTGTGTCACATGTTATGATGACAAAATTGAATAAAAGTTGACTGCAACTCAAGGGCTACAAAAGTTTCACCTCTGGTTTAGAACTACATCATCTTTCAGAGGTTTATGTTAAATTTTCTCCTATTTTTGCACTATTAACAAAGAAAATGATAGGAAAAACAACATTTGTTACATATAATATTGTACATACAAAAGGGCATGGTATCTTGTTTATATTAATACAGACAATAAAACATCCATTTTCATGAATTTTTTTAAAAAAAGGTTTTAAAATTAATGACAAGTATGTAAGTGAGCAGAGCAGAATTTTAAATAATTTAAAATTCTTTTAAAGTAATGCTTTTAGAGTAGCAATAAACATTTATGAAGGACAACAGGTAGATTTGCACTCATTTTAAAAATTAAAATAAAATTAAGAAATTCATAATTGATGAAAATACATGATTCAAATACAAGGAAAGTTCTAATCTTTTAAAGGAAAATATATTCATAACACATAACTAAGGTATGTTAATATTTTTCAGCATTCATGGAAACATCTTTGGCTGGAAGTTCTACCTTATGTGAGTAATACTTGTTCTGATCCAAAAGCATGGCATGGTTGACACAGCAACATAACATATCAAACATGAATTGGTCAATACAAAGTAATGAGTGTGCCTTTCTTCTTTCTATGTGTTCTTCCTTCTTTGTTTTTTCTTCAAAACACAAATGATCACAAACATAAAGAAATGTTCACAAAGATGATATTCACATGACTGTAGGTAATTTTTTTTAAGAATTTCAATTTTTGCATGTCACATTATCCACAAAAACTGTTGAAACAGACTTCTCAGTCTTGGCAAGAACAGGATGTAACAGGCATTGTATGCTAATTGGTGAACTGCCATGTAACTTAATAAATGTTTTGAAAGGCAGTATGTCAATGTGATTATGCAATTCTATTGTATTTTTCAACACAGTAATACTGTAGATGAGACTCATCATTGTGACAATTTGAATTTAAACAAAGTTTATCACAGAGCATTAGATAATAGAAGAAAAATGGGAAGAAGATATTATGTCAGCTGATGTATTGAATGGATAATGTGAATCTTGTGGACAAAATTGAATTATATAGAAAATTGGTAGTGGTACAATATTGTGCAATAAAACATCTAAAGTATATTTTGCCAAAGGTTCTTTTTAAATAGTGTTTTAGGAGTGATCTTGCAAATTTCCTCCAATATCAGACATTGTCCTGCAGAATTTTCACAAGAATCGCAAGTCAGTAAACAAATTCTAGATTTTCTCATATGGGAAGGCAATTGTCCAAATACCATCTTTAAAAAAAAACATATCATTTACCTTTACTGTGCCTGAACATACAAATAGATAATAGAAATTCTTCACTAAGGTTCATATTTATTACTTTTATTCTTCTCAACAGGAAAATGTTGCCACTGAAAATCAACCTCTCTTCTCCTCCCCCAAAGAATTAACTCATTTACATTTTTAAGCATAGAAGAAGGAAAATATAGAGAAATGGGTTAACATTCTATAATAGTTGTATCAAACAAAGAGAGGAAATTGACAAATAATTTTCCTGTTTATTATGCAGGAAAATGAGAGAATTATCACACCTATTTTTCCTTGAAGTGTATTTCATTTAAAAACATGTTTAAAAATGGAATTGGGTATAAACAATTTCAACATTTTTCTCCTATTGAGGCGGCATTGCAATAATGAGTGGTTATGAACTGATTCTTTATACTGAACTATGCTTCTCAAATTTACATGCTGAGCCTATATTACTGTGAAATTTAGAAAAAAAAACATATGAAGAAAAGTTTCTTTAAAGTTAATAGGCATATTGATATCTTGGGCATGGTGATTTTTCTCTGAACTATTTCATGAACAGCATTTCCAAACAATGACTTTAAAATAACTTTTAACAATTAAGTTTTTGGGAAGTAAACAATTTCACTCTCTATTTCTGCTATGTTTTGGTTGTGGTTTGAGTGCCCGCCAAGGGTCCCTTGAAGCCTTTGTCTCCAGTATTGTGGTGTGAAGATGTGCTGTGGGACCTTTGAGAGGAGGAGCCTAGTGGTAAGTTCTTGGGTCTCTGGAGTGTGAAGGTACATCTCCAAAGAAGGTCATAATAAAGAGCAAAATTAAGTGTGGTCCTTGTTATTCTCTCCACTATTTTCATAACTTGCTGGTTCTCAAGCACTTCCACTACAGATATTTACCTGGTAAGGTATTGGAGTCAATGGGTCTCCTTTGCCACACAGCTTTGGCCTGTCTGTTTGAACTTTGAAACTCCCAAACTGTGAAGTAATAGACCACATTTTCATAAGTAGCCTGTGTCAGGTATTTTGTTTTAGCACAAAGCTAATACAATTTCATGTAACAGAAAATGCCTGCAAAATGGACACATAATTTATTCATATGGTTTTATTTTGCATTCATATTTATGTCATTAAAATCTGATATATAAATATGTAATCATGAATCTTGAGCGCAGATATGTTCATGTTTATGTTTGACTATGTGGGGGAGGGGGTAAGGAAATTGAGGAAATAAAAAGCTAAATTTTTTCAATAAACACTTTCATAAAATGCCTGATGATAAAAAATTTTATTTTTTAAATTTTACTTACAGGAGTGTGTACTGTACACTTTAATCTGTTTGATTATTTAAGATTTAAAATAAATCAAAAATGACTTTTTAAGTTTCCTCGTCTCGATTTCAATACAACAACAAACTCATTTACTAACTGGTAGAATCATTTTTTTATGAAAAAATTAAATTATATTTGGAAAATAAACAGAAATTTAATAGACAGTGTAATTCCCAACTTCAAGGGAATATGTGGAGTGAAAAAAAAATAACTTCCAATAGCATAACTTTTTTGACATCATGAAGGACTTCATTTTCAGAATTTAAGGAAGAAATTAGTCTCAAATAAATTATACATAAATTATGGAAATAGGATAGTTATGTCTTTCATTATCATTGCAGGTTGGAATTTTAACAGCTTCTCTTTCTATCACAATTGAAGATGAATTAGAAGAATGCAGTAATCCTTTCCACATTTGAAAACCTATTTCCCTCCATCCTGTTAGCATGGATAATACGTAATGTCAGTGCCTGTCCCCATGAACACTATGATAAAGACAGGCATATGCATTTGATTGATCAACACAGAGTAATTGGTGTTGTCAGTGATCTTTCTTGCTTTCTGGTGCTCAGCTGTAGTATTCACTAGGATTTTACTTGGACAGTCAGTGTTTTATATCAATGTCAGAAAGTGATCATTTTTTCTTTAGTAAATAGGATAATGGTATGAAAAAGCTGAAAGATACAGCAAACATTAAAACAATTTTAATCTCCAGAAAATACATATTCTGACATAGATTGACAGCTGTTCTACTTTTAACATGATTATAAAAATCAAATTTCATATTGTAAAAGTTGTCAATATGCATTAGCCAAGTTAAGTCCACCAAGAATCCCCAAGATGTCTATCACATTTGTGCTCCATTTCCTTAAAAACAGACTGATGTTATAAAAGTAAATATAATTTCTATATTGTCTTTTATTTTTCCAAATGGCAAGCACTTAGAGTATATTATGACATAGGAGGGGAAAGTGGATATACACATGGTCAGAAGTTGGAACACGTGGTTTTTATTTCCTCCAAAGCCTAAACCCAAGCCCCTTGTAAGAGTGACACCTAGAAAGGCAGAAAGACTGGAGTCTGCATGCCCCTGCCCTCAGCCTTTGAACTAGACCTTAATCTTTGTTTGCAATGGGAAGTAAATCTTGCCAATTGGGATAATGTTACTCATTCTGACAAGTAAAAGAACTAGGGGGATTCTAGAAGAGTTATTGTAGGTTAATTAAAGTAACAAATAAATAACATTTCCTATCACATGATCAGTGTCAAAAGGTTAAGAGTATTCAATGCAAAAGTGTTAAAAAATAGTCTACAGGTATAATAAGGTATTACAGTATGTATGAGATGTAAAAGATATAAAGTGTAATGTTAATAACAAAACATTCAAGTATGACAAATTAAAATGTGGAATTACAGTTTGTGGTCAAATTTAAATTGCTATCATCTTAAAATAGACTGCTATAAATTAGAATATTATAATTTTAGCATGTTTTTATAAACCTCATGATAGAAATAATAACAAAAAACTATAGTATAGTATATATACAATATATATACAATAGTAAACACACAAAGCATATATACAAAGTATATACTTTGCATATACCTATAGTATATACACAAAAATAAAGAAAATAAAACAAAGCAGACCACTACAGAAAATCAACAAATAAAATAGAAAGATAACAAGAGAATAAAAATAGAAAAAAGAAATTCTAAGAGTCAGAGAACAACAAAACGACAATAGGAGGATTTTTGCTATCAAAAATTACTTTAAATGTAAATGGATTAAGTTTTCCAACCAGAAGACAAAGAGTGGTTTAATGGCTAGAAAAAATGAACAAACGAACAACAGAAAACTAGATTTAAATATATGCTGCTTAAAGATATTCACTTTTCTTTAATCACACATATGGGCTGAAAGTGAAGGGATAAAGGATTTTCAATGTAAATTGTAAACAGAAGAGACCACATTTAATTGAACTTCTATTAGCAAAATGGACTTTAAGTTAAAAACTGTCAGAAGAGAAAAGAAGGTCATTACTTAGATATAAAGGGGTAAAATTGATCAAGAAGATATAGTAATTATAAATATAAATATACCAAGATTAGAGTTCCTAAATATATTCAGGACCTATGACAAAACTAAAGTGAGAAATAATATTATATTTACAAGGAATTCTGTACCTCACATTCAATAATAAGTAGACCTTTCAGACAGAGTCAATAAGGAAATAGATTTCAATAACACATTAGACCAACTCAGTCTTACAGATACAGAAAATTACATCTAACAGCAGTATAATGAACATTTTCCTCAAGTACACACAAATATTCTCCCAATTAGGTAAAATGTCAGAATATAAAACAAGTGTTAATAAATTGAGGAAAACTGGAATCAGATTACAGAATGTTTTCTGGAAACAATGATACAAAAGTGGAAAAAAATAGCAGAAAGAAAATTGGAAAACTCACAATTATGTGGAAATTTACAACACATTCCTGAGTATACAATGTGGTAAAAATAGTATTCAAAAGGAAAATTTAAAAATCTTTATAGAAACAAAAAAAATGGAAATTCAACACAAGAAACCTTACAGAATATAGAAGTAGTTCTGTGAGGAGTTTTTAAATTGATAAATGCCTACATCAAGAATAATGACCTGAAATTAAAAAAAAAAAAACATTAACAATTTATCTCAGAGTATATTAAAAGGGTTATACACTATGATCACAAATGATTTATCCCTTATTTAAGAATCTTTCAACATACATAAATCAAATAGAATAAAAGATAAAATCATACAGCAACATCAATAAATGCATAAAATATTTTAAAAAACAAACTTTTAGTGATTAAAAAACTATACATAATTTAGGTATACATTTCAACATAATAAATTACATATGTGGCAAGACCACTACTAAACATTATACTTAACAATGAAAACTTCAACATTTTCCCACAAAAATCAGATAAACAAAAGTTGTCTACCCTTATTTCTTCTTTTTTAAAAACATAATACTGAATGTTCTAACAGAACCATTAGTTAAAAGAGTGAAATAATCTAAATAAGAAAGGAAGCAATAATTCCACCCAAAATCTTCAGATCAAATAAATTCTGTAAGATTGCATGATACAAAATTACTATAATGTCCCTTGGTGTTTCTGTATGCTAACTATGATCTAATCAAAAAGAAAAAGAAATTTAAAAAGATAATATTTTTTACAATATATACAAAAAAGAAGTACATAGAACTATATTAAACAAAAGTATTTAAGAAGGAACTGAAGAAATAAAAGTTTTTATGCTGTAAATCATAAGACATCAATGAAAGAAATTAGAATAGACATAAATAAATGGAAAGACATACTGTGTTCACGTATTTGAAGACTCAATATTGTAAAATAGCCATGCAACCCAAAGTGATATATAAAATCAATGAAATTCATACTAAAATTCTAATGATATTTTTCACAGGTATAGAAAATTCAGTTCCAAAATACATATGACTCCTCAGAAAACTTAGAATGTCCACAGCATCTTGAGGAAAAAGAGGATAGTTAGAGGCATCATAGTGCATGATGTCAAAGTATATTACAAAGCTATTGTAACTGAAATAGTTTCTGGCATAGAAGCAGATGTAAGGACCAATGGAACAGAATAGAGTGACTAGAAATAAACCTGTACTTTTACAGTAATTGGTCTTCCAACAAAGTCACCAATAATACAAGTTTTACAATAAATCATGTGAGAAAAATATTGAACATCCGTGGGCAAAGGAATGCAATTTGATGCTTATCTTATAGAGAAAACAAAAGACAACTTAAAATGGATTAGACAAATATAAAATTGTAAAATTATTAGAAGAAACCACAAAGAAAAAGATTTTTAACAATGGCATTGGAGCTTGACCACAGAAATATATATATAATACTTGTCTAATATACTTTAAAAAATCTGGAGAAATTACTTTCAAATATGTTTGTGTGTCTATTTGTCTGTTTCTAGGTACTCCATTCTGTTTCATCTTCCTTCCTTCCTTCCTTCCTTCCTTCCTTCCTTCCTTCCTTCCTTCCTTCCTTCCTTCCTTCCTTCCTTCCTTCCTTTCTTTTTTCTAGTATAAATGATTCAACCCAGAAGTGCTTTACTGTTAATCTATACCCACCCCCTTTTTATGTTTTATTTCAAGAGAGGGTCTTAAGAAGTTATCCATACTGGCCTCAAACTTGAAATCCTCCTGCCTTTGTCTCTCAAGTAACTGGGATTACAGAGTAAAACCACTGTTTCTAGCTTTGTTTTATTATGAGTCACTAAATTAATAATATTGAGAACTTTAGATTTTAATTCCAACTGTTTTATTCTTGCTGCTCAGTATTTTTTTAAGTCTATTAAAACCTATGATTTCTGTTTATAAGACATACTGAGGTTTGTTTGTGACAGTCACATATTTAAACTTGTATATGCATTTGTTCTTGGGATGATTGCCTATTCTCGTATTTTAAAATATTATTAATATTCATTGTTACCAACTATTTAAAAATCAGTATTAAATACTATATATGTTATCTACATATCCTTTAGATTAACTACTTTTTGCTTACATTGATTTCTGAGTATATGTATGTATCTATATATGCTATGTACTAAGCATATTTTACATGTATTTATATATAATATAAAAACATATATATACATATATATGTTACATAAATAATGCATATACTTATATAAGCATATATGTATTAACTTTGTGTCATGCTGGGATTGGACCCAGGGCATTATACTTGCTGGGCAATGGTTCTACAATTGAGTACAGCCCCATAATGCTTATTAGTATTTTACAGGATGAACATAATTGATTCTAAATATGTATACTGATTTTGTCAGTTCTTTATTGTAGATGAAAGTTTTTAGAAGATTATACTCTTTCTCCATTCAAGAGGATGAAAACTAAACCATTTGAATGCATTCAGCAATATATTCATATTCTGCATTTTTTCCTTTTTTAATTTTTTTATTTTGTACTAATTTGTTATATATGATAGTAGAATGCATTGAAATTCATATTACACATATATAAAAGAATTTTTCATATTTCTGGTTATATAAAAAGTATATCCAAACCATTCATGTCTTCATACATGTACTTTGGATAATGATGTCTATCTCATTCCACTGTCTTTCCTACCCCCATTCTCCCTCTCTTTCTGCCCTATCTGGAGTTCATCTATTCCTCCCATGCTCCCCATCCCAACCCACTATGAATCTGCCTCTTTATATTAAAGAAAACATTCAGCATTTGTGTTTTTTTTTTTGGGGGGGGGGATTGACTAACTTAGCATTATCTTTTCTAACTCCATTCATTTACCTGCAAATGACAAGATTCTATTCTCTTTTATTGCTGAGTAATATTCCATATTGTATAAGTGCCACATTTTTTTCATTCATCTACTGAAGAACATCTAGGTTGGTTCCACAGTTTAGCTATTGTGGATTTTGCTGTGATAGACATTGATATGGCTTGTGTCCCTGTAGTTTGCTGTTTTTAAGTCCTTTGAGTATAGACCCAGGAGAGAATAGGTGGGTCAATTGGGATTTTGATTGGAATTCCATTCAATCTGTATAATGCTTTTTGGTAGTAGTATGGTAATTTTGGCACTATTAATTCCAAAAACAAGGGAAATCCTTCCATCTTCTAAGGTCTTCTTTAATTTCTTTCTTTAGTGTTCTGTAGTTTTCCTTGTAGAGGTCTTTCACCTCTTTTGTTAGGTTGATTTCCAGTAAATTTTGAGGTTATTGCAAATGGGGTAGTTTCCCTTCTGGAGGTTTTGTCACTGATATACTGAAATTATTTTGAGATACAGGTATTGATTTTGTATCCTGCTACTTTGCTGAATTCATTTACTAGTTGTAGACGTTTTCTGGTGGAATTTTTGGGGTCTTCTATGTATAGAAATATTATCAAATTGGCAAATAGTTCTAATTTGAATTCTTCTTTTTCTACCTGTACCCTTTAGTTTCTTTCATCTGTCTAATTGCTCTGGCAAGTATTTCAAAAACTATGTTAGATAGAAGAGGTGAAAGAAGGCATCCCTGTTTTGTTCCAGTTTTTAGTAGGAATGCTTTCAAATTTTCTCCATTTAGAATGATATTGGATGTTTTCTTCTTCATTATTTTCATTAGGTACTTGCAAAATTTTATTGTTTGTGAATGAAGAGCCAAATAGTAAATCTTTTCAGTTTTGAGAGCCATAACTTCCATTTTCACCTATGTAATTCTGTTATGGGAGCACCAAAAAAGCCACAGAAATATATAAGAGAATGGACATGACTAAATTCCTAAAATACTTTACAAAGATGTAGTGAAATGAGGCCATAGTTCACGCACCCTTGATCTACACGATCATTCCATCCATATAACTTAAGGTTTTAGGAATTTATGCTGTCAATTTTTCCTCTTTTTTTATGATTATTGTAAAGATATGAATGTGATAATGCATGTTCATGAACAATATCATACAAATACATCTTTAAAATTAGCAAAGACATTTTATAGATGAAGAAATTAAGAATTCAATATGCTCAGTAACATTCCCAAGGTCACAGAACTGAAATGGAAGCATATTCTGCCAGAATGTATACTTAATGACCAAATTTATAATCACTTAACTTACTTATTCTATGAATATACACTTATAGATTATTATAAGTTTATGCACTATTTTATGCATGTCATTGGTCTTGTCAGGTGCAGACTCTGGTGCAGACTTTACATTTTGTGACCTGCAGAACAAACTTATAAAGGGTGCAAGGGAAGCCAAGAGGATTATTAAAGTATTAGTCAAATCAAAAGCCCTTCAAGGGAGTTTCATGGTGATTAGAATAATTCTTAAGGGGAGCAAACACAAATTGACTTAATTACACAGTATCCTTTACGCCAAGGAGTAGGACAAGTTCATTGTCATTTTCCTGAAATAAAGAGAGAGCTTAAACTGGCCAACAAGGAATTATATCAAAGACTATTTTAAAAGAAACTAAAAATTGCAAGTGAGATATCATAGGGGATTTGATTTTTTTCCCTTTGTAGATCAATGGAATAAAAATGTTCTTACTCATAAGAAGATAATAGGCTGATTTTAAAGAAGTGCTTCCATTTTTATTTGGAAGAAATTTTTCACGTTTTTGACTTGATGACTTTAAACCGCAGTATTTCTGCTTGAGCTAGGGCAAATACTAAATAATAAACAATCACTTTGTCCTTGGCTCTTTAATTTTTATTATAAATATTAATTTATATTCATGGTACAAATTAATGGGTTTTATTGTGACATTTTTGTATGTGTTTGTGTCATGCTTTAATTATATATACCCTCCTTCTGACCTTTATATTCTCCTCCTTTCCACATTCTTGTAACAAAAAAATGGTAATAAAAATTCAGCTAGTAAAAAAAATTACAACAGAAACCTCCATATTATCTTTTTATTTATGGGAGTTTATAAAATTATATTTGATAATTTTGAAAGTTGTTTAGAGCCACTTAACTATTTTAGGTCCTGAGGGCATCATTGAACTAACTACTTCTTCAATACACTAAATGGTACAAAAGTGGCCTCAAAACTGTAAACCAGTTTCTAGCAGTGCCTGAAGAACCCCTGGGGAATAGTGTAAGTATCTGGAGGACCTGGCTCATTAGTGCATTGATTTAACAGTTTCCATAATCTGAAGCTTGCAAACTTCGACATATAAATCTCTTGTAGAACTTTTCTTTAAAGATATTTTGTATCTCTTTATTATCTCCTTATTAAAAGAGCAAAAAGACATATTAATAATTGTATGTGGGCAGTTCTGAATAATTAGGGATACAAAGCTTAAAATAGAAATAGTCATTAAGAAAATGTTCAGTACAGACTTAAAAATAATAATATCAACCATTTCACTGATGCTGTCTTTTGCAAATAGATATTCAGACTATTTCACACCTAATAACATTATGGAAAGAATATAATTCAATGTTCAATGTTGACATTGAGATTTATTAAACTCAAAATAAATTACATTCATTTTTAATTTTAAATAAATAAATTTTATGTAAGGTTAAGAAAAAAAATACAATCCTCAGCTGTGTTATTCCAGATATTATGTCTCCCAGGCTGATCCATTTTAGCTTTAAAATAGTATTATGATGCTTCAGTTGCCTTCACTTTGAGGGCTGTTGTTGAACGGTTTCCAATCCCAAATTATTGAGAAACTGAAATTTCAAAATAACATTTATAATCACCTCTACCACATTATAATATTTAGGTGAATACTTAAGAATACATATAAATAAAACCTGTACATCATCTGTATTCTGAAAATTAAAAAATCCTGATGAAAGTAAACTAAAGAAAATATAATAATGTCATTATTTCCCAGGTTGATTTATTAATTTAATGCAATTTTTATAAAAACTCCAACAAGATTTTTGTAGAAATATATAGCCTTTTGTAAAATAAATTTTAGTCTACAAAAATTTCTAAAAGACATTTAAAATGGAAGAGATTATAAAAGAGATAGGTAGATACACAGACAACTGTAGTATTTAGGACTGTGATATTGAGGAAAGGATAGACAAACAGAACAATATGAGAGATGAGAGAATTAAGTAGCAGATACAGAGAAATATGACCAATTGAGTTTTACAAAGTTACACATACAATTCAATAAAAAATAGTAGTCTTTCCATCACATGAGAACCGGGAGAACATGGACATTAATAGGCAAAAGAAGAAAAAGAAATTGGATTAAATATCTTCCATCATACAAAAATTAACTCAAGATGGATCATAAGTTTTATGAATAAATAAATCATAACGTTTATTATGAATAAATCTGGTATAAATATCCATGTGCATATTTTTGTGGGGGCATAAAATTTCATCTCATTGGACTAAATGTCAAGAAGTGTGATGGCTGTATTGTATGGTAAGAGTGTTTAGTTTTCTAAGAAGTTTCAAACTCTACCAAAATTTCCAAAGTAGACACTCCATTTTATATTCCAACCAGAAATGAGGAGAATTCCATTTACTCCATAATCTTGCCAACATTTGGTGTTATCAGTGTTATGAATTTTGGTCATTCTACAAGATGTGTAATGGTAACTCATTGTTTCAATTTACAACTCCCTAATGACATATGATCTTGAACAAATTTTCACATGCATATCTGCCATTGTATATCCTTTTTGGTGATATATCTGTTCATATCTTTTGCTCATTTTTAAATCAAATTATGTTCTTATTGGTGAGTTTTAAGAGTCCTTTAAGTTTTTTGATAAAAACCTTCTATCAGATACGTATTTTATAATAATTTCTCTAGTCTATGTCATGTCTTCTTATCCTCTTGAAAAGGATATATTTATATTATATTTATAATATAATTGGTAATAATGCCTTTTAGCAGAGATACTTAAAAATATGATGAAAATATTTATACTGAATAATCAGTAAATATGAATTGGGTTGATTTATATATTTATGTGGAAATTAATGTATTTCTATCATGAAGATATAAGCTAAAATAACAGCCAAAATACATCTTTCATGATATTTTCCAGAAGGGCAGAAAATAACATCTACATTTATTTTATATTATCTTTCAAATAATATCTGTAGGAAAATGCATTGCTCCACTGCATATATGAACAGGTACATGAAAGCAATTTAAAAAGAGAGTAGAGGTATTCAATTATTAAATACATTTTTGTGAATAATGTTTGAAAAGCTTTTGTTTACATTTTCTGTTTTCTGTCGTATTTGAGTGTCAAGATAGAATTTTAATGTAGTCAATAGAATTATATTTAAGCTATTTATGTTCAGGCTTCAGAAAGCATGTATCTTTGTGTTATTAATGTTCTCAGAGAAAGCAAGTCATCAAAAATGTTTGTCAAATGTTTATATTGTTAATCATATCATTTTATTTATCATTGACTTTCAAAATAATATATGCCTTGATATATGTTTATTTTCACAACTGATATAGATATAGATATAGATATAAATTTTACCAAAAACTCTGCATTGAATTGGATTGAAGAGTTACCTAGAAGAGTGGGTTTGAAATTTGCATGTTTACAGTATATAAGTGTCTGTGAATGACAGAAGTTAACAGTATAATTTAGCAGTATAATTTTATGAGGTTTGCAAATCACAGAGGATCTGACAGATCAGTATAATGTCTATCTTTTTTTTTTTTTTGTGGAGGGGTTGTACCTGGGATTTAACTCAGGGGCTCTCAACCACTGAGCCACATCCCCAACCTTATTTTGTATTTTACTTAAAAACAGGGTCTCCCTGAGTTGCTTAGTGCCTTGCCATTGCTGAGGCTGGCTTTGAACTTGCTGTCCTGCTGTGTTAGCCACCCAAGTTGCTGTGATACAGGTGTCTGGAACATGCCTGGCTGTACAATATCTATCTTAAATCTCCTTGAATCTACTAAACAGAGGATTACAATACAAAATGCTAATTTTCAATTTATAGGCCTTCTTGATAGAAAATATTTATTAGGTAATCAAGCATTGTATTATATATAATGCAAACCTATTTATTTTTATCTTCTTGTAAGTGTATTTATAAAATTCTCAAATTGCAAAGGGATTAATGTTATATAAATTATATGTTTTATGTGATGCCAAATGCATAAGAAAATTTGAAGAAATAAGTAAAATATAAAAATGTTGTTAAGAAACATATAGAGGTTTTTTTGTTTTTTTATTTTGTTTTGTTTTTAATTATCTGTGCTAGGGATTTCTAGTACAATGTAGGATCTACATAATTCCAGTAAAATGTTTAGAATTTCAACTAGATAGTAATTTTTACACTGCATGAGAATAAAGATTGTAAACAAAACCAAATATGGTAATTTACCTTTATAACATAAACAAATATGCAAATTTTTCATTTTAAAAAATTTTATTATACATTATAATACAGAAATATTAAAATGATTATGATTTAAAAATCAAAAATTGAGATAAATTAATAATTAGATATTTTCAAACTAATGTTTGAGAAAACTTCGGTTAATTTATTCCTGAATCCTAATTCAAGTTTCTTTAAGTAATTCAAATGAATTCTATGTAAGGGGAAAATGAAATTGCTGAACAAACTACAATTTTTAAAATTTTTTTTAGTTGTAGATGGACACATACCATTATTTTATTTGCTTTTTAAGTGGTGCTGAGGGTGGATCCCAGTGCTGCACACATGTGAGTCAAGTGCTTTACCACTGACCCACAACCCCAGTCCTACTATTGGTTTTTAATTTTAGACTTATATAAAATATTTATGTATTTCCAGTATACAGCATTAAAAAATATTAAATGGAAAATTGTATTTTTTTAACAATGTCCCACCTTCATTTATATTTCTCTTTTCCTCCCTGAGAATTAATGAAGTGGAACAGTTTCTAGTGATCACTACCAGAAGATCTACCAGAAGGTTGGAGATAGCAGGGGTAATGAGTGAAAGTTTTAATAGAATGAACACATATCCACTGTGAAAGACACAAATAGTTTAACAGAAAGGAAGAGTACTGTTGATATACTCAGAATGGTGTAGCAGATATATGTACAGAATAGAACAAATTTTATCTCTACCCCCTCAGGATCTTTTTGGCTGGGTTGAGAATTAAATTTACATAATACATATCAACTGAAGGAAAGCATACAAATCTATTTAATACATGTCTTTTATTGCATATAAAATGTTTCTTTAAAAAATGAAAATCTAAGGCTGCAGTTACAGTTTCATACTTATATACACTGAATTGGACAAAGAGTAGTTAATTACAAAAATGTTACAAGGCCCAGGGACTTTTAGCAATATCAGCACAGCACATTTGGGGGTGAATATGGTTATTAACTTTGAAAAATAGAAGAAAAAATGAGTTGCATATATCTGGGGGCAGTAAAAAATAAATTTAACCCATATTTATTTTAAGTTTACTATGTTTCAAGTACTGATGCAAGCAAATTTTGTGCACAAATATATTTACTCTCCACAAGAAACCTATAATGTTTCTTGTGGAGAGTAAATATATTTCTTTGGCTTTCTTTTATATAACCTGTCCAAAGTTTCAGAGTTAGTAGATTTGGAGATAATAATTCTGACTTACGCTTATTCCTTTTTCATTTTCTATAATTTCAAGTACTATAATGCCCAAAGAAATTTAGCAATTATTTTGCTATTTTAAAAATAAATCTCTTAATTAAATTTTGTGAGAAACAAAGTCATGGGTTATTGTGAGGCTTATAGTTTTTAAAGTTGAAGGGCATTGGAAAATTCAGTCATAGAAAGGGCATTTTAAAAGGCCGAATTTACAAGACCAGAATCAATGGGGCAACAGATTATAACAACTTCATTATTTGATACATTTGGGAGAAATGTTCAATAAGTATATTTCCTTCAAAACCTTTGCTAAACACACTTTTATTAAGCCTATCCTTTGTTTAAAGCATTTTTCTGCATAAAGCATAAAAAAATCCCTTTTGTAGTGTTCTGGATTTTGACTAGATACTTATTCATACTTTTTCATTTTATCAGTCATAAGATTGTACACTATCATTTTGAGGATCATTGTTCATGCAGAGAAAGCCAATTGACAGGTAAAATTCTGCTGGTGATATTTGTTAAGACAATATCTTACACATGAATGTACAATTAATGTTTCATCACTGGAATTAGAATATGCTATCTCTCTTTGAAATATAGAATGCATTTTAAAATAAATAACAGGTGGAGAAGTAAAATATTGAGATGGCATTATCAGTTTTTACCCCAAAGCTATAAATCATGTTTCACCTCAATGTGTTCAATATATTCTCGTGCTCCCATTATGTTTGAATAATGAACAAAGTCACATTTCCACTGATTCATTACTCTTTTGGAAAGTGAAATTTTGAAAGATTACTCTTATGTGGAATACATACAATTTCATACAAATATATAATTTAGTCTCATAGTGTATACTGTCAGCTAAAAGTAAAAGTAGTCCAATATAAAACAGCAGGATGAATGCTATGTTGAAGATATGTTTAAAAAAGAGTGATGCATGAACTATTTCAAACTTGGTTAATTCATCACACTTACAAATTCAGAAATGTTTAAATTTGTGTTTTATAAACCTTTACCCTAACATATTACATTTCCCATCATTAGTCAATAAAATAAAAAGTACTTAAACACTCTGATATTAATTTTATTAAATTATTTCCTCCCAAAATATATAGTTCACTTTTTATAAACGTTGACTATGACAATGCAAAGTGAACTGGTAAAAATCTAAACACTTCTTGATAAAATACTTGTATTTAAAACATAAAAATAAAGCTAACACAGAGATGTTTCAATTATATTGAATTTTTCCTACTTGTATGTTAGTATTTGTGATTGAATCTGTAACATTATGTATAAAAATGAAAGTAAGATAGTCACAAAAATATCCAATATGATTCTGTTTTCTCCAAGTATATTTTTAAAAATTTTGAATATTTACTGGAATATAAATACAATATATAAGTATGTATTTATATGTGCATATGTATCATGCTAACTATTTATTCACAAGCACATTCACATAAGAGAGAAAGAAGGAGAATGCATGGCTAAATATAGACACAAAGACACATAGAAAACGAGAACTTTCTATACAATTATAAAATCCAAGATGAAAACATTCTTGAACTGAATCCTGGGTAACAACTTCAGTCTCCTTGAAGCTGTCATTGTCATATAGTTATAATTTTTATTGGATCAGATTTTCTTAAACTAGCGCCTATATTGAAGATTCAATTCCTGTGATTGTGTCACTGTAAAGTTTAATTGAAAAAAAAAAAAAGGCCAAAAATTTCTAATTATGGGCTGGGGATGTGGCTCAAGCAGTAGTATGCTCACCTGGCATGCATGTGGCCTGGGTTCAATCCTCAGCAACACATACAAACAAAGATGTTGTGTCCGCCAAAAACTAAAAGATAACTATTAAACAATTCTCTCTTTCTTAAAAAAATAAGTCTATGTCTTTGGAGAACATATTAAAAATATTTTTAAAATTTCTAATTATGTACCTAATATTAGCCATCATTCGTCTGCTTTACACATTGAACTACATATGAATTAAGATTAAAATAAACAAATTCTGCTTTAAGTACTGGGTTCAATGGAATTTCAGATGCTTGATATACTGTACAAATTGTGAATAAAATGGTGAATTAGAAATATATATATATTTATAAAATCTATATATATACATATATGTATATATATATATATATATATATATATATATGTAAAACCAATAACTCTTAAAACTAAAATGGCTGAAAATAGTAAGCATAATTTAAAGTTACATATAAAGATCTCTGGGAGCAAAAATAAATTGGAAAAAAATTGCAGAAATAATTTGGAAATTATGCCATGAAACATATGCCTTAAGGAATGTATTATTAACTGATCATTAAAAATAATTAAATACCTAATATATACATGTATTGTGCTTGAAAACAAGACAAAAAAATGTGACAGTCAGCTCAGACTAAAGTCCAAATATCATGACAAGTTAGAACTACAAACTGGTTAAAATTTCAGCTCTTCCCCCCATTAGCTTTGAAATCTCAGATACCTTAGTTCCAATGTGAACTCTGTCATTGAAAATTAGTGAGAACTGTATATAAATGACACTTATTTGCAAAACACAGATGGAAACTCTCATTCTTAGAATTGTCACAAATAACAAAGCATGAAACTAGGTAGAGAAAAGTTTGGCAGATAGAACAAACAAAGCAATAAAAGAATGATAAGAGTATTGTTGTGATAGGGACACTTTTATTCATTCAATCTCCTCTAAGATTCAAATGCTAATGGATTTGTCCTTACCTGAAGGTTTCAAGGGAAATATCTGACATTATTTAATTATGATTGTTACCTGACTGACTGTAAATATAGACACCAATTTTAAAATACTTTCCTATTTTCAGCTGTGTTAAAAATATATTTAAAAAAGGTTCTTTAAAAGTGATGATATTAAGTATTATTAATTGTATTACTAATAAAACAACAACAAAAGTTCTTTGAAGAAACTCTGCAAGGGACAATGGATAATACTGTGGTAACTACAGACCTGTGGCAGTGATAGTGTGAATGTGTTAATGGCATTTAATAGCTAGGTGAACTTGAGAAAAGCATTCATAAGGTTATCAGAAAGATTAAAATATGATAATACATAGATATATGTGCCATCTTATCTGATATACAATTAGTGGTTTAATAAATTCTGGTTTTATAAGTTATAATGGGGTGAAAATATTCAAAAACTTCTGTGAACATGTGTAAGTCCTCAACATTCATGTGTTGGAAACAATCCCTAGACCAACAATATAGGGAGCTGAAGCTGGTTGGAAGATGTCAGGTCACCAGGCCTCCCCAAAGAGTAAGAATGTTATAAAAATCTTTGAAGGAGTCAAGCATGGTGGTGCACACCTCTAATCCCAGCCGTTTGGGATTCTGTAGCAAGAGGATTATAATTTCAAAACAAGCCTAAGAAGTTTAGAAGAACCTTGTCTTGAAATAATACATTAGAAAAAGGCTGGGGACATGGCACAGTTTTCATCCAGTTTTAACCTTCTACCTTTAGCCAGGCGAGAATGGAGCAAGAAGTACCTCACCAGAGGCTAGTATATTGATTTTAAACTTCTCAGCCTCCAGAAATGTGAGAAAGAAATTTTTGTTCTTCATGAATTGCCTAATCCCAGGTATTTTGTGGTGAATACAAAAAAGTGAATAAGACAATATATATTACTTTCATAATTTAACAAATAAAAAATTAAAATTTTCAAGAAATGTGATGAAAAACACATTTGTTAGTTCATATACATTTTATTTTCTATATGTGACATTTTGTATTAGGGTTGTTCAGAGAAGCAGTTGATATATACATATAATATATATATATATATATATATATACACACACACACACACATACACAGTTAAAATATATATTTCAACTTCTTTCTATAGATGTACATGTACAGATATATATATATATATATATATATATATATATATATATATATATATCATTATAGACACAAAGAACCATGCATTGTGTAATGAATTTTTGGTCAACAAAAGACTCTGTATGATGGTTGTTCCATAAGATTATATTTCTTAGTGACATTATAATTGTGTATGTATACTCTGTGATATTTGTACAATAACAACATCACCAATATTAGTCAGATGTTTATTGCTATAATGAAATACTCAAGACAAGAAACTCATTGGGGAAAAATTTATTTTGGCTCATGGTATTTCTATTGTTTCAATTCATAATCAACTGAATCCATTGATTTTAAACCTATGGTAAAACAGAATATCATTGTGGGGAGACAATGTTGCACAAAGGTGTTTACCTCATGGTGGCCAGAAAGGAAACAGAAGTGTAAGAGGGAGACAGGGACTGGAATCCCAAAATACCCTTCAAGGTCACCCTAGTAACCAACATTCTCCAAATGCCCCAACTCCTAACATTTCTAACACCTCCTAAGAGTTTTATAAGCTGAGGAGCAAGCCTACAACACATGAACCTTTGAAGAACATTCTAGACCAAATTATAACAGTGCCCAAAAGACGTTTTTCCACATAGATTCTAATCATTAAGCAGTGTGGGACTGCATACATATAGTTGCATATAAATATGTACTTGTATAATTTATAGATAGTTTAATATGCCTGTGTAGGTAGGTAGGTAGATAGATAGATATGGATATAGATATACCAAGACAGAGGCAGAGGGTCAGAGGCAGAGATTGATTTATGATGAGTATTTGACCTAAATAAAGTCAGAAAAATCTACACTATGTTTTCTTCAAGCTGGTGGGAGACCCAGGAAATCCCTTTGTGTAATTATGACCAAGTTCAAAGCCAGGAGAACTAATGATATCAACTCGGTGCAATGACTAGAGGAGATGAGATGAAATATTCCAGGTCAACCATTAAAACAGGAAAATAAAAGGAGAGGATTTCTCCTTTCTGTCCTTCTTGTTCTTTTAGACCCTCACCAGACTTTATGACACCCATCTATTTTGGGGAGAACAATCTACTTTATTGTGTCATGAATTCAAGGGTTAATCTACTCTGCTCATATTCTCACAAACACAAACAAAAATCAGTGTTAATCTGGGCATTTCCCAACTACTCAAGTTGACACATAAAATTAAGCACCTTCTACATGAATGAAGCATATTACTTAAGAATTTCAGAACAAAACCTCTAAATACTTTCCTATAGATAGTGTTATTCAAGAACTTCCAATTCAACTAAATGAACATGATGCCATTACTTAAAATTCAGCTTTATCTTATTTTCAAGGAATTGTCCTACTCTTGCTTTTCTTCATAATTGTACTTCCTGAAAGTTGATTGTTTACAATTACTCTGAAGGGAAAATATTACTTTTTAGTCTACTAATTTTTCTTCCACATAGATGCATTAGGTCCTGATAATTGTTGAACATGTTTTACTAGGGAGAATATAGCAGTGAAACAAACAAAAGAGATCACAGATACGATACAAATTTTTACAGAGAATGAACACATATTTTAAAGAAATGTGATACATTTGAAGATCTCAAGTACTATTGTGAAAAATAATACTGGTCATATGAATCCAGTAGCTAGATGGATGAGTATTCACAATTTTAAATAAGCTCATAAAGAGAATACTTTCTTAGAAACTGTCACTTGATCCAAGACTGGAACTGAAAAAAGGTTGAGCCATATGGTCATCCTACAAAAGAAAATTCCAGGTAAAAAGTGGGAGAAAGTCCCAAATTCCTAAGGTGAAACATCACTATGTGTTAAGGCAAGAGCTTCAGGGGAATAAGCAAGGAAGTAGTGGCAGGAGATAGGCACAGCTGCAGACAACACTGATGCTTGTCAGTTGCAAAGACTTTTGACTGGCATTGAGTAGGACAGGAAATCAATGAAGGGTTTCAGTATGATGGAATTTATAGATCAACAGTATAACTCTGGCTTCTGTGTTGAAAATAGACTGTGGAAGAACAAAAGTAGAAGCAGACACCCAGCTAAGAAGATAACTGAGCTAATCCAGGTAAGGGGCAAGGTGACAACAATTGCTAATTTATTTTGAGTCCTCATCTTCACTTTTATGACACAACTGATTGTTCACTCCTCACTTTTTCTGCTTTTTTGTTGTTGTTGTTGGTGGTGGTGTTGTATTTTCCTGCTTATCCACTCAGGTCACAAGATTTACATGTTTCTTCCCTAGGAGTCTAGCCCAATTTTTCTCAAAATGGGTTTATTTTGTTTCCCTATCTCCTCTCCAACACAGACAATGATTTCTGTTGGTATCTGGATAAACCTTTGTTTCCCCAACTTAAGGATAGGATTTGCTACTGGTATCTAGAAGCTAATGACCAATGGTGCTGTTACACATCTTACAATATATATGATTGTCCTTCACAGCAAACACTTGCCTAATACAAAATATCAGTAGTGTTCAGATTAACAGTGATCCATATTTTTTGCCTGATTCCCATTAATATCCCAGACCTCTGAATTTTGCTGTGGGCCCTTCCCATTTGTTGAATGTCTTCTTCTTCCATATATTCCCACTTTCTTGATAATCTCATTCAATCTCATGATTTAAAATATAATCTGGTCATAAAACTCTTAAATTTATGTGTCAATCCTAGATTTTTGCCAAACTCCAAACAATGCTCTATCAAATAAATAATTAATTCAACATATCTGACAAATTGATTTTTTTAGGTCTTTTCAAATTAACAAGTCACTAAATGAATTCTCTATTTGTTCCCAGAAACCCTTCTTCCATATTACCTCTATCTTCATGACTAATTCTTCTATTTATTTAAATCTTAAATCCTAAAACACCACAGATTCCTTTCTTGTCCTAATACTCAACATTGGGTCCTTCAGTGAATGCATAAGTTTACCTTCCAAATTTGTCAACAACTCCTTTACTACCTGCCACACCCCCTATTCTCAAATTATTTAGACCTCATTTATCTTGGATTTATGACATTTAAATAGCTCCTTAATCTCTCACACCCATTCATTTCTCCAGTGCTCAATTATTTATTTATGCAAAGTTAAACAACCGATTTGAAATCTTGAGATTTTTTTCAAAACCTTTCTATTTCCTCCCTTGTCCTAATAATAAAAGGCACTTTAAAAATTGCATTAGTACTTGTTGCAAGTCAATTAATTCCCAGATAAGATGAAAGAGGTTTCTACTAAGATTGATCAGCCATGACAATATCTTCAATAGTACCAACAGTTCTTAGATGTTATTGATAAAATTAATAGGAGGAGACAACATAATTGTAAACATGAAGGTTAATACAGTCTTCCCATAAAAAAATAGAAAAAAAATGTATAGATGGGCATTTTAGCTAACTCTGTCATGTCTTTTTTTATATAATTTTGGAAAATAGAAAAATAATTGGAGTTATTGAATTATTCTTTCTAAAGTCTCTCTATACATCGCTGATTCTCTCAGAGCACACAATATGTTTACTGGAATTACTTTTATTTAGACAACAATCACATTTTCTCAAACTGCAAAAGCAATAGTCAAAATGTCATGAAAATAAAGTTTTGACAACTTACTGAAAGAAGAAAAAATACTTTTAGCCTATTGAAAAAAAGGCCACTGGATCTATATGGGGAGATTTTTTTCAGGTGTCTGAAAGAACTGAAAGTGGTAACATTTCTTCACATCATTTGTAGAAGTTTTGCAGAATTTAATGTTAGCAAGATGACATTTTATATGAGTAAAATATTCCAATATGCAAATATTGTAATACATACAACACCTGCCTGTATTTGTTAGTACTGATTACTTTTATGCTATGAAGTCATACTGAAGAAATATCTTATATAGTAATCATGTTAATCCCATCTCAAATGGACTTCTCAGGATCAATTGTACTATTAGATAATATCTAGAATCACAGTGACAAAGTCATGAGGCATAATGCAAATGTAGCTGGAATAAACATACAAATTTGCATCAGCAATGTCTCTTGTATCTGTTGTTCATATTTTAATATACACATTTTTAAGCATACTACAAAAACTCAGTATATACTCATGCATTCTTTGAGATTGATGTATATAACTAATTATGGTTTCCAAAAGCTTTGATGATAAACTAATTCACAATAAAGAGAGTCAAATTGAGCATATTATATTTATCTTTTGTTGCACAATGGATTGATTTCCCTTGCATTGACTCTATTTATAACAGCATTAGGGGGATAAAATATTTTGAAAGAAGTAGAAAATGTCCTGATAAAGGCCATCATGTCAGTATTTTATTTCACTAGGTAGTGAAAATTAGTACCAAAGTAAAACAATAATCCAGCTCCTTAAATATCTTAAACATATTGTACCATTGATTACTAAGCCTTGCAAACTTGTTTGTATTTAATTAAAGCAGACTAGGCAGAAGCACATTCTTTTTAACAGCATGCATTTATTTTTAACTTCTATGCTCCTTATTATTTTGAATGAAAGCTGGTATAACTAATACCAATGTGTTTGGGGGTTCTTAAAGTACTTTAACATAAAGCATTTCACTGGTGCTAAAAAAAAAAGCCATGCATGCCACCAACTGTTAGGAAACTTCTTTCAGAAGTAAACCAGAGGTTTATTTATAGAACTATATTAAGGAAGATGCTGGTGTACAATTTAGGACACACTGAAAGATTATCTTCTTTCTGAATGAATGTGATTTTAATTAAACCAGTAAGTGAAACTTTCATTATATTTTTATTATATTTATTCAGTGATGTACAATTTCTGTTTGTTTCAATTTTATTCTTGCTTATCGTGTGTTCCTTTGTTTAAAGATCCGTAGTCTTTCTATAAAGATTGTACACAAAATAGAATTTTTACAAATATTGTTATGTTATTGTTAATCAACCATACCATAGCCATTTATTTCAGTTCTGATACATACAAAGATATTAATCAAATAAAACCTATTTAAAATAACAAGATTTTACCAAAATAGCTCTAAATTTAAATATTATCAGGAGACAAAACAAGTGTGCAAATTTGTAATATTGTAGTCAAATCTTACACTAGTTTATTTTGAAAATAAATTTTTTTTTCAGAGAAATTTTGGGTACAAAGCAAAATTAAGCAGATTATACAGATGCTTCATAGATTCTCTTCCACCACAAATCCATAACTTCCTCATTTATAGATATTACCTGCCATTTTCAGATATATTGGAATTGTTAAACCCTTTTTCGACTTAGCAATATCACCCAGAGTCCATAGTGTATATTTGTGTCAATATTCGTTGTTGCATATTCTATAAATTCAGACAAATTTATAGTGACATGTATTTAGCACCACAGTGTCATACCTTAAGTATCCCCTATATTCTGCATGTTCAAAAAGACATGGAATGATCTCTCATTAGATTTAACTTATTTTGATCTTCATCTCTTTAATAATATTTTTAATAAGCTGAATATCCAAACAGAAAATTTGCTTAGTAATTTGTAACTAGAATAAAATGTTCATTTCAATTGCTTCATAACATCAGTGGAAGACCAATTATTTTTTGTCTTCCTGTCCTATTACTGTCCTTAGGTTACATCCTTTCTACACAGCCAAAGAAGATTAAAAGTATGTCACTATTCAATCCAAAATTGTCAAAAGGAGAAAAATAATAGAATGATGCAGGTTAATTTTCTGACTAGGGTTCACTTTTCAAATCAAGAATAAAATTTTCTTCTGAAGTTCAACTACAGAGTTTAGTGTACATTTTATGGGCCAGAAATATTTATATTCAAATGAGAAATGATCATTTGATCTGCCACATACATCTCCATTTATGATCAGATAATGCCACCTCAAAATACTGTAGTGATTTAATTTAAAACTGTTACAAGATGGTGGGCTTATTTGTAAAAATTGTTTTAAAACTAGCATCAATTTTATGAAAGCTGACTTCAAACATTTATTGTTTGAACTATAGAAAAAAATAAATGTATCTACTTATATGCAAATCAACTTTTAATTGGAAAAACTGAAAGCATAAAGGCACACAACTATAAAAATAAAAGCACTTCTTTTGCTTATGTTAACAATAGAATATTTTATTCCCTAGAAAGATATTTTTATGTTGTTTGAAGAAACGAATATAAACTTAATGACTACTAATATAACTTCAAATATGTCATTATTTGTTTTTTTTGTTTGTTTTTGTTGTTGTTTGTTTTGTTTTAATAAGAAATTTTTCTACAATAATTAAAGAACCGAAAATAAATCATCTGAACCTTATGGATCAAGGAATCTGATTGACAAAGGCAAACAGATCTTCTCTAAAGGATACACTGGCTTAGAGTGACAACTCTAACACTTGTCACTGTTTTTGAACAGCAACATGAAGGCCTAAAGTGTATAATGTGCCAGTAAGCGCAAAGAAATTTGAATAACATTGCCACCAATACTATGTATGTGCAAAGAGTTTGATTGTCCTAATAGGTAAACTAGTCTTCTTTCAGTATTAAAAACAAAATGAGTTAAAATAAATGCCCTATATTTTATTCTTTGATGATTCAACACCCACACACTATTGTTAACATTCACTTATTTCAAAATCATAACAGCCAAACACTACCTGCTTAACAGAATTCACACTCACCTTCTACCCTCAAAGGTTTAATGTGCTGTGTTCTATTTCATGCATTCTAGGACATATGGATAATGCTTTTTCACTCTCATATAATGCCTTTGTCCTCTATTAAGGTAAAAATTAAAGAAAATTGTACTCACAGGGACTTTTACATTAAATGGTGGGGTGAGAGTTGAAATTTAAAAATGAAAAATATAAGCACATGCCTACAAACACATGCACCCAGTATAAAGAAAGGAATATAAGCACAGCCTGTGGTCTTCATGCATTTATGCCACTAATTACCCTCTGAGAATGGATATGAAAACTTCCCTCTCATAACCCGTTACATGTCCCTTTGACTTTAACCAGTATATCAGATAGCAAGCTGCTGGATCTCTATTTAGTACCAGGGGGGGGAAATGGCTTTGATTTCAAGCATTTTTGTTGTTTCCATCTGTATCATTTTCTGTGCTCTTCGATAACTGTACTGTTGGCATGACAGGGAAAGAAGCCACATGAGCACACACATTCCACGGATATGTTTAGAAATGTCTGACACTACCTTGTAACTTGAACCCTGATTTCCCTTTGAATAAACTTAAATCTTCTTTTACTATGTATTTACTTAAAATGTTAAATTAATCTGTTTTCCACTCAATGACCTCAATTACTTTTTCATGATGTAAATATTGCTATTTGGAATATCAAAATTTCCAAAGAACAGAAAACATTTCTAAGAGAAATTGATAAATATTCTCAGAGCAGCATTTCTCATTATCACTTTATCATGCACATTATTTTCATTTACAATACTGGAGGGTTATTTGTGTTCCAAGATGTATGTGGCTTCTCATTCTCATTCTTCTGTCTCTGTCTCTCTCCTTTTTATTATCGTGTGTGTACCTGTGTGTGTGGTACTGGGGATTGAATAATCTGGGGCCTTATACATGCTAGACCAGCATTCTGCCACTGAATTACATCCCAGGATCTTTTGTTTTGAGACAGGATCTTTTTAAGTTGCCCAGGCTAATCTCAAACTTGTGATGCGCCTACCTCAGCCTCCCTCTTAGCTGGCATTACAGGTGTCTGCCACAGCTTCCAGCTATTTGTTCTTTTTTCTTTCTTGATCTGTCTTTTGACTTATAGTTGCCCTTCTTCCACTTTTCTCCTGTCTATACCATAGCGTTGATAGATTTATTGATCTAGTGTTGAGTATAAGGATATTTAGCTTTTGTTTTTAAATATTCACAAACAAATCAAGTTGTATTTCTATTTCAATTTAAAATTATATTTTTAATTTTTATTTGTTCCTTTTAGATATACATGACAGTAGAATGTCTTTTAAAATACAAACATGGAATATAATTATTTTAATTCGTATCCCATTCTTGTGGTTGTATATGATGTGGAGTTTCACTGATGGTATATTCATATATGAACATAGGAAAAATAAAAGTTCTAGAAGAATATGGTTCTTAATGATTTTAAGTATTTTTCAATATAGATACAATAATGTGCTTTTGCATTCTTTGAAAGTATTTTTCATTTTGAAAATGAATATGAACACACAGTCATGATATATCACAACTAATTCAAAGTTAAGAAATTTATAAAGCATATTCATTCTAGAAGTATTTGATAGGTATAAAGAAAATGGCCCTAATGTTCAAATTTAATTTTGGTTCTTATACATAGACAAAGAAATGAAGACTAAAGTAAAATTATAGATTTGGGGATTTTAGTCTAAAAAGAATAGAAGCACCTTTGAGTTCTCATCCTTATAAAACAGAATTTTTCTGTTACATTTTCAAGGTCAACAGATTTACAGTGTTGAAACGGAATTTCAAAATGCTTTCAGCAAAACTCACAGATGTGAGACATTGTAATATAGATTTGCTTAGGGCATCAATGTAGAAAATTATGTAAATGCATAATTTTTGCCCTTTCGCAGGACAAATTACTGACGAAGTTCTTTGAAACGTTTCCCCATGTTGCAAATCTATGGGGGTAGAATACTTTGAGTTTTCTTAACTCTATAGCCTTTCTGTAAAAGAATTATCACAATTTTAAACATGTAATGCTGCAAACATGAATGAAATAATTTCAGGTAATATTATTTATAAAATTATCTGTTTATTTTACACAGAAATAAATTAACCTATAAATATTTTATATATATATATATATATATTCAATAGCAAGGATTCATACTTTCCCTCAACAGCTTTAAAACTAATTGGACATACACAGTTAAATAAGAAAGAGACCTATGATATTATTTCCTTCTAAAACTAATATGTCCCTCTATGATACACACTTGATAACTGAAAGAAATCAAATTATATATATGTAAACTTAACATTTAAATACAAATATATTTAAACTGCCTTTTTTAAAAATATATTTTATCTCTATATTTTTTCACTGTTTTTTCATATACAAAACAGTCACATAATGATAGATTCCTCTAGGAGAAATAGAAGTAATAAAAATTATAGAAACACAAGTTTTATAACATTTATCAGGAGTTTGCCAAGTGAAGTGGATTCCCATAATGTCATTATTATGTGCTTACACATTATATATATAATATGTTTATATGTTAGATATTTAAAAATATAGCTGAACATTTTAGCATTGAGAAACATTTAGGCTTATTTCAATCTTTTAAAAATTTTTTCATGGGATTCAAATATACCTACATTAGTGTCATTTCTTTGTTTTTCTTTCTTTCTTTCTTTTTTTTTTTTTTTTGTGTGTGTGTGTGGTGCTGGGAACTGAACCCAGGTCCTTGTGCATGCGTGGCAAACACTCTATAGGACAAAGGGGAATAGGGAAGGTTCGATCAGGAGGGAGGAGCCATAGGGGTAGAAAAGATAGCAAAATGTAACGGTCATCATTACTCTAAATACATATATGAAGACATAAAGGATGTGACTCTACATTGTGTACAACCAGAGATATGAAAAATTATGCTGTATATGTATAATATGAATTGTAATGCATTAGGTTGTCATATATTACAAAATAAATTTTAAAAAAGAAAAATACCTACATTAAAACATATCAACTTTTTTAAACTTAACCAAAGAAATCACAGTATAAAATAATTGTTAAAGCAGATAAATATAAACTATAGACTTCTTCAGTCATGTAAGAACAATGAAGAACCATGTTTTTAATTTTAGTGATAGGATTCAAATTTCATCAATCATAACATTTGAAGCATTTGTTAGAACCTTTATAGAGTTAAGAATATTTCTAATTATTGGTACCAAAATAAAAATAATAAAGTCAAAGATGTATTCAATGTATAAATTTTTAATAGTATTTACTTAGGAAGAATGTAACATATTACTCAAACATAATGTTGTTTATTTTCAAAAATTTTTATCCATCGTCAGTGATAATTTTATGACATTATAAATCACAGACTTCAAATATAAAGAATAAGAATATAAATTTTGCTGAAATAAAAAAGGAGGAAAATAAAAATTAAGGAACAATGAAGATGAATATACATCTCCATTAAGGATTAAATAATTATATTCTTTGGAATTCCAGATGTAAAATAACATTCCCATGTTTGCACATATGTTATAGAAATGTTGAGGTGTCACTGAATATACATTGCCAATGTGTATGCTTTCATTGGATTACAAAACTTGTATTTGCATCCAGAAATTGTTTTTTCTTTATAAAGTCTCACCATGAAATTTTGTCCATGTTGTCCATGCAACATTTTTCAAGACTTGAAATTTGTTAGTTATTGCTCCTATTTTGCCACATATTTAAGAATCTTAAGGTATGTCTCCTAGTAGAAAATGCTTAATTGAGAAAAACGTCCCATTGTTTTTGTTCAATGTTCATAAAGTTTATGTTATGCTAGGTGAGTAATCTAGTTATGTTCTTATACAACATGTGACCTGTTGCATTTTAAAATTTGCTGAGGGTAATTCTTATATTAATTATTCTTTAGACACAAACATGCATGTATATAGAAAAGAGACAAAGAAACTGGGGAGGTTTTGGACATGTCTGTTACTTTGATTATTATATTTTCATAGATGTTTGCACATATGGAAACTTATAGTTTAGATAGGGCACAGGGGTCGGGGGATGGGAGGGAGGGGGCAGGAGGTTAGCAATGATGTAGAATGTGATGGACATCATTATCCAAAGTACATGTATAAAGACACAAATTGGTGTGAACATACTTTATATACAACCAGAGTCATGAAAAATTGTAAATGTATAATATGAATTGTAATGCATTCCACTGTCAGTTATTTTTTAAAAAATCAGTTAAAAAAAAAAGACTAAACCCTAATGTAAACTGTGGACTCTGGATAATAGTGATGTGTCCATGGTGGGTCATTCATTGCAACAAAGGTACCCCTGTGGTGGGGGATATTGTTAATGAGACAGGCTGTGTACTTGTGGAGCAGGGAATATGGGAAATCTCTTTATTCTTTGCTCAATTTTGCTCTGAATGACAAGTGCCCTGAAAAGTAAAATCTATTTTTTAAGTAAATGGCAGTTAACCACTGTTAAAAAAATAATTAAAAAATGTGCGTATTATAATGTGTAGTGCTTGTTGTATCAAGTATATGGTGATAAAGCTGCTAAAATATTTTTTAAAATATGGGTTCAAGCACCTGTCTTGTTCATTCATATCTGAACCAGTGAATAACAAGCCAATATAACTGAGAAAAGCAAAATTGGCTTCCATGTTTAACAATTATCACATGTATACTCAGATTTCCTACATTAGAATCCTCGCTGGCATCTCCACTTGCAATTTATGTGCCAATATTTAATCTGGTTGAGCTACCAGTGTTTAATCTAAAAAAATGTGAATAGAAATAACATTAATGTTATGAATATGAAGATTGAATTATCAAATTTATGAAATGTAATTAAGTATAGTGAAAATAATTCTAGCACTGAAAATTCTCAATAAATAATATTATTTCTTAGGGACTCATTCTAAATATGCCCAATTATAAACATTTTATCTTTTTAGATATTAAGGAATATAGAACTGCTAATGAAAATAATACATTATTATAATAATAAATTCCTTTTTCTGGAGCAGGATTACTTGGGATCATCCACGTGCCAGCTGTGTGACCTTACATTGGCTACTCAGGCTTTTAAAATGTAAGTTTCCTTTTATATAAAATGGAGTAAAATGTGATTGCTTAACTCTGAGAGTTGTATGATTTATAAGAAAGAATATTTAAAGCAGTTTAGAGTATAGGTTGCATCATAGTGATACCATACTATTAAGTGAAAAATGTATTTGTTCTTCCCTATTCTAAACTTATCAAATTGCATTGTATATATACTTTACCAGTAAATGAATTTAAAATTACTTTTCCCTTAAGAGAAAACATCATTGTATTTTTTTCCAATAAAAAAGGGAAAAAAAACCTTTCAAAATCTAATTTTGGGAAGAATGCCAAGACTAAAACACATCAATTAATCTTAAAAACAAATGACAACATCAGAGAAAATCCTATCTCCAAGCACAAAGTTTTCTTTAAAATAACAAAAAATATATAAACTTACTTATTATGATTTTTTTTTTAAATTTAAAACTGGTCTGTTTAAGCTGATACTATAAAAAAAGCATGCAAATACTTAACATACAAAATGGAAAGGAATGGCTAAAATAAAAGATATTAAAATTCTTTTTTTTTTTTTTTTGGTAGAAATGTTCAACAAAAGAGTACATAGAAGCAAGGAAGAAGGGAAATAACTACAACAACAAATAATAGGCAGCCAGCAATTTACATGAAAAAAAAAAAAACATGGAAAAGAACCATTGAGAACAAAATAAAAGAATTATTATAAAGATGTGCATTTTTAAATAAAGAACATACTTCAATGCCATCTTGAGAAATAATTCAAAATCATATTTAATGCTATAAAAATTTTAGAAAGGCAATTATAGTACATCACATGCATGCCTATTAATATTTTCTTTATGCTGACCATTCATGTGGGCAGAAGTGTTTTGAATAGTTTTTCACATTCTTTCATCCTGCCTGAGCTCCACTGTATTTAGCTGAGTTCTGATTATCACCTCTCGAAAATCCATTGACCATTGAATTATTTTTCCTCCTTCTTCCTTTCATTCTCAACTTAACTTGAGTTATTCCACAGAGAATAGTGTGAACGTAAGATAACACACATTTCCATCTCATTCTATGGTCCCAAGAATTGTCAAGCACAGTAGTGATTTGGATTTTGTTTCTATTATGATGTGAATAATTTTGTTCATTATGTAATGAAAAGAATTAGACATTAAAATATGGGCATGTGAAGCATGCACAAAAGATGTTTTGTGTAACACTTGGAAATTCAGGCCCAGGCTTTAATGCTAAATAAATAAATTTTGTTCTCTTACAGAAATTATTTGTCTTTCATTTTCTCTTTTGTTAAGGAACATGCTGAGTCACAGGATAAGAACTCATGGAGTACTCACAGTAAATTTGAAGTGAAAATTTGAAGTTGGGCAGTTTAAATCCTGAGTCTGTTTAATTAAAGTCATACCTATTAAAAATCACCTAATTTTTAAATATACACCTACCCTATAATTTATTTAACCAAACTATACAATTGTATAATATCTTTTATTTAAAAACAAAATTGCCATTGAATATTTTTTGCAATCAGACAGAATAGATGTTTTCTTTAAGTTCTTCAGATTTTATAAAATTAGATACAATATTTCAAATTTTAACTTAACTTGCATTCCTTGAATACTATGTGTGGTAGACTTTTGCAATTCAGTTGGTAAATGTAATTGTTCTGTGAATGCATTTTTTGAGTTTGCTGAGTTCTCTGTGTAGCTTTGGCCTTTTCCTTCCTGTACTTCTGAGTTCCCCTTTACTTCCTGAAGGACATGAACACAGACTCCATGGCCATTGCTTCCCTCCCAAAGACAAATATAAATATGCTTACTGAGAACCATTGACTGTGTTTAGGGCTTCTGTCTGTATATAAATTTATTCTATGGTGTTTGTAAATATTAATGTGCTATTATCAGAAACAAAAAGGACACATGTGAAGGTCATATAACAGAAAGAAATATAAGGGACCTGAATAAATATCTGGCATTACATGTCTTTAAAAATGATAATCCATGTAATAAAATTATAAGTTTCTTTTCAATTATTTTAAAGCCAGTGCAACAAAAATGAGCAAATATGTGTTTGGGGAAAGAAGCGGTTAACAAGATAATTCTAAAGTTAACCTGACAAATTGAGTAAAATAATATTATTTTTTAGGGACTCATTCTAAATGTGCCAAAATGCATATAACCATGGAAGTTCAAGAAAAGAGAGATAAAGAAGAGGATCTACTACTAGATAATAGAGCATGATAGAAGAGTATAATAATTGAAACATTATACCATTAACTGAGGAAGACAAATCAATTAAAAAAATTAAAATATGGAAAGAAATAGAACCAATGTGTGATATTAATGAAAGATAAAAATCAATACCATTAGAAGATTTGTCATTGTAAATGATGTTGGAAAATGTTATTAGGTATGTGGACATAATCACAGTAATGAAAATATTTATCACTACTTTTATCATAATGCTACATTTTACTTAAATTTTACTCCAATTTGATAACTATCTTTATAAATTCAATTTGAGAGTATATTTCTAAGGATGCCACATGAAATAGAAAGATAAATGTGTCTACATAACAAATAGTTCTCTGGTTAAAAAAAAAAAGCAAAAAATGTAAACATTTAAATGGCACGCTTTAAAAATGTATCACATCTAAAAGATAAAGGCTAAATAAATAAGATAAGTAGTAGTTGGAAATCAACATAATAAAAAGGGATAAATATCTCTACCAAAAAAGGAAAGCAAGTGCATACTATTTCACTCAACAGAATATAATCAACCAACTAATGAAAGCTATTTCTAAACTAAGACAAAGGAGTGGAACTGAAGCCAGAATTAGATTGGCAGTCTCTATAGATAAGCAAATGGAGTCAGGTCAGATCAAGGAGGCCAATTTTAAGTGAGTCTGGGAAGCTGGAGACTGTCCTCTGAGGGAATGAAATGTTAATTCCTTCACAGCCCTCCTACCACCCTTATCAAGAACCTGCCCCAGTCCAACCTGTTGCCAAGGTAACCTGTCCCAGGAATTGCCTTTCACTATAGGGAGCTATCAGGTTGTTAATGTGTCCTTGGCTCCTCCATCCTGCCCTTCCCCCTTCAGCCCACCTGTTTTCCACCTTTTGACCTAGTCATACATCAGGAAGGAGAGAGGTGAGCTGAACAGAGCAGGAGAACAAAGGAAGCCCAGGACATATAAAAAAGGGCAGAATGCCTAGCTTCTTGGGATACCAGTGTTACCGCTGTTGACCGGTGACGAGTTTTTGCTCCCCGATGTTGAAGAATAACACCAAAGAAGCACGCCGAGGCAAGGTCAGAGTAGAAATTAGAAATTTATTAAAGGACAGAAGAAAAGACTTCTCCCGGAGGAAGAAGGGGACCCAAAAGGTGGAATCCAGTTAGCAGGCAATGTGTTTCCCTTTTTATAGGTTTGGTGAAGGAATGTAGGTGGGAAGGGTTTGGGACAAAGGAGTAATCTGGTCATTTCCGAGTCAAGTTTGTTGTTCATTAACATTTCTTTGGGATGAGCTACCTCCAAATCTGTTGGGGGCTGTATCCTGGGCTTCATTAACATTTCTTTGGGATGGGCTGTCTTTAAGTCTGTTGGGGGATGTTCATTAACATTTTTTTTAGGTGGACTTTGGCCTAGGGCCTTTTTGGAACTTTATTAACACTCCATGAGTTGTCCTGTTTTTCCTGAGTCATTTCCAGCATGGCCTCCATTTTAGATTTCACTCGGTATTAGACCCGATTTATCTAACTACACTGACTACCTAACTTTAAATCTGGCTTCATTCCCCCCTCTAATTTGGGAACTCCTTACTGCTGTAAGGAATGGGGGCGAAGATTTTTCTGGCTTTTTTAGGCTGACAAAAGGGGCGATGTTGGGGCAAGTAGTTTGGAGTCCCCTTTTAAAAATCGGGTCTATCGAGTGGTCCATGATAGGCTGGAGGGCCATTTGAGTGATGGGCGGTCTATAAGAGAAACAAGAATTTATTAATATTGGAACCATATTAATGTAGTAATAAATACCACAGCACAGGAATATGTCAATAAGTATGATACCAAAGACAGAGACTAACAATGTTTTCCACCAGGAAGTACCAAGAACCAGAAGCTAAGATATTGTTTCCATGACAAAGTTGCTGAGGACATGACTTATATCTGAGCATGTAAATCTTTAAGGATATTTGTTACATTGTCAGAAATGTCAGGGATGTAAACACAACATTTAACTTTTAGGGTTACAGTTGTCCTTCCCTTAAGATATAGTTTAATAATTTAATATCATCTGATCTTGTAAAATTTTTTTACTAGTTTGACCTCTGTGTCTAATAGAGAAATCTTTAATTTTGTTACTTAGGGCTGGATACTCATACTAGCAAACACCAAGCCTGCCTGTGTAGGTTAGGAATATCTGTGGGCCTTAAACTAAAACTACTCTAATAGTCCCTTTGATAGTTATCAGGTATTTCTGTCTAAGAATTTTTTTTGTAGCCTTTAGTTTACTTATTTTTGGAAGTTACATTTAACTATTATTATCATTTAAAATGTCCAGGAATAGCTGTGTTTTGGCTCTTTAACTGTCTTTGTTAAGTGTTTAAGATGAAGTAAGTCAAACTGACTTTTGTTACTACCTATTTAACAGTCAGCTGAATTTCTCCTGGGAGTCCTCGGGAACTTCACAGCAGCTTTTTAGTTCTGCTAGTGCCATTTGCGCTAGGATGGGTCCAGGCCTTGCTTGACCACGTGGCTTCCCTCGGAAGCATCAGGGATGTCTCCCTCTCTGATGACCCTCCTCTTCACAGCAAATGCACTGATTGGCTTCTGTCCTCCACTGGTCTCATTAATCTCCCTAATCAGGAGGTTATGTGGCCTAGAGTTGCAGAGCTCTTTGGAGAAGTACCCTATCCCTGATTTAGACTGACTCAGAGGGCAAGAGCCAAATATTGGTTTTCTTGGCCCTTTAATTTAACCTTAATTTTAAAACTTAATCTTAAACATCTAGCAAATAAGTTTTAGTAGCCTTATACTAAGTATTGGGCTTTAGTACCTATCTCTCTATCTTGTAGGTGATAACTTTTTATTTTAAGTTAACCCAGGGTGAGTTCTTAAAGTAGTATCTGTTTAAAACATTAACAGGCAATCCTTAGACCATCTAAAAGCAAATTACAAAACAAAACTAACTAGGATAAAAACATATTTAGTTTATGTAATAGCTACCTTGAATTTTGGCAGAGTTATACATTATAATTTCCTGTTTGAGGTCCTGGCAATCGTGACAAAAACCAACTTTTGGACACAACCTTAAATGCACTGAAATCTAGCCTACTTTTTTCATAGTCACTTTCACATGAAATGGGACATAGAGCCTTATCTCAAGTAAGGCGGGGCTCATCATAAGTCTTAAATGTTATAGCTCTGAAGCTGATCTTTGTTTTTTGGACATCATTTTATAAAGTCTACATAAATTGTTGTGAACTTGAGCAAACATAACATAATGTCACATCTAAAACAAGAATTAAAGAAAGGCTGAAAGCTTTTAACCTTTTGTAGAAAAGTAGCAAAGTACTTCTGTGTTTTGCAATAAAACCTTTACATAGATTAGGCTCTCATTAACTTAAAAATACATTTAAATTGTATCTCAGTGTAAGAAGTAACATGGAACTTTACATAACTTATTGATAACAAGTTTAGTTATAGAATACAAATGATATAAATAAACTTCCAACACGTTTTTTTTTAAGCCTAAAATTACCATACAATTTTAGAACACCAGTTTGATATAATGTTTTTTCTAAAGCTTTTGTCTTACAGACTTGTATACCTGGAATATATGAACACAAAAATGGCACCAATTACACTGATGTTTTTATATTAACCAAGTTTAGCTTTTAAAGAAATAACCTAGCACAATTCTCTAAAACAACAGCACTTGTTCAACCAGCTGTTTAATTGATTACTTGTTCAAAAACTTACAACTTGCATAGACCTTTTTTGTATCACTTACTTAAACCCTCTTAATTGCTTAATCATATAGACTCTTATCCAGAAACACACTTTCCCTCTATTAAATCCATATCTAGAACCTTTTAGTTTTTTTTTTTATCTGTTAACCTCCTTTTGTTCACATTTTGAAACAATACCTGTAAACCTTTGAATCTAAGCAGATTACTTTATCTAGAAACACATTTTATTAGGGCCTTTTTGAACACCTAGAAAAATTTATAAGCTTAATTTAAGACCTCCTTTTTTATCTATGTACTAAATTTAAATTGAGCCATTTGAACCTATGTGAATCAAAGATATTTGGATCCATTTTTAATTTTTCATGAGCACTCCTTATCTGTCATTTGTTTGTCAATCACTGTATGATATATGGACATACACATATAGACATAGACATACAAACAACATGTAACACAAGTGTAACACATAACACAATGGTGAAGGCCTTGTAGATTTCTCAGGTGAAATCCCATTGCAATGTTTAAAAAAATCCAGTTGATCAAAAATAGAACTTATCAGAAAAACATTAACTTGTCTGTAGGAACAAAATCATGAGCTCAAAAAACATAGAATCTAAGAAAAGGCAAAAGTCCTAAAAAAATTGACCGGCCAGTAATTAGTAAATGTCATACAATTTACTTTTTGATTTGGTCTAGTTTGAGTTTAGGTAAAAAAGACACTTTTATCCCTTTTTTTTTTTTTTACTTGGGTTTGAGCTCCAAGCTGTTTTTGTTTGCATACCAACTTAAGTCCTGGCTGAGGTCTGGAAGGACCTGGGGAAACTGGAATTCTGACCAGAAACCATATGCCTGAGGTACTTTAAAAATAAGTCACAATTTATCTTTCTATGTTAGAAAAACTTGCTCACACAACTGAAAATAGGATTCTTCTTGATAATATAAAAGCCACTATCAGAAGAAGTTTCTTTAGGATCATTAAGCTATTTTTTTTCTGAAGTTTTTAATGTAGTATTAAGTTACATTAAATCACTTGGAAAAATCCACACAATACCATGTATATCTAAATTAAGTTTTGAAAATTTCCAAGACTGTTGCTAATTAATGTCATTTCAATAAGTCAGATCAACGTTTTAATTTAATATTTTTTTTTAAATCTTACACACAGAGAGAAACAGATAACCAAATCATAATTTATTATCCTTGTCTAAATCAATGCACTGTATACCTAGTGAAATCTCCTTAGGCTACCCAGTTCAAAAATTGATGAAAAAATAAAACTGATTGGGAGTTACTTGTTAACTTGGAAGTAGAGTTTTTTTAATTTTCCATTCTAAGTATTTAAGTTTTTTGGCATGAATTGTCACAAACTAAACAGTTACCTAACCCTAACTTTTAACTGCAAGATTATGCAATGTTTCAAACTTATTTAGATACCAGATGAAACATCATTTAGACACACATTTAACCTAGATTATCTCCAAGAAACAATCTATAATAACCTTTAAAATAGACCAGATAAGAAAATACCTCTCTAGGTTTTGAACTTTCATTTAATTATGACTCCTATCAGTGGCACCTTAGATTTCCCATGAGTGGACCAGATGTTCTCACATAGGGGCAACTATAAGTGTAAAACCAAGGGTCTCAGTGTGACTGACTTTACTGCATTTGGGTGGAGTAATCCTTACAGTGTAGAGAAAGAATGAGGAAATTTCCCCAAAGCGAAAAAGGCTCTGGCAGCTGCTGGGAATTCCTCAGTTTCCCTTTCACTTGCAAGATTAGCTCCTTTGGATAGATCCAATCCTAGGCAATCTGCATATTTCCTAACCTTCCAGTAGAGTCAGTTTTTATCTGCCTTAGGTCTTGAAGGGGGAAGGGTGTATGTACTTTGATCAGCCCAAATTTTCTGATTCTTTTCCTCAGTGAGTCCAAGATATCATAGCTAAGTATCACTTTTTGGTGATGGGCTATTGTAGGGCACTAAAAGTTTCTGTCTTTTGAGGTTCTGAATGATCTTCAATAAACCTTTTTTTGCCTCTGGGCGTAAGGGGTATTGTCTCTGATGCGGAAAGACAGAAGGGTCCTTTAAAACTATTTTGATAGGAACTGCACTTTTTGCCTGTCCAATTTTGCCTTCAGTAGCCCACACTTCAGTGTTTATATCACATTTTAATAAAGGCAGACATAATGGTCCTCTTGGTCTTAAATTCATTGTAACTGACGTTTGAAGTTTTGAAAGTATATCTCTTCCCAATAAGGGGCTAGGACATTCTGGGACTATCAGAAATGCATGAGAAAACATCACCCCGTCCCATTCACAACTCAGTGGGGGAGTAAGCCTTCTGGTAAAAGGCTTAGTCCAGACACCCCTTGTATAGTTAAAGTATTAGAGGAAAGAGGTCCAGGATAAGAGGTGAGCACAGAATAACTGGCGCCAGTATCTAAAAGGAAGTTGACCTTTTGGCTCCCTAAGAAGAAGCATGCCCGGGGCTCACATGTGGTGATAGGAGTCACGGGAGCCAAGGTTGAGCCCGGGCCCCGTCAGGCATGTGTAGAGGGATCTGACTTCAAGGACTTACGTCCCTGGGGACAGTCACTCTTCCAGTGATTGCCTTGACATCTAGGGCAGGGCCGTGGAGGCGGACGCTTGGCCTTTGGGCAATTCCGTTTGAAATGTTCTTCCTCTCCACATTGGAAACAAGTCCCTCTTGTGGATTGAGGAGCATTTCGTCCTCTTGCACCCTGGGAGCTTACTCCTCTGCGAGCAAATACCAGCGTTTCAGTTTTCTTTCTGTCTCTAAGCTCTTTCTCCTTTTTTTCCTCTATATCTCTATTGTAGAAAACCAAAGTAGCAATTTGGAGGATGTTATCTAGAGATTGATCAGGGCCATATGCCAATTTTTGTAACTTCCTCTGGATGTCTGGGGCTGACTGAGTGATAAATTTGTCCTTTAAAAGTAGTTGGCCCTCTGTGGATTCAGGATCCACGGTGGTATGTTTTCTTATTGCCTCTTTGAGTTTCTCCATGAAAAGAGCAGGGCTTTCCTGGGGGCCCTGAATAATTTCTGAAATATTAGAATAGTTAATGGGCCTTTGTTTGATTCTCCTAAGGGCTTCAAGGATCAATACCTGAAAATATCTAATTTTCCAAGCGTCTTGCTCATCATTTGGGTCCCACTCAGGATCACTTCTGGGAACTGCCTGTGCTCCAGTTGGGTAATTAGGTCTTATGGCAGATACCATGGCTAAGTCTACTTTACATTGTTGGCATAATTTAGGATTTTCCCTTAGAGCAAAGAAAACCTGAACATATGGCACCTCACACCATTTTTCTTTCTTTTTGCAAAATTTATCAAGTTGTAAAATAGTATTAAAATTGATACTTCCCTCTGGTGGCCAGGTTTTTCCATCAGGGAGTTTGTATTGAGGCCAGACCTGGCGGCAGAAGAAAATGAGGCGCTTTTTTTTGAGTGTTTGAGGGTCAAATTTATCCCAATTTTTCAATACGCAGGCAAGTGGCGTACCTGACGTATTAGAGAGTGAGGCTCCCATCTGAGTGTGGAGAGAAAAAAACAGAACTCAGGCGCCCGCGCCGGAGAAAACTGTTGATCTCCCTAATACTTGAGCCTCCTAAACGGTCCAGAAAACCCGTCTCTCACCTGGCTTTGCCAAGGGGTTTCTGGTCCCCTTTAGCAAAGTGCTAGGGTCTCAGTTTTGCCCTGTGCCAGAGACCCTGGGAGGATTCAGACTTAAGGGCCTTACTGCTTTCCTCCCGACCACTAAAATCCTTTGTGTGCTCTTTTGTCATCCTTGCTCTGTAGACTAGCAGATTACCGGAGGAGTTGATTCTAAAAAAAAATGCCTCTCTTGGTAGCTTAAGGAACACAGCTCATTTTAAACATTGGGCGGTAAAACAGACTAGTGAAAGTTACCTATGCACCTTAGGGAACCTGGGCAGATCTTACTAATTATCCTATGCCTTTCTCTCAGCCTTACAACCTGAATTGCTAACGTTTCTGACCCATGAAGGAAGGGGAGCATCCAGGAGGGATTGGATGCGGGGTTGGGAGTGTTGCATGGCCCATACGGAGGCAAATGTGATTGGGGCTTTCCCTCAATGCCGTTCATCTACCGATCACCTTAGATACCCCTGGGGGCTGTCGGAAGGGGGCTCAAGAGAAAGGAACCTTAAGAATTCGTCTGAGAGTAGCCCAGACCGGAATTCCTCAGTTGTTCCAAACTCCTTCCTCCACCTCCACGCATCCGAGGCAGATCGGGATTCCGGACACTGTGTACTCACGCCAATTGCTCTCCGGGCCTCAGACAGAAAAGTTGGAAGCGGCTTTGGCAGAACCCAACATGCCTGCTCTGTACCGAACAGGTGATTGAGAGCTGCCTAGGCCGAGAAACCTCTCACCCGAGTCTTGTAGAGTGGCGGCTGCACTAGTTGCGTTTAAGTAGCCGACGGGTGCCCACCTTACCCTCCAGAAAGAAAGAGAGAAAGATGCACCTCAAACAGACATGGGGTGCGTGTACTTACCTCGGTGTAGAATCTCGGTGGGACCTCCAATATGTTACCGCTGTTGACCGGTGACGAGTTCTTGCTCCCCGATGTTGAAGAATAACACCAAAGAAGCACGCCGAGGCAAGGTCAGAGTAGAAATTAGAAATTTATTAAAGGACAGAAGAAAAGACTTCTCCCGGAGGAAGAAGGGGACCCAAAAGGTGGAATCCAGTTAGCGGGCAATGTGTTTCCCTTTTTATAGGTTTGGTGAAGGAATGTAGGTGGGAAGGGTTTGGGACAAAGGAGTAATCTGGTCATTTCCGAGTCAAGTTTGCTGTTCATTAACATTTCTTTGGGATGAGCTACCTCCAAATCTGTTGGGGGCTGTATCCTGGGCTTCATTAACATTTCTTTGGGATGGGCTGTCTTTAAGTCTGTTGGGGGATGTTCATTAACATTTCTTTCAGGTGGACTTTGGCCTAGGGCCTTTTTGGAACTTTATTAACACTCCATGAGTTGTCCTGTTTTCCCTGAGTCATTCCCAGCATGGCCTCCATTTTAGATTTCACTCGGTATTAGACCCGATTTATCTAACTACACTGACTACCTAACTTTAAATCTGGCTTCACCAGGATACCAGCTATGGGCCCTTCTCCCTTCCTGGAGGAGAAGTCTATGTTACCCTTTTTAAGGAAACTCTGCTTTACATGCTTGTTGGCTTGTTTCTCTAATATTCAAACTTCAACAGGGAGGGAGCAGAACTTGGCACTGATAACCAGAGGTATCAGAAAGATTACAACATTCATTTTCATACTGCCATATTCTTAAAAATATTACCAATACAGAGTATAGACAAAATTATACAAAAGGAAGCACTCTGTATAGCTTTGAAGATAGTATAAATTGGCTTTAGGGGTCATGGTAGTCAGACAGGGGTGTTGCAGAACAGCCGGAGTGATAAATATTACCCCAGAGTTGTGGCAGACTCCTGAAGCCCCAGTGGTCTGAGAACAGAGACCCTTAGAGAAGACAACATGCATCTGACCTTTGTTGTTGGAGCCTCAGTGAGCTGAAGTGGGGGTACATGCAGGGGGAGTCCACGCTCAGAAGATAAGGATCTGTGACCCAATCAGGGTCCTGGAACCTAAACCAGAAGTGGAGCACATGGACTCTTGCTTTCAACCTTACATCTTGGGAGGAGGAGGCCCTGGTTTCTGTTTAAATCTTTCCTCAAATTCAGGGTCCCTATCAATATCTGGTAAGAATTATGTTTCCCCAGATTGTGGAGCCCATTAAAAAATCCAACCAGAGAACAAGATTTTACCTCACCTTAAAAAATATATTTATTTTTGTAAGGGCTCACTTAGAGACTTCTTCTCCTGAACTGAATCAAGATAGAAGATAAAGCACTCTATTTTATGGGTCTAAAAAGCCACAGTGGCAACGTTATCCACAGGACATTTAGAAAGTAGAAAAAAAAAAAAAAAAAAAAACAGTGTTTGAGTGAAACAGAGGTTACACAGTAAATTGTGGGGATATGCAGGACTGAGAACCCTTGTCAAACCTGCTTGTCTCCAACAGGCTTGTGCTTCGGAGCTAACATTTTGCTGTCCTGATCCTGCCATGATCCTTCATTCTTGCCTTGCTTGGGCTTATTTTTGATATCCACATGCCACCAGGTTAAATTAAATATTTTCCAATCTGACATTAGCTTGATGACCCACTGCCATTTCTATACTAAGTGTGAGTAGACTCTCCTTGGAAAATGAATATACCATGAAGTTCAAAATTCCTAAGAACAATTAAAATAACAAAAGGAAGTTTCCTTAAAAGTCAAGATTATTTATACTTCAAATCATGTGAAATTTACTGAATAATATATTTGAGATGGACATAATTATAGACCAAAGGAAATATATACTGCCCACAAAACTTCCTTTTTGGCTAGATGTTATTGTTTGTGTGTAATTTTCACTGCAGGTAGCTAACATAAAAAAAAAAATGTTTACTTATGTTTTTGAAATTATTTGTATTTCAGATATAAATGATAAACTTACTTCATTTACTTTATACAGTGCTGAGTTTCACAAATTTTACTGATCACCTTTCTTTAAAATCAGATTCCAAAGGTGTGGTTGAAATTTGTTATCAAGGTGAATTAACAGTGATTAATCAAATAAGCTAAAACTACACAACTAACCTTTTGCTCATGAATTACTCCTTAAGCAGCCTATTGATTATGATCACTGACTATCATGCACTCCATAGTCTTATGGCCATGGTGACTGTGCATCTTTTGTCTGTTTATTTAGACAGCAAGCATATATTTGAGTTGCCTTTTCGTCTCCAACTGATAAACTCAAGTAACATTTCACAAAAATGGATAGTAAAAAATGCATTTGACCAAGTAAGTTAAATGTTAAACAAAGGGAAATAAAATTGATACTACTAAAAGAGAACTACATGTAGTATCAAGAGAATGTTGATATTGCCACCTTCCAGAACAGAGATTCATTCTAAATGCATAAAAAGAGGAACTCAGGCAAGAAAAATTTGTTTAAAAAAATGAAGACTCTAGTTATGACCAAAGGGATGAAAATGGTATAGCAGAGGTGATATCAGCCTAAGGTTCAAAGGAACACTCTAAGATGTTTCATGATAATGAAAGCTTAAACAGTAAACTATAGGGATTCTATTCAAGCCTAGGAGGAGTACAGCAATTTGCCCAAGCATAGAAAGATATTCTACTCATAAGTTACACAATGATGAGAAGAGTGGAAGATTGTTTAAACTACTCTGAAATTGACTATTAAATGTGTATACACATGTTCAATAAAGTAATGAAATGCCTTAAATCCCAAAATTTTAAAGAAAAATCATTTTAACTATCTAAGCAACAAATTGTTGGGACTTTTTCATAAGTATAATAGAACATGATTTTTTTTTTTGTCCTCTCCTTGATGGACAAGCAGAGGAAGAAACTAAGTATTAAGAAAAGCAGTAAAAATCAGACACTAATTCAAGTTGAGTATAATGGCATGACAGAATTGAATGTGGTTATATGACCATCTTATGGATATCTCCATGCAATAGACAAAAAAGATTTTATTAATAATTCTAAATTTTTTAACATTTTTCATGTGTAGGGCACATCCATCAATTCATTTTGCTAATTTATTTGATTTTTAATATATATCACTTGATTGTCATGTTTAAATATGTTCTCAATTATTTCTTCTTAGAAATAAATTAACTAAACAAAAGTGTAATTATGATAGAATTTTTTAAATCTCACTGTTTTTGTATGGCTGTCCTGTCTACTCATAAAATCATACAATAATTATTGAGTAAATTAAGCAGTGAATAAATAAGCATTTTTTCTTTTAATACATTACTAAAATCACTGATGAACACAGGGGATAATAAATTATTATGGATAAGGGTTTAAGGCAAAAGTATTCTGTTTTATGATGCAGTTTCTGATTAAGACCAAGAAAATAATTTCAGTTTCTTTATTTTAAAATCTTCAATTCTAATTAGGATCCCAGTCTTGTGGATGTATACAATTTACGATTAACAGTGGTGAATCTTATCTTATTTATATATATATATATATATATATATATATATATATATATATATATACATACATACACACACGTAAGGAAGTTATGTCAGATTCATTCTACTGTCTTTCCTATTTCTATCCCCCCTTCAAATAAAAGTATACAGTATCCTTTTTCTCAATGTACACTATAAGCCAAAGGATACGTTTACTAAAGCAACATTTACATTTGTAAGACAAGAAGATAGATAAATTCATGGCTAGAAAGTTAAATGATCACAGAAACTAAAACTTCTTTTTCTTTTCTTTTTTTTTTTTAGTTCTCTGGACTTAAACCAAGGCTTCCCTCACACATGCTAAGCAAGCACTCTTCCAACCTGGCTATATTCCCAGCCTTTTATTCAATTTGCCAGAAAGACCTTGAACTTGCCTCAGTGCTCCAAGAAGTTGGGATATCAGGTATGCACCAAATGCCTGGCAATAAATAAATCTTAATTAGGAAGACATTTTGTTTCTTAACTTCTTATAAAAATAATTCCATTTTTCATAAAATGTGCAGCATCTAAAATCAGTCCAGGGTAAGTAAATATATAGATAAGGAAAAAGTATTGATTTGAATAATACTTATTTACATAAAAATCCAAAAACAATTTGGATCTTTGACAAATATTCCAATACCAATGATGATCACTAGCTATAAAAACCATTAGTTGCCCATATGCCAATGTTTTATACCTTAATTAAAAGTTGTAAGTTGAAGAAACTCACATTAACCTAAGTTGCTTTTGTTTTCTATCCATCTTGAGATTCTTAATAGAAGTACTACAAGTTCTACATGGGGGTAAGCATTTAGTTGTGTTGTAGTTTGTGAAACACCAGATTCCCACATTATAATCAAATGTCAGTCCTAGAGCTATTTCTACCAGGAAAACAGTTTCAGTCTCATTTATAATGGCAGCAGGGGACCTGAGTGTGGCCATTGAGACACATGCCACTACTTCAGTGAAATAGAAAACAAAAATAAGATGTGCCATCCTAACAAAACAAATGCTCCCTGGTGATTTTTAAAGTAGATATATATTTAATTTCCTTGAAAAGGGACATTATGTTCTTAAAATCAGCATTCTAAAGAAATACAGAATTTCACAGAAAGCCAAATTTTAAAATTCCAGACATGCTTCTTTGAGCTAAACTGAAAAATATGCAATAGTGTCTGCTTCCAGTTAGAGTTAAACCAACAAAAGAACTTTTATATAACTTCTGAATTTTTGTAGCATATTTATTTTCATAATTTTTGCATATATAAGTTCACATTAATTTGAGAAAAAAATTATTGAAAATTGCCTTTGAATTTTCCTAATTCAATGTTATTTTGGGTCACTTTTATTTCAAGAATTCGTGTAGTTTTTTGTTGTTGTTGTTGTTGTTGTTTTGTTTTTTTTTTTTTTTTTTTTTTTTTTTTTTGGTATTAGAGATTGAACCTAGGGACTCTTTACCATTGAGCTACATCTCCAGCCGTTTTTAAAAAAATTTTATTTTAAGAAAGGGTCTCCCTAAGTTACTTGGCTAAATTGCTAAGACTGGCCTCAAACTTGCAATTGTCCTGACTCAGTCTCCCTAGTTGCTGGGATTACAGGCATGTGCCACCACAACCAACTCACAAATTTATGTTTTTTTAATGCCATTTGGTTTTTCTCGTGAGTTCTAAAGAGCTAGTTCCTTACTGTGTGATTGTGAGTTCTAAGTTATTAAATTTTTGCAACAGTAGCCACAGTTTTCTCCGGAAATTTCACTTGCAATCTCAGAAGCTCAATCTCAATCTCAAAAACTCAAACTTACATTTTTAAACAGATATTAATTGAAATAGTAGAAAAAACCATATTCTGATTTGAACTGCATTTTTTTATCTGTCTACTCATCCATTATAAATAAATGCAATAGTTTATATAATTATGTTCATTAGCAAAGACAAATCTGCAAATATTTAAAGTGAGAATTTTAAACATGGAGAATAAAACACCCTATGAGGGTGTTTTTAGACAAAGATGAAGTTTTTAAATTCCTAAGTTTAATATACTCTAATACACAAGGGGGAGAGAAATAGAAGGAAAAGAGAGTGACAGAGAAGTGTGAACACTATCTTATGGATCAGGATAGTAATGGTATCCTTTATGCGGGATAACAAATATTACAATGGTAGAAGTTAACTTCCATGTATCATAGTGCACACTGAAAGAGAAGAAATGGCCAATTTATAGATTAAAGAGATGTTTATGTAAAAAATATTTTGACATAGTTAATATGCTAAATTCAATAGGAGATGTTTTCTTAGGTCAAGTTGCTACCGATTAAGCAAAACTAGGCAAAAAGACCCTCCCCTCACCTGGCCTCCTCATGTCCCAGGGCTGAGGGCCAGGAATCAGAAAACTGACTTTTCCCCAAAGATAGTCTTCATAAGCTAAACTTAGACTAAAACTCCTAACAAGAAATGATTCCCATTCCACATACATGTGTGTGGAGATTTCTGAGCCTTTACCTTTTCTGGTGTATTTCATCATTCAAACTAAAAATGACTATGTAGGAACTTCAATCCATGGCAATCAGAAGTCAAATTCTTCCATAGAAAGACTTTAAGGGAGAATATTCTGGCATGTTTCAGTGAGAAGACTTAAGATGCATAAATAAGGGGCATATAGAATACCTGTGGATATTTAATACCCCCCCTCAAAAAAAACAGATATAGTCATCATCAAGATTATGGGTTTCAATCTTGTTTGTTGGGTTGCTCAGTACTTTTATGGGAAGGTAAGAAAGGTAATTCATTTTGAGGTGCATGATTAGTAAATTAAATATTCTTTTCTGGTGCTTGATATATTGATTTATTTGTTAAAAAAAAAGTGTAATTTACAGTGGGCTTCCAAGGATAGTGTTCAGTATCAGTGGAAAGTCAACTTATTTTACTGCTATAAGGTTCAGAGTTATGATTTAATTTCAAATGGTTGGGATGGCTTTTACTGTGCCCATTTTGTGTTGCTGTGACAGAATGCCTATGACTGCATGATTTATCAACACAAATCTCTTGACTCATAAATTGAAAGGCAGGAAGTCCAAGATTGAGAAGTTGGTATCTGGCAAGGGCCCTCTTGCTGTGTCATCCCATGACAAAAAAGTGGCAGACAAGAGGAGGTTGAACTTGTCCTTGTAGAAAGTGGCTATAATCCTACTGTGAAGGGAGTGCTTTCATGGCCTAATTCCCGTTGAAGAATATCATATCTTATAACCAATAAAATGGTAAGTAAGTTTCTACATGAGGTTTCAAGGGAACAAATATGGAAATCATAGCAGTCTACTTTACCAATATAAAAAAGAAAGAAAGAAAAAAAAGAGTTTTCTTATTGCACCTTTGGAGTTTTGGAATTCAGAGAAAATAATGATGCCCTGTTCCATTGAGATATTGAGGGGAAAGGATTTAGCTGTGTTTCAGCTATGTTTTAACAAGTTTGATTCTTAAGGCAAATATGAATTATTAAAAACCTAAATAATGTATACTTAAAGAAAACAAGCAATTATTCCTTCACAATCAAATCTTCATAATTAAAAAATATAAAAAATTATATAGTATGTCATTAAAGAAAACCCGTAACAGAAAACGGTTTGCAGGGCCACAGCCAATTTCCCATTTGGAGTTTGTACTTTATTTCCCAGAGGATGCCAACAGATACCACAAAACTCAGGATTATGACATCATTAAGTTTATCCTGTTATTACAGTTATGAGAGATAATGAAAATGATATAAGGAAGAAAAAAACATTTTCCACATGGACTGAGAAGCCTAAAACAGACAGATTAAGATAACCATAAAACCTTTCATATAAGATTCATGGCAACCTTCATAAATTAAAAGCCAAATGTCCACCGAAAAAAAAAGGTGTGTTTTTACAAAGTTATGTAGCAGCATGATTGGAAGACAAAAGGTAGTATCCGATGGTTATACACTGGGGAGGGGGTCATTTAGCAAGGCCTGCTTGTTCTGATTATTTCTTGAGCCCCTGAGCCACTCTTTTTCCCTGTGGAGCAGGGCAAGGCCCTCATTTAAAGAAGAGGAAAGGAAAGGTTTAATTTGCTAGGTTTTGTCAAATTATTTTATTTTAAAATCACTTAGGATGCCAAAGTGACATATTTTTGGATATAATGTTCTATGTACCTAAATGGATAATCAAACTAGATTATAAACAGAATTTAGAAAATATTGAGGACTGAGGACAATTTCTTAGAGCCACTCAATATAGTATAGTACTTAATATGTTATAAACACATTATGAAGCAGAACAAATTAAAAAAACAACAAAATTATAATTATCTCAGAAAGTAGATCAAAAATTCGAAAGTTAAAATACTTTGTTCTATAAGCATAGCAAGAGGAAATCCTTAATATAGCTCCTGAAATGCAGATGAAGTTTCTATATTCAGGTCTTCTCATATTTGACTCGATAGAAAGCATTCTTGGTCTCACAGGAGGATTTGTTTAAATAAAAACAAAATTTACCTCTTGAAAAAATATTAGATAAAGATTTTATATCTTAGAACAAACTAGCAAAATATCATTTTTCCCATATGACCATTTAACATCATGATTTTTTCTAGTAATTACTGCTAGAAAATGTAAAATTTATTATTTTTAAAACAAAGAAAATATTTTTTTTTATTTTAGCTGAGTTAAAAACTTTAGAAAATTTCTGTATATGATGCTAATTAATAAAATTTAATGCAAGATTAGGAGCCCAGGTCAAAAAGGCTTTTCAAATGATGGGCTTTACTGTAAATTGGCTAAAATGAGAACTGTTTCCCACTGATCTATTGAATTTGTAAATCATAGTTATGTGAAGAAAAGGCAAATAATTGAAAATAAAAGTATAAGAGCAGAAGAAATAAAACAACTTTTCTTGAGATGACTAAATCCTATAACAAGATCTTGTCTATTTACAGATAAAACTATAAATTTACGTGTCACCACTGTCTTGTTCATAGTTACAATTACAAGTAATCAAAAGAATTTCTAAGGAATTTCCTAACTTTTCAAAATTAAAAATAACTTTGTAACAAAGTTATTTTCATGTATCTTTTAAGCACACAAAATAAAACAGCAATTTTATGCAAGGTACTCATATGTTTATATTTTATAATAAGTGCATTCTACATAATTGTTCATGTGGTAGCATTTCTCTTAGAAATCATTGTCTATAATTGCTATATTTATGCATGCATACATCTATATAAAGCAAATTATATTTTTAAATGAAGGAAGTGAAAGTCAGCTTTCTCTTACTATGACAAAATAAGTGAAAGATCAACTGAAAAGGAAGAAAGGTTCATTTTGGCTTCTAGTTTTAGAGGTCTCACCCCATTGTTTTTGAGCTCCTGGCAAATCAGCACATCATGGATGGAACCTGTTATGGTTTGGATGTGAGGTGTCCCCCAAAAGCTAATGTGTGAGGCAGTGCAAGAAGGTTCAAAGGACAAATGATTGGGTTGTAAGAGTCTTAATCCAATCAGTGATTTCATCCTCTGATAGGGATTAAATGAATGATAACTGAAATGGTAGGGCATGGCTGGAGGAGGTGGGAACTGGGGCATGGCTTTGGCTACATATTTTGTAGCTGGAGAGTGAATTCTCTGCCTCTTGATCACCACAATGTGAGCTGCTTTTCTCTGTGACACACTCCACCATAATGTTCAGCCTCATCTTGAGCTTCAAGAAACAAAGCTGGCCTCCTGTGGACTAGGACCTCTGAAACCGTGAACCCTCAAATAAACCTTTTCTTCACTACAATTGTGCTGGTTGGGTCCTTTAGTTACAGCAGTGGAAAAAGCTGACTAAAACTAGAACCATATGGTAGAACAACTCACTGCACCAGGAGAAAGAGAGAAAAAGGCAGGAGCCAGTGTTTCAAAATTCAGTTCAAGGCCATGTCCTCAATGATCTCATTCCTCCAAGTAGGTCCCACCTCTTACAGATTCTACATCTTCCAATAGCATCCTAGGCTTGGGACCAAGTCTTTCACACATGGACCCTTGGAGGTATACTTAAGATACAAGGCATTGCAAATGATCTTATGGTGGATAATTACTTTACTGGAAATAATTGGACTTATTTATATCATTTACTTGTTTTTAAATTAATATTTTTAAAAGCAAATATAAACCTGAAGTAGGTTAAACTAAATCTCTAGAGACCAGGGGTTTTCTAACAGAAAAGGTTTTTCCATCTCATTCATTATAGATGTTAGAAAAAGAAGAACCAAGTCCTGGAACAAGTTCCCACCATAACCAGCCCCAGGACTAGCTAGTTGTTAGTAAAGGTCCACCTGTCCAGGACTAAGAGCAGTTTTTGTAAACTTTGGGGAAGAAAGTACTGTAACCTACAGATAAGGAGGGTAGACCAGATGAATGAAGTAGGCAAAGTTTTGGAAAAGGACTGTAGTCACTAAGGAGCAGGTGCTGTTTCTTAACTGGTTAAAGTTATAAGCAGCTTGCAGTGGTGTCCTGATGGTTGTCCTTCTGGGGTTCTGAATTAGGGTTTCAATATACAATTAAGTAGAGCAGCTTTGTTGTTATAACTGGTTGAGCCCAAAGCTGTTAGAAGAATAGCTTCTCTCATCTCTCCTCTTCTTCATCCTATGGCCCTCTAACTAAATTTAGGACATCTTAGAACTTCTCTAATCAAGTATACAGTTTATACCATACCAAGCAAGCTTTTAGTAGCTAAGTTAATATCTCAGTTTTATGGCATCCTTAAGGACCCTCATCTACTGGATGGGAATGTAATTCAAATACATATTTTTTTCTTCATGTCACTGATATTACAAACAAACCTTTTAGGAATGATACTTCCTATTCATCCATGAGTGTTATCCTATTTTTTTTTTGTGCATGTTTAAATATCCTTATTCAAAAGGTTCTAGTCTTAATATGAAGGTTCTATGAAGTACCATTGTAATAAATGGCAATTTGAGGTGCATAATTTGATTGGCTGGCCTTGGATCATATGGGTGAACACATTTTACTTGAATACTGAAGACATGCATAAAATTAATATTGTCACTGTAAAACATGCGTCTTTCCATTGACTCTTCCATTCTATATACAATTACAAATTTTATGAAAATAATACACTGTTTTTAAGTTTTCAATATCATTTAAAAATTAAAAAGTTATCTATAGTTAACTAAGATTTATTTATTTTTTCTTTCTTTCCTTTGCTTAATAGCTTCACACTAAAATTTAATGAAATAGTTCTCTATAATTATGTTTAAATGTCAAATTACTGTGTGGGTTTTTCTATGGGAGTATATTAAAATACTGCTGAATACAACCTAAGCATTGTGTATCTTGAATTTTTACTGCAATGGCATTTGCATTTGAGCAATGAAAATAATTAACTTAATTTGCCCTCCTAGAGAGCATAGAGTGGCTTTGATTAGCCTATTGAAAGCTTGTGTTATTCCCCTTGAGTACAGATGCAGGGGGTAGAATTGCCAACAAGATGCAACCCAGCAGGGATCCAGGGTGTCAAGTCTAAAGCTGACTATATTAAAGAGGAAAGAGAAGGTCACTGACTTGGAACAAGTTGCTTAAGCTGAAGCTTCTCTATGTCTTCTGAAAATAATTGATCTATGCTATTGTGTTGTAATCACTAGTGCACAGGTTGTTTTAGCTTATTGTTTATTCTGGATATTTTTTGGAAACTACTACTCAAAAACATTAGAACTATGGTGCCCAGTACTCTAACAGGGCTGTGCCTGTTCTTGCCATCTCCTCTGTACAGTATCACAATTTGTGGAATTTTAGGTAGAATACTCAAGAAGGTCTTATTTAAATAGTAGAAAACAAGAAGTCATGGAAAGAGGACAGAATTTAACCTGCCTAAGCATATCACAAAAAGTGTTAACTATTTTAAAGCAGCTTATGGGAATCCCCCTAAAAATTCAGAAGTACAAAAGTAGCCAGCACTCATAAGGATAAAATTCTCAATATCTTGAACCACTTAAAGGCCATGAAGTATGCAAAGAACAAGAAACCATATAACATGATGGAAATATTTACTCAGTGAAAATAAACCCACGATAAACAGCTATGTTATGTTTGCAAATATATTAAATTATTAAAGTAGTTATTATAACTACATTGTATAGGCATAAATGTTTACTTTTAAATTAGAGGGTATGCATGCGTTTGCATTATATTCACATATATAAATATATTGAGAAGTAGATACAGAAAAAAATATTAGATGTGTTTATATGTATGTTTTATTTTCTATAAATGCCCTTGTCTATTGTAGGGGAGAGAAAAGTAGTTTATCTCCATTCTCCAAGTTTCCTTGTTTTGTTTATTATTTAAATTGATGTAAGTCAGATTAACAGGAGAAAAAAAACACACTTAAATATGTATGTGTAGACAAAGATCCCATCTATCACCGAGCACTGCCTGCCACACCCCTGCTGAGCGCTTCCCTGCTGGGCTGTCAGTGCAACCCGGTTGGGCACAAAAACACAAGCCAGTCAAACTGAGACAAAGTTTTATTTTGTGAGAGGCCGTGTGCGTCCCCTAACAAGTGGGTCCACCACGTGTGTCCTACCTGAGCCGGGGGGCCTCCACTTCCCCCGGAACACCCTCCTACCATCCTTTCCCAACCAATGGGAACTCTCCCATTACAAGAGTGACATGAGTAACCTGAGTCTTGAAACGGGCCCAGGTAAACAGCATGAGTCCAATTACCATATGAATGTGAATTGCTGGCTGGCAGTCACTAAACCCAAAGGTGCCTGTATCAATATTTTTGCTGTGGCTCCTAACACTCCCTCACACAAGCAGCAAAATGGCTTAAAATAAAATAATAACTGACATTGCTAGTGTCAGCATGCATGAGGAACAACTTGAACTCTCCTCTACTACCTGTAGAAAAGCACACTGGTACAGGTCATGTATGAAATGATTTCTACTAATTTATATCACATCCATATCCCATGCTTTATCAAATTCAACAAGACCTAGGGACCAGGAGGAATTGCATATGTACCTGTACCAAAAAGACATGTAATATGTCCATAGCATCGATAAAAGTCACAGCTTAAGTGGGAAACAACAACAAAAAAACAGAAGCTAAGACTGACTTATCTTAGAAATAAAGGGACTAAAGATTTGACAGGGATATTCATGAGCACACCAAAGACATGTGCAGAAAATGTTCTGTTTATTTACCTGTGTATTGTTAGGGTTGTGTTCATTTTGTCATACATACTATCTTTGCTCTTTTTAAATTAAATACAAACATAAGGTCTTTATTTAAAAAAAATATGTGACCAGAATTAAATGTCTGATCTTCCTTCATCCTACTTTTATTGTGAAAATTAATGAGATATTTTCAAATACTAAACAATATAAAATGTAATTATGATTTCTGATACAGATTTAAAGTGTTCCTATCTTTATATTTGTTGAATTTTGAGGCAAAGAATGAAGATCCTAGTCACTCCAATGGCCAGTTAATAAATTATTATTCTAAGGAACCACAGGGCCAGATCTGGTTGAAGATATGTGAGTTATATGCACACAAACGTCTTTTGTAATTAAATTGCACATACACATATGCAAGCTTGTTTATGCCATTGCCTATAACTTCTTTCTAATAGCCATGATTTTCATGTTTTGTTTTGTTAAATTTCTAGAAGTTGAATAATATTTACTAAATTGAATTTTTGTTTTTAACTTCCATAGGCCAAATCTATTATATCCGGATTAAAATAAAACAAATCTACTGTTGAGGAGTCTGTATGTTACTGATAGGAAACTTTAATGGGAACTCTTTGCTACCTTATGTAACATGAAACCCCACCTGCCTCCAGTTTATACTCAGTTAATGCCATCAGGGATTAATTCACTGATTAGGTTAATGTTGTAACCCAATCATTTCTCCTACAAACCTTCCCACATTGCCTCAAAGGAGAGCTTTTGGGGGACACTACATCTAAACCATAACATCAACTTTTAAAAAAAGTATTCTGAAATTGCAAATTAGTATATTCTTTAAAAATAATTTTCTTTTCTCAGGGGAATAATTTAGCTAAACCCTTATTATAGTAATTTTAATCTACTAATCTACTGAGTGTAATCTAAATCTAAGTATGCTATATATAAATGAGCTAAATCTAAGTATGCTATATATAAATGTCACAAGTATTAAGTAATAGAAATGCATTAAAGAAACACATAGTCTTTAAATTTTATAAAAATATGTGTGTGAATATGTATGTTGGTGTACATAAACACAAAAATACATATGTATATATATATCAGATATTATTTATGTTATATATAAGTATGTTATATATTATATATGTATATATAAACAGTACAATCTTTCTTGAAATACATTTGAAAAGTACATAGATGGATTTCAATTTATGTATTAATTATTAATCAGTTCAATGGAAAGAACTCTCAGGAAAGATAATTAATAACCTTTAGTGAAAATAAGCAAAATAAATAAAATATTTAAATAAACAGAAAATTAAATGATTTACAATATTAATTACTATACTGTAACAGAATACAAACAAATTATCTGAAATATTTTTTAATCAAAATTTCTTTAAACACAACTACAAATAGGAACGATTTTGCTGCAAAATCATAAAATGGTATACAATGGTTAAGACAATACACTGAAAAGAAGCTACTTAATGAACTGAATTAAAAACACAGCTATGTATAAATAAAACTTAAAACCTTGATAAACAGTTGAAATTCTCATTAAATCATCTGAATGTTTAGAATTTTATGAACAGAGAACATGTACTAAGCATGTGTATTTTGGAAATGAGAAATAGGAAATCCAAAACATATACTAAATTTTGAACATGAGCATAGGAAAAGGGTGTGATAATCAATACTAGCTCACAGAAAGGAAAGGCTTCGAAAAGAAGGTTGTTGTAAACATAATGGCTGCAAAGCTCTATGTAATATTTGAATATAAATTTTTGGATTGTGTTATTTAAAGACTGAGTTGATGGCTAGAGAAAGGAGAACACAGTACAGGATTCAAGAGTCCTACATAATTTAGGAGATTTAAACAAGACCCTAGGAAAGTAAACCTCAATCTTTTCCTAATGCAGGGTTTCTGATTTCTGGGGTCTTTCCAAGGCACAATTTATGTTGATAGAATTGTAAAGAACAGATGTGTTTAAGAAATTATATAATTTGTTACAGATATTAATTTTGAATGTCAAAACAGTGATTATCAGGAATATTCTAGACCCTGTAGGAAATGTTAGAATTCTTTGGTACAGGCAGTGTTGTATTAAGGGTTAAGTTGATCTGTAACCTAGACCATTGTTTGCACTTTCAGGAATTCATGCTCCAAGGGTGATTAGCCAGCATTTAATTAAAAAATCACTTTCTGGGAGGTGGCTGTAGGAGTGCTTCATTTATCTTTTTAATGATCAGCTTCATTGACTTGCTAATTTGCAAAATGAAATTTTGATATAGCCCTTCATTAGTGGAATTGGTGGCAACAGACATAGGTAGGCTGCCATAGATATTTTAACTATCAGCAGTGTCTCTATATGATAAAGGAGAAGAACTCAGGAGAGTTGCAGTGGTTAGCCTTAAGAATGATGCCTTCATTTTGGTCCCTAAATGGTCTTTGTCACTAAGGGGCCATCATGCAAATCTTGTTCTTGTGATATGGTAATACTCACCTTCAGTAAAACTGCTCAAAGTCTTTATTTTCTTTTTTAGTGGATGAAGATATGGATAGTCATTAATCATACAAGAGATTGAAGGACAGTTCTGTGACTGCTTGCTAATATAATACATGTCTATAAACATAGCAGATCTGAGGTTGTTTTAGTTTAGTAGCAAGGTAAATACAAGACTCACCCCTCAGTGTCTTCTAGATTTTGAAGACTGTCAAATTTAGGCAGTCAAGTAAAATATTAAGTAAAGAAAAATAGAACTTTCATTCACAAAAGTCAACACAAAAGTCAAAGTTTAGACATTTTCCATTTTATAACACTTAGAACTTTTCCTTACTTTTATAACTATTTTTGTCTCTATACATACAGACACATAGTATGTATTTCAAAATAGTCTTTTGTAATTCTTATGATAGGTATGTTGACATCACTCTTTTATTTTATTTTTCAACTTACCCTTGTACTTTTTGATTGACCTACTGTAATGCTATTTTGTCTTATGAATACAAATTCTCGAGTGCTCTTTGTGAATTATGACATTTATCAATACAGTATTTTAAGGCCTTAGGCATTAAATCTTATGATTGTTGCTTTGAATCTGACAGTATTGTCTTTGCTTATTTTTCTCTTTGTTTAACTTTTAATTTTGTGCCACTTTTTATTTTATTCCTCATGATAGCTATAAAACTTAGCTTTTTAAATACTTATTTGAGATTCTGTTTTCTTATTACTAAATATTAACACTAATATTTATTGAATAATATACATTTGGTCTTATTAGGGACCTTAGATTTTATGTTTTATAGTTAGTTTTTCCTTTTCGTCTTGTCAACTTTTTGAACTTAATAAAATTGTGCACATAAATCAAGTTGATAAAATCATGGTGTTTGGGGGACTCAAAAAATGGCATCTCAAAATACAGAGTTTAGGCATACTGAGTATCAGAACCCTTTTTCCCCCAAAGATAGCCACAGAAACTTTAAATAGAACTCTAAATTTCTCCCAACATTCTGTTTTGGATCCGGCAATAAATAAATTTCCTGAGTCTATCATGTTTAGTTTTAGTCCATAAGATCTCATTCTAGAAGGTGTCCTGCCCTAAAACTAGGAGAAATAAAAGTCAAAGAAAAACATAAAATAGAATAAAAAAGAAATAAAAGTCAAATAAAAAAAACTGAACCAATAGTCCTTGCTGATATTCCCCATTAATGTATTATTATTAGGTCTCTCATTTTCTTTGTAATCACATTTTTATAAAACTGGACATTCTTCATTAAACCTAAGCTTCAAAATAACTTGAGTCTTTGGGTCTTTATTTATTAAAACTCCCAGGTCATGTATGACTTTGATTACATTAATATGGTAGGTGTATCAGTCAACTATGTGTTACTATTATGAAATATCTCTATAATTAACTTACATATCCTTTGGTGTAAAAAAATAACTTATGAAATAAATTGGTTTATTTTGGCTGAGTTTTGGTGTTAGTCCAAGATAGATAAACTCATTGATTTTGGCCTTTGGCAGAGGTACTGGATGCCAATGGTGGGGAATGTAAGAGGAAAGAAATTACCAACTTTTCAGAGGAAGCAAAAGAGAAAAAAGCAGCTGACACCTTCTATTCCCTTTAAGAGAATGATTTAAGAACCTCCCACAAGGCTGTACCTCCTATAGGTTCCATCATCTCCCAATAGTGCCACCCTAAGAACTAGACTAACCCTTTAAAACATGAAACTGTATAGAATTATAAAAGAGGAGACACAGACAAGGTACAGAGGAAGGTAAGGTGGCAGAGTGACTCTTTGTCCAAGCAGCCACTTTTATTTATACCAATATGTTATATTAGGTCATTAGTACCATAACCACATTATTGTTTAGAATATCAGTAAAGTTGTTTATGCTGCAATTACATTTCATAGTTACAATATGCAATGTTAGGAGCTTTGTGCAGTTCTCAAGAAAGTCTGTTCTCTGAAGTTACTAGTAGCTGGGCAACTCTAGAAGCACCTGAGCTTGATGAAACATTGTAGTTATCTATCAAACAAATTCTCTATTCCCAGGAGCTATGTGACTAAGATCAAGGTCGAAACCTTCTTGAAGAGCATTGCTACAGTGGCCAGGCATTCCGCATCTTTAACACGGGAGTTTCCCAGTAGCCAGGCATTTGGCACCTTTGCACAGAAACTTCCTAGCCACCAAGCACGCCACAATCACAAAGGGTATCAGAGACCCAATCCCAAACACAAAACTCCTACATGAAACTTTGGTAGACACTCTTCTATACTATAGAATTATGCTCATTTGTTAGGTTTTTATGAAATCTGTCTTTTGTTACAGGAATATTAGCCAGGACACTCAGAATAGTGGAAGAAAGTTTTCATATCATTCTGCCCCTACCGTGTATTATACTCCTTAGCTAAAGTGGTCTTTTTTGTACCTAAGCTATGATATATGAATAAATGCGTTCCAACTACATTTTATGAAGGAACAAAGTCAGACATTTATTTAGGAAAGTAGATACACATTCAAGGAAGAATGTGGGTTATTTTGAAAAAGAGAAGTCTTGGGGGTAAAGCAACAATACACATTCAATGGAGAATGTGGGCAGTCTGTAGACTGAGAAAGGCCTAACTACAGTTCTTACCAGAACATTTTTCACAACTATTTCCTTATTGAATAAAATGTGTATATAAATAGATAAAAGCTTTGATTCCTTATTTCATCTGTTTGGAAGAAGCTACCATTCAAAACTTAAAGTGTATATTCTAAGAGAAGTTGAGATGAATACAAAGAAAGGGAATCTTTGCCATGTACATAATCCTAATACAGACTTCATTATTATTTCTCCTCTGCCTCCTCCTCCTCTTCCTCACTCTTTTTCATTTGTAACTAGTTCTCTATCTTAGATGCATGTGAAAAAGATATAATTTCATTTCCATAAATTTTTTTTAGAATGATATATGCTATGTCTTGCATATGAGCATCTTTAACAGCTCACCAGGTAATTCCATATGCAATCATTGTTAACGAACACTCTTTAGGTATACAGTAAAGTCATGGATTAGCTGATTCCCCTCATGTCATATAAAAAAATACTGAGTTTTGTAGATTTTTATTTTTGCTTTCCTTTTTGTGTTTAATTGTTGAAATCTCTTGAAATTTCAGTATGAGATTATTTTGTTATGTTTTACTTTATTATTTTTCATTTTTATCTATTTGATTTAAACTTTGCAATAATGACTGCTAAAATTAAGCTTAGCTTGTGTGTGTGTGTGTGTGTGTGTGTGCATTAACCATGTTTTTTTAGTGTGTTTTGTGTCATTATTTACAATTACTACCTTGATAATATATTACTTTTATTTGCTAGTTAAATTGATTCATTTTTCTTTCGTTGCTTCTTGAATTCTGAGTTCAGAAAAAATTATTCTACTGTAGAATGGTTGTTGGTTGTTTTACACTATGCAATAATCCTTCCCTTCCCAAAGTTGAGACATCAATAATATTATTTTGTAAGTATACCCTACTCATTATACATCATTCCATGTCATTTTATCTGCTCTAATATAGTGATAGGCATAAGAACTAAACAATTTAAATAAAACTCTCCACCAATTTAAATAAAACTCTCCACCTCAAATTTACATTTCAGAAAGCATGGATCCAAGGGTAAAATCTAAAGATCATTGAAACTAATTGCAGGGCCCTGAAGAAATAATTCAGTCATATATTCTAACTTGTATTAATCAAAGACCTGATGATTTTCATATTAATCTTAATTGTTTCAGAAAAAATACATGTACATAGTGTATGAATTCATTTGTGTACATATATATTTTTAATTAGCACAAAATCAGATTTTTGTTATTTAAACATAAAATACAAAATAAACAGGGAATTGGGGCCAGCAGTTTTCTTAGGTGAATCCTTGTTGGAAAACAAAGATTTTTATAATTTTTAAGTTTTCTATAAGGCAAGCCTACTCATACTTATATTAGAAAGAGAATATTTGCAATTCCTCATAGCCAAGAAAAATCTAAGTTATAATGTGTGCTATTCTAGAACTCTGTGTACTATTTGGACATAGCTATAGAAAATAGCTAGCTGCATCAGGAAAATCTGCAAGTTACAATGCTCAAAGTCATGGTGAATACTAATTCATTGTTGAAAGAGTATCAATATCAAATAATTAAAATTCTTACCTCAAAACATTGCATAAAATAAAACATCATTTTGTGCTTGAGCTGAATTTATTTATAACTATTTTAGGTGTAAGACTGAGGGGGAAAAAAGGAGATAATGTGTGCTGATGAATTTCATCAACTGAATTTAGAATCTAACAGTCCTGTAGTACTGTAGCATTTATTTGAATGTAAAAGGGTGACTTACACTTTCCCCACTGACTGGGTATATCTCTGCACTCCTGGAGTGCATGCGTCACCTTTATCAGGAATTAGTAAACTGTTGTACATGGTCATAACAGACTATAGCTTTTTTTTTTCTTTCAAATTGTTCAGCTTGAGCTAAGAATGGTACATTTTTAATTGAGTTATACAAAAGGAAATATAGAATATGTAACAGGTATATATGTGGTCTCCAAGTCCTAAAATATTTATTATATTTATTTTTATGGAAGAAGTTTGCTTACCCTTGAATAATTCCCCAGAAACACTTTCTAATAGGTCTTCTTTGTCAGAGTAAGAAATAAATCCCCCTGACTCTTATTCACCTAAGTCCAAATCCTGTAACAAGAAACCAACATCACCATTGTTGAGAGCCACAGCCAAAGGGGCCCCAGAAAACTTCCAGCTGCCAGCAAACTCCCAGCTGCCGGCTGATGATTGGCTCACAGTGGCCCCAGCAACATCTAGCTGATTGGCTCCTCTGCGGCGATGTTCATTGGGCTGTTTCCCTGCCCTTCAAGCTGCCAGCTGATGATTGGCTCACAGTGACCCCAGCAACATCTAGCTGATTGGCTCCTCTGCAGTCATGTTCATTGGGCTGTTTCCCTGCCCTTCAGACTACGGAACTGCTCATTGGGGGACTTCTTTGGCTCCGCCCACGCGACCCAGCCAATCGGCCTCAAGAGCAGGAGGATTGTGGGAGGTGGTGTGGTTTGTGTGGGGGGGGAGAGGCTTCTGGAAGCCGGTGGTGGCAGTTGGGCTCTGAGGGTTTTCCTGAGGAGCTGTTTTGTTTGGCGTTTGTAGTTTTAAAAATAAAGTTTGTTTCTTTTGATAAGTGGCTCCTGAATTGTGCCCAGCCAGACTGCGGCATTTGGTGGCTCGCACGGGGAGCGACTGAGGGTAAGTAAACTGCTCGCCCCTGAGGGCAGGGCGAGAGGATGGGTAGCCATTCTAAGTTTACTCTTTTGTTTTGCTTCATTTTTGTTTTAAGTTGCCTGTCCCTGGAGATGAGTGAGACGGAAGAAAAACCGCTCACATTTGAGGAAAAATTATTTGCGTTTGAGGAACAGATAGGGAGAAAGGAAGGATGGACATTTCAGTCCCTGGAGATGAGTGAGACGGAAGAAAAACCGCTCACATCTGAGGAAAAACTATTTACGTCTGAGGAACAGATAGGGAGAAAGGAAGGATGGACATGTCAGGAGGATAGAAAGGCTATAATGAAATTTTGTTGTTCCATTTTTATTGGATTCTGTCTAGGTTTGGTTTGGTGTTATCTTGCTGGGTTGTATTATAGTAGAAATACGGGATCAGCAATTAGTAAAAAACAAACCGAAAGAGTGTTAAGTAAATTGTTAGACGAAGGAGGCATCCCAGTAAAATCAAGAGCAGTCAGGGCATACGTTGATACAATACAAAAATACAGCCCATGGCTTTTTAAGGAGGAGTTGTTAGATATATCACAATGGAACCATCATGGTGAAGATTTAAAAAGAATAGAAAACAACAACCCAGGGACTCTGCCAGTTGGCACATTGACATTGTGGGCGAACGTATCTGGTTTGCTTAGTCCAAAGCCTTCAGATCAGACAAAGGTAGAGGAAGGAGAAGACATATTGATTCAAGTAAAAGAGGTCTCTCAGGTTAGTCAGAATGAGGAAAAGATTCAAGTACAAGAGAAGGTCTTTCAAGCTAGTGAGACAGAGGAAGGAAGTTTAGAGCAGAAAAAGCCATCAGGGGAAAAGTTACAACAGGAGACTGCTAATAACACCTTTCTATCAGAGAGCGAAAGTCTCCAACCAACAGCACCACCTCTACAGGAGACTGCTACTAACAGCATTCTATCACCAGAGGGCATAAGGGTCCAATCAACAGCACCACCTCCATATGCTAAGAGACTCCCAACCCCCGCAGTTGAAAAGTGCAATGGTATTAGATTGGAAGGATCCTGAAGGATGTGAAGGAACTATACAGCCATATGTATTGGATCATCTTCCTGTAAATTTATGGGGACGAGATGTCTTAGATCAATTAGGTTTGACATTAACAAATAATATCAATCAAAATGCACCCACTATTATGGCTAGACAAGGTTTTAGGAAAGGAAAAAGATTAGAAAAACAAGAACAAGGTATAGCAGCACCAATACAAATAAATCAAGGAACAGACAGACATGGGTTGGATTTTCACAAAGGGCCACTGAGACAATAAAAATTACCTGGAAATCAGAAAGACCAGTATGGGTCCCTCAGTGGCCCTTGACTAAAGAAAAGATACAAGTAGCCCATGATCTGGTCAAACAACAATTAGTGGAAGGACATATACAACCTTCTGTATCTCCCCATAATACTCCCATTTTTGTCATCAAAAAGAAATCTGGTAAATGGAGATTATTGCAAGATTTAAGAGCCATTAATAATGAAATGGTCATTATGGGACCTGCTCAATCGGGGATTCCTCAGTTGTCTGCTTTGCCAAAAACTTGGTATGTTTTAGTTATAGATATTAAAGATTGTTTTTTTTCAATTCCAATTCATCCTGAGGATAGTCCACGTTTTGCATTTACTATCCCTGCACTGAATCATGAAGGTCCTGATCAGAGATATGAATGGAAAGTACTCCCTCAAGGGATGGCTAACAGCCCAACTATGTGTCAAATTTATGTTAACAAAGTAATCCAGCCACTTAGAAATCAAAATCCTGAGCTACAAATATTTCACTATATGGATGACATATTATTAGCACACAAAGCTAAAAACACATTGCTAGAATGTTATGCCACACTTACAAACTTATTAAAAAATTATAATCTAGAGATAGCAATAGATAAAGTACAATTAAATTTTCCAATTAATTATTTGGGAGTTCTATTATCCTCAACCATGGTCCGTCCACCAAAAATTCAAATACGAGTAGATCAACTCAAATCACTTAATGACTTTCAAAAGTTATTAGGAGACATAAATTGGATAAGGCCTTATCTAGGTATTCCAACAGGAGAATTGGGACCTTTATTTGATATCCTAAAAGGTCCATCAGATCCAAATTCACCCCGAATGTTAACGCCTGAAGCAAGAAAGGCATTAAAAATCATTGAAACATATATGGAAAATATGCATTTGGATAGAATTGATATAAGTTTGCCTTTATTATTTATTGTACTATCAACAAAAAATATTCCTACAGGAGTATTTTGGCAAGAAGGTCCATTATTATGGATACATTTATCTTATTCTCCTAACAATATTCTTACTAGGTATCCTGAGGCTGTAGGACAATTAATACTCAAAGGAATAAAAACAGCAAAGGCAGTGTTTGGAATTTCTCCTAATAAAATTATTACTCCATATACTATGAATCAAATTGATGAATTAGCTAATGAGTTAAATACTTGGGCAATAATCATGTGCAAATCTAATGTTTCATTTGATAACCACTTACCATCTAATCCTTTATTGTCTTTTTGGTCATTGCATCCTGTAATTTTTCCAAAAATGACAAGAAAAACACCTATCATGAATGCTCCAAATATATTCACTGATGGATCAAATAATGGTACAGCAGCAATAGTTACCCCTGATCGAACTTTTACATTTTTAGTACCCAAACAATCAGCTCAAAAGGTAGAGCTTAATGCAGTATTACAAACTTTTGTGATGTTTAAAGATTCTGTATTTAATTTATTTTCTGATAGTCAGTATATAGTTAATGCTATAGTATCCCTTGAAGATGCTGGTAGGATTTCCCCTTCTTCTACTGTTTTCTCTTTGTTTTCCACTATACAAAGTTTAATCTGGGACAGAAAAGATCCATTCTTTATAGGACATATCAGGGCACATACAGGATTGCCTGGAGCCCTTAGTTTGGGCAATGATTTAGCAGATAAAACTACACATGACATTCATATTTTCTCTATACTAGAAGAAGCTATAAATTTTCATAAAAGGTTCCATGTCAATGCTAATACTTTACAAAAGCGTTTTAAAATAACTAAGGAACAAGCTAGACAAATAATAAAACAATGTCAAAATTGTGTGACCTTTTTACCACAAGTTAATCTTGGAGTCAATCCTAGAGGATTGATACCTAACCATATTTGGCAGATGGACGTCACACACTTGCCAGAATTTGGAAAATTAAAATATTTGCATGTTACAGTTGATACTTCTTCTGGATTTTTGATGGGCTCCCTTCATGCCGGAGAAAAAACTAAAGATGTTATAGCTCATTGCTTACAAAATTTTGCCACTGTGGGCATTCCAAAACAGTTAAAAACAGATAATGCCCCTGGTTATACGTCTACTTCTTTTAAACAATTTTGTTCATCATTTGGCATTACTCATATAACAGGAATCCCATACAATCCACAGGGACAAGGCATAGTTGAAAGAGCTCATCAAACTATTAAAATGTACTTATTAAAGCAAAAAGACGGAATTGGGAAGGGGTATATATTCCCCAAAGATAAACTTAAAATAACCCTTTTTACTCTAAACTTTTTAAATTTGGATTCATCAGGACTTAGTGCTGCAGAAAGGCATATGTGTCCAAAAAATGTACATAAGCCCAAGGTACTTTGGAAAGATATTCTAACAGGACAATGGAAAGGTCCTGACCCAGTAATTGTCTGGAGTCGGGGGTCTGTTTGTGTGTTTCCACAGGAAGAACAGCAGCTGATTTGGATTCCGGAGAGATTAACTAAAGTCCTGACCCAGTGATTGTCTGGAGTCGGGGGCCTGTTTTTGTGTTTCCACAGGGAGAACAGCAGCCGATTTGGATTCCAGAGAGATTAATTAAAGCAATTTCTACAGACCAAAAAGAAGATGATTTGGCTCAAATCCATAACAGCTGATATCCAAAACTCCAATTTGGCTATCCTTACATCTGCAACAGAACCAGGATGCTTTTTTCAATATCTATTTTATTCTATTTTGTTTTTTGAGCTCATATAGACCTAGGTTAATGTTTTGCTGATCAGTTTTATATATATATATATATTTTTTTTTTACTATAGAGTTTTTAAACATTGCAATGGAGATTTCACCTGTAAAAAGTTATAAGGCCTTTACCATTATGTTATGTGTTGTATGTATTATATTATGTGTGCACACTTGTGTTTTGTGTTTGAATGTACATATGTCCATATATCATATATGATGAGCGCTCATAAAAAAAAAAAAAAAAAATGGATCCAAAATTTTTTTTTTTATTCACGTGATTTAAATGGTTTAATTTAAATTGGGTAAATAACTGTTAAGAAGGTTAACAGATCTGTTTGTTTACTTTCACCTATTCTTTTTATTATATTTAATAATTCTTTTCAAAATAATGTAAATTGTTAAGAAAATTGTTTTCTTTTAGTGCCTTCTAGAATGTTACACAATTATTAATATTAACCATTATTGCCAAAATTCCTATCTTCATCCCAGTGCCAGTGAAGATAATGTAAATTGTTAAGAAAATTGTTTTCTTTTAGTGCCTTCTGGAATGTTACACAATGTTTTCTTTAGCTATTATTGCCAGAATTTCTATCTTCATCCCAGTGCCAGTGAAGACAATGTAAATTGTTAAGAAAATTGTTTTCTTTTAGTACCTTCTAGAATGTTATATAATTTTTTCTTTAGCCATTATTGCCAGAATTCCTATCTTCATCCCTGTGCCGGTGAAGACAAAGATAAAACTAATCTACAATCTCTGCAATAGCCATCACTGAACCGCTTACAGAACTTGCCTAAACTATGTGTCACATGTATGCATTGTGAACTCACTTGTATGCATTGTGAACTATCTGTTGGTGCAGCGACTTGTGGTAGTGTTGGAGTATTTTTGCTGATGATGTCATCGGTGGTACAATTTTTCCAACAAGAGCTGTCAATTGGCTTGGTATATCTTCCTCTCTTCTGCTTGTCATGATCGTTCAGCTATTTGGGGGCCAACAGAGGTGAGGCAAAGAACCTCACCCCCCTGCTGGTACCTCTTCACAGGTGTGGCTGTATACTGGACCGGTAGTCAATGACGGGTAAGATCCAATTACAATGGTTCCAACCTAAGACAGGAGGCTGACGCACTGAGGTCAGCTCATCCGAAGACGGGTAAGGACCATATGTAGTATTGGACAACCTAAGGCAGGCACGGTCCCTAAGCCACATGCTTGTTGTTTAAACAGAGAGGGGGAGATGTTGAGAGCCACAGCCAAAGGGGCCCCAGAAAACTTCCAGCTGCCAGCAAACTCCCAGCTGCCGGCTGATGATTGGCTCACAGTGGCCCCAGCAACATCTAGCTGATTGGCTCCTCTGCGGCGATGTTCATTGGGCTGTTTCCCTGCCCTTCAAGCTGCCAGCTGATGATTGGCTCACAGTGACCCCAGCAACATCTAGCTGATTGGCTCCTCTGCAGTCATGTTCATTGGGCTGTTTCCCTGCCCTTCAGACTACGGAACTGCTCATTGGGGGACTTCTTTGGCTCCGCCCACGCGACCCAGCCAATCGGCCTCAAGAGCAGGAGGATTGTGGGAGGTGGTGTGGTTTGTGTGGGGAGAGGCTTCTGGAAGCCGGTGGTGGCAGTTGGGCTCTGAGGGTTTTCCTGAGGAGCTGTTTTGTTTGGCGTTTGTAGTTTTAAAAATAAAGTTTGTTTCTTTTGATAAGTGGCTCCTGAATTGTGCCCAGTCAGACTGCGGCAACCATCATTGTTAGGGCAGAACATGAAATCATTAAGACAGGATAATATTTCCAGAAAGAATCATTTGAGTTTGATTTGTGTTGCCAAACATTTCTGATTTCTCAAATTAATACCAAGGAAGGGAATGCTTTACCCTAAAATAGATATATATTTAAATATAATATATTTACACATATATATGTGTGTGCCCATGAAATGTAGTATTCATCTGCATTTCAGTGTGCTAGTTGACATAGAGACCTGACACCCTAAAAATGTGTAGCTTGAGAAGATTCTTAACCAGGAAAATAAATTGAAGTTATTATAAATGAACTACACTCTTCTATCTTGGTAGGAATGGAGGACTTTTACAGAACTAAGATGGTATCATTTAAACAACTCTTAGTTTCAAGTTGAAAATCTTGAGTTATATAATGGTTTAGGTTGACTTGAATTACCTTTCTGTTTGTTCCCTGGGGAAGAAGAAGCTGGGTAAAGGGCCATACTTAGTGCTATCATCAACTGAAAAAAAAAAAATCAACTCAAGACCTCAAATTACATTTGCTGTTAACTATATAATATCACAAAAGCAACAGCACTAGTAGTCCTACTCTTTATGTGAAATGTTCTATGGCAAGAATAACAAATGGGCATACATAAATGTCTATTATTTAGTGCATTTATCATGCTGAAATATATTAATAACATGTTTGTAATATAGATTTAACCCTCTATCCAAGTATATCTTCAAAATGACAAAGATGGTAATATTCAAACTTAGAATTTTTGATTCTTTAGCATTCTAGACCAGGACTAGCTAGCTGGCACAGCATAAGACCATCCTGTGTGCCATCACCTCTTTCACAGGTTGTTGTTTTCCTGCTACAGTGGGCCTTGAATGGGAATTTGTTAGAATTGTATTATTTCAAAAGTAAATTCTCATCAATATCATCTTAATTATTAGGATAGATACTTTAGAACTTATTTCAGCTGCATGTATGATATTTCTTTTGAAACTCAGCTGGGTAGAAAGTGTAAGCTTCAGTGAATTCATTTGTTCAGTTATTTATTAGGACACATATTCGATTGGAGCTTAGAATATTATTGTCTTCACAATACACATCAATACTGATGAGGAATTTAATACAATTTAACAGCTGCTTAAACTCTTTCAGTAAACTAGGCATAGTGGAACATACCTGTAACTCCATGATTTAGAAGGCTGAGGCAGGCAGACTTCAAGTTCAAGGCCTCGCTTATCAACACATTGAGACCCTATCTCAAAACAAACAATAAAAAAGACCTGGGAATTTAGCTTTGGGGCAAATTTCTCCTGGGTTCAATCTGCAGTACCAAAATTGAAAATTAAAAAAAAGTAAATAAAACTCTCAATACACTAGTGACAGAAGAGAAATATTCAACATAGTAATGGAAATCTATTTAAAAACTTGCAACCCACACCATTATAACGATGAAATACTGAACACTTACTGATACTTTATAATTACGTAGAAGATACTAACTGAAGGCATTTAGATTAGAATGAGAGAAGTAAAAATATTCACAAATATTAGTGTACGTGTAAAAAGCCTAAGTAATCTACAAAAAGTCTACAAAACTCTATGGACCCCCATTATACAATACAACTAAAAGAAATCAGGAGAAAGTTCCTGTTACCTTAGGACAAAAAAAGCATCAGTAACAAAAGAAACAAACACTAAAATAATTTTGGTGTTATTTACAAACTGAACTCTGGAGTTCTGGACTTTGATTGACCTACCTCTCCTTTAGCCTCAGCACCTGCTGTATTAGTGTCCTAGAGCTGCCTAACAAATGTCCATGGGCCTGGTGACTGAAAACAGTAAATGTGTATTTTTTCACAATTCTTGAGGGCAGAATTGAGAAATCGGGGCATTGGTAGGGCCATGTGTACCAGAAGACACTAACGCTGTATCCATCCTGTCATTTTCTTAGTGTCCAGTGGCTTACAGTAATAAATCATTGATATTCCTTAATTATCGGTGTCTTGTCACTGGTAGCTGTGTCATTCCAGGCTTTGTCATTATAGAAACTTCTTCCTTCTATCTCCACATCTCTTCTTGTCTTAGAAGATATTAATTTTACAGTCCACTCTAACCCAGTGTCCTCATCTCAATTCAATTAATTACTTTTACAAGTCTATGTTCCCATATTTAAAAGTTCTAGAAACACACAGACTTTAGAGGGATACTATTAGGCCCTCCCAAAAGAATCCACCTAGGCTGCTTTGTTTACTTGCTTTGAGTTTCTCCTATGAATATTAACAAGTTATGTCTCTCTACTTCTAATCAATTTAATGTAAAATGAGATTATATCTTTAGAAACTAGCAAAGTTTTTGACATATAACTGGCACACAAATGTGTGTGTGTGTGTGTGTGTGTGTGTGTCTTAATCAACTGTTCATTGCTAAAATAGCTAATCAAGAACAACTCACTTAAGGAAAAGTTTATTTTGGCTTTTGGTTTCAAAGGTCTCCATCCATCCACTGATTCCATTGCTCTAAGCCTAAGGTGAGGCAGAAAATTAGAAAGGTGTGGTGGAGGAAAGCTACTCAGCTCATGGCTGCCAGGAAGGAGAAGGGAGGAGTGGCAGGGGGAGATAGAAACCATAAACTCTCCCAGAGTAGACAACCCGTGACCTACTTCTTCAAACTTAAAAACAATTTCTTGAGACAAATATTGTTTTATTAAATATTTAAAGTCACTTATTGAACGTCATCTTTTAGGTTTTCAAAATATCTGTCTTTCAAACTGACATACATCTCAGCAGTTAAATAGCTAACATTTTAGAATGTTAGTGGGAAAAATATAGGGAAAATTAACTTGTATAGAAGTAAGAATGTTATGAGTGCTATTAAAAAATGATCATGGTTGGGCTGGGGTTGTGGCTCAAAGGCAGAGAGCTTGCCGAGCATGTGTGAGGCACTGGGTTCCATCCTTAGCACCACGTAAAAATAAAATGAAAATATTGTGTCCATAACTAAAAAATAAATGTTTTAAAAAAATTGTTCCTGGTGAAGGTGTCTGCTGCATAATGTGTGGTGGAATAAGGACGGTTTAGTTTGGACTGTAGTACAGTGATGTTTAAGGAGATGGCCAGGTGATAGGAGATGCCCACTGATAAAAGAGGCAGGAAATTTTGCAGGAGCTCAAATGCCTAGACACATGGAAGATGGCAAGGCAGTTATGGGGTGATATTATCTGAAAAATAATAATCCACTGAAGCTTTGAACGTGCCCAAAAATGAGTGTAATATGAGTAAACTTGATTTGGAAAAATGTTTGCATATTTGGTTAAATAATATTTCAGGGTATGTCTATGAAGTCTGGATGAGATTAACATTGGAATGAGTAGAGAGATTAAAGAAAATTGTACTTTCAATATAGGTTGCCTCATCTGATCTGTTCAAGGTCTGAACAGAATAAAAGCCTAAGTAAGAATGAATGATTTTTCTCTTAGGCTGGAGTACCACCTCCTCTTTGAGACATGGACTTAGGCTGTAACCACATTACAGGTGCTCCTGGTTCTCTAGCTTGCCAACTGCAAATCCTGGATTAGTCAATTTGTGAGCCACTTCATTTACATATGCAAGTATAAATATAAAAATGTCTTTCTGTTTATCTATCCAATTGTTTGTTTCTCTGGGGAACTCATAATAATAAAACTGTTTACAGATTTCTATTTCAAACATGGCACTGTACTTAAATTCCATTTTCTTTAAATTACTCCCAGTTATAGATTTTACCCATTAGAGAAATATTGGAAGATGCATTACTTGCAATCAGGGTGAAGATGTAAACACCATTAAGCAACGTGTAAAGCTAACAAATTGATGGGTGAGACATTGACTTGATGGAGACTTGTCAAATTACAGTATCATATTTGTGCAGAACTCAAGCTTAAATTACTTTCCATGGCACTAAGGAATGCAAATGTAAAAGAAGGTCCTTTTACAAGGCATTTAAAATTTCAGTAGACTTGTTTTAATTCTTTATAATGGTTTCTTTTCCATTATGCCCACTAAAATATTATTGCCACAAATAATAACCCTCAGTTAAGCTGTAGAGTCAATACTACATTTTGAATTAAGACAGCACAATCAACCATAGCCTCTCCAAATCACTACAAAAAATTGAAATCAAAGAAATTGAAATCTAAGTTGATCATGTATAAGAATATATTTTTAGATAGTAGAATATGTTTGAGTAGCAAAATAATTCCACATTCCAGCCAATGTGGATACAGTAGCTTTTTTTGAATTGCCATCTTATTAATAGACAAATCAAGTATTTCGTTTACAACAGTTTCATACATAATAGTAAATAGCAATTTAAAGTGTATTTTTGATAAAATGTCTTAATTATTTTTTCTGCACATTTTTCTGCTAAATGTATTTTTTTTTTTTTTTTTTTTTTTTTGGTGCTGGTGCTGGGAATAGAATCTAGGGCCTTGTGTATGCAAGGCAAGCACTCTACCAATTGAGCTATATCCCCAGCCCTAAATGTATCTTTATTCACAAGTTCATTCCTCACATTATTTATGTGTTTAATTCTCCAAATCTGTTACTACAGACCATTCTTTTAAAGTATATATCAATAGTACTCCGAAAAGAGTTATTAAATAATTACTTTCGATTTTCTGTTCAACTCCTCCACCTCATCTGTACCACAAAAATACAGTAATGTGCAAAGAGAAACTCTGTTTTGTTCTCCCAAGTGAGTTTTTTTAGTCCTTCTTAGAATTTATGACTAAGATAAATTATCCACAGATCCACAGAGACTCAGGTTAAACAATTGTGCCATCATTAGTCCGCATGACACATTGCTGATTTGTTGTAACATACTGCCAAGGAAATAATTTAATTTAATCCCTTAATGTAAGAAGATTTGGGGCAGGACATTTTTGTAGAAGTTGCAACAAGTTTTCAGATACAGGAAAAAACAGCAATTTCAAATTCACTCTGGCTTCTCTAAGGAGTTTCATGTCAAAGAACAGTACAATGTTAAAGCTCATCTCAATTCCCCAGTGGAAAATACTACTCTATGGTAATAAGGCAAACAAAAACAAAACGAATTCTTTTCATGTCAGGATTCTAATGTTGAGTAGTTCATTTCTTCTAATTAAAGAAATGTTAAAAAAGTTTCTGGTCATTATTTGTGTGGGACTGTAACTCCAATAAAAATCCAGAATGACCCTTTTTAATATTATATGCATTCCACTTTTTAAATAGTGCCATTTTCACAAACATTTTCAGACTCAGACCTCTGCCTTAATGTCCAAATGTCTCTGACTGTGATCACAGAAGAAAAACTGAAGTAGCTGAATGCAGTGGTGCTATCCTGTAATCCCAGCATCTTGGGAGGCTCAGGTGGAAGGATCACAAATTCAAGGCCAACCCCAGCAACTTAGGCCTTAAGCAAGTTAGCAAGACACATCTCAAAAAAAAGAAAGAAAGAAAGAAAAAAGAAAAGAAAGGAAAGAAAAAGAAAAAGAAAGAAAGTAAGAAAAAAGAAAAGAAAAAAGAAAAAAAATAGAAAGGCCCTGGTTGTGATCCAAGGGTCAAGGGACCCTGGGTTTAATCCCTGACACCAATAAATAAACAAACAAACAACAACAATGGAGTATTTTGTATTCACCACATTCTAACTTCACAACATTATGGTATTTTAGTTTCAGGAGACTATAGGCTTGTGAAGTATGGGTACATGGATACTTTAGGAGTAACTTCAATTTTCATTCCAGCATGTCAAATAAATTATTTTATCTGATCAGGTCAATCAGGACCCTTGGGATTATGCTAACCACCTTAGAATGTAGAAGTGCTCATAGTCTGATCCTATGTCCCAGCCATGGTTTATGTAAGTTTTTTTGAAGTGTGTTTAATAAACACAATATTGACTCCTGCATGAAAAGACATACTTTCAGTACCTGTCAGCCCAGGAGAGGTTTCTCAGAACAAAGGGAGAGGGAACAAGAACATTTTTACTTACAGAAGAAGATGGCACCTGGCTCGTTCACCCTTAACCCCAAGAAAAATTTTTGATTCGTTTGTATATTTAAAGCAACCAAGAAAATACTCAAAGAAAAATACAGGTATTTTCAAGACTAATTTAAAATCTTTAATTTCAAATGACAGCTGAACAAAAAATGCTATGCTGTTAGCTAACATTGTTTGGATGAATGATAGGCATTTACATTTGAGAAGGACATCAGTTTAATAGAGGGCAGGAAGAAGCAAACTGGCCTTGGCAATTATGTAAAATGTTGTCAGAGGTGATCAAGGAACCAATTTTCAGAGGTGGATAACAGTACAATGTTCACTGTGGATAAATTTTTATTGTTGACAACAGTAAAGAAAGCCAAACATCAAACAGGAGGCTTTGCTTGACTTTAATATTAATTTGATTTAAAATTAAGATGGCATGATTTCAAATCTGCTGTTATTTAATACTAGAATAACTTCATAGTGATAGAATACTTCCTAGGAAACTTAAACATTGAAATATAGTTGATATATATATTATATATAATTGGGTTTTGGAAGTGATATGGACAGAGAACTGTATATGTTTTTATATGTTAAGCTTTACACATCAAAGGAAAATGTTAATCATCAAGTTGGTGAAGGGTGAAAGAAAAGAATGTGAGTTGCAGGGGTATGTCTACTGTACCATGTGAAATATACTAGTTAACTTTTCTTCATTTGTTACATTACCATTTGTAAGATATAATTATGATTATCTATGGATAAATGCCCAAGAACCAAATCAATATAGAAGAAACCATCAAGATCAAAGTTAAAAGTGCTACTATATGTAGAAATTGTGCATCTCCAGTTCAAAAATAAATAAATAAAAACTGTTACTAGGTGATTTCACATAAAACTTCAGTAGCAGAAGTGATGTGAAAATTGCTAAATTAATTTTTAAAAAGCCAGGAGTACTTTCATTATTTTCTTCAGAAGACAAGTATCCATTCTAAAGGCTACCTTTAAATGAACAGTACTGTCAACATGTAACACATATCAAACTCTTTTATATCTACCAAGAACTCCAAGGTAGCATTTGAGCAAGACTGTAGAAGAAGGAGCCATATTATTGCTGCATAGGTGAAGCATGATGAAGAACAAAATTGAGATTGCTAAGCTCATACTCTCATTGTATTCATCTGAGTGCACTTGTTTCCTCAATGCAAGTATTCAGGGTGGTCACTTCTTCCTCACCATCATGCTGAGTGTTTCTTGTCTACCTGTGGCAAAATGCTATACCAAGATACTGCAGAGTAATTCTCTTTTTTTGCTCATGAGTTTTCTAATTAAAGTCTATTGTCTAATTGAGATTCTGCTATAAAATACAATAAAAAATGATCTATTCCTTTTGCTCTCAATGGTAGGTGGCAACAATTACAAAAATGCAGTTGTCAATTGCCTTTAAGTTATAAATTGTATTCCGCTGATGTTATACACTAAGACTCATTGAGTTAAATGAATACCTGGCTTAATTCTTTGGTATCTTTTTTAATATTCAGAGAAAATAAACATAAGAGAAAGAAGTAAAAACAGATGAAAATAAATGCACTTTCCTACTTTGATGATGACCATTGATTTTTAAATATATAAATCAATTTGTTCTATTCAGACTGACAGTGCAATTATGATTGTTTCTTTCATTCCAAAGGAGCAAACAACTGTTTTATTGTACAGGAATCAGATATTAAAACAAGATCATTCCTTTGGCTTTATCAAGGAGCATAGAATGGAATATGAGAAGGTTAATGATTTAACTCTGGATTTCACTAAATGTTTGTCCAGGACAGGGTACATTTCTGGATCTTCATTTAAATGAATGTTGAGGAAGCACGAATAAATGACTTTTGAAACCTATTAATTCAAACATTTTTGTGATTGTTCTTGTTAATCCTAGGCCAGCTGCAATTGAACAGGTAGGCCTGTATTAAAACCAAAATACTTTTTTGTGGGGGAGTGGCATCAGGAATTGAGCCCACAAGGTTTAATTCTTGAGCCACATCCTCAACTTTTAATTTTTATTTTGAGGTCTTGCTAAGTTGCTTAGAACTTCGCTAAAACTCACCTGGAACATGTAATCATCCTGCTTCAGCCTCCCAAGCTGCTGGGATTACAGGTGTGCACCACTGTGCCTGGCAAATAAAAACACAGTTTATAAATCAGTAATTATAGTCAAATAAAAGGATTTCTGACAAATATATTTTTCTCTCAATAAATTATCATTCATTACTGTTCATGAATTTATAGCAAACTTAAATAATAATATTAATATTATAGATATTGTATGTGTCACAACAAAACACTATACAAGAAGTCTTCTTTGCTTTATAGTATTTCCTATAAGTCCTACAGTGATGAGTGTAACTAAGCCCTTACATAATTTATTTTTCTGTTTATGAAAATTTGCAGAGTTACATTTAGATAAGGACAGACAATGTTTATTTGCATCATTCTGTCTCTGTTTTTTAAGCCAAACAAATTTATTTCAACATATTTTCAGCATTTTTTCCTTGATAACAATATTCTCCTTGCTTCTCAACCATTCCTGTATTTCAATACCTACACATTCCTGCCATTGGCACAACATATAGGAAATACACACAACCACTTTAAGGTCTATATACAAAATATTACTAATAATTTATTTTAAAATCATAAAGTATTTGTTTTTGTACAAATGCTAGTTGTAATTGTGGGTGCTACTTTTGGGGGGGTACTGAGAATTTAAGTTTTTAAATTTAATTAATTTATTTATTTTTTAATTTAAGACAGAATCTTACTAAGTTGCTTAGGTCCTCACTAACTTTCAGAGGCTGACCTTGATTGGGGGAATCTCCTGCCTCAGCTTCCTGAACAGCTGGAAATATAGGTATGAATCATGGTGTCCAGCTACCTGTTTAATGTTGCTGTTTCTTATTGTGGATACACAGATCCAGTATAAGCACCAGCGTTCACCATCTTCATTCCAATTTCCCTTTTAAGTACCCCTTGGTTTTCTAAATTTTCTATGAATCTCATCTCCTGTCAGGTTGTCCTTTTCCCATTCCATGACCATTTTAATAAACCCTTGGTTCTTTCTGTTATTTTTTCTCTTCTTCACTCTTTCATTTTTAACTATAAAATTGCATCCCTTGATATCATGATCCCAGTAATGGTCCCCTTATGAATTTTTGCCATTTTCAATGCACTTGTGATCACAGAAGGAGAAGGATGGAGTCCCTTTTTAGAACTTGAAATGTTTTGAAAACTTATCCCAAACCCAGTTGTTGCTACTGACATGCTTCTGGTTTCCTATTATCTAGTAGTGCAAAATTTCTCCATTTTCTCAAACTCAGGATTCTTATAAAAGCATCTGCACCTCTTCATTCATAGTTTTTTTTTTCCCTAATAAAATACAACCACAACTTAAAGTTCTGAGGAACCTAGTTCAAATATTACCTTCTCTGTTCCTCAGATTGAGATGGTCACATTTTTATCATTATTATTCCATGGAATTTTTGTAATGAAATGTAATTGCTTGTCATGATATCTGCTTTTTCCACCAGAGGTAACTCTGCTGTCTCTATAATTTTAGTGAAATGAGTATGAGGTGGTGAGGATGGGAATGTGGAGACAAAGAGAAAGTGAATGAGCTGTGATAGTTGAAAAAAATACTTATTACATTGTAGGCACCATTTGCTGGGTACAATGCTAACTAGAGCAATACTAACAATAATTTTAAGTATTTATTCATCCCAAATTTTGTTTATTAAGCTCAGTTATACACATAAGCTGCTTTCTACCTTATAGATTATTAAAATTTATCCCTCATCAGACACCCAGAAAATATTATTTTTCTAATTTATTTCATAGAATATAAAATACATTAACTTGTTATGTCCCAACTCATAAAGCTGGTTCATATTGATTTATCAAAAGTAAAAGGGATATTTTCAACTTTGAATCCTAATTAACAGAATTGTTCTATTCCATTCTGTTTTATCCTATCCCATCCTATATATCCTTTCAAGTCTGTGCTATTTCATTTGCTTCCCACTCAAACTGCAAGGGTCCTGAGATGGAGAGAATGATGTATACCCTTGGATGAGAAATACTGGGATATTTGAGTTGAAAGAAGCCAGGAAGGGGGGAAATTGAAGATGAGCTCATTTTCTTCAAGAATTTGCTTTCCATGGTTTGATAAAACATTATCAACTACAGATATTAAAGTAATTGTAGGCTGCCAAAATTATGGAGGGATAGAAGTAAGGAATTGTAAAGAAAAATGCAATTACATTTTTTTGAGTCAGGAAATTAAGATATGTATACAATGAAGTCATGGTACTTTCATTGGGAAAATATGTTATTTCCAACTCCATATGCACAAAGACCATCATCATTATTAATAAAACTCAGATCAAATGGAAAGAAGTAAGCCTGAGAACATGTGTACAGGCAATTTGATTTTAAATATGTCAAAAGTACAGTATATGTACCTCTTAAGTAGAGTATATGTATACCTCTTAAGTACAATGTACATTACCATTTTCTTCACTGTGAAATTTATGTTAAGTGATTTGAGGGGGAGTAAGAGCAATTTTGGAGAATTTTAAGTCTTTGAAGAAACATGGCATTTAATTCACTGGCTACTAATATGACTACAAAGAGGATTACATTTCATGTCTGGCTCATGGAATGAGGATCATTATCTCAATATTAAAGTCTATATAATGTCACAACTATATGTCCTATCTTTTAATCTATTATTACTATTATCTTCTCAGAATAACAAACAACACTATCATTAAAGGATATAAAAAGTTGGTTCTTTCAGCTATATAAAACCTAAAATTTCATACTATCATTTCCTGACATTTATCAACTTTATTAAGTTTAGCTACTAACTTAAACTCTCCTTTTGCAGGAGGGCCAAGTTTTATAAAGACTTTATGTCTAGATAGTTTCTTGTGTCTTTCCAACCAACTCCATAAGATATATTTACTTCTGCCTTGTATGTCATCAAGCTTCAGTGCTACAAGGAGTAAATATGTCCCTTTAAGACTTTAATTTAATAAAATAAAAAGAAACATAGAAAATAATATTTCTTATTTGGGTGCTAAACAGCTATGATATATCTGAAAAGAGAGAGAAAACTAGAAATGGAATGATCAATAGAATCAATTATCTAATTGTTGCTTTAAATTGTATTTCCCTGATGTTATATGATGTGGAAAAAATATATTCACATGCTTATTTGCCATCTGCTATATTTATATTTTAAACTATACATTCCACAAGGAAAAGACATAAATATTGTGATATATCTTTGGAATATTTAGAAAAATAAACATAAACATGTATTTGGGTAATATATAAATTTTCAATAATTCCAGCAGATTTTTCAACTTATATATTCTCAATATAAAAACACATAGAAATGTTATTCGTGTGGTCTAAATCCAAATATACTTGGTTTAATACTAATAAAATCATTGAATCAAAGATAGTTATACTTCCCCTTTTTAAAACTATAAATATTAAATTTTGGAAAAAAATAAAGAAAAATAAAAACCATTCTGCAATGGTTTACTTATAACAGAAGTGACTAGAAATATCTTTCAAGATGTATCACTTAATATGAATTTCTCAATTTAGCTGAGTTTTATCTAATTTCAATAGAAGATGCAATTGGTGAATTTTAAGTATCTAGGCATTGAAAAATATGAAAATATTTTAATACTAGTTTAATTAGTTTATGAAAATTTTAATAAAAAGACATAGAAATATATCCCCTGAAAGGAAAGTAAAAATTAATTTCACACATGCGCGAGCTCGTGCACACACACATGCTTGTATTAATCAACTTTTTCACTGCTAAGCCCAAAATATTTGAGAAGGAAAATTTAGAGGAAGAAAATTTTATTAGGTAATTAGGATTTCAGAGGTAACAGTTCATAGAAGAGCAGCTACATGGTTCTGGGCTAAAGGTAAGACAGAACATCTCAGCAGAAGAGTGTGGTGGAGAAAAGCAGCTCAGGACATGGTCACCAGGAAGCACAGAGAGCTCCAGTCACCTAGGACAAAAATTTATACCCCAAAGGCATTTCCCCCAGTGACCTATCTCTTATAAATATCTGACTACAGTTACCATCTAGTTAATTCATTCAAGTAGATTAATGCACTACCATTTAACTTTGAACTTTCTTGCTTTTGGGAGACACCTCATATCTAAGACATAACATCACATCCCTGGCTCCCCAAAGCTCATGCCCATTTCACAATGCAAAATATATTTTGTTGATTTTAAAGAGTGTCCATAGTCTTAAGAGTTCCAGAATTCCAAAAATTCATGTCCAAAGTCTTCACCATTATTCAAGGCAATCTCTCAAAGTTTGGTGTAAGTATTAAAATATTTGAATGAAAATAATTATGCTTACTTTGAAAAAAAAGTTTCAAACAAATGCATAAAAATATACAGTAAATATTTTCACTCAACAAGGAAGAAATAGGGCCTCATGAAGAAGATAGGATCAAGGCAAAACTGAAATCCATTTGGGCAAACAAATCCTATAACTCCATGTCCAGCATCTGAGGTACATGGACTGTGATGTTCTCATCAAAGGGCTTATGTAACTCCACCACTATGGATTTACTAGTTTTAGCCTACTTGACATCTCTCTTGGCTTTTTTCTGCTTGATTTCTGCACTTTTCCTTGGCAGACATCCCACCATACTGGCATCTCTTAATCTTGGAGGTCACCAATTTAGCTTTTGCTTCCTTCTCATTTCTCCATGCATCACCCTACAAGGGCAGCCCACAGGCACTCCAACCCTGCTATATATTTTCTGTCTTCCAAGGCCTTCTTTTGAAATGTTGGTGGAAGCCTTTGTGATTCTCCTAATGCCAATAACCTGCAATATAAAAAAATCATCATTGTTCTAGTTTTGGTAGTGCATGCCTGTAATCCAAGCCACTCATGAGGCTGATGCAGGAAGATTGTGAATTCAAGGTCAGTCTCAGCAACTCAGTAAGGTCTTAAGCAAAATAGACCCTGTTTCAAAGTAGAAAATAAAATAGAATGGGGATATGACTCATTGGTTAAATGCCCCTATGTTCAATCTCTGGTACAGAAAAACAATTAAAAATATCATTGCATCCTAAAAATTCATGCCTCAAACACTTACCTAGCCTATAAGAAAGTATACATGAGGAATTATGTATTGACTAATGTTCATCACAATTTGCATTGTCGTTTTACAAATGAGTTTGGTAGGTGTCATAAGAATTGCCAAAAATGTCTAAATACTGAAATTAAATGGCAAAAGGGATTTTACAGATTAATTAATTAATGTAAATTAATTTATTTTTGCAGATTAATTAATTAACTAATTAATGGACCTTGAGATTGTAAGATTTTCCTGAAATAGAACTAAAAATTTCAGCAGAACTAACATAATCATACAGGTACTTCCAAACAAAACTAAGCACCTTTCCAGACTGTCAGAGACTGAATTGATAAAAAGAATGAGGAGATTTCATAGCATGAGAGGAACTCAGCCTGCTCACTTTGCTAACTCTGAAGATGGAGAAAGAGGATCATGAGGCAGCTACTTTCCCTGGAGTAGCTGGGGAATGCAAGAAAGAAGATTCTTCCCTAGATGTTAGGGTCTATAAACAAGTCAGGATGGCGCCTGGCATTTTGCCAGAGGGAGTGGTTTGTGAAGTAATGCCAGCAAGCCATTAAGTGTGGAGATTCCTTATTGGTTGACTGCTGTATCTAGTTTATGTTAATTAAGATAAGCTGTGTGGAATGTATATATATACCCCTCCTGTCCTACAATAAATGGCTCCCACTCCTGCTGTATCAATCTACACAAGTTCCTCATCACCCCCCCCCACCCCACCCCACCCCCCCCGCTGTTATTTTGCCCAGCTAGCCCCGCTGCAGCCCTTGGAAAGCAAGTGCAGCCAGCCTGCACATTAGCATTAGCTCAGTTAGACTTGTATAGGTCCAAGAACCACAAGACTCTGAGACTGTAAGGTAATTATTTTGTGTCACATTAAGCCACTAACACTGTAGCAATTTGTTACAGCAGCAAAACTTATGCAAAGAATAAACAGTAACCAGGCAACAGTGGAGAACAATTATTATGGCCTGGGTGAGCATGAAAGCAAGGGACATGACATACTAAAAGAAGAGGAAAGTCTAGTGAAAGTGGAACACAATTATCAAGATTTGGGTTTGGTGAACAGTGAGGATAGCCAGTTAGACAGACTAATTATACAAGTTTTGTCACCATAAAGGCCTTGGCTTTCATTTTGAGAGGAATGGTAAACCATTGTGTAATTCTTAAAGGTATAATAATTAGTTTGTTTGGGTTGGTGTGGTCATAGTCCAAGGTATAGGTAGAGCTAGATCATAAATTCTCTGAACTGTAATTTTGCTTCAGAACTACAGGTAAAGCCATATTAAAATATTCAGCAATAGAGATCAGACATATTTCTATTTATATCCTTAAGTTGATAATATTTATTATTTATGACTAGTTTTAAAGTAAAAAATGGTAACGGAAATTTATTAGTGACTTATTGTATATCATTTTCTGAAATGGATTACTACATACATGAGTATATTTAATCCTAATCATAAGGGTGTCATTGGTTTTATTATGAGGGGACTGGGAATCATAATGTTTAAAAGTAAATTTTTCCAAGTCTAAACAGTTTTCAAAGACAAATCGAAAAATTACCAGGTTACTTTCAGTAATTTTCTTTCCAATATTATCCAAACATTGAGGAATGAAGAATCCCAGTTAGCACACAAACAGATCTCCTAGAGTTATGTCCCTTTACAGGTATAGAAACACACTTAAGTGGTTCGAACATGGTTCTCAGACACTTAACCTCCATGAGATGCAATAGTGTTCAATGTTGTGTGTGTGTGTGTGAGTGGGCAGTGAAAAAACTTTTGCATACTGTACTTTTTCTAGTACATAGGAGTAGTAATTTCAACCCAGTTTTAAAATATAGTGTATGATATAAGCACTCCAATTTAAAAATTGAAACATTATATTACATAGAAAGAAAAAAATTGACATCATTTTATGTGTACAGAGTACTCCAGTTCCTGCATTAATTCATAATATTTTTCACTTTTCTTCAAACCATTTCTCTTAAAACTAAATGCAATAAATAAACGGAATAAAGTGCTCTCCTGCTAAAAATTCCATGCTTAAATATTTAATGCTTGAGAATTAAATATACCTAATGTAATTTAGTCAGCACATAAATGTTTAATTTCACTTCTACAAGCTTTTGGACATTGGGTATACTATGCTGGTGATGATTAGTACTAGCATGTATAGAAGTGAAACCTACTCAGTTTATTGTTGATAATGGGTTGAGACTTTTTCCTTCAAATCTATTATTAGAACTATTTCTAGGGAAATCTACCTAATTAGTTCTCTTATTTTACAATTGTAGTGATTAGCTACTAATGAATGAGACAATGGGGAAAAAAAAAGAGATTAAGAGGACAATGGAAATGAAAACCAGAAAAGGCAGGGATAATTCATACCATGCTTAATTATCCCCTGACTAACCTAACAACTGCCTATACTCTTAGTTCACATGATGTGGACATAGATAAAGCCATGACACAAGAAGTGAGGTTGTCTTCCATTAAATCCGGAATTCCAACATGCTGTCTTCTATATTAGAAATGTCACTTCATCTGCCCCAACATCTCCCAAGTTTGGCACTTCAAATATTGAGACACCCTATTTTCATGAATTTGGGTGAAAGTTCTATAATGTTAATCCTCAAGAAACCACCCCAAAGACTTCTAAACATTATAAACATTGTAGTAGAAATTTGCATGATGTCCCATATTTTTCAAACAGATATTTGTCTAATATCTGCAAATCACTTATTTGTATATGAATAATTTTACAACAAAGGAAAAATAAAATGAAGATTTTTTTTCATATTTTAATTTGTTTTTACTGACCCTCACAATAGTACATTAAAACCTGTGATTATCGTTGTGACATTTGGTACCTACATGAAGCAAATATTTTTAAATTTGAAAAAATAATGCAAAATTGAACACTGCTAATGAAAGCTATTTTTCCAAAAGCCATATAAGAATAATTTATGCCTTAAGAAGATATTGTGTCACATCCATTAGCAGGTGAGCAGTAAAATTGTAAAGAATCTATAATCGTTCAATCTATGATAAAAACAATATGTGCAGCTTAATAAAGTTTATAGGTCAGGGGATTGGCTTCATGATTTCAAGCAGGAAGGAAAATAGATTCAAAAGAGCTGAGCTTCAAAACTACAGTAACTACAGAAGAAAAAATTAGAAGACTATAGTCAAATACCTTCCTCAAGAGTGAAATCTAACATTGTATTATGATCACACAAACAACATTTACAAGAAAAATTTAAACAGCAGCCAATGATGGTCACATAGCCCTTAAGTGGCTAAGTGTTGAAACCTGTTTCTGTGTCCCACAATGTCTGAAAAAAAATGTGTGTATAAATCTGATTTATTTTACTGCTCTTAGTAAGATATTTCCTACTTTATTCAACTATGAGCCCATAGGAAAAACACAGGCAATCAAATTCATGCTTTTCATTATTGGTTTTGTGTTTTCATGAGGAATTTTCAGATTGTTCACAGAAGTAATATGAAAATAATTTAATAATACTACCTACTATTTGTTGTACTAAATGCATTGTTTAATTATGCTGATATGAAAGAAGATATAGACAGAAAACACTATAGTAACAGTGTAAGGGACCTTCTAGAGGACTAAATATGCATTTGTATTGATAAAATAAGTGTGGTCAAAATAAAAATATGGCTTAATTGTTCAGATTTTTTATTTGATCAACTAGAATTAACTCCTGAATCTTTTCTTCCCGGGCTGACATTTTAGGTATGTCTTGATATTTTCCAGTATCCCCAAGCCTACTAGAACTCCATCATCTGAACATATAGCTTATCATTGAGGCTCAATGGCCCTCAGTTTTGAAGTCTGAAGATTCTGCTAATTTTATTCATAAGCTTTAGTATACAAAGGTTGCAAGGGTGAGAAACCCACATTTTATTTTTATTTTTTTAAATTTTTTAAAGAGAGAGAGAGAGAGAGAGAGAGAGAGAGAGAGAGAGAGAGAATTTTAATATTTATTTTTCAGTTTTCGGGGTAGACAACACCTTTGTTTGTCTGTGGTGCTGAGGATTGAACCCAGGTGGCACACATGCCAGGCGAGCGCATTACCGCCTGGGACACATCCCCAGCCCAAGAAACCCACATTTTAAATCTTGATTTTAAATTCAGATTTTCTTTAAAGTCAACACCCCTTTCCCCCTGATTTTTTTTTTCTTTTCTGTCTGAAGTATAAGAAAACAATGATTTGGTATTGGCAAGTTTTCAGAACTCTCTTTAAAGGTACAATAAAAATGTTTCTTAGCCTATAACCATGTTTTGTTAATCTCTTTCTCTCCAGTGTCTTAGAAAAACCCTCAATGAGTTGAAGTCATGATAAAAAATGAGGTATTTATCTTTTCCAAAGAATATTTTCTAAGGTAAAATATAATAAAAATAATAATACATAGAACATACTATATCTTAAAACTTCTAGGAAGCTTTGAAGCCACAGCTACCAAAAGAGGGAAAATTAAACAACAGATACAATATTTAAATAATTATTTTGCAATGTATGTGTGGTAAAACTAGAGAGGAATTTTAAAACCTAGGTAAGAAAGGGATTGAGGAAATGCAGGGAGATGAATGAAGCTGATTTGTTTCCATGACAGTAGTGCAAAACGGAAGATATTCTAGCTCTCAAATAAGGCATTGTCATGATTTGAATGAACAAATAGTAGCCAAGTTTTAGCACTGACTGAAATTGCATATTTATTAGATAGCTCCTAATTAGGCTGTCCTGTAATTGGTAGCTTTATCTACTATTTTTATAAATATATTTCACATGCAGGCCCTTTCATTTTCTTCAAAGTCAGAACTCAATTTATGTGGTGTGTGTGTGTGTTGTTGTTGTTTTTTAATTAGGAATTATTAGATATTTATTTTCACAAAGCTTCTAAAGTCCCTTACAATGTCAAATTCAGATTAAAAATAGAAGGGATTATACATCAAAACATACTCCTCTGCAAAAAAAAAGAAAGAAAAAAAGAAAAAGAAAATCTATAGGAAACAAAGAAATTGTTGTTTTAAGTCATTTTTAAAAGGGTTTGTCTTATATTCTGATTTCTCTACTGTAAGAACATGTAATTTTTTTTTTATTGTGGCAGGTTAGAGAAAAAGAAGTCCATAGAATATTGTTTTAACCACTCTATAAAGACAGAATTTCCAGTCAGCATTGATATTAACTTCATGCTATAAATCATACTTTTTGAGCTTGAGAGATCTAAATTCACAACCATAAAAAACCTTTTTCCCCATTAACATAGGAATATATTAATTGGCATGTAATTATGATGTGGATATCTAATTCATTTTTAGTCTACAGATAAGTAATAGGACAAAATACCACTGCAAAGATAAAGCCCAATTTCATTCAAATCATTCTGTGTATTTTTGATATTGCTGGATAAGTAATAAGAATTGTATTCATTCATCCATATTGTGTCTCATGGATTTTTAGTGCATATTTTCACATTAGAAATATTGAGATGAGAAATTTATGATGAAACTGATTTATGTAAAAACTTCCACTTGTGTTTACTTGTTTAAATAATTCTACATTATTGTTTTGTATTTATTTGCTCTCAAGTTACACAATGTATGTAAAATTATACAACATATGTAAAATTACATGTGCCTCATCAATTCAACTTGACCATAAATCCCACTATGAATGTTTCCGATCATAGAAGGATTCTCAAAGAAAAAGCATGTAAATCCATGAGCCTGGATTTGAATACTGGCTTCCACATTTTCTAGCTATATGATTTTGGCAAGTCGCATGACCCTGGATCATTGTAAAGTATATCATCTGTAATATAAGGATAAATTGAAACTCATTTTAGAAGACAGTTCTGAGAATTTAATGAGTTAATATATTTAAAGTCTAACACAGTGTTTACTGTCTAAATCAGAGCAAATCACACATATAATTTTATTATTTTATAATAATAGCCGGAGAAGAGTACTATCCTCAAGTTTCTAGACTAGAGGTTGGCCAATGCTAATAGGTCAGATAGTGCCTATTTAGTTTTAGAAAGACACAAATATTTCTAGCGCTCTTTTGTTCATTTTGTTTTCATAGACCTTTGAAATATAAAAAAGAAAGGAAGGAGGAAGGAAGGAAGGAAGGAAGGAAGGAAGGAAGGAAGGAAGGAAGGAAGGAAGGAAGGAAGGAAGGAAGGAAGGAAGTTAGTTAGTTTTAGCTCCCAGGCATGAAACAAGTGGCCAGATTTGTTCCCTGAGTTATGGTTCCCATTCCATAGTCCAGAGATCATGGTCCTTGTACATTCCACAGTAACAGACATAAAGAAAATTAACATAGCCCAAGGGAAGACAGTAAAGTATCCTGTTGTTCTTTCATGTGTTTAATCCTTTTTTACTAATGAGGACACAAAAGAATACATTTTTTAGAAACCAGTTGCAGTACAATAAGTGCCAAATGCTGCACTGGTTGCTCTAGTGAAAAAAAGACCAGAATGGGCAAGTACACTGAGATTAATATAGAGTATTTGAAACTTAAATCAGTTAAGTTTCAAATACTCTATATTATTCAGCCTGATCTGTCTGGTTTTGAATGGGGTATGATGGGGCTTACCATCTGTCAATCTTTTCATTGGAAGTAACCCAGAATAAGATATTGGTTATGCTTTCTTTTCCTGGTAATATTTCCTCATATGAGGGAAAAATATGTGGATTTTGTTTGCTGTTAATATATTTATTCTCATTAATCTAGTGAGAACTAGGTAATTGATCACCAGTAGGAAAATCCGAAATATTAAATCGCAATGCAGTCCAGTCTGGCACTGCATTTGTATCCTGCATCCATAAGCTCCAACACTCTAATGAGGGGCCATAATAGCATTCTGCTCCTTATTTTAAATATCAATATCAATATCCATCAGAAGCTCTGGGTATTCAGTTTCTCTTAACATATAGTTATGTAAAAGCCTAGATCTTATTAGAAAACTTGTAGGCCAGTGTGTGTGTGTGTGTGTGTGTGTGTGTGTGTAATAGTGGTTTTCTCCCAGTTCTTTTTTTTTTTTTTTTGAAAGGACACATCTATGTTATGATTTGGGTATGCTATGTCCCCCAAAACTCATGTGTGTGACAATGCAATGCAAGAACATTCAGAGGTAAAATTACTGGGTTATAAGAGCTTAACCCTATCAGTGAATTAATCTGCTGCTGGGATTAACAGAAGGGTGTGGCTGGATGAAGTGAGTCAATTTGAGAGTGACATTGGGGCATATATTTTATGTCTGGTGAGAGGAGTCTTTCTATGTGTTTCCTGATCACCATGTGAGCCACTTCCCTCCAACACACTCTTCTGCCATGATGTTCAGGCTCACCTCAAGCCCCATAGTACAGAGCCAGCCTTCTATGGATCGAGACCTCCGAAAACCCGTGAGCCCCCAAATAAACTTTTCCTCCTCTACAATTTTTCTTGTCATGTCTTTTAGTCACAGTGATGAAAAGGCTGACCCAAACAATTTCCCTTTTGGTATACTCACTATGTATTATAACATTGATTCAAATATAGAAAAGGTCTTTTAATTTTTCTTTGGCAAAGCTGACATCAGCCTGTTTGTTACCCATTTTCATGGCTAAGATTTCACAATTTAGAAGTCAGTGTCATAAACTTATGCGATGAATTTCATCAGATCAAGATCTCGAGGTTCCCCCTGTGGCTCTGCTGCTCATCCTGATATTTATGCCCACATTACCTCTGAAGTTTAGGGGTTCAACACTGCATTTCATTACTGAGATACCTTGTCACTACTCTTAACTCCAGAGGGTCTCAATCTGTGGGAAAACGTCCCACCATTAACTCTGATACAGAACAAATTCTCTAAATAGCTGTATGATGATGTAGGTTCTGCCCCTCACTGCCTCAGTGGAATATATCAGTGAGAAATTTTTGGAGATAAGAATGTGTCTATGAATCTTTTAAATTATTCTACAGAAGAGTTCTGCCATCTGTATCTTGTGGTATTAAAATAATTCTAAGCATGACTTCCAAGGGATCATCCTAGAAGTATACCAACACTGGCTCATGTCATGGATGGAATATTAAATCCTGACAAGGGCAGGGCTCTCATGACTCCAAGACAATCAATTGTTCTTATGGTTCAACATAGTCAGAAAATACACTAGTTCCCACTCTTTCTATTGTATCCTTGATCTAGTGACTCATTTAGAAAGTAAGCTCTTTTCTCTTGTTTCAGACAAACATGCTTCTTTCTGCAGTTTGTACTGTGTCTTCTCCTCTGTAATTAGTCTGGATACAATAGAGATAACCTGCAAAGACACTGAAAGGTTCACTACTATTTAGGGGCCTCCATGTAAGCAAAGTATTGTCAATATTTCTGGGAAAAGTGATGCTTGCCTTCTCTCACAAGGAGAGGGATGTTTCTGTAGGGCTAAAGTTTCTGTAGGGCTACTTCTGGATCATATAATAGTTCTATTTTGAATTTTTTTGAGTACAATACTATTTTCCATATGACTGTATGAATTTGTATTTCTCCAACAGTATGCAGATGTTCCCTTTTCACCACATGCTCAACAGGACCTGCTGTCTTTTGCATTTGGTATAATGATTCTTGGACCAATTATATATTATTTGTCATGCTATCTTAGAAAATAAGTCTTTTTTAAATTTCAGATATTGAAGATCACTTTACTTTGAAATTTTAATTTCCAGAAGTGAACCTAACACTTTGTTTTTTTCCCCTGACATTTTATTTTTTCATCAGGTCAACCCAAGTCACAACTCTTATATTATTATAATTCTACTGATCATGTGCTAGAGTTATTAGTTAATTCAAAGACTTCTCCTCCACTTGACTTTAATTGCAATTTACAGAGGCTGAGATTCTTGGTAGTTATTATTCTGCAATACATGGAGTGAGAATAGAAATCCACAATTTAATAACAATGGGGGTTTTTGTTGAATTTGGTCTAATGAATGAATGAAGGTAAAGCCCTTCCTAGTAACTTGTCATCATCTCTAGTTTTAGGAGGACATATCTTAGATTGGATTTAGCAAAACTAAAATCATTGAAAAATACTTGGATCAATTTTGTGTATTTGAAAGGTGATGATAGAAAATAGAAATAACGAACAAGCAGACAGAGTTAGAAAAGGATGAAAACATAGTACATGGTGAGTTACTTATCTGATTATGTGGCAGTCACTCTTAGTAACAATGGGACCCATCTAAAGAACAATGTGAAATGCCTTTCAAAAATTTTCTACTAAAAGAATAGATGTTTGGGAGAGTATTTATCGACATCTGCCACATATTGGTTGTAGGTTGATCGCAGGGCATTATCCAGTTCAGTCCTAGATGGCATGTGTGCACATTCTGAAAGTGCTATAATGACTTTGATGAGAGTATAGGAACAGAAATGTAAAAAGATACACTACAGTAGGTTCATAGTATGAAAAAAGTCGCCATACACAACACTGTCCATCAAAATAGCAACTATAATTATAGGTAAGCCAAAGGAGGCTGTAATAGAGATAACAAAATGTTCACTTCATCTAGAATTATTTATTTTGGTTATAATGCTGTCATATCTTACAATGATAAAAACACACTTAATAACATTTTATTTTGTTTTTCAGTGACTCATCACTAAGAGTGCACGAACAATACCATAGGCTGGTGATGGAGTTTAGCAGTGGAGTAATCACTTGGCATATATGAGGTCCTCTATTCAATCCAAACTCTGAAAATAAGAAAAAATAAAAATAAATTAAAAATTAAAAATAAATACCTAACGAGATGGATATCATTACCCTAAGTACATGTATGAAGACACAAATGATATGAATATACTTTATATACAACCAGAGATGTGAAAAATTGTGCTCTATATATGTAATATGAATTGTAATTCATTCTGTTGTCATATATCTAGAATTAAAAAAGAGACTAAAGGATCAAAAATTCAGAAAATAAAGATAATAATTTAAAAACTAAAAAAGAAAACAAAATAAATAAATCATAAATAATTATTTATTATGTATATTATAATTTAAAATGGTTTCATGCTTTATTTTTGAAAAAAATAAAGTAATTAAAACAGAATAAAAATAAATTGAAATACATGTTTTCTAAGTCAAATAAATTTCCCTGGGCTAGAGATGTAGCTAAATGATAAAGTACTTGTCTGGCTAGCTTGAACAAAGACGTAAATTCTGTCCTCAGTAGAACAGGGACAGAAAAAAATTTTTTTTAAAGATTTCTGGTTAATCTAACAATGGTAAATGTCTTGCTATTTCTAGAAGCTTTTGTAATACAAATATAACAAATGTTTTCAAATATATGAATAGACAATTTTTTCAACTAGTGACCATAAAAAACCTAATTATTATAATTTATCTTATTTAAACATATTATAATGTAACCTTTCAATATTTATAAGGTAATTTAATAACTCTTATTCCTAGCATTACTTCTTTATATAAATTTGAAATTAAATTTTTAGGAAAATATATATATATATTTAAATTTTTAGGTTTAATATTTATGGATATACTGCTACACAAAAGTATATACTGATATATTCATATTAATGTCACTGTCATATGTCAAATGCTATTAATCTTCTCTTATTTGGAAAAGATAAAAATATTGCCATATGAAACAATAGAGAGTTTTCTCAAAAAAGTAAGAGTAAAGCTACCATATTATTCCACTATAGGCATATATCCAGAGGAAATCAGTTTACTAAAGAAGCATCTGTATTTACATGTTTACTGTAGTACTGATCACAATAGCCAAGATATAGAGTCAATCTAAATGTCTATCTGAAGATGAGAGTATAAAGAAAAGTTTATATATATATACATATATATATGTATATATATATACACACACACACATATACATATGTATATATATATATATATATATATATAGAGAGAGAGAGAGAGAGAGAGAAGATATAGATATTATTCAATCTTTAAAAAATAATGAAATTCATTTGCAGTAACAAATATGGATGGAACTGGAAAGTTTTGTGTTAAAAAAACAAATCAAGTACAGCAAGAAAATTATCATATATTCTTACCTATGTGGAAGCCAAAAATTAATCTCAAAGATGTATAAAATAGAATAGTGGCTACAAGTACCTGCGAAATATACAAAGGGATGATGCAGAGATGATAGACAATGTGGACAGGGGTGAAGTTGCAAAGGAGGGCTAACTTCAAATATTCTATGATTGACAATGATATTTCAAAATAGCATGAGAAAGGATTTTGAATGTTCTCAAGACAAGCAAATCAATATGTCCGAGGTAATAATTTGCAAATCACCCTGATCTGATTATCACACAGTATGTACATATGTTGAAGTGCCACACTGTTTTCATTAAATATGTAGAATTACAATGTGTCAATTAAAACAAAAATACATTAAACCCCCCTATTTAAATATTTGGTAATTTATCTAAACAAAAGTTTTCATATGGCTATTTTTATATTTTTTTGAAGAGAGAGAGAGAGAGTTTTTTAATATATATATATATATATATATATATATATATATATATATATATATATATATATATTTAGTTTTCACAGACACAACACCTTTATTTATATGTGGTGCTGAGGATCAAACCCAGTGCCGCACGCATGCCAGGTGAGCGTGCTACCGCTTCAGCCACATCCCCAGCCCAATATGGCTATTTTTAAAGTACAATATTTTACTCAATACGAAGTTAAATTATACTTCTTCTTGAATTTTAGTTAGAAAAACTATTTAATTTCTGGTTGAAATTTTGTTGCTTCCTTTGGGATCATAAAAGTTTTGGGTTGCATTAGTGCTGAATATAGATAAAATTTATTCACACTAGGACTTTTATGGCAAATTCAAATAAGATCAATGCACATCAGATGATTTCAAATTATGAGGTTGAATTTTTTTTGTGAGAAGAGAAGTTAAATTTGCCTTTCTGATGCAATGTATCAAGGTTGATGCAAAGCATGATGAAGAAAATGTTAGAAATTAAGGCAATGTTTTAATGGGATGCCATTATTAAAGTAATTTAAATTTGATCAAATGAGAGTAACATTAAATATATGCAGTTATTCTGTTCAAAACGCTTATTTCCATTATAATGCCTACTTAAAGTAATAAAGCAAATTAGCTTTTTCAACCACATTGTTTAATTTGATAAAGACACATAAACATTTATATGAGAATCATTTTGTCAATCTTTCTCTCAATATCCATATTATCTATTTTGTTTTTCTCAAGAAGAGTTTTCCAAATTCCCTTATATGTGTGTGTAATATGTATGCACATATATGCATATATGTATATACACTTCGATGGTTTAAATTTCATCTTAATAAGTATTAACTCTATCGTATTATCAAAGATAAAATTCAAATATTGGAAAGCAATCTTCAGAAAGGAATAAAAATGCATAGCTATTACATACATATGTTCACAATATGGAACAATGTTAAAATGCACTATATATATACAGATTAAAATTGACTTTGAGCATGAAATAACTAAATATCTACATCTTGCATTGCTGCTTCATTTCAGTCATGTCCATTCTTGATTGCTGCCAAATTTCTAAGTCATAGAATAGAATAGGGAAAACCAAAAAGGTTATAGTAGCTATGAATTTCTATACTCCCACATATTTTCAAAAGAGTGAAAGAGGATAATGAGCTCAACTCTTCCTAATCATAGATTCTTCTAGACTTAGGGCTATGTGTTAAACAAACAAACATACAAACAAACAAACAAAAAACAATAACTTTGGCAATCACTTATCTGTGTACTTGCCCATTCCATTCTTGACTACTCTGTTCTGATCATATTAAGTAGGATTACTAAAGCATAACAACTCTCAAACAAACACCATATTTAAGTCTATTAAAATTTTAATTTGGCCATTGTCTGTAACCTAACCTACATTCCCCAAAATTCTGCTTTAATTTCCCTAGTAACTTATCCTAGACACAACCACAACACATTTGCTTCACTAAAATCTAGCACCTCCTCTCATTTTTTTTAATAATTGTAGTTTAGATCTTATAATCCACATAGTATATGATTCTAGTTTCAAATACTGTATATAGTTTAATTCAAAGTATCTTTTTATTTGTAAATGTGATTGTTTTTAGGTTAGCTGTTATCTATTTTTCTCCTCCTATTTTGTCTATTTTTCCATAAACATTGTTGATTTGTTCAAATTGCCCTGAAGCCACAAGCTTTTCATATACTATTTCAATCATTTAATGCCCAATACTTTTCCTTCCCCCAATACAAAATAAATGTTCCCCCCAAATTATCTAGCTTTAGTGGACATCTTTTCTAGAACATTTATGTTATATTATACAGGGAGGTTTTATTTATTATTTTATATTTTACCAAGCATTAAAAAATTCAGTACTATGCCAAACGAAGTTTGATATTTTCTCTAACAAGAGAAACTGAGCAACCTTTCTAATGACTAAATAATTATCATATGCTATTATATATAGTGATAAGAAAGTAACTCTATGTCAGACATCTCATTTTTTTAGTCCTCATATGTCTTACTCAACTTGTTCAGTGTTTTTGTGTGTGTTTGTGTAGAGACAGGGACACAGAAAGGGAGAGGGGGGTAAAATGGACAGGGAAGGAAAGAGTTGTTTATCTTGCATGAAATCTGGATTGTCAACATATACAATTTAAAAATTCTATATGTATGCAAATAATAGATATTGCATGAAGATAGAAAGGATTAATATGCAGCATCTACTTTTGTTCTCATGAATATGTGAAAATATGTACTTAAATTATTCAGTTTATCAATCTAAAGTTTGTCAATAAAAGGATAAGTATCTAGGTAAACAGATTACTCTTCTAACAATAATTGCATTTGTTTGAAATAAATTCACATCACTATTTCTAATAACTACGGAAGAAATAGAAATTAAGCTCTTTATGTAATTAAGAAATTTATTTTCCATTAATACTTTCCAAATGCAAGTTTTTAAATGTATATTTTAACTAAAACATATACCAACACTTTCTATATGTTCAATATCTTCACTGTGGATCTTAAAATTTCAGAAATATTTAGAGATATTACTTTTATTTTAATAGCGTAGGATAATTTGTAGGAAAAAACGACCATGGCATATAATACTATATCAGAAAATGTTTTTTTGGTGTAAGACAAAATGGTAAACAATCTTGTATATTGTTAGTAAAACAATATTTCAAGGAGAGAAATATTATAAGATTAGGAATAAATTAGTATTTCTGGTAATATGTCATACGTGATGTTTGAATGTAAATCCCTTATATGTTAATTATTTCCTGCTTTGTCATTTGTCTTAAAAACTGATTTTTGAAAAATGTACTTTGTTCAATATAAAGTTATTTTGAATACCTTGCCTTTATAATGTGAGAGAGGCAATGAAAAAATGATCTTAGTATTTGAAATCCTTGAAAGTTTGAAAAAAATGAAAAAAATATTCCTTTAATTATTATATTTCTCATAAAATGTTTAAAGTCTTATTCTTTATCTTTTATTTCACCATTTTATTTCCCAGATGAAGGAAGCAGAAAAAATAAATGTAATTAATTTTCAGTAATATCTTTGCATGAATAATGGTAACTCTGGAGCAGAATATGTTTGACACTCTAGATCAGAACTGGAAAGACATGAAAGCATTCATTTCCCTAATGCAGATGTAGACTGACTGACAACAAACTAGACCCCAAAACACACCTGTCAGATGCTTTGCTGCTGCAGGGGAAAATATATTTTTAGTCTGAATTACAATATAAGACCAATATCATATAATTTGTATGTAACAAAATAATTACCAACTTTTAATTGAATTATTTGCACAATCCATTTACAATATTTTATTATTAATGCTTGGTAAGTATTCTCATTGGCTGGGGATGTGGCTAAAGTGGTAACGTGCTTGCCTGGAATGCTGGGGGCGTTGGGTTAGATCCTCAGCACCACATACAAATAAAATAAAGATGTTGAAAACTAAAAAATAAATATTAAAAAATTCTCTCTCTCTCTCTTTAAAAAAACTATCTTCATTCAATCCTTAAAAATATTAAAAATATACTCATTCAGTATATATTATTTTAAATTATACTCATTTAAATATTACAATGTTATTCCTTCTTTCATTTTTAGGATTCTTTAACAGTTTGTGATTTCTAAAACCGAATAGTTCAATTATAGGAATAGCCCAGTTCTTTGTCTCATTTCCCCGTATTGCTAATTTTTTCACAATTTGACTTTTTAAGCCAACAATCAGGATCTTTTGCAGAGGAAGTGTATTTTATTTATTTATTACAACCATAAGTCACATTCATCACTGTTTTTTCCATTTGTCAATAGTGTGGGTAAGACCTATATCCTTTTGGAGGGGCATTGACAGTTGGCATAAAATTTCTGGCTATGAAATGGTTTATTCTCTGATTTTTAAAACCAAAGAATAAATTCTTCTTATTATTATTTGTTCTAATTTTAATATTTATTTCCTATTGCTATGTAATCAATTTTTCCACATAAAACCTACTATTTAATGATATTATTTCTAAGACCATTTCTATGTAAATATATATTTCCCTCAAGTTCTTAAAATTTCAGAATATGTGAAAAAAGAAATCTATTTCAGCTTCATCGTGCTTTGTTTTTTTATTTGTAACAGGAAGGGGTTTATGAGATTTACAAATATGTTTAAGCTTCTTTGACCTCACTTGAGCAACTTTAAGCAAGAGCTCCCTATTGTTCTTTTAGAAGTGTACACATTCAGATACATTTTTTATTGATCCAAATGTGCTTTTTATGATTTGAATCATACAGAAAGATATTAGAAAACATTGTTTAGAAGATATTTACACATTTTTTCATGCTTTCATTCCTTTCACTACCTTACATTTTATATATAAAATAGACACAAGATCAAGCCACTGAGAATATATTGAAATGTTGAGATAAATGGAAAACTAGGTCAAATAATTCAGGAAAACACAGACACAGAGAGATGTATAGCTGGCTTTTCCTGGGATGGATGCTGATTCAGTTCCAGTGACTTTAAAACTCTAATCATAAATTTTGCTGTTGAACAAAAGTTAAAGATTTTAGCAAGATTTCTCCTTCTGAATGGAAATGGAAATCACCATAATGACCGCAAATTAATTTTCCCCAATATAAGAGGAATAAATTAATTTAATATTTTAAATCACTAAAGTTTCATGTAATTAAACTTGCTTGCTTTCCTTTGGAATTACCTTACATAAGCATTTAGAAGCAAATTTAAAAAGCAAAATTTCAATTGAAATTTATCTCTCCCACCTTATAAAATGTTAGTTATTCATATGTAATCTATAGTTGAATTTCCACAGATGGTCTGGAGTGATTCTAATACTCCCTACCTTCAGTGGAAACAGAGAAGGGGACTGCTGTTTGACCAAATGAATTAAAATATTCACATTATAATTTCTTACCACACAAGAAAATTATGACTTTAAACTCATGCCACAATCTTAATAATTTATATCAAAATGCTCATATATAAAAAGAAATATCTCTAGAGTTTGAATCTGGAACATTTGCCAAAGGCTCTGTGCTTTACAGGCTTGGTCACCAGCGTATGGTGCTATTGGAAGGTGGTGGAGCCTTTAAGAGATGGGGCCAAGTGGCAGGTCTTAGGTCATCTGTAGCGTGCTAGCAAAAGGGATTGTGGGATCCAGTCTCTTCCTTTGTCTCTATTTGTTTCCAGGCCACCATGAAGTGAGATGCTTTTGTCTATCATATGTCCCCTACCATGATATGCTGCCTCATCACAGTCCCAAAAGTAATGGGGCCACTTTACCATGGACTGAAACCTCTGACACCTTGACACAAAATGATCCTTTCTTCTTCCTAAGTTGACTATTTTAAGGATTTTTTTTTTTAGTAATGAAAAGGTAATATAAATACCAGATGACCAAATAAATAATTATCAAACTAATTCTTCCTAATTAGATAAGAAAGTTCCTCCAGTTTGAATCCACTTCATGCACTTTGGATGAGGTTTGTTTCTCCAAGACTACTTTTATAAGAATTGTGCCAGGTAAAACTATGGTGTGTACAGAGTATAGTTTTAGCCTATCCAACTAAAGGTAGAATTTGATAATGAATGAATGAATGAATAAGGCTTATGGGGAAAAGTGAGGCATATTTAATATGAGGCAAATAATAGGGTCAGTCCTGGATCTAGCTATATCTAAAAAAGAAAAAAAAAACATTTTTTCTTCAAAATTTATAAAAAAAAATTGATTTTTAATTTTCTTATATAATTTGCATTGTTATTTTGAGTTGTGTTTTATTGCTTGTTTTTCCAAAGAAAATAATTAAGTATAGATACTGACATATGACAGAGAATTTGCAGACAATAAACCTTACAATAAGTAATTAGCTGAGTTGTTGTGAAATCAAAACTATGAATTCAAGGATGTCCCCATTCCCAGAAGGCTTGTTGAGGACTTTGTTGTATAGAGTCAAAACAATTATATGAAATGTTCACTGCAGTGCCTTGAGATTCAGACTCATTAAATAAAAACTCACAAGAAATTTTGTAGAAAATTACCCAGATGTTTATGTTTTGCCTACTTCTGTTTTGTTTTCCGTAGAATAAGAAACTCAGAGTCTGATTTTACACAGCAATTTTTAGTCATGCAAATAATAATAATGGAGGGTAAGTAAGTAGCATGGCAGTTACATACATTAGATGAAAATGGTGCTTCTCACCTAAGCACAACTGCCATGTGGCTCAACCTCTTTTAACAAGATAGGAAAGATGCAAATGTAGTTATTATTTAAAATATTCAGAAAGTTCCACTTTATATACACTTATGTATATTGTATATATATTTGTGTGTGTGTATAATACATCTCTGTTTCTTCAACTCATAAGAAGTATGCAATTAAATGCCTAGATAGCAATGATATTGAACACTTAGTTACATTTTTTTCAGTAAAACATAAGCTGGTATTGGACTAAGTTCAACCCAATACAGGAAATGCCAGAGACATATTTATAACTCAACACTTTCTCAGAAATTTTTCATGATGCCTTCTCATTGACGGGTGGCAGAATGTCACAGTATTAATGGACATAAGATCTTAGGTTCCTATGTGAGGGGGTGATGGATGTTCTTATTTTGTTCTGTTTCATTGTCCAATATTTCTCTTTGAGTAAATGCTGAAGACTGGAATCAATTCTCATCATAATTCTAGAAACTTTCCTTTATACTAAAGGTTGTTTGGATATGACCGTGCCAGCACTTTCCAATAAAATTTCAATGTCAAAATGTCAATTAAAATAAAATTTGTCAGTTTGTCTAAAAGTTGGATTGATATTAATTATGCCCAGAAATAGATGTATACTGTGATTTGTAGGTTTATTTTTAATTGAGAATTATTGCATTGGGAAGAATATATTTATTTTTTAAATACTTTATTTTCTATAAAAGCTCAAAGCATACAGAAATTACCATTTTTATTTTGATTTGAAATGTCTTGCAAGTTACATTGCAGTAAATGGTAAATGAGATTCTAGTCTGTTAAAAAAATCCTGTTTTTCATCTTATCATTACATTTTTACACAGACAGTTAAAGATGATCGATAGATATAACAATGGAAATAGATGATAGAGCTATACGAATACAATGTAAAGCTTTTCAAATTCTTTTTATTATGGAAGTACTTTTTCCCATTACAACTTTGTCAGTAAATCTAAAATGTAAAGACTGATTATAAGAGCGGGATCTGGGATCACAAAAGGATTAGAACTTTGTCTTTGTCATCAAACTGCTCTGTGACTTTGAATAAGTTGTGGCATTTCTGTAAATATCATTTTCTTTTCTTAAGTAAGAGAAACATAATTGTTTAATGTGAGAAATAATTGGCATACATTATTCAAAGCTATTGGAAGAGCACTGATTACCTCATTAACTGCCATAAATGTTTGTTTATGTTTTTGTTATCATGTTTGGGATTATTTTTATTGGTATTATTCAATGCATATTATTTATTCAACAGACTCAACTGAAAATTGTGTCTGTATGAAAAGATATGTATATATATAAATGATATATGTGTGTGTGTGTGTGTGTGTGTGTGTATATATATATATAACATCTGCATATATCTTATCACAGACAATTTTCAATAGAATAGATATACATTGAATAATATATATAGCATACATATAATAGTATATATGGTACATATAATATATATGTGTGTGTATATATATATATATATATATATATATATATTTCTTGGCAAATTATAACATATTATAATATCCAATTATATTAATACTATTTTTTGTGGTAAAACTGCAAATTTATAAACCAGTGATTTCTTTAAATACTATATTATTTATGGATTGCGTCTTTATGTTATCTTATAAATTGAATGTAATATCCACTTAAAATTTTAATATTAAAGGATATATCTTTTTAAAATTTTTTCTCTTGTATTTTTCTAAATCAGATATCATTCGAATAATCATGATTATTGGGCATATGAAATTTTATAAAATTTCACAGAATCTCTGAATTTCCAAAGACACTTATATTTTAAAATGAATTTTAAATCTCTGAAGATATATTACATTAAAAATTAAAAAAATTATAAATGTAAAAATTTAGAACTAAATAACACTAAGTATGGCAACTAGAGAAAAGCCTTACTGAAAATTCTAGTTTGCTTCCTTTTGGATCCTCCTTGGAACTCACATGCCCTCAAATCCAAAAGAGTGTCTCATTCCATGTGTCTCAGGACATGTAGAAAAGTGGATGCTGGTTTCTAAAAAATTATTAAATTTGTCATGTAAATAGTTTATTTACTTGCTAAAATTTTCTCCTGTTCTAGTTGCTTACACACCAGAGTTAAAAGAACCCTCACATTCTTCTACCTCCTAAACCATTCTCCTTAAGTCCTATTCTACTTTTGTGTCTTAAAACCAGCTTTCTTCACTCTACCATCTTTCATAAAGCCTGTCCTCTTGAAGCATTCAGGCAACTTCAAATTTATACCTACTTCTCTAAGAGAACAAAACATTGATCTTTAAAGTACTGTTTTTCTTGAAAAAAATTTTCTTGTGAATTTTTATTTACTCAGAAATCAGCATCACTTTATTACATTTTTATTAAACTATACGTTGTGAAAGATCACTTTAGCAGCAAGAATTATAAACATAGCCACAGATAATTATAAGATTTGGGTATGCTGAGCTTATGGGTAATACATTTTTTTCCTACCATTCTTGAATATTTAAAAACTAATATGCATTGATTTTCTAATCGGAATACACTATTTCAAATGGTTTTTAAAAATATATCAATATCCTTTAAGCTGACAAATCATTGTAGCAAAAAAATAATAATAACTGTTATCATCATCATCATCATCATCTCAAGAATGAAAATGCCAGAACTGCATATCATTATTTCTCATTTAAGATGTTTTTTTGATACCATCTAACATCTAATGTGTGTAGTTATGTTATCTATCCATCTACATTTTGCAGAGAGTGAAGTGAGTTAATAGAAAGCAAAGTGACCCATGTCAAAATCAGTTTATTTTATTTTGATTATAGAGAAAGTCTCTGAATTTTATTCTAAGGGATGTTAACAAAAGTTTTGTATGACTCATTGGTCCATTCAATATACTGTACTTCCTTAAGATGTATAGGTTTTACTAGTGTTATAATATTTGCTTTCCTTTGTCTTACAATCATTTTAGATTCATCTTCTTTCAATTTAACAATTGTAAAAATTATATATATGAACTAGTCTGTCTTCAGTTCTTGGTACCTAAAGTTTCCACTTACTCTTGGATGAGGGTAAATAGGAAAACACTTTGAGAAGTTAAATGAGTTCATTCATCAAGTGTCTCTGTTTATCAACCTGTGGTTTATTAAGGTATTTCTTTGATATGATAACCCCCACCTTCATATAACTTTGTAACCCCAAGTTTTTTATTTAGAAATATTATTTCATAATAAAATTAATTGTGAATAAAATTAATTTTAAATAAGAGCAGATAGTGTCAACATATCTTATAATAATTTTGCAATTCACCTACCTACCAGTTTTCTGTTTGCCAATACATGCATAATTAATCTTATGAAAAACTAAAATTTATTTGTATCAAGGAATATCCTTCTTAAAAAGACTCCTTGGAGCAAGAATTAAAATCAAGAATCAATAAATGGGATGACCTCAAACTAAAACATTTCTTCTCAGTAAAAGAAACAGTCTGTAAGGTGAATAGAGAGCCTACATCTTGGGAGCAAATTTTTACCCCTCACACATCAGATAGAGCACTAATCTCTAGGGTATATAAAGAATTCAAAAAGTTAAACATTGAAAAAAAAAAACAAATAACCCAATCAATAGATGGGCCAAGGACTTGAATAGACACTTCTCAGATGATGATATATATAATCAATCAACAAATATATGAAACAATGTTCATCATCTCTAGCAATTAGAGAAATGCAAAACTACTCTAAGATTTCATCTCACTCTAAGTCAGAATGGCAGCTATTATCAAAAAAACAATAATAAGTGTTAATGAGGATGTGGAGGAAAAGGTACACTTATATAACTGCTGGTGGGACTGAAAACTGGTGCAGCCAATATGGAATGTAGTATGAAGATTTCTTGGAAAATTGGAAATGGAACCACCATTTGACCCAGCTGTCCCTCTCCTCCATCTATACCCAAAGGACTTAAAAACAGCATACTACAGGACACAGCCACATCAATGTTTATAGCAGCATAATTCACAGTAGCTAAACTGTGGAATCAACCTAGATGCCCTTCAATATATGAATGAATAAAAAATGTGGCATATATACATAATGGACTATTTCTCAGCAATAAAAGAGAATAAAATCATGGCATTTTCAGGTAAATGGATAGAGTTGTGAGAAATAATGCTAAGTGAAGTTAACCAATCCCAAATAAACAAATGCTGAATGTTTTCTTTAATATAAGGAGGCTGATTCATAGTGGGATAGGGAGAAGAAGAATGGGAGGAATAGAAAAACTCTAGATAAGGCAGAGTGGTGGGAGGGGAAAGGAGGGGGCATGGGGTTAGAAATGATGGTGGAATGTGATGATCATTATTATCCAAAGTCAAGTATAAAGGTACAAATTGGTGTAAATATATTTTTTATACAACCAGAGATATGAAAATTGTGTTCTATAAGAATTGTAATTCATTATACTGTCATATATAAATTTAAAAAATGAAAAATAGAGCAAATTAAGAAATAAATAAAATAAATCCCCACCCCACCCCAAAAAGAGAAAAATCCTATAGGACTATCAAGAAAAACATCCCCAGGGGAAATTAAATGTGTATAACTATCTACTAGGGTAAGAAAATAAAAATTTAATTCTACAGAAATTTAGAAAATGTTGAAAACTTTTTTCATCTTCCAAAATAACACATCGTCTTCTGAAAATTTAATATAACTTAATGAACTTTGACATAAAACATGAATTAGGCTTTCATTATTGAACAAAAATTTTAAGAAAATAATAATTATTCTGCTTTAAATTTATAATTATTGGTGATTAGGACTGTTTGATACATGAGAAATATGAACTATAAAATATTTGTTATACTTCATTTCAATTTCACTGATTGTTAAGTAGTACATTAGAAGACCTACGTAAAATTATCATGTTTCCTAAAAAGTACTTCAATTTGATTCAGCAGCATGAATAATAGGTTGCATTAAGCATCTGTATTCTTCTATACCTATCCTATTAAAATCCATTTTTACTTGGAAACTTAATTGTGTTCACTTTATCATGTCTAATTATTCTCAACACCTTTGTCCTACTCATTGACTTCATTGACTGTGTTCTCTAGCATAATCTGAGGTTCTACAAGAATATGAAATACTGAAAAATAATATAAAATGCTACTACCCTAACCATAAGTATGATGAGTATAAATTCACATATTCTATATCATTGAAAAAATTTATTTAAAAATAATATTGAGTTTTATTTTAGGATTTAAATTTCTATTAACTTGTGCTACATGTTTTTAATAATTCAAGCCATTTGAAATTATTGACAATTATTTATAACCTATCCATTACCAATGGGACTACATTATTCACATTGACATATATAAGGATATGGTAAAATATGTATTATCAGGAATTCAAGCAACTCTTTAGATATTTTCACAGGTTAATATTTTCCAACCTGATCAAGTTTTCACTCTTAATACTCCAAACATTTAATTTTCCTTTTGTTAGTGTTAATATATTTAAAAAAAAAAAAACCTATACATTAGGGGTTAAGCCCAGTGTACCATGTGTAAGGCCTTATGTTGTAATCCTGATACTACACACAAAAAAATATGGATTAAAGTGTTTTCTAATCAAAATGATGTATATTTAATAACATTCCAAATGTAATTGGAAGAACATCAGAATTGTATGTGGTTTTATTGAGAATTAATATTATTGTCAAAAAAGTGAGATCACAAGAATGTGGAGAAAAATGTATATTCATACACTGCTGGTGGGACTGAAAACTGATGCAGCCAATATGAAAAGCAGTATGGAGATTTCTTGGAAAATTGGGAATGGAACCATCATTTGATCCAGCTATCTCTCTCCTCAGTCTATACCCAAAGGACTTAAAAACAGCATACTATGGGGACATAGTCAAATTAATGTTCATAGCAGCATGATTCACAATAGCAAAACTGTGGAAACAAACCAAAAGCCCTTCATTAGATGAATGGATTAAAAATGTGGTATATATACACAATGGGATATTTCTCAGCAATAAAATATAATAAAATCATGACATTTGAAGATAAATGGATGGAGTTAGAGAAGATAATGCTAAGTGAAGTTAGGCAATCCCAAAAAATCAAATGCCGAAAGTTTTCTCTGACATAAGTATGCTGATTCATAGTGGGGTAGGAAAGAAGAGCCTGGGAGGAATAGATGAACTCTAGATAGGGCAGAGGTGGAGGAGGAAAAGGGAGAGGGTATTCGAGTAGGAAAGACAGTGGAATGAGATAGACATCATTATCCAAAGCACATGTATGAATACATGAAGTGGTGTGACTATGTTTTATATACAACTAGAGATATAAAAAATTGTGGTCTATATATGTAATAAGAATTGTAATGGGTTCCATTGTCATATATAAATAAAAATTAATTAAAAAATGAGATCAGAAATCTGAGCTGTTCTCACAGAATAGCATGGATTAGGTGGTTATACAACAAATATTTCATTTTTAAAATTATTTAATGATAGTTAAAACAAACATTTATGTATAAGTGGGTACTATGTAATGTTAAATGCATGTATAAATTGCATAATTTTTAAATTAGGTTAAACATTTTTTTTATTTATAATTTTTTTTTATGCTGAAAGCTTAACAAAACCCTTTCCTCTGGACTCTGAAAGGTAGTGTACATTATTATTATGTATAGTCACCCTTCCACTTAACAGTATATGAGAGCTTCTTGCTTATATCTATAATATAGTACTCATTGATCAAACATTCCCCACCCTCACTCCTACATTCCTTGGCTCCTGCTCACCACCACTCTACTCTCAACTTCTAAGAGCGCAATACTTTTAGACCACACATATATGTGAGATTATGTATTTGATTTTTTGTGGTTCAATTTTTCACTTAATGTAATGATCTTCAATTTCATCCACACTTTTATAAAGAACAAGATTTCATTCTTTTTAAATTTTATTTATTTTTTGATTTGTTCCACTTAGTTGTACATGACGTAGTATACATTTCAATTAATCCTACACCAATGGAGTGTAGCATTTTAATTCTCTTGTTATACACTGTGTAGAGAAACAGCATTCATTCAATCATACATGTACCTAGGGTAATGACATTCTCTCATTTTACCATCTTTCTTACCCTCATAACCCCTCCTCATCCTCCTCTTTTCCCAGTCCAAAGTTCCTCCATTCTTCCTTTCCCATCCCCAATTAAGAGATTAGAATCCACTTATCAGAGAAAACATGTGGCCTTTAATTTAGGGGGATTGGCTTATTTCACTTAGAATAATATTTTCCAGTCCCCTCCCTTTACCTGCAAATGCCATAATTTTATTCACTTTTAATGCTGACTTAAATTCCATAGTGTGTATACAGTTTCTTTATCCATTCATCTATTGATGGGCATCAAGGTGTGTTTCACAGTTTAGCTATTGTGCATTCAGCTGCTATGAACATTGATGTGGCTATGTCAATATGCTCTGCTGATTTTAAGTCCTTTGGGTATAGACCAAGGAGTGGCATAGCAGGGTGGTTTCATTCAAAGTTTTCTGAGGAATCTCTACACTGCTTTACAAAGTGGTTACAACAATTTGAAGTTCCAACAACAATGTATTTCCTTCCCCACATCCTCTCCAGCAATTATTATTGCTTGAATTCTTGATAACAGCAAAGACTGATTAAGAGAAAAATACATGACCACTCCAACAAAAAGATTTCATTCTTTTTATGACTGAATTGAATTTTCATGAATATGTAACACATTTTCTTTATAAATCCATCATTAAAGAACACTTAGGTTGTTTCCATTTCTTACCCAATTTGAGTAGTGCTACAAGGAACATAAAAGTACATGTCTCTTCAATATACAGATTTCTTTTCCTTTGGATACATAAGGTAATGATGAGATTGCTAGATATTATGGTAGCTCTATTTTTAATTCTTTGAGGAACACAATACTGTTTTCCATTCCCACCACCAGTGTGCAGTGGTTCTCTTTACTCCATATCATTTTTACCTTTGTTGTTTTGATAACACTCAATCTTACTGGAGTGCGGTGAAACCTCCTTGTGATTTTGATTTGCATTTCTCTGTTGGTTAATGATACTGAGCTTTGTATCACATACTTATTGACCACAGTTTTCTTATCTATCCTAGCATCTTTTAGCTTAATCAAATTGACACACAAAATTCACCATCATATTTTTGAAGGGGGAATAGGTAAATCTTGATGATTATATATACATAGGGAAAAGTTGAAATAAATGAATATATTTATTGATAATATATAAACTATTTATGATAATTCGATTGTAAGCATAAATATTGTTGTGGCTACTATAGTGGTAAGCTGGCATTGACTCATGTCAGCTCCCTAGAGCCAAATTATTAATCTTTACGAAATTTTACAATCAGGTTGTTAGCTTGAAATCTTTCATTTTGGGCATATAATACTTATGTAGAGAAACCCACAAGTGACATATATCAGTGTTCTTACACAACACCATCTTTTAAACGTTTATCAGCTCACATTTTTTTATTTTCTCATCACTTTGTAATTTCTACTTTTTGAAACTTTTGATATGATCAAGAAAAATCTCTTCTTATTTTTCATTTAAAAATTTCTCCTTATAATGTCTGTGGTAAAATATTTCTTCTTGAGAGTCTTATGTGTTTTCATAATTATGATCATATTATCATTTTCATAACTTTGAAATTCATTATAATTTACAGAATATCCTCAATTGCCGCAGTCCGGCTGCAGCAAAATAGCCGGGGGGTGACGAGTAACTTGTGTACGTTGATACAGCAGGAATGGGAGCCGTTTATTGTAGGACAACAGAGCTATTTATACATTTTGCACAGCTTATCTTAATTAGCATAAACTAGATACATCAGTCAACCAATAAGGAATCTCCACACTTAATGGCTCACTTTTGTTACTTTTCAAACCACTCCCTCTGGCATTTTGCCAGGCACCATCCAGACTTGTTTACGAACTCTAACATTCCCCTGGCAAAATACCAGGTGTTATTTTGACTTGTTTACAGACCTTAACATTCAATCTCTGCTCAAACACTTTTCCAACGTTTATTAGATGTACACATGTTGACGTATTAAATTCTATAATTATGACCAATTTCAAACAAAATTTTAATTTAAAATATCAAAATAATTAACAGCACTTTATTGGGGACAAAATAGTCCACATAAGCTTCTTTCTTTTTTGTACACATAAGTTACCTGATCTTTAGAGTTATAGTCCAGTTCTTCACCAGGCTGAATCCATACTGTTTTGATCAATAAAACATTCCAATAATGGCATGTTTCTGGTCCTTCAATAGAATTGACTAATACTGAGTTCTATTCATGGAGCCATGAACTGCCATATTATAAGTCTTAGATGAATAGAAAGGAAACAGGAAAAAATTTAGAACAGTGAGAAATTGATAAAACACATAAGCTAGTCTTTTATAGCTTTCAGATTGTTTTTTGTACCCCTTCCAAAACTTCTGGTTTATCCTAAGAACCTATAAGAAGACCTGGTTTAAGGTCAACTTAAATTGAACTTATTGCTGGTACTTGAAAGATCTTTGCTTATAGAACATCTCTTTTTAAAGGAGAACTAACTTCAGTTTCTGAAATCCAAATATATTGGATTAAATTTTTTCCTGAGGCAGATATTGTCTTCCATTCTCCAGCAGGTAAACAGGAGTCACAAAACATTGTACTTCTTCTAACAAATTCTGAACACTTGTCCTCACCAATTCACTTTTTAAAAAATTTAGTCTAATAAATTAGTACTCACTCAGGCACAACTTTTCTTGCTCAACCCTTACCTATATAAACTGCTTATATTCACTCTTGACTGTTGCACGTCTTTTAGGATCAATGTTCAATAACCTATTTCCTTTGCTCACCAAGCTTTCAACATTTGCTCGTCCTCTTATTAATGGGTAATCCTACATTACTCAAAAACCTTTCCATCTAATTTTGTCTTTTTTTTGCTTTCATATAGTTGTAGCCAATTATATTTATTTTATTATCGCTACCTATTATAGCTCACTAAGATATCCATCTATTTAAAGATCTCTTAGAAGGTTGGCAATTACACACATACTTTGCTAACTTAAGAGGATGAATTCTTTAAGATATCTTGGGGCTGGGGTTAAAGCTCAGTAGTAGAGCACTTGCCTTGCACTTGTGAGGTACTGGGTTCAATCCTCAGCACCACATAAAAAATAAAGATCAACCACAGAAGATGTCCAGAATAATCACATTCCTTCTTGGTCTCCCTTATTATCATGTAATGGTTTACTTTTTAAATCATGTAGTACTACATGGGCAATTAAAAATCACTATGTGAATGACTCCTCCAGATCTAGCCAAAAGTAAACATAAATGAACTGCTAGATTATAATTTAGCATATTAAAAACTAAATTTATTACCTACTTCTTTAAATAAAATGTTTCTCTATTGTCTCCCCACCCCTTATTTTTCCACTTTTCAATAAGATCTGTTTGGTTTACCATGCTTCATTTTCTAAGGTGTTCAAGAAAAAAATGATAAAAAAAAATGATATATTTGGGCTGGGGATGTGGCTCAAGCTGTAGTGTGCTTACCTGGCATGCCTGCAGCCTGGGTTCCATCCTCAGCACCACATACCAACAAAGATGTTGTGTCCGCCGAGAACTAGAAAATAAATATTAAAAATTCTCTCTCTCTCTCTCTCTCTCTCTCTCTCTCTCTCTCTCTCTCCTCTCTCACTCTCTCTTTTTTTAAAAAATGATAGCTTTGTCTCTTTATTTCTCCTGTCCCACATCCTAATTGTTTTTTAATCACAAGCATATCTTATTCTCTGTCTGAAATACCACACCTAAATCTGAGCCAATTACTGTTGTCAATTCAAATTTTATTTCTTCATCATTCCTTCCGATGGAAAATTGCAATAAGGCTGTTTCTCTATAGCCCTTGCTAGTTCATCCTTAATTCTGCTGAAAACGCCCAATTAACTTACTTTCATAGTTGGATTATCTGTTGCCTGTGGAATGGATTCTATATTTCTGATATAATTCATCCCATTATTGATCTAAGCTGATGCTGTGTATACATGAGGTGTCTCAATGACTGACAAATACACTTTTTTTTTGTATTTGTGAAGTCTAAACCAGTGTAATTATTTATTTATTTAAAATAAATGTTGTTTTTAACATATCACACTAATGTATATTCAGGCAAATCTACAAATATTCATATGATAAAATTTAAGTGAAACTTTCTAAAAGTAGCTTAATTCATAATTCAATGTTTTAGTAGGTTTTACTCATTTAAAAATATTAAACCTGATATTTTAAATTTATAAGATACATTCTTCTTCTGGGGTTTAAAGTGGACCTAGGTCACATTGATTCTAAACATGTGAAGTAAAATATAAATTATCTTGCAGATCCAGGCTATAGCCTTACAAGTACGCTACAATGAAATTGCTTTTAACAGGTCAGGAACTCTGGGAGTTTTAATACTACTTCTGTCACAAACTTGCAGTGTGACCTTGGTAAGTTAATCTATGTCTGTGTATTTTTACAGAAATAGTCACTGTTGGGCCTGGTCACTTTGAAAAACATGTCATCATAATACAGTGAAATACAGAAGGAAAAATCACAGATCCACGAAATATATGGCCTGAAAGAGAACATGAGAGAGTGTCCTGGTTAGACCTTGAACAAAAACAGCTCTGCACATAAACCACTAAAAGGATGTTAGATTGATTGTCAACAGTGGACAGAATGAACTGCAAGAGAGATCTATTTCAAAACTTAAAGAAATTTAATTTCTTACACATTTTGGTGTTTAATTATAAAATTTAGTAACAATAATAAATTATATACAATTGTTTGTCATTTTTTCTCATACTTTGCTTTTTATATACATCTACTGAATTATTAGATCTTTGAAGATTAACTTTCAAACTCATGTTTTTGTTGTTGTTGTTGTTGTTTTCTTCCAAAGTATGATTTCCTATTTGACTTGTCTATTTTCCTATTAGTATTTAAACTCTTTCCTCTATATTGGAACCCCAACCACAAATAATTCTTTCATATTTGACTAAAGCAAATATGCTAAATAAAACTTAAATGTTGCTCTTGGTCATGTAGGTTTACGAAGAAAGTAAACCTTAGGGCAGTTTTACCTGGCTTAGACTCATATAGCAATATTCAATATAGAATAGTACTAAAATTGACTCTATATAACCAATATGTTCTTTCATCAACATTCACAATATATTTTCTTTGTAGTTCTATATCATTCAGCCTTATGCTAGGTATTTTAAACAATCATTTAGTTATAAAGAAATAGAACAATATGGCAGAATTAATTGATTTTGAGAAAAATGCCAAATCATCATGGAGGGAAAAAAAAATCTACTCTGAGCAAAGAACTCTTAATTCCTGACAAAGTTGTTTTTTGTATGAAAATTTAACAGTTTTCATTTATAATAATTCTGGATTAAAAGAAGCTTCTAATTATTTATAAAGCATAGTAAATAAAAAATTTTGAGTATAAGTTAGAAAATATACTAAATCAACTAAATCACTAATTTAGCTATGAAGAAGGCATACTAATAAAATTCATAATACATAATGTTTAATATTTCACATTATAATTTACTAGTGTGACCAGAGAAAAGAACAGGTAGCTGATTATCAAAGAAAAGGAATTGGGTAGCTAGCACTCCTCATCACCAGCAGCCTCAGGGGAAGGGGAAGGATCCCATTTTCCAACAGAAGTAATCACCACCTGGATCTCTCTTCCTGCCCTTTTGGTCACTTATAGTCACATAGATAAGAGAGGAGGAAGGGTCATGAGAAAAAAAGGAATCTGAAGTCTATAAAGGGGGAAGATACCCTCACTCCCTCAGACACCAGTTTGAACTCCTTCCTCTTCAGATGAGTTTCCCTCTGTCTCTCTGTCTGTTCTACCCTTTAAATAAAACATTTTTCTCTTGCCTTAGCATTTCTTGGGTGTTCAATCAAATCTTCAACACTGGGGAAACGAGGACCCAATCCCCATTTACTTTCAGCAGCAGTATCACTAGTACATACAACTTTTAAAAGCAAGTAAATGGGGAATAATATATTCACATGTAATAAAATGCACCTGTTTAACATGATAAGTTTAATAAGTTTTGATAAATATATTTACTTATGAATATTACCCTAATAAAGTTTCAGAGCATTTTTATAGATTCTCAAATTTCCAACAGCTCCATTTATCCTCAATCTCTAAACCATTTCTTGCTGTAAGCAGCCATTCATCCATTTTTTTTTTTTTGTCTCAGTGAGTTTTATCTGTCTTAGTATTTGTTTAGCTTGTTGAATCAGTGGGTTTAGATTGTAACCTAACAAAGAATTTCAGCTGTCAAATACGCCAGTAATCATTAGAGTCATAATTAATTTTATTTTACAAATAAATGTATTAAGATATCAATAATTCAATAGTTTCACTGCAAATTTTTGGCTGGTTAGAATCAAAGTAAATCACAAAGGCTAATTGCTCCACCACCTTAGAAAGGGATCTGTTATCTTTTTACTCAAAATGCACTAAAATAATGCAAAATAACAGTATATGATGAAAGCTTCAAAGTCATGATTTTTTTATATATTGTCCTAAATATTTTAGAAATAAAATAACCATATTTTATCTATTTACATTGTTAAAGAAAAGTGTTAAATCTATTAACATTAAAAATAAAGGCTGTGTTTTCTTTCAAATATTAATCAGCAATATTTTAGTTCTACCAACTTGGGTTACATGTGAAGCTAGTCTTGGTTCATATGAAAATTTTCTTCCAGATGCTCTGAGAGTAGCCACAAATTTACTTTGATAAGAAAAAGTCACATATTTTAAAACAGGCAGAGGATAATTGTCTTTTGTTTATAAATAAAAGCCCTGTCCCTGATGCCCATCCAATAAGGAGGTCACAATTTTGAGAAAAAGGAAAAAAAAGAAAGTTCATTGCTTTGCTAGCAGAGGAGAAGCACAGGGGACTCCTGCTCCAGAGGTGTGATTCTGTCCATCAGGAGGAAGAGGGGTTTTTTAATGAAACCCTTCAAATATTTCTTTTTGGTTTTGCTCTGGTAGGTGAGGGTCCCTTCTGAGTCCTGATGGTGTATTGGAATTCACTTGTTGAGAGGTAGTCACTTTCTAGATCTTCAGACATCTTCTTCCTGTGGTGGGTGTTTGCTCAAGGACTGATAACTCAAGGTAATCTTGTTACCCACCTTCATGTTAGGGACGGAGAGGAGGAGAGGAAGACCAGGAAAAGAAAAACAGGTCTCTTTTACATTAATCAGCTAGAACTATATCAAAAGGTGATGTGGACCACTGTTATAATTTGACTCTTACATTAAATAATAAAATATCTCCATAACTTAGCTCAATTGGTTATCAATCAGCATAACAACCAATTTGTGACAGGCAACTTTGTGTAAATAAAGTTGATATCTAAAATGTGTTTTTAAACATCAGAATAAATCTGATAATGAAAGTTTTAAAATATTTGAAGAATGAAAATAACAGAAAAAGGAAATACTGAACATTATAATATATAAAAGAATACATTATTAAATCATTTATACTATTAAATATCAAATAAATAATACTGAAATAGTAAATTTTAAACTTGTTAGTTATATGACTATTAGGAAACGTGACAAATTTTCTCTTTATGTTTACTTTTTCTTAGATGGCTAGGTAGTTTTGTACTCCTACTCTATCTGGGCATAAGACCTAAGTCTGAAGTGAAACAATTCTAAATTTATTTTAAAAGTCCTCCCTGAGACTCTAAAAAGTACCATGGAATTTTCCGGGGTTGAACATACAGAAAGGAATAAATTTCACATGTCACCTCATGTAATATGTTCTGTGGAAGAAAGACAACAGATATTAAAATAAAAGCAAATAATCAAATTTTATTTGTGAATGCAAGAATTAAAAGTTGGGAACTGAAAAATAATTTAGCCTGATAAGGAAGGAACCAAATACATTCCAGTAAGTGGCTTTCTCAAACTGCTCCTTCCTAAAGTACTAACTACTTAGTCAAAAACACCAAAGATCCCAGATGTAAAGTGGGTACCAACATAAATATTACAACCAAAAGTAAATATATTTGGAAGGTAAAAAAAATATCCATCAGAAAAAAATATTTATATAAAATCAGATGATTTACGTCTAGTTTGTATTGAGAACCATGGTAACAAAATGAGGAGAAGGAGGAGGAGAAAGAAAGATTTTGAAAAGGTCAGAGTGTTCAACTTTGTAAAATGCTGTGAGAAATGTGCTAAGAAGAGAGAAACACTTGAACTTAAGAACTTAGAACACTAAAGGATGCTAATGAGAACAGTTTTTTCAAGTGATAAATGCTAAATTGAGATCTGATTTGATTGAGTGAAGCAAGTTAATAAAGTGGATATGTCACTGGACACATCTTTCAGGAGTGTATATACTGGAAGTAGTAAGTTTATGGACAGGAACGGCATTAGGGTTAGGGTAGTTTTTACTGCTTTATGAGGAGAAATTTATGACAACCCAGGAATCAAGAGACTGATTTAGGAAGCAGGGTATACTAGAGAGGAGAAACTGATTAAAGAAAAACAGTTTCTGAAAAGGTGAAAATATCACAAGTGAAGAATTTTTTCTTGTGTTGGAGGAAGAGAGTAGAGAATTAAAAAAAACATGTAGATTTGATGTTGGGATAAGCAGTGATTATGGTTTTATGGATGATATTTATGAAGTGTGAGACAGGACTATTAGTGTGAACAAGGGTAAATCTTGCAATTGTTCAAAGAAAATACAAAATGGCTTCAGAAGGTAATTTTGCTTTTTCTTTCATCTTTTTTGAAACCGGGTGCTTTTACAATTTAGGCGTGACAACAGCCCATTATTATTTTGGTTTCAAATATGGTGTGTGGAATGGTATTAGATAAAAAGTTGAGGATAACTTTAGCTGTGTAATCTCTCCTTAACAAAGCCAAGTAATGAAAAAACTGTGGAAGTACAATTATAGTAGTTTTTATTTTATTGTATTTTTTCACTTGTTTGAAACACTACAGCAAAGAAATATGCATGCACACTCTCACAAATACTTATCCAAACCATAGCACAAAAGCAAGAGGATCTCCAGAATTCCAGTGATTTTATGCAGAATAGAGCAGCTAACTATTCTCAATCTAGAGGACAAAAATAAAAATATTAAATAGTATATGTTAAAAATATTGTCACATTGAATAACTTATACTCTTGGAATTATTTTTCTTGAAATGATTCTTGGGTATTACAGTATTTACACCCACATTTTGTGCTTTTTCAATCATTAAGATCACTTTTTTAAAATGGGTAGCATGTTGTATTTTGAAATATCCCATTGGTGCCCAGTGTTGTTTCGTCAACTGCTCACTATTGGCCTTTTTTTTGGGATATTTTTGGCCTCAAAATAATGAACAGGTGGTCTGTCGGTAAGAAGCCATGTGGGTGTTAATGTGGCATCCTTTCCTGCAGAGGAAGAGAAAGCATTTTCAGCATTTCAGACTGCCAATCTACTTAGTTTGGCACCTGCAGTCTAAACTGGAACACCATTTTGAAGGCAGGCATGTTGCCATCATAACAGATGGTTACGGGTATAGACAGCCAAGTGATCATGTATGTACATCGGTTGTGGGTGTTGAAAGCAAGCTGCTCACTTAAGAAGGTCAAATAGCATTCTGTCCTGAGCTTCCCACAAATATTAGGAGAGATAGTTGTCTATTGCTTGTATTCTATTAATGTTCGTTTTAGCTCATAAAAAGACTCAGAGAGCTCTGACTGAGAATTTTCTATTGCAATCAATAGGCCTCAGTGGCATAGCAGATGTCTTGCATCTAAAATAAATTTAAAAAATAATAATTATGTTAGCCAAAAATCAAAAAGAATTTAATGTTATATAAAGTGGGTGGGAGTTACAAGTAATTTATTCTTTTTGAACAGGATGTTCTATCTGGTAAATTTATCCATAAACAGCCCTAACGTTTCCACTAAACTGACCTGAAAGATCTGCAGAGCATTCTACTAGCTCATTTTTCCTAAGGTGTATTCGAATACTGGCAATCTACGTTGCATATTATTAATCCAGTTTCAAATGATTTCTCAAAAAATCAGGAAGCATAATAAAATATGTTTGTTATCAATTAGTTATACTCAATTTGTTCAGTTAACAATATATTTTGCTAAAGAATAAATGAATGCTTATCTAAGACAAGCATGACTCACATTAACCCCAGGTTTGATATCCACCTTCTTGTAAAATACTGGCCCTTTGAACTCTGATTTTATAATTAACATAACATGGCAAAGAAGATGCAATATTACTTCTATTAGTATGTTTGATTGTATTTAAAAAACAGGCTGTGAGGAAGCAAATGATTATGGAAAAAAAGAAAGATTTATGAGATAAGGAATTGAAGGTTTCCCCTAACCATATATCAGCAGAAAGTGAGGTGCAATCATTCATTGATAGTCAGAGAAACATGTGTCTCTAAATTCAGAATAATGAGCTAGCTCTTACCAAAAGCCATAAGAAGTTGGAAAGTGATTCTTCCGTACTCTAGCCTTAGATAAAACTCCAGCTCTGGAGATAGCTGGACTCCAAGGTGATCCAGACCCTGGTTCACAGTGGAAAGTTCATTCATGCTTAGAATTCATGCTTAGATTCCCAATGCAGAGAAACTAAAATAATAAATATGTGTTTATTCAAGCCACTGAGTTTAATCATTCACAATTTATTATTCAGCAGTTCATAATTAACACGATGCTTATTAATAAATTATATTTTTAAATCAGGTAGTTAAGAATGAAGTAGTCCTTAAAATGATAAAATATATGTTATCCCTTGAAAACAGAAGTAAACACCACATTTTTATAGATGTTCTTTTTTTATGTTTGGATTCTTGTATGTGTGCTGAATGAGTAGCATGTAGTATAGTAGATTTTGAACAAATGTTACAAATAATTTCAAATTGATGGAAAATTGATAGCATAAAAGTACTATATGATAGAAAACAATAATACTGATCTTCTGGATAAGAAATATTTGATGAATAATTTGTTAAATATGGTTGAACATTTTTGGCAATACTTTTTATAAGAATGGTAACAATTGGTATTAACTTGGTATTTCCTGTGCACATTCAATAAGCAAGTTTTCATATACATTATTACATTACATTTAATGCTTATAAAGTAAATTATGTTTTATTCCAATATACACATCAGCATATTAAATTAATTGTGCAAAAGTTTGCTTTTATAGATGAGCCAATGTCAATCTCAGGGCTATCTGATTTCAAAGAGCATTTTTATATAGGTTCACACGTTACATGACATCAAAACTGGGTAATATCATTTTAAATTAACAATGGGATAAATATCAAAGAACAAAAAATGGCATAGTTAGGTTACGATCCTAGGTCTGTCAAGATAAAAGTATGTAATTCACAATATTTCTGTGATAAAAATTAGTGTTATTCACTAAATAATCTCATCTTCTCCCTATACAATTTTTAATTATATAAGAGTATTTAAGGCACATTTTGAGAGCATTTTATTAGGAAATATATATACATATATTATATATAAAACATTTATATAAAATATGCATAAAACATTTCTTTAGAGATTGAATTAAAGATTACACTTGAGTTAAACCATTTTATATTGTACTTAATTTGTTTGATAATCACAATATTATTTAAAATAATTTATATAAACTACAGTAGAAAAGTATTTTGTGTTCTCAGAAAATATGGGGAATGACAACCACTGCCTCCAAAAAGAGGATGGAACAGATAATTTTAGTGCAAAGGGAAGTATTATGTTTAAATAAAGACACCTGTCTCATTGCATAAGAGAAGGAGAAGACGGAAAATATCAATTTTGGTGGTGAAATTTTGTGAAATTACGATATTATGGCTTTTATTATCATTTTTAATGTAAAGAAAGATCAGTTTATAGAGAAGAAATCAAAGGAAAACAACTGAAAATCTCTTGTTGCAATAACTGAAATAATCATGAAGAGTGAACAAAAAATCATGTTCCTAGAGCATCATAAAAAATAATTTGAGATTATAAAGTAGTTTTCATAATGATTATTACTAAAATATACAGCAATATTTGGTTGTATGGTGTGAGGTCAAGTTGAGAGAATTTGCAGAGATAATTTATACATGACAAGTATTTCCAGGAAAGTTATAAAATGATGGAAAGACAACTGAGTTAATACAACTGAAAGAACAAATAAAAAACGGTCTATGGATTTTTAGTTCTGTAAAAAACTTATACCGGTAGGGGTAAAATATGATTTGCCATTTAGAAATTTAAGAGCAAATTCAAGAATGTTTTAGTTCCCACTGAATCAGCATTGTCCATAGAATGGTGTCAAAAATGGAAGAAAGTTATTTAGAGATGTAAAATTTTTTTCTAAAAAACATAAAATCACCCTGGTGAGTTGGAGAAAATTCTGCATATATTAACATTATATCCATGAAATAGGAGGATTATGTAGTAAAATATATCAATATAGCATAATCATAAATGTACAGTGGAATTTATAAAATGACAGAGGAAAAGTAGCTTGGGAATAAGAAACAGATTAATACTACATATCAATGTGAAATATATGGAATGTGAAAGAATAGGAACCTCTGTTATGAACCAGAAGAAACTTCTTGGTGAGTATACAATATTGACACCTGAGAAGATGCAGTGTCCATAACAGCAGAATTACAAGTGGTGGGGAAATTAAGAGCACTACCAAGGGAAGCAAATTAAAAGAATTACTAGAGAAATATGAGCAAATTTACAAGAGTGTTGTTCCAAGCAACTTACATGTAGAGCCTTGACCAAGAAAAATAGTGATCATAGTGCAGTTGATTTAGTTTTTATGTTTGTTTGAAAAACTGGAAGAAACTTTAAGTCTAATGAAATTCAGCAGTAGCCTGACAAGGAGAGTGCAGAAAATATGGAATGCAGGTGGGCATTATTTTTCCTGAGTTAGTACAGCAAAGACTGTCAGCAAGACCCAAATACCTTGCAGGTGTGAGGAGACAGTAGCTTCATTTCACTATCATGTAGCTCATCTATACTGGAGTAGCATCATGCTTGGTTAGAAATTGGAAATATTGGTTCACAAGTTTGCCATGTGTCATGGTCTTGTCCTATGTAAAACAGATTTTGTAATGATTAAAATTTTTCATTCCAAAAAGAATGATCACTTTAGAGAGTCAAAGTAAATTTCGGGTAATTACCAGAGAAATATTATGGAACTGAGGAAGTATTTATATGTATACCCAATGAAATAATGCTAAAGAAATGCTACAAAGCTTGTTCCAACAGCCATTTCTCAAAAGGATACATGAGATTTTTTTAAAAAATTATGGCATATAAAAGGAAATAGAAACATTAAATTCAAGACACAAAATTATATTTGAATAAAAAAATTAATACTTAGAATTGAGAGAAAAAAAAATCTTTTGCATGCTTTTTAGAAAAAGAAGTTAATGGGAAGACCAAAAATGGCAGATTGGAGAAAGAGTGCACTTTCCAATTGGTCAAAGCCTTGAGATTCAGTAACAGGGCTGCTCGTTGGGTGAGAAACACAAAGAATTCAAACTTAACAACCACTAGGGAGACAAAAACTCTGACCCAACAACTAGATCCCACATATGAACTGTTAGACATGGATCTGAGCTTTCACTCCTGGATATCTGCTTAAAGAGAGAAAAAAAAAGAAAGAAGTCCCAAGAACAAAGATAAACTATACACCAAATGAAACAGGATAAAAGAGGAAGAGGAATTCATCTCAACAAATACAGAAGTCTAAGTCCTCTAAAATAGGAGGAAACAGGTAAAAAGAAAATGCCCTCCCACCACCAAATTTGCAATCCCTCAACAAAAGAACCCACAGATATGGAAGTGAATAAAATTATAGAAAAAAAACTATAAAAACATGATTCTTAAAGTATTGAATGAGCTAAAAGAAGACCCAAATAATTAATAGAGGGCAAATGTAGGAGGTGAAAGTCTATTTCAAAAAAAATATAAGACATACTAAAAATAACACAATTATTCTAGAAATAAAACATCAAATGAATCAGATTAACGTTAATTTGATATGACAAAACATTAAATTATGTAGAAAATACATTTTAAGTTCTCGAAGACAGAATTTCAGGCCTTGAAAACAGGGTGTATAAATTTAAATATTCTGTATGAAATAAAGGAAAAAAGGGCAGTATACAACAAGAAGATATAAAGATAGAAAATAGTCATGCTCCAAATATTGATACCTAATTAAATTTAAAAAAAAAAAAAAACTAACTTGACACCAAACCTTAGATCCACTACAATAAAATAATACTGGGTGATTTTCACATCCTGTTCACTAATAGGTCAACCTGAAATAAAATCAATAAAGTTACTTCTGACCTAAGTAAAACTAAAAGTCAGATGTACCTCAACAATATATAAAATATTTCACCAATAAACACCTGAATTTACTTTCTTCTTATCAATTAATGGAACATTCTTCAAAACTGGCCATATTTTAGGTCATGATGTAAGTCGTAGCAAATTAAAAAAATATTTGGTATAATCCAATGTTCCATATGAGATCACAATGGAATAAAAATAGAAATCAATAGCAAGAAAAATTATAAAAATCACATAACCATATGAAGATTGAAAAATACTTTTTTTAAAAATGAGGAATTGATCCTAGATAAATGAGGAAATAAATCAAGAAATTTTTTTAAAAATATTTATTCTTAAGATTTTTTAGATGGACACAATATCCTTATTTTACATTTATGTGGTGCTGAGGATCGAACCCAATGCATGCTAGGCAAGCATTCTACCCCTGAGCCACAACCCCATCCCCGAAATTAAGAAATTCTTGGAAACAAGTGAGAACTTAGGAACAACATTTCAAATTCTCTGAGATAGTACGAAGGCTGTAATAAATGGAAAAGTATATAGCACTGAATGTCCACATTAAAAAAAAAATTAAAAAGAAAGAAAGATCCAAAATAAATAATCAAATATAATAAAAAATATAATCTAATGTCATACCTCCAGGCCCTAGAAAAGTAAGAACAATCTAATTCTAAAATCAGTAGAAGACAGGAAACAATTAAATCTGATATGAAATTAATAAAATTGAGAATAAAAAATACAAAGGATCAATGTAACAATGAACTGCTTCTTTGAAAAGATAAACCATATTGAAAATCCTTAGCCAAACTAACCAAAAGATGAGGGATAAGACCCAAATGAACAAAACTAAAGATAAAAGGTGATATCATAACAGACAGTTGTGAGATCTACAGGATCATTAGAATTTATTTTGAAAAAGTTATACTCCAATAAACTGAAAAACTAGAAAAAACACTGAAAAATTTCTACACACATAGACCGGCCCAGATTGAACCAGAAAGATATAGAAAACTTAAAGAGAACAATATCAAGTAATGGGATTGAAGCAGCAATGGAAAATCTTCCTAAAAAGTAAAGCCCAGGGCCAGCCAGGTTCTACCAGACTTAAAAAAGAATGAATGCTACTATTCCTCAAATTATTGCATGAAATGGAAAGGAAGGGAAAACTCCCAAACATATTCTATAAGCCAGTATCACCCTGATACAAAAAAAAAAAAAACAAAACAGACAAATCCAGGGAAGAAAAGTACAGAGCAATATCTCTGATGAATATAGATGCAAGGCTCCTGAGTAAAATATTAGCATACATGATTCAAAAACATATTGAATAATAGTACACCATGATCAAGTAAATTTCATCACAGGAATGAAATTTTGTTTCAACATTTCAGAATTAGTAAATATAATGGATTACATGAATAAAATTAAGGGCAAGGATGATAGCATTATCTCAATAGATGAATAATAGGTCTTTGACAAAGTTCTGCACTCATTCATATTAAAACTATTAACGGTAGTAGGTATAGAGGGAACTTATCTCAACATTATAAATACTGTATATCATAAGCCCAAAACCAACATCATACTGAACAAAGAAAATTTGAATATAATTTGTATAAAATCAGGAACAAATAAAGAATACTCACTTTCACTACTATTATTCAAAAGAATTCTCAAAATGATAATCAAGCTGGAGAAGAAAATTGGATAGAAATAAGAAAAGGACTTAATTTTTCTCTGTTTGCTGATGATATGATCCTTTTTCTGGAAGAATCCCCATTCAAAAAAAGTGCAAAATGTTCTCAGGCAGAAGACATCTCAAGCTGAAAAGCAAAAATGAATTCAGCAAAGTAGGAAGATGAAAGAGCATTCCTTACAAATAAATTTTATTCCTGTACTCTAATAATCTATATGCTGAGAAAGAAATCATGAATATTATTGTGTTCATAATAACCTCAAAACAACTATAAAAACTGAAAATAAATCTGACCAAGAAACTGAGAACCTTCAACAACAAAAACTATAAAATACTGAAGAAAGAATTTGAAGATATTTGAAGATGGAAAGTCCTCCCATGTTTTTTGGACAGTCAGCATAAATATTCTGAAAATGCCATAGTACAAGCCACCACTTGACCCAGCTATGCCTCTCCTTGGTCTATACCCAAAGGACTTAAAAACAGCATACTACAGGAACACAGCTACATCAATGTTTATAGCAACACAATTCACAATAGCTAAACTGTGGAACCAACTTAGATGCCCTTAAACAGATGAATAGATAAAAAAAATTGTGGCATATATACACAATGGAATATTACTCAAATATTGAGGAATTAAAAAAGTAATGTACAAATTTTTAGCAAAAAGCATAGGCTTAGCAATGGACCTTATTGGCAGGGACACTGACTTTCTAACAAGCTCCCTAAAGCACAAGAAGTAAAACCAAGAATCAATATATGAAATAGTACCAAATTTAAAATGTTGTTAACAATGAAGGAAACAAGAAAGAGTGTGATGGCACAGCCTATAGAATGAGAGAAAATCTTTTCCAACTACTCCTTTGACAGGTGATTAATATACAGAATATACAAATACTCAAAAAAACCCTAACAAAACAAAACCAAATAAACCAATTAATAAGCGAGAAAAATAAAAAAAAAAAACCTAAACAGACATTTATCAAGAAGAAATAAAGTGGCCAATGAGTATGTATAAAAATGATCAACATATCTAGCAATCAAGGAAATGCAAATCTAAGTACATTGAGATTTTATTTTACTTCACATAGAATGACAATAATTAATATTGAAAATAATAATAAATGCTTGTAAGTCTGTTGGGGAAAAGGCACATTCATACAAACACTTTGGAAAAACATTATAAAGAATCCTGTAAAGAATAATAATGGCACCATCACTTGAGCCAGCTATCCCATTTCTTTTTATTGAAAAACTGCATACTATATTAATACAAGACCATCAATATTTATAGCAGCACCATTCACTATAGCCAAGTAATGGAATAGCTTAGGTGTCTGTCAACAGAAGAGTAGATAAAGAAAATGTGGTATATAGACATAATGAAGTTTTATACAGACATAAAGAAGAATGAAGTTATGGTATTTGCTGGTAAATAAATGGAACTAAAGAAGATCATGCTAAGTGAAATGAACTAGACTCAGAAAGTAAAAAAAAATGAATGATTTCTGTCATATGTAGAAACTAGCTCAAATTAAGGGGCAAAAGGTTGGGGTGGGTGTAGATCCCACAAAAGAGGAATGAGATTAAAGAGGAGGAAGGAGGAATGGGAAAAGGGAGGAAAGTCAGGATGTGATTGACAAAATCACACTATGTACTTATATATAACACACTGTAGTGAATTTCACTTCTATGCATAATTAAATAACAACAATTAAAATAATAAATAAATAGATGGAAGACATAGAGTAAAGAAAGGGAAACAGGATGCAAGGAGGTAAGGGAAAGAGAAAGTATTAGGAACTGAAATGGAGCAAATTATATTCCATTTATGTATGATTAATTAAAAATGAACCCCACTGCTAGGTAAAATTCTAATGTGCTAATAAAAACACTTAAAAAATAAGCCAATGGAAATAGTAAAACATGCCATTCAATTGAGCTCTACAAATAATAGGAAAGAATGTTCCAAAACTTTAAAGCACTATATATACTGTGTGCCATTAATCATTTGGGTTGCTGTAAGAAGGGGCATAAACTAGGTGTCTTATAAAAATAGGAACTTTTAGTTTTGGAGAGTAAAAATTTGATACCAGGGCACCAGCATGGTCAGGTTTTGGTGAAAGTCCTCATCTGGCTTCCAAACTGCTTTTTAGTTTGTATCCTCACATGGAGGTAAGATGGCAGATGATATCTCTGCATTCCTTTTATAAGATCAGTAATACCATTTATGATGGTGTAATTTTCATATCCTAAAATGTTTTACATTTTAGCACCATTACTTTGTGTGTTATAATTTTGTCATGTGAATTATAGGTAGACAAAAGGATTCAGTTCATTACATGTACCTTAAGCTGAAAATTGTAAAACTATTAAGACACTGTTAATAAAATCAGTCAAGCTATTGATAAAGTTGATACACTTTCATTTATGCTTATGCATATTCCTATACAAAATTTGGAATTTTCGGATAAATGCATATTTCATTTGTTCTTTGGTACATCATTCATAAACATTTTTTGTTACATCAGGTATTTGACAAACTGATATTGAAACATTAATAAGTTATTGGTTTTCCATGATAAGGAAAAGTACTAGTGCATGGCTAACAAAACTTCTCTGAAAGATATTCAAGTGCATATGTTTTGCAATGTCTGTCAAGAACAGCCATATGTTACTAGAAGTGAGGCAGAGGGATGGAATATGTCCTTTCAGAAAAATTTAGGAACCCAGCAAAAGACTGGAAATATGCTAAAATGTACAGTCTTATCTTCTTCAGAAAACTGATCTGTGACAGTCCATGTGTTCCGATAATATTTATGGATGTTGCAAAGTTCTGTGTCATAGAGATCAGATATAATAATTTTTAGTTTGAGAAATATTTCAAAATGATAGCCAATTATTTTTTTAAATAATTAAATCCTCACAGTAGTCTAAGTTATATGGCTATGTTTTGAAGCCTTTACAATAAAGGTTGTAAATTGGACCATTATATTGGATTGCTGAGCAAACATAATTGAATACTAGAAAACAACTAGCAATGAGTATTATTTTGTTTTTAGAATAATTTATGATAATTCTTGAGTCCAGACAATAATTAGAGAGACAATGGTCTATTAGGCCACTCTGTAATACTGGGGGAAATAACACCGTATAATTGGAATACAGAAAAGTATCAATTGTCTTAATTTTAATAATAGAGTATTATAGTATGGCACTTCCAGAATCAGAATTAGTATGAAAATAATTTTTGCAATTTAAAAAATCATGCATAATGTAAAATTACAAAAGATATTCTTGCACGTTACCAGTATAATACTTGACTGCATTTTAAAGAGGCAGCATTTTGTATGATGATTTGGGGAAGGAAATTTTTGATCAAAGATACAAGGCATAAGACTCTAAACATTTTACACTGCAATGAGGTGGCTTGGAAGAGTGTTTTCAGATTAATGTAAAAAATTATATATACATATATAATGTATATATAATATATTAATTCAATTATATATGAAATGGGCATTCCTAATCTAGTGATGTCAGAAATTCTGAATTCAGGTATAGAGAGGTATGAAATGCCAGTTTATAACCCTCAATTTTAACACCCCTTTATTGTTTAACATCTCTGCTCTTATTTGCAAGAATAACCTTTGCATGCCTTGAGTATGTACACAAGAGATAAGCTTTACACCATTATTCAATTGAAATTGAAGCCCTGTTTCACTGAAATTAAAACAGCCTAAAATATCTTTCAAGCAGTGATACATAACAAAAAACTTCAATTTTTTGAAAAATATTTCTTTGGATAGGAAATGGGAATTTTTGAGGCAGTTTAGCTATTCTCCTGGGTCTTCATGCATCACCAATCTCTGGCTGCTGTTCATTTGGGAGAGTATTTTTTCCATGCTAACAGGATGCTCTCTGGTTCCTGTGAGATCCCTGTCTATGTTTAATTGAGATTGGATCTTGTGCAACTGCTCCTCTTGGAGCTGCTTGTTTCCTGAATAATACTAGGTCAGCAATCTGAGCAATTTTTACTAGGGGAATGGATAATATTTTTTATAGATTTACAGGTTTAGCTTCCCAAAGAGTATAATAATTAAGAGATAACAGAAGCATAGTGTACCATTCAATCAATACTGTTCTTTTTCAGAAACTCAACATACATATATGTTGAGTACTAGTACATCCAGATTTTTTTGAGCAATAATGCACACATAAAAGTTTGAAGAAGTACAGAATGATGTGAATACTCAGTGATTGCCTAATAAGATTTAAACATTAATACTGAAGACCTTTTCTGAATCTAGGACTAAGTTTTTGCATCAGTTTTATTATGTTTAATATATGACGGAAAAGAAGTATGGTTAGTAAATAACTTATCATTTATACTTGTACTGCTTTGGGCTCAATATGATCAAATTGAAAATTTGATAGTCACACGAGTTTTCTCAGTTGAAAACATTTAGTATTCACTAAGTAGCATTTTTCATCCATTGAATAGCAGATAGCATTTCCTGTTTATCCTAATTTTTTCCCGTTTATGGTAGTCTGCTTCAACAACATTTCACAGTGAAAATGGGATATTTATTCTCATTTTCTTTGATTTAGTTTTCTGAATAAATATTTCTTCATCTTCAGCTATTTATGTGGAATCAGGAATCCCCTTTTTGGAGCAGAAGAGATTATGGTAATGTAAAATGAGAAAGTCAGTAATATTTAAAATACTAGACAAACTAGACATTCCCCCCAAATTAAACACTTTGTTTAATTGTTTGCAATGCATAAACAAATCCAAATGGTGTGAAGAAATAATCATCAGAATCGGGAGACAGTGGAGTGGAAATAGGCATCATCCCTCAACCCCATCACAGCACAGAAATATCTGGCCAGAAATTGGTGACAGAGTAAGCATTGTACACATCAATGTTGGAGACTTGAAGACACTGGAAGTTGGATTATTGGAGCAGAAAATAAGGACAAAAAATCCTTAACTCTGAACCTGGACCACAGTGGAGTTAGGGTGAGGGTCAAGAGAGAAAAAAAAAAGCACGTTAAGTTTGCTTTCTCAACAACAGCTGGAAAGAAAAGCAAATTAAGTTAAAACACAATAGAAAAAGCAAAATTAGTGAAGGAGATCAAACAGTTTAACCCAAATTGTGGACTGAACCCCATGCCAGGCCTGGGATCCAGAATTCCCCCCCCCCCAAAAAAAAATAATCAAATCAACACAGCATATCCCCACTTTCAGATAGCAACAAATAAAGACATAGGCTATTCCTCTTAAATAAAACATATCAATAACCCATCTAGAAGGAAATCTAAAAGCATTGCTGCTGGCTGAAAGTTACTGAAACCCACTGCCCCTCACCATGAACAAGGGGAGTGAGGTGAAACAGGTTTGAATACTAGTCCTGACTTTATGCTCAACACAGCCTCCCCAGGAGCTCAGCAAATACTGGAGTGGCTTTGATTGAAAGCCATGGGCAGTAACAACTGCGACTCAAGCAGTGCAATAGTCCCTACCCCAGTTAATGGAGGGGTGATTCATAACCACTTGCAGTGAGAGTTTAGATGCTCCAGTGATCAGGCTCTATGACACTTTAAAGAAGACCCTGTAGGGGAGCAGGTGCACAGTGACTCAGGGAAGTTAAACCAACAGCTCTAAGCCCTGAATCCTGTGCTCCTGTACCCCTCACAAAACAGCCAATAGATACAATATGATACCCTCCAAACATGCAGCCTCAGGCACCTGAACTGACAGAAAAAATAAACAACTAAATAAAAAATCTACACACACACAAAATATTTGGCAAGAGCTCCATAGCAACCACTGAAGTAACCCTCATACACCAGCACTTCTAGGAGAATCTGAAACCAAAGAGAGATGGGAATCTTCTAAAGGTCCTAAATTTTGATGAAAAGCAACACAGGAAGACTCAATAAGAAATCTTTCTGCCTTTGCATGGATTATTATAAATACCTCTAACATCAATTACATACATACATAAATACATACATGCATTGCTCTTCGATTTGATTTAATATTTGTTGCTTTAGTATATCACATTGTGCCCTCATCCATCTGAATGTATTTATTCTAATGTTTTAAAGGATTAACTGGAAACATTCTATCAGTGTTTTACTAGCTCAGGTTTACACTGGCTTCTCTTAGCCTCTCTTTTCCATCTTACATCCCCTGCTATGGTCTCAAAGGCTCCTGTCCTTCTTTTTTTTTTCTTTTTTAACTTTTATCTTGGCTTATATTATCACTCTATAGCTTTCTTTTTCATCCCCTTTCTTTTTCTTTTTTTTCCTTTGCCCAGATAGAAGAGATGGAAATCCAAATACAAGATACAATGGATGCTTAAAACAGCAATATAAAAAGATATTTTTTCCAACAAACATTATAATGAAAATGCCTAAAAACCAAAATATGATAGAATTTTAAAACCTACCAGAGAAAAAGTGGCTGGTCTAATTTGAAGTTAGACCAATTTGTATTTAAACTGGATTTCTCAGTACAGATCCTAAAAACCATGAGAATTTGGAAAAATGTATATCAAGCCTTGAGAGAAAAAGGGTATAAAAAAGATAACTATATCTAGTAAAACAAAACCTTTCATAATAAGCAGAAACAAAAAGAATTCCTAATGATTAAGTCTGAAGTACAAACATACTCAATGAAATATTTCATGCAGAAGAAAATAAAATAAACTGAAAACAATCATAGGGATGAACTATATTAGCATAGTCAATTAAAGGAGAATCAAGTCTGAATTAAGCATTAGAAGTAAATTAAAATGTTAGAAAATAAAACTCATTTCTCAAAAATCATAAACATTGAATATAAATGATGAAAATTCTCTAATCAAAAGAAAAACATTTACAGACTGGATTAAAATACATGACCCATTCATATGTTTTTCATAAAGGGCTCATCTTACAGGCAAAGACATACACAAACTGAAGGAGAAAGAATGGAAAATATGTATAATGCAAGCTGAAACTGAAAGAAAGCAGGAATAGCTATGCTGATATTAGACAAAGTAGACTTCAAGCAAAATATAATCAGAAAATTAAAAGAAAATCACTTCATAATATTTAAGAAAATAATCCAACAACCAGATTCAATAATTGCAAATATTTATGCCCCAAACAATGGTGCACCTAAGTACTTAAAACAAACCCCATCAATATAAGGAATTAAATACAATATAATAATAGCAGATGATATCAGCATAGCTGTCTCACCATTAATTAGGTCCTCTAGATATAAACTAAGTAATTATACTTTGGAACTAAAAAATACCATTAGTCAAAAAATTAACATAACAGATATCTACAGAATATTTTACCAATGGACAACTTGATTCACTTTTTTATCGATAGCACATGAAACTTCTTCCAAAATTGATCTTATGTTAGGGGACAGACAAATCAAATGTTAGCCAATAGAAAAAAAATAGAGATAATTTCTTTCTTCCTTTCTTCCTGTTTTCATCAGGTTTTTTACATCACTGTGACCAAGAATCTGACAAGAACAGTATAGAGGAGATATTTATTTGGGGCTCGTGTTTCCGAGAGATCAGTTCATAGACGCCAACTCCACTGGTCTGGACCCAAGGTGAGGCAGAAGATCATGGCATAAGGTTCTTGCAGAGAAAACAGCTCCAAACATAGCAATATGGAAGCAGCGAGTGATCAACTCACTAGATATGAAATATAAATACCAATGGTAAGTCCCCAGTGACATATTTCTTCCAGCCCCACATGCTGTCTACTTTACCATTAAGTTAATTTTTAACTGTGGACTAATGTACTGATTAGGTTAGGACTCTCATAACCTCTCATTTTACCTCTGAATTTTCATGTATTATCTCAAATGCTTAAGATAATCCAGAATAATTTCAAGTGCATGCAAATAAGAACCCTAATAAATAGGCTTAAATAAAGTAAGGGAGGAAAATGCAAAGTGTTCCTGAGATCCACAAGCTCTAGTAGCTGTTCAATCTCATTTACATTTACAATGGAGTGTCTCAAAATGTATTCTATATCAACTCACAATTTTTGTAACTTACATTCTCTAATTATAGCGAGTTTAGACTCAAATCCCCAAATGCCTGCTAGACTTCCATCTCTCATATCTACAAAACAATTCAATACAGAGTTTCTGATACCACCCAATGCAAACTGTCCTATTTCATTCCCCATTTTTGCTCATAAAAGCAAGTGCTCATTACTCAGGTGATAAGCAAGCTTCCTGAACATCAAGTTCAATTTCTTCTTTCCTTCAATTTATAACTAAGACTTCAATAATAAAAAAAAAATATTCCCACTTGCACTCTTATTACTCTACTCCAAACAAATCATCTTGCCTCTTCTGTATTATTACAACAGTTTGACTTCATCTTTTGCTTTCTGGTGTACAAGGGAGTCAGAATGATAGTTAAAAATATGTCCAGAGTTTACTTTTTGGGAAAATTTAAAGCAATGGAATGATATCAAGTTCTCACAGGAATTATGATAATATAAGCAAAGAGGGTTAAAGGTTAATTTAAAGGTAATCCAGCATTTAGAGGAAAGGAAAAGACTGAGAAAGCTAACAAAGAGTCAAGAAATAAGTGAAGAGTGATATAGCAGAATAATAAAGATATTAGGTCTCCAAGAAGTATTGAAAAAAGCTTTCCAAAACTCAGAACATGATTTAAGGATTAAAGCTGTTATAATTGAATTTTAAAAACAATTTATCACAATAATTAATAACAAAAGTAGCACCCATAGTAAGACAGCATCCACAGAATAGTAAAAACAAGAACATTCTTAAATTACTTCTTGCTAGACATTTGTGGTGAGAAGAGTCCATGAAGAATTTTTGTTTATTTTTTTTTGCTAAGGAAGTGCTTTTATATTTGCATGCTAATCAAAATTAAGTGTGTTGGGGGGTGTGGAAAATAAATCAGTAATGTAAGAGAGAAGTGCCAAAAAAAAGAAAAAGAAAGAAAACTTATTTTTTTATTACTGGACATGGAAATTTTCCGCTGCACTGGGGCAGAGTTTATAATATACATGAGAAGCAAAAGAAGAAATAGTGGTATTAGAAGAATTTGATTTAATTTGAGTAAGGAAGGCAACCCCAAGATAAGAGACTATGTAATAGGAGACTTTTCTTTCTGAGTTAAGGCTATCAATTTCTGTAAGGATGTTTGACTGGAAAGTGACATTCAGAGGTGTATGGAACATAACTAAAAGCTAACTGTCTGTACCCCACAAGACATTTGGCTCAAGAAGAGCCCATGAACAGAAATTATGATTAGAATAATAGGTTTTTGTTGACCAAAATTTACTGCCTCTCTGGATTTCTGACTGCATTTCATGCTGCTATAACAGAATTCTTTACACTGGATGCATAATAATAAAAACAAACAAACAACAACAACAACAAAGATGTATTTCTCTCAGGTCTGGAGACTGGAAAGTCCACAATCAATTTTATGGCATATGAAGAGATCTCATGTACTACTAGGGTGGAAGAGAGGAAGAAGGGAAAGTGAGAGCAATGCTGTTAGGGTCTGTAAACAAGTCAAGATGGCACCTGGCATTTTGCCAGAGGGAGTGGTTTGTGAAGTAAAGCTAGTTTATGCTAATTAAGATAAGCTGTGTGTAATGCATATATACCCCTCCGGTCCTATAAAAAATGGCTCCCACTCCTGCTGTTTCAATGTACACAAGTTGTTCGTCAACCCCCAGGTTATTTTGCTGCAGCCAGACTGCTGCACAATGCTGTGCTCAGCAATGGCACAAGAGTAAAGAAACAGAACTACTCCACATGAGGGCAGAGACCTCATGACACAAGCACTGATCCACAAGCCCCACCTTCCCACTTTGTTGCAGATGAGATTAAATTTACAACCCATGAGTTGTCAGGGAAAACTTCATATTATAATACTGGATTAAACCTTCAAATTACAACATAAAACAATGTAAATTCTAGAAGAAATTTTCTTGAAGATACAAATATCCTTCTATATGTTAGGGAAAATTTGAAACAGACAGGGAAAAAGTGAATAAACTTGGACCTGTAATATTTTTAATTTATGACAGGTATAAAAAAAGGAGAATAAGTAAGAAAAAAATTATATTTGTCATTATTTGCAAATGGTAAAATAATTCTATATTTCCATACTGATTTCAAACAAAGAACCAGGATATGTTTCATATCACATAACATAGATTCCATTTTTTTCTAAACTAAAATCAAATTTAAAAATCTTAAGAATCAAAACATTGAAAAGCAATACATCAATTTTTGTTGTTACTTTTCTATGTTTAGATACATACAGGAAACTTAAAACAACTGTGCTACAATTACTCATTGTGTTAATTAGGATAATATGCTATGCCATCTTGTATGCTATACCATTCAGCTTAGATGTATAAGACTGTATCATAAAGGTTTGTAAAGTGCATGTTATGATGTTCATACAATTATAAAACCCTTGTTAAAGCACAGATTTGGAATGTCCCTAAAGCATCCTGTATTGTAGCCTACATCAATTCAGCTATATTCAGAGGTGATTTTTAAATAGTAATTGGATCATGGGGACTCTGAACTAATCAATGATTTAATCCATTACTGGGTTAATAATTGGAAGGAATATTGAAAGATGGTAGAGAATGTAGGAAGTGAGAGTACTTGGAGAAAGTTAGCCACTAAAGTATAACCTAGAAGGGTATATCTTGTGCCAGTCCCTTCTCTCCTAACTTCCACTATTTGAGGTGAACAACTTTGCTTTGACATGACTTTCTGTCAGAATGTACTGTCTTACCACAGACCCAGAAAAAATAGAGCCTGCTGATCATGGATATTGCTCTGTAATAGTGAAGCAAAATGAATCTTTTCTCCTTTAAGTTGTTTTCCACAGGTGTTTTTTAATAGCAACAGAAAGCTAACTCAATCACTTAATGATGCATATATCCAAATGGGCCTGTTACATTATCCATGATTTTATATGTAAATATTTGTCCCTACATATATTCATTAAAAATATAGCTATGGGCTGAGGATGTGGCTCAAGTGGTAGCACGCTCGCCTGTCATGCGTGTGGCACCACATACAAAGATGTTGTGTCCGCCGAAAACTAAAAAAAAAAAAAAAAAATTAAAAAATTCTCTCTCTCTCTCTCTCTCTCTCTCTCTCTCTCTCTCTCTCTCTCTTTTTAAAAAATATAGCTATGTAAAAATGTTTATCACAATAATTTTTTCTATATCTATAGGTACTTATTCTACTTACTCCATTTTCGTAGACGATTTACTTCAAAACAATGTAAGATCTTTCTCTTTCTGTGAATCTATGCCAAACTTTATATAGATAAATTGATGGTCTCACCAGCTTTCTGGTCCAATAATGTCTTTCTCAATTGTCCTAGACTATCTTTTAGATATGTAATCATAAAGAAAGACATCAACCTCATTCTTCAGTTGCTATAGAAGTTAGGATCCTAATTTCTGTGGGGAAGTTTTGCTTCAACTTACAATACTCAATAAAATTGCAAACTTGCTCCAACTTGCAAACCTCATTAAGATATCATAAGACCCTGAGAAATTAGGCTGAAGCAGAAGTACCAAAACTTTGAGATGAGCCCAAGTAATTTAGTGAGAATCTGACTCAAAATTTAAATAAATATAGCTGACTGGTAACACACTGTGCAGAATGTGTGAGCTACTGGTTTCAAACACCAGCATCACAGACACACACAAATCAGTTTCTTCTTTGGATAAGGTCAGTGGAAAGCACAAGTTATTACCTCAAATATCAAGTGAGATTCAGAGAAACCAGGAGTGACACTTGGTTTCCAGTATTTGAGACTATCATTTATCTTGAAAAATATGAATGTAAATGGTCATATCTCCTTTGCTATGAAAAATGGTGAAATTTCTCTTCATCTTTGCAATTTCTTAGCAGATTGACTGTAATGCCAATCACACTCTGCTGTTTGAGTAATGAAACTGCCTTATTTTTCTTCTACCTTTGTGGAGAGGCTTTTAGATTTGGGAAAAAAAAAAAAACAAAAAAACTTGTTTTCATTCTTTTTGCTCTAAACTGCCAATTGCCAACTAGTTTCAGTTTCAGGTATTTACAAGATGACATAATAATAGTGAGGTTATTTTTTTTTTCAGTTTTCTTTATTTGCTTTGTATTACAACCCCTAACAACATAAATACTTCAAAAATTCAATCTGCAAATTTTGAACTATTAAAATTTTAACATGCAACTTATTTATGTATTTTCACTCTTAATTTTTTATTGCATTGATCCATGGAAATATAAGACAAAATCCTGGAAGAAATTTTTTTTTTTAAATTTTGTTTTAGTTGTAGTTGGACACAATAACTTTATTTTATTTTATATGTGGTGGTAATGATTGAACCCAGCGCCCCGCATGTGCTAGGCAAGCACTCTACCACTAAGCCACAACCCCAGCCCCCCAAAATATTTTAAAAGTAAAAATTTAATAATTCACATAAACCAAGCAAAACATATTTTCTACTTTTAAATAAATCCTGACAAATGCAACTAAAGCAGAAGGGAGGAACTGTAGTTATGTGTCAGGGAATTAAACATAACTGTTTTCCAAAAAATCGTTGATTCATCATAACTAATAAGAAGGTCTAGTTTACCTGAGCTTGAGCCAACATAACAAAAATGTCCTTTATTTTAACTCTATAGAGGAAATAGCTCTTTTCTTCCTATAATACCTGGTGACTTTTCTCAAGTCACTTAACAAAAGCCAATCTTTAAACTGAACGTGTTTAAAATATGTCTTTTGACAAAAGTGATTCTTTATAATATTTTTCTACTGATTTAATTTTCTGTACTATTGTTACCAATCAGTGAATACAGTTAACTGGGCAGCAGTGATCGCCATCTGAAAGACAAAGTGAAATTACTGGAGAAAGAACTATCTATAGTCATAGCTTGTCATATTTTATTATGTTTGAGATATTGCAAAAATATAAAATTAATATTTAGTGACAAATATTAGGAATCTAGATATGAATAATAAACACTAAAAACCAGAGTGGCAATAACAGAATACCATAAGACAAAAAAGACATTGAAAATGCTAGTCTCTGGAAACTAATTAATTATGAAGACTGAAAATATTGTAGTAGGACCATATATGTAAGAATTTGGTAATCACATAAAAAGAATTTTAAAGATAAAATCCCAGTGACTCTCAACTGTATTCTTCATGTTTATGATTCTCATATAATAATTTGTAATGTATAATATATAATTTATAATATATAATTCTCACATAACATTTCATAAAATATATTTAAATGACCATAATGATTTCTCATGTATGACAAAAATATACATTTTAAGGAATAAAGACATCTTTATTTTATTAATAGCTAGAATGCTAAAATTACCAAAATTAATTTTGTTCTCTATATGCCACTCACTAAATCCCTTACCTTACTTTAAAAAGGTTAATCAAGAAAGTTATTTTGAGTCAAGGACAGAGTTTTATATGGCTGTTTCTCCTCACCCCTTTTTTAGATGTTTTCTATATTTTTGAGATCCTTTAGTACAGCTACATAAAATTGCTTTCAAGATTTACTTACTACATACATTTGTCTCTGATGACCTATCTGTTATTAGGTGTCTGTATTTTGTCAGTACTAAATCAAACTCTAAATTCTTGTATGCCAAGGTTAGTGACATATTAAAAATTTTTTTGTCTGAAAAATTCAAAAGGAAAGTCTGGGAATAAAATGTTATGTGTTTGCATAAATGAAAATAGATTACATTGTTTTGTATGTCCCTCAAATCTCATCATACTTTACACTGAAATCTATTCATTACAATTGAAAACTTAATGAAATACAATTTAAACAGAAATACTAAACAGATACTTTATTTGATTATCATTATTACAATAGAGTTTTCTTATATACCTGAAATATTCCAAAGTATCAAACCCAAATATTCATACAGAAGAGTAAATCTGCAAAGTGGTATTCTAGTGTAAGAGAATCTTTCAAAGGGCTATTTTACTATTAAATTATTTTTCTGAAAATAATCAGCTGGTAGTGGTGGCACATGCCTTACTCTCCACAGCTGGAAAGGTGCTCAAGCAGGAGGATTGCAAGTTCAAAGCCAGCCTTAGCCTTAACCACTTAGCGATGCACTATGCAACTCAGTGAGACCCTGACTCTAAGTAAAATACAAAAAAAAAAAAAAAGCTGGGGATGGGGATGTGCCTCAGTGTTTAAGTTCCCCTGAGTTCAATTCCCGGTTCTTAAAAAAAGAAAAAAAATAAATAAAAGAAAGAAAAAAAGAAAAGAAAATTACAGGTTTTTAAATAAAGTTAATACAACCTTCCTATGTATTGCATTATAAAGAATTACAATGTAAGGATATTTATATCAGGTGGAACATTTTTTTTTGTTTTTTCATTAAATCAAGAAAACTTTAAATTGTTTAAAAATCTATTTAAAAAATTTTAAGATTTACTATGGAAGGTAATGAAAGCAATATTTTAAAAAAACAGACCTTATTAAAATCTCAATTCTAACATCAATTTCATGGCCTCATCATGTTTATAAAGATAAACTCTAATTAGACACTTTGATAATTTCCAGAGCTAATCTTCCTGAAACAAACACAAGATAAATTGAAACTAGGCATAAATATTCTCTGTACTTTATTGTAAATCAAACTATTATTGTTTGATCACACACAGAAGTCACATCAGATCATAAGAAAACATTAATATTTTAGACCTTTAATAGTCTTATACTTTCAAAATATTAGCATAATAGTTTTTTTTCCCCAGATATATACTGGTTACTCTGGGAAAAGACATGCATAGCAATTCACATTTAAGTAACACTATAATGGGTTGACATCTTTCATTTATTTAGTAAACATAGATTATTACTAGGCTCATGGGAGATCTTAAAAATATAAGTGCTATGAATAGACCAAGGTGGGAGGGGGATATTTCCTGTTTTTGCAGAGCTTGTATGTTTGAGGAAAGGAACCAGACAACTTGAAGAAATAAACATTAATATGTACTATGTCATATTAAAAATCAAGATGGTTAAAAATGTGGAAGAGTGGGAGAAGAATTATTCATAAATATGTATCTGATTAAAAAGAGGAAACAGATGTGCATATAATTGGTTTACTGTAAAATTGTGTTTGCACACTAAGGATATGCAGGTCTCCTAGGTTTTAGCCAGTTTAGTTTGGGCTTAGATGTACTGCTCTACTTGATGTTGAGGACTAAACAAATTTGACATCTATCTATAAAATTCATCTACATCTGCTCCAGTAGACCATTCCTGAACTTGTAACGTTGCGTTACCCTCAGGAAAAAAATATGATAGACAAGAAAACAAACCACAGAAGTTTATTTTAATGCCTTTATTAATATGAAATCTGATTGAGCAAGGCATATCACATTGCTAAGCTTAATATGGGAGAGAAGCATTTTAATCCAAAATGGTAGAACACTGCAAAGCTACATAGCAAAAGATATGGGCTTCTTATTCTAAAATATTAGAACCGATTATTCAGTGTCCTATGGTTCAGAAGGTGCTTATCTTCTAATCATGGTGAAGGCACTGTCTTTTAATTTAAGTGAGATATGAAGCTGTTGCAGACTTTTGAGCAAAAGAGGGATATCTGAATTATGTCTTAGAAAAATAATTTTGGTTATTTTTTTGCTGATAAATTATCATGAAACAGGGAAAATACTACCAGATGATAAGTGGACGACTGTGTAAGCATAGAGGAATAACAGTTATTAAAATTTGAAAAGTATTGATCTTCTGTATTCCCAGAAAGTGGTGAGACAGGCACTTGTAACCACCACAGATATTCATAGTTTTAAAATGAGAAAGCCAGGAGGTACACCACAATCGCTGGTCTATGTTTATTCTGAAATTTCTTTGGGAATATTTATTAGTTAGATTTGGGCTCAGAGTTTTTCCCTATGGCCTTTGAATCTGCATACTAAACTTCTAGTTCTTCCTTCTAGGTCATTCTTCTTTTTCCAAGTAAAAAGGATATTTAAAAACTACCCAGAAGTGTACTTAGTTTTTAAATATCCTTTTTACTTGTACAAGTTTGAGGGTCAAAAGCTTCTCTTTTATTTTCTATTTTCCTTTTATGTCTGAGCTTATGGAACTTCTTTAAAAAATTTGACTTTCCCATATATATGAATTCATGCATCAATCCAAAGGTAAGTGTCACACCCATAAATGATTTTTTCCAGATTATTTCCAGTCTACTTGGTCTTTCAGTAGTACTGCTATGGGGTACTGTGTCAGAGTCTTCACAACTGACTTATTTAATAGAGAAGATCTGTGATTCTTATAGAGGAATTCTTATTTGTCTGGAGGGTTTATGAGAATTCATCTTAAATATCTTTTAGGTTCTTAGTACAGGACCTTGTAGTTCTTCCTTGGATTGCCTAAAAGCTATTTCTTAATTTGAGAATGATTTGCCATCTGGAGAAGTTGGCAAGAAAATGCAGTTTTAATTTAAACTCTTCAAACTCCGACTATGTAAGTACTTAACCATTCATTCCTTAACTCATATCTCTTCTCTGCCATTTGATTTTGAAGCACAGAGAAAAGGCCAGGTGGCATCTTCAAAAATTTGCCTAGAGAATTCTTGACTTGATCATTGAGTTTATTAGGTGTGTTTCCTCTTTTACAAATTAATTCAGGAAAGAGTGTAGCCAAATTTCCTAGTACTGTATGGCATTCAGAGAGAGTGTTGTCAAATTTCCTAGGACTGTGTGTCCTAATTCCCCTTCCAATTTCCCTTAATCTACTTCAAGCTTTCACTGACAGACTTCTTCAGGGTACTTTAGTTCCATTAGTACCATTCTAAACTGCCTTTTGGTTTTTATGAACAGGAACTTCAAGGCTCAGAGAAAACATTCTTATGTTTTAGGCGGTCTATTAACACTTTCATAATAATTTATTTACAAGTACCTTTCAAATTAACCTAAATTCTGTTTGAAACAATGATATTATTATTCTTACAAATACAGTGATCAAGGAATTTAAAGAAAAAAGAAAAGAAAAAAAAGAAAGAAAAATGCAAATCTCAGAGGCTTCATCTGAGATTATTGGGGAAGTAATCATGTGGATGCTTGTTCACTCACATGCCTGATGCTGAATGTTTACAGTAATCAGAGATCTGTGCTTGTTTTTCAGCCAGAGCACTGCTTCTGGGCTTCCTCAGAGTATTCTAACTTTGGACTTCTCACTTTGATGCTCATGGCTCCAAAGTTTTCAAGTATCTTATATATGAACCAACTTCAGACTTTATATTATGTGATATTTGCCCACATCAGAAGCCAATGAACCAGATTCAAATGAAGAAATATAGACACTCATTTTTTCTATTGGAAGAATGTCAATGTTATAAGTAGAGCATGTGTGATGGGAGATAGTATTGTGTCTAAAGACCAAACATTTGTCATACCTATCTAGCTAAAACAGTCTTCCCGTAAAGACTACATCATTTAAGAAATGGGCTGTAGAAATTGTTTCCTGAATATGTGTATTAGTGAAATTTTACAAATGCATAAAGAAGATAAATATTGATTGAATTTTAAAAGTTCACTTATGAATTAATTATACCCTTGGAAGGATTGCTCAAGGTCGTTTGATTTCAGTAGATGTGATGGTTAGTTTTATGTGTCAATTTGTGACATGGAATGTCTGGACATTTGGTCAAACATCATTATGGGTGGTGTGTCTGGGAGGTTGATCCTTTATGAGAGTAACAATTGATTCCACAGACTGAGTGGAGCAGATCCTCTCTGCCCCCGAGGTGTGTGCAGACCCCATACACTCATTTGAAACTTGAATTGCACATGATGTCTGAGTAAGAAGGACATTTTTTGGCCTGCTTACTTAGACCTTAGTCATCTTCTGCTTTCAAACTGGAACTTGTCTCTTCTGTGTCACCAACTTGTTGACTGCTGATTTTGAGACATTTTAGCCTCTATAGTCATGTGAGCAATTCCACAAATATTATTAATACTGTCCTCTCTCTCTCTTTCTGTCTCTCTCTCTCTCTCTCACACACACACACACACACACACTCACAAACAAACATCTCCTACTGTTTTTTTTTCTCTAAAGAACCCTGATTATTACAGTAGATTTCAATAATCCTGAAAGAAAAAAATACAGTTCTTTAAAAGTGAAAGTGAACTATATTAACATAATTTTTGAAGTCATAGAGAAAACACACATCATAATTTTTTTTATTACACCAAGGGAAATAAAATCCAGTCTCATACAAATTGAAATATAGTTCTCTCTTGTTAAGCTCAAGACTCTTTTTTTTTCAAACTAAAATAAAGAAATCCTTTGTTTGTTCGTTTTCCCTTATGGGAAGGTATAAGGGATTGAACTCAGGGGCACTCCACCACTGAGCCAAACCCTATTTTATATTTTATTTAGAGACTAGGTCTTGCTGAGTTGCTTAGCACCTTGTAGTTGCTGAGGCTGGCTTTGAACTAGTGATCTCCCTGTCTCAGCCTCCCAAGCAGCTGGGATTACAGGCATGCACCACTGCACCCACCTAAGGAAAACATTTCTTAATATTGAAAGTAAAGTGACATTTATTTTTCAGGTTTCTACTTGAGGATGATACACGAAATTATTCAAGAAAAAAATGTTATAAATGCATATGATATCACATCTTTTACTACCAGTTCATTTATTTCATGAGTGACTAATAGTCCAACTTTCTCAACTTTTGATTACCAGAAAAGAATTTACCAAGACTAGGTGAGATTTTAACACATAAAGAATTGCATTTAGAAATGGTGATATTTTATGTAAATTAACATATAAATAAATATGATAGAAATCAGAATAAATCATGTACTTTTTAAAAAATTTTACTTAAGAAAATACATACATGTTATCCATTTGTTAAACACTTTCCTGAGCTCTTTACAATTTTAATATGGCTTAATTATCATCACCCAATATAGCCAATGTTTTGGTTTTATCTGCATTTTACAAATAAGAAAATCAGACATCAACAGTATGCAAAATTGTCCAGTCTAACAGCAATAAATAACTAGCATTTCTAAGGAGCCAGAGGATATGATGTTATTGTTAGATGCCAATATTAATAAATTGTTAGATCATCTTTTGATTTTTAAGAATTAAAGAGATATTTTTACAACCTACCTATGTTAGCATTCTTGTATCATTTTGGTAGATTTCCATTGCTCTCACTGTAGTAACTACAACCCTTGCCCAGTACAGGAAGGCCTGTGTGATGCTATGTCCATCTCATTGACCTCTTTCCACTCTGCCCTGCCATCTCTCCTGACTCAGGGTTCTAATTTATTATTATCTTGTTGTTCACGGAACCCAATACTTTATTCAGCCCCTAATTCAAATAATTGAGAATGAGCAACTGAGAGCTTGGGATATAGTTCAGTTGGCAGGGTGCTTGTCTTGCACGCATAAGGCCCTGAGTTCAATTCCTAACACCACCAAAAATAAATAAAGAAGGAGTGAGGGCTGGGTATGTGGCTCAAGCGGTAGAGCGCTCGCCTGGCATGCATGCTGCGCTGGGTTCGAGCCCCAGCACCACATACAAATAAAGATGTTTTGTCTGCTGAAAACTAAAAAATAAATATTAAAAAATTCTCTCTCTCTCTCTCTCTCTCTCTCTCTTTCTCTCTAAAAAAAGGAGTGACTGATTGAATAGAATTATGAATTAAACATACCACAGGAGAAAAAAATTAAAATTTAATCTCCAGCACTGAGGAGGAAATACATTTCTATTTAATTAGAATGTACTTCTCCTTAAGAAACTACTCAATTCTCTAAAAATACGCATTTGTACACATAAAAATACTATTTCATACATGTCCATCTTAGTTTTCAAGTCTAAGATATGTTTATTACTGAGATTATATGCTTGAATAGGAAATTTTTCAAAACAAATCTTTATATAAGTCTCCATTGGTCTATGATCAGTAGTGTATGCAAGGGCCATAAAAACATACAAGCCTAATATTAATTTGCAAATTAATCATAAAAATTAATAGTAAAATTATGTATTCATTTCAACAGAGCTGGTAATAACTCATAGAATGAGCTGGAAATACCATGAACCAGGACAAGTTTTCAAAAGGCTCAAGAAAAATTGTAATTGTGAAAGTAGACATATTTGCAGGTTGTCAAGCTCAAACAGCATAGCTGACCATGTTAAAATTTTATTAATAAATTTTTTCATGAAGATAAGAGATATCTTATGAGTTATTCTTAAAATTAGTAACAACTTTTCAAGTTTCATGACTTCTGAAGATTTTTAAGTCTGCTTATTTTTAAGAATTAATATGGGTGTTCATGGTGGAATCAGCATAATTTGTCAAATGTACATACTGAGTTGATCAAATGGAATCTTCTAAGTGTTTAAATCTTTAAGGAATCTTAGTAAATGGATGTGCATATTATCAAACACTTTGTCATTATGTGAGTAAAGGTGTTTTCAGTCACAGCTGGCCATCATTATTAGCAACTTATCATTGTGGTATGTGGAGATGGGATTCTGTTTAATTTTAAGTGTATTGATAATGTTTGTGTGTAATATTCTATGCCAATTCATAAGTAAAATTGGATTAATGAATTCAAAAGAAAATGAATTCAAAAGAAATCATTTCTCCCATTTATTAATAGCTTTTTGTTTATTTGCTTTGCAAAGGAACTGAAGGGGTAGCTTTGCTTTTAGATTTGTTTTATAAATAAGAAGCTTAGACTAATTAAATGACTTCCTCCCCAGATTTCCAAGGTAGAATGTGGAAAACCAGGAATTGACCCCATTTCTTATAAATTATAATCTCATACCCTTTTTATAGAGGAATTCTTCTTTTTATTATTTTACTATCTTTAATTCACCTCTTTATTTTTCTGCTTTGCATTTTTTATCTTTTTTTAATGAAATATCTAGCTCTGTATTTTTCATGAGAATTTACTTTATAACAGGGCATTGATAGCTTCTTTCAAAAAATATGCAATCTAGTTGTGACAGCCATGATTAATTAGGTAACACTTGTCTTTCTGTAGAGACCTAGGAACATCACTCAATGTATACAGATTTTTATTCCTTAGAGGTTTATTTTCCTATATCATTTGGTGTCCTAATGAGGAAAAAAAAGCTAAGTTTCTCTAAAAGTCAGGTTTTCTGCAGTCTTTCTTTACCCATATAGAGGCAGAATACCATGGCAGAGCTAATACAAATACTTGTTTCTAGTATTTTCTACATCTCAATTTTTTTCTTGTGTATTTAATGGAGATCAAGAACACACAAAATATCATCGGGAATTAAATAGTATCTTACAAATCAGTTTTACAGATGATTCAAATAATCTTAGTCCTCCTAGTTCTGAACTGGCTGAATTTGTAGATTGTTATATTTTCTGTACTGTATTATTTGTAGTGAAACATATAAAAGTGCTGTATATCAATAACTGAAAGTATTTTAAATTTAATAGATTAAAAATAGTTTGACTAAACATGCAACAAATTAAATAATTTACATTTATAAGAGTTTAGGTAGCAATATTAAAATAAATCAAATAACTACTTAAATAAATAAATACATACATAAATAAACGGGATAATAACAGTAGCCAACACATAGCGTTGTTGGTAATTGTTGGATCACATAGTAATATTCCTGCAATTGACAGTTGAAAAAACTGGGGTACAGAGACTGTAAACTTAGTCCAATATTCCAACATTGCCAGGTTTAGATCAGGATTCACAAGACTATTTGTTGCCAGAGACCATACACAATCCATTCTGCCAACTACTCACTAAAATGCTTTTCTTGATAAGGAACAGACACATTTCTAAGGTTGACTTCACACATAAGAACATCCCATAGAAGTCTCCATACACTGTCTCGTTGAGGTACCCAGGGGCTTGACTGCCTCAGTTTACCACCTTTCAGGCTAAGAGCTTTCAACTTACACCCTGGACAAGGAACATATCCTGGTATTTGCATTTTAAATGTATCAAGCCTCTTTGCATTGCTACCTCAAGACTCATTATGCCATTTTCAATTTATATAAATCACAGAATTTAGCCAAATCTTAGTCACTGCTTCATGTGAAGTTTGAATGTGAATGTTTATTTTTCTTTTGGAAATTTAACTGAATATCTAAGAAAGACTACTTAAATACAGGAATACTAACAGTAGAGTATTTTGCAAGAAGCAAGAAATATGTAAAAATTGAAAGTAACTAGAAAACTTCTAAAAAATCACAGCCTTCGGGGTACTATCATAAAGATAACTATTTCAGGCTACTTAAATTTAGAGAAATCAACACTGGTGAACTTAGAGAAAATTAATACCTGGTGAGGATCACAATAGCAATGTGAGTTTGAATGCCAACCTGTCAAATCCATATTTGAAACAGAAGTTTTGTTTTGTTTTAAATAATTAAAGAAATATCTTTAAAATCTCTTCTATACTGGAAAACTTATCATATTTGGTTTAAGACATTGTTTCTAGCATTTGGTATGCAATATTTTTTTGTCCAAGTCTGGAAAGCAAGAAATAGTTAGCATAGCAGTGTATATAAAATTTTTGAATTAAAATAAAATAAAGTGCTTGAGAAAAGTTTGTATTTTGTATGCTTCCTTGCTTTAACTTCTCTAACCACCCAAGAATCCTTCTGTTCTTTGCATTAGCTTTGTATGCCAGAAGTTCTCTGAGTAACACAAATTTTCACTAACCCAAGGATAAATGTGAATTTTAAAAATGTGTATGTATGTGTATAATGCTAAGAATGACACCTGAAGGGAGAACTCTCAATGTGCATACACTTCTTGAGGTGAGAATTATTATGTTAGTACTAAGGATTGACTACTTTCTTCTACTTCAAGAGGAAAGCAGAAGGGAAAAGATTTTTAAAAAAGAAAAGCTTCGCTAGGTCAGGTCAACTTTATGATTTCAGTTGTCAGAATGAAACATTTACATATATGAAAGAGTGCCACTCAGCACAGAAATGAAGAAAACTGCAAAGTATAAAACATGGTGAAATAATAAAGTATAAAACCACCTTATTACTCCCTAATCCCATATAATTTATTTGTCAAGATTTAAAAACTTGAGCTATTTTTAATATATTTTCATGTGTAGGAACCCTTATTTGAATTTATTTCAGATTAAAAATTATGCTAATCTCTAAGTACTTACTCTCAATAAATTAAGTGTATTTTATAGCACACTTACATGCACATAGTTTAGAGGGTTATAGTAAACAATTACAAATAAGTTTTTAAAACCAAGTACTGTAAAAAATAAAACAAGCAAATTCTTAAATAAATGCAGGAACAATTTATATTAGTCTTTGTCACTCTTCCAGATTTGGGATATTTCTCTCTATAAAAGCAGCTGAAATAAAATGCCCAGCTTTCCATACATAACTGGAATTATACCTTGGCACAGTTTAACCATAACGATGTTTTATTAATTATTTAATAAATCTGTTTTCTGTAACAAATAGAATTTAAAAAAAAAGTACCAGGAAGGAAGAGTATTTGATTGGCTCCTTCAAAGATTACATTAATAATCTCGAAGAAGGTAAGGTTATGGACATTCAGGTGAATTGAAATTATTTCAAATTGTATTCATGGAAACATCCCACTAAGATTATGTGTAGGATCACTCAACCATCCATCTCTGTGATTATCTTTTTAAAAGTACACACCATATTTAATCTGTTGTTTTGAAAACTTTTCACATATTGCTGAAAGAAAGAAACTCTCCAAGTTCTACAATGCTACTCTCTTTGCTTTCATAATCTGAAAATAATTAAAAAATTGTAAAACATGTTCTAAATGTGTATATTAACTACACTGTCTGAAGAACTGTATATATTTCCCATGACTTAGTACAATCAAAAACATCAAATATCCTACAAAATTTTATATAGAACACAGAGAAGGTGAAAACAGTAATTTTCAAATCATCTGTTTTCTCCTTTCTCAATTTTAATTGTAATAGAGAGGAGGGGGCAATATTTTTGTTATAAATGGGTTTAACTGAAAGGCAAAAATATACTATGAAAGGGTATAATTAACTGATTATTATGTACTGATTGTCTTCTAAGTTTAAAAAAAATAAAAATAAAAGTAGAACCCTAAGTAATGTATGCACTCAGTATTAATTACATGCTGGGAAACAAAAGCAAAAATAAAACCAAAGGACAGAATATCTTGGTACAAGAGTCTATGCCAACTATTTTTTCAACATCCTGAGTTTCCCTTCAGCTTGATTTATTTACATACTATTTTTGTTTGTATTCTCTTTTGGCAGATTTTGGAAACAAGGAAGGAAATACATATCTTATTACATAAACCCAGGCTGTGATGGACTTCTGTTGTTTATACTATCTAGCATTCTTTCACATTCATTTTGACAATATTTTGGATAACTCTCAAAGTTTGCTGGGATAGACTTTGCCTTCACTTCTAAATGGCTGATTTAAACCCTTCAGCTTAATTATATCACATTGCTTCAGGAAAGAGTCTCACAATCTTCTAGCCACTGACAACTAGGCTCAGGAATTCACCCTGGAGGATCTGAGAGTGGCGCTTTTTCTTCTCTGAAGAGTAATTGCCGCGTCCCCTTGCCAGCAAAGGAAACACGACACAGGATTCTTCCTTCAGCAGTTTATTCAGGCCTTTATTTTGACATGTCTTCTAGTTTCTACTTCTACTCCTACTGCTACTTCTACTGCTACTGCTACTCTTACTACTACTACTACTCCTACTACTACTACTAGTCCTCTATGTGCCCCAGCCCTAATAAAGCAGATAAAGCCCCAATGCACAACTGCCACGTGGATCTTTCTTATAGGGTGTTTTATAGCTACGTGCCAACTCTCCCAAAATAAGGAGTTGTTTATCACAGGCCACGGCGCTTATCAGCGCCATCTTGTAATGGCGGCCACAGTACACAGAAACGGCTCACTACAAGTAATGACTGACATCTGTGCCAGAAGAGAACTTGATGCTGGCAATATAGGATCCGTGGGCACTCCACAGGTTGCATCTGAGAGAAATAGGGTGTGCTAGACTGAAGCTGGGCTTTAGTGATGTTGAAGAGGAAATTGTTGACTTTCATCATCACCTTTAACTTTTGGGTTAGTGAAATGTTACGAACATTTTCTTCATTGTTTGAAGTACATTGAGTTGGATTTTGTTTTTTGTTTTATAGTCATTATGAACAGAAATTTCTATCACAGAGAGATAAAGAGGAAATACATCCTATTGGTCTCTGACTTTGCCGCATGGAACTACTTCCTCAGGTTGAATTAGAAATGATGATTAATTATAGGTATGGAGCACTTTATCTTTAATTGCTTTCATTATGAAGAATTACATTTATACCTTATGCTGAAAACCAACCAACCAACCAATCAACCCAAGCCAAAAATAAACCTAATGTTCCTTTCTGTCTAATTGCTTTCTTTGTAACTTATTGAATGGGAATATTGAACTAATAAGATTTTTTCTTCATTTTTTACTGAAAGCAATATCAGAACCAAATTCTCAGCATGCCACAAGCAACTATGTAAAAGATGATGATTTTCTCATCTGTGAATTTAATTTATTTTGTCTCAACTTGTTTTAATATCCTTGTTTCTCCTCATTCTTATTTTTAAATCTATTTCATTCTCTGCATTTGCATTAAGTAACTCAACTATTCTTGGTACTAACTTTGGATAATGATGTATAAATATGACAAACAAAAGAATCACCATAGAAACTAACAGAATCACCAGATACATTTGCCAGTATCTGGATGCTATGGACTGTGAATGACAAAAATATGACTCAATTATTTTCAGAAATAAGAAAAACATAGTGTAAGTCCTCAAGAAATCCAAGGCTGGCATAATTTCCAGGTTGTTTGTTCATTAGGCTAACAGTGTTTTCAAGTGTCCAGGTTCATATATCTTGGATGTGCCAGCCTTGGACTTGGTTCTATTCTAGCACATGTTGTAAGATGGCTATCTCAACTCTTGTTCCCCTTCTTCTAGCATGACAAGTACAGACAATGGAAAGATTAGTTGTTCCTCTTGACTGTTTCACAGGAGAAATAAAACATATTTTTCCAATAACTGTTTCATGTTTTGCTAGCCAGAGCTTTAACATTTTCAATTCTAAAACACCCCAGGCCAGAGAAAGTAAATTATCGTAATATTCCTCCTAAAATCAGGCCTCTATTTCTATGGGTTCTACATCAATAGATTCAACCAATCACAAATGGAAAATATTTGAAAAAATGCAATAATCCTGAACATATACACACTATCTTTCTTATTTCTTATCATTCCCTAAGCACTATAGTATAACAACTATTTATATAGCATTTGCATTCCATTTGGTGTTATAAGAACCATACAGATGATTTAAAGTATAAAGAAGAATATGCATAGGTTATATGTAAATATTCTACTGTTTTGGGTAATAGATGCAAGCATTAGCAGATTTTTCTTATTGGGGTTTTTTGAATCAAGGCTCCATGGATAGGATACTAGGGAAATTGTGTATTAATTTATAGTTGTCTAGAAATTGGAGCACTAGACATGATGTCTGTAATCAAGCATTTCTCACTTCTTAAATTTATTTCTACCAGTGGTAAGACTCTGTTCTCAATGTTAAGTATTTGATTTTCTGAAAATAGAAATCTCCAGTTCAGCAGGACACACTGAAAACTATTACCATTTTCCCCTGGAGAATGAATTCTTAATATATTCCAAATTGTTAAAACAAATAACAACTCGAAAAACTATAATGTACCAAGCACAGCTTTTCTTTCTGTTGATATGAAATTATAAATGACACTTTTTGTTTTTAGGATGTTGTAATCTGTTCTAACTTATTCAATTCAATAGATACTTCTGAAAACCAATTTTATGTCAGGAGCTGTTCTAAAAATTAGAGAATGAACATTTAACAAAACAAATATGGCCTTTAAGAAGTATACATAAAGTCTAATTTTCTACAAAAATAATCCTGAACTCTTCACTGTATTTTATAGAATTATACTAAGCTATTCTATAAATCTAACTTTGAAAATAGTTGTGTGGAAGTTGTATCAAATGGAAGTTGTTTTAGGCATCTTTTTCATTTTTACTGCTACCAAAACATTTGACAAGAACAAGTAGAGAAAGAAATGTTTATTTAGGGGCTCACAGTTGCAGAGGTCTCTGTCCTTCAATGGTTGACTCCACTCTCTGGTGCTTAATGTGAGGCAGAACATCATGGCAGAAGAGTTTCCCAGAGAAAAGCGACTCAGGACATTGCAACAAGGAAGCAGAGAAAGCTAAATTCAGCTGAAAAAAATAAACAATGTGATTCTGCAACCTGTACACTCAGAATAATGAGAAATTATATCCCATCTGATTCAAATGTATGATATGTCAAGGTCATTGTACTGTCATGTGTAACTAATTAAAACAAATAAAACAAGAAATAAAAGCAATAATTTATAAAAAGAAAAAATATATAAACAACAGAGGCACGGCACCAGAGACCCCCTCCTCCATCTATACCGTGCCTGCCTTCAGTTACCACCCAGTTAATTCTGATCAGGAGAGTAATATACTGATTAGCTTAAAGCTTTCCTAACCCAATCATTTCACCTCTGTACATCCTTGTATGGTGTCACACAAGAGTTTTAAGGGGATACCTCACCACTAAACCATGGCCGAAATGAAGGAGGAGACAGGATTGAAGTTAAAAAGTAAATAGACTATGATGACTATGATGCTGATCCAAAATAGCAATAATGTGTATCATATATTTGCCAGACAGAATTTTTATCACTAGAGAACATGGAGTGCAGGTGAATGACAGGATGAGGAATTCAGTACTTTGGGGAGTGAGAGGAAGCTACTTACATTTGTATGACAACAGAGACTTCACTTCCATTATGCTGACCCATTAGACCTCAGTATGTCCAAGCTTTTACATGTTCCCCAATGCCTAACTTCTGGGGTTCCTGATACCCAATACTATGTAAGTTTTCTCTCTACCAGGAATTACCAGTAATGGTGTATACCTTGATGATTTCATCCAAAACTAGAACCTCAGAATACAAGAAGTCTGAAGCAGGGTCACTGAGATCTTCAAGGAAGAATGTTATTACATACAGTGACACTAAATTCTAGACTCTCCTCCATCTTCTCTGCGGAGGAGATCTGAGGAGTTATCTCCACAGCACACATTAGAGAAGAGCTCACTCCTTCCCAAGATGCCAGTCTGCCCTCAACACTTTGAAATTTTGTTCTGAATAAATGAAGTCTAAACACAATTAAAGGAAGAGCTTTCTTAAGCTTGACAATGATAGGAATAAGAAGCCTTCTTGGAGAAATCTAAGTGGAAGAAATGTGTAGGCAATCTTATGGGATATTAATGTTCAGAAAATGAATTAAGCAGAACTTATAAGTATTTACCTCATCTATATAAATTATAATGGATATCATAAAGAAACAGTTTAAATGTTTTTAATTCAAATCACTATTTAAAAAAAGACTAAGTTAAGCTTTGGCAGATTATTCCCCGATTAAAGATTATGTGAATTTCTGTTATATCAAATTCTGCTCTACAAGGTCACTGATAATTTTACTCACTCATTTCTGCTACATACTGGCCACAGATCCATAAACAAATTTACAGCAATTTTGGCAGACTAATGAAATCCTAAGTTTAACTACTGAGTCATTGATTTAAACGTTTTGGCCAGTTGTGACAATGCATGGAACCCTCTCCTCCTACAGCAGCACTCACTGAAACAAACAAGCTGTAGGAGGAGGAGTTCTCCATATAGTGAAGAATGAAATCAGGCTGTATGTTACACACACAACTTAACTTGCAGCAGGAGAGTATTTGACCATTTTGTGCCTAGAAAATTCTAGTGGGAGAAATGAAAGTATTGACCCTGAGGAAGCTATTTTTAAATGGAAGAGTGAGTTTACCTACTGAACCATTAATCAAAGAGGAGGAGGTGGAACCTTAAAAGAAATAAATTTCCAGAGCATACCTGAAGATTGAAGTCCTACCCAATCTGCACTGTGATGTTAAAATAAAAATGGCCTTGCCTGTGTGCGGTTTGCCTTAGATCCCAGCTCCAATAAACTACTCTGGCAAGGCCATCATCATAAACAGTGACAGAAGGATATGTGATTCTTCATCTTCTCTCCAGATTATTTTGCTGCAACAATCTAGTGTCACCAGAAGGCATATTTTATATCTTGGATGAGGAATGAATTGGAAAGATGTCTCTCTCCTGCCCACATAAGAACTTCTTCAAAATAAGAAGACAGAAGAAGACAAAGAGAGATAGGTGAATACGTAGCAAAAATAGTTTGACCAGATAAAGCTAAAGAGGAACTAAAAAGATAGCTGAGGAATTTTAAATACACATACAAATTCATAATTTTGAATATTTCTAAATTCTGTTACATGATGTGTGATAAAAATGTTGAAAACTGTGACCAAAAATCTGGAATTTGAGGAAAAACAATAAAAAACCCTACAGAATAGAAAATGAATTGTCATATAAAAGTTGAATATTTTTAAAGGATACTAATGGAATTCTTGATGTTATTAATTTGTGAATTTATAGTCTATTTGCCAGAAACTTCCATAAGTAAGATTTTTTTGATTATTGATAGAAATACACATCATCACTCTCATTTAATACCTACTTTAATCAAGTGAAATATTTCAGTTATCTCTGTTCATTCTGTGACCTGGTTCTTTCTCACTTTGTGTGCTTTTAAATTTTTTTTAGTATGGCATATTTTGGTACCAATGGCACTTAACCACCAAACCACATCCCCAGCCCTATTTTGTATTGTGTTTAGAAACAGGATTTCACTGAGTTGCTTAGCACCTTGATTTTTGCTGAGGTTGGCTTTGAACTCATCATCCTCCTGCCTCAGCTTCCAGAGCCACTGGAACTAACGGCATGCATCACCATGCCAAGCTCGTTTAGTTTTTTTTTGTTGTTGTTTGTTTGTTTCTTTTTTCATTTAATCATTTTTATTTATATATGACAGTGGAATGCATTACAATTTTTATTACACATATAGAGTGCAATTTTTCATATCTCTGGTTATATACAAAATATTATATTCACACCAATTTGTGTCTTCATACATGTATTTTGGATGATAATTTTCATCACATTGCACCGTACTTTCTAACCCCTTGACTCCTCCCTTCCCCTTCTTCCCCTCTGCCCTATCTAGAGTTCCTCTAACCCCATGCTCCCTCTCCCTATCCCACTATGAATCAGTCTCCTTATGCCAAGCTCATTTTGTCCATCTGATTATGTGATTATATTCTCTCTTTCTTCATTTTGTTCCTGTTCTGATGAAATTTTGTTTTGTTTGATAAACTGAAGAAGCAGAATCACATTTGGAAAATTAGGAATCGTATAACTTGGTGAAATACTACAGTTACAATGACTAATCATGTGAAACTTACAGGCTAGATAGTGCTCTATTGTTATGTACTGATAGGGATAATTATTAAGATATCTGGGCAATGGCATGATGAAATCCAAAGCAAAGTTAACAAAGTTGTGATCTGGTTATAACATCATAATATAAATTCTTAATAATATAATTAAATTCATCAGTACGTAGACTTATTGTTGATTTTGAAATGAGAAAAATATCTATCAACTATATAAACAAATTAGGCAGCTTATTCAACTACATGTATTAAATATTTGAAAATGATTAATAGTTAAAATTCTGTTCTCAGAGACATCTACTATTAGTATTTTTACAACTTTGAATTTTTCAATTAGGATATGATAAATATAGTAAATCTAGTATAATAGATATAATGATCAGAAGGTGGGTAGAGAAATGAAAAAAGAAGGTCATAACTGTGTTCAGTCAGTTCTTTTGAAAAAGTGAATGAATTGCAAGGTACCTAACAGAGTGACATTTTACCATTGAGGAAGGGATATAATCCATGTAGAAAATAAAGAGGAATCAAATATTTACATTACTAAGTTCCACTGATTATCTGAATAACCCATCACCAGGTTCATCATCCTATGTTATATGTATAAAACCAAAAAGATGCAGCCAATTCCAGTTTTAATTTCAAAACTATACTTCATGCTTTTTAATATTCAGAACCTTTAAGCTGATAAGATGTGACAATAGCACGAGTAATACTGGGATGAGAAGAATGATTAAGTACCCCACTGTTTGTACAGTCCCTATAAGATACTGATATATTAAGCCATTCATTTAGGTTAATCTATGCAGCCTTTGTTTTCCAAAAAGACTCCCTTTCAATAATTGTTTTCTTGCCTTTGCTTCGATTCTATGGGTTATCTCATATCTTTCCAATAAATTACTTTAGTTGCTAAAGATTGCTTGAAACAGAAGATTCAAAAAGATGTAGACACTGTTTATTAGCTATCATTGATCTAAGGACTGCCAGAAGAGTTACCATCATAGTTTTGTATAAGAAGTTTGCTCAGGGAAATCAATGTGATGTTTTGCTGCAAGCATAAAATCAGTTAAAAGGAATGCTGTTGAGAAAGTTAAAGCACTTTTTATCCTGTCTAAAATTATGAGGATAAACAATCAATTTTCTTATCAAATGCATATAGAGAGCAATTTCTGAAAATCTATTCTTTTTATCAATAGGACTTATTTTGTACAATGTAGAAGTAAGTCAGAGCAATGAATACATTTGTGAGCTCTTAAAAGGTAATACATTCTGTTCCCTCTTACAAACTCCAACATTTCATCTGTCATTGTCTGCCAAACAACCTTATTTCTTATTGTACCATGAAACCGGAAGTAATATGAGGGGGTTACTAAAAGCTCTTATTACAACTTACCTATCTATCCACATCTGTCCCCACATGTTCCACTGGCTCTTTTGCAGATTCTTATCCCTCCACTCATAGTGTAGATCCCAGACAGTCTCACATCCTTAAGGTCACTGCCAAGCAAACCATCTCTATGGTCATTGTTCTTCCCCAAGCATGCTGTTATCTCTGCCTCCTTGAAGACACATTTTCTTGACCTCACTAGTAAAGGTCCATTTGTTTACAGAAAAACACTCCAAAAGAATTTTCTTAATTTGTTGTTAATTTTCTATTCAATTGTTTTTTTTTTCTTTAGTCATCTCCAGAACCAACTCAGTCCAGAGTTTTAACTACCTCAGTTCATGTCGATGTTAACAACCATTGATTTCTTATATTTAATGGTCAAGACTTAATCCTCTTCATCTTTTATCTCATCAGTAGAATTTAACAAAAAAAGGTCAATCTGTCCTGGTCCATACACTTTCCCCCTTCATCTTGTGAATACCACTGTCCTTCTTCACCAAAAAAATCTCCTCAGTCTCTACTTATTTTCATGTCATTCCCTTCTTCTCTTTATATTGGAGGAACTCAGGGATGAGTTCTTGAATACTTTCTTCTCACATATACATTTTTTGATACCAACTAATTTATAGTTTTAAATATAATCTCAAATATAGGGAAACATATATTACCTGCATACAAATATATTCAGAACTTCCAGTGGCATATCTGATTGTTTTCCATGTATTTCCACCTGAACATCTAATAGACATTTTAACCTAAAATGACAGACAATACTTATAATAGTTTCTCCAAATCTGCTTCATCTGCAATCTTCCTGATCTGTTTTCAAGAAAGTTCAACGTCATTTCTTAGTTCTTAAAATTTGTGTCATAATTGAATCTTATCTATTTTTACATTCTGTAGTCAAGATTAATTTGATAATACCTCTGGAGTTTGTATGTCTTTTACTACATTACTTGCCATCAGCCAGGTCTAAGTCATGAAAATATCTGCAAAAGTTCAATCATCTCCTAAATATTCTCTGTACTTTTATTCTTTAGTTTCTCTTTCTAGCACAGCCCCTATGGAAACCTGTTAAGACTTAAAATCAGGTATCACAAGTTGGACACCTCTGGAAGCAGTTTCTGGGTTGGGTTTTGATGTGCAACATGCTTATTAAGGTGTATAGTGTTCATGAATACCTGTGGATGGGAGCAGGAAAAAAACTGAGAACTAGGTTGACTGATTAAATAGATGGATGAATGAAGAGATAGATAGATGCATAGCTTGGGTAGCTAGATAAATAAGAGATGATGAGTCACTAAAAACAAGATAGAAAGATTTGATAAAAAATATTTTACATGTTTTCAACATGAAATTATTATATTTTCATATTCTTTCAGAGGAAAAATAACCAATGCATTTTTTTGAAAATAATTAAATAATGGTTGAATAATAAAGATAAATGATAATGATTTTAAAAATTTTAAAATCTAATTACATATTTAAGCACTGGCCACATTTATTATTAGAATGTATAATCTGGATTGCTAACTATGTGTGGCAATGACTATTAGCATCTAATAAATATCATTCAAATAATTTCTAAAACATCCATAGAATTTCTAGGAAATAAGAGAAAAACTCACAATCACCCCCCCACACACACACACAGACTTGAAAACACAAGTTTATATTTAATCTAAGTGCAGATTCTAGGTTATATTTTTATATAAGAGATCCACAGGGCTGGGGATGTGGCTCAAGCGGTAGCGTGCTCCCTGGCATGCATGTGGCCCGGGTTCGATCCTCAGCACCACATACAAACAAAGATGTTGTGTCCGCCGAGAACTAAAAAATAAATATTAAAAAGTTCTCTCTCTCTCTCTCTCTCTCTCTCTCTCTCTCTCTCTCTCTCACTCTGTCTTTAAAAAAAAAATTAAAAAAAAAAGAGATCCACAGATACTACAAAGGCAATTTTAAACTCACCATGTCAAGATTTTAAAAACAGCAAATCAAATAACTTGTAGAGTAAAAAAAAATTTCATTGTCTTTCATCTCAACTTGCTACCTTTGAGTTAGAAACTACTGGGATGTATCTCTGAAAACTAATATTATAAAATAATTGCTCATGGGAAAAACATGCAATTATTGTAGGAACTTCTTTTTGAAGTAACTAGAATATGTTGAGCTCACTTCCTATGACAAATTGCTATGTAATGGTACTCATATCCCTGGCATTTGTAAAGAAAATTGTGTGGCTCTGTGCTGAAAGGATAAGTATTGTATATGATGATGCAAAAAATGGCCTTGCTGATGTGCATAGTGAACTGGATAAACATGCTGAGAGAGAACAAGTAATTATCAAAATCATTCCAACCCCTTAAACTAAATGTGAAGCACACTAAATTATGGTAAATTTTCTACATTGTTAATTGACTTCAGAAAAGTAAAACCCATCAGAATCTCCATTAGTAAATGAATAGTTTTTTCTTTTTCTTTTTCTTTTCTTACTTTCCCTTGGGTTTATGGCTAAAAGTCATTTGGGCATACAATGGAGGCATGCAGTGATTCCCATAGAAAAGAGGTATGATGTAGTGATTAATAGCATGATATCTGGAGAAAAACCATCATTGCAATCTGGACTGCATCCCCCCCCACTTTTTTTTTAAATAAACTTTTGGGAAAAAAAGTTGCATCTTTACATTTCAGATTGCTTGTTTGCAGTGTATACCTAATAGTCACTCCTCATGAATTGAATTTTCAATTTTAAGGATATTAGTAGAAGTGAAGTGATTTGAATAGGTTAATATTCCAAACACAAAACACCTTAGGGATAACAAAGATTCCTCCTCAGTTTAGTGGCACTATATGATGAATGTGGAGAACCCTCTGAACAACAACACTGATCCAGTTCTAGATCCAAGATAGCAAACTGAGAAGCATTCCTACATAAAGGAGAAACATGCAATTAAAAAAAATGATTTGCTGCTTAGCAGAATTGTGAAAGGGCGGTGACAATATGAATTCCAGATACTTCCAAAAAGGAGAAACCCCACCCAAGGCAGTCATATTAGTAACAAATAATGGCAAAAAAAGTAAGTTGTGTAAAATTTTAAATCATGTCTAAAACTCCTGCTTACAAACACAAAGGAATAATTAATTCAGGGCAAAATATGCTCTCATTATAAAGCAAAAACATCCACAAAAAACTGAAAAAACATTCAAACAATCACTGCTCCAAAAGTGGCATTTAGAAAAGCAACAGACAGTTATTTAAAGAAGAAGTCTATGTGCCTTAAATTTCCAGACAGTGAACAATCTTCTAGTAAGCTTAGGATTTCCAAGTGCATTTACATTGTCAGAAACTTGGATACACCTGTCTTTCCAGTATGACTGCACATAAGTCTATGGCCATTCCATACCCCAAAGCCAATGTTCAAGAGAAGGGAAATGTTGGAGAGTAATCATGTTATTCAAAGCATAACATCTTTAAAGAAAAGAAAAAAAAAAGATGTGGAAACTATCATCCACAAAGCTCCACATTGAGCAACTCAGGTATACAAAATGGGTTTTATAGTTGTGGAAAGGAGGTGCTATAAGAAAATGGACAGGAAGTCCACACACTATGGAGGTTCCTCTTTATCCAAAGTGTGTGTCACCTTTATATTTTATTCTTCTCTTGCTGGAATATTGCAATCACTCTTCATTTACTGGTACTCATTTCTGTATCATCTTAGACATATGAGCATTGTGTACAAATTGACAAAGGGGTGAGAGGAAGCAAGAGTGAGTCTGCTAAGGACAAATCCCAAAGGAATGGGCACTATTAAATCAGAAGATATCTGTCTACCCTTGTTCCTGTTTTGCTTGCTCCCAGCTAAATTCTTTCATTATTTTCTTCAAAGCATGCTTGCTATCCAATGCAGATTGGTGGAAACTTCTGTCCTGGTTAGGACTTAGGTATACACATATCTCTGAATTTTGTGAGTGTGATATTTTCAGTTTTCTTAATCTTGCCTGGCTTCCATTACGGGTTCAGCAGAATTTCACCAATCTCTTCCTCTCTCCTACCCCACCCCTCTTTCTTTCCCCCACCTTCATATGCCTCTAATTCATGTGTTAAGGGCAACAACACAATTTTTCTGTGGTAGAGATGGGGAATAGGACCTAGGCCAAGGGTTTGACCTCCTGAATTACTATTTTTCTTATTCCCTAATATCTTCATCAAAAGGACACATCAAGTCTTTTTTCTGTCTTGTGAGAGTTTGGTGTGGTTCATTGTAAAACAATGCAGAGTGTTCTTGTCCTTGCAGACCTCAGGGGTTGCATCTTTTCTGGTCCATCTGCAACGAACCTTACTATATATTCAGGCTAAAATGGTTAATTTTAATTTTTACTTGATTGGATTAATAAATGCCAAGGATTTAGAGGCTTCTGGGTATGTCAATGAGTGTGTCTAGGAATGATTGGCATGTGGGATAGCAGATTGAAGTGGAGACCCTCCCTAAGCTTGGGCAGCACCATCCAATAGGACAGTGACTTGTATGGAAAAAAATGGAGGAAGAATGAGGAAGCTTCAGCAGCTGCAAGCTCCATTTATTTTGGACAGGTTCTTGATTTCTTGCTTCTGCAATCTCCTGAGGTTTTATGAAACCCTAACTTCTTTATTCTTCCAAAGTGGACTCTGCCAGTGATTCTCCAGGAAGGTTCCAGAAGCCTTCAGATGTGGACTAAAATAGCGCCATTGATCCCTCTTGTTCTGAGGTTTCAGCCTCTTAGACTGTGCACCTACTTTTCCCTCCAGCTCTCTAGCCTGCAGACAGCCATTGTAGACTATCCAGCTTCTGGCTGTGTAAGTCAGTCTAATAAATTCCCTTTTTATAATCATACTTCTTGTTGATTATGTTCCTCTAGAGAACCCTTGCTAATACATATGCCTTTAAGCCAAACTTGTCCTAGAAGTGTGAAGTCATGGTCACCCCAGGGTGGAAGGATTTTGTGTGTTTTTTGTTCTGAAAAGCTTCAACTCTCCTTAGATTTTGAGCCACTTGGTTTCAGTCTATCCTTCACTTTCCAATATGTTAAAAAGTATTATGAACTTACAGTTAGTTAGATCACTTGTCATTGTTATGTTGGAAGCAACTTTACTTTTAGTTTTCTATATACTAAGGCAGAAGCCCTAATTTCCCCTGTATCATTTTTGTAGTCTCTCATCCTACTAGTAAATGCATGGTCTATTTCTCTAATTCATCTATTCAAAGAGATGATATTTTTTGTATTCTTTTTGAAAAATCATTATCATCATCACCACCTCTCTAGTAGGCTCCTATTTTTTTCTATAAAATAAAAGTTTTCTATCAATTAGATCTTTCATTCACAACAGCGTTAATCTTTTGTAGTCTACTGTCATTACCATTCATTAATTTTAGGATCAGCAAATTTATTATAGGAGACTAATATATTTACTCAGCCTGTCATACTAAACTAGGTTCCTGTGGTTTTGGAATCCTGATTCTACCCTCTAAATCCACCCCTTTTCTATGTTTTACTGATAAGACAAAACTTGATTTCCCTTGGTTCTCACCTCCAATTTGTTAAACTGCCACAATGTCTCAGATTGATAAGTCCAATATATTGAGTGAAAGATGCCCTACTTACTTGCAGTAATGAACTTTAGAACTCTTGTCATCAATCAGCATTATATTACCCAAATTGTTCCTGACTATACAACTTTCATTACTAGAATATATTCAAGTGGATTAGGATATTCTGACAGTAAGTAATTCCATCAGATAAAATAAAAGATCATTAATAATTTTGAGATTGTGGATTATAAAAGAGAGAAGAAAAAGACATGTCATATTATATAATAATGTTTATCATGAAGATATATGCTGAAGATCTTATGACAGTAATATGCATAGATAGAATAGATTCTCTTCTCCTCTTCCTCTAAAATATTATTATACAAAAATATATAGCCATGCACAGTGGTGCACACCTATAATACCAGCGGTTTAGAGGCTGAGGCAGGGGTATCACAAGTTGAAAGCCAGTGTCAGCAACTTGGCAAGGCCCTGAGCAACTTACCAAATACTGTCTCAAAATAAATGAATAAATAAGTAAAACAGATTGGGGTTGTGTGTCAGTGGTTAAGTGTCTCAGTGGTTAAGTGCTCCCTGGATTCAATCTATGGTACCAGAAAAAAAGAAAAACAAAACCAAAAAAGATGTACAAGTGCATTCTTTTGTAAATTATGTTTAATTTTAGTTCAAGAGAAAAGCTTTGTTTCTACAAAGATTATAATTGTTTGGAAAAATTGATTACTATCTGGAGGATATATCACATCAAAACTACTATTTTAAGAGGAAGACCTGTTTCCCCTGATTAACTTTGAAGAGGAAGATGTGTTTACCCTGGATGACCTTGACCATTTCCCCTTAAGTTGCTGAGCCCTTCTAAGGCTCCTGAGTTTCAGACTCAACCAAAGGTGATCAAACTTGCCAAGTATTTAAAATCCAAAAAGAGCATTGTTTTTATCAAGAGTGTAATTCTGTTTGTAAAGCTCAGTGTCTCCACAATTGATCTATTTATTCCCCTCTATGTAAGATGTCAAGGGATCTGATATCTCCATAATACAGACTCATCTGTTTGCCTTGCTCAACTCTTCTTCTCCATGACCTGTCAAATTTTAGGAATTACTGGATTCTGGAATCCCTATAAACCCTTCTCTGTAACTGTTTCTTTTTAATATTTTCATTTCATTAATCTTATTGTGACCCTGAAGCATAACATTTGTGGTATTTGTCCTTATCCATAAATGACATTATTTTTATACCCCTATAACATGTAATAAAATAGTTTTAAGTGGAAAAAAGAGGTATTAGGAATGGTCAATTCATATAAATTTTTTAATTATATGATATAAAAATATGCAATTCTCTTATAGGCAGAAAATAGCAAATTGTTTTTGAAAACTATACAATCTATAATGAACCACATCAAAATACTTCTGTATGTTTAAATGCCTCATATAGAATGTTAAGAGACAGGTAGCTTACAGGAAAACATAATTGTGATGACTGTGGTCACTTATACTATTTTAGGTTGTATATAAATTACTGGTGATAGAATAAATTATAGAGTTATATAGTGAATTAGAAATTCAATAAATAATTAATCATCCTCATTGTGTTCTCAATGTTAAAGTTTATGAAAATAACAGAGAAATACAGGAATTTCAATATTTCTGCTAATTGCTTTCTCCTGAAAAATATGAAGTATGGAAATGAAGCTCATTTGTTTTTAAAAAAAGAGAATTAAATATTTTTAAAATATGCAAAATAACTGAGATACTTGGATCTGATATTCAGTTTTAGTTGCATTCTACATAGAACTGTGCTGTAAGTTCTCATTGTCATAGTATCCTTCAAAACTCCTTGTTATACACACTTGAATGCATTGTGTAGAACATTTCTTGGTTTTGATGTTGAAGAAAAGAAATCACTAAAGAGACACAGATAAGATTTTACCTGAATATCACAGAATGGATTACTTACAGATATCTGGTACAGAAATATATAAAGTATATAAAGTATAATCTATATAAATAGATTAATATAAATCTATATAAATATTTTGCTTTTCTGCATTTTTTAAAAAATTTCAACTTTACTAATATATTTACTTTATAACCAAAGTAAAACTGTGCTATGTTAAAATAGCAAACATAATTTTACCAAAACTTTAAATGATGAAAACAAATGCTAAGTGATTTATATGATTAATCCAAAATGTACTATGGAGAATGAATCAAAAATACATATAAGGTAATTTATTAAATTAAAATGGAGGATTAATCAAACATCATGCAATTTATTAACAGTTTAAAGCAATACCAGATGAATTGAATCTTTAAGCCCTACAATATACCTAAAATAAATGACATGTATTGTAATTACAGCATGCATGATAAAATGAGTGACAAAATCCTAGAAACTGTATAATACTTTAGAACTTAAAATACAGTAAGTGGGTTTTTAATTCAAGTATATTCAGATATACTTTCGGGATTTTTTAAAAAGATACTGTCTGGGAAAAACTTTTTACTAGATTATTCAAAAATTTAATATGTTTGAAACCAGTTTGGAATTTTGGACTTCCAGAAGAAAAGAAACTTCAAAGAGAAGAAACATTTATGTTTCTCAAATTCAATTTCTGTTTATCTTCTAATTTTAACCATTAAAACGTTTTGAAAACCTCTATTTTTATAATATTCTTTTAATTAGATTCTATAAATTTGCCCAATGTAATAGATAGTGGTACATTGACATTTTCATTGGGAATATATTTACTCCTTCTACCCCTAAGGATATCTATGAACAATAGTTGTTCATTCTAATCTTTTTGTTTATTTTCCTGGCTAGAATTTGTTTTAGAAAACCCCTAAAAGAAAATTGCATATACAGAGTATAAGAGACTAACATTCCCCTTTTTTTTTTCAAATTTTCATCTTACTTTTATTTCCTTAATCATAAATTTGTCTGGGTGGTGCGAGATTATTCTTACAGCTTCCTGTTTGCTTCCTGCATATGGGGCCTAAGCCTAAAGGCCTCATCTCTAAATACATTTTTTCACCATGGGAAATCACATGCAGTTCTGTCATCCTGTAAATATCTTCACCCTGTGACAGTTCTAAATTGTTTAGAAACCTACCACTCATACCTAGGGATTTAGCAATGGGAGTAGTATAACAAAAATCATAGGCTGATTTTTTATTTTAACCCATCACCATCAATGATTTTGTCTCATTTGCTGATCTGCTGAAGCAAGAAAATGATCAGATGTGTATGTAGGTTCTTTGAGAATTTTGCAACATCAGTCAAAAATTCTATCTTGCTTACTTTTTTAAGGGATGATATCAATTTATTATGAATAAAGATGTTGGTTTGTCCTTTTTATATAATATACCCTATGTGTATATATATATATATATATATATATATATATATACACACACACACACATTTGTGTGTGTATATATATATATACACACACACACACACATTTGTGTGTATATATATATATATATATACACACACACACACACTCACACACATATGTATAAGGTAAACAAAAGTCATAAATTAAAAAAATTAAAAGCTTTTTTAATTTAATAGTTTGTAAATTACCTATGTATAATATTGAATGACTATTTGACAGTAAAATATTGTGGAGTACTGAACAAAGTCTCTCTTATCACCCTATTTCACCAACATTGAGCCCAATTTCAAAAGTCAAAATGGCATTTAAAATATTGTAAATAAGAGAAGGAGGGAAAGAATGAGTGTATTAGTGAAGGGCAAAAACTGTAATAGGAAATTAGTGCCAAAAATAAAATTTAACACATTAGAACAATTTTTTTATCAAGCACTGAAGTTGCTTTCCATCTTTATTAAGTGTTGCTTAGAAGCTGATAGATTGCATTTTTCTAGATGTCCCACAATTGAAACTTTAGTGTTTAATTCTTTAAATACCATCTTTATATCAATCAGACAAGCAGACCCTGGTGATGGATATGCAGTACCCAGCCAGATAAACATGTGCTGAATCAAATAAAATTGGTTTGGATTAGTTGAACCTGCACTAACAATATTGGCTATTTCATGAATAGGACAGAAAACCACTCATTAGTATTCTCCTTCATCCCCATAAAAAATTGTTTTATTTCATCTAATTTTCTCAAACTTTTAAATAAAATTGGTTATTAGATATACTTGCTTAATACAGTTGTTTTTATTTTTTTTTTTAAGTACATTTGTTTGAAGACACATTTACATTAAAAGCCTTGGGCACTTTGACAAAGAAAGCATTTTGTAAATCCAAAAGTACATCAAGAATTAATATTTGTGGTTTCTGCTAGATTTGTAACTGCAGGCATCTGTAATATGTCAATGAGATATGTCTGAATATTACTGCCAAATTTTCACAGTCTAATGATTTTGTATGTAATAAAAATAGGATTATCAATTAAATATTTCATCATATCCCAAATATTATTTATTTATTCCAGAGTTTTAATTTTGTTATTGAATGAGAGAAAATAATTTTGATCTATGAAAACTTAGTTTTAGCATTTAAAAAACACTCATATCTTACAAATGAATGTGGCATTTTTTTTTTGTCAAAATAACAATCTTCTCCAACATTCTGTAGTCTTTTTACTTTGAAGGGAATAAAACATTTTTGAATATTTTGATAGCAGGCCTCATGCCAATACCAGATTGTTTGCATATGCGGCTGTGTTTTCATCTGTGTCTATTTTCTTGCATATTGGAAGTTACATTCTTGTTTTGTTCAGATGTCATACTCTGCAGCAAGAACTGCTTGAATCTCTACCTGAGAATCTAGGTCAAGACACTCAACCATCCGGAGCTTTCATTTCCATACAAAAAAAATATGAATAGTGATAATATTCGTTCTATTGCACTATTATGAATAATAAAGTAATAAGTGCGAAACACTTATGAACAGCAAGCTTTCCAAGGCCCTGCCTACACACTGTTCACTCCAACACATAGCAATGATGGGAGTTGAACAGTAAGTCCCAGACACTCTCTGATTTTGGTGTTCACACACTGGGTAATGCCAAAAGGGTTAGAATGGTCCATATAAGTAACAGAATGTATTGAAAATGTTATCACATGAATTCCAAGCCTTAGCTACAAAAGACATTCAGACTTCTGCTTTTATTTCTCTTGGATCCCACTCTTTGGGAGAAGACAAATAAATTGCACTAGGACATTTCAGTAGCTCCATGAATAAATATATATGGATCAGTTGTTGTAACTGAACTCTCCTGGAAAATGCCAGTGTCAGGGTATAATACATCAATGAGATTTCTTGGAAGTAGTATTCCCATCCCCATGAAAGCCTTCAGATAATGGAAACTCTCACCAATACCCTGACTGCAATCAGGAAAATCCTTGATCTAAAACTACTAAAGTAAGCTGTTGCCTAAATCCTGCCACATAAAATGTCCAAAACAAAAACAAAACAAACAAAGAAAAAACTACTTTGTTCCACTGTTTCAAACTACTAAAATAGCAAAGAAATTTAACATAGCAAAGAAATCTAATCCAAATATGAAAGGGATAATTATTCCAGATTTTCAGATGGCCACATTGAGGATATTGGAGTATTTAATCATCATAGATTCATATTATGATAGAACAGAGATTTGAACACAGAGCCACTTTTCCTTACACAGGAAAGCTTTATAAATAATTACTGGCTGAGTCTGAGGTGGATCAGTACTAAAACATTTGCCTAAATGTGTGAAGCCCAGTGTTTGGTTTTCAGACCCAGAACTGCAAAAGCCAAACCCAAACCACAAATGTTTTACTGATGAAAATGAAACAAAGGATAACTTTTGTTGATTTGTTTTTAGTTGTAGATGGACACAATATCTTTATTTTATTTATTTATTTTTTATGCCATGCTGAGGATCAAACCAAGTACCTCATACATGCGAGGCAAATGCTCAACATCTGAGCCACAACACTAGCCCCCAAAGGAGATCTTTGAAGTGGAAATTTCTTTTTTTCATGTGCTCTTTTTGCTCCCCATTGTCCTGAAATTTTGAAGGTTATACAGATACTTACAAGATGACCAGAAGTGAATAGCTTTCTTTTTTAAAGTAATTCATCTGCATATCTCAGTCTAATATTTATAAAGTAAGGAATATCTAAACATAAGAATATAAGAAAAAGATAAATTCCTGGCATTATAATGTTAAATGCACCAGAGATCTATGAAAGCAGCAAGTGGTGGATAAACTAAAATTTAAAAGAAGTGAGACCAATTCTGAAGTGAGTTGATAATCTGAGACTTTTTTCCTTCCCTATGGTCATCACCACAATAGAAGTGGAACTATATTTTGTAGTTAAGATATTTTTATTTATAAAAAAATTAAAAATTTAAGCCAGAAGTGGTAGTGCACACCTGTAATCCCAGTGGCTCTGGAGGCTGAGGCAGAAGGATCACAAATTCAAAGCCAGATTTAGCAAGTTAGCGAAGCCGTAAGCAACTTAGTGATATCTTGTCTCAAAATAAAAATAAAAAAGGCTGGAGCAGTGACTCATTGGTTGAGGATCCTTGGGTTCAATCCCTGGTACCAAAATAAATAAATAAATAAATAAATAAATAAATAAATAAATAAATAAATAAATAATGAATGAATGAAAATAAAAATTTAAAAACAAAATTTTATTTATAGTTATTGAAAGCAAAGCAATTGTGTAATGAAGGTTGAAACTTACCTTAACTATAGTACTATTAGGATTGGATTCAAGATTCATTCTCATTGCAAAACCCAAACCCAAATGGTTTGCTGCCCTGATTTCCAGAATGGGAAGATTAAAAATTCGATACCCAACGATCAAAGATGCATAATAAACAGAAAAGAACAAAAACCATGTATTTGGTTTGGGGGCAAAAATAAACATTTCCTTTCTCTCTACTTCAATACTCCATTTGTTCTATACTTTCAGTTGCCTTAATTTTTATACTGCCATGATGATGAATAACTGCAGGCAGAAGGGGTTTAATCCATTGTGGGTTTTAAAGAAAAGTTCTACATAAATGCACCCAAAACAATAGGAAATGCATTTTGTACAAATTTATTTCCAATTTTAAGTGAATATTTGAAAAAATAAACAACATATTTTTGAAGGAAGGGAGGAAATGGAGGATATCCATTTGTTTAAAGAAAGAAGAAAAATAGCAAATTAAAATGAATAGCATATCAGTCTTTAGAATCTAGCAACAACTCTCTTGGCAATCATGTATTTCTGAAAGCATAGGAAATTTGTTTTGACAAATTGTCAGTTTGTACATATATGTTATCTTTAAAAATTTCTATATGTGTTTTCAGTTATTGTATATGTTTTTGTGTGAATGTATATTATGCACATGCACATTTTTCTTTAACAAGTGCATAAAAAATGTTACAATTGTATTTACATCTGTTGAGAACATGTCATAAGTATGCCAAGTAGTCATTAAAATTATGGTTTTACTTTAATGCAATTGTGAATACAACTGTCATTAAGTTGTCATTGTCATTTCATCGGGCAGTTTTAATAGAATTTTATATGCATATTTATGTCTATTGCCACCAAATTGATTGACCTAACAAATAAATCACCAAAAAAATTCTTTTTGAAGAAAAGTGAAAGAAATAATAGCAATAATTAAAATATAATCTGCAATGTTAATAATGAAGTTAAATTAAATAAAAATATGCACAAAACAGCATGATTGGTTTTTTATTGTTTGTTCAAAACATTACAAAGCTCTTGACATATCATATTTCATACATTAGAATCAACTGGGTTATGAACTCCCATTTTTACCCCAAATACAGATTGCAGAATCGCATCAGTTACACATCCACATTTTTACATAATGCCATATTAGTGACTGTTGTATTCTGCTACCTTTCCTATCCTCTACTATCCCCCCCTCCCCTCCCCTCCCATCTTCTCTCTCTACCCCTTCTACTCTAATTCATTTCCCTCCTTGTTTATTATCCATTCCCCTTACAACCTCTTATATGTAATTTTGTATAACAATGAGGGTTTCCCTCCATTTCCATGCAATTTCCCTTTTTTCTCCCTTTCCCTCCCACCTCATGTCTCTGTTTAATATTAATCTTTTCTTCCTGTTCTTCCTCCCTGCTCTATTCTTAGTTGCTCTCATTATATCAAAGAACACATTTGGTATTTGTTTTTTAGGGATTGGCTAGCTTCACTATGCATAATCTGCTCTAGTGCCATCCATTTCCCTGCAAATTCCATGATTTTGTCATTTTTTAGTGCTGCATAATACTCCATTGTGTATAGATGCCACATTTTTTTTTATCCATTCATCTATTGAAGGGCATCTTGGTTGTTTCCACAGTCTAGCAATTGTGAATTGTGCTGCTATGAACATCGATGTGGCAGTATCCCTGTAGTATGCTCTTTTAAGGTCTTCAGGGAACAGTCCGAGAAGGGCAATAGCTGGGTCAAATGGTGGTTTCATTCCCAGCTTTCCAAGGAATCTTCATACTGCTTTCCAAATTGGCCGCACCCGTTTGCAGTCCCATCAGCAATGTACAAGAGTACCCTTTTCCCCCACATCCTTACCAGCACTCGTTGTTGTTTGACTTCATAATGGCTGCCAATCTTACTGGAGTGAGATGGTATTTTAGGGTGGTTTTGATTTGCATTTCCCTGACTGCTAGAGATGGTGAGCATTTTTTCATGTACTTGTTGATTGATTGTATATCCTCCTCTGTGAAGTGTTTGTTCATGTCCTTGGCCCATTTGTTGATTGGGTTATTTGTTTTCTTATTGTCTAATTTTCTGAGTTCTTTGTATACTCTGGATATTAGAGCTCTATCTGAAATGTGAGGAGTAAAAATTTGTTCCCATGATGTAGGCTCCCTATTTACCTCTCTTATTGTTTCTCTTGCTGAGAAAAAACTTTTCAGTTTAAGAAAGTCCCATTTGTTGATTCTTGTTATTAATTCTTATGCTATGGGTGTCCTACTAAGGAATTTGGAGCCCGACCCCACAGTATGTAGATTGTAGCCAGCTTTTTCTTCTATCAGACGCAGAGTCTCTGATTTGATATCTAGCTCCTTGATCCACTTTGAGTTAACTTTTGTGCATGGCGAGAGGAGGGGATTCAGTTTCACTTTGTTGCATATGGATTTCCAGTTTTCCCAACACCATTTGTTGAAGATGCTATCCTTCCTCCATTGCATGCTTTTAGCTCCTTTATCAAATATAAGATAGTTGTAGCTTTGTGGATTAGTCTCTGTGTCCTCTATTCTGTACCATTGGTCCACCCACCTGTTTTGGTACTTGTACCATGCTGTTTTTGTTACTATTGCTCTGTAATATAGTTTGAAATCTGGTGTCGCTATACCGCCTGATTCACGCTTCCTGCTTAGAATTGTTTTTGCTATTCTGGGTCTTTTATTTTTCCATATGAATTTCATGATTGCTTTATCTATTATACAAGAAATGCCATTGGGATTTTGATTGGCATTGCATTAAATCTATAGAGAACTTTTGGTAATATCGCCATTTTGATAATGTTAGTTCTGCCTATCCATGAACAGGGTATATTTTTCTGTCTTCTAAGATCTTCTTCTATTTCTCTCTTTAGGGTTCTGTAGTTTTCATTGTATAAGTCTTTCACCTCTTTTGTTAGGTTGATTCCCAAGTATTTTATTTTTTTTTTGAGGATATTGTGAATGGAGTGTTTTTCCTGATTTCCATTTCAGAAGTTTTGTTGCTGATATACAGAAATGCCTCTGATTTATGTGTGTTGATTTTATATCCTGCCACTTTGCTGAATTCATTTATTAGTTCTAGTAGTTTTTTTGTAGACCCTTTTGGGTCTGCTAGGTATAGAATCATGTCACCTGCAAATAGGGATAATTTAAGTTCTTCATTTCCTATTTTTATGCCTTTAATTTCTTTCGTTTGTCTAATTGCTCTGGCCAGTGTTTCGAGAACTATATTGAATAGAAGTGGTGATAGGGGGCACCCCTGTCTTGTTCCAGATCTTAGAGGGAATGCCTTCAATTTTTCTCCATTCAGAATGATGCTAGCCTGAGGCTTAGCATAGATTGCTTTTACAATGTTGAGGTAAGTTCCTGTTATCCCTAGTTTTTCTAATGTTTTGAACATAAAGGGATGCTGTACTTTGTCGAATGCTTTTTCTGCATCATTCGAGATGTTCATATGGTTCTTATCTTTAAGTCTATTGATGTGGTGAATAACATTTATTGATTTTTGTATATTGAACCATCCTTGCATCCCAGGGATGAATCCTACTTGATCATGGTGCACAATTTTTTTGATGTGCCTTTGTATCCGATTCGCCAGAATTTTATTGAGGATTTTTGCATCAAGGTTCATCAGAGATATTGGTCTGTAGTTTTCTTTCTTTGAGGTGTCTTCGTCTGGTTTCGGAATCAGGGTGATATTGGCCTCATAGAATGAATTTGGCAGAGCTCCCTCTTCTTCTATTTCCTGAAATAACTTGAAAAATATTGGTATTAATTTTTCTTTAAAGGTTTTGTAAAACTACACTATGTACCCATCTGGTCCTGGGCTTTTCTTGGTTGGTAGTCTTTTGATTGCTTCTTCTATTTCATCCATTGATATTGGTCTGTTTAAATTGTGTGTATCCTCCTGACTCAGTCTGGGCAAATCATATGACCTAAGAAATTTATCAATGTCTTCACTATCTTCTATTTTATTGGAATATAGGTTTTCAAAATAATTTCTAATTGTCTTCTGTATTTCTGTAGCATCTGTTGTGATATTGCCTTTTTCATCCCCTATGTTAGTAATTTGAGTTCTCTCTCTTCTTCTCTTCGTTAGCATGGCTAAGGGTATGTCGATCTTATTTATTTTTTCGAAGAACCAACTTTTAGTTTTGTTAATTTTTTCAATGGTTTCTTTTGTTTCAATTTTGTTGATTTCTGCTCTGATTTTAATTATTTCTTGCCTTCTGCTACATTTGCTGTTGTTTTGCTCTTCCTTTTCTAGGCCTTTGAGATGAAGTGTGAGCTCATTTATTTGTTGGTTTTTCCTTTTTTTTTTTTTTTTTTTTTTTTTTGAGGAATGATCTCCAGGCGATGAATTTCCCTCTTAAAACTGCTTTCATTGTGTCCCATAGATTCTGGTATGTTGTGTCTGAATTGTCGTTTATCTCTAACAATTTTTTCATCTCCTCCTTTATGTCTTCTCTAACCCATTGATCATTCAGTAACATATTGTTCATTTTCCATGTGATGTAGGATTTTTCCTTCCTTCTTTTATCATTGATTTCCAGTTTCATTCCATTATGATCAGATAAAATGCATGGTATTATCTCCACCCCTTTATATTTACTGAGGGTTGCCCTATGGCATAATATATGGTCTATTTTTGAGAATGATCCATGTGCTGCTGAGAAAAAAGTATATCCACTTGATGATGGTTGATATATTCTATATATATGTCAGTTAAGTCTAGGTTGTTGATTGTGATATTGAGGTCAATAGTTTCTTTATTCAACTTTTGTTTGGAGGATCTGTCCAATGGTGAGAGAGGTGTGTTGAAGTCACCCATAATTATTGTGTTGTGGTCTATTTGATTCTTGAACTTGAGGAGAGTTTGTTTTATGAACGTTGCAGCACCATTATTTGTTGCATAAATATTGATAATTGTTATGTCTTGTTGGTGAATGGTTCCTTTTAACAGTATATAAGGTCCTTCCTTATCCCTTTTGATTAACTTAGTCTTGAAGTCGATTTTATTCGATATGAGGATGGCCAGCTCTGCTTGCTTACGAGGACCGTGTGCGTGGTATATTTTTTCCCAACCTTTCACCTTGAGCCTGTGTATGTCTTTTCCAATAAGATGTGTCTCCTGGAGGCAGCATATTGTTGGATTTGTTTTTTTTTAATCCATGTTACCAGCCTATGTCGCTTTATTGGAGAGTTTAAGCCATTAACGTTTAGAGTTACTATTGATATATGGTTTGTACTTCCTGCCATGTTTGATTATTTATCTTTTTTTTTTTTTTTTCTAATTTAGTTTGTTTCTCCATGATTAGCTTTTCCCCCCATCCTCTGTCTTTACCGAGGCACTTCCCACTCATGGTTTTGGTTATTGTTTTTCATTTCTTCCTCGTGTACTGTTTTGCTCAAGACGCTTTGCAATGCTGGTTTTCTGGCTACAAATTCTTTTAGCTTTTGTTTATCATGAAAGATTTTTATTTCGTTGTCGTACCTGAAGCTTAATTTTGCTGGATACAGAATTCTTGGTTGGCATCCATTGTCTTTCAGTGTTTGACCTATGTTGTTCCAGGATCTTCTTGCGTTCAGTGTCTATGATGAAAAATCCGTTGTTAACCTTATTGGTTTACTCCTAAATGTAATCTGCCTCCTTTCTCTTGTAGCTTTTAATATTTTCTCTTTGTTCTGTATCTTGGATATCTTCATAACAATGTGTCTTGGCGTTGGTCTACTGTGATTTTGTGTGCTCGGTGTCCTGTATGCATCTACAATTTGTATATCTGTTTCCTTTTTTATTTCTGGAGAGTTTTCTGTAATGATTTCATTCAGCAGGTTACTCATTTCCTTGGTATGAATCTCTGTACCTTCCTCTATCCCGATGACTCATAAGTTTGGTTTTTTTATGTTATCCCAAATCTCTTGGATGTTTTTCTAGTGATTTTTTTTTTTACCAGCCTATCTGAGTTGGCTAGACTCTTTTCAAGATGATATATTTTGTCTTCATTATCTGAAGTTCTGGCTTCTACTTGCTCAACTCTGTTAGTGATACTCTCGATTGAGTTTTTAATTTGGTTTATTGTTTCCTTCATTTCTAGAATTATTGTTTGATTTTTTTTATAATCTCTATCTCCTGATAAAGATGCTTAACTTCTTCTCTTATCTGTTTATGTAATTCATTTTCAATGTGATCTTTCGCTATTTGGATTTGCTGTCTCGTATCCTCTTTAAGGTTCCTTTCCATCTGTCTAAGGTATTCCTTGAGTTCTTTATATGGCCATTTTTCTGATGACTCTAGGTCCTCCTGAATATTTAGGCTGTCCTTCATTGTTTGTACTCCTTTTCTTCCTTCCTTTTTTATGCTGCTCATGTTATTTCTTGTTCTGTTTGACTGCCGAGTTACTGTTTACTCTTATAAATTTATTTGATGCTTGGGAGGACAGATATTAGAAGGGAAGGGAAGAAGTCACTAAAGAGAATGAGTGTAGGCAGGTAGAATTCAAGGAAGGGGAAATAAGAAAATTGAAAAGAAATGAAAAGACAAAAGAAAAAAATTGAAAATAAAGAAAGAAAAAAAGAAAAATCAAAAATTTAAAAAAAAACAAAAAAATTATAATGATAATAAAAAAATGGAAATTAAAGTTTAAAAAATAATAGTAATAATAATAAAATAAAAAGAATTTTAAAAATTGAAAACATTAATAAAAAAAGTTAAAGAACAACAACAAAATGAAAATAAAATAAAATATAATAATAATAATAATAATGATAAATGCAGTCATAGAGCTCGATCAACTTCTCTTCCAGTAGGTGGAACTGTGCCCACTGGGCCAAGCTTCTCTTCTCGATAGGTGGGACCCAATCACTGTGCAGCAGCTCTTTCTCCCAGACTGTGCGAGTCTCCAATCCTGAGTGCCCAGGACCTTCTCTTGTGTTTCCTCAAGCCAGGCCCCGCTAACCTGTGACACTCACCACAATACTGGCAACATGCCAGGTCTGCTGCTCCTGGGAGCCCTGTTTTCATGAACGCGTGGGCACACTCTCCCTGTTTGCCTCCCTCAGACCCTAAGTTTGTAGAGCTTGGGGCTGAGAATCCCCAGCGAATTTGTTTGCCCTCCGGTAGCCACTCCCCTGGTAGCTGGTGTAAGGGACCTCAGTTGTCAGCACTGGTGGGAGCGGTAGCCGGGAGTTCTGTGCCGCTAGTCCCGCTTCACTCCTGATTCCCTCGTACTGGCTATTGTGCTCGGTTGGCTTTTACCTCTGTAAGTTCAGGCGGCCCGACTAGTTATTTCAGCAGGTTCGTTAGTGCTGAGTCACGAGAAACAGGGGAACCGGAGCTTGAATGCAGCCGATCCGGGCTCAGTGTGTTCTGAGAAGGCCAGACTGTTTGCCCAGGATCCATGTCAGCTCAACATTGCCTAGTGGTACTGAGCAAACAGCATTTTGACAGTTTACTTCTCCCATTTTGACAGTTTACTTCTCCATTCTCTGAATGGGTTAGAGACTTGATCTCTTCGCATCCGCCGCCATATTGGATCCCTTAGATTTTAAATTGTCACTCATCTTATCAGCTGTTCCATTTTGCTCAGCGGGTTGTCGGCTCACTTGCTCGGTGAAGAGACTGCTCTAAGTGCTCCGCAGGAAGCCACATCGGCGGCAGCGGCCAAGCTGCAGCCCTCCGGACACCCAGGGAGGGGGTGCAAGCTGGGGGAGGAGAGGCAGCGCCGCGGGGCGAACGAGCCAGTTGGCTGGGCACGCGAGAGAGCGGGCAGGGTGGGGGAAAGAAATTGAGCTCAAGATTCAGAGAGTGAGAGTGGGAGGAGAGACGGCGGGAGAGAAGCAAGGCGGAGAGGAGAGGAAAAGGGGCGGAGAGAGCCGGGCGGCTCCTGGACTGCAGCCTTACGCTAGCACTGGAGTTGTGATGGGCTCACTCCACCTTGGCTGGAGTCCTGACAGACTCACTCCACCTAGGCCCCTTTCTTGACACCGTGCTTAGTCTTTGTCAACAGATCTCCTTTAATGATCTTTACTTTTTCTTTTAAGTCGCGGCAACACACTCTGCTGGCGCGGCGGCTCTCTCCCTTCCCGCCGCCATCTTCCAAGCATTCTTATGATTGGTTTTTATCAATTAAATATAATACATTATTTGGCTTAAAATGCAATTAGTATGAATTGTATTGATTTTGTAGGATTTTAAACTTTTAGTTTATTCAGGTACTTGAATAAACATGATAAATTGAGCAATTAAAATACACCATTTTTCATTTTTGGTGTGATGATGTTTGTAGGTATTTTAAATATGAATGTGTTTCTTTAAATCATTTTCTTTATTTACAACATTACTTTTTTACACTTAGTTCCAATTTTTACTAAAAAAAGGCAGACCATTGCATTCTAAAAAAAACGAAAACCCTGGAATTGTAATCTGATATTTTGGGGGCTTGAAAGAGTCCAAGCCTTGTCTACAGAGATTTGAGGGAAAATATTGAGATGATCAGATTTGCTGCAATGAGAAGGAAATAACTTTCCTACACATACAGCTACCCACATACATACAGTCACACATACATAGCTGTTCATATTTGAAAATTTTTAAAAAGAGAGCAAATACAACTAGAGATATGAAAAATGTACTGTTTATATGTAATAAGACTTTTAATGCATTCTGCTGTCATTTTTTTAAATCAATAAAAAAATAAAAAGTATAAGCAAAGAAAAAAAAAAGAATAGTAACAATGCATGTTACCTTGGCAATTCAACACCTTTTCAGGTAGTGATATTTGGAACCGTTGTGTCTAATATAGCAAAACAAAAAAATACTTCTTAAAATAAAATGCAAGGGACTTGAACCAACTGCTTATATTCTCTGGGCCATGGAAAGGCTCATTTGGGAGTAATTTTTGAATCATTATTTTCTATTTTCATGTACTTATGAAATATACTTGTAACTCTTATTTGCTGAAAAAGACATTTAAAAATAACAGTTAAAATGACCAGTAAAAACAAACAAAGAGAACAGAAAGCATCCAAGTTCCTAGGCAGGAAGCCAGAGTATATGAGGGAAGTGACTACCTAGCAGCAAGATGGCATCTATGTATCAGTGCAGCACGGATTCAGTGGATTCAGTTCCCCCTGGAGTTTGAGGAAGGTAGGTCTCATTCTCCAGGTACTAGGATTTCAGATGTCAAAATATAGGTGGTTTTCAGCACTGAGTCCATACATAGGTTGAGGTCGAATCATGCTTGGCCTTCCAGTCCCCACTGAGCATTCCTACATACTCAATGAAATGAGAGAAAACAAAAGACAGATTTTAGTTGGGTTTTGCTTGAGAAAATATTTTTTAAAAAATCCTTGTTGTTAGCAGAATATATTAGTCAAAAAAGTTTTATTAGCTGCACATTTTAGGAAATATGTTTTGGTTTGTGTTAGTTCCTTCAGAGGTTAATAGAGATTCCAAAAAATTATAGGTTTTACTTATGCATAATATGCTTTAATCGTACTAGATTTTATTTTATTTTTTCTAAATATTCAATATCTCTGCTTATGCACACTTAATTCTAAAGCTATGTCACCAGGTAAAAGTCTTCTATGCTTTGCCTCAAAATAAATAAATAAATAAATAAATAAATTACTTTTTTCTCCAAATTTTGAGAATTCTTAAGAGCTTGTTGATAAAAGGTCAATTTTTTTTTTCAAAATTTTACATTTATATCTATCATCCTTTTGTATGTGGGTACTCTTGTCCTCTAACTTACATTTAAAAATCAGATTGACCATGACATATGCTCTATTGAATACATGTGGATACCCAGGCTATAATTTATTTTAATGAAATGAAATCAGAAAATCCATTTCCTCCTAACACTTTTTTTAAATGCTTGTATTGACTTATTTGCTTAGAATTTTTTTGGTTTTTTTCACAGAGTCCATATGGATATTGAGACTCAATTACTGCATTTTGAACTCATTTTCAAACTAGATATTGCACTTATATGAGGATAATCATGAGGTTTAAGCTGGTTGATTTTCCATCATCTATAGTGCAAGACATCAAAAAAATGTTTACTTTGTGGGAAATATGTTTCACTGGTTGTCACTATGTCAGAAAGGTAAGACTTTTAAAGTTAGAATCTTAGAAACAAAATGTACTCTTGTCCCCTGTATTTCCCAAGTTACAAAATCACTGGGCTGACTCACCCACATAAAACAATATGTATTCTTAAAAGTCAAAGTGCGTGAGGTCAAATGGATTATAGAGAAAGTAAGAAATAATGCAGAAAGTTTGAAACATTATACAGGATGTTTTAGAAAAAAATCTTTTAGTAACACTATAACTTCATCACATCACTTGATTTCCCTGTGTTTATTTATAGAGTCTTTATGACTCACCTTTAATGTACATGGAAATTACTTACAAATGGATACGAATAACAGGTGTCACCAAACCTGTATGTTTGTGCTGACTTCCCTATAGAGTCAGCACAAATGAGTAAACATCTCTGAGGGTCAAGGTCATTAATGTTCATTACTGCACGTAGGATGCTTGATAGTGAAGACAATGGAACTGAGCAAGTTTTGTCTTCAAAGAATTCAAATCCAAAGTTTTGTTTTAATCTCAAATTCCACTGACTTTTTGATGGAGAAATTTTAAGACATAGGTTCTGAAACTTTCTTTCCTACATAGTAACTCAGAAGAACTGTGAGCTACAGAATTGAGGTTTTTAGGAAACAATCTCAAAATAATTCTTATCAAATAGTCAAAATACTGCAACTGAAAAAAGTTCCTGAAAAGGAAATGATTATTCTTTGCAGAATTTAAGTGTCCTAATAATCACCTTCTCTCATAATAATATGCTTTATTCTGATCTATGGGAAATTGTTTTCTCCAGAGTCAAATTATATCAACTGAATCAAATTTTGTGTGTAATGAGACTTAATATCCAATTATAAACAAATAGAGACTTTCAATTTTATAAACAATAATTGCTTGTCTTTCTTTCAGTGATTCTTCTATTATTCCAATGTTAAATGCTGTACTTCTTAACATAACTTGGAAGACCTTAGGTAACATATGTAGAACTATCCTATTTAGCTAAAGCACAATATGGTTGACTGAACAGCACTTGCTGTTGTTTAGCCTGCATGAGGGCTCTGACCCTGTGGTTTTCCTAACCTACAGCAGTCATCTGTCCTTCTGCCAACCCCTGTGCTCATTATTCAGCTCTCACTATAATATTTGCTTTCATGTCGTATTTCAGGGAAATCTTGTCCAATTCCATAGACTGTGATACCCATAAACAGTACCTTCATTGTTTTCAGAATATTTTAATAAGTACTCTGTGAAATCTTAAATCAATTTAAGATAAAGAAAGAACCATATTCTAAGAAACAAATTGGATCACTATTCAATAAACATCTATATTATGCTTTTTTTGTGAATGACATTTTACTGTTGTTAAAATCTGAACTACACTCTAAATTTTGAGAATCAAGGGTTAATGTTTATCTTGTTCTCAAGTGTATCTTCAACACGAAAAGTGATACCTTACCCATTGTGAGTATTCAATAACTATTTACTGAATGAATAAGTTCAATCAGCATATTGGAAAAAAGTTGTTATATCCAGTCTGCTAATAAAAACACTCACTGAAAATCACAAAAGACATATTCTACTTAGTTTATCTTTATTTATTCCTTGCAAGATGAGGATGGATGCCAATCTACTTCAGAATAGTAGAGTTGTTAAAATAAAATATCCATGAATCTTTAATGTCAATGTGAATTTTTGATGAATATTAGTGATAGGTGACGTGTACATTAAAATAACACCTTAATAAGGGAGACAACAAAAATGGACCAAGTTGACAAATTTATTTTAATATTTGATATTAGAAAGAAAAGTTATATGATCTTTAATATGATAAATTTTAATTGTGCCTATATTTAGTAATTATATAGAATAATTATATAGAATAATTAGTAATTATATAGAATAGTGAGTTTGTGGCATATCTGTACATGCACATGATATAATTTCTTTCTCCAGTCCCCTTCCTTCTTTTCTTTTCCTTCCTTCCTTTTTAAAACAAGTATTTAGGCTTGTTCTATATGTCATTTATACAAATATTTAAAACTGAGATGGACAATAAAATATTATCTCTTAGAAAAAAACCCTAATAGAAAATATTCAAAATTAAATAAATATAAATAAATATAAGCATATGATTAATCCAAAAAATATGTAATTTTTTTTTCAAATACTTAACTTCTATAAAAAGGAAAGCTTGGGCAACAGCACAATTGAAATAATTTATATCACACAATTTATATTACAATTAAGTACCATATTCTAAGCATCTTAAAATATATTCATCTGTTATTTTATTACCTAGTCCCTGATTAGAAACCATCTCAGTCCAGCAGCTAATACACAGCAGTGATCATGAATCAGATGGTTATTAGACAGCTTTCTGCACTTAATTGCTCCAAAGAAGAATTCATTTTTCTCTCCGTGTTTCATTCTAAACACACAGGAAAGAGTCAATCTATTGCCCTTTTAAGTTAAGTATCTATGAGTCCCAGAGATAGAAAGAAAAGATCTAGAATTGGTAAACAGATATTTAGTCATCACCATTAATGGTGGTAACTTATATATTATTTTAATATTAGTTGCATGAAATTGTGTGTGCTTATGCATGGGGGTGTGATTTTCTCCAAGCTTGTTTCTAAATGCTGTGCTTAAATTGGGTACTTTTGCCAATTTGAGGATGGAATTTTTTTACTGATTTTTATTGGAATTTATTTTATGAATTTCTTTTGTACTTGACTGCTATTTTTCCATCTTCCCTTTATGCATAGGTACACATTTTCTTTAGTTTTATGTTTATTATGTTGGAAGTGTGTTCATTTAAATTCACCAGCAGAGATCATAAAGTAGCCTCTATCAAAATATTCCTGTAAAGTATTTAAGTATTTTAAAAAAAGGAAATTGGTATAGGTATCTTATTTTAGAGAGAATATATTTTCTCATACATGATATCAAGTTTTAAGTTCTCACTTGCATAAACACCTGTTCTAGTTGTTGTATCCAGTTTAATGAGTTTAGGGAGGTTTATATCTCTGAACTGAGAGTAGTTCTATCATTTTGACATTTAATTTTGTTTCTCTTTTATAAATGTCTTGTAAAAAGAGAATCATTTAGCATCTGTTTTGCTACCTTACAACATCTGTCCTGGTTATCCACTGTAACAAAAAGTACACAATTTTCAAATCACCAGTTCTGAACATAAATACAGAAATTATTTAGAGACAAATAAGTAATTCACAAAATTTAGGGGAGATTCCTCTTTTGAAATAGGTGAAATCATATGTAATGTTAGAATGTGGCTTCTATTTCAACCATCCATCTTCAATAAATCATGGTATAATTTCTCAGTACTTCAAATGAACATTCCTGAATTAAATCAGCTATGTACACTTTAACCTTTGTTATTTTTTCTTGGAATCCAAACTAGTATGAAAGTATTTTTGTTCTGTTTATAATATCTCTGAAATGATTATCTTGAATGCTTTCAGAAGATCAACCTAATTTGAGTTAAAAAAATTAAAATGTGTGAAATCATCAAACTAATTTCTTCCCAGATAAGGAAATTATTACAAACTCAATGTCTCTGCCTCCTCCCCCACACCAAATACATGCTGAAGACCTCATTTAAATTGCAATGGTACTGTTCTTGGAGATGGGGTGCTTGAAAGCTAATACCGGTTAAATGAGTTTGTGAAGATTGTAATATTAGTGCCTTTATAAAAGGAGATTCCAAATAGCTTTTTTGACCCTCTTACCCACCTTTCTCTTGTATTATTTGTGCACACATTTAGAAATGGGTCCTCTCTCTGAAAGTTAGTATAAAGACACTCATCAGAAACTAACCATGCTGACACCCTGATCTGGGACATCCAGCCTCCAAAATTGTAAATGAATATATAGGTATTACTTACGTTACCCTGTGGCATTTTGTTAAGGCAGCTTGAGCAAACTAAGGCACTAGTACAGAAAATCACAATCTGTAAAATACATTTAGTCTTTACTGAGCTTAAACTTCTACTATTCAGAAACATAGGAGATCGGGGTGGAAGTGAGCAGTTTGAGGGAAGAAACTCGAAGGAGGAGAAAATTAACTTTTGCTAATTCAGTAAGTATCTAAATTTCAGTGGTGTTTGGGACACAAGAAGCATTGGTGCAACTGGCAGTATCATTTATAGCAGTGGTTGCTGCTAGGGCTCAGTGGAGCAATGCCAGTCACTATATTTCCATATTAAAAAAAATTCTTCTCCATCATTTTGTTTAGCTCTGAGGCCCATTCCAAGCCTACAAATAATTCATGAGATGTTTTATTTTTTCTTTTCTTTTTTTTAATGATCTGTTTTTCCTGCTTAATTAGCCAAGTCATTGCTATTGACTACTATTAAGATTTCTGAAGGATATAAAGGAAATTAGCAATAGGATATGTAATGTATCATCAGATATTTCTACATGCAATGAAAATTAGCCAAGACAAAGGCAGAAAATGATTTGGCTAAGATTTATCATAAGGATGTCAAGGAAAATTAAACCTAGACATGCTTATATTTCTTTGTGCATTAGTTTGAGGTAAATGGCAATGTCTAAAAATACTTGAATTGTAATTTAAGAATAACCCCCCAAAATCTGGATTAAAGTTATTCCTTGCCAAACTGAAAGCCAGGGGAAATGTCTTGAGGTAGAGGTGTACTTGCTATACATGTCAGGGTATAAATTGTTCAGAAGGCTTTTTAAAATAATAACAAATTACAAAATATGTTTGATAAGTATATTATATATGCATCATATTTTATTCAGTTAAAATTACAAAAGAATATACCTTATTTTCTTAGAATTTGAAAGAAGAAGCCAGAAAAGTTGTCATTATATACAATGCTTCACTTAAGCATATATATCATAACTACAGCACAACATTCATAACATTAACTAGATTTTTATTATACAATAATGAATACTGAATACTTTTAATCATGCAATTAATTTCATTTTGCACCTTATTCACTTATAGGCTTATAATATTCTTGTTACATTTTAGAATGCAGAGCTATGTATTCTTCTTTACTCATCAAGAATGTAGACAGAAACTGGGAGAATTTCCCACCATCCTCAGACCAGCTATCACCATCAGTGCTACAGCTGAATCTGCAGTCACAGATGAATAATAGCAAGTGTAACATTGAAGTATGATACACACAAAAATGTAAAGTGAAATCTAACTTTGAGAAAGCCTATGACCATGTGAGTCCTGATGGCTGGTGACTGTATGCACTAATAGTCCCACACTCAGAAAATAGGCTTCTGTAAATTTCCAAAACACATGAGAAGGATGGATGCATAGATAAATGCCTAAATTGATACAGATAAAAACATGTATTATCATTATATTATCACCAGTGTCTGAAAATCTGATAATCTTTTCCCTTATGATATTCATACAATATCATACAAGCAAAGGATTCATGAAATGGGTTCATGAATTTCTTCTTTAGTCTTTTTCATGATCCAAGATAAAACTAATATGCACTTTGACTTCAGTGTATGCCAAATCTCATACAAAACACAAGACTTATGATAAAAAGGTCCTAATTTCCTTATTTTTTCTTCAATGGAAATTTTTAACAAGATGATATTTTGATATTCCTTTTAAATAACAGATTTAAAATGAACTTTAAGAAATGCTGATGTCAATGGCATATGATACTTTCTAACTTCTTATGCTGAATACAAAAAGAAAACTAAAAAAGTGCTGGAAAATCAAAATTTAAACAGTGTTAGGTTGTTCTCACTACATGAGAAAAGAATTATCCTATCTGCCTTCATGCTGTAACTGACATTTTTTATTTCATAGTATTACTTTCTTGTTCCCTTAAAGATACAAGATTATGCTCAACAATATATAGTGTTTAATTCCTACCTACAAAAGCAACAAAAGAACAGCTTCATATTTAAAGTGTAATAGTTTCTTCACATAGAATTTAATTAGTGGATTGAGTAGAATTTCTGGCATCTTAAATTCTCTACTTAATATTAAAAAATGCTTTCTGATAAAAGAAGAAAAAAACATTTTTCTCAAAATTGAAAAGTGGTACCATGGATCAAGTCTTATATTTAGAGCATAGTTTCATAAAAGCATTTTCAGCAACATATATAACTCAGTAACTATAAGTCTCTAAATTAAAATTTCCCCTGATTACATTGCAAAACTTATTTGGTTAAAAAAATAGAATATGATTACCATAATTTAGAGGGAGTGAAGGGAGCAAGAGACCGGGAGATGCAATCACTGAGTAATAAGTTACTCTATAAGTAATAAGTTACTCTATCAGTTACAGACCATAGTCCAGAGTGACCTTGTAGAGTAGGGTGACTACAGATAAAAATAATGTACTATAAATTACAAAATGCTAGAAGAAAGAATTTTCAAAGCTTTTGTATAAAGAAATTATAAATATTTAACCTGATTTAAACATGAAACAATTGATGTATGCATTGAAACAATATTCTTATTATCAGTTAAGAATAAATCCAATTAAAGATAATTTAAAATTTTGCTCAATAATTCTACATTAACAAATCTTCTGGATATATTTATCATGAATAGAATTAGTTTTCAATTAAATTCTTCTCAGTATGTCCTCAAGGATTTCTTGCTACTTATGCTGTAAAATAATCAATACCCCCAAATTTCATCTCTGTTCAGGTAGAATGACAATCATCAAGAATTCAAATAGAAATAATTGCTAGTAAGCATGTAGGGAAAATATACACTTACACATTGTTGGTGGGACTGCAAATTAATACAACCACTTTGAAAAGCAGTATGAAGATTCTTCTTCTTCAAAAAAAAAACAAACTATGAATGCAGTCACCATATGACCCAGCTATCTCTCTCCTTGTTATTTATACAAAAGAACTAAAATCAGCAGAGTGATACAGGCACATAGATGTTTATAGCAGCAAAATTCACAATAGCCAAAGTATGAAACACATATAATAATCAACAAAAAATTAATGGATAAAGAAAATGAGATATATATATATATATACACACACACAATTTTCAGAAAAAATTATATTGTGCTATTGCTGGTAAATGGATGGAATTAGTGTGCATCAGACTAAGTGAAATAAGTCAAACACAGAAAGTCAAGGGTGAACTATGACTTTCATATATGAAAGCTACAGGGAAAAAAAAAACTTGAAAAGGGAATTACACAAAAATAAAAGGGGGATCAACAGATTAGAGGAAGGGGATAAAGAGCAAGGGAAGAGGGGACCACATGGGGAAGAACTGGGATATAAAATCTACTAAATTATGTATATGAATGTACAAATATTCTACAATAAATTCTATAAGTATATATAATTATAATTAACTAATTAAAAGCTAATAATAATAATTATGATGACAGAGATCATTATAGTAGAACAAGTGGATTGGGGAAGGGATGAGAGCCGGAAAATGGAAGGTACTAAGGAAAAAGATTGACCAAATTTTGTTATATAAATATGGTATACTGTATCCCACTGTTATGTATAATCATGATGCATCAATAAAAAGATTTTTTAAAAAGAAATCAAAATCAACATCCTGTTCTGTTCTACATCTTAAAAAAACCTTTGAGTTTATGAATAATTGTCAGTGACCCTTAATGAGATTTTTTATTTTCATAAAAAATAAAGCATTTTTTTCTTTCTAATTTTTTTCCTTTCAGTCACTTTTTCTTTTATTCTGAGAATGCTTCTTGGCTATAATATGAAATAGAAAACACAGAATCACCAGATATTGGGAGGATTTTTTTTAATGCCATAGGGATGGCAGTCACATTGCCAAACATTACATAAGCTCCATTTAATCACTGAGTACAGTGACTCACTTTCAGGTAAGACTTTGCTTGGAGTGAGATTTTCCCTCTTTTAAAAATGATTCAAAAGGCTTGCCAGTTTCACTACACATGTTTCACTAGGATCTCTCCCATCACACGTGACTTCTTCATTTTATAATATTAAAATTACCTGGCCAGACGATTCAAGACAGGGCGCTGTGTTAGAGCAAAACCAAATTTTGGTAGCATTGGCCTTTGCATATGAACTTCTCTTATCAATATAAATATGCACTCAGATGCATTTTCATAAGGAACAAAGGCAACTATTATTTTTTCTAGATTTTTGAATACATCAATCCTAATTATAAAACACTTATATTTTCAAGTATCTCAACAATTGACATTCTCATATGCTTTCAAGTTTGATTTTAATTTTATATTTAGTCAAAAACTTTCTGGGGCCCTCCCTGCTCTGCAAACTAACATTAAAGAAGCATTAAATAAGTTGGTACATAGAGAAGTACATTTGCTTTTGTGTATCTTAATGTTTGATAATAAACTGAGTGCAAAATATGTATGATATAAACTGAATTTTAACATTTTTCAAATATAACCTGGGTGAGAAAGGAAGCAAAAGACCTGCCCACAATCTGTAAGGCAATAATCACTCTTTTACTTATTATTAATGAAAATCCACTGTCTTGTTCCGGCAATGATTGAACTTTATGTATCAGTGCTAAGGTAGCTTCCTGTATCAGATGTTCCCTTACCTGTTTCTTGTCCTGGTCTTTTCCAGTGCATGGGCATCCCTTCTTCTCCTCCTTCTCCTTCTCCTTCTCCTTCTCCTTCTCCTTCTCCTTCTCCTTCTCCTTCTCCTTCTCCTTCTCCTTCTCCTTCTCCTTCTCCTTCTCCTTCTTCTCCTTCTCCTTCTCCTTCTCCTTCTCCTTCTCCTTCTCCTTCTCCTTCTCCTTCTCCTTCTCCTTCTCCTTCTTCTCCTTCTCCTTCTCCTTCTCCTTCTCCTTCTCCTTCTCCTTCTCCTTCTCCTTCTCCGTCTCCTTCTCCTTCTCCTTCTCCTTCTCCTTTTAATGCACCTTGTGTCTTTTCCTCTGTTTCCAATGCTTTTCATTTGGTACCACATTATGACCCTCACTACACAGTGCCCCCATGTACAAATTAGAAATGTGAGGAAGTTAAATAAGTATTTGGATGAATGGGAACTTTTAGCTAAAGTATAAGATCTTACTCCCTTATCACCTATGAACAATTTAGATAGTTAATTTAAATCTTAGATAATGTGAGGAATCATGTAATTAGCAGTACTGATCAGGAATCTACAATGAAAATGAGTCTCCCATCCACCTTTACTACTGTCTCAGGAATTGAAATCCCTAATAAAGTAAAAGCTTTTGAGTGAGTCTGAGGCACTATTATATGATTACACAAGTGATGACACTACTTGTGCAACCATATATCATATTTTAAAAACATAATTTGCCTTAATATATATTATTTTAATTGATGTTTAGTAAATTTACATATTGGGGTATTATAGGATAATATTTTAATGCAAGTTTACTATGTGTAGTGATCATATTGGATTCACAGGCCTATCTATCACTTCAGATATTTACACTTCATTGGGTAGATTAAATTATTATGCTAAAAACACTCTTCTTTCTTTCTTTTTTAAAAGAATATTTACAGAAATAAGATAAAAGAAAATGGGATTTTTTCCTAAAAATATTTCTCAGTCTCCAATTTTCTCAAGATCATTAAAACACATGTTTTTTTAAAAATAGAGCCCCAATCTTTTAGCAAATATATATTTAATTATTCAATAATTATGTACTATTTATCTGTTATATGCCTATAAATGAAATATGTGTGGACAAAATATTAATCAATACTAAAAAGAATAAAAATGTGAAGATTGTCAAATCATTAGAGATTATTTATTTTTGCAGAGTTCTGTATCTTAGCAACACCAGGATTCCACGATTTGATTTTTTAAACATATGTTACAAACTAAATTCAATTCAATAAACAATTTATTTTTTTTATTCATCAGAATAAGAAGTGAATTAATATTAGATAAAACTTGAAGTGAAGAACTATATACAATATGGTTCAGTACTAGACCAGCCTGAAAGAAAAGGGCAGAGTGTGATGTCAGGAATTATTAAGATAAAAACTAATTCAAATTATTGATATACTAGAGAATGTTAAGAAATAAACTGTGTTTAATTGTATCAAATAAAGAGACATATTTCTTTGATTTTGAAAAGTGAGCAACTGTAGGAAACAAAAAAAGAGATGACTATGATTAAAATCTTACCTTACCCACTCCTTATGTTTTAAATGTGCATGTTCATCATTGTTAGAACAATGCTGTTCATCCACACACATTTCAGTTGAAATGAGCATAAGAATAAAAGATGTGAATCATTATTTTTGTCTGTGGCATAAAAATTATTTTGAGGTAGATTATTAAAATAATTGTGTTTTTATTCCTAAATAGTATGTTCAAGTTGTTGTCAAATGTGTTTCTAAAAAATGAGAAGTAATAAAACAGTTTTCAAATCTATAAGGAAAAAAAGATGAAAGTATTTATGTTTTCTGTTATCTGTATTTAAGTTGACAATGATGCTTAAAAATATTTACTTCCATAGAATGGGATGTTCTTTTTAAAGATGGCCAATCTTATAGCATTTTTAGAATCAGGTGTCTAATTCTCTTCCAATGTTTATGCACATCAATGTTTCTATTTTTTAACCTTATTTTTTTTCATTATTATACTATATTCAATAGGCAATATTTGTGATTTATTTACATGAAACAAAAGCTAGTCAATTTTCTACTTTATATATACTCAATGTCATGGAAATGCAATTCTTATATCATTTTAATGGATTGTATACTCTGCATTATTGGAATGAAGATGGAATAAAATGTCAAATCAGAAACCATGTCTATTATCATTCATGTTGCATTTGGTTAAAAAATATCTCCAGTTTTAAATGTTACTTCAATTTGCATTGCCCGGTATTTTTCCCAGAAAAGAAAATTATAATGCTTATTCAGGTCTTGGCACACCCTGTTTCCTAAAACTGAACTAAAAAAAAAAAAAAGAATCATAGCGGCAATGCATTTATTTGACAAGCTAATTGAAGTTGCACAATAAGTCAGTCTGATTTCCAAAGACAGAAAGGTTAATGGAGTGTGCTTCTCTATACTTGTACAATAGCTTAGTTTTCTTTACTAAAATAACTGTGATTTCCTATATTAGTAGTTACATTATTCAAGCAGCAAAGATATATTTGAAAGGAAAACTTAATCATTATAAAATAAACCCATTTTAGAATATGCAGTTGAGAAACTTACTCTGAATACATAATGTCATGTCCTTGTCAAATAACACAAAATGCACAGTTCTTATTTTCTCTGTTATAAAGTGTTGTGATTTCAGCCTAAATGTATTTAGTGGGACAACACAACCAGAGAGCATTTTAGACAGGTGGTATTTAGTCTGTTATATTGAAGCCATAAATGAGAAACATGAGACCTTTTTCCTTGATACAATTCAGCTCTAGTTCAAAATAAATGCAAAGCAAATGTCAGTGGCAATTTTTCCATAAGAAGATAAGGATTAAAAACCAGGTGACCACAAAGTGTAGTTCACTTGAGAAATAAAACTGGGTAAGGAAAGGACATTCATGAATATAGATCCAATCAAATCTTTTAGTGTAATGATTTTAAAGTTGAAATGAGAAAAAATTAAGACTTTAAAAGTTGAAAAAAGAGCAAAATGTAGTAATTTCTATGATTGGTGTAGTAATATTTTAAATAAATTTATATGCATTTTACATGCATCCATAAAGTTTTCATTACACTGGGGTTTATGTAAACATTTTATTTAATATTTCCCTCTTCAAGTTGCAAATATATTATAGGATAAACCGTGGATATATGAGGTAGGTACTATTGTAGACCTGTGGTTTCATCAGAGAACAAAATAAAGAAAAAAATTTCCAGCCCTCATAGAATTAGCAAAAAGACAATACGCAAGAAAAATAAGTATATTAAATATGAATAAGATAACAGTAAGTTCTAAAAAGCTTAAATAAAGGAGAAGAAAAGATAATAAGACAGGTCAAAATGGGTAGAATGTGATTACAAGTTTAGGGAGACTCAAGTAGATTAGAATATAAAGAAATTGCAAAGAAAAAAAATGTCTCAAAATCTTGGTTTCAATCACAGTTGCTCAAAACTGTCTAGAATGGTCTTGTTAAATATCTCTTATAGAGAAGAAAGGACAGAAAGCTTCCTTAAATATCTGTTATAGAGAAGGAAGTGAGGAAAGAAAGGTTCAAGGACAAAATGGTCATATTAGAGAATACCTCAGATTATAACCATTGCTACATGTCCGACTTTATTTACCAGTGTTGGATGCATATTGGGCAGATTCTTATGTGGAGTATGCAGTACTATATATTTAGAAATGATTGATATATTCAAAGTAGAAGTAGTAGAAAAATTCTTTTTGCAGATAGCTTTCAAAAATTGAAAAAAAATCTCTTACATATTTGATTTTCAATGTGCATACGTAACTAAATAAATCCTTTACAAAGATAAAACCATATATGGTTCATTGAATTAAGTTTTTTTCCTTTGAAGATATTTCTAACAGTTTGTTTCTTGATCTGAATTTATTTTAAAATTTTCATTGAATAATAATAATTTCAATAATTTAATGAATTTTTAAGTTCTAAGTCTGAATATTGTTTTTAATTACACAATAAAACAAATACAAATCATGTGTTACAAACAATTATTAACAATTTCATAGATTTTTTAAAAAGATTTTTGTGTAAATTTCATTTTAGCTTTTTGAAAGATAATTTATACATAAAATTTGAAAATTTTATGTACATACTTTTGGAGTTTGGACATGTGCACACACCTATGAGGTCATCACTAAAAACATGATGTTAATTATATTCATCTACTCTTAAATTTTCATTATTTTTTGTGTGTGCAGTTTTCTTTTTTCATAGTAAGAACATTTAAATTGACATCTGCTCTATAAATTACATAAAATGGTATTGTAAACTCCAAGCATTGCATTGCGTAAGAGATCTTTAGAACTTATAAATCTGATATAACAATGCCCCATTTTCCTCTCCTTTAGCCTCTGACAACTACTAATATTCTGTTCTCTGCTTCTATGACTTTGACTATTTCAGACATCTCAAGAGAATTCACGTAATATCTGTTCTTTAGTGACTTGTATATTTCACTTAGCATAATATCTTCAAGGTTCATCCTCCTTGGCACACAATGCAGGTTTCCTTTTTAAGGACAAATGAACTTTGAGTATATGCATACATCATATTTAAATAATCCTTGTTAACCATTGATAGATATTTAGTTTGTTTTCATTTCATGACTCTTTTTTTACATTTCTAGGACATTTATTTGTGTTTATTTACATATATATGTATACATAAATGCCTCAGTTATAAAGCAAAAGACTCTACATTTCTTTACATACTTTAACCTTTGAAACACAGAGTTCAGGTTAGATTTGTCATTCTCAAATTTTTCTAATTATCACAATCATCTGCAATCTTTTGAAAAATACAGGTTCCCAATCTCTATTTCTTTATTTGTTTTAATTAGTTATACATGACAGTAGAATGCATTTATGCACTTTTATATATCACACATAGATGGGAAATAATTTCTCATTTTTCTAAGTGTACATGTTGCAGAATCATATTGGTCATGCAGTCAAACATATACATACAGTAATAATGTCTGTTTCATATCTTTCCTATCCCCACATTCCCTCCATTTCCCTCCCATCACTTTTCTCTACCTAATTTAAGGTAACTCTATTTTTCCCTAGTGCCCTCCACCTTATTGGGAATTAGTATCCCATATTAAAGAAAATATTCAGCCTTTAGTTTTGTGGGATTGACTTATTTCACTTAGCTTGATATTCTCCAACTCCAACTATTTACTGTGCATGCCATAATTTTACTATTATTTAAAGCTGAGTAATATTCCATTGAGTATATGTATATACCATATTTTGTTTATCCATTAATCTATTGAGAAATACCTAGGTCGGTTCCATAATCTAACTATTATGAATTGAGCTGCTATAAACATTTATGTGGCTGCATCACTGTAGAATGCTGATTTTAATCCCTTTGGGCATAAACCAAGGAGTGGTATAGCTGGGTCAAATAGTGGTTTTATTTCCAATTTTCTGAGAAATACCCATGCTGCTTTCCATAGTGGTTGCACCAATTTGCAGTCCCTCCAGCAATATTCGAGTCTACATTTTAAACCACATCCTCGCTAACATGTATTGTTGCCTGTATTCTTGATAATTGCCATTCTGACAGGAGTGAGATAAAATCTTTCATTTCTCTAATTGCTAGAGATTTTGAACACTTTTTCATATATTTGTTGATTAATTGTATTTCTTCTTCTGTGAAGTGTCTGTTCAGTTCCTTAGCTCATCTATTGATTGGTTTATTTGTTTTTTGAGATCCAGAAGAGCTAAAGCAATCCTTAACAAGAAAAGTGAAGCAGGAGGCATCATAATACCAGATCTTAAACTATACTACAGAGCTATAGTAATAAAAATGGCATGATATTGGCACCAAAATAGACATGGAGACCAATGACACAAAATAGAGGACACAGAGACAAACCCACATAAATATGGTTATGTCAAACTAGGACAAAGCTGCCAAAATATTCACTGGAGAAAAGATAGTCTATTTAATAAGTAGTACTAGAAATGTGTATTTAGCAAAATGAAATTAAACCTCTATCTCTCACCCTGCACAAAAATAAACTCAAGTGGATCAAAGACTTAGGCACTAGAATAGAGATCCTGTGCCTAATAGAAGAAAAAATAGGCCCAAATTTTCACCATGTTGGCCTAGGTTTTGAATTCCTTATCAGAGATCCTAAAGCTCAAGAAAAAAAATCAATAATTAATAAATGGGATGGATTCAAACTAAAAAGCTTTCTCTCAGCATTAGCAACAATTAACAAAGTGAGCAGAGCATCTACAGTTTGGGAGAAAATCTTTACCAAACATCCACCTCTGATAAAGCATTAATCTCTAGGATATATAAAGAACTCAAAAAATTTAACACCATTGCATGACTCTTGTGAATAGTGATACAATAAATATGGTAGCACTGTCTCTTTAGAATCCTGCTTCCAATTTCTTTAAATAAACACTCAGAAATGGAATGTCTGGATCAATTTTATTTTTCAATTTTGAGGACCCTCCATTCTGTTTTTCCATAGTGGTTGCCCCATTTTGTGTTTCCATTGACAGTGTATATGGATTCTAATTTCTATGCATTCTTCTCAATTAGAAAAACTAATGATGAGAATATGAGTAGGTCAAGGCATATAATCATTTTAATATTGTAATATATCTTAACAAGTTTACACGCAGAAAATGTCTTTCTATTTTACTTACTTGCTTCCACCTTGTGTTTGTACACCCTGTTTGATTTTTAAATAATACTTAAATTATTTGTATGTGCTTTCTCCATTAGCAATTATAAGTATATTATTACACTTTGGATCATCAAAATGATATTTTATATTCTCTAGCTTTATATTAAATATTTATTCTTAGTTCTACATGAAAATATACATTTAATATTAAGCAAATATCATTATTATTGTGATGTTTCTGTATACATTTTAATTATGTGAGGTTCATTCTATGAACCCTCAAAGGGTTTATTCTACAAATCCTCAAAGTACTTGTTGGATGACAGTTTTTCTGAGGCTTTTGTACTTCAAATTAATTTAATCAGAACATAAATCCTTTGCACATATTTTCTTTCACTGACATTTACAAACATAATATTCCCTTTTCCTCTCTGTCCTAAGTTCTGATCTTGGAAAATCTGATTATAAATCTCTATTTCAAAATTCCTTTGTTTTGATGTTTTATTTGACTAGATACCTTAGAAATTTTCTTTTCTTTTTTTCTATTAATGTCTATGGCAGGCATCATAAAATTCCCCAAACATATTCATCTCCATATATCCAGTCCTATAGAGATTGTCTTACATGGAAAATAGGACTTTGCAGATCTGATTAAGTTAAAGACTTCAAGGTCAAGTGATTAAACTGGATTATCTGGCACAGCCAAAGTAATAATGAGAGTCATCATAAGAGGACAGGAGTCTCAGAGTGGGAGAAGAACATTTAATGGTAGAAGCATTGGGTTGATGGTAGAATACTGGGTTGATGTACCAAGAATGTGAGCTAGAAAATACATCGAATTCTCCAGAGCCCCCAAAGGGTACACATTTCTGTCAAACTTTGACCTCTATGACTGCAAGATAACAAATTGTTTTAGCCACTACATCTATGTAACTTTGCTACTACAATAGCCAGAAAAAAAAAAAAACATGAAGTTTAACTACACTGAAGTAGTTATTCTCAACTAATTTATAACAATAAATTGGTTTGTCCTTTCAATATGCAGTTTAAGGGAAGATTTCTTGAATGAAAGCATTTTTTAACTTTTTCTTGCTTTTTTTCCCTTTTAGAACAATCTATTAATCTATTACAAGTGAGACTGTGTGTGTGTGTGTGTGTGTGTGTGTGTGTGAATAGTTTAATTTCTGTATTTGTTCCTTTTTCTTAAATCAACCTTGTATCTCTGTCTTCATTTCTTTATTATTCAAAAAGCTTTTTAAAAATCTTCCTTTTAATAAGAGACATGATTTGTTGTTTAATGTCTTCAAGATTATAAGTAAAATCTTCATCCTTAAGATGACATTCTTTCACTGTATTTTCTTACATATTTTATTCTTTATACTATTTTTGAACAACATATATCATTTAAATTCTATAAAATATTTTGTACTTTAATGCTGTTTTGTGCATTTAATGACATACTTTTGGGTATATTTTTCTTGTTTGTAAGGAAGTGATATTTGTTTACTTTTATTTATTTATTTTTTTGGTAATAACTTTGTGTGGGATTTGTTTTTAATTATTTTTAGCACATTTTACTTGAAATTAATTCTAATAATTTTCAGAAGAAAATTGCTAAGATTACTCTTTCCAATTTCATAGATGGATGTAGAATTTCCTGTACTAGTAGTTTTGTAGAGTTCCAAGTTATTAGCTTAATTATTTAGTCTCCTGGACTTGCTAACATCCCACAATTTTATTTAAGTCTTCCTTATGTTTTGACTCCATTAACCATTTCCCACATAATTGTTGTCTTTTACCTTAGTGTTCTTCCATGAAGGATTCTGCCTAAGGGTCCAGGCATCTTCAGATTTTTCAGTTTACTGTGAATAACTGGCATTCAATTTTGAGTGTTCACCTTCATATAATGTCTGTGAATAGACTGATTTGCTTTTCTTTTCAATTCAAAATAATTTTATTTATTTATTTATTTATTTATTTATTTATTTATTTATTTATTTTTCCCTTACATTTGTTTGCAGCTATAGATCAATGTTGCATAGAAGATGTGAGTATATGCTTATGATTTGTATTCAACATTAAAATAATTCATTAATTACTATTGTTTCAACTGAAAGTGTTTAAGTAGATATAATTCTAAAAAGCTGATTGAATAGAATTTACACTTTCTGTTACCAACTACCAATTATTGAAAATATTGGAATGACCAATAAATTCTAATCATACATAAGATGTAAAACTGCTTGTTATATAATGTTATCAAGTAAATTTCATAATAATTGGAATAACATGTATAGCATCACCAGCTGTCATATATATTTATTATAAATTTTTCAGATAACAATAATTATATTTATTTATTAAAATAAAATATGTTCAATATATAAATACACACACACATATATATATATATATATATATATATAGAGAGAGAGAGAGAGAGAGAGAGAGAGAGAGAAGCACAATGAATAAACATTAAAAAGCAGAAACTTTCTTATTATATCAAAAAGTACATAGAGGATAATCATTGTTCATTCCTTAACTCAATGCATTTCTCCGAAAAGATAGTTCTTTAGAGAAAAAAATTCCATTAAAAACCCTTAAACATTATATAGAAAATGTAGAAACTGTGGCAATCAGGGGACACAATAGAGCACTGGAGCAATGATGGACAATTTTTTGAAACTTTCTCTTATGAATTAATATCATATATCTTAAATAGATTAATCCGTATCATGTAAGTAATCAAAAGCACTGTTTTAGCCAGGCATGGTGGCTCACACCTGCAAATCCCAGCAGCTCAGGAGACTGAGGGAGGAGGATTGCCAGTTCAGAGTCAGCTTCAGCAAAAACAAGGCACTAAGCCACTCAGTGAGACCCTGTCTCTAAATAAAATATAAACTTGGTGTGGGGATGTGGCTCAGGTGATCATGTGCCCCTGAGTTTAATCCCTGGTATTTCCCCCTAACAAAATATATTAACTTTTCTTCAGGAGAATGATCCTTGCTAGAAACAAGGGAGGAAGAACAGACAAGTTGGGAGAATATTAGGTATGCAAAGAATGTCAATCTTAGGATGTGTTGTGAAACACTTATGGAGTGCATTGCAGGCAAGACCCCTTACAGTGAGAAGAAGGTCTCCAAGCTATTGTGGCAGCATGTCATTGTGTACAGGCAGCAGGGTGATTTCAGAAGCTTAATCAGAGTAGATGATCAGCCATGATGACCTGGGTGTTAAATCATTTCCTAGCAAATGGAATCATAACAGTAGAACTGGTGCTATAGTAATAGCATTAGTAGCAAGAGCCAAAAAATTATCTGCAAAGCTGTTCTCTGTGGTATAATGTCTTTATGTATATAATATAATGGATTTAAAGCCATGATGTTACATTTCAATATGATAAATAAATTCCAAGAGAGATTTTAAATGTAATCACTATAAAGAAATTATGCAAGTTTAGGGTGCTTTATACACTAATTATCTGGAATTGATCATTGCTCAATCTATGCATGTATCCAAACATACATTATATTTCATTAATATGTTCAAGTATCTTGTGCAAATAAAAATTTAAAAAATATTTAAAAATTGTAAGCTGATATTCTCACCCCAGGATAAATAAATAACTACTTTTCAACAGCTGGTGGGTAGGAACAGATAAACTATGCCCATATTTACAGACTACATTTTTTTTATTAATGTGATTTGTGAATTGTATAGTTTATTGAGATATTTTCTGTGGCCTTAGTAGTATATTGACTTTCGCTGTCTCTTCATACATTTAATGACTATGTTCCTGAAGTCAATGCAGATTTAAGAGTCCTTCTTGAAATAAATGCAGAGTGAAGTAAAAGATGTGAATAGAACTCTCAAAACTAAAGTTTATGAAAAGAAAAAATGGGTCAAAAAATTGTATGATAAATTCCATTTAAGGAAATAAAGACAAATTAATACCAGCAAATACACACAAAGTTAAAAAGAAAAAAATGTTCTATAAAATGTGAGATGGAGAAAGAGATAAAATTGGAATAGAGAAACCAAAATTGGTTTAAAAAGAGCTGGGTAGATTAGAGAAAGAAAAACATTTCAAAACATAATGAGTGATATTAATATTAATGATATTTAAAAATGTGAATCAATCATATATACCAACAATAACTGGTATTATGTGGGTAAAAAACTATATCTGTTTTCAGAATTTGGTGAAAATTAATGAAAACATCAAAATCTAATAATATGCTAGTGAAGATACAAATCTGTAAAGAAAAATTTACCAGTCTGAAGTACACCATAAGTAATTCGTAAGTAATTCAGATTAAAAACTTGGGAATAAAAATCAGCCTTTTCTTAATATTGAATATTAAAATACAAGTAAGAAATGTATTCAGAATTATGAAGAGACAATTCAGTTGAAAATGTATACCCATCAATCAATAATACATTAATAATAAAGTTTAATAATACCAATAATAATATAGAAAAACATAACAATCACAAATTTCTCCTTTAATAACATCTTTTAAAAAGAGCTTAAATAAGAAAATACAAAAAAAGATAGAATAAGAATAAATAATATATGAAGACTTGAAAACCATAGTCTAATATAATAAAAAAATACTTTTTAATAAAATATATTTGAAATATATTTTTTAGAAAAAAATGTAGACATTAAAAGATGATATACATATAAAGAATAATGTTAAGAAGAAAGAAAACCATTCTACTATACTGCAATTATAATTGGAATACAATATAAAAGGAATGTCAAAGAAAAAACAAAGAAATTTAACTTAAAACTGATTATTCCTATTGTCGAAAAGTTTTTAGTATATTGGAATCATGAAGTAAATAGTCACAGAAATATGCACTGACTTATTTTTTGGAACAGTATTTATGTCACACTATAAATATTAGAGGACAAAATAGAGAAAATGTATTCAACTTTCATAAATTCATAATTAATGATAAAGTAAATAGAAATGTTATTTACAACAGATTATAAATATTAAAATCAATAAATAAAACGTTGACAAATATGAGAATAAATTGAAAATTAACAATTAGAAAGAATTTAATATACTCCTTCAAAATTTTGATATGTAAAAGTGAAAAGAACCTTATAATCCTATAATTGGTATATTTGTAAAATCTTGAGTCATATATCTTAGAGTTCTAAGTCAAGAAAAAATATGTGATAATTTTAATGATTAATAAATGTCTTGTTTCTGGATAATTATGGATAACTATGACATTGCATTAACACAGAAGTCCATGAAAGAAAGTATACATAAAAAATCAATACCATATGGAAATACTTAGACATTCAAAGTACCTTCAAAAAATTTGTGTACAGCGGTATGTAGTTTTATAGGGCTACAGTAGTCAAGTACTAAGAATCATTTTTATGTCATCTTATAATCTTGAAATCTGAAGTTGAGCTGTGTGCAGATCCCTTCTTCCTCTGAAGGCCAGGGAAGAGTCCTGCCAGATATATACCTTTCTTTTAGTGGTTAATGGCCATCTTGTCACCCCATCATGTGTCCTGCCTTCACTGTAATCTCTGCTTCTGCGGTTACATGATTCTGGGGTGTTCTCACTGTTTTACCACCTGATCTTAAAACAGTAACAGTCTTTTGGGTTAGTGTTCATCATAAGTGTTGTGACCACATCGTAACTAATTCCCTCTGTAAAGATGTTTTTTTTCCAAAGGAAGTCACACGAGATAATGGTAGACATGAGTTTGGGAGAGGGGAATTTAATGTCAATGTACTTGGTAACATATCTTTTTGAGGCAAAATAGTTTCATCATAGTGATTTGAAGATATATTTTAAAACTTATATTTATCTTCCAGGGACTCATTATTTTATTAAAGGAATGTTCCCAAGAAAATGGAAAATTAATATTGGATAATTGAGAATAAATAATATTTACCATAACAAAATGGCCAAAGCTAATCTGGTTGAAATAGCAATTATACCTCTAGCTTTTCTTCTAAGTCACTAGAATATACAAATAGGTTATTAGTTGGATTAATATTAAGCAGAATGTAAAAGACAAAATACTCTTAAAATATTATATGAACTGAGATTTCTTTTAAAGTAGCAACAGAATTTGCTGACAATAGTTCTGAAAAACATAAAATTAACAATTTTCATGGCTCTGCCTTTTTTGGCATGAAGTGATTCTGTATTATATTGCAGACATTCTGCCTTACCTTGGGTATTTTCAGAAAGTAATGAGAAATGTCATTCAAGGATGTTTGAAGAACCACAGATCAGAGAGCAAAAAGCCCTTTGATCTTTCTTTGAGTAAAGGAGATATCGAATTGGCAAATGTTACTACATAATACAATAGAAATTCCACTAACTCAAAAAAATCTTATATTGGCATGACACTCAATAGGAAGTACGGAGTTTATTATCATATAACCTTAATAACAATTCAAGCTCTACAGGAAAGCTCAAAATCATCTGGATTATTACAGCCTTTCAAGTCACTACACAATATGAATTCTATTCATTGCTTTAAAGTTGCGCTAAAATATTATAGAATAACTTATAAAAATTAAAATAATCAATAAGGGTTTTTGTAGTTTAACATTGACACTAATTGATAAAATGTTTGAACAACATAGATATTTAATTCACTGTTGTCCTATACCTTTCGATATTTTCTTGATGACACAACCAGAAAGATAGGTAATATTTTCAATTATTCAGCGATGATCTGAGTCTCTAATTACACTTTTATAATTTAAATATAACTATTTATTCACTAGGGAAAAAGGAACATCCAATATGTTCTATTTAATCTGCAGACTCATTTGTTATATATAAGAAGCTATGTGTATTAATTCATTCTGGACTTATTAGTAGAGTTGTAAGTTTTAGTCATCATTCTAAATGACAGAAATATCTGAGTGAGAAATAATTTTTTAAAGAAACGCTACATGGAAATTGCATGTTAGTATGAGAGATAAAAAATAATAAAAAAGTAAGTTATATATATTATAGTGGCTTAAAAATACATACAGAACAGTATTAAAACAGGAATTTGGAATTTGCTACACATTGCGGGTGTTGTGAATTACAACAAGAAATAACAATAACACTGAGAAGATTTGAAAGAAGTTAGGGAATGGTCTCTTGAGATATCTATGAATGAGAATTCAAGGTAGAGAAAAGCATTACTTATAGTCAGAGTGGAAGTCCTGAGACAGGAGTATATCCACTGGGTTTAGAGATTAGCCAGACAATAAGAGTGGTCACAGCGGAGTCTGCATATGCTGGCTAGGAGATAATAACAGGTGAGGTCAGAGAGATGACCAAGGGCCAAGTTGTGGACATGAAGCTGTGGGCCTGCAGTCATTCAGTCAGAAACAAATATGAAATATTCTGGGTGCCATGATTCATATGACTCAACTTTTAAATGTTTTTGTATCTCATAAATTATGTTTTTACATATATGTATTTTTAGGTAATTTTATATTCAAAACCACAAGTGTATATATTTAAATATATACATATAAAATATATTTATATACATATACATATAAAATATTTTTTTCCTTTATGATTGCAAAATTTTAAAATGTACCTGGTCAAAGCATCATGATTTCTTCTACTTAAGTTACATTTAAAAATATATTTGATACATATTTTGGCAATACTTTTATCAAAAATTACCCAAATGTTTTTATGTAGGAATAATTAGGACTAATTTTGGTATAATGATTTCAAATAATATAGTGTTTGTAATACCCAACCTTCAAGACCTCAGTGACAACTCCCGAAATTTCTGTTCACATTTACTGTTGCTCTGTATGGCAAGTAGCATATGACAGAAGAAGAAATGTGTCACTGTTAACATGAAGTTCCCCACTGGGGATCCTTCTTTATTTTCTTTTTCTTCTCTTCCATTCTTGTGCCACCAGAAAACTCTAGTCCGCCAATATCCATGTGAAGGAGGTTGGATATGGGTTCCCCACTCTCAGCTAAGCCTTGAGGAATCTGAATCACCAACCAACAATTTAGATATAACCTTATGAATCACCCAAAGTGAGAAATTCTCACCTAAGTCTCTTCCAAAATCTTGATCTTGAGCCTCCCTAATTGCATAAGAAACTAAATGTCCATTGTTTTAAGCTACTATGTTTTAAGATTAATATTCATGGAAATAAAACTAATATATATATAGTTTGGAACCAGAAGCAGAAAAATTGGTGTCAGAGTGGTCCATCATGAGCAATAATTGATTGGCCTTTGGTGACTTTAAAGATGGGAGATGTCATTAGAATAGGCAAGACAATAAATTCTACTCTAAAACCTCCAGAAGCAAATAAAGCAATCTTTACGCTTGATTTAAGTTTAGTCCAGTGAGACATATTTTGGACTTTTGTTCTCCAGAACTGTAAGATCATAATCTTACATTGTTTTATATTGGAGTTTATGAAAACTTATATTACAGCCTCAGGAAACTATTGCAGATTTTTGTGCCCATAACTTATGCATTAATGTAACATAGATCCAGAAATCTAGTTGTTGCTTTAGAACTGGGAACTAGCCAGAGGTGGTAAATTTTGATCATGCTAGAAAGAGCTTAGATTTCCTAAGTTCACTATAACACATGTAGACATTTAAAACTCCAGAGGTTAAGGTGACAGGAATGAGCATGGCATAGAAAACATATTAACTTTTAGAACTCTTAAATTATTATGTCCACAAGTTAATTAGAAATATGAATATTAGCTGGATTTTCAAATAAGTGGTAGAGCATTTGCCTAGTATGTGTGAGACCATGGATACCATCCACAGCATGGCAAAAAAAAAAAAAAAAAAAAAAAGAAAGAAAAGAAAAGAAATATGGATTTTACAGGTATTGTTGGTGAGGGCAACAATAAATAAGAAATGGAATATTGGAAATTGAAGGGAAGTAAACAAATGGGAAAATGGAAAAAATAAGTAGTTATTGGTCTTAAATTATTCAAAAATTCAGCCACTCAAATGCTGAGTATTTGACTAGTTCTCAAAACTAGTGAATAATTGCTCTGAGCTGTTGTTTCCACCCTTTGAGTCCTTCTTCCTTTTTCATTAATCATAGCAGGTGGTGTTCTTCAATTAGCTGTCAGTTGAAGAAAGTCTCATTTTCATTTTGTATTGTCTCTGACATTTTCAGTCCAAGATGGTAACATTTCTAAATACAGAGGAGTCTATAGAGGGCCAGGCCATTAGATAAAAGCCTATATTCTTTCTTCCTTCCTTCCTTTCACTCCTCCCCCCCCCCTTTTTTTCTTTTTCTTTCTTTCTTTTTTTGTATCAGGGATTGAACCTAGGGGCACTTAATCACGGAGTCACAACCCTAGCCCATTTTTAAATTTTATTTAGAGACAGGGTCTTACTGAGTTGCTTAGGGCCTTGATAAATTGCTGAGGCTGGCTTTGAACTGTGATCTTCTTGTCTTAGCCTCCAGAGCCACTGGGATTATAGTTGTGGCCACCATGCTTGGTCTAAAAGCCTATTTTCAATCTCTCTCTCTCTCTCTCTCTCTCTCTCTCTCTCTCTCTCTCTCTCTCTCCCTCTCTTTCTCTTTCCTAAAGTTGTTTTTTTTTTGTTTGTTTGTTTTTTCAGTTGCAGATGGACACACAATATCTTTATTTATTTTTATGTGGTGCTGAGAATTGAACCCAGTGTCTCACACATGCAAAGCAAGTACTTTACCACTGAGCTACAACCCCACCCTCCTATTTCAGTCTCTTAAAGATAAACTTTTCATTCTCTCTGGAAACACTATGGGACAATAACCTGGTGTATCTCAAAACACTAATGCTTTATGGGGAAAATAACCGAGGCACAAGTTTTACTCTCTTTATAGGTACTGTGTCTTCATCAATCTTTGATCTTTCTAAGGTCTCAAATATTTTTAGTAATATCTTATCTTTATATTTGACCTATGATTTTTCCTAGTAGTATCTTAAATTTGATCTTTTCTCAGAGATTTGGCATTATCTGCCATCTGAGAGGAGTGAGGATTTTCAAAACCATTAAGGTCAGAATTTAACAGCCTTTCCTTTGCAACATTTCCTTTGTCTCACATTTTACTCTAAGCAACAAAAAGATAACTCTAGCACATTCAGGTCTCTGACAGGGAGGCAGTTCTTCATCTGCCCCTGGTAAGTCTACTCCTCTAAATGCTTTTCAATGATGTTAGCATTGCAGACTGACTTGGAAGACAGATGTAGTACCTCGAACTAGGATTTCTAGCCCTCAACAATGAAGATCAAGTCGCCTGCTGTGAAAATATTTTACAAGTTTAACTGAGAGTTATTATATTGTTACTATAACAAGATAAGCTGGATATGTAAATAAGTGGTAGAGCATTTGCCTAGTATGTGTGAGACCATGGATACCATCCACAGCATGGCAAAAAAAAAGAAAAAGAAATATGGATTTTAAAGGTATTGTTGGTAAGGACAACAAAAAATAAGAAATGGATTATTAGAAATTGAAGGGAAGTAAACAAAGGGGAAAATGGAAAAAAATACATCAGAATAGATGTTTTCTTTCAGCAGGTTCTAAGAAAGAATAGGTTTGTATTCTAACAGCAGCTTTTAGAGGCTGCTTACATTCCTTAGCTTGTGATCTCCTTCAAAACCATAAATGGCTGGTCTAATCTTCCCCATGCATCAACTCACTTTGACTTTCCTGTGTTCCTCTTTAAATTATAAAAACTCTTGTAATTGCATTGGGTTCATATGGAAAATACAGATGCATCCAAAATATTCACTCCCTCTAAAAATCCTTAATTTGACGGTATGTGCAGAATCACTTTTGTTATATAAAGTAGCAGATTCATGATTCCTGGGGATTAGGGCATGAACATTTTTGAAAGACATTATGCTGGCTAATAGTGTAATCAATCTTCCTTTGCAAATTTGAAAATGTTTGTCAATTTCATCATTCTTTCAAGATCAAAATGTCATTTCTCATCCACCCAAAAGTCCCCAGTTTTATCTTCTAAATCATCCAGATGACTTATGAATAAAATCTGAGTATAACTCACTTGGGGACAATGTTTCATTTATTCTGTGGACCTAGGAAACTAAAACACAATTTCTGTGCTCCCTAAGACAACAGCGGAATAGGCACAGGATATCAGTTAAGACAATCTTGAAATCCAACTGGACAAACTGCATTAGATTTTAAAGTCTCTCTCTCTCTCTCTCTCTCTCTCTCTCTCCATATATATATACATATACACATACATATACATGAATATATATACACATACACACACACACACACACACACACACACACACACATATATATATATATATATGCACTTTTTTTGGTTTTAGTTTTTTTGAGTATACTCTATACTCATGGTTTTTTGGAGTCATTGCTTGTTTTTCGGAACCTTAGCCCCTATTTACAGTTAAGTAATTTGACTCACCTCTTTTTTACATGTAGAATTAGGAAAATCAACAGCTTTCATTCATGTCCTCATCTGTCACTTTTGATCTGAACTGGCAGTGTTTTTACTGGTAAATTTCCCTAGATCTTTGTTCTTCTCCAATGTATATCAAAGGAAAAACTATTACATATAGGCTATTACACTGATCTTTCCTAAAAATTCCATTTCTATTCCTTGCTTCTGTCCCCATGGTTGTATGTGCATGTCTAATCACTTCAAATGACCTCAGTGTCAATGAACATTGCAACCCTTAATTCCTTCCAAGATACTTAGAAAAAAATTTTTGCAGTCACATCTGTGGATTTCTAGAGCATGTTTTACTGACAGCGAACATTCAAATTTAGAATCTTTTGCACTCATGATCTAGTTAGGCTGAGAATTTCTAAAATTTTCCTCAGTGTATGACTTTCTTTGCACATTTTAACTCTATGCAGTTGAAGTATTCAATCTACATCTTTAATACCTTGCTTAGAAATCTGTAGCTTATCCAAGATTGTCCTTTACACATTTTGCTTTTCTTATAATATTAGGACACAACTCAACTAAGGTTCTGCTACTATATTATAAACATTTCCTTATGCAAACATAAATCAGTGAGGCCAGGAATATCTTCAATAGTGATCCTCCAATAGGGCTTGCAATGATCCCTGTCCCAAGGAATTCATATCTTTTTATAGATGCCTCATATTTAACCAGGGTTTTTCAATGTACTAAATAGTGAATGGCAGAATATTTCATTTACACACACATTTATATTCTCTCTCTCTCTCTCTCTCTCTCTCTCTCTCTCTCTCTCTCTTTCTCGCAGGTATGTTATCATACTTTAAGCAGCAATATGAAGAGTCCCATTAGTGAGAAACTAAGGATTCAGAGTCAGCAAGGAACTAGGAGCTGTCAGCTAGTCATCAGGTGACTGGCCTTGGAAGCTTTGCTTAGGTCTTGAGATCCCTACTGCCCCAGCTAAGAACTGTGGCATTGTTACACTACCTTTGAAATCAGACCACCTAGCTCCCTGCCTTCAGGATCCCTGACAGGAAGAAACCATTTGAGAAAACATTTTCTGTTTTAAGTGACATAATTGTAGAGTAATTTGCTAAGCAGCAATATGACTTATTCACTATTTTTTTTTAAAAAACATTTTATTTGTTATTGATGGACCTGTATTTATTTATTTGCTTATATGTGGTGCTGAGTATCAAACCAGTGCCTCACACATGCTAGGCAAGTGCTCTACTACTAAGCCACAACCCCAGCCCTACTTATTCACTCTTAGTTTTTCTCAAACGCTATACTTCAAAACAGAGATTGTCACTTTAAGAAACACAAATATTTTTGGTCTTATAAAAAGTACAAAAGCTTGAGTTTTCTTTTGATAGGGTAGTAGAAAACATTTTAATAAGTATGTTAGACCAATAAAATTCAAATCATAAATATTTGAGCAAAACTCAATCAAATGCACATCTTATTTTAAAAAAGATAACTATAAAAGCATTCTAAATAGCACTGACTATTTTTTGCTTTCACATTTATTTGCAGCACTTGTTTTTGTATTGCTGATTTTGCTGTTTCTTTAACTGTGAATAAAAAGTAAACATTAAACTGCTGACTACATGAAACATTACAAATGTGACATTTTCCTGCCCTTGCTTTAGAATAAAGTGGTGAACACACCTAAAGCTTTTGCAAATATTTCCTATTATGCTTTGGATTTTACAGAAAAAGAAATGTACATTTACATGAAATAAAGTGTCATATGAAAAATTAAGAGCTTTTGTTAATTGGAAAAAATCCAGAACATAAAAATAAAATGAATCTTTTAGCATAATTTATAATGCAATTTTAATACAGAGAAAGTAAAGCAGAAAATTTAATTTTAAAGATTGCTTTTCTTCTGTGGTAATAATATTTTTGAGTATTTTAGTGCTTGGGTAAAACTTTCTAAGTATGCAATTTAAAAAGAATAGCAAAATGCCCCATTTGTACTGATTAGTGTAATCCTTTTGATAGTTTTTAAGTGAGAGCATCTATTGTATTTTGTTACCAGATATTTTTCTTTTCCTATTAAATGCCATGGTTTCATTAAGGTTGTTTTTACTACATCTTAAATCCACTACAATACAATTCAATTGTCTTACGGAAGATGGGAAAGTGAGATATGGAAATATTTAACTGACTAACCTTAGCTCAGATGCTATTTAGTGTCAGGGAAAATTTGAATTGTTATTACTTAATTGTAAAGCTTTTTGCTTTCCTTTCTTATTCAATAGCTTAGAAACCTCTCCATTTATACCTTTTAAAATATCTTCCCTTAATAAGTCTCAATTGTTCTGAAAAAAATTGTCATTATTTTGCATTTCCCTGTATTTTCAGTAACTTAGGCATTTATAATTAATATACAAAAGTAAAAATACATATCAGGAAATAATTATAAAGAAGAAAATCATTAAGTCTCCAACATATTTAAATGTCATGTGGTTTCTATTATCATTTGTTTATTGGTGAGTAAAAACATGTGATTGTTTCTCTTTATTTCTCAAAAATTTTCTTCCTTTGACAAAAATAAACTATTGATATGCATTTTTATTTTACGTGTATCCTAATTGATCTATTTATTAAAGAATGAATAACTTTTTATAATTATAATGTTTTCTATCAATTATAAACATTATTTACATTGTATATAAAATTAAAATATATTTTTGATAGTCTGAGGAAAAGCAATCATATTCTATTGTAGATTTCTATATATAATCAATTTTTAATTTTTGTTAGTGTTTCACCAGTTTTCAAATTCAAGCTTTATAAATAATGGGTGATTTGTAAAATTTATTTTGTCAATGCATGTATCTACTTGAAATCTTTGTTGTTGTCATGGAAACTTTAAAAAAATTTACTCTTCCTATGTGGAATCACTTTCTAGTTAAAAATAAAATCACAAAAACATATATAGAGACCTTCAGTGCTGCCTAGAAACAGTACTTCTTTTTTCTAGTGTTAGAGTCTGAGTGGTGGGTGATTAGTGTCCTGATCCTCAGAATTAGGAAGATCTTTGATTCTATGTCTTGTCAATTGGCCTTTTACAGAAATGAAATGAGCCTGTACGTGTGAGCTCTTATTTCAACTCTAGCATTACCCTATCCAGGATTCCAGTCAAGGTGCAATACTTGCAGGAAAGGACACAAGAAACACCAGATGGCTGGATTTGTGTGAGTAGGACTGCTACCCTGATCTGCTACCAGGTCCAAATGTTTTGTGTGAAGAATAAGTAAACTTTTGTTATAGCTTGTCTTACAGACCCTCAAGTTATATACCTCTCATTTTAGAAACTGCAAATGACCTTTTCCTTGAAGAATCAGGGACAGGACTTGGAGAACTTAATGTGGGCACTTAAGGATTCCTGTTGGCACTCCTCCTTCCAGTCCCCCTTGGAGGTCCAGTGTAGAACCTATGCTATGATAGAGTTATGTTGCTTCCTGCCACACTCTGCTGGCAGGTGTATTTTAGCCATGGAAGGTACTCACACCTTGTTCTTGCCTATGTGCCTTTGCAGAGTTTTAATGCATAGGAGTGTCCTTTAAGCAATGCAGTCTGTGAAATGGAAAATAAATTGCCCAGCTTCTTTGCCCTTTGACAAAACAGAACTTTGTTTATTCTAAATCGTGCATTAGAGGGATTAAGTCACAATTTCCCATTCAGAGAACCATAAGTTACAAATCGATTCTTTCTTTCTCTCTCTCTCTCTCTCTCTCTCTCTCTCTCTCTCTCTCTCTCTCTCTCTTTCTTTTGCTTTTCTTCTTTCTGTTTTGTTTCCTACTTTCTGCATATTTCCTGATGTGACCTCTCAAATCAAATAGTTAAATGCAATTAATTGTGTCTGGTTCTGTGTCTAGAATATTCTAACTTACAACGACTAATATGCTTCAACTTTCAATGATAATGTATAGAGACAAAAGAAAACTCTGTTTTTTAAGCTGTGTTTTCATCACTGACTTTTTAATAACAGCACCTATTCTACTGACACTGACTCTGCAGGAAATGAAAATTGAGAGCCCCTGGCTCAAGAGACTTGAGAGGAAGGTAAAAGATCAAGAAGGCAGAATCTTCCTATTTGTGTGGCAGTGACATAATTTTAGACACCTGTACATTTTTATAACAAAAAGATTTACTTTTAATTTCATATTATAGACTCAAATGTTAACAATAAAATATTTTTTATCTTTATGAAGTTGTAGAAGGAACTTGTCAGAATCCTGGATTTGTCTGAAAGTTAAAAAACAGAATTTATACTTTAAGATTCTCCCTTTCCTTAATGGTCTCCTAGAGTCAAGAAACATTTGATTATGCACTTGTTCTTCTATAACTTGAAAAGTGCATCTAGAATACATTTTGCATACTTATGAATTATGGTGATTTTCAGTTCATATGTATTATCAACTAGAGTAGATTTAAATGCTATGGTGTTCTAATATCTCCAAACAAAATTTAAAAAGTGATGGACTCATGCCTCCAATTTTAGATTGAAAGTAGATTTTGAATGAATTATATGTGTTCATTATTTTCAAGTCATATAATCATGCTGCATATATAGAGATTAAAGCACCCAAACTTCAGTAACTCTTATAATTATGCACTTAATGTTATCTATGTTATGAGGTTGTTTTGAAACACAAAATGATGGTCATTCAGCCTGCATAATTATTATTGTTACTATTATTAGTTTTAGCTCAGTAATACCACACTTCTTGCAATGTTTTGTATCTTAAGATCATAACTTTCTATATTCCTACTGCAAATATGAGTTTAGAAACTGTAGATATCAATATGCTCCAGTGTCCTTTCTTCAATAAATTCTCTTTCTTTAGGACCCTGCCTAGAAGACTTGGTTGTGCTAGAATGGAAATAATAGCCTTTTTTAAAAATTAAAAAGTGAAAAAAAATAAAGTTTAAAATATTGTCTTTAAAGAATTAAAGAATTTGCATGGGAAGCAATTATTTTCAGTTCAAAAACATAATTTCTAGCATTCAATTTTGAATAAATTATTTGTAGTCTTAAAAGTAAATATTACCTGTACATCATTAAAGCCTTTGGAAGCAGTTTGATTTTTTAAAAATTCTTGTTTATAAATTAGTTTTTAGATATCTAATGTTTTGAAAAATAAGACTAATGTAAGACATTTTATGATTAAAAGTATGTACAACCTTAATCATTTATAAATAATAAATATGTCAAAAAGACGTATTTTGTTGATTTTAAGATGAATGATAAATTTTAAAAGATTTAATAAAAATGAAAAATTGTCATCTTTAAGGTAATAATAATAAAGAAACAATATGAATTAATATATCAAAGAATCTACAGAATCAGAAGAAAAAAATCTCTTTCTGTAGTTTACTAATTAATAGGAAGATATTCAATTCATGGCAATTTTCCCATTGAATTAACTTGTCAGTATAGGATCAAGAATACCATAAGGTGCTAATAGACACTTTGATTATTTATAGAAAGGCATTTTTTAAAATTTTATAGAACAAAGAAATGCAAGAGAGAAAAAAATCAAATTTTGGAATTATAATAACCTATTAAGGAATTCTATAATTATATCTCAAAAATTGAAGTTTTTCTCAATATTTTAATATCATTTTTCTCATTTTTTAAAAGCCATTTTAGTACAAAAAATGATTAGCTAACTCAAGGAATAGAAAGTATAGTCATTAAAATTTCTCAACTGGCAATGTTTGATCACATTTTGTGGTACAGCACATATTGTTATTTGACCACTTGATTAGCTCATATTTTTCCTGTGGGCTCCTTATTCTTGGAAATGCTTTCTCCCTCTATTCTTTAATACATCCAGTGGTGGGCACATGAACAGTTTAAGTCATTGGGACTTAATGCAAAGTTTGTTCAGGGGAAAAAGAAAAGAAAAGAAAAACAGCATTAGTTGTCAAACTCAATTTTCTTTTAACCTTTTTTTTTTTCTTACTTGGGTAAGGTGCCTGGGCTAAAGTGATACTGAGAGTTGGTTTCAGTTATGTTGAGACAATGAGAGAAAAATCAAAGTAAACAAAAGATGTTAAATTAGAGAGCTGAGATATCACTTCAGAGATGGTCAGACCAGAATCTTCTAACCTAGGACAATTTGTTCTTGGAGTCAAATGCATGCCTGTTTTAAACATACTTGCTGCTTAAAGCATTATAGCTTATATACAATATTTACCCTGAGACATAATTTAGAGAAAATCCTTGGCTATATTAAAAAATGTGTTGAATTTATAATAAGAAAAATAACAGATATAAAAATTAGTATTACTATTTATTTAAGTATGTTTTAATTTTTTGTAAAAAAGGAGAAAGGAATTAATGAATAAAAAATTTTAATAAACCTGAAAACAAAAGACCACAGGGAAAGAATAAAACTGATGTTTCTTTTGTTTGTTTAAAGATCAATAAAATGTATAAATATCCAGTCACACTAAGTATAAAAACAAAAACTTGGCCCAAACTGAAGTATCAGTGATAAAAATAGATTATTGTTATATATTATTTAAACATGATTATGATGATATTCAAAAAAAATCTATAAAAATACATTTGGCAGCTTTGACAAAATGGACACAGTCCTTGAAAGATACAAACCACTAAAGTGTAGTCCAAAAAAAAAAAAAAAAAAGAAAGAAATTTGTAATTTTATATGTTTGCAGATCTTTTTTTTGGGGGGGATAGTTACAAATTATACCACTGGAACCTCAAAAACTAGAATTAGAACACTAAAGCTATACAAATCTTAACCTCAAAAGTCTCAATAGCAAATGGTACCAAATAATTAAAGAAATAAATAGTATCAATTCCATGGACACTCTCAGAAAAGTAGAGGGAATAAATCACAATTCATTATATGAACCCTGAATTATCATGACTCTAAAAAGAAAAACTGTAAGAAGTTAATAACAGAGCAGTATATCAGAGAATAGATGCAAAAAACTGACCAAACAAACAAACAAAAAACAAATTTACCAATATATAAACATTGTAATTTATAAACATTAATTTGCTTATATAAGGTGTTAGTATACCTAAGACTGAGATAAAACACTCATAAAAAATGTCTCTCCATACATCCTTTCATGGATTACTATATGGCAGAAAAGTCACTGTGGTGCTGTGCCTAAAGATCTTGCTAAAAATCTACCCTTCATGGTGTTAGCATCGGTGGCCATGAAGTTTGGTCTCCTGAGAGATACTCTCCTACAAAACAACTCAAGGGGTATATCAGGTCAAGCTATTGGGTGTTTTTGGCCATCAAAGTAATAGAATAATCCTGCACAGACTTGATTCTGCAAATACCTACTATACTATAAGAGCTTTGCAATAGAAAAACTGCACATGGTATGGGCTTGGTGCTGGAAATTCACCCCTTGCTGTAACACTGGTCCACCCCATGCTTTAAATATAACCCTGTGGCTCTGCCATGGAGGCTTATTTGAAAGGGGAGATTTTCTCTCTTTCTCTCTCTCTCTTTTTCCTCTCCTCCTCCTTAACAATTTTAGGGAGACAGGATTATCTTTTCTTCCCCAAATTAATCCCATTTACCTGTCCTTGAGCAGACATCAACCACTGGAAGCAGATGTCCCTGGAAGATCTAGGGAGTGACTAGACTATCTCCCAAATTAACAAGAGTATTTCAACACACCATCAGGGTACACTTGGAATGCCCCCTCCCCTACCTGACACACTTGAAATGTAGCCATTGAATCTTTAAAAAGAACCCTCTGTTCTCTCTGGTGGGCAGAATCACAGCCTCTGGGACAGAAGTCCCTTGTGCTTCTCCTTTGCTAGGAAAACAATAAACTTTCTTTTCCTTTTTTCTTAAAACCATGTCCTTGTTATTAAATTGGCATCAGAGATAAGGACTCAGCTTTCACAAATATTGCTGTGCAAGACCCTGGGGACAGAGATTCTGTACATTCTATGGGAGTCTATGGTTTCAAATACCATCCATGCTATGTACCCTGGTACAAGGGGACATTAAAAACTGAATCAGATTGGTTATAGCAATTCAAACTTTGCTGCTGGACATAGATGCGTATGTTCTATAATCTTGATGTCAGAAATAAAACCTGTGATGAAAGACAAGAGGAGTTCATATGCACCAGAATCCCAGTGCTGAAGAAGCTGCCCATAGGCAGTCACTGTGACCTGGAGCTGTGCTCACAAGTGCTCAGAAGACAAGTGGTATCACAGTAAGAGAGGAAGGGTTCTGGGATTCATGGGAACCAGGAAGCAATACTGTTTACGAGTTTAATATCTGCAAGCATCTTTTATTGAGAAAGATAAACTAATGTTAATGGAAAATATGTAAATTGTCCAGGTCTATTTTCATAGAGAAGCATTGAGGAATGAATTTGAAGTGGGAGGGAAAAAATTAAAAACTATAACAACAGAGAATAACAAAAACAGAAAAAAAATAGTATTTACAAAAATAAGACATTTCTGGGAGAAAGGTAATGTCTATGCAAATCATTTAACTTATAAGTATAAAATATTTGTCAGATAAATAGAAGAATATTTAAAAAAACCAAGATAAAATTTCCTGGTAGATTGTAGTAGACAACATTGTTATTATCTAAATTCATTCTTAATTGAACAATATATTCAATGCAACCATACTCAATATCTTAATAGAATTTTTTGGAAGATTTTGAGCTGACTGCAGTATTTTTAAGGAAAACGAATTATCTATGACTCTAAAATATTTCTTAAAATGCAAAAAAATGCATTGCTATATTTAATAATTTCATAATGTTACAACAAATGAATAGTGTATGGAAGAATAGAAAAAATTATTTAGTGGAGCAGAAAAGAGATTACAGGAAAAGTAAATAATCACCTTTCATAAAATGATGCTGAATATCCATATGAAGTAAAAAAAAATAGAAACCAGCTATTGTGGTGTATATGCACATTAACTTGAAATGGATGAAAGAGCTAATACAAAAACTGAAATGCTAAGTTTTCTAGCAGGAAAACAGGTCAAAAATCTTCAAAAAGTTGAGATAGGAAGGATTTCTCAAACAGGATTAATAACAATACACAAGTAAAACAAATAAAATTCTGAGATTAGACTTCAAATATATATATATATATATATATATATATATATATATATATATATATATATATATATAAAAATATAATGGGAAACCACAGACTGAAAGAAGATAATTGCATGTATCTCATAGCAGAAGTTTATGTAGAATATAAAATGAACTTTTAAAATTAGACAATAAGAAGATATAAAAACCTAGTAAGATGGCAAAAGATTTGTTTCTTTAAACATAAATTGTAATATAATTTTATGATGAAATCCTACTCTACATTTAAAAGAAGTAATAATTGGCAATATATTTCAACAATATAGTTAGATTTCAAAATCATTATCTTAAATAAGTCAGAATTCATTTATATGAAATTGTGAAAGACCAAAAATAAATAAAAGAACAAAAAGCATAAAAGCTATTGTTCAGAGCCTAGGATAGGAGTGTATCAATGGAGAAAAGAAAAAAAAAATCCTTACTTAGAATCCAGTGCAGTATATGATCATAGGAGGATCTTGTTTAATAAATCTGATGTTTTGTATGTTATACTTGATAAATCTTGGTATTTGCAATATATTTCAATATATTTTAGAATATATTTTAGCCTAAATCTTTAAAATAATAAAATGTTCTGATATTCAAGGGGATAAATGCAAAATGTCTGAGATGTTCAATTATTTATGAAAACTTACTCTCAAACTATGACGTATGTTTGTCTAAGGTAAATATTTAAATATATTGTGGCAAGTTTGATTTTGTATATTATGAAAACAGTATTAACTGCTTTGTGTTTTGAGGTTAACTTTCCTATTTAGGGTCAGTTTATACCTGAAGATTTAGAAATAAACACACTGACAAAAGTTAATGTATTTCAGAAAACTAAGTATAACCCAAAAGTCAGGTGATTGAAATTATCCACTTTAAAATCACAGAGATGATTCACTGCCAATTAACCTTTTCAAATTAAATGATATGAACCAAAGATAGACAGATAATGACAAGCAAAATGGTAATCATAAAGTCTTAGCTTTTGACTAGAATTCTCTTTGATGAATATGTAAGGAAACTCTTTAATAGGAACTAGTTCAGATATGATCTTCTTTGAAGATACACCTGCAATCATCTGCCTGGTGGAGAACATACCTGAATGATTCTATTTACAATCTATATTTTGTTAATATTGGAATTAAGAGAGAGATAGAAGTGATGATAGCCATAAGATTCCCTGAAATTACTTCATTCCATGCAATGAGTCCATTCTGAAGGAGTGGCAGGAAAATGGTAGATACTGAGTGTTTAATACCTTCACACATGTCAGGAAAATAAGCTCAGCAATAAAGAATCTTGATTTAATCCCTGTTCCTTTTGTTATTATTTAGGACCAAGTAGAAAAGAGAAATCTGTTTTCAGGTATTTAGCTGCCATATGTCAGATAAGAAATGTCAGATAAAAAATGAGAAATGCCAATATGTCATATGAAAAATGTAATCAGGGAAAAGATAAAAATGTGAAGAGTTAATAGTTATAGTGTGCCTTTCACTTTACATATAACCATCTTGTCAAGTTTGTCAGTTTTCAATATTTTCTATTTCAGAAGTTGAAGTTCATAACATTCAAAAATTTAAGTCATTATAAAATTATTTTTCTTTAATATTAGAATATAAGCTTCTCTTCATTAAAAAAAAACCACCTTATAATTCATGAACATTTTGCCTCTCTCCCATGGGTCAGTCATTCCTCTGAGAAGGAAAAAACTTCTCACATGAGAAAAGAAATTCCTCACATGAGACAAGAAACTCCTCACATGAGACAAACTCTGAATTCCAATCACAGGGATTATTTTCTTTGTGACTTGAAGTTTGAAGTAAATAGACATATGTATTTAATGCCCTGCTTCCATCTCGTATGTGGGATTTGAGAGTTGTTTCTCTGAAGAAGATGATCCTAATTTCCAATTCAGTTTCTGCAGTAGACATGATCTGACCATTGAAACCTTAAAATGCCATATTCTGGCCTTTGCCTTTTTCGATTTCCCTGGAGAGTTGGATGAGTTGTTAGGGAGACACTTACCTTGTCTCCTAATGATCTCATGTCTCACATTTGCTAAGGTCTCATGAAGAACAAGGTAATCAGACAATTAATAACATATTTCTTAATTTTTTGATACAAAAAGAGAGAATAAATTTGGATGTGAAAAAGTGGATATTTGGTAATATGCAGTGATTTTTTGAAAGTTTGTTATATTTTACATGATTTATTCCTTGAAGAGTTTTTAAAAGGGAAATGCTAAAATTCATATTTATTAGAAAAAAATTGATAAAAAATGAACAATTAAGTCATTAATTCCAATGTTTATACATGAGGAAGTAGACATGAAGCAGTGTGTATCTGACTAATATATCAACAATTAAAATCAAAAAAATAAAACTTGTTTTTTAATTACATCACAGTTGAATCCATAGTGTACTTAATAACACAAGCAATGATAAAAGCTTTCCACATTGAGTAGAAGTATAAGAGAAGATTTCAGTAAGGATGTATGATTTTCACTTTCTTTTCTAAGATAACTTTCTAAGGTTTCATCTAAGATAAAAGTTTTAAACTCTACCTAAAATACTAGATGTAGGAAAAATAAATTTCACTAATACAATTCTATTATGAAAAGTCTTCAAGTTTTACATGACAAAACAAGAAAATCAATAAGAAATAGTTACAAGCTGGAAAGAATAAATATAAAACATACATCATGGACAAAAGATATTATTTCATTAATATCTAAGTAATTGTTAAAAACGAATAGAAAGAAAGAAGAAAAACCCATGAAAAAACATGCAAAAGGTATAAACAAATAATAAAAATATAAACATAATCTTTAAACATAAGCAAAATATTTAACTTTATTCAATAAAAAATTGCAATTTAAAACTATATTAAATTATATTCCTCACCTATCAGAATTATACAAATACAAAATTTTGATAAAATAATGTGATAATGAATCCATGACAAATTTTCACTCATAAATTGATGCTATCAGAAAAGATTAATGCAATCTCTAAGGTTTGGAGTGGAGCACTAATTGTCACAGCAAGTTCATATCTCAAGGAACTTCCTTGAGTTTACACTTCCAACAATTTGAAAAAAATCAGTTATTAATTGTCACAAAATAGTAAGGCATAACATTCAGAGTTAATTTTAATGTTTGCACATAGAAAATTATCTAAATGAACTAAGATATACCCATACAAGTTTGTATAATATAGACAAAAACCTTTAAAAAATGAAAAAATTCAACTGTTAAGGAATGATAGCAAAGATGTATTGTTAAGGAACAAAGAGGAAAGTGTAAAGTAGTATATATATATATATATATAGTGCATTATAGATTGAATATATTGTACTTTCTATTGTCAACATACAAATCCTATGTTTATTCAACATTTATATTGGAAGTCATATTTTGGTACATGACACAAATCTGCCTCCTGCTCAAGAAGTTCCCTACCCGGTCCCACAGTTCGGTAAGAGATTTCCATTTATCAGATCATATTTTTGGAACTTAGTGACAAAAGCATGAGAAATATGGGTGAAAGAATAGATCCTTGAAGTCTAAAAGATGAATGTGAGGTTCAGAGGAAAATTTCAAGTTACTAAAATTCTAGAAATGGAAATAGAGAAAAAAATGCAACAGCTGTATGGCTTGAAGTTGGGAAATTTGGTGGGGGAGTTAGAAAGATTTCAGTGTTTAAATAACTGATACTTCTGAACAGAGCACAGGAGGAGACAATAAGGGGACTTTAATCTAGGACAAATGAGTTTTTTCATGATTCTCCAGATACACAGGGATGAACTTGAGGCTTTTTGAAATGGGTGCAATGAGAATAATGTCTCTGCTGTTGTTAAGCTGGATTTGTTCATTTCTCTGTTTAACCAAGGTACACCCAGAGGCCTTCACATCAGTTATTTCCTCCAGGCAAGATAAAAAAATCATAATTTATATAGCTCTACTTATAGGTACTACTTAGAAGAGATAATGTTTGCTAAATCAATTTAACTTGTCAAATACTCAAGCTAGGAGATTGACATTGGAATTCTCTGAAGGATACAGGGCCTTCCACTTTCACTTGAGGACTTCCACTATGAATCATGTCATGTCATTTTTGAATGTTGTCATCAACATGACATTATTGAGTGTTAACAAAAATCTTCTCAATTTATTCCCATGTAATTATGAAAAGAAGATAGCAGCATGACAGGAAGTGAAATTCCAAAACCTATTCCTATATACTTCCTCTAGAGACTTCCATTATTAGCAGAGGTATTAATGAATTAAATAATTTAATAGTATGCAGTATCTTTTTTTTAATTGAAGAGAATACTTAACAATTAAAGATCAACTTGTGTACATATGTATAAGTTTAAGTGTCTGTGTGTGTGTGTGTGTGTGTGTGTTTTATCATTTAAATGATTTGGTGTGGTTTTCTCTGAGAATTTTCTATTTGAGTTTTTACACCATGGTTTAATTTGATGATCATAATCATTACTTATGAAGTATTCCACTCCTATATTCATTTTTTAAAAACTTTTTCTAGTTTGGACCATTATCACAACTCTGTGGGAAGCTACACACCTTAGAGTGAGTTATAAAATATCAACATCCAAGAGAAAATATTAGCAGTTTCCAGTGGAATAAACACCTATCATTTAAACAAGATTAAATGATGAAGAACTATTATCAAAATGTCAACTGTGAAAAAAATAGTCTCAAATATAATGCAGAAAATAAAATTAGGGGCTAGGGCTGTAGCTCAGTGGTAGAGTGATTGCCTTACATTTGTGAGCACTGGGTTCAATCCTCAGCATCACACAAATAAGTAAAGATATTTGTGCCCATCTACAACTAAAATAAGTAAATAAATAAATAAGGAATGAAACCTAGATTTTCGAATGCAATAAGACTATGATATAAATATGACAGCAAAATTATTCAAATTAGAAGAAATACTTAAAAAATGATATGGTTTATTTTTTGAATGTAATTTAAAGGACTTATTTAAGCATTAAAAGAAATAAATCTAGAATGGAAAGAATGTAATTTGGATCATGAGTGAAACTAAGTTTCTTTAGTATATGATTACTTAAATAAGATTAATGTACAGAGGAGTGTGATGGGAGGGGTGGAGGTGTTGGGATGGGAAGATGGCAGAATGAGACAGATATTATTACCCTATGTACATGTTTGCCTATACTACTGCTGTGACTGTACCATGTACAGTCAGAGGAATGAGAATTTGTGCTCCATTTGTGTACAAGGTGTCAAAAATGCATTATACTGGCAGATATGACTCATTAGAACAAATTAAAAAAATAAAAATGAATAAATAAATAAGATTAATCATGGAAGGTGGAAATAAAAGAGAAAACAAGGATAAATTTATCTTTAAAACTAGAAATTCTAGGGTTTACAAAAATTGTCAAGTGACTGAAGGTAAAAATAAAAAAACCCACAATATTTATTTTCTTTCATTAAATTTTCATTAAAGTTTTATGCTACTCTACAGGAGTAAGGATAACATAGGTTTTTGTCTACTGTAGATGTAAATAATTTCTCTCTGGTGGAACAAAAATCTCAAAAGTTTTTTTTAAACTATTTTTCTATAGAATTTTCCTATTGATCAGAATGTCGTATGATCATGAAACTTGGAAAAATAGAAGACTTTTCCTTCCAACTATTCTCAATATTCCTCTTTTGGGTAAATCCAACCCAGATCTTTGTAGGGCAGATTCTGCAGCATATTTTTTTTTTGGACTCATATAAATTGAGACCCTCTGGTTAGTCCATGATGAAACTTCATACCATTCTCATAAAATTACATTTAAGAAATTTTGTTATTATTAATATAGCCAGTCTGATTTACTTTAACATTTCACTTTCTGGAATGCTCACCATACTTAATATTTCACAGAATTACAATTTTGAGAAACTGAGAAAGATGCATGTAAATCTACATTTACTCTGTATATTTACACATTGGAAACTCTTTTAATATAAAATTTGTAATGTTAATTTCTTATTAATTTGTCCCACAATAGAATATTTTAATCTCATGAAATTGTATTTTACATAATAGTATCCTCCTGTTAAGGCCACATTTCTAGGTTATGGAATTCCATCTTTGATGTAACTTTAAAGACAGATGAAGCTGTGACAAATATAAATTCTTGAAATGCTTAATTAATTTGTCCCTTTGAGGTCATTTATATTTGCAGTTTATACAATAGTGTTCTTTTAAGTAGAAAGTCCAGATAACACCTCCTGCAAGCTTGACCTCATTAGAATCTGAAAGACAGTTGTTTTTCAATGCCAAGTGCCTTTAACCTTGATCCAAAGTGTGGACTTTATTTTAATGGCTGTTAGAGCCCTTATATAGTGTTAAGGCTGTGTTGTGACAGGCTTTTTACATTGCACTAGTGAAATCAAGGCAAATATTAAGAGTAAAGAGTAAAGCTACATAGCTCATAATAAATACCTAACATTATAAATCATGTCACGAAATATAGCTATTGCATGTAAGCTCCAAATATTTTTGAATTGTGGAAAATAATTTTACTTAACTTACAATGTAATTATAAAATTAGTGCACAAATACATTTAAAATGTAAAGAATAGTATTAATACCTACAAAATAACTTACACTAACATTAAGTTTCATATTTATATTAGTGAATTATGGACACAATGTAGAACTGTTATTGACACCCTCTTACATCACAGGTCCTAAGATAAGTCTTTCATGTGGTCAATTTAACCACTCTGTAAAAATAGGTATTGAGAGGTATTGTTTCTATTTTACAATTCAATGAATATCATTAGATTGACCTATAGTAAACAAATAATGATCATATAGCTTGCCTATTCTAGAAAGTTGGTTTTAATACTTTTGTAGTTTTACCTCAGTTATAATATTTATACATAGTAATAGTGAGGAGTTCTTAACTTAGGGACTAAGAAAAGGGAAAAATAATAATAATTGTCCTCAAAATTAGAATAAACCTTTTATGATGATAACCTTGAGTTTACTATTCAAACTCATTTATAATCAATTACAAATCATACACAATAATTTCCAAATAAGTATATATTACACTTATCAAACAAGAGTACTTTAATATCATTTTATTCCTGTTTACTTATTACGAGTATGCATATACTAATACTGCCCATTAAAATGTGTAAATATTAATATATATACATGCAAACATGTATATATCTCATACACAGTAGTTTATCAATCAGATCAATAAACCATTTGTATTGATACAAATTTCCACATGCAAAAGAACTAAAAATTTTATCATGTTTATAGGGACTCCTTCCTAATTCATTTTTAAATTAATATATTATTTAACAAGACCACTTGTAATTGCAAACATTAATTTTCACCAAGTAACAAAGTGATATGCAACTATAGAATTTATTTCTATTCTGGAAGTTCTTATTCTGTTTGATTTCCCTGTCTCTCTATTGTAAGATGTCTCATCAGCATTATTTAAAACAAAACAAACAAAGCTTGCATTTTGGAAAACGAAAAATAAACAATAAAGCACTTAGTACTAAAGCAATAGTTGAGAAAGATGAATTAAAGTTAACTTATAAGCTGAGCCAAATTTGATGGTTTTGGATTCCTATATGTACAGTAATTCCATTCCTTCCCTTGAATTATTCTGGCTTTGAGACATTTTTAAACATATATTTCTTAACATTTTTCTTCTGGGTACTTCAGATGCAAGAGAAAATATAACCCAGTAATAGGGCAATCCCTAAAAAACAAATGTCAAATGTCTTCTTTGATATAAAGAGAGCAACTAAGAACAGAGCAGGGAGGAAGAGCAGGAGGAAAAGACTAACATTAAACAGAGACATGAGGTGGGAGGGAAAGGGAGAGAAAAGGGAAATTGCATGGAAATGGAAGGAGACACTCATTGTTACACAAAATTACATATAAGAGGTTGTGAGGGGAATGGGGAAAAAAACAAGGAGAGAAATGAATTGTAGTAGATGGGGTAGAGAGAGAAGATGGGAGGGGAGGGGAGGGGGGATAATAGAGGATAGGAAAGGTAGCAGAATACAGCAGTCACTAATATGGCATCATTTTTTTTCTTTTTTTAATTTTTATTGGTTGTTCACAACATTACAAAGCTCTTGACATATCATATTTCATACATTAGATTGAATATGGCATCATGTAAAAATGTGGATGTGTAACCGATGTGATTCTGCAATCTGTAATTGGGGTAAAAATGGGAGTTCATAACCCACTTGAATCTAATGTATGAAATATGATATGTCAAGAGCTTTGTAATGTTTTGAACAACCAATAAAAAAGACAATTTTTAAAAAAATAAATAAAAATAAAGTTTATTTTTTATGGCAGCAATAGTCACAAGTTAAGGTGAGAACTTTTACTTTTGGGGGAATATAGATATCCTTTTAAATGTATTCAATTATTGTCTTTTCCAGACATCTATTTTATACTATTAAAAAACCCTGAAAGTTTACTTTCACCTTATACACATATGTGAAATTTTAAGACTAGGAATAGTCACATATATAATGAGGAGAAATAGAAATGGAAACAAAAACCTTCAAGTTATTAATTAGAGATCACCATAGAGAAAAGGAATTCCAGAAAATAATCATTTATCAAGAAACACACACACACACTGGCAAGAACACAAACACACACACATATATACATACATGCACCATATTATTCGAAAATGGGAATTACTAGATCTTCAGATACTTTCCTAAAAAATGATTTTAGGAGTGTTTCAAAGAACTGCAAATGGAGAAAGATAAATACTGCTGGAGATACTGAGCTGTAATGGAAAGAGTAGATGAAGAGGAAGCAGCCCAAAATAACTAGACTCCCAGCTGTGACTATCCATTACTTAATACATGATACAGCACAATTTAAAATATTTTTATTTTTCTTCTTTCTGTACTTGGAAATATGCTATTCATTCCTGGTTTATTTCTGCTGGGTGCATTTATAAAATTATCACCTTGATACGTATTCATTAAATTTGAATAGATTATTAATTTGTACATGTGCCTGGAAAAAGAAACAACAGAGAATCTGAAAGCTGTGTCCTGCCCCTAAACAATGTATAATCCATGCCTATCTATTGTGAGAATTAATGTTACTGTATTTCCAATTCTTAAATCAATATAGTTGTTTTATTCAAATCAAATGAGTACTAAGATATCCTTTACCTTTTAAAACAAGAACACATTTCCATCTACTTACAAATTTCTTGTAATTCAATCTATACCTTCTACTGTTTAAAAAATAGGGCATATCCAAGTTTCCATTTACTCATGAATCAAATTAAGTTTTTTTAAGTCTAGGGTATTCAAAAAGTATATTTTGCATTTATTTTTATTTAAATTTTAATATAGGCTCTCATGACAAAGGATATCTCCTGGTTTCTGAAAAATTTCTCTGTCGGATTTGATTTAGCTTAAGTGACATGATTTTATGACATCCCAATGTGGACTAGAAATCATTTTCAAAGTCAGATGTAGTTTATTCTAACTAATTCTTTCATTCATCATCATTTTAAGTCTCTCTTGTATAAACCACAGTTTGTACCAAATTATACAATATGGTATGGGAATGTGTCCTATTGTCTAGAGGAGGCTAAAACCCACACTATCAAACTCTTTTCAATTAGGATTTTGTGTAGAATTTGAGTTAGAGTAAAACCCATAAAATAAAATTTGCAGTGGATTTGAGAGAGGAATGAAAATTTTGGGTTCAGGCAGATGTGCTGTTATGTTGAATCTTTTATAGTTTTATCCAAACATGTAAAGTTTACCTGAAATGTTCTAAATTATTTAATACTATATGGCTTTATGTAGAGTAAAAAAATAAAAACATTAATATGAGAATTAATCATTTGATCAATGAGTTTGAAGTGCATCCTATGTATTTTAAATAATTTAACTTTTCCTGTATTATGACATTTTTTATTATTCATTCTTTTGTCTTAAATTATAAACACTTCATAAGTAAGATTGCTGCTTTTCATTTTAATGAGGAAGGGAGACTTCCATTAAGATAGAATAGTTCAGAGAAGGATAATATTGCTACTGGTATCTTCTAGAAGAACTGGATAAATAATGAAGACCTAGAAATGAAAAAAAACAAATAGAGATGAGGTGCTATAAAGAGATGAGTTCCTCTCCCTAAAGGTATTATTGAATCTCTGTGTGTGCATAAGTCTGAGAATGTATATTTGGTCTCAGTAGAAGACTTTCCTAGAGTGAGATAACTTTGGGAGTCTCATTAAATGCAAGTAACAAACTAGACCCTCAATATGTCTAAATACTTGCCCAAACTATGAACGTGCCATCCACCACAAGATCAAATTTGGTTCAATTTTGAAATATGGCAGAGTAGGAGTCTAAAATTTAATTACTAAAATAGTACAAAGAGGAGATTCTCAGTGTGGTAAAGAGGACCATTTCATAATGCCAGAATATCAACCCAACAGAAATATTTGTACAGGTGATTATTAATTCTGTACATACCCAGTAATACAGTTTCAAAGTACCTTAGACAAATGTAACACAATTAAAAAGTGACAAAGGCAATTACTTGATTGAAACACATGACCACACATACCCCCCCCAATAAAAGAAGGGTGGATCTAAGATGGCGGGCCAGAGGGAGACAGCATTCTGTGTTGCTCCATGACATGGCTTGCAATTAGTGGGGATACTGCTTTGCTGAGAGTGATAGAGGAACCCTACACAGCTGATCCCATGCAGGAATCACAGCCACTAGGCTGCACAGAGCCCCAGGCCTCAGCCTTAGATAAGGACTCCGGATTTTCAACTACTTGTCCACTTAGGTCTCATGGGTGGTGGACCACAGGCATCAGCACCAGAACAGAATTCCTAGAGTCTGCTCCCACATGGGACATTCAGGCACTACCCAAGTGCAGGAACTCTCATGTGAACCACCATCTTCTAATGTGAGGCTCCCCTGGTGGCCTCCATCTTGGGACTTCACAGCTACTGCCATAGTCCTCTACTCCTGGTAGCCTGCCTGCATCTGGGGACATCACCGGCTCAGAAGAAAGTCAATAGCTGCAACACTGCACACCACAGAGTTCATCTCTGAAAGCATCTCACAATGCCATCTCTGGGCTACCGCCACCCAACCCAATACCCCATCGTTGAAAGTAGCTGCCTCCATCTTGGGTCACCTTCATCACCATCTTTATTTGGGCAACTACCAGTTTGGAACAACAGGTAGCCATGTATCCATAGTTTTCTAATTCTTCCCAATCCCCAGCAGCCACTAACTTAGCAGAGTGAATGTCCAATTCAAAACAGCCTTTCATGATAGGTGCACAGCCACCAGAGACCAACACACAAGACCCCCATAGAGAAAGCTTCCTGATTAGGAAATAGAAAGGGAGAAAGTTAGGGAGATACACTTTAAATACTAATTTAGAGGCAGGAACTGTAAGATCTAGAGGCAAGATGAGGAGATAGGACCTGGAGCCCACATCACAGGAGCAGACCCAAAAGGAGATCATTGAGATACAGTCTCCCAACCTGACCAACAGGTGCCATACCCCACTTCCGGGTGCCCTTCACCCAAGACCAATCTTTACACCCTGATAATCCCCACCATCCTGAGGGCAGAAATACCAACTAAGAACAGACAAATCCACCTAATAGATGAGAAGGGAAGCAGGGAAGATACTGATTTCCAGCCAAAAAAAATTCTTGTTTCTTCGTGTGAGACTTTTTTCTTTCTTCTTCCTCTTTATTCTTCCACTCTCACATCCCCAACATATGTGAAACCAAGCACTTTGCATGAATTAGGATATTGAGGACTGAGACAACTGAATAGTATATTGCAGTGGAGCTGAAATCAATGAAATTGAAATAAAAGAAACAATTGAAAAAAACTGACAAAACAAAAAGTTGGTTCTTCAAAAAAAATAAATAAAACTGTCAAACCCTTAGCCATGGTAACAAAGAGAAAGAGAGAAAACTCAAATCTCTAAACATACATAATGAAAAAGGAAATATTGGGCTGGGGTTATGGCTCAGTGGTAGAGTGCTTACCTAGCACGTGTGGGGCATTAATTTCAATCCTCAGCACTACATAACAATAAACAAATAAAACAAAGATTTTCATCTACTTATAACTAAACATTTTTTTTAAAAAGGGAAATACCACAACAGACACTACAGAAATACAGGAAAAAAACAAAAATTATTTTAAAAACTTGTATTCTAATAAAATAGAGTATACAGAAGGCATCAACAAATTTCTGAGGCATATGAGTTGCCCAAATTGTATCAGGATGATATACACAATTTAAACATATTAATTCAAGAAAGTAAATAGAAGATACCATCAGAAGACTACCAATCAAGAAAAGCCCAGGACCAGATGAATACACAGCTGAGTTCTACAAGACCTATAAAGAAGAAATAATGCCTATACTCTTCAAATTATATAATGAAATAGGAAAAGAAGGAACACTTCAAAAATCATCTTATGAGGCCAATATCATCCTGATTCCAAAACCAGGGAAAGGCACATCAAAGAAAGAAAACTTCAGACTGATATTGCTAACAAATATAGTGCAAATATTCTTAATAAAATTCAGGAAAATCAAATACAAAACCATCAAAAGTTAGTACATTATGATCAAGTGGGGATCATCCCAGGGATACAAGTTTGCTTCAACATATGGAAATCAATAAATGTAATTTATCACATCAAGAGACTTAAAGATAAGAATCATATGAGCATCTTAATTGATGCAGAAAAAGCATCCCACAAAATACAGCACCCATACATCCTCAAAACACTAAAAAAAACTAGGGATAACAGGAACCTATTTCAACATCATAAAAGCTATCTATGCTAAGCCCCAAGCCAAAATCATTCTAAATGGAGGAAATTGAAAGCATTCCCTCTAAATACTGGAACAAGACAGGGACACCTTCTTTCACCACTTCTATTTAACATAGTTCTTGAAACACTGGACAGAACAATTAAAGGGATATGGATAGGAAAAGAAGAACCAAATTAGCAATATTTGACGATGATATGATTCTATACCTAGAAGACCCAAAATTTTCCACCAGAAAACTTCTAGAACTAATAAATGAATTCCTCAAAGTAGCAGGATACAAAATCAACACCCATAAATCAAAGGCATTTCTCTATATCAGTGACAAATCCTCTGAAAAGGAAATGATAAAAACTTACAATAACCTCACAAAAAAATAAAATACTTAGGAATCAACCTAAGGAAAGAGGTGAAAGCCTTTTACAATGAATAATACAGAACCCTAAAGAAAGAAATAAAGAAGACCTTAGAAGATAGAAAGATCTACCTTGTTTTTGGATAGGCAGAATTAATAATAATGTCAAAATATCCATACTACCAAAAGCACTATACAGATTTAATGCAATTCCAATCAAAATCCCAATGATATTCCTCATAGAAACAGACAAAGCAGTCATAAAATTCATCTTGAAAAAATGAGAAACCCAGAATAGCCAAAGCAATTCTTAGGAGAAGAATGAAGCAGGTGGCATCACTATGCCAGAACTCAACTATACTACAGAGCAATAATAACAAAACAGTATGGTATTGGTACCAAAACAGACTGGTAGACCAAAGGTATAGAATAGAGGACACAAAATCTAATCCACATAATTACAGTTATCTTGTATTAGACAAAGGCACCAAAAGCATACATTGGAGGAAAGATAGCCTCTTCAACATGTCCTTGGAAAACTGGAAATCTATATGCAACAAAATCAAATTAAAACCCTATCTCTCACCATGCACAAAGCTCAACTCAAAGTGGATCAAGGACATAGAAATTAAACCAGAGATACTGTGTCTATTAGGAAAAAAAGTATGCCCAAATCTCCATCAGGTCAGATTAGGCCCGACTTCCTTAATAAGACTCCTTTAGCACAAGAATTAAAATCAAGAATCAATAAATGGAATGGATTCAAACTAAGAAGCTTCTTGAAGGCTAATAGTGAGGCGAATAGAAAGCCTACAACTTGGGAGCAAATTTTTATCACTTGTACATGAGATAGAGCACTAATCACTATGGTATATAAAGAACTCAAAAAGCTAAACACCAAAAAAAGAAAAAAAAATAGCCCAATCAGTAAATGGATCAAGGAACTGAAGAGATACTTCTCAGAAGATGATATACAATCAGTCAACAAATTTATGAAAAAAAAATGTTCGACATCTCTAGCAATTAGAGAAGTGCAAATCAAAACTACTCTAAAATTTCATCTCATGTCAGTCAGGATGGTACTATTAAAAATACAATGATAATTGTTGACAAGGATGTGGGTAAAAGGGCACACTCGTGCATTGCTGGTGGGATTGCAAATTGGTGCAGCCAATATGGAAAGTAGTATGGAGATTTCTTGGAAAGCTGAGAACCACCATTTGTCCCAGCTCTCCCACTCTTCAGTCTATATGCAAAGGACTTAAAAACAGCATAATACAGGGACACAATCTCTCTTTTATTATTATGTATAAGGTTATAAAAGTATATACCATATGTTATGTGTACTTACATATCATATTCCTTTTCCTTAAAAGTGTACATAGAGGAAGATGTGACTGTGTTTATGTGCAATGTTTATTGCAGAACAATTCACAATAGCTAAACTGTGGAACCAACCTAGATGTCCTTCAGCAGATGAATGGATAAAGAAAATGTGGTATATATACACAACAGAATATTACTCACCAATAAAAGAGAATAAAATCGTGGCATTTTCAGGTAAATAAATGGAGTTGGAGAATATAGTGCTAAGTGAAGTTTGCCAATCCCAAGAATCAAATGGTGAATGTTTTCTCTGATATAAGGAGGCTGATTCAGAGTGGAGTTGGTAGGGGGAACATGGAAGGATTAGACAAAGGGCAAAGGGGTGGAAGGGAAATGGAGGAAGCATAGGGATTAAAAAGATGATGGAATGAGATGGATATCATTACTCTAAGTACACATATGAAGACATGAATGGTGTGACTCTACTTTGTATGTAACCATAGATATGAAAAATTGTGCTCTATATGTGTAAGATGAATTGCAATGCATTCTTTTGTCATATATAAGACAGTAGAATAAACAATTTTTTAAAAATCAAAAAAGTAAGAAAAGAAGACAAGAGCAAGAGTGACTGGGTGTGATTATGAAATTTAGGAAATTGATATATAAGTACATATAACATATAGTATATGTTTTTATAACCCTATACATAATAATAAAATAATTCCTGTTCCTTAAAACTGTACATGGAAGAAGATTTACTGAAACCAAAATCCACTGTATATAAATCTACAAAAATGGAAAAAAAAAACAAAATAAAAGTTATTTCTCTGGTCTCCCTGAAATTAAACTGATAAAACAAAATTATGAGAATTCTGAAAACTGTGCATATATGAGTCTATGTTTTCATTTATTTTGTTATGGCAGTGCTAGCCAAATAAAAAGGTTCTTATTCAAAAGAGAAATATCAACAAAATTAAAATATTAAAAATGATAATGAAGATACAACATATACAAGATAATAGGAAAAAACTCAGAGCTTTTGATATTACAAGGAAATCCATAAAAGTGCCACATTCATGTGAAAAACTAATGTTAAATAATATTATATTTTTAAAATTTCAAAACATAAAACAAGTATATAAATGTACATGTAAAAGCAGAGAAAATATTAAGCCACAAAGATAAAAAACATGATTACATTTTGCATATTATTTATGTGAAGCCTATTAAATATAAAAAAAGTCAGATTCATAACTATATCAAAAACCTGACTAACCCTTCTCAAGAATAACTAAAAAACAGAGAATAAAATAACCAATCTCAGAAAGGTACAGTTGAACACATCTATATATTAAGAACATAAAAATGGTTATTATGAATAACTTTAAGCCAAAAATATAACATCTGAGATAAAATAAATTCTTAAAGATAATATTTAAATCTGATTAAATTGAAAAAAAAATGTTGTTTATACAATAAATGTCAAATAAATGGTATACATCTTTAAAAAGTGTCAAAAAAATTCCAGTGAAAAAAACTCTTCTATATATGGGAAAAGTATCTCTGAGAGTACACAAATATTTATGTGGAAAAAAAAAACAGAATTGGAACCTATTCATTTTTTTATGAGAAAAGCATCACATTTTAAAACTGGAAAAAGGCATTAAATTAATGAAACATCCCTATCAGTAGTAACATACAATTTAAAGGATGGGAGAGAATATTTCAAAATCACATGTCTGATAAGGGCTTGATACCCAGAATATTTAAGGATTTTCTACAAAACAAACAACCTAACTTAAAAAGGTAAGAAAACTTGAATAGGTATTCTCTGAAGAAGTTATTCATACATTCAATAATTACAGAAAACACTACTTAACATTAGTTATTTGAAAATGCAAATTGAAACAACAATGAAATATCATATTTAAATGACTAGAATAGTTATTAAAAATAAGTGGGAATTTAGGCTCTCCATATGTTGATGGTTGAAATGTATATAAAATGGTGTAGATATCATCAAAAATGGTATGGTGGTTCTTCAAAAAATTGAACATGGAATTGGTGTGTGTCCCAACATTTCTGAGCATACATACAAACTGAATATAGCACCTTTAATGTAAATTTGTATAACTGTATTCATGTTAGTGTTATTCACAGTAGCCCAAAGTTAAGACAACCCAATTCTATCATCAGAGGTGGATAAAACGTATGGTGTATACTTGCATGGAATATTATTCTACCTTAAAAAGGAAGACAATTTTGTCAGATGCTACATGAATAAAAAACCTTGAAGGTATCATACTAAGTGAAGTAAGACAATCATGAAAGAATATTTTATGAGTTGGGCTTTAGAAGTTACCCAGTAAAAGTAAAAGTCACAGGCACAAAAAATACAATGGTAGTTTGTAGGCACTAGACGACATAATAATGCAGAGAGTGTTCAATAGTCACAGAATTTGTTAGTCAGTTTTCACTACTGTTTTGAGACTCTCTAATCAGAACAATTCAGAGGACCAAAAGTTTATTTTGGCTCACAGTTTCAGAGTGAGGATTTTCTACAAAACAAACCACCTATAAAAAATGATAAGACAATTTGAATAGATATTTCTATAAAAAAAGATATACAAATGTTCAAGAATCACTCAGCCTGGTCAGCTGAGTCCACTGTTTTGGGTCCCAGGTAAGATAGAACATCATGGCAAAGGAGCATGTGAGGGAAAGCTCTTCAACTCATGGATACCAGGAAGTAGAGAGAAAGAGAGGAAAGAGAGAGGCCCTCAGGAGAGATGAGCCCTTTCGGAGCACAATTCCTAGTTACCGGTCTCCTCCAGCCACATCCCACCTTCCCACACTTAACACCCAAAAAATGAATGATTAGGTTACAGCTATCATAATCATTGGACCTATAAATAACACTGCATTAACACAAAAACTTTTGGGGGGGGGTCACATCATAGTTAAACTGTAACAGAATTTAATTAGTAGAAGTTAAACTAGTTGTATAGATGGATGGTAATATTTGCACACTATAAAGAATATACCTAAAGCCATTGAAAAAATCTACTTAAAACCCATTAAAATGGCAAATTTTGATAAATATATTTAATAAAAGTAAAACAAAAGTTAGAGAAAAGAGATTTAACACTCACAGAATGTTTTAAGTCTACTTACTCATTATATTCCAAACTCCATTTGACATTCAATAATCATGTTATCTGGTTCTTGCCTACCTCTCTAAGCTAATTCCACAATTATTTATTTCTCATAATAACATCTCTATGTTTCAGATACTTTGGATACTTTTAAGATTCATATTTTAATATTCATAATTTTCCTCTCTAACATGATATTTTTTCTGGATCTTGTTTTAGTTGGCTTATTCTCAATATTTTATTCTCTACTAAAATATCATTTATACAAGGAGATTTTTATGATTTGGATATAAGTCCCCCAAAAGCTCCTGTTAATGGGAGAATGTTCAGAGGTGAAATGATTAGATTATGAGAACTGTAACCTTATCAGGACATGGCCCATTTGATGGATTAATAATTTGAAAAGGAACATGAAAGCAGGTCACTGGAGGATTATATCATGGGAATTATATCTTGTTCCCTGATTTCTCTCTTTCTGTGCTTCCAGCCTACCAGGAGCTACACATCCTGTGCCATTCATCCACCTTGATGTTCTTCCTTATCTTGGGTCCAGAACATTGGAGTCAGCAGACCATGAACTAAGACTGCTAAAACTATGAGCCAAAAATAAACTATTACTCCATTAAGTTGTTCTTGTCAGATATTTTGAGCATAGCAATGAGAAGCTGAGTAACACAGAGATCATCCTGATTAACCCCCTCCCATTCTACACATATACCATTTTCCCATCTCACATATGAAAAATCAATGGATTGTTATTGCCTAAAGTAATTACTCTACCATGTTTAGTATAATATAAAATGTTATGCAATTTTTTATTTACTTGTTTTTATTCCCTGATTTTTCCCTCTAAACTGAATACAATATCACAACCTGGAATTGTATTTATCACATTTAATAATAACACTTAAACATGAAACTGAACTGTCACCTAAGCATATTTAAGAAAATATGTATTGATATTATTGACATTATCTAATTACATGGTTTTATTTATTTATCAAATATACATTTGCTTGTTTTAGCAATATCTTTAACATACTCATTTTTTGTACTTAATATTGAAAGATAATCCAATTAGTTTATGTGCTTCTGTTTTGGATTAATTTTAACTAATGAGCTTTCAATAACGTGTTTAAATCTAACCTAATAAGTGCTAATCCATTACATAGTGACTCATTAAAAATAATCTTAAATTTCATTTTAAAGAAAACTTGACAATATTCATATTTCAATGACATACTTATTTAAAAATGTTACTAACTTGTAACAATACACATACATATTTAATTGCATATAAGTATATTAAATTTAAAATTATATGAAACATGATTTTGTCTGATGAAATATGTGTATGTAAATCTGTATATATTCATATACATACACATAAATACACAGAGAGAGGTGAGAGCGAGAGAAAAGTTTCATAGCATGTAAATTTCTTAAATATTGCTTATATATTAGAACACATCATGATGATAGTAGAGATTGAAATGCAAAAAAGTGAAGGTTATAAATAACCTCAAGTTATTCCATTAAAACAAAGTCTCTAACCAATTAAAATAGGTCTATAATATATTCTTCCTATGGACTGAATCCTTGTTTCTCTCCAGAATTCATAAATTAAAATCCTCATATCAAGTGTGACAGATTTGGATCTATGGCCTTTGGTAGATGATTGCATCTACAGAGCTTTCAGAATTTGATTAGTGCATTTTCAAGGAAGTTGCCTTGCTTCTTGCCCACATGGCCATGCAGTAAAAAGTTTCAATTCCATGAGCAACTGGATCTCGCTAGACATAGGATCTACTAGCACCTCAAAGTTGGAATTTCTAATTTACATATTCGTGAGAAATTAACCTGTGTTTTACAAGCCAAGCAGACCACGGTATCACTTTGGTATCACTTAATAGCAATCAGAATGGACTAAGACCATTCTATTTTATCTATTAATTATCTCTCTCTCTCTCTCTCTCTCTCTCTACACACACACACACACACACACACACACACATATATATGTATTTATACATATACACAGATTCATATATCTAAGTTAATAGAAATCTAGCAGTTGTACTACATAGTTAATATTTATTAAGTTGTACATAATAATTATGAATGGAAAAAATCACTTTGGAAAATTTGTTTTACACAAGTATTAACAAAATTTATTTTAAACTCATAACATAAATGATATGCAAAATAATGAGGTTTTCTTATACCTGACATTGTATCTTCACCAAATTTTATATTAATTTTATTAATATATACTTGAGTATCACATACAAAATAAAAACTACGGTAACATTTGTATATATAAGCAGTATTTGATTATTACAACATACTGTTATTTTTGAGAAATATTGCCATGAGGTCTATATTATGAAAAATTCCTTTGTGTATCAATTCTCCAAATTTAAATAATAATAAATTATTTAAGTGAGAAGTAGGGTGGTTTACTCAGCTCTTTGTTTCTATAACCAAAAGATCTGACAACAATAATTTGAGAAGAAATAGTTTATTTTGATGTTCACGGTTTCAGAGGTCTGAGTCCATAGATACACACCTTCATTCCTTGGGGTCCATAGGCAGAACTTCATGGTGGAAAAGTGTAATATAGGAAAGCAGCTCAGGACATAAAATCAGGAAGAGGGGTGAGAGAGAGAGAGAGAGAGAAAGTGAGAGAGAGAGACAAAAATATTCCCCTCACCAAGGACAAAATATATTGCCCCAAAGGCAATTCCTCAGGGACCTACTGATGTAGCCACACCCTACCTGCCTGTAGTCACCACACAGTTAATCCCATCAGCAGATTAATGCACTGATTAGGTCTAGGTTTTCATAACCCAATCATTTCACCTCTAAACCCTCTTGCATTGTCTCTCCTATGAGCTTTTGGGGACACCTAACATATAAACTATAATATAGGGCATCTCAGAAAGTTTTCCTTTTTTGTTTAATGATTCTCAACTCAATTTTATTCCAAAATTATTTCAAGAAAATCAAATTTTGCCTGTTTATTTTGCCAAATTTCTAAACTTTATCAAGATCCCAACTGGTTGTAATCAAGCTCTATTAAATATTAAAAATGAGATTTTAACATTACATCTTTTCTCTTACAGACTTTTGACTATAATGTCACTTTAAGAAAACACTTTCTGATTTTCTTTCTTACAAGAAAGAAAAAGAAATACTCTTCATAATTCCTTCTTATTGATCTATGTAGGATTTATAAAGCAGCTGCCTATCATGTCTGGCAGACCAGGTAAAGGCTTAAATATTTCTTCTCTTCTGCTGATATATGAAAGGCTCAAGGAGAGATGGGATTTCATTGAGATTCTCGTGAATGCTGTGACTTTTTAAACAGAAGAACATAAACTCATAACTATCAAGAATTGTGAACATCTATGTCTTGAATTTTAAAGTGTATAATGGAAATAATAGTGTAGAAACAATTCCTCTCTCACGGTACTACTTACCTTGAGAGAGGAATTGTAATTAAAATATATTAAAAAATAAGAACATTAAAATATATTTAAAAAATAAGAACATTAAAAGAATATTTAACAACAAACATTATTATAAAAATCACACTTGAAATTTCATATTTCAAGAATTTTTGCTGTTGACCATTAAGTTACAGGACTCAGTTCCACACAATATAAGCGTATGTGGAGGGAAGAACAAAAGAGAAATTTGGTGGAATGCCTTGGGTTTATACCTGGATACGAGTGTGAGGATTTTGCTACCCACTTTGTCTGAAGAGTATTGAAATGACACTGTGGGCTCACTAAAAGCTTAAAGTGTATTTCTGGTTATAAGATAACTTCACAGATTGATGCCTGATTTATGGTTAAGACAGTGATGGCAAGAGTTGCTTTAGGCACAGTCTTCATAATTAGAGGTTTTGGAGTTGTAACAGATGGGGCATAAGAGACACAGAATCAGCTCAGTGCCATTTTAAGATGAGTCCAAGATAACCACCCAAAGGGATGAGAGGACTTCAGTAGTGGTGGTATGAGTGCTGGGGCTGATGGCAGTGCTGGAGATGGGCTGCCTAACAGAAATTGCGATGGGGGTGGGGACAGCATATAAATTTCTGAAAAGCATCTAAAAACATCCCAAACAGATAGTATCAGGCTTGCACATCTGGCAATGCAGAGTGTGAATCAGCTCATTCAACTACCTTTCAGATATTTAGAATATTCTTATTCGCCTCTTTTATTCCTCTCCCACCTTTTGTACTGACTGTTTTCAAAAATAACACATGTGGTCTTCTCACTGTAAGTAGCAAACCCTCTCCTTGGTTTAAGAATAAAAGCTTTTCATCAATATTACAATTCATATTTCAATCACCAATTAAGAATTTTTTAAAAATCATCTTTTTCTTTTCTCCATCTGCTGACTGCGGTTTGAACCACCTTCCAGGCAAGGGTGAAATTGCAGGCAAATCCTAGTGAATTATACAGCAAGACTCTTCAGGCTAAAAGCCTCAAAATTTAGGGGTTTTGGTGTATAGACTGTGAATAGGATATTTGGGCAGAACATAAAAGAATTCACTACTCAAATGATTCTCAAACATAAGGCATCAAGAGAATCTTGTCCAGGGCTTTCTGAAGTCCTGCTGGACCTCAGCTAATATAATTCAGTGAGGCTGTGGTAAAGCAGTTAACTTTGTGGTCCCATGTAGTGCAGATGCTTATAGCCTAGGTATTACATCAGAATTGCTACACTCAGGAGTCATAGATAAGGTAGTGGAGAGTAAAGCAACCTAAGACATCCAAGACCTGGTGAAACACTAGGGTTAGAGCTGGTATTGGAAGCTGCCCTGATTATGTTCAAGGACAAAGTCAACTAGACTTTGACTTTTTCCTTGAACAGAATTTCTCACAACACCAGCATCAGTTAATTTTTTTTACTAAAGCACACATTCTAAGATAAGCATGCCATTTCTAATTAGAAATGGAAGAATTCTCAATAAATGTTCTTGTTTAAGCTGAATTGAATATGTATAGGCATATTTGCATAAATGATGGATTCTAGAGATGAGAGTCAAATCAGGTTTCCTAACCCAACTGCACACTGTGGCTCTGTATAATGATATTTGTTTATATACTCAATCATAAGTGAATGTTGAGGAAAAAAGCCTGCTTTATGCTAGAGGCTTTGATAATTTTATATTTTCAGATGTTCATCATAAGTTTTGATAAACAAATCTTTACAAATGTTATATAAAATTTACTGACAAGTACTATATAACAATATAATTCCAGGGTACTTCTGTTATTGAATTTTGTGTCCTGAATGATTTTTTGAAGAAACAATGTAAACAGTCTTTTTTAACCTACATAATTATTTACATTAGCTTTTGAATTTGTTTAGTTATGTTTCATCCAATAGCCTTTTAATTATTTCATGTATTTTGTTCATAAATACCTATCATGTATTTATACACATTAGACATATATTTGTATTAAATTTATATTATGATTTTGTTTAACTTATAAAATTTCATTTTCTGAGAATTGCTTTTCTTACACAGAGAGGTAAACTCACTCCTATCAGCCTCACTTGTTCTACCTTAATATTATGTTTAAAGACAGAAAATTCTTTAATTCAAAATAAATTAGTGTAAAATACAGGTCTATAAACATAAAATTGTTAGAGATTAGATCTAGTTATGAAGCATGAACCTTGACAAATTATATTGGACAAATTAACTTTATACCTTTTCCTGCTGTTTTTTTTTAATATTTAATGATTGGGAGAATATAGGATTCTATTATTAGAATGAGAATACTTGGTAAAATTCAGATATACTGTAGGATCTTGACTTCTCAGATCCTAAGAAATGATCACTAATTAAGCCATGAAAATGTCCTTTGTGCATTATAGGATAGTTCAAATTATTCTCTCTTCTTTATTGAGTGTCATGTTATTAAATAAAAAGCATAAAATACAAATTAAGAAAAAAGACATAATTTTTTATTTTATCATTAATAAATATAGAAAATCTGAGGGAAAATGATACAGTTAACTAACAGAAATCAACAAAGGAGTTACGTTCAACTTCTTACAAAACTGCCTACGATAATACCAAATGTTAGGGACTAAGCACATATTTCAGAGATGGCTGACCCTCACATGGCATAGGCATAGGGGAAAATTGACAAACTCGGAATGGCCCTCATGATGATTGGATGGAAAATTCTTCCAGGAGCAGAACCATGTTTGCTGAGGTTACCTGAACAACAAAAAATGATTTGTTCAAAACAGCATCTTTTGTATACCATTATATTTATTAATCTTTGATAAAATTCATCATTTATATCTCAATTAGTGCAAGCAGTCACTACATCTCACTTTTATTTCCAAATATTAGTGTAATAGAATATGATATAGCCAGGACTTCAAATTTCTAATGCAATTAAAAATCTAGAAACATTATTACAAATCAGAACTTTATATATGCAGAGGAATAAAGCAACCCCTGACATCCAAGACCTGGTGAAACACTTGTACTAGGGTTAGAGCTGGTATTGGAAGCTGCCCTGATTTTGTTCAAGGACAAAGTCAACCAGGCCTTGACTTTTTCTTTGAAGAGAATCTCACACAACACCAGCATCAGTCAAATTTTCTTAGCAAAGCACACATTCGAAGATAAGCATGTCATTTCCAATTAGAAATGGAAGACTTCTCAATAAATGTTCTTATTTAAGCTGAATTGAATATGTATTAAGCAAATATAAATTAAATTTGATTTTCAACACTCACCAATGGAAAAAATTAAAAAAAAAAATCAAATCAATTATGAAAAATCTAAATCATATCAAAGCAATACCGCATGTCAAATGTTGGGGAAAGAAGAACCTTTTGTAAGTAAGAAAATAAATATAATATAAAATGTAAATATTGTATTTAGAGGCATGGATATTCATATTTTCCTTTAAAGAATTCAGCCTAGTCCTCATTCTAATGATGTTTATAAACATGAGTTCTGTATACATGTGATTAAGTATTCAATTGGCATGAGTCTACAAACTCATATGTACAGTTTTAGTAAAAAAGTATATTTGATTTTTATCAAAATTGTCATGACTTAAAATTTATCTTGTCTAGAGTGGAATGAATGAGTCATTCTTAGCAAATTTTGTTTGGCACAATATTACATGCCCAGTGGTAAACATCAAAAGAAAATGTTCCTGTACGTATTCATAATCTCATTTTTATAAAAAAATATGAAAATATTATATTGATAATTTTATTCAGCAGCACCTCTATAATTAATATGGCTCTCTGCTAGAGAATGTGTCTTTTTGTCCACATGCAAAGTTTGAGTACACTGTTTTTAATTGCATGAAAACTAAGTACCTCTCTTGAAAATAAGAAAATTGTTCTATTCATTTTCTTTTTGGAGCTTTCTTTTAATAATATTTTCTCTAGATGGGCCCCAGTCACATCAATTGCTGTATATTAGACTGTGTTAACTCTTAATTGATATATAGCAAAAGCTGTTAACATTTGTACTTCATGTAAAGCCTATCAAGAACAATCTAGTCTGTTTCTATCAGGCTCCTCAAAATTCTCCCAGTGTCATCCCTTGCCAATTTCCAAAATCATTTCTAAAATATAATATATTTATTATAATAGCAAACCACTAGTAGTATAAAAATATGTAAAAGATTTTAACTGGTACTGTAGCAAATTATCATAATCCTAGCAGATTAAACATTATAAATTTACAGTTCTGGATGTCAGAAGACCAGAATGCATCTTGCAATGCCAAACTAAAGATTTAATTCCTTTCTGAAGATTTGAGAGGAGGATGTCTTTGCTTGACTTTTCCAGCTTCCAGAGGTGTCTTATGTTCCTTGGCTGGTGGGTCCTTCCTAAAGCTTGGATCAGATACCAATTCCATCAAATCACTCATTCAGGCTCTCCTGCTTTTTTCTACATTTAAACCTTCATGAAGTCGAAGATTTCATCTTGTCCACCCAGAAATTATCAGAAAATCTATCTTTGGCTGGTTGATTAGCAACTTTAATTCTAAGATCTTATTTTCCCTTTATCAAGTAGCCTCACTTATTTCAAGGTTGCAGGGACTTGGACATGTGTATCTTTGGGCTGGGAGGCATTATTCTGCTAACACCACAGAAATGACACACTATCTGGATTCCAGTATTCTTTCTTAGCCACTGACTTATCATAGTCCTGATGAAGACAGCCCTACAAGACAGTTTCTTCAAATGCTAAAAAAAGGTCTCTTTACATTAATCATTTGGGTAATCTTACATGTTTCATTCTGCCATGCTGAGCACTGGAACTGTAGTAACCTCACTGTGGATGTCTTTGGCCATTTAGTGGAATGTCCACAGGAACCTGTTGAGCTGTTTCCTTACATGGACTTTGGGGATGTAAATTAGTTAAAGATACTAAGGTGTATGGATTATCTTGGGTTTTCTGATTAAAGCTATTATTGTGACAAGCATTCTCAGGGATGTAAGAGAGTAGAGAGGAGATAGGACAATAAAAGCAGAGGTGATGATAGCCAGGTGAAAAGATGGAGAGAGAAATAGATAGCTTAAAGATCACTCTCTTCCTCTCTGCATATTTGTATATGAAAATTCTGCCCTGCTGCCTTTGAATATGGAGTACAGAGCATTAGCCCAGGGATGCAGATGGCACAGAGATGTTGGCAAGGCAAGGAATAAACTGCCAACCAACGCCTCCAGAAGGAACGCCACACAGCCAACCCAATTCAGGCAACTGCCCTCTGGAACCATGATAATGTGTGCTAATTTTAACCACTCAATTTATGTTAATTCATTATAGCAGCAATAGGAAACTAATACACCCACCTACCATATTATAGTGTTTTAGTATATATGGAAAATGGTTGGAGTAAATTAAAACATGGAGCTAAGAAAACTACTGCCTGATACAGCCAGCTCCACATGGTTTCGCAGGCTTTCTAAATCTCTGTGTCTTCAACTCACTATTCTGAGAAATAAAATCCCTAATGTTAATGTAAATTCTAGAAGATTTTCACGTATCTTCCAATGTAAGTTCAAGAAATGCATCCTAAATATTCAAAGACGTTCAACATTATCACAGACTTGTTTCAAAAAACAGATTCAGCCAGTCACAGAAGTCTTGTCAGTTTTGAATCCAAATGACCACAGAGGTTATTGCCTTTAGGTGGATCATTTGGCAGTTCAGCTTGTGGGAATCAGGTGTTTGCCATTCATGCACCATTTTCTAAAATTATCAGAGATGTCTGACTCTGGCTAAGGCACAATTGTTTCTTTCTCTTGAGAGGGAATTGTATTAAAGTAAAGCAAAACAAAAGCAAGCCAACAAAAAATTCTTTCGTCTTATAGTTATGGCAAGCCACAACTTCATATATTTTTTAAAATTCATTGTTTTATTTTATTTTTCTTTTGAAAAACATACTTTCTCAGATCTGCCTTAATGTTAACACCTTGTTAGTCATATTCAATGAAATATTTGTATCTGGGATTGGATGGAATCCTCTGTTAAAATGCTGCATTTTTCAGGAGAGTTATTTTTATTTTGTTTTGTTTGAGACTATATCAGAATCTGATATAGATATTGAAAGGATCCCTCTTGCTTATACTTTCTAAGCATTCTCTTAGTACTAATATGGATGATAATATCATCCCCAGAACATTACTGGCTACATTCATATGATCTTAACTTCCATTTTTTTCTGTGTTTGAAAATCTTTTCAGTGTTTGAAAACATTTTGAAGTTATTTTTAAAAAGTGGTCTCTTCTCCATCCCTTGGAATTCAGCAAGCAAGCCGTGCTTTGGAATTCCATGCTCATCTCTGCAAACCATTTCCAGCAGAGTCATAACCATCTGTCAAAATAAGCTGACTACGATTCCAGGAGTTTTAAGTGTCCCATTATGCAGAAACTCCCTGGCCTGAGATCTTAGAAAACCCAGATGCATATCCTACATGAAATGGGTACAGATCATAGTTAAAAAACTTTGAGATGTGCTATGGATTGTCATTTTAAAATTTAAAATAAAAATTCTGTTACACAATTTAATCTTGGCTCTAAAGCAAATATTATTCCAAAGCTGATGGTGAAAGAATTCAAACAGCCTTGTAGAGCCTATCTCTGCTGGACCTAGTCTAAGTAAATAAACTAAAATATTTTATGGAAACTTCTCCAAATAGAGTCCATCATTTAAAAGATGTGAATATTTAAAAAATATTCAAATACCATTGTTTCACAAAATGTTAACATATGAAATCTGTGAAAATTCTAAATATGCCTTATTAAACCTTTCATTCTTAGGTTAGTGTGACTGTTTCAGGTGAGGATTGGTCATATATATATATATATATATATATATATATATAAAGAATATTGCCTCTTTGGCTCTAAAATTTTACCTTAAGTGATTTATTTTAGTGAAGATCAATTTTATATGCTAATAAAATTCATCCATACTATCACATACTTATTAATTTACATACTGCATCAACAGAATTTTCACTTTCCACTCCCAATGAGGACCAAAGGAACTGAAATGTAACACTATTGCATGTAATATATACCTTGTGTTCATCAAATTTTCCTTTCTAGAAAACAACTCCTAGGCTTCTGCCTCTCTGCTTCCATCTGTGACTTATACACTGTTCTTAAACCAATATACTAAATTTAAAAACAAAAGAAAAATTGCAGTGAGTTTGAAGTTAATGGAAAAGCCAGGAAACGTTTGCTTTGCTTTTTCTTTCACTTTTGCTTCTATGTGATTCTACTTTCCAAAATAAGTTTTTGCTTCCCACTCTGCTTTGTGGAATCCAAGGCTCAGATGTTGGTGTTTGATGTTAATTTCCCTATGTGTTGTACTTAACAAAACAACTTACCATCACATGGTATGCAATACTAACATCAGAATTATTGTTATGTAATACTAACATCAGAGCTGATTGTTATTAGCTCTCATTTTTAAAATTACAAGACCACAGAATTATTCCTACCCCACCTATCTAAAAATATTTTCTATAATATCACTGACTGTCACTAGTAGGAATATGTATTGGAATGTGTTTGCCCTGCTGCCAGTCCAGTGTCATATGTGCTGTCCTTCACCATCAGAGTTGTATTATTGGGTCACAGACACTCTGATAACATGTCAGATGCAGTTGCTTTGATCAATTCCTCAAACATGTTCTATAGTTTCTTTCTTTACCTGTTGGGAGCCGGCGACCGCACCCTGAAAATGGCGCTGGCTTCCTGCTTCTGATGACTCAGCGGTTAGAGTTGTTAAACAATTCCTTGTTGGGCTGTGGGCTGGGCTCTGGCCTGCTTCCGCTGCGCTGCACCTATTGGACTCTTCCACGTGGTGCTGGTTCATTGGCAAGGCTGGGTACTTAAGCTAGGGCAGACCGACCGCTGCGCGCGCGCTTTCTTCTCTTGTTCCTGTCTTTTCATTATGAGTAAACTGCTGAAGGAAGAATCCTGTGTCGTTTTTTCCCTTGCTGGCGAGGGGTCGCGACAGTTGGTGGCCAGAACGGGGAGGAATATTCCTCGAACCCAGGATCCAGAACTTTCAGCAGTAAGGGTGGTGCACTGGTAAGTTCCCAGGTAAAGTGGGAATCCGCAAGCAAATAGCGGGACGCTCCTCTGTGAATAAAGAGAGAGCGGGGAAAAATAATAAAATAGGACGCTCCTCTGGAGATAAAGAGAGAGCGGGGGCTTTTGTATTTTCATTTTCTACATAATTTTGAAAATATTATGGGTGTTACCTCTTCAAGCCCAATTTTTTTGGCCCTGGATGGGCTGCTGCGTTCAAAAGGACTTGGGGTGGAACAGAGTACTTTGCGGATGTTTTTAAGAGAAGCTGATATAGCGGCTCCTTGGTTTGCTTTTTCAGGGAGTCTTACAATTCCCAGCTGGGACAAATTAGGGAGAGATCTGGATTTCGCTTATGAGCAAGGTACTTTGGAGAATGGCGTTATACCACTTTGGAAGTTGGTTAGAGGATGTATAGCAGACAGTAAATGCCAGGAAGCTGTGGGTGAGGGTCAGGCCGTTCTTGAACAACTACATGAGGAAAAATCTGAGGGGTCACATAGCGAAGTGGCAGAGAGTTTTAGGAGTAAGAGTAGTAAAAAGGCAAGGGAGCCTGAAGATAAAAATAGGAGAAGGCTCTATCCAGATTTGACCAAATTAAAAACACCTGAGGACACAAGCGGCTCGGAGAGTTCTGAGGACCTGGACGTATTGTTACAACAACTACGTAAAATAAAAATGAAAAGGAAAAAAAGGAAGACACAGAGCATGAAAGCCTACCATGAGAAGGGGGATAAATCTAATTTTGATAAATCTAATTCTGAGGAAGAGGTTGAGAGTTTAGAAGAAGATGCAGTGCCTGTTGCATCGCCCTCATGTGTGAGGGGAGTCCAAAGCTCCGGGAGAACTTTTCATGCACAGGTTTGGAGAACAGTTAATACAGATATGGGACTAGCATACCCGGTTTTTCAGGACGCTGATAGGGGAAGATACAATGAGCCTTTAGATTTTAAAATAATTAAAACCTTGGCAGAATCTGTTCACACTTATGGTGTAGATGCTGCTTTCACTTTTACTCAGGTGGAGCGGCTTGCGTTGATTTGGTGCATTTGCTACAATTGAAGGGTTTGCTTATTTCACCTGATAAAGTACAGACAGGAGACTCTATTATCTTGGTGCTAGTATCTCTTGTAAAACTATTACACCCCAAAAGATAACTCTTAGGACTGATAATTTACATACATTAAATGATTTTCAGAAATTATTGGGTGACATAAACTGGATTAGGGGCTACTTGCATATTTCCAATGTTGAGTTAAAGCCCTTGTATGAAATTCTTAAAGGTGATTCAGATCTTACTTCCCCTCGACATCTTACTGAGGAAGCCAGGTCAGTGTTGCTTAAAGTGGAAAAGGCTATACAACATGCTAGCCTTTACAGGCTTCAAGAGGATAAGCCTCTTCAATTATGTGTGCTCGCCACTGTACGGCAACCTACTGGAGTTTTGTGGCAAGATGGTCCTTTGTTATGGATACATCCATGTATATCCCTTGGAAAATCCTTTGAGTATTATCCTGATGCAGTTGCTTCTTTAGCTATGTTAGGGATACAACAAAGTGTACAATTTTTTGGCTTTTCTCCAACGTCTGTGATTGTTCCTTATACGTGTCAACAAATTCAAGTTTTGTGTGCTAACCTGGATAATTGGGCTATATTACGATGCTCTTTTTCAGGAGAGATAATCACTATCCTTCACATCCTCTTATTACATTTGTTAAGGAACATCCTATCATTTTCCCTAAAATCACTTCTTCTACGCCTATCCCAGGAGCTGCAAATATCTTTACAGATGGATCTAAAACTGGTATTGGAGCCTATGTGGTAAATGATCAACCTCCTATCCAACATCAGTTTGCTCCTGGCAATCCACAATGGGTGGAGCTGCAAATTGTCATAGAAGTATTTGAACAATGTCCGTTTCCTTTTAATTTAATCTCAGATTCTGTTTATGTAGTTCAAGCTTTAAAGGTGTTGGAAGCAGTGGGTCCCATACACACATCAGGAGTAATGTCTTCCCTTTTTCTTCATCTTCAAACATTGATTTGGAATCGCTCCGCCTGTTTTTACCCCTTGCATATTCGAGCCCACACAGGTTTACTGGGTGCTCTTTCTGCTGGCAATGCCCAAGCTGATCTTGCTACTCGTTCTTCTTGGGTGTTCCCTGTTTCCTCCTTGGATCAAGCTAGAAACTTTCATGGTAAGTTTCATGTTAATGCACGAGCACTCCAGAAGCGCTTTACTATCTCCCGTGCTGATGCTCGGCAGATTGTATTGGATTGTCCTAATTGTATCATTTTGCATCATCCCTTTTCTGTAGGCGTAAATCCTCGTGGTTTGCAGCCTTTAACTGTATGGCAGATGGATGTCACTCATGTTCCCGACTTTGGCAAACTTAAATATGTCCATGTGTCTGTAGATACTTGTTCTGGCATTATCCATGCTTCTGCTTTGTCTGGTGAAAAGGCTGGAAATGTTATCACACATTGCTTGGAAGCCTGGGCAGCCTGGGGATTACCACAGACTATTAAGACGGACAATGGTCCAGCGTATACTGGACGCCAATTTTCTTCCTTTTGCAACCAAATGGGTGTCCAGCTTGTCCATGGTTTACCCTACAATCCACAAGGTCAGGGTATTGTAGAGCGCGCTCATAAGACTCTAAAAGAGATGTTAATAAAACAAAAAGGGGGAATTGGCTTAGGCCACACCCCGAAAGAGCGCCTCTCCCTGGCTCTATTCACTATTAATTTTTTGAATCCGGACATTCAAGGGCGCTCTGCTGCGACTAGGCACTGTTCGCCCTCTGCCCCGAATTTTGGGCATATTAAGTGGAAAGATGTACTTTCTGGACAATGGTATGGGCCTGATCCCGTGCTGGCATGGGCACGAGGTGCTGTCTGTGTTTTCCCACAGGATCGAACGGAACCGTTGTGGGTGCCAGAGCGCCTCGTGCGGAGAGTTCCTCAAGCCCCGTCAGGAGGGAGGAATGAAGATGAGCAGGATGAGGTGCTTGATGCTTCTCCTGATGGTGATCGGACATGAGGTCATCTGGACTGCAGAACGACTCCTCTGGGCGGTGATAGAGACGTGGCCATATCCATTGCCTGTTATTTCTCGGACTGGTGTGCTTTCATTTTTCTTCACTACTAATGACTCTGCCACCCTGGATTGGCCGACCTTGCCTATGGATACTGTAGCAGCTATTGATAACTTTTCTACTGTTTCATTATTTGACACATTGTGTTTCTCTGTACATGTTGATCTTTCCTCTGTGCATATCTTTCCTCCCTGCCTTTCTGCACTAGGATCTTTGCTAGCTAATCTTATGGTCCAACTACACCTGCCATTTGATGGTGATGGTCATGGGTCCTGTATTTGGAGGCAGTTGAACATTTACCATAACAATGTCCTGTTGGCCACAACACCCTGAGCTGATCTTGTAGTACCCAGTGACGGGCAACTTCCACGCTTGCACTGCAACCTAAGCCAGGGGAATGGGGCCTCCCTAGAGACGGGTAAGCAGTGCAGGGACAGTGGACGACCTAAGACAGGGGCTACTTGATTCCCCTTGACATGCAAGAGAGGTTGACTTGCTGGAAGCAGGCCTTCCCTGGCCCCCGGGGCCCAGCCCCCAATTCCTTGTTCTGCATGTCAAGGTGGCCAGCTCACAAGGCCACGACATATGTGCTCCACGGGAACGTCTTGACCTTTATCTAACAATGGCAGATGTTACAACCGAATTTCTCCCCTTCTCTGCTGTCCGTGCCTTTCTCTTGGGATGTTGCCAGCTTAATTTTGTCTGCATTACGAAGGCAGCCTCAGCTGTCCCCCTTCACTCACCATCATCACAATACAGGATGCGAGGCAAGGCACTGCACTTGGGAGCTCTAGGTTTGAGTCCCAAGAAAAGCATGTCCTATTGTTTGTGGGTTTGATGTCGACGTCCCACCTCCATGAAAAAGGCATCATCGGTTGAAATGGTGACTCGCCTGGGGAGGCGCCCCTCAGGAGTGTGCCATTATTTGCGGCCACTTTTGCACAATGGAGATAGGACCTCTACTTTTACCTGTTGCTTGTAAAACAGAAAGGGGGAACTGTTGGGAGCCGGCGACCGCACCCTGAAAATGGCGCTGGCTTCCTGCTTCTGATGACTCAGCGGTTAGAGTTGTTAAACAACTCCTTGTTGGGCTGTGGGCTGGGCTCTGGCCTGCTTCCGCTGCGCTGCACTTATTAGACTCTTCCACGTGGTGCTGATTCATTGGCAAGGCTGGGTACTTAAGCTAGGGCAGACCGACCGCTCGGGCGCGCGCGCTTTCTTGTTCCTGTCTTTTCATTATGAGTAAACTGCTGAAGGAAGAATCCTGTGTCATTTTTTCACTTGCCGGCGAGGGGTTGAGACATTTACCTACTGTTTTGTACATAAGTTAGGATTGGATTTAGCCAATAGAAATTTCCCAAGAATTGGTTCATAGTAAGATTCAAATATTTTCCTTTTATGTTTATAAAAGAAATGTATTCAATATTGTAAAGACGGCTTGGAAAGGTCATCCGGTAGTCAGTAGTACCCTTCTACCTCAATGCTCTACCGTTATAGTCCTAAGCAATAAGGCTTCCATCTCAGAGGCAAGATGGCCCCTTGGGTTTCAGGAAAGTTACAGGCAACAGGATAAGAAAACAGCTAAAAAAAAAAACTACAAATATTGTATTTTTCCTATAGTAAATATTCATTTGTCTTCCATTCTTTGTGCGACTCTGATGGATTCTGCCCTTTCAGTTGGAGATCTATTATCCAAATTTTGGAACTTGGTCTGAAGAGAAGAGCAGAGTCGGGACATCCACATCAGAATCTGAGTCTCATATTTTCTCTCTTTTAATAGAAGTTATTCCCCATATCTTGTCTGGTATAGAAATGAAGTAGTTGGAAGAGGCTGGCAGTAGGGACAGGTCTGGAAAAAAAATAAAAGAAAAATATCTAGCTCAGCAAGAAATCCTTAGACAATTATTTTGTCTCATACTGGAACCACAGCTTTGGGGAAAATTAAGAATCAATACTGTTTCTTGTTAATGGCTTTCGTGTTTGTCATTGACACATGCAGTTTCAGTATGCCAACAATATTCAAGCAAGATGTTGTAGATGTTTTATAGGTGTTGTAACAAGTAGTTTATGTTGAACTCATTGATTTGTGAAAACATGTATGTGTGAAGTTTCTCATATTTGTAATCTCACAGGAGTGATACTGAGTCAATATAATCAAAGTTAGGTCCAGCTTATAAATGTTCTAAAATCTCCAGATAAGTATCTTCCCAGTTCTGAAGATAATCTCATGCATAGTGTGTAGGTACTGGACAAGAGGTATTTATTTTTCACTGTTATGTGAATACCTGAGCTCAATATCACATATACTTTTTTGTGTGTGGTGGCACATGACAAAATCAAGCATTTTCAGCAGTGTTTTTATGTGTGTGTGTGTGTGTGTGTGTATATATATATGTGTGTGTATATATATATATATATATATATATTTATTTATATTTTAAATTAACACAGTTATCAGTTGAACTTTAAGTGGAGCTGAGACATTTGTGTTATAAACACTTTTCTATTGCTGAAAAAGGGAAGAATTACCAGAAAGTTTTTTTACTGGAAAAACACATATGGCTGGGAAAATTAGAGCAAGATTTGTGAATTCACTTTGTAATTATTTTTGCATGGTCTAATTTGTACATAAAGGGACCATATTCTTCCATAGATATGTGTCTTTAAATGATTAGACAATGTCCTAAAAATAGATATGTGTCTTTAAATGATTAGACAATGTCCTAAAATTATATTCTAGTATAAATGCTTTCTGTGATAATATGGTTTTGGTGCAGTCTATTGAAATGCATTGTTCATACTAATTAAATCTTTTTAGAGATGAGGGAATCTTCTTTTGTGCAGGTCACCCTCTGTGTATCTCTGCCTTCCTGCTATGAACTAATCTGGAAAATAATTCTTAGTAAGAAGGTGTTCTCTTTTTATATTTTTACACCTCCATATATATGTATATATATCAAGATGTACAAGAATATTAATTTTATTATATATAATAATACGATATTATACATCAATAAACAATATATTATTAATAAATTATATTAACATAACATATTATTAATATATATTATTATATTAAGTATAATACTGTATTATAATCAATAAATATATATTTATAATATATATTGTAGATATTAATGTAATATTAATGTGTTAGTATGTAATTAATGGTATATAAATGTATTATTAATTTTCACATTATTAAATATGGTGTTCAAATTTTGCTTTACTACATATTATGTGATAACTTATTATATCATATTAATATGTAATTGATTATATAATAATTGTAATAATATATATTATTACACTTTATTACAACAATATAATAAAGTTTGTATTTTTTTACATCTTATCATATGTCCTCTACAAATGGTTGTTAAATCACTGTATTTATTATATTGCATAATATTGACTATAAAGTTGCCATTACTTTTGACAAACTCAAAAAAATTAAATGTTTTGGAGTTTGTAATGTTTTTTATCAATCACTATAATGCATATTAATGTTACAGCCTTGAAAATGTTGTATTACAACTCAAAGATATTTTAAGGATAAATTATCTTATTAAAAATAAACTATAAGATTTGCAAATGACACAAGCATATCATCAATGTGTCAACTACTACTAACTGATACTGCCCAGTATCGGTTACTCTGGAAATGCAAAGTATGATTATTAAGAGAAAAAGTCATAAGTATAATCTGTCCTCTTGAACTGGACCCAGTACTCTTTGTTCTCATATTTTGAGGAATCAATAATGTAATTATTTGGTATTCTTGGTATCTGTGTGTTTGTGTGTGTGTGCATGTGTGTGATGTGGAGAATGCTCTACATCTGAGCTACACATATAGCTCAGCTGCTATTTATTGAAGATAAATCAACTTTAAAATCCACTATATTCTCTTACAGTTGATAAATGTTTACTTTATTAATTCCTACCAATATTTGTCCCATTGTTTACCCATTATAAATAAAATCCAGTATCTTCATGTTTACTTTTAGAGAAAAAACATTCTTGAAACCTATGTTTTATAGCATGGTGGAACTCTGTGCCAGTTTGATAAGGGAGAAGATTTAAAAAGAACTTAAAATTTATGCTTTTAAAATTTATTTGTTAATGAAAGATATGTATTTCTGTGTCAACTTTTCTGATTTTAATACATATGTGACTTGCCTATTTTAAGAGAGTACAATACATTTTTTCAGTGTTAGTACAAAAGAAGTAAAATAGAATAAAATTAGTTTTAAACAGTAGTCAATTCAGAGGCAACTTTTGTTCTATATCATTTGAAGTAGAATATAGATCGATGGTAAATATGCCACAGAATGTTCATTTCAAATAAACAAAAGATAGGAAGTTCAATGGTTCTCTATTTTAGCTTAAAACAACTATGTGCATATATTTTGAAAGTTGTAAAAGCACTTTAAAAATAAAACTTTACATGCAAACCGTTAATTCTAAAAGAATAAGATCTAGAATGTTCCTTTAGCCAAGCAGTAGATTTTTCAAATATGTTAATTCTCTAAAGATTGGCATATAAATACATTAAATTATCAAAATACTATTTTTTGCCTAATTTGAGGAAATTATTATCAGTTTCATCCAAAGTATAAGTGAGTGATGCACAATAAGAAGATAGGGAGAGAGAGAGATCTGGCATTTCCACATGGACATATACTTTAGAAAGCTGGTATAATGTAAAAATGTGGGGACTTGTGCAATGATAGATAATAGAAATGCAAACAACAAATCCAGAATAGATATCCATTTCTAACTCATTATGTTATACTTTAGACATTCATTATTCATGAAGTCCCACCAATATAACTCCTGTACCTTTCCCCGAATAGAATGGAAATGTATTATTTATGTGCAGTTCAAAAACGAGCTGTGTAAAAAAAGTTTGTGTGTAACATGTTGGCACTTTATTTTCCTATTTTAATAAAAGTAACATTTAAAATTGTAGTGAGATATGAATAATTTAACACATAATGTTGGGGTGATGATATTGAATTATAAATGTAATATAAATGGGATTTATTGTTAAAGAAAACCTCATAATTACACAATTCAGAAAGGATCATCAAAGAAATGATTCCAGGACAAAGACAAATAGAAGGTGGTGATGATCTCAGCTTGAGTTTCAAACAGAAAATGTGTATGTCTCTTTCTTGATATGCAGAATTGCTGATTCTGTAACCATGTTATGTCCCTACTGGAATCTTTTGAACACAGCAATGCACCAGGATACTTACGAACATTCCCAGACACAGCCATAGCTAGAACAAATGCATGAATAAAGATAGCAGAGCAAGTACAGAGACAAAAACATTTGCCCAGATACAAGAAGATATATGGAGCTGAGAGGAAAAGTGATGAGGCAGTTTGAAAGCCCAAAGTTCTCCTTCCCTGCCAACTTCCATACCTTTGATGTTGGATACTAATGGGAATTTGTGTCTCTCATATGACCAGATTAATATCTGATTTAGAGGACTTAGTAGGCAAGATGAATACATTGGGTTACAAAGGGAACCCACAAATTCTACTTGGGCTTAAAAACTTTGTTCTAAATAGACATGTTCTTGGGCTGGGGATGTGGCTCAAGCAGTAGCATGCTCGCCTGGCATGCGTGCAGCCCAGTTCGATCCACAGCACCACATACAAAACAATGATGTTGTGTCCGCCAAAAACTGAAAAATAAATATTAAAATTCTCTCTCTCCCCTCTCTCTTTAAAAAAATAATAATTAGACATGTTCTTATTAACAGAATTGAATTAATTACCCTTACTCTTATAAAATCAGTCAACAAATTTTCACTAAGATATTTTCACTAAAAGGAAACTGTCTTTAAGGTAGAAAGCTGATATATTTTTTGGAAAATATTCACCATAAGAATTCAGTCATTATATGCCTTTGATAATAATTTAAAACCTCTCACTGCTGGGAAATAAAAATGACCAAAAAGAGATAATAAAGTATTGAATGAAGATTATAGATTATACATTAATGAGGAAGAGTACATCATGGGCTTAACACTATTAAAATTGAACCAGCTCAGTCTGTACAAAATTTTAAAATGTAAAAAACACAAGACAAGCAAATGAAAATTTAAAAAGAAGGAAAAGGTTAGATACAGAGAACAGAATGCACCTTCTGAAAATGATTCCAGAGTAACTGAATAAAAGCAAAATGAAAGATGTAAAAGTAATTTTATGAGCTGTGGAAGAAACATTACAAGATCTAAATCTCTACAACAGAAGGGTTATTGCAAATGAGAGTAAAGTAATGGAAAACAACGCAAGGTACTTTTGTAGAAATAAAATTCTGCCTTTTTTTTCAAAAAGTTTTTTCTTTGTCTATCGTTTCTAGCTTGATGGAGGTAAAATTATTACAAAATTTGCACAACTTTACTGTATACATATTGATGGGTTTTGTTATGTGAGTATAACAAAAATACCATCACTAAACCAAGGCATGAAACACAAACACTACAAAATAATTTTGTTTTCCTGTCAAGTTTTTTTTTTCCCAATTGTCTTTGTTTAACGTGTAAAATACCACATTGTTATATATAAGTTCTGTGTTATACATAGGGCTCTAGACCTTATTCACCTTGAATCATAGAAACTTGATACACACTGAAAAAGAACTTTCTCTTTCATCCTAGCTCCAGCCACTAGTAATCTCTCTAATTTCTGTTTCAATGAAATTGACTATCTTAGATATCTCAATGAGTACAATCATGAAATATTTTGTCCTTTTTATTTCACTGTGTGTAATTTTCCAGATATAAGCATATTTTGCAAATGGCTCAATTTCCTTCTTTTTTAAGAGACTGAAAAATAGTGTTGTTATAAGGATCTGAAAAGTCCTTCAATGGTTCCTAAGTTGAAAATTTGATGTCCAGCTTATGGTACTCTGGGAAGTGTTGGGATCTTTCCAAGGTAAGGGTTAGTTGACGAAAGTAGGTTGTGGAAGGGATTTTTTAGACTTATTTTGTCCCCATTTTTCTTTATCTCTGCTTTCTGACTACTATGAGGTGAGAATCTCTAATGTGCCACACCCTTCCCAACAAGATATTGTGATTTATCTCAGGCACAGAATCAATGAAGCTAAGTAAACAGAGTGAAACCTTTGAAACTTACTTCATGTTGATTTTCTCAAGTATTTTGTCACAGTGACAAAAACTAAGTAATACATTATTATATGTGCATACCATACCCATATTTTCTATATCCATTAATCCATTTATGAATATTTTGGTTGCTTCCATATTTTGGCTAATGTAAATGACATTACAGTAAACACTGAGGTAAAGATAACTATTTGAGATTCTGATTTCAAGGTTCAGATTTATACCAGAAGTCCATTTTATAGACATTATTATATATTTGCTTTTCCTTTTTTTTTATCAATCTAATCACTTTTTAATTCACACATAAAAACATTAAAGATAAGATTTTATGACTTAGCACATGTAATTTTAGTATGTGTGTGTATAATGAACAAATTTATCACTTTAATCCAGGAAAAGTTTTAAAGAGATTGTGCAACTTGTTTAATAGCATACTTTCAGAGAAGAGTTAAGGCTTGATGAAAATAAATGTACTTTGATGTAACGCAATACTTCCTCAGAATCAGAGTAATGAACACTATTTTATACTTAGTATTTTGACATTCTAGTGTGTATTGGACTGTATGATGACTCTAAAAAATGATAACATTGTACTATTCTGAAATTTTTTAAGAAACTTCTATACTTTTTTTGATAGTATCTGGGAGTATGAAAATCAGTTTCTCTTGTCATTTATATGCAGTACTTTATTAAGTCCCAAAAGCTTAGTTTCATCATATGTAAAATTTCTGAAATGCAATCCATACTATACAATTCCCTTCCCCAAATATTTCCCATTTAATTGATATTAATATTAGTCAAGATCACTATCATTCATCCATATATCATGCTGGACACCAAGTTGTTCTTGAAAAATCTTTTTCTGCCATCTTTTAATTCCTAATAGTTTTCAACAATATATATATAATTATTAGTTTTAATATATATATGTGTATATATACATAGTTATTAATATACACACAGACACACATTAGTTTTTCTCAATTCTACATTTTCACTTAATTTTTTCTGCTGTCACCTCTAAACTATACTCTGGGAACAAACACCCTTCAAAACAATCTCAAAAATTGCTACTTCAAAAAACAAGAAATTAGATTTGTAAGGTATAATGATTATACTAAATTGGCAGATATTTATAACTAGAACATAATTATATCCAAATTCAGCAATAGCAACAATGATAAATATGTACATAGTGTTGACAATTGTCTTAGGTGAAAAGCACAAGTATTAAATTTCAAGGACATGGACAAAAGTTTTAAAGAGATTGTGCAACTTGTTTAATAGCATGCTTTCAGAGAAGAGTTAAGGCTTGATGAAAATAAATGTACTTTGATGTAATGCAGTACTTCCTCAGAATCAGAGTACCCTTCAACATCAATCTTTTGCAAGTTAAAGAAACCATGAAACGTACCTTGCGTTATAAAAACCTTTGGGTTGTTTAAGAAATGAGTATTTGGTCTAATCTAAAATGCACTCTAAATATCTTCCTTCAAAAAATATTTTATTGGATGCATTTATTATCTTATCATTGGTTATATACAAAAATGTCAATCTATATTTGAGCAAAACATGCACTGTGCAAAAATATTATATTTTCAATTTTATTTGACATTAAAATATAGTTTTTGTTTAATTCTCTTTGATCATTCATAGTTTAAGAATGTTTAAATTTAAATTGCATGTGTGGTGAATGGTTCTTTTAAGTTGATGTCAATTCAATTTGCTGGTATTAAATTGAGAATTTTTTAGTTCATCAGGGATATTGGCATGTATTCTTCTTTTCTTGTGTTCTGGAATAACTTTGGTATCAATGTAATTCTGGCCACATAAAATTTATTTGGAAGTATTACCTCCTCTTCCAATTTTTGGAAAAAGTTGAGAAAGATTGATATCAGTTTTTTAACTGTTTGGTAGAATTCAGCCATGAAGTCATCCAATCCTAAGATTTTCTTTGATGGGAGACACTATTATTTTAAGGTAGGTGATTTTACTTTGATTCTTTTTCATAGACAAATTTCTTATTGTTATTTTTTAATTTTTATTTTTTGTTAACAATGACAGTAGAATTTATTTTGACATATCATACATACATGGATTATAACTTTCCATTCTTGTGGTTGTACATGATGTGGAGTTATGCTGGTCATGTATTCATATGTGAACATAGGAAACTTATGTCCCATTCATTCTACTGTCTTTCGTATTTCCACCCCTCTCCCTTGCTCCCATTCCCCCATCAAATCAGGTGAACCTCCACTCCGCCCTCCTTGCCACTCCCCGCCCCTACCTATTATGAGTCAGCATCCACATATTACATTTGACTTTCAGTTTTCTGTGATTGGTTTTTTCACTTAGCATGATATTCTCCCACTCTATCCATTTATCAACAAATGCCATAATTTAATTCATTTTTATGGCTGAGTAATATTTCATTGTGTATATATACCACGTTTTTAATCCATTCATCATTGAAGGGCACCTAGTTTGCATTTATAGCTTAGCTATTGTGAATTGAGCTTCTATGAACATTGATGTGTCTGCTTCACTATAATATGCTCATTTTAAGTCATTTAGGTATATGCTGAGAAGGGTGGTAACTGGGTCAAATAGTGATCTCATTCAGGTTTCCTGAGGAATCTCCCAACTGCTTTCCAGTGTGGTTGCACCAAATTACAGCCCCACTGGCAATATATGAGTGTACCTTTTGCCCCACATCCTTGCCAACATTTATTGTTACTTGTATTCTTAATAATTTTCATTCTGAGTGGAGTAAGAGGAAGTCTCAGTGTAGTTTTATTTCGCATTTCTTTAATTGATAGTAATGTTGAATATTTTTCATATAATTATTGACCATTCATGTATCTCCTTCTGTGAAGAGGGGAGACAATTTTTTTACTGATGAAGTATCTTTGATTTGTTCAGATTTTCTATTTCTGTTTGGTACAATACTTTAAATTATTCCATTTATCTAGATTATTTAATTTGTTAGCATGTAATTATTCGTAGTAGTCTTCTATAATTCTTTGTATTTCTGTACTATAGGTTGTGATATTTCCTCTTTCTGTTCTAATTTTGTTTGATTACTCTGTTTTATTTAACCAAGCTAAGTTTTTTTAATTCATTTTTTTATTGTTGGTTGTTCAAAACATTACATAGTTCTTGATATATCATATTTCACATTTTGATTCAAGCGGGTTATGAACTCCCATTTTACCCCGTATACAGCTTGCAGAATCACATCAGTTACACTTCATTGCTTTACATATTGATATACTCATGTCTGTTGTATTCTGCTGCCTTTCCTATCCTCTACTATCCCCCCTCCCCTCCCCTCCCCTCTTCTCTCTCTACCCCCACTACTGTAATTCATTCCTCCCCCTTGTACTGTTTTTCCCTTTCCCCTCACTTCCTCTTGTAAGTAATTTTGTATAACCCTGAGGGTCTCCTTCCATTTCCATGCAATTTCCCTTCTCTCTCCCTTTCCCTCCCACCTCTCATCCTTGTTTAATCTTGGTCTTCTTCTCGTGCTCTTCTTCCCTAGTCTGTTCTTAGTTACTCTCCTTATATCAAAGAAGACATTTGGCATTTGTTTTTTAGGGCTTGGCTAGATTCGCTTAGCATAATCTGCTCTAATGCCATCCATTTCCCACAAAATTCTATGATTTTGTCATTTTTTAATGCAGAGTAATACTCCATTGTGTATAAATGCCACATTTTTTTTATCCATTCGTCTATTGAAGGGCATCTAGGTTGGTTCCACAGTCTTGCTATTGTGAATTGTGCTGCTATGAACATCGATGTAGCAGTGTCCCTGTAGCATGCTCTTTTTAGGTCTTTAGGGAATAGACCGAGAAGGGGAATAGCTGGGTCAAATGGTGGTTCCATTCCCGGCTTTCCAAGAAATCTCCATACTGCTTTCCACATTGGCTGCACCAATTTGCAGTCCCACCAGCAATGTACAAGTGTACCCTTTCCCCCACAACCTCGCCAGCACTTTTTGTTGTTTGACTTCATAATGGCTGCCAATCTTACTGGAGTGAGATGGTATCTTAGGGTGGTTTTGATTTGCATTTCTCTGACTGCTAGAGATGGTGAGCATTTTTTCATGTACTTATTGATTGATTGTATGTCCTCCTCTGAGAAGTGTCTATTCAAGTCCATGGCCCAATTGTTGATTGGGTTATTTGTTATCTTATTGTCTAATTTTCTGAGTTCTTTGTATACTCTGGATATTAGGGCTCTATCTGAAGTGTGTGGAGTAAAGATTTGTTCCCATGATGTAGGCTCCCTATTTACCTCTCTTATTGTTTCTTTTGCTGAGAAAAAACTTTTTAGTTTGAGTAAGTCCCATTTGTTGATTCTAGATGTTAACTCTTGTGCTATGGGTGTCCTATTGAGGAATTTGGAGCCTGACCCCACAGCATGTAGGTCGTAGCCAACTTTTTCTTCTATAAGATGCCATGTCTCTGATTTGATATCAAGCTCCTTGATCCATTTTGAGTTAACTTTTGTGCTTGGCGAGAGAAAGGGATTCAGATTCATTTTGTTGCATATGGATTTCCAGTTTTCCCAGCACCATTTGTTGAAGATGCTATCCTTCCTCCATTGCATGCTTTTAGCCCCTTTATCAAATATAAGGAAGTTGTAGTTTTGTGGGTTGGTTTCTGTGTCCTCTATTCTGTACCATTGGTCCACCCGCCTGTTTTGGTACCAGTACCATGCTATTTTTGTTACTATTGCTCTGTAGTATAGTTTGAAATCTGGAATCGCTATACCACCTGATTCACACTTCCTGCTTAGTATTGTTTTTGCTATTCTGGGTCTTTTATTCTTCCATATGAATTTCATGATTGCTTTCTCTATTTCTACAAGAAATGCTGTTGGGATTTTGATTGGCATTGCATTAAACCTATAGAGAACTTTTGGTAATATTGCCATTTTGATGATGTTAGTTCTGCCTATCCATGAACAGGGTATATTTTTCCATCTTCTAAGGTCTTCTTCAATTTCTCTTTTTAGGGTTCTGTAGTTTTCATTGTATAAGTCTTTCACCTCTTTTGTTAGGTTGATTCCCAAGTATTTTATTCTTTTTGAGGATATTGTGAACGGAGTGGTTGTTCTCGTTTCCATTTCAGAGGATTTGTCGCTGATATACAGGAATGCCTTTGATTTATGCGTGTTGATTTTATAACCTGTCACTTTGCTGAATTCATTTATTAGCTCTAATAGTTTCTTTGTAGACCCTTTTGGGTCTGCTAGGTATAGAATCATGTCATCTGCAAATAGTGATAATTTAAGTTCTTCTTTTCCTATTTTTATGCCTTTAATTTCTTTCATCTGTCTAATTGCTCTGGCCAGTGTTTCGAGAACTATGTTGAACAGAAGTGGTGAAAGAGGGCATCCCTGTCTTGTTCCAGATCTTAGAGGGAATGCCTTCAATTTTTCTCCATTCAGAATGATGCTAGCTTGAGGCTTAGCATAGATTGCTTTTACAATGTTGAGGTATGTTCCTGTTATCCCTAGTTTTTTGAGAGTTTTGAACATAAAGGGATGCTGTACTTTGTCGAATGCTTTTTCGGCATCTATCGAGATGATCATATGGTTCTTATTTTTAAGTCTATTGATGTGGTGAATAACATTTATTGAATTCCATATATTGAACCAGCCTTGCATCCCAGGGATGAATCCTACTTGATCATGGTGCACAATTTTTTTGATATGTTTTTGTATCCGATTCGCCAGAATTTTATTGAGGATTTTTGCATCTAGGTTCATTAGAGATATTGGTCTGTAGTTTTCTTTCTTTGAAGTGTCTTTGTCTGGTTTCGGAATCAGGGTGATGTTAGCCTCGTAGAATGAATTTGGTAGTTCTCCCTCTTTTTCTTTTTCCTGAAATAGCTTGAAAAGTATTGGTATTAGTTCCTCTTTAAAGGTTTTGTAAAACTCTGCTGTATACCCGTCCAGTCCTGGGCTTTTCTTAGATGGTAATCTTTTGATGGTTTCTTCTATTTCCTCAATTGATATTGGTCTGTTTAGGTTGTCTATATCCTCCTGACTCAATCTGGGCAGATTATATGACTTAAGAAATTTATGGATGCCTTCACTGTCTTCTATTTTATTGGAGTATAAGGATTCAAAATAATTTCTGATTATCTTCTATATTTCTGAAGTGTCTGTTTTGATATTGCCTCTTTCATCCCGTATGCTGGTAATTTGAGTTCTCTCTCTTCTTCTCTTCATTAGCATGGCTAAGGGTCTGTCAATTTTATTTATTTTTTCAAAGAACCAACTTTTAGTTTTGTCAATTTTTTCAATTGTTTCTTTTGTTTCGATTTCATTAATTTCAGCTCTGATTTTAATTATTTCTTGCCTTCTACTTCTTTTGCTGTTGTTTTGCTCTTCTTTTTCTAGGATTTTGAGATGAAGTATGAGATCATTTATTTGTTGGTTTTTTCTTTTTTTAAGGAATGCACTCCAAGCAATGAATTTTCCTCTTAGAACTGCTTTCAATGTGTCCCATAGATTCCGATATGTTGTGTCTGTGTTTTCATTTAACTCTAGGAATTTTTTAATTTCCTCCTTGATGTCTTCTAAAACCCATTGATCATTCAGTAACCTATTGTTCATTCTCCAAGTGATGCATGATTTTTCCTTCCTTCTTTTATCGTTGATTTTCAGTTTCATTCCATTATGATCAGATAAGATGCATGGTATTATCTCTACTCCTTTATATTGTCTAAGAGTTGCCCTGTGACATAATATATGATGTACTTTTGAGAAGGATCCATGTGCTGCTGAGAAAAAAGTGTAGCTGCTTGATGTTGGGTGGTATATTCTATATATGTCAATTAAGTCTAGCTTGTTAATTGTATTATTGAGTTCTATAGTTTCCTTATTCAACTTTTGTTTGGAAGATCTGTCCAGTGGTGAGAGAGGTGTGTTGAAGTCTCCCAGGATTATTGTATGGTGGTCTCTTAGACTCTTGAACTTGAGAAGAGTTTGCTTGATGAACATAGCAGCACCGTTGTTTGGGGCATATATATTTATGATTGTTATGTCTTGTTGGTGTATGGTTCCCTTGAGCAGTATGTAGTGTCCTTCTTTATCTCTTTTGATTAAGTTTGGCTTGAAATCTATTTTATTTGATATGAGTATGGACACTCCTGCTTGTTTCCGCAGTCCATATGAGTGATATGATTTTTCCCAACCTTTCACCTTCAGTCTATGTATATCTTTTCCTATCAAATGCGTCTCCTGCAGGCAGCATATTGTTGGGTCTTGTTTTGTGATCCATTCAACTAGCCTGTGTCTCTTAATTGGTGAGTTTAAGCCATTAACATTTAGGGTTATTATTGAGATATGGTTTGTTCTTCCAGCCATAATTTGTTTATTAATGCTATTAAACCTGATTTGTTTTCCTCTTTGATTATTTTCCCCCCTTTACTGTCCTACCTCCCACTGTTGGTTTTCATTGTTGTTTTCCATTTCCTCTTCCTGCAGTGTTTTGCCAAGGATTTTTTGAAGAGATGGTTTTCTAGCTGAAAATTCTTTTAACTTTTGTTTGTCATGGAATGTTTTGATTTCATCTTCCATCCTGAAGCTAAATTTCTCCGGATACACGATTCTTGGTTGGAACCCATTTTCTTTTAGCGTTTGAAATATGTTATTCCAGGATCTTCTAGCTTTTAGAGTCTATGTTGAGAGATCAGCTGTTATCCTGATTGGTTTACCCGTAAATGTAATCTGCTTCCTTTCTCTTGTAGCTTTTAAAATTCTCTCCTTATTCTGTATGTTGGACATCTTCATTATAATGTGTCTAGGTGTGGATCTCTTATGATTTTGCACATTCGGCGTCCTGTAGGCTTCTAGGATTTGGGATTCTGTCTCATTCTTCAAGTCTGGGAAGTTTTCTCGTATTATTTCACTGAATAGATTATTTATTCCTTTGGTTTGGAGCTCTGTGCCTTCCTGTATCCCAATGACTCTTAAGTTTGGTCTTTTGATATTATCCCATAGTTCTTGGATGTTCTGCTCATGGTTTCTTAGTAGACTTGCTGAGCTGTCTATGTTCTTTTCAAGTTGAAATACTCTGTCTTCATTGTCTGATGTTCTATCTTCTAAGTGATCCACTCTGCTGGTAGTATTCTCAATTGAGTTTTTAAGTTAGTTTATTGTTTCCTGCATTTCTAGGATTTCTATTTGCTTGTTTTTTATTACCTCTATCTCCCTGTGAAATTGATCTTTTACTTCCTGGATTTGTTTGTCAATGTGATCTTTCATTGTCTCATTTTGCTGTCTCATGTCTTCCTTGAGACTCCAGATCATCTGAAGCATGTATGTCCTGACCTCTCTATCTGACATTCCATCTGTTGCAGCTATTACCTCTTCTAAAGTTGAGTTGACCTGCATTGCCTGTTGTCCTTTCTTTCCTTGTCTTTTCATACTGCTGGCATTTCTTTCTGCTTGGTGAAACTGTTGTGTCTTTGAAATTTTCCCTCTATTTATTTATATTGCTCTTGTATAGTTGAAAAATCACCCTTGCAGGGCAGGTAGTGGCTGTGATCCTCCTCCAATTAGTGTGATCCATCTACCACGCTGGCAGGCCCTAGGTCTGCTCTGCTGGTCAGTCAAAGGTCCGCCTATCCAGCAGGCGCCAGGGGCACCTGTGTCACTCCGTAGGTTGCTGGGCCTAACCTCCCGATGGGTCGCAGGTTCCCCTAGCTTGCAGGCACTGGGGGAGGGGCCGGCTCCGCCCATCAGCAGGCCACTGGGCCCCATCTGCCGGTGTTCACAGTCCCGCCTACCTTGCAGACACTGGGGGAGGGGACGGGCCTGCCCCTCAGCAGGCCACCGGACCTGTCCTACTGGTGGGTCCAGTCCGCGTTCCCTGCAGGCGCGTGTAGCTGCTCTGTCACTTGGCTTGTTGCCGGGCCTGACCCTTTAATTCATTTTTTTAATTCATTTTTTTTCAAGAGATAAATTGATTTTATTTTGTCTAATTCAGTTATTTCTGCTCTGAATAATCATTATCAATTCCTTTTAAGTTTTTAGAATTGTAAAGTTTGTATTGCAATTTTGCAAAATATGAGCAAACTGAATTTATTAGCACATTAAAAAGATAAACCACCATAATCAATTGAGATTAATCCCAGGAAGGTAAGTATGTTTGGATTTGCAATTTATCCAAATCTATCAATGCAAACATCACATTAACAGGATAAAATTCAAAATCATCTGATAATTTTAACAAATGTAGAGAATAAATTGTACAAAATTCAAAATCTGTTCATGATTAAAAAAAAGAACTTCAAAATATTTGGTATAGAAGGAAACTCAATGTAATACAAGCCATGTATTACAAAAAAAAAAAAAGCACCAACATCACACTCAAAAGTAGCAAAATTAAAGTCTTTCCTCTAAGGTGGGGAATGAGGTAAGGATGCTCACTCTCAAAGCTTCTAATACCAGAAGCTCTTTCCAGAGAACTTAAAACCCTTCCCCAAATCACATATTATGAGTTGTAACCATACAGCAAGACCCTTGTAGTTTTGTTTTATGGACAAATGTATGCATGATATCATCCCCTTTGATGCAACAAGTTAATAAACCCAGATTTTATTAACTAAGTTGCATTCCAGGTAATATTTTGGAAGTGGATTTTAATAGAAATATGAAAAAAAATAAGTCCAGCTGGGTTGAACTTTATTTTAAATGGAGAAGTATATGACAATTTGGAAGCACTAGAAAGGGCCAATTTATATGTCAGGTCAAATATACCTCATTAATGTTTCTTTACTTAATTTTATATTTCTCAAATGCACAGGTTAATTTATACAGTCTTAAAATTAATATCTAATTCATATAACATACAGTTGACATTTTACTATGGATACATATGTGAATGTTCATGCAATGTATACGGATATAAGTTCTTTTTTCTTTTTTCATTTTAGTGTTTTAGATATGGCCTGCTCCCTCAAATTCAGCTGGTATCTGTATTTAGTTTTATTTTTCCAGTTGCAGTTTAATGCGGCCCTGTGTCTTTATGTCAATATGAATTTCTACTTTATTTTTAACTATAAAATTTAGTCAACATAATGATATCGCTGCTGCACGAATGTGAAGCAGGATATTTTCTATCACCTTGATCTCACGTTGAAAATTACAGTTATGTCACCAAGTAGAGAACCAGTGTATAACAGTATGGAATTTCAAGGCTGTCAGCTTGAAAGGAAAAAAAAAAAAAGAAACCTACTATTGTCCTAATATCTTATGATGTTCTGTAGGAAGTTTGATAGGGAATGCACAAAATACTGGTTTCTTCAATTGATCTTGAAAATGAGAGTAAAGGAAGCTGAAAATATTACCATCCTTAATACACGAAGAGAAACATTTTGGAAATTGCTTTTTGGAAAGAAATAATGTTTGGTTGTCTCTGTCCAAGGGAAGACAGTTTCACAGCTTCTCAATGAATGAATATAATGCCTTTATAAACAGATGTTGGGTGTTTCAGTGATCCAGCCAATGAAAAGGTAATATTTCAATCCAACAGCTGTGATGAGAGAATTAAATAAGGCACACCATTACTGAGCTGATAAATGCAGTAGCCTAATATTGAGATTGTAATATAGTAGTAGTAGACAAATGATTCAGGATAGATTTGTAAGGGGAAAATATACCAGAAAACAGATTAATTTATTCCTTTTTTTGAAGATACTCAGGGTAACTATAGCTGTCATTTTATTTATTTATTTTTAATGATATGCCCCATATACTGCTATTAAGCCATCTACACCTAAAAAACAAAAATCTCTGGGAAGTCAGCCATCATTGGTTGTGGCTGAATAAATTACCAAAATTATACATCTATTCTTCAGTATTTGCAGTACCTTCTAAAGAAATAAATGCTCCCTAATCAGATTTCCAATGAGTTAGCTACTGTTCAGAGAGAGAACATCTAAGTGGTGCCATAAATCCCTGTGTCTGCTACCACACCAAACAACAAATTCTCTAGGTCATTCAAATGCATATATCTTAAATCTATCTGTGTCCCTTATTTTTAAAGTCTCTCAAACCACCTGCAGTTCAGGAGAGTTCCATTATCCTATTCTTTCCCACTGAGAAAACTCTTTGTTGGGGGGCACTCTTCTTCATCCTTCTCAATATAGTTCTAGGATCCAAACTTCACATGTGAATTAGAACTCTCTTGGATGGACAGTTACTTATGCTATGGATGCTTATCCCTAGCAGCAAAACCTCCAAAACATTCATTATGTTCTAAAAATACATTAACCTAAAACACAATGTGCTTTGCACATTTTTTTTCCTCATGATAATTATGATATAATCATTTATTTTGGATATTCTTTCTTCAACTTTACTTTTGTTGCATGGTCATTTTTCATTTAACTGTTTTAATCCAACTTTTAATTCCTTCTTCACACTCAAGCATTTTTAAGGCACTGGATTCTGCTCTTCATAGAAGGAATGTCTGATTGACTGGTCCAGTGGAAAGAGAAAATAATACCAACGTGGGAGAAGGGAGAAACCGGATTATTTAATTTTAACCATGTCTAGAGGATGACAAAGAAGCCACCAGACAGGATACGGTCCTGCAAGGGGATCATATCTCTCTGAATTGTCCAATACTATAAAAATCTTAATGCAAAATTAAAAACCTTGTTATAGTCAGTTTATTAGATCAAAACTTGCCATCAGTTTATATGACACAGCTATAATTTTAGATTCTACAATTTTTAAAAAATTATCTGAATCAAATTATGTATAATGTGTTAAGGGATATTTAATAATCCAGTCAGGAATGGTGACACCTGCAATACCAGATACTCAGGAGGCTGAGGCAGAAGGATCTCAAGTTTGAGGTCTGACTGGGCAATTTAACAACTTTTATTTTTGTTTTTTAAATTGTTAACAACTTTATTGAGATATAATTTATGTGCCATAACAGGTACTATTTTAAGTTTACAATTGAATGGATCTGAGTATATTTACACAGTTGTGAGACTATCACTACAGTGCAGTTTTAGAAAACTCCCATCTCCCCTGAAAGAAACTTCATGCCAATTTACGGATAGTCCCCATTCCTGCCCCAGCAGGAATTTTAATTTTTTTTAATATTTATTTTTTAGTTATAGATGGACACACTATCTTTATTTTATTTTGTGTAGTGCTGAGGATCGAACTCAGTGCTTCATGCATGTTATGTGAGTGTTCTACCTCTGAGCCACAACCCCAACCCAGGAATTATAATTTTTTAAAGTTAAAAAAAGAAATTAAAAGGACTGAGGATGAAATTCAGTGGTAGTCATTGCCTAATAAGCACAAGGTCCCATATTTAACCCCCAATACTGAAAAAAAATTAAAAAAAAAACAAAAGAAGAAAGGAAAACAAATGAGAGAAGAATGAAAAGGAATGTTTATTGTTTTAATAATTTTAAAATGTAACCTTTTATCTATTTAAGAAGACTGAGGGAAAATTCAACCTCCTGTCATTTTTTGGTTATGTGGTTTTGGTTTTAAATCGTCTGTATGGGTCCATACCTACATTCATTAATTTATACATAGATACACTTCCTTTCATATTAAATGACAGAGTTTAATAGTCCTGATAAAATCTAGTCTGCAAACTTAAAAAAAAATCTCTCTGGCCCCTTAACAAAAATAATACATTGACTCCTTATGTTAAGGGAATATTTTAATAGAATCCCAAATTTAAAATATGGTTTAAAAATGTATCAGTATTTTATTAGAAAGAAGGTTTCTACATTCATACAATTAATGTTTCATAATAATTTTATCATGACCAACACAGCTTTATTTTGGGATCTAATGATGTATGATATGTGGCCATACTCTTTCCAGTGAAAATAGTTATTTGTGTAATTTTCATGATAAACTGACATTAATATTATATCAGTATAAAACTTATTTATTTCAAATAACACCTTCCTCAGCAAGGCCAATCCAGTTGCACAAGAAGTAAAGCTTTATCTAATCTCTTATGATTTGCAGTCTACTCATAAACTTTTCCCTTTATTTGCAGATACTTCTGTGAATGATGCTTACCCTTGCTATCAAAGGTCCTTGAAAGATCTGCTTCTTTATCTTTAGTTAATTCCTCTCAAATTAGGCATATTTTCTATCTTGTAATTCTGTCTCTTCTTCACTGTGCTGCTGAAACTTTAGTCATAGGTCATGGTGTTTTGGGAAATGTGTATGTCAGTTGTTGCACTTCTTACAATAACATTCAACTGGATTTTGCAGCCTGAGATAGTGTAGCCTTAGAATCACTGCTCTAGCAGTAGGACTAGAGCATCTATTCATCAATTAGACTCCTTTCATTGGATTTCAAATGACTTTCTGCCTTATTGGGAGAATTCCAATTCTCTTTGCATGTGCTAGAATATTCCATTGTACTCAAAGCAATCATGTTTCTTTTGAATAGTTCATTGCTAATTCATATTTTGTCACCACTTTCATTTCCCCCCAGGGAAACAAAACACAACTCTACCAAAATTTGTCTTGGAGATATTTCTAATAACAGATAGGTTGGTAAATTTGAATATACTTACACCTCTGTTTCATAGTTTCAGGGTTCTGTTTCATAGAACTCTGAATCATACTTATTGTACCAAATTAAATTACTGAACTCATGTTGTTGCTATTGTTGTTTTTGTTTGGTTTGGTTTTGGTACCAGGGATTAGTACCCAGAGGCATTTAATCACCACATCCCCAGATAGTTTTATATTTTTATTTGAGAAAGGGCTTCATTAAGTCCTTTAAGACCTTTCTAAGCTGCTAAAGCTGGTCTGGAATTTGCAACCCTCCTACTTCAGTCTCCTTAATCACTTGGTTTATAGGCATGCCTCACAAGAGAAATTCATGGTTTTAAGATTAGTAAATTTGTAGATTTCCCTTTCTAGGGTTAGAGTGTCTATAACCTATTACAAATTATTCAGTGTTAATTTAATTTAGTCTCAAATTATAATTCTGCCAATAAGTTAATCTAAAAATAAATGTTTACAGACATTTAAATGATGAAATTACTTAACTCACCATATATAATGTTTCAAAACCCTGAGAGAAATTTAAATATAAGGAGTCTTACTAAATGCTATGAAAAGGTTGGGAGTTACAGAATATCCTCAGAACACAGTGCAAAACTGATACATAACTTGATTAGTTATTAAAAGTTTTCTTTTATTTACAGTTGGATTCCATACAATTTCATTAATAAGCATTTATTGATATCTATTTTGAAATTTTTATAAAGAACATCTAGCTTTCTTTTCAAGGATTCTGCTATCATTGTTACAGTACCCATCATAAAGCGAAACAAAGGACTATAAAGGGTTTCACATATTTTTTATCCATGCGAATGCTGAGAAAAGCTTCAGGGAGAAACTCATGTTTAAACTGTGAAGAATGGTAACATTCTGAAAAACACAGTTGGAGTGAAATAGACTTTAAGATGCCCAACCATGGAGACAAAAGTTTGGCATTTGAGATTATAGGGTAATTTCAGAATAAATGTATAGTTTTGTTTAATTAATATATATAGTGAAAAAGAAGTAAAAACAGCAGATACATACTACACGATGTCTTGAATGCCCAGAGAATTTTTTTTATATTATAAGATAAGAAGAGACTATAGCATTGTTTTAGACTGAAGAATATAAGATTGGAATTTTAAAAAGGATTAGAAAGAGTTGCATACATTATTTAAAGGGAAGTTAATATTTTATTTATTTCCTTAATATACCTCTTTTTAGTTTACATTGAAAATTGGATCATTGGTGAAGTTGCTGGTTTGACATTATTGTAAAGGTATTCTAGATCAGGAAAGCAGGGAATAAAGTACTTTTGGGCTATCGCCACTTTTGAAATTTTATGCACTCTGATATATTTATATAACAGAATAATAACAGCACTTTTGTGCTCCATAAAAGGGTCCATGCTGCTGCACTTCATAAACTGGTCCATATCTCCATGCTATAACCAACCCAATGGCATACTTCCTAAAATTACTCAGTCAAGGTGAAAATAAAACTAATAATAGAAGCGATTTGGTAGAGAAGAGGATCTAAGGATTGACAGATTTAAACCTCAAACAAGTTATTTGTTTTTAATATACTGATAGCTTTAATAAACTAACAACTTCAAAAGTCAAATGCATGTCTTATGTCACTATTATGAAAGATACTTTATTTAAATAAAGAATATAGTCATTAGAAACATATGGAATCTTACAACCCTTATTTATGTGTAGTTCTGGTGTTCATTGTTTTCCAGAATGCTTTTCTTCTGTGTTAGGTTATAGGCAGGCAGTAGATTATTTTATGACTTTCACTTCTTTCAAGAAAGCAAACATTCCTATAAATTGCATTGTAAAGATGTGATTTACTTGCTTCCTAATGTAAAATATGATTTCTAAGTCTTCTTTGAAGCACTGAAATTTCAATTAGTGGAGACATTTTCTAAGCATACAGACAACAAAATCAAATCCCATATTTTGAAAGAGATTGTGTATGGGCATATGTGCCCATTTGTGTATTTATGTGAAAAAAGAAAACATGATTCATATTGAATATCAGAGAAAAGGCATATTTTGGATAATAGGATTTATGAATTTAAGGATGAGGTCTTCTGCTTTTGTTACTGTTGTTGCTGTTATTTGCTAAAGCCTCATTATCAATCTCTCTCTGTCTAGATTATCATATATTAATCATGGATCGGTATACTTTAGTGGTCAGTCAGTTATGATTCAGAAGTTTAGAGAAGGTTCCTGAATGATTTGAGCCAGTAGGTTTTTGGCAAGGGGATCTTGTAGGCATTAAAACATGCCTTACCAGCCAGGCATTTACACGTATATAATACATATTTCCTCATTGCATTTGACTTCAATGTTAATTAGAACTGGGTAACCAATCCCTTCTCAATTGTTTTAACAGTATGCACAGAGCTTTCTTCATGTTCAGGGATGTGTCAGAACTTTCAAATTCTCCTCCCCAAATCTTCCTTCTACATTTTTCTCTTGTGTCTTGTTTGTTCATACTCATAGTTTGCATGCATCCTGAGCAAACTCCATGTTGATCAATTATTTCTGAGATTTTTTTTTACAAATACCTAGGATAGCTGAGCATGGTGGCTCACACCTGTGATCCAGTGACACAGAAGGATCACAAGCTCAAGGTCAACCTAAGCATGTTGGTGAGAATCTGCCTCAAAATAAAAAAATAAATAAATTAAAAGTTTATGCCTGCAGTGTCTAGGAGATTTCTGACTTGCACAGCTACTGTGGGTGTGTGTCTGTTATTTTTCAGGGTTTTCACAGAGCCTAGCATTTAGAGTAATTCAAGTTACTAAGGTCCACCTGTTCTTGAATAAATAGTCTTCCAATTGTGGCAATTTTTAAATTAATTCCAAGAATTCTTCAAAAAGTGGAATTTTGACAATTTTTTCAGTGATTTTAGTTGTTTTTATGTAGAAACAGTTTTACAAGGTCTGTATTCAGCAATTCTCAAAGTCTGACACTTAAACCCTGATCTTGTAATATGATGGAGCAAGGCTTTACAAATATGCATTACCCATCTCCCCCAGTCACACACCATCTGCATACAGTTACCACACAGTTATTCAAGTTAGAGTGGACTGATTACGTTAAATATCTCACCATACAATCTCTTTACCTCTGAACATTGCTACATTATCTCAAGGCTTTTTGAAGAACATCTCATATTCAAGCCTTATTTTCCCCAAATCCCCAAAGCTCATATCCTTCTCACAAAGGAAAATGCATTTTCCATCTGCAAGAGTTCCATAGTCTTAACAGTTCTACCATTTTTCAGAAGTCCAATTTGAAATCTCCTCTAGGACTCAAGGAAACTCTTGGCTGTGAGGTCCTGTAAAATCAAAATCAAAAACAATTTATATGTACCCAATACACAGTGGCACATTATATCATAAGCATTCTCATTCCAAAAGGTAGATATATGGGGCATAGAAAGAAGAGATAGGACAAAAATAATTGAAAATCCAGCTGGACAAACAGATCCTACAACACTTTGTGCAGCAGGAGGACACATGGATTGTGTTATTTCCAAATGCTTTACTAGCTCCACCCCTTTGGCCTTGAAAGTTGCACCACACAAGTATTCTCTTTCAACCTGTCTTCTGTAGCCAACAGCTTTTTTTGGCAAACTATCTGCATTACTGGCATCTCTTAATTCCTTGGCTCTCCATTCCTCCATTGGCTTCATCTTCACAGCCTTACACATCACCACCTAAATGACAGCCCAGAGGGACTTCAACTCTGCTTCACTTTGCCTGGCCTCATCAAGCCTTCCTGTGGAATCTCAGTGGAAACCCACATAAATTTTTAGTTTAAACATATTTTATTTGGGCAGAAACAGGATCATGTAGATGATGCCAGGGTCTGCTCTTAGCTCATGCAGTAGCTGAATTCTGGTTGCAGTGGACTCTGAGCGACTGACTGCATGCCTCAACATGGTAAAAGAACTTTCTAGAACCCCTGTACAAGCAAGTCACATGATGCCTTATTAAAAGAATATTTCCTTCTACAACTTTAATCCAGCAATATGTGTGGTCTAGCAAACTCATGAGATGCCCTTAAGACATTTCTACTAGCGTCTCTGTGCAAAGTACTTAGTATCTTCTTATGGGCTGTAATCTCTTCAACAAGCATAAATTTATTGGCCCCAGTTTTACGTGGAACTTTATTGGTTAAGTTGAAAAAATCTTTACCTTTGTTTTCTGTTCTTTATTCTCAGAGTAAACTTGTCTAAAAGCTGCCAGTAATAATATCTAAGCCAGTGACTGAAATTTTCTCTGCCAGGTTAATGGAGCTATCACTTTTAACTTCAGCTTCACACAAAATTTCAGAACGTTGGCAAAATGTAGGGAATTTATTTGCAGAAAATAATAGGAGTAACCTTTAGTCCAATTCCCATTGGAGTTCTTATTTTCCTGTAAAATCTCATGAGAATGGTATTTCCTATCTGCATTCTGGTCTTCTGAGCTCCCACTAGAATTTCCTTTTAAGCTTTTCTTACAACATTTTTGTCCCCCAAAAGCACATGGGTAAGACCATCAAAAGCTTTTCCATTTTGCTTTTCTAAACCTTTCTCAATTCCTCACAAAAACCACCTCTGAAGGCTTCTGAATCACATGGTCAGCTCAGTGATAGTAAAGATCCTATTTATGATGCCAATTTGTGTTTTAGTCAGCTTTTTATATCTGTGACCAAATTATCTGACAAAAACAATTTAGAGGGGAAAAAGTTTATTTGAGGCATGTGTCTTCAGATGACTCAGTCCTTAGATGGCTGATTCCTTTACTATGAGTCTAAGGTATGGCAGAATATAATGGAGAAGGAATATGACAAAGGGAAGTTGCTTCCATCACAGTTGGTATGGAAGCAGTTTGGCAGAAAATGACTTCAGAGAAAATGCACCCTTTCAGGGAACCTCCCATGTGACCTGTCTATTACAGCCATACCCCACCAACATAAATTACTACCCAGTCATTCAAAGTAGGATGGACTGGTTATGTCTCAGCTCTCACAATCTAATCATGTAAACCCTAAATGTCCGTGCATTAACACAGGGACTTTTAGAAGCACACAACATATCTAAATTATAACACATCCTGTTAAATTAAATAAAATGTTACACAGAAATTCACCGGCTTTGATGAATATTCTAAAATCCTCCATGAGCCTGCATTTAAGTCACTGTTAGCATTTAATGTTTTCTCAATATATTCACTAAGGAAATATAATATATGGAAATAAATATTTAAAAGATTATATTCAAGAATCAACATTTTCATGTTGTTTGGTGAGCCTAGGGAAGATAATATTCTAAGTGATTTGATGCAACATAGAACTGAAGAAGACTTATCACTTTTTATGGTTTAGATATAAGGTGTCCCCCAAAAGCTCATGGTAAGACAATGCATGAAAATTTAGAGATAAAATAACTGAATTGAGAGTCTTAACCTAATCAGTACATGAATCCACTTGAATGGAATTAATCCAGTGGTTACTGCAAACAGGTAGGGTGTAGCTATAGGAGACATGTCACTGAAGTGTGCCTTCATGATTTATATTTTGTGCCTCTTGAACAGAACTCTTCTCTCTCTACTTCCTGATTGTCATCTCCTGGGCCATGTTCTTCCTTCATACATTTCTGCCATGACGTTCTGCCTTACCTTAGGTCCAGAGCAATAGAATGAGCTGTTTGTACACTGAGACCTCTATTCTCTGTTTGTCCCAAATAACCTTTTTCTCTTCCAAAATTGTTCTTGTAAGGTCTTTTGGTCACAGTGGTGGAAAAACAAAACAAAAACAGCAAGAAAAACAAAAAAAATAGACTAAAACAATACTTAGAACACACTCATTTCTTGGGCTTATTCCACAGCCATGGTTGGGGTCGGGCATACACCTGAGATCTGAATGTACAAGAGTGTTGAAGAACTCATACTTTCTTTTTCATTTTTTAAGTGACATAAATGTAGAAGTAGACACACAATAAGGAAATACAAAATTTAAGTTCAGGCACAGGTTTGAGCTACTCAGACAAAGACTGGAAAATATCAGAACATGAAAATGATAGTTAAATTTTATTTTGTTAGGTGATATATATATATATATATATATATATATATATATATTATTTATATTTATTTATAGGGTAGAGTGAAATGATCCCATTGAAGCTTTGGCTTGATAAAAGGAAAGTTATTTATCATCCTTCAAGTAAAAGACAATCCAAAAGCCTGGATAACTTATTGTCAGTCACTTCAGTAAGAAACCTGGAGTAAATTGAAGCCAAACATGTTCTCCTCTGTCAGTTATATAGTTTCTTATTCTATTAAGAAGAATGGAATTTAAAAAATTAAAGCAAAAATTATAAAACAAAAATTTGTTTTAATACAAAATAAAACCATAAAAACCATAGACACTTTATGCATAGTAAAAAAAAAAGATAATAAAAACTATTTATGGAGTTCTAACCGAATACACCATTTTAATGTCTTTAGAAAAAATTAACACAAGTCAAAAATAACCCTCAAGACTGTTTCATTAATACCCTTAATATAAATGAGAAAACAGAGGTGTAGATAGTTATGGAAAGAGAGTTATATAAATTGGTCCATATAGATGGTGCTTTGAGAGGGAAAAAGAAATGCAAAACCTTTGAACGTCATATGGTTATCTAGAATTGTGTTTCTTCAAAGAATATCTGTTGTGAAGCCTGGAAGACCCATATTCACATTGTTGGTGTCTTTCTTTGATTAATGGGTTCAGAAAATTTTAGCTAAATTCCTTGGGTGTTATACTAAAAAAAAAAAAAAAAATGTGTCCTCCATTGATTTTAAAGATGCTATGAGAAAAAGTAAAGAATAAACAGTACTCAGAAAACTATAGTGGAATATGTTAAATAATTTAATCCTTAATTCAAGATTTAGTAAAGATGAATTGGTTGTTCTACAACAAATAAATAATAGACTTTTAGCTGGGTATAGTGGCACATGCCTTTAATTCAAGCAACTCAGGAAGCTCAGGCTGGAGAATCAAAAGTTTGAGGCCAATCTCAGCAACTCAAGGAGGCCCTAAGTAAATTAGTGAGGCCCTTCTCAAAATAAAAAATTAAAAGGGCTTGGGATTTGGTTCAGTGGTCAAGAGTCCATGGGTTCAATTCCTAATGCACATCCCCCACCCTCCCACCACAAAGAAAATAATAGACTTTTTTATTAAACTTCCAAATTTTTCAGGTTTCTTCTTTTAACAGATCTTGGGGGTGTATGCCAGATGCAAACATTAAAAACAAATGTTTATTACAGAAGATAAGAAGAATTTAATTTATACATATTATCACATATTTCAGAAAGAGAAAATAGATACAACAAAGGTAGAGAACAAATATGAATAAAATATTTTAGGAAAATATCCTCAAATAAGAAAAAAAGAAAAATTAGGATTGATACATAAATCAAATGTCTAGGTAGATTTAAATCATCATGTCAATTAAGAAGTATTCTTGGAAAATATTTTGACTTAAAAGAACAAGAATCTTTTGGAGGACCAGGAAAAACAAAATTATATGAAATGTAAATCATTTATAAAAAGTTTCAAAAGGTAGTTTGCTTTCTGATGTATTATGTTAAAAAAATAGTGCTCACTTCAGATAATTTCATTTTTTTTCTATTCTAAAGAACCAGGTTTCTCTATGCATAAACAATAACCACTAAAAATTCTATCTGCTGTTACTGTTGTATTATTTACAACAGTTGTATTATTTACTATTGTATTACTGCTGTTGTATTTCTCAGAAAGAAAATTTACAAAAAGAAAATTTATAGATAAATTTTTATGACATTCAAAAGACAAAACAAAAGACCCTAGCAAAATCAGCATCCTAGAAACGTCTAGGTTTGTTGTTATTGTTGTTGTTGCTTGTTTGTTTGTTTGTCTTTGGTTTTTAAAATTTTCTTTGGTTAGAGAATGACATTGGCAGATTTTTATGCCATTAATTTAGAAGTAATTGATAAAATTGAGAAGGAGCGCATCACTAATGAAGAAAAAGAAAAGAGAAGCCTTGCAAGGTACAATTGTGCATACCAGTTATCCCAGTGACTTAGGAGGCTGAAATAAGAGGACCACATGTTCAAGGACAGTTTTCGGTAATTTAGCAAGTCTCTAAGTAACTTGGAAAGACTTTTGTCTCAATAAATAAATAAATAAATAGTTAGATAAGAAAAAGACTGGGGATGTGTGTCAGGGGTAAGATGCCTGGGGTTCAATATTAGTACCTAAAAAGGATGGAGTTTTATGTAGGTCGCTGGTGAGCCCTTGCCTAGCAGGCATGAATGAGGTCATAGATTCAATATACAGCAATGCACATGCACAGAATGAAAATAAGAAAAGAAAATTACAAAGAAAATGAAGAATGAAAGACATTAAATATAGAACGGGCAGGTAATATAATACAATTATGAACTATCATGATTGTTTTTATTTCCTTTTAAAGGATTTATTATATATTGCTGAAAATTCAATATAGCCATAGGCACAGTCTGGGGAATCCCCTTGATTTTTACCCTTGCAAGAAAATAAAAAGAAAAATGGGAAGCAATGCACAGGAAAGGAGAATACTAGCAATTCTAAAGTTATCATTTCCATTTCTATTAAAAAGTGCCTCTACGTTTATATTTCTGAACTATTTTACATGACAATTTTAACATTACAATTTTTCAGGTAAAAATAATGGAAGGATATTTTTGTGCTTTCCATCTGATTATAAAAATGCAATGAACTACCAGATTTGCTGAATTGTTTGGGGAACATATTTTGTGCTCTCCAAATTAAAAAAAAATTAATTCAAAAATAATGCATGAATAAATTACATGCAGTGAGATCACAATAAAACACTTTCTTCATTGAAACGTGCTCCGTATGTGACAGATGTTTTGACAACCACACTTATTATCTCTGTATGCATCCCTCTCTGTCCTTCCTTTTACTAACATCCACTGACAGGCAGTGATCAGTGTTAGCAAACAACTCCACTGGTGCTGAGCATTCACCCAGCCAGCCTCCTGCAGTTTACAGGCAAAACAAAAATCCTTCGTTGAATAACTGAATAATTAATTAAACTTGGAAAGTCTATTCTGCCGTTCTTACTGAAATTGAAAGGACAATAACTTAACCTGTGATGGTATGCCTGAAAAAACAAGGACCATATGTAAATGAACATTAATGCTATGTTGCAATATGCTTTGCCTGCCTGCTAGCAAACTGCTAATGTAATTGTGGAAAAAAAAGAAAAGAAGAAGAAGAAGAAGAAAATTGCCCTTTGAGTTTTTATCATTGTCATGTAAGATTTATTAAACACTGATAGTTTTGTTTAGATAGGTCTTTTCTGAGCAAGTTTTATAAGCCCTGACATTTAAGAGCTAGAATTTTAAACCAACCAATGTTGATAAAGTTGATTGTAAAATTGTGGTACTTGAATAAAAAGAAATTAAAAAATTGGATGTGGAAAAGGAAGTAATGTTAAGGGCAGAACAAAAAAATAAAATAAAATAAATAACCATTGTTTTTTAGTTCTAGGAGAGCTAAAGCTGTAGTAGGAAAAGAAATGTGTGCCCCCCAAATACCTAACCTTCAATGTGTATTCTTATATACTAACAAATAAATATAATTAAGAAAACTAGTTTGAAGTATGGACAAAGCTCGAGATGAAGCAAAATATGTAAGTTATAGTCATGATTTGACAGAAGGTTATCCCAGGAAGAAGTAAAAATTGTACAACTATTTGATGGGGGAAGGAGTTTGAGACTCTTAAGACTTATCTAGAATTGTTTTATTTTGATTGTCAGTGGTCAATGGTAAGTATTTATTTTAATTAAAGTTTCAAAAGATGTTTCTTCCATGAGCAGCCAGGATTGTCTCTCAGTAGATAATCTTCATAAATGGTATGATAGAGAAGAAAGTAAATGAAACTAGAGAAAACATTGGTTGTTTTACAATACACTTAAAATCACATTCAATTTAGAATTTTACATTCTTTTTTGTACTGAATTGTTTACAAAAATTTGGAGAACAAGCCACCAGCTTTAATGGTAAAGATGAGTAAATCTTTACTTTAATGAGTAAAGATAAAATAATTACACCTCATATTTTTTTTTCATGTCTTCACTTTCTTTCTCAATGGGTTCTGTTTTTGTTACTATTCTATTTAAAATGATGTTTCTTCAGATTCATAAGCATTTCTATGAATTAGGTCATGCAACATTACACTCAACTCATCAATACATACTAATTTTGTTTGTTAGAACAATGCTGTTCTAACCTGGTGAGAATCTGGCATGTTCATGCTATGAAGAGAAAGACCAAATAAGAAAATACAGTGTATGTGTTTTTGTTCAACCTCATGAAGACATGCCATTTCTTAAAGAATCTCCCAGGCTGGAAGACCCATGAGACCAATTCATAAAGCTTTTATCACTGTCAGGACTATTTCAAATTTCAATTAGAAAGTCCAAGCAGCTGATGTACTGAAGTTTTCTCCATAAGCTGACTCTTCAAATGAAGCCTATTAGTTGTGGCTTATTGGTGCAATAGGAAATGCAATTTCCTTTCATTTGTGAAAAATTAACCTTTCATAATGATGGGGAGGAATGTACAGGGTGAAGACTCTTTATCTGAAATGTGTTCATAGGTCATCACTCAGCTTTACCTAATGGAATTAGATGATCTTCATCAAGGCCAGGCTAAGAACAACACACAATTGTACAGTTTCAATTTACTAATTTCTTAATCTGAAAGACAGTATGAAAATTGAAACTGGATATTAAAATGCATAAATAGTAGAGTTAGGAGAAATTCAGAAAGCACAAAGGCCATATGGGAGTGAAATTACCAAATCTGTGTTTCTGATTGCTGAGTTCAAGAAAGCACGCTATCAAACATATCCTAACTTAGTGAGATGGTTGGTCAGATGAATGTTCATCATGTGTTGATCATGACTTTTTAATTTATTTTTCTTATAAGCAATACCAACTCTCTTTTGTCTGCAAGTGGTGAGTAATAGCTGAGAGAAGAGAGATGTTTTGATTCTCTTTGGGAGTTTTATATTAAACAAGAATTATAGTTCAATGCTTTCTGAAATTTTGTTTTAGAAGATTTTGGTGATGCTGAGACTTAGATCTGTTATTTTTTTTCTTCTGAGATGGGATCTCACTGTTTTTCCCTAGCTGGTCTCCAATTCTTGGTCTTGGACTCAAGCAATTTTTTTTAGTGCCAGCCTCCCAAGTAGCTCGGACTAAGGACATGTGCCCCCACACCCAGCAACCACTTACATTTTTGACCTATAATTATATTCTCAAGTTCTACAATTTAGAGGAAGTTGATAAACATGTTATATTCCAATTTAAAATTCTTATGCTTTCGGTCACTTAACTACACATCTATGTTTACATCAGTCAATAAAAGAGATATAAATAACAATATGGGCTTATTAAACAGACCAAGAAAAACATTAAAAATACATCAAAAAACAGATGACAAAGTAGAAACATATTTAGATTAGAAAATAAATGAACACATTTAAGTAAATTTGGGAAAATAAATTAATAGCCTGAATATTTAATTGTTCAACAAGTAGTTTTAGATTATTAAATGTGCTTCTTGATTATTTTTAAATATATCACCAAATAATTTTTAAATAAAAATATCAGGTACAGATGACCGATTATAGTTCACAAATCCATCAAGCAAAAGGATATTTGTGAGAATGACCTATCACTAATGTTTATAACTTATTCAAAATAATGGTATGTTTTTATATAACTAAATTTTTTTTATTTTTTTGCTGTAAGTTAAATTTACTGAAAGATATTTTAAACATACTAATTCTGTACCACTTTAAAGATATAAGAAAGTTTGCATGTTTCTAGAAAAAAAATTCCTACATTTTCAAAATTCAACTTGAGGGAAATTAAAAATTATTTCAATATTATGACTCTGAAAACAGGGTGTAATTATGTATTGGTGAAAATTTGCTTATAAAGTTAACATAATCAATAATTTGTTCAATTCTCTCTGTTCTCATGCACTCTCATATTTACAGTATTGTAGAAAGCTAATGACAGATGAAATTAAAGATAAGGTACATATTATGTGAAGATATCTATCATTCAGATACACCTGGAGAAATTTTTGAACAAAAACTCAGAAGTTTTTCTCCTGACTGATAACATGACATCTAAGATTTGGCACCATTCCTTTTAAACTTTTGCCTTTATGCTGCAAGATTTTGGTATATTATAATTTAATTGTGATATAAAAACACATTAGGTGTATCCTCTTAATAATTTTTGAATGTTCAGTACATTATTTTTAACTACAAACAATGTTGCACAAGCAGTTGATATAATGTTTTGTCTGTATAAATGAAATTCCATACACATGATAGCAACATAAGCACCATTTTACTTTTTTTAAATTTGATTAGTTTATTTAAGCAGAATCCTGTACTGTTTCTTAAGTGAGTTCTTATACTTAGCATAACGTTTTTACATATGACAGAGATTCTTTCTGTTTTAAAGCTGAGTAATATTGTGCTGTATATATACATAGCAATTCATTACCCATTCATCAATTGACACACATTTGGGTTGTTTCTGCATCTTGGGGAGTTGTGAATTATTATACCATGAAAATACATAAATATATTTGAAACCTTGATTTCAGTAATTTTTTTCTTGCTTCATTCATATTAATTGTACAAATTCATTGCGACATTTCTATACACATATATGTCATATTTTGATAATGTTAAGCCTCCCTTCCCTCTCGTGCCCTCACCACTTTCACTCCACACTCTTGTCCACTTTTCTTTCCCTAATGGTCCATATCCTACTTTTGAGTCATCCATTTATTTATTTTTTATTTCAGTTTTCATGAATGAAAATAAACATGCAATACCTGACTTTTTAGGACTAGCTTGATCCATTTAACATGAACCTTTCCGTTTTATCCATTTTCCTTCAAATGACACTATTTCATTTTTCTTTTTGACTGAAAGAGTCTTCATTGCATGTATCCATTCATCTGTTGACAGGCACCTAGGGTAATTCCCTATTTTGAATATTGTGAACTATAATGAAATAAACACGAAAATGCAAGTATCTCTTTTGTATGCAGATTTCATTTCCTTAAAGATAAATACTCAGGAGTGATATAACTGGATCTTGATAGTTCTATCTGTTTTTTATGGAAACTCCATACCATTTTCGAGAGAGAATGTACTAGTTTGCATTGTTACTAACAATGCATAAATGTTACTTTTTCTTCACATCTTCACCAATACTTGTTTATCTATGTATCTATGTATGTATGTATGTATGTATCTATCTGTCTGTCTGTCTGTCTGTCTCACAACTATTTTGACTGGGTAGAGAAGGAATCTCAATGCCATTTTCATTTGCATTTCCCTGATGGCTACAGGTGTTGAGCATCTTTTGTATACTTAATGGCCACTTGTGCTTACTTCATAAATCCTTAAACCATTTTTTGAATTGTATTACTTGTTCTTTGGTTTTTACATTTTGTTTTTGTTGTTGTTTTGTTTTTGTTTGTTTGTTTTCTTTCTTTTGGGATATTGATCCTCTGTCATACAAACAGCTGGCAATGATTTTCTTCCCATTCTGTCTTTTCATTCTGTTCATTGGTTCTTTTGCTGCACAGAAGCTTTTGTACTGGCTGTGATCCCATTTGTTTTTTCATTATTTTATTTTCTTAATGATTGGACTCCAATTAAAAAAATCATTGCCTATACCAAATCTCAAAAGGGTCTCCCTACATTTTCTTAAAGTATATTCAACTTTCAGGTTTTATATTAAGGTCTTTGATCCATTTGAGTTGATTTTTGCACAAGTTGAGAGATAGCAGTCTAGTTTGAGTCTTGTACATGTGGACATCCACCTGCTATCTTTTATCAAATTATTTAGGCATATTTTTGAGAAAAAGTAGGGTACATGGGTTTATTTTTTTGTTTCTATTCCATTTATCCACATGCCTATTTTTATGCCAATGCTATTTGTATCACTGTGGTATATTTTTAAGTTAGATATTATGATGCTTACAGAATGACTCATTTGCTCAAGAATACTTTGGCTATTTGATGAATTTTTTGTTTTCAAATGAATTTTAGGATTATAATTTCTACTTCTATGAAGAATAACATTGGTATTCTGATGGTGATTGCATTGAATATTTAGAATACTTCCAGTTATGTGATCATTTTAGCGGTTTTAATTTTCTCAATTCAAGAATTGAAACATGACATTTATTACTACTATACAGCAGTTTGTATCTGAGCAAAAGAAAAATTCCATTCAAATATACTGTCCCACTTGGTAAAGAATAAATAGATGAAATCAAAGTTAAATAAGTATCATATATACATATATGGATAGAAATCAACAGAAAAGTATTATGTGTTTCTAAAGTATTACAGTAGAGATGAAATTATTGAAATAGATTATGATAAATAAGACCTAGGTCATGGGCTGAGATAAAATAATACAATGAGAAAGTCACACAGATCTTCAAATTCTATTCAGTTTTTATGTATTTTTTTTAATGGAAGTTTACACTACTTTATAATCCCCAATTTATTACAAGGATTATTTTTAAGGAAGAGAGTCTTTTCAAAGTGCGATTAGAAATGACTCAATACAAAGACAACTTCTGCACTTTACTGTAAGTCATAAAATAGTCCTTTAAATAAATTGTTTGGTGAATGAAATATATCAGGATTACTCTAAACTCTTTGTCCCTATTCTAAATTGCTAATTTTCTTCATCTTAGTCTATATATACAAGTTAAATATTTGTTACATTTTTCAGGGCTGAAAGCATTGAACACAACTCAAAAATATTGAACTACATCATCTGATAGCTACTATCAGTGTTTATTTTCTCTCAATGTGTAAGTTAATGAAGAAAACTCCCCAAGTCATATAAAGAAATGTTGAGTTTCAAAAAAAGGTAGCCACACTATTTTTTAAAATAAACCATCTAAATGCATTCCTATAAATTTAATTTGCTAAAAATAAAAAAGAAAAATTTTAGGGAATTCTCAATATGTCAACTGAATATGATGAAGATTGTTGTTGGATCTCTAAATCTAGATTAAGGAAAAATAAAATTATGAAGAATTGAAACAAGATAAAGTCATATGTATCATATAATATGAAACATGGAAATAGGAATGAGGGTATAATATATCAATAAGAGAAGCTTAAGAAAACACCTGTGGCTGTAACTCACTGGAGGCACTGGATTTGATCCTCAGCATCACATTAAAAATAAAATATATAAAATACAGGTATTATGTCTATCTAAAATAAAAATATTTTTAAAAAAGAAAAGCTTAAGAAAATGATTAAGGAGATGTAATAAATTATAAATTGAAGTTTCTGAAATTTAAAAAGTAGACTAGATAATTTAGAAAAAAAAATTGACAATTCTTATAATATTTAATTCTAAAAAACATTATCAATGAATACTAACATAAGTCAGTGTAAAGTTTAGAAATACAGGATATTTTTATATGCCAAATTTCCCATCACATACTAAAGCACTTGACTTTTCAAATACTTATTTGCAGATTGTGAAAATTTTGTTTTCAGTAACATGTATCATTATTTAGTTATTGTCACCCTCTGTGTGAAAATACTCAGGAAAGTAAACTTTTCATCCATCCCGAGAAGGAGTTAATTTTGTCTGGAGTATACAATGATGTCACTTCCATTTCCCTTGCCAGAGAATGACTTTGAAACATACACATTACCCACTCCCAACAATTAAGATGCTGGGGATAATCTGTGAGTGTGGGACATCTACATAGGAAAATTTCCAAAGCTGAAAATCAAAGTTCATCATGCTGTCATGTCTAACTAATTAGAACAAATAAATAAATTAATTTAAAAAAATAAAATATAAAAATACAAAAAAAAAGAGTTGAAAAAATGAAAAGCAGTCTTCTAATATTCTTCTAATTCTAATCCTGAGGCCAATCAAGGACAAAAAAGAAAGTTTACTAATGTTTGCTTTATAATTATAAAGCAACTGAAACCTTAAATAATGTATATCTACTTTGGCAATTTTTGCATGAGTAAATCAAAGAAAACAAAATCCCACTTTTGCAATTTTCATGGAGATTGATCATAAAACTAAGAGTGAGAAACAAACATGCAACATGACTGAGACTTGATATCCAGTAAAAATACGTGACAGATCCTTGCAGGTTTCTGATGTTGAAAAGTATCTCAGCTTCTTAAAATTTTTTTGCAAGAAGTGAGAAGTCCCTATCTTTAAAACAAACAGCCTCACATCTAACAAGACTTTTCACATATTTGACATAAGATATTGGGAATGAATACAATAAAAGCATAGTATTTTAGTGTTTTTCAACATTTTACAGAGTAATCTTTAGTAGTAGTAGTTTGGAAATACCAGTTTATTTACAGAAAAAGGGGTTCTATGTAAAATACATTTTTCTACATGACAACAATTCTCAAATTCTGATCTTATTTATTATATTAAAAGGTAGGTTTATATTGCTAACATATCACTATTCATTATGACAATGAATTATTGTGTCATATTCATCCTCTGAAATACTTTCTGTATCTGTTTCTTCCTGTAGTCTCTGACACCTTATTATCATGTGTCTTTGCATTTTTTCGGAGGCATATTGGTACACAGATTTTCAATGACCCTTTAGTTCATATCTCCTGAATCTCACATTAAATGATAACCCTTTCCTAAAACTTAGTGCCATGACCTGCATGATCATTAATTCAGAAATCGGAGAGGGGCAATGAGGAGGTAAAGAAAAAAACAAACCATCAAACAAAGAGAGAAAAAGCTGAGCACAGACGGTTCGGTTCTTTATCTCCTAATGAGGAACAAATGACCCAGAGCCAGCTCAGCATGTTTATTAAATATATTTGAAAATCAAAGGGATTTATTATGAGAGGGTTTCTTTAAAGCAAACAGAACCCAGTTTGTAGGTATGTGCAGCCTATTCTAATTATCAACTTTGCACTCATAATTCTTTACCACAGGAAACCTGTGTCTGAACTTAAGTTCAAGAAAGGATAGTCCTGTGGCAGGCATGGAACCTCCTTTTGAGCAGGGCATCACCATAGCAACTGGGCTGTCACATAGAGAGTTCCAGAAGAAGCATCACTTCTGTCATTGAACAGCTCAAGGACCATAATTCAGTAACCACTCCTGACAACTTAGGATTCTTATTATATCGCATTAAAATTTTAAATAGATGGATTCTGATCAAATGGATTTTGCTGAGGTTAATCATCTGACTGCTTTTCAAACTTTTGAATAGTTTTTATACCTCTGTTTACCCAAGTCTATCTCTCCCTAATTTTATGACTTACAGTTTTCCAGTATGAACAAGAGAAGGTACTACTTGGAACATGTAATGCAAAGGAGCTTTTCACATTCTCACAACTTCCTTTTCTGCTGCTTGATATCCTTCTTTCATTATGGCTCTTTCAATCATCAGGTCAGTTGATGCTGAACTTAAAGGCAAATTTCTTATGAATCATGCATTAGGATATTTATTAAGTAAAATCTTCATAGTATCTTCTGTTAGCATTGCTCACATAAGCATAACATTTTATTTCATGTTACACTTTATTGTATGAATTTTGCTTCCCTAGTAGGATGGTGGGTAGAAAGACCAAGACTGTGTAGCCGAGAGAGAATACAGGGCTGGAGCTGGGGGCTCAGTCGAAGTGCACTTGCCTAGCAGGTATGAGGCACTGGATTCAATTCTTAGCACCACATATATATAAATAAAAATAAAATAAAATAAATGTTTATTAACAACTAATTTAAAAAAAGAGAGAGAGAGAGAATACAACTATATCTCCAAGTACCATTGATACTGCCTGTTATTGTGACAAGTCCTTGCTTCCCTGAATGCTGAAGTATAGCACTAAAGAAACACGTTGAAACAAATGTAGAGTAGAAAGTAAAAGGCTTTTTAAAAAGACAGCAGAAATGACTTCCTTTCAGAGGAAGAAGCAGATCTGAAAGATGGAATCAATGGGAAGGGAAGGTCTTCTCCTTTTTATATCTAAGGTCTTCTTTTGTTCTTCTACATTTCTGTCGTTTAATTTGCTTATATCCCTCTATTCTGAATGTGGTGGGGGATGCAGGTGGGAAGGCCAAAAAGTGGAAGACAGGTGGGCTTAAGTTGAGGGGAGGAGGGTGATCTGGGCAGAAAGGGCCTAGGGTGATTTGACGATCATTTCCCTGTCTTACTGGGAGCTGTTTCATTAACAGTTCTTTGGGATGGGCCTAGGCCTTGAAAACATTAACATATATTAGTTTGTTTTGTTTTGTTTTGTTTTGAAATAGTGGATGTTTTGGACAAATGCAACATTTCAGGATCCGAGATACTGTTCTGGTTTCCCAGGCTCAGATGGACTCCGTTTTCTTTATTAGACTCTATATTATACCTGATTTACCTATCTACACTAACTGCTATCTTTAAATCTGGCTTTACCATGAGGGCAGAAGAATTAAACACACATGGTTATTTCTATCACAGAGTCCATTCTAGCAAGGAAACCTATATTAGTTTGTTTTGTTTTGTTTTGTTTTGTTTTGTTTTGAAATAGTGCATGTTTTGGACAAATGCAATTTAAAGACAACTTTGCCATGGAAAGAATGTGTACTTCATCATGTTTAAGCTGCCACACTCATTTTCTCGCATGTCCTGGTACTCTAAGATTGTATGAAACACACCTCCCCGTCAAGGACTACCAGAGGGACAGTTTACTATGAAGCATAATCTGACTGTAGTGAAATATGATATTACCGGACTTAACATGGACCTGTCAAATTCAGCCTCAACTCCTGGCATTGTCTCCAGAAAAGTGAAGTAGTATTTGATTGATCTGTGTCACTGCTGAATGTTTGATATCGCTCAACCCCTGGTTTCAAAGCTTTGAATGAGTTGATGCCTATCAATCAACATATATATGGATATGTGTATGTAGTGGGGTGTGTGTGTGTGTGTGTGTGTGTGTGTGTGTGTGTATGGGTGTGTGTGTGTGAATTTCTGACAGTCCTATGGCATTATTATTATAGAATCTTTTGTGATATAAGTCAAATGTACCGACTTCAAATGTAACCCCTGTGATACATTAAATTTTGGATATGTGCAATTTAACTTACATTTCAAAATTTAGTATACAAATTTGTGTTCAAGTAATAAAAGTTTGAATAATTTTACTTTCATTGCCTAACTATAAAATTTTTGAAATTTGTAAGTTGTAAGAAAACAATAGGGAATGACAGGCATGGTGGCATAATCCCTGCAACTTGGGAGGTTGAGGTAGGAGGATCACAAGTTCAAAGCCAGCCTTAGTAACTTAGCAAGGCCCTGTCTCAAATAAGGGCTGGGGATGTGGGTCAGTGTGCAGTTATTAAGTGCCCCTAAGTACAATACCTAGTACTAAAAAAGAAAAGAAAAAAATTTGAGGATGTAATTCACTGGTATAGTGCTTGCTTAGTATATATGAAGCCCTGAGATCAGTCCACAGTACTGCCAAAGGAAAAAAAAAAAGCAATTATAAAGGGTGAAACATGTTCTAATAAACAGTTTTTATCATTACTAATTTTACATACAACTGACTTTTGAAATATCTGGTTCATTGTTAATTCAAATTTGTGAATGACATTTTGGTGAAAAATGGGAAGTCTTGTAGAGAAAGCTAGTTTATTTTGTTGTCCATTTTTATTTCTAAACAAGAATATGAATTATTCAACATCATGTAGTTAATTACTTTATATCATATTTCTTAAAATCTGAGATTTTAGACATTCAGCAGTAACTAATATTTTTTGCATGATGAATAAAGAAAACATAAATGCTTCAAGCTGAACCAATGAAGAGAATGATTTATGCTATTTTTAAAACTGAATACTCGTTTGAAAGATCCATTTTATTTTTAAATAAAGATTTTTAAAAATTATTTATTACTCCTGAATTGACTAAGAAGGAAATGAGGAACAAAATTATTTGTGTTAAGATATCCCTAAACATCTTCATGATGATTGTTAAACTCTTTTAAATAACTTTTTAAAGTCAAAGTAGTTGATGTTGTATTTTTCACATAACATCATTCTCCATGCCTTAAATACTGCTGGGTATAGAAAACTCTTAAAAAGCATTGAGTTGTGGTTTCTGAGGTTTCTTTTCAGGATTATGATACCCAGTTTGCAAATTTTCTGTACATAGAAGCAAGCAGTAAAAACAGTATTCTGCCTATCAAGAACCAACCATGATTAATAGATGAATTTTGATTTCAGAGATATTTTTATTAGTTGCTGAAATAAGCTATAGTAGTGTTTTTCTTCCAGTTAAAAATGCTAAACTCTTTTTGACAAAATGCATTTAGAGATTCTTTCTGAAATAAGACCTGCCATTGTTTTCTTAATCTTCATTGTGGAGGCAGTTTATTCTCATAAAATACCCTATAGATTTTTGCAAGGATGCATCTTTAAAATAAAAATGTCCTTGCAATTAACTTGAGTCATATGACTAGTTTTCATCAATAAAGTAAGCACAGAGAATGTGCCTCAATCTGGATTAAAGGACTTAATATCCATCATATCCCCAACTTCTTCCCTTTTTCTCTTCAGTCCTTAAACTCCACAGGCTGAATCCCTGAATTACATAATTAATGAGAACAAACCTTAGTGAAGATTTTTCTGCAAAGCCATTGAAGTTGAGAGGTTTTTATTTTTCTTTAATATGATCTTGGTAATGAGTCTAATGACAAATTTCCATGGAAATTGTGTTCTATATATTATGTGGGATAATTTTGAATCTGGAAAAAAAATTGTGTTCTAGTATATACTTCAAATTTATTTATGAAATGACCAAATTTCAGCTTTAAAGAAATCACTTTGATAATACTTGAAGTAAGAATGGTTAATCCTAATCCCCTGCTGCTGCTCTATTAAATACACAATGCTTTCAAGATCAGCAAATAAAACACAAAATACTTAAAGTAATTATATGAAAAGTTTGAAATATGAGAAAATGCTTTGGAGAAGTTGACAACTATAATGCTTAAGTAAAAAATAAAATAAAAATAAGTGGTAGTATTTTAATCAGTGATAAAAATTGCATTTGTTTTCTGAAGAGATATAAGTGGTATTTTCCCTTCCTGTTTATTTTTTTTTTTTTAACTTTTGGTGGTGTTGCTGGCACAATGTATTCAGAATGAGTAAAGTATAGCTCAGTAACAGAATGTCCCTGGGTTCTAGCCCTTCTCTTCTTGCCTCAGACTGATATCCATGTTTGAAGTGAAAAAGTTCTAATAAATAAATATCCATCTGTGCAGAGTTGAAAGGACTACTGTTCTTAAATCAACACTTTGTATTCAGTTAAAAAAAAAACAACACCTAAAAATACAAATACATGTTAAGCTCACAAAGCCTGAATTTATATGTAGATTTTAAATGTATCTTCCAAAATCAGTCTGTTTACACTCACACAATGTGAATTTTTAAATCAGTATTAGAGCAATATCACAAATACTTTAAAAATTGTAATCTAAGGACAGTTATCATTAGACTTAAAACACTTGAAATTTTATACAAATGAGTCACTTATGGTACCTAGTCCATATAATATTGGTTTAGTCCACTTTGTGACAAATTCTGTGTTTAATATGAAATGATAATAATATTACAATAGATTCTTATGTGATTTATGAAATATTCTCTTTAGTATTAGTTTTGTTGCATTACATCAAAAAAAAATTACAAAATGTGAATTCTGCCTATCCAAGAGCATAGGAGATCTTTGCATCTCCTTAGGTCTTCTTTAATTACTTTGTTTAGTGTTCTGTAGTTTTGCTTGTAGAGGTCATTTACCTCTTCTGTTAGATTGATTCCCAAGATTTTTTTTTTTGTGTGTGAATGGGGTAGATTACCTAATTTCTCTTTAAGTAGATTCATCTTTGATGTATAGAAACATGTTTGATTTATGTGTGTTAATTTTATATCCTTCTACTTTTCTGAATTCCTTTGTTCTAGAAGTTTTCTGGTGGAATTTTTGGATATTCTAAATATAGAATCATGTTGTCAGCAAGTAGTGACAGTTTGAGTTCTTCTTTTCCTATTTGTATTCCTTTAATTTCTTTCATCTGTCTAATTGCTCTGGCTAGAGTTTCTAGGACTATGGTGATAGAAGTAAATGATGTTGACCTTGTGTTAGCATAGATAGATTTAACAATGTTGGGGGCTGATTCTAGTATTCCTAGTTTTTCTAGTGTTTTGAATATGATGTGGTACAGTATTTAGTCAAATGCTTTTTCGGCATCTATTGAGATGGTCATATGATTCTTGCCTTTGAAACTATTAATGTGATGGATTATATTTACAGATTTCTGTACATTAAACAAAATTTGCATCCCTAGGATGAACCTCACTTGAACATGGTGCACTATCATTTAAAGATTTTTTTATGAGCTTTGACAGAATTTTATTGAAACTTTTTGAATCTATGTTCATCAAGGATATGGGTCTTAAGTTTCTTTCCTTAATGGGTCTTTGTCTGGTTATGATATCAGGGTGATATTAGCTTCATAGAATGAGTTTGGAAGGGTTTCCTTATTTTCTATTGCATGAAGTATTATGAGGAGTACTGATGTTAATTATTCTTTGACTATGTTGTAGAAGTTGGCTGAAAAACTGTCTGATCCTGGGCTTTTCTTGCTTTGTAGTCTTTCAATGGTGTCTTCTATTTCATTGAAAGTGTTATACAGATTTAAAGCAATTACCATTAAAATCCAAGTGGCATTCTTCATAGAAATGGAAAAAACAACCATGGAATTCATTTAAAAAAAAATAAGAGACTCAGAATAGCAAAAGCAATCCTTAGCAAGAAGAGTGAAGCAGGAGGTATCACAATACAAGACCTAAACTATACTACAGAATTATAGTAACAGAAATGGCATGGTATTGGCACCAAAATACCTATGTTTACCATAGGTACAGAATAGAAGACACAGAGACAAACCCACATGAATAAGTTATATCAAACTAGACAAAGGCACCAAAAACTTTACTTGGAGAACAACAGCTTCTTCAATAAATGGTGGTAGGGGAACTGAAAATCCATATGTAACAAAATGAAAATAAACCCTTATCTCTCACAATGTACAAAATTCAACTCAAAGTGGATCGAAGATTTAGGCACTAGAACAGAGACCCTGCACCTAATAGAAAGAAGAAAAAGTAGGCCCAAATCTTCACCATATCAGCTTTAAAACTGACTTCCTTAACAAAACTCCCAAAGCACAAGAAGTAAAAATCAAGAATCAATAAATGAGATAGATTCAAATTAAATGATTCTTCTTAGCAAAGGAAACAATCAATACATGAAAAGAGAGTCTACAAAATAGGAGAAAATCTTTACCACATTCAACTTACATACATCATTAATCTCCAGGATGTATAAAAAAGTAAAAAAAAAAAAAAAAAAACTCAACACCAACAAAACCAAATAACCCAATCATAAATGGGCTAAGGAAATGAACAGACACTTCACAGAAGATGAAACACAATTGATAAGAATCATGAAAAAAATGTTCAACATTTCTCATATTTAGAGAAATACAAGTCTAAAGTACTCTGAAATTTCATCTCATTACAATCAGAAAGGCCATCATCAAGAATCCAAGCAACAATAAACGTTGGCAAGATGTGTGGGAAAAGGTACACTCATACATTCCTGTTGGGACTACAAATTGGTGCAACCATTACTGAATGGAGTATGGAGATTCCTCAGAAAACTTGGAATAGAACCACCATTTGACCCAGCTATCCCACTTCTAAGATTATAATCAAAAGATTTAAAATCAGTGAATTACATTGATGGACCCACATTGATGTTTATAGCAACTCAATTCACAATAGCCAAAGTATGGAACCAACCTAGATGGCCTTCAGCAGATGAATGGATAAAGAAACTGTAGAAAGTTATTAGCCTTAAAGAAGAATAAAATGGATACAGCTGGAGAATATTATGCTAAGCAAAATAAGCCTATCCAGAAGAACCAAGGTGGAATGTTTTCTCTGATACACAGATGTTAATTCAGAATAAGGGATAGGAGTTTGGGAGGAATAAAGGCATTTTGAATTAGGTAGAGGAGAGTGAAGAGCTGGGATGTTGTATAGTGGTAGGAACAATAGTAGAATGAATTGGACATTATTACCTTATGTACATATATGATTACATGACCAATGTGATTCTACATCATGTAAAACCAGAAGAATGAGAAGTTATACTCCATTTATGTATGAGGTGTCAAAATTCATTCTATGTCATGTGTAGCTAATTAGTAAAAGTAAAATATATATATTTTTTCTGGCAGAAAGTTAAAAAATGAAAATGTTTATTATAGACAGAGTGCAATACTTATTTTAAGAAAGTGGGAACTTAGGTGCATGTCAGATTTCTATTAAGTAAAATAATTCTGCATTTACAAATATAAAATAAAATTTTCAAGATGTGTTGATGCTATTAATTTCAAAGAGGAGATTAACTTTCCTTAATCTTACAGTTTTTGAGATGCAGTATTAGGAACCAATTGCAAATGTTAATTCAAATCGGTTTAATTAGAAGAAAGGAAGCTGCTCCTCAGTGGTGTGTATGGAGAAAAATTTCAGTTAAGATTTTTCATTTAAAAATTATATTGATTTTACAAGAATATCACAACATCATGTTAAAACAGAATTTCAATACCTAAATATTCATGAAGGTTAAATATTGAATTATTACTGCAGGTTATTTTGAAATAATTTGAAAAGCTTTGAAATGAATTAAATATTTAACAGACTCACTGAAGATTAGATATATGTATTCAGAGTTTTCCATATCATATCCTCTTTTGTTTAATTTTTATCAGTGCATTATAGTTGTCATAAACTGGGATTCATTTGACATATTTTAAATGCAAATAACAGTTTGCTCCACTTAAAACCCCAGTAACTTCCTCTTCCTCTTCCTTCATCACTCCTATTGATCCTCTTCCTCTAAGTTTTACTTCTCTTTGTTTATCCATTTTAATATTACATTATACTTACATATAAAATTTTAATTCACTGTGATATATTCATGCATGCAAACAGTAGCTTGGTCAACTGTATTTCCTAGTTTGTTCCTTTTCTTAATCTCCTCCCTCTCCTCTGATTTTCCTGCTTCTACTCTAGTATTAACCCTTCTATTTTCATGAGATCTCTTCTTTTTATTACTAGCTTCTGTGTATAAGAGAAAACATTCAACTCTCAACTTTCAGAATCTGGCTTATTTCACATAGCATAATTTTCTTCAGCTTTATCTATTTACTAATAAAATATAAAATATGATAATTCTGTTCTTTTTTCTAACTGATTAGAAAAAAATATTGTGTATACATACCAGAGTGTTTTTCTGTTTTTTTTTTTTTTAAATCTATTTGTTTATTGACAGACATCCAGGCTGGTTCCATATATTTCCTCTTGTTGGCTCTGCTGCTATAGATATTTGGGATGCACATATCACTATAGTATACTGATGTTAGCTCTTTAGAATAAATACCAAGGCATGGGGTAGCTGGATCTTATGGTGGTTGCATTTCTAGACTTTTGAGGAATCTTCATTTTACAATCCATAATGATTATACTATTTTGGTGAAACAATGTGTAAATTCATTTTTTACCTCATATCTGTGCTAACAATTAATATTTGTATTATTGATGGTTGTTATTCCAACTGATTGAGATGAAATCTCAGTGTAGTTTTGATTTGCTAAGGACATTTATCTCATTGATAAGGATATCAAACACTTTGTTCATATATTTGTATATGGCCAAATATATTTCTTTTTGTGAGAGATGTCTGCTTAGATATTTTGTCCATTTATTTAATGGGTTATAATATTTTGTATCTGTGTTTTTTTGAGTTCTGTATAGATCATTTATATTATTCTTCTCTTAAAAGAGAAGCTGGCAAAGATTTTCTCCTATTCCATAGGTGATCTCTTCATGTGCTTATTTCCATTGATGCACAAAAAACTTTTTAATTTAATTCCATCCCACTTATTCTGTTTTGTTTCTTGAGCCTCAAGTGTCTTATTAAGAACGTTGGCACATGTATCAATATGTTGGAGTGTTGCTCCAAAGTTTTCCTATAATAATTTTAGTGTTTCTGATTTAATTCTTAGGTCTTTGATCCTAAGTATTTGTTGATGGTATTGACAGTAAGAAATAAATAATAGTTTTATTGATTTATTTCTTCTCAGTATTATTATTGAAGCATAAGAAAGCTACTGATTTTTTATGCTGGTCTTGTATCCTGCTTCTTTGCAGAATTTGTTTTTCCAATATAGACGTCTTCTGGTAGACTGTTATAAGTTTTATTTATTTTTACGTGTGTGTGCTTTAGATACAGAATCATGTCCTCAGAAAAAAGAGAAGGTTTGAATTCTTTTTTTTTTCCTACTTATATCCATTTAATTTTCTTCCCTTGCCAGAGTGCTTTGGTGAGTGTTTCAAGACCTATATTGAATAACTATGATGAGAATTAACATCATTGTTAGAGGAAAGGTTTCGGCTTTTCTCCAATGTGTGTGATATTGGCTTTAGGTTTGTCACATATAAGTTTTATGATGTTGTGGTACGTTTATTCTATCTGTAGTTTCTTCAGTGTTTTTTATATGAATGGCTGATAAATTTTGTCATTTTTTTCCTACCTCTATTGAAGTGATCATGTGATATCTGTCCATGATTCTATTTACGTGATAAACATTTATTGATTTATGTGTATTGAATCAACCTTGTATCTGTGGGATGAATTCAACTCAATGATGGTGAAAAATCTCCTTAATGTGTTTTGAATGCAGTTTGATAAATTTTTGTTCAGAATTTTTATGTATTTGATCATTATGGTTATTGCCCTGCAGTTATCTTTCCTTCTTGTGTGTCTATATGATTTTTGAATCAAGGGAATACTGACATCAAAGAATGAGTTAGAGAGTGATCTGTCCCTTCCCTCATGAAAAAAAAAATGAAATGTGATGGATTCAGGGTCCTTCTTCTGTGAAGGAAGAACTGTGGTGATATATCCTTGTCATGTCTAATTTTATTGGTTTGGGTTTTCTCTCATTCTATTAGACAGGTTTGCTTAGGTTTTCTGGGGGTTTATAAATATTGTTTATAGGTCCTTGTTTCAAAGGACCAACTACTTGTTTCCTTGGTCCCAGAGATTTTGGCATGTTGTATCACTGCTCTTGTTTGATTCTAGAAATTTTTAATGCTTTTCTCTTATTTCTTCTTTGATCCATCCCTTATTTAAAAGAGTACTGATCAATCTCCATGTGTTTATGTAATTTTATAAGTTTTCTTGCTAATAATTTCTAATTTCCTTCTATTATGAACTGATAAGATACAAGACATTATATCATTTTTTTGTGTGTATTTCTAAGACTATCTTTGTGTCCTAAAATATAGTCTCTTTGGTATTTTGCTTCCATGAGCTGCAGAGAACAAAAAAAATTAACCATTGTTGAATAAAATATTTTATAGATTTCTATTAGGTTAAATTGACTGATAGTAACATTTAGGTCATAAATGTCTTCAATGATTTTTTGTCAAAATGTCCTTTCATTTGTTGAGAACAGTGTGTTGAAACTATCCAGAAATATTGTCCTGGTTACTATCAGGAACTTAAGTGTCATGAAATGTTTGATTTATTTAATTAGGTGCAGAGACATTTATGCATAAATGTTTACTCTCAGTTTATGTTCTCATTGGATTGTTCTATTTAACAGTATGTAGGGACTGTCCTTGTCTATTCTTATTGTCTTTAAATATACGCTGTTAACTATTCATGCTTGTTTTTGAATTCTATTTACATGGAATACATTTTTCCATCCTTTTACTTTCCATCTGTGGATGTTGTTGCCTGTAAAATTAGTCTCTTGTAAATAGCATATGGTCAGGTCTTATCTTTTAGTACATTCTTATAGTTTCTCTCTTAATTAAAGAGTGAAACCATTTGCTTTCAGAGTTAATATGGAGTGTTATTTATTATTTCTTGTCTCTTTTATTTATTTCATATATTTAGCTTATTCTCAATTTCAATTGCTTAATTGCTGTTTTGGACAATTTCATCCATTTGAGATCTCTGGGGTTTGTTTTGAGGTCTTTTTGTGTGGTATTTCTTTAAGTATTTACTAAAATGCTGATTTATGGTTATGGATTCTTTTACTTTTTTCTTATCATAGAATACTTTTTTTTCCTTTGGTAATGAATGACATGTCTGCTGTATATAGAAGCTTTATTTGGCAATTATTTTCTTTTAGAGATAGGATTATCTCATTACAAGCCCTGCTGACTCCTCTGAATTGAGAAGTCCAGGTGATTATCAATAGTCTACCTTAAAGGTAAACACACATTTTTTTTCTTTTTCTTGCAGCATATACAATTCTTTCCTTATGCTCTATGTTATGAATTTTTGCCGCAGTCCGGCTCGCAGCAAAATAACTGGTGGGTGACGAGCAACTTGTGTACATTGATACAGCAAGAATGGGAGCCTTTTATTGTAGGACAACAGAAGTATTTATACATTTCACACAGTTTATCTTAATTAGCATAAACTCAATGCAATAGTCAACCAATAAGAAATCTCCACACTTAATAGCTCGCTGGCCTTACTTCACAAACCACTCCCTCTGGCATTTTGCCAGGCGCCATCCAGACTTGTTTACAGACTCCAGCAAATTTTGATTATATCATATCTGGGAGAGGTTCTTTTCTGATCTTATCTATTTTGAGTTTTACATATTTCCTATATGTGAATGTGGCTGTCCGTGTCATTCCTAAGGTTTGCAAATTTTTCTGTTATTTCCCTGAAAAGATCTGCAATGCCATTAGCCTTTATTTCTATGCCTATTCTATCCCAATGAATTTTAAGTTTAGCTTCTTAATGTTGTCCCAGATTTCTTATATAATCTGATTGTCATTTATTTATTTTTCTTTATTTTCTATTGAGGGACATATCTCTAGTCTGTTGGAAATAATTTGAAGTAAATTTTTATTTGATTAGCATGTGCGTGTGTGTGTGCGTGTGTGTGTGTGTGTGTACGCATGCACATGTCTTCTCTTTTTAAAGAGAGAGAGAGAGAGAGAGAGAGAGAGAGAGAGAGAGAGAAAGAGAGAGAGAATTTTAATATTTATTTTTTAGTTCTCGGCGGACACAACATCTTTGTTTGTATGTGGTGCTGAGGATCGAACCAGGGCCGCACGCATGCCAGGTGAGAGCACTACCACTTGAGACACATCCCCAGCCCATATACATATGTCTTGATGAATCTTTTTCAGATGTCTCTTTTTTGAAATTCTCTTTCACCTTTTTTTATTTTATCTCTAAAGTCACTTATTAATCTGCTCCTTTTATCCTCTTTTAGCATATTAATTATTTTGATAATCGATTTATTAAAGCTCTTCTCTGGAATTTTATCATATTCTATGACTTTGTATTTGATGTTTGTACCTTTTGGTAGAATTTTTCTTCATGATTTCCTGGATCTTGGATTTGCACTTCTGTTGAGATGAATTCCTCTTCCTCATTTGTGAGGATATAATTTTTTTCTGTAGTTACTTCAGTTGCAATAGTTCCTATGTTTTGGGGTTTCTCCTAGCTTCAATACATAGGTTCAGTGTAATCCTAGTGAAATCATAGTTTGAATTGCCAGTGCCTCTCAGTTTGCCACTGCAAAACTTCTGATTTAATTCAATCTTGAAGGACTGCTGTAACAATAAGTTTTTCTAAATCTTTTCTAAACCATTGATTTTTTTTGGGGGGGGGGAGGATTGTATTTGTTTTTCTTTTGTCTGTTTGTTTGTTATACTGCAGATTAAATCCAGGAGTACTTTTACCATTTAGTTATATTCCTGTACTTTTCAATTTTTTAGAGGAACAGTCTTATTTTGTTTTGATAGATTTTCTATGTTATTGAGGCTGACTTCAAACTTGCAATCCTCCTGCTTCAGTCTCTCAAGAGTTGCTGGGCTTACATAGTGTACCACTGTGCTTGGCTAAGCCAGAGTTCTGGAATTTTTCTCTGATTTTGCTCTAGGAATAGAAGTTCAAACGTGGTGCCTGATGTTCCCTCTAGTCATTCCTACCTGGAGCCTATTCATTGGTTTGTAATACTTTGTTTCCCTTATTTCATGTTTTAAAGTATTGAAGTTTGAGTGGGATTAGTTTGTGTGTGGACAAATGTGTGCTATCATTGTGCTGAGTTATAGGTGTGTCTATCCTGTTTCTCAGAAGAGGAGCAGAAAAACAACAGCAACAACCATAGTTATTAACACACTGCATTACAATAAATGTCTGTTGCCTACTATCACATGTGTATCATTAACTACTGCACAAAGAAGAATTATAGGTTCAGTATTTAGCAACAATAAAAATAATTACCCATGAGCTAAATCATGCATTAAAATATACAGTAATGTCAACTATAAAGAAATCAAAACAAGACAGAAGCAAGGTGCAGAGGCAAAAAATGGCTGCTTATCTAAGTAGCCAGTTATATATATAACATCAGGTTACATTAGGTCACTGGCATCATTAGTACAATATTGTTTATTATATCACTAAGTAATTTACAGTAGGTTACAATGTAAGATGTTTTGCTTATTATTAGATATGTGCTCCAGCCAAGCATGCATTGGTTATCTTATGAGTTTCTGGGGAAAACTGAAGAATGCCTATTATTCTCTGAGGATGCCTATTATTCTCTGAGAGTTTGCACACCAGAGAAAACTTGCTGTACTGTACTTTCCTGCAATCAGAACCCTTACAGTCAACTATGCTCTACTAATAATGGTAACAATATGAATGGGTGGGATCAGGAATTATATAAAGTGATTTTTTTTCTTAAAAATAGCCAAATTATTTTTAATTAAGAGAAAACAAAATGGAGTAAGGAGTCAAAAAAAGAAAGAAAGAAAAAGCTTAAAATATTCAAAAAGCAACCAGAGGTAAAGTATGATAGAAGTAGTTAGTGATAGCTATAAAAAAAAAGGAGTAAAAATAGCTATAAAAAAAGAGAAAAAAGGAACAGTGAATTTGACAATTACACATTAAAGAGAAGAGAGAGTGAATAATAAGAAACAAACAACAAAAAAAAACCCAATAATTCAAGCCAAATAAATAAACAGAAAACCCCAATCTTCTAAAGTCTTGGCAAGGCAAACAACAAATTCATGGAGAAAGGGAAATCAAGCTTCAATATTCTTTATATGCCTGTCTGAGTCCCCCTGTGCACAATCCCTTCTATGTCTGGCTCAGTTACACCTCAGCAGACAGACCATGTCTCAGATAGGTGTATGCAGGGGTGGCCAGTAAATGCTTTTTATAAACTCTGGGGCTCCTTCACATAAAGCTCCCACACAAGACACTTCAAGGTGGCCTCTCTCCTCAGATCTCTGCTCCCCAGCCACGAAGCATGGAGCATCCCTCATACTCTTGATCGCCACACTGTCTCTGGATCTTATAAGTTCGGAAACCACCTCTCTGTTTTGTAGGTTCCTCTATGCCAAATTTTCTTTGTAGGTTCAGACTCTCTTCTTTGATCACCCTCCCTCTGGATTGAACAGACTCAGAAGCATTATTTACTACATTTCTGAGCTATTCTTTTCTATGTTCAAATCTCCAGTATTTCTAAGTCTCTGTGATTTCATGTAGAATTTCAGTGTATTCCTTCTGTCACCCATTCCTCTGGGAAGCAGCATTTTAGTTGCTTAAATTCTGAGCTATGGAGCAACTGGAAATTGCACTCATCCTCTATTTTGCCCGCTTTCCCTCTGTTTTTAGCACCGACTTCAGTTTGTCTCGAGTCTACAAATTTTAACATTTTCTTCAGAGACAACTTGTAGTTTGCGAAAAATATTCTTATGTCCTCTTTACATTTAGAAATCATTTATCATCATCTATCAGTATTTGAAAAAAAAGAGTTTATTTAAACACTGGCAACATAAATAAAAATATGAAGAGTATCTAGTTGTACAAACCATTCATAGTACTTTGGCACAAAATTATATTACAAGCATGCCTAATCCTCCTTTCCTTAAACTGCTCAAATATTTAAGAAATGTTTTATTGAAAGTGAGATCTTAAAATGTTGACAAATTCTTCTAGGTTGCAGATAAGACACTGCACATTAACAGGATGCTCCTGAGTGATATTTAGCTCAACTATCCAAGGAGCAGACTTTATCATAAGTATTTGTTCCAATTGAAACCTAAGTTTTGCTTATCTTTCCAATCACATGACTCACATTAAATTTTCTTATGTCAAATAAAACTCTATTATGTATTATCTGTGCATTTTTTCTAATTTTTTATTTATGTTTTCACCATTTTCTAGACTCCTCCTTGGAATTCTAACACAAATAGTAAATTTATCCCATACTTATTGTTTTTGAATTTTTATAAATTCTGAGAGCTTCAAATACTGACTAAAATTTCATATTCCATTTTTCTTATGATAAAACAAATGTCTGTTAAAAAAACAACTTGGCACATATAATTGAGACAAAACTTTAATTATCTATTGCTCTATTGATTCATGTATTGCTAATTATTCTGTTTTTTTTTCTCTATCTCTTGCTTGTTTCTACCTCATTCCTAAATGATCAAATGTAATATTATTGCTTATTTTTTTATAATTCATGCAATGCAATCTAAGTACAAAATTTATATTGTATTCTATTTTATAAATATTTATACAATATTTAACAAACAGTAGTTGTGGGAAATTATTATACATTTCCCATTATTGATTTTTATAAAAAGATGATACAATAACAATTTTATAATTTCAGCCTGATTCATTCTTTGGAGGATTTTATATTTAAAAATATGACTAATTTTCAAGTAATTTTGAACTGTAATTTAACATATATTCCATCTTAAAAACATAACAGGAAAACAGACACAGGAACATCAAATGAGGGAGAAAATTACCTAATCATACTTCTCTAGTCTAACTATGTTTTAACTCTGCTTCTGGGTCTTTTAGTCTTCTTCTCCATCCTATTTGCATTTACAGTAGACAAATGTTCTCACATTATATGTATGTTTATGTGCCATTTTGTAACCAAATTTTTCACATTGTAACAGGTTGATAACATTCACAAGTACCTTACTAACAACTGTTTGAAGTTAAAATTGTGATTAATATGTTGAAACTTTGCAAATCGTCATGATAAAATAATTAAAGTATAATATAAAGTCTTATGGTTATCTAGTTGCTCTAATGCAATTAACCTTATGCATCGGTTAGAGACTTTAGGAGTTACTGTTTAACATCTACTTAAATGTCTTTAAAAAGTACTTCCAAAGGTACACTAAAATAAAACTTATAGTAATTCGTATTTCTATCAGCACATGTTTTTTTTTGCTTTATCAGCAGTTACAAACTCGCATGTATTTTTTAAATTTTTGTAACATTTGAAGATGAAATAATGCAGAATAATTGATCATATTTGATGATTTAACTACTGGATAGGTAGAACTTTTATTTTTCATCTTCTGTGCATTTGTTGTTGGATTTTTGTTGATAATGCAGGAAAAACACACACACGCACACAAGCTTGTCTCAAAGAAAAAAACACATATTCTGAGGACCTTTACACATTTATACACTATGATCCATGCGTAAGGGAATTACAGATGACAGTCCAGAATCTGAAGATTGTCAAAGCAGGGGGAGCTGTGGACTATTCTGATCTGAAACAACATGGAGAGATGACAGTCACCAAACCCAGAATAGATCTGTGTGCAGAAGACACTTTGATAGAAGCTGTGGCACTAAGTCCAGCTATGCCTTCATGTCTGCCATGCGACCAGCATGCGAGCTTCATAAAAGAGGTTCGAAGCATAGAAATTAACTAGTGAGTTTTAAAATTAAAGAGACATACTCTCCTTACCTTAATTCCAGCTCCAGAGACCGCTTCTCCTAGCTCCCGCCTCCAGCCACCTAATGCGGTGAGGTTTACACAAGAGGCTAGTGAGAGAGGAAGAGCACACCAGGGAGTGAACTTTTATTGGGGAACAAAAAATTCAAGGGAAAATTCCATCCAATGAAGGTCAAGGTGGGCAGCATTCCAAGGTCAGGGTCAGTGATTGGTCTTCGAATCAGTGGCCAGGCACACCTCCACATTGACAAGCCCTCACACGTGGGACAGGGTGGGGAAGGCTCTGACACAGTTGTCTGAGTGCCTCTCACCTGGCCAGGGGGAGGTAACTCAAATCACGTGGGAGAATGGCTTCCCACATTCATGATCTGCAGGGATGGAGGAAGAAGAACAATGATGCCCACTCTTTCCTCCTAGGGTTCTTCACTCAGTCTGACACCAGTGGGGGGTGGGGACTGAAAACAGAGTGGAGCTGGATGGATTTTGGACGCTCAGAGTCAAACAGAAGTCATCTATCTACGACAAAGATTCTCACTGAGTCTAATGAGAAAGTAATGATATTCTTGTCTTTTTGTAAATCTTCAGTATAAATATTTATATCTCAAATGTAATGAACTTTTATAATATGTGGCAAAATATAATTTCCATTTAATTACTTATATTTAAGATTTGGTGTTTTCTTAAACATGAAGTCATTCATTTTTATAACACCCAGTGAATATTTTTCTTTATGATGCCTTCCATTTATAGCAAAGAAATAAACATAGAAACACACACACACACACACACACACACAAATACACACATTTTTGCCTCACTCAATTACTAATGTAGGTTTACTTGGTTTCTGTACTGTTTTCTAGCCAGAGCACTAGGTCATTAAAGATATAAATACTTATAAATACTTATCTTTCTGGAAATCATATTTTTAATTTATGGTATAGGTCATAAAAATTAAAATTGGTATATTTACTATTTCTAAAAAATGTATATCACAATATTAAATATCTACTTAAATAATTTTATTTTTATGGAAACTGTTGAGAGACATTAGGTAATTTTGTTATCTAATAATATATAGTTTCATGCAGTGGAATAATATGCAGCCAGAACACATAATGAAGAAAGAGAAGACAATGAATGAAGGTAAGATAATGCATAGAACTCTTAAGAATAATGGTAAATGAAATGCATACAATGACTATGATTTCATTTCAATGACAACTGGTAAAGACAAACTATAAGGAAGTGTATTCTAACAGAAGACACATGGAAATTTTAGGGATGTGAGAAATATACCATATCCTCATTTTGATGGTGATTATATGAGCTTGGAATTGTCACACACACATACAGACACACACAAACACACACACAAACACACAGTATAAGAGTTACATGACAGAGTTAAAAGTCTAGAATATAATGGAATATTGTCAAATCATTAGAAAAATAATAAAATCCTGTCAATTTGTACTACATGGATGTAGCTGAAGATAATAATGTCACACTAAGGAAGTGAGGCACAGAAAGACAAGTACTGAATGATTTCATTCATCTGTAGAGTCTAAAAAAGTTAAAGTCACAGAAATTTGGAGTAGAAGGGTTGCTTACCAGAAGATGCAAAGAGGAAGAGGAAAGGAAGACTGAAGAGAGTTTGACCAATGGGGTATAAGTTATAGTGATATTGAAGCATTGAGTTCTGGTGTGCTGTTGCTCAGAAGGATCCCTATAGATAATAATATACTCACACAGGAAGTTATTCATCTTTATGTCAACCAGTGCATATTTTCAAATGCATTACAGAATGAAAGATGAAGAGATTTTGAGGATTTTCACCATAAAGAAGTATGTGTTTCAGTAATTAGACATGCTAAAACTTATTTGAACATGTGTAATGTACATATATATAGCAAAACATCACATAGTTCCAAATAAATAAGTAAAATTGTTCTAAATAACTTAATTTCAAAATCCATGGTACTGGGCAATTTTAGTATCCAATGAAGAGGATGAAATATTGGTCAAAATAATATTTAAAATAATAGTGAATAAAAATTTTACAAAAATTTATCAAAATATGTCAATTTAAATGTTTAAAAATCTCCCCAAATTCCATGTAGACTAAAATCTTCTCTTGACACATCATAGATAAACTAATGAAGAACAGTGATAAAGAAATTTTAAGTATAGCTGGTTAAAATCAACCCATGCATTCAAAATAGCAATGACCAGATTCATAACAGATTATCAGAACTTATGAAAACTGGAAGACAATCAGATGATATGTAAATTTTGGAAATAAAAAAATAATCCAACACAAAATTCTAAAGCTAGTAAAAATATTCTTTAATATTTTAAATATAAAAGCAATAATAAAATTACTTTCTGATATAAAATTGATGGAAACTTTTATTAGCAACATTTTGCATTATACAAAGTACAAAATGATGATTTTTAGTCTAAAAGAAATATTATGGAGTATAGAATTAAAAATAAGTACAACAATTAAAGAAAAGAATAAAGTGTCGTAAATGCAAAGTTTTACTTTAAATATCAATCATCATCATCATCATCATCATCATCATCCTGTCTTTTATGCATGATGCACAGAGAATGAAAAGTCCCAAAGAGTTGAACTTCTTACTATAAGGTTCTTGCATTTCTCCAGTGGCAAATAAATAATTTATTTTTGGAGTGCAGTGAGTCAAGGCTATATAATATAGTTTCTAGAGCACAAAAAGAATATAAGAAATTATATAAATATTTAAGTCAGTGTAGAAGATAAGAAGGAACAAAAAATCCTCAAGTTGCTCATAAAAAAGAAGAAAGGCAGAGGGAATCAAAGACAAAATCAATCACAGGTGATTTTTATTTTTTATTTTTTTTTTGCAGAATTGTTCTGGTTAAACAGTCTATTCTTTTTGATGACTGGCAATTTTAAACAAACAGAAAAACCATTATTGTATGTTCTGTACATCTATCTCTAGGTGGTAGAGTTTCCACTGCAACTTATATGTTGTAAAAATGGACTTGTTATATTTTAAAACATTTAAATATTTTAATTTCATTTAATTATATTTAAAAGTGATACTATGTTAATTGCACTGGAATGAATTTACTGAATAAAATGAAACATTTAAAATAAGTATCATATTGTCCAAAATAACACTCTAATCTATACAAAATTTCATTTTTTATATTATTCAAAGAATAAGTTATATAAAAGATTTATTTTGGTTATTTCTTGGTTTTATGACAAATGTTGAACTATTTAATATACTCTGATTCTATTTAACTATGTGTAGATTAGATATTTATGTCTTTAATCACCTACATTTACAACTGTTGTGATAGAGAAATCACCAAAAAATAACCAAAATAAATGTATTTGGAAATGAAAGCAAAGTTCTGTATTTTTTGCTATTTAATTTGCTGAGTTCTCTTATCTACTTTTTAATGCAGTGGTTCTTGATGTATTATGTTTCATGGACACTTACTCACAACAAAAACATATGAGAAAATTAAATATTGATGTTCACAGTAGGATAATTGCAATATTTCTTAGGCTTTTTTACCAAATAAGCAGCATTTCTACTTACCAGGACATTCTGTGTTGATGAAAGATTATTTTTCTCAACACTCCAAAGGAAATTTGAAAAGTCTTTTAAACTATATTTAGTTGTTATGGAACTATTTATTTCTTCTTTCTAGAGGCAAATAGATAAAATTCAATAAAATTCTTGGCTAAATTGGCTTTTTCTTTTGACAAAGCAGATGATTTCAATGTCTTAGATAAAAGCATGCTTTTTACTTTTTGTATGTAAAATGTGCTGATTATTTCATAATCTTAAAAAGTTTTGATTTTTTGTTTAGTACTAGATTCTCTTTCTACTTTCATGCAATATTCAAAATGCATATATGAAAATGCTCATATTTTATCAAAGTATTGACATCTATATGATATCTACAGATTAAGAAGGTTTTTTGAGATACAAATATAATTCTTCATATCTAATTTGGAAGATAAAAATATACCAATTCTCTATATTAAAAAATTTGAAAATTTATTTTTTAATGTCTGTGGATATGTTCTAGATTATAACATTAATGTCTTGGAAGCAATTCAGTAAACACTACAACTCTCCTACATATTCTCTAACTATTTAAAGATAATTATGAAAGAGGGAAATGGATGCAGAAATGAGTGCTGCTTTTTATTTTACATAGGAAATCTCAAGAAAATTTCCATAGGACAAAAAATAAAAATAAAAAGGATTACTTAGAATGCAATGTTGAAAATAAATGAGAAAAAAATGAAAATGTTTTGAAGAGTTAAACAGATGTTATAAAAGAAAATTGTTGGAGGTTTTATCAAGGCACCACAGAGAGTTTTACCTATGTACAAAAACATATTTAGATTCGTTCAGTGGAAAAAACTGAGCCCAGTCTGTTGAATGACAGGACTATATATAGGACACCCTATCTTTACTTGACCACTGGGAGCTTCCCAATGATTTAAGTAAAATGAAATGTATATGCATTTTAAAGGTATAAAATACTAATATTTTTGATATGTATCCAAAAGTAACATGAAAGTGAGAAGACTAGATTTTAGGGAAACAAAACTGCTATAGGTGACAACATAATATTTCACTGTGGGCCTGTATTTTTCAGCCACCCCATGTTGATTAGCATATAATGTGCTGGATACTGTTTACTTTTTAATTTTTTTTTAAATTTTAGTTTTCTTTTAAAAAATCTGTTCTTTCTAGATATACTTGATACTACAGTGTATTTTGACCTAATTATATACACATGGAGTACAATTTCTCATCTTGTGGTTATAAGTGGTATAAAGTTAGACTGGTCATGTATTCAAATGTCCGATTTGTGCTGGATACTTTTATCTAGCTATAGCTTTTGTGAAGAAAATAACTTTGTGGACTAAAATGTATGGGACATTTTAGCTTTTAATAAAAATATTAAAAGTGTGATTTCTGGACCAAAGGCTTTGTCTACATGAGGTTTAGAAGAAAAACTGATTTTCAGATGGAAGTAAACTTGGCTTTTGTACCAAATATCAAATAGTAATACTTTTATCACAGACCTTACAGGAATAGAACTTACGATAATTTATTTTAAAAAATCACACTTGCAAATTAATTGCTGAACTACAAATTTATTTTTGACTCGATGTTAGTGAAGTTTAGCATTATAGATTTGGAGTTGAATTTTGAAAATTGACAAACATACCTTTTGTTTGTTTTTTATATATATTTTTTCTTCAATTTATAATAATTCTTGAAAAATTATGCATGATCCTAAAAGTATCATCTGCTCTTAAATTACTTTCTGGGAATATAGTAATAAATTGCTTAGAATAATTTGTTTAGAATTCTGAATATTGTTTTTCTAATTCAGATGGGTGTCTCAGTTTGGCACAGGCTGCAAGTCAGTGGCAAAACTCATGGTAGTTGTCTGGGAGGGGAATGATTGAACAATCAAGATTTAACACATGATTTTTTTTTTTTTTTTTACACCCATGTAGTCATTTGCCCTGAATCACACTGCATTGGAAACTAAAGCAAATTGGAAACTATGACTGCAAATTCTCATGATGGCACTTAGGAAATCAAAACCTGACAGAGCCAGAGTGTTCAACAAATGAATAAACAGACCAGAAAAGAAATTCCTGAAGACAGTAGTAGATTAATGTTGATGTTTTACAACTGCTCCTCACCTGGGAACACTCTGGAAAGGAGGCCAGGTATAGAATGCAAATAAGCTTGACTGTGCTTTAAGTGACTGAGAAACAATTAACAAGTAGGTGGAACTAGAGGAAGAAAACTGGAGACATGTGAGCAGGCCTCTAAGCATGGAGAATCTCACTATCAAGACCTTAAGCAAACTATAAAATAGATGGCAATGAAAAGTTGGAGACTTAAGGTGACACACTCTGAAGAACACAACAAAAACTAAGTGAAATGAGAGCAATGAAGACAAAATACTGCTAAGCTGCAAATCAAAAACTTTGCCAGAGAGTTCCATTTCACAGCAGACTGAATTTGACCAAACCCCATCCAAGTTAGAACCCAACAAAATTCTTGATCAGATTAATGGATTAACTTGATCATATTCCCCAACCTACATGTACATCCTAACCCCCACTCATCATATTTCCAACATAAGCAAAGCACAACCCTGTTTAATAAAACATAATTTGGAAGGGTGTGTGTGTGTGTGTGTGTGTGTGTTTAAATATGTTTGTACATTTGGCAAAAATAAAAATTAACTAGACATTTGGAGAGGCAAAAATATATGAACAATAAACAAAAGAATATGAATCTAGTATTGACACATGGATCCAATGAAAACCAAGATCACTTAGGAGTAAGACATGAACATCTTCCAGGAGAAATAAAACCAACTCTCAGTCTTACGGGGTTAAGAGCCATGCCAGCAAATTAGGAGTTAAAATGTGCACTGGTCTTCAAGTGTCTGGAAATGAGATAACACATCAGGATACAGAAGACTGGAAAAGCCAGCTTAGTTTCTGAGACTATGTGGTAAACAGAAATGCAACCTCTGAAAATAACATTATAGTCTCTCCTAGATGATCAGGACAATTCCAGGGGGTGAGGCGGAAACAAATGGAGGGAATATCACTGAAGAGTACTTTAACCTTATTAGCATAGGAAACCACACATCCCAAAGTGGAAGCTTCAGATGATAATAAGACATGTGACACAGGAAGACATCTGATGAAGGGCACATGTGAGGCTGAAACCCATGAATGCCTAACTCATTCCTGTCTACACTGTAAGTGCCATAATATCTGTGCCCTGTTGGTTTTTGCTAGAGCCTGCCTGGGAGGCTCTGTTCTCTGTGTGCTATCTCCCTGCCTGGGGGGGGGGTGGCTCTTTCTCTGTGTGCTATCTCCTTCCTGCTCTAGGAGAAGTCCTTAATAAAGTTGCCCATGTTTAAACTCTTTCCAGGTCCATGGTTCACTTCTACATGTCTGGATCCAAGAACTCAAGGCTGGTAACAGTAGGTCATATATTTGAAAAAATTCTATTGTCATGTTAGAGAAAATACAGGAAATTTTGCCAAAAAGTTTGGCAATGCCTAAATTAGTCAAAAATTGATAATTACACAAAAGGAACAAATGAAGATTCTAAATTTGCAACATACAATTTTATATCACAAATCAAATATTTCAAAAGTAAATTGAATACAGTGAAATACTGGGTTATAGAATTGCAAGGCAAGTTTAAAAACTATTTAATGCATCACTGAGGAAAGCAGTGACTAAAAATGTCCACATATCAAGTTGTAACCGTCTAAAACATTAAATTGGACTCCTAAAGAAGCTGAAATAGAGAATGAGCCAAAAGCAATATTTCAAGAAATAAATACATATGTAATATATAAAGTCACAAAATCCTGAAGGTCAATATGTCAAATTCAAATAAAACTAAAACTAAGTATATATGTATTTTAGAAATAACTCAAATAGGATATATTTGGCTAGTAATTCTCATTGTATACAGATGTTTAAAGTCACTAAAACTTTACTTGATAAATATGATAAATTACTTAGCATGCAATAAGCCTGTCTTTGAAAACAAGCTGTCTTGACAAATGTGTGATCAACATGCTTACATGTATGTGTTCCTAAGTCCCTTTGTGGTCGATGGTCCCTTGACTACCTCAGTCTCGGGGGTGGGGGGGAGGTAGAGAAGCAGTGTCACAGCAACATATGGACACCAGGAGCTGGTGAGAGCTGGCAGATGACAACCTCAGTTGACCTCCAAGCAAGCTCGTTTATTTTTGGAATGCATAAAGCTGTTATAGGGTTCAGGTAGGGCGTGCCTGCCAATCACACATAAGCACCTTAACATCTATAAGCCAATCATCTTATGCCTAATGTAACCACACTATGAGAAAACACTAAATATTGCCGTCATGATGGCCAGTCTGGAAGGATCTTTGTCCCTAAGAGAAAGGGGCTATGAGTTGGAGGGTTACATGACCTGAAGCACTTGACTTTCAGTTTCCTGACCTGGTAGTCTGGTAGTTTGGCAATGCTGACCACAAATACTGAGGATGTGGTTTCACAGAAGACTCACTAGAGCAGAGTGCCCTGTCTTGCAGGTGTTCCTGTCAGGCCTTCCTAGCATTCTGAGCTGCTCATAGCTACTAGCTGTGAACCAAAAGTTATTCCAACACTTACCCATAAAGATAAGCCACTTGCTGAAAATTAAAATAGTATTATTATAAAAGTACTAAGTAGCAACATATTTAAGTAAAGTATTTCTGGATGTCAGTGACAATTTTTATACATTCTATTTACCTTCAGGTATGAAGGGCAATGACAGGAATAGTTTAAATTTACCTGTTAGTGTGCCTGGTGTTAAAAATACTGGGTTATCCAGGTACAAGTTCAACCTGATGATTAACATCTGTGTTGACTATGACTATTATATGCTGCTTATAGGACCAATTTATCCACTTTTGAAGACCTAGGCAAAGAAATATGCAAAAAGATGTATACTATGTATACTAGCAGGGAATGTGGGAATGGCCTGTTTTACTTCTGCCATTATAGTAACAAAATTTATAAATAATAGTTCTATGTTTTCCATTCTTTTACCCATCACCTTAAGTTTACCTTGCTCGAGACTGTGCATATACCTTCCCAAAACCTTTACGGTGACTATAATATTAATTTTGAATAAAATAAGATACTGTGCACCAATTGGTGTTATTGTCATTTCATTTATTCCAATTTATTTATTTAATGTTATATTTTTGATAACATGAAATGTCAACATCATTTCAATATTCAAAAAAGAATGCTCAGAAAAGTGTCAACTTTATTGTATAGTTTCTTTGCCCCATCCTTTTAGGTAGCTAATTTCATTGTTTTCTCATTACACTTCCTAATGCTTCTTTCAGTGAGGATAAGCAGATATATGTGAATTTTCTTATGTTCTTATAGGCAATATCTCTTGAAAAGAGAAATAAAATATTCTCCTGATCAAAAAAAAAATGTATCCAGTGATTACACTCAACAGAAATACAAATCAGTGTGGTGGTATTTCATTGTCATCACTGTGAACAGAAGCTTCATTCATCACCTTATGAATAAATGATACTTTTCAGAAATATTCACGTTGGTTTTTTTTTTTTTGTAAATAAACAGTCATTTTTTACTTAGGAAGAATACAATTTTCTTCTTGGTGGGTGATATGTATAATTCAAATTGTCATAAAACTGGGGATTTCTAAGTTTCTCCAATATACCAATGTTCACTTAAATAAATTGTTTTGAAAACACCCTCTAATGTGAAATTTAAAAACTCCTGAATCACAGTTCATTATTTTCTAGTTTTTACTCTGACTGTACTGTTGATAAGTTTAGTAATTTGTCTGGTATCATTATATAATACTATTTCTCTAAGTTCCATGTTTAAAAACCTTATTTAACTGATGTTAAGAACTTAAGGCAGAATAAGTATTTGACTCAAGTAGCATGTTTTCATAGCCTCTATTATATTTATGTTCATTTAACTCACAACAGTCTCAAGAGATCTGAATTTAAAATGTGTGACATCTGTATTTTTTACTTTTTTCTCTAGTAAGTTAAAGTCATACTGTCCTCATTTGGTCAAACAAATTTTATTTTGGGGTGGGGTTAGGAAATTAATTTGTAGAGAGCAAAGCTGAACACAGAGTGAAATAAATATAAGTTGGCTGGTAAACAAAAATTCCTACAAATATTTTTTTAAAATGTTTGCAATAATTAAAGTTTTTTTCTTCAGTGAAAATTCATTTTATTTGCTTGTCTCATCAGTTTTAACCCTGAGAATGCATTTCATTGACTTGCTTGAACATTGTTATCATTAATATTTACATGAACTTGATTAATGGAAAATGTGGCAGCAGACCTATTAGCTGAATAATATTCTCCAACTTGAATAGATGTATCACTTATTGGATTTCACTTTAAGATGGATTTCTCATGCATATTTTTCAAATAATATTTTCCTCCATCAAAGAGAATTACTCTGCTGGGCATTGAAGAAAGAAACATTTTCCTCTGTTGCATCTCATTTTGTCCTTTCCCTAGGAAAGAACTGGTAATAAATGGTACAATAATTATAGCCCCCAAAGAATTACTCCCAAAAACTAAGTAGAAGAATTTTGAATAAAAATTCAATGTATTCTTCAGAATACTGTATAGAAAGTGAAAAGGGTCTATTAGCTTCTCAACACATGTGGAAGAGAGGATGGTATAGAAACTTTCCTTTGTTTATGGAGAATTCTACAAACACTGGATAATGAAAAGTGGATAAATATTTCTGGGTGCATGAAGAAAGCCAAGAAATTGACAGATTGATAACTAACCCAGCCTAATACAATTCAATATTATGGGCTGTTCTTTGGAGAATTTTTGTGCTTAGAGATAAAAGACTTAACTGAATGCATAGAGGAAAACTTAAAAAGCAAGTAAAATAAACCGCCTACCACACAAACAAGAGTAGCCAAAACAAACATAAAAAACAAACATAGTCTACCTCTAGAGTAAAGCTAATTGTATTTAATGGAAGAACAGATATATGAGAAAATACTACATTGATTATAACAAATTGTTATAAAACTGACCCAAAATTGAGATATTTGTTATCAAAATCATTGTATTTAAGAAAAAATTATAATTCAGAATATTAAAACTGATGGAATATCTGAGGATATAGAGAAAATCACATAGAAAATAAAAGAAGATAAATAATGACTTAGAAATACATTCATTTACTAATTACTAGAAATTCTAAAAAGAAAGAGTTGAGAAAACGGCAAACATTAACTATTTGATTTCACAGTTGAAGAGTGAGCTATGAGCTAGCTAGTTCTTCATATTGAAAGAGATGTCAAGTGCTATGTTCAATGAATTTGAAATAATCCAAATTTAGGCATATTCTCAGAATACTTAGAACAGTTAACATTCTGAGCAAAAAAAGCATAGGAAATATTGTTAACACAGCTAACAAAATCTAACACAGCTTATAATCATGGACAAATTACAGTGAGGTCCAATCATCACCCCCAACTTTAAGCCTAATTGGAATGGTTTCCCTAGAGGAATTGTGTTAATCTATATTCAAGATAAATCAATATTTTTTATATTCAAGGCAATAATACAAGAAGCTGTTTATCTACAACTTAATGGTATTGTTTCTCATATATAATTTGCAATAACAGTTGATAAAAGTAGTGCTTCTCAGAATTGGATATATATATCACAGGAGAATGTAAAACACACTCTTGAGTTCCATCTGGTAAGTCTAAAAGACAACCCTACAAACAACAAGCTCTGAGGTAATAATGATGATGGCAGCTGTTGACAAATCTTTGAAGAAGAGTCTTGGGAGATCATAGAGGCATTGTACAAAATTCTGAAAGAAATGTTTTAAATCTTGAATTAAATTCAGATCAAGATACTTTTATTTCCTATTCTTTTTTATTTATATTAATAATTTCAAATAAATTAGTGCCTTTAAAAATTTTACTTTCTGTATATTAAAAAGTATAGAAATCAGTTGAACGTTTTTTTCTAAATGATTATATGATTTCCACAGATTTTAAAGACTTCATTTCTTTTCCTCTAAAAATTTGTGAGGAGAGTGCATTTAGTTTCATCATTTCTTTCAGTACAGTAAGCAGACTGATTATTTTAAATAAATTAATTTGTTTCTATCTAAGAATAAAGAAATGGTAGCTGGGATGCAATACTTACTTATAACAGGAGATTGCCAAAAGATATAAAAATGAATATCCAGAAAACTGTGAATGATTTTTTTTAAATTAAGGCTTTTATTAATAGTCTTAATTGTCTACATAGCTGCAAAGAAGAAAACAAGACACATGCAATACTATTAGTCATTAATCAAAGCACATGATGAAACTATAATCCTTTTATATTATGTGCATTTATTTTTCTGTGAGAACAATGAAAAGAATTATGAGTATTAAAATATATTTATAGAACTGGGGCTATAGCTCAGTGGCCTAGCCCTTGCCTAGCATGTGTGAGGCACTGGGTTCAATCCTCAGCAGGACATAAAAATAAATAAATAAAATAAAGGCATGATGTTCATCTACAACTACAAAAAAAATTAATGTTTTTAAATTGTTCTAATAAATTCTCTGCTAGAGTCTGGCTATTAAGTAGATGATTGAAAACTCACCTGTTCTTAGTGAATGAAGGAATTCTATGTGTGCAGATACCACATATTGTTTCATTGCACTGAATTTTTATTTGTATTTTCAATTTCAATCATCACTGTTTTGCTTTAAAAGCATTTTGAATATATTCCAGTTATTTGAAAAAAATCATCATGATTTTCTATAGTCCTTTATGGTATGCTGACAGTATGTTTAAATGATAACTAAAGTTAGGAATTTTTAAAAATTCTATCAATTAATAATAATATTTCTTATATAATTTTCCTATCTTCCTTATGTATTATCTTTTTCTTATGATTTCTTATATTATGCAGCCTTTCCTCCTGTTAATTTATCATATCAGTACACATAGCTTGAATTTTACGAAATTTAAATAATGACACTTCATGTATGAATATTCTTGAATAACCCTAAGCCAAATCCTAACTAAAATTTAAATATATGTAAATATATCCAGTATGACCTTTATAATCCCAGTAATTTGCATCATTATACATATGAAATAGCTAGAAGTGCTACTTCTAAATTACTAGTGATAAAAATTTACCTAAAAGAATAATTATACTAATAACAACACATGCTTAATTTTTATAATTGAAATCGTCGAAAATTAATGTCTTATTTTATAAAAGTTAATAGCATCCCCAGAAACTTAGTTTCAAAATATATAATTCAATCACTACAACTATTGTTCCAATCTTGAAATTCCTTTATTCCATATTCAATGTGAGAACTTACTAATAAAGTTTATTTAATTCAACTTCTGTTGATTGTACCCCAAAATGTATTTTACTAAGTAAGTCCTGTATTTCTAAAGAATGGTAGCGTGTTGGAATGTGCTTAGCAAGCACACAATTATAGTATGATTTTAAATTTATATGAATTATGATTATATCCTCTCATTGTTCATCTTTAGATTTCAATCATATTGTTTGATATGTCTTACATGAATATATGTGATTTTCCTTATCTTTCATTGTACTTAACTCACATACATGATAGCTACATTCCCTCATAAAGTATATCACAATTAATATTGAATAGTTATTATTTTATAATCATTTTAAGATAATATGAATTTGATTCTTTTTGTTGTTCTATGCTAACAATATCAGATTTGTGCTATAAACAATTTTGAAGTTCTGTGCTGTATTAAGTGTATGTAGTAGCTATATACTTTGAGCTATATCTAATTATTTCAAATGGTATCTCTATATGAAGTTCATCAAATTTTAATACCTGCAACGTATACTTAGGCCTATTTTTTTACTTTTTAAAGTTTTTTTAAGACTATTGAGGTCAATGTTGCCAATGGCTAGCATTTATTTAGGATTTGATTGAGAAGACTAATTTCCTTCTACAAAGAAAGAAAGTAGTATCTATCTTAATGGTCTTTTGAGTGAAAGAAAAATATTTTTAAACGGGTCATTTATTATTTCTACTTATTTCTCATCAGAGATTCCATAATATATCCCATAGTGATGTGTCATAAGTACTTAAGGAAACTACAGATTATTTATCCTGTGACTGAGGAAAGTGCCAATGCTAGGTTTAGTTGAATTAACATTTCATTTAGGAATATCCTTATAACAACATATTTCATCATTTATTATCATAACAACTATATTTTAGGAATGTTTATCAAATTTGTTTCAAAATTAAGAAAACAAAACAATAAATCTACAAAAGACAGGAACTATTTGTGAGGAATTTATGCAGAATTTCATAAATCCAATTACAGAATACTTTAGAAGGAAAGTGTTCAGATTTCAAAACATTTGGCAAGGCAGATGAATGCAGGTGATTATGCTTCACCTATGGAAACATTACAGAAACTAGCATAACCAGTCTGAGTGGGTTCCTACAACATCAGCTACATTGGAGGCTTTGTCTGCTTTAGACAAGAAGCAAGCATCACATAAATTTTTGTAGTCTTTCTTACTACACAAGGGTATTCTCACAGGCTTCACTGAAGTCAGAGTTGCATATGATTGGGTTTCCAATGTCATCCAAAGTTCTTAGGGACACTTCTACATTAAAGGTTAAAGTTTAAAGATGCATAGTAGAGGTCTCCTCAGGATAATGAATGTTAAAAGCAATAATTTAAAAATGCAAACCAAGCTCCATTTTCTAATGGCCTCAGGGTTTTCAATTGAAGTATACACACCTTTTATGGAAAACCATGACAGATAAATGACTCTTCACTCCAAATCTCTTTTTGGTTCTCCAAATAAATATTCCCTTGTTTATTCAAATATCAAAATATTACTGGGTTCATAATATGATATGCCATACTGTATGGTTTCTTAACACAGTGAGTACTTAATAGTAAATGCCCACAAAGAACCTCAGAAGCAAGGTTTTTCTTTGATTCTTCTGCCCTTCTGTCTCATGCCCCCCTTTCTCTTCCAAGCATATCAGATAACCAAATTCTGCTTATTTTATTAGGATGGTTCACAGAACTCCTATCCTCCAAAACAAGACATAAAACTTATCAAGGAAACTTTTGATTCTTCTTTCTCTCCTTTCAAGACCCTTGATCTAGATGAGTCTGCTTCATATCTGGGAGGAAGGCATGTAACTGAGAAAGCCCAAAAAGAGTCTGAACATTTCTGATTTCAGTTTCAAACCTTTCTGAGCTTCCTCCTTGGTTGATTATCATTAGGTCACAGCTTTTAGCCCAGTTGCATTTTATCACAGTTGTCCACTCTTCCTAGAACCTAAGCAAATACTGGGCAGTTTCCCAATTTGTTATATCTTCATTTCTAAAATCTCTCAGGTCACATAAAATGTTGATTAAATTAATTCTGGTGTGATTTTTCTCTTGTTAACATGCCTTTTGTTATAGGAGTATCAGCCTTAACTCTCATGATGGGTGAAGAAAAGCATCACACGTTTCTGTACTGAAGAATGTAACACATAAAAATATTTTCTTTCCACAAGAGATCATTCTGTGTGGATTGTACCTCTTTAGTGATGTATCTGTGTCAACAATTATATACTTACCCATTGTTTAATAAAGCATAATTTAGTTAATAAGTAAAACTAATGAACCTGATATATTGATTATGTTCTTTTTGTGTACATATGACAAAAACAGAGATACAAAGGGAAACACAAAATGGTAACACCGAGAGAAAAACAGACCAAAAGAAGCTTGGAAAAACAGTTTGGAGTAACTAGCACTAGAAATTTTATTCTTACCTCATATCATTGCACATATACTCTTGCCTTCTCATTTTATTTTCCTAGAACAACAACCAAGCTCTAAAATAAGTTTGTAGCAAGCGAGCAACTATCCTAAAAAAAAAAAATAATCATAATAAGGAAAAAAAATGAGCTAAAAGCATTTTGACATCTTTCCTAAGAGTCATTAGAATGTGTTGCCCCTTACACTGAAACTTTTTTCATGATGTGTAGCAATATAGAATTTACAAATCTGTAGAATATTTAGGAACCTCATTTTCTCCAGTTCTATGAGAAATAAATAGTATCAGTCTTTCCCAGTAGAAACTATTGACACACAACACAAGGACAAAGTTCAAAATTCTTTCCTCTCATCCTCTCATAATTCCAGTGGTGACTTTTGCTTCTTTCCTATTTTTTTTAACCCTACCTTTAATGATTTTATTTTCATTGAAAAATCCCATGAAAGAGTGTATACTTAAAACCATTCTTGACTCATTATCTTTTAATGCTCTAAAATAAAACTTTAAATGATTTATGAAAAGCTTTTCCTTCCATATTCCATGCAATGTTTATGTCTCTTTTTAAGTATTTCAACAGTACTGCTAGGGTTGACATTATGCAACTTTAATTAATTAGAGACTACCTTCCTATGTTATTATAGCAGTTGGCAACAAAATGGCATTACAATATATGTCAACAATGAATTCTTCCTATTATTTGTGCTGTTTTTGCCAGACATTTTATTTTTTATATAAAATATAAATACAATGTATAATACTATGAATTTTCCTGTAATCCGTCAGATTTCTTAGGAGCAATAAGAAATTAGAAAATTTTATTTTACCTCACTTAGTTGTTTCAGTTTGCAAGACATTTCTGGCCTGACCGTCAGGCTTTTGAAAATACATGCTAACAATTCTGACAATATCTTCATTTTAATTTTACTAACAAGTTAATTTTGATTTCTATCAAAGATTAATTTAAGTCTATGCACTAAAATACATTTTGGCAAATTACCATATATTTTAAGTTTTAACTTACATGAGCACTCATTTTAATGTAATTTAATTTAAATAGAGTTCCTTAAGTGATTTTAACATGTTGACACTATATACAATTGGTACATATGCATAAGCACATACATGCAAGATTTTATAGCTTTTGTTTTAGGTATTTAACCATACACACAAGAACATAGTAATATGAACTCTTCAGTTTGTGAAAAGAGACATCAGGATTAATTAAATTATTTTTTCCTGATAAAATGAAGCAAGGCAATGTCACCATTTGCATGGCTAACATTTTTGCCAATATTTTTTGGAGAAAAACCTTGAAGATTTTTCTTTTGCTAATAATAGAAGGTTATGCTTCAAAATTTGGGTAAAACAGGTTACATTTAAGGATTTAAATTTTATTAACAATTTTTGTTTGTCCTTTTCTATTATTAATTTTGCATTCAACTGTTTTGACACTTTAAACAATTGTTGAGAGAGAGAAATGTAAGTTTACATCATAACAGAACTACTTTTAGGTCTCTAGGTTGGTGGTTGCAATGAAACTACTGTAAGTTTAAAAACCACTAATTGAATTTTTTTCCTTACCTCTTTTGGCTGTAATAAGAAAATGCTTTTCAAATTGGTCTTGAAATCAGCAATAGCTCATTCCTTTTTTTGTTTTAATTTGTTATAGAGTTTTATCTTAATATTAGCGAAAAGTCAGCAGATTAAAAATAAGGAGAACAGCAGCACTGAAAAGCCTAGAAGTTTCTATATTTCAACCCTTTGGATATAGTCTTCTAGTTTTGAGAACCTATCTTTGGTGTAATTTGAACCATTATTTTTAAAATTCCACAAAATTGGACCTATTTAAGTCCCCAAAAGGGAACTTCTTTGTATGCTACAGAATTTGGGGATCCTGTTCTATTTCTTATTGTTAGGAAAAAAAAATCCTATGAGTTCCAAATGTTTCTCCTTGCTCCTGAAAATGTTCACTAACAAGGAATGAAAAACAAAATGAAAAAAAAAAAAAACCTCACATCATTTGCAGATGCATATAAAACAATCAAAATAGAACTAAAACAAGTGTTGACAATTATTAACCAGGTATGCAGGTCAAACAAAACAACATGTCAGACATACAGAAACAAAAGTTATTTCACAGAAAAGACATGAGATCATCAATGAAAGAACATACATTTTGTATTAAACGAGTATTCTTCAGCACAGTGTCTTAATACAAGAAAAAAAAAATTGTCAGAAAATACTAAAACTACATTTATAGTCCATGAAGGGATGCAATCTCCTTTATTTAAGATAGACTTGGATCAAATTAAGATCCTGAATAAAGTCAAATGGACTCACCAAAGGAAGAGTCCAGGATCCTGAGATTCGATTCACACAGTCAGAAGAAAGCTAGTTGTGAAAGACAGGGTGCAAAAGGGCCCCAGTGGTCACTGTACAGGTTCCAGGGTCACTGGTCCATGTACAGTGACCTTAACTTTGACATCTGAGATACCATTATGCTAACCTCTATAACAAATACAGAGATCTTCTTCAAGGAGTAACAAGAAATTTAGTAATAGCATTGCAAAGGAAATACCATGCCCTAGAAAACTATCAAATAAGTTAAGGCAAAGGGAATATTTTGAAAGCAAAATTAGGAAGATTGCCTAAATTTTTCTGATATAATAATCATTGTCTACATAGATTAATATCAAGAGTGTTCAGACACCAACAAGGATAGCAGAAAGCCAAAGTTCAGTAAACAGTTACTGGCTAGATGTCTTGGTATTATAATCTGCATAATGTGTGCTTTTCTTTGTGTAAGACTGTGGTTTTGTGGAATTTCTTATAATACTTCTTATCATCAGGCAACTTGTATGTGAGAGTCTTCCATTTATGGCCTCCATAGATTCCATTCTGTCATTGTTTGACAGTAGCAACTCCATTTTGAATTTTAACAATTTTCACAGATTAGAGCTATAAACAAAAATAACCCAAAAGGTTTCAGCACCATTATGGAAACACAAATAACCAGGATGGAAGCTCACCTCTCAAACAGATCAGCACACTTTCTTTTATTCTGCAGAAGAGTCAATCAATCAAGTAGTAGAGGGGCTCATTTTCAGGGTGGAAAATGGCAGCCAGTTACAAAGGGGCTCTGAGTTTTATAAGTTAAAATGAAGGTTATTTAATCATTGAAGATTGAAGCAGAATGTGTTGGTTTGGATAGTCAGGAATAAACTTGTAAAAAGTCCACAACTTATTATTACTGGCAAGGGAATTAAGCTCAGAACTCTACTGGAGTTCACAATTTCTCTTCTTCCCCCTGGGACTCATTGATATTCAGAGCTTCATTATTGGCTTTTCTCCTTCCAGGACTCATCAGTACTGGGAAAGGGTAAAAGTCCAGGGCCCAGGATTTCAGTATCTACCTTTTCCATTCAGGACCCATTGTTGTTGGGAAGGGATGAATACTTGCTTTTGGTGGAGATGCTGGAGACTGAACCCAGGAAGGAATTAATTTTTGTTTTTTTCCCCCATGATGCCCATTGTACTGGGAAAGGATTTATTGGAATAAGATTAATGATTGCCTTCCTCCTCCTTCTTACTCCAGGTCAGAAATTTTTTGGAGGTTGTCATTTCCCATCCTGAGGATTGTCATTTTCCATATCCTTCAAGAGCAATATAAATTGTTCTGGTTGGGTATTTGGGCCACAACAACACAAAATAGACTAAAACAATAATCAAACATGTATTAGCTATTGTTATATTGAAAATAGTGTTGTTTGTTATAACAATTAAAAATAAGAAAAGTTGGGGCTGGGGATGTAGCGTGCTCGCCTGGCATGCGTGCTGCCCGGGTTCAATCCTCAGCACCACATACAAACAAAGATGTTGTGTCCACCGAAAACTAAAAAATAAATATTAAAATTCTCTCTCTCTCTCTCTCTCTCTCTCTCTCTCTCTCTCTCTAAAAAAAAGAAAAGTAAATGTTCTTATTTTTATTTTACTTTAAGAAGAAGCCAGAAGTCACTGAAATGACTAATAAAGATCATGATTTGCTATTTAATAGAAGTTACTTGAATAATTATGGTTATGCCTTCAGCATTTTGAGACAGTGATTTCTACAATTATTAATTGTGTGATCTTTTATATATGACTTTTCCCTCTTCAAGTAAATTTACTCATCTCTAAAATAGAAAAATTAACACGTATCTGTACAAATTTTAGAAAATTTCTTAAACCTTTATAAACCATGATTATTATTCATTAATATTGTCAGTCATTATTATCTAGGCTGCAATCTAATATTGGACACCCAAATTTTTTAAATTTTTCTACCCCTACATACTGGTTATTAATATTTTCAGGTATCAGTTCAGGAATATAAATAATACTGTCAAATAATATGTCCCATAGTTAATTTTTCTATATTTAAAAAAATGTAATTATCAAAACCAGAAAGATATTCAAGATTAAAACTTAAAATATGAGGTTTCAGTAAGTATTCTGATTATACAAAATAATTTTTAAAACAAAAATATATAATATAGTATTTAAATCAAAAAATATGTAACGTAGTATTTAAATAAGCGAAATTTCAATAGATACAGGTCATCATGTTTAAAAACTGACATTAGCTTTTTTATTGTTTTTTTTTCCCAGCATAGTACCTCATTTGTTTTCTCTTTTTCAGTCATTTAAAGAGAAAACTAGAGGGGATTTCAATATTAAAAGTCCTACTTTAAAACTGCTTCTGTTTACTCCTCTTCACAAACATTAAATATTACTTTAAAAAACCTTTGAAAGGACATACATCAAAACACATGTGGAAATATGTTAACACAAAATAAGTATTAGCCATTAACATGCTATTTAATATTTTTTCTTGTAAAAAAAAAACTCTCTCTTAAAGCAGACCACAAGTAAATTTCTACATACCTAGAACTCATGCTATTGAAGAATTTTACACATCATTCACTTTATTATACTCATATAAAAACTTCTGATACTTAAACAAATAGAAATCTAAAGTTAGACATATATTTATTTATTTATTTATTTTGGTATATTCTCAATGACTGTCTACTCACTGCTTAGGTTGATTTTATCAAATAAATCAATGAAAATTGCTGGTGGTCAAATGTGTCTTTAATGTGCTACATTAAATTAACAAAGTTAAATATAATCTTTTCTTATGTCTTTTTTTATAAGGATAAACCTTATTTTTATATTTTACTGCACAATAATTAAGAGTATAAATTAAGAAAAAACTAAATTGTAGGACTTTCTTAAGAACTTTGATGGTATTTACTTATAAATAAAACCCAGAATAACCAAATATCTTTTAAAAAATGGCACTGTGGTTTTATCACTATCTCTAATATTACTGGGAGTTTGAAATAATTTAATCTATTCAATAATGAATTATTAATTTTATCTAATCCTACATACTTCTGTATCATATCCATGGAGATCTTGTAATAAATATAATTTATTTTACATGTAAACATCAAATTATAAAGGCAGACTTGTTGCTTATGCAAAATTAAATTATGACAATTCCAAGTGCAGATTTTTTTTTCTGGTAAATATAGAAAAAAAAATAGTACCAACTTACCTTTGAATGGTCCTTTAAATTCTCTTATAGATGAAATATTATAGTTCAATAAAAATGAACAAAACATTACTACACAGCAGTATCTCTACTTAAGTTGGTACAAACTATTTTAACTACCCAAAACTGTAATAGCCACACTTTGAAGAGTTAATATATAATTTTCTCTAGTTGTATCATAACTTATTAGACATTGTTTATAGTATATTGCGAGTTTGACATGGTTTGGTGTACTTAAAACATTTTTAAGCTGCTGAAAGCAATACAATATGCCTAACAGATATTTTATTACAGCTATAACAGGTTTCTTGTGGTAATCATAATAGTCATAATAAAATACAGAGAATAGAAATGCTACAACTTTCATTTGCAAAATTAACACTATGGATTTAAATAAGAAAGTTACAATATCTTTTATTGCATTGTTCCAAATATTCCCCAAACTTATTACTCAGACATATGAATGACATTTTATATAATCTGATACACTTGATCCTTCTACACCCACTTTGATTTATTTTTGCCTTGTAAGTGGAGGAAAACCATGCACTGCATAATCATGAAGGGCATCTTCTATTTCGCTTGAGTAGAAGTGGCATCACCTTCTGCTGCATTTTGATCTCCCGTGAAATTATGTATAAATAAAATCTCTCCCCACCAAGTTAGTGGCCAGTTGAAGCACTATATTCATGAATAAAGTAGGAGCTAATGTGTAATTACTGAGAATAAAAGATGACTTTCTATCTAAATGACAGTGATTTTTTAATAAATTTTAGATAAATTCCAAATCTGTTACATTTTAACTTTTAGTAGAATTCATTCTGTTTTCCTTTGTTCTTGATAGGAATAACTTAGTTTTGCATTGTTCTAAGTTCATTCTTACTGTAAAGGCTGGCTGATGTGAAATTTCTGAAATTTGTATTTCCATTTTAAAACATGTTTAACTGTTTGCTAATTTTCCTTTCTGAAAATTTCCATATTGGAGTCATAATGCTATCTAATGCTATTTTTGAAAACTATAAAAGTTCTCAATTCAAAAGTTTTTCATGTACTGAATTTAAATGGATTATTAAGTAGCATTATATTAATATCTTCATTTATAAATTATTATGAGTTGTAAGTTGAAAAGTATAAATTAGAAAAATCCTTTGTGTGATATTCAACAAAGTTTGAAACATTATTATGTCAGAGAAATTACTGTGTAAAAATAATTTTTAATATAAAATTCATAATAAGTATGTCATAAAATGATATAATGAAAAGAAACATATTGCATAGTTTTCAGAAAAAGATATTTTAGAATAATAAGTAGAGTCTCCATTTGTCTGATTATTGCAATTCTGGAGTTAATTAGTCACCCAAAGAAATCTTTACTTTTTTTCTAATCCAGCTATATTTTGACAAATTAATTGGTGATGAAAGGTACTTATTTTTCATTGAAGTGAATAATTCAGTGTTTGTTTTTCCAGAGTATTTTATAAAAAGCAACTTCCTCCATGTCCTTTTTAATTGCTTCTAATAGAATGATTCTGCTATAGCATTCCTATAGCTTATTTATTCTGTTTTAATGTTACCATGGCATGACTCAGGTACAAGTTCACATTACATTGTTATGATCTTTTGTCTATAAAACAAGATCTTGTCTTTAAATACATGATCAGTATAACTAGTCATCACATGACCTCTCAGAATCGGGTAAAATTTAGAGAAACAATGTTTTTAGAGCAAGTACAGATTTGCTACTGTCTTTACATTTTTCTTTTCTCTTGTATATAGATTCTCCTGGAAGAAGATGGAGGATACCTAAAGAGCGGGCTTGTTCAATCTTAGACACATTAGGTGTCAATTTGGTACCTTTAAATATCTTAATAGTATTACATTATTTTCCTGTTTCTCATTGGAATATATCTGGTAATGTCAAAATTATGATAATCTCATTTTTCAATATCTAAACTGAAAGAAACAGTAAAATGAAAAAAAAATTCCTGACTCCATTTGTGTTGCTAAAAGAAAATACTACTGACTGGCTCATTTATAAAGAAAATAAATTTATTCTCTTCCAATACTAAAGGCTGGTAAGTCCAAGTCCAAACCAAGGTGCTGGCATATGGTATCTGGTCAGGGGCTCTTTCCCACATCAATATATAATGGAAAGTAGAAAATAAGTGTTATGATTTGGATAAGTATCCCAAAAGGCTCATGTGTTAAAGGTTTAGTGGTACTTTTGGCAGGTGGTGAAATATTTGATAAGTATTGCCTAGTTGGGGTTCTTTAGGTCATTGACAATATGTCCTTTAAGGTGATTGTGGAACCCAAGCGAACCTACTCTTCCAAAGTGAGCAGTTTTTCACTGTTGAGTACTTCCACTATGGTGTGCTGCTTTGCCACAAGCCTAAATTACTGGGGCTACTTGATCATGTGTGGATTCTAAACTGTGAAACCAAAGAAAAGTTTCCTCTTAATTATCCTACACATTGATTTTTGGTAGTAATGCAAAGCTGACCAATATGCTAAGTGAGTGAGCTCCTCCATGGAACCAGTTTAGGGGAAATTCATCCTACTTATTTGAGGAGCCTTCATGGGTTTAATCATCTCTTAAATACTCCATCTCTGAATACTGTCCCAGTAGCCACATCTGAACTGGGTAGAAAGCAGAATCAAACCACAGAAGACAAAGATCTAAAAATAAAACATAGGTCACATGATATGGCTCTCTCCAACATGAATTTAGTGCTATGATAATTTTTCCTATGTGAATAAGTTGTCAATTATCCAGAATTTATATTATTAACTCTATAGATTATTTCCTTATCTCTGATGTTAATGTTGAGCCTTTCATCTTGAATTCAGAGGCCTGTTGGATTAATCTACATGAATGCTTAACTGATGCTTTAAAATCAACATTTTAACTCTAATCCCAGACTTTCTATATATTTCTGAATCTTTCTCATAAAGCTGACAAATTTCATTAAAAAAGGGGAGAAGCTTAGTTTCTAAAATGAGCTACACTGTTCTAAATGTTTTAATGATTTGAGACTGTTATTGCACTTTAATGACCTCACACCTTTATATTTCAAACAGTCTGATTATGATGATCAAATTCAATTCTGTAAATAAATCAGCAGGGATCACAGATTATTATATATTGGGTGTCCTAAGAAAATGTATTTAATTTAAATGGCAATGACATTGTTTATAAATATTAGATTTTGTGGTGTTCATCATCCTTTTATAATAATAGAACTATAACAAAAAGAAACTTGAACAGGGGTGGTCCTGTCAAGCATGAACTCCAAATTTTCTAATATGTTATGGAGATAACTATCAGGAGTACATTAGAGAACTACATAGACATTATTTTATGGATGTGTTTTCTCTAAATTTTATTGCAGATAATGTTTTTTTTCTTTTTAAACAATATTTCTCACAAAGAAAGTCATCATATATTTATTGTTTACAGTTTTTTTTTCAAATACATAGTAATTTTCTTACAGTTATTTATATATAAACATATTTAACAGCTGGGTGCAGTGGTGCACACCTATAATCCCAGCAGCTTGGGAGACTGAGATAGAAAATCACAAGTTCAAAGCCAGCTTCAGCAAAAGCTAAGCTGGTCAGGGAGACCCTGTCTCTAAATAATATACAAAATAGGACAGGGGATGTGGCTCAGTGACCGAGTGCCCTGAGTTCAATCTCTAGTACAAAATATATATTTATGATTAACACATATCAACATTAGCATTAGATTGCTACTATGATATTTTCAAAGACCTAGTTTTTTGTATATTTCTTTCTACCATTTTTCATATAAAGTTATTATAAATGTCTAAGCGTCATTCACTTAAGCCAATATTTTAAGCTCATAGCCACTTATTATTATACTTACAAATTGTCAGAAATTTTAGATTCATTTACTCTCTTTCCTAAATTTTAACAAAGTATAAATTACAGCAGGACTTTTGAACTTGAGAGCCAAGTCAGAAAGCAAATACCAAAATCATGGATCTATCTTAGAAAATAAAAGGAAAGAATATTGTGAAATACATACTGTTCAAATAAAATATATTTTAAATGAACAGGATTTTTCATTTTACAATTATAGTCTTGACTATATTTTTGATGTTATTGAGTTCATATATATATACCAATTCAACTTCTCACTTTTAGTGTTTTTCATGTGTGTCTTATTATTTATCATTTATATACCTATTAATATTTACATCTACATATATATCTGCATTGAAGCTTTACTTTTTCATCACAACAGTGAACATGCTTATTACAGGCAATTTGGAAAGAAGATAAGATGTGAAATGCAGTACAGATACTTACTTATAAGTTATTGGTAACATATTCATTCTAAGTTAACAGTATGTTTTATCAAAAAATCTTTATCCTCTTTATTAGAAGAGGCAATTTGGGTAATTTTAAGATTTAATTTATGAACTGAGAAAAGTACAAACATAATTTTGAATTGAAAGTATAGAGCATAATCACAAAAATAATGAGTTTCCACTTGGATGCCTCAAAGGTAATAATAATTATTAGGATTTATTGTTGTTGTTATTTTCTGGCTCAGAGCAGAAACTCGAAAATGCTTTAGAGTTTTGGTTCTGCAATGACTTCAATTTACCATCTTCCCAACTTTTAGTAACATACTAGGATGTTCAAAAATACAACCATGAGAATCAAATTTTTATTATCACCAATAGACTGAAACTCTGGGGCCACACCATTTTTTTGTCTTTCTCCAACTGCCATAGTGTAAGAACAGTATTCTACCCAAAGAATTAAATAAACTGATTTATGATCTATTGATTCAGTTTTAAATGCATTGAATTTGGTTAAATACTTATCAGACTCTATATGTTTACAAGAAATGTACTATTTCAGTGTATTGAGAGAACTCCTATGCTTCAAACATTAAAATTACTTATAAAATCAAATTAGGCATGAATAAGTAATTTACCTCTCATTTTGGAAATGTTGTTATAAACTAGTATGAAGTACAAATATATTTTGGTATAAATATCATGTGATCATAATTTGAAATTTAAAGATAAAAGAAGAGTAATACAGTAATATTCAGTGAATTCTCCAAATTATCACAACTGTTTGAAAAGGCACTTGAATAAAACGTTACATTAATTTTTAAAAAAATTATTTTCCAGTTTTTTCTCTATAAAACTCTGATTTTTATATTCACAGGAACATTGATTTCAGATAAAGATAGTGCTTAAGTAGTTACATGCAGATTTTGTCTAGAGAAAATCTATCAAGAAAACAATAGTGATAATGATTGGCAGCCACCAGACACATTTATTTTATGTACATTTCCTATCTTATACACTTTGACTCTCTATGTTATTTGTCAGTAATCTCATTTTGCCTAGAAGCATATTACATTTTTGGCTTTCTGTTAATGGCCAGCATGTGTTATTTAGCAGAAAATTGCTTTGATTTTTTTCCCAGAAAATAAATAAAAACTACTTTATGAATGTTCAATACCAGTATAATAGGCTTGCAAAGTCTCAAAAACAAGGGTCCTTATTGGATGTTGTAATTATTATTTCCAGAAAAAAAATTAAATGTGTGTCAGCATTTTGTGGGCCAAGACAATTAATATCTGTTCAATTTTCTTCTTGCCTCAATATGTGATTAAAGCTACATTTACTTTCTTTCAGCTGGTCACATCTCCAAGTCAAATGAAAATATTTAAAATGAATAATACATCGACTTAAAATAGTTAAATTTAAAGAAATCATCTCAGAAATGCAATCTAAATGTTACCTTAAGCAAATTCACAATCTTGGAATTTTTTATTGGTTATTTTTAGTTATAAATAACAATAGGATTCATTTTTACCTAATTATAAAAGCATGTTCTAATTCATTCTCCAGTACTTCCTTTCCCCTCCCTTTCTCCATTCCCCTTTTGCTTATAGATATACATGATGTTGAGAGCTACTGTGGTATATTTGTACATGTACAAAGGAAATTAAAGTCAGATTCATTCCAGTGTCTTTTCCTATCACACCTTCTTCCCTTCCCTTCATTCCACTTTGTCTACTCCACTGATCTTCAATTTTTTTATTTCTTTTTTATTATACCACCATACACCACACACACCTTATTTTGGATTAGCTTCAGCTCATCAGAGAAAAAGTTGACCTTTGACTTTTACAGACTGATCAAACTCGATCATATACATATGATCTACTACAGTAGTTTTTATACATAATTTTACCTTAATGTACTTTAGGAAATTTTATTTTCTTAACAAGAAAGTTGAGTTTGAACTGGTTAGTGCATGTGTTTTAGTTACTTTAGGTTCATCTAACTTATTTTTTTTTTTACTTAAAGTTTCCACATATAAATACTTTGGAGGGATGAGTTTAGTTTCTGCTAATAGATTTAGTTTTTCTTTATTTGTAACTTCAAGAATATTGTAAGCTAATATTTTAATTTTTTTACTTAGTAAAATATATACAAAATAGCTTTGGTTTAAATCAAAACTTTAATATTAATATTATCTAATTGAAAAACAGTGGCAAGGATGCTTAAATACTTCCAGATTTTTATTATTGTTGTGACAAAAAAAGTAGCTTTGCCATTTGAGAGAATCTATTGTATTAAGGAGGAAATTAAAATGATTAATTATGCACAATGGACTAGACTTGCTTTTTTTTAATTTCAATGTATAAACTTAGAAAATAGCACTACCTCTTTCTTTTCCCAGATATACCAGTAATTATACAAAGCATCCAGCTAAAGTTCTTATAATTCTCTATGCTGTTCTAAAAACTGGGCAAATATATATAGTTCAAAATTGACAAGTTCTGAAACACTGTCTTGCTTTTTTGTATACAATCTACTTGCATTTTAGACCAAATGCATTACTATTTTCTCTTGTACAAAAATCTATAAATTTTAGACATATTGGTAGAGGGATTGGCAGCAAGTATATTTAACATTCTGTAACTTTCAGAAGAAATAATATATATGCATATGAAGAGGATGATATAATAGAAAGATTAACATCATATTTTCGAAAGACTATAAGAGAGTTATGTAAGATTCCAATTTTGTTTCATGGAATTACATCCCCCTGTAGAAATTCTCTTCAACCTAGAAGGACCATAGTCCTTTCCTCACATGAAGCATACTAATGAAGTGAAAATACAATTTGCTACATTTGATCTCAGTGACCATATTTTTTTATAGTCTAGAGGAATCAGCTGAATTAAATATGACATTTTTAAATGATTGTCTTTGCAATAATAGCTAAAAGACTATATTGTCTTGCAAAAGCATTGGGAAGGAACTCTTTCTTGGAATTTTTAAACCTCTGGTTCTATTAGTGAAATAGCAGGTGAATTCAGCTGCCAGGGTCAAGGAGATGACACAAAACATATCAAGGGAAACTTACAAGTCAGCATTAATATTATCTGACTTTCAATGGGAAACAGGACTGGGAAACTTATTTGACTGTCTTTGTCAGGTTAAATATTACTTGCAAACTATTGTTGGAGTTGCGGTTATAATAAATAAACTAATAACAATAAATAAAGCCAAAGAAAGAGACCAAGAACAAATAAGGCCAAAGGAATATGCTGCTTTTCCTCCTCTCAACAGTTTAGTTTCCTGAAACCTACATTTCCTGGTATTACAAAGTGAATTATACAGTGTGGAAGAAAAAAATCTCCATCCCTGAAGCATTATGGCAAACCTGAAACAATTTTAAGTCTGACATTTCCTGCAGCTGAATCTGATGAGAAACAGATCAAAGTCAAGGTGAATGCTTTCCCTCACTTCCCCCTGAGAAGAGAAGCAGAGTTAGATTCTGTAGCAATTGGTGCAATAACTTGCTAGCAGCAACAGTACAAAAAGATCATCTGAGACAATCCAAGTTTATAAAGAAAAGTATAAAAGTATTGTTTTTTTTTAATTTAGTTTTGTCACAATGAAATTTTACTTTTCTCTACTGAACAAATTAGATGTCACTAGATAATTGCATAGCACATATCTAGCAGGTCCTCTGTACTCACTGGTTCCATATTCACAGATTAACAAACCACAGATTGAACATTTTTAGGAAAATATTCACATCTTTACTGAAGACATACAGACATATTTTCTTCTCATTGTTCCATAAACACTGCAATATAATAACTATTTACACAGTGTTTACATTATACTTGGTTTTATAAATAATCTATAGGTTATTTAAACTATATGGAAGGTGCACACAGTTTATCTAAATATTGCACCTTCTTAACTTGGAATTTGAACATCTGTGGATTTTGGTATCCACATATGGGTCCAGCAAACAATCCCTCATAGCTCCATAGTGACAACTATGTTAAATTTTAGAGTACTTTCCATTTTATATTGTTTTCTGTTTGGGGTAAAGAATATTTAGTAGTGGGATGTAGATTTCCCTTGAAAAAAGTTTGAGGATTTATAGGGATGAATCACATAAGGAAATTAATGAATATCAGATGTAGTGATTTTTTAAATTAATTTTATACATCAAACTTTTGATAAATGGTAGGCTAGATGTTCCTAAATTATAACTAGCATTAGCCTAAATTAGGAGCTTAAATAACAATTGGAGAGTCTTATATTCGTAGATGTTCATTTATTGTTTCAGATGTAAGTCTGAAGTACAATTTCACCTGAGAGGTGATTTCTGATGCAGATGTTACATGTACCCTTTTGAGAAAACACTATGATAAATGATAATCCTATGATATAAACAGAATACTAGTAGAAGGAGGTGAAAAAATACGTCTACATGCAGAGCAGTGACTGAATTTCTGGTCATTGATGTGTCTTTGCTTTCTAAAATGCCCTTGCAGAGCTGTTCTTCCTCTATAAATATTCTTCCCTTACCCAACCTCTCATGATAGCTCATAAAAAATGTGATATTTTTATAATAAAAGAAAAAACCCACAATATTTTATAAGATTCAAATCACAAGTAATGTTAACCAACAAGTTTCCTTTTTTTTTCTTCCAAGTATTTGAAGAACTAATAATTAAACAAATTTAGAAGGATGTAAATCAATTGTGTGTTTTAAAAATATTCTAATTAGTAACTATTCAGTTTTCAATCTATATTTAACTGTTCAAGACTCATCCTACAAAATAGAACTTGAAAATTTCATTTTAGAGCAAAAGAAATGAATAACCCATGTCATTGTTGGTTTATATTTGCTGCTGCAGTCCTTGGAAATCTAGTGAGGTTTTGTCCCCAAGTAGTTGTTAGAGTCAGGCAAAGCAGTTTTAAAGACTGCTATTGGTTATTTCAATTTCATTTAATAATCTCTATTTACCATGATTTTTGATAATGTACTGAAATCACAGATGTTATTTTTACCCACTTTTTTCAAGATAACAAATCATGTAGAGGCCCAACATCTTACTTAGCATCTTTTTGTACAATTACCCACAATAAACCCTATATTTTAGTTTGCTGTAAGGTAGAAAATAATATAATTAGCTCATTAGTTTAAAATGTTCATGGTACATATGTCTGTCTTAGGTGATTCTTTGTTCCATAATTGCATATTTTAAAATATAAAAATTTAACTGCAAGTAAATACGTACACAAATTCAGGTATTAATACTAAGTTTACTAATAAAGAACTCAAAAAATTAAACAATAAGATAACAAATAACCCAATCAACAAATGGGCCAAGGACCTGAACAGACACCTCACAGAGGAGGACATACAATCAATCAACAAGTAAATGAAAAAATGCTCATCATCTCTAGCAGTCAGAGAAATGCAAATCAAAACCACCCTAAGATACCATCTCACTCCAGTAAGATTGGCAGCCATTATGAAGTCAAACAACAATAAGTGTTGGCGGGGATGTGGGGAAAAGGGTACACTTGTACATTGTTGGTGGGACTGCAAATTGGTGAGGCCAATTTGGAAAGCAGTATGGAGATTCCTGGGAAAGCTGGGAATGGAACCACCATTTGACCCAGCTATCACCCTTCTCGGACTATTCCCTGAGGATCTTAAAAGAGCATACTATAGGGATACTGCCACATCAATGATCATAGTGGCACAATTTACAATAGCTAGATTGTGGAATCAACCTAGATGCCCTTTAATAGATGAATGGATAAAAATAATGTGGTATCTATACACAATGAAGTATTAAGCAGCACTAAAAAATGACAAAATCATGGAATTTGCAGGGAAATGGATGGCATTAGAGCAGATTATGCTAAGTGAAGCTAGTCAATCCTTAAAAAAACAAATGCCAAATGTCTTCTTTGACATAAAGAGAGCAACTAAGAACAGAACAGGGAGGAAGAGCATGAGGAAAAGATTAACATTAAACAGAGACGAGTGGGGGGAGAGAAAGGGAGAGAGAAGGGAAAGCATATGGAAATGGTAGGAGACCCTCAATGTTACACAAAATGACATAGAAGAGGTTGTGAGGGGAAAGGGGGGGGGAACAAGGGAGACAATTGAACAACAGCAGATGAGGTAGAGAGGGAAGTTGGGAGGGGAGGGGAGGGGGGATAGTAGGGGATAGGAAAGGTAGCAGAATACAACAGTCACTAATATGCCATTATGTAAAAATGTGAGTGTGTAACCGATGTGATTCTGCAATTTGTATTTGGGGTAAAAATGGGAGTTCATAACCCACTTGAGTCAAATGTATGAAAGATGATATATCATGAGCTTTGTAATGTTTTGAACAACCAATAAAAAAAGAGATGTGGATATTTTTATCTCTCAGGAGCTTAAAAATATCATGGTTTATTATAACTTTGACTTTCTCAGTTATATTAATATTTGTTGTGGTGATGCATTTTTGAGTTACATAATAGTATTCATACTTAAAGAGATGACAGAAACCCAGAAAAGAATCACTTTAATATTACCAAGGTATTAGCTGGTCACTGTGGTGTACACTCCTGTAATACCCAGGGGCTCAGGTGTTAGAGTCTGTAAACAAGTCAGGATGGCGCCTGGCATTTTGCCAGGCAGAGTGGTTTGTGAAGTAATGCAAGGGAGCCATTAAGTGTGGAGATTCCTTATTGGTTGACTGCTGTATCTAGTTTATGTTAATTAGATAAGCTGTGTGGAATGTATAAATATCCCTCCTGTCCTACAATAAATGGCTCCCACTCCTGCTGTATCAATGTACACAAGTTGCTTGTCACCCCCCCACCCCCCGTTATTTTGCTGCAGGCGGACTGCAGCAGATGGTGGCCCGTACGGGGAGCCCTGGGACACTCGGGGGTAAGTGATGAAAAAAAGCTGCCTGTCCCTAGATAGGACTGGAGCAAATCTGCTCATCCTTAGGCAGATAGGGCAAGAGGAAAAATGGCCATTTCGAGAAAATGGAGAAGATTGATACAGTATGTTTGTGTCTTGTTTTGTCTTAGTGTATTGTATTGTCTTTGTGATGAAAATATGGAAGGGGTGAGAAGTAAATTGATAAGGGAAAGAGGCACCCCAGTGGAACCAAGAATAGTTAGGGCATGTGTTAATGGAAGCCCATGAACTCTAGTCAGAAAGAAGAAAGTTCAGAAGAAGAAGGATTATCAGAAAAAAAGTTGCAGCAAAATAACCGGGGGTTATTTTGACTTGTTTACAGACTCTAACACTCAGGAAGCTGAGGATCATGAGTTGAAAGCCAGTCTTAGCAAAAGCAAGGCACTAAGCAACTCAGTGAAACTCTGTCTCTAAATAAAATACAAAATAGGAACAAGAATGTGGCTCAGTGGTCCAGTGCCCTTAAGTTCAATCCCCAGTACCGTCCCTCACCCCCTTAGCCAAAAAAAGATGTCCAAGGAATGCACCTAACACACATAAATGATGTGGATAATTTGAAGTTACTATTTGAAATACAACCACATGCACCCAGAAAGTAAGAGAAAATTTCAAATACCAGAGTTAAGCACAAAGTCTTTTCCCCAAATTAAAAAATCCTATTGTCAACAAATGTTTTTAGTTCTTGATCCACTTTCTGCATGTTCTTAAGCAAAATTAGTAAAATAAGATTCTTTTTTTGCTTGGAACAGGGTGTTAACTGGGCTTAGTGCAATATCTTGGCAGCCTATGTTCAACTTACTGATATTGTACCTTCTGTGTGTGGGTGATAACAAAAATCCCAATATTATCTTTGCTACATTGGCCACCATGACATTTTTTCAGGCAAAGCAATCAGAACACATGAAATTAAATTAACATTTTTAGAAAGTTGTATAATTAAATACATGATTGTTACTCTTCTAACATTTCCAAACATAGGTATGCATTGTGCATTAATGGAATAACAATGCCTATGCAGTTAAAATGTGTCTGCCTCCACTTTAATCCCAAGGTGCCCATAACCACAAATCAGAGATTATTATTATTAAAATGCTTAGTGTATGTAGATATAATTTTCACACATTTGGTTAAAAATTAGAGAGACTTATATATGTCTTTTAATTGTCAGACTATATTATACTGGGCTTTAATAACTGCTGCATAAGGCGATTATAAGGATGTTAGTTAATGTTTTAAAGAGTTTAGAATAGTCTCCATCACTTAAAAAAAAAGTTTTGTAGGATATTCTATTACAGTACATATGCCTTGATTCTATGAAGTCTGAGAAACTTTAGTCATGGATCATACATGTGTGGTAATGGCTATAGTCCCACCATTCCTGAGGGCTATTGCTATGCTATTTGTATGCCAGGAATGACAGTAGGAAATATTTTTATTGAACTGAACATCCCGATTTCAATGGCATTCTAATGTAAAAGGAGATAAGAGTTACCACTCGCTTGTCAGAAACAGATGAATATGACTGCTGCATTAGGAAGCAATTCACAGTTAAACCTGCAATAGTTTTACCTACAAAGGTATTTTACATTGTCTTATTGGTCATAAGAAATCCAGAAATGCAATAAAAATAATCATAATGATCTATAATAAATAGCATATCACTAATGACAATAACTAAAGATGCTTGATTTATAAAACAAACATGTCTAGTCTGACTTGAATTAATAATGAAAAGTTACAACTCAATACACAGATTAGAAGGTTATATTAAAAAAATGAAATTTTTGTATGAAGAGGGAGTTGTGTACCCTTTGAAGAAAAGACTATATTGCCTCCACACACCCAAATTGTAATATAGTTTCCTACAAACTTTTCCTAAAGTGCTATTTTTCTATTTATTATACCATGGGGGAAGAGACAGAGCAGCTAGAATTTGGTATAAATATAGGCAAAGAGGAAAATGGATAATAATTACTGCAGACACAGAATTTTAGCTCTTTAAGCCAGCTTTGTTGCTACTGTGGAAAAAATAATACATGACAAGAACACTTTTCAAGGAGGAAAATTTTATTTAGGGTTCACAGTTCATAGGTCTCAGTCCATAAACTACAGCTCTATTGCTCTGTATACAATGTGACCAAAGGGCAAGGTGGAGGAGCACAGCTCCTCACATCACATCAGGAAGCTAAGAAAGAGACTTTTTATCTCACCAAGTATAAATTGTATACACCAAAGATATGCCCCAATGACTTCAGCCAAACCCACCCCCCATCCGTCTATAGTTACTACCCAGTTAATGATGAGGTTAAATATCTCATAACCCAATCTTTTCACTTCTAAGATTTCTTTCATTATCTCACACATGAGCTTTTGGGAGACACCTCATATCTAAATAACAACATAAGCTTTTAGAATTAAAGTTATTTAGGAGTTTTGGATCCTGATGGGTACAGCAAGTCCCCAAACTCAACTGATGTTTGTTTTACCAATATCTGAGTGTACAACTTCAATACATGTATTATACAACAATCAAACACCTCACTCTGATATTCTGAACCATGAAGTGAGGGATCTTTATAGAAAACCAAGTCAAAGCCATTAAAAGTAGTTGTGTTGACCAAATAGCATCCTAAAAGCAATGATACAAACCTAAAGAATTTTCCAGAAATATTGCTATCATAAAGTGACACCATCTGGAACATGAAAGATGGTAGGAGAATGATTTCTAACACATATCATGTATTGATTATATTATATCTAAAACATATCAAAATTGATTATTATTAGTTAGAATAAATGATTTATGCAGTTGATATCATCCTCTCTCAACATCATCCTGAATCCTTAAACCATCATTCATCCACACAGTGCTCATGGTGTTAGAGGTGAAGCTAATGCAGGTCTCTACAACATGGACTAATATTTTCTTGCAATGAGTCCACCTATACTCATCAGTGCAAAACCTGCTTGCATGAGGATACAAGTTCAAACAAGAAAAAAAGCTTATTTTATTGGTTGTGTTGATTAATTCTGATTCTCAATGGGGGCTAAATGGGTGACTTTATGAGACATCTCTTATATTCCTATTTATTATGATAGAACTTGGTAGACACATCAAAGAGTCCGGGAAGAACCATTAATTTCTTAGACATTCTGTAAAGAGGACTCAGGTCATAGCAACAAGCAAGTCACCAGGAACCACAAAAGTGCTTGTTTAAGGTCTGGTCAATATCAACTGGAAATTAAAAGATGAATCTACAAATATGATTTAAGACTATGTGATTTATGCATAAATGAAAACCATGGTAGTTTTGCATATTAATATGTATTTATTAAAATGTTTCCTCCATATTTCTCTTTTCCAATTTTATTATCTCAAGAAATTATGCAAAAATAGTAATTTATTTGATATAACTGTATTAAGTTACTGTTATCTTGTTAACCATATTGGTACAAGAAATAAAAGAGAATGTGACAAAGACAATGGATGAGGCGATGTATGAGCAGAGGTGTGCTGGTGAGTTTTTCATTATCAGTGTTGAATTAAAAGAAAAAAAAAGAAGGCATTTGTTGCATTGTCTGTCTTCAGTGCTGCCAATTCTCTGATTTAAAGTTGCTAGTATTCACTGAATGCAAAGTTAGGACACGATGAACAAAGTTAATTTTCTTGAGCCAGTGTAAGTTGGCTCTAGTGCAACTGTGCAAAGATAGTATTTCTCCACTCTTTCTATGATGTGACTTTTGTATTCCTCTTAGCGGGGACTGGACTCTAACTTCCCTTTTATGGGGGTTCATGTTCATAACAGAAGTGATGCTATACTTGGTCCAAAAAGCCAGTTAATCTTCTTCCAGGATCTCTTTAATTTCTTTCTGGAAAAATAATAACTATTCTGTGAAGGAGCTCAGGGAACCACAAAAGAATGCTCTATGTAATCATTCCACTGGTGTCCCAGGCTGAGAGGATAGGTGGATGATAGCCAGTATCACACAACACTCACATGAGGATGTGAGCCTTCTGATGATGAGTAGAATCGCCCTTTATAAAACTATATGAGAAAGAATAATATCTTAAAGGAAAAATAAAATACACATTAAGCATACCAAAATACAATATATCTAATGTCAAAATTTGTACGGCAATATCTCCTAATTCTGGAGATAGATCTTTGGCCTTTATGGAATATGTATGATATGGGGTCCAAATGTGGCCATCCGTATGGTCTTGATTTGAGTATGGTCAAATGCTTTTCAATACTTTTTTACTACAGCATCTTCTCTTTCCCATATTCACTAGTGCTGCACCAGCAAGTAGGCACAATATTTGCTGCTTGCACCAATGATATGTCCTTGTATGGATGATCATTACAGTAAGTATAGATACGTGTGCCCGAGTTTCAGAATAAAGATAACTGGTTTCAGTGTGAAAGCAACCTGTACTGGGAAAAAATATTCTCAGGTCTCTGGTACTTCTTTACATCTTGCAAAGCAAGGCATTGATTGCCTCTTGTGGAAAATGTTGTCAACGAGGTGTGTATGTTAGATTGCCCTGAGAAGTAGAAATGTCTCCCTCCGACACAAAATTCATGTTTGCTTACATTCTATTATAAAATGTTTAGGTTATTTCATTTCATAGAAATCCATCATGTGTGCAGTCATAAACGTTACTTTTCATGTCATTTTGTGGAAGCTGGGTCAAGGAGAATCCATGGAATTAATCCAAGTGCAATTCTGCCTGCTGTTCTGTGAATCCTTAGTTCTCTTCTACAATTCAAGACTCATCCTGTTCATGGTCCACAAAACTGTGACAACCTAATTTTTTGGCTTGAAATTATAATAAAATCTCAAATTCTTCCCTATTTTTGACAATATGTGGTCTAGGATGAGGAGAAATTTTGGACAAGTGTGATGAATTTAAACATCTTTCTTCACTTGGCTTCATGTTAAAGTTTTTAATAATTTCTCAGAACTTTGAATTATAGGGATTTTTGGACTGTTTTTTTCAAAGACTTACAAAGCATATAGCTTAGAGTGGTATTTTGTCTTAATTTATCATTCTTTAATTTACCTACTAAAGCATTGTTCTATACATTTTTTTGTAAACAGCAGTGAAAATAAAATAACAAATAATATTCAAATTTTTATAATACTTTATTGTCTAGGAAAAGACAATTGTTTTCTATCATTCTAATTTAATTTTCATCAAGATGGTTTTGTTTCTTTTGGGTTTTAATTATGCTTCCAATCTACTCCATTTTATTTAAAATTTACTTTACATCAATGTTTGTATGCTATTTAAACTGCACATTTTACAACATCTGTTTCAATTATGCTCTCTTATTATCATTTTTTCTGCAGCTGTTTCTATCATGGACTGCCTGATGTCACAAGTTTGTTTTGCTTGATTTTTCAATTTTGTTTTCTTGTTTTAGGAGAAAATACTTCTTGAAAACTATTTAGATTAGGGCAATCGTTTTCTTATTATTTTCTTTGTGTTTCTGTAGAGTAGTTTATTATTTGCTTCAAAGGAAGTAAGTAATTCTACAAGGGAACACTCACTATGACTAGAGCCACATGGAAAAGATTCCATGTGTGAGGCTGTGAACAGGGAATCTCCTCATGTCTGGGGCCACAAATCAATGACAGTACCAACAAAAATCTGTGAGTGTAGTAGCTCAAACTGGAAGCACAAAAACCTAAGGTGATGAGATTCCTCAGACCATGTCCAGTTCACACTATCAAAGTTTCTTAAATATAAAATTATCATGGCATAATTAAGAATCAGATAAAATAGATGTTGTCATTTTATGCCACAGTTTTTTTATATGAATAATTTTGTCAGTTTGGGTCTAAAGGGGTAACAAATCAATAAGCAGCATCTATACATTTGAATGCTGATATTATTGTACATATTATGTCATCATTTCCATCACTACATATAGTGTGTTATATATGATATCATTATTTAAGGCATACGAAATAAAAATTTCTTGAATTCAACAAACATTTGATTATTCTTTCATATTTGAACTTTCTATTAGAAACACCCAAAATGAAATTGTTCATGATACTTAAACAATGCTCTTTGATAGGCTAATGAACCTGAAATTAATTTCATAATTACTATAGCCTATAATCTTCACAGTAATAAGGAACTTTTATGGACCCCATTTTGTGGAAAAAAGAAGGCAAATTGAGAAAGTTTTAGATTAAGTATCCATCCCATGTCACAAATGTGTTTTGTAATGGAAGTGGAAAAACCCTGGCCTTTGACTGAAATAGAGTTCCTTTCACTTTTATGTGGAAGTATTATAAACACCACTTATCTGAACATTTGTACTAACTCATTAGAATTACAACATTTATTTCTAATGGCAATTCAATCAAGAACTGCATATCTGCCAATGGATATATTTTTGATTTGCATGTATTCATTTTTTTATGAAGACACAAAATGGAGAAGTATGGATCAATGATTTTCTATATTACTTTTAATACTAACAATTTGTAGTTTCATATTATTTCAAATAATTCCAATTGTTCTAAATACTATCAGATAAAGCATATGCTTAGCATTATATCTGACATATTTTTCAGGCATACTTAGGTGGCTGTAGATTGCAATATATTTTATTAAATATAAATCCTTGTTTACATGAAGAAGCTTGCGATATTATCCAAACTTGTACAGAAATAATTATTGTTAAAATTTATATATTTTCTCATAATTCATGCTTTTTATTTATAAGTCAAAATAGGTAGTCTTGATCCTTTAAATCATGAATTTTTTTTTGGTGGAGACTATTAAGATACATGAAAGATTTTGATGGGGATAATGTCATACACAATAACTCATTTTATTTTCTATTGCCATTTTCTCTCATTTGTAAACATAGGCAGCATTTTCTTTGCCATTGTAATAGTGTTGTTAATAAAAAATGAAAGGATAGAAACCTAAACAAAAGTTTAAATTATTGTATTATTAATGGTGGGAATGAAGATAAAAATGTACTATCCAAATCATTTTTAGTTAGCCAGTTAACAAAAACTAAGGAAAATTACATTTTATACCTATAGCCATTCATCTGACTTAAAGATTTAGGAGTCTTGTGAGGCAATAGATTCCTTTGGATAGTTTATAATTCCCATAATAATATTCTTGAGGTTTACATTCATGAAATATACAATGAAAAATTTCTTTATAAAATTGAGAAAGGGAATAAAGCAAACTCATCATACTAAATTGTTGAAATGATACTTGAAAATTTTTACATGAATAGCTATACTAATTTCTAGGGCCATTCCTTGCTCACATAGCTATTTATCAAAGATGAAATGATAAATATAAGCTATAGTTTATAAAATTATTTTGAAAATATTAAAATAAGTGATTTATATTGTGAATATATGACTAAAAATGGGAGGACTGTATTATGTATTCAGAGATTTTTTTCTTTATATGAATTCCAGTGAAGTAAATACGCACAGTAGCTTTAAATGAATTATTGGAATGATTAACTTTTGGGAGGCATATAAAGTATGAAAATCCTGAGAAAGCATCATAATAGATTGCATTCAGGACTGTAAGAATAAGTTTAAATGTGTAATTCACAAAATTATGAAATTTACTTTTGTGAGATTATAAATCTATAGCAGGAAAATGATAAATGCTCATAGTTAAACATCAGAACATCTTGTTTTCTTCTTATTGTATGAGCCCTGTGTATCTACAGTTGCTGACACTATCAGCATGAAGTCTATTAGGAACTTCAATCTTTTTCAGTTACCAATGCTGTGAATAATACCCCTCTAAGAGTACTTAGAAAAGAACACTTTCATAGAAAAAATTACTACTCTTTTATCTGATAATATTTTACGCTACTTTAAACAACAAAATACTGATGTTCACTGCTCACATAGTCTTTAATAATATGAACATTTATAATTTATAAGTAGAAATAATGTAATACAATGAAAAGAAATAACTGCATTGGGAAAAATGAAGTCCAATATTCATAAAATGTTCATCAAAATGCTCTTACAAATACTTACTATCTTGAACTTTATTTGGGGGCAAGTTACTTGGGTGGTTTATTTAAGTTATGTCATAGGAAAGCTCATCTTTGCTTCTCAACAACATATCGCTTACATTTTAAGATATAGAATAATGAGAATGTTTCTTTTTCTTCCATTTTGTAAAATAGGGGTCAGTGAACATTTGCTGTAAACAGCCAAATAGTAAAAAGATCATATAATCTGGGATCCACCATCTCTATAGTGGTTACTCAACACTAAACAGTTCAGCCCAAAGTTTCCTAAAGCAATCCTAAATGACAGCATGGCTGTATAATAATAAAACCTCATTTTCAGAAACAGGGTAGCTGAGCATACTTGGCCATAGATAGATGTTTATTAATCCATGTAAAATAAGACATTAAACAAACAAACAAACAAACAAACAAAAAACCTCAAGCATGCCTAAAGCCTTAACATAAGCCTTAACATGCCAGAGATATACAATGTCTGGAAAGTTCTAAAGAACTCTTCATCAATTAAGGTATTTTATCAGAAATACCCAGGGAATTGTTGAGGATGCTACATGTTTGGACACTGCTGAAAGAAAGACATGTGGTCTTCCAGAAGCGTCAAGAGGGTCCAAGAAGTTACGTCCAACTTACTTTCTCCAACTTTCTTTGTGTGTGTTATAAGGGAAGTCTCTTGGATCTTGATGGGATTGTCTTATATTTTGGAAAAGGTTTGTTTTGTGTCCTGCATAAAATACCTTCTGCATAACTGACTGAAATAGCTGAATGGTAGTAGCTGAACTCCTTTAATTCACAATTTTGGACAAATGATGTGTCTATACAATGGAGCTTCAGAGTGTCTTTGGAGAGAAGATAATGCTCTGTTCCTCTCTCTAATAATATTTCTTCTAATAAAGATTGTTAACTGAGTGCTATTTTAGGGAATAAGTATGTTTTGATTTCATGACCACACAATGACTTACTATCAATGTTTACAAAATTTATCAACATAATTTTTATACCTTTCAAAGTACATCATAAACAAAATATGAGAAAATAGTGGACAATATAAATAAGTAGTCAGTCGAAGTTGTACATAGTCAGCCAAGTTGTACATAGGTGGCTCACACCTGTAATCTCAGTGGCTTGAGAGGCTTAGGTTAAGGCACATGTTCAAAAGATAGCTTCACCAATTTAGTGAGGCCCTAAGCAATTAAGTGAGACTCTGTCTCAAAATAAAATATAAAAAGGAGGTGGGGATGTGATTCAGTGGCTAAGTGCCCCTGTGTTCAATCTCCTGGTACCAAAAAGAAAACAAAATGTTGTACTTAGGTTAATTGCTATGGTATATCAAAGCATTTGAAATGAGATGGTGATGTCAGCACTAAATCAGACGGTGATGTCATCTTTAGTTAATTGTCATTTGTTTCTTTGGGTTAGCCATTTATTTAATACATAGTCAAATATGTTTCTACAATTGTGTCATTATTCTTAATTGTGTGAATTAACATTTAGGAGCTGAGGCTATTAGGTTTTGTGGATGTACTTTTACTGAGAGATTAGTTTCTGTACTCATTTCTTATTCATTTAATTTTCACATCCTTTTTCTCCTTTTCTATTATTAATTATCATTTACAGGGTTTTATTCTTTATAATATTAAGATGAAAATATCTATAAATTTTTCTTCTCCAGAAAGTACAAAAAGTTCTGTAGTAGATAGCATGATTAACACCTTAAAATGATTAAGATTAGAATTTCTCCACATAGCTAAAAAAGAAAAATGGAAAGGAAATTAATATTACTGATTATTTATCTGGTAGTACCAAACTTAATTCATGAAACTCAGAAATTGCTGTGAATAGAGCTATTGTGAGTATATTTTTCTAATGTTAAAAAAAATAAAATAGACATAATAGTACAGAGACCAACCTTACAACGCCTAAGTTTTGTGCTGCATTTACTGAGGGGAAAAAAAGGAAAGAAGGAAGAAAAGAAAAGAAACTAAACTAAGAAGTATAAGAAGAAGCAAGAAGCAGATGAGGAATTAGATATTACACCTGCTATACTTTGTACTCTTAGTCCTGTGCTGCACAGTGATGTTGTCTGAGTATAGAAGACCAGAATGCAAAAGGATTACAATTTCAGGAAAACATCACTTCTTTGATCCTTCTTTGATTTATTTAGCTAGAGATATTAAATAGTTTTGATAAATCCATGGACCATAATGTTGGTTTATCCTTTAAGCAACCACTTATTTATTTCAAGTGACCCATCTTACTCTGCTTTTTACTTCTTCAATTCCAAATCTTTGTACACTATGAATTCACTTTGACACTTGGACCCTTTTCTCTGAAGTTTTTTCTACTGTCCCAAACAGGATTCCAGGAAATTCTTTTGCCCCTGGGTGGGAGATGTCAGGGATCAGGAAAGCAACAAAAAATATAGATAGAAATATTTTCTTTCTCTAAAATTTTAAAGGATTATTCTAAACTAAATCTGTCTCAAATCTGGAAAGATATCTAGTACTCTGATTTGAAACTGGGAACAGAGAAGAAGAAATTCATAGCAGGGGAAAGAAAAACAAGAAAGCTGAAGTCAACTTTAAGACTTCAACCTTATTTATAAGGTTAATCATATCTAAGTTATTTTCCCTTTTGGCTTTATTACTTTCTAATATAGTTTGTGCAGCCCTGAAGACAATTTCCTTATTTTATCTCATCATAAGAGAACATACTGACATCAACCTGTCTCTGATGAAAGCATTTCATTTCTCAGAGAGGAATTAGCAAATGCATTTCTGAGACTTGAATGTGTGCCAGACCTTGTGTCAGATGCATTAGAAATGAACATATCTAAACACTGCCAATTTTTCAAAGCCAAAAACAACACTGGAAAAATGCCTTTGACTAACTTCTTAAATTTATATTATTTCTCATTTCTAAATTACAATCACTATCAGTAATAAAGCTGAATATTTATTTCTTTTTGCATTGAACCATCAATGTGTAGTATAAAGTGATTTCAAATTTGTATCTCATTGTAATAAAAATTTATATGCTTTTTACCTGAATAAAATTTCATTCCTTTTTTCAACATTTACTTTCCTTTAGTTTAAAAGTTTAAAAGTGAAGAATCTATCTAATCAATTATATTTCACTAAATATACATGATGCTGCTCTACCTGAGGTCAATGTTTGAACCACTGTGACCCAAATCAACATGTAGGAACTTCTAGGGAGTAACTCCATCTGAAATTGGGAGTAGTGTTATGTCAATATGTAATATTTAAGGCTCTCACATTTGGAACAAACCTGAATAATGTTGCTTTAGAGTTTGTATCATTATTGTACTTTTAGGTGAAGCATTCAAATATATTGTTTTAAAAGAGCATGAAAGTAAAGTATGACACTAGTTGAGAAAGAGTAATTGTATAACAATAAGGAAGCATTTTCCAAATCAGCTATATATCTGTCTGCCTTTTGGATAATACATGCTACAGAGATACTAACATATAGGTTATTCTTAATGAAATTTGGAAAGGGTAGGAGAAATTAGGTGTTTATAAGAGATAATTTGATGAATGACAATTAGGATAACAGCTAATTTGTGGGTAATTTTAAAAAATGTTCTAATTAGTTTACAGGATGTTAAAATTTATTTTGACATATCACACATAAATGGAGTATAACGTCTCAATTTTCTTGGTTGTACATGTTGTACAATCATATTAATTATGTAATCATATATGTACATAGGGTAATAATGTCCAATACGTTCTATTACGCATACTTGTAAAAAAATTTCTCTCATCTATATCATTATCTTCATTTGTCATATTGTAGTATTTGGTCAATACCATGGTAGTACATGAATCTCAAGAGGAAATGTACACCAAAGATGAAAACAGTCTATTCCCAATAATATGAAAACTACTATATACCAAGAAACACTTGAATCTGGGGAAAGAAAACAACATCAACAAGTAGAATCTGGATAAAATAAAACAAACAACTTCCATTATATTTAATACTAAACTATCAGAAGGGTGAAGATGCTTCCATATCCCCCCCCCAAAAAAAAATTTAGAGCAAAAGTGACAATTTTTGTGCCTATTTTCATACTAAGAGATTCTGATGACCCTTGTAAAGGCTCTGAAATCAATTGAACTGAGTGTAGAAAACAGACAAGAAATCCATTGACTGAGAGCAAGTCAGGAATGTAAGAGCAGAATTCCATGTGTAGGACTTTGTCTGAAGGATTTTAACCATAGTTGGGGGACATTCAAAAGATAAACAGAAAATGACAGCAGGGAAAATTACCTGAGGATGATTGATTCTAGGAAAAGGATCTCTCTCTCTGTCTCTGCTTCTCTCTCTCTCTCTCTCTCTCTCTCTCTCTCTCTCTCTCTCACTCACATACACACACACAGTTGTAATCACAGAGTAAAACTTATTACTTGAAATGATTACTATGAATAAATTTGTTCCAACACATGTGATCATATAGTTGAAATCAATAAATTCTAAAGAAATACAACTTATAAAAATTGACTCTAGAGGAAATAGAGCTACTAAATGAACCCAACATCATAAATGCAACCTAATTAGAAATTAAGAAAAGACTTGACACAAAGTAACACATGGTACAGTATGCTTTACAGATGAGTTCTACCAAATATTAACAAATATGTTTCTAAAATTAGAAAAGCTCTTGGAAAACAGGAAAACTAGACATTTGCATCTCATTTTATAAAACATGAATAAACCTTATAGGAACACAGTTAAATTAGATTAAAGGAGAGCAAAGTAGACATTAATATCACCAAAGATATATTGATAAATATAAAAAATTACTGAGCACTGCAAAGAAATACACACTCATTATAAGAAAATTTATTCTAAAATATAGAATAATTAGTGAAAAGCACATTTAACATGGAATTACCCCCCTTTAATGTATCAAATATTATTTTAACAAATGTAGAGAATATGTATAATAGTTCAAAATCACTTAATACTTAAAATTACCAACCTCATAAAAAACCTTTTTATAAAAAACAGGAATAATATATCAAATGTCATAATAAATGATGAATTTTTGAGAGTATACTTCTTTAGAATTATTAAAAATTTGGTAATTATAGCTGCCAACATTTTTATTTCTAACTATCTGTATTCAAAATTCCTATGATGATTCAAAATTAAGAAACTAACTGAAAGATACTTATTTGAAACAAAAGAAAGATTAGGATTTTGAAACAGAAAATTCAGGAGTTTTCATAGAATATACAGATAAAATATTAAAATTTATAAAGTCATACGTAGTTTATTGTTGACAAAATTAACCTGGCTCTCAAATGAATTTTTGTAAAACAGTAATGATCATTCAAGGAATTTAATTTTAAATCGATACTTTTCAGTTTTAGCAAATAAAATAAATACATTATAAAATTTTAAAAAATTGTACAGGTATTCTTGCTTACAATATATTAATAAATATTAAGTAATTTCTAGGGGCAAATACTAGTGTGTGAATGCATATATTAAACTTTAAAAAGCAACAAAAAATAATAACTTGTCAATTTGGAAAAGGACCATTTCTTTAGGCAAAGTCAAAGAACTACACACTATTTGGAAATAATTGATAATATTGGCTTATTTTGTGTAAAACATTACTTATTTAAAATGCATAATTATAAAAAAATCTAGCCCCCCCATTGCCAGAGTGACACCTATAAATAATAAAAAAGTTTTTCAAAGTATATAATCAACATATGTAAAATAAAAATAATTACTGAATTAAGTGTTTTAAAAAATGGTACTGTACAGAATAAATGCAAATAAGCCATAGTTTGTCTTTAAAAAAAGCATAACCTGTGACTATTAGAGAAAATAACTTCAAATCTAAATAAAATTCAAATTTACTATTAGCAATTTTAAAAACATTAACAGTAAACTAAAATCTCTCAATATTTAGTGTGTGTGCCAAGTTGTGCAACAACTAAAATTTTTATTGTACCAACAGTGAAAGTCTAATAGATACATACTTATGTGGATTTAGGTCTTTTTTTGCAGGGGAAGGCAATTCAAATGAAATGAATCTTCACATTACAGATATTATTTGAGGTTATCTGGCATGCCATTTGTTGATATTCAAAGAAAATTCTTAATTTAAAAAAGGGATACATATATTTAAATTTTAATAATCAATAAACTGTTAATTTTACTGAATTTTATTTGTATTATGTTTTACATTAGAATATTCAAAAACAAGTTAGAAATGTTTCTATAGTGATCTTGTTCTTTCTCACTACTGTTAACATGAAGTAAATTTGAAATATTTGTGTGTTTTGTTATAGTTATTTTAACATAATGGACTATAAGACATACTATTTGGAAAAAAATTACAAATTCAATTTAAATCAATAACTGATATCAAGTGGCACTGACAGTTCGCTGAGTTCCATTCTCTCTGTATATATAGTCATCTACTAGTCTGCTGTCACATTTTATAAAAATAATTCTGACAAGCCTGTCTATCCATAGTAATTTAATACAGTGATATGGAATGTAAATGAACTAGAAAATAATACATTAGAACCTCCACATACATAAATTAGAATGGATATATTAATACTGTCATTTTTGCTAACTGCCAGCATTTTCAACAGATGAATACATGTGCAACTATGATTTTAGACAAACCACCATGATGCTAGCCTTAAAATAATAGGGAAAGAATGTAACATAAAACTCAATATAAAAACAAATATAACCAATATCTCTAGATATATTAATTTTTAGTGGATAGTAAACTTATTGATAGTAAATTTATTTCAAGGAGTTAACACACGTATTTCCAAGTGTACCCTGAATTTAAAAAACTTATGAAATCAAATTTAATATCTTTGTTGGTAGGTCTGAAAATTTCTTTTATTCTTAAAAGAACTTCTAACAGAAGGGATCTTTGTAATGTTCTACAACATCAATATGTTCTACTTAATTGGGAGATTTTTCGTAGATTTTTTTTTTTACATAATGTTCAACCAACCATCTGCATTCTTTTATTTATCTTTTGATTATGTCACTGTAATACACTATTTTAATCATTGGGTTTTTTACAGACATCATAATATTTTAATTGATTACTTAATTATAAATAAGTGATCAATTAAAATTTTAATAATCAATAAACTGTTAATTTTACTGAATTTTATTTGTATTATGTTTTACATTAGAATGTTCTTAACATTACTCTAAGCATTGCTGAAGCAACAACTTTTTGCCCCCAATAATTGTGCATTCTAGAAGGAGAAGTAATTTAACTCATGTGCAAGAAACATCAGAAACCGACCTGGTGGTTAGATTAGATAATAAAGGATGGGCTAATTTATGAGCACCAGTAAGTAAGAGTATAGCTTCTATAAGACCATTCCCAGGTGTGTTGGCTGATTATGAGAGTATTTAGTGGATTATGACTAGTATTTCAGAATGAAGAATGGTTTTGTGGGTATACCAAAGAGTAGCATAGCATAGTACAGCATAACACACAAGAAATATCAGGTGTTCTGACCTAAGAAGAATACAGATGCTGAGAAAACATTTTGGGTTGTAAGTACCTGAGAAAATGCTTCCATTTGTGTATGTGATTGTGTAATAGATCATGATATAAAATTCATTTCTTATCAGTAATCCAGATTAATATATATTCAAAAAGTACCAAAAAATTATAAACACTCTTTTACAGAAATAGGCTTGGTATACAGCAATTATTTAATAATTTCTATATTTTGGGATCACTTCCAGATGTTTCATTTTTTTTAAATTTATTTTTTAGTTTTAGGTGGAAACAATATCTTTATTTTATTTTTATGCGGTGTTGAGGATCTAACCCAGCGCCCCGTGCATGCCAGGCGAGCACGCCACCACTTGAGCCACATCCCCAACCCCCAGATGTTTCATTTTTAATCCTCACAATAGTATTAGATTAGATTGTTATTATGCTCATTTTACAAAGGCAGAAAATGAGACAACAATCTGATTAAGTACTTTCTTAAGTGTGATTTCAAATTAATATTTCATATACACTTAAAAAAGGGTTTGAAAAGTTGTTTTTCATTATAAAGAGATAATAGAAGGGCTAGGGGTTGTGGCTCAGCAGTAGACCACTGGCCTAGCATGTGCAAGGTCCTGGGTTCCATCCTCAGCACCACATAAAAATAAGTAAAAAAAAAAATAAAATAAAATATATATATATATATATATATATATATACACACACATACATACATACATACATGGAACTTTAATTTCATTTGCAATAAATTGAGCACATCTGATATAGATATATATCTGAGATAAGAGAAGGCTGAGGATGTGTCTCAGTGGTACAGTACTTACCTAGCCTGTGGGAGGCCTTGGGTTTGATTTTCATCACCACATATAAATAAGTAAAATAGAGGTCCATTGACAACTAAAAAAAACCCTGATATTTAAAAAAAATAATTAACAATAAAAGAGCTAAGAGAAATTCTGTTATTTTGTTTTGAAAACATTGTTTTGTTTCCTTCTCTGCAATTTTTACTCTGATAAAAATGTTGCAACGATATATTTTCAGATTTAATTATGTGCCCATCTAGTTTTATTTCCTTGGGAATATAACTAGATTGGCACATAACACGTTCCACACTAGATGGGATGTTTAAGGCCCCAGATATATTTTCATACAACAATATTTAGAGAGATCACTGAAACTTATGCATAAATTAACAGTACACAAATTTACTTGGGTGCTTGTATGAGGCCCTGGTTTCTCTGACTATTCTAGGAAATTGAGTTTCTTTCTGCCCTTGTTCTTTGTATAGTTTTTTGCCTTAACCTTTAAGTTCTTTCCTCCTCCACCATTATTCACAAAACAAATACTTAAATCACTATGCAAAGATTCATCAGGCTGCTGTAAATTGTGTTCAAGTTGTTTTATCCTCTTATCCTATCAACTGTTGGAAGTCATATTTTGTTGTTGCAGTTTTTTGTTTATTTTTATTTAAGTTTCCATTGACATGGAGAAAAATAAAACAAATGACTAGAGAGGAAAATATTGGCTCTAAGGGCTACCACCCATACACATCATGACGCTGTCACCACTCCTTTTTTTTTTCCTTTTCTTTTCTTCTAAAAAGACCACCCCATATAAAAGTTTGACATAAAGAGTTATAATGATTAAAACTATTTCCTTATGGCTTTGAGAGCTGAGCTTTCTAATCTCAGAAGCAAGATTGTGCTTTGTACATAGCGTTTTTCTCATTTTAGGTAATCTTCAAGGTAACATTTTGATTTGGTTCAGCTTCTAATTTTGAAAATAGAGTAAAATGTGCTGTGTTCCCTAGTAACCTAAAGAGAATATGAATTTAAGAAATGATAGCAGGTCTAATGGGTAATTGAGAGATTTCTTTGTAAGCAACATTGTCTGGGATGGTAATTGAGTTGCAGTTAGGTGGAAGATGCTTAAGATTTTGAGACTTAAAGTTTTTTCACCTTCCCTTGACTAATATACTCAAGCAGGATACAAAGATGGATGCCATTAGTCAGATGGATGGAAAAAAGATGTTATACATGATTAGTCATTGTACTTCCTTCAACAGTTTTGGGAGTGCTGAACACATGGGGCTGGGTACATAGTATTGAAAGTATAAATTCTGTGACTTTTAACTGACTACTAGGTTAAGAAGTAGTTTTAGTTAATTAGATTGTCACACACAGCTGAGATTATCCAATATGGTAAGTGCTTGAGAGGATGCACTACTATGTCACTTTGAATGGGCTCAACTAGATGGTTGTGCAGCATATGATGTTATCTCCTGCTCTAATACCTTGACTAGTCTGGGCTTAATTGATCAAAAGGGGTAATTCACATGGCTGACAATATTTGCAGCTTTTTGCTGGAAGCTTATTTGTGGATGTTTATTTTCTTTGCAACTAAGGCTTCTCAAAAGATGATGACTGGGATGCAAAAGAACACAAGTAGAAAGTGCAGAGTCCAAAAATTTGCTTTTGCTATTGTCTAATAAATTGGTTCCTTAATAGTTTAGCAGAATGCACATACAAGGATAGAAGAAAAAAAACTACTAGCTTTGGAGAATTCTGACCACAAAAACCTTTCCACCATAGTCACATATTATCCCATTCAGCTTCCTTTACTCAATTATTTCACTAATCTATTGATCTACATTCAAATTCACTGATCTTTTCATTGGCTATACATGATGTACAACTAACTCTATATTGTAAAATTTTCATTTCAGATATTTCCATTTTCAAGTCTAGAATTTTGATTCGGTTCTCTTTTTTTCCCCCTAATCTCCAATCTCCTGCTGCAATTCCCCATGTTCTCCATAATGTGTTTTTTTTTTCCCTTTGCTTCCTTTAAATCTTGTTGAATGTTCTATTAATGTTTTCCCTAGCTAATTTCAAGTTTTGAAGTTCTCATTTTATTTAATTGTTTGATATTGTTACTTCCAAACATTACCACAGGTTTGATGAGGTAAAACAAAACAAATTATCATCTTGCATATCTGGAGGTCAAATCTGATGCAGATATCTCTGGGCTAAAATCAAGGTAACCTAGGGATGTGTTTGTTTCTTTTGAGAGATTCTGGGGCAGAATCCTTTCCTTGGTTTTTCTAGCTCTTAGAGGACTCACATATTTTTGGTTAGTATCTCCTTACATCCAACTTCAAAGCCGAAAATGTCAGGTTGAATTCACACAATACATTACTTAAATTCCACTTCTCTCTCTGTCTTCCAATTTAAGAATACCAATGATTAAATGTGCCCATATGTATAAACCAAATTCATCTATTTTATAGTCAGTTGACTAGGAACTTTAATTCCATTTGCAACCCTAATGGGCAATTACCATACAATCTAATAGTCACATACTTTGGATATCAGGATATAAATTATTTTTGGAGAAGGTGAGAAAAATGCCATTATTTGGCATACAAATTCCATAAAATTTTCACTTCCAATTTTACATATTTCAGTAGAATTCATATTTTGTCCTCCTATATTGTTTCTTTTGTTTTCTGAGTTATCCATAATTTCTTCTGCTATGTTATCAATTTCCTCTAAATCCTTACATGTGTGCTAGTTGTAAAAATTAACATTTCCTAATTTCAGTTTTCTAAATTATGATTTTTTTAATGACTCTAGAAATGGAGTCAACCACCTTTTAATTAGGACTTCTGTTTTTATAGAGGCAGAAGGAGACTTGACTAATTTTGATATATACTTTTTGTACTTTGTTTTCAAGAGATGAAGTCTTACTATGCTCCCCAGGATGTGCTGGGCTCCTATGCAAAGGTATCCCCCTGCCTCAGCCTCGTGAGTACCTAGGACAATAGGCATGTTCCATTATACTGTGTCACCAACATGCACCATTAATGTCTGCTTAAGAGTATTTATTTTTTATTCATTTGCCCATGATCATCTAAGTGAAACCATTTAGAAATCCGGTACTCTCTAAGATGTGTCAAACTATCTCTTATCATATATTACCATAGAATATTGTCCAGTGCTTGCTACTATTATTGTCCCTTATTATCATGAGGGGTTGGTTCTAGGACACTACCCCTTCTGGAGATGTCACATCTCTTACATATAATGATAAAGTATTGGGCTAAGGTTGTAGTTCAGTGGTAGAGTGTTTGTCTAGCATGTGTGCAGCACTGGGATTCACCCTCTGTGCATATAAACATAAATAAATGAAAAGATGATGTCCATCTACAATTAAAAAAATTTTTAAATGATAGAGTATTTGCATGCAATCTACTCAAATCCTCCCACATATTATAAATCACCTTTAGATTACTTATAAAATCAAATACAATGTAAATGCTACAAAATTAGTTATTATGCACTACTGTTCAAGGGATAATAATATGATAAGAAGTTTGTGAATATTAAGTACAGATACAACTGTTATTAGCCATAACTACCTTTTTGGTCTATAGATGGTTAAATTCAGAAATACTGAACCTGTGGCTAAGGATGGCTAACTGCACGTCTTTTTTGTGACATTTCCCTAAATGCTTTCTTTGTACAGTCTGCTTTGGTCCACTTCATCTGCAGATTTTTTTATGTAGACTAGGTTTCTATCACTTAAGTGACTTCAATTTTGTGAAGTAATTCTAAATTCCTGACTTGTTAATATGGGCATATAAGTCAAGTAGGGGTATTATATTTGAGACAATGGAACAATAAAGATTTTTTGGAGGCTCTGAAATTGTTTTATACTTTTCTGTAATCAGAATGTGATATTATACACAGGTAATTTCAAACGTGTATGTGTGTGTGTGTGTGTGTGTGTGTGTGTATCTATGTGTTCATGCACATATGTGTGTGTTCTTTGTGACTGGTGCAAAATTTTTAAAAAAATACCTTTCTCCTAGAATAGGAGAAAATAAGAAATCTAAGAGATTATTTCTGCCAAATCAATTATGTTTATATTCTTTATGCACATCCTGCCCAAAGAGCCATTTACTGATATTGAGTTACCATGGCTTCCAGACCTAATGCACCATAGGGGTCTGAAAGATCACTGTAGACTGGCACGGTAGTGCCATGACTCATGACTCAGTACCCCCCCATCTTGGATAGCAAGGCCAGTCTTCTGAGTAGGCATACCCCTGGGGTTGAGCTACACCCACCTATTCTTTTGTAATCTTACCCCCCTTTGCCCTGTTGGGATAGTAAGTTCCATAGAAATGCCCTTTGTGAGTTACCTTCTCTTGCTCTGCCTTTGGGTGTGGCCTTCCTAGAGTTGGGTGTGGCCTTCCTAGAGGTCAGTCAACCTACTGACAGCCATCATGAAGCTAAACTCAACCCCCTGAAATCTGACCCCTTGACTCATTTGAATGGCTTCTTCCCAGTAAGTGGGTTCAACATGCTCTCTTTCTCTCTCTCTCTCTCTCTCTCTCTCTCTCTCTCTCTCCACAGAACCCTAAGATCAGAGGAGCCATCACAGGATCCAAAGAAAAAAATATCTGTGTCTCTTGTGAGATTATTTCGTGCAGCCCAGTTCATCTGGAGTGATTTTGAGTGTTTTAGTTGTGAGATGTGACAATTACCTCTTTTTTTTTTTTTGACTTTCAAAATAGAATTATTTTTTGTGTGTACTTTGCCTTGTGAAATTTGAGTGCTTTGTTGGTGACTTTTGTCTTTGGGAAAGTGTGTCTTTGTCTTAGGGATTAGAAGACACAATCCTTGGGTTTATCCTGGATGCTAAAATGTGTATTTTACACCTTAACACCCAATTGTTGCATTTCCTGTTCATTTTACCTTATAAAGCAATGCTTTTCTTGTCTATATTATTAATTTGAAACTTAACTATTGTTATACTTCTAGAACTTAGCACTGAATAGCATAAATAGATGTACAGGCATAAATGTGCCTTGTAAGAAACATTTAAGTTTAAATTTATGTAAAAAAGGGTAAACTGTATAAATATATGTATACATGTATCTCCATATGTTTTTTACAAGTTACGATGATATGCAAAGTTTAATTTTATTACAATTATTACATTAAAAGTTCAAATATTGTAAACATTAATATGACATGTACTTTTTTGTATCTTGTCAAATCTTTATCTACCAAACATTAATATCATCTCTCTTACTGATAATGTAGTTGTTAAAGCTTTCTTTAAAATTAAAAAGAACAAAAGTACAAAATTTCTCCTCAGAAACTGCTGATATGCTTTGTCTCCTTACTTCACATTCCAAAGTGCACATTTTTATTTCACATAAAGTACGTATTCCCCTGTTTCATTTTTATCACCTCTTAAAGTAAATATCTGTGTTATGTGGCCTCTAGTTATGGCCAAGGAGTAGTGATGTGTAACAAACTCCAGGTTTATCTCAGGTGAAACAAAAATGTGAAACAGGTCATGCAGGCAGAGCAAAATGACATCATGTTTAGAAATTGAACATGGAATTACCTTAGAAGCTACATTAAGCAATTTTGTTGCATGGATAATATTATGTAGATAAGATGGCAAAATATTAAAAACAGATTCTAGGATACTGTAGGATGGTTTATTATCAATCTTTTTTTTAATTTCTGTAATTTAACTGACTGTAATTTAGCTGTTTTATGAAACATAAGTAAATTACTTGCTGTCCTACTGCCATCACATTTATTTTTCCTCTTGTCATAGAATGAATGTGCTTGTAGGACATCTGATAGCTCAGAAAAATAAAAAAAAAATAAGGTTTCAATTTTTCAATTTAGTTGTCTTGTTTGTTTGTTTGTTTTCTGTTTTGATTTGTTTTGATGGCTTTCCACATAAGTACTACATATTTTGGCAATGTCTATAATGATGTAGAACACAAACAGAATTAAGGCCAATATCAAGAGAAAGAATTCAGGCAGCGGGAAGGTGTATGATGGAAAGGCACAGAAGCTTGAAACCAAAGGGACATAGGGCAGAGGAAAGTTTCATACACTAAAGAATATAGGGATATGCTACTCCATCTATCCATAGCAGAGATCTAACATAAGTCAAGATTCTAGACCCTCCTTTCTAAAGTATGACATGATTTCTAATGAAAACATTATTGAGCTTAAGACATTGATTGATGTAATATTATAAACTTATTTTTAAACTCAATACACTCTATGTATCAGGAATTTTATAAACATTTTTATTGGCTCTTCAGTCATCATAAAAGGCATCCATTATTACTCCTAGTTTTACTTTTAAGAATTTATGTTTGAACAGTTTGAGAAAATTGCATGATGTTAGATGCACAACCAAAAAGCAAAAATTTTCTTTTAATATCTCATGTAATCTGCAAAGTTTGGAGAGATGTAGAAACTTTCACTGGGAAATACTATAAGTTACCCTTGTTTATGTGGGCCATTTAAGATCACTCTTCCTGTCTGTGTGTCAGATCCTTTTGCCATTTCTCTTTATTAAATTTCTCCATGGGCTACCAGTAACTTCTAGACTCATATTTTCTAGATTTTTCTAATAGATCATAAAGTTATTATTCTCTATACCCCAATTTATATAAAGCCATGAGAAGAACCCTAAATGGCCTTTAGATTAGGCAACACATTCAGCCCCTTAAACTGTCACTAGGAATATCAGAGGGTGTGTATGGTCCAGTATGAATTAGATACTGCCCTTACTCCCAATACTGTCTTCTGGGAAACAGAGTCATGAATGAAGAGAGTTTTTATAAAGTTGTATTAAGCCTAAAATAAATACGCTGGTAGAAGTGGTCCTTCTGATGACCATGAAGCAACAATTTATTCCAGGCCTTTCTCTTTGAATCGCAGACCATTACCTTTTACCTGTGTCTCTTCATGTGTAATTGTTGTTATGTGTATCTTTGTTTCCAAATTTCCCCTTCTTATAAGGTCAAATGTCATCTCAGCTTAATTTGATTTATTGTATTAAGATTGTATCTCTGAGTAAGGTCATATCATGAGGTAGAGTTTAGGACTTCAATATATGGTTCTTTTAGTGGGAGGGGAACACAATTTAGTCTATAGTAATGGTTCCTATTTGAACGGCATAATTGAGATTTCCCAAAGCAACACAAAATGCACTTTCCCATTTAAAAAGTTACTGATAAATATACTCAGTAGCTCTAACCAAATGGTATAAAATCAATAAATATATATATATATATATATATATATATAAGGTCAACCCTAACTAAAGATATGATAATTAGGTGTTCTTTGATGTTTTCTGTCTTTTGTCACTATTTTTTCCTGTGTTATTTCAAATGCATTCTGCCTCTCAAAAATTATTACAGTATATCACAATATATTATATAACCTTTATTTTGCAAAAACTCAAATATGGATACAATTGTTTATATACAACTTTTTTCACGGCATTTAGATATTATACTTAAAAGCACTTTGTTCCACCTATATTGTTTACATTACAGAACAAATAAGGCACCTGCAGATGAGAGTGCTCCAATACTGGTTAATTAATTTGCAGAATCAGCATACGTTTTGGATGGATGACCAAGTTAAATGAGTCTGCTATCACCAACCAGCCATCATGAAAGAAACAGATCATTAAGCTTGTAATTTTCACAGGTAATAAAGATCTGAAAATAATCACAGAATGCTTTATCCTATCCTATAATTATATATTTAATTCCCAGGATGCAAAGCCATAAAGCTAACAAATATTTTGAAAGATGAGCCTATAATACGTTTCCAATATAGTATCAAATTCCATTTCAACCAAGTAGTTGCATTAATAAAATAATCTGTTTTATTTTTAATGGCTGTGAAACTGTGCTTTTGGATGTGACTTCACTGTGAATATATTTGTCATTAAATGACAGGGAAAGATTGACAACAAAGATTGATGTGGAACCAATCTGCCAATATTAAGTGCAACTACCTAATGAATAATTGATAAACAGTGTTAAAGAAACATTGTATAATGTAAGCAGGGGAAAGCCTAAAGGTAGATGATGGGTCTGCAGACACGTTCAAATAATGTCCTAAAATACAAAGGAGAGCGAAACAGCACAGATCGGATTGCTGGGAAAATGTAGGTAGAATGGCCCACTCTGGTTTTCAGCCAATGTGACTCTGAGTAAAAGCACTGATATCAGATTTTGTGAATACCAGCTGCAGATGCAAACTAGGAAATTGAGAATAATACAAACATCAGCTCTTCTGGCTGCAAAAAATAGCAAAGAATTCCTGCCAATAGAAAGTGGTTCTTTTCTCCCCAGTAACATTGGACAAAAGAAAGAGAATCAGCAAGGGAAATTTTGAATCAGAACATCTCATAATTAGAGTAAAAATATATCAAGAAGATTGATCTTTATGGTTCCCAGTTCTGAGTATTCATCATCACTTGGTGAAATTTTGGAATAGTTGAATTCATTCCATTCGAATTCCTTTATTTTGTTTTGATAAGTTGAGAGACCAATGCTTGGGAATGTGAATATTTAAAAATCCTGCAGGTTGAACTACCTATTCTTCTGTTAATTTGCACCCTCACTGATCTAGTATTTGCATAATCTAGGTGAAGAGAGATTAGTATCTGCTCAGAGATCACTTTGAATAAGGAAAGTATGGGGAGGAGAAAACCATATAGTCTCCAAAAAAGGCTTGTCATTTATTTTTGTTGTTCCATGTTGCTCTGATGTCATTGACAGTTTGAGTGCTCTACACCGCCCTTGGGCTCTTATCAATTAATCATCAGACTTTGTTGACTTTTTTGCTGTATCCAACTTGTGGTTTTAATTCAAGTATGATTTGACAAATGAAATGATAGCCTAATCATTTTCGACCACAAGAGCATTATTATTAAATCATAGATGTGACCTACTAGTCAACTATTTCTAACCCTCATGAAAATTGTATTCATTAAATTAAATCTTTTTTTTTCAGCAACAGAATTAAATCAATCTCTTATTTACATCACTTGCTGTTTTCTGTATTGTAAATACACCCATCACAGCATGTTTCAGCATACCAGTATGACCTTAGTGAGTCAGGACACACATTAATTTCTTAGGGCTGTCATAACAAGTTACCGTAAACCAGATGACTTCACAAAAGAGAAACCTATTTTCCAACAGTTGTGGAATATAGTAGTTTGAAATCAAGGTTTCACGTAGGCCACATTCTCTTTGAATGCTATAAAAGATGTTTCCATTCCTAGCTTCTGGTTGTTGCCAGTAGTCATCAGCATTTCCTATCTTGTAGCTACATCACTCCAGATTCTGCCATTGTCTTCTGATAGCATCCTTCTCTATGTCTCTGTCCAAATTTCCTTCCTATGTAAACACCAACAATGAAGTAGGACTGGTTGTATTCTAGTATGACCTTATTGTTATTAGATTCCATACAAAAAAAAATTAAAGTTAATAACAACACATTCACAGACTTTAGTTGTTAGGAATTCAACTAGTCTTTTGGGGTGGAAACAAAATAGTATTATTTTAATTGATTTTTGCATTGATAATCTAGTAAATGTTTAATTCAATTAGGTGTTTCTTCAAATTGATTGACTAAATTAATTCACTAAATCAATAATTATACAGCAAATAACTGATATGCAACAGGTATCTTTCAAGTCAACTGGCAATATAAATAGGTCTTGAGTATCAATTATGTAATAGAGTTTTCTAGTAACTAAGAATATATTGGAGAATACCAAAAAATCTCTCCACCCACAGAGTTCTAGCACTTGTAATAAGACAGGGAAAGATAGTTATAAAACCTCTGTATTTTTAAGTAATGCTAGAGTGCTATTGAAAACAGAAACTCTAATCAGAGAGAAATATGAAAATGTATTTTAGTTATGCTGGTCTGAAAAGGTCATTTTCATGTGTTAGCCTTGGAGCAGGGACCTCAGTAGAATGAGGTTGCAATGAAAATGCTTTGTTAAAGTGAATTGTAATAGTTGTCCATTTAAAAGCAAGGCATCTAAAGCATGAGCAAATGTGGAATGTTCCAGAAAGACACTCAGGCCAAAACAAAAAAAAATGTTAAAAAGCCATTTGCAGAGATATGCATGGTAGAAAATGTAGTAGCTGAGTTCTTAAGGACTCAGATCAGTAGGAACTAATTTAAATCAGTGTAGACTTTAGAGATATTAACTTTGGAAATATGAACTATTTCATAAAAAGATCAAGTAAACAAAGATTTTTTTTCAGCATTAACTGATAAGTTATTTTAAGTTTAAATTGCACAGCATTAATCACTCATTGGCTTTATTATTAAAAATATTACAATATATTGATATTCTAATTTTTAATGAACTGTATTAAATTTATTTCTAGGAGCAAATCCTGTGCTCATCACCAACCAATAAAAATGACACATATCCTATTTGAAATTATAATACAGGAGTGAAAATGAAAAGCATAGTAATTTGGAAGCAATACACTCATGCCACTTTAATTTTATACAAGGAAGTTGATTTCTCCCTGAATACTGGATGCTCAAAGTGTTAGCTTCACCAATACACAGACTTCTCACACATTCCACAATAATACATGCCTGGGCTCTGAGGAGGAAGTCAGCAGAGACTCAACCACAGATATTGAATATGTTTTGCCCAAAGGCTGAACATAGTTCAGAGAGTATGTTTCAAAATGGAAACTGGTTCAAATAAACTATGTTTGATTATCATTTGGAAAATACAGGCCCATGTTCCTTAATATAAAGTATCCCCCAACATTTTAAAGTACAAGTATAGTGTAGATCCACTTCAAAATATGTCATCATGGCATGTCTAGTTCTTCCTGAGGTTGAGCTGAGTCATGCATCTGTTTATGGCCAGAGATCTGTGAACTAAGTTGTGTCTATAATTCCTGTGTGGGGTAGTTACCAGAACTGGGAGTAACTCTCTAATTGAAATGCACGGTTTGAATGTAGAGTACAATCACACAAAAAACTAAGACATTTTTATTTCTCACTAACAACGTAGAGTGTTGTTTTTTTTTTTATCATGCCTCACATTATGCTACCTTCTCTAGAAATTAGACCCTAAGTGAAATGTCTCTGTAAAAATAAGGAACAAAAAGACAAACCTAATTATATGGTATTAACTTAGCAATTGAGTGGGGGCAGTTAAGAAAAGAGACATCCACACATAAAGAGATGGAGATCCATATGAACAGAAGCAAAACGTGGGGTAAATTGTTGCCAGCAATCAACTAGGAAGCAAATCCTGTAGCTCTAGAAGAAGTTAAAAACCATGAGGTTAATAGTGTGTGAGTGTAGATATAGCCTGCATTTAGCAAGGCCTTCTGAGAAAGTGACAAGCTCTAAAAATGATGCGTCAAGTTACAGTGTCAGAATGACAACAAATCTCATCATAAGGAGGCCTTATTTGAAATATTTATTACAAGTGGCAGGAATGAGACTGTTGTATAGAAGGAGGGGGACTCTTGCAATATGGAGTACATTCCAACCATGAATTCTGCAAACTTCTCAAAATGTTAGGCAGAAAATGGTTTTTGGTTTAGGGAGGAGTAAGAAAAGTTAAAGAGAACCAAGTATAGAATTGCAAGCTGATGAGAAAATGGTGTTCCCTGAGGTCAGCAGAGTCTCTTTAAGAAGGGACTATAGGCCAGATATGGGTGAGACTGGCTCAATATTCAGAGTCCTGTCGGGGGGACAGGAATCCAACTGTCAAGTTACTTAAAAAGTACTTTTTTCCAATTGAAGAGTAGGGATAAAAAAAAGTTGATCTGATCTTTCATGAGGAAAAGAATGGGAACTTGGAGAGCCTTGCCAATAAGTAAGCAAGGGGTTCTTTTCTAAAGGCTTTATTATGTCATAAGTGGAAGGGCATTTCTTTGCAACTAACCTTTTCTACAATACAAAAACATGGAGTGGGAAATTACTTTCATCATGGCTATTTTCCAGGGGCACAGTAAGCAAATAAAGTTTAACATGGTCCCAAGTAAAACTTATGACAAATTCAGCAATTAAGAGAGTTAGAAAGTCAATTCCTCTTAAATTTCAGTGATAGTGAAGCCAGAATCAGACAGGCAGTCAGTATCGATAGGTAAATCTAGTCAGGTCAAATCAAGGAGGCCAATTTTGAGGGAGTCTGGGAAGTTGGAGACTGTCCCCTGCGAGATTGAAGTGTTAATTCCTAGAAAGACCTTTCTCCACCTTCAAGAACCTGCCCCTGCTCCAACCTGTTGTCAAGGTAACCCATCCCAGGAATTTCCTCTTCCTACAAGGAGTTATAAGGTTGTTAATGTGTCCTTAGCTACTCCATCCTGCCCTTCCACTTCAGCCCACCTGTTTCCCACCTTTGGGCCATCCCACCGAGCATTCCTGGGCCTAGTCACTGTACACAGGAAGGAGAAAGGTAAGGGGGAAAAGACAGGAGAACAAAGGAAGCCCAGGACATATAAAAAGGGCAGAACACCTCCCCTCTTGGGATAACAAGATACCAGCTGTGGCCCCCTTCTCCCTTGTGGGAGAAGTCTATGTTACCCCTTTTTAAATAAGCCCTGCTTTATATGCTTGCCTCAGCGTGCTTCTCTAATGTTCAAACTTCAACATGTGGGGAAGCAGGACTCCTCACTGATAACCAGCAGTATCAATAGGACTACCAAAAATGTTGAGGGAAAAGTCTAGCAAAATACCTCAACAAGTAGAACTGATTAAACTTTGCATTTGTCATAATATAGTCTCTGTAGTCTCTATTAATTGAGAAGTTAGAAGGGACAAGGACATGGACATTCCAAGAAATAAAACATACTTTAGCAAAATATCTCCAAAGAACTTTGAATTTAGTAATCAGTGCATACAGATTACTGAAATCAAATAAATAAGGAGACTAACATTTTTATATATTCATATAAAATTTTTATATATTTATTATATACATATATATATATATATATATATATATATATATAATTTTTTTTTCTTTTGGCAAAGAACCCAGAAGACTGAAATGGAAAGCTTAAAATGAGATTTAAAACCAAACCTAAACAAACACAGTTGGTCTCTGAGCTTCTCCTTGTAGAAACTGGACTGCAAAAACTGCACTTTAAAAAGGCACATTTAACCCACACCTGACGCATAGACAAGCACTACAAAGTGTGTATAAATCCCCACAACAGAACAAGACAGGAGCCAGGAGAACAAGGACCTCTGAGAGAACAGACTGTCTGGTCTTAGTCATGAACTACATCCTCAAGGTTAGAGTAAAAGTCTTTTGAAGTCTCTTACCAGTGGCATTTTACAATTGCTTCAAACAAGTCACTAACAGGATAGCACTTCAGTTACACCCTTCAGGGAAGGCATGAGAATATTCTACTTATGGGAAAAGGATGAAAAAAAGGATGTGTGGTGAATAGAAAATAGATTATATGCCTTCTTGATCTTTTTTTTTTCTTGCCACAATCTGTTTAAATATGGGATGCTCTGAACTATATAACACAGACTGCACAAGAATGAGAGATATACTGTTAATTCGTTATTTGCATAATTATTTAAATGTTCAATTGTTATTGCAACATAATTGAATATTTCACTAATTAATGTAAATTATACACCACATTAACTAATATTGTCATAATTCCAACCTGAGTTTATTGTTTTCTGATGTGTTTTCTATAAATTTACATATACAAGTATATCCATTTATATGTATTTTTATATTCATTCTTTGTTTTATTTTTACCCTAAGCACATATGTTCCTCTCTTAAAAAATTTGTCTATTTATAACATTCTCAGTGCAATATCTATTCAACCAAATATTTTCCAAAAGTATATAATATATACTGATTTTATCAATATTATTAAAAAAGTTCCTTTCCAAAAGGGTCATTAGCCCATCACAAACTCTAAATTTGTAATCTACTCTTATTTCTTGCAAAGACTTTAAGCCTATTAAACTCCAGGTTATAAAGAAATGTTCTAATGTAGTTTTGCTATCATAAATAAAGTTAAAGATATAAAGAAAGTAATTTTTGTTACAAAAATAAGTCTAATATTGCTCATTGGAAACTTGGTACAAGAAGAATGATTATTCTATTAAACAGAACAAATTGAACTATATTGTCATAGTCATAATATGATCTTTGTAACATATAGATAAGCCTATACTAATCAATTGTTAAAGTAAATAATTGACTTTTTGCATTATCATTTATTAAAATATTCATGACAAAAATATTACTTTCTATAACAAAGCAAAGTACTCAGCGCAGTAAAATGTTACTAATTCCAAACTAGTATTTCTTACACGTGGACATGCTTATAATGTTGAACCTATTAGACATGAGATAAAAACGATGATATATGTGATTTCATCTCATGATAATACATAAATGTTTCTACATTATGTTTTAATTTATTATGGATCAATGAATCCTAACGCATTCACTTTAAATAATAATACTCAGGACCCTTTATCTATTATGATAAGTTTAGACTAGTTCAGGCTTTCAGGAAATGCTTCATATATAAAGATATTGATCCAAATTCTACTTTCTTCCTCATATTTCTAGATTGGGTTTGATCTCTAATAGCATGACAGAACAAGACAAGAAATTCTTAAACTCTATAATCCTTTGTATCCAATAGATTAATTTTCCTTTGATATTTGGTTTAACTAAGGTACTTCATTAATATCTAACTATACTTTAGTCATAGGACTTCCCAGGGACTACAACCCCAAACCACTTTGAATATCTATATTAAAAGAAATGAGTAATCCCATTTTCTATGTTCTTGCTAGTTAAAGTTAAATCTATTCATTAGCCACAGTAGCTTTAGCTTTCTGGAAAAATAGAATCTTAGATATCATCCAAGACTTACCAAATCAGAATCCATATTTTAAGAAGATTTCTGTTTGACTTCTGTAGGCACCTGATTGTTGGGAAGACATATCTCTTTACCCAACAGCAGAATGCATTTTTCCTTTTGATATAGAGGTCATAATGACTGATAAACACTCAAATTTGCCCAGATATATTTATAACATGAAAAAAATTGTTTACAGAACTTCAATGGAACGGCAAATTTCTGCCTACACACCCTTTCTTTCAAGTTTGATGAACACTAAAACATATTTCTTCCATTACCCATTAACAACTTTTATGGAAATATAGTACATATTAATGTAAACTCTCAAGATAATTACTACCCTTCTAAATAGTAATTTTAGATTGGACCTTAGCTTAAGAAAAAACAAAGATTTATGATTTCAGTGAATGTGTGAGAAAAAGAAAGAAGGAATTTTCCTCTCAAATTGGGTCTTCACATTTATACCAAGCAGGAGAAAAACAAGGATACCAGATATATAATACTACAGTAATGTCTTTTATACAATATGTTATTTGTACCATTACTTTTTCATTAATTCACAAAACCTAAATTTCATTTTACATAGAAACAATGATTTTTATGAGAATATTTTCTATAGAAATCTTGAAGAAGTTGTTTATGTTATATAATTAGGAACTTGCCTAGATACAAATTCACTGAACTAAAAAATATGTTCTGATTGCCATTCAAGCTTGAAAACAGCAAAACATCAGTTTGCAAAACATGAAAAGGGCCTTAGAGAGCAATAAGAGAAGATGAAAATTATCATTCTGAGTGCACTATAGAAATTAGCCCTAAGACAGGGCCCGCCCTGTGATATTTATTTGTATCTTAAAAGCAGTATCAAAATTTATTTATAGGTGAATGCTTTTTGTAAAAATTCAGCAAAAAACAAATAAATAAATAAATAAATTGCAGCACTTGATTTTCTACTGGCAAATCTCACTTTATTTTTAGAAACACATGTCTTTTAGAGACATCCAGTTTAAACTGAACAAAAATGTCATCATGAGAATTAAGTCTTTGTCTGTAATGTATGTTTGTGAGATAATGAACCATATTTTCCCACTGTGTAAACTATACCACAGGGAGTAAGAAGCACTTGTGCAAACTCTTTTAGGTCACTAGGATACCACTTAGAAAATTATCACTCATTAGACTAAATGATTCTCTAGTGACTTAGAAAGGTCAACATACCTTTCAAAAAATTATAACTTCCTGAGAGCAATTTCTCAGCTGAGATCATATTATTTGCACTGATTTTGTCTTGATATTTGTAAATAAATATTTTCTTGCAGTGTGGTAAATAAGAGCATATTTGCTGCATAGGAATGGAAGCTAACTTGCATACTTAAAACAATGATCCTTATATGTTCCATAAACAAAACAAAAATACTTGATCTCTTTCCCTGAAAAATACTTATTCAGAAGTGTTATATAAAAGATCACACCTAAAATGTCCATGAGGTCCTAGTTCTATACTTTACTTACAGTCATAAACAGTGTATGATTATACACACACATTGAATGACAATATAGCATTTATAACTACTATGCAAAGGCATTAAAATTTGATTAATAGATATTATTTCCATTTTATAAAATAGAATACATTAAAGGACTGAACTTGGACTGGGTTTATGGCTCATAGTAGAGCACTTGGCTAGCATGTGTGAGGCACGGGGTTCAATTCTCAGCACCACATATAACATGAAAAAATAAAGGTCTATCAACAACCAGAAATATATATTAAATAAGAGACCAAACTTATGTACAACAATATAAGTAATTAATATTCATTGAAATATTAACTGTTGCAGACACTTTTTAAGCAACTATGTCCTTTAATTTATTGTTTCTCCTAATCACTTTGAGGTATGCATGGAAATTCCTATTATGTGCTTACATAAGGCAAATATAAATAATGGGCATCCATGAGAATAATTAAGTGTGCTGATTTAGACAGAAAATTAAAAGATAGCTTGAAACCCAAGTATGTCTTAACATTTGCTTGGATTTTTCCACAATAATACAAAAGCAGATCATCAAAAACCAAATGCCAAATGTTTTCTCTGATATAAGGAGGCTGATTCATAGTGGGGTAGGGAAGGGGAGCATGGGAGGAATAGATAAACTCTAGATAGGGCAGAGGGGTGGGAGGGGAAGGAAGGGGGCTGGTGTTAGAAATGATGGTGGAATGTGATGGACTTTATTATCCAAAGTACATGTATGAAGACATGAATTAATTGGTGTGAATACACTCTGTATACAACCAGAGATATGAAAAATTGTGCTCTACGTGTGTAATAAGAATCATAATGCATTCTGCTATCATATATAAATAAAAAAAAATTTTAGAAAAAGAATTCAATTTTCCTGAGGAATTTCTGATGCTTTGAAAATTTTCAAAATTAAATTCAATGACAGTGCAAACTCACTCTAGTTACATTGCTTGGAAGGGAGTTTTTTAAAATTCTCTTCAATTGAACAAAAATGGGCTTGTGAGATGTCTCCACTAAGCTCATGTGTGAGACAAAGCAAGAAAGTTTAGAGGTGAAATAATTAGGATGTAAGAGTCTTAAACTAAACAGTGTATTGGTTCATTGATAGGGATTAACTGGGAGTACCTGCAAATAGGGTCCCTGAGAACCTGCCTTTGGGATATGTATTTTATCCTTATTGAAGGAGCCCTCTCTCTCTCTCTCTCTGATTCTCGGTTTCACATCCTGAGCTGCTTTCATTATCCACACCTTTCCACCATGATGTTCTGCCTCACCTTGTACCCAGAGGAATGGGGTTGGCCATCTATGGACTAAAACCTCTGAAACTATGAGCCCCAAAATAAACTTTTCCTCCTCGAATACTCTTCATATAAGTTTTTTTACCCCCAAAACAGTGAAATAGCTGAACAAAACAGCTATTTAGGGGCTGGGGATGTGGCTTAAGCGGTAATGCACACGCCTGGAATACATGGGGCTCTGGGTTCATCCTCAGCACCACATAAAAATAAAGATGTTGTGTCCACCAAAAACTAAAAAAATAAATATTAAAATCTCTCTCTCTCTCTCTCTCTCTCTCTCTCTCTCTCTCTCTCTCTTTAACAACAACAACAAAAACAACAACAAAAAAAAACATCAGCTATTTATTTCCTCATTTCTCGTTTTTATTTATTTATTTATTTTTTGATGGGAGGATACCAGGAATTGAACTCAGAGGCACTCAACCACTGAGCCACATTCTCAGCCCTATTTTGTATTTTATTTAGAAACAAGGTCTCACTGAGTTGCATAGCACCTCGTGTTTGTTGAGGTTGGCTTTGAACTCATGGTCCTCCTGCCTCAGCCTCCCCAACTGCTGAGATTACAGGCATGTGCCACAGAGCCTTCCTCATTTCTTTCCTAAACCTGTTTCAGTCAATAATCAAATTTCCAGTGATACTATTTATGATCTAATTATTACCCAATAGCCCCACTTCTGAATACTGATGTATTTGAAACCAACCCTTCAATACATGAACTTCTGGGGTTATTTCAGATTCAAGGCATAACCATTACTGATGTACAGATTGTCAAATAAGTTCCTTTCAGACACACTTCCTAAAGAAATTCTAAAAGATAAGATTATCTCAAATGAGGTATTTGTAGAAAGGAAATAGGTGACATAATATTTGATAAACACTTATCCAGTATAAAAGAAAGAGACAAAAAGAGAATGAACAAGGTAGGTAGGATGACATCTATGTATAGCAAATCCATTAAAATTGAAGCAGTTTACACGGTCTGGGAAATGTTTCACTAAGAATGCAACACTTTTATAAAACCTGCCTGTCTCAACATGGTAGAGGGAATTGAAACCTTTGGTTAGATGATTTGGAGTTGGAATGGTGATCAAAACATGATGCAGAATAAATTAAATCAAACTAAAATACTTACAAATGTCAAAGCATAAATTCTTTCAGTGATGCAATTGTCTTTAGAGTTTTCTAAATTAAAATTTGAATAGCATTTATAAAGCTATTATGACATAAATTTGAATATTTTATTTAACCAGTTTTTCCCTAAAACCTTTCTGAAAAGATAGATTGATTGGAAGAACACCTTACATTTTAATAAGAGAAAAATTCTTATGGGCAACAAGAGGTTAGTTTGGTTTTCTCATCCTAATGTTCTAGTTTGACATTTCAATCTAAGGAGCAATAATAGAGTTACATAAATGAGACAATATTTCTTAACTAACACTAAGTTAGACTTTGATGGAAAAACAAGAGATTATAATAAGAAAACATGTCTATGTTTTTTCCATTTTACAGTTTCAAGACGAAACAGAAAATTACTCTTCTCCCTCAGTCTCATCATTATTGAAATCCCTCTCATAATCCCACCAATACGTTAGAACTATGCAGACTCATTTATTTTCAGTATTTAATTACTGTATGATTGATTTTCATGCTATTTGTTCACTATAATTTTATTGTCATCAGATGAGGGACCCTCATTTTATTAGTAAAATATACATGAAGAAGTTTTAATTGGAGTTTCATCTCTGCCATATTCTAATTTAACCCTCTAAAACATGCAGCACCAAGTTTAAAATGCCAAGAAGAGCCTAGACTGAGCATGGTGGAAGTGTTCATGATATTTTACTCATATTTGTCAATTCCCATACTGGTGTAGCATATCACAAACATGAAGAAACCTTCCATGAAAGACACATCCCAGAAAAGTTTTGAGAGATATTAGAATCTGTAGTTATGTTCACTGATGAAATTATTTTTTTTCATGTATTGAGTCAATACATAAAGGTTACAAGAGAAAGCTCTTTTTATTCACTTACATAAATCTCAAAAAAAGAACATAAACAAGAAAAAGCAGGGAAATAACAGAAATAAAAAGTAAATAAACACATATTTATAAACTGGCTCTCAGATCTCTGAGTTATTTGACAAAGTAACTAAATAGGCGGACATGGTGGCATGTAATCCCAGAGATTTGGGAGTCTGAAGGAAGAAGATCACAAGTTAGCCAGCCTCTGCAGCTCAGTGAGGTCCTAAGCAACTTAGTAAGACCCTGTCTCAAAATAACAAATAAAAGGGCTGGGGTTGTGTCTCAGTGGTTAAATACTCATGCTTTTTCATTACCTGGTATAAAAGATAAAGAGAACCTGAACAACTTTCTGAAACATGCTCAGTGATTTACAAGAGAACAAAGAAGGGGCAGCTAAATAAAATAAGGAAAACTGCATGAATACAATGAAAATATTTACAAATACTAACTATATAAACAGAGCCCAAAAGAAATTTTGGAGCTGAAAAAATACAATCACTCAAGTGAAAAATTAAATGAAACCCACAAACCCATCTTATAAGACGAAATAATCCTTAAACTTGAAGGCAGGTCTTTTGCAATTATTGAGAGAAAAAAAATAAAAACTGAACATTGAAAAGAAAAGATTTAACTAAAGTCAGAAAAAAAACCAGCAGCCATTTTAATGGAAATCATATAAATAAGGTTTTGTAAAACAACAATATAAAACATTATATATTTATAGATTAGAAGTGAAGTCAGGAAATTTTTCTAAAGACATCAGTAAATGAAAATTGAATCATGAAGAAATAGAAGATTTGATGAGACTCATAACTAGTAAAGAGACTTAATAAACAAGCAATAATATATCCATAAAAGATAGTCCAGTACCAGAGGTTTATCTAGAAGATTTTACTAAATAATAATTATTAATTAAATAATAATCAGTAAAATTCCCTCATAAACACTTCCAAAAAATTAAGAAGAAAAAGCCCCATACTTACTCTGTGAGATCAGCAATACCCGGACCAAAAAAACCCTGAACAATTAAATGATAATAATAACAACATATAAACCATTTTGTTGAGTAATGTAAAAATCCATAAAAATACTAGAAAACTAAGTTAACACCTAAGTAGGAATTTTCCCTGGAAGGTAAAGATGTATTGTTCATCATATAAAATTCAATCAATGTAAGAAACCCTATCTCCAGAACAAAGAACAAACCACAGAGTCAATTGATGCAGAAAATTCATTAGACAAAGCTTAATACCTTTTATAATAAAACACTCAAAATTAGAACGGACTAAAGATACCCAAACATTATAAAAGCTATTTATAAAAAAGCACAGCAAAAGTCATTCTTGATGGAAAAAGAATGACAACTTTGCTTCTCATGTCAGAAATATGATAAAGATACTCACTCTCACCACTTTCAGTATGATAAAATAGGGAATGAAGAAAATAAAGCTATTCAAATTAATATATATATATATATATATATATATATATATATAGATAGATAGATAGATAGATAATTTTGCACATCACCTCGTCTTATACGTAGAAAATCTTATTGATCCCACACACATACACACACAAAAAACAACAAATATAACATTTTAGAATAGACAAACAAAATTTAGTCTATTTTCAGACTATTAAGCGAACATACAAAAATCAACTGAATTTCTAAATATTAACAATGAACAGTTCAAAATTGAATTATTAATTCCATTTATAATTCATCAACATGACTAAAATGCTCATATATGAATTTAAACAAAGAGAAAAAAAATTTTTTACATTGACAACTAAATAAAAGAACAAATTCTCTTAAAGAATCTGAGAAATAAAAATAAATGAGAAGACACACTATGCTTATATATTTGAATACTTAATAATCTTAAGAGGTTCATACTACCCAAAGAAGTCTACAGATCCCATGAAATCACTATCAAAATCCACATGATATGTTTGCATGCATAAAAGAAGTATTATAAAATTCATGTGGAATCTCATGGCACACTGATGAGCCACAAGCATTTAGAAAAAGAAAAAAAAAAAGATTGACTACACCCCCTTATTTCAAAACATATCACAAAATGCCAGTAATAAAAATATTGTGACATTGACATAATAGTAGGTATACATCAATAGAACATCAATGAGGCCAGATGTAAATCCTTTATATGTGACCCAATAAACTCCCCAAAGTATTCCTTGATAACTCTGCAAGAAAATGAAAATCTCTTAACAAATGATGATGAAAAAGATGAATATCTGTGCATAAAATAATGAGGTTCATACTCCATTTATATAATCTACAAATCATAACTCAAAATGGATTAAATATTTAAACATAAGACCTAAATTTATAAAATTTTTGAAAGAAAGATCAGGGAAAACTTCATGATATCAATTCTGACTTGAATATGGTTTACTAAAATTAATACCCAAAGTACCAGCTAGAATAGCAAAGAGAAATAAAATGACATCAAACTTAAGAATATCTTTGAATCAAAAGAAAAAGTCATCACAGTGGAAATGCAACATAAAGACAGAAAAAAATGTATATCATAAGTCTGGAATATGTTTAGTATCATAATATATATTTAGAACTGCAGCAAAAAATCAATATTAATAATAAACAAATAGCTAGATTGAAATATGCAATGAGAATACACAATATCAAACAAGTTTAGGAAAATGTACTTGGCATTAATCACTAACGAAATTAAAAGCAACCCCACAATAAGATATTACTTGACACCTACCCATTAGATTAGCCTACCCATTAGGTTAGCTTCTGTCAAACACATTGATATAGAAAGTAGGAGGGTGATTGCCATAGTTGGGGGAGTAAGAAATGGTGATTTACGAGTTAATGGATAAAGTAGCAGCTTCTCAAGATAAAAATTTCTAAAATCTGTTTCACAAAAATATGAATAGGCTTAGCTCTACTGAACTGCACACTTAGAAATGGTTTATGTAGAGAAAAAATGAGATTCTAACATCTGGATTCATTGATAAAAAAAATGAATGGGAAGGTACTTAGTGACTACATAGAACTATGAAAAACTATTTTATGAAAATAATATTAACAAAAATGATCCAAATCAGTATTGTCAGCACTCTAGTAGTAGTGACTTGAAACATCTGTTGACATTTAACACAATAATCATTGAAACACTTAAATCTGTGCAATAATGTGGTGTTTAATTATTCCCAGGCCCTTCTTCTAGCTCATCACTAACCATAAAAACTGACATTCCCCAAATCACAGTGAAGAACAATGATGCAACAAGAAGTAGAAGGGCAATATCCTGATAATGCTTAAATATGAAATTTTCAGAGAATTAGAATCATTTGACTTGTCTGGGAATTCCCTTGAAGCCCTAATTGCATAGCTTGTCTTCAGTTGACCTGGATCACTATGTTCCTAGTGTGAGCAACCTTTCCCCAAAGGTGTTCATTAAAAATAACCAGTACTTTTATCACTGCAGCTGCCTGGGGCTACAACAGCATATTGGGCAAATGAGAAGTCAACTAAAAATTATAAAGGAAAAACTGGGGAATAAGATGTCAATAACAGGCTTTGAAAATACTTGACATATGAAAGGTCTGCTCATGCCAAATCTATAAACAAGCCCATAAAGGAACTCAGAAGGTAGTAAGCTGGTGTCTCTGAGGGAGACAGAAGTTTGTAGAAGTAGGAAATACATATTAAGTCAGAGATCTTAAATTATCTTCTAGAGAATGGAAAGCATCAGACAAAAAAGACATTGAGTACCTTGGAAAAGTTAGGGAAAGATTTGTCACAATATTTAAGGTTTGTAACTCATTTCTACTTGACAGAAGCTTACCGATACTAATTTTACTAAACAGAGACTCCAGTGGTCACCCATGACAGAGGTTACAGAACTTAAATAATTTAGGAAAGTCACTGAACAACAGTAACCATAAAAACAACAACATATGAAAGGAAGGAAGAATGTGATCTATGTTTTCTACAATTATAATTTTGAAAATATTGTTTTAATAAACAAGAAATATACACATGAAAGAATCAAGAAAGTCTGCCACAGAAATTGGTAGAGAAAACCATTCATATATAGAAAACATCTCTAAAGAAACTGTCATTGGACTTACAAAACTAGGATTTTAAGTCAAGTGTTATTTAAAATAAATTCAAAGAGTTAAAGGAAACTCTGTTAGCAAATTAAGTGAAAGTACGAAAATAATGTTATACTATAAAAATAGTATAGTGTTGCAAAGTAAATAAAAAACATGAAATTGAGAAATTCAACAGAAATGTAAAATTCATGAGTGGCAGGCTCAACAGCTAATTTCAGCTGGCAGAAGGGAAAAAAAGTGAATTTGAAGATAGATCAATAAAGTTTATCCAGTTTAAAACACAAAAATAAAAATCCAGTACTATCAAATATATCAAAAAATACACAGTGAAAGTATAAATGAAAAGAAGGAGGCAAACATATGTGAAAGAATTTGCTGACAGAAGACCAGAACTACAAGAAATAGCAGGAAGTAAAGGACGTTAGATAGAAATTCAAATTTATAAAAGCAAATAAATACACAGATTGGTTGCTGGGTTTAGAACAGAGAGGTAGAGTTTTGGCCCAGTATGGGAAAGACTCTGGGGTAAATCCTCAGTACCACAGTGAATATATGAACATATGAATGGATCAATAAATCACATGATAAATGTAAATGCAAAAGCAAATTTTAAAAGCCACCATAGAGGAACAGATAATGAAAAAAAAATGCAAAAATCATCAATCATTAGGAAAATACAAATTAAAACCACAGTGAGATATCACTTCATTCCAGTAAGAATAGCTATCATCAAAAAGGCTAAAGAAAACTAGTGCTGTCAAGGATAAAGAGTGAAATAAAAACTTGCACACTATTTGGCAAATGTAAATCAGTTTACACATTATAAAAATAGTATGAAGTTTTCTCAAAACATTAAAGATAGAACTGCCAAATGATCCAACAATGCCACCAGTAGTATGTATGCAAAGAAAATGAAATCAGTATGTCAAAGAGACATAAGCACTCCTGTGTCCATTCCAGCAATATTCACAATAGCCAAGACATGGAAACAAAGTTAGTGTCTATCAGCTGATGAGTGGATAAGAAAAATGTGGTACATTTACACAATGGAATAGCATCTAGTCTTAGAAAACATAATTATTCCATTTGTGGCATCATGGATAGAACTGGAGATCATTATGTTAACTGTAATGAGTCAGGCACAGAAAAAATTAGCACATCATCTCACTCAGATGGAACATAAAAGAATTGATCTCATAGAAGTTGAAAGCAGAATGGTGATTACCAGAGGTTGAGGATGGCAGAGGTGGGTATGTAAAGGTTGATCAGTAAGAACGAAGTTATAGTTGAGAAATTCTGGTGTGCTGTTACACAGTGGCAGGATTATAGTATATATATATATATATATATATATATATATATATATATATATATGTAGTATATAACAGTAAGGTACTATATATTTCAAAAAGTTGGGAGAGAGGATTTTGAGGGTTTTGCCATAGTAAATGATAAGTTTTTAAAGACATAGATATGTTTAAACTGATTTGATCATTACACACTCTGTACCTGTACCCAAGCATTATATAGTAACTTATTACAATTACTATGTATACTTTTAATTCTTTATGTATTAGTTAAACAATAAATAGAAAAGTACCAAAATGTATGTTTGTTTGTAACTCATTTCTGCTGCTGATTAAAAAAGAATTCACAGGAATCAAAAGTTATAAATTCATGTTAACAGTGTTATAAGCTAAAATGATGCAATTTGGATGTTCTTATTCATGAAGAATGGCATAAAAACTTATTAATCCTCCGTGCAAGCACCAAAAAGTGTTTCAAGGAAAAATGTAAGAAAACTCCCAGGGAAACACTATAGTCCACTTAAAATTTTCTACTGAACAGAAAATTAATCTTTAATGGTCAAATGTCACACTGATCATAAGACACATAATAAACAAAGTAAAACATATAAGTCATAATAAAGAGTAAGATGTGAGGCCTTAAAACATTAAATGCAAATGGACAAAAATTTAATTACACATCTTAGATTGACAGAATGTACTTTTAGAAAAATGGTAGAGTCTTTGATTTATACTAAATTTTCACTTCAGATATAATAACATGAACACATTGAAAGAGAAATGATATAAAAATTATGATATGTAAACTGTAACCAATGAAATGTTATGTAGATTATTCATCTGATAATAAATTTTGAGACCAAAAATTATTAGAGAGAAAAATCACTTCTATTGAGATGTAAGTTCGTCATTCACAAAGGCTAAATGACTATAAATATATATAAACCTAAAATTAGAAGCCCAAATTACTGAAGGAAAAAATAAATAATCAAAATGAGAAATAGACAATTGAATAGTAATCATTAAAGACTGGCAAATTCACTTTCTATAATGAATACAACAATTTGATTTAAAATTAAAAGATAATAAAATATTTTAACTATGCTATAAAACAAGCATCCCTAACAAACATACATTTATGATTCCATAAAACTCCCACAAATTGCATTCTTTTAAGATGTAATTGGAATGTTTTCCAGGAAGAATACGTTAGGCCAAAAAATAAGTTTCAATATATTAGACTTGATCGAAATGAAATGTGATGCCTCAGAGACATGTTTCTTAAAAGTACAACAGAATTGTGGGTTTGGCTTAGTAGTCAAGTGGAGAAGAGAGAGGAGAGAAGCCCTGAACTTCTAAATCAATATAATTTACTCAATCTGAACAATAGATTAAAATAATATACTGTTAGGGACCAGTAGAGCAAAATCCAAAGAGTTAATATTTGCATTATTGAATACACAGAGGAAGAGTAGAAACTAGAATCAGAAGCTTATTCAGAGTCTTCAAATCTATTTCTAAGCTCTATCTCTTATGTGTAGGAAGAACAGGTTTTTCTCCTACATAGGTGCTAGAAGATCTACAGGGAGAATGCCAGGTCACTTGAAAGCCAGGACATAAACTTTATGACACGGTTATACCTGGATTAGAAGAACTGTGGAGAATAGTGTCAAGTTTCTGGCTTTTTCTAAGGTTGACTAGTACTTGACTTTGCTCTGAAGTGATTGTAGTACATAGGGTTCAATGCCTTCTCTCAAGGTGGTGCTGATACTGGGAATAGAAGAGGGCATATACATTTAGTCAAAGTACCGATACCTATATATTCACCCACCCCAGAGCTCTTAAGAGAAAGAAGCTCACAAAATAGTTTCTTGCAGAAAAAAAGAAATCCCAATCATCTCAACAGATGGGTAAACATACAAGCAGTATAAAAAAGCAAGAAAAAACTCTATGCCACGCAGCCTACGACATCAAAAACTGAACCCATGAGCACCACAGTGGAAAGAATATCAGGGGAAGAATTCAGAAAGTTCACAGTCATAATGTTCAACAAACTTAAATAAGATGTAAGAAATGGGCTTAAAGAGAAAATACAATAAGAAAAAGTTAATTTCAATAAAAAGAGATTCTGAAAAAAGACCCAAATGGAAATCCTGGCAATGAATGATGCAATAAATCAAAATTAGGAATTTAATGTAAAATATCACCTGTAAATTAGACCACTTTGAAACAGATTTTACAGCCCGTAAAAACAAAGGAAATAATCTATAAAGTCAAGTCAACAATAAAAAAGAAAGATGTTAAGAAACTGTGACCAAAATATTTAAGAAATCTGTGATAACTTTAAAACAACACATTTAAGAATCACCAGTGTAGATTCTGTGTTTCTGAAAGGATATTCAGAGGAAAAATTATTAAATTATGAGAACTGTAAAAAAAATATTAAATTATGAGAAGTGTAAAAAAAAAGCAGTCCATCATAGTTCGAATGGACTAACTAGATGGTAACGTAGGCAAGTGGGGCACAACTGGATGATATGGGTCATCTGGGCATGCTCTGGATGGACTCATATTCTCCTACAGTCCAGTCCCTCCTTCCTTATGTCTTCCCTCCCCCCGACACACACCCATTCTCTCTCTCTCTCTATCTCTATCTCTATCTCTATCTCTATCTCTTATCTCTCTCTCTATCTCTATCTCTATCTCTATCTCTCCTTCCTGGCACCATGAACAGAGCAGCAGCACTCCTCCTCTTCACTCTTCACACTTCCACAATAATGTTCTGCTCACTTTATTCCCAGGGCAATAGAGTCAATTAACCATGTACTATGTCTATAGAACCCTGAGTTCACAGTAAATTTTCCAGCCTCTAAATCATTCTAGTCAGGTGTTGTGGTTATAGTGAAGACTAGTGAAGACTAGCTGAGTAACACAGAGGACAAAAGAAAGTGGCGAAAGTGTTTTCAAACATTAGAAGAAAAGAAACTGTGAACTAAAAATTCAATTTGGATAAGCTTTGTTTTAAAGGAATTATAGAAAAATACAGACTCAGATATGGCTTGAGAGGCTGAAGCAGGAGGATTGAACACTCACAACCAGCCTCAGCAACGGTGATCCCTAAGTACCTTAGTGAGACCCTGTTTCTAAATAAAATACAAAATAGGACTAGGGATGTGGCTTATGGGAGAGTGTCTCTGAGTTCAAACCCCGGTGCCCCGCCCGCCCTCCCCACAAAAAAACTTTCAGATAAAGGAAAACTAAGAAATTTTTTTCTTATATACATATATAATCTTAAAACAATAGCTAAAGAAAATTCTCAAAATAAAAAGATGATACCAAAAACAAAGAAAAATAAAAAAGACCTGAAACTTCAGAAAGAATATAAAGGTACTTGGCCTTTGAACAAGGCAGTATAGACTAGTTTATTCCTACTCTTTCCCACTGACTACAAAATTTCCAAATAATGTGAGATCCAGGGAGAATTCTGACAGGTAGTAAGAGGAAGTAGTATTGGTATGAGAGCATAGAACTGGAGGAAAAGGAAAGCAGTTTAGCTTCTCACCCCTCTATCATGAGAAGTACATGACCTGGAACTGACATTTCCTGTGTGTAGGTCAGCAATAGAAAACAGCTCAAAAAGGATTCATTCAAACAATGTAAGACTTAACTGAAATCACTGATAAAGGGGATCAGTCATAAACTCTAATAATCATAAATCAATAGTAGGTAAATTGTCCTTTCCCACCAAGGCTAAAAACACCCTCATTGGACAGAGACACGGGAGTGGTTCCCATAAGGTAATAAGGATCTTGACAAAATGAAGGTAGACCAGGGAACTCTCCCCACCCACCACAAGTATTTATGACACTAATATTCAAGCCTGGAAAGATCCATGGTTGCCTCCCCTGGGCCACATTTTGCATCAGATAAAATCAGACTCAACATTAGACTGGATACAGCCCAGTGGTACCAGAACACCAAGGAGACAAAATCCATACCTCAAAGGTTGCAAAGCAAAACTATTGTTAGAAATACATTCTGAAAAAAAAAAAAAGTTTAGGGTTTGCCTGCCAAACCTACCTAAGGTGATTATCCTTTAAAATAGAAGATTTCAAAGAATTAAAGATTATGAAATTAGATTGTCTCTGGTACATTAATATGTTCCATTATATTAAGAATTAAGAACTACACACGATGAACAAAGATAATACTTCAGAAAAGAAATGGAAGCAACAAAAAATAAAACAATTTAAGAATAGGGAAAAGTATGGGTAAAATATATTAGATCATCCTCATGAATTTCCCAAGTAATATTTAATAATTCTAAAAAAATTATAACATCAAATATTATATTGATATATGTAGATGAAACATTTAAGGCAATTATATTCAACCACAGAGAAAAGGTATCTAATGCAAATAAGTCTTCTATACTTTACATGTAGTAAAATTTCAATAAATAATGCATGTAAATTATAATAGTCAACATAGCTGAAAGAAAACTATGCTAAGTGATATACTAAAACAGAAAAAAGCATACATTTTAAATAGATCAAGATGAAAACCTAAAAAAAATAGTTTAAATAAGTTAGAGGAAGACTAAAAAAGAAAAAGAAACAAAATAATGAGATACTGAATGAACAAAATAAATGATAAAAGTAGCAATTTAAAAATTTTCCTTTTTAAATCACACATATTAAATTTTATTCTTATAGGAAATAGCATGATCATTTAATGTTCCTATGCAATATTTAAGGATCCATTCAGTGTAATGAGCACCTTCATCTTATTGTACACTACAATTTCTTTGTGATTAAAATCTTTGAACTCCCTTTGAGCTTTTCACAAAATATATAATAGATAATTGAAAATAATGTTCACCCTACTGTGCCATTGGACTCTAAAATCTATCCCTCTCATCTAACTATATTTTGATGTCGTTTGTACAATTTCTCCTACTTCCCACTTCTTCTACTTACCATTGCTTCTTGAAGTAACTATTTTACTGTCTTGTTTGAGAGCATACTTTTTACTTTCTTTTTTTAATTTTAATTTTTTTAAATACATGACAACAGTGGAAAGCGTAACGATTCTTATTATACATATAGGGCACAATTCTTCATATCTCTCTATATAAAGTATGTTCATGCCAATTTATGCCTTCATACATGTACTTTGTTGTTGTTTATTTTTTGCATTACAATTCTTAATACACATATATACCACAATTTTTCGTATCTCTGTTTGTATATGAAGTATGTTGACACCCAATTCAAGTCTTCATACATATACTTTGTATAATGATGTCCATCATATTCCACCATCTTTGCTAATCCTCTGCCTTTCTTTCCCTCCCACCCCTCTTACCTGTCTAGAATTCATCTATTCCTCCCATGTTCTCCCTCCCTACCCCACTGAGTCAATCTCCTTATATCAGAGAAAACATTCCGCATTTGGGGATTGGCTGACTTGACTTAGTATTATCTTCTCCAATGCTATCCATTTACCTGAAAATGCCATGATTTTGTTCCTTTTTAATGCTGAGTAAAATTCTATTGTGTATATATACCACATTTTTAATCCATTCATCCACTGAAAGACATCTAGGTTGGATCCATAGTTTAGCTATTGTGAATTGTGCTGCTATAAACATGGATGTGGCTGTGTCATGGTAAGTGAGAACATTGATTTTTTTTTTCTTTCTCTGCCTGGATTATTTAATTTAATGTCCACTATTTCCGTCTATTTCTCCACAAAAGACAGGATTTCATTTTTTTTCTGAATGAATAACAAATGTAATCCCTAATATTTTAAATGAGTAATTTAAATGTAATGATTTAATACATTAGTTAAAAGACAGATATTGGCAAAATGAGAAAAATATTCCAAAAATATGTTTGTTATAGAAAATAAATTCAATCACAATTATGCAGACAGGTTGACAGTAAAACAGCAGAAAAAATTTGCCATGCCAATATTAGTTTTAAAAAGAAGCGTAGACACTCACATAAATATCAGATAAAGCAGATTACAGAAAATTAAATTAATGGAGGGGAGGTACCTTACTCAATGATAAAATGGAAAATCCACTAGGAAGACAATGCATGCACTAAAGAACAGAATTTCAAACACTTATTAGTGATAAGCAAAAACTGATAGACCCCAAAGGAGAAAAGGACAATCCATAATTATAATCAAGGTCACTGACATTTCACTCTCAGCAACAATCAAAATAAAGAAACAAGAAATCAGCAAGAATATAGGAGAACTGAACAACACAATCAAATAACAAAATCTAATTCACATTTTTACAACACAGAACTACTTTATTTAACACTCATGTAGAAAGAAGTCACCATATCCTGAGTCAAAAAACAAATTGACTGACTTAACACAATTTAAATCATGCATACTTTATAGTTTTTGATCATACTAGAATCAATGTAGTTACCAATGACAGAAAAAAAACCAGCAGAGAAATCTCTGAACACTTTGAGATTAATAATATACTTTTAAGTAACCTGAGCTGAGGTCAAAGAGGAAATTCATATGAAAATTTTAAAAAACACATAGCAGTGAAGAAAAATTAAAATAAAACAACAAAATATGTGGGGGAAACTCTGGATGTCTGGACAGCAAAATTTATAGCAGTAAATGTTTGTATAAGAAAAGTGGAAAGATTTCAGATTCACACTCTGACTTCTCAATAAAACAGAATATGAGCAACATACACAAAACAAATAAGAAAAGTAATAAACATCAAAGTGAAAATCAATGCAATTGAAAACAGGAAGACAATAGAGAATAAATGATAGAAAATAAATGTAATTCAAGTCTGTTTTAAATGGTTGCAAAAGGCTAATGCATAATTGGCATATTCCTTGAACTTGTCCCCATTAAAACAAACAATATGACATATTCTCCTTGACACCAAAGTCCCTAATTTGTAATATACAGATAAAACAGTGTTTTCCACATGTGAATGAAAAAATATAGGAAACTGAAGTGAAAGCTTCAATAAGCAAAGTAATGGGAATGGCAGAAAGGAGCTTTGAGTCTATAAATAGGCTGTTTTTATTCCTTACTCATACCAAAAGGGACAAATGAACAGTATTCTGTGCACATTGATGTGCAGAGGTTTACTGCCTGTGCTTAAGGCTGTTGTGCACATACTTTTGCTCACATTATAATTTTATGGTATTATTGACTGGTAAATACGGTGACACTTAGGAAACAAATAAGCCCAAATCACTTGCAGAATTCTAAAGCTTAGCATGTAGATTTTTAATTAATTGCCAAATAGTTAAAATCATTGCCCTCTTCACTTGTTTTAGTGTCATAATTTGGTAATGTTTTATTTTAAAGCATTTCTTAATTTCGTACTGTAAGTGAACATCTTGGTTTGGCAGTTAGAGAGGACTTATTTATGACATTTATTAGCAATATGGAGCAAATAAATTTTATAGATGCATGTTGTTGGTGATTAAGTACAAGAGAAAATGCAAACTATGTAATTTTATGTACCTAATGCATTTTTTCTCAATTTGTGTTTCATTTTCAAAATTGTAATGCTAAAAGATAGCAGACAAAATTAACCATATATAGGATATTAATGTAAGCTTGTAATAGGGATAACAGCTTTTATAGAGTGGGATGATTATTTTTATAACCCAATTAAAAATTTAAGAGTTAGTGTTCTTTCATTACTTAGATTGGATTTTCTTTAATTCTGAAGTTTCCTATATTTTGCTTTAGAGTTTATGCATATCCACATTTGGAAAATGGAGGCAAAACACTTGTGCTTTAATTACCATGGTTTTAGATAAAATTTAACATTGTCCTTCACATTTATTTTAAAGATATAAAAATCCAACATTTTACTAATCACTATGTGTTTCTTAATAGATACTCAGGAAATAAAATGGACATAATTGAAAGCCATGTTTATATAAAAAGCAGTCTTATTCAGCTCTGCTGTGTTTGTCAAACTTAGTTTTATTTATTGAGCCTGATTTTTGCAACCTGGTGAAGGCATTTAGAAAGAATGTGATATGTCATTGGCCATGATTATTAAAATAATGGAACTTCTCTTTTTAGGAGTGGATAGCTTACATTATATTTTTATTGTAAAAATGAAAAATAATATTTATTCTTCAAATCACTTTGCTTTGCATCATTTTAAAAATTAGATGAACTAAAGGTGTGAAAATAGGGATTAATAATTCAACCAAAACCTGAATAACACATTCACTTGGACAGTGACAAAAAGGTATGCATGAAGAATACTGGTTCCCAGTTCCCAGATTCCAAGGTAGATATAATAGTATCACTATGTATTACATCACTAAAATAATAATTAAAACAAAATATGGGAAGGAAATATGCTCATTCATAATCAAAGAAGCCTTATCCAGGTGTTACCTTCAATAAAAGTAGCCAGTTTCCCTTCTGTTTCCTTCATTATTATATTCCTTGAAATCCTTCTTATTACACAACCAGGAAAAAGCCTTTGAAGGCAATTATATGTCCTTTTAAAAATATTTAAATTTAATTAATCCAATTTAATTTAATTTGTTCTTTTTAGATTTACATGGCAGTAGAATATTTTTTGACATACTATAGATACACATGTATAACTTACTCTAATTAGGATCCCATTCTTGTACATGATGTGAAGTTTCACGGGTAGTGTATTTATATATGAATATAGGAAAATTATATTAAATTCATTCTACTGTCTTTCCTATCAACACCTGTTCATGAAGGAGAAGCTAGATTGGTCCAATTGTCTCTTTAAATCTCCCTTTTTATTTCTATTGTACCTGTGATTACATTTTTATTGTTTTCTTTTTTAGTCATACATAAGACCAGAATCCATTTTGATATGATTATATAAGAATGGAATATATCTTATTCTACTTGGGATCTCATTCTTATCGATGTATATGATGGGGGCATTAATTGTGTTATTTTTTATATATCTACATGGGAAAATTATGTCAGGTTCATTCTACTATCTTACCATTTCCTGTCCCACCTTTCTTTTTTGTCTAATCTACTTCAAATTCTTCCTCTCCCCATCTTGTTATGGATTAGCTTTCACATATCAGAGAAAAAAATTGACCTTTTTTTACGGGGACTGGTTTATTTTGCTTAGCATGATAATTTCCAGATCCATCCATTTGCTGGCAAATATCATAAAATTATTCTTTATGGCTTAGTGATACAACATTGTGAACATATAGCATATTTGATCCACTTATCCCACTCCTCAGTATGTACCCAAAGGATTTAAAATCCACATACTACAGTGATGCATCCACATCAATATCTACAGCAGTGTAATTCACAAAAACTAAGCTATGGAACCAACCTAGGTACCCTTCAACAGATTAGTGGATAAAGAAAATGTGGCATATCTGCCATCACATTTTAATACCTAAATTTTTGGAGAAAAGATGCTCAAACCATAGCAGATGTGAAGGAAATAATAGACCATATAAAACAATTTGTAGTGATTTTTCTTCAATTTAGAGGGGAAAAAAAACATCAAATAATTTGACACTTTCAAACTTCTATAAATCTATCTTTAAAACTATTTAAATCTAATAATATAATAAAATGAGATAGATCATAATAGCATGGGTATATATTGTGAATAATGCTGTAACTTACCATGTCTCCCTCTACCCTTGATGCTTTCAAGTTTAATTTAAGTTCTTCCTGTCAGGAGTTAAGTTTACTTCACCATTCCTTTAAGGTAGATGGGCCTTGAGACTTGTTTTGGTAAATAGAATGCAGTGTTTTTCTACTATATTTTTCTCTACCCAATCCTTCTATTCTTCTTTCTATCCTATCCTATACTATGTTGTTCTCTGTATCCTTGTATTCAACTGTATGTAAGCATACCGCCTTAAACTTCTGATGGGTGACATATCATTTAGAGGACAGCTAACATCTCCTCCAGTTTTGAAATGTAGAATCTCTTAGCTGAATCACAGTAACAGCCATGTGGTGCTTTTTACTGAGATCTGAAGAAGAAGCCAGGTATACTCAACCTTCATCTCTAATTAGAATAATAATGAACAAACAAAATTCTTTTCTTTTAAGCCACAAAAATTGGAGTGGGTTGTTACACAGCAATAACTAATTGATAAAATTCTCAGTGGAAATTTTTCAAAAATGTACACTTTAACATAGTTCTTTCAACATTAATTTATATAACATAGACTTTCAAAGTGTCACATAGAACACAAGACAGTCATGATATTGGAAAAATGCTAAAATACAAGTTGCTTAGAAAGTGTGACCTATTATATTTTAGGAAATGTAAACTGTTTTTAACAGAAAAATTTCAGGACAATTTGAATTTATTCCTTAAATACAGAAGCTTCCTTGATGAATCCTCTTTATTTGTGTTCTCATATTTTCTCTTTATATATTTAATATTCATAAGTTTATATACAATTATATTTTTAAGTTTATTCTTTTTTTGAAACCATATTTTGTTTACCAAACTGTTGATGTGCTTCCCTGTAACCTTTATATAAGCAAATGTTGGGGTCTGTAATTTTATGGATTTCTTCCATATCATTGCATTTCTTCATCTATTAATTGATGATTATCCAAAATTTATTAATTACTGGAAACAGATTTTGAAATGATACAATATTACATCATTATAGAATGTGTGTGTGTTAAAATGAATCTACATCATAGAGACAAATAAATCTATTCATTCATAGACTTGAATCCAAAACCCCAAAATCTATGTGACTATTTAGTTATAGCCCTTCAATCTTTGTCACTGGAAATTTATATTTGGAGGTATGTATAAACTATGTGCTTAATATATTCTCATCTAAATCACCTTTTGAAGACACATTAATTATCAAAAATAATAAAAATTGTGTTTTGACACCATTAGTTGTCAATTTTTGCATCAGCAAATTCAAAGTCTTTCAAATTTTCTTTTTTGAAATTATTTGTTTCATCAATTGGGCTCTTTTGCCTACACAGCTTTGTAGAGCCACTTTCAGAAGCAAGAATTTAGGAATGTACATTTTCATTTGTATTAGTATAATGCTAGAAATTTTTGTTATCAGTGGTAGAATAAGCTCCAATGTGACCTACCAAATTAGCTTTACAGAGGAGACTCATTGGTAGCAGTAGATGAAAAAAATAGCTTATTTAATAATCTTATTTTATCATAATAAAGAGTCACTTAAATGTGTATTACTTACTCATAAAATTTAGAATCCCCACTACAGAATGTCTCCTCAGCAAATACAAATAACACCTAAAATACCAAAACATGTGCTTTTTATCTTCATGGTTGTTATTTTTCAGATTTAGGTTCAGCCTTCTCTAGAGACTGTTAAGGAATGCATACATTTTTGCTGACATTTTATCACAGCAATAAAATGAGATGGGGAGCTATACTCAAAAGGCCACTAAAATCAGTCAGTGTGTTTACTGCAGAAAACAACTGCTTGCCAAACACTTTAGAAAAAAAAATCACTAAAGTATGACTAGATTTATATGTTTGCATTTTCACACAAAGCTCTCAATTTGTAGCATGTTTTACGACCTTATAAATATATTATGTCTATGAAAAATAGTTTCAGTTAATACTATTGTTCTTACAACATTCTTATTTAGTTAATGACAAATTACCCATTGACAGCCAGAGGAAATTAAATTTATATTGAAATTTTTAGTTTTGAAAATCACACAAAAACTCACACACACATCAGTGTCTTTAACTCTGTTTTCCTGTTCAATCTAATATTTTCATTAGTAAGGATTATTTTACCTGGTAACAGTCCAAATTCACAACTAATTCTTCTAAGGAGTTCTAGGAAATAGTTGGCAATATTTCCAATTGTATGCAACTGAAACCATCTAGAGTAGGAAAAAATAATCATTTAAACACAAACTTACTGTGAATAGAGTTGAAATACTTAGGTATCAAGCATACTGTGTACATTTTGTATAATCAAACTAAGTGAAGTGTTTTATTGTAATTTATTAGATATATTTTAAGAGTATAAAGTAAAAAGAATTCTGAAAACAAAATTCATTTAGTCATTAACAGCACCATACACACATTACATTCCTCTTAGCAAATGTCAAACATAGTGCTGCACAACATAATAGAACAGTTAGCAACAACTTCAATACTTATTCCTGGATGTACAATGGATCAAATCAAACCTATATCTATTTTGTCTATTAGTTATGGTTTTCATAACTTGTATATAAGTGCAAGTTTTTTGTTGTTGCTGTTGACTTTTCTGGTTATTGTTGGTGACAAATACTTAATTGTAGTAGCCTGAGAACAAATACAAATAATTTATTGAATCATATACACATTGATAATGTAGACCTAGTTTCTAATAAAGATTGACAATGAAATAACATGTTTGTTAACAAAGAACTGTCTACATTATCCTTTTTTTTATATTTATTTCTTAGTTGTAGTTGGACACAATATCTTTATTTTATATATTTCTTTTTATGTGGTGCTGAGGATCAAACCCAGGGCCTTGCATGTGCTAGGCGAGTGCTCCAACACTGAGCCACAACCCCAGCTCTTACATTATTCTTCATCTCAAATAGGTGCCTAGTGGGTAATGTACATCCACTTGAACCCTGATCCAGTATAATTTCAATTTATTGGTAATGATTTTTTTTCTAATCACCACATATATGAAATTTTAGGATCTCAATGAATGTTCTTAGGGCTTTAGGAAAAGATGATGGGAAACAAACAATGGGATGGGAAATCAGGGTCCTTTTCTATTGTGGTCATCTTTATGAAACATCATTCCTCTCCAATTCCTTAAGAATGATATGAAGTTTTGAGTATTTTTCTTTTTTTTTTTTTTCATTTTTGGCTATCTCATCTTGAATACATAGGAAAACATTTATTATCTGTTTCTATATATTTCTTATATTCTGTACTTTTTTCAGGTGTTAAATATTTTTAAGTATTAGGACTTTTTGTAAACCTAACACTCCGTCCTATAGGCCCATTTTCTTGCCATCTCTTTCATTTTCCTGGTATTTTATTTGCTATTCACTCACTATTTGAGAAGAATTTGAAATCTATTATTTTCAATCTTTCATTCTTTTCTAACATATCATATGAAAGCTCTAAGGGCATGGTTTGATAATATCCCACAGTATTTTACTATTAAGAATTTAATTCTCATTCAGCTCAAAATATTTTCCATTATTTGTTTTTAGTTCTTTATTATATTTAAACAGAAGTCAAACACTCTTATGTGTGTGTATGTTTGATTCTAATGTAACTGCACTGTGTTTAGGGAATATATTCTAGGCTTTGCTTCTAAGACTAAACTCTTATAATTACAGTTTATACCCAAAAACTTTAAAAATTCAGAAATATAAAATATTACTCATATCCCCAAAGTCTCCCTTATCCTGGTTTCCAGTCACACTCAACATAATGTTCATTGCTACCTCCACCAGTCTTATTTTTGCTCTTAGCAAATTTAAAAGATTGAGACTTTACAATTATCCCCTTTTCATGTCTGGCTTCCAATATTAATATTGCTATTTGTTAGTTTTATCTAAATTTTTGTTAACAGTTTGTTAAGTTTCACTTTTAACACCATTCCATTTTATTAATAATACATCTAGTATAGATTATTTTCTTCCTTGATATTGTCAATTACTGATAATGCTACTTTAATATCCTTGAATTATTATATGTATGATATACCCAGGCATGATGTTCTGTTGGATAAGTATCCATAAGCAAAACTACTGAATTTTAGGGTACACAAAAGTCAAATTAACAAGGACAAATCATTTTCAAAGTTTTCATGTATTTTCCAATCCAAAGAATAATTTATTAATGTACCAGTTTCTCTGCATTCTTATGTAAAAGTAAAATTTTCATTTAAATATTTTAAATATTTTAACGAATATCATGTTTTAGTATATTAAAATGTTTAATTTCATTTTCTGTTGTCCAGTAATACTGTATGCCCTTGCATTAATGTATTATGACAATCATGTCTTTGTGAAGAATGTTCAAGTATTTTGCCCATTTTTGAACATTTAGGATGAATTTGCTTAATTTTTGTTTCTGCAGGTCAAATTATTAATTCATCTAATTATTGAGATAATCATATTTCTTGTTCCATTGATGTAATGATAGGTATTGTTTTTTAATACTAACTAATTCTTAAATTCTAGTGGAAATCCAGTTCATCTGTAATAACTTTTATATATTAAATAAATAAATAAATATTATTATACATTTTGTTTATATTGTTTATATTCTTGAAAGATGTTAGTCTGTCAGAATTTTATATCAAGGAAACAAGGGTATTAGAAAGAGTTGGGAAGAGGTGTTGTGTCATATTCTCTAGCGCTATAGTCCATACGTTTGGGAGAGAAATTATCAAATAATAAGGAGAGAAGAATTGATTTAAGAAAAACTCTCAGGTCAACTAAAGACTAACTACGGACCAATGTCTTATTCAACCTCTGGAATACACACTGCACACAGAAAAAATAATTCCGGAAGTTATGGAAAAAAAGAACATTTACAAATTTTATTTGCTGACAATAACTGAGATTGGGGAATGGTTATGCCATTTGATAAAGGGAAACCTGGTAAATGATTTCAACCAACATAGTTCATAGTACAACACTCACACAATTGTTTCTCCCAAGAGGCATAGTCCATCTTGGCTAAGCCTTAGCAAGATTTTATTTGATTGTAATTTGTATAATAATTATGAAAGAGGTAAATAGAGCAAATCTTAGGTCTACTGACAGAGTTGGTTGTGAGTCTATATTTGATATATTTGATCTTCATCTTCTATATTCCACTGTAATTCCATATTCCAGTTAGCTAACACTTCTGTTAATCAAAGTGGCTTGTTATTTTGATTGACTCAGATATTTTCTTCTAAAAGATTCTTTGCCACATTTTCATTAGGCTTTGTTATCCATGCTCATTTACAGATAGTACTGCACATGGGAATATCATAAATTGTCTTAATTAGTTATTATCTATTCCACTCTATCCCCATTACATAGTCACATAACAACTGAGCTACATGTGTATAGTGGCTAAGGCCAATTATCCTTGTCAAAATAGTAACTTTTCAATCCCTGCTGCTCTTGTACCAGGAGTCACTCAAAATCAACAGGCACAAAATGCAGTCTTAAGTTTCTCTGGTGAAATGCTTGGTCTTGCTATTAGTTGTTTCGACATATTTGAATATAATAAATTTGTTTTAAATTCCATGTCTGATGACTTAATTACTGGATAACCTGTAGAGCTGTTTCAATTGTTGGTATTCTCTTGTTTTTAGTGTTTTGATTTTTGCTCATGCTAATAATAAGATTTTTTAAAATTGCATATTATACTCCATATTTTAAAAATTATAAGTCTTTAGATATTTTCATTTTTTTCCTTGAGGAAAGAAAAGAATTTGCTCTTTGACAAAAGCTAAAGTAAGAGTATGCTGTCTTCTCAACTGACAGCCTCGAGTTTTTTGAGCATGTGTTGTGGGATGTATATCTTTTTGGTTCAAAATTTAGGGATTAGCCCTTCTGAAGTCTCATCTGAACATGGTCTGGTAATTGCTGTTCTTTCTTCTCACCCATACTGCAGTCCAATTTAGTGTCCCTGAAACATAAGATTACTGGAAGGGCTTAGAATTTTAGTCACTTAGAAATTGCTTTCTGATTGATTTGTTGACCTCTCACTCCCATCTCTTTTAGGATTTACCAATGACCTAGAGCATTAAAGCATTTTAGAATTCTGGAATTATCTCTGAGAAATTTTTTTTTCTTCCAGAATTCCTGTCCATCACATCTTGTATGTTTTATTACTTATAAAAACAAAATTTTACTGCCTCTTATAACAACATTTCAAGCTCTAAGTTTCTGCTTTCTCCTGAGCTTAATGCCTTATCCCGAGATTTAGAGAAACAATCCCCAACAAAGATGGTATATTTCTGGCTCCCTGCAATCTGTTTTCTCTCCATCCTCCTGTTCTCTCAAGTTTTAGTTACTTGGTGTTCGCTGATAGTGAGTACCAGATGTGCTTGGCACTTTCTCAGTTTTATGGATGTGTTTTTCTGATTCATGTTATTCAGAAGTAATCAGTTATGCAATGACAATTTATATTATTTCAATGCAATGAAATCTTTAGTACTTAATGGGCCAGCATAGGAATTATTTTATTTTATTTCTAAGCATATATTTGAATGGGGAAAAAAAAGATTATATTCTACAATTACTACAAGGTGGTTTTCACATAATTAAATCCCAGATCCTACTCACTTATTAACTTAAAGGAATTGGATTTTATTTCTTTAATCAGAATTTCAACACTATAAATCACTTTAGATATTGAAATGTACAATTGGAATTTCCATTTCAATAGGAAAACTTAAGCTGCTATAATCTTATTTTTTTCAACCACAAAGGTAATAAAATACAAAATGTTTGCGTACATACCTGTTATGAGTACATATGTGATCCCAAAAAAGATATTAATGTCCTCATACCAGGTGCCTGTGTATGTGATCTTACTGGGAATCTTTAAAGGATCTATGCAGATTATTAGATTAATAAATTTATAATCACTGAGAGAGTCCTTATTCCGTATTATTCATATCCTTGTAAAAATGAAGATAGAGTGAAGTTGATGTAAAACGCAACTACAAGTTAGGGACTATCTGAAGCTGTCCAAAACTTAGAGAGAAGAGCAACAACAGATTCCTCCTCACAGTCCACAGAAGGAGCCAATCCTGGAAATTTCATTATTTGAGGTTTTACCTTCTAGAATTGTGAAACTAATTGGATATATAATCCATCCAGTTTGTGTTACCTTATTAATACTGCTCTAGAAACCAAACACAATAGATCAAGCATGTGAAAGTGTTGCCTCCAAACCTAAAACCTATACAAATTACATATACAAATACTCCTGGATCCCTTCATCCATATTCAGAGAGAAGTCACTAATTGGCTTCCATACTGGCCTCTAATGAAAAGATTTAAAAAATATATATTTTAATATAAAATATTTCTTTTTAAATACAATTATTTGAAATTGGAAACAAGTATATAGGAAGAATTGATAAAGTATAATTAATAATTTTTAGAAGTTGAAGGGATTTTAAGCAACTTAAATAAAATATATCAGTGAGTGAATACACATATTTAATTAGTGCTTAAAGTTAGATAAGGAAATCAACCTTACCTATGAAACAAGAAACGAAAAGGGATGTCCTTTTTGTTAAAAATGTCTCAGTGTTTGTGTGGGATCAATATTCTCTGACTACATTTGAAGAAAATGTCTCAGTAACATAAGCCAGTTTGGGGGCTGGGGATATAGCTCAGTTGAGTGCTTGCCTTGCATGCATAAGGCCCTGGGTTCAATCCCCAGAACCGCATAGACACACAAATTGGCAAATTATACTGTATGTTATTTGTACCTCAATAAATGGACACAAAAAAATTTAAAAAAAAGAAAGTAAAAGATAACATAAACCAGTTTCTATGCTCATGTAGATTTTATGGCAGAAATTTGGTACAATAGACAAAAATAATTTCACAATATCTCTTTGGCATCCCAAGAAAGTCAGGCTGGCCATGCTGGTATGAAAGTCTTCTTCGAATTATCAGTTTCTTCAGTATTAAATTGTGTTTCCTGTTATGCATAAGTAGTTTATTTGGTCCTTGACATTAGAACTTGAATTCTAACTGCTGTGAATATGTAATGTGAGACAAATGCCTTTCATCAACCAATTACATTTGAATATATAATGAGTATTTCAAGTATGCGAGGTTTTAACTAATTAGGTATCTTTCTATTTGAAGAACCTTCTATAATGATTCATTATATTGCTCTTTCCTTTCAACATTTCTACATGGTCAAGATGATTTAACTAAAGGAAACTGGAATTAATAGACTTTCTATGCAATGAAAATAGCAATGTGATAATATAGAATCACGAAAGAGATTAGTATTTAATAGTAATTTAAATGAGACAAGATGACAAGGTTGGGGACCAGATGGAGGGTTATTTGATGTGAATATAAAATAATTGCAGAGTCTATAGCCTATAGATCTGAAAAGGCCACCTGTGATGCTAATCACTAAGAGACACACAAGATGATTCTTCATTATAGATAAAAAGGGGAAGTCATCATTTATCTACTTAAGGCCACACTACTGGATCATCATCATGTCTTTAATTTTCAAATACTAAAAAACACCAATCTTTTATACTCCTTTCCATTTGTTGGCAATTGTGACAACCAGAAATAATATTGTCTATAATGATATTAGAATTAAATGTTAGACTATACAGACTGGAGAAGACTACCTAAATATATTAATATGAAATATCATAGAGTAAATGGTCAGTAAATCACATACTATTTAATGAGCTGTTAAACAAAAACATAAACAAAAATAATCAGAACAGAATTTTTTATTTATTTATGAGATGTAGTAATGTATTTCCTATAGTAAGAATTCTTAAAAAAAACAAAAAACTACAGAAAAATGTAACCCAGTATAAAAGTGGAATGATGTCACAAAGGAAAAAAATAGACATTTCATAGACAAGGAGTACTTTAAAATTAAAAGAAAGATAAAGGAAGAGTCAGAAACAAAGTCACTCTTATAATTTTTATTATTTTCTTTGATCCATAAAGACTTTAGTTATTTGTAAGTAAGTTTTTGTAACTCAGTAAAGCACAACTGCCTCATTAACACAGATTTTTCAAGTGTTGAATTCTTCATTGTCATTAATATCTAAAGCCAAGCAAAATGTTCTTCTCATGGATAAAGTGCTGGACACTATCATTTTGAATTTGTATAAATTGTAATATGTAATAAAATGCCAAAGGCAATTAGGTAAATGGATATCATTAATAAAGTCATTCCACTCTACAAACTCCACAGATGTTAAAAATGTTTTACTCTTTATTTTGAATAACACACACTTGATATTTTACTCACACTTGAGTGACATCATTCCTTTACGTACTTGTATACTAGTACGTATAGAAAGAAAAAAGAAGAAATATATTTATTTTATACTATTTTTTATGCATGCATCAGATATGTATAAAAAAATCTAAAGATAGAGTATTGCATATCATGTTTCAGAGCCTTGGTTCAATCCCCAGGACTGCAATAAAAAATAATAATAATAAACAGAAAAGGAAAGTTAATTTTCCAAACTTTGGATACATGCCCAATACAATTTAAGTTGCATGGATAATCAAGTATAAAACAATTAATCATGAAATAAAATGATATTATTGTTAAATGTATGAAAGTATATTTGTAATGTTATCCTTTAAAAAATTGGACTTCTACTTTCTTATTTTTCCTAATTATATCATCTATCGTTATTTTACTTTTACCATTTTCTTCTAAATAAAAAAAATTTTATTGAAATATGCAACATACACTAAATCTATTCAACAAAAACAGTTAAAACTTACTTGTCTTTTTTTGTTTGCTTGCTTTTTGGAAAGGCAAGAACATTAGGAAAATATCATCAAAATACAATAGACTGTTCATTTCAAATAGCTACAAATTTTGTTAAGAAGCAAGGAGGAACCTTGAACATTCCTATATTAAATGAATGTTTTGTTTTCCACATGTTAAGATCAAAGACTGCACAACTGGATTTGATTTCATATATGTCTGTCAGTAGTTTTCCAATAGAAAACTCTGTTAAGTTTACTTAATTTTAGAACAATGCATTTTCTACCCTACACAGAAATCTATTTCCTCTTCTTTCAATCTCCTAAGATGACCAGTTGCCTACTCCTCTTGCAGTTTTTAGACTTCAAATTTAGATAATTTTTCAGGTAATTATTTTATTCTTAATTTTAAGAACCTAAGATATTTAATTATATCTTATATTTAATGTTATACATCTACTTTAAATTGTCTTCAAATAGAAAACAAAATATTTATGAAATAAGAATTGGGTATCGTACAGTCAGCCTTGTCAAAATAAGCTAGGTGCTTTGTGTCTCACATTTTTGCTTTCCTAATGTCTTTTATTATCCTCAAAAGATCCTCATATCATAAATGTGCTGCTTTTAAAAAGAATATTTTAGAAAACAAAATTCAGTTCTAATATTTATATTGCCATTTAGTATGACAAAAGACCTGAGCCAGTGTCTATACTTTCATATAAGGCATTAAAACAGAAACACTGCTTCTTTGATTGTTATGAAAGAACAAATGAAATGTGTTACATTCAGTTTATTTTTATATATAATTCATTCTTTATATATTTTACAAGATAATGAACTTTTTTGTTTATAATAATCACCTACAAAAATTGCCAACTGTTAAATATTAAATTACATTGGAACTTAAAAAATGGTATATTTAAAATTTATAGCTCAAATATGCTTTAAAAGTCTTTTTTACACAATCAGTTAAATCATGAAAATTATAAAGCAAATTTTATCCTCACTTATGAAGTAGGGTGGGAAATCGGATTTACAAGATTTCCAATTGGTATTATAACTTTTTTTCAACACAAATGAAATCAATCCTGCATTTTGGAATGACTAAATTTTCCAAATTATTTACAAATACAATGACTCTTGATGAACTGTTTTCTTTGCAATTTGAACTCATACACTTGATCAAACACAGAAGTTTTATTTTTCTATTTGGATAAAATAGCTGCTTCTCTCAGAAACACTAGTTCTATTTTTTCCCATTCTGCAATTTTATGAAGTTATTTCATAAAGCACAGGTGACCTTATGTCATCAGGTAACCACAAGCCCATTGTTACTTTGTAGTAACAGCATCATGTGACTCCTGACTGAGAAGTATTGGCATTTTGAAGCTTCTTGAGATCAGCCATTCCCTTTAAAAGTCTAGGTAACTTTTGAGTAAGCAGTTTGAATAAAATTTAGAAATATTTAAACAAATAGTATGCTTTTAGGTTCATGAGAATAATCTGAAAAGCAAATGTACATGACAATTGGGATAAATGAAAGACAACTATAAGAGTAAATATATGAGAAAGTGAGAGTGGACAGATTCCAACAAATATTCTGGAGCATGAATTTTCTAGTAAAACAAAACTGTGAAGAAAGTAAAAATATTAGTGTTTATCAGGGCTTTAGGGTGAAGACAAGAGGTTGAAATAGGTGAGAAAAAGAGATATTTGAAGTAGTAAGACTATTCTGTATGAGTATAATAGTGGATACCTGCTATTATACATGAATCAGAGCTCATAGAAAGTCCAACATAATGAGTGAAATGTCATGCAAATTATAAAACATAATTAATAATGTATCAATATCAGTACACTAGTTGTAACAAATATATCAGATAATATTACATTTTAATAATAGAAATAATTGGAGTAAAACCATGATGGGTTATGTGGAAAATCTACTTTCTATTCAACTATTAAAAGTTATAACATATTATTAATTTAAACATACAACATGAAACTATCATCATTTTTAATAAGATGTTGTGTTTAAAGTGAGTGGAATAGGAAGGAGTGGAATTAATCTGACATAATTTTCCTATGTATGTATATGAATATACTACATTGCATTTCAACATTGTGTCCATCCACAAGACTGGACTCCTAATTAGAATAAGAAATAATCCATGCTTGTAGGACTATGTCAAAATAGATTCTACTGTCATATAAAACTACATAAGTAAAAATTTAAGAATCAGAGGTTTAATAAAATTTAATTATTGAATTTAGTTTTTATATGTATAGCAGCATATGCTATCACAAATTAAAAGGATATGAAAGATACTTGGGAAATAATGTTGAGCAAGTACATTTAGTATATTTTAGCACATGTAAAATTAGCACAATAATTTAACTACATGTGGTATAATATGAAATGTGTAGATTGTGTTCTTAGAAAACTAGTCATATTCTGTCTAATGTCTTTTCAATGATATACATACATTTATATATTACTTTGCCAGCCTTAAATTCAATTCTGGTGCTTTGAACATGAATAATATTTATAATTTACTAGTAATGCCTTGTACTTTTCCATGTATTTTGAATTTGATTCCATTTACAACTGTTACATTTTCAGAAGAAAGATCATGATGACTCAAATCCAGTGACTATTTTTTTAATTTATTTCTTACATACATGACATAGTGGAATGAATTTGGCATACACACAAATTAATCTCCTATGATTTAATTGTTAGTTCTACTTACTCTGTTAATGGCACTTGGGTTTAGGTCAGAGTACTCCTCTGCTCCATGACCTATTACCATTTAATTTGTAGTACTGGCAAACAGTATCTTATTTATAATACAAGCTCTTTATTACCTAGGGAGTACCAACTCAGTTAAATTAACCACTGCTAAAGCAATTACCATTTTAAAGATTCAGATCCCTTTTGAAAAATTCCAATTATACTTGGAATAGAACATAACAGGTTTTTAAACAATTATGTAGGACATTGCCATTTATCCACGGTCAACAAAAAAACTAATTGACTTATAAATTAGGTAATTATTCATTTATAATATGTGATGATAGTTCTTTCTGCTTTTAGGAAAGCACGACTTCTTAATGAATGTGACTTACTTCCAGATCTGGGAGTCCCTTTATCTTATCTGGGTCGAATCATTTTCTACTATTTAAGTTTCTTTTCTCAATACTCTAATGCTTGCTTTTCCACCCTTATATCCTTGCTTGTTTTTAAAGAAGTCCTTCTGTGACTTAGCCATAGTGAAGTTTAAGCTTCTTAGTTTGTCCTTTCACATATAATTTTCACACTCTTTTTTTTAAATTTTTTAATTTGTTTTAATTAGTTACACATGGAAGTACAATGATCTTGACATAACATACTTTTGAATCAGATAGGGTATAATTTCTCATTTTTCTGAGTGTACAGGTTGCAGAATCACATTGGTCATGCAGTCACATATATACACACACAGCATTAATAATGTCTATTTTATTCTGCTGTCCTTCCATTCCCCCCTTCCCCTTCTCTCCCTCCCATCACTTCTCTCTACCCAATCTAATGTGACCAACTTCTTTTTTTTTTCCCCTCACATCTTTATACATATATTCTGTATAAAGATGAGGGTCTCCTTCCATCTTCCATGAAATTCTCCTCCTTTTCCTTCCCACCTCTCTTTCCTATCTAGAGGTAATCTTCTTCTCATGCTCTTCCTCCCTATCCCATTTTGAGTCACCTCCCTTATATCAGAGAAGACATTCAGCATTTGTTTGTTGGGGGGATTGGCTAACTTCACATAGCATAATCTACTCTAATGCCATCCATTTCCCTGCAATCACATTCTTTCTTGAATCTTTTCTTTTTCTTTAATCTTGCTTAACATTTTGATTGATGCAATAGTTGTTCTAGGGAACAACCTACAGCTGTGTAGTAGATTACTGTTCTTACCTATTTCATATTTCTTTTTCTTTAATGATGTTAAACAGCTTCCCATTGCTGGAACAAAATACCTGAGAACAAACATCTTAGGGTGAAAAGTAATATTATTTCTGCCTCTGAATAAGACGCACAAGTTTCTACTTTCAGAAAGAATATATAAGAAATAAAGTACCACATCATTACAGATATGCTTTATAAAACATTACTCTATGTTTTAGAATCATTATATTTATGCAAACACTATTAATTAGCATTGCCAAAAACAAATCATGGTATGATTTGTTGAAATACATTGCTTGCATATGTATTTCAACAAATGTATTTCATTAAAAAAAAACTAAGGTTTTTTTAATGAAATAAGAAGTAGTTACTGTAAGTATCCTTGCTATCTGTTGTATACATATATTCAGCTGATTTTTATAGAAATATTCATCTAAAATCTCCAGTTTTCTGATAAAAGAAAATTAAAGACTTTTTAATATTTTAACAAAATTAAACTCTAAATGCTTTAAAGTGACATCAGTATCAGTGTAAAGTACATAAATAAATTATTATTAAAATATATAACTTTTTTCAATCATAATTCAATTTTAAACTTCCCTTAAATGCGCATCTTTCTTAAATTCAAGGGACATGATGATTATACACTGATGTTCAAATATTAATCACTTTGTCACATAGAAATGTACACATTTATGCATATAAGTCTTTATTTATTACTTTAATTAAGAACATAATTTTAAAGACTTTAAGAATTTAGAAATTTATACTAGCAAATGCATAGCAATTGATTATTTGAATTAGAAAATTTATCTTCAGAATGGAAATAAATATTAAATGAGCACTGTTGGGCTGGGGATGTGGCTCCAGTGGTAGCATGCTCGCCTGGCATGCGTGCGGCCCGGGTTCGATCCTCAGCACCACATACCAACAAACATGTTGTGTCCGCCGAGAACTAAAAAATAAATATTAAAATTCTCTCTTTCTCTCTCCTCTCTCACTCTCTCTTAAAAAAAAAAAATGAGCACCGTTGCAGTATACTACTCTGAGGCAAAAGACAAAGAAATGGCTTAAAATGTAATAAAAACCAACTCATAAAAAGTAAAGAACAGTAATCTGACCCTTCAACAGCTTAGTTTGTACATTTTTTACAAAACTGAAGATCATTAGACTTTTGAATTTTTCTGTTTATTATTCAAACCAATGACTGTTAGCCTTTTATTTTCTCAGTTCATTGACCAGATTCTTCTTGTTGATTTACAAAAGCAAGTTACTTTTGTCAAGAGGTTTCGGAATTCTGTACTCATCTTGTGCCTTCCTCACTTTCTCCATTTTCGTTAGCAATAAAATATAAATATAAAATAAAAATTAAAGTGTAGGAACCTTGTCACATACACGAGTAGTGACATTGGAGAGGAAATAGTCCAAGACTGGATACTAACAAGTGTTGTAGAAAGAAAACATGTATAGGAGCTGATAGATCAAAAGGACATGCATAAAAACTGTTGGATAAGCATATCAACAGAAAGAAAAGAAGTTCGAATTTTCTAATTGATTACTTTGATGCCCTAGAGCAATTTGGGGAGTATTTTGATTTTAAGAGTATGAAGTCTTATAATCCAGGAACATCAGATATTTTCATATTTGTTTAAGTCTTCTTAAATTTGTTTTAGAAATGTTTTCTAGAACTCATTGAAAACACTATACATAAGTATTTTTTGATGCATCTGTAAATGGAATTGCTTTCTTTATGTTTAATTTGTGTATTACACATTACTTATGTATAGAAATAAATTTTATTTTATATACTTTTCCATATGAATTCCTCTAGATATTCTTTTCTTTTCTTTTTTTTTTTTTTTTTTGTTTTGGGTTCTGGGTATTGAACGGAGGGTCATTTAATGACTGAGCCATAGCCCCAGTCCTTTTACACATACACACACACACATATGTGTTTGTATATATATATTAAGAGACAGGGTCTTGCTAAGTTGCATAGTGCCTCAATAAGTTGCTGAGTCTGGATTTAAATTTGAGATCCTCTTGCCTCAACCTTCCAAGATGCTAAAATTACAGGAGTATACCACTATGCCCTCCTTAGATTTTTATTATATAAGATTATGTCTTCTAAATTGACAGCCTTTTACTTCTTTTTTTGTCTGGATGACTTTCATGCTACTTTATTGTCTGAATTCATCCCCCCCCCAAAAAAGAACAATTTTAAAAATCATAAAAACCTCTATGTTGTTTGTAAGTGACAAGTGTCCTGATGCTCAATTTAATGGATAAGCAGTCTTTTATTTTTACCAGTTTGGGAAACAAACTGAGTGACTTAAACAATCAATGTTCATTAAGGTCATTCCTCACACTTTTGGAGAGTATGAAGTACAAAATCCCATTTACACCAGATCCTGTTTCTGGTGAGGGACAGTAGTATTCAGATATCTACCTCATCCTTGTATCCTCCAATGGCAGAGAATACAGAGAACAATCCAGCTCTCTATAGTTCCTCCTCCTCTTCTACTCTTTTTTTTTCTGTAGTCCCTTCTTCTTATCATTCTTATCATTCTTCTTCTTTTTTTACAGAGAATGAACCCTTAGAAGTGTGCATGCTAGATGTGCTACACTGCTGAACTGGCCATGGACATAGCTAATAATTCAGCCTGAGAGATATTCCAACATATATACAGAATGGTGGGCCTGTCTGGTAACCCATCACCTTCTCAGCTTGACTTACAGTATGGAAACTCACTCTGTAAGTGAACTGGGACAAAAGCTATTGAGTTCATGTATTTTCTGCAGAAGGGATCCATAGATAAATGGAAATCCTCACTTTTTGATCATGCTTGCCTGGAGTTTAATTTCTATTATATGTAGTTGAGGATGATGAGAAGTATTGGCTACCTGCCCCCCATAGAGAGGTATCACCCACCTTAGTTTAAAGCTGGAGAGAGGTAGAATCATGTTATGTTAGCCATGATTACTGGGAATGAAGAACTTTTCCTATAAATTGAGAGGTGTTAGAGAAAAGAGTTAAGATTATTCTAAAATATTATGGACTTTCCTTAATCTAAAGGACATTTCAGAGATCTTCTTGAATAAATATTTTTGCAGTTGGAATTTGCCCTTAGGAAAATTTCTGGATACTTTAAAAATATGTGGTATTATTTATAATAATTTAACTGGTGAAGAGGTCTGCCACCATTTCAGAAGTACATGACCTCCTTAAGAAGTGGAGTTACCCTTTCCTGGAGTTATCCTTTCTATTCACAATTCTAATTTATTATTATTTTTTTTTAATAATTGATCTTTATTATATAGAAATGTGAAGGTCATATGAATTAAATAGGAAGGTGTTTGGCAATGAACATTATGCATATTTGAACTGAAGACATCCTCATTTTATTAAGATACAAGATAAAAATAAACACTAAGAGTCGCAAAGAAAGAACTCAACTTCTACCCCACAATCACACTGAAACTTTCCACAGGAAAACCTGGTTTCAATTCATGCCAAATTGTTAAATAGAGAAAGAAAAGTTACGTCAGCTTTTGTAATTTTAGAGAGACAGACTGAAACTCTACTTAGCCTCTCATTTAAAATTTGTTTCACATTACAATTAAATCTTTATGCACCTAAGAAAAACCAGAAGTGAAAACAAAGTGTTCAGTTGAGGAATTATTAGGAATTTTACATTTGAGGGAGGAGATAAAGTTAATCATTTAATTACTTCTGATCAAGAGAATGTGATGACAGGTCTGGGTTTAACCCTTTGATAGCCTGTTTCTCCACAGTGGTCAACAGGCAGGAGCCAATTAAAGTATAATAAATGCTTGACATTAGTACAATTCAGTGTCTGTCCTCTTCATACAATACCTTACAGCAGTGTCATCCTAACACCAAATTGCCCCTTTACATAGAATCTTTATTAATCTAGCTTCTCTTTACCTCAATACTGAAGTGAAAAGCATTTTAGAGAGTTGGTGACATTGACCAGAGGGGTACCTGTACATCAAATATAGACAAAACTACTCAAAGAACTCTTACATAGGTAATTTTCAATTTGTGTAGAAACCCAAAAAAGGGAACAAGAGCATGTGGAATTTGGATATACAGTCTGGATGCAGAGTGCTGCTATTTGGAAACTGAAACAATTTCTCAGTTCAATCAGAGCAGAGACATATATACATTCATTTATTTGTGGTACTGGGGTTTGAACCTAGGGCCTTGTGAGGCAAGCACTCTACTACTAAACTTTATCCTCAGATCACTACTTTGAGACAGGATCTAAGTTGACTAGGCTGGCCTTGAACTTGCCATTCTTTTACCTCAATTTCCCCAGTGTCTGGGATTACAGGTTTGTGCCACCATGTCAGGCTTATAGCAGACTAAGAGGAAATAGGACAGTCCTGTGCTAAAGGTTGGAAATTCTTAGGCCACCTCTATCCTCTTCAAATTATAATGCTGATTCCATGAAGGTGGTGGTTGTGACACATTTTTTCTTTTTTATTTAAACCTTTGTCTTAATGAGTGAAGGAGCATGATTTCTAAAAGGGTGTATAGGATATATTTCTGGCTATAGGAGTGTAGGACCCAGGTAATCAAATGTGGGACATTTTCATTAGGTTAGAAAAAGAAAGATAAAAAAATAAAAGATTAAAATCTCAGAAACCATCTGCTTAAAAATTAGTTTGGTTTCCACTGCTACTCATTCAAAGACAATGAATTCAATAAGCTATATTATTTAGCTGAATCTGAGAGATAAAAGACTATGTAACATGTATTTAAGATAGAAAACAAACTTAGAAAAATATAATAAATGGTTTGCTCTTCATCTCATTCACATTCTGCTGTAGAAGAACATAAAACTCCACTTAGATATTCATAACCCTATTTATCCAAAAGTACAATGGATGAAAATAAACCAAGAAATGGGAGAAAAATGTTTATTGGGTGTGTGTGGGCTCACCTGTGGTGAGCCGTTTCTGTGAGCTGTGGTCGCCATTACAAGATGGCGCTGGTTTCCCCTGTAGTCTGTGACAAACAACTCCTTATCAGAATGAGTTGGCACGCTGTGACTTGGCACCCTGTGAGAAAAGTCCACGTGGCAGCTTCGCATTGGGGCTTGAGGTGCGTTATTAAGGCTGGGAGGGGCATCCAGGGGAGAGAAGAAAAAGTATCAAGGACCTGAATAAACTGCTGAGAGAAGATTCCCGAGTTGCGTCTTCCTTGCGGGCAAGGGGTCGTGACAAGTGGTGCCAAGACCCGGGAACCAGAACTTTCAGTCAGTCAGGGGTGGTGCACCGGTTAGTCCCAGGTAAGTGGGATCTGCGATGAAAGCAGGGATAGTCCCAGTACGTGGGATCCGCGTCCAAAGCGGGGTCAGCTCCTCTACAAAGAAAGAGAGAGCCTCATATTTATTGCAGCTGCACTGTGTACTTTCACTTTTGTTTTCTGTGTTTCTTTTGTTGTGTCATCTCGTTTTTGTTTTTTGTGGTATCTCTTGTTGTTTTTTGTGCGTCTTTTGTTGTTGTGTCATGGGTGTCACATCTTCAAGTCCGCTCCTCCTGGCCCTAGATGACCTGTTACGTTCCAAGGGCCTGGAAGTGAAACGTAGTACTTTAGAGAGATTTTTACAGAAGACAGATATTGCTGCACCGTGGTTTGCATTCTCAGGCAGCCTTACTATACCTAGCTGGGATAAATTAGGCAAAGACCTTGACTTTGCTTCTGAGCAGGGCATATTAGAGGGTGGGGTGATACCCCTTTGGAAGATGGTCCGTAGTTGCCTCACAGATGACAGATGTCAGGAAGCACTTACTAAAGGACAGGAAGTTTTAGAGCAATTACATGAGGAGAAGTCAGAGACGGCAGAAAGTGAGGTATCTCAGGAGGATGGGAGTGTGCGGAGCATGAAACAGGGGAGGAGGCGGCTGTCTCCGGCAAGAAGTGAGATATCTCAGAAGGATGGGAATGTACGGAATGTGAAACAGGGGAGGAGACGATTGTATCCAGATCTCAGTGCGCTGCGCACACCCCCATGCGAAAGTGGGTCAGAGAAAGAGGAGGATGAGGAGGAGGAGCTTGGGAGGCTGTCTTGTCAGCTAGGGAGTGTAGGTATGGGAGAAGGAAACAGAAATAAACAGGGGCTCAAGAAAAATGATCCTCCAGATCCACCGCCGTATGGTGGGGGTGTTTCGGGGAGAGCTTTCCATGCCCAAACATGGAGGGCTGTTAATGCTGAGATGGGTCTTGCTTATCCAGTTTTTCAGGATGACAATAGGGGAAGATTCCATGAACCTTTAGATTTCAAAATTGTGAAGACCCTGGCGGAGTCCGTGCGTACTTATGGGGTGGATGCCGCCTTCACACTAACTCAGGTGGAGGGTTTGTCTAGATACTGCATGACTCCCTTTGACTGGGCTAGCCTTGTTCGGGCTTGCGTTTCCCCGGGTAAATATTTGGACTGGAGAGCATTTGTGCTAGAGGGCGCAATAGAGCAGGCCGCCCAAAACCATGCGGCGGGACACCCCGCTTGGGATAAGGATATGCTTTTGGGGCAGGGGAGATTTGCTAATCAACAGACAGGATTTCCTCTTGAGGTATATGACCAAATTAACAGCATTTGCATTCGGGCATGGAAATCACTTCCAAATAGAGGAGAGGTATCTGGTAATTTGACCAAGATTCTACAAGGCCCTACAGAACCCTTTTCAGATTTTGTTGCAAGGATGGTAGATGCCACTGGAAAGATTTTTGGGGATCCTGATAGAGCCATGCCCCTTATCAAGCAATTGGTTTTTGAGCAATGCACCAAGGAATGTAAAGCAGCAATCACTCCTTATAAAAACAAGGGCATAGAAGCATGGATGAAGGTGTGTAGAGAGATTGGAGGACCTTTAACTAATTCAGGTCTTGCAGCTGCTGTCCTTCGGATTGCCAAAGGGGGTGGTCCTGGTGCCAGAACATGCTTCCATTGTGGTCAATCTGGTCATTTCAGACGGGAATGTCCCAAAAAAGACAGTTTTACTGGACCTCCTTACGGTGGCCCTTCCAATGGCCTTCCTCTACCGGGGTTGTGTCCAAGATGCAAAAAGGGGAAACATTGGGCAAGAGAGTGTCAATCAGTGAGAGACATCCATGGACAGCCTGTTTCAGCTGGGCCAAAAAACGGCCAACGGGGCCCCCGACCCCAGGGCCCACAAATATATGGGGCAATGGAGAATGTCACACCCGAACCCGAGACATGGCCGTCTCTACGCCATCCCATGAAACGCGGAGAGCCACTACAGGCGCCGCAGGATTGGACCTCTGTTCCACCTCCAGACTCGTATTAACACCTAAGATGGGAGTCCAATTGGTAGAAACTGAGTTTAAAGGGCCTTTACCACCTGGCACTGTAGGTTTGCTAATTGGACGTGCATCCTCTATCTTGCAAGGTCTTCATGTTTTCCCTGGAGTCATCAGCCCTGATGCTGTAGGGACAGTAAAGGTTATGGTGGAAGCTCCAAGGGGCATTGTGTCTATCTCTCCAGGGGATCGGATTGCTCAATTACTAATTTTGCCTAGCTTGCATACCCACTTCCCTTCTGACTCAAGGTCACGGACGGGAGATGAGATTGGTGCCACCGGAGGAAATTGTGCCTATTTGTCACTGAATATGAGCAATCGCCCCACTTTGGAGTTAAGCATAGAAGGTAAATCTATTGTGGGATTGCTGGACACAGGGGCGGACCGTAGCATTATAGCCCTTAAGGACTGGTCTAAGGGATGGCCAGTGCAGACTTCTGATCAATCCCTAAGAGGACTTGGATATGCCCAAGCCCCTCAAATCAGCTGTAGACATCTATCTTGGAAGGACCCGGAAGGACATCATGGTACTTTTCAGCCTTATGTACTTGATTTGCCTGTTTCTTTATGGGGCCGTGATCTGATGAATGACATGGGGTTTACTCTTAGCAATGACTATTCCCCGGTGTCTCAAAAAATTATGCTAGATATGGGGTATAGGCCAGGTCTAGGACTAGGAAAACACCTACAGGGGCGTAGGCATCCTGTGCAAGGTCATCAAAAGCTTAACAGATTTGGTCCTGGTTTCAGTGGCTGATTTCCAATGAAAGGGGGGCTTCAGCCGATGTTTCTACATTGGCTCAATTGCTAGGAGCCAAAAGCTGGTTGGCTAATGTTTCTGGCACTGTTAGGGAGAGTGAACGAGGAAATAGACTTACATCTGTTTCGTTCAACTCTCTGTTATATAGTGCCACATTACCCCCTGCAATGGTCTGTGTCCAATCCCCGTTCCTGTTCCTTTTGGCTAATGACACCTCGTCAGGGATGCTAGATTGTTCTAATGTTACCTGTCTCTTATCTGAGTGTTGGAATGGTTCTTGGACTGTAGCAGTGGTTATGAAAATTCCAACTTTTGTCCCAATCCCGGTAACTGCAGATCCTGAAAAATTCCCCATTGTTGAGCTATTTCGAGTCCGTAGGGATTTTGGAATTACAGCAGCCATAGTGACAGCCGTGGCGGTATCTGCTGCTGCAGCGGTTACGACCGGAGTGGCCATGGCCAATCAAGTACAAACTGCTGCCACCATTAATCGAGTTGTTCAACAAACTTCCACCATACTCGAATCCCAAAACACAATCAATCAACATATTTTGTCAGGGATTTTAGCTGCCAACCAAAGAATAGATTTACTCCAAGCTCAGGTAGAAGAATTAGCTGACTTGGTGCTTTTGGGTTGCGTTGACCAACGTGCACATTTATGCATAACCTCTGTCAGATTTAATGATTCCAGGAATGCTTCCCGCATCATTGGCGAATATTTGGCCGGAAACTGGTCCATGGAAGCGGAAGACATGATCCAGTCTCAACTAACCCAAATAGCTGTCTTGAACAGTACCCGTGTCGATCCCGTGACCTTGGGACAATTCACTGATTGGATATCTTCTGCCTTTTCCTTTTTTAAAGAGTGGGTGGGGGTAGGCGTTTTTGGTGCAATGTGTTGCTTCGGTATGTTCCTCTGTTTGTGGTTTCTCTGTCGCCTCAAGGCCCGCAATGCTCACGATAAGGCTATGATCATACAAGCTCTTGCAGCTTTAGAAAATGGCAATTCACCTCAAGTCTGGCTTGCGCATCTTAAACAGTAAATCTTTGACATGGTCGTTGCACCCCAAGTTATTATAACATTGCACTGGGATCGACATGTCTTTCCTCGCTGTTCTCTTAGTGTTGGAAAGCCCTTGCACTCTGCCGGTCTTGCTGCCATTGCACGCAGATGGGTTTCCACACTAGTGCTTCTCCATCGCTTTAAAGTCCGTGCCTTTCTTTCAGGGTGCTGTCAACTTGTTTGTCATTGTACACAGCCACAGTTCAGCCTCAGCTATCCCCCTCCGTCCACCATCGTCACGGTACAGGATGCGAGGCAAGGCACTGCACTTGAGTGATCCTTGGAGTGGACCTCAAGGAGAGCATGTCCTATTGCATGCGGGTTTGACGTCCTTCCTTACCCCACCTTATCCACGCCCCGCCCCACGAAAAAAGGCGTCGGCTGAGGCTGATATGGCCTCGGATCTGGGGAAGGCGCCTCCTTGGGGCTGAGCCATACTATGCAGCCACTTCTGCACAGTGGGATAGGACCTCTACTCTCGCCTGTATTGTCATACAAAAACAAAAAAGGGGGAACTGTGGTGAGCCGTTTCTGTGAACTGTGGCCGCCATTACAAGATGGCGCTGGTTTCCCCTGTAGTCTGTGACAAACAACTCCTTATCAGAATGAGTTGGCACGCTGTGACTTGGCACCCTGTGAGAAAAGTCCACGTGGCAGCTTCGCATTGGGGCTTGAGGTGCTTTATTAAGGCTGGGAGGGGCATCCAGGGGAGAGAAGAAAAAGTATCAAGGACCTGAATAAACTGCTGAGAGAAGATTCCCGAGTTGCGTCTTCCTTGCGGGCAAGGGGTCGCGACACTCACCCAGTATATTCATCTATGGAGTAAAAGTTTAGGGAGAAATAACATCTGCTTATAATGGTCAAGGCATATGGAAGCCCTAAAATTACTCTCCCCAAATCATGAATCTGACCAAAAGAAGGAGTAAAAAATGATGAAAACATTTCAGGACACCAAACTCAGTGATGGGGTCTCTGAAAGTCACCAGTCAGCAGGTAAAAAGAGAAAACCCATTGGCTGGCTCTAGGATTTATTGAAGGCAGCCAGCACAGCCCAGATCATCTCTGTAGCATTGTGCTTTGTCCCCTCCACTTCAGGGTCCAGTTCTACTAGGTCCTTGGCTCTATTCATTGCCACATCATATTTGTCATCTGTCAGTGAGGAGAAGACATTCTCTAGCACATCAGAGGAGTGGGCTAGCACCAGGAGTGCTAGCGTTCGCCTGTCCATACGCTGAGGGTCATTTACCCACCGCTCTAGTACACTATCTTGAAGTTTTTTCACTAGTCGCTGTTTCTCTGTTGTATTGGTCACAGGATGAGTAGTCATGTCAAATAGCAGGAAATTCTGCTTCTCAGTGGTTAAAATACCCTTCTCTACTAGGTTCTTTGCAATTCGCTCTCGTACGTTTCTCAGCTGGTACTGTAATTTGAAGGGGTTCCAGGTCTCACCTGTTGGGCTGTCTGACTTTAGCAGCACCTTTCTGTCTAGTAGTCGCTTCTTACGCATGGTGGGGGGTTCCAGAGAGATTCGACCCCGCATGGCTAGTTCTATCAGGATGCCCCCTCGCAGGCCAGATGATATACAGTCATTCCAAAAAGATGTATAACCCTCTTTATCTTTTAGTCCCAGGAGCAATACTTCTTCCATAAGGGTGAGGCGAATATCCTTAGAGTCTCCAGAATCTTCATTTTCTGGACTCCTCTCTTGATTAGTATCTTCCTCACTTTCTACCTTCTTTTCAAAGTTCTTGCTTATTTCAGTGCGACGGGTTCGGTGAGTTAATGTGGTCATTCTCACTTGTTTTTCCTTTAAAGTATTTAATATAGTTTCTCTTTTGGTATGGCTGTCTCTCAACTGTAAACTTCTTGAGGGCAGGAATAATGTCTTCTTGGGTTTTTATATTCTCCATAGCAACTAGCACAATGTCTTTAACGTTGTAACTGATGTTACCCCTGGGTTACAGTTGGACTCTGGCTGCAGCTTGTGCTCTATTTCAGGAGGACACCTGTTTTCCCCACCCCACCCCCGTCTAGTAGGTGAAAAACTTCTCAGCCACGAAGAGAGCACAAACTTCCTGATCCTTCGATCTCTAATTTATTATTACCTAAGTTATCATTATGGGAAATTATTTAGAACATTCCAGGAAGTGTTATCTCTTGCAAATATTTCTCTATGAGAAATATAATATCAATGCAATGATTATATAAGAATGATTTTCAAACTTGTAAAATAAAATTATATTTCAAATAAAATCTTATTTTGTAATACTTATCAAACTTATATTAGCACCAGATAAAGCATACAAATTTTATTTTAAGTACAGAGGATAAAATATTGTATTTAAAAAGGTTTCAATCTCTATCTTGTCATAAAATTTGTTCCTGCTTAGTATTTTAAAACAATGTGAATAATGATAGATAAAAATGAAATTCTCCATGTTTGATAGCTTCTTTCAGATACCACAATTATTTATATTTACAAAGTACTAATTTAAAATATACTATAAATAAATAAATAAATAAAAGAAGAACCAACCAGAAGAATAGAGGAAGGGGAATGGAAGAGGATTGGGAAATGATTACTAAAGGATTGGGGACTGAAGTGGAGCAAATTACATATGTATGATTATGTGAAAATGAACCCCATATTAGTTATAACTATAGCAGACTAACACAAACATAAGATATCAATCTCTATATCTTTTGCAAAAAAATGGTAAAGAATAAAATTTCAGCTTTAAATAGTGAAAACAACTACATTTCTTGCTAATGAATTCTCTGAGAAGTTTTCATATAAAATATGCACAAAAATTTTAGTGACTTGAAAAAGATTGTCACAGAAGGAGACTAAAAACTTTCTAATTTTTCTGTCAAGAAAATTTTCCAGTTTTCTAAAATAAAAATGGGTGATATTGGTAAAATGGATACTTATAGTGTAACAGTTGTTATAAAAACATTTAAATCAGATTTTTTAAAAAAAAGTTTCTTAAATTAGTGTTTGCTGTTAATGAACAAAAGAATAGATGTGAGGATAAATGTTCTTTCAATGTATAAGAATAAATTAAAATAAGTTTTGAAAATACTCATGACAATGATAATTAATATTGCAATTAATAGCCTGTTTTACATGTTCAAGCAGTGATGCTCATATCAGTCATTGCTTCCCTCCTCATATTAGAGATAATCCTACTGACAAATTAGGGAAAGAAAATACTTTTCTCCAAAAGAGAAAAAATACAGGATTTTGTCCCATTCTACTTTTCCTCTAGTTTATTTTTTATCACTGTTTCCTTGTGAAATTTATCATGTTGTTGAGGGCAGCAGAAGTTTGTTCATTGTCTTCACTGCATAGTGTTCTTTTGTTTGAGTACAGTGCAATACAATACATATTTATCTATTTTCAATCCTAGGAAGTATTATGATTTGGAAATGAGGTGGCCCTCAAAAACTTCCATTAATGTAGCAATATTCAGAGGAGAAATGATTGCATTGTGTGAGCTATAATCTATCAGTCCCTCCTAGTTTGAATGGGTAGTAATTATAGGTAGGTGGGCCTTGGCTGGAGTAGGTGGATCACTGTGGGAGCGCCCTGGAAGAGATATTCTTCCTGAAACTCCTTCTCATTCCTCCCTCTCTGCTTCCTTGCTGCCAAGTCCTGAGCATCTTCCTCTGTAAGGCCATTTCTCCATGATATCCTGCCTAACCTTGGGTCCAGAGTAATGGAACCAGCCCTCTATAGATGAAACCTGTGAGCACCAGATAAACATTTTCTCCTCTACGTTGTTCCTGTAAGGTATTTTGGTCACAAATATAGTAAAGCTAACTAAAACAGTGTTATATATCTCATTTTTAGTTACTATGAAGCTGGTGATGGTAGAAACATTCTCTGGCATATTTTTGGTTAACATATGCACATATTTCTTTTGTGTAAAAGTCAAGAAGAGAATTTTTGTCAGAGATATAGATATAGGAAGTTTTAATAGATACAACCGAAATGTTTAAAACGTAACTATATAATTGTATGTTTACGATTCCACACATAATAACAATGAGTTCCAGATGTGTCATTGTCTCTTTTCTAGTCAATCCTTGGTATTAGTCATCCTGTAAAATCATGTATGTAAATATGTGTGTGTATAATGCTAAAATTTTAACTGATCTTATTGTCAACATTTAAACATTATTATATATATATATATATATATATAAATATATATGCATATATATATTATACATGCTTAATTTTTACTATTCTTACAGGCCTTTATTTGGTTTTTATAAATGTTTAATTTATATTTTCTTTATGACTAACATATTTAAATACATTTTCCTATGTTTAAAAATAATTTAAATAGTTTCTAGGAATTTGACTTTTTTATGGGGTGGGGGGTAGCTAACCAGGAATTGAACTCAGGGGCACTCAACTACTGAGCCACATATCCAGACCTATTTTGAATTTTTTTTAATTTAGAGGCAGTGTCTCACTGATTTATTTAGGGTCTTGCTTTTGCTGAGGCTGGCTTTGAACTTGCAATCCTCCTGTCTCAACCTCCTGAGCCACTGGGATTACAGGTGTGTGCCCCCATGCCTGGGCCAAGGAATTGACTTTTAAAAGAATTTGTCAATCACTGTTTTTTTTTTTTTTGTATTTTACTAACTAATTTATATTGTGTTTAGCTGATTGATTTAAACACCTAGTTTTTTTTGTTTGTTTGTTTTTTGGTACTGAGGATTAAACTCAGGGGCACTGACCACTGAGCAACATCTCAAGCCCTGTTCTGTATTTTATTTAGATACAGGGTCTCACTGAGTTGCTTAGTGCCTCACTGTTGCTGAGGCTGGCTCTAAACTCTGATTCTCCGTCCTCAACCTTCTTAGCGGCTATGATTACAGGTATGTGCCATAGTGCAGGCCCATACCTAGGTTGTAAGATGTATGTCTTAGAAATATTTTCACCCACTTGTTAGTTGTCATCACTCTATGGTGTCATTTTATGAACAGATATTCTTAGTTTGAGTGACATATTATTTACCAATTTCCACTTATGTTTAGCACTTGTTAAGTCTAACTTTAAAATATTTGCTTATATCAATAACATAAACATATCTTCCCATTTATTATTCCAAAAACTTCATTGATTTGCATTTCATATTTTAGATAGAAATCTATCTGAAATTGATTTTATGTAGGCTTTAAGTTAGGGTTAGAATTATTTATGTATCTATCCAACACAATTCATTGAAAAGATTATCTTTGCCTACTTCATGGGAGTTTCACAAACATTATCTCTTTGGAAACGATTAATGTATGAGCCATTGATAGATTCTTTCTTATTGGTCTCAGTAGCTGTCGTTTTGAAAAACCACATTGTGTTAATTAGTGCACCTATAATACAGCCTCTCTATGATGTAGTTTGAGACCTGTAAAGTGTCTTCACAGATTGTCTTGACTATCTACTCTTTGCATCTTCGAAAAAGTACAGTGTTAGTTTGTCAGGTTTGACAAACTTTCTGGAAATGATTAAGATTACAAATGTACAGAGTTCAAGTACTATAAAATGTTAAAAGTATTCTAAATAAGAGAGCGATTTTGGAAAGATACTTGTTCCATGAAAGATACTTGTTCCATCAGCTGCCTGTATATTGTAGCATAGGCTTAAGCATAGCTAACAAGAACCAAAAGAACGTTGTGAAATAGAGAAGATGAGCAGAGACTGTGAATAATGGATTTATGTCACCAATAAAAATAGTCCTAGGATATTAAGTTAATATAAAGAAAGCTTTATAGAAAAGATGGTTTATAGATAACAGCAATAGAAGAATTTTAATAGTGAGGAGGGCTGGTTGGAGGGCTCCCATTTCTGTAGATGTCAGCAGCACAAGAACAATACAGCAAATAAGCAAATATGTTTTTAGTGATATGAATTTTATTAAACTTCCAAAATTAAAAATATCTCAATTTTGACTCATTTTTTGAAGAACATATTTAAATAAGAGATTTTTATGCACCTACTCTTCATTCTTTTGATGTTAGTTAATCTGTCATTTCCTCAATGAAGACTGTATGTGCCTAATACACTGAAAACATAAACTACTATGGTTCTCTACATTGCAATTACCACCCAAGTAGTCTGCATATTTTATAATATCCATAGTTTTTTATGGAAAGTGGCATTTGTTATATGAAATTTTTTAATCCTTACTCTTTAAAATACTGATAGGTACATGCCAATAGCCATAACATAAAAGCTATTATTTATTGAATATTTAAATTTTCAAATTATAATTTTATTTGTTAACACAGTATCTATGAATAGTATTAATATGATATTCAAGAGGCATGCCATTTTCACACTCTGCAAAAGAACTAACTTCAAAAGTGAAAAAGATATGAAAATTTTATTTTAATAAACATTAGAAACAATGTGGATAAATTTTATACAGCTATCGCTGTTTTTCTTTTTGCAATTTTATTACATTTTGATTTTCGAATTGCATGATATTAGGAAATGTGTTTTAATTGAAATATAAATTCATTTGGAAATAATATCTTTAAATATGCTGCTTTATCAAAATTTTCTGTATCAAACATAAAAATTTCCATCAGTGTTTTCAGTAATTGTTTACACATAACTTCTCTATATCAGACTTTCTTCAAAAATTTATCAAACTCTACATCAATGCGAGAGATGTATGCAAACTGCTTTTTGGGGGGTGTAAAATAAGTTGGGGAAAGAAGTGAGAATGATCTGAATTTGAAAAGAGGATATTCAGTATGGAGTGTAATGCACATGGAGGGACTATGGGAACACAGGAGCAAAGGACCCAGTGGTGGAGAGGTGAACAGAGGATGGAAATGAAAAAGAAAGTGCCAGAGGCATGTTCATCATTTACAAAGAAGCCCAAGCCTGGGTCTTGAATTTCTTCCACATTCAAGAGAGGAAAGAAGTAAATGTGGACAATTCTTTCATTTCCAGAATCTCTACCACTCATGAATGCATAGACACCCCCAAATATTAATGCAAGAAGAGGAATTTACTCCTTTCTCATTTACAGTGAAATTCCCTAAATGTACCTTTCAGGAAAGTTACTGTTCAACTTAACATGATTGTAAATAAGAAACCCTCCTCTTACTGAATGATCACTGACCTTCCAAAGAAAAATAAATTTGTAATAAACTTTCAGTTTTTGCCTTTGTAAAAAACATTTTAATAATGCAACATTTTATGGTCGAAGCACTGTTGTGGGTTATAAGTGAAAGAATTATAACTATTCTGAAGGCAAAACTTTGAGAAGTATCAGCTTAAGGAAATTTAGGGGGAATATACAGGTAGCAGACTGTTTCATAACTTGAATTTTTAAGTGTAAGACATACTTTTTAGTTATACCAAGTTAGAATTTTGTAGTTTTAGTTTATTTTTAATAAAAATATAGAATGTTGAATTTTATGTAATTTTTTTTATTTATTTTTTCATTGCTGGCATCAAACTCATGACTGTATACATCCTAGGCAGCCACTCTGCCACTGAGCTACACCCTCAGTACTTACCTTAATTGTTTAAAAAAATGAGTACAATCACCTTAATGTCTTAAATAAAAACAAATTAATAATTTTATTCAGGTGCATGATATGAGGTCAAAGAAATCTTTTAAAACACTGTTGATATAAAAGTCAAGTAGTGAAGGTTGGAAAAACATGAAAGTGAAAGGAAAAGAAACAGAAAATGCTGACTATGCATTATAGATACTAATAGTTCTGTTTTTCTGTGCTGTATTTTCTTGGAGAAATTTTGATGAGAAATCTTTTAACCAGGGTGTATATTTATAGCATGTTTCCATTTTAAATTTCTAATAGTAATTCTAAGCATCAACATTTACCCTTTTGAGTCTAAAATATCCTAGATTATAATATACACTTTAACCCAGTGGCTCAAGAGTCTGAGGTAGGAGTGTCTCCAGTTCAAAGCCAGCCTCAGCAACAGTGAGGCACTAAGCAAGTCTGTGAAACCCTTTTTCTAAATAAAACACAAAATAGGGTTGGGGATGTGTCTCAGTGATTGAGTTGCCCCTTAGTTTTATTCCTGGTACACTGCCCCCCAAATATAATACACCCTTTAAACATAACATTTTTTCACCTGTATTTTTGGTGTAGTTTATCAGTTTAATACAACTCTATGCTTTTATTGTTAATAATCCAAAATTTAAGGGCATTTTGAAGAGGAGAGTAAAAACAAGAGCAATATATTAGAAAGTAACATGCTTTAAAAATAATAGTTTTAGAGAAACAAAGAATAATCTATATTGCATATATCTGCATTCACAAAAGATCTTATGTTTTCTACAAATGATAAAGACATAATATTTTGATTAGCCAATATGAGGGAAATTTGTACAATATCAAATGATAAATAAAGGAAAAGATGCACTAATTTCTTTGGTATAGACTTCAAACAATTGATGGATAATCTAAAATCCATTAATGTGATTCAATTTCAAATGATACTTCTGATTTCATTACACCTCAACTATTGTCATGGCATTAATAATATTATGACTGTGATGTGGAATGTCATATATAAGGGGCCCATGAGAAAAGAAGAATTTAGAAAATTGAAACAGACTGAATTTGGGAGCTCCTCTGAAATAGACAGTAACTCCCTGGTGCTGAGAGTAAAGGATGAAGATCTATCATCGAGGAAAACAACTAGTGGACACAAAGGAAAATGAGAATAGAGGTTGCCCCTTTCCCCAGCCCATCCATCCCAGGCAGGCTAGATCTACCTAGTGTATCACTGGAGCCTTTATGTCTATGTAGAAGAGCAATCTAGCTGCCTCTCCCCAGTTTGATCAAACTGCATAAAATCTATTTTTCTATTCTTTGCCTATTTATAAAGCAAAATCCAGCCAACAGGGTTCAGTCAGTATCCTTGGACCAGGCTTCCAGAAACAGCATCAGTGATGGAAAAAAAGTGAACAGGAAAGAAAAATATAGGGACCTTAGAGTGAAATAATTCATTAACCAAAAATACCTAGGTCAGGATTTTCTAAGTCTTCCATATGTGAGGCACAAGTTCATAGGTAAGGTAAATGATCAAATTATCAAATTAAAATGAACCAAAAATTTAAATTAATTAACCTACATTTTAAAGACTTTTTTTTTAGAATTTGGGCAAAACAAACATCTTTGTACAATTTACAATGGAAAAAAATTGCAGTAAGGTAATAGGTGGTATTTTAGCATATATCAGTGCCACAGTGTCCGGTTGCAGCAAAATAACAGGGGGGGGGGGGCGGGGGGTGACAAGCAACTTGTGTACATTGATACAGCAGGAGTGGGAGCCATTTATTGTAGGACAGGAGGGGTATATATACACTCTACACAACTTATCTTAATTAACATAAACTAGATGCAGCAGTCAACCAATAAGGAATCTCCACACTTAATGGCTCCCTGGCTTTACTTCACAAACCACTCCCTCTGGCAAAATGCCAGGCACCATCATGACTTGTTTACAGACCCTAACATATCAGAGGACAGAATTTCACCCAGAAATAAAGAGACCAACAGCATCAGAAAGAAATACTATACAAATTTATTTGCCCAGGTACTTCACATAAACAAACAAACAAAAATCAAACTACTTTGGGCACAGTTAAACTCCAAATATAATAACGACAGTAGCAAGGATGTACATCTTCCTTATCTTCTTTACATTTAAGAAAAATATTCACACTTCAGACAAATATTCCTTCAGAAATTGAGTAATTACTCTCTAAAAGTCCTTGATACTTAAGTATTTTTCAGAAAGCATTTTTTTTTTCTTTTGGTGGTGGTGCTGGAGATTGAACCCAGTGCCTAGTGCATGTGAGGCAAGCACTTTACCAACTTACAATGCTGAAAAATACTTCTCTTCTACTCATTTAGTAAGATTGATCAACATTTTTACCTGAAGGAACTTTCTTTCTCACCCTCTGCTATATATACATAGTACATGACAGCAAATCCAAAAAGGTTTCTTTCTTTTATGCTGAACATTTTAACTTAGTAACTAAAGAATGGTAAAACAAATAATAATAATAATATGTAACACATGAATATTGTGTTATTTCATAAAAATCCCAATTTAGTAAGATCCATTTTTCTCTTATTTATCTTTCATTCCAGAAATATATGTGGGGATCTTTTCATGAGAAAGGAAATAATAGGAACAAGAAAATAAAAGGAACATTAATTCCTCCATGTCTCCTTGCCTAGGAAGTAAAAAAATAAATGTAGAGAATTTTTGTCTAATGTGCAAAAATAGAAACACATATTTTTCACTTCATATTATCATTTAAGTACAAAACAAGCCTATGATACAAATAAGTATCATTTTGATTTATTGAGCAGAAGTCCCATTTTAATTATTCTTTCTTTCTATTCTCAACATTTAAATATTTATTAAGTCAACTGTAAATTGTTAGTACTTTTTCTTTCAATTGACACTTTCATAACAATGTCTCAACAGGATTATTTCAACTCCCTACATTCCTTTAATTTGCCTTTTTCATTCTATCTCTAAACTCGAAGCTACAGTTACTCTTGTAGAGAACTTGTCTGCAAAAGAATTTGTCATGATAAACATATTTGATAACTTCCCTGTCTAATGTGTAGTCATGAGCCACATATGGCTATGAATCAGCTGAGAGCATAATTTTACATTTTATCTAATATTAACCAATTTAAGAGTATGCAAATGTGCCTATTGGCTAACTCCAACACTAAAATACAAATGCTTCATCAATGTTCACAGAGTTAACTGCTACCCTCAGTATAAAGTTGAACTATCCGCCATAAATAAAATCAATATCAGTCTTGACCTTTGCTTCTTTGCACAATTCCTCTCTATTTACGAAGTTATGTACCTCATTAACTTGTCAAAAAACACACCCAACATATAATGATTGGACAAGAATAGGATGTTAGCAGAAGAAACGAGAGTTCTAAAAGTAAAGAAGGCAAAATGAGTTACTGGTTCATGGCAAATTTTATATATTTATTTATTTATTTTCTTTTTTATTGATGTTGTTATACTTGATAGTAAAATCTATTTTGCTATATTTACACAGACATGAAATATATCTTACTCTGATTTTAAGCACTGCTATTATACTGCTAGCTAAATTGATTGCTTTTAAATCAACTGGAAAAACTCATCCATGTATCTCAGCAATGTCCTCTGCAATTTTAGTTTCATCTGTTGATTGAAGCTTCCTTTTTATATTAAATTTGCCAATGTTTATGTCTTAATTTTTATTAGTCAGGCTTCTGGCATAAGAATTTGTGGAATTTTCTTTAATTGTTCATGTTCTCTATTCCTTTTTTGCTGAAATGATATTTGTAGGAAATCTGTGGGCCTTCAATGGATTTCATTCTGTCTTTTGATTCCATTAGAGATAGCTGAGAGACTATACCTTAAAATTTCCTAGAGACTGGTTTGAATGATAAGATGTGAAAGTCTCCCTCATGATCTCTTGATATTTCATTTGTGTGACAAAATACTCTGACCTTTGGTATTTCTGAGACTTTAGCAAAATATTATTGTCACACAGTCTTACCTTTAGACTTTTCTCTAAAGCATACTTTTCTGACAATTGTGAATCTTTTAATTCTAACTTGGAGAAGCTGATAATTTTCAGAACAATCCAGTTCTGTTTTATTGTTTAATGCCTATTCACTAGATTTATTTTTATTTATTTGATTTTGCCATAAATAGCAAGAAAGTTAAAACCCCATCTTCTAAACTTTGCTTGAAAGTCTGATTAGCTATATTACCAAATTCATTATGACTTCTGTTTTCCACAGAGGAACAGTTGGGAACTCTTTCTCCAATTTCTAACAATATGTTCTTCATGTCTTCAATGGCAGCACCTTAACATCCAAATTTCTCCTTGCAGTTTGTTAATGGGGATCTAGACCTTTTATAATGCTTTTCTAAATGATCTATTGCCTGACTGAAAAGCCACCTTCAGATTTAGGGTACGTATTAGCACTGTAGCTGACTCTCATAAACTGTCCTCTGTTTGTTATATTAGTTGAAAGCAAGTCCCTAGTGTTAATATTCTCAAGAGTAGAGATTTTATAAGTTTCAACTAATTTGAGGTCATTCAGAGAGTGTCTATCACAGTTATGTCTATATCAGTGCCAATTATAGGCATATTAATAGGAAAATATTTAAGAAATATATAACATCAAGAAATTATATTCAAAATTTTAATAAAATCAAGGGGGAGAAATGAATTACAGTAGATGGGGTAGAGAGAGAAGATGGGAGGGGAGGGGAGAGGGGATAGTAGAGGATAGGAAAGATAGCAGAATACAACAGTCACTAGTATGGCAATATGTAAAAACGTGGATGTGTAACCGATGTGATTCTGCAATCTGTATACAGGGTAAAAGTGGGAGTTCATAACCCACTTGAATCAAATGTATGAAATATGATATGTCAAGAGCTTTGTAATATTTTGAATAACCAATAAAAATTATCATCTTTAGATGTCTGATGTTTTCATGCATTGTTATGAAGGATATAAATAAGAAATTATACTAATCAGTTCACTGGAGCAGTTGATACACAAGCTAAAGATCATATAAACGTTAATGTGTTTTGAAATGTGTGATGGTAAATTGCAAATTGGCTTTTAATTTATGATAGCAGTTTGATACTTATAGAAAAGAAAATATCTTTAGTGCATCTTGCCAACCTTAGAAAATACTGATATTTTTTCTATATGGCAATGTTACAAAAGTGTGAAAATATAAAATATGTTGCAAAATAGTTTATGAAAGATATTATGAATTGAATTCAGTTATTTAAGCATTCACATAGCATGACATATAGATTAATCACTACTTTGGGGAAAACAGATGATTTAGTTATGGTCTTCTAAGAGACAATGGTCAAATCAAGGAGATAAGAAAAAAATAAAATATCATAAGTCAAAAAGTTACAAAACTAGTAAAATATATAGTTTCCATAGAAGAAAATATCAAAAGCAAAATACATTTTTCTCTTTTTTGAAAGAATGATTTTAGTAGAGATAGACATCTCCCTGATTCCATGAAGACTAATAGGAATGAACTTGAGTGAAGCAACTTCTCTTATGAATAAAGCCTCTATGAAGTCACTTATTTGTGAATTCTGAAAAAGTATTTGACAAGGGATCTAGATACCTGGAAAGAGAAAGTGGGTCCTGGATTACATAATTGTTAAATTCTGGATTATCTCACTGCTAGGTAAATGATGCATACTAATCCTTCTAAAATTATTTTTCTCTTGTCCTTAAAATAAAATTAATACCAAGAGAATCCATATCAGTGGCCTTTGTATTAGTTTCCTAATAACCCAACAGAATTTTGTAGAGCAGAAAAGACATTAAGTCTCCACTTCATCTAAGATTGGGGTAGACAGAATTCAAGGAAAGTTTGAGGTGATCTTAAATGATCAAAAAGAGAAAGTGGGTGCTGAAAGCATAAGTCTACATTTACCCAAGTCCAAAAATATAGATAGCATCAATTTATATTGTTAATATAAAAGCAAACATTTTCTTAGCATCGCAAAAATGCCAGAAAATTCAATATGATTTTCACATATTTTCTAATTTAAAACTCATTATATTTTAAAATAAGTAGTTTTCATTATCCTTATTTTTTTCAGTATTGGGTCTTGAACCCAGAGCCTCATACATATCTTGGCAAACACTCTGCTTCTGAGTTACATTCCCTTTTTGACATATAAACAGCGAAATAATTTCTTGAACATCATGTATCAGATAAAATGGAATAGGATTTTAATCCATGCAAATCAATTCCTCCAAGCTACTTAAAATTCATCACAAGATATATTTTCCCTATGTGAAGCAAGAGTAATTTTATTCTTTGTTGCATTATGTGTAAAAACAGAGAGTCTCAGATAGCATTAAAATATGTTTGGTTTTCCATGGTGGAGGTCTCAGGGACAAAGTAAATACTGGGAAATAGTAGAGTTTACTAAACTGTTGTCACTCTGAAATAAAGTTTGGAGTTTACTTAAATCCCATTCCATAATCTTGGTTCAGTGAAAAACTACAATCATATGGATTCCTTGAAAAAGATTTAAAATTTTTAAAAGGCATGAAAAAACATTTGCTAAAAATATGGATTTGAAACTAATAATTTATGCTCAAAGGGCATATTAACTACATCGAATTCACATAAACTATACACATATAACTTTAATAGTACTATATATTAAATCCTAAATTTAGAAGTTTTATAAATACTTAACATGACTCATCATAAATTGTATGAAACAAACACTGAAATTCCTGGAAAAAAACAAAATATTTTCTCAATGAGAAACAAGTCTATATTGATCGAATCTTTAAGATTGAAATATATCTTCTTTTATTTGACAAAGATTGAATTCAGGAGTAATTATTTTATGTACTTATTCATTTATTTATTCATTTTGGGTAGATTTAGAAAATAGCTACAATGAAACCATTTATCTTACTTCAATATATATAATTCAGTACTGTATTTATTATCCTATAACAAAATAGATGCTTATTTTGATGTACTTATCAAGCTTATCTTTAATAATATTTTATTTTAATCTTTAACCCAACAAAAAAAAATAAAATAGTGGGCTGAGTATATTGTTCAGTGTTAGAATGCTTGCCTAGTTGACATGAAGACCTGAGTTCAATTGAAAAAACAAAAAGCAGATTGAAAGCAAAAAGAAAAATAAAATGTAATATTGGAAACTGCCCTCAAATTTATAGGCTATTAATATGTATTTTTAATTTTTTAAATTATGAATCATAAAAGCATTATTTTGTTTTACTCTACTTTTTTGTAGATATACATTTTAAACATTGGAAATTCAAAATAACCTTCACACTATGCAAAGTTATATAGAAAAGCATATGCATGCTTTAATATTTTACATGTATATATATATATATATATATATATATATATATATAGAGAGAGAGAGAGAGAGAGAGAGAGAGAAACAGATAAGTACAAAATTTCAGTTTATGAGTTAAAAATTATGTTCTTTTGTCATCCACTTAGAATGGATGACATATAAAATCCACTATATCTAGAGTCAGAGAATCTAGAGATAAAATTTATAACCTTCAGTTTCTCAATCACATAATGAGGGGTGTGGTAAATGGAACAATTCATACTTCTTTCTATTGCTTTCCAATTCATACTGTTCAGTATATTGAGGATAAAGTGCCTTGCAATGTTCATATATTAGACTGTGATATAGTTCTTGGAGGATGGTACCTTATGTATACCTTCAACAGGCATTTTATTTCTCTATCAGACACAAAATCTAGCAGCTTAATATATGATAAGATTGGGAGATTCACTTCTGTGCTAGTAAATGTATATTCATCCTAAATTTCATGTGATAAAAATCCCTGGTTGAGCTTAAAATTTCTAATTTCCATGTTATAAAAGATTCCACTACAGCCCATTTCAGTGTACCAAAGTGATATCAAGGCTTGAAATACACCTGAACCTTTAAATAAGAGAATGGGTCAGATTCACAGATCCTTAAAATGATCCCAAAAGCATGTGCCCATATAATGTTTTCTGTAAATCAAGTCTCTTGTTCAATGTGACTTTGTGCACATCCTTGTGTTGAGAGTTAAAACATTCTGTAAACCTCAGAGGGTGATGCAGGTAAAGCCCTGGGGAAAGAAAGGCAACCATATCTTGAAATACATTCTAATCACAGTCAAGAAGAGTAGTTCTCCTTTCTTGTTGATTGAGAATCTTATTACCTCAGGAATCAATTCCAGTCTTTGAGAAATGGTGCCCTAAAAGTGGCTCAATAATGGTGAATATCACTGGCACATTTGATATCTAGAAGTAGCAGTAGGTAGTATATAGCTTTGATTCATAAAAGACTTATCCATTCATCAACTGATGAACACTTCCATTACTTCCATTTTTCAGCTGTTGGGAATAATGCTGTAATAAGCAGGAAGGTGAAGATGCCTCTTTGACATACTGATTTAATTTGTTTTTTAATATATACTTATTAATGGGATTGCTGGATCTTAGGATAGGTCTATTTTTAATTTTTTTAAGAAACCACTACACTAGTTTCCATTATGTCTATTCTAATTAACATTTCCACCAGCAGTTTGTGAAGGTTCCCTTTCCCTCATCTTTACTGGCACTTTTTACCTTTAATATTTTGATAACAGACATTCTTACCTGAATGTCATAATATCACATTATGTTCTTTGATTTTAATTTCCCAGGAAACTACTGATGTTGATTTTTTTCTCATATACCTGCTTGCCATTAGTATGTCTTAATTGAGTTCTGTTTATTTGGTTCTAATGCTTGTTATTTAATTTTTTTCTGGTTTCTTTGCTATTGAGTTTTTGGAGTACTCATATATTTTAGATGTCAACCTCTTATCAGAAATCCAGTTTTCAAATGTTTTCTCCCATTCCATAAGTTGTCTCTGCCTTCTAAGGGTTGTTTTTTTGTTTTGTTTTGTTTTCTTTTGCTATGAAGAAGCTTTTTAATTTGATTAAATTATATTGGTATATTTTTTATTTTTGCTTCTTGTGCTTTTAGGGCCTTGTCCAAAATTGACATTAAGTGCTATAAGGTATAGAGAGCTGTGATTTTAGTCTCTGACTACCCTGGAACTTTCTGTGTAATTTTGCAGGACAAGATTGCCCAGTTCCTTTGGTGAAACCCTACTTGAGGAAGTTCTGTGCAAGTCATGGAACAATCAGTCTTGATCCAGAGTTTGGAAACTAGCTGCCAGACATAGAGAATTATAAGTGCAAGCAGATCATTATAATTGCTTGCAACTTCTTTGACCTTCAAGCCTGCCTGCTTTGAAGAAACTGTCTTGCAGAAACCATTTTGATGATAAAACCTATATAATAAACGTGCTAAGCTAGCTCTCAGTAATTGTTCCTCCATCAGAGGATAATGTCTCACCTGGTCTCAGCTTTCTATCTATAAGTTCGTTCTTTCTTTCTTTCTTTCTTTCTTTCTTTCTTTCTTTCTTTCTTTCTTTCTTTCTTTCTTTCTCTCCCATTGCCCCTTGCTGGTTTCTAAGATTTGGCCGTGCAGGTTAGGAATCTCATAGTAGATTTCAATGTGTGGGAGGATGTGTATGGGTTATATGAAATTATATATATATATATATATATATATATATATATATATATATAATATATATATACAAAAAAAAATACCTGAGCATCTTGAGATTTGAGTACCATGGGGGAGAAGTTCTGGAACCCATTCCTCTCAGACACTGAGGAACAACTGCAATTGCAATGGACAGAAAAAATCTCTGTGAGGGTCAGGGAGGTATATGTGCATATGCATAAATGGTCCTGAATTTATTGGCTTCTATATGCCCCAAACCTAGTTCCTCAGTATTAATGATGCTTTGGATTCTGTTGTAGTTAACTTTTTCACTGCAGTGATCAAAAGAACTAACATGAAGATTATTTGGGGTTCAGGGTTTCAGAGGTCTCAGTCCATAGACAGCTCTATTGCTCTGGGCCCAAGTGAAGCAAAACATCATGGTGGAATAGTGTAGTGGAGGAAAGAAGCTCAGGACATGGCCACCAGTAGAGAGGGAGAGAGAGAGAGAGCTGCACTGACAGGGGTGAAATATATACCTTACAGGTATGCCCTTAGTGACTTAAGTCCTCTGGCCACACCCTGCCTACCTACAGGTATCACCTGGCACATTCACTGAACTGGATTAATGCACTGATTAAGTTAAGGCATTCAACTCAATCATTTCACCCCATCTTTTCTTGCATTGCCCAACATGAGCTTTAGGGGGACACCTCATATTTAAACCATAACTGATTATACCTCCAAATCCTTTGGAAGAACACTATCAGAATCTAAGCCAAATGCATTTGCCATTGTTTTGCAGGCTCTTTTCTCCAGGAGATTTTCTTTTCTTTCAGTCATGTTATTCTGAACCTGAACTTCCCTTTAACTTTCTGCATAAGAATATAGGGTTCTTTTTTTTTATTAGCATGGTATCCCAAGGTGCTAATCAAGTATCTTTTTTCTTTGAACTTAACCTTTGTTGACTGTCCATTTGCCTTGTACCTTAGAATATCTTACTTGCTTCACCCATCACTCTTGGTGTTATGCATAACCTCCTGCTTGACCTTTTTTTCTTATCCTTACCCTTCCATTAACATAATGTGTCTTCCTTTTTATTTTGTTTTATTTATGTTTAAATATCAACATGTGACCATATTATTGCAGGATTCTATCATCCCTTTTTCTTAGGAATTCCAGTTCTGGAAAAGTATTTCCAATGGGTAGTCTGGCCTATAGAGGACACTCAATATTGACCTTTCTAAGAAGTTAGTTTTAATTGAAAACTAAATTCAAGTCAAAACACTACCTCATGTTCAGAAAATCATTGAGATGTCATTAGCAAAAGGAAATTATACAAGAATTCTCTTTAGGGGAAACAAATGGAAAGCATGCTCAATATGTTTATGAAATAATAAAATGGACAATGAAGTTGTCACAAGTATTCACAGAGTTGCAGGACCTGATGGTTTGTTTATAAACATATATTTATGTATGTGTCTTCAAAATAAAAATAAACCTAGTTGGAGCTTGAGAGCAATCACAAAACTTTAATATTATAGACTATGAGGTGAGAGAGATTTCTAAAATTATGATAATTTATATTACTCATCTTAAAATGTTTCCTCCCTGTTTGAGATTAAAATGTAGAATATTGAGAATGGAAGTATTTAAAGTTTACCAAGGAACCTAATTCAGAGAATAATTTACATGGTAACATGGAATTGAGTAATTAATGGTCAATAATTGGAGTAAATAAAAATTTATAGAAAAAGAAGATCTCTTGCTTCAAAGAGGTAAAGTTTAAATTTCAGCAATGAACTGATGAGAAATGACAGTAAAATTAAATGAGTGCTTTTCTTTTCCCTGTTGTTGTTGGTGATGGTTTTTCATATTTTGATTGGAGACTTTACAATTGAGAAAATCTTAATGTTTTTAATATTAGATAAAATATTAAAGTATTAAATATTAAATATTAAAGTTAAATTTCCTGAGCAAAATATGTATTTGGTAGTTATATAAGATAAATATCCTCTTTCTTAGGACATGCATACTAAAGTATTTTTGCATAAAGTTTCATGGTGTCTATAATTAATATTTAAGAGGAAAAAAATAGAAGCATTGAGCAATCAGTCGGACGCATGGGTAATGCCTTAATTTAAGTTCTGAGATCAAGACTCATATGCAGGGGCACTGCTGGTGCTATGTAGGACAGCACTGTGCAGACACCTCCATGGCCACTGACCTAAAGGGGTTCATCTGCAGTTTTCTTTGCAGAGGAAATCACAGAGGGGTTCAGCAAAGTCATAACCACTGTGTAACCTAGACCTACATCTTCCCTTTCTAGTAGGTTCAAAGAAATCTCTATAATAAGTTCCTTGAAATTGGAAGTGATCCCACTGTGAGAAAATTGACAAATGTTTGTTTACCTGCTGGGTAGAAAAATTGAAAATACCAACTTAAGGACATATTTGTTTTGATCTTGTATTTTGCTTGATGATTACGCAGCAACTGGAAACTGGCTACATGGCAAGAAATCAGGAGGTGGCCACACACTCAGAAGGGGTTCAGTGCTGGCAAACAGATATTTCTTTGCTGCCAATAGTTTCCTGCTCATCAGAAAGCTGCCTGACTCCAGGATATTTATGCAGCCTAAAGCTGCAGCATGGCATATAACTCAAATACTGGAAAGAGTCTCCACATCTCTGTATCTAAGGGATACAAACAGGAGCATGCTAAAAGAATATACCTTTTTGATTTAATGCTTTCAAAATTATGGCTTAAGCATTCAAATTTTTACTAAAATGATACTGTGTGGGTGGTAAAAGAATTTTGACTACTGAAAGCCTATTAAATTATGCTACTTCAAGTACTTCAGGAAACTCCATGTTTATTATAAATCCCTTGGTATATGTCAAGACAAGCTTAGACACTTCTACTTAAAGATTGCATGATTCAATTCACTTGTATTGGTAAATACTCAAAAAGAGAAGAAAAAGTCTTTCTTATGAGAAAAAAAAAAAGCCAAAAAAATAGTTTAGAAAATGGCCCAAAGTCTTTGTAGATTAAGAAAAGTTACAAGCTTGAGTATACTGCAGATGGAATTTTAATGTGCAGGGAAGTGGTTTGCATACCTCAAGCACACGAATTGAGTATGTTCTAGAATAAGTAGAAAAGCACAGAGAACAAAAGGATATATATATTATTTCTTAAGAGATCTGTCCCATTCAGCAGCTGTAATGAAACACCAGCACATAAGAACCTATGGAGAAATCAATTTCACAGGAGCAGGAAGGGTAAGCGTGTATGGTGCTCACTACATGTTAATGGAAGATTAGAATAAATGAATCAAGTGTGGAAGATGAGAGTTTATGTAAGTGTAAAAATAAAGTGAGAAAAAAACACATTTTAACAATATGAATAGCTTTATTATTTGAAAACAAATTAAAAATAACTGTTTCCAGGAGTGGTGGTGCACTCCTATAATTCCACCCTCTAGGAGGCCGAGACAGGAGGATGGTGAGTTCAATGCCAGACTCAGCAAAGTTAGCAAGGCACTCAGCAACTCAGTGTGATTCTGACTTTAAAATAAAATACAAACTAGAGCTGGCTTAGTGGTTGAGTGCCCCTGAGTTCAATCCCTTCTACCAAAAATAAAATAAAATAAAATAAGAAAGAAAAGGAAAAAGAAAAAAAAACCTGTTAATTTGAGTCTGAGGAGACACTTAGTAATCTTATTTGAGGTGCCTTTAATTCTCCACTACTGTCTCCCAGTCAGGGAATTAATTCACAATTCCACTGTGCTCGTGTTTTCTTACATTTATGCATCCTATCTTAATGGCCTGTCTTTTTTTTTTTTTACATCATGTTCAATATGTTCTATTGCTTTCAAGGCATTCTGTATATTACATTCATTTACCGATGGATTATCTGCATAGCCAGTTAGATAAAGTCATTATCACTATGTTTGTATGACTGACATTGAAAAAAATATAATTAGCTGGAACTGGTTTGTATATGAATAGATAGGCATATAAATAAATTGATAGATTATTGATGACAGATAAATTATAGAGATAAATTATAGAGATAAATGATATAAATAAAGAAATAGATTAATGTAGATACAGGCATATATATATAGAAACATTTAGAAATTTAATATTTAGCGTTCTTAAAACTTACAAAACTAAAATGATGAATACAGCCATCTTGAGCCACCTACAAAGTGGTTTAGAAACCATCTAATTAGGGATCCTCTACTTATTCCCAGATCATATTTTAAAACTCAAGTCATGTTTACAGTTATTTATAAAAAGTGATGCAACATCAATAGTGATAATTTTATGGAATCTATATTCTCTTAAGCTAATTTTTACCCTCCATAGTTAACCTAAGAGAAAGAGAACACCCAGAGCTTAAAATGATTTCTAGCTCTTAATCACGGGAATATTGAAATGCTTTTCCTGAAATGAATGATTATGAATTCACACTGAAAATCGGGAAAAAATTAGTTACTATATATTTTAGAGATTGACCATTCATCTGTGTCAATCCAATCAATCATTTTTATGATGAGAGAAAAACAGGATTATTTATATGAAGTTTTAAGTCGTTCTGCAGTGCAAAAAGAAAGATCTTACTGATTACCTGGTCATGACAATGAGGAATGTTGATATTTTCTCTGGACATTTTATCATTCACAGAAACTCATTAATCTTCAAAGTCTTAAATATTTTTATTTTGTTTCTAATGATACATAAATCATCCCCCATACAATGCCATACTGAAAGAAGAACTTATACATTATTTATATCCTACTTATTTGTACCATTTAATTTTACTCTTTAGGAATCTTAGTATCTCAGAAGTCCATCAGTTTGACAAAGGCTGCATGGAAGAGTGGGGCTATGTCAGGATTAAATCATTATTGCTAGATTTGAATCAGTGTCTTATACATTCTATGAATGGTTACCAAACTTCCCTGAGCCCAATGGAAAGGGAAATGAATAATATTAAGATTCAACATTTTCTTAACATTCTGGTCTTGATGCGACTGGACATTGTGCTTTGTTTTATCCAGGATCTTGCTTTTATAGCAAATTTTGCTGAAAAATATTTTATTTCGCTAAAATATTCAGAATCATGTACACAAAATATTAACTCTTGGGTACAATGGATATTTTTCAACATATATTCCTCTTCATAGGGAAGGAAATACCAAACTGCATATGGATGCAGATATGAAACTAAATAATATACCTTGAAATGATGACAAAAATGTTATGTTACAGCATGCCTCAGAACACTTGACCCTAAAATTCTGTTTTTAATCAGCAGAATACCTAATTGATAAGAATATTTTACAATAAAGAAAACTGAAAGGAAGGCTTCGTAGGTGGAGACATCTCCGAGGAATATAAACCACAAGTATTGTAGTTGGACTTCAGTGTAAGATAAGAAAAAGCAGCTGGTAAGCAGAGTTTAGCCATTACTGAAAATGAAGCAAGAAAGAAGGTATAAAACAAGCAAAAGCAAGAAGTAAATCGGAAGAGTATGAATTTGTTGAGAAGAAAAGTTTTGTGTGAGCTACAAAGAGTTCCACGTGTAGGGGAGAAAGTACACAAAGTCATACCTTATTTTTCTGTATGGCTTTTCTTCCCGGTACATTTTGATTTATTCCTCAAACCTATATACCAAATTCTTACGTTAAATATTTGTCTATCAGGTGTTCACCTAGCCTGCCATTCTCCTTATTCTAGTACTATGAAATCTTTGAGAAGTACTATCAAACTCTCCATGCCTTAAAACTCAGTTTGTACTCATTTATTATTATCAAATCAGATAATGCACAAAGACCTACTTTCAGGGTATCCCAAGGCTGAAATCTTGAATAGAGAAAACATTTATCACATATTACAGATTTGTGTTCCACAGAAACGGTGAAATAATGAATTTGTATTTTTTAAGTTAAAAATATATGGTCATTTGTTGCACAGCAATAGAAAACTAGTAACACACATGCCACTTTTCCTACAAAGTCCACAGAGCTCTAATAACACATATCTATAAAGAAGGGCATTAAAGAAGGGAAAGTAAAAATGACAAAGTAGCAGTTTATTAAAAACTAATCCATGTAAATAAAGCAATCAGTGTGATTTACACATTACCCAATTAAATACCCTAGCAGTAACTTTTCAACTAAATTAACAACTATTTACAAGGGAAAATTTTCAATATCTCTGGAATATAAGTTTAATACTAAGTCTAGATTATGTTCTAGTAATACACTAACTCTAAATTGAAATCCCTAATTTGAATAGAGGTAACTCCTAACTCATGTAAATTCTGGAATATGTTAAGCAGCTCTTCGGGGAAAATGTTCTTCCAGATGATAACTCAAGAATCCTGGCTATTTCTCTCTTATTTTAGAGAACAGCCATCCTATAGATAAGTGTGACATAATCAAATAACCATTCAAGCAAAGTTCCTAAGCAGACAGGAAATATGTGAGAAATTGGATTAATGGAACAATTCTAAGTTTAAATTTTTTTCATTTTCTCTTTACCCGTTTTCTTATCCAGACAATGTAGTTGTACATAATGATGGGGATTTATTGTTATATATTTTTACTTGAACACAATATAACAATATAATCTGGTCAATCTCACTTTCTAGCACTTTATCCAAAGTTTAATTTTAAAAAATATTTTACAAATAATGCATTATTTGAGCATTCAGCTAACTGACCAATATGTATCTCAAAGTTCATATTTTGCTAATATTCAAATCTAGTTGTGTTAGACATCTTTTTGTTGCTGTAGCCAAAAGACTTGACAAGAACAACTTAGAGAAGGAAATGTTTATCTTGGCTCATGGTTTCAGAAATTCAGTCCATGAACATCTGACTCCAGGGTTTTGGGCCCAAGATGAAACAGAATATTTTGACAGAAGGGCACGTTGGAGGCAAATTTCTCAGTTCATGACAGCAAGTAACCAGAAAGAGCTAACTACAAGGAGCCAGGGGTAGTATAATCTCCAAAGGCAATGCCTCAGTGACCTAAGTCTCCACCATGATTTATGTGCTTACACTTATGACACATTAACCCATTCAAATTAGTAATTCATCAAATGGATTAATCTTGGGTTACAGCTCTCATTGTCTATTCATTTCATGTTTGAACATTACTGTGTTGTCACACATGGACTTTTGGAATACCTTATATCCAAACCATAACATTTCTCTGCAAAAATATATCCAATATTCCAGGTCATGTTAGGGAAAAAAAAACTATGTACCTGTGGTAACAGAAAAATAATTTATGCCTAGTTGTGAAAAAATTTAAATAATTTTTAAGAAAGAAGTACATTCTATTAGAAAATATTTAAAGTATAAATAGAAGTTTCAAATAGAAGTTTTAACTACAAACATGCAAATTAAATAATAAAACACTATTTTTACTAACTAGGTTAGTGAATAGACTATAATGCAGACATATTATTCCACATATGTGGATTATTAGTACATCAATCACAATAGCTTCCAATACTGAAAACTGGGAGTAATTATCTTATGTAAATGACTCTTAGTGGAGAAATCATTTAAAATTGAAATTGACACCTTGATGGAATGATGTACAATTATTTGTAGACAAATGGAAAGAATAAAATTCTTCAAAATGTATTATCAATTTACAAAAGAGGTCACTACCTAGAAAATGAAATGTAATTCAAAATCAAAGATACCCAATACCTAGAAGAGTATAAATATTGAAAACTTATATAGAAAACTAAATTAAATGAAACCTAACAATGTATTCATTCTTGGTCGATCTTGGGCATTTTATTCAAAATTTTCTATAGGTTTTTGGATCTTTTTTAACAAGAATACATTCATGAGCTCAAAGTATGTGTCAGTGTAAAATCACTTTCTAGTGTATATGAGGTCCTGTGATTGAGCTTCAGCACTTTAAAACAAAATAAATCAAAACTAAGAATTAATTCATTTTTACTTAAATAATCTACAAAATAAAAATAACCTAGGATTATTTATGCTTGAAATATGTGTTTTAGCTGTTTTGAAGACCTAATACTACAGATTGTCAATTTTTTGTCAAAAAGAAAAAAAAATAAATTCATATTATGTCACATGATACAAAGTAAAGCAATATTACTCCTTCATGTAACAATTTTCATTTTTGATAATATATGGTTCCTGGTAAGGGTTGAACTTATTTACTATATAGGACAAATATGAATAAACATGAAATAATTTACATATATTGTAATTTTTAACTGATTCGGTTCATATGCTGATTATTATCTGTGTATTTATCTCAATATACTCTAAATTCCAAAATACTTCAGAAACCAAGGCAGGTCAGCTTCTATATATTGGGCCTCTTTTAGCCCAGAATTAAGTAGGAAAGTAAGTGTTCTTAAATAAAAAAAAAACCTCAGAGGACAAAGATCCCAGTCTCAAATATTCAAATAAATCCAACAGGAAAGGATGGTAGTCACAATCAAATATGAGCAATGTTGGGAAGGTGAAGTCAATGTTATGCACCAAGAACCAAAAGGGTGCAAGACAGGAATTCTGCCAAGAGTCTATGATACTCACAGAGAGATTCAGCCAAAGAAAAACTGAGTCAACAGGACAACATTTAATTAGAGAACATGCAAAACTTTCAAAGGGCAAGGCAGGGGGTTCCCACAGAAATAAGAAGTCCTGTGTCATCCCTGTGGACATTCATTGCCTCTGACATTTGGGTCCTGTTGATTCATTCCTGAGCAGAAATCACTTCTTACGGCCTGGAATTGTGCTCCCCACTCCTGAGGCTTTTCATGAACTGATGGTTGATTGCTGGTAGGTGTCTCAATACAAGTCTGTCAGTTCTCAATCTCTTAAATTAGGACCAGAATCAGCAGAAGAAACTTCCTGAGAGTTCTGATATTTCATTACCAATGTCTCATCCATGACATTGCCTTTCAGAGTCTTGATCCGTAGGGGAAATTCTGAATGTGCTTAGGAAATTAGGGGGGAAAGGCTGTTCTTGTTTTGCTTCATTAAACACACATGCATAAACACACACACACACACACACACACACACACTGTAAAAAGAGAGAGAGCAACAGTAAAGTGGGGAGAGAAAAGTGATGATTAAAAAGTTGCTTTACTTAAAAATGATTCTTGGTGTATCCCTCCAGTAGGAAAATCTCTAAATGAATATGTAGACTGCTTTCTTATGTTAATTAGTAAAATTATGAAAATATATATAAATTCTATCTGTAAGGCATGTTTAAAAATGGTATTTTTAACTTTATAGTTTTTTTATACATAAATAATTTAATAAATGCAGTGAGTAAATAATTATTCAATCAGGATATCAGTGCATCCTTTTATTATTATTATATTTTATCCTATATGTCAGCATCTTATCATCACACATCCGCATTTATTTCTTCAAATTTTATATGAGGAAACATTTAGTCATCTTCCAATGCAGCATCCAAATGTGCCTGAAAATGTTTGCTTTATCAATAAGAAGATAACTATCTTCTTACCATTTACCTTTTGAGTAGCAATACCTCATTTGAGTACCAAATTCTGCAGCAATGTTGAATGTAAATGTTACTAGTTAAATACAAGAAATTAAACCTTGATAGAAATGTCTTATCTAAAAACTCTGACAATTTTAGTAATATTGACAGGGAGAGATACAAGCAAGACAGAATATGAAATGGCTATCAACTAAAACACTTCAGATTGCAAGCTCTGACTTCGGAACAAGTTCAAATTGCTTTTCAAACTCTGTACTGGCTTTTTCTCCATGAGCCCTCAGCACCTCGAACTATCTGAACATCTGATAAGAAATGGAAGCACTAAGCTAGTCTGTCCTGGTTTTTGTGTACAATTTTTGGACAGAGAAAATAGCCACCAATCTTTTATACTCGGGAAAAAAAAGAAAATTGTTTATTTCTTTTCTCTCTCTCTCTCTCTTTCTCTCTCTCTCTCTTTGTAATTTCAATCAAAAAGGCCAACTAAATAGAAAATTGCTCTATTTATTAAAATATTATTTATTGATGTATTGAAATAATACTTTTTCATTAAAATGATTCTGAAATAGTTTAAAAGATAAAACTATAAATTAAAATATAGATCAATTGCAGCCAAAAATACAAACAATTAAAGAAAGATGAAAGACACTTAAATTGAGGAGAAAAAAGGATTCAACAGGTACAGCTGATTTGCTAAATGCAAATTTTCTGTCATCTCTCTATCATCATTGTCAGTGGGAAATGTAGTGGCCCAGATAATATGTCAAGTCAACTGTTCATTTTAGTTAGCCTAGTGATATCTCATTGTATTTTGTTTTACATATCAATAAGTTACAATCAATAATCAGAATATGAATAATGGTAAGAGAATGGTATTATTTTATTAACGCATTTCTCCAGTTAGTTCGTTAACTGGTTTTACATACATAAAACAGAAAAAAACTGTCAATGAAGAAACTGTGGTATTTTGTGGAAATGTATTTTGTGTATCTCATATACATTCAAGGAAATGTATAAATAAGTAAGCAGTAAATATATTAGTGAAAATTATAACCTGTTTAGTCAACTTTTTCACTGCTGTGACCAAGACCTGTCAAGAGTCATTAGAAGAAGAAAAGTGTATTGGGGGTTCACAGTGTCAGAGGTCTCAGTATGTAGACAGGTAGTTCCATTCCTCAGGGTTCCAGGTGAGGCAGAACATGATGGGAAAGAGTATGACGGAGAGAAGCAGCTCAAGACTTGGCTGAGAAAGCTCTGCTCAACGAGGACAAAATATGAACCCCAAAGGCATGCCCAGGGACCCAACTCCTGTAGCCACACCCTACCTGCCTAGAATAACCTCTCAATTAATCTCTATAAGGGATTAATGCACTGATTTGGTTAAGCCTCCCATAACCCAATCATTCCTCTTTACTACTTATGATGGCAATGACACAAATTACATATAAGGTCAAACCATGAGATGGTTAAAACTTCAACATAAAACTGGTATTTAAAAGTTCAACATATGAAACTGAGGATAAAGTTCATTCCCTAAAAATCAGAACAGCAAATATCCTTCAGATTGACCCAAGGAGAAGGTATCTGCAGTTTAAGCTAAGATTTGAATAGTTGGTTAAGGTATGCAGGTTTTTTTTTGAAGGACAAATATACAAAGTATGTTGAGAAGCTTCAGGGCTTATAATTATTCCCAGTAAATATAATTATAGTTAATCCGTTATTATTCCGAAGAGAATGAGCTCACTTTGGTTAAATAAAAACATAAAATTCTATTTGCCTATGCAAATTCTATAATTTTAAATTATATTAAAATAACTAAGCATGGACTGTTGACAATATTCTTTTATAAAATTCAGAATATATAGTATTCCCTTTTAATTTTAGAAAGGAAGTAAAGACATGAAATTATGGTGGACAAATTAATTTGTCAGAAAGAACATTTCATGTTAAAGAGTTTATACATTAATAGGTGGATATTTCTAGTTCTATAACGAGAGGGTGACCAGATGCAAAACATTTTCTACCTGATAAATTCTGACCTTCTTCTCAAAGAAACTTCATGCTAGACCTATGTATATAATCATTCCCCAGTTAAATACAATTTTTTTTACAAGATACAAAATAAAATTGAGGTCATGCTCATGATGATCTATGGTTTATTCCCATAAAATAAGTCCTTTCTAGAATCCAAACTGATCAGAAGGAAAAAAAGGTCATGCAGGCACAATAAGAAGAGGAGAATAAATAAACAAAGAAGATATTACAATTTTTCAACCAAATTAAAACTAATGGGCTTGGATATTATACTGGGGAACTCAATATAATGCTTGTTGCAAAATTTCTTTAGCAATTAATAATCAATAGTAATCAGGTAGTAACCTTTAAAATATAAGACCTTCACTTAATGCTATTACTTCTGTGCAGTTTTCTAGCTAATTATATTCCCTGAAGTTTCTCCAATCAAATCTCTATCTTAGGCTCCTCTTTATATTTTTGTTATAATAATAAATTTTATATTCCATAGAAATGTAAATAAGACTTCAAGATTCAGTATATACATTTCTATGAAAGTGACAAATCTATTGGCAGGTAGAAATAAAAGCAAAAAATAATGTGCAACAATAACAAGTAAAGGAAAATAACAAAGATGCAAAAAGATTATGTAAACTCAATATATTATGATGATTAATCTTTGGGGATAATGAGGGAAAAGGGATACAACTAAAGAGGGTACACAAAAACTTTCACTTGCATACTTTAATGTTTGACCTGTAGAAAAAAAATAAAAAGATTAACAACCTATTTTTATTTGTAGATTTATAATTCTAATATTTAAAAGCAGGACATGAATACAATATTTCTAAACAACATGAATAAAGGCAAAATGGGCTACTAATCATAAAAAAATACATTGAAGAGAACACCATGATGTGAAAGAGAGCACGTGTTTATAAATTGAAATAATCAATGTTGTTAAAATGTCCACACTACACAAAGCAATGTATAGATTCAATATAATCCATCTGGCACTCTTCTCAGAATTAGGAAAAACACTCTTGGACCTTGTGCGAAAACCACCAAAAATCCTGAAAAGCCAATGCAAACTAGGGCAAAAAGAAAAACCAAGAGGAACTGAACTACCTGTATTTAAAATACATATAATGGTTTAGTAATCAAGGGAGTATTTTTCTAACATGAAAAGAGACACTAACAGCAATGGAACAGAATAGAGAGCCTAGAAGTAAACCCATAAGTTACAACTGATTATTCATAAAGACTTTAAGAACACATATGTATAAATGCATCTTTTTGATAAACAGTTCTGGAAAAATTGTATATCCACAGGCAGAAGAATGAAAATGGACTCTCATCTCTCACCTGTTATAAAAATCAATTCAAAATGTATCTGGAACTCTGAAAGTACTAGGAGGAAACAGGGAAGACATGTTTGGACATTGGAATAGGCAAGACATTTTTTGGACAAGAACACAAAAGCACAGGAAACAAAAGCAAAGGTGGACAAACAGGATTGCATGAAACTAATCAGGGTGAAAAAAAAATCACAGATTTGGAAAATATTCGTACAAAATTAATATCCAGAATATGTAGAGAACTCCAAAAAAACTTGATTGCAAAATTAATAAAAAATAATTTCAATGGTTGATATACCTACACATTTCCCAAAGGAAAACATATAAATGAAAAACAGGTATAGTATAAAATGCTCAACATCACTCATCATCTGGGAAGTGTATAAAAAACAGAATGTGCTATCACCTCAAATTATCAAGAAGAATAGCTGTCATCAAGAAAATAAAAATATAGTGAATCTTGATGATGATAGTGAGAAAGGGAACATTTGTATATGCTTAGAACAAAAACTAATATAGCCATTGTGGAAATTGGTATGGAGATTTCTCAGATAAATGGAGAACTGCAATATTGGCCAGCAATCCCATTTCTGGGTATATATCTAAAGGAAATGTAATCAGTATGTTGAAGAGATAAATTCATTTTTATATATTTTTTTAACAGCAGTATTCACAGCAGCCACAAAAAGGAAACAAAATAAGTATCCATCTAATGATGAGTAAAAAATTGTGGTCCATATACACAACAGAGTACCATCCAGCCATAAAAATATAGCCCTTGGGCTGGGGTTATGGCTCAGTGGTAGAGCACTTGCCTAGAATGTGTGAGGCACTGGGTTCAAACCTCAGCACCACATAAAAAATAAATAAACAAAATAAAGGCATTTGTGTCCATGTGCAACAATAAATAAATAATTAAAATACAGCCCTGTCATTTGTGATAACATGGATAGACTTGGAGATCATTAGACTAAGTGAACTAAGCCCTGCATAGAAAGATAAGTGGTATCACTCCTGGACATCTGAAATAGTCAGTCTCATAGAGTGGAGAATAAAATGATGTTTATCAAATCCTGAAGATTAGAGATGGCTATGAAGAGGCTGACTAAATAGGAGCAAGTAGTTCTGGTGTCCTATTGTGCTTTAGGGTTACTAAAAAGAACAAAGAAAAGAAAAGTAATGTATATTTAAAAAATTTAGAATGAAGAAATTTGAATGATTTTAACATAAATAAATTATAAACATTGGAGAAGACAAATAATGTTTAACCTGAGTTACATATACATTTATTACATGTATACATTCAATAAACATTATAGTATCACATAAACATAGATTTTTATGTTTTTACTTATCAACTTAAAGCTAATTAAAATTTATATCATGGCTTGTAGACTTTCTGTCACTTAAAAAAAGATTAAAATATATGTGGATTGTAAAGAAAATGTTATCAATGTGTCACATACAGTGCCTAGTAAGGTCTTAGAAATGCTTTACCTAGTACTTACAATTTCTGAATTTTTTAACATCTCCTCATGTCATTATTCTTGGTATCACTGGCTTATCTCTTACTCTTAATAGCATAGCACCAGCTCATCCTACTTTATATTATCCTTCCTAAGTACTGATTTTATATAGGGAATATGAGACATCAGTTATGGCCTCTTGAGAAAAGAGGGAGAAATGAGAGGGACAGAGGGACTGGTATAAGTCACTAGGGTCTTGAGTTGAACTGACTTGTGGGCAGTTCAAGTAATATGGATAGTCTAATTGAAAATTAGTTGAATATTGACTTCTAAATATATTTTAAGAACAAGTAGCAGAATACTGAATATCTTATCCAAATAATCAATAGACCTGAAGACTAGAACTCAGTTCAAGTTCTCTTAGATTCATTCCACATGGCCTCTGTTTACACTATGCATCAAATACTTTTCAGTAGGATAAATGACACTTAAAGAAGGCAAGCTCACCAATTGCTAAGAATAATTGTACTGCAAAATTAGTAAGAGTGAAGAAATGTGCTTTTAAGAAGTACATCAGATTATTGATAACTGAAATGAGTACAATTAAAGTGAAACATTAATTGTGAAACATATGAACTCACATAAATCATGCAGTCTCATGGCTAATGTAGTTACTTGTTCAAAAACAATACAAAAACCTTATCAAGGACATATTTACTTTTTAGCAGATCCTCTTATGAATCCCACAATAAATTTGAATGATGAAAGCATCTCAAGGCTCACAATTAAAAATAACAATGAAACATTCTTTATTTTCAGTTGAATTCTGATGACCCCCTAATGATTTAAGATTAGACCCAGCAATACTATTACAATATAATATGTTCTGCACTTTGCTCTTCTAATATGACACTTTGTAAGTTTTGTAGGAGTGTGACAACAGACAAAATAACTTATTGCAAGCTCTCAACTCTAGGGAGTCTATTATCTTGGTCTCACTGGTCAATTGTGATGGAAATACTTAAAACATGGATATTGAGATAAATTCATTTCATTTAGCCCATAAAATGATGACAAGTCATATTTCAAAACAGTAGATGTTTGAAGTCTTCCAGTAATGAAATAGAAATAACCCTAAGCAAAACCAAATATTTTATTATAAGTTAAACATTATGAAAAAAAAATGATGAACATAAGCATATGTAAGTACATCAAAGTTTTTGCTAATGTTTTCATACTTTCAATTGCCTCTATAAACAGAATTTTTGATGTAAAAATTCAATGTAGAGTTACTGAAAATATTTGAAGGAGTGAAAGTGTTTAATTTTAGATTTAGTTTTAAAATCTCAATGCACATGAAAATAAACAAAGCAGCATACGTATTGTAGTTGATGGGAAATGATCTATAGTTTTGAGAAAGTGTGGCATTAATCATACTGTCATTAAAATCATGTTGTAAAAGATTAATCTACTTAAAATATCTTGCTTGTGATTTCTCTGTATAATACCATTCAGAGTTACCTAGGATATGGCCCAGAGTTTTAACTAGAGCATACATGCCCCTTGGTTAATCTAAATAGCATTAGTACTTGACTTGTTGAGTGACTTCAGCAGCAAGTGTTTTCTTTCATGTCCTCAAAAGTGTCTATGTCTTGTTTCCAGTGTTTTGAACAAGCTAGTCACTATACACACAATGTTTTCTTATCCCCTCCCACTTGACTTTCTGTCCTGATTTTTCCAAGGAACTATAATTTTCTAATGATATTCCATCTTCCTAGAGAGCCTTCATGGTTCTTTTATATTTCCAAGCCAGTCTCTTTATTCTTTTGTATAGTCTAACTTCAGTTTTTATCTTATTTGCCTCTTTGGATTTCCCTTTTGCAGACAAGAATATAAACTGCATGAAACTAAACACCATGTAAAACAATTCACTCTTGATTCATTCCCCAAACCACATACATACTAAGAACTCAGGAAGTAACTCCATAAATATTGACTTCATAAATAAATGAACAAACAAAAGTTAACTTGAAAGGGTGAAACAAAAATAATCATACTGTGGAGATGGCCTTATAGCACATGTGATTCCCATCTCCTTGTATTCATGCCCTTGTGCAATTACCCTTCCCCTGAACTGTTGGTTGGACTCAGAGATTTATTTTTCTAACCAATAGAATATGACAAACATGATGGTGTGTTACTTCCTTTCATGTTGGAGGAGAGAAAAAAGACTGTTGACAGAGTTGCTGATTTTGCTGAAGCAAAGTGCCATGTTAAAGGAAGCTGCTCATATTGCTGAAGGCAGCCTCTGTCCAGTAGCCAAAAAGAAACGAATGCCCTTAGTTCAGTGTGATTAAATAAATCCTGCCAACAGACACATAGGTGAGCTTCAGAGTTCATTCCTCCCCTGTTGATCCTTCAGAGGCAGCCCCAGCCTTGGTGTAGACATTGTGTGCAGCACCATGAGTGACCTGAAGCAGAGGACCCACTTAAGCCACAAGTTGACTCATGACCCACAGAAACTGAGAAATAATAAAAAAGTGTTGTTTCGAAGCCATACATTTTGTGTTACTATTGTATACTGTTGTAGGTAACTTAGATTGTAACAGAGAGTCTGGACGGAGCAAGTTTCACTGTTTTATATAGAGAAAAATGAAAGTAGAAAAGAAACACAAAGAAAAGAAAAGATGGAGGATGTTGGATTTGTGCAAAAAAGACAATTTCTGCTTGTGTTTATCAATCCCCTTATATTATGTTGTCTTACATTTCCTGTGCTTGTGTATCAATGATATTTTATGACTTAAGTGTAAATTCCTGCTTTTATTGGGCTAGTTTTTATATTATTTATTAGAATTGAATTAACTTCAACTAAGATAATGTCAATTTTTATATAATTAATAATATAAGCAATGTTTAAATAACTAATCAAAAAAGGAGAAAATATATGGGTACTTAGATGATACTTAAGGGTTAAGATATACTTTTAGAAAAAATTATAAGCACAAGATAGATTAAGAAAAATATGATATTGAACAAATGCAATTTGGAGTGATGAGGCAGTGGTGCTCATTGAGGAGACAAGGAAGTGAGTCTAATTATTTAACCCACTGGATAAATAAAATCAATGCAGTGGTAATTTGGTTGATTAAGCATCATTTTCCATTATAATGTTCTATGTAGCTCAAAATAGCTATGTATTAGTTAAACTCATTTGCATGAATGGGAAGAAACCTCAAATTGATTTAATTGACTTAGGTTAAAATAATAAGGGAATAGGAATTTCCTGAGGAATTTAATTTCATATCAAACAATTTTACTAAAACAAAACTATGGGGAAGAAGTGAACACCACTATCTATTGTAAACCATCCTCTGAATAATGAGAACTTTATCTCTTGCTTTTGATTCTCTTTTTATAATAGTTTGATTCTAATTGAAAATTTTGTTCATGAAACAGAAAATGTGACTACCAACAGTATCAGAAATTTGTCTTCTATACCCTTGGGTACCACCAGTAACCTCAGGATTCTTATGGAGGACACTCAGTGACAAAGATAAAGTGTATATGTCTGGGCCCATCATCAGTCACATAAGAACCCAGCATTAGTAGTGGCCATGTGAATTTTGGACATAGGAGTTTAAATAATAAATGAATTCTATGTTAGAAATAGCACTGGAAAACAAAGGCAACAAAATTAAAATTTAAAGAAAATTTATCAACTTAATCAACAACTAAAATCAATAAAGTGAAAAAACAACACAACAAATGGAAAATTGTGAATCACATATTTGATAAGAGGCTGGTATCTACTATATAAAGGACTTTTATAATTCAACATTAAAAATGCAAACAACACAATTATACTATTGGTCAAGGACTAGAATAAATATTTGTATCTAAAGATATACAAATAGACAATAAGCTCATAAAAAGGTGCTCAATATCAATAATCGTAAGAGAAATATAGATTAAAATCGCAATGAAGCTGAGCACACAGGGGCATGCCTGTTAATTCCAGTAACTTGGGACCCGCGTACAGGAGGATCATAAATTCCAAGCCATCCTCAGCAACTTAATGAAATCCTGTCTCAAAAATTAAAGTAAAATGGGCTATAGACATAGCTCAGTTGTCAGGTAACCTGGGTTCCAACCCCAGTGCAAAAGTAAGATAACAATGAAATATGTCTTCATAATGGGATAATACTACTAATAATAATAGTAATCAGGAAAATAAGCCTGTGTTGGCAAGGATGTGAGAAATTGGAACCTTAGAAAATTGCTGGTTTGAATATAAAGTTGTTTAGCAGCTATGAAAACCAGTTTGTAATTTTCTCTAAAAGTTGCACATAGAACTGTCACATGACCCACTTGTTCTCACATTTATTTCTAAAATAACTAAAAAGAGGCATTCAAATACTTGTATATGAAAACTCACAACTGCACCAATTCTGGTGGTCATAATCCACATTGACGTGTTTACTTATAACTTAAGTGAGCATAGGATATTTTATGGTAGATAGATTCTGCACTAGGATCATATTTGAAAAGCATAGATGAAATGATTCATCAGACTATATTTGATATATTTTTTTAATATTTTTAAATCTATGACAATTTGAATACCACTAAAGAATGATATTTTTCCCAAACTGGGCCACAGATACTGAAGGCTTTTACCACAATATTTTTTTCAAATTATTTTGAATTATATCAATATTATTGAGATAAAATAATCATGTACAACTTCATATACAAAAATTACTGTTCTCACATAAGTTTTGTTTGTGTGTGTGATGCTTATAATATTTGATTGCTCCACTTTGTTTTTTGCAAAAGTATTGACATAAGACAGATGAGGCTGGACACCCAAGGGATTTTCAGGAAGCAGGTTTATTTTAGCTGCAGCGAATCAGAGGTACTAAAGCCTAAAAATCTCTGGACTCTGAGTCTGGCCGTTCTTTAAACTGTATACTCAGTGGGTTGGTTACATCTCAGTGAGTGGGTACATAACAATTAGTCTTTGTTCAATGTTCTTTGGCAAGGCAGATGTTTTACAAGATTTTTACCAAAAAAAAAAAAAAAAAAAAAAAAAATCACACATAGTATCTTTTGCATAGCAGCAACAAGCTCTCTTTGAGCCAGGCTATCACACCTTTTGTCTGACCACAATGCCCTCTACAGAAACCCTGCTGACATCCTATTGACACTCTTTATAAAATCTTTGTGACAAGTAGCATAATTATGGGGAGGGTCTTTAGAGAAGTTTATTTATGGCAAGGGTCGTTTGGGTGGGGGTCCCTGGTCTGCTTCAGAATCTTGATAACTCATTATTCTATGGTGTGTGTGTGTGTGCACACATGTGTGCATGCAAATATAGAGAATCATTGATTTGAGGCCTAATAATCCACATTTTCATCAACTACATATACATTGAAGAGTGTAACTCCAGGCCAAAAGTTTATATGTGGTTTTTACTCTTCAGGCTTAACCATATATAATTACAAAGGCCTCCTGAGGTAAAGGCCTTCTCCACCTCCACTTTGTACTTAGTATTTCCACTCTGATCTCTTTCGCTTGTCCCTCCTTATCATGTTCCGCAAAAAAAGAAATAAAAGTTAGGAGCCTTTGCGTTGAGGTTTCTTTGGCAATGAGACAATTGCTCTGTGGGGTCAGTGGGATAAATAATATATTGAAGGGGATAATGATTTTCCCTTTTGTCTGTACAACCACAGTAAGTGATTAAAGGGTTAACTTTAACTTTCATTATTTTGCCTTTTCATTTGACTATTCTTCATGCCAGACAGCTGTTTGCTTCATCTTAAGACAGCTCTTTATACTCCATCAGAAATTCTCATACAGATTTCTACAGGATTTTTGAAAGTCAATATATTAGAATAACTTCAATAAGTCAGGATCAGATAGTACACTTAGATCAGATGCTCTGCGCTCTGAAGGAATTCCATATCTCCCTCACTCATCTACCTGTGCTATGCATCTGGCCTCTGGCCTCTGGCTGCCTGTTTGCTAAATACAAACACTTAGTGAGTCTGGGGTGTATGACATCCTTCTCTCTCAATTGCCCCCTTTCACCTACCCTCTCTGGTAATCATAATCAATTGATACTAAATCAACAGAGCTAGCTCCTTTGTCTGGAGTTTGGATAACCTCAGAGGCATAATGCATGCTGCAGATCTCTCCAAATCAGTGTATGATGAAGCATTTCTAGACACGTCCTTGCTTGGCTTCTTGCTTCTCCCTTGTCCTGCTTCTTTCCCCTCAGAGCTGTTCTTAATAAATCCCTGGTGCAGGAATTCTCATCTCACCTTCTGCTTCAGAGGGCTCTGACACAAACAAGATATAAAGTAACAATTAAAGATAGACAATTTTCCAGCCCCCCCCCTTTTTCCCCATAGAACTATGAAAATTCATAAAAAACTGACAAATTTCTGGAAAAGGTTTAAAGAAGCTAGAATAATTCTGATTCAACCAATTAGTATAGCATTACTTTAAAAGGTAGAAAGCACAATTCAAAAAGCTGGAAGAAACGATTTTAAAATTGTTCACCATAAATAATTAATAGATTTTGAATGGAGTGAATATTTTTAAACTGATTTAAATATTACACAATGTAAACATTTAAAAATTACATGGTTACTTTGTATACAACCAGAGATATGAAAAATTGTGCTCTAAATGTGTAATAAGAATTGTAATGCTTCCCACTGTTACATATAAATAAAAATAATTATTTTTTAGTGGTAACAAATTTTTTTAAAAGTAGAAATATTTTTATTCCCCTCTAGAAAGACTTCCATCCCAAATGTTTTTCAGCTTTATTTTATTAATTTTATGATATACATACTTATATGTGGGTTTTTGTGTTTATCTACGTATATACATATGTGTGTGTGTCTCTCTGTGTGTGTGATTATGTTATTTAAACTATTGACTGTATAAATGTCAGTAAGTCTTAAAAATAGTTTGAGCTGGGCTCTGTGGCACAGGCTTGTAATCCCAGTGACTTGGGAGGTTGAGGCAGGAGAATTGTGTGTTTAAAGACAGCCTCAGCAATTTTAGAGGTACTAAGCAACTCAGTGAGACACTGTCTCTAAATAAAATATGAAAACAGGGTTGGGGATGTGGGCCAGAGTTTAAGTGTTCCTGAGTTCAATCCCCAGTACAAAAAAGAAAAAGCAAGTTTTGAGAAGAAACAAATTTCATAGCCATGATGCTAAAATGGGACACAGATATGACAAAATACAAAAACTATTGTCCATACTTGCTACTAGACCCTTGTCCAATTGCTCATCACTCAACAAGCCAACTGAGTCAAGAAAAAAGCTACTGAATCAAGTAAGGAAACTTTTTTAAAAAACTGGGTTAGAAAATAAAATGGGGGGCTCTTATCAAAAAACTAGTGGGCTGGGGATGTGGCTCAAGCGGTAACGCGCTCACCTGGCATGCGCGGGGCACTGGATTTGATCATCAGCACCACCATACAAATAAAATAAAGATGTTGTGCCCACCGAAAACTAAAAAATAAATATTAAAAAATTCTCTCTCTCTCTCTCTCTCTCTCTCTCTCTCTCTCTCTCTCTCTCTCCACCCCCCTCAAAAATAAATAAATTAATTAATAAATTAAAAAAGCTCATCTTACAGGGAAGCTGATTTAAGAATGGCTTATAATGACAGGTAATGGATGTTCCCAGACTGTAGGTACTTTTTCATAGTAGATGATGCATGCCTGATCCTAATCATCTTGTCATGAGATGTTTTTCAGTTCTGCAAATATTAAGGAAAGAGATACTTTATTTTGTCTGGCTATTCTTGTCATTGATTAATTTGGTGCATGGTTCCTAACATATTACACAATGGATAGGCTAGAGTGAGTAGCTTTCTCTGGCCCTTTGCTGATCCTCCAACTCATGAGCATCCTCCTTCATATGAGAAAAAATATACTTCATTTGACTAATGTAAAAGCAAAGATCAGGTAAGGCCAAATAGAGAGTAGGGCATGAGATCTGGTCTCAATGCTTAGCTTCGATCTTACTTGGAACATTAGAAATCAAATTTTTAATAAAATATTAGCAAATACATAAAACCCACTATTTCAAAAAGTAGACACTCAACAAAGCTAGCTAGTTTTTATTGTAACAATAAATAATATTTTTAAATTAGAAAATACATTAATATATCTCACCAAATTAAAGAAGTAAAAAAAATAATTCCTGATCATGTTGATATATGAATCTGGTACATTTATTTTAATGAAAAACAAAAAAGCTTTACTTCACTATGATAGAGATATTCCTTAAGATATTGCTTAGATGAAAATTAAAAACTTTTCCAAGAAAATCAACTAAACAGTGTATCATTAGAACTAATTGGAGAGATTAATATAAAGCAAGACAAATATGAGATTGTTAAAAATATAAACCAACATTTAAAAATATTATGTAAAGATCCATATATATTTTTTATAATCCATTAGAGCAAATATTAATATGCAATGATACAAGCGAAGGAAGGAGTGACATTATAGAGTTTGGTTCTCTAAACTCACAGAGGTTTCATGTTGTAAATATGTCAACTTATTTATATTAATTTTACATACTTATTCTTCTAGATTAGTTTTTTAAAGGATCAATTTCAAAAGCTAAAACTGTTGGGAGTTTTATTGAAAGATTGTTATTATAAAATTTATAACATATAATAAAAATTTATAACATATAATAAAATTTATTATTTTTTAAATAGGAAAGGTGTTTAATGAGGGTGAATGAAAAATTTCTAGAGTTATACATGTTAATTTAAATTGAGCTGATATAATTTAAAAACTTTATATGTTCTAATTAGTTATACATGACAATAGAACACATTTTGACACATTGTACACAAATGGAACACAACTTCTCATTCCTCTGGCTGTATGTAGTGCAGAGTCACACCAGTAGTGTAATCAAAAATGTATATAGAGTAATAATGTCTGTCTCATTCCACAATCCTTCCCATGCCCACAACCCTGTCCCTCTCCTCAGACACTTCACAGAAGAAGGAATATAGTCGATCAACAAATATATGAGAAAATGTTTATCATCTCTAGCAATTAGAGAAATGCAAATAAAAACTACTCTAAGGTTTCATCTTACTCCAGTCAGAATGCAATTATCAAGAATACAAGCAACAACATGTGTTGGTGAGAATGTAGGGGCATTCACTTCACAATAGCTCAACTGTGGAACCAACCTAGATGCCTTTCAACAAATTAAGGGATAAAAAGCTATGATCAATAAATATATTTATATATAAATTTTATATGACATCTTATTAGATATTTAATTATTTAATAAAGGTACCCTGAATATTTTCTCATATAAATTTCATTAATTCCATTTCATAATTAATTCCCTAAATATTTTTTTTATTTCCTAGAAAACTTTAATAAAGCAACAAGAAACAAGAGTAGAAAATTTACCAATAAATGAGGTAGAAAATTATAATAGGAATTTGCATTTCTTTCAATCACTATACTGAGTATGTGAAAATATTTCATTTATAAGTATTTTTAGTATTTGTATATACAAATACTAATTTTAATAATTGCATATACAAACTTAAAGGAGATTTCACAGCACTATACAAATGATGAAATTATTTGTATAAATTCTCCTAGAAATTTATATATATGTTTTATATATATAACATATATATATATATAATCCTTTCTAATACATCATTCATATGCAATCATAAGATTAGAAAAGTATGAAAAGATAAATTATTTTAAAGTGAAGGCCTAGACTAATTCCAAATTAGCTAGGAACTAAAATATGTACTCCACATGTTATTTAATAAATTAATAAAATAAAATATGCTTATTTTTATTATTAAACTCCCTTTCATTTTTAATTATATCCTGTTAATAACAAATTATAGCAATATCTCTCTCAATAGTACTGAAATTACAGTTTTGGGAAATTAGTGTCAAACAATATACATACACTAGGAAAATGACTGCTTTCAAACACATCTATAATATATCAATATTTTGGGGTATTTTAATTTTATTTTTTATTTTAAAATAAGTACTAATAATGCCCATAAATCTCCTAGCTATATAATTTTGAAATTATTATACCTCTCACCTCATTACATTGTATTTCTCCTAAAATAAAACATGAAATCTCATATTTAGAGTAGACCACAAAAATAGCTGTCATTTTGCTTAACTTTTTCTTTTATTAAGTAAACAAAAAGAAATATGATAATGAGCATTTACATCAGAATATTCCCCATCTGAAAAATAAAAGTATTTTAAATTTTAAAGATACATGTAATAAAATTATTACTACAAAGAATATTTAATCTGACTCATTAAAAGCTCTGAAGAATATTCATACAACAATTGGTGAAATTAGTATAGGGATTTTCATAGTCAATCAGATAAGCTGATGAAGTATTTTATCTTCTACTGGAAGGTAAATAACCAACTATATTTTAAGAGACTGAGAAAAAGGATTGGAGTGTGTCAAAGATGGCTTATGAATTGGTTTTGCACTTTAAGTGCCAGCCAACTGTTTTGTACTGTTCATTCCAAAGACATTGAGTTGTTTTCTTTCCTATAAGAAGTAATACAAGTTGGCATAGCTCAGGAAGAAAATGGGGCCCCTGATGATTGAATCTGATGTACAATAAAAGTTACAATCTGATTCTTTTCATTGTTTTCCTAGGCAGAAATTGGTACATGTAACTGGCTTCTCAGATCTAAATTTTAAGGAAGAAATGCATGTAAAAAGTTTGGAGAGAAAACATAAATGAATGCAACTATCAGGAGAAGAAAACAAATACTATAGAAAAGATAAATACATGTCATACATATTATAGTGCTATTTTTAATTTATTCTAACTCTGTATATAAAATGTTAAGATGTAGAAATTGCTAGTTTGTCACTTTTTTCCTTAATTAGTATTTTTCACTGAAATATAATATTTATTTTTGTTAGCAAGTTATTTAAAATAGTTTCTTTGTTTTCCATTTTAGTTTTCTTCCTTGAGACAATTAAATACAGTAGGAAAAAAGGAGTATTTGCTTCTATGGTTTCAATTTGCTTAGATGTAACTAAGCAGTGTTTTCTTTACAGTTAATATCATAGGAAAACATATTTGTAATAGTGTCAACTTTTGATTTTGCAATCATATTCACTTAAGCTATACTATGTCATCAAATTATAATTTATTTGAACAATAGGAGCAAGTTGAAAAAAATAAAACATTTTAAAAATTAGTAATTAAATGTGGTAAACATATACTGATATTAGCACCCCCAGAATCAGCTGTTGACTAATTAACTTCTTCATTTTTTTTTCTTTTGTACTAGAGATTGAACCCAGAGGTGCTTTACCACTGAGCCACAATCCTATCCCTTTTTGTATTTTATTTAGAGAAAGAGTCTCATGTGTTGCTTAGGGCATGGCTAAATTGATGAAACTGGTTTTGAACTTGCAATCCTCTTGCCTCAGCTCCCCTGGCCACTGTGATTACAGGCATGGGCCACCACACCTGGCTAATTAACTTCTGATACATACAAATTTTAATGTAATAATTTTATTTAGTAACTTTGTATTTATCCAATTTATACACATATATAATTTTATATGCATAGATTGCAAATGAGAATAAATTATTTTCTTCAAAAATTACTGTTTTATAAGTCATTAAAAAGTCAAAGTAAGCTAATAAGATATACAGATAAAACTCTTTTCTTGAAATTATTGTGAATCACCAGATCTGAAGATTATATCAGCTGTTGGAATGTTAGTAAAGTTTAACAACTGGTTCTCTAAGAAAACAAAATAAATATTGGCAGTGTTTGCTGATTCCATGATATAATGACTTCCACCATGGACAAGTTCAAGGTTAGCAATACTGCAGCAATGATTGTGGAGTTCAGAAAGGTGCTCATATGGGACTCTTGTGATACAATGCCAGTAACTTGGACACATTGCTGCTCCTGATGATTTCCTTATTATGATGAAATGATAGCAGATGATGATGAAATTATAGGGATCAGAAACATTAGAAAATCTGTAAATGGTCAGTGCTTTGATGACGCTGTGTAAGAGAAGGAGTTGCAAGAGTTGTAAGATCTTGATCTTACCTCAGCTGACCTCTGCCTTCCTATCCAGATTCCTTGCCTACCAGATCCCTCTGCTACATTCTACACTGATACACACCCTTTGGCTCTTCCTACAGTATGTTGAGTTTATTTCTCTCTTGGGATCCTGAAGTTTCTTGCAATATTCTGGTATCTTCAGTCCATATCATTGACAATACTGTTCACCTCCTCTTACACTTCAAGGGATGTTAATGTACTCCAAAGCACTTATCCTCTAAAATTGTATTATTTATTTTGAGTTCAGATATCCATTACCTGTCTTAATGTGATAAAAGTTCCCTGAAGGTAAATGAATCATTTTTTTTTAATTGCTATGTAAGAATACCGACAGGGAACTAACTCAGTAGGAGTTTTCTTGGGTCAGGACTCTGGAAAGGATTCTCTATATGGGGTCTAATTCAGAATAAAATTTAGATGTCAGTCATGCTTATGACCTCATAAGAGAAGCTCACTGGCTGTTAGAGAAATTCCTTTTTTTTCACTTATAGGATTGTGTTTACTGCTTTTTCATTGGTTATCAGCTAGAGCCATACTCAGCTTCTAGAATTCATCTACCATTCTTCACCATACAATAGTCTGTAGAAGTGGAAATTTGCTTCAGTTCCAACAGTAGAATCTTTCCCTTCAGACTAAAATCAAATGTTATATTAGTAACATAATCAGTAAATTATCTTTAGTATAATATATATATATATATATACACACATATATACATGTATATAAACATATACACATATATACATGTATGTAAACATATATAAACTTGGTTTGTCCCTGGATCTTGGCAGAAAGACCTTAAAACCCTTGACATTTCCTGGATGATAACTTTTTTATTCTTATTAGATGACTCCTTGGAAGAGGAAGGGATAGACAGCTTTGGAAAAAGCACCAGTCCCCATAAACACCAAGCACATAATGAGAGAATTGGAACATTCAATCCCACTTCCCAACCTTTGGTGACAGATGAGTGGTTGGGAATTGAGTTCAGTCATCAATATTAACTGATTTAATCAATCATGCTTCCTTATTGTAACTTGATTTTTAAAAAAATGGAAATGCAAGATTTAGGAGAAATCAAGGTTGGTAAACACGTTGACTTGCTGGCAGTGTGGCAGGCAGAAAGTTTGGCTCCACAGAAAGAGGATTTGGTGCTCAGTATCCTTCTGGACATCACCCTACATACCTCCTCATTGTGTCTGCTATTTGTATTTTTATAATTAGATTATAATTACAACTATAGTCCCTTTCTGAGTTTTGTGAGTCAATATGAAAAGAGTTCACCTGAGAAAGGTCAGAGATCCCCCGAATTCATAGTCGACCAGGAAGAAATGTAGGTTGCCTGGGGAATTCACTGCAGCCAGCCTCTGGGGTGTGAGACTGAAATACAAAACCTGGAATCAACTACCTGGATAGTGGCAGAATGTAATCAAACTACAGTACACCCACTTGGTATCAGCAAACTAAGTAACTTGTTGCTGTATTAAAAAAAATCAAGGCCTCTTTACTTTTGCTATAAAATAACCCAATTAAAAGAGCAAATGCAGTTGTTCTTCATTATCCAAGAAAAACAGGTAGAAGATCTTCCACAGACATAAAAGTGCAATAACTTTATTCTGATTTATAAACTGTTGTGATTTTTACACATAAACTGCTCAAAGTTCTCATATACTATGTAAATAATTATTATTTAGGGAATAATGATAAGAAATAAAAGTCTGTAATGTTCATTATATATATATATATATATATATATATATATATATATTTTAGTATAAAGAGCTCTATTTTTTACTCTCAGAAGTCTCATCCACCACTCAAGAAAATTAAATTTTACAAGGTACATACAATGAGAGGGAATCAAGGGCTACTTCAGAATTCTTCCAACTACAGTGGAGATGATGTCTAATATCTAAAAAAATGTTCGAGACATGATTTAGATTTGCTTCTTGACCCTTAATGTTTCTTATTTATGTATACATAAACAAAAAGTTATTTTGAAATAATTCCACTATTAAAATCATCCTACTCACCATAAATATATATAGGGATTATCCACATTGAGATCAATGTAGTAATTTTTTGGGGGGGAGAGGTACTGGGGATTGAACTCAGGGGCACTGGAACACAGAGCCACATCCTCATCCTATTTTGTATTTTATTTCGCGACAGGATCTTACTAAATTGCTTAGAACCTCACTTTTGCTGAAGCTGGCTTTGAACTTGGGATCCTGCTGTCTCAACCTCCCAAGCCACTGGTATTATTGGTGTGCACCACCACGCCCAGCCTTTCTTCTTTGTTAGATGTAAATGTTTGTACAAAGGTGACTGAAGAATCATCTAACTATTGCATTAATGATTTCAAAATTTTATGATTGGTAAATTGAAAAATGATTTGTTTCTTCAAAGGTCACTTTTTATTACAGGGAATGAGAGATATCACATACCAATTACCAATTCCTGTTTTCTATTCTATATAAATACACATATTCTAGTTGTTGCTGTTCTTTAAAGATAACAGAAGATTGTCTTTCAACAGTTGAGGACTTTATCTTTAATGTAAATAAAATAGTTACTGAAGTACTACCTGGAATGGAACACCTTTTTCATGAAGTAAAGAATCAAATTCAAATTAAAAAAAATATTAAATAAATGAGACAATTCTTGGAGATAGGTATTTACCATTCTCAAAAAATTTACTAGGTGTTATATGGGAAAAAATAAAAACATATTCTCTCTATCTATATACATATGCACATACATATATATAAACATAAATGCATATATACATACATAGTATCTGTATATTATATTTATATATACATATATAAACATAGTATATATATAAACACATATATATTACATATAACTTAAAATACATGTGTATGTATTATATACACTATATATATGGATATATACAATATGGATATATACAATATAATGTACTTATGGAGATATATATATGCCTAGTAGTAAATCCTAAACAATTGAGTTGATGACTTTTAATAAAATCATAACATTATTCATATCAAATAAAAGAATGTTTTTGAAGTCCTTGATATTTCCATTTTTTCCTCTGTAGACAAGTCCACATATTATATTTACTTTTAAAAAAATATATATGTAGTTAAGTATTAATAGGATTAAAATAGACTAGATTTATCTTTAACGATTTAATTTAATATCTGCAGGATGCCAATATGCTGTAGGGTAGGTTACCGGAGGGCATAGAATTTTGAATTTCCTTGAAGTATGTATGTATTTGTGTGTGTGTGTGTGTGTGTGTGTGTGTACGCGTGTATGTGTATGATTTTCACATTTTCATTTTTTCTGATCAGCTAATTGTATATCTGCCTGTTAAAAGACACTCAAAGTTAAAGATTGATAATATGGGAGAGATGATACCTCTGAGTGCTTTTGAGGATGTGAATTACATTTAAGCCTAAGGTATTACGCTGAACATGTGGATACTGACCCTGGGGCTGAACCATAACTCAAATTTTGCTGAGCTTTGACCACTCATTGCAGTGACAAATGGGACAGATTCTACAAACTGCTTCACACAAATAATGCTTTCAGATTGCTTGTTGTGCTCACTTGCAGAGCTAAAAGAACCATTTTTCTTCTAATCCTTAAGGACAAAAATACATTAGGTTTTCCACTTCTCATCCAATCGGTGCCATTTTTCCTCTCATGAGTAAATGGTTTTGTAGAATCTCTGTTAGTCATTGAAACTACTGACTTATGAAAGCCTCAATGCAATTTGGAACTTCTATATTCTCCATTAATGTTCAATACAGCACTTTAACCTTAAGTAAATATCAAGTAGTTCAGAATAAAGATGTCTTAATAATATTATTAATTAACTTTGTATAATTATTTTTAAGATAAGTATGACAATCAATCTATAGAAAAAAAATATCAAGGACTGCAAAACATAGATTTTATTTGATATAAATAAATATTATAATTTTATTAAAAGTCATCATAATCAATTATTTATTATTAGGCAATCCAGTTCATATGCACATACTCATGACCCCTATAATATGTACACATATTTAAAACTCTCATTTAATAATTTATAAATCAAATTTCTTCATATTTTTGAAGTTCATACCAATTGATATTCTATGATATCATTTTTAATAATTTAAGTAACCTTTTTATTTTATTCATTAAATCCATGCTTATTGAGGATTCTGTTTTACCTGATCTTGTGTTGTCTTAAAAATTCAAAATCTGTACTAGATCCAACTAAATTTGTCATCCAATAATGAATGAATAATGGAGTTATTAATAGATTAGTTTTTAATAGATTTATTTTTAACTATTTAAATTAATATCTGCAGGATGCCAATATGCTGTAGGGTAGGTTACTGGAGGGCATAGAATTCTGAATTGCCTTGAAGTGTGTGTGTATTTGTGTGTGTGTGTGTGTGTGTGTGTGTGTACATGCGCGTATGTGTATGATTTTAAGTAGAAAATTAATCAATGGAACTGTTAGTCAGCTTTCCATTGCTACGACAAAATACCAGAGAAAAACAAATTAAAAGAGGAAATGTTTATTTTGTTTAAAAGTTGCAGTCCATGGTGAGCTGCATTCATTACTTTTAATCCTATGATGAGGCAGAGCATCATGGTGGAAAGACAGTGGAGAAAAGCTGCCCAAATCATGACAACCAGAAGCAAAGAGTGAGAGAGCAGGAAGAGAGGAACAACTTACATTCTACAAGAACATGCCCCACTTGACCTATTTAACCCAACTAGGACCCAGCTAGTTTCTACTACATATCAGTAGTGCTGGTTACTAAACTTTCAGCACAATCATTTAGGGGTACATTTCAGATCCAAAATACAACATGATGCTCCTGGTTCCCAAAGACTCATGCCAGTTTCAAGAATCTCCAAAGTCATAGTAGTTCCAAAAGGTTTCAAAAGTTATTCTTCAGGTTTTTGACTCAGGTTGAAACATTACATCTTCCTGGGTCTTGAGCTAGTCAGGTTTTTTACAAGAACTTATATCATCAGTTCTCATTGTTGTTCAATCTTAGGACAAGAATGTGAATACTGTATCAGTTCTCTAGCTTTCTTCTTGCAAATGTATGTGGTCTTAGCTTTGATACTCACATTAGCTAGTAACTTATTATAAATGCATGTGTACCTATATGTATTATAAATACATACATACATATATATATATTTTTTTCTATAATGAACCTTGACTAAACCAATACACTTTAGATGGCAAAAGGCTTTCTTCAAGACATTGTTTTCAAATATGAAAACAAACCTTTTAACTATAGCTTCAAGTTTGATGTCTTGGGAAATTGTTTAGATCATAAAAAGACAATGGAGATTGAAAAGAAGAGAGGGTGAATGGGAAATAGAAAGACAGAAAAATGAATCTGATATGAATTTTCCTAACTTACATGAATATACCACAATGAATCTCAGCATTGAATACAAGTAGAACATGATGCATTCCATGTTTTTATTATTATGTCAAAATGGATTCTACTATTATGTATAACTAAAAAGAACCAGTGGCTTTTAAAAAACTTAATGTTAAATAAAAATGTTTCCACATAAATTATTAGAAATATCACAAATCATATAAATATGTGGTCATAGTCAATACACCAATCTAGATAAAAAAAATATTGTCAATTATTAAAAAAAAAGAACAGCATATTCTATCAGGTATTGAATGTCACCTTATCTTATGTTGACTGCTTCTGTTGCAGATTACCCTCTGCATTTGTGTATTTTTTCACATACAATACAGTGTGGCAGAGAGGAACTTGGATTATCAACTGGCATATAACATATTACTAAATGGCATTTCTTTTGTTTGTCTAATTAGTGATTTAAAATGATTCAGAATATTATATTTCTTTTTTTACAAGCTTCAGACTGAAATTGTCCCTTTTTATATCACAATTTTCTCATAAAATGCCAGGCATGATTTTATAACAAACTTCCTCATACAATAAAACAAACCTGCATAATAAATGAACAGAAAAAGCTTATAAACATTTCACAATATTTTATGTCTGAACTGTATAAACCACATTGTCCAATATTTACAACAAGAACAAATATGAGTGGAACGAATAACCTAGAATACATAAAATCTTCCTTTGATTTTTCTCCTACACCAGTTTAGCATGTTCATTCCAGTAAATGAGTCAGTAACCTATAAAAAGTTGGGGTAAGCTATCCTAGAAGGAGAATGTAATGTCACCTCTGTGCAATGCTACACTCCCTGATTTCAATGGCTTCTACTATCTCATATAGAGCTGACTCAATCAAGTAAATATGATACCACTGAATAATAGATGCAGGGTGAGAAAACCACCAATGAATTGTTAATGAGATTTCTCATTCACTGTCATTATGCCCAATAACAGAAATAAATATCTATTTTTTTAATTTTCTTTTTGATTGGAGATAGAATTCAGAGCCTCACCAAGCATGCTTTCTACCATAGAGTTACATCTCCAGTTCCTATTTCACTCATATTGTATATAAATCCTGTCCTAGACATAAAAAATGCCTAAATTTTTATGAAGATATTACATGTTCCTTCCAATTTCCATTCCATATACACAGAATATATTCAGCAATTTATCCAAGTCACTAATAGAAAAATATTCATACATTTTCATAATTTGAATTCAAATAAGTCATGTAATTATGTCTAATATGCCACTTCCAAAGTAGAAATCTTTATCTTAAACATCATAAATGTAATAACAGTACAATTATTATTATTTTTTAGGTATTTGGGAAAATGCATTTTATTAAAAATAAACAAAATGCTTCCCTTGAAAACTCATTTTCATATGAAAACACACATAGGAAATCCACAAATTTAAAACTAAATATCAGTACAACCACATTAAAATTATCATATGTTTGCCTGTGTACGGCCAGAAAATTGAAATGTTGTGCTCCATTTGTGTACGAGAAATTGAAATGCATTCATTTTTATAAAGAAAATAAAAAGTTTTGGTAAGTCCATATTTTGAGGAAATATTCATGGATAACATGACATAATATTTAGACTTTGTTTCAAAATCATGAGTGGGGAGTGGACTGATATAGGTTAAAATTGCAATAAGATGATAATTGTTGAAGAATATAAATATGTGTTCATATAATTTACTTACTTATGAAAATGTTACCATGAGTTTTATAGTGAGAGTAAAATTTTTAAAAGTAAAAAAAAATAAATGAATAAATCATCATATATGAAGAACGTATTATTTTCCATTTAGCATTGGCAAAAATAAAAATGTTTGCATCAAATAAATGATAAAATTATGTATATCTGTTTTGTCATATTACTGGTAGTGAGCTTCTTATTACAAAGGAACAACAAAGTAATATGAGCATTGCTTTTATTTATCAATAAACAATTAAAATGCATTTTATAGTAAATTATATGCTAAAATTAATGTTATTTTATGTTAAATTTTAATTCCTTTTGAAAATAAGTTGTAGGAATATAAATATGGGTGAATTATGCCATTCAAAAATTCGTATGTTGAAGCCCAAACCTCCAATATTTCCAAATGTGACTGTGTTTGAAGATAAGATATTTAAAGCATTTAATAAGTTAAGATCATTAATGTGGGCCCTAGCTTAGAATGCCTGGTTCCACATAAGAAGAGATCAGAAGTTCACACACAGAGAGGACCATGTGAACACAGAGCCAGAAGGCAAACTAATACAGTGACTTTTCTAAACTTTTCTTCTCTCCTACATAATCACCTTTTCTTTTAATATGTGCATTGGTTTACCAAGGCTGCCAAAACAAAATACCACAGAGTAGGTTGCTTAATCAACAAAAATATGTTTCTTATTTTTCCTAAGGCTGGAAGTCCATATTCAAGGGGTCAAAGGGTTGGATTTTCCTGAAGCTTCTATCCTTGACTGGTGGATCATGTATTCTATGTCTTCACATGGCCTTGTGTATGTGTGTGTGTTTATTTAGAGTCTGTCTCTTCCTGTTATTAAATGAATACTGGTAATACTGGATTAGGGCTCCCAAATCAGGGTGACTTCATTTAACTTAAATGTTTAAAAACTTTTTATCTAAATACAGCCTATCTTTTTAGGGTTAGAGCTCCAATTCAGCAATTTGAGATTGGATATAATTAAATCCACAAGGTTATCCTTATAGACATGGTTGCTTACCTGTTTATTTGATTTGAAACATATTGTGTATGTTCAGGAAATGAAAAAAAGATTAAAAATTTTGCAAAAAAATACCCAATTCTGACACATGCTCTGAAACCTATTTCTATTATGTTATGAATAGCCAATCTGTAGATAGTCTTCCTTTTCCTATTATTTCAAGATGCAAAGCCAGCATTTGAGTTCCCAAGAGAACATCTGCCTCCTTTAAAATTCAAACTCATTAACCTTATATTTTTGTTTACATGATAGATTATATGATAGCCCCTCTCTCTGAATGCACCCCTAACCCACTTTGCACCTTTTTTGTTTTTCAACTGTGAGAAAATCTTAGCACTCTTTTTACTTAAAATTGCCTCCCATTTGAGTCTCATGAGCTGTGAAATACAGTTTGGATACAAGGAAGATAAATAGTTTTCATTTTTTAGCCTACAGAAAATGGTTTGTTCTGCTCTGGGAACTAGTAAATCTAAAAAGCACCCTGACATAAATTCTCTATTCTTTTAATAATGATAAGCATTTAAGTGAATGGGTGAATTCCTTCAGATTCCATGTAATTTATCAAAAAAATCTTATTAAAGATGCAATGCTTTAGACAATATTTAATATCAGTCCTTCATTTAAGATTAAACACTTTATCTAAGGAAGCTTTTGATAAATATTATAATAATTTATAAATTAATATTGAATATTTATTCTTAGTATTCATTATATACATATTTTTGTTATTTAATTTTAGATTTAGAGAAAGCATTTAATCGTTCTATAGAAAAATATGAACTATAAAGTTTTAATATTGAATCCTTTTTATTCCCACCCTTTATTTGCTTCGTTTAGCATAAAATAGGTATGTGTATAAGTAAACATAGTGCCATTAAGTGTGCATATTTAAGAAAAAGAATGGTTATTCTTGCCTTTCATTAACTATATTGATATGATCAGATTACTAATTTTATTCATACTTTTCCTTTGCCTGTAATACATAGTGGTTGTGGAGTTAATAGGACTATATTTAGTAAAGCATAATAATTCAATTTTAATCAAATTTTTGAATTTTTAATTAACTTATTTAATACTGTCATCATCTATCAATTCAACTACCAAAAGACCTCTTAAGTGATATATCTGTTGTGTGTGTGTGTGTATGCGTGCATGTACCCATGTGTGAGTATATCACTGTATATATATACTGTGTGTGTGTGTGTGTGTGTGTGTATATATATATATATATATATATATATATATATATATATACTGTACATTAATAGAAAACAAATGGTTTTTCTTTTGGGTACTGAGGATTGAATGCAAAGGCATTCTACTACTGAGCCACATCTCTAGCCCCATTTTGTATTTTTTTATTTAAAAACAAGGTCTCACTGAGTTGCTTAGGGCTTTGTTGTTGCTGAGGCTGGCTTTGAACTTGTGGTCCTCCTCTCTCAGCCTCCTAAGCCACTAGGATTATAGGTATACAATGCTGTGCCCAGCATGAGAACGTATCTTTAAATAATATCTATATGTTTAATGCAAGCTGAAAGAAACAAGAGACTGACCAAATAACTAAAAAGAAATAACAGTAAATAAAATCTCAGTACAGGGCTTTGAAAATTTCTGATTTATCTAATTAGAATATTTTCCTGAATAAAATGCACTTTCACACTTCTAGAAAAATCTTGCTATGCCTGCCCTTCACCAGGTATCCTCCCACCCTTTCTAAAACTATGATTAATTTGCCTATTTCTATTTTACCATCATCCTCAGCAGTTTTTCACAAGCTGATTTCTCAGACTACATCCAAATGTAGTTTGCCATCCAAACTCCAGTTTTTCATCTGATACAATGTGTATATCATAGACTGAATTATAAATATTGAGTACTCTGTGAAGATTTAATTATATACACAACCTTCCTTGGAACATAATAATTCTTTCTTCTTTAAAAATTTTTGATATTAAAATATTCATATAAATGATTAATGCTTCTATCTTCCACCTGATTATAATTTTCATGAGTATAAGCACTAAGTTTTTTCATTCATATTATATCCCAAAAGTACAAAAGTTTCTAAAATATTAGTTTTTTAATGAGTACCTGTTGAAACAGAATAATAGCAAAAGAAAGAAACAGAGACAAGGGAGAAAAAGAAAGTACTTCAGGAATGGCACACTATCTAAAAATCTTATGCTCCATAAAAATAATGGAATTAACATACTGTAAAAGCACTTGAAACAGTCAAAATCAACTCTTTCAGGAATCTGAAAATTAGCCAAAATTTTACGGCAGTTCGAGGAGCATTTATTTAATTATAATTTTAAAAGGGCAAAACTCACTGAGGCCACTGAACTTTGTGGTGTTTTGCCTGACCCTATTTACATCCCTCTTTCCATAGCTCTATAGTAATCTTGAAATCTTCCAAGACAGCTTGCTTGCGGTCAAGTAGAGTTAGGAGACCAAGTATGAAGCTACCTAAAATACCATCACCATCAAAATATACTTATTTGACTAAGAGTTCTCAGCTCAAACAGCCGTAAGCCCAGGCCATTTGTCAAAAATAGTCAGCAGCAACTGTTTATCTCTGTAGTCTCTCTCGAGAGTGACACAGCTGATGCAAATTGGAGATTGACTAAATAAGTGTAAAACAAAACAAACAAAAAACAAACAAACTGACAAACACAGAGCACAGAAGGCATTGTTAAGTCCTGACACCATTTTCTTGGGAAACTAGGTCATACACATGTTCAAGGATCCACACTTGCCAAGGAAAGACCTGAGTAGGACTTAATCTTGTACTTTTGGCTGAATGTAGAACCAAGAAGTGAAAGCTGAATGGAAGATGGAAGATGCAGTGGTGCTGAATGTATGCCTGATGCCCACAGAGCCACTCAGCAAATTCTGGAATATTTTTTGGTTCAAGGTGTTGGAGGAAATCTGTTGACAATCATTAACTGACTAAGATAAATGAGTAAAGATGTCAGTGGCCACACACAACAGACAATACAGAGATTTTTTTTTTTTCCTGGGAAAGTTTTAAACAAACAGCAACAGCACAGACAGGTTATAGGGAAAAGGGAGGAATCTAATCTCTTCAGAAGCACACAATATTTTAAAATGTTCAGGTTAAAAAAAATAATAATAACAAAGAGGCTTACACTGAAACAGGAACAGATGGCCCTTATGTAAGGAACAAATAAACAAACAAAAAATTCAATAGGAATTTTCCCACAGCAAGCACAGATTTTGAAATTAATATAAAATGTCTGTGATTCAGATATTATATTTATGTTCATTGAATGAGAGCAAACTCTGCTCAAGAAGTAAATAGAAAAAATATGCTAACAAATTATTACAAAATAGAAAGTACTCTAATGAAATAGAGTAATGGAGGTAGAAATTACAAAATCAGATGAAAGAGAATCTTTGAATTCCAAGAGTTCAACAGAAAAATAAATAAATAATCCATTTAAAAATAGATGATGGACCTAAATAGATATTATTCTGATAAAGAAATACAAATGGTAAACAGGTATGTGAAAAAATACTCAACATTACTAATTATCAGGGAAATACGTATCAAAACCACAATTAGATATCACCTCATCCCAGTAAGAATGATGATTATCTGGAAAAAAAAATTAACTAGTGTTGTGAGGGTGTGGGGAGAAAGAAACACTTGCACACTGGAGGCTTAACATAACAGAATTTTTTTGGCTTGGATCTGCAATGTCCATCAAAATAGCTCATGGTTGGAAGCATGATCCCAGTGCAGCAAGATTGAGAGATGGGGATTTTAAGCAATGATTAGGGCTTGGGTCTCAGGACTGGATTAATCCATTTGCTTGATTATCCATGGGTAATCAATTAATACAGATATAATTGATGATAGTATGGAAATTACTAACAAATTATAAGTAGAACAATGATATGATGCAGCAAACACATTGCTAGATAAATCACCAAAAGAAATTAAATCAGCATGTTGAAGAGACATCTTTTCCTGGTTTATTACAGCACCATTAACAAGAATCAATAATTGGAAATATCTGAACTGTCCATGAACTGATGAATAAAGAATTTTGGAAATATACACAGTGGAAAACTAAACATAAAAAAATATGTGAAATCTTCTTGCTTTGACAATGGAACTGGAGACCATTAAGTTAAATGCAATATTGCAGGCACAGAAAGATGAGTAGGACATGTTCTCACAAGTTGAGAGTAGAATGACTGTTATCAGAGGCCAAGGAGAGTAAGTGTTTGAGGTGATCAGACGGGGGAATGTATATCAATGGCTACTAAGTCACAGTTATGAGAAAGGAGTTATGGTGACCTGTTGTACTTTATGGTGACTATAGATAACAAAAGTGTACTGTACATCTCAAAAAGTAAAGAAAATTTCATTTGCTTTTACCATAAATCAGTGATAAGTATTTGAAGAGATAGATATGTTTGAACTGGTTCAAATATTACACAATGAAATGCATTACATAGCATTTCATTGATATGCACAATGTTTATGTCTATATGTATAAATTCAAAATAATTTTTAAAAAATTCTGGAGTAGTTTAATGCATTAACTAAAAGTAAAAATTTAGTGGAATAGCAGATTATTAGACCTGGAGAAGAAAGAAAGAATCAATTATTTTGAAGATAGATAAATTAAGATTGTGCAGTTTGAGTAACATAAAGAATGAAGAAAACAAAACAAATTCAGACTGGATTGCAATAACCATGCTGACTTATGCATAACAAAGTTCTCAGAAGAAGGGAGATAAAGAATGCACAAGATTCCTGTGGCTGCTGCAATATAGATTTAGTGGTTAACATAACAGAAATTGCCTTATCTTGGATCTGCAATGTCCCTCAAAGAGCTCATGGTTAAAAGCATGATCCCCAATGAAGTAAGTGGGGATTCAGAGGTGGGGATTTTAGGCAATGATTAGGGCTCTGACCTCATTCCCAGATTAATATATTTGCTCCATTATCCATGGAGAGCTGACTGGTAATGGTGGCAGGTGGGGCATGGATGGAAAAAGTAAGGTGTGCCCTTCAACTATATCTGTTCCTGTTCCATTGCTCTCTCTCCTCAGTCTTTGTTTCCTTGCTACAAAGAGTGGAGCAGTTTTCCTTTACCATGCCCTTCTGTCATACTATTTTTACCTTGAAGCCAGTCAGCCATAGACTAAACTACAGAAACCATGAGCCAACATAAATTTTCCCTAAGTTGTTATTGTCAGGTGACTTGCTCTCAGTAATTAAAAGCTGACTAACACATAAATTGTTATGTTTAAATGGGGTCACAATACTTGACGAGCTATGACCACGTAGTTCAGAAGATTTGAGAAGTGGTTTGTGGGAGAAGTTTGGAAAAGTCTGGAGATGCAGCCATAGAATGAGGTAAGCAGGACTTAGTGAGCAATTCTGGTATGAGCTCAAAAGATCAGAACACCCATAGGAATGCTTACAGTAAGCATCACCCTCATGAGGCTCCAGATGGGAATGAGTGCCCTAATGGAAATTGGGTTAGCCACCATTTATGTTATATTCAGTCACAGAATTTGTCTCTGTTTTGTCCATGTAGTTAGACTTTGTGTGAGACTGAATTTAAAGTGATAGACTAATTATCTGCAGGAGGAAATTTCAAGGCAGCTCAGCTGTCAGGTAATGAAAATGGTGTTGCTGATGGCTTTTAGCCAGTTTTACTGTGAGAATCAGGATAAAATGGAGGGGAAATACTTGAAAAACTTGAAGTGTGGCTAGAAAAGGACATCTAAAATTGATCCAAGGAAGATGTGGTTGCTGAAAAGATTGGCACCACTAAAAAGAAGCTGATTAATTTCCCAAAGAGGTGATAGGAAAGAAACATTTAAAGCAGTAAGGACTAACCGTAGCTCCCTGTTAGCAGGTTCAATAATGTAAGAGTGAAAACTCCTTTGAAAGACATTGCTTTCACAAGAGATTTTGAGGGTGCCCTGCTAACAGTGGTGTGCTTAGGAAATTATTTTCCCAGGATTCATTTTACAGTGATCAGCAGTCCAGGCATTCACCGTCTACTGTAGCTGTGGTCCAGGGGATTCTGCTACTGCCAGCAGCAGACCTTGGCATTATCCATGTGGTGCTGGTTCTGCAGTAATACAGAATGCTGGAATTAGGGGGTCATGGAGGCTTCCACTGAGATCTCAAAGGCAAGATTGGGAGACCAGGCAATATGCATGAGTGTCAGATTCCTTGCAGGCAGCCCCTGAGCAAGTGGTGGATGAAACTGTGAGAAAGGAGCCAAAATTGCAAAGGAGACCCAGGGAATTAAGAGATCCCAGGAATGTGGACCATCTTAGGAAAATGGTCAGAAGTGAGAAGAGCCAGGCCAAGAGGGAAGTCATGTGGGCAAGGCCAAAGTGTTTCCATTGCTCAAACACTTTGGAGCCCACATCTCACCACCACAGGCCCCAGTTGCCAGATATGGAGCTACAAAACTTTTTGCCCAGCCAGGTTTTGCTCTTGCTTTGTTCTTAACCATTCTTTCTTTGACTCCATTTCTTCCTTTTGGAATGGGAATGTTTACTGTGTACTATTTAAGATTAGAATTTTGTTACATGCTTTTTGAGATTTATACGTGTTCTCACCAAAGATTTTCCTTGGGTCTCAGAGACTTTGAACTTTTACTTTTGAATCATGGTGAAACTATTAAGACTCTGGGGACTCTGGAAAATGGATTGCATGCGATTTGCCTTCTTAGATTGGCAGGAGCTTTTGAGGGCTAGGGTGGAATGTTATGCTTTGGATATGGAATATCCCACAAAAATATTTTAGGTAAGGCAAGGAAGTAGCGTTCAGACCTGAAAAGATGGAATCATGAGTTGTTAATTAATCCATTTGATGGAGTAATAATTTGAATGGACTACTCACTACTGGTTGTTTACTGTGGGTTGGTGGGACATGGCTGGCAGAGGTGGGTCACTGGGGTTATGCCCTTGGGGACTATAGATTGCTTCTGGCTTTCTCTCTCTGTCTCTCCCTCCCCCCACCTCCCTCTCCCTGTCTCCACTCCTTTCTCTATGTCTGAAGTTGCCATGAGCTAGCAGCTTTTCCCTACCATATGCTTCCACCATGATGTTTCTGCTTTGCACCCAGTCAAGAATGGGCTAAACCTCTGAAGCCATGACCCAAAATAAAATTTTATTCACCTAATTTGTTCTTGTCAGGTGTTTTGGTCACAGGAATGAAGAGTTACTTACAATATTGATTCTGGGGGAAAAATTATTATCTAAATAAAATACTTTTTAATGAAGGGCACATAAATGATAAATTAAAATGGCTTGTTAGAGGTTAAGATATGCAAGAGCAATTCTAAGGCTGATTAAGGTACTTCCTAATTGTATTGAGAATCCCCGCCACCCCCCCCCCACACACACACACACAATTTAGCCCTAGTCTTGCAATGGCAGGCATTTTTTTTTTTAAGGTGTGTGTGTGGTGCTGGGGATTTAACCCAGGACCTTGAGCATTTGAGCATGCGAGGAAACTGCTCTACCAACTGAACTATATCCCCAGCTTAGGCAAATTCTTTATCACTGAACAACATGCCCAAACTGAAAAACTTCATGAAAATTAAATAACATATAGAAGCCAGAAGTGCCACATCAGGACATTGAAATACAAATGTTGACATGAAAAGTTACATGGATACTTACTTTCTTTATTTATCCAATACTTGACTTTAGTCTCCCACAATATTGTAGAAATGTTCTCTTATCATACCTACTTAATAAATTATAACAATGTCACAAATCACCACTGAAACCTAGTAGTAGACATTTTTATTTGATCTCTTCATACATATAGCTTTAAAACTTAAATCTCTCTAAATGTGGATATACTGGATAATTAGAATGATTCCTAAATCAAGCACATTCCAGGAAACAGACATGGCGTCAAAATTTTCTAGAAACTGAAAGTTAATGCTAACTCTAAAAAATTACCCTAATCCAATTCCAATTATATACAGGGCACATTTCTTACCTTTTTCCTAGCTTAGGTCTATACTGAGATATTTTTGGTTCTCAAAGACTTCAGAATGGAAGACTTTATATCATATATTACATAGGTATTAAATAATACCATTTATCGTTTTCTCTGATTATCTCATACATAAACTGAAAAAAAAAAACAAAATAATTATATGCCAAACTTTCTACATAAATACATTTCTTATGTATATATTACATAAGTATTTATATACTTATCTACAAACAATAGTTTTAAGTTTTGTTCTCAAAAGTCCAAATTTCCAATAATTAGTAAATGCAAACTCATACAAAAACATATACATAAATATATTGATATATTAGAAATAAATATAAAGATGTGATGTTCTCCCCATGATTACATTTATACTTGTGATATTCTACATGTGGGTTTATTTTGTTTTTTAAATTAAAATATGGTTGTATCATGAGGCATTTCTTAATTTCCTTCTGTGATCATAGGAGAGAATACATTCTTCATTTTGATAATATAAGTTCCAAATAAATCTTGTTAAATAAAATAATTTTTATAGAAAATTTTCTAATGAATTTGTTGCATAAACTTTAAATAAAGCACATTCTCTTACACTGAAAAATGAATACTGTCCTTCTACTCTTATGAGAATTGTGTGGGTGTTTTAAATTAGATTTTAGCCATGTCATAATGTGTTTGATATTGAAAATAATATACAGAAGAGGAATGTGAAATGTCATTTGTAAAACAATACATCAACTATATGTGTGCAATAAGCCCATTGTATTGTCTTGGCAAATGCCTGGCAGCTACTTCAGCAACACTTATTTCTGAGTAGCATCTGTGGGTCATTCAGCAGTAATGTTCTCTTTAGATTTTCAATGAATTGGCTGTATCAAATTGAATCTCAGTGGTTTTATTTTGGAAAAGTTCTTTAGAATCCAATTTTGCTTTGAACACTTTCAGTTTGTATCCCTAAATACATAATAGATGGTAGTCAAAAGCTGAATGACTATCAGGAGGAGTCATTTCCTATAATGTGCTTGAAAAGATATTCTGAAAAATCTGAATGCTATGGAAACATCAAAGATTTTATGTTAAATAATGATTAATGTCATTTTAAATGTATGTCTTTGATATGAATAAAGTCTGGGATATTCACAATCAAAAATTATACAGTGGGCTGGGGATGTGGCTCAAGCGGTTAACAAGCTCCCCGTGGCATGCTCGGGGCGCTGGGTTCGATCCTCAGCACCACATAAAATAAAGATGTTATATCCACCGAAAATTGAAAAATAAATATTTTTTTAAAAATTCCCCCCCTCTCTCCTCTCTTTAAAAAAAAATTATACTGGAAAAATCAAGCAAGCAAAGTGATATTTAAAGCTAATAAAACACTATGAGAATCCAAGACCTTTGATTTTTTTTAAAGACAGAATTGAAAAGAAAAAGCATGAAGTAGAATCTAAAACCTTGACATATATTCTGACCAATAAGATTTACATATTCATTGAAATAAAGAACTAGAGAAATAAAATTGATTTCTTAAAAGACAAAAGCAAAGAAATGTGTCTGCTTGACCTTGTTTGGGTTAAAGTTGTGAAAATGTCTCTCCAAATTAATTCACAAATTTTACAGCTCTGTCCTCTGGGTGTGTTTTGAACAGTAATTATGAAATTATATGCTCATCAAATAAAATATGCATATTTAATCTTTATCATAAAAAGTTAACTTAAATTGTTCCCACTAATATATTTATAGTTCATATGATTTTACTGTTTAGTTCCAGTAAACATCTTAAAAATTAATAAATATTATACAACATCCTCAAGGGAATAAGAGAAAATACTTCCCATCTAATTGGTTTATGAATTCTTACTACCAAAGGTTAACAAGGACCAGCAAAAAATAAATTAAAATAAAATAAAATTATAATTCTCTTCAATAAACATAAAGGTGAAAGTCCCATAAAAGCCATTAGCTGAAATAAACACTCCTGTAACCTCAGCACTTGGGAGGTTGAGGCAGGAAGATCACAAGTTTCAGACCAGCCTCGTCAATTTAGCAATATTCTAAAAAAAAAAATTTAAAAAGGGCTGGGAATGTAGCTTATGATAAAGTACCTCTGGGTTTGACCCCCAGAACCAAAACAAAACAAACTCCTATACAAAAAAATTAGAAAATCAATTATCATTCTATACAAAATCACTCCCAATTATATTTCTTAGGATTTATTCAAGATTGTCCTGGTAGATTAAAATTCATTTACACTATAAGAACAAAAACGAGGAAAATACAGTATGATAATCCTAATAGATTTCTAAAATTACTAGATAATATTTAATGTCCATATAGGAAAATAAATTTTATCAAATAAGAAAAAAGAGCCTATATAATTATAAAGGATATTGATGTAAAAAAAAAACTGAAACAGAAAAAACACACAGAAATAGGAAATGTCAAATATTTATTCTTAAAATCCCTTTAATCAATTATTGTATCAATTCATTTTTAATTATTGCAGTATATCAAGAAACTATAATGTCATTTTAAATTCAATAAGATAAAGAAGAACTATCAGGATCTCTATAAAAGACAATATTTCAGTTTTTATTTTTTGAAATTATGTTGTGTATATGAAACACCAAAGATATTCTTGAAAACAATTATAAATCTGAACTGAACTGGCTTATTTTAAGCCTGAAATAAAAACCTAAATTACATTTGTGTCTATAAATAAAGTTAAATAATGTAATTAAAGCCAAGTTATATAAAAAATATAAACAAGAATAAGGTTATTTTGAAATGAATTTAATAATATTGTGGTATTCACTCATGAAAAAATTGTATTCTCAATGACAATTATTAGAAAAGACCTAATTATACATACAAAAAATGCTGGTAGTTTGAAAGATCTATGACTATAAATACATCAGTTTTTTATAAGTTCATCAGCTGAACACAATTTAAAAATGCTTCAAGTAATTTACTTTTAATGGAAATTGAGAAGATGATTTTGAATATTATAGATAAAAACCATGATTCCAAGTTCAGCCAAGATGCTCCTGAACAAGTAAATAGGCTGAACTGTCTTTCAAGTTACCAGTTTATGTAGAATCTATAATAATTAAACTTTTGCATTATCTTTATGATTCTAGAAAAAAATAGACATGATTAATATTCAGGAACTCATAAATTAAATTGTAATAGTTTGGATGTGAGGTGTCTTCCAAACCTCCTATGTGAGACAATGCAAGAAGGCTTAGAAAAGAAATAATTAGCATATGAGAGCCTTAACCCTGATAGGGATTAACTGAAGGCTGGTAGGGTATGACTGGAAGAGGTCATACCAAGGAATGAAGCCTTCATACCAAGGAATGAAGCCTGCTCTCTATGGGCTGAGACTTGTGAAATTGTGATCTCCAAAATAAATTCTCCTTCTCTAAAATTGTTCATCAGGTCTTTGGGTCAGAGCAGCAAAAAAGCTGGCTGAAACACAAATATTCCTTAGGTTAACTAAGAATGCAGGTGAATATCAAGTTTCTATGTTCCTCGTAATAAACTGGTGTCCCAACCAGGCAGGAGGAGGTGGTATCACAATTCTACTGCTGGAGTACTGAAAGAGAACACTATTAATGAACAAATCTTTAACATCACATGTATCATCACATAATATCAAAATGTCCAGATTGTATTTGAACATCATTCATCAAGCAATATTCAGGAACATCTCAAGTCAAATAAATAAAGAGACCAAAAGGAAAAAAAAAAAGATGAAAGAGAGTGAAATTATCAGATAAGAAATTTAAGGTAGCTATAATTAAATGTTTCAATCAGTATGAGGCTGGGTCCTCAATGTGATGATGAAAGTGGGCCTAGTTGTTCATCCATCTTTAGACCAAATGGTGGCATACCCCTAAAAGGTTTGTGAGACTCTGGGCTCTCTGGATTCCTAACTTGCCATGTGATCTCTTTCTCAAAAACACCTGCTCCCAATATTGTTGTCTACCATGAGTTCATCATGCAGTTAGTGGGGTCCCTTGTAATTGCTTGCACAATGTGTTGAAACTTCTAGCTTTCTATTTTGAGTGAATTAATTCTCTTATTTACAAAGCTAGATTAATTCAGGCATTTCATTAATGAAAAATGTGATGATGTTGAGAAGTGGGTTCCAGTGCGTGGTCCTCAATCATATAGCCATATGTAGAGTCATAAAACACATCAACAAATGAATGAAGATTGAAATAGAAGGAAATTTACAATAATGATGTAATCAAATTATATGTTGATAAGGAAAAATATTTTAAAACTATCTAAATACTTGAAAACTAAATAACATATTTTTAAAATAGTCCTTGTTCAGAAGCAAAGTCTTAGGGGAAGAGTTTTTAAATGGAAACTAATAAAAATGCAGAATGTCAGAAATTATGGAAGAGAGTTAAATGATTAATTAGATAAAAATTTCCTCTTTACATGAGGAAAAACAGGAGGATCTAATCAATACTCTAAGTTCACATTAAATGATACCAACAGCAAAAACTAAGACAACCAGAATCCCAAATTTTGTGGAAAGGAAGGAAGGAAATAAATAATAAGGACAGTGGAGGAACTTTGGGCAAGGGAGAGGGAAAAAAGGGAGGAGGTATGAGGGCAGGAAAGATGGTGAAATGTGAGGGACATTATTACCCTAGGTACATGTATGACTGCACATATGGTGTGATGCCACACTGTGTACAAAGAAATGAAAAGTTGTACTGCAATTGTCTACAATGAATCAAAATGCATTCTGTTGTCATATATATCTAATTAAAGTATAGAAATTTTAAAAAAGAAAAGAAGTATGCAAATATGATGTATCAACAATTTCCTTACTTAGTAGTAGGTGTACCCTCCAGTGTCAGCATGGTACATGGCCATATAATGCAACTGAAGGGCAGCAACCCCTTGATAGAGCACTCTGCTTGCTGAACTGATAGCATTTATGTTTGAGTAGGTTTCCATAAGAAAGAGGATTTGCAAAACAACCAGTTAATCATCTGTATTCTTTTGTGCTTTATGACTTCTTTTACACTACTTTTGGGCTAGTACAATTGCAAACAATTGAATGGTATCTAATACGTTTATAAAGGTGTACAATTTCTATCTCTAGTTACATAATGGCTTTATCATTCTAAAAGCAATCCCCATGTTCATTGCAAAGTTGCTAACCATTCCTACATTCAAACCTTCCCTAGCTACTGGATACTACCAATCTACAATTTATTACACTTTGGGTATTTCACATATATGTAATGATAATGTATGTGAACTTTCATTTCTGTCTGCTTTCTCCTGATTTATTTTTAAAGATTATCTACATTGTGACATGTTATCATTACTTTATGTTTAAATAACATAGCCTTTTTTATTGTATGTTTATGCTAAAGTTTATTTATCTATTCATCTTTGATTGGGCATCTGGGCTGATTTCACATATCTTCTATCATGGATAGTGCTGTTCCTGAACACACAAATACATGCATTTGTTTGACTATGTTCTTAATTTCTTTAGATGACTATCTAGGAGTGGCATTTCTGGGTCTTTTGGTAGTTATTCATTAAACATTTTGAAGAACCACCAAATTTCTGTTAGTAGTTGCACCATTTTACATTCCGACTTTCTAATTCCCCCACATCCTCCTCCACAGTTATTTTGAAGTTTGGCATGTTTTTACGCTTTGTTTTTCAGCAGTTATCCTACTAGGCTGAAGCAGTGTCTCCTTTGGGTTCTGATTTGCATTTCACTAATGGATAATGATGTTGAGCATCTTTTCATGTACTTTCTGGCCACACATGTAGCTTCTTTGGAAAATGCCTCTCCAAGTTTTTGTCTATTTTTTAATGGGGTATCTTTTGATTGTTATGAAATATTTATATATGCTGAATACCAAAAACACTTATCATACATAGGATTTTAAAATATTCTTTCCCCCATATAGGTGGTCTTTCTACACTTTTCTTGCCTCCTCAGTCACAACAGTTTTATACGTGATAAAATGTAATGAATCTTGTTTTTATTTTGCTGCTCATGCTTTAGGTGCATGAGCCCTAATTTTAAAGGCATTTTGCTTATGTAGTTTATGCTTTATTTGCTGACATAATTAAAAACTCACTCGCTCTATTTTAATATACAATTTCATGTTAGGTTCTATTATTTTACAGACAAAAATTTAGCTACTCTTATTTATTATAAACATATTGTCCATTTTAAATATAATTTGAAGAAACTTTAATGGATAAAAATACATTATTAATAAAATACTCATGCTCACTTATGATTCTTGAAGCCATTTTTTGAGTGTGTTTTTGAGAAATATTTCATTTTTTTCAAAAACTCTGGATCTTTTTTTTGTTTTTTATTGATTGTTCCATACATTACAGAGCTCTTGATAAATCATCTTTCATACATTTGACTCCATTGGGTTTTGAATTCCCATTTCTACCCCAAATACAGATAGCAGAATCACATCTGTTACATACTCACATTTTTACCTAATGGCATATTAGTGACTGTTTTAATCTGCTTAAATGAGTAATTTTCAAACTGGAAATTGTTCATATTAAATGAAAGATTGACCAGAAGATGATCAGAATTTTCCTTTGAAGCCAATGTTTGTCATTGCTATTTGACCTTGAACAGTTTACTCATTCACACCTGAGTTACTCATTGTCTCAAAATACAATGGCTCTTGGGGCTAGGGATGTGGCTTAAACAGTATCGCGCTCAGCTGGCATGCCTGCGGCCCGGGTTCCATCCTCAGCACCACATACAAACAAAGATGTTGTGTCCACCAAGAACTAAAAAATAAATATTAAAAATTCTCTCTCTCTCTCTCTCTCTCTCCTCTCTCACTCTCTCTTTAAAAAAAAAAATACAATGGCTCTTGGAAATTATAATGTCTGCTCTAATTACCATAGTGAGTATTTTTCCAGAATACAAAAAAAAAAATTAGAGTTACAAAGAGTTTAATAAATAATACAGATTAAGTAAAGTGAGGTTTTATTGTCATTTGAACATGGATATTGAAATAGTAGTATGTAAAAAAGAGGGTATCAAAATACAAAGATAAGCTTGATACCAATAATTTTGAACTATTTGTTAAAATTTGGGTAATGTAAAGGGAAGAAGTGTCACTGTGTGTTGATTATTTTATAATCTGTATAAAGAAACCCAGCTTACTCCCATGTCAGTTTCTATTTATGGTGCAGTACAAAAGTGTGTCATATCACTTCACAGGTGGAGAAAGGAGCATTGATAACATAGCAAATCATTGTGGCTCCACATTATTACATTCTTATTGCTGAAAGTCTTTATGACAATTTGATGATGTTAAATTGGTACCCTTCTACTCTAGCTATTAAGTTGAATTGATATTTGATCTCTTTGCAAAAAAATAAAAAACAGGAAAGAAAGCACAACTCTTTAATCTCTTTGTTTCGAAATCTGACACTCTTTTAAAGAGAAGTCAACTGAATTAAATGGATTCACCAAATAAAATCCACTGCTCATCTATCAAGAAAACACCAATATTGCTTCATTAAATTTCTTAGGTCAATACAATTCAACTCCTAACATCAGAATTTTTTAATAAAAATATATAGGCAGTGACTCATGAATTGTTTCTTTCCTTCTTCTGTAATGTAATACTCAATTTGTTTTACTGTCTTAGCAATCTTTTTAAAAATTGTTGTATTTCTCTTTTGTCATCCTAGATGCTGCTAGATCTAAAGGTTTTGTTTTGGTAAAATCCAGTTTTTCACTGTTCATTGAAAAATTATTTTCATGCTATTGTTCTACAGAGAGGAAGTTTGGGAAAAACATATATATCTCATTGCATTGATTTAGCTTCATAATTAAGGAATATATTGTAATCAAAGTGGACCCAAAGGCTAAGTATGTACTACAAAAAATATATTAAAGGCTTTCTAGAAACAAATGTTCTCAATGAAATGGAGACAGAGGATGGAATATCCCATAGCAGCACACTAGGTGATTTCCAACTGACTCTGTGAGCCAGCTGTCCTGAACCAGAGCAAAAGACCCAAAGACTTGTTTTCTACTCCTGTCATTCATCAGTTGATACATATTTTATAGAGAAGGAATGCAAATTATAGTATCCTAGTTTAAAAAAGAAGAGAAAAAGTTGTCTTCAAATTAAATTTTCAGAGATCTCCATAGACTTGTCATATACAAAACAGTTAAGAAATAATGAGGGTTAGATGGGTGAGGGGTAAATGAAATAATTGATTATTACTTTATAATAATGAATCAATAGTGCCATCTATTGCTTAGAATACAAATCCCCTTAAAGTGCAATTTTTATGTAATACAATAATAAGAATATATATTTATACATATATGCCTTTGGGACATTTTATGTAACTGAAATATCATAAGATAAATAGACTAAAGTTGTAATTTATAATGTACTATGTGTTACATATAACTTCTACTTATTGCATATTGTATTGATTATATTTAATTTTTAGAAGATTGCTTCCCTTGTCAGAATTTATGCTGTTCTATACAAAGGTGTGAGCATAGGGCCTTATGAGGTATATGATGTGTGAATATTAAATACAAACTCTGTATGCTGCATATGAATGTTGTTTGGTTTAGAAAAAGCATAGGACAATATGAATATTTGTAATTTATACATCCATAATAAGAATTTTTCTTCTCCATTTTGTGCAAAAGCTGCTAGAAGGAAGGGAAGTGAAAACAAAATATTCCAAAATCCTCTAAAGATATGATCTTGCAGCAATTCTCCATCTTGCAGTGTTGCTCTGGGTTACATTTCCTCACATTTAACCTAAGGGAAGTGAGTGTGTTTAAAGCTTAGCTGGCTTCTTGAGGTCTACTTATCTGCCTAGATCTGTGCATAATATAGCCATGGATACCAGAAAATAATGATGTCCTGAATATGTTAAAACAAACAAAGAACAGAGAAAAAGAGAGAGAGAGAACTCAAAAACACCAACCTAGAATTCCATGCCAGTGAAATCATTCTTGAGAAAAGAAAGTGAATAAAAGACATTTACAAAAACACACAGAAGATTTAATGCCAATAAACATCCACTATAAGAAATACTAAAGAAAGAAATGATCTCTGATTGAAGTGTGTTACTGCAAGAAGGAAGGAAGGAGAATCAGAAAGAGAAGCTTTAACAGAGTATGACTACTTAAGTAGCAATTACAATTGCCTCATGTAGGATTTTATTTCATTCTTATTTTTAAGGTATAATCTATACATAACAAAATTCACCAGTTTTAGTGTATGGTTTTATAAGTTTGGGGAAATGAGTGAAGTCATGAAATCACCACAACAAACATATACATAATTTCCATCATTTAGAGATTCCCCTAAAAGTATTACGTAGCTGAATCCAACCTTTGCATTCACCTAGTACCAATCAGTTTCAGGTCTCATTAACATCATGTTGTCCAGAATATCATATAAGCAAAATCACATGGTATCTAGCATTTGTGTCTGGCTTGTTTAATTTACCATAGTAAATTTGAAATTAATATACTGTTGGGTTCATGAACTGTTTGACATTTTTGTCCTTTGGTAATAATTCCTTGTGCGCACATACCACAGTTTTTCAATTCCTTAAAGTACATTTCTGTTGTTTACAGTTCTAGTGTATTATTAATAATGCTTTCATAAACATATTTGTGCACTTTTTTGTATGTATAAGACTTTATTTCACTGATTACTGAGTCATATGGTGAGTGCACATTTACTAATGTAAAATATCTGCCAAATTACCTTCCAAAAAATGTTGTAATATTTTCCGTATAAGCCGAGATTGCTTGAGAGTTCATTTACTGTGTTGTTGTCAGCATCTGGTGTTTTACTCAGCTGTTTCATCACTGTGACAAAAGGACCAGACAAGAACAATTAGAAGAGGAAAAATTTATTTGGGACTTTTGGTTTTAGCAGTCTCAGTTTACAAAGGGTCAACTCCATGTCTCCAGCATATCTCTCTGTCTCTGAGGTGAGACAGAGAATCATATAAGAAGGTAATAGAGGAAGAAAGCAGCTCAGAATATAAAAACAAGAAAGTAGAGAGAAAGCTCCACTTGCCAGGGTCAACATACATACCATAATGCTACATCCTCAGTGACCTATCTCCTGCAACCACACCATAACTGCCTACTGTTACCACCAGGCTAATCAATATCAGTGGATTAAGCTATTGATTAGGGCACAACTCTTTTTTTTTTTTAAAGAGAGAGAGAGAGAGAAGAGAGAGAGAGAGAGAGAGAGAGAGAGAAGAGAGAGAATTTTTTAATATTTATTTTTTAGTTTTCAGTGGACACCACATCTTTATTTTATTTTTACGTGGTACTGAGGATCAAACCCAGGGCCCCACGCATGCCAGGTGAGCACGCTACCGCTTGAGCCACATCCCCAACCCAACAACTCATATCTAATCATTTTTACCTATGAATGTTCTTGCATTGTTATACACATGAGTTTTTAGGGCATACAACATATCCTCACCAAAATGTTCTGCCTCTGATCCCCAAAAGCTCAAGTCCATTTTACATCAAAAGAATTTTTTTTTTACCAGGCATGAGGATAAATGCTTGAAATCCCAGTGGTTCAGGAGGCTAAGGTAGGAAGATCACAAATTCAAAGCCAGACTCAGCAAAAGTAAGGTGCTAAGCAACTCAATGAGGTCCTTTCTCTAAATAAAATACAAATGAGGGCTGGGGATGTGACTCAGTGGATGAGTGCCCCTTAGTTCAATCCCTGGTACACCATCCCATTTTTTAAAAAAATAACTTCATTTCCAAGGGCTGGGGCTATAGCTCAGTGGTAAAGCACTTGCCTCCTATGTGTGAGGCACTGGGTTTGATCCTCAGCACCACATAAAAATAAAGACACTGTGTGTTCAACTACAACTAAATATATATTTAATAAAATAACTTCATTTCCAAGAGTCTAATAGTCAAAGTTTAACATTGTCCCAAAATACAAATCCAAAATTTTATATGATACTCCGGACTGACTAAACTGTGATATGTGGGAATTTACATATTTTCAATAGGTGATGTCACAGAGTAAACTTATCCATTCAAAAAGGGAAAAAATAAAATACAAATAAATAAGGGCATAGAAAGAAGGAATAGGACAGAAGCAAGACCAAAGTCCAGTTGGACAATGTTTGGAAGCTTTATATCCTGAATATGGGGCACTCAGCTTCCTGATGTTCCTGATGTTCCTACAAAAGGCTTTTGTATCTCTGCCCCAATAGCCTTAACTGGTTACAGCCCACATGACCTCTCCCTCGGCTTTTCTTTGATCAGTTCCTGTAGCTTTTATGAGTATGTATTCCATGGTATGTACATCTCTTAATCTTAGAGACATTCACTGTATATTTGAGTTCCTTCTTATTTATTCACATAGCACCCACTCAAGGGCAGCCCATAGGGACTGTGACCTTGCTGCAGTTTGCTTGGTCTCTTAAGCCTTCCTTTAAAATCTTGGTGGAATATTCTACTACCTAATAACTCTTGAATCCCACAATCCTACAGAACCTGTACCATGTGGCTGATGCCCAGGTCTGCCTCCATCTTAAAGAATAGTCCAACCTCCTGGGACCATTATAGGGTATTCATTTAACATTAGAGCGGCCATCTTGGAGGTAAGTTTCACTTTCCTGTACTTCCTCTTCTCTGAACTCCCTGGACCCCCATTAATGACCTACCCCATGTTACCATAACCCTAAGCCAATTCCAGAAGGACAGGACCCCTTTGATCTGGAAAGCCCCTTGGTGCCATCAACCTAAGCCAATCCCATGCTATTCCCATCTGTCTAGCTCTGACACAAGCACCCTGAGCCTCTCCTATAGTCACAGCTCCAATTCCAAACCCTTGCCCCACAAAAGCTGAGCCCCCAGAACATCTCAGGGCCTCTATCGCCTTTATTTTTCAGTTCTGACAAATAAACTCTCATGTGTATCTCTGCCTGGACTCGATCCTTCATTTCTCAATTACCTATCTCTTGTTCCTTGCTTTACCTTCAACCATGACTTCAGCAGCCTCTGAGTACCTGGGAGGCTGAACATGGTGAAACAACTTCTTACTTCCCCCTCTGAAAGTTCCTCCTGTGAAAGATTCCTCCATGGTCCCTTCTAACAGGAATTTCTACTTTTACATCCCTGAGTATAAAATGGCTATTGAAGCCAGAATTAGGCAGATAGGCAAGGGCTGGATCCAGAAAATGGAGGAATTGAAATGTTAATCCCTTCAGAGCCCTAATCTACCCCTGCTCCAACCTGTGGCTAAGGTAAACTGTTTCAGGGACTTTCCCTCCCTTCAGAAAGTTAATCACACTCCCTTCCTGCACACATCACTGTACCTTGGCCCATCCAGCCCATCTGCTTCTCACCTTTTGACCATCCCACCTGAGCATCTCCTGGATCTAGTCACATATGCAGGAAGGACAGCTATAAAGGGAAGAAAGCAGGAGAAAAAAGGAAGCCTGATATATATAAAAAGGTAAAATGCTCTCACTTCTTGGGATACCAGGATACCAGCTGTGGCCCCCTTCTCCCGCCCAGGAGAAGTCTATGTTATCCCTTTTTAAATAAACCCTGCTTTATATGCTTGCCTCAAAACACTTCTCTAATGTTATCCTTTAACATGTGAGGGAGTAGGATTTGTAACCAATAACAGGTGGTATCACTATGGTCTTGCCAATTCCTGAGATGCCCTCAAACCATTGTTCCTATTGTTTCTGGGTAAAGTACTTAGCCTTTCTTTCCTGGATGTAATCCCTTTAACAATCACATCTTGTTTAGCTACAGTTTCACTCACACTTTCCTGGCCAAACTGCAAGTTTTTAAAATCTTTGGCCTTGCTTTATGCTCCTAATCCCCAGAGCTCCACAGTTATGTCTCAGCAGTCAGCTTTATTGCATGAATTTCTTTTATTGTAGAACCTTCCTAAGTTGTTTTGCTGTTTTCTCCTGGATAGAGTCAACCCACACAGCTGGCACGAGTATGTCTTCTAATATAATAAAATGAGCTATACTGTGTTGCTTCACATAAAACACTCAGAAAATGTCACTTTTTCAGCAAAATCAAGCCCTATTCCCTTTCTGACTTCATTTCTCAACTCACTTCTTATTCTGGTCTTCTCCATGTGTGACAGTGGTCAATTCACCTTCTGAATATATCCATCATTGCTCTGAGGCCTATTTTTTTAAGTGAACATTTTTCCCCCCTTTTCTCTCTCTTCTCCCCTCTCCCCCTACCTAATAGGATTAGGGAGACAGTGTTGTCCTTTTCCTCTTAGGGAAATCACCCTTGAACACACCCAGTACAGAAAAGAGATGCTTGCTGAGGATCCCAGAAGTGAATATCTCCTAAATTAACAAGTGAATCCTATCACCATATCAGGACCCCCTAGGATCCCCTCAGGAGCACGCTGGAATGTAACACTTGAAGAGTTCCTTTAAACCACCCATGTCCCACCTGAGGGGGAGAATTGCAGCCTTTGGGACAGAAGTCGCCTCTGTTTCTCCTTTGCTCTCAAAGCAAAGCAATAATCCTTTTTCATTTTTCTCAAAAGTATCCTTGTTATTGATTGACATTGAGACAAGTACAGAGCTTTCAGTTGCACTTGTAACTCCTCATCTCAAGGAGGGTTCTCAGTATTTGGATTTCCCTAACTCCCACCCTTACTAACTTAAAAATTCTTCCTTTTGATACTGTACTCCCTGCTCTCCCACTCCCTTATGGCCTCTGCTCAGATGTTCTCACATCACATAATCATTCCTAAACACCTTAGTTAGAGCATGTTCCTCCACCAGTCTGTATCTGCCCTACATGAAAGCATATATCCAAGATGGCACAATGTAATGTGTGTTTATCAACTCCATCCTACAACTACAATACATGGAGAGCAAGATTTGTTGAGCAGTTTACCTTTAGCACTAGTGTCTTGCAAATTTGTCATCTCAATAAATATTCAAGAGTTAAATTTGGTTAGTTCAGCCACGTTTATGAAACCAGTTTAAGTGGTAAAAGATACCTCTGAAATCTATAGTGAAAATAAAGTATTCATTGTGACAGCACAAAATTTAAGTTTAGCAAGACTACTTGATTTGTGAGAATCAATTTTCTTCATTACATTTAGCAACTTAAATATTTGAATAAAGTCCTGTTTTTTTTTTTCTACTAGCCACATTCTTTAGTCTTTCTTCTTGCTAAAATATATTTACATACAATTTGGACAATTGTTTTTGGGGGGAGGGATACCAGGATTGAACTCAGGGGCACTCAACCACTGAACCACATCCACAGCCCTATTCTGTATTTTATTTAGAGACAGGGTCTCACTAAATTGCTTAGCATCTCACCATTGTTCAGGCTGGCTTTGAACTTGCAATCCTCCTGCCTCAATCTCTGGAGCCACTGGGATTATCGGCATACACTACCACATCCAGTCTAATTTCTTTTTAAATAACTATTTGAGATGATTTTTTTAACAAGATCACAAAACCTAAAAAAAAAAAAAATTAAATGTAGAGCATAACATGACACTGATTTATTCATTTCTTAAATTCTTTCAAATTCCAGAAAATATCAGGGTTGTATTAAATGAAATGCACAGGTTCTATAAAATCATCTGTTATATTGAAATGGGTACTTCATGACAATAGACAAAGGCTGAATATTTCACAACCTTAGAAAATTGTCAAATGATGGTAAGATATAACTTTGCTGATCTGGTTCTATAGACCATTTACAACAGTCCCTGCTTAACTCCATCTGCATTAAGAAGTTGGTGCTCACTACCTTCCTGAACTGAGATGGTTGAGAGCCAAAAGATTAGTATATCTTTTCTGAATCTATTGTAGTTCATTTGTGTGTGTGTGTGTGTGTGTGTGTGTGTGTGTGTGTGTGTGTGGTCCTGGGAAGTGAACCCAGACCTCTTACATTCTAGGCAACTCTCTATCACCAGGCTATCTCCCTATCACCTACAGTTATTGAAGTGGCACAGAAAACCAAAACATAGCTTTAATCTTAGTCGAAGCCACACTACACAGAAAAGAAAGACAGATGGGCTGCATGATTGAATACATGGACACCTACTTGCTCCACACCATAATTTTGAATTTTAAGAGAAGTGAAATTATCCTCTTTGCAGGAGTTTGAGCCAGAATTGCTCTTCAGGATGCTAGCTTCTCTTTCGCTTAATAAACCTTATTTTTCTCACATGATTGGTTTTGAAATGCTGTTAAAAACAGGATCTCTACAGATATTTTATTTATGTAAAATGATTTTTGTAAAGTCATTTATATGTTACTAAATCATACCATAACTTTAACTTACACACAGAGAGACCAGATGACTGAATGGCCACTATAAATAATTTTTTATTAAAGTATATTCATGATAAATGATAGATTAGATAGATAGATAGAAATATAGATAATATTGAAGACAGATTTAAAGTTAGGTAGTCAGTGTAGTTAGGTAAATCAGGTCTAAAATCCAGTGAAATCTAAAATGGAGGCCATGCTCAGAATGACTCAGGGAAAACACAGGACAATTCATGGAATGTTAATGAAGTCCCGGAAAGGCCCTAGGCCAAAGTCCACCTCAAAGAAGTATTAATGAACAGCCCCCAACAGATTTGGAGATAGCCCATCCCAGAGAAGTGATAAGCCCATCCCAAAAGTCCTTCCTGCCCTTTTGGCCCACCTGTGTCCCACCCCTGGGCCTTCCAACCTGCATTCCATCACCAAACCTATAAAAAGGGGAAACAACCGCACTTCCACGGATTCCACCTCTTGGGTCCCCTTCTTCCTCCGGGAGAAGTCTTTTCTGCTGTCCTTTAATAAACTTCTAATTTCTACTCTGACCTTGCCTCAGCGTGCTTCTTTGGTGTTATTCTTCAACATTGGGGAAGCAAGGACTCGTCACCGGTCAACAATGGTAACAACATGTGAACTGATATATAGAAATAACTAATGGAACATGGCAGGAAAACTACAATTAATAAAATGTCCCCACAATTATGCAAGAGTTTAGATTCATTGAATTTGTTTAGCATTTATTAACTTATTATAATGACTGATGGTGTATAGGTAAAGCAGCTAAATCACATTGATTAAAAGTAGTCATAAGTTTGTCTATGACCTAACACTATAGGTGCCCTGGTGGCTTGATGATATCGGGGAACCAGTCTTCATCCAATCTGCCATTCTGACATGCTGTTGCACACAAAGTCCATGACACCAGGTGAGCAAACAAACAAACAAAAAAGAGGACAGCTCCTGTTTCTTGAATCAAGTAACTAACAACTTGTTCATATACTGCTTATGTTTGATTTGCCCAAATTTACTCACAAGATACCACATAATTGGAGAGAAGTTAGAGCAATATTGTCCTTATCTGGATAACCATATGCCAAATTGTAACTTTCATTAAAATAAGAAAAACATAATATCTAGGAAAAACTGATGATAAAAGTCAAAATATTTTATGTGAGTCTTTTAAACATATTAGCAATCACCTCCCTTCTCAACAAAAATAATCCAGTTTTGTTTTCTTCTTCTTCTTCTTCTTTTTTTTATTAAAGACAAAACTCAAAATAGCTACATGAGGAAAATATTATTCATCAGGTGAATAATTTTATACTATGTAAAAATTTTATTTCCACCAAATCATTCCATATAAAATTTTACTGTAGAATAGGCACTACATTAAAAGTTTCCATTTGAAAAAAAAAATGTTTGGGAGACACAAAAGAGTATTTTATCTGTCATATTTCAAAACATGCTGAGTAATTGCAGTAAACTCTCTACAATGAGCTTGGTTTCATCTATCTGAAGTTTTGAGATATACCCCATGGGAAACTTCTTGTACATTTTTCCCCACTGTGCCATTTCAAAGTAAGCATTTGAGAACAAAATCGACTTCTGGTTGGAACTACTGGGGATGTCTATGGATTGCTTTAAGAGTTGAATAATCACAGGTATTTGGAGCAAGGCTTTTCTTTCTCAGTTGAAAGTGCAATATAAAACCCCACAATCCTCATAAGTTTCCATTTGCTTGAATCCAGTAAGTTCCTCATGCTAGTAACCACAACCAAAAATAATTTCTTTAAATAGCTGAAGTCTTTGTTGTTTTTGTGCTGTGGCTTACTTTTTTAAAAAAAAAATATGTCCTCCAATTTATTCAAGAATATGTTCTTTCCTCAGTCCTGTGGACTTCATTTAATGGCAGATAATTTGAATAAGTCACTGTACTTTCTCTAAAACATTTATGCAAATTAGGCAAAAATACCCCCTTAAATTGACAAAAGAGAAAAATTACTTCTAGTAAGTTAAAACAGCTCCTCAGGTACTCTCCTTAATGAGAGGTTTGTTCCTTTGTGCAAATTAAATTATAAATCTTTTTTAAAAAATATTCTTTAGTTGTCAATGGACCTTTATTTCATTTATTTATATGTGGTGCTGAGAATTGAACCCAGTGCCTTACGCATGCTAGGCAAGTGCTCTACCACTGAGCCAAACCCCAACCCCAAATTATATTCTCTTTTCTAAGGGTAGACATAGACTTGCAGCAGAATCCAAGGATCAACTATCTGAAGCCAGACTAAATTTCATTCTCAGCTTGCCCTAATGGCCAGGAGCTTCTAGAGAGTGAACAAAGGGTACAATAATTCACAGTGGCTTTTTTTGATGTCACCTGAAGAAATAGGCTGAGAGGATAATAATCTGCATATCTTGATATTTACTGGTTTTCTTCCATTCCTAAGATAGAAATATATAACAAAGGGTGCTGGGCAAAGACTTGAAGTGGCTCTTCTTCAGAACAGTCATTCTTTTTACAAACAGCCTAAATTCAACCATAGTAAAACTCTTCTTACAGAGGTAACAAATGGTACCTATACCACACATGCTTTTCCATTTAGTTCTGGTATGTTTTCAGACATTATTGTCACATGACATGTCTTCCAGAATATGGAACCCGGGCCGCACGCATGCCAGGCCGCTTGAGCCACATCCCCAGCCGCAAACTGAATGAATTTTAACTTCAATAATGTATATTGTCAGGCTACTATATGGAGAAAAAGTAACCATTGAGAAGCTAATTATTACTATCTTTTAAAAAAAAACAGATTAAATTTAGATGGTAAAAATATAACTTTTAGTAAAATGTATCAATTTTTGTTTTAGGGTATCAACTTTTAAGTATATACAAACACATGCAAAACATGACACTTAAAAGAATATGATAAAATTCTGAACTGAAATAAATGAATTGTGTATCTATAATTGAGTTTTCCTAAAAAATTTTCACTCTGTTTCTTTAGCAAGGCCCCTCTTAATCTCCCACAACTGCTGATTGTCTGATTAAGGCCCCTTAAAATGCATAACTTGCTTTTATGAATGACCTGAATTTTGACAGATAAAAGTATAGGCAATACTATATGTGACAGAGTAAACATAAATTATCTATTGCTAACATGAAATGCAATATTAGACATGACAACATTCACAATAAAGAAACCCTTCCTCCTTTTTGAATATTTCAAAAAGACTTTCTCAAGGTTTAGACAAGTATCAGAATATGTTTTACTTAATCTTCTCTGAAAGATTACATCTTCTAGATGAAACAGAAACAAAATACAGACTGCTTCAGTTTACACATACTGAAACACAACATTTTTATGTTTTCAATCAAAAACATAAGTTACAATATGTCATAGGAAACTGGGATAGATACTTTACTGTCAGAATAAGATGTTCCTATGCACCTCTCCATGTTTGAAGATAAGTTAGATGAGTTATAGTGGAAGAATTTGTTAAAAGAGCAGTATCAAACTATGTTTAGAATGTGTAATAACTATTCATCTTTAAAATTTGGCTGATTTTACTATTGTGATATAACAAATCCAAATTCTGAATATTCAGCTTTTATTCTCTATTATAATATGGATGAAACCAAAGAGTTAATGCATTCAATGTAGATGAGATACTTAAAAGTGCTTGACACATGGTGAGCATTTTGTAAGCATTCATTACTGTGGTGTCTTACAAATTGGATTATTTCTAAAATGAGAGAATTAACCCATAGATCTTTCTACTTGGTATGAATTAATTTCAAAATACTCTAACATCCAAATTATCACAGTTGCAAAAGTATTTAGGAAAATTAATACAATCCAACAAAATTAAGTACACATTGCTTTCAGTGTAGTTAGAATATTTGTTGAGTCAGAGTTGTGAATTAATTTATGAAACAATAGCTCCATTTGTGAGACATGATACAGCTTTGTGAAACATGACTCTCTCAGTGGGAATTCTGGCTATCCTTTCACTAATGCTGGGTCTTGGACTACTTTTGAATTTTTGGAGGAATTGGTTTCTTTGCTGTTAAAATAAAGAAATGGACAATAAAATACTTTCCAGTTTTAAGCCTATGATTTGTTGAGAAGGGTGTTTGGTAAAGAATGAGAATATAATTAAGTGATGGCAACTATTATTGCCATTGATTGTTTTTATTTTTATTGCTATTTCCTTAAAGATTGATCAGCAATGAACAAGAGCAAAATTGGACTATGCATCTTTAAGTCTAATAATTTTATGTAATTGACTTTTTCTTTCAATAAAATAACCTGTTGTTTGTAAAGGCATTGGTTTTCTGTTTGAAATAAAAATGGTAGACTTGAGATGATAAGTTGCTTGTGTCAAAATTATTTTGTTTCCAATTTTGTTCTTTTTTTGGTGTGTGTGTGTGTGTACAGTATATGAATATAACAGAGTGCACAAGAGAATATAGAACATGTAATGTCCTCCAAAAAAGGGCTAGATGATAAAGTAGACTTCCTGTTACTGTCTAAGGGTGCTGAGTTCATTGTCTCTGTTAAGCAAAGAATTGTAGAACAGGACACAGAGATAGCAAGGAAGAAACAGGTTTATTCTAAAGGCCACAGAAATACAGACATAGACTTCCCTGAAAAGAGGCCCCAGAGCTGGGAATCTGGTGTGGGAGTTTTGCCTGCTGTTTTTATGATATCTTTAATCTCCTCCTTTCCTTATCTCCTCTCCTGGTCACACACTCCTATTATTGATAGGTGCCCCTCTGTCCACAAGACTGTTTTATTTTCCTTTGGGATCCCCCACTTAGCATGAGTGTGGAAGTGTCTGTCTGGTTGGATGCCTGCTTGTGTCCATCAGTGCTTTCCTGAGCTAGGAAGCTGGCCTCACCAGAAGACCCTCTCCATGCTCCTTTGTTCTGGCTCTTTCCCAGACCTCCTCACTGGCCATCTTGCCCTGACTGCCTAAGCCCTTCTGTATCTCCGTCTTTCACTCCTGTTCACAGTTTGAGTTTAAATGCCCCTCAATATCTTGGTGCCCAGATGATGTCATTATTGGGAGACGGCAGAAACTCTAGGAGTTGGGGCCTAGTTAGAGGAAATATGGTATGGCATGCCACAAAGGTCTTTTGTGTCCTCACTCCCTGTCCCCCACCCCCCCCTTTTTTTTTCTTCCTGGCTGCCATGAGGTGAGAGCTTTGCTCTACCATGAACTCCCCGCCATGATGTTCTGCCTCTCCACAGGCCCAGAATCAAGGGAGCCAAGTGATCATGAGCTGAAACCATGAGTCAAATGAAATCTTTCTTCCTCTAAGTTGAATTTTTTAGTCTTCTACACCACAGCCATAGAAAGCTGATTAACACATCCTCAAAAAGCAGAAGAGCTCTAGGTATAATCAAGAGATTATATGAAAAAATAATTTCTCTATTCAATATATAAACATGACATTGAGTGTCTTTTCTCACTTCTGAAGACCAAAATTCAAGTACATGTGACATTGTAGGTCTCAATGATGGACACTGTTACCCTCCCAAACTGGCGCAGGAGAATTTTTATCAACAAGGGTAGAATTCCTGCTTAAGTTCCCAAGCAGTAAAGCAGAATCTATTTTTCCCTTTAAAAATTAGAAATATATTACAAAAATATTTTTGTGTACTACTATACTTAACTACAGAGTTATTTTAAATATTATTTATTAATAATGGTGATAGTTTTTGGAGAATAAAAATATTCAATATATCATACTTCATATTATATTTATATGTTACTTTAAAAAAACAATAATAACCTTCTAAATCTATCAACTCCAATATATAAAATAATACAAAACATACCTCAGTATCTCACTTAATGTTTAAGATTATCCTTTATGACACTGAGAAAGTCAAATATTTATAATACATCACCTAGAATCAACTATGATCATTAAGTAGGTAACATGATGATAAAATAACATTGATATGCTATAGGAATTTGCAAGTTAAAAATAAATAAAAGGGCATATTTTCCTTCACACAAGGGAAAAAGAAGGGCACTATCAATTGATAGTCCTTAGTTATTATTTTGCTTTAACTCCTAAAATTTCTTAATATTTTTGATGTTAAATGGAGTCAATATCACCTGTTCCTATGTATTAAGGCAAAGATATTAAGTTAAATGAACACATATTGAACTTGTTAGGAAAAATTATGAAAACCATTCATGTGAACTCTTCATGTTATACTTTGGGGAAATAAATATTGACTGTAGCATTCATGCATAATAAAAACATAGTGAAAAGACATGAAATATATTGAAATTAAGCCATTTATATGGACTACTGTAAATATTTTCTGTTTTGTTCTCAATTATATGTCTCCTTATATTATTACAGATTTATTCCCAGTATATGAAGCAAATTTCATGTTGTTTGTTTTTTTTTTTTTTTTTTTTTTTTTTTAGAGGAACACAAGATACAATTTTTATTTTTTTTTTGATTTTTTAAAACATTTTATTAGGAAAAATTTCAAAACATACAGAAGACTATCAAAGAAACAGTAACAACAGAACAACAACAAATACCTCTGTTCTGTCACATAGAATTTCATAACATTTTGCCATCTTTGCTTCAGCTTTTTTATGAAGTATTTTTTTTTTATTATTGGTCGTTCAAAACATTACATAGTTCTTTTTTTTTTTTTTTTTTTTTTTTTTTATTGTTGGTCATTCAAAACATTACATAGTTCCTCATACATCATATTTCACAGTTTGATTCAAATGAGTTATGAACTCCCAATTTTATCCCGTATACAGATTGCTGTATCACATCAGTTACCCTTCCATTGATTGACATATTGCCTTTCTAGTGTCTGATGTATTCTGCTGTCTGTATTATTCTCTACTATCCCCCCTACCCTCCCCTCCCCTCCCCTTTTCTCTCTCTACCCCTTCTACTGTAAATCACTTCTTCCATTTGAATTATCTTGTCTTACCCCTCCTTTCCTCTTATATGTCATTTTGTATAACCCTGAGGATCGCCTTCCATTTCCATGCGATTCCCCTTCTCGTTTCCTTTCCCTCCCACCTCTCAACCCTGTTAATGAAAATCTTCGTCTCAAGCTCTTCGTCCCTACCCTGTCCTTGTTTCCTCCCCTTATATCAGAGGAGTCATTTGGTATTTGTTTTTTAAAGATTGACTAGCTTCACTTAGCATAATCTGCTCTAATGCCATCCATTTCCCTCCAAATTCTATGATTTTATCATTTTTAAATGCAGAGTAATACTCCATTGTGTATAAATGCCACATTTTTTTAATCCATTCATCTATTGAAGGGCATCTAGGCTGATTCCACAATCTTGCTATCGTGAATTGTGCTGCTATGAACATCGATGTAGCAGTGTCCCTGTAGCATGCTCTTATTAGGTCTTTAGGGAATAGACCGAGAAGGGGAATAGCTGAATATACAAAGAACTCAAAAAATTAGACAATAAGACAACAAGTAACCCAATCAATAAATGGGCAAAGGACCTGAACAGACACTTCTCAGAAGAGGACATACAATCAATCAATAAGTACATGAAAAAATGCTCACCATCGCTAGCAGTCAGAGAAATGCAAATCAAAACTACCCTAAGATACCATCTCACTCCAGTAAGATTGGCAGCCATTAGGAAGTCAAACAACAATAAGTGCTGGAGAGGATGTGGGGAAAAGGGCACTCTTGTTCATTGCTGGTGGGACTGCAAATTGGTGCAGCCAATTTGGAAAGCAGTATGGAGATTTCTTGGAAAGCTGGGAATGGAACCACCATTTGATCCAGCTATTCCCCTTCTGGGTCTATTCCCTAAATTTCATGTTGTTTGTATACATTTTCTTTTAATTGAAGAAAGCCTCAGCTGATCTGTTTTATGAGGCACTCCCCTAAAAATCAAGACTTCACGGAAACACAGATTCGTCCCCTAGTGTGAATCAGGGGACAGCCAGGCCTGAGAGCGGCCTGGGAGGTCCCTGCTCCCCATGCCCAGACTTCTAGCGGTCCTGACCTCCCCAGGCCAGGACCCCTTAAGTGGCCTGTCTGCAGGTAGAGCCCTCCAGCTGTGACTTCCCACCTCAGCACAGGGACCGCTGAGCCTCCCCGGGAGGGCCCTGTGGCTCCAGGAGGTCGGGTCCCCAGGATGAAAGTATTTCTGTGTTTTCTTGACTTTGTCTTCATTTACCTGCTTCCTAATTAGAACAATGTAGTTCAACATTTTATCTTTGCTGTTATATCAAGCAGAAATCTCACAACAAAGTAATGTCAAAGTTGAATGATTGGACTGGGGATGTGGCTCAAGCAGTGTGCAGCCTGGGTTCCATCCTCAGCACCACATACAAACAAAGATGCTGTGTCCACTGAAAATTAAAAGATAAATATTAAAAAATTCTCTCCTTCTCCCTTTCTCTCTCTTTCTCACACTCTCTCTAAAAAAAAAAAAAGTTGAATGATTTAGTAGATACAAAATACGCCTTTTTTTTTTTTAGCATTGTTCTAATTTTATTTTATAGTATTATATATGCTGTTCCTGTTTTACCACATATGCCGTAAAAAAATTAGAAGAACACAGACATTTAAATACACATTTAAGTACACACATATGCATGAAAACAGATTATATGGATGATTAGGTAAAGATATTAACATTGACATTATGGTTCAGTATAGACACTTTTCCCTATTAATATTTTAAATGGCTTACAGCTCATACATGTCTGAACTTCTCAGTTTTGCCACTGTAATCAGGATGCAGTCATCCACAATTTGCAGACAGAAGAATGTAGACAACTTTCAATAAAGCTCTATTTAGGAAAACATTTACTTTCAGAATGTAGTTTTCAAATATCCAATATAAGTTACAGATATAGTTATAAAAGGGACAAATATATGTAATGAAATTTGTATATGCATAATATGCTTTCCTTATTAATCCACATTCATCTTCTATGAGCTCTTAAATATTTCATAATTGACAAAGCATAATGTAACTATATATTCAAATCCATTGAATAGTCATATAAATCCAATTACTTCAGGGACTACTGTAATCCCTTCATGAAATTAAAGAAATAAATAATATACCATTTTTTAGTGTTCATATTTCAATCTTACCCTTTAGAATCTTGCAATGAAAATGATCAAGATGAAAACAATGTAAAATTGGACAAGTTTATCAATAAAATTAAGTATAAATGGCTGGGGTGGGGGGTGGGGGGGAGGGGGGATTAAGACCCCAAAGTGAATATTCTGTGCCTTCTGTTAAAAGAGTCTATTGTTATCCAAATACTTTAACCACCAACTTTTTTTACCAAAATAAGGTTAAACTGCACTGTAAGTTTAACCTAACTCTTTCAGTTGTAAACATCACAGATTTTAATATAGAGAACTCCAAATTCAAGGAAAGGTAAAGATTTAGAAACAGCAAGGACATAGTAAACTTCAAAAATGAAGAATACTTAATTCTGGTGTGTGCCATGATAACATACTTGCTTGAACAAGCCCTCAAGATAGTCAAGGAATGATTGCTATCAATAGCAGCATAGTAGTTAACCATTTGGAGCCAGGACAGAGATGATATTGGTTTTGGGAACAAAGAGGATCCTCTGGAATGGTTGGAAATATTGCATTTCTTGTCCTGTATAGGGGAAAAAATAAAGTTGCTTTAAAACGAAATTTTAAGCCAAATAATTTTCACAGGAATTCATTCAATTTCCATTATCACAAACTTTAAAACAAAAAACAACTGTGAAATGCTATGATTTATGGTACTCTTTCTCTTATTAAATAAGCTTACTTAATCATTTTATAGATTTCATAAAAATACATGTAAAATTCTTCACTATTTGATTCAATCCCATCTAAAGATCGTATCTTGCTTCATTTGCCATGTTATTGTCTTTTCACACAACCTGGGAATTAAATCATATCTCCTGAACACATTTTACATATGAGCACAGAAATCACAGAGAATGCCTCTTTAACTATTGAATGAGTTTAGGGGAATAATGCAAATGATCAACTTAAATTTAATGTTCTTTTCTCTACTAAGGTTTCAAAAGCACAAGGGAAAATGAGGACAGCTATGACATAATCACTGTGATAATGATATGCCATTTTTGGCAGAGTAATTTGTATTGCTCATTAAGTTCTTAATATATGACTTTTATATGTAATTACTAACCGGTTAAGAAACAATCAATGAGAACATTTCCTACCAATTAGTGCTCTTTCTCATTAAATATTTAATTGCTCACTGGAACTAAACATCACATATTCTTCTCCACATAAGTTTTGAAAGATGAAAGATAAAACAACACATATCAGTGAAATGTCATCTTTTGCATCCAAATTGCCTGCCTTTTATGTCCAGTGGTTTCTTTAACTCCTTTCACTGACTGGTTAGCCTGGGGTGTTTTGTATTTAGCTGATTAGATACATTCCTAAGGATACTTATGGAAATCCTAAAATTTCTTTTAAATTGTCATCAATTTTTATATGAAATTTGTGGCAAAAAACCCCCACATTATCTGATCTAATATAAGCCTTGGTTTTAACAAGTTACCAACAATTAGTTTAATTTACTGATTTCCAATTATAATAATCAGTGTAATATCAGATACTGTCTTGCTTATTAAAAAAAAGTTAAAAAAAGATAATGTGGCCACCTAAAGCTAAAAAATAAATATTTAAAAAAGAATAAAAAAAGTTAGAGAATAAAAATAATTTATGTATACAATGATCATCTTTTTCTTTGAACATTATATATATTATATATATATATATATAATTTTTGATAATTTCACAATTTGACACAAGTATCAATTCTGCTGTTATTATGCAAAAGTTGCCATAAACAATGTGTCAGAAAAATTTGCACTAATGTTTCCAGTAAAATTTTGTTCATAAAAACAAATGCTTGTTGAATTTATTCTGAGCAATTCAGATTGCCTGCTCCTGACATGGAGAAAGTTCCCTTACATCCATTCACTTATTAAATTATTCAACAATGTTTATTTCATATCTACCACATACTCTATTGGTGGTAAATTGTCAATAAATACAAAAACAAGTAAAGTGTGCCAATTCAGACAGCAACAAGTTTTATGAGAAAAATCAAAGCAGGAAAGAGAAGATGGTGATGAGGTGTGGTTGCAAATAATATGTTACGTGGTGGTCAGTGAAGAACTCATTGGTATACTGTAGGTTCATTTGAAGGATGAGAAAGTGTGATACATTTTCTGAGTATCAGTCAGGGGAAACCACATTTCTAAAGGACATGAGCACAAACATTTTTATGATTGAAGGACAGAGAATCAGCTAGCACAGCTTAAAGAAAAGAGGGAGAAGGCCTAATGTGAGTCCAGTATTACTGAGGTGGAGGGCAAGTCACATTTGAGGAGCACATTACATCATCTATTTATAGTATTTCAGAGACTATAAATATAATAAATATAAATATAAATAGTAATTCAGAGACTATAATGAGGGGATGTGGCATGACTACAAGGTCTGAGGTGAATCACCCAGGTTGCTTTGTTGAGAATAAAATAATACTAAGAGAAAGGCAGAGTGGAGGGAGTGAGACATTTTAGAACATGAAATTTCTTTAAGGATAAAGGTTTAGAAACAGCAAAGGACACAGTAAACTTTCATTATCAAACATTTCTTGTGGAGTGATGGGACATTTTGAATTTCAGTATGGATAAGAGGCATAATTGAAACACATCATAAATCCATGGGTTCACATTAATGTAATAAAAAATTGGTCAACTTCTGAGAATATATAGTGAAATATTTCATTTTGTGAAAATTGAGCAAATGCTACTAAGGACACATGAGCTTGTCCTGCCTTTCCTCTATGAACTCTATCAGTGGATAACTAAATAGAAAATGAAAGGTAGCATTCCTACGCAGAAATTTTCTAGGAGAAGAGTTTAAAAAATAGAAGGAGTTAGAGGGGAAGGGAGGGGGCATGGGATTAGAAATGATGGTAGAATGTGATGATCATTATTATCCAAAGTACATGTATGAAGACATGAATTTGTTGTATACAACCAGAGATATGAAAAATTGTGCTCTATATGTGTAACAAGAATTGTAATGCATTCCGCTGTCATATATAAATTTTTAAAAAAAGATTTCTATAAAAGTTTTGCCAAAATCCTTACATTCCTTAGATAAAAATCCAATGGTAAAATTAACTTTTAGAATAAATTTTTACAAATTCTTAAAATAGGTAATATAAAGATAATACTTAATAAAGAACTACTGAACAATCTCAGTTGGATTTCTTGAGAGCTTGGGCTAGAGCAACAGCTCCTTAGGTGGGAAGAAACTGTATAATACTGATTTAGAATAATGTGGGTTTCTGAAAATAGGCCCAAAAAGCAATTACAATTAAACTTAAAACTGAAAAGCATATGACCATTGTTATTAAAATTGCATTGTATTATACAAAGTCTTTTTGCCCTAAGATATTTTGATTTATACATATTTATGTCAGTGATCCCACATAATAGAAAATGGCCAATATTCACAAAAATATAAGCATAAAAAGCTTTAATGCATATTATTGAAATTAGTCTTGTAAATATACAGGCCACAATTTTTTCAGAATGAGAGAAAAGTGATAAGAAAATGTTTCCTTACCTTGGAGATTGGTTCGGCAAAACAGAGGGTAGAGAAATGATATTGTGCATTTCTGCTAGATTCAGCAGTGCCTTAACTGTGTTATTGGAAAACTTGAGGTTGCATTAAGCCTTCTTGGGCAATTTTGAAAAATTGTTTTAATGATATGCTGCCATTTTTGTTCCATTGTGATTATTTTTTGAAAAGCATCAGAGATATTAAAGAATTTATTAAGGAATTTCTAACAATAAAGTATTGACTTTAAAATTTTTGAGGTTCACTGTCATTTCATAGATGACTATGTGTATTAAGTGCTAATGCATTAACTAAAAACTTTGATGAAACGAAAATCTACAAAAGGAAGATCTGAAGTGAATAATAACTTAATATATTACTATTAGTTCTGTGCATATCTAAGTTTCCACATCTAAAGGAGACAATAGAAGAAACATGTAGGAGGATTTTGCTTAAATTACAGGAGATTCTTCCAACCCCACATATAAAATAATTGCTTTTATTTTAAAAGTATACAGAAAGAGTGACTGACATTTTTTAGTGTTAATGGATAGTTAATGATTCTCATTATTTTCATCTAAGGAGACATTGCTAAAAGGAATAATATTTATCAAAAAAATTTATATCAACTTATAAAATGGCAATTTTGATAGAAGCTAGAAGACTTCTGTTCTTTGGAAATATTAATAGAATTATTATTGTATCACAACATTTTCTGTTCACACTACAGATAGTTCTTTTTTTTTTAAATTTAACAAATATATGTTACCTAACTAGAGGAAATTAAACTATTTCCACAAGTATTGTTTTTGATACTGTTTTAGTCAAGAAAACAGACACAACTGAAGGAAAACAAACATCAAATATGTATAATAATAAGTTAATGAGCTCTATGTCATTACTTAATAAAATGAGATATTTAGATTTTCTATACACCTGACTTTCCAATTGACATTACAACAGTTTTATAAAGCACATGTTAAGACTCCTGAACTCAGAGAGCTTAGATTTGGAAAGAATCATATTTCTCTGATAACATAGTATGATGGTGTACATAATTAATGAAAAAAATCATACATTTCTGAGATAGATCCAAGAAAGAGGAGACTGATGCAGCTTAGGCTTTTTCTAGAAGGTTACTTTAGAAAAGAGGAATTGAAGACTACAGAAATATCTGCATGGTAATTTCAGCGTTTTCTTGAATATACCTCAAAATTCTTCTAATCTCTACCCATTAGCAGATCCCAAACTGCTTGCACAATTTTAGTATATATTATAGCAGCACTCCACTGCACAGTAGTAATTTCTGCCTTAGCTCAGACTTCTACAGAAAAATACCATACACTGGGTAATTGCAATGATAGATATTTATTTATTACAGTTTGGGGTGTTGGAAGTCAGAGGTGAAGGTGTAAGCAGATTTGGCACTGGGTGAGGGCCTACTATCTGGCTTACAGATAGCCATCTTCTCTCTGTACCTCACATAGCAAAATGAGGAAGTACCAATCTCTCTCTTTCTTTTTATAGTGCTGGTGTATGATCACAGGCCCTTGAACATGCCAAGAATGTTCTGTACTGTTGAGCTACACCACCAGCTCCTAATGCCTCTTCTTATAACACGGTAAGCCAGTTTTGACAGATTTTCCCTGATGACTTCATCTTGACCTAGTTATTCTACAAAGTTACCACGTCCAAATGTCATCACATTGAGAATTAAGGCTTTATTATGAGATTTAAAAGGTCAGAGTTCAACCTAGAACACCAAGAACATGTGACGGGCACCTAAAAATGAGAAAACTTGGGTAGTTACTCCCATCTCTTCTGAATTTTCTCCATGGTCTCTCTCTAAATCCACACTCCTACTACCATCTCCACCTTGGTCTGTGCCCAGGGGGCTGACCTCCTAAGACTGCATACCTGAGCTTGTGGTCTTTATTCTTCTATTTGAATTTATTAATGGAAAGCACAGTCAGGACTGTGGATGGAAAGAGAGAAAATACAAGGTAACCTTTGTACTCTTGTAAACATAATAAGCTCCAATCTTCTCTTAACTGTTTTCATAGCCCTTCCTAGGCTTCTATCATATATAATATTTGGCAGATAACAAGAGCTCAGTAGTACTTACATTATAGCTGTGTGTGTGCTTACCTATGTGTATTGTTTCTACCTCAGGAGATTTGTGCATTTAGTATAATGGGTAATAATAATAAGTGGGTGTTTTCTTTTTATTCCAAGTGCTTAAATATACTATACACTGGATAATACCCATAAAGAAAGTACTAAGATTATCTCAATTTATAGTTGAGTGAAATGAGGCTCACTGATATTTGCAAATTATCCAATGTCAAGTTCACACAGTCAAGCAGCAGTAAGAATGGGATTTTTTATAGTCAATCTGTCTCTAATTTTGTGCCCTTGCCCTATTACACAATGTCATATGCGCTGATCCATTTCCACACACATTCCTTTCCTGATCTTCATTCAAACACATTTGAATTTTCAAGCAGTAGTAAACATTTTCAATTCAAATAATATGTAATGAGGTTATAGGATAATTTTCATTTTTAATTATTAAATCATATTTTCCTAGAATTCTGATTCTTACACCCCATAATTCTTGCATTGTTTAAATATTGTATGCCTATGTCAACAATTGTATTTAAACATAAATTTCACCCTAATTTGAATTTTTATTTTATTTTTTTTTGAGAGAGAGAGAGAGAAAGAAAGAGAGAGAGAGAGAGAGAGAGAGAGAGAGAGAGAGAGAGAGAGAGAATTTTTTAATATTTATTTTTTAGTTTCGGCGGATACAACATATTCGTTTGTATGTGGTGCTGAGGATCCGGGGCTGCCCTCATGCCAGGCGAGTGTGCTACGGCTTAAGCCACATCCCCAGCCCCCTAATTTGAATTTTTCATAGGCAAACAGTTTAAAGCAAAATGTTACATGCAGTCTACTATTTCAATATTCTTCCTGGCCAAGGTCTAGCACAACATCTCCTGCTTTGTTTTGTTTTGTTTTTCCTCCACTATACAGCTATTTAAATGTCTGAACGACATTTGATTATATCTACTGTTTTATTTTAATTCTACTCAGTAGAAATATAAAAAGTAAAAATGTTTTATTATGTTTTTCCTCATAATCTTCAAAGATGAATTTTGGATTGACAACCACCAGTTACAAATAAGTTTTTAAAAATATTTCAAATGGGTAGTTCTGTTAGCTAGACTTTTATTTTCACTCAATTTAATTTATCCACATGTAGCAACAGAGGCACGCAAGTAAATTTTCAAGTCTTTTGGTATACATCATTTTTCAATTTAGAATTCAGTCAGCTAAAATTAAATAGGCAAAAACTGAACTACTTAAGCCTATTTTCACCTAAAGGACTATATAAAAATTACATTTATCAATCAAAATATGAATAAAGATATGTGTGAAAAATATTACTAAATGCAAAGTAGATTTTTTGCATTTTTTCACAGATATTTTAAAATGAAATAAATTCAATAGTAACATCAACATTACTAGACAAATCTTCATTTTCTTGAAAAAAAATCTAAAGGGAAAAATAATTGCATTCAATGGTACAAACATTGAACCATACAGAATATATTACCTCATTCTGCTTGTGAGAATAATTTTTGTTTTCTTACATTAGAAATATCATTGTCAGCATGTTATTATAAAAATATTTTTAGCTTTCATACCTCAATTCTTCATCTACTACACACGACACAAAAACAATAAGTCTTCATACCTCTGAGAAATCTTGGAGAGGGGGATTTTCATGATTTAAGAAAAGATGGGATCCATTTATTCATCAACAGACACTTAGGCTGTTTCCGTATCTTGACTATTGTAAACAGTGATTCAGCAAATGTGGGAGTACATGTATCTTTTGTTTAATATTTTGTTTTTTTTTTTTAGTTGTAGTTGAACTCAATACCTTTATTTTTATGTATTGCTGAGGATTGAACCCAGTGCCCTCCACATGCTAGGCGAGCACTCTACTGCTGAGCCACAATCCCAGCCCAGTACATGTATCTTTTGAAAACCTCACCTAATTTTTTTTTAGAAATACTGACAAAATTGGAGTTGCTGGGTCATATATTGGGAATATTTTAAATTTTTCTTAGAGGTATTTATATTATCAGCAATAATGGTTCTACTAACAATTCCATCATCAGTGTACAAGGATTCCCTTTTATTGCTATATACGTACTGGAATATGATCTCTCTCTCTCTCTCTCTCTCTCTCTCTCTCTCTCTCTCTCTTTCTCTCTCTCTCTCTCTCTTTCTCTGTGTGTGTGTGATTCAAGTATTAAAAGGGAGGAAACTTTGACATTTTTAACATTGTGGATAAACCTGGAAAACTTTATGCTAAATAAGTTAGGCCAGAAATAAAAAACTAAATACTGTACTATCTCATGGGTGAAATCTAAAAATAGTAGCATGGAGTAAAATGGTTTTCTAGGAGTGAACATACAGGAATAATGGAGAGATGCTGGTTAAGAGTAAAGATGTTCAATTTTCTCTTCTTTCTTTTTCTTGGTACTAGGGATTGAACCCAAGAATGCTTAAACACTGAACCACATCCTCAGCTCTCTTTTTATATTTTATTATAGACAGAGTCTCATTGAGTTGGTTAGGGTTTTGCTAAGTTGCTGAGGCTGCTTTTGAACTCTCAATCCTCCTGCCTTAGTCTCCTGAGCCACTGAGATTACAAGCATGTGCCACCATGTCTGGCTATGATGTTCAATTTTAAGATGATTTAATTCTAGTATCCAAGTACAGCATGGTGAGTATACTTAACAACACTGTATTATTTAATTTGTTAAAAAACTGGACCTTAATAGTCATCAACACACACACACACACACACACACACACACACATACACACACACACATACACACAAAGGGTAACTGGTTATGGGTGTGTAGATTAATTTGATTGTGATATCATAATAAAATATATTCATATATCTCGGCTACATGTTATATACTTTGAATGTATACAATTCTCACTTATCAATTATACTTCAGTAATGCTGGAGAGAAAATATATATTTGAATTTGGTGACATTCAGAGATATTGGAGATTTTTATTGTATAGTTATAATCTTCCTATATATTTTTAAAATTTTTCATCTTTTTATAGCCTTTTTGAGGTTCTTTCTTGTAAAATTTTATTCTCACGAGAGAAAAATCAAATAATTTCATTTTAAAGTAAAATTTATTTCCATATTAAAGATGGGTCATTTCAATATGTGACATCTTCTTCCTCTTCAACATGTCCTATGTTCTTCCACCCCTGACCTATAAAGTAATTTTTATATTGGCACTTTTACCACAATTTATTTTAAAAGATATGCCAATACTATTTAATTAAGTATTGTCATTTTAATCCTGTCATGTCTTTTATATGCTTGGGATTGTTTAGTACATTTATTCATAGATTCTTACAGCTGAAACAAAATTTAAGTTGGACTGAGTATGTATAATAGAAATGCAAGCAGTTAAAGATCAAGGGATTAGCAGGTTCTGTGTCTAGTGACAGCCCAATCTCTAATACCAAGCTGGCGCTAGGCTGCTGTCTTCTTACCTGGTGAAAGGGGCAACAAAGAACCAACTGGCTTCACAGCCATTTATAGGGCATTAATACTGTATGTGAGGGCAGTGTCCTCAGGCAGTAATCACCTCCTAAAGTCCCCACTCTCACTTCCATTGTTCAGGTTCAACATGAGTCTTGGAGGGGACACAGACTTTCAAACCATAGTATTAGTGGGTATTAATCTTTCTGTTTTTTTTTTTTTTATATAAAGTAACCTCTAGAATGATTTTTATTTTTATCTTCTATTTTCTGACTCTTTCCAATTGGCTTTTCAGCAATTACATTAGTTATTCCTTTCTTGTTTTCTCCTGCACAGGTTTTGATCTCCTAGGCCCTGAACACTGTTTTGATTCAAGTGTTCATTTTATTGTATGGAGAATAATGATGAATATTTATAATATTTATAATTAACAAAAATAGTTTTTGTTAGATGGGTTTTCTCTGTTACTTGGACAAATTTGTGAAATTGGAATAAGACATGGTAAGAATTTCAACTCTTTAGGAATTAAAATTTCTGAAAAAATACTTTAAACTGGAGAATAATTATGACAAACTGTAAAGGAAATCATTCTCCATGACAAAGATTTGACATCAAAGTAGAAAACACTGTTAGGAATGATTATATAAATTATTTATTCTTCATTAAAATCTCTCATCACTAACTTTGTAGCCATAGGGAAAAATCAATAATATCCATAAAACACTTTTTTTTTCCCACAAATGGATAGTTAACTTTGGAAATGTATATGAAAAATTGATAAAGATAATCCAGTTAATGCTTAACTGGTAGTAGCATCTTCTGTGTTTCAAAAGAGTAAAGTTAGACTATCAGATATGGAAATCTTAGTGCTTGACATCATTGTTTGAATAAGAGATACAAATGCTCTCAGGAAAGTTTGTGATTACAGAAGATGTTCTAAAATTACCTACAGCCAGTCTTGGTGCATACCTGTAATCCCAGCTGTTCTAGAGGCTGAGGTAGGAGGATCACAAGTTTAAGGCTTGTCTCAGGAATATAGCAAGACCCTGTCTCAAAATAAAAGGTAAAAAAGAGGAGTGAGTGGCTCAGTAGTTAAGTACCTCTGGGTTCAATCCTTGATACCAATCAATCAAGTAAATTACAAAGGCTGAAAGATGAAGAAAAGGGAGAAAAGACTAGTTCATCCATTTGCACAATTTCCAGCTCTGAGCTAAACAAAAACAAAAACTCTCATTCTTGAATGTTTGCTAAAACCTTACCTTAAATTCCATAAGATCTCCTAAACACCACCACATTATGTTTAAAAGTCCAATCAATTCAGAGCAATAATATCCTTGTGGATAGTTCTCCTATCCCAAGGATTTTCTTGTTTAGCGTTTTTTTAACCTCTCTTATTTGTATGCCAATGTAGCTTGATACACATAAATTATGGCTTTCTTCCTGAACCCTTCATTATAAAAAATGTTTTTAGCTCTAGGTCTAGTTGGTATTTTTTCCAACTGCTTTGTAGATTTGCTAATGCAAGTTGCAGGAATTTGTCCCAGGACCTAATCCTTTTGCTTGATAACAAAAGTATGTCTGGCTCAATAAATCTTTTTATTTCAGAGATCCTCCACTCTCAAAAGAGTTTTGGCTTAAAATTTACCTGGAAAACATTCATCAGAATTCATACTTGTTCAATTTAATGTGATTTCTAAAAAGATAATGGACATTTTTTTTGATCAGACAATTACAAAGTTATAAATCCATACCAAAGAAAAATATTTCACCCCAATCTTGCTCATGATAAAGCATGTAGTACCCTGATGGCAATAGTCTATTCAAGGAGTGGAAATGACACAATGTTAATTACACAAACAACATGCCACTTATCATTTTGACTGGCTTGACTGCTTAAGGGTTATTATATAATATACTTTGATACAAAATGAAAAATTTTGAAGTTCTTCCTTTTCAATTTCCTTTTTATCTGTCACAAACACTCCTTTACTTCATGTCAAGAAGGTTATAAGTGAATAGATGTCAGCTGAATTTTTTCATTTAATTATAACTCTTGATGCTTTCCTAAAGATAAATCATGATGTCTGTCAACATATTTATGAATCACTCCTATCTAATTTACAAACCATCTCTTGCCCAGATGGCTAAGTACATCTAATTATCTTGAATTATTAGCTCTATTTTAGGTGTCAGAGTTTTTGACCTTTGTAAAAATTAAGCATAGTCATCTTTATAATTTCTAATTGGAATCCTCTGAGTATATGGTTATATAAAGATTAGGATAATAAATTTATTATAATTAATTTATTTCAGTGTAAGTGAAGAATGAAATTTGTATTTGACCTAAGTCATTTTGTAGAAAGTTACTTGGACTGCTTAAAGTTCATTAGTTCCCAATAAATATCCTAGAAATGATTTTTATATTTTAATTGGGATACAACATGGAAATATAAAAAACTATGTCATTTTAGATACATTTCTAATCTTATTGTGTTCAGATATTTCTCATATTTTAACAATATATTAGTTTCTATTTGAGTTTTCAAACAATCCTTCCTCATATTTGTTATCAATATTTAAATCACTCAGTGTGTACTAAAATCACTACATGAATATTTTGTTTACATGAAATTGCTGCCACAGTTATACCAAACAGGGACTTGATTATTATGTGCTGGATCCTTAGAGATCTGACTACACTGAAATATTTTATTCATCAACCTATCTATTTATTCATCATCAGTGTGTTCTAATTATAAATAAACCTGAATACAGATAGAAAAACATATCTAAAACAGATGTTTATTAATTTCAATGAAAAAAGGCACAAAGCTATTTAAGGGGTTTTTTGGTTCGTTTTTATTTCATTTTTGTTAAAAGAAAATTAATACTTAGAACAATATAATGTATATGAAATATATTCTTCTGCAAGATAGTATTCTTTTGTCCTAATTGCCTATTGATATACATTTATCTTACTAAAACTAATTCTGTATTAAATATCCAAATCTGAAATACTAATTGATATCAAATATGTTTTTTTCTGATTTAGTTATAGTTGTTTCAATATTTATATTCTGTTTGCAATATATACATGTTACTTGATTCCCTAGTACAACCCAATTAAAAAATGGAGAGAAATAACATTCATGGGAAGTTGATAATTTATTTGATAAGTAACTAATTACATTAAAATATATTGATAATCCAAACCAGATCAATTTAGTTGAAGGACAAATTGTAATGAATAAACAGAGAATGTAAACCAATTTCATCTCTGCATTCAGGAATTCTAGATGGCCAGAAGCTGCTAACTGGACACAGGTGGCTGTTTTCTCAGGAGAACATTTCATAATAGGTTTTAAACGAGGAAATGGGAATCATCAGCTTTAGATACTTTTGAAATCTCACAAGTGTGAAAGCCTTCATACATCATAACTGAAATAATGGGAAGTGATTAATAAACGTCGTTGACTTAAATGAGTTGCCAGATGTATCTGATCCTCAAGTGAGCAGGAGAAAAAAAATTTTAAAAAAACCTCATAAAATGTGTTATAACAGTTTTGTGAGAATTTATGTTCAATTGCAATTGTGAGTATAATTTCCAAAAATAATACTAGAAACCTAAGTCATTTATTTTGAGAATATAATAATTTTCTAGTTTAACATATGAAAAAAATGTATTTTTATTTTGTCTTAAAGCATAAAGCAATAATAAGAATATAGGCAAAATATAGCAAATGTTTCCACTAAATTAACAAAGAATAGAATATAGATAAAGCCCACTTAAAAAGTAAATATAAAAAGAAATTCCTAAATGAAAGTTCATGCTTAGAAACTTAAAAATACTTAATAGTTAATATATTAGATTTTAATTTTGAAGCTAAACACTGACTCAAAGATCCATGCCATGACACATGTTATTTAGTGACCATTATCAAAGTTAAATTTTAAAAAATCTTGTCAAAAGAACAAGTTTTGTTTTTTTTTTCTGATGAGAATGCTAATCCCTCATAATAATTTAATATTTTAAGGCTTCATGAGAAATATTTTTACTCAATTTAAATAGAAACAATATAGCTTAGCCACATAAAGTAATAAAATCATGTTTAATCATGTTTACTAAATGAACCAATTCTTTCATTTTATTAATCAGGTAAATTTTACACTTATATCAAATAAATGATGTGTCTCTCCATAAATCTCAATGTCAGAAAATATTCTATGTTTAAAATATTCAACAATGTTCATGTTTTATTTAATATTGAATTAATTATTATTGAATAATGAAGGTTTTCCAATTAGATCCATGTGCTATTCCACAAAGATTCTGATTTAGTAGCCTGGGCAGTGATCCAGGCATGAGGATATTTTACATGCTCTATGGTTTATTTAATAAGCAATAGATTTGTGAGGCACTGTTCTTAGTATTAATCAATATTTCTTTGCTTAAAATATTTTTATCTATTCATCTTATGTGTATGTGCATGATTGGTACATCTTTTTAATATATCAAATACAAGGTACTGTGTATTATGAGTAGCATGAAGTAACATAAAATGTTGTCTTATTTGATAAATACATTTTTATTTGTTCTTTTTACTTATATATAAAGGTATAATGTATTTTGACATGGAGTATAACATTTATACATGGAGTATAACTTCACATTTTTGTGATTTTATATGATATGGAGTTACAATGGTCGTGTATTCATATGAGAACACAGGAAAGTTATGTCATATTCATTCTTCTATCTTTCCCATTTCCATCTCTCTTCCCTTCGTCTTACTCTCCCCTGTCCAATCTGATTAACCTCCACTTCCCACCACCCTATTGTGCATCAGCATCCCCATATCAGGGAAAACATTATATCTTCGGCTTTTTATGATTGGCTTATTTCACTTAGCATTATAGTCTCCAGTTCCATCCATTTACCAGCAAATGCCATAATTTCCTTCATCTTTATGGCTAAGTAATATTTCATTGTGTGTATGTATCACATTTTCTTTATCCATTCATCTATTGAAGGACACCTAGGTTGGTTCCTTAGCTAGCTATGGTGAATTGAGCTGGTATGAACCTTGAAATATTGTCTTTTATGAGAAATAGCTTAAAAAAATGGAAGTTATGAAACTCATTACTAATTTCATCTACTCTATGTTAAATATGGATAATTCTGAAACCTTTTATTTCCAAAACAAAACTCTTAAATTTCCATTTACTGGTTAATTCCTGAATATGCTACTTGAGTATGCTGTCAGTGCCCTGAACTCACCATCCATTAAGGAAAAAGAATCTTCATTTTTCTTAAATTATTTATTCCTTCTCATTTCAATATCTTCTTCAAGTGAGGGAATAATCACCTCTCCTTTTTTTTTTTCCCCTTTTTGCTTGAGTGGAATATATCATGGTAGCTAAATCCAGAAGAATGATGTTAAATATAAATGATGCAACAAGAATAAATGTCTTTGAAGAAATCTATATTCTTCATGTTTTTTAGCAACATTCTAGCTACTATTTTTTGATAAATAAATCATGTAAAAATTGATTTAACCAAAACTATTTTGTTCTTTTTTTTTTTTTTTTTTTTAGTAAAATCATAACTAAGATATATTGAATATGTCTTTTTAAATTCTGGTACAACTCTTTACCTCTAAATAACCTAAATCTTTAATCATCCTACTTGATATTATTAGAACATATTTATTAATTAAACAAATATTTAAAGTTGGCCTAATAGTAATAACTTCAAGCAGAAGTGTAATACAAGTTTCTTTCACCATCATGATAGTTGGAGAGGTTAGAAAGTAAATAAGAAAATGTATATTAGGTAATACAGTGAAATATAGAATATATCTTTTCTTTATGTAACCTTATAATAAGATAAATCATATATATATTAGAATTTGTCTAGTTGGCTAAGCAATGCAATAATTTTATTGTTCAAATCAACTTGACTTCATAAAGGAAAATGTGAGTTGAAACTCAGTTTGTGAAAACAGTCAAGTGGTTGCTAAAATGGCTTAGCTGAAATATTTATGCTTTAAGAAACATCAAAAAAAATATTAAGTGAGAAATAAGTCACATTTGATAAGCTTTTTTTTTCAGAAAAAAAATTATGTGGTTATTAGAATTGAGAAATGACTCATATCATCATGTAAGTTGAAAAATCTTGCAACTTAATGGTTCCAGGAAATAATACTCACAAATACTTACAAATAAAATCTCTACTTATGGTGGTTGGAATTTCTGTCTGTATCAATCAAAGGTGTAAAATCCCAATTTTTCTTTCCTTTGCCGCAGACCAATGCACATATTCAGATTTGTGAGGGCCTGAAAAAGAGCTATGGATCAACTATTGTAAATAATAGTCAAAGAAGGCACCATGGCATGGTTGGCAGAATGATTATTACAATGAAATTACAATATACTAATTAGCATTTCTTCAAAATTCTGGAGTAGGGTTATATGCCTAGGAAATAAAATTCCTACAAAAGGTATTGGCAAAAGAATGTCAAAGTCAGAATCAAGATGGAGATACTCATGTCAATCCTAACCAAAAATATCCATAAATAAATCCAGGATAATATGAAGGGATATCTCATGCAAATATATCAGATACTATGGAGTATTACAAGTCAATCTACCAGTCATAGTCTTGCACAAAGGCCACTGAAATATTGCACAAAAATAATTCCATAAGAAAGTAGGCTCGGGCTGGGGATGTGGCTCAAGTGGTAGCGCGCTCGCCTGGAATGCGTGCGGCCCGGGTTCGATCCTCAGCACCACATACCAACAAAGATGTTGTGTCCGCCGAGAACTAAAAAATAAATATTAAAAATTCTCTCTCTCTCTCTCTCTCTCTCTCTCTCTCTCTCTCTTTAAAAAAAAAAAAAAGAAAGTAGGCTCAACAATTCCATATCTAATCATAGACTCTCATGCACTGGTTAATTGACCTTTGTATTATATAATGTATTTACTTTAAAACAGCTTCTGAACCCTACTCATTCTAACTTAAAAATCCTGTATATCACATTTTGGTTGCCTGAATTCACACTTTATACATTCTCCCATTGAAATGCTCAATATTAATGGAGCTCATTATTTTTGGAGAATATATCTACTTGCTATTTAATTTAATGAAACTAAGGATAATTTGGCTTTGCTTTGTTTCTTTCATAAATATGAGTGACCTACATCTTTTGCTTTGCTATCAAAATTAGACAGTGACTTTTTTGTATTTGGAAACACAAAGCAGATATTTTTTATTATGGAGATATTGAATTGTAAGTGCCATTTCCTAGAATTGTGTTGTTAATGTTGTTAATCTGCACTTGGCTATTTTAATCACATAAATATTTATTCACATGTATTAAATAAAATTACATATGTACATGCACATACATGCAGAATTTTTAATATTTTTAAATAGATTTTTTAAAAATATTGTTTCTTTTTAGTTACATATGACAGCAGAATCCATTTTCATATAATTATGAATGCATGGAACACATTTTATTCCATTTAGGACTTTTATGTGAACTGTTTTACAAAGATTGGTTGAGGTGGGCCTGGTGGCTCACGCCTGTATATCCCAGTGGTTTGGGAGGCTGAGGCATGAGGATTACAAGGTCAAAGCCAGCCTCAACAATATCAAGGAACTACACTCAGTGAGATCCTGTCTTTAAAAAAAAAAAATAGAAATTAGGCACGTGACTCAGTGATTGAGTGCCCCTGAATTAAATCCCTGGTATCAAAAAAAAAAAAAAAAAAGACTGGTTGAAGCCTATTCTTTTACCATTCAGTCATATTTCAGTTTATTTTACTTTGAGGAGGATATTAGGTTAATCCTAATGTTGATATGTAAATGATGTTCATTTTTTTAAAACTCCAATTAGAACTTTTAAAAAATAAAGTTTAGAATTAAAGACGCACCATTCCAGAATCTCTGAAAAGTTTAGTTACGTGATAATTACCTGTTTTATATAAAAACTTCATATCCTTTACAAAAGCTCAGGTATCGTTAATTTTTCTATCTTAGTACCATTGTACAAATAGCATAAATCAGTCAATCAGTCAATCCATCAATAATAGTGTGTTGAGGCCTCCAGTTTCACAAAAGGGATCAACCTCAATTAGAACCAATAAAAAATTTCCAGCTAAACAAAATAAAATTAGACCTACAAATGAAGCAATTGAGACATTTTTATGTGTTTTTCCCCCTTCTCTTGTTTGATTATGTGTGTGTGTGTTTTAATTAAAAAAAAAGTTTTAAATCTAATGAAGTAATATGAACATCCTTTCTTCAAAGGAAAATAAACATTTTAAATAGCATGATAAAGCCAATAATATCATTTTGTGTCACCAGTTTTTTAAAATTACATTTTCCTTTGTCCTATCACTGAATAATTCATGTGTAATCACAAATGTATTTGAGAAATTAAAAAAAAATTCCTCAAAGGAAAACCAGTGAGCCCTAATAATTTTGTGTTTTATTGCATCTAGTCCAATCAAATATAATGTTATTTATTGGTGATGCAGTTTGATTGTATACCTAAAGCCATGTTAAAAAAGAAAACCTGAAAATACACATCCATGAGCAGAAATCATAATTCTTTGCATTTTTTGTTTTTATAAATGTGAGCGAGAATATACATTGTTTATTGAAATAAAAATTTCTTTATTTCAAAAAAAAATCATCAGAAATTATACTTTGAGAGGTGACATGTTTATAAAATTAAATCACAGAATGAGTTCTAGAAAAAAGCAGATTTCATCCCACAAGAGTAACTACATTGTTTTTACTAATATTAAAAATAAATAAAACTTAAAAGCCAAGAGATCATTTTAATGTAAAATATTTTTTGATAACCATAAATTATGTCATCAGTGCTTCCCTGCTCTGTAATGTATATTTTATATTTTTTATTGAAACTGGAAATAATTTTATTAATTAATCACTTAAGCAAAAGTGAAGAAAATAAAGAGGGATGCAGAAAGTACAGACAGCATAATCAGAAAAATGAGAAATCCACATAGTCATTTCTGACCCTGCTCACTTATGCAAATGGCAAGAAAGATTTTTAGAACAAAATTTAAAATCTTAGCTAATTCATCAAAAGCATAATCCATTTGTTACTTTCCTAGTCTAAAAGCAAAATACAAAAAAAAATATCTTTGTCCTGATCAATCTTCAAATATGGTAGTGCCTATATGTCTTATAGAGGAGCTTTGAACAAAGTGGCATGTAGAGGTCATTTCCATGGCAACTGCAAAGTACCTCAGTATATTTAAGAGCTCTCAAATCCCATTTTTATTTCCCTTAAGAATCTAAAGTAAACCTGTGTACTTTGAAGGGAAGTTTAGACAGTACATTATTTCTCCAAGGAAAGTAAATTAGAAAACTGCTAACCTTAGAAATTTAAGAAATACCTGGGAAATTTTCAATTAAGTATTTTGCCAGCATTTGGCATACATCTGTGACACAACAGGAGAACTTTATGTCTCATAACTGTACTGCTTCTTATATATGTGCAAAGCATTTGAGGAGAGAACAAACTCATTCTGGAAAACAAAGAGGTTGCTCCTGAAGGTTTTTTCCCAGAAACCAAATCTACCATGATTTTCTCAGCAGTAACCAAGACCAATGTGAATGACACAAAAGGAGTCAATTTTCATAATTCATAGTTCATCTTTTCTATTCATCACTGATACCTCTCCTGTATTTTAAACCAATGAAGTGTTTTAGTCACCGTTTTCCAGAGTTTTAAGTGAAATGAAGTTAAAATACACCCCAAAATATGACTTGGCTTTTGTCTTTTTGTAAAGAGTCTTATGAGTAGACCTATAATTATTGCTTGAGCATTCACTATGTGAAAACTTTCTAAACGCATATCAAGAGATAAAAACAGTTAGGGTTTAGATCTTGAATGGACCCTGAATGCTCAGGTGTTAAAGGTTTAGTCTTCATTCCTGTAGCTACATTTGTCTCCTGCTGTGGTGAGCAGGCAGTCACTGTTGACTAGTCCACCAGGTGACCAGCACGCTGGTTTAATTAAAGAGATTCGTGGCATAGAAGTTAACTAGTGAGATCAAAATAAAACACAAAGACTCAATTACCTTTTTCTATGACCAGGTCCCAGACGGCTCTCACCTGGAACCACCTGGTGGGGCAGCAAGGCTTACTCAGGGCTAGCAGGAGAGAGAAAGCATGCCAGGGAGTGGCCTTTTATTGGGAACAAGAAATTTAGGGTAAAATTTCATCCAATGAAGGTTGAGGGGGGCAGCATTCCAAGGTCAGGGTTAGTGGTCAGTCACATCCCCACATGGACAGGCTCTCGCACCTGGAGAGGGTGGGGAAAGCTTGGACACAGTTTAGCCAGAGCGCCTCACACCCAATCAGGGAGGTGTCCAATCAAGTGCGAGAATGGCTTCCCACATCAAAGTAACAAAAATTTTCTTGATAAGACATGAAAAATAATTTCTATTTAATCTTGAAACTGATGTTTATTACAGGGAAAACTGATCATAATAATTCTCCCTAAAACTGAAATAAACTTCATTAAAACCTTTTTTAATATCTCTTCTTCTGTTGATTTTAGAAGCTAATCAGTAAAGAAATAGAAAATGTTGAATCAATAAATCAAAACATGGAATATGCTTATCCCAAGGCAGAGGGAGAGAATAAAGATAGCAGATTAGGAAAAATAGTAATGCCAAAATCAGCTTCTGCTCTATTATAAGTATCAAATATTTGAGATTCTTTTCCTGGCATTGATTCTGAAAAAAAAGGTTAATGTGAATTTTTTGTTCCAAAGCTTAATTCCTATTAGGAAATGCAGTATTCACAATGAAGTTGGAGTAACTTATAGAAGAAGAGATCTCAGGAAGAACTTCCAGGGAATGGGAAGATTGAAGGGACAACAGATAACAGTGTCTTACTAAGTAGGTTCCTCCTGTGGGAAACTGTGATTCCATTGGCTGCCTCTGGGCGTCAGTGTGCCTCATTAGAAAAGGGAGGCGTTTTGATTACATACCAATTGTCATTTATTTTGCTTTGAAAGCCACTGTCTGATTCATCAGGTTTCCTCCATCTTTGGCTTGTTCTGCCCTTGAATGCTAGGAATTTCTATGATCTGAAAAAATTCCTCAGGGAGAAAAGTACAGCAAGAAGCCAGAGGCCAATTGCATTGCAACAAATCAATGCATGCAGTCCCTCAAGAGAATGTCATTCTTCTTTTCTCTTCAAGTTCTCTCATATCTATTAATCTCCACTTGGGAATGTACCTTGTGATATTGTGGTAAAGGATAAAAGGATATAAACAACAAATTTGAGGAAATTTTCTACATGAATATAATTTTTTTCACTTACTATTTTTAAAATAATTTTATTGCATATAGTTGAAGGATACAACACGATGTTACAGAATGCATGTAGAGAGTAACATAGTTACTATGCTGAAGCAAATGAACATATTTGTTATCTCACATAGTTACTGCATTTTTGTTTGTGTGCTATGGCAAGAATGGTTAATTTCTACTCATTTGCAGGAAATCCACATGGGAATCTACATTTCCCATTTTCTTCATGCTTCCATTACCATTCTCTATCTCTGTGTATTTTATTTTCATTTTTTATGAGACAAGCACTTTAACCAACTAAGCCATACAGCCACACGAGAAACTTATTTTCAGTTTTTAAAGAAAGATTCTACATGTAAATGTCATTATGCAAATTTTTTTTATCTCCATTATTTCAGTTAGCCTAATATTCTCAGGTTTATTCATATTGTAGCCAATGACAGGATCTCTATTGTCTTTAGGCATGGTTGATGGTCCCATTTTCATATGCACCACAGATTCCATATCCATTTGTCCATCAACAGATAATCTGTTTCTCTCCCTTGGCTCCTGTGAATGATGCTGTCATGAAGAAGGCAGTGCAGATATATTTAGGATATGCTGACATTCTGTTTGGGTCACATGGTAGTTCTATTTAAAATTTATTTAAAAAAATCTATACTCTTTTCCATCATGAAACTTTTCCTGTCTACATTCCCATCGGCAGTGTACAAGGGTTGACTTTTTTCTACACTATCTTATATTGTGAATTATTTTTTTTTGTCTTTTTGATAATAGCTAAAATAATGTGTATAAAGTAGTTTTGCACATTGGTTTAATTTATGTTTCCCTAGTGATTAATGATAGTGGCCATTTTATGTTTTATGTGGAGAAATTTCTACTCAGATGTTTGCTTATTTATTAATTATACTATTTGTGTTTTTCTACTATTGAGTTACATGGGTTCTTTATAAATTTGCGGTGGTAATCCTTTATCAGATATATGTAACAATGCATCATATATCTTCCTAGACCAGGCTGCCATTTTCTTTTGATGATTACTTTTTGCTGTGCAGAATCTTTTTAGTTTAGTATATTCTTGTAGTTTCCATTTTTTTTTTGTCTGAACTTTTCAGTGTAATAACACAAAAGTCAATGTCAAAGCCTTTTCTAAGACTTTTCCCCCTATGGTCTCTTGTAGGATTTTTATAATCTCTGTTCTTACATTAACATCATTTATCAATTTTGTTTATCACTATCAGTTAGAGCAGTGAGCTATTAACTGAAAGATTGGTGGTTCAAGTTCATCTAGGGACATGTATTATGGTGCCAAGATTAAAAAAAAAAAGTTAATCATTAATAGAGCATTCATTCCATTTTCACATTTTATGAGTATACAAAATGAAATATGCAAAGTTCATTTGAAATGTTACTCCTTTTGCACAAACCATTTTGGGAGTAGATTAAATAATTTTCTATTTAATAAATAGTGAAAGTAAAAATGTCTTAGCCATAGAGAAATAAGAATTTTCCTTAAATAGCACATTAACCCTCCACTATAATAAATGCACACATATGAAAATATATATTGACACCAACATAAGCTAAGATTTATTGTTAAACATATTTTAATATAACATAAAATGGATATAGAAGTATACATCATTATAAATAATAACTCAAAGCCAGATCAGTTGAGACATTAAGTTTCATGAAGATGTTTACATCTTACTTCATTTTCTGTTTCTGTAGCAGAATATCTGAAACTGCATGAAGAACAGTGACATATTTGGGGTCATGGTTCTGGAGGTTGGAAATCCAAAAGTATGACTGTGGCAACTTCTCAGATCCTGAAGAGTGCCTCATGCTACTCCATGCATGGTCAGAAAGCAAAAGGGCAACCTGGCACATACAGATGAGAGTAAACACAGAAGTTGCCCTTGGTTACAACAATCTGTTTTTCTGATCAATCAATCCAGTTTCTTGAAAGCAGTTACACTCATTCCCACAATTCAGCATGTAGAGCTCTGCCCATGTTACCCAATTACTCCCTACTTAGCCCCACTTCCCCCCACTGCTGCATTAAAGAATCATGAATCAACAGCCATTTTCAAACCATAGAGAGTTGTTTTATGCAAAATGGTAATTTGACTAACTTCTGTTGCCCCTTCTGGAAATATTTGTTATAATTGTGCAGTAGTTCGTGTATATCCAGTAGTACGTAACCAGCAACTGGTTAACTCCTCCAAAATGAAAAACCTACCCCCACCCCCCCAAAAAAAATCTAACTAAATTATAGCCTACATTTATGAGCTAGAAAAACAGTTCTAGGGTTATAGTTCTTACCTCTATATTTGAGGCCATGGGTTTGATTCCAAGATCGCAAATAATAATAATAATAAATAAGTCCTATAGCCTAAATTTTATATTTTAAATTATATGGTTCTATAATCATATGCTGAAATATATGGCCTTACATTTTTGGTTAGTTTCATGACTATGGATCAAACTATTACATATAATTCATAATAAACTACTGTTAATTTGGAAAATTAATCAAATAATAGAAATACAAGTGGCAGCATTCTTGCTTCATTCTGAAACATATCCAGGAAGAGGAGAACATAGTGGTCTTGCCTGCAGGCCTCCATTATTGCCACATTAACGTTAGACCAACCCCCAGGGAGACCAAATGCTTTAAATTGTGACATACACTCCTCTTCTAGCAATCGGTCTTGGCTGACATAATGAAACATAGTTAATCCCTGAACACACAGAACCACAGTAGTTAACTTGCTCAACCATGCCCGTAACAATTCAATTATCAGATCCCTGTGGACATTCTGTACTTCAAAAATACTATCCAGGGATATTTTTACTAGACTTGTTTTCTAATCATGTTGGTGAGTCCGTTTATACAAGAGAATATCATTGCCCTTGCCAAGAGGAAGGGTCAAATTTATTAATGATCCCATATGTCTTAAGTTCCTACAATGTCATTTCATGTATGTGATAGTAATTATGGTGAACAGAAGCTTTAAATCTTTGCTAGAGGTTAATAATCAAAATCATATTCCTTTCATCTTCTCATCCAGATTTAATCTAGAAGGAAATTCAAACAAATACTAGGCCATAAATAAACCAAATTTAGAAATTAAAAACTCACAGTTCACTGTTGCAGAAATACAAATACAAATATTCACCAAAGTAGAAGATAAGAAATCAGTGACTCAATTGCTTATAGCCCATGAAAACTGATATACAGAAATTCAGTTAGTTGTAAAATAATTCAGACTCCAAAAATAGAATTCAAATCTTTTAAAATTGTATATAAGAAAGGTAATTTGTGACTCTTTTCACATATTGACTAAGCTGTAGGAAAATAATGAAAATGGATTAATTTGCTTTATTTTCAGTAAGGAATAGAAATATTAATTTACGACTGTCAATACCACATAAGAATTTTCTTTATAATAATTCAAATTAAGTTTTCATAGCTATTATAAGAAAAAAATAACAAAATTAGACATTAAAATTGTTGGGTACATATTATCCATTATAACAAGGTCATATTTGTATTATTAAAAAAAAGTTATCCCATCTCACATATTTCCTTCATTGGAATAAAGGGTATTTGTAAACTATGTAAACTTGTTGTTCCAAAGTATTTCTATATTTTTCAAAAGTAAAATGATGTGTTCTCAATTAACACATATTTTCTCTTTTTTCATACATCTCCATACACAAAATACAATGAAGGGTAGGAAAATTTTAACCTCAACCAGGGGTTAATATTGTAATATTGTAAAAACATTTGTAATAATATTGTAAAAACATATTTTCTTCTAAATGAATATATCCAAGTACTTAATTGCTAATGTTAATAATTCAGCCTTTGAAAAACAATTATATTAACTTACAAAGAGCTTTCTAATGTACAAAAAGATAGATTTCTGTACCCCTAGGACTTGAAGGTAACAAACTATTTCCATCTTGTGACATTCCTAATAATTGAAGGGATACTCTCCAAGTTAAATATCTTTAACTGAAACATTAACTTCTTAGTATCATAACTGTCAACAAAGACTATCTTTAATAACAGTAAAATCAAGATGTTACATTATAGGACTGAATACATGTTAGAGAAATGTTATACTACAGGTGCCTCTCTATGTATCTTGAATCAATCATTGACAACTTTTTTCATGAAATATAGTGTATTTCATTAAACACCTACTGTGAAGTTTAAATTTTCGGGAATTCCCATTTATGTATTATCTTGATTGTTTCTGTTGGGTTATTAGATAATTTCAGATTAAAGTAATGAGAAAAAAATATTTTCTCTTACATTTGTTTTTGTTTGTATTCTTCATTTCAAATATGAACTAAAGCAATGGAATGAATGTCTGACTTGGGTAAGAAATCATAGATTGCATAGTATATGCTTACTTATCCTAACCCAGCCTAATAAAATCTTTAAAAGAAACTATTGCTGTTGAAATTATGGGCATATAATTTTATCTTTTCTAAGTGTTCTGTTCCCTAAGCAACTGGGCAGGATATATAGCTATATTTTAGAGGTTAGCTAAAGTCCTCTAAGCAAATTATTAATTGACAAGGATTGGCTGGAGATTTCTGAAGCTTTATGAATAATCACATTTTTATTATGTATTGTAAAATAATTGGTAGAAATTAGAAAAGGCCCTTTGCTATCCAAAATGAGAGATACAAATAGAAACAACACTACAATTGATAAAACAATTTTCAGTTCAATAAAATAACTCAAAATTTAAAAGCTGGTGTCATCATGACAATTTGCATCAAAGAAGAGCTAAAACTAAGTCCTTGATATTGATTCTCTGGTAAAAAAAATTTTTTTCTCAACACCTCATATAATGATATTATATCATTAACAAGGGTTTTAAATCATTGTTAGAGAGTAATAATCAAAAATTTATTTCTTTCATCTACTCATCCAGATTTAATCTGTAAGGAAAGCTTTGGTCATAAATAAACCAAATTTAGAAATTAAAAACACAATTCACTGTAGCCTGAATACAAATATTCATCAAAGTAGAAGATCAGAAACAGTGACTCATGACTTACAGCCCAAGAAAATGGATACACAGAAATTCAGTAAGTTGTAAAATAATTTAGACTCCAAAATAGAATTTTAAAATTGTATGTAAGAAAAGTAATTGAGTACATTGGTTAACTCTTCATTCTTTATGAATGATACTTTTATAATGATTTTCTTTGTATCAACTTATTTTGCAATTTGATTATCATTAAAACATATATGCCTCTAAATGGAAAATTTGATCATATTAAGGCTGGTGTTTAAAAAGTATTTTGCTATTCATGCTGGGTATCATTCTATATGAGTAGTCAATATCTAAGAGAATTTAACATAACCTAGCTATCATTTAGTTAATATTTGAGACCTGAAAAATAACTATACCTAATATATTTAAACAATAGAGAAAAATGATACAATTATTTAATGTTTATAGGTAATGTAAAAAATGAAATTAAAATAATTTTGTAAGGTGTTTGCTTCACATTCATTTTTTTAAATTTAAGACTGCTTTACAAATTTTCCTAATTGTGTAATAATCCTAAATGTGTGAAGCAGGAATTCTTGCTTTTGTAGCACATATTTTACGTCTGCGAAAAAGATGAGCACCCTAACTCTTCTTTAATGAACAAATTGGACATTTGAACATTAAATTTCCTTGAATTTGGTCATATGCGACCAAATTTAAGGACAGTCTCTTTTGTTTGTAGATAAAGAGACTAAATGAAGAACATTATTTTTTAAAAATAGTGAACTTGGGCTGGGGATGTAGTTCATGTAGCACTTGCCTACTTTTGCAAAGTCCTAGATTTTATCCATGTCACCACAAATAAAAAATAAAATAAAATAAAAGCTATAGAGTTTAGGTACAATACTCATGACTAGACATCAAAATGCAGGAAACAAAATATAATATGTTAAAAATATTAATTAAAGATGTTCTATAATTTATTATGGATTACATCCCAGTGAATCCATTGTAAATTGAAAATATTATGTCAAATATGCATTTAGTATTCTTAAAATACTGCACATGGTAACTTAGTAGATCTTACCTTCAACATGGTTAGAGCACATAATATTAGTCTATACTTGGGCAAAAATCATCCAACACAGTTCTGTTTTATGATAAATGTTGAGTATTTCATGTAATTTATTGAATACCTATATTCAAAAAACACTGGAATCATAGAGCATGCAGAGTATTGGTGGATTACCCCTGTAAATATTTGACTTAGTGGTGACTGTAGCTCACTGCTGCTGCCTGGGAGTATGATAGTATGAAAGTTACATAGCTATTTAAGGAAAATCTGAAGACCATTTCATACTGAATGTGTATCTGTTTCACACCATATTAAGGTTAAAAATTGTTCATCCATCATGATCAGAAACTGCTTATTTCTGTTACATTGGTTGGATATTTTACTTAATTAAACTGTATTGTTTTTTTTCCTTTGCTTTATTATTGTTTTTTGAGGAAACCCTACACGGAGATTTCTGTATCAGACAAAGTCTTCAAGTTAATTATTTGTCCCAAACACTCTTTGTTTGCCCTTGAAGTTATGAGACTTGCTTTCTGCTCTTAGCTTTTTTCTTCCAGCCAGAGATCCCAGTCACTCCTTTTCTCCTCACCTGAATTCCAACATATGTGAAACATCTAGCCTCAGGCAGGTTGGAGAATTGTGAATAAGGTTCCTTCTGTTCCCTCCAGTTTGGTTCAAGGGAGGGAAATGTGAACTGGACTACTATGATACTTACTTTATAAAGAGACTAAGACTTCTCAACATTAAGGAAAAATATGGAACTCCCCTAATCTCTAAGTGTTGGGGGTACATTACAAGGACCCCAGCAGATGTCCAAAAGTGCAGATAGTACCAAACCTTATAAACTGTTTTTTTTTTTTCCATAACTACATATGAAAAGTTTAATTGATGAATTAGGTCAGTAAGAAATTAACAATAATGACTAATAATAAAAGAGAACGATTATAAAACATACTGTAATACTGCCAGCATCACTACTCTTAGGCTTTGGGATCACTGTTAAGTAAAATCAAAGTCCAGGGATGGGTGACAGCCAAACTTAGAAATGAGAGGCCTACTAAGTAGCTAATGAGTAGATAGCACTTGAGCTACAGATATGCTAGACATGCTGATGATTCTCATCCTGGTTGGGGTAGAAGGAAGGGAAGGAGATTCTATCATATTATTCAGAATGGCACACAATTTGTACTTATGAACTGCTGAGTTTGGAAATTTCCTTTTTAATACTTGTAATATTTCCATGCATGTATGCAGCATGTATTGATCTTATCAGACAATTATATAAATTATATTTTAAGGACATCCTAAATACCCCATAGCATCTCATATTTCATTTGATATTAAAAATAGAAAATATAGAAGTTAATAAAATCTTCTTCAATTTTAAAAAAGGTAAATTAGCCCTCTCTTAGTGATATAGATATTTTCTCTATTTTATGTTCTCAAACAGTAAGTAATGGGAATATACCAAATAATTAAGATTTGCCAAATTTAAATCAAGCCTACATCAGGCTTAATCTAGGTTTTGCTTTTAAATCTAAAATTAAAATTTCCTTTCAATATTGAAATATGAAAATTCATAATTTAGTTTGTTTAATCCGATAAGTGAAAATCCAAACTCTGTAGCCTAAAAATAGTATTCATGATTCAAATCTTTGTCATTTATTCCTTGGACAACAAATTATCAAGTAGTAAAGGAGACAGTGATGATTATTATAGTCCAATATGTTTGGGCTAAGGGATGCTTATAAACTGATGAAATGTTATTTCTGATTGTATCTGTGAGTGTGCTTCCACAGAGGTTAGCATTTGAATTGAAGAACTGAGTAAAATAGCTGTCAGTCCCCAATAAGAAACAACATCCAATCCGATGAGGGTCTGAATAGAATGAAAATGTGAAGGAAGCATGAATTATCGCTCTCTTGAGTTGGGATATCCATCTTCTCTTGCACTGGGCACTGATGTTCCTGTTTCTGGGTTTCCAGAGTCCAATAAAAGACTTTTTCATAGACTTTATTGATTTTCCCAACTTTGAACTTGGGCTGAACACCACTGACTTTTTTGGCTTTCAAATTTCAGACAGCAGCATGGAATTTCTTGCCCTTCAAAGCCATGTGAACCAATTGCTGTAATAAAGCTCTTGATATGTATTTACAAATATCTTCTTAGTTCTCTTTCTCTAGAGAATTGTAACACAGAAAACAAATGACAAATGTCGCCTTTCTTTGTATTCCCACTAATGAAATAGAAAGAGGACATGACTAATCTCAACACTAAGCCTAAGATTATGTGATTATGTCACATGAATATGAAAAAAAGCATTTAAAATCTGAAGTTCCAAGACATATTTTCCTGGTAGAGTAGCAACAAAAGTCTAATATATAAGCGTATTTATTGCATTAACTGTTGTAAAAATCATCTGTTGATGACATAAGACAAATACAATGATTCAGATCTTCACATATAAACAAAATTAATTTTCCTTATCATTTGAATAAAATTTATAATTATTAAGTAGTTAAATCTATATTCAAATATGTGACCATGATTCTGGGAAACAAAAATATATATATTTTAAAATTTATAAAATATAGAAAATTATAAAAGACATGTTGGCTAGATAGTAAAATAACATTGCTACAGGTTTACCCAGGGCAATAGGTAAAGTTTTAGTAATGAACACATTCATAAAACAAAGGCAGTGTCAAAAAATTACATCATTATCTTGTGGCAGAACTAAGGTAAACACTTTGTCCACTCATCATGCTTCTGAGTATATCAGGAGCTTTATATGTAGAAATTATCCCCAAGCTCTCCATTCTGAAGTCATCTTGCCATGACATTTCATGTGAGAAGACTTAGACACAGGATCAATACTGTAGATCAAGTTGGAGAAACTTTTAACTTACTAACTGATCTGTAACCAAGAAGTTTTATAATAATTATGTTTGTACAATATTAGATATATAAAAATTAATTATTTCACTTACAGCATAAACATTCATAATAAAATCAGTTATTAATTATTTAGAATGTAGTAGGCAGGAGAATTATATAAGGCTAATAAGCTAGAAGTATTTACTGTCAAATAACTCTAGTTAAAAAATTGCATTTGTGTAATTAACCCAAAGTTATTTTACATACAAAATTACACAGCAAATGGCAATCTGATAGGAAATAAGCATACCTAAATTTTAGGATACAGGCTAAGATTCCAGTCACCAGTTTTCTGAGAAAAGAGAGGAAATGACTATCCATTTTTATTTCCTTTCTTGTTTTGTTTTTCTTTTCTTTTTTTTGTTTTTTTTTTTGTTTCTGAGGGACAGCATTCTGAAAAAGCAACAATTCCTTTTAAAGGCTCCCATAAAATTAGTTCTAGTATTTCTTGATGGCAAGATAATTTTAGGTATGTGTATGTTTCTGTATTTGTATTCAAGTATATATGTGATAAACATAGACACACATATGTATTCTACTAATATACACATATTTGTGTTGCTATTTGTCCAACCTGTGTGAGTTTCAGATTCTTATATAATAGGATAAATAAATTACATAGAACATAGTAGACTTTTTATATCTGCAAATAAACTCACCTGTATGTCAAATTGATGTACAATGATGCTATCCAGAGGGGAAGTAGATTTTATAGATGTCCTTTAAAAATTACTAAGTGAATACAGTCCTCAGTTGAATGAAAATACCCACTAAACATGATTCTTGAAAATTTTAAAATTTAATGTTCAGTTACGTAGCCCAGATAGAATTTGGATATAATAGATGACCTTTAAATACCACCTGTGGCAGAAACTTCCTGTGAATAGCTAGGCCCTCAAAATATATTTTTGATAGAAAAATTTTGTTTTATTTGTCTGTAAAAGAAAGTGATTTTGAACTGCTTCATCCAAATTGCATTTGTAAAGAGGATAATATTTTGAAAATTTGAAAGGAACTGTGTCTTCTTCAGACTTAGAATTAGTAAGAGCATTGAATATTTGTGGGTTTTGCATTTATTTTCTGTAATAAATATTCATTTGTGATGCTTGAGATGTCAGAAGCCCTTCCTCCTAGCAGCTGAGGAAAAGAATTTGCAGCTGCTTGGTAACTTACTAATAAAGGAAGTCAGAGTCCTCTCTCTTCCAATATAAAACACAAAAATATATTTACAATTCAGAAATAAACTAGAAAAAATTATTTTCTAGGGGTCTAACAAAATAAATTCCACTTTATTCACACATATACAAACACATCTGAATACCTGGATTTTGTTATTGTAGCATCCTTCTACATATAGGAAAGTCTAAGACACAAATTTTGTTTGTTTCTGTAGACTCTGTTCAATGAAAGGAAAGGAAAATCCTTGAAATTATTTATTGCAACATAAAACAGGATGAATACTAGCACTTTGACTAAGGATATAGTACCTTCCTTATAGAACAGGGTTATTGTAAAATAAAATGTCCATTATCGTGTTTTTACTTTACTTTTTTGTATAAGATGCTTCATGCTAAATTCTAGAAAACATCTTAAAAACTTAATTTGAAATGTTAATATTTTTCTGTTGGCATAAACATGCACATTGGCCAATAAAACAGAATACAGTGCTTAGCAAAACTTTCTACATCTGTGTTCAATTGATCTTTGACAAAGATGTCAATAATATTCAGTGGGAAGAAGACAGTCTCTTCAGTAAATGCTATTAGGAAGGTTGGAGGTCCACATACACATAATGGTATTGGATTCTCATCTCATGTACAAAATCAACCCCAAATAGAATAAAGTCTTAAAGATAAACCTAAAACTATAACGACTATTAGCATAAAACATAGGGTGAAAGTTACATGATATTAAAACCAGAATTTGAGATAAAATTAGATTTTCTGCTTCTGCTGCAGATTCTCTACTTCTGCTGTATAGGCTACGGATCTCTGCAGCGGAGAAAACCCATTTTAATCTTAGCAGTGAAATCACAACAGGGAGACCTGCTGGCCTCAATTCTGAGGGTTGCAGCCAGAAAAATCAGATTCTTCTCCATGACTACAGATTGGCATGTTGTAGCTCTTAATGGCAGGCTATGCCCCTAGTGTCACAGGATACCCCACTAACTTACCACCAATTTCTTTTTCCCAGGTTCTTGTCTTGCAAATCTGTAGACTGAAATTCATGGGCAAGAGTGAAAGGAATATGATTTATTTAAGTGTTAAGCCTAGAAACAGAACTCTTACTGGTGGCAGATGGAGAGGAGACTCAATAGCAGGTTACCGCTTAAGCATGCTGGTCTAGGGGTTTATATGTCTCTTGTGGGAAAGGTATTGCGCCACATTTATGCTCTTCAGGTTTTGGAAAAGTACAAACACTATTGGTTAGCCCTTGAGTCTGAACTTCTGGATTGGCCCCCACTTCCATCTTCTCCACTCATCATGGTGGGCTGTCACAGGGCAACTCTTATGTTTGCCCTGGCTCCAGCTTTGGCTTGCTGAAGGTCACGTCCAGGCCAGCATCATGTCTTTGAGCAGCTGCAGGCTGTGCTCCCTGTCTGTGCTGTATCCCAACTGGGTCACCACTGAACTTCTCTGCAGCCATTGGGTTGCTATACTGTCATTTCTCTGTGGGGATTAATGGGTTGGCTAAGTGGCTCTGCAGCCAAGAAGCCATGTCAATATTGGTTGGTCTGGTCATTGATATTTGACTTGATTACAAAACCCCAGGCAACAAAAGGAAAGGTAGAAAATGGGGCTAAATAAAATAAAAATTATTTTAGACATTAAATAAAATGATTAATAGAAGAAGATAGAAGAAAAAAGAAGAAAAAAATTTGCATGTTGTACATCTGATAAAGGATTGATATAAAACCAAAGAACACAAACAACTTAATTGGGAGAAAATATAGCAGAGTTCTGAGTAGATATATTCAAAAAGAAAAGAAAAGACATATAAATGCTCTAGATCACTAATCATTGGGGAGATGTAAGCTAAATCCACAATAAGATAATACCTCACATTTATTAGAATGGCTATTTCAAAAAGACTAACAATAACAAGTGTTGATATAATGTGGAAACAAGTTATCTGTCAAATGTAAATTACTACAGTCATTATGTAAAACATTATGAGCTTTCCTAAAAAAAAAAAAACAAACAAAAAACTAGAAATAAGTTTACTATATGACCTAGCAATTTCAATTTTTTATATTTATCTGAACAATTTCAAGTTAGTGATTATTACAAGTTAGTGATTATTACACTTTGTATACACATATCAAATGACCACACCACATTCCACGAACACATACAAATAAAATAATAAAAATATTTAAAATTTAATATGTTAAAGATAAGTCTTCACTCTTATATCTGATGCTGCACAATTCACAATAGCCAAGTTATAGAATCAAATTAATTTTCCATCAAGAGATTAATGGATATATAAAATATAAAGAATTACATATAATGCCTTATATATATATAAATACTATTCACCTTTAAATAAGGAATAGTCTGTCATTAGTGACAACATGGCTGAAATTGGACAGCATTAGGCTAAGCAAAATAAGCCAAACTTATTGAAGTATATTTGCATTTATTTGTGGAATCTAAAATAATCAAACTCGTAGAGGCAAAGGGCAGAATGGTGTTGCCAGAGGTTGGAGGCTGAAGGGAATGGGGAGATAAGTCAAAAGTAGTAAAGCTTCAGTTAGGATGAATAACTGATTTTTTAGATTAATTGCACAATGTGATGACTATCATTAAAAATTGAGTAAAGTACATTTCAATATTGTCAAGAGAGCAAATTTCTAATGTTCTCATCATGAAAAAGTTAAATATTTGATGTTTTATATATATATATAAATTAAGTGGATTAACATAAATTTTTTGAGTGAGCATTTTTAGGACTCCTGGAGAAACTCAGACATCACACTACTAGTTCCATCATCAGGAACACTTGCATGAACAGTAGCTCTCCCAACAGAAAACAACAATGTTCTTCATTAAAAAAAAGCCATCTCCGATGTTACTCCAGCATAAAGAAGAATTAGAGTAGAAAAGGTAATTCATAGCTCTCATACACAAGCCAAGAAAGCTGATGACTCTGATGGATCCTCCACAGGACTGGAGATGTAGCTCAGTGGCAAAGCACTATCCTGGCATGCATGAGTGCCATCCTGGGACCCATCCACAGAGTGCGTTCCACCCCACTCCCCATGCGCTCACATGCTGCACACATGTGATTGTATTCCTTTTTTTTTTTTTTTTGAGATGTTTTGATTGGAATTGAAATGAGAATAAGGTATATGTGAGTCAAATCATCAGTATTTTTGTTTTTTATGCCTAATATTCACAGCACTTACAGCTCTTCTTGAGAGTGAGAGTTTTCATATCTAACTCTAAATTTCCCTGCATTGCCTGTTGCCTTTTCCTTAGATCCTAAGAGAAGTCATAAAAATGAGTGGAAGTTTATTGGTATCAGTAATTACCTGTGTTTTAATGTGTGGTTACCTTTGTACATAATTCTAACAGGGAAATTTCTATTAAATCTTAAGTACTACTTGAAAACAATATGCCAATGATAATTAATTTCATAAAGAACAGCATGAACTTATAATAACAGAATGTAATTAACCCTAAGGGATAAGTTTTCTTTTGTTGTTCTGGATGGACTATAAAAGCAAGTATCTACTACAAAATAATTTTAATGCATTTTATATTTTAAAATCATAGGCAAATCACAGACAAAGATACATTTCTGGATCTATTTCTATGTTATGAATTAGTTAACTAAGTTTATTTACTTTGAAAGGTACACTTTGACAATGTTTTTTTTTTAAATTTTAAATGAGCAAATATGAGTCAGTACTATCAAAAAAAGCATGTGTATACATATATAATATAAAATCACAAATAACCATTATTTTTGAGTTTTTTTAAATTGGAAAAGACTATGATATATTATTTACAACTGTCTAAAGGTGAAATTGAATGAAAGTAAGTATGATATGAAGAAATATTCTTCAAGAATTGTTTCTGTAGAGATTTGATACTTCTTAAATATGTAACTAAAATATATTTGTATGTTATGCAATAAACATTTTATATAGCAGTAATAAGAATCTTAATTAAAATATTTTTCAATATTATTTGAGCATTGAAGAAAATGATACACAGAGCTCCTATTAATTTATAACAAAGCACTTGATGCAGAAATAAAACCAAGCCTTAAAATACAACTTAAATAAAAACATTTTCCACAAGTCAACTTAAATTCTCTAAAATTACACTTTATATCTGTATGATATTTTCAAACAATGAAAGTAAAAATGTTTTCATTGTAATACTTTAGTGTGTGTTTATGAATATTTTATGTCTATCTGAAAAGAAATTATAAGCATAAATCACAATTTCACAATACTATGAAGGAATAATGCCACCCATGCATATGTTTCCCAGGAGTCCATGGACGGAGGTGAGAGTGAGTAGGAATGGAAGTTTCCATATTTTGCCTTTACCAGTCATCCTTCTGTATCTGGCTACTTGTATCTGAATCTCTCATCTCCTCATTTCAGAGCTAGGTCTTAATCCTTTCGTTGACAATGATTACCTGAGTTTTTCAGATTTATTCTTTAACTGGCAGAAAACTTTTGCTTCCATTTATCTCCAGTATCACAGGCAGGAGCATAGTGGATGCTTCTAACTTATCAGTAGGCATGATATTGAAACCAAAATTTTCCAAGAATAAGAATTTATACCAAAGTGAACTTCCAAATAAAAAACTAGTAAAGATAGCTTCATGTACACTGTTTTAATAATCTGTTGGGTCCATTGTGCAACTTCTTCTGGAAGAATTTCAACCATTAATCTTTTCCATGTTCATTTCAAATGTGGTGATTACTATCAGTTTTTTACTTAAAATTTTACATGTTATTAAAAAATCACTATATTTGAGGATTAAAAATTGACTAATATCTGAAGTCATATCATTGACACAAAAAGAGGTTTACATAGCAAAATAAAAATTTTTATTTTTTTCAGCACCTTTGATGAAATAATCTGGATACTTAAAAATAAGCAGAGCAAGAGAGTTGATTTTACATAGGCATAAGAAGCCCTAATAAGAAAGAAAGTGGGTCTCAATTGTGAAGGAGAATGGCAGACATAAAACTGAAACTGATAAATATAGTTAGAATATTAAAGGATAAGATAAAATGTATTAATTAATGGCAGCAATTCCCCATAAAAATAATGGTTTTCAGCAGAATGCAAAGGCAGAGAAATTGAGAGGTCTGGAAAAGGTCAGTAATCCAATTAAAAACTGCCTGTCTCTAGTCATCATTTCATGCCTGGTCAAAGAAACTGGGCACCCACAGTAGGTAAAATTTAGTGCTCTTTTAAATTAATTTTTAAAATAAATATAGATCTGTGCAACATGTAGTGAGGAAAGAGAGAATTTGAGAATAGTTTTCCTATAAAAGAGCAATATGTATAACAAGTAAAATTATATATAGTGAAATCTAATATTAAATATTTAATATTATTTTTACTTTAGATTATAAAGGTATGATGAATGTTTTGAATAGAAAATTCACATGATGAGCTTTATCAAATAATAAACTACTTATTCCACATAAACAAAACTGGATTTAATAATTTATAAACTGTAATTCTAACCTCTTATAAGGGAATGATTAGACTGTTATAATTATGAAATGATGGAAAAGTTCTTAGAGATGTATGGGATACACTTAAGTATAAATAAATGTTAATAATTCTTAAATTCCCTCATCAAATTTCATATAAAGAACATATATGTATAGTTTTGTGGTCTTTTTATCAAAAATATCCAAAGTCAAATGTGTTTCTACTTTAGAAGTTGGCACCATTTGAAAAAATTGAATTTATTAATATTCCCATTGCTATAAAATAAGTGAATATGGAAAGCTATCTCCCCAATTAACCCAACACTGAGAAAACTACCTGATTGATGGAGAAAAATAAGAAGCTCTCTTGTTGTATTGGTAATACCAGACAAATGAAAATCAATAGTATTCTTAATTTTACATGTTCGAAGATAAACAAATTTAAGTCTGTTTTAGTTGTGTTTATAATCATTTGGAATTAAGGGGTAACCCTTAATTCCTGTTTTCTGAAGAAATCCTGTAGATGTATTTAAATCTATAACTATATTCTAATCATTGTAAAGCAAAGTAAATTACTTTAAAGATCAATGAATAATGCTTCATTGGGTATATAATATTAAGAAAGATCAATGAATAAGCAAAAGACTAGGGAGATACAAAGATTAAATAAATCAACGCTGATTTTAAAATATCAACCCCTATGTGAAAGAAGGATAAGTAGTATGTCTGTATTATCTCTTATCACTGAATGTGTAATCTCTAATTTTTTCCAAATAAGAAACTTAATAAATAATAAAATCATAAGATCCTTAATATATAATATATAACATAATAAACATGTTTACTGAAAGCCACTTCTACAAATACTTCCACTCCAAATGTATAAGAACAATAAAATGAAGCTACTAGTATTTGATAAACAAGTATGTTGCTTGAAAAGTAAATTGTACATAATTTGTTTTGAAGGTGTATCAGATTTATACCTCCCTTTTCTTTTGTAAGTCATAGTGTGAAGGACACAGTACACAATGTAAGATATGGCAATATTATCTCTGGAAAAGTCTTTGACTGCATAAGTACAATGTAATTGAACGAATTCTTGACTGACAAATATTACTTTTAATCCCCATTTTAAATTTACTTTTATATGACAAAAGGACTAGAATACTTTTTTTATGTAAGACTTTTATATAGAAATTAGATTTTTAATTTTTAACTTTAAGAAAGAACATACTTTGTGAAAAATCACATATAGATGATCTAAACTGTTGTACTTCCCTAATGGAATGGCAATATACTGTTTTGTATACTTATTTTTCAACGAAAAATCTCTGTCATTCTGAAAATGGTGATGCAAACATAAGTACCTGCTCATTATCTTTTCAATCAAAATTCTTTCCAAATAGATCTTCCTTTGATAGAGCTATAAGAAGCTCAATTCAATTTATTTTTATATTGAAAGTTTATACAAAGTATCATAAAATATGACATATCCAGAATTAAAACAAGAAATACCTCATTGTATGAGAGCAGCATTTGACATGTACTAACAGAAGACAAAGATTGCAGATAAATTGGTGTGTAAGGAAAGAATATTGAAATTTAAGACAGCTTATTAAAATAACTTTCATTCTCGCTGAAAGGTGGAAATATTAAAAGGGAATGTATTTTCATTGATGAAAGGAGGAAGGAAGCATGAAGTTACAATGTAACAAAGTAGTTCTTTGACAAGGAATTGTTTGTTCAAAAACCTGAGTATATTTATTTTAAATTGAGGTGTAGTCTGTATATAGTAATTTCACACCTTCAAAATGTATAGCTCATTGTGTGTTGACAAATGAACTCAGTTCTGTACCTTTTCTTTCAATCAAAATACAAAATTAATCCATTACCCCATAAATTTCCCACAGAGTTCTGTTCAGTCAGTTCCCACCCCCCATTTCACCCTCACAGATCCCAACCGTTCTGCCTTTTTAAGAATGTCATATAAATTGAATCAAGGTGCAGCCCTTTATACCTGACATCTTTCATGGATCATTATATATTTTTTATATCCATGCATGTATTAATAGTTTGTTCCTTTTGATTGTTGAATGGCATTCACTATATAATTGAGTAGACCAGAATTTACCTAATTTCATTGATGAATGTTTTGATTATTTGCTATTTTTCTCAATATGAATAAAGCTGCTGTGTATATTCAAGTATAATCATTGGCATTAGCCTATTATTTTCTGAGACAAATACCTAGAAGTGGAAATTCTAAGTCACATGTTAAGTGCATACAACAAGGAAATGATCTATTAATTTTCCCATGGTAGTGGCGATTTTTTGCATTCCCACTAGCAGTGAGTAATAATTCACATTATCATAGGTATGTATGTGTGTGAGTACGCATGTGTGTATATATCATAAAGATGGTCACCAAAATTCTGATAGAGTTAATAAGTAAATTTGGGTAAGATTGCAGTATCCACAAACAGTAGAAAAAATAAAAAAGAAATTTCATAATATTAACAGCAGATTAGAAAAAGCTGAAGAATAATCGATGATCTTGGAAGTGACAACAGAAAGCAAACTGCAAGGACTCATGCTGAGTAAATACTAATGTGAGATCCTTCTCAGGTTCATAAATGGTAAAATGCAGGGGGGAAATGTATGTTTAACAATTTGAGAAAGAGGAGTAAATAAGACCATTTTATGAAAGGTTTGAAACCCTGGCTAGCACATTATGACTTACTTGTAGACAGCAGGAATTGGCCAAGCACTTTTCTAGCAGGTGGGTGCTATGATTAGAAATATGCATGATGTCTCCATCATGTCCCAGAAATGTGTGACTGCAAAGGACTGCCTGCCTCTGGGAGTCAAATCTCTAAGAAAAACATAAATACACCTATTTAAGAAATCTACATAATTTTACCCAATACAATTCAGGTATTCTTTTCTCCAAGAAATATTACGCACAGTCACAGGACCATGCCAAATCTCCCACTGTACTATGCACATTGGGACAAAGCTGTTGCATTTTCAGAAAACAAACATTAAGGAGATCCTGACACCATGATTTTCAAAGTTGGAGATCATTATCTCATTAAATAGTGTGCTGTTGCCTGGTTTTGCGTGTATTCCCATCCCAAAGATTGAATAATGAATACAATTATAGCAGTAGGGAAGCTGACAAGACAATCAGGGGAAAAAATAAACTCTCACAATTATGGATATTAGTTGATCAGAGTGACAGTTATTTACCTACATGAAGTGAAAGGTTGTTTTTCCTTTTTTTTCCCTTAAACTGCTTTATGCTTAGGGAAAACCTAGATGAATCATTTCAATTACAATTTTCAGTTAAATGAAAGAAAAAAAATATAATTCTGCAGAATGTTTTGAGGACTTACAATTAGGGTGATGGAAGGTCCTGGTTTACTGGAAGAGAATTTTGTTTTATGACTCTTGTAATGTCTAACTAATGAATACTACATGCCTTTCTACTCTCAGAACTGCCCCTGCTGGATTTTGAAACATTTGTTCAATTAGCATTACCATAAAGGACAGTAGTGTGCCCTGTCAAAATAATTCCAATGAAAATAGAAGGGAAACAATGTTTAGAATTTGGTTTTCATGTGGTAATTTTAAATGTTCCCCTGCAATTTCATTTAATTCAAGTATGATAAACCCTTTTGATGGTTTTACTTTCCTAGGTTTACTAAGAAAATATAGGACTCTAGAGAATTCTCTGGAACATCACTTGAAGACATCTGCAACCACTTTCATGATAGTGTAGATATTATGTAACTACAAATATAGGCTTGAAAATCAGGTTGCCTTGATTTGACCTCTAATCCTGCCAAATTTATGGAATGATATCAGGCAGATCACTTAAACTCTGTAGGGATGTAGCTATACCATTTGCAAAGTAAGGTTTTATGATGTTTGCAATGTATTAACATTATAAAGCTATTAGATAATACTTGGCTCATTGTCAGAACTATGTACTTGTCTACTATAATAATAATAGTTTCTATAGCATATTAAGAGAAAATAAAAAAAAATAATTTATATTTTTCTCAAGTGTCCTAATCAATTATAATTCTGTTGGGAGGAAAAGGTAGATGATGGTGGATTTTCAGACCCCATGAAAGAAAATGCATATAAACTATAGAAGTGACTATCCTTTACCAAGAGACTAATAATTGATATTTATCCACCTTAAGGAATAGAACATATTAAAATAATAAGGGAATTTTTATGAATATGAAGCCAAACACTATTAGAGGAACTATCACTTTAAAGAGTTGATTACTGGAATCATCATGAACTATTATGTTTACATTCTCAAGACTTTAAAACAATTGCACATTTTATCAAAACCCTTACTTGTTATGAAATTATTTGTCATCTGCCCACAAGCTGGAGTCCAGAAAAGTTTAACTCCTTTCTTTTAGTTTCTCATGCAGCAAATTTAAAAAGTGAAATTTAAATAGTAAGTTCTTGGGGTAGGAGGCAGGGTTCTCAGGGAAGCTTTGTTTTCTTACCAAACTCACATTTAGGAGTAAATGATGTCTCTTATCACTTTCTTCTGCTTTGAAAGAGAAAATGCAATTTGGAGATTTAGTGGAAAATTTTTCAACCATGAAATATCCAACAGATATGTTAAGTAAAACAGAAAGGGTTGAATCCCAGCAGTTTGGGAGGCTGTGGCAGGAGGATTACAAGCTCAAAGCCAGCCTCAGCAATGGCGAGGCGCTTAGTGACTCAGGGAGATCCTGTCTCTAAATGAAATACAAAATAGGACTGGGGGTATGGCTCAGTGGTTGAGTGCCCCTGAGTTTAAAAAAAAAAAGAGGAAATAAAAGGGGTGGTGGTGATATTCTTGGCTTGTTCACAAGTTCTGGGCTGCTACCTTGAAGTAGGTAAAAAGCTATCTATTTACTTAAGCCATCATTAAATGAGTTTTCTGTTAGTTTGTTTGCCTTAAATACATTTCTAAACTATTAGAAAATTTAAGATGACTATAATTTTACCTTAGCTAGAATCACAAAATCTTGAATTTTGTATGCATGAATTTTGAATTCATGGATTTTTAACTTATGAATTAATTTGAGGATGTGTAACACACTAGGAAATTCATCACACTTTGGAGGAGAATTTGGTAATATTCCAAGTACTGCACAAAATGAAATCACAAGGAATTCAAAGAAGGAAAATTAAGCACAACTGATTAAGTCATACAATAGTAAAGATTATAAGCATATGTAAAAAACAAACAAACAAAAAGCCTTCAAGAAACCATTGCTCACAGATGCTAAATTCCACACAACCAAAAGTGTTATATTATGGATATTTTGTTCTTAAAACATATGCACTGCCCTTTGTCATTACAAATGTGTAAGAATTGTTTGTTGATATTGATTTCATATTCTATTATCTATATAAAATCAGAAGTAAAAAGTAAGTAGATGCAGGATATGGCTCTCTTTTTACACTAAAGTGTCATTGTCTAAAGAAAGTCATCTCAATGAAATTTTCACTAACTGTTGCTGAAGAACATTGAATAGGGTTTAAGTTAGTTATAGAGACCTTTAGATTTAATTCAAATAAGTTAAGGATATATTTTACATGGCAAGAATCGAGCTCATTCAAAATAATAAAATTCTACACACATAGATCTATGAAGAAATATGTCATATTCTTGGAAGACTTAACAAAATTAAGATTCCATTTTTTCCTAAATATGCCAATAGGATTGGTGCAATTCCCACCCCACAAAGACAGAAGTATTTTTGTTTGGGAATAGAGGGATATGCAAACTCATTCATATAAAAGAACAATTTACAGAATAAATGAAATAGGGAGGAATATTCTGTCAATATTATGACACTGTAAACATGTATGAAGGCAGTGTAAAATCATGGAAAGACAGTAGAATAGAGAAGTCAGTCCAGAAACCCAACCATACTTGTTAGCGCTTTAATAGATATCACATATATTTAATTTTAGGATTTTAGGGGGGAAATGTAATGCCACAAACCTCAATATGTCACATTTTGAGATCCATATTATTCTGCCACCATTATGGTCATTTACCTATCTTGTCTGTAGTCGTTCAGTGGCCTCTGTCTGCAACTCCAGTCTCTCATTACCATATGCATAATGACTGTAGATCAGGTAACATTACCCACCCTTATGCTTTAAGGACCTCTTCACTACTATGGCTTATTTCATTACTATAGGGGTCAGTGTTTATGGAAAGGAGATGCCCATTGTTCTCCTTGAAATATGTGGTCAGTGTGGGGAGAGATGAAAGTGAAGCTTTCTCCCCTGATTAATCTGCTCTGACATCCGTGCATTTTTGGGTACCTCTCTGTATATGCTACCCAGGGAGTTATGGCTTTTTTTCCTCCTCAAATGCAGGTCAAATTAAATTCAGTTTCAATTAGTTAACCAAGACAACTACTAGAGTCAATTCTTTTTGAAGCATCTCAGAAATGTATTGTAAAGATCAGAATCCATTTTAAACTGATTTCCAGCATCAAAGTCTGTTTGCACTTTATAACATGTGATGGTAAAATATAATAAAAGAAATTGAAGGGAAAAAACATGATAGAAATGCCAATATTATCATGGCATTTAATATATTTTAGCACTTCTCTATAAGCTAATTATCATAAGAATAATACAAGGATGTTGAGGATGTTTCACAAATCTTCAGTTCTTCACTGGTGAAATGCTTTTGTTAACTGCTAATGAAAAAACAAGTAGTTAATTATAAAGTGACAGCCATTGAGCTGCAAATTTTAGTACTTTCATTTCAGCAACTGATTGTTACCATCTCAGAATCTTTAATGGCGATGCTTGTTCTCAATCTGAAAAGAAAATATAAAACATGCCTCCACTATTTTGAATGAATGTGAAAATGGTTGTCTGTAAAATCAGTGTCATTTTCATTATATTCAATTTAAGTTTTTTAACTACCAACCCTTATTATGAAAGAATACTTTGGCTTGTTGATTACTCATGGGGACAAGAGATGTATGTACATGTACCTTTCTTTTGCCCAACAATGACAGTTCTTTTTTCAAGAACTTTTCATAAAGGATACCAACATTCCCTATAGCAAATTATTTGTTAATCTCAATCTCTGGTGTCACCTGCTAAACAATAGGAAGGAAAAAGCTTATATAGATTCATTAATTTTTACTTATTTTTAATACTTTGATAAGCATTAGACCTCTACCTATTGTGGTTTTCTATTTTCTTGGATAATTTTCTCTATAAAAACAATTGTCATTTACTGTCTGAAACTATTATCAGAACTACAAAGGGAAGTTGTTATGAGAGAAAAGAGAGGAACTGGAGAATTAAATTGACCAAATTATGTTATGTGCATATATGAATATATCACAATGAATCAACTATATTATGTATGGTTATAATGCACCTATAATGCCAAAAGTTTTTACAAAAACAAAAATGAAAACTAACAATCAGAAATTTACAGAATTGCCATCCCTCATGTGACAGAACCATGTATCAATTGCTTTCATGCTGTATTTTCTGCATTTCAGAGGATTAAAAAAAACACACTTAGAATGATTCTAAAAAGGTAACAACTATTTTGGAATAATTACTTATTAGGGCAGCTAAGCAGTTCCATGATGGACGCTTCTCTTAGATGATCTCCATAGGAATATGTAATATACACTCTGGTCAGAATGTAAACAACAGAATGCAATCTGAATTCCACTACTTCATTCATCTTTCAGAACACTTTTCAAAGAGTTCATTGATTCTAACTTCCTCCATTTCTGAAATGAAGTTCAATAAAGCCAAGAAGCACTTTATCTTCCAAAAGTGATACATTAGAAAATTCCTCTGTTGGATTTAATTAGGTGAGATGTCTGCAAATGCGTAATTAGTTCACTCAGCAAATGAGCTAAGAAATGTTTCTCAGAAGGCAGATTTATTATATTTTCACCTTCAGGACCCAAGAGGAAACATTATTATTTAAATAAACACTTCTAATGAAACTGTACTTCTTCCACTGGTATAATTTGAAATAAAATAAACAGCAAATAAGACTTAATAAAATCATCTTTTATCAGTAATTTATCTTTTAGTGCAAGTTTTTATTCATTATTAGGAATTTTATTTAAAAACTTTCTTTGGTTAAATGTTAGATACAAAATTTAAGGAGTTATTGCTTAGAAATAGCATACATATTTTACTTTCAAGAAGACAACTGAAAAAATGATTCCAACCACAGTTGGCAAATGTGAATTTTGACCATCTTTATATAACTAATTTTTTTCCCCTAAAATGTGCTTAAATAATTGCATTTACTAGGAATTTAACTTTCAGCATCTATAGTGGAGTTGACTGAAATGGATTCATGGATATTTATTATCACATATATATTGTATCACAGAAAGGTTAACTTTGCATTCTTCAAATTAACCAGTGCCTACAAGCAAATCCAACCACATTATAACTGCACCAACTATCTATACAATAGCACTAAACCTAACGTCTTAATAAAATTATAAAAATCCTTGTGTCACTTTTAAATTGACCACACTGAGGAAATGAAATGTTATATTAGACTTCCAGTCTGAGTTCCAGGTTAATGAATTGAACTCAGAGAAATTATTTCTATATTTTTTATTTCAACAACAGCTGGCATTTGAGTTTTAAGCCTTTGCTTTCATTGAGATTTTACTAATACCTTAAATACTGAAGCTTTCACTACCACATTTGTCACTCTGATTGTGGTTTTTAAGATATATAATATGTTAAATACTATTTTGGATACTGAAGTGCATCTGCAGTTCCATGTAATACTTATATTGAGTATTTGTTTACTATTATGAAACAATGATATATTTAAGTTTTGCTAAATTGTTAGTATAATTTATACGAGGAAGAGAAATCTGATTATTTTTCAATCTGGAAAAAGCAGTTTTGTCCCCTTTGTTTAGATAATAGTGAATAGCTAATGGCTTGAGACACACATGAAAATTTGAAGAAATAAAACCATTTCTTATCAATCACTCCACATGATATTGTTTTACCAAGAAGTTGTGCAACTGAGTTCTTACTCATCACTCACACAATATCTAGGTCCTGCATCACTTCTTCAGTGGAGATTGAATGTCAGACTCTCAACTCTACAGTCACAATGTTGTTGCTTAAGCAATTTGGGAGGAACTTCAGGCCTTGCCATTTATAACTGGGACAAAGGATTGGTTATAAACATTGAGGCAACCAGAATATATAGAGCTAACCATTTATACTATCAATGGAATATTCGGGTTAATAACAAAAAAAAATCATTCTTTTCAATGTCTCTTCATTTCATAGGTATGAAAAAGTGCAAGGGTACTTTCTATAAGTTCATAGAATAAAATCAAACCACTTGTTTAAACTGAAAAATATTTTAAAAGATACAATGAAGTAAGAAATAGTATCCTTTCTGAAATAATTGTGAATAAAATCCTATCACCTTCAAACATACAATATTTGTAAAAAAAAATGCTTAGTACTTTTAGGGTTTTTGTTACCTTGTCATTAAGGGCCAGGTCCTCCAGATAAAAGGCATACCGATCTGGTTCTTCATAGTGTACAGAAATGGGGAATATTACCACTAAATAAAGCATCTGCTGTAGCTTTTCTGTGTTTTATATTTACCTGGCTATAGATCTCATTTCTATTCCTAATTTGCTAAAAGTTGTTATAAGTAGGTAGCTCTATTTTATTACATTTAGCTAGTATCTATTTAAAAAATGGTAGTAAGCCAAGCATATCCAAGGATTCCTCATTCTTGGATTCAACCAAACTTGAATCAAAAATATTAAAATAATGTTGTCTTTTCAGAAAATGTATAGTTTTTTCCTTATACTTATTTTCTAAACATTACAGTATTATCATGATTTCCTAGCACTTACATTATGTATTATAAGTTATGTGGAGATGATTGAAAGAATACAGGGGAACATACACAGGTTTTATGCAAATACTACATATTCTGCATAAGAAATTTGAACATCCTCAGATTTTTCTATACTTGGGACAATGAGGTGGGCGGTAATTCTGGAACCAGTTAAGTACCTCATATGTGCCAAGAGACTACTGATGATTCCCATGTTGTTGGTACAGGAAGCACACTCCACATTTTCTTTTCTTTTTTTCTTTCTTTCTTTTTCTTTTCTTTCTTTTTTTCCTTTTTGGCATCAGAGATTGAAAGCAGGGGTGCTTAACCACCAAGCCACACTCCCAGCCATTTGTTTTTTGGTACTGTGGATTGGATTTAGGGGCACTTAACTACTGAGCCACAACTCCATACCTAATTTGTATTTTATTTAGAGACAGGGTCTCAGCGTGTTGCTTAGAGTGTTGGTTTTGCTGAAGCTGGCTTTGAACTTATGATCCTCCAGTTCCAGCCTCCTCAGCTACTGGGATTACAGGAATGCACCACTGGACCCTGCTCAGGGACCATGTTTTGGGAACACTACTTAGGTTTCACTCAGGTGAAAATTTTTTTTTGGTGGCAAACTTGCCTGGGTTTGGCTTATTGAAATGTACCTTCTTTTGCTATTTTTCTATCATTTTGTTTTTTATTGCAGGTCTGGGGCTTAAACCTATTATTCTTGAACGACACTTTCCCTGGATTCACCATTCTAGCTTGACAGTTAAATTTCTTACAGATTTTTAACTATATTATTTCACATATTTCTGAATGCTTTTGGTTTTTGAAAAGTCAAATGTCAGTCCAATTATTTTTCCTTGTAAAAGGCTGTCCTTTTTTTCTCTAGGTATTCTAAGAAATATCTCTTCAGATCTGTGTTAGATTTTTCTTATTGCTGCAACTAATTTTAGTTGCTAAAAAAACCCCACAAACTTATTATTTTACAGTTCTGTAGAAGTTTAAAAGTTACTCAGAAAGCCAAAATGAAAGTCAACAGGAATACACTTCTTTCTAGAGTCTATGGGAGATTATCAATTACTCTTCCTTTTTCAAATTTCTAGAAACTTCCTGCATTCCTTGGATTAAAAATCTCTTCCTTCATCTTCAGAGATGACAACAAGAAGTAGTGTTCTTATGTCAAATTTTCCTGACTATAACCAGGGAAGATGTTGGATTTGTGTGATTATAGTAGGCTCCTCTGGAAAAAAAATCTAACAACACCAAGGCCTTATCCTTAATTACATCCAAAATATCCCTTTGTCATACAACATGACATGTTCATAGGTGCCAGGGATTAGGATATGAACATCTCTTTGTTACTATTAGGCTCCCTACCACAGTATGACTGTGGTTTTGCTATTCATTTATTCCTACTTGCTCTAATTGCAAAGTTTGGACTCCTATAAATTATTATTTGTATATGAATTTAATCTAGAAATGTTTGTAACCTGTAAATTCTCTGTTCTTATTCCGAGATGCTGTATTTCAATTATCTTTCTCTTTTTTATATATACTTTATTTCTTTTTAATCTTTTCTTTAGCCTTATATTCTTTTGTATGAACTCTGAAGGTCTTACCCTTTTTATGGATATTAAGCATCACTTCTATATCTTTTTTAAAATTTAAATTTTTATTTCTTTATGGAAATTTTATCTTTTTATGTTTAAAATACCATTTTTCTACTTATTTTACGTCATCAATTCTATGTTAATATCTAAAATTATTTTATATCTTTAAATATATGTGCTACATTTATTGTGTGTTCTTTTTAGGAATTAAAATAAAAAATGTATATATGAGTCTGATTCAGCTGACTCAAGCTTCTCCTGACTAATTCATTAATGCATTCTGTATGTTTTTGTTTTTGTTTTTTATGAGTTCATAAGCCTTAACCTATGGTTTGGAATTATACTAAGATTATTTAAAATGGTTTACTTAGGTGCTTGGTTATACCCTCAACTTTGTTTCAGATTTTGCTTTGTTAAATGTGTTATGATATATACAGTCTTAAACATGAGTCTTTTTTTATTTACTTGTTTATTTGTTTGCACATTCCTACATACTTAATATTTATCTATCCTTTTTTATTTCTTCTTCCTCTGGATTTGTTAAAAGCTAATATCAGAATTGCATAAGACTGGTTCTGTCTTTAAAACTGATTTTGTGGCCCTACACGTTTACATTTTGAAACTTAAACAAATTAGTTTTAGAATTTGGAATGCTTAAAGTTTTATTCCCAGAGACTAAATCTTTGTGATTTAGATAGGAACAACAACAACAAATAAACAACAACAACAAAAACACCAATGATTCAAACTATAAATCTGAGAAAAGCAAACCATAGGTTAATAAAAATAATGACATTAGCAAAAACAAATAAATAAAAAGATATAAATGATTTATGCCACATTAAATTCTGTCAAAGTAGCACACAAATCAAGGCTTTGACTAATATGAGACTAGAGGTAGGTACCACAAGTCACCATTTACAAAGCTGCCAGGAGGATATAATAAAATATATTTAGCATGGGATCTTTTTGACACTGAAAGCAGTGGATTTGCTAGTTCACGTTTATTTTAAAGTTATATAACAACATCTATTAGCGAGAAAAAAAAAAAAAAAAAAAACACTTGACCAGATACCTAAGGTGAATTCCTGATCAAGTGAAGCTTTAGATGTTCATTAATGTTGCCTTTACAATGTTCTTCAGATCATGTTAATATCTCACAGCTATTCAGAATAAAACCAGACAAATATTTTTAGCCATACTTAGATGATTTGCTATATTTAATGCTTACCTTCTCTAAATGAAATGTTAAAGTTATTTAAAATTGACTTCTGAGTCATTAGTCACATAAGATTCATCACACTTAAAATGTAAAATTTAATCTAATTTGTTTTATTAGGTATAGTTTATTACATTTCTTAAATACGGTTTTTTATTCTATTACATATTATTTTTAATATTTGTTTATATAAAAATGTGAGGAGTTAGCAGAATTCTTTTTTCTTCACTTTCTACAAACTTCAACAAATGTCCCATAAAGAGCTGATGAGTTCCTCAGTTAATCCTGAGAAGAAAGGAAATGATAGCAATGAGAACAAATGGTTTTTGATGTCATGGAAATGATGATGATGATGATGATGAAGTTTAGCTTTAAGAGTGATGATTTGGAAGTTGCTTTATGGAAAGAGGAAGAGTGAGTGACCCCAATACCAGGCTTTGAATATCAGGAAGAGATGATAATAAGAGAGGCTTGGGAAATCAACCTATTCTGTATCAGGCAGGTTTCTGATTATGACAAGAAAGTGGAGGAAAGACTTGGGAATGTAAGGGTCCAGGGCAATTTGCTGATTACTGAATGGGATGTCCATAAAGAAAGAAGGAAGCTTGAGGAAAGGAGAAAGGTTTTTTTTTTTTTTTTTGGACTCAGGAGATATATTATAGCTGAGTGAGAACAAAAGAAAACAGAATATATTGAGTCAAAATCATAAATGTGATGTGAATTAACCCACTTGTGGAAGGCTGAATGTACTTCCATAATTGTTTACATAAGTACTGAAGAAATGGATCACTAATAATGTTTGATAAAATCAATGGGAGTGGAGGGAGATTGAAAATAGGCAACATATATATTTTTTTGCTCATGTTGTGAGTGAGTGTGTGTGTGTGTGTGTGTGTGTGTGCATTTAAATATTTTATATACACATTCTTTAATGAAAACAAACAGATACAACCACAGACATTTTAGCATAATGTCCTTTTATATTTTAGTACATTAAAAAGGAAAAAGCTGGGCATAGTGCTGAGAGGAGAAAAGAGATGCTGTTTGAAAATTATAAAATAAGGGCTGGGGATGTGGCTCAAGTGGTAGCGCGCTCACCTGGCATGCATGCCGCCCAGGTTCAATCCTGAGCACCACATACAAACAAAGATGTTGTGTCCGCCGAAAACTAAAAAATAAATACTAAAATTCTCTCTCTCTCTCTCTCTTTAAAAAAAATTATAAAATAAAAACTTCATTTAAAAATCAAATCAATGTTATTCACACACAAAAAATAAATCGATGGACTTAAAATTTTTCCAGATTTTTTTCTTTTAAAAAATAATTTAATTTTCCCATTCCCCTCACAAACCTCTTATATGTAATATTGTATAGCAATGAGGGTCTCCCTTCATTTCCATGCAATTTCCCTTTTCTCTCCCTTTCCCTCCCATCTCATGTCTCTGTTTAATATTAATCTTTTCTTCCTGCTCTTCCTCCCTGCTCTGTTCATAGTTGCTCTCATTATATCAAAGAAGACATTTGGTATTTGTTTTTTAGGGATTGACTAGCTTCACTAAGCATAATCTGCTCTAGTGCCATCCATTTCCCTGCAAATTCAGGAAAAGTAGCAGAATACAACAATTACTAATTGGGCATTATGTAAAATTGTGGATGTGTAACCGACGTGATTCTGCAATCTGCATTTGGGGTAAAATTGGGAGTTCATAACCCACTTCAATCTAATGTATGAAATATGATATGTCATGAGCTTTGTAATGTTGTGAACAACCAATAAAAAAAAAATAATAATTTAAATTGGATTTTAACATCTTTTATAAAAACTTCCCTATTCTTGCTTATATTTTTCTGTTTGAACAATTGGATGTTATTAAAATTATAATAAATTGATACATTTTATGTGACAAATAAATTATGAAGAAAGTACATAAGTGTAAGTAAAAGAAAAGGGAATAATATCTACTAACATAATTATAGGTAAATATATATTTTATTATTATAATTAATAAAGAGTAAGAAATTCTCATTAAATTTCTTAAGCATAAATATTTTTTATATTTTGATAATTTATAATTATCTTTAATTTTGTAACATGAATTACTTCCTTTGGGCTAGTAATATACATAACCCTTTTCACTTCTTTTATTTGATGATTTATTATGAATTCTAAACGATAGATTTAAGTTCAAGGGTAATAAAAGAGCATTTAATAAAACTGGTAAGACATTTGTGCAGGACTGCAATTTGCTGTTTACATATGTCCATCTCCCATTATTCTGGCAGAATTTTAAAGATCTAATGTCATGGTGATTCATCTCTGTAATCTCAATATATAGTATAGTGTTAGCATAGGAGAAAAATTCTAAAAATACTTGTGATATGAATACAAATGTCTTAACAAAAGCTGCATTACTTAGTTATTACACTGACGTTAATGTAAAAGTAGTTCTATGATGACCTTAACAGTTTTCCTCCTCATTCAAAATAAAATATGATCTGACTTTTCACCCCAAATTTATAAGAACATGTGTTACAGTTTCTAAAACATGCTTCATGCTCCAAAAAGCATAATGAATTTTATATTTCATGAATAACTGGAAGAAAGCAAGTTGAAGACTACAAACATGACATAAATGATAACTAGAGGAAACATTAATTACCCTGATTTGATCAGTATCGACTGCATACATTTATTGACATATATTACATTGCACTAGAAAGTCTAAATTCAAATACCAGATAAAAATTTTTTGAAAATGCAGTTTTCTTACACCAACTTCAACTACTAAATATTTTCAATAAACATGAAAGTATTTTCTTTTTCATTAACATAATAGATCACATTTGCTGAGCTTCTGATAATTGTAAATATTTATATTTTATATGAGTCTAATTTGAAGGTTAGTATTTTCCCTGTTTAAAAATGATGATCAGTGATAGGCATGCTTTCAGATAAGTCACAATAAGAATTATATATTGATGACTACTGTAACAGAAAGCAGCTTATGTTACTTAAAACAAATGCTGAAAAGTAAACCATAGACAAGACAAAAAGGCTCAAAAGTGTATTAAGTAGATCATCAGCTTTTATAAATGTGAATTTTCAATTTCATTTTCAAGTAGGGTTCTACATGGGTTAGTTTTTAATTTTATCTTCAATAATATATTGAGGAAAATGGCCATTAGGCAGAGGCAGGGGATGAAATCTGAGAAGTTGGTTATGGTCTGAGGCAATGGTTCTCAACCAAAAATACCATCTTACTTAGGAATGTCTGAGACATTATCTATGCCCCACTTGGCACCCAGTGAAGGATTCACACTGGAGATGGTCTCAAACCATCTGTGTTTATACACCCTCAAGTTGATCTGTTGTCCTCCACAGTTTAAGAAACTTTCCTTGCTCTAGGTGGCTCCAGAGTTTCCTACACAATATACCCAAAGGAGGAAGAAATAGGTCCTTTGCCATATATTTTATGTTTTGAGTTTTATTGCAGAAGGTTTTCACACAAGTACAACATATTTTTCAAAACAGTAAAAGAAACTATTATGTTTAAGCCACACACTTTCAACTTAACCAATACAAAATCTGGGTGATTTTGTTTCATCTATTTAATCTATACCTTCACATTCTTCATCACATTTGGATGGTTTACACACATTTTCCAGGTATGGCAAAACCTCCAGACATTTTAGAACACTATTAGTGCAATTTAAACAATGTTATAATGTGCATAAGAAGGATCAAGATCGGGCATTGTGGTGAGTGCATGTAGTCCCCTACCCAGGGGTTCTAGTATAGCCTGCAAAATAGTAGTCTGGTTTTAAACTTCTGTAGTACCACTCAATATGATTAAATGTGACTCTCAAATACTTTCCTTCATCTACACCAAGTCATCAGACAAAGTAAAGTATCTCTCCCAATCCCTTTATAGAAAGCAGCACCACAGGCTGCATGTGGGCTATGGCGATATGGACCAGGGCTAATGCAGCATGGAGAAAGTACCAGGAAACCTATCTAGACTTCTTGTTACACAGTCTGTAACTTCAGCAGCTCTGGAGAATGAGGTAGGAGGATTGCAAGTTCAAGACCAACCTGGGCAAAAGGTAAGACTCTATCTAAAAAATACAATTTAATAATGACTGGGAATGTAGCTCAGATATAGAGTGCAGGCCCTGGGTTCAATTTCCAGTATTGCAAAGAAAGGGAAAAGAAAAAAAGAATCTGGATTCAGAGAAGGCTCTTATAAGACTAGCATATAAATCATATGGTTGTAGTAAAGTAGGACTTTACTAGCAGTACTTGACTATCAATAAAACAGGACATGGATATCTGACAATGTACCCTACAATGTCTGAGATAGATGCAAAGAGCCATCAAGTCTCAAAGAATCCATGGAAACAAAGTATGATACACACACACACACACACACACACACACACACACACACACATATATACTATTTTGGCAAGGTATCTGGAAAGCAGACTGCAGAGATAAGAGATAGTCTAGAGCTCTCCAAACATTACTAATCTTTGAATTATACCTCAGTCTCCAATTCATAGAACACTGGTTCTTATCTTTTTCTTGATCCTTACTTTCTGGCATTTGAGTAAAACCTACCCAGTGGTTAGAATATTGTTCTCATAATTGTCTAGATAAAACCTTTCAGTGAAGCTTTTCACCCAAGGCTCTCCCTGTTCTTTACCTCAGGTGTTTACCTCCTGTGTAATTCATTCCACTGGCATAGTCTCATGCCATTATCACCCACTTTATTATTGTCCCTTCTCCTACACTGATCCTTCCTCCAGTCATACCCAATTACCTCCTGAACAAAAGAAAAAGTTTTAGAAAAATGTGGGGGCAACATTTGTGAACAATAGTTCTAATGATGAAAACAGGAAACCCTTAATAAAGAGAAAAACATGTGGTTTGGTTCATCTTATAGTTTTTGTGAAGACCCTTTGAGCATTATCACCCCAGGAAGTTATATAAAGTTACAACTAATAGGGAGACAGAAAATAGCAATTGTAGGTAAATATAGTAGAGATAAGAAATAGGATATTTCTGTTTTATTATGAGGTAAAATCTGAACAGATATATAAAAATTCTTTATTTCAAATATTGTATGTCAAATTATTGAATGATGCATTCCTAAAACCTTTGTTATCAGAACTATATAGCATAAGCAAATCATATCTACAGAATATAATTCTGCATACTAAAATACACAAAAATATTTTACAGGTTTTTTCCAATTAACATAATGACCCTAATCTGTCAGGCAAAGTATTTTGACTAAGAACATGCTTCATAGATTAAAGAGAAAGTTATTTACCTCCTCAAACCAAAATGCATTTCCTCTTATTTAACTCACAGGAAACTCATTTTTATGCATATTTTTCTTTCTGAAATACTCATGTAAAAATATACATGAGTTATTTTGGGGAGAAAATGTTCCTCATTCAAATACACTTTATTTTGCAACAGCTATCCAAGAAAGATAAAAATAAATAAGTCTAATGATATTTTAAAGTAGATATAGTTTCAATCTTAAAGGAGTAAATATTTTAGCAATATTTAGACTTTACTAGACCTCATTAAAAATGATTTGCTGAGTATTTTGAGCAAAGATCTAGTCTGCCTTACTTACTGTTAAAATCATGCTTCTGCAATCACAAAGAAGACCATAGTAAATGATAATTAAATGTTTCTTTAAATAGCTATTATAGTAAGTTATGATATTTTTAAATAACTATATTTAATGCTAATTTATTTTTTTAAGAGAGAAACACACATACACACACACACACACACACACAGAGAGAGAGAGAGAGAGAGAGAGAGAGAATTTTTAATATTTCTTTTTTAGTTTTCGGTGGACACAACATCTTTCTTTGTATGTGGTGCTGAGGATCGAACCCGGGCCCCACACATGCTAGGCGAGCACGCTACCGCTTGAGCCACATCCCCAGCCCCTAATTTATTATTTTTATAGCCAAAGTTTTACTTCATATTACTCCATTTTTATTTGAAAACAATTTATTCAAAAGTCATGTGTCCTCATCTAATTTTTAATTTCCTCAAGATATGCTATTTGCTTTTAAATATAACATCTACTATTAATAAAATGGATTACTATAGATTTTTTTAAATATAACATCTACTATTAATAAAATGGATTAATATAGATTTTTTAAAGAAAAATCTATAGTAATCCATTTTATTAATAGTAGATGTTATATTAATATCCATTTTTTCACGTATAATAAATCCACCTATTCCATTATCTACAAATCATTATTTTCCAATTCTGCGGTAACTTTCTTGGGAAAATATAGGATCAGGTTTGCTGCTTTTGTCCATTGAAGGATTTGCTTCCCCAGCAGCACTCAATGCCTGAGTATAGCAGGACTGTGGCAATTGTGCACTTTCTGGTAGTTCCAGAATTTTATGCAAAGTATGCATACCTATCTACAAATCATGACTGAATGTTTGCTTTCTCAGTTACCTGGTTATAGAGTACTCTACAAGAGGCCACAAATGTGCATGAAAGCAAAGAGACAATATTATAGGTGTAAGAATGAGGTTTGAACCTCTTGATCATTAATAGGCTCATTACTTATGCCTTCAGAATTATTTGAGGGTAACTTGTTTACACCACTACACTGGAGTGACAGAATGCTGCCACTATGGTACACTTCAACTTTATGGATAGATGGATCAAGAAACACCCAGTTCATCTGATTATTTGTTGGGCAATGTTTAAGTTTTCAGTTTCTTCAGGGTCCATTGGCAAGCTGACACTTTTTGTACAAATGAGATTCTTATGGGTGAATAATGGCATGGCTTTCTCCCTAACCCTAAAGTGTTGCCAAAACCTTCTGATTCATTAACAACCATTTTAACTTTGAATGGGCAATGAAAGGAAAGCAGTTTGTGCACACACCAGAACTGCTATCAAGCCTCCTTTTGCTACATGCACAATTGAAAACAGGCATCTTTCAAGAGAATCAGTAAATGGTATAGACTGTCATGCACAGATTAAATATATATTGCCCCTCAACTTCAGAGGTCCAAGTATCATTATTTCTTTCATGGTATTAGGAGGGACCAGGTGCAGTAACTTTTTGTTTTTCCCCAGAAAGGATTTCGTGTTTGTTCTGAACCTCTAGAAAATTTCTGAACTTTTTCTGAATTTTTGTATCATATATTTCCTATCCTGTGGAATGCATATGTCTCAAAAGATTCAAGCAATGTGATATTACTGTTATTATAAACCAAATGAATAAAGATGATTTTCTTGGCAATGGAGAGATGCTTCAGCTCCCTGGAGAATAAACTTCGATGGTGAGGGGAAAAATTGATATATCCCTGAATTGGGACATTTAAAATGTATGGCTACTAATGTAGTCGTAGCGAATTGCTTATTATTGTCTTTACAAACAGACTTGAGACAAAAGCACTCTCTAATTCAATAACAGTATACAGGTGGTAAAGGATGCATTTTATACTTGAGTAAAGATACAATATTTAGACTAAAAGTTATGATATAAATAGCCAGTTAATTAAGTTAATAATATTCCTCATTTTTCCCTCCAAAAAACATTTGCTGTATGCATAGGCCAAATAGGTGAGTTAAATGGAAATGAGATAGGAATTGTCACTCTGGATTCCTGAAATTCCTTGAGGGATAATGATATAAGCAATCCATTGATAATGAGGTATTACTTTTGTCTTGATATTTTAGTAGGTCAAAGACATTTTTAGGAACATATACTTGACCTTTTCTAATACAAATACACTTTCTCCAAAGATCAAATGATAAATATTTCATATGTAATCTTGGTGGAGGACACAAAAAAGTTTTGAGGTCATATGAATTCATTTCAATTCAGAGCTAGAGTCCACTACATTTACTTCAGTGAGTTTGTGATCTCAAGTCACAGTGGTTTTATACAATTTCTACATGTAAACATATAAATAAATTATGGAATTATTATGAATTAGAATTTAACAATCACTTTGAAATGTACATGATTATTCCGGATATAATGATAATTTTGTAGATTATTGAACTTTTGTAATCAAGATCTGTTTAATGGGAACTGGGGTTGTGGCTCAGTGGTAGAGCATTTGCCTCACACTTGTGAGGCTCTGGGTTCAATCCTCAGCACCACATATAAATAAACAAATAAAATGAAGATATTGTGTTCATCTACAACTAAAAATATATTTTAAAAATCTGTTTAATGGAATTTTTTATGTTGTTTCTCATACATGTATCCAATAAGCGTTTGTTTAAAATATTATCTTAATAGTCATTAGGAAAGACTAAATATTTTACTAGATGTTTAGGCTATGCTTTCTTAACAAAGTCAATATTTAGTATTAGTGGTGTGATTAAATTATTCCAAAAAGTATACCCATTGGTGTGTTTATGACAGTTTATAATCAAGAAAATTAAATTCATTCCTTCACTGAAGGTATAAATGCAATCATGATAAAGATCTGATGTGTTGCACATAAGTAGCTCATACTAAAAGACAAATTAATTATTATTTTGTTTATTTTTAAAGCTTTACTATTTAAAAATGATAATGATAATAAAAATAGTAGTGTGTTTAGAAAAGTAGTTAATTATATTCTGGCACATTCTCCTAATCTACATGAGAACCACACTTAGAGTTTCTTTCCAATTTACCCATAGCATGGACTAGTAGTGCTCTAACAAGAACCATCCAGATCTCCTATCCACTGTAATTACAGTGCCTGGTTTACTCTAGCCTAAAGATTTTTGCTTAGTGTCAAGATCTTTGTACTGTTATGAGCAACTAAAAAAAAAAAAAAAAGATTTTTGCTTAGATGGTTACTCTACCTGTTGGCAACTTTATCCAAATTTCACTGATGTGCTTAAACTCAGCTCATCATTTGAGATCCACTTTCTCAAGAAGCCCACTTACAACTTCAGAAATGGGGTCATGCCCTTTCTTTTAACCAACTTTTTTATCATTGACTAAAATAATTGACAAGAACAACATAGGGGAGGAAAAAAATTATTTTGGCTCATGGATTCAGAGGTTTATTCCATGGTCAACAGACTCCATAACTCTGGGCACAAGCTGAGGCAGAACATCATGGCATTAGGTGCCACAAATGGAAGCAGATCAGAGCATGTCAAGATCTTACAAGAGACAAAATACAAAATATAAATACCAAAGGCACTTCCCTGATGAGCCATTTACTCTGGCCAAACCCTACCTGCCTACAGTTACCATCCAGTAAATCCATATCCATAGATTATTCCTGATTGGGTCAACCTAATTCTTTAACCTCTGCTTATTCTTGCATTATCTCACACATGAGGTTTTGGGAGACAACATATATTTAAATCATAGCACCCGTGTCATAAATTATTTTATCACACAGGAGCTATCTTCTAAAATACTTATTGGAATTTAGAAGTGGTTTTTCTATTTGATTATATTATTGATGGCTAAATCATTAATTATTACTGAATGTTCTAAAATAATAACTAAAAGTTATTGAAAAATTATAACAAGTCAGAAATTACATATACATATGTATACCATTATTTTATTTATATATATATATAATATATATATAATATATATTGCCAATATTAATGTGATTAGTAAAATATATACTCAAATTATGACCTTGTAGTAAATAATCAAATTATTATTCCATCAAATGGATTAGTCCAGTGATGAGTTTTAGCTACCATAATTTAATCATTTCACTTCTGAACATTCCTTCATTAACTTCTGAGCTTTTCAGGGAACTTCTCATATACAAATCATAATAATAAATATATAATTTATTAACAATTACATAGCTTTTAAAAAATATTACACTATAAATAAATTATAATCAGAATAATTAAGGAAATTATGTTCAAGATGTATTACTAAAATATATCCAACAAGATCTGAAAAATGCTGTGTAAAGCATTACAACAGCACACAATTATTTTGAGCTTATTTTGTACATTGCACAATTCTACATTCTTTATATTGATTTATTTAACTCTTAGCAAAACTCTGTGCAACAGAAAAGAGTTTTGTTTTTTGGTACCAGGGATGCAAGTCAGAGGCACTTGACTACTGAGTCATATCCCCAGCCCTATTTTCTATTTTATGTAGAGATAGGATCTCACTTAGTTACTTAGCACCTCACTTTTGCTGAGACTGGCTTTGTACTCTTGATCTTCCTGCTTCAGCTTCCTGAGCCACTTGGATTACAGGCATGGACCACCAACATAAAAAGAGATTTTTAATTTTTCACTGTCAAGATGCATAATAGAAGGTAACTTCTGGATTTATTTTCTTTTTATACATTTTATGTTGTGTTGACTTATTTTTAGGAGACAAAAAATTAACACTGATATTAACACTGACAAAAAATTAACACTGATTTTCTTTTGGAAGATTTGATAGTACAAAAAATATGACTTTTTATCAACTCAGTTTAAGTATATCATAAAATAAAATGCATAATCTGTTAAGAATCTTCTTTAAGCTATTTTTTTCTTTTTAAAATTATACATAGAACTAGAAATGTAAAGAAGTTTTAAGTAACAAAGTTGAAAAAGCGAAGTTTGAATATTTGGATGTCCAAATAAAATTTACCTGAGATAGTATATAAGACAATAGTGAAAAATAAATAATGAATAGGTCTAAAGTTTAGAATACATATTCAATATAGAATTATTTTTAATGAAAATGATTTTTAAATTAATTATGGGAAGCATTAATTATTAAATGAATAGTATTGAGAAACATATTTTTTTCTATTTGGAAAACAACATTGTTTTGCTCTTTGTGTTATATACTTATAAAATAAACTTCAAATTATTAGTGACCAAGATATAAAAACAATACAATTTTTAAAAGTTACAGTAGCTTTAGAAAACAAAGTTGACTATAATTTGTCTCTAATATATAAAGAAGTCTTTAAAAGATCTCACAAAAGTGATAAGTTTAATAAATATATGGTAACATTGAAATTTTAATATCTTTTGTATATAAAAAGTCAAAATATGTAAGTGAAAACATATATATCTAGTGCTGGCACAGTGGTGTACATCTTTGGCTTGGGAGACTGAGCCAGGAGGATCTCAAGTTCTAAGCCAGCCTCAGTAACAAGTGAGGCACTAAGCAAGTCAGTGACACTGTGTCTCTAAGCTCAGTGTTTGAGGGCCCCTGAGTTCAATCCTCAGTAATCCCCCTCCCCTCAAAAAAGACATAAGTCTCTTCACTGACATCATTGAATTAGACAAAGCTGAGCCCATTGTGCAATGGTGATGCCTTCAGTTTTGTGGATGTTCTGAGAACTATTCTTGTTAATACAAGTGGCTACTTTCAGACTTCGCTTTCTACTGAGCAGAAAACTAATACATTGCCAGGATTATTTTTTATACATTCAGAATTCATTGAGAGTGAAGCTATAGACTATATCTTTTTATGAGCATCAGTAAAAAAAAGAAGAAACTGAAATTTTTGTGAAATAGCACAAGTAAATAGGGTAAGTCAATATTTGTCTATATTCTTTCATAATCATAAAATTCCTGCAGTCTACCTAAAAGACTAATCAATGTGGGGTCATATATTTTATTAATTCATAAATCCTTGAAATCTTGACACAGAATTTTTATATTGAAGGAAAATTTTTATGATTAAAGAAATTTATTGATAATCCAGTCTGGAAGAAATTCAATCCAACTATTAAATACTGTTGTAATGGATCCTAAATGCCTATAAATTTAGAAAGGCTTTGGTTACATCATTCATAGGTGATTCCACTTGGAGGCTGTACTGTACAGATACCGTTTGGGAAAACCTTACATAAAGAACAGCAGTTACCATTGACTTAAGCCTTTGTTGCATGGAAATCATGATCTTGTCTTTTAAAGAATATTTGCTGACCAGAAAAGATAAATGTTTTCCACACTTTATGGTAATAACAATAAAACCTCAAATTAGAATGGTAAATTTTGCTGGTGACTAAATTACTTATTTAAAAAATTTTATATAATGATTATTAAATACACCATACTAACTACTTGATTTGTTACTGGAATGAAATAATTACGCAATTTTAAAAATATGTACGAAATGAATATCAATTATTTAGTCAAATATACATGCAAATATTTTTTCAGTCTTTTCCTGCAGAAACACTCTTCTAAAGACCATGTTCTAAAGACCATGTGTTCTAAAGACCATGAAGTATTGTATTACTACTCTTTCTTGGTATTTAAAAGTGTAAAAAGAATGTAAAAATGTAAAAAAAAATAAATGAAATATTACAAAAATGAATCATCATAGCACATTATTTTGGTCTCTAAATGCTCTGTGTCATATACATTATCAATTTAAAAATATTGAGTTATAACCCTAAAATATGATTATTTGCTGTCATTTGCAGTTTCCCATTATTTTTGTGAGACTACAAAACAAATACAAATACCAATGTTTAAAATAATAATAGAATTATAAGATAAACTGATTTTCACATTTTATTATGCACAAATAAAATTTAATAAGTTGTTATTAAATATTAATATTTGTCTTTAATACTTGATGAAATAATTATTTGAAGACACATTTTTCATTGCAGTGTATGTCAATTATTTTAAAATTATAATTAAAAAATATCTTCTAAAAGACACCTATATTTAAAGGAATAAAAGCCTCTTAGGTGATATTTGATGAAATGATCTATTTTATTTTCCAGTATGAACTAACTGCCTGCTGTGCAAAATATTTTTAAATATAAAGTAATACATTTCTATTTTCATAATGTCAATTAGAATATATTTGGGGCAAAAAAAGAGAAACTTTCCCAAATTCTTATTTAATAAATTTTATTTATCAGATTAGAAAGTATGATTTTCCAGTATTTAAAAAAAAAATGTGAGGACTGGGGTTGTAGCTCAGTGATAGAATGCTTGTCTAGCATGTGTGAGGCAATGAGTTTGATTCTCAGCACCACATAAAAATAAATAAAATACATGTATCATTTCCATCTATAACAACATGTGAGCATGTTAACAGCTGATTGACTTCTAGGTCGTACCATCTCTTTTTTATGAGATAACCAGTAAAAAAATTCTGTGAAATACAGGGTAATTCTAATCTCATTCTCTATTTTTACCATCCTACACTTAAAACTGTCTACAGTTTAAATGTCTTGCATTTTCTCTTAAAATGTGCCTTCCCAGAGATTTTAGTGGACTAATTGACATGATTATATTTAGTGTTTCATTTTAATTTCTATAGTGAGGAAAATAGGGGAATGAATTTTATATGATCCTATTCATTGAGATCTACTATAGTGCATTGAATAGACCCTAAACTTTGGACATGAACATATAAAGGTTAACTTAATACATCAAATACCTTGTAGATATTTTCATGCTAAAATATCCAAAATCTAAGATAATATTGAAAGCTCTCAGAAAATTAGATAAGCTCCATATATTTATAGTTTGATCACAGATAACTAAGAGCATGTGAAAGTTGGACACACAGATAAGCATTTTTAGGGGGGATGGGGGTACCAGGGATTGAACTCAGGGGCACTCAAACACAGAGCTACATCCTCAGCCCTATTTTTTATTTTATTTAGAGACAGGTTCTTAATGTGTTGCTTAGTGCCTCCCTTTTGCTGAGGCTAGTCTGAACTTGTGATCCTCTTGCCTCAGCCTCCCAGTCTGATTTCAGGCACTTGCCACTGCACCCAGCCAGTATCTGGATAATTCATTTTCAAAGTAAAACATTAGAAAGTTTGGTGAATGTCATTCAGTGTATATCAGTCAGAATGTATACAGTAATTCAGATTTTTTCCCACATAATAATATGTATGTGAATGATTTGTATGTGTAATAATCTATACATGAAGAATTATTTGGAAAGAAGTCTTCACTATTCATCTAGGAATTTTCAACACAACCTAGTCAAATTACAGTGTATCAACTACAAAAGATGAATTTAACTTACACAATTTCTCTTAAGTATATATTTCATTTTCAAAAGTAAGAGAGAAGTGACATAAAGAAATGCAAAATTGAAGAATTAAAGGAATACTAGGAAACAACTTTATTAAGGAGTGTAAGAGGGAAATATGCCAAACATAAAAGTATACACTAGAGATATAGTTCTTTCCAGTCAAAGTAGAGGTTTTATTCAATATGCATTATTATCAGAAATCATAACATGTTGATCTTCATTTCTAAACTGTGATAATATGATATTGAACTGCATCTCAACTGTACTCTTTCATTTAATCCATTACATATATAAGTTTAGATTACTGGGGACTATACGCTGATTATTAAAAACAATATTAGTTAAAAACATATAAAGAATATTATTAGTTCATTCAAAATTATTAAAGATTACCATTTTGTATATATTCTTAATTTTTATCAATATTTTCTTTACAAACTAAGTTAATATAGTTTCCAACAGCATTTATTATGATGTTTGTATTAGTACTTCTGTGTATTTTTTAAATATGGAAAGATATGTTTGATTCTGTCTTTTCCACTGTGATTCTATCCTGTGTCTGGATTATTTTTGTATTAATCAAGTATCTCCAGGTCTCTCTGAGTTTAAATATGAGATATATAGTATTTAGTACCTAAGAGAACTCCAAAATATTTCATAGCCCTGTAAGGCAGAAACAACCAGGAGAATAGGGAAATAAAAAATAGTGTATAACACAAGACTATCTGAGCTTCACCTGATTCTATAGCTGAAGAAATATGTAAATTCAATTTATAAGCTTCACAGTTTAATAAAATTTACTTTTTCCTTATAACTTTCTAAATTGTTTGATTTCAGTCTCTACCTGCATTTAAGCTGTGTATGTACCTTCATTTTAAATTAAATGTTCTTTGCCTAAGGAAACAGTTATGTTTATGAAGGTATCATAAATTAGGTTATAGAAATGAAAGTGCTGCATATTAAACTCCTCCATAATGGCAATTTGTTTCATGACAAAAACAGTGTAGGAAGCAAATATGAGTTTTCTATAAGATGAGTTACTTTTTTATCTGAAATATTTCCATAAAGATTAAATGTGTATTATTACAGATAACAGGCTAGCTGTCCTTTTGAAGTTGACAGTATTTAAAGTTCACATCTTATAACAAGAATTCCAGAAGAAGACAAGCATTTAAAGTGAGGTCTGAACACTCACAGAAATACAGAGTATGAAAATGATTCAAGACCAATACTCTATGAATGTGTAATTCAGAATTTATATTGCAAATTACTACTTCTGGAAAAGCAGTTTGAATACTGCAAGAGTTAATGAATTTATAGTTGTTTATGGCTATTTATACTTTTTAATAAGAATTTATGGTGATTTTGATGACAATATATTTAGTGATTCATCATGTAAAATATTCAAAACTCTACCACTAACTTTTTTATTAAAAATCTACAAAAAGGCACACATGTTAATTATTCATGAGAGGTGTGGAGAATGTATACAGTGATGAAATATTTGTGAAAAATTTGACTTTAGAACACAAAAATGTTATTAATTACTCTGAGTAAGGATCAATTTTTATGACCCAATTTGAAGTATCTATAGAGTGTTACTCTTGGTGTTGTTTTATACTGGGATTGAACTCAAAGCACTTTACCACTAAGCTACATTCTCAGCCTTTTTTATTTTATTTTATTTTATTTTAAGATGAGGTCTCATTAAGTTGCTGAGCTGAACAATTGAACCCGTGCTCCTCCTGCCTCAGACTCCCAAATTGCTGGGATTTATAGTGTGCACCACTGTGCCTAACAAGTATGGTAGAGTGGTTTAAATATGCTTCTGGTATGAACATCATTAAGCAATACTCTGAAACGAATGTTTTGTTACATTTGTCCAAGATTGGTAGATTCTGTTTAACAACATCGGAATACAAAACATTAGTTGTTTTGAAGAGTTGTTTCCAAATTGGTGTGGATTTCAAAAACCTAAGAAGTAGGGCTTGTAAAGGTTGTTGTTAATCTCACCTCCAAAACTGATGAAGGAAGTGAGTCTGAAGGAAGCCTCAGTCTGAAACTCTGAGCTAATAAATTACCCTTCTCCAAATCAGATGTTTAATATTTTAGTCCAATTTTGACCACTATGGGTCTGCTTACTGAACTGCTAATATCACACGCTGAGCATGAGTGATACACTGACTTTCTGAGCCCACGAACCTCAAGGAACTTAGTTTAAGAAATGGAGTTTAGTGGGAGGGATAATCTACCTGATTTTAAGATGCATAACAAAGATGCCTTAAATCAAGACAGTTTGCTATTGGCAAAATATAGACTCATAAATTGATGGAACAGAATAGAATCCATAAATGGCCCCACCTGAATATGGACAATTATTTTTACAATGATGCTAAAGTAACCCATTGGGAGAAATACATTTTTTTTAAACAAATGAAAAGAAATGGGGCTTAAGGTGCCTGCTTCTTCTTTAACTCTGTTATTGTAGCAAATGTGCTAGGTACTCAATCTCTTCCATCTTCAAATATTGTGATGTGCTTACTGACATTCGCTAAAATATTGACCTTCATTGCTGGTCCAAATCTGGGTTTCTGCTGTCCATAAATAGAACTTATTGCCCTCAAGGGCATCCTGCATAAACATTTAAGCATGAATTGCAACATACATTCTTGAATGTTGTTTTCTGCCTGCATGCTACTTTTTGCAGTGAAATCATTTTACTCCTCAAAAAAAGCTCTTCTTTCTATCATAAAATATATATGACACCACACTTAAACTTAGTAGTTTTCATTTGGATTCCAGCTGGATTCAGTCAATAGTCAGTGGTAGTTGATGAAACTTTCCTCACGACCTCAAATGCCCCAGTATGTATATATTTTAGCTGAAGTAATGTGGACTTCCTGGAATTTATGATATTCTCCCTTCTAAAAAAGTCTAAAATGAGATGATGGAATATTGTAGAGATATTCAACGCACTTTAAATTTACAAGTAGCTAGTGATCAATAAATAAATTAAAAAATTAATAATTGAATATTTTATATAAAATATTTGTGTAATGAAAATACATGAAGTCCTATAAAATATATTTGGCACTATATGGAAACTATGCTTTTACTTAAAAGAGCAGAAGTTTTTTGTCTTCTTTTACAAGATCTTAGATTTCAAAAACTTAATTTCAGACACAAAAATCATACCCACTTTCCTAACACAGAGATTCACACAAGTAAGCATACACACAAGCTTCTATGCATTGCTGCACCTAATGATACTCTCTTCAGTGTGAAAATATAAGAGTTCTTCCAGGATCTCCACTTAGCTTTGTTGGTGGTTAAGTGTATTCTTCTGGAACATCCCTGATGTTCAATGTATATGGCCCTTTGTCAACCCACTAAGTGAAGGACATCCCTCAACTTAAGGATGGTCTTCTAGACCTACCATCTTACAACAGATTCCAGCTATAGATTTATATGAGTTATATTTCTACATATGAGATAACACAGAAAATGATTATGAAAAAGGAAATAATAAAAGAGACTTCTTCAAACAAGAGATTTCTTATAAAAGTGAAACTTCTTGGTAATTAGAATAAAAATTTTAATGAATATAATCTCAAAATTCATAAGAAATAATAAAAACAACTTTAAAACCAATACCAAGCCTCTAATTTAAAAAAATCATCCAAATTTATTGATTTTTATTTCTTAACAGTGAACTTTGTTATTATATAAAAATACATGAGGCAGGCTGACATTATAAAGAAAACAGACTTATTTTCTCTACTATCCTCTAGGTTCAAGGACATGGTACTTGTATCAGTCCTGTTCTGGTCAAGGATTACTGGATGAATGGCCTCAAATGGCAGCAGCAAGAGATCACATTGCGAAGCAGGGAGCCAAAGAGAAACTTGGGTTCCCCAATTCTCTCTAAGGAACATCCTCAATTGTTCTATGCGTCACCCATTGTGTCCCACTTCTGAAAAGTCACTATATCATTCCTCTAATCACCAACCTGAGTACCATTCTTTTAGCTCATGAACCTTGGAAAACTAACTAGAATCACATTCAAACCACAGCATATCAATAACCTGAAATAATGTACCTTGTATGGGTATTGGTTTCATATTGAAATTATAACACACTAACATTTAGTGACTTACTTCAACACAAATCTATTTGCTTATATTTCTGGAGGTGAGATATTCAAAATGTTGTGCTAACATAAAGTTGTAGGAGGAATTTTTCATTCTGGAGGTACAAAGTGTAGTGTTTGTCTCTAAGAGTTCTCAGATTCTAATGTCCTCTGCATTTTTTTGTTTTGGTTGCTTCCTCATTTTTAAAAGCATCACTGTAATCAGTGCTTCAGTCTTTACATCACCTTCTTCTCTTACTCTGACTCCTCATATGTCCTTTTTAGAAGTATCACGATGATACTTAGGACCAATCTGAATCATCCACATAGTCTCCAGACTTTTAAATCCTTATCCTTATCACATCTTGAGTCTTTTTTACCACACATTCAAAATTTTTTAAAAAAAAATTTAGAAATAATTAGCAAAATGTTACATTTAGTTCCAATGACTCCCCAAATGACAACCTGTATGAGAAATTTCACACCTATTAATATTAAAATTAGTAACAAACTCTAAAACATAGTTCATCATTTTATCAGATAAATTTTCTTTTTAAAAATAATGGATGAGAGAAAAGCAGTGGAAAAACAAGGAGAGAAGGAGAGACTTAAAGATGAATTAAATTTTGTCACCAAAATTCCATAAATGTACAAGATTTATTTCTGGATCCTATTCTGTTACTTTGGTTGATGGGTATGTTTGTATGCTAAAAAGAAATCTGTTTTAATTACTATAGCTTTGTAGATGATATTAATGGAGGTAATATGGTGCCTTCGGCTTTCTTCCTTTTTTTATTAGAGAGAGAATTTTAATATTTATTTATTTATTTTTTAGTTTTTGGCAGACACAACATCTTTGTATGTGGTGCTGAGGATCGAACCCGGGCCGCACGCATGCCAGGCGAGCGCGATACCACTTGAGCCACATCCCCAGCCCGGCTTTCTTCCTTTTATTCAAGATAACTTTAGCAATTGTGCATGTGAATTTTAGGTTATTTTTTTTCTGTTTGTGTGAATATATGACACTAAATTTTGATAGAAATTTCATTAAATCTTCACATATCTTTGAGCAATAGATACATTTTAACAAATATTCTGTAAATATGGTATGTCTTTCCATTTCTTTCTGTTTTATGCAATTTCTTTCACTAGTGTTTTATTGTTTTTACTGTATAGGTCTTTCATTTCTGTGGTTAAATTCATTCCTAACAATGTTTTGTTGCTTTTTTTCTTGCTAATTCAAATGGGAATTTTTCATAATTTAATTTTTAAATAGATTTTGTTATGGTATAAAGTTACAACTGCTTTTTATATTTTGAATTTGTATCCTGTAACTTTACTGAATCTATTAGTTTAACAATTTCGGTATAGACTGTTCAAAATTCTCTGCATTTCAGAATAGATTTTATTGTTACAAAAATATTTTCATTTTCTCATTTCCTACAGGATTCCTCTTTTATTGTTGTTGTTCCCATCTTTGGGCTAATTTTTTTAGTTCTATGTTGAAAAGATGGTGGTAGTGGCCATTCCTGTGTTATTCCTGATCTTTGCTGAAAAGATTTTAAATTTTCATCACTAAATTGGTGACTGTAAGTTTAACATATATGAGTTATATTTTTTAAGTGTTTACTGGGATTTTTACCAGATATATATATATCAACAGACTGTTCTATTCATAGTGCTTTGAACTCCTTACTATTCATTTTGCATGTAAATATTCTTAGTTAAGAGAAGCTACTTTTTTTTCCTTTCTTTCACATTTTTATTGGTTCAGTATAGTTGTACATAATAGTGGGATTTGTTGTTTCATATTCACACACAGACACACAAACACACATAATTTAACAATTTAATATTGCCAATATTACTCTCCAGCTCTTTCCATTTCCTTCTCCACCTCCAACCCTCTGTTATTTTTCCTCTACTGATCTTTCTTTGATTTTCATGAGAAAATCCACCTTTTGTTTCCTTTTTCCTCTTTAGCTTCCACATATAAGAGATATATGAGTTTGATTATATCAAGATATGTTCATTCTGTACCAATTCTGTACACTGTTGAATGATTTTTATCATGAAAGTACATTGAATTTTATCTAATGGTTTTTCTACACATACTGAGAAGATGACATTGATTTTCAACAAAATACCAAGAATATTCAATTGGGAAAAATCAGACTCTTCAAAAAGTACTTCTGAGAAAACTGAATATCCTTATCCCATACAATATAATATAACTGAAAACTTATTAAAGATTTCAGTATGGTTCCTTAATACATAAAGTGATTAGAAGAACACGTAGGGAAAAATCACCATAATTTCTTAAAAATTATTTTGGATTTGACCCCAAAACTTAAGGCCACAGAAGGAAGTGGGATTCTATCAAGTTAAAAAAACTTTGTACAGCTGAAAAAACAAGCAGATGATGGAAAACATAATTCACTAAGTGAAAAGTACCTGCCCACTATACATCCTGCAAGCAGTGAATATCAAAATATATAAGCAACTCAAATGACTTATTGTCAAGAAACAAATAAACTGATTAAAGCACTATCAAAGACCTAAACAACATTTCTCTAAAGACATAAGAATGGCCAATAAGTATATGAAAAATGCTTTCTATGTGACTATTAGGGAAATGAAAATTAATACTAAAATTAGATATCATTTCATACATATTAGAACTGCTTTCAACAAAAATATGAAATAGAAATATTAGTGAGTATGCATATAAAAGAGTACCTTATTCCCTGGTGGGAATGTAGACTAGTACAGACATTATAGAAAGTAGTAAAAATAAAATGGAAGAGAGTAGAAAAAGAAATAAGTTAAATAGTAATTTTTTTTTGTGAATTGACAGATGCCTTCACATATTTACTGCCCACAAAGGTAAAAAATATTGTTCAATATAGTTTGTATACAAATATTTAAAATCCAAGTGTTATGAATAAGATATGAGGTATCCCCCAAATGCTCATGTGTAAGACTATGCAAGAAAGTTTAGAAGTGAAATGATTGCATTTTGAGTGCCTTAACATATTCAGAACATTGATCCCCTGATAGAAAACCATAGGAAGGCATGATGTGGCTGGAGGAGGTAGACCATTGGCAGCAGAGGAAGAGAGGTCGGAGTGTACATTCTGTTCTTGATAGGTGGATATCTCTCTCTCTTTCTCTCTGCTTCCTGTTTTCTTATCCTCAGCTGCTTTCCTCAATCACATCCTTCCACTATGATATTCTACCTTACCCTGAATCCAGAGCAATGGAGTCACCCATCTATGGACAGATACCTATGAAACTATGAATCCCCAAATAAACCTTTCCTCCTCTAATTGTTCTTGGATCTTTTGTTCACAGCACTGAAAAACTGACTAAAACATTGTGAATCTGAACCATAATATTGTCATTTTTTTTAATCTGGAACAACTCCCAAGGGTCATGTATTTGAGACTTGGTCTCCAATGCCGTAATGTTCAAAGGTGGGGCTCTTGGGAAGTCATTGGATAATGAGGGTTTTGAAATTATCAATTGATCAATCCATCAATAGGTTGATAGCTGAGGGCTTTACTGTGAAGTGGTGGAAAATCACTCTGGCTTGCCTTTGAAGAGCATTTTGTTCCTAATACCCTCCCCTTCACTTTTGCTCTCACTGCTTCCTGTCATGAGACTGGCTCCTCTGTTCACCACACCCTCTTTGTCATGGTGGCTGCCTCACCACAGGCCCATAGTCATGCACCTAATCAAACTTGTACTGAAACTTCTGAAACCATGAACCAAAATAAATTTTTCCACCTCTATGTTGATTTTCTCAGATGTTTCATCACACCAATAAAACACTAATTCAAACATGAAAGCTGTCTGACCACAACCCTAAAGATCTTTCATGATCAGGTTTATGACTAAATAGTCAACATGATTTTTTGAAACTCTGAACCTAATGTGCTGTTCTACGATCCTAAACAATCCATAATTCCTTCAACTAATTATGATTTATAGATTGATTCCAGATTCTCTTTAATATCTTAACACAGGCATCTTCTGCATCCATAAAGTTAAGTGAGTTTCTCATACTTTAGCATGTATCAAGATTACATTGCTGGATTTGGTCTAACAAAATATTGTTAGACATAAATTCCAAGAGTGCTGAATTTGGTTTTTCTGAGGTTCGGCCTGAAAATTTGCAGGTGAAGTTAGTAAAACTTTTGCACTTGACTTTCATTGCACTGTATCCGTTATCTGCTCTCTTACTTATGCATATTTTCTTATAAATAAACCAAGGTTTACAAAATCATCTGTTGTAATACAGCTGTTTGGCTTTAATGATCACTTCCTTAAATAGCAGGGATAATATTTATTTACTTATTTTTTGAGCAAGGAATATTAAGTTTATTCTTTTAACTAGACCATCTAATTAACAAGGAGCACAGATTAGGTATTCAAAATCTGTAATAAATGCCTTAATCAAAAACTTAATTTTGATGGCTATACCATATTTTTATTATTTTTTTAATATTTTGCCTTTATATATTTAAAGTTTTCAGCAGGAAAAGGACATGATGCTACATTGAGTGGAATTACAGCTTGCAAACTCATCAGGTGAGTAATGAAATAGCATAGTGATAAAGATGAGAGCACCAGAGAGCTATATCTCAGTCCCCTACTTACATTTATAATAATAACAGTCATCATGAAGACATTTTCAAAAGATATTATAAAAGACAGTCTAAATGTCAGACAAAATTTTTAAAGACCTAGTTTCAATAGGTGAAGAAATATTTGGAATAGAACTTAAGCAAATGTCACAATGAGTTTCAATAGTGTCACAAACTTAATTCAAATGAACACAGTTTTGGAATGCCTGCATAGAAGTATATTGAAAGGGAGTGCATCATGAACATTTTAACTTTAAAGTTTGAAATAGGTTGTATGCTTCATCTTACACACTGCAATTCATTTATGAATTCTCTGTATCACATGCAAGCTTCATTTGCCATACCATGTCCCATCCTTGTGACAACTTAAGAAACATAATTATAAACCAGATTAAACATTTAAATATACATGAAATCCAGTTATATGTCCGTTCATATGTATATATTTATGTATATATGTACACATATATGTATGTAAATTATAGTCTATAAAATATGGAGTTTTTGGAAAAAATTGAAAATTCAATTAGGAATCCAAAATGAAAAGACCATTCAAAATTCTGCTCAAACTAAGGGAAACAAAGGAAGTTATCATCTAATTACAAAAGATAATGTGTTGGAAAAGGCTTTCAGTCATAAACATACTAATTATTTGAAATATGAATTGATTCATAAAAATGTGTGAAATTGGAAGTATCAATCTTTTTTTCATATCCACCCAAATGAACTTCCTTCTTTACTTTCTTTCAGGATCACATGTAGGCATATCCATAATATACTTTTTTTTTCTATGTCTCTTCTGTAAATCTACTACCAGAGACTGATGCTGAAATTTCAGAATCAGTTTTTTTGATGATCTAGAAATACTTTAAATGGTATGGATTTATTGGATTATGAATAAAGTGCCTTGACAGTTTCTATATGATTTCTATATGAAGAATGAGTTAAACGATGACCCCGAATAATATTTTAGATGATAAAGCCTGAGGTAGCAAGCATATGTGACAAACATATAATAAAAATCAAGAAGGCAGAGTTTAACCAAATTATACTGTGACAGTTTGTAACCTGGATATTTCCCAAGGGGCCATGTGTTAAAGATTTGGTCAGAGTTAATGGTCCTGTCAGGGGGAGTGGTTAGTGAGGGTGGAGGCCATTGGGAAACCTGAGTTCACAGGACGTGCCCTTGAAGGTGACATCAGGACCTCATAATTTTCCCTCCTCTTTTTCTTCCTAACCTCTGTGAGGTGAACATTTTTCCTACATCAAGTGCTCCCCACACTGGGCACAGTGGTGTATGCCTTTAATCCTAGAGGCTTGGGAGGCTGAGACAGGAAGATCTCAAATTCAAAGCCAGCCTCAGCAACAGTGAGGTGCTAAGCAAATCATTGAGATCCTGTCTCTAAATAAAATACAAAAAAAGTAAGAGTTGGGGATGTGGCCACTGGTTGAGTGCCCCTGAGTTCAATCCCCAGAGCTGACCTCCCCAAAAATGCTACCCGTGGCTGGAAAGTATATCCATGGGCTGAAACATATAAACCTAGGAGTTAAAATAAATCTTTCCTCATTCAAACTTGTTTATTTCAGCATTTGGTCACAGTAATACAATTCTTATAGACATACAGTTATTACATAAAGTATAAAGATTTTAAATCAGCTATGTTTTCTGTAAAAGGTCAGTTGGGAAATATTTTATGTTTTTGTGTCATACAGTCTTTGTCACAATTCTGCTTTGTTACTGTGGTGTGAAAAAAGCAGTAGAAATTGCATTTTAAAAAGGTGCTTCAATATAGCTGTATTTGCAAAAAAGAGGCACAAGAGGAATTTTCCATGTTTAATGATTTCATTTATGTACCACAAGTAAAGGATATATGTTATCGAAACTTGGTTGAGCTGGGGATATATAGCTCAGTTAGTAGAGTGTTTGCCTTGAATGCACAAAACCCTGGTATAATAACACAGTAAAAGACTATCTTGCAAAGTGTAAGAAAAATAAAGTGTGCATGATTATATTAGGAATAGAAAATCAAATTTTAAGGCGATATTTATTAAGATTCAGAGAAATTTCACAAACATTACATATTAAGTCAAAGGAATATATAAATATAAACACATATCAACTGATAGCATAATGTTAAAATATAAACAAGAATTTAGCCAATGTGGTATTAAATATAGATTGACACATTACCAGAGATATAGAATATATCATTAAGAAATTCACTTGCTCATAAACAATCATCTGATTGACAATAGAAAAGATAGCCTACCACAATTCATTAGGTGAGGGATCTATATTCAATAAACAGTGCTCAACTGATCAGATATCCACATTCAAAAGTAAATAAGTAAACTCTAACCACGTATTATTATAACAAATAATCTAAAGTAGATCATAGACCTGCACATGAATGATAAAGCTAACAAAAATAAAATTTCTGCTTTTTAAAAAATAAGAAAATACTGCTTTGACCATGAGTAGTATTTTTAAAATGAAATAAATGTCCTTAAAAATAGGAATAAAATTTATTTCATTTAAATGAAGCATTATTTTTTGCCCAGGAGCTATACTAAATAAGTGAAAAGACAAGTTACAGAACTTGAGGAATATTTTCAATTAAAATAAGTGACAAAGTTTTATATACATATAAAGAATGACTAGACATTAATAAACAAGCCATAATACCAATTTAATTGATCAAATTATTTAATGAAAATTTTATAAAGGACAATAATAAAATTGCCTAAAAGTATTAATAAAAGGTTCTCAAAATGATTATTTAGGGATAAATTTAAACACACGTTGATATAATAATAATACACACCATACTGGAAGAGATTTAAACAAGTTTGATGATGTTAAGCATTGAGATTGTGGAATAATAGAAACTCTCCTATATTGCTAATGGAAATTTAAAAAAAGTAACACCAAGTAAAGTGAGGTACTTGTTCTATTAGTTTGTTTTTCATAGCTGTGACCAAATTAAGACAAAGACAAGCCAGAAAATGAAAAGTTTATTTTGCGCTCATGTTTCGCAAGTTTCTGTCCATAGTCATCCAGATCCACTGATCTGGGCTTGACTTGAAGCAGAACATCATGATGGAAGAAAATGGCAAAGAAAAGCTGCTCAACTCATGACAGCAAGAAAGCAGAGAGGAAGGGGCCATAGAGAGATATAATCCCCAGGTCATACCACCAAAACCTACTTCCTCCATCCATCCTCCCCTGCCTTGACCAGTGCAGCTAAACTAGCAGGTTCCAGTGAGGAGCAATGGGAGATTAGAAAAAAATGAGGACTCATGTACACAGATTTTTGAAATTAACAGCTGGGATTGAGAGGAGCTTGGCTCTCTGATAGAGAAGCAGGTCTACAGAATTACTCCAGCAATCTTTATTCATATATGTCTTATTACAGAGATTAAAATATATGCAAGCATTATTCTTTACATTCATGAAAGTTCCAGAGTTAGCAACGTTATGCAGCTTATTGCTCAGTTATTCTATAGTTGCAATGTACAATGTTAGGAGCTTTGTGCAGCTCTCAAGAAGTTCATTGTTTAAATTTACTGTTATGCAGGCAGGTTCAGAAGCAGCAGAGCCAGTGAAATATTGTGGTTGTCTAGCAATAGAGTTCCTTTACTTCCAGGAGCTGTATGCCAGAGCCTCCTCATGGAGGGCATTACCATAGCAACTAGTCATTCTGCACCTTTGCACAGAATCTTTCCCAGGCACCAAGTATGCCACCACCATGAAGTCATCAGAGACCCCAATTTCAGACACTGATCTCCTATTCACTGTCACCCCTCTGCAAACTCCACTTGCCTACAGTTACCATTCAACTGTCAATTGAAATTATTAATCCATTAAGTGGAGATAAATCCATTGTTTAGGTTACAACTCTCATAATCCAATCTTTTCACTTCTGAATATCCCTTCATTGCCCCAAAATGCATTGAGTCCATCTCTAAGAATCATCATAGTCTTAACCATTTCAGTATTGCTCAAAAGTCCAAATCAAAATTTCCTCTGACAATCAAGACAGACTCTTGCTGGGAGACCTTGTAAAAATATTTTACATTTGTTCATACAACTAGGGCACAATTGTACAAAGAAAACATGCCCATTACAGAAGGGAGGAATAAGACACAGAATGAAGAACTGGAACTAAAGCAAGACTGACACACAACCAGGCAAATGTTAGGTCCTACAACCTAACCAGCATATGCGGTACATGGTGGCAAGTGGTGGGAACCAAAAGGCTTGAGCAACCCAGGCCCTTTGACATTGCTGGTTGTAGACAACATGCCCTCTCTTTGGACTTGGCTTTGCATTGTGCTTGCAGCTTTCCTTGGCAGACACTTTATATACCTGGAATCTCTTAATTTCTGGGGTCCCCATTCCTACTTCAACTTAACCTTCACAGCTTTAGGCATCACCCTATCAGAGGCAGCCTGCTGGGATCTGACCCTGCTCCACTTTGTCTGACAACCCAGCCTTCCTTTGACATTTCAGTGGAGGCCTCTTACACCCTAACTCCAGCATCCTGCCTTCCTCAAGAATAAGTACCATGGGAATAACGCCAAGGTCTTCAAGCAGCTCAAGCAGTAATTGAAACCCATTGTCTTGACCTGCATGACAGTTACTTGAGGAAACTGGATGAGTGGGGATATGGGATTAGAAAAAACAGACACACAAGTAGAGAAGAAGCTGGGGCCCTGTGCGTACTACACTCAGATGGCATGCAATGACAATCTGTTAGCTCAGCATGTTTATTATATAAGTTATATCATTAAAAATGATTTTTTTTTGCGAACAAGTTTCTTCAAGGCACTCAAATTGAATGACAAACTTCTGTGCTTCTATAATTATAAACTTATGTCCATAACTCTCCAGGCCCAGGCAGCTGGCATTTGAACTCAAGGTTAAGAACTGATAAATTCTGGGACTGGCACAGAACACCTTAAGAGGGCATCACCACAGCTACAGGGCAATCTTTTGATTGGCATGTTTGCACAGAGAAATTCCCAAGACAGATATCATATCTGCCATTGGGCAATCCAAGGACCATAATTTATTCCATTTGTCACTCCTAACAAACCAGGGACACATCAGCCTCAGAGTATCCTGGGCAGTGGTGGTGGGTGGTGATGGTGGAAGGGGTGGTACAAATCCTGGAGAAATAATTTCTTAGGCATCCAGTGCCAGGAGGCTCTCCCCAATATCTCTTAAAGAAATTTTCACTTTTACACCCTTGAACCTGCCATGTGTGTGAACTACCTGTTCATGAGATTCCCTCAAAACATTTCCTATTGTCTCTCTCTACAGCACTTAACTTCTCTTTAGTGCACATAATCTCTTCAACAATCATAAATTCCTTAAACCTATTTTTACAAGTCCTTCTCTGGCCAAACTGCAATATCTCCAAATCTTTCCTATTTGCTTTTTATTCCCAGTTTGCATTATAAACCTTGCTAAAGGCTTCCAACAGTACTCATGGCACTGCCTGAATGCTGTGATGTCTGAAAGTCCTCTACAATATTAATTAGTCCTTCACTTATAAATTCAGCTTCTCAGAAAGTCTTAGGGCATGGATACATGTGTACAAGTTCTTTGCCAGAATGTAAGATAAACGGCCTGTAGTCCAACTGCCAACAGAATCCTTATTTCATCTCAAACCTCATGAGTTAAGTCTTTCCTGTCTGCATTCCTAAGGGCATTGTGGTTCTTCTGAGTTCCCACTAAATTACCCATTACATTCTGATTATCACGTTTGAGACTCTTCAAGCTTGCATCTCAAAACTTTTTCAAATTCCTCTCATCAATCAGTTCCAAATTTTTTTGAACCATGCGGTGAGGTATTGTCACAGTCATGACCTTACTTCTTTGTACCAATATCTATGTTAGTCAGTTTTTTGGTCACTGTTATCAAAATAACTACAAGAAAAACTTAGAGGAGTAAAAGTGTATTGGGGACTCATATTTTTAGAGGTCTCAGCCCTTGGTCAGCCAACTCTATTGATCTGGACCTGATGTAGGCAGACGATCATGGTGTAAGAGCTGGCAGAGTAAAGCTTCTCAGCTCATGTAAGTCAGAAAAGAGAGGGGGAGGTGCCATGGATAGATATACTTCAAACCAACAATCCTCTATTGACATACTTCCTTCAGCCACACCCCTCTTGCCTGAAGTTAGCATCCAGTAGTGCCTTCAAGTTATTAATCCATTAAGTGAAGATTAATCCACTTATGTGGATACAAGTCTCATAATCAAATTTATTATTATTATTATTTATTCTAATTTGTTACATATGACAGCAGAATGCATTACAATTCACATTATACATATAGAGTATAATTTTTCATATCTCTGGTATACAAATTAAAGTCACACCATTCGTGTCTTCATACACGTACTTAGGGAAATGATGTCTATCTCATTCCACAGTCTTTCCTATCTCCATGCCCCCTCCCTTCCTCTCCCTTCCCGTTGCTCTATCTAGAGTTTGTCTAATCCTCCAATGTTTCCCATCCCCAACCCCATTATGAATCAGCATCTTTATGTCATAGAAAACATTTGGCATTTGTTTTTTGGGACTGGCTAACTCCACTTACCATAATTCAATGTCTTGACCTCTAAGAATTGCCTAACCCATGAACTTTTCAGTGATCATTTAGAATCCAAATCAGAGTACATGATTTCTATACCTCTGCAATTCCATTTTAGACTGTTAAGGCTCAAGGCAACCTGGAATTGTTATCAGCTTTAGAAAAGGTGCCTTTTCCATCTTGGAAGATAGTATTATCACATGCTCTGGACCTTTTTGTGTCTATATTATTTTAAAACTTACTTATTTGTTTTTGTATTCTTCTCATCATTTCTGTTTTTATTTACTTATTTGGTCAAAATTAACCTAAGGTATCATAGACAGAAAGATATTGTTGGTTAACTTTCCATCACTGTGAGAAAAATACCTGAGCAAAACAACTTAAAGATAAAAGATTTATTTTTATTCAGAGTGTCAGAAGGTACAGTTTATGATTGCTGATTCAGTGCTTTTAGGAATTTGGTGAGGCAAAGAATCATGCCAGGGTTCATTTGATATAGCAAATGTGATCAGCTCATGTTAACTAGGAAGTAGAAAGTAAGACAGAAAAAGAGAGGCCAGAAACAAGATATTCCCTTCCACTATAAAACCCCAGAAACTTATTTCCTCTAATTAGACTCCCTCCTTGTAAGTTTTCCACCGCCTCCCAGTATCTCCTTAAATTATGAATCTATTAGTGGATGAATCACTTATTCAGTAGATGATCCAACCACTTTCTAACATCTTCAAATGTAGATACTGCTGCTTTTTAACCTTCAAAACATGGGTTTGGGTCGGGGGAGGAATTAATCAAACTATAACAAAGGTCAATTAGATATTTTTCTAAGAACCTCTGAATTAGACAAAGGTAGTAAACTCAATTCATAATGATTGTGGTCACATCTTGAAATGAATATGCTTTATGTTTCCAGTATTTAATGTGTAAGGAAATTTGACAGAAAAGAAATCTAACACAGTGGACGCTCTCATAAGAGGGGATTTCTCATAAGAGGTACCAATATCTTTGTACCAATTTCTTCGTGGTTGCCTGACTCCAGATGAGAACTTCTCATTTGAAAGCAGGCAGAATTTTCAACACATTGCAGTTTACCAGTATAGAACAATAGCAGGAGATTTTCTTAAAAACATTGAGAAAATAATTTAATTTTTATAGAATTTTAAGGCTTACTGTGATGGGCACCTGATATCCATAACTTTAAATGTGTCAAAAACATAGGCAAAAAAAACCTATAAGATTCTTATGCACATTGCTTGTTTCTTGCCTGAGCACACTGTATGGAACAGAAGATTATATTTCTCCTCAGAATGAATAAGAATAGAGACTGACAGACTGTGTGCACATGACATTTGTGCCATCTTATGCTTCAACTCATTATGAATTTTCTGCATTATTACATGTGACCATATACTTCCTCTCCACACTTTAATTGGTAATTCCCAGATTTAGAAGTGAACTTTGGCATGTCTAAACACTTGCACTATGGGTGAATTTTTAATTGTGTTACCTTATTTTGAGATGTGTTCTAGATCATTATCTTTTTTCTCTCTCTCCTATTTACACTTTCTAATTCTCCCCCAAACCTGTGCATTTACTCTTCTAACCCTCCATTAGAGGCTAGGGGAGTTTCCACTTACAAAACATATTTTCAGTTATTCTGACTTATGTTTTTATAAAAGGAGATTGGCTAAAGTCAATTCTCTAAATGTCAAGATGAGTTTCACAAAACTGGGCCATTTAAGAACGGAAGCCATAGTAATTCAACCCAAACATGGCAACACATGTAGGGACCTGAGTATTTTGAGTGTCTCACAAATCACAAGTTACTTGGCAAACACCAAAGCCATCAGACCAACTAAGAATAAGACTAATTGGGATGAAGGAAATAAGAAGTAAGAAAAAAATAAAGCAGAATTTTCAGCTTTGTTTGATACATATTTGCTGGTTTTCTCCTTGATTGAGAGGAAGAAATGAATGGATGTATGGATAGATAGATAGATAGATAGATAGATAGATAGATAGATAGATAGATAGATAGATAGAAACAGAATGTGATTACTTATTTAAATAAAGCATCTGCCTATTCTACACACAAAGTAAGACTTCAAATATAACATTGACACACATTGCAATTAAGTTACAGGGAAAATTTTTGTCAGAATAATTAACATTACAGATCTAAGGATTCAATTATTAATTACTGAGCTAATATTTAGTGAATGTCTACTCTGTAGCATGTTCTCTGTTAAGTATTTTAACACAAGGAATAACAAAAAAAAAGAGATACTTGTCCTCACCTGGCTTGCATTTTACCAGTGAAATTGAATCTACCTAATCAAGTTGGATAAATAGTTATTCAGGGTGATAACTTAAAATTATGGCACAGATCCCGAGTTTTGAGAAAGAAACTCACAAATGGCCAATGAGGTTCTAATGTTTTATCATGATAAAATGCACCAGAAAGAGAAGAGTGACCATATTATAATAGATACAAAATTAGAATCCAATAACACTTTAAAATACATGCTATTAAAACAAAATATATATTTTGACATCCCAAAAATAAATAAATTACTTTGTAGTCAAATAATAATTCAATTGCACCATGCAAAATGGAGAACATATTTTGCCCAAGATTGTCATACGGAAGCAAATGAAGAATTTATGTATGGACTGTGGGATATTATTACAGATAGAACATAAGTTTAGACCATCAAAAGGAGGGTACAAATGATTAAATAGGTGGAACAGATGTCTGATATTCCATAGGGCAAGTGCTTACAAAGTCTCTGAAGAGCTCTAAAAGCTTATGCCTACTAAATAGAACATGGAGACACATTTATTATCAGCAATGCTTTTGTGGGCTCTCTCTTGTCCATCAAGGAGGTCCACAGAACAGGGTAGAGGAAGAGTGTGGCTGTGCAGTCGCTAATCAAGACCTCCAGAAACCAAGCAGGCAGCAGTTCTGGTTTTATTGTGCAGTTATCATGTATATATACTCAGGCAGTAGCTAAGCAGATTACAGGCAGCCTCCAATACAATTTCTGGCCAACTCTCCCTGTAGCAATCAATTGAGGAGCAGGCCATAGAGAAAGCTAAGGGACTGCAACATGTGGCCTCATGTCCAGGGCTGTGCCTATGGGGTAAGCAATTTACCGCTCACACGCTTAGCACGAGGGAGTGGTTTGCCATTCAGATGCCCTTTATGTATGCCACATATGCAGTACTGCATGAACTTGTCCCCACAAATGCTCAAGCACCTAAAAGACTTCTGCACAAAGTTCTTCGTGGGGACAGAGCAAAGAAACCAGTGAACATCTACACTGTCCATGATGGAGCTGTCCACACTGTCCAGAGGTCACCTTTTTACAATGACATTGTCCTCACCATTGGTGGGTGGAAAGTGGCTATTTGGAAAGAAGGTGTTATGTATGGTCCTCTCCTTCAGTCATGCTGTGCACCAAAAAGGTACACCTCGGGACACTGGTCCCTGACAAGGCCTGGAGTTTTCTATATTGGCAGAGAAGATGGATACATCAATGTCTGGGACCTTCTGGAGAAAACCCATGAACCAGCTCTGTCACAAAATATTTGCATAACTATGATCACCAACATCAAGCCCTGGACCTTTTCCTCTAAGCAACAATTTATAGCCATAGCTGACTATTATGGAACACTGCATATATTAGAAATTCCATGGACATTAAGTCACCCTTCCATCAATGAGATAGCAAGTGTTAACTACTACTTCGAAAGAGAAGTCAAGCATCTGGAATATGTAGAACAGCGCAAAAATATTTGTGAGCAAGAAAAGAGAGAAATGGAACTAGAAATGGAGAAGAAAAAATTTAAAATATATCAGATGTCAAAAGAACAAGCGGAGGCTGAACTGAAATTGGAATATGAGGCTTATTTGGAGCTGGAAAAGAGTGTCCTCATCAATCTTGGCCTAGCCAAAGAGACAGAGAAGGTGCCATACATAGACATCATATAGGAAAGTATCTGAAGGGGTACTTGGGGGGATCTCTGTGGGTCTTGTTTTATTTGTTATTTTGTATAAGATGAACTAACAAACTGAATATATGTAGATTTACTTATAGGCTTTTATTTCATTTTTATTAAAGTATTTGGATTATAACAATAAAATATGTTTAAGTTTAAAAAAAAAGTAGAAAAAATAAGCAGTTCTCTGATAGCCCCACAAAAGTGAAATAATACAAGGTGAGCTTCATTCATGCGTGAAGTAGATGTCAAGTTTACTTTGTTCTGCTTCTTTTGCAGAAGCATCTTACTCCTCTTAAAGACCACAGGCTTCCCATAGAAATATTTCCTATGGCACCATGAGTTTTCATTAAATTTCACATAATATAAAAAAGCCCACTATGTATGTCTCAGTGTCAGATTTTTAAAGACTTACACATACCCATATGCAGACTATGGAATGATCAAATAATGTATATAGGTATGTTTGAAGTGACTTAAAATCAATTTATATGAAAAAAAACTGAAGAAAATAATCTTATTTTGATTGAGACAAAAGTGGGTTACTATGGTGTTCTGGATGCTTCTTGAAAATAAAAGTTGTTTGGTTGGAATACAGACTCACCTTGTTTTACTTTTACATGAGAGATCAGGTCCAGTTATTGGAAGCTGCAGAAGGAAAAATCCAGGTAAATTGCATGTTTAACAAAACAGAATGAGAAATTTTAAGGTGAAGAAGAATTACTAATCTTGTTCTGGAATGCTGATCACCACCAGAACAACAAGGCTTTTCCAAGCCTGCGGGAAGCCACAACTGCCCCTGTGTTCCGTGCTTGTGCAGTTATGTGGGTGAAAAAAAAAATGGGCATATGGCTGATTAGATTAAACTCAGAAAATAAAATTTTATAAAGTTACATGCTTATGATTATATAAACTAAGATATATTGCTTGTGGAAATTTCTTTTCTCTTCCCCTCTGTACTAGCTTATGTCCCAAATCTACCTTATAAGATATTATGTGTTCTGCCACTTCATGCATTCTTTGGTACTTATAATCTGGAAAAAAAATAGTGTCTAAGCAAATGTCAGTGATTTTTTTCCCCCACCAGGGATGACTTTTTCTACTTTGGAACCAGCCAAAGTTTGAGTCTGCATTGAATCTGCTGTTAACTGTCAGTAATGTAACTCCTCAGCTAAAATGAGGGAGGGGAATTCACCCTGCTCCCCCTCCCCACATAGTAACTTTTTCTCATATATACTAGTTTTAGTCAGCTGATGTTTAATACATAATAAATCAATTTTACCCACCCCATTACTATGTCTAATGTAAGATACCACAGAAGTCAGAGCATGCCTTGGTAGTCATGTATGGAAAGATATTTACCGATTGGATAAAAAATACAAACTTTCCTTCCACACTTGAATCAACTTAAATTTCATGGTCTAACACATCTTTTTTCCTTAGCTTCTTATCAAAACAGTGAATCCAATGTCCCATTCCATTGTTTAGTGTCTATTGGTCCCAATAATTTTACTCATACAGAAAGTAGATTTACAAGACACAATATGACACTTCAGCTAAACAATGTTATAAGTGTAACAGAATTAAATAAAAACATTCAATATTTAAAAAGTATTAGTCCAAAACATATGGTCAAATAAATCTAATGATCAAAACTCCTAAGGTGACATTCAAAACGCAAACACTACAAATAACATTTAAGAATATATAAACTTTTTAATGCAAATATTTTGCTTTTCATTTGAGTGTATGGAAAACTTATTGTTTAATATTTGCTCTTTTTTGGTGATTATTTTTTAACCCCCTCGCCCAATAATAGTCACTCATTCACTCCCCCAATGTAACTCTGACAGAAATATTGGTTCGCCAAACAGATTAAACTATCTCCCATTCATCAAATGTAACAGCTACTTCTGTCTTCTCTTCTAGCTTAGTTCTTTCTCAGCATTTAAGAAAATCCACCATCATCTTTCTCTTGGAGTCTGTTTCTCCTCTGGCTTTTGCTATTCCTCTTGGTAATAATTTCATCCCTGATTAATCATGTTTGCTACAATTTCCAAGTCCACCATTCACATTTTGTGATCTTTTATGTATCTGCATCTTACATGTTATCAGACGTTCTTATATGAAATACATCTTTTTGTTTTGTCTGTCTATGTACCAGAATTTCTTGTTTTCCAATAAAATTTCTATTTAACCCTCAAGATTTAGGTGAAAAAAATTACACTCATTAAAAAATTTCTATATTTCAGAGTATTTCACAATCTGTTATTTCCAGGACATAACATTGATTGACACAATCATTCAATGTGTTCAGTAGAACAATTATGAAATTTAGATTCAGAAACCCCAGATTTAAATTCCTGCTGTGTAACTTACACAAGTACAATACTGCACAGTCTACTTTCACCATGTTAAATATAGTCTCCACAAATCATTTATGCCCACTCCATGTTAAAATTTGTCCTAATTAGTCATGCATGACAGTAGAATGCGTTTTGACACATCATACATCACTGAAGTATAACTTCTCATTCTTCTGGTTGTTCAGATTGTAGAATCACACCTGTCATATAATCATATATGTACATAGGGTAATGATGTCAGATTCATTCCAGTATCCTTCTTACCCCAAAACACCCTCCTTTCATTCCCCACTGCCTAATCCAAAGTACCTCTATTTTTCCCTAGTCCCCTACCCTTGTTATGAATTAGCATTTGCACATCAAAGAAAACATTCAGGCCTTGGCTTTGGGGGTGATTGGCTTAACATGATATTCTCCAGTTCCATCCATTTATCTCCAAATGCAATAATTTCATGTTTCTTTAAGGCTGAGTAATATTCCATTGTGCATATATACTACATTTAAACTCAAGTGGATTAAAGGCTTAGGGACTAGAACAGAGACCCTGAACCTAATGGAAGAAAAAGTAGGCCCAAATCTTGACCATGTTGGCTTAGGAACTCACTCCCTTAACAAGACTTCTAAAATGCAAGAATTAAAATCAAGAATCAATAGATGGGATAAATTTCAAACTAAATTCTCAACAAAAGAAACAATCAATAATATGAAGAGAGAGCCTGCAGAATGGAAGAAAATCTTTACTACATGCACTTCAGATAGAGCATTAATCTTTAAATTTATACATAATTCAAAGTATAGTTATTCAAAGTTATGGAGAACCAAGTGATAAATTCAACTCATATATATTGTATGTAATGATCAAAGCAAATTAACTGGCATTATCATCTTATCATCATTTTTAATCGTCATATGCCTCTATCAATAGTCATCAAAATACATTCAAGATTGTGTCTAGTGAGATCATCTTAGCAATTTGCATAATATTTTAAGTAACTAATATGACAAAATACTACCAAAGCTTGATTCCTATACTTTGTAAAATAAATAAATAAATATCCAGAAACTAAATCCAAAGAGAAAATACAGCAAAACTAGTAAGAGGTAAATGTTAGCCTCTTGACAAATCTCCAAGCGCCAAGCCTTATCAGCATTCTAATCAATTATGATAGTAAATAAGGTTATATTATAAGGCTAATTGTTTTTAATTTGAAAATCATTGTGTTACTCTCAGTGGCTTCCCTTTTTCTGCTCTACAGAAATAACCAATCGGCTGTAATTCTCTATAGAGTAACATCCCTGTGACTTGCTGGCTATTGCTGCTTGCATAACAGTTGATCCAGAAGGAGCTTCGCCAAGCTCCTTTGGCCTTGTAGTCCAATGTAATGGCACAAAGATTATTGCAAAAACTATCTTGGGTGTGGAATAAAATATTCATCCCAACAAATATTCCTGAGGTCATCTTTAGATCAATCACAGCAGCACAATTATAGAATCAGAATCAACACTCAGTTCAGGCAAACTAATTTTCTTAGGAACACTTCAAAGACAATAAGACAGAAGGTATTGGTGAAGTCAATTAAATTCCAATAATCTTGTTCTCATTACGGTGTTTATATGTGACAGTAGCATCCTCTGGATCATTCTTCATTTATGTATACCTACACAATCTAAGATTCAATAAAACTTGCTGCATGTAGAAGTATAAACTTTATTTCCACAATCTAATTTTTGAAGCTGAAATACTAGTCAAAAATGTACCATTTCTCATGAGTGGCCATGGTTTTGTAGCTGGAATGCAAATTTCCTGTGATTATATTCCCAATTCAGTCTTCTTTCTCACTAATAGGTGTCTCGAGCCATCCATAGGGTTGTGTATGTGAGCTATGCACATTTGAGCATATGAGGGGATGGGTCTGGCATTGTGTGCTGACTGGGCTGTGCAACACAAAAGTGACTTTCTTTTCATTCTGCCTGCAATCCCACACAGCACATGAGATGGGTGTGAGCTGCCAAAATGTCAGTCAATCTGCTGACCACATCACCAAGCAAGATTCCAACCTTCGAAACCCTACCCCTTGCCTCTTTTGGGTGGAGTAGCCTATGGAATGTCTTCTTCTCCATAAATGGGGGGTTTGGGGTGTGCTCACTCCTTGCCTCCTTGTTCCTCTTGCCCTCCAGAGTGGGAGCTGACACCTGAGGTCTCAGAACCATCTCCAACCCCCAGAAAAGGTTATTTTGTGTTTGTGTGGTCTTTTCTTTGTCAGCTCAATTCACACAGAGTGACCCTGACTCCATCCCTTGTGAGGGACTTGGGCGATAAATAGGAAGTGGGATTTGGTAGGGATTATTATTTTTTTTAAATTATAAATATATGTTCACATCAAATAACTGAAAGAGCACATGAATAAATTAATCAAGGATAGTCAAACACAGCACATACATTATTTTCTTTAATTAGCAGGGTTTATTTCACAATCAAGTATTTTCTCAAAGTTCATGTTGTGCTTTCAATTAAATAATATAAACTATGTGCTTTATTTATCTTCTTTCAAATCTATCATAGCCATGAACCTGTTAAGTTTTCTGCTTAACTAAATATGAAACTCACACTTTTTATTAAAGAGGACTGAAAGATGACTTAAGAAATCTGGTATTATATTTCCCAATTATTCCTTAAGAAGACCTATAGTAGATGAACAGTTGACACATAGATACATTTTTTTAAAACTTTCTTAACTTAATATAAATATATAAAAATATTAAATAGTTTATTTGAACAAGAAACACTTTATGAATTGGGAAGAACCTAGAAAAATTAGAGAAAGAAAAAAGAGGTTTTGGACTGTGTTGAAGCAGAAGGGACAGACTTTTTAAAAATGATTGCTTCTGATTAGATGAACTTAACTTTAATTTTTCTCTAATATAAGTGTTTACAAGAAATAGTCCAAGTTATGTTTCACTTATGTTTGCAATTCAAATAAGGCTAAAATTACCTTCATGGCCTAATTACTTTGCTCCGGGATTTTCAAACCTGCTCTCAATTTCAATTTACTTTGATAGATACACAGATACATTGATTAATAGATAGATAGAAAATACATGGTAAGTATATTTCTTGAATGCAATAGAAATCTATAATAAAGAACAGGGACCAGAAAATATATTCTGTAAAATGAAGAATAGAAAATATAAAAAAAAAAGAAAATATAGAGGCTGTGCAAACTAAATTATCTTATTCACTAAAAATAAACTGCCACGTATAATTAAAAATAAAAAAATAATCAGCTGCATCACCATTGCAAAACATAAGCAAGGAAAGTGTCAATGGAGATGAGTATATACCACTAAACCATAAGAGTGAATGTATGTATTCTATCCATATATATATTTATATATAAACATATATAATGCAATGCATATTTAAGAATGTAAATGTGATAATATATATATATATATATATATTTAAATTATAGATGAATTTGCACATGTTATTAAAATATGCTAATTAGGTCAATGCATACCAATTGGTACATTCTAATGAGAAAGTTAGTTGACTAATAGGTAAGTTAGGTATTTTCATTTATTCCAAATTAAATATCACACCCACTCAGCAGATTTTCTAGACACTGAAATTTTATGAAATATGTGGATTTAAATTTGTTTTGAAATATCAATAGAAAAAAATAGACAAAAAAGACTACATCAATAGGATCGAAAAAAATTTACACAATAAGATCTTATTTCTTTACCAAATATCAATTGATCAACAACTCACATCTTACAGCTTTGATTTGGTTGATCTGATGTAGTGGACTATGTTTTACTTTGAGAATGAAGAAGCACTAGAAATGTGTGCAAGGATAAAATAGATGATAAAATTTCTACCATATTTATTAGCTGGAAAGAATTCATTTTCTTTACGTTCAAAACAAGGATGAGGAAAAAATTGTGTACAATTTCTAAAGACAATGTAGAAACAAATCCATTTAATACGTATTAGGACTTTTTATCATGTTTCATTAACAGTCATAATTTCTCTAATTATAATTTGGTTTATGTTTTGTATGCTTCCTTAGGTGTTTACACTACTTAGTATCTACTATATTGGACTTTGAACTTTTTAAAAAAAATTGAATTGGAATAAATAATTTACAATGAATAAGATGTTTACAAATATCAATTTTTAAAATTACCACGTTATATTTTTATAATATAAACACTTGTTTAGAATTTTGATTGCTTGACTTTTAAAGAATGTTATTTTAGTACAGTCACTTGCAAGCAAATATAAGCAAATTCAAATATTTCTTTTATTCTCATAAAATACACAGTATTTCTTTTTTTTTTAAGAGAGAGTGAGAGAGGAGAGAGATAGAGAGAAAGAATTTTTAATATTTATTTTTTAGTTCTCAGCGGACATAACATCTTTGTTGGTATGTGGTGCTGAGGTTCGAACCCGGGCCACACGCATGCCAGGCGAGCCCGCTACCTCTTGAGCCACATCCCCAGCCCCACAGTATTTCTTAACAGTCTACACTTTACATGTACATGGTGGTCAAATACTGCAAAAAATTTGAACCTGTAATCCATAAACCGTAGTACATAGGTTGCTAAAAAGCCCTCTCAATTAAAAAGGAATAATCATTTCTGAACATGGATAATATGTGTAATAGTGCCAAAACAAGTATTATCTTTCTACTTAAGTTAACTAAACACTTGGAAACTACTATGATATTTAATAGTTACATAACATTTAAAACATAATGAAAAGTTGTCAAAAAATAAGTACTTTTTGATTATAGTCCATGATTATAATTGAACACTCCTCATTTTAGTAGCCATGACCAATTATCTTCTTAATTGATAGGGAAAAAGGCAGGTTTTATTGTCATTTTTCTCAATATCCTATTATTTTTTTTATATTTATTTTTTCAGTTTTCAGTGGACACAACATCTTCATTTCATTTTTATGTGGTGCTTGAGGATCGAACCCAGCGCCCTGCGCATGCCAGGCAAGTGTGTTACCGCTTGAGCCACATCCCCAGCCTCAATATCCTATTCTTAATTACAAACTCCTATTTTTGATGTGTCCCTAAAAACTTCTAGAAAAGGCCAACTGCTTTGTACCAAATTATTATGTATATGAAAAATATTGTCATAATACAATAAAAATGATGCTGTTAAAAGAATTTATTTTAGTTTCTTCATTTTTTTTCAACCACAACAAGACAATCTTGGCTCCCTACTTCTTATTGCTAAGATTAATATCTCTCAATTTTTTTGTAAGTGGAATGGAGTATAAGAATATATACCCTGTAAGTAGATGTAGTTGCATTAACATTTAAATAAAATTTAAACAAATTCTAAAAAAAAAAAAATAAGTTGCAAAATTTTACACATATGTTAAATTGTGTATAGCATGCCCTGGGCAAAGATAAGCACTTGAAATTCAAAATAATTAAAAATATCACTCAGGCATATTTCCAAATCAAAATTTCATTTCTCACTTAACTCTATGAAAATCTACTCTTACAATTAGTTCCTATAAAAATGTTACTATATGTGACAAAACACTGAACTAATCGGTGAACTTTTGACTTAGGATTTAAAAATGTGTCTGATAGCTTCCTAGTGTAAAAATAGTAATAATAGTTTAGATAAGGATTATGAGTGTCTCATGATATCACTTTTTAAATTTAATCCAAACAATCAAATATCCACTAAAAGTCAAAAATTAAATGTTTCATTGCTTTTGGTTCAAATTATATTATTTAGTTGTATTAAAAGAATATTAGTTGATAAATTAATCAGATGAAGAAGTCAACCATAAAAGAGAATGGCAGATAGGAAAGTGATGGATGTACTTTCTACAGCTAATATACCCAGCAACATCATTGAATTCCAACACCTACAGAATAAGTGACTACAAATTCAACTTTTAGACAATGTGTGAGATAGTTCTTAATATATATCATATTCCAACAGAACAGCCTGGGGTTCATACTGGACTCATATACATTCTAGTCTTTTAATATAAGACTCTGAATGTTCAGTCATGTTACTATTCTTTTCTCTCTGCCTCCTCAATTAGACAAAACAGACACTGGCATCATCCGAGGTGTGTGATCTTTAGGGCTAATCTAAGGAGCAACACCAACATCTGTCAACTTTTCTGTTGCCTGCAGCCTGGAAGCAGCCTCACATGCCCTTGTGTCCCAGAGGGTATCCAAAACAGGCCTGAGTGTCTTAGGAACAGTTGGTGCTTTATTTTGAGATTACTTTCCAAGTTCAGAATCCTTATTAATAAAAAAAAAGTGATCTAAGAAAACAGATGTTCAGTTGAGTGGAAAAAAACAAATAACATACTCTTGACTAAAAAATGAATATTAACCAGAAAAAAGGAGGCATTTTGTTTCAGTATCATTCAATTTTAATTCAAAAGTCAAAATTACATGGCTTTTATTAGCCATGACAAAACCACATAGCTGATATTTATTCTTTTTAACTTTTAATAAAATGTTATATATACAAGAGTTACATGTTTTCAATTTGATTTAATATAAGAGGATTTGGGTAATATATATTATCTGGATGCTTATTTCTCAGACATTTATGTACATTTTATGAATTAGTCAATTTATAGTGGTCACAAATCATTGCTGTATTTAACAACCTTCCTTCTCTTTGCCCAGGAGAAATCAAAATGTTTGTACAAAGTCTCCCGGAAACAGCTCCTTTACTGAAATCTCACAAAATTATTTCCAGAATGATGTTTTTTTCAAAAACTAGTTCCTCAGTTTTTGATGTTTCAAATTTGGGGTAACTGAAAAATTTCCTATATTGCATTTCCCTTTGAAGAAAGAAGAATGTGAGTTATACAAATTTCTTAAATATATAAATCATTTTATCTTTCTCGTGAACACTTAAATTATACTTGAAAAGAAAGTGTGATTGGTAATTAATCATGTTATATTTTGGAATATGTGTTTAAAATGCTACAATTTTTAACACAATATTTTTTGAAAAACTTTATAAATGTTTATGGTGTTATTAATTAAATTAGTTTATGAATTTTCATTGCTTTTTATATATTTTTTTTCTTTAAAGCAAAGAAGCATGGAAATTATTCAGTGATGCTGCTAATGTGTAAACTGTTTTTTTCATTGAAAGACTGAAATGTTTACATGTAACTAAAGGAATCAATGTTTATATTAATACTGTATTAAATTATTTCTACTGTGGTTAAGTTATATTGGATCATACAACAAAAACATCAATATATATATAAATTTTCTTGCTCCTTTATCAGAGTTCTCTCCTGAGGAAATCACTAACTTGATATGCATTATTCTCATATTTTAAACTCTTGATTTTATATTGATGTATTTAGAAACAATGTGTAATTTCATTGGGATTTTTTTGTTTGTTTGGTTACTGAGGATTGAACTCAGGGGCACTCAACCACTGAGCCACATCCCCAGCCCCGTTTTGTATTTTATTTACAGACAGTGTCTCACTGAGTTCTTATACCTCACCCATTGCTGAGGCTGGCTTTGAACTCATGATCCTCCTGCCTCAGCCCCTCAAGCCGATGGGATTACATGTGTGTACCACTCATCTGTCAGATATTTTAATAGACAATATAAATGCTATTAATTTGCTCTCAACAGTGCATTTTATGCATACTGAACATCCAGTTACCGTGATGTACATGTTCTGTCACTTGATGATGGACATTTATGTAAGTCCCAATTTTTGGCTCTTACAAATTTTGTATCTACTAATATTTTTTTCAAGTCTTCATAAACATATTTGAAAAAGTTCCACAAGAGTACACATTTGTGGCAGAACTGTTGTATCATGTTGTAGGTACTTCTTTATATTCAGTACTTTGAAATAGCAGCACATATTCATGCTAACAGGAAATACATATTCTAAAATTCACCACCGTTATAATACTTTGAATTGTCAGAATTTAAAGCTTTTGTTTATCTGAGGTGTGTAAAATAATATGCAATAGTAGTTTTATTTTGTATTTTTTCTATTTGATATTTGAAAATCATTTCATATGTTCATTTATAACTGATTGTACTATTTAATTAATAACAGATTGTGTGTAAACTCTTTACATCTAATGGTATTATATAACTTATGTCAGTCTTGCATAGCATTATGTAAAGTTATCTTTTGTCAGTATTTGCCCATGTTATTTTATTTTTTATTTAAAAATTAACCTGGTCTGAGTTTGATCATATCTCTCATAATTATATTAACCTAATTTTTGAAAATGTAATGTCAGAACATTCTTCATTGTCTGAAAATTTTAATTCTTGTTTATTTTTTGGTATTGGTTAGCAAGTTTGAATTTTATTCTTCCACATTATTATTTGAATAATATCAACTTCACTTTTCTCATCAATGCACTAAAAATTTCTAACTTCTTTTCTTTTTCTTTTTTTTTTAAGATTTTTAGTTGTAAATGGACACAATGCCTTTATTTAATTAATTAATTTAAATTTACTTTTTTATGTGGTGCTAAGGATAGAACCCAGTGCCTCACAGGCACTAAGCAAGCACTACACCACTAAGCCACAATCCCAGCCCTCATAACTTGTTTTCAAAAATAAAAATTCTAAGAAAATATTCTTTTAAAGAGGACATAAGGCAGAGATTTTTCTGTTACACTTCAATATATTCCACATTAGGTTTGTCATTTGTCCATTTCATGTAAGAACATGTAAAATTCAAAAATGAAATTATTTTTGAGACATTGGTATAGTAACCATATATTAATTCAATTTAAAAGTGAAACTCTTATCTTCAATTATTCCTGGAAAAATACCAAGTTTTTACTGAAACTTCTTAGCATCTAATTTCTTCAGTTCTTATTCCTTTAGAAACATTTCTCTGTGCCTTTCTGGAAGTATCTGCTCTTCTGCCATCTACTCTTCAATTTACTTGGGAGGGAAAACACACACAGACATCATTCCTTTTTCCAGTTAAGGCAATGTTGTGTTGAAAATGACAATATTCTTGGTTTCTTCCAGAATCTTTATGATCCCACCCTTCTCTTCCGTGTGAGGGAAAATATGGCAAAAGGATGATAATGAATAGCAAAAGCAATCCCATTTAAATAAAATCATTCATTTCTAATGATTTTTTTATTTTCAAGTTGATGCTTGACGTATACATTAACACATGAGCTCTCCCACAACATCTCATATCCAAACAATAATAGTATTGTTTCTGATATTACCCCAGTATTTAAAATGAAGATTTTTTTTTTCTTGAAGAGCAAGTGCATTTATTGCTGGGAATAGCAGTGACATATAATTTTGAAAGGAGTTTTAAAAAATTCACTATTCTATGCTAGTGAATTTGGCATCTTAGACCTTTTACATTGGGACTAGTAATTCTAGATTCCATTGCTCATAATAATATGAACTGGAAAAGCGATATGACTAAGCATATTTCCCCTGAAGTAAATAGATAATTTACTGTGTGTATGTGATTTTGAAGTAGGGTAAAAGTTCATACAGCTAATTTTGGGAAAGATAAACTTATATAAGTTAAACTAAACCCAATGGAAATATAAAGGTTTATCATATTCAAATGTTCACATTCTAAAAAGTAATGCATCAGTTTTTTTCTCAATTAAAGGGATACCATGAGTTAATATTTTACATAACATTTCTTAAAGGACAAAAATAAATAAAAGAACTCTCTCATTAGAAAACTGCATTTGCATAATTACTATAAAATGCCAATTTTACACAAGAAAATAGGAGCCAGAAAGGTTTCAAAATCTCATTTGAATAATACATGCATATGCAGAGGTTCTGCATGGCTAAGTCAATCACCCCATCAGTGCAAATGTTTACCTTAGAATGTTAACACTAAAATACAAATTTTCAATGTGAAAACAGAAACCTTCAATATAAAATGTACATTATCTTCAGACATGTCTAGTTTTCCACCATTATAGCTTAGTAAAATAATTCATTTGTTATATATTTACAAAGCCATAAGTATCATAAGCCATAAGTATGAATATTTGAAATATAAAACTTGCCCAATCTTCTACATCCAAGTCAGGTAAGAACAATGTAAAATTCACTAATTAAATTATTTTTGAGACATTCGTCTGGTGAACATATAGTAAAGTATTAGTCCCTGGATTACAGTGCTATAGGAAAGTGGTGGAATCTTTACAAGGTGGGGCCTACTGGAAGGAAGTCAGTTCATTGAACTCATGCCCTTTGAGGGACCTAACCCCTCCTCTTCTTCATCTCATCTGAGATGAGAATCTTTCTCCACCCTATGCCCATGCCATTATGAATTGCCTCACTACCAGCTCAAAGGTAGCAGGTACAAGCAATTAGGTGTGATATCCTAAACTTCTGAAATCATTTACTTAAATACATCTTTTCTCCTTATAAGTTAATTAGCACAGGTATATTTCATAGTAATGGAAAGCAGAGTAATACACTAATGAGTTTTCATAGACTAAAATGCATAGATCTTAACTTCTCATTTATTATCAGTTTTCATTGAGATAATATTTTTACATTTTTATGAGGTATGGTATAATAATTTGGCATACACACACATACACACTATATAATGATCAAAACATTATTTAGTACTTTTATCTTCTTTAACAGTAATCTAGTTATTTTGAAATTTTGAAATAATCTAGTTATTTTGAAATTTTTTGGTGTCCTTTTTGTAACTTCTTACTATCTCCTTTCTCACCACCCAGTCCTAGTCTCTAATGACAATTATTCTATTCCATTCTTCCATAAAATTGGACTTTTAGTTTCTACAAGTGAGTTAGAATATGTGGATTTTTTTCAATATTTAACTAATTTTACTGAACATGATGACTTCAAAGCATACTCATATTACTACAAATGACTTACAGGATTTCATTCTTCTTTTATAGATGGAAACATTTTGTTGGTTATATACACATTTACTTTATCCGTTTATCCACTGATGGAAATATCAGTTGATCTCACGTCTTGGTTATTATGAATGTTCCTACAAAAATATGAGAGTGCAGATGTTGCCATGAGATACTGGTTCCATTCCCTTTGGATCCTATGGCACTTCAGGTTTAGTTTGTTAAGAAATTTCCAGTGCTATTTTCCACCATAACTACACTAACTTACATGCCACCAACAGTGTGAAAGATGTCTTCTTTCTCACTGTCCTTCCATTGGTCTGTTGGTTTTGGTCTTTTTTGATATTAGATATTTTAACTGATATAAAACGTTGTTTATTTTTTTATTTTTTATTAGTTGCTCAAGACAATACAATGATCTTGACATATCATACATTTGATTCAAATATGGTATGAATTCTCATTTTTCCACGTGTACAGATTGCAGGATCTCATTGGTTATACATCCATGTGTATACATACAGCAATCCTAGTGTCAGTTGTATTCTGCTGCCCTCCCTATCCCCTCACCTCTCCCCTCCCCTCCCATCCCCTCTTTCTACCCAATCTACTGTGACACTTTTCTCTCTCTCTTTTTTTCCTTCCCCCTCACACCATCGTATATGTATTTTGTGTAACAATGAGGGTCTCCTTCCATATTCTGTGTAATTCCCCTTCTCCCTCCCATTCCCTCTCACCTCTCTTCCTTGTTTAGTGGTAATCTTCTTCTCATGCCTTCCTCCCTATTCTGTTTTGAGTCACCTCCCTCATATCAGAGAAGACATTCGGCATTTGTTTTTAGGGATGGGTTTTGATTTGTGTTTTCTTGATGAATAATGATAGTGTGCATTTTTTCATTTACTCATTGAACATTCATGTCTTTTTTTTTGAGAAATGTCTATTCAGACCTGTAGCCCATTATTTAATTGGATTATTATGTGTTTTGATGAGATTGCTGAAAGCCACATTTCACCACACCAAATAAGATTTAAAATAATTCTATAATCTGAAAAATTTGTTTCATGCCCTCTACCAGTTAATTCTCCAATGGTAAGTAATCCCTAGTTGTGATTAGAATTTATTTAAATAGAATCATATAATACATATATTTTGTGTGTCTGATGTTTTCATTCAATACACATGTGAAATTCTCCATGTTGTTGCATGTACTAGTATTGTATCCCATTTTTATTGATGATAAATTACATTGAATAAATACACCTAAGATTTATTTACTCATTCTGCCTTCTCCCATGGCATGATGCAACAAGAAAACCCTTTCAGATCCTGACCCTTGATTTGGACTTTTTAGCCTTCAGAACTATGAGCTCATCATTTCTTCTTTATTAAAAGCTACCCATCCTGTTATAATCTGTTATCATAACACAAAACAGACTAAGAAAGAAAATTTGATCCGTGAAGTGGGGTATTTAACAGATACCTAGAAAAGCAGAAGTAGATTGGGAAATGAATAATGGATAAAACATGAAAGAATTTTGGAGGATCAGGTTAGGAAATGCCTATATATATTGTCATAAATGGAATGTTTGGGGTGATCCTAGTGCGAGTTCAGAAAAACAACTATAGTTAATATACAATATTTTTAGAATTTTTAAAATTAGATTATATCAACATTTTGAGAGATATGAGGATGTTGAAAGCAATTCTGATGAAATATCAAATGGAAATGAGGAATAAGATATTGAAAACTAGACTAAAGCACATTCTTGTGACACAGGACTTGACTGAATTGTGTCAACACAATTTAAAACTAATAAACTAGGATGTGTCTTAAGAAAATAAGCAAGTAGAAAAAAACTTAGAGCTCCACATAGCTTATTTTAACTGCATATAGTAAAAAGTGAAAATAAAAAAAGATGACATTTATACTTAATAGGAAAACAGAAGTTTTAGATTTGATAATGTCCAAGTGTGGTCATTTAATAGGAAATCAAACATTATTTTCAGGAAATGAAACCAAAGGTATAGACAAACAGGTGATAGGAAGATTACTATTAATAGTACAAAGTTAAATTCCATCTTTAGAGGATAAAAGCATGACACCAGAGGCACTTTGGAGATTACTAGTACCCTTCCTTTCATCTCATGCCCAGAGAACCAAAGCCTAAGGGAAGGACATTGGCTAAAGAAGAGGCCTAGGACCCATTATGGAGCCTGGAGTTTGCTGTCCAGGACTGCCTCCAGTCTCTGCTTCCTACATTCTGGCACAGCACTCCAGTTACCCTAACTATCGCTCAAGTAAGCCTACATATGGCTTTACATACTGCTATGGAGTGCAATGGGAAAATCTTGTGTCATCCATGAAATATTAAGTTTGAAGGCATACAGAACTCAAGAACTGTTGGAAAAAGTTTTCTTCCACCTAGATTTCAAAGGATACGAATACCCTGGGAGCCAACACCAAGATGCTTCACACTGTCAGAGTCACCATAGAGACCCTACTAAGGCATTCTCTGCAGAACTATGGGGTCTGCTCTACTGCAAAATGTCAACACCATGAGTGTAGGGTCACCACTGTGATTCCAGAACAATAAATCCACCAGTGTATAAAAGCACCATGGAGAGCTGCAGGTATGAAACTCTAAACTATGAGAACTGCTCCAGGGGCTAAGCCTATTAAAACCAGAGTACGTGAAGGTTCATGAACCAAACCCTCAGTGTGTCCATAGAATGGGACAACATCGGGGTGCCCAGAGGTTGGGACACAGAAGTAAGCAAAATTTTCTTCAGATTTACAATTAACTGTTGTTTTCTCTGTGGAATTCGAATTAGTTGGACCATTTACCTCTTCTTTTCTTTCCTACTTCCCATTTTGGAATAGAAATGTCTGTCCTATGCCAGCACCATCATTATATTTTAGAAACAAGCAACTTGTTTTTATCTCATAGGCTCACAGCTGGAAGGGAATTTAGCTCACAATAAACCATACCTTGAGTCTTATGCACAAATGATTTAGATGAATCTCTAGACGTCAGGTTTAATTGAGGCTAGATAGAGTTAAGCCTTTGGGGCTATTGGAATATAGTTATTGGATTTTGCATGTGAAAAGGACATGAATTTTGGGATCCATGGGAAGACTGCTGTGTTTTGAATGATGTCCCTTATAGAACTCATGTTGAAATTTAACTGTTTATACTAAATACTAAGTGTGCTAAGCTTCTAACAGTACTACTAATCAAGAGGTGATTAGGCCAAGGGGACTTAACCAGAGTGGTATGGGAAAAGGATCAGGCAGTCAGTGTAAGTAAGAATGATGAGGGTCTGCTAATGAGAAAATTGTGAAAATTGGTTGACACTTGTTTTTCCAGTCAGGCAGTCAACATGGGTACAATAAGAGAACAAAGGTTAACCAATGGTTACATTACAAGAAAAAAAAAAAAAAACAACTTCCATGTTCATGCTCCTAGGTGTGCAAACAGGGAAGAAAGAAAAAACACGATGATTAATGAAAGAGAAAAGTTTTGAGGGTTATAAAAAAGGCAAGTTACAACCCTCCCATGGGCTTTCCGCTCCTAAGTTCCTTCCTCTCTGGAGGAGTCTGTCTCTGTCACTTTCTTAAATATGTAAATATTGATTGATATGCTTGCTTACCTCGGCTGTTTGAAGTAATCATCTTCAACTCAGTGGAATACCATTTCAGTCCCTATCACCAATATGACTGGTATCACCATCATGGATGTTACTAATGTTATAAAAGGAGGAGTTTGTCTTCATCTTGCACTGTCTTGTCCTACCTTCATCTGCCTTGGTATTTCAAAGCAAGAAGGCTTTTTCCTGATATAATCCTCTTGACCTTAGAATTCTCAGCTTCCAGTACTATAAGACAATAAATATGTTTTCTCAAATACCTACACTGTGGTATTCTGTTACAGTTGCACAAAAGGGACTAAGATATCATATATGGCCATACTGACCTGAGTAAGGTTTTGTTATGTGGTCTTTTTAGTGGGTAGAGGTAAGAAAAATCTCAGTTTTCTATAGTGGTTGGATTCACAAAGAAATTGTTTGAAAAGAACAACGTCAAATAATTTATACTTTCAGAAAGATAAGGGGCATTATTATGATTGTCTGAAGGATCAGATAACACTTTCCTTTATGTCTGGAGAAAGAAATCTAAAAGAAAATGATTCAAAATCATACCTGTCATTTAGTTGCTGTTATAGATATGCTTGTGTTACTTTATCCATGATGTATTAAGAATATTTTACTTCCCTTCTTCAGTAAACATCCAATTTGGGGGGCCCTTCTCATTGCAGTTAACTGAGCAGATCTGCTTCTTAACTACTAATAAGGATGCTGTGCTCACATTCTCTGTTTCCTTAATAGGAAAGTTATCCATGGCATTAACTGTTAACTTAAATTATTGCTTGCCAAAATGCAATACTTCAGAGTGTTAAATCAGTCATTATCTAGTGTCTCCTTCAAAGAGAATTAATGTAGACCAAAGAGATTCTTGAAATTCCAAAAGACAGATTTTGTGGATCAAATAGCTTCACTGATCATCAGCAGTCAAAATAACAAATCTACACTTTGAATTGTCTTTTTGACAGAAATAACTGAGCAATAGTTTCTGCTCACATGGATGAAGGAGAGTAAAGTTGTAGATATTTGTATATGGAGAAAGCTTGGTTGTAGGGATCCATTTGCAGTGGGTTATCTGAAAAATAGTAATGGAGTGACAGGTATGCTGGACAGTGGAGTAAGTGAAAAAAAATTCCTAAGTCATGTCATGTACACCTGTACTCATCCACACAAACTCTGAACATTGTCTCACTAAGTATGTGAAAATGTTTGCTGTGTTTTTTTTTAAATATGCTGCTGTTAAACAGTGTCTACCCACGTCATGAATAATTTTAAATCACTGAAGACAAATGAGCAAAACTGTAATAGCACTCTATGTATACTTTTAATTATTATCCAAATGTATTGCAAACTGTAAAAAAAGTCTCAATAAATAATAGTTGAATCATATTTTACATTTGCCAAGTGGCAAAGATTTTCAACATTAGAGAGTTCTGGAGATTCATTGCACAATAATTTTAAACATATTAAAATGCAGACCTATGCACTTACAAGATTGCCAAGATGGTAAATCAAATAGTCTGTGTATTTGCCACAATTATAAACAAAATTAAAAATTTAATTACAATATTTATCTCAATGGAGAGCACAGCATTGTGTCAGAGTGTATTTATTTTTAGTGAGTATGAGTACAATATGCTATTTGAAACATTTGCTTTCAAAGCACCCTTCTGGCCTCAATTTTTTTCTACATTTTCTATTCATTGATCACTTACATGCTCTCTGTGGAATACACCTGCAGTCCTATTCAGTCACTGAGTCCAGCTCAAGGTCTGGAATCTCCCCCAATGAAGAGTTCTCTAAATATTTGTTCTTTTAAATCCTGTTATGTGTGAACTAAAGGCAACTTGCTTTCTCCTACCATTGTTCGAAGGCTATGTGTCCAGACTTCAGAAAGCTTAACCATTATCCTCATTATTTCTTTCCAGGACTTTTTCTTTTTTGACTTTGAAAACTGTCTTCAATTCTGAGAATTTAATTGTCAAGATATTAAATACTCAAAGTCTTAGTAAGTAATATTTTTTATTCAAAATCTAAAATGTTTTTAAGTACCTGTTTGCTTTCAGTTTCTTGTGTCAGTGAACACATTTCAAGTTCTTTTATGAACATACTTCTTAAAGTTTTTATCTACTTCTTTCATCACATTTCTTATTTTTCCTCCTTATATCTCCCTCTTTCATCCATTCCTTCTCTTCCTCCTCCTCCATCTCTTCCTCCTGGTTCTTCTTCCTTACCTCTTTCTTCTACTTCTTCTCATTCCTTCTTCTTTCCTTGTTCTCATCCTGCTCCTCCGTCTTCTCCTTTTCCTTCTCCTCCTCCTCTGTTCTCTCTTTGAAGGAAATGAGTTTTTCTTCAGAACTTAGGAACTGAATGAGACTGCTACACCAAAAACTTAACTTTGTCCTAAATAAGTTACTCAACTGAAAGGATTTGTTGATCTACTATTATTTAAAATGCAATGGATTTACCTCTTTGTGGGTGCAAAGCTGATAAATATAAACAGAAAGTAAACAAAGAAGAAGGAGGAGGAGGAGGAGGAAGAGGAAGAGGAGGAGGAGGAGGAGGAAGAGGAGGAGGAGGAGGAAGAGGAGGAGGAGGAAGAGGAAGAGGAGTATTTTTCTTGTGATAATCTTCAAAGCAGGGTCTTCCCAACAAAACAAGCAAGAGGGTTTTGATGGGATAAATGTACAGATATTTATATAGGAAAGAAACATCACTGTAATTAGAAACAGGCACTTTCTTGAAAATACTCAGTTTGAGGTCATACATTGTATCATCAGGAAGTGGCAAGAGATAGTGGCTCTGAGTGGAGAATTTAGTATTATTATGTGCAAAATTTAAGTCATTTAAAACAGTAAATCAGAATTAATGAGTGAATTGTCAACTTCCTTGCAAATTTCTTTTAAATGCTTTGTCTGAAACAAAGAAAAAAATCACAACTTTAAAAAACATTAACAGTCATTTAATACAGTAGCAGCTTCAAAAATACCCAATAAGCATAGGTGATTGCCCCTAAATATACCTGAGTAACAGGTAACCAAAGATATTTATGAATATTGTATCTTTGTCTTTAACATATAATCAATTATCATTCTCAACTCTGAAACACCTTGGATTTCAGGACATTATTTTCTTTCATTTCTGCTTAGAACTTGCAATGCTTTTCTGAAATCATATTTTTCTTGTAATACTTCATCTATCAACATTAGTAATAACTAACAAACTGTAATATTGCATTTTTCAACAGTTTTTCTGGACCTCGGAATTTGCACAACATGTTGTCTATCTTGCAATTTACCACAACTTTTCCCAAAGAGTTTATCCAATGTTTGAGTCCTTCACAAAAGGACATTGAGCCATCTAGATTTCATTATCTCATCATTAAGCCAATGTCACATACATTCATTCTGAGGAAACATGAGGAAATATGAGTTCAAAGTACTAATTTCTGAACCTGTCAGTGCAATAGTTGGACCTGCTACAAAAATAAAATAAAATAAACCTGCACATCTCAGAGATTTGATCTAATGACATAATGTCACCTTCTAGTGCATGTTGGTTGGATTTCTTATTAGTTCTACATTAAGCAGTAACATGAAGATCCTGGACTCTTGTATCTTGAGACTTTTAGATTTCTGAACAGTTTGTTTCCAGCTATATGGATCATTTGCATATCAGCATAAAAAGTGGTATCAGCACACACAAAGGACTAGGCTAGAAATGTGCAACATTTTAACAGTTTGCTCAGATTCTTCTGGTCAAAGTTGTTATATGGCAAACCTATCATTATGACTTGGATCTGCAATGTCCACCTAAGTTTCCCGTTCAGAGGTAGGATTTTAGGGAAGTGACTGGTCCCAAAGGCTTTGATCTCATCAGAGATTTAATCCATCTACAGCTGAATGAACTACTGGGATGTGGGACCTAGGTGAAGAAGGAACATCACACGCTTGTGCCCTGGAAGGGTTGATCATCTCTCTAGCCCCTTCTCTCTCTTTCTGCTTCCTGGTTGTGAAGAGCTAAGTAACTCTTCTCCACCCAACCCTTCTACCATAGTGTTCTTCCCCATCTCAGGCTAGGGCTGTAAAACCAGCTGATAGTGAGCCTGAACTATAAACCAAGATTGATCTTTTCTCTTATAAGGTCTTCTTGTTGGATAATTTGGTCCCAGTGATGAAAAGTTATCTAACACAACTATCTTGAATGAATCCTGTGAAATGAAGCACAACAAACACATGGATATGGGGATGCATCATTGGTCTTTGCCTATAAACTTTTCTTACTAATTCTTACATATGATGTTCTTATATATTTATGTTGTCCTACCTCACTGTGCAAATTGCTTTTATAACTCATGCCATCTATTTTCATTACTATATCTTAGTAAAAGTGGACTTCCCCTTAACATTGGTTTACATTATTATAATTTCCTACTCATTTATAGTTACTACTGTCCTTATTTGATTATACAATATTCAATTATATAAAATAGCTTGTACAAAATAATTTTATGTTGTGAATTTTATTTTATTACATATACTATGTATATATAATGATATTCTGTAAGTTATGATAATGCATTAAGTTATATAAGATTTGACTATATGATATATTTAGATAGAATATAAATGGAACATAAGTTGAAGTTATGTAGAATACATCCGATTACAAACTTTAAGAGACTTTACATGATTTGTCTAATAATTTGATTTGCTCTTCTAGAAAGTTGTTATGTTTCTTAGAGGGGCATAGGAAACTACAGTCTGTGAATTGAAATAAGGATGCATAGTACACTACTGCTGCCAAACTATAGATGATATGATTTTTAGAAATGAACTTTGATGCTTAAATTATAAAAAATACTGAAGTTGTTGTCACCAAAAGATTATAAAATTTAGATTTATTAATGTTTTGTTCCATGTATTTTTTTCTTCACAATGAACATTAATTTATGTTGTTATAAAAGTATTGTCTCATTTTTATTTTTGGATTTATATCTACATGAGACATATAGGCAGATAGAAAGATTGGTAGATGGATAGATAGAAGATAGCTCTTATAACTAATATCTAAATACCTATACAGAGATCCACTGCATGCACAGAATTAGAATGACTGACAATTCTATTTGGCAGAATTATAATTTTTCATGCTTAGCCCACATTTTAATTTACTTAATTAGTAACATTTTCAAAAAAGTTCTCATTAAATTCTGTTTTTAGACTCATTTAGATTTAGAGGCAAAAATTACCAAGATCTACAGAGAACTTCAACATGTTCATAACCAGTTTTTCTAATTATAAATATCTTTAATTATAATGGTATGCTTGCACTTAATATATCAGCATAGATGCGATATTATTGGCTAAATATTTTGTTTTGTGTTTTCTTGGAGGTTATCTTTACCTTAATGCGAAAATGCACTTTGGGAAGAGTTAAAACCACTTTTGGGAGAGTTTTCACCCCTTTCCATAAGTTTAAATGGACAGGACAAAGTAAGTATCAGGATGTGTGAGCTCCTGTTGACCTCCATCCTTCAACAGAGGCTTAACCAAGCCAAAAGCAGCAGTGAGATATGATTTTTATTTTTTCATTTTGGACTCCCGGATAGAGGCAGCTCTGTAAATACCCTATGGATATATGTCCTTCAGTTTCCTTTAGCATTTACTAGATATTTTCCTGTGATTAATATGGGGGTGGGGGTATATCTACCAATGTGAAGCAAAAAGGAGGACAAAGCTCCCTGGGGAGCTGTCACAAGTCCTTGTGTGTCTCCCACCACTGTACCTGGGGCACAGTCTAGGCTACTGCATACTATCTACAGTCTGAAATACGTTTAAGTTACCTATGGTTTTCAGATCATTTGTTTTAAATATTGGTTTATTATATATCCCTCTCTTCTTATTTTTACACAGTTTATTTTGAGAAGTAAGATAGTAAACAATTGGGCCTACTTTTTTGGCTCTGGAATTCATGACTTCCAGAGTGGTTTCTCCTCCTCCTTCTCCTCCTCCTCCTCTTCTTTCTCCTCCTTCTTCTTCTTTTCTTTTTCCTATTTAAATAAATTCTTCAATTTTGAAAATGCAAAAATCAAAAGCTTCCAAATTTGTGTTGCATATTGTTTTCACATCACTTTTTAAAAATAAACAAAATTAACCAAACTAATAAGTAGAATTAGGTTAATAAATTTGAGGCACTGCATACTTCTTAAATCATATGTCTCCAGTAAAAGTAGCCTTAAAATTGGGTGGCACTTCTATTTTGTCTTCAATATGCAATATAAGGATATATATCATTGAGTGGTGTATATTTTATACCTCAAAGAGAACTAAAACCTTTTGGTGTAGAAATAGTTTTCCAACTTTACATAAAAATCTTCCAAAATTTCTTAATTTTCTTAAAAAGAGACATTTTAATAAAAAATTTTCATGTTCCCAAAAGCAAAATGTGGTTAGATTTGAAAAAAATGAGTAAAATGTGATAATTGGTCTCTACAATTGTTATTTTTTGCCCATAACATAAGAATCAATTTTATTTGTTAATTTTAAAGTTTATCAAAACTATGGGACATACATTGGACCATAAGATTTTATAAGATTATAATGATGGCAAATACAATGAGTCTATACTTTCTTTCTTCCTCTAGTACTTTGATTTACATTGACACAAATCACGTTTATCACTTATGTTTATCAACTCAGCAACTTTAAATTTTTTGAATTTATAAATATTATAATTTAAATTTCTGTATTAGAGATAAAAATTTGAAGCAAATAAGCTTGAATAAGAGGTAATAAGTATTTTGCTATCAGACACTGTATAATAGATGTTTTACCCAGTGACACATCATATATATTCTAATGATCCCATTCAAATATAATGAAGTTGAAAACTCCTGTTGTTTAGTGATCTTACTGCTGTTAAAATGTTATAATGCAGTGCATTGCTCATGTGTTTGTGGTGGTGCTGATGTAAGGAAGTCAAGTGCACCTCTCATAGTATAAAACTATATAACATGCAATTATGCATAGTGCATAATATTTGATAATGATAAATGAATGCTACTTTATTATGTATTTATTGTATCACACATTTCACTATTAGAGTATAGTCCTCCTATGAATTAAGATGGTTTACTGTATAACTACATCAGCAAATCCTTCAGAAAGTTTTTCAGAATACAGCATTGCCATCAGAGGAGACTGTTTTCAAGGATCACTACTGGAACTAAATGTGGAAATACAAGAGAATGATTTTGATGATTTTGATATTTTTGATCTTCTGACTTCAGGAGGCAGAGGATTATGTATGTTGTTCTTTGTTTCAAACAAAAAGTATAAAACTAAAATAAATAAATGAACCTAGAAAGAATCCTGTAGAATAACAATATAAAGGATAATATTTTATAAATATATATAATATGTTTATATTTAAGCTAAGAGTTATAAAACATTCAAAAGGATAAAGAACTAAGAATTGGATAAATATATTATAATAAGCTAATTTAATTCATTATTGAAAAGAGAAAAAAATGAAATTAATGTAGCCCAAATGTGCAGTGCCAACTGCAAAAATATTTTGACAGCATAGAAAATGAAATAACTCCTAGATGGTTTATAAAAAATTAAGCATATAAAAATTATTTATACATATATGTGTATATATATATATACATATATATGTATATACATATATGTGTGTGTGTGTGTGTGTATATATATATATATATATATATATATATATATACTGAAGATTTTTTAGAAAAAAAAAGTTTTAGTACTTTCAGAAATGCTTACAGGAAAAATGCCCTCTGATGAAATCACCTCTATGATATTTCAGTAGAAGAGTATATAAATTTAAATATGCACAATTGCCTAGTATATACATATATAACAAATCTATGAATAATCACTTGTGACCAATACACTAACACACTCAAAAATTTATTTTATAGGTGACATTTCTCTTATTAAAAATAAAAATGTAAATCTTAATCATTTAGGCAACTTCAGCTCTTGGAAATGCCACCTTGCATTAAAATATGTATTTCACATATTTTCTTGTAGGCAACGATAATAATTATATGGTAACTAGTAAGTATCAGGAAAAAAATATGAAATTACCTTTGATTTACTTCCGCAGAACTACATACATCATACCCATATTTAATGTGAAGCTTTGTTGCAGTTCTTTACTGCAAATTACTTCAGGTAATTTGTGAGAACACCTGCTGGTCTTGAACAATGAAGTTATCAGCTATCTGCTTTAAAAAGCTTTCAAGTGCCAGTTATGAAATGCTGGTTGTTCATTTGCCAATTATATGTATTCACAGTTGCATGGATTCTATGACACTATATCCATCCCCTTATTACAGAATTACCTCAATTAGAAGGTATGAACTGAAATGAAATATCTTTACAATTTACTCCCAAATTGACTATATTTTGAAAATTTATATTTATTAGTTCTCTTTAAAATTTAAATTAGCTAATTTGAAAATAAAATCAAAGGTACAAATTAGTTTTGGCATCATGGTTCATTTTCTTAATGTCTTTAAGTCATGGTAAAGTATTAGAAGTTTTATGTGTGTGTGTGTGTGTGAGTGTGTGTGTGTGTGTGTGTGTGTGTGTGTAATCATGCACAGAGACACAGACTACATGCAGAAATATATTACTGCATGTTGAAAAACTTTCCATTTAGTACAAAAATGCATGTGTTAAGGTTTAATTAAAATTGGATTTGTTTTATGAAGATTTTTCTTTTAAATACACAAACAGTATAAACCAACCAAAAGTAATTATACTCATTGTATACTTCATATGTACTAAATTTTCAGGGCTAATTTAGGAAAAGATAAACATAGTGTATTTTCATAGTGTTATACACATAATGTTTATAATGGTGGTTTAATTAACTGTATAAATTTTGTTTAATCATACTAAATTTTTGTTAACATTAGCATTTGAATAAGAAGGCATTAAAATAAAATATCTATAACAAGTAATATATAAATGTATTTTTTAGTGAAATATTATAAGTAACATATTTTCCTTCCTATCTTTAATAATCTAACCATTCCTAGAATTTCTGGAAGTTTTAATAAATTTTATGAGTACTCTTAATATTTGGAATAAAATAAACTGTATTGTGCTACAATCATTACCTCAAATGTAGCTGTCTACAGGGGAACAATTAAAAGTTCATTGTTTCATTGACCTTAAATTGGTCAATGAATAATTAAAACATTTTACTTCAATATCTTCAAATATTTATTTTCAAATATTTTATACAATAGATACATTTTTATTGTATTTAAATATATTATTTCAAATATTTTATTTCAACAGAATGGTGGGATTTATCACTTTTTATATTAATCATGAAGTATATTTTGAATGGGGTTGGGCACAGAACTTCTATCATGATTTTTTTACACTTTTTAAATTATAATTGCTATACAAAAGTTGCATATATATACTTATGTTCATATAAATATTTATGTTATTTTATGAGGGTGGACATGTGCATATACCCATGAAACCAACATCACATTCAATGTTCAAGATACTAAGTGTATTTTTCATCTCCAACACATCCTTTGGGTTTCGTTTGTTTAATATGTGGTAAACATGAGATGTATTCTCAATATGTATCTGATCATTAACTATAGGTACAGTAGATCTCTATAATTTACTTACCATACATAACTAATGCCCTATAGCTATTAGAGCAACAATTTCCCTTAGCTCAGCCCTGGAAAACACTGTTTAATTCTCTGCTTTTATAAATTTAACTATTTAATTTACTTCACATAGGCAGAATTACGTCATCCTTGTTTTTCTGTGATTGGCTTATTTTACTCAGGAAAAAGGTCCTCTCACTTCATGATATTCCATTGTGTGCATAGGCCACAATTTTCGTTAGTCATTTATCTGTCAGTAGATATTTGTGTTCTTTCCATATTTTGGCTGATAAAAAAATGCAATAATAAATGTGAGGGTACATATATTTTTAAGAACTTGATTTCAATTTTATTGGATATATATTCAGAAATTGAAAGCTGTATCACATAATACTTCTATGTTTAATTTTATGAAAAATCCTTGTATTCTTTTTCATGTTGCCTCTAACAGCTTACATTCATACCAACAGTATATATAAGGGTTTCTATTCCTATTCCTCTCCATTTTTGCCAGAATTTACCCTTTATTTTGTTTTGTTTTATTTCATTTTTGTTTGTAAAATAGCCATCTTAAGGATACCTCATTCTGGTTTTGATCTGCGTCTCCCTTATATACTGATGTTACGCATTCTTCTTTCATACACCTTGCGGCCATTTACGTCTTCTTTGGAGAAATGTGTATTAGTATATTTTTCTTGCCATTAAATTATCAGAAAATCTTATATACTTTAGAATTAACTCCTTAGAAGGTATAATATTTTCAAATATATTCATAGATTGTATTTTAACTCTCTTTCTTTTGCTGTATGAAAGCTTTAGGGAAAAACAAAACAAAAAAAACTAAACCCCAAATCTGTAGAAGGACTATATGGCCCAACAGTGCATTTTACCAACTTCTAAATAATAATTAATCACAATTTTTCTCAAACTACTCCAAAAAATGAATTCAAAGAATATATACAAACCCATTACACAAGAACATAATTATGTCAATACCAGACATACAGAAATAAATTACAAGTAAAGAAAGTTATAGATCAATATCCCTAATAAACAGTGATGCACAATGATCAACAAAATTTTAGAAAAAATATTCAGTGGCACATTAAAAGTATCATATATCATCATAAAAAATAAGACTTACCCATAGTATCTAAGGATGGCTCAATGTTTCCAAAATTTTATTGCATTATTTGCCTGTTTTCCTCTTTATGTCTTAATTTACCTAATGTATTCTCTATATTAGTGTTTTTCCATATATATTTAAATATTTTATTCTATTTCGTGGGCTGCAATTTTCCAATATCAACAGTGTTTTAATATTTTTAATAATAAATTCTCAAATTTAAATGTAAAGTTTATCATTCTTTATGTTTTGGTGTAGTGTTTTTCATCTGTACCAATTTTAATACTATTTTTTTAAGAGAGACAGAGAATTTTTAATATTTATTTTTTAGTTTTCGGCAGACACAACATCTTTGTTTTATTTTTTGTATGTGGTGCTGAGGATCAAACTCGGGCCACACGCATGCCAGGTGAGCGTGCTACCGCTTGAGCCACATCTCCAACCCCAATACTATGTTTTATAATCTGAAAAAAAAAATGACTTTTGTATATGTTGAGTAAGATGAATTATGATGATTCCATAGTGAACAAATTGAGCCAACTCAATCAATAAAAGAGAACATATTTTCCAGACTATATTTTAGTGTCACTTTTATGTTAAAAAAATATCTAGGGATCTTTTATGTATAAGTAAGTTTATGAGTGTGTTTACTGAGTTTCTATAATGTTCCAGTGATCTACTTCTCTTCTGGGTCCGATACAAGCTCATGATTATAACTGTAAAGTCTTGGTACATAGCAATGGAAGTTCTCCAACACAGTATTTCTCCTTACAATTTTGTGATTTTTGTCCTTCCTATTTCCATCAAGTTGTAAATTTTCATAATGCAATGACACAAACATACACAAAGAAAAGTCTAAGCTTTTCAAACTTTCCCTATAATGCATTTCCTCTTCCATGGGAGTTGCTAAATAATTAAGTCAAGCAGAAAAGTGCTCACACTCTTTGAAAAATGCACTGTATCTGTTAGAAATGCATTGGGAAATGTAATAAAGGAGCTACCTGTTTTTCCTACAGATTTTATAATTTGTCATAATATCAAACAAATATAAGTATCAAAATAATTCTTATGAAATATACTAAATAAATGTAGAAGAAAAAAATTAAGAACAAGAAACAAAAGTTCTGAAGGAAACACAAAGCACAAAGAACTCTCTCCACAGAGAATGACACATTATCAAACAACATAAATAACAGTGTAATTTTCTTATAAAACATGGAAACATACATATATTTATAGTAGATTAAGCAATATACTTTTATTTTATATGCTAAAAATGGAATGGTATTTTTTGAAAGCAGAGAGCATGCTCTTTTTTTTTTTTTTTTTTTTTTTTTTTTTTTTTGCTGTTGTTATTTTGTTTTTTGGTACTAGAGATTGAACTTCAAGTCAGGGGCACTCCACCACTCAGCCACATCCCCAGCCCTATTTTGTATTTTAGGTAGAGACAGGGTCTCACTGAGTTTCTTAGTGCCTCAATTTTGCTGAGGTTAGCTTTGAAGTTATAATCCTCCTGCTTTAGCCTCCTAAGCCACTGGGATAACAGGGGTGCACCACCATGTCTAACCAACTGCATGTTCTTTTTTTTTTTTTTTTTCTTCAGATTTTCTATGTAACTATCTACTTAGTCTTTTTTTTTTTTTTTCACTGACTACCTGTCCAGTAAAATTGCCTTTTATTAGGTCTTCAATGATTTATCTGTTTATATTCAATGAACAATTCTCAGTCCTCAAGTACTAGGCCTATTTATTAGTAACATTTGTGGAAGTTAATTTTTTTAAGAGAGAGAGAGAGAGAGAGAGAGAGAGAGAGAGAGAGAATTTTAATATTTATTTTTTAGTTTTCAGCGGATACAACATCTTTGTATGTGGTGCTGAGGATCCAACCCAGGCCGCATGGATGCCAGGCGAACGCGCTACCGCTTGAGCCACATCCCCAGCCCTGGAAGTTAATTTTTAACAAAGCCCTGTAGGGAATACTTTCTGTTTCTCTCCTCTTAACTCACTGTTCTTTCCTTCTTAGAGACTTTCACTGGCTCTGCTTTATTTTCATCTACCACCGCTCATTTGTTTTAGATAAAGCCAAGATCTGACTGTATCATATGACTATAGGACCCAACCATTATCACACTGGAGTTTGAGCTCTAATAGCGAAATTAAAAACCTCCACAGTTAAAAGGTCAAGTTGCATTCATCAGAATCTGACATCTAATCAAAACATATTACACCGCAGTAGAATTGAAGAGACTACATGGGGTATGAACAGTTAATATATTTTCTGTGAACTGCCTTTTAAAAATGTTGCCATAAGTATTGCAATCATCAAAAATTTGATCTATTACTAGATTACCCAGGTGATGTACAGAACAATTATACAAGTTATAAAAGTATTTTCCCCCAGGCAATAGGAATCTGAAAAAGTAAACAAATTAGTTTACAGAATTTATTGGAAACAAATGAATTGCATTTATTGGAAAATGGTCCTCTTTCTTTTCCTCCATTCCATTTTAAGTCCTTTGGTAACAATACAAAAAGTAGTGTAATTAAAGGAGTTCAACTATCAATCTTTCTTTAAATAATCTTTGATAGTTTGGGGAAAGATAATAGCTTAGTATATTAAATAGCAGAGGATATGAAATTTAAATTTTAAAAAGTGTGTCTTAGCTGGCCCTAAGTCCTGTCTACCTATTTTAATCTAAGTAACAAAGAGCAGGACTCCAAATCTACCATCTACCTGATAAATTCCTTAATGATTTCTTCAGAACTACATTTTGCCTACCTACTAAATCCAAAGCCTCTGTCATATTATTCATAAAGTAAAATGCAATCACGTTCTCTGCTACATTCTAATTTTACTCATTTTCCTCTTCTGTCCCAGCATTTCATGGCTACATCTTTCACCAATACCAACTCTTAGGAAATCTTTCTTTGTTTTAATTTAACTCCAACAGGAATGTCTACCCTCTAGACTTAAAGTTTTGCAGGTTCCTAAGAAGATAGTTTCCCCTGTAGACTTCTGAAGAGAATGTGCTCCTTCTATTATATACCAGAGGAGTCTCTGTTCTCTAGTGCTTCCTTTGACATACATATTTTATATTAGACAATCCTATGGGTCACATAGGAGATTTAAGTTTATTCTTTCATTGATTTCTACTATCCAGCTAACTTATTTATTATCCCCAACTCACTACTTTTTATTATACTTAGACACACATGAAAATATATTGTTAATTTTTTCCATATTATACATTTCTGATATCACAAGATACTAGCTAGTATTTCACATATCACAATGCTTATCAACAATATTTTCTATGTAAGCTTGCATTAGAAATTATGTGAAGAAAAAAGGAATTTTAAAAACAAAACGGATGACACATTTGAATTAACAATCCCTGATCACTCTGGCTTAATTTTTCCTTGACCATGTAGTTGAACATGTTGATCGGTAATATGAATGCTATTATGTGTTTTAAAATGGCATTATTGTTATATAATTTGTATTATTTCAAGAGATGTAAAGACTGGGTTAGCACATTAGAGTACACAATTTTAGGTCATCAGTTCTCCCTGAAGTACAACTCAACATACCAAAAAAAAAAAAAAAAACATGTCAAAATATATTCTGGTGGAAAATATATTAGGAGATGGTTTCATAATTTATAGGGAGATGTTTTTCCTTCTTAAAATAACTGTTTAAACTGCTTCTATCTCTTTTAATTGTGACTTATAAAGTTTTAAAGGAATATCAGTAAGCAAAAATTGTTTTATTTTTGTTTTTACAGCTTTAAACATTATCATACTAGTTTCAGTATCAAATATTGACTCTAATTGAAGTCACTCTCTACATTTCATGATAAAATTATTTCTATATAAGTATATGCATGCAATTTTATTATTCTATTTCACTGCTAAAAACAAAAGTATTATTGAAATGAGAAGTATTTTGGAATCTGGAGAGTGACACATAAACCCTATTTTCTGAGCTTTAATAACAACTTTTTAAAATTAACTCTCTAGTATTTTTTGCTTTATATTATCTTATGATACATTTGAAAAATGAAGAGTTAAATTAAGCAAAGTGAACTTAAATATTAGGTGATGATCTGCTAAAGTCAGGCTTAGGTCTAAAGTTACATGCTTTTAAATTCAATATAGGTTGCTATTTATTAAAATGTTACTCAAGTGACTAGTCAATTCAAAGAACCATTAAAATATAGCAGCTGATTACTTTTCTTTCTATGTAAATAAGTTCATGATATTCCATGTTTGTTGGTTAAATCATCTTCTCTAATGGTTTATATTAGTTCTAGTATAGCTTGAATTTGATTATTTTAATTCACTTTACCAGAAAATCTCAGCTAAGGTGTTGAAAACAATGAAGAAGTAAACCACTACAAAAGAAGATAACCATTGACTTTTTTTCACCTTTTCTATATTTTTAAAAAATTTCCAAATTGTTTTAATGATTGTACTATTGCTGAAATCTTCTTATTAAAATATCCATATAACACCATTGAAAGTGACATTACAAATTTAAAACAATTCCATTAAACAATGTTTATTTATATTTTACTTTTTAAAACAGTCTTATAATTTATCAATTAATGTTTATATATTAAAGATGTGACATTTTATGTAATAAACCATCTGATAAAAGTAATAGTGTAAAACATGACTTCAATCAAATGACATTTAAATAATGACATAATGGCAAATTATTTTAATGAAAAGTATTTGTATATATTAATGCTTTCTAAATAAATTGAATGTTACACTTTGTCTAGATTAAAACACTGTCAAAAGGATCTATACTGCCATCTTCTGCCACATACTTTATCATAGCATTTGCAGGTAAATGGATGGAGCTGGAGAACATAAAGCTAAGTAAAATTAGACAATCCCCCCTCCCCCTCCAAAAAAATGCTGAGTGATTTCTCTGATTTAAGGATGCTGATTCATAATATGATATGGGACGGAGGTGGGGGGAGGATTAAATGAACTCTAGATAGAGCAATAGGGAAAAGTAGAGGGAGGGGTAGGGAGCCAAAATAAGGGTAGGAAAAAAACAGTAGAATGTGATGGACATTGTTAACCTAAGTACATGTATGAAGACACGAAGGATGTAACTCTATATACAACCAGAGATATAAAAATTGTGCTCAATATGTGTAATATGAATTATAAAGCATTCTGGTGCCACATATAACAAATTAGAATAAAGAATATCAAAAAAAGAATATTAAAAATTTCCAAAAAATAACAAAAGATATTAGTAACTGTTTCACCTGTTTCAAACTATTTCTTATTTATTTATTCTACACGTCTCCTCTTTATGAACAAAAGCTAGTATGATGTCTATCTAGTAATGACAAGTTCAAAAACATGTTCTAGCCTTGCAATATGTTTTTACAATGTCTATAAACCAAACTGTGATTCTTGCATAAAGAATTACAAAAGGGATAAATAGATTATGTCCCAAACTATACTCTGCTTTTGAATATTTCCAGTCTTTTATCTCCAATGAAAATAAACTTGTAGACTTATGCTGTAGATTCCTAAGCAGTGATATAGGAGAAAATTTATAGGAGAAAAATTAGTTACATTGTCATGAACAGAAAAATCAAATTAAAGGCTTTGTGATAATGGCGAGGATGCAAACATAATTATAAAAGAATACAAACTCCATGAATACCTTTAAGAGACATAAATCTGAAATTAAAGAAACACACTTGTATTGGTATAAATTGAGCTGATAGCATACACACTTCATTCCCTGCTCACCTGTCATCTAGCTCAGAAATCCCCCTACAACACCTGACTACAGAGTAAACTCTTTGAACAAAGTGACTGTCTTGAAAACACTTTTTGTACAATGGGAAAATTACCAAATGAAAAGGCATTTAAAAACATTATTTAGACTCTATTATGATATTCAATTATCTTCATTTTTGACAAAAATATTCTAAATTGATAGGAACCTGACTTCAACGGATCTTGTGAAATACTGATAATATTATTTTCTCTAAATTTAAAAATGCATTGAACTTTCAGGTTGGTTTTAAACACTGGGAAACTCATATCATATTCATAATTGCTAGATGTAAAACTATGATACATTAACATTATAGAGACTAGTATAAAATTTTTGCTGAGATAAAATTTAAAATAGGGTAAGCACATATCATTCTTAACTAGTAGATTAACCAGTGGTTTTAATATTTTCTAAGTAGTTGATTCTTTTTTTATCATAACATGTTGGAAAAAGTAGGAGAACTGTTTTTTCCTGATAGAAGTATCATATTTATCTATGATGATTTCAAATTTAGCCTCAAAGATTAGCTTAGATGAAAAATGTGATTCTCACATATCTTTTTATATCAGAGAACAAGCTTCTTCATGCATGTGTTCCTCCATTTTTGTACCTCCTATAATTTAGAAAAATTAATAGTTTTAGTAGCCATAACTGTCATCAAGTAAATGTTCTCCCATTTTTTATTAAAAATCCATTTTTTACAAAATGAATGAAAAGGTTATCAAATAGATCTTGCTTAATTTTTATATCATTATTGATTATTTTTATAAATTTAATAACCCAAATAACAATTTTTAAAGATATAAATAAAGGTCAGACACAATTTCAAGAAATTACATATATTAAGTCTAATAACAATAAACCTCTGAATTTTAAAATGAAAATAATATAGATACAATTATTGTGCCCTCATGAAAATTATTAACATTTTCAATATTTCTCTATTCAGTAGTCAAATCACATGGTTGATTTTTTTAAGGATTAAGGAAGTTAATATGTGATAGATATTAGTAACAGGTTTATTGAGATAGGGGAACAGATTCACAAAATTTAAAAAAAATGAGAAAAGGAAAGAGGAGAAAATGAAGAGAGAGAGAGACAGAGGTAAAATCTAAGGTTAAGAAAAGACCTCCAAAATTAGTTTAAAGATAACACTCTAGGTGCTAATAGACACATTTGGGTAAGTTTAAGAGGCTCTGGAAAATCAGGAAGATAGGGCCAGCATAGGGAACTATTTGGAAAGAAGTTGAAGTTGCTCAGAACTCAGAGCCCCATAGTTGCTCATTGGTCTGGAGGTTCTCAGCACCAATTCCAACTCTAAGGAGAAGGCAAGAACAGATGCCCAGGGATTTCTCCTGGGAAAGCAAATTGAAGGGTGGGTCACAGAAAATGAAGGCCCAAGATTCACACTTGGCAAATACTCAATTCATGTCAAGTTTGTGTTACTAATAATAGCCCTACTGAGTAAGAAATAATACGAAGTTGGGGGAACAAAAAGAATTTGAGTCTGTCTTAACTTTTAGGTGAAAAAACAGAACTAAAACCAAAAGCAAACAACAATTGTTTTAGGTGTCACAGATCAGTTTTCTTTCTGGAAGATTCATAAGACACAGTATGATTTTCATTCAAACTTTTAACATTGTACTACTTTTTTATATGTATGTTACTATTTACTCTCATAGCAAACTCTCTAAAGGGGGTTTGTGAAACAAAATGCCTTTATATGATTTAAGATGTGAAAAAGAATAAAATGTGAATTACCAGTTTTAGGACACAGCTTTACATTTTATATACAGGACACTATACTTTCTTGATCCATTTATAGCACCCCAGTGTCAAAACATAATCTTCCCACTGTTGGATGAGAAAATCTAATGAAAGAGTTAGCATTAGAGACTTTTCTCAAGAAAGTGGATTATCTTTTAAAAAAGTGCTAATCCCTCCTGATGGGGAGAATGAGCTCATCCCTGGTAGACTGCGGCTTAGTTACAACCAAGTGAAGGAGATAATCTTCAATTGCTCATGAGAATGTTTAAACATTGCTATTTGTCTAGTGATCTCTATTAGGAAAGCACTCCCCAGAGAGCTCTACTATGAACTCCTACTGAAATAAGAATGAATTATCTAATTGTTTGGTCAGGACGAAGAACTGGACAAGGGCAAGTTCATGTTAGGGAGAACCTGTAAGTGTCCTATTATTTTGGGACTTAAGTTTAATTATCAAGTATGTTATTTTCGAGTCCATTTCCCAGTAGGTCTAAACCACATTTTTTAGCCTACAATCTTTCCATAGTAAATGGAATATTTTATAAATGTTGCATAAACTTTATGAGTCTTTAAAAATACAACACCCACTATGCCAATGAGAACATCGGACTTTTCTTTTTATTCCATGCACCTAGTATAATGCGATATCTATCTATCTATCTATCTATCTATCTATCTATCTCTCTCTCTATATATATATATGTGTGTGTGTGTGTTTCTTTGTTATAATCAGTTGTACATGACAGTAGAAAGATTTTCGATTCATTGTTCACAAATTAAGCAGAATTTGTCACTTCTCTGGTTATACATGAAGTAGTCATAACATTCAGGCAATCATAGATACATATTCTTGCTATGAACTAAATCATACCCTTTTCTCATATTCATATATAGAACACATAACATCCAGCATTGTGGTATTTAGAGATGTCATTGGGAGGTAATAAAATTTATATGAGGTCATGAGGGTAGATTTCTTGGTGAAGGCGATGCCCCACTGACTGTCTTGACAGGGTCACAGTGAGGATGAATGCTGGCAAAGCCACGCTGGTTGGTGGGTAACCGAAACCATGAGACCCTTTTTTATGTAATTGGGACTTTGCATTTTCATGCTTATGTTTCTCACAGGAGGCATGAGTATGTTAAATGCCAAACAAATTAAATTTCAGATGGCTAGAACAGAACAGGTAGTTCATGCCTTGGAAGCTGTTCTGCTACCCACCCCTCAGCATATCAAGGACAAAATAAAAGGCTATTCTTCTATCTTAGTACATTGTGGACAAACCTAATAACAGACAACAATCATTCTCTGAAAAACAAACTCTATGAGAACTAGTGCACCTTGACTGAGAAACAAACTCTTTGAGAACTAGTGTACCTTGACTGAGAAACAAATTCTTTGAGAACTAGTGTACCTTGACTGAGAAACAAAAGAAACTCTCTGAGAAAGCAGCTCAACCAGTTTTATGAGAATAAATTTAGGAATTAATTAAAATACCTTTATAAGTCACAGTTTTAGAATAATGTTAAAAATATTATTTTATTTAGATTCTTAAGTTTAGAAATTATTAAGTCTTTAGTTATATAGGTTTCTGATATGCTTTAAGGATGATTCATAAACTTTAGGACATTTTAAATATAAGATTTAAAGGGACTTTTTTAGATGGGAATTTTAGATTAAAAATAAAGTGCAGGTGTACTTTAGGTTAATGATTAATTAAGAAACTTAGAGTCTGGTTACGTAGTTTGGCATTAGTTAATAAGGAAATAACATATCTTGGGAAAAATAGTAAATCTTGGGAAAATCTGAAGGATATAAATTGGTGACATGTTTTATTGATGATTCTGTACTTTTGATGATTGTATGGCTGGGGGTCATATCCTGCCTGGAAGAATGTAGATCGGTGTGCTCTCAATCATGGTTAAGGAAATGTCATGTCTTGGCAAAGTTTTAAGTTATATAATCAATGACGTATTGTGAATCTATAATGATGAGAAAAATTGTAATAAAAGGGGACCCAGAGAAAGCAGCTTTGGCTCTCTCTCTGAAGATTGCTCAAAGGGAACGACTCCTGTCTCATCATTTCGCCTACGCCACTCCTCCTTCGGGACTCCCTGGACCCCGCCGGGGCTGGCCCCCTGCAATTTCTCATGATTCAAAGTGTTCTTATAAAAACACAGCCTCCACAACTGAGGGAAGATAAATTTTATAATTTCAACTGTCAGGGCCATATGTTGTAGTATGGCAGCATGAACTGACTAACACAGTTCTCATTCTTTATACTTTAGCTGAACTACTATATTGTGATGTCTTTTCAGATTCCTCCATAAAAGTTAACTGCATATGCTTCTGCATGTTATCAACATACATGATTTATTCCAGAAATTCTATTTACTTGATTTTTTTTTTAACTTTTAGATTCCCTAGTACAAGCACAAACCCAAGATTTGGAAATTGTTTTTGCTAAATGAATGAGCAAATTCTCCTATCTTATAAAACTTTCCTCTGGCTCATTCTGTTTTGTTTTCAAGAGTTTGGAATTCTATTATCATTAGAATATGCAACCAGCTTCTAGTATCTCAAACATTGAGCCCTAATTTTAGCTGTTTGGAAACATTTTCTTTAATTTTTAGATGCTTTCTGCCATATCGTCATATAATAACTTTGACATACATAATTTTACATTTATATATGATTTTTAAAATTTTAAACTTATATTGCAATTTCCATTTAGAAAATATTTCAGCCCAGGTTCCCAGGGGTGGAGAGGCATACCTTGTGGCAAGAAAACTTTTAGGCTAAGACTACTTTAGATGAATTTCTAGAGAAATGAAACTGACAAAAACATGAGATTCTTAAAAAAACAAACAAAAAAAGGCGCGGGGGTGGGGGGCGATGTTAAAAAATAAGGGGAAGACCAAAATGAACACCTTGATGCAACAAGAGTATCTCAGAGCTCTTCCACAGTGAATGTCATTAGAGAAGCTGAAGGTACTAGCATAAGTCCCAACATTCAGGTAAGACAGCATGGGGGGGTGGACCAGGGAGAAATGTTATCTACTGGCTCCTCTTATAGTGTTTAGGGTTTATGCCCCTTTCTGCTACTTGAGGTTCCCACCATGGAAGCTTAGTAGCAGCAATGCACTCTGCAAGCAGACAAGTTAAAATATGTATTCTTCCTAACAACACTTATTTTCTTATATTATGAAAATAACTAATTACCTACCACATTGTTGGTAAATTGAAAATAAACACAGCAAACATAAATGAATGAAGAAACATTTTAAAACTACCTTATGTTGTTTTCCCCTAATATTTATTCACAATGTTTTGAAGCTAAAAGCTATAGCTCCCTCTTGTGAAAAGTGTAGAGCCTTTGGATTTCAATATCCAGGCCATATTGACCTTATGTGCTCATTTACATTTTTGTTTCGTGTGTGTATTGAGCCTGAGATTATTGTTCTAATTTGTTTTAATTAACACATCCATCATTTTGGCAGGGGTTTTCTCCTATGTGTTCATATTTTTTTCCTGTTTAATGGCTGTTGTCCAATAATAAACTATTAAAGTTATATATGTACATTTGTATATAAATTAATAATAAATGGGCAATATTTTCCTCTAAAAATAATTTTGTCCAATAAACCTTGGTGGAGACATGACTTTGAATCTGATTTTTATGAAAACTAAAGTACATGAAATACCACAATTACTTTTATTTTGATTCAAGACAAAGAATACACAAATTCATACTTTAAAAATAAAAATATAAAATTTCTTTATACAAAGCTGATAATGCACAATTAGAAAAACTAAGTGTTTTATCATAATGGAGTTTTTGGTTTAAATATATGATTAAAAATTGGGTTTAATTTAAATACACTAATTACCAATTTATGGCTAATTAATATATAGACTTAAGCTATTATAATAGTTTATAATGATTTTTATTACAGTGCAATGTTTTATGGATTTGAATGTTATTTTTTCATAGAGTAGTATGATGTTATATTTCCAATATTATAAAAGAAGAAAAAATAAGGTTCTTATATATTGCTAATAAAATATTTATGAATAAATTATCTTTGCTTCTCCGTACCACAAAAAAGGAAAGTTATAAATCCAATGATTCATGTAAAAATTTAAATATGCATAAGGTAAATATTTGCCAGTTAAGGAGTTTCATTATATTTCACCTTAATCATACAAACAAGAGGTAAACATATTTTGAAGTAGCTTATAAAATTGACTAAATTAATTTTAAAGACTTTATGGATCAGAGTAATGTAGTCCGTGAGGTAATCATCTGGCTATTCAATCAGAAATTTTATCGTTGGGTGTAAATTAGAGGAAAGGTCATCAGCAATTCATGATATATATTCTCCTTTAAAATAATTTAATCCAGGAAAATTATTGAATGATGCTCTTAATCTAAATCTATGGCAGAACATGATCTATAATATAATTTGATGAAATTGATTCAATGCAGGAAAGAACAACTTTGTCACCCAGGGCTAGTCAAACATCTCTTGGGTATGATAACAAAAGCAAAATCTATACAATAAAATAAATGGTAAATTGAATATCACAAAATTAAAAATTATATCTGTTCCCAAGTCCTGTTAAATGAATGAAAAGAAAGCTACACTTTAGGAACAGCAACAAAAAAAATATTGAAGACCACAAAACTGAAGATCACATATTCACTAAAGAATAAATATTTAGAATGTAGGGAACTATCAAAGCACAAGGGAAGAAAATAAAAATGGTCAAATACATAAAAATTTTAAAGTGAGTATAAGGGTCTGGGGGTGTTGTTCATTGTTAGAGCACTTGGTCTAGCAAGGACGAGACCCTAGATTCAATCCTAGCAACACACACACACATGCAAAATATACTAATAGATTTTTTGAAAAATAAGAATAATATATGTCAAATATATAAGTCAAATTAACAAATGAGAAGATGTTCAACTTCATTAGTTGTCAGTAATAAAACCTCAAACTATAAAAAAATTAGTACGCATCTCTCAGAATGATGAACTTCATTGGATTAGACAAAGGGGAATAAAGGGAAGGGAATAGGGGATGGGGATAAGAAAAAAGGTGAAATGAATTGGACATAACATTCCTATGTTCATATATGTGAAATCCCACTTCATTTACAATGGCAAGAATGGGATCCAAATTAGAATAAGTTAAACGAAATGTATGCATAATATGTCAAAATACACTCTACTGTTATATAGATTAAAAAAAATCAAATAAAAAGAAGAAGAATAGGGACCTAAAAACCAGGGTAAGAACTCACCCACCATAAGACAAATTGAACTTGGCATAAGGTATTTATAATCAAAGGGAGAACATTAGTACAATGTTCTTACAGTGGGACTGAAATGTGTTGATTTGAGCTCAGTAGCTCTAGTTGGGCATTCGGACAAGTTTGAGAGCATTCTAAAACAAAGAACTGTCATTTTTACACAAAATATCAATGAAATGCATTGATACACTATCAATATGTGAAGAACTAGTGTCTTAGTATCTCCTACCCAAGCTACCAAAAATAGGTACTGGGAGCAGGGTTCTCCAAGACCTAATGTACAATGAAGTGGTAGTCCTAGTATCTTGTTAGGAATGTGGTTAAGGTATACAAGCCTGATAAACATAAAGCACTATCTAAGGCAGTGGTTCTCAGCAATTGACAATGCATTAAACTTACCTAAAAAGTTTCAAAACCCATGATGTCCCATTTCTCACCAGGCTACTTAAACTAATTATCCCTGGGGAGATGGTACAAGTAGCATTTGTATTTTAAGCTTCCAGATAATTCCAATGTATAGCAAATGTTGTATGTGGCTCTTATACGAGACTTTAGTCTTAAGACAAGGGATATTGGAAGCAATGATCAAATAGAATTAGATCTAAAATGGAGGACAGGGTATTGGCCATGATTAAGAATCTGCTATGTTACTAAAAGTGAATATTCAGATTAAGGAGAGAATATTACATTAATAGACAAAAATAGGTAGATATAATGAAATTCTGGACCCTTTGTGTTTTTTGTTTGTTCATTGATTTTAATTTCCAAATGTCTTGCCTGGGAATTTTTTTTATTATGATTTTTTCAATAAGAACAACTATACTTATTAAAGAATCAAGGAAACAGAAAAAAAAGAATGATGAAAATCATGGTAGTGCACGCTTGTAATTCCAGCAACTCGGGAGACTGAGGTAGGAGCATTACCTAGGCACTAAGCAACTTTGTGAGATGCTGTCTCTGAGTAATAAAATAGTGCTGGGAATATGGCTCAGTGGTCAAGTGTCCCTGAATTCAATCAACGGTACCCCTACCCACCCACTAAATGATGAAAATAACTAAAATTAAATACTGGCAATATTAAATACGGATAAAGAAGCAGAGGAAGTACTACTTATAAATTTCTGGTAGAATGTGAAGTAGCAAAGGTACATTAGAAATCCTTTGGGCAATTTTTTAAAAAACATAAATTTTTAATCACCATATAAAACATCTATTGCATTCTTGGTTACTGATCCCCAAGAAATGAAAGTTATATAATATATAGAGATTCATTGTAGTAATATTTATTATTTTAAAAAAAGCTAGCATTGTCATAATCAAAACAACACTTTCTTACTGCAGTACTCTAAAATAAAACAGTCGGTTCATTTTAATAGTAGTTATATCTGATTTGCAATCAAGCAAGTTCAAACAAAATAACTTCAACTTCAGCATGTTAAACCCTTGAGAACCTTAAAAGGAAAATACTGAAAATATGGAAACTATCAGCTATAAAAACAAACTTGAACCCCCCAAATCTTATGTGTATTATATTTTCCTATTTTTGTTTTCTATGAGTAATTATATCACAGCATAAAACTTCACAGACTTAGACCCAAAATGTTTAGTATGATTTCACAATTATTCATGTGCTTTATCAGTCTAATAAAAAAAAGACCCATGTCCTCAATCAAAGCATTATCATTATTTTGCAAACAGAAAATTTTACTTTGGTTTGGTTTCAATGACGATCCAGGCAAAGAAAATGCAAAAGCATTTAGAATTTGTTTTTTCTTATTTTCTTCGAAGATAAATACAGAAAGAAAAACAGATTTTGTAAAAATAAGTCATATATTAACATCTTTCATAAACAGAAAAATATTTCTTTTTTCCAGTCTCATGTATAAATTTTTTGAAAAATTCTCCCTAAAAAAACCACTTAAATGAAACTCACACTCAGCTCAAATGATGTCTGTCACATAGCATTCATGACATTTGTAATCTGAATCTCATCATCATTCCATTAACATCTAGCAGAGCCATCATCTCTTTAAAGAATGCATAGTAGTATAAGGAATTATCAGGGTAAAGCCTTTTAAACATATGGATGTAGTACATTCACATAATTTAAGAAATGCTTTGAATCTTTGGAATGTTCCTTAATATTCACTATTATATATTAAAAGGTGAAAAGAAAAAACTAATTTTGAAATACGGTTTTAATTCCTTCACTATTCATTGAAGTCCTAGGGCAGACAGTAAAGCTTATGTTTACCTTTGAATAAAGCACTATTGGAATTGGGGAACTATGTTGTGTTGTAGAGAGTCCTGGTTTATTCCCAAGAGAGAAGTTAAGTAATTTCTTGCTATGGTTGAATAAATCAGTTTTATTTTTTTTTTCCATACAGGCTTTCTTCTTCCATGTGGATGTGGATGAATTTGGGTATAGCAACAAAGATTATTTGTTACACTCTTTATTCTTTGTATTGCTGTTATTAACCAATGTTTAGTAAATAGACAAAGTAAAAAAAAAAAAGACTGTGATTGTCTATAATTAAAACAGGAAGACTTTAATGAAAACTATAGTCAGGATACTATACTTTTGTATGCTTCTTCATATACCCATAGTGGAAGAGTTATATGAAAATTTATAAATCTGAATCATTATGATTCCCCCCATAATGTATAAAAATTAGGACTGGCTACCATTTAGCTGTGCATATGTCCGTCCTGTGTCATTTTGATCTCTACAAATATCTAATCAACTAAAACATTGAGATCTGAATTTAGTAGCTTAATTGTTACATTGAAAGACCATAGAATTAAATTTATGGTGGACAAAGTAGGGGCAAATTACCATAGAAGTTATAAATGTACATTTGGGAATAGAAGGTATTATATTTAAATTTTCTTTCCCATTTAATAGTTATTCATAATTTTTAAGTTTCATTGTTTCTCAATGATATGCCTTAAGTATCAAATAATATATTGTGTGTATAACACTGTACAGAGTTCCTTGTATTCTTCCAAGCTTGATCAAACATGTATATTCATACATATCCTTATTTGTATATAATACATATGATGAAAAAACCTGTTTCACATTATCAATTGACTTTAGTCTAATGAGCAGTTGATCCTACTAAAATTATACATACAAAAATTCTTATGGGAAAGCTACATATTAGAAATAAAATTAGTTATTTGTGACCTCCACCATCATCATGCAAATCTATAATAATGAGAATTAGAAGAAAATCAAATTAACCGATAAATTTAATTCACCAAAAAAAAAAAAAAATAATGCCAGGGAGCATACAGCATGGTTTTATTTTCCCAGTCTTTTATACTTACTTTATTTTGCAATGTGCAAGTGTTCCTCAAGGCAATGTAAAATAAAGCACCAGCTAGGACATCTGAAATTACCCTTAGTACAATTTTAAGAGTATGTTATAATGTTCACCTAATCAAACTATCTTAATGATCATATCAGTTTACTAAAAAATCCTAAATTAATGGAAGTTTTGCTCTATAGCCTCACAGCCTGGTTTAGAAAATACTAAATACATTGAGGTTATTGATAATTTTTTTTATGATTTTTAGTGCAAAATATGCTATACTGAGGTTTCACAATACCTCTGACTTGTTTTTTAATTTTTGGTTTCTAATTCACTTTAGTAGTTTGTTTAAATTTTGTGGTTGATTTTTTTAAATCTTTATTTTATTTGTACTTATTTTATTTTATTTTGGTACTGGGGATTAAACTCAGGGATACTTGACCACTGAGCCACATCCCCAGCCCTATTTTGTATTCTATTTAGAGACAAGGTCTCACCAATTTGTTTAGTGCAGAGCTTTTGCTGAGGATGGCTTTGAACTCAAAGTCCTCCTGCCTCAGCCTCACAAATGACTGGGATTACATGCATTGGACACCACTTCCAGGTTTTCTTTGATTTTTCAGCTATCTTATAAAGTTGGAAAGTTTATGCTAATATTAATTTGAATAATTATTTAATGTCACTGTGTACGAATTGCTTAAAGAACAAATTTGGATTCTTCATTTTAATAAATGAAATCTATTATATTTACTTAGAAAATTGCATGAGATTTATAGCATATTAAATAAAGATTATGAGTCTAATGATTTTCACCACCTATAATTTTATCAATAAATTCCTTTTCTTCTTTCAAATACCTGTATATCTCCATTATTATTCTACGTATGAAATAGTTATTTCAAAAACTGACTGAACAATGATATCATCAAGTCATTTTTTTCCCTAGGCCACATGCTGAGTCCTGGACCACACCCTGCTGAAGTAAATTAGTATTCCTTAGAATAATGTCATTATACTGGGTTTTTGTTTGTCTTTTTAAGCACCCAGAGTTTAAAACACTACTGTAAAATACATTTACTAAAAGTCTGAACTCAATGTTTCATAATTTTTGAAGTGAAGTGGAATAGTTTAATGTAGGTTTAGAGATGAGATTCCCATAATTATACTTTATCAGCTGTGAGAAGAGGAATAATCTAATATATTATTTCCTGTCTGTTGTTCTATGTTTTAATAAAATGACACATTGTCTTAATTACTGAAACTCAATTTGGTTTTCATTTATATAATATGACCGCTAATGTGAAATTTCTCTTTTATTTTAAAGCTTTATTGAGATATAATTTATATGCTCTAAAACTCACTGATTTTTTTGTATACTTCGGTATTATTTTTGGTATATTCATAAATTGTACAACTTTTACTGCAGTCTGAGTTTATTACATTTTCATCACCCCATAAAGAACTGCTGTACACATTAATATCAGTGCCAGGCACACTGCCCAAAGATTTAGGCAAAAACTTAGGTACATTATATACTTACAAATTTACCTCTTTTGAGTACTGTGCTTAAATGAACTCAGATAATATGTGGTTTTCAACAAATGGCTTATTTTACTGAGCATCATTTTCAAGTGTCTTCCTTGTTGCAACATTTTTATATGCTTCTTTATTTCTATTGTTACGTAACACTCTATTGTTTGCAAACATAGGAATGAAATTGATATGTGGTAAATGTACCTCTGATCTATTGAAAATATGACTAATTAGTTTCCACATTAACTGTACTCTTAACATCCCTCCAGTGATATATAAAGATACCAGTTTCTCAACCTCTTCACCAACACTTATTACTGTCAGGTTTCTAGGATAAAACTATGACAGTGGGTGTGAATTGATACTTCATGGTTTTGATTTGATGTGATTTACATTCCCCTGATAGCTAATGATGTTGATAGTCATTTTGTATGTTTACAAGGCATTAATATGTCTTATTTTATAAGTATTTATTCATAACTAAGGTCCATTGTTTAATTGAGATGCATTTTTAATACTTAGTGCTAAAAATCCATTATATATTCTGGATAAAGGTACTTACCATATTTATGATTTCTCAATATTTTCTCCCTTTCAGTAGGTTGTCTTTTCACTTTATCAATATTATATATAGAATAAAGATTTTATTGTGATTTAGCAGATTTATCTTTTTTTTGTTACTTTTCTTTTTGGCTGTGATAGGCAAGAAAGTACTGAATTATATTCTAAAATTTTATAGATTGATATCTTAAATTAGGTCTATCAAATGTTTTACATTAATTCTGTATAAGACAAGATGACTAAAATAAAAAGAAAAATGTAAATTATGAGAAATAAATACAAATGATTATGAATTTTCTAACATAAATTAACAATGCCTTTGATAGGCTCATCAGTAGACTAGACATTACTACAACATCTATGTCTGAGCTTAAGAATATGTCAATAGAGTCTTCTAAGACTGAACAGCACAAGGACAAAAACTGGAAAGAAAACAGGAACATAACATAGAAGAACTGTAGGCCTGGGCCAATGATAAATGGTACAAATATGTGTAATTATATAAGAGGATGAGTAGAAAAAAAGAAAGGGAAGGAAGCAATATTTGAAAATAATTGAGAATATACCCAAATTAATTTCAGACATTAAGCCACACTCTAGGACTTTCAAAAAATCAAGTAAGATTAAAAATATAGAGAAAAGACAAGAAAAAACTAAGGAAAAGAAAAAATTTTAAAACAAGAGTAAAAGAAAACTACATATTTGAACTGCAGAAATAAATTATAAAGGTTAAATTTTAAAAAGATAAAAGTAGAGTGCGATATTTAAAGTGTTGAGAAGAAATAAACAAAACACCAATGTAGCATTTTATATTCTGTGGTATCCTACTTCAAAAATGAAGGAGAAATAAAGACTTTAAAAAAAAAAAAAAAAAAAAAACAGAATTTGAGGAAATTTACTGCCAATGATCTTGCCTTGAAAGAAATGTTGAAAATTTTTCAGGGACAAGAAAATATGACATAGATCAGAAATCAGATCTACAAAGAAAGGAAGAACATAATAAAAGAAAAACAAATTTTAGATTTCCTATTTTTAAATAATCTAGCTTCATTATTTATTTATAATAAATATAGAAATTATGTATTCAATTATATATGAGTGAAGTGGAAACAAAGAAATAAGGTATGAAAAAAGGATTAGTAATAGTTAATTATTGTAAAGTCTAGCCCGCCACCCTCGCTGGGCTTCATGAAAGAAGGTTTGAATAGTGAGAAAACGCTAGGGAGTTTTAAGTTAAAGAGACAAGATTCTAATTACCTTTAAAACCAACTCCAGGATGGCTTCTCCTAGCTCCAGCCTCTATCCACCTAATGCGGTAGTGAGGTTTACTGAAGAGGCTAGCGTGCACGTGCGCGTGAGAGAGAGAGAGAGGAGAGAGAGAGAGAGAGAGGAGAGAGAGAGAGAGAGAGGAGAGAGAGAGAGAGGGAGAGAGAGAGAGGAGAGAGAGAGAGAGGGGGAGAGAGAGAGAGAGAGAGAGAGGAGAGGAGAGGGGAGGGGAGGGGAGGGGAGGGGAGGGGAGGGGAGGGGAGGGGAGGGGAGGGGAGGGGAGAGGGGAGGAGAGGAGAGGAGGGAGGAGAGGAGAGGGAGAACACGCCAGGGAGTGGACTTTTATTGGGGAACAAAAAAATCTTGGGAAAATACCATCCAATGAAAATTAAGGGGGGCAGCATCCCAAGGTCAGGGGTGATGATTGGGTCTTTGGGGCAGTGGCCAGACACGCCTCTGCACGGACAAGCTCTGGGACCTGGAGAAGGGTGGGGAAAGCTCTGACACAGCTGTGTCTAAGCGCCTCTCACCCAGCCAGGGAGTTAACTCAAATCACATGCAAGGATGGCCTCCCACAGTAAAGTGCTCACACTACCAGTGAAACAGTACAGTCTCATTTGAAAGAAGTTTTGGATTATTTTAAATATATACCCAAAACCATGAAAACAGGTAAAAAAATTGAAGTATAATTATTATTCTAAGAAAACAAAAAAGTACAATCATATAAAATATCCAATACGATCACAAAATGTAGAAAATGTAAAAGATAAAAGAACAAGTGAACAGGGTGTGGTGGAGAACACTGAAATTAGCATATTATCCTTGCTTGATTTGAAAAGTGTCCAAACTGTTTATCTTTCACTATTTCTTTACACTAATCTATATCTATTTTTATATTGGAACTGGGTTTCTTGAAGAAATTCAAGCAGCTTGGGAAATTGAGGCAGGAGAATTGTTAGTTCAAATCCAGCCTCACCAAAAAAAAAAAAAAAAAAAAAAAAAAAGAAGAAGAAGAAGATGGTAGTAAGAAAGTTAGTGAGATCCTATCTCTAAATAAAATACAAAATAAGGCTGGGGACATTGCTCAGTGGTTAGGACCCCCTTGGTTCAAACCCCAGTACCAAAACAAACAAAACAACAACAACAACAAGTGAAAAAAGAAAAAAACAACAGTAACAATTATAGTAGATATTAATCCAATAACATCCATCATTACCTGAAATACATACTAACTTACCCATTAAATATGCCCAACAAAAGCCAAAAATTGTCAGTGAATGAACAAAATGAGACTTAACCACATATGGTCTTTAAGAAACCTAGTTCCAATATAAAAATAGATATAGATTAGTGTAAAGAAATAGTGAAAGATAAACCATTTTGACACTCTTCAAATTAAGTAAGGATAATATGCTAATTTCAGGCTGAGCAGACTCCAGAGCATGGAAGTCTCTCTTGGCCACTGTGGGATATAATTTAATGATTAAAGAATCAATTTTCCTAAAAGACATAATAAACAAGTATGCACCTAACAAGGAAGCATAAAAGTATATGAGGAAAAAACTGACAGAAATAGATAAATCTACTATAAGAGTTGGAAAGATCAACATTACTCTATTGAAATGGATGGGTCCAGCAGGCAGAAACCCAGTAAGAACACAGTTGAATTCAACAGCATCATCAATCAACTTGATGAAATTGACATCTATATACTATTTTATTGAATTTATCCAGCAGAATACACGTTCTTTTTGAGCTCACATAGAACATTCACCAAGACGTAAGTACTTTCTTCTGAAATGTAAAACACACCTCAACAAATTAACATGAATAGAAATCACACAATTTCTTCTCTCAGACCACAGTGTACGTAGTGTAAAAAAGATAGCTTGAAAATCCTCAAATACTTGGAGTTTAAGGAACACATGTCTAAATAACATATACGTCAAATAAGAAATCACAAGAGAAATTCAAAGTATATACAACTAAACAAAATACAACTATCAAAATGTGTAAGATATAGAGAAAGCAATGCAGAAAGAAATTTATAGTATTGAATGCATATATTAAAATGAAGAATGATCTAAATTCAATAGTCTAAATTTTCATCTCAGAAATCTAGGGATGGGGTGGGGAAGAATGTTAAGTAAAAAGTAAGAAATGAAACAGTCAAAATTAAATAATAAGCAAAATTCCAAATAGGAAATAAGTACAGAAAAATCAACATAATAAAAAGACATTCCTTAGAAAAGCTTAGTAATATTCACATTTTTAGCTATACTAAGGAAACACACACACATACACACACACATTACTTCTATTAGAAATGAAATGTGGAATATAACGAGGATACTAAAAGTATAATAAAGTTTTATTATGAACAGCTTTATGCCTAAAAAAGTGATAACATAGACAAATTGACCAATTTTAAGAAAGCTACAATCAACAAAAACAAGCACAAGAAGAATAGGTAATCTAAATAAATCTTAGCTATTAAAAAGATAAAATCAATAATGAATAAACTTCTGAAACACTAAAGCAATATGGTAGGATATAGGATGGATCATTTAAAGATAAAATTATACCAATTCTGCATAATCTGCTCTAGAAAATAATCAGAGGAAATATTTGCTAACATTTCTTGTTAGGCTATTACCCTAATACTTAAAGCAGATGAAGATATTATGAAGAAATAAAACTAAAGACTAATATCTCTCATAAACATATGTGACAAAATCAGCAAAGAAATATTAGTAAATTAAATCCAACAATGTATGAAATGAGATAAACACCATTACCAAAATAGGTGGGATGTATCTCAATTGTGCAAGTTTAATTCAATATTTGAAAATTAATCCATATAATCTATTGTATCAAAGGATAAGAAGAGAAATGTCATGATCCCATCGATGGACACAGGTAAGATATTTGACAAAATCCACTACTCAATCATTACAAAAATTCATACAAAACTAGAAATAAAGAAATTCTCAGTTTATTAAAGATATCTAAATATGCATATGTGTGTATACACACACACACACACACACACACACACAGCTAGCATAATACTTGATGGTGAGAAACTCAAAGTTTTCCTCCTAAAAACAGGAGTAAGGTAATAATTTTCCCCCCTCAAAACTGTTTGGCAATACTGTATTAGAAGATACAGCTATTATAAGACAAGAAAACCTTGTTACTCATTCTTCCCAATTCTATTACTGAGATAATCAACTTACAAAAATGAAAGCTTTATTTTGCTTCAGAGTTTTGAGGTTCCAGTCCACATGGTTCTTCCCTTCCCTTGGGTCAATGGCAATATAGCACAGCATGGAAGCTGTACATGGCAGGAATAAACACGTATTTTATGGCCAGGGAACAAAAATTGAGAGAGGAAGGAATTGGAAGGTTAACAGTTCCCTTCATGTCTATGTTTCAATGACTTGAAGGCCTTTCTCTAGGCCCCATTTCTAAAAGATTCTACCACCTCCCAGCCTCCACCCCTACCTCTAAGGAACCAAGGCTTTCATACATAGGCTTTTAGATGACACTCAAGATCAGAAATCTAGTATCCTGTCCCTGTCCCCAAAGGTCCATGTCCATTTTACAATACAAAATGTATTAAGTCCATCTCCAAGGCTCCACAGAGTCTTTGTTTTTTAAGCATTTCTTGAAAGACCTAGTACAAAGTCTCCTCAAAGGCAAAAGGGAAACTTTTAGCTGCAAACTCCTGTTTAGAAAAGTATATAATTTCAAGGTATAATGGTGAGACTTTTTCAGGGTAAATATTCCTATTCCATCTGGAAATAATAGGAAATTAATAAATATGAGCCTGCAAGGAATAACAAAATTCAGGATGGCAAACACAAATCATTAATCTCCATATCCAGTATCTCAGGCACACTGCAGTGGGATGTATTGTCCTGAGAACTTGGGTAGCCATGCCTCTAGGACCTTACTGGCTGACAGTCACATGACCTCTCTTTTGAGAAGGTCTGGCATTCTGCCTGCAATTTTCCCCTGGTAGGTATTTCACATAGCAGGCACATAGACTCCCATGGGATCTCCACTGAAGCTTTGAATTCATGTCTGCTGCTCCATATATTACCCTGTCTTGTGCTGCTTAAGGGTGTTCTGATTCTGGGAAACACTACCTGTATTCTGGAGTTTTCCTTTAAAATCTTAGTGAAAGTTTCTATGGTGATGGTTTATCTGAATTGACAACTTAATTGAGAGAGACTAGGAAATGCCTAAGACTAAGATAATTCTGGGTGTTTCTCCAAAAGTGTTTCTAGAGATGATAAGCATGTGGAATATTAAACTAAAGTCTCAGTAATGTGAACAGTACTGCCCAATAGGCTGGGTTTCTAAAAGGAACAAAGATGGAAAAAGGAGGAAGCCATGTTGATGCAAGTTCAATTCTTCAGCATGTTAATCTATTACTGCTGCCATCACCACTAAACATCAGACTCCATTTCATTTCCTTTTCCAAAGTTGATTCTTACCATAAAGTCTCTGGGAATTTCCAGTGCTTCTTCTTGGATTGGACTTTCTGTTTCCTCTTGTTCTGAGGCTCCAGATCCTTGGATCAGTAGCTAGTGGTTCCTATGTCTTTCTAGTATGCAAGCAGACATTGTAAGACTCTCCAGCCTTTGGGCATGTAAGCCAATATAATGAATCACATTTTATAATTATGCAAATAAATATGCTATTGATTCTGTTCCAATAGAGAAAAGCACTGACATACACTGAATAACCCTTGTATTTTGCATGACTGTATCACCAGCATGATGTGAACAATGCCAAAGTCTGCTTCCAACTTGAGCTATACTTGGGCATGCCTCAATCATGATTACAATTGTCTTTGAATGCTCACTATCTAAATATAGGAAAATGATTCCCAATTCTCAGTGTGCAAGGTTCCCTGGGACTCTGCATTACTTGATTCCCCAAGTAATGCTCGGTGTGCAAGATTCCCAATGATTCTGCATTGGAAATTTTTAAAAATAAATTTGCTCTTCTTTTATCTCTCAATTGGTGATAGCTGTGACTTTGCCCATTCCCAAGTTTTATTCCAATTTTCCTAGTGCAAAGCACTTGTATTATTGTTGTTTTTGTTGTTATTATCATTATTATTGATAAACACAAAAAAAACTTTATTGCTTTGCTACCAAAGGAAGAACACAAGGTACTTCTGTCCCAGAGGCTGTGATTCTGCCAATTAATAGGAATGTGGGGCTTTTAAAGAAGTGATCCAAAGGCTATATTCCAGGTGTTCTCTGTTGAAGTTGTAATTTCCTTGTTAATTTGGGAACAGTACATTCTGAGATTTACTGGCACCATCCCCAAAGTCTGGATTAATTTGTTCCTATTTTGAGTGTGTGCTCAAGGACAGATAACTCTGTCTAGAATGAGGAAGAAAGGTAATCATATGTCCTCTGAGATTAGGGAGGAGGAGAAATTATGGAGAAACAATGCAAGAGGAGGAGAAAGAAACATGTTCATTTTAAAAATAAGTTACAAAGGTAGAGCAGCAAGGGCTATACTCAAAGCATAAAGTGGGCTACTGTTACACTTCCCCAGCATCAATTTCTATATTCCATTTCTATGTAAAATGGATGATGATTTCTCCAAGCTACTGGCTGCTGAAAGAAGGTGAAATTGAGGGAAGTAACTGAAAGTCCTTTTTCTCTATCAGTGACCCTTCTTTTTGCAGAATGTGCACTGATTGACTTCCTGTACTCTAGATTCCTCTAGATCTCCCTAATCAGTGGACTGGGTGACTCATTAGAATTTCAGGGCCCAGAGAGGGGTCCTATTGTACTCTGGGTCCTTGTTGACCTTAGAGAGAAAGGGCCAAAATATTGTCTGCTCTTTCCTTGGCCCTTTTACTTGTTTGATTTTGTTCTTCAAGTTTTTAGTTTTTCAAATATCCAGCAAGCCATTTTCACCAGTCTTAGAGTAATAAGTTATTTCCTTGGCTAAAAACTTAAACATACTCCTTTTTGTACATGATTTGATGCTGTCCTATGTTTTATCTCTGCTTCTCTTTATACTGATTTCTCACTGCAAATTTGGCTAAAAGCAGTTAGTAACACCCATCTATAGACTTAAAGCTATACTACCCTAAAAGTTTCTTTGCCATATAAACTAGTCCCTCAATTTTGAGTTAAGTCTACCACAAAGTCTCAGGGAATGGTCAGAATGCAACCAAATTTTTGTTACAATGCAAAAACTGTGGTCTCTAGTCCAGTTTCTAAAAGAATGCTCATTTCCATCAGAACCATCATCAACATAGTCTGTACTGCCCACATTCTTGTCTTATGAGTCCTGAACAAAATTTCTCTTTAATTTCTAGTTATAGTCTCTAGGATTTTTCTAGATTGATTCTCCAAACTTTACCTAATCTCTCCTACAAACCAATTCCAATAGCTTTTCCACTTTGTCATAGTCACATAAATGACTATTCTACTCCTTATTACTGATTTTCTGTGTCAGTCAGTTTCTGTTACAGTAACAAATATTTGATTTAATTAAATTATGAAGGGAATTTAATTTGTTTTATATCATAGTTTTGTTGATTTTAGTCCATTTGAAACTCTTACTTTGAGCCTGTGGAAAGAGAGTATGGCAGGAATGTGAGGAAGAGTAAAACTTCTCAATGTAGATTACAGAAAATGATAGGGACCACAGGACCTCTATCCCTTTGGAGGACATGCCTCCAGTGACCTAAAGCCCTTTCACTAGGTTCCATCTTTTAAAGTTTCCCTGTCATATCCATAGCAACATCCTGGATCCAAACTGTAAACACATGAGTCTCTGTGGGCCACTCAAGAACCAAACCACAGACAGCTCTGTTTATAGAATTCTAGGTTCTCTTTATACTACTCTTCCAAGCTTCTCCTATAAATCAACCACAAATATTATTCCACATCATCAGATGCACTAATTGCAATGACATTACATCTCTGGATCAACTTTTTTATGTTAACCAACTTTCTGTTTCTGGAACAAAGACCTGAGATAATCAACATATAAAAATACAAGGTTTATTTTGGCTCCACAGTTTTGTGTTTCCAGTTTATGATTGGTTGGTTGCATGGCTTTGTGCTTGTGGTTAGGTAGCACATTCAGGAATACATAGTATAGCAAACTGGTCACCTGATGACCAGGGAGAAATAAAGATAGAGAAAGAGAAAGAAGCCAGGGACTCACAACCACTGTCAATGGCACATTCTCAGTATACTAGAAACCTCTTATTTGGCTGTACCTCCTATAGTTTCCATCATTTTTCTGTATCATCAAGTTGACATCAAGACTATTGCTGGTGGGAATGCAGAATAATATCATTATTTTGGAAGATATTGGTATAGTTTCTGACCAAACTAAGTATATTCTTACCATAAAATCTAACCATAACAATTATATTCCTCAGGATTTAACTAAATGAATTAAAAATGTATAGTCACACAAAAATCTGCACATGGTTGTTGTTTTTTAAATTTATTTATTTATTGGTTTTAAGTGGATACAATACTTTTATTTTATTTTTATGTGGTGCTGGTGATTAAATCCAGTGCCCCACTCATGCCAGGTGAGTGGTCTACCTCTGAGCCAAATCATCAGCCCACATGGTTGTAAAATCACCAAAACTTGCTAACAATCAAGATGCCTTTCAGAAGGTGAACAGATGATTTAACCATAGCACATTCATACAATGGCATATTATTTAGTATTAACCAGAAATGAGCCTCCAGTGACCTAAAGCCCTTTCACTAGCAGTAAAAAGAGAAGAGGTAATTCCAAATGATTATTGCCAAGCATATAAAGTTAATTTGAAAAGTTTACATCTATATGATTTCAACTCTATGACAATCTGGAAAAGGCAAAACTATGGAGACAATGAAATTCAGTGGTAACTAGAGTATGGGGAAAAAAGGATGAAGAGACAGAACAGAGAATTTTTCCTGTGGTAAAACCACACCGTATGACCCTCTAATGATAGATATATTTGATTGCCCTACCACTAGAATGTTCAACACCAAGACAACCTTATTGTAAACTAGGGACTTTAGATACAATGATGTGTTAAGATGAGTTCATCTACTATAACAAAAATACCACCATGATACTATGGAATGTGGATAGTATGAGAGATAGTATGTTTATAAATGGCAGAGATATGTGGGTATTCTGGTTTTAATAAAAACTTCAGTACCAAGACTATAAATGTAACAATTTAACATACAAAAGTGTACTACTTATACTTTGTGTTCCACAAGGAATTTTCTTAATATCAGGGCTTATTGCTAATTTGTAGGCTATGATTTACCAAGAAGTTTATGCTATAAGAGCCCATGCATATTAATAGAAATGGTCTGTGAGAAGAGAGAAATGCTGAGAATTAATTACCTTAATTCACTGGCAACATACTTTATTTTATTCTGCCATCGCATCTGCTTTCTCCCTCATTCTGAGTCATCTAGTAGCACAGAGCACTGGTAGACTCCTTAAGAAAGAGACAATTTTCCCAATATTCGTACATATGCACCTTATGTATGCATATTCAATACACATAAGTATTGTTATTTTTTAATCAAAAGACATCACATATTTCAACACAATTCTTAATACATATTTATAAGTAGAGTGTAGATGAAGGTCATCTCTACAGCAGATGAATATAAGATGTTTGTTGTTCTTGTTGCAATACCAAATCAGCACTACAAAATACCCTCAGCACCACAGGCATTTTAATTCCAATTAGTTGTATGAATCTTTTCCAATACATTTTCAGTCATAGTGGCTGTTCTGTTTGGCATTTCTATCCTTCAATGTCACTTCTCATTAATGGACTTGTTCTGCTACTGTCATTTGATGACTTCTGCATTGTCATTTTACTTCATTAACTGATTATTTTCTAATTGCTATTTTATGCCACTCTTTGATTCATCAGCTTTTAATGCTCTACTTAATTGGCTTCTTTGTTTAAATGATGTGAGAGAAACTGTGGCTGAATTTATCATTTAGTTTCTGAATTTTTATATAATAAAAGCTAATTTGGTTGTTCCATTTCCTAGGTAGCAAAACTAAGGAAATACATCTGAATTTCTTTCAAATATCTTTCTTTTTTTTTTCAAATATCTTTCATTAAAATCTCATTACTCCCTGACTTTTTCAATTTTTATAAAAAACAAATAGCTCTAGGGACTCATAAATATATTGTACATTTTGTTAATATATTTATATGCATCTTTCCCATTTTTACTTTATAATATTTTACCTGACAGCATTTTAAATCATAACCCAAATTATACTTTATATAATGCAGTAAGAATTTTAAATTAGAAACTTGTAAATGAAAGAAATTGGTGATTAAATCTGGGTTGTGTTGTGCCTTTATCTGCAGAATTAGGATTACTAAATATTAATTTTATTAATGAGAGAAAAATATATAGTAAAATTGAAAAGTTCAATTTATTTTCATGTTTAATACTTCTTATTGCAGTTCTCTTTAGGAGGAATTTAGGCCATACAAAATTTAGCAAGACAAATTTGTGTGGTAAAAAGTGACACAGAATTGAGATTCAAATCAAGTTCTGCTTAACACAAAAGCCTGAGATCTATATACATACTCTTTTTATGTAAAAAATTGTGTAGAGTCAGAATTCAGGTTGTATATATGAAGCTAGGAAAGAGAGAAATTGTGACTCTTCATTACGTTCACTTCTGATATTCTCATTGACAAAGCCATATAAAATTCTAAGCTTTGGGCTAATTTCTAACAATGAGTCATGGGAATCTTTGTCATAAATGGAAATTCAGTGCAAAAGGAACAAGTGCTTTTTTGTCCCATGTACAGCTCTCCAGAGCTACCACTTTTTCAGAAGAGTACACATCCCTGTCACATGAAAGACAAAACCTAATCCATTTATCTGCATGGGAGACTTTTTCATGTTTTACCTCTTGACAACAAAATCTTTCTCTTCCTCTTCCCTTTTTATGGTTTTGCCTGCAATTAGCTTAAATTTCTAAATGCCCCAGGCAAAACATCAAAACAAACAAACAGGAATGTTGGCAATTTAATTCAATTTGATTTAAAGGAGAATCTTGTCAGAAATTGTAATTATTTAATTAATTATTCTTCCACTTCAGAAAACAATTAATTTCCACATGATATCATGAATGGAACACTGGATATTTGGGAAGTATACAATAAAAGCTTGAGATCAACTTTCTTTTAGAAGAGCATCATTATATTTCAGCTGAATTATAAAGAATGAATAGTAATATATTTAGACAGCGAAATGGAGACTGTGCTCTAAGAAAGAAATGGTGAAAGCCAGGGAAAATGAAAACTGTAACAGATTTGCAAAGGTTCCTGGTAATTATGCAAAGGAAATGATCTGAAGGTCAGGTGTGAAAAGGGAGACTGGGCAAGAGTAGCCACAGGATCATGAATGATGAATAAATGATGTTTAAGCTTTTTGTTTGGCATGCTGAGAATTCAAACTGTTTCAGGCACATAAAATAACATGGGTAGCAAAAGTAAAACACAGGCAGGGGAAACATGTAAAGGTGTAAGGCAGAGATACCCTGGAATTTTGAATATTATCTGTCTTCCTCTTTCAGTTTTTTCCCCCATAGAGAACTGTACAGGTTATATAGGGCACTGACACAGAAAGTAGCTTGATAACTATAAACACTACATGTGTCACCTATGAAGCATATTGAATTAGAAGGCTTTTGCCATATGTTACATTTTCATAACTTTTGATAATCTTTCAAAAATTATTAATGTGCTTACAATGAAGGAAAAAAAACGGGCTATTTATTAGAAATACTTTTCTTAACCACATAAGTAAAGGGTCTGAAATTCTTCATTCAAACTGTGCAGAAACAGTGAAGGGATTCTCTTTGTGAACTTACCCACCAGTGGGACGAAGGGCGATCAGCAGGGCTATAGTAACTGGAAACTTAATCTCCTCATTAACTGTACATGTTGCCTCTGCTATTGAGGTAGAAATTTTGTGTCACAACAAAACTATAATAGAGATTATTTTTTGTTATATAGTAACATACTTTCAATTTCTTCATATATCTTTAGTTATTGTGACTACTAACAAGCACAGTAGATTTCTGGAAGAATTAAAAAAAATCACAATACAGATTTCTCAGCAAAATTTAAAAAAAAAAAAACAATCTTAATGAGGATTATGCTTTCCAGTGTTTCACTATATCCAGTTAGCCTATAATTGGCAATAATAGTTGTACTGATACTCGTTTACTTTAACATTCAGTGCTATGGAATCACTTTTCTGTTGAGTTTAAGTGCATACACATTATGTTCAAAACACACACATAGAAAATAACAAAAATAGAAAAAAAATTGTATTGAGTCTATAGCCTTTTCAACTAATAGAGTCTAACAGAGAGAAATCTTTCCTTACTTCTCTTTTATATACACTGAAGTTCTAACAGATTTTAAAAGCATTTATTTATGGTGTTTCAAAAATGAAAGACATAACAACTTTTAGAATCATATTAATTCACTACTTTGTAGTTACTTATGCATTACAATATTTGAGATTTTTTTTTATAATTATGAACAATTCTGTTTTCAATTTAACAATTGTGAGATGGGTGATGTTTCTGAAATGCATGTTAGAAACAATCTTAGACAATTTCAGGCAATTTAATGGTGGATAACTCAGTCCTTAACCTAATAACACACAATGCAATATATTGAAAGAAGGAAAAAGAAAACAACTCAATAGAGCACAGGGCAGAATACAATTTAGTCATGATTTTCAGTCTAATTAAAAATAAAGATGCTTTATAATATTTTTGTTTACTTTTTCTATGCCAAGTTGATTATAGTCCTTGCAGTCTAAAATGTAAAAGGATTAGAGCAGAAATAGCTGGAACCCTAAACTGGGAGGAGTGGAATCTTGATGAAAACAATAATTATTTAGATGTTTCTTAGATAAAAGTCTGAGCATTTATTCAAAATATGTTTTATTCTTGCTTGACTAGTGAATGAGGTGCCAAAAGATATGACTACAAAATTGTGCCATTTTTTTTCTCATAGAGCAAAATAAAGTTTTTCTATCATGAGTTTTTCTTTTCAAGAAATAAAACAAAGCTAATTTTCATTAATTTGAGCAAGAAGTGATAGCAGTTTAGTTAGACAAATGGGTCAGTAACCTTCCTAAAGAAAGTCATGTTCTCATTCTGTATTGGATCCTTGTGTGGATTAACACCCCAGAAAAACAATACAAGTTTCACAAGATTACAATATGTAAACAGAAAGATTTCAATAGAGAACTCTAAAGCTCAGGCAGAAGATGCAGGGTTATCTTTCAAGTTTCACATTTCTTTTTGATATTCATCCTTTCCACAACTGAATGACTCTCATGGTTAAAATAAAATTTTGCTCTGATGCTACATGGTTATGAGCCATGCAATCCTGTCTCCTCTCTTTTCCTTTGTTTCAGTTAGCATGCTTCTAAAAATATTCCATGCAGACTTCCTTTAAGTGCACAAAACAGCCTATCCATAAGTAATCGTACTTGCATGACTCAAATATGTCTAAAGTCATATTCCTAAGGTTATCTGAAAATCTGTCCCTCTCACAGAATATTAATGAGCCAGAAACCTATAGGTTATTCGTGACTATCTTCCTATTTTTACCTCTTAATAAAAATAAATCATAAAAGCTATAAGGTAATGTTACCTTCTAAATACCACTTAAGGCTGCTGTTTTAGTCAGCGTTTTTGTTGCTATGACCAACAAGACCTAACAATAACAATTAGGAGAGAAAGAGCTTATTCGGAGGCTCACTGTTTGATAGTTGTCTAAGTCCGTAGATGATTAGCTGCACTCCTTCAGGGCCTGACATGAGGTAAACATCATGGCAGAAATGTGTGGAAGAGGAAAGTAACTGGGGACATGGTACCAGGGAGAGAGAGAGAAAGAGCTCTGCTCACCAAGTACAAAATATAAAACCCAAAGTTATGCCCCTCATGGACCCATCTTCTTCTGCCATTCACTAATTGCCAAAAGTTAACACTCAGTTGATCCCTGTCAGGGGAATTAATGCACCTGATTAGGTTAAAACTTCTATAACCCAATCATTTCACCTTTAATCTTTTTTGCATTGTGTTACCCCTGAGCTTTCCAGGGACACATTATCTAAACCATAATATCTTACTTACTTTTTTTTTTTTTGCTTTCATTCTTCAGCTACCTACCAATAATTTCTTAGTAATTTTTATTATTTTTATTATTATAAAACCACTCCCTAATTACAGTCTCATTTTTAAATGAACAAAAATAACCTTCCTCATCTTATTACCTTAGCAGATTCAGTTGTTTTCTTTTTAAATAACCGTTTTCTGTAGAAATATCCCTCCCTATCAGATCTTCCATACAATATTTTTCTGTCCTGTTTTCTGATCCAATCTCGGTTGGACCACTAAATAATTTAGTTTCAAGAGGCTGCAACATAGGATCTCTGTTTCTTCTTCTCAGTAGGTAAACTTAATCATACTGAAAGCTTTCATCTCTACATTCATGCATTATTTGCCATCTAGCCTGGTAAAATGTATCAATTTTACCAAAGAAAGCTTTTGCCCACCACTTTTGTTCATATTCACTCCACTGTTTAATTTTCTTACACTCCAGCTATTTGTCTTTCATTAGACATATCATTGGCTTGATTTCACACATAATTAAGACATGTTAAAAATTTATGTCTCTACTATTTGACCCTTATTTACAACTGAGATCAAAATTCACAACTTCTATTTAAATTTTAAGATTTTACTTATCTGTGATAAGCAGGTGCTTGATATATATTTGTTTAATCAATAAATTATTATAATATGACCAAATTATCAAAAATTCATGGCAGTTTTGGAATGAATTATAACTCACATGATTACAAGAAGGGTTTAAAATTTACCCTAAGTCCAGACTTTTCCTAGCATTCCCTTAATCAGGGAATACCATCATCATCAAGTCTTCCTTGTATTTTTCTAGAGAATTAATAAGTAGAGTCATTTAAGAGTAGATTTTACACTTTAAAATATCAGGTTTGACTTGATGACAAATTATCTCCTGTTTATAAACCAGCCTGTACTAAAATTAATCTGTACCTTTCACATTAAAGAATTGATGGAAATTATCATATGATAATTATTTAAAATTATCCTGCTTTTGAAAAAGAAAAAAAATATGATAAATTATAATGCCTATATAGTGTTTGCTCAAAAATATTAGTGTATCTTAATTCAAACAAACAATTGAAAAACAAATACTTTCCTTTTCTTAAAAAAGAGGCACACTGACTATAGACATATTTGAAAACTAGATTCAGTGATTTTGTCCTCCAAATTGGAAAGGGAAGAACCATAGTCACATGCACACTAAGAGAATTTAACTGGCACATTAAGCCTTTAACTTGATGCAGATTCTATTCTTATATTTACACTCTGTATGAGAATATGTCCTACTTGCATTTATGTTAGAATGCCATATGATATTTTAATTTTAAAGAAACTTCCATCTGTTCAATCATTCAGCCTCTGGAAATTTTAATGAATCAAATATCACATTAGCATCATAAATGTGTATCTTTTATGCAGCAATAAATTTATTTCTATTTAACACTAAAAGAGGTGTACTTTCAGGGCACTTCTTTCCAAACACACAACATTCTGTTTTGTTATTTCTATGCTAAAGTTTTACTGTATTAAATGTATGCTTATTTAAGGTCATGTGAGGTCATAACATAATAAGACAACTCAGGACTGATAGAAAAAGGAGAAATATTTTGAAGTCATTAAGAAAAATCATAAAAGATAATTTGACTTCTGAAATGCACTCATTAAAGTTTATAGTATGAATAAGACATGGCCTCTTAACAAAGTAAACTAAAATTTAGTTTTTAAAAATGTATGTGACTACTTTTCAAATCAAATTCTGAAATGTGTTGATTCAAATGTAGTATATTATTAAATACTAGCAATCATTGTAAAAATTAAAGTATTACTCTATGGTCATGACTCTTAGTTTCCTAAAATCGAGATGGCTAGAATGTCACTAATATTTTGAAGTGTGAGTCAATGAAATATTCTGAAAATTATGTGTTTAAGCAGAACATAGTATCACACAAAGAACAGTCTTTCCATTTTTAAAATGTTTAGGAACTGATTTTGATAAAAGCCCATTTATGATTATAATCTGAATTATATATTATATATAATCTGAATTATATAGCACAATGTAACCTTATTTAGAAAAAGTACCATTATAGTTGAAATTGGTTAAGATGAGGTTATAGTACAAGAGGTTGAGTCCTGAATCTAAAACTGATGTCGCCATAAGAAGATGAACATATGAAGGCAGAGACACAAGGTCAGTGTCGTGAGAAGTTTGAGGCAGAGATTTAATTGATGCATCTACAAACCAAAGAGTGCCAAGGAATGCTGATCATTATAGAAAGTGAAGAGAGGCATGGAGTAGACCCCTCCTCAGAGTTCTGAGAAGGAAACAACTCACTGACACTTCAATTTTAGATTTCTATTCTCCAGAACTATAGGAAAATAAATTTGTGTTGTTTTGTGCCACCCAGCATTTAGTACATGTTATAACCCTGAAAAACTAATAAACTGACTAAATTAAGCATACAATTTTATATATGTACATATACACCCACAAACACACATATGTGTGTGTATGTATGTATATGTTTCTTAGGCCAAAATTCTGCACTCTGCTGTCCTAAAATGAAGGTTTAAATTATATTTCTAATCCAAAAACTATTATTTGAGTGTTGCATAAACTGATATAATCAAACTGATCATGCATAATTAGTAATTTTTCCTTTTTTATGCACAGTAGAAATGAGCACCATTTGGAAAAAAAAATGTGAGTCCCACAGGTCTCCTTAATCACCATCTCATTTACATGAATAAAATCAATGACCATAAAATATGCTTTGTTTGCTAAATATAGTCTCACCCTCTTTTAGGATGTCTGCCTGCAACTTGAAAGAAGTGTTCACTCAGTATAATACATCATATTATAGAGGTAAAAAACACTTAATAAAAATCAATTTAGCTAACCAGAATTGTCCAAATGAGTAGTTATGTATCTAAGGATAATATAATCATATGACAAGGACCATTTTGAAGAGTGAAGAATGAAAGTCTTGTTAGATGACATATGTCCAGTTCTTGCTATTTCTGGTATGTAGCCACAATATAATAGACTTCATGCAGCTTAACCAACTTTATAATTAATAATAGCATAAGTTCTAAAGGTAATCTAACTAATGAGGGACTAATTTCAAAATGAACAACCAAGCAAAATTCATGTACATAAAGAAACAAAGTCTTCAAACAAAGCCTTTATTATTTAGATGTAAAGATGGAAAAAAAATTAGCTAAGTATTTCTGGAATATGACCTTTCATTTACATGATAGCTAATAAAGCCTGGAAAATACCCACCAATTAAGCTAGCAATTCAGATCAAATAGTCTATCTATGGCAGAAAGATTGAGAGCAAATGTCTCAAGGAAAAGCCCCAAGTAAATAGGCATTTATGTGAAGACATAGAATTTTTAATAACACAAGGAAGAATTGAGGAAATAAAATTTTATTCAAGAGAAAATACAGAGAAGAGATTCTAAAGTTTAAATCTGTTTTTTCCTTGACACATTTTCTATTTTGTAAGTGTCAGTCCAGATTGAGAGAATAACAGAATTTTCCCAGAAGTTTCACTAGGTAGGAGATAAAAATTGGAGGCCCTGGTACATCATAGAGGAGGATCCCTGATAAAAACAAATGCATTGTTTCTATTGGGAACTCCAGAAGGCAGTAAAGTTAAAATGGAAATAAATAAACCTGCACAAACATTAAAACTTAAATCATTTATTAACAAAATTCCAGACTGGGTTAAGGTAAAATGCCCTCATTTTATCTTTTGAAAAGGTATATTCTTTTTATAACAAAATAACGTCATTCGGTCTTACAGGTTTTCTAAAATGTCAAATACATTATTAGGTTTCATCTTCTTATTTTTGCAAAAAGAGATATTTTAGATAGCTTTTTTGATGTGACCGAAAGACCTGACAAGAATAATTTTAAGGAAGAAAAGTTTATTTTGGGATTCAAGATTTCAGAAGACTTAGTCCATAGATGGCCAACTCCATTGCTTTGGGCCAGAGGTAAGAAAGAACATTATGGAAGAAGGGTGTGGCTGGGAAAAGCAGCCCAAGACAACATAACAGGAAGCAGAGAGAGAGCTCTGCTCATCAAGATCTAAAGTATATACCCGAATGGCAGGCTCACAATGACCCACCTTCTCCATTTCTACTGGTATACCGTTACTGTCCAGTTAATCTCTGTCAGGGAATTAATGGCACTAATTAGGTTAAGGCTCTCATAACCCGATAATTTCACCTCTAGTCTTTCTTGCATTATCCCACACAAGAGTATTTTGGTGACACCTCCTATCTAAACCATAATAGGACACAAATAGCAAAAAAAAAAAAAAAAGGAAATATTTATTTATTTATTTTTATATTTTTTTATTGGTTGTTCAAAACATTACAAAGCTCATGATATATCATCTTTCATACATTTGACTCAATTGGGTTACAAACTCCCATTTTTACCCCAAATACAAATTGCAGAATCACATCAGTTACACACTCACATTTTTACATAATGGCATATTAGTGACTGTTGTGTTCTGCTACCTTTCCTATCCCCTACTATCCCCCCTCCCCTCCCCACCCATCATCCCTCTCTACCTCATCTGCTGTTGTTCAATTCTCTCCCTTGTTCCCCCCCCCTTTCCCCTCACATCCTCTTCTATGTAATTTTGTGTAACATTGAGGGTCTCCTACCATTTCCATATGCTTTCCCTTCTCTCTCCCTTTCTCTCCCCCCACTCATCTTTGTTTAATGTTAATCTTTTCCTCATGCTCTTCCCTGTTCTGTTCTTAGTTGCTCTCTTTATATCAAAGAAGACATTTGGCATTTGTTTTTTTAAGGATTGGCTAGCTTGGCTTAGCATAATCTGCTCTAGTGCCATCCATTTCACTGCAAATTCTATGATTTTGTCATTTTTTATTTCTGGGTAGTACTCCATTGTGTATAGATGCCACATTTTTAATCCATTCATCTATTGAAGGGCATCTAGGTTGGTTCCACAGTCTAGCTGTTGTGAATTATGCCGCTATGATCATTGATGTGGCAGTATCCCTATAGTACGCTCTTTTAAGATCCTCAGGGAATAGTCCAAGGAGGGCGATAGCTGGGTCAAATGGTGGATCCATTCCCAGCTTTCCCAGGTATCTCCATACTGCTTTCCAAATTGGCCTTACCAATTTGCAGTCCCACCAGCAGTGTACAAGTGTACCCTTTTCCCCACATCCTCGCCAACACTTATTGTTGTTTGACTTCATAATGGCTGCCAATCTTACTGGAGTGAGATGGTATCTTAGGGTGGTTTTGATTTGCATTTCTCGGACTGCTAGAGATGGTGAGCATTTTTAGAAAAGGAAGAGCAAAACATCAGCAAATGTAGTAGAAGACAAGAAATAATTAAAAGGAAATATTTATAATGAAAAAAGTAATCAAATATTTTATGAAGCAAAGCTGTGAACAAAACTATAATGATATATTCAAAGTAGATGATCATAAAAATAATTCAGTGGGAATTAAATCCACAAAAATAAGTAAATAAAAAAATTAAATACGTAAACATAGCTTTTGAAAATCAGTGAATAATAAATAGTCATCAATATAATTGACATAGTTGAGGAAGAAGCCAGGCTTTAATAAAATTTTCACTACTTCTGTGAATAAAGAAGGTAAAGTGTACAATATAAATTGGAATCAATATCACAATTTACAAATTTCTAACATTCTGTATCAAAAAAAACTCCCCAAAAGAACATCTTATATGTGTTATGTATGCTAAAATAATATATTTAGATATAAAAACTTAGAAAGCTTTTAAAACTGAAGAAGTAAGTTGAATAACTTATTCAAGAAGTTACAACACTGAATAGGAAGAATATATGGATAGGCATGCTTGGTATGTCACTGTGAAAGAGTAGAGAAATGAAAAAATATTTTGTAAATTTAAGTGAGAAAAATAAAAGAAAGTGATCTATGGAATAATAAGGATTGAGTGATGTTTTCAAGTTGAAAATATGAATGCCATAAATGAAGTGAATAATACCTTGAAGTGTTGACACTCAGTCTCCACAGATATGAATTTGTGACTACTGATCTTAGGGGAGGGGGTTGAACTCAGGGGCACTCGACCACAGAGCCACACCTGCAGCCCTCTTTTGTATTTTATTTAGAGACAGAGTCTCACTGAGTTGCCTAGCTCCTCACCTGTTGCTGAGGCTAGTTTTGAACTCTTGAATCTCCTGTCTCAGCCCCCCAGTGGCTGGGATTACAGACGTGGGCCATTGCACCATGCTCAATATTTATTCTTGATTCATTATCATCAATGTCATGCACAAGGGCATTATATAATTCACGCCTGAACTTGAAGGTTATGCAATGCATGTGTTTTCTTTATAAGACCCATAGCCGCTTTTGCATACTCAGGAACACTATGTAGAACTTTAGCATTGCCCTTGAAGAGTAATAGATGTCCATCAAAAGCACCAACATGAACAACATGGCACTAAATAAAAGGCAGAAAGGCAGTTGTTTACAGTGTGGGCACTGAAACCAGAAGGCAGAATGTCACCTTGTTTAACCTTGGCTGAGGATGCTTATATCTGGTGGCTGAAATTCTGTGCCATTGTAAATGTCAGTAAATAACCAGCCTTGAAGGTAGAATTAGTATTTGTTTTGAAATTGCAAATAAATTTTTAAAAGTAGGCAGATTCATAAGCACAAAATCCATTTCAGAATTCTCTATGTAACAAAAATCTCTCTCAACACCCTAGAATGAAAATTCTAAAAGTTCCAAAAAATTCAGGCTAATAATAATATATATGTAACAGTAATGATAATTTTAGGACAAACAAAGAAACTAACAAAATAAAATTTTCCCACTGAAGAAAATGATTCTGGATAGAATCAGAGAAATCAAAAAAGAGCTTCAAGTGTAACCTTTGTAGAATGTTAATTATAATATGAATATCAACAAGCATGCAAAAGTGATATATATAGAGAGAGGTGGGGGAACAAACATGAATATTCATTCATATACACACTTATATGTTTATATTACTTATGTGTATATATACAAATAAAAATATAAATTGAAAATCTTAAAACAAAGCTGTGTAAGTGGTGTTCTCTATAGATAACACTTTAAAATCCTTGAGCAGAGCATATAGTAGAGCGTATAGTAGAACTTACTTGCTTTTTGTATTGTCTTTACGTTGTACTCTCGAACTGGCTTTCAAAATTTAGTATGAAATAATAATATAAAATGCCCCATTTTAAATTTTACATGGATATACAAAAAATTCATATTTTGATATAATGAATTCAATAAAATACATCATTAAATTCATTTTCTTGTGTTTTATGCTTTAATTATACATACAAAAAATTAAATTAGCTGTGTGGCTGGCATCAGATTTCTGTAGATTAGGAGTACATAGGTGCTAAAAACTGAGATGACACATTCTTACCCTAGAGTTAACAGAAATACATTATTTGTTTGTCAGAGAAATAATTTTAGTAAACAAGTTCCCTTCTAATCTGGAAAGTGAGAAAATGAATAAATTTGAAAAATAGAAGTAATAAAACTTCCTACTATTTGATAAAAAATGTTTTGCATAGTATTTACATTGCAAATTCATGTACATCTTGTGTAAGAGTAAACAAAAATATTGCAGTTTCAAAGAAGCATTAAAAACTAGAAAATGAAAAAAAACATGGTTATGAAAGGTCACATGTGCCATGAATACTATTTTCAACATAATCTGAGCCATGGTGTTAATTATAAATCTGATCTGAATAACAGTGTGAATTATAAATAGTTATTGAATTAAAGCACTTACATTTCTGTCCTCAACATTAGACCTAGGATTGCCATCTCTCAAGTATTTAATGAAAATACTTTCTCTCTTACTTAGAATTAGATAGACTCAATTTCTAACATTTAATTTATTATTGTAAGGATAAGGAAATTGTAACTGAGAATCTCTATGCCTCCACTATGTACCAAGCAACAGTTAAACTGATCTTTTTTCTTAATTTTATTTTTTATTCATTCTAATTAGTTATACATGACAATAGAATGTATTTTGACACATCATACATAAATGGGGTACAACTTCTCATTTTTTTTTTTGGTTGTAAACACAGTTTGGACAATACCTGGATGTCATTCATGGTCCCTGAAAATTTATTTACTCTGCCATAAAGCTTTCCCATTCCCTTTGTCATATTTCTATCATAAAAATTCTACTGTATATACTTACATTTAAAAATATATCATTACCAGTGGTAATGTGTGTTAGTCAAATTAGCTCAAAATTTAGCAACTAAATATATCTAACTCAATAATCTTCCTAGTAGCTCAGACAATGTATGATTTGCAATTGCATTATACAAGTTAATCTCAAAACACCACAACTATCATTGCTGTAGTCATTTTTCTCTAATTAGAGCACAACCTGCATTGTTATTGCTTTAACTGAAGATCAATTTCTTCATCATTGAATTACATAAAGCCCTGAGAGGGATAATACTTATTATCCTTGTCTTGGATTTGCTAGAGTAAATGTTAAATGCAGTACCTTATCTTTAATCTGGGAGTAGATCTGACAGCTGGGAAACCATGAGACTAATTTCTTATTCCTTTATCTGTTATTGTAAAATGAAGAGGAAGGTAAGTTCTGGTTGAGCTAAAAACAAATTTGTCTTTGTTTTGACAACAGAAATAGCTAATGGAGTCCCTAATCATCATCACAAATTTACAAAAAAACAAAGTAAGAGGCTCAACAAATTATCAATAAATACATTCTGTGCAAAACTTCCCTTCACAGAATGCAAAACTCTGAACCCTTTAAATGTGTATTTTTCTCAATAGATCTGCTGCCCCTGTGAAGGATCTCCCAACTGAGAGAATTTGCTATTTATCTGCATAGTGTTAGCAGAGATCTTCCTGCTTCACAGTTGTTAGAATCAAACTCATCCTCTTTTGAGTTGAGACACACTCTTTCTGTGCATGGTCCATGCAAAACCTGAGCATTGTTTGAATACCAATGCTTAAGTGTTTCTGCTGCAATTAAACCTGCTTTATTGGGTAAATTTTGTTTCAAGAGACCCTTCCTGGATTAGGCAACATATTGTCAGATGTGCAATTCAGTCTGAGAATTCCTCTGCCCAGTTCTGTTTCCTCCCTACTCTTATCACTAGAGTGAGATCTATTTCATCATCTACAAATTTTGCTTTAAAAATAGATACCACACAAGGTTGAGATTGAATTTGTTTTCAACATAGCCATTTATAGAATGAAATTCAGATTCTTGATTTTATTTTTTTGCCATATTACAGGATGTAAAGCTCTCAGTAAACATGGAGGTTTTGGGGTCATATATACTATTGTTAAACTTGAATTTCAAGTCACTGAATTCATCTTTTTCTTCCCCCACTTTGTTCAATAACATTATTATCAGCCAGTCAGTATCATTATACACAATTATATAAACATGTTTGAAGATTTCATATACATGGCCATATAGAACTTGCCTCTCATTAATATTTGATTAGGTGTACATATTGGTAGTATTTTCTGCATATCTATTGCCTATCACCACATAACACTATACAGTATTGTGACTGTCTTTACAATGGAAATAGGATCACTGATGTCTTTCAATCTAATCACATAGAATCAATTCTGAATTCTTGAAATCAATTCAGAAAATCCACCCTTAAGATTCTGTTCTTTTAGAACCACCCTCTAAAAAAAATATGTAATAGGGTTCTCCTGATAAATGCAACCAAATAATGTGTATTTTTGTGTACTTCTGTAGTGAACATTGGGGAATAATCTCCTCTTTTCAAATAAAACACTCTAAAATTAATGTATTCAAAAATACAACAATTAGTTGATAATATTGACACTAATTATAAGAGGTAAAAGTTCACTTTCTAATCTGAAATTTTGACCAAGCTATTTTAATTAATTTAAATTATTATTATTATTATGGAGCATGCACTTCTCAAAACCTTTGTGTGTAGCCAGGGAAGTGGGGTGCTGGGTCAAATCCAGAGTTCACACAAGGTAAGCAAGAACTGAACCACTGAAATTTACTCCAAGGCCTCACAGTCTTTGGAAACCCTCAGCTCTTCATGTTTGGAGAATAGAACCAATTGGCTTTCCCATTCCAGATAGTCTCTTAATTCATGAACTATTTAATTTCCTGTCATTACTTTTTATAATCACCATGAATCACTTTATACTTTGGGTTTGTTAAATTAGTGTTCTCTAGTGATATTCAAGGACAATAGTTTGAAGAATGCTCAAATATAATTGAGTGCCTCAAGCTTGGAGTGAGGCACACATTTGTAGTTTTGAAAACTATATCTTTCTGCTAACATTTTGTCAAAAGAACTTAAAATTAAAACAACCCAAAATACCAAAATCCTATTTTACATCCTCTGCCTCTAGCGTAACAGCCTCATTAGGCACGTAGATTGCCTTTCCGCTTGTCCTAGGTGATGGCCTATAAATAGTTTTCCACTGCATAAAATTGGTCGCCATCTGTCCAGCTTTTGCTATCAGTTTCCTCTTCATTTTCCAACTTTACAGAAAACATTTGATATTTTTGGTTTTGTTAAATTAGTGGTCCCTAGTGATATTCAAAATTGAGAGTCTGAAGTGTGTTCCTCTACAATTGATAACCTCAAGCTAGGAGTGAGGTACACATTCTCATTTTTGAGAACTATGTCCTAACCCAGGGAGGTTTAATGACTACTCTTTCTGAATGAATAGAAAGAGAACATAGCCTGGGAAATACAATATTTTCTTCACCAATCCTACAATTCTATTTTATTTTTATTTCCCTTTGATAAACTATGGTTCTGACTTTAGTTTTCAAAAATACTTTACTTGAAATATTGTACTAAACTCCTTTATTTTCATTGTCTACCTTTCTAGTGCACCAAATGATGATTATCCATATAGGAAAAACATGTCATGTGTGCTAATATCCATTATGGTGCTTTGTTTTCACAATACTCCTAATTTTATAAAAGATAAATTTGTTCTATTAATAAAGAAGGTAAAATTGTCATAATTCACAAGAAGTGTGTGTGGTAAGGGTGGAATTTAAAACTCAGGTTTTTCTGATTATTAATGAATGTTCTGTATAGTTCATAATGCTACTTGTTTTTTTTTTTTTTTTTTTTTTTTTGGTACCGGGATTGAATTCAGGGGCACTTGACCACTGATCCACATCCCCAGGTTGATTTTGTATTTTATATAGAAACAGTGTCTCACTGAGTTGTTTAGCACCTCCATTTTGCTGAGGCTGGTTTAAACTAAGAAACCTACTGTCTCAGCTTCCCAAGCAGCTGGGATTACAGGCTTGTACCACAACCCCTGGTTGAAATCCTACTTTTAACCAACCCATTGCTACATCTTCATTTCCAACATTAAGAGTGTATCAGTTTATACAGTGATCTTTATACATTTTTTCCAAACTTTACTACCAATTTATAACTTTTAAGTCCTAGCAGTCTTGCCACCTGTCCTTACTTTAAATTTCCTCATTATCACAACGTTGCAAATCTCTAACCCAAATACACTGATTTTTACCTTTTGTCAAAGAACATCTCTTCTACTCTGCTCCCCATTGTGCAAGTTTTTAATCATTGACCTATTTCAGGGGATCATATGCAAAGTAAGGTGGATTATTACAATCAGAATCATGATAAACCTCATCCAGGATAATATACGAAAAAGAATTCTATAATGCAATCATGCCAATAGAAAAACAAATGTGCTAGAGTTAGTAGGTAAAAAATAAGTAGAGACTTTAGAATTTCTCTTCTGCTCTGGAATTCAGCAGCTACAGAAGACCATTTACCCCAAGTTATGAGGCAAGAGTCTACTAAACTGGTCCAAAGTCAAATTTATTTCAATTAATAGCACTGACATATTCTTCTAATTAGTTTTGATTGAATTTTTGGAATAAACTTGCAGCTTTAAATCTCTTTTTCTCCAGGACCAATCATGTAATTAGATGTAGCTCTGCTTCTATAAAACTTTTGTTATTTCTCTCATATTCAGTCTTATACCTACTGTCTTAAGAAACTTAACTACTTTTATGCAGATTGCTGCAATTACCTCTTACCTATTCTTTGTGCTATCATTGTTGATTTTCTATAGTTTCCCCAGCTCCTATAATTATTTTCAATGGAAAAAACATCTTATAATCTTTCCAGCTGAAAATTCAAGACACTTGATCCTTTACCTTGTGAATAAAGTAGAGACTTGTACCCTAATACTTCTTAATGAAAGCTGGGGAGAGCTTACTACAAGTTCCTGGGAAAACTTCTCCATTTTAAATACACACACACACACAAACACAGGGTAAAACATCATTGTCTTCTTCTTTACAGTGTTTAATTGTATTTGCATGCAGCACCTGGTGCTGTTTTAGAAAGCTCTGTTCCTGAGTGTATTTTCTGTCATGAAGATAATGACAGCCGAAACTGTAAAAAAAAAAAAAAAAACACACACATTTTTGACAATGTTGAATCAGTGAACTCACTCTACAACTTTTGCTCTTCCAATATCATTATAGATATATGTATATACATATATATATACACACACAAACACACACACATAGAGTTAACAATGTGTTGTTGAAGCCACCAGCAGTTGGTGGCATACACACACACACACATATAATCGTGTGTGTGTGTTTGTGTGTGTGTGTTTGTGTGTGTGTGTATAATTATATATGTGTGTGTGTATAATACTTTTTTCAGGTAACACTAGCCAGTGTTACTGAGATATGACATACATTTCATTTTGCTGGTGCTCCTTCTGCTCCTTCATTCTAGGATGCCAAGCCGTATCCACCAGCACCAGATAACTAGAATAAATTTCATGCTGCACTATTCAATTTAAACAAAAGAAATTAACAAGCTTCCCTTTATTGCCCTGACCTTATGTGTTCTCTATTTGTTCACACTTTTAAAATTTTAAAATTCTTGAGGCATCTGTCAATGTATGCAGAATGTAGTATTGTTTCTACTGACCTGATTTTGCAAAGCCACACTCCTACTTAAAAATTTTTGTTTTCATAGAGCTTATTTAATCTCTCTTACTCTCAGATTATCATTTTAAACATGGGCATAATAAATACTTTTTCTCTGCTGAGTTCTTTTAAATATTTAATTCCAGTTCTGCCCTGAAAATATGAAAAATTTTAAAGAAATACAGCTAAGGTTTACAAATATTTAAAATGTGAACATTTATAGCACCTACTTAATAGGTTTTTCTCAAGGACCAAATTGCTTAATGTAGGCAAAATACCTACAACAGTGTTTGGTATTTGGCAACACTTTCTAAATTTTTCTATTAATAGTGATACAGTATCTAATAGTATTTTCTTGATAAATAGAAACTGTTATCATTTTTCCACCATGCTTTTACATTTATTTTATTGATAATTTTTTTACTTACCTAGATAAGATTTCTTACTTCACTGAAAATAAGTTGACATTAGAAATTATCAAGCAAGTTGTTCCACCATATATATTTAAACACAATGCTCATAGAAAGATCTCAGTAGATATTTTTATATTATATATATTTTTCAAATCGTATGAATTAAAGTACGATATAATTCTGAAAATAAATCTTTAAGATTTATTGGTTCAATATTAAGAAAAATGAAAGCTGTCATTCAGATGCTTGCAAAAATAACAGAACTGAATCAATATAATTTTACATTGATAAAGGAATGACCAAATAAATCGTGCTACATTTATCCAAAAAATAAATCTAACAATAATTATATAGAAGGGTGTTTTAAGGCACAGTTTTTTATTTTAGTTATGTATGACAATACCAGTATATGAAAAAAAGAATTGTCAATTAAATATACCCTATTATACTCCAAGGTCTCATGTCATGGCACAAGGACCACATGAAGAAGCACCAGGTTAGTGGAGTAGGAAGGAGAAAAAAACATAATCAAGATTCTTTATTCAATTCTTATAAGAAAGAATGGTAGGGCAGGTGAAAAGTTTTAATATTTGCTTGTTTGAATAATTTCTACAGATTCTGGAGCATCTGAGTTATGTCTAAGATGGTCCCGAGTTGATGTGGACAGGGGACTACTGCTCTTGTGTATGAGAGCTCCATAAAGAAGGCAGTTGGGAACATGGGCTCTGGAGTGGTAGAGTTTCATATGAAAGGTAAGATTTCAGGAAAAAAAATCTTTGCTGATATTAGAAAATTAACTAATACTGAAAAGGAAAGTCTCTCCAGGATCACCGAGGCCCTAAGTTGTCAAAGCATGCAACATATATACTTGAAAACAGGGTTACTATAAACACAGAGAACAACATGGCATACAGTAAAAATCCAAGTGGTTATAATGCAACTTGGAGTAAGAATATGATTAACCTGCCAGGCATGTTGGCACATTACTGTAATTTCTATGAGTAGGGTGGGCTGCACATTCAAGGTCAGCCTGGACAATTTAATGAGACCTTGTCTCAAAATAAAAGATGAAATGGTTGGAGATATAATTAAGTGGTACAAGTGCCCCTGGGTTTAAGCCCCAGTACTGCAAATAAATAAATGAATAAGGTTAACCTGCCACTGATCTGCCATAGAAGGAGATATATTGATATATCACCTGCTGTTATATATTTATATCTTCTTACAATATAAAACATGTATATATATCATTTCTGAAGAGTAAATACAAGTGTGTGTGTATGAATTAAATACATAGACATATATAATTATACACATATTTTAATTTTTGTTAGTTTAATAATAAAAAAGTTAGGTATAGAAATGCAAGTGCCACATAATCTTATTCATATGCAGAATATTAAAAAGTTAATCTTATGGAAGTTGAAAGCCTAATGATGGAGCTCAAAGAGTAGAGAGAGTAGGAGGTAGAGGAAATTGGAAAAAGTTGATTAAAATACTAAATTATAGTTAAGAGTAAGAAGTTCTCATGTTCCTTTGCCTTGTAGGAAGACTATAGATAACAATAGTCTGTGGTATAATTTTAAAAAACTATAAGAAAAAAAAATTAAATATTGTCACCAAAAATGCATGATAATTGAGGAGAAAGAAATAGTTAGCTGATTTAAACATTGTACAGTCTGTACATCAAAACTACACATGGTACCCCACAAAATATATGATGTATATGTACCTGCTAAAAATAAAAACAAATGGAGTCAGTAAAAAAAAATTAAAAAAAGTAAGAAAAAGGGGTAAAGAAAAAGGATTTATAGGGGCTGGGGTTGTAATAGAACACTCACCTAGCGCGTGTGAGAACCTGGGTTGGATCCTCAGCACCACATAAAAATAAATAAATAAAATAAAGGTATTGTGCCCAACTAAAACTAAAAAATAAAGATTTTTTAAAAAAGGAATTACAATAAAACTGCCACTAATATATTGGTCTTCTGTTGGTATTAGTGTGAGATATAATAAGACCAAAATTAAAATATTATATTTTTAATTAGAGATTTTAGGTAATAAACATTTAAAGTGAACATAGACAGTTTAGTTCTATTTAACACAAATTAATAGTAAATTTAAGCAATAAAATTAGAGAAGTTAAAACATTCAGAAGGATTCTATACCAGATTTCTTACATTTAGATAGATTTTGTTCAATATAACCCAAACTACATGTACTAACATCATCATTATTATTAACAATTTAAAAATATTAAACAGTAAGATTTCAGAAAAGTTTGTTCCTATCTGAACTGGTTCTCCCATTTTCTCTAGAGACAATAGTCGTAGTAAACTGCAAGCATCCTCTTATTCATTCCCTAAAAACTGACAAAAGTTATGGTGCTCAGAACTATAGAAAGCTCACTTCAGCTTGCCTCCCATACTCACCTGATCAGGGCAGTCAACAAATCCTTGGTGGTCCTCATATACACACAAAACACAGTTTTGCTTAAGACAAATCACTATCTTCATTCTGTAAACCATAATTCCCCAAAAAGTAAATTATAAGAACTATTAAATATCTTCCCAAATTAGACATGATGTCATATTAAATTCTTATTGTTTACAATGTGGTCTGCATTTTATCCTTGAAAATATATCTAGCAACTATTCTTTTCTCATTATTGAATGAAAATAAACATTACATTGAATAGTTTGTCATTCATATTTCCAAATGTTTGTATAAATAAGTAAATTTGGTTGAAATTAATTATCATTTATATCACTAAATAGTCTATGCTAGCCTTATGTTCATTCTCAGAAATAGATGGAATTAAAAGGGAAAGTAAACACACAGACAGTGCATTTGAGCTCATAGCTAGTCTTTACAAACAGCAGTAATTCTAAAAAACTATAGCTCAGAAAATTGGAAGTAGTATTTTATGTTAAAATAAAAATGCATAGTTCATTTATCAATCAGGTTTGATGGTTCTGGTGCTGAATATCTTTAACGGTCCACACCCCATCTGATAGAGAACAAGGACATTGGCTTACTTTCCTCGACTTCACCCTCTTTCAGCAGGAACTAGCTTGGAGATCTCATCAACCATGTTTCCATAGGAATGGAATGTAGAAATTGACAGTGGGCAATTTAACAGTGGTCCACTTTATGCCACTGCGACTTATTTTTTAAATGGATGTGTTTTTTTCCTCTTCCTGTCTCCCTGCTCCTTCCTAATCTCTACCCCTCCCTAATCTCAAGGGAACAGGATTACCTTTCTTCCCTATCCTAGGCAGATTTATCTACCCTTGAGTATACAGTCTGTAGAAATAAAGCAATCCAGACTTTGGGGATGACACCAGAAGATGTCAGAAAAGACTGTTTCCCAAATTAACAAGGGAATTACAACTCCAACAAAGAACAGGTAGAATGTAGCCCTTAAAAGCCCCCTCTTTAAAAGCCCCCTCATCCTACTGTTGTGCAGAATCACATCATTTGAGACAAACATCCTGTGTGTTTCTCCTTTGGTAGAAAGCAAAACGTCTTATTTTTCCTTTTTCTTTTTTTCTTTTAATTTTTAATTTATATATGACAGTGGAATGCATTGCAATTCTTATTACACATATAGAGCACAAATTTTCATATATCTGGTTGAATACAAAGTATATTCATGTCTTCATACCTGTACTTTGGATAATAATGATCATCACATTCCACCATCAGTTCTAACCCCATGCCCCCTCCCTGCCCTCCCAACCCTCTGCCCTGTCTAGAATTTGTGTATTCATCCCATGCTCTCCCTCCCTACCCCACTATGAATCAGCCTCTTTATACAGAGAAAACATTCTGAACTTGCTTTTTTTTTTTTGAGATTGGCTAACTTTACTTAATATTATCTTCTCTAACTCCATTCATTTTCCTGCAAATGCCATGATTTTTATTCTCTTTTATTGCTGAGTAATATTCCATTTTGTATATATGCTACATTTTTATCCATTCATCTATTGAAGGGCATCAAGGTTGGTTCCACAGTTTAGCTATTGTGAATTATGCTGCTATAAATTTTGATGTGGCTGTGTCCCAGTTAGTATCAAAATCAAGACTGTAGCACCAGATGTAATCTATTTTTTTTTCTATTTTGGTTTCCCACATGATTATGTATCACACATGTGAAGTGATCTCAAGGTCAGATATATATGGATTTATACAATATACAATATGCATGTAGACATTCTCAGGTTAGATCTTGGTTGTGTTTCCTCTATCATTTGCTGAAATTGCATGGGTAATGTGATGTTTGTGGGTGTCCTCTCTCTACCTGGAGCAGGAAACCATTCATCTCCCAGCAATATATCTCCCATGGAAACAGAAAGAGGACAGAAAGACTCAGGAAATGTATACAAAATTCCCTTTTTTGAAGGGTTAACGGTACCTAGCATAAACAATAAGAATACAGAGCTCATTGATTTAAAGGAATGAAACAGAGTACACATATGTCATGTAAAGATCAATGTAACATAAATTGAGCAAATTAGGTCCATATGGAAAGGCAAAAAAATTGAAAACCCTGCAGGAGCAAAGCAATTTTAGGGCACATCATCTAAAGCCATTAGGTTCAGTCTCCACCTGTGCTGCACATTAAAGAGGTCTATAATTGCTGAAATGTCTTTGTCTCTGTGTGTGTTTTTCCAACAAAGAAAAAGACAATGGAGCTGTGTCCAGTAGAGCTGTTTACAAGCTAATTGTGGAAGTCATTGAGGTGAGAGCTGAAGAAAAAGAGAGGCAAAAATCAGCATTTCATTACTTAGGACTCCAAAAAGACTGATTTTTTCCTAAGTCCCTGTGGGGAGAATTTCAAGACATTGCTGGTATTTAATTGCTTTTTGCAGCATTTACCTCTGCTGCCAGGCTTTGCATCCCTTTATGTTGGTCTCAAAACAACACTGCCAAGGCCACTCCTATTCCTTTTTTCATAAGACAGTTCATTGAAAATTGTCCTATCACTAGCTCAAGGGCAAATGTGTGTCTTGACTCTTGTTGGTGACAAGATCCTCCTTAAATTCCTTTCCTTGGGTGTCATTACCTTGTTAGATGTGTGCAGTGGACTCCTAGCACACAGTTTCAAAAGGATCCAATTCTAATCCAAGTGAGTGATTCTTTACAATGGATTAAGAATCTCTTCCCTTAATTGTTCAAACTAAATGACACACAGGAAATGAGTCATTTCTATTGAGTTTCATTTTTACTGCTGCAATCTTACCTGAGTTTAATTTCTACTGGTATATTTTCTATCCATAAATATGCATTTAGAAGTTCTAATGACAAGTACCATAGATTTAGTAGAGCTTCTTTAGACAGCTAAAGTTTGAGGGGCTGTCCAATTCTACTTATTATACTTCCTTCCTTCCAAGACAGTGAGCTTCACAAAATACTTCTATTATAAGAATATGAAGTTTTAATATAATTCAAAATCAATTTTTTTCAAGGACTCTACATTATTGGTAACCACATAGGACCTTCAACCTCCAACTAAGTTGATCATTACTTGGATTTTCATGAGTGACAATTTTTCGATCCCATTACTCCATTTATGAATTTTTATGAAGTCAGTTTTGTGTATTTGTCCACCATAAAGTGAGAATTCTAAAGTTGAACAAACTTGGGTTCCTTGTTCAACTCAGCAATGCAGACTACATGTTATATGGAATCATGGGTTATTTCACTTAGAACATGTTATATAGGACTTAATATTGAATTTGGACTGTAGGTGAAGGTTTGAGGAAAGTTTTTAGTGAGAATGGTGTTTCTTTGTACTGCATAGAGTCAGCAAGTGGGGATAATTCTATGACTGGCTATCTTATTTTTACCTGGAAGAAGAGAGGATAAAAAACAAGGATATAGCTGTCATTTAAAAGAAGTAGTCACAATTTATATTGGGCAGAAGAAAAGGGATGTTTTGGATCTTATGTTAACATCTGCCACAATGTTCCAATTTTGATTTGCTTTCAGACAGAACTATGGAGTACTCTTATTTATTTATTTATTTATTTATTTATTTATTTATTTATTTTCTGTAATGGGGATTGAACTCAGTGGTACTAGATCTCTGAGCCATGTTCCCAGCCCTATTTTGTATTTTATTTAGAGACAGTCTCACTGAGTTATACTTAGCACCTTGCTTTTGCTGAGCCTGGCTTTGAATTTGTGATCCTCTTGCCTTAGCCTTATGAGCCACTGGGATTATGGGTTTGCACATTACACCTGGTAGTACATTTGTTTTTATCTTACTAAATTATCAACAGAGTGACCTTGTTTGATGTTGACGTTCTGTGAAGTCTTTATGATCCACAGAAAACCAAAGCCTAACTGCTTTGTTTGGCCAGCACCCACATACTATAGACCACTTTTCTCTTTCTCGGTACAAATAAGTTTCATGATTTTCTTTAATAAAAAGTTACATTCACATATAATAGTTGTAAAATAACAATTGAAAAATTGAAATTTTTCTATAGAAGTATATAATGCGTGAAACCCACAATCCAGACAATGAGTTCACTGGGTGTCTCCAAGTTTCTGCCTGCCCTTTGGCATTCTTGCCTCCTGCTTCTTCCTGGACCCACCTCATCCAAGAACCACAGATCTGCATTACTTGATATGTAGTAGTTGGTGTTTTCTGGAATTCAACATAAATTGAATCATATTATAATAAGCATCTATTTCCTGGAAGGGGATGATCTAGTTTCTTCCCTCAGCATAATGACTTTGAGAGTTACTTGTATTTCTCATATACACCAATGCCTCATTAATTTTATTGTTGATAAATACTCAACCTTATGAATATACCACAACACTTTTTTCTATTCACTCATGGAACTGTGATAAATGAAGGATCTGTATATTGATGCACAAATCTTTGTATTCTTATTTTCCTATTCCTCAGAAAACATCTAGGAAATCTGGTTCATGTGGCATTTATATGCTTAAGTTTTGAAGAAGGCCAATTTTTTTTCATATATGATATTATTTTAAACTTCTACCAATAGTATTTGAAAGTTTATTTCTTTTGAATATCTCATTATTTGGTTTAGTTTATATTTCAATTTTCATGATTGTCCTAGGTGTATAAAAGTGCCTCATTGTAGTTTTAATTTGCATTTGACTAATAAGCAACAACACTGAAGATTACTTCATGCACATGTTTACTATCACTATTGTCGATGCACACCCAAATTGGATGACTATTTAATGTTCCTTGTTTTCTTAATGTTCTTTTTCTTTATTTTACTTTGTTTTTATTGATTAATTAATTTTAACTTGGTATATATGACAGCAGAATGCATTTCGATTCGTTGTACACAATTGCAGCACAAATTTAATTTCTATGATTGTACAGGATGTATTATCACACCGTATGTGTTGTCATACATGTACCTAGGGTAACTATGTCCATTTCATTCCACCATTTTTCCTGTTCCCATCCCCCATCCCTACCTTCCTTCCCCTTTGCCCAATTAAAGTTCCTCCATTTTTCCCATGACCTTCCCTGTTATGGATCAGCAAGCACTTATCAGAGAGAACATTCAGCCTTTGATTTTGGGGATTGGCTTATTTTACTTAGCATGATATTCTCCAACTCTATCTATTTACCTGAAAATTCCATAATTTTGTTCTCTTTTAATTCTGAGTAACATTCCATTGTATGTATGTATGTGTATATATATATATATGTATATATATATATATATATATATATATATATGTATATATATATATATATATATATATGTATATATATATATATATATATATATATATATATATATATATCCATTGCGTATTCTTTATTCATCTATTCACGGGCATCTAGATTGCTTCCACATTTTAACTATTGTGAATTGAGCTGCTGTAAAAATTGATGTGGCTGTGTTACTATAGTACGCTTATTTTAAGCCCTTGGGGTATAGATCAAGGAGTGGGATAGCTGGGTCAAATGGTGGTTCCATTCCAAGTTTTCCAAGGATTCTCCATATTGCTTTACATATCGGTCGCAACAATTTGCATTCCCACTAGCAATGTATGAGTGAACTCCCCCTGCCCACATCCTCACCAGCATTTATTGTTGTCTCTATTCTTTATAAATGTCATTCTGACTGGAGTGAGATAAAATCTTAGGGTAGTTTTGATTTTCATTTCTCTAATTGCTAGAGATAGTGAATATTTTTTTCATATATTTGTTGATAGAATGTATATTTTCTTCTGAAAAGTGTCTGTTCAGCTCTTTAGACCATTTATTGATTGGATTGTTTGATTTTTTGGTGGTAAGGTTTTGAGTTCTTTATATACCCTGAAGAATGGTGCTCTATCCAACATACATGTGGCAAAAATTGGGTCGCAAAATGTAGGCTCTCTCTTCCTCTCATTGATGGTTCCTTTTGCTGAGAAAAAGCTTTTTGGTTTGAGTCCATCCCATTTATTAATTCTTGATTTTGTTTCTTGTACTTTAGGAGTCTTGGTAAGGAAGTCAGGGCCTAATCCCATGTGACGAAGATTTGGGCCGACTTTTTCATCTATTAGGCACAGGATCTCTAGTCTAATTCCTAGGTCCTTAATACACTTTGAGTTGAATTTTGTGCATGGTGAGAGAGAGAGATGTTTAGTTTCATTTTGCTACATGTGACTTTTCTGTTCTCCCAGCACCATTTGTTGAAGAGGTTATCTTTTCTCCAATGTATGTTTTTGGTGCCTTTGTCTCATATGAGATAACTTATTTATGTGGGTTCATATTTGTGTCTTCTATTTTGTACCATTGATCTAAACGTCTATTTTGGTACCAATATTATGCTGTTTTTGTTACTACAGCTTTGTAACATAGTTTAAGATCTGGTATTGTAATGCCTCCTGCTTCACTCTTCTTGCTAAGGATTACTTTGGCAATTCTGTGTCTTTTATTTTTCCAAATGAGTTTCATGATTGCTCTTTTTATTTCTATAAAGAATGATGTTGGGGTTTTAATTGCAATCATATTGAAGCTGTATAGCACTTTGGGTAGTGTGGTCATTTTGACAATATTTATTTTTCCTATCCAAGAGCATGGGAGATCTTTCCATCTTCTAAGGTCTTCTTTAATTTCTTTCTTTAGTGTTCTGTAGACTTCATTATAGAGGACTTTTACCTCCTTTGTTAGGTTGATTCCCAAGTGTTTTATTGATTGATTGATTGATGGATGGATGGATTGAGGCTATTGTGAATTAGGTTTTCCTAATTTCTCTTTCAGAGGATTCAGCAATGATATTTAGAAATGCATTTGATTTATAGGTTTTGATTTTATATTTTGCTAATTTGCTGAATTCATTAATTAATTATAGAAGTTTCCTGGTGGAGTTTTTTTTTTATCCTTCAAGTATAGAAAAATATTGTCAGCAATTAATGAGAGTTTGAATTCTTTTTTTTTTCCTATTTGTATCCCTTTAATTTCTTTCATCTAATTGTTCTGACTACAGTATCAAGGACTATGTTGAATAGAAGTGGTGAAAAAGGGCTTTCCTGTCTTGCTCAGTTTTTAGAGGGAATACTTCTATTTTTTTTCCAGTTAGACGTTTGCCTTGGGTTTAGCATAAATAGCTTTACAATGTTGAGGTATGTTACTATTGTCCCTAGTTTTTCTAGTGTTTTAAACATGGAGGGGTGTTATATTTTGACAAATGTTTTCTCTACACCAATTGATGCTATCATATGATTCTTAATCCTTAAGTCTATTGATGTGATGAATTATATTTATTGATTTCCATAGGTTGAACCAACCTTGCATCCCTGGAATGAACCCCACTTGAACATGGTTCACTATATTTTTAATATTTTTTGTATGCAATTTACCAAATTTTATTGAGAATTTTTGCATCAATGATTGCTTTGTGGCATAAAGTATGGTCTATTTTAGAGAAAGATTCATGTGCTGCTGTGAAGAAAGTATATTCACTCATTGATGGATGGGATATTTTATATATGTCTGTTAAGTCTAAATTATTGATTATATTATTGAGTTTTATAGTTTTTTGGTTTAGTTTTTGTTCGGAAGGTCTATTCAGTGGTAAGAGAGGTGTACTAAAGTTACCCAGTATTATTGTGTCGTGGTCTATTTGGTTGTTTCATTTGAGAAGGGTTAGTTTGACATACATAGATGCCCCATTGTTTGGGGAGTTGATATTTATAATTGTTATGTCTTGTTAATGTATGAATATCCCTTAAGCTGTATAAAATGTCCATCTTTATTCCTTTTCACTAGCTTTAGTTTGACTTCTACTTTATATAATATGAAGATGGAAACCTCTGCTTGTTTACGTGGTCCATGTGAGTGGTACTTTTTTTCCTACCCTTTCACCTTCATTCTGTGAGATGAGTCTTCTTCAGTCACCTTTCCTGTGAAATCAGTCTCTTGAAGGCAACATATTGTTGGGTCCTTTTTTTTTTAAATCCAATCTGTCAGTCTATGTCTTTTAATTGATGAGTTTAGACCATTCATATTCAGGATTATTATTAAAATATGATTTGTACTTCCAGACATTTTGATTTATTTTTGGTTTTTAAATTGACTTGGTGTCTCCTTTGATTGGCCTTTCCTTTCGTGTAGAAGTAATATTTTGCCACCTGTATTTGTTTCCTTATATATTTGTTGGTGTGATCAATGGTTGTCTTTATTTGCTCTCTGTGTCTTTGTTGTAGTAATCATTTTTGCCTATATTTGCCTAGTTAGGTCATACTTTAATTCACAGATCATTTTAATTATATACATTCTGAACTCCTTCTCTGACGTTTCATCAACTGTGCTTGTCCATGGATTCTGTTATTGTGATATCCGGTTTGTTTGGGGCACTTTCTTCCTTTGTTTTTTCATGTTGTCTATGTGTCTTTCTTTCTTGCAGTGCAGATCTGAAGTATTCCAATTTCTACCCTAATCTTGTAGTATCCACGCAATTTAACTGTACCTCACCTTGGTGTTGGGCTTTAAGACATCCTCTGTGTCCCACAATGAATGCTATTCCAACTAAAGGTGGTGGAGGCTATAGCAGAGGTAACTTGAGATAGCAGTAGGGGTGTCCAAAGATGGATGCAACCACTTTCAATGATGGGGCTGAAAGTGTGAGTCTTATACTGCTTTGGGATGCTACCTGTTTGGAGATTCAGCTGCTTCTAGGCTACTGCATGAGGAAGGCCATGTCCATGGCCTGTGTCTGGGCACTGGTGTGGATATGCTGGTCAGTGGGGCTTTTTAAAAAAGTTTTAGTTATTGTTACTAATGTCCTTAATCTGGTTACACATTTTTTAACTGATATTTGAACTGCAATTAATTTATATTGTCTCAGCCTTCATCTAAGATTGTCTTTTTAAGAGAAGAAATTCATTATTGTGCGATCTCATTTATAAAGTATAAATTTATACAGTTTAATTTTTTCTCACATAAAAATATTGGACTAAACTAAGGTCATAAATGTATTCTCTCATGCTTCACTGTACATGTTATAGTTTCTAGGTTAACATATATACAATCTATTTTGAATTTAATTACTTATACATATGATATAGATCAAGATCAATTTATTTTATATAGTTCCAACATTATTTCTGGTGAATAATATTCTTTCATTCTTTCATCACTGAATTGTCTATATAACATTTGTAAAAAATTAGATTCCATGTACATATACATATATATAGATGTATTATATATGAGTGATGTTTTAAGCTTGTTTTTATATACATACATATGTATATATTAATATATTTAAACTATTTTTTTATCTTTAGGCCAATATTAAACATGGTATCAGTTCTTATACCATTATAAGAAACTAGAAATGAGCCTGGTAATTTTCCAATATATCTTTTGAAATGAGTTACAAAATTACAAAATGATACAGAAATCATATAGAAAATTTCCAAATATGTCACACTCAGTTTTGTATTATTAACAAATTATATTTGTCAATATTGAGCCAATATTAACTTTCTTATAAATTTAGGTACATATTTTATTTATATTTACTTAGTTTTCTCTTAATATTCTTTTTCTATTTTAAGTCCTGATCTTGAGTATCACAATTACATTTAGGTGTCATGTCTTCTTAAGCTCTTTGTAGCTGGCACAACTTTTAGACTTTCAGTGATTTTGATGATTTTGACAATTTTACTTAATACTAGTGAGGTATTCGTGGATTTTCTATCAGTTGAAATTCTACTAATTGATAAATTGATTGAGTCATAATTAAACAAGGATTTTGTATAATAGGAGAAAGAGAACATATTATTCTCATCACAATTATCTATGAGTGTGTAAAATAAACAGGACATTGTTTTTTATTTCAACCTTCATCATCTGGCTGAAGCAGTCTTTTCTAGAGTATTGTCTTCTATAGAGGTATAATTTTTCTGCACCTGCCATACTGTTCTTTCTAAACAAAGTCAACATACAAAGACTGCAATAACTACCATGGTATTATGTGGTTCTTCTTAAGGGAGAAAAAACTCAATAAATTATTTAAAAATTTTCTGCACTAAATATTTGCCACTTTCCTCCAGTTTGTTTAACCCATTTTATACTGCTATGTCTGGTGAAAACCTACTTTCTACTTTAAATTATAATTTAATATTGCTATGTTTATTCTGTTGTACAAATTATTTCAGATTTTGGGTAGCACCTCTCTCCTTCTGTCACACACAGCTCTATTTTATGGATTTCTTTTAAGCAACTTTTTACTGTTTGGCACTATAAAATTCAAGTGACCTATTTTAAATGTTCTCTGCCTAAGTCCTGAAATCAGACATTTTTTTTTGCAAGATAATCTGATTTCTTTTAATTATAATGGTATTAGAAGACAAAGTCTGATTGTGGGATATACTAATTCCAATATACATTTAGTGTTTATTCATGTATTTAATGAGGAAATAGTTTTTATTTTCATCACAATGCTTCATTGTATGGATATACCATATTTGTTTAGTTTATACTTTCATCTAATTAAGAACATATTGATTCATCTTGGTTGGGATGATCATGCATAATACTTCTATAAACATTCACATATAAGATTTTGTATAGATATTAGTTGTTTTCCAGTCATTTTGTAAAATACCTAAAAGTGTGATTGCTACTATATTTACCACCTATTTTCAGTGTTCTAAGAAACTTCCAACTGACTTCCAAAGTAACTATGCCATGATGCATTTTCATTCACAATCATAAAAGTTCTTGTAGTTCAGTGAATGGTGACTAGTGGCATCCTAGCTCATCCTGTGTTCACTACAGGTTTTGATTGAATCATTTTATCTTGTGCCTTATTTAATTTCTTATTTTGTTCACCATGGTCATAAGGTGTACAAAAATCCCCTTTTAACATTGACTGTAGTAGACTCCACTGAATGATTGACCCTGAAATTAACTTTAAAATGATTAAATACTAGGAAGGTGGAAAACCCATGATGGTTATTACTCATAAATAAGCAAGTCCCATTCCAACACAAGTACAATCACGAAGAGCAAGAACAAAGTAATGGAAGTTTTTACATGGTCTTCTTTATTAAAGGCAATGAGACTAACAGGAATTTTAGAAGGGCCTATGTAAGATATAGAGAAACTTCTATTAAACTGGATTGAAGACCTAAACCAGAAGCATATCCTTCTGATCACCATGGCAATCATGGCAAAAACCAAAGTTCATTTACCATGTTGGAAGGTAGAATGGTGCTGTCCACATTCTTGAATTTACTGGTAGCTCTGGGTGTTTTGCATGATTCAAGAATACTCATTCCATAAGATGAAAATAAGTTGAAACATGCAAATTTTGATGTGAAACAATAGAAGAATTTTTGAAACTTCAGATGAACTTATTATAGAGCAAAATCACTTGTGTGAGCACATCTTCAATTATGTTCTAGGTCTACCTAAATACACAGTATGTTCACATAAGGATGAAATTGATTGATGACATAACTCTCAGAATGGATCTTCATCATTAAATTATGCATGGTCCAATTTGTCAGTACTATTCTTCATGGATCATGCTCTTTGAGGCTATATCTGAAAGTAATGACCAAGCCCAATATTATAGAGATTTTATCCTGTATTTCACTTTAGAATTTTTTTTAGTTTTACATTTACATTTAAGAGTATGACTAGTTTCAGTTTAAACAAAAGAATATGACTAGTTTTGGTTAATTTTTATTCACAGTATAAAACTCTGTCTAGGTTCATTTAAAAATATTTTTTTAATTGTCAATGGACCTTTATTTTAATTATTTATACACAGTGCTGAGAATTGAACCCAGTGCCTTAGACATGCCAGGCAAGCACTGTATCACTGAGCTACAGTCCCAGCCCCTGTCTAGGTTCATTTTTTAATAGAAATTATTTTTAGTGGCACTTTCTTTTCTCTGTTGAATTACCTTTGCTACTTCATCAAAGATTAGTCATCTATATTTGTGTGGATCCATATTTGAGTGCTCTCTATTTGTTTCACTAATCAATGTGTTCATTTTTTCGCCAAAATTCTTGATATTTCCAATATTTTAGCTCTAAATTAAGTCTTATTTGGAATGTATGAGTCTTCCAAACTTTTTATTTCAATATTTCATTGAATATTATACATTTTTACTCAACCTATACAAACTTAAGGACTTGATGAGATTTGGGTTCAAAATATATTGATAAAATTGGAAAGAATTGACATCTTAATATTGAATATGAATTTTGAAGACTAAATATTCTCCATTTATTTATATATTTTTTCTTTTTTTAATCAGAAAATTTCACACAGAAACATTAAAAATAATTTTTAGATTTAGACAAGTATTTTGTTGAAGCTATCATAAGTTATCTGTATGCATAAAAAACATACATTTTCATATATACACATAAATTTATATTTTAAATGTTCAGTGTTTCTGGTGTATAGAGAATGGCATTGACATTTGTATATTAAATATGCTTCCTCTGACTGAATTATAATCACTTATTAGTATGAAAATTTTACTTTATTTTATTTTTTGTCATTTTGGGGAGTTCTTTTCATAAGAAGTCATTTGTCAATTGTGACAGAGGGAGATTTCTTTCCTTCTTTATTACCTTTATAACTTTAAAAGAAATAGATGCAACTTCTGCTATAATGAACATAAATCATGAAAGAGTATATGTTTCCTGTGCAGGCTCTTGGGGAGTGGGTGGAAGAAAGCATCAACTTTTTTGCCATTTGGGTATGATATCAGTTGAGGGTTTTTGTATATGCTCTTGTTTAAGTTGTGGAAATGTTCCTCTGGTTTTCTAAATTTTGTGTGTGTGTGTGTTTTTTTTTTTTTTTTTTTTTTTGGTCTGGGTTTGATTTTTTGTTGTTGTTGTTTTGTTTTTTTACATTTATTTTTTAGATGTAGATGGACACAACACAATGCCTTTACTTTTATGTGGTGCTGAGAATCGAACCCAGGTCCCACCCGTGCTAGTCAGGCGCTCTACCACTGAGCCACAATTCCAGCCCCTTGTTTGGTTTGGTTTGTATTAGGATTAAATGCAGGGCTTTGCACATGCTCTATCTACCACTAGCTCTCTCTACTACAGGCCTACATTCCCAGACTGCTAACAGTTAGAAAGGTTTTATCATGAAAAAAAAAATGTTAGATTTTGTCAGGTGATTCTTGTTTATCAATATTATAATTATAAAATTTTTCCTCTTTGGTTTGTTGATGTAGTGGATTAATTTCATTATTTTTTACAATACTAAATCAAACTTACCTTGAATAAATCATAGTTGGTCACAATTTATAGTTCCCTTTTTGCATTTCTAGTTTTGATTTACTTTTCCGTCAGATAATTTTTGCCTTTACATTCCTAAGAAGTGTTGGACTGTGTACGATGTGTGTTCTATATATGGTCATCAAAGGCTTCAAATTCACATAATGTTCTTGGGTTTATTTGTATGTTTTCCCCCCCATTTTGACTTTGAAGGTTTTTTTTTATGTGCTTCTTCACAGAATTTCAAAATTCTTAAATCCCTAATGCCTGAATTTGTAATACAGCTGAAATTAGATTGCAGATTTTACATAATTAATGACATTTCTCTGTATTTTCCAGTTATGAAGAAGACTGTGTTTTTGAAAATGATTATTTATTATTCTTCCTCTCCCACTGCCAGATTCTTAAGATTTTTTTTTTTTTTGCATTTACTCCTCATGTTTTTTTCTGAAAAAATATCCAATTAAGTTTTATCAACTACAAGGACTGTGGCCCTAGGGGCCTCACTTTCAGAGACATCTATACTAAAAATTAATCAAAATTATCAGTGAAATAGTTCTTATATATTAGGGTCCACTAATTTCTGCCTTAGGCTTGCAGATCTCACCTAAGAAAAGCTCTGTATGCTTGAGACATTCCTGGTTCCAGATTTAGAAGCTGGATTGTCCTGTGACAGATTTCTAACAAGTCTAGGAAAATTTTCTCATATTCAGTTTACAAGCACACATACATTTTTCGGGAGGGAGGGGCAAGAGTGACAACCCATCCTTTTTCTTTAAATATCAGAGGTAAAACATCAAGTTCTACTTACATGTTAATAGTTTCCTGATAGATTTTGTTGAGGGTTGTGTATTTTAATTTTTCTAAATATTCAGATTTTTTTTCTGGGAAACACTGTGATTTTTTGCAAGTAGGTTAATGCTTTTTGCCTTGCTTTTAAGATTTGTTAGCCAGGATGAAACTTCAAACTAGAACTAATTATTCTTTACTACTGATGCAAGACACTTTTTATACTTCACTAAATTTCTCATTAATTTTATGGTTTACTGTTACTTTAATATTTGACTAAAATCTTGTGTCTTTAGGAAAAGTCTGATGCAATTTCACAAAAGTACTCAAGCAATCTAATAGTCAGCTCTATCAAAACTTCTCCCTAACTCCTTTCTCTGGGACACAGTGCTTGATTGGACATTGGGGACAGATGTAGTCAGTGTTAACCAAAAGACAGGTAGCAGGGTTGTAGAAGAACTAGGCATTCCCACTCCCCAGAATATTCTAGGCCAGGTGAACTGGGACAGTGTTTTCAACAAACTGAAGAAGACTAAAGAAACCAAAAGCAGTAAGTATCATGAGAAGGAAAAAGGGGAAACTCTATACCTAAAAGTGTATAATTTCTTGAACTTGTAGTTTGATAAGGCAATAAAATGCTTTGTTTATTTAATCTGGTTTCCATCATGTTTTTGTCTATGTTGTTGCAGTGACAACAACAATAAACAAAATCTAACAATAATTATTTATTTTTTTTATATGTAAAAATGCAAATGTGTCTATTGGCAGCACTTTTTTACCCTAAATTAGATCAAGCATGTTTGGAAAAGTCTTAGTCATTATTTTGTTTTGCTTGGGGTTTTAAAAACAGAGAAATGTAAATTTCCCAGTTGATTTTCGTGTGTGGATTGTATCAAATCTGAAGATGACTGTGGAAAATAATCATGACACAAAAAAGGGCCTTTTTTAAAGGACCCTATAATATACATTGTAGAAGATATAATGTTTTAAACATTTTAAAATAACTCAGAATTAAAGAAATTTAATGATAGATAATTGAATAAAAATATATATGACAAAAAATTTTTGTAAGTGTTGATAGCATAATAATATCTCTAAAGACAACTTCCATTTCTTTACCTTCGTTTCACAATGAATGTATTTGCTTTCAGTTCCAAGAACAGATTCATGAACAATTTTTAGTATCTGATGAGAACATTTGGAAAATATAAATAACATGGACTTTCCAGTGTGATATGCAGCAAACTTTTAAGTTTGGTCATCAATTATTTCTACAATTCTTGATGCCTTTGTGAGCAGGAGGAGAAAGCAATGAGGACAGAGCAGACATAAAGGCATGGGGAGCTGTCCTCATACCTTCTGTCTTCCCTGCCCAACTGGTAATCCAGGTGATCTGGTTTCTTACGCTCCATTTCTCCAGTTTAATTAAATGGATTATGACTCCCAGTGGTCTTTGAATTTAATTGCAAATGGCATAGCATTGATAACTATTACCTGGAAGAAATACAGACTAAATGATGCCACAGGCCTTCTCTCTACCATATCTCCATCTTTTCATCACCACTCACCAAGGGCTCATGCAGAGTTTTAACAAAATGCTTCTCTCACTTAATTTTATGTTTCTCAGTTCTAGAGCATTGAAGACAACAGGCTTATATTTAAATCAGAATCTTATACTAAATCATGAAATGTCTCTCTCACCTTCCTCAGGATTGAACTTTAATCAGGTGCCAAATTTCAGGTATGTAATGATGTGGTTTCCTTATTAATAACCATTTACCATGGACACTCATGAAATATGTTTCATTTTTTTAACAAGAAGTTTATTCTTTACAAAATCAACTGCATTAAATAAAAGAATAAATATAATTGAAAATAAAATTATGGGGCTTCCTGGCCTGTTTCAAAAACTCAGTATCCTATGTTTCTACAGATCTGTTTTGTTAGAATTACTTTAATCATTGGACCTAATTTTCCCCTTCCATTTATAGTAATTGGAAAAACCTAATAATAGTTATTATAAGAAACTTCTAATCGCATGACATCTTCATCATTTTAAAGAAATTTAACTTTCTAACAAATAATAGAAAAAATGTAATGAACACCACATACTCAACAACATTCCTAATTCCAGCTTCATAAATTATTTAATTTTTTTCATGTAGCTTTTCTTTAGATTATACGAAAAATAATTCAATTAACCAGATTATGTTTGCAGTTGTATCATGTGCCAGGCATTGTACTACAAGTTAGAAATAACACCATTAAACTAAAAATATGGTTTCTGTTCTCAAGAAATTTGCCTTCATTTTGGAAGCATACAATTTTAGTCAGCTTTTTGTATCTGTGATAAAATACCTGACAATAATAATTAGAGGAAGAAAAGTTTGACATTAATGGTTGCAGAGGTCTCAGTCCATAGAAAGCTCCAGAGTTCTGGGGATGAGATGATGGAGAACATTGTGACAGAGGGGCATGGTTTAGGAAAGAATCTCAGGATATGGCAAAAAGGAAGCAGAGAGAAAGCTCCATTCACCAGGGATGAAATATATAACCCAAAGGAATGGCCCCAGTGACCTGTCTCTTCCAGTTATACTCTACCTACATTTAGTTACCTCTGGGTTAATCCATATCACTGGATTAATACACTTTTGGTTACAACTTTTAACATCTTATCATTTTACCTCTGAACATTCTTGCATTGTCTCACACTTGAGCTTGTGGGGGCCACCTCATATTTGATCATAACACATAATTAGGAAGCAAATTATTAGAATTTGTTAAATGTAGTCTCTTATGTTGGAAATTGCTGACTATCATTGTAGTATTTTCCTTGGATACTGTTAGTTCTGATGAACAGCCTGAATACAGTAACCAGAACTTCACATGTATTGGCCACACATTCCATATTTGTTATGTTTTTAAAAAGGAGTAAGCAAATCTAAACTTACAGGAAAATTCATTTATAAAGTCTATATTTTCAAATGTCTTAATTGTTATCTATACATTTATATCAGATTTAATTTTATAACCATATTATTGAATGAAAGTTTGCCTAATCTCTCACAAGTTGTATTGATGAGATTCATTCCTCTTATTTTTTCTGAAATGATATCAATATATATATTTAATTTTCAAAACGTTATAATTGCTAATTTTTGGATTTCCATTTCTAGCTTTTGTTACACTATTTTATTTCGAAATTTTCATTACAAATTTCTAGTTTCTAATAATTTCATCAAATGTGAACTTGATTTTTCCCCATATGTTTATTTTATAATTTGATGATATTAAAATGGTTGACTTCTCCTTAATCTTCCATAAACAATCACTATAACTTTTACCCAGTTATTTTATTTCAAAAAATTTGTCTAAATTTCTGAATTTCAAATTATGCATGTTTAAATATTACAATGGATAGATACATTAATGTACTTTATATTAAAGGCAGTATAGCCTGTTAAGAATATAATTCAGGTGCCAGAATACCTGGGCTTAAATCTCAGATTTGTTACTTAATAGATGTGAGATTTTGAATTAATCCATTAATCTCTATCTTCTCCATTTTATTTGCAATACCTGTGCATTGGGTTGTGAGAAAAAGTAGAGAATTTACTGCATCTAAATGTTTTAAACATTGTCAGAAGTTAGACATAATAAAAGTGTTTTTCTGTTATTGATAGTTTCATGCAATTTAAACCATTAGGATCAAAAACAATTTTAATAGCAATCTATTAATTGCAACTATTAATAACCAACTAAAACCTATTTTTACTCAAATTATTATACACATTTGCTTTAGAATTTCATAGTCAATTTGTTTATAATTGAATTGAGTATTTGCAATATAAACAGGTTAAAGTACCCTTTAAATTGTGAACTTTTTGATTATAAAATTTATTCTTTTTTTACATTATATTTACGTTTACCTTTTCAAATCACAAATAAAATTGCATGTTACTAGAGTACCATTTAATATGTCAATACATATACATATTGTGCAATGTTGAAATAAGTATAAATATATCTTTAACTTCAAGCATGTATTGTTGCTAAGTCAAATTTTATGTTCTACTCACTGGGTGTGGTGGTGCATTCCTGTAATCCCAGTGGTTTGGGAGGTTAATGCAGGAGGATCTGGATTTCAAAGATAACCTCAGCAAAAGTGAGGTGCTAAGCAATTCATTGAGACCCTATCTCTAAATAAAATACAAAATAGGGCCAAAATGTGACTCAATAATGCCCCTGAGTTCAATATCTGGTACCAAATATATATATATATATATATATATATATATATATATATATATATATGCGCATGTTTTACTTGATAGATCCTTACAATAATCCTATGTGATAATTGATATTATTAATCATAATTGACAGATGAAGAAATTGAAGTTTGGACAATCTAAATTCCCAATATCACATGCCTGGTTGTGCACAACTATGATAGAATGTTTCCCTGCATACTGACTCTAGATCTGAGACATTATGCAAGACAAATTTGTTTAAAAAACTCTTTTTACTAGAATGACCTTAAGTCTTAATTTTTCTGTAATTGTTCTCGTTCATATATATTACCTTAGATCTAAGCTCAAACCACTTTATATACACAAAAATTATCAGATTGTTTAATATACTATATTGAAAACATATGTTATTGACAAATCAGATTAAAATGGTAATATTTTACTTAAATGAACAAGGAACAGGAAGTAACTAACCTGTTTTACTGATTTTAATTGAGTTAACTTATACAGAAAACATGAGCAAAGCACACCCCAACACATATATGTACATACATTCTAACCATGAGGTTGATAAAAATTGCAAATGGGCTGCTAGTTTCCAAATGATATGTGAGCAAGGTTAGATAATGTCAGACAATCCCTCAGCCATTTGACCATTATTTGATTTCCCAGGGAAAGAATAAGAAGATTTATGGAACAATAAGTCATGTATTGACTCTATTTAAAGAAGAACAGGGAGAGTTAAAAAAAAAGAAAAAAAAGTAGATGATATTTGGAAAAGAATATGAATATTCAACAGTATTTAGCAATGAAGTGTATACTTAAATCCACAAATATGACATATGGATTTTTCACTAATTTATTTCAGTTACTCCTGAGTTAGTCAAAATTGTCATCGAATGCAAATGTGAAGAAATATATTGGACACAAACTAGACAATATTCAGAAGGAGGATGTTTTTGCATGGATAAAGAATGTGTAATCATGCTACAGCCAAAATAAAGACTTTTCAACTAGAGAAGAAACACATAAGCTCATTTAACACTTAAAAGGTCTGGCATTGAGCAAAGGAAGAGATTTTGTCTAGAAAACTCTACATATTTGTCTTGTCTGTGCCTGACTTACATGAGATATCTGTGTGACTAAATCCCTCACGTCTTTTAGGTCTGTATTTAAACATCACCTCTCAGTCAGGTCTTCTATAGGAATAGAATCACTTTACACATACACAATGTCCACACTTGTCTTATCCTCTAGCTCCATTTTACTTTCTAGTTATCACATAATACTAAATAATAGACATTGAGCTTGTCTTTCATTTATTTTCTATTTTTGTGGTGGATTATAAACTACATGAGGTTTATCTTATTTTTTATTTCTTTTTTATGATTTGATCAACCAAAATACATATAAAAATATCTGAAACCCAAAGTACTGGTATTAGTATAAATGGAATAAGGAACAGATATAAATATAAATAGATGTAAATATATGAAACCCAATACATGAAAGGTAAATGAATTTGATACCCTTTTCCCAGAGGTTTGAGCTTAGATCGAAGGAGGGTCAAACTTGAGTTCATCACATATTAGAACAGTGAAATTTACCTTCCTGTGAGATAACATACTCACAGATCATAAAAATATGATTTCAGAAGTAATTTTATAATTATCTGACATACACATTGTTAAGAAAATCTCAGAACTATATGGGACATTGATTCTATTTTTCTTTAAAATAAGAAACTAAAAAAAATCAAATAAAGAAAAAAGAGAAATCTCAAAGTACTGATAAAAATCTAATATTAAAAAATCTTATAATACTTAAAATTTTTTAATTTGGCTTTGCTACTTGACCCTAAAAACCTCTTATTTCTAATATCTAAGAGTAAAAATTGAACCAAGAGGGAATGTCAAAGAGGTCTGTGCTCTGAAGGTTTAAGGATAGTATAAGAAGCAGCAGCTTGTGGAAACTAATCTGAATTTTTGGCTATTTGGATGCAGTTTTGAACAGAGGCATCTCTGTCTTGAAATGAAAAGAAAAAAAAACTCTTTTGTATGAGACTATTATTCTAGTGCTTTTGAATGTACTAAATCATCTTTAGTTATTTATATTGAGTTTATAATCTTACTGACTCAGTGAAAGAGTTCAGGAAAATGAAATAGACTTAGCACAACAATGTAACTTGAATCAGCAAAGAAATGAATGTGTTCTTCTGTCAAATCCCTTTGCCACAATAGCTCTGCCAATTTGTTTGAAAAATGTACAGCCCTGGAGTTTCGGCACTACTTAACAGTCAAGGAGAACAAAGTACTTACAGTGAAATACAAATCTTCCATACCATTAGTTCAATATATTTCTGCATAGAAGCTTTTCAAAAATTGGAAGCATATGTTGGCACCATGCTGTTTCAAAACAACAACAAAAAAATCTGGGGAGATAAATGCTGAAAGCTGTCAGTGCTAAAAATTATGGCTTTTAGTTCCTTTTCTACCTATCTACTGCCTGATGGGCTCAGTTATTCTTTATCTATTAATCCATCAAGATGGCATTAATTACTACAATATTAACAACTAGACTTTAAGTTTATTAACAGTATGTATGACCCATAGAACTTTGAACAGAATGAATAAGTCATTGCTTAATTAAAAGTTTGCTGATTGATAGTAAGAGGGCATAACTACACTTAACAAAGGCTCAGTGTGTGTGTGTGGGGGGGGCAACACCTAGAAAAAAATACCTTTTGGGACATTATCTGACAAAATAAATATCATTTGTTATCCTATCATATGACAAAATAAATATTATTTGTATTTTGTTTATTTGAACAGAGAAAGGTGAGTTGATTGATAACTGATAAAACTGATAAAATCAGAGAATCAAGTGAAATTTTTACTTGACTATCCTTCTCTCAGTATCCCTGTTTGAAAAAATGGTATGATAGTACTTTAATAAAATATATAATAAAAATGTGTCAATGAGATAATTTTCATTTCCATAATTTTGCTGTTTAGACATTTATTGTAATCCTCACATTAATCCCAATTTATAGGTTTTGATAATGCTTTTGATGGAGACACTGAAACTCAAAAGGATGACCATATGACCATCAATCTGATGAAAGTCACACAATTTAAAATATACTAAATCTGCTTAACTAAGGTATGTTTAATTTTGGTAGGAGTAGTTATTGATTATAAAACCAAGTTCTTTGGGGAAGAAAAAGAACAACAACAACAACAAAAAACTAAAGAAAATGAAAAACATCAAAGAGATAAAGAAACAAAACCATTCTCACTTCTAATTAATAGTTTACATTGTGAATTGAAAATAAAACAAATATTTCATTAAGATAGTTAAAGAACAAAAGATAGAAACATTATCAAGAACAATGCTCTTTATGTTAAAGGTCCAGGATGAAAGTCTCAAATATTTCTGGTAACATGTGGTCATGAAGTATTTTATGTTAAATATAATAAACTAAGGCTGCTAATCAAAATATTTTCCTGTTGCACATTATTTTCTAAATGTCAAAGCCACAAATAAGCTTGCTTATTCATTATATATCAAAAGTCTAAAATTCTAACTAATTAATTTTGAGAGGTGTCTCTTTATACAAAATATAAAATGTATTTTGGAACAGCCTCATGAACTTTCTCTGAATCCATCTCATTTGAAAATGAAGTGAAATGTCTGAAAATCAAGTTTAGTTTTTACTGATTCAGCTGAGAAACATGGGGGAGCCTCAGCTGTGCAACCCTGAGGAGAAGTGGTCCACACAGGCATAAAATGAGCCAGACTGAAAGAGAAGCTAGTGACTGTAAGTATGCGATATCCAATACAGAGATCAGCGATCACAGGGTGTGTGATAAATTTGCTAATTCTATCAAGTTTGGGGTTAGAAACTCTCCACAGATGAAAGCAATAAAGATATAGTAGAGGGGATATTGCTATAACAAGAGGGATCTTGGTTCATTCAATGCATGTATGAGAGGAAAATGTAGCAGAAACACTTTTTTAGAGAAATGAAGCTACAACACCTCATCATAGTTACAGTCAAAGGGGCTGGATCACAGGGAAAGAACACAACTTGTTGCAGGAAATGATGAACTGCAAATCAAGAATCAAGTTACTGTTTCATTTAGATGAAGAAATAAATATGAGTCACTTTTTTTTGTAAAAGCCTATGAGAATATGGATTGTCAGGTCACTTCTAGTATGTATTCAGTGCTGAGAGCCATTGCCAAGAAGGAATGATGCATGGCAATTTCTTTGTCAGCCTACTTCATGTTGCTTAGAGGAAGGACTCTCCATTGTGGAAATGGGCTTGCCTTTGGACCCAGGTCATTTGCAGTGACATTGCATGTATGCTTGAGTAAGGTGACCCTGCTCAAGGACCAGGGTGGATGGGGGTTTAGGGAGGATCGTGTTGGATTAGGGTGGATCCAGGTTTAGAGTGTATCCTGCTGGGAATAGGGAGTATCCCGCTCCTTGGGTTTAGGGCGGTTCCAGGTTTAAGGTGTACCCTGCTGGGAATAGGGCTTATCCTGCTGCCTCAGGCACGCCCACTCCTTGAGTTCCCATTGAGTTCTCCTGGGATTCAGAGAGTTTTTTGGCATGCAGAGCCCAGTGGAGGTGTGGATTTCCCCAGAGCATGTGTGTAGAGTGTCCGTGACAGTTCGAGAATAAAGAGTTGCTGTTTGAATCTACAAGGTGTGAGTGGCTTGTGATTTTGTGCCCAGCCAGACTGTGGCAATTCAGGGCTTAAGGTACTTAATCAGTCTGACATGGTGATGCTGTGTAAGGAAATAAATAGATACGTTGAAAGTGTTTTTCCATGTGGTGGACAGTTATAAACATCACAAACTATCTCAATGAAAAGTACAATACAAAATATTATCCCCAAAATCTCAAGAAGCTGGTATATATTCTGTTAAAACATTTCAAAAAATTTGGTAGAAAGTAGGGACAACTCGAAAGATAATGCTATATGTACATGCCTGAAGTGATTTCCACAACTGGAATAAAGCCTTTTTGGTGTCATTTGTAATGTCTAGGAAAAAGACCAGTCACTAAGAAGGTGACAAAATTGACAACAAATAATTATTTTTGATGAGCGCAGGATTTGATTTCAGCAAAGAATTTGAGCAACCAATATATACTAAACCCTGTAGAAACTTGTGGAGAAAAAAATGAATAAAGTTCAATAAAGATGAATAAAACTCAGACTGCATTTTGATTCCTTTGCCTCCAGTGAGTTCTGATGCCATCCTTACAAGCTAAATAGAAATGGGCAGTGGTTTATACTTAATGGAGTTAGCACCATTCTCTTATGAGATTAGTAAGCAGAATGTTTCTTTTACAAAGAAGATAAGAACAACTTGTTAGTGATTTGTTTAGATACTGTAGACTCTCCAACAGTTTTGGACTCCATTTTTTTTTCATAAAAATATAATTTGGCAATAGTGGCTTAACTATGAAACAGTGGTATGTCGAAACAATCTAAATGTTCATCTACCTAATAAATGAATAAATAAAATATGTTCTATTCCTATAGTGGAAGATTATTCATCAAAAATGAATGAAGTACCTACATGCCACAGCATGGATGGATATTAATAGCATTACAATGAAAGAAAACAGTCAAAAAATGACTTTACATTTTATGATACCATTTATGCAAAATGACTGGAACAGAAAAATCTATATGAATAGAAAGTAGATGAGTGATTGTCTAAGGGCTAAAGGGATGGGGTATAGCAAAGGTAATTATTAACAGAAATGTTTTATTTGGGGGCAATGAAAATATTCTAAAATACATGTAATATTTTAAAAGCTGTGTGAATATACTGAAAATATTAATTGTATAATTGAAATGAATGTATGTATAATTATAGCTCACTAAAGTTATTACACACATATAAACACACATACACAGGAATACAGAATCTTGCCATAAAAACTCTTTTACAGTTCCAAATGTCCAATTTACTATGAATGCAACATTTATCAAATTATTTAATCTCTATGATTGATACAATGAGCACAAAATTGTGACCTATTTTATAGGATTATTATCAACATTTAACAATTTGTTACATACAGTGTTTTGGTTACATTACATATAATTCTAAATATGTTTCTTCCTATTGCTGCTGTCACATATCTACCATGGCTTCTATTAATATAATCATAATATTTATTATCATAATTACTTTACTTATTATAAACCAAATAATCATTAATTAATGAAAAATGTATCTAATCTCATCATGTTACTATAATTTTATTTGGAAAAGAAAATATAGTTCCATTTTTAACTGGCACCTGTCAATATGTATTCCTTTCAATTAGTTACACAAGAAATTATTGTTCCAGACTTAGACAACTACTTTTGTATGCAAAGACAAGCATCTTGTTTGATACAAAGCAGAAAGTTGTATTTTTTCTTTTACTAAGGCAATGTAGATATGTGAACACCCTGATCATTTAGAAACAACAGTATTGAATTGGATAATGGCTCTCTTTGCACACCAGCTTACCCTGTTTTTCCAGGTTGGATGGCAGACTTAAAATATCAGCTTTATGGCAAGGATATGGGATAGTAACACATGTACCAGGAGATTGACTATAACTACTTCAATTTTTTCACATAAAATCCTCAGTATATGGTCTCTTCAAAAAGAAAAAGTAAAATCATTAACTATTATAGCCTCTACTCACTTTTTTATCTTCACATCTCTGTAAGTCTTGATTTAGGCTAAATGCATCATTAATCTTTAACATATCCACCTAAGAACACAATTAAAGTCAAACAGAATAATGAGTGGCATTACAGAGAATACAAAGTAGCACACCCAAGAATGCATTCAACTGTTCCATATGCTGCATAATTACACACACCCACTAACTTGCACAGTGCCAGATCTAGAAGAAAGTTAACTCATTAGTGAATACAAAAGTAGAATATTTGAATTAGTTAATTTTGGGAAGAAAGCCAATAACCAGAAGATTGGCATCTAATATTAAATCTTTTTTAAGGCATGAGCTATGGCATAAAGCATGATAATGACATACTTCTGTAGGCCTTTTATTTTAACTTCGGAAAACAGGAGTTTAGTCACAAATCTTCTGTTTAATTGCTGGGAGATGCTGTGTGAAATCTTAACCTCTTGCTGTCTCAATTTCCCTATTTATGGTATATAGGAGCTAGATTACCTTGGTGGTTTGCTGAAATATATTAAAAAATTGTTTTTGTTTTAATTACAGTACTTTAATCTCCACAATGAAAGCAAAGAAAATGGAAGGAAAAAAATGTTTGGTTTTGTTACCTAAAAACAAAGAAAGGTCAAACAAAAGAGTACAAAATAAAATAACAATAAGCAAAATATCTATCATATTTTATCCTTTCTACTACATAAATCAAGAAATTCCTGTCCAAGAAAATTAATGGGTCTGTGAAATTATGCTTTGAAGTGGTATGCTTTTCTTTGTATTTCTTTCAGCTCAGTGTACTCTCATCATGACTGCCTTGTACCTGAACAATTGTTTTTGAACTATTATAATTTTTCCCCTTCTTCCACTTATAACTTTACACTTTTAAAAAAGGCCAAAGAAATTATAGCTTACATATTTTACCATACAATTCCACATTATTTTCCTCCTGGAAATCTCTTTGTTCTTTAGTTTCAAAGCTCTTCATAGTTATAGTTTGGTCCCTGTTTGCAGCTGGATCACAGTATGATGGAATCCTTCATCCAATTAAGTTCATGTCTCATTGTTAATATTTTTTCCTAGTTATCAAATTGACTTCTTTAACTATTATCATTGTTTACCTTAAGATTAATTTAAAAATATGTTTCCTTATTTGCCAATTGAAATCATCCTGAACCTCTGTTTTTCTCTAAAATGTCTTCACTATTGCTGGAGCAACGTGGCTCAGTGGTAAAGCAATGTGGTTCATACGCCTGTTTGGCATATGTGAGGCCCTGTGTTCTATCCTCAACACTAAAAAGGAAAAAAAAAAAATGTGCTGGTCTCTAAAATAAAAAATACAAGCATCATTTTATGTGTAAGTCTTTATTCCACTAAGCTAACCTAGTCACAGGAAACATCAAGGGCCCAATTATAATCAAGAGGAATTGAGTTAGGTTTTTATTAAATTTCTCCCTCAGCCTTCCAACAATGAGATTGCAAGTAAACATAGGTCAAGAGTTCCTAAGGCTCCTCTTCTGACATTACTGTCTCCCCCTCTGCTGTCCACACTCACCACCACACCTCATTCTCAAGGTAACTTTCCTTAAATACCAGGATCTGCAGTACTAGGATCAGCTATTCTGTTCTTCCAACTTACCCTTTATAATGCAGCAACAGACCTAGGCTCTCTTGTCCCTATCTCTTTTTCTTTAAGGACTTCATCCATCTTCAGTAGCTTGGCAATATCAGTGATTCCAAACACCTTGATATCCAGAAAATACAGACCAAGGAACAGTAGTAACTCTTTATTTACCTCCTTAGTAGATGAAATCTTTTTCCCAGAGACCTGCCTATTGACCATGGATAACTTATCTTCAGCAGAACACAAAAATTCTGGTGCTAGATGATGGGCTTTGCTTTATTTTCAATAGTTCCTTTTCCCTGAAAATATATTTCAAATTCATTATTGGAAAAGGGCTTTACTCTGTGTGAAACATGCTTTGAGCAACCTCCACCTAAACCTTATAAGCAGCATTTGCCCACATTGTGTAAACACTCTTAGAGCCTATGATGTAAGTAAAGCTGAGTTTTCCTGTTTACACTGGGAAGAAGCTGTGACTGTGAAAACTTTAAATGTCTCATTTCATACAACCAGAAAGCTATGTGTCCACTGATAATATCTTACTTCACAATGGTTGTTTATCTTCACTGAATCTCATCTTATGGCTTGAAATGATATGAATGATTCTGTTTTGTTCTGATTTGCTTTGGTTTGGCTTTTTTTTACCCCTTACTAGCCCTGAGTTATTATTTTCTATAAGTCTGGAAGTCTTTAAGTCCAGTGATTTAATTATGGATATGAATCTTATGAAGCTCAGAAAGGTTTAATGCTCTTTTTAATTCTTCTAAGATGTGCTTAAGATTTTATATCCAAATAAGATCCATGACTGCCTGCTTTAATGTTAAATATCTCCAAAAATTATGTACACATCGAATTTTTCTCTACAACATTTGTTAACTGTTGGCAATAGATAACAAGAGGCAATAATGGCCCTTTTAAATTTCATCAAAAAATTCACATTTTATTTCATGTTTTAACTTTCTCCATAGGTTTTGTGATTATGAAGAATTGACTTTAAGATAATGTAATAAGTGTTCTACCCATGCTTAAAATTAACCGGATGTATACAAATAATTGTAGCTTTTTAAAAAACAAAATGAGATTCCTCATTGACAAAATTATTTAATCAAAAACAAAGTGATTTTTATTTTTCATAATATAGACATGCTTTGGTTTTTACAAATAAAATATATCTAAATGATTAAACATACATTGAAAATTGACCTAGATCTTAACCATTGCCTAAAAAAAAAAAAAAAAGAAAGAAAAAGAAAAGGAAAAAGAAAAAAAAACACTACTGTTTTATTGTTTCCTTGGGGATTCCTAAGTAATATTTTCTTTTTTTAATATTTATTTTTTAGTTGTAGTTGAACACAAAACCTTTATTATATTTATTTATTATATGCAGTGCTGAGGATCAAACTCAGGGCTTTGCTCATGCTAGGTGAGCACTCTGTCACTGAGCCACAACCCCAATCCAATATTTTCTTACTATAAAAATAATTCTTTACTTTTCTTTGACTTGATAGGACTTTTATTCAGATATACAATTCCATATTTCATACTTTAATACTTAAACTTTCAGATTCCTATCAGGATACTACTTCCTAGTAGATGTTTTGATCTGATAATTTAAATGACGGTTATAAAGAATTAATTCTGGTGAATAGTTACTGCTTTTGGAGCACTATATTTAAGACTATATTATACTGAGTCCTCTCATTAACTCTGTGAAACAAATACTACTAACAAATTTTATACATGAATAAATACAGCTAATGAAAAGTAAAATTGAAATTAAACAAGATATTTGAATTTAGAGTCTGGAATCTTTATGCAACTAGGGTACAAATTCTTCTTTACATATTGATTTTAAATAGTATTGATATAATCATTTTTTTACTAAAACTCCTCAGCAAAAGTTTTCTGCACTTCAGCAAAGAATGAGTTAAAAAGGATTTTGCTTTTCTGTATTAAACATTTTTACATGCAAAAGTAAAACAAAACCCTTCAAAAAGTATCTCACATTATAGATTTCTGTATAACTATCAATTTTAAATCAATATATTTTCCGTGCTTCTTAAGGCTGATTGAAAATGTGTTTTCATTCACAGTTTTGTTATGGTTTTATTTTGATTAAAATTAAGTGACAACGTGTAAGAAGTTCATTGTCAAAACTTGAGTCTAATTGCTCCGAATGATTGAGAATAGAATTTATAATAGTAATTACAGAAAAAAAGGAAGAACTGATAAAAGTGAAGGTAGCATTTTAGAAAAATTGCTTCCTTTGAGGTATGTGGCTATGATTATAATTTGCATCTATCTGGTGATCTCAGAAAACAATTTTTAAAAATATTATCTTATTTTTTCAAAACTAACTATGTACGTTAGTATGCAAAAACTATTCTAGTCATTTTTTCATTAATGAAAATCAAATAATTTTTCAGTTAAGTTTCATCATTAAAGCAGAAAAGCAGAAAAGAAATTGTTTTTAGAAGCAGATGATAATTTTTTTCCATTCACTTAATAAGCATCACTTTATAGTTTCAATAACAATGACAACAACAACAACAACAACAACATAATTCTCTCTACTGTCTTCCTGGGATAATTATTAAGTCAAATATGAAATTAAAGTCCATTAGGGTTTTTTAAATATGTTGTTTGGCATTTTACAATGCTCTTCTCCTTTTTTGTTCCCTGACTCCCTCAAAGACAAACAATAAAGGAGGTGAAATTTCTCAGGGTTCCAGTTTCTACTTCTCAGGTTTGCTACAAATCAGACCTTCTTGAAGGACCCAGCCACTCATTTGTCTGCTGCAAACCCAGGCTGTCCTGAGTCATATTGCAGGTACTTCTGCACTGGTTATGCAAACTGTTCACCACATCTAACCAGTTTGAACTCATTGAGTACTCAAGAAGTTAAACAAAATAAATAAATAAATAAATAAATAAATAAATAAATAAATAAGGAGAAAAAGAAGGATTTGGGGGGACTTTCTGGAAAACTGAAGAAAAAGATTAACAGGAATTATTTCTCCTATCTACCTATTTTTTTTCCATTTTGAACCTTCTAATGTTATGTTTTTTTAGAATCAATCATTTTCCTCCTAGATGCTCACAAAGGAGACTACAAATTGTGACCACTTCTAGTTGTTTGCCTGGTTCCTTCACAAATCACAGATTCCCCCCAAAAGGAAAGTGCCTTTCTATTTCAGCAATCTCACTGCAGCTATATGAGAACATGTAACTAATAAAAAGTTATCCCTATTGAAGTACATTTAAAATAATGAGTATTTTATCCATGAATGTGAAAATATTTCATTTAACTCAACCACTGATAAAGGAGCCATTTATTGATGACTGGGATGAAGTTCAGAGTTAGAGCCCTTGCCTAGCATGTGTAAGACTGAAAATTGGATGTTCCGCTCTGGGGAAAAAAAAAGAAACCTGAGAAATATTTTATTATATGAGGATATTGCTATAATTTGGATCTTGTATGTATGTCCTCAGAGTCCACATGTTGAAAGTCTTGGTTGCAAAACTATTGCCACAAGGACGTCGTGGAAACTTTAAGAGGTTGGACCTACTGAGAGGTCTTTCTGTCATTGGGACATACCCTCAAAGGGGATTATGGGAACCTGACCCTTTCCTTGTCTCTCTATTTCTTCCTACCATGAGGTGAACAGTTTTGCTCTCTGTGTGCTCCTGCTAGGACCTAATGCCTTGTCCCAGATCCAAAATCAAATGAACCAAATGATCATGGGCTAGAAATTCCAAAATTGTGTCAGAATAAAATTTTTCTCTTTACAAGTTTATTACTATTGACGTCTTATTATAGTAATGAAAAGCTGCCAACACAGATGTAATGACATAAAGAGTTCTGATAGGACAAGAGTAACATTTGCATAATTCCTCAAAGTCTAGTTATTCCCAAGTACACAGATGTCAGCAGTTCCTTCAAAAGGGATTGGTATCTGAGAAACTATGTATGGATGAAGAGAGTACAGAATATTTACATGCACTTAACCAAGTATGTGTACTTTTCTCACAAAATTACAATTTTTAATATTAGTAAATCTTTCAATTAAACATGATAACACTGTGATTACTACAATCTATGAACTCACAGATTGTAGGCTCTGTACATGCCACCTCACAGGAAAGTAATATCTGGGAATCCCTTTACTGTATTTTCAAAGATAAAGTTTCTCAATGTATATTTGCTAAATTGCTAAAAAGAAAAAAAAATAGAATGAACCCAGAATTCAAACTATGTGGGAAGACAGTAGCACATAACTTTTTCTTAAATCTCTAAGATGAGACAGACTGTGGAAGGGCATTAGATAAATGATCTACATTGATTTTAACAAAAATCATTTATATTCCATTTTCCTAATGTGGAAATTTAGAATTGAGTTGTTTTAGTCAGCTCTTTTTGCTGCTGTAACTAAGGAATTCTACCAGAACAACTGTAGAGGAGGAAAAGTTTATTTGAGGGCTCACAGTTTCAGAGGTCATGGTCCATAGAGGGCTGGATTCATTCCTCAGGGCTTGAGGTGAGGCAGGACATCATGGGGGAAAAATGTGACAGAGGGAAGCAGCTAACATGGTAATCAGAAGCAGAGAGATAGAGAGACTTTGTTATGGTCTAAAATAAGCAACAGTTTTATTAGAGATAAGCCATAGATTAGTAATAAGTCATATTGATAAGTCATAGGCTATAGATTAATAGATATAAATTAATAAATAGAAAATAATAAAAATAAAAGTTAATGTTGATACTTAAATATGTTTTAGGGCTTAAGATAGAAATAACAATACAGTAGTATAAACATATAGCCTTATATAGTACATAGACATAAGACTTAAAGGTGTTAGTGGTAAGTTATAGATAATATAAGTTATAAATGTGTGTGTGTGGGGGGGGGGGTCCATAGGTCCATAGTCACATACAAATGTTAAGATGATACAGGTGAAGTTACAAGATACAAATAATTAAGACATAGTCATATTAAGGCAAAAATTTTTGTAGGCCAACATAAGTAAGCATGCTAAAGTGACTCCAATGCTATTCCTGTAGGCAAGAGCCATTTCTGGGAAATCAGCATCTGAGCTGTCTTCCCCAAAAGAGTTGTATCTTCTGTACTTTGTACCCCGAAACTGGACTAAAACCCAAACTGTACACCCGCCTTAGGGGATCTTTAGTTTTTCTTAGGGCTTCTTAAGTTCTGCTAACTGCTGCTTTACCTTCTGTGATTGGCTAGCTTGCATGCTAGAGACTTCCCAAGGCTTGTGGTTTTCCTCAGTAAATGATGAAGGTCAGTACCAAGAAGTTGCTGTTCTCCCTAGAGACTATAGACTCCGTATCTCTATGGGAAACAGTCCCTGGCGATGTAATAAAGCTCTCTAATTGGGTTTATATTCAGACTCTGTGTGGTTTCTGAGCTATCTCCTCACAACAACTTCATTCTTCAGATATAATATATATACCCCATAGCCACACCCCCAATGAACTACTTTCTCAAGCCACATCCCACCTGCCTCCAGTTACCATTCAGTTAATCCTACCAGGGATTAATCTACTGATTAGGTTAAGGATATAACCCAATCATTTCTCCTCCAAACCTTCCTGCATTGTCTCACAGGTGAGCTTTTGGGGGACTCCTCACATCCATATCATAACATGGGCCAAATTATTTCCCTGAGGTCACACAGCTCAAAACTGGTGACAGGAGTTTTTAACCCAAAGCATATATGTCCACATACTTACCACTACAAAAAGTAAAGCAATAAAAAAGTCATTGTGCAGACAATGTCCTTAAACTGAGACTCCTGTCATACATTTCCAGGCTTTATACCCTCATGAATGAGTAGTAAACCCACATAGGGGTGACCTATCTTTTCCAAGGCAATAGAAAAAAAATAATTTATTTTTACCTAGTATTGTCTTAAAATTCAATTAAAGAGAATAAATCTTAGTTACTCTTTCACAATGTTTTCATTTGTGCAGCAAACAAAAGACTTCTAGTTATATCTTACTATTAAGTGTAGAACTTATAGCATTTTTAAAAAATAATTTCAACCATCATAATTATGTTTAAGTTATAGTCACTACAATTTACTTTCCCACAATATTTTGTTCTCTGCATGCCATTTTCATTTATATTAAAATATATAAGGAGGTACTACATCTATTATTTTGACACATATGTGAAAGTGACCCTTATATCTGCTTTTCCTTAATTTTTATATAAATTTATAACTTCTATACCCCTTAAAAGCCTTCTAGTGAATTTCTCTGATATATGAAGCAAATATCTCTATTAAGGCCAATTGTTTTCCAAGGCAAAACTTATCTTTCAGATTCTATGAAGACAGCTGTATAATATGCTACACTGACTTGAGCTTTAAGTAAAGCCTTGCATTTATTAACTTTGATTAACCAAAATAATGACTGGTCTTGTGCATGTATTAAACAAAAACATTGATTCCTATTATGTTTTGGATCTGCAATGTCTCCCAAAGTCTCATGTCCTCATTGCAGCAATGTTCAAAGGTGAGCTCATAAGGAGTCATTGAATCATGAGGACTCTCAACTCATGGATGGATTAATTCATGAATGGATTCATAGTTGAGTAAAATATTGGGAAGTATTAGACACCAAAGTAAGTGGGGCATAGACATAGGAAGCAGGTCACTAGGGACATTCCCTGAAAGAGTACATCTTATCTCCAACCTCTTTCTGTCTTTCTCTCCCTCTGTCTGCTTTCTAGCCTCATGAGTTGAACTGTTCTGCTTCACCACGATCTCCCTGCCCTGATGTTCTCCCTCACTGCAGGCTCATAGCAATGGATATTGAAATAGCACAGATCCCAAAGAGAAGACACTCTAATAAGAATCTGTGAAGCTCATTTAGCCTATAAAATGGAGAGCACAGTAATCAGGAGAACAAAGAAAACATGTTATAGGACTTTCTGAAATATCAAAAATCTTATTATTGAGAGGAGATGATAACTTACATAGATGAGAATTTATATAGAGAACCATCAGCTAGAAGCCCCCCCACCCCCAAGCATGTGTACATGCTGAGCATACGTGGAGATGTGAATGGAATTGGGCTTGAGATTATGCCAAGGCTATGCCAAGGGGCATGATGAAATAAGATAATGAGAGATCAAAGAGAATGGAAATTAAATACCTTAGAATGATTAAAACAATTAAGCATGAATTCTGGAAATTAAGTACATTACAGTTATTAAAAGAGTGAACCATGAATTTAAGCTGGTTAAGGGAAGAATAAATTATGAAAAACTGGATAAAAATAGGAGTGGTTTTCTAATGTATAAAGTGGCATAAAGTTAGTTATCAAAATGCAAAGATATGACATGTTTGGGAATGTAATATTTAAAACAGTTTCAAAATTAATAGCTATCAAAAAAGATAATTAAATTTGATTGAAATATTTAAAAATCTTTTGATTGGATAAAATCATCTGAAATTTTCAGGAAGAGATACTACAATATGTTTAAGAGATTATAGATGGGAGAACTTGCATCTTCAGAATTTCTACAAAGTCACTACAAACAAATCATTATTCTACTGGAACAGAAATAAGTAGATCAGTGAAACATAAAGGACATTTAGAAGTTGGTGACATTTTATATAATAAAATTTTGCATATTTTCTGTTCATGTATGTGTATACACATAAAAATATAGGTACATATGCAAGAAAAAAATCTCTCATGTTGATAGGAAGTTAGAAAGATGAATAATACATACAGACAGTGTGCAAACAATATTCACATATAAGAAATATCCCATCTAAAAATGTATGTAAAAATATTTAAGCACTTTAACAGTCATGGGCATGCAAATAAAATTCTAATTTGTTACCCCTATATTGCTGATAGGTGAAAGTTTAGAATGAGAAAATCTATCACTAGTATTTACTGCTAGTACGTAGGTCACATTTCAAAAATATTATGTCTTTAAAAAAATAGTCTGCCCAACAGCTGCTTTATTTATTAAGATAAAAGTGTATCTAACTATATAACCTTAGTCCCAGGGATTTATTACACAGAAATAAAATCGCCAGCAAGCAAAGGAAAGGTTCAGGAAATAAATGAATGGAAACAAAATTATGAGAGAGGTATAACATGAAGCATTAAATTATTTTTAAAAAATGAACATAAAATGTTCACTTGAACTGAAGGGATTTTTGAGTATATCTAACTCTGAAAAACAAACAAAATAATGACATGCATTTTTATATCCAATGCATACATGTAGGACACATGCTCTAAACCTACCTATCTAGTTCTATAGCTCTAACCATATGTAGCTTTTTGAATTTGAATGTTATTGATTAAAATTAAGTAAAATTTAAAGTCAGCACTTCGGTTGTATTAGACACCTTTCAAGAGCTCATTAGTCACATGAGGCCTGTGCTTCCACATTGGAAAGTACAGAAGCTTCGTCATTCCTGAAAACCCAGAGATAGGACTGTTTAGCACTGTTCTGAGGGCTGGATATAGAAATATAGAATATTAAGCAAAGCTAATAAAATTCCTCACCGTACTTAACTTGCATTCAAGAAAAAGGAATTAAAAAGATTTATAAAGCATTTCAACCTTCCCAAAAAAGTGAAGATAAAAAAATATCCTCCTGTGTGTATATTTTTCATAGGCATACCTATAAGTAAGTGTATCTATAACTACATGTAACTTGGGACTACATGGAAGGCTGACAGATAATGACTGAAATAAAAAGAAGACACTAGAACATAAGTAAACAGGAAGGGGAGAAGAGTATATAATAATAAAAAGAAGTGTTTATTTCCAACGGAGAGGTAGAACAGGGGATACCATGTCTTGACATTAATGAAATATTAGGTTAATATTAACCCTTATCAAAAGAAATAAAGGAGAAAATCTGAGAGATGTCTCCACACTTGATCTCAGCCAAAAGGCCGAGAAGCGATGAGAGAGATGTCTCATGTAGACTACCGCCCTTGGAAAACTTACACCTTTCCTGACTTATTATGAAAATGGTATTTTCCTGTTTTTTTTTTTTTTTTTTTTTGTAGAAGAAGTTTGTTTCCCCAGTGGATTACAAAAGAAAAGAAAAGAAAGAAATGAAATTGGTTAATTTCTGCAATACTTCCAAATGCTTATTTTCTACAGTTTATTCTCTCTTGAGGTGCTCTTTCTAACTTGTGCTTCCATATTGGAAAGTACAGAAGCTTTATCATTCCTGAAAGCCCAGAGTCAGGACTGTTTAGCACAGTTCTGAGGTCTGGATATAGAAATATAGGATATAGAAACAAAGGAGTGGCTTGATGCAGACAAAAATTTCCTCTGGGGTGAAAAATTATCAAGTCTGGAAAACATAAAATACCTTCTAAAGGATCAAAAAACAGCAACCGAGGCAGCAATGATATGGCTGGAGGGTGAATTATGACCCTGGTGAGTAGTAAAGTGGCATATTGATTTACTCATGCCTGATCATTTCTCCCAGTTTTCCACTCCAAGAATTTGCCAGCCGGAGGCTCTGTGAGATATAGTTTAGTATAGTGTTGGCTCAGAACCTGCCATTCTCCCCAAAGTAGGACAGACCTTGTTGTTCCCAGGTACAAGCCAGTCAGATGCTGAGGGATCAGGATTGGAATGGAAAGGAATTGCATAGATGTGAACCCCAAATTTTCATCATGTTGAAACAGTGTCCATTACTAAGCTGCTTGAGAGGAAGTGTCTGAGAAACTACGAAGAAAGCCGTGGAAAAGAGGATAAAATTCTAAGAGCTGTAGGCAGGATTGAGGTACTGAGAACAAACACACGCACACAACTCCCCTAAAAATGGAGATTAAACTATACCATGAAAAGAAACTGGCATGTTAAATGTTTCATGTTTCAAATAAGACTCCTAAAGAAGCTTTTCCAAAAGTGGTCAAACCAAATAATAAAGAAATCCCTTACAAAGACTGACATGCAACCTGAAAAGTTGTCAGGTACTACTTGGATTAAGATAACCTTGTCTTATTCTGTCTAGCACATTCTTATCTATTTAGCTATCAATATCTACATGTATATCCATAATCTTTATATATCTGCATACCTGTCTACCTTTCATTTCTTCTTCAGTATGAGTAACATACTTCTGGGCCACTACTACTACTACTACTACTACTACTAATAATAATAATAATAATAATAATGATAAAAAGAAGGGACTTTGTATTCACCACTGAAATCTTTTGGATATTTAAGAATGAAATGAGAGCAATATATTTGAAAAATGGCATTTTCTCTATTGTCCCATTGCAAAGTGCTTCACTTATTTTTAATGGTGCTGATCTCTTTAACACTTGAGCTCTCCTTTGCTGCACCTTTAGATGTGCTCCTTGTATGGCAAAACTCTGAGTTTCCCAAATTGTTCTGTTGTGTCCTCTTTCATTGATTTTTCCTCACAGTTTGACTAAAGCTTACGCTAACATCTCTGCTATTGCCTGATTGTTGTGCTGCCTTGAAATTTTATCTGTCAGACAAACTGGTTCATTACCCTTAAACTGAGCCCCCCATAAAATTGTGGGTCAAGGGCAAAATGTATGAGAATTATTTGCTATGGTTTAAGAAGGTGGCCTCTATGCCTCATTTCTATCTGAAGCCTCATCACTCTAGACCTTACTGACTGCATTCCTATCATCATTCTGGTCTTCTGAGCCATGATCCCAAGCATCCATTAATTTCTGTTTACAATATTGTGGGCTTGGTCAGGGTCAATCTTCTTACTCAGTTTATTGATTCAAATGTTAATTCATGAAAAGATCTTTTCAAAGCAAACCCACAAATAAATTTCATTAGCTACATGGGCATCCTCTAATCCAGTCAAGTTAACAAAAGAAACCATCCAACTAATCTTCTTTAAAATTACTACAAGTGTGTATTTATCAATACACCTTGTTTTGACAATCTGGGTTTATGTTGTGTTTTCTGACAAGTGAAAATTTTTGTTCATACTGACTGGTGAATAGGATGCAACACTTCTTTTTTTTTTTTCTGTGAAGTCTCTTGATCTATCTGCCACCCATGCTTTCAAAATAATTAGATACAGTTTCTTTATTAATCTTGTTTAAATCACTAGTTCCTTATTTGAACATTATATTGTAGAATAGTTACTGACTGACTCTTAAAAATTGTAGCTTGGTTTAAATCAAATAATACATATGGGTACTTTTCTAATACTTTTCAAACAACATTGGTTTTGCTGAATTTCATGAGATTTCAGCAAGTGATTATAATTATCTTTTTTAATGAATTAGGGAGTTGTGATTAGAGATTGAGGTCCTCACAATCACACAGATGAGAAGAATTAAAGCCAGATTCTGTAATAGAAGGTTATTCTTTCTGTCATTTATTAGATGCTCCTTAAAGAAATATGCTTTACTTCTGTAAAGAGTTATTCATTTTAGAAGAAATGCTAATTTTATTATAACAATAACATTGACTTCATGCTTTCAAAATGATGAAATTATTTTACATTATTTATGCACTTGCCTATCGTTTAAATAACACAGCATTTCTCAATTTCTAATACCTGAATGTGTGGATTACATTTACTTTATTTGATCACATGTCCTTTCTGTGTACATAAATTGAATGTATTAAAGTTATGGACTTCTTCTAAATCTCTGTCTGGTTCTCCTTGAACTGTTTCTAATGCCATAGAGTTTTCAATTGTTATTGTGATATCTATTTGACCAAAAGAGGTTTCATGTTGTCAAATGAGTAATCCATATTAAAATGTTCAATTGTGAGTGCTCACATACCAAAGAATGCAACATCCCAAGCATTAAAGACTTGCAGCAAATTTCAATACTGTGTCCTTTCAACCCAAAGGACGAATACTACAACATGTAGCAAAAAGATATTAACAGAAAAGAGAAAAGGAATAGTATCAGATCTTCTGAAGGAAATGCAGTGATTCTTGTTCTTGGTTTTGTAGATTTTTTTTGGTATAAACAACACTCCTGAATTATGACCTTACAAATGAATAGTAGGAAATAATGTTATTTTGAAGTGTTGAGTTATTGATGCATTTAAAATGTAAACATTGGTATTATTTTTTTTTCAAAAACACATGATTATATTTCTAAAATAGCAAAAAAAAGTCCATCTCAAATTTAATTGAGAAAATTCTATTTTCTTTCAAGCAACAAAGTGAATTTAGAGAAGTCTTTTTACACATATAAAAAAGTAATGAAAAATTTAACCCCTGTATTTCTATTTATATTTGTCTACATTTTTTATTGCTTGTTTTTCAGCAGAGAAAAATTAAAAGCCACTTAAAACATCTAATAGCAGATATAGAATATGCCATGGCAATGAAAAGTATACAAGCATCAACATTCTAGAGAGCTGCTTCACTAGTTGTAATTCAAGCATATGTTCAAGTATTTGTGCATAAACATATACTCATGTATTACACATATAAACATGCATAAGGATGTAGGTGTATATATTAATTATCTCAGGCTATAAAAACAAAATACTGTAGAATAAGTGTTTTAGAAATTCAAAAGTAAGCAGCAAGTCACAAAATAAAAACATTTATTTCTTACAGTTATAATGGCAGGGAAGTCTCAGATCAAGGTGATTCTCAATAGAGTTCCTGGTAATGGCTGTCTTCCTGTCTTGTAAATGTTCACCCTTTCACTGTGTCTCACATGCGCAGTAATGGAGTTCCCTAGTGTCCCTTTTTGTGAAAAACATCAATTCTATCAGAATAGGAACCATTTTGATGTCCTCATCTAGATTAATTTCCCAAATCCCCATATAGAAACACCATTACATTATATTGGGTGGATTAGAATTTAGGGAAGACATAAACATTCAGTCAATAACACTGTATGTATAAATATGAATGTAGATACATAAATATATACATGTTATATATCATCATTAACTGTTTACTGAGAGATTCAGTCTAAGTATATAACTTAACTTTCCCTGCCTATCTTTTATTAATCTGCCAATATTGTATAATAAAATCATATGTGTAATAAATGCAAGCCACATTAATAAATTCAAAATTTTATCCATATTCTAATATAAATTATTACATATAATATTATATATCATAATATTATTATTTGTACATTATCATATAAATGTTAAGTATAACAATATAGTCACATTATGTATAATAATATATCTTCACTAATCCAGTATACCGAAATATGAATTCAAAGTACACCTACTGAAAAACCAAAGACATAGTTTGCATTTTTTTTTTCCATACTAGATCTTGAAAGTCAGGGTGAATTTTATTCCTAGAGGAGATCTCAATTAAGATTCACAATATTTCATGTTCAGTAGCCATAAGTGGCCAATGTGTTCCATCTTAGATCTTGAAGCCCTAGAATAATTTGAGGAAACATTTAATCTATTCCCATGCAAGATGATTTTGTCAAAAGAATTATCTTCCACAAAAGCCACATCTTCTAATAATTTGAAAGAACATATACTTCCTAGCTGCCTTTACCAAACAAACAGTTTACCCTAACTTATAAAAGTGATAATATGTCAAATGCAGACACAGATATCTCAAAGTCAACGTTCAGGCAAATGCAGGAAGGCTTATATGAGAGCTGTGTAAACAGCTCTAAAATATTTCAATGTTTTATTTCACTGAAAAGATTGACGCAGAGCAGGTTCAAATGTATACAGTTAAGAAGAAAAGAAGCTAGAGGAAAGGAAAGCAGAAAACCTCAGGGACTTCAGAGCACTGAGTGCCTGAATCCAGAAGCCTCAAGTGTTTGAACAAGGGGACTTTTACAGCAAGGTTTGGGCTTGAGAGACTGTGAATGCCATGAGCTATTAAAGCTATAAAGATTGCATTTTGAAGCTGTTTATTCCTGAAAGTGAGTGGGGAAATCTCATGGCCAAAGGAAAACAGAAGTGAATGAGGTTCTGGTGTGCCTTGGCATTAGGGGTTTGCTTTTTACATTATTTTCTCATAGTGGAAGATGAAAATACGGCAAGAAAATACAGGAGTTTAGTTCAGAAATCCAAAAGGGAGTAGGATACAGCAAATTTATTTTGAAAGGTCAAAGTCGTGACTTTGGTTATTAGTTTTGATGGATCCTGAGTTTGGATTGTTGTTCTGATTAATGAAAGTCTATGAAAGTCTATAAAAGTTTTCAACATATGAAATGGAGAACCAAGGAGAGAAACCTCTCTGGCAAAATCATTTCCTTTCCTAACCCCTCACAATGTTTCAAGTACTGGTGAAGTAAATTTTGAGTTTTGACACTCTTGATTAAAATTTCATAATTGATCAAGATTATTATTTTTTTCCCAGTACCAGGGATTGAATCCAGAGGCGCTTAACCACTGAGACTACTGAGACACATCCCCATTTTTTTTTATTTTTAATTTTTAAGACATATTTATTTGTTTTTATTTTTAATTTTGAGTCAGGGTCTCCCTAAGTTACTTAGGGCCTTGATAAAATAGCTGAGGCTGGCCTTGACCTTAGTATCTCAGTCTCTTGACCTTCTGTCTCAATCTCTGGAGTCACTGCGATTAAATGCATGCACCACCATGCCCAATAAGAGTAATGTTTTTAAAGAATAATTTTACTCTTTTACTTTTGGTGCGGTGAAGAGACGGAAAAACTAAGTGAATTTCAGGCAGGAAGCCAACCTTTTTCACTTCCTTATCTCTCAAGAAATTCTTCTGATATATCATGTCTTAGTGACATTCTTTACCAGGTTCATCTTGCACATGAATTTGTTTTATAATTGATCTTTACAAAACTATATACATTTTAAAATAACAACAGTCAAGCGAATTTATTTAATGAAATTTAAATCTGCAATCTGAGTATGAGAAAACTATTTTAGACAATTAAGATTTTCCCTTTACTCTTTGAATCTGAACAAATATACAAATACTGAACACAACACAGGTTCAGAATTGACCATTTAAACTCTAGCAAGTTAGAAGTTGGTAATAGCACCAATGGAGTGGCAAAGTCACTAGCAATTATGGAGAAGAGGAAAATTTAAATATGTTTTTGCATGGACTTAATCATAATTGTAATACATTAAAACTGCAGGTTTATTTTTCTAAGTATTTGAAGTCAGCAAGCACTTACATAGTGCTTCCTTCCAGTGAGTGCTGCCAACTGGCATCCCTCATGTCACCCTCTCCCAAAGTGTAGTGAGAATAAAAGTGTAACAAATGCAATTTTTATTCCAATACAAGTAAGCCACATTTTTGATCTGGAAAATGATTTAAAGTGATGTATCAAGAAAAAATTTATAGTAATCATTTGTGACAGTATCCTCTTTTGTAAGACATCATTTTGTGTGTATATATATATATATATATATATATATTTTTTTTTTTTTTTTCTGCACTTAGTCATGTGGGCAATCTTTCATCTCCCTATGTTATTCTGAATGAGAAGGACATATATCCCTCATTGACACTAACAGTTTTCTTTGAAACAATATCAATTTTTTAGTCTTATTTGGACACAATACCTTTATTTTATTTATTTTATTTTTATTTGGTGCTTAGGATTGAACCAAGGACCTCATGTGTGCTAGGCGAGCTCTTATACTGACAGTTTATGCCCCAGCTCCTACACTAACAATTTATCTGCTATTTTTTTTAACTGCATATACATTATTTCTGATTTTAAAGAGCAATTTAATTGTTTTTAAGGCAACACAAGACACTAAATATGTGTGAAGAATACCATACCGATAATAAGGAACTTTTAGAGATATAAAAGTTGAAATGCTATTATTTTCCAAGCAAATATCCTAAATTTGTTATAAACTCCAAAAGCATTTGAATGACTTTGCAAATATAGCCACAATAGATGTGTTTAACTAATCCTTTGTTTCTTTCAGTGATTTTTGATTTGAATAACAATATAATGGATGCCCATCCTGTAAATGTGTCTGTCATGGGAGTTTTATAACATGAATTATTTATTTATTTATTTTTGCATTACAATTCTTCATACACCTTTATACCACAATTTATCATATCTCTGTATATAATGTATGTTGACACCAAATTCACATCTTCATACATACCATGAATTATTTTAATTAAAATTTTAAAATATTTGTATTTGATGAATAAATAATAAAATTTAGACATTGGGGCTTCAGAAAATTGTGCATTTTAGGATATGTCTTTTAGATATCTCCAAAGAGAAGCTAAAGCATTATTTTCTCCATTAAATTATAAAGTGTGTATATTACCAAAGTATTTTATTTTTAACCACAATTAGAATACCCATTCACTTCCTAAATAGTTAAACAATCTAATCTCCACTACTCTACTTAAAAACCTAATTCTAATTGTTCTGCATTTAATTAGGAAAATAAATCTTGTTTCATGAATTTTGTAATTATTTCAAAGATAAATGTCAGTGTTTTTTATTTATTCAAATAACAAACACTAGTCTTCAGAAGTGCAGTTGACAAGAAATAGAATAAAGAAGATTAGTAGGAATTAAATAACGTAAGGATTTGAAAAAAGTAGCCAACAATTTTCATTCAAAATTCAGTGAACAGTAGCCATTTTTCTTCATAATTTTGTAGGAATAGCAGGTGAACTGTTCTAAAATTTGGGTTGTGTGGAAATGTATAAGTCAATATATCCAGGAATGTAAACTTTTCCATGATAGACCTTCAAGCTGTCTTTTTCACCTTAGGAGCAATTATACTACAGAAAAACCCTGGAAAAATTCCAAAAAATGTCATTAATTAGTAGTGATATATTTATACAACCATCCAAGGAAAAGGAATCTTTGTAAGTAGTTTTTGAAGCCCTGTTTACAAAATTAATTGAAAGGGACTCACATTGCTTTTCTTTGTGACAACTTGGCTAAAATAATACTTGCTGACTTTTCCAAGTAATAAATTGCCAAAAGAAATATAACTTCCTTATCAAGTTGAATCAAGTTGAAAATGACCAATACATGGCCTAATCTTATGAAGGATACTTCGAATCTAACAGCAGATATTAATTACATTACCATTTGATTTATAACATTAAAAATTAAAATGTCCTATATAATTGTGATTAGCGATATGCTTCCTGGTATGACAGATCTTTTTTTTTTTTTTTTCTTTTTTGGTACCAGGGATTGAACTCAGGGGCACTCAATCACTGAGCCTTATAGCCAGCCCTATTTTGCATTTTATTTAGAGTCAGGGCCCCACTGAGTTGCTTAATGCCATGCTTTTGCTGAAGCTAGCTTTGAACTCTCGATCCTTCTGCCTCAGCTGGGATTTCAGTTGTGCCCCACTGCGCCTGGCATAACAGATCTTTCTTGACAGTTCAGTTGCTGTTCCATATTTGATTATGTGCACAAGCAGAATTCATGTGTGGATCATTTGGGTCTTCAAAGAAGTTATGATTATTAATAGCAATACATTTCCAGGCTGTTCAGTCTAGTCATGGATAATTATAACAATGGGCTGTGCATTTGCACTTATATTAGTAATTTTTTGCATCTTTTTCTCTAGCCTACATCTAAGTATAGAACTATAATTTCTCAAACTTAATTGTTTGGCAAAATGTACAATTATATTATCAATCAAAACTGTCAAATACAGGGAATTGTGGACTCAGACTTATCACTACCTCCCAAGGCCAATTAAATCTGTCACCTCTGAAAGCTGTAATTTAACTGCTGGTGTAGAAAACACAAGAGAGCAACAAGCTGGAGAGAAATTGACCTTGCCTGACCCTTGGGTCAGAGAATGCACCACTTGCTATGCAACTTCTAATCTTCCCAAACTTCCAAAGGGCGATTATAAATAATTTGTTATAATTTATTCCACCAGTCTTTTAAAAATGAAAATCATATCCAGGCATGTCAAATTATGTTCTATGATAAAATAAGATTGTTGGTATACAGTCATTAGGATGAATGTACATATTTAGCATTTTCCATTATAATATAGTTAAAAATAACTTTGTTATAATTACAAAATTCTCATAATTTCATTAGATCATTCATTTATCTTACATTTCCCCCTTAGCTCTGCATATTCTATTCTGATTTTAAAAATCATTGTATAGATTAAATATTTACTGCAAAGTGAAATTCTCCAAAACCACATTGGGGATATGTTCTAGAATAAGGATATAAACCTAGGACTTTGACATCTAACTATTGTTTTTCTTACTTTAACATGCTGGTTTTAATATGTGTTTGAATATCTTTGAGATTGTAGATATGCAGATAAACAATGCTATGTTTTGGAGTAAAGTCATTTTGCAAAGATTAGAGTGTAAGTCTACAGGTTTGAAGAAGCATTTTTATCTCTCTCCATTCAAAGACAGTTTATCACTTAAGGTTTGGTGAGTTGTACTGGCTTTATGCATATCGCATTCTCTCTGATGGTATTCAGCTTTCTCAGCCATCTATCCTGAGTGACAAACATCAAATAGCCATTACAGGGTAACCCTTTCTTAAAACATGTATTCCATATTTCTGTAATTTTACAATTTAAATAGTAATAAAACCACATATATCTCACTATGTATTTTATGATCATCTTTATTTATATAAGATTATAAGTTTAAACCTATTACTTTAATTGTTTTAATAACCATGTGAGGCAAACAAGCTAGAAGACATCAGCTCAATTTTACAGACAAAAGTAGAAACACGCTTCACTTATTTTTTTTTTATTTTTAATGTGGTACAGAAGAAGGAGCCCAGAGCCTCACACATACTAGTCAAGGGTTCTACCACTGAGCTATAGTTCAGCCTTGTTCCTTTATTCAGTAAGACAGTTATGCAATGTAAAACACAAACTTCTATACCTATTACTGTTTTTTCCACGACTTTGTATACATCATTTTAAAATAATCTGTTTCCATAGTGCTCTCCTATATGATTAACACTTAGAATATCTGTTTCTGGCAGGTTAAACTCTAGAACAAAACAACCTAATTAGTTGCCTCATAATCTGGCACATTTTTAAGGCATTCCTATACCTCTTACTCAATTTTCCCAGATAAGTTTAAGGGTCCCAAGAGTCAAAACTGCAGCAAATCTGATTTCAAAGGACCAAGGAACATAATGGCTAAACACGTTTCCAGTTTAACTGGGCTCTGACACATCCTCACCAACTGCTTAGATGGTAAACTGAGGCAACTGAGAGGGAATGGAGGAAAACCCTATATAGGGGTAGACACTGATGAAAACACAAACAGTATTAGAGCCACTTTTTTTCAGAATTAGCATCCCCAGAAGGCTTGTTGTTTATCTACTACATCATTACTAGGAAGACAAAGGTCAATACTTCCAGAGAACACAATATGCAAAGAAAAGATCCAATTGAGCTGCCTGTTGAGAGCTTGAAATGTCAAACTGTGCTAATTTAATCCATGCCAAACTAAGAAAATGGTTCCTTTCTACCTGATCTGGTTTTTAAGGAGGAGGCAGATCAGCACAGAAACCTAGAAATTCCATCCTAAAGTCCAGGCTTGGGGGACTGGTTGGAAAGGCAAAGTTACAGGTGATACAGGAAGCAAACAATCTGTCACTATGTTCTTCATAGAAAACACCCAATTTGCTTGGTAAATTCTTGTTTTCTATACCACATGGAGCTAAAGAATATTACATGTAGCAAGATTAGAGCCTGGGTGACCAAATTCTCATAAGAACAGGGCCTCCTCAGATAACATGTATAGGTGCTGAAACAGAAGGGTCTATGAACACCCTAAAATTCCAAGAAAATTTTTGAATATATACATATGTTTAGGGTGAAGTGTCCTTTCTTTCTCAAATTCTGAGCTAGAGAAAATAACTTAAGTCTGTGACAGGCTACAATAGAAAAGTTCCCAGACACACTTAAGAGTCAAGGCAAGTCTGAGAACTTACAAAGCTGTCACTGAGATGGTGGAACATGGACCCACAGTAGAGAAAAATGAGAACTTGGTTTTGGGTATTTCTCCCTAAGTATTTCAAGTTATTTCAATACAAAGGCTCTGGTGACCCCCAGATTCAAGGATGCTACTGGGCTTGGTCCATTATAGCAAAAAAATCTGAGGGTGGCTTATGTATATACTTGGGATATTCATTCATCAACATTAAACCCCAGGATAGAAGATGTGAGAAAGAAGGACTCCTTCCTCCATGAAATGTGTTGATTTCAGAGGCCAAGGTGGCCAATGTGGACAATGATGGGATTTTATTTGGAACTGGGCTGTGATGAGAGGTGTCTGCCATGATAATAACCTCGTGTTTTTTCCCTAATCCCTTCCTTCCAGTTTCTGAAGATACTGCAGAATATAATCTTCTCTGAACATACTTGATAACAATTCCATAAAACAAAAACATATGCTTCCAATGTACTGCTTTCAGATATTCTGGGTTTAGTTCAGCTGGAAGATGTGCTGATTTATGTGTTCACCACCATAACTGGGGTGAGCTCTTCTCCTTGAAGCCAACTCGATTCTTGGTAGCATGACAGTTCACAAAGAGGTGGACATGGTTCAAGAACCAGAATATCTGCTCGAAATACTTACCTGGAATGGAATAGCATGAATGAGGTCTATCAGGCAAAAGACACCAAACCTCCCAAGGAACTCCTCAATCCCTGTGTTGCCTATCAAGGGGATGGTCTCATTCTTGACCTTCCCCTGTCCATGTTTCAAGATAAATTTTTGGGAAGAATTCAGATTTGGAAATCCCCAGGTCATAAAAGTTTTATTATTTGTAGCATTTTTTTTTTTTGGTTCTAGGGAGTGACTTTGACAAAACACCACTAAAGATTTTCTTCTAAAGAAGTTTGGCAATTTTCTCTGCATTAGTCAACTCACCCCATCAACCCTTTGGATACACATAAAAAAGACCAAGGAATATTTTTCAGGAACTTCCAAAGCATGTCCTTTCACATCTACTCAGGAATCACGTAGGAAGATTCCAATTGCTTAAACCTGAACTTTTTACCCTTTCTTCATCATTTCTGTCAAAAGTACCTGCTTTGCCTAAGTAGCTTTGAGAGTCTATAAGACTTCCACCTTTTTATGAGATATTCTGGCATCAAAAGGATCTTTTCTATTTGCCTAATAAGGAAAATTAAGATCAGGAAAAATAATATTTAGGAACAAATGCTCAATAATTTCCAAAATAGTTAAATACTCTGTACTTCCAGAAACACTGATCCCTTCCAATTCCTAAGCATTGTGCTTGCCTTGAAACCTGTGGTTTCTAACTCCAGTCTTCAAAATGGAGCCCTAATATTTACTTGTATCCAATGCCTTAAAAATTCATGAATGTCATGGTGCCTGGATACACACCCTTTCACAGTTTTTATAGCCTATGCCATTTCCAAAAGCCATCTATTTCCTTTTAAGCTACATACACACAAACACACACACACACACACACACACACACACACACTCACACTACACTTTAATTTGAATGTATCTGCTTTTGCATTAGAAGTAAATTTAAGTATGTTGACCAGCAAACTTGAGTACATTTTTTAGTACATCTTGGAGAATAAATGACCATAAAAATAAATCAAAAAAGTAGTATAAATCATGAAATTTTCTGAGGGTAAAAAACAATAGTTCAGGATGAAAATCTTAAAATTAGATATTTAGTGTGTTCCAAGTAGACCCAAGGCTTTGAAAAACAATTAAAAGTCAAGAACATATTATTAACTAGGCATATATTATTAACTAGGTAATAAGGAATGCTAATAAAATATGAAGAAGTTTCTCTCATTAAATTATAACAAAAATATATAGCAAAATGAATTTTCTTCATGGAAAATATCTTACAAATATCTAGATAAATATCTTGATCCTCTAAAAGTTGATGCAAATATTTTGTTTTAATTTATGACAAAGAACAAAATATTCTTATAGACTAAACTAAATTATTCTTTATAGATTAAATTTTAATGCTATAAACTAAAAATGTTAAGTCATTAAATGCCTGGTTTTCATCTGTGTACATAATAGATGAATATCTATCCAGCAATTTTCTTTCCTACCTTTAGTAATAGGTTACTCCTTCAGATCAATAAAGCAAAAAAAAAATGGTAAATGGAGTAGCTCAAATATATTCTCCTATATTTTCTTTTAAAATTGGATAAGTACTTTGATGAATTTTTAGGTAGTATCAATTCTGAATTATACTAATGATGAACTACCTGTGTATATACACCTCTTTTTTTATTATTACTACTATTATTATTTTGGTGTATTCCTTGTAATTCAAATTAAACTCACACCTACTGCTGTCGGATTTAAGCATTGATGAATAATCAACTAGATATTCATCAAGTACCTATTTTGTGACAATCTTATTTTTGTTGCTGAGGAAATAAAGGTGAAAAACAATGATGATAAAGCCAAGCTCCCAAATTCACACAGCTAAGAACTGGTAGTAGAGATAGGTATTAAGTAATAATCAAATAAAGTGAATTTTGTACTGTGATAAGTGCTCTGAATGGAAATGAATGGCCATAGAAGAGCTAACAATAGGTGAAAAGGAACATGGTAGGGAAAGCCTGTGAGGAGATGCAGAAAGAACAGACATAGACACAGGGTACAAGTGGGCAGACAGGATGGAGCAGAGAGAGTGAGGTGAAGTTGTGAAGAAGAGGTGCAGAAGCGAAGGATCCGCTCCTCCCTGCCTGGTAGTTTATTAACTCAAAGAACACATACCTCCCGTTACCATGACTATATTCTAGTGAGTATTTCTTAAACCTTGAGTGCTAGCTGAGATAAGGTCAATGTGAGAATAAACATGGGGCCCCTATCCTCCAGGGGCATTACTATGGAGACCAGATAGTGCCTGCCTAGTTACCTTATTACCTCAGAGGGAGATGGCTGGGCATCCTAAGCCCAGGAAGGAGGGTAAACTTGTGAAGGATATTGCTATGGCAGTCAGGCACCCTGTGGTTTTGTACAGGAGTTTCCCAGTACCCACATATATCCTAGCGGCCAGGAATTCTGTGTCTTTGCACAGAAACTTCCTAGTCACCAAGTATGTCACAATCACGAAGTTTGTGGACCCCAATCCCAAATACAGAACTCTCACAATAGGGGATTTAAATTAATCATAAATCTCTTAGAAGGGGCCTGATGACGAGTTAATGAAATTGAGATTGATGGTTGATGGAAAACAATGAATAGGGTAAGGAGAGGGATTCAGGCCAAGTCTCTTGCAGTTATTATGCATGAGGCATGAAGAGAGATAAATTAGCTCAGAGTGGTTGTAATAGATAGAAATGGAAGGCACATGATGGAAAATGAACATGTGAAGCATATCTTTATTGGTTATGCTAAAAGTAATCGGAAATTAGGACAGATGATAAATATGAAAATTAAATGTTTACACTGGCTTCAGTGATTAAAGTGTTTGAGTATGAAAGGATTAGGTAGGGAAGGGAGATGTGAGAGTACCAGACATTAAGTTAATTGTAAACACTTAGGGGAGAGACAATGCGTCCAGAGGTAGTGGGCAACTATAGAAATGTACATTGACTCAAGATATAGTTCAGAATAAAAATTATCAGGCCCAGAGATAAGACAAATCTGGTGGTATAAAGGAGCAGTATACAAGGTCCTCATATTTCTGACTTGCACAACTAGAGGGAAGATGGAGACTTTACTGAATCAGAGACTGGACCATGGTGAATCATAAGTCTTGAGGGAGCAGATCACAGTGGATACTAGGCGTCTGATGTTCCTTGCTTTCTATATGTAAAGTAATAAATCGATTTTTATGTTATTTGCTGCATAGAAGTGTGTTCTGTCTCCCTGAACTCAGACACATGGGTAACCAGTGCACACAAAACCTGTTTTACAGTCAGTTATAAGAGTATGATTTGAGATTCCTCAAGTGCTTTTCCCAGCTCTCTTTGTGTTTCAATGATGGTGTGTGACAGACAGAGGGTGCTTCAGAATAAGTCACATGAGTAGAGACCCCACTGATTCAACCTGAAAAGTAAAAAAAATAAATAAATAAAATAAACTGTTGTAATTACAAGATATACATTATGAATAAGAACATTTTGATTTAATCTATTTTTTTTCCTTTTGCAATGGTGAGAATGAATAAAAAGATAGAGAAACACGAGATTAAAAAACTGCCCTCACATCTTTAACTAGTGCAACTTGACTGTTATAGGTTTGAACGACCATTTAATGACTTTTCACTAAACAACCACCACCAAATAAGTCCCCCTTATTCGTAAACAGATAGGTGGTGCTCTTGAGGTATGCATTGTTTCAGTCCCATAGTATGTCATCACCGTGGTATACTTTTGAAAGTACATATTGCTGTAGAAACTACATTTTCTTATTAAAATTAAAATCTCTATATTCTAAATACTATATAATTTTCTGTTAGGTATTTCTGTATTTCAACTATTTGTTTGTTTTGTTTTGTACTGGAGATTGAACCCAAGGACACTTAAACACTGAACCACAACCTAATTCTTTTTAAAAATTTTGTATTTTGAGACACGGTCTTACTAAGTTGGTTAGGGCCTCTCCAAGTTGCTAATTCTGGCTTTGAACTTGATTTCCTCCAGCCTCAGTCTCCCTAGCTGCTTGGATTACAGGTGTGTGCCACCACATCCAGCCTGTATTTCAGTTTTGTCCTTTTTCTTCCATTTCTTACATTCTAATAAGTTTCATTTTAACAATGATTAACTTGTTATTCTGCTGTGTTTTGAATTTCAGGAGAGTCCATGTTTATTGACTTTTTACTAAAGGATCAAACATAACATTACTTAATATTGTTCTATTTCTAAAGTAGTAATCCAAATTGCAAGTAAATATAATTCTTATTTCTGTAGACATTTATTTATTTCCTATTATGGAATAAGTGGACTATTCAGTTTTTTTTCAAAATTGATTTTCCCAAACCTTTTAAGAATTGATAGAGTATCATTTTCTTGCTGCTTGGGTGCTACAAAAGCAGTTTTCTTTACTGTTTAAAATTAAATGATTTGGATTTTATCATCTGCTTCATATCATCACCCATAAACAAAAAAATCCCCAAATTTATAAATTATTTCAAGTTCAAATTGACATTTAATAAACTATAGAAAGTGAAACTCAGAAACAATTATAAAATGTTAAAGTAATAATAAGTTAAGCTGATTAAGCCTTGTTTAATAAAGAAAAATTACCACATAAAATTAATTTTTCAAATTGAAGTATAACAAATGTGTTTTTATTAATGAGGAAAATATCTGTTTGTTAATTATTGTATTCCCAGCAGCTAGTTTCATTAATGGTAAGTTAGAGTAAGAACCCAGTTGTAATAATGAAATAATATGTAATTGTGGCTGGCATCTTCAACAGGGAAGACACATCTCTAGGAAACCATCCTTTAATTGTTTATCCCTTTCATTGGTATTAAACCATGAAAAAACTCTTCCTTATTAAATGTTTCTCATTTACAAATAATGTTGCCTAATCAGCCTTTAAGTGGAAGAAAATATTCCCATATGACTTAAATATTAGGGTGATTTAATTTTAATTTATTACTTCTTTTATGGTCATGGCTTATATAGTTTACTTATGCTTCTTGAAATGCATAAGAAAAGCACTAACTTAGAAGAGATGTAATTTTGCATCTTTTTAGGAAAGTGAAAAATATTTTGTAGTAGCTGAAGCTCTAGTCCCATTTTTTGTGAATTATCCATAAAGCTTTTTTAAAAATTCCTTATAAGGCTAATCTGTATGGAAAGTAGTCACTTCTTAGTATTTTGATTTTATAAGTGATGAAAGCAGTTACTTTTCCCTATCTTACTAATGTCCTAGGTTTTTGAATACTTATTTTTTTTAAGTGCAAGTTGAAAGGAAAATTCAAGAAACAGAGAAAAAATAAATCAGATTTACTTTTATCTCTCTATTTTCCTTCTACATTTATTTCGTTCAACAAATCCATTTCTCAAGAGTTCATAATAACATTTGAATTAACCAGAGTCCCTCTTATCAATTTAAGAAAATAATAGAAGCTTCTGTGTTTTTATTAGTTTTTACTATTTAAAGTTTTTCTTTTCTAGAATCATCAGGCTTCTCTTCCCAAGAAAAGTAAGCAAGTCATTAATTAGTAAAAATGGTGGTTACCCTGAAAATGCACAAGCTTCTAATATGCAATCAAAGCCAGCCATCATAAAATACAACCTATAATCAGGGCAGAGACATTGTAGACACTGTGCATAGCAACTAAGAGATAAGTATAGCAGAAATTTCTCAAGCAACAATAAGCTGAGATTGTAGAGCATAAACTATTTTTTATGAAGCCAATCCAGTTACAGCAACACAATCAATGCCACCATATTATTTAGGTGATAAACAATCTTCAGAGTAGAATAGGTAAGGAGCATTCAACCATTTCCAAAGATATCCATAAGTCTTGTGGGTCCACCCCAGGGTGTTTGATAACAGCAGGAAGCTTATTTGAGAAATGGTTCATCTCCTTGCTTTTCAGCTCAAGCCAATATAAAATAGTACTTGAAATTATGTGTTTCTCTTCTGAAGCTTATTGTCGCCTGTATTTTCCTTCTAAAATTTGATTTTACCTGCAAGAAGAGTTGCTATTTTTTTTTAAATTGAAGCAGATCTAAAAAAAAATTATAGAGAACTAAAGCATCAAATTTATGAACTGAGTTCTATGAATTCTTTTTTGCTTCTTTGAATAATAATAAGAAACAGAAGAATTCAGTCTAAATAACAAAACCTACTAATTTATATCCATCCACTTACCATTCATGTCCCTTCTAATTTTCATATTCCCACTGTGACATCTAAGATTTTATATAGATATCTTGTGGATAATTTTCATCTTGATGACCAGCAACATAATATTCAAAACTGTTTAGTTGGGTAAAAGCTATATGCACTAGATATTTTTAAATTTCTGATATTAATTCTTGCATTGAACAATAGGAGGAAAAAGACAAAGGCCAATTATCCATGGGTGAGAAAAACATGTCAGAATTTTCACCAAAAAAAAAAATGCACTAAATCTTTTAGTACCTCATGAACAAATTAAACTGTGAGAAAGTGCAGAAATATTTCAGGGTTTTTTTTGTTGTTGCTATAATTTGGGTGGTTTTGTTTGTTGTTGTTTGCCTTCTTCTAAGTGTTTGGCTTCTTGACCTATTTGTTCATTGCCAAGGCCATCAGTACCAGTTTTATGATTGTGGGCCCCCTTATTGTTTTTCTCATCTCTTTTTTTCTCAAAAGATGTTCTGGAGAAATTATGTAAAAATTGCAAAGAATTTACCTCCCAACACTTTTCTCCATACCTCCTAGATTACCTATGATAGCTTCACTCACTGCCACGGGGAATACTTTCTCTTAATGTCACCAACACAGACTCAGCAACAAATCCCCTCTTGTGGCACATCATATACAAGAAAAAGTGTAATAAATATTATGTAATTCCCCTGTTAACCAGACTGCTCACCTGACCTCTTGCTTAACTTCAATTATATTTTATAATTTTACATTACTCCTGCTTATCAGTGCTCAAAGTAGTTTTTATCACATATTCAGTTGTTCTACCTGCTTGTCTTCACTATGAAATATTCAAGGATTCCACCCACTACACTTACAGATTCTGAAATGTATACCTTATTTCTACTCCTAGGCTTCACATTGTGTACACCCTTTTGTGTTAATACACAACCCTTGATTGGTTGATACTTCTGATCTACCTCCTGGAATTCATATTTAATTCTTAGTGAAATTTCCCAAATCTCCAACCTTTTCTCTGAGTGTTTCTTCAATTTGATTTATACAACAGAAATCTGGCTTTACCCTGAGAATACTGATGTTCCTGAAGTCCTGTTAGAGACAGTCCCTCTCCTCACCCTTCTCTGGCACTCTTCCCACTGGGCCTTCAAGTTAGAACCATAATTTTTGCCATTTCTCTTTTAAATCATTTCCCTCCTGTCTCCCCAGCTCTCAGCTTTAAATTTCTTTTTATTAGACTGTATCAGCATGGCATTTCATTATTGCTGTCTTTTAGTGACACTGAACTTTTTTCTTTCTCTATGGCAATTTCAAATGACAGTTTATACCCTACCCACTCAAACTTTGGCTCTAATTTTGGTGATATCTATATGAACCTGGAAAATGTTTCAACAAATGCTAGTTTTTTGATCTTTATGTCAAAATTTATTTTTATTTTGAAATTCTATCACATGTTTACTCCTATGGTCATTTATTAGTTTTTTCTTATTGTTTTCTGGTGGTGTATGTTTTGTTTAAAATTACCAATTCCTCTATGGTCTTAATTTCAGGCCTTCACTTCCTGTCTATCAGGTTCTTTATTTTGAGCTCATTTCTTCTAGAGCACTGCCCCCACAAAGTTCTGCAATACAGTGTCTTGTTCTGACAAGCTATTCCTTCTCCTTCACTCTCTAGATCTTACTCCATTCCTTGCTTGAAATAAATGTGTCCAATATTACCTTTTCTTTTCCTTGTTTGATTTTATTCAGTTGATGAAACTAATATGTTTATATTTATTTGTAATTTAATTGAGCTAAAAAAAAAATTCGTAACCACAAAGTGCTCCCAGTGCTGTTAGAGAACCTTGCACTCAGCCTTAGACTCTTCAGGTATTCACACTCCAGACTCCTTGTGAAAAACCAGCCTCTACCTCAGAGCAAAGCCTGTCCAAGGAAGGGACATGACCTTAGTCCTTGGAAAAACCCACAGAGCACTCCTAAGCATATTCCCACCCTGCTAAGTTGTTTATCTACAAATAACAGGAGAGATCTGCTGCGCCAGGTGTCCCTGACTCAGTGAGGCTAGGTGGGGATCCATAGAAGCCCCCTAGAAGCCACCAATCAGCATGAGACAGGGAAATACCTAGGATGCCAGATAATCCTCCCAGTGGTTTATGGTGGTTGATAACAAGTTGGGAAACCATGTAGTTCAGCACGTACACCCCTCTTGGCTCAAACCAATCAGTTCAAACGAATACCCCTTTTGTACTGACCAATCACCCCTACCCAACTTGTTCCTGCCAGTGAATGTGCTAATCATGTTTTAGAGTTGTTATTTGATTTTCCCTTGGTGTGTGATGATTTGCTAAAAGAGGCTATGATGTATGTGAAGTCCCTGCCCTCTCCAAAAAATATATAAAAATGCTGCAAACCCTGGGCTTGGGGCCTCTCAGCGTCACCAGTTGCTGTGTGTGCATGCTGAGGACCAAGCTAGCTCGCAATAAACACCTCTTTGCTGCTTGCATCGATCTTGGGTCTCTGGTGGTCTCTGGGGGTCCCGAATTCGAGCATAACACTTGATACCTTTCCTCTCCTCTCAAACTTCTTCTTCTGTTTTCAATTTTAGCTGATATATTGATTCTGACTTCTCTGAGTCAACCAATCAGAAGAACCCCACAAACTACCCAACCATAGATGAATCTGCAAACCACATACCCTGCATGTGACCACAGACAAACCACGGAGGTTCCTCCATAGATCCAACTCCTCCTTTCAGACACATATTCTACCACCTCTTGCCTGACTTAAGTCATTTACCCAAGAATTCTACCCTGCTTTCCTCATATTAAATTAATTTCCTTGTATTAAATTTTCCCACTCTATTTCATTTTCTTTCAATTTATCAGATGTACACATTATGACATGTGTAACTAGATGCAAGAAATACTATATTTTCTGTTCTTTTCTCTTTCAGAATAAAAGGAAATGTTATATTGATTAAGTGGGTAAATGTTATATTGATTAAGTTGGAGCCACGTCCCCAACCCATTTTTGTAATTATTATTTTTTTTTCTTTTCTTAGAGTCAGGGTTGCTTAGTACCTTGCTAAGTTCCCAGGCTGGCTTTGAACTCACAATCCTCCAGTCTTAGCTCCCTGAGTCACTGGGATTTCAGACGTGCACAACCACACCCAGCTATTTTAATCAGACCTTTACAAATGATATAAAATTATAAATCTAGATTCTCCAAGTAGTGTTAATTTTCTCATATGCTGCATACATATTACTATTGTATATTAACTACAGTTCTCAATAAGAAGTTTGAAGAAAGCAAAAATAAAAATAAATACAAATTATTTAACAGATGATCAATTTCATTTCCTTCTTGGACATATTTCCATTAAAAAATTCCTTCAAATTCAAGCCACTTATGTGCACACACACACACACATACACACACACATATCATACATACAAAGGATTTCAAATGATGTCCAAGACAGTTTAGAAGCAACTACAATTAAGTTCGTGAGATGGTGAGAATAAGGCCTCCTCTGTGATGTAAACTCAGGCAGTCAGGATGGACACCAGCCAACAGACTGTGGTGTGAAGGTACTTCTCAAGGCCCATTTCCAACCACAGAGACTCAAATCTCCCTTTATTTCCCCCATCATAAGCTGACTAAATTCTGCTCTTTACTTTTTTACACATCAATGTTTTACTGTTATTTTACTTGTACTAGCTTCTTCTCTAAGTATTCTTTCAACACTTTTCTCTCTGATAGAGTTAATCCCTCCATTGCCTTTGTCCCAGTTTACTTCATTTTCTTTCAATTTTATCAAGTGTCCTATCTTTCTGTCATTGATTTAGGTGCGTGTGTATGTGTGTGAATATACACATATGCATATATGTGCATGTTGCTCATTGTTTGAATTTTTAATTAATTACCTAATCAAAAAACTTAATTGTTTTTTGCAAACATATATCCTATACCTACTTTAATCAAAGAATGTTTGTTTTTTGGTACCAGTGATTGAACCCAGGGGCACTCAACCACTGAGCCACGTCCCCAACCCATTTTCAAAACTTTTTTTCTCTTTTTTTAGAGTCAGGGTTGCTTAGTATCTTGCTAAGTTCCCAGGCTGGCTTTGAACTCACAATCCTCCAGCCTTAACTCCCTGAGTCACTGGGATTACAGATGGGCACAACCACACCCAGCCATTTTAATCAGAACTTTACAAATGATATAAAATTATAAATCTAGATTATCCAAATTTTCATATCTGCTTTGGTGGCTTCTCTCTTGCCTTGTCTTTGTGAAGACATCATTTTTGCCTTGTCTATCAAACTTGGTCTCCAGGGTGCCTCCTTGACATTCTAATGCACACTGATCTTCTTTTCTGAAACATAATATTTGTATGCATCAAAGTGCTCCATAAGAATAAATGGTAGTTAATAGTCAGAAAATATTCCTCCTTAAACCTGATTGCTGGCAGTTAATAAGAATTATGTCCATGTTCTATCTAGGCATTTCCTAATCCACAAAAATGTTCTAAAGGAGAAAAATATGACAATCCAATATATTTGAGGATATTCCTCTTGAGTGTAAATTAACTGTCTTGTGTTGAAACTTCCTTTTATTCTTAATGAACAGATAGATTGAAAGCACTCAATTTTTCACAGAGAGTTTGTGTTTCATCCTATTCCACTGGAGTTTCTGATTCATATGCCATTAATTCCCTTTCTTCTTTGTCATCCAAACAAATGCAAAATAAAGACTGGATTTATTTCACTTCTTGGATTCTTATTTAATGTTTTTTTAAATTCCTATACTAGTTTTTAAGTCCTTAAAACAGCCCCATGTAATTTTTTCATGAGTGATTATAGGTTTTAACACTCATTATAATATTATTTTATCTAACTTTTAATTTTTCTTCCAAACTTATGATTATTGTTCTATTTATAGGGTACTTACTTAATTTGTTTATAAGAGAAACAATATTCCAAAGAGACATTTCTATTTTAACTAGCACCCATGAAGCTTCCCACTATAACAAGTCAATAAAATATGACCACTATATCACAAAAATAAACAGTCATATATAATTGAAACAGTCTTTCCATTCCTGCTGGCTTCTCCCCTGTCTCTAGTTTTAGTCTAATACCTGAAGCTCAGAGGAGAAAACAGTCTTTTGATCATTTCATAAGCCATAATCACTTGCGGAAGAACTGATCCCTGAACTCAGGTCTTAGCAGGTAAAGAGAAAAAGCCAATCTATTCATTTTATAAACTGTAAAATATATCATAAATTTATGTGCTTTTTCCTTTTACTGCAATTTCATACATAATATGCTAGTAATTTCTGTGGGAAGGGTACACTTTATGGAGTGGAAGATTTTATTTTATTTTTTTATTTTCCCATAATGTTCTTTCTATTACTAACCTCTGATGTTATTAAATCCCACTGTGGTATTTTTCCTGCAATAGAACCTATGAAAAGTACAATTCTGGAGAAATTTCATTAAAAACAGTCCGTGAACTGCTTCTGACTTATTCCTGCACGAACCGCCTTCCTCTCCTCTTCCCTGCTCCGGACTCGCACCCGTGGTTGCATTTGAGGAAAGAAATGGGATTTGCCCTTTGCTAGGATGTAAGGAGGGCATTTCTTCTTTTCAAGAAGCTAAAAGTCTAAATCTATTTTACACAAGTTTGAACTAATACAGGTCACTAGTAAAAATGGTTTTCAAGTATTTTATGACTGTGGAAAGAAATCAACAACTTTTTTATTAAAAATAATAGACCTGTCTCATGATCATATTGTTATACACGAACTTAAGAAAAAGAACACGTGGTCACTATCTACTCACTTTTCTAAAAAGGATGAATTTAGTATAGAACATATTTGTACTTCTTTTAAAAGTACCTTCTTCACAAAAAGAACTTTGCAGATTATTTTTTAATTTATAAAGGAAATATACTTCCAAAATCAAAATATTTATCTTCCTCTAAATTACCCTTATGGTTTTCTATTATAACTAGGAGTTGAAGTTTTTATAAATCTAAATTAAGGATATGCAAATGTCCTGAGCAAGTTAAGTGACAATTTTCTTCCATGATTTCCTTGATTATGATTTATTTTTGTGAGGACTCCCAATATCAAATTCTGCTTGGTTTCCCCACTGAACTAATTGTTTGCCAATCACCCAGGCTCTTGGGCACCCATATGCCACAGCTTATGGTGCAGGACCAGTTAGAGTTCTTGCCCTCCAAAAATTGTGCTCTTCCCATTCACTTTTTGTTTTAATATTTTTTTAATTGTCAATGGATATTTATTTTATTTATTTTTATGTGGTGCTGAGTATCGAATTCAATGCCTTACACATGCTAGGCAAGTGCTCTACCACTGAGCTACAACCCCAGCCCTCCCATTCACTTTTGAAGTCTCAAATTTAAAGAAATAAACAAACAGTAGTTGCCAGGAATGCTGAGAATGGTAAGAAATTCGGTCTAGTCCTAAAATGACCATGTAAGTATCCTCTAGAAAACAGTTTTGTAACTTATGTGATAGTGGTCACTTTAATCTATATTTGTGTCACAACTTCATGAGCTATGTAGATTCCAATAAGAGATGGTATAAATTAATTTTATTTGATTTTCAGTAAGCTCTTTCAAAAATAATACTAAATATGACTTCACCTTGAATCTGGCAATGCAGAGAATGCCATCTAATTAAAAAATTAGGTACCTATATAATAATAGTACACAGTTGATAATTGCAGGTAGTGAGGCCATTTGCCAATTTTAGAAGACACTGAAATCAACATCATTTAAGTATGAAATCAGAGCATATTTAAGAAAAGCAAAACTGTTTCTACACTGATGTATTATTTTCTTGTTGTGACTATGACAAATTGCCAGAAACCTAATGGGTTAAAACAAATGTATTATCTTATAGTTATGGAGGTAAAAAGTTCAAAATGAGACTAAAGAGACCAAAAATCATAGAAAATTGGAGGGGGGATTAATCTAGGAAGTCTCTACCATAATGAATGCACTGCTGTTCTTAGCTCAGGTGTGGGCTGGTTATTATAGGACTGGGTTCTTTTTTTTATAACTGTATTCATAAAACTTTATTCATTCAAAAGCCTGATAATCCCTTTTGTCCACTACCACACACCACCTTAAATCTTCTTTTGATTTTTTTTGCCCCCAACTTTATTGATAGTCAGTTTTCAACTAAAAATTGCATATATTTGTAAGGTGTACAACTTGATAATTTGATATATGTAGACATTGTAAAATATTAACCACAATCAAGCTAAGTAATATCTTAACTTCATATATTTACCTATGTGTTAAGAACACCTAAGATCTATCTTCTAAGTAAACTACAAGTATGTAATATTGTTGAATATAGTCACATTGTTGTATATTAGCTCTCTATAGGTTATTTTACCGGCTGAAATGCTGTATTCCTTAACCACCCTCTCCTCATATTCTAGTCCTCCCAATCCCTAACACTCACCAATAATTCTACAACTCTGACTTTTGTTTTTTTTTGTTTTCTGGGGATTGAATCTAGGATCTCGCACATGCTAGGCAAATGTTGTACCACTAAGCTACATCCCAGCCCTGAATTCGACATTTTTAGAATCCACATGTAAATGAGATCATGCAGTATGTGTCTTCCTGCATCTCATTTGACTTAACAATATTGTCCCGGCTTATATTCCCACTAACAGTCTACAAGGGCTCCTTTTTCTCTGGCGTTCTCTCAAACTATTGCTATCTTTCATCTTTCTGATAACAGCCATTCCATCAGGTGTAAGGTGGTATTTCTTTGGATTTGGGTAGCATTTCCCTGATGATTAGTGAGATTAAATTTTCTTCAAACATCTGTCAGTTATTTGTATGTCTTATTTTGAGAAATGTGTATTCAGATCCTTTGTGCAATTTGTAATATTTTTTCTTGTCTTATTTTTTTTGTTAGTTGCTCAAGACAATACAATGATCTTTACATATCATACATTTGATTCAAATGGGATATGAATTCTCATTTTTCCACGTGTACAGATTACAGGATCACATTGGTTAGACAGCCACGTATATACATAGAGAAATACTAGTTTCTGTATTCTGCTGCCCTCCCTATCCCCCCTCCTCTCCCTTCCCCTCCCATAATCTCTCTCTACCCAATCTACTGTGACACATTTCTCTCTCTCTTTTTTCCCTTCCCCCTCACACCATCATATATGTACTTTGTATAATGATGAGGATCTTCTTCCATCTTCCCTGCAATTCCCCTTCTCCCTCCCATTCCCTCCCATCTCTCTTCCCTGTTTAGTGGTAATCTTCTTCTCATGTTCTTCCTCCCTACTCTGTTTTGAGTCACCCCCCCCACTATATAAGAGAAGACATTCAGCATTTGTTTTTTAGGGATTGGCTAACTTCACTTAGCATAATTTGCTCTAATGCCATCCATTTCCCTGAAAATGCCATGATTTTGTTATTTTTTAGTGATGAGTAATATTCCATTGTGTATAAATGCCACATTTTTATCCATTCATCAATAATATGAATCTAGACTCATCTTTCCTCTCCTCTTACTCCTCTTCTTTTTCTTCTTTTATCCTTCTTCCTCGTCCTTGTCGTCGTCTTCTTCTTCCTCTTCCTCCTCCTCCTCCTCCTCCTCCTCCTCCTCCTCCTCCTCTTCCTCTTCCTCTTCCTCTTCCTCTTCCTCTTCCTCTTCCTCTTCTTCTTCTTCTTCTTCTTCTTCTTCTTCTTTTCTTTTGCCTTCTGCCACATGAAAATGAAGCTCAAAGAAACTTCCCAGCTGCTAGACCCTTGATCTCTGACTTCTCAAGGTGAAAATTGTGGGAAATAAGTGTCTATTCATTAGAAATTATTGAATCTCAGGTGTTCTACTAAAATACCACAAAATAGACTAAAACAATTGACATTTCTTAGCTTAGTGCCTTCACTATATTCTTTACTTTCCCTCCTTCCTCTTCTGTCTTCAAATATCCCTCTATGGCCCTCTATATGGACACTTGTGATTACATTTTGGCCTACCCATATAATCCAGGAAACCCTTCCGTTATAAAAACCTCATGTGTTCAGAGGTGGGGATTTTAGGAAATAATTGGATCATGAACACTCACCTTGCTGATGACTGAATAGGCTACTGGGAAGTGGAGCAGATATGGAGGAAGTAGGTCACTGAGAGCTACCTTGGAAGAATTCATCTTCACCATGGCCTCTTTAGGTCCCTCGTGTTCTGTTTTCAGGCTGCCATAAGATGAGTAGCTTTCTTTCTTCATGATGATCCACCATGATGTTCTGCTTGAGCAATGTAGCTGGCTGGTCTGAAATGTCATAAACTATGAGTCAAAAAAAGCCTTTCCTCCTCTATATTGTTCTTACCAGGTATTTTGGGCATAGAGATGGAAGATTGACTAACACATCTTCCTTTCCCAAGATCCTTAACTTGATCAAATATTTGATAAATCTTTTTGCCTATAAAACAATATGCACTATTTCATTGATTAGAACCCAAATATTTGTTCAGTCTACTATAATTTTTTGTTTGGGGTGGCTTCACAGAATGCTAAAATTCTTCAACCTACAATATCTTTAACGAAGTATTTTAGGAACAGAGTTAGCACTGTCAAATTAAGTGCCCATCTAAGCATATGTAGGAAGCCATAGACTTCCTGTGGAGCACGAAGCAGAGATGCACATATGGCCATTTCCCACCCAGATTAGTCCATTCTCACACTTTAAACTCAGATTCTGATATCTAAATATAGGGAACCATATGCCTTGCTGGATATGCCATGAGCATGCTTAAAAATCTTATGTATCTCAAAGCATAAATATAATTCATTGCATTAAAAAAATCGGTTTCCAGATTAAGTCAACTTTCACAAAATAAGTATTTTGCTGTAAATTACCTCTTGGGTGTGTATCTTGGCACTATTGTACTCTCATCTCTTTCTGTGCATCACATTAAATATATTGATCATTTCAATACATTCATCTTGTCTCTATAACTAGATTTAAAATTTTATAAGGGATAAAATCTAATACTGCATTTCGTATTTATTTTGTAGCTGAAACAGCCTGTATGCCTTCTTGAAGACAGAGCTTAGAGATTACTCCATTGGTCTGAGAGAGCCATCTCCTCTATTAGATTTCAAAGCATATGGTTCAATAAGTACCATGTGAAATCTGCCTTCCCCCATTCCTGATATCCCCCTAAGTATTCATGCACCTTTTGGGAAGATATTTGAGATCAGCATTGCCCAAGTATTTTTTGGAGAATAAAAATTCATGCGAAGCAAGTATTTTATAATCCCAGACAAGATGTAAACAAAAGGACAATGCAATGGCTTTTTTATGAAAAAAAAAACCACACAAAACTGTAGTTAATGCATATTTTTATTTTGTTTTAATTTCAACATTATGACTACCCAAGGGTGATGATAGTCAATATAAACCAGTAAGTCATATTAGCCCATGTATGTTCTGATGGGTCATTTGATCATACTATACCAATAAATATCATGAATAGCATTCCTTACTTTGATTTACTTTCAAGGGCCTTTAAAGTTTCTTATGTTTCTATAAAATAATAATACATTAGATTTTAGTTGTTTTATATGTTTTTAAAATATAGATATTACATGTGAATGTAAATTTTTGATATTATATCAGTTCTATTTCCAAGTACTTATTCACTTATCATTTATTTATTATAATTGTATAATCCAGGAAATACAAAAACATGTTAAAATCTTTGTTATACTATTTTGGTACTTCATGGAAATATTCTCCTAAAAATGAGGTCTAACTGAGGTTTTCCTTTACCATTTTATTTTATAATTGGGGATGTTTCAAAAGCTGAATATACCAGAAAACTAAATGTTAATAAATGCTACTAATGAATGTATTTTTATTTCATGTTTCTTTAGACAATAAATGAGGAAAAAAGTCTTTGCTTAATTTTTTTTGTTAAGTCTAGAATATATGGAATTTGAAATAGGAAATAAGACAAGGAATAAGACTCAAATAAACTCATAAAAATTGAAATAAATTCAATATAAAACACTACTAGATACTCTACCCAAGTCTATAAAGATACTACTACAAAGGTGATAACAAACATGTTAAATGTGTTAGACAGTGAAGTATTATCAATGGTATGTGAAGCTCAGCCTTCAGATACTTACAAGAACAGCTGTGCTAAGGTAATGAGTTCTGGTATGTTGAAATAGAAATTTTTGAATCCTAGAATTTCAAAGTCAGTAAAAACCTGTAAGGACTGCTAGCTAATTCCATTACCAGTAGAAATGTTTCTTAATATCTCTGACAACCATTCATCTTGTGTCTGCTGAGAACATACTCTGTCTAAGCTTCCTACCTCAATGTGTTGCTATTATGAGAAGTATCAAATGTTCTAGAAGTTTCCTTGAAATCGAACACTAATCTCCAACTATTAATTTTATCTCTTGTTCTCGTTTCACTTCTGAAGCTACAAAGTCTATTTAAACATTATTCGGAAATCAATAATAATTTAAATGCCTTAAAAATCTATTAGGTCTCTTTTCAGTTATTTCTATTCAAAGTATAATGTCCACTCATTCATTTTTTTTTCACTCAGGTAGTTTAATATTTTATATCCCTTACCTCAGACACAGATCTGGGAGAATTATTTACCTCACTCATTTTAAAGTTAATTTTACTAATTTTTAATTGAAGAAAATTTTCATATAAAAGTTCTTATATGTTTAAGTGTACAGCTTGATAATTTGACTTGCAGGCACCATATAAACAAAGATTCAGAATTATTTACTTCATTCAAGAAAATTCTTTCATAAAACCTTCTATTTGATACCATGCCTGAATGGTAACCACTATCTGTTTTCCTTCACCATGAATTAAAGATACAATGGTTTTGTACATATGAAAAAGGGGGAACACTTCAGAATTTTTGGCAGTGTTTGGGATATGTACATAGGGGGAAAATTCTATATAAGTTATCAAAAAATAATTTAGAGAAAAAAGGTAAACACACAAAAACCACATATACAAACCACCATTTGAACTGAATATTCCACTTTTTCTTGTATATATCTAAAGGAGTTAAAATCAGCATAATATAGTGATGCAGTAACATTGATTTATAGCAGTTCAACTCACAATAGCTAAGCTCTGGAACCCAACTACTAGGTGATTTTCAACAGATGAATGGATGAAAAAATTCTTGTATATATACATAGTAGACTTTTACTCAGCCATAAAAAAGAAATGACTATAAATTTTCCTGGTAACTGAATGGATCTGGAGACTATCTGGCTAAGTGAAATAGGCCAATTCCAAAAAACCAAAAGTCAAATATTCTCTCTGATATGTAGATACTAACACTCAACAAAGGAGGAGGAAGAATTGAAGTTCACTGAATTAAACAAAGGGAAATGAAGGGAAGGGAAAGATAGTGGAAAGAATTCAACATAATTTCCTATGTTCATATATGAGTATACCCCAGTGAATCTCATATCATACACAACCACAAGAATGGGATATTAATTACAATAAAATACACACCATGTATATATGTCAAAATATACTCTGTTGTCATGTATATATAAAACAACAAAAGTAAATAAGTAATAAATACTAAAAAAATTAACTTTCACCAACTACGGATATTTAAAATATTTTATTTTTTTACTATTCTAAATAATATCAAGGTTTTATATTCCATAACATATACTATTACCTGAAGTAAAATGATACATTCAATAAGTGAATAGGATCAACAAAATAAGAGTTTTAAAAAATAATATACAATGAAAATGGATAAATATACAAAACCAAAATTGTACTATATAAACTAATTCATATGGGACCATCAACTATACTCAAAGATTTATTTTTTAAAGAAGATCATTCATGCCAACTTCCTGGAAAATAATGTTCAATCTACTTATATTTACAGACTACACAAATGTTATATACAATTGTAAACAAGTGCTAATATGGACAAATAGAAAATAATTTTTAAGGGTTGAAAAAAAATCTTCACTTAGAGTAGTAGAGTGATAGTATACCTAGGTAAGAAGCTATCACTACAGGGACAGACTAACTTGGGTGGAGTAAGAGAAGAAAGAGATATCCTAAATCATTTATTTCTCCCTTCCATTCCTCAGTCTCCTTCCTTTACTCTCCATTCTGAGAACATTCTCTCTTTAAAAACAAAACAAAACAAATAACTATTTCACAGAGACAAGAAAACCCAGAAGTCAACTATATATATAACATGTGACTATATTTCAAAGAAGCAGGGAAATAAAATATTAAACTATAACTTCAAGCAGTTTTCTTATCAAATCTCTAAGTATACCAGCCCTTCAAACAAACAAACAAAAAAATGAAACTGGTTAATAGGATTCTCCAAAAATTCTAGCTACTGAAAATAAAGAACAGACAACAAGGGATTTGAAGGCAGGGAAACGGAACTTCTGAGTATAAGAGGATATAATGTTCTCATTTTTCTTGCTATGTGGAAGGTTCTACTATTTAGAGATATTCATATTACTTTGCCATATTTGGGTATGGAAGAAGTGAAGAAGTGGTAATGTACCTTATAGTGTAGGACACTAAGTTGGATGGTTTAATTTTTTGTGTCAACCCAACTAGGTTTGATGATGCCCATGTAGAGGGCAATATATTATTTCTGAGTGTGTCTGTGAGGGTGTTTCCAAAAGAGATCGGCATTTAAATTATCAGAGTGAGTGAAAAGTATGTACCTTCACATATGTGGCAGACATAATGTAACTTGTTAAAGGCAGAATGAAGAGAAAAGATGGAGAAAGGACAAATTGTCTCCCACTTCTCCAACTAAGAAAATCCGTCTTCTCTTGCCTGCAGACATTGGAGTTCCTGGTTCTTGAACCTTTAGACCCAGGCAATCCTCTCCATGCAGCCCCTTCTTGAGATCTTGGTCTGCTACCGGGAGTTACACCATTGGTTTTTCAGGTGCTCAAGTCTTCTGATGTAGATTGAATTACATGCCCAGATTTTTGGGTCTGGAACTTGTATACAGAATATTGTGGAACTTTTTGACCTCCATAACAAATAACCTCTAATATATCTAACATGTCCTATTGGTCTTGTTTATCCCTAAAACCCTAATGAAAATGAGAATTTAAAAACAAAATCAACCTATTTGTTGCAGTGATGACTTGTGGTCTTTATATTTAATGCAAAATCTCTGTTCTTCAAGAATTTAATCTTGCACAAAAACTAAATATGTACAGCAAATGTACAACAAAGAAATACAAATATTTCATAAGATCTATTTATGCAAATAAATAAGAATTCAAGGAGTGTAATGACACAAGTTCATGTATAGAACATAAACATTTTGCTTAATGTTTCAGGCTTGTGCTACTCAAGTTTTTGATAGGGATTCCCTGCCATTTGAGATTTGTCTTAAATTTTTCTGTATGAAATATTATCTTCTAATGTTGCCCACAATATTTGTCAAAATTCCAAGAAAGTTTCATTGTGTTCTGTGAAGTATTTGATCTCATTCGGGATTTACCATTATAGCTACTTTCATGTCTCATGTCTTTGCTGAAAAATCCACATAGGCACGTGTCACTAGGATCGGAGAGGTAGACTCCCAGTGTTGAGGAGACATTTGAGACATAAATGTACAAAAAGAAAGTGATTATTTGTGTCTAAAGTTATGTTAAGAGTAAAAAGCTTTGAGAAAATGCGCTATGCCATTAAAGTGTTGATTATGCTTGTGTATTTTAACATATTTGGAACCAACATTGAAGAAATACCAAATGGTTCTTTTATGTTTTATGGACATAAAATGATAGCAATGTTTGAAGTCAACTTCATATTTTAATCTGTCTCAGTTCTGTTTTTAGACACTTTTCAGAAACATCAAACCAAAGATGGAACTCAGTCCCTGTTCCATGACATTCACTGAGATGCATGAGTCATGGCCCTGACAAGAAACCGAAATCTATTCCGAAGTGTTTAATTGGAAAGAAGATAATCCAACGCATAGAAAAGATGGCAATATAATCTAGGAAATGAGCTAAGGAAGTCGTCACAGTCTATCACCAGTAGATGTAAAGAGGAAAGCAGAAGAGATAATGTCACTATTGCCCTGCACTGAAAGGGAATATTGACGTACTATTTTTCTCACTGAGATTAATTATGCCACCCCTTACAATCATCCACACTTACCATGCCTATCACATACACAGAAAAAGGGGTAGATACTGTGAATTTACTTTCAAATAAGAATTTCTTCACTCCTAATTCCTTCATGATATCTGATGTTTTAAATGCAACAAAATGGAGAAGGGCAGAAGAGCTGCGCTTAACAGACAAAGAGGCACACACACACACACACACACAAAAGATATTCATGTAGAATAGAGCAAAAATTAGCTGGATACAGGCTTTAATTTTTGTATTGTTAATTTAAGAATACAAATGATTTAACAAAAATTATGTACCTGTGGTACAGAATTGCTAATTAGTTGGACTAGCAAAGTTTAATTTTACTTCTTGTTAAAGCTGTTTAGTGTTTGGAGATAAGTAAGCAAAGCAACCCTTTTCTAGTTCAGAGAAGGTTAGAGAGTAGTAAGTAATAGTATCAAACTTTTTTCTAACCCATAAGTACCTTAGTAAAAACAGCAAAAACAGGGTATATCAATTAGCAAGAGGATAGTGAACAAAAGGTGGTTATAGTAAATGGTAAGTTTTGTATGTTATAGGGGCATCACATTGGTGTCTTTATGATATTAGTTTGCAGAACGGGAACTATTTGAACAAGTTGATTCAATGACTTTTAATGCTCAAAAACAATAGAAAATTTATTTTCCACTACTCTGGTGTAAAGTGTTTTTTCCTCTTCCAGGGTGCATTATCTCCATGGTTCAGGGAACTGGTTTTCGAATCTTGTGGTTTTCTCTCCTTTTGGGCTCCTTTTTGTTCCCATCTGCAATTGGCCTATGAAGGAAAATGTGTGCTTTCTAGTGGCAATTCTAAACACATCAGTGAGAAAAAGTTCTTCTGCTGGATGTAGTTCCACTACCACCTTGCATTAGTGTCCCCCAAAATGTATATTTCTTAAAAGCTTTTACACCACATTAGCACATGTGACCTGAATTCACATTCCATTGACTACAACTCAGTCATGGAGTCAAATCTAACTACAAATGAGCCTGGGAAATATAGGCTAGCTACATGCCCAAGCAGAAAAGAAAATGGATTTTTAGTGAACAATCTTTCTCAAAGTATATTTGCAATTATTTTTTTTTGGATTAGTGTGCTCTGGAGTTAAATTCTAAGATAAAAATGGTAATCTCATTGCTGTGTGCAATGATTTTAAATGAACATGTTTAATCAGTAAAATTGGATTCAAGTAACATGTCTTGCCTGTAAATTAAGGTAATCCCACAGAGATACAGTTTTTCCATGTTTTATTTTCAAACATAATAATATATTTGTATGTAATGGAGTTAAAAGCCATAATTGCAAAATAAAAAAGAGTAAGTTTCTTTTGATTTCTTTAGATTATTTGTTTTTATTCACTTATTTATTATTCCTAGAAAGTTTATTATAGTAAAAAAAATCTGTTTGAAAGCCAGTAAAAGCAAAACACAGTCCATTGAATGCTATGATTTCTTCTACTTAAGCAACATTACTTTGTAGGTAAGTGGTTTCTGGATTGACAATTTTTATTAGGAAGATTAGACAGTTTATTTATATAAAGTTTTCCAGATGCTAACATAATTTATAGTTTTAATTGTACTGGCTTTAGGGAAAAACTTAAGCTTTATAAGTTGCAAAACCATATATATTAATTTAAATTTTAATTCTTAATGTAAAAAAACTGAATATATATTGTATTCCACATGATGTTTTGATAAATCTATATATTATGGAATGCCAAATCACTATAACTAGCATAAATATCCCTCCAACATTTATCATTTGTGTGTGCTAAAAATAAAACACTCTCTTATCAATTTTCAAGGGTACAATACATTGTTATTAACTTTAGCCCCCATATTTTTCAGGAGACCTTCTAAACTTGATCCTTCTCTCTGATTGAAATTTTGTATCCATTGATCATCTTCTCCACCCCCCCTACCCCAGCTCTTATAACCACCTTTCCACTCTCAGCTTCTTTGGGTTCTAAGTTTTCAGATGGTGCATGTCACTGAATTTGTGCAGTATTTGTCCTACTGCACACAGCTTATTTCACTTAGCACCATGTTCCATGAGTTGATCCAGGTGGTCATAAACAAGAGATTTTCTTTAAGACCAAATGATATTCCATTGTGAATATAAAGTGTATTTTCATTTTCCTTTCATTAGTGGAGGCATACTTAAATCGAATTCATGTCATTCATTACTGATGTGAATTACGAAGCTGTTTCTCATAATCTTGGTAATTTATGTTCCCACAACAGTGTTTTAGAGTTCCCTTTTTCACATAATTTCCAACACTTGTTGTCTCTAACCTTTTGATAATAGCCATCCTAACAGGTGTGAGGTTCTGTCTCATTTTAGTTTTAATTTGCAATTCACTGATGATCATTGATATTGCCTATTTTGCATACACTTTCTGGACTTTTTCATGTTTTCTTTTGAAAAACATATTTTCAGGTCTCTTTGCACAAATTTTAATTGTGCTTTTACTTTTTGTGCTATTGAGTTGAGTTCCTTATGTATTTTGGTTATTAACCCCTTAAGTAACATTCCCCATGCTCTCCTAAATGTCATTGTGCTACATGTTGCACAATGTAGTTCAATAACTTATTTTTTCTCTGCCCCACACCAAGTCTACATTTCAGCACGATTGAATACTACTTGTCAGTTACTATTTATTACATTCCACTTTTTTTCAAAAATAGAATAGATATCACTGCCCAAATGTTGTAAATGACATCATTTAGATCCAGCAAGAAGTAACTTGTCTGAGATCTCATGATTTTTAAAAGTGAAGATGAGATATAATCTCGAAAGTGAGTATCGGCTCCCCTCCAATCTCCATATTAAATCGACTGGGATACTTTTCATCTTTTCGTATATAATTAATACTGTGTTATAAAATGAGCTGTTACTGCGATTCAGTAGAAAGTAATTACATTTCACTGTTTAGGTTTCCATGTTTAATTTAAACTATTTTCAATTCTTATGTTTAAATAAATTATGCTTTAGGCCATGTAGACTTACCTCCATTTTATAATAAGACTGTATTTCTTCCTTGCAGGTAGCCTCTTAAAAAATTTCTTTTTTGTTCATAGTGGAGAGATTTCTTTGTAGGTAATTTTAAACAATGAAGAAACAGTGCCATCTTCTGTCTATGTTTTATTCAACAATTGGGAATAAAGAAAGATTGGGTTAATGTAGATCAGCTGAGAAGAAAACACTTTGGAGATTTTATGATCTTGGCATAATGTGCTACAACTTTGAACACTTGCAAAGAGGCTAATTATTTGAAAGGCCTCTAGGGGCAAAAACATGTTTAAATAGTTTCGTATGATTAATTATCAAAAATCTTTGAATATCCAAATAATAGAGAGAAGAGAAAGGAGGCAAGTAACAGTGACAGAAACAGGTGGCAAGTGTTTGTGACAATTTGGTATTAACAGTGCTGATACACATGCACAGACACAGGTCCTGTTTAATGCCATTAGTTAACCACCTATTTATTTCTATCTTTACAAGATAGATATACTTCATGAATGGAAATTTTCTATTTACCTCTTTGTCAGAGGAAAGGTGGAAAATGGGAACAGACTTTTTAGTGACCTTTTAAATTGTAACATTAGCAGATATTTTCAGCTTTGTGAAACTCATAGACTTCAAACTCAAGAGTAGTAACTAGGGTGAAAAATATTTTATGTTTACCATTTAGCTAAGAAAATGATTATCATTGCTTAAAATTCATGATAATCAGAAAAATACATTATCAGGTTCAACACACAATATATACACTGTTGTCCTTCTCAAAAGAGAAAAACAAAAAATAATAATGACAACAAAATAATCTATGAAAAAGAGTTTGCATAGCAGGAGGACATTGGAGTTGTTTGAATTTTTCTTGTTCCATTTACCTAGAAGAGTTGTTTTAGGACTGGATTAGACTATGGAAGAAATCATGCTCAATAACTGGACCAGGAACTTTACTGATAAAGAACCAGAAACTATCAAAGATATATCAATGAAAATTAGTCCATTGAATATAATATATAAACTGAGAGGTCAAAATAAAGGTGTTTTCATTTCATGCCTCAAAATGCTACACTTTGTTGAGATTCCATGCTATATATGCTCATTTTTTTTTAATATTCAGAGACAGATCAATTACTGGACAAAGAAAATATGTGTGGTAGAATCAGAGAGCCAGAAAGTCATCAGCATCTTTACTACCTCTGAGGGAAAGTAGCCCCTAGCTTTTTTAAAAATTTATTTTATTGGTTCTTCTTAATTATGACAGTAGAATCCATTTTGATAAAATTGTGCAAGCATTAGGATATGTCTTATTCCAATTTGGACCCCATTCATGTGGGTGGGAAAAATGATGGGGTTCACTTAAGTATATTTACTACGTGTACATAGGAAAATTATGTTAGATTCATTCTATTATTTTTCCTATTCCTAACCCCCATTTCTCCCTTTTATTCCTCATTTGTCCACTCTACCATACTTCTCTTCTGCCCCCATTTTAGTATATATATCAGCAAAAACACTTGACCTTTGATATTTTGGGATTGGCTTATTTCACTTAGCATGAGAGTCTCCAGATCCATCTATTCACAAGCAAGTGTCATAAAATCATACTTTTTTTATGGATGAGTAGTATCCCATTATGTAGATATACCATATTTTCTTCACCCATTCATCTGTTTATGGGCATCTAGGTCAGTTCCATGGCTCATGTGAATTGTTTTGCTATAAATATTGATGTGGCTATGTCACTGTAATATGCTGATTTTAAAATCAGCCCCTTGTTTTTTTGCTAAGCATTTAGTTCTTTTGTATAAATCTATTTCTTTTTTAATATCTTTATTTTGTTTATTTATTTTTATGTGGTGCTGAGGATGGAACCCAGTGCCTCACATGTGTGAGGCAAGTGCCTTGCCACTGAGCAACAACCCCAGCCCTATAAATCTATGTCTTAATAACTCAATTTAACAGTTTAAAATAATTTTGTTACTCAGTCCCTCGTAGATTAATTTCTATTCTTGTGAAGAATCTCCCAAATGTTCCCCAAATACTTAAATATATTTTAATCCATTTAAATACTTTAGTTTTATGAAGTTAACAACATCCATGCTGCACAGAGAAAGTTAGAGTTTCAGGAAATGAATGAGGCAACTGGAACCCATGACTCCTGGAACGTGGGATGTCTGAGGTCTGAATGGTTACTGGGGTTTTGGGCAAAACTCTTCCATCCAGTTCTGAGAACTCCATGTAAGGGTCCTCTGACTTCTCATAATGTGAGTTAATCTTGTAATATTCATGTATGTTTATATTATCTCAGGGTATAATATATTGAGTGAAAATGCAAAAAACACTATAAAAAATTCTAAATTTTATATTTATTTATGTAAACTCAAAAAGCTTTTAACTGTGAATTCGTTGAAATTTGGTTGAGTTGAAATTACTTGCCTGATTCCTTAGTATTAGCATTTTTTCATGTTATCTGATAGTAGTGCATGCAATACTAACATGTAAAGCAATTCCATCGTTCTGGAAATGTATCTGTACATAATCATGTATAAATACCTTTAAATATAAATGAACATAGACTGTTTTTTTTTTTAAAGAGAGAGGAGAGAGAGGGAGAGAGAGAGAGAGAGAGAGAGAGAGAGAGAGAGAGAGAGAGAGAGAGAGAGAATTTTTAATATTTATTTTTTAGTTCTCGGCGGACACAACATCTTTGTTGGTATGTGGTGCTGAGGATCGAACCCGGGCCGCACGCATGCCAGGCGAGCGCGCTACCGCTTGAGCCACATCCCCAGCCCCATAGACTGTTTTTTATTGTATATGCTGAAAATTTACATACTTCCTCAATTTTAAGTGAAAATATTTTCTAAGTATGTTTTCTAAGTATGTATTAGTGCAGATATAAATTACTGTGAACAGTTTAAGTGGGTTTTTTTGTTTTTGATTCCTCATGAAATTCACTACTGCTATAATTCTTTAAAGGCAGAGAATCAGGAACCTAAAAGTCAAGGTGAGTTCTTTCTGCTGACAACTGTTAGGTCTCTGAAGCACCAACATGTATCAGTTAACTTTCCTGATGTCTCCATGTCATGACCTCCATTTCCCTGAACCACCACACCTCATCTAAGGGCACTTGCCAACCTTCTGCAAAAATCAATAGCTTATACTTTCCTTTAATTCCAGTGTACTTAATAGCCAATGCACTCTATTTAGGAAAAAATGGAACACTAATTCTCTTACACTCTCTTAATTGATTTTCATAATTAAATTATTCTATAGAGCTTTGATATTAAATTTAGTAGAGAAACATGTTGGTTCATAGAGACTCAGTAATATCCAAATTCAGCACATCCCCATTCTTATTTCTGGCTTTCTTCTGTATTTCAATCTAATCAGTTAGCTATAGATAATTTAGGTTATGGACTTTTATGCTCATGGTACATCAGTAAATATATTTTTTCCTGTATAGGAGCAGAGAATTAAAACATTATTCTATTTGTATAAAAGGGAGAGACTGTCATATAAATTTTAATAATCACAAACCTTTCAAGATAGAAAGGCAACATGATTTGCTCTTTCAAAAGCTTGAGTAGACAAAGAGAATATGACTTGTGCTTTCCTCCGGTTGCTAAAGAGTTTTAAGTACATGAATAACATAGTAAATGATGAGAAATTTGGTTTTAAAGTGCTACATAAAAGATTGTGCATAGTAAGACTAGGAGATTGGCAATTAGGTATCTGTAATCAAGCTATTAAAGTAAAATTTGTGCTCAAACTTATCAATATGAAATTTTATTAGCAAAGTATTGTCAAACATTAACAATTTCAATTGAGTCAAGTAAAGTAATGGAAGGAAAGTGATTCTTTCTTAAAATACTTTGGCCTATATGAGTATATTTTTAAAAATGGAGCCTAAATTAATAGAATGATACATAGTGATAATTTATAGTTAACCAGAGTAATCTTTTGTAAAGGAATACTTGAAGGGAACTCAGAAGTTGGTATAGGAGGGGGACTATATCCTGTCTACTCAGAGATCATCAGTTGCTGAAGAGTGTTTGTGGATTTCATGCCTAGAAGCTGAGATATGACCATGGCTCTTTCAGTTCTGTGATGGTTTCAATCCATCTAAACTGGTGGGACAATAAATTAAAAAATTACATATCTCCAGGAAAATATCATAAGACTAGAATGAATGTGTTATAGTTTCATTAACATAACATTGAAATATAAATGAAAAAACTAGTTCTAGATTTCTAAAAATATTACAGCTCGCCAACTCAGTAGTCATGTTTGGCAGGAAATATTTGGTAGTATGGTTCTGACTAATGCATTCTGAGTATTTTTCTACTTGGGGAAAAATAATGTGGGGGTAGGCTATAGATTTATTGTGGTTACTTTTTGGCATTCCTTCTTTGAATTCAAAGAATGTATTTGAAGGAACATGATTCAAGTAAAATATAGAAATATTTTCTCTACAGTGACTTGAAAATGATAGCTATATTAACTGGAATTTTAAAATATTTGGGATAAGAATAATACTATTTCAATAAAGAGCAGTAAGAATGATCACAGAACAGAATAATTCATAAGAGGAACACAGTGTTTCAAGTTATGATGGATAAATTTATGAAAATAAGCATTTAGGTTTTCAAAAGATTCTCAATGATTTGAAGTTTTCTAGGCAGTGTGAAAAATTATGAATAATTTTTGTATGTCGTGTTCAATAACAACTGAGACATCATTTTTCATTGTGTTACTTTGTGACACGGAGACATGACTTTATCACATTTTGCAATTTAAAAAAATCACATTGGTATAGAGTGGGTTCTACAAATGTGAATTTGTAGAAAATTAAAATACTATAAGTATTTATTGTACAATAATTGATGATACATTTGTTAATTTGCATAGAACTAGTCTCTGTGTGTGTGAAGAGGGAGATTTCCCATGAGGATTTGATTCTCCATGTAATTGGTTATTTTTATATTTATGAGATATGTGCAGAATATGTGAATGTTACATGCAAATAAAGTCTTTGGTTATCATGTGCTTATCATTCCCAGGGCTATACTTTGACCATAGACTCTGTTCATTTTTCTATCTACAGTAGAGATGATTTCTTATAGAACCACATATGTATTTGGGTGGATGGTGTTTGTGGAGGCACTTTCAGATGCCTGTCAATCATGCATTGTCACACTGCCAAAAGTCCAGCAGATCAGTGATGCACAGGTAGGAAAAAGAGTAGAAAATGAGTAAGAGAAGGAAAAGAGTTACTAAGTCAAAGGAAAAGTCCCAAAATAGACTTTAAGACATTCTGAGTTATAATCCACCTTGAAATTTGAGTAACTGTGTTTGTGGTAAAATACCTGAAAGAACTTACACTTGTGTTTAATATTTCAGAGAATAATTATGAAATACAATAAACAGATAATTATAAAACATTTGAAAGCTTAAAGTTCTATGTAAATTAACAAATGTATCATCAATTATTGTACAATAAATAATTATAGTATTTGAATTTTCTACAAATTCACATTGCCATCGATTCTGCCATTAATTATGTGGTTAACAATACAAAGGCTTTAGTTTTGGGTTATACATTCACTCATGTATTAAAGAAGCCTAACTAAAGACAAAAGGCAATTGCTGATTCTTGTAGCACAGGTGTTTATTTCAGATGGAATTAGGAGTAAGATAATATTGTCCTGGGTCTACCATCATTTGTCCATTTGGCTTATCTGTGAGTGTCTTTTATATGAGCCTATGAGTTCTTGTTACAGATAAGCTTTGAGACTGACCAATGACCAAGGAGGATGACTTCTAGAAATCATAACTGCGTCTGCTCAACAACTAACAGTCCCAACAAAGACAGTGGTACCTAGCATTCCAATCAGGAAGGTTCACAGATCATTTGGAGTTCCTGATCCTTGTGTCCATTTTTTTTTAAACAAAAGACTTGGAAATCAACCTAACAAAAGAGGTGAAAGACTTCTACAGTGAAAACTACAGAACGCTAAAGAAAGAAATCAAAGAAGACCTTAGAAGATGGAAAGATCTCCCTTGTTCTTGGGTAGACAGAATTAATATTGCCAAAATGACCATAATACCAAAAGCATTATACATATTTAATGCAATTCAATCAAAATTCATAGTTGGTATAATAAAAAATAATTGTAATGTTTTTCAACAGTTAAAGGATAAACAAACTATAAAATGTTCCTCAGTGACAAAGAATGAACCACTATGCATCAACTGTATGAACCCCAGAGGCATTGCCCTGAAAGAAGGCAGTAAAATAATAAAAGGTAACCTGTAGCACAGATACATCCCATATGATAGCTTTTAAAAGACAAATATACAATGATGGAGAACAATGAGTACCAAGATTTTAGGGGTAAAAGGGAACGAGTAACTATGAAAATGTAGCATGCAGTAGATATTTAAAATGATGGGACATTTCTTTATCCTTATTTTGATACTGGTTAAACAAATCTACATATGTTAAAATTCATAGAAATATCCCTCCCAATGTAAATTTTATATTCTATACTGTAAAGAGTAAAATAAAATAGATGATATAATTTGAAAAATAATCCCAATGACATTTCTCACAGAAATAGAAAAAGCAGTTATGAAATTCAAATAGAAAAATAAGAGACCCAGAATAACTAAAACAATCCTTAGCAAGAAGAATAAAGCCGGTGTCATCACTATACCAGACCTTGAAATATACTACAGGGCAATAGTAACAAAAACAGCATGGCAGTGGCATGAAAACAGACTGATAGACCAATGGTATAGAATAGAGGACACAGAGACTAACCCACATAATCACAGTTGTATTAGACAAAAGTGCCAGAAACATACAATGGAAAAAAACATAGACTCTTCAACAAATAGTGTTGGGAAAAGTGTAAATCCATATGCATCAAAATGAATTTAAACCCTTTGTGCCCATTTGTAAACCAATCTCCTCACAGGGAATGCAATATGATCATGGCCTGTCCTGGCTTAATTCTTGATCAATGTTGTTATCCAGTAGAACAAACTACGAAGAATGACCATTCAGCAAAACCACAGGTGAGAGATACTCCAAAGAACCAGTAAAGGAAGACTGAGCCATCTACAGCTGAGGTTTGAATTGCTGAAAACAAGGAAATGAATCCTATATTGTGTTACTGTGTTGAATCAGAAGGAAGTTATTGGCAATTTGATTTTAGAGGGAAAAATGCTAACAGTTTGAAACTTATTATAAAGTACTAAGAATCCAGTGAAAAGGGTAAAGGAAAGGAGCCAGGGAAGGAGTTCAGGTACAGGAAGACACAAATGTCATCTATAATGATTTCTCAGTCCTAATGGATATCTATTGATTCACTATTAGTCTTTGTTAATAAGAGATGCTATAAAATCTAATCTAGTGCCCCCAATTCAGGCAATTCCACTGTCCAAGTCATGTGCTGTGTTTCTCACCAAATTCCTCTCCCTTATAGGTTGTAAAATGGAACAAAGACAGGTCAAGAAATACAGACATACCAATGTCAAGTTACATTCTTTATATTTTTCCAAAATATTTTTTATACCTCCGTATGATATAATTAAAACAAGATGTACTTTTCCAGGGTCCAGCTTCCTTGAAACATGTAATCCAATAAAAATAAGAAATAATTGCTTTAAAAGTCATTTTTATTGCTTTATAAGGTGTGTTAGTAGATACAACTAGTCTTTTAGATAAACATGTTCTGCTCAGTCTTTTTCAAGCACAGTTTTGTGTTCACTTCTACAGTGATGAAATTATTATATACCTCAAGGCAGTTCAACTTTAATCAAAGGAGTAGGAGTAAAGTAAGCAAGAAACTGCAGTGGATCTTAAATACATGTTGGTCATTATACCACATTCATTCATCTGCTCAATGCACTAACTACTTATTTTCCTGTATTCTCCAAATTTGTTCTTTTAAGTAAACTAAATTATAATAATTTTATTCCCGTTTCTTTTCTAAGTTTTCTGATAACTTTAGAGGAAATGAAATGTTTATCGATGTCAATATAAGGAGAGAGCTATATATTTTAAATAAAAGTAATTATTGAAGTTCAAAAGAAATAGTTCACCTATTTCTCTTTATTTGTTGTCTAATTACTGTATACTCTGAGTTATGTTAGCCTATCCATAAAAGTTGCATTTGTTAATAAAAGAAAATTTATTTTTAGCAGTCAAGTTGTTAATTTTTCTTGAAATTCTGGGGTTTTCCTGGAAAAAGAAACAATGTTTAATGTTAGGGCTGGGTGGCACCACAGTTGTTATTTGAATGTACTCTCAAAAATAGTCTCAAACATTGACAAATCGTCTAAATAATTTTAGTGAGATGTGCTTTGAAGAATGAATGGATGGGGGCTGGGGCTGGGACTCAGTGGTAGTGCACTTGCCTGGCATGTGTGAGGCACTGGGTTCGATTCTCACCACCACATATAAATAAATAAATAAAGTAAAGGTCTATCAACAACTAAAACATTAAAAAGAAAGAAAGAAAGAAAGAAAGAACGAAAGCAAGAAAGAAAGAAAAAAAGAAAGAAAGAAAGAAAGAAAGAAAGAAAGAAAGAAAGAGAAAGAGAGAGAAAGAGAGAGAGAGGGGAAGAAAGAGAGAGAGAGAAAGAAAGAAAGAAAGAAAGAAAGAAAGAAAGAAAGAAAGAAAGAAAGAAAGAAAGAAAGGAAGAAAGAAAGAACAAAGTAGTCTTTTAAACAAACATTTTTCTCAGTCTTTTTCAAGCACAGTTTTGTATTCACTTCTACAGTGATGAAATTATTATATACCTCAAGGCAGTTTAATCAAAGGAGTAGGAGTAAAGTAAGCAAGAAACTGCAGTAAATCTTAAATACATGTTGGTCATTATACCATGTTAATTCACTATTAATTGAATTAATTGAAAGAAAGAGAGAGAGAGAAAGAAAGAAAGGGTGCATGATCAACACATTGAAGGAAGCATCTGTCTTGAGAGCCAGGGTTTTCTGAGAGGCTCCCACAGGATACTTTGACCCCTGTACAGATGACAGCTATGGTGGTCTTTTCCCTTCAGACCTCTCTCTACCTTGGTCCACTTATAACCATTCCTATCTGATGAACTCCATGTAGCGTGGCTGCCCCACCTCAAGATCATGCAGGATAGATAGTGATGGATTTTATATGGGGATTGGCAGTTTTTAAGCCCTTGCAAACTTTACCTAAGGAGATGCATAATCCTTTGGTTTGATTTTAATCTTTGGTTTTGATTTTAAACTGAGTCACTGATGGTCCAAGCGAGTTACTGAATCAGCATTATGTCTAGTGTCTTTACAGAGTAAGCATATAAATTTCAGTGTCTGTGCTTTGCGTATGTTAGATGGGTATAATCCATACTGTTGTTAAATCTACAATTCTAACTATCTAACCCTCTGGTAATTCTCCAGAAGACGCATTTAACTACTGTCTTCCTGAGCCCTGAGCTAATTGATCACACAGAAATGATTCATTTTGACTTGATTTTTAAGGATTTGGACATTTTATTTTTTCAAAATTTGGTGTGATTTAGTAAGCAGAAAATACTCTTTAACTGTGACTTAATATTTAGTCTATCTTACTACTTATAAATTAAGGTATACAGAGATGATTCCAACAAGTTTCAATAAAAATTTTATAATAGGAAATTGTTTGGGATTATGTAAATGTGAATGGGTTTAGTATTAAAGACAGTATTTGTGTCCTATGAATAAAAAAAAGTAGGCTACAAATATGACTAAGATGAAAAAGAAGTTATGTCAACATGCTATTGATGATGTATAATATGACAAGCTTAAATGAGTTAACAGCATCTGATTTTACTTCATAGGTCCTCATCACCACCATTTTATAATTATCAGAAACAACACTAGGAGATCACAGTTAATATTCCTTTACTAAATACATACATAACTGCATTTCTTTTAATATTATTTGTGACTGTTTGACTCATGCCTAATGAATCCCTTTTAAACATAAGAAAGCATGAATCAGAGAGATTAAGTAGCTCTTTACAAGACACTTTAGAAAATGGTAAGACCTGGGATTTGGTCTCTGTGTTCTAGATTTCTCATTACAACCTTACATTCCGTAACTCCTCTTAGGTATTCTTTTGTTGATGACTTCATTCACACTGCTATTTTCCTTACATAGACAGTCTTCACAGAAATTCTCTAAAATACCCATCTCCTCACCCTACGATTTTTCTCAGTTTTATGAGAAATGTAGTTTCTGAATTCCTCACTCTGTCTACTTAGCTGAAACTTATAGCAGATTCTTGGCACATAAGTTTTACTTTATTTTTTTCAGACTGTTTTTCTTGCCACATCATAAATGTTTTTTATTCCTTGCCTAATGCAAATCTTCTTTACTCAAATCCAACATGTTGGAAAATTTAGAAATGAAATATTGCCTGAGACTTTTGAGATATTACAGTGATTTAAATTTGCCCTACAGAGAACCCATTCTCTAAGGACTTCATCACTCAGATCCTGTTACTAAAATATATGAACTGGAAAAGAGGCCAAATCAGGGAAAACCTGGCTCAAGATGTGTAAAGGTAAAACCTTGTTAGAAGGATTTACAACCCAATAACACCAGGTCTAAGACTCCACACAAATTATTGATGCTATTCATATTATTTTAGTATACCAGAAATTAACTCTATTTAGGAATGGAATTATTAGCTAGACTTTGAAATAACAATTGGGCAGCTTTGTTGTAATATGAATTAATTCATTTAAAAACCTACTTCCTAAAATTGGTGATAATTACCATATCTTGTCACAGTTAAATCTCTCGGTTTTTAATTCACATATAAAATTGCATTTTCAAACAAATACAAGGATTTTAATGTTAATGCTTTCTGAAAATAAGATGACATGAATTTTTATTTTTATTTTTTAATGATTAATAGTCTCTGAAAAAATGAAATTCAATAGACTATTCTTGTAAAAGTCAAAGTTAATATTATTTTACTGAATTGAATAATACATGATGAAACTCTCAAATTATGCTACTTTACTACAGTCATGAACCAATTTACATTTTATTTGAAATTCTGACTAAAACCTGTCCAAGGGGTATAAGTTGACATCGTTTTATGTGTCAACTTGAATGGATCATGGTGTGCCAAGATATTTGGTTAAACATCTATCTGGTTGTGTTTTGGGAGAAGTTTAAAATTTAAATGAATAAACTTGAATAGAGTAGTTACTCCCCCATGTGGCTTGGCCTTATCTCATCAGTTGAAAACTGAAACAGAACCAAAATGGCTGAAAAAGAAAGCATTCCCGATTCCTGATTGCCTTACAGCTGGGAATTCAAATGTTCAAACTTCCTGGATTTGAGACTGAATCTTGAGTCAGGAAATACATCTTTAGTTCTCCTGCTCTTTAGGTCTTCAGACATAGACTAAAACTGAACCTTCATCTCGCCTGACCCCCTAAAAGTTGATGGCCTCTGTAGACTTTGGGACTCACTCTCTTCTATAATCACATGAGCCAATATCCTAAATAAATATCTTGCATTCATATAATTATTTTTGTTTCTTTGAAGAACCCTGAGTATGAGTTAGGGAATAAAATGAAAGAAAGATGAAGAAAAGTTTTTTAACTGCATTTCTTTTAATATTATTTTGGTAATGACAAATAATATTTTTCATTGGATAATTAAGTTTCCTTTGCATTTGGTAATTTTGGTAATGACAAATAATATTTTTCATTGGATAATTAAGTTTCCTTTGCATTTGGATTAGTACTTCCCAGGTTAGCAAAATCATAGGGGGTGGGTAGAAGAGTTAATGAGGGAGGATAGTTAAATCTTTTAAGAATTTGTGTAGACATGTCTCCTGAGAAATTAAAGCGTGTTATATATGGAAATGCTTGGCTGCTAATTGGAACTGCTTCACAGTTATTAAATAAAACTGGATAAAGTATCTGATACTCCAGTTTCTATCCTCAGTCAACTTTTGACTCACCATACAGATTTTGGTATTTCCCCATAAGCTTTCTTTTGCTTCTTTTCTCTAATTTCATTGACGTGGAAGAATACACTGTTTTAATTATATTTTCTTTTTCAGTAGTTGTTTTAGTCAGCTTTTTCATGGCTGTGACCAAAAGAACTGAAAAGAACAATTAGAGGAGGGAAATTTAATTTAGGAGCTCATGGTTTCAGAGTTATTAGTCCATTTATGGCTGCTTAAATTTCTTTGAGCCCCAAATGAGACAGAACATTATGAAAGAAGGGTGTGGCAGATGAAAGCAGGTGAGGACATGACACCTGGAAGCAGAGAGAGATTCCACTCACCAGGTACAAAGCATTTGCCTCAAAAGCATGTCTGCAATGACATATCTTCTCCAGGCACACCCTACATGCCTATAGTTACTACCCAGTTAATCCTTATCATCATATTAACACACTGATTATGTTAAAGCTCTCATAACCCAATCATTCCACCTCTAAACCCTCTCCTTGTCCTACTCAAGATCGTTTTGGGAACACCTCACATCAAAAGTATTACTACCACAGAGGTAGTGGTGATGACTTTCATATGTTATTGATTCATTCAAAATATTTTTAACAAAGTGCCCAAAGAGATGCCAGTCCTTCTTCTTGGTCCTATTGTCAATTGTGGGCACAAGAGGGAAGGATGGAGAGGGGCATAAAATGAGCAGTGAATGAGTAAACTAATCAAACCCATATGTTGCTTTTAATTTTTAAATAGAAAGATAGGAGAATAATTCCAAAAACTACATTATTGTTTGTGGAATTTTTGTGACTTTCCTTGCCAGGATATTAGAGTAGGTTATTGTTATCTGTGTACCATGTTACATTTGTAGAAATTTCTGTGAACACTGAGATTTAAGGTGAGAAAGGAAAAGAAAATTATTGAGAGAAACAACTGAAGATTAATTGAAATGAACAAAGTTGTTCTTAATTCAGTAAATATGATAGATCTTAAAAGTACCTATATACAATGCCCTTCACAAAGACTGTGAAATTATTTAAGACTTAGGTTTACAAGTCAGTGTAAGGCCTGTCAGTGCAGCTCGTTGGAAAATCCTGGCCTGGCATGTGTGACGCCAAGAGATCTCATCCCCAGCTGTGCAAAAAACAAACAAAAATTATCACAGTGGAATTCTTGCCCATGGTCTATGATAGTTTTATAAACATGATTAAATCCCTTATCATCTCTGATCAAGTTTCTTCTTCTATAAATAGAGTAAACCTAATTCTGGCAATAAACTTGTTATGATTGTCAAAAAACAAAACTATCCTGAGAATATATTTTATCAAAATTATAAAAATTTAAGTTAAATTTGTATTATGTTTAGAATTAGTACAAAATGTAAAAGTAACTTCCAAACATTAAAATTAATATTTTTCCCAGAAATAACATTTTGATCATGAATAAATTGTGTTACCAAACAGAATGCACAAATAGTGAATATAAAATCATCAATCTAAGTTCAGAAAAAGAAAAAATAACCACAGTGTTTTCAAACTGAATTCTCCTTGATGCAGTAATTTCCAGAATTTGTATCTTTTGGAAGATTGGAAAAGCTTCAAGAACATAAGTTCTGTATTCAATTCTCATTTTTAACCAAAAAGCACCTCATATCTTACAATTAATATGAGGAAAAAGTGTAACCTAAAGAATTAAAAATAGTTAAAAACATATACTAGTTGTTTACAAACTACTTGGGAGGGATTACTGTAGATTTAATTTCTAAAACCTGCTTAATACCATTGACATAACTAATTGATATGAAGAGTGCCATGCATGCTGGCTATGAATAATGTAAATACTAATTTTACTTCCTGTCTCATAAAGACAGAGATTAAACATGCACAGTGTGAGTAAATGAATGTGGTTATTATGACAGTACAATATCAATTGGGAATCTCAGAGGGATGCATAAGGATGTCATATATAAAGTACACTTTCACAACAAGCATTTGGTGGGGGTTGTTGTGGGGGTCCTCAGAAAAAATGACAGAAATTTTTCATTTTGATTTTGAGACATATTTTATGTGTGTCAAAGTTGAATTGTGAAGGATGTGACTACCAGAAAGTGAGAGGAAACCAGCAAAAACATTTGACCTGATATAGCCCCTAAAATATCCATTAAACCCTTCCCCGATATTCACATGGTGTTATAAACCCTATTTCTTTGATATGGGTTGGTTGTAGTTAGTGATTTACTATTAATAAAACATATAAAAAATGATGACATATTTTCTCCAAGATTAGGTTACAAAAAAAATTTTGAGTTTCATCTTCTACCCCCCACCTCTTTCTCAGTCAGCTCTGCCTATGGAAGAATATGATTAATGTGTTGTAAGAGGTCCCATGATCAGCCACTTGGCAAAAGGGCAAGAAATTGATGTTCAGACAACAGAAAGTAAGGATCAAAGGCCATCAATAGCTACAGTTCAGAGTGGATCATCACAGTCCATCCTGGGGCTAGATGCATCTGCTTACATCTTAATAGCAGCCCTGAGAGACATCTTAGGTTAGAGGCACCCAAAGAAATATCAGTTGGGAATCTCAGAAGGAGGCATAAGCATGCATCCACACCTGGGATCCCGACCCATAGAAATTGAAATAACAACTATGTTAAGCTACTATGTTCCAGGGTAATTAACTACATAACAACAGAGAGCACATACAGATCATTTTCATTCAAATTTGTTGGAAAACTTTATTATCACCTGACATTGTATAGAACTAATTTATTGTAAAATTTGGGTTTTCAAGTAGTCATCACAAAATGCTTGAGAAGTCATATATACAAACCAATGTGTATTTGCATATGCATATGCAATTTTTATATTATCATGCCTTTTCTGGCCATCAATATATGAAAACCAATACAACTAGTTTTAAAAGGGAGTCTTATCATTATACAAGAGAAACATTGAAGGAAACTACTAGTGGAATTGCAGGACTCAGTCATATATTTAAGACCATTTAATTGTTATCTTTTTTCTTTTTTATTGATTTTATTATTTTTAAATACACGACAGCAGTATAATGCATTACAATTCTTATTACACATATAGGGCACAATTTTTCATATCTTTGTATATGCCAATTCATGTACTTTTGCGTTACAATTATTAATACACATATATACCACAATTTTTAAAATCTCTTTTTGTATATAACATAGGTTGACATCCAATTCAAGTCTTCATACATGTACTTGTATAATAATGACCACCACATTCACCATCCTTGCTAATCCCCTGTTCCCTCCCTTTTCCTCCAATCCCTCTTCCCTATCTAGAATTCATTTAATCCTCCCACGCTCTCCCTCCCTACCCCACTAAGAGTCAGCCTCCTTATATCAGGGAAAACATTCTGGCATTTGTTTTTTGGGGATTGGCTAACTTCACTTAGCATAATCTTCACCAAAGCCATCCATTTACCTGCAAATACCATGATTTTGTTCTGGTTTAATGCTGAGCAAAATTTCATTGTGTATATATGCCACATTTTTTTTTTCATCCATTCATCCACTGAAGGACATCTAGGGTGACTCCACAGTTTAGCTATTGTGAATTGTGCTGCTATAAACATTAATGTGGCCATGTCCCTGTAGTTTGCTGTTTTTAAGTCCTTTGGGTATAGTCCAAGGAGAGGAATAGCTGGGTAAAACGATGGTTACATTCCCAGATTTCCAAGGAATCTTCATACTGCTTTTCCTTTTAAATATTAGTCTTCTCTAACCCTTTTTGTTTCAATGTTTTGAATAATAAGGAAACACATGTGAAATTAAACATTGGTGCTTGAACATTAATGGAGATTTAAAATGTAGAGAGTTGTGACTCCAGGACAATGTCAATAGTGAGAGGTACTTGCCAAACTCTAAAGCAGCTTTCTGATCTAAAATTAGGGACATTGGCAATGAATTGAACATTAGTTGTGGATTTGAGAAAACAGTTGTTGGAGCCATGCATATGAGCCAGAGTAGCATTGACAAGAATAACGTTCATGCAAAATTATATATTAAAAAAAGAAAGAATGAATAAAACAAAAGAAGAAAGAGTAATGATATTTTTCACTAGTGAGAGATAATGTGTATGAACAAATATTTTCAAATAAATATTTTTAACAATTCAAGTCTTCTCTTAAAAGAAACTTTTTTTCTATATATATTTTTCTATACATTTTTGGGGAACTAGCTCTTCCATATGGCTTCCTTGCTTGGACCCATACCCAAGAAGGTATTTCATTTAAGCCTTGATAGGGATTAGACTATCAAAATAGTCTCATGCATGACAATTTTTAGTCATTCATTGTGAAATATCAAAATGAAGTTATTCATTCCACATTCATTGCTTTCTCTTTGATAACTGTTCTTTCACTTCAATTTTGTATTTCCAGTTCAGAGAGAGAGAGAGAGACTTCACTCTGTTATGTGGCAGAGAGGTGAAGACCTTCTCTGAGTCCTCTTTATAAGGGTGCTAATTGTATTGCTGAGGGCTCCATTCTCAGGATATAATCACTTACCAGAGCCTCACTTCTGCATATCATCACATTGGTGATTCAGCTTCACAACTGAATTTGGACAATAAAAGGAGATTTCAAACTGTAGTTAAAATTCAAACTCAGGATTTAGAAAACCAATGATGAGATGACAATCACTCTCTTTACAATTTTCTTTTCTGATTTTCTACAAAGAATGTCCATTATCTATAAGATTCGAAAGTTGTAATTATAAATATTAAGTGATATATACTTGTAATACAACTTTTTCTAAATGAAATTTCTAAATAAAATCTGACCACAAAATAGTAGCAACTGGATATATTAAGAACACACCAAAATAAAACAAATAGTCTAATCAATCAATGGGCTAAAGAACTGAACAGAAACTTCACAGAAGAAGAAATAACATTCACCAACAAATATATAAAAAAGTGTCCAACATCTCTAGCAATTGGAGAAATGCAAATCAAAACTACTCTAAGATTTTATCTCACTCCTGTCAGAATGGCAATGATCAATAGTAGAGGCACCAATAAATGTTGGTGAGGATATGGGGAAAAAGGTACACTCATACATTGTTGGTGGGACTGCAACTTGTACAACCACTATGGAAAACAGTATGGAGATTCCTCAGAAAATTGGGAATGGAGCCACCATTTGACTCAGCTATCCCACTCCTTGGTTTATAAAATCAGCATACTATAGTGACTCAGACACATCTATGTTTATATCAGCTCAATTCACCATAGCTAGACTATGGAACCAACCTAGGTGTCCCTCAATAGATGAATGGATAAAGAAAATGTGGTATACATACTCAATGTAATATTACTCAGCTTTAAAGAAGAGTAAAATTATGGCATTTGCCAGTAAGTGGTTGGAGTTGGAGAATATCATGTTAAGCAAAATAAGCCAATCCCACAAAACCAAAGGCCCAGTGTTTTCACTAATATGCAGGTACTAATTCATAGTAAGGTGAGGGGCACTAGGGAAGAATAACATTATCTTATATTAGGTAGAGGGAAGTGATGGGAGGGAAGAGGAGAATATGTGGCAATAGGAAAGATAGTAGAATGAAACAGACATTGTTACTGTATGTATATATGTGACTGCAGGATCAATATGATTCTGCAATATGTACACTCAGAAAAATGAGAAATTATATCCAGTCTATGCATAATATATCAAAGTACATAAATACATTCTACTGTCATGTGTAACTACATTAAACAAATTTAAAAATTATGAAATAAAATATCAACTTCTAAGATACAACTAAACTAGCTTATGAATTTATACAAAGAATAATATAAAATGGTCCTATTGAACATTTCTTATTTAGAAGTTGAGTTTTTGAGTTAAACTTGGTTATTCATCTTTTACAAAAGTCTTGCTAAAGAGTATTTTAAAATTCTTTAGATTTCTTCTACATTTCTTCTATATGTGGATTATCCTAATTTATCAGGTGGAAACAACTCCACACAATGGTCTGAGTTAGTAGTTGTGCTTAAAAGTTGCATCCTTTCCCTGATTAAATCACTAAAAATGCACCATTCTAGGGTTTTGTATGTGAAAATACAACAGTAAAGATTCTGTGAAAATTCCATGCAGACATAAAATGAGGATTTTAGCCAGCTTTGCTGAAAACAGTAAATTTAAGAGCTTTTTAAGTGTTATCATTCCTCCATCTGTGGAACTCTGAAGGCATTTCATACAACTTTATCTCAAAAAAAATAACAAAGACAAGGCCCATTGTCAAAATTTTGATGCAGGGCTCAATAAGGCCAAAGGTGAGAAAACAAAAAGAAGCTAAAACCTTGTAAGAGATTGTGCTGAGTGGGAGAATGTGACTTGGCTTGATATGTTCCTCTTCACTTCAGCAGAGCACACTCTGATATAATTTAAAACGGGAAATCAATGTAGGTAAACAACATTTTTTGTTTTTATGCTCACGTTTTTTTGTATATAATTTTTTACTTATATACTCAAAATATTTGACTGTCCACCATAAAGTCAATTCAATGTAAAGCTCCTTTAGGAAAGTGACTATCTTCCACATTAAGGTAATAGCCAAAAGAATTGGTTCTCAGCAGTGTATTTTCCCCTGAAAGTTAAAGGATAGGAATATATATTTTGGAATGTGAACCCTGGTCAATCTAAGATGTCCCTTCAGCAAAGAAGAGATGTGGACCTGGTATTTTGAGCAGGATGATGAGTTAGCTCCTGGCTCCTGAGGGTAGAGGGGAGGAGGAAAACTGCCAGCATGGCAGGAAATAAGCTCTAGGTTTCCCAAGCCAGAGGCTGACTGCTCAGTAATTGCAAGAGGACAGCTTGAGTCTCAGAGTGCTTAAACCAAAGTATGCATCTGAGCACCTGGAAGACCTCAGAGCCAACTGTGTTGATAACAAAACCTGGAAGGAAGGGTTCAGAAGAGTCCTGAGGTTGGTGTGTACAATTAGGTATCCCTCTGATGGCCTCGTTCCATAGAGATCGATGGTGTTCTTGCAGGATTTGCAGTTTCCACATCCAGTTTACACATTATACTGTTATTATTTCTCTCCTGTAACTTTGAGTATTACACAAATAGAGAATATTTGGATGTCCAATATATATCTTTGTTTTTCTGAGACGTAATTATTATAACTTCAGCTAATGGGGATATTTCACATTAACTTATCTGTGAGCTAACAAAGCTATGTCTCGGTGGTTGTATTTTTAGTGGTGATGATTACAAGTCAGTATTCCTCCTTCTTCAATTTTTCTGGAATCTGGCTTACTTTTAAAAAATATGACAAAGATATATTAGGTAAGGAGTGTGGTAATCCCTCTTCAGGAAATTCAAAGTTTCTGTTGTATACAAATCTAAAATGTTTTTATACATTTTGAGGTAATTTTTCTATGCATTTAATTTCTCGAAGCAGAAATGATCTTAAAATTAGGAAACATTTATTCACTCCTAGGATACTTTCAAAGCCTTATTAGATCACTCTTCTCCATTTAATTCTTCCTTAATGTGACTAAGAAGGTCAAGTTTGTCAGATAGCCCGTGTGAATCTTCTAAATTTATTCATAAAAATCACAAGTGTTCTGTTAATGGGAATAAGAAATACTCAGGATGGTTTCCATTTCTTTTATTATTTTTAACTGATCCCAACTTGGATGCTTCCTTCCATCCTGCTTTAAATTGCTTTTTGTAGGATTTTACCAAGCCCTAAAATGAGCAAATTGTGTTCATTGTTTTGGATCCACCTTGATGTGGAGGGATAACCTTCCTGGCTTGAAGAGAACAGCAACCTGTGTTCATTTAATTTTGGCTCAACCCATTTTGGCCTGTTGCTCCTGTGGCATCCCAGCTAGACACTGAACATCATCTGCCAGCAAGTCTATTGTGATCTCCTGTCACCTGTCCCAAGTTCTCAAGTTTTGGCCTCCGGGCTACATAGGGCTTTTCTTCAACACTACACCATGTTCTAACTGAGACAGAATTTACTATGAAGAAAATTAGATTATTGAGGGTTCTATGAATTCTTGGTTCTGATTATACATCTAAGAGGAGGGATTCCTGGTTAAAGTGCTAATTATTTCACACAGAATCATAGAGTCATAAGAGATTTTAGTTTCTCAAATCAATACTTTTCTTCCAGAACTAGAGATCATGCACATTATTACGGATAAAGGTATGCCGCGAAAGCAGGATGCATAAAGCTAATATAATTCTGTTTTTCTGGAATAATTACACTGAAGTAACATGTTAACATTGATAGTCATGTTTGATTTCCAAAATAGTTAATATAAAATTCAGACACACAGGTCTATCTTATACAGGGTGTTGCTCAGTAAGGTCTTTCTCACACTCTTCAGACACATGATCAAATATAAGTTGACTTCATCTGTTCATATGTCTAAAGAATTTCAGATTGAGGCATCCATGCCCTGGATCAGCTCCAAGCAAAACAGTGAAGTTGAAGAGTCTTTTCTTTTACTTTCAAATGCCTGATACCTCTGTGTTTTCTAGTCATTCACTTGAATAAATCTCTTTTGAGCAAAGATGTGATCTTAATCATACCAATGTTGAGAAAAGAGAAAGAATAATCTGGGACAATGGCCTGATAGAGCACTGCTCATGCCAGTGCGTGGTGTTCTATTAAAATCAAACAATACTCAAGAGCATCAGTCAGACAATAATAGTATGTGTGAGCAACAATAAAAAAAAAGAGAATTTCATAATTACAATTGATCATAAACACACACACACACACACACACACACACACACATCACCTAAACCTCAAAAATAACAAATATCTCAATATGACTCTACACTGATTAACATGAGGAAGTGCTTTTATATAGTTAGTTATTAACATTTTTATTGGTTCTTTTAGGTTATAGAATTCATATTCATATAATCATATAAACATGAAATTTATCTTATTCTAGTTAGGACCCCATTTTTATGGATGTAAATGATGGTGAAATTCACGAGGGTGTATTCATATAAATACACAGGAAAATTGTTTCAGATTCATTCCCCTGCCTTTCTTTTCCTTATCTCCCCTCCCTTCCCTTTACTCTCCTTTGTCTAACCTACTGCATATCTATTCTTTCCCTCTATGACCTTATTGTGGGTTAGCTTCCACATATCAGCAAATCATTCCTCCTTTGCCTCTTATTTTGGTTATTTACCAATTACATCTTTCAATTCCTCTCTCTTAACTAATTACTGATTAACACAAAAAATAAAAAAGGTATGTCATATAAATAGAGTGGAGACCAATAGATTAGAAGATGATTGAGACAGAGGGAAGAAGGAAGAGAATGGGGAAGTACTAAAGAATGTAATCTACCAAATTGTGCTATGTATGCATACAAATATACAATAGCAAATCCTGTGTACAATTTTGATGTTCTCATTAAAAATAATAAAAATCATGATGATAGAAGGGGTCCAATAGACTAGAGCAGGAGTATCAGGGCAGGAGGAGGGAAGGGGAAGAGGATATACTGGGGAACAAGATTAATCGAATCATGTTATGTGGATAGATATAGCATGATGAAATATATAATTTAAATGAACTAATAAAAAACAATTAGAGAATTTGAGCTTAAAAATTATTAAAACCAAAAATCTTGGAATTGTTTTCAGTTTTTGAAAATCCCAAATACAGAATAAACCTACATTTCTTAGAAATTTAATCCCATAAAATTCTCCAAGATGTATGTCCACCAATGGAGAGTTAATCAACCTAATTTTATTGAACTACAGGTGTTTTTAAGGTGAATCTGGGGTATAACAATGACAATTTTATACAGAATTTTTAAAAACTTAATTCTGAAAGAATTATTTGTATTTAATGCCATAACAATGTTTCATGTTCATGTTCTTCAACCCCCAAACAGTCATTGACTACAAAATAGAGTAGAATAATTGGGGGAAAATGTTTAAGTTAGTATTCTTAAAGTGAAACATATTAGTATTATCTTACACTATACACCACATACTCTAAGGTTGTCTTGGATGAGGTTGTTGTCTAATGCATTTTTATATACACTTGAGTAAAACAGATTAGATTCTCAATAAACACTATTTTCAATAATTATGGTTTCTTTTTCTATTCAACCAACAATTATTAAATACCTATTGAGGGCCACGTGTGTTGGTGCATGGCTATCATTCCAGCAGCTCAGGAATCTGAGCCATACTGAACAACTTAGCAAGGCCCTAAGCAACTTAGTAAGATCCTGTCTCAACATAAATACATAAATAAGTAATAAGAGGGCTGAAAAATATTTTAAAAATTATAAAAAATAATCAGGGGTTAAGTACCCTTGGGTTCAATCCCTAATACCAAACAAATACCTATTGCAAGAGTTAAAATACATCATTTGGGCAAATAGACTATTTTCACTTAAAACCATTTTAAAAACTGAAGATGCGTCCCTCCAACCTCCCTTCATTTCTTAAAAGTAGAGAATGAATTCCCATGTGAAAAATATCTTCCCAACATTAGAAAGACAGCAAGATTCCTGTGACCAAGAAACTTCTATTGAGGTATAAGGAATTCTTTACAGAGCTTGTTAAAAAATTAATTTGTTTTGGCTCTGCATGTATTCTAGTTACATCATACAACTTATTCTTCTTCATCTGATTCAATATATATTTTCAATTCTGCCTTTTTAGTGCTTCATTTCCTTATGAAGACTCCCATGTCAGATTAAACATATTAATTTTCTCCTGTTCATTTGTACTATATCAATTTAATATTCAAGCACAACCCCCCTCCAAAAAAAAAGTAAAATTTTGCCTCTCATATAGTATTAAGCTCTGGCATTTTTAACACAAAGTTCTGTAGTAACAGATGTTGACAAAAACTTTTTGTTACTAATCAATGCTTCTTACAGAAAATTGAAGGAAGCAGGATTGTCTAGAAGGAGAAATTGAGCTTTTTCAAAATTACAAAAGATCTTGAAAAGGTAGGCTGCTCTGGAGCAAAAGTTGCACATTCAAGTGTCCCACTTTGGTTTGAAATCTTTGTCCCATAAAGTTCACCAGGTATGTACTCCTCTGGGGAGCCTGAACATCCAACAAACTGACTAAAGTCGACACATACTTTGAAAGTGGTGACAGGAATCTAGAAGGTGTCTGCTGACCACACATTCTGCAGTAAGACTGCATGAAGAAGGAATTGATTAGCTCACCCTATCCATGTTATACACATGGTATTGCTCATTATTTACCCATCCATAATGGACATAAAACCATATAGCAACTAGGAAAATATTGAGAATTAATGAGAAATGAAAAAAGGAAGCTGTTAAATAAACATATAAGTAAAAATTTTTAAATCATATTTATTTTAATTTTTTTAAGTACTAACATGTAGGGATTTATCCCTCTTTGTATAGACACAAATTCTGGTAGCTAAATACTTGATTCTCCTCTTGCTTTTATTTATTTCAAGACCCCAGTTGTTGATTTGTTAATTCTTTTCTTTGTCACTCTTAATCTCATTGTGATTAAGCATCTCTCCAACTTATGGGCAATTTTCATTCTGTTTACTTGTCTCAGAATTAAATTGTCCCGGGTATTAAAATCCATGACTCAAATAATCAAAAAGTCAGAGAGTAGAGTCCTCAGATGTCACCAACAGGAAAATAGGATAGTAAATATGTGACAGGATTTCAACATTCACAAAGCACAAGGGAGCTATATTGTCAGAATTTGCATAAGGTTCTCAATGACCTGTCACTGGCTTTTTTCTGAAGATTGTATTATTTATTCATAGTATTATGTCAAAGTGAGAAACCTTATGGTTCCTTTTCTTTAATATACATTATATTCCAAAAAAAATCCACACACAAATTCCCACAGTCACATATTCCCATATTCTAGACACACACACACACACACACACACACACACACACACACACTTATCACAAACATTACAACTACAGGAGGTGGAAGTATGCATATGGATCAATCACTATACAGAGAAGTAATGAAGATATATGATGAGGCTCCAGTGGTTTAAGAGAGAAGAGAAGGGTGGTAGGGACATACTTATTGAGCCCTAACTGCCTGACTTTGTGCTTCCTACTATGTATAGATTATTGCATTCAGTTTTTGAACATAAATTTATTAAGCAGATGTTATTATTTGTTTTTTACAGATGACAAATATGAATACAAAAGATGTTAATGCACAGCCAATACGTTAAAAACCCAGATTACCTAATTCCAAATATATGTTATTTCTACTACTATGTCAATAGCAAAACCTCTAGAGGATTAGATACTTTTTAACTGCTTGAGCTTTAATTTCAAATTTGAAACTTGATAAAATTTGTACTCATAGAATTTCACCACTATATTGGCACAATTTCATATTTTTAGGCATGACATCTTTCTGTGACCTTCCCCCCAAAAAAATTTCATGGAAGTTTTTTCTGTAACCTTTTTTCCATTTACATGTATTTAATTCCATATATAAATTGTTCGTCACATTCTCTTTCACTTCAAATTCTTTCAAAATTCATTTTTATTTGCTCCCTATTATAAGTTTTGCAGATAACTCAAATTTGATGAGTCCAAGTTTTAGTCATAAGTCCTTCCACCAAATCTATTTTTCACTAGTGGCTTCTCCTACTTTTGTTGTATTATCTTTCTTCACAGGTGAAATTTGGGGCTGATTTTCACCTTGGTTATCTCCTTTAACATTTTTAAGCAACAAGTTGACATTAAAAAATAATTCAAAAACATCAGAATTTTACCTTTGTTTTTACTTGTTCAAGTATCATCAGACTCAATTCATTATTAATCTCAACAAGACCATTGAAATAAGTGTGTGCTTCCCCAGTCACTCCTTAGTTGAATTATTTTTGATTCCTGAAATTGTTTCCAACGCTTTATCCCATCTGTTTTCATCATTGCTTTTCATTGCTGTGACCAAAAGAACTCACAAGAACAATTAGAGGAAGAAAAATTTATTTGGAGACTCATGGTTTCAGAGGTCTCAGTCCATAGATGGCTGAGTCCATTACCTGGGGCTCAAGGTGAGGCAGACTATCACGGTAGAAGACATCACATCAGGAAACAGAGCTAGAGATTTGATCAAAAAGAAAAAAAAATACTCTTCTAAAGGCATATCATCAGGACCCCATCCCCTCCAGCTACACCCTACCTGCCTATGGGTACCACTGAGTTAATCCCAATCATAGGATTAATCCACTGATTAAATTGTGGCTCTAATAACCCAAGCATTTCACCTCTAAATCTTCTTGCATCATCTTACACATGAGATTTTGAGGGACACCTCCACATCCAAACCATAACAGCATCCTTTTGGTTTTAAATTCAAATATATCTAGTGTCTGATTTTTTTCACTGCCTTCAGGCTTACATTATAATCCAAATCACAATCATCTCTCAGTTGTGATTAAACCAGATCTTCTTTATTCTCTCTTTGTCCTTCCCATCCACCTGCACTCCTGCCTCTTGGTTTATTTTAGCAATGATCCTTTGTAACCAGGTCAGTCTATATTACTGTTCTGCTCACACCCTGACTATGGTTTTCCATAGAATAAAATATTTAAAAAATCTTATAAAACTTTACAAAGCTTAACTGTATCCAAACAACTTATATTTAAAATATATATCTGCCTCTTACTATTTGTGTAAAATAAACAAGTTAATGAAATTATTTTTTATCTCAGAACAATGCTGAGAGAATTATATGAGTTGGTATACATCTATATATCAGTTTCTGCCACCAAAATAGTGTTATATAAATGTTAGTTAATATTTTTGTTGTTGTTTCTCTTCTCATTATTGTCAGTATATCTCTTGCTTATATTTTCCTGATGATTTATTTATATATAAATATTTTTCATGTCAAATGATAATTGTCTCAAGCATGATATTTAATGTCTATATAATAATCAATCATATATCATATCATGTTTTTCTTTCATCTATTCCCCCAGTTATTCATTCCTTCTTTTTTAATTTTTTTAAAATTTTAATTTGTTATATATGACAGCATAATGAAGTACAATTCATATTACACATATAAAGCACAATTATTCATATCTCTAGTTGTACACAAAGTGGAGTCACACCATTCATATCTTTATACATGTACTTAGGATAATGGTGTTTATCTCATGCCACCCCCATTTCTACCCTCATTCCCCCTCCATTCCCCTCCAACCCCCCTGCCCTATCCAGAGTTTGTCTCTTTCTCCCATGCTACCCCTCCCTACCCTACTATGAGTCATTCACCTTATATCAGAGAAAACATTCAGCATTTACTTTTTTGGGATTGGCTAACTTCACTTAGCATTATGTTCTCTAATGCCATCCATTTACCTGCAAATGCCATGATTTTATTCTTTTTTATTGCTGACTAATATTCCATTGTGTATATATACCACATTTTCTTTATCCATTCATGTACTAAATGACATCTAGGTTGATTCCTCAGTTTAGCTATTGTGAATTGTGCTGCAATAAACATTAATGTGACTGTGTTCCTGTAGTATGCTGCTTTTAAGTCCTTTGAATATAGACTTGAGGAGTGGGATAGCTGGGTCAAACAGTGGTTCCATTCCCAGTTTTCCAAGGAATCTCCATTCTGCTTTCCATATTGGCTGCACCATTTGGCAGAGTAGTTTTGTTTTCATTTCTCTAATTGCTAGAGATTTTGATCATTATTTACAACTAAAGTAGGCTCTTGGAGTTAACTTTGATAAAAGTAAGACTATATCAAGAAGAAAGCAATGACAAAAATAAAGAACATTTGCACAAAATATATGATTGGATATGTCCATTTTTCTCTCTGATTATTCCAACAATGAATGCATATTTTTTTTCTCCCCATCACCACATTTAAATACTTAGTAGGGAAAAGAGAATATCTTCATGAGAGGCTTTTTTGAACATGAAAGTGCCATATGTAGTATTTTCTTCCATGAAACATACTGCACATAAATGGAGAATTTTTTCCTAGTAGAGGTTAAATTTTAGTTCATTGTATATAACCTTTACCTGTGTCAAGGGTGCTATGTGTTGAAGTAATGCTGCCATTTGTAGAGTCCAGTCCCTTTTCAACTACCAGTAGCTATGATTAAACAGTAAATTGCCTGAATCTCACAAGACATCAGAGACTAATATATACGAAGGATATCAATACCACATGTTGCACTAGTCAATTTGTAACATGGAGAGACAAAGAGTATATCTTTCACAGATATTGGCACTTTCAGCCAATCAAAAATATAACTATTTATTTGTATATCTAAAGATACATTTTCCTTTCAAATAATTTTGTTCTTTTAGTGACTACTAAATTTCCTTAAATAACAGAGAAAAATTCAATTTAATTCTACCTTCATCACCTAATTCAGCAACTATTTAGTTACTAAAAATTACCCACCTTGTTAAATGATTTCTCCAGTGCTGTAGCTACAGAATAACAATTTTAAAAGAAAAAGGTTTTATGTTCAAAAATCATGAAACAAACTTTTAATATTATAATTTTATCAAAAATGTATTTACTTCCTTATCCAGGAGCAAAGATTTCTTGAGAAGTTATCACTTAACTGAGAAGTTGGGCAAGAAGTGTTTTCTATCTTTGCAAGGATACACTATACTTATTTCCTATACTATATGTTCCTAGAAATTTATATTGGTGCATACATATTTAAGAAATATATTCCTCCCCAAACAGGATGTTCTGTGGAGGTAATAGGAAAATGATCCATTTAAATTGCTAATGTGAGCCTTTCTTATGAAATAGAGAGAAAAGCGACGCATAGTGAAACAACTAAGGTCACAGAGTTCTCCTTCAGAAAATAAGCTATAAATTTGTGGGGTATACAAGTGCGAGAACAGTACCTAGGAATGGAAACCTAAGTAATCTACATTTTATCATCATAAAAAAATTGGGGTGTCTTTCAAGCCCTGCAAACCAAACATACACATAGACACACAAAGACACTTTCACTAAGACTTGCTGAAACTTGTTATATGAGAAACCATGTTTCATAGAATATTCCCCATTATATCTTTACCACAATGAAGATGGCACCTTTTCCTTGTCTTTTTGATTGTATGTATGGGAACAAAATGTTTTATTAATTTTTACTCAGGATAAAAGATTATTTATGCCCCATTCACCAAACTGAGTAAAAGATCTCCATATATCCTCAGAATACCTGTCAACTGGGCTTCATGGTTCATGAAGTGTGAATCTCTGCTGATGTGGTTGTTCTTATAAGAAAAGTGAAATTTAAGGGAAAGAAATGGTGGAAAGAGCATGTTTTAGTCAGTTTTTTTTTCTGCTATGACTAAAAAAATCTGACCAAAACAATTTTAAAGGAAGAAAAGTTTATTTGAGGGCTCATGATTTCAGAAGTCTTAGTATGTAGAAGATCAGCTCAATTACTGGAGACTTGAGGCAAGGCAGGATATCATGGCTGAAGAGTGTGGCAGAGGGAAGCAGCTCACATAAACATTAATAAGTATATAAACAGAGAGAGTCCACTCTCCAGATACAAAATATATCCCTCATAGTCACTTCCCCAATGAGCCACTTCTTTCAGCCACACCCTACCTGCTGCTAGTTACAATTTAGTTAATTCCATCAGGGATTAATTCACTGATTAGGGTAAGGCAATAATCCAATCCTAGTCCTTCTTGCATTGTCTCACATGTGAGCTTTTAGGCGATGCCTCACTAAAACCATAACAGAGCAGAAAAAAAATGAAGACAATTTTAATTTAGTGTATATGAAATTAAATAGTAGTATTCACTTCCCTATTAAACTATTTCTATAGTTATTGAATATCTGTTTTCTGGCTGTTCTTTACTCTCACCCATTCACCATTTTTTTGTTTTTTTGTTTTTTAATTTCAAGAATTACTTCAAGCTTTAATTTGATTTTTACCAGGTATATTCTGCATGTTATTTAAACAGCATTTAAGCTTTATTTTAATGGGTCAGAAAAGAATAGTGTGTGTACCAAAGACATTTTACACATCAAGAGGTTCTTAGACGAAAAGAACATAATCAGAAGGAACTTAAAGCCAGTAAATTAGGTACGTATATTTTTAAATGGGAGCATCACAGTATAAGATACAATAGCAAATATGTTTTAAAATTTATTATTTATTTAGTAGACTTATTTTTCTACTTCATATTTTAATATTACACTGAAGCCAAATTCATAGGCAGGGAATTTTTTATCAGAATATGGACAGGTGTATTATAGTGTCACGACTTGCATGAGTGTCCCTGAAATATCCACATAGGTAGCACTCCTCAAGGTAGCACTTTTGAGAGTTGATAGGAACTTTGGAATGTGGAGTCTTCTAAGAGGTACTCAGATCATCAGATTTGTGCTGTGGAAGGGAATTTGGGGAATCTGACTAGGCTGCTCTTTCTGTTTCATAGTTTCTAAGGGGAGCAATTCACTCTGCAATGTACTACGACCATGATGTGTCAGTCTGGCAAGAAACTCATAGAACTACCTGATCTTGGACTGGGACCTCTAGAACCATAATCCAAAATTATCATTTTTCTCTTTATAAGTTACCTGACTCTGGTATTTTATTTAGAGTAGTATGAGGCTATCTATACCTTCGGCCAGAAATATTGGGACATATCCAATCTTTAGAGCAGGGGAAGGTCCTCAAAATATGTTTTTTTCTATAATCCAAATTAAAAGTTTCCATAACAGGATTGAATTTTCATATAGTTTTAGCAATTTATTGACAATTTTCCTAGATACATACTTTAGGTAGAAAATTCTCTTCACCATTTATACTTTTCATTGTAATTATTTTAACCTATTATTTTCCCATTACATACACTAATATTTTGCCTTATTACTTTATTTACTTCTGAGGAAATCATGATGTGCAGTTCCCTTTTACCAACAGAAATTAATTATTAATATTCAGCATTGGCCTCTGTGTGTATACAGTTTCCATGGTAGTTACAACATCTATAACCTTGCATTCAACTCCCACAATTATGTGGACCAACCACAGCTGTGGTTAACTTACGCTGCTCCCATTCACAGAGTGGATGCTCTAAGAGATTGTTGCTATTCTTTAGAAGGTGTTTTGCACTTTCCAGTCTTCCTAACTTTATGTTTTCCATACTTTCTAAAATAACTATTGTTTATATAACATGAACATATTAAAAATTAAAATTCAAAAGTTCTTAGCTTTTCAAATGTTTTAAACATAACAATAAGTCTATAAAAGTTTACATAACACACATTTAGTAAAATATGTTTTCCAGAAGTTTAATGAGCAGAAGAATATTGTTTTATATTTTGTAAATTCCTGTAATAAAAAAACAGCTTAATAAAAACCAGGTTAGTACTAATATACTTGTAAGTTTAATTTGTTGTAATATAATGTTTTGTGGAAATATATAATTAAAATTTAGTAGCTCATGAAGAATATTGGAAAAGACAAAAACACTTTAAAAGTGTTTTCTGGTAATGTTAATATTCTGGTAATATTCTTTTATAGTGCAAAAAACTTCACAATTTGCAATGTAAAATTTCAGTCAATATATTTTTACTCTATTACATTAAAATCCATGGACCTCTCTTGCACTTTGAGTAATTTACATATGCATATTATTGTGTAATCATGTATTAGTCATTTGAAAAATATTGGTTCACTAAACCCTGCAGATTATAAGTGTTAGCATACTTCATATAAAGAATTTTTTTAAAACTTCATAATATCATCATCAATCTTTTCAAAATTATTTTTAAGTACTGGAAATCTGTCTATCTTTTGGTCATAGGTACACATTTTATAAAATTCAAAGTTTTGCCTGAAGCAGAATTTGTATTGTTGAAAACAAATGTTGTTGGTTTTCTTTAAAGTTACACTAAGTATTTAATTTTGGGAACTCTCAGAAATAATTTATTATCTCTTATATTCTTCATCTGTTCTGACTCTTGAAGTATATTAACTATTATCATAGTTTAAAATATCCCGTTCTGTTGTATTCTGCTACCCTTCCTATCCTCTACTATCCCCCCTCCCCTCCCCGCCATCTTCTCTCTCTACCCCATCTACTGTAATTCATTTCTCTCCTTGAACAGTTACTAATAGGGCATTATGTAAAAATGTGGATGTGTAACCGATGTGATTCTGCAATCTGTATTTGGGGTAAAATTGGGAGTTCATAACCAACTTGAATCTAATGTATGAAATATGATATGTCAAGAGCTTTGTAATGTTTTGAACAACCAATAAAAAAAAATCAGTAGTCAAGATAAAAAAAAAAATCCCGTTCTGCTGATAACTTTAAATGCATGTTTCTACCCCACCTCTTTTTTTTTTTTTTTTGAGAAAATGCATGTTAATTACCTAAATAGTTTGTGTGTCCTTCGTTCTTACAAACAAAAAATACTTTTCTTAAAAGTCTACTTGGGCTCAGAACTGAAAGAATCATAAAAGTGTTTTGCTCTTGAAATAAAAATAACCTACTTTGTTATGTAAAAAGAGTTCTCATTTTTACACAAAATATTAAAAAGAGATACTCTCATCTGATAGTTACCAATATTGGTGGGTTTTATTTTCCACTGTTTTATTTAGATCATTCTGAAGTCACCACTTTGTTTTGTTTTCAATTATGTGCCAGTGAAGAACATAGTAACCATGGCTACATCTTGGCTCTACTTTCTGGATTTCGGTGATATCATGAACTAATTTACTTTCAATGTTTTGCACCATAATGTCAAATATCAACACAACAAAAAGGGCACAAATTTACCATAATATTATTTTAAAAATAGTTGTTTTTGCTAACTCCCTGAAAGAATCTTGTGGACCATGCTGGGGCTCATGGAACATATTATAAGATGTTCTGGCTCTGCCTGAACCATTTTCTCTGCCTGGCTTTTCTTTCAATCTCATCCTCATCCTTTCAATATAAATTCTCATGATCATGAAATTTTACATCTAATTCAAACACATTTCAATCTTGAAATCTTTCCTTAGCCCCTGTCAAATGTTTTTTACATATAAATTAACAAATATTAATAGAAGTCTCTCAAAAAACGCAAGAAGGTGTTCTTTCTTAGTTTCTATGTATAACTTATATTTTTACAAAATATGTCATAATACCTACTTTGATAATCTTTTTTATTGATTTTCATTTTTTTTGCAAATCTTTTTGATATCCATCTCAATAGCTATCATTATTGAAGGTACCTGACTCTATAACACATTATCTTATTCAAATGATTGAATATTTGTTTCTCCAAACTACTTTCTCTCACAGATATTTAACTTATATCTATGTAAGTGATCTTTCCTTATCCCAAATCCCCAAAACTTCCTCCTGTTCTTATGTGTCTATTAATTTTCTGTTCTAATATTAAAAAAATGTCATATCAACATTTAGCTTGATACCTTCTGCATATCAAAATTTTATGTCCTGGTGTGTCGAATTAACAGTAAGAATACTGGACAGAAAAAAAAAATCACATCACAATGTGAAAGAATAAGAATAAAATATGTCAACACACACTTAACTAGCTACCTTGCTTGTTCATTATATTTATTTAATTATACTCTAGCAGCTTGGATAAAGATAGGAATATGGCAGATTATATAATTCTCATCATCTGATAAGAAAAAAAAAAGAGTTTCACTGGTTATTTAAAGAAGCCTATTTTCCCTGGTAGTAAATGAGAAAAGCAAAGTATCAGTCTAACAAGTGTTATAATATTCAACAAAATTGCAAAAACAAATGACTTTTTCATAGAAAAAAATATCATATGACAATTTCTGTAATTGAGGTCACATCATAGTGGACTAGTTACTGAAACTTAACTCCCTTATGGACAAAAGAATACCCTTTAGTTTAAGAAAACTCGTTTTAAAGTTGTTATTTAATTTTAAAATTAGTGCATTTAATACTGATAAAAACAAAAGTAGATGGGTAATATACAGAGGAGCTTCCCTTTGGAATGCTATCTGAATTTCCAATACTGTGTGTTTTCATTGAAATATTATTATTGAAATATATATATTCATGAATATATTATTGAAGTAAATATTCATATTATTCAATGAAATATATATATATATATATTTCACCTTTAATGCTTATAATGCATTTCAGGGCATATGTATAAGCAGTAGTTAGGTTCATGAGACACTTTGCTAGGACCTCAGGATACAGAGCTCATGTACGGTTCATTTTTATCAAAGTCATAAAACTCATCTTGGGTGGTGCTTTGTGGTAACACTCCTGCTCCTGTGAATCTGTCATCTTCTGCTAAGAGCAGTTTTTTTTTTTTTTTTTTTTTTTTGGAGAGACTCCCTGTGCAGTACTGTAGCCAAATGGAAGATTTGAAAGTGCATTTAATTTATCAAAAGAGGAGTCAGAATATTCAATATATGTGACATACTCTAAAGAAATGGAGCTCTAGTGTGTATTTCCTCCTTTCCAATTTTATTTCAAGTGAAAAGTATGTTTATGAAATGCCAATTTGGAATTTCAGTTTGGCATTTATTAGACTTCACATAGGTTTTCTCTTTTCTGCATGTTTCCAATGTATATGAGATCTATCAATATGAGCCTTTCTAAATATATCTGTACACAACATCAGAGCACATCATTGGCATTTTCCCAGTGCTCGGGCACACAACAGTATATATCACTCAAGATTCACTTCATCTGACTTCAATGATTCAGTGTATGAACATCAGTCATCTTTAGTCCCATGCAGATGATCCCGTGAGGAATGACTCTAATCTCTCCCTCCTTCATATCTCTATTTTAAGAATGGGGCAATCATTTGATATCACGTTTAACTCGGAATGTCATACCATAGATGTAGAACAAAAACATATGTTTCTGATCTGTAAACAGCACAGCTTAATCCAACTTCACATGAACATTTTTCCACAGTACTGTGTGTTTTCTTCATCATGCAGCCAGTTTATTCTAATTCTCTTTTAACACAGCTTCCAAGATTATGTATGTGTAATTTGGAGCTGAGCAACATGGAGATTCACCACTGTTCTAGGCAATTGGATCTTGGTAACATTGCTGTGTTTCCTGAATTGGATGCCAATATATTATCTTTAAGAGACTTTAAAGTGGCTGGTTGGCTTCAGTTTACTAAGATATACCTTTCTGCTACAGTTCAGTGGTATCCTTAAGCTTCAAATTGGCAGCCTGAGTATGTATCTTTGAAAGAGATAATGCACTAGGTCTCTAGAATTGAATTTTGACAATATTCCACCATTATACAAAAGTGTAGGCAGAATAACACTAGATAGATTCATCAGATTTTTTAAAATTGCATAGGTCCTTTAGTGGGCAAAGACACAAGCCTCTTATACACACACACACACACACACACACACACACACACAATGATTGATCTCTTGAGAAAAATATTTTACTCTGTGTAAGCATTTGAATCTAATTATATTGGTTTGAATTCTGTATATACATATCTTCTGCATAAGTTCACTTAAGTAGCTCAATGTCTTTAAAAAGAAATTTTTTTTCATCACCATCAACAAACCAGGAAAGAGTGCCTTTATATTTGAACTCAAATGCACATAGTAGAATAATTATCAGTCATTGTTACATGAGAGTCTCTGTGCTTTTCAATCATTATTTATTTGTAACTGATACATAAAAGCACAAAATTTATGCATACTAATGGATATTATATATTATTTTGAAGTGAATAAAATTACCTTAATGTTTACACATTTAAAGTATGTATTTGCTAATCTTTTGCCCTAATTCTTCTTTATGAATCTCAAGGCAGTAGTTCCATATGTGCATACACTGTGCCATGTTTAAATCAGGTTAAGTCTATCCAACTCCTCAAATACTTATCATTTCTATAAGGATAAAAATGCCATATTCTTTCTTCTTGGTGTTTGAAAGATACAGTCCATTATTGTGATCCATAGTCACCCTGCCATCCAGTGGCACATGATAGCTTCTTCCTCCCATCTAATTTGAGTTTAGTACCCATTGTTATCATAACTCTGTATCTCCCCCACACCCTGCTGTCCCCTATTCTGTGTTAACCGGCAATCTCTACACAACTGCCAAGAGATCAACTTTTGTGGACGCCATAGAAGCTTGAGATCAAGCAGTAAATGCTTTTCTGTGCCTGGCTTACTCCACTAAGTGATCTCTAGTAGCATCCATCTGTACACAGCACAGGATTTCATTATTTTATTGTTGAATAATATCCCTTTGTGTATAAACCACATTTATTTTGTCCATACATTGGTCAATGGATACTTAGTTTGTTGTCTTTTCTTGGCTCTGGTAAATAGTGCTGTAATAAACATGGGAGTTCAAGACCATCTTTGACATACTGATTAATTTCCTTTGGGTATAAACCCAGGAATTAGATTACTACACGATAAGGAACCTTATCTACTACATATGCAAAAGTGAAATGCTTGAGTTTCTCATTTCCAGCATTTTTCATTTTAGTGGAAGATAAATAAATATAAACCAATACACCAAAGAAATGTGCTTTATAAGAGAAGTATGAAATAGGAAAATGTTGAAGCACATAAGAGAAAGTTCATTTTGTACTTTGAGGGGTTGGGCTCCTCTAGAGAAAAAGTGACATTGGCATCAAATCTCATTGTGAATTCATCCATGTATTTTAATGGAAGTTATATGATGGAGCTTTAGTAACTTTTTAATTCTATTTCTTTGCAATGCTTGATTTCTTGCTATCATTTGGTTCACCTTTTCCCAGATAAGAAGAGAGGCAGAATTTGACTCAAAAATATCTGTTATTTATCAACATTTAATTATGTTCCAGTATAGAGCTCTAATAAACTTCAGGAAATTTTCCAACATTTATTAAAGTAGAGATAAAAATATATATTACCATTATCCAGTTTCAACAATTACCAATATATGACCAATCTTATTTATGAATACTTTCCCTTGATTCTTTGTCCCATGATAATTTATTATTAAGCAAATCTCAGACACTTTGATTATTTGGTATGTTTGTATTAAAGATAACAACTCTTCATTTGCAAACAAAACCATAAGTTAGTGTTTTTTGTAAATTAAAAATATTTTAAAGAATGTAATAAAACATCACATTCTGTACAATTTCCCTGTGAAAAACAATTTTTAAAAGTACAAGATTTTTATATTTGTTTCAGTAACAATCCAAGCAAAATACATGCTTTGCATTTGAGTGTTCAATTAACTTTCCCTTAATTTATTGATCCCCTACACTTTTTGAGTGACACATCCATTTCTTTAGTTTGAGAAATAAATTTTGAGGCATATTCATCAAACTTATGTCTCAAAGAAGACATCCTAGATATTTTTAGTAAGAATGCTCTACTGACAATCAAGTTTATAGATGGGAATTTTACTTCAGTCAATATGGAAACTTAAGAAAGTAAGTAATGATGTCACTACATTCCCAGGGTAGAAGAAAGACTATTAGAATAACCTGAAGAAAAAATATCAATGTCTTTACATATTCCTTACCCATAGTCAAATCTAATATCATGCTCAGATAAGGAGTCATTTGAAATATAAAGGAGGATGTGTGAACATATTTGGGCATAATACATTAGGTAGAAAATAGCTGGAATCTTGCCTGCCTGACAATTAAAAAAAAAAAGAAAGAAAGAAAGAAAGAAAAGATAAACCAAATAGCCACCAGACTCTAAAGCACACCTAAAGCTAAATAGAACATTAGAGCAGAAGCTGGTGGAGACAGATGGATATGCATCAGAAGTGACCTGAATTTCTTAGAGTTTTCAGAAAAACTAGAGCCTCTGAACACCCCAGTGGAGGCACACAGGTTCCCAAGAAGATGGAAAGGTACTCAAGGACCTGGGGTCACAAGAAAGAGGCCATCATCGATAGGGTCTTTATCCTCATAAGTAAACAACTGAGACCACTGGTGCAGGTAGAATAGCTGCTGAGGACATGTGGACAAACTTTAGGTTGAAAAAAAGAAATGCATCAAGTCAGCCACTCCATTAGAACAAAGGGAGCAGGGTTCAGCTTACAGCCAAGAGGCACCTTTTCCAAAGTGTCAACAAGAACTCAATTTTTTTTTTTTTTTTACGTATCTAGCCATATTGAAAGGATAAGCTGATTGGATATGATGTGTGTGGCATGACGTCAAGGACATACTTCAAAAATGCTATTCAAATGTGCCCCAATCAAGCATCAAATATTAAATTGGCTGAGAAATTGTACTTTGAAACAATTGAGAAATTTCAAAAATGCTGGCCTAAATCTGGTTGTCAACCAAAAGAATGGCATCTAAATAGGAAGATTACTTCAGTCATAAATAATAAAAAAGCCACACTTTCTTGTATTGATCTAAAAGTACTGATGAATCTGATATCACTTTACTTTTCTTTTAAAAAGAGCAGGTTCCATTTAGTAACTTAAGGTAGTATTAAAGGACAATATAAATTAAAACTTATCTCAATGTATCTAAGATTGAAGAGGAAAATGTAGAAAGTACAAATATAATGTTTGTATAAAGTATGAGATTTCGAATTTTGGAAGGAGAATGCTCTATGGGAAGCCACAGATTGGTCACTTAATCAAATACTTTGCGTAGGAAGTGACCAGGAAAAACTCTGAAAAAAGACATTGCTGAGAGTATAAGACTCAGAGGATGGACTATCCAGGAAGATTGTCATCAGAATTGTAGACCTCGTATGTCTCATGTGTCGTCATTTCATAGGCATTAAGCCTGTCTACAAAACCATAAGCTAGTTCCTGAGCCATCTCTTCAGGTTGTCCAGTTTCCCTTCTGTATCTGAACAGTGCCTCCATGAAGATCAGTCACACTGAGTTAACTGTCTAATTTATTATTCTGTCACAGAGGAGGATGTCAGCCAGCTGGAGGTGTTGCATGCAAGGACACTAGGTTTTATCCTTGGACCTGCCCAGTTCAACATCTTCATCAATAATCACAGTGAAGATATAAAGGCCATGATACTCAATTCATGAAAGCACCAGGCTTAGCAAGTACAAAGATTTCTGATTGCCTCAAGCATTTTACAGCCATAAATAGTTCCTGGACTTTGACCCCAAATGCACAGCTATACAAGTATAAATATTACAAGATAAATTTGGGTCCTACAAGGACAAATAAGAGGAAAAAAAATAGAAGTTAAAGAATCATTAAATAGTATATTCAATGAAAATCAATTATGTCACCCCTGCTAGATTAATCTAATATAAAAAATTTTTAGACATTGTTAATAAAAATAAGGAAGAAAGGAACCAAAATCTCTTTTATGTACCTTCTCAGGTTATATTTGGAATGTGGGTTATATTTGGGCTCCATGCTTTTATAAAATTGAAATATCATTTGTGTTAATAAATGTTTCATAAAGTCAAAAAATAAGTCACTATACTGTTGATTCAAGATAAATAATTATATTAATCTTTAAGAGAAGGAGTTTATAAATTATAACTATCCATATTCAGTGAAATTTGGCTTGATGGGACTGGTAAAAGAAGAGTTCAGTGGGGGGAAACTACCTGTGAAATAACTAGAATTAAGATTTCAATACCACAATGTCAATTGTAATGTTCATCAAACATTCAAAGGTATACTGTAAAAATAGCAAGGGAAGGCATTTTGTTCTACTTCAGCTGCAAAGTAAAGATGGAAGATATAAGAAAAATTTTGTATTACTTTTCATAAGGAAGATAATATTATGTTCTTCTCAATGATGGATAAAAATACTAGAAAGACTCTAAGGGCAACAAGAGGAGAGAAAAAGTCAGGTTATTCTGGAGAATAGTTTATACCCTAAACTTAGAAGAAAGAAATGTCCCTAAAGCCACACAGCTGATACATGGTGAAACAAAACCTTCCAAGAAAGAAAACAACCATTTCTAATTTTATAACTGGGTCAGAACTAATGAAACTAATGAGTTAATGTCATAAGATTTGAGCATTCCTACTTAATCATGCAGAAATTCTCACTTGTTCTCTTGTATACTAGGCTCTGCCTCCTCCATGCACAGGCTATTCATGCTATCTTCTTCTTGATCCCAGCAGTGTATAACACATTCAGACATTATTGGGGAGCAGTCTTTCAAAATTTTACCATAGAGAAATACTGTACAGAGATTGATGTTTTGCTTCTTGGACAAGAGAAACATGAAAGATTCATAAGAAATTGGTTCCCAGGATCATGGAAACTGAGAAGTCTCAAGAATTTTATGAGACAAGTTGTAAACTCAGAAGTGCCACTGGTGTAATTATCTACAATTCTAAAGGCCTGGTAGCAGGAGAGTTGATGACGTGAGTTCTAGTCTAAAAGCCAGTATTCCCAGGACTCACAAAGAGCTGATGTTCAGTTTCAGTCTGAAGACAGGAGAAAACCTGAATCAGGGCACTGAATCAGCAGGTATTCTCTGTTGCTCAGTCCTTTGTCCTATTCAGGTCTTCAGTTGATTTCATGAGTCCTACATACAATGGGGAACAATCTTAAGTCTACAATTCAAAAGTCAGTATCATCCAGAAACAGTTTCCCAAGCCATAGTGATGTTTGGTAAACATAGAGCCTAATTCAATTATTTTATCATTTTAATTATTTAATAGAGGTTTTTTTTTTTTTTTTTTTTTTTAGACTAGGTAAAAACACTCTACAAATACCAATCACTATACTTGTTTAGTTTTCACATTTATCTTTGGATCTCTCCAAAACTCCAGAGACAGAGAGAATAGAGCAGATTTCAAGGCACTTTACTGTACATTAAAAAAAAAAAAATACGAGCACATAAAGATAATTTGACTTTTCCAAAAATGTTGGCACATTTCCCCAAAACCCAAAATCCAATGCCCTAAACAGAACACTCAGATTTATTCTTGTGAAGGGACATTAGATGATTCTTCTGAAAATCTAACTTATTTTGCCAATATTGATAGAGGGTTGAGCATGCCAAAACCACCAAGATATTTATAATATATCCCATTTATCATTTCCATTACAAAAATGGTTATTTGAAATGGAGCTTTTGTTATGTTGGCTACTTGTGGTGAATTATTTTGGATTTTTTCCTCATGAATTGAAATAAAATATTTTTGGTAGGTTTCCCCCTCCCCTGTAAATACTAAACTTGTTTATTTAGGCCATAAATCAAAGTCAATATGAAGGTAAATATATTATTTCACTAATATTTACAGAGTTATACAACTAAAAGTTTTATAAAAAGTGTCAAAGAGGGCTGGGGCTGGGGGCTCTGTGGCAGAAAACTTGCCTCACACATGTGAGGCACTGGGTTTGATCCTTAGCACCATATAAAAATAAATAAACAAAATAAAGATAATGTGTCCATGTATAACTAAAAAAAAAAAAGAAAAAGAAAAAAAGAAAAAGTATAAGAGCTACAATCTTTGATTCTTGGGGCAAAACAATTTACATTAGTAAACATTTTTGTTTATTACCAGCTTCCCACTATATAGAAATAGCAAACAAGAAAACCTTACTTTGAACTGAAGTATAGTGTGTAGAAAAATGCCCAAGTGACTTCACGTACAAATATAGAGCTCTAGAGGAAAAGAAATACAGCAGGGTGAGTTCAACCTCTCTTGGTTATTCCAAGAAACCCACACTCAGGAAGCCCTTCAAAATCTGGGGGCATTCTCTGCTCTCCATATCCCATCAGTGAATTTTCTGAGAATTTCATAAGGTATATTTTTACTGTTTCAGCAAACTTTCTAGAGTTGCTAAGATATACTGATGCTTTCTAAGGTGTTGAATTAAAAAAAAAGATAAAAATGATTTTCCCTTTAAATACTTCACAGACTAGTATTCAGGCACGTAAGCAATTATGATTTTAATTCCACAGCACAAGAATGTTCACTAGGATAGAGTATTTAAGAAGGGCACCTTGTTCTGTCTGAAGAACAATTGAGGGCCATTTCTTGCAGCCTCTTACATGATGTGGGTAATGAAATGTGGGAGTTATCCAAAAAGAATTGGCCTAGGAATTTTCTGCTTAAAACAAAACAAACTGCAAAGTCAATGTACAGATAAGATGACCACACATGGTAATGGCTTTGGGCCCAGAAAATTTTTCTCAAGTAAATGAAGGTTGAAATTAGAGATCAAAATGTGGCCCAGGCTACAAATGGAAGGCAAGTAACAGCGGTTATTTTAGAGCAGATATGGAGTAGAGGCTGAAGTTGTCAGTACTAAAATTAGTGAGGTTTGGGGTTTGTTTTATTTCTATCGTGTGCTTTTACATTAATGCTCCAAAGCAAACTTTTGAACTGGCAGGCACCAGTGAGTGAAGAGTGATCTATATGCTTTTTATAAAACTTGCTAAAAATTTCCATGTGCAAGATAATAGGAAATAATGAAAGAATTTAATACCATATGGAAGAGCAATAATATATTTACCGATACCTCATTTTTAAATTACTAGGGTTGTTTCTGCCTTTTCCCATTTATTTATGTAAAAAGAAATGCAGAGACTGCAGAAGAGGGGTAAGAAAACCTTGTTAAACTTTTCCAACAAACCTTGTTATAATTTTCAAAGCAATTACTTTTGCTGTCAGCCAGAATAAAATTTACTACCATCAGAGAGTGCAAGAAGTCAAATGTATTGCTAAGAATTACAACATAAACTGCATGCAAATAACTTAACAAGTTTTAAGGGCTTGTCTTTCTCTATTTGTACAGCTGAGGCTTTAGTCATATGTTGTTTTTATTTTTTTTTTCTTTTTCTTTTCTTTTAATTCCTAGAAGCTGGAGTTGAACTTGTCCATTAATTTCAGTGAAAATCTGAAGTGTGTTAATGCCTATTATGCGGGAAACTATTATAAAAGTGCCTTTGTAAAAATAATTATTTTATCCTAAATGATCAAATAGAGTGAATATTATGCCATCAAAATAAGGGCAATTACAACAAGGATGATTTATCCAGACAAATATTTGGATTGCCCTTCATAGGCAGTCTTTAGGTAATTGTCTACTGTTTTCAAAAACTTGAAACTATTTCAGTGAAAAACCAAAATTACACACATTTTATTTCTGAAGGAGAATACCATACAATCCTAAAACAATGAGCTTAGCTCCATAATATTATGATCTCCTCAACTGTAACCATTTCACCCCCAACTCCAAGGTTTTATCCAAGTACAAACTCATCCCTTCTTTGAAAGTGAATATTGGTAAATATAATATATGCACAGAGCATAGCAAATAAAATAATACCTCAATAGTTATTTAACAAAACCAGCAATAATTTATTCCATATTTCTCCCTTAGATAAACTCTTTTAGCAGCTTAATTTCATATAAGGTCCATATTTCATATATACATATTTTTGAATATATATATATATATATATATATATATATATATATATTTGAATATAAAATATTCATACATATTTGGATGTTGTTTGAATTTGTTAGGATTGGGTCAGGAAAATAGAATCCTGTCATTGTTGCACGTATTTCATATGAATTAATAAGTACAAAGAATAATTGTTAACCTGAACATCTCCATGTTGGGAAGTGAAGATGCCCCCAAATATCTCATCCAGAAACATGAAAGTGAAAGTTACCAAGGGCTCTGTGCAATGCTACTAGAATTTTCAAGCTCCTTGGGACAGCTTCTGTCTGACTGCCTCAATCTGCAGTATCAGGGAAGGTGATTATTTCGTATCACATTGGGAAGCTGGTAGACTTTGATTAACAAAATCTTGATTTTTTTCTTTTATAAAGAAAAGAAGATTCTAGCAAACATAATTCTGTGCTTCTTTTTTTGTGTAAAATAGCACATTGAATGTATTTACAAATGTGCATAAGTAACATTCTTATAAATATATTTATATTCTCTTAAACCATTTTTTTCCAAAGTTAATCCTTGCTTTTTTTTGCACAGACTTAATTTTATGAAATTATTTTGTATAGAGTTCTTAAGCCCTCCCTGAACCGCTTTCTACATGTATGCTTGCATCAGAGAGCTGACCTCTCCTTCCTCTTACTTTTGGGAAGGCTTACAGATGCCCTCTTGCTCCAAACTAGAACACTGCTGTTCTTGTGGGTTGCAAAACTTCCCTTCCCTCTTCTCTCATGCTGTATTCCTGTTTTCTTCCAGGTCTTGCATTTCCCTTTCTTGTTGGCTTTCTCATTTTGATGAAGAACTTCTCTAGTAGCTTTATAAGCAACAACATAGGACAGATTAGCTTTTGGCTACTTAAATATTTCAAAATAATTTTAATTTCCCTACTTCATTAACAGGATGGATTAACATGGATTTCTAGGCTAGAAATTTTCTGAGCACTAAGAATGCATTCCTGTATTATGTTTAAGCTCTTGGTACTAGTCTTTAAAAGTCACAGAAATTTCCCTTTCCTAATTATTTTGTGATTTCAGTGTCATTTTGATCCTTTTTAAAATCCTCTATAGAAAAATGTAGGACTCTTTCTTATCTCTTATCTCTGAAGTTTCATAATTTCACAGAGACACACTTTACAGTAAGGGACTTAAATATATTTGACAAGAGTTGTGGTAAGTGGTAAGTAGTGGTAAACTGTTTTTCCTTACTAGTTTTTCAGCCTCTTGGATCTGGAGAATATGTCCTTCAATTCAAGGGCATGGTTATTAATTTTTACACCTTAGTTTTTTTCTTTGGGGAACTTTGGTAGTCTGATGATGGGTATCTTGGATTAGTCATTTAATATATAATATTTTTTTTCTTTTAATTACCTCTATATATTTTGTGAATATATTTATAAATATCTTATTATAAAATAAAAAAGAATTAGTAAACCTTACTATATGATCATATATGTGTACATAATTTAGAAATACATTAATATATAATTAAGTGTGTAAGAGCAATTAATATAATAAACATAATAAGAACATATGCAATTATAATAATATATTGATTATAATAACATGCTGGAATATTAAAGTATAATAATATAGTAGTATATTTTACATTATTACATAATATGATTTTATATATTTTTTTATTTCTGGTAGATTTTGGCAACTATATTTAATTTTTTTCTTTTTTCTGATTTTTAGTATTAGATGAATACTTTTTGTTCTTATATTGCTTTGTTTAAGTTACCTTGTTTGATTCTCAGAGTGCAACAACTTTTCTTTTGTGGTGGAGAATAAAATTTTTTGCATTGTTCTAAATTTTTTCTGCTCCATGCATTTTTATACATTCTCAAATTTCTCAATGTATTTATGTGTTTCTTTGGTTTCTATTTTAATTTGTAAATTCTTCTTTAGATATTTGGAGAGCCTAGATTGTTCACTCACTCATGTGAATGAGCTAATTGAAAATTTTCTATTTATCTGCAGAAAGAAGATGGCAACTTGCACACTTCGGTATCTAGAAACCTGAGTCAATGTGCTACATTTGCAAACAATCAAAGACCAGAAAAATGCATACATTATTGTTAAGACCATTGTTAAAAAATAAAACCTCCTCTAACTATCTTCTGGGGTAATGGAAATGGAAATAGGGATACATCTCCTGGATGGATGAGCTATGGGAGCAAATCAAGATGGTAAACTGAGGGCTTTACCTGACCAGATAAAGACCTTTCAGTTGCCTTTGGCTACAACGCTGTAGGTATACACTAGTTAAGTTTTCTGGTCTGAGAGTGATAGGACTAGGTAGAAGAAGGAGCAGTGACTTTGCTGTGTGGGATGATATATGGGAATCTAACTTGACTGCATATAATTGTACTGTCTTTCCATTTTTAGCTTGTAGTTAAATACCACCCCCAACCCTGTCTTTCTTCTATGTCTTATTATGCTGGATTTGAGACTGTATTTTCCCTTACAGCAAATAAGTTTTTGTCTCATTTTCTTTCCATTTTCTACAAGTCTGTACGTTGCATTTGTCTCTGATGTACTGATTACCAGTTGTGTAGCCCACCTGACTCAACTAGCAACAGTTATCTTATATTCAAATTGACATACAAACACAAGAGACAAAATGGGCTTCATTTCATATGATTCGTTCATCTCTAAAGAAAATACAATAGAAGCAACACAACACAATGAAGGATTTATTACATCCGGTTGCAGTTGCTGCTGTCCCAAATTACTCTAACATTGATGTACATGGTGACAAAGAGATAATTCTGCATGGGATAGGCCAGCTCCATCTAGGGGAATAATTAGTCCTCCGTTCTTCTACCTTCACTATATATTTTAATCATGGATCCCAGTGTTCCCTTCAGGATCAGGTGACAAGTTAGCATTTTCTGGGGCAGCTGCATTCCTGAGTTTTTCATCAGCTACAAGTTACATGTTAAAAGTATATCGACTAAATACAGATGGTTTATTTAGAGCCTAACAACTTCAGAAGTCCTTTCATTTATCTTGATTTGCTATTCCTATCATTTCTTAAGTTAGGATTTCTAATTCAGGCAACCCATCCTCCTCATGTATATTTAAGGTCAGAAATAATTGTACAGAGATGCTATCCCACTTGAAATTGATCCAGCATTTATCCACCTTCTTGTCACACACACACACACACACACACACACACACACACAGAGGCATACACACACACAAACATTTGTTGACAACTTTTGTCTTTTATCTGAAACTCTTAGATCTTCCTAGTATACAGCTTTTTTTCTTCCTTTTCTTGTCCCTTGAGCATAATTATTGAAGTTGACTTGCACACATCTACATTATGTAACCATATATTGCAAAAATACAATAATAGTTTTGAACATTTTTGTAGGCTAAAAGAAAGAATAATCTTCCATAGCATAGGTAGATTAGAAAATTAAAAAGAAATCAAAGATATTTAGGGCTTAACATCTGCTCAATTCTGCTGAACAAGGCATACCAGAGGGAGGCCAAGGTTCCATCAAGAATCATGCAGACCATGCATCTCACTGCCAACTCTCATTATGTACTGAATCAAATGCACTGCACAATTTCTGTTACTTAATATGAATCTTCTGCAACCTCATGAAAGAGACTATGGGGCATTTGTAAGTTTCCTGTTAATAGACTAATGATAATCAAATGATATACATAATTTATTATGGAAATTTAATATTACCACAAATTAAGTGTTTTCCTTGAATACGTTTTCCTACAATAGGAGGTAAAGACCCATTTGCATTTTGAAGATTTAAGTAAGTCGTAACTTTGTCATTTGCTAAATTTAGTATTTCAAAGGACAGTGGTTTTGTAACAAGAGTAAAAATAGCAGAATATACAAAATTACTTTTCTATTTGGGATTCTTGGCAGAAGTCATGCAAAAGCCTTTGATTACTAAAATGCATTACTTCACAATTAACATGATTTAAAAAACTTGTAATACAAATGCAGATAATAAATAACTATAATTTTGTAACTGGAACATAACAAGGAAAACTAATGTTTTGAAGTCTGTAAGATCAAAGCATTCAGTTTAATAAAATACAAGTTTCTTGCCCAAATATTAATACAAACAAGTTTATGAGAATGACATATGAATGATCAATTCTCAGTCTCTAAATGTGATTTAAATAGTCCAACTCTGGAGTCAAACTTTTACCTCAAAGCAAAAATTGTTCCCACAAAAAGTCACATTTGGAGAGTCTGTATTTAATAAGAACATTAAAATTTAAATATCCCTTATGATGATTCAAATCATTAAGTTTTAGAAAACTCCAAGCCCTGTGATTGCAAATTTGTCAAGGCAATTTAGCAAAACACACCAGAAACCTGTTAAATAGATTATTTTATTGTGCCAATGTTTTATTAGCTTAACAGATCTATTTATTTAAGAGGACCCTGCAGCCTTATAAAATACATTTTATTTGGTACACATGATGTAGTTATTTAATAAAATTTGCATAGCCAGCATTGGCTTTCATTCCTAAGGAATTGTCATTTTACTCTGCTATACAGTTTCTGTGAATAATTTGTACACTGTCTGATGGTCAGGTAAAATTTAATTTATTATCTGGGCCATTACATGGAATTAGCCAGACCACAAGGCTAAGTATATAGCCCTCCAGACTGCCATGTGTGCCCAACCCAACAGGAAGTTCTTGAACTTCCTTAAACCACCCCCAGGTTCTAAAGTTCATTACAAAGATTCTTAGCATTTACTGATTATAATATACTCACAGTCAGCTTTATTTCAGGGACAGGATACCAATGACAACCAGACAAAGGAAGAAATATATAAGGTAAATCCCAAAAGGACTTTGAACATCGAGCTTCTAGTTGTCCTCTCTCTCTGTATAGTCAATAGATGGCATAACCTACTCCTGATCATAATATGTCAAAATATGCACAGAGTATTGTAAACCAGGGAAGCTCCCCAGGCGTTAGTGTCTAGAGCACATACCGGGGTTTCATTATATGAACAAGACTGATTGATGGGTTGCTTGAATAGGGATATGTACTTTGGATATCAATTGACTTCATGCAACCCAAGGCATCCACTCATTAAAAACATGGTTAGTATTTTTTCCAGAAGTTCCAGGCCCTGCCCTGACTCCTGGGTGAGGCTTGACCCACTCAAAGTTATCTCATCAGAATAAAGTAAGATTTATGGCCACAGTGGCCACTATAATCAATAAAAGCATTCCTTTCTCTCTTGAAATTCCAAGTGTGTTAAGACAAGACAGAACTTTCTTTAGACTAGTCTATATTCCTTACAACATTTGCTTTTCTGGCCCAAGATTTATAAGGAAATAACACCAAAAATAGCAATAGTGTTCATCTGAGCTTTGGGAGCCATTCAAAAAATTAATCAAACACCAAGGATGGGGGGGATGTAAAAATCCAGTTTACTCCAGAAGCACAGGTAAAATAACCTGGTGCTTGTGATTGGCACCTAAGTGCAGAGGGAAGTCATGGAAACTGAGACTTCCACTGGTGGCATCTGGCTCTGTCTCCAGGTAGATGGTGTCGGAATTGAATTGAATTAGAGGACACCAAGCTAGTGTCCATCATTGAACTGATTGTCCACTTGTGACAGGGACAGATTCCTACATTTTTTGAGATCACACATGTCTTTTGTGTTGATATTTATTGTGATAGTAAAGAAAAAATAGTTTGCTTATTCTAAAAATAGGTGCAAAACAATGTATCTTTCTATTAACAAGGAGGCTTAATTTTTAAATTAACAGGTGAATTTCAGTGGGGCTCTGAGTGAAAACGAGACATAGAGAGAGGCAGGCCATCTTTCTAGGGCATCATGACTTAGCTCCTCAAATTATATTAAAAAAATCTGCAAAAGATTTATGCTAACATAGCTTTGGATTGTTTCTGATTTTTTGACAGAAAACAAATTTGATGACTCCTGAGGTTCTCTTGGATTATAGATTTGAAACTACTTGAAAGTCTATTTGAAGGACAATTTGTTACCTTATTGCTAGAAGTTGGTGGAAACTATCCCTATTACCGTTGAATAACAGAACCAGCAATATTGATCACATCTTTGATGATTCAAATACAAAAGAGGTAGCGACATTCAAGAGCATGCAGAGACAGCAAGTCAAGGAGAAGCCCACAAAAGATATCTGCACACTGCATTCCTGCACATAGTGTCAGTACCTCTCATCACAGTCTCATAAACAGTAAAACTTGATGGAAGAAAGTAAGGACAAGCCTACATGATAAGCAGTTTAAATCTGTAAATTGAACAGTAGATGAGATAGGTTTGGGCCTTTAGGGAAGCATAGGAAATTTTAAAGATTTTGGGGCTGTAGCCAGGATTCTTTGTCTATACTCAAGAGAATAGACCTAGACCACATGAAGTTAGGCAAGACTTCCAGGACGTTGTCTTGCATAATTGACGCTCAGAGGCTAGAAGGAAAGTGGAGGTTGGGAGAGGAAAAACTAGACTGTGGAATAAAGCTGTCTGCTAAAACTTCAAATCAAATATCAAGGCTTCATTCAGTTGAGGAAAATCAGTCCCTAGGAGCTGAAACTGGTATTTTATACTTACCTGATTTTCCATTCCACGTGAGACCTTAATTTAATGAAAACCACTGGAACACAAAATTATGACCAGAAAGAAAAATTTACAACTTAACTGAGAAGATTTAGAAACTTGTGAGACACCAAGATCAATATTCCGAACAGGTAATTTCCATTAGGAGTAGAAATGACAAATGAAAAGACTTTAGTTCAAGCTTAAGTTGTTAAGAATGTTAAAGGAGCTAAAATTAAGGCACACAAAAGAAATTCAGAAATTGTACAATAATGCTCTTAAAATAATAAAAAAGGTGTGAATGTTAATTGAAAAGAGATCTTTCATGAATCCTTTTACAAGATTAAGTTGATGCCTTTAAAATTTTATGCTCACATATTCACCTTAATTTTTTTAAAAAAGTAGTATATTCCTTCTTAAATATTGCAAGGTAACATGTAAATTATCTGCAATATATATATATATATATATATATATATATATATATATATATATATATATATATATATATAAGTTGCAAATTTTACTTTACATTATACGGTAATCAATGTCATCAATAAAATAATCACAAATTCATTTACATAACTAAAACATAGTCAACACATCAAAACAGCAACAAATTCAATTTTAAAGTATATTTTTAAAAAAGTTTTAAAAGCAAGAATATTTTACATTGATTCTTTTTCTTCTCGAGCCCACATTTTCATACTATTATAGAGAATACCATGGCAAAATATTTTCTATATATGTGTCAGATAATTTTTCATTGCTGTGACCAAAATACCTGACAATAATAACTTAGTAATGTAGTTTTAATTTGGCTCACAATGTCAGAGGATTAAGTCCATAGTTGGCTAACTTCAAGGCAGAAACATCCTGGCAAAGGAAATCCATTCAACTCCTGACAGCCAAAGACAAAGGGAGAGGGAGAGATAGAGACACAGAGGGAAACAAAGAGAAAGAAAGGGGCTAGGGACAGATACAGTCCCAAGGGCATGTCAGTAGTGATCTACTCCATCCTGCATGCCCTAACTACTTAATGTTTTCACCACCTCACATTAAATTCACTGAAAATATTAAATGGCCTCCTGGAGTAGTCCATTGATGATGTCAGAGCCCTTATGGTCCAATCATTGCCTCTGAACCTTGCTGTATTGGGAACCATACTTTCAACAAAAGCTTTGAAGGGGCATTCCAGATTAAAAAAAAAAATAACAACCACATTTTTTTAAATAATAATTTTACAATATTTGTTTACTATCAGGTATGTATAAGATGTGAAATTTTGTTGTTTTTTATTTCTGTTTCTATCATACATGAATTATTATGAACCAAATATTATTATGTACCTCTACTCTTATTTAAGTTTTTATAGGCAATTGATCATAGCATAAATATTTTGCAGATTTCACATATAATTAAAGATTATCAAAAATTAAAAATATTCACCACTAAAAAAGTAAATTGGTTTTCATTAGTCATTTGGTGTCACATGGCTATTGCTTTCTGATTGCATGAGACGGGCTTATGCCTTGAGTGTCTCCCTATTTTCAATTTATATAAAGGTAAATTTGAGAAATTTTGTCTTAACTAAGTAAGTGCATGTGCCTAAGAGGGGCTTTAGTGTCATTCAACACTATAACAAATATCATATAGTGCTCTATCATGAAAAATTATCTATAATAGATATTCAACTGATAGCACAATTAGATCTCCCTACAATTATGTGGTGAACAAACAATCAAAAATGCCTATTATACAAAATAATTTATTTCCCTGTCATTAAATGTACTCACTAGACAATATTGTTTAGTAATAAACAACAAAATTTAAGTAAAAGTAAGGGATTAATTTTTTAAAAATAGAATGATAGTTTTCCCCACTGAATGATGATGGTTACATTTAAGTTGGGGCACATTAGGGGATTCCAGAGAGAAAAGAGCCTTTAACTGGAAAGCAGAATGTTCCTCAAGTTATATTCTATAAAACTGGATATACACATATTACATAGTCTTTTATGTACATGTAAGCAAATGCATGCTTCTCTATGTAAATGTCTACATATAAAATATGACAAAAATAAAAATCAATAAATTTTAAATAGTGATAAAAATCTAAAATTAATAATAAAAGAATTTAGATGAAGTACTAAATTTGAGACATATTAGTACAGGAGCCAATAGATGTCATCTTTTTAAAGATTTATATAAAATTTTAGGCTTTTGAAAGTGAACATTTAGAACAATTTTTATATCAAATATCAGAGCTAACCATAATGTATTCCAGCCACTGTCCAAATAGAGCAGAATATCTACAGAAGAAACATGTTTGTATTTCAGTAAATTAAGGGCTTGGCATTAGACAAATTAGATATGGTAAATTATAAAAGAACTGCAACACAATATACTTTTTATATCAGGGCAATGTGCTTGCATAAAGACAATTTCCATAGAAAATATAAAATTCTCTTTGTCAGCAGAGCTACCCGATATTTGCTTTTTTTTTTGCCTTCTACATTAAGATCAGCTCACAGAGCATAACTATCTACAAAAAGCATTCTTTTTTTTTTTTTTTTTTTTTTACTGACCCCATCTGAAACATTGTACACCTTTTTCTATCAAGGCATTTAGTGTTAATCTTATACTGATAAGTGTAAAATAAAATAACATGAATTTTGTGCTACTTTTTTAATGTCAGATATAATCTTGCTCTGATAGAATGAAAAATTAAGGAAAATTTTCTTAGAAAGAAAGGTTGAGAAAGTTCACTACTCACGGGAGGTGAAAACCCCAAGTTTTTGACCAAGTTAAATTTTTGTTCAAGACTGAACCCTAACCCGAACCAATTGTGATGACCTGAGAAATTTGGATAACCTAAGTCTCAATGTCTTTATCTGAAACCTGTGTATTGTTTAAAAAGAATTGAGACATGCAATGCTCTTTAAAAAGTGCTATTGGTAAATGTGGCTATTATTTTTTCCCCCACAATCTGAAGGCAACTCAGTTGAACTGACTATATGTGTTAGGGAGCAGGAGAAGAACGATATAAATATTATTACAAATATTAATACTTATATTTTCAAACATTTTTCATAATATGCAACATACAAAGATGAAAATACATAAATTCTAGTTCTGAAACTCAAAAATCATTACAAAATAACATCATATTATTATTATCTATTTTAAACTTTATACAAACAACATCACAGATACATAATACATATAGACTGTCTTTGGCACAATCTAACACCATGTATTTCCCCATGTTGTTGAGGGGCAATAAATAATGTCGTCTGTTGAATTTTTGTATAGATATATATGTATATATTCATCATTAGAAAAATTTCAATATCATCAAGATGTCAGTTTTTCCAACTTGTTCTATGAATTCAGTGTAATCCCAGTCAAACTTCTAGTGCTTTATCTTAGATGTATTGATGAGCTGATTCTCATGTTTACATGGAAGTTAAAACAATTAGCCAATTCAGCATTGAAAAAAAACATTGGAATTTTGACACTACTGAATTGAAAACTTACTATAAAGCAAAGTGATCAATTGGTGAAAGAAGAGGCAAAGAGATGAAGAGTTGAGTACTCAAATAAGACTCATGGTGACTGTTTTGCATAGTATAGCAATTTATTTTCACTTTATATTGTTTATCAATTAAAGTGTTACTGATCATTGAAGATCTTCCTACTTTGCTTCTATTCCTATTAATGTTGCTATGAACATTTGAATATGTTTTGTGTTCCTATGTGTGCATTTCTATTGTACATGAGTATAGGAGAAGAATCTCTGGCTTGTACATTTTTCATGTGCTCACCTTTACAAACTTACAGGCAAACAATTTTCCAAAGTATTTGTACCAATTTACCCTCCAGTCATCATCATGTAAACAAACTGAAAACTTATGTCCACACAAAAACCTGAAAATGGATGTCATGGATGTTACATTTCTTATTTCCAGAACTTGGCAGCAAACAAGAAGTCCTTCAAAAGTGAATGGATAAGTAAAACTGCTATAACCAAACAATGGAAAATTATAGAGCATTAAAAATGTAATAAGCCTTCAAGTAATAACAAGAGATGAAGGAAACTTAAGTGCATACTAATAAGTGAAAGAAGCTTCATTTTATACAATTCCAAATATATAATATTCTGAAAAGAGCAAAGCTATGAAGATAATAAATTGATAGTTTGTTAGTGTTTAGAGAAGAGAATGATGAATAGCATATCATTGAGGATTTTTAGATTAAAAATTTGATCCTGGTACTTCAAGCATGCTACAATGTTTTTATACATTGGTTGAAGACCATAGAAAATACAACACCAAGAGTAAACCCTAATGTAAACTATAAACTTTGGGCAAATTGGCATGCCAATGGAGGTCCATCATTTGCACTGTTCCACCGTTGAGAAGAATGCTGGTAATGGGAGAGGCTCTGCATGTGAGAGACCAATGAAATAGAGGAAAGCTGTTCACTTTCATTCTTGTTATGTACTTATAACGGCCTTAAAAATGAATCTATTTTAAAAATAAAGCAATAAAGCTATTAAGAGGTAATGTAGTATGATGCTGTAATGATATGTATGCATGCAATATAAAAGGCATAAAGAAAATACTGATAAATCTAGTATCACTCTTTTAAATGCAGAGATTACTTCTATCAAAGACATTTCTAATTGTTAACTGTTATTTATACATATATACATTTTAATCCATTATTTTATACCATATAGCCAGATGTTATAACACTCAAAAGATTCAAAAGAACATAAAATTAAAAGTTGATAATGACCCCTCACTTTATCATCAACCTTTTAGTACTCATCAACCATTTAGTAAATATAGGCTATTTGTTATTTCATCAAAATATACAGATAAAAATAATCTCCCACTTTATTTAAAAAAATAATGGTGAGTAGGGAGACAAATTTGGAGGCTTACACTTTGTGAATGTTTCATTTAGAAGAGAATTCAAGTGAAATGCATAGAAAAAATAGTAGAATTTTGATCCAAAGAACTCAGAGGAAACAGCAACATTTTTCCTGGACCCTGACCAATAATTAAAAATTTTATCTGTACACTAGTCAAACACAAAGTAATCCTTTATTTACTCACTTGAGTGTTTCCTCTGCTTATTTATTAGTCAACTACTACATGTTAGTCATTATGTCAAACAATGATATACAAAAGTGAGTAGACTACTGCACAGTGAAAGACCTGGCAATGCTTACAAATGCTTTAATACAATTGTGGTATTGTTTAAGTATAAAGCCCAATATGTCCTTGATGGCCTTTAGTGGTAGCTCTTAAAATTCTCAATCCAACAGACACAAAATATTTGCTGTTAGGGTCTTGTGTTTCTATTGCTTTCTTGGCTAATCACTCCTCTAGTACTGACTTTATTACCAACTGATGGCTGATTCATACATGATGCATAAATTATTGTGAAGGTCTTCATAAAATTATCTTTAAGGCCATCAGTTGGATTTAGAAAATGATGCCATTAGAAGACTTCCTAGTGTTGTTCCCCTAGATATTTCTTTAATAACTCTTTGTTCTACTTACTCGAATAGTCGATATGCCAAAATTGGAAGTGAAACAGTTGTTCTCTGCTTTACTCTAAGGAAGAACAAAGTCTACTGCCTTTGTAGGAACAGAACTCCTATCATCATCAGAGAATTTTGAGTAGACCTTTCACCTCCAACATAAAGGATCTATACCAAAGTATCTGGAGAACTTTGCATCAATGACTAGTCACTGTGAGAAGGTCACATTGTTCAAATGTAAAAGGAATGACTACACACATAGGACATAGGATACCTTATTTGAAGATGTAAGTCTATGGATCTCTATTACATAAGTATTGCCGAGTAAGGATCTGAAGCTTGTTTGACAGAAAGATCTGGAATCTGGAATGAAATACAACTATAATAAAGATCCCTCAACTTAAAATTTAAAGACTCTTTAAAACTTAGATTCTTTAAGGAAAAGTATTTTCTCCTACAAAAAGAGTTTATGATGTTACAAGGTTTAAGAATACATACTAAATTTCCTACTATAATCTTTGTTGTTTAATACTTATGTCAACATTTGCTTGATGTTTATTTTGTCCAGATGTGATCTGGACATATTAGGGAAAATGACTATGATGAAAGTGGAAGATTTTAAGTTGTATAAATTTCAATAATAAAATTATCAATACAAAGGAAATGGAAATTTCATAATGGAAAATAAGATAACATAAATTAAAATATTTTTAGGAAAGAAAACACACTCTGTACTTCTAAAACTTGTACCACAGCAGTGTAATCTAGTTAATGCCTCCAAAGTAGAAAATGACAAGGCAGTAACAGAAGGCTTGCTTTCTTTCTCTTTCTTTCTTTTCTTTCTTTCTTCCTTTCTTTCTTTCTTTCTTTCTTTCTTTCTTTCTTTCTTTCTTTCTTTCATTCTTTCTTTCTTTCTCTTTTTCTTTCTTTCTTTTTCTTTCTTTCTTTTTTTCCTCTCTCTCTTTTTTTTAGTTTCTTTGTTTTAGTTCTTGCCATTAATTGTTGGTTCTATAAAGTAATCACCAGCAAATCCTTAGATACAAATTTCTTCCATTTGGTGGTGTTTTAGTCAGCTTTTTTTGCTGCTGTGACTAAAGGTTCTGACCAGAATAATTTTAAAGGACAAAAATTTTATTTGAGGGTTCATGATTCCAGAGGTCTTAGTCCACTGAAGGCTGGCTCCATTCCTCAAGGTTCCAGGAGAGGCAGGACATCATGGCAGAAATGTGTGGCAGAGGGAAACAGCTCACATGTTGATCAGAAAACAGAGGGAAAGAGACTCCACTCCCCAAATACAAAATATGTCACTCCCCCAATTAACCACCACCTCCAGCTATAAGCCACCTGCCTCCAGGTACCACTCAGTTAATCCTATAAAGGATTAATTCACTGATTAGGTTAGGGATATAGCCCAATCATTTCTTTTCCAAGCCTTCTTGCATTGTCTCATATGTGAGCCTTTGGGGATCAACTCACATTCAAACCATAACAGCTGGTCAAACTTAATGGTATCCACACATTTATAAAGGTAGATTTTAAAGATTTATATGACCAAATTTAAGCAGGAAGATAGATCTCCCATAGGCAGCAAGGATAAGGGTTTTGGAGAAGGATAGGGGAGGGGACATTATGTTAACCTGAACGGAGACATCAGGCCTGGAAAATGTCCTGTGATTTGCTACTCCCTGACAGCTTCAACTACAGGGACTTGATCTTAGAACACCTGTTTTTGTTCTTCAGGACTTCAATGACAGCAGCCCTTGCTTATTTACCCTTACCCCTTGCAAAGGACTGACCACAAGCAGACCCCTACCTGAAATCTTCCTCTCTTCCAGAGACATGTCAAACCACAAGGTTAGGTATTTCCTCTCAATTATGTAAACAATGGATTGAAATTGTACTCTTCTGATTCACTTACTAAGCTCAGAGCTTGAAGAGCTTGATTGGTCCAGCTAGCATTCCTCACCCCACCAGTCATCTGGGCTGAGCCATCATAGATGCCCTTAAAAACCTCTAGACAACAGACACCTGTAGCATTCTTCTTTTGGGGGCTTCTCCCCTTCTATTCCAGAGTTTGTATTCCTGTTACTCTAAGAAATTCTGTTACTTTACTGTCACCCTTGTGTACATGAATTTCATTACTTGAATTTGTGAAACAAAGAAACCACCTGCCTAACTTGATGTTACAAAATTACAAGTAAGGATTTTTCTACCTTCAAGTTCATTAAAAAAAAAAGTGAAGAAAGCTTATAACTTCTAAACACATAGTCCTGAGAAAAGTCAGGTATATTTAACCAATATATGATTAGCTTGTAGAAGTGCTTGACTTTGCATAAGTCAGATTTGGTTTATACATTTTTCTTTAATTTAAAGGCCATCTACTCAGGTTACAACATAGTGAAAACAGCACTATAAGAGTTGATGACTGTGGTGAAGGTGTATTCTGTCAGCTTGTACAAAGCTGTATGGGGAGAGCCATCTTGAGGATCTGAAAGAGAATATAGTTTCTATGATCACGTTGGGTCCTGATGTGTCTGGGCGGTGGAGTGAGTGGGTGTGGCTGGGTGTCTGTCCAGGAGCTCTAACATCACCTTTATATTGGACCACAATGATGTTTTAATCATGAGTTCCTAAGTATTTAGTGTTTTCTATTGCTTTACTTATGTAGATTTTGTTTTTTGTTTGCCATATCAATAGTGTGGCTTTATATAGATTTTTCTTTATTCTCCTTAAGAATTGAATCAGAAGAGAAGTGTGGGGGTATGGGAGAGAAAGAAAAAAAGAAAGAAGTGAGAGGAAAGGAAAGTATTAAATTTGTATACATTTAGATGCAAATAGGAACAGAAAGATATATTTATTAAATATTCCTAGTGCGTGTGAACTTAAAATGTGATTATATGTTTATCATTAGCTCTCTTTTTCTGTAATTCCTGAGATTAAAAAATAGGATAAAAATTAGAATGCAGAAAATAGCAAAAGATTCTGCAGATAATGCAGAGAAACATTGTCTCATCAATGAGTTAATAAAAATCATTAGTGTCAAATCTGCTGCTGGGCCTCAACAGTGGAGTGATTTCCTTCAGGAAAAAAAAAAAAAAGCATATTTCACCTTCAATCAAAGTACTAAAGAGATACCTCAAAAGACTAATATTAGATCCCTAGTTGCCTTTAAAAAATGATCAAATATATGCAGAAACTGACATGTTCTTGTGATTGAGTAGCCTTCGGTTCAATTGAAAATTTAACAGAGTAAATAAGAGGTAGGTTTTAATTTACTTGCTCAGTATGGGTTGTTGGAAAATTAAATCCTTTGGGGGACTTCAGATTTGCATAGCGAAATTTATTATCTATAATTAACTAACCTTTAGAAAATTCTATTTTTAATTTCCTCCTGGCCAGATACCTGAAAAATTCAAAGTTAAGAAGCACTGCCTAGAAGTTACTACATTAGGGGAGAAGCAATGAAAAGCATGAGATGGATGAAGTTGTCAAATACTAAGGTAATTGATGAGTCATTAACATCTCACATTGTTCACTTGAAAGCATGCAGAGAAAAATTTGATATCATTTCTAAATAACATAAAATACATCAATCATAATTTTATAAGGTAATAAATTAAAGTACCTATTTATCAGCAATATCTGATCAGTAGTATTTTATTCTGTTTTTTTTTAAATTTTATGAGCATCTAACTTTCATAACTTAAAAATCCTGAATTAAAATATAATTATGATATAATAAAATCAAATTATAAAGTATAATTATTATGTCATTATGTAATACATATATATATATATGGAAACATTTCCAATAGGATATTAACCAAGTGATCTCTGCTCCTCAGAAGTCAATTACAGTGTTATTGACAATGATAATTTTCATTATAATTGGATTATTATTAAATTCTTATTTTCAAGAATTATAGAACATTTTAAGTGATTGAAGAGCAGTCAAAATTGTATAATCCTTTAGAATTTGTAACATGTGAGTGCCCCTGTAGACAGTGCCAGCATTCCATCAAAAGACAATCTTGAAATTTCTTTTGCCTATTTTCAACTCTGGGACTGATAAGAGTTAAAGTGAATTAAAGCTTATAGTCCCACAAATATCTTCACTTTCCTTAGATTTTAGGTTAATAGGAAATAGCTATGTTTCTTAGAATTTGATGGATTTATTTTTATTAAAAAAATAACAAAAGCAATTACAAAAAAAAAAAAAACTGTTTTTTTCTCCCCAATGGAGTGTCATCAAGGTCTGCTCAATACTATGTGTAGTCATTACAGGGTATGGCAACAAAAGCAGTGGTAGCAGGTGGAAGTATGAATTTAAATTAGATGCAATGTTCTGTGGGACTGCAGGAGGTCTTCTGCATCAGTTTCTTGAATGTGCATGGGAGACACTACAAGATCGAGTGCTGAAAATGAGTCTCCCCATTTATGTCTTTCTATTTTACCAGAGTGCTCTCTTTCTCTCACTGCATTAGTATATTACTCATTAAAGCTTTATTTGATAAAACTGACTGAAGAAATTAAAAATCATGGTTCTGAAAGATGATTAAAGCAACAAGGCAAAACAACTTACTCCTTAGGCCACGTCCAGGAGCATTGCTTTCACAAAAACATTTATGCATTTGCACAAATGCATACACATACACTCCCTTATAGTAATCTGACTTCACAGTGACCTTTACCAAAAAAAGTCATCACTTAATTTCTGTAAAATCATATTAAATGGCTATTCAATATTGTTCATCAAATTTTTAATATTTGAAAGCTTGGCTTCTTGAAAGCATGATTTAGAAAATTTAAAGGAGACAAACCTTTTTAAAGGGACCAAACAATAATTCTTCCTACAATCTCTCTTTTATAATTTCTCATCACAAGATTTGCCAACATGATCCACCTAGTTATTTGCAAAAGAAACTTAGGATATCAACCTCTTCCTTAATCATGTTTTATCAATTTTATAGCTTGGAAACATTTCAAGTCTTACCCTTGACTGTCTCCATCTCTACCAAGATCACTGTAGTTTAAACCAGTGGCATACCTGGTCAATATCACTAAGTTGTTATAAATTGATTTTCATTTTAACAAAAATATTTTCGAAGATATATTTCAGAGTGGTATTTATGATATAACGGTGAGAATATCTACCTTCCAAAACTACATTATAATACCAAACTATAAATTATAATTAAACAGGAGAAACAATTAAACCCCATGTCATTCAATTGGAAGAGAATTTAACACAAAGATTAAAAACAGGTCTCTTCTTAAGTAAATATCATACATCAATATTTATTGGTATAATGAACTTGTAGAAAAAATAAGAAAAAAATTATTTTCAATGCCCCTGTATTAGTATGATTTCCTATATGTCTAATTTTCATATCAATTGTATGGTAAAATGATAGTATTTTCTATTGCAGTCCTTCTTACAGAAATGAATGTTTTTTCTCTCCTTTCATTCATTTTTTTCCAATGATATCTTAATTTTGACCAAATAATACTAATACAATACCTTTAATTTATTTTATCGAAACCCTATTAAAATAAAAAATATTTGAAACAGATATTATTATTATTGTGTGTATATATGTGACTGCATGACCAATATGATTCTGCAACCTGTACACTCAGAAAAATGAGAAATTATATCCCATCTGATTCAAATGTATGATATGTCAAGGTCATTGTACTGTCATGTGTAACTAATTAAAACAAAAAAAAATAACAAAAAAACAATAAAATAAACATATCACTAAATTTCCATTTCATAGAAGAATGAGAGTCCTTTCTTTACTCCATCTCTTATTCTGAAAGCTTCTTTTTGCAGTTAGTCACTGTATCTTTCTTAATCTTACTGTCCCAATTCCTAGAGAGTCCCAAAACCAGTCTTGGCAGTCTGCCCTGGGAAATGAAACACTCCCTCACATTAAAAATACACCCATTCAAGAAGATACAGTTTTACATTGCTATGCAGAGTAGCTCAGCATCTCATTGTCTTAACTATCTTATTTCCTTTTGAAACAAGTCCTAAGGATTTTGATTTTACACCATCAGAGGTCCCATTAACTGTTTTTTTCTTTGCAAAATACCTGTGCTATTTAATTGACTACATGTGAAAATAGCAATGGCTGTAGTGAGTTCAAAGTGGATGTAGCAAGAGTTTCCTGTATGTATGGGAAAAAAAAAATGTTAGCCAGATAAAAATGATGCAAAGTAGTTCTTTAGGCTGCTAAAAATGCAACTTAGTCAACTAAGAGGAGAAGATGTTTCTGGCACTCTTTCTCTGGTTGGATCCCACCTTCAGTTGTAACTAGCAGCCTCTAAACTGAACAGCTTCCATATTCTGATGGTGTGTGTCTTAATGTAGACAGCAAAAAGCATTCATTTTATTACTAGTTGAAAAAATTTCTGTGTATATTTATATATATATATGTATATACACACACACACACACACACACACACATATATATATATAATATACACATATATAAATTATATGGCTACTACATATATTTTTATATGGCTCAAAAGCAGTACAGGAAAAAAAATCAAAATCAAATTAAGAAAACTGCAATAATGTCTGAAAAGAGCAAAATTATTTCCCACAGGCTTTAAATTTTTGTTTTTAATTGGTCCCCAAAAGAGTGAACTATAGAAATGGGCAAGGAAATGTGTAATTTACATGGAAAATAAATCTTAAAAATTTATAAATAGAAAACTTTCCCAAAATCATGAATAAAATACAAATTATGTACTGAAACTTTAGTAACCATGTTATAAGAAGAGAATAGGATCCATGTTCTCACAAATGGATGGTTGAAGAAACATTTATTTATTTATTTATTTTTATTTTATTTTTTATTGATTGTTCAAAGCATTACAGAGCTCATGATATATCATCTTTCATACATTTGACTCAATTGGGTTTTGAACTCCCATTTTTACCAAAAATACAAATTGCAGAATCACATCAGTTACACACTCACATTTTTACATAATGGCATATTAGTGACTGTTGTATTCTGCTACCTTTCCTATCCCCTACTATCCCCCCTCCCCTCCCCTCCCATCTTCCCTCTCTACCTCCTCTGCTGTTGTTCAATTCTCTCCCCTTTTTTTCCCTCCCCCTTGCCCCTCACAACCTCTTATAATTTTGTGTATCATTGAAGGTCTCCTACCATTTCCATTTGCTTTCCCTTCTCTCTCCCTTTCTCTCGCCCCATTCGTCTTTGTTTACTGTCTTTTCCTCATGCTCTTCCTTCCTGTTCTGTTCTTAGTTGCTTTCTTTATATCAAAGAAGACATTTGGCATTTGTTTTTTAGGGATTGGCTAGCTTCACTTAGCATAATCTGCTCTAATGCCATCCATTTCCCTGCAAATTCTATGATTTTGTCATTTCTTAGTGCTGCATAATACTCCATTGTGTATAGATGCCACATTTTTTTATCCATTCATCTATTGAAGGACATCTAGGTTGGTTCCACAGTCTAGCTATTGTGAATTGTGCTGCTATGATCATTGATGTGGCAGCATCCCTATAGTGCGCTCTTTTAAGGTCCTCAGGGAATAGTCCGAGAAGGGCGATGGCTCGGTCAAATGGTGGATCCATTCCCAGCTTTCCCAGGAATCTCCATACTGCTTTCCAAATTGGCCTCACCAATTTGCAGTCCCACCAGCAGTGTACAAGTTTACCCTTTTCCCCACATCCTCGCCAACACTTATTGTTGTTTGACTTCATAATGGCTGCCAATCTTACTGGAGTGAGATGGTATCTTAAGGGTGGTTTTGCTTTGCATTTCTCTGATTGCTAGAGATGGTGAGCATTTTTTCATGTACTTGTTGAATGATTGTATGTCCTCCTCTGAGAAGTGTCTGTTCAGGTCCTTGGCCCATTTTTTGATTGGGTTATTTGTTATCTTATTGTTTAATTTTTTGAGTTCTTTGTATATTCTGGATATTAGGGCTCTATCTGAGGTGTGAGGGGTAAAAATTTGTTCCCAGGATGTAGGCTCTCTATTTACCTCTTTTATTGTTTCTCTTGCTGAGAAAAAACTTTTTAGTTTAAGTAAGTCCCATTTGTTTATTCTTGTTATTAACTCTTGGGCTATGGGCGTCCTATTAAGGAATTTGGAGCCCGACCCCACACTATGTAGATCGTAGCCAACTTTTTCTTCTATCAGACGCAGTGTCTCTGATTTGATATCTAGCTCCTTGATCCATTTTGAGTTAACTTTTGTGCTTGGCGAGAGAAAGGGATTCAGTTTCATTTTGTTGCATATGGATTTCCAATTTTCCCAGCACCATTTGTTGAAGATGCTGTCCTTCTTCCATTGCATGTTTTTAGCCTCTTTATCAAATATAAGATAGTTGTAACTTTGTGGATTAGTCTCTGTGTCCTCTATTCTGTACCATTGGTCCACCTGCCTGTTTTGGTACCAGTACCATGCTGTTTTTGTTACTATTGCTTTGTAGTACAGTTTGAACTCTGGTATCTCTATACCTCAAGATTCACACTTCCTGCTTAAAATTGCTTTTGCTATTCTGAGTCTTTTGTTTTTCCATATGAATTTTATGATTGCTTTATCTATTTCTACAAGAAATGCTGTTGGGATTTTGATTGACATCGCATTAATCCTGTAGAGATCTTTGGGTAATATCGCCATTTTGATGATGTTAGTTCTGCCTATCCATGAACAGGGTACATTTTTCCATCTTCTGAGATCTTCTTCTATCTCTCTCTTTAGGGTTCTGTAGTTTTCATTGTATAAATCTTTCACCTCTTTTGTTAGGTTGATTCCCAAGTATCTTATTTTCTTTGAGGATATTGTGAATGGAGTGGTTTTCCTTATTTCCATTTCAGAGGTTTTGTTGCTGATATACAGGAATGCCTTTGATTTATGCGTGTTGATTTTATAACCTGCCACTTTGCTGAATTCATTTATTAACTCTAGCGGCTTCTTTGTAGACCCTTTTGGGTCTGTTAAATATATTATCATGTCATCCACAAATAGCGATAATTTAATTTCTTCTTTTCCTATTTTTATGCCTTTAATTTCTTTTGTCTAATTGCTCTGGCTAGTACTTCAAGAACTAAAGTGAATAGAAGTGGTGATAGAGGGCATCCCTATCTTGTTCCAGATTTTAGAGGGAATGCCTTCAGTTTTTCTCTGTTTAGGATGATGCTAGCCTGAGGTTTAGCATATATAGCTTTTACAATGTTGAGGTAAGTTTCTGTTATCCCTAGTTTTTCTAGTGTTTTGAACATAAAGGGATGCTGTACTTTGTCAAATGCTTTTTCTGCATCTATTGAGATGATCATATGGTTCTTGTCTTTAAGTCTATTGATGTGGTGAATAGCATTTATTGATTTCCGTATATTGAACCAGCCTTGCATCCCAGGGATGAATCCTACTTGATCATGGTACACAAGTTTTTTTGATATGCTTTTGTATTCCATTCGCCAGAATTTTATTGAGAATTTTTGTATCCAAGTTCATTAGAGATATTGGTCTGTAGTTTTCTTTCTTTGAAGTGTCTTTGTCTGGTTTCGGGATCAGAGTGATGTTGGCCTCATAGAATGAATTTGGAAGAGCTCCATCTTTTTCTATTTCTTGAAATAGCTTGAAAAGTATTGGTATTAATTCTTTGAAGGTTTTGTAGAACTCCGCTGTATACCCATCCGGTCCAGGGCTTTTCTTGGTTGGTAGTCTTTTGATGGCTTCTTCTATTTCTTCCTTTGTTATTGGTCTGTTTAAATTGTGTGTGTCTTCCTGTCTCAATCTGGGCAGATCGTATGACTTAAGAAATTTATCGATATCTTCACTATCTTCTATTTTATTGGAATATAGTGTTTCAAAATACTTTCTAATTATCTTCTGTATTTCTGTAGTGTTTGTTGTGATATTGCCTTTTTGATCCCGTATGTTAGTAATTTGAGTTCTCTCTCTTCTTCTCTTCATTAGCATGGCTAAGGGCCTGTCTATCTTATTTATTTTTTTAAAGAACCAACTTTTAGTTTTATCAATTTTTTCAATGTTTTTTTTTGTTTCAATTTCGTTGATTTCTGCTCTAATTTTAATTATTTCTTGTCTTTTACTACATTTGCTGTTGTTTTGCTCTTCCTTTTCTAGGTTTTTGAGGTGTAGTGTGAGTTCATTTATTTGTTGGTTTTTTCTTTTTTTGAGGAAAGAACTCCAAGAAATAAATTTCCCTCTTAAAACTGCTTTCATTGTGTCCCATAGATTCCAGTATGTTGTGTCTATATTATCATTTGTCTCTAAGAATTTTTTTTATCTCCTCCTTTATGTCTTCTGTAACCCATTGATCATTCAGTAACATATTGTTCATTTTCCATGTGATGTAGGATTTTTCCTTCCTTCTTTTATCATTGATTTCCAATTTCATTCCATTATGATCAGATATGCAGCATGGTATTATCTCCATGCCTTTATATTTACTAAGAGTTGCCTTATGGCATAATATATGGTCTATCTTTGAGTAGGATCCATGTGCTGCTGAGAAGAACATGTATCCACTTGATGATGTTTGATATATTCTATATATGTTGGTTAAGTCTAGGTTATTGATTGTGCTGTTGAGTTCTATAGTTTCTTTATTCAGTTTTTGTCTAGAGGATCTGTCTAATGTTGAGAGCGGTGTGTTGAAGTCACCCATAATTATTGTGTTGTGGTCTATTTGACTCTTGAACTTGAGGAGAGTTTGTTTTATGAATGTTGCAGCTCCATTGTTTGGTGCATACAAATTGATAATTGTTATGTCTTGTTGGTGGATGGTTCCTTTTAACAGTATATAGTGTCCTTCTTTATCCTTTTTGATTAACTTAGGTTTGAAGTGGATTTTATTCGATATGAGTATGGCCACTCCTGCTTGCTTCCGAGGGCCATGTGAGTGGTATGATTTTTCCCAACCTTTTACCTTCAGCCTGTGTATGTCTTTTCCTATCATATGAGTCTCCTGAAGGCAGCATATTGTTGGATTTTTTTTTTGATCCAGGTTACTAGCCTATGTCTCTTGATTGGTGAGTTTAGGCCATTAACATTTAAGGTTACAATTGAGATATGATTTGTACTTCCAGTCATGTTTATTTATTTATTTATTTTAGTTTGGCTAGTTTTACTTTTTGGTTATTTTCGTCCCCCTTTACTGAGATACCTCCTGCTGTTAGTTTTGGGCACTATTTTTCAATTCCTCTTCTTGTAGTATTTTGCGCAAAATGCTTTGCAGTGCTGGTTTTCTTGCTGATAATTCTTTTAGCTTTTGTTTATCATGAAAGATTTTAATTTCATTGTCAAATCTGAAGCTTAATTTTGCTGGATACAGTATTCTTGGTTGGAATCCATTATCTTTCAGCGTTTGAAATACATTGTTCTAGGATCTTCTCACTTTCAAAGTCTGTGATGAGAAATCAGTCGTTAACCTAATTGGTTTACCCCTGAATGTAATCTGCCTCCTTTCTCTCATAGCTTTTAATATTCTCTCCTTGTTCTGTATGTTGGCTATCTTCATAATTATATGTCTTGGAATTGGTCTATTATGGTTTTGAATGTTTGGGGTCCTGTAGGCTTCCAGGATTTGGCAATCCATTCCATCTTTCATCTCTGGGAAGTTTTCTAGAATTATTTCATTTAATATGCTGTCCATTCCTTTGGTTTGAATCTCTATGCCTTCTTCTATCCTGATGACTCTCAAATTTGTTTTTTTATGACATCCCATATCTTTTGAATAGATTGCTCGTGGGATTTAAGCATCTTTTCTGTGTTGACTATATTCTTTTCAAGTTGATAAACCTAGTCTTCATTATCCGATGTTCTGAATTCTACTTGATCGAGTCTATTTGTAATATTCTCATTTGAGTTTTTAATTTGGTTTATAGTTTCCTGCAATTCTAGGATTATTGTTTGATTTTTTTTAAGATCTCTATCTCCTGGTAGAGCTCGTTCTTTGCCATTTGAATTTGTTTGTTTAATTCATTTTCAAAATATACTTTTATTGCTTGGACTTGCTGTCTCACGTCTTCTCTAATATTCCTTTCCATTTGAGTTAGGTATGCCTTGCATTCTTTCCCTATTCCTGATTCTGATGTTTCTATGTCCTCCTGTAGAATTAAGTTGTCCTGCATTGTTTGTACTCCTTTTTCCCTTGTTTTCTCATGATGTTCACGTTACTTTCCAGCTCTATTTGATTGCCGTGTTTCTGCTCTCTTCTATAGATTTGTTTTGGTTCTGTATTACTCTGTTGTCTCTCCTTTGTGTTGTTAAACTATGCCTGCTAACGTGGATTCCGCTGGGAAGGAATTCCGACGGCCAACCTCCAGTGACGTCACTTCTCTGCTATGACGGGCCCCAGGCTCCTTGCCGGGGTGTCCTAATGGGGGGGGTGTGACTGGACTCTCTCTGTTTGGTTTCAGCTCCTGGTCACGGCAGGCGGGCGGTCTCCAGCCGCCCAGTAGCACAGACAGCGGGTAGGTGATCGGTTGCCTGCAGGGGGGTGGACTCCAGCCGCCCAGTTGCGCGGGCAGCAAGCCGGCTGTCACCTGTGGGCAGGTGATCTCTAGCCACCCACTTGCGCGGTTGATGGCTGGCGGGCGGGCGTTCTCCTGCCGCCCAGTTATGGGGGCAGTGGGTGAACTGTCGTCGGCAGGCCTTCGGTTTCCAGCTGCCCAGTCTCGAGGGCCTGGCCTCTAGTCCCCTGGTTTCTCCTGCTAGTCTTGGTTTCTCCTGCTAGACCAGATTTCCCCTGAGTGATGGCTCTCGGCAATTCAAACTGTACTCTGGGCCTGCCGTTTGTTGGGTGTGGAGGGTGGCTATTGGGAACCCTAGCACTCTATTGTTTTGTTTCCGTTGTGGGGGATAGAACTGTACCGCTTCCTTCCCCGTCTGAAATCTCGTACTCAGCCCAGGGGTCAGTGCGGGCTCATCTGGCGGGATTCCACAGAATCGCAGCCACTTTTCTCCCTGCTTGCTAATTAATCGCTTCTCTGCGGCGCCCCGCCGTCTGTAGCTGTGGGGCAGGCCGTGCGAATCAGTCAGCAGGGATCTCCGGTTGCACAGTTGGCTATTGGGATCCCCGGCACTATATCGTTTTGATTTTTTCTGCTTGCCCCTCCCTCAGCGCTGGCTAGACAGGTTTCATTTTGGCTGCTAATGGGAGGGGGAGTTGAAGGTCAGGTGTCTCTAGTTTTCCCCTAGTCTTTATGCAGGATCACTCTGATACTCCCTCCCCTGGAAAGCCTAGGAGAGATTTTATTCGAATTCCCCGATGTATGGGGGATGAGCTGAGTGGCACACACCTGTTTTATTGTTGCAATCTGTCGGAGAGTGGTGGTGGTTACTTCAGCTCTCCAAGATGGTGGCTGCTGATTGCCTTGGTGGAGTTTCCGTTGTGGGGGATAGGACTGTACTGCTCCCTTCTCCGTCTGAAATCCCATACTCAGCCCGGGGGTCAGTGCGGGCTCATCCGGCGGGATTCCACAGAATCGCAGCCACTTCTCTCCCTGCTTGCTAATTAATGGCTTCTCTGCAGCGCCCCGCCGTCTGTAGCCGCAGGGCAGGCCGCGCAAATCAGTCAGCCCAATCACAGTTGGCTATTGGGCAAGAAACATTTATTTAATCCTAAAAAATATTCTGCAACAGCAAGAATCAAAGACATGTTTTTTTTTTTTCACTTGATTATTTCACTCAGTTTCCTTTATCCTCAGAAATAAGCAAAATTCTAGAAAAAATGCTATCTATATAAATAATAATACATTATATGGCCAAAATTAGAGGAATATTTATTTTATAAAAAACATAGGTTGGAATATTTTATAGCATTAAAGTTTATTCATTTGAGAGAAATTTAATAACAATATATGACATGCAGATGATTATATAATTTACAAATAAAATTTTGAGAACATATCATTGCTTCTAAGGCTGCTTCTTCATTCCCAGTGAGAAGATGCATGCACTGTAGTTCTCCCTTTCCTGATGTTGCTTTCTGTGATTTCAGTTAGGCATGATTAAATGTGGATCAAAAATATTAAATGAAAAAATTCTAGAAACAAACAATTTGTAAGTGTCAAATTTCATGGCATTCTGAGTAGTGTGATAAAATATTGTGACATGCAACTTCATCTTGTATGGGACATGAATCATCAGAGTACTGTAATACTAAGTCCAAGTAACCCCTATGTTACTTAACAGCCGCAAAGTGCAAAACGGATATACTGGAATTCAGTATATTGCTATAATTTTCTATGTGTTCCAGTATATTACTGTAATTTTTCTATTTTGTTATCAAGTAATCTTTTACTGTCCTTAATTTGTACAATACATATACACATATGTATTGTACACATATGTGTATATATTTTTGGTTGTATATAGTATGCAATTTCAGTAAATACACTGAGAATCTTAGAATGTCTGTCTTGTAGAAAAGGAGGACTATTGGATATCACTGCCATTTGTCATTACAGCTTACAGTATCACACTAAAGGGAAAATCTTATTCTCCACCTTACTGTCAGATTAACCACATGATTTAGTTTTCCAATAAAATATGAGTTGATGTATACAAGTTGCTAGTGGAGGTGGATGTGAGCTAGCTAATGTCTATTTTTATTTTATGGAAATTTGATGGGAATTATGCTCAATGATATACTTAAGATTTTACAAATGGCCATCAAAAGACTAGGTAATTAACTCTTTACACATTATTTAAAGGATAGCTAGCTTAATCATGTCATTATGTCATTATGGCTTCAAGTTCCTGGTGCTGACTCACCTTTGTGAACAATTCATCTATAAACCTCGAGTCAAAGGACACTTGGTAAAAGACTTAAAATTATTCTTGGTCAATAGCATTACTCATATAGTCTGTTTTCTTTTTATTTCACATTATTCTGTCATCTTTCATCTTTCAACTTATTTTCTGTATTTTCACTGGATATATTTTTATTCTCAGGAGACAACTTCATAGAGAGTCTAAAGACTGTTGGAGACTAGTGACATTTTTAGCAACAGTCAGATTTCTATTAAGCAAGGCAGTATAATTTCCTTTCCCTCTCTGTTCTTTCACATGGCCAAATCCCTCATCTTTACTTCACCTGCTGAGCCTACACAAGGAATCTCTCTGTCCTCATTATTGTGACCTGGAGTGTCAATGTCAGTGTACACTATGAAGTCATTTCTCTCAATAGCCACATCAAAAGTATGTCCTAAGATGCCCTTCTCCAAGGAGTGATTCAAATGGTCCTCCTCTTTCTATCCAGGCCATTCACCATATTTCCTCCTTAGCTTCCCAGAATGGGACAATGAGAAGAGAGAAGCAAAATAAAGAGTTTTTTTTTTTTAAGAAAGGAAGAGATAGTCACATTTAACTTTTACTCTCATGCTAATAGATTCTGATTCAATTCTATAGCCTTATCATAATTGAAAAGAAACTTGAAACTGCTTTTTCTGATGTGTGTAGGAAGCATAAACAGAGATAATAATTTTTCCACATGTTTGTATACTTAATATAACTATCATGATGCATAATACTCAAAGTAAGTGGATACTGCAGACTGATTTCTGTCATTCATCCTGATAAAGTGTCTCTCTTGAGATGCCTTTCCCAAAAAGTGAATCAGAAGCATGAACATGTATAAAGGCAATTTTAAATGTTATATTGCAATCATTTATTCCAAAATGATATATTATATATATTCTATATGAACATTGTGGGATATACTGCATATAAGTATCACAAAACCTGGATACTGCTTTTCAGTTATGCAAGTAATTCGATATTTTGTTTTTCTTTCTGTCTTCTTAATTCTATTTCATCTCTTTGTTTTACTATTTGGCTATTCAAAGTGATCATTGAGAAAATTTGAAACTCTACATGTAGTTATTAAATAATACATGACACTTCAGCAATAATTGTGTTTAATAAACTATAATGCTAAAATATAAAGGTTATGATAAAAACAAGGTAACACAGCAAGCATATACAACATACAATGAAGTAGCTTTAATGCTCTGAATTATTTATTTAAAGTATATGTTTATATTTCTAAACAATAAAAAATCATAAGCTGGATCACCTCACACCTTATTGACTTTTAAAACAAAAAATGAAATTTTAAATTATTTTAGATACTTAAACACCATTTTAAAAATCATTAAAAACCTACTAAGTACTGAACATATCTCTGTGCTTTAGGAGAGAATAATAGAATAAGATCTCTGAAATTAAGAACTTGCATTCTTGAGTTGGTAAATAGACATCTAAGCAGATGATGATAGCATGATGAGGTAATTGCAAACTTAGAATTAGACACAGCTACTTCCCCATGTCATCTGTTCTAATTGCTGAATACACCTCTTCTTTCCAGGAGTTAAATGTGCTGCAATTTGATGAAGTTTGTGTAGCCTGTTAACAGTATCCCCATCATTGTTTTCTCCAAATTACTGCTGAATACCTCCTTTGAAGTGCCCAGTGTTCTTCTCCATTAAATTCTGTGTTTATATCAGTCATTTACACATCAGAGCTTAGTCAAGTCAGTGTGTGGTATTTTTTTTCTCTTTACTAAAGGGCTGCAGAATGCAGTGCTAAGAAATTCAGTCTTTGAAGTACCAGCTCAAAACAATGACTTTGCCTCTTACCAATCTAGACAAAGTATTTCATTTATTATACTTAAAAGTCTTTTTTTTTTCTTCTTGAGAAAAGTTGGATAATACTACTACCTAGCTTAGCAAATTGGTATAAATAAAGCCTTAGCATATATTTTGGAATATGGGACTCAATAATTGATAGCAATACATAGATTTTATAATAGTTGCAACATTAATATTATCATTGTTATCATATCATTTTGCATTTGTATAATGATTGTATATGTATAATTAATAAAGTAATACAAATTGAAAACAACAGAAAATGATTAATAATTGTTCAATATCTGAAGTCATATATATAATTGTTTTAGGAGTCAAGTTGCCTACATTTGAATCTATCACTTGCTAAATTACTGTGTATTCTTGGTAACATTTCTTAACTTTCCTACTTCAGTTTCCACAGAAAAAAATAATAGTTTTTATTATTTGCCACATATATATTTGTATATGTAAGGGATTTATTTTTAAATGGGGAATTGGCTCACATAATTATGGAGGTTAAGGTGTTATAAAATCTTCCAGCAGGCACTGGAAACCTAGGGAAACCAATGATGTAGTTAGTTCATTCTGAGTACAACAGTCTGAGAACTAGCTAGACAGATGGTCTAAATCTCAGTTCAAAAGCAGGGAAAAAAAAAAAAAAACGAGATGTCCCAGCTCCACTAGGAAGGCAGAAAATAAATTGTGTGCAGGAAAAGGGGTGTATGTAGAATTCCTTCGTCTTCTGACTTTTGGTCAATTCAAATTCTCAACAGATTTGATAATGCCCCAAGGAGGGCAATTAACTGTATTGAGTCTAATGTCTAGCTCACATATGCTCTGATTCTTTGTAAGAGATGCTATTTTTCAGCTACTACCACATTAAAGGTCAATGAATTTATCCAAAGGATGTGTCTCAGGGATCCAATTTTTTTTCTTTATGAAATCTTGCAAATTGTCTCCTTAATCATTTTTGCATGTCATAGAATATGTACAATGCATTAAAGACATACAGAATTTCCATCATCTAAAATAAATGGTTGTGGTGGAGCATCTTCCCAATAATAACATTTCAACAGCTCCACACATCTTCTGTCCCCTCTAGTGCTCCTCCATCACCTGCCTACTCTGTTCATCTGCTGTGTGAGACAACCTATATTTCTAGCATTTTTTCCTTGGACCTTGTCTTTCCTTTACCCATATTTCCCCCTGAAGGATCTCCCTTGCATCTCAATTTTAAAAACCAAATATTTCATTACATATAGTCTTCCTTGTGAATGCCAAACACTGATATCCAGTGGTATGTTGAACATCCCTCTCCTGCCACCACCATGGCCCATAGACCTCTTTCATTTACCATGTACAAAACTGAATATTTCTCTCTTCATCCACCTCCAACTCTAAAAAGGATATTTGTTTCACAAATGATGCCATTATTTATTCATATTTCATCATAAGAGTTTAAAGTGAACACGATTCCTCTGTATCTTTGTCCCTTGTCTGCTCAGTGATGAAATCTTGTTGATCCCCATGTTCTGGGCATTCCCCACTGGTACTGCTTCTGCCTACCTAAGTTCCATTATCGCTCCACTAACTACTGTAATAACCCTTCTCTACTCACTCTACCTTCAGTCTAACTTCTAACCCTGCTGCGGTATCATCTCACTAAAGTAACTTATAGATTAGGATGTTCATGACATTGTTCTAGATAAGGGTCCTTAATAAATCCCTATGTACTGCACTAAAGCTCACAATTATTTTAGAATGATATATAAACTCCTTCGTGAAAGGAAAGCAGGCCAACCACTCTTGTACTGATTGAATGTACAGTTTTCAAATTATGTTTGCCAATTCTCTTGAACAGAGAGAATCGCAGAAAAAAATTGTATATAATAGGCATAATGATTCAACAAATACCAAGCTATGACAGTCATTATGGATCCCCTTGGATTTCTCTTTTCTTACTTAATGATAGCCTTTTCTTTCTCTGTGTATCCCTGCATTTATTTTAGAAAAGTTCCCTAAGGTGAGGATAAAACATTTGGGATTATCAAATGGGTTATTTTATCTTCTGTTATCTTTCAAAAAATAAAATACATGCTAAGCACTTTGATTTGAACACTATGCATTGTATACATATATGAATCATTATAATATCATCCAAAAAAGAACAATATTAATAAATAATTAGAGACAATCATGTATATTTAAAAGATTAATTAATTAGCATACATTAACTCAAATTAATGGTCTATACCTCTTAGATACAAACATATTTTATTCTATATAAAAGACATTTTCTCTATGGCATTTCATTCTGTCCATAATTTCTCTCAGGTCAATATTTTATGAGGCAGGCAGATTGATTGAATTATACACTCACATAATTATATACAAGAAATTCTGTTTATCCATTATATATAAAAGTCAAATATATATAAACTTAAGCAAACTCATTTGAAAATCCTGTTTTGTTGAATTCTGCAAAGGAGAAATATACTTACTAGGTGGGTTAGAGGTTTTTTTAAGCATTTACTTGAAAAAGTTATTTGAAAATACTGAATTAGTCTGTGTTTTTAACTGTTAGAGTGATTGACATACTTCACTAATTGATGTGAAACTCAGTCATGATTCCACTATTGAAAAGAAACTAGAGGGCAATAATGAAATAGGACCTTGATTCAATTAAAATAGATACTATAGATAATAAATAGGAAAACCTAACGCTATTTATTTAGTGGGTTAGTGATCCCCTAAAGTTAGTGACATATCCACTAATTGCTCTTGCCAAAATGCTAGGTATTAATGATATTACTAATGAACTATAAACATAACTAATATCAAGTATCAGTGACAACTAAATTTTAGATATTATATTTCATTAATGTGAGCCATTTCATGAGTAAATGATCCTTTCTACTTTTTATCTTTTTCTTAGCTCATATGACAGAGTTGATTTACAGTATTTTTCTTGTCACTAAATTAAAGCCTTGCATCTGAGAAAGAATCACCAAGAACAGTTACAGCCAAAGAATAGCTAATGCTATTTACCAAGCAATTATCTTCCCTGAAATAACTGAAATTAGATATAGCTATTGATAGTGTAATTTATTGGATATTATCCCCCTTTTATTGAGTTTTATCTTAAAATCTATAAAGTACATTTTGACAGAAACTTTAGTTTCTAATTATCTTACAAAGAACTTCTTTTAAAAACTAGTGTGCCTTAAACTTTTCCAAACTTATATTCATTTGTTGCTTTTATCTTTTTATTTCATCTGGAAAAAAAATTGATCGCATTAAATTTAATTTTGTAAAGATTATTAATTTAGAGAGAATATGGTCACTCATACATTGATAAAACATGTTAAAACAAATATGCCATGTGTTATTAAATCTCTTAAAATTAAATCTATTTATATACATAGACAAAAGTTACCTAATAATAATAATGATAATGGTGGTTTATTAAGCTCTTATTTTATAGAAGGCACTGTTCTAAACATATGCATGTGTGAATTTATTAAAATAATTATCTGTCAATGAACTGAATTGAGGAAGTTTAAGTAATGTATTCTTATCTCTCTTCTATTATTTGATGTTAACATATCAAGCAAATGAAATTCTTCATCTGGCATGAAATTTTATATTTGAACAGCAATATCATCTTAAAGATGTCTGGGTCAGTTTTATGATACAGTTCAATGATCCTTTTAAAGTTAGGAGAAGCACATTGCTTCTTCCACTTCTAAGATTTGTTTTTCTATTAATGCTTGCTTTAGTGTTATTTTTGAGCTGACCTTGAAAATAGAAATACTGTGGTCACCAATGATTTCAGGTAAAGAACTGAAAACATTGCTTATCTTCTCTGTCTATGACTTTTATTCATTCTCTGCATGTTCAAAGTAATATGCATTCAAAACAATTTCCTGAAACATAGATTTGTTCTGAACTGCATGGGACAGATTTTGGTTACCCAGCAAGCACTCTGTCATCAATTTTGCCCCCAGCATTTGAGATTTTGTTAACTCCTTAAGCTAATTCAAATATTGATGTTTTTCAGCACTGCACATTTTGCAATCAGTGGACAAGAGAAGAGAGAAGAGAGAGTATATCAGCAAAACATATATGATTGAAAGAAATATTTGTGTCTCACATAAATAATAGCTATGAGCTTCAGTGAGAACGGTTCAGGGGCAAGACTGAAAGCATCAATGCACTCAAACCTCCAAGGGTTTTGTCTCTTTTTCAATTCCAGGAAATAATATAAAAATGTATCATTTATAACAAATATTATACTAAGTTAATCAAAAGTTCTGTTATAATGACATATATATTCATGATATTTTAAGTGTATATTTTCATTGATTTTAATTATTTAAGTGCATTTACTTCTATAATTTTGTATCACAATATTTTTCCCTTTTCAACAAATCTGTAAGTACAATTTTCCTTCACAGTCGATAGCTGTTTTTCTCCAGAAGAAAAATGATTCAGGAAATGGTGCAGAATAGGATTGCCTTGCTGATTTTAATTCAAAAGATGCTTTGAGGTGAAGCCAGCCTGAAATCCCTGCTGATCCTTTATGTTCTATCAGCATTACCATTGTTTGTTCTAATCAACAGTTTAATCTAATCTGTATAGTAGAAAATATATTTTTTATGCTTAAGATTTCATAGAATTGAATTTCTGCATCCTTAAAGATTTTGGAAGATCATGATTAAAAAAAAAAACATTGTGATTTATTTATTTATTATTTGTGAGTATATATGCATACTGTTACCAACCATATGAAGTTCTCTCTTCTAGATCCTATGTTACCATGGTGACAATAGACTTTGATACCTCAGAATACTGGCTACTTGAATTATTCATGGGAGTATGATTTCAGTTAATATAAATAGGTTAAGATACTTAAAGATTCATTGAAATTTATCATATTAATAATAATTTTTAAATCATATTTCTCAATTTGTAATTTGGGCATGATAGAACATGTCAATATCTGTTTCTTGAATATGTATGTAAAATTATTTATGTTGGATTCATATACTCAGTGACAATGAACCTATCTGGTCTTACTCTGAACATATCCACCAGGTGAAAATGAAAGTGAATATACCTTTTTCCACTTCCTCTTCATTAAATTCTCTGTATTCAAATTTTCTCAAATCAAGGTACTCAGTGTCATTTATATGCAATATCCAGTGCCATAAAAGAAGAATTAAATCAGTAAATTTGTTCAAATTAAGAAATTAATAACAGCATGCACATAGAGAAAGGCATGTGCATTTAAAATATTTTAATTCTAAGAAGCAGCCACAATGGAAGTATGTCAGATTCTGTGACATCTTTGTATTAGAGATCATTATGAATTAGATATGAAGTGTCCCCCCCAAAGATCATGTGTGAGGCACGCAAGAATTTTCAGAGGTGAAACTATTATAATATGTGAAGTGTAACTGAATCAGTGGATTTTCCCACTGACATAGATTAACTAGGCAGTGATTGTAGGCAGGAGGGTGTGCCTAGAGGAAATAAACAATGGGAATGTGCCCTTGGGGATTATGATTTTATTCCTGAAAAGGGGAGCTAGCTCCTCTCTGCTTCCTGGCTGCCATCTTCTGAGCTGCTTTTCTCCACCACACCCTTCAGCCATCATAGTCTGCCTCACCTTGGACTCAGAGCTATGGAGTCATCCCACTATGAACTCATTCTCTGAAACCATCAGTCAAAATAAAGTTACCATCATCTAAGTTGTTCTTGTCAAGACTTTTGGCCACAGCCATAAAAAAAAAAAAAAACTGACTAAAACAGATATTTGAGATGGTATTCTGATCTTTAATATATAATTTTAAAATGCTGATAAAATGTAAGCCAAGACTGTAGTATGGGTAAAAGAAAAATGATTCCAGAGGGAAATAACTTCATATGTGGACTTTTATATGTTAACAAGAAAATGGGGTCCATTTGGGCAAGTAACTACACAATTATTATGGCCCTAACTGATTTTTCCATTTTTATTTCTTTTAGTGAAATAAGGATAAAAGCATGATTCTTGATGTTTGATAGTATTTCATCTTTATCATCTCACACTTCCTCAACAATGGACAGCTCATGGAAGGTCATTGGGCTTCAGTTTCCATAGCTTTTTGCAAGATACCAATTTTCAACCTTCTTTTTCTTCACCCATCTTATCCTCCCCTTGGTTTGATTGTTCATCAGTCCCTCTTTTTTGCTAATATAATTTTCTCTGATTTGGTGACTCTCTGCTCTCTCATTTCTTCTTCTAGCTTTAACAGCTTATTTTCTTGTTTCTTCCTTTAAATTTTGGTACTCCTGAAAGGTCCTTTGTTGGGTTTCATCTCTTTTCCTAAATACAAACTCTTTCTTCCTCAGTAGTCTGGTGGAGTTTACAAACTTTATCTAACAATAACTTTTCAAGGCATGAAATAAAATACCAAAGATAATAAAAAGAAAACATTCAAAAAAGTTATAAAACTATCTTGAATACTTCATTAATATCAAAAACTGAATATGTATTATAGTATCAAAATACTATAAACACAAAGGGTAAACACCAATAATCTTTCAAAATTTTGGTAGTGTCTACAATGTTACATTGTATCCGAAATTCATGTTGAAAAAGCAGAGAAACTGTTAATATTACACTTCTCTGTTTTCTTTATTAATAAATTAAAAGATAATATTCCAGCATGTAGTAATAGTAATAATGTATTTCCCACTTACAGATCACCACCCACTGACTTTAGCCCATTCAAATTGGTCAGAGGACTGGACCTAGATCATTTTCCTCTCACCCCCTATTTACTTACAGTTCACATCATAATGCTTTGTAATAATGTCTTAATTTCTTTTGCTGACATGATTTAATATTTGAAAGCACCAGTTTTTTAAACAAGTAGAATATATCTTAGTTTCTACTGCCAATGTCTCTTGAAATAAAGACTTGTAGAAGGAATTAGTAATAAGATGGATCTCTTCCTATTGTGAGCAGGAGATACTATCGTAGAACGAGAGCCATGACAAAATCCTAAAGAAACTGATATGCCAACAAATTGAAACCAAGAATAATTGTTAGACTCTCTCCTATATTCATCTCTAATTAAACAGATAAAACTAATTGTCTAATACATTATATTAGGATAAAAAATTTAAAATAATCTTAGTTAACAGAGAAAGAGAAAGAGGAGGTGATCTGAATTAGTCTTCATTATATTATGTAAGGAATATCAGATAAGAAACATAAGAGTGGGTAATTCTGGAATATGATAGTAGAAGGAACTCTAGCCAAATCTCACCCCCACACCCTCCAATTTAAGGAAGAACAACAGTAATATTCCTAGTAAGCCGACATTTTACAAAATGAAATTCCTACAGGTATAGGAATAAGGCACCTCAATTTCCATTAATTTTCTTGCCTTATACTCAGGGCCTCTCTTATGTAGAACTCCCTTACATTATAATTCCACCAAAAAATCTAATATTAATAATTACAGAAGTTCCACTTGAAAAATCTTCAAGATCCATTACCAAATACTTCAATGACCAGTCAGAAATTATAAAAATATTACTCACTGAGTAAAAGTTAAGATTCTAGGCTCATGATTACACTTGTTATTTGTAGTAAAATCAAATTTCTCACCCTGATTCTTTTTTCTTATTATTTTAATTTCAGAGACTGGTTATAAACAATGTGTCAGATTCAGAAACATCAGCCAACTTGGAATTTCCACTTGCTTTGCTGAGTTTGTTTGCAAATAAAATAAAAGCAAGGAGAAAAAAATAAATGGATCAAATTACAAAAAAATGTAGAATTTGAATGGAGATTAAAGATTATTAAAATATCATTCTGGGAGAAATCAGAAACATTTCTATAATTAATAGTCTACGTTGATTGCACCAAATGCCAGAACAAAAATTAAATTTTCAACTGTAAAGAGGAATAATGAGGTAACATAAAAAGGATTAGTTGGGGCTGGGATTATGGCTCAGTGGTAGAGCACTCACCTAGCATGGGCGGGACCCAGATTCCATCCTCAGCACCACATAAAAATAAAGACATTGTATTGTGTCCATCTACACCTAAAAAATAAATATTAAAAAAGATTTTAAAAAGGGATTGGACTTGAGTGTCAGTGAAGATGAATAATAGCCTAAATTCTATATTCACAATAAAGAAACTTTGTTTTGGGGAAAGATAATTCACAAGGTGTGCAAAAATCCTCTGGCCCTGGACTGAAGTAATGACATTAACTGGATGCAATTACATTTAGTCATTATCGGTATTCCTTTTTTTCCTACTACTTTCTGCTCTATTATAGTGTACTAAAGAAAAGTAAATGCATCCCTTTTAGATAAAACTTCCATCTATAAAAAGACTGATTTTTTAGAAAATTAGTTCTTACCAAATGTCTAGCACTATGTCAAGTTGACTGTTGAGTGTTACCAACATCTACAATGTGCTATAACCATTTTGGAAGCACCTGAAAATTAACAGAATTATTTTTGAAAAACTATATCATATTGGTGTAATTCTTGGCTACAGTGATGGGTTTGAAGTCTTTAAATTTTTATATTTACACTCTGAATACTAAATGATATGCTAAATAATGGTAAGCTTATTTATTTTACTTCCACCCACAAACTGAGAGATATAACAATTTAATTATAGGTGTCATAATGCAGTTTATTTTAAAATAAGTTTATGAAACTCTTAATATCAAAAACATAATAAATTATAATGTAGTCAGTTTTGGCCCCGATTTTTCAAATGTAAGTTATTAGTGTCTCTTGACTGGGTCTCCTTAAAGATTAGGTTATCAGTTTCAGGTAGGAACCTCAGAAAACTACTATAGAGAGGGAATTTGTTTTCATTAGAGAATGAGTCAGACCCTTTAATGGTATGTTACAAAATGTCCCAAACTATGGCCACAAATTACAATAGAAATTTCATATCCATTTTTACATAGAAAATAACTAGATCTAAAAGAGATTAAAGAATTTAATGAAAAAAGTTTGAACATAAATTTATTAGAATCCATAGCTCTACTATCCATTTCAGTCTATTACATGATACATTTAGTCTTTAGTATATGAGAAATATTAGGATTGAATTTCAATTTTTATATTTGTACATTAAGTTTTAAAATTCCCGATCTCTTACACTACTCTATTTTGACATATGATTTATTCAACTTGCTGGTCTTCTGTTGAGTAATAGGCACATCTTTATTTCTAAGCTCTCATTTCATTCATCTATATATTTGTCTTCATGTACTATCACATTATTTTAATTACTGAAGCTACATAGTGTATTTTGAATAGTGCTGTTCTCCATTTTTTAGGCTTTTTTTCAAGTTTGCTTTGGATAGTTTGGTTCTTTATTATTTCCTACTTAAATCTGAGGGGTTTTTTTTTCCATTTTTGCAAAAATAGCCATGGGAATTTTGGTGCAAAACCTTGGATTGTCCACCATTTGGGGCAATATCGACATTTTAACAGTATTAAGTCTTTCATTCCATGACTATGAGATTTTTTTCCCCTTTGTGTCTTCTTTAGTTTTTTCCATTATGTTTTATAGTTTCAGTGAACATATAACTAACTTTGTTGCTTAATTTTATTTTAACTTTTTTAGTAGTACTATTATAAATTTGACTCTTTTATCAATTCCCTGGTTAACTAATTTGTTGTTAGTGTATACAACTGGAACTGATGTTTGTATACTGATTTTTTGCAACTTTATGGAATGTGTTTGTAGTTCTAATAGTTGTTTCCTTTTATTTTTCTTGGATAATTGCTCTAGCTAATACTTCAGTACTATGTTAAATTGAATTGGTGAAATTGGACATTATTTTTTGTTCCTTAAATTATAAGAACATTACATTTTAAACATAAAATATTGTATCATCTCCAAGGTGGCCATTTATTAGATTTGGACCTTTATTATATTGAACTGCTTTCCTCTATACCTAGTTTATTGAGTTTTATTTTTACCATGTGTGTGAATTATGTCAAATGCTTTCCCAGCATCTTTTGAGAAGGTTGTGTCATATGACCTTCTCAGTCTATTTATGTATTATATCACAAAGAAGGATTTACATATATTAAACTTCATTCTCACACAATATGGCTGATCCAGTTAATGTTCTACTGGATTTGGTTTGCTAGGATTTTGATGAGAATTTTTTATTCATTTTATAGGGAATATTGGCTTATAATTTTCTTTTCTCATAGGGTCATTGGCTGACTTTGACATTATGATATTATGAATAAGTTTATAAGCGTTTCCCTTTCATCAAATATTTGGAAGACCAATTCAGAAGTAAATGATAATAGTAATAATACTAATAGAAACAAAAAGTGGTCAAAACAAAAGCACAGAGAACAAAAGCAAAAGTAGACAAATGGAATCACATCAAACTACAAAGCTTCTATCCAGCAAAGGAAACAACAGAGGGCAAGACAATCTGTACATTAGCAGAAAAGTATTTGTAATCTGTACATCTGACAAAGGGTTGATATCCCAAATATCTAAGAAACTCTAAAATCTCAACAGTAAACAAAAATAAAATTCAATTAAAAAAGGAGTATAGATGGAAGTAGATAGTTCACAAAAGAAGACATACAAATGACCAACAACTATTTAAAAATTCTTATTGACCCTAACTATGAGGGACAAGCTCCCTTCCTGACTATACTCACTACTGTGTTATTCACAATGTCAGTGGAATTCAAACCACTTAGGTATTCATCAACAATAACTGAAGATATGTGACAGATAATATGTGTGTGCATGTTTGTGTATATATCTGTATAGATAGATAGATAGATAGATAGACAGACAGATGGACAGACATACATCAGGGTTAAGCCTAGAATAAGCCATTACCAAAAAGAAAAATACTGCGTAATTTTACTTATATGAAGTACCTACTATAATCAAACTTATATAAGGAGATAATACAACAGGTACTTTTAGAATCTGAGTTAAGGGAAATATAAAACTGTTCTTCAAATGTAAATTGTTTTACATATAGTTTCAGCTAGCTAAGTAAATTCTAGAGATTTGCTCTACAGGGTAATTTCTGTAGTTAACAATATAGTGTTGTGCACATCAAAATTTGATAAGAAAGAAGATTTCATATTAAATGTTTTGACTACAAAACAAAACCCATAACAAAAAAATGAAGATAAGAAAACCTTCAGAGATATTTTATATGTCTGTTACATGTATTGTGTTGATGTTATTGAACATGTTCACATATATTCAAGCTCATCAAATGTATGCATTAAAGATGTGCATGTTTAGTGTTCTACAGTGCAATGGAGTGACTATAGTTGAGAACAGTTTACTGAGTATTTCTAATACCTATAAGAGAGGATTTTTGATGAAGCATATGATCATAAAAGGGTCCAACAAATACAGAGGCCTGGAGGATGCTTGTGCATGCCATATTTTATGAGCAGCAAGAAGGTAAGTATTGTTAGATACAATGAGAAAAGTGGAATGAAATGAGAAGAGGTCGGGCAGAGGGGGAAATAAGGTCACTTGCAAATACAAGTTCTCAGTTGAACTGTGACCTCCTACATATAACAAAAGTATTGTTCATATGCTAAGGGCCCTGGTCAAAATTTAGCCTGTCATGCCCCTACGCAAGGCTTTCTACCTGAATGTTACCAGAGACTCCAGATTGAGTCCTTGTTACAGAAAACGTAATGCTGCTTAACCACTGTGAATCCATATTATTGAAAAATTTCCAATAATTTGCCACTAAGTTCTCTTCTCTTTTCTTAAGTGTTCCACTTTCCTGTTGCTCTTTCCCCCTCCCCCCATATTTCCTAAGCATTCCACATTTCCTTTTTCCCCTTCTTTTTGTTACATCACAGTATACTTTCTTTTTAACACTTTTTTTTTCTTAACTTCCTCCACCTTTAGTTTAGTTGCATATAGGTTAACACCGCAGTCTCCCTCCCTGCTGTAGTCTGAATGGTTGTGTCTGTGCCCAGATTCACATGTTGGAATCCTAATTCCTTCCTCCCAATTTAGGCCCTGCTGTCATATGGATTAGAATCCTAATGAAAGAGGCCAGAGGGAGCTCTCTCCTCCTGAACCAAGTGAGGCCACAGCAAGAAGGTGCTGCTGTGAGCAAAAAGGCAGGAACTTACCAGACACCAAACATTCCAATAATTTGATCTTGAACTAGAGACAACTAGAGACATAAGTTTCTGTTATTTTTGAATTTCCCAATTGGCGATGTTTTGTTTTGGCAAACCACACAGAAAAGGACAATTTCCTATTCCAGTAGTCTGAATAAAGTCTGTGCTTCTATGTTTAACAAACATCCAGTGCCATTTCTTTCTGACAGTGGTAAGGATTTTCACTTATACTTTGAGGGCTATTAGAAGATATTGGAGGCTTTGGACAAACAAGTGACAATCATATTTATGTTGATATCAGGTATCTCTGACTGCTATAGAAGATAGCAGCCAGAGAATCAGGAGATCTGAAGGCTATTTTGAATGATCATAGGTTTGCTGAGTTTTCCAGAACTGAATTTATGTCCTCCCATTGACCCAGAAGAGATTCCTTAGCATTTGGTACCAAGGTTGGGGTTGATTCAAGAGCTATGTAGAACAGAAAGCCAGTACAAGGAACTTGTTCAGGACTGAAAACATTATGGGAAAACATTTGAAGAGAATCATTTCATTCAATATCACAAAATCTAATTTTCTCAACTAAATTGATGATAAACTTGAGACCAAATTAGCAAATATATGGTAAGCAAGGTTAGCCTGACAGAATTGAAAGGGGTATTTACCCACTATGGTTTCTAGGATATTCCACAGAAAAAAATTCTGAAGAGTTTGATTTCCAATTCCTGTTTAAGAAGAGGAAATGAATCAAGGCAAGTCCAAAAATTTTGGAAACTATGTTTAAAATCTGCCACCTTTCACTCTTTCCTTAGCAACTCAGTAGCAATCTATCAATGACTAATATCCATTACCTTTCACTGTATCATTTTTTTTCCTGTAAAATGGCAACCATACCCATTTTAAAATGTTGTGTAAAAGGAAATAGTAAACATGAGTTGACAATAAATATACAAACAATGATGGATATTGACATAAGTGAGAAATAACTAAAAATTGGGATTCCTCCTTCTGTTAATGTAGAAATAATGCCACAATAAAATGGGAATTTTTGATTCCAGTTTTCTGATAACATACTAGAATGTCTACCATGGACTCCTCCCCAAGGAAAGCCCATAAAATCCTTGGAAAGCTATAAGCTCTCTTATAATGGGAAAAGAGTACAAAGAGTCTCAAACAGAAAATATGCCTGCATGTTCTCAGTGCATTTTGAATTATACTGGACCCCAAGGTAAACAACAGAGATCTATTGCAAACACTAAGCTAAGACTTTATAGCCACTCTGTGTAAGGTCTTATATACAATGTAAATATAATACCACCATTTATTCCACATATTTTAGTTGTTAGAAAACAATCAGAATCTCTCACTTTAAGAGAAATGGATTTATTGGCAACAAGAGTCTGTATTATCAACTCAAAATAAAATAGCAATTTCCCCATGAACCAATCACACATAAGGGATAAAACTACTATTCTAAATTATATAACAGAAATAAAAATGTACTTTTGAGGCATCATTCAAAATGAAAGCTTGGAAATTACTTGAATTATCAATGGCTTATATAAACTTGTAAGAATAACACAATATTTTCAAAGTGCTGATCACACCCACAAATTCCACACATATCCTCCAAGGATTTGAATTGGGATGAAGGAAAGCAATCATAATTGCTTCATTCTTTTAGATCTGCCATATTTCTTGCAGAATAGAAACAACCATATGGCTCTTAGAGCAACATAGTTGTCCTTGAAGACCACCATTTGCATTTGTAACTCCTTTATGCTATAAAATAAGCAGAGAAGATCTGTATTTATGGTAAGTTGTGTCTGCCTAAATAAATTTCCTCAGACACTGATACTTTTTGCAATGAATATTTTTATAATTTGTTCTGCTTTTCAAAGGATGAAAACTCAAGATACAGGATAAAAACTGTATGCATAAAATTCTAAAACTAACTTTGAAAGAAGCATGTTGACTTCCAGAATGTGAATATGAAGTAATACTTATTGGTAAAACTGTGGTTGTTGGCATTTTAAAACATTACTCATAAGTTTCATGAATAAAACTTTAAAAGTTGAACAATATTTAATGTTTTGAGGATACAGGGAAAATACATTTGTTGGTGTGATTTCAAAATCGTTTAATCCCTATACAGGAATTTGGTGATACCTACCAAAATAGCATATGCTTTTTCTCTTTGATCCAGACATCTAACATCTAGGAAACTTTTTTGAAATTGTAGGAGGACAAATGCCCAAGTCTATTTATTAAGCACTGACTATTATATATAGCACACGATTTTTAATAATCTAAATGTTGATAAATATGGTACTTATGTTCACTTGTGGTAAAATATACAACGGAATCCTGTGCATAAAAAAATAGAATAGAAATATTTCTGTACTGTATAAGGGTGAACTCTAGGATATATTATAAGCAAAATGAGAAAAAGTTTCATATTTATAATTCAGAACTTATAATTCAGAATAATTACTAATTATATAAATTCTGAATTATATCTTCAAAAAGTTTTTAAATCTTTTGACTTTTTAAATATTTTAAGCATATCACTATTATGCTTAAAATATTTGCTTAAGTTAAGCAAGTTATTTCAAAAATACTTTCCAAATTTCATTTTACAAGAATTGAAACTTGGAAAATAAATTTGATATCTATTTTATGTGTTTTCATATACAATATAATTAAAGTAAGTTGGGGAGGCAGATATAATTTTTATCTTGAAACTGTATTACACAGAGATTCCTCTAAAATTAAGGCTCTTATAAGTTGCTTTTTCTTCCCAGTTTCATCTCATTCTGGAAATGGAAAATATCCCAAGCCCAAAGAACTGGATTTACAAACGAAATTTCCAACACGATATGCATATTTCTTGGGTTTTGTTCTCTTCCCATAAAATTCTAACACCACTATGGATTGGGAGAAGACAGATAAAGATGGTGGCCTTCCTGGTTGTGAAAATATAAATAAGTTCATTTTATTTTATTTTTTATTGTGCAATCTTTTCCTTCTTTTGTTAACTAGACTAGATGCAGGAAGCCAACTGAATTCAGTCTTTTAAAACCTGAAGAGTCACATCCCTGGACAGGCACCTGGGTAACAGAATTGGCAACCAAGAAGGGACAGCACTCTCCAGTGGCAGCATTTTAGTAAGACCCTTCCAGAATGGTGATGCCTTAGACCAAGGGGGACCATTTGGGATGGTTCTGAATACAGAAAAACTAGTCATTTCAAGACTCTTTTTTTTTCTATCTGAGCCAACACTGGCCCTCTTTACCACTCTTCGGTGAGTAAAAGAAGTGAACCTTCAAAATCTATATGCTTTCTGAGGTTTCCCCAACAATGCAAGCCAGGACTTGTCTTGCCTTTCTTTTCCTGTTATTTAGAGTTCTCTTGAACCATGCTGGCATTTTTCTGAACCACTTTTGAATTTCAGCAGCTCTTCGATTTACAGGATTTTTATTTGTGACTTTGGTCTGAATTTGCAGGAAAGGGATTAGGTGCTAGAAAAAACAGAATGGAGATATTGGTTGTGATTTAAATGACAATGGAAAGTTCTAATTCTGTAGCAGAACCTCCTATGGAGAATTTTAGCTGACATCTAAAAGTGTATCTTGATTTAATGTAACTATTTTATATGTTCTTTGTCTGTTAACTTATCTCAATGGCTTCATACAGACAAAGGAGTCTGATGGTGGCAACAAGAGTGTTATTGGGAGTTTAATTACATGAGGGTCTCCAGACCCTAAAGGGCATTAACATTTGCTCCAGGCCAGTGACCTGGGTGACAAGGGTTTTGATGGAGGTGTTAGGGTGACTAGTTCACAGTGCAAGTGTTCTCATAGAAGCTATTTCAGAAAACATCTCATTCCTGGCTGGAAGGAATCCCTCACAGCTCATTCAGGAGGTTCACATGAGGGGGTGGCCACCCTCTGCCTTCAGCTATCAATACATACTCTTTGGTGTTCAGGCTTTTTGTGGCATGTGAAAGGGACTATCTAGATCATTGGTGATTACTCTGGAAAGGAATCCTCATAAACAGCACACTTTACTGTACCAAAACAACTCCTAAGCATGGCTCAACCTCCATACAAGCCTTTAATAAAAATAAGTACTATAAGTAGCAATGGAAAACATTTAAGTCTAAACTCACTAAGATAAATAATCTCAGGAATTCCTAGAAAACACTTTGGCTAGGACATCCACAGACACTACTACATTTTGGGGAGAAATTTCTTGTGTGTGTGTGTGTATGTGTGTGTGTTTTCTGATCTATTCATTTGGCTTTCTGCATGTTTAAGTTGATATCTTTGTTGCCTCATATACCAAATTAAAACACTTTTTTTTTTGCACACACCTTAAGAATATGTTTTAGACTGCAATTGCAATGTTAGTTTGCCTTTCTATCCCCCGCCCCAACTTCTGTTGTCTCTACTAAGAGGAGTTATTAATATTCTGTAGAGGTGTGATTTTTATGCAATCCTGGTTGGAATGTGTTAACTTCCAGTGTACTAGGGACTGAAAAACAAAAATGGTTTGAGACTTACATAAGACTTGCAAGTAAAAAATCTTAAAGTTGGTCTGTTTAAATTTTAATCTGTTTAAATTTGTCATAAAATAATTTGTATTTAACTATGTGTTTGTAAACATGATAAATTTATATTACCATGTTGCTTTGTCTTATGACTAGAATTATAACATAAATAGATGTCTGACACATGGGTTAATTTAAATGTATTAGTAAGGTAAAACAGAGACATCTTCACCATTGTCAAATTCCTAAGAAAACTACTGTTTATGTTAACATACGTTTTGCTTGAATTCCTAGCCAATCAGGATAATATTTAAACTCTGTTAGATGTTTAATTTGCAATGTTATTATTCTCCGTATTAAGTAGAGCAATTTTTGTTTGGAAAGAAATAATTTCAAGTATCTACTTGCCTAATTCTTGAGTTTTCATGAGTAATCTAGAAATTACTTAAAAATAAGGACACTGGACAAATACAAAGAAGATAAATGTTTATAATGTAGATATTAATATAGAAGAGTTGTATCATTTGTAAATAAATTAAAGCACTAAAACATCAATTGCCAAATGAAAATTCAAATGTTTTTGGCTTCTTAAAAGCTACAAGCAAACAATTTATTTCTTTCAGTCAGATGTGTTGTCATATTATTGTTATATAAAGCCAGTTTGTGATTGCTTTCTTCCTGGGCTTTTACTACAAAGTAGGATTACTAAGGGTTCACCTTCTAATTAACATGAGTTTTAAAGTATTCCTACTTACTGATATGATTGGAATTATCAGAGAAATGAACTTTTGACATATTTCTGGGCACTATAGCAAACCCTTAGACGTAGTCTTTTATAACTAAGATTCTAAGCTAGTGTTTGAACATTTGGTCCAATGGGTTTCATTGCTTAGGTCAGATGATGGCACATTCACAGAAAAAAATAGAAAGGAAAGTAAAAGAACAAGTTGATTGAGTTGTTTGAGTATTAATTCTTCTTCCATGAAATTATGTGATCACCCTGTCACTTGCTAATTCTTCTATACCACATATCACAAGGTTTTGTCTGATTAGCAGATTACATAGATACTTCAATTTTAACATAAAAGCACTTCATAATATACCACAAAGAGATATGTGATTCTTTAATAAGAAAACAACTATCCTAGAGGGACAATATATATTTAGATATAAAGACATTAAGATATTTTTCTTCTAATATAAGCAAATAATTTGAGAGGAAGGATGAGCTTTACTCAGCAGGGTTTTAAGGTAATTGAGTACCATATCTTTTTTCTTTTTGAAATACCTGATGAAAGAAGAACAATGCTCATAGTTGGAGAAAATGCCCTTTGTTGAGGAATAGCTCTGCATATTTATAGAGACGGTGGTGATTTGACAATTATGACAGTTTAATGGATGAAGGGTTTGACAATTGTCATGGGGTGCTTTCTGATTGGTGGGTAAGGATCATGTGAGCCAGCAGGGCTCAGCATTTTACAGCTCTTCTTGGGGGATGGAGAAATTAATCTTTGAAGCCAGGGCAACTCCCATTACCTGATAGTCAATAATTTATAAAAGGCAACTCATTTAATATTTAATTTCTGAAAATGACTCCATCTATTTGGGGTACTAGTAAGGTGGGGGAACAACTTTTTGTTTTGCTGTAAAACACCTATTAATATTTTTAAGCAGAGTTAATATCTACATATCTGCCTTATTAATAAAATGTGTTTATTTATGTCAGCTGATACTAATAGTCACAACATACACTAGTGAGATTTCAGCTTTTCTTCAATAGAGAAGCAGCTGCTATTATAGAATACTTATTTACATTAGGTTCTTAGAAATGTAGTATATTAAATAACTTTGTTTCTTCCAAGAAAAGCATGTAAGATTTAGAATTGAAATTTTTAGGCTTGCCTTATCTCAAATATGTTATACATTTAATAAGGATGACAACAAAGATATGCTTGTACCTATGTATGGTATCTATAGTTGGTAATTTGGATATGGATATGTAAATATCAGTTGGTCAACAAATATTTGGGAATCAACAAATGAGAATCTACATTAGAGGTAGAAACAGTTTTATAATTAAATGTTGTTTAAAATATATTACCAGAATTCTTAAATTCAAGAAGTTTAATTTTATTTGGTGTTTCTTTTATTATCCCAAGTGTAAAGGACTCCCAGAGATACAACAGATGATTTTAGAAAATACAGAAAGAATATGTGCAGCTATAATCATTACTTGGTTGTTATAAAGCAGTCATTTATCCTTGCCATACCTATAATATAAAATATCATTTGAAGTCATCTAGCCACATACGCATACATATTTATATATTATTAAAATATCTAGATATTTTCTAGCTAGAGACAGCCTATTTACAAAGATTTTAAATTCAAAATAATTTTATATCATAGAATAAGATTTTGTCCTAAAGTATAACAAATGGATTGTTCTAAAATGGAAAAGAAGGGGGAGGGAGGGAGGGAGGAAGGAAGGGAGAGAGAGAAAAACAGAATTGAGGATCTAAAGAAGTTTTAAAGGTTGTGATTCAAATTATTTTCTTTTTTCCTTATGTATGTATGTATGTAGGTAGGTAAGTATTAATTTATCGGTACCAGGGATTAAACTAAACCCATGGACATTTAAACACTGAGCCACATCCCGAGTCCTTTTTTATATTTTTTATTTGGACATGGGTTCTAGCTAAGTTACTGAGGCTGACTTTGAATTTGTAATCCTCTTGACTAAGTATACCAAGTAACTGGGATTACAGGTGTGTGCCATTGCTCCTGGCCCAAATCAATTTCTCAATATTCATAAAGAGAGATCCTCTAAGAAGACACAGGTATATGATTAAATTGACTATAAAAAATTTAAAAAATATATTTATAGAATTTTCTAAAGTCAAATTTTATTATGTTTTTATAGATTCAAAATTTAATTCTTTCTGTTTAGTACAATAAGTCTTTTTTCTTTTTAAAGAAAAGTTGATCAGGTTTTCATATAATTTACAAAAAATTGGCTTGAAAATAAAGATTTTTTATTTTGTTAGCTCAACTTCTTGTGTTTTATGCTGTCATTTATATCTGATTAGTTAGGGAAATTAAATCTTTAAAAAAAACCCAGTTGGGGCTTACTTAAACATCTGTTTGTTTTAAATACCACTTTATGATATGTTAAATCTGATTCATAACTCTGGTAAAATTAACTACTATTATTTTACATTGATATGGAATATACATAATTGATATAAATATTCTAAAAAATTATAAAATTTATGAGTCTGATGCTTTTGACCTAATGTTGTGTGTCATGATTATTATCTTATATTATAAATTTACAACTAGTAATTCTCATTTCTAAGCTTTCATCAAAATTTAACCATGGCTGTTCTATGTATTGATAATGCCTTGTGTGTTGTGTATAGTCATTTCAAATACCATGAGCAAGCTATGTATTTGTATTCTGCAGGGGCAATTTGCTCTATTCTTTTATTTCAAACAAATTTATAATTATAGATTATAATTTAAAATATATTCAAGACTATTTTAAATAAGTTTTCTCAAAAGTTTAAATTTTTTGCTGTGCCTGCATTACTACACAGAATCCAAATTTAATGCTCAAAATTAATATAAAAGTTTGTTCAATGCACTATTTTTAAACACCTAAAATCTGAGTCATAATACAAAATACATTGAAGATCTGATTAAAAAGTATACATTGATTAATATGTATTAATTCTTATAGCCTTATTCAAAAATTTAAAGTACCTTATTGTTCTATGATGAGTACCAAAGAAAATTCTTGATGGTTTATCATTTTAAAAAAGGAAGGCTTATATAGTTTAATTAATAAAGTGTAATTCTTGAGTATCTGATAAATTTGAAACCCAGAAGACTAACTTTTAGAAGAAAAAAAATCAACTTAGACCTATTAAAATGATCCATAACATACTGTGTATTCCTTATTTCCACAATTTGTTAAGAGAAAATGATGCATTATAAATGTAAAGTGATGTGCTTTCTGCCCAAATAGTAATTCATCTTGCTTTTCATGGAAACTATTCTGAAATGCAATTTTTTTGGGGGAAAAAACTATTTTTATGGATTAATTACTTTTTGGGTAAAACTTGGTAGAACTAAAAGAAATTATGTTTCTTAGTTAAAATCTAATATACATAGTGGATTTAGTTATCACTTATTGTTTGGTTTTGTATTTTATTTAATAAACTGTCTAAAATTTTGCAAAGCACAACTCTCAACAAAATAGTCTGGACTAATATTTTTAAAAATCAGATATTACCTTCAAAACAGGTAAAATTAAATTTAACAGTACCTCCAGGTAAACTAAATTTAAGAACGTCTGACAATGAAATCCACACAAGGTGGTTAATCGATGATGTCTTCAGAAAAAATTTAAAAAAAGAATCAGAGAAATTAAATTGTCAGAATAAAATGGAGTCACTACTACCAATCATCCCCCAAAGTATACTGGCAGGGCCAAGAGTTTGAAGAAAAAGAGTTTTATGCCTGATTGTCTTAAACTAAAAACAAAAACAAACCAAAAAAGTCCTTCCACTAGTCAGAGATGTTAGCTGTGACAAGGGTATTATATTTAGATAGAGAAAAAACATGGAAGCTTGTGCTCATAGAGCCATTTAAAAAGGTAAATTCTCCCTCTACATGATATATTTAATTGGATTTCTTCTGACTTTGACTTCTTGTATTTCTTGTCTACAACTTAGGATGGTACTTCTGCTTTCAGGTGTAAGTACCTGACTCCTCTTACTTTTATGTTAAGAATTATCTTGTTGGAGTCTACACACCAACCCTGCCATAAAACAGCCAGGGGGCAGGGATTCCCAACCTCCTCAAGTTGGAGGAATAAGCAAGTACAAGGTGAAGCTGGGTGATTGTGACAGGGACTCCTTTAAAATTGAAAAAATATTTTATTTCCCCTTGCCAGCTTTCTCGTGATGGAAATTAAATCTGCCCCAAGCCCCCACTGCCAACAAATTCAAATACGCAGATTTCCAAACCAGACTTGTAACATGCTTTGGTCTTTTTCAGCTTTTATTCTTCCATAAAAATCTGATTGCTGCTTGGGGTTAGAGTAAGACGGATTTAGAAAGGCGTCTTCATGATTATGGTCAAATCACAAATAACATTATTTTTCTCCACCATCATTTCTCAGATCCAGTATATTGGGACCCCCAGATATAAGCCTATGGCTGGGGCCCAAGGAATAGTATTAGATTCAAATTCCATAGTTTGAGTTTGATTTTTTATTTGCTTCAAATTTAGCTTTTGCTTTCTACTATTACTCACTTACATGATATCATTTCTCTTCATCCCATGTTATGAATTTCTTATTTTTGCCATGAATGGCAAATATATTAGCAAATATCATTACCTAAACAGACTTAATGTGACACACATTTCACTAACCTTTACAGTTTCCACATTGTTATTATGGAAAAGAACATAATTAACCATGTTTTTGTTTGACCAGTCAAATAAAGACCTGTATTTTTTTTTTATTATTGGTTAGATAAATCAATTCTTCATTGTTTTGCAAACAACACAGAAGGCTACAAATCATAATAAGCCATGAAATTATTTCTGAGTTAAGTTCCATTAGTGACTAAAGAATATATGTGTAATGTGGATTACGTATATTTTTGAAAAGGGTATTCCAGTTTCAATAACTTTGATTTTTTTTTTTTAATAATAGTGTACCAGACGCACTGAAATAAGCTCACAGCTAGCAAGTGTCTCAAGTTCAGGTTTTATTCAAAATGTCTCTCAGTGTCAATTTGTTTCTGTAGGAAGATAAACACAGCAGTGCATTGAGAGATTTTTCAGAAATGACATTTTCTAATCTCAACAAGTAACCACTGGCTTCCTTCTGAAGCTGTCTACTAACTAGAATGATATTAAGGAGAAGAACCTTGACCACATACTCTATCAAGGTGTCACGCCCAAGGAAGGACTTTGTATATTACATCAAACATATCAAATTAGACAGGCAATTTGTTGACTATTCCTTATATACTGTCAAACTCAACAATTAACACATAAGTTATCCAAATTATTCTCTTATAAACCAAAGGTAAAAGTGAAAGTTTTCTAGGTTAAGAAATAGCTTTATTTTATTTGATGCTTTTCATTTTCTAGGCCTGTCTTAAGCTCAGGGGGTAAGGAAACGATTATCATACTGCATAAGACACAAAGTGTTTTTGTTCGAAGTTGACATTATTTATAACTTTTTGGGGTGACGTGTTTCTTCCCTGCCACTAGCTTTCACCAAGCCATTCTATTTGCTTTTGCTGAAGCAAAGAGATTTTATTAAATCTGAGCCACATTCCTGGTAGCTAGCAACACAACAGTAAGAATGTCTGGAAGTTGGATTGTGTGTCTGGAAGTCACTAAATCCAAGGAAGGTGTTACCAGGGACCACTTGTGTAGTTTCCTGGAGCTTTTCATTCCTGAGTTCAAGGTGAGAGGAGTCCAAGACTGTTGTTCCTAACACCACTTTTTCCAGATGCATCCCAATAGCTCAACAGGCTGGCGAGTAAGGGAGGTTGCCTCTCTTGGTTTCCTTTCCATTGAACAGAATAAGTCTGTCAAAAATACTACCATCATTTTGTTTTTAAACTGGAACTTAATTCCCCTACCTAGAGTATTCTCTCTGAATAAATGATTAAGTAAGCCCATTATTGTATTTCTTTTGTATACCAAAATATCAGGGAAGAAACTTAGTCTAAGAATTTATCCTGTCCAAAATTTTTTAAAGCATACTTTTATTTACGAGTTTTTTAAGGTTTTGTAAAACTAAGTATAGCCATTAAAACTTCTGTGGTCTAGACTGATGTATTAAGTAGTTTGCATAGAAATGAGTGACTTTAGATGTTGTTGAGAAAGAGGAGAAAGCAGATAATAATATTACTTTAGAGCCAAGAAAACTGGGGAATTTCATCTAATATTTGATTTAAAAATTTTTATTAATATGAAATTGATCAGTCTAGCACATTACTTCATATTAATATTTTTTTCTTTAAATTTGTGTGTACATATGTGTTCGTGCACATGTATTGGGTCCAAAGTTACCACAGGAAAATCAGAAAGTCTAACAAGATTTGCATAGCTAAAACTTAGCTTGAAAAGCCCCTGAAGTCCTAAATTGTTCTATTATTTACTAAATATTTTCACCAACAAAATTTATAACATGAAATATTTTTATTCATAATTTTACTTTTATTCATTTATCATTTGTTTCAATTATCTCAATATTGTGAAAGAATAAATCACAAACTGAAAACAATTTCTGTGGTGATGATAAAGTTTCACAAGAAGGTTGGAATTAAGACTTGAGATGATTGAAAATGAGAATCTCAGAAATTAGATTAAAAAAAGGGCAAATCACTTAATGAAGGGAATGAATCCAAGGACTCTTCTGATCAGGGATTATTTTCTGTGCCTCTGTAGTTTTATATTAGACAACTGGCTAATTGTCACTGACTTTGAAATTGTATTTATTTCAAAATTACTTAAACTTATCCTACTCCTTTGAAATTTGCATTTCAATCTTTATGTGGATAGAATTCTGCATAATTAACCAAGAAGTTTGGAATAAACAGTTTGGAATTCCTTGTATGACTCTTCCCCTAAAACAAGTACCCCCTCGAAGAAATATCTTAGGTGCACATGAATCCTAGAATTGCAGACCAAAATCAGTAAAAAAAAAAAAAAAAAAAAAAGAGAGAGAGAGAGAGAGAAAGCCCAGCTGATAATAGAAAGAAAAGGTACAAAGCAGGAATAGTTACAATGTTGAAGCTCAGTAGTATACCAGAGACAGACCATCCTGTTAGGATGAAATACTTGTATAAAGAAAATACCACTTTGAAAACAAGACAGCTATATCTTTCTTGCCCACTGATTGTATGTTTGGTGATAAAGCAGCATACTTTATTATGTCCTCATGAGAAAACTGACTGCTGGATTTAACCACTGTTGATGTTGGCTTAGTAAAGGAATAGAGGAATAATCATGCACATGCTTCTACACAGCTATAAATAATGCTGATTTGCTCCAAAGCCACTCCACTACCATTGTGGCAGTCACTATGAAGCACTGACCAAAGATTAATCTCCTTGGACAGAGACTGAGCTGTTTTATTTGTGAAATTTAATTCCCTTCTCTTTTTAAACTCCTTTACTTATTTTTGTTGCTATCAGATAATGTGTTAGCAAAATGCTGCAATATTGAAATGTCGATATTCATTTACAAAATACACAGAGATGCTTTAAATGAACACAAGCAGCACAGGATGATTTGTATGCAAAGTGCCCATTGCCTAATCAGACTCATAAATTTGAGTGAGCATTTAATCAATTAGGTTTCAGTGATTCACTCGCAGCTTATAAGATTCTCTGATGATACAAAATGCAAAATAAATAATAGCACAGATATTCGGAATTTTCCAAATTAAACTCACTGAGTGAGTTTGTTGCACAAACAATGAACATGAAATTAGTGGCAAACCAAGTAGCAAGCTGTTATGGCTTGGGTTTTTAATGTCCCCAGAAAAGTTAATGTGTTAGGCAATGCATGAATCTCAGTGAAATAATTGGATTTTGAGAGCTGTAATATCACCAGAGAGTTAATCCATTTGTTGGATTAATAATTTGAATGGACTCTTGGGTGGTAATTGTAGGCAGTTGGGTTGTGCCTGAAGGAACAGGTTAGTAGGGGCATGAATTTGGGGACTATGTCGTATCTGTAGTTTCTCATATTCTCTCTCTCTCTCTCTCTCTCTCTCTCTCTCTCTCTCTCACCTTCCATGAGCTTAGAAACTCCCCTGCATGCCCTTCAGCAGTGATGTTCTCTTTCACCTCACAGGGGAGGGGCACTTGAGGCTACGTATAGTCTAGGACATACCTCTCTTTCTTTCTCTTTCCTGGTTGCCATGAGCTGGGAAGCTAGGCTTCAGCAATGCTATTCAGCCACAATGTTTTGCCTCACCTTAACCGGGAAAGAAAGAATCAAACCATCACGACTCAAGCTCTAAGCCAAAATAAACTTCCTCTAAGTTATTCTTGTCAGGTATTTTGGACACAGTGACAGAAAACTGACTGTCATAAAAACTGATACCAAGAAGTAAGACTGTTGCTGTGATTATACCTGACCATGTTGTTCTGAAATCTTTGCAAGTGTTGTGCAGGAGGGTTTTGGAAGAGGTTGGAGATGTAGGATAGAGAAAACTGAAACTATTATAGACAGAAATTTAATGTATGTTTTTGATGGGAGCTCAGAAGATCAGAATGAAAGTAGAAAGGCAGATAGTAAAGACTGTGCTCATGAAATTTTAGATAAGAACAAGAACTCTTTTGAGAATTAGACTATAGGCCATATGTATTACATTCTGGCAAAGAACTTATCTACAGTATTGCATGTCTTAAGATTTTTCCATAAGCATGAATTTAAAAGGATGTACTACTTATTCTAGCAGTGTAAATTTCAAGGTATCACAACACTCAGGCAGTGGCAAGGGTATTGATGGCATTTTATTTTTTTTTAGTCAGGTTATCTAAGAATCAGTAGCAAAACAATGCAGAATGGAAAGATTTGAAAATCTTGCAGTTTAGCCAAAGAAGATGCACATGTAAAATTGGGATCAAGGAAGATTTGGCTGCTGAAGAGATTATCTCCACTAAAGATAATTTAAGTTCTTTACACAGAGAAAATAGGAAAAAAATTTGCTTTGAGGGCATCTCAAGAATCAGCAAGACCACACTTACTACAGACTCAAGAATATAAAAGTGAAAACTCTTTGAGATGAAATCATGTGGGCCCTCTGCTTGAACTAGGTTGCCTAGGCAGTTATCCCTTCTGATCCATTTTACCATTCTTAGTCCTTTAGGCACTCAGAGGCGTTTGCATCCCTGATCTCAAGGAGCTACAGTTAGAGCTAGTGGCAGACATTGGCAAAATCCACATGGTGCTGGTTCTGCAGGAATTTTGGGTGATGGGGCTTCCACAAATCAGAAAAACTACCCAAATTTTTGTAGGGTAAGAATCCCTGTTCATAGTCCCTGAAAAAACAATGTTTAAAACTATAAGAGTAAGGCCAATATCACAGTACGTATGCAAGGAATTAAAATTAGGAGATACTGAGAATGCAGAACATTTGACAAAGAAAGCTACTGGTTGTGAACAGAGTCAGTCTATGAGAGATGCCATGTGGACAGCAACCAGGAAAGCCATAGGAGTGGAACTTTTCAAACACTTGAGGTTCACATCTCACCAACACATCGTGAATGCTCCCTATGTGGAGCCATAGGGCATAATGTTTTCCCAGCTGGATTTTGTTCTTGATTATTTGCATTCCTTCTTTCTATGCTCCTATCCCTCCTTTTGGAATTAGAGTTTTTATTCTGTTCCATTGCATGTTGGATGTGTGTAATTTTTTTTTTACAAGGGCTTATAACAAAGAGTTTGCTTTAAATTTAGGAGGACACTTGGTTTTTAGGAACTCCTGGAGATAGGTTTATTATATTTTTTTCATTGTGAGCTGGACATGAGCTCTTGGGGGCCAATGGTGAAATGGGTTGACTATAAAATGTATTCCCAAAAGCTTGTGTGTTAGTCAATGAAACAATGTTCAGAGCTGAAAATGTTGGATCATGAGAGCTTATCCTCATTTGTGGCTTAATCCATTTGATGGGTGAGAAATTTGAATGGACTACTCAGGGGTAACTGAAGGTAGGAGGGTATGATAGAGTACATAGGTCACTGGGAACATGTTCTCTGGAATTATGTCTTATCCCTGGCTCTCTCTTTCTCTGCTTCATGGCTGTTCTGAGCTGAGCAGCTTTTCTTCACCACACTCTTTACATATGATATTCTGCCTCACCTTAGACCCAGAGTAATGGAGGTAACCCACAGTTGTCTAATACCTCTGAAGCCATGAGCCATATAAACAAACAAACAAACAAAAATATCCTAAAAGTTGTTCTTGTTGGAGTTATTGTTATAGTGATACAAATCCGACTAATATGCTCCATGTTCAAATCAGCAGCAATACTTCAAATTCTTCCAGTCCTTTAAAAGTCTCTGACTTCTGCTACTGCACAAAAACAGAGACAGTAATGTTGAAGAATCAACATCTTTAGAAGTATGCTTACAACAGAAAAGTATTAACAATTTTTGAAGTAAAAGTATAAAAAACTATAGCTATAATCTAAAGTTAATAAAGGCTATCTTTTAAAAAACTAAAAATAATGATATTAAAATACAAAATAATTTATATAAATATTCTTCAACATTGAGAAGTTATTTGTAATAGTTAAAACTTGCAAATAATTCATACATAAATTATAGTAATAAGCCCACTTAATAAAGAAAAATATCCCTATAACAATAACCAAAAGACATCATCAAACCTATTACCAAGGAAGACATCTGAAATGATTATTAACACAAAAAAATATACTCAAAATCATTAATCACCAGAGGAAGGTAAACCCAGAGCTCAGTGACATTCAGTATTGCACCCATTAGCTTGCCAGACATGAAACATTAACAACATTATTTATTGGTAAAAATGTAGAGAAAATCTTTTATACATTACCAATGGAAAATTACATTAATATGATTAATTTGAATAACAAATTGTCATTACTTTATGAAACTGAGGCTAAACAATCCCATGCCTAGATGAACTCTAGAATTTCTCCTTTATAAATGCAACAAGAGATACAATATATAAAATAACAGTCTTGGATCCCACCAACGTGTTCATAATAACAAAAATCTAGACACCTCTTAAAAGTACACCTGGGGCAACATGAATAATAAAGTATATTAAATTTATACAGGAACAGTTCAATTTTTTTGTTTTATTTTAAGTTTTAGGACAATTTCTACTTTAAAAATTATCAAGAATCTCAAAGCTATTGTTTTATGGGTCATATACATTGATATTTTCTGCTTTGGTAAAACAGATGTTGTTAAATATCAATTGTAAAAATAAAGATGTATTTGGGGCAGGGATTGTGGCTCAGTGGTAGAGCGCTTGCTTAGCTGAGGTGCTATAAGTTTGGATGTCATTGCTTCATCACTACCAACACCCATGGCAACAGAGTGAAAAAGGGAAATTACACCTGATTATCATTTCAAAAACTTTTTGAATATGAAAACTATCTTGAGGACAACCAAAGTCTGTAGATGATCTTTTGGCAACTGCTACCACATATCACTGAACAGGAATGAATTGTAGTTATACATAAAATAGGCATGTACTAAAAACATGATATCAATTTCTAAAAATAAAAGGAAGAAAGTTACAGTTTAAATAATACAGTTTTTCCAAGCTCTATTTCATTAAACTCTATTTCAATAAAACTCTATTTCATTAAACCAATGGTGTGCTGGGTCTAAAGCAAAGATAGTAGGTCAACTCTGGAGGGAAGCCACAGGAGTGAAGGAGTGGGGCATTGCTGTAGTCTCAATAATATTGATCATGCTCATTTTTGTTGTAATTTTCTGAATTTTGTTTGTAGTTTTTTTTTTTTTTTTTTTGGTATGGGAATTGAATGCAGAGGTGCTTTACCACTAAGCTACCTCCCCAGTGTTTTCTGTCTTAAGACAGGTTCTTGATAAATTTCTCAGGGCCTTGCTAAATTACTGAGCCTCCAACCTGTCATCATCCTGCCTCAATCTCCCTATCATCATAGGGATTCCAGGCATGCCCCGCCTTGTCTGAATTTGGATAATTTTTATATCAGTTAAAACACCTTTTAAATCTGTGAATCTGACTTTTCTTGATAAATATTTTCATCTCTTTATATGTGTTTGAGTACTATTACTATCATGTTAGTTTATCCATTAGAGAGCCATATCAGGATTGACAGTCTAATCAAAAATATTTTCCCCAATCACTGTATTATATTACTTTTATAAATTTGATAACAGGGCTGGAGTTCTACAACGAATATATTTCTTCTGAAACCCGTGATTTCCCATTTGTCCTTCCTACAGTTAGCAATCTATCCAGTTACTTAGAGATCAACATACTTCAAGAAATCCCCTCTTGTGTGCCAAAATTGTATTTCAGTTTTAGCAATTTTTAAAGAAAACTGTTAATTCTCTTTAATTCAGCTTCCAAACTGCTCTTTTAGTAGTTCCTCACCTCAGTAAGTAAAACTACCATATATCCAGGAGCTTAAGGACCCACAAAAAAACAAAAACAACAATCAAAACAAACAAACAAAAAAAACACAACAACTACAAAAAGACAAATTTATCCTCCAATACAGCCAATCTATCAGCAGATACATAGTCCTTGATCAAATTTTCTGTCCCATGTCTAATCACTTCCTATCACTGAGAATCAACTTCTACTGTAGGCAAAGACTCAACCATGTTTATTTTGAAGGATTACAATAACCTCCCACATGCTCTCTTGCCTTCATCTTTCTCTGCTAGTTCTAGAGGGAAATCTGGGGGGGAAAAGAAAAAAAAAACATGCTAAAATACATATATCATTTCATGCCACTCTTTTTGTCCAAGGCTATTGATGGTTTTCTCTCTCTCTGAAAATAAAATCATGCATTATCTAGCTTCTGTCTCTGCCCTCAGTATTAGTCTATGGTACTATTTCTCTTGTGTCTGTAACTCATGCTGCTTCACACCAGACAAACCCAACCCTCATTAGGTAGGCCCTAGGCACTTACCATTCCTTCCACCTGCAGTAATTTCCCAGCCTCCTTTCCACCCTTCATTTAGGTATCTGCTCAAACATCCTCTTCAATGAGACATTCTGCTCATCTTTTGGAGAATAGCAAAATATAACATTTTCTTTTCAGTATCTATGCTTTTACTTTTTGTTATGGCATATATATTTTGTATTTTCTTTGAAATATTTACCTATAAATGTATATATATGCAAATAATATTTGTGCATTTAAAATTTCAAAATTATATCACATATTTCTATGTATGTGAAAGATATTTTTAACTTTGAGTCCAGTTTGTTAGCATTTTATTTTTCAGTCTGTACTCTTCAAATATCTGCAACAGTGCCTATTCATTTTAAGCATTCACTGTATTTTGAAGTGAATGAATAAAGAATTCTGTAAGTATCTATTTCCGTCAATCAATCCCTTTGTTTTTCCTTTCTCTTCTATATTTTCTTTATTCTACTAATCACTACTATTTTACCTCTCCACACATGCTTTTGGCTTACTGTGGTTTCTATTCTCCATGGTTTTGACTTAATGGGGCTTCCACTGTGAATGGTTTGGATTGTCCTATCTAGATCCTACTTGCTGTCTTCATTCATTCCTTGTATCTCAGCTTTTGTATGATTGAGTAGCTCTGTACTTCTTGACCTCTCCATTGACTTACAGAGGAATGTAAGACAGGAAAGTTAGAATATAATGTAGATGGCAAACTAACTCTCTAATAGCTCTTATGATGAAATCCTGTTCTTGAACTATATTTCTATAAGTGAAGTTAGGGTGGTAGGGCAAAAAGCAAAATAAAAAAGAATGAGACAATTGTTAAATTATGATATATTATACATTAAAAGTGTAATACATAATTATTATTTACAACCAGGCTTTTAGGACTGACTGGCAAACACAGTATTTTACATTCCATTTTTCTGGGTGACAATCTTAGTCTTCTTGCTCTATCCCCAAATGTCCAAAATTACATTCTCGCTCATTCTCAGCTGTCTCCTTTTTCTGATTTTCTAATGCTGCATAACAAAATGCTATAGAATTTAGAGCTTAAAACACAATGTGCTCTCTAATCACATTGATTTTTAACAGTCCCATTTAAAAAACAAATTATCTCTTTCCCAATGGATTAAAAGGCCTCTTCCTATTATGGAATGATTTGATGTCCAAAGCATCATCATCTAACCAAGTTGAAATGAAAACGAGGGCCTTCCTTTATAGCTCTTCAGATATAGGACATCTCCCCCAAACTCCATGCTTTGCAATCTGAAAATCCAAGAGCAACAAAGATATGGAATCTAACAGGTTACACCCCAGTATGTAGTAACATGATAGGCAAAAGGTAGCCACAACAGCAAGTCCGAGTTCAAGAGCTAAGGGGCAGGGGTGGGGGTCATGACGTATAGAACTCACAGGTTCATAGAAATCTTGATATAGAGGCCAGGGTGTGTTCACTGTCCCTTGATGAGAGTCCAGAAATGTAGTTTAGGAATGGTTCTTTGAACTAGTTTCCTCTCTGTATGCCATTCTTGTATTTGTATAAGAAAAGCTATGTGTATGCTGTCAGATGGCTTTCTTTCTTCCACTAGAATTTGAGTAGTCTCCAAGCTCCTCCTTTCATTTTGTACTATTTCTGACCTTTTAATCCAAATATTAAACAGTTAAAGACTTCCAGATCCTATGTGCCCATTTGTAATTAAATTCAGGGACAGACAGCCATTTGTTTTCCAGGAAGTTAAAGAAAACACAGTCCCCAATTTCATGCCCCTTCTAATCAGCTTCCTTCAGCCACACCCCAATTGCCTATAGTTACCACCCAACAGTCCATTCAAATTATCAGTACATCAAATGGTTTAATTCTCATTTAATTTAATGATGTTACATCTCTCATAAACTGATCATTTCACCACTGAGATTCCCGCATTGCCTAACATATTAGCTTTTCTGGGGACATTAAAAATCCAAGCCATAACATTTTACTATTTGTTTTGCCACTAATTTTACATTTATTGTTTGTGCAACAAACTCACTCAGTGAGTTTAATTATTAGGGCAATATGGAAAATATATCTTAAGATTTTTTATAAACTAATCTTAAATGGCACATAACCATCAGCTTTTGTTTTTCTGAAGGGTTAATAAAATATCCTACAGATATATTTTGTTATTTTTCTTTCTGATTCCCTGTTCTATTGATAGTGGTTTGGATTTTTGAAATGATATTTCTTATCTTGAATTTTTTATACAGTAAGAATCTGGGAATGAAACTAATCTTCCATTTGAACAAAATAGCCCTTGCACATTTGTTTGATCTCTTAATTCTTCTTAAAAATATTTCAATTTCTTCCTTAGCTCATCTCTTCTTCAGTAATTTGTTATGTATACCTATGATTTTGTATAGAGAGTCCTATACACAGATCCAAAATTTTGCTGAATGGAATTTTTTATATCAAATTTAACCTTACTGTTTATGGCCAAGTTATGCTAAATCAGTAGACAGGTTGCTGAGAGACCAAAAATAACACCCAGACAAGACAAAATGTTTATTTAAAAATGCTTATGGAGAATGCCCAGTGGTGACAGACTGGACAGATGGCCCCACTCTCCATCACAGAGCTTCATCAAATACTGCCTCTCAGGATGTGAGTCCAGAAAGTTCATGGCAGCAGCTTGGACAATAGCAACACTGTACTTCACATTTCTTTTCCAGAAAATAGGATCTCCATCCATCTAGGACCTTGTCTGGTGTTGGGCACTGGGATAACTAACAATTATCTCTTAGCAGTGCCCTAATTCCATACTCGTTGCTGCAGGGATGGGATTTTTATGAAGTAGGCTCCAGAAGCAGTGACACAGTAGTTTGTTTTGCTCCCTGTGTGACCAGTGTTCTAAGGAGCAGCTGTCCTGGCATGTGTGCAAGAAGGCAGCTTTCTTTAGAAAACACCAACTTGCCCTAATTCTCAGCACACATGAGAGAAAGCCAGTGTCCTCCAAGACCATCTTTATCTGTATTTTCCAGCCAAGACTCACTCACACTTATCCCTTGACTTGAGAATAGAGATGGATATTTCAGGGATGTGGGGTGTTATTGACCTTCTTTTCTCTAAGAATTATGTAGTAGAAAATAGTTTTATTAGATTTTGGCCAAAATATGCATCATCTTTTTTTCTAGAACTAAATAATATTTTCTCACTTTTCAATGTCTTTCTATTAATTGCCTACTTTCTCTTTCCAAGGCAATAGCCATACATTTAGCATTGCTTTCAGTGTAGCACCCATTTCTGGTTCTAAATATATCCCAATTATCCCTTTTCATGTGATATTCCATAACATAAGATAGTAAATTACAAAATGAATAGTCATGAATTTTGTTTGTGTGCATAGAGTTTAGGAATGTCTAAGTTGGGGCAGATTGTTTTTTCCATGTGGCTTTGGCTTGGGTACCTCCACCCAAGCTAGATGATAATGTGCACATCAATTTACAAACTGTCCTGCTGATCATTAAGGAGCTCAATGAGAAATCTCAGCAGGATAGTTTGTAAACTGATGTGCATATTATCATCCAGTTTGGGTGGAGGTTCCCAAGCTAAAGCCACATGGAGAGAAAAAAGTTCTCAGCAAAGAAACAAAGACATGGAACAAGTTCTAAAATTTTCAGTCTTTTTTTTTTTTAACATCCTGAGGACATCCCATTCAAAATGAGATCTGTATCCCTGCTTTTCAATTTCTTTGAAATAAAAGAAGTGAGGAAAGAAGGACCATATTTTTAATCTATCCTCCCACCACTCCTAAGTACTTCAACAAATTTTTTCCACTCAAAACACCTGAGTATGAATTCTCCTAAATGATATTTTCGAAAATTGATTGCATGGAACTATAGTTTCTATTAAGTATCTGAAATTGTGTGCAATGATTCATATTTGCATTTTTCCTGAGGATTAGTCTACAGAAAATGCCTTCCTCCTTAGTAAATTCAGTGAGTTAATACACAATCAATGTTCTTTAACCACATTGATTTTTTTTGACTGTCTTCCCTTCCCTTCCATGTTAAATAATTTCACTACTCTAGATTTCTGCCCAAGTTCCACCCTAATACAGTACTTGAATCAGCTTTCCTTTTTTATACCTCCAGCCAAATCTAATTCTTTCCTGGATGTTCTATTTAATAAGCTCTGGCCTCCTGAGATTCTCCCCATCTGCCCCAGGCCCAACCTCTAGGCCATTTCCCTAATAGCGCTCTCACACAAGAAATTTCAGCCCTATGAATTAACCCTGGGCAACCTTTGTCCACCATATTTATTAGTCTATATTTCCATGGCTTCTACTCAGACTCTGCATTTTTGTTTCTGTTTCTTTTGGTCTATTAAATTCTTCGAATGGCTTTCTCTGATATTTCATTTAAATACAGTAAGATTAATCTCAGTTCATGGAATCTTCAGTCCCTCTTACCTTCTCAGAATCTGATGGCATTGGCTAGTACTTTAGTTTTTCTTGTTATTTAACCAAATATGTTCCTATAAATGCTACCTAGTGATGGCATTAGATGAATGAATGTCTGCAGAATTAATAAAGTTGTAGATATTTGTATTATTAACTGAATTATATGTCCATGATTAGAGAACAGTAAATATTGTTAGACCAAATGAAAGGAAATGTGTGTGTGTGTGTGTGTGTGTGTCAGAGAGAAGAGAGAGAGAGAGAGAGAGAGAGAGAGAGAGAGAGAGAGAGAGAGAGAGAGAGAGAGAAATACAGAGAGGCAGAAAGAAGAAAGTCCTTGTAAACTGGTAGTGTATTATATGGCCAGCTTTCTCTAAGAACATCGCACAGTATGGTTCAACTTTCTGTTTCCTTTTCTAAGACACTCAGATAAGAAAATGTACATATGCAAAAGTCATTTTATTTTTACCCTTTGATCATTACCATTTTAAATGTTAACTCTGGGTTCAGTGTTGGCCATAATTTTCTGGTGACCTTTATGTCTAATTTATTAGAAATCCTTTCTTATTTCCCTGCCCCTTATCAGGATTTATATCTCAGAATGTGATCATTTGCTAAGACTGAAGTTTGATCTTGCTAATATTAAGTCTAAAAATTAACCTTTAAGAAGCTATGCAGTTTTCAATATTTGTGTCAGTTTTTAAATATAAAGTATGATTTTAGTCAGCTCAGGCTACTGATACAAAATACCATAGACTGGGTTACTTAAGCAGCAGATGTTATTTCTCATGATTCTGGAGGTTGAAAAGTCCAAGATCAAGGTGCCAGCAGGTTCACTTATTGATAAAGACCCATTTCCTGGCTTGTAGCCATCTGTCTTCCAACTCTATCTTCACAGAGCGATAAAGCTGCAAACTCTTGTCTACTGCACTTATAAGAGCAATAAATCCACCATAAGGGCTCCACATTCCTGATTTTATCCAAACCTAATTATTTACAAAGACAGTACCTCGAAATATTATCACATGGAGGTTGGGGTAAAACTTCATGGTTTATGAATGTTGGAGAGATATGTTCCGTCTATAATAATTTATATTTTGGGGGTGAGGGAAGAAGTTATCCATGCAAGAATGAATAAATACATAAATGAAAGTAATGATTCAACCTAAGTTATAATCAAAATTGCAGGTCAAATAGTAAACATACAATTTGGTCACCAATGAGCTTCTAGAGCTGTGTACTCCCTGCATGTTTGAAGGGTAGATTTGAAGTGCCTCTGATCTGCCTGCAGCAGTGTGATGATAAATTCTCCTTTCCTTGTGAGAGTCAGCCTGCAGCCAAGTTCTCCCCTGCAGATGCTCTTGCTGCACTGATTCCACCTGCCCACAGGCAGTTTGCCTCACTAGACAGATGTTCAATATGTCGATATTAGGTCACCCTTGGAAGGAATGCCAAACCTCCTCCTTTATTTGCTTTCCTCTTGGTATGAAAAATGAGTTTCAGAATGTCAAACTCAGACTTCTGGAGCTGCTGTATTGACGTTACCCACACCAGTAGACTCCAGAAAACCAGGGTATTGATAATGTTGTGTGAAGAAAGTGAAAGGAAGACAACTAAGACAAGGAACAAAAATATATGAACAAGAGAGAAGCGTATTTCTGTGTTCATTATGAGTGTGTGAATGTGAGATTATTTACTAGTAAGCTATTTGTGACATTTAGTCATGTCTGTGCCAAGAATACCTGTGCAGGATTGGGGAAAAAAAAGTAGACAATAGTTTGTTGATGATGTTGTAGTTGTTTTTAAGTAGATGAAAATAATTGCATAATGTACCATTTTGAGAAATAATAGAATGTATATGCACACAGCATATATATTTTCTTTTCTTTTCTTTTTTATTTTTTATAAGAGGACAATTAACCAACCAGTTGCCCATTTTCCATGTAGTGCTATGGAGTGGTACCTGACAGTGTGATTTCTCTACTAAATAATAATGAGAAAGGACAAGTAGCTTGCATTTTGTCCTAAACATTGTATTACTTTCTGGTGGGTTAGTCAAATATCCTAAATCCTTTTTATTAACATCATCTTGAACACACTGTATTTCCTACATTTAATAATGTCAAGACTTTTCACTGTAGGGTTTACATTTGATTTTGCCACACAATAGACAATTCCTAAGGCAACCTATAATTTCAATCCATTAGGTTAATGGATTGCAGCTGCTGTGAACAGTAGGCATGTCATTTTTTGATAATGAAGTCTAGTAACACATAGAGTATAAACTGAAAAATGACTTTATATATAGCTAAAATAAATGGTTGTTTTCATTTTTATAAAAATCTAGTAATTTTTCCCTTTTTTGTGTTAAATCCTATTAATTATACATGGCCAACAGGACTTTTAGAATATTAACTTCTAATACATAAGAATAATTGCATTATGAAATATTCAAGAAAGTCACTGGAATGATAGACTTTGTTTTCAAAGTCATGTTAATCAATATTTTTTATTTTCTTCCTTTCAATTTCTATTTTTATAAATACCTTGTACTTACTCGCCTTTGCTTATTTATTACTTCATTTGTCATTATGGATTTTACTTCCCCAAAGGATGTAATGATACCAAACTGTTGATGCTTTCTGGTAGAGCCAGCCCACTCACGGAAGAATATATCCTGGTATCATAGCAGTACTGCCAGATTTGATGATTTTAACTCCTCAGTATTTACACACTTTCTCTCTGCCCTGTTTTTGTTTTTGCTTTTCTTTCTTTCTTTTTTTTTGTTGAGAAAAGCATAATGTTTTACTTAAAGCCACTTTTATAAAAAGAACAATTTATATTAAACCTGACATTTTTTAATCTGAAAATTGAAATCTCTCACCTTTGTTGAAGAATGGAGAAGAAATGCAAAATACCAAACCTAACAGTTCTAGTCCCCAGAAAATCATTCCACTAAACATCTTAGATATAATTGTTGATTATATCTGCCCTCTGTAAGTTGAAGAAATGGAGGTAGTCTAGTGAACTGGGGTGTTTTGGAGTTTGTAAGAAAATGTTTCTGTCCTGTGGAAGTCTTAGATAATATTATATATGAGGTTTCTAGTGTTCCCACCTAACCAGAATTTATGATGGCATGGTGGTTTGAAGGCAGACTGCTCATGTGAAGGCTTTGGTTTGGATGTGTGTATATTGTACAAGTAATTAACACTAATGACAGAAAAAGTTCCTCTCGGTGCCTAGAGGAATGGATGAGAGCCCTAGGAAAGGGCTTCTAAGATTTGCAGATGCTGCTTAACCTACTGGGCCAGTCTGCCTCCTCAGACAGCCATAGAGTGGCCAGCACCTTTGTTGGGGCTCACACTAACTCTTGTAGAGGGTGGACATATAGCTTTGAGGGATGGCAAAGCTACATGCTAGTCAGCAACAGGGGCAGGAGAAGAGGACACTCAGGTGGAGCCAGGTAGGCCAGTTACCTGGCTAAAGAAGACAGGTGCCAAAATAGAGAAATCTGTTTGAAGCAGATCTAGGGTGTGAAGAAGACTGGCCCATCAAACTTCCTCACCAAGAGATATATATGTATAAACTCTTCTTTGATGTATAATTTCTAGGAGAAGCCAGAGAGAAAGACCCCTATTTATGCTTCCCCCTGTTCTACCACTGATGCTCCCTATCAGAGAAGAAAGACAACCACATTACAAAGCAGAAGAAGGGCCTCTAATTTCTTCCAAGGCCACATGGATAATGGAGAGGGGAGAATTTAAGGCTGGAGTGGTTATTCTAACAGGGTTTAAGGTTACTGGGGAAACCACCTTATTATAAAGCACCCCATGCCACCTGATCCAGGAGCATATCTGTGTAAATCAGTGAGCCAGTAGGTGGGAGGGGTAGAATGTGTTGGGCAACTGGACAGCTTTGAAAATGGAGCAGCCAAGAGGATGTAAGACCAAAGAAAAGTACATTATTAGAAGGATCCTCTGTTGAGTAGGACTGATCCAGATGTGTAATGTAACAATTATTCCTTAGGAAGAAGGAAATGCAAAACTATCTATTTTCTACAATACAGCATGGGAGGAAATCTATGAGATCTTGTATTCAGCGTTTTTAGATATAAACCCCAAAATACAACTCATGAAATCAAAAACTGACAATTTGGTCATTATTGAAATTAAAAATTTCTGTTTTATGAAAGACAGTGTATAAAAAAAAAAACACAAGCCACAGATTTGAAGAAACTATTTTCAGTACACATATCCAGTAAAGTATTTAATCCAAAATTTACAAAGTTCTCTTCATGTTTGTTATAGTTTATAGTAGGCATCCCCCAAAAGCTCATATCTGAGATAGTGCAAAAAAGTTTAGAGGTGAAATGATTGGGTAATGACAGCCTTAACCTAATCAGTAAATTAATCCCTTGATGGGTATTAACTGGATGGTAACTATAGACAAGTAAAAGGTGGGTCCCTGGGGGCATGCCTTTTGTCTTTGTTGAGAAGATCTCTTTCTGCTTTCTGATCCTCATGTTCTGAGTTGCTTTCTTCCTTCACAGCCTTCCAGCATCATGTTCAGCCTCACCTCAAGCCCTGAGAATTGGAGTCTTCCATCTGTGGATTGAGATGTTTGAAACCCCGAGCCTCCAAATACATTTTTCTCTCTAATTGTTCTTGTGAGGTCTTTTGGTTACAGCATTGAAAAAGGTTACAGCATTAAACAATGTTATCAATTAAAAAAATAATCAAAAGAAGGACAAATATTAAAAGACTCCTTACTAACTAAAATACATAATTATAACTGATGTGAAAAAATGAACATATAACAACATGCTCAATATTATTTGTGAGTAATAAATGATAAATTAGAAAATTGTAATACCGTTTCTTTTAAAAAGGGTAAAACTCCAAATGAACAAAAAGTCAACATATCAAGTGATGATGAGAACATGGAATAACAGAACACTTACTACGAAACAAATAAAAAATGAGCACATACTTGTTTTTAGTTGAAATGCAAAATGATGCAACTACTTTTGAAGATGCTTTTTTTAAAGAAAACAAAGCATGGCTTTATCTTATGACTGATCTATGAAGCTCTTATGTATTTACCCATTAGACTTGAATACTTGTGAAAACACAAACATTTGCACATAAATCCTTATAACTTTATAATTGTTAAAAACTGGATCCAATAAAGATGTTGTTGTATAAGTGAAAGGAAAATCACATGATTGTACACATGTACAAAGACACATCTGCAGCAACAAAACTAAATTAACTATCATGTCATGAGAGAAACTCTTGTTTTATTATTGTTGGAACCTTAAATGCATATTGCTAATAAATAATGTCAGTCTGGAAATGTGGCAGTGCATTCTGATTATACAACATTCTAGACAGGGCCAAGCTACAGAGGCACAAAAGGTTCACTTGTTGCCAGGCACTGGAGGAGTGCTGTGTGTGTAGTAAGGACTCAATAGATGAAACATAAGGCATCATTTACAGTGCTGAAAATATCCTATAAGCTACTATAAAGGCACATATGGAATTGTGCTTTTGCCAAATTCCATAGAAATGTACATCACAGCAAATCTTAATATATGCAAATTTAAAATACGGAGTTTCCCAAAAAAGGATGCAGCTTTAAATAGTCACATGGACCTGTATAGATGTACAATTTCATAAACTTTAGTATGTGTGTCTCAATTAATTTCAAATCTAAACCACTAATAAATTTCACTGGATGTCCAAACTAATTTATAAATTGAAAAGAGGAAGCATTTTTTGTATCTTCTTTATATTTGGAAAAAAAAACATACTATTAAATGATTAAATGATATTTCTCAATACACAGCAGTTAATATGAAAACCTAGTATTAAATGCCCTGATTGGGCAATTTTGTACTGAAAGTAATAGTGTAGTAGCAACTATAGAAGTTGAGTTTCTGTTGCAGCAATAGAATTGATATCAACATGTCTTGGATATGAATATAAAGTGAATGTTGCTAATTCTCTATTTTAGGACACCCTTCAGTCTCTTTTGTGTCACATAGAAACAATGCAGCAGAGAGCAAACAATCCACCATGATTGTTTCTTGGCGGATTTTTCTCCAATCATTATCACAAAGCTAGGGGCTTTATTTTGACCATGATAGCATGTGATTTATTATTTTGAGGCTACAGAATTAGACAGCTGAAAATGGTTTTGAAATGGAAATGGTGACATTTACTGTGGGAGCAATGATCTTACACAGAAGCCAGGTGGTGACTGTTTACCATTCAGACAGATGGAGGTCCTGCAGTAGAGTTATTTTTGTGAGTGTGTGTGCTTTTCTTTCTGTTAGAAAAAATTAGCTTAAATAATTAAAGCTCTCTTTCTTTATTCCATGCTAGGTAGGTGCTTTGTGCAAAATTAAGTATTAAAAGACTTTTTCTACTGGCTAAAATGCAGTTCTATGTTTATAGAATTCCTTTCAAGTCACTGAAACAGATTTAGTCATTTCAAGTTTTTATAACACCACAATGAACATTTAATGTGACCAAATGATAATAAGGATTCCAGGCAGCTATAATTATAAAGATTTACACCAATAATATAATGACTATTTGTTTCAGTAGAATTCCCTAAAATTGACTTCCTGTATGTCTTTCAGGCAGCATGGGCCTTCCAGCAACATTAATTTCCCTCAGACATTCAACCTATTTGCCTATAACTTCACTGCAAGCCTCACTGCTAAATATTTAATTGAAGGGATCTTTGCATGTCATCTTCTGATTTACTCTTTGAAGTGGTGCATTAACGCCTAGTTGGTAGTTTTTGCATGTATGCCTTGTAGCTATAGTTCAAGAAAAGGTAGATGAATAGAAAAGCAGGACTAAAAAGAAATTGATTCACCTAATCTAATCAGGCTAGCCAAATGAAAGTCAAAATGATCCTATAGATCATAGCTTCACTAATTTCATAAAAGGTTAGGCTCCAAACTTGATAACCTACACACATTCCTAAGTTTTTCGTTATCAGACATACCTGAGCCAAACCATGGAAATAAATGTCCTGTCAGGAATGTGATGTACTCAGAAGCCACCTCTGCGCATGTGATAGAAGAGATGCCTATTAAAACTCGGCCAAAAAGAATTATATTCTTGCAGTTTATAGTCTTCCACCTTAATTTTAGTGAAAATTAGCTGGTTTTCTATACACTCACAGCATGTCCTCATTTTATTCCTTCTGGTCTCTAGTTTCCAGTTTCATTATTTTCAGATACCTAAATATTTCTGTTTTCACTCTGTGCTCACAGCATGACAAAACCTCTTTTGTGTCATAAGTGGTCAACACAACTCTATTTCACTTAAATATGAAATGCATAATTTAGTTAAAGTTTTTATTCCTTTTACTCCCACTTCTCAGACCTTCCTTATCTCTCTAAAGTCCTCTGATTGTATGACAACCATAAGCTGTATACTAATGAAACACCTCCCATACTATCACTACTTTTTATTGTTCTGTATTAATTCTTCCTATCCAAGAACATGAGAGATCTTTCCATCTTCTAAGTTTTCCTTCAATTTCTTTCTCTAGTATTCTATAGTTTTCTTTGTACAGGTCTTTAACCTCTTTTGTTAAATTGATTTCCAATTTTTTTTGAGGCTATTGTGAATGGGGTAGTTTTCCAAATTTCTCTTTCAGAGGGTTCATCAATGATGTATAGAAGTACATTTGATTTATGGGTAATGATTTTATATCCTGCTACTTTGCTGAATTCATTTATTAATTCTAGAAATTTTCTGGTAGTGTTTTTTAGATCCTCTTAGAATCATGTCAACAGCAAAATAGTGATAGTTTGAGTTCCTCTTTTCCTATCTGCAATCCTTTAATTTCTTTCATCTTGCTCTGGCTAGAGGTTCAAGGTCTACATTGAATAATAGTGGTGAGAGAGGACATCCCTGTCTTGTCCCAGTTTTTAGAGGGAATGCTTTCAATTATTATTTTTTTCATTTAGAATAATGTTGGTCTGGGGCTTAGCATAGCTTTTACATTGTTGAGATATGTTCCTGTTATCCCTAGATTTTCTAGTGTTTTGAACATGAAGCAGGGCTGTATTTTGTGGAATGATTTTTCTGCATCTATTGAGATGATTGTGATTCTTATCTTTAAGTCTATTGATTTGATGAATTACATTTGTTGTTTTCCATATGTTGAACCAATCTTGCTTCCCAGGGATGAACCTCAATTGAGCATAGTGGACTATCTTTTTTCTGTTTTTGCATGCGATTTTCCAGAGTTTTATGTTAATCAGGTATATTGGTATGAAGTTTTCTTTCCTTGATGTCTGTCTACCTTAATTATCAGGGTGATACTAGCCTCATAGAATGAATTTGTAAGGGTTCTCACTTTTTCTACAATAGACTTTACATGGGATAATTTATACATATCAATGCATTGCTCATAGACATGGAGGCTGAATAGTCTAAGAGTCAGTTATGGGTGTACTCTTGCTTCAAAGATGGTTGCCAGGGAATGAAGGGGAAAAATGATGTGAAGGCAAATCAACAAGAATTTTTAGTTTAGTTAAACTATTCTGTATTATATGTAAGGGTGGGCACAAGTCATTATACATTTTGTTCAAACCATAGAATGTACAACTAATCCTAAGAAACACACCAAATCCCAATAGAAGTAGATCTTTTAATATTTCTACACATTATTGCTCCAACTCTCAAGGTCAGCAAAAATAAGGAAAGACTGAGAGACTGTTACATTCATGAGAAGCCTATAAAGATGTGACTAGTAAGGGAAATGTGGTATCCTCGGAGGGATCCCGGCATAGGAAAAAGAAATGATATTATACAAAATCTAGGTAAATCTTAATGAACAATAGACTTCACCTAAAATAGATATCAATATTGGTTGATTAATTTTAACAAATATACATACTAATGTAAAATGTATTTGTAGAGGAAGTTTTGGACAGTAAATCAATAAGGATAGAAAACATGTGCTTTATCTTGAAGGAGAATGGGTAACCAGCATGGGTCATCATAGGATCCAAGGCTTTAGAATATGCTACTGATAAAATTATCTGTGAGAGCTGAAAATAAAGAAATGAAGAAGTTAACTAAATAACTGGCAGGTGTTTTAAGAAGTTCTGGAGTCTTAGTGGAATTATGGGCAAATATGAAAAACAGATTCTGAAGAGGTACATATGTAATATATTTATAAATCAAATGAAATTATTAATGAATTAAAATTATTATAAAATAGCAATTGAATTACCACTCGTCAGAAATATAGGCACATCTTCATACAAATGCAGAAACATACATATATATATTGTCATGTACAAATCATTACATTTATATTTTAAACACATAGAAAAAACATTAAAGCACATAAATATGACACCAATATTGATACTGTGATAAAGCTAGTTCCTTTATCAGCAAAATAATTTCAGATTCTATATTTGCAGCAGGTTCTCCAAGATTATTAGAAATATAAGTTGCTGGGCATGGTGGTGCACATCTGTAAGCCCAGCAGCTCCAGAGCCTGAGACAGGAGGATTGTGAGTTCCTCAGCAAAAGTGAGGCTCTAAGCATATCAGCAGGCCCCTATCTCTAAAAAAAAATACTAAATATGGCCAGAAATGTGTCTCAGTGTTTGAGTGGCCCTGAGTTCAATCCCCAGTACCAAATAAATAAATATATAGAGAGATAGATAAATAGATAGAGATATATACATATATAGATATATATGTAAGATAATATTGTATGTATAAAAACACATTTTATACTTTTGATGGCATAGAGATATATCTGTGTGCATACATATGAATATCTGTATTTAACCTTCAAAGGATCAAGAACAATGGAGCTAATATATGTTAAAAAATGGTGGCTATAAGAGTGAGTGATTTTGGTAAGAAGTTATGTGATATTATACAAATAAAATTATCTGAAAATCATTTACTTAAACACTATCTCTGTGTAAGTTCTCTGTAGGAGATTTACGTATCAATAATAATAATAAAAAAGAAGAAAAAATTTACTCTTATATATCTTATATTCTAAATTCCAGTTAGCATATCTTTGATAGTTGACCTAAATATGCTTTCCAAAATATCTAAGATCACGAAGACAATATGACATTTGCCCATGCCCTTTCACTTTGAAGTCTCATATTTAACTACTAATAAGTCCCTCGAATACTCAGTCCCAAAGGGGAAGCATTTCTGTACCTGTCACCAGTACTGCACGGCTTAGGAGTCACTTAACAATGTCAAATGGGAGTCTCATCAATCAGATTTGTTTCCCTGCTGTGCCTGGAGACTACAGCAATACTTGTGAAAGATCAATAAACACATTAATAGAGAGAATTGACCCATCTAACATTCAGTGCAAATCTACTGGATAAGTATAATAATTTTAGCTAATGAATAGTAACAGATATAATGGTACAAGGCTACAAATGGTGTTTTTATCTTATTTTTTTAAAATATAAAATCCAAGTAAATATTGATCCGGATCAATACTACTATAAACTAATTAATAACTCACAGAGTGAATGATATATGTGAAATATAAACAAAACATTAATGTACCTTTGTGTTGTTGTTGTTGTTGTTGTTTATGATACTGGGAATTGAACCCAGGGTCACTTAACTACTGAGCCACATCCTCAGTCCCTCCCTCTTTTTTAGAATATATATATATATATATATATATATATATATATATATATATATATATTGGAGACAGAATCTCATGGAGTTGCTCAGGGCCTCACTGAGTTGTTGAGGCTGGCTTTGATCTGATGATCTTTCAGCCTCAGTCTTCTGAGCCACTGGGATTATAGATGTGTAGCACCACACCCAGCTGATTTTGGTTTCTATTGTCTAATTTCAGTATTTTTAAAATAAATTTGTCCCCTGTGTAAAATAATGGTCACCTACTTGCATATGTGAAGACATGTAATAATTTGTCACTTTTTAGATGTGGAGATAAAGCACCCCTTTCATATTTGTGTGGAGCAGTGCAGAATTTTAAACATTACATTGCAGCAATGATTTAGCAGATAAAATTTAGCAGATAAAAAGTCACTATCACTAGTCCTACATTTACTTAGGCCTTTGAATGAAATTTCCTTGCAATGAATTGCTGTTGGAATCCTCCTATAGAAGCTAATAATAAATAAAATCAATATACAAAAGAAAACCTTATTTTAAAAAGTACCTTGATTTTATATTATAACTCAAGTAGAAGTTGAAATCATATTTTACCCAGGAAAAAGATGCAAAATACAAAAACTTCAATTTTTAAGCATTATTAAGTGAATGTTCTTATTTAGTAAATTTCATTGACATTCCACTATGATAGCTTCTTAATTTTTTTTTGATTCTCTCTATAGTTAGAGAGCTCATATGATGGGCTACACTTCATTCAACATTTTATCATTAAGCTCTATATACTATAGCTTATATGAAATATTCAGTAGCTACTTGACTTGTTAATGACCAAAAAGTGAATTTTAAAATACTTTCCTTTTCTAAGAGTTTAATCAAGAAATTAATTTGTTCATTTATCAAAATATTCATTTAATGTTTATCATTGTACATCACTATTGGATAAAATGATGAAGCAAGGTCAGAATTTATAGCTTGCAGATTGAGTAGAAGGGCACTTCACATTGGATAACAGAAGAGGAGAGCCATCTAGTAAGGGGAGTGACTCTGATTCAAGCAACCACCCTAGAAAAAAAAATAGAATATTTAAAAAATATATATTAGAAAGGTATTTAAACACCTAAGCAATGAAAACCTTCCAAATTAATCAATCAAAGCATTTATTTTTTGTAAGCAATTGTAGGAAACAGGGAGTCTAAGGAATTTCCGTAAAATAAATAAATCATCAGATCTGCCCTGCAGCAAGTTTAGTCCAACAGTGAAGATTAAAAACTACAGTAGAAACAAACAAAAAAAATGGAAGCAGAGAGACATATGTAACAGTACTTCCTCTCTTGCAACTTGACACATTGAGGCATTAACAGGAAGAGTGGGAAAGAAAATGAAGAGAAATTTTAGAAAAATTCTATCAATAAAACCTACATATAGATTAAATATGGAAAACATGTGGGAAGGGAGAATCAAGCATGCAATTGTTTCAAAAAGAATAGACTAGACATATTAAATTTAGCAATTTATTTCAGCAAAGAAAGATTCAGGAATCAGGCCACAAACTTTTCCAAAATTGAGATAGAATACTTCCCTCTACCATATGTGCAGGCTACATTTATTGCCAGAAAAAGTAAGTCACATACAGAAACCACCTCATTGGCTGCATGTGGTTTTGCCTGATATGTCATGTTTTGCCAGTTTTCACCCACTGATTTGCCAGAGGGTCGGTTGCTATGATTGGTTAAGACTCAGTTTCTTCCTGCAGGAGATACTTGTGGTTAGGTTTCAATCTCTCCTCCATTAATTCAAGTTGCAGTTCACTAGTACAGAGAAAGCTTTGGACCAATTTAAAAACAGGTATAGAGGTAGGTTTAGGCCAAACAAATCAATTTATCTAGTGTCCCATTCGTATACTCCAAAAGATACTAGATTGGATTATGTAAATGTCTTTTTCTTTCCAGTAAATCTGCAATTGTAGAACATCCCAATACTTTTCTTCATTGTCCCAAGGCTCCTAATGTAGAAAGAGAGCAAAAAGGCAAAATAATCAGTGTATGTATTTGTCCTGGCTGCTTTCTAGCAGAAAACAATCTACAGAGTACAAAATTTAGCAAACCATTAAGTGATTAAATGATGAAATAAAGCATCCCATGCTTACTTGTGCACTTACATATTTCGACCACTGAAAGTTTTTTTGTGCATGTCTCCACTTAAAAACTCTTAAGAGTTTGTATTCCATTTCCTAAAATTGTAAAATGAATCACTAATCTGATAAAAATCTATGAAATTGAAGAAGAATTAGAGATTAGGTGATAGAAATATCTGTACACCCTAAAATTTCAACATGCAAAATTCACTTATTATTTCAAATTTTAAAAATTAACTAGTGAAGATTTCCTTGTGCTATGTTTGTGATTGTTAGGTAGTCTTGTCTTACTTTTATTTTTGACATAACTGAATCCAGTCCTTCTTTGTAGATAAACCCCTTTTTGCTCCTAAGTTATATGCAATAAATTTATGAACTGATTAAAAAAGTTAAATAGGATTGAGCTAGATGTATATTTTATTTTTTGACTTACATTTACAGAAGTCATTACAAATCTGTCAAAGAAATATCATCATTCATTTTTTAACATTCTGGATGCAGAATTATTTCCTTTAAATCTTGTAATAAACATACTAAGAAAATGAAATATTTCTCCTGCTAAAATATAAACTGAGCTACAATAAAATTTTGATGACTTTATTTGAGCAAATAGTGATTCATGAATCCTACAACAGCAAACCCCAAATCTGCTGAGTATGAGGCAGCTTTTAAGGGTGAATGCCAAAGCAAAGCAAAGAAAATGTTTGCTTATAATTCTGTAACTGGGTAATCCCACTGGAAAAGGCCTATTTATATAAATATTTATTTTATGTAGTGGCTTCTCATGGGTTAATTAATCCTAAGTTTTTTTTTTTTTTTCCCATTACTATAGGCATTTAAAAGTCCCAATTAAATTCACTTACATTTGCAAATCAAACCAGGTTAAGGTAAGTTCTAAAGCTTAACTAGCTTTGTCTGATCAGGTATTTTTCAGGCTTCATCCCCATCTAATTTTTGTGGTTAGATTTCAGTCTCTCCAACATTAATTCAAGCTGCAGTTCACTAGTATGGAGAAAGCTTTGGACCACTTTAAAAATAGGTATAGAGGTAGGTTTAGACCAAACAAATCAATTGGTCTAGTGTCACATTCATATAATCCAAATGATACTAGATTGGATTTTATAAATGTCTTTATTTTTAGTAAATCTATACTAAATATTGTAGTATTGCTTATAAAAACATAGAGCACAAAGATAACAGTATTTAAGTTTGAGAGAAAACCACTTCAAACTTTGCTTATCGACTCAGGTAGAAATCACCACCATGTGCTGCATCTATCTAAAGCAAAAGCCTGAACATCTTTAAAATAAACTCCTAGAGGGAAAGGCCAAAGGAAGAAAGAGAGGCAAGTGAGAAGTGGGCACTGGAGGACTTAGAGAATAAGGGTAGAGCCTTCTCTTTAATCTCAACTTCCTACAAGAGGCTTTGCCAGTGATTAACTGACTTTGGCCATGTTCTTCAGGAAAGAACATACTGGAACATAGTAATATTAGTATTCATAAATCAGATGATATTTAAAAGAAAATTGTTACAAATCCATTCTCAATACAAACAAGAAAGTAAAAAATTGTAATTCATTATTGTTTTTCTAAAAAAAAACATTAAAAAAGATTAATCTTGATCTCATGCCCACATTCAAAGGATTAATGAAGATAATTTAAGTTAAAGTCTAATTACGAATATAAACAGCCAGATTCATGAATAGAAAGGTTTGGGGTCAAGTGATGAGTTCTATGGAGAATATACCAAGTAGGAAAAGTGAGTTTTCTGGGGATGACAGAGATATAGCCCTATGTACACACAGGGAGGTTTCAGTGGGACAAATGTACAAATTACACCACATCCTTGAGAAATATAGCAGGGTCCCTAGAAACACATTTGGGACAGTAGAAAACTGCTTTCCCATGGTAGGGTCTGTCTCTGAGGAATTCAGAGCATAGTACCTAAAAATGTAGCATCCCACAGAGCAGCACTATATGGTGGCAAAGAAAGCCACAAAAGTGAGGGCACCCTGTGCCTCACCAGGTCCCTACACAGGGCTTTCTGTCATGGTGGGAGCCTAGGACCTCAAGTTTTGAGGTCCCAAACCAAAATAGTCACATGAGGAGTGTGACTTAGTTTTCCAGGTGGGGATAAATAATTTTGCATTATCAGTGGAATTATTTCAATATTTACTGTTTGCTAATAGTTGCTATGCACAAAATGCTTGACATCTAGTTAGATATATTTAAAATTCATTAAATTTTCATGAAATAAATTATGGCTAGAATATACTTCATGCATATTATGTTAGTGTGTATATATATATATATATGAAATATATGAAATATTTCCTCCAGTAATCTTGCTAAAAATATTTTAGTGTTTTAAATTTAACATCTACAGTCCCTCTCCCACACACACACAATATATATATATATATATATATATATATATATATATATATATATTTTTTTTTTTTTTTTTAAAGACTTGACTATTGAAGAAAGGCTTTTAAGTGGTTGAGTGCTCATGCTCACTAGGAAGAAGAAAAATATATACTTTTGTGTAGACTCCCACAGTAGGAAGAGATGAGATATCTGTAGGGACATCATATCTAGTTCAGTTTTCATCTCATGTCGAATCCCCTATCTCACAGCCTGTGCTTGGCTGGGCTGTGCCTAAACAACTCGGTGATACAGAAAATATTATGGCCTAATGTCCTGCCTCCCCAGAGGCTGTCTGAGGTCTGTTTGGACAGCTGTGACTGGTAGAAAATACTTCTTTACATTTAGCTGAAATTATGCTCCCTGGAGTTTTCACATTTTTATTCCAGTTTTAAACCGCAGGGCTATAAGGAAGAAATTCAAAGTTCTCTTGCACATGAAAGCCCTCAGTCTATTTAAGAGAAGCTCTCAAATTCCCCTTGAGTCTTCTCTTCTACAGATTCAATATCCACAATTCCTTTAAGGAGCCTACATCTGTCATGCTGTCAATTCTCCTCACAATTCCGGTATCCGCAGCTCTGAATACCTCTGCTTTGTCAATATCTCTCTTAAAGTCTGGTGCTTTGGACTTAACAGATTCTACTGAATGACAGGCAGGGTACTGTCATTTTCCTTATTTTGTGCTCATCTTCTCATTCTATAGTCTGTTTCTAAAACCAAAATGAAAAGACTTCTCTTGGCAGTCAGATTTACAATGACTCCTATTACTAACATGACTCAGTGTGGCCTTATATTGAGTTTATTGTCAATAAGTGGTCAAGTCATTTTTAAACCAATGCTGTTTATTTTTCTCCTTTGTACTTCTGTGGTCACTATCTTAAATGATTATTTTCATATAATTCTTATCTAAAACCCCCCAACAAATCCAGCAGGCTTTCATCATTTAAGCTTGATTCATTTCTCTGACTTGTCAAGATACTTGTATGTCCAGCTCTTGTCATTTACTATTTCTCCCATGTTTCAAAAACATATAGTATCCTGAATTAGTAATAATGTATTCTAATATCAGTGTCAACATCTTAACTGAGCCAAAACCAAATGAAAATTATTATAATCTATCTAAGGACTTTTTTTTAAAATTAATTGCAAAACTTTATCTCAGTTATCTTAGGTTTTCTGGTTTACATTTCTATTGCAAAAGGCTTAAGTTTTTTTTAAAAAAGTGTCCTTTGGACTAGAAACTTCATGTTGTTGTGTTTTTGAGTTTCTGTTGTGTGTCTAGCACTTGGCAATGTTAGCTAGCATGTGCTGAAGATATATTTCACAAATTAAGTAATGAAGTTACAGCAAGATAAATTGATATGGAAAAATTGCACAATTTTTCACATATGGATACTTTTAGTGTAGGTTCCTCGCAAAACAGATAGTAAGTTGATAAAACAAGAAAGCAAATAAAAATCCAGTTATTTCTCTTAAAATTTCACAAAATAGGTACTCAATTCTATTACTTAAATTTTAAAAAATCAAAATAAAAACCAAAGCAATCCACACATATTGATGCCTAATCTAGATATAGGTGGATTTTCAGGAACTTGTTTTAAATCACCTCTAAATGCAATTCTTTATGTTTTCTCAATTATAATCTTACTTTCTATCAAAGCATAACTAGAAAGAATAATTGAAAGTCAATTAAACAGGCAAAAGAAGTTGTATTTTAGAAAAGGAAGCTGCATTAAATATGGCTACTGGTTTGCAAAAACATCTTCCTTTCATTTTTGTCTCCCTAAAAGATCCAACATACAAGGATTCACATCTTCATATGTGGCCAATCTAGACATAAAATCTATTGAAAATGTTTTTTTGTATGCTTTCCAAAACTCTACTTTATGAGCCAGAAATTCATGGAAAATGGTGCTTATTTTGGTCGTTTGGCACCATTCTCCTAGGTCATCTGAAAAACCAGAAAATAACGAGGTTTGAGGGGAAAAAAAATGGTAGGATTGGAAAGAGCTGTATTGAATGGAGTTTTAAAAAAGAACTCATGATTTACACAAGGCCTTGCCTTTAATTTTAACTAAATCTCTACATCTCTAACAGTGTTTTCACGTGAAGAGATATTTTAGGAAAAATTTTATAAAAATACTGCTGAGATTCAACATCCTTTTGTTAATCAGATATATATTTTAAGTATTAATAAGAACAAGTCTGCACACTGATAGTGTTTTTGAATACTAATAATTGTTTTTTGCAGTATCTAGAACTGGAAGATCCCATCCATCATCTAAAATCATGAAATCAGTGAAATGAAATGTATTTTTATTTGAATGTAACTTATCACTGCAATGTATGCATCCCTGACTTAACTAAAGCTATATCAAGTCAATATTTGGGATTAAATCAACCCTTTTGTGTTAAATCAGATCTCTGATGTATCTCCTGGATTCTTCTGATCAAGTCCATTGCTTTGTCAAGGGAAGTCACTTAAAATGTTTATTGAACAACTTTTACAGGTATAAGTGTTCATCAAGCTGGCCGGCAGTGAAATTTCTGTCTCTGGGACATGAAGTGGAAGCCTTGGAGGCCTCCATATCTGTACTCTTTCTTCATGGACAATAGGGAAATAGTTGTAACAAACTCAGAGTCAATTGTGAATATTGCTCAAAATCTATTAACACACATTAGCTACTAGTAATACCAGTGCTTGTTTTAGTGAACTATTAACTAATACAGTACGATTGTTGCCAGACATTGAATATCAGATCTCTTATTCTGTGAACAGTAATCCTTATTTGTGCTCATCAAGTCCTTGTTTGCATGAACTAAAGTATTGCATATGATAACTACACAGGATCTTCAGATGCCATTAACTTCATATTCTGTACTTTATAAAGAACCTGAAACCTAGAGAGACATGTTAGGTAGCCATGTAGCTCACACTGTACCTCCAGTGCCCTGACTCCTGCTTATTGCCTTTTGGTGTATAATCTCTTCCTCTTTGGGTACGAAAGATTGAATTTGAGTTAAAAAGAAAATTGCATTCACTAACCTTTCAGCCGTATCTTCAAATGTGCCTTATTTTGCCAGCCTAGGCCTCCCTCTGTACAATCAGTTCCTTGGCCAATTATCAAATTTCTGTCAAAGCCAAATCTTTACTTCATTGGTCTATTGCAGGATAGAGATGGGCCCACATCTTTTCCTTAGCCGACTTGCATAGTGTTGAATTATATCAGTGGAGGATGCTAAAAGGACTTTGCAAAAAGAGCTTTCCTTAATTGGTCTGCTGTACCCACCTTGGCAGGATCCTATACCTAGGGCACGCCCAGGATGCAGTCTGTGCACTATGGATGACTTTTCCTGTGCCAGGTACTTTAACACATGTATCTTCCTCAGGACGTGGCTCCTGTGTTTCAGAGTTCAGCAGCTCTAGACCAACAAATTTGTTTTGCAGTTCCTATAAGTTGTTTTGTAGAGGAATTCTTCCTATGAATCCCCTTCAGTTTCCCTTGATGTTCTACAGGGCAGAATTCTAGTGAATTCTATGACAGTAGCACTTCAACTACTTCCCTGCCATCCAAGAAAGGCTATGCCCCCACAAAGTCTCCCTGTCAGTACCAGGAGGAAAGTGGGAATTTTATTTGGGTGCCTCATCTGTGTTGTAGAGGCAATGGCTGCCTATCATGAATTCTATTCTTGTATGTTTAGAGTTGGTTTTTACCTCTTACTAACCAATCCCTTACTAATCCAATTTCCTATTATAGTTAATAATTGCTTATATTAACTTCTGTTCAATTTGCTATGTTGTTTCCATTTTCTCATTAGACTTTGACACAATTACTTTTCCTCTACTTCAGTTTTCCTAAGTAATCCATATACATCTACCTGAATTCAGCTCAAAAATCACATTCTCACACTCATTTTGGGATTAACTCGGATTTTCCTGTTAGTACACCTTAATATACTATATTCTTCTCCTTCATAGTAAAAACTTCAGTTATAAATTTATATCTTTATGTGATTATTGAATTATTATCTGCTACTCGTCTTGAACTTGTATGAGAGAAAGAACAGTATCTTTGTCTCTTTTTTCCAACATCATTGAGGATTTAGTGACTGAGATTTCCTAAAAGAATAAAACTTAATATCACTTATGATAATTAAAAAAAAAAAGTTGCCTACACAGAGTGGCCCATGAAACAGTGTCTGCCTGCATGACCTCTTTTTGTCTTGTTAAAACTTCCTGTTATCCCCAGATTCCCAAAACTTCCCTGATCTATTTCTGATTTACACATCATTTTCTTCATCTCATTGCCAGCTTCCAAAATAATGTGCAAGCTTCTCAGTATTCCAAAATGCATTACAGCCTGCAAGGACATTTAATGATAGTTTTTATTTGATTAGTGAGAGGATAATGAATAATCACATCATCTGTCTGATTTTTGTAAACTCAGCAGTGACTTACTCTTTATCTCCTGTCCTGATCCTTTCTCTTACTTTCATTTCTCTCCCCATGGTGACTTTCTTTTGCTATTTTTTTTGGTAAGATTCCTAGTGCATTTGTCAACTATTCTGCTTTACTCTAATTTCTATTGTTTTTAAAACTTCATGAAGCTTTTCTCTTCTCAAATTTCTACAAACTTTTAAGAAACATATATTTAATGCCTACTGACTTTCTGCTTAATATTTTCTTTTTTTTAAGAAAGAGTGAGAGAGAGAGTGAGAGAAAGAGAGAGAATTTTTTAATATTTATTTTTTAGTTCTCGGCAGACACAACATTTTTGTTTGTATGTGGTGCTGAGGATCGAACCCAGGCGCACGCATACCAGGCGAGAGTGCTACTGCTTGAGCCACATCCCCAGCCCCTGCTTAATATTTTCATTGATAAATTTCCAAAGCTTCTTAACCTTGTAATTTAACATATTTTATGGTTTTCCAGAATTCAACTATAAACTAAACATTTATAAATCAACAACGTCACATTTTATAAAAAAAAGTTTTCAAGAATCTAGCCCAGGAACGACTCACTGAGTTCTATCACAGATGCTGTGTGTGGTAAACCTGCGGTTCTCATTTACAAGATTTCTGATAGAGTGACCATGGTGGGGTGGAAACCACTAACACTTCTCTCCTCCATTCATGAATCCATTTTAATTTTCCCACTCCAAGTTAAGCTAGTAGGTCAAAACAAGTATTTATTTTGCTATGCCATCAAGTGAATATTCTTTAACTCCCATCTCTGTTGCTGAAACTTGGAGACATTTTGTTCATACATTACCATGCAAATATTTTTATGAGAAGGATAATTATGGACATTAAAATATGGCAAAATCCACTACCTTAATAGACTTCCTTGATTTTACATATAGCCATTTGTGTATGTATGTGTATGTATATTTTCATCCATGCAGTTTGAATACATGTAGACTATTACTACCAAAACAGTCAAGATACTGAATAGTTCAATCACCACAAGGAAACTTATGTATTCTTTAATAGCCACATCCACACACCCCTTTAAACCTAAACCCTGGCAACTACTAATTCTTTATATTTATAAATTTGTCACTTTAAGAATGTTACACATGTAACACTGGAAATTTGCTTTTTTTTTAACAGTGTAAATTCAGTTTAAGTTACTGCATAAATTAATAGATTTTTTTCCCTTTACTATTTCTGGTGGTTAGATTCTATAATCTGAATCTACAGTGCATTTACTTAACTATTAACCTATTAAAGGGACTGTTTCCTGCTACTGGCTGTTAATTAGTAGAATTCTTCAAATTTACTGTACAGGTTTTTGTATGCAGGTAAACTTTTATTTTATTTGCATAATAGCTCAAGAATTGAGTGAGAAGATCATACAGTATTTTCATGGTACATTTTATATGAAAATGCCTCCAAATCTATTTTCCAGAATGGCTGTATAGTTTTACATTTCCCCCAGAGACGAATAAATAATTCAATTTGTGTATAAACTTATAAATTTTGGTATTTTTGTTGCTATTTTAAAAATTTAAAAAATTCTGATAAACAGCAATTTCTCATTGTAGTTTTATTTTACTTTTTCTAATCAGTAAATATGGAACAACTTTACATTTTCAGATGGGTGATTCTTTTCATTTTCAGATGATCATGTATTCTGCTCATTTTCTAATTGTATTTTTTAATTTTTATTTATTTATTTTTTAGTTTTTATATATTGTAGTATACCAGTTTTTTATTGAATATGTAGCTGGAAAATATTTTCTTCCAGGCTTTTTTGGTTTCCCATCTTTTTTCATTGGGTCACTTGTAGATTTTTTTTTAAATGAGATTTAGTTAATCCCTGGTTTTCAACTATCATTTCTTCAAAGCCTTTTCAGACACACTTTGTTTTTCTTCTCCACATTAAATTCTGATTATAATGCTATTGAAGAAATTTGTTAATCAGTAATCTATACTCAAATTTATAAATTCCATATAGCCTTTCATCTCCTTCCTGCACTGATTCTCTCCAACAAGTTTCTTTTGTGTGTGTGTGTGGGGGGGTGTGTGCTTTCTGATATTTTATTTTTAGCTCTATAATTTCCAGTTTAAATAATTATTTGTATGTCTATTTGAGATTTTTTAAATAATTTTTATTTGTTTTAGGAAGAATGGCAAAGGATTATTGAAGCATATTTGTGATGATCACTCTCATATACTTGTCACATAATTGCAACATCTGATTCCACTCCGTGTTGGTAGCATTCAATTCTGTTTTCCTATTTAAATCGCAGGTTTTCTTGTTCTTGGCATGGTATGTTGTCTGTTATATTAGGAATTTTCAGCTCTTATTTAGGTGTTTTGTTTTATCAATAACCACTCTACATTTAAAAACAGTTCCTGGACTCCTTTTATGGGCTGTGATAACTTAGTTTTCAGAGTTGTAGTGGTGGTGGTATTTTGGTTGCTATTTTTATAAAGTATTATTGAGCTCTACGGGTCGCTGTTGGTGATCAGACTCAGGTTTTCAAGGCCTGACACATAGCACCTCAGGGTGAGAAGTGTCTTCTCTCCTTGGAAATCAAAAGTCTTTCCTAGACATTTGTATTTGTTGTAGCAAGATTTCCCTGGATTGTGTAGCCCCAGGATCTGGTATTCCTAGGTGGAGAAAGGAGTCTCTAGGGTCAGGCTACCAGTAGGAATGGGATCCTCTCTCCCAGTGCCTTTAGACACAGTGTACATGTGTTCTTGTGTGTTTGTAGGATGGGGAAGGAGCAATCTCTGTTCCAGTGAAAAAGGGAATTTATTCCCCTGGCTGTTTGTCATCAGGCAAAGTCAGTGTCAGTTCACCTTGCTGGAGCTGTTGGGCTCAAACTGTTCCCGTTTGAGGGACTTGTGTTCAATCTGGCAGAGGAACGTCAATCTACCCAAATCCTTTCTGTTGTTATGCTGGGGTGTGGAAACACTGGCCATTGGTTTTCTTGCTTTGTTGGGTGGAGGTTGAAAATTCCTTGTTGCTTTGTTACTTCTTCAGTCATGGAATCCCTCTCCTCTGTCTACCTTTCAGAGTTCTCTTTGGTTTGTCCCTTTCAGTAAGTACTTCCAGTGTTGATTATTGGAGTTATGAGGAGGATAAAGGAGAAACAGGCCTATTGCATTTAACTGGACCAGAAATCTCTTTGTCTTCTTTCAAAAATGCATTAAGACCTCCAAGGGCCAGAGATGTTATTTTGCTTTTGCTTAAAAGCAAAAATAATCCTTCTATCACATGTTGGTATTATAGTAACATAAAATAATAATTAAGATGTCTGTTTTTGTTATTATTCTTATAACTATTATTTTGTTCTCATTATTACTACTGTTTTAATACTATTATTGCCAATATATTACAAATAATTTCTGAAATCACCCAAAGAACTCTAGACCTTTTGACAAAATGTGATTATGAGTAATATATTAAAGTCCATAGCAAACAAGTCTAATTTAATAATAATACAACAGGAGTTGAGAGAATCATATAAATCTTACCTATTGGCTATTTAAACCATATCAAAAGTAACATACATTAAAAAGATACTTCTTAAATTTTGAAATATTTTGGACAACCTAGAGGAAATTTGTTTCCAAGAAATAATTAGGAAAAACTAACATTGCAATTTTAACACAATTTGCTTAAAGCTAAATTATGAAAATTCATTATTCAAATATTATTGAGTTTATATTTATTGCATTCATAAATTTTTCATTTAAGAAAGGTTTATTGAAAGCAATACAAATTTCTATGAGTAGAAAACGGAGAACTTTATCTCTAACTGCAAGGAAACCACAGTCCATGTGAAATAGGTTGATAATGGTCTGAAGGACCATTGTGGAAGTTAACAATCTGTTGAAGAAAATACTGTGGAACCTTCAGGTGCAAAGCAAGAAGTCCTGAGTGTCTAAACTGAGAAAGAAACTGCAATGAAGCTGCAACTAGACAGCTCTGTAGGAAACAGTATCCGGCACTGAGGCTAGAAACCACTGTAGGGAAAAGTGGGGAAGAATGGGAGAGAGTAGACGGAAGAACCCAGAGCAGGGAACCAGAGCTCCTGCAGAAACACCCTTCTAACAGGATGGGTGAAGGATTTGAAGATCTGAGATAATTAATACTCAAGGTTGTTAATGATGATGCAATATAAAGCTGTTTCTGTTTATCTGTCAATAAATGTTTACTTACCATGTACCATTTGGGTGAAAGTGAAAGAAATAGTGTAATGTTCCTTATGTGGTGATCATATGCAGTCAGGCACATATATGGGACATTTCTGTGACCTGCACACACAGGCATACTTCCTTGAAAACAAGTATTCTTACCTGAGATAGTTTAAGAAGCATAACTGACCCATTTTTAAAGAATTATTTGTGATAATGAAAAAGATATCCCCCCATCATTAAACTCTCAATGGGCAAACTGTGCTGTAATACCTGGTAATATCTGCTAAAATGGGATTGCCTCCAGGGTAATTGGACTATGATAGATGACCCCATGTTTCTTTGTAAAAGTCAAGAAATTCTCCATAGATTATTCCCCAGCTGAAATTTAAAAATGCACATGTCTATATCAAGTGGACAAGAAAAAAATCAGAAAAGAAAATAATCTGACAACAAATTAAGGGAATAGATATGAAAACAGCTAGTCCTTGACATAGCTTTAGATTAAGAGAGTTGAGAGTTCTGAAATTTTGGAGGTGGTGGAGATAGGAGCTAAATAAAATATGCTTGGAATATCACACTGTACTTGATTTAAATAAAACTCTATTTTATTGGTAACGGAATTATGAACTATTAAACATTTTAAGGAGAGAAATGATATGATTAGATTTAACTACTAGAAAAGTAACTCATTCATATTTGTAGTTGCATTGAGAGGAAGATTATATACACATAAAATAAGATTACTACAAAAATTCCATTTGATTGATGAAGAGGTCTAAACCAGACCAGAATAAGGCAACAGTGATATAAAGGATCAGGGATTGATGGATACAGAAATATTCTAGAGGAGAAGTGGGTCTGAGAGACATAGTGGGAGATGTTAAAGGCCTTCACCAATTTACAAAATACATAGGAAAGTATTAGGTTTTAGTAAGGAAAATAGAAAGATAATTCAGTTTAAGGACTGTGAGGACTTTATAGAAGTTCAAGAAACAGAAAATCCAGAATTGGAAAGTAGGCTAATTCTCGAAAATAAGATGTCTGATTATTTGTCATGTGTTAGTTGAAGCTTATGCTGTGAATGAGATGGCACAATTAGTTTACAAAGTGAAAATGAGAGAGGGAAAATGATCAAGCTGTGGCAAGCAGGAAGTTAATCTGACCTCAGGAGATAAGCATCAGGATACAAAGAGCAAGTCTGATTTCTGAGAACTGGGAAATGAGGAAGTAGCAAGAGTGAGTGGGCACTATCTCAACACTCCTGTGGACAAGAAAATCTATCTGGGTCCAGAATTTTTAATGTGTTCTATGTTTTTTAATTAGTTTCTTTTTAAAGTAAAAGATGTTACAGGGAGGTTAAGGGAATGTTATCGTATATATACAAAGGAGGAACTGACATAAAGAAAGGAAATAATTGGTTTTACCCTGAAAATGTGGGAAGCAAAGATTGAAGAGCACATATAGAAAAAGGAACTTTCTATGAATCAAGGTAAAATTATCCTTTTTATAGCAAATAAGGAAGATCAAGTGAAAGTCCAAATAAACTTATTCTTTGGCCACAGGAGGCTGAGGGAGTTGTCTCCTGATGATTCCTATATTTACTATTATTATTCATCAGACTAAAATGAGCTTACCTGACAAGAATAAAGGAGGAAGAGAATGGCACTTTAAGGTGAATTTTAAGGAGGATTCAGAAAGTTGGAAATGGTTTTATGGTGATTGGACAAGATAACCAATTTGAGAAGTAAGCCCAAAAAGTCTGGGGAGATTGTCTAAAATATGCAATGAATATTTTTTTTTGGTTGTATTGCAAGCTTTTTCTGCCTCTTAAAAGGTAAAAAATAAGTGTATGGAGAACATACAGTTCCAAATGAAGCAGCATTTGAGAGTTCCTTATGATAACTTTGGGAAAAGATGAGATAGTTCTACACAAATCATGAATAATGAAAAAGATTTTAGGATAGAGCTGAAAGGCATTTCAATAGGATAAAACTTAAAAGCTGACAAAATATCGAACTGTTCACATCAAACGCAAGTTAGAAGCTGCTTTGAAAGTACACATTGTATATCTAGGCTCATGATTCTGTAATTGCTCTGGTTGAATCTTTTATCCATTTGTGCCTGACATGGTGGGTTGTTTTGATGGCACATGTAAAAAGGGAAAGGAAAGTTAATATCTGAACCGAGTTTGCAGCAGTCACGTTGCAGCAAGTTTGATGAATTCTGCACAAAATTGTCCAAAGGGTTGTTTTACATTTGCAAATGGCTTATAAAATTCTGACAGGAACATACCATTATTACCTCTCTGTTCCCATGCCTATCTTTCCTTTATTGGATATTCAGGTTCAGTGAGGGAATGAGAGTCCAGGTCTCCAAAGTAAGGTGGCATTACTGAGATTCTGAAATAACAAGTAGCTCTTTCAGTGGATACTATTCATTCAGAGGCCAACAATTAAAATTCAACCCTCACTCTATACCAAGTAGAGTTTAGGAGTTTGTTGTTGCAAATTGAATTTAACAAACATTAAGACACTTGCTTAGTGCAATGGAGAAACTAAGATGACAGACCAGAAGGAAGTGAATTTTCATATCCTGGAGACAGAGAAGTATTCATAACACAACCACTGTTGTAATTAAGCCTTTTAAGTTAGTACTACAACAGGAATAGGGACGTTATATATGTATGATAGGGAACATTGTCTATAACTGTGACTTAGATCAAGTTACTTATCCTTCCTAAGTCTCAGATTTCTTTTCTATAAAAAGAGCAGGATGATGATTATTTGCATACTACAAGATAGGTAAGATTTGGGGTGTCAATTATGGTGACTTTCCTACACTAACCATTAGCAAATAGAAACTGAAGCCCTGACTAAAAGGTTGTAGATAGTAATTTAGTCTAATGCAAGTGAGATACAGGAATAAAGGGTGTGTTCTTTTCCAAATCCCACACATAGCTAAGTCTAAGTGCAAAAGTTTAGTCATTTCTAATCAGAAAACTTCCAGAAAAAAAAATCAACTTTAAAGTTGGTGTCAGCATCACCACATTGAAAAATAAATTCTCTGATGCAGGTCATCCTCCTGAGAGAGGCTTTCCATTTTGGGAGCTACATATATTAGATTTTGCTATCAGGAAATCCCCCACCTCCAAACATCTAAATTACATCAGCTATAATCTGATTTCTCTGAATTTACTTTAACAGCAACAAAAAAAACATGTTCCCATCTTTAGTGCTTATATCACTACCATGACAAATACCAATAGAAAAAATATAATAGTCTCTTGGATTTAGCCTAAAACTTATAACACATCACTTTGGGTTCATGACCTAATGTGAAACTTGGGAATAAAATTTCACCAGCAAAAAAAAAAATCCATCACCTCAATAGACTATTCCTTTTAAATAAAGTTAAAAATAGAATACACATACACATGCACACATACACATGAAAAATATATACATACATATATAATGAATATTTATATATATACACACTATATGTATACATATAAATGTACACACACCTTATGTGTGTGTATACAAATGTACATGTACAAAATCCCAAATATTACTTTCCAAAGAGGCTTCTTCTATGCTAACTGAGCAAGTAGACTTCAACAATTTTGAAATTCACTATGTGGTTACTGTGCCTTGCATGTCCAGGGTATTTCCTTAAAAAAATTTCCATGTTTCTTTACACATTGTGAACTGAAGAAAAAAAAATGCTTCCTGTAGTGATATGCCATGTGATTTATGAACTATTATTTGAATCAGTCCCTTATTTTTACCATATAAAACAGTAGGTAGCTTATATGCAAAATTGCTTGAATTGGATAACTAGGAAGAATATAAATAAAAATAGTAAAAAAAAAATGTATCCTAAATCAAAATCATCAGAGAGAGAGAGAGAAAAAAAACATAGGGTTCAAATCAAAATTTAAGTGGACAGTTCAGTCTTTTGTGTATGAATTTTTGGGAGTTACAGGGAGAGATATTTTGAAGACCATGCATTTATGCTTTAAGGGATAGAACTGTAAGAAAACGAGGCATTGAAGATAATAGTACACATTTATTCCAGATAGATGAGGAAAAGATTAATTATACATGCAATACTTGTCATAATTCATTTTAGATTGCCATAACAAAATGCTTGCAGTGTGAAATGTGTAAAGAAAAGAGTCTTATTTTATACTCAGTTTTAGAGGTCTAAAAACATGTCACCAGAATTGCTCAGCATCTGCATACCCACACAATGACACTGTGTGTATAAGAAAGGTAAGCAGCATGTGTGGATGAAGGATTCAGGGAAGGCTCCCATATATGAGTAAATCTTTCAGGAACTAATCCATTTCATGGGAACACCATTAATTTCTTCCAAGGGTGAAGCCCTCATAACATACTTATCTTCTAGTAGATCCCACCTCTTAAAGATTCCACTATCTCAACAGAGCCACACTGAAGTTTCCAGCAAATATAATTTTGGGAGTCATACTGAAACCATATTCAAACCACAGCAATATTATTAGACCATGAGGAAGTCTTTTGGGAAAAAATAATTCATGTTACATTTTAATTTTGTGCCATAATAATTTCAGAGAGGTAAATTATTTATGCTATACTATACAAAAAAAATAAATATTTATGTAGAAAAAAAATCCCACAGGAACATTTTCAAATGCAATAGTAAGGCAAATTTGTAAAGCAAAAATACTATTTTAAAGAAATAAAAATTTCTTGGAAAAAAAACTCAGTTGTAATAGACATACAATACACTGAAAAAATATTTGCAACCAACATCATAAAAGATTTATAGTTTATTTAACACATAAAAAGCATTTTCATATCAATAAGAGCACAAATCTTAATAGAATATAGACAAAGTATAACAGTAGGTAGTTGGTAAAAATGACAATTCAGATATCTTTAAAACATGTAATTTCTCAAACATGTTTCAAATAAACCTTTTTAACCTCTTACATGGTAAACAACAGAAATATGTTTTGTTTTTTTGTAGGGAGGCAGAAATATGGAAGTGGCTTGATTATGATCAGAACAATATGGCAGTATTTGCCTGTAAATTTAATATAATGTTATATTCTCATCTCTTTTTTAAAAAAAAACAGCATTATTATTTTAATAGTAACTCCAATAGTATTACTAGTGGAGACAAGATATCATAATGACTCTCTACCTACATTTCTGATCACATTATCTACACCTGCTCAGACAACATTTAAAAATAAAAAAAGCAATGAACCTGGCACTGTGCCTTTCTCCTGCAATCCCAGTTACTCAGGAGGCTGAGGCAGGAAAATTGTTTAAATGAAAGAGTTCAAGTTCAGCCTGGGCAACATAACTAGACTCTATCTTAAAAAACAAACAAACAAACAAACAAACAAAAAAACAGAATGTGTTTCATTCTTGAAATAGTTAAATAACACTCTCTCATATTGTATTTCTTATTTTGCAATTTAAGAAATTATAATTCTTCATGCTATTCCTGTAAATATTAAGGTAAAATATATCAAACTGACATTATAGTGTACTTGATGGTTACCTGTTCTTTATTTTATTTATTTTTTTGGGGGGTCATTCATTCATTCCCAAAGTATCTCCCACCTGAGAATCTGACAAATTTTCATTATCATTTTCCACCCAAGAGAATTATTTCTATACTTAAAATCATTAAATAGATGATCATACATACCTCTTCTAAATTTATGATTATAAAAGGCCGCCCCAAGCTTTGTACTGAGGATTTTGCATGATGATAGGAAACTAGTAGAGTTTTTCATTATCATAACCACTCAGACATTACTGGCATTTGGTGGGCAGGAGTCCATGGAGATGCTTTCTGTACTGAGTGGGGTCAAAACTGACCAGTGAAGTTACATTTCCTTCAAAATGTTAATAGTGCATGTGTTGACCCTCCTATAGACTGGCAATCTCAACTGAAAGATGGAAAGTCAGGCATTTAGAAAAGTGGAGTGGTTTGTCCAGCGTCACATGCTGAGTCAGCACACTTTAGGACCAGAACCTAGGACTCACTTATCTCACCAGTGTTCCTACCACCATTTCAATAGCCCTTTCACCAAGTATCTCCTCTCCCTCCATCCTCTTTTCTTCCTCTGTCTTTCCTTTCTGCCTTCCTGTCTTTCCTCCTTTCCCTTTGTCCTTTCTTTTTTTATTCTTCTTTGCCTTCCTTTATGTAATTTCAAATTTATACACAAAGACAAGCATTTCCTCATTTTGCAAAGATAAGAATGACTTTTCATTAACTGAGAAAGAAAGGAGGTATCTTTTACTATCAAAAGATATAAAATCAGTTTGTAAGACAGTTGATTGCAGTTACAGCAATTAAAACAGGAAAAAACACTCTGTGCATCTATTGCAGCCCCAAACTTCACCTCTCCTCCATCTTCCCCTTGCAGGTTTCTCTTCCTCTGTTCTGGCAAGTGCAGTTGCTTATTCCTGGTAATATAGGACACAACATCTGTGGTGGCTTCCATCGAGATTTATTTAGCCAGATTTTCATTAAAATAGCAACTGAATTGACTCAATAAAATGTTGCTTATCTTAATAAAGCTCTTTAGAGCTTTGAAAATTTGCATTTAATACTCTTTAGTGTCATTACAGCATTAATAATCTGTGCCTAAAGAGCAATAAAAAAAAAAAAAAACCTTACACTTTCTATTTAATAGAGGTAGCTTCATAACCCTCCATTTTCATTCTACTTGGGCTTTTAAAGTACTAGAAAGAAAAGGGTGAATATTCATGTGCAAAACATGGTCACATTGCAATAGAAATGCTTATGTAGGCTGGCTGAATCCGAGATTTCTAAGATATTTCTTTCCTCATATTCCTAGAGCCAGGAAGGTATCCCCTATTCATTGTCTCAACCATAAAACATCTATAATCAACACATCCCAAAGAAGAAATCACTCTGCCATGCGACCAGCCTGAGCTTAAAAGAAGGTTCAGTGCATAAGAAGTTGCTAGTGAGGGGCTGGGGATGTGGCTCAAGCGGTAGCGCGCTCGCCTGGCATGCGTGCGGCCCGGGTTCCATCCTCAGCACCACATACCAACAAAGATGTTGTGTCCGCTGAAAAACTAAGAAATAAAAGTTAAAAATTCTCTTCTCTCTCTCTCTCTCTCTCTCTCTCTCTCTCTCTCTAAAAAAAAAAAAAAAAAAAAAAAAAAAATTGCTAGTGAGTTTTAAATTAAAGAGACAGACTCTCATTACCTTTAACCCCAGCCCCTAGATGGCTTCTCCTAGCTCCCGCCTCCAGCCCCCTAATGCAGTGGGAGGTTTACAGAAGAGACTATGGAGAGAGAGGGAGAGCACACCAGGGAGTGAGCTTTTATTGGGGAACAAAAAATTCCAGGGAAAATCCCATCCAATGAAGGTTAAGGGGGACAGCATTCCAAGGTCAGGGCCCCGGATTGGGTCTTTGGGTCAGTGGCCAGGCACGCCTCTGCATGGACAAGCCCTAGGACCTGGGAAAGGCTGGGGAATAGCTCTGACACAGCTGTGTCTAAGCCCCTCTCACCCAGCCAGGGAAGTAACTCAAATCACGTGCAAAGATGGCCTCCCACAAATCACTTTTGATTTCCTCAAGTTATTTCAAAGACAAAACCATAACAAATTTAGGTATATATCTAATTTGCTTTTATTTGAATTTCATGAATGAGGGTAGCTTCCTTTCTACAAAATGAAATGAGAGCTCACATTGAATGATAGCAGAACATTGGATTTTGTAAAGTAGGAAAGAATAAACAGAACAATAGAGGGGAGAAAAGAACTGGTTGCCATCAAATTGCTTCAGAGAGATTTATCTCACTTTTTTTTTTTTTTTTTTTTTAGAAAAACATGTATCTGTGCATTATGTGGCATTTACCCTGAGTGACACCATTCTTGTTTCCTCTGGTCTTTCAGGGACCAGAGCATCTCAGTCCATGATTTTGTTTAATCAAATCTTCTCATGTTTAGTTAGATAAGAAGAGAACAAAGAGAGTTAAGAATGGAGGTATAAAGGAATGAGATGACCCACTGGCTGCTGTTTTTAGAAATATCAGGGTTATGTGGTTAAGCAAATCATTAAAGGAAATAAAATGTTATAATTAACTTTAGGTATCTTATTTCCATCTCTTTACTTCTAATTTCTCCTAGAAGATGCCATTTGAATTTGGAGCACAAGTGAAAATAAAAGATAACAAAAATTTTTGAAATTTAGGTTTCTAAGAGCAACTGTATCAAAAGGACTGTGTAGCTATTTAGATGTACTGAGCAAATCAATATGTGGCCAAGAAAACTGATGCAGGGGTATTATATGTGAACAGTCTTTTAAAGATATTTTATAGTGTAGCCAAAAAAAAAAAAAAAAGAAAGAAAGAAAATTCCAGGAAATGTTTGTGATGTTCTTGCCTACAGAAGAAAATATAATGGGAGAGTCATTTACATTTTCTGTTTGAGATCCAAATGGATGGGAATTAAGGCATGTGCACACAGTGAGGTAAAGAGAAGCTTACAAAATCTCTGAAAACAAAGACACTCAGACTTCCGTATTTTTCAAGGGTGGTTATGCTTTTAAGTTCTCCCTGGACTGTGCTTTAAACAGCCTGTGTCTAAGATTTCTTATGAGATCAAGTTTGATTTTTCCAATTCAGAGATACCTAATGGAAACAGAGATAAGCCTTTCTAGCTGCATTTCTTTACACTCACAGAGCAACATCTCCAGCAAATCAGCCAGAAGCATCTGTTGGTAAAACAGAGCAGACATTAAGGGGGGTTGTGGGGGGAAGACACTTAGAAAACAAAATTCAGATGAATACCTCAGAATTGGACCAGGATAATAAAGTATGTGCACAAAAAGAAGGCCAGCAGAGATGTGAGCTGAATGATAAAAATCTTCAAGTTAAACCAGAACTTCAAATTGAACAACATATTTGGGAACTAACTGCTGAAAAACAAAGACTAGTACAGCTTAAAATATCCTTTCAGAAAAGAAGCCCCAGATAAAGGGAAGGAGGTAGATGGTATTTCACAAAGGAGATAAGGAAAAACAAACCAACAACAACAATTAACAACAACAACAACAAAAAAAAACTATTTAGGGAAATAGTAGAAGACAAGCTGGGTGAGTGGTGCATGCCCATAAGCCCAGTGCTATGGAAGGATGAGACAGGATGTTCATGAGTTCAAAGCCAGCCTCAGCAAAAGTGAGGTGCTAAGCAACTCAGTGGGACCCTGTCTCTAAATAAATACAAAATAGGCCTGGGGATGTAGTTCAGTGGTTGTGTGCCCCTAAATTCAATCCCTGGTACCCCCCCCCTAAAAAAAAAGAATAAAAGACAAAGTTGCACATCAAAGTAAAAAGTAACAAGATTTTGAAACAAATAGCCTTGTCAAAGTAACTTTCCTGAAAAGCAGGGCACTGAAAGGCCTGGAAGAGAATTAAAATTCTTCTAGACAAGTTCATTTAATTATTTTTAAAAATCCATATTATGTTGGTATAACCAAAGACCTGAGGCTGGATAGTTGAAAAAGAAAAGAGAATTCTTATTTAAAGACTGCAAGTCCAAGGAAACTTGGCTCCATTGCTAAGTCTCTAGTAAGATCCCCCTAGCTGTGCCACAGCTGGATGCAGATTCAGAAATGGAAGTAGCCATGTGCATCAGAAAAAAATCAAGTAGATGGAATAGGCTTGCTTTGAAACAACCCACTCTTTAAGAACAAAAGCATTCCCTAAGATCAGAAATAAACTATGCTGAGAGTGACACCCCAAGGATACAACCCCCTTATTCTAGGTCCCATCCCTTGTAGATTCCATCACCTTCCAACATCACCACACTGAGGACCAAGCTTCCAGCACATGAACCATTGGAGGACACATTTATCTAAATGTAGCACAGTTTGTCAGTTCAGTTAGATACATGTTTAGTGTAAATATGTTGTACTGGTTTATTTTCTCATGTTCACATTGCACTATTAATCTTTGCATTACTAAAAAATTCACCGATGTAGTAATTTTACTTGATAATAAAACCTCCTTGTTTAACTAATTTTATCCAGGTTCCTCTGAACCCTCCTCTTGTCTAGGTCTCAACCTTGACCTCTGTATTTATTTGGCTTGCATAGCACAGTTTTAGCAAGAATTTTACTTTTTCAGTTTAGAGATAATCCACTGTTGATATCTGATCACTCTTAATGTGTGATCAAGATTCTTATCTCCCACCTTTGATGCCTGTCTTTGGCTGGTTCTCAGCAAAAATCCTTTTCAGTTGTTTCTGCAAAAATCCCCTTACCTGTGATGTTTTTCTTAGTAATTTTCTATCCGCAGACCTCTCAACCCCCCATTGGCTAATAGTCCCATTATCTTTGTATAGTCATAGATGATCTCCATCTCTCTCCCCTATCAACAGTAGTCTTGGTGCTTATTGCAATAGTCTTCAATAAAACCACAGGTATTTCAATAAGTATCTTCATATTTTGTCTTTAGTATTGTCAATACTAATATATCTTGTGATGCTGTACTGTACCCAGCCCAGTTGTGCTGGCAGAGCAGGAAAGATTGCCAAGAGAAAAAAAGAAAACACCTTGAGATAGGACAGGAGTCATAAAATCTATTGAAAATGCTTATTGGGAAGATCCTTTGAGAGGAGCTGGACAGAAGCGCCTCTGTTGCACATGGTGTCTCTGATGCCTTAATGCAAAATAGGCCTCCATTCCTCATGATGCTTTGTGCAGCTGGACAAGCACTTCCTTCTCCATGTTACCCTCTTCTGCATCGGCTACCACATGGTTTTATAAGTTAGGTTACTATAGGTTACAGAAGCAGTGACATTATTAGCTTAGCTTACATTATATAACCAGCATTCAAGAAATTGACAGGTATGCAAGAGGTCTAAAAGGAGCTATCTTCAGATAACTCTGACTTTCCTAGTACCCAGCACAGAGGAAAGAAAACTGTTATTCTTTAAGTTAATATTTACTTGGACACTCTGGTCCAGACTAACTCGATTCTCTTAACTCACCTAGGTTCCTGTGAACAGAGATGGACACATCAAGGACATCGTTCTACTGTCCTCCTTTCTCCAAGGATGACACAAATGTGTTGAAGAAGGGGCCCCCAAAATGACAGGCTAGTGTAATTTCAGAATTATTATAAACCAATGAAAGCTGTGCCAATAACATTTTTCCTCCTTTTTTTCTGGGATTGTTAATGTCAGTTATGATGACATCCTTCCACTAGGGTCTACTGGATTATGAGGGTGAGGGTTGTGAGGGCTAGAGAGCAAGCACATTGATAAGTTTGGATAATAGTTATTAGTTCATCCCACAGAACAGGAAGAAATCATCCTGTTGTGGAGACCATCGTAAGATTCTAAATTTTGAACCTAGTGCTGTAGCTAAAGTGGGCTTCTTTTAGGAGTTGAGAGAAAGTGGACATTTTCCATGGGTTAAGGATGATAAATGAAATATTTCAGACCAGAAGAGTCAACTTGGATAGACTGTAGAGATTGCATTTATGTGTGTAAATTTTGATGCTCCATACCCAGCGAATAATTTTACTTCCCCTCTTGCTAACCTCAGTCATGGCCATATGTCTGTCTCTGACTTGTAAAATATGAACATAACAGAAGCACACCACCTTTGTTAGTGGTGAAGAAATCACTGCAGAGCTGGCCTGCCTTCCTCTCACTGGTGGTAGTGTAAGCAAGCAGGAGTTGATGAGATAGAGGAAATGCTTTTTGGAAATGTGGCACCTCAGCATTTGAGAAAATAACAGAAGTAGGAAGGTCATCTGCTGTGCTTCTCCCTGAAAATAAGCCATAAAATCTAGAAAGAATTTTCTGACTTTATCGAAAGGCATGTCAAAGAGTCTCTTGTGAGAAGTGCCCTCCCCATATTTACAGGCAAGGAACATCATTATCTCTTAAGTCTTAGGGTTAAAGAGAATAATTTGAACAGGCCCAGTTAAATTTCCCCTAGTATATTACCCTGTGATCACATCCCTTTGTCCAATCTTATTTTTTCATGACTATCTATTTTGATATCAAACCTAGATATAAAAAGATACAACTTAAGCTATATCTTTAGCACTTTTTTTACTTACAAAGATTCTCAAATCAGGTAGAATTTATAATAAATATGTATGTTTTTATTTTGTTAGTCTGTCTTTTGTTATAGGAACCTCAACCTTGAACATAAGATGAGTGAAGAAAAGATATTTTTTCTCCCTTAAGGAATCAAAGTTAATCTGCCGTTAACAATGGTCCCTTACTCACAGTAATTAACAAAAGTCCTTGCTGTATCTAGATAGACACATCGTACCTGCAACTTTGCTTTGTAAGTCAGAAGTGACTTCTGACGTTTTTTGTAATGCAGTGAAATATTTTATATTCTACTTGCTTCAAAAAGGAAATATGGATATTTTTACCATCAAATTGGAATGCCTTATAGTTTGGAAAAAAAGATATCTATGTGAAATATATCTGCAATCTATATAGTATTATCTTTCAATCAGACACTTATATTTTCATAGTATTGATGTGTCAGTGACTTCAACAGTGATCACAAACTGACAGCTTGTCAGAATCATGCAGTCCTTGCATTAGTTGTCAGGAACCTGGGGACCAAAATGATAATAATTGAAGTCAAAAGAGCACATAAGTCTGATAAGTAAAGTAGAGAGAAATGCTGTGAATCGCATAACTGTAAACAAATTTAATTAAGGTCTCTAAAATTCTGATTGAGATATAAATAAATGAGAAAAAATTACCAGAATTCTAGCGAAGCAAGGTAATTAGTAAATAATAATAAACTAATAAAAACAAACCTATAATGACAATTGCTCATATAGTAAGAGTGATCAAGACCTATATGTTATACTTTTGAGATGATAATGTGTTGTGTTATAGATCTTAATGGGTTATATTCTTTCACTACTAATTGACAACTAAGAATCTTTTTAATCAAGTTGCTGTTCTCTATAGTGTTACCTAACGCTTAATACACAAAGTTAAACCTCCTCCTACATGAATTAATTAGGAAGAAAATTGGGGAGGATGGTATGTGCTTTGCTATTGTTGTTTTAATTTGGTTTTTATTTTCCATATAATTCATAGAATGAATGCTCTCAGAATTTAATAATGGATTTTTTTCAATGTCCTAATACATGAACACTTACAAGAATGTTCATATAGGCATATAAGAACCATATGTGTTTAGTCATCAAAATCCCTATAAAGTAGAAGCTACTGGCATCACTTCACTTTAAGCCCTCTTGACTGATGTTTCCTTCCTCTCACTTCACTTCTAGTGGTGCAACCATTAAGACTTTTGATTTTACTCAGAATTTGTATGCAATCTCCTTCAACTAAATATTTGTAGCTAAAATCTTCCTTGGCTCATTTTGTTTATAGTTAATTTGAATTTTCCTGAAGCTCAAACCTCAGCAATGCTCCACAATTCAGGTATCCCAGCCAGATATCTCTCCTTTAGCTCCCCATTGAATATGCTTGTTAGACACCCTGGGTAGAGCCAGGCTTTACTCTCCCATAGAGTTACCTAGTAGGCTATTCCTAAGTAGCTCTGAAGCTACCAGGTACCAAATTCTAGTCTTGCTATCCTATTTTATCCGTGGAACTTAACCTCTGCCTTTTTGCTCCGTTTAAAGCTACCTTGTGCTTCATCCTGGAGTTCTTTCCAAGTGTACTTCTTTTGACTTTCCTTCAGGCACTGTCTAGCACTTGAAACTCTTCCCACTGGGACATCAAATGTGTTCTTTGCTTTTTTTGGCAAGGAGGTACCAGGGATTGAACTCAGGGGCACTGGACCACTGAGCCACATCCCTAGCCCTATTTTGCATTTTATTAGAGACAGAGTCTCACTGAGTTGCTTAGTGCCTTGCTAAATTGCTAAGACTGGATTTGAACTTGTGATCCTCCTGCCTCCTCCTCCTGAGCTACTGGGATGTGTGCGCCACCCCACTGCGCCCAGCAAACATGTTCTTTTCAATGATTACTCATAGACTGTATTAGTTTATTAGCAGTGTTCTAAGAAATTGCTATAGACCAGGGTTGCTCAAACAACAGAAGTTGTTGTTGTTGTTGTTGTTGTTTGTCTCACATTTCTGGAGGCCTGACATTCAGGACAAGGTGTTGGCAAAGTTGTTCCTCCTGAGACCTGCGAGATGGGGTCTGATGCAGACCTTGCTTCTTGTCTTGTTAATGGTCATCGTGTCCCTATATACCTTCATATCGTCTCCCTATCTGAATGATTAAGTGTTCAAATGTTCTTTTATACATCAGGTTTATTTGCCTTTAACATGATTTAACACTGATAATATTAATCTTGATTACTTAATAGAATTACTGTAGTGTTTACCAGGTTTTGCCATTATAATGTTTTGGGGTTTGTTTGTTTGTTTGTTTTGGTGGATTTTTTGTTTGTTCATTTGTTTTTTCTCTCTTTTCTTACACAAATCTTTGAAATTAAGTTGCTAAGTGCAACCAATCCTTAATGTGGATGGGGAAAAGATGATTTTTTAAAGATGTTACTTTTTTATCCATGACCTTTATACTATTACTACTATCACATGGACCTTTCTCTTTCATATTTGTTTAAATTGAAAGTCCAAACATTTTAGTTCTTTATTCGATAAAAACTACTTAGAAACATGAAAACAAGTAAACACTTGGGGATTTTAGCAAATAAACATTTCTGTAAAATCCCAAAAAATGTATACAGAAATGCTTTAAATTCTTCTTCTTCTCTTTTACATATTTCTCTTCCTTTGAAATGCTACATTTTGTAGCATTCACTAAACAATCTGTTGCTTTTAAGTCTGGTAGAAATTACTTCTTGGCTGAGCTTCACAAATTCAACATGTTAAGCTATTAATGACTTTACTAATGGCTGTATTTCCCTAAAAATGTCAAAATAAACAAGCACTGGAAAATCACAATTTTGTTTCAAGTAGCATAAAGAGGAGCTTTTCTTAGCTTTCAGTACACTTTACCTTACACCTAAATATATTGATGCATACTTTTGATTAACTAGAAGCCTGGCTCCTTTTCAATAAAAAAAAAATCAACCTTCCATAATACAGCTTTGCTATGAAAGAAAAATGGCTTCAAAATGTAACTTTTTTTTCATTTTCTAATTAGTCTAATGAAATAACACAGCATCATTAGTTTTGGCCAAATTCTGGTGGATTTCTTTCCAAATTAAAATGGTCAATAGTAAACAATCCATACCACTTAAAGAGAAAACTTGATTAAAATGCTACAAATACAACAGACAATTAACTGATTTTCTTGAGCCCACCTCAAAAAAATCCATTCATTACAGTCAATGAATTGTGTAAGCCAAACACAAGCACCTCCCAAGATTACAGATGCTTGTCCTTTCTCAAACAAGCTTTTCCTATAAAGGCAATGACTCTGAGATTTTATTTAGCATGGCTGTGGATTGCACCTATCCTATTTCGCTGGTGTTTGGAACATAGAAGAGTACTCAACTTCTACATTGTCTAAAGTCCTAAATCCTCAGTCCATCAGAGATAACAGTGAATGACTTAAATCAATTAGATTGTCTCTGAAGGATTGGATATGAAATAAAGATAACTGATATTTTTATAATTCAAAAAAATATGCAAAAAAATCAAAACACTGAAGAGTTACATCATTTTTATGATGAAACAGCAGGACAAAGATAAATGAACTCCATCACGTGGGGAAAATGCATGATTATTCTGTACCTAGAACTGTATAATATTCTTCCAGTTCATGTATGACATTCCACATTTGTTTTGTGTCATGTTATTCCTCTTTGTTTTTCATGTTCTGCATTTAACCTTTCATTTCTTTAATAACCACTAAATTTTGAAACAAAAACACTGACACACAAATATTTTACACATCAGTATAGGGTTTTACTGTGCTAAACATGATCAAAGAATTTGACCACAATAACAAAAGTTTGAAATGTCCAGAATAGTTTATTTCTTCCTTGTTGTCTATCACAAATAAGCACTTGCCAAGTTTAAAGAGAAATTATAATCTGCTACATGAAGAAATGCTTAGAATTGCCTACAGAGTCATAGAAGCAAAGAAGGAGTTTCCTTATACTGCTATAAGAACACAGGTAAGCTAGCTCAGCTTCAGGTGAGACAAGTTACCTAATTCCTGCCAGTCAGAAATTTAAAAAAAAAGAAAAAGAAAAAGAAAAATGTTAATTACAACCAAGTTACTGTGGCTGTATCTGAATTTAAATTAATATGGATAAAAGTTTTCTAAATCTGCCTGGGAAATAATTTGTTGGAAAATTATGCTTCCTATTCTAGATAGTTCTACACTAACTTAAGCTTTATCTGAATTATAATATCTTCAGTTCTAGACAATAATATATATTATATTCATTCTTATAATTAATGGTATGTTGAGGGGGATAATTCTTCATCATTAAAATAATTTAATATGTTGTTGTTTTCATGAATAAGTTTTACATATTAAAATCTAATACAATTTATCAACAATGTTAATTGCTTACTATATATTAAAATATTATCATTTTATTTTAGTAGATATATACTCTATTGTATATTAGACCACACCATTGGTAAATGTATATATTAGGGAGACAGTTATTTTATAAGGAGTTTAGATAACAAACTTTCAATCTGATGTGCTTGAGTCCAGATCGTTACCCTACTACTTACTATGATAACTTGGTCAGTTCCCTCAGTTTACTTGTGTGTATTACTCCAGATTATCCAGGGAAACAATGGGATATATACAGATAAATAAGAGGGGGATTTATTGTGGGAATTTGCTCATGTGATTACAAATGTTGAAAAGTTACACAATCTGCTGTCCACAAGCTGGAGAAACAGGAAAGGCAAAGGTATAATTCAGTCCAAGTTTGAAGGCCCAAGAACTAGAGGAGCAAATGATGTAACTCTGGGTCCCAGGCAGAAAATAAGAGAATGTGAGATGATGATAAAAATCTTGAAATCCAAAGTCCCAGGATCCAGGAGTCCTAATATTTCATTACACTCCAGGAGAGAGTAATATCCCACTCCAGGAGAGAGAGAGAGAGAGAGAGAGAGAGAGAGAGAGAGAGAGAGAGAGAGAGAGAGAGAGAGAGATATTGATTGATTTACCCTTCTTCTTTCTGCTTTTTTGTTCTAATCCTCTTTCAACAGATCAGAGGGTGCCTACACACATTGGTGAGTACAAATACTTTGTACTTAGTTCACTCCTTCAAATACTACTTTGTTCCAGAAAGATTCTTACAATTACACCTAGAAGTAGTTTAGAAATAGTTTTAACATCTACCTGGGTATCACATAATCTAGTCAAGTTGATACACACAATTAACTGACAAACTGAGAATCAGATTTTTTTTTCACCTAAAAAGTGAGGATAAAAATGGTTCTCACACTACAGAGCTTTTGTAAATAATAAGTTATATGGTATATAGAAAATATTTGACAGTGTTTGATGTTAACACCAAACTAGGTTTTTTTTTTTTTTTTTTTTTTTAAAGAGAGAGTGAGAGACGAGAGAGAGAGAGAGAGAGAGAGAGAGAGAGAGAGAGAGAGAGAGAGAATTTTTAATATTTATTTTTTAGTTCTCGGCAGACACAACATCTTTGTTGGTATGTGGTGCTGAGGATAGAACCCGGGCCGCACGCATGCCAGGCGAGCGCGCTACCACTTGAGCCACATCTCCAGCCCCAAACTAGGGTTTTTAATTTCCCCAAGTTTCTATTTTTAGCATATTTATTGTCAACAACCACATATTCTTTGGGATAAAAGGTAGAAAAAGTCTCAATATTATATCTGAGAGAGATTCATTTAAAAAAAAAAAGAATGATAAAGAGGAGACGGGCAGAAAGAAAGGAAGAAAAGATTGCTGGAAGTCTTCCAAAAAACTGTTCTACAGAGTGAATGTGAAGTGAGTTGGAGATATTTCTAAAATAAGCAAGAGGACTCTTGCAGATATAAAGCAGACGATGTGTACTGTATCACAAAGTTTATATCCTATAAATGAATTTGGATTAGTCCATTTTCTTATGACTATGCTTTGATTATTTATTTTTCCTTTACAATCTGAGTGACAGTAGAAGATTGAGAATAAGGGAAGGTGTGAAAACCCATGGGACCAATATTTTTTTCAGAAAAGTTATGCAAAATAGCACAAAAACTTCAGAGGAATATGCTAAGAAATGCAGCTGCAGTCTTAAAATAGAGCACACAGATTTTTCTAAGACTTTTTATTCTTCTAAAATATGCCTAGAGTGCAAATGATGGCAATCTACTGTAAATGGTAGGTATGGGAATCAGTATTGCTAGCTGGGTTCTATTTCCATGCTCTGGAACTGCTAATCCACTTTGTTTTGTTTTGTTTCACCCTAAATTTCTTTCTCAATGGGAATAACAGCATCCCTACTCCAAATGTAGGAGGCATTTTGTGGTTCAAAAGATAAAACAAAAGTAGAATAATGCAGAAATGAATATCAAAAGACATTAAGGTCATACATCAAGCCAAAGTTGATCTGAATGAGGATATATTTTGATTCAGAATAGCATAACATTCATGAAATCACAGAACATTCATAAATATTTATAGCATTGTGGAAAAAAACAGTCATGGAAAGAATGAAGTGGCATACAATAGAAAAATATGAACTATGATAACAAGTTCATACAGTAAAATCCAAATTTAAGTTCAGTTGTATCAAACCACTATTTAAAACTTTTGACTTTATATTTAACTCTGAGTGTATTTTTAGATTATCATAGAATCAAGAAGTAGAAATTCAATATTGTTATACTAAATCCACTCCCTACAGTTAAACAAAACAAATCCTTGAATATTTTATACCCTTTAATCAAAAGCTATGGATACAAGAATATCTTTACATATCAAGTAATAATAACATTATAAGATATATTGTCCATAAACCTACCTATATCAAACAGTGTTTTTAATTTTCCTTTCCAAAACTTTAGTCAGGAGTCTGGTTATCAATACATAGGGGTTCATAATACCAATTTATGGCTTTGATAATATGAATTACCTGAAGTTGAAATGACACCCTCAACATAAGTATATAGTTAAAATTTAAATTATAAAACTGTAGAACAAATAGAAGGAAGAGGATATAGATTCTCATTTCAGTCTTCATTTAACCTTCTTAATAGTGATTCTCAATATTTCTGATGTCTTCTAGGAGAAAGTAGGTCAGAATACATTCTCTCATCTTAACTTGAATAACTTAGCAAATATAAATATGCACCATTCACATCTCCCACTGAAGAAAGCAGAATTGCTGCCTCAGTTGATGCTTTCCTGGACCTACCATTGCATCCATGCTTAGGTCAGACTCCACATGTGCTATTCCTATTTAGTGACTAATAGTGGAGAAACATATGCATCCTTATTTCTGCAAGGCAGAAAATTCCTCAAAGGGAAGATTTGAACTTGAGGGTTCCTCATCAGCTTGGCCAAAGTTTCCTTGTAACTGTGCTACCTTCTAAAACACATCTACTCTTTTCCTCACCTTCACAGCTGTCAGAACTGCCACTTGTACAGATCATTCAGCTTGCTTTCTCTTCCTCCAACAAAACTCATGCCCACTGAATTCCATTCTGGGTTCTGCTTCTATGAGAAACCAATTTGATATATCAGCATTCATCACAGATTTCAAATGTATACAGTTATGCCTTAATAGTTTTCTATGGGATTCAAAAAATGTTGTAATTATTAAATTTGATTATTCATATGTTCAATAATTACTGAGGTCATCCTATGTGTTAGATGCAAATGCAGCTTTATCTCTCAGATACTACTTTGCTCTGATTCATAGGGTCACACTATTGCAATTATTGATGTGGTAAGAATTTTAAACTCTAACTTTTAAGGCAAAGCAACTCCAATTATGAAATAATGCCTAGGATCATCTAAATTCACTTTATTTTTTCTTTTTTTTACATTTTTTTTTATTTTTTATTTTTATTTATTTTTTTTATTGGTTGTTCTCAACATTACAAAGCTCTTGACATATCATATTTCATACATTAGATTGAAGTGGGTTATGAACTCCCAATTTTTACCCCAAATGCAGATTGCAGAATCACGTCGGTTACACATCCACAATTTTACATAATGCCCTATTAGTAATTGTTGTATTCTACTACTTTATCTTTAAATACATGGTTCACTGATGTATGACAATGAGATGGACACAGTCTTGTTTACTTTCTTTACTTTACCTGAATTTCTTGCATACCAGAGTCTTTGGTTAGCAGGGTCTCTTCTGTTCCAGTGGAGAATTCTCATCAACAGTACCATGAGCATTCCTTGATAGCAAGCTTCCTCCTTGGTATTTTGAAATAGATATGTTCTTGTTTATTGATGATCCTGTACATTACCAGATGTTTGGCAGCATCCTTGGCATGTATCCAATGGAAAACAGTAGCAACTTTCAAGTTGTGGCAATCAGAACTCAAGACATTGCCAACTATCCCCTAGTAGCACAATTAATTGGGAATGATTGAAATCAGAATGTTATGGTTTGGATCTGGGGTGTCCCCTGAAGTCTCATGTATGCAGAGACAGGGCTTTTAGGCAATGATTGCATCATGATGGCTCTGACCCAGTCAGCTAAACTGCATGCTAAATGGACTACTGGAGGTGGGTCCTTATTGGAGAAAGCAGTCCAGTGGCAGTGTGCCCTGGAAGTGTTTATCTTCTGCTAGAACTTTACTCTCCCTTTCTACTTTCTGGCTGGCATCAGCTCAACTGCTTTCCTCTGCCATGCCATTCCACCATGAAATTTCTGCCATACTCAGAGCCAGCCATTCTTGGACTGCAACCTCTAAAACTCTGAGCCTAAATAAACCTTTCCTCCTCTAAGTTCTTCTCATCAGGTTGGTTGCAGCAATGAAAAGCTGAATATTAACACAGTACTGAATTGTTTACTAAATAGGTTAATTTAGTATAAAAGAGATAAAATAAGAGTGAGAAATAATATCTAAATAGGCAAATAACTGACAGTTTTGGTAAATTATGCACCTTATCTAAGTACATTCTTATTTTTTACTTTGTTCTATGTTAAAATCTTGGTTCTCTGTTAACCTGCTGTTGATGTTTTGAGCTGAAACTTTAATTGCTATTGATCTTATCTTCTTACATCAAGAAAAAAGCCAGTCAGTGGATTATTCTGCTTTCCTGTCTGTATTTCTACAGAGGTCAGTATTTTAAATACTGATTTTTAAAAAATCAACTACTCTATATTTGTTTTATTTTAACTATTTAATTAATGAATACTTATTGAATGTTCCCTGTGTGCTGCTGTCTATAAGGTACTGGGGACACACAAGTAACCAAAGCAAAACAAAACACCTCACTCTTGAGCAGTTTGCATTCCAGTGTACCTGAGAGAATATATGAAATATTTACACTCCTCAGTGTGTGCCAACTGAAAATATACGCAGATTGTCAGTGATGGCTCCCTATTTTCTGCTAATAAGGTGGTGGGAGTGGTGGTGGTGGTAAACACTGGGTTATTGATTAGAAGTTGTGAAATTAGAAGTGTTCAGTGCCCATATTGTTCAAGAGACACAAAAAGAATAAATCACATATAAGTACTATTTCCAGAAGGATTTACCCATTTCTTGAAAGTTCAATGCTGATATTCTCTATTGCTTTGATTAATTTCATCTTGCCTCCATAATCATATTTTATATAATTATACATGGAGCTAATACATAGTAGCAGAAACTCCAATGAACTGGTAGAAAGACTGGGATAAGTCTACAGACACAGGCCAAAGCCCTTGTTGACAGCACACTGTGGCTTCATTTTTGGAAAATCTGATTAAAATCATAATTTGTAAAGTCATATTGTCTGAAAAGAGAAATCAAGTATGAGAATGTAAACTGCACTCTTATATAATGTAGAAAAACACCTTTGGATGCTCCACAGAATTCATTTGAGTCCTTAGCAAATAACACACTGTACAGCAGAGTTTTATGATCCACTAAAGCCCCAATGTTCAATAATTTTATTAAAATTACTAGTTAACAAAAAGTCACTAAAAGAATAATTTCCTGATAGCATTTGTTTGTGTACTTGATTTTACATAAATTCTGAAATTACAAATTATACTTTCTTTTTAAAATAGATCAGCCTTTCTTTTTAAAAGAACCTTCAATGTAATGCTATCACAGAAGCATGTAAGCCAATAGTAATGATGATATTAAATGCTACATTATGAAGGGCTTTGCCCAACTTTCATATTTTCACATTTGTCAAAGAGCAATATGAATCATTTACCAAATGAACAGCACACATACATTTCAAAATTTTTCTTTATTTTTATCAAATGATAAAGGATTCAGAAAAAGATTTGTGAGATAAAATCTCAGTCTTAACAACTAGAAATCTCTAATCATATTTCTCTTCACTCTTAAGAAGATTCTCTTTTTTCCAGTCTCTTTCCCCCATACACCCACTCAAACACTCACACATACACACCCATATCAATCCTTAGATCAAGAAAAACACACTTTAGCATGCCGTGTGCAATGGACTGACCGTTTATATATCCCCAAAATTTGTATGTTAAAATCCTAACCCCACCATGATGGCATTAGGAGAAGAAGCCTTGAAGAGGTGACTAGACCTGCCTGCAATTTCTTTGATGTGTAATAGAGCCAGAAGGTACCATTGACAGAGGTGGGACCCCGCACACACAGACACTGAATCTTGTGGAACCATGACATTGGACTTCCCAGCCTGTGAGAAACAACTTCCTGTTGTTCATAGCCACTCAGCGTCTGGTTTAGCTACAGCAGTCTAAGTTGACCGAGACACCAGGAGTAGACAGAGATGTAAAATATGAATACAGATGTGTTTCTGTCCATTATCACCAGGTACACATTGTTACTTCTAGTATAAATTTACACTACACATTTTATTTTCAGTAAAGAAAATTTAAAAAACTGTCTTTTATAAAATATATTCTCTTGTTAGAGGTTTGAACACAAATGCTCCACCATCCTTTTAACTAGATTAAAAAAAATTACAGAAATTTAAGAAGAAAATATAATTAATAATTATTTTAAGCTTTTTATCTCCATATCATTCTAGTATAATTGAAATATATCAAATGCTTTATACTTAAATATTAATATGACATATGCAATTTAAAAAGAAAATGGAAAAAAGAGAAATAAGATATTACTTCAGAAGAGCAAACTCTCAGAATTAATAAGCCACAACCATAAAAATGTTCCAACTCAATCTACACTCAATGTATTATTACAACTGAGCCCTTTGTTTTGAAACTTGTCAGTATCAAGTTACATTTCTCAAAGTTAAGCTAAATTTTATTTCAAAGACTCCAGTGAGGCATTACAGAAGAGTCTATGAGTTTTTATTATTTCCACAAATTCATGAATATATTTATTATCAGAGCTTCATGATCTCTTAAAATATATTTTCCAAACAGGGTGTGGAACCTCGAAGGAACTCTTTAGTGAAAGCCATATTCGAAACTAGAGTTCTGAGGTTATGGGCACTGTTACATTGCTACCGAGTGGCTCGTTGCTCTTAAAAAGAAAGATTTACCTGAGCAAAGATGAGTAGTGGTTCTGTACATTATTTTCAATCAGCAATTTTTCTTGAATAACTCTCACCAGACAGGCCATAATACACAGCCACTTTGATAGATTCTGTTATGAAGATAGAGAACAGTTATTCCTCCAGGCGAAAGCTGCCAAAGGAGAATGTGTAACCAGAGTAAACTGAAGGAGGAAAATTTTTACTATGACTGAAGTTTTATGGAAATGGTCATGTTGTACCTGATTAGAATATTGACTGAATAATGGAATATGATTTTATAGTCTATTTATCTGTGATAAAGAAGCAAAATAAATAAGTATTATGTCAGCATGAGACTAATATAATTAAATAAGATTAATTTAATAAAAGAAGCCTTTAAACGTATTTTTTTTCAACTCATGACATATTTATATTTTCTGCTGCAGAAAGCACATAAAATAACACTTGTTTACCAAGAAATTGTTACAAGTTATGTTGTTATGTTTCATTCAGGAAGTAGATTTTCAAAAAAATTAATCTGCTTCTTTAAAACTAATAAATTCAAGATTTCTAGAAATGAACATCCAGGTTTCTTTCTTTTATTTTTGAGGAATATGATATCTCCAAAAACCATGATTGAAATTTTATGATACTAAAAACATCTTTTAAATTTAAGTAGTATTTTACTTACAGTACATAGCCTAGGTAAGGTCTAGAATGTGAATTTTTCTTTGCAATATTTGCTACTTAATTCTTTGCTTGATGTCTTAAAGAATATCTGCAAGTTTTTTATTTTAATCTTTAAGCCTACAAAAATTTATATTTTCTCTATTAATTTCATCCATTCTTCTTTATTTAAATCTCAAAATAAGCTGTCACTTAGAATACAGTATTAACAGAAATATACATTGATTTAAAAATTAAACATGAAAATGCAAAAGTAGGCATATCATTGCCTTCAACAATTTTATAGCTGATATGATTTTTAAAGTAGATACTGTTAAGACAGAAAAGATACTGATTGAGCAGTTGTCAATCTCCCCCATGGAAAATACAGCACCATATCTCAACATATTTCTATAACAGGGAAAACTAGTTATTTCACAATTATTAACAATTTATTTCTTATTAGAAACAGAATATTTTTCAGATATAACATATATAAGAATGTAATAAACAACTGGTCATGTCCACCTCTCCCTTTCCTGGATGGAAAATGAACTCTCTCTGGACTGGCCCTCCTTGAACTAAAGGGTGAGCACTGTGTTTAGTGGATGTGGTAAGCGGGCTGAGTGATTCTCAGGCAAGTCTTTACTGGTGCCTGAGAACAAGATATCATGCATGGTGATTGCCTACCCTCACCTAGGCAGCATAGGTCTTTCAGAAGTCAGTAGTGTCTCCTGGAGGAAATGGCTTTTTAAGATCATTCAGGAACAAACCAAGATTGCAGGCTTTAATCTGTGGAGTGGAAGGCTCAGTTCTTTTTCTGGGGTTCCAGAGATGGAGCCTGGAATACAAAGAGGGACAAAATGATTGAACAGGATTTTGAAAAGTCAAAGCTGATCCTTGAGAAATGCTGTCTGAAGGGAGTGGAGGAACCAATGGAGCAAAGACAGTAAGGAATCGTGCTGGAGCAAAAGAACAGAAATTTAGTAACCAGGTCTTCTGTGTGTCTGCATTTATTATTTTGCATTATAATTTAGTCCCAGTGTTGGTGATTAGTCCGTAGGTTATTTTTGTTTGTTTGGTTTCTATTGCAAGCCTATCTTGGTGTTGCTTGGAAATGGAGTGTGTTATGGTGTGTGTGTGTGTGTGTGTGTGTGTGTGTGTGTGTGTGTGTGTGTGTGTTTGCAGCTATACAGGCATTTCAAGGAAAGAGGATTCAGGTATGATGTTGTGGTAGGCACAGGAACACTGTCTGGGGAGTTGGTATGAAAGAATAAAAGTGATCATCACAGACTGTGAGAGTGGGAAAATGAAGCAAGAAAGAAAAACTTCTTAGTATATTAGAAACATAATCCTTTCTGGGACTCTGCATTATTAACAAAAACATGAATTTATGGATGTTAGAGTTTTATAGCCATAACATAGAGGGCCACCCAAGGCATGTTTTACATTATTTGTTTTATAGATGGGGCTAACATTTGAAAGTTTTAAAATTAGACAGAAAAGTATGAACTGCAGGTAGCCATTTGCCCCCAATAGCCCTGTGACCACTGGGCAATTTGTCCCCAAATAGAAGCAGAATGAAAGCCTTTGTCCCTGCTGTCATCTTTCTTATCTTAATCATTAAGTCATCTTTTTTTCTATGAAATGTTTTATCTTCTTTCATCAAAAGTACATTAATCAGAAGCTGCATCTACATGTGGACTAGAGTCACAATGGATGGAGAGATCCTTGGAAAGCATGAGCGGGAAATCATAACATTCAAGTTGCAATTTTTTTTTTGGTTGTTCAAAACCTTACATAGTTCTTGATATATCATATTTCACATTTTGATTCAAGTGGGTTATGAACTCCCATTTTACCCCGTATACAGCTTGCAGAATCACATCAGTTACACTTCATTGCTTTACATATTGATATACTCATGTCTGTTGTATTCTGCTGCCTTTCCTATCCTCTACTATCCCCCCTCCCCTCCCCTCCCCTCCCCTCTTCTCTCTCTACCCCCACTACTGTAATTCATTCCTCCCCCTTGTACTGTTTATCCCTTTCCCCTTACTTCCTCTTGTATGTAATTTTGAATAACCCTGAGGGTCTCCTTCCATTTCCATGCAATTTCCCTTCTCTCTCCCTTTCCCTCCCACCTCTCATCCTTGTTTAATGTTGGTCTTCTTCTCGTGCTCTTCTTCCCTAGTCTGTTCTTAGTTACTCTCCTTATATCAAAGAAGACATTTGGCATTTGTTTTTTAGGGCTTGGCTAGCTTCGCTTAGCATAATCTGCTCTAATGCCATCCATTTCCCACCAAATTCTATGATTTTTGTCATTTTTTACTGCAGAGTAATACTCCATTGTGTATAAATGCCACATTTTTTTTTATCCATTCGTCTATTGAAGGGCATCTAGGTTGATTCCACAGTCTTGCTATTGTGAATTGTGCTGCTATGAACATCGATGTAGCAGTGTCCCTGTAGCATGCTCTTTTTAGGTCTTTAGGGAATAGACCGAGAAGGGGAATAGCTGGGTCAAATGGTGGTTCCATTCCCAGCTTTCCAAGAAATCTCCAAACTGCTTTCCAAATTGGCTGCACCAATTTGCAGTCCCACCAGCAATGAACAAGAGTGCCCTTTTCCCCGCATCCTCTCCAGCACTTATTGTTGTTTGACTTCCTAATGGCTGCCAATCTTACTGGAGTGAGATGGTATCTTAGGGTAGTTTTGATTTGCATTTCTCTGACTGCTAGAGATGGTGAGCATTTTTTCATGTACGTGTTGATTGATTGTATGTCCTCCTCTGAGAAGTGTCTATTCAAGTCCTTGGCCCATTTGTTGATTGGGTTATTTGTTATCTTATTGTCTAATTTTCTGAGTTCTTTATATATTCTGGATATTAGGGCTCTATCTGAAGTGTGTTGGTTCAATATACGGAAATCAATAAATGTTATTCACCACATCAATAGACTTAAAAATAAGAACCATATGATCATCTCGATAGATGCGGAAAAAGCATTCGACAAAGTACAGCATCCCTTTATGTTCAAAACTCTTGAAAAACTAGGGATAACAGGAACATACCTTAACATTGTAAAAGCAATTTATGCTAAGCCTCAGGCTAGCATCATTCTGAATGGAGAAAAATTGAAGGCATTCCCTCTAAGATCTGGAACAAGACAGGGATGCCCTCTTTCACCACTTCTGTTCAACATAGTTCTCAAAACACTGGCCAGAGCAATTAGACAGATGAAAGAAATTAAAGGCATAAAAATAGGAAAAGAAGAACTTAAATTATCACTATTTGCAGATTACATGATTCTATACCTAGCAGACCCAAAAGGGTCTACAAAGAAACTATTAGAGATGATAAATGAATTCAGCAAAGTGGAAGGTTATAAAATCAACACGCATAAATCAAAGGCATTCCTGTATATCAGCAACAAATCCTCTGAAATGGAAACGAAGACAACCACGCCGTTCACAATATCCTCAAAAAGAATAAAATACTTGGGAATCAACCTAACAAAAGAGGTGAAAGACTTATACAATGAAAACTACAGAACCCTAAAAAGAGAAATTGAAGAAGACCTTAGAAGATGGAAAAACATACCCTGTTCATGGATAGGCAGAACTAACATCATCAAAATGGCGATATTACCAAAAGTTCTCTATAGGTTTAATGCAATGCCAATCAAAATCCCAACGGCATTTCTTGTAGAAATAGAGAAAGCAATCATGAAATTCATATGGAAGAATAAAAGACCCAGAATAGCAAAAATAATACTAAGCAGGAAGTGTGAATCAGGCGGTATAGCGATTCCAGATCTCAAACTATACTATAGAGCAATAGTAACAAAAACAGCATGGTACTGGTACCAAAACAGGCGGGTGGACCAATGGTACAGAATAGAGGACACAGAAACCAACCCACAAAACTACAACTTTCTTATATTTGATAAAGGGGCTAAAAGCATGCAATGGAGGAAGGATAGCATCTTCAACAAATGGTGCTGGGAAAACTGGAAATCCATATGCAACAAAATGAATCTGAATCCCTTTTTCTCGCCAAGCACAAAAGTTAACTCAAAATGGATCAAGGAGCTTGATATCAAATCAGAGACACGGCATCTGATAGAAGAAAAAGTTGGCTACGACCTACATGCTGTGGGGTCGGGCTCCAAATTCCTCAATAGGACACCCATAGCACAAGAGTTAACATCTAGAATCAACAAATGGGACTTACTCAAACTAAAAAGTTTTTTCTCAGCAAAAGAAACAATAAGAGAGGTAAATAGGGAGCCTACATCATGGGAGCAATTTTTTTTTTCTATTTTGAACTCCATACTATATTTAGGTGTGCTTTTCCTTCCTATATTTTCCCAGAATCTGAGAAAACAATCAGTGTCAATGAATAAGACTTTGGACTTGGAATTGCATTGAAAAGTCTGCCAGGTCAACACACATCATCATCAGCATAAGAGATTTCCTTCACTTGATACAGAACATTTGTAACAAGTGTCATGATAGACTAAGTTGAGAAAAAGAAAGTTAAGCAGTTTAGAAACATATTCCCTTGACAAAAAAATTAATGTATTAGCAAACACACTGGGTGACAGCACTACCATGCCAATATGATGGCATGGTAAGTCTATTGCTATCTGTATGTTTTAATCCTTTTCTAAAACTTCCTGCTCTGCTATTTGTTTTAGGAAGGTGGGTTCATTTCAAGTTCCTCTTCTCTTTCACTTGTCACTCCTAGTGTATGATGTATAGAGTCTTGTCTCTGTAAAGGAGCTTTGATGTAACATGGGGAACAATGGAAAGCTATGAAGAGGTCAAGTGATATCCGCTCACCTTACAAGGTGTCACAATAATAAGTGTGAATCCAGACAGACAAGTTTTATGCATCTATTTGAGTAGCAAAGTATCACGTTACCTAGAAGAACATCTGATCTTTAATGTCTGTAGGCTAGAAAACATAAAACACACTCAGGAATTTGAACTACCAAGTGAAAATGCTTTTCTAAGGAACTATGTCTATTCTTACAACAATTCATTATGAGATTTTAATATTGTGTTAAGTAACTTTTTATTATTATGTTAATTGGTTTGACAATTGTAATGAGAAATATGATATACATCATATTGCATCTTGAATATGACTCTTTAATTTTTTTCTTGATTTTAAAACAAAATAAAGATTCACAAGAAACTTCAAAGACAGTGCAGTCAGGGCTGCGTAACTTTCACTCAGATGCTCTCAATGAATGTAAAGCTACACTACTATATCAAAACCAGAAAATTGACCTCGGAACAGTGTCTGTAGAGTATGATGCAATTATATTGCATGTTTAAAAATCATTCAGAATCAGGACATTTATACTCATGTACATACAAATGCCAGACATATATACCTCCTGACATACATAAATGATTTGTGTACACACAAAAACACACATACATATACACACTTGAATCCATTCTCAAGTACATATACACATTATTTTTAATTCTCACTTGATCTCTGATCACTCTATAAACTGCTTATATTTTAATTCTTACATGTGCCATTGTTTTGTGGTAAGATATTACGGATGCCTCGTTTCTTATATACCACTTGAGAATATACCCTTAAAATTATTTACTGGATATGTTACCAATAACCTACTGGGAATGTGGTAAAACTCTTAAGAAAGAAAAGGGAGGTTATTCCCTGAGACAACTGTAGGATATAGCCAGTATTTATTTTCAAAAGATAGAAGATCGTTTATGGGTCTGAATTCTATGTCACTAGACAAGTGTCATGGTAGACTAAGTTGAATAGAAATAGTTAAGCAGTTTTGGAACATATTCCCTTGACAAAATATTTAATGTATTAGCAAACACACTGGGTGACAGTACTACCATTGCCAATATGATAGCCCTTGAAAATATGGAAAACTAATTATATGCACAAATTGAAATAGAAATAACAGAAGTATAATAATATTGAAGTAAAGCTTAACAAATTCAGAGAAGTGGATTACAAAACTCTTCTATTGACCAAGTCTCATATTAGAACTCAGTGGATGTTGTTTCTTAAGGCAGTAAGGAAATATGGGTGAAAAGGGCACCCTATTCTTGAAAAGTTCAAAAATGGATGTTGTCCACAAAACTGAGAATTGAAATGTTATACCTAACCAGCCTGTTTGATAGCTTATGTGGATAACAGATGTTAAAATGATTTAAAAAAATGAATAGCATTTACCAACAGAAGCAATGTGAATGCAGATTGGATAAGAATGGAATGGCACCCAGATCTTTTCCATCTATACACATCCATGGAGACATCTAATGCAATTCCTGGAAACAAGATAGATGGAATTTTAGCAAACAGCATATCTAAATTGGATAATTTGATAGACTCAATAATGAACTCTGAAGACATCTAAATATAAGAAATTGTAGGGGGAGATATGATTGTAGAAAAGAGAAAGATTTAACCTCAGAACATAAAGATTAAAATACCATGCTGAGAGCTTTGAAAATGGAAGAAGGATCCCTGAATCTATGAAGGCTAGTAATGTGGCTTCATATGCTAGAAGCAGCAAAGAAGTTGACTCCTAGAACTTCCAGAGAAAGTAGGCTTTACAGATACTCTGATTCTTTTAAAGTAAACTGATTACAGAATTCTGGCTTCTAGAAATCTAGTTCTGTTGTTTTGCAGCATTAAGCTCCTGGCAATTTATTAGTACAGTCATACCAATCTAATATTAATGATCAGAAGCCTGAAGACAGTCATACAGAGCACACAATCGCTTGCCCAGTTTGCAGTCTTAAATCCAGTTTTCAAAGCATTGCACACTTGCTGAAAGAAAAGCCTAGCCATGATGATGAAGGAAGTCAGGAAAAGGGAGGAATTCATGAGGTTTGTCTGTTCTATAGTAATTTCTCTAGTCCTTCCCCAAAGGGATCTATGACTCAGTATAAATTGGGGAAATGAGGCTGTCCATATCTTTGGGGAAATCAGTGACAAATTTAGGGATAAAAAATTCCATCATGACCTTCTTTCCAGAGTAAGAAAAAATGAGGACCAGGTCCAGGTTACAGTGGATCCTCTGCATCTATAAAAACACCTACTATTCCGTGCACTATTTTTTTTGGAATATAATAAAAATGAATGGATTTGGTATATAGAACAATCCTCAAGTCAGTCTCTTAACTTGGATTGGATTACTATAACATTGGGAAGGCCAAGTATAAATATCTGAAAGTGCACACCCCCACAAAGAGAAAGTAATATATAGTGACACATATTACGAGAAGGGGGGAAGTGGCAGAGACATATATCATCTTTTAAGTCCTCTAGAATGTATTGTTATGTCAGATTGATTTATTCTCCCATTCTGATGCTATTAAAAGTGGGTGGAACACAGTGATTGAAGGGAACTTCTGCAAACAGTCAAGTGGTGCCCTCAATTATAATGACTTGGCAAACATAACAGGACAAACTGACATGGGTTTTGGTGCTAAGTGATCTTAAAATGCTTACGGTCTCATCATTCTTAGAAAGGAGTAACAGAATTAGTTGTTATGCACAGCAAAATAGATAAGAGTGAAATATGCAGTATTTATCATACTAATTCAGGCTTTTATCAACTTTTCAAACTTTGTTATAATATTGTCAAAAATTATCTGTACTCTCTGCCTAGATCATAGAACTTCAAGTAAACCACTGGATTGATGTCATAATTTCAGATAAATCATGTAAGCAGAAATGACAAAATGTTTGAGAATTCACTAAAAAATTTTTCTCTGCAGAAAATGTATTACTTCCTAGGTCGGCAGGCCACTAAGATTAGGTCCCAATTTCTAAGGTCTTCTTCAATTTCTTTCTTTAGTGTTCTGCCGTTTTCAGTGCAGAGGTCTTTCACCTCTTTTTGTTAGATTGATTCCCAAAGGAAACAATCAATAACATGAAAAGAGAGCCTACAGAATGGAAGAAAATTTTTTACCACACACACCTCAGATACAGCATTATTCTCCAGAATATATAAAGAACTCAAAAAACTTAACATTAATAATAATAATAATAATAACAACAACAACAACAAGAATACCCAATCAATAAATGACCTAAGGAATTGAATAGAGATGTCACAGGAAAATAAGTACAATCTATCAACAAATATATGAAAACATGTGCAATATTTCTAGCAATTGGGAAATGCAAATCAAAACTACTGTAAGATTTTATCTCACTCCAGTCAGAATGGCAATTATTAAGAATATAATCAACAATAAATGTTGGTGAGGATGTGGGGGGGAAAGGTACACTCAAACATTGCTGGTGAGGATGCAAATTGGTGCAACCATTATGGAAAGTGGTATGGAGATTCCTCAGAAAACGTGGAATGGAACCACCATTTGACTCAGCTATCCCATGTTTTGGTTTATACCAAATTATTTAAAATCTGCATACTACATGATGCAACCATATTAAAGTTTATAGCAGCTCAACTCATAATAGCTAAACTTTAGAACCAGCTCAGGTGTCCCTCAACAGATAAATGGGTAAATAAAATATGGTATATGTACATATACACAATGGAATAACACTCAGCCTTAAAGAAGAGTGAAATGATGGCATTTGCAGGTAAATGTATGGAGCTGGAAAATACCATGCTAAGCAAAATAAGCCAACCCCCCAAAACAAAAGCTGAATGTTTTCTCTGATATGTGGATATTAATTCACAATAAAGAGGCAGGTAGGGAAGTATAGAATTACTTTGGATTAGTCAGAGGGGAGTGAAAGGAAGGTAGTGAGGGAGGGGAGAGGGTATAGGGGTAGAAAGGATACTAGAAAGGACATTATTACCTTATGTGCACATATGACTACACAAGTGGTGTGATTGTACATCGTGTACAGCCAGAAGAATGAGAAGTTATACTTTATTTATGTGTGACATGTCAAAGAGCATTCTAGTGTGAAGTATCACTAATTAGAACAACAACAAGAAAAAGATAAGCCCCATGATCCCACCTGCTGGCAGGCATACTTCTGCATAATACCTCCTCTTGAGAGTGAGCAGGTTCTGTGTTTTTTTTTTACTAACTGAATATGGATAAGAGGGCAGATTTTAAATAATCACACAAACAAGATTATGTTGCATATACTACAACTTGTGTCGTGCTGGAGATGTTTTCTCTCCCTGGCTAACTTTGGAAAATAAGTTGCTGGTTGTTAGTTATTTATGGCAAAACTCCAATGCAGGAACTTGGAGAGGCATTTCGTCAATGGCCACAGAGAACACAGAGCTTTTCTGTTGACAGTCTTCAAAAATGAATGTTTCCAACAGCCATGTGGGCTTAGAAGATCTTGAACCTAAAATGAGGCTACATTTCCGGGCAACTGTCTGGAGAGCACCCTGCTCTGCTGTGCCTAGACTCCTAACTCCCAGGAATTTTGAGGTGATAAAAACACATTGTATTATGTAGTTGAGTTTGCAGGAAAATTGTCACCACACAATCAATATTAATACAATGAAAGTAAAGCTAAAAAAAATCAGTATTTCCAGGGTCCAACATATTGGTGAAGATTTTGATTTTTTGATCTTAGAAAAGGAAGAAGTTGACAAACCTTTTCACAATGAACACAATAGTAAATAGTTTAGAGTTTGCAGTCCGTAGTTTTCTGTTGAAACTATGAAACACTGCCTTTTTAGTGCTAGAGCAAATAGAAAATATATGAACAAATAAGCATTCTGGGCATGATGTATGATCTAGAATAATATCTAGTATAATATATATATATATAAGTACTTATAAATTATATATAATTTATTTCTTATTTATAATCAATAATAACTCCACATATTATTTTGTATAACTCTCCAGTTTCTAAAACATCATATTCTTTATTTACTATTAAAGTTCAAACGCATTTTCTGGGTAGCATTTGAACCCTTGACCTCCAACTTTGTGAGAGGCCCAGAGCAGAACAGTATAGTACAAGCTGCAGTATACATAGCCTTGATTCTTGAGCCATAGGACTCTACAGGCTTTATGTTACTAAGATGTTTTATTGTTTGAAAGATAATGTTTTATTGTTTGATAGAGTTTATGGTGAAGCTTTAAATCAAAATATTGTCCCTACATTTGTATAGAGTTTATGGTGAAGTTTTAAATCAAATGTTGTCCGTACCTGTAGACAGTTCTGGAGAAAGGTCATGCCATCTGCAGCAGAAAATTATACAGGATGTGAAAATCAGCTTCTAGAATGTGGACTCTGATTCAGATGGAACATCTTACAATGGATCCTTCCATGATCTGCAACCATAGAATACTGTATGAACTGGTTTCAGAAGGACCCACATAGGTCAAGTGGGGAAGAGCTGCAATTTGGATCATGATAAATGCAATATATCTGGGATCACGCTCTAGCAAGGCCAGAGGGAACAAATAACCTGTAGAGTAGGTACCCACCCCATCACCACTTCACTAGAACCTCTACCAGCACCCATTTCCATGGCTTCACATAGTTTTTTTTTAAGAGAAGATGATGGAGACTCTAAAAAAATCAAGCTTGGTTCAAATATGGGTCAGCTCAGGAAGTGTGCATGACCCATAAGTTGTGCTGTTTTCTCACTGAGGAAGCCTTGAAAGACTGAAGCGATGACAAGAGATCCCACTGTGATGTAATGAGCAGATATTTGTTCTTCAATGGAGATAAAAGTAGAACTGGCACGTAGAACCTGTATACACAGACTTATGGTGATGAATGATGGCTTTGCTGTTTTGCCCATGGGTCTTAAGGGAGAAATAATACCAGAAAGATCAAGAAAAATAATGTGAAAGAGTTTTATAGATGAAGTTATTGTCAGGGAGGTAGAAGAGCTTTTAAATTTATATTTACTTCTACCTGAAATGATTAACCACAAAAAGGGCACTAAACATTTAGCTAGTCAGGATGACTTAGTTATTTGACATCAGCCAGCTTCTGTCATTTGCCACCCAGGCACCAACATGAGTCTATAAATGAGAAAATCACTGAGTCACAGATAGAGGCCATGCAGAGTGTGGCAACCTGGATTCCCATTCCCAGAGACTCATCCAGTTATTGCTACACTCCAGTGTTCAACCAATTATCCATCAAGATCAAAGTGTTTGTCCTTCAGGAGACCAACCATCGATTCAGTGACTAGCCAATTATATTGAACACTGAAAATGGAAGTGAGTTACTGCTCCTTGGATTGGCATTTATTTTAAGTATATGGGTTTGTCTTTCTAAGTGTCAGCACCTTGGTTAGTACTGTTCTCTGAGGAGCTAGAGTTTGTTCGCCCACAGCGTTCCACATGATGGCTTTGACTAAGACTAAAGGACCCACTCAACAGCAAGGGGGCAGGGGAGGATGCTAAATAGGTAAATAACCATAGCGGTACTTGGTCCTATTACATTCTCCATCATCCAGTAGTCACTTGGTCTGATAGAACATCAAACTGGTCTCTTAAAAAGGAAGCTGGAATTTTATTTTAAGAGCAATAAGGTGATCATGCATCTTTAAGGACAAAATAGACATCCTAAATTTGTGGACCAGCATACATTGCTCTGTTGGTAGTAGGATGAATAGATGGAACTAAGAGAAAAAAACAGGTAGAAGGAAGGAAGTTCAATTAACAAGGCACTAAATGACATGGATCATAATTTGTTCTTTTCACAGGTCTACATTTTGTTTTCTCAGGAGAGAGAATGTTCCCACCAGGGTATCTTATAAGGGTCTTGTTAATCTTAGTAGACTTAGACCCCTCGGTGATGAAGGCATGGGTCACTATAGCGGCCAACCATCTGGATCACACAAGGGCTAAGTCTGTGTGAAGGAAAACTTGAAATCAGGTGACAAGCTGGATGATGATGAGGAGGATGGCCTCAAGATAAACTATAGCAGCAGGACTTTAGTTTGTTTCATTAAAAATGATAACAAAACCTGTACTAGCCTGGTCTAGGCAAATACAAAAAGGGATTATTATGGATCTGAGTGGTACAAGTTGTGGACTGTAGTTGATATTCTGTTTATTTAAAAAAAAAAAAAACAAAAACCTCTTTACAGCTGACATATCCATCCTCCTTCTGTTAAAAACATCAGCTGCCATTTTTTTTTTCAAGTGTATCCTTCACTGTGAATTAACCTTGGCCACAGGAAAATGACTCCAGGAAAGTTACATCTCCTCCCATGGTGGCCTTCAGTCAATGTTTAGATGATGTGGTGCTACAAAGGCTAAACCACTGGCTTCAGTTTGGAAAGGAGTTCACATCTGAAAGATCACGGAAGCTCCACAGCTCTCTAAGACAGACTGAGTCCTCATTTGCAATTACATTGCAAATAACCCTCTTCCTCTGTCCAACTTTGGCTGCTTTCCACTTTCTTATAGTTACATTTCTCAAGGGACAAATTATTAAGAACACAATACAAATCACAAAAACTCATCCTTATTTATTGTATGTGCATGGGTGTGTACATTCTAAATAAAACCTAAGTATTTACTAAATACAAGTATATAAGCATAAACGTATATCAAAGCTAAAATACGAAGTAAACACACCCATATGTATATGTAAACTCTAAATATTTAATGCGTCTAAACTAAGTGCAATTATACACAAAATTGTAATATTCATTTCCTAGGGTGTTAAATAAAACTTATTATGAACTACATTGCTCAGTTATAGTTCAAGGGTACAATTTAAAGTAAAGATTTCAAACTCAGCTGCATGAATAAATTTAATTATAATGGAAAATGTACTGTATGTTGATTAAAATCTACTTTCAGTTAGTTGGTAGCATCTATTTATAAGTAAACTATATGTTAACTCATATCTCTATGAATTACAGTTTTATTGAACTTTTTTATAAGCTTTGGAGATCATTTAGTTTATATATACTTTTTTTTATAAGCTTGGAAGATCGTTTATATATAATTTTTGATGGCATTTGTTTTTCCTCAATTTTAAAGTAATTATTCTTAAAGAAATAGTAATAGCATGGTCTTTTGTCTATTGAAATATGTGTAACACCATTGTCTCCTCATATTCAAGTGCAGGGGAGAAAAGTTCAATTCCAAAATCATCTTAAAGTAATACTTAAAATGATTGCTTAAAATTATTTTTATCAGAATTGTCAAAAATCAATGTACTATGTGTTTTCATATTTCAACATTATCATTTAGTTTACTTTTAATCTTGGAAGAAATAATCAAAGACAAAAAATGGGATTTTTTTCTACTGAAATAAAAGCTTTAAAGTTGTTCTTCATCGTTTCACATCACATCGAAACTGTATTCACCATGAACTGGATAAACCATTGACAATTGAGTTCAGAGAAATCTTAGAATATCTGAGCTGGTCTAAGTCAAGTAGAATGCAAGATTCAGCAGAGCGGGAACAAAAGACCACTTTGGGGTGATGCCTGCTTTGAAATGGCAATTTCAGAAAACCCTGTGCCTGTATATGTGCCCAAACCATGTAGTATGCTAGTGTGAATAAATGCAGAGATTGTCCCCATCAGTACCTGCTCTGAATGTGAAGTTTTGTAGCCCTTCACAGACTAAATCTATTTTCTCCTCCAAGAGCTCTAAAATTTCCTGTTTGCCAGATATAATCTCACCGTATGAAAAATAATTCCAAGCATATCACCCTAAGATACTCCTAACTTTTCAATTACTAGGTAACTTTTGTTCTATAAAATATCACTCAAGAGCTACTGAAATTTCCAGTTCTGAAGTTTCATATATCTCTGAGAGATAAAGACACATTAGCTCCTCAAAGATCTAGTATTTAAAATGAAAAGAGCTAAAACAATAAAATACTTATGATTACCTTGTAAAATATGGTGGATTGACTTTAATATCACACATATCAAAATATCAATTACCAGTGGCATTATTATATACATTTACACTACATAGTATATATTATGCCTACTCTATATTGTGTATGTACTTTGTACTAAAAAACAAATATATGCATATATATATAATTTGTTTCAATCACTCATTTATGCATTTTTTTATTCAGCAAATATTTATTAAACTATTAATATAGATCAGATACCAGAAGCATCATAAGATCATGAAAACCATAGTAACTTCCCTCCTAAAGCTTATGATTCAGTAAGGATGATCAGAGATAATATTAAAGAAAGACAGTTGTGCATATTCTGCACTATATAAAATATTGACTTGCATTATCTAAAATAAGTTTCTAAACTCATTGGTAAATAATATAATTGAATCTTAGAAAGAAAACCACCTAGAGTCATTCATCTAACATATAGCATGAATCTAGATCCAAATTAATCTAGGAATTTATCCAATAAGCAACGTATATGATTATGCAGACACAATGAATATTTATTCGTCTTCCACCTGTCAGAAACTGTAACAGAAACAAATAGAGTCACTAAGACAAATTACCTGCCCTTTCAGAGTTTATCCTAGTAAGAAAGGTAAAGGACTAAAGTACATAAACACATAAATAATCTCCATGTAGAGATCAATTATGTACATAGAATGAAGGGGAAGATGTGGTAGAGAAGTAAGTGCAAAATATTATTTTCTGCAAAGTTGCCAGGAAACTCTTTAGGAGGATGTGATATTTGAAGGTTCTAAAAATCAAATAGGTGCAGAGGTATGTGGAAGAGATAAGGAGATAAGACACTGAAAGGGGAACAAATTCCCTGTGTTCAGGGACCATCAAGAAAACCAGTACTGATGAAGGTGAGTGAGGAGAATGAGTGGAGTTGAAGTGGTGGGCATAAGCACAGTTCAGACTTCTCTTCTGGTGAGTGTATTTGCGTTGACTCAAAGTGAGATAGGTGCCATTATTGATGATTGCTATATTCAGCACTATGCTTATGAATGTAAAATGAGTCCACGCTGTTGGAACAGCTATTGATCATAAAGGTGGAAGCGAAAAATGGAGTAAGAAAGACACATAATTAAAATTATAAAAAGCATTTTGTGTAAAATATTTTGTCAAAATATGTTTCTGTGGTCATGCCACATATATTTGTGTAAAACAAATATTGCATAGTACTAAAAAGAGTTTATGATGAAAACATGGAATTTAATGTAAACATTAAAAAGAAATAAAAACAAAATAACACATTGAGACAGTAACTGAACAGTGAAGATGGGGTCCCAGAGATATAGGAAAACCTTTCCATTCCTTTCCTTCTGGACTTCCAGCTGTGAGACAAGGAAGGAAGGCAGGAAATCTGAGGAAGCACATAGTTTAAGGCAACTGTCCTCTAAAAATGTGATCTGGATGAGCAATGCAGGCAGGAGGATTTCTCGAGTGCAGAAAGCTGGGGTGTGGGAGTAGAGGACCAGGCAAATTCACCAGCTTTGTGGTGGCACACACTCCCAGTGCTGTTCTTCCTTATATGGATAGTTGCTCCCCACCCCCTTATCCACCCGATATGTCACAAGATGCTGAGTAGATGATTGAAACTGAAGAGTTCCGAATCCCATATATCTGTTTCCCTATACATGCCAATAATAAAGTTTAATTTCTCAGTTAGATACAGTAAGAGATTAACATGCTGGAAATTTTAGCAATCTCAGTATATGATTTTTTTTTTCTTTCCTTATTAAAGTCAAAAACTTTCACTTCTTCACTTAAAGGAAGCACTTTGTGTTTGGATTGTGAGCAGGAAAGAAATTTCATCACACTACTCAGAACTGCATTCAATTTAATGATGGATTGTTCTGTCTGCGATTTTCCTCAGACCATGGGAAATGTGGAAAGCCAAACCAGGTAAAGAGGGATTGCTGAACTATTTATTCTCCTTATTCCACATAAGCCACTGCTTGAATTGCTATCAGCCTGCATTCTTCTGGCCATAACTTTTTGTTATAGAGGAAGGGGGGTGTTGGAGAGCAAACGTGTTGTTTTAAACTTTGTTTTTTATAATTCCCAATTCAAAACGTCAGAGAAAAAAAATATGGCTTTGGTTGATGTCCTGAGTGGCTAGCTCTATTAATGGCCCCATATTTCAGGTGATATGCTGTATAATATGATTGAAAAAATTCCCCCCCACTTCTATAAACATTGGGGAAAATTCTAATCCCTGCCACCTCATCACTAAGTGCAAAAGTGAATACTTACTTCCTTCTCATGTGTCATGGGTTATTGACTGACTGATTCAATTCCAGGCTGCACTTGCACTTGTGGGCTCAAGCAATTTTCCAGCCTGAGAAGTTTAAACTATGGGCGGTTGTAGACTACATCTAGGGACATGGATTATTTTGGTCTCCTGTTCTTGTAAAATTTATCTTGGTTTCCCTGGTCAGGAACTTGCTAGAAATCTTCCATGAAGCCAAATTCCAGAGTCTTCACACTTTTCTCTTTTTATGGTGTTTGTTGCTGTCGCTTGAGGACATTTTGGGGAGGCTGTAGAGATTCTCTGTGTTTTGTCTCCCAGGACCAGGTTATTATTGAGCTGCATCTTCAGAAGCATTCTTCAGGGATTAAAGAACAAAAGCAAGTGCTAATAAGTTTTATGAATATTTATGATATAATTCTCAGAAAAAAATGGAGAAAAACAAACAAACACATACACACAAAAAATCAGGACATTCATGCAGTATGATATGATGACATGACAGAATTTACTTGTGCTGGTTTGTAACACTTTTTATCCATTTACCTAAAAATATACTTTAATTATTTTGGAATTTTTGCACTGTATGAAACACACATGTATTTATTTTCTTTGAATATCTGGCAAGTTGTCAAAAAAATGAGTGATCTGTACTTTGCTCTGATTAGAAATTAAACTTTTATTAACTTTTTTACTGTTACACTGACAACTGATTCTATAATGTTCTACTGGTTAATTTGCATCAATACTACACTTGTTTTTCACAAATACAATTAAAATTTTTTAGAATATTTTCATATCCAAACAAGGACATTTTCACTTATTTTCTTTCCAAGTAGCTTTAATTTTTCTTGATAATTTTCTTTTCTTCTGAAAATAATCATCTTGTTTGTTTTCTTTTGGGGGGTACTAGGAATTGAATCCAGGGATGTTCAACCTCTGAGCTACATCCCCAGCCCTTTAATAAATTTTATTTTATTTGAGACAGAGTTTTGCTAAATTGGCAAGGCTGGTCTCAAACGTGTAATCCTCCTGCCTCATCCTCCAGAGTTGCTGATATTATACAGATGTACACCTCTGTGCCCCAATGAATATCATCATTTTAAGGTCTGTGAAGTTTCTGTTTTGACAGTGAATAAGGTTTAATTGAACATACAGCTTGATAGGGAAGTTAATGTGATTAAATTGGAATTATTTTCAGTCGTGGACATACCATATATCACCATTCCAAAAATTAGTTTATTTTTTGTCTTTCACTCATTTTTTTTTTACTTATTCATGTACAACTTATTCATTTCACATTAAATTTATTCCTCATAGCTTCATTCACTTAGGCACCACAGATATAGATATATATATATCTTTGATTCTTCTCTGCATCATTTATAAAAGGTTAACTCAGCTGGGCACAGTGGTGCATACTAGTAATCCCAGAAAATAGAGAGGCTAAGACAGGAGGATCAGAAGTTCCACATCAGCCTCAGCAAATTAGTGAGGCCCTGAGAAATTTAGTGAGACCATGTCAAAAATTAAAAAGGGTTAGAGGTGAAGGTCAGTGGTAAAATGCCTCTGAGTTCAATCCCCACTTCAAAAAAAAAAAAGTTAACTCAAGAGTTTAACTTTGCACCAATTAAATGTTATTATATACAAAATACTACAATGGGTTTAAATTTCTTAGCTCTTGAAGTATATATATATATTTTTTTTTCACATGCCCATGTATTATATATTTAAGTTTTATTGTTACTTTGCTAAAACAACAAAGAATAAAATAACAATTCCAGGAAAGAAGTCTATGTCCTTCTTTCTTGTTATTAGTCAATGACCTCAGTGAAAATCATTATCACCCTAAGAGGTGGTAAATGGGTTCCTGTTGTGTAAATAATCAAGGGACAGTAAGGTAAGCTAATGAAGCATTTGTGATGTTTCTGAATTTTGAAATGCAGCGACTTCATATTTTTAGCTTGATTATTTTTTAAAGATTTTTCTTTTAAGTCACTTGGATTGAATTTTGTTGAGAAAACATGCTGAGACATTGGACTTGGCTACATTTAGTAATGAAGATTATTTCAATTTTCAAGATCATTTAAAGGACTAATTGCAATATTTAGTGGCTTGCTGTGTTTCTTGTTATTATAAGTTCATTTAATTATTGGTCCCCTATAAATTGTAAATATTTATAAGAGGTAGATAACCATCTGTCTAAGCTACATTGCTAAAGCCAGCAGAGTGAATGACATAATAATAAAGGACACAATCCTCAAAATCAAATAAGTCTTAAAAACCTCTGTCAGTGAATTTTTCTCTTGTTGCAAAGCAAGGCCAATCCCCAACCCAAAATAGCTGCAGATGTCCTCAATTACATTTGTGTGTGTGTGTGTGTGTGTGTGTGTGTGTGTGTGTGTGTTTATGCTGAAAAGACTTCACACAGATTGTTCAGAGTAGCAGAAATGAGGTTATTAGTGGGGATAGGAATGGAAAAGGGGGAGCACTCTTATGGAAGAGATGGATCCTCTCAGAGAAGAGAGGGGTGATGTGCTTCTTCTGCCTACAAATTTTATTTGTTGGGGAGGGGAGTGAGTTAAGAAAGTTTCTAGAGAACCCCATGAGGTTCACCTCTTGACATTTCACTGACAACAAGATTGCATCAGACTTCCAAGTCTCTACTCTATCTGGTCTTACCCCAAGGTAATGAGATTTTAATATTATAATGATATGCTAAAGATACAAGGCCACCCTGGGTCACTTTGGCCAGTACTAATTAGAATTTGTTTTCGAATTTGATGGTTAGGGGACTTTGCTTTTAATTATCCTATCTCCCCATGTTCAGGAAACTGGACTATGTGAAGGCCACAATAGCCCCCCTCTTCATGGTACCTGTGTTCTTCACATTGGCAGGGAGAAGCCTTTGGGGCTGACATTTCTTCTGAAGAATACAGGTTGTTTACTGAAGAATATAGCTTATCTTATTGATTTACCCCCAGAACTGCAGATAAATTGCTTTTTAAAAGAAAGCATGTGGGGATGAACACAGTATGTCCAGTTTATAGAATTATACCCTCAACCTCATGTCTATCAGTTATTTACTTTAACCTAAAAGTTATAGTCCCAAATTAGGTTGATTAGAAAATTTCTTTTTACATAAATACATTATCAGGGAGAAAAATCAAAGTTACACTATTTTGCAGAAGAAATTACATTTTTTTCATTCCCAAGAATAACATTAAAGAGTGATATTGGTTATAGGTTTTCCATTCTTCACAGAACAGCCATTATTATTATTCAGGAACTTGCATTATCAGCATCACCTAGCAGTATTTTATGAGGAATGTTGAATTTCTGGCACCACTCAGAGTGGCCGAATCAAAAACTCTGGGGGTGGCAGAATAATGTATTTCCATCACACCTACAAGTGATTCCAAAGAACACTAAAATTTCAGAACCAATGGGCAACAGTGTCTATCCACTTCCAAATGGGGCAGACATTATGAGGGATGATAACATCAATGGACATGAAACCAAGAATGGAAGATCCAGTGTTACTTGTGAAAAAAAAAAAAAAAAAAGAATGGGATGAACAAAAAAAATACATGTTCTACTGTTTATTTATTCTATTGTTGTTAAAATGTGTTAACATTTTATTCCAGTGAATATAAAATAACAATCATTTCTTCAAAAACCATTATTGCTAATTCTCAAAGTAGTTTTCAGTTTTCTCAAAGAAATAGCAGAAACATACTAATTCCCAAATAAAGAAGCAGACCTATCTATTCGATGGACAGGAAGATTCCTTGAGTGATATGGAGGCAATGCTTGGAAGATTAGGGTACTCTGAAACTCTTCCCCCTTCCCAATGTCATTAAAATTCAATCCAGAGGTTTTTGTTTGCTTTTTTTTTTGTAAGAATAGCTCAAAGGACCCATGAAACTTGAACACAAAAGAAGCTTCTTTTCATATGGGAATATTTTGGTGTATAACCTAAGCTGAATTGGTTGGTCAGCCATCATATCTCCTTTAGTAATATTCTTATTCATAAATTCCACAAATCCTCACACTTTTCCTCTCAAATGTGTTATTAAGAAACTGATTTTGACTTTATTGTTATATCCTTAGACTGATAAACAGCAATACCTTTGTATTGAGTGAATATTACATGAAATACCTTGATTCTTATACAGCTACTGTAAAATTTTAAATTTGAATACTTTTATTATTGAGTATTTCTAGTATTATATTATTATCATTCTCCCCTAAGATTTATTGGAAAGTAGTTTTTAATGATCTTACCATTTAATCACCCATTTTACTCTATGTCAATAATGATGTAGGGACAGTTACTATCTCCCCTCTACAAACGAGAAAACTGAGACAGTAGTTTTGTAAACTGTCCAAGGTCATTCAGTAATGAAGCTGTGGAACCAAAATTTAAACTCAGCAGAATTGCTTTGGAATTCAGGAAAATTGCAATTGGACAGTCAACCTTAGAACCCTTAAAATCTTGAATTATTTTGTTGTTTACCAGGGACTGACAATTTATTGGGTTGCTATCAATTGAAGTTTTAGAAATATTTGCATCTTTAAAGAAGTAACTAAGTGATTAGTTATTAAATTTTCATGAATAAAATATTCATTCTTATAGTTAAATAATTATTTTGCATCTTTAAAACAGTAATATACTTTGACATTATTATATAAACCTTAATTTTCAATGGGACTATATACAATACACATTCCAAGTAAAAACTATTATTGAAAAAGATGAAACTGGAGCATAGCCTTGAAATCCCAATGCTGAAGTGATTTCTGATCTTTTATAAAGTACATAAAAGGAACTAACAGCTGATTCCATTCACAAAATTACCAACATGGTGGTTCAATTGCAGAAAACTTCACAATCAATTCAGTCCAATGAGAAGAGGCCCATCAATCAATCATCCAGACATTTAATCAAAACACACAATGAAAAATCTATCAAAACAAGGATCTGAAAGGAATTGAACTTTGATTACTTGAACACCAAAGGTGTGTAAGGTTTGAGAGCTGAGTTGCCTATATGTCAAATAAAAGCAGCCTTTTTTTTTTTTTCTATGAACTGAATTGCCTTGGGTGATTCAGAATGGAATTTGTATCAACCTATCAATTTTCTAAAAAGCAATTATTTCTCCCCCAAAGTTTACAAATAATCAAGTATAGAAGGGAAAAACAATATAATACATATTTTGTTTTTCAAAAATTCTGTACAAACTTGTTACATAGAGGAAAAAAAGAGTCAAATTACTGAATGTCAAATACACATATATCAAATCAGAAACAAGATGAAATAAAATTATACCAGCAAAATTGATTTCTGACATATTCCTTTAGCCCAGATTCAGGTATCAAAGTGTGCTCTTCCTTATTTGAGTTTCTGGAACACTCCCACAGATTTCTTTACAAGATACAAGGCTTCAGGAACATTAACACTTACCACCACTTCAAGTTCACTAAACAGTACTTTTTTAAATTATGAAATACTTTATTTTAAATGAATAAACAAATTCCACAAACAATTTAAAACATCTGAATTAATGTAACTGAGTATCTAAAATTTATATTGATCATTTGATTTTAAACAATTTGCATTACCTAAAACCAATTGAGTAAATATTCACCATTTGAGTAGTAGATAAAAACTGGAGGCTTTGGACTTAAATTGAAAATATAGTGTGAAAATGTACTGTCTCACATTGATAAATGATTGTGTTATATCTTGAAAAATATGAATAACAGTGCTTTCTAGTTCGATTTTATTATCTTGCAGTGGGGTCAATATCACCTTGCAAATGATTTCAATTCCTCCTATGAAAAATTAAAGCTTGAATGGTTAGACCTATTAAAGACAATTATGAAAATCAACTACGTTTCTAAATCTGGGCCAGTATTTGAAGGCCCATCAACCACTTCCAAATTTTCTGGAAATCAAATCAGAGAATTTCATCAAAAAGTATGGCCAGTAGTGTTTTTTTAAATCACTTCTGTCACCCAAACTGGACAACAGAGAGCAAAGAGTCCTGACAAGCTCCTTTGCTCATGTGACCAGGTAATGCCTTTTTTATTTTTATTCAGAATTTTTACTGCTGTTATGAGAGCAATTTGAGGGAAAAAAAGTTGATTTGGGAGCTCATGGTTTCAGAGGTCTCAGCCCATATACAGTCACCTCCACACTTTGGGGCCCAAGATAAGGCAAAACACAATGAAAGAAGAGTGTGACGAAATAAAGTATCTCAGAACATGGCACCAGGAAATGGAGACAGGGGTTGGGGGAGAATCCCCTCATATGGACAAAATATATAACCCAAAGGCAACCCTCAATGACCCACATCTTCCAGCCATGCTACCACCTACAATTGCCACCCAGTTAATTCCTATCAGGGGATCTATTCATTGTTTAGGTTAAGATTCTCATAATCTAGTCATTCCACCTCTTAACTTCCATGCATTGCTCACACATGTACTTTTGGGGGACATCTCATGTATAAACCATAATAGTCTTCAACCAGAAAAGCTTTATTTAAACTAGCATCATTTCTGCTTGGTCATTGGCTGTTCCTGATACCTTGAAGATTGAACACTTCAGTATAAGGCTCATCCTCCACATTTCATTCTTATTACTAGTGTATTCTTGAATACAAGGTGTTACAACAGCTTTTAAGAACAGCTTCATTCATTTGCTATTCAGCCAATTATAAAATTTTGCTAATAACATTGTTTACTTGAAATTTGCTAAGAGAGTAGATTTTAAATGTCTTCACCATATGCAAATACTCACATACATAAACACACATGAATAGTGATAGACTTTTTTTGGATAATTATTATGTAATGAATATGCATGTTAAATCATCAAATTGTAAACCTTAAATGTATACCAATTTTCTTTTTAAATTATACCTCAAAAAATAAAATATAAATAAGACAAATACATGTATTTTTTTAAAACAAGATAGACACAATGACACTGCTGAAAATTATCCAGTGTAAAAGACATCCAAAAGTTTTAATTAATGACCCCATTCTAAGCTTTGTCTTTCCTCTACTTATTTTTGTAGGCATTTACCTCCCTATTTTCTCCAGTAAACATTGTTTATATATCCATCCAGATCACAGGAATGACCTGAAAATTTTAGAGGCTATATCCTAGTAAACTTGTAAGAACACTGTACTTTACCAATGCTTGGAAAGCATCCTAGTGAGAGGACATCAATGAAGAGAAAATTGCATGTAAGGCAGTCACCCATGATTCAAGCTGCTGAAGAAGTAAAGTGAATACAACCACAACAGAGGTCTTACTGCAGTCCTCTGCCTGTGATCTCACCAAAATGTTCTGCATCTACATTAATATCATAGGATTTATATTTTAAAGAAAATTAAATATTCTCTACCTTTCTTTTAGTAAAGAGACATCCAGAGAAGCTGAACCAATTGTCCAAAGTCTCTCCTCTCACAACTAATTGAAAACAGAAAAAAAAAATAGGTCTTGTGATTTATCTAAGCGTCCTTTTTTATCCTCTTACTCTTTCTTTCCTCCTCCTCTTCCCTACACCCCTATCTCTCATAATCATATTTCTGTATATGGTAATTTGTTTATTTTTCTGTATTCTTAGAGAACACACTAGAATTAATGTCATATTAAAATCAAAGTAAATTTTCCACTCTGCATTTACTGTGGGTTTCTCCTTTGTCTTGAAGCCTTCTTTAATTCCTTTATGGATTGTTTACTAGAAATATCTTCCTATGTCAACCTTGCAAAAGGAAGCCCTAATCCAGATCCAGCTATGCACCAAAATTTCTCAAAGAATCACTATGTAATGAATAATCTAAATTCCAAAATAACTGTCAGTTTCAGAGGATGAGCACCTGGATTTAGAATGAATTCTATCATACTTTCTAGGTTAAATATTGAGGTCAGAAAGCTAACATAGGTTCTTGGTACCTTGGCATGCAAGTATAGGAAGAAAAGAATCACTATATCTGTACTGTAGAAGATCCCAAGGAGGAAAGTTGCAAAACAAGTGAAATAAAAAAACAGAAAATGCTAATTGCTCTATTTCTTTCAGGATGATCAGTTTTGGTTGTAGAATATAAGGCCTTTTCTACATTAGGGATATAAAAAAATAGAAGAAGAAGAAGCACTTTGTTCTTCCACAGAGAAAATGAAAGAGGACAAACCAGAAATCATGCGGATAAAGCCAGTTGAATGGAAGAAGTTTCATGCAATGGTCTATGTACCATCTTCTCCAGTTAATTTTATACACTCATAAAATCCTTGAGAAATTTTATTCTTGAAGCAAAAGATGTAGATCCTTCACCAAAATTACTACCTGGCTGAACAGTGAGATATGGGAACATGAACACTAAAACAAATAAGTGCCACCAACTACAGAATTCACAGGACCTGTTCTGAACTGCTAAAGAATCATGCTGTTGAACTGTAGTCAGTTCTCCATGAGACAGAAAATGCCCCTCAGGGAAAGAAGCAGATTTCCCTCAAAAGCTTCCCCCAATTGTTAAATTTCTCTATTAGTTGAACACTCATTTATTTTATCAGAAATGGCTAGGGATGTGAGTTCCAGAGGCAGTCTCTCCAGGTGTGAATCCTGACTCTACCCCTACCTACCTGGGAAATAATTAATGCTCTTAAGCTCTTTGAGCCTCTGTAAAATGCCTTTTAGGCATTTGAAAAACTCATGCAGTACATTAAAATGCCTGGCACACAGTAGACTAGATACACATTAGCTACTATCACTAATAATAAGTTTTCCCACAGACGTTCTATGGCTACCATGCTATGGGAAATTTCACAGACAGGTTTCTGGTCTCACAACCTCATTCAGTTTTGTAGCTAGAACCGAAAAACACTTGATGACAGATTACCCCTGACTACTTAGCAGTGTCACACTGCTACCATGTTGTCTACCTTCCAGCCTGCTGCTTCCTTTATCCCTGACATAGTAAACATAATGAATTCTTCCATTCTGTCTTCTCCCTTTGAATGTGCCTCTGTTTTACCCATAAACAACATTGTCCAGTGTTTCCAATGCCAGTGGATAGAACTGAAACATTCATAATATTCTTTTGGATCAACCTTACAAGAGTAAAAATAATCTAGCATCTATTTGCCATTTGTCTTATACATTCTTTTTTTAAAAATTTTTTATTAGTTGCTCAAAACATTACAATGATCTTGACATATCATACATTTGATTCAAATGGGATATGAATTCTTATGTTTCCACGTGTACAGATTGCAGGATCACATTGGTTTTACAGCCACATTTATACATACAGCCATACTAGTGTCTATTGTACTCTGCTATCCTTCCTATACATTCTTAACTGTCTCCAATTGATATTTTCTTTTAGGCATGAATTCTCATTTATAGTACCCATCTCTTCTATTTTCTTTCAGTAATAATCATATCATAAAAATTGTCCATTTCACCATGTGCATGGTACACACCTGTAATCCCAGAGGCTCAGGAGGCTGAAGCAAGAGGATCATGAGTTCGAAGCCAGCCTCAGCAAAAGCCAGGTACTAAACAACTCAGTGAGGCCTTACCTCTAAATAAAATAAAGAATAGGGTTGGAGAGGTGGCTCAGAGGTCAAGTGGTCCTGAGTTCAATCTCTTGTACTCCATCTCAAAAAAAAAAAAAAAAAAATATTGAGATCTTCACCAGACCTAGGAAATTTTCTTCAGTTCCTCCTTAGCTAATATTTTATCATTTTATTTTTCAAATGTATAGTCTAATAATCTTTCTTCTCATTTACATTATACAATTCCTTGAAATCTTTTTTTTTTTTAAATTGGTGATTAAACCCAGAGGTGCTTAACCACTGAGCAACATCCTAAGACTTTTATATATATATAATTTATTTAAAGACAGGGTCTTGTTAAGTTGCTTACGGCCTTGCTAATTTGCTGAGACTGGCTGTAAACTCTTTTATTTTATTGAGATTTTAGACACACTTAAAAAAACAATAAAAAAAGCCATTTCTTTGTGAATGTGTATGTGCACACATGGGCACACATATATACTTCCTCCTTGTTCTCTTTCCATATCTGTGATATGAGACATTGTGGATCCACACACCCTTTAGAAATTCTTTTTCCTGTTGGTTTCTGTGACACTGACTTTTCTCCCTTTCTCCCATCCCCTCCAACATGAACAGTAGTAGAGAGTCATAAATAGTTCATAGTAAATTTACTTCTCATTTTGCTTACAAGGTTTATTCTTATTTTGATAACTGCATTTTCTTTTTTAGGTTAGTGCAGGTTATCAGTTTGATTTATTCTTACATTTTGATATTAATCATTGAAAATATTTAATATGACTCTTTGTCACTAAATATTTGGTTTGCATATTTGTTATCTTTCATTTCCTCTAAAATTGGAACTCTGGATTACCTATTTGTAGTTAATGAACTACATATTTTTCAGGAAATGGTATGCCATTCCTGTGGGAAACATGACCCAGAATTCTGACAGTTCACTTCCTGAATGCTGACTGTGAAACCTAAGTTTCAGAAAACACTGACCATTCCAAAGAGGCATTTAAGCATGGTCTACATAACTAGAAGACTGGTATGCCTGGCAAAACATCAAGAACCAATGAAATCAATGAATATTCAGTTTTCATTTATGTAATATTTTAAGATTATAATAAAAATGTTAGTATTCATCACTGTAACAAAAATACCCCCAAATTAACTTAATAAAGGAAAATATTTATTTTGCCTCACAGTTCCAGAGCTTTCTGTCTATAATTGTTTTGGGCATGTGGTGGCACAAAATATCATTATGGGATCACAGCTGGGAAGCAAAACTGCTTTTCTTATGGCAAACCCAAAGCAAAAGTGGAAGAAGGGGTTAATTTCTCAAAATAAACTTAAAAGGGCTTCCCCTAATGGCCTAATTTCCTTTCACTATGCCCCATCTCTTAAAGGTTCTGCCAGCTCCCAATAGCACCATAGACTGGGGACCAAACTTTCAATACCTGGGCCTTTAGGGCACATTTCAGATTCAAACTATAGTAAAACATAAAGGAATGTTGCACTTCCCATTTTTTGAATTTAGGGGGAAATTTCATGCATTATGTTTATGTGTTGTCAAAGATTTCCAGGGAAACACAAAACTTTCACATAATCCTAATATAAGTTCATTAAGTCTCATTCTATCATTTTATCACTGAGGAGGCATAAATATCTCAAGGTCCTTCTTTTAGTTTACATTCTGGCTGGTTCAGTTTAGTGTCCTGTGATTAAACAAGAGTGGCTTCCCTAAAAATGAAAGCCATAAGCATTCTTAAGTATTTATATAGAAGAACTGTATTCTTAATACAGTTCTTCTATAAAGACACTGTTGATATTTTATTTTGTCAAGGGACTGTAGCTAATACACGAGATTTTACTCTTTACTTTTAATTTTGTATAAAAAGATAGAGAAAACAGAAGAGGAGACTTGTAGGAGAACACATATAATACAAATGGAATTTCATTTGGCTTACAAAGAGAATAGATAAATGAGAGCAATACTCAGAGTAGGGGTAAAGACAATGCTATACAATTTAATGCAATCAAAAGGAAGTGTTTGCAAAAGAAAGCAGTAAACAGAATAATAATATAAAATTTATTTGAGTATCCTTATTCTCATGATAATAGGGAATAATGAGTCAGAGACAGTATACATTGACTTTCTATAAGAGGTATAACAGCTCAGTGAAAAAAGTACTTTTTTTCATGGTGGGTCTTGTTACCCACAAAAGAATTGTTCACCAGGAACATTGATCAAAGTAACCAATAATATCAATAGAAAGACTATTGATCTAAGAAAAGCATTTTGATATTTTTTCTGAATTTTAAAGTAAAATCCAAACATATGGCATTTTAATAACATGTTCTTTAGTGAAACACTAAGGCATTATATTGGGATCATGAGGAAGGATCATGAAAGGAATGTCCAGTTATTTGATGCACTTACTGAATGATAAAGTATCATTTTAGACAATCACTCTCCAATTGAATAGTATCTCCATTAGTGTTCAGAAAAGAATGATTGGTGTGGTTACTAGATTGAGGCCAGGCGCATGACTAGATCCTATGTACTTAAGAGAGTCAATGGAGTTGCATAAAAGGAAAGAATTTTCTCAGAAGGCAGTTGTTGGTGAGTAAACTCATTGAAACTTTCGATATCATAAATAAATGTTTGCAGCTTAGAGCACAGGAAAAGTTCTTTGGTTATTTTGAAGAGTAATGTATATGTCTCAGTTAACTGCGGGGGTAAAGTCTGTGTAATTATAACTGTAAAGTCTATGTGTAATTCTTTGAAAAATGATGGATACTTCATGAGCAAATCCAATAGTTTAAAATTCATGAGCATGTTCACTATGAGTAGAATTCCCTGCTAGAATCTAATTGAAGTTAGGTTTTATTAGATCCTTAGGAATGTGGGTAAATTGAGCTTCATTTGTTACTCTACTTCTTACTTTTGTGGAAATATGTGACTTTGAGAAAATTTGGTTAAACACGTGTGAGTTTCTGTTGAAAAGTGATCCCAATTTTAATAGCTAATGGGAATTTTCTTTGAAGAGTTGCTGAATTTGGGTCCTAGAGAAGATCTAAAAAAAATTAAAAGGAGACTTCTGCTTTTTTAAAAAAAAAAATCTACCTACATCTAAAAGGATTTTAAATTGCTCTTCCATGGAGAGTGTTTGCTAGTCAGTAGAAAATGGATTTGATTTTTCCTTTGATGAAGTAACTTAGAATTTTTTTGATGTGCTGAGAATATAAAACTCAGTAAGGCAAGTAATTCTTTCACAACAGGGTTTTTCCAAACAATCTGTTTTTGCAGATTTCTATGCAGGAGTATTTTCAATAATGTAATATTTTTGTAATGTCCTTTCTAGTATTCATCAATCTAAACTAAGTTGTCATTTGATTAGAAAATATTTTGGCCTATTTTAAAGAAAGGTATGCCAAAAAAATCCAAGATCTTTGCTTTGAGATTTATTTCTTTATTTATTTTACTTGGGGCTTTTATATAGAATAATAAATATTGTTATGATATATGATATCATTAAATCTGTAATAGAGGAAAATTAAATTTAAAAATTCTTGGGATTAGATACTGAGCTTCACAATTAAATATCCTTCCAAGTAGCAATGCGGCATAATAAAAATATAATAAAAGCATTGCTTCCTTAGAAGTTGTTCTCTAGAATTCTTATATTATTTTGAAATATATCTGTATAAATACATACATAAATCAACTTATAAACTATTTAAATTCATTATGTATAATAATTAGTGATTATCAAATTAATGAGATAATTAAAATAATTAAAAATTTTAAAAATTTGAATATTATAGGACATGCTCAGTACTTAGTATTAACTGAAAAAAGAGCAATCATACAAGGACATTTGAATAATAGTTAACTCTAGAAACAGAATTGTCCTTTTACCTTTGCTTTTCTCTATGATTTTCACTTCTAACATGGTGCACTTATAGCTTACCATATTAAGAGTTGTGATCTTAGGTTTGTTGCATTAAAAACAAAAATCTTACTTACACTTTTTTTAAAAAAAAATATTATATAGCCACAACTGCTGTATTAAGCCACTTGGTCTTATATATATTCATGCATTTCACCTTAGAAATGACTCTGGTATGTTTTTAATATTACAGATTGTGGTTCATGTGGAATTAGACAGGCATAGTGCTGTGTTCATCTCAGTATATTGTTCACTTACAAGAACACTCAGATCTGGGTTGAATTCTGCAATCACAGTTCTGTATATGCTCAAGGAAGTGTATATGTTGGGGGTGATGTGTGATTATTTGACAAAGGTACTATGGGGAGTAGTGGCTGGGGTGCAGGGGAATTTGAGGTTTGAACAAATATGTTTTTTCTATTAATAGGCACTTTTTAAAAAAAGCTATTAAAATATTTCTACAACTCAAAAACGCATTTCTGTGTACAGGAATATTTATTTGGATGGAAATCCAATGCAGACAACAGACAGGGAAGAGGGTGAGGGGAAATGGCTGCCATGAAAAATACAGTACATTACTCAAAATTACAGGTATTAATAAAGCATTAGAAAGGAATTTTAATTGACAAAATGTATTTGAAGAAAAGAGGACTGTATTTAAAGAGCCCACATTGCAAACTTTGACAGTGATAGCCTTGGTTAACTTAATTATCAATAAATAACACATTTCAGGCTGACACTTCTTAAAATGTGCACATTTTCCACATAATGCCTGAACAAACTAAAAGTATAATTGTTCAAATGTGACTTTAAAATATAGCAGAGAAGTATGGGGAATTAGTAAAGTTGGATCTGCTCCACTTTGCCTGAACCCACTTATTCTCCTGCTCAATTTTGGAAAGCTTTATCTTCCCAATAAAAAGAATGGGTGTGTTTTTGATCTCTGTGAGCTGCTATTTAAATTCATTTTCTGTGAGGCCTAATTTTAAAGATGATTTTTAACATCATGTGCAGAGTGTAAGAACAAGAATTATACTCATTCTAAATCACAGGATGAATTTATATTTTGTTTATAAAGAGTATTATGTGAAAATATCACTCATTATAATATTATTATTCTAATATTTCTAAGTTACATTCACACTTATTACAAGCATGCTTTAATTTTTATATCAACCTAGTAGGAATGCTGGATAGTATTAATTTGCTCATGTAGTTTTTTCCAACATGTCTGGTTTATCCCATTTTTCCTTTCATGATTTTTAGTTATTATGGACATCACACAAAATGTAAGATTGTGCCTCATAGTATTGTATTCTTTGCTTGCTAATGCACAATATCTACAGCAGGTATAAATAAAAGTTGATTAGAAAGTGTGTTACCTACCATCTGGAAGTCCAAAATCAGGCTTCAATGAATAGCCTTCCACACTTACAGATTCTAATATCCTGGCTTTTTATGATAATTTTCTAAGGGCAAATCCAGTTCATAGTTTTCTTTTTTTCCTTTTACTCCATTAACCTATTGCAGTTTTGATTTCAATTACCTTGTAATGCATATAAAAATAAATTACAGAGAGAAAATATTACAGAGAGGTTTAACAAGTTAATGGTAAATTAAATGCACTCTCCTTTTCATTATGCAAATTTGCAATGCTGTGGAACATTTAGCACTCTCTCCTGGATAGCATTCAACATTTTATATGCAGATAAGTCAAAAGCTCTAGTGAACTTTTGCCTTACCCCTGCATTAATACAAGAAATAAGTACTGAAATTTTTCAATTGCTTTACCAATCTTTAGATAGGATAAAAGCCAATTCATTATTTCATACAGAGCATCCATTTCTAGTCATGTCAATCAAGATGTTTCTTCTGGAAGAAAAAAAGAGTATCATGTTTGGGGACAAGCAAAGATATGAAACTTTAAAATTTAAACTTTTTAATGCATTCAATTATTTTCCTGTTAAATTGACTCTAAGATCATTGAGCAAGAAAACAAGCATAATTTTTCTATTGTAATCAATAAATATCACTTTCTTATTTTTCAATAGTTCCCGCTTACCTGCTTTAATTCCAGCTGCCTCAAAATGAGGAATCCATTTCTGTGTATTAAAGTTGAAATTACACAAGCTACAGTTGTTTTAACAAAATAAGCAAATTAACCTTATTCTAAGTCTATTTCCCTCAAATTGGTTTATAGCTTTAAATGCAGAAACATCTTATACTCTGCCATCAATACTTGAAAGATTTTGGTTCTGATAACTTGAATATTTTCTGTGTACTTTCAATTAATTTCTTAATTTAATCTCAAATGCTTTCCTAGAAATTCAAATGGCTTATAAATATAATAATGAAAATTAGTATATTCCGAGGTAAAAGTAGAACAAGAAGCACGTTGTATCATAGATACATTGAATGAAAAGAGAGAAGAAGAAGGAAGGAGGGAAGTAAGAGGAGAGAGAGAGAGGAAAAGGAGAGGGAAGAAAGAAAGGAAAGAAGGAAAGATAGAACAGAAAGGGAAGAAAGTTTTCAATGTTATATTTCATTTGTATAAACAGGTGCCCACGGACAGATAAATGTAAATAATGACTGATTTAGACAGGGTCTCTCTAAATTGTACAGAATGGACAAATCTAAGGTTGGCCAGAAGTTGGTCTTTCTAAGTTCAGAGACAATACCATCCCATCATAGTTTTTCTCCTTTCTCTAATTTCCGTGGTTTGGACATCATCTTCTTTAGGCAGATTGCTCTGTATGCCTACTTCATACAGCACCATGTTGAAGAAGCGTGGATCTCCATAGTACCTTTTTGACTCCTTGCAGTTTTTTAGAGCTATCTAAGGTAATAAAGTCTACAGCTTTATATATCACTTTGAATTTGAATTTTGATAATCTTATAAACCTGTATCACATTCTAATTGGCAAGGTGAGAAGTATAACCAGATAGGCATAAATATATGAGTATCCAGCCAAAATATGTTTGAAAAGTAAATCTTCTACCTGTAAAACACTTGAAAGAGAATGTAAATCTCCAACCTTCATGCTAAAAAGTATCGCTTAAAAACATGATAGTAATAATTTTTCATTGAATTATTGTCAAGTTTTTATTAGTTGGATAATATGGGTTATTTTTGTAATTCCCTGAAAGTAGTTAATTTTTGAAGAGACTTTATTAACATTAATGATGAAAAGTTCATGTTCAATTTCTTTTTGTTGTGTGTATGTGTGTGTGTGTGTGTGTGTGTGTGTGTGTGTGTGTGTGTGTGACACTAGGGATTGAATCCAACAGTACTCTAATTTGCAATCCTTTTTATTTTGATACAGGGTTGCTCTAAGTCCTTGAACTTGCAATCCATTTGTCTCAGCTCAAGTCACTGGGATTTACAGATGTATACTACTACATCTGGCTCATTTATGTTTATTAGCTAGATTTTATGCACAACATAGTTTTGTGCAATGATCAGCTATTTTTATAGAGTTTTAAGTTTCAAAAGTAAATTCAGGATATCAGTGTTTATATTTTCTGATATAGAGTAGAAGTTCTACAAATATATGCTACTTGAAAACTAACCTGTTACAGTTACATGGAAGTTCAGGAAAGGCATGAGACTCCTGGGATAGAAACAAAAGTTGTTTCTTTCTTTGTTTCTTTTTTTTTTCCTCACAGCAACAAAAGTTACTGGAGTATTAGCATGTCTATGTCAGTTCCTTGAAACCCAGATCTCATAAGGAACACTAGGTTCAATATAGATACCTACACAAATTGTGTGCTGCATTATTTAGGGATGTGTAGTAAGGGGAATTTGTCACTTTACATCAGTGATCAAGTCTGCTTTTTCCCAGAAAAGAAAATGTTACTTCATCCCTCAAAAACAACCTATGGAATTGTCTAGGTAAAAAGTGGCCTAGGGCTAGGGTTGTAGCTCAGTATTAGAGTACTTGTCAAGTATGTGTAAGGCACTGGATTTGATCCCCAGCACCACATAAAAACAAATAAATGAATAAAATAAAGGCATGTGTCTATCTACAAGTAGAAACATTAAAAACAAAAAAATGGCCTTACCAAGTTACCATACCAACATCATTAATTCTATACTTCATAATAAAAACTTATGTTTCAGACTATATTATAAAGTATGGAGTATATATACCATTCTTTTAGCATTAACATCTCACTTGCTCTTTCTTCTGATATTTATGCAAAGTAGTTGAATATCAAGTAAAAATTAAAGAGGTACACTAAGAATTCTCATACTTATCAGAATAAGGCAGCATGATTGGAAATTCCCTACAGATTGTAGTCTATCTGGTTGGAGGAGGCATACTGCCCAAGAGGTTCAGCAACAATTATGTTCTAACACTATATAGGGATATTCCAAAGCACCATCTAAATGTAAGCAGTCCAACTTGGTAACATAATGTCTCCAACAAGTTATTGAAATTCAGCAACAGGATTTGCAGGTCACTTTGCTATCTAGAAGTAAAATTAGGTGATCAGGAGAGGCTTCCATACCCCCAAAATGAGACTAAAAATAACAAGGCATATGTGTAGTATCCAATGGAACCTGGTACAATATATAAGTGACTGCAATGGAAAAAGTAATTGCTCCTATAGGTTCCCTGCTTAAGATCAGGAGAAAAGATTTATTCATAGAAGAGGAAAAAATGTACAGTGATAGACAGAGCTTCGACTCCAAAACAGCACAGCGAACCAATTCCTGAATCAATTTCAAGCAATGGTGAATCACAGCATAAAACTTGATTCCTGTGGTGATACCTTATATCTGACCTGAGAGGTGAACCCTCATAAATTCCCAGCACCACTCAGAAAGTGAAACTTTTGTTGCATAAGATTCTTACCTCAATTCCAGACTGGTCAAGATTGCTACGTTGAGGTTAACAGTGAGTTTCATTTTTTCCCCCTTAGTCAAAGCCACTTAAAAAAAAAAGAAGATTCAAATATATTTATTTGTATCTACTCCTACATGATTTTCAGGTCTTAGTAAAAATGTGTAAATTATATTCTGTTAAAAAAAAACTGCACCATTTCCTAAGTATGATAACTCATAATCACAAGATTTACTTAGCAGTAATAGCAGTAAGAATTCTTTTAGCGTTAACTTTTGTACATCAAAGTATGCTTTATTTTAAGCATTTCAATAACTTTATAAGCATTATTAATATAAATATTATAATGTTTTAAAATAGTACAGTACGATGAGAATCTCCTATTTCACTATACATGGAATAGTTGAAAATGATGGAAAACATAATTGAAATTGGCTAAGCTAAAACAAGAAATGAATTTTATTAACTCACATAATTATGAAGTCTGGGTAACTCAGGTTTTCTTTCAGCTCTATCTAGTCGTAACAGAAGAAATGATGTGATTGTCATTCATTTCTTGCCCATCTTCTGCCTCAGATCATTTCTATTCCTCATTCTCAGAACCTTCCTTTGTGATTACAAGGTATCTGCCCACCAATGTCCACCCAGGAAGGTAAGCAGCAATCACTTTTCTGTTGGCTTCCATAGATGTTACATGATTCATTTTTAGATCCTCGGCTCAGCTTTGAAGCAAAGTTACTTTGACCCAAATCTCTATTTTGGCTTCACCCTGGAGATAAGCAGGAGCCCCACTTAGCTTGTAAAATCCAGAGTGGAGAGGTAGGGCTTGTTTCTCTGATCCATGAATCAAATTTCTGGATTGTTTCTCTAAGTACCATAAACAACTTTTGCATAATCAAAATCAAATACAGTCACTTCACCGGTTTGTAAATTATAAAAGGTCTTATAAGGGGAAAGCATGAGGGAAAATGAAAGCATTCAGTTTGAACCAGAACCAACAAACTTTAAATAAATAAATTCAGTGAATTTAGATAGCATATTAATTTTAATAGGTGTATTCTAATATTTTACCTGGATGAGTCATAAGATAAAATATGATTTATTTCATTTAGAAACTTTTTTCAAAATAATCTTTAAAAGGAGATATTTTACTTAAATATATATGCAATCAGATTTCATTATTTTTACATTATATGATTAGCGTATTATATGCTTTAGAATGACAATTAATTTTGATACTTCATTTTTCAAATTCTGTATACTAATATATATTGATGTAAGTGTTCTGTTTTTGAATATGAGTGAAAATGGAAGAAATAAAACAGTTCTTCATGGTTTGTTTTTGGACATTTAAAGCTCACCCTGGGATTGGGGTTAAGCAGTACAAAGACACACCTGCATCTTTTTCATTACAGTCCAAGAGTCACTTGTGTGTGCATTGGAAACTGGCAGAGCTGAATGCTTAGGCATGTCTATAATCAAGTTCAGCCTTTTAACTGCTGAGCTCTTGGATATTGAGTGCAATGATGTAAGATTATGCCAGTTTTCAAGATAGATATATGTATGTATCTGCATGATACATTTCATACAGAAAACTAATCAAATTTATGTCTTTTTTCCATTCACCTACATTATTTTCCCTACACACCTGAATTAAAGAGCAAATTAAAGGAAGCTGTTGCTTGTGTCTATTTCTGAAAACAACAAACTTGTGTTTCATTTTGAGTGTTATATTCTTTATAGAGTGCACATAATTTAAACTTTTTCCAGAATTACACACTTAACTTGTCCTGAAAACATGAAGCATTGATGTATAAGATGAAATTGATTACAGTGGGAGCACTCATGACTTAATAAGTCTGAAAATCTCCATGTTCTTCCAAAAAAGAAATGAACAAATGTAAGGAACTGAACATTTTACCAATTTAACTTTATAAAATAAATCTCATTTGTTTTCTGTTTTTTTAATGATTCCCTAAAATATGTAGAAATATATTCAACTGGTGCAGGGGATGGGGGAGCAACGTGGGAATAACTGAAAACAAACCTATCCTGGAACAGGTTTCTGGTATATGAATGGCACTACATGAGTGCTTAGAGCTTCTATATAAATGTCTGGCATGTTTGATGATCTCACTTACTCACTCTATTTTTTTTTTAATGATGATGAAATACAAGCTGGGAACTGCAGATCAATCTCATGGGTACAGAGTTGAAATGTCTCAAAAAACATAACTGATATTTATTGAGACCATTATGAAAGGAAAATGCAAATATGCTATTCCTTTATTCATCAGAGTAATTGTATTTGATTGGTTACTGATCCTGCTTCCTAAGATGAGGAAGGTCAACCTCAGAGATATTGGGTAACTTGCCTAAATCATTGTCACTGTGCAAAGTAATATCATTTTAATTCCGGGTCAAATAGGCAAGTGTCATATGGAATTCAAAATTCTTTGAGGAGAAAAGAAAGAAAGATTTGTATTTAACAAGATAATTCAGATTCACTGTTTTTATATTCATATCATTCTTCCTGGAGCTACTATAAGCTTTCTACTAAATTCCAACTTTCTTTCAATGTAAATTTAACTTATTCTCAAATAAACTACTGTTTATGATATAGCTGCCTAATATTTTAATTTGTTTTTTCAGACTTTTTCACTACTTACTTGCAAAATTCTTTATATTTTTAATTAAAAGGAAATATTATTTTGTCCATATTAAAAAAAAGAAGCAAGAAAGAGTCCATCTTGGCACGATGTTTAATAGTTCTGCTATTTTCTGGTTAAAAAATACAGCTACCCTTAGCAATTATACAACAAAGTATTAAATACATAATAAACAAAATAAACAGAATAATAATAATAATTTTTCTCTCCTTCCTAGCTTCTGGCACTGTTTAAAAACATACATGTATGTAGTTTGATTCATAGCATATGAAAGTTGTTCATTATGGCCTAATATATTTAAATATAAATCTTCTGCAAAGAAGATACAGATAAAATAAATTGTAGAAATACAAGATATTTAGTTTTATCAGAAAGGATAATTTAAATTTAAGATATTTATTATTTTTATGTTATAATATGGATAGGTATGACATTTATGTAAAATATGTTAGAAATACAAATGTGAAATGGGAAAATGGTGGAATGAGAGAGATTCCTGTCTGATAGGGCAAATGGGATCTTTTCAAAGTAGTATTTTTAGAAAGGAGAATATTTGGAATTCTGTACAGTCTGAAGGTAAGTAATAATCCCCTGAAGCAAAAATTGCTTCAAGAGGAAAGAAAAGCAATCAGCTTGTGTTCCTTTTTAGCTGCCAGCTCCATTAGGTCGCATGGCAGTAATGACAGAGTTCAATATAGCACATTTTGTGTTTGGCACTGTCTCTCCTGTCAGGAGTTTACAGAACAGAACTCTGGTGTGGTAAGGCTCCCATATCATTATTTTTAAATGAAATATTATGTTTCATTATAACCAACTATCATTGCAATGAATAAGACCAGGACACTTCAATATCTGATAAGACTACAAAGATACTTCAAAAATTATCTCTCTATAATTTCAATTCTATTGAATAAGCTGCAGAACATCCTAAATCACATAGAACATAAGTCTCAAGAAACATGCTCTTTGATTTATATATTTGAAATTACATTTTAATTCTATCTCTTAAATCAAGTATTGAGTTTCTTTCTTTAGTTTATCCTACATTGGCCATTCATTATATCCTCACAGAGCAGCATCTATAGAATCTTATGCTGATTCAAAGTAATACTAGTATAAGCCTCCCACATAATCGACTATTTTTAACTGTTATTAAAGACACACTTGAAGAATGAAACTGATTTCTCATTTATTCTTATCTGGAAAAAAACTTTTCTCTTTATTTTTTTCAGCATTTTTTTGCTGCATGACAGCTTTTTACAAAAAAGCACAAGTTTATATTTTTATTTAAAAGAACTAGTGATTGGAGCTCCTGTGTGTCAGCCTCAGGCATTGGGAATTTCTTTTGGTTGGTAAGAAACATAGTTGAATGAAGGCTTTCAAATTATGTGTGTGTGTGTGTGTGTGTGTGTGTGTGTGTGTTTACAAAGTCTGGTGCCTCAGGGCTCAGATATATAAAAAGTAATAAATACACATTTGATTAATTGACCTGAAGATAGAAGTAATCTATGACCTTAATTCCCACTAATAAAACATAAGGTTTAGAACAGCAAAATTTAGCATTGAATCTTACCATCTTCTGTGTGCATTTTTCCTCAAAACAGCTGATTTTAATCTTTCTTTGTAATACTGAAAAAAAATGACCAGCATGTTCTTTATCATGGACTCTCAGTTATGGACGCTCAGTCTCAAACTGACCTTTCTTTGCTCAACTCTGTTATACTGCTGGTGTTGGGATTCTTGAAAACTCACTTTGTTATTGATTGATTGATCAATTAATTAATTAATTAATTAAGTGTGTGTATGTGTTTGTGGGTTTTTTTTCTTTTTGTTGTTGTTTGTTTGTTTTCCTGTCTGAATCTCTACTGAGCTCTGCCCATAGGGAGCAAGAGGGGGATACATAAATTTCCATTTTCTCTTGTTCTTAACAGCATATCCTGAGCAACTGTACCTCACTGGAGACATAACAGTTGGCTCAAATAGTAGTAGTTTTGTTGATATTTTCCACATTCCAAGCCCAGTTTGATTTATTCCATGAGAAACAATGTATCAGCAGGTCTGTTCTTCCTTCCTGATGGGTGTGGTCACTGTAACAAGGGCTCCCTGTGGGGACCCTAAACTGTCTGTGTTTGTTAGCATTCTATCCTTAGAGGTATCAGTCTCAAAGATCCAACAAAATGATTCCTTCAAGCACCTGAGGCACAGCCAAGATGAGCAGTCTGCTCTTTGGGAATGGCAGTGGATTCTTTCATGCTAATAAATTGTAACAGTCTTGAACTCATTTTGTTTTGTTTTGTTTTCCTAGTACTGTGTTAATATCTGCCTCCTTTCCTTTACTTTTTCCCAATAAATCAGTATTTCCTCTTTGCATTACACTTCTACAAAACCCAGTAACAATTTTGAAATAACCAGCAAGGGTTCTTTCTCCAATCACAGAAACTGAGAAAGTATCAATAGTTGTCCCAGGAAATGGATGTCTGAGTAGGGATTTGGAGTTTGATTTTATTATGTTATTGAGCTTGAACATAAAAATGAGTTCCTTGCCAAAGTAAAACATGATGCTAGTATACTTTGGCATATAGTTGCATTAAAACTAACTGAATTATCACATTGTTGATTAAGATATTCCTGGATGAATGCACAGTTGCTTCTATGGACCATCTCAATAATAAAGAGAGCAACAAAAAATGATGGGGCTGGGGGTGGGAATGGCTAAAATTGATGGTATCATATTTGTATATGTAAGTATCAGAGTACTTACATATACAAAAGAGCAATCTCGGATCCCTAAGGTCTGTACTCAACAGTGTCAGAGAACCATAAAACTTCCATGGCATCTCTAAAATAACCTCTTATTTATTAAAGCAACACAGCCAATTTCACAGGAAAACAGATGGATAATTTAACTTTATTTATTGCAGCTTTACAATGTAAATTAAATTTCCTTGCTAAGTGTCCATTATGAAAAGCAGAGTTAGGAAAGGAGTATGACCCTGTATCATCCAGAACTCATAAATCAGGGGAAAAAAAAAAACAAAAAAGCAAGGAAGTAGATTGTGTGATATTTGTGTTTGAGGAACAAGTTCAAAATCCATAGTGCAGGCTAACAGGAAGGGTACACTGGTTAAAAGGTGCATTCATAGAGGAATTTCTTTTTCCAGAAATCACATTTTTGTTCTTAAAGACTTTTTACTTATTAAATCAATTATACCCAGGCTATCTAGGGTAACTTCCTTTACAGAAGAACAATCAATTGTGAACTTTTAATCATAACTACAAAATACATTTTCATTATACCAAATTAGTATGACAGAAAAACTAGAGATTATAGGCTAGCTGAGTAGACACATAATCATCACAGGCTTTGCGACTGAGAATATACAATATCTAGATGTACTCAGAAGAAAATGAAAATTTGAGTTGTAACATTACTCTGAACATCCTTTTCCAGGAAAGCACTCAATCTCTTGTTTCTGAGAATACATGCTTCCTCTTGGGGGAAAAAAAAAAAAAAGATAACAAACTTATTTGAAGTAGTTGCCTTGTGACGAAGTGCATGCTGTTCTCAAAATAAATAAATAAATAAAAAGTATGATTCACACCTAATTACCTATATATCAGTAACTAGGGTCAGCATGTTCCAGGGGAAGGCTCACCACTGTGAAAATAATTTCCACCCCAAAAGAGTCAAAAGATTTTTGTTAATTTCCATTGTGAGAAACCTAAAAGATACCTGTGGGAATGAATGCTTAAAGAGTTAGATTAAGAATGATGGAATTTACTACCCACTGGATTGAGATAAATAGTTTGATATGGGTATGTACTACAAATTCTTTAAGTGTGGTATATGGCTCATAAAACTTGAAATTTACTTGATTATTGAAACTTGGATTCAGTGGCACCTATATTAAAGCAGTTTTAGTTGCTAGAACTTTCTTTCCATAAGGTAGAAACAGGAATAGAAAGATTTAGTAAAAGAAAAATGTTAAAGTGAACTTATCACCTGTAATTTACAAACCAACCCTGCTCCTCTGACCCCTGCCTCCCTCAATCCTACTGAATGTATCCACTGAGAGTATATTTCTTTCAAAACTGTATAAATAATAATTAGTGAGGCAATATTAACACCAACATGTATGAAAAAATTTATGGTGCCTTTTTTCTTTACCATAAGTATGAAAGTGCTGCCATTGAAATGGTCCACTTGATTTCTGTGATTGGTGCCAGGTAAGTGTGCCACTTAAATCCCAGTACAAATAATAACTCACATGAGGAATGTGGTTAGTCTCTAGATTTCACAATTTTGGATTCCACCAAAGATTTAACCTCAAGGAGACAACATTTGCAGTTTCTTCCCTGCCGGTGACTAGGTGAAGCATGGTGTTAGAAGCCAGGTGTTACTGCATTACATGGAAATCCTATAATAAACAATCTTTTATGCAGCTCTAACCATCAACCTGATCAAGATTTTCTACAAAAGAAGAAAAGAAGTAGGATGCAAAATAGTTGTATGAAAATCATCAGTTTTGCTATATGTCAATAACACATTATGTGAAATAGAAGTAAATGGCAGCTATCTCATTTATAATAACTACCCAAAATTTTTAAAAAGCCTAGGAGCAAATGTATCTGAAAAGGTAAAAAGAAAATCTACAATGAAAAGTATGCTATACTGATGAAAAACCTTGAAGAGGACACACACACACACACACACACACACACAAATGAAAAGCTAGTTAATCCCCATGGATTGGAAGAATTAATACTGTTAAAATATCCATTCTATTCATAGATGTTTATAGATTCAAAGAAATCCCCATCAAAATACTAAAGACAATCTTCATAGAGATAGAAAAATAATTCTAAAGTTTACATGAAACCACAAAAATCTCTGAGGAGTCAATGGCATCCTGAGAAAAAAAGAACTAAGAAGGAGGGTGTACAGTACCTAATTACAAACATACTTCAAAATATACACAAAATATATTTGATGAAGGTGCTAGGAATGTGCATGGGAGAATAAACAGCCTGTTTAATGAATGGACTGATTTGTGGCATTGGGTGTCCACATACTAGACCAGATTCCTACCACTCTCCAAAGGAAAAAAAATCCTCAAACAAGAAATTAAACACTCAAATGTGAAACCTAAAATTATGAAACTAAAGGAAGAAATATTAAGTGAAATGCTGTAGTGCATTGAAATGGACAAGGATTTTTTGGACAATAAAGACTCCAAAAGCAAAACTAACAAATGCAATAATAGACAAATGTGATTGTGTTTAACACCAACTATAAAAAAAAAAAAATCTTCTGCATGTTAAGGGAAACAATCATCAGAGTGAAGAACCAACCCACAGAATGGGAGGTAATATGAACAAACCATGTATCTGATAAGTTTTTAATACGCAGATATATGAGGAATTTCAAATTAAAAAAAAACAATAACCTGATTTTAAAAGTTGGCAAGAAAATTTAAGTAGACATTTCTCAGAAGGATGTATACAAATGGTAACTGTTTCAACTGAAAAAGTTTTGACACTACCAATTATCAGGGAAATACAAATCCAAATCTACAATGAGTTCCCATCTCACCCATATACAAATGGCTATAATCAAAAAGACTAAAAATAGCCAGTGTTGGTGAAGATGTGGAGCAAAGCGCACACTTGCACACTGTTGTTGCGAATGTACATTCACACAGCAAATATGGAAAACATTTGGAAGTTCCTCAAAGTCAAAAATAATTATACCACACTATCTAAAAATCCCACTATCCAATGGAAATGAAATCAGGATGTGGAAGAGACACCTAAAGTCCCATGTTTATTTCATCTTTGTTCACAATAGCCAAGAAATAGAAAAAACAAAAGACTATAAAAATATGAATGAATGAAGAAAATGTACATATAAAACCTGAAATACTATGTGCTCTAAAAATAAATGAAATTCTGTCATTCCATGACAACACAGATAGAATGAGATCATCATTATATTATGCTAAATGAATCAGCCACAGAAAGACACGTAATGTACCATCACACTGTAGAATCATAAAGAAAATGATCTCATGTAAGTGGAGACTAGCATGGTGGTAACCAAAGGCTGGGGACAGTGGAATGTGAAGAACATTGCAATAGGTACTAAGTTACAGTGAGATAAGAAATAGAAGTTCTGGTGTCTTGCTGCACAGTGGGTGACTATAGATAACAATGATATACTGTGTTTTTCTAAAAGCTAGAAGAAAATATTTTGAATGTTTTCATAATAAAAAGGGAGACTGTACAATGTTTAAATGTGTTGAAACATCATGGCACCCCATTAACATGTACAGTTTTCATGTTTTCTGTACTTGTTAAAATACATTTAATAAAATTTAATAATGTGATTGCTATATATGATAATTAATCTTTTGAAATAAGAAAAAAAACAGCTTATTCCTGTTAACTCTGAAAATATAATGGGTGTTTCACCTCCCTATGCTGTTTTAAAAGAAGATATTTCCATGTTATTAATAACAGCAAGAAATTAAAGAAAAAATAATGTTCAACAAAGAGTTTGTGCTCATTTCTATATAACCATAAGACAAATAATGGCACATTTTTTCAAAGTTTACTTACACAAAAGAAAATTCTATGTTCTATTAATTAAAAATATGAATCAAATCAAGTACATGTGGCTGTGTGCGTGCGTTTGTGTGTGTGTGTGTGTGTGTGTGTGTGTGTGTGTGTGTGTGTGAGAGAGAGAGAGAGAGAGAGAGAGAGAGAGAGAGAGAGAGAGAAATCTCCCTCTCAAGGAGAGAGAAAGAATCCAACAAAGGCAGAGATGGAATACAGAGATACAGAAACAGAGAAGATGAAGCAAAGTATCCTCAATGGTTTCCTAAGAGAAATTAGGTAGATATGTGTATCCCATCTTATGGTTGGGAATTTTTTTTAATGTCATAATAGTAAATTCACTAGTTTTGTGAGTCAAGAGACAAAATCCTACATATCCTGCAAGCTTTTATATAACAATTCAAAATGTAACCATTTAAAAATGCAAAAGTATTCTTAGTCCAAAGGCTGTAAAAAAACAGGTTTGCTGAGGACAGTTTGCCATGCATTTTCTGTAACAGAAAAGTAACTTTGATATAAATATTCATTGTTTACACATGTATAATTAAATTGTCAAATTATGCCTCATTTGAAATGCATCATATTTTACTAATCAAACATATTTTCATTGGTTTCTAGGATATTTACCTTGATCATTTTAAAATCCCTAGACTTCAGCATAGAGCTCAGGGTATTGGAAATTCTTAACACACTGGGTACATTGATTAATCAATCAATCAGTAAGGAAGCAGTGCTTTCAATTCTCTCTTTGAACTTTGCATAAATTTAACTTTTCTTGTTGGAAAAGTAGCACCATTGCACAAATCTCCACCATTTCCTAGTAAAAAACAAATAAAAGTATTTAAGAATCCACAAATCTCACACATGTGAAGGTTCATGTTGTTGAAAATAAATAAAAAATGTATTTCATGTGTGTGAATTTTCAATTCAAAATTATTTCAGGAGAAAAAAAATGTACCTCAATCAAGTACGAAAAAGAAGAATTTGACCATCTTGATATCATGTGTTTTGCCCTTTTAGCTGTTCTTACTTCAAATAAATATTTTTTATTTATTAAAATAAATCAAAGGGAATGTTTGGATAAACTTTGTTTTTAATTTAAAAAATGTGTCCTATGGCATTGTGCCTGCAGGAATAAAAGGTATAAATCCTTTAAACAAACATCATGCTACAAGTCTTTTGAAACAACATACATAGGCTCACATGATTTTTTAATCTTACTTATTTAAATGAAAATATACTCTACATCATCCCATTGAAATAACCAAAGACAAAATATTATTATAAAACTAAATATATTATTTGCAAAATTAAGAGATACTTTTTTTTTTTTTTTTTTTTTTTTTTTTTTTAGTTTCCATTCAAGAAATCATTAAGATTTCACGTCTGGTAGCCCAGTACAAAAATGCCTAAACTGCCTAGGAATTTGTTCAAAACTTCCAAAGCGTTAGATCTGTCTTCAAGAACAAAAGCAAACATTGATATTATTTACCCAAAAATATGAAAGGATTATCCTTAGTTAGGTTTAAATTATTACACCAGCTGCCTTTCATACAACATGTGAGCTCTTTATGAAATCCAAAGCTCTCAACTGTAGGCATGAAATCACTACCACCTGATACAGAGTTTAAGTTCTAAGCTGTGTATAATAAGGAAAGGCCCTAAAGAGGACACCCACACAATACTTCAACTTATTTCAAAAGGCTTATGAGTCGCCAGAGGCAGAAAAACACGGACAATAGATAATTCTTTAATGGTGGTCTCAATCAATTACTACACTGCAAAAGAGAACTTCTTTAGTGCTTGATTCTAACACCCATGGGGATTTCCAAGAAAGGAGAGGATAATTATTTGGAGAAAAGGAATTTTTTCCTTTTCAAAGTTATCTATTTTTTGACAAATTCCAGGAGGCAAAAAAGTAAAGCAGCAGCAGGAACAGAGTCTCTATTGTGTCACACTGTACTGTAATCTTTATCCCTTCTGTCTGGTTTTGTTTGTTTAGTTGGTTGGTTTGTTTTGCTTTTTGTTTTTGTTGTTGTTGTTGTTTTGTTTTGTTTTCCACTCTCCACAGCTTAGTAAGCCCACTTAGTCTTCAGAAATTGGATCCTTACCAGTTCTATAGGAAAATATTTTCAGATAAGAGACTTGTATTCTGCAAAACAAGTCACAAATGCCTGAAGGCAAGGAACTTGAATTCTACCAAGAACAAAGATATGTTGTTAATGATAAATTAAAAGACATGTCATACGTTGATGGGAAAAAAAATATAAAGTAGGAAAAGTTTGTCAGATGAGAGACTGTATGCACTGTATGTCAGAAGCGACATTATGTCAAGGAATTAACATTTAGGAATATAGCAGTAAAGAGTAACAGCCAATAAAGAAACATGAACATTCCATCCTCTACTGCCGTGTTTCTTTAATGATCTGACTGATCTAATCACTGTGACATAGGCAGTGGATTTTTGCTTAATTCTTTGTTTTAGGGCAGTATAGTAGGTCTATGGGTCGGGATCATTCTCTTTGTTGGTGAAAATAAATTTGGCATCTCAGGGTCTAGACTGTCACTGCACTAAGATTTCCCCACTACCCACTTCCTTTGTGTTACTTGAATGCTTTTTTTGCCAACATACCCTAACTTGCACCCTAACAAGCATATATTGCTTCTTTTTATTTTTTCCCCAAATATGAGTCTTCTGCATTAGGCTTTCATCTAGTCATTTGCAAATGGGATTGACTTTTACTCTGAGATAATATTTGGTAAAGTCTGGCAATATTATTGGTTGTAAGAACCCTAGGATTACTTCAGAATCTACTAGTTAAAGGTTAAGGACCCTGAAAAGCACTTCAGAATGTAGAGAACAATCCTGTACAACAAAGAATTACTAAGCCTAAAACGTCATTACCATTGAGTTTGAGAAACCCTGCCTTAGTTTCACAATGTTGTTTCCCTGTCCTCAAACTCAGTTGACATTGTGTTTCTGACAGGTGCCCCAGGCTTTCTGGAGGCTAACTACAGGTTGACTGTAATGCTGATGTTTTTTTTCATTAACTTTGATACCTGTTGGAAGAAAGTTAAAGCATCTTTAACTTAGTTGGCAATGTTACAGTGCTACATTTAGAAACTACAAGCTCTCTCCCTCCATAAATTCCATGGCCAGATTTCTTGGTTCTGGATCAGATCAATATGATATAATTCCACATGTAGATACTAGGTTCAATTTTCTCCTTCACACAGAGGTTTGATTCACTTATGTGAGTTCACTTGGTTAGTCTACCAATCTCAAAATAGATCCATCCTAAGCATAAAGTTACAATATGTGATGTGCTGACACTCAAAGTTGTTGGACATTCTAGTGAAGATCACCTCTAGAGATCCTAGAACAGAAAATTCCATAAGAAAGTTGCTAGGAGTCTTTTCAAATGAGACATTACTTCTCTGGGCTCTATAACTATCCAAATCCTCTGTATAATATTCTACAAAATTTAATTACATCCTAAGAAATCATTTAGCAGTAAAATATTAGTAGGTGCACTATGAATATCTTAACTGTGTTATTATTACTATTATTATTATTGTATTAGGGATTGAACTCAGGAGCACTCAAACACTGAGTCACATACCAATCCCTTTTTTAATTTTTTTTTTTTTATTTTGAGACAAGATCTACCTAAGTTGCTTAGGACCTCATTTAGTTCTTAGTCTCCCCTTGAATTTTCAATCCTCCTGTTTGAGCCTCGTGAGCCACTGGGATTGCAGTTGTGTGCCACCATGTCCATTTTGACTTTATTAATACTTAAATCAGACAGAAAATTTTTACTGAACTAATAATACATCAAAATATCAGTGATTTAAAGCAACACAGGCTTCATACTTCCTGCAAAGGTACCACTCGAATTTACATAATTTATATACTTATGGTTATGATTTATTACATCATGAAGAATAAAAAACAAGAAGAAAAATTCTGTGAGTCAAAACCAAAAGAAAACCAGGTACAAATTTCCACAAGCCTGATTAGTTAATTTATACAGGATGTCCTTAATTTGTCAATCAATAAGTGTATGATGCATATAATTTATCCTCTACAAGGATGACTATTGACTTTAAGGTCATAGGATAGAGGAATCTACCTAATGTCCTAGTGCAGAAACCCAAATAATTGAAGGAACATACTCATGATTATATTCATGAGTTCTCTAATATTAGTATTTCACAGTAGAGTCAAACAAAATTAAATCCTAATATTTAGGTTTTTATCATTATCGCAGTCAGTTAGAAATACATAGTAAATATGTGCACTAGTATTTTCACAATTTAAGTAAAAATGATTTGTAATCTCTATGTTTTTCTTTTTATACTTAATAAGATAATTAAATATGTTTTTGTTTTTATTTTCCTGTAATGCCTGCCCATCAAGATTTCATAGGGAATTAAATTTGCTCTGGGAATGCTAATTTTTTCTACCCATCATTATTATTTTCCTTGAGAAGGCAAAGATAAATGCCATCTGGACATTGCATTTTAGCATCAGATGTTTTAATTTCTTGATCATCTGTTCTGGCAAGATACAGTTTTCATTCAGTGTTTATATTTCCTGCCCTGAGAACTGTTTGATTTGTTTCTGGCATCTGTTCCTCCGCCTTCCTCTGTTAAAACAGAAGCAAGCAGAGCTCTGGGTATTTTGGCACTACCTCCATCTGCTACAAATCCATCACCCTTACTATGCTTTATAGCGAGGGTCCTTGTCAAACAGTGCATTTTCCTGACTGAGGCCGGTATCCAATAGGTAAGGTTAATATTTCCTCATCAAACCAGAGATTACCACTGTGCTATGGAAAGAGGTGCATTGTTTGACCTCTGAAATCTGCTTTGACAGGCTCCTCTCTGCAGAACAAATTCTCAAACATTTGCTGATGACATGTGTATTCTACTTCAATTTTTCAGTATGGTGACATTGGAAACTTCTTATTCTTCCTCCTTTAGTCTCCATCTTGATTCCCATGCTCACATCAACAGGACTTACCATGTTATGATATTTGCCTCATTACAAGCTTCCCTTGTCCTACACACACCATCTTTACTACCATTCATGTACATGTTGAAATTGTCAATTGGGCTGTTAATAATTTCTCTTTTGGATATTTTATAATATGACTACTTAAAAAGATGAGAATCCAAAGCATTGTGACTAGCATCATGTATCATATCATATTTTTCTTCCCCTATGTTTTTCTGCTAACCTTACTTGGTTTTCTATTCCGCACAGAGGAAAACAAGCTTCTTTTATTTTATAGCTCCTGTTAAATGATGCATTATAAGTAGTTTGCCAGAAATTTGAGAATGATTCACAACTCAGTACTCTTTAATCTTCATCTAGAGAATAAAATTATATTTGTTCACTGCTATGTATGTGTACCATTGATATATATAAACACATGTATATTTTACAAATATGTTAATGTGGATATCAATATATATACTAACAATACATCATTTCTAGGTATATATTATATACAGTGTATATTTATCTATACTAATTTTGCCCCTTAATTGGACATTATTCATTGTAAGCAACACTGTGAAAAATGCTCCTCAAAACTCATTGCATTCTCAATCTCGTAATTTTTTAAAAGCCTAAATGTTAAAGGAAACGTTGTTCCCAACTTTACTACCTGCCAGCTAGATCCTTTATATTGTTGAAAGTGATCATTTAAATATCCTTCCCAAATAAAGTTTTTTTGAACTAATGTGTGAAGAGTTTACACTCACTATAATTCTGAGTTTGAATTTAGCACTTAAACGTAATATTTTCAGAAACTCTACCTGCAAAGAAATATTCTAGCCATGTAATGTAACCTTAATTTGCTCTTACATTGAACTGATATTTAATCTAAAGACATTATTTATTTTTGACCTAATGGCAAGTGCTTAATTAGATATTGACTTGCTCTTCTAATTATTTCACATCCACATTTTACACTTTTACACTTTTACATGAGATTTGGATGATTCTCAAAGAAACTGGCACTGCAGTTTCTATCTGAGGTTGCCAGAGTGTTACTATGGGAATAAGAAATTGGCTAACAGATAATTTCAAAATGGAAAACAATTTTAAATCAAATACCCTGTGTCTGTGTGTGTCTGTAGGTGTGTGTGTGTGTGTGTGTGTGTGTGTGTGTGTGTGTGTTTCTTCTTGGGGAGAGAAAGTTGAACAAAGATACAAAAATAGCATAAAGTAGGAAAATCTTTCATAGCTAAAGGAATTTAGTTATAACACTGTATATTCCTAAGAAATTGGTTTTTTTTTTAAATCTTCCTTAGGGAAAGAAGAATCAAAGAAATTTTAGATCAAGGAATTGCAGAGAAAACAGCTCTTTAAAAGGAAAAATCTCTGAATGTTAATTCAGGAAAAGAAGAAAGATCTTGAAGTCAGGGTAGAAAAGTCACTTTTCAGACTATGTGGCCATGTCAAACAATACAGGGGGGGGGGGGGGAAAAAGAAGGTGAATTCCAGGAGCTGAATTTGCACACCCTGCATCATTCAATGAGAACAGTTGTGCCACTAAATGGAAACATGGTAAATAAGTATAACTTTTTTAAAAGCCTGGATTTTAAATTCAGGGGCTGAGAGGTAGCTGAGAATTTGCATGCCTGAAGAAGTAGGCTTGATCCCCAGCACCATCTTTCTGCTATAGGGAAAAATGTAAAAAGATGGAATAAATTGCTGAATGAAGAGTAGTGTTTACTTCCTTTTTTGGAAGGCACACACACACACTATATATATATATATATATATATATATATATATATATATATATATATATATATACACCAAGATCACTGCATTTTAATTAATGGTAATGAGCTTCTATGTTATTTTTTGACATTGTTTAAAAGCTTCTATTGGACAGTAACTTGAAAACCTTTACATCGTCCCTATGGAACATTTTTATTTTTATTTTGCCATTTTATAGACAAAATGAAAGAGACATATTAAATCTAAATAAGTAGCTGAAAGCTACACGATTAATAACAGAGAAGAATAGTAAGTGGCCTGAATGCAGAATCAATATGCTTTCCCATTTTGCTACTGTATGTCTGACTTGGAATGTCAACTCTAAGGAACAAGAGTAAAAACGCTGTTAGTACAATAATCACTAAACTCAAAATATGTGTTGGATCCAAAAAGAACAAATATAATATAGTATACATTTAAATTTCCCCAAAAGGAAACTTCATGTTTCAATAGAAAAAAAAATTGATAAGGAATTCTATGGACTTGCACTACACACCTTCCTACATTCCAGAATCTTTCCTCAGATATGCTACTGATGGAATGAGCCATGCTTCAGCACAAAACCTCTTCTCCTTGTGCAGCAGGTGCTATTCTTTCTATTTCTCCAGGTTATTGCCACACCAATTTTCCTTTTTCTCTTTTGCATCATGTCTTTCTTTTTCATTACAGCATTCCCACCACCATAGAATGTATTATGGTTTATTCTCATCATTTAAAAAGAAAACGAAACAAAGAAAAAAATCAATAAGAGCTCTCTTCATGCCATCACCTCTGCAGCTATTTTTTTCTCTCTCGGCAACATCATGCCACAAATAATTTGTTGAATGTATCTGGCTCTTATTTTTCTCTTTCAATTCTCCCTTCTAGATCCTCCAAACACGAATTTTTGTGTCCAACATAGATGACAAAAATAGCTCTCAGAAAAGCCACCAATGAATTCCTGAAAAATAAAACCAAGGTTTGCCATCACCTTGCCTTGTAATGACAATACATAAAATGATTGAATAGTAATGTTTGGATTAAATGAAGCTCAAATTGTTTCCTATCAAGACACTTTCTCTCATCAGGGAAGAGATATTTTTTCTTCAGTGATAAAATCCTATAATTCTTAGAACACTTCATGGCACTTAGTAGGTGCTCAAAATATGTTTAATGTATGAATAAATTAAAGAATGAATAAATGATTGTGCATATATTTAAACCTCTGGTTATGTTTTATAGAGGTCACCTTGAAGGAAAGATGATTATTGAGAGCAGTCAACTGTCTTAAGGTCCATGTCAAGTCATCATGTTTGTATTTTATCTGTATTTCACACTGTTTAAAAATGTGACATTGCTTAATGTCACAAACAGTTGCAAAATGACACAATGAATAAATACAGCTTCTGTATTGCAGTGAAAATAAAGATGCAAGTACATATCCCTTTGGAGGTGTGTATCTGTGAAATGTATTTGCTTTTCTGTGCAATGCATTGATATTTCACAGCTCCAGGTAGAGACTAGATCAAGTGGAGAACTCTACTCTCTAAAGGAAATGTAATACTATCCAGATTAAATAAATTGTATCTTATCTATATGTGTAATTGAGGAACAAAAGCACAAATTTCATCTTGGAAGAAAATGATGTCTCTAGGGGATAATCTACTTACATAGAAACAATTTGGGAAGCAGCTTAATTTATGCTGCTTGCAGTTTACAGGGTAGAAAAGTATTGCTGATAGGACATGGGCTGACTTTCTTCAATTAAACTGGGCTCTTGGGAAAGGAAAAAGATATCAACAAGAAGCCCATGGGGAGGCTTAGTGTCACAGTGCCCCAGAAATTCTCTGATAAATAGTGTACTGGGTTTAACACATAAGATAAGGATTAAGAGTGAACCGGAAAAAACTAATTGTGTATTTCTAGCCCTGGCATTGCAAACTTCAGCAGTTGACAGGAATGTGTGTTGGGATGGACTGTGAACACAGGGTTACATTGGTGCCAAGAACCTATGGCATAGTGCACTCAAGACTCTGAACAGTGAACTGTTCCCCATAAGAAAGCAATAAACTGATCATTGTAAAGCATACTCTTTCTGCTTTTATGTTTAAAAACAAGAAAAACAGGAATGCAACTATTTTTCTGGGCATACTGATCTCCTGAAAACAGTTTTTTATGACATATGACATTTTAAAGGCCCTTATCTTCTAGATTCCATTGTGTTAGAAATCTCAACATCTATATCTTCATGCACTTGTAGTATTTCAACCGAATTTTCCTGTTATTTAATTGAAAAAAAAATCTAACATTGTGCGATTTATTTGAAAATCCTTATTTTTAAAGATTTAAATGTAGACATTCTCTGTTTACTGAAGCCCTGTGAATTTACATTCTAGATGTTACTACTCACACACAGGAATTACTAAAATGATACATATATTTAAGTATTTGAAATAAACCTGAAGACCATGTGAACTTTTTCCATTAAGATTTAGTTCATCATTCACATTCTATGTGTTGTAATTTAAAATGAATGAGGTATGTGTCCTCAGAACATTTCCCCTCTATGAGAAGTTAATGTATTATTATACAAACACAACTTCAATTTTTAGCTTTGTCTACCATGAGTAATAAGACTGACTGAATTAAGTTTCATCTTTGCCACAGGCACATTGTGAATTTAAAATCTGCCATTTGTCAGTCTCCTCATTCAAGTTGCAATCGGGCTTGAAATATCATAAGAATTTCCAACCCAGGTAGAAATTGCTGAGCCCAGCACCTATAGCAGCTGTGTGCATTGTGAAGCATTCATCTGGAGTAAACTCACAAGTAGCTTTTACTCATATTTAAAATCATACTGTATAAGGTGGTAGAATTAAGTGTCTAAATGCAGTGTCCCTCTCATTGTTATCCATTGTAGAGAGTAGCATTGTAACTAACCTTTTAAGTCATTATTGGGGCAATTGATAATATTTAGAACTTTAATTTATACATTAATTCTAGAAAACTCTTTCATTATAAAAAGTTTAAGATGTGCTTACTTACAGAATTGTAGTTTTCTGCTGGAGAAATATTTAGTATTTAAAGATTATGACTAAGCTGTTTTTAGTGGTAGAATGACCACTGGTTTCTTTTGCACTATTTTCTACCTTAGCTTCAATAAGAATATTTCTTTTATAATTAAATTTGACAATTTTTAACTTATTAAAACCCTGCCTTTAAGTAGCCTAGTGGTTAACTGCCCTAGGTTCAATCCCTGGTACAAAATTAAAAAAAAAAAAAAGACAATTTTAATATGTTGAAATATTTTAAAAGTTTATATGATCATGCCTAAAATTACAGCTCAATTTTTGGATTATGAAATTATAGAAAATAAATTAAAATGTTGTAAAAAATGTAAAGTTCATTTAAAAATAATTTAATAAACCTTATTCTTATTAGAAAGAATCTATTAAATAAGAAAATGCCCCTAATAGATACATAATTCCTCTAATTTATTATTTTGTGTTATAGCCAAGAATTCAGTGACAAATTTTTCCTTTTCCTTAAGTCCTGATATAATTTGTCATTTTTACATGCAAGTGCCATTTGAACAAACAAGAAGTCTATCTTACAAGTCGGTCATGCCACATGCCTTTTGAAAAATGCTGCAATTCTTGTGACAGTGTCTCCTGTTTAATGGGATATTTCTTTAAGAAAAGTGGTAATTTTCATGTAATTCAGAAAGTACTACATTCATTAATATTAATTTACTGATATTTGAGATGGACTCCATCCTCAACTGTGTGTTGTCTGTTGTTCTTACATAAACTTTGAATAAACTTACTATTATTATAAATACCAAGCCATTTATGATATAGCACTGATAACAAAATATTTTTGTGTCGGAATTTTTGTACCCTTTGTCTTATTTAATCTTCATAATATTCCCATGAGATTCACCTATTAGTTACCCCATTTTATCATAAGGAAACTATATCTCAGAAAGGTGCTATACCTTGTTGGGGGGGAATAGGAAGGGCCTGGAAGTCTCAAGGGATCAAGTTCAAGTCAATCTGATCCTGGATTTAGAAATGCAGTTACTATGCTCTGTAGTGGATTCTCATTAGTTTGCCACAATACTTGATAGAAACATTTTATTAGTTTCTTCTTGGCTTTTTAAAAATAAGCACTTAACCCTTTCATTTAATAACTGTCACACCTACACAGTACTCCAAGGAAAGAGTCCCTTTCTTTCCTTCTCCAAGAAACAGTTGTTGTGAACCTGGATTTAGTACAAAGTACTGCATACCCAATTAAACACCAGCTTAAGGGTTGGGGTCAATTTGAAAGGTTACAGTATGGAAAATGTATGTTCATGGGAGTAAGAACAGCCCCCTCTACATGAGGACAAGTAAGTGGAGGCTATTTGTTCAGAGGTTGCTGGAGCAAGGATGTCACCCATCATCCATGTTTGATAGAGAAAAAAATAAACCAGTGACTGTTGGTGGAAAAGCATTTACTGAAGGGGAAAAGAAAGAGAGAGAGAAAGAGAGAGAGAGAGAGAGAGAGAGAGAGAGAGAGAGAGAGAGAGAGAGCGCTAGAGACCTGGGAGATAGGGAAGGAAGGAAGGAGATAAGAAATGTTTAGGGATTCTCTGCTGGCCACGTGCTTTAATGAGAAAGATTGAATCAGGCTAAGTAGATGCAGGTCATTTGATTTAATTAAAATTGTAGAGGATATTAGGTTTTCTTTGGTTGCTCTTGAGGGGGAACTTGGCACAAAAATAAGGAAGCTGGCCATTACTGACCAAGTCCTGACCAACTGAACTGGTCACTGCAGAGGTTGTGGTCTGACTTCCTGAACTGGTGTTCTGGGAAATTAATTTGGAATTAATTAGAACAGTTGTCATATGTAGTCTGCCTATTATCTCTTTGTGCTGGTAGCCTTCTTTCTTTCCCTATACTTTCTACCCCTCATCCACTCAATATTTTATTTTTTTTCCTCTCAATATTTTCATGTGTTATGAATCTAGCAGTGAAGGAGAGCGAAAGGGGAGCCCAGTCTTTTCTTAAGGCTAGGGCTACCATGAAGTGATAGGCATGTTCTTTGGGTAAGACGGTTACTCAAAACCCACCATTTCTTTAAAATCTTCTAATTAATAGTGTGGTCCTTGGTCTAGAGGATCAATATCATTTTGAGTTTTCTAGAGTGTACTGAATAAGATCATATTTTCACAGGATCCTCAGGTGCGGAAACATGTATGTACGGAAACACTTAGGAAGCGCTACTGTGAAATGCCTTTGTGAGTTTCTCAGGGACCTCTTCCAACCTCAATCCTCATAAGGACTGTGGTGCTCCTTCTACTAACTGCTTTTTTTTCCTTCAGTATCTGGGCTTTATTTCATGAATGTGTCATTTTGAGCTCAACCACTTTGTTTCTTTGGCAACCTTACTTGGAGTACTTTTCAGGAGAATTCCAAGCAGGGTTAACTATGGGCTGCACAGAAAACCTACTATTGCTTCCTTATTGTTGGAAATGCACCTCACTCTGTCACTCTCTCTTTCTGATTGCTTTTTCAGGCAGGCCTTACTAACCCACACAAACATGATACAGAACGCATGTTTATGTTCCCCCAAAATTGATATGCATGAGTCACAACTTCCAAAGTGATTGTATTTGCAGGTCAAACCTTTGGGAAATAATTAGGTTTAAATGAGAAGATGACTGTGGAGCCCCACATAATGGGAATAGTATCCTTTAACAAGAGATCAAATCACACTCTCAGTCCACTATGAGGACACAGCAACATATGGCATGCCATCAACATCTGTGAAAATGCCTGGCACAGATTAGATGTTTAGTATTTCTAAATGATTATGATAATGATATTGGGTGAACTTGTGTCATGTCACCTAATTAGAATAGGTACTTAATAAAAGTGAACTCACATTTTCTGAAATTTATTTTTACTCTGTGTCGGTCTGTGGTTGTTTGAATAACACAACACAGTAAGAGGAGCTATTATAGATATTACTTGGTTTTTTGGAGTTTTCAAAAATCAAGATGACAATTAGCTAAACTTACATATAAAGTTCTTGCCTTACTGGTTTTATTCCTTTGCTGATGTTTTGTTGATACAACTGGGGCAATACTGAGACTCCTAGGCCTTCTAGTCAAATATCAATTCTTTCACGTACACAGAGGCTCACATTGTTTAAATAAGTCAACATTGCTGATGTGGCTAATTGACTCTACATAATGAAAGAGTCAATACAATGTTTGATTTTCCTGAAGTTAATAGTGTGTTTCTTATGATTGTCTTTACTTCATTTTTACATAGCCATTTAGAATTTTAAACACGGCCATATGGGCCTGGATTTGCAGAACACTTATTTATCGAGGTGTACAATGCTAATTATCTGATTTGTTCTAGCACATTTAAACTTCTGTATAGCATTGCCAGCCATTAGCAATCAAGTAATTCATTATTCACCATCAAGTTGTATTAATTCTTTTTGTTTGCTGTTTTGAATTGTTCCATGACCAAAACACAATTGAAAGAACTGCATTACAGTGTTTTTGTCACCCATGGGAATTGGCTTCATCATAACCATGTATCAAAACAAGTGCCAGGTATCTTGGGAAACTTTTCAAAATGGTATCAATAGGTACGTAACATCTAACTTAAGCAGGGGTTTTGCCACAACCTCGTGTTGATCAATAGTATAAGTAACTATTATAAACTTATTTTGTAGAAAAAAAGCACTGAATATTAAATTTTGGAATTCTAAAAATGTATGCATTCTTGTGCCAAACACATAAAGAGAATTTTCAGTTGAATTTATATACCACACAGTTCTTAAGTCATTTATTCTTAAAGGTTATGGATAACTTAAAGGTTATGGATATTATCATTAACAATTGTCATCAAGGCAGTTTCTGAGCATTTATATAAACTTAATTTTATGCCTCCTGCCATAAATGATTGATAAACATTTGTTATCTAAAATAAAAAATAATTTCTATGTTGAACAGTTCACCTGATGATCCATAATTAAATATTTTGCTCATAAGTACAGAAGTCATTAAGGATATTGCTTATTATAATTCAGATATATAGGTGATACACAGCAGAAAATCAATCAATAATTGTTGAAGATATCTGTACAGTGAGGATTTTAAGGAAGTAATAAATTCATTGTCCCTCTCATTAATTACCAATGGGGTTAATATTTTCCTTTCAGGAAATGAAACAGTCTCTACATCTTGGATGCACAGTTAAGAATCACTCCCTTAATAGGAAACCTGCACTTTCTTCTTCAGCTTCCAAATGCTATTTTATATTTCTTCCTTTGTGTGAGAGAAGATAATCCCCCAGAAATTGTTTACCATGGGAAGAGAAAAGGGATGAGCCAAAGTGTAAACAGATATTAAATATGGGTAAAGAGTATAAGCAAATCACTTGTAGCATTCTTATAATTTAATTATGTTTGAATCTCACAATATAAAAATTGCAAAAAATAAGAAAATGCCTATCTAACCCATAACATAAAAAGTGAAAATAGTAAATGAATCTTCATATAAATATTATGTGGTATCATTGAATATCAAGTCATATTCAATTTTAGTAATGAATGCTTGTATACCACAAAAATTAAAATTAAACAAGCTAAAACTTTGAGGAATGTAGAAGCAAAAATATATGAGAAAAAAAACAATCAAAATTATGTTGAAATGAATAACTACAGTGGATAAAACAAATTTAATATAATAGAAAACAAAATGGAAAGAAATAATGATTACTCAAAAACTTAAGAAAATTGATAAGTGGTAAAATATGATAGAAAAGAAGGACAACAGGAGAAAAATAAAATACATATTAGGAAAGAGGAAGGAGCTAAACAATAGAGAGAGGATACGTTTAATAAAACTGTATTAGCATATCTTGAAATTTGGCAGAAAATAATTCATTACATTCTGTAGCCATTCTTTTAAACAGTTAGGAAATCAAGTCTGAATTGTATAAAAGAAAAAATGACAAAACATAGAAAAACAGTAGTTTAAAATGATCTCTCTAACTTGAAATTCACATAAACAAATATTCTTAATTGAAAATACTGGTTTACCATTTAGAAAAATAAAATAAAAATTCAAAATATAATCCAGATTAAAGAGCACATGTATAAGAATTATCAGATAGATAATCTTATATGTTTAAAAGAGAAAGAACAAAATAGAATAAAAAATTACTTATTCATCCTGATTTTATAACTTAATTTAAATCTAATATGATAAAAACAGAACTATGCAGTCAGTCTGGAAAGAAATGACTCAGGTATATTTGGAAATTCTATGCATGTGAACAGTGGTGATACATTATGGGGAAAAGATGATTTATTAAATTTATTTTTTATTTTAAACATAGAGTTATGCCATCTGCATAAGCACATTAGATCTTTCACAGAACTAAATATATCCCAGATCTTACACACACAAAAAAAATTATTTCTACATGGATGAAATATAGAGATTAAAGTATAGAAGAAAATATATGTGATTTGAAGAGATACTTGAGAGGATATGTTAATGTTTCAGACAACTGCAGTGTCAGAACTTAGACAAGCAACTGAGTCCATCTTGGGCCCTCTATCACTGAGGTCATTTAAGTGTGGCCAAGAATCAGTTGGGCAGGGTCATCGATATGTGGTACAGAAAGAAACCCCTGTGTCCTGTGTAGACCTGACCTACGTAGTTAGACATGAATGAGTATAATGTAGTTGTTGGTTTTAGCCTCCAAGTTGAGAGGTGGGACATTATACAGGAAGAGGAAAGAAAAACTCTAGAAACTTCTATTGTTGTTTTTCCAAACGGCTTTATTCACTGAAAATCAACTCTCATGAATTAATTATTTCATGGTATAGGAAAAATGATTATTTTCCAATTCTATGTTTTCTTCCACATTTATTAGGTAGAATTACTAGAGATCTTTATTCATAAACACTTTTTTCTTTATCCTACAATATTTTGTAAAGAAAGAATGTTCACTTCTTTCTTTTTAGTTGCCAAGTTTCAGATGAAGAGTTAATGCTCTAGTTATTTCCAGCAATGCCCAGTGATATTTTAATTTTAGACTTTTTCTCCTCATTGTCTCATTTGTCTTGTGCATAAATGATATGTGCTGTGTATTCAGGGTTCCAATCAATTGCAGTAAATATTTTCTTTATTTTTCTAATATTTCCCCAAAATTCTTTCATGTGGGTGTCCTTATAATGAATTTGGCCAATTACCTACAAGGTTTTTCCAGCATTCTATTACATACAGTTATCCAAGAGTTATCTTGAATATTAGCAACTCTAAACCTGGAATCAGCATTGCTCTACAGAAACATTGTTTTAATGCAGATCACAATCTGGAAGGTGAGTCATCTCATCTTTTATGTTGTCATTATTTCTTTGGTTTTTCAGCAGTTAAATCTAGGAAGCATGTATTTCAGTTGAATTTAACATTTATTCTATTCTAGAAATGGCAAAATTCATTAGAACATTTCCAACTGTCTTCCAAGGAAAACTTAAAATCCCTCCAACTTTTTATGTATGTAAATGTTGTACCAGGTCAGTAGGATAGGTTGTGAAAAGGTCAAAGAAATTGTCTGGAGATGACATGCAAGACATGATTTACTGGGGACAGCTTGCAAGAGATCAGTTAATGCTTTCAGAAGAGTTCAGTGGTTCTAGACTGAGTAAATAACATCTCTGTTTCTCAAAGTGTTTTGCCAAGCAGTGCATCTGTCTGTCTCTGATGGTGTTCTGTACAGTGGTGGCTGGCGGGACAAATGATATGTATTCTTCCCACAGTGCCCTCAGTTACATCAGTCCCCACAGAGAAAAGGAAGGGTTTTATATGTGAGGCTGCAGAAGCAATGATATAAAGAAGGTAGCCTATTGCAGGCTTCTTTCCTTTGAAAAATATTTGCATATGAGATTAATGCATATTTTTAATGGATATTTAAAATGTGTTATCTGTTCATCAATAAAGAATAAATTAATATTTTTAATTCGCTTTTATGGAATTTCCTCTGTAATTAAAAGTACCTATTTCATTTAACAGTTTTGTATGGTGCTCCTGAGTAAATTTAGGGCCCTCTAGTGGACAAATCTACTTGTTTCCTTTTCCACTATTTAGTCCATAAACTTTGAAATTACAAAGGTCTGACATTTCTCCTTTGTCAATGTATTTTAAAGATAATTGTTGCCTTGCTAAATTTCTTCTTAAATCTTGATGTAACAGTAGCTTCATATTAATATCCTTCTGTTAAGGCAGATGTTAATTTTTATTGAAAATAAACATTTCTAGTGAAATGATCATGTATTAATGATTCTTTTTAAAAATTTTATTAAAATGAACATATCCTAAGGGAAAAAAAAGAATAGCCAGGTTGTGAGTAATATGACTGTTGGTCAAAGTCAGGTATGACCAAAAACTTTGCAAGTCTTCATTGGCAGATCTCATGGCAGAAGTTGCCCCTGATCCTACCAATCTTACTCTCCTCTTTGTTGACATCAAGAAGTACATTCCTGGTCCAGGCACTTCCATCAGGAAGCTTCCTTACTGCAACCTGGTTTGGGTATTAGCAGTCATCTCCACCAGGGACAGTACATATTGGCTGAAGCACCTTTTCTGACCTTGGCTTCATAATTTTCCACTCACAGTCCTTTCCCAAGCACCTCAGCAACATTAAAAAGGAAGAGCCCTTTGTCTAGGGCTTATCAGCAGTCAGACAGCCCACCACCCTTCCCCAAGGCTATCTCATATGTCACTTTGATCCTCACCTTGTTCTTTTCCATAAGAGAAAAATTGAAACATGAGGCACATCTCTTTTTGTCCTCTTGGTAGTACTGCTGCAGTAAGTGAATGAAGCCATAATCAGTACTTTGAATCTGGCTCACTGTCCTAATGGACAGCCTCAACACCTGGTGGCTTGGCTGACCACTCCTAGTTTTTAGCCACAAAAAGTATTTGTATGTAGGTTTTTAATTGAAAACAAGTTTCATTTGTATTGGGTAAATACCTAGGAGTGAAATTGCTAGACATTATGGTAAGTGTGTTTTAACTTCATGAGAAACTGCCAAACTTGCTTGCCAAAGCAGGTCTATTATCTTTGCTTTCAATGTATGAAAATTCCAGATGCTCTACATCCTCACTATTTTTGGTATTTCCATATTTCTAATCTTCTCTCTCTCCATTGTCCCTTTTTTTTTTTTCTGGCCTTACCTCTCCTTCTTTGTGTCATTACTTAGATAATTACTAATAGTGTCATTAGAGTTTTCATTCATACTACCATGATTACCTTAATGTTAGCTGTTTCTTTATACGCTAACTGGCCATTCATATATTTTTATTGAAATATTGAAAATATTTTTAAAATGTTTTGGACCATTTTCATTCAGTATTTTATTGTATTCATATCAGCATATAAAAATAGCATTAACTTTTTGTCTATTGCTGTATGTTCTGAAATCCATATAGTTTTTCATAAGAAAGGAAAACAAATGCTGAAAAGCAACTATAAAGGCCTCAATGCCTGAGCAGAACATTTATAAAGCAAGGGTTAATCAGAATTTGGTAGAATACCTCACCTGGTCCACATTTTATCACTTCATTAACTGAGTTTCAGTATAATAAGAAAGTATTACAAAGAAAAAAGCCTTAAGATGTAGATTTTTTGTGAAGAGGGCAATGCAAAGAAAAACAGGAAAGAAATAAAGAATGAGGTGCAGGAATTTGAAGTTCCTAGCACAGTTGATGGTAGCATTAAATACACCACAAATTCAATGTACGTTTACAGAAAATTTTCTACTAATGGGCCATTTCTCTTAGTCCCTATGATACAATCCAATCCAAAACACCCAACTCTAATAACAGCACAAAGAAAACACAGTCCAAGGAGACAAACCAAGGATTAAACAAGTCTGCAGTCTGAACCAGATTTTGGAATTATCTGACAAAGGATTTACGTGTGTGTGTGTGTGTGTGTGTGTGTGTATGTGCGCGAGCACGTGTATGTGTGTGTGCACATATATATGAAAACGGATGAAGAATATATAACTATATGAAATACATATATAGTTATTTTTAATTTTTTTATCAGATAACTATATATATATCATATGGGAACTAACACAAAAATAGATGATATACAAGAAAATTAGATAATTTAAGCACAGCAAATGTCTTAGAAATAATAAACAGGAAACCCTAGAAGTAATAATTCACTCTAGCAGATTGAAGAATGTCCTTGACCGACACACCATTGGACTTTGTGAGGCTAAGGAAAGAATTGTTGAGCTTGAGGAAAGGTGGATAGAAACATCCCAAATTGAAAATCAAAGAGAAACAACAATGAAGACAAACAAATATTCCAAGTCTGTGGAATAATTCAGAAGATGTAATGAATACATAATTGTAAAACAAGAAAGATATAAGAGAGTGCAGGGGAATTAAATAATTAAAGATAGTTTGGACACCAGAGATCTAAGAAGGTCAGAATTCACTAGAAATTTAAATATATATAAAAAAATCCATTATCTTTAAATGTTATATTTATACAGGAAGTTAAGTCTATATAAGGAAAGAGAGTATTATAGAAGAAATAAATGATATGAAGTAAAAATAAAAGCAAGATTATATATTTATTGTTAATTACATTTCAGTAGTTTGTGTGTTACACGTATTTTGTCTGTTTGTATCAATGTTTTACTTATTGGCAAAAAGACAGGCACAAAAGTCTCTTTTCTCCTTTTAATATCTTTTGGATCAGGAGTAGCATCATTGATTCCCTGTCAGCATTGACAATTTATGTCTTCACTCTTTTTTCCCTTGGTCAATCTGACTATAGATTTATCAATTTATCCAGTTTTGGGTTTCATGCATTTTTCTATACTATTTTCAGTTTTATTGATTTCTATATTTATTTATTAAAAAGAAATATGTATTCTTAAAATAAAAAGTATTGAATGCACACTAATATTTTCACTTCATTTTTAAAATTATGTGAATTTTTATTTAATATTGTTGGTGATTTTATACTTCTATAATTTCCAGACTTATTATTAGTTAATCATTCATATTGTCTTATAGCTTATATGATTTTTAAAAAATTGTAACTAAAGCAAAATTCTGAAAATATATATTAGTTAAATCTATTTGTTTTAAGAATAATTTCAAAAATCAATATTGAAGTAATATATTGTCTTTAATAAAATACTTTGTAAAAATTATTTTCTTATGGTTGCTTATATCATTGACTAAATTGTCCAATAACAATGTGTACAAAAATGGAAAAATTCAGTTTTATTTCAATTTTACATTACTTTTTAATCCTTTGATTTTAACTTTATTTTTGCACACTAAATATTTATGCTTTCTGGTGTAAAATTATACAGCAAATAATTTTCAAAGAATTTTAGTTTCTTTTTATTTCCATTTTACCTGTATCTTTCCTCTTCTTATAAACACTTATTTTCTGCTTTCAGTGTTATTTTGACAGTTTATGAAACTATATGATATATATGTATTATATGTACCAATTATGTATACATACATTATACATATGCATTTATATACATATATTATTTAAATGTGTGTATGTATTTATAATGTACTCAGTGATCACCTTTTTTGATGGGCATTTAGATGATGTCCAGATAGGGAAACATATATACGTCATATTAATAAATCTGAAATAGGTTCCAAAGTACAATGTGGATTGTAAATTAATATTTTAACATATGTCAGAAATTAACATAAACATTTATTGAATATAAAGTAAGCAAAATTTCTAACCTCATCCACATTAAGGGAAATTAAATAAATTGAATTTATGTTCACGTCTGCCATGCATATATGTATATTATGTATGTATTTATGCACTATGGTTATATATGTTTGTATAAATACAAATATATAACACATTATACTTAAGAGCATAGATAAATCTAAATATAAATACATATGTTGATATCACAGAATCATTTTTGATTGAAGAAAGAAACTTTCAAGAGTCCAGTGAGAAAGAACTGTTTAAGAAATTTTGTATAAACATTATCTGTTAGAAGTATGGTGACAGATCAGTATGTATTGATTTCTGAGCTACATATGTTATAAAATTGAAGTAATAATATTATAATAGTTATAGTTTGATCTCATTGCTTTATGTAAATATTTTTTATTTGCTTATACTTATTTATATTCACATAATCAATAAATTGTCAATGGTGGCACTACCACATGTATGCGATCCCATTTTTGGAAAGACACTAGATGAATCACAAAGGTAACAGCTTCATTAAAGGGAGAATGAATTTGAACTCACATTGTAAGGCAGCAAACAAGATCCTTGGCATAGCATGGAGAACAGAACTCATAAATTCACTGTTACTTTCCACTCAGAACTCAGCGATGACAGCTTTTGAACAAATTAACCTTCTCTGAGTAGGTCACCAGGCTCTCTAAAGCCACTTAAATCTGATTGCAAGACTGGAGTTGGAGAGTAAACAATGGCATTTCTTTTCAACCCGACCGTGTAGAATGGCACTGAAACAGTGCATCCTATCTGGATATTGTCTGTGTCTGTGGTTAAGGACACACCAGAGGCTTAGTGTTAAGGATATGACTGTCACTTTTGCTCAGTAGGTTATGAATATATCACATGTTAAAATGGAAATTTCGAGGCAGAAATCACAATACAATGAACAGGAAATTTTAAGGGTGGGCCTAGAACAAACTAAAAATGAATTGTATTAACAATATAATAGTAGTTAAGAACAGGTTTTGAGCTGGCGTGGTGGCATATACCTGAAATCCCAGCAGCTCCAGAGGCTGAGGCAGGAGGATTATAAGTTCAAAGCTATACTCAGTAACTTAGTGAGGCTCTGAACAATTCAGTGAGACCCTGTCTCTAAATAAGATACAAAACAATCCTGGGAATGTGGCTCCCTGGTTGAATGCCTCTGAGTTCAATCCCAGGTACCACCTCACACACACACATAAAAAAGAAAAGGTTTTGAAAAACAATAGCTCCTCCTTCCTTAAAATACTTCTTGGGAGGATAGGGCTGGGGCTCAGTGGTAGCACACTTGCCTGGCATGTGTGAGGTACTGGGTTCGATTCTCAGCACTGCATATAAATAAATAAAATAAAGGTCTATAAACAACTAAAAAAGTATTTAAAAAATTTTTGGGCAAAATTTATGCTGTTAATCTATTGTACAATCTTTCAGATTATCTACAGCAGTCCTTGTTTACACCTAACATCTCCACCAAAATGATGTTTCCCCCTTTGTTTCTCAAATGGATGTTCTAGATTGAAGGATACAAATTTTATCTCACTTTCCCAACATGTATACCAAAACCCTCAAATCACTGGCCTTGATTTTTTTTACAATTGGATTTTTGCACCAGATGTTATTTTTGTCTATAATACATACCAAATTATCTGGAGGCTATCTCCTCCTTCTCATCAGATTTTAGTCTAAATATCACCCCAGAGGTCTTTACTGACTTTATCATTTAGGTACAAATTAGACTAAAAATAATACAAGATAACTGAGATAGGAAGGGATTTATTCGTCCCATTAGCCAAGTAATTTAGAAATAATGGCCTGTTGGGCTGGCATGGCAGCTATTTTGTCATTAGAGGTGCAGGAATTTGGCACTCCACTATGCTCAATGGATGGACTTTTGCCCCAGTGTTTCTTGGCTTTGAAGTGACTTCTGCATCTACTCAATCCATTTCATATTTCAGGCATGCTGGTGAGGAATGGGCAAAGGGTCTAAGGGTTTTCTTGCAATAAGACTTAAATTTTACTTGGGAAAGGATGTCCTCTTGAGAGATGTCCCCCTGCCTGTAGTTGGCTAGATTTCTATCTAATAAAACCCTTAGATAGAAAGAAGGGGGAAGTGAGAATATTTTGCAGGACACATTGCACTCCTAGGAGGAATAGTTCAACATATCAGAAAGGGAAATGGGGGACTTAAAAAGCAAATAGTGACAATTTTGTCCAGTTGAACTCAAATATTTTTTCCTCACTCCACATGGGAGCATTTGTTACAGTATCCTGTTTTGACAATTCCTTGCTTATTCATTTGCTTATATTTATAACTACCCCTGCCCTCCTCCATTAGATTTTGACTTTGTAAAAGCAGGAATTCTCTGTGATATATTCAGTGCTGTGTTCTCCATGCCCTGATCAGTTTAATATGTGAACTAAGCAATTATTTTAAAATAAGTTGATGAGATAAGCAAACAAAAAGTGCATACATGGTTGGTTGGATGAAGAGTCTTTTAAGAAAGTCAGTCCTGAGGCATCCTTGTAGTTCCTCTATTCCCCTGAACTGCCTTAATTAAAACATTTCCCAAGCCAAAGATAATAACAATGACCTCATAGAGCCCTTAAATAATATCTATATATCTATATATCTATATCTATCTATCTATCTATCTATCTATATATATATATATATATATTCTGTGAATAGTGGAAATAATGCAGTTAAATGATTTCTGTTTGCCACAGGTAGAATGAGAAGTCCTTGGAGGTAGAAAAGAACAAACAAGCAGTGGCCTGCATAATACAATGATCAATTTATGTATAACTAAAAATTAAAAAATGATCAAGGCGTGCTTAGGAGAATGGATACATGAGAAAATCCCATCAACCATAGGTGACAGACAACTAGGTGAGACACCCTGTGTCAGTCTTCATTGTCCATAAATCTTGAATATTAGACAGAACCATAGGGTAAATGCAGGAGATGGTAATGGATTGGAAATATATTTTTCCAACAAACAAATGGGAAATATAAAATATGTAGCATTGTTTCTACAGGAGCTGTGGGCTGAGAATTATAGATACTATGGTTTTAAACTACATGTTCATTCTTTCCTACTTACATCCAGAAAGGTTCCAGAAAAGAGTTTTAAAGATAGATTACACCAAAGTGAAAAATGGAGTACAATTTCTCATCTTTCTGGTTGTACATGATGGACAATCACACTGGTTGTGTAGTCATATATGTACATAGGGTAATGATGTCAGATTCATTATACTATCCTTTCTATCCCCATATCTCTGCCCTCCCTTCATTCCCCTATGAAAAATCCAAAGTACCTCTATTCTTCCCTAGCATTCCCCTGCATGATATTGTGAATTAACATCCACATACCAGAGACAACATTTGGCCTTTGGTTTTATGGGATTGGCTTATCTCACTCAGCATGATAGTCTCCAGCTTCATCCATTTAATAGCAAATTCCATCATTTCATTATTCTTTAAGGCTGAGTAATATTCTAGTATGTATGTATGTATGTATGTATGTGTGTGTATGTGTATATATATATATATATATATATATACATATATCTCACATTTTATTTATCCATTCACCTGTTTAAAGACACATATATGGGTTTCATAGTTTAGCTATCTTAAGTTGAGCTGCTGTAAAAATTGATGTGGCTACATCATTGTACTGTGATGCTTTTAAGTCCTTTGGGTATAAACCAAGGAGAGGGATAGCTGGGTCAAATAGTGGTTTTATTACATGTTTTCAGAGGAATCTCCATACAACTTTCCATAATGATTGCTACAATATGCAGTCCCACCAGCAATGTATGAGTGTATCTTTTTTTTCCCACATCCTCATCAACAATTATTATTGCTTGTATTCTTGATAATCACCATTCTGACTAGATTGAGATGAAATATTAGGGGAGTTTTGATTTGCATTTCTCTAATTGCTAAACATGTTGAACATTTTTCCATATATTTGTTCATCAATTGTATTTCTTCTGTGAAATGGCTGTTCAGTTCCTTAGCCCATTTATTCCTTGAGTTGTTTTGTTGGTGTTAAGTTATTTGAGATTTTTACATATACTAGAGACTAATGTTTTATCTGAGGTGTTTGTGATAGATTTTCTCCCATTCTATAGGCTCACTCTTCATGTTATAGATGGATGATGCCATTTTCTTTCTTTTATAAATCTATACAAGAAAGAAAAATACCATTATTTAAGGTGTTTAATATGTTCCATGTTCTGTTTTTTACCTTTTTCAAAAATTATCCCATGACATTACACAAAAATCAAGTGCAGGATAGGGCAAAAAATACAATATCCTTTTAATGCAGGTAACTTAGAAAATGTAAGCAAATGTTTTCCAAATTTTCTATACTCACATATTTTAAATAATTGCAAAGAATTTTTATGTGTCTGTCATAGGGCAGCTTAGCTAATTCTGTGGAACCACCTTTGACAGGTGTAAGCTCAAGAGTATGAGTTCTTCAATATATTATTTTATTTCACCATGTGAAAAGCTAAAATTATATCCAACAGTCCCAATGCTTTACATGTCACCTATATTCTAATGCAAAGTACTTTTCTTTTTTTTAATTTTTATTTATTGTGTGGTGTGTGTCGTACTTGGGATAGAACCTGGAGGTTACTCTACTACTGAGCTACATTCTTTGGTGATCCCACTAAGCTGCCCACACTGGCCTTGAGTTTGGGATCCTCCAACCTTAGCTTCCTGAGTAGCTGGGTGTACAGGTATGTGCTGCAGAACCCAGCACAAAGTATTTTCTGTCATGCTCATTATTTAACTCCTGTTTCACTTGCTGAAGTGAACAGTGGCTAGACAACACCTCAGAAAGGCATTGATCAGAAAGAGAAGTTTCATATGCATTGTTTGTATGAGAAGCCTATCACAGGTAAAAGGCAATCAACATCCATTGGGGAAAATATTTAATGAGTGACATGAGTGAGTAGATAGATGCTCCATTTGTTTTATCCCCATGAGATTGTTCCACACAGTCTCCTAAATGCCCTTAGTAGGATTCATGCCAATTTTCAATAGCAGTGAGCTGATCTTAACAGACCCCAATGGACTCCTCCCTTCCCTTGTTTTCTCAGCACCCAGCTACTTTCCGGAATTACCTTTCTTACTAAAGGCTTGTGTCTGATTCCTTACTCCTGTGTCTTCTCCTGGTAGAAGGGAAGCTGTTCTGCATCACCCATAACTTCATTAACTGGGGGACATTCATTCCACTTTTGAAGGGAGAATTGAGACTTGTATTGCAGTCAAAGCGAATCCAGGGCACACATCTACCTGCAGGGTCTCATTGCCCTTGGGTTTCACTTTCTATAAAGACAGGAGGAACAGCTTCATGAACTTGTAACCAGTGTAGGAGCATGGGGTTCCACATGAACAAAGGACCTTCAGGCTCAAGGTGTCATGCTCTCTATATGCTGTCCCCAAATTATAATAATACTGTCTTTCTACTTGAATTTTGTAAGTGGAATTGGATAGAATAGTAAAACACTTCCAGAAGGCTTAGCACCCTGCCCCATCTTCACCTCCCCCAAGATGGTTTCTTGCTTGCACATCTCCAAACCCCCACCTAGCAAATGCTGCTAGTTGGGTCTGGTAGGGACTTGAGTGTGATTTAAGGAAATATGAAAATCAGATTTCACAGCAAACATGCTGATTTGCACAACTATGAGAGTTTGTCCCTCCGGTATTGCTGTGCACAAATGAGCACATTCCATTAAATGGCAAATAAAATGACTGTGAGAGATAATATTTTCAACTTGGTGCCAGAAAAACCATGAAACACTTAATAGCTTGTAACAATACAGACTTGTCTTACATTTCTGCAAATCAGAAGTCTGAAATGGGTATTACCAGGCTAAGATCAAGGAATTTAGAGGACTGCTTTCTTTATGAAAGCTCTAGAGTACAGCATGTGTCCTCGCCTTTTCCAGCTTCTAGAGACTGCCGGAATTCCTCAGTTCATGGCCACTTCCATTAAAGCCAGCAACTGTCAAATCTTTCACACTGCATGACATGGACACTGCTTTTATCCTATCTTCTCTAACATTTAAGCACCTTAGAGATGGCATTGGACCTAACCATAGATAATAGTGGCCCATTGAAGGTCATCTCATTTGTGTTGTTAATCCACTTTCTCAATGTAACCTAAAATAGTCCCAGGTTCCAGGAATTAGGATGGGGACATTTTGGGAAAATTTTATCCTCTATGGGAAAGGAGAGAGAGAGAGAAAGGAAGAAAAAAAAAATCCTTCTTTTAAAAGAAAGGTCCTGGGGGCTGGTTGGCTCAGTGGTAGAGCGCCTACGTCCCAAGTGCAGGTCGATTCTCAGCACTGCATATAAATAAATAAAAATAAAGGTCCATTGACAACTAAAAAAAAAAGTGCCTACATTTTCATCTTGTACTGAGCCACACAGATTACATAGTTAACTTTAAAGGACTTCAGTAGACCCCATACTAGCTCTCTCCTTCATGGTCCACATGTAGTTCACAGGAATCATTCACACATCCCCACTAATCCTGGCACCGTGTCATCGCTATTGCTTCATGAATGCATTACCTTATTTACATATAAGTCCCACATCAGGATTTGTCTCTATGAACTTAGAATGTTTGAATTCTCCCATGGATATGGTCTCAGCAGGTTTGAAGTGATGGAGGCAGCATTCCAGATCCTTCATCCCCAAGGGACCCTGGAGGTCAGCAGTGACTCTCCATAAAGAAACCTTTCCCACAACTCACTCTACTCACTGTGTTAGCTTTCCATCACCATGATTAAAATACCTGACAAGCACAACGTAGAGGAAGAAAGGTTTATTTTGTGCTCATGGTTTCAGAGTTTCAGTCCATGTTTGACTGACTCCATTGCTCTGAGGCTGAGATAAGGCAGACCATCATGGTGGAAGGGCATGACAGAGGAAATCTGCTCACCTCACGGTGGCTGAGAAGAGAGAGTAGGGACAAAATATAATCCTTAAAGGTACTTCACCATTGACAAACCTCCTGCAGTCACAATTCAGCAGCTTAGTATAATTACTATCCACTAATCAATTCAATATATATATATATATATATATATATATATATAATATATCTCTATACCCACAACTACCTATATATGGTATATGTATATTAAAATATTGTATATATATGATATCTGCATTAATAATTATATGTGTATGCATATATAATTGTATGCATAGGTGAACATGATTAATTATCTCATATTACCAAAATTTTTTGCTCTGCATTATTAAAAATTGTGTGGCTCCCCTAATACTTAACACAATGCAGAACTACTGTAGGGTTTCTCAGGCTTGAGTAACATGTGTGCAGCCTACATAATAGTTCACTTTGTTAGTCTGGTGCCTTGAGATAAGTGTACCTACCAACAGATTCCTAGATATTACTCATCCTGTTATTATATTGTCAGTATCAGGACATCATCATTTATTTTCAAATTATTCTTCTTTTAGTTTTTCTTTTATTTTTTAGAAGGAAATGTGAATGTATTGCTTAAGCATAAAAAAAACATAACTAATTTTTGAGCTATGATTATGTAAGAAAACATAATTTGTATTCTTTAGTTTAGAAATATTTCTAAAATATCACAGAAAAGTACTATTAACCCAGTAATTATTTAATATAGTTCTGCTTAGGCAGGAAATGAAATGTATTTACTGATTGTCATTTTAAGCAATTTTTGAATATGCTATTGTTATACATTTCATTCCTTTTACTATGTTAAATTACATGTTTTTACCTTTACATTTTTGTAAGGAGTAACTACAAATTGGTTGCCTAAAGACAGTCAGAATTTACTAAAATTTACATACTTTGAAAATAATGAGTCCAGCAATACTCAAACATTCCATGATGAGGGTAGAACGCTCAATATATACTGTCTGTCTTCCCCCACAATGGACCTAACTCCATTTAACCAATGTCCTTTAAGTACTCCTTTCCATTTTCTGCTTTTGTTTGCTAGGTTCCATGGTATAATTTATTTTTCATTCTTGTAATTTTTTTTGTATTTCCTTTGGGAAGGCAGTAGTGCACAAAAATGAATTTTGGCAGCATTAACATGGGTTCACATTGTACCACCAAGACAAACTTGTTTAAGTGACTTGAAGTCTCTGAAATTGTACTTACTCATACAAAAAATGAGAATAATAGAAATTTGCTGCAGTCTGGTTGGGCACAAAATCACGAGCCATTCAAGCAGGAACAAACTTTATTTTTGAAAATGCAGCCAATACCCCCCCCCCCCACACACACACACACATCCGGGAAGAAGCCAATCAGAACTCCAGAACAAGCTCCTCCCCCGGAATTCCTTCCTACTGTACTTCCCCAACCAATGGGAACTCTCCAGGAGTCCTGTAGCAGGCTGAAGTGAACAGCAGGAGTCCAATATCCATATGAATGCAATCTTAACATAATCATATCATCTCAATGGCTAGCTGGCATCACCTTTCAACCAAAAGTGCCATGCATCATATTACTTGGCTGTGGCTCTTAGCAGAAATTTACTCATAGTAATTTATGAGGATGATAAGAAAAAGAAATAAAGCATGTAACACATTACCTGACACATGGTGGTCATCCAGTGTGGCAAATGTTATGTCCATTTTTTTCCTATTATGACAACCATGAAATTAAGGGTTATGAATTTTAAAAATATAAAATCTGCATTTAGTTGTGAAATAGTTTATTTGATACTGGAATCAACTATAGAGAAAAATCCTTTTCCAAATCTAGCAAAATGTTAAAATTTTAAAAAATGAAGAAGATCACATTGATATATTTATTATTTAATAAACAAAAGACATCTGTTTGTACCAATGAAATTAATAGGAATATTAGCAAACTTCTGAGTCATGTAGTCATCTGAAATATTTAGCTCAAGGAAACATTTGTGCAATGTAGAGTGCAATGCAATCTCTTCTGTGTTGTGAGTGGATTGTAATGAATGGGAGGATGAAAGTAGTGTAGTAATGATAAGTTTCTAGGATGCAACTCCCTTTTCATCTCTGGAAGATCAGTCATGTGAAGTTATAATAATTTTGATGTCATCTAACTATAAGTATGTCTCCTCTTATATTTAGGGCACTCAAAAGTTTCAATGTGTTGGACCTAACTTCATGGGTACAATAAAGAAAAACATTTTAAGATGTGCAATTTTCTAAATTAACATTTTCTTTTAAAAATGTGGACTATATCATAAATCTTATACTGGAACTGGAAAGCATGTTAAGTAAAATAATTCAGACACAAATGAACAACATATTTTATCTAATATATTGATACTAAAAAAATGTGAATCTGTAGAATAAAATTACAATAAAAATACTAGAGACTGGAAGGGTTCAGGAGTAGGGGATAAAGGATAGTTGAATAATTGGGACCAAACCACATTTACATAGAATTAATAAGTATCAGTGTCTCCAGCACAATGGGGGGCCATATTCAGTAAACTATTGTATATTTTATGAACAGAAGAGTTCAAAGTCTTCAAACATAAAGTAACGATAAAGAGATAGAAATGTCAATACTCTGATTTAATCAATCTACATCGACATATCACATAGTCCCTCACACACACAGGTTTTCCAAATTTTTATGACATAGACAGATTTGAAGATTGTTTCAGGCATGTTGTTCCTCACTTAGGATATGCTTGATGTCTTTCTCAGCTTTATGAGGTTTGAGGGGAAATTTTGACTATGATCAAGTGCCCTTTGTCACATCCATCCATAGGCAAGAGGCATCAAGGTGCCTTCCCCAGTGACAACAACCTGGGTTAACTGATGAAGCTGGTGTTTAATACATTTCTCTGTTATAAGATTACCATGTTTTTCTTCCTGAATCCTATTTACTGGGATCAAGTACTTATGTCCCACTCACATTCAAAGGGAAAGGTTAAGCTCCGCCTTCTAGAGGGAGGAGAATCTATGCTTGTTTGTCTGTCTGTCTGTCTAGCTGTCTATGTATCTTCCATTTACCTTAGTTTGTAAGAGCTGCTAAACAACAACAATCGCAACAAAAGTAAAGATTGTGTGGTTTAAACAACAGAAAAATGTTCTACACAATTCTGAGGGCTGGAGGTACAAAAGCAAGGTGCAAGCAAGTCCATTTCCTCAGAGGCCCCCTCCTTTGGTCTGCAGATGGCTACCTTCTGGCTGCTACTTCATGTGGTTGTCCCTTTGTGTACTTTCATCTCTCTGTGCCCCAATTGCTTCTTTTTTAAAAAACCCTAACTGTGCTAGCTTAGAGTGCAGTCATGGCCTAATTCTAGCTTAATCACCTCTGTAAAGGCTCGATTTCTAACTAAAATCACATCTGAGGTTCTGGGGGTTAGGACTTCAAGGTATGATTTTGAGGAAATGCAATTCAGCACATGATTCTATCATTTGGAATTTTACTGAAAGGAAGATTTATCAATTAACTTGTATTTATTCCCATTAAAATATACCCAGTAATATTTATTTTATACATTGTGCTGTAATCCAATACCACGATATCTCTTTTGTTGCTTACATTTTTTGCAGGTTGGACTGTAAGCTCTCTCAAATTGGTTCCAGAGTCCCTCTGACATGCCCACAAGCTTTCCAACATGGTTTTACACTTTTCCTTACTTTCTGATACTATTTTCTATCTCAGGCCCATGTTGTATTTCCCCTGTTTGAGCCCTAGAATTGTTTATTTCTCTTAGGAACCCTAGTTTCTTCCACTGGAGAAATTCATATCACATGTCACACTTTTCCCCTTTGGGGAGAACTTCAGGAGGCACTGAAGCTACCTGTTTATGGATTCCTTTCAAATCCATTATAGCTCTTGGTTCATTTTTTCTCAGCAATCAGAAGTTAGTTAAAATAATCTTTTCAGGGTTTTCATAGTCTGTGTCCCTACAAGGAATAAACTTTATAAGAACAGGAACATTGTTGTTTTGCTCTCCACTCAAACGTCATTTCTCACAATAATACCTGGCTTAAATTTAAATTCCACTAAATATTTTCATGCAAAGTAATTAATAATTTATTTGGCAGTTACCTTGTGTTCAGTCCACTTACTTTACTTTTATCATTCTTTCTCATTATTTCGTACTATAGGACAGACTGCCAAGCTGCAGTCATTAACTATGGGATTTTAATGACTTAAACACACAGCTTTAATGGTACAGATTAATTCAATCACCCAAATCCTGATAACAATTTTGCTCCCATAAAAACTGAGCAAGGAAAGAAATTCTGTATTCCACATTTATATGTAGTTCATCAACGAAAGCAAGTCACATAACTTCATGGGATAAACAGAGGTTAAACTATCCATGGTATTAATAGAATTTGAAGCATTGTTATTTATAGAGACGACACCAATAAATACAAATATCGTTGTGTGCTTGTTTAATATTTGTAAATCTGTGGGGTAGAAGTGGTTTTAATTTTATTTTGAATTCTTCTAAGTTTTTCCAAATAAACTTCAATATAATAATCCTTTTCAATTATTGACTTTTTTTTCTTTTTTATACTTATATTTAATTTCTACCAGTGTTTGAGGTAGTTGTTTGCTACTGGTACAAGAATCATGAGCATCTTTAGATATTGGACTTGGATAATTAAATCTAGACTATCTTGAGTGAACTTCCTGCCAATCCATGTAAAAATTATGGCTCTCAATGTGTATAATATCATAAAGGTAATGTAAAGGAAGGATTTTTCATGGGTCTGTAAAATGAAAATATGCAGGATTATGAGAGAACTCCATCTTCAGTGTTCCTTTCATAGGTATTAAGATGTCAATAGATATAAAAATCATGGAAGGAAAGAGGACTTTGTTATCAAGTACTTTGGGGAAATTCTAGATTTAAGAAACTAACATGTTTATTCACTGCTGGATTTCCCAGAACCCTCATTATGGTAAATGCATTTTATGAATATTCTGGGAAAGCTTGGAATACAATGTTTGCCAAAGTGTTTAACAGGAGTTTAGCCTTGGCCATGAAAATTCAAGAGTCAAAACGAAATCTTTGCTGGATGGGGAGTATATTTGGTAGGTTGTCTCAGAGATTAGGAGTAGTTGAGAGAAGAGGAAAAAAAAGAAGAAGAAAAAGAAAAAAAGAAAACCAGCATGAGTCTGAATTATGAAACTGGTCTCTGCTATGGTTGGCTAGTATTAGATCTCACTGTGACCTTCCCAGACACCTTATGAAGTCTATCTCAGAACTGACTGCCTGGAGCATAAAACTAGGAACTCCAATAGCTATTCTTGGTGGGTGAGTGGTAGCTCCCTGGGGTTAACTGCTTTGCACATTTGGGTTCACACGTGTTAGTTTAGCTCCTAACAACAGTGTCAATTTGTTATGTCAAATAAGTTCATGGATAGAAAATTGAGGTGGAGGGCTACAGTCACAGTGAAAACAGATAAGGTGCATCAGTGCAGAGGGGTCAAAGCCTGCTGGGAACTGGGAGCTTCATCAGAAGCTACAGTAAGCTGCAGCTGGGACCCAGGCATTGGATATACTGAATGGGATGTTCCTCACGCTATCCCTGCTTCCTGTAAGACAAAGGGCAAAAGTTTAGGGAAATCTGATCTAAACCAGTTGTGCTAAAATATATAATACTTTGCAGACTGCTGTCAGAGAATACACTTTGAGAGTCGACTTTATTTTAATATAATTGTTACATCAACTGAAGTAAATATAATTAACTCATTTCATATAAACAGAAAGTGGTAAAATAATAAAATATTGGACAATAATGATCACTTTTTAAAATGTTATCGTTAGGGATAGGATAGTGAACACCTTTATCTTTACTAAAGTTTTAAAATCTTTTTGTTTGTATGTTGAAATATAATAGAGATGATAAATGATAGATGGATAAATGAAGCAAATCGTAAGTTTTATAAAGTTAGGTGTATATAATGGCTCTCAGTTCTCATAAATCTTCATAACTGTTGCAGGTATAATCAGATATTTAAAAACTTTTTATTTAGTCTTTGTGTCAATTATCACATAAATTTTAGAGCCATTGTTACGTTATAAAATGCAAAATATTAGCTATCTAAATATTTGTATGTGTGCAAAGAGATTTATGTGTATATATTTTTATATAGAATCTTAGATTTTCTTTGTAACTTTATGTATTAAGTTATTAATTTTCTCATTGCAATCATATTAAGGAAATGTGAGAAAAGCATTCTCACTTTCATAGGCCTAACATCTGCACCCCAATTAAAAGCCAACCTACAAAAGAGGCATTGAACAATACAAGCTATTGCACACAAAGATAAACATCTATTGAGCAGCCAGAGTATCAGGGAGGAGACTTACAAAATACAAAAAAAAAAAAAAAAAAAAAGAAAAGAAAAAAAAAAGGAAACAACAAACAGGAAAAGCAATTTAGAAATGAAATGGAATGAAAAGCTAAAAGATTAGCTTCTAATCCTTTGGAACATCCAGAGTTTGTGCTTTCATGTTTTCATGACATTTATAATTTGATATGAATTTGTAAAGTCTATATTGTAAAAAGAGATAACCCATAATTATATGTCTCATTCATTTAATTAAAAATGATTTTCTTCTTTTTCTGAATTATCTTTTTCTCTAATCATCTAATTGAAATATTGTTTTGAAAATGATTGAGGCTGGTTTAGGGTTTACAGAAAATAGCACATGAACATGATAATTTGATTATGCAGTAGTAGGAAAAAGCATTGCTTTTGTAGGGAACTAAGGAATTTTTAAAAGAAGATTATAACACAAGAAAAACAAACTGTTTCCTTAAACATGGTAAGGAAAATGCTTTCATGCACAGGCAATAACAGGAAAAAAAATTAATTCAAATGTCTATATTCCCTGATCATGAGTTTCAGGCAAGAAATATTCATGTAAATTCCATTCTATCAGTAAACATATGTTTTACTTTGATCTAAAAGAAAATATACCACTTAATCAAAGGCATATATCAGTGATATTACGTTTTATACCCATATTTAATCATATGTGGAACCAAATCTAACTATACATATACACAAACTGCATAATTTAAAATTCAAATACAAATATGCCAAGGTATTTCTCATGAAGTTATTTCTTAAAAGTGATCAACATTTAATCAGTAGACTTTCAGCAAAACAGAAGTCCTCCATTAGGTGAGTGGGCCTTGCACACAATCAGTTCAAGGCCTCACACAATGAATAAATTGATTAAAGGAATGAGATCCCTCCAGCCCAGCAAAAAAAAAAAAAAAAAGGAAAACTTCCTTTAGAAAGACTTGTGACTTCCGACTGAAACCTCAGACTTCTTCTGCATTTCTAGCACTCAAATGTCCTAAAATTTTGAAATTGTAAATCCCTACAGTTATGTGATCTGGTACCTTAAAATGTCTGTCTTCCTCCCTCCTTTAGGGAGAGATACTGAGAGAGAGAGAGAGAGAGAGAGAGAGAGAGAGAGAGAGAGAGAGAGAGAGAGAGAGGATACTAGTGAACTGGCAGGGTATGGCAGCTGACTTGAGACCCAGGGAAGAGCTAATGTTTCAGTTCACATCTGAAGACAGCATAGAGGCAGATCCTTCTTAAGGGGGACTCTATCTGTTTTCTCTTCAGACCTTAAACTCATTAGGAGTGACCCACCCATACTGAGGAGGGCAATGTGCACATTATTAAAAGCTGTTAAAAGCTAATCTGAAAATTATCTTCACAGCAACATCCAGGTGTATTTTACTAAATATGGAAGTTGACACATAAAATTAACTATTTCAGACTCCTTTCAGTTGCACTACATTGGATATTTTGATCACATAGAGCAATGGTAATTTTTTTACATTATAATTCATGTATTTAGATTAAAAAAACACTTAATGTACACTACATTTCATGTACTGATATAAGAGTTGTGATTCATATATGACTTTTTGAAAGTGCCACCAGTAAGAATATACAGAAAAATTTCAACACCCCAAACAGTTCCCCCCATGTTTTCCCTGTCCACAGTTATCACACTTTCATGCCAGCTCCCAAAAACCTATGATCTCTTCAGTATCTCTTTAATTTTGCTTTTTCTTAAAGGGGTTATGAGTAGATTTATGCATCTTGTAATCTCTCAAAGGTAGCTTCTTACCCTTAATACAACACATTTGAGATTCATCTAAAACATCCCTTATATCAATAGTTCATTTATTTTTATTGTTGACTACGATCTTCATGCATCAAAAGTAAGATATTTTGTTCATCCATTTACCCAGGGCTGATCATCTGGCTCACTGCACATTTGGGGTACTTATAATTCATGAATTTGTAAACCTTTGAGTAGCGATTTATTTATTTATTTAATTTTTAGTTGTCAATGGATCTTTTATTTATTTATATGTGGTGCTGAGGATCAAACCCAGGGCCTCACACATGCCAGGCATGTGCTCTACCACTGAGCCACAACTCCAGCCTGAGTAGTGATCTTTGTGTGAATATATCATTCAATCCTCCAGGATACATGTCTAATTGTAAGGTTGCTAGGAGGTATAAGTATATATTTTACATTATAAAATACAGACTGCTTTATATAGCAACCAAACTGTTTTACATTCCTTCCAGCATTTTTTGACAGTTTCAGTGGCTCTACTTCATCTTCAGCACTATAGAAATAGTTTAATGTAAGCTCTTTCAGTGAATGTGAATGTTATCAAGACAGTTTACATTTCCTTCATAAAAATTATTTTCCATATGCTTATTTACCATATGAATTTTTTCTTTGGTGAATTGCATATCAAATCTTTTGCCAACCCTTTGTTATGTTTTTCTTATTGTTGAATTTTGAGAATTCTTTTTATATGCTAGATATAAATTCTTAGTCAAAAAATTAGCTATGCTAGCATAGCCTACAAAGCTCAAGCTCTTTTATTTTCACTCTGCTTTTGATGTTCTTCAAAGAGTAAGAGGTTTTTAACTTTGATGAACATACGTTTTCAATGTTTCATTTAAGGTTGGTATTTCTTGTGTCAGACTTACCTAAGCAGAGGCATGAAGATGGTCTTCTATGTTTTTCCTTACACTTTTCTAGTTTTACACTTTATGTATACATCTACGTTTATAATTAACTTTGAGCTCATTTTTAATGCAGAATGTAGAGTGAGAACTACAGCTCAAGGTTCTTCTTTGCTTTTGTTTTTGTTATTTGCATTTGGACAGCTGTTTGTGCCAGTATTATTTTTTCAGAAGAATATCCTTCCTATGTGGAATTACCTTTGAAGCTTCATCAAAAAAAAATGTACTTAGTTGTGTAAATCTATTTCTAGACTTTAAACCTGTTCCATTGGCCTTAGGTGACTATCCTTTCACAACTACTATTGTATCTTAATTTGTCTTTATATATGTTGCATCTGAGCACTCCTATTTTATTCTTTTTTCACGGTGTTTTGGGAATTATAGCTCATTCCCTATTCATATATATTTTAGAATCACTTGGTATATGTCATGTAAAGATTGCCATTGATGTTTTGGTTGGGTTGAATTAAATAAAGATGATTTAATCGATTTGAAGAGAATTGATGTCTTCAGTATTTTGCTATTCAATCTAGGAACACACTGTGTTTACTTATTTAGGTTCCTTTTTATTATTTTCATGAAAAACTCATAATTATCAGTATATATTCTTCTACATATATCTGTGTATGAATGTATCATTTAGAGCAATGTTGTAATGGTAAATAAGGACAGTTTTATTTCTTTCATAAAAATGCCCTAATTTGTCTCATTTACTTGTCTTATTTCACATACTAAGATTTCCATTGCAACATTAAATGGGAGTGTTGAGAGCTTAGAACTAGCTTAGGTTTCACTGTAGATGAAACTGCACTTCCACAAACGATGTTGCAGTCTTAAACATGGGCACCTGTGAATATAACTGTTTGGAAATAAAGTCTGTGCAGATGTAATTAAGATGAATTCATGCTGAGTTAGGGTGATTCTTGAATCCAATGATTGATCACCATTGAACAGAATGCTCTGACACACACAGCACAAAGAGAGATGAAGTCATGTAAATAGGAAAGTAACAGGAGTTACGCACAACACAAGAAATGCCAGGGGCCACCAGAGGCAGGCGGATGAACTTATAGAGAGAGTGTGGCCCTGCCAATGCCTTGATTTTTGACTTCTACCATACAAAAATTGGAAAGAATGCATTTCCCTTGTTTTATAGCCCCCACTTTGTGGTACTTTATTGAGGCATCTGTAGGGAACAGTATTGGGGAAAGCAATCGATATTCCACAATTAAGTATGAAGTAAACTATGGATTTTTCTATATGTTCTGCATCAGAATATAAAAGACTTTATTTTCTATTCATAGTTTGCTTCAAGTTTTAACATTATTTACAGATGTTGTATTGTAATAAATACTTTCTCTTCATCTATTCAGATGATCATATGGTTTCACTATTTACTCTGTTTATATGGTGGACGATGTTCATTGTTTTTCAAATGTTTAACTAACCTTATGTTATCCGGGTAAAAACACACTTGGTTATGATGCATTATTCTATTTGTATATAGTAGTATTCAATTTAATAATACCTTTAGGTTTGTTTCCTGTGCATTTATGATGCATGTAGTCTACAAGATCTTTTGACTTTTGGAATATTTGTATGTGATTTTGTTATATAAAGGTAATGTTTTTTGGAGACCTAGGTGTAGTCTCACTCCTTTTCCATATTGTAATTCTGTTCTCAGAAGAGCAAACGTCCTTTGTGACACATGCATAACTAAGCAACATGGTTAACCGGTTCACCCCCACTTTCCTCCAGCTTCTGGTTACCACCATTTACTACTTCCACATTCCATGAGATCAACTTCTGTAATGAGTTAGATTGTGTGGCCATTGTCTTAGTTGCCTAGCTTAATTCACTCAACATAATAATCTCCAGGTCCATCCATAATATCACAAGTCACAGGATTTCATTTTTTATGACTAAACCATATTCCATTGTATGTATGTACCATGTTTCTTTCTCCATTCATTAGCTGATGGACACTCAGATGGTATAAATTTCTGGGCTATTGTCAATAGTGCTGCAATGAACATGGTGTTCAGATGTCTATACAAAGTACTAATTTCATTGCCTTTGGATGCATTACATTATAGAGAAATATTCCTTTTTTTTTTCGAGAACCTCCACATTGTTTTCCATAATTCCTTTACTAATTTATATTCCCACCAACAGGGTTCAAGGGTGACAACATTTCCCTACTTCCTTATATAATGGTAGTTTCTCTCCTTTCAGTATTAACAATTTTGCTTCATATATTTTTATTCCCTATCTTTAGGTATATATAACTTTGGAATTGTTATTATATTTTTTTTGAGAGAGAGAGAGAGATAGACAGAATTTTAATATTTATTTTTTAGTTTTCAGCAGACACAAGATCTTTGTTTGTATGTGGTGCTGAGGATCGAACCCGGGTGGCACACATGCCAGGCGAGTGCGCTACCGCTTGAACCACATCCCCAATCCTGTTATTTTATTTTAATGAACTGATCCTTTTTCATTACAGGATAACCTAATTTATGCCTACTAATTTTCTTGTTTGACAATCTGCTCTATTAGCTTTCTTCAAAGAAACAGACTCACTAGGATATGTGTTCATTAACAATGAGGAGACATTCTGAGAAATATGTCAGTAGATGATTTCATCATAGGTGGTACTTATATAAACTGAGAGTCAAGATGTCACTATGTGATATAATCTTATAGGAACTCCAAAATATTACCATGAGTTGTGTGACTGCATATAACTGTAGATATAAAGAAATTTATTACAAAGGATGGCTCATATGTTTATGGAAGCTGTGAAGTCCCATGATCTGCCATCTGCATGCTAGAGATGCACAAAAGCCAGTGATTGTGAAGTTCCAGTCAGTATCACAAAGCAGAAGAAACAGTTTTGAATATTTTGTAATGAAGAAATGAGAAATATTTGAGGAAACAGATACTTTTTCTCTGATTAAACATTAAACAGTTTATTTTAATCACATGGTAACCCATAAACATGCACAATTTTAATGTTGTATGTATCAGTTAAAAAGACAAATTTAATTTTTAAATATACTTTTATGTAAAAATAAAGATGCTTTATAATACTATAAATCCTTTTTACCCTCCCAGCAGTGCTATTTTGAGGGAAACTCCTGCTTTTATTTGTCTCATTTGAAAACCATTTTGATAAGAAGATTTACTTGGGAAATCAATTAACTATTAGATACTTGGCCTACTAAATAGATTTTCTTTTTTTTTTTTTTAAGAATTCCAGGCTGTATGAATCATGTGACATTTTTTTTCCTCCATATGTCAATTACTTTTAGGTCATGATTAATAGCATTTATTATTTTTAATTTCTTCATTTGTGGGAATTGGTAGAGCAAAAGTAAAATGAAAATTTGTTTGCTAGGGTTATAGCTCAGTGGTAGAGCGCATATTTAGTATGTAGGAGGTCTGAGTTTAATCCCCAGTAATAAACACACACATGCACACATGCACACATGCACAAAATTATACATTTAATCTTTAGAAGACTAGAGGTGTTAATCTATTTTGCTAGATTGTGAAGAAGGTAAGAAGAAGGATACATATGCCAGGATCAGAAGACTAAACTATATTTTATTGTTATAAATTATGTTTTAAGGAGGTATTATAATTTCAGCAGGACTGTCTTGGCATTGGCTCCTAATGTCCATATAAGTAGGAATGTTATAGCATGAAATATTTTGGAGCAGAATGCTTTACAGGTCCCCTTTAAGAAAAAAAATGATTAGTACACTAAGTATTATAGAGTTTAAACAAATTCACTTTCCAAGGTAGAATGTCTAGCACTTTACATAATTCAATAAAACACCCATGAACAAGAGAGCACCGGGGAGGGAAAACTCAGTGGATGAAATAGCTGCCTTGAACAGTGAGCACATGTTAAATGCTGCAGATGATAGGGAGAAACCAAGCATTGTTTTATAGGCTGAAGAGATGCAAAGCAAGAATCAGGAGAAAAAAAAAAAAGAGGAAGAAGAAGAATTATTTATGTCATGGCCTATTTTTTCCATAAGAGGTCATCTTAAATCCAATCACCCATTCCTGTTTGAAAGCTCTGATATGCCTAATAAATGAATAGATTTTGAAAGCAATCATCAAACATGGATAATATTTCACTCTCTGCACAGTTTTGTTCCATACACATAAGATGAAATCACTAAATTTTTCTGTTGGCACTGATCATTAAGTAGGCCATGATTGAAACCACAAGAATGTTAACTGACTATCTAATAATATTAAAATGCACTCTATCATGCATTCTGTAGAATTCTGAGATAAATTTAGCAAGTACTGCTGTTTTACTTTACATAAATGAGTATTAAAATAAATGTTTTGATCCTCTAATATTAAAAGGACTAATGTAAGCAAATAACACATATTATGTTTTTAAAATATTTCTATTTGAATACTGACTTTATATTGATATTTTTACATTGATGGAGATATTTTTCAGCTTATGTCAGACACATTTTATAGTTAACCATCAATCATTTCATATGAACTGTGTCATAGATAATGTGCTAAGAGTTTCCAACATAATAAACAATTGTAATCAATATATTACTTTTCAGAATGGTTCATAGGCAAGGAAACTGAAGCTTTTAGAAATTCAGAAATATATCCAAGACCAAATACAGCTTTTTCATGGTATCAGTAATTGAATCAAAAGGTGATTAACCCCTGAGCCCCTGAGCCACATCCCCATTTTTTAAATTATTATTTATTTTTTATTTAGAGACAGGGTCTTCCTGAGTTTCTTAGGCCCTTGTTAAATTTCTGAGGCTGGCTTTGAACTCATGATTCTCCTGCTATAGCCTTCCAAGCTGCTGTGATTACAGACATGTGCTGTTGTGCCTGATTCATACCTTTTAAATTGCCACAGAGACCTAGCATATTAAATAATGCTGATATCAAATGAGGATGGTGTTATCATTGGCTCATTTTATTCCTTGATCAATATTTATTAATTATTTAACAAAGTGTTAGAGATACAATATATGATTTTATATAAAATAAAGAAGCTTTATATTACTATAAATCTTTATAGTTACAAACCTACTAAAGGTAAGCAAGACACTTTGGCACTTTATTGTAGGACTGTATTGTATGGCATGATCCTCCAGTGTTGTAAGACTTCAGGAAAGAGGAAAATCACTGTAGAAAATATTACCATGGAAAGCTTAACTGAGGAATATTTGAACTGGGAATTGAAGAAAGCATGTGATCATATGGAAAAACAACAACAACAACAAAAAGAAGGAAGACAACATTCCAGAAGACTACAAGATGGGACAGAGGGGCTCTAATGATGGCCAAATCATGTACCCAGAGGAGCGTCTGTCCCAATCTCAATTTCTAGAAATTTAAGCTCTCACACTGCGCCTTAATGTGTTAGCTCATTTTCTCTTGATCTTTTTCTGACTCTCAAAATGTATATGTCTCTTCTCTACCTGACATAAGTATCAGCAATCCATATTTTCTCTTATTGTTTAGCTTTGACTCTAAAAGCAATCATTAACTATATTTCTTTATGCACATATTTTATTTCTTTGTATTTTTTCTTCCTCTCTTTCATTCTCTGGGCAAAAGAACAATGTAGTTCAATTTCAATATCTTGCCCATTTCATCTTCACTCGAGGTGAATACAACTGCAAAAATACAGTGATGACCATGTGGTCTTGCCTTATAAATGTGATTTTTTTCTTAATAGAGTTTCTTAAACAATTATACAAGTTTCTCTTGAAAATTCCAACTTCTCATTTTTTTCACTCACAGTTAATGATCTTGCTTAGCAGAATCAGTCAGAAAAACCTTGTGCTTTCAACACTAAATGCTGCCAAACTACCTGCACCTACTGATAGAAGTTCCTCACTTTTCTTTCCACATCAAATGTCCACTGTCCATATTCATGCCTAAGTTCAAAGTCTACACCAGTGCCCTGGATCCATCCTGTCTCATCAATACAAAATATGTATACCTAGAATTGGTTTCCTTTCTGTTTCCTGTGTTATCTACCTCTCTACCTTCACTGGATTTTTTCCTCTGTTATGCAAATTTTTTTCACGTTTTCTACTTTTCACCTTATAGGTACTGACCCACTTTTTAAACAATTTTTCAGTTGTATACTTCACAAAAATTGTCTATATCTTATCTACAATTTTCTTCTTATTCACCATTGGTTTTCATCATTCAGCTTCCTTATTCTCATTCCCTGGAATTATTCTTCTCACCTTAACAATTATCTCTGCATTGCTAAATTTATTGGCCAATGTTCAACACACGTTCTTCTTATTACTTCATCTAACAGATAATCGGAAGCCTTCTTGTGAATATAGTTTTCTCCATTTGACTATGTAAACACCCTCTTCTTATGTGTCTCCCAAGGCAAAATAGGTGCCAGTACTTTTCATAGCTTCTTTGTTTATACTTTCCCGTTTTCCCTAGATTTAAACATTGTGCAAACTCATAGTTTAGTCCAGAAATTTCTTATTTTCTCTGCATATTACAGTTGATCTTTTCTAGTCCAGTTGATTCAATGAAATCAAATTCTGTTACTTTCTACATTTATGTTTTCAGATACCGCATCTCTAATGAACCCCAGATTCATATAGTTATTTATTCAATGTCTCTGCTTGGGTAAATAATAAGCACAGAACATTTTACATATTAAAAAATATTCTCTTCTTTTGCCAGGCTAAACTTGCTCTTGTTCAGTTTCTCCATTTTTGCAAATGTCAGGTTTCCATTTTCTCAATCCCAAACATGTTATCATCTTTGCTCTTTTTATTCTCTTACATTTCATCAGTGGTTCTTGTAGTTTCCATCTTAGAAGTCTATCAAAGATTCAATTGCTTTATTTATTTTTACAGTTGATAGTTTGGGTCACCCAAATCTTTAAGTTGTGTTATTTCAATAAATTCCTAATTGGCCTAACATATTCTTATCACTGTACTTAGGGTCACTCCATGACACAAAGTCAAAAGTTGCAACTCCTTCATTGAAAAGCCACTTAGGGATTTCCTTCTCACCTGAATAAGACCTCAACTTCTTTATGGTGGCCTGTGAATCCCTACATATCTGTGCTGGGGATTGAACCCAGAGCCTTGTGCATGCTAGGCAGTACTCTACCAACAGAATTATATCCCCAGCCTCCAGATATATCAAGTTCTTTTATAAAGAATTTTTTTAATGGAAACTAAAAGTAGGACTTCTTGTAAACACAATAAGGCAAAAGCCTTCACAGCTTTTGTCCGAGTTTTCTCTAAGTTTTCTCTAGCTTTGCACGGGGATGGAATGGACAATGACTGAGAGAGAATACATGTGTGTGTATATGTATGAATGTTATTTTAACTGAGTCCTCATACATAAGAGATTATCTCTTGAAAACACAGCAAAATATTTTGAGAGGAGGATCTAAAATTGGGGTAGGGCAGGGTCGATATCCTATATTAATAGTATTGCAATCTAAAAGGGCTGGTACAACCTGAGTACTTTGAAATCTGAAAAGTAGTGAGCCAAACTCCTCCAGGACAAAGCCCACACACAGGATACGCTTACAAGAACAGAATCTAAATTGAGAACAAATTGGGGGAAAAATGAATAAAAATAGAGAAGAGATATAGGAAAGTTCTGGAAGTAAGATGACATCCTTTTCAGCATTTCCTTTAGACAGACAATAACATGAATTTACTGAAGTAATTTTGATTCACCATTTTACCTTATAACTTCAGGAAATTTATTTCATATCAGAGTAAGTAACTGAAAGAGGTCAGGGTAAATCACATGAATTATAACAAAATAAAGAAGCAAATCCATATTACTACAAACAAGAAATTGATGCTAGAACAAAATTTCCAGAAAAAGGAGCACCACCACTTGAGAAATGCTCACGTACTCACATCTGTATCTAACCTGCTGGGAGTTTGGGCCATAGAAGTGCAATGCACAGACTGCACTAAAAGGTTTCAGTTATTACATGACTGAGATTAACTTACTAACTATTCCTCACTGTGGACAGTTTTGTACACTTCAATGAATGATTGCAGATGAGAATTTCGTTAAGTGGCAATATTGAAGTTCCTTTTATGTATCATTGACTCCGTACTGAAACAACATTTTAGTTCTTTATTTCCAGGCATTTCCTATTGCTTTCTTGATCATTTAAACCATGTATATCCTTTTCAGTAAGAATAGCAAGATTAGGATAATAGAGTATTATGAAATAAACATCTGATGATGGCAATTTTGTAAGATAGCTCAATTATATGCCATAGGTAGAATAACTGTAAAAATCTCCTTATACTTATACTTCCTATTTCCCTGATTATACATAACTCATTATGACCATCATATATGGGATCAAGTACTGTGGCTGGATGGGCAGATATGATTTTTCTTCCAGAAATCTAGAAGACATGTGAAATTGATCAAGTTCAGAAGGTAATGTAACGCAAGCGCATATAATAATTTATTTTCTTGCTGGGGTTGTGGCTCAGCGGTAGAGCACTCACCTAGTGCTTGTGAGGCCCTGGGTTTCATGCTCAGCACCACATAAAAATAAATAAACAATATAAAGGTAATGTGTCCAACTACAACTAAAAAAAAATCTGTTTTTAAATTCTCTCTTTTAAGATACACAAGTAAACTTAAAGTCTGTGTTCTTTCATGGTATTCAATTATTCTTATGTGATGGAATGATTCAGTAGGAAGATGCATTTCAGTTACCAGACATTTATGTAAAAATCTAAATTCAACTACATTCAGGGAAAATTTTCCTGCATCTTGTTTACTTAATGAGGAACCCATCAGTAAAGAAGTATTGGAGCATATGTAAATTAATTGAATCTGCATAAAAAATCAGTATTCCTTGAAAAGAAAAAATTAAAAATAAATAATATAAAAAATAAAAAAAATATTGGAATGTGAAAAACAAATTTTAAAAGATCTGGAAAATACAGAAGTAATGCATTTGCAAGCCTTTTACAAATAAGTCTAAATGAAGGCACCATTAGATACCTTACTGACTGAACCAACTATACATATATTAAAAAGTGGGTTTTTTTGAGAGATGAAATAATTCACTCAGTATAATAAACTCATTCATTCAGCATGTACATTAAGTGTCTTCTCTTTGTCATGTACCAACTGCACTAACACCAAGCATATATAACAAGAAACAGAGATCATGGTTCTGACATTCAGAGATCTTGAGTAAGCTGGCAGTCAACAGGTCATAGAGTGCTGTCTGCCACCAAGGTGGAAACACAGGATAGCCTGAAGGCCCAAGTAAGAGCACCTAACATGGACTGTGGGTGGTTCCTTGGAAAAGTAGGTCTAGATGTTCTGATTTGGATCTGGAATATTCCCCAAAGGCTTATATGTTGAAGGCTTGATCCCCCATGCAATAATATCCAGAGAGAACTCCTAGGAAATTATTGTGACATAAGGGCTCTACCCTATTGGTGGATTAATCCATTTGGTGGATTGCTAATTTAAGTGGAATTCGATATATGGTAGAAACTCTAGGCAGTTGGGATATAGTTGGAGGAAGTAGATCTCTGGAATCATTCACTTGGGGGTCTATCTTGTCCCTGGCCCCTTTCTTTCTTTCTCTCTATTTTCCATTTGTGGTGAGCTGAGCAGCTTTCCTCCACCACACACGTCTGCCATGATGTTCTGCTTAACCTTAGACCCATAACAACAACAACAACAAAAAGACCATGAACTGGAACCTCTGAAACCATGAGCCCAAACAAACCTTTCTCTTTAAAGTTATTTTGTCAGCTGTTTTGATAACAGTAACAAAAAAACTGACTAACACACTAAGTGAGATTTCAAAAGTAAGAAGGAGTCAATTCAGCCAAAAAACAGTATGTACCTGTGTGTGTGTGTGTGTGTGTGTGTGTGTGTGTGTGTGTGATTGACAAGGGATGAAGTGCATAGGGAAGTAGGCCCCCCTGCTTCTATACCAGCTAGACAAAATAGCAGGTCCAACTTCTCAGTGAGAAGGTACTCTGCAGATTTGTCAAAATGGTCAATCAGCAGAAAGACTAAGTAGAAGGTGTTAGAAGAAGAAAAGTGAAAAGATATTGTTTTATACTTGTTTAGGACATGTCAGGAGCATCAGCACAAACTGACAATTGTGACATGCAACAATGTCCCCAGACATTGTCATGTTAAAAACCACTTCCCTACAATTCATGTGTCTCCTACTGTCTACTAACAAATGAAAAGAAGCAAGATGAAGATGTTTATTTCAGAGGACACAAGGATTATAAATTTAAAAGATAGAATTGAAACGATGTATAGTTTTAATTCTGTGAATATAGAGTGTGCCATTTATATTTTGGACTTAAAATAGTTTACTAGTATCCCATTTAAATTATGCTAGCATTTTACAATAAAGCATTGCTATCATCTTATAGTGCCATCAATTTAATCTTACTTCATATCATATTAAAATTTCCTATTGAGCATATTGTGTCTACCTCTTCCATAGTAACAGCAAAGTCTCTAGTGCTTAACATCGGTATACTAAAGACCATGGTTATTATATTATATTACTCTAATATATTATTATAACATGGTTATTATTATACCGATTTTAAAAGGATCATTTTTGTCTATTCTGATAAATGCATGCAGCTTCAGTACATTTATTCTTAGAAGAATCTAGAATTCTTACTATTGCTTTTCCAGAAATAGACATTTGAATTTACAAATAAATGAAAGTTTCAATAAATTATATGTAATAATTTATAAGTTTATTTATATTTTATTTATATGATTTCATAATCCGAGTTTTAATTATACATTTTTATTGTCATATTTTTTTTTCTCCATGATTCGTCATTACCTAGAACAGGGATTTGTAAGCTTTTTCTGTAACTGGCCTGACAATAAATATTTTAGGCATTCTAGGACATATGGTGTTTATAGTATCTACTGATTTTCTGTTGTATCTTGAGAGCAACCATATGGAAACAAATGAGCATGGCTCTACTCCTGTTGTATTAACAAAAATAAGAAGTGGGCAGATTGTCCCTCTGGCACCATAGTTTGCCAACCATGGCCTAGAACACAGAAAGGGACATAGCACAGAGCCAATAAATACACACTAAGTGAAAAAGTGAATGTTCAACATTAGTTGAATAAAATGAGAAACCATTCTTTTCTCTTGATAAACATCTCTGATGGGAATAATATTCATAACTTGGTTTATATTCATGTTACTCTTAAAAATCAACATTGGTTGCTAAGTTTTATTCAATGTTTCCTTTGTCATAAATTAATATGATAGAGTGATTTAAGCCTTTATCAATATAACAGTTAATTTTTAAAATATTGTACTACCTTTCCATTATTTGCAGTGTTTCTTATACTTGTCTATTTTTTTATTTCCCTTTTTTTATGCTGACAAATTAAACTTCTTACATTTTAGTTTAGGACTTTGGTATCCCACAAATGAGACTGTTAGATCTTTTTAATTTTTGCACTGAGATACTATGTATTTGGTTTAAAACTATTGTCTATATTCCCTCCTGAATTTTATGAGTGCTTAAATTCATATTGTATTACTTTACTAAACACAAATCTAGTCAGCCTCATGGTTTTTAATATTTGTTTGGAATATTCCTAACATGGATAATGTCAGTTATCAGAAGAATCTGGAAAAATATTTGTCATTGTAAGTACTTTAAAAACAAATGTGAGTTTATGTCAATTCACAAAATATTAACATACATTTGAGAACCAATTTGTATGGTACATGTTTTGAAGAGTGCTTAGCACAGGTATAATTAAATCACAGTTCGTATCTTCAAGAGAATAGGAGAAAGTCTAATGAAATTTACTAAGAAGCATAAGATTATACACAGAGGACAAATTTGTGTTTTACAAATCTAAAGATGAGAGTTCCATTGCTTTTACAACTTATCTCTCTACAATGACTTTTGATTTTTAGAACTTGCAATTGTGTGTACTCTTTCATATATTTTATTAATATTGTGTTAAGTTCTTCAAGATCTATATTAAATATGGAAACTAAATATTATATTTCTATGAAATTTCTTGGAAAGTGTGTATCATATAGAATTACTGCTTTTTAATTTTTTTGGTTAAACAAATTGATTAAATATAAAATATATGAATAAAAACTAAAATATTTTATATAATTACTTCTTATAACCTTGAGTTGTCCAAATGTGAAATTTCATCAATTTGTCAGGCACATTATTTGGATTTGGAATACTTCAGTCACTGAGGAAGCAATATAAGTACCAGGCAGTACAAGGAGTCCAAATTCTTTCCCACTGGGACTTTTGTAAACACAGCTCAAACCACATAACTGAATTAAAGTTTAAATTCAGACATATTAAATTCCATGAATTTGAACAGAGATATATAACTCTGCTAAAACATCTTATAATTTAAGGATTATTTTTATACTACCAGAACTTTTACCTTTTCTCTTTAAATATGCTGAAGTAATATTTACAGAATAGTACAATGCTAAATAATAGTACAACTGTTTCTTGGGTTAATTAAAAATCATTAGTCCCTTTATTTCACCCTTACAGCTGAAATAGTTTAACACAGATCTGGATCCAGCACAATTACGCCTCTGCATCAAAGGCAAGAAATGAGAGGTTTTGACAGGTATGAAACATTGCATTTCACAGGGCTCATGCACAGCGAGATAGCACAGGTGTTTCTGTAATTGCAATACAATGGGAAAATTCAGTGCTCAATGGCCTTCAAATTCTCCACTGTGTGATGTGATGTGAAGATCATATGTCAGGGCTGCCTTCTTTCTCTGCAATGGTGTATCATTATATGAAATGCAACTGAAGATATTTTTGGAGTTCTGGTTCTCTAAAAGTAGATTGAAGTTATCTATTTGGTTTGTTACTCATATTGCTATAGCTTCTATGGATCTGCATCTGTGATTTTACAAATACTGGGGAAAAATATTTCCAAACCTTTGTTCACTGAAGTTTGCATTGTAAGCGATTCCTTACATTCTTTTACAATTCTGTGCCCCAACTCTAATACCTCCTGAACCAGCCTGCAATAATTATTTTTAACAATGGCTGTATAATGTGGAAAGTCCTGAGTGATTTTTTTTCCATTTTACTCATTTTGCCAATTTCAAGTGTGAATTCCTTAAACACCCTCTCAGTAAAATGGACATAAGAGATAGAAGCTTAAGTATGGGGAATAGGATCAAGTGTGTATCCTTTTAAATTTGTGCCATATTCAAAAAAATTCAAGTGAACTTTTGATATAGGAGAACATATGTTGAGGAAAAGATACAAAAATTTAGTCTTTAAAATCACATGGAGGCTAAATGAAAATCTTAATGCAAAATCCCTGACTCCAAAACTGAATTTTTAATACAAATCTGTCTCTCAAAGTTTACCTATAGTAATTGTGCGTGACAAACTATTTATTCCTAGTTTTGGACAGTGAAAGTTAACTTAACAATAACTGGCTTATCTGAGGTGAGAAATCATGTTTCAGGTTGACACACCATTGAAAATTAGAGAAAAATCTTGTAAGTCTATACAGAGGGGAGATTTTCAAATCTGTGTGTAACTATTCCCAAATCTTAGGAAAATTGCTAAATGATATAAGTGTCATGCCAAGAAATTTTTTATAAACAGCCACAGAAGTTAAAAACACTGAGGAATTTCAGTGGTCGCCCATTGCAAGAGTGACACCACAGAAAATGCAAGAGAAAGGAAACTGCTTGCTGAAATAAAACCACCGTTTTTCACAGGACCTTAGTATGTAGAATTTCTACAATTTATTTTAATAATGTTTAATCAGAATATATCTATAGTTTAGTAGATATGACTAAATGTGTGTATATATATATATATATGGACATATATATAAATGTGTATGTGTATATATTTACACATTTAATTATATCTAGTAAATTGAAATATTAAAGATTAGTGAAAAAGTAACAGAACCTCAGAAAGTTGTGGGATAGTACAGTTGTATCACATATATATTTGTGTTTCACAGACAAGATAACTTGACAGAAATTTCAGTCACTAAACATTGTGCGATCAAAAATCATTTATAATGCAATGTTACACCTGAGTCAAAATAAATGAGAAGTCTGAGGACAATATTTCCTCAGGAGGGGTTAATGACTTTGGAAGTATCATGGAGAAAATTTCTGGGGTGACAAAAAGCATCTATCTATATTGATGTATGGGTAAGTGCTATATAAGTATATTTCCCTGTCAAAAATTGTAAAATGGTCTACCTGTTAAAAGTATAAGTTAAAAGTCATGCATTTCAGTGTGTGTGCATCTAACTAAAAATAATAAAGTGTTAGAGAATAAATGGGGTTTGGGTGTCAATAATACAAATTGGCAGAAATGTGATTATTTTTGAAACTGAGTATAAGTATGTCAGAACACAATATCATACTTGAGGATTCAAAATACTACTTGGTTTGCTTTGAATATATTTATAATTGACCATGCTATAAAGTTAAAACAATAACAACAACAAAACATCAGGTCTACCAAGAGGTAAAGCTAATTTGTTTTGTTCATTGTATTATAAGTGATTTTTGATCTGCTGACAATTTGTCAGAATTCTAAAGGAAAATATTTATTATTAGAAAATCTACATTTAAGTGAGCAAGTGAGGTAATAACAATTTTAGAAATGTTAAGTTGAGTGACAGGATGGGCAAGAGAGCACAGACTTAATTGTTTGAGTATTTGCATTTCTTTTACTAGGATTTTTCAAAACTTTAATAATTTTGGTTCTTTAGATGTTAGTACTCATTGTTAAAATATAATGGACTTTCAAGCAGTTGTGATTGATGGTAGTAAGGATTTCTATAGATATGAATGATTAGGTTATTGAAGATAATTTATTTTTGAGAATCACAGTTTCTGTAACAAGATTATCTTGTGTTTCTCATCTGCTAGCAAAGCAATGAAACTTCTGTTTTTTTTTTTTTTTTTTTTTTTTTCTTTTTCTCAAACAGTGTCCTCCTTATTGAATTGACATCAGGGACAAGACTGAGCTTTTGGTAAACAACTTGACACCCCAGGTGGTACTCAAGAGCAGCCCCTGCTTCAGCTTCCTTAAACAGGTCTGGCTTTCCAAGGAGCCCAACTTCCAGCTGAGGATGCAAGGTGGCTGGGGATCTCGATGAGGGCCAGCTGCTGGAGAGTTAGAGGACTGGTGAGTTTGCCTTGGGTCAAACTAGAGGAAGTATTCCTGTGAGTAAGGGAAGGACCTGAGGGACCCTCCCAGCAGCTGCCATAGCTTCTCTGGCTTTTGAGAACTCCTGCCTTCTCTCCCTGAATGGTATAGGTTGCTCCACCAAGGTCCCCTTTGAGAAAAAGGAAACTGAACTCAGGAAAAGTTAGACAACTTTGGCCATCTGATAAGTCCCCTAGTGTGCATACCAAGATCCTTGATTTTGCCCATCTGATTGCTCTTAGTGGGGACATTTGTGGTGCCATCTGTGTAGGATTCAGGCTTACGCAGGACTCAGGAACCTAAGGATATTTACTCCCTTCTGGTGTGTTCTAGGTTCTCACCTGTTTGTTGGCCTTGGGTTTGGGAAGTCCCTCTGCTTGTCTGTCTGTGTTTTTGTTTTGTTTTGCCCCCTTTAAGACATGATCAATACTACATTGATCCTATAGGTAATCTCTTGGGAAAGATCTTGACTGGTCAATTTAAAGGTTCTTGTCTGCCAGCCATGGTTTTGGGGCTCTTCTTTGGTTGTCTGTGTTTTTTGTACCATCTCGCAGTTGGAGTTGGTCTATCGAAGGTAAATTAATTAGTAGAAATTTATAGGTGCAGGTCTGTCTGCTTTAAAGGTTCCCACCTGTTGGCCCTGGTTTCAGTGATCCTCTCTTCTCTGTGATTTTTGTATCTGTTTATGGCTCTTTAAGACACTGGCCATGCTGCATTGATCTTACTTGGTAGTCTCTTGAACCAAGAGATCTTGCTTAATGGGCCGCTCATAGATATAAACCTGTGTAAGAGAAAGATAGTTTGCTGGCCTTTGAATGTTTTTTCTGGATTATTATATAATCTTGAAATTGAAGTTGGTCTGTAGGGGTAAAGTATATGAAAGAGATTCTATATGTACAGATTTTTATGCAGTTGCAGGAAAGGGGTTAGAACAGCCAGGAACTAAGTTGAAGTTTCCAAAGGTTCCACACTGCCCCCTGGTGTGCAAGGGTAGCAGATATCAGAAGAAAGTGTTTTAAAAAAAATTAGATTTCTTAAACCTAGGCTGGCACTCTCAATAATCTTTCTCTTCCTGGTCCCAGGCAGCAGCAGATCACCTCACTGTGAGTCAAGGACACAACCCCTAAGCTGGAGGGGAAAAAAATCCCAGAAAAGCTGCCTGGGCTGTAGGAAAATAGACAAAGAAAACTTGGCCCCTGTCCTGCCTTTCAGCAGAGTGTCCCTGGGGGATGGAGGCTACTGGCCACAAAGGACATGGCATTAATTTCCAACACTATTAGTTTATGATCTGGGGACAGGAATCGTCTCCCCTTTTAAGATCTGACAGGAAACTCCATTTGGCCAGGAGATACCCATCACTAGGGCAAAGCAATTCTTGCTATAATAGTATCCCATCAAACTAAATGCAAGGAGAGACGAGCAGAATAAACAGCTATGCCCAGAAAAGGAAAAGAAACTAAGGCCAACCAGTGTTTTGTAAGCAAAAAGATCTTCAAGAAAACCTAAAGAAAAGGATGGAAAGGACCTACTCCATTGCATATCAATATGCTTAGTATAAGAAAAAGCAGCCTCTGGATACAATTGACAGTGAGAAACCCATTTAATGTTGGTGGTATTGTGATAAGAATAAGGCACACACTTCAGGCTCAAAATATCCTGTGCTCCAACACCTTGAATGCCACCTAGGAGAGAACAGATTAAGGCACAGTTTTTATATAGGCCAAATTTGTTGGATCCCTCTCCTGGGATAAAATTTCTTGCATAGATTAAATGCACAGAGAACATTCATAAGGATTGTTTCAGAATATGAATCAAAGAAAGGGTGTGAAACTAGAAAAGGGATATAAGAAGAAATAGGCATGTAAATATATATTTAATAAAGAACATTAGAAGGTAAAGGGGATATTTCTGCATGATAAAGTATTTTTCATGGAAAGTAATAATCTTGTCCAAAGTCCAAGGTGAAACACAGGGCAAGCTAAGGAGTTAAACAAGTTGTAGAATGTCTAAGTAAATTGCAGAAGGTTTGTGAAAGATAAATCTCAAAAAGTTTGGATGTGTGAATAAAGTGGCTATAATTAGCACAGTTATATATTCAAATTTTAATGTGCTGATATGAAGCAAAATCTGAAGTATTGGTCTAATTTTATCTGTCAAGATAATTTTTTCATATCTGTTGGGTTTTATTACTTAGGGGAACTAATTCTTATAGGAATTGGGATTGGTACCTGCTTTGAAGTCTTTCAAATAATTAGTTTATATCTGGTTAAATAAACAACTTTTATTTTAGGTTACAGTAATAGAGTTGACACCCTAAATATATGACTATATATATGTATATATCTGAAAACTGTATCTGTCTGTTCCTTGTCTGAGTGTTATATATAAAAGTTTATAAAATAAATGTTAATCTAAGTTTCCTGGCAAGGTCAACAATAATTGCTCTCCTTTACACCTTGTATCTGATATAGAAGGGCCACATTGCCATTTGAAGACCTATCTTGTATCTGTGTGTTTTGACTAAGTTTATTTCTAATCATTAACACTGTTTTCTAAATGTACATGAGATTTAAGGCTATCCTTTGATTTTTGCTAGAACTGTTAACTCATACTAACCTGTGATTATTTTTACCATAAACTGTAGGTTCTAAATTATACTTTAAATGTTGAACTTATTTAAATGTAAAGCTTAGGGGAGAGCACTTTACCAAGTTGGTGTTCTCCAAAGTAAAATTATCTATAGCAATAGCCTTGGATATGTATAGACATAACAAATTTGCTTTGTATTTATTTATGTCTTATCTGGATAAAAACTGTTGTTAATACACACACACACACACACAAAAAAAAAAAAAACCTTTGTGTTACTCTTTATGACGGATTGAAATTTAAATGTATGTTTGGAAGGTAATAAGGCCAGCCTGATCTGTTTAAAGGTGACATTGTAAAACAAGGAAGCATTTTGCTACTTTTTCCACAAAAAGAAAGTTAAAAGCATTCTTAGATTTTGTTTGATTCATGTTTCAGTGATAATTTTGTATTGGGTTATAGGTCAAAAGCCCCTCCTTACTTGAGATAAGATTCTGCCTCTCACTTTACTTCATGTTAGAATGGCTCCAAAATAGGCTAGACTTCAGTTTATTTAATATATATGTCATATATATGACACATATATTGCATACATATCTCTCTATATATATTCTTGAAAAATATATAAAATTGATTTTTGGCTTCCATTTCTGTTTTATTTTACCTGATGTTTTAAAAATAATCATTATTGTTTTTATGTCTGCAATGTTTATCACTATTTCTTCATCCTAGTCATCAAAGCATCACATGATGACAAACCAGACATCAGGAAATGGGAATTCATTCAACTTTCATCATAAAGTTGATGACCCAGAATCTGCAAGCCCTGCACATTGCCAGATCTCCTTGGAACTTGTTGAGTAACGGAGTTAATGGCCAGTGCAAGTGCACTGGAAATGATCCAACAAAATGATCGGATGTGTATGTCCATGTCAGGCTATATCTTCCCTACCATATTGCAGTCTTCATTTTTCCAGAATAAATTTATTCCCTCAATACTACAGTGGGTATTAGTATCATGAATCTAAAACAGAAGATAAAATTCAATTTTTGAGTTACAGAGGTAGCTAAGAAGTGGCCAGAATATGGGCACAGCCAATGTTTATTTTCCTAACCCTCTTTTATAATGGGCCACTCACTACAGAGAGTTGCTTTATGACTACCTAAGCAAGGCAGAGGTTGTTTCCCTTTGCTACACACAGAGAATAATAGTTGATTTACTTTCATCTTTACACACATCTCTTTTCCATCCCACACTTCAGAGAAACATTTTATTTTCTTTTAAAGAATTCATACAGGTAAAAAAAAAAAATTCTTTCCAAATAGCCAATACACCAGTAGTGCCAAACAAAAGTTTTAGGAATGTAAGCATAAATTTTAAACTTTTAAAACAGACAATATCATTAGACAATAATTAATTATATAGTATTGATATCTTGTGATTTATTTTATACATAATCATATCAAATTGTCACTAGTAAGAATATTTGATGTTATATATGTCTTTATATTTAATGGTTACTATCATCAGTTGACACCCTGTAAATATAACTAGACTATATTAAAAACATGGGAAACAGTAAATAAGCTACATTTCCATTTGATGCCACAGTTGAGATGGAGCTCCATTATTTTCCACTGTAGTCTTTATATTACTGACGTACACTATTTCCTTATTATACTTTTTCTTTTCAAATTTAAACAAATATAAAAAATAAAATTGAGACACTGATCATCAAACATATTTATTGGCTAAGAAAAATACTTTTTAAAAAGCTTTTATAAGAACATGACACTCCTTAATTCTTACTAAAAGATATGTTGTCATAATAACTCTCTTGACTTTGAAAATTCATTGAATTTTTATTTTTACCAAATGCAAGTAATCAAAATATGTGCCACTGGAACATTCTAAGGAAATCTTAGAAATTCAGTCAGAAAAAGTCTTTTCTGAATGTCTAAAAGAGATGGATGCTCTAACCTTCCACATTAGAATAAAATTTATTTTTCTCTAGTATTTCAAGATGGTATCTAAAAGATGAGGTGCATATTTATCCTTCTTCTACAGTGCTGCAGCAGTCACTAGATTCTTCTTGATCTTCTATAAGGTGCTCTTCATATGTACTCCTGCCTTGTTCTGTGTAAATTTGTACAAAATAACTTTGGTTATTAGCTTTTTCTAATGCAGGGGATATTTCCTGGTCAGTCACATGAATCTGACTAATAGTTGAAGAGAGTACTATACATATATACATATTATTCACATTTTTAGGTCTTACAGATATTTTGTAATTCACCCTATTGAACTATAAGATATTACAGAGGGGATAGAGTTTTTCCCAAATCTTATCCAATGGATCATTCAGTCTACCATGAACGTTTTGACATCACAATCCACAAATTCAGCTGGGCACGGTGGCACATGCCTGTAATTTCAGTGGCTAGGGAGGCTGAGGCAGGAGGATCAAATGAGTTCAAACTTAAACTCAGCAACTTAATAAGGCCCTAAGCAACTCAGTGGGACCCCACCTCTAAATAAAACATTTAAAAAAGGGAACTGGGGATGTGGCTCAGTGGTTTTAAGCATCCCTGGGTTCGATCCCCAGCAAAGAAAAAAAAAAAATCCACAAAACAAGTGCATCAGGGCTAAATAATAATATGATTAATTTTAGATGGTAAAAATACAGTATATGGCCTATAAGTTTCATACCGAGTCTAAACTATTCTATTGACATACTATTTTCATGATTCTTTTGAATAATTTTCCACTGATCAAATGAAATATACAGAAGAGTATTCTGTTGGCTTTAAAGATGTGATTATTATCTCCGGAACATTTTATTTGCTTGTGAGATTGTGCACAGACTTTGCTAGGTCTTCAAATGTATCCTGTTCCAAGTAAAGTGGGAAGAAATGCAAAGTCACTTTATACACACATGTGCCTTTTCTATCTTTACAAGTGACATTACTCTACTGTTATCTATAGGTTGATCTCACAGATCATGGGAACTAATTGACATAAGCCAAATCTGTAGAAAAGTTGTGCATGAGACGAAATGCCAGTTTGTTCATTTATATTGAGGAAATCAGAAACAAGAGACTTCCTTTTATCTAACAATTAAGATATTCTCTATTTGCAGCATTATCTTCATTAAAAGTCTAATTAAAATGAGGTGATTACTCGAAGAACAAGGAAACTGAAGAGTGAATATTAGGTGCATGTTCTTCATGCCAATATTATTACTGAAAGAGCCTCATGCATCATTTATGAGAGATTCTTCAGTTCTTAAATTAACGTACTACTTCTCCTAGACTTGATAGTGATCCACTGACAAATTGTACATCGTTGGATTCCATTTTTAAGATTTGTATAAAAATTGTCCTTCAGACAGAGCTCACTATGAACAATCAAAACTTTTAAATTTCTTTTTCAAAATTTTCTGTCACTTACTATTCAATAGACCTTTCATTTTGACTTGAAAACTTCCATTTGAAGAGATCAATTTTTAGCATTCCATTTCTGGAAAAAAGTCATTACTATGAATTCACAGTTAGATAAATTATGTTAATTCCTCCTTCATTAATTATTTTATGTGGTAATTTTCTAAACATCTAGAAAGACTAGATAGATATTTTAAATAAGGGCTCAAGTTTGTCCACTATTACAAAGAACATTGAATACATTGACAACATACTGTAAATGCTCTCATCAGAAAACATGTTCTAAACAGAAACATTCTAGCCTAGAATGCTTCTGCTTTTTACTTGTTTCAACTCAGGGAAGGAGTGTAAGCAACTGTGAGACTTGTAGTGATTTTAGTAATTTCATTCGCACACTCCATTTTCAGAAGATAATCTTTTCTATGAATTTAAAAGCAAAATAAATTAGTTTAACTCCACTTTGGCCAAAGCCTGGCAACCTTATTAACATCAAAGAAAACTGGATGTTGTTGATATTTTATTTGTCCATCTTATATCGCTATATTTATGAAATGTAAAACACAATACACTGAACATATGGGACAGTGATTAATCTCCTCTCACTATAATTAAAAACATAGTATTTCATATGAATTTTAGCAAAAAAATATGTTTTTAAAGCATTTTATTTTACTACCTCTACTTTTAACATGTTAGAAATTTCAGGACATCTGGAATGACAAGATATTTCAAAATGTGCTTAGCATTGTCAGCTATGTATACAGTAATGATGATTTAAAATGAACATTCAGAACAATGGTTATGATACAAGAAATGTGTTTTAAATATGAGAGAGCAGACTGTTAGAACATTCCTATTTCTAGTGTGACCTTTATTTCACACCCTATCCCACTGAACAAATACACGGGTAATGTTCTTTCTATTGTTTCCTGAGGTAGGGACCCACAAAACTTCATTTACAAAAGCTATGTCCAGAAGATCTCTCTTTACTATGATTTACCCCCCCCACACACACACACATATTTACTGTTAATTGATGCATAAAAGTCCATACTTATGGGGTATAACATTGTGACATATGTACATAGTACATTGCTGATCAAATCAGAATAATTAGCATATTTATCTATCTTTGAAATATCTTTTAAGATTTTTTGAAGAGCAGTTACAAAAGGCTTGATTTTACATCTCAACTTTATCATATGTTGATAACAAAGATTTTCTTCTTGACAAAATACCAGGCAGGCTTCTGTGATTCCACTTCTTGAACCATCCTTAAAAAAATAAAAAATAAAAAAACAAGATTTAAATAAAAACTTAAACAAATTAAAACACAATTTATAACAATTCAAATTCCAAACATGACCCCATGGTTACTTTAAAGTTCCTGCATGTGACAACACAAGAGCGCCTCCAAGATCTACCATTTTTCCAGCCAACACCTAAGAATAGGGACTTTTAGTGTCTGGGAAAGGATAGAATCCTCAGTTCAATAATTGAAGATAGAAAACACAGATGGCCCGACATATTTAGAGTGAATAACACATTTATAATTTCTCAATTCCCTATTTCTTTTGAGCCAATATTTGCCCTCCCTACCCAGTCTTCTTTCTTTAAAAATCTCCAGTTACTTCTGCACATATTGAAGTTGAGTTCCACTTGCTCCGGAATCTTCCCTATGGTAGTGATATATTACTGATTGAAATCTTCCCTTACCATTTTATCTAGTGTCCATCTCTGGGCTTTATTTGCCTTTGGCACTGATAACTTGCTTCCATCTAGAAGGATTAGGTGTAGCAAAGTAATTTTCTTTTCCAGGGAAGTTGAAAAGGAACTTTCTTACATACCCACAAGCCTTTTCTTTTTTTAATAAAAAGAAAGACTTCCCAAAGGTGACAGTTACTTCTTTTTTGACAAATGTGAAACATTATTCTAGATTTTTCTCTCTTCCAGTATTAAGGTCAGGTAGGAGGAAAGTCACACATCCACAGGCCACTGAAATCTCTACCCATCCCCACCTTCAAGAATCTGTGGAGTCTTCCCTGGACATATGGTGTCTTGCTCAATTAGGACACAGCAGTGACCCTGTCTCCCATATTTGTGTCACTTCTTGGCTTGCTGTAAGTCTGTAGACTCTCCTTCATGGTTCCTGGAGAAACCCTGGACTTCATCTTTGCAGGAACAATTGCCATTCTTCTGCCTCAGAGGTGGCAGAGCAAGAGGCATGTGGAGGCCCAAGTTGGTGAGAAGGGTTCTGGGTTCCAGGAGGCCCCGGGCACAGCAGCCTCATTAGTTCACAGGACCGAGGTGAAGGAGCTGAGGTGGACTTGGTCTATGCAGCAAGATTCCAGATCCTTTCAAGAGGGAGCCATGTCCATCTCCCCTACCCTCTGACAAGAAGATCCAGCAAACTCGCTCTGCAGTTTCCTCAAGCTCTGCTTCTCAAGGCATTCTGCGTCAGAATTAACTCCGAAGTGCTCTTTGCTGTTAGAGACTGAATTGATTTTTCTTATATTGTCATTAATTTTTAATTGTAATATACTTTTCATATCATGTAATTCACTCATTTTAAAGATACAAGTTGATTTTTTTATGTTCAAAATGTGCCCATCAGCACTACTAATTTCAGACTATTTTTGTCATTTCCAAAATGAAACTCATCCCCATTAACTAGTGTTTCCCATTTGCCCTTCTTCTAGTCTCTGACAGTCACTTGCTTCCTTTCTATCTGCATAGATTTTTCTCTGGATGCTTCATATAAATGGGGCCCACATAATAAGTGGCTATTTTGGTTTCACTTCTTTCCCTCCTAATGTTTGCTATGTTCCTCCATGTTGTGGCATATATCAGTGATCCATCCTTTCATTGTGGCTGAAATAACATTTGTTGCATGCCTAAAGTATATTTTGTTCATGTATTCATCAGTGGATAACTATCTTATTTTCACTTTTTTACTGTTATGAATAATGTTTTTATTAACATTTTTTAAAAATTTTTTTGTCAGGATGCTTCTGAAAGATACTACAATTTGATTAAAGAGACTGAGTTAAAAAGATCTACCCTCACCAATGTGGGTGGGCATAATCAAGCCTGTGAGGCCCAGATGAAAAAGAAAAAAGGTAGATAAAGGCCTATTTCCCTTTCTCTTCTTCAGCTGGTACAACTATATTCTCTTGCCTTCAACATCAGATTCTCATTCTCAGGCCTCTCAGATAGACTGAGTTTCCCTGCTGGCTTTCCTGGTTGTCCTGCTAAAAGATGATGTATTTGGGAAAATCCTGTGGCTTCCATAATCACATGAACTAATTCCCATAATAATTCCTCTCGTGTTTCCATATATATATATATATATATATATATATATATATATATATATATTCCTTTGGTTTTACTTCTCTGGAGAATTCAGAGGTCTACCTTGATTCTTTGCCTGAGGATATTCAGATGTTTCAGTATCTCCAATGAAAAAGAGTGTTTTCTTCGTATTTCCTGATTTTACAGATTCTTGAGATGAACCAAAGGCAAGAGGCCCTCTTAAGGATTTTTTTTCCAGAACATGAGTAAAACCCAGGGAATGTGCACGTTGCATGCATCCAGATAGCCTTCCTAATTCTCAGGATATATTACAATTTTTCATTCTTATGGACATCTCAGCTACTTATGAATCTTTTGGTATATTTTGTTTTAGCCATTTTCTATTACAATAAACAGCTATGATGTTAAATATTTGTCCCTGAATTTAATTTTTTTTCCCCTGGGAAAGAATATTTTCACACTGGTTAAGATTTGGATCAGATCAAATGAAAACAGCTTTATGAGTGTGGTCTTCCAAGGATTGTCTGTTCAAATCAAACAATGACAGGTACTGGAATGGTGCTCAGAATGGAACTCTAACTTAGTCTGCTATCTCCAGTGGCTGCCAGACTACCAGTTTGCACTATGAATGTGAATCATTGTTTTTTAAAGTGACCACAGAGCTAGGAGGCCAATTTGGGAACTGAAGATAGAGAAAACAACACAAATCTCTGTTCTTACTGAGATTAAGCTATAGTGTTGAATAAACACTTCCTGAATTGCTCCAAACTGTTTTTTAATTTCCAGAGCTCCAAAATTTGATTCTGAGAATTTTTGCCAGCTTTATAGTTGCTTTTTAGAGAGGAGATTATTTTTCCAGACCTTATCTCAGAATTCACTCATGTCAAACTCCATTTTATGTTAAGCCTTTTGGATCTTGTGTTTCTGACAATATGTACTAAATCTAATTATAAACCAGGCATATACAAAAATAAGAATAAGCAATTCTCTAATTGTGAAAATGTAAATACATAATTCATATGAGATTATGAAATTCCAGGATACATTATGAAAATTCCATTATATGTATATAATATATTGTACTGCTTTTTCTCAGATGAGTTTGAAATACCCTTCAAAAGATCTTCTTTGTTTTTTTGATAATACCTAACAGACCAGCTGCAGATTAAATTCATTGCTGATATAAAATGTGGCATTCTTTGTTGTATGTTTGATGCATGTTCTTGTAATCTAGCCGCAAGACGAACAACAACAATAACAACAACAACAAAAATCTTAGACAAACACAGAAAATGAACAGCAAAAACAGAAAGTATTTTTCCCATCACCCATGCAAGCTTATTTTCAAGGTTAGGTCTGGATACTTGTTTAATATTTTTCAAGCTAATTATCATAATATATTTAGAATCAGTAATATTAATATTAACCAGTAATACTAAGATGACAAGAGCAGCTCTCTTTATATTAATATCCTCTGGAGGAGACATAAGCACTCTGGACTATAATTCCGGATAACTAGCTAGACTAACTTTTGTAAATCATTATATTTTGAGAATATCTTCTGTATTAGTCTATTTGATTTTCTAACAGACTGAGTCTGGGTAACTTGCTAAGAATAGAAATTTGTTTTCCACAGTTCTTGAAGATGGGTAGTCCAAGGTTAATGGGCCATATCTATAGAAGGGCTTCCTGTTAGTAAAGGTTTTGCAGAGTTCCAAGGCTTCACACAATGTGGGAATATTCAAATGGCTTTTATAATAGACCAGTTCTCAATATGACCCATTAATCTTTTAATCTATGCATGGATTAACCCATTCACAGGAGTTTCTAGTATGAACTAATCATCCCTTAAAGCTCACACCTGCTTTCACCCCTTAATGCCACACAATGGGAATTAAATTCCAACAGGATTTCTGGTGCAGACATTCAAATCAGCATCCTATAAACCTGTTGTAACATTTGTGGTGTTCAAATTCATATAGATCTAATCTGTAGAACTAGCTCTTTTCTCTCTGACATCATCTCAAAATTCCTATCTTTGTACCATTATTCTGTTTTTAAACATCATCTGTTATTTTGACTTAAAAAGTTATTAAAATGATAAATATGATTCACAAAATTCTCACATATTGACATTTCACACACCTGCTTTATTCTCTTTTCCTATATCTCTTAATATATTTTTTCTTCACTGGAAATACTAAGTATTAAATTAAGACATGATGCCACATTAGAAAGAATCATCTCTACAAAATGAAAATAAAGGACAAAACGAGAAAACTGCATACTTATGTCTTTTACTGTTCATGGCCTAATGTAGTCTCAGACATTGCCTATAACAGTTATGTCTTCTAAATGTGGAACTGTTCCTCAGTCTTGTTTTTTCTTTCATTTAAAAGAATATAAGCTAGAATGGCTTGAAGAATGGCACCCACTTTGGGTTTTTCTGATGTTTCTTTTAATTGGATCCAGGTTATATTGTTGACAGTAATGGCAAATAAATTGTGTTCTCAGCGTGTCATATCACAAGGCACAGAGGGGCAGTTTGTCCCATTACCCATGGTGTCAACTCTGATTGATCATGGAGTTAAGGCAACGCTTGCCATGTTTCTGCACTCTAAATTAATATTTGACCTTCGTAACTAACCACTACCTAGAGTGAAGAGACTATGAGAATATATAAATATCCTAATTTTCCTTCAAGCTGTGATTAGAAAATTTATTATTAATTGGTGAATTTTCAGCAAAGAAATATTATGGTGGTGACTGCCAAATTGTATGCCATTTTCCTAAAAAATAATATGTCTCTTTACTTTTCAGTATAACCAAATAAAATTCCTTTTTCTATTACACATATTTATATGAGTTTTAAAATTTATATTCTTGAACTAGTTGATGTCTTCATATTAGATTCAGGCAATTTTAATATTTTAATTGAAATAGAAATAATTTTAAAAGAATTAGCAAAATTATAATTCAACACTGAACTAAGATTTTATATTTTACTTGAAAACATCAAAGCTTATGTTGGTTAATGAAATGTTAAAATAGAGTATATCTAGTTGGGTAAAACATGTGTCATCATTGTAATTAATTTTTACTAGGACAAACAAGATATCCATTACGTTTTAGATAGTACTCATAGCATATCAGAACAGAAGGAATTCAGTGATTGACAAAATGTTTATGTGACAGATACAATCACCATATAAATACACATCTGATGAACTTGAAAATTAACTTGCTGTGTGGAACAGAAGTGCATATTTTTAGCATTCAACTTCCACTGCTCATTTTAGCTAAAATGAGAGCAAATGCATAAAGCTAATATTCTAAAACAAAATTGTTTTCTGTAGTAAGCTATTTCAAACAAATGATGGTTTGGAAGATATAGAGGCCAGATCTTTTAATTCCAAAGACAGGCAATGACAGGCAATGACAAATATCCTTGTTAAGGGAGAGAAGTCACCATTTTGTTGGATGATGATATTCAATGATAACATTTAATGAAATTTATTTTCATCTTTGTAATCTTCAGAACCAAAGAGGCACACAGAGTGAGCAGTGGACTTTGTTTCTAGTTTCCTGCTACCAGAGTTTGCTGCCTATTGCTCTTTCTTTTTATGCTTTGGATGTGAAGTGTCCACCAAAATCTCATATGTGAGACAATGAAAGAAGGTTTAGAGGTGAAATGATTAGGTCATGAAAGACTTAACAAAATCACTGGATAAATACCCTTCCAACTTAGTTCTCTATTCTTTACCACCATTTCAACAAATAGTATTGTTAATGCATGTCAATAAATAAATAAGTAAACAAATAGTGCCAGAATCCAAGGAGAAGGGAAAGGAAAGAGCACTTCTCCAGCATTCTAAAAAAGATAGGCTGCCAAATCTGATGGATGAAATGCAGGGTACAGCCTATTCCAACAGTCCCATAGGACTGTAGTGTTGTATATGCATTGTTGTATATCTTGGTGGTCTCAAAGGCCAGAAGATGGTCCTTTCCATTCACTGAGACCTTAAACTTGAGATTTAAAAAAATTATTTTGGAAACAGATCATCATGGTGAATGACAATATTGTCTATAACAACAGTACTGAATACAAACATTTAAATGGGAAAAATACTTATTTAATGAAATCCTCCTAGGTATTTCAAAATACTCATTGGGTCAATGAAATTAATATAAGAATTATGAGATAGGCCAATGGAGAGCAGATGTTTAACGAAATTTCATGTTAAACTTTTGAATTTAAAGCTCAGTTCTTTAATTAACTGTGGCCCTAGATCAATTTTTTGTTAATTTGCAATTTTAGTTATTATTATCTGGTAAGCAAACTGTGTGTTTGGACATAGTGAATACATCTAACAGATAACTATCTACATTGGTTCTTTTCTTTTACTTATAATCTACTTTTTATTTTGATATGGTGAGCCAAAGTGAAGATGGCTGTTGCTACATCTCCCTTAAATCTCTATGTTGAAATCCTAATCCCTAATGTGATAGAATTTAGAAATGGGCTTTTAAAAAGTAATAGAGTTAAATTGAGCCCATGGGAGTAAAATCTCCATGACAGGTGTTAGCACTGTTGCCCTCAAAAGATAGTGAAGAATATCCCCTCCATCATTTGAGGATATGGAAAGAAGACAACCATTTGCAGTCCAGAAAGAAGCCCTTAGGACTGTCTAAACTTCAGAACTATAAGAAATAATCATATGCTATTTAAGTCCCCCAGTCTATGGTATTTGTTACAGTACCTCAAGCTGACTGAAACATTTGTAGATAAACTTCTTAAGTTACCTGCATAGAGTTACTTGATCTCATAAAAATCAGGCTCCTAATTTCTTTGAGAAAAACTCGACATTTGAAATAACAGAATAAGAAATAAACATTATTTAGATTAGTCAATTCTCCTTGTTCAAGGAGAATATTTTCTCCAAAGATAGCATTAACCATGACCTTTTATTTAAAAAAAAATCCAACTACCTTTTCATATACATAACAAGAAAAGCAAGTATCAGTGTTGTCTCAAAACAAGGAACAAAATGAGAAAAGTTGAATAAGCAGTAGAATTACTCCAATGTCCCATCTGACATGAAACTCAACTCATGAGTAAATAAGAAAATTAACACTTTCTTAATGTATTTATTATAAGGGAGAAAGAAATCTATCTCTTGGACTCTTAAAAATTTTTTGTGCATTTTCAATGTCAAAAAAAATAATAAACAATAATTATTTTATAAAGCTGGACAATATCCTAGGACATATTAAAAACCTTAAACAATTATGTGATTTGAATTACAGATAATTAGTGCCACATATCTCTTGTGCATTTTAAAATGGTTACATATACCATCATTTAAGATCCTTACATTGATTCCAATCATTTAATTTTACATTGTTTAACTCCTTTATCAATCTTGGAGATGTACTTTCTCCCAACAGGCAAAAGAACAAACAGAAAACAAAAAGAAAATTTTAAGTGAGGAAATTGTTGTTGGGGTTCTAGCTTTGAAGATGGTAGTTTTCAAGAGGAAAATTGCTTTGAAAGTGATAAGAATGAATCAACACTCTTTTAACTTTATCAGGAATTAATCTTATAATGAAGCCTGGAAATTCCATTTTTGTTAATAGAAAGAACCAGCATGAAATGTGGAGAGCAAAACCTTTCCACTGGCAGCTAACACAGTCACCCTGAGTCATCACAGACTCAGCATATAAAATTGATTTAATTATTTTGCAGCGAAGGAGGGCAAAAAATGAACGGAAAGAGCACCATCAGCCAAATTCTAACAAGGATGCAATTCAAATTATGTTACTAGTGGAAAGGTAATATGCCTTCAACACAGAGAGGAAATGTTCATCTTTTTATTTTTCTCAGGTGGGCTGAATGGTACACATACCAGCCTTATTTTAAAGTATCCATCCTTTGTTGGATGCCTTGGTTCATTTCTGATATGACTTTCTTAGAATGCTTACTTGACTGTAACTTGCATGGAAAACCAATAAAATAATTCAATAATTGGCATGTTCATTACTTTAGGTCATCCCTTAATGGCTGAAGAAATCCGTTTCTATCAATCTATCGTGTCTCCCACCTCTTGGCACAATGCTATTTATCCAAATGCAGATAGCATCAACACTTTTGCGCCCTTACAGTATAGGGTATTCTCTGAATTCTTACCAAAGAAATATAAGGTGGCATGGCCTAGGAAAAGAATTCAAGGTAGGCACTGGGACATCTGGAATTTGATACCGGTTCTGCTACTATAGTGAACTGTTTTTAATAGTTTTCTAAGTGACCTTTCTGAATTTACAAATTTCTCATGTTTAAAATACAAGAGTTGTTGAAGGAAGTGCTAGAATTCTTCATAGCCCTATACTTCTGTTCTCTTAGCTAGATTTATTAGACTTATAAATAAATATCATCAGTGCAAACCCATTAGGAAGTCATTCCTAAATGTCATTCATTAGGAATCCTCAGATCGCCTCAAGTGATTATCAGTGTGGAAAAATACCATGTCCTGTACTTAAAATAATATTGATATATACTTATACCCATACGTATGCACAAATTATTATATATTGATAAGGGTATGTATATATGTGTGTATTTATATGCAGAGAGAGAATATGAATACAAATAAGTTTATAGACCCCAAAATATTATCAGTGCTGATATCTTATGTTAATTATTATTTAGCAGTATCTTATAGAAAAATTCTATTTGAAGTTTATAAATTTTCTTATCATTTAAAGTAATCAAAATAAAGAAAAACATGAACAGTCATCAACATTCCTTTGTTACTTTATAGTTTACATGTTACATTTTTTTTTACTTGCTAAAGTACTTATGAATACCATACTTTTAACTCTGATTAATAAAATGTTTACTTGCCTATAAAAATATGTTTATAGTTTTGGTTTACTTTCAGAATTAGAATGATTTCTAGTACAATTCTAGTTGTCTCGTAGCATTTCTTGTATTTTAGCAGCTGGAGAGGAAGGCTGGCAAGCAAAGCCCACCCATTGTCCCAGCAACTTTCTGCCTTGCTCTTGCTCATAGTAAGAGTATTTTGGCTTCATTTTAAAAGAACTTCTTTCAGAAGGTCATTTATTAGGTGATCATTTATCTGTAAAAATTCCTAATTACTCTATTTTTGACAAAGTGAGGAAACTAACATTGCAGTCAGTTGAATGCTAAGTAAAAGGCAAACTAGACTGCAGATGTGGAAATATGAGGAAAAAAATCCTCAATTAATGAAAAGAGTTAAATTCATCTGTTCTGAGAGGTAAAAGGAAAAACATTTCTACTAGCAATACTAACATTAAAAAACGATAGTTTATCATGTTTTTCCTTTAAAGTAAGAGAACAAATAATTTTTGACTGCTACAGTTATTATTTTCATTCCAGTAGAATCTTAGTGCCCCCTACTGATAAGCTAAACATGTTTTATATTAACAATATTTTGTTTTCTTTGAGAGAAGTATATTCTATTATGGCATTCATGGAAATTCTTCAAAAAATTGTTTTATTCTCCTGAGCTTTGTGAAGATTTTGAAAGGAAGTGAGTTGAAGCTTTACTTTTAGACAGATTACTGGAACTTCACTGAAGTAGAAGTTAAGCACAAATAATTATTTTCAGAGTCAAATGATCTTCACACTTTTGGTTGAATTGTTTCTGAGCTGTAAGGTGAATTCAGGTATTTTATTTTTTGTCTCCTTCTGTGAGTTTAAATTTTATCAAATTACTATAAAAATATAGTTAAAAGTCATCATAGGCTTTTGGTATTTTATAGAAAAAATAAAGTTTTTAATAAACAACAGAATTTCATTAACTCCTTCTTCATCTGTGATTTCTGCTTCCCAGAGTCTGGAGAGTTCAAATCCTCTATCTGCATCCTTGGAAATTTACTTCTTTACTTCCAAATAACATGCCCACCGCCCCCCCCAACCCCTTCTCTTTTTTTCTCCATTTTACTCTCTCTCTTTCTTTCATTAAAATTAGTCATTTTCTCTTTGATCTCTAACATGGAAGAGGAGAGAGAATTTAGCTCTTTAACACACTCACACACACACTCAGAGTCAATACACACCTACACACTGTCACATCTCTCAAAATACACACACATAATAATACTATAGTTGACAAAACCCCATCAAACAATAATCACAGGTAATGTCTGATATATATTTGTTTCTCTTGCTAATTGGAAAAAAAATCCTTAAACAATTCCTTGTAAATAGAGGTCATTGATTGCTGGTATATTGCATTTTATTTATACATATTTTTGCATAGAACTTTTCATATGAATAATAAGCATTCTTTTTTTAATGTCAAAATCAAAGGGTAGGTAAACATACAGAGAATATACAGGAAGAAGGAAGCTCTAGACTAGATTACAGAGATATTCCAGTTATTTGTCAGACCATTTACTATCAATGGAATGGTTATGTCATTTTATTTTTAAAGGACTCCATTTCTTCATGTGTGATTGAAGACATTGACCTACACTTTCTAAATCTTTCTGAACCAATTCTAATATAAAAAAATTTACATAATACCAGATTATATTAAATTTAATTACAGTATCTTATATTCACATAACAAAAATAAAATTTTTATTAGAGAAATTCTATGACACTGATATTGCTTCTTAATGTCTAATCCTGCATTAATGAAGATATGGCATTTTCTGTGATTTGAACTCCTTTTATATAGTGGATATTATTTTACAATCTAAAAGTCTGCAAGAGTACTTTCAATTACAATTTTTTTAAGAAAATTCACAGACCTCACTTAGGATGGCAAGAGCCAACAGCTTAATTTCACCTGGAACCATTTGGAGAATAAATCTGCAAAACTGCTTCTTGTATGCTGGCCACCACATTTTTTGATGCACTGCTGGAGTTTTCCAGAATTTTCAGTTTAAAGAAAAATCATTAATAGCATTCCTATAGAATTACTTTTATTATGTATAATCAAAAAGTAAAACTATAAATTCCTTTACTTGTATCTTTAAAATCATTAGGGACCATTCTATTCATAAGCTCCTCATTGGACTCCAAATTATCAAAAAAGTTAGAAATAGCCTGATACAGTGACACACACCTGTAATCCCAGAGTCTTGGGAAGCTGTGGCAGAAGGATCATGCGTTCAAAGCCAGCCTCAGCAACTTAGAAAGACTGTAAATAACTTAGTGAGACCCTGTCTCTATATAAAATATACAGAAGGGCTGGGCATATGGCTTAGTGGTTGAGCACCCCTAGATTCAGTCAAAAAAAAAAAAAGAAAAGAAAAAATAGAGATAGAAACATTTGAGTAAGTGTGTAATTATTTAGTTGCCATATTTAAGCAAATCATGACATATACTTATTAGCACTTCCTAGCTTTTGGAGAACATTCCTTTTTGCATCAATTAGCATGAAATTTCTGAAGTTTTGAATTCATGCCTAACAAATTGCATCCAAACAACTTGCTATACATATCTAATTAAAGTTATTAATTTATTTTATTAAAAGATAATATTCTAGTTCCTCTTCAAGTCCAATTAGAAATATATGTAAATTAGAGATACATGCTTACATTTACCTTAGTCACAAATCCTAACTATATAGCTTACTCTCCTTGGTAGGAATATCTAAGAAACATTCTCGTATAAACTACCTCACTCCAAGGAAATGGCTCAAACAAATAGAAAAAGAATGCTGGTAATTTGGGGAGCACAGTTCTGCCTGCTGGAATACAGTGTACTGTGAATGATTTGCCCGGCAGCACGCCCTCAGAAAGCACTCTATTGCATCAGTAACACTTCTTTCTCTGGTTTATCAGGAAAGACCGAGAAATAGAGTGCTTTTTTTTTTTTTTCTTTCAATTCAACAGACCCAGTTCTAATACCATGTCCATAAATCATTGTCTTTGACCTCTGCAACCTCATTTCACTATACCAGAAGGGGAAAAAATGCTTACACTATTTCCTAAAGAAATCAAGAAAATCAAAGTCAATTTCCTTTTGAACTCTCCTTGCGAGGTATCAGGGAGAAGTACTCATCTTCTTACAAACCCTCCCACACCTCCTTTTCAATGCTGACTGCAGGCTTGAACAAACGCCCATCTGACACCCCAAACGCTTCTCTTCATACCAAATTTAATGGACAGGCTGACCTTCAAAAAGTGGTCCTGATTAAATCAACCAGATGTGAGTCCTTCTCTGGAAAAAGTAATAGCAAATGGTAGTAGTTATTTCTTTAAAGAGTGACTTCTCGTGAAGGAGAAATCAATTTATTCCTCTACTAATTAATTCATACAACAAACTGATACTGAGTTCCTGGACACTGTGGAAGTCCTGAAGATATTGAAATGAGGGAGGGAGACTCACACTAATCCACCCTGAGCTGTTTACAAGCTCAGTAGTGAACAAGCTCATCCTAAATATGAGTTTTCAAAGACATTTCTAAACACCCAATAAGAATATTCAAAAATTCACTTAAGAAGATGTCTTATGCTTTCTATTGGAACTGCATTTCAAAAAGGACTTGAAAATTAGAAGATTTGTGAAACTGATATACTGTTTGCTGTCACTTGGTGGGGTGTTATTATTATATGCTGTAAGGAAATGTCTTTTGCCATCAAGACTGGTACAACACTAAAGATAAAATGTTTCTTGGTGCCTCATGCTTGGATTTTACCTTCTTAAGCTTTATTTCCCAATGTCCAATTCCCTAATCGTATAAAATATTTCTAATATATTGAATTTCAATACTCATGAGAGGCAGATTGAACTATGGAGACTTTTCAAGTAATCTTCTGTACACTACAGCAGAAGCTTGTTTTTAAATGTCTACAAAAAATATTCAGCATGTGGGAGATTTAGAAATCATTAGGTGATGTTTTATCCAGGTGTGGTTTGTATATTCACTCATATTTAAAATATGAACTGGAGAAATTAAGGCAAGAATATATCTTAGGAATCCACCTGTGGTATCTCATGCCTGTAATCCTAGCCACTTGGGATTACAGGCATGAGTTGAGGCAAGAGAAAAGGAAGTTCGGGGTCAGCCTCAGCATTTTAGGGAGACCCTATCTCAAAGTGACAAAAATGCTCCATGACAGAGTCACTAGGTTCAATCTCTAGCACCACAAAAATATGTTTCAGATCTAAACTTGTAACATAGTATGAACAACACTTACCAAAAGCTATAAGTTAGACATATTTGACATCTGAATGTTTTTCTTGGTACCAAAAAGTATCTTCTTTGTACCCAGGAAAAGAACATATTGGTGAAAAGGTCAAGTTCTGAGAAATTTATACTGCATTCTGGATGGTTCCAGGGAGAAATGAATTGCCAATACATATAAATACAACAAGCTCCCATTCCTTTTGCTGCAGTGTTTTATATATTCCTTCAAACACCTTCAAGAACTTCAATGTCAAGGATTATTAAAGTTTAGTTGAATAACTAGACAAAGAAAATCAGATTATTAAACATCACTATGTAATGGTACATGTTCAGATTAATAAACTTAAAGAGAGGGTTGCTGATATATTATGCAAAGTATCCCACAAGAAAATGTCTGAGATAATAAGATTAAATTTTCAGGTTAAGCAAAATTCAATTATAAAATCACCCATACATATTCCTTTAGTTTTTAATTTCAAAGCAAAATTAAGTAATCCTTTTGACCAATATTAAATATTATCCATATAATGCAGAGGATTTCATTATTATTGGGGAACTTTTTTAAATTGAATTTTCAAAACCTTTATCATAAAAACATTATAGAACAAATATTTAATTTTTTCTATTGTCAAAAATTTTTTTTCAGAGAATTGTACCTAACTTTATTGTATCTTTGATTTGTGTCAATGAAATACATCTTTCTTTTTTAATAGATCAAAAACATGCATGCAAAATACTCATTACAATAAAACTACTGACTGTTCAACTGACTGTAGACAGTGGTTTAGATTGCATTCTTTTTTTGGAAGGATTTGGGTGAAATTTCAGAACAGGTCCTCCTCAGTGCATGATCTTTCTCATTCCACTGAAGAAGAAGATAAAGCTAACAGAGTTTTCAGAAAGGTTAACACCAATTAATTACAAGCATGGTTGCATCATTATTTTAATTGAAGATCAATTTAACATGAATTAATTGTTAGTTGGAAGTAAGTACAAGTGCAGATTAGCCCAACTTGTGTTGATTTTAAGAAACTTTGGATGAAGTTTAGCCTGTTTAGCCTTTTCAGCCTGGAAAATTCTGTGAATTGAGTGTGGCAAGTCACGGGTTCATGGGCTTGGAATATATTTGCTTTTAAAGAATTTTAGCTTGATTTAAAAAAGAAGTTTATGTTTTTTTCCTCAAAACTCCTAAATAGTTTGTATGTTTTTTCCCAATTGATAGAGATTATTGATTTTGATCCTTAGATTTTTTTTTTCTTGAGAATGTTTAACTTTTCTTTTTAAACATTGCCAGCATTAAAATATCTTTGAGGATGTAGGCTTTTCTGGAGGAGAAATTAAGACATTTCTAAATACCCAATAAGAATATTCAAAAATTCACATAAGAAGATGTTTTATGCTTTCTAATGGGATTGCATTTTGAAAAGGACTTGAAAATTAGAAGATTTGTGAAACTGATATACTGTTTGCTGTCACTTGGTGGGGTGCTATTATTATATGCTGTAATGAAATGTCTGTCGCCATCAAGACTGGTACAACACTAAAGATAAAATGTTTCTGGTTAGTTGTTCTTGTATCTTAACAAAAATCTAAAAGAAAACGATTACATGACAAATCTCAAGTAAGAAAACACTTGTAAACTGTGAAACATCTGAATATGAATGTTGTTAAGCAAGGAGAAGATATCTTTAATAAGAATCTTATTGAATTAAGTGTAAAGAATGTTAAATAGTGAATCATGTTGACATTAAGTAAAAGTAAGATTTTCATGTCGCTATGCCAATAGAGTATTTTGTCTTGCTGACAGATGCTAAAATGACTTGCAAAGCTGCCAAAAATCAAGATTGAGATAAAAGAGCTAGAAGGGAGAAAACAGAATGTGACCAGAAAAATTCCCTGAAGAACAGTGAATCATACATTGGGACTTAGCATCATAGAGCTCATAAAATGAAGAATGAATATTGATTTTTCCCTCAGTTCAACTAGAGAGATATTGTACCCAATATCTAAAAATAAGAGTTTCCACTAGTTTTATTCTACTTAACTGGGAATAAAAGAGTGCTTTAGTAAGATTGTTGTAAATATGCACCAGAGCTACTGCTTATCAACTCAAAGAACTTAAAAAAAAATCTCAGCATTTACCTGAAAATTGTTAATTAAAATTAATTTAATATGCAGTTGAAAGATAAATGGTGTATGTATGGTTAATGTGTCCATTTTATCAAATAACTCATTTTACTCATAACTATAATATCATGTTTCCTTGTCATTGGAAAAATTATCTTTTTCATAACAGTAGTAACATATTAATAGTTCATGGAAGATTGAGGATATTTTAAGATCTTGTCAGTAAATCAATATTCTCCTCAACAGGTAATTTTCACACCAGGTATTACCAAAAATAATCCCATTCCTAATCATTTTCCTCAGTAAGTTAAAAATATGAGAGTTCAGATAAGAGTCAATTTGGTTCCATTTTCTTCTCCAAAAAAATGAATAAGGAAGTAAGCAAGCCATATTGTCATTTCTAAATACAAACCCAACCTACCCAGGCAGGCATGATGCTAGACACTTGGTTTCTCTGGGGACATACCAGTGTCTTCCTACTATTACCCTTAGGGAGGTTAACATCAGCACGTGAGATTCATTATTTCCATTCATTAAAACTAACTTCTTCTAGAAATGCTCTTGAATGTTACCAAATGAAAATTGAAAGAATTTCTCCATCATTTCTGATTTCCACCAACCTTGGGACTATGTCCAGTGTACTGTTTATAAGTATAATACAGAAAATAAAATGCCTTGATTAAGAAGGAATTGTGTCAGTCAGACAAATAACAAGAACAAGGTTGTTACATTATTCATGTTCCTCTTGTAAAAAATGAGGAGAAAACAGCATCCATAGGACTGTTAAAGCATATGCATGAACAAGAATATATAGGGAATTCTGAATATCCTGTGTCATGTGTAATAAAAACTAATTTAAGCTTCTGCACTACAAGAAACATTTATACTTCTGCTACTCTACCAACATTAAAACTCAACCACAAATACAACAGCACAGGGTCAGTTTTCAATATAACTTAATATCTTGAAACCAGAATCATTGTGGCAAGAAGTTGATTGAGAGACAGTGATGTAAACAATATTTGAGACAAATAGCAGAGGAAAAGTAAAAGGTATAAAAAAACCCACAGCAACTGGATAGTCAGGAATAAAAGTTTCAATATCACAACATAGATTATAAAATAATAAATAATTTTGACATCAGAACATAGGTTACAAAATAATAAATAATATAGTATAATTTTATAATAGATTTTATAATAAATAATATAACTATAATAAATATCATAATTATAATAAATTATATAATTATATAATAAATAATTATATCATAAATAATATAATTATAATGCAATATAATAAATAAGTTAGAACATCTGTGCCCTGATACTGTTTGGTACTTTTGAGACAAGTTAAACTGTCATGTAAAGAGTTCAATGAAAGAGTGCACATATATGTTCTGAAAACTGGTAAACCTAATAATTCGTCCATACGACTTTTACAGAAAGAACCCTAATGGTCAACAAGCCATCAATATCTCAGTCTTGTACATTTCTTTTTTCTAGATTTTTGAAATGTACAGACATTGCTACTATCTACAGTCACTGTGCAGTAATACATCATAACCTCCTGTTCCTATCTAACTGTAACAGGTACCTGCTGATCAACCTTTCCCATCTCTCTCTCTCTCCCTCCAACTTTCCCCAGCCTCTGTAAATCACCATTCCACTATCAACTTTTATGACACAGAATTTTAGATTCTGCTTATAAGTAAGATCACGAAGCAGTTGTCTTTATTTGTTGGGCTTATTTCAATTTAGCATAATGATCTGGAGTGTCCTTCATGCTGTCACAAGTTGTAGAATTTAATTTTGCTTCATTTATGAATAATATTATATTGTATATTTATATATGTCACATTTTCTTTGTGAATTCGTCAGTTGTTGAATGCTCAGATCATTTTCATTTCTTAGCTACTGTTAATAGTGCTTCAAAGGAGTTCAGATGTCTCCTCAACACTCTGATTTCATTCCCCTTGAACATACCAAATAGCGGCATAATTAGACTATATGAGGGCTCTTTCTAAATTTTATTAAGGAATTTTCATGCTTTTTCCAAACTGTCTGTACTAATTTATATTACTATCAACAATGCACAGGTATTACTGTTCTGTATCCTCCTCAGGACCTGTTGTCTTCCATTTCTTTGATAATCACCATCCTTACATTGGGTAAGCCAATATCTCATTGTAGTTTTGATTTCATTCCCTCATGATTGATGATGTTAAGAATTTTTTTTATTTACCTATGGGCTATTTCTATATCTTCCTTTCAGGAATATCTATTAAAATCTACTGCACACACACACACACACACACACACACTAAACATATATATTATTTTGAAATGGTGATGCAGTTTGTTGCTTAGGGCCTCACCAAGTTGCTGAAGCTGGCTTTGAACTTGTGATACTCCTGCCTCAGCCTCCTGCACAGTTGGTATTACAGGCATACACTGTTGTGCTTAGTTTATCTCACATTTTTAATTGGGTTGGGTTTTAATTGGGTTGTTTTGTATATTCACTATTGAATTTTTTAGTTCCTTATATAATTATGATATCAATATTTTGTCAAATATATTTTGTAAAAAATATTTTCAAATCTGTACATTGTCTCTGCACTCTGTTGAATGTATCACCTTTTAATTTGATTTAACCTCATTTGTCCATTTCTTATTTTGTTTTCTATTTTTTAAGGTCATCTCAAAAAAGTAAGTAAATAAATAAACCCTTGTCATGACAATGACCTTAAGTATTTCTCCTATTTTCTTGTAGTTGTTTTAGATTTCCAGGTTTTATGATTAAGTCTTTAATTATTTTGTGTGTTGGGGAGGTACTGATTATTGAACTCAATGGCACTCCACCACTGAGGCACATCCCCAGCCTTATTTTGTATTTTATTTAGAGACATGCTCTCACTGAGTTGCTTCGCACCTCAGTTTTGTTGAGGCTGGCTTTGAACTCTCAATGCACCTGCCTCGGCTTCCCAAGCCTCTAGAATTATATGTGTGTGCCACTGCATGAAAGTCTTTAATCTATTTTGAGTGAATTTTTACAATGAAGGATAGCTAGTAGTCTGGTTTCATTCGTCTACATATGGATTTTCCTAGCATCATTTATTGAAAAAGCCACCTTTTCTCCAATGTAAATTCTTCTACCTTTTTTGAAAATCTTTTGGCTATAGATGTGTGGGTTGAATTCTAGGTTCTGTGTTCTCTTTCATCGGTGGATATGTCTTTTTCATGTTAATGACAATGCTGTTTTAGTTTCTACAGTATTGTAGTATGTTTTGAAGCCAGGTAGGATAACACTTCCTGCTTTGTTCTTTTTTATCATGATGGCATTTTCTATTCAGGATTTTTTAGTTCCATATGAATTGTAACATTTCTCCCCTAATTTTGTAAAGAGTATCTTTGTCACTATGATAGGGACTACATCAAATTTAGAAATTACTCTGAGTAGTATGAATATTTAAGCAATATTGATTCTTCAATCCATGAATGTGAGGTGTGTTTCCAGTTTTTTGATGTGTCCTCTTAAATATCATTCTTGAATATTTTATAATTTTCATTGTGGAAATCTTTTACATTTTTGGTTATATTTATTCTCGGTATTATTAATTTTTATGGCTGTTGTAAATGGGATTGCTTTCTTGATTTCCATTGAAGATCATTTGCTATTGGCATGTAGTGATGTTACTAATTTCTGTGTGTTTATCTGGTATCCAATACTTTGCTGAATTCATTTGCAATTTCTAATGTTTTTTTTTTTGGTAGAGTTTTCTATGCATAAGGTCATGTCAATTGAAATAAAATAGAAAGAAAACTATTAAAAATTGTTCACAAATACAATTTATTTTCTTTGAGAAACTTAAGGAAGAGTGACAAAGTAAACAAGAGAGAAAAATAATGAATAATAGGTATGAAAAGGTGATAAAGGTAAGATCATAATACATAGAAGGATTATAAAAATAAATATAACACAATATTATGAGAAAGTTAACACCAATTATGCAACAAGGATGATAAAGGCAAATTTCAGTGTTTTGCCACAGTCCGGCTGCAGCAAAATAACCAGGGTGTTAACAAAGTAATCCAGCCACTTAGAAATCAAAATCCTGAACTACAAATATTTCACTATATGGATGATGTATTATTAGCACACAAAGATAAAAACACATTGCTAGAATGTTATGCCACACTTACAAACTTATTAAAAAATTATAATCTAGAGATAGCAATAGATAAAGTACAATTAAATTTTCCAATTAATTATTTAGGAGTTCTATTATCCTCAACCATGGTCCGTCCACCAAAAATTCAAATATGAGTAGATCAACTCAAATCACTTAACGACTTTCAAAAGTTATTAGGAGACATAAATTGGATAAGGCCTTATCTAGGTATACCAACAGGAGAGTTGGGACCTTTATTTGATATCCTAAAAGGTCCATCAGATCCAAATTCATCCCGAATGTTAATGCCTGAAGCAAGAAAGGCATTAAAAATCATTGAAACATATATGGAAAATATGCATTTGGATAGAATTGATATAAGTTTGCCTTTATTATTTATTGTACTACCAACAAAAAATATTCCTACAGGAGTATTTTGGCAAGAAGGTCCATTATTATGGATACATTTATCTTATTCTCCTAACACTATTCTTACTAGGTATCCTGAGGCTGTAGGACAATTAATACTCAAAGGAATAAAAGCAGCAAAGGGAGTGTTTGGAATTTCTCCCAATAAAATTATTACTCCATATACTATGGATCAAATTGATGAATTAGCTAATGAGTTAAATACTTGGGCAATAATCATGTGCAAATCTAATGTGGAGTTACACTGGTCATGTATTCATATACGAACATAGGAAAATTATATCTGATTCACTCTCTGTCTTTCATATTCCCTCCTCTTGCATGTGTGCTTTCATTCGTCTTTGTCTAATACAATGTATTTCTATTCCTCCCCCCCCCCTCCATTGTGTGTTAACATCTGCATAATGGAGAGAACATTCTGGCCTTTGGTTTTGTGAGTTGATTTATTTCACTTAGCATGATAGTCTTAATATGGGAAATTTCTAGACATAACTTGTCAAGTCAAAAAATAAATAAATAATTGAATTAGGTAGGTATTTGTTAAATAAATTAAAATTATTTTAAAATTACTTCCACAAAGATAATCCCTTTGGCCAGATGATATCAGATGTAAATTCTGTAGATCATTTAGGAAGAAGTATTATAACCTTTAAATAAACTACTTCATATGGAAATGGAGAAGATAGACATTCCTAACTGATACATCAATTGCAAATACATTATAAGAATAGAGAATCATAGGCTAATATCACCCATTGTCATAAAAAGAAATATTCTTAATATGTGAGCAACTTGAACACATCAATATATAAAGAAAGTCTATAATAATTCAATGATGAAGTAATATTCATCTCAGTAACATTGTTTTGGCTCAATATTTGAAAATCAAACAGTGCACATCATTGTTTTAGAAGATTAAATAGAAAAAATTCATATAAACAATAAAATACTATATTTAAATGTCCATCTCCTAAAGTTCATGGATAAATAAAATATGATCCCAATTATTATTCCATACACTTTATATTGAGAATGGATAATGTATCCTAAAATTGGAAATGAAAGGATCAAAAACAGTCAAAATAATCTTTAAATAGATTATAAATTTGGATGATTTAAACTACCTTGTTTGAAAACTTTATATACAGTAATTAAGACCATATGGGAATATAGAATCTGTCAAAGGACAAATATATATAATGGAAAAAATAGAGAATCTAGAAATATATCCACACATAAAATTATTTCAGTAAAGACATCAAAGCAATTACTTTGGAAGAGAGAATCCTTTTTCTACAAATGATTTTGAGCCAATTGGATAAGTAAACAGAAAAAATATGACTCAACATTTATCTCATGGCTAAAGTTTGAATACTGACCTCTCCCTGCAAAATTCAAGTTCACAGTTGGTCCTCTTTATGGTGCTATTAAAAGGTAAAACATTTTGGGAAGTGATTAAGTCCTAAGAGTTCTGCCCTCATATTGAATGCATTAGTACCATATAAAATTCTGGAGGGAATTAACTGAGGCCCTTCAGCACTTCAGCTTTCTGCCATGTAAAGATGGAGTGCTGTCCCCTCAAGAGAATGCAGCAATAAAGCACCATCTTGGAAGCAAAGACAATAGCCTAATCCAAACACCAAGACTAGTTTTAGACCTCTCTGCATTCATAACTGTGAAAAACTATTTCAAACCATGTTCTCTTATTTACAAATTAGTCTTTTATATTTTGTTTTAGCAACTTAAACAATCTAATACTCTCTCCATATGCACTTAATTACTTGTACATGGAACATAATCCCATGCTTAAATTTTAAATCTACAAAGATTCTGAAAGAAAAAAAATGAATAATATCATCATCAAGGGAAAATTTTATTTTAGTGGATCGCCAAAACACTAAGTAATAAGAAAACTTTGAAAATATTAGTCTTTAAATTAAGAATTTCTATTTATTGGAAAAGACCATTGCAAAAATAAAAGAAACTACTGTATAGTAATACTATTTGCAGTCTTGCTTATAATGTACAATTTGTATACAAAATAAATTTGAAAAACAATCTAAAACACTTGACAAAGTAATTGAGTGGATGTTACACACATATTTATAAGGATAGCCAATTAACACATAATATTATGCTTCAAGCAGAGAACAAAAAGTACAAATTAAAATCATAATGATGTATCATTTCACACCCACTTGTGTAATTAAAAAGAGATGTAACAATGCTTATAATGAGAATGAAAAACAAATGCAACATTCAGAAATTTCTGGAAGGAGCGGAAACTATAAATGTTAATAATCATTTGTAAAAAAAATTGACACATTTATTTGAAAATTCAATGTATCTCTCCACTATGACTCAGCAATCTCACTTTTAGGCATATACACCCTCCTCCTCCAAAAAATATGTTTGCACAGAATGATTCACACAAGAATGTTTATTCCATTTTATTCATAAGATCTCTGAACTGGAAACCCAAATGTTCATCAGCAAAAGATTAGACAAACAAACAATAGTTTATCTTTACAGTGAAATAATACAGTTCAATAAAAATTAAAATGAAATCCAAAATACTGATACATGCAAATATGTGGCAGATACATTAAAAGAAGAACATGTTGTTACATGAAAGAACACAGACATGAGGTGAATATACTTCATGCTTGTACCAATTTGACTGACAAGACAAGCAAAACTAATGTAAGAAAAAGAAGTCAGAAAAATGGTTGTCCATAAGTAGTTGCAAGTAACTTAAAGGTGGCAGGAGCAGGCAGGAAAATGAAATGTACTGTTGTGAATCTGGTGGTGATTCTATAGAGTATGATATATAAATATACCTCCAAAAATAAATGAAATATAAATAATAAATTTGTGCAAATAATCTATATGAATTCAGTTTGCATTTATAAGCAGGAATAAAATTGTACAGTTAGGACCCAACACTTTACTTCACTATAACTGTAAAGTTTATTTAAAAAATAATACGCATATATAAGTAAATGTAGCATAAGGTCAACTAACTTGAAACTTTAATTGCATTTCCCAAATCCCTTCTAAGCCACATCCACATTACCGTTTGATACTAGAGAATAAGCCTTATGAAAGGTACTTCCAAGACAAGCATGGATTTGTCAAGGAAAGAACTCTATTATAATAGTGGAAATGAAGTATAAAAGTCACCATTATACTAAATAGAAGAAGTATTTCAAGCACTAACAGAAAAATATATCTAACCATGAGAGTATCAACAAACCAATGTGTGTAATCCATATTCCAATATCAATATATTTCTCACTTTAAAAAGGCTGCTCCAGTATCTCTAACTTTTGTATCACATATTGCAAAAACAAGGATTTGCCCATTATAATAATGATGACTTAACTTTGTGAAGAATTTCATATTTTATAGCTAATTTGGAATTACATGTTAATGTATTAACTTTTCTGAAGTTTTTCAAATTAATATTTTTCTTAATTAATCTCTCCTTAGGCTGGCAAATAATGCAAACAGTAAAATGAAGAAAGATATCGAAACCAAACAAAGAAAAAAAAACCCTTATTATTATGAGAATAATTAAGTCACTGGGCATTAACAAAGCTTGAAGGTGACTGTGGTACTATTTTACTTTGTGCTCCATATATCTTTATTAAAACAAGAATATTAAGGTAACTCTACTCTTCTACAACATGTACTATCAGTAAAAAGGAGAAATTATACCCCATCTATGTATGATATGTCAAAGTGCATAAATGCATTCTACTGTCATGTGTAACAAATTAAAACAAATTTAAAAAATTTAAAAAAGAATACCGAATCATACCCTATTAAGTTGACCCATCTTGTGTATTACCAAAATGCATAGGATAATTCAACTTTTGGGAGATTTTAAATCCAGATGTCACAGTGGAGCAAGCTAGTGGATACTACATTAAAGCAAGAGTCTCATTCTTAAAAAAAAAAAAAAAAAAAGAAAAGAAAAGAAAAGAAAGAAAGAAAAAGAAAAAAAAGAAAGAAAGAAACTTGTTTACAATTTTGTGACTTTTTTTTTTTTTAATTTTTTGTCAGGGGGTACCAGGGACTGAACTCAGGGTCACTTAACCACTGAGCCACACGCCCAGTCTTATTTATTTATTTAGTTATTTAGTATTTTATTTACAGACAGGGTCTCAGTGAGTTGCTTAGTGCCTTGCTTTGGCTGAGGCTGGCTTTGAACTCAGGATCCTGCTGTCATAGCTTCCTGAGCCACTTGGGATTACAGGTGTGTGCCACTGCACCTGGCTAAAATTTGTATTTTAAATCACAAACACATCTCTACTCTGTTTAACATTGTTGCATTATTGGCTGACTAGAAATACACTATTTCAACCATATTTCATTTTATTATAACTAAAGATGAATTTGAGGGTTGCTGAAGTTTCCCCTGAGAGCCTAGGTTAATTGCAAAAACATGAGCAGTTTCTGGATATGAGAAGAGAGCTCTCTAAGAAGGGCTTTGGAGCATTCAGCTAAGTGAGTCATCAGGACAGCATTGTGGAGCACTTGCCGTCTTCATCATCATCCACGAGTCTGGAAATATCTGGCTTTCTGGCACAGGGTTTAGCAAGGTAAAGGAATGTGAGACTGACAAACCTCATACACTTGGGAAACAAAAACACGTGGAATGAAATAATTACAGAGAAAACAATGCTTCATTTCCAATGCCAAAGAAGACAGAAAATGAAACACTGAATAAAATGTAAGAAATTTTGACAGAATAATAAATAAAGCAGGGCTTATCTTCTCCCCTGCACATAGGATTTGTAAAATGAGGAGCAGTAGATGTGAGAGAGAATTGTATACAGCAAAGGAGAAAAGGACAGCCAGGAGAAGGGTGGCCCCAGGGGAGTGACATCAGCAAAGAAATTGTGGAAACAGAGTCATTGTAAATGCTGGAAAGTATTTTGCAGTTTTGCTTTCGCATTCTCCTTTTCCTGTCTCCACTGCCTGCACCCACACCTATTACAGAAATGTCTTTATCAGCTTTTGTTTTCCTTGTGTGCAACAAAAGCTAGGGAAGAAAAGTGGAAATGACTGCGTGAATGAAAAATGGGGTCTATCATTTGGCCAAGGGTGACATCATTTTCCAGATCCCAAGGGGATTTAATTCCTCTGAAGGCAGCAGAAGAAGGCAGGGAAATGAGACTTCATCGAAATCCACAATGAAAAGATGATGTAAATCATATACATTCTGTTCAGTGATGATTGAGGTCCATGGGGAAAAGACTCCAAAAACCTTTTTTTTTTCAAAGAAGCCATTTCTGTTTATGCCAAAATGCCATGCAGAACAATGGAAGGCAGAGGTTGCTCTTCATATATAATGTGACAGAAAGGAAAATATTGAAAGTGTAAAGGCATAGAGGTATTCCAAAGCAACCATTATAGAGACTTACTGGTGTGGAATTAATATCTCAAATCCCTTTACCCTTATCCACTTTATAACTAACACTAAGAATTTTCTAAACATGTAAACTTCATACTTATTATCAAATGAGTCCAGTTTCACGCTTTATTCACTTTGACAAGTCAGAAGCAAAATGATTATTTAAAACTATACTTTTACGGCCATGCTACTTTATCATGATCCATAGTGGAATGACATAGCTGAACTTGTAATTTTGTTGCAGGTCACATACTAGCTTGGATACATCTGTGCCACAGATTTCCTGTGTATAAACAAGAAAAAGAAGGGGACGAAGAAGAAGGAGAAGAAGGAGTGGGAAAGACCGGGGAGATGGAGAAGAAGAAGAAGGTGGGGGAGGAGGAGGAAGAGAAAGAGGAGGAGGAGGAGGTGGGGGAGGAGAAGGTGGAGGAGGAGGAGGAGAAGGTGGGGGAGGAGAAGGTGGAAGAGGAGGAGAAGAAGAAGGGGGGTGGAGGAGGAGGGGAGAATCATCTGGATATGTGAATGAAATGATAAATGAGCTAGAAACTGTTCCAAAAAGTAAAATACTATGAAAAATAATATAAACAACATCCCTACTAGAATCCTAAATTCTCACAAATGCATAAATCAGCAAATACATGACCAAGATGATTTAAATATTGTGGTATCTGTTGTGAAGGAAATAAAAAAGATAATTTGTTGAGAGTGACTCTGTGTTGGGTGGTTGCTCAAAGCTTTAGTGAAGAGGTTCAATTATAGATCTCTAAATATTTAGGTGTATGGTATCTGGAGAACATTCCTGGCAGATGGAACATAATAAACAGAGAACCTGTGGTGTGCAGTTGTTTCACTGGTATAAAAAGAAAGAAGGCTTCGGTGGTCAGAGGAAAATATGTCATGCAGAAAGAGGTAGAAGATGATATATATAGAAATGGTAGAAACAAGGCATGGGCCACCTTACCTATAATCTCCTAGAGCCCTGTGGATGCTTTCTGTTCACCTCTTTGTGTTCTTTCTCCACCCTCTCCTATAAACTCTGTGTATCCAGGAAGATGAACTGCATAATTTACTGTAGCAGATTGATTTATTTTGTTTTCCAGTTGAGCTTGGCCATTTGGCAGCTTTAGAAAAATATCCAAAGAACAAGAAGAGGTGTTGGTACTAATTCCCAACTGTTATAGACTTAATGCCTGTGTTCCCCCTAAGTTTTGTATGCTGAAATCCCAGAGAAATGGTATTAGGAAGTGAGGACTTTGGAAAGTGCTTAGGTCATGACAGTAGAACCCTCAAAGCACCCAAGAATATCTCTCCTCCCTTCTGCCATATGAAGACACAGCAAGAAAATACTGTATGTAAACCAGAAAGGTGAACTTCACGAGATAATGACTCTGCCCGTTCCTTAATCTTGAACTTCCCTTTTGGGAAACTCTAAGAAATAAATTTCTGCTATTTTTAAGCCACCCACCCAGTTTCTGGTGTTTTGGTGAAGCAGTCTAAATGCACTAAGACATCTATTGAATCACCCCAGAGAAGTTACATGCTGTAATGTCCATCCCTAAGAGGTGGACTTCTCATTCAGCTACACTGTGGATTCCCATAAGGCCCCATCTGCATATCAAAGGTCAGTGAATTCTACCTGCACTGCCAGTTCTAAAGATACCTACACTTTGACTGCACCTCTAATAATAATCCTGTTATTCAGTTAAGTTAATTTTGCATGTTTAAATGGGCTATTTCCTGCTAGAAACCTATCTGATAAACATAATAGTAAGAATTTGGTTTTAACTATAGGATATATAAGACAGGCAGCATACCTTATGTCCTTATTCACTATTAGAAAATATCCATCCAGGGCTGGGGATGTGGCTCAGCAGTAGAGCGCTCGCCTGGCATGCGTGCGGCCCGGCTTCGATCCTCAGCACCACATACCAACAAAGATGTTGTGTCCACCGAGAACTAAAAAATAATAAATATTAAAAATTCTCTCTCTCTCTCTCTCTCTCTCTCTCTCTCTCTCTCTCTCTCTCTCCTCTCTCACTCTCTCTTTAAAAAAAAAAAAAGAAAATATCCATCCATGTTATCCCACAAAAATGGTGTTATGTTGATCATTCTTTTTCTTGCTCTCTTGACCAGTAGCCAACAGACGTGACATTCAGAAAGTTTTATTTGTGACCTAGAACAGTGCATACTTGAATATTTTCAAATAAATCTCCTGAGTCAGTAGTCTTTCAAACTCCTGACATAAAAAGACAGAATGACATGTCAGGAGTACCACAGTTACAGATCTTTCAGAAAGAATTACAACTACCATACCTAAGAATGTAAGATAATAATGAGAAAAAAAGTCATAGAATTGCTTTTGTTCTCGTAGTATCTCCTTTAAAAATTCTATCAATAAAAAAAAAGAAACATCAATTATTGTGAAAATGGAAAGCATTTACAGAATGAACTTCTAGAATGCCATTCCTAAATTATTGCCTTGTTCTACAGCACAGTTAAGTCTTCATTTATTTCAAAGAATGGAAATACAAAATGTCATAAAATAAAAAATCAGATCTTAGTATATGCTGTTCATTTCAGGAAAACACAGTTTCTCCCTGGACATCTCAAACCTAGAAGTTTCTTTAGCAAAATGTATAAATAGAAAGACACTCAATTTAAATTTAGGTTTTGTGCAAACACAGATAAAATGCTTGAGCTTTTCTCTAAAGCTCTGGAAATTCCTCCTCATAAAACTGCATCCAAGATAACATTTTCTGTATTTACACAGGAAAACAGAAGAAGAGGTTTCAGCAAGAATCTGGTGATTTTGATCAGTGTAAAGACTCAGGAAGTGATAATTTGAATAACTGAGATTTAAAAGTCCTCTTTCTTTCACATCAGATTCATGAGTAATTTATTAATTTTTTTGCCATTTTGCTTATGATTAAAGACACAGGGTATGAAGAAAGATAATTTTAATAATATTTTTCTTTCAAATTTATTTGTATAGAAAGTATATGTAAGGACAGATAATTTGCTATTTATGAGACTGGAGCATTCAGCCCTAACCATAAACATGTAAGTAAAATCTACCTGCTGCATAGGAGAAAGCTGACAAATATATAAGTAAATTACACTATATAGTATTTTCACCAAATCCAAATGCCCAAGTTCTGTTATTTTTCTAACTTATTTTAAGATAATACTATTTCTCTTCTTAAAATAAGAGGCCACATGCTGAGCTAATGATAGGTAAGACCTTTACTTTTGAGGATGGTAGGTGTTGCTAGTTTAAGTAGCAGGAGGGAAAATGAGAAGGCTTTAAGCTCTTTTGTCTGTTTAGAGGACCAAGTGCCTCTAGGTCCAAATATTCTTACATATTTGTTTTATATATTTGTTTATATTGCACTGCACCAAATGTTGACTGAATTCATGGAGGAAAAAAATAAAAAAATCTGCATCAAAAAACAACCATAACAGAGTACTTCCTCATGTTTTTAACCAACTCTGACTATACCAGAATTCTCTTTGGGCTAACAAGTCATATAACCATTCTCAAGTTCAACCTTTTTTCATTCTTATTCATATATAGAGCACTGGTTTATTCAGCAAATACATTTTTGGCATGCCTACTAAATGCCAGGACGATACCAAGTAATGAAGGTACACTATAGCAGAGACATGATCCCACTATGAAGAGAGCTGCCAGTCTTTGATTATGAACTAGTGCTGTCATGATAAGAAGCAAAATGAAGGGCTGGGGATGTGGCTCAAGCGGTAGTGCGCCCGTCTAGCATGCGAGCGGTCCGAGTTCGATCCTCAGCACCACATACAAACAAAGATGTTGTGTCTGCCGAAAACTAAGAAATAAAATGTTAAAATTAAAAAAAAAAAAAAGCAAAATGAAGATTAACCGATATTTTACACTTGCGTCTGGATATTTAATTATTCTTGATTAGAAATTAAAATGAAACGAATCACTTAATTGGAGCCCTTTTAGTAACCTAGTGTTTTATTACTATCTACAAACATGTTTTTGTTTTACACTATGGATTTAAAAAGCACCAGTATAAACATGAAGGATGGAGAATGCCATGTTGTTATGAGGCTTGACCAATTGGACATTTTGTCTTGCCTGGAAGGTTTAGGTCAGTTGCAGCACTGCAGGGAAAGGGTTCTCACTTTGACAAAAAGAATCTGGGGAAGGCATTTTTCTGATCAAGGGCATCAGGCAGATGACATATTTTGCTTATAGCAGGTAGGCACCTGTCAAGTCTCCTCTAAAATGAACTAAACTTGATACATTTTTTATTTTATTTTTTTTTCTTAGCTACTCTACACATTTTCTAGATTACATGGTGTGCTTTAATTTGTAAATATTTACTTCATTTTCCCTCAAGATACTACTAGCACTTATTATTAACTTTTAGGTAATTGACCATCTGTAATGACCCATTTTCTCAAAAGAATATTAAAATAACCCCATAACAAGTCCTTAAAATATAAACACAAAACAGTGCTTCAAAATTATAGGTCCTTTTTAGCTCCAAGGTGTGTGTAATGCCATCGATCTTGACTTGGTATACATTTGAGTTGGTGTAGATTAACTCTACTATAATCTGCTTAGATACTAATTCTCTTTTATCTTTCTCTATTGCCTTTGATAAAATTAAATGAGTTTAGGCCAACAGTTCCATCCCTAAGATAGTAAATTAAGTAGTTAATAGTCAAAAGAAGAAGAAGGAAGAGAGGTGTCCTTAGCATTGATTTTAACTAACAAAAATTCCAGGCCACTGTGGATTCAAGTATGAGTTCCTCCAGAGAGATTTGCACACTCCACCCCAGTAACAAAGCAGGGGACAGGATCCCAGAGACAATGAAAGAAACCACTAACTCTTCTCCCTAGTTCAACCCAGGACTGCATCAGGGCTTGAAGGACACAGTCACTACCCCACTCTCTCATAAGAATTGTTTTCACTTCAGATTTAGGTGCACTTTCAGTTTCTCATCTATGATTGCTGCCTCATGTATCTCAAAGTGTTTCCATTTTGATTCCTATTTGTTGTATGAATCTTTTTAACTCTGGCAAAAAAGGAAAGATTTTCCACTAAGTAGCTAATGCAAAAAATGCATACTTTTTTTTCTTTCCCCCAGTACTGAGAGTTGAACCCAGGTGTGCTGGAGCTACAATCCAGTCCTTTCTATTTTATTTTTCAAATTTTGAGACAGTCTTCCTTAATAAGACTCCTATAGCACAAGAATTAAAACCAAGAATTAATAAATGGGATAGAATCAAACTAAAAAGTTTCTTCTCAGCAAAAGAAACAATCTGTGAGGTGAACAGAGAGCCTACATCTTGGGAGAAAATCTTTACCCCTCACACATCAGATAGAGCACTAATCTCTAGTATATATAAAGAACTCAACACCAAAAAAAACAAATAACCCAATCAACAAATTGGCCAAGAACCTGAACACACACTTCTCAGAAGAGGATATACAACAAATCAACAAATATATGAAAAAATGCTCATCATTTCTAGCAATCAGAGAAATGCAAATCAAAACTACTCTAAGATATCATCTCACTCCAGTCAGAATGGCAGCTATATAACAACAATAAGTGTTGGCGAGGATGTGGGGAAAAAGGTACACTCATACATTGCTGGTGGGACTGCAAATTGGTACAGGCAATATGGAAAGCAGTATGGAGATTCCTTGGAAACCTGGGAATGGAACCACCATTTGACCCAGCTATCTCTCTCCTTGGACTATAACCAAGGACTTAAAATCAGCATAATACAGGGATACAGCCACATCAATGTTTATTAGTACAATTCACAATTGCTAAACTGTGGAGATAAACTAGATGCCCTTTAGTGGATGAATGGATAAAAAAAATGTGACATATATACATAATGGAATTTTACCCAGCAATAAAAGAGAATAAAATCATGGAATTTGCAGGTAAATGGATGGCCTTGGAGAAGATAATGCTAAGTGAAGTTAGCCAATCCCCCCCCCAAAAAAAAAACAAATGCCAAATGTTTTCTTTGATATAAGGAGGCTGAGTCATAATGGGGTAGGGAGGGGAAGCATGGGAGGATTAGATGAATTCTAGATAGGGAAGATGGGTGGGAAGGAAGGGGATGGGGCAGGGGATTACCAAGGATGGTAGAATATGATGGACATCATTATCCCAAGTACGTGTATGAAGACTCAAATTGGGTGTCAACATATTTTATAAACAAAGAGAGATATGAAAAATTGTGGTATGTATGTATAATAATAATTATAATGCAAATAAAACAAAGTATTAAAGAATTAAAACCAAGATGTATAAAGGCATTAGTTGGTGTGAACATTTATATACAAAGATATGAAAAATTGTGCTCTATATGTGTAATAAGAATTGTAATGCATTCCGCTGCTGTGTATTTAAAAAAATAAAATCAATTAAAACAAACAAACAAACAAACAAATAAATAAGATTTTGGGACAGTCATGCTAAATTGCTTGGTCTGGTGTTTTTGCCATCCTCCTGCCTCAGTCTCCCAAGTCACTGGGTTTATTGTAATGTGCCACTTGGCCAGTCTTGATGCTTTTATTCAAAGTTTTTAAAGGCTGAAAAATTTAATGTACTCAATTTTAAGTGCTAATACTGCTCCAGAATTTATCATAAGCTTTAATAAAGCAGAGAAGGAGGAGGTGTGTTCCAGTAGAAGTATTGTACTGTTAGTAGCAATCCTAGTTCATGAAAATTAGGACTTTGACAAATTCACTGTTTGGTTGTTTGAATGACTACTCTTTTTTGACAAATAGCCTAGTCATTTGAATGAAACTCATTTTGCAGACCCCAATTGTGGATTTATGTTTTCTGTCACTTTGAATTGCTGAAAGGGGAAAAAATAATAGTAGCTACTAATAAATTCATAGTGTTGAGCTTTTGAGCCTGGAGAATACACTAATTCTTTTCTATTTATTTTCTGCTTGAATGTTTCAGGTATGGATTACAAGTCGCCTCCTACTAACCATTCCTCCCTACATGCAATCCTTTGTTTGTGACATTGTAGTTTTACCCCCTTTTAGATCTGAATTTATGCTCTCTAGTTTTTGAATCAAAACTTACCTTGTGAGGGGATTTGGGCAATAGAATGTAGGGCAGTCATGGTGTAGCAAGCTGAGCCTAATCCTCCAGAAGCACTGCATGAAGTTCAGTTCCAATAATAATAATAAAAAAAAAATGTATCCCAAATAGCTCATTAGCTCAAGTGTTAGGCAATGCAGCAATGGTCATAGGTGAAAAGATCAGACTATGAGACCTGAAGTCTTATCAATGAATTAATCCATTTGTTGGATTAATAATTTGAATGGATTCCTGGGTAGTAACTGTATGCATGTGGGGAATGGCGAGAGGAAGTAGGTCTGGCCTTGGACTTTATCTCTCACTTCTTCTCCTTCTCCTTTTTATACTTCTTTTCTCTTTCTCTCTCTCCCTCCCTCTCTCCACTTCCAGTTGCCATGAGCTGAGCAGCTTTCATCTGCCACATACTTCCACCATGGTGTTCTGCCCCAACTCAGGCTCAGAGCAATGGAATCAGCCAACCATGGACTTAGAAATCTGAGATCATGAGCCTGAAAAACTTTTCTTCTTCTAACTTTTTCTTGTGTGGTATTTTGGTCACAGGGATGAAAAGGTTAGAAACAGTCTAAATTTAAACAAAAAAAAAAAAAAAGAGAGAGAATTAACAGGTACAACAAGAGAAGAAATAGGTACAACTAAAGTTTATTTTAAAAGCCATCATTCTTAAGGAAAAGCCTATTGTTAATATTAGCTTGCACTAAAAGATGAATACATTAAAGTTATTTATAATCTATTCTCAAAATTTTTAAATGTATGTTATTATTATTTTAAGTATGATACTGTTGCTTTGGTTATCACTCTGTCAAGATTCTCAACTAACAGAAGATATTGAGAAGATAAAAAAAGATTTTTGTTTTTTTCTTTCACAAAATTACTTTCACAAAATCAAACTTAACAGATATCCCTCATAAATATGCCCACCTAAATGCAGAGGTCCACATATCAAGACTCTGGATCATTATGCAGTATTCAGGGTGAATGAAAACCTTCCAACAACCTTAAATAGAAAACAGAGCTCTTCTCGCAAAAGCTCTACACTGCTCCATTATAAAAATGTCTGTGATGGAAACTGCCCTCACCATCTTGTGTTACTATGGAAAAGTAGCTGGTCAGAAGAGGGCAGGAAATGTAAAATAATGCTCAGAAGGAAGAAAAAAAATGTCCAAATGCTATAGATCATAGAAAAAAAGGGCCAAGAACAAGAAATCCCAAATTTAGCCTAGTTCCCTTTCTTTTTTGGACTCCTGAGAAAATTATAGAACTTTTCTAGACATCATCTGGCCCTCTTTTATAGAATTTTTGTAAGAATCACATACAACAAAATACAAAATGTTTTTAATAGTCTCAAAAGGAAAAGAACACGAAACATCTGACCTTTTCTGAAAAAGATTCTTAAATTTCCATCAGCTACAATCCATCAATCCATCAGCATGTTTTGACAGAAAACACAAAACATCAAAACTGATAACATATGCATATTCCAAGAGAAATAGTTTAAGCTCTCCATTTTATTTAAAAGTGAAAACCATGAGCATATTCTACACACACACACACACACACACACACACACACACACACACACACATATTGTGTGCTTATTTAATTAACCAGGCACAGGCACTGGCTCCAATGAACTAAAATTACTCAGAGTAGTATTATATGTGTATTTGCTGTTAACAGTGTAACTGTGTCATAAACTTCTACATGCCTCAAACCATCCGTACCACTTCCTTTTGCATTTTCATAATATTATCATAAATTCCATTATGAAAATAATTAGCATAAATGTAGAAATTAATTTTTTTAGATGTTGAAGTTTTTGGAATAATGAATGAAGCAGGTAAGGAGGGAAATATGGACAGAATAATGTTAAGCATGCACAGCTTTGAATTTATCTTGGAAAAAAACTTGCATTTTCTTGGTATTTAAAATCATGCTTCTCTATTATATATGACTGATTTTGTGGCTATTTTAATACATACCGATTTGTTTTTTGCCTTTCAATTACTTAGAACATCTTTAAAATTTAAGTTTCCTTTGTCCATAGAATTGTTTTAAACTACATGGCAATTTATTCTGAGGTTCAGGTAACTTTAGGTGAGCATTGTATTTTTAGAAATGTAACTTACTTTGTTGACACAAAGTAAGTTACATTTGTAGCATATATTTGAGTGTTATTTATTGTGCTTAATGAAGGTTTATTTACCATGGAATTACAAGAACTTTACTGGGTGGACTTTAGTATCTCTGGTTTATATAAAAGTAGGAATTAGTATGAGAGAGTCATTCAAGAAAATTCCAGTCTAATCACTATGTTTTAAGGGGTAAAAGTTTCTAATCCTTGGAAATGAGCGCTGGATTACATGCCTTAGAGCAAGGAAGTTGGCAATACAGTGGGTGTCCTGGAATAAACCATTCTTCATTAGTTTCCAACTATTACAGTCACTCATAAGTCTTCTTAATAACCAGAAACTCTACAGCACAGTATAAAATGGTTATGAATGTAGTCAAGTATACATAACTATTTTCTAAAATAATTTCTGTGTAACATGCAATTTCTTTAAAAGAAGGCATTTAATGTACCACAGGTGGTACCTAGTAGAGAACTTCTCATGAATGCCAGCTGCAGTCTGCCATTTTGAGATCTTATCAAGAGCTTTTACAATGCAGGGGTGTGGAAAATTAACACATTGTATTCATTGTAATGCTTTTTCCACTATGTTTGCTCTGTATTGAATACAAATTTTCAGAATTAAGATATGAGCTAAAGTTCATTTCATCATACAAATCAGCATATTAAGCCAGCCTAGCAGAAAAGCTTTAGAGGTAAACAAAAAGCCTGAAGAAACCTTTGTTCTCAAATGTAATGGAAATAAGATTTAAATATTTATTTAACATAAAAGTTAGAGTCAAAAGTTAAGATGCACAGAAAAAAAATTCTGAAAAGGTCATGCATATACAAAATAGATTGTAAAAACCCAAAGAACTTGTTTAATAACCTACCATTAAGTACAGGATAAATCATTGTAACTAAAAGTTATATAAAGGGTTTATGCTTGTTTGTCCTTTAATAGTCCAAGCATGTGTTCTGGACCATAAGTAGCTACTCACATCACAGGAATGCAAAGCTTCAGGCAAATTTCATACACTAAGGTTTTGTTGTTGTTGTTGTTTAATTTTAATTCATTTTTATTATATGTTTGTTGTTTTTAGATATATATGACATAGGGTGTATTTTAACATATTATACATACATGGGGTTCAACCTATTACAATTTTGATTCAGTTTTTTTGGTTGAACTTGATATGCAGTTAATATTGGTAGTGTATTCATATATGAGTATAGGAAAGTTCTATCCAATCCATTCTACTACCTTTTCTGTTTCCATCTCCCTCCCTTCCCTATATTCTCCTTTGTCTAATCCAGTGAATTTATATACTTACCTCTTTGTTCTTCCTTGTTATGGGTTAGCATCCACATATCAGAGAGGACATTTGGTTATTTATTTATTTAGTTAGTTATTTTGGTATGCGCTTATTTCACTTATAATATTCTCTAGTTACATACATTTACTGGAAAATGCCATAATTTCATTCTTTTTTATAGCTGAGTATTTTGTCCATTGTATATAAATACCAATATTTCTTTATCCATTCATCTGTTGGAGGGCACCTTGGTTGGTTCCACAGCTTGGCTATTGTGAATTGAACTGCTATACACACTGATGTGGCTACGTCACTGTAGTTTGCTGATTTTCAGTCCTTTGGGTATAAACCTAGGAGTGGCATAACTCTGTTCAATTGGGTTCCATCTCAAGTTTTCTAAGGAATTTCCATACACTGCTGGGTGTTATAGGGCCTTGTCACTATTCACATCTTATTAGTTGATCTATCATACACATGACTTGGTGACAGAAGGGAGACAAGCTGTTGGAATATGTGTTTCTCTGTGTCAAGATTCTTAAGAATTGCCATGCATAGTGGTACATGCCTGTAATCACAGCAGCTTAAAGACTGAGACAGGAAGATCATGAGTTAAAACCACCTCAACAATGGCTAGGTGCTAAACAACTCATTGAGACCCTGTCTCTACTAAATAAAATAGGTCTGGGGATGTGACTCAGTGACCAAGTGTTCCTGAGTTCAATCCCTGGCACCCCCCCCACCCCCCCAAGAATATTTTTAAATATATATGTAAATCTGTGCTTTTTATTACATACTGTGAATATGCTTTGACTGCACTAACCCCATTTTGATTTTTTTCTTGTAACACAAGCTGTAACTGAGCCAAGTGGTTGATTGATTAGCCACCTTGTCAATTGTGGGCCCATAAGTGAATAACTTGGTGGGCATCAAGAACTTTTCCCCTTAAGGCTGTTATTGCAAGAGAAGATAATGCACCTTCTGGGAGTATAAATACCACAACCTGCTCCCTGCTGCTTGTGACTCTACTCAGGAGTATTCACTCTGTAGTGGCATTGACTGCAGGATCCTCTGCACCAGTGAAAGGTCCTGTGCTTCACTGTTGAAGAGCTAATGGTGCTCCAGATCCATTGGAGTGTTACCTGGAAGGGTCTATACCTCCAGAGTATTGGGACAATTTCCCTGGACACATGGTAGGTATGGGCTTCATCTTCAGCATTCTATGCTTTCAGTAATTTTCTTATACTTACAGTTTTTGCCTGTATTTTCATGCGTTTCATTTGCTTATTTTTGTTTTTTTTCTGCTTTTGTATGCTTTGTAATAAACTGAAAATCCATGAACTTTCTTTGACTTTATTTGTCATTTGATCAGAGAATAAAAAGACTCTCCCTCTTGGAGAAGTTATAACAACCTTCAAGGTTAACATTGTCTGCAGACATCAAGGAACTGCATCAGCTTTGTTGATCCAGCCTGGGGAGAGCCAAGGAGGATGCACACCCACATGCTCCCAGACTCAGCAAGGAAGCAGCACACTTTCCATTCTTACTCCATTAAAAAGAAATTAGTCAAAAGAACACACTGACTGCAAGGAAGACTGGAAAAAACAATCTTGTAGATTCAGAAAAATAGTTTTCTTTGGTAGTCACTGATGGCACATACATCCATAGGGTGATATTAATGCTATCATGAAAAAGTATGTTTCAGAAAAAAAGAAATACTCCATTAAAAGAGAACTCAAATAATTAGATCTCTTTATTAGATTGCTATGGCTGCCAAAATAAAATATCACAGACCACGTGCCTTAGGGTGGTCAGACTGGTTTCTCCTCAGGACTTTCTCTTGGATTTGCAGGCTGGCCTCCCATGCCTCTTCAGATAATTCTTCACTACGCACACGTATCCTCTTCTTATGATATTATTCTAATGGCTCCATTTTTAGCTTATTTATTTCTTTGAAGGCTATATCTCAAAATGCAGCTTCAGTTTAAGATATTAGGTGTGGAGGCTTGAATTTATGAATTTTGGAGTGACAAAATCGATTAATAACATTTCCTTCTTTACCCTAAATTCTAAAAGTGTGTGAAAATGATTATTTTCAGTCATTTGGTTATGCCATTATAGAACCATTAGAATGAGAAAAGTACCAGCAGTAACTATTAACATACCAATTTGTAAACCTGGAACATATTTAGCAATACAGTATTAGTGTAAATTACAAGAGTTTAAGGACTTAATAGAGAAATAGGAGAGAAAAATCTTTTACTTTCACTGTGTGTTTCAGTCAATAACATACTTTCCCAATATCAGATTTCCCGTATGAAAAATGGGACAAACACACTCAATCTAAGTGGTTCCCACATCATTTCACTTGTCAAAATTAAAACAATGTAAAGTGTATGAAGTGTAATATAACACAGGTGACAAATACTCATATGAGATATTTTATAAAATTATGACACTTCATTTGCCAGCTACTAAAAGTCCCAAAAAATAGTTACATTTCATAGATTATCTATTGTTTAAATATTTAAATTTTTTTAATATAATTTTAACAGATATTTGCTTAATATCCAGTCTCCTTTTCTCCTTTGTTGTAAGAATTATTAATGGAAAAGCAAGAGAGTTTTATTTACTTACCTTATTATTTTATTGTTTTAGATTTTTAGAAGAAAAGGAATTTACTAAATTTTTACTGACATTACAGAAATATTTTCTAAGCATTTTATGTTAGTGCATCTCTACCAATAAAAATATTCTAAGTTTATAGTATGTGAGGTGTCAGTATGCCTATGTGCATGAAGAGAGTCAGAAGTATGTATGTATATGTGTAAATTTATATATCTATGTAATGTTATTACATATTATAATATATTATATATAAAAGAAATTAAAACTTTAAACAAGATCAAAGAAATTTTTGTAATCGATTTATTTTATTTATTAAGAATGGAGAACTTTTTGTTCTCATTAGAATGTTGTAACCCTTTATGTCTTATGTAACATGAGGATTGCTATTAATATTTTGGTAATAGTGAGAATTAGGTTCTGCTCATCTTAAGATTGTTATTCATTTGGGGGTAAAACAGACATGCTAAAAGTAGGTATTTCACTTTAAGTTATAAACTAGCTGTGGCACTATAGTGAAAGTAAATTTTAAAATGGAATCATCTCTGTGGACTGCTAATTTGGAGGAAATATTGGGAAGTTATCAGAACATTTTGAGTATCCCAATCAACATCTCATCATGGTGGCGTATTCTATTTTATATTCAAAAACATAACAATTGGAGATATATATATATATATATATATATATATATATATATATATATTCAAACTAGGGATTGAACCCAGAGGTGCTTAACCCAGAGGTGCTTAAGTTATCAGAACATTTTGAGTATCCCAATCAACATCTCATCATGGTGGCATATTCTATTTTATATTCAAAAACATAACAATTGGAGATATATATATATATATATATATATATATTCAAACTAGGGATTGAACCCAGAGGTGCTTAACCACCAAGCCACCTAGCCCCTTTAAAAAAAAATTTATTTTGAGTTGCTTAGGGCCTCACTAAGTTGTAAAAGGTGGCATTGATTACTTCTGATTATTCTGCCTCAACCTCCTGAGCTGCTGGAATTAGAGGTATGTAACACCATGTCCAGTGAGTTTAATCAATTTTAAAATAAAATAATTATTTAAAACTAAGTTTAGAAAAGCACATTTTCCTTTCTAACCACTATGATTATCTGACATAAACCTATGTCACATTTCCATTAGTCACCAATAATTTCAACTTCCTCAAAAGAACTTCACACATCTTATCTAGTATAAATATGGATCACACGATATAACAAAGAAACTATTAAATTTCAAGTGTTGCATGGAATGGAAAATCCATGAAATCAAGCTAAGTCCATTTTTTTTATGCATCATCAAAGTAAATATTTATTTAAATTCTGGATTTACAGTGTATGCAGAAAATAGCTAACTTTGTCAGAGAAACCATCACCAATTTCTGAAGAATTCTAGAAAAAAATTAAAAATACTAAAGACACAATGCCATTATAAAAATTCTACATGGAGAAAGCAAAAAGACAGAAGGAAAGTACATGAATATTGAAATTTATCAATTACATGGAAACTTTTAATATCATCCTTGAAAAAAAAGGTTTCAAAAATTACACTATGTATGAAAATGTATAAAGACCTGAATATAAACCTTCATTTTTGTAAATCTGAAATCACAAATTTGTGAATGATACAAATTTTCCATTTCAAATTTGTAGAAAACTTTTGCTGTGATATATTACTTTAAAAAAAATAAGTTGTTAATAAACCTTTATTTTATTTATTTGTCTGTGGTGCTGAGAATTGAGCCAAGTGCATGACACAGCTAGGCAAAAACTCTACCATTGAACTACAACCCCAGCCTAATTTTTACTCTTTCGGAGAAAAAAAAATAGATAGGAAATTTTTGTAAAAGTTCTAAATATGGATGTCATTTTTAAAGAAAATTCTTTCACATATATTGGGAGATCTTTTCAGTTGTATGAAACATACTTATCTGGATAGACAGTTTAGACAAGTAACTAGTCTAGATAGATAGATATGTCCATTTTTCTTAAAATAATTACTTAAAAATACAAAAATATTTTAGAAAATATTTCTCTTCAAGGTAATTAAAAGCATATTTTTACTTCCTGAACCAGTAAAATAGTCCTCAAAATTTCCTATTGGTACTTAAGGAGCAGGACCCTAAAATAATTCCTGTTGGAGCAAGGCATGAAAATTTTAAAACACAAAGAAAATAAAATTATTAAGCTTAATGCAGATAATTCCTCTTTTTATTACATTGGTTTTTGAAAACAAGGGAATTTCCTCTGTTACTAAAAATATTTTTAAAATATTTTTTAAAATTGAAAATTTATCATATCATGGAAATGGAAAAAGCACTCTTGAGCATTTGTTTAGATATCTTGCTATCTAATTTTAATTGTATTAATTAAGATTTAGATGTGAGGTACCAAATTTCATGTGTGAGACAATGCAAGAAGGTTTAGAGGTGAATGTGATAATCAGTGTGATAATCCATTGATATGGCTTAAGTGGGTGGTAATTGAAGACAAGTAGGGTATGGAGAAGGTGAGGAACTGGGGGCAAGACTTGGGGATTTATATTTTGTACCTGGTGAGAGGAGAACTCTCTCTGCTTCCTCATTGTCATATGTCCTGAGTTGCTTTGTCCTCCATACCTTTCTGCCATATGTTCTGCTTTACCTTGGTCCCAGAAATACAGTCAGTCATCTATGGACTGAGACCTCTGAAACTGTTAGCCCCAAATAAGCTTTTTCTTCTCTAAAGTTGTTCTTGTCAGTGTTTCGTCACAAAAAAATGAAAAAATAAACAGACCTAAAATAGCATCTCACTTAATCTTTTTAGAAATCATGTAATGAAGTTAGTATCAGTTCCATTTTACCTAAAAGAACATTGTGTACACAAGGATTTAGTCATTATGAAAATATCAAGGACTCTGGAATTGCTGACAAAGAATTGAAAGTTTGAAAATATGTTAGCAAAAACCTGTTGCTCACTGAAGTGATAAAGAAAGAGTGGACTTATTTTCTCTTTATGCAAAAACATTAAGCTGATTGTTGAACTCAGTGATAGTTTCTCAAACTCAGAGCTATTGATATTTTGGGTCTGTTGTTGTGTCTGTCCTCTGCATAGTAGGAGATTTAGCAGCATATCCAGCTGTTTTTCACTTGATAGCAATGGTATACCTCACCTAACACAATACTAACAAACAAAAATGCATGCTCACTTTTTACCTTTTTCTTTGGTGGGGAGAGGGGTACTGGGGATTGAACTCAGGGACACACAACTACTGAGCCACATTCCCAGACATATTTTGTATTTTTTTTTTTTCTTTTTAGAGACAGGGTCTCACAGAGTTGCTTAGTGCCTCGCTGTTGCTGAGGCTGGCTTTGAACCCATGATTCTTCTGTCTCAAACTCCCTAGCCACTGGAATTTCAGGTGTGAGCCACTGCACCTGGTTCATTTTGTACTTTTCTTTCTTCCATGATGTACCTATACAACATATGAGAGTATACCCATAGGACATATACAATGATCAAAAAGAACTATAATCAAGAAATACCATAATAGGGTATATCATGATAAAAGAAAAATTTAAAAATATCTGGAAAATTTACATCATGAAACAATAATCACTACATTATGAAACCATAATCAAGATAAAATTGTTTCTGGGAGGGTGAACAGAAACTTCATTAGAAGAGGAGATGATAGCAAAAATAAAGCTCAAATATTATCTCCTGAATAAATATATTACTACTGCACTGAATTTGCTGCAGTAAGTATTTAATGATAAAATATAGCCTTGAAGTGTATGTGGAAAACTGATGATAGGCAACTTCCCAGGTGTCATGCTGCTCAGGCCTAAATGAAATAAATATTACTCATAATTCACCCAAGGTAAATTGAATCAACATCGTTTTGCATGCTTCTTTAAGCACAAGTTAAAGAGTAATAAATGTGCTTCAATATTCGAATTTTCCCTTAAAACTCAATGTTAATCTGTTTGACTAACTGATTTTGCACCCCTTTTGGCGAACTGCTTCCTTGTCAGGAAAGTTCAAGATTTTGACACTCAATTACTTCTCAGACACAGCAGTTACTTCCTTTCTCTTCGTTTAAAGGGAAAAAAATATAACTCAACTGAATCAACACTAAAAGAGTTCTCAAGAGTTCATAATAAGACCACCATAGCAGGATATAACACTTTTACAGGGAAGAGTAATTGGAAGTCAAAAGTTCACTTTCCCTGTGGGCTTATTTCTTTCTCTCAATGTTGCTATGAAATGTGCAGGACTAGGGAAAGTTGAAGGGAAGAAAATGTTTCCAACATCTTTAGGGAGTGAGAAGAAAGGCATCATGAAGCTCAGTGAGTGCCTCTCCACATCCTAGTTATCTCTATGGATGATTCACCACTGATCCATTAAGAATGTGCAGTACAAAATATTGTCTTTACAATCAAATAATTCTACTGCTAGTTTTCAGTTTTAAAAACTGAAAAAAAAAACAGATCAAAGTAAAGATATTTTGTGGAAACTTGAACCATTCTTTATGCCATAGAAAGAAGGAAAGCAGATGATGTCGTTTTTGATGGGGAATATGTTATATTTTCTCCTTTTACTATTTTATGACTTTTTAAAAAATTCACTTCCCTACAACATTTATTTTATACATGTATTCTTCATGTAACTAGTCAAATCATAGATCTGAGGGAATTGTTACTAACAAAATCTGTTCTTTTTATCTCTCACTTTCTAATCTCCCTACAGAATTCCCATTTCCACTATAACTGGCACCCAGATCAAAGACTGTAATTCTTTACGTTTGGAGACTTCACCATTTCCATGGATATTTTATTCCAGGGAACAGCATCTTAAGATCTTTCCTCTCATCACTTCTAAGGACTTTTAACCATTTTTCTTGAGTCAACCACACCCAAGCTCATAATTCCTCCTCCAAATTCTCTCTCTCTCTCTCTCTCTCTCTCTCTCTCAAGCATCCATCTCTCTGTCTAAGTCTTGGTTAAAGTCTCATTGTTCTCATAAGGACCTCTGACCACTTAGCATGATAAACACCTCAATTTGTTCCTTCCTTACTCCATCATCATTTAACTTCAATCCTGTGGTTGATAATTTCAGTAGCATTTCTGAAAATGCATAGTGGACCATGCTTTTCAAATAAGCTAGAATAGAAGCCGTTGCTGTATTGTTGTTGATAATTATGAATATGGCAAACTTTTTTCATTATCTTTGAACCAGTACTTTAATAAAATAAAAATAAATGAATTATTAAGCAATGAAATTCAAAAATTCCCAAAGACATGCAAAAGACAAGACATTCATTTGTGAGAATTAGTTTCAACAGATAAACTAATTTTTGATTACAATATCATTTTGTAAAATTGTACTCTTATTTTCTATATTTTCCTTGCTAAAGATTGGTAAACTATTTGCAAACCAATACCAGTTTTTGTTTAAAGGGTAACATGTTCACCTTTCTTCACTTTGTATCTTTCCATTCCATATATGGCACACTGTGGTCCCAATGCTTCCAAAGAAATTTGGAAGATATCTCTTCCATTGTCAAAGACAGCTTGATATAAGGTGTCTCTTAGAAGGTCCTAAATTATTATGGAATATTCTGAGGTAAAATAATCAGACTATGAGAGCTGTAACCTAATCAGTCCATCTTGGTTTGAATGAACTCAGGGGTGACTGTAGGCTGGCAGAGTATGGGTGGTGGAGGTGGGTCACTTGGGACATAACTTGAAAGTCTTCATCTTTCCTGCAACCCTTCCTCTGACTCTCTGCCTCCTGGCTGCCATGTGATGAGCAGCGTTTCTCTACCACCATCTTTCTACCATGAAGTTGTGCCTCACCTTGGGCTCAGAGGAGTTGGTTGATCATGGAGTGAGTCGCTGAAACTGTGAGACCCAAGAAAACTAATTTGTTCTTTTTTTTTTTTTTTAAGAGAGTGTGTGTGAGAGAGAATTTTTTAATATTTATTTACTTTTTTTAGTTTTTGGTGGACACAACATCTTTGTGTGTGGTGCTGAGGATCAGATCGAACCCGGGCCACACGCATGCCAGGCGAGCACCCTACCACTTGAGCCACATCCTCAGCCCCAAATAATGTGTTTTTGTCAGATATTCTGGTCATAGAGATAAAGAGATGACTAGCACAGGTTCTTAATAACATTGTAAAGTTTTATGTATATAATGAGAACCTGTGTTTTTCCTAAAGGAACATTTAGAGGTGTGGAGTAGTAACACTTTTTAATGTGTTATATGCTTTTTAATGTATTATGCTAAATATGCTTTTTGAGGTAATGTAATTATGTTACAATATGCTCATGCTGGGGTGCTGGTCAGTGGTAGAGTAGATTCTTAGTGTGAACATAGGATCAATCTATAGTACCAAAAATATATGTATTCTGAAATCTATAATTTTATATAACTTACTGTTATGAGGAAAAAATTGTTTGAGTGTAATGTTTTAACATTGAAAATATTATAAGATTAAATGTGAATGTTTTTAGTGATATAATAAATTTTACAAATAAAGAATTATTTTCCATTATTCTATACAAAAGGGACATAGCAAACTTCAGTATCTATATGAATTCACCTCATGAAAAATAATATAATCATACACATTGTAAAAGGAAAGGCTCAGAAAATGATTTGGTTTATTACTCTAAATATCTCCTGCATATTTGAAATTTCTTATCTGATTCTAATTCAGGTATCAAGACTGGTACTATCTTTACAGATATATTTTTGAAAAAAAAATCTTTCATAGAGTTATTGATTTGACATGTGATGACCCTAAAACACACTATATCACATAACAATAATCAAGCTACAATGTTCTTGTTCTTAGGTCTTGTTAAATATCAAGTCAGATAAACAGATACTCTTTTTTATTTCTGTGGCAATTAGCAATTGTCTTTATTGATATATGAATCAAGTATATGAAATATTTTGAAATCTGAATTTAGTTTTCAATGAAGAGTTGTCAATTAAAAATATGGTCAGTGAGAAAAGAAACAAACATTATTTTATGTCATATCTCTATTAATAATATTATTTTTCCCATTTTGTTATAAAAAGGTACACTATTAATTTAATAAAAAAGGATACAAATTGACCCTTTGAGGCATTTTGTTTCTGCCAAATATCGGGATGGAACTTCACCCATGTCTTAATTTAATGAAACTATCAGATGAACTATGATATATCTCAGAATATATAAATAGCCGAGCAACAGTTGCTTGTACTGTGAAAACAATATTCTTTATCTAGTCATTCACCTGAGCAATCCTAGAGTTAAAGGTAAGCTATTACTCCGAAAAGGAAAAATGACATAGTATATGGGGTCAATTAAATAGAGAAAATGCACAGCCATCTAGGAGGACAGCAACACTCCAGAAACATCAAATGATCTTAAACATGATGATGTAATCATACCACCCTAACCACAGTATGGATAAAAAGTGGAAAAGGGAGCAGAATGGATGTGGCCAAAGTGGTCAGAAGGCTATTAATGAGTCCCTGGTAAGACGATTGTTACTGGAACAAGAAAAAATATTGTTGGAAGTGGTGAAAAGTACAGTGATTACAGAAATATTTAGCTAATAAAATCTAAAGAATGTGATATCTGACTTCAGGAGACAGAAACATAAAGTTTGGCATTAAAGTTTCTGGTTTTTGTAAATGCCGAGCTAAAGGGCACATTGGATAAGGTGCATATTTTGGGACGTCACTGGGACAGAAGATCATATGTTTATTTTGGACATGTTAAGTTTGATTGATTTTCCAGGGTTACAACATTGTGAAACTCCAGAATTCACCATTTATATAAATTATGGTAAGTTTCAATAAGAGTTCTGAACAAGAGTGTTGAAGACATTTAAGTGCAAAAGATGAATAATTCTTAGGGTGTGAATTTCAGAAAAGGGACCAAAATTAGGCGTAATTGTGTTGTAGTAAATCTGAAAAAAAATTTAAAAATGTTATTCATGTAACAGTGAGAAATAAAAATAAATTTTATCAAACTATGAAATTTCATCAAAGATGCATTATCTTACCAGATGTTAAAATATGAAGAATTCATCTTAAAGTTCATAAAATATAAAGTAAATTTGGAATCCATTGTCATTTGTAAGAAATTTTAACTATAAACATGAATGTGCTTGCTAAGGTGATTTAGAAAAGGGTGTATGACAAAAATAGCCTATGAAATGGTAAGGAAAAATCCAATAATTAATAATCTGGATAAAGTAAATGATTTTGAGAGACAAAATAAAACCTAAGTCAGTAGACTTCCAGAGAAATCCAGAAAGAGAAAACAATTCTCACAGATAAAGAAACCTATAGTACTATATATTACTGAATGATTCATAGATTTATCAAAATGAAATTTGGTGGCCTTCCTTAGAAAAAAAATATTTTTTTTAGGTCATAAGAAGTAAGTCAAACAGAAGCAGTTGGGGAATAAGGCTTAGTTTAGACACAGACATAGAGGAAGAAAACAAATTTTTAAAGACCTTTGGCCACCAAGTGAATAAGGGAGATAAAGTGATAAGTTGGAAAATGAGGGGTTAAGGGACATTTTACTTTAAAAGATCAGCAATGTGTTTAGCTTAAAAACAAACAAACAAAAAATGGGGTATATATAGAGAGCTCTTCTCAACACAACAAAATATAATCTCCAAAGACATGCCTGTAGAGACCTACCTCTTCTAGCCATACCCTATCTTCCTACAGTTACCATCCCGTCAATTCCTATGAGAAGGTTAATGGACAGATTAAGTTAAGACTCTCATAATCCAATAATTTTACTTTGAAATCCTATTATACTTTCTCATACATGAACTTTTGGGGCATACCTAATGTTTAAACACACACATATTATACATGTATATAAATATACATGCATAAATATAAATATATATATAATATTTTATTAAAATTACAATGTAGGGAAGTAATAAACATTTTTTATACATGTATGTGTATAATCCTCAAATTATATGATTTTTATGTATATGAGTTCTGATGATATTTCCCACAAAAAGGGAAAAATTAATGAGTTTAAATGTTAATAAAGTAAAAATAAAGGTACTTTACCATTTTATATACATTTATGAAACTCTCAAAATGAATCTCACTATCATGTAAAACTATATAGTGTACTAATAATAATAAAAAATTAAGAGAATCTGAATTTATATGTAACGTATTCATTTGATTATACAATAACAGAAACTGTTTTTAAAACAGTAACAATTTATAAGATCAGAAACTTTCAAAAAAACAAACAAATAAACTCTTACATCAGAATTTAAACAAGTACCAGGTACAGAGGCACACCCCTGTAATCCAGAGGCTTGGTGGGCTCAGGCAGGAGGATCACAATTTCAAAGCCAGATTCAGCAAACTAGTGAGGAACTAAGCAACTCATGGAGCCCTTGTATCTAAATATTTTAAAAGGGAAACTGGGAATTGGCTCAGTGGTTCAGTGCCCCTGGGTTCAATCCCCTGTAACAAACAAACAAACAAACAAAAAAGAAAGGAAGAAAGAAAGAAAGAAAAAGAATTTAAGCAATGTTCACTTATAAATGAAAATTAAACTTTGCTACATTTCTTTTAATTGGTCAGCTTTTAAGTTTTTCTTTTCAAAAACTTAATTTTAGCTGAGAATTTATAAACAAAAGTAGTAAGTATCTTCTCTATTGTGATAAATATAGGAAAGTCCTTTTCATACTGCTCTTGGTTTTTATCTCTACTTAAAATATAAGCAATAATCTGACATAGTCTAAAAATGATAGAAATATTTCCTTATTATATTTTTAAAATCCTTATACTACTCTTAAATAAGTGAATGCTCATTTCTGTTTTAGTCAGGTTTTTTTTTAACTGCTGTGACTAAAAGACCCAACTAGAACAATTATAGAGGAGGGAAAGTTTATTTGGGGGCTCACAATTTCAGAAGTCTCAATCCATAGACAGCAGACTCCATTCTTCAAGGGTCAAGGTGAGACTGAACATCATAGTGGAAGAGTGTGGCAGAGGGAAGCAGTTCATATGATGATCAGAAGCAGAGAGATTCCTCTCACCAAATAAAAAGGTATACTCCAAAACCACACCCTCATTTGTCCCACTTTCTCTAGTTACCACTCAGTTAATCCCATCAGGGGATTAATTCACTAATTGGGTTAAGACTCTCACAACCCAATTATTTCTTCTCTGAAATTTCTTGCATTATCTCACATGTGAGATTTTGGGGGATACTTCACATCCAAATCATAACATTTCACCTCCCCCCTACAAATCGAACACTCATCTCACAATGCAAAATACATGTAGTCTATTCCCAAAAGTCCCCACAGTCTCAACAGTTTTGAGATGGCTCAATGTCCAAATCCAAAGTCTTCTCTGAGACTAAAGGCAATCTCTCATTGTGAGCTCCTATAAAATGAAAAGCAATTTACAAATATTCAATGCATAGAGGTCCTGAGTAAACATTTTTGTTTATAAAAATAGAGGCATAGAAAGAAGGAATGGGACCAATGATGTAGGACAAAGAGGCCGGATACCCAAGGAATTTTCTGGAAGCAATTTTATTGACTGCAGTGTCTAAAGAGGCTATCACCTAAGATTCTTTGGACCATGAGTCTGGAAATTCTTTGAACTCTATACCCAGTGGAAGGAAGGGTTTGAAGGTTTACATTAGAGGTGCTTTTTGTTCTTTTTTATTTATTTATTTTTATTTTTTTAGACTAGACAGAGGTTTAAAAAATCTTTTTTTCATAGCATTTACAAAAAAAAAAAAAAAAAAGGAAGCTAAACACCACACTCCCTCTGCAGAATGCATGGCTGATATCTTGTGTAAAAATCTGAAGAGAAGCTAATTATAGTGGGAGCGTCTGGAAAAGCTTATATATTATAAATATGGTAGAGGATCTCTTTTGTGGGAGTAGCTGGTCTGCTTCACCAAATCAAGATTAAAATACAGCTGGACAAACATGAAGACACTGAGTGTCTAGGTGGCTGAGCATGTTGGAAAAACTTTCCTGGCCCCTTGTGCAAGGATTCCCCACTGGTCTGTTCTCAAGAGAATTTTTACTTTTACTCCATTGAGGCTGGGATGGGTGTGGTTTTGCCAGCTCAGGAGATGCCCTCAAGCCATCTTTCTTACCTTCTCTAGGCAAAGTCTTCAGGATTTATTTAGTGGCCCTAATGTCTTTAACAACTAAAACTTCCTTAAGCCCAGTTTTACTCCTGCCTTTTTAAGTTGAAGTTTTTCAAATCTTTCTGCTCTGCTTTCCGTTTCTGATTATCACAATACATTTGGCTAAAAGTCTTCAGCAATATCCATACCACTACATGAATGCTGTGCTGTCTAGAAGTTTCTTGCACCAGATTAAGAAGTCCCTCACTTTTAAAATCAGCCTCAGAGAAAGTCTCAGGATATGGGCAAAATGCAGACAGCTTCTCAGCTAGAACATAACACGAATGACTTCTACTCCAAACTGAACCCTCTTGAGCCCTGTCTCCTTTGTCCATGGTCCTATTGCCATTCTGATCTTCTGAGCTCTGACAAGAATTGGTCATTAAGTTCTGCTTACAACAATCTAAAACATGTACAGCTTGTTCTGCTAAACTCTCAAAATTCCTCCAACCAATTCCAAAATACTCTAAAAGATTCTGAACCCCATGTTCAGGTTAGCCACAGCAAGGACCCACTTCTTGATACAAATTTCTGCTTTAGTCAGCTTTTATGTCTCTGTAACTGAAAGACCAGACCAGAACAATTATAGAGCAGGATAACTTTATTTGAGGGCTCCCTGTTGCAGAGGTCTTAGTCAATAGAAGGCCAGCTCTATTCCTCAAGGTCTTTGGTGAGTCAGAACATCATGGTGGAAGAGTATTGCAGAGGGAAGCAGCTCGCATGATGATCAAAAAGCAGAGATGTATTTCACTCACCAGATACAAATATGTACCCCCAAACCACACCAGCAATGTTCCACCTCCTCCAGTTACCACTCAGTTAATCCCACCAGGGGATTTATTCACTGATTGGATTAAGGCTCTCACAACTCAATCATTAATTCTCTGAACTTTTTTGCATTGTCTTATGTGTGAGCTTTTGGAGAACACCACACATCCAAAGCATAATAATGACTAAGCCTTATGTAATTGCTGCCACAAATCTCCTACTTAGACATAAATTGAAGAAAAATAAAACAAATAATCTTGGCCAAGTCATTTCTAAAGACCAACTCAAGGATTGATCTCTGACTCTCAGTCTTAGCTCATTAGGGACTGACAATCAACCTGAGTCATTCTCTCAAGCAGACAGTGTGAATACAGTTGGCTTCCACTTCTTACATCACAGATGCAGGCCAGATGGTAAATCCATGGCAGGCATTTCACTTTCAGACACTATATCTCATGGGGGGATGTTATGAAATTAAACCAAAGCTGGCCTTCTTTAATGGCTTATACTCCTTATTTTATTTTTGGAAACAAAACACACCTGGTAAGGTCATGTTATACTGGATTTTCATAAAGGCTTTTATCCATTCCATAGTAACAGCAGACCTGGAGAAATCAGACCTGAAGTAGGGTCACACACTTCTTCATTCTTCTTTGTTTTAACAGGCTCTCTCAGTATGGACTAAAGAGCAGTGGTAATAGAAAAGTCTTTGTATATTGTCTAAATCTTGAAAAATAACCATTCAATTTAACTTCTGCACTCTGTCATTTTTACTTCATCCCTTGATTAATTAATCCTGCTCTATAATAATTACTGTTTAAAACATGCTGAAATTTTCTACTAAGCAGGTTATAAAGTTTACATTCCAAATATATCATGTACTACTTATGTTCACATTATTATTAACAAAGGATCAAGAAATTGAGTCCTTCATTGAACAAAGTAACCTTTCAGAACACCCTACCAGTCAGCCCTGATCAAGAATTCAGACCTGAATATAAAAAAAGTCCAAAGTTTAACCATATCATTTTTATTTTTATTACATATTTTGTAGATTTAGAGAGATATGTCCCACATATATTCCTTCTCATATTAAAATATCTTTACTAATTTGCAATCTTCAGGCAAGCTTTTAATAACATTGATTTTTTCTGCCTACAGTTACCTTTTGTGTACAGAATGCACTGTGTATTCTAACATTTGTCACTCTTTGTCAGTCAAAATTAAGATCAGTTGTGACTCATGTTTTTACAAGTATGTCTACACATGTGTTCCTCTTTACATAGCAAATATTCAGATTGGAAGTGTCAATTTGGTTCCATACATATGCTGCCTCATAGGACACGAGCCAGTGGGGAGGAAAAGCACACCCCAAGGGGACGAACACCACCAGTTTTAGATCCTGAGTGACAGGCAGATTAGGTTTCCTAGGAAAGACACTCGCTCAAGTATTCACCCATATCAGTGAAAAAGCCATACTGTACCTCACAAGGCATCTGTAGTTGAGAATGCAATAAATATGTATCATCCTGGGAAGGATAATCTTCTAAACAGGCCATACACCCTCAACTGGTATTGTTGTACCTGATCACATTCCTAAAATTGTTGTGGAGCTCAGAGAAATACCAAGTAGAATTTGTTCATAAAACTGGTGGAAAAGGCAGAGGATAAGAAAGAGGTCATTGGCCTTTGTCTATGACAAGGATGTAGGAGAGAAGGAAGCTAGCATTTATTGAGCCCACACTGTGTGCTGGAACTTTACAAATATCCCCCTTCATTCCTTAGAACCAGATATTTTGATTAGATATTTCTGGAAATATTTCACATAGTTACTTCTTCAGAACTATATTTCTATAAACATTTAATATATGATTCATTCTATGTGAGTTACTATGTGAGCTACAGAAAAAAAAAGATGTTTATAGAAAACGGGAAAGAGGTATCTAAAAAAATAACGCTTGGCATGTCACAATGGAAAGGGAGATTTCCTAATCCATTACATACCTCAGATAATATGACTTGAAAACCTTGATTCCATTCACAGACTAATGCAGACATTGAGATCAAACATTTTGAAAATTTTATAACAATTTCCTATTGCAATGATAACCAAAAACCTAATATATTTCTGGTACTTCTGATTGTCCATTCTAATTCTGTTTTGTGAAAGTTTTCATCCATGATAGATGGGGGTTTAAACAAAGAAAAAAACAGGCTCTTCCCAACAATATTTTAAAAAGTATTAACCTCATCTAATTGTAGTTGGAAAATAGACACCCAGGAGAAGAGAAGGGCTGTGTTGACTCAAGAAGTTTTAGAACTCATAACTACTCAATGAGGTGGGGAAACATAGAGAAGTAAGAGCAGTTAAAATTGAGAAATCATTGTGTGAAATGAGAGAGGAACACAGAGTTTAATCCTTTTATTCAAGATTCAAACAACTTTCCTCATAATGTTCCATTCTATTATGTTGTATTGACACATTCTATTAACACGAGAGAAAGACATACAAAAGATGTTTTCCTGTCTTTTAAAAGTAGCAAAGAGTCAACACTGACCACTTCATTTCTGCAAGACACATTTTACTAGTCTTGCTGTTTCTGTTGAGGACAAAGTAGAAATCAAAACAAAACTAGATGAGCAAAACTAGCCCTCCAACCTTGGGAGTTGGAGGGGCATGTTTTGTCACCCTGAATCTCTGACAAGGACTTGGCAGTATAGGTTGCTTCTGACACACTGACTTACTCTCAATTATCCCATTGCTTAGAATACTGTTCTACAATTTCAAGTATGCAAAGAGAGAATTAAAGTCATACCTTTAAAAAATATAATAATAAAGAAATTTGGGTTAAACTTCACATCAATTTTTAAAATTCTAGCAATACTAAATATTTTAATAGTATGTGATTATACCTTCTTTAGTCAGTGAAAATAAACTTTTTGGGACTTACACCCCGTGTTTCAAAAGGATAACCAAGCACATTTCCCCTCCCTATGGAGTATCAGTATGCCATTGAAATATAAAATTCAGAAACCATAATAAGCGCAGTTCAACTCAATCACTGATTTCAGTTCACATTTTCTCCTATTAGCTGGGTCATTAGGGGAACCACATCCAGTGGTGCATTATTAGCCCTGACTCTTGCAAAGCGTGAAGTCATCATTAACTAAGTAAAGAACTATTTTATAGCTATAGTTTCAGCCCCTGAGTCAAGATAAAGAGATAGAATTCTTAAGTATAACTGAAAGTGTGAGGTCAACCAGAGACAAGTAGGGGCTGGCACTGGGATCATAGCACCAGAGTGAGTATTTTGGGGAGAAGTGGAGATCACAACACTGACTGAGATTCTGATAGGAAAAATATCAGAACTCCCAATGTCAGTGGAAGCTGACCTCAGCCTAAGAGTAGAGATCTGGGTGAAATAGTAGCTTGCACTGAAAATGAACTGGTTCGATGGCTTCCGTACAACATGACCTCATGTGAGGTGCTAAAGGTGGAAGGCTTCTTGGCACAGTGCTGTACCCAGACAGGAATGTCAGGTGTTATTAGCTGAATCACACTTTATAAGAGAGGGCCATACTCTCACCAACCAGAGTGGGTGAGCTGTGTGGAAAGGGTTATCTTAGTCCATTTTCTGATGCTGTAATAGAATACTTCAGACAAGGTTTCTGAACAACGGAAAGTATTTGACTCATGGTTCTGGACCTGGGAAATTTAACACCATGGCTCATGCATCTGTCAAGGGACTTTATGCTGTTTTGTCTAATGGCAGAAGGCAGAAAAGCATCTGATCACTCTTGCTAGGGAAAGAATGAGGTAAAACATGCTTTTGTTAGAGTCTGCTCCAATTAATTTTTTTTTAAAGAGAGAGAGAGGTAAGAGAGAGAGAGAGAATTTTTAATATTTATTTTTCAGTTTTCAGTGGACACAACATCTTTATCTTATTTGTATGTGGTGCAGAGGATCGAACCCAGCGCCCTGTGCATGCCAGGCAAGCGCATTACCACTTGAGCCACATCCCCAGCCCATCTGCCCCAATTATAATGGTGTGTTAGTAAACTTCCATTGCTGTGACCAAAATACCTGACACGAACAACTTAAAAGAAGAAAAATTTGTTTGGGGTTTACAGTTTCCAAGATTCAGTCCTTGCCAAGTTACTTCCATTTCTCTTGGTCCCAGATGAAGCAGACCATCATGACCAAAGGCCCCACTGGAGGAAAATTTCACATCTCATTGCAGATAGCAGAGAGAGATGGGAAAGGATCACTGGAATGATAAATCCTTCTCGTGAACTAGCTCCTCTAGTCACACCCCATTTGCCTACAGTTACCACTCAGTCTGTTCATTTATGATGGGCTGATTAGGTTATGGCTCTCATAATCAAAATACTTTACCTCTGAGTATGCCCACATTAACACAGGAGTTTTTGAGTGAGTTCTTATATCCAAACCATAATATTCCACCATTGACCACAAAAGTTCATGCCCATCTCACAATGCATTTAGTCCATCTTAAAAAAAAAAAAAAGTTCAATGGTCTTAGCAATTTGATCACTGATCAAAGGTACAAACCAAAGAATCATCTGAAACTCAAGGAAAACTTGTCTGTAGGCCCCTATGAAGATCAAAAGCAAGTTACAAATATCCAACATAAAGTGTCACAGAATTAATATTCCCTTTACAAAAGGCAGAAATTGGGGCATAGAAAGAAGGAACAGCAAGTATCTTTCTTTGGCAGACTGTCCACATTACTGGCATGTGTTAATCACTAGGACCTCTATTCAGGCTTTGAATTCACCTTCACAGCTTCACACGTCACACTCTGGTAGGCATCCTGATGGAATTGTGACCTTGCTGCATTTCTACTGGTCTTAAATACCATCTTTTGAAATCTTGGAGAAGGTTCCCTTATTCTCTCATCCTAGCATTCTTCATTCTTGCAGAACCTGTACCATGTGGATGATGGGAAGTTCTGTTGCCATCACAAACAGTAGTCAGACCTCTTTGGACCTTATCTGCAGTGATCTCTGAGTGCCTGGGTAGCTGAATAGGGGAAAATAGTTCCCTAGGTCCTACTGCCGTAGCAGGGTGCCCCCATAGCTTCTTCTCAGAGGGATTTTTCTTCTGCAATGGTTAATCTGAATTGTCAACTTGATTGGATTGGATTGGATTAAGAGACACCTAAGACTAAGACGGTTCTGGATGTCTCAGTGAGGGTGTTTAACCAGGAATGATTAGAGACAGTGAACTGTAGTGGAGACCCACCCTAAGTGTGGGCAGCACAGTCCAATAGATTGGAGGCTCCGATGGGGGAAAAAAAATGGAAGAACAAGGAACCAGAGGCAAATGCAATCTCCATTCTCCTTCAGTGTGTGCTTGATTGCTGCTATGATCACCTGAGGACATCACACTCCCTCTACTTCACTCTTCTAAAGTGGACTCTGCCCTGGGACTTTCCAGGGAGTTTTCAATCCTTCACTGCTGAACTGGGGCTGCATCCATGATCCCTCTTGTTCTGAGACTTCAGCTTCTTGAGTTGAGCAGCTACTGGTTTCCAACATGAGTTGGAGGGGACATTGAAACCATGGCAAGTATTATCTAGGACAGTGGTTCTCAAACCTAAGAATTTGGCAAATCGAATGGAACTTCTTGTTGAAAATACAGCTTCACTGGTCTAACCTGAGAAATTCTTTTTCTATATGTCTGGACTGAGCATGGAAACCTTTTGCAAGATTACACAGTAATTTTGGTAGAAATTTCTGGAAAAAAGCTATGGTTTAATGGGAAGATATGAGTTAAGAGAAGTTAGTGATTATCTGCCACATGGCAGAAAATGTCATAGCAAATATACAATCTAGTGAAATAGTCCTAGAGGGCACAAGTGGGAAGACAGAATTTATCATTACCATTTTCCTCATGCAGGCTCTGAAAAACAGATATATGTCATCACCACATCAAGATGTCTGATTTTAGAAGGCTATTAAAATCATTAAAATTTATTTTTAAATGTTCAATTCAATTCATGGTAACAAATTAAGAAGGTGCATTACAGGCAGTAAGGAAAAGGCAATTTGATCCCAAAATGGAAAAAGAAATGAATTTAAATCACAGCTCTGTCTGCCATCCCAGTGTTCCACATCAAGCTACTCAAATGTAAAATAGGAATAATGTACCTGTTAAACATAATGTGAAATTTAAACTAGTAGCATATGCTGAAAATTCTGCTCCTGTGCATGGCACAGAGAATAAATACTCAATATGTTTAATGAATTGATGAATGAACAATAAAAAAAATATTTCCACTGAAGAGCAAAACATTATTTGTGTGTGTATGTGTGTGTGTGTGTGTGTGTGTGTGTGTGAGAGAGAGAGAGAGAGAGAGAGAGAGAGAGAGAGAGAGAGAGAGAGAAGGATAGGGAGAACGAGAGGGAGAGGGATAGAGGGGGAAAGGGAGGGAGGGAGAGAGAGAGAGAGAGAGAGAGAGAGAGAGAGAAATATTGAGAGAAGGATAGGGAAGGGAAAGGAAAGGAAGAAAGTTTCCATAAGAGTATAAGAGATCAACATTTGATTTGGTAGACCAAGGTGACCTTCATCATTGCAGCTGTGCAGTGCAGAATCTAATACTGTAAAAGCAAATCTTTTTTTTTTTTTAGAGAGAGTGAGGGAGGGAGAGAGAGAGAGAGGAGAGAGAATTTTAATATTTATTTTTTAGTTATCGGCGGACACAGGATCTTTGTATGTGGTGCTGAGGATCCAACCCGGGCTGCACGCATGCCAGGCGAACGCACTACCACTTGAGCCACATCCCCAGCCCTGTAAAAGCAAATCTGCTTCTCCTAGAGATGAAATATTCATCTTCTTCTATCCGTGGACATCAGCACTCTGGGTTCTCAAAGGAACCTACTGAAACATGTCACCAACTTTCTTAGGTCTTTATTGTGCAGATTATGAGACATCAGCATCCATGATGATGTCAGTCAATTCCTATGATAAATCTCCACTTTAGTATATGTCTGTGTGTGTCCTGTAAGTTCTCTTGGTTCAGATTCTTGAGTAATATATTCTTTATGTAAAGCATGTAATATTCAATTCAAATGTCAGCAGAGACTAACAATCTTTAGAGCCAATGCTGCTTGGCTATAGAGAAAAAATAATGTTTTCCCTGGGCTGACTTTTGAATATCTTTCCCATCTTCTTCAGTACTTTTGTGAATCTCCAGAGCATGGGCTGAAAGTAGTCCTACTGAAGTTCCCAATTACCGGGGCTGTCTTCATGTTAACCCTTCAGTTGGCCTCATTTACCAGCATCAGTGTCTTATTCTGATTGCACTGGTAGCCAGACAGAACTGGCATTTTCTTTGTCACATTCCATTTATTTTCCAGCACATGCTGAAGCATACATTAAGCTCATTTTCTTTGGGGTTTTTATTGAGGTATGGAACCATGCACCGTTGAATGGTATTGTATCTTCCAGCTGGGAAGAAAATGAATAATGTTGACAAAAGGGCATAGAAAAGGTGACCTTTTCTATCCTCATCATGCATTTCCTGCCATGACAACCTCCAACTATCCTCAGAAGTAGAAAAAATATTGTGAATTAGAGGAGCCTGATACTTTTCTGCTCATGGATAATTTTGCATACATGATTTAATCTTCACAACTACACTCTAACATAGGTCATACTTTAATGCTCAGCTTAAAGTGTGGAAATCTGAGCTCATCAAGGTGACATGAATTACCCAAAGTCATATAACTTGTGAACTGCACAACACAGACTAATATGCAATCTGAAGATTCAAATTCTCCTTGCAGCAAGGGCTACAAATGTATAAAAAATAAAGAACACGAAAGTGTTCACATGACCAGAGATGACTTTTCTGGCATCACACACCCATTTTTGATCTTTTTCATTAATTTGATTCATATATTCTTCCTGGGTCTTACTCTCTGATCTAAGGCATTCTTCTTCCATTATTATTCTCTAGCATACAAGACTGATTTTTTCATATGATCGCCATTGCCTCTCACTGCAGTGCAGTCAAACAGTTCTGACAGCTGTCATAAATAAACTCTGTAGTGGAACCCCCACCTGAATGGGAAATATCCAAGACCTAGTTGGTTCTATTTACTTGGGTCAAAACACCCTAATGTTCTATATGCACAAGATTTTAAGTTGTGACACTTAGGAGTTGTCCCATTCAACTTTATTTGACTTTGTATAGATTTATATTTGTTCCAAGTAAAATTTGAATACAATCCAGTTAAAGAGTTCTACAGATAAAACTGTCTTAAGTTTAAACGATTTTTAAGAAGGCTAAATATTTCTGTTGTAGATAATGGAAACTATACATTCTTCATTGCAATAGGTAGTGGTCACAGGAATGATGATTATGTGTTTTTCTTTGTAAAGCTGGGAAGATCTTGTTTAATTATCAATACTTGTGAAACAAGGAATGTATATAGATGATTTAGTGGGCCAATTTACTATCCTCAGCTAGAAATCCTTTTACCTCCATTACTGATCATTTAATAAATAATTTGAGACACAATTTTGAGCTTACAAGACTGCCAGATATTTGAGGTAAGATGAACTTGAGCATAGACAAAATGCATACAGATCAAGAGGAAACTCGCCAAATATATAGAATAATGCTGTGTCAAGGCACTTGATGCTATTTATATGTAGGGAAGCAGACATATTCTTCTGCTTTCTTCATACTGCTCCTGTTCCCTGAGTGGAAGATTTATTTTTGTGGCCTTTTTCTAATATTCCATTACTCAGAAAAGGAGTTGTCAAAGCTGGAGACACTAATTGACCCTTTGTACTATCCGATACGCTTAGTAAATCTTAAGAAACTCAAAGACTGTTTCTAAATTTCTACTTTCTGTGTCTACAGGGAATACAGCATCAGGCAGAGCTTCTATTTTCAGACAAAGTTCTTGGTCTCTCTCTCTCTACCATTCAAAGACTTTGGTTTGATCCCAAGCATCCACAAAAAGAAAGTGCCAGTCCTTCTCACCCTCGTCTTCCTCTTCTGGACTAGTAAATGCATAACTTTTAGTTTCAGGAGACGAGAAGGAGGCATTGTTTGGGTCTTTAATCACAAACTCTACCTATCCAGGGTTTGGTTGAAGAAAATTAGTGTTAAAAATCAATCCTAAATATTTGGCTTGTTGCTTCCCTTTTGGCTTAAGTTTTTTGAGATTGGACTTACTTCTTCTCACAGCCATTAGCACCTTCTGGCCTCATAAATAATACCATTTAAATACTACATGACAGAATATCTAATATTTTACATCATTTGTATGCATAGCTCTCAATTATGTCACCAAATCAATGTTTAACATTGATATCTCAAAATAATGGGAACTGAATATGTGTTTGGATTTGGTAAGTACATTAGTTTCCTAGGACAGCCAGAGCAAATACTATAAACTTTGTGGCTTAAAACAATATACATTTATGCTTTGATAACTCTAAAGCCTAGAAATATAAAATCTAAGTGTTGCCAAAGTTCCTTTTTTTAAATGCTCTCAGGGAGAACCTAGTTCTAGTGGCTGCTGGACATCCTTAATACTTCTTAGTTCATCAATGTATTTCTGTAATTTCTGTCTCTGCCTACCCATGGCCTTCTTCCATGTTTGTTTCCCTTAGGACTCTTCTCTGTGTCTGTGTCTCAAATATCTCCTTTCTCTAATAATAATACCATTCTTTGGATATAGAGTCCAAACTTAATCTAATGATACTACCTTGAGATCCCTAACTTAATTATATCTGTAAAGGTTGTATTTTCAAAAAAAGGCATATTCAAAGATATTGGTGGATATCAGTATTTCCATGTACTTTTAATTGAACAAACTCTTCCATGATGGGAATTACCTATGTTCTCCCCTCCTGAATAGTGGATTAATTTTTTTCTTATGAAAATATATTAATAGACTGAGCTATGTCAGGTTTATGTTTCCCAGAAACAAAAACTTGAAACAAATGCTTTGGAGTGGGTGGTTTAATTGGCAAATTACCTCTGGGAGCAGGAAAGTTGGATAGGAGGAAGTAAATGAGAAACAGGGGAAATCCAATAAAAGGATGAGTTATTAAGTTTGCAACTGGTGTTTGATCCTGAAAGATGTTCTGAGAAGACTTATGACTCATGCCTCAGAACTGACATATGGGCACAACCAGAGGGGGAAATTCATATACCAACAATCATTTCCCATTGGCCAGTGATGGCTCAATTCAAATTAACTTCTCTATAATTTCAGTTTTCATAAGCTTGTGTATATGTCTCCACTGATATCTCATAACAAAGCCTCCTCGGAGAATCACCCAGAAAGAGAGCAAGAATTACAGTATTGCCTCAGATTGTCAAAAGCTTTGCGGCCAGTGTGGAAATATTTGCTGCTTACTGAAGAGAAAAAGATGAAAGTATGCCAATTGGCATCCCAACATTACCTAGAAATAATGTTTTGCTTTTGTGGGTCTGGTGATTGCATCACTTATTCTCCAACCAGTGAGTGACAGCCTCTCTTTCAACATAATAGTGATATTTAAAAAAATTATTTATGTGTTTAGTTGTAGATGGACACAATACCTTTATTTTTTAAAATGTATTATTTTTATGTGGTATTGAGGATCAAAACCAATGTTCCACACATGTGAGGCAAGTACTCTACCACTGAGCCACAATCCCACCCTGATATTGAGCTTTTGAACTTTTATCTATGCAAATTAGTACAAAAAGATGATTGGGAAAGCTAGAGTCCCCACCAATGAAGCTAATCTGAGGCAGTTGTTAATATTCCCATCTTCTTGTCCCCCACTCCTGTGTAGATTTTCCTCTTGCCTTGTCAGCACCTGCTTAGTGTTGGTTATTCAACACTAGGATGTAGACTAGGTCCATCAAGGGAGAATTGGTCAGGTTATGATCCTTTAAATTATTTTTTCACTGCACCTAATAGGTACTGATAACATTCTATGGTATTAAGGGCTAATTACCCCTACACATACAGTATTCTTTCTTTGTTTTCTGCTGTTCTGCTGCCCCCAAAAGTGCCAAAATAACTAGCAGGCATTTCAAATTTAATGGCATCTTACAGTGTTTCCAAAAGAATCTAACTGTGAAACTTCTAAAAGAGTTGAGATTTGGGCTGGGGATGTGGCTCAAGCAGTAGTGCGCTCGCCTGGCATGCGTGCGGCCTGGGTTCGATCCTCAGCACCATGTACAAACAAGGATGTTGTGTCCACCAAAGACTAAAAAATAAACATAAAAAAACTTTTCTCTCTCTCTCTCTCTCTCTCTCTCTCTCTCTCTCTCTCTCCCTTTAAAAGAAAAAAAAAGAGTTGGGATTTTACAAACAGGTGAATAGGAAAGATAATGAAGGGGAGTAGCACTCCACCCATATCTTGTATATTCTCTGGCAGTTGATTTAAAAACTTATTCTCTACACTTTGAAGGACAGTGCCCAATCACATAGTTTATTGTCACTGAGGAGACATCTAATATAGACTTATTCCTATAAAATACCACCTTTTTCTCTGAGGACCACTTTCTTTCTCTCCCCCACCCCCTCTTTCTTTATTGATACTGGAGATTTAACTAGAGACACTTTACCACTGAGCTACACCCCCCAGCTCCTTTGTTTTATTTATTTATTTATTTATTTATTTAGAGACGGGTCTCACTGAATTGCATAAGGCCTTGCTAAGATTCTGAGGCTTCCCTTGAACTTGTGATCTTCCTTTCTCAGCCTTCTGAACTGCTAGGATTATAAATGTGTGCCACCATGCCTGATAGGACCATCCTCTTCTTGGTGGCAGGCAATATGGGAAGAACTTTGTTATAAAACAGCCCCAGGAACCAAGGAAATTATGTGCAGGATAACTTTCCAATAGGTAAAGTATTGCAGAAACCTTCAAATGGTGTTGCTGCTGTAAGGCATGCACAAAGGGAAATGAAACCCACATCCAGAATAGGAACCAATGCAAATGCCACAGGAATCACTGATCCCACCTCATGAAAGGGATCCAGTGTAGTAAACCTCAAGTGGCTACAGGGTCACCTTTCAGAGTGATGCCATGCAAGGTGTTTAATGTCTATTTTCTGCTAAGAGGTTGGGGACTTACAGTGAGATAGCTGGATTATCTTTGGTAGTTATATCCTATATTGCTTGGCCCTTTTCTGTCTCTTCATGTCATTGTACCTATTTCATTCCCTAGGCCATATCTCAGAATGGGTCATTCTGTCCACTTAATTTGGTAGTTGAGATCTGATGAGTATTTTTTGCTGTTTTAATCTCTGTGTGCTTTATGCCCAGGCATATTTACTCACTTACTTCTTCCTCAGACTGTCTTACCTCAAATTTTCTAGTCTTGCTTTTTCCAGTTTCTTGAACACAAATCAAATAAGCCACTTGCCATTTTCTAGAATTTTTAAATATCTGAACTCTTGTTTGTTTTTCCATACATATAAAGCAGGTAAAGATGTTAGTCAGGTTTCCACTAATGTGACAAAGTACCTGAGAAAACTGACTCAAAAGAAGGAGAGGTTTTTTTTTCTGCCTCATGGTTTTAAAGGTTTATGTCCATGGTGATATGGCCCTGTCACTTTGGCCCTGTATATCAGATGAGGGCATGGGGCGTAAGAGGCCTATTCCCCTTAGAGTGGCCAGGAAGCAAAGGGAGAAAGGAAGAGAAAAGACCAACATTCAAACAGTCTTTTCAAAGGCAGTGCCCTAACTTCCTACGCCCCACTTCCTAAAGCTGGCATCACCTGACAATTGTGCTATAGACTATAGACGCTTGACCAAGTCATCGACACATGGAGTTTTATTTATCATTATAATTAATATTATTTTTCAGGAGGCAAATTTTCTATCCAAACTCTAGCAGTAGCCAAGTGTTCCCTCTGCATTCTGGGAGGATTTCCTTTCACTTACCTCTTAGGGATACCATGAGAGGGCTATAGTGTGGCAGCATTACTATATTTATGACCATCACAATTGAAGTTGATATTATGTACTACATCTTAGTTTTATGTTTGTTTTTCTTTCTTCATTATTTATTCACAGGGACTTCTGGCAAGTCACTGATGTGAGCTGAATGAGAGGCATATACTACCATTGCAGTCTAAACCACTGTATGTGTTATTTACTTGTATGTTTTAGATTCTCTTAGGCCCAGTCATGAATCCATACTACAATGTATTGCTCTTGTACCCTATGACTCAGTGGGACTTTGAGCTCTCACACTTACTTGGTGTTTTATTTTCATGTGTTTAGTCTTCTCTAAGGAATGGTGACATATTGGGAGTTGCTGCTCAAATGGTGAATAGTTTACATTGTAGAAGCATAACTTTGCTCCAGAACTGAAAAGGTCCTTATTTCAGTTCTTCTATTAGGACTTGTCATAGACTCTGTGAGATACTTATCTATTGTCTCTGATATGTGACAGCCTAATCAGCACAGGAACTTTCACTACAGTCTGTACTTGAAACAGGTAGTCATCTAAGTCACAAAGAAGGGATGAGAACAGTCACTAGATGTGGTGTTTACTCCTTCCCAAATCCAGGTATTAGTACTTTTCATTACTGGTAGAAGGGAAAGAGAAAAAACTTAATAATATTTTTTTTTAGAAACAATGCTTTGTCATATTCTGAAATATTATGATTCTATAAAACCTCACTCTAAAACCTCAAGTATTTTGTTTCAAGTGTTCTGGAATGTGTATATTATTAGGCATTTAGAGTATGCATTAGTTCCTTCTCACCACATTCCATTAACTTCATGTTATCAGCAGAGGGGATCACTGTGATGTTCAACAAAATCTCAAGATGTAAAAAATATCCCTTTGGGTTTTACTTTGAAAAAGAAAAGGAAGGTCAACAAACCCATGAAGAAATTAAAAAAATGAACTAATGAATTTCTACATAAACTGCAACTTTTTTTTATGTGAGTAAAGAAGAAGGTACTTATCAGAACAATTACCAAGTGCCAGAGGTTACACTGATGTGCTCCAGTAAAGAGTTCATGTTCAATGCAATAGCCATGTTTTGAGCCACTACATGTTTAAGAAAGAGGTTTTCTTTCTTTTAAGAAAGAAATTTTCACATACAATTTTTTTTTAATATTATACATCCAGTCCTTACAACATGGGCACACACACAAAAAAAATAACTGAGTTACTGTTGTGGTTTAGAAGTCAGGTATCCCACAAAAGCTCATGTATGAAACAATGCAAGAAAGTTCAGAGGTGCACTAATTAGATTATAAGAGTGGATTGATACTCTCAAAGGGATTAACTGGGTGGTAACTAAAGCAGGAAGAATGTGGCTGAAGGAGATAAGTCACTGGTGAACAGATCTCTCTCTCTGCTTCCTTTTCACCATGTCTTGAGCCTCCTCCACCTTTATGTATTACATCATCTGGGCCCAACACAATGGATTTGGCCATTTATGAACTGAGACTTGTGAAATATGAGCACCAAGTATACATTTCCTCCTCTATGTTGTTCTTCTCTGTTCATTTGGTCAGAGCCAAAAAAGCTGACTAAAACAGTTACCACTGTTTACCATGACATTCTCGTAGAGCAAGTGTTTTCTAAATTATTTTGCATTTGGAACATTTCCATAAAACAAAATTCACCTGGGAATTAATGTATAAGAGATAACTGGAGTTACTTGATTTCATTGGGCTCAGGGCTAGCCCTACCCTGGCAGTTACTTGGTGAAAACCTAAGGGTTTGAGATACACAATTAGGAACCCTGGCCTTGAAGGTTGGAAGGTCAGGTTCATGCAAGATAGTCAAATACAGACAGTGTATACCATCCATCACACCCCCTGGTGTGATGTATTGTCTCTATATATACACTTTCAGCAAGCTAATGTTTCTCCACCCTGGATGACATTTACTGTCCTTGCATTTGGATGAACCATCATTTAAAGATGCCAGCTGTACCTTAACCAAGGTGCTAGAGATACTAACGTGATGTGGTTCACACAATTGGTTTCTTTCACCTTTTGAAACAATAGAATAAGTGATATCATGGGTACAATTTATAGTTTGGAAAGTGCTGTGTGTTTTGAATTGTGCTTCCCACTCCTGGACACAGTGCCGCCACCCCCACCCCCACACCCCACCACCCTCCCAAAAAGCAAATGAAAAGATACCTATCCCAATTCCTGAGAATGCAAACTTATTTGGACATAGTATCTTTGATGAATTAATCAGATTAAGATAAGTTATGATGGGATCCAATCTAATATAACTGGTGTTACAATTGATGACACAGCGACATAAGGAAATGCCAGGTGAAGGTAGAAACTGATATTGGAGTGGTGAATGTATCAAAAAGAATGGAAAGACTTGCTGATCATCCCCAGGAACTAGGAGCAGAAAGCTAGCATGCTAGAATGGGTTCTTCCTCAGTTTTCAGAGGAAATCACCTGTACAGATACTGGATTTCAAACTTCTAGCCTCCAGTACTGTAAAACAATATATTTCCTTTGATTTAAGCCAACCTAGCTTGTAATATTCTGTTATGATAGCCCCAGGAAACTAATACAAAAAGTTACAAACTTTTCACCTTGGTACATATAAAGATAAATTGTAAAAGTGTAGCAAAGTGATTAAGAGCCTTGGGGTTTAAGATACATGGGTCCCCACATCAGCTCTATTACCTGTTGGGTGAGTCTGAGAAATATCATAATTTACTAAATTTCAACTTGTGCACAAATACCTTTGTTGGGGATTAAATTGGTCAATGCATAATATATGATTGCCATATATGGTTTTCATGTAGTTAAATAATCAGTAAATATTAGGCATTACTGTCATGCAATTATTAATATTATAAAACTTTTATATTCCAAAAAATCATGAAGATATCTAAAATGTCATCAATCCATTTACATTATAATTACTTCTTTAGCAGAAGTTTCTAGAATCTTAAAAAAACATGACAGAATAATACATATATTTGCCTAATAGATACTATACTCTATTTGAAAGAAACATTACACTTTGAACACAAAAATAAATTTAAAAAGGTTAACATCTGACAATAAATTCTATGGAAAAAAAAACGAGACACTTGTGAGGTAAAGAGAATGGGACTGTGAAAAGAGAGAAAAAAATTATTTTAAAGAAAGAAGAATTCTGCAGATTTGGCTTCCCTGAGATAATTTCATTAGTCATTAATGTTCATTTTCTTATAAAATGTTTTGTTTTGTTTGGAAATATATATCCTGGATAATTATACACTCAAAATGGATATGGTTTCCATTCAAATTAAAATAATCTAAGAAGATAAAAGAGTCTTAAGATGGAGATAAAATGGATAGGTCAGGAATGAGATAATCAGGTAAGCACAAAAATTAATAAAAGGAGGATTCTGGTTACTTTTCCCCTTACTTATAAAATTCTACTATGACTTTGTTTGCTGAGTCCCTTGTGTTTCTCTCCCATGGAGGAGTGCTCATGAATTGCAAGCTGATACCTGGTTCCATCAAACTGAAGGAATGAAAATATTTTTTAAAAAGGCTTGCAGAAAAAAAATCAGAAGAGAAAGCAAATTGTACTTTTACACTATCTCAAATGGAGCCTTGTGGACACTGAATCATGAGTGAACACAAGAATGTGCTAGGCAGAAGAGATAAGGTGATGGTATGGAAAGAAGTGAATAGGTGAGAAAGCCAGAAATTTCTTTCAAGGAGTCAAGATTTTTTAGAATGTGGAAGAGCACAAACTTTAATAAGTTCTTCCATGAGCCCAGGATAGTCATACAATGTCCGACAATATTGGGGTCAATAAAGGACTGCATAAGTGACAGCAGTCCCATAACATTATAATGGAACTTTAATCCCCTAACACTCACTGGTGTTATATTCTCATCATAACATTACAGCCTAGCACATTATTAAACAAATTTGGTGATGTTGATTGAAAAAAACCTACTATGTTGCCAGTCACATCACAGCATAAAACATATAACTATATATAGTACATAATGCTTAATAATGCTAATAAATGACAGTGTCTTATATAATTTCCAATACCAAACAGTTTATCATTATTTTATGATGTATTATTATTATTATTATTATTATTAATTATTATTATTATTATATGATTATTATTATTTTATGATGCTTTTACTTATTTAAAAAAATGTTACCATAAAATAGAATGTGATGTTACACCAGCAGCAGCCTCACCCTTCTCATGTTCATGGAGTCTCCTAATTGTATTATTTTTCTCTTGTGTTTGGTTTAATCTTGCATTTGTATCCATCATGGCCCCTGGACCCATAAACTATACAAATGTGTATATATATATATATATATATATACACACACACACACACACACACATATACATGTGTGTGTATGTGTGTGTGTGTGTGTGTGTGTGTGTGTGTGTGTATAGAGAGAGAGAGAGAGAGAGAGAGAGAGAGAGAGAGAGAGATAGTATGTGATAGTGTGTATATGACAGTCTAGGTGTTTCCCAATCTAGATTTGTGCAAACATGCTCATACTTTATAATGTTTGCCCAGTAATGAAATCATCTAATGCATTTCTTAGAATGCATTCCCATCATTAAACAACATGTGATTTTATTTAAATATATTTTAAGAATTTTAAGATATTCAAGTAAAAACATGATTCCTGTTTGGATTTTACTTCTTCAACGGCATCATCAATTTATGAGCAAGAACCTTGTAGACCATAGCATTAATAAGGTTGCAGAACACTTATTAATGCCTTAGCCATCTGACCCCATCCCATCTGTTTGGTCCATGGCCTGAGTCATCTCTGGGCTTCCCAGTTCCTCCTCTGGAACCAAATAAATTATAGCACCTCATAATTTAAGAATTTGCAGTTTGTCAAATAGCTATGTGAACAAAACAAGTTCTGTTTCCCTGTACAGGTGAATCAGATATCTTTGAACTGCCATTGAGAGTCAGTCACACTTTAGGAGTTTATAGATTGTCAAATTTGACCCCTATTTGCCTGAATCTCTTTGGTGTTTGGGATCCAATTAGCTTATTTTATAATCCTGGATCCTGGTGTTACAGAGGAGCACTATTATCCTGCATTCCATTATCAGACAAATATCAGAATGTGTATTCATTTATTTATCCTTTGTCTATGAAATAATATAGAAAATATAAGAAAACTTCAGCAAAAAGTTAGCAGATTAAAGCATGATGAAACAAGATAAAGAGTAAAAACAATAAAAACTGTATCAAAGAGATTAAAAGAGAGAGAGAGAGAGAGAGAGAGAGAGAGAGAGAGTAAATGGACCTTCTAGAATGCATAGCTAAAAATAAGAATATATCATTAAGTCAGGGTTCCAAGATACTTTTTTAATAATTAGCATAAAAATAATTTTCTCAGGGACATATGTAAATGCAGATCATTGCACATGGATAACCTAGCTGTTTTGTAAAAACGAAATATAAAAATTTCTAAAAATACAAATTTATTTTTTTTAGCAAGGAGAGCTTAGGGGTTGAGATAAACAAAGACCACATTCCAGGGAGATATATATTTATATGCTAGGGTCACTATCATTTAATTGATGAATATGTCTCTTTCTTCAACAATCCTCTGTATTATATTAATTTTTGCCTTGTTTACAAAATCAATATTTTTGCGCATAATATAAATTTACTTGTTTAATTTTTTTCTTTACAAGTCCCATGTACCAAAAATATTTGTATTTTTATTTGACATTAATTGTTCCTTGTCATGTTCGATTCTGATTCCATGTAAAACCTTTTTTTTTTTTTAACATTTCTTTGATGAAAGTGTTTCTTTCTTCTCTAAAATCAAATGTAAGATAAACCTGAATTTATCATAATAACAAATTTGGTTACTCTTTTAGTTTAAAAACATGCCATAATAAATACCATGGACCATTTGATTTAAGCATCAGAAATTTATTCTTCGGTACTTATGGAACTTAGAAGTAAAGATCAAGGTCTCAGCAGGATTGGTGTCTTCTGAGCTCTTTCTCTTTGATGGCAATAGCTGTGTTTGGCCTGGTTACCTTTTTTCTACATGTTGTCTGCATCTAAAACTCTTCTTATAAGTTCACAGTCATAATGTTCTAAGGTCTACTCACATAAATTCATTTTACCATAATTACCTCTTTTAAAGTATCATCTTCTCATATTGGCACATTATGAGGTATAGAGATTAGGACTTCAATATATGATTTTGGAAAGGACCCAATTTAGCTCATGAAAGTTATCTGGTATTCTTGTAGCATCTCTGCCTCAGGTCTCTCCTTTATAAAAATCTCATCAGATTCTTCCTTGTACCCAAGTTAGAAAGAACTGTCCAGTGTAATTCCATCTGCTATTTGCAGAGGTGTAGCCTATGCAATGGCTTTGTCAGCTCTTTAGAACATTTTATGCAAGAATAAAGAGGACAAAGTTGCCTGCTGACAAGCCATATTTTTATTTTCTTCTTTCTTATATTCAGTAACACCAGAGTTCAAAATCACCATCATACATATAATACATAAATAATTTTAAATTGGGGCCAGAAATTAGCTACAAAAAGCATCACGATTTATAAAAAATGGAAGAGATGTTTCAAAGAAGTGAAGAAAGCTTTTTTTTTTCTCACAAGGAAACACAATTGACAATACTATTAGAAAAACTCAGTAACAGGAAGGATTTGTCCTGGCTGTTATACTTGCAATTGTTATGATGTCATTTAGCACAAACCCTATGAGAATGGTCTGATCATTCCCATTTACACCTGAAATTCAGAACTAGAAAGTGACTCACCAAATAAGAGGTGAAACCTAGATTCAAACTCTGCTAAAATCTAATAGCTCTTGTATCCTTAAACTGCACTGCTATACCAGAATTTCTCTGTACAGATAGTTAATTTTTTAAAGCAAAACATTTAATATATCCTTATTAAATCAATGCCTTATAACTATAACTTTTAAAGCTTTATTTTATACCCTAAAATATTTTTCTTATAGATCCCTAATTTCTTGATATTTAGTCTTATTTAGTAAATACAATTTTCTTCAAACTAAAGCCCAATATACATTTAATGGCATTGAGTTTGAATGGTTTAATATTAAGATTTTTTGTTCTTTTAAAAATATTTCTTCCAATTTGTGTTATCACTTCCCTTTCAAAAAGTTATTTGAGTCATATATACTTCAAACAACAAAATACTAAAAACTAAAGGTCCATCTGTTGAGGAAATGGGGGACATGAAATTAAGGAAAGTAAGCAAGAAATACCCATAAGCATGGCACTCCTGCCATCTTGTGGGATTTCTGTGTTATCCACTGGCCTAGATCAGCATTTTACTTCCCCTCCGGGTGTATTTTGAAGGAGCATGCTGAAACTTTTTAAGACCTAGAAGGTCAATTACTCAAATCTTCCATACTCATCAACTCATCAACAATAAATAAAGTAAGTAAGAGAATACAAAGTTCAGCTTATCTCTTAAGTAGTTCAGAGGATTGTATCTATGCTCATATGGATAACCTACACCTATATTTCTATCTTCACTTATACCAACATGTATACCAATATCTATACCTCTGGATAGAGAGTGGAAAAGAAAAAGCACTAATGATAGACAAATATGGTCAAATTATATTAATATATGATTTTTGGTAATGTACTCATTCCTGCAATTCTTCTTTTGGTTTAAAATTATTTGCAAATAAATTGCTAACACACACACACACACACACACTGTATCTTACCTTTTTAAACATTGTTTTAGCAATTTTATCTCTTCATCCTGCATCATTTAGTCTTTCTACTGAATCAGTTTGAAAAGCTGTTACCATTTCAAGTCTCCATCAGCTATTACAAATTTTCTTTTTAGCCTCTGTCAGCAAAATTCCATTCAAGAAGAGTCTATTTTTCCTGTGTCTTTTTATTCCTCCCCAGCTCTGTTGTAAACCTATAGCTCATACATAAAATCATTAATAATTAAAACTGAACTCCTGCCTTCCAAACCTCCTCTCTCAGCAGTCTTTGCATTTAATGGAAACCCCTTTATAGCCTTCTTACTTGGGTTACTTCAATAGCTTTCTAACTGGTTTAATCTCCATTCTTGGTTCTCTAGAAGTTATTCTCAGCAAAGTATCCAGAGCTACTCTTTTAAATGGAGTCAGATCAGGTCACTACTCTATTCAAAATTTTAACTGCTTCACTTTGGGAGTCCCAAAGTCCCTACAAAAACCCACAAAGCCTTTTATGACCTGCTCATTTTCTCAGCACTCATCAGTCATTCCCAGGCTCCTCTATTGTTTATCTGATGACTTAAACTCTGGTTTCCCTAGACTCCTTGGTTCCAGTGAACTCATTATTTTTCAAGTATATGAAGCATGTTCCTATCTCACTGTCTTTGGACTTCCATAGCCTGCCTAAAATTCTTCTTCCTTCATTATTTGCATTTGTGTATTTTATTCAACTTAAACATTACCTTTGCAGTGATCAAGTTTACATTCATAACCACTCCATCATGTACCTAGGCAATCCCTGTTGTATTCATCCTATTTTTCCCTCTTTTTATTATACTCTGTGACAGCTGGGGATGTGACTCAGTGACAGAGCACTTGCCTAGAATGCAAGAGTCACTGGATCCCCTTCCCTCCAGCACCAAAGAACAAACAAAAATGATATTACTATAAATCCACCAGATAGGCTCCATATTTGCTTGCATATTTGTTTATATCAATGTACCGATCTATGATGTCAGTTCCTTGTGAACAAGAACTTTGTTAGCCTAGAAAAACATCTTAAATCATTCTCAGTAATAACTAAATTCTATTCAAGAATAATTGTCTAAGTTGTCTTTTCTGATTAAAATTGAAATAACAGTGGACTTACTGAATGATTGATTAAAAGGAGATCCATATGTCACAAAAAACAGATGGACAGTATTAGGTTGGAGGTTATACTTTTGTTTCCAGAATTTAAAGAATACAACCTGCTTCCTTGCAATGGAAAACTTAGTCAATATTTAAAATAGTTTCACAATCTTATGGCAATATGTCTTATTTGTCCCTCTATTCCCTCCATTCTTCTTAACACTCTGTAAAATGTTTATGTATTCATTCATTCTGAAAATATTTATTCAGGGTTGACCTAGAAAAACTTAATATTCCCTAAACTTGACTACATTTTAGGCAGTTTTCTAGGCCCTTAATCTCTCCTTTCTTAAAACTTTTACTTAAGAAAATCTGTAACTGTAAATTCTTTCCCTGTCTTTTTGAGATGTAAATCTTTTTAAAAGCCTATTGCCAGTTTTATAAACTAAGATTGTCTTTCTCAAGGACCTGAGAACCATCTCTTTGAGATGAAAACATCAGGGATAGAAGTAATGCAGTCTCCCTGCCCAAGAGAAGGCAGAAGCCTAATTTTGTGGGCACCTTATCTCTAAGTTGTAAAATTACCTCTGTCATGAAGATATGAGAAAATTTATATTCTTTTGGGTAAAGTCAATTAACAAACACAGAAAGTCTAAGATTCCCCACCCCAGCTCTTACTAACTCTCTGGTCCCCTTTTCCACCAGAGCTGGTCTATATACTTTTCTCCTGTTGCTAGCAAGAGTATTAGAATAAAATTAATTTCTGTTTGCTCATCTTGTCCAGTGTGACATTTTTTCTCTACAGAGTACATTTTGTGCCAAGAAAATACTTTCTATAAATAATCTTTGCAATAAGGACAAAAAATGTGCCAGAATAGAAAATAATTTATATCAATCTTGACTTTTTCTCAGTGAAAGAAACTTATATTGAAAGTTAGTTTTCCTGATGCCATTTTTTCCCAAGGAGACTATGCCATAAAAATATAAAACCTGATTTATTAAGTTTTATACTTAAATGTGCATGTTTTCCCCCGCACACATGGGAATCTATTAATTTGACCACAAAAAATTATAAAGTAAAAAAAAATGCATTTGAAATAATACTAGTGTACATTTTTTTTTTGTACTAGTAATTGAACCCAGTGGCACTTAACACTGAGCTTCATAAGCAACCCTTTTTATTTTTATTTTGAGACAGGATCTCACTGAATTGCTTAGAGCCTCAGTAAGTTGCTGAGGTTGGCTTTGAACTTGAGGTCCTCTTCTCTCAGCCTCCCAAGCCACTGGGATTACAGGTGTGCACAACTGCACTGGGCCCATTAGTGCACATATTTAAAGTGATATTTGTATTTAATTTAAATTAATTTGATGAACTATTAAAATTTATAAATTTTAATATTCAAAATTGTTAATTTCAATATTGATATTTAAATAAAAGTGCTATTTTCTACTTCATCACATATCCATTTTGCCTATTATGAACTTTAAAAAAATTATATCAATCTCACACAATATAATTTAACTAATTGATTTGAATAAAAACAAAAAATCATTGATTTGTTTATTAATATTTAATAAAATATTAAAGCACTAAGCTAGATATAGATATTGTTTTATTTTTTACAATTTATATGATAGCAAAATGCATTACAATTCTTATTACATATATAGAGCACAATTTTTCATATCTCTGGTTGTATACACAGTATATTCACATCAATTTGTGTCCTCATACCTGTACTTTGGATAGTAATGATCATCACATTCCACTATAATTAATTACCCCATACACCCTCTCTTCCCCTTCAACCCCTCTCCCCTATCTAGAGTTCCTCTATTCCTCCCATGCTACCGCTCCCTAGCTCCCTATCCAGCTATGAATCAGTCTCCTTATACCAAAGAAAATATTAGGCATTTGTTTTTTTAGGATTGGCTTACTTAACTTAGCATTATCTTCTTTAACTCCATTCATTTACCTGCAAGTGCCATGATTTTATTCTCTTTTATTGCTGAATAATATTCCATTGTGAATATATGCCACATTTTTTTAAACCATTCATCTATTGAAGGACATCTAGGTTGGTTCCATTTCTTATGAACTGAATTGTGTTGCCCCACCCCCCCCAAAAAAAAAAGATCTATGTAGGAGTTCTAATTCTCAGTACCTCAAAATATGACCATATGTGGAGACAAAACAGAGGAAATCAAGTACAATTCAGGTCAATATGATAACTCCGGTTATTGGTGATAAGTTCTTCTTGTCACATGTTGAAGTATAACATTAGATAAGCAAGCCAAGGCCAACATATAAAGCAGGGTTTTGTTGTTTGTTTATTTTTAAAGGGGTAAGGGTAACATGGACTTCTCCAGGGAGAGAGATGAATGCCAGAGCTGGTATCCTGATATCCCAAGAAAAGTGTATTTTGCCTTTTTATGTGTCCTAGGCTTCCTTTGTTCTCTTGCTCTCTTCCCCTTATCTTTCTTCTTCCTGTGAACATGACTAGGCACAAAAAATGCCAAAAGCTGAGAAGCAGAGGGATGGGGGAAGGGCCAGATGGAATAGCCCAGGACACATTAATTAACAACTTTATAACTTCCTGCAGAGAGGGTCAATTCCTGGGACAGGTTACCTTAGCAACAGTTTGCAGCAGGGCCAGGATCTTGATAAGGGTGGAAGAAGGACTCTGAAGGAATTAACATTTCATTCCCACGGGGGCAGTCTCTGCCTTCTGGGACTCTCTCAAATTGGCCTCCTTGATCTGACCTGACTCAATTTACCTATCTATACTGACTGCCTGTCTAATTCTGGCTTCAATTAGAGTGTACTCTAATTCACTATGATTGGTGTTATTGAACCCGCAAAGCAAAAACCACTGACTCTAATTTTAAACCAAATTAAAGCAATATGAATTGTGTACATAAGAGAGCTGATCAGCAACTGCCTCACCCAAAGGTTTGGCAGAGGACAGCACAGGGTCTAAGGGCAGGGAAGGTTTTTATAACAAAAGTTACAGAAGCAGGTATCTTGGAAACTTATAGCTAACAGGGTTCTGGCAAGCATAATACAAGAGCAGATAGCAGATTAATGATCTACATGGCTTAACATCTGAAGGTAGGGAGCAAACTCAGATTCCAACATCAGAATTAATGAGGAGCAGTTGGTATTTCAGGGAGGGTTGTTATCTGGTCAGGGAGAGCTGGGCACAGGTAAGTTCAAAGCACAGGCAGGAATCCCAAGCAAGTTTTTAAAACATCAAAGTATGGTCAGGTTACAATAAAATAGAAATGAAATTTCCATGACCTTGTGATAAGATGGTCCTCAATCTTAAAATGGAATTAGGCTGGGTTCATCAGTATCATCAGATAAAAAGGGAAATTTGGACACAGAGACATGTATATGAAGAGACTGTAGTGGCACCCCCTCCTCCACAAAATGTCTTAACTGGGCTTCTCCAGAAATCTTCACCATGCTTAATATTAGGACTGTCAGCAAAAGAGTCTCTACAAAAGAGTTCAATGTAGATAAACTTAATTTTCCTGTCCTCTCACTTCTCAGGAGGAAATGTGATAGGGATTTAGGATAAGAAGAGAGAAATACTGAATTTAAAGGCAATGCCCACAAGCCACTGAGATGCAGAAAGCATAGTTTTCAATCTTAAGCAACATGCTCTTGGCCTATGCTCCTATAAAATGAGAGAATCACACAAATGTAGGGAAAACTGGCCTGAAATTGTGCAGCTCCACCCCAACTCCACCTCCAGGCCACCATCTGATGGAGCACTTCTGTATTGAACACCCAGCCCAACTCAGGGATTCTCTCTAGATAGCCTGAATTCTCCCTTGAAGGTATATCTATCTACCTAAATAAACCTTTGTCTATACCTTTGTTGGTTTATGCTGAAATTCTTTTCTCTGAAATGAGCCAAGAACCACACTGGTCCTCAGTTGAGTTTCCCCTCTTCTTTAGGAACTCCTCAGAAACTTCTCTGAACACATCTCTTTTCCTGTGATAGAACCAAGCCTGCAGAAACTTGATTTTAAACTTCAAAACTTCCAGGATTATGACAGAAAAAAAAATTCTATTGTTTAAGTTGCCAGATTTTGCTGAGAGCCATAGCCAAGTAGGAATGACGCATGTCATTTTTGGTTGAAAGGTGACACCAGCAAGCCATTGAGATGATAGATTATGTTAAGATCTGCATTCAATTGGATATTAGAACCCTGCTGACCACCTGGGCCTGCTACTTTGGAGCTCTAGCAGGACTCCAGGAGAGTTCCCATTGGTTGGGGAAATGCGGTAGGAGGGATTTCCGGAGGAGGGACCTTCCTGTTGGAGTAGTGTGTCGGGGAACACCACGTGTGTGGTTCCGCACATATTTCCCGGGAGCGCACGTGGCATTGGCAGGAGTGTCAGAAATAAAGTTTGTTCCTGCTTCAGTGGCTCATGATTTTTTGCCCAGCCAGACTGCGGCAAGATTTGTATTTTGTTACGGTAGCTATCACAAATGAATACATCCCTTAAACCAAATAAAACCTGTTTAAGGGGCTGGGGTTGTGGTTCAGTGGTAGAGTGCTTGCCTAGGGTGGGTGAAGCACTGGGTTGGATCCATAGCACCATATAAAAATAAAATAAAGGTTATTGTGTCCACCTACAACTAAAAAACAATTCTTTTAAGAATCTGTTGAGGGCTGGGGATGTGACTCAAGCGGTAGCGCGCTCTCCTGGCATGCATGCATCCCGGGTTCGATCCTCAGCACCACTTACAAAGATGTTGTGTCTGCCGAAAACTAAAAAATAAATATTAAAAAACTCTCTCTCTCTCTCTCTCTCTAAAAAGAATCTGTTTACATATGATTATACTTTTTTGATGGTAAGTTAAAAATTAAAATGGTTATCACAAGAAATAAAGTTATTTGAGGAAATTATTCTCTATTTGGTTATTTCATGCCATTAAAGAAAAGTTAAGAAAAAGTTATTTATTTTTTATTTGTGAAATTGTTAAGTAGCTACTCAGACATGAATGGTTGTGCAGAGAAAAGATAATGAAGGACCACTGGAAGACACAAGGGAGCATTAAGTTGCAGATAAGCACCTGGAGGAAGGGGGCTTGGTATGCTAAAATCTCCCTCAGTCTTAATTAAAGAAAAACACAATTTCTGAGACATGTCTTCATTATCTTCCAGAGCAAGTCCAAAACCCTCTCTTATCACTATTTCACAGGTCCCAAACTTTCTGATAACCAAAACATTAATATATTCACAAACTCGATGTTACAGGCTATTCGAAGTATAATGAACTGATTAAGGGGGCAGAAAAATGAGACAAAAGTAGGGTGACTGAATTCCTTGAAAAGTTTTACTCTGTGAGCTAGGGGTAGCACACCATGCTCTCCTGGAGGTGGGCCATGCAATTCCTAAGTTGTCATTCAAAAGTCAGATGGTGACATCGGGTAGCATTCTGAAGAGACTCCTGGAACAGGAAGGACAGGAGGGACATGCAATTCTTCTCCCTTCTGAAGGGACCTACTTAGTCCCTGGAAAGTCTCCCTCTTTACCATCTCTTCTAATAAGTTTATATCTGAATCTTTCTAATTTGAACACAAGAATTTGGATATGAAAGGGAACCTTCACACTGTTACCCAAAGACCTCAGGTCTATAACAAAACCAATATATAAGATTATTACTCATCAAAATCTAAACCATCTCACTTTATGTACCATACCTTATTAACATCTACAAACTGCCAAAATATATGTAGTTGTTGTTATGATTTAGATATGAGGTGTTCCCCAAAAGCTCATGTGTGAGACAACATAAAAAATTTAGATGTGAAACAACTGGGTTATAAGATCCTTAAACTAATCAGTGTCTTAATCCATTTATATGGATTAAGTAGATGTAGCAATAGACAGGTGGGTTGTGGCTAGAAGAAATAGGTCGCTGTGGGCTTACCTTTGAGGTATGTATTTTGTGCCTGGTGAGCAGACTTTTCTCTCTACTCTTTCTGGTGTCACATTTCCCTTGCTTTCCTCTGCAACACTCTTCTGCCAGGATATTATGCATTATCTCAGGACCACAGCAATGGACTTGGCCATCTATGGACTAAGACCTATGAAATCATTATATCCAAATAAACTTTTCTTCCTCTAATTGGGTCTGTCATGGTCTTTTGGGCACAATGACAAAAAATATATATATATAACTAAAACTGTTGAACTGAGGAAAGATATTTTCAATTCCTTCCCTTTTAACATTTCTCTCCTTTTATTGAATATGACAATATAGAAAACAATGTTCAAACCTATTGGCATCAGATTATTGGTGATTTTGTGAAAAGAATAAATCACCCAAAGTCTATATAAATCTCCAATGACAGCTGCAAAATTGATCAAGTTCAGACGATTTTTACTATTTTTTTCGCTCTTTTACTTCTTCACTCATCTCCAGTATAAATTCCACTGGGATATTTTTTTGAAATTTTCATTTATATACCTGAAATCATCCTTCCAACCCCATAGTATCCAATTCTATTTATATTGGATTTACTTTAATTCAACTATTTGATCTTCATGCTAAAATTCTCTGGAGTAGTTTTTTTTTTTTTCATGTTTCATAATGTAATATCACACCAATGTTCATTCACAGCCCAATATTAAATTTTCTGTTTTGAGCCTACAATGCTAGATAATTGCCTATTAGCTATTATTATTCATTATTCCCTCAAGGTATTCATCATTTTAAAATATCCATGGCTCCCAACATTTGTTTATTTGTTTGTTATTAGGATTTATTTATTAATTTAATTTTGGTCTTAAATTATTTTTTTATTAATTTCTCAAAAAAGGTAGAGGAGGGAAAATGAAAAACTTCTGAAGTTAGCTAGTTTTGTTATTGATGTAGGCAAAGATGAAATTTGCAAGAAAAAAATATGATCTTCCTATTTTCATGGATATCATGTTTATGGCTGAAAGGAAAGCTTGCATTCAAATTATTTAACTTGCCACAATGTCAGTCTGCATCACCACATTTTTTTTCTGTGTCACCTATAGATATAAGGTGGATAGGAGAATTTAAAATGGACAAAAACACAATATATGTAGACAAAGATTAATTGACGTTCTGTGTCATAGATTGAGGTTATTTACATCCTTTATTTATTTTTAGAGTTACATTATGTATGTGTACATTATAGAAAACTGATAAATTAAATAATAACTAGTCACTAAAATACCAAGTAATGGTATCCAATTGATTATTGTCTTGTGGATCAAGTATATTTTGCATGTATTTATTAAAATTATTTTAGCATTTTATCACTGCATACAAATGTGATTTTTTAAATTTTCCTTTAAACAAATTGTAACATCTTTTTAGTTTTCTCATTAACTTATGAATTAAAACAGCTGGACATGTGTTCATTGCAAATTATTCATATGAGAATTCATGATTATGAATTCTAAAATATTCTTTGAAATACAATGAATAAATGCAATGCTTACTTTATGTTAAACAAATTATTGGGAACTAAAGAAAATATGTTAGCAAAGCATATTAATAACCTTTTCTGCAACTCAAGCATTACAGGTTACCTTCTCCTAGTGACTACTACCCCAGCTCTAAAGATAAGCAGATTTCAAACCTACTAACATTGTGGAGAGGAACTTCAATCACATTCAACATGAGTATATATGTGTGCTCACACATTTGTAAATAATACTTAAAATTATTAGCATAAATAAAAGAATATTTTATAAAAGCCTGCTCAATTATACAATCTTATAAATTCCCAGACTGCCTCTGTCTTTCTTCCAGATTAAAAATGTTTGTTTTGTCTTTTCTTATAAATTTTATTTATTTTTTATTTCAAATTAAATTATTTTAGCTGATACAGAGAAACGTTAGAATTGTACATAAAGAAGTATATACATATTGATTACTTATGTGATGTTTGTTAAAATTTGTATAATTTGTATATAAATTTATAATTTGTATAATTTCTATTTTTCTAAAATATTTTCTAAAACACATCATTCAGATATTTTAATGTGATATATGATATTTGTTAAAATATCACATAAGTACTCAATATGTATATACTGAGTTTATACATATTGAGTATGTATATACTTTTTTGAATTCACGTTTGAATTAGGGTAAGCCTATTTCTTTCTTTAAACATTCACTATTTCTTTTTAGTGAAAATATTCAAAATCTTGCCTCTAAATTTTTTAAATGTGCACTATATTTTGTTATCTATAGCTCCCCCACTGTGCAATCATATACCAAACTTCTTATCCTAGTTAGTATAACTCATCTTACCCAGTAATCAACATATTCATACTCCTCCTCTTTCAGATTTTTTTTTTTTTAAAGAGAGAGTGAGAGAGGAGAGAGAGAGAGAGAGAGAGAGAGAGAGAGAGAGAGAGAGAGAGAGAGAGAATCCTTAACATTTTATTTTTTAGTTCTCGGCGGACACAACATCTTTGTTGGTATGTGGTGCTGAGGATCGAACCCGGGCCGCACGCATGCCAGGCGAGCGCGCTACCACTTGAGCCACATCCCCAGCCCTCCTCTTTCAGATTTTAACCACCAAGAACTCAGCCCTCTTTCTCCAAGTAAATGACTAACTCCCAATGGAAAAAAAAAATGTCTATCAAATTGATATGTAGCATTCATATTCTTCATAAGGTTTTCTACATGGATTCATTTTTTACAAATTCAGTGAAATACTTCCCTTTAGTAGGTGAAGGCTATCATCAACAAATCATTCTTTCCTCTTTCTTTTGCTCTATTACCTGTCCCACAGCGTTACATTTCTGAGATTTTTCAATTATTGCTTTCACAAAAGTTATTTATTCTCTCCAATCCCTCTGCCACTTGACAAACCAATTCATTTAGTATTTGGTGTCCTATACATACCCACAAATACCCATTCAAATTCTCTTGTCCATGATTGTATAATTTCTGTTTTTCTAAAATATTTTCTAAAACACATCATTCAGATATTTTAATGTGATGTATGAGGCCTTTCTTGTTTTCCAATGTTTATTATTATGTTTATATGCTAAGCCCAAATTCAAATTAAGCTATCACTTTCTTAAATGTCCCTGTTCTCTTTTGACCTTGGAGTCTCAAATTTGCTGTTTTCCCTATCTTTAAAACTCCTTGAACTCCTTCTTCCTTGGTTTACCTTATACAGTCTTCAGGTATCAGCTCAAAGGTAACTTCTTCAATGAACTCATCTCCCTTGTCTTTAAGGAGGTCATATTATGTTTTTCTTCATTAGAATGTTTTACTATAACTTTTTGCTCAATTGTCTGCCTTACCTACTTCACTGCCATTTCAGAGAGTGAAGAAATGTAGTCTTCTTCTTGTCCATTCTTTCTCACCAGCCTTTAGTAAAGTATGACAAACAGTAGAATAAAGATTTGCTGAAATCAGTCAATTTATATATGTGTATATGCTCATAGATTATGGACAAAAATATTGCAAGATATTGCTTATAAGTAAACTTAAGGAAAATATTTTGACTTGTACTTAAATGTGGAAATTAACATAAACTAATGTTATCATCAGTTTTTATGCAATTTAATATTATGCTAGAACTCACTGGATAATGTAGCTATTTTTATGTTCAAGGCAGGTGAATTGCTACATTCATTTTTGTATATTTACATGCATTCATACAATTTTATAACCTTTTATCTGATAAAACTACTTTTGGAAATATATTCCAAAAGGAAATTAAAAATAATTTTCTATTTTACCTTGTAACTGAAGTATTATTTCTAATAATGAAGAATTGAATAGTGTTGGAATAAAGTCACATGCTTTACTTCAGACAATGCATCCATAATAACTCAAAACATGGGAATATTTAGCATTATAGGAAAGTGCACAGAAAAATTACGTGGAAGCTAAAATACAGTATAGCATGACTACACTTGTATAAAAATTTTATGTTTTTGTTAAAAGGAAATTACAATAAAGTAACTATTGATGCTAGAATCACTTATTGTCTACAAATATTCTGAAACTTCTGATTTATTTTTATATGCATAAACAATTTTTAATATTTAAAAATATATCTTATGCTAAAAACTGAAATACTTCATGTAAATTTATTTTGTTTTTAAATAAATATCTTTGTTTATATTAATTTTATTCATTGAGAAGATTCTTAAGTCCAAAGATAGTAGATACCTTTAAAGAATGTTTACTTGTTGATCTGAAGCACCAATTTGAGCCTATTCTTGTTCTTAACATTTTTTATTCATTTGTCTATTTGGTTTCTTTTAAAATACCTTGGGTTACATATACACGATTTGGGCAATGAATGACGTTCAATATTCGTCGGTTTTTAGAGCATTCTTCCATTTACCTACAGTGGGACTCTGTTCAGATGAGCTTGGTTAGGGAATGAAAGATCATACACTGATAATTGAATCTATCTCTGCCACTTTTAACTTTTATGTTTTCGTACCTTGTTGCTTTTCCTATCTGTTTGTAGAGTCTCTGCAACTAGATGTATCAACTAAGTCTTCCATGAAGCAAAGGTCGAAATGAATTTAGAGATGACACCTATGAAAGCTCAAAGGGAAAAAGAAAGTGGCACTAGCCAGATAATGGCATAAGACCACAGTGAAAAGCAGATGCCTGAGAAAGGGAAATGGGATGAAGCATGATTTGCACAAATAGAGGCCTCACATTGTGATGCATGTCTGACAAAGCATCAGTCAACCCAGTCAGGATCTCTGGAGCAAAGACTGATTATCAGGAATCCTGCATTGCATAAAATGTCCAAACCTTAGTGCCTCCACCATACCCATTGTTGACCTGTGTGACCTAGGTGAAGAGTGATGTTTTCTTAAAAATTGAGGTGGATCGCAAGGAGTATGTGGAGCTAAATGTGCTCTGGAGCTGAAGAGCAAATTCTCTCTTTGCTCAGGTGTCTCTACCAGTGAGCTACATCCTCAGTGCTTTTTATTGTTTATTTTGAAACAGGATCTCACTAAATTGCCCAGGCTGGCCTCAAACTTGAGATTTTCCTGTCTCAGTGTTTTAGTCAGCTTATTCATCGCTCTGACGGCGGAATGAAATGGACATCATTATCCTGAGTACATGTATGAAGACACAAACCGTGTGAATATACTTTGCATACAACCAGAGGTATGAAAAATTGTGCTCTATATATGTAATATGAATTGTAATGCATTCTGCTGTCATGTATACCAAATTAGAATTAAAGAAAAAAATCCTAACAAGACCAATTTCAGAGGAAGAAAAATGTATTTGGTGCTCACGGCTTCAGAGTTCTCAGTCCACAGATGGATAAATCCATTGCAATGGGCTGGATGTGAAGTAGTACATCTTTATGTAGGAGTGTGGCAGAGGAAATCAGCTCAGGACATGGAACCAGGAAGCAAAGCCAGTGATAGACTCACCAGGTCACCAGGGACAAACTATATATCTCAAAGGTATGCCCTCCAATAACCATCATACTCCAGCCAGCTAATCCTCATCAGCATATTAATGCACTTATAAGGTCAAAGCTCCCATAACCTAAAACTTTCACCTTTAAGCTTTTTTTTTTTTTCTGGATTGTCTCACACAGGAACTTCTGGGGGACACGTGACATCTAAATCATGACATTCAACCTTGTGAGTCATGGGCTTTACAGGTCTGTACTAATGCTCCAGTTTCCAAGTTCCTTCCTAAAGTGAGATGCCAGTGGCACACTCCCAGACTGCTATATCATAATGAAAAGTTTGGTACATGATTTTTCCTATGTAGTAAACACAGTGTTTAGCTCATTCCGGAGTTCTCTGTTTTAGTTCTCTATATTTGACATAGTCATACTATTCCCAGAAATTGGTAGCTACTCTTTTAAAGTTTGTGGTCATTTGAAAAACTACTTGTGTAACACTCATAAATAAACAATGGAACTTTGAGATACTAGCATTAACACTTACATACAAAACTAAGTTAAACTATCCATTGATCACTTTCCATGAGAAATTAAAATTTATATCATTAAAAACCCTGTTTCTGGTATTCCTATATTATCTTCACTACATGTCTTTTTATTTCAGAATCCCAGTATAGGGAAATAATGCATTTCCCATCCAGAAACACCATGGTTGGACGTGTGACTTACTTTATTGAATGAAATAAAAAGCAAAGTGACATAAAATACTTCTGAAGATATGTTTTAAAAGCTGTCACTGTCTTTTTATTGGTGTTTAAATAATATATATTTTCTTTTCTACAAGAATAATCCATAATAGCACTCAAATACAGGCTGCAAATTAAAAAAAAATAAAAGAGAAGATGGGAAAATAAGAAAAATACACAGCTGGCCTGCAATAGATAGAGTTTGGGATAGATATAAACTATGTTTATGAAGTCATTGTAAACTTGTAGGATTGCTCACAACCATGGCTTAACCTAGCCTAAAACAAGTCATGCACTTTGCTTTCCCTGGTCAACTTTGGGGGTTAAGCATAAAGGAGTCAGGACGTATATTCTTGGGCCAGTTATTTTATATCCCATTTCTCCACTTGCCTATTTCATAGAATAAGATTTACTTTACATGAATGTCATGATACAAAAATTAGGTAAAATCCATGAGGCACTAGAGGAGTATTGAGATATATGAATGTTCAATAAAATTGTTGTCACTGCCACTGAAACTTATGACAACTGCTAGTAGTGTCACTCCTACTACTGCTGTCATAGTCCTATTGTAGACACTGATTCAATGTCTATTACCTGATTCAACCACTTACTACCTGGGATAAATTGTTTAAACAATCTGAGTCTCTGTTTCCTCACATAAATTATTTTACAGAAATATCTACTTTTTACATTTAGAAATTGCCAGGGTCCACAGTCCCCAGCTCAGCTCATTTTCTGAATATAATTCACAGATAAATGGCTTCTTTTTAGTATTAACTTCTTTTAGTCCATATCTAGCAATTTCTTTATCATCTTTTGCTTTCTTTTTAAGCATGCAAAGGTAATCCTTTAGTTTTCAGTTTACCGTTACAGATATTCTCATAATATACTTTCATAATATTAATGTACTCTTTGCTCTAAACATAACTCCAAATAAATCATTTTATCTATCAACCTTTCTGTTGTAAAAGCCATTCTGCTAGATTTTATGCTGTTAGCAAACACTTAGAAACACCTGAAAGGATCATAGGTTATGTAGCTTCTAGGGAAATGTTCCTTTGAAGCATTATTTTCTTACTAGCACTAGTCAAGCATGAGGGATAATATTTATCTTTTTCTTACCAGGAACAATTAAACAAAAAGACACTTTTGGTTTTTAGAAATCCAATAGTGATTGCTTTATTAATTTTTATGTGTCTCTATTATTCCCATACAAAATATCTTTTATTATCTATGTGTGATATTGATTTTTTTCTGAATTCTACACTGAATTGCATATACTAAAATGTAACAAAACTGAACAAAAGCATATTTTCCAAATATACCTCATTTATCAATGAAATAAAATAGAGAGGTTTTACTTAATTATCTGCTAGAATTTTTTAGGTACTACATATTTTTCAACCTTTCCCCAATTTTCTGTCCCACTTGAAACTTGACTCACTTTTCAATTCCACTCATTTTCTACATATTATCAACATTATCCTCATATAAACTGAATATGATTATTTTACCTTCTAGAGTACAATCTCCATAGAGTCTCCAAACTGAATAGGCTACAATTATTTGACATCATCAATTTGGTAAGCCTTCTTTCTTGAATCCCCTCTTTGGTACCTGTCATAACAATTCCTGTGTTTATTCTCCAGCTCCTCTTCAGTATGCTCATACCTGATGCAGGTGGGATTGACATTTTCTACACATATGACACCTATGTCTGCCTTTCTCATTTCTGTCCTACCCCATAGTCAAGTCAACTGCTCTCAAGCTGCTTTTATTATTACCCATGAATATCTGGACATTAAACACTTCCACAAAGGTCACTCTTGTGGTTTTAATGATTTTATCAATACATTCCTTAATAGCACTTCATACTAACTATGTTTCATATTAACTATATTTCCTATGCATCCATTCCCCTCACCTATTGCTTCATAGAAAATCATCTCTTTTGTCTTTTCTTCTGTCAATGACTCCATTGGCTCCATTGGCATCTTAAACATTAGGATTTTTGTTTGTTTTTGGCTGAGAAGTGTCCATAGGGGTGCTATTTATTTTTATCTTTTGATTCAGGGTCTCACTAAGTTCCTGAATGAGCCTTCAAACTTGCAATTCTCTTTCTTCAGACTCCTAAACTGCTGAGATTACAGGGCGTGTATCTCCCTGGTTTACTCTTAGATTTTCTTACTACTATAGAACTATGAAATTCAATGACTTTTTATATATTATCGAAACTATAGCTGAGAATTCATATATTTTCTCTACAAATTTGACCTCTAGCCAAATTATCTGTGAAAACTTAATAATTATAGGCTAAGTTGCATTTTTACAGATTTTTCTCAAAAGAGATTTGCTAGCTTTGTCAAACATGAATATAAAAGCCAATATTCTAGGCTTATTCTTTCTTTTATTTTTTCCTGAATTTATTAATTTACTTATTCCGTCAATTATAATTTCATCAATTGAAATTCCACCAATTCAATTTCTTCTAGATCCCTGAAATACTTTATTTTTCCTTTTATGCTTTCCTGAATTTGGACTATAACATGGACCTCCCTCCACTCCCCAATTGCTGAATGGTTACTCAACTATTTCAAATATGAGAGGAAAAGACCCTAATAGTGAGCATCAAGGAAAATATCTGAGATGCTTGAGACTGGGCTGCTCATAGAACTTTCTGTCTGGTGGTAGTAACATTCTGTTTGTTTTAACAGGTGACTAATAACTGCATATATATATATATATATATATATATATATAAATTATATATCTATATCTATATCTATATCTATCTATCTCTCTTTCTCTCTCTCTCTCTCTCTCTATATATATATATATATATAGAGAGAGAGAGAGAGAGAGAGAGAGAAAGATGTTGGTGGACCTTTATTTTATTCATTTCCTTATATGTGGTGCTGAGAATCGAACCCAGTGCCTGAAACATGCAAGGCAGGTGCTCTACCACCGAGCCATAACTCCAGCCCCGTGTTTTTTTTTTTAATAATTTCTTTATACTTCCAGAGATAAGAAATTAGCAAATCCACGTGTGTTTCTTCTTGCCTTAGCCTCATTTTCCCTCTGTTCTAGATTATTGATGTATAGCTGATTGAAAGCTGTATTAAGAATAAGTTCTGTGCTGTGATCTGAACTAATGCAGAAAGGGCATGGGGTCACTCCCTGTGCTTCTTATTCTTCCTGAGGAGGTTTGGCTAAGAGTACCTTTGTGGTAAATCTATGAACATTTATGCTACAGTTGTCTTGAATGGAACTTTTGCCTTTGCCATCTCCCAGAGAAATTCCACAGCCTATGTAAATATGTTTGTTGCCATTTTTTGCTCAGACCTTTCTGAATATGCCCTTGTCAGATTGGGGTCACAATGTTAAATCTCTCCCTCCAGTCCTGAATAGTTTATACTTTCTTTAGTGCTTAGGTTTTGTTTATTTGCTAACTATTATTTGCTTCAGTTCCAATATTTTCTCATATTTGCGGATTGAGGTCTGAAAGACAACTTTTTGGTAAAGCCTTGACAATTGGAATAGACACTTACCTGACCACTCTGCCTTCAGTGTTCCCAGAATCCAATGTTGTTTTTTGGGGAGGTGGGTTCTGGGGATTGAATTTAGGAATACTCAACAACTGAGCCATATCCTGAGCCCTATTTTATTAGAGACAGTTGTTTAGTGCTTCACTTTTGCTGATCCTCCTGACTCAACCTCCTGAGCTGCTGGGATTACAGCCCGGCACCACTGTGCTTGGCTCCATTGTCTTTTATTCCTCTCTTTGCTTAATTTCCTTGATAAAATTTTTAATATCAATTCTCTTCTAAAGAATATAGAGGGTTCCCCACAAACAATTAATATTCAAACTCTCTGTCATTGAATTAAGCAAGATTTATGATCCCCAAACCCCAACTTTAGAGACTTATTTCCATGTTTCATTTGCAAATTTCTACATTCATCGTTTATTTATCACAAAATGTATCAAAATTTCTTAACTTTCTGCTGGTCATTTAATTCATTTTCAGAAGACACAGTTTGAAAGCAGTATAAAATCATCAATATTAGAAAATAGTATACATTCTCTTTATGTATAACAATTTATTTTAATAAAGATTGATAACTGACCATCAATAATTTACAATGTTAAAGTGGCCAAATCTTGCTTAGACCTTAAGAATAGAACTTAAATTCATCAGCAAATATATGAAAATATTATCTGTCACTCAAGCCCTTCATGAAAATCTTTCTTGTCACATGAGGGGTTAATCCCTTCCTAAGAGAGTAATCTATAAAATGCCTTCAGAGTCTTGTAATGAGTACACCAAAAGTACATCTGTACTCCTATGTTCATTAGAGCATTATCCACAATACTCAACATAGGTGTCCACCAACAGATGAATGGATTTAAAATGTGGTATATATGCAAAATTAAAATATTATATGACCTTACAAGAAAGAAAAATCCCATCATTGTTAACAACACTTTTGAATCTGAAGGACATTATGCTTTGTGACATAAGTCAGGTACAGAAAAACAAATAATGCATGATCTCATTTGTATGTGAAATCTGTAAAGTTAAACTCATGGGATAGAGAATATAATGATGGTCACCAGAGATTGAGGAATTGTAGTATGGAGGGTGAGAATAGTAAATTGTTGGTCAAACGGCACAAAGTTTCAGATTGGCTGAAGAAATAGATTTGAGAAATGCACAAAAGGGTGACTGTAGTCATTAATAATGTATATTTCAAAATATCTAGCAGTAAATTTTCAGTCTCATCACTAGGTGATGAATATGTTTGCTAGCTTGACTAAGAAATTCTACGATCTATACATATATAAAAACATACCTGTATATAATTATGATTTGTTAGTTTAAAACACTAGTGAGTGTGTGTGTGTGTGTGTGTGTGTGTGTGTGTGTGTGTGTTGCTGGGGAAAGGACCTTACGGACTCAATGTGCTAGGAAAGCATTCAACCACTTAGCTGCACCCCCAGTCCTAATATTTGTTTAAAAATGGGACTAAATTGCATTCCAGATGTTACCTTAAATGTGATATATACTCTTACCTACAGAGTCTGCACCTTGTCATTAAAATATTCAAGCTCCTTAGAAAATTTTAATGTTTCAAAAGGTGAAAGAATGGTGGAACTTGATATATATGTCTCTTGGGCCAGAGCTGGTCTTTGACATCAAATCCTTTGCTCACTCTCTGAAAATATTCCTATATGCAGTGGATCTATTAATAAGAACATTGAGTTTATTTTCCCTTACACTGCTCACAGATCATAGTACACATTGCCAACATGTCATTTATGTCCTTATCTCTACTCACTGGTATAACCACAATTGCACCTGGGAGAATACTGTAGATGTTTAGTTGCCCATGCTATTTATCAAACTGCCTGCCTGGAAAAGGAAACTCATTGCTGTGAGAAATAATGCTTTAGTTTTTCAGACCTCCACTGAGAGAAAATAACCAGAGTTCACAAATTCCAGGCAATGCAAATTAGCACTTTTTCTAGCACCTGTTCAACAGGGGAATTCATAAGTGTCTTTGGAAAATAAATGGGAGGTTGTTGACTTCTGCTCAAAATTTCCTGTGACATAGGAAATGTCACTGGTTATAAAATAGTATTCAGTGATTGGGCTCAGGGACACATTTGTACTAAACTAATTTAACATGCTTAATTAAATCTGCAGTAAATATGGTAGGTAAAGCAATACAGTAATTCCAATGGATTTAATCTTCTCTCTAATAAAAATCTTTTCTAGAACTTATGTATTGAGAAATTAAAGGAAAATTAAAATCTTCCTTAATATTTTGTAAAAAACACAGCAGAGAAAGTGGGAAGAAGAGATAAAAACAAATCTATCTGAAATAAGATGCTAAGTGTAAATGGTTTCCTTTATTAATAATATAGTAACCAAATCTAATAACAATTACATAGGAATTTCTTTATATGTGAATCAAGGTCTAAACAATTTTATTTATATTGCTCAATTCCAAAGATGAGCTGTCAAGATATTTTCTTAATTTTATTATTTTCCATGTGTCTAAGAAAATTGCAACTAGTGAGAGGGTTAAATAAAACTTTCCAGTCCTGAGTCATAGCTTTGAAATTCATTGAAAATATTTTTTTGTCATTGAGTAATAAAAAATAGTATGTGACCTGGCCCTACTTTCTATACTTTCAGTAGTAATAAGCCCCATAGCTTTCTTATGTTTGTTAATTTTATGTGTGAGTTTGATTGGGCTAAGTGATACCCAGATTGCTGGTTGAATATTACTTCTAACTAGCTATCAAAATATTTATAGAAGTGATTAGCATTTAATTCCATTGACTGAGTAAAAAATATCTGTCATCATCTTTGTGGTAGGCATCATCTAGTAGCTGTAGGCATAAATAGAACAAAAAGGAACAGAAAGGATGGATGAATTTGTTGTCCTTTTGTGGTGAGACATCTCTCTTCTCCTATGCGTGGACATCAGAGATCATGGTTTTTAGGTCTCTGGGCTTAGATGAAGTGGCATTGTCCTATCTGTTGATATCATATGATTAGAACTTCCAGACCTCTACTCATGTGAGGCAATGACTCCTTTATGCCTCTCATTTATCTATAATCATATTGATTCTGTTCCTCTGGAGACTCCCAATATTTATGGAATCTCAAGGCTGTATTTTAGTGGCTTTTCCACAATTCTTACAGAGGAAAAGAGAGAGAGAGAGAGTGTTCTTGGCAAAACTTTTCTATTAAAAATTTACTAGTACTGTTGCATTTACAGGAATGTTATTGTAAATGTGAAATAAGATACATTTACTTATTTGAAAAATTACAAAAGCAAATATTTTCTAAAGAATAGATATATCTGATATAATAATTCTTTAAATGCTTGTAAATTCCACTCAATTAAAAAAAGGTACTGGAAAAAATATTTAATAATGAAGGGAAATTCTAAGTCTTTCACTTATCACTGTTATCATTTTCCAGGTTATTCTAAGATAGTTGGGTGACTTATAAGATGCACAGTTTGCTAATTTCACACTTGTGTAAATAACAAAATAAACAAAATATAAATATATCTTTATCTGGTAAAAATACTTTCTATATTATAAACACTAGCTTTTATGTTTTATCAAAAAGTAGATCATACTTTGTATGTTTAGACATGATATTTATGTTTAAAACAGATTCAACGATTCTTATATTTATTTTACTCATATATAAAAAGAATTGGAAGAATATATTTATTTCAAAACCAAACAACTATTCTGGCTGGGGATGTGACTCAAGCGGTAGCTCGCTCGCCTGGCATGCCTATGGCCAGGGTTCGATCTCAGCACCACATACAAACAAAGATGTTGTGTCCGCCAAATACTAAAAAATAAATAAATATTAAAATTCTCTCTCTCTCTTTTTTTCTCTCTCTCTTAGAAAAACACAAACAACTATTTATAAAGAAAATATTAGTCTTTCTGTATTTTATCCTCAATCTTATATATTTTCTTACTTATTAACCTGGGTGTCAGCTCTTACTGTGTCCCTGGCTGTTCTACCTTGTCTCCAGGAAAGTCTACTGTACTTTGGTCAAAAGAGGAGTTAAGCAAACTAAATAGTAAAATTTTCTACGTGCTTTTTAGAGTCTGTTTAAATATTCTCAGAAGAAATCCTGTTATAAAAATGTATAGACTGACATTAATGTTTTGTTGTTTGTTTGCTTGTTTTAGTCAATATAGTCTGATTTTAGTTGTATAACTACAAGTGGACCATGAAAGATGCCTTGTGAACTTGTGCCCAAAGATTTCCCAAATAACTTGGTGATTTTTTTTTTTTTACATTTAACTTTGCCTTTGATCATTCCTTCAATATCCAGTCCTGTGTAACACCTATTAAATTGTTGGCACTGTAAACAAAGTAAATGAAATTAGTTTTTGATGCAAGTTTGGCTCCTAGATCATGTCTGGTGTCATTGGATCACACAAGCTAATGAGAAGAGACCATAGCAGAGGGACTGATAAATCTAAAACTGAAGAAATAGCTAAATTATTTAAAGAATATTGAACAGGGAAAGACAACCAAAACCAATAATTCTCTATTTTGAATTACTGGGACTATTTTAGTGCTAATGGAAAAAGAAAAGGCCCAAGGCTAACAGCAATATCTTTATAAAATACAGAATTATGATTCCAAAGGGAATAAAGGAGACACCCTATGCTTTCGTAACAAGTGATGTTTTTCTTCTGATGTTTCAAAAATGTTGGCAAGCTAGCCAAACTAGGATTTATTTTATGATGATACTAAAATGTGCATTAGTTTCAGGTCTATACCATGTCAATCACATGATGATAGAAAATATTCCAAATGCTTGCACTACTTCAAAACCAATAGTTAGAGGGAAAGATAACATAAAGCTGGTGTTATGGGTCTGTTAGCTTCTGTCTGCAAAATGCAGGTAATGATGGGAAAATATTAAAAATTATTTAAAAGAGAAAAAAGTGAGACTGAAATTTAGAATAACTTCAAGATAATTCATCCAATGGAAATGGTCATGTAGGTTCACTTGAAATGGAAAAAATTTCTAAAACTCAGAGTAAGCCACAAAATAAGCAAAGCAATCTTTTAAAATATATTTTTTAGTTGTAATTGACTTTTTTAAAAAAATCATATGTGGTGGTGATAATTGAACCCAGTGCCTCACACATGCTAGGCAAGTGCTTTATCACTGCACTATGACCAGCCCAGCCAAAGCAATCTTAAATAAAAACAAAGCTGTAGGCTTTATAAATTTCAGATTCAAACTATACCACAAAGTTTTAATAATAAAATAGTATGCCAGTCATAAAAATAGCCATATAGATCAGTGAAACAGAATTGAGAGCCCAGAAATAGATCTGTTTCAATAGGGGTCAAGTGAGTCACTTAAAAACCAATGGGCAAAAGATAGTTTCTTTTGATAAAGTTTTAGGAAAAATGGAATTTAAGATACAAAAGAATGAGATTGGATTTTCATACCATGTACAAACATGAACTCAAAGTAGAATTAAGATTTAAATATAAGACCTGAAACCATAAAACATATAAAAGAAAATCTGAGGGAAAATCTTGTTGATATTGATCTGGAAAATATTATTTTGCATATGGCATTAAAAGCACAGGTAGCAAAAGAAGAATAGACAAGTGGGATTATAAAGCAAACAATCAACAATGAAAATACAACCCATGAAATATTAGAAAAAAATTACAAATCACATATATATAATGTATCAAAGGATTCATGCAATCTGAAATGATTTAGAGATAATGTGCATCCCCAAAGCTCCTGTTGATGTAGGAAAGTTCATAGGTCATGATTAAATTTGATGGAGGTAACCAATAATGTTTTTCTGGTTTGAATGAACTAACTGGTGGTAACTACAGGCAGATAGAAGATTGCTAGAGGAGGTGGGTCACCTGGGTCTTGCCCTGAAAGTGTTTATCTTCATTGTACTGCTATTCCCTGCTCTCTGCTTCCTCACTGCCCTGCAGTGAGCAGATTTCCTCTGCCTTACCCTTCACCCATGATGTTCTACCTCCCCTTGGGCCCAGGGCAATGGAGCTGGGCAACTGTGAACTGAACCTCTGAAACTGTGAGCTCAAAATAAAGTTTTCCTCCTTTACATTGTTCTTGTTGTGTATTTTTGTCACAGCTATCTAAAACTGAGTAAAAATTCATTAGAGAAACAAACAAAACTAATTAACCCTCAATAAAAATGGGCAAAGACCCTCAACAGTTATTATTCAAAAGAAAATATATATGGTCAATAGGTATATGAATATGTTCTCAATATCACTTTTCACCAAGGAAATGCAAATTAAACCACAATGAGATATGATCTCATACCACTGAAGATGTTTATTATAAAAATGATAACTCATATTCACAAAGACATAGAGAAATTGAAACACTTGTATATAGTTACTTGGAAGATAAAATGGTGCAAACACTCTAGAAAAGAGTATGGAATTTCTTCAAAAAATAAAGAAAACACCACTATGTTTGGAGCCAGAAACCTCACCTCTGGGTGTATCCAAAAGTTTTAAATCAAAATCATAAAAGAATATACAACACACACACACACACACACACACACACACACACACACAAGATTTTTATTCAGACTGAAAAAAGAAGAACATCTTGCTACATGCAATGCTGTAGGTAAAACTGTGGGACAATGTGCTGAGTGAAATAAGTCATGACTCAAAGATGAAGGCTGTTTAATTCAATTTGTATGGAGTATTTAAAATCTCTAAACTCTTGGAAGCAGACCAATAGTTGCCATAAACTAAGGGGAGGGATGAAAATAGGAGCTGCTATGAAATGGTGTGCACTTTCACTTTTGAAAGTTGAGTAATTCTAGAAATCTGCTCTGCAGCATGATGCCTGTAGTTAGCAATACTGTATTGTAGACTTTAAAAGGTGGTAAGAATAGACCTCATGTTAAGTGATCTTAGCACAATAAAAAAATGAACAATAAATAAAATTATGCAATAAAAATAAAATAATTGAGTGGGAAACACGAGATAGACCTAAACAACAACAAAAATATACTGTGTGTCATCTTTAAAATGAAAATAAAAAGTATAAAGATTAAGTAGTTGCTTTCTGCAGAAGTCACTTACTGTAGCTGATAATTAGTCAATTTTTGAAAAATATCAGGGGGAAAAATACATTTTTATGGTGCAAAGTATAACAGAAGACAAAGATGGAGTTTTAAAAAGCTCAATCTACTAACTTACCTGGCCCATTCCTTTGGGATGATACAAATTATATTAGAAGTGTCAGCCATTGTGCTTGTGCTGTCTTGTGCCTTTGGCAAAAATTCATGTCTGCCACTAGGCAATAAGTGGTGGGAATTTGGAGTATAAAATTGCCAGAAGCTGTTGCTCTATGAATTCCCTTTGAAATACAACTTTTATCTGTTATTGGGCTTTAATTGAAACTGTTGCTGTTATGAAAAGACATAAAATTATTTTGAGACTTTAAATACCTTGCATGCCACTGTTTATGTCAGAAAAATATTCCAATAGAGAGGTAAACATGCAGAGGGGGTAGGAATGCTATATTAAAATATGCTATCTTTATACCTCTCATTCAAAAACAGGTGGATGCATTGACTTTTTGGGTCTGATATTAGTTCTACCTGAGGAGTTAGGTAATCCCAGAATTGAAAGAATATATCCTTAAGAGCAGGTAACAGAGGAATCTGAATAGAAAGCAAAGTTTATATATAGGTCATGATACCCATAGTACATTCAATAAGAAATGCAGCTGTATTATTTCTGCTCACTTATTGGAATTTGCATCAAAAGGTAAAAATAAGTTTGTGAATTAACATAATTAGGAGCAGTGTTCCTTATAATCATTAGAAGTACTAGATGACAATAATGTAAAAAGCAGTGTCATACCAATTTTTAGGCATTAATTGGTGGAATCTTAATATATTTCCAAAATGAGCTTTGGGTAGTTATAAAAGGAATTTTAGTATAGGGCACTAATTTATGCCTGGTGAATAATTCAGCTTTATGCATGTTTATATATTCATAATTGATCCATATATGGTTTTGAAGAGAGGAAACTGAAGTCAAATATAATGATATATGTGTGTATGTGTATTAGTATGAACAAAACACTTCAAAATATACTTTAAATTTTTTAAATATTTTATGCATACACACATCTCAAAATTGGATTATTTGGAAAAAGTGAATATTTCTTATGCTGATCAGAAGTGACCCCTTGAGTATGTGAGATGAGTAGTCAAAAAGCTACTGAGACATAGGAAAAAATGACAGAAGAAAATGTACATTTCATTATCCTCCAAATCTAAAAAATGCAACTAACCTTGTTTTATTTTTTTCAGTAAGAACCTCAGAGATTAACTGTACCTAAAGAATCTTGGCTGGTCTGTAGCTGACCAGACCAGTGAGTGATATTGTACATGGGGCCAAGTGGACACCAATGGGTCTTGACTAGTATAAATATTCATTGTAGATCTGTAGTTGCATACTCAATAAACAAAGCTAAAACTTCCAACACTATTCAATACCTACAGTAGGCACCGATCATGTGCTAGCACTTACATTATAAGGGTCAGAAATCCATCTTGTGGCAGGTGGAATAAATAAAGAGCAAAGATGCATAATATACTAAATTTTTTTCATGAATCATGCAATACTGAAAATAGGTCACTATGAAATTTGCAGCCATTAAAATATCTGCTTTCTAAATGACCAGTACTTAGACTTAAGGGATGTTTTGCAAGATAGAATGAATTGTGTTTTGAATCTTAGTATGTGTGAAATTCAAGGGACTCACAATTAAATGAATGGAAGAAACTGTAGAGGAACTATAGAAGAGGATTCTGGGACTGACACCAGAGTAAGAACACCAATGAACTTATTCTGTATTTCTATTTTGTTTCTCTTTGACACACATACTGACCCCCAAAAGGCTGTTATGTCTGCCCTTCAGATGGAAGTAGTGTAGTCCAAGGTTAAATAGCAGGATCATGGCAAGAGGAAGCACAATAAATAATCTTATATAAAACTTTTGGTCCTATGATAATACATTATGAACACTGTATACTCATGGATATTATTTAACTGCCAATTCACTACAAATATACATAATTTTTAGGACTATGCCTACAGAACAAAGACTCAAGACTAAAAATCTTTTAAACCAGTCTATGATTTTTATCAAAGGGGATAAAATGAGAGAAAGAAATGAAGAAAATGAGTATTTGGGAACACATGGCAATGTAGATTTTCAGTACAAAAGGAGCATATGAAATGTGGAAACTAGAATTAGTTGAGACTTGGTGCTTTGATTTAAGGATATCTGTGTTTGATAATGCTAATAGCAATTATCAGATAAACTGTAAGATTAGTTTGATATCTCCATAAATTTTTTTCAAATTGAAGGTGATTGAGCAAAGGAAAAAAATAGCTAAAAAAATCACTTTTTTAAATTAAATATATCTATTGATAGCTTTCATGAATTTCAAATTTCAAAAACCATCATAAAATTGTGTGAAAGTACTGTCAAATTCATGCATAGCATGCATACTTATGCTGATATATTAAGTAAATTTAAAATGCCTATTTAAAACATTTATAAGTAGTCATAGAGTTATACAAATGATTAATATTTTGTACTCATACTTCTGCTTTTTCTGTTGAAAGAAATGTTTAAGCAGCTACAAAATGATTGATGAGGATAATGATCAAGTATTCATAGTAATAAAAGTTTGACTTAAGGACAAGAGGTTGACCTTTTAAGACCGAAGTTAATGTGCAGTTTCTTTGAGACCATAGTGTGTTTATCATCAAGGAGCCAGGAACCATGATATTGGTCTTTGATCAAATGAAGGAAGACACTTTCTGATAGTGATCATTATTATACTTGATACTGCTCCTAAACTCCTCTGGAAGCATTTTGTACAAGTTTGTCTACATTGTTCATTAAAAATGCATAGATGATTTATTTATATGGTTACACAGCTTGGTTTTAGCTATGTGAACAACAACAACAAGAAAGGAGGTGAACAACTCCCTTCATGCATGTGGCTTGGTTCCCTTGAGATCAGGGAGTCTTGAGAATATCTTGGTGATTCACAGTCCAAAGAGGAAGCAGTTCTGCAACTTTGAAGAGGCCACAGAAGCTTTAACTGGAAACCTTGTGTATCTGTTACACATTCAAGTGATTTCTTTCTCCTGCTGCAGCAATTTCTTTAATGCTAACATGGTAACATCATTAAATGGTTACATCATTAAAGTTTTATTTGAACAATATCCTGAAGTTTTATGAGTCCTTTAAACTATCTCTTGTGAAATTTCTGCATTTCACAAAATCTGCTATTTATGCTCAATTTCTCCTCTTACACTTTGAAATATTTTGCAGATATTTGATATGCAAAATGCAGAAAGTCTATTTAAACCCTTAGGTAAAGGGCATAAAAAATGATCATTGTCATTGCTTTTCCCAGAATAAAAGAAAAGGATGTTAGCAGTTATGTACTATGAAAAAGTGGTATTGGAAGTCATCTGTCCTGGGTTCAACCATAGGGAGTTACATTGTGCCCAGAGATGTTTAGTAATACAATAATACAATTAACTAAAATTTATTGATTTTATCACCACCATGAACTAACAATTTTAAACAATGTCTGTGATAAAGTATTCCTTCCTGCTGGGGTGGGCTATTCTCTTACAATGTAGGTCACTGAATTTAGCCCTGCCTCTGGCTTGAATTTAAATGAATCATGTCCACTTCAGCCATATTTTCCCCTTGGATCTCAGCTGGGAAGGATATATATACACTATAGGAGAGGAAAAGATTTATCTGTCCCTTCTTATGATATTTTAACTGGGACTCAGAACTGAACTAATATGAGACAAATCAAGTAGAGAACATTGTATACATTTATTTAATGTAAGTTTTACATGACAGGAGCCTTTCTAAGGAAACAAAGACTCAAAGAAACAGAGTAAAACCCTTTTGTCCTGAAGTGGTGACAAGGCAAAGTGGCTGGGTCAAAAAGTGACCAGAAAAATACAAGTTGTTTGTACAAATTTCTCTCTGCTTCAACTCCCATCCTTGATGACAGAAATGCTACATTAACTTCCTTCTGAGGTTTGGGAGCATGTCTTTCACATGGGAATTTAATTTCCTACTTTTAAGAAACAAAGGGTCAAAAAGTACTTTCTGCAGTTTGCCTGTTTTTCAAGTGCCTTTGACTCAAAGAATTCTTGTGCCAAAGTAACCAATTTGGTGATGATGTGCTCTCAACCCCTTCAACATAAAATCAGAAAGTTGCAGCAGAAGAGTACTGAGACCTCTTTATTCTCAGGTTTTCCAAAATACTTTGTGATTCAAGCAATACTGAAACCAACATGTTCAAAAAAATGTTATATTCATGAAAACATACAAGTATATTATCAATAAATAATAGAACAGATTTAGGTCTAGACTATCTAACAGTTAACACTTAAAAACCATATTAAATGTAATTAAAAAGACATGCAAGATCAAAACTATATCTTCATTTTTGGGTTCTGTACTGAGTGATTATGGATTCAAAGACATCTAACAGACAACTCCTACTTTTTTTGCCCACATAGTTTATAGAGGTATAAGTTCATCCTCAGTATACATTTTAATGAAAGTGCTAGACAAAGTAAACTGTGATATTGATACATAATTATATTGATGTTTTAATTATTCTTCACTTGGTAGAGAATAAGGGGACAAAATGAAGGGAGTATTTAATGTGTCTATGAAAAATTTTACTTAAGTTAAAAATTTTTTCTTGTTAAAAAAAGGTTTCTTTTAATCACAAATACACTCAATTTTGCTTCAGCGTTTTAAAATTGATTGGTTTATCTTGTTTGATTTTTCTAGTATAAATATTTAAACTAGAACACACCAAAAATTTATGTAGGATCTCCTATATACACATATTTATTGAATTTGTTTCACAAAGCTCCACCAGAAAACTGATACAACTAACAAATAAGTTCAACAAAACAATAGGTTACAAAACCAATATACAAAAATTAATAGCTTTTCTATTCAGTAATAATGAACCATCTGAGAAAAAATCAGGAAAACAATCCCACTTATGATAGTCTTAAAAATATATAGAAAAAGAAATTAATGAAACATATTAGCATCTATGGAATTATAGAACACAGAAGAAAATTAGTTAAGAAGATAAAAGAAGAAATAAAGACCTCTTATGTTCATAGATAGGCAGAATTAATAAGATGGGTATATTACAAAAAAACAGTATGCTGATTTAAAGTAATTTCCATCAAAATATAAATGACATTCTTCATAGAACTAGTAAAGAAAGCATTCTAAAATTCGATTGGAAGAATGAAAGACCCATAATAGACAAAACAATTCTAAGCCAAGAAAGCAGTGCTGGAGGCATCACGACACTTATTTCAAATTATATTCTGAAGTTATAGCAACAAAACTATCTGGTATTGGCATAAAAAAACAGAAATAAAATAAACCAATGGAACACAATAGAAGACACAGAGATAGTTATCTGATCCTTGACAAAGGCATCAATAACATGTTAGAGTAAAGGCAGGCTTTTTAAAAATGGTGGTGGGAAAATTGGTTATTTATAAGTAAAGGAAAGAGACTATATCGTTCTCATTCATCTTGCACAAAAGTCATCTCAAATAGATCAAGGACTCAGGAATTAGACCAGAAACTTTAAACTATTAGAAGGAAACATAAGATCAACACTCCAACATATAGGCACAGACACCTATTTAATAAATAGGCAATCGAATTCAGGAAATAATACCAGTAATTAATAAATAAAATGACATCAAATTAAAACGTTTCTGCACAGCAAAGGAAATAAGATTGTGAAAAGATAACCTGGAGAATGGGGAAAAGATCTTTGCCTGCTATTCTTCTGACAGAGGATTTATAAGCAGAAAATATAAAGAACTCAAAAAACCATCAAAAAGAACAATACAATTAATAAATGGGCAAATGATCTAAACAAATAATTCTCAAAAGAAGAAATGAAAATGGCCAGCATCTTTATTTATTAGGGAAATGAAAATCAAAACTATACTGAGATTATATCTTACTTCAGGTAGAATGGCAGCCATCAAACAATAAACAATGATGGAGAGAAAGTGGGGAAAGGAAATATTTTTAAACTGTTGGTGGGATGGAAAATTAGTACACCCATTATGGAAATAAATATGGTGTTCCTTTAAGAGACTAGGAATGAAACCACCATATAATCCAGTTATATCACTTCCAGTACTTACTCTAAAAAATGAAAATCATTATAATATAGTGATGTATGCAAACCCATGTTTACAGCAGCACAACTCATAATAGCCAAACTATGGAACCAGTCTCGGTGTTGGACACCGAGAATGGATGAATGGATGGGTAAATAGAATGTAGTACATATACACAGTGGAATTTTATTTAGCCATAAATAAAAATGAAATTATGTCATTATCAGGAAAAAATAGTACTTGAGAGCATTATGTTAAGTGAAATAAGTCAAATTCAGAAAGTCATGAGTCATATTTTTTCATATGTATGAAGAAGCTAGAAATAATAAAGAGAAAGTAAGATGGTGATGAAGTTCTTATGAAAATAGAAGGATGACCATAGAATAGAGGACAAGGAACAGGGAAAGGGAGGACAACAGGGAAAGGGGAAACACTGGAGAATAATATTGACCAAATTATATTGCTAAATCATGTATATGTGTAACACGTGACAACAAATATCATTAATATATTTAGTACACCAATAAAAATAGGGAAAATTGGAAATTTTTTTCACAAATTATGTTTTGAGAATCTTGTACAATAATCCCTGAACTTTTTATGGTTTCTAATCTGCCAGAAATCAAATATGCAAAGAAGTATGTGAAAAACAATTAAACCTGTGATCTCTACTATTTATCCATTCTCTTAAATGATAATAACAAAGGAAAAATGTTTTTCTGTTTTCTAAAAATAATTATTAATACTTTTCTAATGATGTTGAAACCATGTTTGTCAGCTCATACAACATTAATATCACAGCAGGTATAATCAGAAAATAGCAAACAGATTAAAATACAGTTTAAAAAATAAGAATAAAACATTATTTAACAAATGTGACAAATAATGAGTAAAAACTCCAGTTTGATATTGCTTTTTAGTTTCAATCATCAGCATAATTTTTATTTGTTTCTTATATTTAGAGGATATTTTTTCCATGTTAATTTCTAGTATTTCTTCTGTAAAAAATATCTTAGGACTTACATAAATTTCACATTAGAAAATTATTTTAATAGGAAAACCATAAAAATATTTGACCTTCTCTCCATGACCTCAGTTTGTCAATCCAGTTTTTTTTTGTTTGTTTGTTTTTTAGTCACTTGGATTTAATTATTTATTGGGAGCACATGTGTTGACATTTTTTTTATTCAGTTATATGTTTTAATCATCTTCTTTCTGTCCAAAGTTATGAATTTAATTGTGATGTCTTTACTTGTTATTGGTCAATTTTTAGAAGTTTGAACTTTGACTAATCCACATACTTAGTTATTTCTATGTATGTTCTTGTTCTAATTTTCACCACTAAAATTATTCATGATTCCAGTTCCAGTTCAATTCTAAGTACTTGAGAACTTAACTCACTTTCTTAACTTCTAATTCAAGAAAAAAAAATCTAGTTTAAAAGAAATAGAATTTCTTTCTGGTAAGTTCGTTCTCTCTCTCTCTCTCTCTCTCTCTCTCTCTCCCCCTCTCTCTCTCTCTCTCTCTTTCTTTCTTTCTGATAAGTCCTCCCTCCCTCCCTCCCTCCCTTCCTCCTTCCTTCCTTTCTTTCTTTCTTTCTTTCTTTCTTTCTTTCTTTCTTTCTTTCTTTCTTTCTTTCTTCTCTCTCTCTCTCTCTCTCTCTCTCTCTCTCTCTCTCTCTCTCTCTCTCTCTTTCTTTCTTTCTTTCTTTCTTTCTTTCTTTCTTTCTTTCTTTCTTTCTTTCTCATTGAGGTGCTGGAAGTTGAACCCAGGAACTCACACAGGCTAACACTCAACCACTGAGCTACACTCCACATTAAATTAATTTTCAGTTGATAATATTCATAGTACAAACTCTTCTATCATTTATGTGTCTTGTGTATTATTTTTACCTTAAGGTAAATAATCTCATTATTAAACAATCTTAGGCATTTTAATATCAAACTTGGAATGGGCAGACTTCTGATGAATTATATTAAAATAATAGTGAAAATGGGCCTACATGTAAACAGAAAAATGACCCATTTATTAATCAAATTTTGATTTAATGTTAAGGGCTTTGTATAAATTAAATTTAACATTCTAACATTTTATGAATATCGGACTAAATATACTTTCAGATTATGGACCTGGAATCAAAATTTTTATATGCTCTTAATTAAAACTTAACCTTCTTTGTAACTTTCTTGCAAATTATCATTATTGTTATTTTATCAGTTGAGATTTGAAAATTTCTTATCTCCTTTGTAATATAAACATTAGAGAAAATGCTGGTTCAAAATTCTACATAATGACTATAAAGTGATATGATTATCTAATATGATTATTTGTTACTAGTTAAAACCTGGGCCATTATGTGGTCTGAGGGTTATTTTAATAACAGACACCTTTAACTTAGCGATAAAACTATTAGTGCTTTCCATATATAGGCAGGCTATGAAAAGCTATTATTGGAAACAAAACATTCAACATTACAAAAAGTTTTATTCTGAAACTATGCTTCCTAATTTTGTTTGTTTATTTTGCAGTTGACACAATTTTTTTTTTCAATAAATACAGTAGAGATTAGGGAAATTAGATGATACCTGTAATGTTAGCAAAAATCTGCTACAGCAGATAAAATTTAACATTATTAAGAAAGTTCAGGGAAGAGTGAAACCATTCCCAGTTAAATGTCGCTAATATAACAGGACTGAGTTTAAGAAATCTGAGAGATTAGCACCTCTGTGCTCTAATCTTCAAAAGGACTACTATTTTTTTTTCTTTTAAAGTCTTGTATTTACAAAGAAAACTTCTACAATACAAATGAAGCTCATTAGTAATTAGAGTAAAGAAATTTAACAGAATCCCTGACCTGCATTTCTAGAACTCAGTTATAATCTCAAACAAAGCATCAATAAATCTTTCATAGTACACACAAATAGCGAAGTAGAAAATATTCTACCCAGAGATGCTGTAAAATAAAACAATAATAATCTGTGATTTTATGATACCTTATTTTTACAATCATGGCTTTAAGACTTTTTTTCTAGGTCCCATTTTATTTGGTGCATGTAAAAACAATAATGCATTTTCTTTTTTTTTAATTTTTTTTTATTGGTTGTTCAAAACATTACAAAACTCTTGACATATCATGTTTCATACATTAGATTCAAGTTGGTTATGAACTCCCATTTTTACCCCAAATACAGATTGCAGAATCACATCTGTTACACGTCCACATTTTTACATAATGCCCTATTAGTAACTGTTGTATTCTGCTACCTTTCCTATCCTCTACTATCCCCCCTCCCCTCCCCTCCCATCTTCTCTCTCTACCCCATCTACTGTATTTCATTTATCTCCTTGTTTATTTTCCCGTTCCCCTCACAACCTCTTATGTGTAATTTTGTATAACAATGAGGGTCTCCCTCATTGCAATTTCCCTTTTCTCTCCCTTTCCCTCCCACCTAGTGTATCTGTTTAATGTTGATCTTTTCTTCCTGCTCTTCCTCCCTGCTCTGTTGTTAGTTGTTCTCATTATATTAAAGAAGACATTTGGTATTTGTTTTTTATGGATTGGCTAGCTTCACTAAGCATAATCTGCTCTAGTGCCATCCATCTCCCTGCAATCCATGATTTTGTCATTTTTTAGTGCTGCATAATATTCCATGGTGTATAAATGCCACATTTTTTTTATCCATTCATCTATTGAAGGGCATCTGGGTTGGTTCCACAGTCTAGCAATTGTGAATTGTGCTGCTATGAACATCGATGTGGCCATATCCCTGTAGTAAGCTCTTTTAAGGTCTTCAGGGAATAGTCCCAGAACGGCAATAGCTGGGTCAAATGGTGGTTCCATTCCCAGCTTTCCCAGGAATCTCCATACTGCTTTCCAAATTGGCCACACCAGTTTGCAGTCCCACCAGCAATGTGCAAGAGTACCCTTTTCCCCACATCCTCGCCAGCACTTGTTGTTGTTTGACTTCATAATGGCTGCCAATCTTACTGGAGTGAGATGGTATCTTAGGGTGGTTTTGATTTGCATTTCTCTGACTGCTAGAGATGGTGAGCATTTTTTCATGTACTTGTTGATTGATTGTATGTCCTCCTCTGAGAAGTGTCTGCTCAGGTCTTTGGCCCATTTGTTGATTGGGTTATTTGTTTTTTTATTGTTTTGTTTTTTGAGTTCTTTGTATACTCTGGATATTAGGGCTCTATCTGAAGTGTGAGGAGTAAAAATTTGTTCCCATGATGTAGGCTCCCTATTTACCTCTCTTATTGTTTCTCTTGCTGAGAAAAAATTTTTCAGTTTAAGAAAGTCCCATTTGTTGATTCTTGTTATTAACTCTTGTGCTATGGGTGTCCTATTAAGGAATTTGGAACCCGACCCCACAATATGTAGAACGGAGCCAACTTTTTCTTCTGTCAGACGCAGAGTCTCTGATTTGATATCTAGCTCCTTGATCCACTTTGAGTTAACTTTTGTGCATGGCGAGAGGAGGGGATTCAGTTTCATTTTGTTGCAAATGGATTTCCAGTTTTCCCAGCACCATTTGTTGAAGATGCTATCCTTCCTCCATTGCATGCTTTTAGCTCCTTTATCAAATATAAGATAGCTGTAGCTTTGTGGATTAGTCTCTGTGTCCTCTATTCTGTACCATTGGTCCACCCGCCTGTTTTGGTACCAGTACCATGCTGTCTTTGTTACTATTGCTCTGTAATATAGTTTGAAATCTGGTATCGCTATACCGCCTGATTCACGCTTCCTGCTTAGAATTGCTTTTGCTATTCTGGGTCTTTTATTTTTCCATATGAATTTCATGATTGCTTTATCTATTTCTACAAGAAATGCCTTTGGGATTTTGATTGGGATTGCATTAAACCTATAGAGAACTTTTGGTAGTATCACCATTTTGATGATGTTAGTTCTGCCTATCCATGAACAGTTTATATTTTTCCATCTTCTAAGATCTTCTTCTACTTCTCTTTTTAGGGTTTTGTAGTTTTCATTGTATAAATCTTTCACCTCTTCAAAAGGACTACTATTGTGTTCCAATATAAACAGAAAATTATCAATTTATTTTCAATGTTTCAAGATGTTATTCTTCCAAATTTTAATTTATAAACTAAAGCATACAACAGACAGCAACTGCTGTAAAAACTAGAAAGAACAAATTTCATAGCATATGCATTTGAAAATTATCATTAAATTTGCAATGAGGTACTCATAATGTATTATTTATTAACTATACTTTGCTACTATATAAGATTAGTTTAACAGGTATGTGGCATCAATTCATAATAAAAGAGCCCAAAATGTTTTTTTTTTTTATATTTGTCCCCACAAACTTCTTTAAACTTATATTTATTTCTGGTCAAAATTAAGAACCCAAATTTACCGCAAGTTTTTCCCGAGAGAAAACAAAATGGTATTTAGCAATGCCACATACTGCTAAGGCTTCAGGGATAGAAGTAGATATCATATATATCTATAGTATTTCAATAGTGACAATACTGAAATTAAATTAATAACTCTGCCTTATTACAAACTTTTAGGTAGGATAAAAATAAGTATAACTATATGAGAGCTTATTTATATAGAATGAGTTTATTAAAATATAAGATATTTTAATATGCAAAGATTAACAAATGCTTTTAATAATAGAATTTAGAATAGTATCTTATTTATAGACAGAAACATTATACCTATGATATAAATAAATTATATTACTTTGTATTCTCATATTAACTTTAAAATTAATCAAGAATAAAAATACCTTCTTTCCTATTTTTGATTATATGCCCAGAAACTATTTAAATTTTACATCTAGTCATGTAATCCTAGAAGAGATTGGAGAGAATGTTTAAACACAATTGCAAGGAAGAAAATATGAAGACTAAAATATGAAGAATAAAACTTTGAATAATATTTTCTTTAGAAAAGTCTTTAAAGTGTTCAACTCTGAAGTGGATTAAAAGCATTTATAAATTCTTTGCTACCTCTCGAATTGAGAGGTAGAAACAGAATTTCTTCTCCTTTAGTCTGGTGAGGCCTCAGAATTGTTCTCTAAAAATAACAGTGAAGAGAACTAACCTTCCTGACCTGTTAAGACTAGGCCTGAAGGGACCTTGCCCCTGAGCCTGGAGCTGCTTGAACACTTTCTGTAGAATCCCTGAACTGCAATGCATGAATTTCAATTACCCTGTGTCTGCAATTGAATCATTTCAACACAACAGCACACTTGAGAGTGACTTTGTGTTGGACTTTCTGTGTCAGCCCACTTGCCACATGAAATATAAAAGAGAACCATGTGAAATAGGAAAAACTCCTAATCAAACCCTACCTGAATTCCTGATCCACCTTATTATGAAACATAATAAATTTGTTATTGTTTAATTCCTCTGGGTATTGAGGGTGTTTAAATGGAACAAGCTGTTTCCTCTTTAGAAGGGAAGGAGCATATCCAGGTTTCAGAGCTTTATAGGAGTTCACAGGAACACTTTAAAATGTCACACAATTTTCACATTTACAGATGGCACTACCCACTTCATGGAAATCACACCTCTGTCACACATCCAACAGAGACTGTTTGATTAGGATGAAATATGGTAGGTTAAAATGTGCTTCCAAAAATAAGCTGCTGAAAGTTGTGATAATGACTTTCTATAATCCGATTTAATTCATATAATGCAATCACATAATCTTTACATAACTGAATCCATCAGATTTTCACATTACAAAGAATGCCTATACTTTTTATTCATGAACACATTTATGCATATACACATACAAGCATGCATACACCATACACAGTCACATTAATGTGTTACTGTGTCAGAACAATAATTTGATCCTTTGATGTGTGCATGTGTGGTGTGTATCTTGTGTGTATAACAGAACAATTTGAGCATATAAACCTTGTCTCTTACAAATACTTTCAATAAATTACTACAATTTTTCTGAAGTTATACTGTAGATCCTTCTACCCAGACCTGCTTCTAAGATTTTAGAGTTAACCATGCAAACTCAGGCCTCTGTGCCTTTGAAAACAACTAATTCTACCTTTAGATAGTGTGTACATGTTTTTCTACATATCCTGTGGAGTACTCAAAGAAAGTAAGATAAGGTAATTTAAAGAAATCATGAGTTGTTTATTTATGACATTTAACATATTTTGCATGAGGAAGAATAGGCATCTACTATATTCATTCTATCTACTAATATCCTTTTATAATTGCCAGACTTCCTTTTAGTTAGCTAGCAAATAAGGTAAATATAGGTTGTCACTTCACATTTGGACCTTAAAACAATGTAAACACAAAACAACAAAAGTCAGTTGTAGCAGATTTGAAAAAATAATAATTTTCTAATAACCTGAAAATAATTGTCTCAGATATAAAAATAGATTTGTTTGGTACCAACTTAAATTGAAGTAAGAATTTTTCTGATATTAGAAAGTGGAAACAATGCAGAGTTTAAGGAGTAATGGAGCCTGAACATTATCTTAATTATAATGTTTACACACTCAACACAATAATATTCAAATTTCTGTCTATGGATTAAAGTATATGAATTTTAATTACATCCTGTGAGGCCACTGGGTAGATACAGTTGGGGAGCTATTCACAATTTGCATTCATTATTTCTTTTGATTAGTAGACATGGAAGGTATTAGAAGTTGATTTGGTAATGCATATGTCATTTGTAATATGGTATTATTTTCAAGTTGATGTTTTTCTCTAGTATTCTAGAATAAAAGAATAATTCCATTTGAAGTATAATCTTCGCTTCTAGTAAATAAAAGCACCAAATTATTTGAGCATCTTTAAAGTTAAATGTCTTAGTATGAATTCCAAGTGATCAAATATTTCTAATTCAAATGGAAACAAAAATCCTGGTTGATAAAAGAATTCTATGAATTTCAAAAGGAAATTCACATGAAGAAAATGATCATTTTCACTAAAATGATTATAGAAAAAGTAGCTTTTTGTAAGATTATTATTTTTTTCCATTAAAATCAAAAGAAATTGAAAGTTTATGAAATGTAAGATGACAGTGTGAAGAGTATGAATTTAGTGCCAAGCCAGAGAGACCTAATCTAATATACCAGACCTAATATACTCAGTATGAAATATTTTTCAAGTAGAGATGATTTACTTGAAAAATATTTCATACTGAGTGGAAGTTTTCAAATTCTGATGGGTTCAGAGTTGATTTTTTCAAACTTAGTTTAGCATTATTTATTGTCAAAACAATTGTAAAGGCTTAAGCTGATCCTTGAAAATATGTACTATACTTAGGATCAAATGCAGAGATTATGGATGAAAATCTTTGGCAATTAATTAACAAGTATTTTTAAGGAACAGAATCATCTCTTCAGTTAATTTTTTGTTCATTTTATCCCAAGTGAAAATTTTAATCAAGTGGGTACTGTTACATTTGGGAGGGGTGAGTGGATCTCTGTCATCAAAAGTAGAATAAATAATATATAACATACTATAAATATTTACATCAATATGAGTGATTAAATTATTAACTAAACTGATAGAAGAAAGTAATTTAAGTTGGAAAAGCTATAGCACAAACCCAGTCTGCATTGAGACAAGTGCTTCAGATTACAACTCTTTCTATTGAACAGCAGGCTGAAAAAAATTATTGCACTACTGACACATGAAATTTAATCATCTTGGAAAAATTTTACAAAGGAAAAATAAGCAAAAAAGCAAACAAAATTCTTTCTTGAGAATAAGAATCACAGTTTGTTATTATGAAAACCATTCTATGATCCAGAAATTATGCAATGTGTTGCTCAATACACCTAGTTGAAATAAAGATATATTGTTTCTGGAAGAACCTCCTTGTACCCAGGCTTCAAAGGATTACTGCCAATTAAGTTTTGCTAAGCCTGAGCTTATAATCTACAATTATGGAGTAGAATTGCAATCAACTTCTATCTCTATGTTTATGTTTATTTATTTATCTGAACAGTAAAAACAAAATTTCAAATCAGAGAACAGTACAGAGCAAATTGACACCTGTCCCCTGATGCACCACTGGGTGAAAGAACATGAAACTGATGTTATTTGTCTTTACTTAGATTGCAACAAGGGAAAGAAATCTTAAAGCTAAGAAAGTGGAGTTTCTGTACTGTGGTAAGCACATTCTCTGAAGAAAGAGGAAGAGAGAGAGAGAGAGAGAGAGAGAGAGAGAGAGAGAGAGAGAAAAGATCTTTTCTCTGGAATAAAAAATAAAAATCCTCTCTGGGGAGATGAGTATATCCCCAAGTTTTTTATTATCATTGAGAATATAAATAAATTCCTCCATATGTTAAAATAAATAAATGCATGAATAAATACGAAAGAACTTGAGACCAACATACAATCTGTAAATCCCAAGGTTGTTTACCATTCAGTCATCCTTTAATCTTGATTTTTATTAATATTTGACCATGCAAAAATATTAGCACATTCATTGAGAATTGTCAGCATGCCTTCCCGGGGGGAGGTGATGGGAGGAGGCAGTAAAACAAACAAATCAACAAAGGAGGGAAAAAAAAACAATAAATAGAATATCAAAAAGTTAGATACTTGGGGCTGGGCCTGTGGCTCAACTGGTAGCTCGCTGGCCTGGCATGCGTGGGGCGCTGGGTTCGATACTCAGCACCAGATAAAAATAAAAGATGTTGTGTTCACAGAAAACTAAAAAATAAATATTAAAAAATTCTCTCTCTCTCTTTAAAAAAAGTTAGATACTAGAATTACCAGGAGTACTATATAAAAAAAAAATGCTTCAAATGTTTGAAGAATTAAAAATCAATATTAAGCACCTTCACTGAATTAGTCATTACTATTTTAAATGCCAGGCCAATTGGAAAAATATATAAACATAATTTACAAAAGTGAAAATTGTCATCAATAAATTTATAAAATATAAATGTTTGGGAGTGAACAAAATAACTAGGGTATAGGGTAGAGGAAAGTATAGTCAGAGAAGATAAATGAAATTAAAGAGAAATTAAAGTGGAAAGAATCCTACTCTATTTACATTTATTACATTTATATATTACATTTATTTATTAGTTCTATTTACATTTAGAAGAAGAGAATGGAAAGAACGAAGAAGAAGTGACCTCAGAAAAGTAATGATTGAGAACTTTTTTTCTGAGTTGGTAAAAGATTCTAAGAGTCCAGAAGCACAATGACTTAAATCATAAGAAAACTAAAAGGGATGCTGAAAATAATCTCCAAGCACTTAGGCAAAGAGTAGAACAAACAGAAAACACTAATTATGAAGGAAGGAAAAATGAAACACATAGCAGATTTCAGCATTTTAACAATAGAAGCCAGTGAAACATTCTTTTCAATGTGTTGAGGAAAAATAGCTTCTTCCTTGCAATTATTTACATGGGTAAAGTATTAATTAAGAATAAATTTGAGATAACTTTTTTGTTTGCTTTTGTTATACAGACACTTAAAGCATTCTAAGGAAAGGTACCCATGTCTACCTAGGAGAATGCACATACACACAGAAATCTGCCCCAAACTTCAGAGCCATATTCCCTAAAGCCTGTCTTCTTCAGCTAAGTATATTTTACCTACAAATCAAGCTTTACTTTACGAGGATAAATATCCCATACCTTTTAGGTTCCATGTATTATATAGTATGAAATTTCTTTATAAAAAATCATTTTCACAGATTTCTTTAAAGGTATTATCTATTGTATTATAGCACACATATTCTAAAGCAACTTACATAGTCACAGTACTTTTTCTAACTTTTTCAGGTGATTCATAGACACTATGAACTAACTCTAAGGAAGACTCATTGCCCTAGACTTGTATGCCAACTTGAAGAAACCTCTTTTTACAAGGTAGGAAAATTTGGGGGAAAAGGAGTGTAAAGGAGTAACTAATTTCCTCTCCTGTTACTACTAATACCTTTTGACATTCCCAAATATGGTTCTAAAGAAACCTATACATAACAGTGATTCTTCATCTTTGAAGTTCACACACAAATTAGTATAGCAAAGGGAAGTATTTAGTCTCCTTAAAACTGAGTCCCTCTAGATGCTTGAAGACCCATTGTAATTGCCATATATATATATATATATATATATATATATATATATATATATATATTGTGTGTGTGTGTGTGTGTGTGTCTGTGTGTGAAATACATGATCTTTGCTCCAACCTCTCCACCCTAAATTGACCAAAACAGGAGACTTATATAAGCATTGGCTCTGGGATGAGATTGACTGCCTAATTTTAATCTTAGCTCCACAGCTATTGCAATTCAATAAAGGAGATGCTACATCACCACACAGATGTAGTTTTCTCATTGAAAACTTAGTTTCATTTTTCATATCTGTACATACATAATCATGACCCATCAGAATTGCTGTCAGTATCAAGGAATAAATCAATTTATATCATTTATTATAATTACAAGATAAAGTAAGTATTTAAGAACTATTAGCCCTAATTATTATTGTTTTTAAGTAATTGACCAATTATATTCTGCCTCAGTTTGGAAAGAGCTCAGTTATTTCAGGATAGTAATATTGGTGTTGATAGTGGAGAATGTGTAGATTTGAAAGGTAATATCATCCAACTAAATTGAGTCAATTTATTTATAAATGATCTTAATTCTATACTTAAAATAATTAAATATAAGAGGCAGAATAGACTCATGGATATACTTTGAAAACAATATTCAAATATTAGTTAAGATACTAATTTAAAATGTATAAATACAAGATTTAAAGGATTTGTTGTGATTTGTATGTAATGAAAGGTGATTGTGTTTTATAACGGCAATTTCCTGTGTTGTTTTGCTCCTACAAACAAGAATATCTAAGTTAGAATGTTTGATGTAGCCTTAATGAATTTGCATTCTGCAAATCAAATTTTAAATAATAGTAGACCAAAGAAACATTGAGCAAAATGCTGGTTTTAAATAGAATTATTTACATACTGGAAACACCCAAACATTTTCCAAAATCAAGAGACATAATCATATAGAATTCTATTCACTTTAAAAGTGGAATTTCTCACTATGAAATCAAGTAAGTTTATATTAAGTATATTTGATATTTCAAATTTGTTAACAAGAATATATATGTATAGATTTTTAGAAATTAGACAAGTAAATAAAATGAAGAGATAATATTATAGAGTCAACTATTTAAAAAGCGAATATTTCAGGAATCTTGTGGAAATTTAAAATATAGAACCTGTAAAACATCTTGTTTCAAAGATAGATATAAAAACATATAGCAAGATTTTTTTTTTTCATTTTTAGTACTGGGGATTAAACCCAGGGGTGCTCTACCACTGAGTTATACCACTAGCCCTTTTGATTTTTTAAAAAAGTTTACCTGTAGATGGACACAATATCTTTATTTTTATTTGTTTATTTTTATCTGGTGCTGAGGATCAAACTCAGTGTCTCACATTTGCAAGGCAGGTGCTCTACCAGCTACAAACCCAGCCCTTCCCTTTTGATTTTCTATTTTGAGATTGGGTTTCCCCTAAATTGCCTAGGCTGGCCTGCCATCTTCCTGTCTGAGCCTTCCAAGTAGCTGAGGTAACTAATATGTGTCACTGCACCTGGCAAATACATAGCAAGAAATTTAAAACTAATAGAGCTCATCTCACTGACTAAAAACCAACTTGAGTTTGGACATTCTGGGATTTTAAATAAATACAACATATACTTTAATTCCAACAGAAAGTTTTTATGTATTATGGGGAATTTCCAAAGAACAAATTTCTAAATGTATATTTAAAGATTTGTTTGTGAAAATAGTTTTAAATCATAGTGAACTAATTTAACTATCTTCAGTAGGAAGCCTGATTACAATTCTTAATGATCAAAATCATGTTTTTGAATATAAATTATTTTTTATGTCATAATAGTAATACTTTAAAGGTAAGTGGAGAATGAGAGACATTTATTCTCTCAAGTTCTTCAAATTGCTGAACGTGGGAGGTTTAATGTCTTTTTAAAACATTAATAGTCTAAGAGATGAAAATCAGCATGGATCAGCTTGATCAGAAATGGCTTCAGGGACTCTTGCCATCCTGTGTGTTCCTTTCTTGTTACTTTTTGTATGGATGGTGGTGATAGACTTTTCATTTGTTTTCAGTGTCTCCATCTCACCTCTCCCATCTGTTTCTGTGTTCTGCAGGGGATTAACATTCTAAACTTCTGCTTTGATCTTGTTACTCACTTATTTTCAAAATATCAGTTGCTGTCCATCTGTACCTTGACACAGAGCATCATTCTGGATGATTGGATGATCTCCTATTGGTGGCATAAAAATATTTTTAAATAGTTAAAATTTATATTAAAGGAAGCATTTAAAATTTAGAAAGAATTTAATGATTCTGTACACTTCTAATTACTAACCACATATACTTGTAGAATATTTGGAAATAGTCTATAATACCTAAGTACAAATATACTAGCCTCTTTTTTTGTTGTTTTAATATTTTTTGTAAACATTTCCCTCCTTATGAGATCTATACAAATTACTGTGTTCAGTATGCTAAACATTCATATTGTTCTTTTAAATATTCTGCTTAGCTTATGTAATTGCTGCCCACAAGGATGCCCTTGCTTTCTTACACAGGCTTTCAAAGTCCAATCTAAATTCTAGCTATTATATGAAATTTTAGTTTATTATATTTTTACAAGTGGAAAAGCTCTGTCCTTCTGTTATCATACTTGCTGTTCTACTGGTGTTTTGAGAGTTGTATTAGTTTTTTATAGAGCTGGAACATGCATCATGTCCCAACAGTAAACCTGCAAATCTCTGAGTAACTGTACTAACTAGGATGGATCTTTATTACTTAACATGACTAATATAATTATTTAATTAGTATCCTTGAATTAATATCAAGTTATAGAGCTAATAACTATTTTCATATTTATATGGTTATTATATTTCCATGTGTCAATTAAGTATTTAATATTTTCTCTATTCATCAGTGGTTCTGGAAATAGGTTAAACAAGATTTACTAGGGATCAGTTCTATGAAGATATTTGTTCTTAACAAAAATGATTTTGATTACAACTTAATTTAAATTACTATGATTAAAAATTTTCCTATGTAGACATTTTTCCTAATTCTAAATAGTATTTATATAAATGGAGATAAAAGTTTCCCTTTTTTTTTACCTTGACCAAGAATTCACAAATAATTTGAAGATAATGTTTTATATATCCATTCTTTTCTGTCAGTTTACAAGTAGTTTTATTGAATAATCCTTTGCTATGATCTTATAAGAAAGTATTGCTTAGTGATTCCATCTCTTCCTGATTATGTTATCTTGGGCAAGTTACCTATTTCCTCTGAATTACTATTAAACTTCTATAGTAAACTATAGTATGTGTGCAAGTCTGACAAATACATATTACTTCTTGCAATCTTTATCAAATATTCAATACCACTTGTTTAATTGAAACTTTTTTTAAGTGGGAGAATCTTTTTCCTTCATCTGCGGTGAGTGTGTGTATGTGTGTGTGTGTGTGTGTGAGAGAGAGAGAGAGAGAGAGAGAGAGAGAGAGAGAGAGAGAGAGAGACTGTAACTGAAAAAAAATAAAACAAGCAGATGCGCAGATAGAGGTAGATTGAGGTGCCATTTTAGAAAGAAGAATAAAAGATGAATTATCTGATTAATTGGCATTAGAGCAATGGTTTTGATGAAGTAAAATAAAGCATACAAGTTGGGTTAAGTTTGTTGAGGGCAGTTTAGCAAGAATTTAGTCTGGATGGAAAGTGTACATGGAGGTAGAGAAGAAAGAGGCAAAATCAGAGAAGCAACTAAATTCAAAAGCAGATGGACTTGCAGACTATGGAGGAATTTGAGGTTTTGCCTAAATATGATGTGAAGCCAGAGGGGCCTTGCAAATAATATTATCCAAGAAGTAATGAATTTAATTTATGGTTATTGCAAGTATTATAATTACTGAAATGTGTCCTCAGCAGGACAAAATTTTCCTTTATTCCATTAAAAACAAAACCCACCTGCTGATATTTAAACAATAAATTTTCCTTCCTGTATAAAGTTTTCTTTCCCTTGAAGTGTTTCATAGTTTTTTATTTTCTGTTTTTCTGTTTGGTTTCATCTTCGGCTATATCTTTTTAAAATTATAATTCTACCTGAAGAAAAAGTTTGGTATCAATGAATCTAGTTTAGAATATTTCATTTTGTTTTTTCTTTAGATCTTGTTTTCATTCTTCCACTTAAAAGTAGCCATGAAAGGAATTAAGCATCACTGGTTTTCTTATGGGATGATCTAATAAAAAAAATTTAAGGGTTGTATTGAGGATTGGTTTAATATTTCTCATAAATAGAATCCTAGTCATAGCAGTTGTGGGGATTTATTGCATTTCCTTTATAGAGATAGGACCATCTACTCTCTTCCAAAAGTATAACATTTATGCTCACAGCACACACAAATATATTCTACAAAATACAAGTTTTGCTAAAAATATATCAGCTTTGCTGTGAGATGGCACTGTATAATTATTTAAAAGTGTTTGCTATGTCATAAACATGATTCCAAAGTGCCAGAGAAACAGTCATAAATAAGAAAACACTTTTGTCATAATTCTTTACATTTCAAAATATATCGAAGCTCTTCATCTACTTATTTACCTGGTGAGGAGAAAATAAAACAAGTTTCATCAAAGGCTCTCATTCTCTCAATATATCCACAGATTGAATTAATGAGCATGAACTTCATTAATAACACATTAATGGTAGTATTCAGTAGAACAAATATTACATTTTAAAACAGCAAAAAATTCTTCAGAATATGTTTTGCCTCAAAAATTGACAAACTAAAATGAAACTAGTTTTGTGATTATGTGTTAGGACATTATTCTAGACAACTTCCAAAATTGTGTAATATAAGTGGATCTCAATTCACTGTATGTGGTGACATATTCAAGGGGATTAGATGGAGTATTTTAAATAAAAGAAATTTGTGAAGAAGGACAAATTTTCTCTGTTGTTTCAAAAGATACCAAATACATAAATTTCTTGGTCAAATGGAAAAAGGATTATGGTAATAGCATGTACTTGCTTTAATTAAGTAGGTGGTTAACATGGTTCCAAATTTTCATGAGTTTAGCATACATTTTCTATTTCTAGGTACTGACAGAAATTATTATAAATAATCCAGGAGACAGCAATTAGGAAAAGTAATTTGTTCTCCATTACATTTTATTAAGCTTTTGTAAATTCACATTAATCTCAAAAAAATTATAATTTCATATAAAATGGATGCCAGGTCTTCTTCAAAATTCTATCACAAACATAAACATGACTTCATTTTCTGTATTTTTAAGTAAAGCCTAATAGCTCTTTTAAAATGTATCTACTTTTTCTTATTCTTCATTTCAAAAGCTTAAATACATTTAGAAAGTCCCAATTTAAAAAAGTATTTATCATGGAATATGAGGTATCTCCCCCTCTAAAAAATAAATTTATGTGACAATGCAGAAATGTTCAGAAATAAAATGGTTAAATATTGAGAATGGGTTAATCAACTGATGGATTGAACGGACTACTGCATGGTAACTGTAGGCAGATAGGGTATCGCTATAGGAAGTAGGTCACTGTGGTGTGCCCTTGGGAATCTTGTCTTGTTTCTAACTACTCATGGTCTCTCTCACACACTCTCCGACTCTGTCTCTGTCTCTCTCTTTCTTCTTTATGGCTATCCTGAGCTGAATTTCTTTCCTCTGCCACACCCTTTCAACATCATTTTCTACCTCACCTAGGGAGCAGAGCAATTTATTTGGCTGACCATGGAATGAACCTCTGAAACTGCTGAGTCCCAAATTAGCTTTTCCTCTTCTAAGTTGTTGTCAGATATTTTGGTCATGAGAACGAAAAGATGATGAAGGTAGCATAGAATTGCAATCATTCTTCTTATTTTTAATCTGTGGTTTTCTTTAGCCCTTAAAACTTGAGAATACGATTATTCTGTTGTAAGAGCTTTAGTGTTCAAGATATGGAATCAACTTAGGAGCCCACTGATAAAGAAACGTGTCATGGATACACAATGGATAAAGAAAATGTGGCATAGATACACAATACAATATTATTTAGTTATAAAGAAGAAAGAAACTCTTTCATTTGCAGCAAAATAGAATTGGAAATCATCATATTAAATGAAATAAAAGAAAAAGAGAAAAACTTGCTTTCACTCTCATATGTGGATGCAAACACAAGTTAATCTGAATGTAGAATAGTGATTTCCAGATGATGGGAGGGAAATCGAGGACAAAAGAAAGTTGGGTAATTGGTAATAAAACACGTTTTGAGAAATAGTGGCCAGGGATCCACAGTACAATGAATTAATTACAGTTTGCAATAACATATTGTATATTTTATGAAGAAAATGGACAGAAGATTTTTTTATTGATTTTAAAAAATAACAACAGAATTGTAAAAATTATAATTCTTATTACACATATACAGCACAATTTTCTTATCTCTTGTACTTGAAGGCTCCAAATAATGGCTAGGGTGCTAAAGATGTCTTTCAGCAACCTCAAAAAAATCAATAAGTAAATAAAGGATGAATAATAGCATGAAAATTAAATGATAATATGGAAATTAAAATAATAAAATTGTGCCTGCTATATGAATGGTCAGGAATATCACACTCTACTCCATAAATGTAACATGTGCAGTAATTTTATATGTTAATCAAAAATATATTATTTTACTTGTTATATGTGTGTGTTTATATATATGTAAAAATATTCAAAGATACACATATAGATAAAAAAATTAAGTTCCAGATGGATTCTAGTGGATGTTTTTAGAGAAAAATCTTTGATATTCATTAGAAACAAAAATGTGTGAATGTAAATCCTCTTAGATGTATTTCTGGAACGTCAGTTTTTAGTTATGAAGACAATGTATTTACAATGTGATTTCTGTCAAGAAAATGTATAAATATTCAAATTAGTAATTTCAGATGCATAATGAATCCTTTAGGTCAAAGAGTATTTTTTTCTTAAATTACAGGCAGAAAACTTTGACTTGTCACAAGAGTTTAGGGAATGGATATTTTCAAAATGGCTTATATGAATTTGTTTATTCAATGTAGACAATTAAAGATAACAATGTAGACAATTAAAAATAAGGGGAAAGTAATAAAAATGGTTAGGAAGCAAAGAAACAAAAATTCAAAAATAAACAATCTTGAGTTTGCAAAGAGAAAATGTATCATTTTCTAAAAATTTATTAGGAATTACAAAGCTTTCTTTAAAACAGATGATATTTTTGTTGACTGTAGGAAATAATTATTTCTCTAATGAAATTTTAACAGACATTTACGATACACAGAGATGTCAGCATCACTTGGGAGAGTGTCAGAGTCCAGCATAGATAAAAGCCACTCTTGCAGGTACCCAGAGTAGTCTGGGTTTTTACACTGTGGAGTGCACACATGAAGAGCAGAACTAGTTCATTCCTCATAAGTTGCAAATATGTTTGGTAATCTCAAATATGGTATAAAAATAAATGGATTTGGGTTTTCCTTGTTTTTGTCATTTCACTCTAAGTGACAATTATGTTTGCCTAGAATAGAATCAAGGTGAATGTGTCTTGATTTACCTTTATTCTAGAGGGAGCTCCTACAGATTCCTCAAAATCAAAACATTAATCAATCTCTAAATAATTAAATGTCTAGTCAATTGTTTTCTTTTGATTATCTTGTACATTTGGGACTTAAATAGGAGAATTACTGAATGATATTTACCTTAAAATGTGAAAATTTGCAAAGATCATGAACATCCACTTGTTAGTTATTCATTGCTGTGACCAAAATGCTTGGCAAGAACCACATAGAGGCAGAAAATTTATTTTGCCTCAAGGTTACGGAGGATGCAGTCAATGGTTGACCTGCTCCATTGCTGTGAGCCTGAAGTGAGGCAGAACATCATGGTGGAAGGGCATGGCAGAAGAAAGCTGCTCAGCTCATGGAAGCCAGGAGGCAGAGAGACAGAAACAAAGAAAGGATGGGGCTATAGACAAGATAATGTCCCCAAAAGGTATTCCCCCAGTGACCTACTTCCTCCAAACTCCCCTTCCTACAGTTTCCATCTCCTCCCAGTAGTTCTTTTAAATTATTAATCCATCAAGTGAATTAGTACCCTGATGATGTTAGAGCCCTCATGATTCAATCACTTCCAAATTCCCATTTCTTAACATTCCAGTATCAAGAACCAAGCCTTCAACACATGAGCTTTTAGTGAAAACTTCATATTCTAACCATAATAATGCATTTGTTTTATGTTGTTTACTAAGCTCCTAGAATCATGTTTTGACTTTAAATCTTCCACATGGGTAGTTACTAGATTATATGTAAATTAAAAATATATATATATATATAATATATATATAATATTCTTGGATATATAATTAAATGTGATATAACATTTATTTCTCATAGTTTTGGAAAGAATATATATATATATACACACACACACACACACACACACACACACACATTCTACTTATCTGGTTTTCATATTCTTTCTTTTTACATCAGATAATTTTCCTATGTTTTATACACAGGCATATTGCTATGATAGCCATAAAGGTTTTGTGAACCGGAGAGACACACATATCAAACTTTTTTTTTTTTAAAGAGAGAGTGAGAGAGGAGAGAGAGAGAGAGAGAGAGAGAGAGAGAGAGAGAGAGAGAGAGAGAATTTTTAATATTTATTTCTTAGTTCTCGGCAGACACAACATCTTTGTTGGTATGTGGTGCTGAGGATCGAACCTGGGCCACACGCATGCCAGGCGAGCGCGCTACCGCCTGAGCCACATTCCCAGCCCCACACATATCAAACTTTTGACAATAGGTGTTTGTGCATTTTAATATTACTAGAAGGTAATGTCTGGCCTATACAACATAAAATATAATCTCTTAGGATTAGTACAAGGCAATAGCTAAAATATATTATGCATGATATGAATAATAGATATTCTCCCCAGAAATTTTAAAAACTGATTTATTTAGAGAAATGAATGTGCTTTAAGTGTTCAGAAGCAAAGCTTTAGAGAAAATAATTGGTAAAGGACAGGAAGGACATTTGCCAGGTTTATTCTACCTGAGGTTCTTTGAAAATGGTATTATTTCATTCAGTATATTTTAAAATTAGAGTCTCCTCAGTTTTGGTGGATGATCATTTACATTCAGGAATGACCTGAATGTAGTTTCTGGGAGAGCATAAAATGGTACATTTGATATACTTTTTCCTCAAAGGATACTTGTGGACAGATGAGGCACCAATTTACACAAGTGAACAAACACATCTAAATGAAAAAAAAAAAAACTGGGGGAATGATCCACAGCCACATGTAATGTGATGAATAGAAGTCTTTAGTGGGTTGAATAACTAAAATTGAGATTGAGGTATCTGAGATTTCTGTGTATAATGGAATCAATCTAAAGGTCACCAGATATAGGTTTGAAAATGTTCAAAGAGAGGAGAAGGGGACCTCAACTAAGTCTTGATTACACCACAGAAAGGATGTCAAAACAGGCACAAAAATTTAGGAAAAAAGTTTATTTTTTTTTTTCAGTAAAGCAAGCGATAGAACAGGATAGGCCCTCTAGAGGAGAATGGGTTTCAAGCACTATGTTGAATAGAAGTGGAGAGAGAGAGCACCCCTGTCTTGTTCCAGATTTTAAAGGGAATGCCTTCAGTTTTTCTCCCTTTAGAATCTATGCTGGCCCAAGGCTTAGTGTAGATAGCTTTTACAATGTTGAGGTAAGTTCCTGTTATCCCTAGTTTTTCTAGTGTTTTGAACATAAAAGGGTGCTGTATTTTGTGAAATGCTTTTTCTGCATCTATCAAGATGATCATGTGGTTCTTATCTTTAATTCTATTGATGTGATGAATTACATTTATTGATTTCTGTATGTTGAACCAGCCTTGCATCCCAGGGATAAATCCACTTGATCATGGTGCACGATCTTTTTGATGTTTTTGTATTCAATTTGCCAGAATTTTATTGAGGATTTTTGCATCTATATTCATTAGAGATATTGGTCTGAAGTTTTCTTTCTTTGAAGTGTCTTTTGTCTGGTTTTGGAATCAGGGTGATATTGGCCACATAGTTCATGGCATTTGCAGGGAAATGGATGGCATTAGAGCAGATTATGCTAAGTGAAGTTAGCCAATCCCAAAGAAACAAATGCTGACTATCTTCTCTGATATAAGGTGAAGGGGGGTGACTCAAAATGAGGAAGAGAGGAAGAGCATGGGAAGAAGATTACCTCTACATAGGGAAGAAGGGTGGGAGGGAAAGGGAAGGAGAAAGGGAATTGCATGGATGGTGGAAGGAGACCCTTAATGTTGTACAAAATACATATATAAAGATGTGAGGAAAAAATAAAGAATAGCATTACCCTAGATTAGGTAGAGAGAAGTGATGGGAGGGACGGGGAGGGTTTGAGGAGATAGGAAGGATAGTAGAATGAAGCAGACACTATTATTACTGTGTGTATATATGTGAATGCATGACCAATGTGATTCTGCAACCTGCATACTCAGAAAAATGAGAAATTATATCCCATTTGATTCAAATGTAAAAAAAATCAATAAAAACAAAACAACAACAAAAAAGAGGAGAATGGGTGAGGGCACTGAATAGAGATATGTGCTTTATGATAGTAGACTCTTAATGAAAACTCTGTATACAGGTAAGATGGCCAATGGGGGGTGCATATGTGAGGGGTAGTGACACCAGGTTGGTGAGATCCATTCTCTAAATCAAGGAGCCCAAGGCAGGTCATGGTGGTCTAGTTCTTTTTGGATCTCCAAGTTGATGTCATCCAGTCAATAAGTAAAGTTTAGGATATATTTGTGTGATAAGTCTAACAATATTTCCACTTGGTTTTATTTTGTTCAAAGAAATTACACTGTGTAAGGTAACAGTGTTCATGGGCATCAATCACTTTAACATTCAGTACTCTAAGATTCAAGGACGCAAGAATTCAGACTTACAGAAAATCAGGTTTGGAGAGGGTATTCATGGAGATTATTAGATTCAAAGTTATAGTTTCTTTCCCCTTCCCACTTGGTCCTCTTTCTTCTTACTTTTTCTAGCCTACATCAATTTGATACACTCATCTGAAAAAACATACTCATCAGAAAAATTAAAATTTATTCGAGAAATAAAGTATTAGTTATGTTAATCACACAGATTTCATGAGTATGTGCTAAGCAACTATACTTTGGGGTAGAAAATTTGAGAAATACATACATTGCATACTATACCCAATCGATACCTCTCTGGAAAAAGTTCATCAATTGAAATTAAAGCTAAAAGACTGAAGGGTCATGCAAATTCAAATTTTAAATTACTGACACACAGACTCATGCATTTTATTCCCTCTCTTTTAATTTTGCTACTAAATACATATTTAATTTTGCTCAAATTATAACTTAAATTTTAACAAAATAGTGATAAGCCTCATAATAACAGTTATAATGCCTGAAATATTAAACTTAGAACTCAAAAACTTTCTTACTTCTCTCTATATACAAACTTTAGGAGACTTAAATTACAAAATTTGAACTTACATCTTTATCTCCATGTTAGTCCTGAATATTTTAGCTCAGATTGTAAAAGTTCTTAAAATTGAAGTCCGATGACTTTAGATTTTTTACCTCCAAGTACAGCCTTGAGGTAAAAATTTTATATAGAAAGGTCTTGCATTTGAGGATAGAAAAAAAAATTCAAAGAAACCTGGCAAAAATTCTGTTCTTTCCCAGGTATCAGAATGGAACAAGTACATTCTTCTTAGCAGAAAGGAAGAAAATATGTTGTTCCTGAGAGCTAGTTTTGGAAATTGTAGATTAGATCTAAGTTAGTAGAAAGAACAGCAATTCTTATACCTAAAATATTTTTAATTTGTTTGGATAAATGTGCTTTTCCCCGTCTTTATTTTTATTGGGTTTAAAAAAATATTTTGCAATTACAATTTTGCATTTATTCTGTAGATATCTCTCAGATTTTCAAATTGGAATTGCATAGTTATTTTTAACCAAAAACATTAAGTGTATATGTAAATGGTTATTTTTCATTCATGTGTCTTTTGAATAATTTTATGTATGCTAATTTCTGCAGTACCAACAAAGAAGTACCAACAAAGAAATAAGGTGAACATAAATATCACTAATTACCTGTTATATCTTCTCATCATTTAAACAAGGAAAAATAAAGCCTTGCATTAACATTAGCCAATCTCATTTACATCAATGCAAGTAACCTTCACATAAAGCACATAAGCAGCGTGAAGTGCTACAGCGTATGTTGCTAACTCTCTACTATCCTAAGGTTGCATACTGATTGTGTAGAGTACCTGTGGAACTTCCAAATTACGTGGTAAAAATGTACGATCTTGTGTGAACGATGTTACATCTTCATTGACTTCATGTCAGAAATATTTTCTGTTCTTTCTGAAGAAGCTCCCAGGATATGTAGCTAGCTAGAAATCTCTGGGTTTAAGTGTTGGTTTTTCCATCTGTGCTTGCAGCTTCTAATCTGATTTCTCTGCCTAACAATTTTTCCCAGTTGGTTTCCCTTATCTTCAACACTGTTTGTTATGAAGCTTTGGCATGGCAAAAGATTTTTAAAGTTCAGGCTTCTCACAGAGCAGAGAGTTAAACTGAGAAACATAAGAAGAAATTTTCCAATCAGCAACTCATCCTTCCTGCTTCTTTTAAAGTATGTGTACCAAATTAAGTAAGGTTTGGACATTATAGGAGTGGCAGATAACATTATTACTATCTACATTTATATACAATGTTAAATATTGTAGCTCTCTAGTATTCTCTACCCCCCAAAAAGCAACTTTGCAGTATAATCTTGAAATTTTTATTTAGTAAAAATTAAATAATTTTAATATTACATGATAAATAAGTTCCATATATATCAATATCAGAAAACATGTACAACAATATAAAAAATAAAACATTAAGCAAATCATTAAGCAAATATATGTAGGGTAGAATGAAATATGGTATGTCATGAATCTATATTATAAAATATTTATTAATATAAATTACTTTTATGTATTAAACAAATTATATTTATTCATATTTATGTAAAACAATGGCCATATATAATTGAATTAATTTAGTAATTTGATTTCATATAAATATACAAACTTATTATAATTTCTACTTCTAATTTAATTGTTTTAAGTTAGTTAAAAGCAGATTAGTTTTTTTTTTCTGTATATTATTATTATCGTTATACTAGAATTTAAACCCAGAATTTTCTTCATGCTTGTGAGGTAAATGCTCTATACTGACTTACATCTGTAGTCCTTTTTATTTGATTTTTGAGAGAGGATCTCTAAGTTTCCTACACTGGCTTTGAACTTGGGATCCTCCTGCTTCAACTTCCTGAGTACCTGAGATTATAGACCTGCCGATCATCCCTGGACAAATTAGTTTCAAAGAAATTAGTATTGCCACTAGAAAAAAAGATTTTATTTGTTTACAAAGTTGAAAGGACCTGTTAACAAGCAAAATTTAGATAAACTGTAAAAGTAATTTGCGAAGATGAAAAAAATTTGACTAGATTTGCATGTTGAAATACACTACACTTCCACTGCCCAAAATGATAACTATTAATACGATTACTAATATGACTAATGATCATTTTAAAAGTGTCTTGCTAAAAGTGTTAAACTTATATCAATTCAAAGACTTAGTATGAAATGAAGACTTTAAAATATGTCCTTAATATTCTTATCTCAATTACATATGGAAATTCCATTTTGAACATTTTTATCATTAAATTCATTTATTTTATATTTTTTTTATTTGATGAAAAATTTAAGATTACATATGTGACCAATGTTTATTCCTCACCTTATATTTTGGAGCACACAGTTCTAGATTAATACAAGGAACTGACAATATATTTTTGTAAAGATTTTTCTATTGGCTTTCACTTTTCTATATTTACTTTGAGTATCTTAGACAAGTCATACTTGTACATTATTGAACATTAAATACAATTTTTATCAAGTATATAAATACTAAAAAATTCAATTAATTTCTAATTATCATATAAACAATCTTTGAAGGCAGACACATCTTTTCTACATTTCTTTAATGTGGCTGTCACACCTCTATTTAGAGAAAAGTGTTTAAAATCTACCTTTGTTAAATTCTAAAGAAATAATCCAGTCAGAGAAAACATAATGTAAATGTGGACAGGATTTTATTCTGAACAAAAAAAAATGTACTGGTTACTAATACCAGGAGAGAACTACCAACTACCTAGGGAACATTGAAGATCATCAGCATAGCAGAGTCAAGGACTGGATGGAAAAAATAAATGTTTTATCATATAGAGGAGGCAGAGCAAGATCATCTCCATCAGAGTGCCTAGGTACACTCCTAGCATCTGCCCCTAACTTCTAATCTCTCTACAGTCAGGAAGTTCATCGGCCTGCCTCCTCTCTTGCCACAGTGGAAAGGCCCTCTCTCTTCTCGGAGTAGTCTGCAATACTCTGCTGAAAGTTGGGGATGTGTCCAAGACCACCATTTGCAGACATACTTAAGAAGTAAAACAACATTTGCAGTTTCAATGCATCTGAATCAAGGAAAGAACCTTAAGATAAAAAGCCAGGCTGTGTAGGCTCCTTATAAATTGGTAAAGAATGTTCAAAGCCCAAGGCTCATTTTAATGTGGCAGAGCAAGGGTTGAAATACTGTTTGGGAAACTGCCTTTCTCAACATATTTTATTTTCATCCCTTGTTTCTTGGAGGTCTAAAGATGAAAGAAAGCATTTTTACTTTATGCATTTGTGTTTATAGATATTGTGGGAACAAATCTTTTTACTTTATTATTTTATATGACAGTTTCTGAAAAGGTTTGTGCTGAAAATATTATTCCTTTTAATAAAGTTCCTAAGTGTACATTTATATACTTTATATATATTTTAACAAAGGTTCCTTCTGAGCAACATAGAACTAAATAAAACCAAAGAAATTAGAATTGTCTCTATAAATAGAGATGGGCAAGACAATGGGAGTAAATAAAGTGTTAGAAGTGACATTCTGTTAGTAATCATGTCATATTTCACTAATAATACAATATTTAAATCATACTGCTATGGTTTAAATTTGTTGTGGGTTTTTTAGTTATATTTTGCTAAATAATTTTAAAAAAATGTAAATAGTATTTAAAGCTATTAATCAGTGACTTTTTATCTATCTGGAAGTGGTTCTTGATGACTATGACTTCTCAGGATGAAAGAATAATGTTAGTGTGAACTAAGAAAAATAGTTGTATTAATATGTTAAATAGAAGTGGTGAAAGAGAGCATCCCTGTCTTCTTCCAGTTTTTAGAAGGAATGCCTTTAATTGTTCTCCATTTAGAATGGTATTGGACTGGAGCTTAGCATAGATAACCTTTATAATGTTGAGATATGTTCCTGTAATCAATCCCTAGTTTTTCTAGTGTTTTGAACATGCTTTCTGTCATTGTTAGACCTCATTCATTCAATCATTCTTTCATTTGTGATTTCTTGGTCACTATTTTGTAAATGGGGATAAGTTTCAATGGTCCTTATAGAAGCAAAAATAAGGTAGTGCTCATCTTTAAGTTTGTCTGATTCTAAATTCATTAAATTTTATTTCTAAAGGTGGTGTATTCAGATATGTAAGCCAGATTTTTTTTTACTGAAAATATAAATTTAGGCCAAACTTTAAGATTTCCATGATTTCTCCTTTTAGCCCTATATGTAGATAATTGATAACTACAGAGTCATATAATTGGCTCCTTAACTGATGATCTGAAAAACCAACATTTTTTGGATCCCCTCTGTGGTGCATGGCATTACCCACAGCTCGTATCTACTGTTTATTGAACACTTAAAGGCACATCCATGATTCCTTCTCCCTCTTATTAACAGCTGAGTTGTAGGCTAATCAAGAGACAGTTGTGAATATTCCAAAAAACACATATACTGGCCATAGGAATATTATCTCAAGTGACTAAATATAAGTATAAAAGGAATAATATGAAGAGTTGTCAGTGTTTTTGTTCTCCTTAACAAAAACCTAACATAGAAAAATGCTAAATGTTCTCACTTATATGTAAAATCAAAAATAATTGAACTCATAAAAGCAGAGAGTAAAATGGTGGCTACCATTAGTCTTCATGGGTGGAGGAATGGAAAGCTGATAATAAATGGGTACAAAGCCTCAGGTAAATAGGAGGAATAAGTTTGAACATGTTTTTGAGATCTATTGTACAATGTGGTGAAAATAGCTAATGATTAATTAAAAATAATTATTAATTAAATAATATTCAATTAATATTCAATAGCATTAATTCATAATAATTAAGAAGTATTAAACATTTAAAAATCACTGAGAGTAAATCACAACTATTCTCATCACACACAAAAAAGTATTTGAGATGATGGATAGATTAGTTATCTTTGTTTAGCAATTCCACATTTTATTTGAACTTGTACTATCAGTTTGTACCATACAAATTAATATAACTTTAATTTATCAATATAATATAACAAGTTTAAAAGGCATAAACTTTAAAAAGGTGTCTCTGAACAAATCCTAAATATAAGCAGCCTTTTGAACTAATAGGATCAGAAGGAAATTAGGCCACCTATGATGTTTACTATTTGAAAGTAGCATATTCAAATCAAACAATTGATAAGAATACACATCAGGATCATTAATATTCTTAGTGACTTATATTACTAGCTTCAACTGATCAAGAACCTAGTCAGTAAGGTTCAATGACATTAAATTTCACCATATAAAATTATATTCTAAACAAAGGACATATCTAAAGATGTTAAGAGAAATAACTTCAGACCATTTTTTGTAAGTGCAAACATTAAATCAAAATCAAATAATTTGTTCTATACCCTAGATTATACTAAATCTATTTTAAGAATATCATAAATGAGTGTATACATTATATCTATCTACCTACCTATCTCTCCAATAGCATCCAATATCACATGTATCCTTAACCTTTATGTGTTACAATATTTTCAGTCAGCTAGAGAATTGTCAACTTATAAAGTCTTCATTCTATGGGAAATTTAATTTTAATATTCATTTATCTATAGGTTTTACCCCAGCAATATTCTCAAAGGTACAACAACTGTGTCAATATAATTGCTAGCACTTAAAATGTGGCATAGATTTATCTCCATAGCAAGGACATGACAGTATATGTTTACCTTGTCCATTTCAGTACCCATCAATCATTAAGTAAGCATTTAGTTCATAGGATTAACTTCATCCTTCATGAAATAATACGTATACATCTTTAAATCTGGATCCAATTTCTCTACACAGTTTCAATCTATCACTAGTCCCAAACTCTTTAATCCCCACTAAAATGGAACTCACGAATTCCATTGCTGATATGGTTTGGATATGAGGTGTCTCTCAAAAACTCCTGTGTTGATGCAAGAATGTTCAGAGGTGAGATGGTTGGATTGTAAGAGCTGTAACCTATTGAGTTCATCCAGTTTGAATAGATGGGTGGTCACTCTAGGCAGGTGGAACAGGCTTGGAGGTGGTGGGACACTGGGGACGTGCTCTGGAAGGGTTCCTGCTCTCTGTGGCCCTTTCTCCCCTTCCCTCTCTCTACTTGTTGACTGCCATGTCCTAAGCTGTTCCCCTCTGCCTCTCACTTTTGTTGTGATGTGCTGACTCATCTTAGGCTCAGAGCAATGAAATCAGCTCACCATGAACTAAACCTCTAAAACTTTGAGTCACTATAAACTTTCCCTTCTCTAAGTTGTTTTAGTCAGGTATTTTGGTCACAGTGATGAAAAGCTGACTCACAAATGCCTACATAATGCACTCTCTTTTCCCTATACTCATGTTGTTCTTTCATCTCTCCACTGTGAAGTTTCTCCCCAAACTTTATGGACCAGTTTGTGCTTCACCTCTTGAACTAATTTCATAACTCAGTTTTGCAAATCTGGCTAATCCTTCTCTCCTACTTTCATAGCCTTCCCTTCAGGTCTTGTATTATTTTTTTCACCTGTTTATAGGTCTGATTGGCCAGTTGCTGTTATCTGAATTGTGTCACTCTATCATTTATATGCTGAAACTCTAATTGACTGTGATGGTATTTAGAGAAAAGATTTCCAAAGATAATTAAGATGAGGTTGGGAGGGTAGAACCACATGATGCAATTTGTGTTCTTATGAAAATAAAGGAAAAGCTACCAGAGCATTCTCTCCCTCTGTCATTTAAGGACCCAATGAAAAGGTGGCTTTTATAAACCAGAAAGAAAGCCCTAACCAGAATTCAACTACTACCACCCTGATCTCACACTAGCAGTGACCAGAACTGTGCAAAAATAAATTTCCTTTATTTTAGCCACCCAGTATATGGCATATTGTTACAGTAGTCTGAATAGAGTACTACACTAATAAACTGATCTCATCAAGAACAAGAGTTGTTTGAAGTTCATTTAAGTGCATTCAAGAATTCAGTGCCCACTGAGTATATTCTAGGGGGTATTTTCTATGAACAGCTCTCATGAACCCATGAACAGCTTTAGAATGGATATGAAGATATGAATATTTGAAAAAAGATTATGTAGGTTCACATTTAATTTCTTGGAAATGGACCATAATTTTCATCTGATTTTGCAGGAGGAGAAGCACAGCATTGAAGATTAACAATGGACTTGAATACTTCAACATAAAACAAGTATACTGATGTTTTATGTCAACGTGTCATTTCTGAATTATTGAATAATTTAATTTGAAGAGGATGTTAGTATGTTGTAGGCTTGTTTACATCTAATCAATTTAGGAATCCATTTTTATGAATAAAAACTAAAAAATATCCCTAAAAATCATATGTTTTTTTACAAATATTTCTCATTATAAAACAGGAAATATGACACATTAGGTGTCACCATTGTTTGCTTTCATAGAACAATACTGCAATTTTGTGCTATGAGAAGGTTTTATATGGTAACACTTTTTTAAAAAAAATGATTATTAACTTGCTCTCTTATTAGACTATAAGCAGCATGTCTATTTTAATCACTTATACACACCTGGCAGCTGGAAAGATACCATGTATTAGGCTCAATAAGTTCTTGCTAAAAGAGTTATCTGATTATGTGAATTTACAAATTGTTTTTATTTTCCCTGTTTCACTTCTGTTTTTCCTTCTTCATGCATGACTCTCTTTTCTGCATGTTCCCATTCAATGTGTCTTGAGAGAATTCCATTGCAGTCCTTGAGCTCATCATTTGTCTTGCCTTTCCCCCCTCTCATTCAGAATCCCTTTCTCACCTTATGTGTATTTTTCTCAAATTTGCATTCTTCTCTTGTCTTCTCTTTGCCTATCCTTTTAAAAAATATTTTTACTTATTGAATTATTGACATTTTCTCCCTAATTATTTAAAGAATAAGTTCATTGTAATGTATTTATAAGTTTTTCTTTCTCTAAAATGAAATACATGTTTCTCATTAGAGCATGGTCCAGAATTTTTATGTTTTTCTGGGAGTCCAGATTATTTTTTAACAATGGCTCACAGAAATACATGGTAAGAAATAGGTCTATACATAGATAAATGCTACCCAAGAGACTACATGGAAAATATTCTAAAATCCTTAAATGAAAGTTGCTTTTTCGATTGTAAGCCCTGTAAATACCAAACATTATTCTGTATTCTTATTGTACCTTATTTTTAGAAATGTATCATTCAGTGTAAATTAAATCTGGAGACATTTTGACTGAAGATGTTCTAGCATAAAGTTATTTAAACATGTACATGTGTAAATTAAGTAAAATATTAAAACACTCATTCTATGACACTCACAAAATATATAACCCAAATAAGCACACTCATTAATACCAAATAAATAAATAAATTTAATAAAAATTAAATTAGAACATCAATTTAATGTTGGGAATAATTATTTTAATGAAACTATATTGATGATTATTTCTGAAGAATAACCATATATATTTAATTTAATTAACACTTGGTTTGAAACTAAATGCACCATAATATTTTGTTCAAGTAATTCCTTTTTATTTTAGAAATGTTATCATTATAATCACTATTTCATTATTTTGAAAGACCAATTATTTAGCTAATATCCCCTGAATAAAATATATAAATACAAATGGATACAAATGATTTCTTATTTAGTACTACTATAGAATTGTTCAACTTTGCTGCAAAAAATCATAATTATGAAGTACTACTCAAACATTAGTATCCCATTGACTTAAGAATATATTTTTTCTTGCTATTATTTTAATTTAGTTTTCTTACCCTACTTTGCACATCCTCATCAATCAAATTTCAGTCTCTTTTCTACAAGTAAACCAAATAAAATTTTCATTTACATTAATTTCCATAGTAACACTTAAGGTTGCTGGACATAGATAAGCAATGAATTCAAGAATTACATAGTTATATTTGGTTGTAAAGCGTTCCTGTCATCATCTAAAACTTGTTATATGTTTGATATTTGATGATGACAAAATTTAAAACACATTTAAAACCCAAAGAATTGTTCATGAAAATATCAACAGTTTTAGTAATATAATAGCTAGAAATTAGGTAAATTTATTTAATGAGGCTTTATCAAGTCAGATTTATTATGTTCTCTTTACAATTATAGAAACCAAAGCTCAAAGAACCTAAATAAACAATATTACTTATATCAATCAGCAAGGCAAGTTTCAAATTCAATTGTTTTGTTTCAAATCTATGTAATCATAATACATTAGTTTCTCCTATTATCTGTTATAATACATTTTCCAATTGTTTTAGTCAGCTTTTTGCTGCTGTGATTAAAAGATTCTACCAGCACAATTGTAGAGGAGGAAAGGTTTGTTTGAGGGCTCTCGGTTTCAGAGATCTTAATTCATAGGCAGCCAGCTCCATTCCTTGCTCCAGATAAGGCTGAAGCATCATGGTAGAAGGGTATGGCAGAGGGAACCAGCTCACATGATGATCAAGAAGCAGAGAGAGAGAGATACTCTACATATAAAATATATACCCCATAGCCACGCCACCAATGAACCACTTCCTCCAGTCACACACCATTCACCTCCAGTTACCACCAGGTTAATCTCATCAGGGATCAATTCACTGATCAGGTTAGGGCTCTAACCCAATCCTTTCTCCTCCAAACCTTGCATTATTTCACATGGAGCTTTGGGGGGACACCACATCTAAACCATAACACAAAATAATTGTTTTATTTCTTATAATGTATGTGTTTCTAATTTATTACTATGAAGTAACCACTCAAAATTTGAAGTATTACCTCCTAAAAGTAAAATATGAAGTCTAGAAATTGGTTCATACAAATATAGCCAATAGTTTTTATGCAAAGGCACAAAGGTGAGTGTTTGTAAAGTTAATAGTCTTTGTAACAAATGGTTCTGCAACAATCATGTGTTCTTTCCCCGAATAAAGCAGTGAGACAGACCTTGTATTTTGCACACCTCTTAATTCAACATTATTTCCTAAGGTCACTGTCTATCTTCCTGTCCTGACATTCAATACTTGTCAATTTTAGTGTACAGATGCCAGATCTTCTTGCCTCAATTTGTGTCCATCTCATAGGCCAATTTAGTTACATGGTATCCATTGAAATGTCTCTATTGACTCTATTGCTATCCAACTTCTCCTTCTTCCTGTGTCTATCATACTTTTACATATGTTATTCTCAGATTTTAGTGTTGAGTAAATATCCATCACTCCACCCTGTCTCAAAATTTGTTTCCTAGGAAATTTGACCTAAGATAAACTGGAGAAAATGAATATAGCTTCTGGAAAAGTGTGACATTTTACAGAAATGGGGAAACTGAGAATTGGGGAAGAGGAATCCAAGGAGGCTGCACTTGGAGAACATGGCTGTTTATCAAGAACCTGTGATAATTTCTCTACATTGGATTTCCTAAGCTACTAATTGCCCTCACTCTTGATTTTCAAGGGATGCAACGTTATATTCTTTTTTAGCCTCTTTTAATTAATCTACAATGAAATAATCCGTCCACCTATATATTTAGGCTGCCTTACCAGTGCTGTAAGATAAGTTACTGTGTTCAATTGAGTATTATATAGTTGAAAATGGAAAAAGATGATTAATATATAATTATAATGCATAATTTTTGCCTGTTTGCTCTCAACATAATTGATATGTCATCAAGTTTGTCAATAAGGAATAATTAAATATGTCAGCCTCATATTTTTATTTTAGACTGAGATATATTTTCTTTACTGGGTTGATTGATTTAAGCCACTCTTCTGTAAGACTAATAAGCAGTTAAATAAAATAAAACATATTTTGTAAATGCCATTGTATATTTTGCACACAATAATGTGGGATTTTTCCCCCCAGCACTGATTCTCCTGTCTCTTCTAGAATCACTTCTTTTTCTTTACCTTGCCTTAAGTAAATTCTGGGTAAATATTACGGTAGCATTAATTTTAGTGTAGTTTTAATTTTATATCACCCTTATTTTTCACCATTTTGCTTACTGTTATAAAATCCTTTCAAGGCAAGCACTCTACCAAATGAGCTATATCTCCAGCCCCCATTTTGTTGTTGTTGTTTTTGTTATTTTGCTGGTGTTTGAACCCAGGGCCTTGTGCATAGATGTCCTTCAATAGATGAATGGATAAAAAAATGGCATATATACACAATGGAATATTACTCAGAAATAAAAGAGAATAAAATCATGGCATTTACAGGTAAATGGACAGAGTTAGAGAAGACAATTCTAAGTGAAGTTAGCCAATTCCAAAAAAAAAAAAAACAAATGCCAAAAGTTTTCTTTGATATAAGGAGGCTGATTCATAGTGAGATAGGTAGTGGGAGCATGGAAGGAGTAGACTAACTCTAGATAGGGCAGAGGGGTGGGAGGGTATGGGGTAATTAATGATGATGGAATATGATGATCATGATTACACAAAGTACATGTATGAAGACACAAATTGGTGTGAATATACTATGTATACAACCATAGATATGAAAAAGTATGCTATATATATGTAATAAGAATAGTAATGCATTCTGCTGTCATATATAAATAAATAAATTACATAAATAAAAAAGCCTTTCTTTTTGAACCAATTGAGATTGATCATGTTAAAATTAAATTTTTACCTTTGCTTGCTGGATATTAAGAAACTTGCACTGCATATTATTTACGTAATTTAAAACCACAAATTAAATTACAAATGAAGCATAGAATATACAGGAGAAATGAATGTATTTTACTGGGTACTGGGGAATAATGAGAATTATGTAAAAATAAGAAAAGACTATTGCAAAATATCTCACTTAAGGAATTAAAGTGGCATTTACCAATACATTTGCTAAATTTTCTTAAAGTATAAACTGGTACAGAAAAATTAATATTTGACTTCAGTCATGGAGTAGAACAGTAAACATGACCCAAGTAGGATCATGTCATATTGAACATATGGCAGTGACATCAGTGGTGTGATTGTGTCAGCACACTAAAATGAAGGTCTCCCCCCACATACCTTACAATTCCCACTGGAGTTGAGGGCAAGAGTCCTCTGTCATGATTTATTAATGAAACAATATGGGGAGAAACAAATTGAAATATTGTGAAAATTATTTCCAAAAATGTCATAGAGCATTAAAAGCATATTTCTAAAAGTGTTACTAAGGGAATTGGTAAGTTGTGTTAAAACACAGCCTCAGTTTTTACTAGTTTCTCTAGAATATATGTCATATCTTCGTCTATATTTAGGCAGTCCTGGCTTTAGCCCATGGCAGGTACTCTTTCTCTGAAAATGTTCACATTTGAAGCTTTTCCTATTATTAAAAAGCTATAGCTAGAAAATCTATCATAGTGATTTATAACAGATAAAGCAGCAGAATGTATGTTGTATATGGGTGTAAATACAAGTGTGCATATACATCCATAAATTTAGGAAGAAAGAGAAAAAAATTACTTTTGTTGTTTTACTACTGGAAATCTCTCCAAATCATACTTTTCACAAAGGAACTTCAAATTTCTATGAATACAAGGAAACAATGTATTAAGAAGTAAACCTTATTCCTAAGTTTCTGATTTTGTTTTTGTCGAAGTTTTTATTTTTAGAGAATGTGTTTCTTTGTTCACAGTTGTTAAAGTCTCTAAAAGGCCTCAGAAGTCTTCTTATTCACTGTCTCTTTAGTGCTAGTTTTAATGCCAATATCTCTAACCCATAGGGAAAAAGCCTGCCCCACTTAAAATGTTGCACTTTATACTGTGTTCATTTGCAGTATTCACATTATCTTCCCTTGATAATGAGTTATATCCCAGTGGTAAGATGTTTAAGTGCATTCAGTAGAAATTTTCAAGTTTCAATTTTAATTGGTTCTGTGTTTGCAAATCTTTCATAATAGGAAGAAAAAAAAATCATTCAAGGGAAAATGGGAATATAATACAAAATATGAGTCCTTTGGAATATCTATTGATACAGAGCATTTTTATCATCTGGCCATGTTATTCTCATTTTGTAAATGAATTGTAGTGGAGTCAATACTATCTTTCTCCTCTTAAGGTCCCAGATGAGTCTGAGAATCAAATTTGCATAAGATAAATTAAAAAGAGAAGGCATACAAATTCTATATAATTTTAAATGCTACAAGAAGCCTCATAAGGAATGTGGACTCAAAGAAGTGGTAAAACCTATATGCTTTTGTATTAGGCTGAGCAAAGAGAGGCAATTGTGGGAAAGTTAAGTGATGTGGGAGGCTTACGGAAGATAGAAAAAATTTTTTTTTAAGTTTGTTTGTACAGAAATCCCTCAGCTATGTCTCCCTATAAAAGAATGTTTCTTTTCTCCTAGTATATAAAGAAGGCAGCTTTTGTATGGGAGTTTTTAATTTTCTGTATTATGGAAGAAAGAGGAAAGATTAGAATGCTTTCCTGCACTTTATGTCTTCCAAGTTGCTTTCAGATAAAAATAATTCTTATGTTAAAGTGCATATTTAGGGATAGAATTTTATTCTACCTTTCAGAATTAATAAAAATGGCAAGTCAAATTTTAAAATACAAAAATCTAATCTATTAGTTATTCTTACAGAATAAACATTTTAAAGTTAACTTAAGAAACTGTAAACCTAAAGCATCTATTAGAGCAATGCTGCCATACCAGGGGCAGTGTGAACAATTATTTGGGGGTAAATTTGAATTAAACATGTATGACAAATATTACAATAAAACTTAAAATGAAAATTCATTAGTTTTGACTCTTTCATGGACTACTTATGCATTGTCTTTTCATCACTGTGATAAAAATACCATGAAATAAAGATTTAGAAAAAGGAAAATTTTATTTGGGACTTAAGGTTTCAGAGGTCTCAGTCCATAAATGGGTGGCTCCATTGCTCTAGACCCAAGGCAAGGCAGAAAATTATGGTGGAATGGTGCGGAGGAGAACATTTTCATTCATGGCAGAAAAAGAAAAAAAAAAAAGGGAGTCACCTTCCAGGGCACAATCTCAGTGACTCACCTCCACCAGCCATGCCCACCTCTCTATTATTGTTATCCAGTTCATTAAAATCAGGATTAACCAGTTTGGTTATAGCTCTTACAACACAAATGTTCCTGCATTAACACAGGAGGTTTGGGAGTACACCTCATTTCCAAACCATAGCAATTTAAAATATGCATTCTTATTTTACAGGCTAGATGGGCTTTTCTTATCTATTATTTTAGATGTGTTTGCCCTGTTTACACTGTCTTTACATTTATTTAACTATCCAAAATGTGTCAAAATAGTATTATTCATACAATACAGTTGTGGAATTAATATCCTTCATTGAACTGACAATGTATTAGTTTGCATTTTTTAATGTGAATATGCTAAAAAATAAATGATTGTTTTAATTTGTTAGACCAAGCTCACCTGACTCATGCTATGTCTGATGTAGGCACCATGGAAGGCAGGGAGACTTTCAGTGCTAATATATTGAGGATAATACAGAGCCTTTTGAGCAGTTTTTGTTTGAATACAGAACCTAATTTAATCACACACACATTATCATCTTTCCCTTCCAGTGTAATTTTTTTATCCTATTTATAGCATTTGGACAGAATAGGAGTGTTTGCAATCTTAGTTTGCACATATGTGTTACACATTCCAAAATAGTGTATATTTTCTCTTCTATTTTTATTGATACATGTTACACAAATTATACTATATATGTGTATATATATATTAATGGTATTCAGTGTGATATTTCCATACATGCACAAAATGCCCATAGATTCCTTCCAATCATTCTCCCTCCACCCTTGCCATAATCCCCAACACCTCAACTAATCCTTCCAAGTTCCTATTAATCTCTCATCTACTTTCAGGTCAACTTTTAATTATGTATTTATTTTAAGTGTCCACATATGAAAGAGAACCTATGATACTTGTCTTTCTGTTTCTAGCTTATTTGCTCAATATAATCTGTTTCTACAGATTTTGTTGCAAAGGATAGGGTTTCATTTTTCTCTCTTGCAGAATAATCCTTCATTGTGTATGTATGCTATATATACACAATGAAGGATTATTGTTCTTTATCCATTCATCTTGGCCAAAATTGTTCTTAAATAATTCACCTTATTCTTCAAATCACTATCATATACAAGTGTTGAAAGTGAGTCAAGAATTAGCGAACGATAATGAGGAAAGATGTCTTCTTAATTGTAAAATTTCATCTTCTTGTAAGCATTCCGTACCTCCAATAGATAGACATCTGGTATCAAGGGAAGAATGTATTCAGATTGTTAACACAGATTTCACAATGTTCCTGCTCAAGTAAAGTTCTTATCTATTTTGTAAAGGAAATGCATTTGCAAAAGTCACATAGTTCCCATTATAGAATTACATACCTGAATTCCTAACACTTATCAAATGCAATTTCAATATGATGGATTTAAAAAAAAAAAACTGAGCGTTTAAGTCTCCTTAACTGAGAAAGACTTAAAAATTAACATCCTAGGCCAGGCGCGGTGGCACACGCCTGTAATCCCAGCAACTCAGGAGGTGGAGGCAGGAGGATCCTGAGCTCAAAGCCAGCCTTAGCAATTTAGCAAGGCGCTAAGCAACTCAGTGAGACCCTGTCTCTAATAACATACGAAATAAGGCTAAGGATGTAGCTCAGTGGTTGAGTGCCCCTGTTCAATCCCTGGTATTATAAAAAAAAATAATTAAGAATAAAGTAAAAAATAATAATAATTAACATCCTAGATGACAGCTTGGTCAATTGTTTTGTTCCATGTTTCTTTGACTCTTTCAAGTCACTTTGGACTAATTTGGAATATTTTTAATCACTGAGTTTAAGAAAAGTCTTTAACAAGATTCATTGCCATTCTATATTCTTTGATAAACTTATTAGTATTATTATTATTTTCATGACACTCTTAGATAACATTAAAATATATTTTTATTTTCCATATAATTAAAATTAAATGTGAATTGTATAATTGATATGAAATCTGAAGTAGTTCTAGGTTTTTTTTTTCTTTTTCTTTTTTTTAGGTAAGATTTTAAAATTGAAATAAGTTACTTAGCTTATACTTACTTGATAACAAATCAGGGAAGGAATAAAAAATTATGATAGAGTTAACATAATTGTCTTTACATAGGGCATTAGCAATGTTTAATATAAGATTTTTAGTTCAGTGTTATATTTCAAATTTGAGTATTCTCAGTTTTTAAAGAAGAAATTACTCCTTGGCATTTAATCAAGACAGTCTTGGGTTTTCACTATGCTTCCAGAAAGGTACTTTGTTTAAATGATGAATAAGGTAATAAAAGAAAACCATAGTCTCTTCATAGTCAGGTAATGTTAAATTTAAAACAGAGAATTAACCTATATGCCCAGACTATGTGGGAAGGAACATAACCCTGTCAAATTTTAACACCATTTTAACACTCATTGCAGAGTGGGAAATACCCATAACTCAGTTCAGAAAGAATGCAATATTTAAACCAAGAATTGCAGGCATATATAAAAATAAGAAATTTGGTCAATTCATGATCTCTATACTTCAAATACATAGAACATTTCAATTATTAAATAGAAACATAAAACCAGTACTTTGAATTTTCACACTAAGCCCAAATATTTACTAAATCTCATCCCCAAAGTCTCCTTAAATGACATTGATTTCTATGGAAGAATTGCTTGTGAAGTATCTAGAAATTAAATGGGGGTAAATACTAAATTATGTTGTAGTTTATATTCATATTCTCTTTAATTTCTGCTAAGTCTCCACCCATCTCACCTGGTATACTAGAGAAGTCTCTCACTACTTCTTTGTCTCAGTCATGTCATAGCCACAGAGTGACCTATCTAAAAATTAACTGAACCATTCATTGTTTTAAAAATATTTCTCTGTGTCCCTACTTTATAGACTATATTCTAAATATTATCACATAAAGATCCACATTACAAAGCCCGTCATATTATGCATGACATAATTCTCTCCTTCAGTTTGTCATTTGCCCTTTTAAAATCATATTTCAACAAAATAAAGACTTACTATTTCCTGAATTTATCCTGACAACACCTTGTGTCCTTCTCTGTGCCTTTCTAAATGCTGTTATGATATTTTATTTGCTTCCTGACTTATTTTTTTTTACTTGACCCTTATTTGAATATTCAGGTCAAGTGTTGTGGACTTCAGTTAACGCTTCATAATGTGTGCTTTCCCTACTGGAATAGATTAGCCATTCTAAAATCTTCCATAATGTCTAGTGTATTAATTGTCTTTATCACAATTGGTGTTAGCCCTAAAATTATCTTTTTGTTATCTGCTTATGAAAGAACATGGTTGATAATCCATGAAGTCATCAATTATGCCTTAATCATTGTTCTTTTAATGATTACCTTGTGGTATCAATGGACATAATTGAAAAAAAACATATCCTTAATATCCTATCCTGGATAACACCTTCTCTACCTGTGAGAAAGACATTCTTAAATTTTCAGCACTACTGTTCACTTAAATGGGCCTATGCTTTATTACAGCTGTGCATATTGTCAAAATGTTGACTCTGAAATATTGAAATATTTGCTGATTTATTTAGTACAGAGGAAGTTAACTAAAAGAAAGAATTTTCTCCTTCCAGTATAGGGCTTTAGTCCAAAGAAAGAGAGAGAGTGCCTCTAGGTGTCAGCTTGCAGGAAGTCAGTTAAAAACAGAACACACTAGGGAAGCTTCCCTGAAAGTGGAAATTAACACACAGGAAGCTCACATGTAGTTCAAAACAGGAACAAACTTCATCAGAGACAGCAATCCAGGCAAATTACTATTATAAAAGATAATTACAGGTAAAGGCTGTTTTTTTAATAGTAATTTCTTGGACAACTATAAGAGTTCCATAGTGACATTAATTTTATGTTAATATTCAGAGTAAATAGGCACAACTTAATATTATTTCTCCCAAATCATATTTTTTCTTTTAAGTGACTATACCATAATAATTTTTTATATTAAATTGATAAATAACCATGTTACAAACATATTTTCTAATAGCTGTATTTGTTCATAACATCAGGAAAGATTTTAAAGACTTGTTTAATGAATGTTCACTGGGTTTCATGAAAAGTATTTCTCCCTTATTTTTGTTAGTGTGTCTACAATTCATAAACTTGACTTCATTAAAAAAAAAAAAACCTTTGAAAGTAATTATAAGAACTGAGCAGGGGACATCTTAAAAAGATTTTCCTTTCTATTTGACATAATTACTTTCTCCTTATTTTTCAAAGTGAAGCCATTTTAATGCATACATTTGTCTCAATTGTGTTAATTCCCAATTTCTATCTCATTCTTTAATTTATGATCTCTATGTATATGTTGCATTGACCTGGACCTATTTGATGTTACTCTTCCTCATCACTATCTTATATATCACCTTTCATTTTCCTATATGGAACATGTGTCTTTTTTTTTCTTTTAGTACAAGGTATTGAACTCAGGGACACTCAAACACTGAGCCACATCCCTAGCCCTATTTTGTATTTTATTTAGTGACAGGGTCTCACTGAGTTGCTTAGTGCCTTGCTATTCCTAAGGCTGGCTTTGAACTCTGGATCCTTCAGTCTAGACCCCTGAGCTGCTGGGATTATAGGCGTGTGCTATTGTGCTGGGCCAAGTGTCATTATTTTTAAAAGTAATTATATATTTTATAATTATATATTTTAAAAGTAATAATATATAATATATAAAAGTAATTGTATATAAAATTATATATAGTTTTATATCTGCTTTTACAGATTAGAAGAATTCTCCCGAGAGTGGAACCCTGTTCTCTTCCCTTTACTTTTTTTTTTTTTTTTAAAGAGAGAGTGAGAGAGGAGAGAGAGAGAGAGAGAGAGAGAGAGAGAGAGAGAGAGAGAGAGAGAATTTTTAATATTTATTTTTTAGTTCTCGGCGGACACAACATCTTTGTTGGTATGTGGTGCTGAGAATCGAACCCGGGCCGCACGCATGCCAGGCGAGTGCGCTACCGCTTGAGCCACATCCCCAGCCCATCTTCCCTTTACTTTTAATATCATCAGAGTTCATTACTATTCTGCTACCTTGTAGATAGATGCTCAAGATAAACACAGTGTATAATACATTGCATATATGACTAGTTGCACTTCTGATGATAGTGTTCTATTCCTTAACTTAGAGGGGATGAGAATCTCTTTAAATTATTCCTCTTACAACCAAAATAGATTTCATTGTCTTAAGGATCTTAGTCATTAGCAATTCTAGTTTATTTTATACAATTTTGATTTCCAGGTAAAATCCTTATTTCTTTGAAGAACATTTTCAGTATTTAAATTAAAATTAAGGAAAAAATGAAAAAAATGATTCTGGAATATAAATCAACTTTATTCATCTCAAATTAAATACAAAATGTGCATAAAAATAAATGAATTCTAGCAATAAATAATTAATAATCAAATTAGGTCACAGAATCAGGATCTTAAGAAAACATTTTAAGAAATGTGTTTTATTTTAGTAGAACACTTTTGAAGGCCAGAGTATTTTTTTGTTTTGTTTTGTTTTGTTGAATGGATGATATGGCTTTCTATTTATAAAGAGGCATTACAAGAAAACTAAAATAACTTCTGAGGTTCAAGTTAAACTGACTTGATTATACTTCCTATTTTATCCTTTATTGAAGCTGGATAACTTCTCTCTTTTAATTTACCCCCTCTTTCAATTTAATTTTCTTAAGAATAAAATTGGAGTAATAACAATCATCTCACAGAACTGTTGTAAGAGTTAAGTGATAAAGCCAATAAAAATAATTAGTCTTAAAATTATTGATTCATGTCCACACTCATTCTGTTTTTAAAATAAACTCTTCTTAACCATAATATCTTAGAAAACAATTCCTTCAAGACTCAGCTCCAGATTTGTTACCTAATATGATAGATTATTTGCACAAATGGCCACAATTTTTCCTCTTCCGTGATTCCCTTTATCCCATGGCTGTGATGTGTATCTCAAGCAGTGATGTATATTTAAGTAATTTTTAATTCTGTGACTTTTGGAAGATTTGTGGTACCATCACCCATCATACATTTACACATTTATGCTTGTTTTCTTGGATTATCTGCCAACATTATGTGAATAATATGAGTTTATTCTGTTAAAAGTGAGACACCATGTGGATCATAGTCTTTCCATTTTTCTGTGCCCTGCCCCAGACCTGTGAGTGAGCCCACACAACATTAGTAATGTCATTCTCAATCTCACAACAGATTGCAGATACACTACTGAGGCATTCTAGATTAGCCTGCTCCTATCTTACCCACAGATTCAAACTCCAACAAGGTTTATTGTTTCAGATTACTGTGTTTTTAGATTGTTTACCGAAGTAGTTTACTGACATCTCTGCCTTAATTCTCAGAGAGTTGCTTCTTCTTAGTATCTTGACACTGTGCGATATGCAATTTACTAGTTATACATATTCGTTTTGATGATGAATTTCTTCCTCTGTGTATCATATATTAGACAGGGACAGTGTCATGTCTTGCTCAGCTTTGCATCCTCAGAGCAATATTAAATACCTGGCACATGATTGATACTCATAAATAATATTGAATTGTAGATTCAAATTTCTTAAGTTAGCGTAGATTTAGGACTAAATTGAGATTGTTTATGGTTTTTTGAACTCATCAAAGCCATACAGTTGTGACTTCTTTTTCAAATGTTTTATCATAACTGCAGAGGCTTGGAACACCCTGAGAGACTCAGTGACATTTGCTATTCAAACATTTTTATTTCGGTTAACTGTGATGCTCCTCAAGGGTTTTCTACCACAAATGACTGGTCTCTAAGAAACTCTCCCTAGACACATGAAAGTGGGGCACTAACATATGTCATGGCTTAATGAACAAGTGCCCACACAACTTTTAGTACAAGTTAAAAACTAAGAATTATAATGTGAAATAGCACACATGAAATGGAATATATTCATACCCCTCAGCTTCTATCTCAACAGCGGACAATAAATTGATCTATTGTCCTCTAGAATGTTGATTATAAATTTATAAAGGACTATAAAGTTGCATTATTTTGTAATTTCTGGGAACATAATTATTATTTACATGCATATTATAAATAATTACATTATAGTTTAATTATAATATAATTATTTATAAATATAACATATTATTTATAATACATATGTATAATATAAATACAATCAATATCATAAATATAATAATATCATAATATGATATAACAACAAATAATATTATGATTATATCATAATTATTTATGTTATTATCATATTATACTTTTTTACATTTTTTTCTTCCAATATTGAACATAATCTTGAACTTATGACTGCAAACACTATCCAGGCAGAATAGTGACCAACAAGTTGCTTCCAGGTCTAAAGGAAAGTGAAGAAGTTTAGAAAATGAGAAAACTTTAATCTTCCCATTGTTTATTTAACTCATTTCCTATTGGCTCTGAATGTTACAATATAATTGCTTTTAAACTTTTTAATGCAGCATAATTATTTTCCTTCATTAATTTACCTGCTGCTACCTGAGCACCTGCTATTTGCCAGGTACTCTGTGCATATTATATGTAGTAGTAAAAAAGACATATTCACATGGACCTTGTCCATAGGTAACTTAGAATCTAGAGGGAGTGATAGATTATTATCAAATACATGAACAAGCATTAAGTTAGAAATAGTAATAAATTCTAGTCTGGAAAATGACCAGAATTTGAGGGAGAAAACAAAGGAGAGTGAGCAGTTGATTCAGTAGTGGGGAAATGTGACCGTTTCTGTGGAAATGGGATGTAAGATCAAAACCTGGAAACAGAGGTAGCTTGAGAAGAAGTCCTGCAGTTGAACTACTTCGGCAAAGGCCATAAGCTGGACTTGAGTTTCAGACACTAAGGAGCCCAATAAATAGCAGTGTGACTGGAGGAGGCTAAGGAAGTAGACGTAGCATTGGATAAAGGTGGGGGGATAAGAGTCTCATAGGCCAAAGTCAAATACTCAATTATTTCTCCTTGGAGCTTTTAGAAGGAATTTAGTCAAAAAATTTACAAAACCTACTAATCTCCTACTAGAGGAAGATCAGATATAGAAGAATAGGAATGAGATTTTTAAAAAGTTACATTAATATAATGCAAACGAGAATGACTAGAAATGAAATATGAAAAATATCCTAGAGATGGAATGAACGTGCCAGGGGATGAATTAACATGGGAGGGCAAAGATAAATAGATGCAAGGACTGAGTCCCAGATGTCTGTCTTGATAATAAAGTGTGCCTTTTCCTATAGACCTTTTCTTGACACCTAGAAAAGGATGACCAGAAATCATGTGAAAGATATTAAACTTCACAGAATTCTATAAAACTCTTACCTATGTGAATCCATGGAAATTACCATGGATATTCAAGGATATAGTCCATATAAATATATACATAATGTTCTTAGATATGAACTGAAAATGGAAATAGAATGCAAAGAAATGTATATTGTTATGGCTCATATTGAGTTATGTTCAGAAAGGTACTGTGAATATTTTGTCCTTATTTATAGAGTTTATAGGCATTTTTATGTCCTTATTAAGATCAAGAATTGTACTTGAACTCATTTTAAATAACTTTCATCTGACTTTCCCTTTGTTCCAATAAGTTCATTCTGGCCATAAAATTTTATTGTCAATCATTTCTAGCTTTTATTTTCACCTTTTAAAAAATATTACCATGAGGCAAGATCTTTTTCTTTATATGTCAGTGTCCTTTTTAAATTCAAATTTTCTAAAGTTCATCCAAAGTTTGAAAAAAAATATTTTCTTTATAATCACCAAATTGTGCCAATTCTGGAAAACTGGTTATTAGATAAAGTAGGCATGATCAGTTCTACCCTCTAATTTAAAAGAAAGAACTCAAGTTCCAGGTTTCCTTGAAGCTGTATTTCAGGCATGTTACTAATTTCTGAATGGGATTTTTTTGAAAGGTGACAACATGAGGCAATTAACTAGCTCCTCTAGTGGAAGAGGGTTTGATGGCAGAAGTATCTGGCAGTCAGTGTGAGGCTCTCTGCCCATGGTGAACTTGTCCCAGACTATACATGGCAGCAGTGCTGTTACTCTCCTTAGACGGTTGACATTTTTTGCAGGTATTCCTGGAATCTGAGGTATACATCTGTGTCTCTGCGTTTTCCAATGATTGTGCTTGCTATGAAAATTCCATTCATAAATTCTTTCCTTGTACCATCTAGAGCAAATCTAGTTTTTGCTTGCAAATAAACCCAAAAGTTAAAATTAAAAAAAATATATTTAATCATCAAATATGTATCTATTGTGGGTCAAAGAACCATAGTGTATTAATCTTTGTATTTAAAGGTTTTAAAAATTTAAGAGAAGGCAGAAAATACAATTTTTATTTGATATATGAGTCAAAGAAAACCCAATAGATGTCTGTACAAACCTACCAAACAATACTTAATTTTACTTTGTAGGATTGAAGTAGACCTCCTCAATAAAGATAACATCTGAACTAATTACAAAGCTGTGTTTTTGTGGTTCATAGATCCTCTAATTCAGAAACATCTGCCAATGTTTAAACTTGTAGAGACCTTAAACCTACTTTATACCCACTGATTAAAATTTCTGTTTTACATAAAAATCTGCAATTAGTAAACATTCCATGTAAAAAGTAGAAATCAAATCTAAAAAAGAAAATGAAATGGTTGAGGGAAGAGATCTATTAAATTTAAATATCAGAGCAAAAGAAAGTATTTGAATTATTTATTTCAAATGAACAAACTAATTGTAGAATCAAGTGTCTCCATCTTAATATACTTTAATAATGACAAAAAGAGCTTAGAGCTTGAGGTACAAAGATGTTGATTTGATTCTATATTACTCACTCATTACACTAACTAATTTGTAAAACTTTGCATTTTGGTATCTTCAATTCTTTCTGACAAAAGGGAGTGATATCACCTAAAATAAGCTGTCCAAGTCATATTCTAAAGAAGAGTTGTCTGCCTTTGGTATATGTTGGACAATTATTAATACTGGGTTATTAATTGCCAAAGGTAATTACCAAGTACCTAAGGACATAACAGTTAATTAAACATTTACTAAATGGATTTTTACCATGAACATAAGTTCCATACCATCTTTAGCAATTTTAATTCAGTTATAGTCTATTATAGGAACTCATTATATTCATTTTTAATGTATTATTAGAATATATGAACAGACATGAATTCAATTACTATGAAAAGGCTGTCTCTTGATATAGATTGCCAAAAATATCAAAAGAAAATAAAAAGTTCATCTTTTGTCATGGTTCAAAGAAAGATATTCTATGTTACTAAAGATGAAAGATATTTCCAAAATATTGCCATTTAGACATAAACCCCATTTTTTAAGAATCTAAAATCATAATTCCTCTTTCATTTTTAACATTTGTTCTTGATTTGAATTAGGGTATAGGCCAAATATATTATACTTGAAATCATGTTTGTACTTTCTTGTATTTCATGATAATGTTAACATATTTGTGATGTTTTGTTTCTCATAAAATCAAATATTTTCTGATTATTACAATTGAATAATAGTTGAACAATCTGTTCTTGTTACTGAGTTTCTTAAACAACATGATTTATGCAGATGTCTCTCATCTGATTCTTTGCAATAATCTGCTTCGTTTTCCCTTATTATTTATACATTATCACAAAATTTCTTGATATGCAACAAAATTTCATTATTATACTAATATTCTTGCAGCTTTAATGTCTCTATAATTTTTACAAGGTTCAACATCACATATGCACCTCTTCAATATAGCTTTGTATGTTCATTTGAAGTTTGATGACAAATAGATAATGGCTAGAGAGACAGACATATTTTGTCTGGGATTTTTAGATAATGCTGTTTATTTTTCTTTTACAAAACCATTTGAGCTAGAATAAAGTCATCCTTTATTTCTGTGATATGTCTAACATTGATTTTTATTTTACATTATATTCATTAAATATACCATACTCCAACTGATGTTATAAAGCAAAACCCAAATATTTTCTAGAACATGCTTTTACTATCTGATTACTATGTTTTTGATCATCCCTTATTTTTGTTAGGTACGTAAGTCAAACAAAAAATTTAACAAAATGCACATTAATAATGATTTCTCAAATTTTCTTGGTTTAAAAATAAATGAGTGTTAATAAATAATATAAGTGTATATGGTTTGAATATATGAACCAGGAAGATATTATTGTCACTATCTTAAAGATGAGAATTTTTATGAAAAAGACAATGAATTATTTATTGAAAAATAAATGATCTGAGATCATGAACACATTGTCTTTCACATTTTCACATTGGCATATTTTTCTACTAAATTCTCTCTACCAAAATTTATGGCATCAAAAGTTTTTTTTTCAAAAATTTATGGCAATCCTCAAAAACATAGCCATATAGAATCATAGTCCATGACAAAAATTATTATTGCTTGTTGTTGGGTTTATGAGTAAATGTATACGCTAATGTTGGATTTGGGAAGAAGAGTAGATAAGAAATGGATAACTGGTAGTTGTTTAGCATCTCTGTTATTTTCTCTCCTCATTAATGCCTCAACAGAAACCAACCATATTTGGATTTCCAAACTAAGATTGAATTCTGTCTCATAAAATCTAAATTTATGACCTACTTTTACATCCTAGAATTATATGACTTCTCTAATTATTTGGAGAACTTTTATTTGCTTGACCTCTGAATCAGTTCTTTGTATTGATCATCTTTCTTCCTTTCTAGATGTTCATGTTCATGCTCTGTTTTTGGTCCACTTTCTCCCACAATTCTGAATTCCTTCTTGTACTCTGAGTTGGTCTCCATTAGTTCTTCCTTACCTCCCCAGGCCACCCTTTTAACACAGCTTCTATCATGCTCAAAATTCTGACTCCAAAGTCTTTCCTTATCTTTGAATCTATTAGCTCACTTGTTCATTCACTTATTCAATAACACTGACACAACAAATAATCAACAAGCTTTTCAACTTAAATCTTCTCAACATTTCTGTCTTGGTGTTTCCAAGAACCACACATTCAATTTGTTTCACATTAAACTCATTTTATTTACTTCCAATTCCACTTCCATTTATGTAAACATATTTTTATGTATTATTATCATTCAAAATCTTCCATTTATGGTATTGCTTAATTTAAAATTCTTGGGGATTTTCTGGGTTTATACATTTTCCTTATATCTTAATTCCAGTTACTATCTGAATTATTCAAGTTTGCTACTGTGGGAAACTCATTTGTCTCCATTTTTACTGGAACAAAAGTCTTAATTAAAGTAATGAACTAATTTTAATAGTTATAGCATATAGTTTTCACTAACAAATACTAAAATTACTTTATATTAACAGAGCAGAAACAGACTAAATCATTAATATGTTATTGAACATATGTAGAGTTTAAAATTTAAAATGCTCACTTTGAACAATAAGTCAACTAAATGTTAAATAAATTAATGAGGACTTTAATATAGCTTGAAGTAAGTTTTTTAATTTGTAAGTTTTTAAAGTATATCTGAGGCTGAATAAGTACAAAAAAACTACAAGCACAGCAAAAATGTGTCTAAACTTTTATTCAGTATCTTAGAAATTCCAGTTGGAGGTCTCATTATTTAATGCAAAGGGCTTTGAAAGTTGAATATGAGAAAAAATGATGATATTTTACAAGAGGAAGAATATTTATGATACCACATCACTGCCCAAGGACAGATTTTAGAGCATCTCAAATAGGTTGATTAATGAAGAATTTAAAATCTGATTGTGGCTAATCACTTCAGGCTAACTGGTCTCTATCTTTGGGTTTCTGAAAAGGAGATTTTCAACTTTAAGTAATATCAACTGAATGAGAAATCATATGCTTATTCCACTACATCTATTTTATGATTTAATCACTTTTACATCCTTGGGCCACTTAATTAACAATATATTAACTAAGGCACAATAGGGACCATGAAAATATGGTATGTATTTTTCAAGCATGCCTAACATATCTATGAGACTGCTTTTCCTCAAGGTTTTCTACATCTAAAATTATCTATTCCAATTCTCTGCTAGAATTCTGCTCATCTCTTGTCATAATTTATATGTCACCAACTTTTTTGATGCTATCCGATATCAAAACATCTGTTTTCACAATACTATAAGTATATACTTGTCAATGTGAAAATATTATATGATTTTATAACTACTAATATGTCAACTATATATTACTCTCTCAAATTCTTCTTACCTCTCCATTAAAGTATGAGTTTCTTGAAGTCAGGGTACACAACTCCTTTAGGTTTATATTATCAAATAACACAGTGCCTTGAATAGTATGGAGAAATTTCTTCTATAATGCAAAATATTGGTTTAGTGCAACATAGTTATAAGCTGGTGCTCAGAAAGACTGAACTGAATTTATATTTTCAACGCATGTATACTCTGGGCTCAGTTAAATTTCATAACTTGTTCATTTACTGTTGCCATTCAGAAAGATGTTAAGGCTTTTCTTTCTGCTTTAACATACATATATTCTATGTATATCATGAAATATCAATGCTATACACAATTTCTCATTGGTCATGATTATTCATAATTTTAAAAACAGAAAAAACAAAATGGAGCCATATATATGCTATATATAGCATATATATGCTATATATATTTTTTATCTATCTATATACTATCTAAATACTTTATTTCTATATTGTATCTCTATTTACCTGTGCAGAATGGAAAAGAGCAGTTTTCTCATACCATCTCCTACACAGTAACTGTCCATTCAAAATACATTTGTAGTTTTCCTTCAGTGACCAATATTTTATTCCTTCTTGCATCCCCAAAAGCCTTTTAGTTAATTACTGTCCACATTGTCTCACTTGTTTTTAATGTAATGAATGAGCCCCATGGAAAAGGCAACTGTCATTAAAAGTATTTTTATAACTGTGTTTTCCTTCATTCAAAACATGCAATCTTCCCACTACCTTTCACACAACAATCACCTGGGTTGTATTTTTTCAAGTCTAGAATATAGGAAACATGGATATTTATTGAAGGTAAGGAGCTAAGAATTTTAAAGAGGCAATTTCTGGAAGCTGGGTGAAAAATGAGTTAAGTGTCAACATAGTGCTGTGCTGGCACTCTAAGATGCATGATGTGGTTCAATTCTATTTGAACAGGCTTCAGGGGCCTGACTCTCAATAAGGAATTGTGGCAAAATGGCTGATTTCATTTGTTTCCCAAAGATTGTTCCTTTTGTAATTCATCCTTGTATAAAAACACTGCCATCAACACTTCAAAATATTTATAATTTAGAACATTAAAATATAATTTCTTTCTACATTTTGATAATTTGGAATAAGCCAAGAATTTTGATTTCTTAGAGCTGACAGTTTAAATCTACTAGATAAAACTTTGTATATTTCAATATCCCTGAATTACTCCTGTAAAGACTAATGTTTAAGCTCAAAGCATGGCTTAAGGAAAAGTGATGAACCATGAATCAATCATTTCGAGAAAAAGACAATGAAAATTAAAATTAAGTCTTTAGACTATTTTACTGCAACTGGGGAGATAGATATGTTAGATATAAAATCTAACAATTAAATATTTACACTTTCATTTCAAAAAATTCTTTTATACTTTTGTTTCTTTTTTATATTCACTAATTGTATTATATTATTTATATTATTTTATTAAATTTCAGCTTTGGGACTGAGTTGGGAAAATTAATTCTTCAAAGCAGATAATAAGAGAGGTTCTCAATTCTGGAAAAGTGGTTTCTCAAAATTGTTTTTGAAATATTACATGGAAGCTCTATCTTTGAAAAAAAATGGAGTTAGCCTGAGGAAGTATATACGCTCAAGATAAAAATATGACTCCATTTTTGCTAATGGGGATTAAGTGAGGGACCCACCAACAGGGATACAGAGCATTACAATGAACAAATACAGGGTGAACAACAGTGTTTCAGACTGTAATATTGTTGGGACAGTGTTGCATAATAGTAGACAATAAAATTACAGATATAATTTGCAAGATAAGATATTAAAGATATAGTGAATATTAAAGAAATTACTGGAGAATACTCTTGATCTAATTTGGTTTAGCATATGCATTATTTCTGGGTATTTATTTTACTTCTATTTCTTAGCTCAAAATTTCAATGTTTTTATTTGAGAGTCTTTATAATATTCTTTAAGAAGTCTGCAACTTTTTAGATGATTTCAATATCTGATTCATTTCAGTGTTTGTATCAATTGTGACTTCCAAATCACCTTGTGGTTTTCCTTGTTACTGATCTGATGGGTGATTTTCAATTAGACTTTTGCAATTTTAGCTGTCATTTTGTGAAACTCTTAAGTCTTTTTAAAAATATCTTATTTTAGTAATATCTTATTCCAGCTAATAGGACCTATCCTAATGTTGATCATAGTTCTAATGCCAATCTACTTTTTTAGAATGTTCTTTTATTATTTTGGTCTAGTTTATGTGATATTCATAGGATTTCAGTCAATCCGTAGTGGTGATATCTGAGACTGGAGAAGTTTCCTCTTTTTTCTTTGGGTGGGCAAAAGTGTTTGCTATCCTATTTGGATGGTTTTGTGGATGGTTACCTCCCTAATGCAGAATCTCACGTGATAGGACAAGGCCTGTGTAGGTGACTTTCTGTTGCTAGGTTGGATGTCAGTCAACATTGGATCTGGTTCCTTTCTTCTGCTGAGTGTGTAAGATGCTCTGTCACTGAATTGTTCCTCTATCTTAAAGTAACAAAACAATTTACCATTTCTCCTCCTCCCATCTTTTAAAGTTTTCTTTTGTGCTTAGTTGGAATGAGCAAGGAGAAATAAGTATCATCTAGCTCAGACCACAAGTCAGCTTTTGTATGTTGACATTTAATAGTTGAAATTCTTCAGGATTAAAGATACTGCTGGAACTCTTATGCAGAATTATATATTACCTTAGTATGAATAAGTGTCTTTGTATCATTAGGTGTCCATCAAAAGACACACACACACACACAGACAAATACACATACACACACACACACATACACAGATACACAAGTTACTTTAGCAGAAAGAATTTGTTATATAGATTTCTGCATGAATGAAAGGGAATAAGGGAAATAAAATAAAACATACAATAAAGGAACAAAGTACCTCCTAACACTACGACTTTGTTCACATAGGGGAAGAGTTTAGAGTTATCAGAATTTAACATTCTGAAAGAAACACATGGAATTGGGACTCAAAATTTTCAGAAGCAGTTCTGATGCTGCTATATCTAACCAAGATGAGTATTGGAAAGGAACTGGTTAAAACTACTGCTTCTTGATCACTGTAAAGGTGAAAGAAAGACATTATTAGGACAAAACTAACAGCAATAGTTTGCAAACAATAAAAGATTAAATTGTATGTCTACTCAAACTTTTTGAATTCTTGCTAGTGTTCCCTGTGCAGTAACAATCAGGAAGCCCAGTTATAGGAGAAATATATTTTGTAAAATTTGAGTCCTAGCTCAATGTCCCATAACAAAGAAGCATAGATTTATACTTGAGAGTTTCATCTTTTAACCATCTTTTGATGGCTCAAACATGGCACATGACAATGTATTATGGAAATCAATGACTAAAACTTTTCCTTCAAAGTAGAGAAATTCAATATCCTCAGAAAAAAAGCAAATTTTACATTGCAGTCTTCAAAACATACTTCTTGTCATTATAGACAGCATATGAATTAGCCTATACTTTATCTTTCTCCATTGATAGAAACAGTTACTTTATACATGCACACATTAATGAAGGCATTAAAATAAATAAATATTACTATTTTGCTTTTACTATTCATATGAAATTAATGATGCATGAAGTTATATTCTAAAGAGATTAATATATTTTAATAGAAGTCACACTGACTAGTGTCTACATTTGCATTAGGAAGATTTATGACATTGACTTTCTCTAATATTTGATATATAATCTTAAAGAATAAGTAACACATAAATGGTATTTTCAATTTTAAAATGAATAAAAGTTATTTTAAGCTAAAAACTTATTGTTAGATGTAGCTATGCAAATAGAACACCTGGAATAACAAAAAGCAAATATTGATCTATTGTAATTTTTTTCAGGAATACTTACCCAAAGAATTAAGAAATTGTTGAGACTTCCCACAGCTTTGTGCACTATGCCACCCCAACTAATTTTCAAATATTATTGAAATAATAATCAAACAATTGCAAAAATGTTACTGGGATAATATATTTCAGTCAAGTCTTTCATTGCTTAAACTTCAGTAAAGCACTAAAACTCAAAAGTGAGTACTAACTTGTTAGTTATTCATTCAAGTTTATTTGTAGCTAAATATAGGAACTATAACATGATATACTTCAGATTTAAGAAATCTTAGTTTCCCAAGGCTTAAATAGTCTATGAATATTAACAAAATTAAATTAATGATAATGGTAAGTGCCTAAATTTATTAGTCCCTCTCCTATTGCTACTGTGGATTGAACTGAGGTGTCCTTCACTATTAAGCTATATCCTCAATCCGTTTTGTTTTACTTTTCATTTTGAGATGTGACCTGGCTAAATTGTGAAACTGGCCTGGAAATTGTGGTCCACCTGCCTCAGCCTCTACAGTCTCTGAGATTAGATTCATGCATAGCTATGCCTGGCATACTTTTATTAGTTCTTGCACAATGTAAATCATTATTCTTCCCCAATAAAATGTGCATTCTAGGAATGAATACTTATCTGCCCATTTTTCAGCTGAAGAATACTTGATCATGCCTAGGGAGTCCTCAAAAGAAAGCTGTTAAATAAAGGAACAAATGAGTTAACTAAAAATTTTATTAACCTGGTGACAGAATACCAAGGAAAGGTATTTCAAAGAATCATCTTTTAGAAATGTGGAGTGTTTTATGTCATACAGTGCTATTTGAGATTGTGTTGGGTGGGGGCTAAGACCCTGGGAACCAGATTTGAGATCCAGACAGGTGGCAGAAATTACAAGAAGCAGACAGAAGACATTCTTTATCCAGAGGTGTTAGCCATCCCCAGCTTCCAATCCCTTTTAGACCCAGTCAGTTCCATTTAGCCCCCCAAGCTATTTCCACAGGTCCTTTTTATATGTAAGCAAGACAAAGAAGGCAAAATGCCAACAGGTACCATAAAAATAATAGTTTATGACTTTGAGTATATAGACTGAATCAGGATGTTCATGAAGTTGGCCACATATTAAAAGTATAGCCCACTAGAAGCTTTGGCAAGGGAAACTAACTATAGCCAATATGGGACTGCTATATTAGTAAATCTAAAGACATATTTACTACTCTTTATTTTATTTAATATGATCTGTAATATGTCCAATTTCACAAATAAAATACCATACATTTGCTCTGTTTGGCATGGCTTTTTTTGTGTGTTCCATATTACATGTTCTTCTTAAAACTCTGTTTCCAACATAACTATGATGAAGTTATATGAATATATGAATCGTCTGCCCAAATTACATATCTTGAAATTCTAACACCAGAGGCAATGATATTAGGAGGCTGATCTTTTGTGGAGGTAAGTAAGTCATGAGGCAGATCCTTCCTCACTGAAATGAATGTCCTGATAAAAGAAACCACAGGGAGATACCTCGTCCTTTTGCCATGTGAGAACACAGAAGTTTCCAACCATGAGGAACAAAGACTTTGCCAGACACCAATTCTGCTAGCCCCTTGACCTTGGACTTGCAGTCTATGAAAAATAAATTTATATTGTTTATTAGCTATCCAGTTTTTTTAGAGTTATATGAACAGTCAAAGAGAGCACTATGTCATACTTGAAGAGTATGTAACATGGATGCTTGTTCAAAGTATAATCTGGTCCCAAGAGCCCCTTGTCCATCTATAAATAATTCACATTAAATTATACTTGGTTCCTCTTCCATTGCTGTGCCTTTTATTCATTGGCTGGTTTCTTACTTCTCTCTCCTTTTGATTAGAGTACTCATGCCCTTCTAAGGTGATATTCTCCCTGGGTAATCTTGATAGAGAGGACATAGCTTAGATGGATATGTCAGTACAAATAATCATACAATGATGAGAATATGGAGATTTGTGAAGGCCTTTTTAATTAAATTCATGCAGCATGTCATTTGTGTGAATATATTTGAATGAAATGTTACTGACATCCTCCTTTTATATGTGTTTCTCAGTTTTCAAGGGCTTAAGTGCATTCTCTCCTAGTTACAATTCAGATGGAGAAGACCACTTTTTCATAAATACTAGAAATTGACTAACTGTTAACGTCTTATTGGTCTAACATCTTATTTTTATCAGAAAAATTTTGTGAATGTTTAGTCCCTTCTTTATGCTCTGAAGGGCAATATCCATTGCCAACTACAGATGCATTCATCAAACTAAAAAGAAAAAGAATGAATTCCACTCACATGGCCCACTTCCAGATGTGTCTTTTTCATAGTCCCATACGGGATCATTTTTCATTACACTGTGCACAATGTGACCCATTAATGGATTTTATGATTTGATTGCTACCCCTACTATGTTGACTCTAATGGAAAGATAGCAGTGGAAGTCAATTCTCTTTTTATTCCTAGAATTATATTTTGCAATTCAATCATAATCTGAGTATTTATATCATAAAAATAAAGCTATGAATTAATTTCCTCAGCAATTATTTTCAAAATGTGCTATATATTATTGATTTCAAAAGTTTTTCTTTGAATTGGTTGTTTAACATTTAAGATAAATATACATCTAACTATTTATATGAGAGAAACAACATACATTGATGAAAGCTCAAACAGAAAATAATACGTTTCTCCTTTATTATTATTATTAATTTTCTTTACAACTAAGGTATGTTTCTGAGACCAGTGTGAAGTGACTGTGCCAAAGTTAGTTACCATAGCCAAATAAATAAATTGGGATAAGAAGAACTTGGTTTTGCAAAAGCAGGAAGAAGTGTGCAGTTGTTACAGTTTGACATAGTTGGACAGTATAAATTTTATGGCAATAGTGACATTTGAATAGGCACTGACAATATAAATAGAGCTATCCAGGTGGGTATGTCAGGGAAAATCATTTCAGGTAAAAGGAATTGTATACTGAAAGGCCCCAGGCTCTGTGAGAGAAGCACTTATGTGGTGGTTCATGTGAGTAGTATCCGTTCACAGGAGTACTACATAAGCCAATTCACAAAGGACATTTTGTTTGATGCTTCATCTTTTGCTCTGAGAATGATGAGACATCATTATTAGATGTAGATTAGAAGAGTTACATGACTCAACTCACATGTTAAAAATTCAATATTATTATTCTATTAAAAGCACACTGTTGGGGACAAGGATAGAGAAGTATAGAAATTTCAGGTGGTTATTGCATATAATATATATATATATATATATATATATATATATATATATATATATATATATGTGTGTGTGTGTGTATATGGAGATATATATATCTCCAGGGTATTGGCTCTGTATGGAAAAATACCTTTCTAATTCTAAGAATGCAAGATAACAGTTTTCTTTCAGCACATAGGCTGCCAAAAACCCTCTTACACAACTGAATGGTGGAAATAGTTTTGACAAATTGGAATTGGAAGAGGGCTCTGTAAGACAGCAGTTCTTCAAGTAGTAATTGTGAAAATAAGTGGAACATTGAAACGAATGCAACATTGAAAGAGACTTTCAAGGTGGAATCAGGAAGCTGTTTAAGAAGTCAGAATGTATGCATGATGCTAAGTGCTGCCCGGAGTATAAACTTTTGTCACCTCCACACTTTGACCAGAGGCATCAGAAACCATCTGAAGACTGAAACATTTACTTTATCTCTATAGCCTTAGAATGAGATTTCTGCATTTTAGACATGTACAAAATAATTACAAATGGAAAGAATTATTCCATAGTTCACTGTTGTTCTGTCATGTTACATTTTATGTTTATATATTTCTTATTCAAACAACCAAGACATAAAATTCAAGTAAACATTTAAGTTATTTTAATATTAATATTAAAAAGTTATTTTTTTAATTCAAGGAGAACCTGCTTACAGTGGAGTGTGTATGTGTAATTACATAGCTCAATAATTAGCAAAATACAGAGCCAAGCTTCATTCTGATATTTGTCTATTCACATAAAGTTTTATTGGAATATCATACATCTGCTTATTTATCCACATAGCTTATATGCTTTAACAGCAGAGTCGAGAGGATGTGGCATAGACTATCTGACTTACAATGCCCAAATTATTTACTCTCTTTTGTTTTACAGAATGTGGCTGACCCCAGGTTTTTCTCAACATTCTAGCAGTAGCTTCTTCTGTGACCCCTTGACAAAGAAAGTTCAAGCAACTTCATTTATTTAAAGTTCATAAAATCTGTTATGCTAAGTATATTTTGTCTTTGCTTATACTTTTTCTTCTTAATGAAAATTATCCTATTGTTCACCTTTTGTGGTTAAATTATTTGTCAAATACTTACAATGTCTTTCTTAAAAAAAAACTTCTCCTTTCCTTATTCCAGGAAGAATAATACCTGTTTCATTATGAAACATATCCTTACTTATAATCTTATTTTAAAGTCTTTGAATTGCATTTTAATGTCTTGTGTTGAGGACCTTACTTCTAGACCAGAAACCTCCCTTAGGCAAAAATTGTGTCTTATTTGCCAGTAGGTTATGTATTTTTGTTTTTAATTTTAAAGACTTAAGTTTATCTCTAAAACATAATGGCCTAGAAATATACAACTTTGAATCAAATTAAAAACTATTTTAATGTCATCAAGTAGGCTAGGGAGAAATGAATAGTAGGTAAAATATATTCTAATAGATAAATCTATGGAGGGAGCATAAGATAAAATATCTCTTACCACATCAAGTAGCAATGGCAGTAGTACCATGAGCCAGATAATAAATTTCTAGGACTATTTTACTTGAAAACTATAACTTTCATTATTCATAGTCTTCACTGAAGAAAGAGAAAACAGTTATTTTTTTTAGAAGTCAAAAAAATTTTGTACAACTATGAGATTTCAAATTTATATAAATCTAAATTTAATACTGACAGGTTTAGGAACAGGATATGGCTTATACCTGATTTTCAGTTGAAAACCAAAAATTTAAAAATAGGTGCATGTTGAGAATTTATATAAAAATATGCTTTGGGCAAAAGAGAAAATCATTACAGACATTTTGACATATTTTTATTGATGAGTTTTGCTGATTACTTCACAATGAATTTTGTTATGTTGCCACAATTTAAGGTTCTTGAGGAATTTCTTTTCCATCACTTTTCTAATTTATTGTTTAAGACCTTCTAAAGACTTTATTCCAAAGTTCATATTTCATTGCCTTACATACAGTAGGAGAAAGAAACTGTTTATTTCATGGCTTATATTATGAGCTATTTCATGTTTGACAATATATTTTAATTTTAACAATATATTTTTAAGTACAACTGTTAAAAATTGAGTGACAAAATTTATTCAGTAATTATATTTTTAAAGCTCATTAGGTAAATGTCAAGATTTTCCTTTACTTTTATTCTCAATAGACAGACATCTTGTCTCATAATCTTTCCTCATCCCCTTTTTGTCACTATATTAAATTCTATTTTTCCTATGAGATAATAAAAAGAATATGTTAATATGTATGTATATATAAAATTTATAGTAATGTATTTTTAAATATACAGATACAATGGTTTTGATGAATACATTATTTCCTGAATATACTAAAATACAATTTTATACATTTAAAATAAACCACAGAGCCATAGCTGTGCTATTGAATGCAATGTCACATTGCTAAAGAAAGTTCTATTACTTATATGCTATTATGACCTTAGCTAAGTTATTAAATTTTGTGAGACTAAAATGGTTTAATTTTATGGCCTCCCTCATCTAATGGTGGTAAAGATGAAATCAATTGGTACATACAAAGCCAGTGAGTGTACACAATGGTAAGTGTTCATCAGTTAACAATAAAATCAGTGTAGAGCTCAAGTTCATTGAAATCTAGAAGGATCAGACCATTGTAGGAAATAGACATGAAAACTTTTCTCTAACTCGCTCATTAAATTTATTTACCTTTGCTGAAGTTCTTTAATGTAATATTATAAAACAGCAGATAAAAGTAGTGTTCTCTTAAAAAATTTCACTGCTTCCTGAAATTTAATGTGCATATTTTGCTTTTCACATTTTTGAGCTTAATAAATATGCTATAACATATATGTTATAGGCAGTATGTGTAATATATTATATATATATATATTTACATACACATATATAACTAAAAGTTATACTTGATGCAGCTATGTGAATTTTAAGGTGTTTTTAACTCTTACATAAATCTTTCTTTTAATTCATTCAGTTTCATATTTATGAAGATTGTTATTCTTTCCTTAAATAGGATTTCATTTTGTATTTTATTTTATATTCATTATTACTTAAGTTTCATGATTTATTAATTTTTTATTAATTCCTTTTTATTTCCTAATAGTTTGGAAGTTACCATTCTAATTTGACATTTTATGTAAATATACTGTGCATATCTTTTTTATAAAATAAAATCTAAAATATAGTATTATTTATTTCCACTTCACAATACAAAAAATAAAAGTTTGTTAAGAGAGTAGAGAAAAAAAATCACCTTCTGCCTTTCAGTTTATTTATATACAATTTTCCCAACTTATTTCAACACTCCAAATTAAACATCTGCATAATGCCAGAATGGATATCTTCTTCATCATCATTACTTTTTAAAATAAATATTTGTATATACCAGAATGTTTAAAATCTTTCCTCAATAATAATAACTATATCATTTCTTCCTCAACACCTTTGTTGTAGTGAGTGCATGAATAATAAATATATTACTATTTCTTCATTTGTCTATTTCAGCCTCATGAAAATATTCTCTTTTGCTATAAATTTCTAGATTGGTGTGTTCCATTCATATTTTGATTAAAAGATAGTATTCCATTTTTTTAATGTTGTTTATTATTATCTGACTGGCAATACTTTTATGAAAAAAATCTGTTTTGTCCTTTGGTAAATATCATGACCTCAACTGATTTCCTGTTCTCAAATGTATGTACTGAAGTCTTAAATTCCAAAAAAAAAAAAAAAAAAAAAAAAACACTTGGAAGACAATGCAAGAAGGTTAAAGGAAAAATAACAGGGCTGCAAGACTCTTAATCCAATCAGTAATTAGATCCCCTGATAGGATTAATTGAAGTGATAGGGTATGGCTGGAGGAAGTGGGAATTGGGGTGGGGCTATGGGGTATATATTTGTACCTAGAGGGAAGTCTCTCTCTCTCTCTTTCTCTGCTTTCTGATCACCATGATGTGAGATGCTGCCCTCCAACACCCTCCCCTGTCATGAGCCCTGAGGAATGGAGCTAACCTTCTATGGACTAAAATCACTGAAACCCTGAACCCTCAAATAAACTTTTCCTCCTCTACAATTGTTCTGGTCAGATCTTTTAGTCACAGCACCAAAAATATGACTAAAACAGTTTGTTTAGTCAGCTTTTTCACCACTCTGACTAAAAGACCCGGCCAGAACAACTGTAAAGAAATAAAAGTTTATTCTGAGGTTCACTCTTTCAGAGGTTCGAATTCATAAAAGGCTGGCTCCATTCCTCTGGGCTCAAGGTGAGGCAGAACATCATAGTGGAAGAGAGTGGTGGAGGGAATCAGTTCACTTGGTGATCAGAGACTCCACTTGCAAATTACAAATATGTACTCCAGAGCCACAACTTAATTCCCACCACCTCCATCCACTTCAGCTACCACTCAGTCAATTCTTATCAGAAGATTAATTCACTGATTGGGTTAAGACTTTCTCAACTCAATCATTTCTTCTCTGAACCTTCTTGCCTTGTCTCACACATGAGCTTTTGAAGGACATTACATCTAAACTATAACATGGATAATAGGGTGGTTCTATTCCTAGGTCTTTGAGAAATCTCCATACTGTTTTCCAGGGTGGTTGCACTAATTTGCGGTCCAGTCAACAATGCACAAGTGTACCTTTTCCCCACATCCTTGCCCACACTTATTATTTGTTTATTCTTGATAATCGCCATTGTGACTAGAGTGAGATAAAATATCAGTCTAGTTTTGAAGCAGTAATTCTTTCATATAAAGAGATACGAAGTCTATGTGCACACAGAGGAAAGAACATGTGAGGACATAGTGAGAAGGTGGCCAACAGAAAGCCAACAGAGAGGCCATAGAATGAAATCAGCCTTACTAAAACCTCTATTTTGGACTTCCAGCCTTAGAATTATGAGAAAATAAACTAGTTTTTCAAGCTGCCCAATCTGTGATATCTTGTTATGTCAGCCTTTGCAAACTAACACATTGACTGTTTTCTTTCAAACTTTGAAGTCCCTCAAGAGCTTTATCAAAAATGCTGTCATGTATAATTTTATGATGCATGTAGGAGTTAGTGGTCTATTCTATATGGATTTAAATTTATTTCACTGCTATATGTTTCATGGATTTTCTTTCTGTAATGGATTTTCTATGGTTGTCTCATATTCATCTTCTAATTGATTTTCTCTCTCACAAATATTTAGTAATCAATATACTTATTGAAACTGTCCTCTAAGTTTTATTTTAATGATTATACTTCATCATTCCTAGAACTGCTATTTCTTTCTCAAATCTGTTCTCCTTTGTCATAACATATCATTTTTACACTGTGGATTGCAAGTTTTCCTTTCTGATTTTGAGCCTTTCAGACATGCACATATTAAAATTGCCATTCACATTGTTGCATTGTTCAATCTTCAGATGTATATTTTGCCATTTGTTACATCTTCTGGCTCTATTTGCTGCTTATGCTATCTCTCAAAGCAAATGGGTTGCTTTTATGCTTTTAAGTATTAATACATGTGCATATGTGTTCGTGGGCTGAGATTTTCTTAATGTGATTTTTTTTCCTACAAGGGGTCATAACTATCTAGACGGGGAATTTGTACATATGGAATAGTGTTTATTGTTGGGCTGTAGGAGATCTAAATAATTTTTTAACTGCACAGAAGTTAACTTCTTAGCTCAAGGCTGATCAGCTTTACAAATAGAAATATGTATCTAGCCAGTCATGGTGATGCTTTCCTGAAATCCCAGTGACTAAGAAGGCTGAGGAAGGAGGATTGCAATTTTGAGAATAGCATTCCTAACTTAAAGAAACTCTGTCTTTAAATAAAAACAAAGTAGTGTTGGGGATGTAGCTTAGTGGTAAAGAACCTCCAGCTTTTATTCCCAGTAAAACAAAATAACAACAAAACACCTAGCACACCTTTGAGACAGAGGCATTGGGTTTATATTTCCATAGAAATTCCTTCTATACCCACTACCACTAGTAGATGGCTAATTTATGTGATGATTTTTTGCACTGGTGAGAAGGATATTTCAGTTCTTAATACACAAACAGAATTAATCTCCCGGATATGTCAAGGATGTTTAATTTTCCACTGGGGAAGACCGGAGAGACCCTGAGATGCTGAAAGCATTGTTCAGACACTGCATCATTGTTATTCTTACGTGAACATTAAAATGCGTGTCCCAGTCCCTAAAGTCAATATCCAGTTTGAACATCACAAGATTGAACATCTTTCATGTGCTTTTATGGATTTGATTAGGTTGTCTTAATTCTAATACCTACATATTACCTTTATTTTACCTTGTATTAAAACTTAGTCAAGAATACAAAATGCTATACTTTGAGAATTTTTATATGCTTAAAGCTGAACAGGTAACTTCTCATGTCAGCTCTGCCTGCCATATGAATGAAAAGTTTCCTTTCAAACTATCAAAGAGGAAATAGGTTTTAGATAAATTATACTTAAAGGCTAAAAATAATAAGATTTCCTACTAGTTTTTAAAAGAATTATTCTAAAAGAATACATTGGAAGAGTTGTATATATTCTTTAAAAAAAAGCCAAGTACCATTTATTAGTAAAGGTTATTAAGAAAACTATAAAATTTTTGTTTAAAGAACATCAAGAAAATGATTTGGAAGGTACTGAAGAATTGTCACAGTACTACAAAACAAAATGTCTTTTTTCCTAACAGAATAAAGAGGAGAAACTGAACATTGAAGTTATGATTTAGAATATTAAGTGAAACCTACCTGCAAATTTGTATTTAGGGACCAAATTAAGTCTCTCTTTTTGTTTGGGGCTTCCATTTTCATGTAATTTTGTTGCCTCTTTATATTTTGTGTATTTTATATTTTTTTCTTATCTTATTGTATTTAGAACTGAAAAATAAAAATATTCACTAAGGTCACATTGTAAAATAATGTTACATCATTTTTTTCCAAAATTTCTGTATCATTGCACCGATTATATAATCATAATAAAATTCATGAATTTAAATTTATATAGACTTTAGATTCTTATTTGAGCTTGAAGGATAGCAGGGAATTAAAGAATACTAAGATGTCCTATGGTGTACTGGAGTTTTCTACAGAGAGACAGAACTAGTAAGACATGTTAGAGGGGGTTTATTAGAGAACTGGCTGGTACTTTTATGGCCCCTGAGAAGTCCACTACCATTTGTCACAGGCTGGAGACCCTGAGATGCTGAAAGCATTGTTCAGTCCAAGTTCCAAAGCCTCAGAGGTGGGAAAGGCAATCCCATGATTGCCTATGACAATTGGTTCAAGATTAGTATCCTGAGTACCTATTGAGGAACCACTGATATGAATGTGGGAGTCCCAAAACCAGAAAGCCTGGAATTCTGAGGGCCAAGGCTGGAGACGAGCTCATTTCGGCTCTAAGGAGACATACAAATTCACCATTTGTATGTTTGCTCTCTGGTCCTCCTGACAAGAGAATGGTCCTACCCACATTGAGGGTTTCAAATGAGACCCATAGACTGAATTAATACTAACAATGAACAAAAAGCAATAGAAAAATATACTCATGATTGGTTTTAGAGAACTTGTTATGAGAAGATGTACTTCACTTTCTCAGCCCAAAGTCTAGAAAGCAACATAGATTATTATGACACAGAAAATATAATGCAACACTAATATTTAATATTATAAAAAGTCCAAGAGAAGAATATTAGTCAACCACCAAAATGTTTAAAGTTCTATTCCTCAGTTTACACGTATTTCCTTGCATTTCCCAACTTATCTCTTTATTTTGCATAGATATGTGACCTATAATACTCTCTCAACAAATATTCATCATATGACTGCTATGTATATGGCTCTGGTGATATAGTGCAGAAAAAGGAAAAAAAATAAATAAATCCCTACATAAGCTTTAACATTGATGATTAGGAACTCTAATTTCAGGTGTTCAACAGGAATGACTTGTAGTAACATGTTTTAATTATATGACTGTAAGTAAGGTACTTCATCTAATACAGCTCAATTTCCACTTTCTAAACTGTGGATGACAATTTTATCTACACATGTTCTCAAAGGAAATGAATAATGACTATACCCTCAATGAGCTCAGAATGCCACCTGCAAAGTATGGAAAGTCATTGTTAACTGTCATTTGTTCATCAGCTGTAGCTAAAACTGTTGTTCTCTGTATTATACCATATCTGACTTAATGTTATGCTCTATCTGACTTTGCCCACACTTCTATCATTTGTACTTTTTATGATGATGTATCTCGGGGATTACTGGTTTTTCAGGAGCTTGTCAGAATCAATATTAAAATAATAGCATCCACATATCTATGAAGATTAGGCAAAAATGGAAGGCAATTTAGTCTGTCCTCATATCAGATTTTATTTGTTGTTCAAAGAAAAAATCAATTTTCATCTTTATCTCTGTAATGTGTGTAGCTAGCATTTAATCAAATCATAGAGGTCTTCACCATTCTTGACAACATTTATATGCTGCTCCTTGCTCTTCATTCTGCATGATTGGGCTTGGAGATCACCTGGGCACCATTCTTTACAGAGGGGCTGTTATGTATAATATAATGCAGTTTGTCTTCTATTATATATTGTCACTGCCAGAATAATCCTTGTTACTTTATAACTCATTTTAAAACATAAACTCATTGTATCGCCTTCTTCCGAACTCTCCTTACATTTCTCACAATAGCATCAGTTTTGATTATGAAAACAAGCCAAGGAAATGCAAAAAATAATGTAAGATCACCTCATGTGTTCCTGGTGCAGAGATCCTATTTTAAGAATTCAGTGGTGTGTTTACTTTCTCCCAGGTTGCTTCACTGATCACAGATAGTTTATGATCTGTTATGACACTTAGCTATTTTTCTGCCATAACTGTATTTCTTGTATTTTTGCATTGAAAAATTATTTTTCTCTTCATAAATGTTACCCTCATATCATCTTCACTGCATTTCTTTTGTGTGTTTTGCATTGACTAGTGTCATTGCATAGTGATTTTTATCGTCTACATTTTAAACCACCTCCCCAGATTATCTTCTTGTTTACTATTATCTGTGAGTTAATGATGGCAAAAATATCCTATCAATCTGCTTTTATAGTGTATTTTCTGTTAAATAAATCAAAGATTAACAACTAGCAATGATTAATGTTATGGGCATCATTAGTACAGTGGTCATTTAAATTAATTTCAATTCAATGGACAGATAGGAAATACTAGCTCATAGTTTTAGCATTTTTTTTTTCAGTTAAAGCTAATTTTTTTCTTTACTCTTGATTTACTAAAAATTTGATTTAAAAAAATGTCCATTGTCAGGCTGGGGTTGTGGCTCAGTGGTAGAGCGCTTGCCTAGCATACGTGAAACACTGGGTTCCATCCCCAGCACCACATTAAAAAATAAATAAACAAATAAATAAAGATGTTGTGTCCATCTACAACTAAAAAATATTTTTAAAAATTCATTGTTTGATTCTAATGCATCTTTTAAGATTTATTTTTCTTTAGTTTTAGAGACTACAATGATAGGTAAAATAATAAAGATTTGATTGTCACATGCTAATGGGGAAAAGGAGAGAAACTAGTATGAGTAGACAGAGGATTATGATGCTACCTCATTGATCTGCTAAGGTTGGCATGTTTTTGTCTTCTGAAATTCCTATGTTGGAAACAAATTTTCATTGTGACTATATTAGGATGTAGATTCTTTGGGAGATGAAGAAGTATTAAGGGAAGAATCTTCATGAATGATATTAGTGCCCTAATAAAAAGAGACACCAGGGAGTTTCTTTGCCCCAAGTAAAGTTACAAATTGAAGAGATATATATTAACCAGAAAGTGGACATTCATCAGAAACAGACACAGAATCTAGTGGCCCCCTGATTATGGACATCACAACCAGATAAAAAGATGGAAATTGTAACTACAGAATTCAAAACTTAAGGAGTGGGATGGAGTTTCATTTTTCTGATTTATTTTGTTTGAGATCAAAGTTGTTATCTGTTTACAATAAACTGTTAAACTATATGATTTTTATAGTCCTTGTCATAACAACCAAACATTGAAGATATGTAGACAAAAGGAAAGAATCAAAACTTACTACTTTAAAATATCACAATGCAAAGAAGAGAGGAAGAAAGGAAGCCTTAACCAATGAAACAATTAGAAAACAAGACACAAAATAAGAGTTTTAATTCTTTACTGGTTTTAATTAAGTTAAATGTAAATGTAACTAATTATGTTGAATGTAAATATTACATTTATACACCATAAATAAATAAAAGACATAGACTCTCTAAATGATATTGTTTTTTTGAAAAAGACTCAGCTATATGCTATCTACAAGAAACTTGCTTTGACAATAAGGACACTCATAGACTGGAAGTGAAGTAATGAGGAAAATTTTCATTCAAATGAAAAGTTAAAAAAGACCAGAAGTAGGTATATTTAGATCATTAAAAATAAACCCACCCCAAAACAGTTAAAACAGATAAATAAGAAATAATGAGATAGAGGAGTTAATTCACAAGACACAGAGACAAACCCACATAAATACAATTATCTCATACTACACAAAGGTACCAAATCATAAAGTGGAGAAAAGATAGCTGGGAAAACTCAAAGTCCATACGCACTAAAATGAAATTAAATCCCTGTCTCTCACCATGCACAAAATTCAACCCAAAGTGGATTTAGGATCTAGGAATTAGACCAGAGACCCTTTGCCTAATAGAAGAAAAAGTAGGCCAAAATCTTCATCATGTTGAATTAGGTCATGACCTCCTTAATCAGACTCCTAATGTACAAGAAATAAAATCAAGAGTCAATAAATGGAATGGACTCAAAGTAAAAAGCTTCTTTGCAACACAGGAAACCATAAATAATGTGAAGAGAGAGCCCACAGAGTGGGAGGAAATCTTTACTACAGAGACATCAGATAGAGCATTAATTTCCAGGATATATAAAAAAACTCAAAAAAACTTAACAATAGAAAAAAAAACACAATCAATAAAAGGATTAAGGAAGTGAATAGACACTTCTCAGAAGAAGATATACAATCAATCAATAAACAGATGAAAAAAATGTTCAAGATCTCTAGTAATTAGAGAAATACAAATCAACTCTAAGATTCCATCTCACTTCAGTCAAAATGTCAACTATCAAGAATATAAGCAACAATAGTGTTGGTGAGAATGCAGAGAAAAAGGTACATTCATACATTGCTGATGGGACTGCAAATAGGTGCAACCATTCTGGAAAACAGTATGGAGATTCACTAGAAAACTTGGAGTGTAACCACCATTTGACTCAGCTATCCCACTTCTCAATTTATATCCCCTCCCCCCAAAAAAAACCTTAAAATCAGCATACTAAAGTGACACAGCCACATCAATGTTTATAGAAGCTGAATTCACAATAGCTAAACTGTGGAACAAACCTAGATGCCCTTCAATAGATAAATGGAAAAAAAATGTGGTATATATACACAATGGAATATTACTCAGCATTAAAAGAGAATAAATCATGGACTTTGCAGGTAAATGGATAGAGTTGGAGAATATCATGCTAAGAAAAGTAAGGAAATCCCCCCCCCAAAAAAAAGGCTGAATGTTCTATCTGATAAGTGGAAGCTGATCCATAATATGGTAGGGAGTATGGGACAAATAGGGAAACTTTGGATTGGGTTAAAGGAGGATGGAAGTTGAGTGGGTATGGGGGTAGAAAAGATAGTGGAATAGGAAGGACATCATTACCCTAGGAAATTGTATGATTACACATATGGTGTGACTCTACATAGTGTACAACCAGAGAAATGAAAAGTTGTGCTCCATTTGTGTACAGTGAAATGAAATACATTCTATTGTTATTTATAACTAATTAGAAAGACTTTTTAAAATGTTAATATTAAAAAAATAAAATAAAATGAGCTCCCAAGTTATAGAGGGAGTTTAAATGAATATTGTTAAATGAAAGAAGCCAATATGAAAAGGCAATATACTGTTTAATTCCAATTATATGACATTCTGGAAAAGACAACATTGTTGAGATAATAAAATATGTCAGTGAATGCCAAGGATTGATAGGGGAGAAAAGAATGAAATAGCAGGGAACAATGGGGTTTTTGAGGCATGAAGCCATTCTGTGTGATACTATAGTAATGGATACATGTTAACATAATTTTGTCCACACCCATAGGATACAAAAAATCAAAATTCAACCTTAATATAAACTATGGACTTTTATAATAATGAATTATTAGTGTAGACTGATCCATGTACTACTGGTGTGGGAGGCAGTCATTGATAATGAGGGAGGCGGTGCATGAGTTGAGATACTAGGTATATGGAAAATCTGTCTACCATCTGCTCAATTTTTCCATGAATGAAACACTACTCTGAAATTGAAGTCTATTAAAATATAAAGTAAAACAAAACACTGTTATCTAAAATATACCGTATTCATGTTAATAAACAAAATGTGTATTTGTGCACCTGCAAATGGATAAAGAAAATGTGGTATATATACACAATGGAATATTGCTCAACAAATGAGATCTAAAAGTTGTGACCTTGACTAACGGTGTCTTGAATATTATTTGTGAAATGACTATAGTATACCCACCAATTTGGACTTCATTTAACAATATTCTTGAGCTGAGTGTATAACTTAGTGTCAGAGCAAATGATAAGCATATGAAAGTCCCTGGGCTCAATCCCCAGCACCACAAGAACATTCTTCTAAATTTCCAATCAAGCTATTTACAATTCTTGATTACATTTCAGTTTTACAAGCTTCTAATATAGTTTTCCTATGCATGTGTGAGATACATTCATTAGCATTGTGAACAACTGTACACCTCATCTTTATCTGCTAGTCCATTCAAAGATTTTATTTGTTTACCTAGTTCATTACAGATAACAGACATTTGTATACTTCATGGTCCAGTTAATTTAATTAGGTTTACAGATGGTTGGTTAACTTATGCCTTATTGTGAAGCTTTAGTAACTATTTGTGGACTCCTAGTAAGGGGAAGAGTTCCTACTTGAACAAAGTTAAGAACTTGTGATTTAATCCTTGCAATTTTACACATTGTTTATTCTATTTTTAAATGAGGCTGTATTTTTTTCTTAGTATTTCTTTCTCTTCATTCTTAGGCCATTATTTCTACACTCTTTATGAGTATATTTTTAAAAGAAATCAAGTGATTAAATTATGCTGTGTACATATATGAATATACCACAGTCAATTTTACCTTATGGGAACCTATAAAGTGCCACTTTTTAAAGCAATAAGTAAATAGAAGGAGGACCTGTAGAATAGTGGAGGAAGAAGAGGGGAAGGGAAAAAGGGGGGAGGAAGTAGTGAGGATTAAAGTAGAGCAAATTATATTCCATGTATGTGTCTGATGACCTCATTATGTCAAAATGAACTCATTATTATATAGAGTTGTAATGCACTAATAAAAACATTTTTTAAATAACACATAAGGATCATTGATAGCCTTACAGTGATCTCATTTCCCAAACTGGAAAATAATCTACCCAATGTTTCCTAGACCCTGAAACCTATCACTAAAATAGCAGTATTTCTCCTGCTGAGAAGAAATGCCATGGAAAAGGATGGTATCAGTGGGAACCTACACAGGTCACTAATGAAAGGCCCAGAGGACTCCCATGTGCACAGACTCCTTGAAGGATAAATGATCTACATGATATCCTAATCATCTTGCAAGATATTAAAAAATATGAGGGCAAAAAACTTGACTTCAATTTGAGTCAGGTTTATCTTCTATCATCCTAGATGAATTTGAGTTTAAATCATAATTCAACTTGAGTTATAAAAAATATTTATTTTTAAATACTTAAGCTTATGGTTAGTCTCATATCTGTTGAGAAAGAAAAGAAAGGAAGAAAATAAGGAAAATGGAAGGAAGAAAGGATGAAGGAAGAAAGGAAAGAAAAATGAAGGAAGGAAGGAAAGAATGAAGGAAGAAAGAAAAAAAGGAAGGAAGGAAGGAGGGAAGGCAGGCTGGCCAACTGGCTCTGGCTATTAATATTGCTCTCATTCCCATTATTCCCATTTTAGTTCCTATATGTTTGTTTTGTTGACAGTCTATCAACTGAAAAATAATAACCTGGTAATGACTAAATTTAGTGGTAGCGGTGTGCAGAGTGGCACATGTCTGTGATTCCAGTGATTTGGGCAGTCATGGTACGAAGATCACAAATGTGAGGCCAGCCTCAGCCTTCATCAACTTAGTAAGGCCCTTTCTCAAAATAAAAAGTAAAAAAGACTAGAGGTATAGCCAAATGGTAAAGCCCCCTAAGTTCAATTCCTGATGCAAAAAAAAATGTATACAGAAGCTTAATAATAGGAGATAAATAAGTGAACCTGCCTGATCATGAAGACTCTGAAGTACTGACAGTGCTTGAGAGGGGAAAGGAGCCTTAAGAATGAATATCTTTCAGGGGAGCAGTGCCTACATTGCTCCAGCCAGTTATTTATGGGAATGCAAATCATGTATGGCCAGATTTTTATTCTTTATTTTATTTTTTTTTCAAAGGGAGCTGGAAATGTTTCTCTTCCTTTCTAAATTTGAAATATTAAAAACACTGTTAGACCCAAAACAGAAAAATCCCACCATGTCCAATGGTTGCATCCTGTTTTGTGTATGTTTTTCCTATTTCAGAACTTAATTTTCAAACTGATGTATAGAATGGACATTTCGTAAAAGTATTTTATTTATAACAAATATATTTAAACTAAATATTGGAGAATCACCTTAAATTTCTTTGGTTGAAATGCTGAAGAGGAGGTCAGTGTTCTCATAACCCCATACCTCTCTTTTCACTATGGGATCCTCCAAAGAATAGAGATTGAAGGCCAAAATAATTTCATGTTGTTTTTAGAGAGCCAAATGAATAAATCTTTAGACTAAGCAGTTCTTCAATCAAGGAATAGAAAGTGTGTTTACTGTAGAAAAAATTTCTCATTCAATAACTTGACTGAATATTAACTTGAAACAATTTTCTTAAGAGCATATCTGATAGTTGGGTACTCTGACACATGCCTGTAATCCCAGCAACCAGGGAGTCTGAGGTAGGAGGATTGCAAGATAAAGGGCAGCTTCAACAAGGTCCCCAGCACTTTAGTGAGACTCTGTCTCAAAATAAAAAGATAAAAAGGGATGGGGCTACAGTAGTGGTAAAGTGTCCTTAGATTCAATCATGAGTGCCTTCTCCTGACCCCCAGAAAAAAGGCATTTAGGGATATATGGCAATTAAGTGATCAGGAACTAGCTACTGGTAAATTCTCAAATCCCTTAAAATGGAAGTACCTGATTTACAAAAGTATACTTTAAATATATTATTACAATGGAACCCTATCAAAAACTATAAATATTACTAAGAGGAAAAGAAAACAATATTTTCATTTATTCTTTGATATATAAGTAAATACTTTTATTATGTTTAAAAGATATACCTCTGGGTTTTATTATTCTTACCTTTTCATCAATTTGCTCTTTTCCTGTTCTATTTGACTTTCCTCACATCTTGAAAGATATGAAACAAATTCTTATTTTCATGTTTTAAAAAATGTCATGGGTTCTTTTTAGTTATACATGACAGTAGAATCCATCTTGACATAATTAGAGAAGCATGGAATATATTTATTTTTAACATTCTTTTTCTCATTGCTTCTGTACAAGGAGACTAAAAATATTATTTCCTATATTCAATAAGAAGTTCAGAGTTTCCTAATTTACTCAAGATTCACATTCAAAAAGTCTGAGATGTTACTCTACACTTTAGGAAATTAGCTGTCCTTGATTTTACATTCTAAGAACACAAAATAGTGCTGATACAGTAAATAATACATAAATTATCTGGTACAAATAATTATTGTGACTTCAGAAGGTACTCTATAATTTATTCTATTGTCTCTGCAGCCTTATAGTATCAGCAACCCTACAAATCCACATGAGTAACACCAATGATAAGGATTTCAAACAGTGGGAAATTAGGGATGATTTTATTTTATTTATTTATTTATTTATTTATTTATTAGTACTCGAAATTGGTACAGGGAATTTCACCACCTGGGTCCTTTATCACTGAGCCATATCCCCCAGCCCTTTTCATTTTTTTTTTTTTTAATTTGAGACAGCACCTCTCTAATTTGCTCAGGACTTTGCTTAGTTACTGAGGGTGGCCTCAAACTTTCCATCATCCTGCCTCAGTCTCACGAGTCTCTGGTATTATAGGTATGCACTACCACAGCAGGCATAGGGCATATTATTTTAAAATTCATCATTTTAGCTTTCAGTTCCATAGTTGTCCCCCATCTAGTACAGGCTTGATCACAACCAGGAATGCCAGACAACATTTGTGGAAAATGATTTGGAGTCCTTTCTATAAGAAATTAAAAAGTGAACCCCTGAAGATGCCAATACCGCCAAGGGATGGGAGCTGCAGGTCACAGGAGGAGCCATTCCCTTCAGTCAGGTAGTTAATTGAATTTGTATAATTCAGGTGCATGTAAATTTTACAGGATTGGGATGAAATAAATAATTCTCACTATGGCCTCTATTATTTCAGAACATGGAAAATCTAATGTCAAAAATTAAATGACTTATTTCTCTCTTTCATATTGTTAACAATAAGGATGGTTAGTAAAACATAATTGACACACAAACCCAATTAACCTTTTGTTTTTATATAATCTGTGTATGTTCTAAAAATATGGCTAATGGATTCACTCATTTCACATGGATGTTATGACAGAGGCCATATTATAAAGTAATAGGAACATTTCAATCTGATTGATGGCTACAAGTTCATTCTTAAGTTTAACTTATTATGACATTGTTCAATTGTCTCATCTTCCATTATAAAAACAGTTTTGCGTTAGTAGTGATACAAACATCTGAGAGATTTTGGTGGGTAGCAAGATTCATATTTAGTCTATAGTTCTCTTTGTATTACTAACATCTTATTAACCTACCAGTTTTTTTCCTGGTTTTAAACAGCAAGCAGAGATTTATGAAAATACAACTAAATATTATTTCAGGTTCAAAATACTAGAACCAAAATATCTGCTATATCTGCTTTCTTTTCTCTTTTTGTAGAATATTTTTGAAAACAGTACAGATACTAGGAAAACATTAATTAGCCCTTCAAAGTAATTAACAATGGTTTTTTGGAAGACACTAGTATTTTTGTGAAATATCTTAAAATCAAATTTTTTTTCCTCTTTTGATCAAAAGTATTGATTGAGTGCTGGCTTTGTGCATTTTCAGCTCCTTTCATGTAATGAAGACTGAATCTACATCTTCAACCTCAGGAAGAACATTGCCTCATGAAGGAGACAAATACATGTACAGATTCATACAGTACAGCATCCTTGGTGCTAAGAGAATAATGGGTGAAGTGATACAGTAGCTCCATGGAGACATACTGACATAGGGAATCACCAGTCATAAAAAATCATCACTTGGACAACCATTCAATGAAGGGTATTCCAACTGGATTGAAGACACAAAAGAATTAAAGGTTTTTGAGTGTTCTGAAAACTCTGAGCACTTAAATATTATACCCGGGCATCATGTGGGACTAGAAAGCTAACTGGAGCCATATTCTATACAGCCACCTCATCAGGACTGTGCATTAATTTACTTTGTGAGATTAAAAATTTAAAAAGCCTCAAGGCTTAAAACTAGAGATTCTGATTGTAATGTAGTAAGTCTAGAATATATAGTATTTAGGATTACGAGGTTTTTATTTTTTTATTTATTTTAAAATTTTTCTTCTTCTTTATTTATTTATACCCAGGGATTGAATCTTGGGTTGCTTACCATTGAGTCATGTCCCCAGCCCATTTTATTTATTTATTTAATTTTATTTTGAGGCAGAGTCTAAATTACTTGGGACCTTGTTAAGGTGCTAAGGCTGACCTTGAATTACGTGATCAGCTTACCTTAGACTCCCAAGTCACTGGGATTACAGGTGTATGCCACCATCCCAGAGGGAATCAAAATTTTTAATCAATATATTATTTTAACAACTATTGGCTGTAAACCATATCACTCAAGGATTTTATTATTTTATTATTATTATTATTATTTTATCAAGCAGGTAGCATACTTAGCTGTTTATTTTAGGATAATCATTTTGGTGTCTGTATCAGCAATGTATTGTAGTAGAAATTGTTGTGTCTGTCAAAGTGAGAAGTGATCAGTGTTAACCATCACCTAGGAACAGAAATTTGAAATTCAGGAAGTTTATAAAGATGTTATCTATAGAACATGCTGTTTTAAATGTCAGAAATAAATAGGAGTACTTCATTATTGTAATTATCTTTTGCCATGGTAGAGTTTTTTTTTTGTTTTTGTTTTGTTTGTTTGTTTGTTTATTTTGTGTTGCTAGGGATTGAACCCAGGGCCTTGTGCATGTGAGGCAAGCACTCTACCAACTGAGCTATATCCCTAGCCTCATGGTAGAGATTTAAATGTGCAATTAATCTAACTTGAAAACAATTTATTAATTAGAAATTGACATTTAAAAAGACTTGATATTTGCTTTATATTTTCTGTGTGTCACAAATTATAAAAAGGAACTATTAATTAGGTGTTCATAAGTAAAGATTTTAGATTCTAAAGCAACTAATAATTATTAGATTTATTTAGTAATAGATTATTCTGTAAATATGACTCACTCAAATGTTCAGTTGAATGAGCAGTGGACTTTATATAAGGCTGGAGACTAGGAAGGGTAAGAGATTAGATGCCAGAGTCTAATCTAAGTACTTGTAAAGAAAAAAAACACAGATTAATGACATACTGTATTTTATATTCAAGAACTAAGTAATATGTTGAGTTTGTCACCTCCATTTGAAAGAGGAAAGACTTTAGAATCTCATTATTCTCATCAGTTAATCTTGATATTGGTCTTTTTCATAAATAACTTTTTTTTTTTTTATGATCTCTGGGATCCTGCTAGTTCATTGAGCATCAGGCTTCTTTCAAAGTCTTATACGTTTCCTTATACTCTCTCAATGAGTTTCCATCATTTTACATGTCTGATATATTTGTTTTACTTCATTAAATAAGATTTTTTCTAACACTGATGCCAATAAGTAGAGAATTAGCTCCTTAGTCAATTATTGCTTGTTTGATCTCAAGTGGATATATATAACTTAAAATTTTATACAGTGAAAATACTAAGAAAAATAGTTGAGTTAACTCACACACAACCTTGTTTTCTTTTATAGCATTGTATTTCACTTTCTTAACACATCACTGTTTTACAAATAAGAAGTATATTTGTAGCTCAGTTTTAAAAACTGCAGGTTAGGATATAAAATACAGAAGGAAAACTATTTTTTTTCCATAAACTCTAATATTTTATCATAACCAAAGCTATTCTAAATAGTGGGATATTACATAGATTTAGATTTGTTGAATGAAAACTTAAGTTTTTATACTAATTATGAATGTATGAAATTTAAAACAATTCATGTCTAAATAATTGTCATTTAATTCTTATTATTGTACATTTTTAATTAAAATATAAGAAAGTTTCCCCAAATTAATTAAAGATAAAAAGTGTTTTAAAATATAAAAACCATATAGTCATCAAAATTTTAAGAAAGTCATATAAAATAATATTTCTAAAAAAAAAAGTAGCTTAACCAGATTTAATAATCAAGAGGGGAATTTTAACATCAATCAATGGAAAAGTGATATTTTTTTAAATCATACCCAGGTCATTTTTCTCTATAGAATTATGTACATATATGAAATCTTACATAGCATGATTTTAAATATATGCAGTATGTACACATTTTTCCCCAAATGCCTGAAGGAACTGAATTAGAAGCCTCACATTATATTTTTTTCTATGCTGAATTTATTTTGTTTTTCTATAAAGACTGACAGATTTTTCACTAAATATAGAAAAAACGCAAAATGAGATCCTTAACGATCTCAAATGCTTACTGCATTTTTGCTTAAATCAATTTAATGGGCCAATCTGAAACTCCCGTTAGCAGGTAAATGTTTCTTACAGGACTTTCTGAGATTGGCTTAATCTCAGTAGAAAAGCACATTCAAAAGCACTTCTAACAGAAAATAACACACAGGCTTCAATAGAGCATACAACTTCCTGTGCCCTTGCCAAGCTTTGGGATAGTCAGCTGTTAGTACCAATATTACATACTCTTCAGACTTATCAGGGGTAAGCATCAGAAGAAATATTTAATGCTGAATCTCATTGAAGACACCATGTCTGCAAAATCTATAACCAGTAAGTTACTGTCATTCATACTTTCTCCTAGAAGTTTTCCTATAAATCATCTTTACAATTATTAGGCTTTGTCCCAGAATTCCAATCTCATTTCTAATTTTGATTATAATACCCTCTTAAAAAATTAACATTTACTTATTATAAGCACCATATTTAAATTGTAAGAAACTAGGAGTATTCTGAATTATAATCAATTTATTTTTGAAATTGCATTCCCACCTTATATATTTACAAAACCATATGAAATGAAAGGTATTTTGATTGTATCACAGATCTACAAGATTACTTAAAAACAATTTGTTTCTATGACTAATAGCTGTATTATAACATATGTCATTTGCTAAATACTAAGTATGTAATAGGACAGATTCAACTACTTACGTGTTCTTATGCATATATATATATATATTTTTTTTTCTTTGTGAGATAATGCTTAAGTTCGGGGATTTAAACTTTAGGGGGCATTATTTTATAAGGTTTACTTCAAATACACTTGTAAAATATTCCCCAAATCTCATTTTACATGTTCAAATTCATGAGAACCATTGCTAATATCATGTTGGTCATAATTAGTAATGCAAAACAATTTTACTTTCTTATTATTGGTGTACTTAAACTACAGAGTTGGGAATTACGCATGAACCAGGATATTTTAAAGTATGGGAATGTAAGATTTGAACATGATGAATTAAATATAACCTCTAGAAAATCAAAATAGAAACAACATTCTTTTTATTTTTTTTCCAATAGTGAAGACGTTTCAGAAAGGTATAGAGTCAGGAAAAGAGAGACAGAATTATGGGATATATGTCATTGAGTATTAGAAAACCACTTTCCTCTCTGTTAGGGTCCTGAGTGGCATTGGACGTTTGAGATTGGAAATGGGGATAGGGTAAGTTGGGGAGAGCAGCATCAAAGCAAGAAAAGCTTCTCTAGAATGATCAGTGAAATGACTGATGTTGAGGAAAACTACTTATGAGAGTGATCTATTCTCTGAAGAATTCATGTGTTCAGGTCTGGTCACATGTGGTCATCATCAGTCTTTGTAGGAGTCAATCTAAACTGACCCACTGCCCATCATGCCATGTTAGGGTCTCAGAACAAGGGACACCAGGTATAAGGAGGTTGTTGTGGATGAATATGGTCTCATGGAGGAACTCCCCAGCAGGCAGCACCTGGAACAGCAAGAGGGATAATCCAAGGATCTGAAGGTAGGGTAAGTCAGACAAAAACAAACCTAATCAAAATACAGGAAGAGACAGAGGAAGGAAGGAAGAACATGCAAGGCCCATGTAATTAGCTATGATTTACAATACTTTGTCATAACCAATGGTTGCTTTAAAGAGCTGGCTAGAGTTCACACAGTACACATATCATGCATGTTTGCTCTTCCTTCTTAAAATGGAACTGCCTCTGCAGTCCTGCTGCTGTTCTCTAATTATTGTGTGTAGATGTGTTGTTGGTGTTGGCGCTGTTTGTTTACTTCATAGGTTCCCAAAATAATTAGAAAAAATGTTTGAATATGAATAGGGGAATTATAAAAACAGTGAATATGGCTTGTGGATTTGGGACTCGGACACTAATAGACAACTTTCAAGTGGTTTGTTACTTTATACCTAGATATATGTCTACCTTTTTTTGTTTGGAAGAAGGGATGTGGATATGTTTGGTGGTATGCATGATGTTTTGATCTTGTTTGGGTAGAAGTATTATGAGTAACGAGAGAAGAACAGGTACACATAATAATTAAAAGCTTAAATGCTTTGGACTGATCTTAATCTTTAATACACCTTCCTGATGGAATTTTTTGAGTCCCTTTAACTAGATAGTCAGTTTTTAATCATATACTCCTAGTACCAGGATATGCAATAAAGAGCAATCTATCTGGAGACTATCCAATGATCTATGTGGACTCTGTATAGTTATAAAAAAGATTTGAATCACTTGTAATTTTTTTCAAATGTTAAACTAAGAAAAAGACAGATTAGAAGAGGGAGCTATTAACGTATTAGGAGAGAGACTAATAGGAAGATATAAGACTAGAAGGCATGATGAGCTAGGTGCAAATTGAAGTCATGAGGGGAAAGTGGTGTGAAGTCAGATACAGAGGATAAAAGTAAGCCCAGTTACTGAAAGAAAAAGGTATTCAGAGTAAAGCTGAATCATGCAGGCCACAAGAGAATGGATATTCATAGAATCTGGTTGTACAACTGCTGCAGTTGCTTTGAAGACAGACTTAGCTGCACTGTGATTCTCTATACTAATCATATTTAATATATATAAAAACTGTTCCTTAACTTTCAATTTAGACTCAAAACAAAATAATCCATTTGTCACTCTTTCTTGCAATCAAAAAATAAAGAAATTATTAAATTAAAACAAATATATTGTAAAGATACTGGATTCAAAACTGATAACATGATCCACAGGAGACAGGAAAGAAATCAATGAGGAATTCATATTTAAAATGAGTTGGAAAAACAAGAATTGTAGGAAAAAGTGCTCAAGGTAAAGAGCCTAAATAAATTTATATAACATTCAGAAGTTTAGATAATTAAAATGACTTTCATATTGCTAAGGTAAGAATTGGTAGGTGCAGCCATGAAATCATTGTGACTATACAGAGAACCAGGACAGATTATGGAGGGAATTTTATGCCAATCCATAGAGTTTGTATTGGTATCTAAAGTAGTGATTCATTTTTAGGCATGTGGTCAGCCTGAATCTGCAATGGAGGCAAATCTCTTAAGACTCTGATCATGAAACCAGAGAGATCAGTTTGCAGTTTATTGCAACATTCCAGTTAATAAATGAATAAGGCAGGAAAAACAGTCACAAAAACCTTAAGAAGTTAGAAATAGTTGTGTTATTTTGGAGGTGCCATAGTACCTTGATTTTTCATGATTTTTCTGCTCCTATTTTGAGATTTGCTCATGTGTTGGATCAGTTATCTCTACTACTTTTAGGGGATGCCCTTTTAGTAAGGGCTTTCTCCTTGAAATCACTTGGGATGCCCGTTTGTTATGCAAAGTTAACTTCTTTTCCAGCTGAACACCTCAGTGTTGTCTCCCTACAGCATGAAAGGATAATTAATTAGATGTGAGAATTCAGGAATGAGGACTTAGACCACGTTTCTTAGTTGACTGAATGAAGATGTGCACTATTCCTAAAGATTGGGAGCAAAGAGAATTAGACTGTGAAGAGATTGGGTCAATGAGTAGCAAATTTAAGTTTGGTTATGTTTCACCTTTAATGATAATGGACTGGCCAAATGGAATTAAACTCGGTTATATCAAATCATCTGCTTGACTTTTCCACTCTGCCTAAAGTAGAGATTATGTTGCTCATGATTATGTTCTCATTCCTCCAGATGAATATAATAGCCATGAAAATAGGGATGAGTTTTCCTTATTGAATACTGTGTTACCTGCCTGTCAATGTGCCAAGATAACAACATCACGTAATAAATATTTAAATGAATAAATGAGATGAAGTTTGAAGTAAAATATTGTTTGTTATCCCTGCTGAGAGATGACAGCTCAAACACAGGTATAAATAAGATTGTTCAGGACTACATAACAGATTGTTCTTAGAAGGCCAAAGGGACAATTCTCTTCAGATATGTTGAAAATAATCAGGAAGTTAATAACGGATTGGTCAGGAGAGGAAACTGAAAAAATATATAATGATTATCAGACACTGTGCTGGGCACACTACATAAACATTACAATCTCACTCCAGTATCCAGGAACACTAGCCACATTCCCATTTTTGTTAATATTATTTAGAGATAGTCTCACTGAGTTGCTTAAGGCCTTGTTAGCTAAAGCTAGCTTTGAATTAATGATCCTCCTGCCTCAGCCTCCTGACCTGCTGGGATGGCTGGTTTCCTATAATTTAGACAAATTTGAAAATTAAAAAAGTACGTTTTAAGCATAAAGACTTGAATTTGTTTCTATAAAATATATTATCTTATATATGTAATAATATATATAATATATAATGAAATTATTATATACAGATTTTCCAAACTTATAAAAAAGCCATATATATTTATATAAATTTAGATTTTATAATATATAAATATATATTTCAGAAAAAAAAGAAAATAATTTGTCCTTGGAAGAGTGCTTTGAAATTTGTTAGTCACTAAAACTTATGTCATGATTGATAAAAGTTCACACACATTGTATAGGCCTGGGTGTGAGCAGTAATAAAAAATGAAGTTATACCTTTACAATGTCTGAAGAGGAATTGTTCATGTGAAATTGCAACTGATTCTCATATTCCAGTTGACATGACATCAATAACAGAATTCAAATTTGATGGCACAGCTGTACCTTGTACTCAGCTTTGTTTTTGTGTCATATTAAGCTATCTTGCTATATATCATACTGTGATTCAGGAATTATTTCTTGACAACTGTTCTATTTTTTGTTGTTGTTTTAATGGAAGTGTTTAAGTTTTCTATTTTTTCAGGATTGACTTACTTTTTATTTTGCTTGAGATCTTTCATTTTCAGTGTTTTGAGGTACAATTGATGTAAAACCAAATCTATGCATTTAAGGAATATGATGTGATGACTTGATATACTTTTACAGCATGAAATGATTATCCCATCAGGCTAATTAACATATCCATCACCCTACTCTGTGTGTGTGTGTGTGTGTGTGTGTGTGTGTGTGTGTGTGTTGCAAACAGGTGAAATCTACTCTTTCAGAAAAAATTAAGTATACAACAAAAAATTTCTCACAATTATCATTGTGTATGTTAGAGTTCCAGAATTCTATGCATCTTCAACTGTAATCTAGTCTCTGGCTTCTGCTTCAGATAGGCAGTCTTCCAGCTGTTGACTATGTATTTGCCAGTGTCTCTGAACCAAATATCTCCCCATTTCTCCCATGCTCAGACCCTGCTAACTAACATTTGCCTCTGTTTCTCTGAGTTCTAAAGGAAAGCTAGTGGGTCTGAAGCCGGTAATCACCAGGGCTTTGATAAAGTCTTTCCTGACAGTTATTAATTTGTTAAGAATAACACTCTGATTGTGGTTCTAATTTGTCACTTTCCACCACCCCTTGTGGATGGAGGCATGAAGGAATTTTTATTAACTTCTCACAGTGAGAAATTAGTGAGATTCTAGAAAGTAAAGTCTAAGTAAGCATGTCTCTCCACCTTCACTCAAATGAAAACTCTCCCAAGAGTTTTGGACTCTCCTTAGTCCTCCTTCTCCACAAATTCACCAAAATCATCACTTAAGAGTTCCTGCCACTTTCAAGTCTCTGTGGCTCCTGCTCCAGGTAAGCGGATCCCAACTGTGACTTTATTTGCCAGTATCTCCTGACTTCAGGATTGGTTTGCCGTATGACTTCAATTTCCTGATGGTTCAAAAAAAAATCACCGACTTTCATTTTGCTACATACAGATTTCCAGTTTTGCCAGTACCATCTGTTGCATAGGCTCTTTTCTCCCATGGATGTTTTTGGCATCTTTGTCTAGTATGACATAACCATATTTGTGTGGATTTGTCTCTGTGTCCTCTCTTCTGTACTTTTGGTCTACAAGTCTATTTTGGTGCCAATACCATGCCATTTTTTATTACTATAGCTCTGTAGTATAGTTTAAGGTCTGGTATTGTGATGCATCCTGCTTCACTTTTCTTGCTAAGGATTGCTTTAGCTATTTGGGATCTCTTAATTTTCCAAATAAATTTCATGATTGCTTTTTCTATTTCTATGAAGAATGTCATTGGGATTTCAATTAGAATTGCATTAAATCTGTATTACGTTTTTGGTAGTATGTCTATTTTAATAGGCAGAATTTATGAATTCTGCCTATTCAGGAGCATAGAAGATCTTTCCATCTTCTGAGGTTTTCTTCGATTTCTTTCTTTGTCTCTGGCTTCTGCTTCAGGTAGGCAGTCTTCCAGCTATTGATTATGTATTTGCCAATCTCTCTGAACCAAATATCTCCCCATTTCTCCCATGTAGTTTTCATTGTAGAGTTCTTTCACCTCTTTTGTTAGATTGATTCCCAGTTTTTGTTTGTTTGTTTGTTTGTCTTGAGGTTATTGTGAATGGAGTAGTTTTCCTAATTTCTCTTTCATTGGATTCATCGCTGATGTATAGAAATGCATTTGATTTATAGGTGTTTATTTTATATTCTTCTACTTTGTTGAATTCATTTAATAGTTTTAGAAGTTTTCTGGTGGGATTTTTTTGATCTATTAGATATAGAATCATGTCATCAGCAAATAGTGATAGTTTGAGTCCTTGAAATCCATATGCAGCAAAATGAAATTAAACCTTTATCTCTCACCCTACACAAAAATCAAATCAAAGTAGATCAAAGACTTACAACAGAGACCCTGCACTTAAAAGAAGAAAAAAAATAGTTCCAAATCTTCACCATGTCAGCCTAGGATCTGACTTCTTTAAAAAGACTCCTAAAGTGCACAAAGAAAAATCAAGAATTAATAAAAGGGATGGATTCAAATTAAACTTCTCAATAAAGGAAACAATAATGTGAGGAGAGCACCAACAGACTGGGAGAAAATATTTTACCACATGCACCTCTGATAAAGCATTAATTTCTAAGATATATAAAGAACTCAAAAAACTTAACACCAAAAAAACAAATAATCCAATCAATAAATGGATTAAGGAACTGAACAGACACTTCACAGAAGAAATACAATTGATTAACAAATATATGAAAAAGTCTTAAAAATCTCTAGCAATTAGAGAAATGCAAATCAAAACTACTCTAAGATTTCATCTCACTCCTGTAAGAATGGCAACCATCAAGAATACAGGCAACAACAAATGTTGTGAGAATATGGTGAAAAAGGTACACTCATACATTGTGGGCAGGACTACAAATTGGTGCGACCACTATGGAAAGCAGTATGGATATTCCTCAGAAAATTGGAAATGCAACCACCATTTGACCTAGTTATACCCAAAGGACTTAAAATCAGCAAGCTATAGTGACACAGCCACATCAATGTTTATAGCAGCTCAATTCACAATAGCTAGAGTATGAAACCAATCTAGGTGTCTCTCAATAGATGAATGGATAAAGAAAAGGAGGAGTATATACTCAATGGAATATTACTCAGCTTTAAAGAAGAGTAAAATTATGGAATTTGCCAATAAATGGTTGGAGATGGAGAATACCATGCTAAGCAAAATAAACCAATCCCACAAAACCAAAGGCCAAATGTTTTTCTAATATGTTGATGCTAGTTTTCAATAAGGCAGGGGGCACTAGAGAAGAACAGTATTACCTTAGATTATTAGGTAGAGGAAGTGATGGGAGGGAAAAGGAGGGGATGTGGGGACAGGAAAATAGAATGAAACAGACATTATTATTCTATGTAAATATATGACTACATAACAAATATGATTCTGCAATATGTGCACTCAGAAAAATTAGAAATTGGGCTGGGGATGTGGCTCAAGCGGTAGCGCGTTCGCCTGGCATGCGTGCATCCCAGGTTCGATCCTCAGCACCACATACAAAAAAAAAAAAAAACAAAGATATTGTGTCCGCCGAAAACTAAAAAATAAATAATAAAAAATTCTCTCTCTCTGTCTCTCCCTCTCTCACTCTCTCTTTAAAAAAAAAGAAAAATTAGAAATTATATCCTATCTATGTATGATAGATCAAAGTGCATAAATGTGTTCTACTGTCATGTATAACTAATTAAAACAAATAATAAAATTTAAAAGAAATTATACTGCAAATTTTATAAAGGCAACCCTATAGAAAGAAATTAAACCAACAATATTTAATGTCAAAAAAAGAAATATCATTGACTTATAGAATTGTTATTTTCCTGCTCTTTTCATTATTGCAATGGAATCAACATTTACAGAGCCAGAAAAGTGAAAGATCTGCAGGATTTTTTTTTTCCTTTTTTGTTTTTAGCTGTAAGTAGAAGAGTAATGATTTCCAAGTTTTTTACACATCAGAAGTAAAATCAGAAGTCATCTATCTTAAAACTACATGAAAGTATGAATTAAAGTTTCCTCATTTGTAAAATCTAATAAATTCCTTACTGGATCTTTTTAAAGCAATTAATTCTCATATGTCATTTAGAATATTCACTTTTCTCAGTTTTGCTTGAAAACACACAATATAAATGCCTTTTTTCACACAGTGACAGTAATTCATCCTTCTCATATCAATAATGGTAGATAGTCCACACACTGAGTATTGTTTCTAACATCCATCGTTTGCTACTCCTGAAAATTCTATGTATTGTCATAGCTTCAGATCACAATGTAACTGAATATATTTTACTTTTTTATTTCCAACTATGCCTTTTCACTTTCTATCTAGCACTGTACTGAAATTAGTAAACTAATACTCATTCAGTAAAATGCAGTCCTCCACCAAAGGTAGAGGGTAGTGATGGGAGGGAAAACATTCTTTCTTTATTTAATCTCTGTGACAATGGCATAATGGTACAAACATCATTTTTAAAATATTTGAAATATTTATAGATATCTCCTTCACCAGGATTGACTCCTGAGACTCCTTCTACATGTCCTTGGTGTTTACTCCAAACACCCTAGTCATATGCATTATATTTATTTGTGGGCAGAAATACAGCAACCATCTATTTCTTTTTATATACAATGCATACATTTCTTTCCCCATTTTATTATTTGCACAAGTCAGAAATTATCAGTATTAGTATATTGAATTCAAACTACTCATTGAATCTCTGAGTATACACAAATGCAAAAAAACTTGTTTAATATCTCCCATGCTCACAGACACATTACATTTAATATATATTTTTACTTTAATTTATGTGCATATATGTACATACATATATTTGTATTACTATTTAATAGATATAGTGAAAAAGAATGACATAAAACAGGTTTTTCAGAATCAATAATTTTACATATAATTCAAAAAATAAGTAAATGAAATATTTCAGTAGTTCCTTCCAATAGAAATGACATAAACCCATGGATGACAATTTAGTGGTTTAGGCTAGAGATGGAACTATATAATATCTCAATAGATGGTGTTGAATCCCATGGATAGATTGGGCTATAGAATGTACAGATCAATAATGGCAATAAAAATGGTGATTTACTCTGAAGGAAACATTTTCATGGGCTTATGTGGTAATATTTATTTAAAAGATACATGGAATGATTTAGTACATTAAGCATCTTATGAAGATTTTATTATAGTTTTGATTTTTAGTAAGCGTGGATTCCTTACTGAAAGCCTTGTTTTTGAATCAGACTCTTGTTAGATCAGTTCTCTGTCAGGTTATACCTAATATATTAAAAAATAAAGTTGAAGTTAAATTGCCTTTCAATAAAGATATTTAATTTTGAATTTGAATTTTTTAAATTACAACTCTTAAATTCAACACGATTTATTGCATTTCAAGGAGAAAATTTGACACTGAAATATTTTCAGCATTTTAAAATAGCAAAATGATGTTTTGTGTTATATACAAAAGCAGTTTCGGAGTTAAGTGAATTTAGATATTTTTGTTCATCTTAGGGAAACAAATATTGACATTATTTGTTCTTGTTTGCTGTAAAGTTAACTTGGCAAACTTCTTCATACATTTAAAAAATAAAATAATGTAAAATGTTGCTTATAACCAGTTTAAGGAGGTACAAACTTTTATATTGAAATTAAATATTTCCTGTGTTAGTTCACTGAGTCAAAGTACATTAAAGAGATGTTACCAAATACTTTTCATAGGAAGACATATTTCTCAGCACTGGATTTACACAAAGAATATTTAGGTTAATTTCCTTTCACTTCCATCTATGACAAATCACTTCATTTTTATCTCTTTATCTTCCTAGAAGATACTGCCCACTTAACAGATTTGCTGAATGACTACATAGGGAAAAATATAAACTATTAACCTATCTCAAACATTGATGTCAAATTATAAATAAATAGTTTGAAGGGTGACCTTGACTCTTAGATATAATTTGAAATGGCTTTAATCCTTATACCCAATAAAAAAATATATAAAACTGATTACACTATCATGATTGGAATCTTATCTTTATTTATTGCCTTTTATTTCATTAACTTCTAGCCACTTTACTATTTATAACAGAAGCTTTTTTATGGTCAGAACTTGACCTTGCTATTTTCAATATCTCCAGCTTCTCCATATTTTCAATTTCATAGGTCTTTCTGACCGGCAGATCAATTAAAGGGCACAAGTCTGAGGCCCATTCCAAATCTCTAATTCATTGATTTCAACAATATATGACCCAGAAAAAAAAAAAAACACCTAATCTATTGATTATATGTCCTTTGACTGTCTCAAACTTTAATGTTCTCTCAGTCACTAAAATTGTTCTGTTATTTACAATTATTAATGCCTTTACATTTTTAATTCTTAAACTCACTTTGAAAATCAGCTAAATTTAATTTATTCCTAATTCACGTATGTACCCAAAGAAACTGGATGGGAATGGATAATTTGTTTTTTTTTTTTGTTTTTTGTACTGGGGATTGAACTCAGGGGTACTTGATCACTGAGCCACATGCCACATCTCCAGTCCTATTTCGTATTTTAGGGTCTCATTGAGTTGCTTAGCTCCCTCTTTTTGCTGAGGCTGGCTTTGAACTATCGATCCTCCTGCCTCAGCCTCCTGTGCCGCTGGGATTACAGGTGTGCACCACTGTGCCCAGCTGGATAATATGCTTTAATCTGGCTTTCCCAAATATCCTAAATTTATTTTCATTTCAATTATTTAAAACTCTTTCTATAACAATTTTTACCTTCCAATATTTTATGTAATGTATTTATTTGGTGTATTGCTGATGATCTATTTGTTGTGTTAAGTTGAAGAATAAAGTCTCTTCTGGGGCTGGGATCTCTGTTTTTGGTTAATTGATGTATCCTAATAAGAAGCTCCTGATGCCTATTTGGTCACTTAATACCTAATGTCTAAAATATAAATTGTGAAAAAAAATATTTTTTCTTCTTTATTACTTTCCTGGGGGTATTTTAGAATACTGTATCACTTTGACCCTCTGAACTACAAAGATATATTTATTTTTCTAAATTTCCTCCAGATCCTCAGGGCATAACATGTTGAATCACTTTTTCTCCACTTGTAGAATCTCCAAAATGGGCATTTTCATTGCTGCATCTGTTCTGGGAAGGTCTCCTTTTGTATCTTTGCTTATTTCTAAATCACATTATTTTCTAAGGATGAATAATTATCAACTACATAAGAAATTATCTTTCACAGATCACAGAAGACAAATGAAAGTTCATTGTACTATACACACTATTTGTTTCCTATATAAATATACTCAAGAACTTTTTAAAATTTTTTATATGAATCTAAGATATTATTATACATGAACATTACCTATTTAACTTTTAAATTGTGATTCAATTTTTGCTTAAAATAATAAAAGATTAAGTTACTAAATTAGTGAAAGGGACACGGGTGAGATAGGATTTCATGCTGTTAGCATAGACCATCTCCAAGGGCAGATTCTGTTGGCCTTAAACTAAAAACCAAAATTAGTGGACACACATTCATTATTTCAAAGTTCTTTACTTTTTTTATTTGCCCAAATAATTATTTTGGAATTTTTTTTTGTCTGAATTGCTTGAGGTGTTTAGAATACTTCAGAAAGATTCGCACTAACAGTATGGTTTGTCTAAAAGAAGTGTTCTTAATAAGATGCAAATAGCTTCCTCTCCTTTCACTCTGGGTAAGAATTGGTGAAATAATTGGAAAGGTCTCTATTCTCATGGTACTTCTACTGGAGCAAGACAAGACAAACAGAAAGAAGGAAAGTAAATAATTAGTAGACTGCAAAGTTATGAACTTTGAGGATAATTACCATAAGATGGTCTAATAGAAATAGCACTCTCAATGTACTGAATTGCAATGCTGTTTGCCTATATCTTGCCACTTCTTTTTCTACTTCTATTTAATGAAGAATGAACTAAAGATAAATTAAATAAAGTAAAACATCATCTTCTTGAGTCAGATATTCGATATCCTAATTGTCCAGAAATCATATATTTTTTAATGTTGATCATTTTGTAATGATACAAGAACAATTAGTCAGATTGTTTTAAGAAAGTGATTCTTTAGCTACTTAGTAGTGAGATGCAGGTTTAGTAGCTAGATTCACAATAAGTTAATAGAGTAAATCTCTTCCTAAAATATGAAGTACTGACTGGGGGGCAAGCCATTGCCAGTGTTCAGATCTTAAACTAATAAGTTGAAATAAAAGACATTGATATTGGATGAATTTATACTTAATATATTTCTAAAAATTTTCTGAAATCCAAAGAAATATAGCCACATATTGTTAGGTTCCATTATCTATATTAAATTCTCTAAATATTAACTACTACATCTTCAAGTACAAGGTCATTGACTGTACTCATAACAGAAGCAGAGATCCTTCAGTAGATGCTAGAAATGACAGACTATGAATAGAGAATAAATTCATAAAAGAAAATGATACACCTTTCCATTGTCTTCCATAAATTTTCCTATAACTTAAAGTTAGCCTAAGAACTTAAAGGGGGATTTCAAATTGATAATTATTTAGCTCTTATTATATAATGAATGAGGATTCAAAAGAGAATTTCAGTTCAATTATTAAAGAATTTTAAATAATCTTTGTTTAATACCTGAAATTCTTTTTTGAAATTATAATTTTACCATAATTCTAGGGATTTTTCCTAAGAGAATTTATGAATACTATGTGAAAGAATGGAAAGGAAACTGATAGTTCAATTAAAATGGGGAAATATTCTTCATTTTTTCTTTATTCATAAATTTATTCAACAAAAATTTATGAGGTATCTAAAACATACTAAGATTTCTTTCATACTCCAGATTAAAGCAGTGATTAGAATAGAAAAACAATCCTAATTCTTATACTACATATGCTGGAGTAAAACAAGCTACAAAAACAGCCAAAAAAAAAAAAAAAGAGAAAAATAATCCCATCTGACAGTCATAAAGCCATGCACATAATTATTATAAAAGGATCTAACAATGTGAAACTAAGTTTTTACTTGAGGTGATAAGAAAATGGCACATTGAGATGGTAAGACTTAAGTAGAAATGTGAAAGACACAAATAATAACAATAGTAGTAGCAAAATACACAAAGATTAAGAGAACAGATAAACTAATTAGAGGAAACAACCATTCACAAAAATTGTGGAGTATGCATGATATTTTAATTAAAGATGAAGAAAATGCTAGACGAGATTGGAGGAATAGATAGAGCCATTAGTGGGTAGTGAAATCAGTTTCTACCATAACTTACAGTAACTGCTGGGGAGTACGCACTCACAGTGAGGTAGAGCAGCCAGGGAGAACAGAGGCAGACTGAAAAACAAAGGACATCAAAGAGTGGTGTTTCAGAAAATGCTGAATGGTCTATTCTGTCTGATACACCTGAGAGTTTCAGTAAGAAAAAAGTGAGAGAAATAGCAACTGGGATATCATTGTCCTCCAATAAAGCTTATCAACAAGAATAAAAGAAAATAAAGGTTGATCTAGAAGATTTGAAAGTTTACTACGGAAAACAAGGAGAAAGAACCTAATAGGAACTGAGAAAATAGAACAAGCATCGGATTATAAGATCTAAACTCCATAGAATAATGAAGGCCAATGCAATAGAATAGAAAGCCCAGAAATTAGTCCACACACGTGCAACCAACTAATTTTAAACAAAAGTACCACCAAGAATATACATTGGGGAAGATTAGTTCCTTCAGTAAATGTTAATGGGAAAGCTAGATATGCATATGGATGATAATAAAACTAGATTCTTACCTCTCAGCATACACACAAATGAACACAAAAGGGGTAAAAGACTTAAATGTAAGACCTGATATTATGAAATTCCTAAAAGGAAACACAGAAAATTATTTCAAGACTCAGATGCAGATGATGATAAAACCTAAAAGCACAGGCAATAAAGATAAAAATAGAAAAGGATATTATATCTAAAAAGAAGCTTCTGCTCATTATAAAAAAATGAGTTAAGAAATAGCATACAGAATGAGAGAAAATATTTAGAAATAATTCATTCAACAAGGGATTAACTTCCAGAATATATAAACAACAAGAGGAAGATAACAATCCAATTAAAAACTAGGCAAATGATCTGAATAGACATTTCTCAAAAGAAGACTGGAAATGAACAACAAGTACATGAAAATTGGTTTAACCTCCCTATTCATTAAGGAACTACAGACTGAAAATCATAATGACATGTTGTCTTACCCCAGTTATAATGTTTATAATCAAAAAGACAATAAAATAACAATTGGTGTTGAGGATGCAAAGGAAGGTGAGCTCTCATACACTATTCATAGGAATGTAAATGAGTACAACTATTACTGAAAAGAGAATGAAGTTTCTTAAAAAAAATAGAAATAGCTCTACCACGTTTTCCAGGCAATCCAACTATTGGGTCGATATCTAAAAGAAATGAAATCAGCATGCTGAGGAGATATCTTCCTGTCCATTGTTATTGCATCACTGTCTACAAGAGCCAAAGTGTGGAATTGGACCAAGTGTTCATCAGTGGATAAATGGATAAGAAAAAATGCAATCTATATGCACAACCAAATATTAATTTACTATCAAAAGATGAAAATTATGTTATTTTTGTCAGTATGGATGGAACTGGAATAAATCATGTTAAATGAAATAAGACAAACACAGAAGAAAAATACTGTATGTTATCACACATAAGTGGAAATTTAAAAAGTAAATCTCATTAAAAAAGTAGATTAGTGACTTTAAAGACAGGGTTAGCAGATAGAGAGAAGTTAGATCATGAATACACAAATAAGGTTAGATAGGAATAATTAGTTCAGATATTCGACAGCATTCTAGGGTAAGAATAGTCTATGATGATTTATATGTAAAAGTTACTGGAAAAGAAGAAACCGAAGTTTCCTAATAAACAGAAATGAAAAATGTAAGAAAAGTTGGAAATACTAATGATCCTGTTTTGATTTGATTTTTACTTGTTGTATAAATGTATCAAATTATTTTACTGTACTCCTAAAATATGCATAATTATTAAGTGTGAATTAAAAACACAAACTTCTTAAAATGTGGCAGGAAATTTATTATTGAGAGTAGAGTAGACTCTGGGCATGGTGGTGCATGCCTGTAATTCCAGGAGATTGGGGTACTGAGGCAGGAATATTGCAAGTTCAATGCCAGCCTCAACAAAAGCGGGGCATTAAGCAACTCAGTGAAACCCTGTCTCTAAAGACAATACAAAATATGGACTGGGGATGTGGCTCAGTGGTGGAGTGTCCTTGAGTTCAATACCTGATATTCCCCCCCCTCCACCAAAAAAAAGAGTTAAGTAGAGGGGCTGGAGATGTAGCCCAGGAATAGAATGCTTGCCTAGTATGCACAAGGCCCTGGTTTAGATACCTAGTTTCTCTCTCTCTCTCTCTCTCTCTCTCTCTCTCTCTCTCTCTCTCACACACACACACACACACACACACACACATACACACACACACACACATAGAGACACACACACATATGCACACACAAACTTCAAGGATATAAAGAGATGGCACAAGAATGGTAGTATAAAAGGGAAGATAGAAACCAACCTACTACATAATTCTGCAGAAATAATTGAACCAACAGTGGCACCACTGCTTGTTTTTAAAGTAATCAAGACTCAGTGAGAGCAGCAAATGTGATGGTCAGGCATGTTTTAGAAAGACAACAATAATGATTTAATGTCAGAGGTAGCAATAGACACAAACATGATCCAGTGGAAATTGTCTTCATATATATGAAGTCTGATAAGGATTTTCAGTTGCCACACAAGAGCGAATCATTAGACCAGCAGTAGAGCACTAGACCAGAACAGAGATCAAGGAAATTAAGGATATTCAAATGAAGTTCAGGTAATGATTTAAAAGCAGGAATCAAATTCTAAAAAAATAAACAACAAAATGAAGACACTTTGAAATCAGAGTATTTACCCAACCAAACTATTATAAAATATATAAGATTTATAAAAATATATTTTAATATACTCTACTAACATATTAAATCAATATGAAACAATTTCATTAAAATTTAATGATCTAACATTTTATATATGGTATATGTTAACCAAATAGGTGACAAAATATGTGTCATGTATAATAAATATAGTTGCATAAGGGAGAAATTGTAAAAGTGTGCATTTTCCATATGTATTGCAGAAATTAAAGAAATTAAGCTTAGTCAATCAGCACTGTGCTAATTCACCTTTCACTGAAAATCCCTATATTGTTTCAAATTTATATTTAAGAAATATCTTTATTCCAAAATGATGGAAAGAACTTTAAGCTTTTTTGTATATTCATTTGTTCATGTTATTTTTATTTTATTAGCATTGTTTAAGTTTAAAACAAACACAAACTAATACAGTCAATGCCAATAATTTAATGAATAAAAATGGAGTGCTAGAACATTTCATTTGTATGTACATGTGTCAGCACAGCCTGAAACTAATCGAGGAAAGGCCATGAAGTTATTGTAAGTCAAAACAATCTTGCTAGAAGAAAACACCTCAGCATATATTTATATAATCCTCCATGATAAAAACATTCAAAGTCTTGTTGTTTGCAAAGATCGTACAGTTGAAAGGCACTACCATCAAAAGTCTTGAAACTCTGCTTTCACCAAAATTAATCACATATTTCTTTTAGCTGTGTTTCATGCCTTGATTCTGTCACCAACATTTTACAGATTAATTTATGAACTATGCTGAAAGTGGTTCAGTGTTCTATGGTATAGATTGATTGAGTAATTGACTTTACCAACAATAATTCCTAAAAAAAAAAAATGACTATTCAGAGGCTGGGGATATATCTCAGTGGTCGAGTGCTTGGCTAGCATGCATGAGGCTCTGAGTTCAACCTCTAGTACCACAAACAAACAAGAAGGGAAGGAAGGAAAGAAGGAAATAAGAAAGAAACTACTCCTGCATTATATTTAGACATGCAGGTTCCAAATATTATGAAAGCCAAATGGAAAGTACCCATATTGGCGTGGTCACTTTAACATGGTCAGAATGACACAAGAAATAACGTGGTAAAGTAGAGGGCTAGCAGGCAATGAAATTTCCTGAAGAAGTTTGTTACAAAGGCCTCTAAAGATCATGTATGAGTATTTATTCAAAAGAACATCTTAATTGATATTTAAGTGATAAAGCCAAATAAAACCAAAATGGCAGATATTTGAAGGTATGTTAAGCATTTTTTCATATGACAAATTAATGATCCAAGTAGAGTATCTCCACATCCTGGTATTTCTGCCTCCTCCAAGCTACAGAGGTATAATTCTTCATTTTTACCAACTTTTAAATGTGTTTTGTTAACAAAGATTAAGAAATATTGTATAAAATTTAGTAGACAATAAGTTTCCTAGCCTTTTCTGATATGGCCAAACTTGGGCAACTATTCAAGTCTTTATGAAAGTTTGGCTGAGCGTGCACAACAGAGGACCCTGAAAAACAATACCTTTGAGTATTACATTCACAGGACCCTTCAATAATAAGTGGAAAGTCTATTTTAACTGTAGATTATTTTTTAATAACTTTAAATTTTGGATTAAATTAGAAAGTTATCTAAATAATCATATTTTTCAATATATTTGAAGTAGCTAATTATTTGGTAAAATAAAATTAAACTGAAGTATATACATCAGGGTACTTGAGTATAGTTTCTTTGGCTAAATTAACCCATACAAAATTTCCTGAATGCACATTTTCAAAGTGTACACATATCATTTCAAAAACCCGTATGTGGTCTTTAGTGACTCCTTTGTCTATGGCAAAAGCAAAATTGCAGATATAAGATTGTTCAGAAATTTGGAAAATAGTATGTGAAAGGTAATGTAGGCCTATGCTAGTTTACTAGGTACTGTATATTCAACAAAAATAAAGGATGAGAGAAAATGAAGACAAGCCAAATTTACGATATATTAATCTTATGATTTTAGGAATATTTCATTTCTAAATTTACCTGTATAGCACTGCTTACATCCTATTAGGATTCTGAGGAGTTTTGTTGGTTCTTATTTTTCTAACCATATTGAATCCAGATGTGAATTCAAATAATCCTATCATTTGCAAATAAATGAAATTGGGGTTTAACTTCCATCCCACGTGCCTTGGGTATTCCTAAAATTTTCCAATCTATAGGGGTGTGAGGTATTCTTATATTCCTATGCTTATCTTTGGCTTTGGATCTTAGAATAGGGCACATAGAGCTTAATTGAACAGTGAACCAGACACAACCCACCACCGTCAAGTAACATGTGCAAGTATTCAGTGTTTTCTGAGATGTGAGGCTGCCTCTTGACACAGCAAAGGTAAATAGAAATGACAAAATGGCATGCTGAAAACAGTGGCGTCACTGAAATGTTTCTACTGGAGGTCTATGTAGAATTATCTATGACTATCCAGAAAAACTAGGTAAGAAAAACAACCTGTGATTCAGAAAAAATATTTGCTTCAGTACATGGGTCCATGTAAACATTGAAGCCTGAAATTGAAAGCAGACATCTGGCTGATACATAAACACAAAACAAAACAAATCTAAAGCACAAAGAAAAGCTAGAGAATAAGTTTCACTCACAGTGTCTAGAACTTTCTAAATAAGATGCCTTGTCTAGCAAGCATCATGAGACAACCCATGCATGTAATCAATGCACACTGAGTTGTTTTTAATCCAATACACTCAGTAATTTAGTTTGTTATCTGAGCAAAATACATTAAAGCATAAAATGTTGCAGTTTCCCTTTTCTAATCTGTGAAATTGGAGAAATATGATTAGCTTCATGGTTTCTGTAAGGATGCAACAGGTTATAAGAATATAATCGAATCTTCCATAGAACATTTGCAAGTGCTATTCTCATGGAGCACGGAGGCTGGGAACAGAACTTTGACTTTAGAGCATCTGAGCACCGCGATCTTGAAGAGCTCCCACAAGCCCAGCATGACGCTCCTCAGAGAGCCATCAGCTCCCACTCCTCACCACTCTCTGTATCTTTCACTCCAATTAATGGCTACTGTGTTCTTCCAATTGCTCTTACCAAAAGATTGCTGTTGTCCTAGATTTCTCTAGGATACAACTCGTCAGATCTAACACACATCTTATCAGAAGTCTATTGTGCAACTTCACTTTCAATAGATTTCCAGAATCTGACCATTTTTTGCCACTTTATTAGGCAACCCTCTGGTCTCCCTGCCATCACTGACCTACATAACACAATAGCCTTCTAACTGTTCTTCCTGCTCCTTCCTTTGTCTGCTCTCCACATAGCAATCAAAGCCACCCCAGTGTTCCGTTCAAAACCTTCCACTGACTTTCTATTTCTTTTAGTTAATGACTGCAGACTTTTGAGCATGGCCTCAAGGTTTTGATCATGTCTTTCACAATTTGGCCTCTAAGTCATTTCTTACTTCTTTCCATCACTATAACTCCTCTCATTAGAACAGGCTTCTTCATTGTTCCTTGAAAAAGGAACACTGGTCCCACTTAAGTGAGAGCCTTTTGCAAATGTTATTCACTTAGTGAGCCTGAAATGTTCTTCCACCCATGTAGTTTCAGCACTGCCTATCTTTCCTTATCGTTCCTCAAAAATATCCTTCTTATATGAGGCCTTAACCTATAACTTATCCACGTATTCCCATACCTTGTGTTTCTTTTAGTTTTTATTTTTCTACTGAGTACCTATCATTACTGATCATGCTACCTCACTCAGGAGTCTCCAAGGAACAGAATCCATAGGAGATTACATATAGATTACTCTGTATCCTTTGGGTATGTTTGTCAGAAATTTATCTAATGGAATCCTCTCATCTGACTGTAGAAGTTGGCAGGTCTAAAATTCATGGGACAGACTGGATTGGCAAGCTGAAAATTCAGGTCAACAACATGTACAACTCAGTTCATGTTGTAACTTGAGTCTGAACTTTAAAGGTCAGACTGCAAATTCAGGCAGCATTTTTGTTATAGTCTCAGGGTTATCAAGAGTGAATGAGACCTATATCATTTCCTGAAAGTCCATTGATTGTAGATGTTAGTCACATGTATACAATACCTTCAGAGAAAAATATAGCCTAGTGTTTGAGCAAACAGCTAGACACAGACATGAATAACAAGTTGACACAAAACGTAACCAGAAAACATAGTATACATTTTAATTTTTAGAAGTCTTTTTTCTCTCTCATTAAAAAACTCCACGAGGAAAGAATGTTGTCTCCCTGCTTACTAAAATAGTCCCACAGCCCAGAACAAAGCTCTGTAAATATGTATTGATCTAATTGAGTGAACTTAAGTTGGATTGTTGAGGGTTTATTTTTAAATGTGGTTTGGTTTTTGTTTGTTTGTTTATAGCTGTACATGAGAAGGAATGTCTGAAACTGATTCAAGAACCCTGATCTACCCCATCACCCACATTAGATCTGAGTGAGGTTGAGGAGAGTGAAATAGCAGAGAATATTCCTGGGAGGCAGAGCTGATAACATGCTATGTGAGCTGCCTCTGAGCCAATGCAAGAAGGGCACAGATATTGAGGGAGAAAGTTGTGAGTAATAAGCACCAGAGATACCCAAGGAAATGGCAATCAGAGGTTCAGAGAGAATGGAAAATCTAAAGACTAAAACAACACACTAGAAAACAAAAACCAAAACCATTGAAAGTATCTATGTTAGTAAGAATTAGTCCTAACTACCCACCATACCCTGATGTGAGATATCTATACCACTTGTCATCAAGAAAGCATCCCCAATAGTAATCACATTTCCTTGGCTAACCTCCTAGAGGAGTAAGGAAACTCAGAAATGTAAGGAAACAAAGTATATTAGAGAGATTAGAAGCTACTCACGTCTACTCTTTCATCTTCCATCCCTGGGCCTGAAGCAATACTTATCTTGAGGAGGTAGTTCTAAATTAGGAAAGAAATTTAATTAGTTTTTTTATGCTAAAATGAATATTTTAATTATTATTTTGGAATGTTTGGTGCTTAAAATTCCTGGAAGACTGTTTATTTTCCAAGAGTGATTGAGAACATTATTAGACAAACCCAAATGTTTATCTAGCATTTAGTAGAAACAATGAATCTTTAGACTGAGTTTAAAGGGATAGTGAGGAATACAAATTGTTTCATATTAACATCCTCTTGAATTTAGTCTAGGCTTTATAAGGAGGAAACTTTTAAAGTTCCTAAGGTGAAATTAGTTAGATACTAAGAATTTAGTATATTTTAACTATCTTTATCAATATCATTAGGAATTTTGACTTTTATTTGGTATATAATCTTCTATAAAGTGATTGTTATTGAAATTGAACTGTTTAGATAGGATGCCCATATCCATAAAACCTGTGTTTATGTTTATATTCCTTGCTTTCTAACCTATAACAGATGCTCCTTTTTCCATAGTGTGGTCATAAAAGCAAGAATGACCAGTTGTTTAAGTGAATGAAACAAACATAAACTCTATTATCTGAAAGTCAGACAGATTAGCATTGGCTTGAATGTGAGAGAGGATTTGTAAAGTAGGGGAGGCTAACTCATTACTACAAAAATAGTAAATTATGGGTAGAATAAAAGAAGTTTGGTAGAGCCCACTGAAGATGTGGAGGAGAACAGGAAATGGGAAGGGGCTTGGAAGATATACTAAAGTTTACAGTGGACTGAGGATTTTGGCAAGTTTTCCAGTGGTTATATTAGCTGCTCAGGAATAAGAACCCCATGTTTGTGATGGTCACTTTAAAAATAATAATAATATGATATTCTCAGGTCCAGTAGCAACCCTGGTTCTGATAACCATCATTTGTTTTGATCTTTTGTTGGCCTGTGAGTGTTAGCTCTATCGCAAGAGGACAGGTCATTGTCTTAAGTTTATTTGTTCTTTTTCTTTAATATATTTTATTTATTTATTTATTTTTATGTTGTTCTGAGGATCAAACCCAATGTCTCACTCATGCAAGGCAAGTGCTCAACCACTGAGCTACAATCTTAGCTCAGCCTTAAGTTTTTTAATGGGTGCAAAAACTTACTTCATTTTGCATCAAATATCATTAATTCACCTAGAAACTAAAGAGAAACTTAAAATAATTTATATACAGAGGGACTCTCTGAGAAATCTCTGAATTGGAACTACAGAAACAGCATTTTCAGGTCATTTACTTAGCAACTGAAAAAGCTAAGGCCAATTTTCCGACCATTGAAAGTAATTTAACTAGCAAGACATTTTTATTTATTTATTTTTGCTTTTTCTCCTCATAGTCCTTGGCATTGAACCCAGAGTCTTGAGTATGCTATGCAAGCACTCTACTGCTGAGCTGCTACATCCTCAGTCTTTTGACTTAATAATAATAATAATAATAATAATAATGATAATTCATCTATGTGTCAGTGTGTGATTGTGTGTGTATCCAGACACAAGCATCTAACTGGCTTCAATGCTTGCTTTTTAGGAAACTCATATATATCCAATGGGGAGGAGAAATGCATCCCTACTATTAGACACAAAACAAATATGCTCAAAATAAGCTCACTTGTTAAATAAATTTCAAAGTTCTTGTTTTATATTTCCAGTTAAGATAGTGTCCTTTAGTAAAGCTAATTATTAGAAAATGTTTCTTGGACACCTCTGAGAAACTAGAGATATTTGGGGATTTCATGATGATTTTCTTGCCAAAAATTTAAATGAAATTATTAATATAAATTATAATCATTTAAAAGTTATGTGCTTATGGAAAAGAACCTCTATATGCTATAACATTTTTTGTATTATATTATGTATAAAAAGTCCTCATCTAAAACATTACATATATTTTGTTCTAGTACAATTACTTAAATTGTATTTTAATCAAAACACTGATGTTTAGTTATAACAACTAAAAATATATTAATCTTATTTTGTTAGGAAATGTATTCCCTCATATCAGAAAAATCTGAGTTATTGGATTTACAAGTCTTAATTTTTTTAGAAAAAGAATAGATATAAGTTATGAATGTTCAATGATAATCATTAACAATAATAAATTTGAATATGGGAATATAATGATGGTTACATTTTTAACATTAAGGTTGCAAAGTATTTCCAATTATTCTCATTTATTTACATATGAGCTACTTTTTAGAACTTGTTTAACAAAGATAATGAAATAGAGCAATTTCTCCATAATAATAACTCATACTGCTGCAGCATATCTTGACATTTTGAGTTTCTAGATACTTTCAGCTTCAGTAATTATCCTTCAATACATATCCACAATAATAACCAGTAAAACAATGGTGTGTTATCAGTGGTAGAGTTTCAGACAGATCTGTAGTTATATCACCACAGAATGCAAATAAATTCACACAGGTATATTAAAGGCAGTCAGTTATTTTCTGCAACCTATCCATGTTTGTTGTCCCGATCAGCAGGCAGATGCTGCAGCCTAGTTATTAGGAACAAGTCCCTGGAGAGAACACATCCCTTTGGTGTGTGCTGAATCTAATAATTATCTCCATGAGTATTGCTTAAGAAAAGAAGGAACATCTGCTGTGTTGGTCATTAGAAAGACAGACTTGGGGAAACAGTTGTTATCATCAAAATCTACCCTAAATTGGCATCATTAGAACTGAGTTGATTTAGTTATGCTTATAGAACAGTGATTCTACAAAACTATGGAACTTACACTGATTCCTAACAATCTAATTACTGTTTGAGGTTTTAAAATGACATTTATTTATTGACATTGAATTTATTGAAAAAAAATTAACACAAATTTTCTTTTGGAAAAATATGCTGGGATTGATTAAAATTGTGAAACATGAACTTCCTTAAATTATCTGCAATTGCACTTGCTAATGCTAATTGCCTTCAGGATTTTAAGTATACTAAAGCTCTGTGGGGTTAAAGAAAACTAATTGTTGGAAAACACCTAGATTGGAGTAATAAATAGGGTTTTGAAATTTGGCAAGTTAGCCATTTAAATAATATTAAGATAATTGAGATTATGCATCTTCTTAAAAATGCCATAATCTTATTATGAAAATTTGGTGGAAAAAAATTATGTTCATTATAATGTAGAAATTGTATTCAACCAGGAAGAAAAAACAAAATCTCCCAAACTATGTCTTAAGCAAATTATCAGTGTAACGTTTTCTCAGGTACAGGATATTCAGAGTAGGTTTAGGACTAAAAACGAGGGTTACCCAGGGCCATCCAGGGATACAAGTCTTTAACACCCTCTTATCAGTAATCTTGGTATCTCATTTTAATGCACTCCAGATGGCTAACAAAACTCCAGTGATGGCATCAGTGTTTTAGGCAGGAAGAAGTGAATGAGCAAAAAGGGGAATGAAATGGACAAAGTGACCCATCCCCTGGATGTCTGGGACTTTGCCTTCACTTCATTGACCACACTACATTACAAGAGAAGGTAGGGAAACCATGGTTAACATTAATTTTTTAAGTTGTCCTTCTCACTGTTACAAGGAAAATTAGAATGCTGTCGTCAGAAAGAAGAGGGGATATTGTGTAGGTATGTCAATTTTTGTGCATTGTATTTTTTATTATACATAATATTGATGTCCATTTTGACATAATTATACATATGTGGAATATAATTTGCCCCAATTCAGTCCCCAGTCTTTCCCTTTTTTGTCTCTTCTCCCTCCCCCCCGACCCCGGTCCCTTTCAACTATTCTACTGATATTCTACTGATATATATATATATACTTAGTGATTTTTAAATATGCATAGAGGTGAAATCCATGGTGCTATATTCACGTTTGTCCATAGGATATTTGGATCAATTTCATCTCACCTTTCCTCCTGTTTCCTGTAATTTCTCCTGTCCTCCTGATCCTCTTTCTCTGTTCCACTGATCTGTCTTCTGTTTTCATGGAATCTCCACCCCTATTTTTTCTCCCTTTATTTTTCCCACATTTTTCCATGTGAGACAAACTTGATGTCAGTTTAACTCAATACATAAAGGATAACATAAATGGATAAAATGAAGTTACAAATGGAAGATGAAAGTGGAAAATTATCTGGATATGGGCTGGGGATATGAGCGGTAACTCGCTCGCCTGGCATGCGTGGGGCGCTGGGTTTCATCCTCAGCACCACATAAAAATAAAATAAAGATGTTGTGTCCACCGAAAACTGAAAAATAAATATTAAAAAATGTTCTCTCTCTCTCTCTCTAAAAAAAAAAAAAAAAGAAAACTATCTGGATAGAGCAGAAAAGGTGAAGAAGTATGTCTACTCCTCCACTTAGAACCCCCAGAGCCACATATACTTTCACTGGGTTCAACTAATATTCCTATTCTGATAACATGCAGACAAGTAACTGTGCTGTCTCATTATTTTAAATAACCACTCATTATTTAAAAGATGTGGATACACAACTCTCCTGTGCATTTTCTTAACTTGCAGCATGTGCCAAGCTGGACTTCTGCTCTCTCTTATCAGTGTCTACTCCTGACTTCCATTTTCCTCTTGACTACAGGAGCACTCTGTCACTCAGTCTTAAAACCCCACAGTTAACCTTGTTTAATTTCCTTCTTTGATCTCTTGTACCCACATATTTCTCAATTCTGTGGTTTCTTTCTGCAGATTTCTACTGTGATTCATTCTTCTCCTCTTATTGCCACTCTCCTGATTACTGATCAATGATGCTTTGGTGGGGGATAGTTCGAATATGCTTGGTCCCCAGTCAGTCTATAATGGGGCCTAATTGGAGATGGTTAGGTAATGGGAGGCATTGACCTGGGAGGGGATCAGGTAATTCTCCTGGGATCACAGTTCTTTTCCACAAAAAAAAAAAAAAAAAAAAATGGATTGTTATTAAAGAACAAGACTGGCTCCTCCCTCACTCTCTTGCAGCTTGTCTGTCCATGTGATCTCTCTCACTTCCACCATTATGGTACCACCCTCTAGGAGGCCCTCAGCAAAATGCAGATCAACAAGGGATACCTGATCGTGGACTTTCAACCTCCAAATTGTAAGCCAAACAAACCTCTTTCCTTTATAAAGTATTCAGCCTCAGTTATTTTGTTGTAGCAATGGAAAATGAAAAAAAAAAATATTTGGCAAAATTGGATTATAATCATATAAATTCCTCAATGAAAATTATAGAAATGTAATTATTAGTAAAGTAAAAATACCTCCTACTGTTTCAAGCTTCCTAATTACATCTCTCCAAACTATTTTCCATTCTCAGTGTGTATTGTTCCCTGATGTTGACCTTCATTCCAGCAAAACATGATTATTTATTTTCTAAATATCCCTCTTTTTCCAATATCTGGACTTCTACTCACAGTATATCCCTCTATCTAGTGAACTCATATGATTATTTTCACCTACTGAAATTTTATTTATTCACCAGTTTCAAACTCAATATTAATTTATCCAAATGGGACTAGTCTCTCCTTCTTTGACCTACATAGATTTTTATTTTTAAAGGTATTATTGTTTTAAAAGTGCTATGGTATATTCTCCCAAAAGCTCCTGTGTTGATGGAGAAGTATGCACAGGTTAAATGGTTTGATTGAGTGAGCTGAACCTAACTAGTCCATCCTAGTTTGAGTGGACTGAGGGTGGTAACTATATGCAGGAGGGGCATGGCTAAAGCAGTTGAGTCATTGGAAGCAGTCCCAGAAAAGTTGAATCCTCCCTGTAGCTTCTATTTCCTGACTCACAATGAACTGAGCAATTTACTCTGTGGTACTCTTCAGCCTTAATGTTCTCTCCCTCACCTTGATCCCAAAGTAATTTTGGTTACAGAAATGCAAAGCTTACAAACCAAAGGGCATTTAACTTATTTGAATTTTAATATGAGTGGTTCTTATATTTCTTTTCTTTTTTTTTTTTTTTTTTTTGATATGGGACATTGTACCCAGGAGCATTTAACCTCTGAGCCACATCCTGTTTATGTTTTCTTTAGAGAAAGGGTCTCACGGAGTTGCTTTAGGCCTTGCTAAATTGCTGAGGCTGACTTTGAACTCACAATCCTCCTGTCTCAGCCTCTCAAGCCACTGGGATTACTGGTATGTGCCACCACTAAGCTGATTTTTTTTTTTCCAACCAGATTGCATTGATCAGGAAACAGGGACACATTCTCTAATGCTCATCTAAGAATAGAAATAGGTGCAACTATTTGCTCAGAATTGTGGACATATTGGTATTGTGAATAAGAACTAAGGCACTGAAAAAAGCCTAGGTATCTTACTAGAGTCTCTGGTTCCCACGCAATGGTGGTAGCCAAAGTGAAGAGACACTTGGACAAATCAGATCAAACAGACAAGATGGCTTTCAGCAGAATATCTGTGTACCCAGGTTTCCAAGTTTCAGCAATACACTGATCAAAAATTATATTTAATGCACACAGTTATTCTAAGTATTAAATTAACTAACAACTGGAATTATTATTAGGAACATCAATGTGATTTTAAAAGTACTTCTAATTGTGAAAATAGTTGAAATCGTGTTGCTAGGATGCTGAAGCAGCATTCACTGGTAATAAATACAGAGTTTAGAAAAATAAATAATATATGTATATTTAATAGCACTCATTACAAGATAATATTTATTATGATTTGAATTTGTTTAAGTCATCTTTTCTGCTTCTGTAACGAAAAGATCTGACCAGAGCAATTTTATGGGAAGGAAAGTTTATTAGAGGGCTCACCATTTCAGAGATCTTAGTGCATTGAAGGCCAGCTCCATTCCTCTAGGCTTGAGGTCAGGCAGAGCATCATGGCAGAAAAGTATGGCAAAGGGAAGAAGCTCACGTGATGATCAGGAAACAGAGAGACTTCACTCGCCAGATGCAAATATATACCCCATAGTCACACCCCTCAATGAACCACTTCCTCCAGGCATACCCCACCTGCCTCTAGTTACCACCCAGTTAATCCCATCAGGGATCAGTTTACTGATTAGATAAAGGCTGTAGCCCATTCAATCATTTCTCCCTCAAACCTTCTTGCATTGTTTCACATTGAGATGTTGGAGGACACCATATTTAAACCATAACACCTTGTAACTGAGTAGAGACACTGAGATGTACAAGACTCTCTCTCTTTCTTATTAGAAGGCAATGGGGAGATATATTCTACTTTAAAAAGTGTAGAATTTGCTTGAATGATTGGTGCATTCACCAGCCATTGGGGAGTAACTATTAAAAGGTATCACTTGAAATTTAAAAGAAGATATTTTCTATACCTCTCACCAATATTATTAACTTATATTCCCCCACACTGCAAACAAAATAATTATACTTTTATGTAAGCACAGGGGTGATGATTTAAACATTCCCAGCTTCATGCAAGGCACCGCTTCTTTTCCTTGTTTAGTAATTAAATTACTATTAAGTTTTTATCATCAAAGCCATTAGGGAGTAAAGTCTTCCATGATAGTTAATTAGTCGTATGAACTCCAGATTCACATATCTAGCTCCTACTCAACATTTCCACTGATACAATAGTCATTTTAAACATAGCATGCTAAAATATTAATATAACATTATCCTGGTGTACTCCCTGCTTCCACATCTCTGTTAATGAAAATTTGTCAATGGAGGACATGCATATTGCTAAAGAAGAAAAACAGTGTTTCACAAAGGTGAGATTTTTAGAATGCTGAATTATTTTAACAGTTTCATTTTCTTCCCCCCATAAGTTAACTCTAAGGACCACTTCTCACAGTTGTGAGGAAAAAATGGGCAAGTCCAACCCACATGAGGATAAACAGAAGCTGTTTGTTCAGAGCGATCTGTAGCAATGGAGTCAGCCATTATCACTTGTATTAAGCAAAGTCTCAAAGGCAGGAAGGGAATTTGGAGAGCATGATAGTGAGAGAAAGGAAAGTTTCAAGTGTACTCTGATTAGAGGTAATTGGAATGAGGGAGTGGGAATCCTGCAAACTAGGAGCAGGGCATCCTCTTTGATTGGTTTGGGGAATATTATGATCTGCCTCACAAAGGTCTGTATGCTAAAGGCTTGGTCAATAACTTGTGGCACTAATGAGAGGTGGGGAACCTTAAGAAAGTGGGGTTCAGGTGGAGAAAGTTAAGTCATTGGGGATGTGCCCTTGAAGGAGATTCTGGTACTCTCTTATCTTTATCTCTTTCATTCTTGGCTGTACTGAAGTGAACAGAGTTCCTATATCACACACTCCCCATCATGATGTTCTTTCTCTCTAGAGGTCCAAAGCAATGGGGACTAAGGGACCTCTGAAACTCTCAGCCAAAATAAACCTTTGGTCCCGCAGGTTGATTTTTTTCAAGCATTTTGTTCCAGCAACAGAAATCCAACCTTCATAGGGAGTATATTTGGTATTTCCCATTTGGTCCTTAATCAGAACCCAGGCAAAAACATAAAAATAAAGATAATAATAATAATAATAATAATAATAACAATAATACACATGAGAAAAGTGGCATCCTTGATCAATTATGACTCTTCTACCTGATTGCTTTGAAAGTTGTGGTTTAGTTTCTTACATGATTCCTATAGAGGCTGTGGATCAGATTTCTATTGTTATGTAGTCTGGCCTGTTCTAAACAAATTCACATCTATTTTAATCACTCACCTCAATAATTCAAACATGAGACAAAGATGTTCTTTAAAGCAAATACCCTGAACAACTTCAAAAATAAGTCAAAGTCACAAGCTATTATTCATTCTAATGTTAGAAGAATTTAGGAAAAAATATATGTTCCAATGGAAATTCATACATTATCAAAAGGATATCCTCTCCTGGCCACATGATTATAGTCATTCATCATCACAGAGCTATTTTATTACTATTCATTGGCTGTATTTGGCCCATTTTGCTGAGTAATCTTATTTTTACCTATTTTCTTGAGGTATTTTATGACTCTGTGTGTGTGTGTGAGTGTGTGTGTGTGTGTGTGTGTGTGTGTATATATATATATATATATTCAGGGTTTTTTTTATACTTTTTTGGCTGTTAAAGTAACTTACTGCTTCCTGTATTTATAAGGTAAATAAAATATTCAATATTTGTTCATTTTTTATGTCAGTATAGCAGTTATTATTTTATTTTTTATTTCTGAAAATTCTATTTTAATGAAATCATTGACTTGTATGAAGAGTCACTTAGAAGTATTTTTTCAGATAAGATGAAATGAAAAATATTCACTAAAAAAAGAATTTAAATAGACTGAATATTCACAGTGTCTCAAACAGCCAAATCACTTTTTAAAATTAGGGCTTGTGATTACAAGATGCTGAGGCCAGTAGCACTGGACTCAACAAAACAGTGGAGCTGTTTTTTCTTGGCTTGATATTTAGATACAGAATAGGTACCCAGAGTTTTGAATTTGGACTTGTTTTCTGAAATTAAGCCTGGAAAACCTAAGGAAAAAAAGCTGATCCTGACCACAAATGGCACATCACATCAACAATTGCCATGCTTAAATTATTCAAACTGTGATTTAGTATGCTTCTAAATAGTTCACCGTAAGTACTACAAAGAAATTCTTTTAGCTCAATTTATTATTATACAGCAGCCCTTCCAGAAATACAAACCATTTCCACAAATAAAAGGTCAACACAATTTCAGTTCATAAAACTGCATTTGAAAGCCTAATCGCAACCAAAACAGTGTTCCTATTTAAAAGTTATTTTCTATATATTATTAGAATTTCTTCAGAATAATTCAGTTAATAATCATTATCTCTAACACTGCAGTGAAAATTATACCATTGTTGGTAATGATGATCTGTTGTGCTTTATTATTAAATTGAATGTTTGCTTGTTATTATTCTAGGCTTTTTCTTTGATAAAATGAACAAATTCAATTGACTGAATTGTTAGTAATGAGGAGTTTATTTGCAAAGGAAATTGTTGTACCATGTTTTGTATCTGTAAAGAAATAAGGAATTGCATGCTTTTATAAAAATGAAACTTTCATAAATATTCCCTTCTTAAACTTTTTAAATGAAAGGGTGCTATATGCATCATTAAACGTTTTTTTTTCTTAATTTTTGTAGGGGTTTATTTCATTTGTAATCTGATAAACAAGGGAAAAACATTTAAAGCCTGATTTCAAGAGTACATCTGAGTGACTTTTCAGTCTATCTCACAAGTTAAAAACTTAGGATCAAATCCATGTTAGGCAAGAGCTCTATCACTGAGTTGCATCCACAATCCAATTAGCATGCATTCTATCATCTGATTGCACACATTTTTACTTTCTATACTTGTACTAAGTAGTATGATTAGACTTTAACAAAGTAATACATCTTAAATAACAAATATTCATTTCTTACAGTTATGAAGGCTGCTATTCCAAGATACAGGAGCCACAAGATTTTGTGTCAGGTGAGGGTCCTTCTCCTAGTTCATAGACAGTTATCTTCTCACCTTTATAGAAGGTATGGAGAACTGTCATCAGCTGATCCTGTGGTGTTGGCAAAACGCCAACCCCAGGAAATATTTCTTGCTAAAGGAAAGGATGTTATCATCCTTGGCTCTCTTGGCTGTGGTACTAATAGCTATCAGATGTCCCAGGACAATGGGTATCCTGGTACAGCAGGATAATAGCAAAATATTCTTAGCACTGCAACAGTAGGAGAGCTCCAAAAAATGTTTCTAGCTCTGTAACTTTTTAGTACGAAAGAAACCTCTGACAACTTAATAATTTATAATTATTGAATAATTTGTAATGCCCTTATATTTTAACCTCCTGATAATGAGACCTTATGTGATAAACTTGTGGAGCTAGTTCTGGATCATTGTTCATCCATCAGAGTGCAGTGTCCCACCTGGCCCTAACTTTTACTTGATAATGTCTCTGTGTTTGTTTTCCTTCATACTCAGTTGTCCCATCTTGAAAATTATTTGTTGATGATGTCTGGGTTGCAACAAAAAGGACCTTAGAGAGTTTTCTCATTGACTTCCCACTACAGCTCTCTGGACTTCTTTTATAAAGGCACTAATTATGTTCATGAGTGTACTACCATCATGGTGCATCCCAAAGCCCCTGACATTGTATCCTAATCTTGAGACACCAAGGGAGGAAGAAGATCTATCAGCAAAGAGAGAGAATGAGAAGAAAGAAAGAAAGAAAGAAAGAAAGAAAGAAAGAAAGAAAGAAAGAAAGAAAGAAAGAAAGGAAGAAAGGAAGAAAAAATAGAGTTGGGGGAACAAATGGAATAGAGAGGGAAAGCAAACTAATGGACCCAGAGTTGGTGGGGAAAGTGTTCACTTAAAAAAAAATAGATCTGCCCACACCAGCCTGCTTGGGAACCAGGCTCACAGGAGGCCAAGGTCCACCCCTTTACCATCAGGGCAGACACCTGCCAGAGCCCAACCCACAGCATAAGACCACCTCTTCTGATGAGCAGACTACCCTGGTAGCCCAGGCCAGGCCCAGATCCACCCACACCAGCCTGCTTTGGACCCAGGCTCACAGGAGGCCCAGGTCCACCCCTTTACCAGTGAGACAGACACCCGCTGGAGCCCAGCCTCTGGCACAGGACCATTTCTTCTGACCAGTAGACTACACTGGGAATCCAGGCTTGGCCCAGATGTGCCCACACTGACTTGTGCAGAACCCAGGTCTGTGTTCACCCTCCCTGCTACCTGGGAGCCTAAGCCTAACCCACTTCCATATTGGGATACTGCAATTATCTCCATATCCCTCCCCATTCAGTATGCCCTAACTTTTTGATAGTAAATAAGACCTAGAAGCTGCTGAATTTCAGAGTAGGCACCCCAAAAGGAGTGTAAGGCCCACTGTATCAGCCCCATCTCTATAAGGCATTGATTCTCTCTTGGAGCACCTTAACTGTTATCTTGAGTAACCACAGCTATTGCCGCCACCAACTTTAGATGTAGTAGCATACATTGAGGGACACCAGCAAGGTCTGGAAGCCTAACATCAAGGTGAGGTACAAACAATCTGCATGGGTACTACAAGAATATAGGGAAGGAACTGTAATATCTCAGATCCACACTGCAAGAAAAGAAGGCACATAGACAACAAGAAAAAACAAGGGAGGAAAGTGCCCCAAAACAAACCAGGATACTATAATAACAGAACCCATGGACAGCAAAGTTGATGAAATGTCAGAGAAGGAGTTCACAAGGTTAATAATTAAAATGATCTATGAATTAAAGAATGACCTAAGTGAGCAAATACAGGGGAAAAAAATGATCACTCCAACAAAGAAATACAAGAACAAATACAGGTAGCAAAAGATTACTTTAAGAGAGAGATAGAGACCCTGAAAAAAAAGTCATAAATCTTTGAAATGAAGGATAAAATAAATCAAATAAAAAGCTCAATAAAAGCATAATCAACAGACTAGATCATTTGGAAGAAAGAACAGCAAATAATGAAGACAAAGTATACAATCTGGAAAATAAAGTTGATCACTCAGTGAAGATTGTAAGAAACCATGAACAGAATATCCAAGAATTATGGGACAGCGTCAAAAGACCAAATATAAGAGTTATTTGCATAGAGGAAGGCACAGAATTTCAAAGCAAAGGAATGCACAATCTCTTCAATGAGATAATATCAGAAAATTTCCCAAGCATGAACAACAAAATGGAAAAACAAATACAAGAGGCTTACATGATACTAAATGTACAAAATTACAAAAGATCTACACCAAAGCACATTATAATGAAAATGCCTAGCATAGAGAATAAGGATAGAATCTTAACAGCTGCAAGAGAGAGGAATCAGATCACATATAGGGGAAGAATAATTTGTATCTCAGCAGATTTTTCAAACAAGAATCTCAAAGCCAGGAGATTATGGAACAACATATACCAAGCTTTGAAAGAAATGGATGTCAACCAAGAATCTCATATCCAGGAAAACTAAGCTGTAGATTTGATGATGAAATAAAAACCTTGCATGATAAACAAAAGTTAAAAGAATTTACAACTAGAAAGCCTGTACTACAGAACATCCTCAGAAATATATTCCGTAAAGAGGAAATGAGAAACAATGATGAAAATCAGCAGAAGGAAGTATTACACAAAAGAAAAAGTTTTTTTTCTTTCTGATTAGGTATCAGAGAGAAACCAAGTCATGTTAAATACTTTTGGTATTTATGAACAAAAATGGCTGGGAATACAAATCATGTCTCAATAATAATCCTGAATTTTAATGGCCTAAACTCACCAATCAAAAGACATGGACTAGCAGATTAGATTTAAAAAAAAAAAAGGATGCAGGGGTTTTCAGCCTCATAGCAAATAAAGTAGACTTCAAACTAAAGTCAATCAAAAAGGACAAAGAAGGACACTACATTCTGTTCAAGGGAACCATACACCAACAAGACTTAACAATTATAAATATATATGCCCCAAACAAGGGAGCATATACATTCATAAAAAAATCTCTTGTTAAGTTAAAGAGTGAAGTAGATCACAACACAATAATTCTGGATGACTTTAACACACCTCTTTCTTCACTAGATGGATCTTCCAAACAAAAGCTGAACAAAGAAATTATAGAACTCAATAACACAATCAATAACTTAGACTTAACTGACATATATAGAATATTTCATACTTCAATGAGAGAATACACTTTCTTCTCAGCAGCACATGGATCCTTCTCTAAAATACACCATATATTATGCCACAAAGCAACTCTTAGCAAATATAAAAAGATAAAGATACTACCCTAAATTTTATTAGATTATAATGGAATGAAATTATAAATCAATGATAAAATAAGAAATAAAAGCTACTCTAACACCTGGAGACTAAATAATATGCTACTGAATGAACAATGGGTTGCAGAACACAGATACAACATATCAAAATCTCTGGGACACTATGAAAGAAGTTCTAAGAGAAAAGTTCATTGCATGGAGTCCATTCCTTAAAAGAAGAAAAAGTCAAAATAAATTACTCAATATTACATCTCAAAGCCCTAGAAAAAGAAGAACAAATCAAAACCAAAAGCAGTAGAAGACAGGAAATAATTAAATGCAGAGATGAAATCAATAAAATTGAAAAAATTGACAGAACAAAAAGTTAGTTCCTTGAATAAAATAAATAAAATTGACATCCCTTAGCCATGCTAACAAAGAGAAGGAGAGAGAGAAACCTCAAATCACTAACATATGTCTGAAAAAGGAAATATCACAACAGACTCTACAGAAACACTAAAGATAATTAGAAATCATTTTGAAAATTTGCCCTTCAATAAAATAGAAAAGACTGAAGGTATCGACAAATTTCTAGAGTCATATAGTTTGCCCAAATTGAATCAAGATGGTATACACAATTTAAAGAGATCAATTTCAAGCGATGAAATAGAAGACGCCATCAAAAGTCTACTAACAAAGAAAAGACCAGGACCGGCTGAATACTCAGCTGAGATCTACAAGACCTTTAAGGAAGAACTAATAGAAATACTCTTCAATTTATTTCAGGAAATAGAAAAAGAGGCAGCACTTTCAAATTCATTCTATGAGGCCAATATCACCCTTATTCCAAAACCAGTCAAAGACACATCAAAGAAAGAAAACTGCAGAACAATATCTCTAATGAACATAGATACAAAAATTCTCAGTAAAATTCTGGCAAATCAAATATAAAAACATATCAAAAAGATCATGCACTGGGATGAAGTGGGCTTCATCCCTGCGAATCAAGTTTGTTTAAACATGTGGAAATCAATAAAAGTAATTCATTACATCAATAGACTTAAAGATAAGAATCATATGATCATTTCAATAGATGCAGAAAAAGCATTTCACCAAACACAGCACCCCTTCATGTTCAAAACACTAGAAAAATTAGGAATGACAGAAAGATACCTCAACATCATGAAGGCAATCTATGCTAAGCCCCAGGCCAACATCATTCTAAATGGAGAAAAATTGAAAGCATATTCTCTAAAACCTGGAACAAAGCAGGAATGCCCTCTTCCGCCACTTCAATTTATCATAGTTTTGAAACACTGGCCAGAGCAATTAGACAGGATGAAAGAAATTAAAGGGATACACATACAAAAAGAAGAACTCAAATTGGCACTATTTGCTGATGACATGATTCTACACCTAGAAGATCCTAAATAATCCACCAGAAAACTTCTAAAATTAGTAAATGAATTCACAAAGTAGCAGGATATAAAATCAATACCCATAACTCAAAAGCATTTCTGTATATCAGTGACAAATCCTCTGAAAGGGAAATGAGGAAATCTACCCCATTTACAATAGCCTCAAAAAAAAAAAAAAGAAAATACTTGGGAATAAACTTAATGAAAGAGGTGAAAGATTTATATAATGAAAACTACAGAGCCCTAATGAAAGAAGTCAAAGAAGACCTTAGAAGATGGAAAAATTTACCATGCTCTTTAATAGGGAGAATTAATATTATCAAAATGACCATACTACCAAAAGCACTATACTGATTTAATGCAATTCCAATCAAAATCCCAATGATATAGCTCATAGAAATAGAAAAAGGAGTCATGAAATTCATCAGGAAAAATAAGAGACCCAGAATAGCTAAAACAATCCTTAGCAGGAAGAGTGAGGCAGGTGGCATCACTATACCAGACCTTAAACTATACTACAGAGCAATAGTAACAAAAACAGCATGGTATTGGCACCAAAACAGACTGGTAGACCAATAATACAGAATAGAGGACACATAGACTAACCCACAAAACTACAATTATTTTATATTAGGCAAAAATGTCAAGAACATGCATTGGAGAAAAGATAGCCTCTCCAACAAATGGTGCTGGGAAAACTGGAAATCCATATGTAACAAAATAAAATTAAACCCCTATCTCTCACCATGCACAAAACTTAACTCAAAATATATCAAGGACCTAGAAATAAAAACTTCATAAGGCGCCTTTGGCACAAAGAATTAAAATCAAGAATCAATAAATGGAATGGACTCAAACTAAAAAAGTTTCTTCTCAGCAAAAGAAACAATCTGTGAGGAGAATAGAGAGGCTACATTTTGAGAGTAAATCTTTACCTCTCATACATCAGATAGACCACTAATCTCTAGGGTATATAAAGAACTCAAAAAGCTAAGCACCAAAAAAAAAAAAAAAAAAAAAACAAATAACCCAATCAATAAATGAGCCAAGAACCCGAGAATACACTTCTCAAAAGATAATATACAATCAATCAACAAATATATGGAAAAAATGTTCATATTTGTGAGCGATTAGAGCAATGTAAATCAAAACTACTCCAAGATTTCATCTTACTCCAAATAGAATGGCAGCTATTATGCATATAAAACAACAATAAGTGTTGGCAGGGATATGGAGAAAAAGGTACACTCATACACTGCTGATGGTACTGCAAATTGATACAGCCAATATGAAAAGCAATATGGAGATTCCTTGGAAAATTTGGAATGAAACCACCATTTGACTCAGATATCCCTCTCTTCAGTCTATACCCAAAAGACTTAAAATCAGCATACTACAGGGATACAACCACACCAATCTTTATAGCAGCACAATTCACAATAACTAAACTGTGGAGCCAACCTAGATGCCCTTCAATAAATGAATGAATCAAAAAATGTGGCATATATACATAATGGAATATTATTCATCAATAAAAGAAAATAAAATCATGGCATTTGCAGGTAAATGGATGAAGTTAGAGAAGATAATGCTAAGTTAAGTTAGCCAATCCCCAAAAAACCAAATGCCAAATGTTTTCTTTGATATAAGGAGGCTAATTCATAGTGGGGTAGGAATGGGTAGCATGGGAGGAATAGACAAACTCTAGATAGTGCAGAGAGCTGGGAAGGGATGGGATGGGGCATAGGGTTAGAAATGATGGTGGAATGTGATGGACATTATTATCCAAAGTACATGTATGTAGACACAAATTGGTGTGAATATACTTTGTACACAACCAGAGATATAAAAAAAATGTTCTCTATATATGTAATAAAAGTTGTAATGCATTCCACTGTCATATATAAATCAAAAGTTTTAAAAATTTTTTAAAAATCACTCCAGTGTCCAGATAGGTCAGTGGGAATCAGTGTTCCTAGCATGGGAAACATTTATAAGCACTGTGTAGCCACAAGCAAAAGAGGTTGCCATTTTGACCCAGTAGCCCCCTCTTGTGGGTCACCATGTCTGCCTCTACCTGCCTGTACTAGAGTGAATGAAACAGGTGCACAGAGAAGAGTGCATAGAGCATTCAGGCTAGGTATACCAAGAGAAAACTAGGAGTAACCAAGAGAGAACTACCTTTGTTGCTGGTGCCCTATAAGAGTAAGTGTTATCAGTAAGAAGCTAATAACTGGCCAGACAAAATATCTGCACTCTAGGTCTTATCCTGTATAATTCAAATAAATAGCAGTGAACATGAAGCCTATAAAGGTTTACATGCTCCATACTAAAATTGGAAATTATGAGAGGCTGCTGAGACCCAGACATCCAGCAAAGATCTTTATCTCCCTATCAATAAGGCATATGAATCAAATCTCAAATACCCACCAGTAGAATTCCAAAGTTCAGCCAAGACTAAAACTCAAGTAAGGAACTTCTAATTTAGTACCAGCTCCACTACAGTAGTACACCCTATCTATCCTATCCTACAATGGGAGTGGGAAACTGAGATCTACAACAGCCAGCTTTGGCTCCTAGCTGCATCACCTGACAGCTAGTTGAGAAACACAAATATATTGGATCTAATAAACCCCAAGTGCTACAGAGCCCAAACATAAATACCAAGAATCAAAATCCATCCTTAACAGTTTTGACTATGTCAGCAGAAACAAGCCCTTTATTTATCATTAAGAATTTCAATCATTTTTTTTTCTATTCCTTCCTCATTATTTTTACTTTTTAATTTTAATTTTTTTAAAAATTATATTTTATTTTCTTATTTTTCTTTTTATTTTTCTCTATTTTGCATGTTTGTATTTGTGTGTTTATGTGGAACTATCACAGCTTAGATATATATATTACTATATATAATAAATATATGTTACTGATGTTATATATTACTATATAAAATATATAATATATTATATATAGTGCATATATAGTAATATAATAATATAATATATATTATTGAATATATATATGTATACACACACAAATTTATATTCAATTTAATTGTTTTCTTCTTCACCTGATGATTATTTAGCCATGGTTTAACTTAGGTGGGGTAAAATTACACTTGGATTTGAGTTGTTTAGAACTTACATTTGCTTCTTTGTTCATACGTTGGTTTTGTCCTTTTTATTGCCCTTTTTCATTCTCTTTTACTACTGATGACTAAATTTTCCTCTTTCATGCTTTCATTTTTTAACACATTTATTTATTTTTTTTTATTCTTTCGACTTTGCAGCTAACATCTGCTGCCTACCACTTATTTCTCCTCTGTTCACTTTTTGAAACATTTGAAATTCTCTTTTGCCTTCCTACCCTTTTTTTTTTATCTTCTCTTAAGGAACTACAATCTCACTAACTGATAGAATTACATAGTTTGCATAATTCCTATGCCATTCATGTTGTTATGATTGTCAATCCAATGGAAAACATAATAGACACCTGCTATTAAATGCATGCTCTTGTGCACAGTTTGTAATTGTTGGTACTGATGCTAAATGCTCACCCTGCCATTTTTATATTGGTGGCAATTAGTGTTACACATGTCAATGTAGACACTGGACATCAATCCTAAGCTCTACATGAGTTGCTAACATTTTTGCTGTTTCTGGCTCTCTCCTTCTTCTAAAATGGCTGGAAAGTGATTATAACACTTAAATTTCACAAAGTAAAGATCCTGCTTCCAAAAAAATACTTAAAATTTATCAAAGTAACAGTGAACCTCAATCTAATTACAATATAGTCCCACTTAAATTTTAATAACATTTTACATAGAATAAGGGAGAGAAAAACCCCCAAACAACAATCAAACCCCAAATAGGAATACTAAGAGGAAGACCTCCGTTCCCACTCATGGATATCTGCTCATGCATCAAAAACAGGGAGAAGTCCCAGAACAAAAAAGATTAACTACATAGGAAAGGACACACATATAAAAGATGAAGAATAATTCATCTTAATTGATGTACAGCCCCAAGACCACTGAAAATGTGAGAAAACAGGAAGTGAAATCTCACCCCAAATTCACAATCTTCCAACAAAAGATTCCATAGACATGCAAATGAATGAAATTCCAGAGAAACAGTATTTTCAAAAAGTGATTACTAAAATGTTCAATAAATTAAAAATAATCTAAGGAATTAATTAAGAGAGTAAATACAGGAGATGAAAGACCATTTCAATAAATATAGATATTGAAAAGAAACTGACCAGAACTCCTGGAAATAAAAGACCAATGAATCAAATTAAAAATTCACTTTAAAGCATCACCAACTTTTTAGATTGTATAGAAAATAGAACTTTAGGTCTTAACATTAGAACATTTTATCTTGAATACACAATATATAATAAAAAAGAAAAAAAAGAGCATGATTCAAACATACAAGAACTCTGGAACACATGAAGAAAACAAAGATGAGAATGATTGGGATAGAAGAAACCATGGGCTAAAGACATAGAGAACATTTTCAATGAGATAGTAACAAAAAGTTTTCCCCATTTCATAAAAGAGATAAACATTCAATACAGAATAAACAAGATCAGAAGAGATACTCTCCAGACACACCAAAATTCCTAATACAGAAAAAAGGCAAAGAATAGTAAAAGCATCAAGAGAAAAACATTAAGTAACATTTAGAGGCAAATTAAGGCACATTTCTAACTTCTCGACTCACAACCTAAAATCAGATAAGGTTTGGAATGGAATATTCCAGTTTTTAAACGGAAAAACGATTGCCAGAGCCAGGTGTGGCGGCACACGCCTGTAATTCCATTGGCTCAGGAGGCTGAGGAGGGAGGATCTTGAGTTAAAAGCCAGCTTCAGCAATGGTGAGGCACTCAACAACTCAGTAAGACCCTGTCTCTAAATAAAATACAAAATAGAGCTAGGGATGTGGCTCAGTGGTCGAGTACTCCTGAGTTGAATTCCCAGTATGCTCCCCAAAAAAGTGAGAAAAATTAAAATCTTTTAAATTAATCTTTAAAGTTGGAAGTACTTAACCTTCAACATACATATGAAAAATAATTTTGTTGTGATTCTAGAAGTTGCAGTATGATAGAATATATTTCACAATATTAAATTACTTTATCAGCATCTTAATGTTTGTTATAAGCTGTATTCCATAGGAAATGTTTGAAATATAAAACATAACCTAAACAGGTTTCTAATATTAATAGATCCTGTAAGTCCAACTTTAATTTTTTATTTAATTTAATTTTTATTTAATTTATTTATCCCTAGCCACTGAGATTACCGTGCCCAGCTAATTTTTAATCACTTTTTATTCTTAAAGAACATAAGTCTATATTATTCCAGTTTCTTTGTCACTATTTAAAAAAACGGTCCAAGCTCGTTTAGTCATATGAATCAGCTCCAGTTCCCATAACAAAATATCACAGAATTGGAACCTTTTTCAAGACAAATTTATTTTCTCATATATATGAGGTCTGTAAGACAAAGCACCACATTGTTTTGATGAGGGCACTTTTCTGGTTTGAGGCTGGCCGCCTTGTCTCCCTGTGTCCTCCCGTGTGTCAGTGCTGCATGGGAGAAATGTCTGTGATAATTCTTATAAATAAGAGCACTGATTTACCCTAAGTGTTTCACTTTCATGAGCTCACCTAACCCTAACCCTAACCCTTGGAGAGTTAACCCTAATTAACTCTCAAAGACCAATACCCAAAAAAGATCTTATCAGGGGCTAGACATTAGGGGGAATACAACCATTCAAAATACAATAAATCTTTAAAGCTACAGGATCTTTTTCTAAATTCATATGCAAGGCAGTGATTTAGGGATGATCCATAAATTTAAGGGGGTTGCCTGTCTTTAAACATGTTTCCAGCCCTGTTGAAATCATTAATAAGCATATCTGAAATTTGATGGACTCAAGATATCCCTTGTTATAGATTTCTTCCCTTTCCTGGAGAATTTATTCTCATTTTAAGAAAACTGAAATTATATTTTGTTTCAATTTGTCTAGATGAATTTTATTCTTTTCTTCAGATAACATTTATTTTCATAATTAAAAACAATAACCTCTCATCTTAACCTTTAAATAGCTGTAAGCAAAACTTTTAATATTTGAAAACAATTGTTCAAATATATTCCAAATTAAAAAATAAAATGTCAACAATTGCATTTGAATATCAAAAATGGATATGTATTTCTTCCTAAAACAAACAATGCTATAATTGAGTGTTATTGAAGAAAAAAAAAGGACCTTCATTTTTTTTTCCCCAAATGAGGCCTATTTATTTTCATTTTGTCTTTTTTAGAGCTGTGCTTGCAAAATGACAAGTGAAATGAAAGATTGAGGCAATTATACACATCATTCAGATCAAATAGACTCTCATTAAATAAGAGCAGATGGTGTGGATAGAAATTATAGCTTGAAGGCTGTGTTCCTCATATACAACATATGAAAATAGATTGGTTTTCAGTGAATTTATTTTAAAAGTCTGCATCTCCTTTAACAGAAGAGTTTATTTGAAATGTTAAATGGAAGCATATAGTTATAACTTACATTTCCGTAGCCATTTAAAATAATAAAAAAAACATTTACACTCATCAAATTTGCCTAAGTATCATAGCATGAGTACAGTGATATCCCCTTGTCCTAGGAAATGTTCCAAACTTCCTGCACATGCCTAGGATAAAGTTTAATCTATCTGTTAGGCACAGCAAAAGATTGATAAAATGACAAAATAAAATAAAACAATGATAATATTATTTAGTAAAAGTTATGTGACTGTGGTCTCTGTGTGAACTTTTCCATTTAGTATTTTCAGAGAGGAATAGACTGTTAATAATTGAAAAGGCAGAAGGCAAGACTGATAAGGGGGAACTATCGCATGTACTTCTGCACTGTAAATCCTTTTTTTTTTTTTCTTTGACTCTTGGCATGCCCCCAACCTCAAACCTCTCCACAAAAATATTTAGATAGATGCTGGAAAAATGACAGATGCACCAACGAATGTGAAGAAGTTTAATACAGAGCAAAGAACAAACCAGCTCTACAAGAAAAGGTGTTCAGCTTAGATCCCAAGTGGAACAACAGTAAACAGAAGGAGGTGTCTTGAGTTTTACTGTGGTGAGGTTCTAGGGCAGTGTGAAGTTTTCCAGGGTCCTGAGTTTGAATGGCTTGAATTTCCTACAGGCACCAATAACCAGAGCCCAAGAGCTTTGTGTATGGATTGTACTTAAGTGGCACCAATGGGAAAACAGGAGTGATAGGGCTTGAGAGCTTCCAGCAGTCAATCATCAATAATGATGTGAGATTCTTTGTCATAGGAAAGGTGTAATTGTTGAAAGGTTTCCAGAAGACAGCTTAGAGATGCACATGAACTTTTGTAGCACTTACACTTCCCATACAATCTTAATTTTAGAAATGAAATAAACACAGATGTTCACAAAGATTATCAAAGAGGAGTTTACTCCAGCATTGTAACCTGACACGATAAGCTTAAATGCAGATTCAAATGTTTCAAATCATGCAATAATTTTAAATTGATAATACAATTAATTCATATTTTATAAATGCATATGACATCCATGTGTTATGTTTGGTATCTCCCTAAAGCTCACCTATGAGACAATGCAAGAAGTTCAGAGGAGAAATTATTGGGTGTAAGAGTTTTAGCCCAATCAGTGAATTAAACCCCTGATTGGGATTAACTGAGTGGTAACTGAAGTGATAGGGTGTGGTTGGAGGAGATGGGAGTTGGGCAGGACTTTGGGGTGTATATTTGTATCCTCCAAGTGGAGCCCTCTCTCTCTGCTTTCTGACCACCATGTGAGCTTCTTTCCTCTGCCACACTCTTCCACCCTATTGTTCCTGCCTCACCTTGAACTCCAAGGAATGGAGCCAACTTTCTAGGGATTGAGACATCTGAAACTGTGAGCCCTCAAATAAGCTGTTCCTCTTCTACAATTGTTCTGGTCAGGTCAGTAAGTGACAGCAGCAAAAAAAAAAAAAAAAAAAAAAAAAAAAAAAAAAAAAAGCTGGCTAAAACACTAAGGATATCATACATTATATGAGTGTATCAATAAGCTATAGGTAGTTATGACAGTAAAATAGAAATCAGGTTAGATGTTTAGGGAGGGTTTCATAAATCCAATAAGAAACTCGTTGTTGTAGAAAATTTACTACAAAAATGATTCCATATATATATATATATATATATATATATATATATATATATATATATTTTAGCTAGATCAACATGACTTCCTCACAGTCCTCAAATAAATGAGAAACGGGGAAAAAAAAACAAATATCATCTTCTATTATCTCATCCCTAGTGATCACTTATTAATCAGAATTAAAAAAAAAACCAGTGTACACTGGGAACTTTCTTGAAAAGATATGATAAGTAAAGTGCAATAAGTTTCATTAAAGTAAATAAAATAGTGAGTTTTGTAGCTAAGTTTGTCATTGTGTCCCCCAGACAGACCAATGACATGACACTGAAGTTTCTGTGAATTAAAATAAAATAAAACACATCTCAATGGGATTTTATAAGTATCTCATTAGAGACTGCATAATCTCTGCTTTCCTGCTTCAGTTCACTTGCCAACTTATGTTTCTTTGGCCAACACATATTTCATATAATTTTACATAAACATTCATATTCCTAGCTTTCCTAAAAAAAAACTTAAAAGATATATCCACAGTTAGTTTATAATAATGTTGGAACAACTATAAACAAAATCTGAACAACTACTAGTTCTGTTCAACAAGGTGTAAGTCATTCAATTATTTATTCCCCATTGCATACATATTGCTTTCAGTCTCATTCTAATGGGTCTTAAGGTGTGAATTTTTCTCCATATATTGGTATATACTTTATTTAGCATGTATAAAGAAATCATTTAATTTTGTCTCCTTCATAAAGCTTCCCTTAATATCATTTCACTAACTATTGAAATGGATATATTTATAGGTTAAATATTATAACAAATTTTACAATGAAAATGGACAATATGAATTTGTGGACAAGTGAGCTAGTTGTATCATTGCTGCAAGTCTGAGAAGAGTTCATGAACCTGATATTTCTAAGCAAGGCATTTTGTTGCCTTGCAGACAAAGTTCAAGATATCGTGGAATATATATTTCAGTGGAAAAACAGACAGAATATAAGGAAAATTAGAAATTATATTACTTTGGATAATAAGGGCTAAAACAGAAAAAGAGAAATGAAAGAGAAAATGAGTGAATGTGAGTAGCAATAATTTTAGAGAGGGTGAAGTTCAGCTCTTTGAAGACACAATATTTCTGCAGGGAGGTGTTTGGATTTTCAGTATTTCTCATCATGAACTTAATTTGAACACACACAGGAGATTCTCTGATCAGATTTTTTAGAAATTATCTTACAGCAAATAATAAGCATGTTGTACTCAAACTTCCTGGTCTTTCCTCTTTGGTGTGTGCAGTGAAAATCAACTTGAGAGGCAGGAAGCTGGTTTTCCTCCAGTAGTGGGGCACTCCAGCACCAAGACATAAGCAAAAGAGAAGACAGAAAAACAGCCGCTGTCCCTCTCCCTTCCTAAAAGGATTTCCTCCTGACTCTAAGCTTTGACTCTGTAAATCAATCTTTCCAGAAGTCAGCTATCCTCCATGTCTTAGCTTTTATAACCTAGAAATACCTCCAAGTTCTAGGACTTTTCCTTCTGAAAGTAAGTACATAGCACTTAGCCTACAGATCCCCTGTTAACATAGGGATCTAGTTCAAGCTGCACCTTATAGCCCTCTTAGGGAAAGAAAACAATTTTTATTATATATTTAAATCAGAGAAAATAGTTAAACAAATTGCTACAGATTTAATTCTGACAGTATATGTACAGATTTTTTTTTACTTGAGGGCTGAGGTTGTGTTCAGTGGTAAAGTGCTCGTCTAGCATGTGTGAGGCCCTGGGTTCGATCCTTGGCACCACACAAATAAATACATAAATAAAATACAATTTTTTAAAGACCAATTAGAGTCTAGAGAAGTTTGCATTCCCTAAAAAACACAAATATACGTTAAAAAAAATGCACTTAAAAAAATTTGAGATAGAAGACCTCTCAGGGAGAATTCCTATCATTTCCTTCACCTCAATTAAATATTGGCCTATTAAAATTTGCAGTTAATATGATTGTTTTCTTGATTGTCTTTCTCAAAAAATAATATGCTTTGAAACAAAGTATACTAGAAAAGGTCTGACTAAAATATGCCAGGTTGCCAGATTAAATATTGGCCTCAGGATTCAAAATTAGTAAAAAAAGTAAACTGATATAACTGTTTAGATAGGTAGTTTGTTAAACTAACATCTGTACCAAATTTGGGAGGAAATGTAACATTTTAAAAATGGCTTATCCCATATTCTGGATGGATAATGATTCACAGAGATGCAAGGGTAACAGCCAACAGGGGCCAGGGATAGATATTTGCAATTGTCCCTGGAAAGTATCGCACAGAGTCATTAATCAAAAAGCCTTGATCTAAGGATGATATAAATGAGCTTAGAGCAAATTCCATTTTTATTTGAGCTGATATTTATTGGTGGCTTCAATGTTCATGACCTGCAGGCAAACTGAGTTCAGGAAAGGAGTGACAAGAAAAACATCCAGGTTTGTGATTTGGATTGCTTGGATTTCCATTTACAGGAAACCTTGGAAGAAAACATAACAATAGTGCAGGATGATTCCAAAAGAAATTCAATGTTTCTTTTAAAGTAGGAAAGACTGAATTATTGAATTATCTTTTGTGCCTTTTGCATAATATAAAATCAGGATGGAGTTCTCAGAAAAGGAATTTAGAGCTGGCTGAGCATGACCTAATCTTTAAAGATTTTTATTCTCAATTGTAATCTAATAGAATTTAACAACATACAAAGGTGTGTATTTATAGGTACCATGCAGGTGTTGAGGATTTGTTTCTTAGTTTTCCCAAGAGTTGAGGTCCAGCAGCTTGACCAAGAAGGACTTAAAGTTCCCTTCAGGGGCTAGGGATGTGGCTCAAGGGGAAGCGTGTTCGCCTGGCATGCACAGGGTGCTGGGTTCCATCCTCAGCACCACATATAAATAAAATAAAGATATTGTGTCCACCTAAAGCTAAAAAAAAAAATTAAAAAGTTCCCTTCAGTTTGACTAAATAGATGGTTTCTTTCCTGACTCCAGAATTTGATCTTCCTTTCATAAAACACTTACTTTTGAAAAGTTTAGACTCCAATTTTTTTCCCTGCCTCTTTGAGATCCATGTCTTCTTGTTATCAACATCATGGGTTCTTGTGCTATGAAAAGAATCAGACAGAGTCTCAGTGGCACAAGCACAAGACTTTTTATTCTTATTCTCAAGCACAAAGGAGACACCATGTGGGAGTCAGGAGTCCTGCTGACCCAAACAAAGGTAAAGTGCCCAGCATTTATGGCATCTGGGTTAGGCAGGGACCCAGCCTTCCAGATGTCTGTATATGTCAACAACATAAGTCTCTTTATTTCATGTTAGGATTCTGCTCTAGAGCATGATTTTTTGCCACTTTACTAAGTAAAAGGATACTATAGAATATTTTAGTGACTGTGTATATGCATTTGCCTGCCCCTTACCATCTGGAATTTGCTCCTTGTTAAAGTTTGGATTTGAATGCCCAAAGGCTTGTCATCTCCCATTGCCCCTACCCCATACCTCGCTTGACACAGTGCAGCAATTTTCAGATGGACTACTGGGAAGTGATTGGATCATGAGGCCCTGACATCATTAGTAGATTAATCCATTGATGGTTTTAAAATCTGATGCTATGAATGGGAGATGATGGAAATTTGGGAAGTGGGATCTGATTGAAGGGAGTTGGTTAGGGGCTGTGCCCTTGGAGACTACATCTTTTACCTAGTTACTTGTTCTTGGTTTCCTCCCTATCCTCTCTGCTTCCTAGTCAGTTACTTGCCCTGGGGTAAGTAACTTTCCTCCTTAATCTTCTTCTGTCATAATGTTCTGCCAAAAGCTCTGAACCTCTGAAACTGTGAGCCAAAATAAGTCTTTCCTCCTTTAGTTTGTTTTTTCTCAGGTATTTGTCAAAGTGATAGAAAGCTGACTCAACACAATCATTATCCTCTGAGAAATTTCCTAATTTTGCTTTTGAAGCAGTGGGCTTGATTTTAATAATTTTGTTTGTTTGGTGTGTGGAGGAGGTGATTTTTTTCCCCCTAGTAATCTGCACCAATCATATAGTCTTTGAAGAATGAGGTGAGTTCCCAATTCCCTTTTCCCATGTGGGATCTTAATTTCCTACCCCTGATGACTCATCTGCTTTTTAACTCCCAATTTTCTGGTATGTTTCTTGCCCCAATAAGATTGAGGGCTATAGGTGCTGTCTCTTTCTCACAGGCTCCTGACAGTTTTCTAACACAAAAAGGTCTTTCTCAAGGACTTGGATACCTTCCCTTTAACATGTCATCATTTAAGAAAATAGAGTTTCTATCTCCATTTTCTTTGAGGTATGGGGAACCTGTCATCCACTATGGAAAATGAACAAACATAGGTGGTCTCACTCACATTGACCAAAGTTCCCTCTAAATTCTTCCAGTACTTTTCCATTAGCTCAAGTACTAGAGAAAAACTACTTCTCTTCTAATACCTTTCCATTTGTGTCTAAATATCAGTTTTCTTTTTCTTCTAGCAAAGTTGCCTTGACTCCCTCCATATTGCAATAGGGGTCTTGAATGAAATATACCTTGCTGATCTTATTTATTTATAATATTTTTTGAACAAGTAAGATAATGATGAATGCAATTGCTGATATATTTTCAGTATCTAATTAAAATGCAGAAACAATGAATAGTATATAAGCAATGTATGGTTTTGAGCAGTCAGAGACTTTGGGAGAAGGGAGTTGCTACAAGCACAGCAAGACCTTTTGTCAAAACATCAGGGTGTTTTTTGTAAGAAGCTAATTTGCTTGATGTTCTGAAACATTATCATAAGATGAAAAATAATAAGAAGCAAGTGAAAGCTGTTCATCTGGAAGATCAAAGGGATTTTAAAGAAATAATCACTTCAAAATCTTATAAGTGTTGATATGATAATAATAATAACAACATATTATTACTTGTATACTTGGTGGATTTGATTTAAGGGATGAAAGAAAATATAGAATTGTTTATGAAATTTTCCTACAAAAAGGGATGCAGATGTCAGATGCAAATTTTATTTTACCTAATATTTTATGATTCTCTGCTTGCCAAGGGGTTAAGTCCATAAGAAATTTGGTGTTGAAATACTAATTTCTAAGAACTGAAACACCACATCACATATTTTATAGCTGTGAATAAGGATTTAGAGACAATTATTACTTATTGATAAGTGTTGATGGACACCGTCCAAAAGATAAATTCTTCAAAACACAACAGAAAAAGGATGAATTTAAGAGAAGTGTGTATTGCTCAATGCCTGCTTTATTTCTCCAAATATAAAGCTTTCCTCAGAAAAGATACAATATTGTTTTTATCTATAATACCATAGAACTCTTTGCAAAGTCCCTAGTAAAATTAAACAAAGCAAATAAAAACTAAGTATGAAAACAGTGTATATTAATATACTATCTTGAATTTGAATGGCTTCCCCTTGAGCTACAGATTTTTAGTCTCTATTGGAGCAGATGGAAATTATTATATAAAAATTAATGGTTTTTCAGATAATTTTTAAATTTTTTATGGCTGTGTCATTCTGATAGCAATAAATCAGTTTAGAAGAATATTCTAAAATTTGAAATGTTTTGTTTATGAGCATAAGGGGAGGCAAATTCTTTTCTTATTTTAACACAGCTTCTATAAATAAAATATCAGGCTCTTAAAACACTGTGAGTGGGAATGAGACATCAGGGAATTTCACCAGGTTGTAGAAACAAATGAAAGATTGATCTAAGTGTTATAAAAATCTACAGCCAAAAAAGATGCCAAAGTGTTTTTTCCATAACTGTGTTTCCCTTTCTCCAAGCTCAGATCCAACAAGCTTCCCTCAGCACTTAAAGCAGAGCCAAGAAAAACTGCAGTACATTTCTTCCTCTAAGTATTTTAGGGGAAAGAAAAGAGCTGAATTCACAAACAAAAGTCTGACTCTTACTCTGAAGTTATCAACAAAGCATATGTTAGTATTTTTCAATTTTTCAGTATCTATGTCTCATTATTTCCAGGCCCATCATTCAATAAGATTGCAAGCAAATCAAAAACATCCTAAGGATGTGTTTTGAATTCACAATTACCAATAAGTCATTAATAGCAATCCTGACAACCAGAATTTATTGAGCCCAAACTGAAATCCAAACCAAAATCATCCTTCTGAAAATTAAGCTGCCTTATTTTAGGTGCATGTATTTATAATTTATATTTGCATAGGTTGTGTAATAATTATATTTTTTATTTATTGATACAATAGACTTCAGTGGTTCAGAACTATATCAACTCTGGGCAATTATTCTGATCAATGGACATTCCTCATCATATGAAAACATCTTTCATTGTTACAACAGAAAGCGGGCAGGATGCTACTGGCTTCTGGTGGGTTGATTATAGGGATAAAATAAAATATCCTAAGATGCACAGTATAGCCATTTACAACAAAATATTATTTGTTCCACAGTATCAATAATGCCATGAAATCTTGATATACACCACATACATAATATTTAATACAAATAAATATGGATAATATCATGTAATAATATGATTTATGATTAAATATATAATCAATTATATGGAGATTTATTAAAATATAATGTTCTATTTTATGTAAGTCCTGTGTGATTCCTGCATTAGCATATTATAAACTGAGATTATGGTGAAAAGATTATAAGGACTTGTCTTTATATTTTTGTTTTTGTTTTATCCCTACTATGATATTTAGATCTTCTTTAGCTAAAGCTTAAACTAGGTAATTGCTGTTTTTCATGGGAATCAAATAATTCATACAAAATCTTGCAGTCCATATTGTGTTAGCTTTTCATCCCTGTGACCAAAATACCTGACAAGAACAACGTAGAGGAGAAACAGTTTATTTTGGTCTCACAGTTTGAGAAGTTTAGATATTAGTTGGTGGGCTCCATCATTCTGGGCCAGAGCTGAGGCAAATAGTCATGAACAAGGGCCTGGCTGAGGAAAACAGCTCATTTTATGGTAGCCAAGAAGCAGAATGAGAGAGAGGGTGGGGGCGAAGGGAGGGTGAAGGGCCAAGGAAACAAGATAAAATTCCCAAGGTCACATCCTTAGAGACAACTTCCTCCAATCTGCACTACCTGCCAAAGTTATCACCGAGTACAACAGTCCTTTCCAATTATTAATACATTAAATGGATTAATCCACCAATTAGATTACAGCTCTCATAATCTAATCATTTAACCTCTGACTGTTCATGCATTAATACAGGTGTTTTTCAAGGAAGCATCATATATAAACTGATCCAAATTGTAACACATATATTGATTAGCTCTAATGAACTCTCTGAGCAATTGGAATGGAGAATCAACATAGCATATTGGAAATAGGATAAAAGGTGGTCAACATAAATAAAATAATAACAATTCTAAGGATTACATCTGGAAAAGAAAAAAAGTAGAAATATTTTTAAAAAGCAGTCATAAAAAGAATAAAAAATTGGTGTAAGAGAAAGTTAAAAAATATACGCCTTCTAATGTCTTTCTTAAGAGATGGAAATGAATTATGACAATTTGTTTTTTTCAGAGAGAAATTAATCATGGCAAATGTTTGTGTATTTTCGATAAATAACATGAAATATAAGTTTTGGTACAAAAAAATAAACTGCATGAAATAAGGATTCTTGTAGTTGATGAATGTTCTGGATTAATGGCAATAGTAAAAATCATTTAATTTATCATGTCTCTTGTCCACAATTCAGTTTAGGAATTGCTGCATTTAACTGTCTTTCAATTAAAGAAAACAATTAAAAATTTCGAATAGTTAAAAAAATCTCTTCTGATAAATACAGTCCATTCACTTCTGAAGCAGGATAAATTATGTATTTAATAAATTTAAAAGAAGTTAGAGCATAATCAGTTTGTCATTTTGGAATGTCACTATTGTGATTTGAATATAAGGTATTCCCCCAAAGCTCTTGTCTTAATGTAAGAATAAGAAGAGGTGAAATCATCATATAATGAGAGTTATAATCTGGTCAGTCCACCCTAGTTTGAATGAACTAACATGGTGCTAACTATAGGCAGGGAGCCTGTGTCTGGAGAAAGGGAGTCCCTGGAAGGGTGGATCTTCTCTGCAGCCCTGCATACCTCTCTCTCTCTCTCTCTCTCTCTCTCTCTCTCTCTCTCTCTCTCTCTCTCTCTCTCTCTCTCTCTCCCACTATAATGAGTTGACCAGTTATCCTTCCCATAGTGTTCTGTCTCATGTTAGTCGTCTAGAGCAACAAAACCAGCCATCCACAGACTGAAACATTGAAGCACTGAGGAAAAATAAATTTGGTCATCTAACTTCTTCTGGTCAAGTATTTTATTTATAGCAATGAAAAGCTTACTAACACAATCACTTTTATACAAGGTATATAAATAACCTTAGAATAAAATCATGGCATTTTGCAGGTAAATGGATAGAGTCAGAGAGGATAATGCTAAGTGAAGTTAGCCAATCCCCAAAAAAGAAATGCTGAATATTTTCTCTGATATAAGGTGCCTGACTCATAAAAAGGGTGAGGTAGGGTAAGGGAGCATGGGAGGAATAGATTATCCAAAAGTACATCTTTTTTTTTTTAATTTTAGCATTTTGTTACCACTTTGTTTCTTTGTTATCTTATATTTCTCTATTTTTATAAACAAGGAGGAAACAAAACTACCTATGATCCATCAAGTTAATTAACAATTCTTGTAAATAAAGAAATATGCTTTCACATATGAATAAAGATTAACAATATGTAAGTAGAATAAAATATGCAATATCAGAGTAAAAAAATCTCATTAGATTTAAAAATTGTTATAGGTAAAATTTTTCAACATGCTATAAATGTCTTCTTTTTTTTCAGCAGTATTGTCATTGAACCCAGGGCTCTGTGCATGTTAGATAAGCACTCTACCACCGATCTATACCCTCAGCCCCATAAATGGTATTCACATTTATTGTTAGAATTTTAAACATGGCAGAGTGAGTTTGTGGGCCTGTGAATATAGTTCACAGGTTAAAATTCATATAATTTTCTCCACTGATAGACTAAGGAAGAGATTCTACAAAGAATTAATACCAGGATAAAATTAGATTCTATTGTTCTTTCTTCTGCTTGAAGAGTTTAAGGGGGAAATTATAGTCTAGTTGCATTCCCAATTGGGTGATTCTACCCAGCTGGGTAACAAAGCAATATCCAATATTGTGTGATTCTTTAGGATTTAATTTTAGAGGAACAGATCTAGTTTTACTACACATTCTCCCATCACATTGCAGCATAGATATTGAATAGTCCTTAGGCATGGCAGGGGCTTAGTCAAATTGATGACACGGGCAGCAGGGTAAGAAAGTAATTTGACTCCATGAAAATCTTCCTAATACAAGAAGAACTTTAAATTCTTATTATGAACTCCTGTGTTTTAAAAATAACAATATCAATATAACTACTACTTACTAAGTATCTTAAGAAACAGAACATTTCTATTCCCATTTTCAACAAATTTAACATCAGAGTCTTTTTTTTTTATATCCCCACTCCAGTGAACCATGGGTAAATATTTTCCTGAATTATCTAGTAACCATATTCTTCTCTGTCTGTATTGTTAAGAACTTTATGTAAATAAAAGTATATAGCATTCATTTTTTTACTTGATATATTTGTGCAATATTGTTTTATAGGTAAATACATTTTTAGCTATTCCTCAGTTTCCTCAAATACATAATATTATATTTTGGGAACTTAACAGAGCTTATTTAATCATTGTAAGAAGGCTGAACATGACACATTGGGTTCCAGTGAGCATGTTCTAGGTGTCTTGGGTAACTATAATTCGACAGAAAAAATTTCTGGATTGTAGCATATTGATGCTTATATCTATCATTACATACAATTTTTTCAAAGTGCTTTTTAAAAAATATTTTACAGAGTTATTGAGGATCCCCAATTACTCCATAACCTCATCATCACATAATACTATTAGACTTACAAAGATGTCACTCTAGTACACGTTGTAATGAAATTTCACTGATTTAATTTGAAATTCCCTGATTACTAACGTTTAACTTCTGTATTTGATTATATATGTTATAAAAATACTTATCAAACTTTCTGCACACTAATTTGTTTTTAACTTTTAAGATTTCCCCCTCCCTTTGTGTGTATGAGTGTGTGTGTGTGTGTGTGGGAACTCGGGACTGAAACCAAGATCTCACACACACTAGCCAAAAGCTGTACCAATCTCCTACATGATCAGCAACTTTTAAAATATTTTATTTCATTCCAGATTCTAGTTCTTTACTGACTTTTTTTTACATATAAGTTGAATTTTGTGTTTTTATACATGATTTTAATTTTAATATATAATTTGTATATATATGGAATTATATTTGTTTTACTATGTACATGTATATGTAGTCAATTTCCATTTTTTTTGTGATTGAAGTATCTGAGAATTTGCCTACTAAATATTAGTTGTATCCTCAAAATTAATGCTCACAATTCTTCAAGGTTATTTGCAGATATCTGCAGAACAGTGAAAAGTTTTGAATTATCCAATATGTACTCTCTCAAAGAATAGGAGAGTAGAGGAAGGGGATCCGAAAGAAGAAGGAGAGGAGGGCAAGGATAGGTACTGGAGAATAAAGTTGACCGGATTATATTGTTATAGTGTATGCATATATGAATGTGTAATAACAAATGCCACTATTATGTATGATTATAATATGCCAATAAAATTTAAAATAAATTTACAAAGCTCATACAGTAAAACATTATTCTCTTCATGTCTAGTTAGAGCCAAGTTGTTTAGGGTTATGTGTGTTTTACAGGTATTTTTTTTCCATCTAAAAGAGTTCTAAACATAAAGCTGATTCCTTTATAATGTTCATAAGGGCAAGAAAGCTGTGAGATACCTTTTGAGAAAATATGTACTCTGGATAAGCTTGGATCACGTGTGTTGGTCTTGGGCTTAATGTTAATGATCAAAAATTGATATTCAATGAGATATCTTTAAATAGTAACACGTGAAACAAAGATATATGTTGGTCAGTTGGTGAAAAGGTAACCAGAGACTCACACCTAACTGTTGTATTTGTAAAAGCCATGGTTCAGTGCTTATTAATTTGGTATTAATGGCAACTTTCTAGAATATAAGTGCAAGAAATTATAAGAAAATCTATCTATCTATCTATCCTTATCTATATATCTATACCCAAGAAGCAAATATGGTGGTATTTGGGGACTGGTCAGTTGAACAGAGGATTAAGAGTATACATATTTTCTATTTATGGCATAATGGGCAGCAACCCAATGACTGGTGAAATTGATCTTATCATGTTACATTAACAGTATTCCTGGAAATGGGGGTGTCTGTTCTCTTAAGTTTGAAAATTCCTGCCAAGTCAGACAATAATTATGATTAAAATATTATATATATATATATATATATATATATATATATATATATATTGGCATTACATTTCAAAGTTCATCCATTATTGCTTAGATTTTTAGGTACATGTCTAAAAAATCACCAAAAGAAATCAATTCCTAAACTGTGGTACACATTTTTCAAAAATGTGTCCTGTTATAGACAGGATCATCTGGCACAGTTGTTTCTCCAGGGACATACAAGCAGAACACTACCTGAAACAAGATGGAAAATAAATGTACTTATCCAAGTGGAAAAAGAGGCAAGTGCATAGGCTATTTAAGATATCATTTTGTTCTTGATTCAACAAATATGATAAAATGTCTTCATAGGTATATATGTAGAGAGGCCATGCCAACACATGTAAATCCAATGGAAACCTAACAAGATGGATCTATATATTTCAGTCCAAATGAGTTATTTATTTTACTTGAAATATTAAAAAATTAATAATATATCCAAAGTGGATACAAAAGCTAAATTTGTTTTGTTTTCTTAATTCATAAATATTTTCTATTTGAATAAATACACAAAATACATATTTCAAAAAATCTTTTAAGTGTTTAGAATTCCTTTTATAAAATTTATTTTCATAGAAATCAATAGTTTCAACATTCAGATGAAGGATCTGCTCCTTAGAAAAATCTCAAAACTTTGGTCAATCATCCAATGGAAAGTATAGTGCTGAAGCTCCTGATCATTAAATTTGTAATCATCTCACTAAGCAGTTTACCTTGGCATTCATCGAAATGCAAGATTTGCAGATTACTTTAGCTTTCCTTATAAAGCATAGTACTCTCAAATTGAATTATGTTTGATGAAGTATTGCAAATAATTCCTTCTTCTGGCACTTTAATTTTCCTAACCTATCTTCAGTCTAGTGAGTATTAGCATAAGATTTAATATTGGCATGTCACATATTCAAATTTACCTATTTAATCACATCTATTAAATCAAGTTTTTATTTGAATATGTAATTGAAATTATTTTGATTAATCTTCTGGTTCAGTTAGAGAGGAATTGGACAGCTGCATACTGAGTTCATGTGCACACAGAATGATTATGTTTGTATTTATAATACTTGTTAATTTTTCTGTAAAAATAACTTTTACTTGGGTAATAACTCTTTTTTTTTTGATAGTTGTAAGTGGACAGAACACCTTTATTTTATTTCTTTATTTTTATGTGGTGCTGAGGATTGAACCCAGTGCCTCATGCATGCTAAGCAAACGCTTTGTCACTGAGCTTCAGCCCCAGCCCTAAAATGAAGGGCATTCGGTGTGCACCTTTTTCTTTTCTTTTATATATATATTTGTAGTTTGTCACAATGTCTTTATTTTTATGTGGTGCCTCACACATGTGAGGCAAGTGCTCTATCACTGAGCTACAACCCCAGCCCTGGGCAATAAGTCTTAAAAGTATAAATATCCCAAAACAAAAGCTTGAAAATATTTAGTATTTTGTTATTCCATATAGAATAGTTAGCTACTAAATTAAAAGCTTAATAAGAAAAGTTAGTACTTAGAATTTGTATATTTTATAAATATGGAAAAAACAAGAAAGGAGAATAGATACATGAGAAAAATATTAAAAGGGGCACATCTACTTAGTTCAATCATCATTATTATTATTTTCCTTTAAAAAGTTCCTTCATTTTCAAAATCTTCTCACAAACCTTGAAATAAATTTAGGTAAATAAGTTAAACACCTTAAAATATTTGAACAGTGTTATTGGTAACATCAATCCCTTCTCCCTCTCTCACCCACACACAAATACAAACACAAAAGACAAGGAAAAAAAGCTAAAGTGTCCATTTACTTGTTCATCTGGGCTGCTATAAAATACTATAAACAGAGTAACTTATAACAACAGAAATTTCTTCATCACAGTTGAGTCTAGGAGATTGAATTTTGGGAACCTGGCAGATTTCTTTTCTAGGGAGGGACCTATTTCCTGCTTCATAAAAGTACATTTTGGTTGTCCTTATGTGGTGATAGGAGCAAGCCAATCTCCGGGTTTATGAAAGCACTAATTTTGTTTATGAGGCCTCAGCCCTGATGATCACTGCCCTCATGAGCTCATTACCTCCACAATGCCCTACCTCCTTGTACTATCAAGTTGAGGGACAGGATTCCAACATGTGAATTCTGTATGGGGGAGGGGTTGTTCAGACCACAGTACACTTTAACAAGATTGGGTAGTATTCCTTTATTGGACAGCTGTTCATAGTCTCATAGAAAGCCTGATATTTCCATCATTAAAGGCAGTGGCTAGAGCATATGCAATAGCCTCAAAGCTGAAAAACACAACCATTTTTATGATTTCTGAAAAAGTATTCAGTAGGCTGCCTAGGTACATGCAAAAGAATCATTTATTTTTGGAAAAAAATATACTGATATTTTGGTGAAATTATCACTTATAGAAAGATTAGATTTTCCTGAAAATAATTTTATGGTTACTATGCATGTACTTATAACACACATAGGAGTGGAAGACACTGTTTCATGTTCAGTGACAGACCCTATAAAGGTTGAATTGCAGTTGATGCTGTTCCTTTAATGAAGAGCTACAGAAAAGGAAAAGAAAATCCCAGTATGGAGCTGGATATGAAGCTCAGTGGTGGAGTACTTGCCTAGCACTTGTGAGACGCTAGGTTCAATGCTCAGTATCACAAAATAGAAAGTACGAAAAACAGAGAGTTGCTTAGGAACTTAGGAGGGAGAAAAACTAGACTGGATGGTTAGAAAAGCCTTAAATAGGGAAATCTTCATTTTGATAGTATAAAGATAAAGGAAAGATTAGTGATATAGAAGGAGATCAAGAAGTAGTGGAGGGAAGCACAAGGGGAGGCAACGCAGGGACCATTCTTAAAAATTCATATTATGTGCATATATAAATATACCACAGGGAACTTCACCTTCATATGTAACTAGAAAAAGCCAATCAAGTATAAATAAATAAATGAGTGAGTGGAAGTTTAGTAGAGGAAGGAATATGGAGGAAGAGAGGGAGAACAGGAAGGAAAAAAAGAGAGGCGTAAGGTGGCATCATGAACTGAAATCAAATTCCATGTGTTTGTCGGGATGAATCCAACTACTATGTCTAATCATAAAACTCTAATACAAAAATATGTGCTAGCATTCACAGTTAAAAACAAAAAAAGCATTAGAGGGAAATTCTATAAAATATCCTGGTTCACAGTTCATCTCCCCAGGGCAGCAGATCAGGTAGCATTTTCCTTGGGACTAACTTGTCAGGATAGATGCTTTTCTACAAATAGTTGTTTTCTATGCATATTTTACACATAAGTACTCAGTTGACTTATCCAGGTCATTTTTAGCACAGTTCTTCTTCATTCCTTGTGACAGTAGAGAAAACTAATATGTGACTAGAAGAATACTTAGCTAGATAGAAAAAGTATAGGATTACATTTCTCTGAGACTGCATTCTCATTTTATCTGGTCCTTGGGGAAAACATTATTTTTCAGAATCACTTGGACACTTCTCTGCTCTCAAAGAGAAATAACCTCTAGCATTTTTTTTCAATTTCAGTGAAAATAATAATAGATTAAATATCTCTTTGTTGTACCTGAAAACTTGACATTGGTAGAAAGCTTATGTTCTAAAACATTTCACTATCATTAATCTCCAATAACTATGGAATGCACAGAGACATTACCTGGAAGAATGAAGAGTTAGACCATACGTACAAAACTCTTCCCTTTTAAGGTACTTAAACTAATATAATTACCAAGGAAAGAGATCACATTGTTTCATCTACAGGAAAAACCAGAAAAGTTCTAACCAAAAATTTTTAAAATATCTATTTGATAAAATAAAATTTGAAATCTGCTTATAGAGTATACCAAAAGGCTGTCAAGTCTAAAGAAGAAATTAAATATCCAAATGTCTGTTTTCAGCTGACATTATACAAAGGAAACAATCATTATGGATACAGGTTCACCCTATAGAGCTTGGGATCTAAGGAGATGGCATGCCTGAGTGTGTGCCTCTTTACTGGCAGAGACAAGTAGCTTTGTGAAACCTCACAAATACCAAAATTAAAAAAAAATAAAAAACAGTGTGGCCTCTCTACTTCAATTCCTCACAAATGCAGTTTTTTAGTTAGAGAAGGGGAAATGACTATACAATGAAAAATTGAAATTCTGCAAAGTAGCAAAACTGACCCCCTTTACAGATGCTATGCGTTTAGAAAGTAGTCAAATATATTTCTACAACTTCATCACCTACGGTCAATTTTTTTTCCTTTTATTTTTCAGACAATACAGTGGGGTTAAGCCAGTGACACAGACACCCTCATTTTCTCAAGGGTGGAAAACATATGATAGGGGGCTAGTACATCCTGAAACCATTATTGTTGAGCAAACTGCCAATCATAATAGAATTGTTTGCATTAAATGTTTAATTTTATCAATTAGGGTAACTACGTAACAATGCTTGTTAGAAATAGAGCAAGTGTTTTCTGTGTAAAGGCTTAACATAACATGATACCTGACAGTGTCATCCTTGAGTTTTCACTCCCTTTTTAATTTAACTGTAAGAAGTTATAGATCATAGAAAATACAAATTTGAAGAGCACAGAACATTTAAAAGGGAATGATATCAAGGATAGTGTCCAGTGATGGTTCCAAAATGGAACTAAGCTAGATAAGAGATAGCAAGAGATGGAGAGAGAGCAGGAGGAGAAAGGGAGACATGAGGACTGAAAAGACCTAAGAAAAGACTGGAGAGCTTGAGCCATTTCCTGCAGCAGCACAACATAAATGGAAGGAGCATGAAGCATCTTTGCCATCAAAAAGATTGATTTTGAGTCCTGGCTGGACAGTGTTCTAGGGGCCTGTGCATGTCACCAGGTAGGGGCCTTTTCCATCCTACTTTTGGTAACCAGGGCATCCTGCTTTCTGAATTTGGAAATGTAGAGCTTCAAGAAGCCATGGGTTACCAATTTCCCTTCTGTTCAGTTCAGATAATTCAAGCATCAGAAAAATAATTTTACTAGGTTCTGATAATGTTTGCCGCAGACATTTAATGAATAATGGTTTTATCTAAAAAGAAGGTAGCAAAGACATAACACAAGGGTGCAGCATTTCTAAGCCACTCATGGGGAGTCGTGCACTCTGGGACTCAGGAACAATTGCATCTGACCCTGATAATGGAATGGGTTAAATGCACCCAAACCTTTCTCTTTAAAACAAAATAATGAAAATGTGTTTCAGGGGAGATAAATGACTCCCAAGGGCAGGGACAAAAGATATGCTCCTTGGTGAGCTCCAAGTGTTCATTATAAAAGGAAGAGATACTAATCTCTGTAAATCCCTGAAGAAATATACTGGAGAGTAAAGAATGTAGGCATGAGATGAGCTCAGGGAACATTTTCATTTCAGTGAACACCTACTGACAGATAGTAAATCTAGGGATCACCATCTTGCACTGTGGGTGTCTTTCTTTCTCCTAAGCCTGGAATGAGTGTCTTATGCTTCTGGCATAATTGTTTAGTTCCACCTCATCACAATGGGGTCTTACAAATTCAAAAGAGAGGTTAAAGATGATGAAAAAATATGATAATATGAGAAAGAAAAATTATTTTTAATGAACCTATTTTCTTTCAGTGAAACTCATTGTTGTTTTCTAATTCATCATGCCATATGGAAATTTTTCAATATTCTGAAATGTCTTATTATGAAAAAGAAATTTCATTTTATTTATTCCTTTATTGTGGACTTCCTGTTTTAACAGGAAAATGATAAACATACTATCGTTTTCAAAAGAAAGAATGAGAGATCTTATGAAGCAATAGAAAGAAATAATGTTATGTCATTTTGAGTGAAAAGATTTGGTGGCTAAAGTCTATTAAAAGATACATGAGATGACTTTTTCCAGTGAGTTTGTGGTAATAAAAGGTAATTTGACTTAAATTCATCTTTTACACATAGATAATTTTTAAATAAACTATTAGCATAAATAACTTCTTAATAAATGTATTATATTTTCCCTTTTCTTAAAGAAACATAAGATCTACATAGTACTTTAATTATACTTAATATAGTTAATATTCATTTTTCTAACTGTGATGCTCATAAATTAATGTGACTATACTAAAGAGGAACCATAATTGTAACAACAGTTGGTTGGATATCTTATAAATAGGATCTAACTTTGACCTACCTAAGAATAAAATTCTCATTAATCTCATTAAAACAGCAGAATCCTGACACTAACCAACATGATTACATTATTACATGTACCCATCAGCACAGTGCCAAGGATGGTAATGTTTCCAAATATGTTTAGATAATCTCCAAAGCAGCTGTTTCATCTCAACTACAACATAAAAGTACTTGTTTGTTTTGGTGCTGGGGATGCGAATCCTCCTGCACACTAGGCAACCAGTCTGTGATGGAGTTTAACTCCCAGCCCAAACTGTTTTTTACACTAATCATGGTAGTTCAAGTTTACTAGTTCTAGCAATCAAAATATATAACTTGAGAAATATTGAAGTAAGTATTTTAAAAGTCTGAAAACATTTTATTGATTCAAACTGGAGACATATTCATAAGTTTGATGTCAATATAAATTTTCCCTGCCAATCATCACAAACCATTATGTATATATTTTAATTTGTTTCTATTGTGTTAAATATAATTATAAAAAAAAAAAAACCTTTCAACTGATCCCACTTGTAGACACTTCCCAGGACTTCAATACAAATGCTTGCCTTTTATTAATGACATGGTAAACAAATTGCTTTATTAGCTAAAAAGGGTCAGGTCATATGTTTCAATGATTTACTATGCAAATTTCTCACATTAATTAAATGCAAATGTGGCAAAACATTTGCTATCTTTACTAGTTAATGCTCATTTATGTGCTTCACATTAACTATCTGCCATGTCACATTATTTCAAACATTTAAGAATTCCACTGTGATCCAAAAGTTTGCAAACCTTTGTTGCAATTTGCTTAAATATCCAATTTATTTTTTACAGTCTTACCTATTCTAAATTAGAAATTATGTCATAAAATGATTTATGCACTTAGTTTTATATCCTTTCCCAATTTTTGTTTAATATGCCTAAGGCCAAATTCAAGGTTAAAGAAATTTAGTAAGTGTTATGAAGTCTTGAGTTGTTTCTAGTTATTTTAAAGGATATTTTACCCTGCTTAGTGATTTGTTTATTTAAATGATAAGCTTCTTTCTGCACTTATCCTTTGATTTATCTAAAAAATTCTGCCTGGATGCACGTGTCAGCAACTTATTTAGGTAATGGGAACAGACATATAGTAAGACACATTTTTGGATTTTGAGAACTATAAGGGGGGATTCATAAGGAGAAAACACATAAGTTACTCAGAAAGAAAGAGAACAGAAATAGAAAACTGTGAAGCCATGTAGAAGAGATGTATGATAGAGTTTTGTGAAGAAAAAAAGGAGGGAACGAAAGGCTGTCTAGTTTTACTTAAGTTTGTTTGTTTCCCCATAAGCTGATAAACTTTGGCTCTTAAGACTGAAAAAGTAGAACAAACCCTGTAACCTACCTGCCAGCCAGGGAGGAAAAAAAAACAACAACAACAACTATTTTTATCAAGAATGTGCTGTCTCCAGAGAATATCAGATCCCACCATCCATTCATTCCATTTCTCCAGATTGGTTATTTCAGATCCTTTTATTCCAGTTTAGGACAGAAATTCCTTTCTGCCTGACCTTTGATATGCTGACATATCTTAATGATCAGAATGTTCTCTTTAATCTAACAACTCCCTCGCCTGAGTGAGGTAATTCCTTTAACCCTGTATATAGACATATAAAACATTTGGATATATAAAGTCTGCACAGATGCAGTGATATCAGATAATCTGACATGATACTAATAGAAAATGCAATAAAAGACAGCAACATGAATGAGAAATCATACAGTATAATTGTGTAGAACACTAAGTTGATAAGTGTACAATATAAACCTAACACTTGAATTAAATATGTATAGAAATGATCACATTTTGAAAGATATGATGTAAACACTTTAAATTAGAATTCTAAGAATTATAACTCCAGTATAATTAACTGAGAGAATACAAAAATAAGGAGAATATGGTATATTTATTATTTCTTAATTTAAATTTATTCTATTTAGGTTGGCAAACACTTTATTGCATAACAGAAAAAGAGTAATAAAATAAGTTCTCTGTTATTAGTAGTTGTAAAATTTCCAAGAATATTATGTGGTTGCTATGATTTGAACATTTGTTTTCTCCCAAAATTTGCATGTCGAAAGCCTACCCACAAATACATTGATATTAGGAGGATGGATCTTTGTGAAGGGTTTAGTCTTTATGAATAGGACTAGTATCTTTATTAAAAGGATCATAAAGCACTATTTTACTCTTTCCTTTACCATGCAAAGACACAATAAGAAGTCATCAGTCTTCAACCAGGAAGAGGCCCTCACTAATAACTTACCTTCCTGTGCCTTGACCTTGGGCTTATAGCCTCTAGAATGGTGAGAATTTCCTTTTGTTTATAAGGCATAACATTATGGTATATATAATTTAACTTAGAAGTTCTTTGTTTCTTTCTGATTAATTCTGCCCCTAACGTTCTCAATTATATGTTTAACTTCATTTACTGTGTTGTTTAGCTCTAAGTTTCTATTTGGATCCTTTGAAGATATCTATCTGTGCTGAATTTCTCATTCATACCATAAATTATATTCCTAATTTTGTTGGATTTTCTTTTTGCCTTTTCTTGTAACTCATTCGGGTTGCTTAAAAACATCTTGTTAATTGTTTTGTCTGGCAGTTTGAATTTTTCCCCCCTTTGGAGTCTATTCCCACAGTTATTGTGTTCCTTCTGAGGTGTCATGTTACCTTGTTATTTCATGCTTCTTTTGTTCCTATTCTAGTATGTGTACATCTCCTGTTGTCTTTAAAAATGTTGTAGTGTGACTTTTGTAACAAAAGGCTTTGTGCTGTTGATAAGTACTAGAGGGTTGGTTGGATATGCTATATTGACTATTATTCCGTGTGGATTCCTTAGTTAGTATATACCTAGTTTCTTCAGCTAAAATGAACATTAATGATATCTGTGGGTGTCTGGGTGACCTTGGCCTCAGGAGATGTGGAATTGTACCACCAGCAGGGAGATGGCTTCCTTGGGTGGAGTGGCTTCACTGGTAACTTTGGGCATGGCAGGGTTTATTATAAGTGTATGGCACTCATCTGTGTCTATGGGTTGTGTGGGTCAGGGTCTCTCTTACCTCTAAGAGGTGGTGCAGCAGACAGTGACCAGTATCAAGGTGTGTGTGTCTGAGTACAATTTGGGGGCTTCACCACATGGGCTTAGACAAGTCACCTTTCAATGTCCTAGGGCTGCACTAGTGAATTAGTAAGACTTTTCAGGCAAACCTTTTCACTGAAGTCTTCCCATTTCTTTTTTTGGTGCCAAGGGTATGTTGGCATCACCAAGTACTGAGTAATTGCTTCTCAAGAGTCAAGTGCTGATCAGATAGCACAAGTGACTTTGAGACCACAGGAGGATGAATGATCTTGCTCATTTTCTCCAGGGTACTGGTAGGCCACGCCACTTGGGAAAAACATCTTGGCTGCTTCCCAGAGTTGTGGGTGGGTGAATGGAGCTGTTCATCTGCTTCCCTTATTTCTATTTGGGCCAAGACATTCAGATGGACTGATTTCTCTGTGTTGGGGCCAAAATTAATGTTTGAAATCACCTTAATACTTCTGGGGCATCAGGAGGATGAGAAGTTCTTTATGAATATTCTCTGGATGTCTCTGTATGCAGGGTTACTAAGAGTGTGCTGCTGACGTGCTTTTATGGACTGTGGGAAGATGGGAAGGACAACCAGGCTAATTTGGAAGAGATGCATGAGGCACCTGTTGACCTTCTTTATAGGACACCTTAATATGTAGGGTCTTAGGATGGCTTCATGTAGCAACATGGCAATATTACATGGTAATCTGGTATCTATCCAAATTGGGCTAAGGGTCTGTTGAATACTACAGGATTTTGCAAATTTTGATACTTCAGGTGAGGCATGAGTAAATATTGCTGGAGATATTTTATTTAACCTTTGCCTACCATACACACACACACAAAAATGTTGCTTCAGGTTTGATTGAGAGAGATACAATTGCAGATGCTCTGTGTATTGTTTAAAGCCATTTATATAAAATCATTTTATATAAAACCATTATATACCCCCATTAACCAGCAGACCTGCATCTGGAGCCCAGGACCAGGTCAGGTCCAGTACTGCACAGCCAATCTTGAAGCCCAGACCTAGCTCTATGTTAAGATACTATAGCCATAGCCCTCCTCACAGAGTAGCCTCCACTGTGGGACAACAGACAGGGCCTGGAGGCAGCTGCATCTTTGATCAGGCATCTCAAAGCCATTGTAAGGCCCACCCTTTCAGTCCCATCTTTGAAAGTGATTGCATTCATCTTGAAACACCCCCACTACTATCTTGATTTACCTCCGCTATTGCTGCCACCAACTTTAGTTGCAGTAGCATCCATCTTGGGACACTGGTTGGGTCTAGAAGCCCAACAACAAGATGAGGTACAGGAAGAAAAATAGAAAACATTAAAAAACAAGGGAAGAATGTGCCCCAAACAAATGAAGATACTACAATAATAGAATCCATGGACAATGCAGTTGATGAAATGTCAGAGAAGGAGTTCAGAATGTACATAATTAAATAAAATGGTCTACAAATTAAAGAATGACCTAACTGAGCAAAAACAGGCAAAAATTGATCACTCCAACAAAGAGATAAGAGAAGAAATGCAGGCAACCATCAATCACACCAACAAAGAGATAAGGGAGCAAATACAGGTAGCAAAAGATTACTTCAAGAAAGAGATAGAGATTCCAGAAAAAAAAATCAGAAATCCTTAAATGAAGGAAAGAATAAACCAAATTAAAAAAAAAACTTAATAAAAAGCATCACCAATAGACTAGATCACTTGGAAAACATAATGTCAGATAATGAGGTCAAAATATTCAACCTTAAAAATAAAGTTAAACACATAGTGATGATTAAGAAATCATGAACAGAATATCCAAGAATTATGGGGCAGCATCAAAAGATCAAATCAAAGAGGAAGGCACAGAGATTCAAAGCAAAAAAATGCACAATCTCTTCAATGAAATAATACCAGAATATTTCCCAAACATGAAGAATGAATTGGAAAATGAAATATGAGAAGCTTATAGGACATGAAATGTACCCAATTACAACAGATCTACACCAAGGCACATTATAATTAAAATTCCTAGCATACAGAATAAGGTTAGAATCTTAGAGGCTGAAAGAAAGGGGAATCAGCTCACATATAGGGGGAGCCCAATTCATATTTCAGCAGATTTTTCAGCCCAGACCCTCAAAGCCTAGAGATCCCGGAACAATATATACCAAGCTCTGAAAGAAAATGGATGCCAACCAAGAATCTTATATCCAGCAAAATTAAGCTTCAGATTTAATGACAAAATGAATACCTTTTATGATAAACAAAAGTTAAAAGAATTTACACCTGAGAAAGCCTGCACTACAGAGCATTCTCAGCAAAATATCCCATGAAGAGGAAATAAAAAACAACAATGAAAATGAGGAAAGGGAAGAACTACACTAAAGGAAAGGCCAATCAAAGGAGAAATCAAATCAAATTAAAACCCAAAAATAAATCAAAATATCTGTGAATACAAATCATATTACAATAGTAACTCTAAATGTGAATGACATATACTCATCAATTAAAAGACACAGACTAACAGATTTGATAAGAAAAAGGACCCAACAATATGCTGCCTTCAAGAGGCTCATGTCATAGGAGAAGACATCCACAGACTGAAGGTGAAAAGGTGGGAAAAAATTTACCACTCTCATGGACCACTTAAACAAGCAGGGGTTGCCATCCTCATATCAGATAAAGTGGACTTCAAACCAATGATGGTAAAAAGGGATAAAGAAGGACATTTCATACTGCTTAAGGGATTCATATACTGCTTAAGGGATTCATATATCAGCAAGACATAGCAATCGTAAATATCTATGCTCCCAAAAATGGTGCATCTCCATATGTCAAACAAACCCTTCTTCAATACAAGAATTGAATAGACCAGAACACAATAATACTGACTGATTTTAATATACCTCTCTCACCACTGGTTATATCTTTCAAACAAACAAACAAAAAAACTATACAAAGAAACTATAGAGCTCAATAACATAATCAATAATTTAGACTTAACAGACTTTCTTCTCAGCAGCATGTGGATCCTTCTCCAAAAAAAAAAATAAATTATATGTCATACCACAAAGCAAGTCTTAGCAAATACACACATTATTCTGCATTTTATCTGACCATAATGGAATGAAATTAAAAATCAATGATAAAATAGAAAATAGAAGCTACTCCAACAACTGGAGGGTAAACAATATGGTATTGAATTATGCATGGATAACAGAAGACATGAGGGAGGAGATAAAGATATTTTTAGAGATAAATGAGAACTCCAATAACACTTATCAAAATCTATAGGACACCATGAAGGCAGTGCTAAGAATAACATTCCTTGCATTAAGCTCATTCATTAATAGAATAAAAAGTCAACAAATAAATGACCTGACATTATATATCAAAGCCCTAGGAAAAGAAGAACAGACCAACACCAAAATCAGCAGAAGACAGGAAATAATGAAAATCAGTGCAGAAATCAATAAAAAAATAAACAATTCAAAACATTGACAAAACAAAAATCTGGTTCTTTGAAAAAATAAATAAAATCGACAAACCATTAGCACTCTAACAAAAAGAAAGAGAGAAAACTCAAATTACTAAAATTCATGAGAGAAAGGAAATATCAAGATAGGCACTATTGAAATATAGAAGATAATTAGAAATTATTTTGAAAGTTTATAATCCAGTAAAATAGAAAATCTCAAAGACATGAACCAATTTGTAGAGTCATATGATCAACCCAAACTGAGTCAAGAGGACATACACAATTTAAAAATATCAGTTTCAAGCAAGAAAATAGAGACATACTCAAAATCCTACCAACAAAGAAAAGCCCAGGACCAGACAAATTCATAGCTGAGTTCTACAAGACCTAGAAAGAAGAATTAATACCAATATTCCTCAATTTATTCCATGAAATAAAAAAAGGAAGGAAATCATCCAAACTCATTCTACAAAGCTGGTATCATTCTGATACCAAAACCAAGAAGAGATACATCAAAGAAAGAAAATTTCAGACCAAAATCCCTGATAAATATTCATTCAAAAATTCTCAATAAAATTCTGGCAAATCTCATACAGAAACATATTTTTAAAATATCACACCATGATCAAGTGTGGTTTATTCCAGGGATGTGAGGTTGGTTCAACCTAGGGAAGTCAATAAATGTAATTCATCACAACAATAGACTTAAAGGTAAGAATCATATGATCATCTCAATAGATCCAGAAAAAGCATTTGACAAACTACAGCACTCTTTCATGTTCAAAACACTAAAAAAAAACTAGGGATAAAAGGAACACATTTTAACATTGTAAAAGCTAAGCCTAAGGCCAACAACATTCTAAATGGAGAAAAATTGGAAGCATTCCCTCTAAAAACTGGAAAAGATAGAGATGCCCTCTTTCACCACTTTTATTAACATAGTCCTTGAAACTCTAACCAGAACAATTAGATGAAAGAAATTGAAGGGATACAAATAGGAAATGAAGAACTCAAACTATAATTATTTGCTGACAATGTGATTCAATATTTAGAGGATTCAAAAAACTCCACCAGGAAACTTCTACAATTAATAAATGAGTTCCACAAAGTAGCAGGATATAAAATGAAAACCCAGACATAAAAATGCATTTGTATACATCAGTAATGAATCCTGTGAAAGAGAAATCAGGAAAATTACATCATACATAATAGCCTCACCCCCCCTAAAAAAAATAGCTGGGGAATTAGTCTAACAAGAGAGGTGTAAGACTTCTACAGTAAACTACAGAATACTATAGAAAGAAATAGAAGAACACATAAGAAAATGGAAAGATCTACCATGCTCTTGGATAGGCAAAATTAATATTGTCAAAATTATCATACTACCCAAAGTGCTATATAGATTCAATGTAATTCCAATTAAAATCCCAATGTCATTTCTTATAGAAATAAAAAAAATCATAAAATTCATTTGGAAAAATAAGAGTCCTAGAATAGTCAAAGCAATCCTTAGCAAGAAGAGTGAAGCAGGAGGCAACACAATAACAGACTTTAAACTATAAAACAAACCTATAGTAACAAAAAGAGCATGGTTTTGTCACCAAAATAGACATGAAGACCAGTGGTACAAAATAGAAGACACAGAAACAAACTACAACAATATTTCTCTCATAATAGACAAAAGTACCAAAAATAAATAAGTTGGAGAAAAGATAGCCTCTTCAACAAATGGTACTGGGTGAACTGGAAATCTGTATGCAGAAAAATGAAATTAAACCCCTATCTCTCACCATGCACAAAACTCAAGTCAAAGTGGATCAAGGACCTAAGAATTAGTCCATAGACCCTGTGCCTAAATAGAGGAAAAAGTAGGCCCAAATCTTCATCACATCAGATTATGCCCTGACTTCCTTAACAAGATTCCTAAAGCACAAGAAATAAAATCAAGAATTCATAAATAGTATGGATTCAAACTAAAAAGCTTCTTGTCAGCAAAAGAAACAATCAATGAGGTGAAGAGAGAGCCCACATTTGGGTAGCAAATTTTTGCCACACACAGGTTAGATAGAGCGCTAATCTACAGTATATATAATGAATTCCAAACACTTAACACTAAAAAAAAAACAAACTGATAAATAAATGGGCTAAGGAGCTGAAATTTCTCAGAAAATGATGTATAATTAATTCACAAATATATGAAAAAATGTTCAACTTCTCTAGTAATTAGATAAATGCAAATCAAAACTACTCTATGATTTGATTGCATGCCAGTCAGAAAGGCAATTATCAAGAATACAAACAATAATAAGTGTTGGCAAGGATGTAGGGGAAAAGGCACACTTTATACATTGCTGGTGGGACTGCAAACTGGTGCAACCAATCTAGTAAGCACTATGGAGATTCCTTAGAAAACTTGGAATGGAACCACAATTTGCCAGCTAGCTATCCTATTCCTCAGTATATACCCAAAGGACTTAAAATCAGCATACTATAGTAGTACAGCCACAACAATGTTTATAGCAGCTCAGTTCACAATAGCTAAACTGTGGAATGAACCTAGATACCCTTCAATAAGTGAATGGATAAAGAAAGTGTGGTATATACACACAAAGAAATATTAGTCAGAATTAAAAGAGAATAAAATTATGGCATTTGCAAGTAAATGGATGGAGTTGGAGAATATCACGCTAAGCAAAGTAAGCCAATCCCCAAAGACCAAAGACTGAATGTTCTCTTTGATAAGTGGATGCTGATCCATAATAGGGAGGCATGGGAAAAATGGAGAATCTTTGACTGGGCAAAGGGGAAGGAAGGAAAGGGAAGGAATGAGGGCAGTAAAGATGGTGGAATGAGATGGATATCATTACCCTAGGTATATGTATGACTCCACATATGGTGCAACACATCATGTACAACCAGATGAATGAAAAGTTGTGTAGCAATTGTGTACAATAAATCAAAATACATTCTGCTGTCATACATACCTAATTAGAATAAATAAATAATGATGAATAAATAACTTTATTTACCTTTTTATTCTGCAGCATCTCAGCCCTATTCTCAAACATTGCAGTAAAATGGCTATTGTTTTTCCCTTTTTTCATCCTTAATTGTGAAAGGAAATGTGCTGGGCACTTTTAGTCGGGCATCTTGCAGAAGTCACTCCACCATTTCTTCAATTTTAATCTCTGATACATTCATTATAAATGTAGAACCTTTATTGATTTCTGAGATGAATAGTTATGTAAAACTAACAACACCAGCAAGTGGCTTCAATAATTTTTTTCTTCCCAATCCATATCCATAATTTTACTTTTATTAAGTAAGTGAACATCTTTCAATATGTCCTATATCTGCCTCAGGCCTAAACATTTTAAGTGTGATCCTTAGAATTACCATCCATATAAAGGTATCAGGGTATGACACCCCCCCGCCACTTTTATTTGGCATCTTTTAGTGTTTTGTTAGCAAATTTTTTTAGAAGCAATGCAGTGTCTACTGTGTACCTCAATATTTGTATTACAAAGATAACAGGATGTTTGATGAGCTATCTTGAGAGCACTCTGCCTTGGATGATGTAGACTCTATTAGGCATTATGTTAGTTGACGTTTGTTCCCTTTAAGGAAATACAGGCTGACACAGTTTACATATGAAGTAAACAGTGGTTGAAATTGGATCACGGTTCTGGATGTTCAAGCCCAAGTTCTGATGGTCACATTGGTTTGAAACCTTGGAAAGGGCAGCACATCACTGTGGGAGCATGTGTACGTGTATGCTTATCTTGAATCAGAAAATGACATCACTGTGCAGACACTTAAAACTTTATGTGACAGCAGAAAAATAACTAATCTTCTTTCTCATATTAGTATGGAATTATATTTTATTTTACTTACATGATACACTTGCTACTATAATTTTTCTTAAAATTCATGTTCTATGAGTCTCATCTAGTTTGAAAAACAAAGAATTTTCTGATGTAATAGCAAGTGGATAATGAAAATATAATACATTGGAGGGGAGGGTATTACTGTATTTAATAGAATATTACTGAAAAATATAAAATTATTATTGAACAGTATTTGATACTTGTTCAAAAATCAAACATATAGCATATATTATTGTTGCTTTCAGAGAAAAATGAAGCAATATCACCCTTTCTCAGGAAAAAAAATTCTACTAATTTAAGTGATTTGTTCATTACATTTTAAGTAATTTAGTGACAAATAAATGTATAATGCTTTTTCCTAATTTTCTTGGTGTAATAACTTCAAAATCCTCAAGTTCACCATTTCTACTCATGTGACTTAGAAAGAATTTGTAGTGATGGGCTCAGAGAAGGTCTTTCTTTTAATTACTTCAAATGAACATTAAATCCTTCTTAGTTGTCTGAAATTCATGTTCCCATCTTGATCTTCTAGTTTACTTTTAAAAAAATTACATTGGTTCCTACAAATATATTCTTGTTTAACTCTTTTTTCTTTTAGTTATTTGCCATTTTTCCATTTCAAAATCCAATTCCTATGATCACACTACACTGATCCTGATCATATGCAATGTTAGAGAAAGGATTATAACAAGAACCCCCAAATCAAGAATCTTCTCTGTTATTTCTAAGGAGCATTAACAGGCTTAATAGCATGCCAGAAATGCAAAATCACTTATATTGTTAAAATAAATTTGATGATTTTGCATTTCCCCTTTAAGCTTCATGCACATTGGTAGCTGATGACTGCAGTGTAGACAGACAGTCACTATGCATGCATATTTTTCTTGCCTAGAAAGGCAGGGAGCTTGTTGTAGGGTCTGCCTCTCCGTATGGTCTTCACACTCCCTTCCTTAACCCAAAAATCATGTTTTCATTTTCAATTTTTTATTAGTACACTGTAGTTATCCATAATATTGGGGTTCATTTTGACATAATTATGCAGGCATGGGATATAATTTGCTTTACTTCAGCCCCCAGCCCTTCCCTTTTCCTTGCCCTTTCCCTTCCTGTTGTTCTCCTTCCTCTATTTTATTGGTCTTTCTTCTACTTATTTATAGATTTTTAAAATAGTGATGAATAGATATTCATTAACATGAAATTGACCAAACTATGCCATATAAATCATATTTTATTCGACATGAAAACTTTTTAAATCTACCAATCTTTTTCTTACCTTATATTTCTAGTCTACGTTTCTTTAGCATGTTTCCCATTTTTTTTTTGCCCTGCTTTGTTTTAGTACTTTGTGAGATACGTAAGACATGTTTTTCTTCAAACACCTAAATATTAATCCATATTCAGGAACATTTTTTTTTGAAATATTGCTTATTCTGGTTATAGTACATATGATTATATAGACAGATGCTTTTTATTCTAACTCTAGGTTTAGAAATCCCCTTTTTATATGAATAATGAAATTTTCAGTGAGAAATTAACTCACACCATTGTAGAAATACCGCAAAAGTGACAAGTCATTCTCTACCACTTGCATTTGCTTTCCCTATACTAAAACAATTTCTCAGCATTTATTGCTGACATATAAAACCATGTAACTTTTGGGTGTCAGATACTATGTAGTCTGTGCTTTGTAAGGTTTTTATCAGGGCCCTTAGGGCCTACTTACTAGAGATGGGTAGCATCCCCACACCCCCAATTTTGACAGTCATGTTTCCTGTTGTTTTTATTACAGTCATGCTCAAATCATGTTTGCTGTGTCAAGTTGACAAAACTATCTTTTCCTCAATAAACATCCTCTTTCAGGACACTGATTTTCAACATCCAGTCTCTATCCTTGTCAATAATTTTTAATTATTCTAAAAAATGGTGCGTGTGTGTGGGGGGGGAGTTAGTAATATTGGTTTGTGTTATTTTTGTTGTTGTTGTTTTTGCTTTGATTTTGATTTTGTTTTATTTGAGGTTTGGTATAAAAGTTGAAGACAGGAAGGGAATGTATTTGATGATACAAACTCATGAAATTCTCATTGAAAAACTCTACTACATGCATGATTCTGTTTTCAATATTTTGTGTATAATAAAGATAATCAGTTCAAACGGCTAGACCATTGTTAATGAAAGCAATAAGTAGATTTAAAATACTGTTTTACCTCTGAGCACATTAAATAACTGCAGAAAAAGTCACATTAAGTGTGCTTTATTATTCACTAACCAAATCTTTTTCTCTCTCACATCACACACACACACACACACACACACACTCACACACACACACACACAACACACAATAAGTACCTCAAGCATAAGCCTAGAGAAATAGGCCCAGTTATAAAAATAAGATTGATTCTTGTCAATGGAAGAAGCTTCACGTCTCAAACAATGCCTGATTATATCTGGCAACAACATTTCCGTGCATTCACCTGCCATTTATTTCTCACTGGGCTATCTGATTACCTCTTGCATTTGCTAGGATTTAAATAAGAAAATAGAACACTTACCAGATCCAGAACAAATACTTTTAATAGAGGAAAATATAGGCACATATAATCTTTGATAGAGCAAGACTTTTAAAGTCTACAATGACAATATATGCAGCTGACAGCACTAAAAATACTGAAGATCTCTCCCTAAAGGAGCTATGAAAAAGATATACTTGGCAATTGGCTCTTGTCTATCTCAGTTTGTGATATTAACATACATGACTCCTATGATATTTGGTAAGTCAATGAATTTGTCCCCAAATGAAGTATTTGCTCATGATTTGGTCCCTAGCATGCAGTCTCTATTAACTCTTTTACCTTCTAAATCTTCAGGGAATGAGTTTTAGTGGCATAGTCCAGGATACAGATAGGGAAGGAGTTCTGTAAAATAGAGTTACTAACTTTCCTATGAGACTCACAGGAGAATTTAGATGGGTGTGTTGAGGCTGGGTTTATGACACAGTCTGTAGTAAAACTGTGTCTATTGTCAGATAATAATTCTGCAATTTTAAGCCTCTGAATAAAAATAAATTTTCCTTCTTGAAATACTAGCTCTTAATCAAGGAAAGATTACAACCAGATGCTTATAAACCATAGCGTTTTAGTATATTTAGATAATGTTCATTCCTTTGTTAGCTGAATCTAAATCCTGTTTAGAATTAAATACTAAGTGATAGGTTTTTAGAATGAATTCACCCTGAAATCATAGGCTGAGACAAGAAATATTTTTGCATATATTATATTTGAAAAGTATTCCCAAAAGCTTTGATAGAGACAGGAAAATAAAAAGAGTTGATTAATCAGATATTTTTAAGCCAGTTAGCACTGTGCACAGCTGGGATTCAGTCCCCTGAGGACCTTCTGAAGAATCACATAGAAAGCTCCCTGGAATCACTCCTCTGGAGGTCAGAAAATGGAGGCATTTATTTACTGACACTTGCTGAAGAAAATAGAGAGGAGAAGCGACTCAACTGTAATACAAGTTAAGGAACAAACCTGAAGAGGGGCCCCAGTGGAGACTGGGAACTGTCTTCCACTTATAGCCTGGGGTAGATATAGGGACATAAAGGGTGGAACTTAATTTTTTTTTTTTTTAGTTAAGCATTTCTAGGGGTGGTCAAAGGGTCCTTCTGATTGTCACCTCCACACTTGAGGTGGTCACTGTTCCATGTTGAACCAGATGTTCTCAAGATTCCAGTACCAGATAACAATTTCCTTTCTTCAAATGACGATAAAGTATTGTTTGGGATTTCTTCCCAAACAATATTATGACAACAATAAAAGAATTAACAAAAGTCAAAGTGATGTTCCCCAAATAGGACTTATATAAGCTATATCTTTTTGGAACAACATGAGACTCTTCTTAAAACAAGAAAACATTTTAAAAATATACGTGCTTCAGAACTTGCAGCACAAAATTGGAAAAATGATTCCTGTCTTTTGAACATTGATATGAACTCAGACTACCAAGTGACCACAGGGGAAAATCATAAGGGGAAGCATGGTGAGCATGGCCAGTGAATTTGATAACCTCAGGATGTCAACCTTCATGCAGCTCCCAGGAACACAATTTCTTTGGAAGGAAGGGTAAGGGATTGACTTCTTGTTCTGATGAGATTGTTAACCCAGGTTACCATACTATTGCTCTTTAAGACTGAATTTGTATGCTCCCTCCTTCCGACTTTTCAAGTGTCATCCTGATTCATTTTTGAACACACCACTGCTCACCTTTAAGTTTTTTTTTTCAACAAATGTCTTTCCACATTTGTTTGTATCATCTATCTGATTTCTATAAACAGATCAGACTCTGAAGCATAAAAGAGTAAGAATCTTAAGTCTTGCAAGGGCAGAGTTCATATCTCCTGGAGGCACTTGAGGACCTGCACAGGAAAGGAATTAGGAGGTGGAGGAGGATGAGGAAGTGTGTAGGGTTAAGCCTCAGCGAGGAATATCAGCTGTACAGAGCAGTCCATACATGTGAGAGCTCATTCTAGGGTGGATGACCCTGGTACTTGTAAACTGACCTGGATTCATTTTAAATTGAACTTTAATGATTTTTGAGGCCCCTGGGAAAGTCTCCTATTGATTAAGTGCGGCAGGGGTACTACCTGCTTGATACTGTACTTCATTTCTAATCCTCAGCTCCATTTTAGCATAGAAATTTGGGCATTTCCAGAGACAGGAAGGACATTTGTATCTTTCATTTACAATTCTGCCTTTATTCTCTAAAGGCAGAATTATATTAAAAGCTTCTTTTATAATTTTTATCCCTCTAGGGTATCCACAATTCCCAAATGGACTTCCAATAATTGATGAAAAGGAATGATATGGTTTGGAAGGCTTTATGGGAAAAATAACTGAATATAAACTGATCTGCAAAATAGAGAAATCTGTGTATTGTGGAAACACCTTTATTATATCTATATTTTATTTGGAGTATCACAAATATTTTATTTATTTAGCAGTTTTTTTAAGTTCCCCTAGTGAGAAAAAATAGGAAGAGACTCAACTAATCTAAAATAATCCATGAAAGCTACTTACACAAACAACTTACACTAACAAATGCTTGTAAGTCAGAAATAACTAATATGTTTCTTTCCTTTACAGAGTGAATTATATCATGAGGCCATTCTAAGAAACCTTCTCCAAAAATTTTAAGAACCTTACAACATCAATTTCAGTGCAATCCTGACTGTTATGAAATTTTTAATAAACTGGATAGAAAGAGGGAAACAACCTAATGCATGTAAAAATGACAATGCTCCTTGTATATACATTTTAGTGTCTCTTTTTGGATTTAAAATTAGTATTTTTCCTATAGAAATAATAATGTTAATAATTCCTGGAGTTGTCTCTGCAAAAATGGCCTCTAAAATTTCTTATTGTTAATTTTTGTCTAAACAGCTATTTTAAATGTTTTATCTATGACTAACAACATTCACATATTTCAATGAAGTTATATGTTATATAATACATTTTCTTATTACATTATCATTGGTTTAAATATCTATTATCAATTATAGTAAAAAAAAATATTGGTGTTCCTTTGAGATCGTGACATACCAAAATTTATAGTTTAATTAAATAAACAATATTCATGAATTTATATCACAATAGAGTTAATCACACATAAATTGAAAAGTTCAATGTATGTGTCTCAGAAACTTAGGTTTTAGCAGAAAATCCAATTTTCACATGATGGTTTTGCACAATCCAAATGTAAGATTTCATAACCAATGAAGAGTAAATTAAAGCCCACAGAAATGTCTGATTCTAACAAATATTTTCTCTCTGCCCATAGCAAGTAAGTTGGACTCAGACTATAGGAAGAAAGAATACTGAAAGCAATAATAGAAAAGGAACATTGCCAGAAATGTTCTAAAAATCACCAATCATAATTAAATCAAATGTCAACATTCTCTGTGACAAGTGCTGGAAGATGTGCATATTCACACCATTCTCTCACTTACTGTAGTATTTCTGATGGTGTTCAATACTAAAACTGCCTAAATAAAGTATCTGTGATAGGCAATCAAATTATGGTTCTATATCATTGCAAAACATTCATGAATGAGATATGAGTGCATATTTTAAACAATTGGCTGAAAATCAGTGTTGATTGTAATGCCTTAGTAAATACATTTCTGCTCTCTTTTTAAATTAAATATGCAAAGCTTGTTTCTTTTGGCCTTTATGTTTCTTTATTATTGGCCATTTTGTGACATATTCCAAATAGTCTCTCAAAGAGAACCTCTCTGCCCTTTATAAAACAATACAGAGAAATATTTATTTATTGAGTTCTGAACAAATGACTTGAAATTAATGAAATTCATTCTAAAAACAATCAATAGACTATAAGTCAATGAAGTTAACCTAATTTATTTGAGGAGTTTATTATTACAGACTTTTAAAGTACCATTTTGGGCTAAAAACTATTACTATCAGTAGTAGTTTTTCTTAAATATGTGATGTAATACCAATATTCTTAAAATGTATGATTTCAATACAAATGTCTTTTGTTTTTGAGGTTTGTATGTCACTGATGCAAGGAACTATGTTTGTTTCACAGAGTCAAAGTTTATGACAATCACCTCCAGTGTATACACTTTTTTTTTTTTTTAAATTTCAGGGAGAAACCCTTAGCATGAGATCTTCCCTCTTAACAAACTTTAGTGGGGACAACAACAGTATTGTGTCGTTACCTCTAGAATTTATGATTATTGCAAACCTGAAACTTAAGATCTGTTGATAGTAACTTCACATTTCCTCCTCCCCTAGTACCTGTTACTCACCATGCACTCTGTTTTTATGACTCTGACTACTGTAGGGAAACGTAAGTGAAATTCTGCAGCAGTTTTTGTTGTTGTTGTTGTTTTGTTGTTTTTGTCTTTTATTACTGGATTAATTCGTGATTGGCTAATTCATGGCTGAATAGTATACAATTGTATACAAAAATCACATACATGTTGTTTTCACATCTTGGCTACTGGGAATAATGCTACAGCAAACATGGGAATGCAGGTATCACTGTAGGATCCTGATTTCAATCATTTTAGCTATACCTACAAGTGGAATTGATGGATTAATGATAATTTCATTTTTAAATTTTGAAAAACCTCCATACTGTCTACTTTGATGTCTACTTAACTCTTTTACACTTCTACCCATAGTGTATATGACTTGAATTTTCTCAATATCCTCAATAACTTTTTCTGTTGTTTTTGTTAAAATGTAATGGCCATCTTAACAGGTAGGAAAACACAGCTGACTGTGTTTTCAGATTGCATTTCTTTGAGGACTAGTGGTATACAACCATTTCCATACACCTTTTGGGCCTTTTCACGTCTTCAGAGGACAAATGTCTGTTCAAGTCTTTTGCCCAGTTTATAATTAGTTTTGTTGGTGAGTTTTAGCAGTTTATTATATATGTTGAATATTAATCCCTTATCATGCGTATGACTTGTATTCATTTTCTTCCATCACATATAGGTGATATTTCCCTTTGTTGCAGTGTTTCCTGTGCTATGCAGAGGGTTTATAGTTTCAGATAGTCCTCCTTGTCTATATTTTTCTTTTGTTACTTGTTCTTTCATTGCTTCAACCAGTGTCAAAGCTTTATCCCTCTTTTCTTTTAGTAGTTTCAGTTTCAGGTCCTATATATTGCAGTTTTGAATTAATTTTCAATGGAATTTTATATGGTTATAAAGTTTCACTTTCATTCCTTTGCAAGTGGCTGTCTATTTTTGACAATGGGTTGAAGGCACTGTCTTTTCCTCATTTTGTTTTCTTGGTACCCTTTTTGAAGAGTAATCGATCATATTAGCATGGGTTCATTGCTTAGTTTTCTACCATCTTTCATTGTTCTGGGTATTTGTTTTCATGTCAGTGTAATATAATTTAGATTACTGTAGCTTTCTAATATGTCTTCAAATCACAAATCATCATGTGCCATATGTATTGTTTCTCAAGATCCATTTGGTCATTTTGGATCTTTTATGGTTTTAGGATTTGTTTTTCTTTTTTTTCATGCTTCATGGTTTTATTTACATGAAACTCTAAAATAAACAAAAGTAATCCGTGGTGACATAAATCATTAGTTATTTCTGGAGAAGCATCATGAGTTGACAGGAAAAGGTCAGAAGAATTTTCTCAGGTGGTGGGAATACTTTCTCAATCAGGTGGCTTATGTGGTTATATGTATACACTTGTCCCCATTGAACTATGTATTTGAAATTTGTGTAATTCTTTTATTTTTTGGTCTTACAGATAGAATTCAGAGGCACTTCACTCCTAAGTTACATGTGCAGCCCTTTTATGAAAAAGTTTTAAATGTATTTATTTCTTCTAATTTGTTATTTATGACAGCAGAATGCATTTCAATTCATTGTACATATATAGAGCACAAATTTTCATCTCTCTGGTTGTACACAATAGGATTTGTTTTTCTTATTTCTGTGAACACTACCACTGGAATTTTGATAGATATTGTATAGAATCTACAGCTAACTTTGGGTACTATGAACAATTTCACTGTATTAAATCTTTCAATCCATGAACATGGATTATTTTTCTATTTATTCATATTTTATTCACTTATTTTGCCAATGTATTAAAGTTTTTAGTGTACAAGTCTTTCACCTTCTTAGTAATCTCTAGTAGTGGCTTAAAATATGTTATTTTTATTTACTTTTTTACTTTTTTATTTGTTTTAACTAGTTACACATGACAGTAGAATGCATTTATGCACTCTGATATAGCATACACAGATGGGATATAATTTCTCATTTTTCTGAGTATACATGTTGTATAATCATATTGGTCATGCATTTACATATATACAGTAATAATGTCTGTTTCATTGTACTGTGTTTTCTATCCCACATCCCATCTCCTTCCCTCTCATCACTTTCGTCTATTCAATCTCAGGTAATGCTATTCTTCCCTAGTGGCTGCCCCACCCCCACCTTGCTTTATTGTGAATTAGCATCCTCATATTAGAAAAAACATTTTGCCTTCGGTTTTGTGGGACTGGTTTATTTCACTGAGCATGATATTCTCCAACTCCAACCATTTACTGGCAAATGCCGTAATTTTACTCTTCTTTAAAGCTGAGTAATATAATTGATCTTTTAAAGACAGAAACAACTGTTGTTTTCACTGATGTTTTTCCAGGGTTTCTTATTCTCAATTTTATGTTTTAATATTTGTTATATCCTTTCCTCTGCCTACTTTGATCTTTGTTCTTTGTTTGCTTTTGCTTTGATTTCTTTGTTTCTAATTCCATGAACTCTAAAATTAGGTTGTGTCAAAAAGATAGATCTTTGTTTACATGTATTATCAAATACTCTCTGAAAACTTCTTTTTAAGAATCCCATAAATTTAGATATGTTGTATTTTGATTGTTGTTTATCTTAGGATATTTCTAATGTTTCTTTAGATTTGCTATTTGGCCTATTGATTGTTCAAAGTTGTATTGTTTAATTTCCATTTGTTTTTGAAAATGTCCAGGTTTTCAATTTCACTATAGAATTTTAGTTTCATTACACTTCAATTAAAAAAAAATACTTGGTAGGGTTTTAGTCTTCATAAATTTGCTCAGATATGTTTTATGAATTAACATGGTATGTTCTGGAGAGTGTTCTCTGTGTGCTTGAGAAAAATGTGTTCTGCTTTTGGACAGAATCATCTCTGTATGTATGCCTTGTATGCCTATTAGTTTCATTTTTGCTATGGTGTTGCTCAGATGTACTGTTTTGTATTGATTTTGTGTCATTCAATTGATTATTGAAAAATAGCCTAATCATCATTGAAGTCTCCAACTATTATTACATTGCTGTCAATTTCTCTCTTCAGTTCTGTCAACAGATTCTTTATAAATTTTTTGTGGTTTGATAAGTGCATATATATACATATATATACATATGCACATATGTATATATAATGCTTGTATATATATATAAATACACACACATATATACCTGTTATATTTTCCTGGTGAATTCATTCTTTTATCTTCTATCATTGCACAATGACCATTTGTCTTTTGTGACAATCTTTGTCTTAAAATTTATTTTGTCTGATGTAACATGGCCACTTCGTCTCTCTTTTGGTTGTTATTCACATGGAATAAAGTATATAATTTATATTCCTTCACTTTTAGCCTACATGTGTTCTTAAATCTAAGGTGAGTCTACTGTAAACAGCATATATTTGAAGCTTTATAAAATCCAGTCACTCTGTTTTTGATTGAAGAGGTTAATCCATTCACTAAACTTAAAGTAATTAGGAAGGACTTACGCTGCCATTTTGTTAATTGTATTTTGTCTTATTTATTATTATTATTCCTCTTTTCCTCTTCTGCTATCTTGCTTTGTGATTTGTTGAAATTTTTAATGATATACTTTCCTTATTCTTTTCCTTATGTGTATCTTCTGAATTTTCTTTGTGTGTACTTACTGGCTTTAATAATCTTAACATCTTAAATAATCTTTAATACAGATTTAAAGTTTAAAAGAATCATGCACTACTGTAGATATAGAGTAATGATTAACCAATGAATTATTTTTGACATAATTTTCCTTTAGAGCATCTTTGAAACAATGCATCTTTGATTTCAGTTCCCTTTGGAAAACAACCCTACTATAGACTATATTTGAATTGTTTCACTTTACTTTTTGATATGAAGTTCTTATTTTTTTAAATGCTGATTGATCAAGTAATATTAAAAATCCATTGTAATAAAAATGTATTTCCATTGATTCTATTCATTGGCAAATGATGTCATTTCTGATGAAACTAAGAAAGTAGAACAACACATCTTACTTTGTAATTTTCTAACACACTTACTTTTCTATAGCATCTAGAGCTAAGCTATCCATAAATTGATTATTGGCTATTTTTTACCTTTAGAAATTATTTTATCAAGTGTTTGCTTTGCATTGTTCCTCAACAAAAAAATCTCTTGTTTTCTTATTATCTACTTACTTTATAAAAGCTATATAATATTACAGAAACAAATTTAATTTCTAATAGATTTACAAATGCTCTTTTTTACACCATGTACAAGGGAAACTTTAAAATAGTCTGGATAAGATCAGTGTGGTTTTTTTCATATATCAGCTTGTATGTGGTTTCCATTTTTTCTTTCAGAATCTTTATAGGAGACACCTAATCTTATTAGGGCCAAGAACTAAGACATATTCAGCATAGAAAGAAGGAGAATTATCAAGGCCAGGGAGAGCAGGGTAGAGGCTAGTTCTAGAAATAAAAAGTCATAAATATCTTCCAAAATATCTCATAATTATCAAGACAATCTCACAAACAACTCACAGCATTGTCTTTTACCATAAGCAGTTATTTGTGACCTATTTTCTTAAAAAAGAATGAAATATTAATTTTGTATATTTATGTAAGCAGTTTTATTGAAAACAAGTAATTAATTATAATCACAACCAATGCAATGATGTCAGTGATAGTATTTAAAAAATCAGTCTATCTTTATTAATTAGGACATTATGCTTACACTTTATTAGCATCTACTCAGTGAACTCTATCAACACCAAGAATTTAAACACATTTCATTTGTAACATAACTGAAACTTAGACAAATTATGTAACTTGCCTAAGGTAACTTAAGTTGCATGTGACCTTGAAGAGTTCTATAGTGTCCTGACCTTAGGAGCATAGTTACTAACATAAACAGAATCTTCACTACAATTACTCATATTAAAATGTACTAGTAAAGATAAAGCTCAAATTTTCCCTTTGAAATACAAGCATTCTGCAAGATTCCACATTGAAACTCATGACTTCATAATTCAAAGAAGACTTTAGAGAAACATGGTGTAGAAAAACTCATCTTTGCGTATAGATGGAGGGGCAGGATATCTGGGTCAAATGATGGTTCCATTCCCAATTTTCCAAGAAATATCCATACTACTTTCCATAAGACAGCATACTACAGGGACACAGCCACATCAATGTTTACAGCAGCACAATTCACAATAGCTAAACTATGGAACCAACCTAGATGCCCTTCAGTAAATGAATGGATAAAAGAAGATGTGGCATATATACACAATGAAATATTACTTAACAATAAAAGAGATTAAAATCATGGCATTTGCAGGTAAATTGATGGAATTAGGGAAGATCATGCTAAGGGAAGTTAGCCAATCCCCCCAAAAAAACAAATTCTGGAAGTTTTCTTTGATAAAAAGGAGGCTGATTCCTAGTGGGATAGGAAGCAGGAGCATGGGAAGAATAGATGAACTCTAGATAGAGTAGAGGTGTTGGGGTAAGGGAGGGGGCATAGAGTAATTAATGATGGTTGAATGTGATGATCATTACCATCCAAAGTATATGTATGAAGACACGAATTGGTATGAATATACTATGTATGCAACCAGAAGAAAAAAATAAAACCTCATCTTTGGACAAAGAAATCCCTCAAGGTTTATTTGAAAATTAGTTGTAGTCAATACAAAATAAAAGTAACCATATTCCTTGTGAAAGACAAATATTTTTTCTCTGTGGAGGATGTCTTTATCATGTTAAAGAATAATGCATCAACACTTAGCTTTGTTTATGAAAGCAGATAAATTGTAGATTTCAAATGTGTAAATAGAACCTAAATGACCATTGAAATTGGTAGATTTTATAATTCACATCATCAAAGATATAGTGTGCAGGTCTTTCCAAAACTATCTAAATTATAGAGAATAGCAGGAGAATCTTTTTACTTCAACATTTTGTTTAATGGATTTTGCTGTTTCTTAGCACCAGTAAAAGAAAGCGCATGAGGCTATATTTGATGTGACCCTGACTCTGTGGTGTGAGCATCTGTCATCTCTAAGAGTTTTTCAGTTTGAGTGAGTGATTGATTATACTATTCAAGGTTAAGGAGCAACACCACAATTCTAATTGGTAGTAACTATTTATTGTTCTGATTATTGAATGATATTGTTTTCATTAGTTTGTTATAAATAGATTGTAAGTAATGCAATATTACAGTCCTACTAATATAGACTTTACAAAGTATTTAATCTTTGTTACAAAATCTGGGGAGTTTTTGATAAAAATACTCAATATTTTTGTAGGAAAAAGTCCTATAATCTTCAGTTGGATCTGAATGATCAGCCCCAAAGCTCATCATTTTCTATTGTCATGTAAATGACTTCAAACTATAATATGGCATACATTTTTAAGGATGAGTATATAGGACCAAGTATATATTTTATAATTTTGAACAAAACCTAATTAATAAGAATTATCTTATTTGAACCTTTTTCTAATTGTCTTCTTATCCTGATTGTTTAGCTAAATAATATTTTAAATGTAAGCCATCTAAGTTAATACACATATTTCATTATAATAATATATAAAATGAGTATTTTACTACATATGAATATATATATTTATATTACATATCAGTTATGTAATTCATAGATTTATCAATTATGAAACATTCAATCCATAATATATGTAAATGAGGCAATTACTCTATGTGCTGTTTATGGAATTAATTAAAAATAATTATTTAATGGGAAATAAAAATTGAATGAAAAGAAAAGTGGAAAAATTAACAATCTAATCCTTTATGTCAAATATATTCTTGGATTTTTTTGCTAAGTCAAATATATTGTTGGATCTTTTTTTACATGCACACATTCAAACCACTTCTATTCCAGATAATTGAATGTAAAGACTAGGATTTAACTCCACAGAGGCAAATATTGAATATCTTTTGTTCACCACTATATACTTGGCTCTTAGAAAAATACCTATTTCATGGCGGGAACTCAATCCACTATTTTCAAGTGTAAATTGAATGAAATTATTCTCACGAATTTTAGATTTTTACAGGTGGTACCTGAGGTCATTTACTGGAGCTGGAATAGTTAAATTCTTAGGTAAACATTGCTTAGAAAATGGAAAAGGTGCTATACAAAATGGAGGACCTGAACCGATAATAAAATTATGTCTGATCAGGTCATTTGCATGAGATTTTGGAAACACTTGTTAGGCTTAACTTTCACTAAACAATAACAAGAAACCATAGATATCCAAAATGAATATATATGTCCAAAAAGGACAGATAAGTTAGACAGTATTTTTAAGACATTTGTAAAAACCTGTTGCATTCTTTTGAAAGTTCTTTGTCTATTTCATGAGAAACTTTAATAGTGATCATTAACACAAGCCAACTTATTTTAAGTGACTTTATTTAATTCAGAACACATCACTAGGCATTGAATATATCTAGAAAATATTATATGGTTTTAAATAAGATACTCCATTTTTTGATTCACATGTATTTAACTGTGTCCAAATTAGTGTTCAGTAATAGGATACAATGAAGAATAAGAGAGATTTGACTTTTATCTAAAAAAGTACTTACATTCTAAGAAATCACATTCTATTTATTGTTCATTTTCCTCTGCAAAATAACAAAACAATTTTACAACTAAATATAACTATGTGACTTAATATTGAACTTCTCAGAAACAGTTACATTTCAAATGAGAAGTATTAAATCCCAGTCATGTTTTTCTACAATTTTAGTCTTTTTAAAGATAGGATTACAACATTATAAATAATACTGGTAATAAATAGTCACCAGTTGCTATTGTAATACTTATAATTTTTGCCTTATATGAATTTTCTTTCAAATATAGACCTGATTGCTGATGCTTGTCAAGATAATTTCCCCTTAATTCTTCCTTAAAATTCTACATCATTTGTTACATAAAAATTCTTAAAGTGTCAAATTTTTTTATGGCCAATTCACTGATAAGTATAGAGTTCACTATTAATCATTTTCACATATATGTATGACACTTAATGAATAACATTCTTAATTTTCCAGGCTTCATAATTTCTCTCATGAGTTCTGTGATATTGTACAATTGTGGGTAGGGAGTGCAATTAAATTTAATTAAAGGAACTAATCAAAGAAGCTTAACAAAATCAGAAGGAAAGAAAACCACTGGGTAAGAAAGTGTGGAAAGTCTCTCCTCTCTTCTCAGTGCTTTCTCTTCATTTTGATTTCTTTATATAGACCTTGTTCTTTTCCGGAGTGTAAATTTTTCTGTTCATGTTTTGAAAACTATTATTTAAGTAGATTTAGGTTCACAGAAAAATTTAGAGGAGAGTCCCCCATGTTCTCCCTGCCCCATATAAGCAGAGTCTTCTTTTGATCAACATCCCTCATCATAAAGCAGTGTTGAACCTGCTTTGACAAAGTCCACATTTTATGTTAAAGTTCACACTTGGCGGTATATATATGGACAGTATTTTAAGTCTCTTACTAATATTTAAATCAAAAGAAATATAATTTATTGAAGTTTTAGTATTATTTTTAAATGTAAGAGTTTGATTTTATTATTCATCTTACTGATATCGATAATAATAGTATTTATTATGAATGGGAGCCTTAATACTAAAAGTAGTAGGAATGATATTACTTCTGATTTATTAAAGGTTCATTGTAGCCAAAATCGTGCTAATCTCATTCACTGTTACTTTTTACCTATTGACAATGCTATATGACAGCTTTAGCCACTACAATTCTGAGACTCAAAGACTCAAAGGGAAAATTTCCTCAATTAAGTACATGGATAAACATTATTCAGAATATTTAGCAGTTATTCACCTATAATACCCAAGTAAATGCATTTCTTTAAATAGATGTCTGATACCTTAGATTTTAGCTCATTTTAGACAAATGGTAGCAATAAAAATGCTGTCAATCCATTTTCAAATTTTACCACAGGTGATAAAGAAGTGAAACACAAGTAAAAAAAAATCACAAAAAATTATTGAGAATTAGGTATTACATTCTTCTAAATATATGTATATTCCAGATTTTAGTGGCAAATATATTGCCCTAAAAATGGTGATGCTACAAAAGGCAGATGTTAGCTCTTGTCAAATTATCAGTTATAGATGTGCAAACTAAAATATCCAGGAGAAAGAGGATGAGATGTTGTAACCTCGGGCAACAGACCTGTATGACTTGCTGTGAATTCTTACCATATAAACTGAGAGAATTCCCTAAATGACACAGATGGTGTTCCACATGAGTGAGGCAATCCGTGATGTTAAAAGATGGTGACGGCAGCTTTGTCTTCCTTATGCAGCTGTTCCCATTAAGCATCTCTTCTACATTAGGACAGATGTGATTTTTATGGAAAGGCCTCACATATTTTCTTCAGGATACCTTGGTGGTAAAATGGGATTTTTTTTTCAGAATAAAGAGAAATTCTTTAATAATTATTTCAGTGGTTTAAGTAAAACCCCATACTTCTAGGTACTCGGTAGCTAAATTAGAAACATTAAATATCCACACTGTAAATCTATGTGGCCTTTTACATTTATTTTTATGACAATCAAGTTATGATTTTAATTTTCAAGACTGTCTTTTGGTGTTTCAGTTGGGAACAAAATCATATGACATCTAAATGAGCATTTGAGCTTGGACAATGATGCTCTTCACCAAGATGTATTTCAAATTCAAGTTTAATAACACATTCAAAAAGAAGGATTAAATGAAGTAATTAAATAACAGAATAACAGAATAATCCTCATTTTAATTTCACAACACATCTTTAAATGTGATTCCAAAGCTTGCTAATTAGATGTAGTTTCTAAGGCCAGAAAACAGGATGACTGATATGGGCTCTGTGCTTGGGAGGGTAGGACAAAAGTTTCTGCATTTTGCTCTATTTTTTTGTTTGTTTATTTTGGTTTTTGTTTTCAGATTTGAGGTGGGGATACTAGGGATTGAACCTGGAGCACTCTACCACTGAATTACATTCGCAGCCTTTTCTATATTTATTTTGAGACAGATTTTGAGAAGTGGATGAGGCTGGCCTCAAACTTTGGATCCTGATGCTTCAGCCTCCATAGTCATAGTTCTTAGTTGCTATCTTAGTAGTATCCAAGAAGTCCACAGACCCCTTTAAAAAAAAAAAAAAAAAAACTTTATTTATTTTTATGTGGTGCTGAGGATCGAACCCAGGGCCTCATGCATGCTAGGCAAGCGCTCTACCACTGAGCCACAACCCCAGCCCACACAGACCCCTTTTTTGAGTTCATTTGTCTGGAGCCACTGACACATGTTGATTTGTAGCATCAGGCAACTCTCCTCAGGGATGTCCCAAAGGTAATGTACTGTGGATAAATCAATATAAGATGGAGTGTTTTTCTCAAGGATTTTTCCTTCTAATTGGAGAACTAAAAATACAAGGAAATACATAAAATCTTATTGTAACAAATAAAATCGGTCTCCATAAAATGGTGTCTTGGTAGCACAGAGGAAGAACAAATCAACATCAACAGGGAATGGTTTCTTAGGAGGAAAGAACATTTCAGAGCGATATGCCATGGAGAGCTTTCTATGTTTTAATTGCCAAAACTTTTTAATGCCTATTCCTTAGTCGATACTATTCTTCAATTTTACTGTTCAAATAATTGAAGCCAAAGTGTTATATTATTTCATTAAAATTGCTTGCTTAATATTTAATTTAGCATTAAACATCCTCTTTACTTTTCTTGATGAACTACCACATACATTTAATAACAAATGATTACATACTTAACAAAATTTGTATCTTATTATTAGGCTTTTTATAGCAATATAGAAAGTAACTATGTCTTATGTAGTAGTTTCAAATGTGATTTTTTAAACATTTTAAATATTATATATGCCTTTAATCATACTTTAATATACATCAAAATGTTAATCATTGATGTTTTTAAGCTAAATGTTTTAAAAAATACCATGTACAAAGTACTACTAGAAATAGCATTAATTTTGTTTGAAGAAATGGAATATTTATACATAATAAAGTATATTATTATCAATTTACTTTTCTGATATATGGTTCACAAAATATCTTAATATTAATTATCAAGAGACAACATCTTAAGTATCAAAAGAGCATTGGAGTAGAAAATTTTGACAACTGATTTTGTGGGAGAATGAACATGATACTATAGAAAAAAAAAACTTACTTTTTTCCTGAAATTTGAGACATTATATTAAAAAATATAATTCTGTGTTTATTTAATTTGTACAGAGTCAAAAATGGAGTCAAATGTTTATTAGAAGAATAATTAACTCTAGTTTATCCCCCCCACACTATTTTTGGCAAAATTTCCAATGGCTGAGTAAAATTAGCCTTATCAAGAACATCAGGCAAAAAATAGTTGGAAGTATGTTTCTTTATGCTTGCTACACTATAGTATCCTTTCATAGTTTCATCTTTATATGTTATTTTTAAATGGTTTTGTGCAACAAATAGGTTTGTCCAGAAATGGCCTTCAGTGTTACTGGGGATTGCTTGTAGAAGAGCCCAAATGGGATTTTGACTGACTTCCATAGAAGTCAGTGTCCCATCACCAGTGGGAAAGATAGTTGCACCCATAAGAAACGTCCGCCTTCTCTCCATAATCACCAAGGTTTCCAGTGCTGATGAGTTGTTTTTCGCAGACAGCTCATTCAACCAGTTGATACACCAAATCTATGTTTCTTCAATCCCCCACTTAAAATTTTCCTCTTTCAGTTGCTCTTTAACAAGGAAGAAAAAAAGAGGTGCAGAGGACAAAGTTGTTCACCCTCAGCACTTGGTTTGTAATGTCTCCTAGAAGCCCATCCCTTTTCCATGTCACATAATCTGGGAAACATCCTTGTGCACATCATAAGAAAAGCATGACGATTCCCCTGCATGGCAACAACAGATGTATCCTCTTCCAACATATAAGAATGACTTAACAAAGAGCATTTGTCCAATGTTCTAAATATATTATGCCTATCTAGGCAACAAAAGCCATTTGATTATAAATTTATACTTGGAGACTCTATAACAGTATTTGGGAATATTGGCTATAATAAAAGCAAAAGAGACACACCTATGCCAGGTCCCATTTATGTGCTGGGTGCTTCCTAATCTTGGGTTTTGTTGGATTCACTTGTCTTCTAGGATTTCAAAGATCAAAACAGATTTCAAAGATCAAAACAGAGATCATGGCCTAATGCAAGTGACCCCTTTACACTCCAGCAGAGTGAAGGGCAGGCTGTGAAGAAATCTATGAGAAAACTATGGAATGTCAGCCTGGCCCATATATACTGTCAGAACCCAGGTGCTGAGTTTCCTCTCACATCTCCATATATTGATGAAGTGATATTCTTCCCCACTCTTTCTCTCCCTTGAATTTTGCCTTTATGCTTGCTGTCTTGGATCTTGATAAGACAACTCTGGCTTACGTTGGTATGTTATAAAAGAGTAACTTCTGCTAAGAAGTAAAGATTAAAGGCATTTGGGAGTTAAATCCAAGTTATTTCACTTGATAATCCCATCTCGGGTGTTGAATTCCATTCTTTTTTCCTTAAGGATTTTTTACCTGGGAAGAAATTTGAATGTTTGTGTCTTATAAGACAGCAAAAATAAATTGTGTAGCCATTGACAGAAAATGGGAGGAAAAAGAATGAATTTTGAGCACTCTATGTAAGTTGTAAATCAAAGAACATTCATTGAAAAGTCAATTGAGGGTGAAGAAAGAACTGTTAACCAGTTCCAAAAGCCTTTAGAGATAAGAACTTTTAGAACTTCTCTTATCTCAGGGCAATTGGTGTAAGCCTATTGTAAAGTTATTTGCAGGTAAACAATAAAGTAAAAGATTACTTCATATTTGCTAGTGAAAGAATGGATGGCCATGTTGATCCTGGAGTTGCACACTCCTGCACACTCCTGTCCAAATTTAGCATCATTATCTCCAGGTGCCTGGGTTCCATTCAATTGGAACCATGTGAGATCTTCCAAGTGTGTTCCATGACACCATGCCTTTCTTCCTGACATCTATTGTTTGTTTGTTTTTTCTAAACAAAGTCTTCTTTTCCATTTTGGCAGATAAATCAATCTTAAATAAGTCCTCCTCAAACATCATCTTAGAAAATATATTTTAAGTGAAAATTTATAGATTTTCCAATCACAAAATATCCTGTGTCCTTTTATGTCCATACCATTATCTAACTTCATTTATGGTAATTGTCATTACCATAACACAGGGGAACAGAGAATTTTTTTAATTTTACCTTGTCTCCTGACCTATAAACTCTTCTCAAATATTAAGCCCTGAAAATGTATCTCCTGTGTCTTAATCACTCTAAATACCTCAGATGAGAAATAATTATATACCCATTGCTTCATAATTATTTTATGACATTTCAAACTCAGTGTACCTAGTATCTTCAGAGGCATTAGTATTCATTACCCCTTCATATTGTCCTGGGTATTTCATTTTTTTTCATTTATCTCCCTAATGAGTATATGATACACAAGTGGTAATTTAGTGGATCATAATGACTTTCACTAATATAAAGACAACTGTTTGTGTCATTATAATTTGCTTAGTTTTCTAAAAATCTTTTAAGTTACATACTTCAGTGAAATTCTATACTATGCCAATTCATAAATAATTTATTGAGAAAATGTATAAAATGCTTCCCTTGAGTTCACAGTAATACGATATTTTATTTTGCAATATTTTCTATACTTAATAAACATTTAAGAAATCAAAAGAAAATGATTTGAGAATGGAAGACTGTGTAGGGAAGTTTGAAAACACTTTTTCCTTTAATAAATTCTTAAACTTGAAAGAAATGCTAGGTAATAGCATCAGATTAGCTTCTTAAAGCAAATAACCCCACAACAAAAGAAAACAAACAAATGAAATCCTATTAGACATAGATTTGTTGAACTCAAACTAAAGAAAACCAAATTTTTGTTCATGCATGATTCCAGAGGAAAATACAACAAAAAATTGTTCCTTGATTTTCTTATAAAAATAATTGGTAAAAAATATTAAAAGACAGGTAGAATAATGTGATCAAGATTTACATTATTTGAGAACAATTATGTGTAGGACTAATGTAAAGTTATTTACAGATAATGAGTAAATACAGATAATGAGTAAATTCCTAATACATGGAAAAGTTATTATTTGAGGCGATGGAAATACTGATTACCCTGATTTGGTCATTAAACATGTTATACATGTATCAAATCATGGTACTGTACCTCACAAATATACACAAATATGATGTGTCAATTAAAAATAAAAATAAATTTATAGAATAAGAGTTCATCATTTTTTTCTTCACTGGTTGTCTTAGAGTTATTTATCTAGCTGCATATGGCTGGGTGTATAGTCTGTACTGTTGCTGTCTTCAAGACATGATGGAACACTGGTGCAAAGGACCTCAATTCTAGATTAACAAGAGACATTTTAATAAAATGTTTTGTAATTTGAGAAATTGTCTTGACTTTGGTGATACAAATTATTTTTATTTCAAATGTAATTATAACTTTGTAAATAATCATTCTTTAGATTTGATAATCTAAATTACTGTTTAGATTGATAGATTGTTTTATCTTTTTAATTTAGGAAACAAAAAAATCTGTGATACTGTGTTAAGTGCTGGAACTATAAAACTGTTGATCTATTACTTACTCTTTCCCCAAGAGAAAAAATATTGAATAAATAAATATACTGTTTATATGCATGAATGAGTATTTGTGTGTATATGTGTGTGTCCACAGAAAATTCCAAATCTGGATTAGGGATATTAAAAGAATGTTAATTTAATAATCCTAAAACTACAAGATTAGGTGGGGAGCTCATTTGATTGGATGGTGGAAACACATTCTGGACAAGGAAGAAATAGCATGTACAGAAGAATTGAACAGTGAAAACTCACTTGGTTCTTAGAGAAACTGAAAACAAAACAAAACAAAAAGAGTTGCACTGCGGAGAAAGAATAGAGTGACAAAAGATGAAGTTGATGAAGAAATAGTCTCCCAAGTCTTTCAATGGCATACTTAGGCAAATTATTATGTTTTAAATAATCTGAATGGGAGATTATAGGTAATGGGATTGTATTCTTGTGGAATGGGACAGCAAAAATGATAGGAAAAATCAGATGTCTAGTATTTCAGCTGCCGATGCTGATGATGGGAAATGATAAAGAAGGCAAAGTCAGGGGAAAGGAATTGAAGGCTTGCCGTGGTGCTAGTTACTCTTTACAGGCTTGTCAATAGAGCCCTGAAGAGGAACGGAATGAGATGAGGTGAGAGCAGTGTGTAGGCTGCAGATCTCACACGTGCATACAATCTATTTTGTAGATTTTGAATTGTAATTGTTTCTGATTACACAAGAGAAATTGGCAGGGTAGATCATGTAGAGTGTTTTACAAAAATTTTAATTTTATTTTAAATATATTTGAAACTATTGTAGAGAGGGAGGAAACAGTCTTCTTGTTGCTGTGTAGAGTAAATACTAATTGGGCAAAAATATAAGGAAAATATATTTTCCTCATAAGGGAAATCAATGAGAAAATTGTTGAGTTGGCTCAGGGGAGAGGGAATGGCAGTCTGTCAGTGGGTGTGCTTGAAAAAGTTTACATTGATGAAATTAATACAATTTGATAATATGTTTAGGAGTTGAGAACAATAGGAGACAAAATGATTGCTAAAACTGAGCATTTGGTACGTTTATTAAGACAGGTAAGACTAGGCATTAAAGGTGGTTTGGGAGTAAATAAATAATTGAATTTTTATGGCAATTTTAAATTAGAGTCTTTTGGCTGGGAGCAGTGATACACCTGTAATTCTAGAGGCTCCAGAGGCTGAGTCAAAAGGATTGAAAGTTCCAGGCCAGCCTCAGTAAATTAGCAAGGTCCTGAACAACGTAGCAAGATTCTATCTCAAAATAAAAAGAGTTGGGCATGTGATTAGGTGGTTAAGCACTACTGGAAGCAATCTCTGGTACCAAAAAAAAAAAAAAAAAAAAGTAAGGGTAAGCAAGTATTTGGGGAGGGCAACAACACTGTTATACATAGTATTTAAAGCTCAGGGACCTATTTTCTCAAGGTTCTATGAACCATTACCTGTAGTATTTAAATTCAGAAAGCAAAATATCAATAAACCAGATGTTTTATTTCTGATTATTGTAATATACATAAAAAATTACACATATCATCAGCAAACAATGTGACAGATTTTACCAAATTGTATCCACCCATGAAACCAGCAGTGAGTCAAAAAATAGAACAGTGTAAGCTCCCAAAATTTCCATTGTTCTCCCTTATATTGTTTATAACCTCCCAATCATAACTACTATTATGACTTCAATGAACAACTGGATATTTTTGCTCAACATGTTGCTTGTGAAATTCCTCTAAATTAAACTATTTTTTACAAGCATAGGATTTTGTTTTATTTTTGATAATAAAGTATGGAATTTTTGAATTAAGCTAACATTTGATGAACACATATGGTAAGTAGAAGTATTTATCTGATTTCATGTTTTTTGAGAAAATTAATTTTAGGAAGTTTATAAAGCTGCATAAATGTATATTTTTACTGAGTTTTGTTTGAAGGTATAAATATTCTTCACCACATAATAAATTAATATATGCACAAACATGCATTCATACCTGTCTATAAAATTTAATAGTTTAGCCAAGTGGAAGAACTCATTTAAATTTATAGAGATAAAGCAGGAAAATAAAATGACCATTTTTTTTTCATACTGCTGCTTGCTTTGTCTATAATGAATACCAATGATAAAATTTAAACTTTTTCTAAAATTCACTTGCTTGAGGCAGCTATAAATCCAATATTGCATTTAGAAGTTGGAAAGCATTGATTTTCACCAAAAGAGGACACATTTAGTACTACTAAGGATTCCACTTGCCTTAATATAGTCTCAAAGAAAATGTACAGGGAAATTAAGGCATTCTAGCATGGAGAAACTTGAAGTAAAAATCAAGGGTACAAATAAATGTTTTATTGTGCATAAAGCTTATAATGAAAATTTTGTTAAACTTTGGTTTACTGAACACAGACTATATCAACATATCTCTCTTTATATCACTAAATAAGCTCAACAATTTTTGAAGGAAATGTTATTGTTATCATTTTATGTATCATTGAACAGTTAAAAGATGTAAGTTGTTCATACACAGGCAAGAAATTTTGTAAAAAAAATATGTCTGTTGGTCTTTCTGGAAATCAAAACACATGTATACAGTGAAAGAAAGAATAAAATATAATTACATATCAATCACTATAATCTAATCAATACATTTAGTTTTATTTAGTTTTAAAATTTAATTTATTAATAACAAATAATTCTCCAGATACTTGTGTATATGCTTTTATGTTTAATTATTTTTGTTTACCTCCCTCGTCTCCTTTTGTCTCTTCCTTCAAGGATAGGCAAGTGTAGGTGGGTGGGCAGATAGGATAACTCTATTACATGAGCAATTAAAGTGAGGAGATAAAAATTGCTTATGAAGTAATAATTAATGATCAACCTCTGGCTATAACAAAACTATCTAGTGGCAAATTCATTATAGATGAGGAATAAGTTTATGATTAGTTGTCAGAAATAAAAACAAGAAGCTCAATTGTTGGTATTAGTCTATTTAAAATTTATAAAACCTTTTGTTTTATAAAATTTATAAAACCTTTTGTTGTATGAAAAAATGAAGACACTTTACAAAGTATTAACATTGGAAGAGAAAGTAGAGGGAAAAGAGAATTTTTTGAAGAAAAATTGATTAGAGCTGCATAGGATTGCTTTGGCTACAAAGTAATTATTCATGGAAAGTTAAGTAGAGGAATTAGAAAGATGGAAATAAATATTATAGTCACATTACTTCAATAATTTTATTACTGAATGATTTAGAAATTTTGAGTCAATCAAAGTAGGATATGGAAATCTAATTTAAAATTTCAAGTTTCAAACACCCAAATGCATTTTAATGGTTAATGCATTATCAGAAAGTTCCATTCTTAAAAAGAAAATAAATAAATAAAACTTATTAAAGGAACTGCACTTAGCCCATTTATTGATTGGGTTCTTATTTTGTTTTGTTTTGTTTTTTGGTGTTGATCTTTTTTTAATTCTTTATATATCCTGGAGATTGTTGCTCTATCTGAGGCGCAAGTGGTGAAAATTCTCATTCTGCAGGCTCCCTGTTCATGTTATTGATTATTTCCTTTGCTCAGGAGATACCTTTTAGTTTGAGTCCAACCCATTTATTGATTCTGGATTTTACTTCTTGCACTTTAGGAGTCTTGTTAAGGAAGTCAGTTCCTAAACTAAAAGATCACTTCAATAAAGAGATAGAGGCCATTTTTGGTTTTTGAGGCCATTTTTTAATTAAAAAAAAAATGAAAAACATCTCATTCTTGTAAGGGGTGTTTCTCAATACTTAACATTACAAACCTGAAACTTTGTGTGCTACAGTATGATCTCAGTAAATTAAAACTTTGAAATATATAATCACTGGTAGTAGAAACCAAAAAAAAAATAAATTCAAAACAACATATTGCAGCATAATAAATTATGATTTCTTTTCCATTTAGTTATTTGTTGTCATTCCTGTCTGTATATCTTGGTTGCAACAATACAGAACAACAAAGGAACATTGATACTATTTTTGCAGTACATGGAACATGTCATTCAGAACACAATTTCATACCTTATTGCTTGGCATGGTCTTACAAGAATCTTTTGCAGACACTGGACTGCCTTCTAGTCTCATGGGATCCTTAGTAAGGAAAGGGATTATTTTAACCTTACAGTCAGAATATGTGGTTAAAATCTAGAACATAAATGTAAGTTCTCCAAAAGGAAAAAAAAGGAAATGATGAGTGACTTATTAGGATAAATAAATAAATGCCTAATATCTTAAGAAGGAGGAAATAACAAAATAGCAAAGTCAGATTCATTCTAAGTGAACATTTTATATTTGTATTTTTCATTTATAGAGATCATTTAGGTAGTGACTTTTATCACACAATGGGGTAATAAATGGATTTGTCCACTAGTGATGGAATGATATGAAGAACTTTGATGAGAAGGAATAAAACTACAACCTTATGGAGGTCTATAAAGGAAATTGAATCCAGAGTCTTACACATGTAAGGCAATTACCTTACTATAAGCTGTATCCCCAGGCCTTTTTATTTTCAGACAGTGTACCATAAGTTGACAAGGCCTTGCCTCAAACATGTGAGACTTCCTGTCTCAGCCTCCAAAATAGCTGGAATCCCAGGCATGTACCAACAGCCCTGATGCAAACTTTTTAAAACATAGAAAATTTTTAAGTCCAAAATTTTGATTTGAAAAAAAAAGATCATTGCTATTGATGAAAGAAAATATGTATTAATTATTGACATAATTATTTTATCAAGGCTATGAAACAATCAAAATCACTTTTTTCAATAAAATCATGCTTTATGGCTATATTGAATAGACTTGGTTTGGATATAAAGATATTAAAATGCTTTTTCTTAGTTATTTAAATCCTTATCTGAGATTTTTCATAGGTTTCAATTACAAAAATAATATCATACAGATTTATAGACAATCTACTTATTTAGAAATAGTGAATTATACAATTTTAAGATATCATTTTCAAACTATTCTCACTATATAAATAAGGTAAATTCGCTTGTATATACTTGCTTTCTCAAAAATGATATGGGACTTATATAATATGTATGCTTAGCATACTGTTTTCTAAGAAATGTGGAGAAAATATGGACACATTATAAGAATATGAAATGAAATAGTCAAAATCCAAGACTTGTTTAATTATTTTATCACTGCATTAACTTAGACACCACCAAACTAAAAAGAACATGCTTTTTTATGATTTAAATAAATTTATAATGTTGTTGTTCCTTCATCAAATTTTATAGAATTTAAAATGTGGATGATGTTCTTCTCAGTGTGAAACAAAACAGTGCTTTTAATGAATGTTAGGTTTGACTTCTGTTCCAGTTTAATTTTTTTTTAAATTATAATACACATTATTTTTCCAAAGAGAAAACTAGTGAAGTTTAGTATCTGTCCAGTAAAAATTTTGTTCACTAGAACAGAAACTGATATAAAAATGTTGAGGACTTTTTAGGTCTTTTTTTTTTTTTTTTTGGTACCAAGGATTGAACCTGGGGACACTTAACCACTGAGCCACATTCCCAGGCCTATGTCAATATTTTTTAAATGACTGATATTAACTATCTTGAAATGATTAGAAGACAATGAAGATCTTCGGTCAAAAAAGGTCTGCATCTCTCTATTAAACTACCTTTAGATGATAGAACTATGCCTTCTTCTCAGATGCTCACTTACACTTACACTGTATTGATAATAACTGAGAAAAAGGGGAATCTTATGTGTTCAGGCCTATAATCCCAGTAATTGTACAGTAGTTCTACTTTATCTGTGGGGTACATGTTCCAAGACCCCCAGTATATACCTGAAACTCTAGGCAGTTAATAACTCAATTTATACTGTTAGTGCTATGTATATACACCTAAGATAAAATGCAATTCATAACTGTGATACAATAAGAAATGGATGATAACAACTAATAATAAAAAGAGAACAATTTACTGTCAGAAAATTTATGTTTGGGCTGGGGCTGTGGCTCAGCGGTAGCGCGCTCGCCTGGCATGCGTGCGGCCCGGGTTCGATCCCCAGCACCACATACCAACAAAGATGTTGTGTCCGCCGAGAACTAAAAAAATAAATAAATATTAAAAAAAAATTTATGTAAAAATACTTATTTTCTCCTATGCCCTTACAACTCTCTAGTCTATGGAAATATACAGCACTAACAAATTAGTTAAAAAAAAATAGAAAAGAATGATTATGGATCTGATTTCAATACCATGATTTTCATGCTCATTCTATCTGAAATAATTCATAGCAAAGGACTTCGAGAATAGTAAATTTTAACTTTAAACTATAAGTAATACACATAGACTTTAAATTTTACATTACTTTGATTCAACACAAAAGATTATAGCAATTTCATTAAAATACTAGAAGAACACATTTTAAATTTAGATTTAAATGAATAAATATTACCTTGTTATCTATGTTTATTAACACAATTATAGTGGTACTTTATGAAAGTATTACAAAATGTTACTTATCACATTTAAATTACATAAAACTATTCTGCTGTTCCTAGCAGTGTCAATGAGTACATTTGGCTCTTCATACAAGAACAAATAATGCATTTTTTTTTTCATACAAGGACAAGCAAAGACTATAGGATTGTAATAGGAAAACAAGAGATAATTAGTCTGTTTCACCCAGCCATGTTAACAAAAGCCAGCTTCAAAGCTTTTACATGTTGATAGGGTAGAATTGAAACAAAATTGCCAATTCCACAGGATAAATTACAGTTAAGAGAAAGGAAATAACACATTGGGTAAAAATAAAAAATTTAAATGATTGATATAGTATTTCTCAAAGTATATTAAAAAAAAACTTCTGGGCTTAAGAATGGAATATAATGAACATTTCTGCCTTCCCTTTTCAAAAATCTCCATTAAACAATAAAGACATAAAAAACAAAAATGTGAAATCCATTGTCCAAAAGATACTTTTTAGTTTCAAGCTACAACATGAGATAAGGAGGAGCTGAATACAGGAAAACCTCAAGAGGCAGTACTGAGGATGGCCAAGGAGACCCCTGCAGCAGCTACCCTCAGAAAACCTGGAGGAGTCCCATCTGCTGAAAACAGTGGCAATATCTATGCTTCTTTCTTTCAAATAATAGAAAATGGGAGTGCAGACTGACTTAAGACACTTGTCTCTGTATTGTTTGCAAACACAAAGAAGTAATAAAAATTAACTAGTTAAAGAAATAACCAAGGTCCCTCAGGGTTTTCTTAAAAAATATTCTGTGGGACAAGGTAGAAACAAAATATGTAAATATCTCTGTATTGATCTCTACTAAGAGAAAGATATCAACAATTTACAGATCCCAGTGGAAATCAACAGACTCCATAAAACTTAGCATTTCTAATTTTAAAAAATCTTACAAAACTTTTTTTGTGACTATAAAACACACAACAAAGAGCCTTATCAAAAATTTGTTTAAAATATTTTTTTAATTCCAAATAGATAATTAGTAAAAATATGTGAATATTTTGCAGAAAAAAATCAAGCAAATTAATGTTGACTTGCAACATTAATAATTCATGAACACAAACTTGAATTATAAAAAAAATCAGTGAAACATAGAGCTGGTTCTTCAAAAGTAAACAAAAAAGATTAAAAGTAAAAGGAACAAGACTCAAATAAGATCAGAGATGATCTTACAACCAATGTCTAGGAACATAATCTCATTAAGTATTAGTCTTAACAATTTTAGATTAACCAATTTGACAACCTAGAATAAATGGACAAATTCCTAAGCACATACACTTTACCAAGATTAAATCATGAATAAATAAAAAACTTAAACAAGCTAATAACACATAGCAAGATTTAATTAATAATAAAAAGCATCTAATCAAACAAAAGCCCAGGTACAGATGGCTTTACTACTGAGCTCTACCAAACACTTAAAGAAGAACTTGAAGATGAAAAAAAATTCTTTTCAATTTATTATGAAAAATAAAAGACAAAGGAATTCCTCCAAATAAATTCTATTACGGCCCTGTTATCCATATAGATACATAACAACAACAAAGGAAAACTACGTGTTAATATCATTGGTGGATATGGATACAAAATTCTAAACAAAATTATAGGAAAATGAATAGAAAGTCAATCAGAAGATTATTCACTACACTCAACTTGTATCATACTAGGGATATAAGGACTGTTGCATATAGGCAAATAAGCAAATGTGATATACTTCATCAATTGAAGTACAAAAATCATATGCCCATCTCAACACCTGCAGAAAAGGCATTTATTAAATTTCAAGATTCCCTTCATTATAAAAATGCTGGACGAAAGAGGAATAGAAGGAACATCCCTCAAACTAGGGAAGGCCATTTAGAGCAAGCCAACAGCTAATATACTAAGTGGAGCAAATTTGACAGCTTTCTCTTAAATTCTGGAAAAAGACAAGGATGCCTACTCTTCACCATTTTTCATTCAACACCGTGCTAGAAGTCTTTGCCAGAGCATTCAGGCAAAAATAAAAACAAAAAAAGAAAAAGAAAAGAAAGAAAAAGACACATGAATTGAAAAATAAGAACCGAAAGTCAAACTGGCATTTTTTGATGATTACATGACCTTATATGTAAAAAAAAAACTTGAAGTCTCTACCAAAATACTTTTATAACTAATAAATGAATAATTCGGTGTAGTTGCTGGTCATAAATTTTAGAACACAAAAATCAGTGGCATTGATATATGCCAACAACAAGTCATCTGAAATTGAGATAAGAAAATTGATCCCATTTACAATAGCTATTTAAAAACCTGGGGATAAATTTCACCAAAGATGTGAAAGATTCTTACAAAAAAAGTTTTAAAATACTGTGGAAATTTAGAAGGAGAGCATTAATTGAAAACCATTGTTCATGAATTGGAACTCTGTAATTTCAAAAATACCTTTATGAAAAATAAGGAGGTAAATCAAATCAAAATTTTTAAAATTTCAGTAATTACCAGGAAAGAGGATGCAGTTTATTTATTTGTTTTTGTGTTGGAAATTAAAGACAAAAGTACTGCTATAATAGTATTTAAGCAACAATTTGTATATTTGTAGATTACCAATTAAGACTTGCATGCATAAAGTGGACCACTGTTACAATACTGTTATTTTGAACAGAGCTCTCTGATGATCATACATTCTATTTAATGTAAAACCTTCTTAGTCTCCTGATAATAATGAGGATTTTGCTCAATTTCTGAGTTAGGAAGTAATATATTTATGTACTGATCATAATACTTAGACACTCGAGAGAATAGTTATGAAATTAATGAATATCCTTTTCATGAAGATATTGGTGCCTCAAGAATACTGGTATATGCTAGAGCAAATTAATTAGTCATAAATATGGAAACAAAAGATATACATACGTATTTTTTGCAATAGGTTAGAGTAATCAAAAGTTGTCTCATGTTTGACAGAACTATCACATACCTACTTGGAAATTACTCTAAATTGTATGAAAGTTTTCTTCAATACTTTTAAAATAATGGTTTTTGGGAAATTATGTTGGAGCAATAAAAAGTAACAAGGTCTATTTTCAGTTGTGCCTTTAAAAAGTATAACTCCAATTATATACAAAATAATTTGCACAAAATAGTGGATTTAAAAAAATAGATGCAGACTGTTCAGGTAGTGTATTATTTTCTTTTCTTATTATTTATACCACTAATAAGTAGAGTTCTTAAGTTATAGAAGGTCCTCAAGTTTGACAAAGAAATAACCTAAACTTGGAAGAGCTGGATATCTCATTGAGATTGATGGATGTTGGCCCACGGTGTTCTTCTTTTTGTCAGCTGTGACCTTCTATTTCTCAGACCTTAAGTCAGAAACTAATGGGAAGTCCTTAGTGACTTGAAATAATGAAAGCTGATTTATTTAGCCTTGATCTGGGGAAGACATGGAATGTCCAGCAAAGTGACCCTAAGGGCAAGGAATAAACTGGTAATTAAAGTGTAAAAAAGAATAAAAGCCAGAAAGTGTTTCTGAAGATTTATCTATCTTTCTGTAATCATAGGATCAGAAAAAAAAATGCAATTTAGAAAATTGACTTTGTTCCTGTATTTTTTCATTCATGTACCTTTTATTGTTGTTCTTAGTTTTTGTAAAGCTTGTTTTATGTCAGTATGACTCCATCATTTACTAAAATGCTTACAGAGCACATATGATAACTCTTGATAATAATTATAGAAGTAGTTTAAAGGGAAATATAAGTGAAAACCTGATAAATGTGAAAGTGTGAGATTTCAGGTGAAGCTAAACATGAAATGAGACACAAATACTTTTTTTCTGTTTATATATCACAGACATGAAAAGGATCATAAAAATCACATGTTCCAATAATACTGTTGTGTGACTATTTAAATATTACAATTTACAATGTCCATCTTTGCTTTCAGTGCACAAAGGGTTATCCAACAAGTTAAAAGGGGACTTATATTGATTTCACAGATTACATTTATAGTCACATTTATGAATATCATTGTATCACTTCTTACATTTCATCTGCTTAATATCTTGAGGTTTATTTAATGAACAGATAAATAAAAGAACAACTGAAAATTAGGCCCTCTCTCCCAGTTCTTGCCTTATAGTAGTGGTTCAGTTGATAACAGATCACTAGATAGTGTCAAACCCATGTTTGCTACTCTGACCTGAAGTAAAATGATGAGGAAATGAAGAACCTTAGGGAGTTTTCCAATCCTTCTGAGTCTGCAACTTCTCCTATGCTGCCTTATAACTGCACTCACATCCCCTGGCAAAACAGCCTTTAGTTGGTGCTCTATGAGACTTGTAGAAGATAAAATTTCTGCTGGTTACTGTTTCCCCACAATTTTACCTTGCTTAGGAAGCTCCTAATCTCCAGGTCATGCCCAGGAGTCACTAAAATCCCTCAGGAGTATGTGCGGGTGGGAGGGTAGTTAGGAATCATGTGTTCATTAAGAAAGAATCTCTCCTCTAGAATTTTAGTATGTAGGGTCTTTGTTGTTCTCCAAGTGTTCAAAATAATAAAAAAAAAACATGAATTTAAAATTCGTATGGGATTTTCTATTAACAGAAAGGAACTATTGAACTAATATGATATTGTCATCTTACATAATAATGCATAATAATGACCAGTTTCTAAAAAAAAAAAAGATTTAAAGAAAACAAAATTTGGTTAATTTTTTAAAAGTCTGACATTGCATTTTAGCTAAAATGGATACATTTATTAAGTTTACATGGATTGTGAACAGTGATACATTGTAACTTTTATCAAATTCATCCATTAGTTATTATTTTTTCTTTTTTTAATCTTAATTTTCATTTTGATTGATTTTTATTTGTTTTAGATATGACTCTAAAGGTTTGGGATAAAATTCTTATATTTGTAAACTGAAAATAAATTTTTATCTTAAAATGTATTAAAGTTTAAAAATTGAGATTAAATTTAACAAACTTCTTAAATAAAGCAGGTATTTAGGAATATTTTTTTCTTTGCTGACACTTACGTCACTTCCTTGGGTATTTTGGTTTTGTACTTTTTCCAACCCCTCACATTATTAGTGTTTTGAGTTATATTCTAAAATGGAAATTTGTCATTTATTTGATCAATCATTAGTCTTTCATTTCATAAAAATTGAGAAATGACTTTTGCTGTTCTCTATTATGTTCTATTCATAGGGGTTTTAATGAAAATGTAATGACAGTTTAATAGTAATACAATTCTAGATTGAAACTTTATCTGAATAATTTCAAGATATTCTGGTATCATCTTATGAATTCCATTCTTAAAAACATGCTATTTAAATGTTGACCCTCTGTAGATAATATGTCAGTTTCTAGGTGATATAAGACAATTTCTATCCCAGTTTGAGCTGCTACAATAAAAAAAATAGATTGGGTAGCTCATAAGCAAGAACAATTTCATTCTTTTAGTTTGGGAGGCTCAAAATCTAAAATAAAGATGTCAGCACTTTTGAGTTCTGGAGAGGACAATATTCTACTACTAAGTAGTAGAAGTCCCTTTGTGTCCTTACATGGTAGAAAATTGCTACCTAGTTCCCTGACCTCATCCTATACGCAATGATTCCACTTATGAAGACTCCAGCCTCATGTTCTTATTACCTCCCCAAAGCCCTTCCTTCAAATGCCATCACATTGGAGTGAGGATTCAACATATAAATTTTGAGAAGAAACTGACATTCAATCCTTTGAACTTTCTCATCTGTGGTATTTTGAAATTTACATATGATTAGAAAATATTTTTAATGATCTAGTATAAAAATAGAATTCCCGATTCTTTAAATTTTTAATCTCTTTTTGAAAATTTGCAGTTATCATCTCCTCATATAATTTTTATCTTCTTATGATTCCAATTAATCCCATGTTAAAATTTCTGGCTTTATTTAATTTACTACTTAAAAATATATTTTGCAATTTTCTCTTTCTCCTAATCCTAAAAATTATTTGTTTGCTTACTCTGCCTTCATCTATGATTTTTGTGTTCCATAATCCATGAATTTATCAGTATGTTTAATAGCTTCAACTTTCTTCAATTTATTTACTTATTTATTTATTTACAATTATGTTCATTTTTTTCTGAGTAATAGCTAATAATTTTTAGAACTGTCAAAGTAGTTTAGGGACTGTGATGATTTATTTTTCATATCAACCTGACTGGGCCACAGGAAGCTCACATACCTTACTAAAATTATTTCCAAGTGTATCTATGAAGGTGTTTCAAAAAGACATCTGTGAAGAAGTGAGCATTTTGATCAATAGACTGAATAAAGCATATGTATGTGCATGTCCTCGCATTTACTGAAGACTTGAGGAGAACCAAAAGGTAGAAGAAGGATGTATCTGTTCTTCCTGTGCCGAACTGCTTGACATGATACATTAACCTTCTGTTCTCTTGTGTTCCTGACCTTTAGACTCACACTGGAATCTGTATCATCATTTCTTCTATCTCTCTTGTTGTAGACTATAGAATGTAAACTGAGATGTCGGAGTTGCCTATCCAGCCTCCATAGTCATAAGTGAATGCCTCATAATTCACACACACACACACACACACACACACACACACACACACACAGCCTCATGAGTTTAAAAAAATGTTTCTATTTTCTGTGGAGACAAAATTTAATAAAAAATAACTTTATATATCATAATTATCTATTCAACTACTTGTGGTCAGTGTTCTACACCTTCCAGATACGCATAAAAATCTATAAAGACTTTTGTCTCTTTCAGACAGTCAATGAGAAAGGATTAATAAAAGTTATTCAAAATCTCTTCTCAGCTGTCTTACTGGATTCCAATGCATGTTTTATTATCAGTATTGGCAAACTAATCAATGCCCCTCTTTCACCAAACTGATTTCAGTCTATGTTTTCTGAAGTTTTAATTGAATCATTTTTAGAATATAAACAGGTAGAACATAAAATATTAATCTGTGGATATGGCTGAAAATATTGATGCTTTACTCTTATTTGTTATCAATGTTTCTAAGAATAAACTGCTCCAGAATTCAGTAGCTTAGAACAATCATAATTGTACTGGACCTTAAAATTCTTGAGTCCTGGCTGACAGCTAAGCTTTTGTATACATGAAGTCTGTTGAGACACAGCACTCAAGATGACTTCCCTTCTCATGTGTTTAATATCTGTTATGATTTGGATGTGAGGTGTTCCCCAAAAGCTCCCGTGTGAGTCAATGCAAGAAGGTTTAGAGGAGGATGATCCTGTTATGAGAGCCTTAATCCAATAGTGAATTAATCCCCTGAGAGGGGTTAACTGAGTGGTAAACTGAAGGCAGGCAGGGTGTGGCTGGAGGAGGTGGATCATTGGGGGTGTGCTTTTGGAGTATATATTTTGTATCTGTGAGTGGAGCCTCTCTGTGCTTTCTGATCATCATGTGAGCCAATTCCCTCTGCCTCAACTCTTCCAACATGCTGTTCAGCTTCACCTTGACCCCAAGGAATGGAGTCAGCTCCCTGTGGGCAGAGACCTCTGAAACCATAAGCTCTGAAATAAATTTTCCCTCTACTAAAATTGTACTGGTCAGTCTTTTAGTCATAGCAGCTAAAAAGCTGACTAAACAATGTCTTATAGTGGCTAGACTGATGAGCAGATACATGAAGTAATTTTATTTAGGTCATATATTTGGGACTATGTTTATGATTAACTGTTGACATTTTTCCCTGGTGGTTTCTGCATGTGGTTATCCATGATTTTGACAGAATAGCAACTGGATTCCACAAAATGAAGCTACTATACCCTCAGAGATCTGACCTCAAAAATCCCTCTTCTGATTTATTATATTGATTAGAACTAGCTATAGGAAGATGTATATTTGACAGGTAGAAACAAACTATATCTCTTGAAATGATATGAAGATGTACACCAAAGACAAGGATATGTTCTTGGGTCAATTTCTTGGGGGACTAATATGCAAAACTCCAAACACTTTCCAACAACTATTTATCTGGTTTCACTTGGTGAAAATTAATTGGTCAAATGTCACAAAATACATTTAAGAGTATTTTATATATGTTGTACATCATATTAGCATTTGAGACTTTGATATAAAAGTCAAAATTGGAAGTAAAAGTTTTAAAAAATAATGCATGTATGTATGAATATAATCATAGCTGTTTCTGTTACTTTCAGAATTAAAAATTATTTTCAAATAAAATAATACAGCTTGAGTTATTATTAAAATATTAATATTTTAATTTAATAGAAATCTTCTAAGTCTAAAGTGAACTTCTAAAGTATTATGAACATAGCAATTGTTTCAGTACGTAAAAACAAAACCCAAATTTTTCTTTTTTTATATGTCTATTTAATATCAAATATTCTTTTAATGTTTTTATAAAGCTTTTAAAATATTGTTCTTTATGATTTTATGAGACTGTAAAGATACATTTATAAGTTGTCTTGCCTTTCTTACATTTTTCATGATGAAATAATTTTAGTAGGCTCTGACTAAATTAATAGACCATAAACATTAGGGCGACTGACCAACTGAAGAATCCTTACCACTTTACTTCGTAGATTTAGTTCCTAGAATTTTGTGCTTAAATCACTACATTTTGCTGGTTCATAAACCATAAGACATTGATTCTATTCAATATTTTTCTTGGCCATAAATTAAGCTTCCAAGGGATAAGTATACATTTGAATTATATCTGCTCTATGAATATTGTTTTATATAAGCACAATCTTAGAAAATTGCCAGTAAATTTTTATTTCTAAACAAAACACAAAGATATGCCTATTTGGAACAATAGTAATGCTCTTAAATTTCTATACTTCTTGAAATAAAATGACAAAAGCATAATTGATTTGTATTTTGCAAATAAGATTATATTTAGGTAAATGCCTTAATTCATGATTTGTAAAGAAGTAATTGTTGTAAAATGATTCTCAACACTGATGAACTTTAATGCAAAAATCTAAGCTCTTGCTTTTTAGAAAGTTCACTCCTCTACTGTGATTCCTGACTTCCATTTTGCGTTCAGTCCAGTATTCTGTGCCACAAGAATGTGACTTGCTTTGTACAGTCTCAGTATTAAGATCTGTTGAAGCATGACTGGACTATCATTGCTGACCACGAATAGATTTCAGAGGAACTGTGAACTTAGATGGAAAGAGAATTTTAACTCACCAATCCCTAATTGAAGTTTTATATTTACTAAATAAAGATAGGCAACACTTTATAAACTATTAAGATTCACCTGTTACCAAAATTAATTACATGAATTTTTAAATAAATTTATATTTCTTCCATTTTTTTCAGTCATAAATTAGACACTATGGAATTTTCATAGGTTTCAGGATCTGCTCCTGCTCAGATATCCTTATTTAATATTAACTAAGAAATGCACATCCTGATTTAATTTTAACTAGAATTCACATAAATTGTTATGTTTTTAAAATATTATGTTTTTAAAATATTACTGATTCCCTATTAAAGTTACTTTATATTATTAATTCATAAATCAGATATACAAAAACATATAAATTATTAAGAATTTCTATAATTCTTAGCATTGTATGATATTTATCAATTTCCTCTTTTACCATCCATTTCAGATTTCTCACTTGGGCTCCTTAAATACCATATCTGGTAGTGTTACTCAGATTTTTATTTGCAGGTCATCTTGTCTTCCACAGGTCATATTTGCTGCAAATTCACTTTAAATATGATTTAATATGAGAGCATATCCAGTCCATAAACAAATTCCATGAGATATTTTTTCCAAATATATCCAGAAACTCAGCTTTTTTACTAATCCTGTGTTTTCTGGTATGTTGCATTTTCTTGTATAGTGGCCAAGCACTCTTAGATAAGTTATGTCATCCATTGTAAATTACAGTTTACTATTTACATAGCTATTCAGTCAGGTACTTGGGAGGATTAAGTTCCTTGTAGCAGTATCATGGCTGAATGCCTCATTTTCTTCTTGGCTGTCAGAGGGAAGCCAGTATCATTTTCCAATGGTGACCTGCTTTTCTTGATTTGTGATCCCTTCATCATCAAATCAGCACCATGACCTCAAACTTACATGCTTGAAATGGCTTTCATTTCCTCACTTTTAAACAAACAGAGAAAATAAACTAGCGATTCTGTGTTTTGAGAGAGCCTATTTAGTTAATTTCCCTATTGAGAATTTGTTAACCATAGTCAACTATCTTAGTTGTAATTGCAACTACAAATCCCTTTGTTAATGTAACACTAAAATCATGGGCTCATATACACAGAGTCCTGTAAATTATGATTGGAACTATTTAGGTAGCCATTGTAGAATTTTTTCTGCCAAAAGTAGAAAATACTTTAGAAGGAAGATGTATAAGCATTCTATTGCTACCTAACAACATTGTTACATGCTTACCACACATTTATTCTACAAATTGAGGGTGAACAGTTCAGAACTTTGTCAAAATCTTTGTCAGAATCTTTGTCAAAATAAAATCAACTAGTCCATTAGATATGGATTCTAACTTGGAAATTTAACTAAAGAAGATTATATATATCATGTCCATGTTATGTTGATATAATTGAATTCATTATGGTTGTGGGGAGAAAGAATTAATTTTATTAGCTTTAAGATTAAGATCGTTATTTGTAGAAGGCTTAGTTTCCAGAGCTTATTTATTTATTTATTTATTGATTGATTGTCTCTTGGGTACTTTCAAAATAACTATTTGCCTCACAGGCCAATGAGGAAAAGTCTCTTCCTACAATGAGCATTGCAATCTTAGGTACTGGAATATTGCACATGTCATATTTATCTTCTATCATTTTTTGTCTTATTCTATTAGCTAAACTCAAGTCACTGACCAGTCCCATTAAAGAAAGGAAATTACACAAAGGACTGAAGGCTAGGAGGGAGAGATCATGGAGGAGTCATCTAAAATGTTTTCATGGCAGAGAAATTTTGATAACAAAATAAAAATTGGGAGGAACATTTGGATGTGGAAGTAGAGAGAGGCAGGGTAGGGAAAGAGAGGGAGTGCGTGTTGATATGAGGGGACAACTTGATACTTACTCATTTGAACTGATGATATATATGGGAACCCCTTGAGCTGCTTTATCTAACATTCAATGGACTCCATGTTGAGTTTGTGTGTTTGTAGTGTAGTGTGAGTTTGGTTTCTGTCACTAGCAACCTCCACTGATAGGGGATCATGATCTTATACCAATAAATATGAATTTTCAAACATATCTGAACAGCTAATGTTAGCTATTAAATTATAATTCTTTTTTTTAAAGAGAGAGAGAGAGAGAGAGAGAGAGAGAGAGAGAGAGAGAGAGAGAGAATTTTTAATATTTATTTTTTAGTTCTCGGTGGACACAACATCTTTGTTTGTATGAGGTGCTGAGGATTGAACCCAGGCCGCATTCATGCCAGGCGAGAGCACTACCGCTTAAGCCACATCCCCAGCCCAAATTATAATTCTTAAACAGAAATAAAAATAAACACAAGTACTAGATTGAATTGCCATATGAAAATAATAGAAGATTATTTCAGCTGAAAATTATCTTTATTATCTCTCCATTCAAAAAGTCATTTCAGAAATTTTATTTTTTTCCATAATAAAGTTTATACAAATTGTAATTGAGCCAATAAAATTGTTAAATGAATTTTTATGAAAATCATATTATTTCTGAAACTGAAGGTAAATCATGAATATGATTATGATTTAAGAAATAAAACAAAAATGAAACTTCAAATTATTACATTATAAGTGATACCTCAGATGGAAAAAGAAAGAGAATGCTCAGTTTTCTTAAGGCATCAAATGCCTAGGTTGGATGTGAAAATTAAAACAAATCAAAACAAAACAAAACAAAAACATAATGAATCAGGAGCAAAAGATCTCAGTGGGAATGTTCCAAATTATCAAGATTTTTGCTTACTACATTAAGGAAGTAATTTCTGAAGTAGTTAGGAAATATACAGAATTGCTTTTTAAGAGTTTACAAATCATATTTTGAATTATATGTATCCACGTGTCAACAATGTAAAATGATTAACCTTGATTGATAGCTAGAACATGGGTAAGTCGATTAGGAGTTTCATGAATTAGATAAAATTAATAATGAAAATATGAAAAAGGCAAGGAGCTCCAGCTTTAATATTTTCTGGCTGATATTTGGAAATTATCGATATGTAGATTACAGCTAAATTCAAAAAAATTAATATCATTTTGAAGTGAGAGACGGCATTTATTGGATCCCAGTGAATATTACAATGTAATTATCAGTAAGTGAAAAGAACATGAAGATAGTTGAGTGTAGGTGGCCAAAAGAGTTTTGGGAAGGAAGCTGTCTTCAGTATGTCAAATTGATCATAAGAAAAAAAAAACACTTTAAATAATAAAAAGTTATCAAATCCTACATTGCACAGTAAATGAATTACTTTTACAAAGACATCTCTGGAAAAAGACATTTGAAGATAGAAAGCATGGTGTAGTTGTTGAAAAATAAATATGAAGAACTTACCTTCAGTTTGACATTATTAGTCTTGATATCAAATATCATAAGGTGATTAGGTGAAGAGAGAAGTAGACAGAATATTGTCTTGGAGGCAGGGCAAGAGGAGGAGTGATCATAGGAAATAACCAGCCTTAAGTAAAAAAGACTGCGAAACATGTTTTCTTTTAGTCTTTTGCTTAAATACTTGCTAAGACCTTGTATTGGATGTGTTGTCTGCAGAAGAGAAGCATCAGTGTCACTTGGGAATCCCAGGACTTTCCCCAGATCTTCTGAATCAGAATTTATGGTTTAACAGCAGCACCCTGTGAAACTTTACTCTAGACTGCCCTGGTGCACAGACATATGGCTCAACACTTAATAAGAGAAACTTTCTATCAAAGCTTGTGACAAGTTAGTGCTCAATTTACAGTCTGGAGCACATCAATGTCATACATCTTTTACACTAATGCCACTCATTTTCAAGAAAACCATCTTCTTGTAAAGAGCAAGTACTTCACTGTACACAAATGATATGAGATATACCTGATTATTGTCCTTATGTAAACAATTTCTGCCTATCTTAATTCTGAAATGTGTTCATAGCTAATTAGTTTTCAATAGAGGAAAACAAAACTCAAGAGGGGAAATGTGGCTAAAATCTGCCATTAGAGTGTTCATTAAGAGTATCATGAAGAGCAGCAGCTAAGAGGCTCTGATTTCCTCATGGGTAGAACTCATAGACATCCAAATATTTCCTAAAGAATAGGACTCCAATCTCCCAAACCATACCCAATGTTAATATGTATGATTGAAAACAATTACTAATCATGAAGCCCATGCCCCCCCCCCGATTCTATAGCAATACAATGAACTTCAAGGTATATAGGTTGAAATGAAGGTTCTGATTTGCTGAATCTGTAGCACCACCAACACTAAGAGTTTTCAAGTTCTCAGGTTACATTAATGCTGCTAGAGCAGCCTTTATTTGATTGACTTGTTTGCATTTGTGCATTTGCTGTGTCACTTGTAACTAAGTTTTCTTCATGGCTTGTCCCGAACATAAATGTTTTTGCAAGACTCCTTTAAACAACAGTTGAATAGTGATATAGAGTGACTATCTATGTGTGGCTAAGGAACTCATTTTTTCAGGTAGCTTACAAACTAGGATACATATTCTTTGCAACTTTCCTGAAAGTAAATCTGCTCTGGAACTACCTGGATTGAGTACTGTGGGAGCAGGCGCACACAATTTCTACACTGAAATAAAAACCAATGCTTCAGATCAAGATGACTAAGTCCAAATTGCCTAGAGACTTTTACGTTTTACTGAAACATCAGACACAGTTAAAGAGAAAAAAATAAATATCAAATAACCTTCTATTTCATTTATGTTGCAAATAACTTACTTTTATAAGAATCACTTGTCTGTAAAAAAGATAGAGTGCTGCTTAAACCTTCACAAGCAAAGCACAGTGAAATAGAGACTGTTATTGTGTTGATGAAATGTCCCTTATCAGGACATATTCACATTCCACAGTTCTGTAAATAAGTCTGCATTGTTAAAGATAAAGGAAAAACTATTACTTCAGGCAGCCCTCTAACCGGCTGTTTGACAGAAATAAATAATACTAAAAAGAAAATAAATAAATAAATAAAAGTACAGTATGCTAAATATAGACCCTTAAGTACTCTAAGATGAAAAGATCCTGATTAAATCTGAATGACTCTGCTTTCTAATCATATCATGTAAGACACATAATTTCTGAGTCTGTTTGCTCCTTTAAAAAATTAGAATAAAGATTATGTTTCTCCTCCCTATGAAATGATGATTTAATTAAAAATAAAAAGGATAGTTGCTACAAATTACAGATCATTACATAAATGAAAAGAATTTACGATATAATATTTGAAACTGAGGAAATAAAGTAATTCCTATTACTAATAAAAACTAATTAAAAATTCTACATAAAAATAAATTCTGAATGATAATGAGTCAACATACAGATATTTTTTTAAAAAAATATGCATTTGTTGGATTATGGATTGATATATTTTATAATAAAATCTAAAATTAAGTCTATAATAAAATCTAAATATCAAGCCAAATTCAGATTTTTCTCTTCAAATTCATTAAAAATATTGCCATGTTTTGTCATTTTCTATTAATATTTTAGCAATCAATTAACACTGTATATTCCTGTATACATTATTACAGTGTGATCTAATTTTTTATTAAAATGTACTACTTTAAAATATCTTAAGAAAAAATATGGTTTAAAATTATTTTTATTGGAGAAACAATTTTGATGAATAGTAATCATATATCTTCAACCTTATGACTACATAATGGAATCACATGGATTAGAATAGAGAAAAAAAAAAGAAGTCTTTATTAATAAATTTCCCATTTAATTTTATGGATCTTTATATAATGTAAAACAACAAAATTTTCTTATGTGCATTAAACCAACAGGGCAAAATAAAACAAACATTTTTTTTTTAGATTTGAAATAAAATCAAGGAAAGCCCAGGAAACAATAGAAAGAGAACAAAATAAATGTTGGTAGGCATAGACTACAAAGGGGATCCTGCTGAAGAACTTTTCCAGTTCAGTCTTAACAGAAGACCAGCATAAGAGAGACAAGGCCCAGGTAAGAAGCTGTGTGGTAACCCTTTACGATTCATGAATATAAAGCACACTTCATGAAAAATTGAACTCCATAAAGTCCATCCTGGACTTAAAAGATAAAATAAGATTGTTACCTTCATATTTAGAATTTGAATTTTTACTAACAAAATCTATGACTTTAATGTGTTTTCAGGTCAGTAGCCCCTAGGAATTTGGCTTCAGCAAATCCAAATCTTCTGTAAAAAAGAATCCCTATCCACCCCAATACTAGGAATTACTACTGAATTACTATTGCTCAAAATCACCCAAATTACATGCTTATAATCCCAGTAATGTTGGAGGCTAAGGCAAGAGTATTGTGAGTTCAAGGAGAGCCTAGGCAACTTAGTGTCAAAATAAAAATTAAAACATAAACTGAGGCTATAACTCAGCATCAGATGGTCCCTAGGTTCAATCCCAAGTACTACAAAAATTCTTTTATTAAATAATAAAAATAATCAAATAAATAAAACCTGTATTGCCAAATTGTTACAGATATAGCATATATGTTACAGAAGAATATCACAAAAAATGAAATTATCTTTCATTTTTGAAAGAAAATTACTTTTTCTTTGTATTGTCCTTAGAGGAGCTTAAAAAATTAGGTAAGAAAGTACAAAATAAATATTTAGATCATCGTTTAAGACCATATTTTATTCAGGAACATTGTTGACTTCTAGTATGTAAGTGTAAATATGGCTTCTAATATCTGAGTGAAAGTATGTGGGGGAAATGAAAACTTCAGAAGGCACAACAGTTTTCTGATCCCTCTGTTAAAACATAATCTCAGAGTTGCTCAATACTGTAAAGATGCCAAGTTTAGGGACCAAAATGCTATCACTCTTCAGAATTTGAATTCTAGTCAAAAAGTCACACTTATTCCACTTATTCCCAGCCTACCCCTCCATCATGGGCTCCGCAGCAGGACAGGCTCCATCTCTCATGGAAAAAGTGAAGGTCATTCTTCCTCATCTCTTCCCTCTCCAGAGCCCCTGAATTACAACACTCTGGATTCCACCACAAGCTGAAAGTCAAGGTGTCTGTCTTTTGTGAATTGAGAGTAGATGACTCTTTCACATTCTCCAGCCTGGTCCTTCTATATATGAATCATCTCCAGGGACAGAATTTGCCTGGAGATGTTTGTGTCTGACCCCTCTCAATTTCTCATTTTAATTCATTTAAACCCATGTAAAACTCCCACTGTTTTGTTCAGTTTTCTTCTAGCAGATTCACATGGGGTAGAGTTCATTGTAGGTTGCCTGGACTAACACCGTTTCCTTAGGTCCCTGCTGGTCCCTGGGTTCTGAGAGTCTTTTCATCACGGAGGAGTCAGCAGCATTGTGCATGGCTACACCAGTTCTTGCTCTCAGCCTTTCCTCCTCTTCCTCGATAGGATATTTGCTCCATCTGACAAATAACCAGATTCTCATCTATGTTGTCTCAGCTATTAAAAGCATTTCCCAATTTAACACCCTGTCACACTCTCAATTTTTCTGTTTCCCACCATAGGAGAAAATGAACATAGGGGAGTTTCATGTCACCTTTGTGTGTTTAAACCAAAATAGGACATGTTTTGCCCATACTCATTACTGGTACATTTAAAAAACAAACAAACAAAAAAATAGATGAACAAAATATAGAGTTACTTGCCATCATACAAACTCAAGGTTGAATAACACATTTTTCTTATGTTATCTATAATATTCACAATGATCATGCACTTATTATGTATATAAATTAGAAATCAAATCAACCACAATTTTTATTTTTTTTAAAGACAAGCAAGTTTAAAGTGAAAGAGAAAATTCCCTCATTATGCGTCTCAGGGCTTCTGTTATGGTTTTCTCATTTTTTTTTTTTTTTGCAGAGTTACCACCTCATTCTCAAAAATATTGCTCATTTAAGATTGAGAAGAGAATGTGGGTTTTAGAAGACATTGCTTCAATACTCAGTCAATTTGAAGATTTTTCATTCAAGTTTGAGGTCAGGGAAGCATGTACTTGTGTTGTACTCTGTACTCCTTTGTATTATCAACAAAGTTAAAATGCCTTGTAGACTTCAGTGAAAAGTCTTTCAACTAATATTTTCATTTTCTGAACAGGGTAAATACGCTTAGCTAACTACATTTGTTAAGGTTGGTATTTTAAAATGCTATCAAGCCTTCAGAGTGCAAAGAATCTTACACAGGGTACAGAAATGGACAAAGAAATAGATTTGTTTCTGACTAATTACTATGGTTAGTTATCTCACAAAATGCAGGATTCCTTCAAGGCAGTGTTTGCCTCTTAAAACTCATCTGTGCTGAGAGTGAAATGCCAGAATTCTGAGTTTCTTATACATATTTAATATATGGCAAACCATATCCTAGATCTGTTCAATTAGCAAAATAAAACAGTGACATGCATTGATCCTAATAAGTATGTATTCAAGATTGAAAAGCAACTTGTAATTTTAGTTGCTTATGAAACTTGGAAAATTTTAATTATTTATAAAACAAATACAAACAAACTCTTGGTTAGAGAATGAAAATTCAATATAATCTAATGTAGGTGCTCTGCTGAATGATTAATATAGAAATTGCTTATGAGAAAATCCCTTCCAAAAATTCTAGAGATAAAAACATAACTTTTTTGTAAATTATTTCCCGTATTTTCAATAAAATATTTTCATTAATAGACTATCAGAATTTCTACATTTAGCTGTATAACCCTTCCTATAAGAGTTAAAATATTTTTGCTGTCACTGTCTTCACTAGTTATCAGCTTTTCTGTATAATTCTGTGCACATATATGAATGTGTACATATAAGTATATATGTCTACATTTTTATTTACATATACTTGTAATTTCTTGTCCTAGGTTACATGCACCTAGAAACAGAGTTCATATTAATCCATGCCCTTATTTTACAGATGTTGCCATGGTGCTGTATTATCAACAATTAATTCCACAGTGGTGAATAATTCTACTGTGTATTCTCTAGGAAGAATATGACATATAAACAAAATAAAGTATTCCATATAATGTTTTCTTTTCAGGTAAGAAATTATCATTGTTGAACTGAAATAAAAAATGCTTTCTATGTGTGCTTTATATCTGGATTACCATTGAGCTTTCTTATCTTACCTATCATGGTGTCAACAATGCCCAAGAAAGAGTTTGCAAGATGCAGATTAAGGATATAATTAATAATTAATATTTTAAATGAAGAAATGAAGGATTCAAAAACTCTATTGAACAAAATAGTACATAATTAATGATGCTTTGTTAAATACCATAATAACACTGCCAGATGCTTTGCAGTTTTAGCTTTATGCAATCCTAGTTCTTTGTCATTGTCTGAAAATTAAACAATAAAGTATTTACTTTTGTAATGATATAAATTAAAACTCACTGGATAAACTACTGTGTGTAAGACAGCATTTAGTGTTTTTGCTTATAGTATTCAAAATATGAATGAGTTAGGTGAAAATTTCAATGATTATTCATTCAATGAAATGCTCATTAAAAGCTCATGAAATATCAGGAACATATCTAATATGCTCAGTCTATGAGGTTTTTGAGGACTTGACTTGGTCTCCTGTCCAGGGTAATTGCCTACCACAAGGAAGACGGAATTGGTAACTGGTGAAGGTGTGGTGGCTGGTTTTTGTTCGATGGGTATGTCGGGGTGTGTCTCCCTGCCTGTCCTCAGGGACAAGGTGTAGTAAAAGTTGCTCACTAAAACTGTAATAGGGCAAAAGCTCCAATGCTGGCAAAATGTGTTAAGTAAGCTACAAGAAGCTAACGTGGTTGGAGAGGAGAGAATGAGCCCTAACACACAGGTTCCTATGAGGTAGAGGAAGTACATAGCCAGACAATGAAAGACTTTCCAGTAGGCAGTAAAATTTGCTAAATTTAAAATAAGAATCATTATACATTGCAATACTTTGCTCAAGGGCCACATTCTATGTAGTCTTTGTGATATAAATCCCTCTGTCTCAACAGAATGTTAGAAAATTCTCCTTTTTCTTTTTAAAAGTTAATTAGAGGGTGCACTGTGTCATAGCTCTATTTAAAAGTCTCTAATTACAATGTGTTAAGTAACTGTGTATGATACCATGCTGAGTGTGAGATTTCACATTTTTCATGCAGATTTTCTTTAAAAATGACAAAATTCTTTTAATGTAAAAGGGGAGGTCCGATAAAGAGTCATAGTAGGAAAAAAAAGTCAAAGATATGAAAATGACTCCTATGTGAATAATTGAAAATATTCATGCATTGTATACTTAACATGAATTTAATGATGTCAACCATCATTGACAAATTTTCTGACAAGTGGAGAATATTGTGATATTTAGTTCATTTTGGCAATTTCATATACCAAACTCTAGATAATATTTTTACATTAACATTTTTTTTGAGGGGGTATTAAACTCAGGGACACTTGACCACTGATCCATACTTTATATTTTATATTTAGAGACAGGGTCTCACTGAGTTGCATAGTGCCTCACTTTTGCTGAGGCTGCCTTTTAACTGGCCGTCCTCCTGCCTCAGCCTCCTGAGCCACTGGGATTAGAGGCAGTCACCACGGCACCTGGCTTACATTAGCTTTTAAGACATCATCTCTTTCTCCTTAGATTTGTCTCAAAACACAGAGAAGAGTATATTAGGTAGAACTCTTGTGGCAAAAGGATTCAAACTTGGATTCCCTGCTTCAGAAGACCTGTTTAGCAGCTGTTTGGCAGGGATGTTGGAAACTTCTTTTGACTCACAAAACCTCTAGGTTTAGATTTGGACTGGATCCCCATCTTCATTCTGAAGTGTGATTTTCTCTGCTGCAAATTCTGAGTCACCTAAAGAATTATGTAAGTATATGTATTCCTATCTAACACTCTCAAAGCATTCTCCATTTAGCAGATAGAATCATCTAAAACTGAAAATGAACCCCTCAATTGTGTGTGTGTGTGTGTGTGTGTGTGTATGTGTGTGTGTAGTGCTGGGATTGAACCTAGGGCCTTGTACATGTGAGGCAAACACTCTACCAACTGAGCTATATCCCCAGGCCCCTCAATTGTCTTCTTAATGTACCAAAGCCAGCATGTTTCAACTGTATTTATAAAGCAAGCTGTAAATATTATTGAAGAAATAAGTTCTTAATTTGCCGCCCTCAGTAATATGTACAGTCACATACTGATTAGTTCTCACCCTTCAGCCATGTGCCTCCATTGCATGCTAAACATACTCAACATTATCTCTCTCATTCTGCCAAGTCTCTGCAATTACAAGCAAATTCTGGGGACCTTTTCTATTCCAATGTCATATTCAAAGATCCAGGGAGGCTACTTTAGCAAACAAGTTAGTCAACTTTCTTCTGTAAAGACCAAATTGCTTTTTAAGATTTAAAGCCTGCATTAGCCTTCTTATGCCACCATTCAAAAAAAAAAATAAAAAAAAAAAACATGGATTGGGAGGATTAAACATCATACAATTTTACTTTGCATACACAAGTTTTATACAAGTTTATTTTGAGGTTGAGTACCTGTAGGGCTCTCTTCCTGGCTTGTAGAAGGCTGTCTTCTCATAGTGTCATCAAATATCTGAGACAGTGATCTCACTAGTGCCTTTTAAGGACATTGATCCTATAGATTCAAGACCCCACTCCTAATTTTGCTTAGCCATAATTACTTCTTATTGACCTTATGTCTAAACACCATCATATCGGGAGTTAGGATTCAATTTTTGATGCTCAGGGGGAAACTCATTTTCTACACTGTGTGCCCACTATTTCAATGTACCCTTGTTCTGTAAAGCAACATTAGACAATCAGTACTCAATACATATAACCTTATTACAAATAACTTGTATCTCCAAATGTAGATGACAAAATTGACTTCACCTACAAGTTTTGTTTGCACACTGAGACGGTTTAACTTTCTAAAATGTGGTTTTAGAGGGTCCTTTTTAGTCTCCTCTCTCTCTAAAAACTCATTGTAATCATATTTCATGCATATAGTCAATCAGCATTTCTAAATTGTCTTGTTTTATAGCCCATATTTCTAAAAAATATTCCTGTTTTAGCAGAATGAAGCCCCTGTTGGGAGTTACTTGGAAACACTGGAATTTGTATTTCTGGATACATATCACCACCCTTTCATGGTTATCCTTTAGCTAAAGTGCTCCAATGTCTCCATGGGATGTTTGAAGAGTTAATTGACCCCACATGAGTCTTGGACAAATAAGTCAGTTATAAGAGCAATAACTTGTAACCAAGCAAATTGAATCTTCTAACAGGTATGCCAGCAAAGACAACAGATTTTCTAAGGGGCAGCTACAACTGAACTTTGGAAAGCATTGCTGAGCTAGGTGTGTTTTTACTGCAAATGGTGTCAGGATTGAGTTTCACAAGAACTGTATTTTGAGTTACTACCTCTGAGACAAGAGAAGACACGTTTAAAAATATATTTCAAAAATTTGTTCCATGTCACCAGAAATCTTACCTAACATGGAAATTCAACCTCATTAAAAGTAATTGTAAAGGATATATATAGCAGAGAAAATACAATTGCTTTTGGAGTAAAAGTATGCTTTTTTTTTTTTTTTACAAAGGAAGGTAATTAATGAAATCATTTATTTTTCTCTAAACTATAACTGTATTGAAATAACAACAATGTCCATTTTTCCTTTGTGTTATAAGGCTATTTATATATTTGTGAATGTAGATATTTACTTATTAGAATATTGGTGCAATTTTTGAATGTTATGGTCGTAGAAAGAAAAATTTTGAAGGTTTTCAGATTAAATATTAAAGGGAAATACATTAATATTGCTGAATACAAAATCACTATACAAGTGCAAATATAATTTCTATTCCTCTGCAAGACAAACAAACAAAAAATTTTAAGACACAAGAGCTTGTGTCTTAAAAATTTTTGCTTGATATATTTGCTTGATATATTTGATCATTTTAAAATACAGAACTGCTCAAGAAAATCTAACATATGAGCAAGATGTGGCTGTACTAGGTATACAGGACAATTGATACTGATGTACATGTTTCTTATATGATTGTGGAGTTATTATTTTTACTTCAAATTGTTTAATAAACAATTTGTGTATTTTCCTATAGTGTAAATACAACCTCATCTATAGTCCATATAGTAAATCCTTATACACAAGCAAGAAAATTGTGGTTACTTTAAATGAAATATTGTTATTATAATACATTAGTAATTTTTTGTTTGATAAAAGGCTATTTTTCTCTTATTTCAGTGTGTAGATGCACTCCATACTTTTGAAAAAGATTATGTAATCTTTACTGTTTAAAATGATTTCCAGATTCTTTTTGCATATCCTAAAAGAAAATCTGGATAATTTAAAAATGAGTTATAAAATTCAACTCAATATTTTTTTCTAATTTCTTAGTATTCATATTAGATATATCACACTTGTTTAACACTTGATACTAGTAACCGCTTTAAGTCTAACAGAGGTTCTGAGGTTTTGGAATATGTCTTTGAATTCAAACTCAATAAAGAGGACTCATGTAAAATGCAACACTTAAATTCCCCAAAGATTTCAGCATCCTTTTAAATAGACTAAACTATTATACAACAGAAAAAGAAAGGCCAATAAAGCTGATCACCATGCACAAATTATTAAGAAATCCTTCTTTCCTATGGTAAGATAACTCTTAAATTCCCACTTCCAACAAAGGATTAAGCAATCATGAATGAGGTTGAATTTCTCATTACATCAGCATGGGAATTGGAGCACACATATTATTATAGTAGAAAAATGAAGATTTTTATTGTTTTCTGAAAATAATCTATATAAAGGATTTTATGTTTATTTTTATCCCTGGACCTTTGCCCTGCCTACTATAGAAGCATATAACCAAAAAATTCCTTCAAATTATAGGTTTTATGTTAATCTAATATCTGAAATAGCTATAATTCAGCAGATTACAGTGTATTAAATCTCAACCATCCACTAGAACTGCTCATTTATTTAAGACGTTGAGAGCATAACTTTACTCTATGTGCTTTTTCAACATTGAAGTTGCAACAATATCCATAACAGAAAAGATTGCTGCTCTCATGGATTTGATATTGTAGTGGAAAAAAGATAATAGTCAAATGAGAAGTTGAATAAGCTAGAACATATTAATTATAAAGATAATCAGATACAAAATAAAATTAGTAGTATAGCAACTACTCTACACATGTAGGCTAGTCTATGTTTTTTAAAAGATTAAAAAAGTTGGGAATAATTTTTATATAATGATAGACCAGGAATGTAAAACAAAACAACTCTCACCAATGTCTATGGGGACTAATAACCTAGGAAGAGAAGAGAAGGAGATGATGTCAGAGATGGAGGCCAGAGTAAGGAATGTGGATTTTATTATAAATGCATTCAAAAGTCACAGCATGGTCTTACTTTGATTATTTAAAATATATTTATGATGCTTATTTATGACAGCTATGTGAAAAGTCATATTAAAAAAGGTGTCAAAAAGTAGGATCCAGAAATGACAATTTTCAGGGTATTTACCATTATTCTGATGAAAATATTTTTTTTATTTAGCTGTCACAATGTAACCTAAAATCATGACTAATCACTTATTGATGAAGCATTTTCTAAGATTCTTTCACCTGAGTTATAGAATCAAAAATGGGCATCTCAGGCTGAAGAATCATTACATCTCCTAATAGGAGTTCACTGTCAAGCCAATATCTGATTTTTTGAGTGAGTATATCTAGCAATTTATGAAAAAGCAAGTTAAAAACTTCACAAGGAGGTATATGCTTCCTCCCTTTTTTTTTTTTTTTTTTGTTTTGGGAACACAAAGATAACAATTTGCCTTGACAGCTAGAGTTCAGAGATTAGAATACTGTATTAACTCCAAACTCACCTGCTGCTCATAAATGCTAGAGGGGTTTATTTCACTCTCTAACTGCAACTTTCCCCCCTTGAAATATTGGAACTATCTCCTCTGGATCTCATGAGGTAAGAAATAACAAGCAAAGAACATAATACCTCATCTCTAACATGCCTTCAAAGGTGGAACCAGTAAAACAATACCACAAAGCGTTTTTTTGTGTGTGTGGTGTTTCTTCACTCCAGGGTTTGGTCAAAGCTCAAGCTTATGTTACCCTTTCAGGGATGAAGTCATAGCTGCCCGGCCATCCTGACATATCTTCTGGCTAGATGATTGATAATGGGAAGGTGAAACTGAAATGGGTAGCTGAGAGCTGGGCAAAAGCTCACGAAAACAGCCAGTGTCAAGTGTGTGTGCTGTCTCACATGCACACCATCTCTCCATGGCTGTCTCCCTCTCTGCCTTGCCTCACCATCCTCATCCCTCATAAATATGAATCAACCAGGTCGCTACTGATTATTTACTCTACCCCTCCACAGTATAACATGTTCCATACTACACTGTTAGCAGCTTTGTCACCTCTGTACCCAGTGTCCAAAGAGAACTGGCATTTGAGTTCCTGTGCCCAATAGAGTGAAAACAATTCAAATCCTTATTTCCTTGAAGTTTCTGAGCGAGATCTAATGGAGTGGGTGAGAACTTGGAGTCTAGTGAGACCTTGGCTCTATTTAACTTTAAAGCAGCTGAGTCCTTGGTGGACAAATATAAAGGAATCAGAGGAATATTAAGAAAGTATCTCTGAACCAGTGGTGGAGACACAATGGGCTTGATGTTCAAGACCAGCAACTCGCCTCAGAAATCAAATGGCACTTCCTTTCCTTGAGGAGGAAAGAGAGAGAACTGCAAGCCACAATCAGGATGCTTGGGTCAACTATATTCTAGCCAGTAAGCATCCTCCCAATTCCTCCTTAAAGGGACACTGAGGAGAGAATGATTTTCTAAATACTTGGCTCAATCTGTTTGCTGCTAATAATAACTGGATTATCAAACTCCTGCCTCCATCTTTCTTCTCCAGCCAATTATGTTTATGATAGGTGATGGTATTTCACTTCTTCATCTAAATGTATACATATATATGTATAAATTTATATATATATAAGTATATGTATATATATATATATATATATATATATATATATATATATATACTTAAACACTGAGCCACATCTCCAACCCCCACCCTTTTATTTTGATAAAGGGTCTTCCTAAGTTGTTTAGGGCCTCTGTAAATTTCTGAAGCTGACCTTGAACTCATGATCCTCCTATCTCAGTCTCCTGAGTTGCAGGGATTACAGGCTGGCATTTTATGTTTATATTCATTTATTGTAGTGTAACTATGAAAAAGTGCTTTATGGATCAGAGACATACAAAATAGTTACTTATAGAATATCTTTCATTTGTGTGTGTGTGTGTGTGTGTGTATGTGTGTGTGTTTTTCCTTGTAGTACTAGGAACCCATGGGACACTGAGCCACCTCCCCAGCCCTTTTAGTTTATTTATTTATTTTTTATTTTGAGACAGGGTCTTGCTAAGTTGCTGAGATTGCTTTCAACTTGTGATCCTCCAGCCTCAACCTCCATCATTGCTGGGAATACAGGTGTGCACCAGCGTGCCCTACACTTACAGAATATGTTAACACAGGTTGCACATAAAACTGTTCTACCTTGTGGACAACATGGTGAAGACCAAATTATTTTGTACGTACAGCATATATATGTGGTTTAAGAGAGGCACTCCAAATGTATGAATCTCAAAACTTTCACAGGACATAGGACAGTTTGTATATATTTCTTCTTCTCCTTTCATCTAGACAGAGAAAGGGAAAACTTTGTATTGTTAAAAAATTCTCTTGAGGAAGTGAAGGGAAAAGTTCTTAAGTTTTCAGCTCTCTGGAATATAAATGAATAGGTCAGGGATTTATTTGCCTTTTGTTATGTAAATGATCACCTGTAGGGATAATTGATTTAAAATCTCCCCTTGGTATTTACCTATAATTTCAGAGACTTGCTTCCACTTCCTCATTTTTCTAAGACAGGTTGGGGGTTGCTGGTACTTTTTGCCTAGAAAATGGTGACTATGCAAGAAGTGTGAAAATATTCATATTCTTTCCTGACACAGATTGATTTCTATACTGATGACATTATGCGGATAGCAAGCAATGATCTTCTCAGCAGATAGTTATTAAATGTGTACTATGTGCCAATACAGGCGATAAAACATACAAGGAGAATAACATCTTTGCCTTCACTTGAGGAATTTCAGTGGAACAAGGGACAAACAGAACTGGAAAAACATGGTAAAGCAAATAGCACTTTAATGTCAAAATCAGCAATAAAATATAATTAGAGAAAAATCTAGGAATTGTGGTGACTTGGGAATTTTAAAGAAAAGGTGGCCAGAGTTTACCTTAATGAGAAAATGGCCTCTGAATAAAGAAATTTGAAAGCAAGGGCATGAACCTTAACGATGTCTGAAAATAAGCTCAGGTAGAGGAACAGGAAGAGCAAAAAGCTACTGGTAGGGTCATGTTTGTCTACTGGATGAGTGACAAGGATAATAGAATGAACAAGTCAGAGCAACTGGAAGAGAGGGAACATGAAGTAAACTTATGACTAGTCATGTCTCTAAGATCATTTCATATGCAGTTAAATGTAACATATTTCATACACTAAACAGTCAAATTAGGGGTGCTAATTTTACTAGCTTCTAAACATGAAAGGATTGGAAACCAGATGATTTCTATACAGATAAATAGGTTTTACATACTCTGTTGCAAAGAAGCAACCTAGGAAAGTCTTTGTTGTTAAGATCCCTAAGCTATTACCAAAATTCACACTCCTTCTCTTCAGCAGAAATTGTTATAGCTGGGCATATGACTGCTAGATTATACTTCTTTCCATGCTCTTTTAGAATTAGGTGTGGACATGACAATTAAATTATCACATAAGGCATGTAAGTGGAATTAAACAAGACTTGATCAATAGGAACTTTGCTGTTCCTCCATATCTCCATGATCCTGAATCTAAAACAAACTTAAAAAGGCTTTTTTCTTCCTCTGTTCTCCTTTCTCCTTATATCCTTTTCTCCTCCAGTTTCTTCCTTAATTCCTTCCTAGCATCCTTCCCCTTTCTATTTTTCTTCCAATAAATGATTCATCCGCTTCTATATTTTACATAGTTTACTAGGTGTCTAAAACTCAATTATAAGCTAAACCAGAATCTAGCCTACCAAGTGGAACTTACCACCACATATATGGAAGGATCATGATAAAATAATTATAGGTTTAAATATCACACTGGACCTGGGATAACTGTTAACAAAAGAGAACTATCTTAGATAAAAATAATTTTAAGGGAAATATTGCAATAAATCATACTGTTTAAAGGGATTTACATGATTTTCTGAAGCTTCATAGCCATATTGCTTAACATAAGTTACTTATTCATTGAAAATTTCATATTTCTATTGGAAAAAAAACTGTGAAAAGAAGACTTCACATAATACATGAGATGACAGTTTTAGCGATTGTGAGGTGGAAAATTATGATACATGGAAAGTTCATATACATTGCTCTGCTACAACATTCTCTGGTTGTAGTGAATGCTTAACAATTTATGTGATAGGTATGTTAAGTCACTATTTGATATTTTCTGAGTCATCTGGAAGAGATCATGAGAGTGTGGTGATGGTGTGTGAACTCAGAGAAGTTAAATGAGTTAAAAGTCCTTTTCCCAAAGAGAAACTAGCATGTGAACGAAGAGGTTAGCTTCCAAATCTTAATTTAAAGAGAAATCTATGAGGCAGAAGTGAAGTTATTATTGGTAATCATTCACTCATTTCAAAAACAGTGATTGTTAATGACTCTTTGAGGAGATACCATTAATTTGTCATGTTAAAGAGTCTACAGGTTTTATATTATTAACATTACAGCGATTCTGAGGAAGGTGACTATAACATTATTATGTCAAAATCATGTAAATGTGAATTGGAATTCTTAAGTGTGATATGTTAATATCATATTTCATGTTAATATCAAGATTTGCTAAAGAAAATGGGAGATGATGTGACCTTCAAGATCTTTAAGTGAGATAATGCGATTTTCATAAAGATGGTCAATTAAATAAGAAACCAGAAGGGAAACATTATACTCTCATTTCAACTTAGATCAGAAGGATATATTTAAAGAACCATTAAATTCTCCTAATAGCAGTTCAATTAAAGTTGACATAACATACAGAAATGTTTTCCATTTAAAATTTTTCTTTAAAGGTTCACTGAATGGTCTGAAAGTGTTTTAGAATAAAACCTGGAAACACTACCAATAAAAGTAGCCATCTGGAATATTTAACAAGTCAGCAAAAGCTATGTTTCTGAGTATCTAGAGAAAAATATTATTTTTAGAGATGCACGTTTTATAAGCACCTGATTCATGTGCAGGAGTAAAACTACAGTCAACAGAAGTATCAGAAACAAAAAAGTGAAAAAACTAGGACCTTAGAATAAATGAAATATTTTGGGTAAGAGTAAATAGCTGTTTAATAGAAGTAAATTCAGTTTCCAAGTTAAAAGACATCTCAGTCCAATAATACCCCCAAGAAAGATGCCCAAAGGAAGATATATGAACAGGAAGTGACTATAATTTTAGAGTAAAGAAAACACTCCTCACTGGAGCACAGTAGTCTTTCCCATTTGGGGGGCCTGAGGACAGGAAGAATGTGAGATGTGTTACAGAAGTTGAAAAGTCTGACATTGTGGATAACAGATTTCAAAGGCTTTGCAAATAAAGATATGTGAAACGTCTTTACTGTTATTATTGTCGATTGATTAAGCTTTGAGGCTAACCCTTTCCATTACTTCAAAGTGGAACTAAAATAAACAAAATATCATTGTAAACATTGACCATATCCAGCGCTAGAAAAATATTGAGGGTATCAATTTGTGGTTTAGGACATCTCATAAAATTTAGGGGAGAGACATATTGTTCTAATGGAAATATTGTTCTAACAACTGGTAAATAATAGAAGCTTTACGTAAATTTATATTTCTTATTCTGGAAGTTTAATTCTACCTGGATGTATAATGGTAAACTTTTATTACGTTTATTGAAAAAGTTATTTAAATAAAAGTTTTCATTGATTTTATTCTCACTGAAACCTATTTTGCAAAATGGACCATTGAAGTGATAAAAATGACTTCTTCAGCTTATTTTACTATGAGTTTAACCTGAGGATCTTGTCTGTGTGATTTTCCAGATTACAGCCATTTTCCTCTGACACACATATATACATAAAATATATCTCCTATATTTTATGTGACCCAATGATCACAATGAATAGGGCCTGAATTTTAAATTGATATATTAACATTGTTTCTTAAATTCTATTTAATGTGTGCACAACCATTACACAAATAAATTTGTGATTTTTGCAGTTATTTCCACCTTGTTGAATAAATCATTTCCCTGTACATGTGATACTCAAGGAATCATATGATTGTGGAAAATGTTCAAAATGTCATTTCCTCATGTAGCTTTGTACACAATGTATGTGGTGATTACAGCAGTCGGTAGGCATAGCAAAATTGTCAGATCTAACATGCAATATCATTATAATTGTTAATATATGATGACTACACATAACATATCTGGAAATGGAAATAAATGGTCTATACCACATTAATTACAAATATTACCAGAGGGTCCAATTTTTAGTTTCATATATCATTAACAACAACTAGGCTTCCAATGCCTACTCAACTAATAGACTTCATTACCAATTGATCTAACCCTGTGGCATATGTTTATGGCTTCTACTTGGACCTGTTAATAATTTACAGAGATAATAAGCATGTGCTCTCCTTGCACCTTTCTTGTATTTCATCTCCCACTCTCTTCAGGGATGTCAGTGTGATGATACTGAGAGGGGAGCAGGCTTGGCTTAACAGAGCTTTAATCTTGCTTTACAAAATCTGCAGTTTATTCAAGTTCCCAAAACATTGTTTATTCAGGCTTAAGTTATGATGTCATGTTAATGTTATAAAATTTATTGCTGCAGTCTCAAAGTGTACACTTGAAACTTTATGATAAAATAATATTTAAGAATAGCACAGTTTTGATATGAAAAGAAGGAAAGCAAGGAAACAATTCCCTTGACTGACACGGTCATAGACTATTATAAAGACAGAACTTTTTAAAGCAGTTATGGTTTTGTAAAATGAAAATGAGATTTTAATTCAATCATTGGTAATAGTCATTTCTAAATATAATTGAGCACACTATAATTAGAAGATTGATTTGTTCATGAAAATCAAATTTGTTGACAAGTATTTGGTCAGCTGTATATAAATGATATATACAAGTGATGTTCTAAACTGAAAGAAAACATACTTTATGCAAGACTCAGACTAGTACTTTATAAGTATTATGTTATGTGATCCTAGAATAATCTTATGACATAGTTGTGTAACCTCATTGTTTTATTCCATAATTTAAATAATATTTGTTAAGGGTATACCTTTGATTTTTTAAGTTGTGGATGTCATAATAAATAAAATAAATACCTACTTTAAATATATATAGTTCATGTGGGATGAAGAGTAAGCAAAGAAATAAATGATAGGCAAATTTAAGGAAATGTTAGTGCAACATTGTGTAAGTGGTTCACACACAGATTATAAGGAGATGTTTTTCTAAGACCCTCATATTTGAACTGATTCCTGAATGACTGAGTCAGAGCCACCTATATCAAAACTAGTGGAGGGGCCTGGGGCTGTAGCTCAGGGGTAGAGCGCTTGCCTGGCATGTACAAGGCACTGAATTTTATCCTCAGCACTACATAAAAATAAATAAATAAACAAAATAAAGTCCTTGTGTCCATGTACAACTAAAAATATTAAAAGATACGCAAAACTAAGTGGAGTAGGGGCATATTGAAGAAAATGTGCAAATATCCTATTGTGGTAATTAGTGGGTATTAGTGAAGAACTAAAGACATTTTAAAGGATGGTATAAGAAGTCTAATATCTAAGTAACTGAATTACCAGAAGAAACACTGATATATAGAATGGTAATAGTTAAGTAGATTTAAAGGTTAAGAATTTTTCTAAACTAATGTAAGAATTTTTTAAAAATTCAATAAAGCCATGGAAACCTAAGCAGCATTAAAAATTAGTGTTCAGCCAGGCATGGTGGTACACTCCTATAATCCTAGTGGCTCAGGAGGCTGAGGCAAGAGGATTGCAAGTTCAAGATGAGCCTCAGCAATTTAGTGAGGCCCTAAGAAACTTAGTAAGACCCTGTTTCAAAATGAAAAATAAAAAGGGCTGGAGAAGTGCCTCAATGGTTAAAAACTACTGGGTTTAATATCCTGTACCAAAAGAAAACAACAACAACAACAAAAAAAAAACATCAGAGTTAATGGATTGGCAGGGAGTGGAAGGTGGGGGAAAATGTAGCAGCTGATGACAAATAATTAATGTGAATTCTAGAAACAGAGTGAAGAAGACAAGACTCAGGCCAGGCTTTGCTTCATGTATGACCTGGGCTTACTCTGTCCCCTAATTCATGATTTACACATGCTGAGGATCTATATTTCATAATTATTTCTCCTGTCAGACAAAGGCTTAAAATAGATCTTTCATAAAGCAAATAAAAAGCTCCATGATGTAACCTAAACTAACTTGAAATTATATACAGCATGCATATGTTTGAATATCTTCAAAATTATTAATTGCATTACTATGCTCAACTATTCTGGGCAATTGTTCTCACTTGAACAAGAAAGTGCATTATGTTTTTAGTTTTAATGTCATAGGTAAAACTCTGGATAACCTCTGTTTGAGCTGCAGACTTGGAGATGTTTTCTCCATATGCTGGGACTTTACAGCACATTAAGCTGTTGGTTCATTTAAGAAGTAAAAAAAAAAGAAAGAAAAAGAAAAAAAAAAGTGTGAGCTCTTGTACAAGAGGATACAAGATAGCACCTTCCATTCATCTTCACTAAAATTTAGATTGTGAGCATAAAGTCACCTTTGAGAGCACTCAGGTTAAAGTGTATCTTAAAAATGCACTAGGGAGGGAATATTCTCTTAAACACTTGCTATTTAAAATAACAGTTACATAAGCCACTAAATCTCCAATATGTGAACTGTTGATTTATGAAAAATCTCCAGACCTTATGTCTAACATTCCAAGTTTCCACATTTGCTTTCTTAAATATTTCCCACATCTGTCACCTCCTCTCCAACACTGCTGCCCAATGAGTCAGTTTTTCCTCTTCAATCTTGGCCCATTCATATTCATCACTGTTGATAATTCATTGTCACCATGCCGTTCTCTGATTTAAAGTGGCCCTAACGACCTTCTGATTTTTTTGTGGGATGGATAATGGGGATTGAATTTAGGGGTACTTAACCACTGAACCACATCACTAAACTTTTTTTGTATTTTATTTAGAGACAGGATCTCATTGAGTTGCTTAGTGCCTCACTTCTGCTGAGCCTGTCGTGAAATCTTATCCTCCTGCCACAGCCTCCTGAAGATTACAGGTGTAATCCTCCTGGGATTATAGGTGTGCAACTGTGCCTGGCCAACCTTCTGATTTTAGCAAATTCCAGTGCTTAGCATTACCTCCAAGCCTTGATCTCTTCTTAACCATGATTTTTCACAAGTTTGTTTCAACCATATGATTGTTAACATTGCTGAAGTTTCAGTAATTACTCTCTTATGTTGTATATTACAAACACAAGGAAGATGAAAATATATTACACCTGCAGTATTATCCTTAATTTTATACCTGATGAGAATATAGGGTTCTGGAAAAACTCATATTCATAATTCAACCCAATATCAAAAGGATCCATAACACCAGATTCTGGTCAGCTTCTCATGTCTACTCACACCAACCAAAAGGTGTCAAAATTAATGCAAGTCACAAGTTTCTTTGCAAATTCTTTACATGATGGGATGTATTCACGGAGCACTTCAGGACTAGAATAGAATCTGCCAGATTCTCTGAAGCTATAATAATTGCAACTGCAGGCCATATGGTTCAAATGACTTTGTCCATATCCACTCTACACAAACAATGCAAATGAAAACATTGCAGTGGTTTAACACAACAAATTTTATTTCTTATTCCTGGTGTACTTTAATACTAATAGTATGTTTCACATGATAGCATTCCTCCATGTAATGTTACATTCTGTCTGATCCCATTGTTTCTACCCCATTACCTCTGTAGTCACTGCAAAAATAGAAGAAAAAATGTCAAATGCCCTTGAGACCCAGTGCACATTTCACCATGAATCTGTATATTCTTTTTTGAAGGTTTAGTATTCATGAAGTAGGATTAATAAAATATGTGAATCAATAATATATGATATAACATAAATAAATTTTAAGTTTATAAGTTTTCTATTCCTCCTGTAAAAAACTGATCACAAACTTGGTGGCTTAAGACAATATAGATTTATTATCACATTCCATTTATTATCAGTGTCCAGGCTAACTCAGTTGCTTTCTCTGTTCTTGGTTCTACAGGGACAAAATCAAGATGTCAGGTAGCTGGGCTCTTCATCTATGGCTCTGGGAAAAATCAGTCTTGAAGCTCATTCCAGTTGTTGGTCAAAATGAATTCCTGGTGGTTGTTGGACTGAAGCCTTGTTTCCTTAGCAGCTGTAGACCAGCAGTCAACCTCAGCTTCCTGAGCCACATGTAACAACAGTCTTCCCTTCATTCCTGCCCAGTGTCTTTTGCTTTCATCTTCTGAACTATTTCCCTGGCTCTAACCAAAGAAAAATATTTATTTATTTTTTAAAGTTTGCCCAATGATATTGAATACATATGGATAATTTCACATGATCTTCCAAATTTAAGGGACACTAATTAATAACATTTTTTGGTCCTCATTTACACTTCTCTTTTTTATTCTTTAATTGATTTTATTTTTTAATACATGACAGCAAAATACATTACAATGTATTATTACACAAATAGAGCACAATTTTTCATATCTTTGTATATAAATTATGTTCCTGCCAATTCATGTTTTTATACATGTATTTTGTTTTTTTAATTACAATTCTTATTACACATATATACCACAACTAATTAATAACTTTAATCGATTATTCTGCAAAGTTCCTTGATCAGTGTTGATAAATCACTTTGGAATGGAAATCTTCAAAATCCTGACTATGACAATCAGAAAACATTTGTTCAATAGCTGCATATTACATTTATTTATATTCACCCTAATATTTCATTACAAAAACAGAGATGTTTTGGTTTAAAACAAAAAGCTAAAAGTCATAAGTCATCAGTCATTTTCAAGGAGTAAGTTTAAATTGTAAAAGCGATTGACATTTAAGACATAAGTATAATTAGGAAACAGATAAGTCAGTAAATAACCTTAAAATGGAAAAAATATTAGAAAAAATAGTCTTATTACATAACAGTATTTAGGATTTAATGGAAAGTCTTTTTTAAAACATGTTTTAAGTCATTAGAATCTGAAAGACAGACAGAGAAAAAAATGAAAGGATAAGGCAAGTACGTATAAAAATACCTAAGAATAGAAAATTCATAATCCAAGGAAAATCAAGTTACAGTAGAAACCACACTTGAAAAACTTCAGATAATTGCTGTACAATTATTGCCCCTTCAGTTTTTTTGTGATCACTGTTAACTTGCTTATTTACATCCACTGTGATAATATTTTTGAGTTTAATATTAATGATGTACAAAGCATAATTATAAGACCCAGTTTTTTAATTGGCCCATAACTCCCCTTCTCTTACTGCCTATTGTGGTTAATCCTAGTGCCAAATGACGATTCTTTCATTTAGGTCTGCTGGACCCTGGGTTATGGTATGGGCAGTCCAAACAAGCTGTTCAGTTCATATTTACTTCGTGATTTTCATCATTCCTTTTCATTGGTCTGGATTTCTATTTGGTATCATTTTGCTTCTCCCTGAACCACTTCCCTTGAGATTGTTTTGTACTATCAGTTTTATGATGGTGAATTCTTCCAGCTTCGGCTGTATGAAAATGTCTTCGTTCACCTTTATTTTTTGAAAAATAGTTTTGCTTAGTACAGAATTGTAGAATGGCAGTGTCTTTAGTATGTTGAAGATGTTGCTTCCCTGCCTTTTGACTTATTATTTTAATGAGAGGAAAGCAGCTGCTTAATGCCATTCGTCTCTTATTTTCTTTGTATACAATGCATCTTTTTTTTCCCCTGAAAGCTTAAATATTTTATTAAATCACAAATTTTACAGCTTTATTGTGAGTTTTGTTATGGGGCTAGAATTCATGTTCTGGATTTTTTTCCCCTAATACATGGCAAGCTTATAGATGTTCTTAAAACCACAAGGATAGTATGTAAAAGGGAAGAAATTGGTGTGTGTGTGTGTGTGTGTGTGTGTGTGTGTGAGAGAGAGAGAGAGAGAGAGAGAGAGAGAGAGAGAGAGAGAGAGAGAGAAAGAGAGAGATTTTACCAAATTTTAGCTTAAAGGAAGAAAGGAGAGGAAAGTGACAGAACTTACTTTTACCATTGAAATAACTAAAAATTGACAGAGCAGGTGACAGAATAAATGCTGATTTTATCCCAGTTACATATAAGAAGACATGAAAGATGTGACTCTACTTTGTGTATAACCAGAGATATGGAAAATTGTGCTGTATATGTGTAATATGAATTATAATGTATTCTGTTGTCATAATAACAAATCAAAATTTTAAAAATAAATAATGCTGATTTTAATTTTTTCTAATTTTGAAGATTGCAAACCTCACCCTAATATGGCATAGGCATATATTTACATCAGAACAGAATACTCAGGTGACCCCATGATGAATTTCCTCTAATTTTGTACTTTAAATGCTTCATTCACCTTAGTTTTGGCCCATGTTCATGAATCAACTTAAAATGTTACTCTCACATCAGATGCCAAATGTGAGATATGACATTTGCTGGGAAACAGATGGGACAATAGTGTATCTGCAATGATAACACAGGATTTAATAAACTCTTCAATTTAAAAATCAACCCTAGAAAAAGAAGAAGGAAAATCCACCAGAAGAGTTGGGTGAGTTTAACCTAAGATGCTACAGATTACATTTCCTTTTCCCAGGCAGAATGAAAGCTTGAAATAAATATTAACTGAAATTGCAGAAAAATGTGTGTCTTAACTAAGCATACGTGAGATTTGATATTGGAGATTTGATTTTGAAAAATAGTAACATCCATTCTTTTATTAAAATATTTTAAAAATAAGTGATAGGTTAGTAAAAAATAAGTATTTAAGTTATCTACTTAAGTTTTAGACGTATTTGTGAAGAAGTATTGTTTAATAGTTCTTTATTGAATAACCTATTTCTCTTGTTACATAAGAAGTTTTCAATATTTAACATTTAATTTATAATAATCTGGAAAATTCACAAGAAACACTTTAACAGAAGATTTATCTTTTAAAAATATGTACAATAAGCAGAATTTAATTTTTAACTTTATTCAATATATTTCATTTTTCCCGCATTTCAAAATGTTGTGCAATGCCAAAGCAAATTTTCCATTTGATTGTTTTTTCTGTCTACTATTACATTGTTATGAAAATGAACCAAATGTTAAATTTTGAAACATGTCTAGTAAAAATTTGATCAAATGCTTATTTTTAATATTTTGCTTATTTTAAATATATATTTCCCAGAAAGAGAGCTTATTTATTAAGAGATAACTTGCTTATTTAGGAATAAATGTTTCCAAATCTCCAAATCTGATCATACATTTAGGTGTTTCTTCCCCAACACGTAGATTAATTTTTTTTGTACCAACAATTGAACTCTGTTGTGCTTCCCACTGAACCACATCACCAGTCTTTTTTATTTTTATTTTGAGACATGGTCTCAGTAACCTGCTTAGGGCTTCACTAGTTACTGAAGATGGCTTTGAGCTTTGATCCTCCTGTCTCAGCCTCCTAAACCATTTGAATTAAAAGCATACACTAACACATCTGGCTGCAGATTAATTTTTTTGCAATTAAAAAAAGATCTTTTAAATTTGTTCTAATTAGTTATACATTACAGTAGAATAACACTATGCATAAATGGAGTATAACTTCTCCTTCTTCTGATTATACATGATGTAGAATCACATCAGTCATGTAATCATATATGTACATAGGTTTATAATGTCAAATTCATTCAACAATCCTTCCTACCGCTATTACCCCCTCCCCTCCTCTCACTCCCCTCTACCTAATCCAAAGTACCTCTTTTTCCTTAGCCCTTCCCAACCCCATTACACATTAGCATCCATGAATCAGAGATTCAGATTACATTTGGCTTTGCTTTTGGGGGATAGGCTTATTAATGTTAGCATAATATTCTCCAGCTCCATCCACTTACCTGCAAATGCCATTATTTCATTTTTCTGTAAAGATGAGTAATATTCCATTTTGTATATATACCACATTTTATTTATCCATTTTTCTGTTGATGGGCATCTAAGTTGATTCCAATTTAGATATTGTGAATTAAGCTGCTATGAAGATTGATGTTGCTGCATCACTGTAGTGTGCTGATTTTAAGTCCTTTGGGTATAAAAGGAGAAGTGGGATAGCTGTTTATTACATATTAGTAGGTTAATTTGACAACTAAAACTGTGACTAATTTCTTTAGAAAATACAATAGGCTTCCAGTTTCTAGTTAATAACTGCTTTCTAATCATTTATACATCATAATTCTCTTCTGTTGTCAGATAATGATAACATATGATGCTTAGGATGTGATAACATTATTTCAACATTATAAAAGATGTGTAAAAATCATGGACAAAAATGATAACTCCTAATTTTTTTATTCTAAATGAAGAAATGATGCTGGATCATTTATGAATTTCATAGAGTATTTTTCTGCAAAAAATGATATTTTAAAAATATATGTAAAAGACTTATCTTTCTTTACAAAGAGTTTTAATGTCTTTGACATTAAGGAACGAAGCATTTAACCTATGTTCCTGATGCCCATTTTAATGAAAAAATTTTCAAATGGGTATTATTTATTTGTAGGACATTAGCTCAGGACATATTGTGGTCATATCAACATTTCCATTGGCAATGATCAGAGACCAGATGAAAATTAGCACACAACGATGTGATTCTGCAATCTGTATTTGGGGTAAAAATGGGAGTTCATAACCCACTTGAATCTAATGTATGAAATATGATATGTCAAGAGCTTTGTAATGTTTTGAACAAGCAATAAAAAGAATTAGCACACAAGTTAGGTGCATTGACTCATGCCTGTAATCCCAGTAACTTGGGAGTCTGAGGCAGGAGGATCATGAGTTCAAAACTAGCCTCAGCAAATTAGCAAGGTCCTAAGCTACTCAGTTCGACCGTGTCTCTAAATAAAATATAAAAACAGGCTGGAGATGTGGCTCAGTGTTTAAGCGCCTCTGGGTTAATTTAAAACAAATAGCAGACAATATCCATGTGGAGTCTAACTTTCTCACTTATCATCCTATCTTTCTCATTCCCTGAGATTGGCCAAACGTCTGGAGCCTCATCAAGAGGCAATAATGAAGTCAGGGAAGACTTCAGAGAAAATTTATTTTAAATTTTTATTTATATGTTTAACCCCATGAACAAGTGCAGTGAGTCAAAATGTTAAATTAGATCACAAGGTAAATTAAAGAAGCAGAGGAGAATTTCCATGATGGACTACTAGGACATTTGTTTAAAAAAAATATGCATATGTATATATGTATGTGTGTGTGTGTGTGTGTGTGTGTGAGTGTGTGTGTATACACACACATATTAAAGTTGACTCTCCAATTTAAATCACAGATAACTATGTATTTGTGTTATATCAGAGAAGGACACACACACACACATACATACACACAAAAAATTAATTAATTAATTAATTAATATAAAGCAATACTATAAGACAGGCCTACAAAAATATAGGCCCATGACTCCAGGGAAACTAGTGTTAGTATTTAGCTCTTGGACAGTTAAAATCAGAGAAGATAACAGGCAGCTGGGACAATGGAGAAATACATGATTCTCACTGGCAATCGGCAGCAATTCCTCAGAAATGTCCAAATTACCTCTGTTGATATGTGTGTTGGTTTACTCTGGAACCTGGATACAGTTACAGTGCAAGCACGTGAGAGGGCTTTTCCAGGTAGAATCGATTTTTGAGTAAGATGTGATATTTGACCTAAGAAATGAAGACAGAGATAGCATTGTCCAGGGAAAACCACAGGCATTGGTATCCTGCCAAGGGATGACTTGGCATCTTCAGTGAACTGAATGGATAAAATTAAAATTGGAGCCCCACCTATAACAAGAGGGTTTTGAGGACTAAGTCTGCAAGGAGAAGTGGCCAGGTAATAAATTATCTTGCTTGGACATGTTTTAAGCATTAGAGCAGTGAATAAGTTGATTAGATTTATGTCTGGGAGACAGCAAATCAATAAGAAGATACTGTAGTAATTGAAAAAAAAAAAAAAGACATGATGCTTGTCTGAGCTGGGGAAGTGGGAAAGCAGATGGAAAAAGAAGAGTCCAAGATTTAAGAGCTAGCTGACAGGAGGACTTCCTGGATAATAGCAGAGGCTCTGAACTACATGCAGAAACCAGCTGCCTCTTTTAATTATTTTTGTACATTGGCCAAGACGTTTAATCTCTATAATTCTCAATTTACATTGGTAAATTGAACATAATAGTGGTACTTGCTTCTCAAATTCTTGCAAGAATTTGTTGTGATATTATATGCAAAGCACTTGGCACAGGGCCTGGTATAAATCCTCAAAGCACAATGACTGTCATTACTGTAATTCACCGAAAGTGGCTATTTGTCAGGTGTTGCTGTTTAAAGAAAACACTCCTATATATAATGTAAATGATATAATACTTTGCTATCAGTTGTTCAAGCTAAATGTTTTCTCAGACGATGTTGTTTGTATTTTAATCACAGTGTTTGAAATGCTATATAAAATAGAAAGGGATGAACAATATTTTCCTAAAGTAGAATTACATACTCATTTAGTTCCTAATTGCTCAGAAATATTTTATTTCCTACAACTCCTAGTGCCAATTTTCTCTTGAAGTTGAAGTGTCTACATTTGTAATGAATTCATGGGTTGTACTTATAATTGTTGCAAGACCTATTAATTTTGAAACAAAAATGTCACATAGTTCTAAGGAAAGCAGTCATTGAATATGAGAGATCATAGAAAGTATAATGATTTTTATAAAGATAGAATTAACATTACTATATGTATTTACAATGCTCCTTTAGATTTTTTTTCAGAGAATATGACAATAAGAAATAAGTATCATTTTTGCTTTCGGTGATAAAATGTCCATTTCTGTTTTATAAACTTGCAACTTTTAATCTCTTGGGTCAAAAGTTAAAGTAGTATAATACTTAAGGTGTGTTTTCAACATTCTCCAATTTCATATGGGTTGAATGTCTACACGTAATTACAGAAGCAAGGGACTTGTTGCATATTGTTTGTGTGCAAAGTGTTCCCCTTTCTATTTGTCTGATCCACTGATCAATCATGAGAATAGTATTTACACTATTATTACATTAATCTGTCAAAGGAAGGATTTCCAAAATGGAAGATGAGTATTCCTAAGTGAATTTAGCTGTAGATGTGCTTCTTGGTATACCATTCTGAATGTTTTTTTTTTTTTGTATGTGTGTGTGAACTAACAAAAGCATTCATGAATATTATCATAGACTAGAATACAACCTAAATTGTATACTTTATTTTTTGACTTCCATTTCAAATGGGGTTTGTTTGATAGCCAATGGAAACTCGTATTTAGTACAATTTGTATCAATATTCACAGTTGATGTATAATGTCAATGAATCATCATCTTTTTAAGAATCGCTAACATTTGTCAAAAGTTACTTATATATTGAGAAGTATTCTTATCACAGCCTGTAGATTATATCCCACAAAATTTAATAAAACCTCATGTGGAATATTATTTCTCTCACTATAGTACAAGTGAGACAACTAAAGCTATGAATAGTCAAGAGTTTCAAATATCAGATTGAAAGAAAGATCATAAGATCTTAAAGCAGATCATATCTTTTCAATATGAGTTCACAGAAGAAAACAGGCAAGAAGAATCAGTTCCATTTCTCCAATACAGGGATTTGTGAGAGGACAACACTTCACGGGCAGTCTGTATACAGAATCTTGTGAGTTACAATACAACCAGACTTAATAGTATATGTAAAGGTCTTCAAAGCAACTATGCTTTAAATTTTCAGAGAAGAGAAACACGTTCAGGCATAACAGTTTGATTTATTCTTAGCCACAAAATAAACTAAAACAATTATTAAATAATAATTTGTAATAATTTTTAAGATAAGGATATATAATATATAAGAAAGAAAAAAAGATAGATAGATTGATTTAAGAGCTGTGTAAACAGTTGAGTTCCAGATACTTAAATATGGTTTTCAGAAATTGGTTTGAGGACAAACAAGGGCTAAAAATCGTAGCTGCTGGTGTCATCTATGGTCAGCAATGGCTTCCAAAATACCAGTACTAAACAACAGACACTTCCCATAAGAACATTGAGATGTTAAGTGATACCATTAGAACAGATGAAAGTTTGTCTTCACAGCACAATTTTAATATTGAATATCAATTTTTTTAGTAACCATTATTTTATTTTTGAGAATTTGTACTACATACTGAATATCTTTAGAAGTATAGTTCTGTTTTGTTTTCTCAGGAGTTTTGCAAACACATAAGTAATAATTTCATATTTATGTAATTTAGTAAACATTATTTTCAGAGTGGTAGTATTAAATGTTACACTTCAAATGTGCCAACAACATTTAAAATTGTTGCTTTCCACCATAGTTTCAATTCCACCATTGATTTCATGGATCAGAATAGGCAAAGTTTGCTGAAATAATAAACAATTGTGAAAGTTCTGGGGTTTACATAAAAGAAGTAACACGTGCATCATGAGTCAGCTTTGGCTCTAGGGCTCAATGTCTTTTTTTTTTTTTTTGAGAGAGAGAGAGAGAGAGAATTTTTTAATATTTATTTATTTATTTTTTTAGTTTTCGATGAACACAACATCTTTATTTTATTTTTATGTGATGCTGAGGATCAAACCCAGTGCCCGCACATGCCAGACAAGCGCTATACTGCTTGAGCCACATCCCTAGCCCAGAGCTCAATGTCTTTAATTCAGGATCCAAACTAAAGAAGTAGCCAGCAGGAAGACAAAAGGATTGGGAAAATTCAGTGACTCTAAAAATTATTCATTCATTAAGTAGAGCTGAGGGCACTAGTGCATGCCTGTAATCCCAGTGGCTCAAGGGGTTAAGACAGGAGGATTGAGAATTCAAAGCAAGCCTCAGCAATTTAGCGATGGCCTAAGCAATTTAGTGAAACTGTCTCAAAAATTTTTTTTTAAAAAGTTGGGGATGTGGCTCAGTGGTTAAATGTCTTTGGGTTCAATACCTGGTCCATTAAAATAAAATAAAATAAGAAATAAATTCTGTTATTTGTGACAAAATGAATGAAACCAGAGCACACTATGTTAAGCACAAAAAGCCAGATATGAACAAGTACCACATGTTTTCTCTCATATATGGAAAACATCAGTCTATCTGACAGTAGAATAGTGATTACTAGATTGGGAAGTGTGCCAGGGACTACAGGGGAAGGTTAGGGTGGAAGAAGTGTGGTTTAATATGATCAATGAGTGCCGTATGCATGGGTGGAAATGTCACACTTAAGCCTATTAATATGAAAAATTAATATATGTTAATAAAATATTTTTGCATGAATCTACCACACATTATTTCTTTTCCATTTCATCAGACTCAAAGTATATAGTTGAGTCTAATAAGGTAAAGAGATAACATTTCCATGTATAGATAAGCAAAAATGCAGGCTAACAGGAGTAGTAACAGTGATATTTCTATGAAATAAATATGTGAGAATGTACGTGATTAAGTTTAGTTTTTGATATGTGCTTTGTATTTTTTTTTACATTCTTTGCAAGTTGTATTTTTTTCCATTGGAAATGTCTATGTTTATTATCTCCGACAAGAATATTCTTATTCTCTGAGAAGAGCACAGTAATTCTTCAAGGTGCTGTTCTGTTCAGGCACTCAGCAGGAATGTTAGGATATGTTTAGGGAGAGTTATGGGGGCAGCAATGACTAGCAGGCAAATTCCAGTGGGCTACTGGACTGCAGAGAAATCCATAATAGAAGCCTCTTTTTAACAGGTTATAGGATTCAGGTCACAAGAAACAGAACTCGCACATGTACTTCCTGACAACCTCCAACTGATTATCTGGGCTTTGCCTTCCTTTTTACTTTTTACACCAATCCATCAAGAAAACCTAATACAGAACAAAAATTCATCTTGAATATGGCAGTCGTCATACTGAATATTATAAATTCAAATCCACATTTTACCGTCAAGAAAACTGAGTTGGGCAACTGTATTGCATCTCATAAAAAAAATGTTCTAAGCAGAATCCTTCTGTATTTTAGTTTTAAACACATCAATTAAAAATTTAAATATTGAAATTTAAATATGTCTGCATTTCTATGTGTTGTGTTATTTCATGCCAGTATATGGATATTCGTTGCTATAAATTGCCAGAGAATGGATAATGGATACATGACAAAAGACTATGCTTTTTAAAAATGTTTAACTTTAGTTAATTGTATTTAAAAATAACTGAACTTATTTACATTATTACTCTATGATAAATGATAATTTTTTTAGAATTGGGATGTAATATCAAGTTGTCATTTATTAATACTGATTATTACAGGATCGTGGTATATATTATCCTCTGCTAAATCAGCACATTATTTTTTGGGGGGGTGGGTACAGGGAGTTGAATTCAGGGGTACTCAACTGAGCCACATCTCCAACCCTATTTTGTATTTTATTTAGGAGATGGTCTCACTGAGTTGCTTAAGGCTTCACTAAGGTGCTGAGGTTGGCTTTGAACTTGTGATCCTCCTGCCTCAGCCTCCTTAGCACCACCACACCTGGTGATTTTTTAAGAAAATAATTTTTAAAATGTAATATCATCTCAGCTTTTCTGAAAAAAATTGTTTTGAATGAACAAGATGTTTTTCATATAACATTGGTTTTATTCAACAAATAATTACTGCTGCCTTCTTGGTAACAGGCCTTGAGTATAGTAAAACAAACACATCTGAAAATGTCATGATTTTCTTCAGTTCATCACCCAGTATAGGAAGGATAATGACTCATAGATGAACATGCACAAATCATAGAGTAATAACTTTGAAAAACAAAATAAAGCAAGATAAAAGATTTATTTGTGGCACACTATTCTTATAGTTAGTAAAGATCTCTCTGAGAGTTGTTATATTTCAGCAGAAAATAAACAACAATCTCCTTCATCTATTGAGTTGTACTGAGGAACTGAGTTCATATTAGTGATAATGGTGAAAGTAGATGCTGCCACTCTTCTTTGATTAATGAAGCGCATGCCGTTTTCCTGGAATGTGTATCCGTGCTGTTTCAGAGAAGATCCCAGGATCCTTAGATGCATCTCTTTCTTCCCAGTCTTTCTTCAGAAACGGGAACATTCTAATTTGCACATTTTAAGAATTTCTGGCACTTGGTGCCAAGAGGCAACAGTACTCATTTTTATTTGTTTTTTCTCCCACTTGAAATGTCTTACTTTTGCAGAAATAGAACATAAAGCCAAACAAAAGGCTCCCAAGATGATAAGAGAGACAATGATTTGAATTTCTGAACCATGACTTGCTTACAGCGCCAGAACAGTGTCCCATGAATCTTTTGAAGAATTTATAGTGGAAGGAAAGACTATTGACAAGCCTATAAGGATTTCCAGTGACCTCAGTAGAGGGAAAACTGAAGCCCAAATGAAGAATGACATACAAGTGGAGGAGGAGGAGGAGGAGGAGGAGGAGGAGGAGGAGGAGGAGGAGGAGGAGGAGGAGGAGGAGGAGAATCAGAAGAAGATGATGATTATTTCTGTATTGAAACAAGAGATATTTGAGATCATCTTTAAAGGATCTTAATAATTCCTTTTTTCTGATATTAAAATTGTCTGAGCTGTTTTTCTAATAACTTCTTTCAGAAGACTTTACTATCTGTTTATGTACTCAATTAGTATTTTTACACCAAAAAAGTAAAACATTTCCCACTATTCCCAAGAAGCAATTTTTACATACTGGGAAATAATACATGCCTAATTAAGGATGAATGCTACAAATTAAAAATTATATTCTTATGGTTGTATTTTGTGCATTTTCTACTATACATGTATCAAGATAATAGCCATTCTCAAAAAAAAAAAAAAAAAAGAGAGAAACAAACAAACCAACAAACAAAATGCATTAAGCCACATGTTAGCTTTGTTAAGGATTATCAAAATATGCTGTAAGGCTTCAGTTTAAACTATTGAGTTAAGAAAGTGTCTTCATTTACATAGCTTCTTGCTAGAACTTAATAATGGATGGAATTGAACATGAACTGAAGATTTATTATGAAGTAATGAAATGTTTTAGATTCAAGACTCCTTCAAGCATAAATTCACCTCCAATCTTACTAAAAACTCATTGTGTTAAAATAACCACAGGTAATCTCTTCTCTTAGTCTTCCTATTAACTCAATTAACTACCTGGATAATTTCATTCAAGTCATTTAACCTTAGGGTGTCTATAAAGATTTTCATCTAAATTTGAATTCCTTTGGAAATTCAAAGGAGTTATTCCTCCTGTTGCTGTTAGTATCAGCTTATTGTGGGACTGAGCACATAGATCTTTTTGTGTACTTTAGGCATAAAACTAAATCTTACATATTATGCCATTTGTGTCATATCCTCACCACTTTGTTAATTTTAATTTGTATCATGTTCATATTTTATTGCACCCAAAAGAAAATTCACTGGACAAAAGACACCAGAGTTGTATCAACCTAGCAAGTGTAATTTTTCTCTTAAGTGAATAAAATTAGTGCTGTTTTTTTTTTTTAATTTCATACTGCCCGTAGTTGCTAAATATTCATTTAAATGTATGTGACACATTTTCTATGTGTTAAGTCAAATGACTGGGAATCTAAATTTGAATTTATCAAATCAACTCTCCAGTTTGAAGATTAATGGCAGCCTCCTGTGGAAATATTCAATGATGGGTGCAAATAAATTTCAATGACTATACCTGCAATAAAAGTATTGTTAAGGATCAAAGTGTGTAAAATATCATTGTTACCATTGAAGTAACTTGTATGGAATAGGATGAAGTATTCCTGTTCAGATATCCAAAACCTGCCTTGGAATTCTGTCTAAATATTACATGTTAAGTTCAATAATTCCTTTATTAATGATAAAAACCTGAGTACCCAAGTCTCACTCATTATTATAAATCAATGTAATCATCTTAGTCATTACAATAAATGAATTATTTCTTCAAGATTCACTTTTCCCAAGATCCTGTGAAAATTGTAAAACAATGGAAAAAAAACTGATCTATCATTTGGAAACATAGCACAAATAGGTGCTAGGAACAATTCTTGCTTTGAATAAGGATGAAAAAAAATAAATTAAAGAACAATATTTTGGGCTGGGGATGTGACTCAAGCGGTAGCGCGCTCGCCTGGCATGCGTGCGGCCCGGGTTCGATCCTCAGCACCACATACCAACAAAGATGTTGTGTCCGCTGAAAACTAAAAAAATAAATAAATTTTAAAAAATTCTCTCTCTCTCTCTCTCTCTCTCTCTCTCTCACACACACATTCTAAAAAAAGAACAATATTTTATAAATCTCAGAAATTGTTACAAAAGTCATTACATCATACTCACTGAATTTTATTGTGTTTATCAGCTTTTTGTTGCTATGACTGAAATACCTTACAAGAACAACTTAAAGGGAACACGTTTATTTTGAACTTGAGGCAACGTAAGATATCCAACTGTGAGAGTATTGTAGAGAAAAGCATCTCAGTAGCAGAAAAAGAGAGATAGAGAGAAAAAAGGGAGGAGAGGATGTGTGTATGGGGAGACAGGTACAGTCTCAGTCATTACTCCAATGACATACTTTCTCCAGCCATGCCACACCTTCCCTCAAGTGATCACCAGCACTCCATTCAAATTATTAATTCGACAAATGGCTTAATCCACTTGGAGCTCTCATAATCCAATCTTTTCACCTCTGAAAAGTACCACATTTCCTAATACTTGAGCTTTTGGGGTGACACTCCTAGATCCAAACATAACATTACACGCTGGCACGGAAATCTTGTACCCATCTTACAATGGAAAGTGAGCTCAGTCAGTCTCCAAGAGTCCCTGCAATCTTAACAGTTTCATCATTGCTCAAAAGTACAGATATGATGTCTCCTCAGAGAGAGGATGTAAACTCTCAGCAATGAGTCCCTGTAAAATAAAAAGCAAGTTACATGCTTGCGATTTTCAATGGCACAGAGAGAACATTCCCATTCTAAAAGGAAGGAATGGAGCATAGAGAGAAGTGGTTGAAGCAAAGCAAGACTGAAATCCATTTGGGCACATGTGTCCTATAACTCCACATCTAACATCCAGGACATACAGTGGCTTAGGACTTAGGAAGTCTTGGCCCTTTAGCCTTACTGACTATATCCCACATGAGCCCTCATTCAGCCGGACTCTGCTCTCTGCCTCTTGCTTTTCTTGGCAGATGACTTCCACCAACCTGGTATCTCCTGATTCCTATGGCCTTCAATCCAGCTCAGCTACTTGTAGCTACTTTCCTTCAGAATCCAGCAGACTCATTTATTATTTTGCCTGCATATTAAAGTCATTTCATTGGCAGATCTTATATTGTCAAGAGTTTCAGAAATATTAACTTTTAAAAATTCAGAGCATTTAAAAATTTCATAGTAACATTTTAGGATTAGGAAACATATCTTTTGTTTGTTTGTTTGTTTTGGTTTTACAACCATGACAACTAATTTATAGTAAGCCACATATTAAACCTTGAACAGAACAGACTGCAAAAATATAAAAGAAAACAAAAAAGCTTAATTTTTATATGATATGTTCATTAAATAGAGTAGTAAATAGTAGGAATCATCACCCTCATTCTGCTTTAACATTAACAATGACACCAATGTCCATATAAAAGTCTTCAGTGGTTTTCCTCAGAAAACTTCTGAGACCTTTTGAACACTGAGAAACAATTTAAATAGATTCAATTCCCATTTAAGAGTACAGTGTGGATCCTTTGAGTGAATTCCCCAGGAGCATTTTTCAGAATATAGTCAATTTGTTTTATTCTGTAATGATGTGTAAAAAGTAACAAAGTATGATCATACTTGCTATGATTTCAGCATTTCAGCAACCTTTGGAATTTAAGTAAAACTTGCTATTTGGCTGATTCTCATTAAGTGCTGTACTACGGGCCACCTAGTGTATCAATCAAATATATTGATGAGTCATGTAAAACTAATAAAAATAAAGCCAGGATGGTAAAAAATTACCAGATCTCCCATCACTAGTTAATTTTAGCTTACTTGCTATAGTGAGAATAATTTTAACACTATTTTTTACTATTTCTCATCAATTTTATTGAAGATTAATTTGTGTACAAAAATCTTTATTTAAACTGTGCAACTTAATAGACATTGATAACTTTATAGTCCTCCGCAGCAAATACCTTACAGTCCTCTGTTTCAAATACCTTACATTTCTAATACCCTCCCTCCAACAGTTCCTCATAGCTTTATTACAACATCCCTCCCTCTATCTTAGACCATGACAATGAATGACCAGCTTCTTATCATTATAAATTAGTTAACTTTTAAATGTATTACTTTATTTTGGCTTCTTTAATTCAGTGTGATGCTGAGATTCATCAAACACTTCCCATGTAACATGTATTGTTTTATTTGCTGGGAATTAATCTATTGAAGGACATAATATGTTGTATTCAACCATTTATTCATTAACAGACATTTAAAAATTTTCCAGTTATTGACAATCTTGAATTTTGGGGCTGCATATACTCTTGTATACATCTTTGTGTAGACCTGTTTTATTTACTCTAGATGAGTATCTAGGAGTGGAATGACCAAGGCATAAAGTAGAAACACCTTTAACTTATTTATAAAAATATCAAGACATTTAATGAGGTGGTTATACAATTTTGCATCTCTGGTGACATATGAGCATTACATTTAATCCAAGTCCTCACCAAATATTTGATCATGCTAGAAGTTACCCAGGATAATCTCATTTTAGTTTTAATTTACATGTTCCTTATTTTGATTTTTGCTGGGCAGCTTTTCATGTGCTTCATGGTTTGCAATACATTTATTTTATATAATGCCTTTGGTGATAATTGCCCATTTTATTCAGTTATTTCCATCCTAAAGTTGAGATGTTTACAGCCCTTATATATTTTTTCTATAAGTCTTTTCTCAATTATATGTGCTGAAAATATATCTTCCATTAGGTAGCTTTCATTTTTATTAAATTTTTATCTGGAGGTAAATTTTGGCTTTTTTATGAGGATTATGTTATGTTTTGTGTTAGTATTGATTATGGTGTGAAATGAAGGTCAATGTCTTTTACATCTCACATAGATATATCTTACATGGATACTGAGCTGTTCAAACATTATTTAGAAAGATTTTCTTTTATCTTTGAGTTGATATTTTGGTTGAAAATCAATTGACCATTATATGTGACTTTATCTTTGAATCATTTATTGTTTTCTACATATTCATAATGCCTTAATTACTGAAACCATGGTTATAGTTTAAAATTTAAAATATTATTCTTTACTTTAAAAATTGCTCTAGGTAGCTTGATTGTCATTTTATATGCAAATGGTGCTATTTTTATTGACTTTGCTTTAGACCTACAATCTACTCTTGCTTTTTTAGAGTCAGCCATTTTAGTAATAAGTAATAATAAGTTTTCTGATCTTTGAACATAGTTTATCCCACCATTCATTAGGTCACTCAACATTTTATTAGCAATATTGTACAGTTTTCAGTTTCAAGATCTTTCAAGCCCTTAGTAAAATATAAATCTAAATAAATCTGTGTTGGCACTAATGTTAATACGACTTTAAAAAGTGACTCCATGTCAATATCTTAAAATGTTATGCCCACTTACCTTTACAATTCTTTGAGATTTACAATATGTGTGGTATAGAAAAGAATGCAGACTTATTAATTTGATGGTTAAATTCAATTATGAGGAGCCTAAGGTGTATGTGTATTGTCTCAATTCAAAAATGATGATGATACAAATAATTTGTTCATTAAATTGTGATGATGAACTTAGATTCCACAGTATAGAAACAATATTACTGTGTTTAATATCCTTATATGCAAATGCAACAAGGAGCCTTTTCTATATCACTTCCATAGAAGTTGGAAATGCACTTTTTTATTTCATGAAATGATTCCTATCACTGCCAGCATAGCACTCTCTCTCCTTCACATTCTGTATATACTATCTTTATAGCTGTTTGAAAAAAAAAAATTAGATAACTATCCAACTGCAGAAATGCTCCCTTTGGTCTTTGATTCATAATACACTTTTCCAGCTTTGATCATTTCTGCTGAATATATTCATCTAAGCAAGTATTTTAAAATAATCTTACAAAATTGATTTTAATGCCAATAGTTTATGAAACCAAGAAGTATAAAAGACAAATCATAGTATACATAATAGAAACTAAACCTTAGCCCTTTGAACCAATCGTTGATGGAGAAAATAACAAAGCATTTTCACTGCTTTTATAGATTGCTTCTTTTGAAGCAACAATGAATTGAACCATTAAAAAGTAAAATAGTCCATTGAACTAAAAAGTAAACAATGAATGGGAAAACCAATACCTAAGGAAAAAACATGTTTTCCAATCTCTGCTTTTATGCCTGCTTTTTCATTTAATAAATGATGAAAAACTGAACTCTAAACATAAGTGCCACGAGGGTTACAACACTGATGCATTACACTGATGTGCATATCAGTAGAAGTCACAAAATGTTGTTTTAAAAATAAAATACATGAGATAACAATTAAACAGCAAGTGGGAGGACAATGAGAGAGAAAAATCAACTCTATCATTATTATGTTATGCTAACCTGATTATGTAATTTCTTTTCTAACGAGACAATTTGTTTCTCTGCTTTTCAATTTACTTGGCAAGGAAATGCTAAAATATGAGGAGACCACTCATTTTTACAGTTTATCATTAATTTGAGTCTTTACTGGATCCTTCTTAGACATCTTCAAACCCTGGTGTGTGCCCCTGTGTATGTGTGTGTGTGTGTGTGTGTGTGTGTGTGTGTGTGTGTGTGTGAGAGAGAGAGAGAGAGAGAGAGAGAGAGAGAGAGAGAGAGAGAGCAAGCACTAGATAATAAAGGTCCATAGCTTCTTCTGGGTCCCTACCACATTCAGGTCAGAAGCAAAGCGAATTCACAGGATCTGAAACCTCACACTCTGGGTTCCAGCTTCTGCTTCCTCTTGCTATCCATATCTTATTTTTTTTTTATCCTAATGCTTGTCTTGTAGTATTGAAGCTTTAGAATCCACCTGTCAGAAGACATGATCCTTACAGAGACTGCTTACTTGGTTCCCACAGTTGCCTTACTTCAGTTCTTAGAAATTTCTCATTGAACCCTAACAGAGATACTATACTTAACTAATCTTACCCCACAAATAAACCAGGATGAATAAATGTATAGCATTTTTATGCAACTACTGAGTACAGTTGAAAACCTTTGGAATAATTACTTTATTATATATATGACTAATTAGTTGAAGAAAAATGGAAGCATGTTTCCTTTTATTTTTCTTCTACACAGATATTTTACAATATCTAATAGTTTATATAAATTTTTACAGTATCTAACTCTATATGGTATGGCATAGATATGCATTTTAACCAATAAAAGTAATTATTCCAAAGGTTAATAGTTGAATTAATTATTCAAAAGCTTAATAGTGTTATTTAATGGACTGATTGGAGCTTATTGACTAAAACTTGTAAGAATTAAACTTTGAATGGTTACAGAAAATATAGCTTCTCCTTCTCTTCTTAAAGAATATGTTATCAATTTTGGTCATTCTGTTTCCCTAAAGGAGATAGCATTGTTTTGCTTTCATATTGAATTTGAAAGAGGCCCATTGAAAAACAAGATTAATTTGGGCATGATTTACTCTCAAGAAGTATTCAGACTTTAGTACCATTAAATCTTATCAAAACAGTTCCCTGTAGAAGGATAAACTCTGAAATTGAGCCAGAATTTTAAAAGTCTTTAGATTGGAGGAAACAGAACAAAAGGAACCATCTAAGTGTCCCTTGGCTGAATCATATCTTCTCTTCTCTGTCCTAGTTTTATTTTTTTTATTTTTTTTTATTGGTCGTTCATAACATTACATAGTTCTTAATACATCATATTACACGGTTGATTCACGTGGATTATGAACTCCCGCTTTTACCCCGTATACAAATTGCTCTATCACATCAGTTTCCCTTCCATTGATTGACATATTGCCTTTCTAGTGTCTGATGTATTCTGCTGTCTGTCCTATTCTCTACTATCCCCCCTCCCCTCCCCTCCCCTCCCCTCCCCTTTTCTCTCTCTACCCCTTCTACTGTAAATCATTTCTTCCATTTGTATTATCTTGTCTTGCCCCTCCTTTCCTCTTATATGACATTTTGTATAACCCTGAGGATCGCCTTCCATTTCCATGCAATTTCCCTTCTCACTCCCTTTCCCTCCCACCTCTCATCCCTATTTAATGTAAATCTTCTTCTCAAGCTCTTCGTCCCTACCCTGTCCTTGTTTACTCCCCTTATATCAAAGGAGTCATTTGGTATTTGTTTTTTAAAGATTGACTAGCTTCACTTAGCATAATCTGCTCTAATGCCATCCATTTCCCTCCAAATTCTATGATTTTGTCATTTTTTAATGCAGAGTAATACTCCATAGTATATAAATGCCACATTTTTTTTTATCCATTCATCTATTGAAGGGCATCTAGGCTGGTTCCACAGTCTTGCTATCGTGAATTGAGCTGCTATGAACATCGATGTAGCAGTGTCCCTGTAGCATGCTCTTGTTAGGGCTTTAGGGAGTAGACCGAGAAGGGGAATAGCTGGGTCAAATGGTGGTTCCATTCCCAGCTTTCCAAGAAATCTCCATACTGCTTTCCAAATTGGCTGCACCAATTTGCAGTCCCACCAGCAATGAACAAGAGTGCCCTTTTCCCCGCATCCTCTCCAGCACTTATTGTTGTTTGACTTCCTAATGGCTGCCAGTCTTACTGGAGTGAGATGGTATCTTAGGGTAGTTTTGATTTGCATTTCTCTGACTGCTAGAGATGGTGAGCATTTTTTCATGTACTTATTGATTGATTGTATGTCCTCCTCTGAGAAGTGTCTGTTCAGGTCCTTTGCCCATTTATTGATTGGGTTATTTGTTATCTTATTGTCTAATTTTTTGAGTTCTTTGTATATTCTGGTTATTAGGGCTCTATCTGAAGTGTGTGGAGTAAAGATTTGTTCCCAGGATGTAGGCTCCCTGTTTATCTCTCTTATTGTTTCTTTTGCTGAGAAAAAACTTTTTAGTTTGAGTAAGTCCCATTTGTTGATTCTATTTGTTAACTCTAGCGCTATGGGTGTCCTATTGAGGAATTTGGAGCCCGTTCCCACAGCGTGTAGATCATAACCAACTTTTTCTTCTATCAGATGCCATGTCTCTGATTTAATATCAAGCTCCTTGATCCATTTTGAGTTAACTTTTGTGCACGGCGAGAGATAGGGATTCATAGTCCTCGAAACACTGGCCAGAGCAATTAGGCAGACGAAAGAAATTAAAGGCATAAAAATAGGAAAAGAAGAACTTAAATTATCACTATTTGCAGATGATATGATTCTATACCTAGCAGACCCAAAAGGGTCTACAAAGAAGCTATTAGAGCTAATAAATGAATTCAGCAAAGTGGCAGGATATAAGATCAACATGCATAAATCAAAGGCATTCCTGTATATCAGCGACAAATCCTCTGAAAGGGAAATGAGGACAACTACTCCATTCACAATATCCCCCCAAAAAATAAAATACTTGGGAATCAACCTAACAAAAGAGGTAAAAGATTTATACAATGAAAATTACAGAACCCTAAAGAAAGACATAGAAGAAGACCTTAGAAGATGGAAAAATATACCCTGCTCATGGATAGGCAGAACTAACATCATCAAAATGGCGATATTACCAAAAGTTCTCTATAAGTTCAATGCAATGCCAATCAAAATCCCAACAGCATATCTTGTAGAAATCGATAAAAGAATCATGAAATTCATATGGAATAATAAAAGACCCAGAATAGCAAAAACAATACTAAGCAGGAAGTGTGAATCAGGCGGTATAGCGATACCAGACTTCAAACTATACTACAGAGCAATAGTTACAAAAACAGCATGGTACTGGTACCAAAACAGGCGGGTGGACCAATGGTACAGAATAGAGGACACAGTAACCAATCCACAAAACTACAACTATCTTATTTTTGATAAAGGGGCTAAAAGCATGCAATGGAGGAAGGATAGCATCTTCAACAAATGGTGCTGGGAAAACTGGATGTCCTAGTTTTATTAAGCTCTAAAAATAAGAGCCTGATAAGACGCATTGCTACAACTAGCACCTTCTCTCCAGTACAACTAACTACCAAAGGTGATTAGCGTCCACCCCAATTATTTAGCCTTAAATACCAGGTAGGTGTGGACTGGGACCTCTGGATTTCCAGGGCTGGCAGCGGTACCTGCTTCTGCAGTGCTGAGGGTTAAGGCAGCACTGATGGAGACTTGCTCCTGGCACAGCATGACGTCATTGAGCAGGGGGCTAGCTTCATTAAGGCCTGAGATGAGGTGCTGCAGCAGCTTCAGGAAGACTTCAAGATGCAGAATAAATTTGTCTTTATTCTGGGTGCCAGCAGGGAAACCAGCAGAGTGCTCTTAAAAGAAATCCTGGAACAGAACCTGTTTTCCAGGGTCACTCTGGCCTGAGGAAGCTCACCTTCGAGAAGGAAGCTTATAAAAGTTACATGCATACACTGCTTGTGGGACTGCAAATTGGTGCAGCCAATATGGAAAGTAGTATGGATATTTCTTGGAAAATTGGGAATGGAAACACCATTTGACCTAGCTATCCCACTCCTCAGCCTATAACTAAAGGACTTAAAAACAGCATACTACAGATACACATCCATATCAATGTTTATAGCAGCACAATTCACAATAACTAAACTGTGGGACCAAACTTGATGCCCTTCAGTGGATGAATGGATTAAACAAATGTGGCACCTATACACAATGGAATTTTACTCAGAAATAAAATAGAATAAAATCATGGCATTTGCAGGTAAATGGATGAAGTTAGAGAAGACAATGCTAAGTGAACTTAGCCAATCCCAAGAAACCAAATGCCAAATGTTTTCTTTGATATAAGAAGGCTGATTCATAGTGGGATAGGAAGAGGGAATATGGGAGGAATAGAGAAACTCTAGGTAAGGCAGAGGGGTTGGAGGGGAAGGAAGGCGGCATGGTGTTATTAATGATGGTGGAATGTGATGATCATTATTATCCAAAGTTGAAGACATGAATCGGTGTGAATACACTATGTATACAACCAGAGATATGAAAAATTGTGCTCTCTCTATATAATAAGAATTGTAATCATTCTGCTGTCACATATAAATTTTAAAAAATAATTTTAAAAACAGGAAAATCAAGGGAATGAATCAAACATTTAATGCCTTTCCTGTAAGAACTCTGTCTCTGGGCAATCAATAGTTGACAGGAAGTGTCTGTTTTCAGAGGGGTTCTAATTAATAAATGAAAAAGACATTAAAAAATATGCATCAAGAAGTGGTGGACTTTGAAAAATTGGAAAACTAAGGTGTCTTACAAAGTCATGATGTTGGAATCTGTTGCCTGAATACCACCAGAAACAAAGCTGGGATGGAGGGATTTGTTTGTGTTGACTGAAATCTCATGCTGAAGTCTGCAGAGCTGGAAAAAGCTGAATGGTGCAAATATTTCAACTTGCTGTCCTCTACAGGAGCTGATAAGTCGAGCAATTTTTTTATATTTACAAGTTAATTGAGAAGTAGAAGCCAGGGTTGGGGAATTAAAATTTGATCTCCACTCAGTATTTAGGCCTGGAGTTTTGTCATGTGGTAGGTAAGAATCTCACCCAGGTGAATGGTTAGAAATTCTTAGGCTCCTCACTAGAGTCTGGGGCCAGTGGACACTCAGTGTCTGTGGTGACTGTGGCTACACCAAGTGACTAAAAGACGGAACTTCTGGACAACAAGGCCATCCCTGACCCAGCCTGAGAAAAACTCATGGTGTTCTCAGGCCATGACCACACTGGAGAAACTTTTGACCGCATGCTTCACTAAATCTGTAATTTCAGGGCCTCAAAAGAATTTGTGTGCTTTACCTTTGTCGTAGATCCGATCGGGACATGACTTTGCTCTGCATTGGTAGCTCAGGGCCTGGATGTACATGTAGATCACTCAGGGAACTTATGAGAAGTAGAGATTTATAGGCCCTGTTTCAAACCCTCTGAATCAGAACATGGCGGGAGTGGGCATAGGAATCTCCAGTTGGTTTTGCTTAAAATTCCTCTGATGGTTATTATGCCATGGATTGGGAGGCAGCTTTGAAACACTCCTCTGCAGTCACAACAGCAGTGTAAACCCTATATGCCGTTCAGAGGAGTGCTGTGCTAAAATTGTTGCCATCCTTGTTCTAATTAAGAGCATATAACTGTGTAAGTTGACGTTGTGCCTTTCTACTACTTTAGAACAGGTAATAAAAAATTAACAGTTTTTATAGTTCACAAGAGAACTAAGTAGGGCAATGAAAATAAATGCACAAATCCTGGGTACCTCTTCAATGGTTCAAAAATATTAGCTGTACTAGGGGTGATGTGCAGCTTTTTGGCCAATGCAGTGATATAACAACAGCTACTGTTTATCAAATGCTGGCTACGTTCCAGTCCTTATGTGCATCATCATGCTTTAACCCTCCAAACAATCCTTATAAAGGATATTGTCATTGAAAAAAAAAAAAGAAAGAAAAGAAAAGAAAAGAAAAGAAAAAAGAAAGAAACTCAGCTCAGCAGAAAGTGATGAAAACCATAGACAGGCTTACTCTCCACTCTTCTCCTTTCCTGCTCCAACCTCCCTCTGACTTTTATCCCTTGCTGTTCTCAAATATAGGATCTGTTCCGTCTCCAGAATACAATAAGAGGAATGTTGAGGCAAACTTAGAAGTGGAGGGCTGGGGATGTGGCTCAAGCGGTAGCGCGCTTGCCTGGCATGTGTTCAGCCCAGGTTCGATCCTCAACACCACAAACAAACAAAGATGTTGTGTCCGCCGAAAACTAAAAAAAAAATAAATAGATATTAAAATTCTCTCTCTCTCTCTTTAAAAAAAAAAAAAAAAAAAACTTAGAAGTGGAATTTTACATTTTGGAAAAGAAGGAATCAATCTAACATGAAGAAGGAAAGACATTAAATGCAGATAGGTAATTTAATCAATTAAAAGTTGACATTTTAATTAAGTAACACATTAAAAGTAAAAACAAGCATATGCGCGCACTGCTCGAGCATATATATACACACACACACATGCACACACACATATACACACATATATCCCAACAACAGCAAAGGCGAGTTAATCCTGTAAGTGGATCTTATTCCTTTAACTGCAAGAAAAAAGGTATTCTTATTTCTTTAACTGCAAGAATAAAGGTATTTAGCTCAGTATTCAGACCATAGTTAAGAATCTCAAAGTTTTACCATTCAGACTCCCACTTGTCCCTGAAACCAGGACACTCAACATAAGCTATGAACACTACAGAAACAAATGCATTCCAGCTAGATAGACACTACTTGGGACCAGAGTTTAAGTGATCTGCTTACAGAGAATATCAGAATATTCTGTCATATTTTATCACTCAAATAAATTGAAGTTATGCTATGTTTAAAAGGAATGATCAGTAATTGTGAAATATCAGGTATCCAGAAATAAATCTTTAAATCTTTAAATATATTAAATATTTAAAAATACATATAAGGGGCTGGGATTGTGGTTCAGTGGCAGAGCACTTATCTCGTGTGTGTGAGGCACTGGGTTCGATCCTCAGCACCACATCAAAATAAATAAATAAAATAAAGGCATTGTGTTTATCTACAACTAAAGAAATATTTTAAAAGATACATTTAAAAATGAGCTAACATGGCAACTCTTAGGATAAAGTAAAAATATTTTCAAGTTGGATTGGCTCAAGAAAGATTTTTAAAAATCAATGGATTTAAATCGATATTTCAAAAATGAATGTATGCGAATGGCAATTCACTAAAGGATGATGTCATATTCATTAAATTGATAAAGATATATTCAAGAATGGCTATTGCTAAAATTAAATTTACAGATAAAAAAAGCAAAATTTATCATAAAAATAAATTGAAATAAGGCAATTAAAAACAAGAAAATTAGAAAAATATTTTTTAAATGTGGCCAAGGGGAAAAATTAGTACAGATTTTAAAAAGTATAATCAGAAAACGATTTTACAGTTTTGTCATAATGTAAAATACACCTTGTAACAATTTACCTCAGTGATAAATACCAATTTGTAAAAAATATTTCCAACTTTTAAATAACGATTGTTTTAATATTCAGAATACAAAGTGAATTTTGAATTAAAAAGTAACAAGCCCTCAGATGGTAGTAAATTAAATAATAATACTGATAGAATTAACAATAAAGCTGCCTATTTTACATATTATCTTATTATATCTATCATTATCATACCTTAATCATATCAACTTATTTAATTCTCATATCAAAAATATGTTGTAATTATTGTCATTGTCACCATTTGGGAGTTCGCCACTAGTACTGTATACATTTTTTTTTTTAATCTCTGCATTTTCCTCTGGGAGTCCACCATGGTGACCAGTTGTGTCAAAAGCTTCCACATGGCTCATGCTGTTGTGAGTGTCACATCTGAAACCATGATTTGTCCTTCTTCCTTCTCACAAGCTCTCTGACACGTCAGAATGGAATGGCTGCAGGAACACAAGAGACACACATGGATAACCTCTAAATGAGGAGCTTTTCCCATGTGTAGACTGGGGTGATCAAACACTGGATAAACACCTCATTCCAGAAAGCACAGAAGAGCGAGTGCCAGAGACACACAGAAAGGTGAGTGTATGAAATAAAGTGAAATGACAGGTGAAGATCAGGACATGTAGAGAATTTGCAGATTCTGAAAATAGAGATTAGACATTCCTTGCAGACATCATCAGGTCTGTGTTTTATCAAAGACAATATTGTTGAGTTTGTGTTTTATATATGGGTGAAGAAGATTCTAAGAGGACTTAGAGAAAGAAAAATGCAAGACTGAATTAGGGAGAATAGATAACAAACTATAATGTATAATATTTGGAAGTGATATAAATGATAAAAACACAGGGAATTAGAAAGATTCAGATGATGAGACTATTCAAAGAAACAAAAGAATAAATATATACAGATGGAAATAACTATGAATTAATACTTTAAAAAACATTCATTTTGTTATTTTCTACAAATAATTTGAATAATAATAATAATAATAAATTATATAATGCCTATTTAAATAGCAAATTTTTGTATGATATGACTGAAATATTTTCTCTGTCTTTTTGTCTTTATTCCCTTCTTCTCTTTTTTTCTTGCTTTCTCACTTCCTTAATTGCTTGTGGTCTGACCTAATGAACATCTGAACTTTACGATAACAAGTATATGAAATTCAGTGTCAACTCAGTGTTACTTGGAAAATACAAAAGCTAACTCTAATCTTGAAATTCAGTTATTGTTTTTGATATATTTATCAACTTCATCCATGTGAAATGAGATTTAAATTGTACAATGTTCCTACTTTGAGCTACTATAATTCCTCAAGTGATGTAATCATCATTATGTGGTATTTGAATGCTCTTTTATTTTAAAGAAATAGAAAAATAAGAATATTTTCAGCTAACAGAAATTGTAAGCAAATACCTAAATGCTTAAGCATGCATTTTTACATATTCATGAACACAAGCACCCGCCCGTGCCGCAAACTGCCCGGCCCCGGGCCGGCTGAGTCCCGCTCCTGCTGCCGAGCACTGCCTGCGGCACCCCTGCTGAGCGATTCCCTGCTGAGCTGTCAGTGCACGCGGGCTTGCAATCTTGCAACCCGGTTGGGCACAAAAACACAAGCCAGTCAAACTGAGACAAAGTTTTATTTAGAGAGAGGCCGTGTGCGTCCCCTAACAGGTGGGTCCGCCACGTGTGTGTTCTACCTGAGCCGGGGGGTTTCCCCTTCCCCCGGAACACCCTCCTACCATCCTTTCCCAACCAATGGGAACTCTCCCATTATAAGAGTGACATGAGTAACCTGAGTCCTGAAAATGGGCCCAGCTAGACAGCATGAGTCCAATTACCATATGAATGTGAATTGCTGGCTGGCAGTCATAAAATCCAAAGGTGCCTGTATCAATATTTTTGCTGTGGCTCCTAACATCTGCCCCCTTCTGTTTAAATAAACAACAGGCAAATGTGGCTAGGGACCGTGCCTGTTAGGTATGTCCAATTCACATATGGTTCTTACCCGTCATGGGAAAACTGACCTTATTGCGTCAGTCTCCTGGCTTAGGTTGATACCACTGTAACCGAATCATACCCGTCACTGACTACCGGTCCAGTACATAGCCATACCTGTGTAATAGGCCTATGCACCAGTGGGGGGGTGAGGTTCTTGCCTCACCTCTGTTGGCCCCCAAATTTAACCTTGGTGCCAGTGGGGGGGTGAGGTTCTTGCCTCACCTCTGTTGGCCCCCAAAATTAGACCATCACTAGCAGAAGGGAGAAAGACGCAGAATTGCCACGACACCAAGCCAATTGACGGCTCCTATGGAAACACTGGTGACACATCGGCTAAGATATTTAGCACTACCAGTTCGCTGTATCAACAAATAGAACACAATGCATACAGGTGATACATAGTCCAGACAAGTTGTGTAAGCAGTTCAAAGTGGAGGAGTCTATCAATATGTCCATTTCCTCCCAAGGTAAATTAAGTCCTTGATTGAGCAGTTCAAATTGGAGGAGTCTATCAATATGTCCATTTCCTCCCAAAGTAAATTAAGTCCTTGATTGAGCAGTCTTATTGAGTTATTTTGATTGATGTATCAATTTATACAGTTTATAGTGATAGCTATCATAAAAGTTGTAGTTTGGTCTTAGTCTTCACCAGCACTGGGATGGAGATGGGAATTATGGCCATGTTGCTAAAGAGACATTATCCTGAACAGAATTATGAAATATAATGAAAAGGAAAGGTGAAAGTAAACAAACATATCTGTTAACCACCTTTAAAAACAAAACTTAATAACAGCTGTTTACCTAAAGTAAATTAAACCATATAAGTCACGTGACTAAATTTTTTTTTTGAATACTTGTATCTATTTATACATGAGCACTCCTTATAAATGAAATATGGACATACACACATACAGACATACAACACAAAACAGCATACATAACATAGAACATATAAGACAATAGTAAATAAAGGCCTTGTAGCTATAGCTAGGTGAAATCTCCATTGCAATGTTTAAAAACTTTACAGTTAAAAAAAATAAATAAATAAATAAAACACAGTCAAAAAAATAAAACTGATCAGAAAAACATTAACCTAGGTTTATATGAGCTTAAAAAATAAGGTAAAATAAAATAAAATAAAATAGAACTTTATGATGTGGGAAAAATGCAAATAATAAAATAGATATTGAAAAAGGCACCGTGGTAAATCACTGTCGCAGATGCAAGAATAGCCAGGCTGGAACTCTGGATATCAGCTGTTATGGATTTGAGTCAAATCATCTTCTTTTTCTGTAGAAATTGTTTTAGTTAATCTCTCTGGAATCCAAATTGGTTGCTGTTCCTCCTGTGGAAAAACACAGACGGAGCCCCGACTCCAGACTATTACTGGGTCCGGACCTTTCCATTGTCCTGTTAGAATATCTTTCCAAAGTACCTTAGGCTTATGTACATTTTTCGGATACATATGTCTTTCCGCAGCACTAAGTCCTGATGAATCCAAATTTAGAAAGTTTAGAGTAAAAAGGGTTATTTTAAGTTTATCTTTGGGGGATATATACCCCTTACTAATTCCCTCCCTTTGCTTTAATAAGTACATTTTTATAGTTTGATGAGCTCTTTCAACTATGCCTTGTCCCTGTGGGTTGTATGGGATTCCTGTTATATGAGTAATGCCAAATGATGAGCAAAATTGTTTAAAAGACTTGGAAGTGTAACCAGGGCCATTATCAGTTTTTAACTGTTTAGGAACACCCACAGTGGCAAAATTTTGTAAGCAATGAGCTATAACATCTTTAGTTTTTTCTCCGGGATGAAGGGAGCCCATCAAAAATCCAGAAGAAGTATCAACTGTAACATGTAAATATTTTAATTTTCCAAATTCTGGCAAGTGTGTGACGTCCATCTGCCAAATATGGTTAGGTATCAGTCCTCTAGGATTGACTCCAAGATTAACTTGTGGCAAAAATGTCACACAATTTTGACATTGTTTTATTATATGTCTGGCTTGTTCTTTAGTTATTTTAAAACGTTTTTGTAAAGTATTAGCATTGACATGGAACCTTTTATGAAAATTTATAGCTTCTTCTATTGTGGAGAAAATATGTATGTCATGTGTAGATTTATCTGCTAGTTCATTACCCAAACTAAGGGCTCCAGGCAATCCTGTATGTGCTCTGATATGTCCTATAAAGAATGGATCCTTTCTATCCCAGATTAGACTTTGTATAGCAGAAAACAAAGAGAAAACAGTAGAGGAAGGAGAAATCCTACCAGCATCTTCAAGAGATACGATAGCATTAACTACATACTGACTATCAGAAAATAAATTAAATGTAGAATCTTTGAACATCATAAAAGCTTGCAATACTGCATTGAGCTCTACCTTTTGAGCTGATTGTTTGGGTACTAAAAATGTAAAAGTTTGATCAGGAGTAACTACTGCTGCTGTACCATTGTTTGACCCATCAGTGAATATATTTGGAGCATTTATGATAGGGGTTTTTCTTGTCATTTTTGGAAAAACTATAGGATGCTTAGACCAAAAAGACAACAAAGGATTAGATGGCAAGTGATTATCAAATGCAACACTAGATTTACACATGATTATTGCCCAAGTATTTAACTCATTAGCTAACTCATCAATTTCATCCATAGTATATGGAGTAATAATTTTATTGGGAGAAATCCCAAACACTCCTTTTGCTGCTTTTATTCCTTTGAGTATTAATTGCCCTACAGCCTCAGGATATCTAGTAAGAATAGTATTAGGAGAATAAGATAAATGTATCCATAATAATGGACCTTCTTGCCAAAATACCCCTGTAGGAATATTTTTTGTCGGTAGTACAATAAATAATAAAGGCAAACTTATATCAATTCTATCCAAATGCATATTTTCCATATATGTTTCAATGATTTTTAATGCGTTTCTAGCTTCAGGCGTTAACATGCGGGGTGAATTTGGATCTGATGGACCCTTTAGAATATCAAATAAAGGTCCTAATTCTCCTGTTGGTATGCCTAGATAAGGCCTTATCCAATTTATATCTCCCAATAACTTTTGAAAGTCATTAAGTGATTTGAGTTGATCTACTCGTATTTGAATTTTTGGTGGACGGACCATGGTTGAGGATAATAGAACTCCTAAATAATTAATTGGAAGATTTAATTGTACTTTATCTATTGCTATCTCTAGATTATAATTTTTTAATAAGTTTGTAAGCGTGGCATAACATTCTAGCAATGTGTTTTTATCTTTATGTGCCATTAACACATCATCCATATAGTGAAATATCTGTAGTTCAGGGTTTTGATTTCTAAGTGGCTGGATTGCTTTATCAACATAAATTTGGCACAAAGTTGGGCTGTTAGCCATCCCTTGAGGGAGTACTTTCCATTCATATCTCTGATCAGGACCTTCATGATTCAGTGCAGGGATAGTAAATGCAAAATGCGGACTATCCTCGGGATGAATTGGAATTGAGAAGAAACAATCTATAATATCTATAGCTAGAACATGCCAGGTTTTTGGTAGAGCAGACAATTGGGGAATCCCTGATTGAGCAGGTCCCATAATAACCATCTCATTATTGATGGCTCTTAAATCTTGTAATAATCTCCATTTACCAGATTTCTTTTTAATAACAAAAATGGGAGTATTATGGGGAGATACGGAAGGTTGTATATGTCCTTCCACTAATTGCTGTTTGACCAGATCATGGGCTACTTGTATCTTTTCTTTAGTTAGGGGCCACTGAGGAACCCACACTGGTCTTTCTGATTTCCAAGTAATTTTGATTGTCTCAGTGGCCCTTTTTGAAAACCCAATCCATGTTTATCTATCTCTTGATCTACTTGAATTGGTGCTGTTATATCTTGTTCTTGATCTCTTAATCTCTTTTCTTTTCTAAAGCCTTGTTTTGCCCTAGTAGTGGGCACGTTAGGATTGACGTTATTTGTTAATGTCAATCCTAATTGATCTAGGACGTCTCGTCCCCATAAATTTATGGGGAGATGGTCCAATACATAGGGCTGTATAGTTCCTTCACATCCTTCAGGATCCCTCCAATCTAATACCATTGCACTTCTATGGGGATTAGTTGCCACTCCTAGGCCTCTAAGCGTTTGGGTCGCTTGCTGTAATGGCCAATGTTTAGGCCATTCCTGGCGAGATATGATGCTGAGGTCAGCGCCTGTGTCCAGCAGTCCATTAAAATCATGCCCTTGAATATTTAATTTTAGCATAGGGCGAGAATCTAAATTTAAAGATAGCATAGCCCAATCTACACCTGTGGAGCCTAATCCCTTGGAACCTCTTTCTACATTACAACTGGAAAATTTATCATGTAGGCTTGGTATTATTAATAACTGTGCTATTCTATCTCCTGATGAAATTACTGATATACCTCTTGGAGAACTAGCTATAATTTTTATTTCACCCTCATAATCGGGATCAATTACCCCAGGACTTATCATAAGTCCTTTAAGTGTAGAAGAACTGCGTCCTAATAATAAGCCTACTGTTCCCTGGGGAAGAGGTCCTTTTACTCCTGTGGGAATGATTTGAACTCCCATCTCTGGAGTTAATACTGCTCTGGCAGAGGCACAGATGTCCAACCCTGCGCTCCCTCTAGTCTGTCTGATGAGGGATCTAATGGATAATGCGTCCTGGGCACCACCTTGATGGTGCTGCTGGGTTCCTCCATTGCCCCGTATATTTGTGGTTTTGGGCCCCAGGGCATTGGGCCCTCCAATTCGTTTTTTGACAACGGGGCCTGATGCCTTTCTCCACGATATCGTGGGTAGACACTTGGTCTTTGTCCATTTTTTGATAACGGAATACCCTCTATGGTGGTTTGAGAATGGCATTCATTAGCCCAATGTCTCCCTCTATGGCATCGTGGGCAAATACCCGGGATTCTACTCTTTTGATATCTAGCTTTGTTAAACTCTCCTCCTATGGGGCAATTTCTTTTAAAATGTCCTTCTTGATTGCAATTATAGCATGTTTTTGGCTTGGTACCTAAAGCCTGTTTTACTTCAGCTGCCATGACTTGTCCTTGTTCATTAATGTCTCTACATAATTTAACATATGTGTTTAAATCTTCCTGTTTCCATGGTCTAATGACCTCTTTGCAGCAACGATTTGCTTGATCGTAAGCCAGTTGTTTTATAAATGGCATTGCCTGTTCTGTATTTTCAAATGTCTCAGAGGCTGCTTCAATAAGTCTAGCTACAAAGTCAGCGTAGGGCTCATTAACTCCTTGTATTATCTTAGATAGTTGACCTTGAAAATCCCCTTGTCCCTTCAAAGTTTTCCATGCCTTAATTGCATTTATAGCGATCTGAGCGTATACGCCAGGATCATATCTGAGCTGTTGCATCTGCCCTTGAAACTCTTCTTTCCCCAGTAACATTTTTTGGTCTCGTTCAGGGTAACCTGCTTCTGCATTTCGCCTAGCTGTCTCCTTACAAAATTCCTCATTGGCAATTTTCCATAATAAATATTGTCCTCTATTTAGCACAGAATTACACACGTTAGCCCAATCTGTTGGTGTTAAGTTCCAGCTGGTAATAGATTCGACCATACTGACTGTGAAGGGAGCGGCCGGGCCGTAGGTTGCTACAGCTTCCTTTAATTGCTTTATTATTTTGAAATCTAAGGCACGGTAAGCTCGTTCTCTTTCTTCTCCCTGCTCAACTACAGGGCATGCTAGTTTTTGGGGTCCCGCCTCAGGATTCCGTTCATCATCTATGGAGGCAGGTAAAGCTGTTGGTTGAATTATGCCCTCTGGTGGTGGAACGGAGTTAGTAGCAGCCTCCCTATCTGACGACCGTTTTTTCCCTGAGCTTGCCTTGTTCAAATTTTCTTCTATCTGACTAGCTTGAGAGACCTTTTGTTTTGCTTGACTTAATATGTTTTCTGCCATGGCTTGGACCTCTAACAATTTACTTAACAGTTTTTCGGTTTGTTTTTTACTAGATTCTAATCTACTATAAAGGTAACGTAACCCAATAAGATAGGATAGAAGAAAGCCAAAACAGAATGAAACAGAAACGGAGAGGAGGAAAATGATTATGTCAATTTTCTCTCTCTCAGGGCCGAATAACTTCAAACCTTGAGTCAGCCATTTTCCCCAATTCGTCTGAAAAAATTGTAAGGCTAGAGAGCCTGAAATAAGAGCAGAATAAATCAAAACAGAAATACCCATTCTGTCGCCTTTCCTTAGGGGCGAGCGATATTACTCACCTTTAAATTTTGGGCGTTCCCGGTACAGGGCCACCAAAATGCCGCAAACTGCCCGGCCCCGGGCCGGCTGAGTCCCGCTCCTGCTGCCGAGCACTGCCTGCGGCACCCCTGCTGAGCGATTCCCTGCTGAGCTGTCAGTGCACGCGGGCTTGCAATCTTGCAACCCGGTTGGGCACAAAAACACAAGCCAGTCAAACTGAGACAAAGTTTTATTTAGAGAGAGGCCGTGTGCGTCCCCTAACAGGTGGGTCCGCCACGTGTGTGTTCTACCTGAGCCGGGGGGTTTCCCCTTCCCCCGGAACACCCTCCTACCATCCTTTCCCAACCAATGGGAACTCTCCCATTACAAGAGTGACATGAGTAACCTGAGTCCTGAAAATGGGCCCAGCTAGACAGCATGAGTCCAATTACCATATGAATGTGAATTGCTGGCTGGCAGTCATAAAATCCAAAGGTGCCTGTATCAATATTTTTGCTGTGGCTCCTAACACGCCCGGGTACTTTTCAATTGTTTTATCCCTGGATTATTGTAGATGATTCACTACTGTTTCTAGACACAAAGCTCTAGCTCATGTTTACTGAAAATCAAATTATTTGCATAGATTTTGTTCCTTTTAGTATTAAATTTATTTGGTAGTTTCAGAATAGGTAAAGAATGTATTCTTTATGGAAATAATTTGTTATTTAATATTAAAAAATACTTAATTATTTGATATTAATTATTTTTAATTAATCAATCTTAGTTTGATTCTTTAGAGAAAGCATTAATTTTATGATGCTAAGATTAAATAATTATAATACAGTATCTTTTCAAAAACAGAAAAATAGTTTTATTAAGGTGTGCAAACAGAACATTTATGGATAGTTTAAGTAAGGTGTCCCCACGTGTATATTTGAAATTTAGCAGTGCATAAAGATGACATCACTAACAACTGTGGATGGGTTAGGTTGTTTTCAAAATCATGTTGGGACCCAATTCAAGAGAGAACATACAAAAGGTATCCCATGTAACATCAAAAATAAATATGGTCTCTATATGGTTACCCCCTGCAATGTCAAAGTTAGAAGATATTCAGCAGAGGAGAATAGAGAATCCCTGTGAAATAATAAAAATAAATTTTCAAAAAAACATGTTTAAAATATAAGCCACAGAGCAAAAACAATGTTTATATGAAAGGTCCTGTTCAATGAAGAATGCTATGAATAAAAGTTTGGGACAGCAGATGGTAGAAAAGAAAAAAAAATTCTATATTTAGAATTTATAAATGGATGATCTTGGGATATAAGGAAACTTACTTAACTTAGAAAAATGAAACAGAAAATAAAATATACATTTTGCTAACATTTAAAAAGAATTTAAAAGTAAATTTTAGTCGTAGTTCTTTTTCATGTCATTCTGATCCTTTACCTCTGTCATTGCAACTGTTACTTCTGCTTGTTTTTCTCCTGCCTCCTTCTTATAATGCTTTGTGATCACATTGGGCCCAACAGATAATCTAGGGCAATCTTCCCTCTCAAGATCCTGAACTTAATCATGTCTGCAAAACCCCTTTAACAAGGTAAGGTATCATTCACAGACTCGAAAGATTAGGACATAGTCACATTTTGGGAGGAAGGAGATTTATTCTGCCTGTCACATAAGGAAAGCCCAAAGAACCAGCACTGTCGTGATTGTACAGAAATCACTGGTAATAGAAAAATTGTAGCTAAAAAAATGAAATACCATTTTATATGTGTACTAGATTGTAAAATATGGCATTTTAATACAGTCATATCCTGGTGGAAATTTGGAGAAATCAGAAGGCTCAGGCACTGCTTCTATAGTCATTCTGCAGACCCACGCTGAAGAACAATTCAATATTTGTCAGACTGAATACAGAAACATAAAATTGACTCATCTATGTCACTTCTAGTTTTATAATACTGGGGAATTTCTGTGTAAGTCCATAAATGAATATGAACTAAAATGATCATGGTATCATAGTTTTTGATATTAGCATTTAGAAGAAATTTGAGCAGCTATCACTAACAAAGAGTAAGGTATCATGGAGAAAAATTATTAGAAATGAAGCAGCAGCTAAAAGCAACAGATTTGACATTCAGGAAACAACTTGACGTATCATAGTATTAAGGTAAACTAAGAACCATGATATATAGAAATATATTTCAATTTGAATATGATGGCATATACCAATGTACTTATGTAATTATATATTTATATATTAAAATATGTACACACAGTATTGCATATTTAGAGGATATATACCTATACACTTATCTAATTGTATTAAAATATTTGCATACGATTTTGTGTATTTTAGAGATCACATTTAAGTAAAAATGATACAACAAAAATAACATTAATACTAGTATGTATCTATTACGTTTATAGAAATGTTTATATGCATGGAGATGAAAAAGAGTAAAGGAACAAATAAATGACTGCATTTTTTTCAGTTTAATGAAAATAATATACCAACCATATGATAACATGATAAACACATGTTATTGTGGAGAAAAATTATTAGAAATGAAGCAGCAGTTAAAAGCAACAGATTTGACATTCATGGAACAACTTGATGTATCATAGTATTAAAGTAAATAAATACCAGTGATGAACTGATGAGAACAGAAATGCAACCGAAATGAACATACTGTTTTACATTAACTTAATCTGAGCACTGCAGGTAGATTAGATTATAACCATGGCACAAGATTGTTATATTAGGTAAATATCCCAGCAGTTCTTCAAATTGTATAAAATTTTTAAATATTATGTGAGAACCTTCCCAGGAAATAGACATCATATATTTAATATTATTTTAACTACAAAAAAGGTGATATTTATGCTTGGGTGGAAAATAGTCAAAGAATGACATATGATCTTGACTTAAAACACTAAAACTATTTCCTATTGATCTGCATGAGAGTGATTTGACTTAGCAATATTTTCTTTGCTCTATACTTGAGTAAAATAATATTAGAAGAGTCCAAGATCCAACTGTACTTCATTGCTTATAACTTTGCCATGCATTGTCTTACAGAAGAAAATGTAAAATTATCGTAGTTGACTTTCATATGATTCGTATGACTCTGAATTTAAAACTGATAAATAAAAAGTGACTGTTCAAAATGTACAATTAAAATATTGTCCTTCACTTGAGCAATGAAAAAAAAAAAGAAACTTTGTTTATCCCACATAACAGCACATAAAAGCTCCCATGTCTGGGAAATGTTTCTGTAGGTACTTTGGTGGAAGGAATTCGGGGTTGGTACATAAACACACTATGGACAAATTGAGAAGGAAATGAAAAATGATGAAAGGACTTGTTGAAAAAATATGAAATATATATAATTTCTAAAATAGAGCCAAAGATCATAAAGTAAAAGACAAAAGTACTGGGCTGGGGATGTGGCTCAAGAGGTAGCGTGCTCGCCTGGCATGTGCGGGGTGCTGGGTTTGATCCTCAGCACCCCATAAAAATAAAAAATTGAGATGTTGTGTCCACTAAAAACTAAAAAATTAAATATTAAGAAATTTTCTCTCTCTCTCTTTAAAAAAAAAAAAAAAGACGAAAGAACTGACCAGGAGGTAGAGGCTATTGTCTGTGGATAAAAGAGGAACACAATAATTGGTGATTCTCTTTTGAGTTCTGGCTAGGAACTGGAACATTTAAAGCACATATTTTCGAAAGAAATTTAGTTACATGGGTCAGAATAAATCTTTTTAAACACTGTGCTGTGTCTTGGCTTTGCAACTTATTGGGATATACTTACTTACCTCATATTGATATCTGGGTTAAAATATTTAATTAGTGGCTTTGGGGGTGAAAGAATGATGATTTGAACTTTCTACCAATTTTAATGTACATATCACCACCCATGAACAATATCAAGCTGTCAACATGATGTCTCAAATATAACCATTAGCCTTTGTGTGTAGGTAGCAGCCAACTCTATTACATCACTGCAAATTTCTGAAATCAGCAATAGGTTACTAAACTGTGTAAAACACTCAGCACTGGAATTAGTACATAAGAACAATGTAGGAGCTCTCGATTTCTCTTTCAGTGTCATATAGGACACTTCCTTTTCTAACTCATATTACATATATGGGTGAATATATAAAATAGTAATAACATTCCTAGTAATACATATATAGTGAAACTGAAGAAGAAAAAATTTTGAAGGCCAAGAACATTCTCACATTCCTATGATTGTGCATCACTAGCTTATTCAATGCAATGAGGAAATTTATCATTCCACATGTCTGGGCTGTCTAACCTCTACATATCCTCAAGAAACCTTTGCTCCTTGACAACTTCTAGGAGATAATCTCTAAGCCCTTAGCATATCATTGCCTAAAAAATGTGTTTTCCTGGGATCTGGGCCTAGGCTGGATCATATATGGTTGCATTGTGGTTAATGGTGGAGACCTTCGTCCACACAGTAATACTTAACCTGAAGAAAAACTGAAAGGTCTATCTTAATGCAGAGAGAGAAGTGTGGGAAGCAGAAGACTGAGGAATCAATGTTACCCACGAGAATGCTGTTGGTCTACGTGGCCAACCCCTAATAAAAATGCTGGACACCCAGTATCCAGGGAATTTTCCTGGTTGGCAAATCTTTCTGTAGGCTGGCTCTTACCACAGCTGGCAGAATAAGGTGATATCTCTTAAGACTCCACTAGGAAAGCACAATTGGAAACTTCCCTTTTTCCTCCTGGACTTTGTCTCATACACATTTACCTTTGCTGATTTTAATATGTACACTTATATATGTATTAGATAGATACATGTATTAGATACATACATTAGGTAAAACAAAATTGTAGCCCTGAGTATAAAAGGTCTCAAAATAGTGAGGTAGTTGATGTTTAAATTTGGTAGACTTTTTATTTCATTTTACTCAACTTTTTTCTCACAATTTTAGCCTTCAGGCTCTCTTTATTCTACAACATACTTTATTCCTTATGTGTTTCCTTATTGTTTTGTTTAAACTTGTTCTAACCTGTTATCCTTATTATGTAGTCAGCTAGTAGCAATGCAAGGATGTGCCCTTTTCAGCCTCAAGTTCATTTTAACAGATTTGTTAATGTTAAAAATTCTTTTGGGCTCTGGTTGCAACTCAGAGTTAGGGCCCTTGCCTGGCTATACATGGCCCAGGCTTCGATTCCCAGCATTGTAAACCAAAAAAGAATAATTAATAAAAAAACAGATTTTTATCTACTGAGATGGACAATGAATAAAATGTTGCAAATGAACTTCTGTTTCCAGAGAAAGTTTTAGTTTTTAAACTTCGGTGGGAACTCCACTAGCAGGAAGGAGGTAGAGTCCAGGGATTTCACTAAGTGGCCTACAGTATATGGAATAGGTCCTCACCACAGGAAGTCATTTACCAAGTGTCAAAGACGTTAAACATAAAGGATACCTGCAATACAGTTGCCTTTTTGATTCATCCTTAAAGCAGAAAAGGCATTCACAAATAAGTGACAAAATAAGGGACAAAATAAGTCTCTTCCAGGAAAAAAATAACTCAACCTGGGAAACTTGTCATTTCTAATAAATAAGCATAAACCTTACAACACAGGTTTCTGACACTGAAAATGTCTGAAGTTTAATCCCAGTTATAATCAGCTAATAGGGCTTAATATAATAGTTTTAAATACATCATGGTAAATAAATACACATTCTGTTTAAGATTGTAATTTTAATGAAAGAAAAGTTTTCATTTACTAAGTTGCAACTTCCTATTGTTCATTGGCAATGTTTGCTTTTACTGCATATAGATTTAAGGCATTTATAAGCCAATGTTTGATATAAAAGGGAACTCAGTTAAGACAAACTTCATATCTTTTCAATATTTATATCTGTTTAATATCTATGAAGCTTCAGTTAATTTAGCTATGTCTTTCAAATATCGAATAACATTTTTCTTCTAAATTTTTAAATTTGAAAATAAACTAGTATTGTTACCATATGAAGATAGCCAGTCAGCCATTGAGACTCAATGTCCTTGCAGAGTATAAAGTCACAGTGAAATTTTGGACAAATTTTTAGTCATCAAACATATTGTCAATCATATAAATGGTTATCCTTTGCCCTTAGCTTATGCACATAAAATTCTGATTGATGCCAAAGGGAGCCCCTGTGTGCCTTTTGAGAGTACTGAAGTTTGAAACTTTATGGTGTATTCAGAATATCTTTGAAGCCCAGTTTTTTGAGGAGAAATGCAACATTTAAAAAGTACTTCTTCGGGGCTTATTCTTATCCACTGAGAACAAGTTTAGATTGCCCATTTTAAATCTGATGTTAGGCTTGGATTGAAAAAATACAATTTAGGTTAGTGGATAGTTGATTTCTAATGGATTGTTTCAGTTGATTTCAATTTCTAGATTTATAACCTTGGGGACCCAGAGTGTCAAACTCTCGACTTCCTGTTTTTGAATCTTAATATTTAAGTTTCTTTCACCCAACTTTATAGTTACATTTTTTATTTTATTCATGGTATTGCTATAATTAAGTCATTTTTTGTTAGCATTGTCTACAAAATTTATCAAGAGAAGAAATCAGGCCATCAACAAAGTCATTAGTCAATTTCAGTGTTTAAGTTATTGGTATGTATACTTTCATTAGAGTTCTTCATGTTTTTGGTGCTTAAATACATTTAAATAATCAACAATCAACATTCCTAGAATGTATTCCTATAGCTTAAGATGGGACCTTAACAGAATAAACACAAACAACTCCCAAAATACGAGTAATGGTGTCTATCAGGAAGTCACAAGTATATAAATCTCCAAGGTGTATGCCCTAATTTTTCTGTCATAGCTAACTATGATTTTTGTTTTGCAGCATAATTGCTATGCTTGGATCAGTGAAGTTTCTCAGATACATCTATCATTCAGCTACTTTTGAGTATCATTAGCTTGATGAGGGCTCAATAATATTGACAATTCATCTAAAATGAGCCTGTTAATCCATCTGAACTGGTTATGGTTCAGCAATAAAGGCTCCTAGGCTGGGGGTATATAACTCAATAGGCAAACTCTTGTGTAGGACATGTGAGGTCCTGGGTCCCATGCCAGCCATTGAGGAGGGGACTAGGAAGAGAAGGAGAAGGATGAGCAGAAAGAATGAGAGGAAGATGAGGAAGAAGAAAAATTATTTTAAAAGAAGCAATATTTCTGAATGAAGAAAAGTAAATACTTGTCTTTCAACTAGAAGCGAGCCTTTACTCTAAGGAAAATTTCAGGGTGGGTATAAACAGAAGTCATGATAAAAACAAAGGAACACAGAGATGAATGTAATAATAGAACCAGAAGAGGGAAGGAAGAAGGCAATAGAAACGCAATTTGATTACTTGTTAACCCCGTATGCCACAGGAAATGGTGTCTGCTGCTGCTTTAATTAACCCATGATAGTTGCATTATAAATGGGTAGAACTGTTAAAATCATTTTCCTTGGCTTTGGCTTATTTTTTGAGATTCTATTACATAAATTCCATTGGCTCCACCAGATTTACTCCAGTGTGCAGTATTCTTTCTGCAACAGAAGAAGATCAAAGAAAGGAAGGAGAGTGAGGTGCCTTCCTCTTTTGGGGTTCACACTAGCTGGTTCTTGCAAGGTCATCTTCTTCATAGGAAAGTGCATAACTAACCTTCCTCTTGTCCCATAAAGTCTAACAGTTGTAAACTCTATCTGGTCCCCAACTTCCCATCTATACTCACACTTCCTCAAAGTTTTTCCTGCACTCTTTTAACTTCATTGTCAAAGTATATTTATTAAACATTTTGCAAATTATTTAACTTGAAAGAAACACTTTATTTCTTTTAGGACATAACAAGTAAAAGGTTGAGGCATTTGTTGTTCTGCTCTCTCAGAACCTATTTATCTTTCACTGAGAAAAGAATGTAACAGGAAAAATATTAGGAATTGACTGAAATTACTTAATGGACAGAAACAGCAACAAAGTGAAAAAAACATTTTTGTACTAAGTTATTCAAATGACTATAAAAGTTTAAAATTCCACTATCGTTAAATTGGAAATGAATTGTAAAAGAGTATTTACTTTGTGCCACTGCAATAAAATACAGTTTATCAGGTTTCACGTGTAAATCCTATTTCTCTACATAAAAAAAAGGAAGTTTTCTGGAAAATATTTCTTTTTCACTAAATAAACAAATAAATAAAAATATCACTTCAATGCACAAGTACAATAAAAACTGAAAACACTGCTTTTGAGCCTGGAAATGAATAGAATGGCTTTCTTTCGCTCAAGTACAAAATGTACCCTTTTCATAAAAATATTATAATTTTTAGCACTTATCATAACCAATTATATAGGACCATAGGTTAAAAGCCTCTGCTCTTATAAAACAGAGGTTATGTAGACTCTGTTATCACATTTTAGTGTATTCAAATGTTTTGACCATCATAAAAAAAGCATCCCTACTTCTCAATGACCATTGAATTTTAAAAGTTTGTAAGCTCCCCTATCCAATTCTTCTTTTTATTTGTTCTTCCAGAAAAATAAATATGAATTTGTTAACTTCCCAATTCTTTTTGTTTCCTTTCTTCTTTCTCTGAGGCCCCTGCACTGTTACTCAAACCACAGTTGTTGTTTTCCATGTACATTTAATTTGAGAGACAATTTATATGTATTAGTAAATAAATTCTTACCAACTCTAAATTTTTAACTTATGTTTCCTGAGTTTCATTCACACACACACACACACACACACACACACACACACACGCACACACACACACACAAATTCTTACAAACCTCAAAAATATTAATATCTTCCAAATATTTACAAGCAAACAAATAAATAGGTTTAGTTTTTATCTAACCTCAAGGATACACAACTAGAAAGAGAAACTAGTGTCCACCTCTCCCGAAAATTCAAAATTTTGTCTTGTCTCCAGGGCACAAGAAACTTTCCTTTTACTACCATAACTATCAACAATAATTTTTGTGCAGCTCACCTGACAATATACTAGCTAAATGGTCTTCAAAGTTGCAAGAAATATGTTTACCAGAAAAATCATTACTCAGACCAATTTTGTGGTGATTTTCACTGTGTTCTCCTAGTAGTTTTATAGTTCCAGATCACATATCTAAATACGTACCTATTTTGAAATTATTTTTGTTTATGCTGAGATATAAAGATATGACTTTATTCTTCTGCATGTGGTCATCCTATTTTCTCAATACCATCTGTACAAGAGAAGGTATTGTTGGAAACTTCACTGAAAATCAATGGGACACAAGTACATGGGTTTACATCTGCGTTATCTATCTTGTTTCAACTGATATGTATCTATTGTTATACTGTCTTTTTTGTTTTCTGTTTTTATTACTATGGCTGCTTTTTGGATATTTTGAAATCAGGTTGTGTGATGCTTCATGCTTTATTTTTGTTTTCTTTTTGTTCTTAATAGCTTTGAGAATTGATAGTCTTTTGTGGTTGCATTAAATCTATAGATTTCTTTGGGTAGTATGGACATTTCAATAATATTAATTCTTCCAATTGATATATAGGGGAGGTATTTTCATTTATAAATGCCTTATTCAATAAATTTGGTTGATATTTTATCATTTTTAGTGTACAGATCTTAAATCTCTTTGATTAAATTTGTTCCTGAAAGTATTTAATTTACAGATGCTATTGAAAATAGTATTGTATTCTTAGTTTCTTGTTGGGTAATTGTATTCTAAATTTCTTGTTGTCAGTGTATAGAAACAATAGTAATTTTATGTTGATTCTACATTCTACAAATTGCTAAATTCTTATATCAGTTCTACATATTTTTTTTGGTGGAATAGTTAGGGTTTTCTATATATAATATTGTGTCCTTAGCAAACAGATAAAATCTTACTTCTCCTTTTGATAGTTGAATGTATTTTTAAAATTACTTTTCTTGCCTAACTTCTCTTGCTAGAACTTCTAATATGATATAGAAAAAAAAATTGTGATCATAAACATGCATTTTTTTGTTCTTGATCTTAAATAAAAATATATTAACTTTGCTGATTCTGGTGTGAGATGTAAACTTATCATATATTAGCTTTAATGAATAGGCCACAAAAATAAAACAGAACAATGGGATTTCATCAAACTAAAAAGCTTCTGCACTGAAAATTAAGCAATAGTGTGAAGAAAACCCAGAGTTATTGAGAAAATATTTAAAAATCATACATCTGACAAAGAGTTAATATCCAAAACACATGTAGAACTCAGACAACTCAATAGCAAGGAAACAAGTGACCTAATTTAAAAAAGAATTAATCAAAGGAGTTCAGTAGACATTTCTAAAAGGAAAAGACAGGTAAATGGCTAACAGGTTTATGAAAAATGATCAACATGGCTAAACATCTATGAAAAGTAAAACAAAATCATAAAATGTGATACCACCTTATGCTCATTCAAATAGCTACAATCAAAAAGGAAAAGACAGTAACTGTTGAGGAGGGTCTAAAGAAAAGGGAAATTTTACACATTGTTAGTCAGTATGTAAACTTATACAGCCATTATAAAAAATGGCATGGAAGTTCCTCAAAGAATTGCAAATAAAATACTAATATGATCCAGCACTTCCACTACTGTGTATGTATACAAAGGAATTTAAATCATTATGCCAAAAAATTACTTTAACATCCAGTATTGCATCCCTATTCACACTAACCAGTATATAGAATCAACCTATATTCATTGAAAAGTGAATGGATAAATAAAATGTAAAATATATAACACAAAATGTACCATTAAACCTTAAAAAAAGAGGGAAATGCTGCCTTTTGCAGTAACATGGATGAACCTAGATGGAATTATGTGAAATGTTGTAAGCTAGGCACACAATAAAACAGAGACTATGGTTTCATTGATATTTGGAATTATAAAAATTCATACTTACAGAAATAACATGTAGATTGGTAGTTACCAGATACTGAAAATGGAGATGGGAAATGGGTAAATGTTGACCAGTGAAAGATCAGTAGACAGGAGAAATACGTTTTAAAGATCATGCTGTGAAGCATGGTGATCATAGTTAATGCTACAGTTTGAATAAGTCCTCTGATGTTCATGTGTAAGAACTTGATCCCCAATGGACCAGAGATATAATGGGCCCTTAAGAAATGATGGGGTCAGGAAGGCTCTGCCATTGTGCATGTATTAGTGCTGTTATTCAATGCGTGAGTTAGTTATTACAGGAGTAGGTAGTAGGATCATGGTAAAATAATGAGTTTTGCTTCTGTTCTTTGTATTATTGTCTCTGTGCCATAGAAATAGACTATGTACACACATATATACACATACATGTACATATATCTAGTGTGCTTTCTTGCCCAACAGAAAGCAATAAACACAATTGGACTATTCCTCTCCTAAATCTCTCTGAGAAGTCTATCAAAAATAGTCTGTTAGGTTAAGATGTTCCAAAATATTGTACCTCCCATGGAAACCATCTGCCAGTACTTTCAGATTTCTGACACACTCCAACTCCCAAAGTATTCCACTCATCATATCTTGGTATGGAATGACAACTAACTGGTGTGGCTTTAAAGAACATTTTAGAATCATTTCTAAATAGTCCCTCTAAAAACAACAACAAAAAAAGACTAGATGCAGTGGGTAAAGATAAGAGTAACAAAAAGCATATTAAATAGTCCTTGTGCAACTTTGGAAGTAATATCAATTTCTGTCCCAAACTGGTTGGAGATCATTTTTGTTTGGTCCCACCAATTATTAAATATTTCCTAAGGGACACAGTTCTTCTGTGTAATCAGTCATTAACTGATCTTCCAAAAGCACTATGACTTGCTTCTTAGTAGTAAGCAACCTGTACTATTCAAAACTCCCAGTACATCATGAAACCCTAAAGTGAATATGAAGTTCTTTACCAAAATGAAGTCTCCCTTAGTTATACAAAGGTTCCTAAGAGATAAAGAATTCTAATTTATGTCCAAACTATAAGCGGTTTTCAATACTATGAAAACTATTGAAAAACAAGTACAGAATTACTGACTAAAATTGAAATGATCAATAATATTCTTTTATCCAAAAAAAAAAAATTCAGCCTCAATTAATCAGCCAGAGTCATTACAGAAGACAAAACTTTTCTAGATACCTTTTTCTGGTCCAAGACAGAGTCTATGCAATAGCTGTACATATTTCTGGATTAGTGACTCAGAAAATGTGGGAATGGTCAATACAGAATCTTTAAGAGAAAGTCTCATGAGACTCTCTAAGATATTTCCTCTCCTGATGAATTTTCGACTCTAGAGCATTTTTAAGGTCAGTATTTCAATTTACCACATTCTGCTGTTTTGAGCCCTAGGGAGGGTTGCCTTCAATAACTAAATGCTGTGTTATAAAATGGATTTGGAAATATGCTCTATGTGGTCATATTAACCTAAGTGACCAATGGAGGGACACATTTGGGACTGGATATAAGGTAGAATACAAAGGAGAAGTAGAAATTCTTCAAAGATTTCTCATGTTTTAGCAACTTGGTTCCAAAAATATCATTCCAAGGATACTTTTGTACAGAATAGCCTTGCTTGGTAGCCAGAAATAGTGTCTCCCTCAAAAGCAAAGGGCAGCATTTATTTTTTAATTGTCCAGTTTAATAGTGACTACCTCAATGTCCAGCTCATGCAGGTTTTTGGAAGTCCAGTTTTAAAAGATCAGGATTCCCTAAGCTCAAATTCTTTTTCTGTAATGCAATCTAGTATGTGTTCAGTCAGGTATCACATAACCTCCTTTCATCATTCTGTGGAAACAGGAGCTCAGAAAAATGTTATAAGAAAATGCTGATTCTATGGCTATAGATACGCCTTTGAAAAATAAACCACCATTTGTCACTGCTTCAGCAGTCTCATGTTTCTGCCAGCATTCTTGGAACTATAGCAGATTAACCTGTTTGCTTGCAAAATCTCAGATGCTTTATAATTCATGGCACTAATTGGTATCAGAAAACATTTTTTTTTTCCTCAACCACAAAATCACCTTAAATAAGAACATACTGTAGTTTTCCTTTTGACATTGGACTTTTTATGATGCCTGAAGGTTGCTGACCATTCTGGAGCCACAAGATTCTGGAATCCATGCAGAGTATAAGTAGACCCACTCATGATCATAGAAAAATGGAATACTGCCATATAGTATCCCAGGTCACTTTCAATGGCCCCATCTTGACGGCGTGTTGTGTCTTACCTATTCCTTTAGCATGTAATCTCTCCCCTCCAGTTCTGTTAAACTGGTGACATCTCTGCATACAAAAAAATGAGTTAACAGATTAGAAGTAAAGATGAAATAAAAAAATGTAGGTTTTATATGTAATATAGCCTTTAGTAATTAAAGAAAAAAAAATAGGTTTCACGAAAATTTCCAAAATGTCCCCAAGCTCTTAGCTTGGTTCTTTGCTTGATTCTTAGTTTTTGTCTTGTTCTTTCCAAGGGAATCAGTTCTTTTTTAAACATCTTTTGGAGAAGGGTGGGGTTATTACCTTCCTCTTGACAGTCATTTTGACAGCAATCTAAGCTAATCCTCTCTATGTTCCACCATTTACTCAGCTAGTGAAGACTAAAGCTTTCACCTCAGAGTCTCTCTGCATTATTCAATTCACATATTTAGATTCAAAACCTACTTAAGTTTAAACATTGTCACTATTGTTATTTTGATCAGGTGAAAATATTAAATAATAAAAAAGTATTCTGGTCCTTTTTTTCACTTTGACTTGTATGTCTATAATACGATGCAATTGAATTGAATAGTAACTAGACCCAAATAAATATTTGTGTTAAGCTCTGTTATCATGTATACCACTTATGCATTTATTTGCTGTCTTCAAAGAAATATCAAGTACCTTGAACAGGGAGATTGATCCTCTTTTCTTGGTATGAAAATCTGTATCCAGATAACTCATAGTTTTTACACTATAAGACAATCTGATATTAGATTAAATGAATTGATTTTTCCATACTCACTTTAATCTTATGCTTTCAGATAATCATATGCTTTTAAGCAAACATTTATATCAAATGAGCCATATGAATTTAAACATCCTGGAACAAAAAGAAAAGAAGAAGTGTGTTAACATTAGAGATGATCTTATGCAGTGGTTTAATTGTAAGATATTACCATGCTTGTTATCTAACAGTCACAGAGGGGAGATTCATGACCTTTCAAGTTTTTCAGTATCATCTAAGAAATAGCAATTTCAAAAGCATTTTTATCTGTGACACTGCACGGTGCAACAAAATGTAAAATTTGAAAATTACATTCTATGATAAATCTCCAAAGAAGTTCCTTATCACATTCATTGACATTTCCACAGTGCACAGAGACATTTATTAGAGCACTTTGCCCAATAAAACTGAATTAGATTAATGGAAGGGAAAAGAAATTCTAATTCTTTGTAGGCATATTTTTTGAATCCACTCCTATTTCAGTTCTTTTTGATACATAGGTTACTTTCTTTAAATGTCATGCTAAAAGCTGAAATAATTGGACTTTTTATATCTAGATCTGCCCACAAGTGTTTTTTCATAAATTTTCAATGAAATTTAATATTTAATTACATTATAATTAATCATGTTAATAAGATAAATAATTTGAAATTTATTTTAGGAAAAATGGTTACATTTTTTTGGGTTATATAAAAATGAAGTACTTTTCCTAACAACATGATAACTTTTAATAGGGTGTAAAATGTTAATCTATGCAGATGTGTTTCTCCTACATGAAGTAAATTTTTCATATCTAAGGAACTATCAAAATTCCTTGATTTTGAGAAACAGGAATAAAGTTTCCTTATGTAGCTTATTTGGTAATTTGCAAATAGTTGTGGCAAGACCAGTAATGGGTTGGTGATTGGGTGAAATAAGTTTTCAAACTGATTTTTGTATGTACTTATGAAGAAATAATTTGTTCTCATCATTATTATTTATTAACAAAACGGGAGAAAAATGTTTCCTGGTCTCACAAGTGTGTCTCTTATTAGTTTTTATTTTTTTAAGTTGTTCTTGGCTTTATTTTGAAAATTTGGAATACATCTGTGTCTACATATAAATGTAGTTTAAAACAACTGGACAATAAAACTATTTAAATATGTAGAAGAATTCAACCATTCATTTGAAGATACATATAGAGATGCTACTAAACTTATGATAGTGTTAAGTCCTAATAAACCTATCATAAATTTAAAATATTATAAAGAAAAATTGCATTTAGTATAACTAGGCTACTAAACAATAGCTTAGAAACACAGTGTAGTTTACTGCATAGTTTCACAGGACATACTGTTGCCAAAAGCCTCAGTCCTTGTTCCTGATGCCAACCCAATAATGAGGACATGGTTTTGAGAAAAAGGAAAAGAGAGGTTTATTACTTTGCTAGCAAAGGAGAAACACAGAGGACTCCTATCCCAAAAGCTGTGATTCTTCCCATCAGCAGGAAGAGGGTGCTTTTGAAGAGGTGACTCAAAGGCTCCATTCCACATGCTCCCTGTCTGGAGTTGTAATTCAATTGTTAATTTGGGAGATACTTATTTCTGAGATCTTCTAGTACCATTCCCAAAGTTTGGAATACTTTGTTCCTATAGTGAGTATGTACACAGGGACAGATAACTCTGCCTAGGATGGGGAAGAAGGGTAATCATTTTATCCCTGAGATTAGGGAGAGGGAGAGATTAGGAAGGAAGAGGAAGAGAAAAAGAGAACCACATCCATTTAAAAAAGAAATTGCTGTGGAAGAGCAGCAAGGGCTATATGCAAAACATAAAGTGGACTACTGGTACAATACTATGCACTATAAAATGACCCTACTCAGGGTAACCAACATCATAAAAAAAAAAAAAGCGAAATGAAATGAATGTTGGCTCTCTTTTACAGAATAGAACTGATGATAAAAAAAAAAGATGGTCACAAGGTTTAATTTGTTAAAAGTGATGCAATGATGCATCTCTGGATCAATAGATACTAGATGGTACTGCATAACTACAAGAATCCATAAATACTAGCAAATACTCTTTCAAGGTTCCTTAGGGCCAAAAAAGAAAGTTCTGATTAATATATATAATCAGAAGAAGGCAAAACTGGAGGAACAGGAAGGTCCTTAAAGTTATTGCAAAAAAATAATCATGATTCCTTGCTCTATTCCTAGACCTGATAAAATTGTCAGAACGAAGTTAATATTTCTGTATACAAAAAATATTATGTGTTCCTTATTAAGGTCAGAATTTATAGGGCCCACGTAATAAATGGAGACCATCTCCACATTGCTTACAGTTTGGGCATGGACATGTTTCAGTTAGAATGACCAAAGTTACAACTAAAAGAGAAGAACCACAAATTGGCTACTGGTCCTAATGCTAGGTTTATAAGAAAAAGTGGTGGGGAAATTCAGAGTCAAAGAGTGCTATATTAGAGGCATATGGGGGAAGAACTACTTGCCCAAAGATATAACTAGTTGGTTTTATTTTGTCATTGGGAACCCCCAGAAAACATAAACATCAGCGGAGTAGTAACAGTGGCAAAGATGGAAGCTAAGCACAGTTCCAAGGATCTATAAGGCAGTACTTCTGAAAAAGACTGGTTCCTTGATGGCAACTCTATGAGATTAAAACCCTTGACAGATAATTTGCTTCTTTTGTTATTTTCATTACTACCTTCCACATCTAGAGTTTGTTCTGTGATCCAAAGAGAAATGAAGTAACTACAGTTTCAAAAATTCTTTTCTGGGTGACAGTTTTCCAGTTGAACTGAATTTTATGAAGGTTGGAAGGTAGAGAGGAAGAATGCCATTGTTCTAATGAAAGGATTGGGACCAGATGCATAAATATCAAGAAATCTCTTCTAGCATCAGCATATACATCAGTAAATAGATGACATTTATGGATATGCTTCTCTGTAAGCTCACCTTTCAAGTTTCTATAATCAAATTTTCCTTACCTAAGAACTCTTCATAGAGAAAACATGTTTCAATGAAAATTTTCAATGATCATATATTGAGAATATTTCTCAATAAAATGCCTATTATTTTACTTTGAATTTCTGCAAGTACAGAAGTATTCTATTATTATAGATGAATATGAATATGTTAATGTTTTACATGTTAATATAAATATTTCTGTTTACATGTTATCTCCACATTTTATATTTAATTGAAGGTCAATTGATATAAGCTCTAAAGAATTTACACATTTTTGGATAATGATGAAACAAGGTGAAGAAGGAATTATACAATTGATCATTTACCTGGTGGCCTTAACTATTCATCTATTACTCAACAATTGCCTCCTGGGAATTTGAATGTTTTGATTCCAACTTGCCTTTTAAAACTTTCTTTAAACTTTGGATTTTGATAGATCCAAGCAAGACAATCGATTTTGAATATGTGCTGTAAATCCAAAGAAAAAAACAGAACTACATATTCTTATATATATTTATAATGAGAAAGGTAAACAAACAAACAAACAAAAACCTACTAGAAGTACCCCCCTCATTTAATGCAAAGTTGGTGAAAATGTAAAAGAATAATTCTAGGTGGGTGAAACTATTTACTACTGATAAAAGTTCACATTTTGAAGAATTAATTCTTCCATGCTTTCTATTTGCACAGGACTCAGCCTTCATAGGGAAGAACTGCTCACATTGTGGTCCAAAAGGAAATCATAAGACAGGTACCTGCTGAAGGCAGAAGATGAGCTGATCTCAGATCACTCCATTCAAAACACAGGGATTCAGAGGCAAATAAAGCATGCAATGAATTACTTGGTGTGATAAGAAACATGAGAAGAGAAAAATAAGAAAAAGAGTGTCAGGATATGAGGTCAAATGAGATTCTGCTCATTAACACTGAAACAAACTTGGAAGATGTTGAAAGACCAGAGCTAATGATTAAGTGGCTTGCATATTTTGTTGTCTGGTGAGGGCTGCTGTGTACCTCCAGGATGCCACCTGGTTTCTGCATGTTCCAGAGGGCAATGCCATTATTCCCTCACATGGCAAAAGGTGGAAAGGCAAGCTAGAGCCAAAAGTCATCTTCTTAACTTCTTCTGCTGGAATAAAAAGCTCCAAAAACTTCAGATTGTCTGTTATACATGGATGACATTCATTAATTCTTTGGTTTCAACTAATAATAATGTTGTTGGCTCAGTCAGAGATATGACAAGTCCTTGAAAAATTCAAAATAGTCTCAAAATTCACAAATTGAACTCTATGCTCTGACTTCTGTGTCTGTGTTTCTACAGGATACATTTGGAAACCCAAATGGGAAACACACTCCTTCACCCTATGATTTTGAAAACACTTGATCAGGTATCTCTCAACATCTAGAAAGACAGTACCATATGTTGGTTGGGAGTGTGGAAAAAGAGAAGACATTAAATAGTCTTTTTAGATGGTGACAGAGTTGGTAGTCTAGGGAGATATTACAGGATTCCTTGAAGCAGTAGGTCCTATTGGAATTTAATGAACTTGAAACTCCAAGGAGGCCATTCAAAATGACAGTGCTCATCTATCAGGCCTCAAGATGTGATGTGAACAAGCAGAGTATTGCTCACCTATGCTTTCCCCAATTTGATAAAATTATTTTGTTAATGGCCTTTGTGGGTAAATGTAATTGTGATTAAAACAATGTACCCTAGAATTGAAGCTTAGTAAAACAGAAAGCAAGAGCATTCGGTAGTGAGAGAGAGGGTGAAAAAGGAATAGGGACTATGGATTGAACAACATAATTAATTAGAAAATTGAGAAGAAGTTCTAACATATGGAAAAACTGGTAAGGCAAGAGGTTAATTCTGTTAACATCTAACATGATAAACTATAGTCTGGAGATAAAATAGTTGTTTTATTCCTATTTGTATGTACCTAATTTTTACTGTCGTTTTTAAGGTTAACATTGCAGGGATTAAAGTTATGTTCAACTTTTTATAATCAATGACAATAATAATAAAAATTAAGTAAATACTATGCATTAGGACTAATATAAGCGATTTTATTAAAATATATTATTTAAAATAATCATTTCAGGAAGGAGATATTATTAACCCTGTTAATACAGATAAAAAAGAGAAGTTCAGAAGAGCAAAGATCACAGAAAAGATCAGTTACAGAGCTGGGATTAGATCCAGGCAATCTGACTTGAGAGTCTGTTCCTTATTTAGTATCCTGCATTTTCTCAAACAAAATCTATATCCTCTGATTTCCAGTTACCATTCTGTTGTGCCACATAGCCATTTCATTTGACCAAAAGGTTCCACAATCATGTTCCCATCCAGACTGAATTCTTGATTGTATATTTAATTATACCATTGTGGATCCAGTCTCTAAAATGGGCTATATCACTAAGAGATATTTCTGCTATTAAGACATTGGAGTAATGATGCCAGGTACTTATCTTAATCTTATCTTTTGATAAGAGATATCATCATTTGTTCATGTTTCTAACTAAAACAAACAAAACATAAAGAGTTCAGCTCAGATACACAATGATCAATATGCAAGCAATACAGTTATGAAAAAATTCAGTTAAAAGAAGTTAAGGTTACAAATATTGACTCTATTTGTTAACAAGGCTGCATATAAAATATTAATTGAATGTAGACTTGTTTTAAACAATTTTGAATTTTATACATTGTAATCATAGAATTAATCTGTATAATACATGTGAAAAATGCATTAAAAACCTATTAGCTATAAAGTGAATTTTAAAAGGATTTGATACAAACACTTGAGTTTTGCTTATTTTATAATCTTGACTATTGTTTTGACCTCTAATTTAGTAGTGACTAAAAATCATAAGGTAAAATTACTTTCGAGTATTTTTTAACATTCCTAACTAAATTTGTTTTCTGAGAACAGTCAAAGGAGATCTATGTGCAATGCAAAGCAATTAAGGGATTCTTATTGCTCTTGCAAATAGGAGATGGAAGCATCAAAAAATTAATTGAATAATAAATATCACAATAGGGGAACAACATTATTTGAATGTCACCATCCTCCTGGCTTAAATCCCAGAAACCAGTGAACTGATGGTTTTTACAAAGATAGAAAACAATGCACATATTTTGTTCTGAACAATCCTTCTGTTCAGTGGTAAGACATGAAGCACATATTTTATTTCCAAATAGCAGCAATCATTTGGCCATTATGTAAAATTCTATAGGAAACTCCCAAAGTGCCAAAGTTACAATATATATCCCAATATACTTTGCGACTAGAACTGACAGCAGTTATATGTACATCTCTTTTTCAGAGGAGATCAGGCACATTCAGGGTGGTATGGCCATAGGTGTAGATCTCTTTTTCAAAGCAACATTTGAAGATTTGGCCATGATGTCATAATTGGTGAACAAGACTTCTTTAGGAATTCATAAACTTAAAGAAGAAGTGAAAAACCTGGATGTAAATTTCTCTTAATCCAATGGTAATCTCTTAACTCTTATATAAATTTGTTCTATCATGTAAATCACTTCTTCAGTCTTATGAACCCTCAATTTTGCAATCAGGGGCTACAATTATTTTTAGCAAGAAATCAGTCCAATGATGTGTAAGTTGTAGACAAATGATAAACTCATTGTGTATGTTAGTTAATCTTAGCCCAGCATTGTGGTGTGCATGTCACAAAATGGATTGCTTTATCAATTGATATACCTAGGGATTCAAATTAAAATAATAGTTCACTTAAAGAATACTAGTAATATTATAGCAACTTTTTCAGATACCACATAAGCAAATTCAAATTAAGAATAAATAAAGTTTATGTTTAAACTCTAAATTATCTATCTGACATACTATAAGGTGGGTAAGTATTATTTATTTGCCATTTATGGATCAACCTGACTTGCATGATAAGATGAAACATAGCTACATCTCTATTTCTATTGAAAAAGAATTGTTTTAAAAAAACCTTATTTATTGTGGAAGAAAGTGGTATAGAAAACAATGCACATATTTTTTTTTCTGCTTATTGTTTCACCACTTGAATGACTTTATGAACTTGCATTATGTCTACCCAAGGGGACCATTTTAATAAATTTTTTTTTTTTAAATGAGGATATCTATTGGTCTAATTCCCTCCAATGAATTCAGAATTACTTATTTTTCTTCTTCTCTGAATACATAAATATTTTTAAGTTATGTTCTACATTGCGATTCCTTTTTATCTCCCAGTTATTTTGAACCTTTCTCCAGTTCATTGGCTAAATGCACAAGATAGGTATAAATTCACACTCCTTTATTATTATCATTACCCACTGATGAGCAACACCACCATTCTTTCTGTCTATTGAATGGACTTATCTTATCCCTTTACAAATATGACAATTGACCAATTGCAATATAGTTGTTTCCAGACGCAGGCCCCACTCTTACCTTCGAACAGTAAAGGTGCTGTTTATTAAGCAACCTGTAGTAACTGATCATAAAGAGGAACACATTTGGCAGTGGAGTCAGGAGAATTTCTCAGGAGGATCCAATGTAGGCCACAAGGTCATGGCAGAAACATCTTATGTGGGCAATTTATACCTGCAGGAATGCCCTGAAACCTGTTCTTGAACGTTTGATGAGAAAAGCTTTGTCTGCATGTGCCTTTCTACTGAAATGTTCTTGGTCTATGACATTATGGGTATTTCAGATTTTGGAAAAATGTTTTGTCTTCTCAGAAGCAATTTTAACTAAAATTCAGAACCACAGTTATCTTTAAAGGAAAAGTGTTTGACAGTAGTCTCAAGTAACTTTCTAGTAAAGTCCTAGCAGTCATTGTTTGGAGGCAGTTAAGAGTTTATTGCAAAGGCCCTCATAATGTGAGTGCAAGGTGGACATTTCAAATATTGTTGAATTTTGGCAATGTATGGTCTCAATGGAAGTATTGTTTAATGAGTGTTTAAAGAGCCGAGAGACATGATTATTGCTGAATCACATTCATATTCAGACAATAAAATAGATTTCTCAAGAACCAAAAAAGAAAAAGAAATTTATGAAGAGAACTTGAGATATTCCTTGACATTTTGTGAAGTTGGTCCAGAAACCCAAATTCCAATTAGTTTCATACCACAAGTTTTGATTTGGAGCTTGCAGATAGAGCAATATTAGTGAATGTGTGCTCATGTGTGTATGTGCAAAATCTCTAATGTCTGTGGCTCAAGTAATTACTAATAATTTCACTTGGGCTAGTACTGTAACAAATAGCCTTCTCTAGTTTTCATATGATCATTCTATTGAGATATCAACATTTTAAATATAATGAATACCAATGCTTTTCAATTAAACAATATTTAATTCTTTTCTTAAAAAGTTGTGGGAATAAAAATGTTAACTTAAATATTTCTCAAAGTGAAAAAGCATATGCATTGAAAAAACCCAAGAATGAAGATTACTTTGTACTTTCTTTAAAAACTAAGCATATACAAATTGTTCACAAGATATGATGATCCTTAATTTGTTGGTAATGCTAGAATAACCTGCAGTGTATGTTATAAAAATAAAAAGTTTGTTACTGATTGTGTCAAATGATAAAAATTACAATAAAATCAATCATAGAAAAAAAGAAGTAGCATATAAAAAATAAGGAAAATATTTGCAAAACTAAAAATGCAAAGTTTCTTTTCCAAGACACAAAAGCATTATTTGTAAAATAAGAATAGGACAAACAGGCCTCATCAAAATTTGAAAAGATGTGTTCATATTTTTTTTTTTAGTTTTTGTAAATATGTTTATTTTGAATTGATACATAGAAGCATAACAATAATGCATATCCATGGAGCTTAGTGAAATACTTCTACACAAATATACAGCACACACTGGGTCAAGTTATAGTAATTAGCACTTTTCTGTCCTTGTCATTTCTTTATGGTTGAAGATTTTGACTGTCTCTCTTCAAGATCTTCATAAATTACATAATAAATTATTGTAAACTATACTCCTCCCCTATGGTGGGTTATAATAGAACTTATTTCTTCTAATTAATCATACTTTGGTCCCTTTTATCAAACCTCTTTTTATCCACCTTTCCTCCATTCTTCCCAGCCTGTAGTAGTGCCTCTTCTATATTCAACTTAACATTATTTTAGCTTCCACTTATGAAAGAGAACATGTGGTACTTGTCTTTTTGTATTAGCTTCCATCATGTGAGTGGAATTCTACAGAATTTACTGTTGGAGTTTGTTTTCTTTCACTCAACATAAACTGTGAGATTTTTTCCATATTGTGTTGTTATTAGCAGCAATATTTTTGTTTCTTTGTCTTTGAATTGTATAATATTTGTAGTGCACAGCTATGTAATTGAGCATAATTGCTGAGTGAAAAGACAAATGGATAATTGTGTGTTTAACTTGGTAGAAATTGTCATAGAGACTGTGTTCTGTCAATGCTGGTCTACATGCCTTCCAGCAGAATGGAATCCAGTTGCTTCACATCCTGAACAATATTTAGTATTACCTTTGTTTTTGGTAGACTGAATGATAGTGGCATCACATTGTTTTTAATTTGCATTTTCTTCATGATTAATGATATTAAACATCACTTCACTTGTTTGTTTTAATTACTGTCTTTTTATTTAAGTTTTTTTCCTTGTTTATTTGGAAAGTATTCTGGTGTTACAAGATTTCTTTGTGTAGTCCATATAAAATTCCCAAGGTTGAACCATTTTTCTAGATATTTTCTATCAATTTCTCTATTCCTTAAGAAGATTGTTAGAATGTAGTTAATGGAAATGTAATCCTCTTAACCTATATTACTAAATACATTTTTTCCTCAAATTGTTAACTCTGTAATCTTCTTCATTTGGGAAGAGATCAATAAACACAATTTTTTTTTAAATATCATAGTAATATATTTCATATTCTATTTCATTAAAAATATATTTAATATTTTTATTAAAAGAAATATACACCTAAAATTCCACTTGTATTTCTGTGTGGGTGTTCATACATAAACTGTCAATGATATTAATAATATATACTTTTCTATTTATTCCATTCAAAATGTAATTTCTCCAGGCTTTGTTACATTCATAATTCACATTTACAATATATTTCATTAAGTGCTATGAATACATAATAATTCTAAATGACTTTAAATGTTTTTGCAAAACAATTTTAGTGAGTAACATAATGCATTTTAACTTTAAAATTATTTTATACATATGTAAAAAGGATGAGTTGACCTAAACTTAGAATATGAAAAAAATTATCATCCTTAATCACATAGTAACATTTCATTCATTGAGTTAATTAATAATAAAATTATAGTGTTTGAATAACAATGTTAATAAACAACTACTTTTAGAGACTATAACTTTAATATTTTAAAATATTTATATTATAATTGTTTCTATTATTACCTGCTTGCTTTTGACCTTACGTGAATAATCTCCTCTTAGCTGTCTCTCATATATGTTATTTCCCTTGCTCAAGTTTTATTGCATTTTTAGATACAGGTATTGTAAACATTATTAATGATCACATATTTTTAAATTTTTATTACAAACAGATTTTTCCAGCCTAATATGTTTCTTTGTCTGAAATATTTTAGAAAATATGACCACCATTTGTTTATGCTGTGGCTTGCAAGAATCAGTCTTCAAACATATAGATTCATCATCTATAAAACTGGAATAATAATTTATGTGTTGGATATGACATTAGCAGAAGTATTATCTGAGGAAAGCCTAATAAAGCTAAGCACTAGTTTTATTCAGTAGTATCTGATTATATTGATGACTTCTAAAATCCTGTCTTGTGAAGACTAGAACTCTAGCTAGCACCCAGCATGCTTATTCCTTGACAGTCATCACTGGATACCTTAAAAAATAATCACATAAAATTTTAAAATGTAAAAAATCATAAATTTTAGAATTCAGGAAATAGAATCCATATTGAAGTAACAATAAGCCATGACTACATTTCCTAACCATCACTGAGTACTAAAACAAGAATGATCTTTAAGCAAATTTGAGAACTATCATTATTCATTTTTCTTATGACCAATTATGCTTTTGGCTCATAATATCATTTAATTGTAGTTTCTGCTTACATGAAAATGGAGGAATTGTGCATATTCTATGAACTTTCTATGAAGAAGAATTAAGAAATGTGTAAGTGGTTTATTAACACCATCATAATGTACACATAGTGGCTGGTGTTCAAATTCTAAGGATTCAGGTTGCCACAACCACAAGGTATACCATGCATCCCCCACCCTCACACAAAGGAACTGAAAATAAGTTTTCAAAACCATACTTAAAACAGCAATGTTCAATGTTTTCTAGTTCACTCAATTTTCTTCTAATGGTTATGTTCAGACTGAGGTCTTTAAGCAACAAAGAAAGATTACTCTTCTATTTTCAGGCAAAGGTTAAAAGCAAATGATATGTATCTTAAACATATTGTTAAAAGACTTCTGAGTGGAAATGCAAATTAAAACTACACTGAGAATTTCATCTCTTTCTAGTCAGAATTGCACTTATAAAGAATATAACAACAAATGTTGGAAAGGATGTGGGGAAAAAGGTACACTCATACATTGCTGGTGGGACTGCAAATTCATGCAACCACTCTGGAAAACGTTATGGAGATTTCTCAATAAACTTGGAATGGAACCACCATTTGACCCAGTTATCCCACTCCTCAGCATATACCCAAAGGATGTAAAATCAGCATCCTATAGTGATGTGGCCACATTAATGTTCATAATAGCTCAATTCAAAGTAATATTATAATTTAAATTTTGCTTATTTTCTTTGTTAATAGAGGGCATTCATTGTAATTTGGAAACTGGTCATTGAAAACCTATCAATATTATTAAATATTTTTGTGATATTTGTGCAAGAAAGTTGGTTAGGCTATGGAACCAATCTAGGTGCCCTTCAACAGATGAATGGTTAAAGAAAATGTGGTACATATATGCAATGGAATATTACTCAGTCATAGAGAAGAATGAAATTGTATAATTTTCTGGTAAATGGATGAAACTGGAGACTACAATGCTAAGCGAAATAAATCCATCACAAAAACACAAAGGCTGAAATTTCTTTCTGATATATGGATGCTGACTCACAATAGGCAGGGTGGGAGAAGAGTGGAGGTTCACCAGATTGGGCAGGGGTGAATAGGAGTAGTGAAGGGGGGATGGGACCTATGTTCATATATGGAAACATGTTGAGCGTAACTACATATTATGTAAAACCACAAGAATGGGAAGTTATACTGCATTATGTATGTCAAAATATATTCAGCTATCATGTAAACAAAAAAGAACAAATAAAAAAAATCACAAAAAATTTTAAAAAGACCAGTGAGTAGAGTAAAATATCTTTCTAAAAAGTTTCAACTAATCAAAAGACACCCAACAAACCATTTAAGTTTGACCAAAGGACTGTCTGAAGTCAAGATTCTTGCAGATTCTTGAGCTATGTGGCCAGACATGCAGAACAATGCAATACTCTGATCATAAGTAAGTACATACATGAATAAACAAACAATTAAGTAAACCCTTGAGGTGATGGATAATGCTTGTTGCTGATTTGATCAGTGTATCATTATATATAATGCATTGTATATATGTATGTATATATATATATATATGCGTGTGTGTATGTATTTCAAATATCGCATTATACTCCATTAAATGTACTGTTATGTGTCAGTCAAAAGTAACATGAAAAGTGAAGCATGAAAACTAGGACAGATACACATGAAGGCAAGAAAATATAGAAAGTGTTCTCTTGTCACCAATAAGCAGAATCAAATGCAATTGAGGCAATCTGTACAATGAGATATTAGGTGGTGTGAGCCAGTCCTACCTGATAACTTATTCATGTCTCCCAATGCCAGGGAATCATGAGATCAAAAATGTGTGAGTTTTATTAGTCACTCTAAAACATTTGAGTAGTAAGAAGTTTGTTGCCCAAGTATCATAAAAATATTTAATAATATTTATAGGTTTTTGAAGAACAGGTTACAAAGAGCAATGAACGTGCTCTATTAACATAGAAAACAAGCAGTACTTGAATTACAATATTACTAAAATAAGCCTTTTTCCAAAGGTATGTAGAGGAAGTGACTTATAATTCATAATAATTCATAATAATACTAAATTGTATGAATACAAATTTTAGTTCTTATGCTCTTAGTGTATAATGTCATTATGGTGATATTTTAGAAGTAATATTCGAATATGTGAAATGAAATTAATCCTGAATACTAAAAATTGATTCTCTACAACTCAGTCAGTATGGGTTATTGACTGGTATGGAATTTTTTAGTTAGCAAAGAAACTGTTGATTGATTTAGAATATTTCAGCTGAGTTGATGAGTGAATCCACACTGTTTCTCTTGTGTCCTTGTGTTATCGGCAACGCCATAAAACATAAACTGGCTATAATATCTATTTGCTAACAAACTAGTTGACTTAAGCAAGCATTACACAAATAAAATCCTCATTAATGAACAAAATAATTCAGCATTTTTATATTATCTTTCTAGTATCCATAGGTTTGTTAATATTTGCACTACATCAATATTTATATGACTGAATGTATTTATTTTCAGTTATTAAATTATACTACAAAATAATAATGTATTTAAGCAGATTTACAAAATTGCTTTTTTATATTTTAAACTTTAAGGATCAGTAGAATACAAGAAAGGGAACATGAGGAGGGAGAAGCAGAAGGTAAGAGGAAGTACAGGGGACTGAAATAGAGCAAATTATATTCCATGCTTATATAATTATGTCATAATGAACCTCAACATTATATATAAAAAACTCAACTAATAAAACATAAAATTAAAAATAATGTAATATTAATCTTTTGAAGGCTTAATCAAATGTTAAGTTGTCATGGCATTATGTAAAATTAATTATTTTTTTAAATGAGTGCAAATAGCTGCTTTGATGTCATTTGAAATCCTCTATCTCTGTTAGTTAAGTTCTTCTTTAGTTTACTTCTGTCATGACAATAAGACCTTAATCATTCTCAGTAAGAATAGATCTAAGAGTGATAAAATGAAAAACATTTTGTTTCTTCCTGGATGATTATATTATTGGCTGACAGTACAAATTATAGTTAGCCTTTTTATGTTCTAATAAAATGATAGTCCAAAAAAGAACAAAAAAATCAATGATTTAATATTTGATATATTTGAAAATTTGGATGTCAGAGTAAATATTCAGCAAACTTATTTGGTGTTTTAGTGTATCCCTGTCCCCAGACTCTCTAATCAGTATAATGTAAGAAGAATATTATATAAACTAAACCAGACACTTAAGTCAGAACAGTTCTCATACAGGAAGCCATGATGGTTTGTTTTCTAAGAACATGAACCAATACCAAGGATGCAGGACCTGAAAAGGCCAATATTGCTAAATATTAATCAACTAGATTACAGTTGCCAGGCCAACTCTCTGATATAAATATAACTCTTAAGGAAAATGTATTGCTAAACACTTTAAGTACTAATCAGATGACATGATTATTACGAAACTGTCCAATTTTATTTTGCCTTTAATTTTCCGAAATTAAAGGCAAAATAAAATAAAAACAGAATTATTCCAATAAATTTTAAAACTAGTTTATGTGCACACATTTAAAACTTTGCTTAAAAAGCTGTCAATTTCATTTCAGAGAAAAATGGAGTGGAAAAAATTATTTCAAAAATGAAAATAAAAATGTGATTATTAAAATATAAAAACTTCAACCAGCTTGAAAACTACCCAAGAGATTGATGAAAAAAAATAGCCACAATGTGAGATTAGAACAGCAAGTTTGTGGTCTTTTTACATGAGTCTATGGAAGAGGAATCTAAGTTATCTGGGAAATTTCTGACAAGAAATTTCTTGAAGCGATAGTGAACTTACCAATACATTCTGTGATGACTGAAAATACACATAAATTATAAATAAGAATGGAAAATTCAGGATCCTAATGGAGATGAAAAAATCTGGAAATGTTGAATCTTGTGCCAACGAGAGCATTTTTCATCCACATACTTCTTGATTGACTGGAAGCCTATTGACTTGAACAGTTTGAGCACAGCTATTGAAATTACTGTCTGGCTCTTAAGCCACAGCAGTGCAGAATGTTTGTCTTGGGGGGAAAGCTACAGAGACCACAGTGCACCATTGTACATGACAGAAAACCAGATTCAAAAATCAGAGTACATCAATTGCATAGGACAATAAAAATCTAATCACCATTTAATTACAGAGCAGAATCAATAGTCACTACAATATACATTTTCAAAATGCGTAGTTTCAACAACATCAACAATATTTCTAGATATGGGAAGAAATAAGAATATATGAGTCATCTTTTCAAAACAGCATTCAAATAAAATGACTTAGGACCAGATGTTGAATTTAGCAGACAAATGTTTTATAATGTTTATGAATGTGCTAAAAGAATTAAAGTAAAATGTTTAAAAAAACAAATAAATAGGTAGGGAATCTTAAATTAAAAAAGGAAATTAATCATATGAAATATTTAAAGTTTAAAAATATGATTGATACAATAAAGCTTATATACATGGTTCTTTTAATTCTGTGGAAAATCATTTAATTTCATACGAGAAATGAATGGATACTGCAAGTTGAAATGGACTGTCTACTGATCTTCCTATTGAAATAGTAGAAAATAATGTTCTCTTAAGTGCTTAGTGTTCAATGACAATTTTAGAAAACTCTACAGTGTAGAAAGACTTTGATATTAAACTTTGAATTATATATTTTTCTAATGCATTGTATTAACCACCAGCACTTCTACAATGATTGTGTGCTCAGAGTTTCATGCAATAAAACTTATATATATATATATATATATATATATATATATATATATATATATGAAGTTATTTATTTAAATATGAATGAGACAATTAGAAGAATTTATTAAAATATACAAACTTAGTGCATGCATTGTCTTATGTTAGTTTATATTTATCAATCATATTTTCATGGAGTTGAAAGTGGAAGTAGGGTCCTTAAGGACCAGCACTAAGCCTGCCTCAGCCTAATCAGTTCTATAGAAACAAATGTTTTTGCTCTTTCCTAATTTCTAATGTCCCACTTCTTTCCTGTGAGAATCAATCACTGACATCAGTTTCATAGATATGTCAAAATAATTCAATTTATGCACAATATCTACATCTGATTATATATTTTCCAACTTTGCCATAATATAGTTAACATAAAAAAACTCATTCATATTATTTGTCCAATCTGATAATTTTTGGTAATTGTGCAAGAAATTCAATGACTTCCATTATCTAGTTTTAGGGCACTTTTATCACCCCAGATATTCTCTGTGCTCTTAAGCAGTCAATACTTACTCTTATCCCTGACCCCAGGCAAGGACTGACTATATATCTACCACTATATTTATGTTTCATTTAATTTTAGTAAACAAAATTGTACACATGTAATCTTTTGTGTCTAGTTTCTTTCACTAATTTTTTGTACGTCTTCATTTATCTAGATGTTTTAACATGTTATATTAGTGGCTCGTTTGCTTTTTGACTGATGGATAATATTTATTGTATATATATATACCATATAATGCTTACACACTTATCATTTGAATATTACAATTGATTTGGGGTGTTGTTTTGAACTAAGTCTATAAGTGGAAGTCTGCATAGTCATGGTTTCATCTATTGTAGGTATATGCATATAGTAAGAATGTTAGTTATGTTATGATTATATATTTAATTTAAAAACAAATGAAAACCCTAAAATTATTATTCCATTTTCCAAAATTATTATGCCATTTTCACCCCAGTATTATACATTTCCAAGTGGAAAATATCAACATGGAAAATTAAAAGGATGCCATCTTTCTTTCTAAGGTAGACAGCGATGGTTTAGGAGACTTGCTACAGTAGGAAGTGGAAGCAATGAAATCTGGGCAGAACTGAGTCAGCACTGAGGATTTGCAGAAGTCAGATATTTTGAGGACTTCTAAAAATATCTTCTAAATAATGCTGTGGAGATCAAATTAAACATGTTTTTCTCACTCTGTATCAGAAGCTAATGAAGTGAGGTATTCATGATAAAATTTCAAAAGCCACAGTAGAAATGAGAGTGAATATGATGCACGGAGACGGGGGTGGACACTTTTCCTTGGGTCTCACTTTAAAGCATGCATTTTGAGTGAGATGCTGTAACAGATTTATCGTAGGTTGTTTTAAGAATATTTTGTATAGCAAACAACTTTGGGAGGTAGAGATAAAATACCCCTCAGGGACAGAAGATAAATTTGTTATCTGCCTAGGATGCTGAAGATGATGTGTCCATTCAGGGAAATCTTTGAGTGTACCAAGTACACTTACAAGGATGAAGGAGTCTGAAGCTCAGGGTTCCTTAGCTGTGTAAACAAACTCATTGTGTAATCAACATCAACTTATGATTCTTGAGATCAAGAACATACATAGAAACATGAACTTGTGTTTATCTCTGAAGCAGGAGAGTTTATAAATCAGTGGTATAAAAATTTACAAGCTAACAAATAGAGTACATTCTCAGGGCCATCACAGATCTTGACGTTTTTATCTCATGGAGAGCTTACCTTCCTTTTTGAGAAGACAGACACTAATAATCAATTAGCTATTAGTGCAAGTGGCCTTCTAAATCTGGAAGTTCTGCATCTGTGGATTCAACCAATCACAGATGAAAACTACTTGAAGAGAAAGAACTTTGTATTGAACATATACAGACTTTTTTGGTAATTATTTCCTAAAAATACTACTTAATTACAATTTTGATAATATTTAAGTGTAATACATTTTACAGAGAGTCTAGATATCACTTAATCTATATAGAAGGAGCTGGAGGTATAACTCAATGGTAAGAGTGATTGCCTAGCATGTGCAAAGCTCTTGGTTCAATCTTCTGCAGTAATAAGTAGATAAATAAATGAAATTAAAAATAAAATAAAGTCAATTAGATGCTATATGTAGGTTTTATGCAAATGGTACTCAATTTTATTTAAGGAACTTGAGCATGCATGGGTTTTGGTTTTCGTATGAGTCCTGGAACCAATTTTCTGGGACTACAGGGAGGACTGTACTCCAGATAAGAGAAGCAGCGTGGAAAACAAACACTGTACAGACAAGTCAAAGTGACGGTGGTGGATGCCATTTTATATAAGGTGGTCCAACCCTGAACACACTTAAAGGAAATGGAAGTCTGAGCTAAGGCAATAGCCCAAGCTGCTGACAGCTTCTTCTTTGTGTAAATCCTTGATAAACCTGAAAACTAAATTTAGTAGGAAAAACCAACAATAACAACAACAGGCAATATGATAGGAAAGATAATGAACAAATGGAGAGTCCAGACTCTATAATCCATCTGAAAAAAACTTGTCAGCTGATGGGGTCTCTTCTTCCTTATTCCCCTATATCCAGTAACAATTGAGCACCTTCTGTATTCTTGGGGTGTCTTAAAGCTTTTAATTGCATTCAGGGATCCATCAACTTCTCCTTTCTCTGTTGTTATGTTTATTAATATGGGAGTCAGGATTTCATGAGCATATTTCATCTTATTCCACTTTTTATCTTCTTAGATCAAGGGTGATTTCTTATTCTTTAATTAATTCTCTACCAACACCTTCAAATTCTTTTAATACCACAGAATGGTGACATCCAAAAATGATCTGTAAGATGTCTGTGATAAATCTATGCTCATTTGGTATTTTCTTTTAAAATGACTTTACATTTTCTCACTATGAGAATTTAATTGATTGCTTTAAAAATGACATATGAAGTTATCCATATAAGCCATTTCACAATTGCACACACACACACACACACATACATGTACAAACTTTCTTCATTTAAAAACACAAATATTGGGGTTGGGGATGTGGCTCAAGCAGTAGCGCGCTCGCCTGGCATGCGAGAGGCCCGGGTTCGATCCTCAGCACCACATACCAACAAAGATGTTGTGTCCGCCAAAAACTAAAAAGTAAATAAATAAATAAATATTAAAAATTCTCTCTGTCTCTCTCTCTCTCACACCTCTCTCTTTAAATATATATATATATATATATATATATATATATATATATATATATATATATAAACGCAAATATTTCAAGCTGAATTTTTGAAATAGTGTTGTTAGTTTAAAAAATAACACTTGGGATTATTTATATAAGAGCCAATGAAAGGAAAGCATAGATTCAAACATGCTCTTACACCACACACCTTGTTACATAATTGTTGGGCTGTGCTACTTTATCCAAACATTATAATAAATATTATAAATTCCCATTTTGATTACTGCAATAATAAAAGAAGGTCTTTCTCAATAACAAATGAAATAAATGTGAGATAAAGGACGAACATCCAGAACATTTAATAAACCCTTACAACTCAATAATAGGAAAACAAAAGACCTTTGTTAAAATGGGTAAAAATGTGAGTATTTTACCAAATAAGATGCATAAATTTCTAACAATATGTGAAGATTATTATCAAAAACATCATTAGTCATCAGGAAAAAGGAAATTAGAACCACAGATACCATACCATACTCACTAGAATGGCCATTAAAAACAAAACCAAAACCAAACACAAAAGCAGATAAAAATAAATATTGGCTAAAATATAGAGAAACTGGAACTTTCAAACATTGCTGGTGCTCATAATAATTGTGCTGCTATTTTGAAAAAAAAAAACTTTGGATGTTTTATAAAAAGTTAAACATAAGCTGGATTTATGATTCAACAATGTCATTCATAAGTGTCTATACCAAAGAAAAATGAAATAATGTTTGCATAATAACTTTTTGTGTTCAAGTGCCAAAATTGAAATCACCTCAGTGTTTTTGCAGTAGGTGAGTACATAGTAGAGTACAATAGATCTATTCAATGCAATCTAATTCAGATATAAAAAGAAGTAGAATACCATTAACTGAATAGTTCTAATTATTATAGTGAATAGAATAAAAATGAAATATCTTTAGAAATAATCAGTAATTATAATAAATGCCTTGGAAATTTGTTATCTGATACTGAAATGACATAACTTTCAAAAAAAAGCCAAGGAATTTTTTTTTGAAGTCTCACTGATAAGTACTTACCTATACTTTGACTCTTATTTTAATTACCTTAATAATGTACCTTAGAGAACTTTCCATGCAGAGCATGTGGGTGTACTTAATTCATATTTAAAGGCTACACATTATTCCATTCTGTGCATAGAACATTATATATTGAAATAGTTTTCTACTACACATACCTGTAATTTCAGGTACTCAGGAGGTGGAAGCAGAAGGCTTACAAGTTCCAGGTCAGCTTGGGCAATTAGTAAAACTCTGTTTCAAAATTAAAAAAATAAAAATGAACAAGGGTTGGTGGTGTAGCTCAGTGATAGAGCAATTCTGGCTTCAACCCCAAGCCTGTAAAAACTGCTTCCTAGGAATAAATATAAATAATATTTCCTATTTCATTTAAAACACTCCTGACAGTAAATATATTGGACTCATATTCTACGACAGTTTTTAAGATGATTCTGAAAAGTAAACTCCTAAGTTTGAAATTTATAAAAGGAAAGTATCATGCTTATTATTTTTTAAATTAATATTTTCACATTTCCTCTAAAAATATTACCCATTTTCCTTCTTCATTGAGCTTGCCCACTGTATTCTAAATGGGAAATAAGTCCCTTTCATTGGGTCATTAAAAAACACTCCAACAGGGCCACAGAAATTGCAATTTGAGAAGCAAATGAAATTGAAGAATTTACTAAAAACCTCCTAAAGAGAGAGCCATGCCATGCCTGTAGAGCCATGCAAAGTCCTCTAAATGCCCATAGTTGGGTCCCAACAACCAGGTGTAGGGAAGAACAAGGACTCTTTGGCCAGTGCCTTTTATTAAGGGTAAAAAAAAAAATAGGATAGTTTGTGGCAAATGGAAAGCATTCTTTTGGCATAATTTGAAAGTAAGTGGATCAACATGAAAAGGAGAATTGGGGTAAGATGGAGAAGTTGCCATAAGGCTTAGCTACAAACACACAAGTCAGAGATGGGTACCTAGCAATGGACAGTAACCAGGTAAAAGTTCAAAACAAGTAGGGTTGTGCCAGCATTCCAATCCCCTGAAACAAAAAGTACCAGCTTTACATTAGACCCACCCTCCCTCAATATTGCAAGATGCTTGTAATGCAACCTGCTGATTCTCCTCCAAGCTATTAGTTGAAAAGTATTATTATTTTTTAATTCTTATGTTCTATAGTTTAGCATACATTGTATCCTTTTAAACTTATGTCTTTTCATGTGTTTTGTCCATTTTTTTTACTATTAATCATCATTGATTGATCAATTCTTATCATCTGTATCTAATTCACAGGATAAATGTCATAGAGAACAAATTAAATGACAAATACACACACATATGTATTAATATAATTGCTTGATGATTCAAAGTCAAGCATTTGGATCTATTGCAGTAAATTTTGGGTGAATCCTACTTTTTGTTAAATTAAGCACACAGAGAAACTTCTCTGTTCTCTGTAAAACTGAAGCCAAGCTATATATTAATGTCAACATATAATTATAGTTAATTTCAACTCCATTTGTTAACATAATGTCCAGTTAGTTCTGTGGATAATAAGTGAAGAAAAATTTAAAAAATATTACATACATATGAAACCAAGGATGTATTTAAGGCAAAAAGCAGCAAGGAAGAAATAACTGTGCTTCCGGAGATTTCAAATTAAATCAAAGGCAATATTGAGAGGCTTCCAGAGAAAGATATCACACCCTTCGTAAAGCCTAATGATACTGTTGATGCTCTCAAATGAGCACTAGAGAGGAAATTCGAGAACTTAAACTTCCTTCCAGTTTTGAAACTGATTAGCTCTTTATTTAAAATCTATTAGCTTTAATTTTCAGGTTTCAAGTTCCCAAACCAACATTTGATCACTTCATTATCAAGTCAACTTTTGAAAGCAAAGGACATAGTAAGCATAGTTAAAACCTGAGTTATTCAAATACATATTCTTGAATTCAGACATCTTGATTTTAAGTCTCTATGATTTATTGAACTCCACAATGATTAATTTTTAAGAAATATGCATAATATAATAATATGGCCTTTTATATTCTAATTTGAAATGTGGATTGTTATTGTATTCAATGGCTGATTTAACTAGAATACCTACACATGAATTTATATTATCCTCACATAAATTTCTCTCACAAAATTTGGAAAAAAGATTAGTTTGCATTTGCATTTTCAAACTCTGTCCTATGCAATATGTGTTTTAAAAGAATAGTTTTCTTGAGAAATTTATGCTGATAATTTGTGGAAAAGATTCTGAATTTTAATACTTCCAACATAATGAGATTGCCATTAAAGTTTATCATTGTTATATGAGTCTCTTGAATTTGTAGCATTTATTCTTTTAGACAGTGTTTAATTCAATTAAAATAAAGAGAAATGACTTAAAACTAATGTCAATAGTAGTGTATATGTGTAAACATTTCAAATGTATGTATTTTCTTATAAAATCCAAAAAAATTAATTTTCATTCTGAAGAAGTTTGTTCACTTAAGAATCTCAGATAAAATATTTTTTAACAGAAAAACCATAAATATTTCAGGTGAATATGCTACTATATTTGTGGATAATATGCTACCTTAGACTATAAATAGCAAAGAAGTCTTAGTTTTCAAGGTTTAGCAAAATGACCAAGATGAAATTCTTCTGGCAGCACTCAAATGAAGGAATACATAACTTAAATGTATATATACTAAATGTAGCAAGTAATACTGTGTAATAATGATGCTACTTTTAATAACATATTTTTAATAAATGCCAGTCCATGAATTTTGAAAGACAATTTTCAATATCACAGAAAGCTAAGAAAATAGCATCTTTTTGCAAAGTATGAATATTAGTGTACAGTAAGTACAGTTATGTCCAGTCTCCAAACACCTGTACATGAAACACGCCATGAAACCATGCACCCACACACAAGGATGTACTTTACTTATTTTTTCTAAGTGACCCTCTGGAATGTAATGATGCAATTTCTCCAGGCTTTGAATTTACTTGGGTTATTTGTCTTTCTGATCACTTTGTTCAATTTATTTCAAAATCATCTGTTCTTGAAAAGAATAGATGCTGAAGCCCTGGCTGACCTTCCTCATGTGTGATTTAAGGGAACTTATGTTCCTAAGCATTGTACTTAAAATATGAATATCTAATACACACACTTTACACATGAGTGTGTATACACATGCACGTACAAGGTAATATGTTTCTTATATGGATTGTCAAAAGTGTGCTTTTTGATTTTGTACTTCTAGAATAATAGATAAAAATAAATTATTTGAATGTAAGGAAAAATGTGATGCAAATAAGCTCAAATTCTTAGCTGAGGAAGATACTAAAAATAGCATATTTGAATGCTGAAAAGCATTATTAAACTGAAGTACTTATTCCTCTACATAATCTTTTCTTTGATTCTTAATGACTCCATTTATTTTAAGGAATGAATGGAGAAATATGTTGTTCATGAAGTTTTTCAATCTATAAAATATGAGGAGAATTTTTTCTCAATAATCTCAGTAAGATCACAAAATGAGACTCACTAAACCCCTTATTTTTCATAATGATATCAAGTGGAACAGATGGCAGGTTATTTCTACTACTTTATGTTTGGAACATGGAATCATTTAATTTTCATACCCTCTTCTTTTTGAAGGTAGTGAATTTTAAATTACTAGTATAATTGCTTAGGTTTTTTTCTTTAAGTTTTCCTTCACAGATATCATAAATTTGGTTTTTGAAATATATTTTATATTTAGGAATGTCCGTTATGCTAAAATATTTTCTGTTAATTTTTTTTTTTTGCAAATCTCAAATTCAGTATTCATTATTTTACCTGGGATAATTACAGAACATGTTGATTCCTCCAACTAATAATTAATCACAAATGTAACCACAGTGTGTCAAATGGAAGATTGTGCTTGTTTACTAGTACAAATAATTAAATAAGAATCTAAATGCTCTATACAATGTATTCTTTTAGGTATTTAATTCACTTCCTCAAAACTATAATAGTTTGTATATACACATAGTCAAGTTTTAAATATTGAAAAAAGATAGTCAAACAATGTTGCTTCTGAAAATATTCAAAATGTGAATTTATTGAACTGTTGGATAAACTGAATTACTTAAAATATTCCAAAAGGAGAATATGAGCAAGAATAGTTTTTAATCATACAGAATAAAAAAGTATGCTCTTTTCCTAGGATTCTCTTCCTTTTTGCCATCAACATAACAAGAATGAACAAGCCACTCAAGTTAGGAGAAATTTCAGGTCTTTATTACCATAACCAGAGTATATGATATTCTGTTTGTGTTTTCATCAAAATATATCTAACACCAATTTTTTAGATCAACTCACTGCTGCCACCTATATTTGAGCCACATCTTCTTTCACTGATATTATTGCAAAAAAATAAAAATAAAAATTCTTTTGTTTCTCTCTTTGCTTTCATCTTTTATTCTCTGCACAATAACCAGAAATATGCTTTTAAAACTGAGTTTTGATAAAGTTAACATTTTGTTCACATTCCAAAAATGGCTCGTCACTTTACTCAAGATAAAGTTCTTGCATAGTTCCATGATCTACTATGCCCAACACTCCCCCCATCTCAGTGAGTTCATCTCCCTATTTACCACATTACAGCTGCACAGGCTCTTTCCAGGTCTTACTTATCTGAGCAATGTCCTTTCTTACAGCCTTTGTGCTGGATCTTCCAGAGTTGACTCAAATCTCCTTGAATTCTGCTGAAATCTAATCTTGACAATGAAGTCTATTTCTTGAACTTCCAATTATAACCACTTAGATCTTTCTAATTGTCTCTCCCCTTGGCGGGTCTTGTTCCATATTTTCCTTGTATAAATAATCCTTAATGCCTTATATATTAGATGATATAATTCTTATATTTATTATTGATTTTGTATTACAACTTACTAGACTCTAAGGTATATACGAACAAAGATCACTCTCTTATTCACTGTTAAATCTATTCTGAAAGGGCTACACATATCTTCTGGCACATAATTTGTGAATACTCAATATTATTTCTTGTGGAAGAAATACTATGTAAAACAAATTTAAAACAGCTTTGAGGAAATATTATACATTCATATGACTTTTTAAAAATTTGCTATTGTATTAGTTTTTTTTTTCTGCAATGACCAAAAGACCTAAAAAATTTAGCTTCAGAGGTCTCAGCTCAGTCCATAGATGGCTGACTTCAGTACTCTGGGTTCAAAATGAGGTAGAAGATCTAGGTGGAAAGCTGTGGAGGAGAAAGCAGTTGAGGACATGGCTACTAGGAAGAAGAAAACAACTCTGTTTAGGAGGGACAAAATACAAACCCCAAAGGTAAGGCCCCCCTACTTCCTGCCCCCCACCCCCACCCCTGAGTACCTCCTCCAGCCACACCCTACCTGCTTATGGTTCTCAGCCAGTTATTCCATGCAAACTAGATTAAACACCAGTTAGGTTAAGGCTTTAAAAACTGAATCATTTCACCTCTAAACTTTCTTGCATTGTCTCACACCTGAGCTTTTGGGAGATACTTCATATCTAAACCATAACATTAGTATTCTGAAATAAAACTCATTTCAAAGAGGATCAACTAAATACAGAGGAATATTTCAAAATTTTTAAAGAAGAAAAGAATAGCTTATTCAACAAGAGATGGAGGAACAAAAGGAAATATTAGAAAAAGCAAGTTTGTCTCCTTTTGTAGGGAGATATTTAAGAGCTGCTGTAGACAATCAAAGATAGAATTACCAAAAATGGCATCGTCATTGCTGGGCTACTAGATTCCAGAATCACCCAGTTGGTAATCCTTTTACAGAAAAACTTCAGTAACTCTGCTTGCTGAACCAAACAACTGATTTGATGTTCAAGGCAGATTTTGAATAATACTTTCTTCTGTCCACCTCTTTTGTACTACTAAGAGAATGGAGCAGGTGTTATTTGGAAGGGTAATTTGCAAACTTTATGGTAAAGAAGTATTAGTGCAGGACTAAGAGATGGTGGAAAATAGACCAGCAATTAAAACCAGGTTTCTCTTCCCATATATGTCAGGCTAATGAAGTTCTTAAGGGTTTTATACAATAGACGTATTTTTTTTCTCCAACTTTCCTGTATAATTTGAATACAAGTTTAGAAATGAATAATATTTAAAAGCTTGTGGTATTTTTGCCAAGGAAAAAAAATTACCTTTATCATTTTGCTCACTTCAAATAAAAAATTTTATTTGATATTTTTAAATCAATTGCAAAATGTGATAACTATTAGGATAAAGCAAATGCGGTATATGGAATAATGCATAATGCATTATGGAATAATGCATATGGAATAGTATTTTAACTTTGAAAAAGAGGAAAATTTTTGTCATATGGGCAACCTGGATAAACCTGGAGGACATTATACTGAGAGATATAGACTAGTTCACAGAAGGACAAATCCTGGATGTTTCCACCTAAAATTGTTAAAGTCATAAAGTAGAGAGTAAAATAGTGGTTTTCAGAATCTGTGGAGGGGGGAAAAAGGAAGTTATTCAATGGCATAAAGTTGAAGTTATGCAATATACTTAAGTTCTACAGATGGGCCATAAAATGTTGTGAGTTTGGTTAATATTTCTCTATTATTCTTTTTTTAAAGCAAATGAGCACAGGAATTTATGGAGGTGATGAATAGGGTCTGCATATATTTATTACTTTGATTGTAGTGGTGCTTCCTTAGGCATATGTACATGTCAAAACTTATCAACATGTACATGTTAAATATGTGCAGTTTTTTGTTCACCTATTATACAACACTTCTTCCCCCACCAACTGCATACTCTAGTACATTTTCTAGCAGAGTAAATATACTGGGATGTTTCCATTTGCTGAGATATGTGAAAACAAAAATGTATTTTCTTACTAAGCAGAAAAAAATATACACATGGAAGCACTAACATGCCAACTATGCATAACAGAAAACAGATTTCAACATGTTGAATATTTATAAACTTTGTTTTATGCATCATTCTTACTAATCCCCTAATCCTCTCCCTACAATCAAAATCTTCTCATATCATTACTTGAAAAAAAATATAAAATCAAAAATGCAAAATGAAGACCTCATGCAGAAATCTCTTACATTTTAAATAAAAAAAGACTCATAATGACAATAGTTATTCAGAATGTCATACCTTAAAATATAATATTTTCATTTTGTAAGTAATTGATTTCATCCCATTTGAAATAAATCTTAGTATAAGTCTTCATGAACATAGCAAGGGAGAAAAAAATAAATACAAACAAATGCAGAAAGAAAGCATGATACACTGTATTTGCAAGAAAAAGATGTTTTCCTGGCATTCAAGAAACAAAACCATGTAATGTACTTTTGTCAGAGTGATCCTACGCCCTGCCTTGTTTTCCTGTTTCTACAATTCCCAAGGGCTGCTGTCTGCCCTAATTCATCAGAAGTTAAATCAACCCAAATTCTTATGACAATGTAGCAGTCAATTAACTAACCCCACCCATGCTTAATAAGACCAATGTCTTTGTTCATCACCCAGTTTGTTTGTACTCTGGGTTTCTATCCCCTGTACTTTACTCGCTATTGTTTATCAGTCTTCACCTAGCTTGATACTCTTGTTTTCCTCCTTCTGGGTCACTCTGGTATTCTTAGTTTTTTTTCTGATTAAACCCATATTAGATATCATTTTTGAATGCCCTTGCCTTTAACTACAAACTGTTCTCATTTTATCATCTCCCTTGCCTCTTGTTTATGCTATTCTCCTATGTGCTGTACTGCCCCTTGCTAAACACTGGCAAAATCCTTTCCCTTCTGAGGTATCATCACTTTGCCACTTTTTACCTGTTTCTCCTCAGTTTTCTATGGAATTTTAAATCACCTTTTTACCTAGGTTGCCATTGAATGGCATTTTGTTTGTATGCTTTTATTCCTTTTATTTCCATTATGAGTTATTTCCATCCTAATTATTCTAATTCTCCATGTTGATGATTCAACTATTTAAATTAATACTGAACAATTGACTTCTGGTCAAAATAACTAATTGATTCACAATGGGATACATACAGAAACTCTATGTAAGAAAGCAAAGAAATTATAATTGCAGGCTTTTTATACATTGATTAATTTGTTTTGTTTTTAGCAAAAGAAATAAATTTGAAATAAAAGATAAATAGCTTATTTCTCTGTCAGGTGCATTGAGAAACACTTTCCTACATTAAGTTTTCTTTACTTACTCTTTTTCACTAGAATATTATATATATATATATATATATATATATATATATATATATATATATAGTTGGATTCATTGTGATAAAATCATATATACCTGAAATTTAATTTACTCCATTTCATTCCCCATTTATCCCCAATTTACCTCCCTTTTTCTTTCTCCCTATTCTTCTTCCTTTACTTTCCTGAACTTCCTTTGACTCATTTATATATTTATTTTCGAATGGTACTTTCTATATTTACATAAGGATGGAATCCCTGGGGTATACTTATAGATGCACATATATTTTTGTTAAATTCATCCCACATTTTCTCCTCTTTCCCATTCTTGCTCCTCCTGTCTCAACCTCCTACTTCTACTCCACTAATCTTCCCCATATTTTAATAGTTCAAATATACAGTATTTTCATTGGTTCTTGTAATTATGTATGATGGTAAAATTAACTTTGATATAATTGTACAAGCATGAAATATAACTTAGTCTAGTTAGGACTCCATCTTTATAAATGTACATGATGATTGATACCTTATATCTTTATGAAATCTGATTGCTCCAATTTTTCTCTTCCTTTTGCTCATAGCCTATACACCAGAACTCATGAGTAGACACAGCTTATGTACTACATTATTTCTGAATAAGTCTAATGACAATCATCTTGTTGTTAGAAACACTACTGGGCACTTCAAGCCTTATGAATAGGAGCATTAAAAAACAATAAAATCATCAACAAAAAAATCACGTATGTGTAGAAAAATTGCCCTAGATAAATCATGAAGACAACACTTGCTTATAGTAAGTAGGTTGAAATGGGAAAGCAAATCAAGTGCTCAACTTCACGAAAGAATACATGCATTGTGCAAACCACACTCCTTTGTTATCTGCTTAGATTAAAAAATGTCCTTCAAGATACTGCCAGTGATTATTAACTATAAATATTGTGCATATTTAAAATGCATGCTATATTTTGGTATATACAATTAGTCCTCATAGGTTATGACTGTATACTTGCAAATTCACCTATTCACTAAAATTTACTTATAACTAAACAATGATCATTCTACAGCTAAATTTTCCCTTTATCATCATTCCAAGATCTTGCAATCATTAGTCAATTCTCTGCTTCTAAAAAAAAAAAACAGCATTTTTTAGATTCCACATTGAAATGACTTTTCATCAAGTGGATCCATGCTAAGGCCTTCATGTCTCAATCATTTCACCTCTAAACTTCCTTTTATTGTTATTACATGAGCTTTTGAGGGATGCTTCATTTCTAAATCATAACAAAAAATGAAATAATATCATTTTTATGGCTGAATAATATTCCCTTGTGAATATGTACCACTACATATTCTTTATTTACTTATTATTTATTAAATAAATAGATATTTTAAGGAATACGATTCCTTTTGCCACACCAGTTGAATTATCTAATGTTACAAGTAGAAAAATTACTATTTGATGTGCTAGAGTAAAATAAATAAATAAATAAATTTCTGCTGTCTTTCTCTCTCAAATGAATCCAAATCATTATCTCCCAATGGGCCCAGGTTCATTGCTCAACCATGTTCAGCAAAGTTTCCTCCTGCTTAATTTTGCTTTTACAATCCTATTCACATTGCAGTTAGATAGGAAGAGGAAGAGTCACCTGCCTTTTCATGAATGGCAGACTCTGGCAGCAGACATCCACCCATGGTAGGTGGATGATAGAGAGACTTAAATCCTTTCATAACGAGAAGAAAGGCTCCTAAATGTCCTCTACAGGTGCTGGCCAGTGCTTCACCCAACACTTCTATTAATAGATAATTTCAGGACTCACATTAAAAGATAAGGGTAATCTCTATGGTAATTACAATAATAATCATTATATTCTAAACATCATAGTGAACTTATAAAAATAGACTAATCAATAATTATCAGTTAAACTAAATATTACTTATTAAAGGTAAATTCATATGGTTTTCCTAGACTTCATTTTTATCTACTATGTTTACTATATTCTTTCAGTATATAAAAAATTCAAAAATGTTTTCAGATTTTCCTTATGTTCCAACATGTAGTTATATATATATATATCCTACTTGATCTATATGTCCCTATATGTCCTATTTCTAGGTTCCATATGGAACTTCCAAAGAAAATGTATTATCTCTTCAAAAAATAATATTCATGTATGGCATTATGTATAATATCTAAAACCTCTACAGATTTCTTTTATTATTTTATGCAATAAAAATATTTTTTGAAATATCCTATTATTCCTCCTACTAAGACAAAAAGCTAAGACACAATTATTTAATATTATCATCTGCTTTTAAAATACATTTGTATAAATATGGATGATGTACTAATGAATTCAGCAGATAAATTCATTTTGCTTCCAGAGCATAACATCTATTCTCCTACATGTGTATTTACACTCTTTGAAAACCTACTTCCCTGTAATATAAAATAACTTAAAATATATGTGTTAATTTTATATATTATCATAAAAAAACAAATAATCTTTCTTATAATGTATATATATATATGTATGAAATAAAACAATGAGAAATAAATAAGCTTTAGTTCAAGACATTTACAAAGAGATCATTTATTCAAACACACCAATGAGTCCTTAAAAAGAAAATGTTTTATTCACTAATTAAAGTAACAAACTTCACAACTTGAGTTACCCACCTCATTTGTTTCCTGACTTTTTTATTTCAAGTTAAATACTCCTAAGGTAGGTCATATAATTCAGTGACCTTTAAAGTAAAATTGAAATATTTGATTTTACTACTTTTCTTTATCTCTTTTTCTCTCACCACATGCAGCCTATAAATGCCAGTAGAATTAATTGCCTAATTATAGGGAACAAAAACATTGCCTTTTGAAAGATTTCAAATTTGTATATCCTGCTGAGGAGATTTTGCTTGACTACCTGACCTATAGAGTTTGCACTTCTTAAAGAAAGAAAATAAATGATCTGCTGTGGAACATATTTTTAACTTGTAATGAGTACAATACTGCTCTATAATTTTAGGTCATTTTATATTTTAAGGACTTAATCTGGATCCATTTTACTGCTTAATATTTAACTGTAACTATTATATGTACTCTTAAATAAGCACAATTGTATGTTTTGTTTTTTCTTGATGCAACTTAATAATATAGCAAAAAGTAGGCAATGTGGAAAATACTAATCATCAATAGTTATGACACAATGGCACCAATTTTTCAGTAAGAGCATTGAATAAGTTTGATTAAAAGGTTGTTCAAAGAAAGAAGCTGCCTACCTGAGCAACATACATAGCTATTTTTACCATATCCTTTTGAATAAGTTGTGAACTCCAAGTCTGTAAAAATCTCTTTTTTTCCAGGATGGTGTATAGCACACACCCAAGGAAGATTTTTGCATCTGGAACATATGTGAGGAAATTTCTAAAACCTCTTCAGTAATGAGGTTCTGCAGGTGATCACTCAGTGTGTGTTTTTAACTGAAGCGTTAGCTTCTGATTTTGATAGATTCTAGAGATCTTCTTGTTGATGGATTCTAAGTGAAAGAGACTCAACAGGTATTTATTAACAGTATTAGGAATGGAGCATCCCTTATTTAACTAAACAGGATTCAGAAATTTCACTGAGAGGGTAGGTCTTTTGCCTCTGTATGAAGCTATTCATTTTGGTGAGCTCCTTTGTGAAAGTTTTAGGTCCTGAATAAATGTGCAAAGTGAGTCTCCTCAGAAGAGGATGTCATCAGTAAAATGTTACATGTCAGCCCAGAGAAATCTTGCTCTCAAAGTTTGTATATCATATTAAGGACATTCTGATGCCCCATGGGTAGGTGCAGGATGTATTATATTACTTTGTAGGTAAAGACAAACTGTAGCTGAGGATTTGTTGAAATAGACAATGAACAGAATACATTAGCCAAGTCTATGACTGCAAAGTATTCACCAGATACTGATCAGATTGGCTGGAGTCATTAATTTAAATGATCCTGGATATGGAGACCTCAGTGTGTGAGACAATGGCATTAAGGTTGTAATCATCCACCATTAACTGCTATTCATTATTTTTTAGGTTCCAGTGATGACAGAATAGTTGCTAAATGAAGAGAAACAGGGGATAATCACTTTTTATCCAAATAGCTCTTTAATTCTGTGTTTCAATCCTCAAAGCCTCTGTTTAACATTGTATGTGGCCATCTTAACCATTTTGACCAGAGGAGGAAGATCTTTGGAGTCCATAATGGTGAATTTGATTATAACTGCCAATATACATTTAATTTTATTTGAATGCATTAAATAAATAGGTCACATCATTCACACACTGCAGATTTTCAGGCAATGTGTAAGCTTATAAATAAGCCCATGTTCCTCTCTTAATATTGGTGGGAAACTCAAATTGGGTAAATTCAGGCCTGAATGTGGAAACTTGCTCAGAACTCATTCCCTGAACGTAAGAAAACTCAAGCCATTCATTTGCTTCCTTCACTCTCAAACCATTTCAACATGGTTGGAACTAGACCTGTTCTCCTGAGAAAGCCTCCTTATGCAGGAAATGCACTTCATAATACCCTCTTGATGTACAGGGAGGGCAGGATTAGTCTCAATATCTGACAAAGTTTTGAATTGAAAGTTCATCCTGTCTTCACTGAAAGACCACAAGAAGAGAAAACTCCATCCAGAGTTGCTGTGAAAGAACTTACAGAAAAATTGAGCAAGAGTAAAAGGTAAGTGAATTTGCATGAGCACAAGTGAGCAGTGAGAGTAAATCCAAGTGTTGTGGATCATCATATTTAGTGGTTAAAAAGTTTTAAAAAAAAGGGAAATAAATTCATCTAAATTAATGAATGCATTCATTTTAATTGTTTTCCTATTTCCTGTATTTCATCTATGTTTTTCTCCCAGTTTTTATAGAAAAATAAGTTTATTCTGTGTTCACTCTTTCAAAATGATTATCAGATTTTTTTCCCCGAACTCCAGAATAACAGGCTATAAAAGGAACTAGATGGTTTGAGAAGAAATTGTATTAAAAGAGACTGTATATCCAATATAAATGGACAAATATTTAAGCCTTTAGAAACTCCTATGACCTAGTGAGACACTGGAGTTCTAGCCATTATTCACTTACACTAAAAGAGGTACAAAGATTGCCACTGGAACCCAGGACATCATGCCCATGGAAAGTGGGTAAAGATTTGAAGCAACATATACAAATTAATAACTGAGAATCAGGGAGGAAACATGATCTAACTTTTTTTTAAGAGAGAGAGAATTTTAATATTTATTTTTGTTTTTTAGTTTTCAGCGGACACAACATCTTTGTTTGTATGTGGTGCTGAGGATTGAACCCAGGCGGCACGCATGCCAGGCGAGCGTGCTACGTACCGCTTGAGCCACATCCCCAGCCCATGTTCTAACCCTTGACAAACTCAATCAGATGTTTAAGACTACAAGTCCTTCAATCTGTACCAAGGTCTTAGAATCACATAAGCCATCTGGAAAAAAAAAATCAACTCCAGGAAATATACTAGGAGTTGGAAAGCTCAAGCCTACTGCAAGTTTTTTTGTATTTGTATAACATGAGAGCTTTATATAATACACTTGATTTATAAAAAAAAAAAAAAAAAAAAAAAAAAAAAACATAGTTACACTGTTCTTAGCGTTCTGGAGTCAAAGCATAAGCAAAAAGGAATCCGTGTGTACTCACTTCTTTCATATTCCCTGTCCATTCTACCTGTGCTTTCTTGGAACTTTTATGCTGCTTTCCACATTGCCATCTCTTGAGCAATGACTTCATCTCATTGTAAGTTAGCACTATTAAAAACTAAGAATTAGAGATAGGACTTTTAAAAATAATAAGATAACAAATATTACCCTTAAATATTGTCATATTTATATTATATAATAAGTATATATAATTATATATAATATAATAATGTTATCATATTAAAAAGTATGATGTAATTTTGAAAACACTTAATATTTAGGGGTCTAAGCGTCTTTTTCAATTAAAGAAACCAAATTAAAAGTACAAAGCATTACAGGAATATCTCTTTATTTCCCTAAGTATATTAGTTGACTGTTTAGAATTTAAAATAATGTTTTAATTAATTGTGCTTTGCTGTTTAGAAATCTTTTCAAAGGAATTTAAAAACTGATTATGACCTTCACCATGTAGCTTGTAGGAACCACAATATATTATGGTGGTTTTTACCATGACTTCTGAACAGGCTTTGCCTTTGATTGAGGGGACTTTGTTTTCTGCCAGTGTCCATATATAAAACTGTGGTAAATTAACTTTCTAGGTAGAAATTTAGGATAGCTCTCTGACTTTACAGTTTCTTATTGAACCACTATTTTAAAAGTTTAGTTTTGATGTGAGAGTGCATGTCATGGCCAGTAAAATAGTTTAAAGAACAAGATATACAACTTTCAATGTAATTAACAGTTTAATTGAAAGAGTGTGTTTGGAAACACTCTCAGTTATCACTAAATTCTATATGATGCTTGAGATTATGAATTAATGAGTGAATCATACTATGAATATAAACTCTTCAATATGCTGTGATCAATTTTATTGCATATGACTGACAAAACAATTGAATGACAAAATTGTTTAAGAAATAAAAGAATGGAATTTGACCAATGATGCTTAAGTCAATTTTCTGGTAAGTGCGAAGGGTAAATATCTACAAATTTTTAAAAGGAAACTTCCTAAACAAAGTAGAAAGATCTCAGTAAACAACCTATCAATGCATCACAGGGAACTAGAGAAACAAATTCAAAACAAACCTGAAATTAGTAGAAGGAAAGAGAGAATTTTGATCAGAACAGAAATACATGAAATATAGACATAAAAATATATAAATCTTAAAAATCAATGAAGTGAAGAGCTTGTTCTTCGAGAAAATAAAATTGACAAACCCTACCTTAGTATAACTAGGAATAAAATAATACTGAAGGCTGAAATATGTAAAATGAAAGATGAAATTGAAGCCGTAACAAATGCTACAGAAATAAAAATGATTTGAGAAAATATGATTAAGAACTCTGCACCAACAAATTTGATAAATTGGAAGAATTGCCTGGACATATACATTTTACCAAGAAAGAATCTTTAAAAATAGAAAATTGATCAGATTAAAACAAGCAATGAGATTGAATCAATAATTAAAAAAGTCTCTTGTCAAAGAAAAGCCTAGAATCAACTAGATTTACTTCTGGGGTCTTCTAAAATTATATATATATATATATATATATATATATATATATATATATATATATATATAAATTATTCCAAACAATTGAAAAACAGGGAATTATTCCAAATGTATACATGCAGAAATATTTAATAAAATACCAGTGAATCAAATTCAATGATGCAAAAATTGGATTATTCACTACAATCAAGGGAGATGTATTCCAGGGGCGCAAATACAAAACATAATGAAGGACAAAAATCTTATTACCAACTCAGTAGATGCACAAATTATTACACGTGCATACACACACACACACACACACACTGAGCAACTTAAAAATAGAAGGAACAAAGCTTCACATAATAATGACCATAAATAATAACCAATAGCTAGCAATGGAGAAAAGATGAAAGCTTTTTCTCTAAGATGTAGAAAAAGACAAGGAGACCCACTTTCACCACTTTTAGTCAACATCTACTAGATGCCTTGGCCAGAGAAAACAAACGAAGAAAGAAAATATGACATCCAAATTCCAAAAAACTAGGAACTCAAATTGTCACTGATTGCAGATGGCATAATCTTATACACAGAAAAATCCAAATACTCTTGAAAAAAAAAACAAATTTGGCAAATTTTCTTTATACAAAGTCAATATAGAAAAAAACAATGTTTTTAATAATATACCAGTATTGAATTTTCTAAACTAGAAATCAAGTAGGCAATCCTATGTAGAATAACTATATTATATTTATGATAAAATGCCTAGGTATAATTTAAGCAAAGAGGTGAAAAATCTATAGAACTAAAAGCATAAAGCATTAATAAAATAAACTGAAGAGGACACAAAAATATAGAAAACCGTCCTGTGTTTATGTATTGGAAGAATGATTGTTGCCAAAATGTCTGTATTACTCAAATCAGTTTATGGATTCAATGTAACCTTTTTCAAAATACCAATGATATTCTCCACAGAACTATAAAGAAGAACCCTAAAATTTGAATGAAACCACAAGTATTACTGAATAGTTAAAAATTGAACAAAGTGAACAAAATAGCAAACATTGCACTATGCGATGCAAAATATACTATGAAGCTATAGTTAGCAACTCAAAATAGATTACAAAATTAAATATTAAACCTGAAACGCTAAAACTTATAGAAGAAACTTATAGAAGAAAATGCAAAGGAAATATTTCAGGACATTGAAATAGGTGAAGATTTTTTTGGACAAGAGCCTAAAAACATAGGAAACCAAATGGAAATAGACTGTGGGCAATGCATCAAACTAGAAAGCTGCTCAGCAATAGAAACAGTCATCAAAGAAACAACCTAAATGCATAATGGTAGAAAATATTTAAAAACAATTCATCCAACAAAAGACTAATATTCAAAATATGTAGGAAAGTTTTAAAAAAATCCAATAGGAAAAAAATTATAAGGAAACCTAGTTAAATGGGCAAAAGACCTAAATAGACATTTTTCAAATGAAGTCATAAATAGGGGCAAAAGGCATTGATATAATGGGAAAAAGACATTGAAATAATAGTCAAAGTTATTGAAAAAATGTTCAGTATTTCTAACCACCAGTGAAATGCAAATCAAAGCCACAAAAGATATTATAGTACTCCAGTAAGAATGACTATTATCAAAAAGTATACAATATCCTCTCCAGGATATAAAGAAAAGAATATAAAGGATATATGCTTAGATCATGAGACATGTACGATAGAGGATATAAAGAAAATGATATAAAGAAAATATATAAAGAAAAGAAAGGAGAGGATATAAAGAAAAGAAAGGATTTGCACACCATTGGAGGAAATGTAAATCAGTAGAACCATTATGAAAAATGGTATAATGCTATAAATTAAAAATACAACCACCACTCTGCTACAAATAAACTGCTGGATATTTATCAAAAGTAACAATGTCTGTATGTCTAAGAGATGTCTGTACTCCCATGTAAATTGCCACCCTATTCATATTAGTAAAGAAGAAACAGAAACAATCTGCATGTTACACATGCATGTTACACATACACCATGGATTACATTTGGGTAGAAATAGAATGAAATTTTATTGCTTATGACAACATGGATGGAAGCAGAGACTATGATGTAAGGTAAAGTAGGCCAGGAAATGAAAGACAAGCATCGCATGATGTTATTCATATGTAGAAGCTACAAATGTTTATATTATAGAAGTTGAATTTAGAATGATAGTTACCAGAGGCTGGGGTGAGCCAAGGAATGGGGAAAGGTTGATCAATGGGGACTAAGTTACAGTCACATGGGAGTTACAATTTTCCTCTCATTCTAGAGCAGAATGACTTTATGATAACTGTGCATTTCAAAAGCTATAGAAAGGGGCTGGGGATATGGCTCAAGAGGTAGCACAATCGCCTGGCATGCGTGCAGCCTGGGTTTGATCCTCAGGGCCACATACAAACAAAGATGTTGTGTCCACTGAAAACTAAAAAATAAATATTCAAAAATTCTCTCTCTCTCTCTCTCTCTCTCTCTCTCTCTCTCTCTCTCTCTCTCTCTCTCTCTCTCCTCTCTCTTTAAAAAGAAAAATCTATAGAAAGGAGTTTGAATTTTTTTTCCATAAAGAAATGATAAATATTTGGGGAGATGCATAGGTTTACCCAGAATTGAACATTACACAATTTACACAAGTATCATCGTATAACAATTTTACTCCATAAAAATATACAATTTTGTGTTTTTTTGTGTCAGTTAAAGAAATATTTTTTTTAGAAAGACCATGATATTACCACCTTTCTCAAAATAACTTTCTCATCTATATGTGGGTCTGTTTCTGAATTCTGCCTTTTGTACACACACACACACATGCTAATCCTTCATCAATATATACTATTTTATTTACTCTAGTCATTTAGGAAATTTTACAAATTTATAGTTTCATTCTTCCAACCTTATTATTTTAGCACATGATTTTAGATATTTTGCTGGGTTATGCAGGGAAACTGTAATGAATTTATAGATTAATTGGAAGATATGACTGACATCCTTTAATTTTTTCATGATCATGACATACATCTCCATTTATACATCTGCTTAGATTTATTGCATCTCTATCAGAACTATTAGTGTCCTTCCTTCCCCATTAAAGTAATAAATGACAACGTAAAAAAGTTGTACTAATCAATGCTATCACTAGAAATCATTCCAGATTAAGTTGCATGCACTCTCTGATGCTAACCTTCAAATCTAACACCTTCAGAGTCAACCTGTAAATTTAGAGTGATTAAGACCACTTTCACAAAGCTTTAATATTGGTTACAAGTTTTAGATTCTGGTTTCTATAAGGGCATTTTAATAGGAGCCTGATATATTTCACCTTTTTTGTTTATAGGAATTTTCTCAGTTCTTTGCCCATTCTAATTTGTTTTAAACTGTTAACACTAAAAAACATAAAAGTTGTACATATTAATGGGAAATATTATATGTTTGATAATATTATATGTTTGATACATATTATATGTTTGATATATGTGTACATTATTTAATGCTCAAGGTTAAATGTATTTATCTCCTCAAATGTTTATCATTTCATTATGGTGACAACTCAAAATATTTTTCTTCTTGATCTTTGAAATGCAGACTACATTATTTTTGCCAGTAGTCACTACACTTTGCAATAGCACACCTGAGCTGCTAGTACCTCCCTAACTAGAACAGGGAACCCATTGCTCAACCTTTCCCATTCCTGCCCCAATTCTAATTTCTTAAGGTGCTATAACCCTGCTGGTATTCTCAGGTTTATGCCTTTGTTTGGAATTCAAAGAAAGTACTTCTCATAGTTTGCTTTTCAGTCTCTTCTAAAGCGGTGCTTTGCAAAGATTAAAGAGTAATGCCATACCATAAGAGAGATTAATAACTAAATAAATTATGCCAATAATATTTTTGCAAAAAAGAGGACATTCAAATATTTTGCATGCTAGCACATCCCTTTAAACTTTAAGAAATAGGTGTCATTAGCTCTTACTGTCAAAATGCTCAAAAATTTCTCTGATTCTTTACACACATAAAATTCAAGAAGAGAAAAAAATTGAGTAGAAATCCACTCAAATAAATGGCTCATGAAATAGTAACCAAATGTGCTTTAGCTGATTTAAATAACAGAAGATCTGATTGGCTGCATTTTGAGAAAAGGGAGGAACAAAGATAATTATTTTCAGTCATTTTGACAGAGCTGTCTCCAGATATATAGAAATCATGCTTATTAGATGCCCTGCTATTCAACACAAATTAGTGATCAACTTCTTCCAGCCATGCCCCATTTGTTCACAGTTATCACCCACTATTCCTTTCAAATTATTAATCCATCAACTGAATTAATCCACTGCTTAGATTACAGGTCTCAAGATCTAAGCATTTCACCTCTGAACATTCCTGCATTACCACACGGGTTTGGGCAGAATATCTTATTTCTAAACCATAACACCACTATTTTACTTATCATAAAATTAAGAGGTTCACAGCATTGGATATTTAGATTGTATCAAAATTTTCCCTGTTATAAATAACACGGTAGTAGATATCGTTTTTATGACAAAATTGATGCCTATGTTTTATGAGGTTAAATACACATTTTATTTGTGTTTAAGAGTCTTAGATATAAAATATATCAAAATAAAACTTAAGACTTTATTTTTAGATCTCAAAGATCTACATTAACATAAAAAAAACCTAAAATGTGTGTTTTATAGATGTTTATTTGTTCTTTTTGGTGATGCATGAAAATAGAATGTACTTTGACATATATACATAGAGTATAACTTCCCATTCTTGTGGTTGTACATGATGTGGAGTTACACTGGTTGTGTATTTATATATGAACAGGAAAGTTATGTGCAATCCATTCTATTGTCTTCCCCATTCAAATCCCTTTCCTTCCCCCTATTTTCCCCTGTCCATCCGGTGAACCTTTACTCCTCCATCCCCTCCACCTATTTTTAGTCACCATCCACATATCAGAGATAACACCTGGTCTTTGGTTTTGGGAGATTAGCTATTTCATTTAGCATGATAGTCTCCAGTTCCTTCCATTTACCAGAAAATGCCATAATTTTGTTCTTCTTTATGGCTGAGTAATATTCTACTGTTTATGTATACCACATTTTCTTTATCCATTCATCTATTGAAGGCCAACTAGTTTGGTTCCATAGTTTAGCTATTGTGAATTGAACTGCTATGAACCTATTGATGTAGCCATATCACTATAGTAAGCTGATTTTAAGTCCTTTGGGTATAAATTGAGGAGTGGAATAGCTGGGTCAAATGGTAGTTCCATTCCAAGTTTTCCGAGGAAACTCCAAACTGCTTTCTAGAGTGATTGCACCAATGTAATGGCCATCTTTATGACTAATTTCTTCAGTTTCTCAGTAATAATATGGAAACCTAAATTTCAAGTGTGCATTTATCTTCTCAAAATACAATCCTACTGCCTATCGTCCAAATTGTTTATGCTATTTTATTGACCAGTATTTATGAGGCTTAATAATTTGCCAAAATTTCATATTAAGAATTTATAATTTGGTGCACTAATTCAATTTATAGATAAATGATATTGTATTCCCAAAGACATTTCCTAAAACTGATCTTGGTCAGTATTAAAAATAACAACATGGTATAGGTAAAGACTTTTTAGAACCAATGCAAACACTTATCTAGGGATTTGCAGCAATGCCACACTAATAGCCTTCTGAAACACTTTGTTATTACTAACTGAAAAAATAAACTCTATTACACTATATTTCCTGCTATTTGGAAAAACAGAAATGTTGAAACTTCTTACCAAATAGAGCATTTATAGAGGAGTAATTATGCATGTTGTGGTGACAAGGTGAAAAGTCATTAATATATTACTGGACTACCAAAATACCCCACTAGAACAAAGTGACATTATTTAAATACAAGCCCATGAAACTTCTTAGTTCTCTCTCAAGAAATTCAGACTTGGTGATATCTGTATTTTCTTAATAACAACACATCTGAATAATAATTACCATTTTAAACATATTTAGCTCATGTCTTTAATATTCTCCTGGATACATCAGATTAAACAGATCAAACATCACTGCATATTGAGGGTTAATAGATGAAACAAAACTATAACTGCAAGAAGTTTTTTTTTTGATTCATCACAATTTAAATGGATAAATTGAAATTGGATTCTAAGATGCTGAATGTTATTTCAATGATTAAAGGGTATGCTACCATCTAGTGGTAAAACAGACTGCTCAAGAGAAGTATTTTCATATTTCTTCAAATGTTTTCAGAAAATACTAGAATGATGTGTGACTGAGTTATAGTTAAATGTTTGTAACAATGCACAAAATTATTCACCTTTGAGGTTCTTAACTGTTGTGCATTTTATTGTATTTAATGCTTTAGCACTTTCACAAGGAGAGGGACATTATTATATGTGCAGCTCTAGGAAAGATGTCATAGGCTAGATTTGCTAAAAATGACTAAAAATAAATTTTCATAGAGAATGTAGTAATCAATATTCTAGATTACTTATGAAAAATAAAGATAATTTTTCATTGAACATAATTATTTCAATAATTATACATCAAGATATTGTCTGTATAACACTGCATATTGTGGAGAATTATAAATTTGGGAAATTATTAGCCTTAATTAACAACTAGAGAAAATTCAATTTATTAAGAGTTAACTATTTGAAATACAATATGTATCCCTTATTATGAAGTAGAATTATTTAAATAAAAATAAATAATAAGTTTTAAATGTTCAATATATTATATATACTATTTAAATAGTTGATATTTTAATGAACAGTATGAATCTCTATGTGTGCACATGATTGTGTGTATGTTTGTGTTGTATAAGAAAGAGCATCTGTTTTGGTAGATATTATTCATAAAGTGATAGTGAAAATAGGTAAAAGCAAACAAAATGTTAAATTGAAAAAGACTCCTGAATTCACTTCTTGCTTGCTTGATAAATTATTAAAGTCAGCGAGGAGGCTCTAATATAGAATGTTCATCTTTCACATATCATAGTTTTTGAAACAGCTTTCATTTTGTGTGCATGTTCTCTATGTGTGCGTCATATATTGTACCAGGCAACAATAAGTAAGAAATTTCACAAAATGATTTTCTATGCTATTTCAAAAACTATGGAGGATTTATTCTATCACAAAACAAACTTGTGCTACACAACACCCTTGGAGCCCAGCATGCCTTCTCATTAGTGTCTCATGCTATTCACCAGAAAAAGGATGTTCTTAGAAAATAAATTATGAAATATTAATTCATTAATTTACCAGTATTGATGGAGTTCCTCCTATGAGTCATGAATTCTGCCAGAAGTAGCTGTAAAAAAAATAACTAAGACAAAATGTTCTGTCGGCAACGGAGTCCCTTTTCCCTTATCCCTTCTTTCCCTGATCCCCTTCTCCTTCTTCACATCCTAACTAGGGTATTAAAAAGTAGAGTCCAATTGCTTACCTTCCTTGGTCTTCTCTATTGTTTCCTTCTGATTTTGATTTCATTAATCTCTATTGTCTTTATGATTTTCTTATTCTGTTTTTCAGATAATTCAATCTTATTTTCCTAGGATCTGAATTTATAAATTGAGGTAAATAAATTAAGAGCTTTATTTATTCTAAATGTCTGTGTTCTAATTTCCACAAATTTTGATATGCTGAATTTAAATCTCTTTTGGTGCAAAACACATTTTGATATCCCTATTGATTTCTTCTGAGATACAGAAGAGTATTATTAATTTCCAACTATTTGAATTTTTTTCTAGATATTGCTGTCTGTCTTGTTGAAATTGAGTTGTTTTGTATTTGTATGAATATTTTAAAATCTACTGAGGCTTGTTTTATGGCATAAAATCTGGTCTGTCTTTTAAACATTGATTATAGATGTGAAAAGAGTATTTTTATGATCTTTAACTAAAATAGTTTATAAATATGTCAATTGGGTCAAGTTATTTGATAATACTGCCCCACATTTTATTTTTAATTTCTAACTTACTTTCTTAAGCTTTCCAAAGAGAATGGGTGCTTAAGAGCTATGATTATAATTTTGAACTTGTATATTTTCTTTATAGTTATTCCAGCTTTTGCCTGAATTATTTGGAAGTTCTGTTGTTGATTGATAAGTATTTATAACCATTTTGTCTAATTTTGAATTCATTCTGTCATCATATAAATTATTCTTTTATGGAAAATCATTTTTGCTTTGAAAACATTTTTCATAAAATTCATATAGTCATTCCAGCTCTTTTTCCTTTATTACCATCATATAATAAGTTTTTCATCATTTTATTTATATCCCACTGGTATAATATATCAAAGTGAATATTTTAGGGAACAAGTAGATTGTGAGCCATTTATACTATTGTGATTATTGACAGATGTTTTAATTTCCCATTACTTTTATAGCAAATTACCACAAACTAGATTTATTACCTTATAATCAGACAACCAAAGCCCTGAGGAGATGTTGACAGGGCTGCCACCCTTCTGGAGATTCTGAAGATTCCAGGGGAGTGTCTCCTTGGCTTTGCAGTTTCTAGAGGAGACATGTTTCTTGGCTCATGATACCTTCTAATTTTCAAAGTCTTCAGAAAATTATCTTTACATATTTTATCTCTCTCTTTCTCTCTCTCTCTTCCAAGTACTGCCATATCACATCTTCTCTGTCACTAACATTCCAGTCTCACTCCTTTCCTTTTCTCTCTCTCTCTCTCTCTCTCTCTCTCTCTCTCTCTCTCTCTCTCTCTCATAACTCAATTATATTTAACATACCAGGATAATTTCCCCCATTTAAAATCCTTAATTGTCTTAATGGTCTCTACAATCTTCTCTTTGCTATGTAAGGTGACATCTTCACTCGTTAAGGGAATTGGGATGTGACAACTTTAAGGACCATTTGTCTCCCACAATATGATAGGGTTTTAATCTACTATTTTTCTTTCCATTCTCTATGTCCCATCTTCCCTTTGTTTTCTGTACTCTTTCTCTGTTTTCTTTAGGTTTTAGGATTATTTTATATACTATCCTGGTCAATACAATTTCTAGCATATTCTCTACAGATCTGTACATGATTTTCTTTATTGCTTTGAGGCCATGAAGTTTTTATGATTAGGCTACCACATTATTACCTTCAAGTTATTTTACAGAATTATTACAACAGTATACTTCCATTTCTCCCTATAAACTTCTGTGACATTCTTATCATAAAATACCATTGATCCAAATTAATGCCAAAAATGTTGCTAATATTTTAAGCCTTCAATGAAGAAGATGAAATAAAAAATATTTATAGATATCCATGCAGTTACATGGAATTCGTACAACTCTGCAGCTTTTATGTTTCAAAGTTTATGTCTGGTACCATTTTCTTTTTTTGAAGAAATTCTTACTTTGTGTATGTGTGTAATGCATATCTGCTGGTGATAATGTCTTTAATACATCATTTACTAAATAAAGCCATTATTTCACTTTTTTAAAATATGTTCACTGGGTAAATGTATTTATCTCTTTTAATGCTGTTTTATCTTTTATGATTTTTCAATAAAGTTGATATAATTTGGATGAAATTATATTTTTTGCTTGATTCTAATATGGTTCTTTCAAAATTCTTATTTTGAAAGTATTCTAAGTTTTCTCTACTTTTATGAGCCCCAAATAGACTTTTTGTATTCTAAGTTTGTCTTGTTTAGTATTTTGGCCATAGCAAATAAAGCTGATTATCACAGGCAATTTAAAATCTGTACCAAAATTTCCAGTATAAAATAAATATCCATATGCCTTTCAATTTGATTTATTAATTTTAATATTTTGTCAAATTTTCTTTATATACCAATATTAAAATATCTATATATTTGAAAACTTTGAGCGACATTGTGGACATTATGATCTATAACCCTTTAATTTTCAGCATGTCTTTTCAGAGGATGAAAAATCTCTTACCTTGAAAACAAAAAATACTCCATCTTTCCAGATATGTAAAAGAAAATGTATTCTTCACATATTTTAGTTCATCACAATTTAGAAAATGAATCTACAAAATCAATAGCTGAGAATTAGAAACCTACAGAGAGCTCATTTGGTGCAAGTTAGAAGCTGACATCTAGAAGAGACTATAACTAAGCACCATCTAATTAGCTCAAGAAGATAGAGATGGAAAGAGGTAATAATGAAGCAGAAAGCAGAGCCTAAAACAAGGAAGAACATGTGAACTATTTTATGAAATCTGAATTTTCAAGTTTCTGAGGAGTTAAATAATAATAGATGTTCAAGGAATTTTTTAGTATACCCACATATTTCTATTTTCTCTGTGTAAAGATTAAATTTAAGGTTTTCAAGTAGCAAATGATAAAATTCACAGTTCATGCTTCATTAGAAGCAATCATGGTTATTCGCCATGGAGTCAGAGACGTGGAGAAACACTGTATTTAAAACAGTATGAGATACAACAAGGATCAACTGATGACAGATCACTTACAGAGAGTACAGGAAAGGAAGGATGGCTTCAAAATTTTTGAAGAATTTCCTTATTGATGGCTCCATTCATAGAGATAAAGAATGTACATTAAGTTTTTACCTGTGAAGTTTATGGAGAATGAATTGTAGTTTGAAGGGATGACAATTAATAGCATATTTGTTTTTAGATAGAGCTATGTAATGGATCTACTACTGGTGGATATCTAATTGGATATCAAAAATGGTAATGAATTACTTCAAAAATAGTTTTTCAAATTATAATACACATTTATCTCACACAATTTATTAGCATTTAGAATTTAGGAGTGGTTGAGTTGATGGGTCTGGCTCAAAATCTGTTGTAATGCTCTATTCAAGGTATTAACTAGCACTCCAATGTTCTGAATCTTTAGTTCTGGAAAACTCACTCAAGTTGTTGCAACTAAAAGATGATGGATAGTAAAGACCTCATTTGTTCACCATGAGTATCTCTATATAGTGCAATTATTATCCACAAAAAGCAGAGGTAGAAGTTCATTGACTATTGATACTAAAAGAAAAAATGTCTATATGTCTACATGTAGTGGGATAGTTAATATATTGTCTCTGAGTTGGGAAAATACTTACCAAATATTGACTGACACATCTGAAAAACAGCAAACTTCTCTCATGGTTTCAGAATCTGACCTCTGAACAAGGAACTGACCAGCACACACGAATCAGGTGAAAATCCTTACTTGGCAATAAGAAGGAATATCTTATTCAGGCAACTGAAGAGAAGCATGCAATTCTTGTCTTCTTTTTCTAGGTTAAAGAAATAAGAATGTCAAATCATAAGGAGTTATTCTAATATTTCTAATGTAATCACCTTCAAATTGAAGAAGAAGGTTAAGATATGGAGGTTTTCCCCAGACAACAATTTGGAACATGGTAATTGCTTACCTGTCTTTTAATCTTGAAATCTTCATGCTTTGGTTCCCAGCAACAAACTATATTGGAGATAAAAATTTGGTTTGAAAAACATAAAGCTATATACTGTTGAGGTTTACCTGGGAAATGGAAAGAGTAAAGGGAATGCAGTCATCTGTTAGACACTTCGTTATACAAAGTATATCAAGGGTGGGAAGAAGTGGGTTGGCGAGTGAAATTAATAAAGTTACACATGTATGAATATTCCACAAGAAAACCACTATTTTGTGTAACTAAAATGAATCAACAAAAATTTTTGAAACAGTTAATTATAGATAAATATTTATACTGTGTAATATTTAATTGGGTAAAATCACAGTATAATGATCAGTAGAGTATTTGACACATTAATGTACTTTTGTAGTTATCTTTGCTATTCCTTAGTAGCTTAGAGGTGATACTAAATATATATAAAGTAATAAAAAAATGATAAGTTGTTTATGTTTTTGTGCATTCAATCATACACATGGAGTAGTAATAGAAAACCTCTGTGAAGAGATAGCCAGAAATTGTCTGCACAGAGTTGATATGTACTGAAAGCGGAAATAGAGTATTCTGGGAGAAAAATAGGAATGTTCTTTGAATAAAATCATTTTAAAACATGTATCATTATCTAATAAAGTCTTTCAAAATATTTATTTATTCTCCACATTTTGACTAGAAATTTTAATTAATAGAAACCTTTTGCCAACTAATTTTTATATTAAAATATGTACTTGATGATCATTAGTCTATATTATCAATATCACCCAATGTTATGCAAATATTATATATTTAAACTTTCTATGCCAGAAAATTGTGTTTGAAAACAGGTTTTTTGCCAAACAAAAATAGAAGATTGTGTTCTCTAAATATTTTCTTAATCTTAATGCATTGCAATATTATATACTGTGATCACATTTTATTTTTTTATTAATACCTTAAATGTGTAATTATTTTTCTATACTATTTTATATGAAAACATAAATTGAATTTTGATATCATATCACTAGATTTACAGCTGTTAAGTTTCATTCTTAATTTAAGATATTCATTATTGCTGTCTCTATGATATTTTGTCATCATAATATTTTTTTTTAAAGTTTGTCAATTCTAGGCTACATAATATACTGATTTGGGAGATGTTCTAGGAAATGAACCAGAAAGATAAATATAGTTGTTTGTGCATACCTGTGAATTTCATACCTGCAGATTCAACAAACAGCAAACTGAAAATGTAGGCAGACAGACCATGATTTTAACTGTACAGAACATGTAGGGACTCTTTTTGTCACCAACTTCTAAACAGTTTTTAAATTATAACAAATATTTACATTGTTTCTGATATTGTAAGTAATTTAGAGATGATTAAAAGTGTATGTGAGGATATGCTTATCTTATGTATACTACTACACCATTTTACATAAGGTACTTGAATATTCATGTATTTGGGCATCCAAAGAGGCACCCTGGGAAAAAACCCAAATGGAAAAATACTGAGGGATGACTGTCATGTCCAATAATGAGTAGCCTTGTTGCCGTGTGAAAAGAACCAGTATAAAGATTTTAAACAGGAGAGGTTGTGAACATAATTTGGGGGAATGGAAAATTTTGCACTATGAAAAAGGGATTACAAGAGTTTTATATCAGTGATACCACATTTTGCCTAAATTCAAATTAAACTCTCAAATTTATGTTTTCTATGACTTAGTGTGTTATTAACATTCTACTGTAAAATAGAATCATGTAAATTTAAAGATTCCTAAATTTATATGTTCTGTGGTTCATTTAAAAAATCTTCAGAGCAATGTAGGCTCACTGTCTATGTTAGGCATGGTAGTGACCACAACACCTACTGTTATTGGCCTGTTAATACTTCATGAGAATTATATTCAGAAAACTTTATTTTTTTTTTATTTTAATATTTATCAATTAAATTTATTTTAATTGACAAAGTATAAAAATTGTCTATATTTTTTGGGTACCATGTGATTGTATAATTTTGGCACAACATTAAATATATTTATCTTTTTAAACATTTACTATATCTTTATGATAATTTTCATTTTTGATTGTACTTTGAAAAACATGCAGAAAAACGAAAATTGACTCCCACATCATACCACATAAAAATCAACTCAAAATGAATAAAACATAAAACCAAATCTGAAAAAGTACTAGAAGAAAATACAGAGGAAAAGCTCCCTGACATTGATCTGAGTAGTGAGTGTTTAGATTTGACCCCAGAAGCATTGGCCACAAAAGCAAGAGTGGACAAATGAGATTTCACAAAAATAAAAAGCTTCTGAACAATAATGAAAAGTGAAGAAACAACCAATAGGTTATTTGCATGCCATTTTTTTTCTGAAAATGGGTTTATGTACAAAATGTATGAGGAACTCAAACTACTGTGTAAAAAGGAAACAGATAACCCAATTTAAAAATGGATAAGGTGAATAGGCTGCATAAGCACACCCACTATTTTATATAATTAACATGAACAAATATAATAAAAAAGAATGAGAAATAAATGGGCAGGTGACCTCCATACACATTTCTCAAAAGAATTTACACAAATGACTAACAGATGTATGAAAAAATGCTTTACAATTATTATTTTTTTATTCAAATATAAAGGAGCAATTAAAAATAAATTACATTATTTTAAAAACATAATCAAGGTAAGAAATATAGATTTTCAAAGAATAACTCTCCATTTATATCAATTATGCCTGTTAACATATAGAATATGGTAAACAATTATGAAGATGTTTGACTTTTAAGATGCATTGATTCTCAAGCTCATTGATACCCTCAACCTAAATTTTTTTCTCATTCACAATAATACCTGCATCCTAAATTTCATAACTTTCAGATTTTAGGACTTGTACCAATAGTTCCACTTATGTGAGTTTCCTCATTAGAATAATTTGGGCACCATATATATACCATCCCTTTATATCATACTCCCAAAGTATTTTGGGTCATGGGAGCAGATATGATATAGGAAAATAGAACATAAATTTCTGTCCAATATTCTTAAACATACTCTATGGTTAGTTGTTTTGTTTTCCCTACATTTTTTTATGCTGTAGAGTTTGTATTATATTTTATTAAATATTACAAGAATATATGGATAGATAAATTGATTCTAAAAATTATGGTTTTAAAATTTTAATATATTATGGAAAAGTTTAGTTTTTATTAACAACAGTATGAAACGTTTATTTTTTCTAGGGCAATTTTTAAAAATAATTAAAGTATTTGTGGTAATCTGTTGAAACACAACTTCATATTCAACACTCTCACATAACACTGGTGGAGAAATTAATTCACTATTATGATGTTTAGATAATTGAAAACAATTTCATATATTAATATGGATAATATATATTATTATTCAGAAAACTTAGGATTGTTATTCCATTGGGCAGCATTTACAGACATCCTACATTAAAAATAGATATAATTTTTATTTATAATTTATAGATCATTATTTTTTGTTCATGTTTTAATTAAGCAACTTCAAAAGCATAAATGTATTTTAAGAAATAATTCGCTTGCACTTTACTCTAGTTTCTCTCAACTGTGGGCTTAAAAGCCATAAAAATTGTGTGATCAATTTGATAAAATATTTATGCATTAATCAATGCCTATTTTTGAAATCATAGAGGGGTTTCTTATGTAAGATGTAAGGATTCCATGCAATCATCTGATTTTATGTAATATAGGTCTTTAAACCTGCTTATGTCCATAAAGAAATTAATTATCCCAGATCTTTGCTTATGTATTATTTTTTTCTTAATGCTATTTCATATTTTGTTTTGTTTTGTTTTTCACCAGACTCTAAATAAATAGAGTAATATTTTTTTGGCAGTTAGCAACATGGAATCAAAATGACTTCTGAGATAAGTTTAATTTGCAGAAAGACATATTGCCTTTCACGATAAGTAGTGAGACATGGTTAAGATATTCACTCATGCTGTTTTACTTTCTAATGCCTCCCTGATCTTCTGAGAATACTTTGAAGATAAGCAGTGATGTGCAACAACAAATTAAAACAATAGTCCCATGGCATCACATTGAGACACACCACTTCCAACAAGTCTGCTGAAGTCTTTATTAATTAAATACTTATTACCTATAAGATTCTCATGGCCTCCTTAGAAATATCAAGGGTTCTAAAGTAAGTGAGTGTATACTGCTGTTCTAAAACTGGATTTTGCTCTTAAAAATTTAAATCATCCTTACTTATTTCAGTTTTACTACACCCTGAAGAATAAAAATTCCACAAACCATTATTGAACCCTGAGAAATTAGTAATAATCAATGTATCTCAAACTGTGCTTATACTTGCAAATTTTTCTGTAAAATCCTTTAAAAAGATTTTCAGTATTTTAACATTCAATTATTTTAAGTATCCATTTTGACTTCAGTAGCTTATATGGGTACTTCAGTAACTTCCATGTATTTATTGTGCAATATTATCAAATTGCATTGAAATAATTGTTTATATAATTAAATGCATACATATTATATTTTTAAAAAATTTAAAAAACACATGCACCTTTGGAGAAACATATTGTGATGTTATAAAAAAATAAACTAAGCGTTAACAACTGATAAACGTACAATTGAATATAATTTTCCAAATTATAATCAAATGTATAATCAAGCTTTTCTGTCATATGAATAAACACCTTGAATTTGTCAAACTCATCTTTGTGTACAATGTGGCATTATATCCTTCATTATCATTATGAAGGTTGACTTGTTACACTGTCAAGGATGTGCTATGGTAATGAACATATAATTTCAGATCAGTTGCAATCAATCAACATTTCATGTAAATTCCTAGACTTTTCATTCTCAGATTATTAAGTTAGGCATTATAATGTTGTTAATTAATGTATTCAGATTTTATGGGACCTTTTTAAACATAATTTTAGATCGTGATGGGAATTTAAAGTGATGAAATGTATTCAATGCACAACATGAAATTACAATATATGTTAAAGTTATTAGCATAGCCTGTATTTTCATGTTATTTTAATGAATTTCCTAAGATATTACGTAAAGAGAACTTTGTTTTACCAATACACTGCATCAATGTATGATGAAAAATTCACTTATGAGTATCAAGAACTTTTGATATATAAATATCATATGTATACACACACACACACACACACACACACACACACACTCACATACATACACACTCTTATATTTCCAAGATATTTACGTACATAAGATTCATAAGAATTACATATGGAACTACAAGTACTGTCATGATGGTACTTGCCTTATCAGAATATTTTCAAGTTAAGATGAAATTACTCAAGTAAAATGCTGGACCCCACAATTAATTAGCTCAATAATATAGGTTAGACTAAGTTTGAAAGCTGCTGACTAGAAAAGATTTGGTTCTTACCACCAGGTAGAACAGGGGAGCTGGCTGGTGACCGAAGTCAAGCACCGATTGTCAGTACTTAGGCAGGGGTGCAGAACAACCACAGACCCGTAAATATTTCCAGCAATAAAGACTTCTTTAACTATACGCAAAATTACTTTTTATTTACTTGCTTTTTATCTATTACTTTAGATATTCCAACTTTGATGAACTACTCACACTATTACTCTGTTTTTTCCATATTATAAAATTGAATAAGAAATGCTCAGGAATCTTGTGTTTAAAGCCTGGAAAAAGGCAATATACATAGAGATAACTTTTTGCAACTACATTCAAATAGCTATATTTAAATATAAAATCATTATATTTCTTTTATATATGTATATTTTTATCACCAAGAAACATAAAACAGACATCCCAATTCTTCTCCTGTTGTTCACATTCCTTGGTAAGACAAATGAGGTAACAGTTTAATGACTTGCTTTTATAGGTTGTGGTCACTGAGCCATATATGGAGAAATGCACTGTTTTTGTTGGCTTAAGTCTTTTGTTTTTGGAAATTGTATTTGGACTAAACTTAATAATTTTTAAATAATTTGTAAAATTTATAAAAATAGCTTTGGATGAGATCAAGATAATATTAAGAACAGGTGGATATTCCTAGAATACTACCATACAACTTTGAAGTGTTCCTGGAAACTTCCAAATAAGATGGTGGGATAAACATCTATTGGGAATGATTAAGTGAATTTGCAGTTTTGTGGGCAATGTGTTGCTTATGTTTTTGGAAGTTAGCAGGATAAGGGGGTATTTTGTGGAGAGACACATCCAAATGCTGACCTCTTCCTCTCTTAAATAACTGTTTCTTATTCTTTGTTCCTTGATAAAGAGAAGTACATTAGACATGAATTCATCATATAGTTTTTGTGAACTGTATATCATCAACCAGTGTTTTCCACAACTTAGTGAGCTACTGGACCAGTGGGGAAGAACTAAATGAAAGACAGTTCATAAGAAGTTGATCTAGTAACAATGATGGGTTAACCAACAGATTTATTAAATTATTTCCATTGAGACTAGTAGTATATAACAAAATTGACTAGAAGGTGAAAAATAGAACCACATAAAGCTGAGATATATTAACCAGTGTAATGTCCTCTTCATAACAGGTATTCATTCCTGACTAGCTTTCTGGTTCAAGATCCATAAAGTTCATCTCTTTGCTAATAGTTCTTACTTCTTCTCCATCCATCCACTGATTTCATCACTATGAATTTCAATATGTGACCTGGTTCACTACATTTTTGAGAATAAATATATAAACATACATAAATAAAACTGGTATATAAACATTCAAATATATAAAAGTTGAAAAAAGTGAACAGATATTTTCGGTCTAAATCCTGTTTTTGAAGTTAAACAATTGAAGAGATGAAAAATTAAATTAAGTTTTAAATTAATGACAAGATATTCACTCCATTGGCCCCTGTTTTTTGTTCATAATTTTTTTAATGTTAAAAGATATTGAAAATAAAATTTGAGGGGCTGGGATTGTAGCTCAGTAGTAGAGTGATTGCCTAGCATATGTGAGGCACTGGGTTCAATCCTCAGCACCACATAAAAATAAACAAATAAAATAAAGGTATTGTGTCTATCTAGAACTAATATATACATGATAAAAAAAGAAAATAAAATTTTTTATTTATGAATCTGATTCTCTCCATGTAGTATAATACTTTTTGCAAATAGGAAACCATGGAAAAATTATAATAGATTTAAATATTCAGAAAATAAATGGACATTTCATTATCAAATGCAATTCCCATTGACAATTAGGTAAATATATATGTAAGAGAGAAATTTTCCAGATTGAATATCTGACATTGAGGGACACACATGTTTGGGAAAAAATAGGGTTTGAGAATATTATGTATCCAGTATGCAAAAGTAGGTTGTTATCTTGCTCATTACTATTTCAGTTTTTGGTTTTAGCAGCCTCTCTGTCACAATTGAAGATAAATTGGAATGATGCCTTCTTATTTCCATATTTGAAAGTGTTTTTTTCCTCCCTGCTGGCAGCTCTGCCTTTGATCAGTAAGGTCTACGCCTCTCAAGATACACAATATAATCAGCACAGGAATCCACTATTTCATCAAAACAAATAAAACAAAAGTAATTGGCATGCCCATGATATTTGTTTCTTTCTGGCTTTCAATTGCTGTATTCATTTACTCTCTGGTGGTATTTTTAGTATTTGACACCAATGCCAAATGTAGTCATTTATTTTTTTAGTAAATAAGATAATGGTATATAAATGCTGACAAAATAAACACCCTAATAGGCAGTTCAGTATCAAAAGACCTTCCAAACTCCAGATAACTATTATTTTTCCATAGATAAACAGCTGCTAGAATATTAGAATAATTTTTTTAAAAAATAATTTTTAGGATGTAAAATTTGTCCATAAACATTGGCCAACTCCCCACTTGCAAAATTTCCTATTATCAATACGGCAGAAAACTCCTGGGATGTGTGTCAATTACCATAATGTTCTGCTGGGTCAAGGTAGGCTGGTTTTACGGAGTCAAATATAAGAGTTTTCCTTAGATGTTATTCCCTGACCTTTGATTGTCAAATCTTGAGGTTCTAGAGAAGATTATGATATGTATGAAAAAGAATGCAAAAAGGTGAGAGACTAACTTGGCATTTTCTGGAACGAATTGTTCCAGGCCTTTTTCATCACAGCTTTAGTAAGAGTAGCAGGATCAGAACATGAGGATGCATGGATGGGCCTCAGCATTTGCTGGTGACATTTCATTCTGGCACCTCATAAGAACAAATTTTAGGAAATTATATAAATCAAATGTAAGACAAGATATAATACACTGAGTGATATTTAACCCATTCTATTTTAATAAACAACAGAAATGTAATTCTCACAATTTGGGAACCTGAATAGTCCAAGATCACGACACCAATATAATTCATGCTTACTGAAGGACTGCATCCTCATATGCCGCAGTCTGGCTGCAGCAAAATAACCAGGGCGGGGGAGGGAGCAACTTGTGTACTTTTTTTTCCATTTATTTATTTATTTATTTATTTATTTATTTATTTATTTTATTGGTTGTTCAAAACATTACAAAGCTCTTGACATATCATATTTCATACATTAGATTCAAGTGGGTTATGAACTCCCATTTTTACCCCAAATACAGATTGCAGAATCACATCGGTTACACATCCACATTTTTACATAATGCCATATTAGTAACTGTTGTATTCTGCTACCTTTCCTATCCTCTACTATCCCCCCTCCTCTCCCCTCTTCTCTCTCTACCCCATCTACTGTAATTCATTTCTCTTCTTGTTTTTTTTTTTCCCATTCCCCTCACAACATCTTATATGTAATTTTGTATAACAATGAGGGTCTCCTTCCATTTCCATGCAATTTCCCAACTTGCGTACTTTGATACAGCAGGAGTGGGAGCTGTTTATTGTAGGACAACAGATGTATTTATACATTCCACACAGCTTATCTTAATTAACATAAACTAGATACAGCAGTCAACCAATAGAAATCTCCACACTTAATGGCTCGCTGGCGCCACCTCACAAACCACTCCCCCTGGCAAAATACCTGACTTGTTTACAGACTCTAACACTCATAGATGATGCTCTCTGTGTTCTCATATGGTAGAAGAGGCTACCTCCCACCCTGAAGTCTCTTTTATAAGGGCACTAATCCCAGTTCAGAGACATAGCCCTCAAGACCTAATCATTATCAAGGGCTCCAATTCTTATTTCCACCATGTTGGTGATTAGGTTATAACAAAGTAATTTTGAGAGAACAGAAACATTCATACCCTGGCGCCCATCATCATTCCAATGTTTATTCTCTGGAAGTAAAAATCAAAGTATTTCAAAAAAGCACAGGTACTAACCCCTTAAATTCATCCCTATTAGAAATTGGAAAACAAAATTTAAAAATATTTATATTCAATGAAAGGCAAGACATGGAATGGGGTCCTCAATCTATACTATCTCTAAATTTTTTGTTCTGACAATTTGAGGTTTTATTAATACTTTAATAATACAGATAGTTCACAGAGTAAGTCTAACATTTTTAAAGTGCATTAATTTTCTCTCAAAACCTTTAATTTTGTTTAATACATTTTAAAAATATAAAAAGTATAATATTCAGGTAGGTAGAACAATGTTCTCAATGATGTTACATTATTCTAATACAAATGCTCAAACAAAAATTTATATCATTTTTCTTTTCTTTCTTCCATTTTTTGATACTGGGATTGAGCTTACGGGCTTTTTACCACTGACCTACTCATCCAATTTTTTTGGTTTTATTTTTTTTTATTTTGAGACAGTGTCCATTATGTTGCTGAAAGTCTTACAATTTTGCTGAGGCTGGCTTAAAACTTGGGATCCTCCTGCCTCAGCCTCCCAAGTTTCTGGGATTATAAGCATGTGCCACCATGCCTAGCTACATCATTTTTGTCTCATAGAGAAATAAATAATAAAATATGGAAATAAATTCATATAATAAAAAAGGAAAATATATATGCATATTGTATATAAGTATACCTCAATAATCTGCAGGAACAAAAATTATTCTTTTGTAGAAGTATGAGAATAGAAAATAAAATTAAGTGCTGAGAATGCTTTGTAGCTGTTTATCATGTCTTGTTAAAATGCACACTTTCTCAGTGAAATCACTCCTATTTTATGTGTACATATGATTCTTTTTATTAAGTCCTAATAGTCATGGTAGCAAATGTCTTTGTAGCTCTTATTTGGAGCAGCCACTCTTTTAAGTGCTGAACATATATCTACTCATTAATCTTTATAGTGGCCCTATGGGGCATTTACATTTAGTGCAGCCGTATTTATAGATGAAGCAATTGAGATAAAAATTCACTAAATTACAAGTCACAAAGTGTGTAAGAGGCAGAGCTGGGATTCAATTCTTTTTGCTGGATTCCAAATTAAGCACTGATTGTATTACTTTTATTTAGTGATTAATCTGCCAAACAAACATTTAATGATTGTTATGGGACATTTCACAAATACCAGGAAATTAATCTTGATGAGGGCATGGAGTCTTCTAAGCTTCAGAAAGAAATTAAAATTGTGAAAATTTGTAAAGAAAAAGAAGTATTCGGGTTATTAAAGTACCTGTGAAAATTGTCTGAGGGAAGTTTTAAGATTTCTAGAATTACTCATTGGAAAAGGAGCAAATTCTAAAACTTCATTAAAAATAAGAAGTACTAATGCTCAAAATTGTCGTGTATTAGTATTTGCTTCTTCAAAAACAAAAATGTGACTTCTAAGTGAATAGAATGTAATTTAATAAAACAATATAAATTCATCTACTATAGCTCATCTTTATATTTAAGATCTCCTAAAAGCTATATTTAATACTATGGGGCATTGCAAAGTATTTTTTAGACTTGAGACCCATAGGAAATCATATATATAAACCATACTTCATTACACCAAATAGTTCAGCCCAGCCTGGAAATTGCAAACTAGGTTCCAAAAATACCTAAAGAGCTCTCTGGGAATATCTTAAGTAATTAGATAACCTGAATTTTTAGGTTTTTATTTAAGTACTTCTACTATGCTAAACATTTAAACCCCCAAATCCTATCAGTTTGTGGGATTTTTATTGAAGGTTGACCTTCTAGATTCCTTCTTGTCTATTTACCTAATCAGGCCGGAAGGACTATAAATAGCAAAATGACTGATATTATTTTTGTGGTTCTCTCCTGGTCATTTAGAAACAGAAATAAGAACTTTGCATTTAAAACTAAGCTTGCTATCATCCATTCCATGACTTATTTATGTGAAGTTAAACATAGGCAGGAAGCAATCTCATATTTAGAGATTTTAAAAATACAACTAATTTTTCTTTATTTACAATATTTATTAGAATCTGAAAGAAAAGAGCTAATAAGTTATTAGTTCCTTAGGCTATCTTACCTAAGAAAACATTGCTCTAATGATGGGACATTCTTCTTGTTTTTAAACTGAAGTTCAAAAGTGGACAAGGTAATCGGGACCCAACTGAGCTTCAGACTCTTTTAAAATCATCAATAATGTTAAAATTAAAGATGTTTTATTCTGTTCTTCATTTTTTTCTTTGTGGGTACATGGAATTTAGTGATATATTCAACATTTATAATTTTGCTGTGTTACCATTTTCATTTTCTCTTATAGTGAGAAAATATCTTAAAGGACAATTGCAAATGACTTGAATATTCTGAATTCTTTCTCTGATATCTGTATTTTGGAATTTTTCATTTTGATTTTTTTAAATTTCATCTTTATTCTCATAAAGATGTCAAAAACAAGCATTTAAATGCAATCATATGCTACTGGTCACACAATGTAAAAAGATACAATTTTTTACAACCCAAAGTCTATTGTATGTTACTGAAGACATTTGTATGAAGACATTTGTATGTTACTGAAGTTTACTTAAATTCAAACTTCAGGGCTGGGGATGTGGCTCAAGCAGTAGCGTGCTTGCCTGGCATGCATGCAGCCTGGGTTCCATCCTCAGCACCACATACAAATAAAGATGTTGTGTCTGCCGAAAACTAAAAAATAAATATTAAAATTCTCTCTCTCTCTCTCTCTCTCTCTCTCTCTCTCTCTCTCTCTAATAAATAAATAAATAATTCAAACTTCATTGCTGCAAAAATAAAATGTTCATTCAATACCCCTGTTAATCACAAAGAAAATATCTAAAATATATACAAAATTTTAATACAGAAATAAAGAAAGAAATTAAGAATATTCTATTGTTTAACTTTATGTGTTAACTTGACTACTGGGACTTAAAATATCCAAATGTTTGGTCACTTTTTTCTGAGTGTTTCTGTGATAATGTCTTTGATGCCTGTAGGTGATATTGACATTCAAATTAGCAGACTGAGTAAAGCACACTGCCCTCTCTAGGGTGGGTGGGCCTTACCTAATCAGATGAAAGTTTGAATAGAACAAAAATTTTGACCCTCCATTATATCAGAGAGAATATTTCCTACCTAATTATATTAAAACTGAGATATTCAAATCAGGTCATGACTTTTACCTGCCATCAGACTCAAATGAAGCTTGATACCAAATTTTATACCAAATTTTAATCTGGGCTCTCCTTCTCCTCAAACCTTCAGAATCAAACTGAAACTATATCATTAGTTCTCCTTCTTCTCCATCTTACTGACATTTGGGATTTGTCAGCGTGTGTGTGTGTGTGTGTGTGTGTGTGTGTGTGTATGAGTTTATATACACACACATCACACATATTTACTGGTGTGTGACAGTGTATATATTTATATTTATTTGTACTCTTAGTTTATTTGGGCTACCATAACAAAAGATCATAAATTATATGGTATTAAAAAAACATAAGTTCATTTCTCAAGGTTCTGGAGACTGGGAAGTCCAAGGTCATGTGCTGACCAATCAGTGTCTGGTGAGGTCACACTTTAGTTTAGTCGATAGTGCTTTCTTGCTGTGGCCTCCCTTCATAACGTCTCTGACCCAATCTTCTCCTAAAGTTGCTGTCCCTTAATGCTATCATGTTGTTGAGTAGGTTTCAATGTATAACTTTTGGGGTGACACAGCTTTCTACAATGTGCATTACGTTAGTTTCATCTCTCTGGGGAACCCAGACTAGTACAAATTTTGTCGTGAATACTATTTTGCCTTTCTCCTGTTTTTTCAGAACTCTAGGAATGAAGGATGTCTGAGATTTAGTATCTAAAACCTTAATACTTCAAATGCACTTTTCAAAATAAATAAGAAAAAAAAGCTACTTACAATTTGTCTTTTGGAGCTAAAATACTAACCCAAAGATTTTTAAAAAAAATTGTACTACCCAAAGTTTATGTGTGAAGTTCAACAGGCAAAATTACTTTTGATGTTCTCATCACATCTGTTCTTCAGTCCACCCCACTCCCAAGGGCCCTACTCTCAGGCCCTCCCATTGTTCTCTAATATATTAATCCAGGATTAGAGATCAAAGCAAAGATGAACACTGACTTCTTTCTGTATGCAATCAAAGAATACACATCTTAGAGTTGGGGAAAATAGATTTGTCTGCCTCCCTCTAGTATCATGAAAATGAGATCTGTCTTTAATATATACCAACTAATTTCAAGACTTGCAGTCGGAATCCTTGATGTACTTGAAAAATTTAATTTCTTAAGTGCCAAAAATATTGTTGTGAACATTCTCATACATTTGGGCCAATTTATTCAGATTATATCTTTATTTAGAATATACACAACTCAACATATTATAAATTCACTCTACATTTATAAAGAAAAGGTTGTTCTCATGTGTTGTGTGTGTGTGTTGCGTGCATGCACATGAATGTCATGTCATGTGAATATGTCAAAATAAATTAAGCAAAATTTACATAAGAGACGTGTTGCTTCTAGAAAATTAGAATTCATATTGTCTTTGTGGCATTATTCTTAAGATAAGCACGAAAACAGGTTGTTCCGCTGCCTATGCAGACAGACAGGTGAGATCCTTTCAATAGGAAGCTGAAAAATGTCAGAACTTGTATATTATTTGTTATCATGTAAGTTTGAGAACAGTCGGTTTGGTTATGCAACTTGAATTTTCTTTCACATTTGAGCATCAAGGAAGATACTACCTTGAATGAATCACAATCATGCAGCCAGGATGGTACAGGGACCCAATCTATTTTTTCCATTTTTTTTTTCATGATGTTGGCTTCTCTAGCTCCTTGCTTCAGTATGTTTATTTTCTTAAAATAAAGATGATTTATATCATTCGGCCTTTGTCTGTAGAAGCCTGCATGAACACTGGCACATGTTTGATCCACAGATTATTATATGCCCACATCAGTGGAAAGAAGAAGTCTCAATGTTTCCACAGCAGAGTGGACACACCAGAGTGTTTCCCCAGAATGGACAATACAAAGACAGCACTTGTGACATCCTTGTTACATCTTTTCTGCTATCATCTAATCTACGATTCCCAAACCGAGATTCATTAAAGACCCTAAATATAAATCAGAGATTTTGTAAGTGAATGAGTGATGTAGAGAGTAGAAAAGTATTGTGTTCTTAATTTTTCAATTTATATTTATCTTAATTCTTATATGAAACCTGAGCCCATGTGACTCATATATTAGAAAATGTTAATTGAGAATTAAAAAAAACACAATTGAAAGATATATTTTAGGGAGGAAAGTTATTCTAGCAAGATACAGAATCATAAAACCTCATAGAAAGATTTTGAGAACTTTATATAGCTATTAAAATGTTTGCATAGGAAGGCAATGTTATAGAAAAGGCATTGATAAGTTGCAAAATAAGCTTTAGGATGTTTTAAAATAGAAATTTGATTCATCACATTTTAGTTTTCCATATATATGTGAAACTCAAAAAGAGTATTAACCTAGAGATGTGATGCTTGCCTGTCATCACAGGTTTGAGGATCCCTGGGCAACTTAGTGAGACTCTCTGTCAAAATAAAAGCTAAAACAGCTGGTGAAGAGTAAAGTGATTCTAGGTTCAGTCCCTAGTACTGCACATGCAAAACAAGGATTTGTATCGCAAAATCAAAGCAAAATATGTTATATGTGGCAATGTACTATGGCAGTTAGTCATCAGCTATTATTACAGTGAAGTTTAAGTAATGGATGATCTTAATCCCAAAACTCTGGTCCAGTGTCCCAACATAAATTAATATGTAAGATATAGTAAATAAGGAGAAAAAGAACATTTTATAAAGGAATGGCAAATTATTTTACTCACTGAAAAGAGAATAAAAATTTTTCATTCCCTCATATTTCTATACTTCTAATAACTAGAATCAACACGTATTGTAATCATAAGTCATTATTACCTTTCCACTACACCAGAGACAATGACTGTCATGAAGTTAGATAAAGCTAGATAGGGGTCCCAGGAGGTCCCCCGAAAGGGAGAATTGAACATCAATTCAGCCCTGATAGCTTTCTGACTTACACCACAGAAAAGAATTTCAGGATGCAACACCTGGGGCATAAAGATTCATTTAAGAATGCAAGGAGGTCTATTCAAAAAGCAAGCATGAGAGTAGTATATCTACTACAAGGGAGAAGGAGTGTGGCCTCTGGGGAGTGAGACAGCTTTGGGGAATTTTTGAAAGGAATCCATTAAGTAGTGAATATGAGTAGTATGTGGGGGTGACATTGGCCTGACCTGCTTAATGTTCTTAATCATGGAGCAGTGGGCTAGTCATGTGGTCTGGTTCTTTCAAGAAAGCTACGTTGTCACCATCTAGTTAATGGTAGCATTTGGAATATACACCTATTATAAGTATCTAACAATATTTTGAGGGGATTTTTTTCATACAGGAAAAAAAAAATACATTGTGTAAGTTAGCAAGGCATGTAGGCCTCAATCATCTAGACTCATCAAGGCCTTCTGCTTGCCCTGGTGCATGCCTATGATCCCAGTGGTTCAGGAGACTAAGGCAGGAGGAGGCTCCAGGCCAGCTTCAACAACTTAGCAAGGCCCTGAGCAATTTAGTGAGATCCTGTCTCATAATAAAATAGTAAAAGGCTTGGAATGTAACTCACTGCTGAAGTTCCCCTGGGTTCAAATTCTGGCACAAAAATGCATAAATAAATAAATAAATATTTAAAAGTTAAAAAAAAATTAAAAAATTAAAGATTTTATGTCTGAAGGAAAACAGGTTTGGGGAGTAACAGTTAAAGTGTTTGGAGAGCTTCTTAGATTCAGCTGGTTATTTTTCCCTTACCTTTTTGTCTCCTCTCTACCTATACTTTAAAACATGTCAACTGTTTTAAAATAAAGACAAGGATGAAAAGCATAATATTGAAAAAATATTATCAGTAAGTTTCCACATAAATCTGAAAATCATGCTTCAACTCTATGCATTTAGCACCCTCTGGATGTCCACTGTACTTTAATGATGGAGTAAAATCATATATTTCTACTGATGCACTGATTAGTCCATAGGCTAATTTAAATAATTGATTTTCAAAATGGGCTTGTATTGGCAGTATTAATAATAAATCAATTTTTTCTTATTTAAATATCCTTATTAATTTTTGTCCACTTAGATACTCAAGGTAAATAACTAGATAATCCAAGATAATTATATATATATATATATATAAAACATAAAGTCCAAAGGTACTAATTTTATTTGATTTCATATACATATTATGAAGATGAGAAGCTATTGGAGGATTTTCAACATCATGGGAACTTCTGTTTTAGCACAATAATTATGTTGACTGCTGACTGCTATGCTGGACACTACATAGAAACTGAATTATATCCAGTGTCCCCACCAGGGATAAAACCCTCATTTCCCCAGTTGCTGGAAGTATTATCTCGTAATGACTTTTCTAAAAGTAGATATGAGGTATTTTCCTTGGCTGAAGGAGACAGCTCCACTCAAGGACTCCCTGGACCTCAGTTTGAGTTTAGTACGTCTTAGGTTTATCTCAGCTCTAGAACTTCCTATAGGGTTGTTAGAGGCTCTTCACAATTGCATAACATTTTAACTTTCTTTTTTTTTCTACCTTATTGGGCTTCCAAATGCCATTCAAGAGCATATTTTCTAATAAACTGTCTGAACATTAGTCTCCACTATAATTTATTTTAAGGTAACACTGCCTAGCATAAATACTGCTGAAACAATTCAGGCAAGTGATGATGGTGTCACTGACAATCTTTATGTGATGAATTCTTGTCCATTAGTATGATTGGCCAAAGCGCATCCCTCTCTTCTTGAGATAATTTATTCCCTTGGTCTCCAGAATACCAAATTCATCCCATTTTCTACTTATATAGCTGCTCACCCCTAATCAGTCATCTTGACTGATTCTTCTTCATACTTAGGATCCTAAATGTCGGAGTGTTCCAATGAACAGTCATTCATCCATGCTTCTTTCGTACCAAATTTCACTCCCTATAAATTCACATTTCAAATCTCTTAGTTACTTGGATGAAAGTACTTGCTGTCATCACTGATTCTATATCTTCCTTTTATACACCATCATGAGTCCTTTGTAAAATCTTGTCAGCTCAACCTTTTAAATATGTCTGGGACCAAATCAATTTTCACCATGCCACTGTCTTCCCATGACTGAATTATGTTTTTAGTTTCTTAATGTGTATTGTTTTCACCTTTGGCAAATCTACTTTCATTATAATTACCTTTTGAAATCTTAATTCAGATCTTAGTATTCGTATTTTAAAATTTTGCTGTGGCTTATATCTCTCTAGGAATAAAAACAAACTTTCTTGCTTAAACATAAAAGACCATCTTTTAATCTGCTACTGATATACAACTACTACCTTGAATAAGATTTATTCTCAGCCACTTCTTCCAGAAAACGGGTGACCACTTGTCAAACTCTGTGGACACAATAGATATCCCTGGTTAAACACGAAGATTTTATCACAGACTCCTGATCTTAGCAGGCTATGTGTGTAGGCATGACAGGTGTAAATGGTTCTACCTCCATGAAGGCAGGTGCTAGCTAGAAATATGGGGCTAGAGTAAATATTCTGTCCTGTCATATGGCTATTAAATTTCAGTATCTGATTTCACAAAGTGGGACATTAGTAATTTACTAATCGTGCAAATTAAAAGCAAATATCTTAGGACCCTTTTCTGAAGTCTTTCAGTTTATATGTCTATCTCCCTATACTTCCCAAGAATTGAAAGGAAGGAATTGGTGACAAATGCATGCACTGATTCTCTCTGTGGCTGTTCCTTATTGAATGTGGCTCTAGCAGGTTAATCAATCAGGGAGGCTGCTTGGCTATTTGTCCATAAGCACTTTGTTGCCTCTTTCTATATTTTGCAAATGTTCTCTTTTGCACTCCTTCCTTTTCTACCACTTTGCTCTGGTCTTACTGACCTCTGCTTGCTTTTCATGTTTGATACACATATTACCCACTATGGATTTTCATATTTTCTCCTTCTTCTGTCTGGATGCTCTTAATCCACCGATTCCCTAAGCTAATTCCCTTCTCTGCTTTATAATTTTAAACAAAATATACTACTCATAAAGACTATCTTATTACTTCACTGTCCCTACTGTGCATTATTTTTCTTCATTATAGTTATGTTTCTTTCTTTGCCACTTATCACTATTTAATATCAGAATTGTTTGATTTTGCTTCTAAGAGTCAACTACTTTGACTATTTTTCATAGAACTCCCTATGGCTACCTAAGCCTATAATGCATCACCCAGAAAGAACCAGAATGCTGGGGATTTTCCATTCCTCCTGGGCAGCCCTTAAAGTATAACTGACACATAACAGATGTGTGTGGGACTCTTTGGGGGGAACTTGGCAGAGATTGCACTTATTTTGATTTTCTCCCTTTTCGTGTCTTGATTTCCCCCATTTCTCTCTTTGTTTCCCTGGGAGAATTCTCTTCTTAACAAATAGCTTGCAAATAGAACCTTGTCTCAGGTCTGCTTGACTGATTTAAGAGTAGGTAACAGAGATGGTTCTCAGCAGAATATATTTATTTGATTCTAAAATTGGATCTCTTATCATCCCAAAACACAACAGATTGGATAAAAGTGTGGAGCTAATTTCTGTCCTATTTTAACATTATAATTGAAAATTGTCTTACTTGTGATAGGATGTGATCATCCATCATCAAATACTGTTATAATATCCACAGAGTCATTTCTACATCAATAGAGAGAAAGATGAATAAAACGGCAACTACAAAATATATGGAATGGATTGTTTGCTTATCTGATTATCAAATTAAATAAAGAATATTAGAGGCTTAAGTCAACTGTTATTGTCTGGATATTTGTGTCCTGCTCAAAATGCATATGTTGAAACTTAATCTCCTATATAGTGGCATTCAGAGAAGGGACTTTTAGGGCATGATTAGTGTTTTATAAATGAGATCCAGTGGAGTTTGTTCCCCTCTGCCAACGTGCATCCGTGTAGCCAGAATGAACCATCTGTGAAGCGGAGGTCTCACCAAACACCAAATGTGCTTGCACCTTGATGTTGGACCAATACCTAATTTTAAGATTAGCAGAATTTCCAATTTATTCATTTCTCCACATGTCAAAATTAGGCTCATAAGTGGAAATAATGAAACCCTGACACTTGAAATGGTACCATCTGAATGAAGGGATTCAAGATGTTGAAAACATGAATCTTTATGAAACCTCTAAAACCAGAATTGGCTCACTTTTCTTTTTTCAGATTAAAACAAATCCCTTAGAAACTCTCCAGTGGATTCATCTTTGGCAGATTTCTTGAAAGACAAAACTTCCTATGAGATGAGATCTTCTACATTCCCTCTTATCATTAAGCCAAAGGTCAGAGATAAGTCACACTATGGACTCAACAAATGCTGCCGTCCATAAATCAGGGGAAAAGCTCATTCACAGTCTCTAGATTCACCAGAAATGGAATTTCGGTACCAAAAGGAAACGGGAAAAAAAATCAATAAAACCTTACATTGCTGTATCCTACAGGCATGTTCTAGACCAGAATAAAAGCTAAATGAGAAGGAATTTCATGATACAAAGCCTTATAGTATGAAGGGAACACACAACTCAGTTGACTTCGAGGCACTTGGAGTCAGTTAGAAGAATAGTAATCGTATGATCTAGTTATGAAACATGGAGAAACAACAGACAACTTTATAAGGGGTGAAGTATCCAGATTGGCCATGATAGAATGTAATGGAACCAATAAAAAAAACTGAGAGCTTGGACATGCTAGAGTAACCATGTACTTCAAGATGCCAGCAAAGTATATAAATTTATTGTTTATAAAGAATGTGCTCTTAGCCAGACATTGTGGTACAGCCTTAATCTCAGCAATTCAGGAGACGGAGGCTGGAGGATCATGAGTTCAAAGCCAGCCTCAGCAATTTAATGAGGCCCTAAGGTGAGACCCCATCTCTAAATGAAATATAAAAAATGGCCGGCCGGGAATGTGACTTAGTAGTTATATGGACCTGGGTTTAATCTCTGGTACAAAAAATAAATAAATAAATAAATAAATAATGTGCTCTCTATAGGATTAAAAATAACTGCTGTCCATAAGCCAATAATCAAAGGACATTATTTGTGTTAGTCATCATTTTATTGTTATGACCTAAATGCCAAAAAAGAATAACTTACAGGAGGAAAAGTTTTTTTTTGCTCATAATTTCAGAAGTTTAGTGAGTTGACTCCATTTCTTTGGGCTCCAGGCAAGATGGAACATCATAATGGAATGGAATGGAAGGCACCACGGCATTGGTAGCAGGAAGAGTTGATGTGGCTGTGTGGAAGATTTACCCTTCCAGGGCACTCTCCCAGTAACCCATGTCCTTCAGTCATGACCCACCTGCCTATATTTATCACCCAGTTAATCTGTTTAAACTAGGCTGGACTGATTAGGTCATAGCTCTCAAAACCGAATCACTTTACTTTTCAATATTACTACATCAGCACAGGAACTTTGGGGGTACATCTTATATTCAAAGTATAATATTCTTCCCCTAGTCCCCCAAAGCTTATATCCATCTCGCAATGCAAAATGCAATTAGTCCATCACAAAATTCCCACAGTATTAGCAGTTTCATCATTGCCCCAAATTCCACATCCAGTGTTTCATCTGACTTTCATTGTAAATTCTTGGCTATGAGAACTTATAGAAATCAAAAGCCCATTGCATATATTCAGTATGCAGTACACAGAGTAAATGGTCCTATTCCAAAAGGAAGAGATGAGGAGTAGAAAGATGATATAGGACCCAAACAAGACTAAAGCCATGAGGGCAAACAGAACCTATAACTCCGTTTGTACAGCATCTAGGACAGGCAAGGATGAGATGTGTTCTCTATAGGGCTTGGACTTCCCCACCTCTTTGCCCCTGTCAGTTATAGTTTTCATGGCCTCTCTTTTGGCCTGGCTCTCTCCATAGCCAGCAGTTTTTCTTGGCAGTCAGTTCATGTCTCTTAATTCCTGGGGTCTCCATTCCAGCTTCAACTTCAGCTGTACAACTTTGCACATTACTTTATAAGGGATGGTCCATAGGGATTCCCACCCTGTTACACTTTGCCTGGTATCCCAGGTCTTCCTTTGAAATCTCATTGTAAGTCTCCACGATTCTCAAACTCCAGCCTCCTGCATTCTTGAAAAACCAGCACCACGTGGGCAGTGCCAAAGTCTGCCACCAGCTTACGCAATACCTGGGTCCTTGGAATAATGAACAAAATTGTTTCTAAATTGTGTTTTCCTAAAGAGTGGTTTAAACAAAGAATAAATGATATATTACTGTTATTAGAACAGTGCTTTTAAAAGTGATTCCAGGGACTGTGGATGTATAACAGTGTTAGAGCACTTGCCTGGCATGCACAAGGCCCTTGTTTCCATTCCCAGTACAGGAACAAAAAAGGAACAAAAGAAAGAAAAAGAGGGGCTGGGGATGTGGCTCAAGCGGTAGCACGCTCGCCTGGTATGCGTGCGGCCCGGGTTCGATCCTCAGCACCACATACCAACAAAGATGTTGTGTCCGCCGAAAACTGAAAAATAAATATTAAAAAACTCTCTCTCTCTCTCTCTGTTTAAAAAAGATTTGAAAAAGAAATCAAAATTGATTCTATATTCTCTCAAATTATTAGTTGAAATAAATTTGAAATAAGTATAAAATTTCTATACATTACAAAATGAAACATGTTTATATAAAATTAACCAGGTTTTTGCAAATATAATCATCAGAATTGTTGTTAACCCTTTTAGAGTTCATAAAATGTTTTTATTAAAATTAATTGAATCAGTTACATTATACAGGTCATTAAATATATAGATATTGGAGATATATATATATGGAATGTATAAAGAAAACATTCAAAATAGAATAAAATATTAATTATAAATGATAAAAGATTTTTTTCATTTATTTAATGATTTGATAAAAGACTAGTGTTTCAAATATGTCAAGCAATTTTTTTAGCTGGGTTACAATTACACTTTATTTGAGATAATTTGGGCATCACAGAAGATTATTAATGACTAAAATGCTTTTCAGTTATACTTGGTTAGTGCTTGATGTTCTCCTCACTTATTTCTTATCTTTCCAAGCTAAAGACCAGAAGCATTTAGAAATTTTAATTAATGTCAATATCTGTCAAATATTTAAATATCTAAAACTATTTTTCTTTTTCCAAGGGCCTCGTACAATTTCAGATACATTAAATTAATGTTACATCGTGATAGTTCAAGCCTATATATATATATTTTTTTCTGCTTTTGGTTTTTGAGGTTTTTAAGAGGATTGAAGGTAAAAGTTGAATTTTGCTGTATTTGGTCAAATAGGAGCTTAATTCCTTTTGTTTCAATAAATGGATGAATGAATATGAGAATAATTAATCAATGCCTTCAGTTAGACTGCCACACACACTATGTAATTTAAAAAGTAAATTAATATCCCCTTTTAACTACTGTGTGAAGGATAAACACTCTCATAAAACAATTAAAAGAACTAGAAAGTAATTTTAATGTTCTAAATTCTGAGCTTCAAAACCTTAATATTTACATAAGAGACTATAACTTTTATCTAGTTTTATTGTTTCATATTTACATAGCACACAATTCACATTGTGACAATTATTTGTGAATGTGGATAGATAAGTCAATTAGCACATTCTGAAAGACATTTGATTGCTATTAACAAAAATCCATTCAATTTCTACTCCCTTTCATTCTCAGAGAAGAGGTGAGAGAAGGGGTATTGCATTTGGTAATATTTTCTTGAACACTGGCTCTTTACATTTTTAGCAATATCAGTTCTAGAGCCTCATTTTCTGCATGGGGATTGTCCTCACACACATTCACAATGGTTGCAGGAAGCCTGCATGTGGCTTCTGAGGTGCATGCCAATTCACAGCACAGACAAGAGTATAACCATGACAGAAGGCTATGAAACACAGCAAAAGCTTTGCATTGAAACTTCTGAGATGTAACTTTAATTTCCATTGGAAAAAAAAATTACTCTTACTTCAACAGCAAAATTCTAAGCTGAAATTCACTGCAAGCCAAAATTGGAAAGAGGAATCATGCTAATTCTTATTGATATATTCTGTTTTAAGATAAAGAGATATGAATTTACCCATAACTTTGGAAATTTGAATTTACATTAATGTCACACTTTGAAACATCCTGAATAACCTCCTAAGTTGAATCAAATCATCTTTTACTCCTGTAAAAAATTATCTTTGGATTTTTATTTGTTTCTTAAAATATTATTATACCCTTGATTAGAAGCATCCAAATAATTCTGGCTTAGTTCGATCTGTCTAATTTCTAAGTGACTTATATTAAATTTAAAAAATATTTCAGATAATATTCATGGCTTACTACTAACAAATACATTTTATTCAATTACCACAAAATAAAATTTCAATAAAATAGGTGAAAATTGTCAAGAAGTTAAAGTATATGTTTTAAGAAATATTTTAAGGAAGCAATTATAAAATAAGTACCAGAATGTACTGTTGTTTGAAATTTAATATCTATTTATGTAAGTATATTTTAACTGTAACTATTAAAATATTGCTTGTTGAATATAGCCCATAATTTGTAGTAACTAGTGAAAAAAATTACAATGATTGAGCCCAGTTTGGATTTCAGATTAATACTTGAGAATGCAATGTAACTTGAAAAGTAGGTTGAAATAGCCTTTGGATAGAAGCTTTTAAGTTTTAGAGTGTTGTGTGTAAGTGTGTGTGTGTGTGTGTGTGTGTGTGTGTGTGTATCAAATAAAAAGCACACAAACAGATGTATACACACAGTATTGCTTTCTTGGCTTACAAAGATATTCCTAGAGACATACAAAACATATTATCATGTCATAGATTTGAATTAATTACAGAAGGATCTGGAAAATATAGTCAAAATACAGAGTAAAGAAGTTTTTCATGGTAAATATTTTTTGCCATATTAAGATTCTGCATTTTTAAAAAATATGTTTTTAGTTATAGTTGGGCACACTACCTTTATTTCATTTGTTTACTTTTATGTGGTGCTGAGGATCGAACCCAGCTCCTCGCACATGCTAGGCTGAGCTACAACCCCAGCCCAAGATTCTGCAACTTTTTATGGACAGAATATTTATGTTGAAATCCCAACTCCCAATATGCTGATATTAGCTGAGCCTATGGAAGGCCTTTGGGGGGAAATTAAATTACCAGAGTTGAACCTCCATAAATCAAATGACATCAGTACTTTTATAAAAAGGACCCAGTCAGGTTTCTTGCCCTCTTGCTTCACCTAAGACACAAAGAGAAGACAGCCACCTGGACACCAGGATACGAACTTTCTTCAGAACTAGGCTAGAACTCTGATTTTGAACTTCTAGTTCCTGAACCTAGAAAAGTAAAGTTCTGTGGTTGATAAGCCACCCAGGCTATGATACTTTGTTGTAGTGACCCAAACTCATAAAGAAACATTTTAACAAAGAAGATGATCTCCTTATCATTTCTGATACATTATGAAAACACAAAGATCAGATGAAGGAAAAAAAATAATGCAGAATCATTTATATTGACCTACTTTACAATAAACAAAGGTATGATTTATATACTGCCAAGTCCAATACATGATAGGAAATCATTGACAATTATCTAAAGAGTGATGTAGTAAACAGGTAAAAATCTGAACAGTGGAACAGAGAAAGATGCATAAATTCATTTGATAAAAACTAAAATGAAAAAACACATGGCTTAAAAATAAAACATAAAAAAGATGAATGACACCTCATTGTAGAGACTTCTTGAAACATCAAAGAACTGTCAGATTCAACATAGTAGTTTGAACACACAAGTGATGCACGAAACAGCCAGTGGATCAAGAACCACCACAAGAAAAGATGCATTTTGGGTTTACTCTGCTGTAGAATTATTTTTGTTGTCTGTAAACTACAACTAAATCTGTAAACAAAGAAAAAAATGACAACCACACTTTTTATGCATACACTCCAGATATCAGATAATCTTCATTTATTTATTCTCCTATCCATTGAATAAATATTTATTGATATTTCACCATACTCCGCTGTTTTAGGAATTAGGTACCTAAAATCAAATAAGGAGTTTGAGTCAAGAGGATTAACTTTAAGAGGGGAAGATAAACACTAAATTCCCTTGTGTTATTATAAGCAACCATAGGCGAATGCACACAGTGCAAAAACAGCAAAAATGAAATGTATGAAGAATATCAAAGAAGCACAGAAATTTCAAGATGCTTTTTACAACTCTTTGAAACATATAAGTATGACATGCTTAGCTTATTAAATATGTAAAGGTTAATTCTCCATATAACAATATTTATAAATTATATTTTACAACTATCAAAAACTCACATAAGAGGATATAATTTAATTTTTTTATAAAATCTGAAATACTTTTGAAAATGCAGATACTTTGTTTATACGTCCAAAGGTATGGATACTAGCAATAGTTTCTTTAATCTGCATTTAATGAAGTTATTTTACAGTGTAATATGGAATTTTACACTAAACACAAATATAGAAACACAAACAAACATATAAATTATATATTAGTATTTTATTAGCATAGTATTGTAATATTTTTGACATAAATAGAACTTATAAGCATATATAGAACTTCAGATTACTTGAAATTAGTAAACAATTTGAAATAGTAAAACAATGATAGGGTAATAAGTGATAAGAGGGGAGTTAGAGAAAAAAATATATAGAAAGAGTAATTTGGAAATAGTGATTATTAAATTTAAATCCAAATAAATTCAAAACATGCAATTTAGAAATGTTATGTTTAATATTATTTTATTTCTAAGTTGTATAAATCATGGAAGAAGAATTAGAAGAGTGATTAAAATATTTCTTAGGTGTTTTAAGAGATGAAAAATGGCATATTTGGCAAAGAATCAGCAGTTCTACTATAAATATCATTTAGATTTATCAAAAATGAAAGTACAGACAATTAATGACAGATCTGAAGGATTCTGGAAAAAAAATAACTCCAACACAACATTGCTGAGAGAGTGTTTCCTTGGACACCTGAGTAGTGTAGTATGCTCAGTCTAATGGGATAATAGGAATAGGTTGCAGTCTCTGGTCACTCAATTCTGTGGTTCAATCAGGCGTCCAGAATGCCTCTTAATAATAACCAGCCAATCGTATATCCTTAGGCACATAATATTCCTACATTTCGAACACTAAAGCCATTTATTTTCCCAAGATGCATATGACCAATCATTATGGGAGTACCACAAACAGTGTATTTAAGTTAGCTTCACAGTTACAGTGACTCGCTTTTTCCTTGCAAGTCTTGGATATAGAAATAGGCCCTCAAAATAATAGTTATATGTGAATAGACATTATGCTGGTTTTGTCTCTCAGATAGGTCTTAAAGTGGTGGACGGTTTGGTAAACAGGAAATCCAGAGGGTGAGTAAGTGTCTTCCCTTAGAAGATACTGAAAGGCAAGAAGTGTTCGTATGCTCTATGCTGTTAAGATAAAATTAAAGTGGAAGAACTATATTTTCTTGTCAAAACTGCTTACATGCTTAAGTCCTTGGTGCTGGAATTTACTGTGAAAGGAAAGGTAAGAAGTGACTGTCAAACATGTAGAACATGTACATTCTTATTCTCTGGCTACCTGGGTAAGGATTAACACTGGAGAAGAAAAAACAGGTTGAGCAATCTTCACTTTTTAAGGTCACAACTAACTCTCGGCCAAAGACTATCTCTACTAGAGGCACTTCCTTTTATAACCCCTGATATGATCATTAATTGCATTCTCATTTATTACCTACATGATATATAGTTTTTATTATTCATATAAAATCTTTGGAAACAAATGCAATTGACTTACATAAATATGAGTAAAAGGTGTTTAGCTTCCACCTATGAACATTTTATATATCATTCATGCTTTCCTCTTTTAACCAAAAAAAGAAAAAAGAAAAAAAGAAGATCAAAATCCCAACACTGTCATTTGATCTTCCAGCTGGCTGGAAAAGTTATCCAGTATAATGTATTAAAAATTTCACAGGGAGATTAACATTAACCTATTTCAAGATAGGTTAAAAATGTTTTCAAATACAGATGTTCCTCAACTAATTATAGGTTATGGTTTTATGAAACCTTTTTTAGCTGTAAATACTGGAAACTGAAAATGCACATACTATACTGTAGTTCAGAATGTAATAATTTAGCAATACAGTAACTAGCGAGCATTAGTTCCTTAGTCTCAAGATCACACAACCTACTGGGAGCTACAGATCACTAACACTGCCCAACTCTGCAAGAGAATATTGTGCCACATACTGCTCACCAGGGAAAAGACTACAATACAAAGATCAAAGTATGGTGCCACTGAATGTGCAATGGTTTTGCACTATAAAAAGTAGGAAAAAAATAGTAAATAGAATTATAGTAAGTCCAGTACTGTATGATCACTGTCTAATTTGTTCGTTTGCATTCCCAGAGGAAACTTGCTACTATAATCTGCTCCATATTACAAATAGGGCAATTGAAATTTACTGAGCTTAAATGTTGGCTGAGATATACCTTAAAAAAAGTGCATTCTGAATTGAAACTAACCTAATAGACTATTTAATATTTTGGTATAATTTAGATTTTTGCTTCTATTTACACATTTATTATTAAAATATTTAAAATCATATAGATTAAATTACAGTTTTTCATAGCCATATCCTGACATAGTAACCTGTACCTCTGTGATATAGAACTTTCTTTGAGAATAGAGTGTGTATTTTTACCTGAACATGATTAGGATATGAATATCTGGGGGCATTATGTAGCTTACCACAATGCCCAAGCTTATCACAGCAGGTTCAGTGGTCTTTAACAAGGATGAAACTTAAGAACTCTTAGATGACCAGGGCTGCAGTTTATTGAAACAAAAATTTGAGACTGATCTTGAGACTCTTGGGGAAGATGCTACTGTTAAGCACAAACGCTTCAGTGAAACCCCAATGAGATTATGTCTCCCAGTTAAAAACACTCTCATATTTCCATGTTAAGGGTAGATTGAGATTTCTTCGACAGTTTTGGGATGCAGAATTTATCACAAAGGAAACAATTTAAAAGTAAACCTGACATTATTTGGCCTTATCAACCTGTAAAAGAGCATAATTGGGGTTAGGAGTTAAGATTTCCATTAACAAGCTTCTCCAAAGATATAGGAATTTTTATTTTTGGAGTGGACACAATGGCCATGAGAATTCAAAGCAAAGCCTTTGGTCAGGACCCTCAGTATTCCTCTGATGGGTTTGCAAAAAATCACTTTAGACGTGTTATTCATCCCTTGATATTTCTTGACACTGAGTGTAGTAAGTACAGTGAAACTTCTTGGTGATTGACAGAATCTTAAAAAAAAAATTCTTAATTTCTGCTCTTTGTTGTAATCACATGGTTTTTAATGCACCTTCAGAGTTTTAAAAACTTCCATACAGCAACTCTTTGGCTAAATTATTGAAATTCAGTTGCAAAAATTTTATGATAAACTTCAATGCCAGCCGTCATCGATGATTGTGAGAGTTTAAGTAACGCTGGTGGTACGCATCTGAAGAAATTAATAAAAACCATCAAAGGAAGGATAGTAGGAGGGAATTTCCGGGGGAGGTCCGGTCCCCGGTTCGGTGGAAAGACACGTGTCCACCGGCTTGGCTTGTTAGCAGAGCGCACATGGGGACTGGCGGCTCTTTTAAAAATAAAGCTTTGTTCCCGCTTGAGCGGCTTGTGTTTCTGTGCCCAGCCGGGTTGCGGCAAGTGATTTTTCTTCCACTAATTTCACAACGTGTATAATGTTAAAGAGCATAGATGTGCATCATCAAGTGAGGACATTAGTTTCTCTTCTGTGTTCTAGCACACTATCCCATTATTAGAAAAAAGTAATAAAACAATGAAAATACAAAGCAAGTACTTCACCTATACTCAATTGTATCTTTTCATTGTTCTCCATGGGCATGATGAACATATGTGTTCTAATAAAATGGTGGTCTTGGAATATGCAGCAGTTTTCTGGTCCCTGTGACAAACTGCCCAGTAATCCCTTATTGTCATTCCCTTGACCAATCAGGGAAACTTTAGAGCAGGAGCTGCTTGTAGAGGTTAGAAGAGAAAACTACCAAATGGAAAGCCAGGGAAGGCAGACCTGATGGATCCCAGGAAATGTGAATGGTTCCTTCTTCACGGCCACAACAGTGACTCCATTTCACTTTTACCCAACTCATTGAAACTACAGCGTCCATTGTTACAAGGCTCTTGATTCTACTTTCAAAGTTAATATCCCCTAATAGTGACAGCACATAAGCAAACAAAAACTTTTCATCATCCTGTGTATATGAATATTCTGTGTCACTGAAGTGGCCTTCTCATTGGAAGACAAGTAGCACATGGGACATGCAAAGGGACATCTTCTCAACACATTTTAATTTTGATCTCACATTTAAATACTCATCAGTGGACATGACTTTAGTTTGGTTTCCGCTCTTTCACAACAAATAATGCATTCTAGAATGAGAATAAAATAAGCTCTTGACTCTCCCCTATTCATCCTGTTTGGGGTATTCAAGTGCTTCACCACTTCATTTAGAAAAGACACTGATCAAAGCCAAGAGTTAAATCATTTTACCTAAAGATAATGAACAGGGCACAACCGAAACATTCTTCAAGGGAATAGTCCTTAATCACTTAATCATATTCAGAGTCTGTCCGGAGTCGTGGAAAGAACATAGTAAAACTGTGTGCTATAGATTTGTTTGTAGTGTTTGTTCATGTACACTCACTGCCTTGTACATGACAGTTGGTACTGCGACTGCTCAGTCAGTCACTTTTGGTGTAAACTTGGAATAAAGCAGACCTACTTTCTTCTCACAAACTATTCTTTGGACTTCAAGAAGAATTAAAGTCAAGTGTTTCTTCAAAGCAACAGACAAGAAAATGAAGCACAATGGGGTCTTCATAAAATGCTTAATTTTAACTCATATATAATTTCAAGGAAGACCAAAACAAAGAAGAGCTACACTATCTACTACTTTTGCTTTGGTCAAATAATACACATTGGTATTTGATGAACTATTCTTACTATAGGGATCAGGGGAATTATAGGACTTGGCAAAAGTACAGCATTCACTAAAGTGTGAAAGTGGCCACTTTTCAAAGGTGTTAATGTAACATTTTTTAACATTTACTATTCTCATTGGTTGCATCTGTTAGTATTAATGAAAAAAGAAGAAAAAGACAGAACTGACATTCAATTACTTACATTAAAACTGATAAAATGATTTGGAATCTATTTATATAGAATAGAAGAATATTTACAGGTCAGAATAGCTCAACAGTAATAAGGAGACTTTTAAAATATCATAAAATGGGACATAATCAGCAAATAATTGTGCAATGTGTATTTGATATATAGACCTGAATTTATAAAATATTTTGTTCATTTACATCTATTCCATACTTCTAATTTGAAACAAACCCAGTAGGAACAAAGTGATGTAGCATTCAATGACAGAGATGTGAAATGGGGGAAATAGATTAATATCATTAGTCTTATATAAATCTCCCCATAGGATTTAAATCTGTTATATGATGCAAAACTTTAAAATTCAAAGTTCTATAATTGCAGTATTTTCCTAACATCCTACTTCATGGTCTGAGAATAATTTTTCACTAAACTGTTACAAATGTTTAAAGGTGAGAAATAGTAAGTTTTCTTTTTGAATTTAAACAAGTAAAAATGTTTAGCCAATCATATTTATTTCCAACAATATAACTTAGAAACTTTTAGAGTAAGAACAGAACTATCCACAATTTGAGTTATAATAACTGTTAACATCTTTACAGAGAAATTCCTGTGAATTAACTCTGTAGTCAATAACTGATGTGCAATTTCTAATCTGATTCCCTTGGTGGGAGTATCACAAGGTCACTTTTTTTCACCACTGACAATAGTGTCATAATGAAAACTACCACAGATGAAAACTTCTGCTTTCGAGCCTTTGCCTTTGCCTGTATTTCAGCCAGCATAACACACGTGTGTAATGTCATGGTACTATGACAATAGCATGAAATGCTTAAAAGAAAATACAAAACAGAAAAGCAAACCTTTGTGTATATTCTGTGCAACAAAGGGTACAATCATCAACTTTTTCTCACTATGTCCTTCAGTCATATGTTTTTAAATTATGAAACTCTTATGATTCTTTTAAACAAATATTTGCATAACAATGCAGAAGCAGGTTGCAACATTTAAGTTGCAAAGAAGTGCTGTGTAAAAGTTGCCAAGAAGTGCTGTGTTTAGAAATTGTGTATATTTTTTAAAATAATTAAGCAATATAATTAAGTCATATAATGAAACAAGTTCAGTAATATGAGTCTTAGGGACAGGTATTAAGAGATTGTGCAAGATTATTTTAATATTAAAAAGCTAGCAATGAATTTATTCCTAACTTTTTGTGAAGAAGAATTATTATAAAGTTTTAAAACATCCCATTGGATGGTTGCTATTGTAATGTCCTAAGGACATCTCTGTAGAGGGCACATATTACACACTCTATAGTTCCTAGGAGTGTGGGAACATTTGCACAATAGACTACAGAGAGAAGGAGTGATAAATTGTGGTGTCATTGAAGCATAAATGCTGCCTAATTAGCAAAATCAAGCCAGTTCCACTCATGCTCTACTTCATTGATCATATTTTGTGTTGTCTTCACTGGAATGCTTCTTCCTGTCAGACTGCAGTGTCTCTTGTTCACCTGCTGCACTTTGACCACTATCTCAGCATGCTGCACAAGCTATTATCTCTTTGTTCAGTAGTATTCTAACTAAATTAGTCTATTATATCACTGAGCTTTTAGTACTTAAACCCACTGAAAATATCCCACCTCTGGAAATACATGTGAAAATGTAATTCTTAATTTATATTACTATGCATGTGGGTTGAGTTTATTTCAACAAAATCGCAGCTACTTTTTGTCCTACCATTTTTTAACATACAATCATATTAACTTGATAGAAATAGAGAAGAAAATTAATAAGGCTTACAACTCCTGATCACAAGCATAGCTACTGAAAAATTTCTGTCAATCTCTCAGTTTGTTGTTTTCAAAACATTCATCAAACTTTTCTTGCTCTCTCTTCACTCAATATAATGACTGTTTTGTTTCACAGAGCTACAATATTGTAACTCATACAGACAATATTGTTTGTTATAGTGAAGGATCACAGGACAGAATATATTAAATCCTGTATAACACATGATTATTACAAACTGTTTACACTTTCTATGGCATTATTCACTGTCTCAATTATAAAAGATGATTTGATGATCTTTATTTTTTTTTTAATTTCTAAATTTGTTTGACCCCTTTTACTGTTACACCTTATCAAGTACAATTCTACAGTACCAATATTATTAATCCCAAATAAAGTGCTACTAACCAACTCTCTCAGTGACATTGTTATAGAATTTGTATTTCTGAGCTTCACAAAGTTAGAGAGCTTAAGACCCTAATAAAGCGTGTTAGTTTTCTAAATTGTTAGTGCAATGTGATAATAATGGCAAGGGGGTTCCTCTTATTACAAAATATCTTATCTACAACATGTAACTGGGAATAAAATATATTTACACACACATATATGTATACCTAAATATTTATCTCATACATACATTGTATATGTTTAATTTTTAAAAGATATACTGAGTTATCACTGAAGTAAAGTAAAATGAAACTTTCAAATTGTACAGTTTGATAAATTTTAACCTATGCTTCCAGTGTTAAAAATATCACTGCCTTCAAAATTAGGAGTACATACGTTAAATACAGAAGTTTTGGTGATTTCTAAAGCCCTCTCTTGTTTTAATTTTTCATGGTGGTGGTTCAATGGGCTTTAAAAAAATTTATTATATTCAGAAGGGTTATTGAAGTATATTCTCACCAGAGTTCTTGTTGATTACCATCTGCTTCCCCATTACTCATTTCAGCACTTTACATAGACCAGAGTGCTTAGCTAATTGGGTAGTCAAGAGCTTCATCCCTGAGAGAGACAGGCATTGATTCCCTTGCTTTATTAAGGTTTTGGTTACTGAAATGGTCAATTTGTTGCTATAACCTGGCAGAAAATAAACAATAAAATCCCTGCATTTTAGGGATACTCCAGACTGTGTCAAGAAGCTTAGCTTCTCATGCAACCTTCTTTGTTTGGCCTGTTGTTCTCTGTTGACCTGAGAATTTCAAAGCAACCAGGACAGTTTCACATTCCATGCAAATCCTACTTACACCTGGCCAAACCATCAAGGAAGCTGTAATGGAATGCATCTTAGAACTGGCATGACAGGAAACATACGTAAGTCACTAAGAAGGTTGATGCGAAGGATCAATCTTTCTCCTACACCTTACTTTATGGATCAACATATTACAGCTATTCTTCCAAACACCAGACAACACCAGATACCTCACATCTGGTTCAGTGACTTTACCTGATCCTGTAAAGCAGCAATCTCAGTTTGCTTAGTATTGTATTCATGCTGAGTCCTTATCTATGCTGTACTCAAATACTCTAATTGATCAGAGATTTATGAAAGAAATGCTATCTGGTAGAACTACTGAATCTTATAATCATTCATCCATGAGGCACCTCCTTCTCCATTAAATGAGTCTCTTTTTCTGAGGTAATTTAAGGCAATATCTCATATAATTAAATCATTATACCATTATACTGATGGTAGCAGAGACATCATTGGTATATCAGAAATAATTATGAAAGTAACTAATAATAAATTTCTATTCTCTCAAGATCCATGCTGTAATTGATTTGATTCAAAGGATTTGTAATATATAGAGAACATCATAGGTTTCCACGATTGAAAGATCAAAAACTCTGCAGTAACACAGTCTTGGTAAGAGAGGCATGTTTCTGTACCTGCACATCATCCTTATCCTGGATACTTTGGAAAATGTTCATGGGCCCACTATGTCAATTCTATGTGACCAGGAAAAGAGGCAGCTGACAGGCACCAGTTAAATAGTTGTGAAATAACTCATATCAAATGATGCCCTCTTCTTTAGTGGACATTGATTCATGATTCAAAGATCTACATACCTTATTCTTACTCCAATGAGTCCAATTCTATACTTCCTTTTTGGAGTATTTTGTCTTCAGTTTTTAGTCTTATTCTTTATAGGCCTCCAACTTGTAAACTGAGCCATACACCATCATTCAGAAATCCATACATCTATTTATATCAGACCATAAACATATTTGTGTAAATTTATTACCAACAATATATGGTTTCCTGTGAAGATTTTCTATTGATGTTCATCTGGGCTGTCATTAAATAAGGCAATAATATGACAGTGGCTTATTCTGTTCTAGTTAGCATACGGAAATATAATTTTCATGACTTAGAGAAAATTTACCCCCTTGTCTCCATATTGACCTCACAGGCTGGGCTTTAAAATCTATTTGCTTCTTTTCAAATACCTTAGAATGTTCTTGCATTAATTATATTTTAGTTTAGTTTTTTAAATTTTATAAAGCTTTAATATCTTGGGGTCTTCTGACCATGGGCAAGCTACTTCCTTTCCCTGGGTAAGATAATCAGCAATAAATTTGCCTGTAAACATGGATCTGTAGTCCGACAAAACCTGAGTGTATACCCCTGTCCATCCTCTTCTTCCAGGCTTTTACAATCCAAAACACAATTCACAACAGGTCCAAGTACTAGACAAATAGTGACAACCGCTATACTCCATGGTCCATCACCATTATTTAAACTACCCAGTTCTAAACTGCCTACCATTTCCTTCCATTCCTTCCAATTAAAACCAAAATAAAGTTTTTTAGCCTTGCTCTTTTCCTGCTCTTTGTGCCTTCTGACTCACAGTAGTACTTCCCCATGTGTCCTGCATGTCCTGGTGTGATCTCTCCTGAGAATTGGGAGCAAAAAAAACATCTTTTTAACAGCTGTCATCTCCCAATCTCCTGGCCTCACTACACTGGAATAAAGTAAATCTTAAAACAATTCTACTTTAGAATTCATCAAACTTGTTGAAAATCATAAAATGAACAGAGATCAGGTGGAAAAATATATAATGTATGGGGTTTTAGTACAACCACCTGCATCCCCCCCCATACATTTGAGTGAGATCTCCCTGGAAACCCTGCCTACCTGGGTCCCTAAATGACCATGACCTCATGAGTGATTGTCACCAAAGTTGTATCTGCCCAGCCAACCCTTCGGAGCAGGAAAAATAATAAACTTTACTGTATTGAGACACTGATGGGGTTATTTTTATATCATAATAGATAATTATAAATAAATAAATAATCAGAAACTAGGACCAGTAGTCTGCTAAACAAAACCTGAAATATGTGGCACTTACTTTTGTGACTACTAATCAATAAGGAAAGTAAAGATGGTTAAAAAACCAAGATTAAAACTAGAGTGAATGTACGTATTGGCAGAAGTTAAATAGGTGAAAATAAATTGCTATTGGAAGCTGGAGAAATACACAGATATTACATAACATTGTTAACTGCATCAACACCAAAGATGGAAAATGTATCACATGAATTTGTATATACAGAGAACCTCTAGTAGAATATTAAAATGCAGATCGTTTTCTCTTAACTGCATACGCCAAGGCGCAGATAAAAATTAACTAAAGAAGAAATGGTTACATTTTTTTTTTTTTTGATACCAGGAATTGAACTCAGGGGCACTTGACCATTGAGCAACACCCCAGCTCTAATTTGTATTTTATTTAGTGACAGGGCCTCACTGAGTTGCTTAGCACCTCGCTTTTGCTGAGGCTGGTGTTGAACTTGTGATTCTCCTGCCTCTGCCCCCAGAGCCCCTGAGATGATAGGGATGTGCCACCAAGGCCCAGTGAAACAGTTATATTTTTAAAGCAGAAACCAGAAGACAATTTTCCAACCCAGGACTTGCTAAGTTGTAAAACAAAACTTTATATGCATAATGTCTCTGGTTGGAAACAGTTGACAAATTAAGAAATGTCATTAAGCAAGATTGACTTTTGTTCACCTGATCTCATACATACTCAGGAAGCAGAGACAGGTCTCTGCTGAAAGACGCTATGAAGGTAGATGTCAAATTCCTAAGGCAAGGGATAATAATCAGTGGAGAACATGTACTTTACACCCCTGAACACACCTACCTTTTGGACTCTATGCCTCATGGGTCTATACAAAGCCTCAGGTTTTATTTTCTTCAGAATGGTAGGGCTGGGAAGAAGGCACTTGTTCTAGATTCTTTGTCTGCATCTGGGAAATGAGGCTGCCCTGAGATTCTGACACTATTCCATTCATTTTAGTCTGCGGGAGGTCTAATCACATTTTCAAACCAGTTAGTATTAGAGTTCATTCCTACATATTCTATATTCTCTTTTAAGCTATTTGCATATGTATAAAGGCCTTAAATTATAAACAGAGGAATTCCAGAATTTAGGCAGCAAGCCTTTAACTACATCGCTCACAAAAACTTTACCTCCTCTATGATTTACTTTGGAATAAGAACAAGGTGGTCATCTGCACATATTAATTGTGCTTAGTCATTCTATGTAAATTAATCGAATGATTCATTTTTATTCTCATTTCACTTTCTAAATGCAATTTGGCTTTGGATTATTTTTCTTAAGTCTTCATTTTGGTGTAGAAATCTGAACATATTAATAACTCATGTCTCACATTTGGTTATTTGGTGAAGAGTATATTGATTAACTGAATTTTATCTTTTTAAAATTAGCTGAATAATATATAATTATCATTCAGAATATGTCCTTGCATTGTTTTATTAGTTAAGAGACATAATGAAAAAAATTCATAAGAGAAGAAAGAGAAACATATATTATTCAAGGTTCTCTAGAAAAACAGAACCATAAGAAGACACACACACACACACACACACACACACAATATTTATTATGGAAATTGTCCAACATGATTATGGAGGCTGAAAAGTTCCATCATATGCCATCTGCAAATTGGAGAACCAGAGAATTTAGTGGTATCTGAATGTAAAGTTATGATTCCCAGAAGAACCAATAATAAAATTCCTAGTCTGAGGCCTAAAGCCTGGGGGAAAGGCAAGAGTGTTATCATGGATATAACTCCCAGAGTCTGAAGACTCATACCAGAAAATCTGACCTTTGTGAGCAGAAGATGGGTTTCCCAGCTCAAGGAGACAGAAAGAGACTTTGTCCTTTTCAACTTTTTTGCTCTCCTTGAGCCCTCAGTGGATTGCAGGGTGCTGTGCACCCTGAGGGAGGCAGGTCTTTATTCATTGTACTGAGTCAAATTTTAAAGTCTTGGGAAAACACAGACATACAGAGAAATAATGTTTTGGCAGCTATTTGGGCATTCCTTATCCCAATCCATCTGACACATAAAATTATTTAAAACAAAGAAGAAGCAGAAAAAAATGAGGAGGCATTGAAGATCATGAAAAGAAGGACAAATGCCTGTGCTTAGCTTAGCAGGGGTTCTAGATTGCAGCCTGGTGACTGCAGCAGGCCTGCTGGAGAGGAAGTGGCTGCAAGTACTTGGTACCCTGCTACCTGGACACAGCAGGGATGTTTATTAGTGAGGAGGAGGGAGCATGGTTCTTCACAATTTTGCTCTTCTTTCTTTTAAAAACATGAAACCATGTATTTGCTTCCTTTATTTTCTATTTAGTTGAATTGAATTGATACTTTTTAGTCTTATAAGCATGGATTCTAAAATACTTTAACAAGATAATGTTTCTATTTTTAATTAATTATATTTTCTAATTTAAGGACTAAGTGTTCAAAGAGGATCTAATGCTAACTAAAAAAATTAATTGAATTCAACTATCTACCCTCCTCTACAGTATACATGAGTGGATAAAAAGGTTGAACTATGAAATAATAAATTGGAGAGAATGGTTGAGCTTCAAAAAGATAGCTGTTAACAATAAAATCTTCAATAAACTTAACTTTTCTGCAATAGAAATATTTATAAGTCATATAAATTTTAAATAATGATATATAGGCATGCCTTTTTAAAATTGTGGACTCATCAAATTTTGCATTTATAATGAATTGAACACCTGAAAATATTTTAATTTAAGGAAATATAGAGCAAAGAAAAAATTAAATGCAGAATTAAAGCATTACTTATTTAACAGATTACTCCAAAAAGAAGTTCTCATATTTCTTGTGGCGTTATTGCACTTCAAATTAAAAAGTTGGCTTAAAATCATACTATAACTCTACCATCAAGATTTCCATATAGTCAGTTTTATACAATTCAGTTTTTTTCTCATGAGTAAGTAGAAATGTCTTGCCCTTCCACTTCCCCAGATAATTAATTTAGTTTATTTTTTGTTAGAATTTCTTATTTCCTTTGTGAGCAATAAATACACTAGTGTTATATATTTGCCTTAAATGGAGCATTTTAAAGATAAGTGCTGGGTAAAAACAAGCAATATAGTAAAGCAAGATTTTTACAACAAATTCCAATGACACCAAAAACATCTGATACAGAACAGATTTCAAATTATGATCTTGAATACATTATATGGGGAGAAATTAAATGTTGTTTCTCTAATTCACTGCACCCCATTGATACAAAATGCCAACCATTAAACCATAAATATTAAAATATGATTATAGGTAGTTAAAAGTAATTTAAATTTAATTAAAAAGAACAACCTTCAATGCATATTATTTTCTGTTCATTTTGACATTTAAATGATAGTGCTTACTATAAAAGTGATAAGTTAAATTAATGTGTTTGCTCATTTTTTAAAAAATCGATAAGTTTATAAGCATTCAAAATGAAGGGTGTATTTGCAAGTTCCCATATTAATTTTTTCATATTTTTAATTATTTTTTCTTAATGTGTATATAGTGAAACTTTCCAATTTTTTTCATTTTAGTGTGTGTATGCATAATATTTATGTGTGTATTGTGAAATTTAACTCTGTAAAACTAATAAAAAGTGATTTGAAATGAGGGCACACTACTTATACATCTTGTGTTGACTAGAGACTAATCCATATATAACTAAAAATTCAGAAATTATAAATTGTTTTATTCTTCAAAAAGTCCTAAATAATAAAGTGTTAACTTGTGTTCTCGTTGTTTTATATTCCTAATATTTCTTCTGGTGAGCCCAAAAAAAGAGAGTAACTTAAAAAAGACAGGAAGATAAAATAGATGGCAATTGCTAAAAGGAGTCCTCAAGATAATAATTTCTAGATCTTCCCAGCACAAAATTCTTGTCAATCTTTAACACCAACTGTTATGTGTTTTCGTACTTAGCTTCAAAATTTGTGCTTTAAAAACTTGAGCCCTATAACCTTAGAATGTAACTATGTTTGGAGATAGGGTCTTCACAAAGTTACAATGTTAAAATGAGATCATTAGGGTGGGCCCTAAGTCAATATGTCAGGCATCTTTATAGCAAGAGGAAATTAAGATATGCACAGGTAGAGTGGGAAGATCTGTGGAGGCATAGGAAGGAGCCAGCCTGCATAACCCAGGAGAAATGCCTCTGAAATCCAACCCTGCCAACATCTTGATCTTGGGGTTCTAGCCTAGAGAAAAGTAGCATAAACCATCAAGTCTAGGGGCTTTGTTAAGGTAGCCCTGGAAAACTGCTAGTCCATACAGGCATTGAATTATAGACAGTACTATATATACAGACCATAGCCAAGGTGAGAGGAGAGTAATACTGCATATGCCATATCCAGAAACTATCACACAGGGTGAGCTGAACTCAGTTCTACATAATTCAGATTTATTTAGTAATAAAATATATATGTATATGATAGATATATACACATTTCTACATATATGTGTGCATATATGCTTATACACAAAGACATAATGGCATATATACCAAAATATTATATAAATAAAATTAATATTTATTATTTACATATTTATATGTGTATATTTATTTTATATACTACTTATATTTTTGTAAATATATATGAAAACATGCACGCACTCATTTCCCCTTTCCCCCATATTCTGTTCATTTTTCCATAGGATCCTGATGATCTCTACCTATTTTCCTCTGAATTTTTTGGCTTTCATATGCTGTTACTACTAAACAACCTTTGTATCTTTCTCTCTTCCATTACAACAATTAAGACATTTGGCCACTTAATATTTTGCTCTTCTTTTTTATACCAGTTTTAAAATTTCTAAACGTTATTGTTTTGCAAATAATATTATTTTAGCTTTCTTTAACTTTTAAAACGTTTTTCTTAATTCATTCTCAAAAGTAGAAGACTTTCATAGTTTCAATAATATATTTTTTTTCCTCAAATCTTTATTTTTAACAAGAACTTATAAATAAAATTCATAAAAATTAATTTTATCACTTTAAAACAAATACCTATACTATGTAAAATCATGGTCCTTTTTATTCAGACATTTAGGCACATATAAAACAGTTCCATCCCTTATATTCTGTGAATATAATAAGTGGATCTGTGAGATAAGCCTGAAGACTTGCTCAAACAACAAAAAAACCATGGGACAGAAGTTTAAAGATATGTTGTGGGGAAAAAAGGTAAGATTTGTGATTGTGTTGTGCTGATCATTGCAGATGGGCACAGTGTTACAATGTCCTGAGATAAGAACAGGTATTTAGGCAATATTTATCTCCAGCTGTTGAATATTTTTAAAAACAAGTCACTCAGTTACACAAATGTAAACAAATAGTCTTTAGGTAGGCGCATCTGAAATTCATAGCATTGCACTGGGTCTATGGAAGACATTTTTCAAATTGTTTGGAGATGCTCAACTAGTGCTTCCATAACAATAAGATCTGTGACTGTTTTCTGAGTACCAAACTGATTTTAATTTTAACCCCTATGGAAACACCAGTTATAGCCATAAGCAAAAAGTGAGCAATAACTTTTAAAAATCCACTACTTTTAAAACAACACTTGAACACTTGAAGCTTAACATTGTCACCTATCTGTTGGATCATTTATATGGTTTCAATATTCTATTTTGAAATTAGAAAAAATATGATTCCAAAAGTTAATTTAGGTCTTCTAATGAATTTCAGATTGATATTTAACACCATTTGAATGTTGTTTGGTGTATAATCTGTATGTACCTGTAGCTAAATAAATTAATTATGTTCTAAATACTTCAAAATGTATTCATTTTATAAGAGCCAAAAAAACTTTTAAAAATGCTGGTTTGTTATTATCCATTAATAAAAGAATTTCTTTGAGAAACATGACAACTTGAAATTATATTTGAAACAGTGTTTATTGTTAATGGAAGCAAATTTTCCAGACAGTGCACATTATGGTTTGGATATGAGACAGTCCTCCTTTATAACACAAAAGTTCTGCATTAATGCAGCAGTATTCAGAACTGCAATGAGTAAATCATGGGATTATGTAATATGAGGTTAAATTATGAAAACTCTGACCTTTTCAGTGGATTAATCCACATGATGGATTATTAATTTGAGCCTGCCCTGCCAAGTGAAATAAGCCAATCACAAAAAAAAAATAAAAATAAACCCCAAAGGCTAAATGTTTTCTCTGATAAGCAGAGCTACCAGAAAATAAGGGGATGAGAAGGGAAGAATAGAGGTTCATTGGATTAGACAAAGGGGAATGAAGGAAAAGGAAGGGGAATGGGAATAGGAAACATAGTAGAATGAATCAGAAAAAACTTTCCTATGTTCATATATAAATACATGTTCAGTGAAACTCTACATCATGTTTGACCAAAAGAATGGGATTCTAATTAATATACTCCATGTATGTAAAATATGTCAAAACAAACTCTACTGTCATGCTTATATAAAAATAAAAATAATAAATAATAAATTTAAAATGAATTTTAAAAGTAATAATTTTAAAGGACTCCTACATTGGATATAAATAGAGGTGGCAGCTTCTTCCACCATTTCCTTCCACCATGACCTTCTGCCTTATCACCCATAGAAATGGAGTTCACTGACCTAGCACTGAAACTTTGGAACTATATATCCAAATAATTTTTTTCTCTTTTAAGTTGTTACTCTCAAGTGTCTTGGTCACAGCAACACTCTCAAGTATCTTGGTCACAGCAACAAAAATCTAACAATTCAGTATATTCATCTTGAGAAGGACCAGTATAATATCTTTTAAGACAGAAAAATCATTTAAGCCTATTAAAATAAAAGTAATTGTTTTCTATTATTTACTTAAAATCATGCCATATATGGTGTACATATATACTATATTCCAATTATGCAGACATAATTGAGTTTGCACTACCTGTTATTTAGATGTTTTTGCTCCACTGAATTTCACTTCTTTTAGTGTCCAAGAAGTTTAATTTATTCCTGACACCTTTGTAAAGCATATTTAGAATCATTGTTCCTGTTCATGTTTTTAGGCTTTACTAAGAGTCATATATGTAATGTTACTTAAGACTCATATAAAATCATGAGTTTTGGACAATTTTATTTCTTACACCCCTTGTGAAGACTTATGTCAATCAAACTCTAAACTCACTATGGTTAAGAGCATTCCTTTCCAAACAATTGGGATTAAATACAAACAAGAATGTCACTGTTCTGTTTGTTTTCTCATTTTCCATATATTTTATCCAGACACAATTGAGGAACAGTTACTGTAACTCATCAATATCTAAAATCAATCAAGTTCTAATATATATATATATATATATATATATATATATATATATACATATACATACATGTATACACAAAATTCCTTCATTCAAGAATTTCATTCCCCTTTTTTAGCCAATGACTTTTTAAAAAGAATATATATACCCTAAAGATGCACTGGCTAGACATAAGCACAATATAGCATACATATTTTCCTTTAAATCCCTTTCAGAATCTATGTGAGTACAAATATTTTGAGAAAAATGATTGATGGTAGCATCAATTCTGTGCCTTACTGTGTGACACCTTGGTCTGTCATGTAACTTTCAATTTAAAACAACTGTTTAAGTGACAGTACCTCCAAGAAATTCCTTCCATTTATGTGAACTCATTTATATCTAAAAATTCCAATGTGGATGGAAAATAGCAATTTAACTGGATTATTGCTCCTTCATTCTTTGAAATACTCCAGCATGTCATAAAAATTACAATTATGTTTAAGTTACTTTTACTATCACTATCTTTTTTAGTAAGTAGTACAAATGGAAAGCACTCACAGGAAATTGAAATGCTGAAATGAATTGAGAAGTAAGCCAAGGCATTTTAAGAAAATGCTAGCAGAGAGGAATAAATCCCTTTCCTTTTTCTAAGAGAAGGAAAGGTGATAAATTAGATTGGCTTCATATTGACTTTTGAGATTGGCTTTTTAGTCTTCAACACATCCTTTTAGAACATAGAACTTGAAATTCAGCTGCAGTTTTTTTTATTATTTTAATTTGAGCAACAAAAACTGTTGGTCTTTATTATGCTAATTTTAGTAAAATAAAACATTAAATTCCCCTTAGATGAAGTAGCTGTAAATTATTAACATAATCCTTTTTTCACAATGGCATTACTCTATCTAAAAGTTTAGGTTTAAAAGTTCATCACATTTAGTAAGGGTCCCTTGAAGAAAATGTTAATTTATAGTGAATCTTTTCTGTGATTATTGAAAAATACTCTTATTCAAATTCTAGTAACTTTTTCTAAATGAAACATTAAGACTATAATTCTTTCTTGCTTGTGATCAGGATGAAATATTCTTTCACTGCAGAAAAAAAGGGCACTGCTTTGGAGCTATATTAGTTAAATCACATCTCATTATCATCAATATAAAACAATCATGCTATTGTCTTGTTTCACAAAATTCTAAAGGACTCATTACTAAACAAATATAAAATAAATCTTATAACCCCAAATTTCACAAGTGTTAGTTACTTTTTTATATATTTTATGGTCCAAATCCCACTTAAACTTCATCTTCCCTATTGCATGGGCTTTTAATGATGTTGATTTTTCCCACTCTGCCTGTAGGACCAAAGTTGCTTGATGATAGAAATTTGAACCAATGATGTAGAAAATTGAACTAATCAGAATCCTCACTGGGGATTATCCCCTCCTATGGGAAATAGGCACTAGCTTTCTTATATTGTATTGACCCAAGACTCTGTACTAGAATATAATACTAATCAAAAAAAAAAAAAAGAAAGAAAATAAAAAGAGAGAGAGTCAAAATCAAAAGAGGCAAAACACTGGATGAGAGAAAGAAAAAAAAGAAGAGTAAAATTTCCAATTATATTTTTGGAATCCTGTATCAAAACATATTTGAAACTATTTTATAAAAATTTTCTTTTTTTTTCCTTAGGAATTTTATGAAATTTATTTATATATTATTGTTTTATTTTTAGTGCCTTGAAACTCAATAGCCTGCTATTATTAACCATTACTGTAGTAGATTTCACTGTTTGATTTATGAATAAAATAATCACAACGATGATGAGAATTTATCATTCTCAATCCAGACAGGGAAGTTGTTTGCAGACGAGGTACATGGCATAAGCTCATATAAGTGACAGACCCTACAACATGAAAATAGTTGAACGAAGATCTGAGCTGGTCAGCCTTCCAGCACCTAGAGGAGTTGTTGCTAAAGAAACTAAAAAATTGTTACCTTCTGGGACTCAGGAGTTTAGTAAGATCAACAGAGATTTCGAGCTATATAAAAATGGAGATGGGGATGTAAGACGGTTTCTTCTTGTAATCTTCAGTACAAAGAAAAAGTAGGAATCCTATAGTTAACAATAAAAAGTCAGGCTAACAGTGGAAATGCATTTTAATAAATGTCACAGGATCATATCTCAAAACAGTAATGATGAAAATTCTGCTTCCTCACCATGTTATACCCTCTCTTTTCTTCAATCATTTCTAATACAACACAAAAACTGAGATGTGATTATTACTTCTGTGCCTTTAAAAACTAGGAAAAGAAACAGCTCTATTTTTATACATATAATGTAAAACAAAATCATTAATGCTTTTTCTCAACTCAACAAATGAATGCAGTTCAATGACTGTGTGATCAGATATTAAGAATTATGAAAATTTAAATTAAAGTTCTTCAGTGAAAATTAAAAACAGCAATATAGTAATGTTCTTTCAGAATGCGGAAACTGCTTTCAGTATTGGAATATTTGTGGTTTAACACTTCTTAAATTTTATTTTCAGTAACATCTCTCATTGGATCTTGGCAGAATATAACAGTAAAAAGGGACATTAAGATCATAAGTCCTTTTTATAATGAAGTGATGGATTGCCTTATTTCTTTTTACTTCCTTCTTCAGTATATCACTTTGAGTAAATGTTGAAGACTGTAATAAATTGACATCATATTTCCAAACCCTTTTCTTTGTATTGAAGGTCATTTGGATATGAGCTTGCCCATGGTTTCCAATAAGATGCTACAGTGTAGATAATACTTAAAGTAAAATTTGTGAAGAAGATTTTTGAAAGTGAAATTAATGTTGACTTTTATTCACATAAGTACACAGCTACTTTGAACTACGTTATTGAAAAATTAAAACTTGTATTGCTCAAGACATGAATCAATGCTAATTCAATGTAAGTTTTAGGTTAGTATTAAATGTTCTGCAGCAATGAAGTAATGCAAAGTTGACTGAATCTCACCTGAAATTTTATAAAAATATTTATCATGATTAATACTGAATTATTTAAAATTATACCTGGAAATACAATAAAAATAATATAAAAAGTAAATTTACAAAAAAATCAAAAATTTAGCAAAGTCACTGATTCTCATGGCTGTTGCTCTCTTTCCCAGCAATCCCGACCAGCAAGGCTGTGCAAACTGACAAGCACTTGAATCTTTACCCTGTCACTAAATACCTGTAAGAATATAGGAAACCAGCTTAGTTTCTCAAACTATTTTCTTATCAAAATAATGGGCATAAAATTAGTATGAGTAAATCCAATAAATCATATATATTCTATTTTATTTTGTGCCTTACCTATACACATTTGCTATTCTCATTTTTAATATCATTGCTATTGTGTTACACTTCTTATTACACAAACTTAAATATATTCCCACTGATATACCATCGATCTTCAATTACAGTAGAAATATATTCTTATCAAATGCATGTATTTTTATTTTTTATTGCAATTTGTTATAAATGACAGCAGAATGCATTACAATTCATATTACACACATAGAGCACAATTTTTCATATCTCTGGTTGTACACAAAATAGAGTAATACCATTCGTGTCTTCATACATGTACTTAGGGTAATGATGTCCATCTCATTACACAGTCTTTCCTAACCCTATTCCCTCTTCCTTCCCCTCCTTTCCCCTTTCCCCTTTGCCCTACCTAGAGCTCATCTAATCCTCCCATGCCCCTCACCAACCACATTATGAATCAGCATCCCTATATCAGAGAAAACATTCAACATTTGTTTTTTGGGGATTGGCTAACTTGACTTAGCAATATATTCTCCAACTCCATCCATTCACCTGAAAATGCCATGATTTTATTCTCTTTTAATGCTGAGTAATATTCCACTGTGTATATATACCACATTTTCTTTATCCATTCATCTACTGAAAGCCATCTAGGTTGGTTCCACAGTTTAGCTACTGTGAATTATGCTGCTATAAACATTGTTGTGGCTGTGTACCTATAGTATGCTGTTTTTAAGTTCTTTGGGTATAGACCAAGGAGTGGGATAGCAGGGTCAAATAGTGGTTCCATTCCCAGTTTTCCAAGAATTCTCCATACCGCTTTCCATATTGGCTGCACCAATTTGCAGTCAAACCAACAATTCAAATACGTGTATTTTAAGTTATATGTTATTTATAAATTGTTCATTGCTATTATACTGTTAAAGTCTAATGTCTTCAAACTTATATGTTCAAGGAAAAAGCTTTTGTAAATGAACATATAATAGTGTTTACAGAAAGAACATACGATGTGTTTGGAGTCCTGACTCTATCCTTTTTTAGCAGTGTGATTTAAGTAATCATATGAACTCTTTGCTCTTGAGGCCCTCTTAGATTGGGGATCACAGGAAAGTATTTTATTCAGGCACCCTATCTATATAAGCAATTTGAGTGCCTCCAACTCACATATGTACTGCATTCTGATAGCCAGGTTTGCGTTATTTCATGAATGAATTGTAAACTGTCAGAGTATATGGTTGGCTTGCCAGGCTGCCTTCTTTACATCAGGGACCAGCCATCAGGCCCTGGGGCATTGCCATAGGTAGGAAGCTCAAAGCTTCTGGGAGCCTCTCAGATGAGTTGAGAGTTAAATGTCAAGAGGAGAGAAATGGAAACTGCATACCGTGAAGGAATCAGCTTGGGCTCAGGACCCCCTACTTTAATAATATCATGGTCCTATCTTGTGTCAAGTACCTAAAAGTCTTTTCATGAAGGAGCACATAAATACAGGACTCTATAAGACATATGATACAAAATGTGAGGCTTGTTTATCCAGAAATGTGATCAGTGGTTTACCTCAGCTGCAGAATGATAGTATTGACACATCTTTTAATACAGCACGATCTGTGCTGTAGTGATACTGTATGCATAATTCTCAACACAGATCTTGACACACAATTGTCTCATGACAAGAGAAAATAGATTTAAAACATAATGATATTTCAAAATCAATAGTACAAGGTCAAAAATAAGTTCGAAATTCTTACAAATTTTCTGTTGCTAAATTACAAGCAGGCACTTACTTATTGACAAAGAGCATAGATGGTTGAAAAGTCCTGTGGCTTCTGACAATGATCAAATATGTTTTTGAAACAAACTTTAAGTACTCTACTGAATAAAGTGAGTTGAGGACTTGGAAATTATAAATCGGTATTTCTGAAAATTAGTGTGCATGAGAACCATTGGCAGACCTTGTTGAAACCTAGGTTGGACTCAAGTTCAGAGTTTCTTTTTCTGTAAGTGGGGCCAAAGAATTGACATTTCTAACAATTTTTAAGTGAGTCTGGTGATGCTGGTACAGGGATTATTGTTATGAATTAATTTTCACCGTGGCTCTAAATTTTCAGTATTAGATCTCTATTTTTATCAGGTTTGTGTTGTGGGAAAGAATTACTCACATCCCACAGAATAGAATGCCAAAATGTTTTAGAAGGTACCCATCTCTGTCATATGCCCATCATTGTTTAAGTTTCCATAGCTTCTGTTTTAAATGCATATTATTCTATAATGTTTCACACATGTTAAAACGAAAGCTATTGATATTCCTCATTCTTGAATTATTCTGGGAAAAGGGCATGGTATTGGAGATAAATCCATCAGGGGAATATGACTGTTAACAATGAACTCACTATATTTTAAAAATTATGAATCATTTGTTGACCTTTCTCTCACGACTTTATTTAAATCATTATTACGGCTATTCTGTCTACATTTATTAACTTTACAATTATAAGTACATAAATGTAAAAAATATTATGAAATACTTGCAATTGAAATAGCTTTTTTCTTTTTATTAACACTGTGACTAACAACTGAGCTCATATTTGTTTTAAGCCCAGGTATTTTATAACCATCCTTGTCATGTTGGAAGGACATTCTATTGAAATTCTAAATAAACATGCACATTTTCCAATCCTAATTTGAGACCAATGGGAATATATTTAAATAATGTTACAAACATCATAGCTATTTTGTTGCCAATTTTTTAAAACATGACTTTGAAGACATGAATTGCTGTATTGTTTTAAAACCAAACAAAACCCTTGGAATTTCTTGTGAGAAATGAAATTTGATCCATTTTATTTAATTATTTTGTTACATGATTAAAATGTTTATTGGTTATGTGGTTTGCCTATCCAACACTCTTCTTCCTATATTCTTCTCCCTTGTCCCTTGGTCCTGTTGTGACACATGTGAATCTGGAATGAAGATAGTAATCCCTCACAAAGACACACCATCTTGCAGTCTGTAGTTTGCTAAGACTTATAACTGTGTCTAACCTTCTGGCCACAGGGGCTGTAAAGTGTACCATCACACTCTTTAAGCCAATCACATTGTAGTGTCACTCAAGGGTTTGATTAGCAATGATGTAAGGATTTTATTTCTTTCATGGTACACAGATCAAAGCACACAATATGAGATCTCTGTGTAGTGATTTTACATCAAAGCAAAGCTAGTCTGAAGGTGAAACAATTGTTAGTAGCAATCATAAAGTAGATCTGGCTTAACATTATTGAACAACTGGATGAATTTACTTACAACTAGCCTCTGTATGCCCAGTATATTCTTTAGTGGTTTAGTTAAAACAATTTGTTTAAAATTACCTGTTAAAAGGTATTTTTAATACATTATTTGCAAAATTTTAGCAAATGATAAAGTTCTTGAAAGTTTGATATATGTCCTATGTAAAGTCTGTGTCTGTTTCATTCATTCTCCTTCCCTATCATCTACAAAAACAATAAATGACATGAATAAGAGCAAATTGTGCTGAAGTTAAAAACTATACATGAAATTTAAGTCCCACCATATGCAAAAATTCCAAATAATTTGTAATGTCTTGAGTTATCAAATTCATATATAAATGCACAATTAAGATACAGCATTTCAAAGTTAAGACAACTCAGAATAAATGTGAAACTATCAGTGATATAAGTGTGGGCTGTGTGTTCACATATTTTGAAGATTTGATAAGAATCTTGTTGTATTAATTGTCTGATAAAGGAAATATGAAAGTTAATTAGCAGTCCATCTTCCCTGCCATTAATCTGGTGGTATTTCATTTATATAGAGATGGTATTGTTAGATCAGAAGACTCTATGATTAACTTATTAACCATAGGTTGGTACAGTAGATAAATCAGTAAAAGAGCTGCTATCAGTATGGAAAAGAGTAAAATAGGATCTTGTGTTAAAACTTTAGACTTCTGGTTCAACTTCCTTAGATATTCTAAATTAGACTGTCTGGAGGTCTGTTATAGAATCTATATTTTCTTAGGCAGTTACTTTAAATGCAATTTGTATGAAAGACCACATTCATACTATGCACTGATATAACACTATGCTTATCTAAGCAATTTTTAGTGTATGGTTCATTAGCATTTAACATGTAATTTAATTCAATTGAGTTTATTTGCAAATAAAAGTATATATGAAGAGAGGTACACAGTAAAGCCTGGTCAACCACTCCAGTCCTCCTCAATAGTCTGTCATTATTGATATATTCCTGTGTATCATTTCAAAAATCTGCTATGTATATAAATCTAATTCTTCCTCTGATGTGTAATTGATTGTGAAATTGCATCAGGGTGAAATAATCTATTTCCTAAGAAGAAGATGGGGATAAGCAAGAAGTATGGTGTTTGTCTTCAGTGTTAGACTCACCAAGATGATATCTATGCAGTGATGTTGGCTTCCTGTCAATTACAATTAGCAGTATTCATAGCTTTAAGGAACAGAGCTCCCTGTTATCATGACTGACTGCAATTAAAATACCAGTTTCTGGAATGGAAACTTACATAGATTAATATTTGAAATGTCAGTATCTATTTGAAAAGATGATAACTGACAAATATATGTAATGCATACAGAATGGATGATGAAAATTACTTAAATATGTACAGCAGAAAAAGAGGTTAATCTTTTTACTCTATGTACTGGAGGGCATTTGGAGATGAACTAGTATTAAAGTTCTTATTTTTTTCTTATCTTTCATAATTGATAGCTAATTCATTCTAATAAAGCTGAGGAAACATTTGTCAAGGACTCAGAAGAATCAGCTTTCAATTAGACTTTGAACTCATCTAGTTTTGTAATCTTCATCAAGACATTTGTACTTGTAGTTTTGTAACAGCCTTAATTATAATAATATACTAAAAACCACTGACATAATCTCTGCCTAAAATATGTTTATTATTACTTAGTTTTTAATAAGCTGGTTTTGTTCCTCCACATGTTGTATTTGCATTTATCTATCACAAACTCTAAGTTTAAAGAGTAAGTTCCTCTTCTCAGTTTATCATTTATTGACTTTTTTTTTTTCCCAGAAGAGGGCTGGGCATGTTCCTGGGTCTTTGAGTAGGGTTGAAATATTGTTTATATACAGAGAGAAAGATTTATCTCTCAAAGCTGGATATTTTTTAAATAGCTTTATTGATATGTAGTTCACATACTACATAATTTGTCCATTTAAAATAAAGCAAAACAAGAACAATTTTAAGTGTATTTACAGAGTTTTGCAATTATTACCACTATTACTTTTGAAACTGTCTTTGTCGCATCAGGGTTCTATAAAAATGCTATAAGCTTGGTGACTAACAGACAACAGAAATTTTTTTTTCACATATCTGGAAGCTAAAAGTGGAAGATTGGGATCCCAGCATAAATGAATACTGAGTCCTCTTCCAGGTTTCAGACTAAAACATTTTGCATTCTCAAAAGGTAGAATGACAATTTCTTCTCTGTGTCCCCTGCTTGAAAGACTAACCCCATTCATAAGTGCTCAGCTTTCACTAATAGACTCCCAGAGATCCATCTTCTTATACCATCATCTTGGGGTTTAGGATTTCAATGACTGCATTTTTGTGGAAACATAAACATTTAGATCAAAGCAAAAGCATTGCATCTTCATCATTTCAAAAAAAAAAAAAAAAAACCTGTACCCATTAGTAGTCAGTCCCCAATTACTTTTAATACCTGCACCCAGACCTAGGCAACCACCAATCTACATTGTATCACTAAATATTTTCATTTCTGAATACTTCATATAAATTGATAGGATTAATGGTTGTTTATAAAATGTTTTCAGAGTCAATCTAAATTTTACAAGTTAAATATACCTTATCTGAAATGTTTAAAAACAAGATAATTCTTGGATTTCAGATTTTGTTCAGGTTTTGAAATTTTCACATACACATAATGTGTTATCTTGGAAATAAGTCTCAGCCCTAAACACAGAATTCATTTATTTTTCAAATCCATCATATATATTATAATATATTTTATATTATTACAATATTTTATTGTGTCTTTGTTTTTACTGTGACCCATGATGACATCATATATGGAACTTTCCAACTGTGGTGTCACGTTGATGCTTAAAAATTTCAGGTAATAAGCAATTTTGGATCAAGAATGCTCAACCCATGGTATGTATCAGTTTTCCATTTAATTGTCAAATAATATTTCATTATATGAATATAACACATTTAGATTTACTAATCATCTATTGAACATTTGGATATGAATAATGCTTTAATAAATATTCATGCAAAAGCTTTTCCATAGACATGGGATTTTTTAAAATTATTTAGGTGATTTTTGAAAGTGTTCTTCCAATTCAAAGTTTGGACTTTTATTAAATTTATTCTTAAGAGTGTAATAATTTTCTGAACTATAGTAATATAATTGTCTTTATTTTTTCATTGTTGGTATATAAAATAGAATTCATTTTTATATATTGTTCTTGTAGCCTCAAAACTTGTTAACTATACTTACTAGTTCTAGTAGTTATATACTTTTATTTTATTTATTTATTTTTATGTGGTTCTGAGGATTGAACCCAGCACCTCACATATGCTAGGAGAGTGCTCTAACACTGAGTCAGAACCCCAGCCTTTCTAGTAGGTTTTTGATGAATTATTTAGTATTTTCTGTGTACAGGATTATGCTATCTGCAAATAGAAAGTTTATTTCTCCTTTTCTAATCTGGATCACTATTTCAATAGCTTCTTATCTGTTGTTATTTCTATTTTATTGAATAGTTGTTATCATGACTGTGTGCCAAATTTTGTCCCAAGTGTTTTCTGTATCTATTCATATGAACAGGAGTATCTTTTGTATTTTATTTTATCAATATAGTGTATTAAATAATTACTTTCAGATGTTAAACCCTATCTATATGCTTGGGGTTGTGGGGAAGTTGTGGAGATCATGGTGTAAAAACTGTTGGTTATATTACCAGCTTGCTGGTGTTTTTTGTTTATATTCTTAAATAGTATTAAACTGCGGTTTTCTTAATTATATCTTTGTTTTTAGTATCATGAACTTCTATCAACAGTCCTATCCATTTCTAAAAGTGGAGAAGCATAGGACACTATTATCATTGTTGAATTGTCTATATTTGTTTTCTATTGGGTCAGTTTTGATTTCATGTGCTTTGAGGTTACCTTAGCTCCATGTATCTACAGAATTGCTCTGTCTTCAATTGTGTCAAAACTTTCACCATCATCATCTGTCCTTCTTTATCTCTAGTAATATGCTTTACTCAAAAGTCTATATTTGTGCTGGGTGCAGTGGCACACACCTGTAATCTCAGCAGCTTGGGAAGCTGAGGCAGGAGGAATGCGAGTTCAAAGCCAGTCTCAGCAAAAGCGGGCAGTAAGCAACTCAGTAAGACTATGATTCTATTAAAAAAAAATTTGACTCAGTGTCTTGCTATAGCCCCATGGGTGAAGCTATGCTCACCTGTTCCTTTGTAATATAACCCCTTGCCCTGTTTAGGATAGAATCTTCCATTGAAGTGCCTTGTGTGTGACCTCTTCTCTTAATGTGCCCTTGGGTGTGGCCTACCCAGGTGTCAGTCAACCTGCTGACAGTGGACATCATGAAGATAGACTCAGCCCCCTGAAATCTGACCCATTGCCTCATTGAATAGCTTCTCCTCAATAAAAGGGGTCAGCGAGTGCTCTCCCTCTCTCTCTTCCTGCCAACCCTTAAGGTCAGAGGAGCCATCACAGTGACCCCAAAGAAAAAGGTATTTGTGTCTCTTGTGTGGTTATTTTGCACAGTCCAGTTAGCCCAGTTCAACTGGAGTGACCCCTGAGCCTTTTAGTCATGAGAACAGAAACCTGGCACTATAGGTAACATATAGTTGGATTACAAGTCCTGCAATATCTGCATTTTGATTGGGTTTTATGATCCATTCCTTTTAGTGTTATTATTGTTATAGGTGTGTTTTCACTTAATTTTTACATTGTCTTCACATTTGTCATATATTTTTGCTCATCTATTCTTTTACTGACTTATTTTTCTATTTAGTGAATATTTGCTAGTGTAACACTTTAATTTTTTTTAAATGTGGTTCACTATATTTTGAATTCATTTTATAATGGTTACACTATTGTTTACTTCATTACATCTTAGTTTAAGAAAAGCTACATCAGATTTATACTGACATCATTCCAGTGAGATATAGAAAGTTGCTCCTCTATAATTCTACCCTCTTTTCCTTTTTTATTAATAAATATTATATAAACAGAAATACATTGCTATAATTACTACATTATAATTTGTATGTGTTAAAGATGCTGAGAACAAGAATATCGTTATAGTGTTTGTTTTCTTAATCAGACACTATTTCTCATTATCTTCATTTGTTTCAGTGCATTTGAATAAATCTGATGTCATTAGTGTTTATATTAGGGTACATCAACAAGCAGCAAATTCTCTCAAATTCATAGAGTCCCTGTGACTCTCTGTGGTAGGTAAACTGATTCATTGACTACGAAGGCAGGAAGTATCCAATATTGTCTGATTTGTAAAATAAAAATACTATGTTCAAGAATTTGTCCAGTGATACTTCAGCTTTTCATGAAAAATCAACTTTATCCCATCTGTGTAAGACTCTTTATAGTCTGAAGTCTGTGTAACATGACTTTTCTATTTAATGGCGGGAACTCAAGGTCATTCTCAGACCTGTTATGTAATACTTTTGATAAATCTTGTGTCATTTTTGTTGATGGTGTCTGGTCTTCCACTGATGCTGATGGAGGTGTGAAGCCCAGTTCATAACACTGTTGCCTTGGAGTCCTCACTATTCCCAACATGTTAGTCCATCTGTCCCCATAGACTAGACATAGATAAATGACTGTTTCTTGTTTAGAGCTCTGTGAATCTTGCCAAAAGCTGACTTCTTTGTTTCCTGGAAGAAGGTAATTTGAATCCAGTGGAGAAAATATTGAATACATTTTACAGGGTAACAGGTTTTCCCCTCCATCATACTGAAACTGGAAGTATTCGTATTTCAGACTCCAAATCAGTATGATAGGGAAGTAAAACTCCAGGACTTTACAGCTTTTCCCTGGGATGATGTATATGAACACAGAGATAAAAATGTAAAAGAATATCAAACTTCTGTAAGCATATGCCAGTTTTTTTTTTTTACAAAGCCAGCTAATAGTAGCATCTTTAGATTACCATCACTTAGCTTTCTTCACTTTCCTTAGCCCTCTAAGACCCCTGGCTTTGAGATTCTGAAACAACTGTCTATTTAACAGAGAAATTTTCTTGAACCTATGTGTTGCATGAATTATATACACTTATGAATTCTTACTGACCAAATAAAAATTGATATCAATAATGTAAATATCACTTTCTTAGAAAAGTGTTATGGCTTTTCATAAGCATAGTTGTTTTTATTCTCTTAAAATATACAACAACATATTTAAAATAGAACAAGTTGGAATTCTTTCACAACAGGTTCTCTCTGTTTTTTCTCAAGTACCTACTATTGCCCCTTCTATGAATATTTTTGGCCTAAAAAACGATGAACAGGTGGCATGATGGTAAGATGCCATGTGGGTGTTAATGTGGCACTACGTTCTGCTGAAAAAGAGAAAGTGCTTTCAAAATTTCATGTTGCCAATCTATTTAGTTGGCAACTGCAGACTAAGCTGTCACTGTATTTTACGAGCAGGCATGTTGCCATTATAACAGATGGTTATGAGTATTGACAGCCAAGTGATCATGTATGTACAACAGTTGTGGGTGTTGAAGGCAAGCTGCTCAGTAAGTAAGGTCAAATTGCAGTCTATTTAGAGTTCCACAATTAATATTAAGAGAGAGTGCTATGGATGCAACATATCTTATTACCCACTTCTTTCCTTGCCTCTTGAATAATTAAAGATATACTAATGAAATCTTTATGTTCCTTTTCCTAGTCAGATAAGGCAACTCTAAATTACAACAATTCATATTCTCAGTATTCAACTTGTGAACTATAAATATGCCATTAGTTCATTATTTTACATTTATTTTGTTTCCAAAAATTGGCTAAGAATTAAGGAAGAAACATTTTTTTGTTTCCCTGTTCTTTGGTTGCTTATGATTAGAAAAAAAAACTCCTGCATTTATAGAGAAGGAAAAAAATGGATGTACAGAAAGGTGTTGTCAATCCAGAAAATGATACCCCAGAATGTGGCACTTTGGCATGCTGAGTGCTTTGAACAGAAGGATACTGAGAGGGTATCAAAAGCAAGAAGTTGTCTCTCACCCTCTCCCACTCTTGTTTCTCTTTCTTCTATTTCTCCTCTAAATCAAGTCATGAGAACTGAAATTCCTCTTTCTCTCTGATCGTGGAGACTAGAACTTCTCTCCCCCAAAGAAAGTCATAAAACCTAGAGAGGATATCCTTACTCATATCCAGGGAATAATGAATACAACACAGTGGGTCCAAGATAAATCTGAACCAACCTAGCTCAATTCTCCTGGTTCATCTCCATTTGATCAGACCTGTGTGTGTGACCACATTTCCACACAATTCTCCAGTCTTCAATAAAACTAAGCATTATAGTTGTTTTTCCTGGATCTTAAGGTCTTCATTTCTGAAAGCTCCAATACCAGATAAAGCTTTGATTAAATAAAATTACTAGCCTTTTGTTTATCTGTGTTCTGATAGGGAGGCTCTGCACTGGACGTTACAGTAGATGAGGAAAAGATATTGCAACTTTTTTCCTCTACCATAATAAAAGTGATAGAAATTCATAGAACAGAATATTTGGACTCTCAAGGGAAGTTGCCTAGAGAAGACAGAATCAGGGCATGGAAAGGTATGAACTTTCATCAGCAGAAGGGAAAAGTATTTTTTAACAAAGGATATAGCCTAAAGAATCCATAATCCAGGTGTAGTATGAGCTTTAAACAAAAATTTTGAAAAACTTTTTCTCAAAGGAGCCTGTATTCTTATAACCTTTTCTCATTAACTCTCACCATTAAAGTCTCATTTATAGATGCTCACTCAATAAATGATAGAAAAATGCACAAAATTACTGTATAAGAAATTGCATATGAAAAAAATATATTAATGTTTTTAATCAGAAAATACATGATAATAATATGGCTAAGTAAGTTTAAATACATTATAAAAGTAATAATTATAAATCAAGTAACATTTGAAATAGTATGCATGCTAATTACTATATACGCATCATTACATTTAACATCAATAGCAAATCTGTATGGTGGCATTTTATTCCTAGCTTAATTACAGATGGAACAGAGGTTTAACTTCTGGTACGTGGTATTACTTAACTGTAAGGATGGATTGTGATTCAATCTCAAGTTTGCTTAATTGCAAAGTCTGTTTTCTTAACTATTACATGAGATTCAGAAAATAATGAAATAATCCAAAATTATGCAAAGCAGATTAAAATTAATAATGTCATTTCTAATTTTGTGTTTTTCCTTGACATAAATGTGGACATTTGTAATGTGAGAGTAGTTTATTCCAAGGTCTATACCTTTCCCTTGAAAATTCACAGTTCTTTAAGTGTATGTGAAGAAGGTTGACCTTCTGAGAGCTGTGTGTTAGGACTTTACAAGTTAGAGTTCTAGTTTATGTTATAGATTGAATTAGAGGTTCCATGTTATACCACATTATTACATGGTATTTATTTCTCTGAAGATCCAAAGATTTTTTTAAAAAACATTGTTAGAAGGTAAAGGCATGCATATGTATTTGGACCAATGTGAGCAAAAGTAGAGAGGAAAAGTCTGAAGAATAAGAAAGAAGTAAGTAGGGGGAAGCATTGCTCCCTTCCTGAATGAAGAGGACTCCAGGGGACATTTGTTTCATTTTTGGAAACCAGAATAGAGAAAATTAAGAAGGATTGTAACTGCTTACACATAGCTGGAATTATAGTGCCACACAATTTATGGCTAGTCTGCATGAACTAAGCACTACAGAACATGAATAGAAAGAACTCATAGAGAGATAATAGATGACATGGGCAAGCTAGGAGAAAGTTCTTCAAAGTTTAAAGATATTATGTGTGAGAGTATCCTGATAATGTCTGTACTATTTCAGGAGATGTGGGGTGAAGCCTTAGATTCTGCATTGTTGATAATCTCCTGAGTGACCCTGCTGTTGCTGCTGTCCATCCACACTGTGGGCAGCAAGGAGCTATGAGTCTATTGCCCAAATCCAGTACTAAAGAAGGGGGTGACATCACTCCCAAGTACTAAAAGAGCAGTGAGTGTGGCTGAAAGAAAGAAGGATGACATTCAAAAAATCTAGTTTTATTGAAACTGTTTGTTTAAAGGAATCTACCCACTGAAATAATAATTGTAGATTTTACCATATACATTTGACTTGTCTTTGCTGTGTTGGAGAATGATATCCACTACGTACATGGGAGTTTGCTTTCATGCACTATTTCCCTGAATTTGATATATCTCGAGTAACTTGTAAATAAAAAGATTGTTATGTCAGCATTCTTTAGACTTGAAGGAATGACTTAGAATATGAAGCAACTTCTTTATTTACTTATTCACTCATTTATTTATTTTTATGGTAACTAGGTTATCCTTTACTGGGGAGTCTCACGCCTCATCCCTGTCTGGACTTTTCAGTTTTTTACTTAGAAGGGTACAATTTTCTCTTTGTTTAGATTCAAGATATAGATATAGATATATTTTTTCCTTCCCCTAGTATCTGTGAGATCCCTTCCCACAATCTATCGAGATTTTAATCTGCCTGCAAAGCTTGTCCTGGTAAACCTGCTCTCTCTTGCTATATACAGGCTTACAATCTTGATAGCAGTAATCAGGTAAATAACTATTAAAAATTCTTAGAGATCTACTAGCTGAAATTTATCAAGTACTTCAACAATTAATAAATCATTGAGTTAATGATAGTGTTCTTATGTGTAAAAAAAAAAGATCCTTGCTGAAATAACAAAATGTAACATATAACATTGAGTTAATCATTGAAATTCACTATTTTATAAGTTGGTGAACATTTAGACCTGAGAAAAGGTACAATATTGAGCATATTTGGACTTTTCACAGTGAACTTAAATTTTAGACTGCCTTTGCCAAAAGGAAACTTACATTTTTATCTTAAAGCAGATAATATTCATATATCTAAACATATTAAAGTTTGAAGTATATACTTGACACAATTGTATTAGATTACTTTCTCCTCTATCTGATCCTCCTTTCTTAGGGCATTTATTTTAGAAAAATAGTCACTTTGAGATTTGAATCTTTTTTAAAGTTACTTGTCAATTTCACCACCCAGGATTGTCTTTCACAAGGACCTTGGAGCCATTACTTTAAAAGTATTAATCAGAGAAGACAATGCCCCACTTCCTTGTCTCTAGTGGATAAGAAATTAATTTTGTCCTATCCTGGAGCCTATTTCACTCCCACCTTCAACACCGGGGCAGCTTACTTGTATTTTCTTAACTAATCAATTGTTAGTGCACCTATTTACCATATCAAACATGACATTTTAAAACTTATACTCATTGTGGAATGACTATTTGGAGCTAATTAACAAATTAACATGGCAATTACCTCACATAAGTATCATTTTTTTGGGGGGGAGAACATTTAACTCTACTCTTAGCTTTTTTTTTTTTTTAATAGGGAATTGAACTTGGGACACTTAACACTGAGTCTATCTCTGGCCCCTTTTTATTTTATTTTATTTTATTAAATTTTGAGGTAAGTTCTAGAATTGTTTATATTTTTTAAAAATCATTGATATTTTGATAGAGATTCCTTTGAATCTATAGGTGGCTCTCAAATTCTAAACAACAACAACAACAACAACAAAAAAGAATGCCTGACTAGAAGTATAACTATATAGAAGTTGACTCATTAATCAAAACAGAATCAATAGGATGGACAGATACATATGTATGTGATGGAATTAAGTATGGGAATTGACCAACATTAGTCCACAAGATGAAATTCACTTTCGTAGTGCCTTTTGTTCTTCTTCTACCATTAATGGATTGAATGATGCCTTCACAAATTGATGAGGGTGTACCTTCTTTACTCGGTCCACTGATTTGATTGCTATTATTTTAAAGACACACCCTGGATGACATACCCAGAAATAACGTTTTACCCATTCTCTGAGTATCACTCAAATCAGTCAAGTTAACAAACATATTGCCCACAATGAAGTAATAAGGAGCCTTACTATAGCATTTTAAAGTACATGTTAGTGAAATGTAAAAATTTATATGAAACTTTCTGATAGTAGGAAAAATTAGATGATTTCCATGGTTATTAAATCTAGAAGTAACTCAGATATATATGATTTGTAAGAAAAGAATTACTTTGATAATGGTAGTGCATTGATATTATTAAACTGTAGTTGTAATAGATGATAGATTAGGAGATACTTTGTATTGGTTGGCTTTGCATTACTACAATGAAATAACTGAGGCAGCTAATTTTGTAGAGAGATGTTTATTTTATTTATAGTTTTGGAAGTTCAGAGTCCAAGATCAAATAGGCCATGTTGCCTTAGTATACCCCAAATTTAAAAACAGAAAAAGAAAAAAGAAAAAGAAAATACTGGTAATATTAGTAATTTCACAGTTATCTAAAGTTTATAGTTAAAAGAAACTTACATGAATATACTTTAATGCTACTTATATGGTATGTTAAAAAAATCACACAGAAAACAAGAAATGGAAACACAAAATACCAACAATAACCAAATAAATCATTGGAAAGTAAAACAAAACTGGAGGAATCACATTTCTCGATTTCAAAATATATTACAAAGTATTATGTACCAACATGAAGAAAGACATACAGAGTATTGGAATATAATATAAAGTTCAGAAATAAATTCACACTGAATTCAACAAATTTATGACAAGTTTTCCAAAATACTCAATGCGGAAAGGGTAGTCACTTAAACATATTGGTAAGGGTTCTAGATATCTACAAGGAAAACAATGAAATTCAACCATTTTCTTTCTTACGCCATATACAAGAATCAATTAGAAATGGATTAAAGACTAAAATATAAAAAGAGACAACTGAAAAACTTTTAGGATAATGCAAATTAAAAAGCTTCTCATCATGGGTCTTATCCATGATTTCTGCAAAGCATGGAAAAGAATAAAAAGGCAACCTACAAAAAGAGGTGATATTTGAAAACCATATATCTGATAAATGATTAATATGGAAAATATATGAAGACTACCTACCGAAAAATTGACTAAAAATGTGTGAAAGAAGGGAAGAGTGATGAGACAAATATGATGACATAAAAGCATTCAGACTTCACTTTTCCTCACAGAAAACCAAATACAACTATCCAGTGACAAAATAACCACCCAGAATGTCTCAGAAATAACCCACAGTTTGGGACCATCCCATGGGCCACAAAACATTATAAAACTGTGATCAGAACTTAAGAAGAAAAAAGAATATTTCTAATTTCAATGCTCTCGTCACTCAAGGCAATATCATGTGCAAAGATCTTTCCAGTCTCAGATTGGGGTCCAAATCCAAACTTTTTCCAACATTCTAGATTGGAAAAAGTGAGAGCAAGGCAGGTGTCTGGCTTTCCTGTCATTATGGGTGTCTTGGCAAGAAATATATTCCTGCCTCATCTTATGAGAAGCTCTGGCAATGCCTGTAGGGCTAAAGTTCCTAAACAACAACAACAACAACAACAACAACAAAACGAATAGTAGTAGGACTAGTAACTTTAGGACATGAACATGTGGTGACTTGCCCTTTTAGCCAGGGAAAGTAGCAAATCCTAGAAATTCTATATCTACAAGCCATGTTGAAGGACACAACATATGGTGCTCCCAGAGGGAGTTCCAAGTGAGCCTTCTTACATCATCTGGGCCCAACTTTGGGATTCCCTTTTATATTCATCCATTTTAGCTCTTCTGCAAACTTCAAGACCAAGAATTAAGGTGTGCCAAAAATTTTACATTTACTTCAAATAAAAGGAATTCAGCAATCTTCAGAGAACCATTAAATAGATATAACCTTAAAAAAAATGAGCACAAGACTTGCTAGATGGCAGAGATGGAAATAAGTGCCATAATGTTTTCAGTGGAAGACATAGATGAATGTCCTTAAAATAAAGAGCAAAATAGGAACCATTATGTCACCAAATTGAACAAATAAAGCATCAGTGACTGATCCTTTCAGACAGATATGAGACATCTTTTAAAAATGTCTCTTTTGAAGAAATTCAGTGAACTCCACAAGAACAATGAAATCAATTTAAAAATATGTCATGGAAATTAAGCAAAGAGTTTAAAATAATTAAAAGCAAACAAAAAATTCTGGAGATGAAACTTCAGTGAATGAAATAAAGATCACAGGGACACAGCAGAGTTGACCAAGGAGAAAAGACAGCTTAATTCAGACCCACTGAAAATAATATCAGAAAAGGAAAAAGAAAAAAAAAGATGTCCAGAGAAATTAATGTAATACATGGAATGTAAGAGACAAGTTCAAAAGAATACATCTAAGGGAAACCAGAGTTCAAGAGGGACCTGAAAATGACCAAGGTATAAATATTCTGTTTAGAAGAATAATGATAAACAATTTCAAACTTGGAGAAAGATTTAAATATCCAGGTATAGGTAGATTGCAGATCCAAAACCAAATTTATTCTAAATATCACTACTTCATGACATATTGTAATCAAACTCTCAAAGGTAAAGAAAGGAGAAGAACTTGAAAGAAAGAAGAGAAGCAAATAGCATTTATGTACAGATGTACCAATATTTTTAAGAGAGACATTTTAGGTGGAAATAGGTATGCCTGTTATATGAAATAAGTTGAAGAAATATATGGTTAGGCATTAAGGGAACTCTTTCTACAATATCATAAACTAAACACCATTACATACATTTTGAATCTCCTTTCTGTTGTATCACAAAAATAGCAGTGTTATTTATATATTTAAACTAATATATCTTTAATTTAATGAGTGGAGGGTCAAGTATTCCAGAGAGCTAAAATTAACATTGGTTGATTCACAAAGGCTAGTAAATTCCCAACTTCTACATGCAGTGTGAGTGTGTGTGTAGAGTGATAACAGTGATTGGGAGACCAGTGTCTGAGATTGGGGTCCCTGATGACTTCATGGGTGTGGCATGCTTGGTGCCTGGGAAAGTTTCTGTGAAAAGTGGAGGATGCCTGGTTGCTATGGTAATGCCCTCCATAGGGATGCTCTGTGCTAGAGACTTATCTATCTGGACCTTGCTCTCAGGCACATGGCTTCTGGGAACAAAGGAATTCGCTTGCTAAGACCACCACAATGTTTCAGCAGCTCTGCTGCTCCTGAACCTGCCTGCATAACAGTAATTTAAACAATGGATTTTCTTGAGAGCTACACCATGCTCCTAACATTGCACATTACAACTGTAGAGTATAACAGTTAGTACATAATGTTGCTACACTATACCTTTCATGAATATAATGAATAATGCTTATATAGTATATAATCTGATTAATAAGACATATATAATAAAGATTGCTAGCATAATTTTTTTGACCTGCTTCTCCATCAGAGAGCAGTGCTCCACTCAATCCCAGCTGTTTATGTTCAAGATCTGAGTATGTGAGTCTTTATTCTTCCAATACTCCCATTGTCCCTCACCAGAACCTGCTAGTTTGGCTGCACTAGTCATGGTGTGTGTTAGTCTATAAAACAAGTTGGAAGTAATGTTTTTATCATTTATCTTGAGTTTACCTAGAAATTCTTTCTCATTCGAATATTACTCCAATATGAATGGCCTGAGAATTCTCAGAGAAAAATCATATTTATTTAGTTCTTGGAATACTCTGTTTCCAAATTCTGAGCTAAAAGAAAAAAATAGAAATGAGTTGACAAGTGCATTCATTTGGAAAACACTGAAGTCAGTCTAATTTCTAAAGATGAAAAGGTTAATGGAGTATGTTGCTTCATTGTGGAAATATAGGAATAATGTTCTCTTTCCTGTCAAAGTTAAAACCATAGTCTTAGTTTCCCAGTATGTAACAAAAAATGTTTAGTAAATGAAAACTTAAATTTTATAATGTGTGGTGAGATGGAAACATTTTAAGTCACAAAACCATATAGTTAAAATATAGCCATTTCAGCTTCCCTCCATATACAATCTATGTCCATATATAGACAGGAATACAAATCCTGATATCTATGTCACAATGATGTCCATCATATTCCACCATCTTTGTTAATCCCCTGCTGCCTCCCTTTCTCTCCCTCCCCTCTTCCCTATCTAGAATTCATCTAATCCTCCCATGCTGCCGCTCCCAACCCCACTATGAATCAGCCTCCTTATATCAGAAGAAATATTGGGCACTTTTTTTGGGGGATTGGCTAACTTAACTTAGCATTATCTTCTCCAGTGCCATCCATTTACCTGCAAATGCCATGATTTCATTGTCTTTTATTGCTGAGTAAAATTCTGTTGTGTATATATGCCACATTTTTTAAGGGAAAACACAACCATTTGAAAATAAATCCCTGTTAGAGCCTCCAGATCACAAACCTTACCCATATTTGTAATGTGGAGTCCCTGCTCATAATAACTTTAAAATAATGTAAACATTGTTCTTGTCTTCAAAGTTAAACCTGTGTGTCTTTAATATAGTTAGTGAGCAAACATAAATAATAGCATTTAGTCTATTTCTTTTAAGTTATGCCATGAACATAAAACTGAAGAATACCCAGCTTCTCTCTAGTTTGAATTGGAAAATGATTCCAAATCATAACCATGACCAATTCTTGACATAAGTTTACAAATCAGGTTATCAGAAAGCAGAGTGCTTATATTTGAAAAATGGATCTTCATGAAGCTTCCCTAAAAGAGCTCACTTTATTCTCTCTAACATAGATGTTAGTATGTAGAAATGAAATGTAAAAGCATTATTCCCTGTAAATTAGAGGAAAGAATGGAATACAATAATTTCAATGCACATCTTTGTCATGAGTGAGCTATCATTAACAGACCAAGCATATTTGCGTCTTTCCACAATGTCAATTTATTGAATAACAATAAATTCAGAGGCTACACCACTTTTTTTGATGGCAGTTTACTGAATATTTGCAGGTCACCAGGTAGTCAGAACTGGGCAAATACAAGTTCTTTTATTTCAATCTTAATTTCTAATATCTACAACACTTTAGTGACATGTCACACTTTATACAAATATATACGTGTGAGAGTGTGTGTATGTGTGTGTGTTTGTGTGTCACAGAAAGTATTAAGACAACAACAGAGTTACAGGAAGCTGTGTGAAGAGCATAAATAGACAGAAATATGCATGTAACATCAAAGAATCACTGTAGGTCATTAGATAAGGATTTTATGAAACTAGTTCCACAGAGTTGTCAAAGCAGAAGCTCCAGATGGACAGCAGTTTCAATTTCAGATTTATCAATTTGGAGTGTCCACTCAAGGTGTCCACTTGGAGTTTCAGTTTGAGGCATGGTCTTTGAGAAGGCCATGCATGGTCATTGTTGGCAGGAAAAGCGATGCTCTGCTGAAGCATAATTGGAATGGAAATCAGAAGTTTGTCACTGGTGATTTTCCTGGGTAGGGCTTGTGAGAAGAATACCACTTGGTTTTGTCTCAGAGTGCCCACTTTTATGGACCTCAAGTGAGTAGGTTTCTTCATTTTGTGGTCTGGTGTGTTTGATTAGCATATATATATATATTTTTTTTCCTATCAGTTTGACATGCCCATCCATGCACCTATTTCTGATTAATTCAGTAAGTTCACAGGAGGTTATTTTTATTAGCACATTAAATCATTTATCAATTTGTGCCTTATGGTTGTGCTGGGCAGATGGTGGTTGTTTACTTGTGTAAACAAAGTATAGAGTCATTCCTCTTCAGCATGAAAACTTAAAATCAAGTAGCTTATGGCAAATTCCTGTTTTACAAAATGGAATACCAGGTATAAGCATTGTCTAGAAATTAACCTTCTGTAGAGAATGGAGTAATTTATAGAAGGGCACAGACTGCTATCCAAAATCTTATTATCAAATACTATTTTCTTTCTGAGTGTTTCAGTGCACACTGGTAATCCCAGCAATTTGGGAGGTTGAGGCAATAGGATCACAAGTTGAAGACCAGCCTTATCAATTGAGGAAGGCCCTAAGCAACTTAGTGAGACACTGTCTCAAAGTAAAAAAAAAAAAAAAAAAAAAAAAAAAAAAAAAAAAAAAAAAGCCAGATGTAGCTCAGAGGGAAAGCATCCCTAGGTTCAATCTCTAGTATCAAAACTAAAAATTAATTAAATAAATACTACTTTCTCATTTCAACATTTTAAAAATATTTACAATGTTTTAATTGTAAAATAATGTCATTTTAATTATTCTTTATGGTTGATAAAATTTATAAATCATCAATGTACAGAATACTGTTATAGGCATTTAGTATTCAATGTCAGGTACAATATTTTTGTCTTTACAAAGATTATATTCTATTGAGTGAGACAGAATAAATAAAATAAATAAACAAAATTCCTAGTAGTAATTTTTAATAATTTTAATCAATTTAGTTAGATCTCTACAACCAGCAGATTTGATATTCTTGTCAGGGGCACATTTATTAACTTAAATATTTAAAACAAAAATTATAATCCTCAAACATTTTTTTGATTATTTAATGAGAGTAAAACCATTGTCTAAGATAGCAGTTTATTTTGTCAAATACAAAATACTTTATTCTTTTATAATTTAAAATAATATATAAAATACATAAAATACAGTTAAATTATTTTGCCAGACATCAATGTGAAGAAACAGTATGTGCAACATTGAAATACGGTTACTATGGCAACCATGAACTTTGTAAAGTCAAAGTATCATTTTTGCTATAAAACTCCATAAAATTTAAACCTTAATTAGAAGCCTCCCAAGAAGTCATAACTGGTGAAACTTGTTATTTTATACTTTATTCATATTTTAATGAATACATATTTTAAAATAGTGCCAACCCTTCTGAGTTAAAAGCATTTATAGCCTACCTACTATCTAAGAAAGAACCCAAAGATATTGGGGTTCTCAGAATTAAATTAACACAGTTGATAAAATATATCAAAGAAAAAGAAATAGATTCTTCATAGATGAAAAGATTCATAATAAAATATTTCTGTATCTTTTTGAAAATTTTCTGAAATATTCAAATCAACAGAAGAAATATATTTTTATTCATCTCAAACAAGCCTAATATTAACTAAAGTAATGGCATTAAAATAAATGGCTGAAGGGATAGATGAGGTTAAAATAAAGACTGAAACCATAGTCACTAATACTTCTGATCAAGATGTTTTTTACTCTTACAAACCATCTTCTATACATCTTCTGAAAGAAAAACACTACCAAAATATTTAATGCAGTATCACCATGTATGGTATTGTCTTAGAACTAGAGGCATGAAGAATAATTTAATGAAAATCACATAATTTAAGGCAAATTTGATTAGATAAGAATTTCTTAATATTTATAAAGATGTTTCAGACAGAATCTCTGGATACTCACTGCTGGTAATATATTAAAATAAATATATTCAGAAATACTTGTGAATCAGAAATTTTTATGTAAAGATTGTAAATAAATAGTCAGATTGGGGGGAGGGAACTTGTTCCAAACTGAAAGGATTAGTAACAAGTATTTTGAAATAAGATAGCTATAAGTAATATATCTTATAACTAAGGTTTGCAAAAGTTTCAGTTCAAGGAACCTCATTATAAAAGGTAATATCAAAATAAAAACACAATAAGTAAATGGAAAAACAAACAATACTACTGTAGTTGAAACAGGCTTGATTTTCTGCATCCTTCACTCACAACATAAACTGCATTTTAATCTTGTGATACCTGTAGAAGACCAAGAAGGATTGCTCAAAGCTGAGTAGCCTACACATTAAATTCACATGAAATGAATTATGAGGCAGTTAGAGGAAAATCTCTGTGAGTTTTAACTATTGTATAAGCAAAACAGTTTTTTTAAAGGCAGTGACAAAACTGACATGATGTTTCTGGAAACACTTTAAATTTTTAAAATTTCACTTTCATTTCTATGAAATAACCATACCCATACTGTAGACATTTGATCTAAGCTCAATATCTTCTCATATTGAGAAAAGTTACTCAAGAAAGTTAGAACAACAACAAAACACAGACAAACAAAAGCAAACGATGTTACATCGCTTTGAAGAAGTATGTAACACTGGCAAATGTATTGCAATGTATTGTATCTAATAGAAATCCAACAACTGGAAAATTAAAAAATGTCATAGATGTTATAAGCATAGGAACAATGGAAGATTTAAAAGAAAGCAAAAAATCAACTGGAATAAATTGAATTAATCCAAATAATTAATTATTTCATTAAGAAAAAAAGTCACCATTTTATGTATGTAAAATTTAATAGTACTAAATATGTATTTTCAAAATACTAATTGAAAAATTAATAAGGCCATTATAAGTCATGTTATAACTAATTGAATTTAAGTTTAAGCAACTCTGTGGCTCATTAAAAAACTATTATAAAAAATATAAAGCACTTTATTTTTTAAGTGCTATGATGTTTCTATTACTGATGTTACTCTTTATTTGAAAATTAGCAAGCAAGCCTCTGCTAGATGGGTTTGCATATATTACAGGATTTGCTTGGTTCAAACATGGTGTCACAGGAAAATGTAAAGTTATATTTAATGTTATCTGAATAGAATTTCTACACAGATCCTGAGTTTTTAAGACAAGATAAATTTAAATTAATGTAGAAGAAATGATCATACAAATAAACAATAATTTGATGGTTAAATTAACATAATCTGCATAATCACTAAAAATGGTCAGTGTTTTAATACATAATAAGTAATGGTAGAATTTCAAAAGGGAAGACAAGACTTGTCTGGATTCCTTTATTTTTTTCTTTTTTCTGGATATAAGGCTTAAATATGAATTTTGCATATGATGTCTTGGTCTCTCATTTTGTCAGAGGAACCTGCTGGTAGATTATAGATAGGATTATCTATTACCTTACTGCCACAGGATAGCAATTTGTACTTTATCAGATCTAAGTTTAATTAAAATTGACCTACTGCTTCTTGCATTCACTGTTACAATTATTTTGTCTTAAATAAGAAATAAAACTTGAGATGTGGAATAATTAAAGTGACTTATGCAACTTTGAAAGGAAAAACAACAAAATTTTTGCTTGATTTTTATGTGTTTCATTATTTTGAACTACGCATAATTTAATAACTTCTTTAAACATAAATTCTTAGTTTCATAGATATCACCCTTGAAGAATCTGGAATGGTCCCTAAGTTTCCACTTCTTTTTATTTCTATAGTTTAAACAATAGTAATTTTATTTTATTATAGTAATTATTACATGTATGCTATTATATTTTATTATAGTGATTATTACAAACAAAATAAACAAATTAAGTAGATAAATTAAATATAAAGTAAATCTTTAATACCTTACCTATTAAAATTAATTTTTCTGTTTTGACTTAAGATTTTTAAATTGATTTGCTAGTTTCATAATTTGTTAATTTTATGCTTACAAGTGCTTTCCCTGTCTGAAACACATGAATTTAATAGGATGTAGTATAAATGAAAATTCTAACATTGTCTCCAAATTTCAATAAAATGATCCTATTTCATTTATTAAATATATTTAATACACAATATGTCTAGTATAGAGTACAATATGTCTAGTATAGAGTACATTCCCATGTGTTTTGAGTTACATTTGAGTTAATTAAGTTTTATGATTTTTCCAATACCACTTAAAATTAAAAATACACACCCTGGTATAATAATCTTTATTTTTAAAAAAATCAAGGTTAAGGAATACATTTAAACACAAACATACACATTTAATTAATATTTTTCAACCAAAATTAAAATTGAAGCAGTCTCATGGTTTCTGTTTTCTAATAAAACAATTTTCACATACAATATATTACTTTTTTCTGCTCTATTCTTTGACTGCTAATCTGGGATTAAAGAACAGTCAAACTGGGTAGTAGTGTATACCTGTAATCCCAGGGATTTTGCAGGCTGAGGCAGGAGGACTATCCATTCAAAGCCAGCATGAGCAATTTAGGGAAGCCCAAAATAAGTTAGTGAGACCCTATGTCAAAATAAAATCCAAAAGGGGGAGGGAGTAGCATGTGGGTCAGTGGTTAAAAACCCCTGGATTTAATCCCCAAAACTACAAAAACAGAGAGAGAAAAAGAGAAAGAGAGAGAAGAGAAAGCCAATGTCAACTGCTTAATTAAGGAATTTAAATCTTATGGATCTAGAATGATTATTAGCTATAAAAAGTGATTATCACTGTGTTCATCATTTCCTGTAATTTTTATCATGATTAATAGTTTGAGCATAATAGCATCAAACTTCTGATTCTTGAATGTATGTTGTTGTTTGGAAGCCTCTGAAGTTTATTACTCCTTCTGAATACATGTAGGGAATTTAGACTCAGTTTCAAGGCAGCAAATCTCATTTTCCTCAAGTCATCTCTGAAATCATCTGTTTAAATGAACTGAAATAATCTACTGACAATGCTAAAAGAAGCAATGTATTCTATAGATTGGGATTTTTTTTGTAAAGTCTAATTATTTCAAAATTTAAAAAAATAAAATTTAAATTTAAGTGCAGTGTAAAAATATGAATTTATGAAACCCACTTACGGAGACACTTTTTAAATTGAAGTACAATATTATCTGTAGTATTTGTAGATACTAAAAACACTTTGATGTATTTTGCTTTTTAATTTTTCTTGGTCTTTATGCTGTGCTTTTAAAATATCAGATGATCTAACATATATGATATTGCTATGCTCATGGAGAATTCAATAGTAACAACTCTGTACTTGCTATTATTTTTAAAAATATACAGGCCAACAAGAGCCTCCTCTAACCATGCTATTTTAAGGATGATTCATTGAAGGAACACTTTGAGAGGTTTACATTTCTGAATAAATATTGCTATATATTCAAGACTGGTTCATGCTTGCAATCAAAGACTCATTTACTCAAGAAGCTTTTAAGGTTTACTAAAATGATATGAATGTGTTATCATTCACAATTCATGGAAAGTTTTCACAAATTTTTGCTCTAAGGTAGCAGCTTTAAGTGCCTCTGAGTGGAACACGAGAATTATCTTTTACTCTCCATAAGAAACCATGACTCCATGAAGGTGCTTGATGGATTGGCTTAACCATTGTACTCACTATGATTAACACAATGCCAAGTAAGAATAATGAACAAGTACTTCTTGAGTGTTCCCATTACTGCAAATTAATTAAATAGGCTTTTCATAGAATTCTTCTTGTATGAAAAGATTTTAGATCAGAAGCCAAGTATCTCAGGGAAAAAAAAAAAAAAAAACTCTAATGAAGATTTCTTACTTTGTGTATGAGAGAACAAAATTCATACATGTATTTAAAATTCTATACAGTTACTCTACTATAAAATTCATTGTTCTTTAGAATTTAGTATGTACAGCTTATAAAAAAATATTGGTTGCTGTGTAATTACTGATAACATCCAATCACATGCAAATTATAATTTTAAAAAGTATAATATTGTAATTATATGATAAAAAGTTAGAGAAAATATAATACAGTCATTTGAAATCATTGGGAGTAGTGTTTTATTTAATCTGTTATTCAAACTTGTTTTCTCTCCTCATATTTTGAAACACTCCTATATAATTACTTGATATTGAAATCACAATATGTCCATGATTTCAAACTAATGTTATAAGAATATTAAAGCAATGCAATATCCTTAGTTATTTATTGTCCTGAGCATGCTTTAAATGAGATCATAAAATATTTATTTTTTCTTTGTAATGTAACAAAATCTGCCTAAGTTATACAACCATAATAATCATCCTTTAAAGTAGTTTTAGGAGTGATTAATTAAAATGATTACCTACCAACAACCAAAAAAACCTATGTTGAATTCACGTTCAGACACAGTAATTTAAAGGTGTCATTTCAAAGCCCAGGGGCTACGAAAAATCTATTTTTGAAATCATTATTTTTTTATAAAACCATACCTTTCTGCTAGTACTGTTACAAAAGTGAAAATAGAGTGCTCAGTGCAAAGAAAATCTTCATTTTTTTTACTGACAATATGTACTCAGATTCATATTCACTATTTACTAGTTTAGTACATTCCATGTCATTGATGTAATATTAGATAAAATATATGAAATATATAAATAAAGATATATAAATAAAATATAAAATATTGATAATTTGTAAAACAGACATGTTTATGTAAGGTCATCCTTAGGGCAAAGCTATTTTAGTTTATTGTAGTTCATTTTCATAACTTTCAAGAATTAAAAAAATCCTGTTTTGCTGAATTTATGACATTTATTCTTTTGGTACTTAATATAAATGGATTTTCTCATCATTTATCATTTTTATAAGAATGAGAGAAGTAATAAAACCTACATGTCTTATACAAGTTTCTTTGATCAATGTCACTCATCAATAAAATTTAATGATTAGAATGTCTTAATTATTTCTTATGTATCATATTAAAATATATTATAAAATGGAAAATGTTACATAATCTTTATAAACGTGATATAGATAACAACATATGATAAAAATAATATATTTAAATATCAAATTCAGTTCAATATAATTGTTAGCAAAGATTTTATTCCAGAACTGAGAAGTTGATACTAAAATTATTATGAAAAAATAAATACCTGAGGATCAACAATAACTTAGAACCCTGAGATAGAAAATCCATTAGAAAGAAATAAGCCTGCCAGTTCCCACAATTGGTGACAATTTATGTCACCCATAATTAGCAGTATGATAGTGATATATGAACAAGTTGCCAGCAATGGAATAAAATTAAGCACATGTTTGGGTATGTGATAAAAAGAAACTTACAATATTGATACAAAGAAGCATTTTAACAAACATTGTGATACTGAGATGAATAAAATATAAATATAAATTTGGATTATAATTTTCATGTAATATGTAACAATAAACTCCAAATTAATAAGATCAAAATGCATAGTTAAGCCTCACCTGTACAAAAAGAAACATAGATAAATTCCTTTTAAATGAGAAATGAGAAGAGACATCTTTGAAAATCTAGTTGCAGGGTGAAAAGAAATAAGGTGTATTTAATTATATTTTTTTAAATGACACAGCAAAAAAATACTCTTATTAATGTAAAACTTTTCAGATGAAAAGTTGAATGAGTTTACTTGCAATGTGATTTTATAAGGGACAAAATATTTTGAAATAAAGAAGCATTAAAAACATACAGAACAGAAATTGAACATAAATTTATATTTATGAGATCAAAAGATACTTAATATTATTCATAAGAATAAAGACATGGTGATAAAAATGTTCCCAAGATTGCATTTCTTTACAATTGGGTTGCAAAAATTTCAAGAGCTCCATAACATGCTTTCTTGGTACAATAGAGGGAGAGGATACCTCTTCCTATACTCTTGGAAATGTGAAGCACTGTAAGTAGCACAACCTTTGTAGACAGAAATTAGAATTATCTATTAAAATTCATTTTCCATGATGTTAAATCAAAGATATACATTATTATTAAACAGCATTATTGAAAACAGAACCAGATATAAATTTGTTTGCTTGTTGATTATAGGGAACTGGTTCACTGATTATGGAGCCCAACAAGTTAAAAATCTTCTGTGTGATATGACAGGCTAGCAACTCAGGAGACTCAATAAAGAAGATTCAGATGAAGTCCAAAGATAGTCTATTGGTGAATTCGCTCTTGTTTGGGAAAACCAGTTGTATTCAGACCTTGAACTGAATGAGGACTACTCACATTAAGGACGGAAACTGCTTTACTCAATGTTTAGAGGCCTCAGTGAATCAATGTATGTCTTATGCCAGTTGCTGAACTGGTATTTGCCAATTTTACACTCTGCAACTAGAGAATCAGCTACAGAATGGGCTTAGGGACCCACTGGGCCCATTGCAAGAAAGACCAGATGTAAGACACAATCAATCACCTGTGCTCTGTAAGCATCTATACTTATCAATGAATCACAGTCACATTTTGGATCTTTGGAATTCATGTCAGTTCAGAGCCAGTTGCCAAAAGGCCCTTAAAGAACCCATTGTTTTCTTTTCTAAAATGTAGCTCCTGTATAAAAAGGAAGAGTCATTCTAAAGAAGGATGGCAAAAAGATTTATCATATCAGTCTTTAGCAGTATATGAGCATCCTTCATTGGGGGGCCTTGTCTCCTCTTCATTCAATGGGTTCTGTGCCTGTAAAAGTGCCTTACACCTGGGGACTGATTGAGAGGACATGGATTTGTGTTTGATTCAGGTTAGGCTTTTTTCTCTCTTGGTCTAGAATTTTTCTGCTTCTACAATCAAGTAAGAATCCAATTCCTTCTTCTATATTCTACTTCAAGAAACACCATGATTAACTTCCCAAAGCTACAATCTGCTTGAGTCAGATATTTCGATGATTGCTCTGACTCTGCTGTTTATTATGGTGACCATGTCCACCTCATTTTTTTTCAGTTGAGTGCTGCCACTTGTCCATTGCCACTCAGAATTACAATTGACCCCATTGTATTTTGGTTTGCAAATTCAGGGATTGAAGTTTCCACTCCACTGGTTTGACCTGCAGAGGTGAGCAATCACAGAGTTCTTCAGTGGTTCTAGGGCTCTCCTCATAAATGTATTTCCTACAATGGTCATGAAAGATGTGTTGTGGGAGAGGAAGTTTTAAACAGCAAATGCACTCTTAACACTCCTGCCTCTCCAGACCTTTTATACCTTCCAAATTAGTGTCTTCACTTCAACGGAATATATCTCTATATATCTATATCTATCTTATCAATCTATATCTATATCTATATCTATATCTATATCTATATCTATATCTATATCTATATCTATATCTATATCTATATCTATATATATATATATATATCCTGTGAGGCTAGGAGGCTAGGAAATAAATTTATGAGGTACATCAGATATTTATAGAATGAGATTCTTGGTTTGGTTTCAGCCACTATAGTTTGGCAAGTTAGGAGCTAAAGTTATCTTCCAGGACATACAGATTTTAGGTCATTGATGTGGTGCTTAACTTGGAAATGTGAATACCTGAGCTGATCTTTATCTTTCTTAGTTTGTCCTGTGACATTGGGGGCAATTAAATGTCTTATTTCATTTTTGTTCCTATAACAAAATACCTGATTTTAGGAACTTTATAAATAAGAGGTTTATTTAGCTCAGAGTTTTGAAGGATTGTTTTGAATTTGGCTTGGCTATGGTGAAGAAATCAAGATGAATACCCTCTGAATACCATTATGGCACAAGCACATGTATAAGAGAAAGGTAACACAACAGGAAGCCAAAGACCAAGGAAAGGCTAGTTATGACCTCACACAAGACCCACCTTCTTAAAACTTTTACTACTTCCCATCATGACACCAAGCTTCTAACACATAAACACTTGGGGGACAGAATTAAGTCATATTTGCACCACACCACCAACTAATCTCATTCTACTTGTTAGTTTGACAACAAATTTAGAAGTAGATTTCCCCAGATCTTGCTTATTGTAAGTGTTTGGCTAGGAGTATCCCTTGGTGATAATATCTGTATATTTATTTGTGAATCATAACACAGACTCTCAATGCTCTCTTTACTACTAAAATTAGGCATTAGTGTCTTAATGATATTACAGAGTCAGTTCCCAAAAGTTAGTTCCCAAAGTTCAGAAAAGTCACCCAATCAATATAACGGATTATACCGACAAAGTGTACAACTTGTATGACATACTAAAACATATAATTAGTATATCCTTTTGAGAAATGTCTATTCTGGTCACTTGCCCATGTTTTATTGTATTATCTGATTTGGGGTTTTATGTTGCTTGAATCACTTACTGTTAAGGTCTGTAAACAAGTCAAGATAGCGCCTGGCATTTTGCCAGAGGGAATGGTTTGTGAAGTTAAGCTGTGTGTAATGTATATATACCCTTCCTGTGCTATAATAAAGGGCTTCCACTCCTGCTGTATCAATGTACACAAGTTGTTCGTCACCCCCTGGTTATTTTGCTGCAGCCGGACTGCGGCAACTTACATATTCTGGAGACTTATCCCTTGTCAGATGAATAGTTTGCAAATATTTTCTCTCATTCTTCAGGTTGTCTTTTCACTTTGATGATTGCTTCCTTTTCTATACAGAAGCTTTTTAGATGAATATAATCCATTTCACATTTCTTCTTGGTTTCCTGTGCTTTTGTGTCATATCAAAGAGGGAGGGAGGGAGGGAGGGAGAGAGAGAGAGAGAGAGAGAGAGAGAGAGAGAGAGAGAGAGAGAGAGAGAGAGAGAGAACTTTTGCACAAATGCCCTGTGGTTTCTCCTGTATTTTCAACTAGTTTCAAAATTCTTAGTATTACATTTATGTATGAAAGGATAGATACATCAATACCCTGACCTGATCTTTAAATGTTGTATACACTTATTGAACTGTCATACTGCATCCCATCAATATGTAAAATTACTATGTGTCAATTAAAATGTACTAATAGAAATCCAAAATCATTTAGGTCTCACTCCTGACAATAATATATAACCTAGAATGAATCTTAGTCAAAAAAAAAACACTCAAACAAATGTAATTGCTATCATTCTTCACTTAGAAATTATTTCCAGATTTATGAAGGCTAAACATGTCAAATAAATGGAATAAAGTTTCCTGGTTTCGAGAAAGGCTGAGATAACATAGAGTGCACTTTAAGAAAAAATAGGGGGATGTTATTTATTAAATAAATGGGGATGTCCACATTTATTTACAAATTGTTTAGCAAATTAGTACTATTAATTCTTGTGGAATAAAAGTAAAGCAAGATGGAAAATGCTACAATTAGTAACTTTAAGTGAATAGTTGTAGAGATGATAAATTGTAAAGTTGGCAAAGAGCCTTTGTATTTCCCTCAGGTAGACCAGATTACAGATTTCTTCCTTCTAATCCTCCCTGACCTTTTTACCTGGGGCATTTACTTTAAAAACATCTATTTTTTTTTTAATTTTCCTCTTGAGATGTAAATCTTTTAAAATCTCTTGCTAGTTTTTCAGAATTCCTCTAGCAACTCTGAGTTTTAACCATGAAGGAAGATAGCCTCCTTAATTTCTGGGCATTAGAAAAGATTTACTTTGGCCTACCTTGGAGCAAGACTGAAAGAGACTCCATCATGAAGGTAGGAGTGTGTTTTCATTGAGTCAAGTTTATTAAGAAACACAGATGTCTCTCTCTCTCTCTGTACACATGGGGATAATGAGAATTCATACCCCATTTGAATCAAATGTATGATATGTGATATGTCCAGATCAGTGTAATGTTTTGAGCAACTAATAAATTTCTGAAAAAATAAAATAAAATAAAAATATGTGCACACACATGCACACACACACACACACACACATACAAGAAACACAGATGACTTAATCATGAAGAGAAAAAAAAAAAATCTCACATTTACCTACAATGTGTACTGAAAACAGTCTATTGATCTCCCTCCTCCATGACAGTCTCTAGTACTTTAGCACTAGCTCACCTGGAATTAATACAAAGCAAAGCAAAATAAAACAAAACAAAAACAACAAAACCTCCTCTCTTGACTTTCTAAGTTGAAAGAATATCATTTAATGAAAGAAAAATCAGTCACTGTAATCTTGATGGGAAAATCTGTCATTGTCTTCAGCCTTCAGTTTTTGTTTCATCATCCCAACGGATTTAGAGCAGAAAAATTATTTTGACAATTGCCGTATGTTCACAGTAGAACTTTTCTGAAAGACCAGTCACCTGCCTCCTGAGGAAACTTATGAACTGTACGGAGCAGATGACAAGCTGCTTTTATTTTGTATTTTCCTTAAGGTTATTTTGAGGCTGTATATCCCATTTAACCTACTCAGTGGGCTATTTTTCTCTTTCCATATTTACCATTTCATTTTTGCCTTGTGGGTCTCCTCATTTTATATTCAAACTTTACCTGGAGCCCTGACCTTGTCTTATTTATATTTTATGATCCAATAAATATTTTTAAAATACATCCCTAAGCTGATCTAACAACAACAAAATCTTTGGTGCAATCTGATCCATATTCATCATCTGGAAAGATATTTACACTCCTGAGAAAATTGTTAGTCAAGAGACTTCTTTCATTGAAATCATATATGGAATGAGAAACTTAACAGTTGCTTTTTTCACTATTGACTTTTAAGAGGACTGCTATAGTTCCTGTCTGCCTAAACCATGAAATGATGAAAATCCCTTTCTCTCAGAAAGTATCAGTAAAAAAAAAAAAAAAAATTACAATATACTCTATTTTAATACTGAATACTAAAATCTGCACATTTATACTATACACACACTGTTTTATCTCAACTAGCAGAACTTGAAGATTTTGAAATTCTACTCCTAGGTCAGGGATTCTATATTAGTAGTGCTCCATCAAGGGACCATGGAACAATGTAACTGCCAATCATCTCTAGCTTTGAAAAATCAAGATTCACAAAAGTTCATGTTACCAACTACCCCAGAGCAGTTCAGCTATTAAAGTTGCTTTTTCATTATTCTATTCCCATATTTCCATTTCTTTTTTTCCAATGTATTCTCACTTTGTATTTTAACAACCTGGAGACCCGACCTTGGCTACTCTATATTTTATGATCCTGTCAATGGTTAGAAAAGGCCTCCAACCTAATATAACACAAAATCTTTCAGTATGATTTAATACATAATCATCATGTAATAAAATACACAAGAATTTTCTTAAATTTGCTAAAGCTATTAAATTGGAATTTTAATGTACTCTACCAGCTCTTCATCAACAACCCAAGGACATTTCATTGTTCTTTTTTTTTTCTTTTTTAATATGGACTAAAATTAAATAATTATTTTCTTTCTTTTAAAATTAACTCCCAAAATTAAATTGCAGAATTAGCTTGTTAGAAATCATTTTCCTTAAAGCAAAAATGTAATGTCATTAGACATGTATTTATAGATAAACATTTTGAAAAGCTTTTAATAATGTATTACTTTACTTTATGTTAAATTCCATTTCAATCAGTTTTCTGCTTAAGGCTATCTACATAAGTGACTATGTATATTTAAATACATTCATATGATGCATTGATTCCAACTTCTTCCCAACCTTCTTCAAAATCCAACTTTCAGAAACAACCTTTTTAACTCCTAAAAAGGGAATAAAAATGTTAATAAAAGACTAGAAAGTTTAAATATGGAGAAGAGAGAAAGTGTTTGATTTTAAAATATTAATTTTAAAAGATTAATTCAATCTACAAGAATAAAAGCCAAAGAGCCAGAGGATGGTATTTAAGAGAGGAATGTTGAAGTAAATAAGGTTGTTAAGAAAAGTTGATAGGCCAGGCATGGTGTCACAGACCTGTAATCCCAGCAAGTTAAAGGTTGTGTTCTTCCAGTTCAGACATAATTTTCTGAACACACATGAGTATTTCATTTATAAAATATATTTTGTGAGAGACTGGATTTTCTAATTTTATTTATTGCCCCTTAATAAGTAAAAGATTAATCTGGAAAATTATGACTGTTTTATTTCAACCAACTTACTGGGCTGGGGTTGTGACCCAGTATTGAAGCACTCACCTAGCACGTGTGAGGCCCTGAGTTTGATCCACAACACCACATAAAAATAAATGAATAGGAATGAATATAAATGAACTAAAAATTAAATATTAAAAATTAACAAACTCATATATTTGTAAAGGACTCCTTTTTGTGAACATACCAATTTTATGGTTGGTTTGGAGAAGGGAAAGATGATCTATCCAATATGATGGGAAGATGTTATTGAGAGAGAGAAAGTGAAGAGAAAGGAGCCAATCTTTAGACAAATTTTAAGAATATACATGTTTTAATGTGAAAACAGCAAACCAACACAGGGTAGGCATTATAAGATCTGAAAATTTGTTCTTTGAATTTTAATTGATGTGTTTGGGTTATACTAGTTTCATTTTGTTTTTAACTTTGCCAATCCATGTTAATATTAGATTAAACTTAAAATTTCTACAAAGATTTATTTTATGAAATTATTTGGAATTATATTAAAGCTGGTTATAACACTTTTCAAATGGAGCTTTTATTAATATTCAGCATTCTTACCCATGAACACCCTCCCATTTATTTAAGTTTTTAACATCTCTCTTCAATATGTTATTATTTTCAGTGTACCATTCTTTCCCATCATATATCATGAATCAAATTTATTATTATATATTTCTGACGTTCATGTTATTGTAAGTGCATTTTTTCAATACGATTGTTCATATTTTTTTTTTGCTATATCAATCATGTATTTTGATACTCTGCTGGCAAATGTTTTAAATAAAATTTATTTATGTCATTTGCAGGAGACTGGATAGAACTTACAACCTCATGCTTAAGTGAAATAAACTAGACCCAGAGTCAAGGTTTATATTTCTAGAGAGAAACAAAAAGAAATGTATCTCATGAAAATTGAAGTAGCATGGAAGATGGGAATTATGGAAAAAGTGGAGGTACAGAGTAATAAAATAAACTAAATTATGTTATCTATGTACACATATAAATATATCACAATGAAGCCTACAAGAATGTGCAAATATAATGCACCAGTAAAACATTTTTTTAAAGAATTCAAATTAGAAATTAGGACTCAAAATAATAATAAACTGGAACTCATAGGATTTCTTACATCTTTGAACAACTCATTTGCAAAAATATGTAGTTCTAATATTATATATCCCATCTTACATGCATTTATTTGATTTACATGTAGATACTGGCATGATTCCACTGAGTTTGTAGACTTTATTTCTTGCCTTTAAATATTTGCAACCATTGTATTTATATTGACCAAAAGAAAATCAAGCAAATTATTATTCGTCACAGAAATACACAGTTGAGCAGATTTAAAACAAATTGGTTTTTATTCCATTTATTTTTCTTTATTGTATTCTTTTACTGTTTTCCTTCATTACATTATTTTTATTCCATTTACCTCATTATAGAAAGAGACTCTGCACAGTGAACAACACTAAAAGAGAAAGGAATTTTTCTCCACTTCCCTGAAGGAAGGATGCTTACATAAATTATTTGAGACATTTTATATTTGAGATTTGATTAGCCTCACTTCTTTTCCAGTCATTTTCATATCAGTATATACCAATGTACTTTACACCTGGTATTAACACCTGCTAATACACCATCCTTAACTAAAAGCAGACATTACCTGCATTTATTTAATAAAGATATTTTGAAGAATATCCTTAAATTTGGATATATCATGTATATTCTCCAAATTATATTCAGGTGATGCAAACACACACACACACACACACACACACACACACACACACATATACACAGTCATTAACACTTGCCATTGACACTTACATTTCTTGTCCTTATTCAATGGCATTTTATTTTTTTCATAACTACAGCTAAGATAAAGAAACACCTACATGTCCACAAATAGATGAATAGAGAAAATGTGGTATATGTTCACAACGAATACTACTTGCCTTAAAAAAATAAGAAAATACTCTCATTTGCATGTCATAATAGATGAACCTTAAATAAATTATGGTAAATGAAATAATCCAGGAGTGTAAAGAAAAATATGCTTTCCATTATATATGGAATCCAAACAACTCAAACTCACAGAAGTACAGGGTAGAAAGGTAATTGCCAGATGGTGGCATGACAGGGCACAGTGGGCATGAGTAGATGATGGTAGATAAAAAGAAAGAGTAAATTTTTGAGATCTATTACACATTATATGTCCTTAGTTGATAATAATTCATATTTTTAAAATATCTGAAAGAATAAATTTAAAATGTGTCATCAAAAAAGTGATATATAAGATGACAGATACATCAATTAGCTTGCCTTAATTATTCCAGATGGTAAACAGGAAAAAATATTACAACATATCCCATGTATATCAAATGTATAAATATCATTTTTCAATTAAAATAGCTTCAGCAAAATGTTTTTAAAAGTGAACCAAAAATAAATTTTAAAAGATGGTAAGAAGGGAAGGAAAGATGGAGAAAAGGAAAAAAGGAAGCCAGTCCCAGAGGTTTTAATTGGCTCATGAAGCAGCATATTCTTGTGCTGAATTTAGCAAATCCAGGTGCTTAATAGTTAAAATTTAGTTTGTAAGATGTTACTTTTTAAAAATTCTCCAATCCCATTTAAGCTTGACTGTTAAGAAAATTTTTAATCAGGTTAATGGTATATTTAACTTCAGTTGTGATTAGAATTCTTTGTCTTTCTGGAAATATCTTAAAATATTATTCCTAATCACAACATTATTCTATAACCTGATTCTCTCATGATGACTTCTCATATTAAGGCAACAATATTGCAAAAAGGTTATATAAAATGTAGAATATTTCTAAGCATCGACACTTCTAATCCTTAGTTTTGTGACTTTGCTCTAGGTGGAGAAAGACTTTGTTTACACAACGAACATCACCGCATTCTTTATTTTGCAGCTTGTGAATTTTGCTTGAAGTTATGTAGGTTAGATGCCATCAATTATTTTTATTCTTATGGTAACAGTAAAATAAGATTTTAGCTCTGTTTAACAGTACTCTAACACATCTCCTGCAAAGACAATGTTTTCTTCTGATACTCCCTAAAAAGTCCAAATGAACTAAAACCCAACTAAATCAGCAAGCAACACAGAACTGATGTTTGTCTCTATGTACTATTCAATGCTTCTCTTTTAAAATAGGTCTTTCATTCTCCTATCTCTTCTTTTTATAACAAATCTACTTTGCACAGTTGGGCTAAGGAAATTGAAAGTCACAAAGAGTTTAGAGTTTTTGTGAAAATTCACTTCCCTTCCTCTAATAATTTCAAATGATTAAGTGTTCCATGAAGTATCCCATACACAGTTCTTTCAAGGCTGTTTTCAAAGAGTTAGTGGTATTTTTCAAAGCAGCAGGGAAACAGCACATTGTATAGCCAAAAATGCCAAAGATGTTCCATAGTATTAATACCAGAAATTAACTATCTACTGTCCAACATTCAAAACTATAATCCCTCTTTCATCCCATTTCTCAATGATTCCAGTTATCTGTGTCTGTAAGAGAGAATCTCATGTTTTTGGTTGTTTTGTTTGTTTGTTTTCAGGCCATTATTCATTTTTAGCATCCGTATGGAAATTATCTCCTACACTTCATCTCTACTTATGCAAGCAGTGGTATCTTTGAGAAAGTATTTGAGCTACTCTATGAGGTTCCTGGGTCCATGCTGTCCAGTCGCTGCTTTTTACTGATATTCTCTTGCTTGCTTGGTACTCTTAGATGCTGCTGCTGTGTCCCATGCCTCTATGGGGCTGCACCCCTCTTCCAAAGCCCACTTAAACCTCACAACGCTTTATGTAATTTACTATTACTTCAAAAAATTACTTTTTAAATATCCTTCCTGTACCTATTATTTCAAAGTAATCTGGTTCAGGATTGGTTGACCCAAGAGAGAGGGCTAAGAATCCATTTCTGTGTTATATAAAAGGTTTCTGAAGAAATGTATTCCAGGACAGGTGGGTCCTTCTCCTTGGTGTTCTGCCATGTCCATCCTCCTCAGTCCATCTCGTCGGCTTCATATTTGAACCTGAGTCTCTGAATCCAAGACATTATATTCACTTATCAGCCAGCAGGCCAAAAGCCTGAGTCAGGTTGTGAAAATTCTAAAAACTTATTCAACAAAATTTTATTCTACACACATGTTCACACGTGTACATTAGAGGAGGAACAGACAGGCTTAAGATGACCTCCGTTTTGCACCTGGACCCTAGAATAAATTATGTATAGCAGAGAAGGTGTAGAGCTAAACCCAAGTGAGGAATAGCTATCTAGATAGTTTCCAGCTCATAGCTGCTGAAGAGAAGACATTTGAGTATGAGAAGAAAATTCATACTTGTGAATACTAGGAAGATTCTGAAAATGATTATTACAAACAGCAATAGTTGACTTTTTCTCCCTTCATCTTCCAGCATATATCCTTCATCCAGAATTAAGTCACTGACGCCACCTAGAGTGTGCTTATCCAAAACTGTAAACCCTAAGCTGTCCTCAAGCCCTCTCACACAAGCCACACTGCAAGTTATTCAACTTATTATTTTCCAAATCATCATCTCTCAGGAACTGTGGTTTCTTTAGAAGGATGCACACCTAAACCACAGAAGGAACTTGAGGAAATAGAAAATGCAACTGTGAGAACTTTATTTTGTCTCCTGTGCTCTCATTAGCAATGTGCTGATGCTTTACCTTTTCTCTTTTGGCCTGATTTTTTTTTTCCCAAACTTATACCTGGAAGGCTCAAGTTGTACAAACAAAATGTTCTTTGGACTGGAACTCTTTACTATACAACTGCTTTTTTGTTTGTTTGTTTGTTTGTTTTTATTGTTTTGGGGTTGGTCCTCACCAAAATGGCCTTAAAAAAGAAAAAGTGGCTCTAAACAAAAGGCATTGCATCTTCCTTCACTGTGACACTGTGTGTGTTTGTTTCTGGTACTGTGGTAGTCTCTCTGTGTGAATAGTTGTTGGGTTATTTTCATTTTATGTTCTTTCTGGATCATCAGGTTAGAGATGTGTATATTTCTCTCCCTTATATTTTCCCCTTATACTTTGTTCTGTTTCTACAATGCACATTCATTGTGTTATTGAAAAAAAGATATCAAGTGATGGAAAAACCTGCCAAAACAGTTATAGCCTTCCATCATTACTGAGGTCATGAAGCAATTATTGATATTACTTTGCTGGCAATAAGAACCAAGCCAAGGCATTAAAATAGCATTTGCTAAGTCTATCATGGCATTTTAACATTTTAATATATAAAGCCCAATGGTATCAGTAAAAATTATTGAGATTTTAAGTTACTATCATCAGATTTTCTGAAGGCAAATTGGAAGTCCCACTTAAAAAGACAACCCTTTAAGGGTTAGTAAAATGCATTAATTATCAACATTCAGTTCTTGACCATTAATGCTATACTTTATATATTACCAAGAAATATTCATTTAATACTTCAGTAGTTTTACCATCCTTGCTATCCCATTTTTCATTTCATGCTGAAGAGCACTAATTTCTTCCTTGATTAAACTTTTGGTGTGATAATGATAAAGAATTGTTTTAATAATGAAATCTCTTATCCATAAGGATTTGATGACTTTCTTATTTTTATTTGCATTGTCCTCCTAGATTTGCATCATGTTGTTTACATGTCTCAGCCAAATATTTATTTTTCTCAAATAATATTTAACATCTCTTGCTAACTTACTTTAAATTTGTTTAATGAATTATATTTATTATTTTTATTTTTGTTAAAATTGGGTATGCAATAATTTATCGAATTAGTTTCTAGTTAATATCTATATGGTGATATGTAGTACATAAGATCCAAATAATATACTTTAGAGAATAGGATATTTGTTTTTCTCACTCTGCTATCCAATAATATCATAAAACCATCTCTATACATCTGTATAATCATGTCCTTTATATGCTACCTGTTATTTTGTGCCAATGGTTGTAAATATACATAGTAGACACCTAGTAGGCTATAAGAAAACAGAATTTCCTCTAATTGCTTTTGTGTCTCCACCAATACACAGAATGTAGGAGATACAGGAAATCAAAATAATTACGTTCTATAATTTCTTAGCTTTTCACTTGCCCTTTGTCTGATGCAGCCTCCAATGCTAGCTTCAGTTACTTATTTTTTTAATAAAGGTATTAAGTGACAGTCACTTTAATATACTTATTACTCTACTTCTATTTCTTCTTTTGTCTTCCATTCTTTCTGTTCTTTCTCTCTGTTTGCTTTACTTTTGTGGCAGATCACCTACTCAACTTTGTTGGTAAACAATGGAAATATTCTTTTTTTATTATGTTCTCAGTTATTAAGACCATAGCCCCAAATATTCTATGGCAATAATTCTACATTTATATTATAAGTGTAGAGTTTGGGGATTATCTTTTTCATACATGTACCCTTTCAGGAACGGCTTTTTCATGATATCCTGTCTAGTGAATGTCATTAGTCACCTACATCAAATGCAACTTAGCTCTCTACCTCCACCCCCAATATCAGTAAATGACATCACTGTAAAAATATTGCAGAGCATTTGAGTTTCTCTGACATTTATTTTCAATCTATGAAATCTTTTTTACAGGGTACTTTTAAAACTCATCCATTGTTTTTTTTTCCAAAATGTACATTTGAGCTAAATTACTACCATTTCAAATTTATATAAAAGAAACCTTCTTCTGTAATCCATTTCCTTCACTGCAGTTTTTTTATTAAAAATTAAACCTGATTGTGATTTGCTGCAATACTAAATTGATTTGTTGGCTTCCCAAACCTCAAATGCTGAATAATGAGGTTTATGCCAAATCTCCCTATTGCCATGCTGTGCAGATATTTTATCATGTTTTATGCTCCAGAATGAGCATGCATTTATATGTATATTTTAACAAGCCACACCCCTTCTGGTTTCAAGTACTACCCATGATTAACATTTTTCTGCTTAATTTCTATTCATTTATCAGTTTTCACCAGAAAATTCATTGCCTCAGGGAACATGAGAGCAAGTAGTTCTGAAAGTATGGTACAATTAAATCAGCTACATGCTAGCCATTGCTGTTAATTAGTTATTAATTATCAATGTGTCAGGTACTGATATAAGCACTTTAGATGAATTATCCTTAGGAAAACTCATGAAGTAGATATAGATATTCCCACAACAGTTATAAAAAGTGAGGCTTATAGATTGAAACTTGCCAAAGTCTTACAGTTAACAAGTAAGGTAGATAAGAAGCAAATTCCAAGAGGACCCCAAGTTTTAGGCCAGCCGTAGAAATTTATTGAGACAGTGTCTCAAATTTTGTAAAAAAATAAATAAAATAAAAAGGGCTGGGGATAGAGTTCAGTGAGAGATTACCCCTGGGTATTGGATGGTAGCAATACCACCCCAATAATTTTAAAAAAGGAAACTAAAAAGATGAAGCAAGTTCAAATATCTGGATAATGCAGTCTATCTGTCTTGTTATCCTAGAGCCTGAAAAATCTAAGTTATTAATTATTAATATTTTTTTGGCCATAGTGGGGATTGAATCTAAGGAAGCTCTATTACTGTACTATATCCCCAGCACTTCATTGTAACTTTTATTTTGATAAAGGTTCTCCCTACGTTGGGAGGCTGGCCTCAATCTTGGAATAATCCTGCATTAGTCTCCTAAGTAGCTGGAATTACAAACATGTCCCAATGCACTTAGCTCAGAATCTGGATTCTGCTAGAATTCTTAAAAGTCCAGAAAACACAATCTGTGTCATGATATCTTGTGCAATATTAACTTTGTCAGAGCTAAAATGCACTACAAATATTTTTAGATTATCACATACTTCTAAAATTCATTGTATTTTGATGAGACAATTTTTAAGTGCAGATTTATCATCATCTTTTTGTTCTGTAGTAGTAAAAAAACATGTCAACTTGCATCAGAGAAAAGGCATTCAATTAGAATAACAGTATGTTCTGGTTTTATTTTAATATCCTTTGTTTAATGATGGAACAAACAGTGTTTTTCTTTAGTAGTCATATACCTTTCTCTGTTGTTGTTTAGGACCTAAATTAAAAATTAATTAAAAATAGTCAGCAATGTTTTATCTAGGGAAAATTTGCTGAAACAGATTTGGTTATTGCAATTATTCACAATAAACAGTACTCTATATAGTGTTATTCTTTTTTGTTGCTTTAAAGGAGGACTTCCACTTCTATTCCACAACAAATAACAATTGTAATTTCTCCTCTCAAGAAGGTGGGATATTGTAAATGGCTGAGCAGATGTGGATGTCCTGAATCCTCTTGGATTCCCATGCTTCTCTGATCATGTAGACTCTGGAAACATGGACACCCAACACCCAGGCTACTTCTTTTCTCTATTTGTTAGCAGCCTATTCATGTTAATTTTTCTTCTCTTTGTTTCTATTCTAGAAGTGAGCAAATGCTTGTTTTATTTAAACATATGTGATGAAATTAAAGTGACCACAACATTCGGAGCGACCGAGAGATCTCCACTGGAGAAGAAGAGGAGAGAGAGAGAGGGGGGCCATCAGTTGCTTTTTATAACCCTTTGCTGTGGTGCTTAAGTCTAATAGGTTCTCTGGGTCTGCAAGCTTCCTTGTTGGCTTAGGGTGATTGGGTCACACAGTAGTTGCTAAGGGTATCATCTCTGCCTTCAAGAGGAGTGGGCATGGCTAGGCACGAGTTTTGAAAACCAACAAGAGGAAGTGAAGGGAAAAGGCACCAAATAACCATCTGAGAAGGAAGGGCTAACAAAGGGTGGGAGTTGGGTACTCAGTTTTATCTTGCAGCTGACATTTATTCAGCCTGTACTGCAGCTAACGTGGGGGGGGAGGGGGATAGTAGAGGATAGGAAAGGTAGCAGAATACAACAGTTACTAGTATGGCATTATGTAAAAATGTGAATGTGTAACCGATGTGATTCTGCAATCTGTATTTGGGGTAAAAATGGGAGTTCATAACTCACTTGAAACTAATGTTTGAAATATGATATGTCAAGAGCTTTGTAAGGTTTTGAACAACCAATAAAAAAAAAAAAAAAGAAGTAGAATAAATAAGCCAAGAAGACAGGTGAGGTGGCTCATGCCTGTAATCCCAGCTGCTCGGAGGTCTGAGGCAAGAGGATCATGAATTCAAAGACAGCCTCAGCAACTTAGCATGGGCCTAAGTAACATAGTGAGACCCAGTTTCAAAATAAGAAATAAAAAGAGCTGGTGAAGTGTCTTAGTGGTTAAGTGCCCCTGGGTTCAATCCCCAGTACCTCCACCCCCACCCCCTTAAAAAAAAAAGCAAAAGGAAAAATATTTACAAAATAGATATCACCTGATAAAAGGTTAGAACATTATATACAAAGAAGATGTATATCAATAAATATAGCTGAGGTTGTAGAATAATCTGAATGCCTATACCTGTACAAATGGTGCAGGTAATTTGAAATTAGTTCTGGAAATTGTACTCATACTGTAATATCCAACAATTACTCTTTTAGATATTTAGTGAAGATAAATAAAAAGAAAAATATAATAATATTATATTCACAAAATTACTTGTACAAATATATAGCAGCTTTATTCATTGTAGATAAAAACGGAAGACAAGGTGTCCATCAATGGATAATAAACAGGCTATGGTGTTTGCATTGAATGGGATGCCATCTATAATTAAAAGTAATAAATTATATATACAATTAGAAACATGGATGACTTTTCAAAATCATCATAATGAAGTAACTTATTAAAGAGTTCATTCAGTGTAAGTCAAGTTAAAAGAAATTCTATAGCAGACAATACTAATTTTTAGTACAAAATCTGAAAAGTGATTATACCCTGGAGGTTAGAAATAGGTATTAGGAAATTTAATGGTAGAAGCTAATGTTGTCCATTTTCCTATGTTTTTGATTACATAGGTACATTATTTCTTAAAATTCAGCAAAAATACTTATAAAGATGAATAATTCTAAAAATGTAAATTCTGTATTGAAAAATGCATGTTGAATTCTGATTAATGTGAAATTGGTAGAAGAGGAGTGATCTTACCAATTTATTTTAAAACATATTTTAAAACAAGAATTCATACCCCACTTGAATCAAATGTATGAAATATGATATGTCAAGATCATTGTAGTGTTTTGAGCAACCAATTAAAAAATAAGAAAAATTAAAAAAAACTTAGATATGCTAGTTGATGGGTGAAGGATTACCAGAAAGTAGGATAGGTAGGTGATCAAATAGGTATAGTGGCATTTTAATGGTGAATCTAGGTGTTAGGTATAGGTGTCTTTTATCTTTGCTACCTATCTGAAAAAAAAAAATGTTCCTAATGCTGAATAAATGGATTATTAGGAAAATGACATTAAAATATACATAATACTTTATTAGATTAAAAAGAAGTAAAACTTGCATTTCAGTAAATAGCACCAGAACAACAACAAAGAAAGGTAAATAATTACCACAAATATTACAACTTCAAAAGAATATAGTCAAATAAACTGGACTAACCAATTGACTTATGTAAGAAATTGAGACAAATAAGCTACATCTTTGCATAAAAACTTTCTTTGAACTGTAGTTCAAATAGTCTCTAAAACATTTTCCTCTCAGTCACCATTAAATCCCAGTATACAATAACAGTAGCTGACAATCAGCATCCTTACTCTTAGATAATAAAGACAATTTTAACTCTCATTAGTGTGCCCACCTTTACAAAATTCACAGCTTTTACATTAATGGTTTCATTCTTTAGTTGAGGTGACATTTTACTTTCTTATAGCAGGATTTTCTTGTTAGAACAGCATGGGTTATTTTAAATTCTGTCCCAACTCCTTAAGATGGGTGAAGGTTTGCCTGTGGTTGCAGCTGAATAATCAGAAAATTACAAAAATCATAACCCTGAACCAATTTGTTGATGATGATATCCTTCAGCATTGGATATAGTTCAGACCTAATTTTATTTGCCAGAAATAAATCAGAACTGCTCCCCACTACACACACTCACACTCTCCCTTTAGTTTTACCAACATAGATTTTTCTTTAATAAGAAACCCCAAAAAACACAAATAGTTTTATGTAAAATATTGAACATAAGCTTTTATCATTCCAACATTCTCAAAGAATTATTTGGTACTGGCCTTCCTTATATTTTAAGCAATTATTACTTAATATTTTAATGGTTTAATTGTTAAATTGATCGAATTGACCAGCACATCTCTGAAAATAACATCTTGTGGTCTTAAGCACTTCAATAATAACTTTTAGTACAAAACTGCATCCAATATGAACCAGTAGCATATTTCCCACCAGAGTTCAACTAGTACAGATGCCCTGGTTTCTAATCTTTATTTTATTAACTTTTTGGAATTTCATGGCCACTTTCTGGCTTTCAACTACCACTACATTCAGAAAAATATTCTCAATTAAAAAAAAATAGTTATGTATCTATATTATTTAAGATAAAAATACACAAAACACACACTTTTAATTAAGTTCAAGCATACATAAAATGACTTAAAATGTGAAAAATTGTAAAAAGCGCTTACGTTGTTTTAGATTTGAATACGTATAACAAGTTAAAAAACTAAACTGAAAAAGACCCTGAATGTGCACTTGTAGCAGACCTCAGGGAAGTAACTCATTATGACAGTTGCTCCATACCCAATAGGATCTATGCCCTGTTCAGTGAAAGGCATTGATAATGCACTTGGATATTGCTAGAACATGTTTTCATAAAATTTCTAATGTATACTGTCAGTGTTTGTACTTATAAAACTATAGCCTTGTAACAAAACACATTAAGTAGCAATATTTTGTGAGGAAAGTAAAACTGACTGCAGAACAACACTGAAGGGAGGCTAGAAGTACCTCTTTAAACCCTGTAAGCCATAGACAACAAGAGCATTTTGGAAAGAGTACATAAGCACAGTGGTGCATATTAAAACCTTGTAAAGTGATAAATAGAAACCTATAATTTTATGCATTGGATGCACTTTATTGAGCTTAACACAGGAAGCAGTAATACCACTTTAAGATCCTCTAAGAGCCACTGTAGCTAATTTAGTGATTAGAGTGAGAGACTATAGCAGTTGACAAGTACCGTAAAACATGTTCTCATTTGCAACAGAGTCAGATTGTGTCAAAACCAAAGCAGGGAGAACTGAAGTTTGTAGTCTGCAGGTAGATTGAAAACATAGTTAAATTTTCTCTACACTGGCATTTGAACATGATAATCCTTTGATGGTAAGAAAAGAAATGGGAGTTTTTAGAAGAAAGTGAAAGAAAGGGAGAAAGGAAGGGGTTAGAAATGGAAAAAGTGTAAGTTTTAATAATGTGAACAGATTCACTTGAGAAAATTAATAATTATTTGGGTCAAATAATAACTTACTTGTAGAAAGTAACAAGTAATTTGGGGAAAATATTATCACATTATGATCTTATTTCAATATGATATGCTATTTGACTTAGAAAAGCTTTATAATACTTAGTACCCTAGATTGTAAAGTAATATTATTTTTGCATGAGTCATAGGACTCAGATACCTTAATGATTCAACAGAGCTGATTTCCATTTGTGTCTAGGAACAACACCTCATGACAGTAAACAAAGAACAGATAGGAACCACACAGATGAAGAAAAACAGTGTTATGCAGAAAAACAAAGGGCATATTCCAGGTTTTGTGATCTGACAGGAAGTGTCTTTGAATATCCTCATTGCAGGCAGTGGAAAACATCTCCTTTAAGACAAATCACAAAATTTATAAAAGACGCTTACAAAGATATAAACTTGTTTAAGTAAAGATTTTCATGTTATCCAAAATTTCAGGCACTTTTAATATTATTTTGCCATTTCAAATATTTTTTTTTGTATTTGTGTTTTAATGTTTTGAATGTGTTAAATATTCTAATATAATACCAAACTACCATGTAGTTATATTTTGAAAAATAATGAGAACTATAATAATTCATCATTTGGGGGAGTAAAGCTCTCTTTTCAGATTTATTTATGAAATCATGTAGATTGAATAAATATTAAGGTGATTTCTACGATAAAAAGTAGAAACCATTTTACTTTTGAACTCATTTATTCTTTTTAGGCTTATCACCTAATTCTAAATTCCTTCCCAATGTATTCAAAGAATGCACTATGAGAAGTTCTGTTCCCCATGGTCCAAAGACCTTTCATTTGTGCCATGAACACTCTTGTTTCCTGCCCTCAAAATTGTAGTTCTTCCAGTTAGCTATGGCTCATGCTGCTTTGACATGCTACTGAAATCTGTAGTACTGAGTAAAGTTTCTGGATCTGGAGACCACTGTCACAGACAAGCTCTAGGTAACATGGTGTTCTTCATTAATGCTGATGACACCTAGCATGTACTCACCAGCTGCACCTAGTTCCTTGAAATCTGAGCAGGCAGAGGCCACCCTGATTATTGTGCCAAAGGTGTGATAATCTCTCTCCTTTATGTGTGTGTCTCCATTACCTTTTTCTTAAAGTAATCTTACATTTCATAAATTTTCAAAATATTCTTTTTAATTTGGAGTTATTTTTAGAACAATATACTCTGATCCTACCTTCATGCCAGATGAATGTCCAATAAGTCTGATCATGGAAACAATCTTGATGGCTTATTTGACTACATTACTTCATTTACCCTAGTGGTCAAGCTACCAGAAAAAGTGTGTGTGTGTGTGTGTGTGTGTGTGTGTGTGTGTGTGTGTGTATACTTTTCATTTATATATATATATATATATATATATATATATATATATATATATATAATAGTTACAGAAACACATACAAAACACATACAAAAATTTCTAGGCAGAATTGCGATATAGATGAAATGTTTGACCATGAAATAGTAAAACAATGAACATTCCCCCCTTTCTAATTTCTTTATCAGCACATCACTAATTGATTTTAACCAAACATAAAGTACATACTTTGGTTAATCAAGAACTAGGATTTTTTCCAGGTTTCTCTGTTAAGGAAAAACAGAAGTGATTGAACTTCTGTGATTGAATCACCAAATAATTGAAATAATGAGTCATGGAATTTAAATCAAATTTATTCACAATTTTCTTGAAAGAGGAGGAGAATACAATTGACTGCTAAATAATCATTTTTTAAAAAGGCAAAACAATAAGTTTCACCATGAACGATGGTAGGATAAGAGGACATATGTTATTATATATTTGGGCAGTTTCACCTTGTATTAAGATTAAAGATTAACACACAGGAATGAACTGATACAGGAAGATCAGTGGAGAGGAAGCAGTCTAGTGTTACAAAATGAACCCAAATTTGATAACTATAATCATATATGTTTAAACACAGAGAAAGGCTCACAAACTCCACAATGTATACTTACTGTTTTAGCCAGATGTTTCATCATCGTGACCAAAAGTCCTGACAAGAATACACTTAGAGGAGAATGTTTATTTTGGCTCAATATATTGGAGGTCTCAGTCCATAGAATACTGACTCCATTGCTCTGGGCCTAAAGTGAGGTAGTTCATCGTGATGGGACAGCCCAGTGGAGCAAAGCTATTCAGTTCAGGGAAGGTAGGAAGCAGAGAGAGAGAAAGGGAGGGGTCACAAAAAAGATGCACCATTCCAGGGACCCCACCACCACCTGGTACACCACAGTGATCTATTTATCTTAGCCACAGCCCTCCTGCCCACAGTTAACACTAATTCATTCCAATTATGATGGATTTACTAGGTGATAGCTCACAAAATCCAATCACTTCAAATTTCTGCATTAACAAGGGAGTTTAGGGGAGACGTTGTGGTTTGGATATGGGGTATCCTCCAAAAGCTCATGTGTGAGAAAATGCAAGAATATTCAGAGGTGAAAGGATTAGATTACTAGATTACGAAAATTATTACCTGATTAGTGAGTTAATCCACTGACATGGATTAAGTGGTGATAAATGTAGGCAGTTAAATTGTGCTTGGAGGAAGTAGGTCACTGGGGGCCTGTCATTTTTCCCTGGTAAGTGGAGCTCTCCCTGTGCTTCCTGGCTTGTCCTCAGCTGAGCCCTTTTCTCTGCAATGCCCTTCCACCATCATGCCCTGCCTTACCTTAGCCCCAGAGTTACAGCATCAGCTGACTGTGGATTGAACCTCTGAAACTAGGAACCAAAATCAACTTTTCCTTGTCTACATTGTTCTTGTCAGGTCTTTTGGTCACAGGAACGAAAAAGTTGACTAAAACGCTGGGACACCTCACTTTTCAAATGATAATAGATACATAACCCATATAGCTAAGCAAGGAATCTGATAGAGCAATATAGAGTAGAAGTAAATATTAGAGGTCCAAGGAATATCCAGGACCAAGTCATCCCTGTGTATTTTCATTTACACCCTGACATGGTTAGGCTTTGAAATGAACCACCAAGATGACCTGATGAATGCTTGTTCCAGAAGACCTCTGGCAAAGCTTCTAATACTTTTATGTACATGATATCTAGTGGATTCTGTCCATAAACACACCACATCTGTAAACACACCAAGGAAACTTCGGACTTTGAACAGTACATCATGAATCTTCAATTAATTTTTTAGTTGAATAGCTAGTTAGTTAATTACTTAAACCACTTTCATTTATTTTGTTTTGTCCAATCCAAACTCCCAGACATTCAGAGGAATATGGACAAATATCTTCTAATCCCACTCTAAAGCACCTCTGACACCTGGAATGATCTGACCCTGTACAGAGTGATCATGTTGAAGTTATTAGCATTGTGAAAAGGAGTTGTATAAAGTTGTGCCAAATGCTAGATTATGAGGCAGTGTTTATCTAGGAATTGGTGATGAAGAGATAAGGTGACATTAGCATTAGAAGTTGGTACTAGTCTAAGATGTCAGTGCTTTCTATGCCGGCATGTAGTCCTACATTGATTTAGACATGATCAGGAAAAATGAAAGCTTATTATGACTTATAAACTCAAGGTCTATTATCAACCTTCCTCAATATTCACTCAGAGATTTAATGTCACATCTTTACAGTTATGACAAAAAATTTGAAAAATTCCCCACTTATCTAAAATGTATTTCCTTGAGTTAGAAATTGTTAAGATACTCCTAGATATTCCTACATACTTTTATGTAAAATTATCATTATTAAATGAGATATCAGTAAACTACTTTGTCATATAAAATTTGCATCTATAGGAAAATATCAAAGTTCTAAAAATTAAATGGCATATACATAGGATTTTGTTGTTGTTTTTTACTGTTTGTTTTCCTAAATCTCTGTGGCTTAACAGAATCTGAAATTTAGCTTAAAATGCGAATATACCTTGTCCATTTAAGCAACATACTTGGCATAAATCACAAGTGATTTGGTAATATTAACACCAGAAAGTTGCCAAATGAAGAATGTGTGTGTGTGTGTGTGTGTGTGTGTGTGTGTGTGTGTGTGTGTGTTGTGTTGTGTTGATTTATTACCATGAACTCATTCAAAGCTCAGGGAAAAGCTGAGTGATGTCAAGCAATTGGCAACTGTGCAGATTGATCAAAAGTACTACTTCATTGCTCTAGAGGCAATGACAGGAACTCATGTTGAATTTGACAGGTTTACTGACATTAGCTCTAATAAGACTGCATTTCAGTGCAGTCACACTAGGCTACAAACTGAACTTTTCCCTGCATGGAGTCCTTGAGGAGGAGAAGTGATTTATGTCATCAGATACTGCACAGACAAGCAATGAGTAGTTACAGCTTAAATGAGATGGAGTAGACATGCTTTGTACCGTCCATAATCTTCTTTGAATTGAATTTGTCCGAAACATTGCACTACTTCAAGCAAGACAAAAAACTCAAAATAAGTGCCTTTCAAGATGCTGAATACTCTTGCAAGATGCTGGATACTCTTGTGGGATATGAGTCATACATTGGGCTTTCAGACTCACAGACTTTGGGGAGGTATTTGTATCTCTACCTTCTCTTTCATGACTCCAGGGCATTAGCCTTTGACCTATTATAACATTAGAAATGCACAATAAACTGCATAACCTAATACAGTTAAGATACTCAAATGTGTGATGTTAAATGAAAACATGGAATAAAAATTTCTGTATAAATACCGTATACTGAAGGTTGCCATTGAGCTTAGCCCTAATCAATGAAGAGATTGGAAAAGAGGGTCATAAAAGTACCAGGACATTGCAGGCAGGTGAAAATGAAACAAAAACATGACAATATGAGAGGCCAGATGCATCAGACTTTGTAAGAAATGCCTGCTCAAAAGGGAATTATTTGTAACTTCGAGCTGCAAATCAGAATTAGATAGGAATAGAGTTGGGTATACCATGCAATGAGAGATTGTTAAGGGTCTTCAAAGTAAGAAGAAAATTTTGATCTCAGCTGAACAAAGATTTTTAAAAACTATGAATTCTTTAAAAGTGAAAAGAAAATATCTTATATTTTATGAAAGTTTGATCATTTAGTACTGTTAAAAACTGATTACAGATTAAAAATCCAAGAATTAAAATGACTACTACAAAGCCAATTTGTCAACCCTTCTGTTTTAAGTATATGAAATTGTCAATAAAAATGAACCACAAAATAACACTTCAACAAAGAGTGATATTTAATGAGTTATTTTTAAAATAAGAGTATAAATGCTCCATTCTTATTTTCTCAAGTATAATTTAATTATGAAACAAATGTTAGCAAAACCTGAACCAAGTTTTTCTTTAAATTTGTCAGTGCTTCAGAAAAAGATGTTTACTTTCATTGTCAAATGACTGTTCACATCCTTTTTTTAAAAAAATCCCAGTTTTTATTTAAAGTTTTCGATCCATGTTTTATACTATTCATCTCAGTTCAAAGAGTTAATTCTACTATTTTTCTATGCTACTTTTTGGCAAATTTAAGTATTTATGTATTCAGAAATTTTTAAAAAAGTAGTATCATGAATCTTAGTTTCTCTGTCATACAGCTTTGGTAATCGTACATGAGGTATCCCTCCACTCAACACTGTCTTCCCATTTAGTTATTATTGATATTTTTAGATTTTTTTCTAAGTGAGATTTAACTACCATATCTCAGTTGTCAACTTTGAGCATACCTCTATTTTTTTTATATATGTAGCTTTTTAATACATTACTTAAAGAGGAATAACTTTCATTTAATTTCAACAAGAATTTTTAAAAAAATATGAAATGCCAGATATTAACTGAGTAGAGGGTCTACTGACAAGTTAGCAAATCTTGTGGTGAAAGGATGTTATTAAGTGAAATAAAGAGGATCAAGGTCCCACTCACAGTCTTCAAAGTGGCACTGAAATCTACTGATACCCATCCTCTACCAAGATGCTTTAACTCAAATCTGTCTAATCACAGAACTGTGCATTCATTAAAATAAATTGCCAGCATTAACCTATTTCTAAGATGATCAAAGAGGTGTACTCTCTTCCCATTGATCTTCCAATCCTGTTTCTGTTGGTGCCATGGCTCTGAGCTAGCCACCTCTAATTGTCTAAACCTGAGGGGGGGGGTGCAGTTAGGCAGGTGGCATTATATTTGCCTGGAAACAAGGTGCCATGTCAGTGGTACCTACAAGAAAATCTGGCATTACCACCCCAGCAAACTGAGAAAAAAAGTAATATGAAAATGAAATAAAAATCTATGTTCTTTCATTGTTAATATAACATTTTTTATAAAATAAGAACATGTAAAAGTTCTTTTTATTTTTAAAAAACAGCCTGCCAAATAACAGTCAAGCCATTGTGAGGCAATACATTTTTTTAGAATGTGTTTCAGTAGAAGGAATCAGTCAGCATCAATTGAAAAAATGTTCAAAGTATCTACTGCTCCCCCAGCTCTAACACCATATCTAATGTGTAAATCTTAAGTATTCAATCCTCTGAATGCTTAAGCCAGAGGAATTTTAACATTTTTGAAAGAAATTTATAATGATCTTGCTTTTTCTATGTGAAAATTTGAATACATACTGGATGCATGCCCTGCTTAGGCATTTTAACATTTTAAACATGTTAAATTGCTATGAAAAATAGTCCATAAATATATTTTATAGAGGTTTAGATGCAAATAATGAAAATCCTTTTACTCTACTTGATTTACAATATACAGAATTTATTACCTCTAATTGCAAAAGTTGATAACTTGCTGATAATTTCAGAAGATCAGTGTTACATATTTTTTTTAAAAGATGTTCTCAAGCAGTTTCCCACAACAGAATATCTTATCTTCAGGATCAGAATGTGGTGACCAATTCTTTAAGTAATTTCTGGGAAGAAAGTAGGAATTGCCATAAGTGGTTTAAGCAAAATATTCTCAAATGCAATTCTTAGCAATATTACTTGGAGGGCTTAGGAAAACAGTTCATGGGGCTGGACCCAAACTAGAGTTTTAAGGTCATTAAGTCTGGGACAGTAATCCTCATAAATTTGCATTTCTAACCACTTCTTAAGTGATGCTGCATTTGATTTGTTTGAAGATTGAATTTTAAAAACCATTGTTTTTGACCAAACTAAATTAAATTTATGAGATAAAGAAAAATTTCCCATTAATAATCATTGGATTCAGAGAAGATAGTGATTTCCCCACTTCCATCTTGGATTTTTCTAGTAAGGAAAAAGGAAGATGGACTTACATACATACCCACTTATATGTCAATACTTACAGTGAGTTTAATGATCATTATTTACACATAAAGAAACTGAAACTTAGAATATTTTTATCTAGAAACTCCCAATTTAAGACTGAAACACAGAACTGAGATATTTATTTATGGAAGTTTATAAGTTTTAAGTTTTCCATTAGTAAATATTTTTCATATATTAAGCACAAATTATTTAAAAGTTTTTAGACCAGTTGTGCAAGATTCTGGGGTTTTTCAAATAATTGAGATACCAGCACATTGGGTGTCATTAAGGACAACACAGTGTGGAGTGGCCAGACATCACATGGGCAGTTCATCAGGGAAGGCGTGTTAAGTGAAAGGCTACAGATGCACTCTCACAGGGGGAAATGGGTGCTCAGGGAGACTATGGTGGTACCTGATGAATGGAGGCACAGGAGATGAGTTACAGACTAGGATCCCAGATTGACTGAAGTTGCTTGGAACCATCCAAGAGAAAAAATGTTGCAAATAATGAGGATGTTATTTTTTCCCTATTCCTGCTCCTGGCTCCATGCACTTCTCTTTCTTTCTTTCTTTTTTTATGTTTATTTTTTAGTTGTAGTTGGACACAATACCTTTATTTTATTTATGTATTTTTATGTGGTGCTGAGGATTGAACCCAAGGCCATGCTAGGCGAGTGCTCTACCACTGAGCCACTACCCAAGTCCATCCATGAACTTTTATTTTTCATAGTCCTTAATATTTGGCATAGTTTCTTTTGAGACCAACATAGGGTATGGTATTTATTTCTTTTAAACCTCTAATTAAGCATGGACATTAATGAAAATTAATGCTTTATTCTTTAAAAAATAAATGCAAGTTGAAAATGACTATAAAAGTCCTTCTTAAATTGTAAGAGGGGTCCGGCAGAGCATCGGAGGGAGAGACCACACAAGAGACTTACTCCATGCAATTGGCAAAAGGGGATTTATTGGGGATCCATTCCAGTGCGCTGGGGCTCCGTGCTTACTCAAGAAGGGAGAGCAGCCCAGAGCCCAGAGCAAAGGTCAAGCAGAGCTTAAGTACACTTTTTGGAGAGGGCGGTGGGCTTTGCATACATCAGAACAAATCATCATGAGGCGCATAAACGGGTTACACATTCAAACTGATTGGTCCGGGCCCTGTGATGAACTGCACAGGGCCCTAAACTAAATGGCCAGTAGGGCGTTGTTTTAACTATCTCAGGAATCTGGGTGTAACAGAGGAACTTAATAATACCTAATCTTTTACATTCAAGCTTTCCAGCTTAGAAACTTTACCCTTTCAAAATCAATAGGTAAAATTCTTTTGGTAATTTTTTTGTCCTATGAATGTGAATAATTTAAAATATCATTGAGCCGTAATATAAATAATACATATATTAAGCCGTAGATTTTTAAAGCCTGTAATGTTTTTTAATATGAAAGTAAAAATGAATTATTATATCAGAAATTCAGAATTCCTTCTTGTAAAGAGTGTAAAATCTTTTTTATACTCATTCAATTCTGAGGCTGAGGCTCTGCTAATTACACTAAAAAACACAGATTAACAAGAGAACATGCATACCCAGGTTGTACTTACACATGTGAGCACTTACAGGAGAATAACTTGAAAGGAGGTTAGAACTTGGGTTTATACAGCACTCTTTTCTGCCTTCTCTTTGTGCGCGCACACACACACACACACACACACAGAGAGAGAGAGAGAGAGAGAGAGACAGAGAGAGAGAGAGAGAGAGAGCTCTTACATATACATATTACCAACACATATGAGAGAAAAGGGACAAGAAGCAAAGGGAAAGGATTGTAACTTTAAACCTACTATATGTGTGCAGCTGCTGAATTTATCAGATTGGATCCCATAGACAATAAAGACACTCTATACAGGATAGCCTTTATTTTAGGAATAAATATGAAAACAAGAGCAAAAGCAAAAATGATAAGCAAGAAAAAAGGAGAAGAAAATGCATCACCAAGTGGAGAGAAATATCCACACCTGAGGTATGCAGCTGGGGAATCCTGGTGCAGCCTTTCAGGGTCCCAACTGGGAAGCCCCAGGCAGAGCATCCTCTCCACTGTGAGATTTCAAAGTCTTATTCACAGTGGGGCTTCTTAAATACAAGTTAGAACAAAAAAGCTCTGTTCCAACAACCTGGGTGATCCTAGTAATCCCCTCAAGGACACTTTATCCAAAGACTGGCCAGATCCCCTGAGGGAGGGACTGATGGCCTTGAGATAGTGAGAGACTCCAATTCCCCTGAGCAAGCCAAACCCACCCAGAAGTCTGTGTTCTTTAGAAATTCCACCAAAGATGTGCTGGGGTCCTGGAAGGCACATGGACAGGGAAGATCTTTAACATTTTCCTTAGCTCTTTAGGACTTTGAGTTCAAAGGGTGGCAAAGTATAGGAAGGTAAATATCTGGGAGAAATTAATGCAAGAAAAAGGCTGGTTGGTGAAGTTTGTCCTGTAGGTTCCTCTGATGCTACAATAAGGCTTATTAGAAACTATAGTTGTTTCTGGTGATTGATAGTTATTAACTCTTTCCTTCCTAGGAGGGAGGGAAGGAAGGAGGATCTTCACAAATTTATGTCCTGCTATTGGACTACAGGGGAACAGAAGAAAACTTTTCTTGTATCTGGTTTTCTTCCATTTCCTTTAGATCAAAGTAAACTTTCTATATTGCCTAGCAGGTAAACTAATTTGTAAAAAAAATCTGTTCATTCATATAAGTTATATAGAATTTAAGAAGTATTATTAGCAAAGAAAACAGAAAGAGGAAGAATGAAGATGAAGAAGAGAAGAAGAGGAGGAGAAAGATTAAAAAGAAGATGGAGGAGGGGCTGAGGCTGTAGCTCAGTGTTAAAGTGCTTGCCTTGCATGTGTGAGGCACTGGGTCAATCCCCAGCACCACATAAAAATAAGACCCTGTGTGTTCATCTACAAATAAATAAATATTTAAAAAAATTAAAAAGGAGATGGAAGAGTGCCAGGGATCCCAGCAGCCTGCAGCAGGGCCCGGAGAGCCAGGCCAACTGATTCGCGTGGCCTGCCCTGCGGCTACAGAAGGCATGGCGCCTCAGTGAAGCCATTAATTGGCAAGCAGGGAGGTTAGGGAAGGCCATTAGGTGGAATCCCACCAGCCAAGCCCACACGGACCCTTGGGCCGAGCACGGGTTCTCAGAAGGGGAAGGAAGCGGTACAGTCCCATCCCCCACAGCGGACACCCCGCCAAGGCAGTCAGCGGCCAGCATCCGGGAAAGCTGAAGGATACACCGCCACTCTCCTTCAGAGTGCGACATCAAAACAGGTCGGTGTCATTCAGCTCACCCCCCAGACAGCGGGAATTCGCATAAAATCTCTCCTAGGCTTGCCGGGAGAGGGAGTATCAAGCTGAGCCTCCATACAGGCCAGGGGGAAACCAGAGACACCTGACCTCCAACCCCTCCTCCCAGTAGCAGCCAAAAGGAAACCTGGCTAGCCAGCGCTGGGGGAGGGGCAAGCAGAAAAAATCAAAGTGATAGAGTGCCAGGGATCCCAGCAGCCTGCAGCAGGGCCCGGAGAGCCAGGCCAACTGATTCGCGTGGCCTGCCCTGCGGCTACAGAAGGCGTGGCGCCTCAGTGAAGCCATTAATTGGCAAGCAGGGAGGTTAGGGAAGGCCATTAGGTGGAATCCCACCAACCAAGCCCACACGGACCCTTGGGCCGAGCACGGGTTCTCAGAAGGGGAAGGAAGCGGTACAGTCCCATCCCCCACAGCGGACACCCCGCCGAGGCAGTCAGCGGCCAGCATCCGGGAAAGCTGAAGGATACACCGCCACTCTCCTTCAGAGTGCGACATCAAAACAGGTCGGTGTCATTCAGCTCACCCCCCAGACAGCGGGAATTCGCATAAAATCTCTCCTAGGCTTGCCGGGAGAGGGAGTATCAAGCTGAGCCTCCATACAGGCCAGGGGGAAACCAGAGACACCTGACCTCCAACCCCTCCTCCCAGTAGCAGCCAAAAGGAAACCTGGCTAGCCAGCGCTGGGGGAGGGGCAAGCAGAAAAAATCAAAGTGATAGAGTGCCAGGGATCCCAGCAGTCTGCAGCAGGGCCCGGAGAGCCAGGCCAACTGATTCGCGTGGCCTGCCCTGCGGCTACAGAAGGCGTGGCGCCTCAGTGAAGCCATTAATTGGCAAGCAGGGAGGTTAGGGAAGGCCATTAGGTGGAATCCCACCAGCCAAGCCCACACGGACCCTTGGGCCGAGCACGGGTTCTCAGAAGGGGAAGGAAGCGGTACAGTCCCATCCCCCACAGCGAACACTCCACCGAGGCAGTCAGCGGCCAGCATCCGGGAAAGCTGAAGGATACACCGCCACTCTCCTTCAGAGTGCAACATCAAAACAGCGGACACTCCATCCAGGCAGTCAGTGGACACCATCCGGGAAAGCTGAAGAATACACCACCACTCTCCAACAGCTTGCAACATCAAAACAGCCAGCAGCAGGACCCCGGAGATCCAGGCCAACTGATTCGCGCGGCCTGCCCCGCAGCTACAGAAGGCGTGGCGCCTCAGAGAAGCCATTAATTAGCAAGCAGGGAGGTTAGGGACTGCCATTAGGTGGAATCCCGCCAGCCAAGCCCACCGCCCACGCCCGGAACAGGCCCAGCGATCTGCCAGCATTGTAGTCACGACACCCCAATTGGAATAGGGACAGAGCAGAGCCGCCTTCCACTCCCGGAACAGGCCCAGAGAGCCGCCAGCGTGGTAGACACATCACCCCAATTGGAGTAGGGGCACAGCCGCCGCCCGCACCTGCAAGGGAGACTTTTCAAGTATACAAGAGCAACATAAATAAATAGGGGGTAAATTTCAAAACACAACAGTTGCACCAAGCAGAAAGAAACGCGAGCAGTATGAAAAGACAAGGAAAGAAAGGTCCACAAGCAATGCAGGTCAACTCAACTTTAGAAGAGGTAATAGCTGCAACAGATGGAATATCAGATAAAGAGTTCAGGATATATATGCTTCAGATGATCTGGAGTCTCAAGGAAGACATGAGACAGCAAAATCAGACAATGAAAGATCACATTGACAAACAAATCCAGGAAGTAAAAGATCAATTTCACAGGGAGATAGAGGTAATAAAAAACAAACAAATTGAAATTCTAGAAATGCAGGAAACAATAAACCAACTTAAAAACTCAATTGAGAATACTACCAGCAGAGTAGATCACTTAGAAGAGAGAACATCAGACAATGAAGACAAAGTATTTCAACTGGAAAAGAACATAGACAGCTCAGCAAGTCTGCTAAGAAACCATGAGCAGAACATCCAAGAATTATGGGACAATATCAAAAGACCAAATTTAAGAGTCATTGGGATACAGGAAGGCACAGAGCTCCATTCCAAAGGAATAAACAGTCTATTCAGTGAAATAATACGAGAAAACTTCCCAGAATTGAAGATTGAGACAGAATCCCAAATCCTAGAAGCCTACAGGACGCCGAATGTGCAAAATCATAAGAGATCCACACCTAGACACATTATAATGAAGATGTCCAACATACAGAATAAGGAGAGAATTTTAAAAGCTGCAAGAGAAAGAAAGCAGATTACATTTAGGGGTAAACCAATCAGGATAACAGCTGATCTCTCAACACAGACTCTGAAAGCTAGAAGATCCTGGAATAACATATTTCAAACACTGAAAGACAATGGGCTCCAACCAAGAATCGTGTATCCGGCGAAATTAAGCTTCAGGTTAGAAGATGAAATTAAAACCTTCCACAATAAACAAAAGTTAAAAGAATTCGCAGCTAGAAAACCATCTCTTCAAAAAATCCTTGGCAAAACATTACAGGAAGAGGAAATGGAAAACAACATTGAAAACCAACAATGGGAGGTAGGACAGTAAAGGGGGGAAAGTAGTCAAAGAGGATAACAAATCAGGTTTAGTAACATCAATAAACAAATATGGATAGAAGAACAAACCATATCTCAATAATAACCCTAAATGTTAATGGCTTAAACTCACCAATTAAGAGACATAGGCTAGTAGAATGGATCAAAAAACAAGACCCAACAATATGCTGTCTACAGGAGACGCATTTGATAGGAAAAGATATACATAGACTGAAGGTGAAAGGTTGGGAAAAATCATATCACTCATATGGACCGCGGAAACAAGCAGGAGTGTCCATACTCATATCTAATAAAATAGATTTCAAGCCAAAGCTAATCAAAAGGGATATAGAAGGACACTTCATACTGCTCAAGGGAACCATACACCAACAAGACATAAGAATCATAAATATATATGCCCCAAATAATGGTGCAGCTGTATTCATCAAGCAAACTCTTCTCAAGTTCAAGAGTCTAATAGACCAACATACAATAATCATGGGAGACCAACACACCTCTCTCACCACTGGACAGATCTTCCAAACAAAAGTTAAATAAGGAAACTATAGAACTCAATAACACAATTAACAACCTAGACTTAATTGACATATACAGACTATACCACCCAACATCAAGTAGCTACACTTTTTTCTCAGCAGCACATGGAACCTTCTCAAAAATAGACCATATACTATGTCACAGGGCAACTCTTAGACAATACAAAGGGGTAGAGATAATACCATGCATCTTATCTGATCATAATGGAATGAAACTGAAAATCAATGATAAAAGAAGAAAGGAAAAAGCAAGCATCACCTGGAGAATGAACAATAGGTTGCTGAGTGATCAATTTGTTTTAGAAGACATCAAGGAGGAAATTAAAAAATTCCTAGAGTTAAATGAAAACACAGACACAACATATCGGAATCTATGGGACACATTGAAAGCAGTTCTAAGAGGAAAATTCATTGCTTGGAGTTCATTCCTCAAAAAAAGAAAAAACCAACAAATAAATGATCTCATACTTCATCTCAAAATCCTAGAAAAAGAAGAGCAAAACAACAGCAAAAGAAGTAGAAGGCAAGAAATAATTAAAATCAGAGCTGAAATTAATGAAATTGAAACAAAAGAAACAATTGAAAAAATTGACAAAACTAAAAGCTGGTTCTTTGAAAAAATAAATAAAATTGACAGACCCTTAGCCATGCTAACGAAGAGAAGAAGAGAGAGAACCCAAATTACTAGCATACGGGATGAAAAAGACAATATCACAACAGACACTTCAGAAATACAGAAGATAATCAGAAATTACTTTGAATCCTTATACTCCAATAAAATAGAAGATAGTGAAGGCATAGATAAATTCCTTGAGTCCTATGATCTGCCCAGATTGAGCCAGGAGGATATAGACAACCTAAACAGACCAATAACAATAGAGGAAATAGAAGAAACCATCAAAAGACTACCAACTAAGAAAAGCCCAGGACCGGATGGGTATACAGCAGAGTTTTACAAAACCTTTAAAGAGGAACTAACACCAATACTTTTCAAGCTATTTCAGGAAATAGAAAAAGAGGGAGAACTTCCAAATTCATTCTACGAGGCCAACATCACCCTGATTCCGAAACCAGACAAAGACACATCAAAGAAGGAAAACTACAGACCAATATCTCTAATGAACCTTGACGCAAAAATCCTCAATAAAATTCTGGCGAATCGGATTCAAATACATATCAAAAAAATTATACATCATGATCAAGTAGGATTCATCCCTGGGATGCAAGGCTGGTTTAATATACGGAAATCAATAAATGTTATTCACCACATCAATAGACTTAAAAATAAGAACCATATGATCATCTCAATAGATGCAGAAAAAGCATTTGACAAAGTACAGCATCCCTTTATGTTCAAAACGCTAGAAAAATTAGGGATAACAGGATCATACCTCAACATTGTAAAAGCAATATATGATAAGCCACAGGCCAGCATCATTCTGAATGGAGAAAAATTGAAGGCATTCCCTCTAAGATCTGGTACAAGACAGGGATGCCCTCTCTCACCACTTCTGTTCAACATAGTCCTCGAAACACTGGCCAGAGCAATTAGACAGTCAAAAGAAATTAAAGGCATAAAAATAGGAAAAGAAGAACTTAAATTATCACTATTTGCAGATGATATGATTCTATACCTAGCAGACCCAAAAGGGTCTACAAAGAAGCTATTAGAGCTAATAAATGAATTCAGCAAAGTGGCAGGATATAAGATCAACACGCATAAATCAAAGGCATTCCTGTATATGAGCGACAAATCCTCTGAAACGGAAATGAGGACAACTACTCCATTCACAATATCCCCCCAAAAAATAAAATACTTGGGAATCAACCTAACAAAAGAGGTGAAAGATTTATACAATGAAAATTACAGAACCCTAAAGAAAGACATAGAAGAAGACCTTAGAAGATGGAAAAACATACCCTGCTCATGGATAGGCAGAACTAACATCATCAAAATGGCGATATTACCAAAAGTTCTCTATAAGTTCAATGCAATGCCAATCAAAATCCCAACAGCATATCTTGTAGAAATAGATAAAAGAATCATGAAATTCATATGGAATAATAAAAGACCCAGAATAGCAAAAACAATACTAAGCAGGAAGTGTGAATCAGGCGGTATAGCGATACCAGACTTCAAACTATACTACAGAGCAATAGTAACAAAAACAGCATGGTACTGGTACCAAAACAGGCGGGTGGACCAATGGTACAGAATAGAGGACACAGCAACCAATCCACAAAACTACAACTATCTTATTTTTGATAAAGGGGCTAAAAGCATGCAATGGAGGAAGGATAGCATCTTCAACAAATGGTGCTGGGAAAACTGGAAATCCATTTGCACCAAAATGAATCTGAATCCCTATCTCTCGCCGTGCACAAAAGTTAACTCAAAATGGATCAAGGAGCTTGATATTAAATCTGAGACACGGCATCTGATAGAAGAAAAAGTTGGTTATGATCTACACGCTGTGGGATCGGGCTCCAAATTCCTCAATAGGACACCCATAGCGCTAGAGTTAACAAATAGAATCAACAAATGGGACTTACTCAAACTAAAAAGTTTTTTCTCAGCAAAAGAAACAATAAGAGAGATAAATAGGGAGCCTACATCCTGGGAACAAATCTTTACTCCACACACTTCAGATAGAGCCCTAATAACCAGAATATACAAAGAACTCAAAAAATTAGACAATAAGATAACAAATAACCCAATCAATAAATGGGCCAAGGACCTGAACAGACACTTCTCAGAGGAGGACATACAATCAATCAACAAGTACATGAAAAAATGCTCACCATCGCTAGCAGTCAGAGAAATGCAAATCAAAACTACCCTAAGATACCATCTCACTCCAGTAAGACTGGCAGCCTTTAGGAAGTCAAACAACAATAAGTGCTGGAGAGGATGCGGGGAAAAGGGCACTCTTGTTCATTGCTGGTGGGACTGCAAATTGGTGCAGCCAATTTGGAAAGCAGTATGGAGATTTCTCGGAAAGCTGGGAATGGAACCACCATTTGACCCAGCTATTCCCCTTCTCGGTCTATTCCCTAAAGCCCTAACAAGAGCATGCTACAGGGACACTGCTACATCGATGTTCATAGCAGCTCAATTCACGATAGCAAGACTGTGGAACCAGCCTAGATGCCCTTCAATAGATGAATGGATAAAAAAAATGTGGCATTTATACACTATGGAGTATTACTCTGCATTAAAAAATGACAAAATTATAGAATTTGGAGGGAAATGGATGGCATTAGAGCAGATTATGCTAAGTGAAGCTAGTCAATCTTTAAAAAACAAATACCAAATGACTCCTTTGATATAAGGGGTGTAAACAAGGACAGGGTAGGGACGAAGAGCTTGAGAAGAATATTTACAGTAAACAGGGATGAGAGGTGGGAGGGAAAGGGAGTGAGAAGGGAAATTGCATGGAAATGGAAGGCGATCCTCAGGGTTATACAAAATGTCATATAAGAGGTAAGGAGGGGTAAGTCAAGAGAATACAAATGGAAGACATGATTTACAGTAGAAGGGGTAGAGAGAGAAAAGGGGAGGGGAGGGGAGGGGAGGGGAGGGGGGATAGTAGACAATAGGACAGACAGCAGAATACATCAGACACTAGAAAGGCAATATGTCAATCAATGGAAGGGTAACTGATGTGATACAGCAATTTGTATACGGGGTAAAAGCGGGAGTTCATAATCCACTTGAATCAAACCGTGTAATATGATGTATTAAGAACTATGTAATGTTATGAACGACCAATAAAAAAAAAAAAAAAAAAAAAAAGGAGATGGAGGAGAAAGAGAAGGAAAAAGAGAAGAATAATTAGAATTATTTCTTCCCAGGATATTCGACTCAATTATGTATAAAGCCATTCCCTCAAAAGTACATAGGACCCTTTGGAGGTCTTTTATTCTTTCTGTTTTTGTTCGAAGAGCTAGAAATATAACCAATAAATTTACTTGGCCTTATAACCTTCCTAGAAGTGGCAAGCAAATTCCAGCTACTTTTCAATCTTAATGAAAATCCCAGAAGAATTTAGGACTATAGAGATAAGCTGAATTTCTAAGGAATGCTCTAGCATGAATAGTCCCCATTCCCAAGTTCCTATTGTATTGTGTTTAAAAGTGATGAAAATTATTGAAACTTTGAAGATATAAAATATTCCAAAGCATGAGCAACTTATTTAACTGAAGAGACTGCAGTGACTATTCTTCTGATTGCTTGGGAAGGAAACAATTCTAGCAGTTTTAGTGAATGTATAAGACTAAAAATTAATAAATCAACTCCTATAAACATGGTTGTACCCTAAGTATAATCTGACAGAAGAGATACTCTACTAAGGATTCTACTAAGGATTCATATAAGTATTTGAATATAAAATAAAAAAACAGTATTTTTCAATTAGATAGATCAAAGGACTATGTAGCCTCATCATTTTATTTTAATATGAGGTCTTCTCAGCAGGCATTTATTTTCACATTAGAGATGAAGACATTAAGTACCAATGACAGCCAGATGTCATTAAATGTTACATTAATATAATTTATTTTCTTTAACCTGATGACAGCCTCCAAAAACATACTTCTGATTAAATATATCTTACATTTGTTTCCTTTAATGAAGAAATCTGTGGTTATCTTCACGGAGTTTGTGTCGCTCACTACAATTCAGTAAACTGATAGACGGTTTTTATATCAGTTTTAGAGCTTCACTAATGTGAGCCAATTCTTCAGCAACTAAATCCATCTTAATAGTGTCATAACGATAAAGCTAAGAACCAGATTATGAATAGTGATAACTACTTTTATGTCAAGCCAGGCAATGCAGCCAGCCTTTACTAAGGAAAAAATTTAAATTCATAAACCACTTCAAGTCACATCTTTTCAAAAAAATGGAAAAAAAATGAAAGGAAGCATTAGTCAGAGTATAAGTTATGACAGTCAAAAAGAGTCTGCTCTAATGATTCATTTTGTCCAGAAAACCAACACATAAAACCAGACACACACACAGATATGTACTTATTCATCATGTCTATATGATTGACAGAGCTATTCATTACAATACTGTTTTGTTTTGTTCATTTTAAAAATTAAAGTAGCAGGTTATCTGACCTTTACTATCGGAAATTGTCATAGGATAATAGAAGGAATGTTAGTTTAATTGGCCAATGGGCAGATTTAAACAAATATAAAATACATAAGAAGATTGAGATCAGGATACAGGAGACAGTAAGTTAAACATTTCTAAATTCAAAATTTGCCCCAATTGTGATATAGATTTAATTATGAATGGAAAAATATAGTTAAGGCATAGAACACTGAAGGAGGGGATTGATTTTATCCCCCCTATAAGGTAACAAGCTAACTTGTCACAGTTTTATGCATTCAGACAGAAGACAGGAGACTTTTAAGTCAGAGACGATGGGATTTCTTGTATTAAGGTACAAAAGGTAGTATTAATTTTATGTTTATGCTGTCACCCTTTGTTCCTAAGACCCACTAGGAAATTCAGAACAGCCCAGTAGATGCTATAAACACAATGGCTTTCTTTACGTGACTAATGATAATCCTGCAGTCTTTCAAAAACAGTTGCTAAAAATACATTCAATTTTCGTCTCAGAGAGAGATGTTTTCTTTTTTATTCTGGAGAAAAAAAAAATGTTCCTTTCTCTGAAGAGAAATATCACTTCTACCCTCTAAGGCTGTCACAAGCAGTGCTATTAATAATTACTTGGAGGCGGATTGTCTTTAAATGCAAGCATACATTTGATTACACCCAATCATCAAATATAAACAATTAATGCAAAAAGTGTTGGGTGTGCTGGAGCACCCCACTAGCATTCAATGCACACTAATTAAACACTATAAGCAAATCACATAATCCTAGGGCAACTAGGAACTCAAAATACTTCCAATGCCAAATAAGTTCTCTTAGCCAAAGAGCAGACATTGTCTTTGTCTGGTGGTTCTCTCCAGCTGATGGTTAGACTTCAGGGAATGGTGGAGTCAGTCCAGGGACAAACTGTAAGGCAGCCAGGCTTGCTGATGTCTTTGGAGAAAAACTCTTCAATGTGGCAGGACCAGCAATTTAAATATAGTCCCATGTTGGTGGAGTACATTGATGACTGGTTACACCCAGTGAAATTCAATGTCCATTGGTTATGTCCAGTGAGATGATGTAATTATAGCTGCGCAGGTTCTTTTTGCATATCCATAGAGCTGTGCTCCCTATCAATTGTAAACAGTCATTGCTAAGCATGCATCTTACAGTTCCTTATCAATTACAAGCAGACATGAATAGAGTGTTCAATGGCTTTTGTTCCTTATGGCCAGAAACTTGGTGAGTCCTAGCTTGTCCCACCAGGTCTATGGCAGATGCTCCTTACAAAGGCTGATTACTAAACAAACATTCTTGAACATACATAATGAATGACATCAAAGACTTAATTATGAATACATAAAGAAATTCTAGAAGTTGAATAAATGGCTTTCAATCTTGGATTTTGTACTTCTAATACAACGAGCAAAATAAATCTATTGCATAAGTAGTGATAGGCTAATTAATTAATCACTACTTAATTATACTGATGGAAAAGATAAATGATATCAATAAAAGAAGATTTTACAGAAAAACTTCATGTATGATATTTTTGCCCTTAGTGGTCTTTTATTTTCTTGTTTCCAATATTTGTTAATTTTCATAAATGGCAACAGTATATAAGTTTCATTCTTTCAAAATACTTAGAGCTAGACCTTTCAAATCCATTTACTCTTTAGAAATCCTTCTGCTTCTTCTGGAGTTTAGGTCTTACATGTCCCCTGAAGACCCATATTGTAAAGTTTTAGTCCCCATTGTGAAAGTATCAGGAGATGATAGAAGATTTAAAAGGTGGGTCTTACTGAGAGATCCAACTTATTTCATTTTGTTTTGATTTCCCATTCTTTCATCAGTGTTTCAATGTTTTCTATCAGCTTTCATGAATCTTTTTTTTTTCCTCAAGAAGTGTCTACATAGTGAACATGAAATTGAAATTGGACTCTTGATTCAATCTGAGAACACTTTTAATTTAGTGAGTTAAACAATATAATAATCATTGATAGGAAAATTATACTTAGCTTAAATTGTGTCATATTCTTATAAATTACACTTTCAGTTTATATATCTATCATGTATATTATAGATGCTCTCTTTAAAAATTGATATTGTGTATATTTGTTAGGGTCTGTAAACAAGTCAAGATGGCACCTGGCATTTTGCCAGAGGGAGTGGTTTGTGAAGTAATGCCAGCGAGCCATTAAGTGTGGAGATTCCTTATTGGTTGACTGCTGTATCTAGTTTATGTTAATTAAGATAAGCTGTGTGTAATGTATATATATCCCTCCTGTCCTACAATAAACGGCTCCCACTCCTGCTGTATCAATCTACACAAGTTGCTTGTCACCCCCTGGTTATTTTGCTGCAGCCAGACTGCGGCATATATTTACTTTTGCATGTACAACAAAATAAAAAGTTTATTCCAATGATTAAATTTATTATTAAAATGCCAATGATACTATTAGTCAAATTTTGTTTCATATATATATATATATTGCTCTATTATAATGAATAAAAAATATTATTTCTTCTCTCATTCTCAATTTTATCCAGTATCTGATTTTAGATATTGCTATTTGTACATATTAAATAATATGATTATATTACTTGATTTTCAGTTTAAATAACAACTCATTCAGTCAGATGAAGCAAGACATTATTTATGTTTGCTCTTGCTTTTTCTCCTTTGCAAGAAAACAATTACAGGTGTGTTATATTTACATGCCATAAATTTAGTTCCCTGGTAAATATTCATATGTGTATGTTTTTATGTATCTCATATACACTAACAGTATTTTTGCCAGTTTTTTTTTTTTTGGAGACATTTCTTGTTTAATTCTTCTTTTAAACTCTGGAAGTTTTGAAGTAGTCAAATAAAAATATTTTCTAAATTTTTATAATTTCACATTAAATTTAAAAGCTCAAAAATCCCTACAAATAATAATAGATAAGTTTGATTACATCTAATGTTAATCACTTTTTTGTTCCTGTGACAAAAATACCTGACTAGAACAACCTTGAGGAATAATAGTTTCTTTTGGGCTAATGGTTTCAGAGATCTCAGTACATGGTCAGCCACCACAGAAAAGCTGAAAAAAACAGAGAATCCATGAACAAAATATAATACCCAAGGGCATTCCCCCAGTGGCCTACTTCCCAGTCATTCCCCACAAACTTAAAGTCACCAACCAATAATCCAAATTATTACTAGTCTCCTCTAATGCTGACATTTTATATTACTAAGGGAAATCTGTCACAACTAACAAATATGCATTGAACAATTCTATTAGCTAAAATTCAGATATTATTAGAATTTTGTAAGTTTTCTAGTGATTAGTTTTTATTTTCCAATATCTATTCCAGAATACCACATCTTACCTCCTTAATTCCCTCTAACTGTGAATTTCTTCATCATGATGATTTGGATATGATAGGTCTTCCCCCCAAAGCTGTTGTTACTGCAGGATTAAGTGGAAGTAACATGACTTGAATATGAGAGCTCTAACCTAATTGGTCTATCCTAACATGAATGGACTGACTAGGTGGTAAATGTAAGCAGGTGGATGGAGGACACGGGTTATGGGGACTGTGCTCAAAAAGGGTACCTATTCCTCCTAGTTCCCTCAGACCCCCTGCACCCTGTCCCAACCAGTTATGAGTTGAACAGGTTTTCTCCACTGGGCCGTTCCCCCATGATGTGCTGCTTCACCTCAGGATGAGAGCAATGGAGTTGGCACTCTGTGGACTGAGCCTCTGAAACCATTAGCCCCAAATAAAGACTTTGTCCTCTAATTTAAAAACCTACTTAAAACACTCAGTCTTTGTTTTCAAGAACCTAAACTCTGAAGAGCAATAGCCATATATATTGGAGAATTCCCATAAATTTGGGTTTGAGGAATATTTTTCTCATGATTTGCCTATAGCTATGAAAATTGGGAAGCATATCACAAAAAGTAAAGGACTTTTTATTGCATCTTATCAGCATGTACATTATGTCAAAATAATTTATCATGAGTTATATTACTTTTTAATCATTTGGTAAGACAGTGTTTGTTGTTGTTTCCAAAGTTGAAACAGATTTTTTTCCTTTCTCTACTCTCTGGTAGAGTTCCACTCACACTCAAGGGGAGTAAATGTCCTAGTCAATCTCCTGAGTAGTTGTCCAAACACATTTTTCAGGATTTTCTGTAAGGAATAGATATCCTTTTATCTCCATTTATTTACTTTCTCTTTCATTTATTTGTAACAAAACAGACTCATGTAATTTAGTTTCCAATCCTGGGTTATAATCTTAGACTACCTTATTTATTTGTTTATTTAGTTAGCTCAAAATTCTTCAGAATTTGCCACTGGGAGCTTTTCAAATGGCTGCTCTGTCCCTTTGATGTGTCCTCATCCTTCACTCCTTGGACTACTCTCTTGTTTTCTTCCACTACAGGGTGTTACAGTTTTAACTTGTATTTTTGCCTTCCTAGACCCTATATTGGTTATATTTTTTTTCAAAAAATTATGAAAATTTTTTTCATAAAAATATTTTTTCATAAAAATATGTTTTCTAATTTTAGAGAGATATTAAAAAAGGATTAGGTTTCAACATCTGATCTCTGGGTTTGCCCTTTGAGCACTTTATGAAATATTCACAGATGGCCTGGTTTGTGTCATCTCAACTTTGGCTAGAAATCCCAATAGTTATAGGTTGGTATTAAAATTATTATTTTTTTAATTTTGGAGATTATATTAGATGTGCTTTTCTGCTCAGATTGCCACAAGAAGATACCATAGACTAGGAGGTTTATAAAAACAGAAATATGCTTTCTCACATTTTTGGGGACTAAGTCCAAGACCAAGGTGCTAACAGGGCTGATTTCTCCTGGCGCCCCTCTTGGGTTTGTAAACGTTTCACTATATTCTCACATGCCTTTCTTTTGTGCATTCACAGATAGAATCAGGGAAAGAATCTCTTGTGTAAACTAGTCTTGTAGGTTAGGATCCCACCCTTATGAACTTACTTAACTTCATCTTAAAGGCTCTAGTTCCAATTATATTCACATGGGGATTATACTGTTAAATGCAAATGTTGGGTAACACAGTGAGTCTATAAAAATAGAAAAAAAGCATTAGGAGTTGAAGGTAAGGTGATTTTGCATGAGGACCTTTATACATTAAACATTGCTTGACATATAATGAATAATTGTAGCTTTTAGATTTTTTTTAACTTTTTAGAAAAATTTCCTTAGATGTATTAGTCTGCTTTAGAAAATCGAACACATGGCTGAAAATCCCACAGTATCTACATTTAGGCCTCTGATATTACTTTAAAATGAATCAATACCAGAGTTGTTTCTAATTAATTGAAAGGACCAAGTTACCTCTCCCTTCTTTGTCTATGCATGCAGTGTGCTCTCTGAAATACCAGGAGAATGCAGGTAAGAGAAGTTCTAAATTCAATATAAATATAATCAGTTCTCCTTTCACTCTAATTTTTTCACTAGATTTTCCAGTTAAGTTAAAACAAACAAGTAGATGCTTTATTAATAATTTTATGAGTGCTTTTGTAAAATCTTACAAAAAAATTTTGGCAACAAATCAAAGGAAATGAACAGATAATGAGACAAGCAGATGCACACAACAATAAAAGCAATCAGTGCTGATTCTATTTTTGCATGTTGGTCCTTGGTGACTTGTCTGTGGAGTCTGATGATTAGTGTCTCAGGAAAACGATTTAGAGAAATCAGTGCTCCATTTATTTTCTGTATGTGTTTTCAGGAGTTGGAGCAATTGCTAAAACTGTAAGTGACAATGAGATAACTCTGTAAAATATACAAATTTTGTGTTTTATTTAAATATCTCAAATATTGTACTGTGTGGAAGATACATCAATAAACTTATTATATTGGAAAAATCATAAACTTTTAAAAACTAGGATTTTTAAAATAGTTCAGTGACACCTAATAGATTGTTAGTTATATATAATATGTTAGGTATACATAATATGGGTACATAGAACTAGTACTTGTAATGTATTATTATTCATTTTTCTATCTTGTTTTTCTTAATTTATTGTTAAACACATTTAAATATTTCTATCTATCTGCATTTTCAATTGACCATAAAGGAACATCACCCAAATGTAACTGAAATATTTGTTTTAATATCTAAGTTGCTCTCTCTTTTCCCCCTACTAAAATAGCTCTTGATTTATTGTGATTCTTGGATACTTACAAGAAACATATAAGACAAATTAAATATTGATTTCCCAGTTATATAGTGCAATATTTTATGGGCTTATACCAAATAAAGTACCAACCACTAAGACATGCTCTGTAGATGTAAATTGCTATATCTTCTTACTCTGGAGTTAAAATAGACAAATAATTTTAACCCTGATTAGCTTATATCATACCATTTACTGTTTTTGTTGTTGTTGTTGTTGATGTTGTTATTCTTTGTTTGTTTTCCTACTATAGTCAAGAACTACAATATTGTTGATAAATCAGGGTTTCCCTTAGCAAAGTCAATGTTCTGTTATTTTTAAACAAAATTTGATGGCTTTTTAAAATATGGCAGTATATAATTGGCCCACCAATCATGTGTTCCACATTTGCTTATTTGACCAACTACAGATTGAAATTTTTTTTAAAAAAATTGTGTGTGGGGCTCAGGATATATAGCTCAGTTGGTAGAGTGCTTGCCTTGCATGCACAAGGCCCTGGGTTTAATAACTAGCATCACAAAAATAAAAAATAAAAATGTGCCTGTACTGAATGTAAACACAGATTTTTTTCTTGTCTTTCTCTAAACAGTTTAAGAAATATTTACATGGGCATTTACATAGAATTAAATACTATAAATGATCTAGAGTTGGATGATTTAAAGTATGATGGAAGGTGTGCACAGACTGAAGGCAAAAGCCATGTCATTTTATATAAAGTGTCTACAAGTTTCAGAGTTTTTAGGGGTCCCAGATCCAAATTTCTTAGAATTCCAAGGAATGACTCCATGTTCTAAAGTTGTCATAATATTAAGAATTTTGAATGAATAAAAATGGACATTTTAATTTAGTAACTACCTGTCTTTCCTACTATAATTCCAAAACTTATAAGTTTCATACAAGTATGCAGGATAGTTTTACAAATGTATTGGGATTGACAATAAACAGGTAAATAAAAAAAAGTATGACCTCATATTCCATTATCTTTAATTTGGTATTCTAGAATTTATTTTGAAATAGACTTTCATCCAGTTTTATGTCTCATTGGACTACAGTTTAGACACTTTTCTATCAATGATTAATTAAGTTTATCTTAAAAACCAGCCTTGAAAACTTAACCACTATCAATTAATCACTTCCTCTATCTTGTATGTTTTATAATATATTATTAAAGTCATTGTGATAGTTCACAATGGTCATATGAGCGGGTACCATAATTTTTAATCTATTGATAATTTATATGCATTATTTATATATTCATATATAAATATCACAAGACTCACAATGGGTGTAGGAAGAGTAAAGGGTTTTGAAATACAAAAGAAATAAAGGGTTCAGGGAAATACCACAGGAATGTCTTTAAGGCCTAGAGATTGTTTATTGAATTAAAGTTCCCTTTACATTGAATTTAAGTGTTTTTTAAAGTCACATTCAGACATTACCAGTTTATACAGCCCCCACTATTTTTCCTATTTGGGGAATTCATTTTGCTTTAAATCTTCTCTGTTAAAGAAATGATGCTACATATTTTGGGAGATCAAATATATAGCATAATATTTTCTTTCATCAAATTTAAAAAATTCCAAACTACTTTGGTAAGATCATATATTTCACAATACATTGCAAGTTGAAGATATGATAAATAAATGTATTGAGCTTATCATTTGTCAGGCATTATCTTAAACATTTTATTTCTAGGAATGCACTTAAAATGTCCTATACAATTTAAAAAATACACTAAGTAAAAAATGCAGTATATAAGCTCAACAAACTATACATGTATATGTATAATGTAAAATACATATTATATATAATACATATATATAATATATATGCATACATATATAAATATAGTACATATTAGCTAGATAGCCATATAGTAGTGTCACAGGTTTCTTTCCACCAGAATCCCAGAATTACTTAGTTAGATTCCAATGTGCTTTATTCGTTATTTAAGTTAATTTACTCTAAATTTATTTTATTCTACTTTACAGTCTACTGCCTGACATATGATTAATATTTAGTATACAGTTTATTCACTAGATTATGTCTAAACACTTAAATTAATTGTTGTATTAGTCATATTATGTATTTTCTTGCCAAATATTTTTCTTAGTGACTATAGATTCAAATCAAAATTCCTTACACAATTCCTATAACTGTTAAAATGCATTAATTTATATTTCAGTCTTATTTTCTATCTAATTCCTAGGGATAAAAATTAATAATTTAGTGAGAAAAAATAATAATTTGGTGGACAAGTGAACTAAAACTTACAAATTATTTTTTTTTAAAGAGAGAGAGAGAGAGAGAGAGAGAGAGAGAGAATTTTTTTAACATTTATTTTTTAGTTCTCGGTGGACACAACATCTTTGTTTGTATGTGGTGCTGAGGATCGAACCCGGGCCGCACGCATACCAGGCGAGCGCGCTACCGCTTGAGCCACATCCCCGGCCAAAACTTACAAATTATTAACTATGAGTTTCAACTTCTACCCATGAACTAATACACAACTTATCGTCCAACTGTAGCTAACTAAAAAAGTGGTTAAAATGTATGAAGAAACTGATGTTAAACACTGAGCGGTAAAGACCAGTGGATTTTTCTGTAATCTCTGAAATAAATGAAATGAAGGAAGTGAGCACTGAGATTCTAGCATCTTCCTTCAGCAAACAATTTCCATTCTTCAGAGTAGGAAGAGTCAGACAGTCTCATTGAGAAGAGAAGACAAAGATTTGGGCCTACTTTTTCCTCTATTAGGTGCAGGGTCTCTGGACTAATTCCCAGTCTTTGATCCACTTTGAGTTGAGTTTTTGCATGGGGAGAAATCGGGGTTTAGTTTAATTTTACTGCATATGGATTTCCAGTTCTTCCAGCATCATTTGTTGAAGAGGCTATCTTTTCTCCACAGTATGTTTTTGGCTTCTTTGTCTAGTATGAGATAACTATATTTATGTGGGTTTGTCTCTGTCTCCTTTATTCTGTACCATTGGTCCACATGTCTATTTTGGTGTCAATACCTTGCTGTTTTTGTTACTATAGCTTTGTAGTATAGTTTAAGGTCTGGTATTGTGATGCTTCCTGCTTCACTCTTCTTGCTAAGGATGGCTTTGGCTATTCTGGGTCTTTTATGTTTCCAAATGAATTAAGACAAGAGCCTGGAAATTAAGTCAGCTACAGGAAAAAAAAATACACTTTTGCAGAGCATTAGCTCTAGAAATCAGCACAGAGGTACATGTAGATGGTATACTCAATATTAATCAAAGAATAGACTATGTAACTCTATTTGGCTTTAAAAAAAAAAACAACTACCAAACAATTATACAATAAAAATTCACATTGGGAGTTATTTGACTTATTTAAAAGAGTGGAGACAACATTAAGAATAAATGGAGTGTTCAAGAGGGACACCAGAAGGAAATGAAATCAATGCCTCATAAAGAAACCTGCATTCCCATGTATTCACAATTGCCAAGTTACTGACACAACCTAAAGTTTGGTCAGTTGAAGAAAGGATAATGAAACTATGTGTGTATACACACACACACACACACACACACACACACACTCCTTAAACAGGAGGAGAATCTGCCATTTGCCACCACAACATGGGTAGAACTGGAGAACATTATGCTAAGTGAAATAAGATAGAGACAGAAAGAAAGAGATAGAAAGAAAAATGTCATATATTCTTATTTATTTGTTGAGTCTTAAAAAACAAAGGAAAGAAAAACACTGGTCGAATATGCAAAAAGTACATAAGGGATATAAGGCAAAGGGAGGAGAGGGAAGTTATATTATTATAGAGAAAAAAGGGCAAGAATAATAGAACATTTCTCATTGCAAGCAAAAAGAGAGAACTATTTAAGGATTTAAAAAAATTAGAAAGAAAACAAGCTAGAATACCAGAATTCTTCATTCTATGACAGTTTTCTTCTTCAAATAAAAGGAAAACAATTTTTCTTATCTAGAAAGCCTAAAAAAATTTGCATCACAGTGGATCACACTGCAATAAACATTTAAGGAAATCTTTATGTAAAACGAAAAGAATACAATTCAGGAATTTGAATCTGTATAAATCAAGGAAGAACATTAGAGAAATGATGAATGAAGATGAAATAAACCTTTTATTTTGTTAATGGGATTTAAAATATAACTGTTTATTTTAAAATAATAATATTAAATATTTATTATATATGTGCTTGTACAAATATGGCATATTAAGTCCCACTGTTATGTATAATTATAATGCATGAAAAATTTATAAAATGATAAACACATAAAAAGATTCAAAAATGTAACGTTAAACTTCACAAATGCAGAATTATTTGGTGATACTAGCATGTGGCAATGAAAAGAATAGCAGCAGTGTTGTAGAAATGGGAGAGAGAAACTGGGAATACCCTTATAAAGTAACTGTTATATGAGAAATAGCATGAGGGTATTTGAAGATGGAATTAAATAAGTTATAATTACATACTGGAAACTCTAGGGAAACCACTAAAATTTTTAAAATAAAGTATATATGATATGATAACAAAAAATATAAAGAAGAAACAAATGCTCAATTAAAATCAGAAATGGTAGAAAAAGTTGGGGGGAAGGAACAGAAAAACAAATTTAATGAACAGAAAACAGTGACAATCATGGTATCTATTAGTCTAACTATATATGTAATCACTCAAATTGTGAATGATATATATATATACAATTAAAAGAGAGAAATTAAACAGAAAACGCTCACTTTTTTAATAAAGAGAACAACTTAAATACAAATACACTTCCAAATATAAGACTGAGATACTTTAAAAATAAAGTGAGGGATAACAGCATAAAAGGGGGTCTTATAAATATACTAACTTATATGGCATTTCACTTGACTACAAAGCATCAAATAAAAAGAAAAAAATTAATAAATTATATGGAAAAAGACAAACCCTCTATTGAGTGGGTTGGAGATGTGAATTTTCTTGCAGTGATTTATGAACAAGCTGACATAAAATAAGTAAGGATATAGTTGACCTAAAGAACACTACAATTAGCTGGGTGCAGTGGTGCATGCCTGTGATCCCAGCAGCTTGGGAGCCTGAGGCAGGAGGATCATGAGTTCAGAGCCAGCCTCAGCAAAAGCAAGGTGCTAAACAACTCAGTGAGACCCTGTCTGTATATAAAATACAGAATAGGGCTGGGGATGTGGCTCAGGGGTCAAGTGCCCCCGAGTTCAACTCTCAGCATGCCCCCCCCTGAAAAAAAGAACTAAAATTAACCTAATTTAATTGATATATTTTAAATATTTCATCCTGACAACAGTAGAATATGCACTGTTCTGAAGCTCCCATGGAACTCACCAATTAGATAACATTCTTGGCTATAGTCTACTTTAGTTAAGAAGAAAAAAATTTATACCAAATATGCTCTCAGTTCTAAAAGTAATTTAGAAAAAGAAGGAATGCATAAAATAAATAATGTAAAATTTTATATGGAGAAACAAGAAAAAATGAAGGTCAAAAAAAGAATGGAAAAACAAGAATTAAAAAATATTAGAGGCTGGACTATGGATGCAGATATGTGCATTTGAGCATGACTGGCCCAGGAGGCTGTGTCCTTGACTGCAACCCCCTTCAGAGCCTGCAAGGCCTGGGCTGTGGGAAAATCAGACATGGGGAGAATAAGTTTCCCCACAAGGCTTGCCAGATGATGCCTATTCTCAGTCCTAAAATTAACAATTCAAAATCTATTAAAAGGAAGATAGAAAAGTAGGGATTAATTGACAAGAAAGAGACCAAATCAAACATTTAGAAACACTATTCAAAAAGAAAAAAAGAAAAAAAAAAAAAAAAAAACCTCTGGCAAAACTATTCATTACTGTTTTGCCATTATTTTGTGTTTTTGCCATAGCAATGGACCAAAATGCACAACATTACAAATTAATATAATGTTCTCTCTCTCTTTCTCTCTTTGTGTATACACATACACACACACACACACACACACACACACAGAGTCAATTGGCAGTAGGCTTTCTAAGATACAATAGTGTAAAACTTGGTTAAAAAAACTTAAAAATTGATCAAATCCCTTTCAAACATACATATTATAAAAATGTGACTGTAAGGAAATAAAAAATCTGGATTGTCCCATATCCCCACAAAATTGAATCCATTAAAAAATTTAGCAGAAGGGAAAGATAAGGCACACATTATTTAACTGATATATTTTACCAAATATTTAATGTAAAGACTTGAAAAGTATACAAAATGCAGTAGATATTAAAACAAGAAGGAACCATCTCAACTAATTTTGTAAAAACTAATCTAATATTGCTAGAAAATAAATTAAGGTAAAAGAGTAAATAAAATTAAAGTTATAATTCAACATAATAACTGATGCAAAAATGCTATCTCATATGTATAAAAATGAGAAAATAATATGACCAGAGTAGGATGTCTTATAAATAAGAACAAAATGTTAATGCAATATTATAAAATTAGTTAGCAATTTGATTAACATAAAATATAAAAAAATGTTTGAAAGCATTGTAAAAAAAAAAAAAAAGAATGAAAAGAGAGCAATTTCAAAATAGCAAACATTTGCTCCATGCCCCATTGCTATACTAGATTCTGTTAAAGATACAAAAGAAATCCTGTATGCAGTTCTTGTCTGCTGAGAGCTTATATCATATAAAATAATTGAAGGATATTATAAGACCAAAAGAATAGTGCTAAAATGTGTGCTATGCATGCAATGGAAAATCTGGCAGATGTGGGCTGAGTGGAGGACAGTATGGTTCATGAGGGAGGGAGCTGGAGTTGAGAGCAGATTTGACAGAGGATATGACTGAAAGAGGAGGGCATTCCATTCAGTGAACTGCATATGCAAGGAATTGGAAGTAGGAAACCCACAAAAAGATAGAGTATAATTTTCTTTTTTAAAATTCCAAAATGGAAAGCTGATTTATGTTAGATAATTTAAACCAAAAAATAAAAATAAAACAAAATAAAAATATATATATATATATATATATATAAAATATGATCATCTTAATGTCAAATACAAGAAAAGTTCAGATCCATTCCTGATTAAAAATATAAAATAAATGTTTTTTTTTAATTCAGTAATAGAAAGGGATTCTTGGAATCTTAAGAATATCTATGAAAACCAGCCATAAACATCATACTTATTGATGGGATATTTAGAACATTTCTGTATGAACAGTTACAAAACAAAGATACATGCTATTATCACCTTTTCTATTCAGTATTGTTCTACAATAATTATGCATTGTTGCAATCATACCAGAAAAATTAGCATCTGAATTTTATACAGATTGTTAAACACAGTGTGACTTAGGGACAATGGGAGCTCTCATGTCATCAGTCTGTTTGGCACAGTGTGATGGCTGTTGCCACAAGAGAAAGGAAGGGAGGGAGCAAAGATGAAACAACTAGGAGGCCAGACAAGATTTCAGAGGCATCATTCAACTTCTTAAATCAGATGATAAATATGCTAGGGTTAAAATTTGTTGTTTAATCACAAACAGAAGTTATCTGTACATTTGTATCAATAACAGATTCCATAAGAAATTTTTACAGTGGACCAAAATGCAAAAATGACTTTAGAGTCATTCAATGCCCAGTTCAGGACATACTTCCATAGGATTATATGGTTTAAAATGATAATTTAATTCCACTATTATTCTCTCATAACATTTCATTCAAAGTAATCCAACTTTCCATATACCTGAATATCTTTACCTGTCCATTAGCTGGTATCTGAATATTGTAGATCCCATAACAGGATTTGAACTAAGTTATTACTGCGGCAGTCCGGCTGCAACAAAATAACTGGGGGGGTGGGGGGGTGGGAGAGGGGGGTGACGAGCAACTTGTGTACATTGATACAGCAGGAGTGGGAGCCGTTTTTTTGTAGGACCTGAGGGGTATTAATACATTCCACACAGCTTATCTTAATTAACGTAAACTAGATATAGCAGTCAACCAATAAGAATCTCCACACTTAATGGCTCACTGGCACCACCTCACAAACCACTCCCCCTGGCAAAATACCAGGCGCCATCCTGACTTGTTTACAGACTCTAACAATTACAGTCAGAATTAGAGAATGGCAGTATAGAAAAAGAAGGAATGCATAAAATAAATACTATATTTATACTATATTTAGTATTCCTATACTCTGTAAGTACTGATTTTTTCATCTTACTCTGAGTAAATTCTTTAGAACTTAGTAATCATTCCTTCAAAAAATAGTGCTTTTGTCTTAAATTGCAGTTTGTAAGGCTAAAGGAGTAAAAATAGGTCAAGGGATGTGTAAATTGCCTTAACACAACCTTAAAATTAAGCCAATGGGTTCACTAAAATGCATTAATATTTGAAAATACTTTAAAGTTGTTTTGCCATGTATTACTAAATTTTAAACTGAGACTCCTATGAATTAGCTCATTATTTAATCTGAGATCCTTGTCTAAAAACAAGCATCTTCATTACATATTCAAGTAATTACTGTGACATTAAAACAATTTAAGTGAAAATAATGTCCACTTTTATAAGGTACAGAAGCAGCATGTTCTTATAGTAGTCATTATATTTAAATTCAATTCTTCTTGACATTCCACAGAGATTAAAATTAAAAAAAAAAAACAGCCATAGCATTTCTGTAATTTTCTGTACATCTGTGACAACACACTGCCCTCTTTTGAACAAAAGCAGCTAACTGTTAGGGAAATAGAGTTTCTGCAAAGCAAACTCAGAATGCTCAGACTAAAATGAAATTGTAAACAAAGACATTTAGCTTTCCTGTTTTGCAAGGTTTAAATAATGATGAATTGATTTCACTTTCTTCAAATAAACTTTTTTGAATGTGTGTAATTACTGGCTTACTTTCATAATCATTTTTGGTGGCCTTTGAATACTGATTGCTGTCCAAAAAATGATTATGCATATGGAAACCCTTATAATCAATAAATCTATTAATTATAGTAATTGACGTAAATCCTAATGGTCTACAGCTCACCTAAAGTTATTTGTGACCATTTTATTATTTGCTCTTATTCACCTCTACAAATGCTTTGTTCTTACCAGAAGTGTACTCATAGTTTAACCACAGGGCTGCTACAATAAACCTGACAGTGTGAAGTACACTGTAGATAGAAGTTTATGAGACAGTCTCCAGATGGCTACCTAAAATTTATTTCTTGACTGCCAAAGGTATATTAACTTTTTTCTTTTTCTGTAACCTTTGGAAATTCTAACTCAAAAGATTAAATACAGATTACAACATTTAAAAAGGAAATTTTATAATGGTCAAAGTAACTTTTAATAGACTGAGACTGAGTCTAAAGATTGATTCTCTGTGGATTTTGTTATATATATTTTAATCACTAATTCATTAAGTACAAATAGTTGAATACAGAATGAGGCAGTATTATAGTGAAAAATTTCTCCACAATCACTATTTTAAATAGATATGATACTTAGTGAAATTGACTTTAATGATGAATTTACTATTCACATGCATTAACTACTATTCTGTAATCCAAAAGCCTATTTCTCTGAGAATGATAGGAGAATTTCCTTCTGCCCTATGCATTTTGTCACCCCTGTAATGCATTTTGTACAAGCATATGCCTTGTATAAATGTCAAGTATAAATGACCCAATACAACAGATAAAATAAGAATGAAAAAATATTTCAATGTACAAAGAATATCATTAATCCTATTGAAAAGTAACAGGCATATTTAGTTCCTCAAGAGGATAGTCAAGATTCTTTCAATGGATTGGAAATTTCAACAAGTACCTGGATAATAAAAAGAAGATAGAGGGAGCTGGGGTTGAAACTCAGTAGTAGAGTGCCTGCCTAGCACATGTGAGGCACTGGATTTGATTCTCAGTACCACATATAAATAAAGGTCCATTGACAACTAAAAAAAATATTAAAATAAAATAAGAAGGAAGAGGATGTGAGCATGTGAAGCAGATGACAAACCACTAATAAAATATAGTGAAGAAGAAGCTTCAGAGGAAATGATAACAGAGAAGTTCCACTCAGAATGCCAAGGTCACATAGGAACTGGGGTGAGAACTGGGTCATTTGCCATGACCCCAAAAGCAGAATAGACTGAACTTATAAATTATTCCACTACAATTTGCTCACAGCTTTAAGAATGAAAAGCAAAACCAAATTGAACAACTTAACACCTGAAGAAAAAGCCCTAATGTGCATCGTTGACTGCACGGCCTATCTAAGGAAGGAGCAATGATTTCTCCTGAGAGACAATCCAAAATGACAATCTGAAATATACCTAGGTTAAACTGGAAAATGAATACATGAAAATTGTTTTTCCTTGAGATCCTAAGAACGCTTTCATCAAGTGCCAAAGTCTTTGATGAGGCCCCCTCTCTTTTGGGAGCACAAACACAACCAGGTAGCCCCACCAGCTACAAACCTATTTACACATGAGTCATCTGGAATCCTTGACATTTAGACTCAATTGCATATGTAATATTAAAGTATAACACATAATATCACTTTTTCCTTGACCAGGTTGCAAAGGACTGGATCCTTTTTGCATTGTTCTTCATACAGTACACATATTCCTACTGAGAGAACACTGCACTTTTAAGGCAGTAAATTAACCTCTTTACAGAATCTGCTTTCCTCTCTTTCACCCTGAATCCTGTCCTTCTCTGGGCCTTACCATGAGGGGATCCTCACTATTATCTTACCCAGCTAGGAAACTATCTTTGTCTGCCTCAGACTTTTAATATTCCATGGAGAACCCTGACCTAATATTTATTGAGGAATCATGCCTCAAAAGTTGAATGTTAATAAAAAATAATATGCTATCACTCATTAAAATTCTCCTTCATTATATAACCCTAAACTTGAGGTAAGTTCAGTTGAGATGGCAGAAATTATTGCATATGGTAGAACTTGTAAACCAGTCAACATCATAGAATATATATATAGATGCCAATAATAAATATGCTTTTGGAGTAGTATGTGGCCTTTCTATTTTTTTGGAAATAAAGGATTTTTCTTTCTTCCACTGAAACTCCAAGTAGGAAATAAAATTTTTAAAGAACTTTAAGAGTCACTTCTATTTCCATTATAAAAGTTAATGTACACACGCAGACACACACACACACACACACACACACACACACACACACATACACACAAACAATATGGGCATTAAAGAAAAAGCTTTAACCCATTAGAATGCTAAACAAGCAGCAAACAGCCTATTCAATATAAATCACAATTAAACAGAAGATAAATATTTGCAATGATACAAAAAGGTCATTATAAAATGGCAGTTTTTTTCTTTTTTATTAAGAGAGAGAGAGAGAGAGGATTTTTTAATATTTATTTTTTCGTTTTGGGGGGACACAACGTCTTTATTTTTTCATTTCTATGTGGTGCTGAGGATTGATCCCATTGCCCCGCGAATGCCAGGAGAGTGCATTGCCGCTTGAGCCAGGTCCCGAGCCCCCAAAATAGCAATTTTTAACTAATGATTTTGAAAGAATGATGGAAAAATAATTTTGGTTTTACTCTTAATCCCTATGATCTCTGATATCCCATGATCACTGCCTCTTGGCACCAAATTATTTCAAGTGTATATGTCCTAAATTAAACAATAAATTATAGTACAGAAAATTATTTACTGGACTAAAACAACATAGGAGGGGGACATTATAGAGACAGCTGAGATTATTTTCAAGTTATGTGTGATATATAAACTACCTGTTCCTATAAAAATGTTAAAAGTAATACAGAGCAAGAAACCAAAGACACAATTGGACATTTGGATATCTCCAGATAGAATATAATTAGTTTTCTCTCCATAGGATGGAATATATATTAATTACTTAATATTTATTTCAGGATGGACTGAAGCCTTCTGAAAAGCCACAGCTTTTGCAGTTACTATAAAGCTACTTGAGTTTCTGTTTCCAACCTTTGAACATACCAATTTTCATGTAAGGGGACTGAAACACATACCTTAATGGAACCATTATAAAATAGCTCTTTAAGGAGATATCCTTTCTCAAAATACATACGATGCATAACACTCACAATATTCTGGATGACTGAAAGAGCCTAATGTACATACATACCCAAATTGGTAAGATTCTAGAAACTCCTTCACTCTCTTGTTGAAGCATTCTCTCCTATTTTTACACTTGCTCACCCATTGCCTCAGATAGACATTAGTCATCTCTCCATGAACTGAAGACTGAGGCACATATATCTTATGTAATACACTTGCTGAATTAAAATATCCATCTTTCTGAATCAAAGGAAACATAATGTTTCAATTACTTTAAGGTCATAAAGTATAAATTGCATTTGATTTTTAGTGTTATATATCTAGATTTAGTATAATAATTAACTCTACAAAAACTCTGTAAACTTTCACTAAAATTAGATTTCATGTTATTGTTTTAAAAGTAACCCAGAAAAATTTTCATATGTATCTTTTGTTAATTTTCTAATATATAAATCACATATAAAATCTAATGAAGCTGGATATAATGGTCTAAAATGCTTTAGGTAAAATAGACTGTTATTTTGCTGTTATTGTTGTTGTTGTTGTTTCTTGATATACATATACAGTAGAGTGTATTTTGACATATTCTAATAAAGTATAACTTATTCTAATTAGGATCCCAGTCTTGTGGTTGTACATGATATGGAGATTCACTGTGGTGTATTCATATATGTACATAGGAAAGTTACAGTTATCTTAATGACAATAGTGGTCATTATATTTAATAAGTAGCATTTTATCATCTAAAATTACAAATAATGACAACTTAAGTATTGTTCCACAGCTTATTTATTACAATTAGACATTAGAGAATGTGACTATCTCACTTTCTTAAAATGACACTTATACTTGGAATACACAACAATTATTCTAACAAAACATTATAAGTGAAGAAATTGTATTTTAATTAAAATCATACAATTTTGTTTGAATGCAACATCTAATATTTGCATAATATATTATTTAATATAATAGAAATATCAAAAAAACTAGATTTATTTTATCAGGTCTGGCAACAATGATTAATTCTTGAGAGCGGAGGTGTTGATGGGAGTCTCTTAAGTTAATTTAGCTACTTTAATTTACCTTTGTTCTTTGGAGTTCTGTGCAGTTGTTCCACTTATTTTTTTCTTCTATTAAAATAAAACTAAAATATAAAGTAAGGATATTTGAGCTAAGCACATGACGTATCTTTTTCCATATGAAACTAGTGTTTTAGTGATATGATTTCTCTCATTCTTATTTTAATATATCGATCATCCAGAGTTGTCTACTATGAATAATTTTAGCTTTACTGAATGGTGGTAATTTTATGCTTCTTGAACCATAATACAACAGTAAACATTTTATTTTAAATTTTGAAGGCACTACTTTAAAATGCTAAATAAAAAGTCTGTAAGAGTACATTCAAGTCATAGAAAGTTAATCAATGGTTATTATATTTGGAATGATTATCTCAGAAAGTTTTATAAACCTACTGAAATATATTTTTCTAGAATAAACATTGTATTCTCTTTTAGTTGCATGGTTTCAGCATTTACATATTTGGGGAGCTATTAAATTTATAGAAGTTGGCTTGCTCATCTGCCGCCTTCCAGAGGGTATTAAATATATTAACACATCTAAAACTCTTACTGCAGTGACTGGCCCATAATGGCCATTCAGTACATAGAAACCATTATTAAAATTACTCACTCATTTGTAACTTAGAATGCACCAAGGCCTGAGTATAATAGAGCAATTTTGCCTTCATTTTCCTTTCACCATCATGCACACATTTCTACTGCAACAGTCTCAAAATGGCATCATATTCAGAGGTTATTTTAAACTGCAAGATACTCATCGTTTCACTTCTAAAATTGTCAGGTCTTTTATTTCTCCTCTGGGTTAACAGTTAATGAAGATTCCCAGCAGAGTGTTAAGGTAGCAATTACAGCAGAATTTTTGAGCAATAGGAGCTTAGTTGAAAAGCAAATTCTATCTTAATCAAAGCCCCATAGAGAAAGAGAAGGCAAAGGATAATGCAGTGGCTACCATGGTTGACAATTTGTGATGAAAAAATCTAACACTGCTGGTTTTACAGTCCTAATATTGTTCCCAGAAATTGTGTGTGTGTGTGTGTGTGTGTGTGTGTGTCTCCATTCTTAGGTTTTGTACCTGCTCTGTTCTTGGGATATGACCTACTTTATATTTGAATAAAAGGAGCTGGATAAGATTCTTTTTTAGTTGTTTTCATTTGTCTAATTATTAAAGTGAATATGTCACTGTATGCAATTTCTAGACACTGGATGATGCAATTAAAGAGTAAAACAAAAGTGTATATTGCATTTTTTAAATGGGATGCTTATTCCAGCTAAAAGTAAGTTCATATCAATGTGTATGTTCATATTTTGGTTACATTTATATAGGTCAAGTAATTCTCACTTCGAGCTTCCAGATGAATAAACCAACATCCATCAATTAAATAGCTTCCCAGAGATCTGAATGACAAAAATATTATAGCAGGAAACTGAACTGATTCTGACTTTGAAATATTATCAGAATTGTTTTTTTCAAAAGGAAAATCATAATAATAATGATAATAATAATAAACGATAATGAGAAGGAAATTTAAACGAACTTTAATGAAACAAAATAGCTTCTGCATTACTCAGAAGTATCACTCTCAGGGCAAATGTTGGATAAACTTCAGCATATTGACCATTCATGGAGATACTAGCATTTTACATTAAAAGTCAAAATAGTTTACTTTACAATGAGATGGTGGCAAGCAAGTAATCTTGCTGAAAGTTGCAAAGCAACTATCATAAACTACTTGGGAGTCTCTACTTTCAACCAATATCTGCAGGAAGGGATGCAATCTATTTTTATGATACTTTCAATAAATTGATTTAACATTTTAAAAAGTCTCTTTTACAAAATGCAAAAGGCATTTCATGATATTGAAAAAGTTTCCATGATTCCAATGTGGAAGTATATAATGCTTACATAAAATTCATATCTGAATAAAGTCTTCATGGAGTATCTGGAGAAGGGTTCCATAGTATGAAATGTGGGTTGATGAAAGTTTTATTCATTAGGCTTTTTTTAATTGATTATGCTAATTAATTAAAATTAGATCAGGTTCAGTGAATTTTACATGATGATATGATTGCTCAGGAATAGTTTGGGTTGGAACTCACCTTCCTTGCTTCTTTTTTTTTACTAGCTGTTTCTTCAAAACACTCATATCATTTGTGTTTCAGTTGGTCACTGAAAGCTAATTCATTAAACTGGATATATGCAACACAATACTAATTTATAAGCTTTCACTTAGAAAATATTCAATTGAATATTCAAGGTTATTCAATTTTTTAATTTAATATTGAGAGATAGAGCTTATTGTTGAGATATTTTCTTTATCTATTTGTTAAATTGTATTATTTCCAGGTATTAATTTTCTAATATCTGGCAACAACTGAAAAGCAACCAAATTAATAATGCTAAGTGAAACAAGACAGAAAATAAAAGGTTGGATGTTCCTCAGATATGAGAAAACTAGTCTAAAATAGGGCGGGGGGGGATTCTATCAAATAAAAAAAAGATCATGGTAGTAGATGGGGATTTGAGGGGGAGGGAGGAGGGACAGGATGAGATAAGGGAAAAGCGGAGGAAGGGATCCTATGTACATATACTACAATGAATCTCACTATTATGTAAGTCCACAAGACACTGATTTAAGAAAGAAAAAAAGTAAGTAAATAGCAGAAAAATCAGTAAAGTAGAGGAAAGGGAACAGGGGGAAGGATAAGGAGGAGAGTAAAGGTAAATACCAGGGACTGAATTAGAGCGAATCATATTCCATCTATTTATAATATGTCAAAATGAATCCTAGTGTTATGTATAACTAATATTATCCAATAGAAACGGGAAAATAAATAAAGAACTTAAGTAAACATTTCTCCAAAGACAATATACATTTAATTAATAAATGCAGCAAGAGATGCCCCAAATCACTAGCAGTTAAGGGAATGTAGAGCAAAACCACAATGAGGTATCACCTGGCTTTCCTTAGGATAGCTATCACTAAACAAAAGAAGACAAAAAAACAAGCTGAAAACAAAGTAAGTGTAGAGGAAGAAGTGGAGAAATTGGAACCGTCGTGCATTGTTGGTGAGACTTTATGATGGTATAGCTACTATGGAAAAAACATTGATGATTCCTCAAATAGTAAACGTAGCATTCCCATGATCCAGCAATTCTGCTTGTGGGTATAAATCCCCAAAAAGTGAAAATAGGAACTTGAGCCCCTGTTTACACACACATGCTCATAGCAGCCTTGTTACCAAGAGACAAAAGGTGCAGACACCCAAGTGTGCACTGATGAGTGGATGAATGAACAAAATGTGATATATTCATACAAGGGGATATGGATTCAATCTTAAAAACACATTCTAACACATGCTACAACACAGGTGGACCTTGAAGATATTATGCTAAGTGAATCAATCCAGGCACAAGAGAATAAATATCATGTTGTTTTAGACAGCCTTTTTGTTGCTGCAACCAAAAGACCTGACAAAGAATAATTTTAGAGGAAAAAAGTTAATTTGGCACTTAGGGTTTCAGAGGTCTCTGTTCATATACATTCAACTCCATTGCTCTGTGACCCAGGTGAGGTGGAACATCTTGGTGGAAGTATATGGCTTAGGAAAGCAGCTCAGGACATGACAATCAGGAAGCAGAGAGAGAGTTCTGCTCATCAGGAACCAAATATATATTCCAAAAGTGTGTCCTCAATGACCCTCCTCCAGCCATATCCTCCCTACCTACAGTTACCACCAAGTTATTCCCTATCAGCAGATTCATGACTGATTAGGTTAAGGCTCTCATAACCCAGTCATTTCACCTCCAAATTTTCTTGCATTGTTTCACATATGAGCTTTTAGGGGACACCTAGTAACTAAATCATAGCACATGTGCTTCATTTATATTCTGTTCCCTAGCGTAGACGAATTCTTAAAGACAGAGAGTAAAATGGTGGTTATCAGGGTCCAAAAAGAGAAATAAATTGGTAAATACAGTTTTAGTTGGAAAAGTTAAGATTCTAGAAATAAATGGTGGTAATGATTGCACAGCAATGTAAATATACTCAATGTCATAGATTTGTACACTTTTGAAAAGATTAAAATGTTGAATTTCATGTTATATATTGTTACCAGTGTACACACATATACATGCACACACACGCTGTGCATGTACATGACTCTACATGACTTGACTAGAGAAAAATTTTGTGGTGTCCCCAAACAATCTTTTGGGCTTTATTCTAGTAATCAGCAAAATTATTCCAAGGAAAAATATTTTATTTTACATGAAGAAATTACATGAGAGTATATAAGAAGGATTGTCCTATAAAGTCCCCAAAAGGGTCCCTTCAAAGTGTCTTGATTGTCACTTCCTAAAAACCATTTAAATGAGCATCAGCATCTTTATGAACTAAAGCAATTCGGATCTGTGCTGTTTTGTCCTTGCTTCAATATGTAATTAAATCTATATTTAGTTTCTTTCAGCTGTCCCCACTTTTGAATCAAATGAAATTTTCCACATGAATGATTCCTCAACTTAAATTGGATCCACTCAAAAATAATTCTTATCAGAAATAAACATTTAACACCACCTTACACAGAAGCACTAAAAATCAGTACTAAAAAAATAAGAATGTATATTGGAATTTAAATGGCCAATTCTTTTTGCAAATAACTTCATTCAACTATATTTTAAAAGTTTTTGCTTTGTCTATTAAAGATATCTGTACTCACTGGTTAGCACAGGAATTTGCCTAATGCTTTGCTTTTTTTATACATATTTCCATGATTGAAATACTTCAGTGGTTGTGGGTGCAAAATCTAATATACACTGATAGTGTAATCTTTCTCATTTTAGCTTCACAAAGTAATTGTCATGCTTTATCTTTTAAAGTTCACATCAGAATGAGAGGACTCAAGGAAGTCATTATAAAAAACATCAATGGGAAATGGTAAATCATGGGCCTAGAAGTTGAGAACTCTGAGTCTTCTTTCCATAAATCACCTGGGAGGACTTGATGGAGTATGGAAATATGCAAATGACTCAATGTGGCAGTGAAACTTCTTTGATGGGCAGAGCAGAGTTGAATAGGAAAGTGGAAATGTGATAACAAGTCCTCCTTTCTGGACACTTAGTGTAAAATCTTTTAAATATAAGAACTTGAGGATGACTCTTAAAGTCTCTCAGCCAATTCTATACAACTAGGGCAAATACACAGTTGGAAAATAACAAACCAGGTACACTCTCTCCTACCCCAGGGCTTTCATGCTATCCCTGCCTCAAATTTTCTAGACAGAGTGCCTTGTAAGAAGGAGCATGCAGGGAGAGAATATTTTTAGACACTTTCAATTAGGCCCTGGTTCAATCTGTGAAATGAGATAAGGCCCTGCTGTCAGAGTTGAGGAAATGGGACCCAGGAAAGGGTACTGTCCAGCACCAATAATCCTGGAGATGGAATCTGATACCAGCCTAAGACAACTGCCTCAGTGTCTTACTAGGTTAAATATTACCTGAGGCCCAAGATTAGAAGTACTGTTATAATAAACACAGAAAGTCAGAGGGAGTGAAAGATAATCAGTTTATAGGAAAATATTTTTTTTTCTTCAAAGCGTTTATTCCCCATTCAACTGTATTTCCAAGTCTGACAAAGTATATATTATACAGTGCAGAGGAAAAAAAAATGAGTGGCAAAGCTATGAAATAATTTTAGGCCTGACATTTCCTGCAGCTAACCCTGATGAGAGAAAAGCGAGTGAATGTGAACTTTCTATTTTCCCTGTCTCTGGAGGTCTGAGTGAGATTACAAAGGCATTAGGATAGATACCCACTCCCAGCAACAAGGCAGGACAACTTTAGAGAAAGCTGGTTTGTTAGGAAAAGCAAACACAAGTTTTGCTGTCATTTTGTATGTGTGCTGTCACTGGGCAACTTTCCTTTCTTCAGGAATACAAATTAGGAAGCATAGAAGTTTCCCACTGAGAGTATTCTCAGTTCTAGGGTGTGCCTCTGTCTCTTTTGTCTAAGATGAGAAAAGTATATTTTAACGCACTGAAGATTTCACTAATGTTATACCAGGAAGGGAAAAATGAACTAGCACAGTAGTATTTTTTAATTAATTAATGCAAGCATACCCTTATATAGTAGAGTAATGGTTCATAATTTGAGTGTAGATTATATATCCTAGTTATTTACAGATGCTGTTTCATGAAGTCTGTTTAAAAATTGGAATTTTAGCTTTTTTCCTCAAGTCCTTTATGATGTAGTTGTTTCATATAGCCTGCTTTGAGAAGTTCTAAAATAAATATCAATCAAATAACCCAGAGACAGCTATACAGAGATTACCCATGTAAGAACATGGCTTTGGGTTCCTGAAAGTCACTGTGGTACAAGTTTCTAAAATGAGCTTCCTATTCTACTCTCTCACCTTTGACACTTCTAGTTTTCTCCATTGTTCCTCAGATAAATCATGTGGAAGACGTGAATCCTTCCATTTGAAGAAATGTACAGTCCTCTGTAAGATTCTAATCATGAATATAAAACTTTAAAATGTTTTGCCCGTTATTTAATTCAAGTTTATTGAAAACTAATAATATAATGCATTCAATGCTGTCCTTAAGCTAGTTTAATTTAGAATATGGCCATTAACCATAAATTATGAGCAGGGTTTATTTTTCTTCTTTATTATTGTCAATATAACAAGCCACATACATACCTGAACTTTCTCACCCTGTTCAACTTCATTAAATAAATACTCCTCATCTCATTTTAAACTTCTGTTAGCAGACAAGTCGGAAATGACATGATTACGCATTCACTCTAAGACGTTCATGATTGCTACATGATCACTGGGTCATCTCTTACAAGGGAAATTGCAATCAGTAAGACAAAAATCATGCTAACTAAATTCTTATCACATTTTTCAGGTTTCAGTAGAAGGTTCCCAATTAAGATATTTGGGTTGTTTACATCTGGCAATATTTGCATTTGAGTTTGTGTGCTCTCACCTGATATAATGGAGGTCTGTTCTACTTATGTAATTAATTACAATTTGGACCAAGTTCATTAAAAAGATATGTTAGGTATTTAATCTAAAATATTTCTATGAATCATGAATATTATTGACAACTGAAATAATTACAGGGATAATAAACTTATGGCCTATAATATTAAGACAGCCTTAAGAAAAAGAAAATAAGGGTCAAGAAGGTGACTATTCCTGGCTTCTTCAAACTTAAAATGTGTAACTATATACTATATCTATAATATATTATACATAATATAACATGCAGTGTGTTACAAATACAGAACATATTTAATAAGAATTATATATGCAATATTAATGCACAATGACACAAAGGTATGAACATTATTATTCAAATGGATAATTCTTGATATTAGAGCATATCTTTAAAAATTGGTCAGTAAGCTAAGGATAGTAAGATATTTAAGACTCCGTCTTTGAAGAATAACAAAGCATACATTTGAGAGGCTTTGAAATTGATTTTTATGGAGTAGTATATTAGTGAGTTGGTCAGAATTAGAAAGTGAAGTGATGAGAACTTGTTCAATTGTATCATAAAGGGCTACAGAAAATTGAAATGCCTTCAGCAGAGATATTTTATACTCTCCTAATGGCAGACTGATATTAAATGCCAAAGAGTGACTGACTTTTGAAAGTTGTGGCATTTTAATGAATTTTAGAGAGAAAATTAGAATATCATTCATCTTTATTTTTAAATAAAATTTTATTTAAAAATAAATTTTAAATTTGGCTTTAATGTAAACCAGAAGTTTCTCAAAGGGCTGCATATTTTGCTATGTCTACAAATGCCAAAAAATTTGAAATAACTATTAAGAAATTGAGTAAAGTTTAAAAGAACCTTTGTGCTTATAGGTGAATATGATGCAAATATCGAGGCCATTTTTCCACAAATTGAAAATGTACTAAGAAAGCCCTGATAAATCAATAAACTATTTATGCAATCAAATTTAATCAAGCACATATTTTCAATTTTTTCCCAATGAGTCAAATTATGATTGATTAAATTAATGTATTTTGTTAACTGTTTATCTAATAATCATCAGGATATTTGAGAAAGATTAATATTCCCAGGTTCCAAAATACATATTTTATTCCAATTCACACATTAGCTTCTATTTAACTTAAAAACAGGATAAATAACATCAGTCTTCTTTTTTATCAAGAATATGTAAGAAAAATAAATTATTAAAATAAATTATCCAATCTCAATATTCAAATTGATTTTTATGTGTTAAAATAGTACAATCACAGGAAAGGGTATGCAAGGGATCATTTACTTTGCACCCATTGTTTTTTTTGGCAGCACAGAGAATCAAACCCAGGGACTCCACATGGTACCCAAGTGCTCTGCAGCTGACTCTACCCACACCTTCTGTTTGGTCATTTTCTAATTTCTTCTGTCATCAGTAGATGAAAATCATTCCCATTGTTTACTGCCTTTTTGAAGTTCCATATCTTGAACTGGCATATGGTAATTCAAAACTGAACACATATTACTAAACACTGATATGATTTAAATGTTTTGGGAAAAAGAACTGTCAATATTTTCATAGGTTCAATAAGTTTGTCACTTTACTGGACAAATGTGAAAACTCAAAGAAGAAGTAATGATTAGCATGTATGTGTGCTAACAACCAACAAAATAATTTATTTAGAATTAAATATGTGTTAGCCACTGTGCTAAGAGCTTTATATATAATGTCTCAGAAATAATAAACTAAACCCATGAACACAACAGATTTGACCCACCAACATATTTACTTTGACTTAATATAAAATGGAGACCAGGCAAGGACATGGTAGAGTAACAACTCAGAATTTAGAAGCCCACTTTAGAAGCCCCAGTCATTCCATATTTATGATTTATGAAGTCACAAGAAAGACAACTGAATGGTTGTGGGTCACACAGAGAAGCGATCCTTTCTGAGATTCTCCGGCTTTCATATACAACTACTCACTTAACTCTTTGATGGTACCAAAATCTTATTCTCCAGAGAGGCTCCAGTTCTATAATAGTATCTCATAATCAAGTAAGAGTGTTTGAGCCAAAATATAGTAATATTGGCTGGACTCTTGTTTATCTTGCATCAGGCATAAGAATATTCTTATAAGTTATATCCTGTAAATACAAATAGGATGTATTAAGTGACAGTTGAAGAAATATTTAGCACACAAAATTCAGTAATTATTGTTCACTAATTGTTGTTCTTTTGTCAGTCTTTCTAAGAAAAACAGTCTGTTCCAGGTACCCTATAAGGAAGACACTAAATGTGAATTGCAGACCTTCCAGTAAAAAGGCAAATAAAATTATTTATCCTGCAACACAAAATGAGAATTTAAAAATTTGGTCAAACTGTCTTATTTCCCCCTCTTCACCCTGTCTCTACCGGATGAAAAAAAAAAAAAAAGTCTCTACCGGATGCTTTTGGGAATGACTGAAGATTTGACTACCCAACTCTAGACCAGGGGGTTGACAGCAGTGTAATGGTCACATTTACCCACAGCCCACATAAGGAGGATGCCACACACCATGCCAGCACACACAGAACCGTACTCAGGAAAAGAATGAACATCCAGGGGTTGTGAGAGGGGTCTTGTAGACTCAAGAGAGTGAGGTGTCCTTAGTTTCTGCAGGGGAACATGATTAGCTAGTGTGATTGACTGTGGGTCTGCAAGAAATTTTAAACTGCTGCTTAGAGACAAACCAGAACTGAGACTATTCCCTTATAAGAGGACAGGTATTTTTGTAGGAGCTTTTATCCACAGAAGCAAAGTGGAAAGGGGGAATTTATGGGTAGGCCATTTGAGGTCTTGCCAATTTTACCAGATGTCAAAAGAGTATAATATATTGAATTGTACTTTTAGGCCTTGCACCACACAAGTCTATGATGGCATGTCAGTCACCATAAACCTATTGGATATCATGAATTGTTCTCATCATGATGGCCAAGGAAAGTCTTATGGTGTAAATCGATGATTCAAGTCCTAATAATTCACATAATGTCTAAGAATAATCTTCTTTTCTCATAGTCAAGCAAGGTCTTTGTATAACATTTTATTCTCAATCAATATCCCTCTTTCAACCATTAATTTTATTAATAATGTTTGAAATTAATGATAGGGGAGATTTGGATGAATTCTAAAACTTCATAATTAATAGGAACAATTAGAATTACAAAAAAATATTAAGTACCCACTAACCAACCATAGGTCAGCTATAGTAAAGTGCTCCATTCCTACAACATTCTATTTCAATACATGAAGCCATATATAGGCATTTTTTCTTATTTTCTAAGTGATCCTTTCATCACAACTGTACTGCTTTTTAATCATATAGTACATTAAAATTTCACTTTCAGCCTTTAGTTACTATATTCTATTTTTTCAGTATTACAGATCATTTTGTACCAGTTCCCAAAAATCCCAGAGGGCTCTGCTTATACCCTTGGGCCATTCAATTTTATTTGTTGTAGAAGAACTTGGTTCCTTTGCTAAGAATCAACAGTTATGCTATCCAAATTCTACTTTAAAAAAATTATTATATTTTAACTGAAAAATAAAATAGTTATAAAATTTATAAAAGCATACAGAAAAGAGAGAAAATACAGTATCTATAGTAATGGTAAATTTTAATTCTTATTATTTCATCACTCAGGTAAAATCTTTAATACCATTTTTTTTCTATTATTTCCTCTTTCCTAGAATGATTGCCTCCTTTAAATTTGGACTCCAAATCATTTTTTCTGCTTGGTTTCCAGTCCCTTATTCTGCTCTCAACACCTTTTATTTCATTAGTTCTCAATAGAATTCTATTTTCCAAATTTATCAACTTTCTCTCTATAACGATGAACTGTTTCTCCAAAAATACCCAAATAGTTATCATCTGTTGATTCAGAGAGGAGACATCTAATTCTAAAGTTCTCAGCAACTCAGGATATCTCCAGAGCCTCTGCCAGAACTTTTTAGAAATATCTTCAAACATTCTTCTCTGGCTCAGAGGGAAAACAACAACAACAACAAAAAAAAAAAAAAAAAAAAAAAAACTTTTATGCAGATCTTCTCCTTCCTGCTCAATATTTTCCATACACTGAACTCACTGTTAACAGTCACCCAAACTCCATTTAAGAAAACACTTAATTGTCTCATATTTACAAAATATGAGAAAAAAATAGATTATTTTTCATTATTCATTGGCATTCTTGAGTGCTTTATTTTTTTCCCTTAGATATCATGTATTTACATGGGGAAAAACCAGGGACTTACTTTCTGACAGTATTGGAACATAATATTAAATATAAGAAGTAAGAAAATCATCACCAAATTCCAAATTACTCCTTGACCTAATTGATACCATTATTTTAAGAATTTAACTTGATCAAATATTAAGCCATAGTGGTAACTTCTGACGATAGCTAAGGTATGATATTTTTAATAATTAATCAGGAAGGAATCATATATTTTAATATAAAATGTCAGAAAAAAATTGATGTGAGTCAAAAAGTCATTTAAAACAAAAGTTTATATTGCCAAAGATGACTACATAATGGATTAATAAGACAAATACAGTGAAAAGAACTGGGTTAAAAAGTAAACAGAATTTCCAGCTAAAGAAAATATGTGGTTCTCAAAACTAGAAATATTCCCAAGTTGTTAACATTTACCCTGAAAAGGAATACCTTTTTCAGGAATGTATTCAATCTCTTCCTGAAAGATACAAAAGTAATATAATATATTCCCATAAAACTAAAGAAAAAAAGTGGGGCTGCATGAATCAATAAAAGATTTCTACTTTTATTATTCTATATGTGGATATCTAACATCATTATTGAAATAATTTTCCTTTGTTCAGTGTATGCTCTTTGAACCTTTGCTGTAAATCTTAGACTATAGATAGGTGGGTTTAATTCCAGGCTCTCTATTCTATTCCATTGGTCCATGTGTCTGTATTTATGGATTACTACATCTTAGTTGCATATTTTGAAAAAAGTAGTATAATGACGTCTGTGTTGATGTTTTGCTCAAAATGACTTTCACGGATGGCAGTTATTTGTGGTTCAATATAAATGTCAGTATTGTTTGTACTAATTCTGTGATGAATGTCATTGGTATTTGGGAGAAAGGGCACCAGAGACTGAACCTAGGGGTATTTAAGCATTGAGCCACGTCTTCAGTCCATTTTTTATATTTTGTTTTGAGCCATATTCTTACTAAGTTGCTTAGGGCCTTGCTAAGTTGCTGATCTTGAACTTGAAATCTTCCTGCCTCAGCCTCTTGAACCGCTGGGATAACAGGCATAAGCTACAGTTCCCAACTGTTATCAATATTTTGACATGGATTGCATTGAATCTGTGAGACACTTTGGACAGAATGTGTATTTTAATAATAATGATTCTCCCAATACACAAATATGATGTATGTTTTCATTCTTTTTCAGTGTGAATGTGTAAGTGAATTCTATTTAATGTTTTTCACCAGTACTTTATAATTTTGATTGTAAAAAATTTCACCTCTTTTTAAAAATATATTTCTAAGCATTTTATTTTATTTTATTTTTGGTGGATATTGTAAATGGAATTGCTGTATTAGATTCTTTTTCAGATAATTCAATACTGACATATATAAATGCTACTAATTTTTTATATTGATTTTGTATCTGGAACCTTGCTGAATTCATTAGTTTGAATACATTTTTGGTAATTTTTTGAGCTCTTTGTATATATAAAATCATCTGCAAACATTGACCATTTATTTTTCTTTCCCAATTTGGGTATCTTTTATTTCTCTTGAGTATTCCTGACCTGGACTTCCAGCACTATGTTGAATCAAAGTGGTGAAAGTGGGTGGAAACAGTGGAACTTTCATTTTTAAATGCTATTTGTACATAGGTTGGTATCTTTACAATAAATAAATTATTGCATTCACAACTAAAACACTTGGAAATGGATAAAGTAATGAAAGGATTGTTCTTTATTTTATTCCAGACCTTAGAGAGAAAGCTTTCAGCTTTTCCTATTTAGTGTAATACAAGAATACAAAGGAAAGAGAACACTTGCACACACCTGGAAGGAATGTAAATTATTCCAGTCATTATTAAGGTCTCTCAAAATTTTAAGAAAGAACTACCATGTTGTTCAGAAATCCCAGTAGTGAATATATATCCAAAGTAAGTAAAATCAGTATATTGAAGGGACATCCATACTCAAATATTCATTGCAGCACAATTTACCCTGGCTAAGAAATGGAAACAACTATGTGTCCATCAGCTGAGGTATGCATAAAGAAATATGGTGTCATATACAACAGGCAATACCATTCAGTCATATTTTTTTACTTGTATATAACTATATAAAATCATGGAATTATTTATGTCAGCTTTGTACATACACATACATAATTTGATCTGTCTCCTTTACCTTCATATTTCCTCCTTTCCTCTCATCATTTTTTGACAAAGAGATGCAACTGAAAATCATTATGCTAAGTATAATAAGTCAAACTCAGAAATGTATATACTGCATCATTTCACTTATATGATGAAATCACTAGTTGAACAGTGGTTTACCTGAGGTTGAGGAAATTATGAGGAAGAGAGGGAAGGGAAAGGATGATCAATGGGCACTAAATTAGTGAAAAGCAAGGATTTTGTCATGCTATTTTATAGTAGGAACACTATAGATATCAACAATGTAGTATATGTTTCAAAAAGCAAGTGCTACAGTTTTGATCTGAATGTCACCAAAGGTTCACAGATTTATAGCTGAATGAACAACTGGGAGATGGTGAACACTGTAGGAGGTGGAACCTAGTTGAAGGGAGTGGTCCCTTGGGGTATATCTTGCCTACAGACCTTCTCTTTTTCTGCTTCCCAACTCCCATGAACTGAGGAGCATTCCTCTACCATGCCCTTCTGTCACAATGTTCTGCCTCACCTCAAAACAATGGAACTGAACAAATCATGTACTACAACATTTGAAATCCTGAGCCAAAATAAATATTTTTCTCCTTCTATTTCCTCAGGTATTTTGTCATACAATGAAATGAAGAATTTTGCATGTGTTTACTGAAAGAAAGGGTAAACATTGGAAAACTAAATATTTTTAACCTAAATTAATGGTTAAACAGTGTATATGTGTATCTAAACATCACCTTATTGCATTAGAATGCAAAATATTCATATTTTTATGTATCAGTTAAAATAACCTAAAAACCAAAAAGGTATATCTTCAGTTTTGCAATTATTAGTAACAAAAACAATTTAAGTCAGTAAAAATGATTTATTTAGTTACCCAATTGCTAAGAGAGAAAGAATGTATTGTATGTCATAAAACTTACACTGAATGCTTTAGGTTTCTCACAACTACTAAGTTTTTACATAGATAACCTCATTTAGTTATTTAGTCAGTGCATCATGGCAGTGTACTAGTTTCCATTCACAAGTTATCATGTGACACAATAGAATTTTAATTTATATATGTTATAATTCAAGCCAGCTTTCATTCTTTCCTTTTACTAATTTTATATTAATATTTAAAAGATACACACTAATAAGCAATATACCATAACTTTTAAATTCCTATTTTATTTAAATGTATTGTATCATGCTCTGCAAAACTAAATAAATCACAAATAGTATTCCATCCTCAATTTTCTCTGAAATCTCCAATTTAGATTCTACCTCAAATGGCCTGAGGAAGAATATATTTTCGCAATTCTCATTTTTCTCCCATTGGGTCAGATGTAAAACACTATGATTAAACTCATTTGAAAAGGAAAAATGCCAATAACAGCAAGGAAATATACTTATATTCACAATTAGAAAATTTTAAAGCTGACTTAACTCTTATTTTCTTTTTTTTATTAGAAAAAAATTGAAAGAGAATGGTGATTTTCTTTGAAAATTAAAATATGCTGTACTTCTTGTCACATCTTGGTATTCTGCTGAAGTTACTAGTGCTCTGCCTTCTGTGTGAGCAAAGTCAGGCATCTCCAGGGGGCCACCATCCTCAGTGAACTACTTCTGGTCAAAGTAGAAAAAAGCATGGATTGCAGTGTATTTCAGAGACTCCTACAGCCAAATAACCCTTTTCATTACTTTATCCATTTCCAAGTATTTTTTATTTATAAATGCAATAGTTTATTTATTGTAAAGATACCAATCTATGTATAAGTAGCATTTAAAAATGAAAGTTCCACTGTTTTCACACACACACACACACACACACACAAAAGGGGAGAGTTCCTTTTAAAAATTTCAGGTATACCGATACAAACTGTATGTAATTAGTCGCAATGAGAACTAGATACACAGACATAGGACTAAGATAGATTTAAGGGAGCAATATAAAACCTTCCATATAGAATTTTAGTACCTAATAAGGTTGCTACAAGGACTACAGAAGTTAGTATGTGTGAATTATTGGCATATAATGAATACTGTGTAAGTGTTTGATTAAGAAAATAGAAAACACACTAATTACAAAAAAAATGGATATTTGTCAAATAATATGATAAAGGGGGAGAGGGAGGCAAAACAAAATCTGGTTGCAGGAACTTAGATTTCAGATGTGCAGCCTACTGGCTGTATGACCTTGGGCTATCTACATATCATCCTCCATGGTTCACTTTCACTTCTGTAGAATTGGAATGATGACAGTCCCTGCTTTTTGAGTTTGCAATAAGGATGCGATGAGTTACTATTTGAAAAGTATTGGGAATTTTACATATGTATTTTGGAGGTAAGCATTACCACTTACAAAATAAAATATTTTCAATAAATTATTTGAATTAAGCATCCCAATGAAAGTGTAAACCTAATGGTAAATTTCACATAATAATAGGAAATAAATAAATAAACTTTGTATTTGTGCGTGTCACAAAGATATACCAGTTCTTCGGAAATATGTGTATGTATAAAATGCATTAAAGTATACCACCTTTTATTTTGTCTTTCAAAAATTTAATAAAATGAATTTTAGGTTAGTTTTAAAGAATTTAAAGACAAAAATCATCTTGTATTGAATTTACAGTGTTATTACATTAATTTAATTAAAATAAAAATAGAACATGTTTAGGAAACTAGATTAGTGAACTGAACAATGATTAACAGAATAAATAACAGTACCTGTGGTTTATATGTTTGTTTTCGTATATTTATACCAAAACCAAATGATAAAATATCTTATTAATGGAAGTGCAAAATGTACTTGTACACACACACACACACACACACACACACACACGTTTGGACAGTGAACAAGTTAATCTTTCTGCCCATATAATGGAATATTTGAATACAATATTAAATATATTGTAAAACATAAAAAACAGAAGGAAATTCCAAATAGATTAAATATTTTAAATCTGTATATATAAAAATACTAAAAGAAGCTAAATAACAGCTGGAATGTTGATATCTTGTAGGCTTTTAGAAAGTATTTCATATATGCCAGCTCATTTAACCCTCACAAACCCACCATGTTTTAGATTCAATCGTCTTTTTGCTATTTATAGTTGAGAAAACTCATGTAAGTTTAGTTAAATAAGTGGCACAAGTGAAAACAGCTAGTATGGGGTAAAATTGATTTAAGAACGATGCACCACAGAAAATTTGGTTTCCCAGGTCTTGACGCAAGGAGGAGCCTAACTGTTAGAATCTCCCAGGAAGGCATATACTTCCTTTTCTGTAGCAATCATGACACTTAAAGCATTTTATTCTAACAGGGTAAAATTTATTGCATATATGATCCTTATTGTCATAAATAGTGAGAGAATATCATAGCCCCCCAAAATTGTCCTTCTAAATTTCCAATCCAAGTGTCAGAAAATTTCCTTCTGCTATTTATTAGCACCTTTTCCCCCTCATTAAAAACTTCCTTCATTTCCGCTTATTATTCCTTTTATATGCTATTGCAATTTTTTTAGCCCCACATATGAATCAAGCTTAGGAATCTCACTGATAAAATATGTACACAGTCTTAAACCTACTTTCCTTTCTTAAAATTACCTTCATTCTTTTGGAGATTTCCGTTCTAATATTTTGTATTCACATCATGATGTTTTGTGTGTGAGCCCAAATGTTAAATGAAATTGTAGTTTTGTCAGTATTTGCAGTTCATAAACTGCACTTGGGTGTTGTGTAGGTCAATGAATTGATGTCTCCCTCCTCACCACCCCTCAGCATTATTTCACTACAGTGGATAACTTTGCTTATCTGTGGGAAGGCTTCATCTTTAAAAAATGGGGAATGCATGACCATGTAGACCTATTTTTCTTCCTTACCAAGGCTAAAAGAGGCAGGGCGTGAGAGGTCAACCCTTGCAATTGTACTACCAACTTTAAAAACATCAATTCTCTATCAAGAGCGTCAAAACACTATGTGTTCTCATTTTGCCTATGCAGAAGACCCTGATGAAATACCAGAAATCCACTGTGCTCTTGTCCCTGATGCATCCCTTCATTAACATCTCCTAATGAGATGTTCAGACACTCGTGCCTCTTTGGAACTGTAATGGCCTATGGGAAACAGGAATGGCTACCCTTAAAACTGAAAAAGTTACAGGAGTGCTCCTGTTCTGATTCTGTTTTCTTACATTCTCAATTATTCTATTTGGAATTCAATCATCACATGGTCAAATATGTTAACTGTATTTTTAAAAAAATTTTCTGTATTGTTGATGCTCCAGCATATGGAGCCTTGGATACCTGGGGAGAGGTCACCCCTCCCAATGCTGAGGAATTCCTGAGGACAATAACTCACCTAGGTGCCCTACCATCCCCGGGGTTGCAGCACATGGGAGTTCTGCATCTGGATGCACTCACACTGCTTTGGAGCAAACCCAACTTGCTACCCATTTCTTTCTCCAGGACTATCCCTCACTTTTCCCATTACTCCTATCCATGTCTCTTGCTCAATATTAGACTCTGATGAAGATAACATGAATTATAAATTTGATAACCACCAGTCTTGACAACTGTTAATATAATAAAGTGAGAATAGGGAATGGCACTACATTAATGATGGGGAAAGCAAGACTAAGAGGAGACAGATCTGGGTTTGGCTCAGTAATGTAGTTGAATTTAGTTTCAGGATGAAAGAAAACTGGTAATCCAGGGAGGGAGAGAATTTATGTTAAGATGACGAAAGTCAGCAAATCAAGAATTTAAATTATTATCATCAAATTATTCTCATTATTCTGAGTTTTCTACTACTAAGATGGCAGCATTTTTATAAAAGTATTGACTAGAATGAATTGTGTTGTATTTTTAAATGTTGAGAAAGCACATTTTCGGTTTCATATTTTCTAAAGCTTAACATCAGAAATTGAAATGCCTACTGAGCTCCTGTTAAATGCATGTTTCATTAAGCAGCATTGACATTAAGAATCAAGAAAAATCTCCCTTCACTAGTTAATATTTTGTTGTCTAAGCAAAGTCATTTATTGTCTGTCACTCTGATTTTATTTTTGCCAAGTTTATTTTTGTTTCTTTTGGTTTTAATTATGTTTTCAATCTATCCTTTTTATTTACATTCATATTTAAAATCAATGTTGCATATCATTTAAAAATTGCATGCTTTAAAACATCTGGTTTAATTATACTTTCCTCTCTTATTACCATCTTTGCTGCAGCTGTTTCTCTCATTGACTCTTACCAGAAGTTTTGCCTTGTTTTTTTTCATCTCATTTTCTTGTTTTATGTAAGATGATTTTTTTTCACATTGAGCAACTATTTTCTTTATTTTTAGAATGGTTGATTAATATAGTGTTGGCACAAGCCCACAGGGGAAAACTAGCATTGCATGAATTCCATGTGAAGACCAGAGATGCTGCACTCAGCCCAGGCTTCCACCCTACATGACATCACCAAAGGAAGGAGTGAGGGACAGGGCTTCATGCTGTACAAGGATCTGAAGGTATTCCTTTTCCTCATATGACCCAGTCACCCCATTTAGATCTGTATTAATATTATGAAAAACTAGCAAAACATAAACATAGAAGTCACCATATATGCAGTTGTGTTTTCCTATTGTGCTAACTTGGCAATCTTGTGTTTAAGGTGAAGCCAAGAAGTGAAAGAGCTGTCTGTCATCTCTGAGTTCAGATGGAGCCCATTGTAACGTGAACTTGAGATTTAACCCCAAGATGGCTAATAAGATTTTTGAAATATACATAGAATACACGTTGTGCTGTTACACTGATATATGTAAAATTAAAGATCATAAGTATTGAAACACTTAGCAATTCTTCCATAACTTTCACTTCATATTAAAAGCATCTTATTGAAAGAATATGTATTATTGAAATAATTGGTGCTTAATAGCATTAGCACATTGTTAAAGCAATTCCATACATATCACATCATCTGATCTTGATAAAAATTTTAAAGTAATCATTATAGTCTCCACCAAATAGACAAGAAAGAAGAAATTAAGAAAATATGATGGACCCAACTCAAGTATTAAAAAAAAAAAAAAAAAACAGAAGTGTCTCTTGAATCTGGGCCTTTTTACTTCAACTTTAGCTTGTAACAGAAATGTCACTATTCTAAGGATCAGGGGATTAATGTTCTAACACCAATTTCATTATCCACAAGATTTTAGGCCATAGAAAAGTTGTTTTGTCTTTCTGGAATCCAGATAAAGTAATTTAGATATGAAATTTAAAAAATATGAGGTTTAAATATTTCATTTCCACTTATACGCGTGTACATACATTTATGTTTTGAAGAATTACCTCTTAACATAAATAAGTACCAGAATTGTTGTTTGTTTTTTTTTTTTTTTTTTTTTTTTAGTGTAGAAAATATCTAACAATGCTAATGTGGTACAAAAAATCCACAGACTAGGGGGATCATAAGTTTGTAACACTGGAGTCAAATGAATGGATCAGCCTATTTATTTTACATCAAAAAATGCTTAACTTAAATAACATCAATAAAAATAAAATACTTAACTAGAGACTCCAAAATATTCAAACATCAGTGATAATATTTCATTCAATACCTTTAAACCAATCCAGTAAATGTCGAACCCTTAATAACATCTATTTTAGGGAGAGGGTTTCTAGGTGCTTTTTCAACTAAGATTGTTTTAGATAAAGTGTATCTTAATGTTGCATTCAATGCTTGGCTTCCTGCTGCCATACCTTTGCTCTCTGGTTTTAATATGTGTTATAATATAACAGCAAGTGAAGAGAGCCAGAAGAGATACACTTTTCATTGTCAAATTATAAAGGAAAAGAATGATGAAGAGAATGCATTTCTGCTTTTGAAAATACATTTGTACAGCTAACCTAAAATTAGGAAACTTATGTTCAAAACAATATACCTGTTTATTGAACTTTACAATTATAAAAATCTCACTAGAATAGCAAATCACTTCATTTTAGATAATTGTTAATTGTTATCTAACAGATTGAGGCTTACATTCACAAATTCTGAAGAGAAATAATTCCTATTAAAAGTATGAAAGAGAATAAAAGAAATTTACTATGATGAAATATTCAAATTGAATCCAAAATCTCACATGAACACCTAGACTAATTGCTGAGACAAGTACTTGATAACAGATCTATTATCAAAGGTATAATATCAACTTCTGCTGATTTAAAATTCTTAAAATATATATTATTGAGGACACAGAAACAAACCCACATAAATACAGTTGTATTAGATAAAGGTGCTAAAAACATATATTGGAGAAGATAGCCTCTTCAAAAAATGGTGCTGGGAACACTGGAAATCCATTTGCAACAGAATGAATTTAAACTCCTATCTCTCACCATGCACAAAATTCAACTCAACCTGGATCAAAGACCTAGATATTAAACCAGAAGACCCTGCACCTAAAAGAAGAAAAAGTAGGCCCAAATCAACATAATGTCACATTAAGCCCCTATTTCCTTAATTCTATAGTGCAAGAATTAAAATCAATAATAAATAAATGAGGTGGAATCAAACTCAAAAGCTTCTTCTCAGAAAAAAAAAATCAATCAGTGAGGTGCATAGAGAGCCTACAGAATGGGAACAATTTTTTACCACACACATATCACATAGAGCACTAATCTCTAGAATATTATATAAAGAACTCAAAAATCTTAATACAAAAGAATCAAATAATCCAATCAATAGGCCAAGGAACTGAACAGACACTTCTCAGAAGATGATCTACAATCAATCAACATATTTATGAAAAAATGTTCAACATCTCTAGCAATTAGAAAACCCAAATCAAATCTACTCTAAGATTTCATCTCACTCCAGTCAGAATGGCAGCTATTAAGAATAGAAACAACAGGGCAGGGGTTGTGGCTGAGCTGCAGAGCGCTTGCCTAGTACCTGCAAGGCACAAGGTTTGATCCCCAGCACCAGATAAAAATAAATAAATAAAATGAAGGTTAAAGGGAAAAAAAAAAAAAAAACCAGATGCAGTCATTTCTTAAAAAGAAAAAAAAAAAGAATACAAAAAACAATGTGTTGGCAAGGATGTGGGGAAAAGGGAACATTCTTACATTGTTGATGGGACTGCAAATTGTTGCAACCAATCTGGAAAGCAATATGGAGATTCCTTGGAAAACTGGGTATGGAACCACCATGTGACCCAGCTATCCCACTCCTCAGTTTATAGCCAAAGAACTTAAAAACATCATACTACAGGGACACAGCCACAACAATGTTTATAACAGCACAACTCATAATAGCTAAATTATAAATCCAACCTTCAAAATGAATGGATAAAGAAAATGTGGTATATATACACAATGGAATATTACTCAGCATTAAAAAAAGAATAAAATTATGTCATTTGCAGCTATATGGACAGAGTTGGAGAATATAATGATAAGCAAAGTAAGCCAATCCCCAAACAACAAATGCCAAACTCTTCTCTGATATAAGTATGATGATTCATAATGCAGATGGGAATAGAGCATGGGAGGAATAGACAAACTTTAGATAGGAAGAAGGGGAGGGAGAGGAAGGAAAAGGGAATGGGGATAGGAAAGACAGTGGAATGAGATGGACATCATTTCCCTAAGTACATGTATGAAAACACAAGTGGTGTGACTCTATTTTGTGTTCAATCACAGATATGAAAAATGGTGCTCTATTTGTGTAATATGGATTGAACTGCATTCTCCTCTCATATATAACTAACTAAAATAAATAAAATTTAATAATTGTATATATTATACATATTAATAAAAATGGCTAAATAAAAGAAGTAGACATTTTTATTTTCAGTTAACACATAGAAATTGTATGTATTTATGGGGTATAGTGTGATTTTTTATATATGTATAATTTTATAGTGAGCAACTCAGAATATTTAGCTTATCCACTGTCTCAAACATTTATTATGTGGTTACTCAAATCTTCTCTTTCAACTATTTTAAAACATATGATACAGCACAGTTAACTATAATCAACCTCTGTATAATAATACACCAAAACTTTATTTCATTTTTATAATTCCATATATGAGTGAAATCATGCAGTAGGATCATTCTGTGCCTTGCTTATTTCAGTTAACATTACATCCTCCAGCTCCACATCTATGTTGCAATAAATGACAGAAATTTAATTAATACAGCCACTCTGGAAAACAATATGGACATGTCTCAAAAAGCTAAAATAAGCCCAGCCTTCATCTTGCAACTCCACTTTGACTCTATCTGCAGAAAATATTATTTTTAAGTTAGGCAGAATTTCATAGAACTAAATAAACACATTCCTTAAAACGAATTATTAGGATGATAAAAGCTGTAATCTCTTTAGGTATGAAAGTATTAAAAATTTTAGAGCAAGATTAAAGTTACAATTTATAAAGGCATGAAAGTTGAGATTGTGTTTGTGCCTCTAGATTAGAAAGTTATATTTATTAAAATCAGATAAGTTTGTATTATTTTTATGTGATATAAAATGTGTACATCTTTGACAGTAGAGGTATTGAGGGTTTTTTTTTTCCTTTTTCTTTTTCCTTTTTACTCCAATACCTCTGGTTGCAAGTAATACTTGAATTATCTTAGAATTAGAAAGTTTGTAATAGAAACAAATGATCATTTCATTGATTGCCCATTTTACTTACACCCAGTAAGACATTCTAGTATATAAACAACTTTAAGATTTCCAACATAGCTCCCTATGACATTAACATTCATTGGTTTATAATATTCATATTTATGTTTCTGGAAGAGATTCAATTCAGTGAAGAAAAAGTACTAATCAGAGTCTAATATGTTAATAATCATCTAACTTCTTAAGCCCTACAAAATATTTTGGGGCACATCTGTTGCAATATCACGTCTTTATCTTTTTACTTACCTAATTTATTGTTTCTAAATCCAAAACCAGGTCTCAAACATAATAGTTACAAAATATGTTCTACACAAAATAAATAATGGAAATGTTAATTTTCTTCAGAGTAAATGAAACTAATGCAGGAGAAACTTCAGGTCATCCTAAGATCATACCAGACAGGGGTGTATAATATTGAAGAACTTGTCTTTGGGAAACTGGGCTTTAGTTCAGACACTAACACAGAGAAATATCTGCTTGCTCAGTGGGAGAATGCTGATAGATTTCCCAACCTATGTGTCCAACAGAAAAAAAAAAAAAAAGATGTGTTTTTCTTCTTATAACAATTGTCCAAGAGAACCACAAGTTATAAATAACTACACATTTTTTTCAATTTTCAAGCCTTCTTGAGTTTGAAAAACTTAAGTGTCTTGAGCTTTTGATCAAAAAGCTTTTCTGTACCCTTTACTTTAGAGGTGAGATTTGAACATGCCCTCATTTGGAAAAATGGTTCACCTTCCCCTGGAAAAAAAACTAGTCATTCTAATTCTCATATTTACCTCTCTGATGGTAAATCATGAATTTAGTGGAAAATAAAAACTAAAACCTGTAATGTCATGTTATCCAGTAATAGAATTGTACATTTTTATATAAGTATTATAGTGTTAATTGTAGAAGCTGAAGGAAAAAGTTGGCGCATGAATTAAAAAAAAAACAAAAAAAACCCACCAGTACAAATACTTCAGAGGTCTACGAATGCACATCCAATGCTTTTATATTTGGAAAATGTAATAATAATCTCTTTTTCCCTTATACTTCACATTATGGGATAAATAAAATTAAATCAAAGTTATATTCAGGAATAAATATGATGTCTGAAAAAATGATACATATTTTAGTACTTAAAAGGCTTACTGGGAATAAAATTATGGCATTTTTAGGTAAAATGATGGAGTTGGACACCATCATGCTAAGCAAAGTAAGGCAATTCCAGAAAACCAAAGGCCAAATGTTCTCTCTGATAAGTGGATGCTGATCTATAATGGGGCAGGCAGAGTGTGGAGAGAATGGAAAAAATTTAATTGGGTAAAGGGGTAGGGGAGGGGGCAGGAATGATTGTGGAAGGAGATGGATATAATAATGTACATGTCTGACTGCCCATGTGGTGTGCAGTTGTGCTCCATGTGTGTACAATGAATTGAAATGCATTCTTCTATCTTGTATAACTAATTAGAACAAATAAAAAATAAATAAAACCCTAATTTACACCTACAGTTGATTATTTTTAATACGCAATATACTTTAAAGAATTTTATGCATATAGTAATGATATAAATAAATGTGTGTTGCAAAGGTACATTTAGGATTAAGAGGTATCATAGGGAGGAATTTTGCAATGCTCTGAAGTATTACCATAAGTTTTCAATTCAGGGATTCAAACATTCAGAAAAACCCACAAATCAAAGTAAAACACAAAGACAATAGTAATGAGACACCCACACAGGAGCCCAGGGCCCAAGCCAGGCAGCCCCCACTGACCAGCAGATCCACACCAGAGGCCAGGTCCAGGCCATCATCATAGCCCTCATCACACAGTAGCCTCCACTTTGCGACAACAGACAGAGCCTAGAAGTAGCTACATCTAGAAAAGGAATCCCAAAGCCAATATAAGGCCCACCCTTCCAGCCCCATCTCTGAAAGAAGTTGCATCCATCTTGGGACACTCCCACTGCTATCTTGAGTTACCTTCACTAATGTTCACACCACCTTTACTTGCAGTAGCATCCGTCATGGTACACTGGCATGGTCTGGAAGCCCAACACCAAGGTGAGGTATAGATAATCTGCATAGATACTACAAGATTGATTATAGGGTAGAAAGTTTAATACCTCAGATCTGCACTGCAAGAAAGGAAGACACATAGACAACATGAAGAAACAAGGAAAGAAAGTGCCCCAAACAAACCATGGTACTACAATAATAGAATCTCTGACATCTCATTAGCTATGGATAGCATAGTTAATGAGATGTCAGAGAAGGATTTCAGAATGTATGCACTTAAAATGATCTGTGAATTAAAGAATGACCTAAATGAGCAAATACAGGCAAATATTTATGACACCAACAAAGAGATCAGGGAGCAAATACAGGTAGCAAAAGATTATCTCAAGAAAGAGAGATTCTGAATAATAACCAAACAGAAGTCCTTGGAATGAAAGAAACAATAAATGCAAATTAAAAACTCAATAGAATGCATTACCAACAGACTAGATCACTTGGAAGATACAATATCAGATAATGAAAACAAAGTATACAATCTGGAAAGTAAAGTTGACCACACAATGAATATGGTAGGAAACCATGAACAGAACATCAAATACTTATGGGATAGCATGAAAAGACAAAATCAAAGAGATTTACTGGGATAGAGGTAGGCAGGGAGATTCAAACCAAAGGGATGCGCAATCTCTTCAATGAGATAATATCAGAATATTTCCCAAGCTTGAAGAATGAATTAGAAAATAAAATACAAGAGGCTTACAGGACACCAAATGTACAAAATTACAACAGATCTACACCAGGGCACATTATAATGAAGATGACTATCATACAGAATAAGAGTAGAATCTTAAAGGCTCCAAGAGAGAGGAATCAGATCACTATAGGAGGAGACCAATTTTTATCTCAGCAGATTTTTCAACTCAGACCCTCAAAGCCAGGAGATCCTGGAACAAAGTATTCCAAACTCTGAAAAAAAAAATGGATGTCAACCAGAATCTTATATCCAGTAAAATTAACCTTCAGACTTGATGAGGAAATAAAAACCTTTTGTGAACAACAGAAGTTAAAAGAATTTACAGTGAGAAAGCCTGAACTAGAGAAAACATCCTCTGCAAAATATTCCAGGAGAAGGAAATGAAAAACAACAATGAAAATCAGCAAAGAGAGGAACTACACTAGAGGAAAGGCTAATGAAAGTAGAAACCAAGTTAAGTTAAAAACCAAAAATAAAACAAAATATCCAGGAATACAAATCATATTTCAATAATAACCCTGAATGTTAATGGCCTAAACTTGTCAATTGAAAGACATAGACTGACAGGTTGGATTTAAAAAAAAGTACCCAACAATATGTTGCCTTCAAGAGACTCATCTCACAGGAAAAGACAACCACAGACTGTGGTTTGAAATTAATGTTGTTAATTTGAAATTAATGTTGTTTTATGAAAAATATTTCAAAAGACAGTAACTGCTGTTAAACAATTATTGCTTTATATGTAAAAGAGTAAAACTAGATATACATACCTCACAGCATACTCAAAACCCCAGTTCATTTGCATAAAATGATTTAAAAAAATAAAGTTACAAAACTTTTACATGAAAGTATCAAAGAGTATTTCTATTTTGCATACATAAGTATTGCTGGGAAGGAAAGAAAACCTGTTATTAAAATGCTTTATAACATGGACTATATTAAACTTCAAAGAAAACATACAGTAATGAGAAAAAAATACCCCTATTTCAACATAACACTATCTTCAACAAAACAAACAAACAAAACGGACATATGAAGGGATATTTGACAGAATTAAAATCCAAGTTGTCCATAAACATGTCAAAAAATATCAATCAATTAATAATGAAAGCTCAGAGAATTGAAAGATTTTGTTTCAATTATTGGCAAAATAAAATTACAATCTGTAAACAGTATATGTTGCTAATAGTAGATAGAAACTAGATTTTTTTTATCATCACAATTGCAAACGTAATTGGCATGACACACAGTGAAATCAGAAGGACCACACAAAAGGCAACCAACATAGGTGGTTGGTATGTAGACCTTCATCTATCTTTTTTATTATTATTGTTATATTATTATTATTAATCTTTATTTTTAGTAGACAATAACAAATAAATGTATAAATTCTACAATTAAAGTATTGAAAAATATTCATAAATTGTTGGTATAATATTGTTGCTAGCATGTAGCACATTTTAAGTGTTGAATGTCAGTGTTTATGCATTTAAGTTATTATAACCAAGATTATTAAAGATCTCAGAAATTTAATAATTATTTAAGCTTTCCATTTAATCCAAGTCAAAGTCATTGAATACTGAGTACATTTCCCTGTGAGTGTGTGTGTGTGTGTGTGTGTGTGTGTGTGTGTGTGTGTGAAGCTAATATTCTCTGGTCAAACCTTACAAAAACTCATATGATCACATATCCATAGTAATTTAGTGCAGTTTTATATAATACCCATGAATCAAAATATAATGGTTTGCAAGTCCAATATAGCTAAATTAGTTTAGGGTAGTAGTCTTTCATTTGGTGTACTGTCAGATTTAAATGGATAGTGAAATGTGTGATTACCTTTCCATACTAATCAGGAGACAAACTTCTAAAAATTCATTAAGGATAAGCAAATATAAGTAAAATCATATTTCTTGTGTAATACACACATTATGGTTTGGGTACCATCGTTATTCTCATTTTACACATAAGAAAATTTAGACACAGCTAAGTCTAACTTCTTGCTCATGATATGAGCCACTAAGCAGTGAAGCTGAGACTAAACTCAGGCAGGGCTTAAACCATTATGCAATGACATATGAGCAGGCAGGAGGCAGGGCCCAAGGACAAGCCTGTGAAGGACACGTGCCCCAAGATAACACAGGGTACTCCAGCTTTCAGTGACTAGAGGCAAGATAAAAACCCACATCAGACCAATCACAAAGTATAGGCTCCCTACCATCCTCAAATGCAGATTAGAAAATGAAGCCAAGATGTATGTGATCTTAACCAGGTTGGTTTTCTTATCAATGTCACACATCTCTCAGACTCCATTAAACTGGCCTATCATGGATGAGCTTCAATCTAAGACTAATTTTTGCTTTCTCCCTATCTGTGTGCATATGATTGTTGAAAATGTCTTTGCATCTCACGTTTGCACTTCTGGAACTTACACTTTTCTTGTTTTTCAGCTGTTCTCAGTTCCTCTCTCACAGGAACACCCTGACCCACTCTTTCATGGATGCTTGCCTCTCAGGATGCAACTTCAAGTAGATACTCCATTTCTTCTGAGAAAAGACAAAGTCAGGAAAGTAACCTCTTTTATCTCTTCACTCTTTGTGTGAACCACTTCACTTCTTTAAACCACTACTGGAGTTTTCTAGAAATTCTTGTTTTTAGATTCCCCACATGCACACAGATATATCACCATCACCATATTTTCCCACATTTTTGCAAATCCTTGTTTTTTAAAAAAATAAATTTTTATTATTTTTAGTTGTCATTAAATCTTTATTTGTTTATATGTGTGGTGCTGAGAATTGAACCCAATGCCTCACACATGCTATGCAAGGGCTCTACCACTGACCTTACAACCCTAGTCCCTTTGAAAATCCTTTAAATGCAAATATTCTCATCTTGCATTTCTACTTGAAAACACTTGAAATTGTCTAGTCTCTACAGGTAAATTTTGAAGGGAAGAAAGACATTTTACAATTTCTTGCAAGTATATAAGATTGTGCTAAGATTGTTGCAAACATTTTTTATTTATTCAAGTAATAAACATCTCTGGCATTCTCCTTCCAAATAGATTCCAATTTATTGCAGATATAGATACTTCCCTGCTACCTCCATTAAACCTCAAGGAAAGGGGAAATAAATGGCATAATTGATCTTGGGGTATGCTTTAGTATCTTCTAGGGATTGATACAGGGGTGAACTACCATCCTATTATGGCAAAAATACAAGGCTGGTAGTAGTAGACTTAGAAGCTGGAGGAAAAGGTCTCTTACTGTGAAAACAGATTATATGAATGCAAAGAATGCTCATTTTCCTCAGAATGTGTTTGTGTTTGGGGATGGAACAATTGGAAAGAAAACAGGCATCTTTCTGAACCAACAAAAGGGAAGTAAGATAAAAAGAGCCTATGTCCTAAAAGGCATGGTTGAACATTACAGGTTAGTTTCCTCTAGGCTTTCTTTATGTAAGTATGTATATTTTATCATTACTTAAGTTACTTTGAGACAAATGACCTATTATTTATAGGCAAAAGTATTCTATTCTAAAATTAATTTAATAATATCTGAGAAGGATATGATTTAAAATATTCATATTTTCCACTCTCCCTCAAACCTATCAATCAGTGACATTCATTGGCTTGTGGAGGACAGCAGAATTCTAAAAAAACCATTTTTTTTTTATTTTGAAGAGCTACTTATCTTAAAGCAGGTACAATTTTACCATGAAAGCTCAGCTCTTTATAAATGAATTTAAACATCATGCCAAGAGTCCGAAAGACTGATAGACTAAAGTTTATGCTATAGTAGAGGTTTGGCAGAAAAGATGCAGGAATTTACAAACACTGAGTTTCTAAGAAGCATGATCAAGACTCTGCTCTAGCCTAAATTAAAAGTCTTAATAGAATAAACAGGGGTGATAAAAAACTCAACGCATTGTATTCACCTCCTAAACTGTTGCTTGGGGTGATGCACTTCACAAAATGACCAATGCTAAATGTGCCATGGCAATAGTCATTGATGAGTAATAGTCAAGACACAAGTATACAAAATGGCCTTAAAGTCACCTCACAGATAGCTGTGTACCCAAGAAGGGTCATTAAAGCAGTCAGAAGATCAGGAACAGAAAGATGTCTTTAGGAAGTGGTAGTCAGGTGGAAGAGGCAACAGAGAGGAATAGAAGCCATAGCACCAACATGGATTTTAGCATCCAATTCTACTATAGTTGACAGCAATGACCAGCACAGAACAATCTGAGATTTAACTTAGCAGAGGCCAAGAGAGCTTTAATGATGGCTGAAAATCATCCTTTATTGGCTATATGATAATTTTTACCTCACTGCTCTTAGAAACATGCAAAAATCATCCCTATTTATCTGAAGCTTAGAATGTTTTGTAAGATGATAATCGGCAAGAGAAAAGACAGTAAGACCACTACCACACTGAGGACTCTTTAAAAAAAAAAGTAGTATTTCAGTTCATTCAGTTTTCTACAATAAAACATCTTTAACTGGATCATTTAAAATAACAGAAATGTATTTCTCACAATTCTGGAGTACAGGAAGTCTAAAGTCAAGAAAGATGACTTCACATTCAGTATCTTGCAAGGGCCCACTTTCTTGTAAAGGGTGCCTTCTCACTGAGTTGTCACACGGTGAAAAGGAACTAGTACATTACAAGGGTCTCACTCCCCTCCATGAGGGCTGTGTTTTAATGACCTAGTCACCTCTCCAAGGTGCCACCTCTGAACACCATTACATTGAGGATTAGATTTCAATATATTAATACAGGGAGATACAAACACTCAAATCATAGGAAGTAGCATATAGAAAGGGGCAACTGCACTGCTATTAGATATGGGAGTTTTCCATCCTGATCTCTGATCAAAGAGTTTCTCCATTTGTATTTGAATAACTGTCTTTGGAAAATATTTTTTTCATCTGGGGATGATAATAGCTAAGAAAATTCAATAAAATCATTGTTAGTCACTAATCATCCTTCCTCTACCTTAGGAGAGGACCACATATGAACATGAAATGAGAAAGACTAAAAGCATTAGTCCATCTTGAGCTGAGCAGAGGAACAAGCAACCATTGTTAATAATTGGTTGCATTTTTAGTGTAGGAGAGGAGAGGCTTACTAGGGCGCAAGAACAGTCTCTCATAGGATAGGCTCCAAATTTAATTAACAAGTAAATTTCATTAATGAAATTTCATTAAAGGGCATAGACGCTTAATAATTTTTCCAGACTAATTGTGTATTCATTGGCTGGATAGGGGATGGGTCTAATGAAGCCAGAAAGTGTCAAGCCAAAATTTTGTACGAATTGTGGATGGCATGGTCCAAGGTTAAAGATTTGAACAAACGTTCCCAAAGTCTTTATTGTGGTGAGAGCCACTGCTTGAAAGAAGAGAATACGAAATAAGAAAGCAATGGATTAAAAGCAGATGATAAGAAATAGAAATCTAGGAGTTGCTAAGGATTCCAAGCTGATCTGAAAGACATTCACACATTGAGAGTAAGGGGAAGAAAACCACAATAGAACATGTTGCAAAGATTCTAGCTTAGTAAACTAAATGAAAGACAATGTCTTGAGCCAAAATAACATTAGGCAAAATGCTTTTTAAGGGATGTTGATGAGGATGGGTTTAGTTTTAAGCATGTAAAGTAGAACATTTCTTTTTAAATCAGTCAGGATACCATAATTAAACAAATGCTGCACTCGTATTGAAAATGTTAAGGAAAACATAATAGACTTGGGACTGTTTAGTAAAGTCACAGAGAATATTGAAATACTTCGGAGAGTAGAGGCTGGTGAGAGTAATATTCAGAATAAAGACTCTTTTTTTTCTTTTTTCTTTTTTTTGGTATGTTCTTAAAGTTGGTTGTCACTAATACAGTCAGATAAAAAAAAGAAACACAGAAGGATTCAGATCAGATAAATGTGTGTGTTCAAATGGACATGTATGTATAGTCACAGATGTTTCTGTGATTCCTAAACCAGATTTAAAAATACTACACTTTTGCTACAGTTAGAATGCGTGTTTCCTCTAAAGCTCATGCTAAATTCATGTCATTATAAGACTATTAGGAAGTGATATCTTTAAATGGTGGCTCGACCATGAGGGATCTTCTTTTGTACACAGATTAATATAGCCATTGCATGATTTGATTTATTATAAAAGGGTAGGTTTGTGCCCTTTCTTCTCTTTCTTTACTCCCGCTCTCCAACCATACAATGAGATGCTGTCTGGAAAGCAGAGAGCAGCCTTCACCAAACACAGAATCTCTTGGTAACTTATCTTGGACTTCAAGCCTCCAGCATTGTGAGAAATAAATTATTGTGTTTATACATATCCAGTCTCTCTCTGATATTATGTTATAGCAAAAACATAATATCAGCCCTTTTCTACTTTTAATTTTGAGACAGAGTCTCAATAAGCTATTCAGAGTTAGTTACTTGCAAAATTGCTGAGGCTGGCCTCAAACTTGCAATCCTCCTGCCTCAGCTTCCTGAGTTGCTGGGATTACAGATGTGCATCATCATGGCCAGGTAACCTTCCTGAAAGAAATGAATCTACGAAATCATGTGCTCCAGATAACTTCTACATATGATCTTCATGCATACCCTTTATTTGTTCTTACCTAAGTCAGCCCTCAATAATTTATTAGGTTTCATTTTATTGCTTTTGACACATTTGAGTTCCAACTTTTGCAAGAAGTATATAAAATATGTTTTGTGTATCATAGTTCTCTGTGTAAGTGCATGTATGTGTATGTATTTAAAGATATAAGAAGGCTTAAGGTTTTTGAATTTTTGATTTACAATAAAAGTATATGGCTTATCTCTCAGAACATGCTCCCATCTTTTAACTATTTATAACTCACATCTCTTTGATATGAACGTATCCCTTTTTTATTTCCTATGCATACAATAGTTCCTAAAACATAGTGGTATAGGTTGAGCTACTTAATAAGTTAATTAAATAGATACTTATTAAGAAGTTTTCCCCTGAAGACAAATATGCTGCTACCAGCATGTAAATAAAATGGCAAACTTTTGATCAATTAGCTTAGCTTTCTGTTCCAAAAGTTACCAATGTAGCTGACATTTACATTTACCCAATCTTGTCAAGCTAACTCAAAATTTACAAATGTTAATTTAGTTTGCATCCATTTGAATTATCTGAAGATTTGTCCATGACTCCTAAGAATCAGAACAATCACAAGTACTACCAAATGTAAATATTAACAGTTTTGTTTCTTTAAGCACCTGCAATAGAATCTAAATTTACACTTTAAACACTACTGGCTTGTTTATATTTCCACTGCAAAGTGTGTATTTCATTTCATCCAATGATTTAGTTGTGTCATTTTTTTTCACAGTAAATATCCTTGTTATTTTTTTTCTAGTGATAGCCAAGAAGCAGCAATCTATAAAGAGTTATAGATATTATCTCAGGTGAAACAAACACTTGAGAGCAGTCCTGTATAGACAAAGACAGAGCTACCTTACCAACTACTCTAGGTAATTTTTCCTAGAGGACTAATAGATAAGACAGTAAAACATTAGAAAACAGGTTCAAGAACACTTTAGCGTGACCCTTACCAAACAGCTTTATTTTTCTGTTCTATGTAAGCACTCATATAAACAACGGCTATTATGGACTGCGATTTGAGCATTTCTCTTGAAACATAAGTGAATTTACTGTTGCCATATTTGAATTGAATCGTTCCTCTTATGATATGGTAAATAGGTATACATATCAGCCAGAGAAATCCAAAGAAAATATTTTAAGAATTCAGTATAGTAACATTAAACATGTTAGACCTCCATTGTATGTGGTAGAGGAGGCTGTTCGGGAGGCTGTTCATGATGGAGATCACAAATGAGAGTCAAGAGTGTTCTATGAGCAAGCATTCAGACTAAAGGAGGCTTCTCCAGCCAGAATTGTCAAAGATCAAGGTTAGCAGCATTCTGGTTAAAGGGCAAGGAGATACCTGAAAGAAAGAGAAAAACCACAAAACCTTAGAATTACAGTGTGTACACTGTATTCTGAAAATAAGGGCAACGGGTAGATTATGACTAAAGTCATTTTTAAGCAGTGGTTCAACTTTCTAGAAAAGTAGTCTAGAGAAAATTATTTTCTAACTAAAACTAGAAGGCTTTAAATCATTTTGATTGTAAGAAAATCTCATTCATACTTTTCTTTAGTACAGTGTCATTATATTGACAAGAATCTAATAACAGACATAACTTGAATCAAACCAGTGTAAGGTTTTAACCAGACAATTTAAACATTATTATTTTTCTATACATTAAAACAACCTTTAAAGACAGCTCTTTTTATCACTATATTGCCAATTATAGTCTGGATCCAAGATCTTGGTCCCAAAACACAGTTAATAAGGAATAAGAAACAATTGTAGAATAGTAATTCAAACTTGGAAAGGTAACATGTTTGAGAAGGTACAAATTCTACTTGCAATACATTGTACTATCTTCACTTTTCCATTTTCAAAGATGGATATAATCATGTATGATTTTGTGCAAATTATGATGTATTGTTTGTCTCACAAGATTTTGTTGCCATCTGGATCATTTACATAACAAAAAACAATAAGTCAGTTGTACAAGAACACAAAAACTTTGAATTAATATGCAGATTCAGTCTTATGCTTTGAATGATCACACAAAATAAGTCTGATATCACCAAGAATCAAGACAAAATTGAAACACTAAAATGTAATTTTCATATTATAATTATAATCATAATATAATCAATGAGTGTTTTTTTCATCTCATAGAAATATGTTTAGCTCTGAAAAAGGAAATCATATCTAGAATGCTACAGTGTCTTTTGAGATAAAAGTAAGTTTTGTGATACAAATATGCTATTGGATTTCCATTTAAATCATGTCTATATTAATCATGTCACTGAATCTCAAAAACTCAAAACTACTACAACCTGGCTTTATGAGCTATTGTTTTGTTTGGTGCCATTTCATTATCATCATTATCAATCATACAAAGTATGACGTTAACACAAAATCAGTAAAACATGGAAGAATAGGATCAACATGCCAATGTCATGTACCAATCACATTTAGGAATATTGATCACAAGGCTGATTTTCAATTGGTCAGACATTTTGAAGCAGCTGTTCAGACAATACAGTTGGAAGACTCATCAAAAAATTCTAAGACACCCTGAAACACAATTTGGAACAATGGAACACATCCCCAGCTGGAACACTGCCGGTTGAATGCATCTGTATTGTTGTCACATTAAGGTAAATAGTTCACAGAAGTTCTCATAGAAGTTCTGGCTACAGAAGACGGAATGCTGAGAGCACATTGGTTATTCTAGCTGTAGCTAAACACATAGGTGAAGATCTGTGTCAGGGAAGAGTAGCTATTTCATTCTCACCATAGTCATTGGAGTAAAGAATGAGAATGTGCAGGGAGTTTGACTCAGAGAATAAAAATGAAAGTCAATGATCACAGTCATTCCTATATTGAATCTGCAGGCATTTTTAATTGTATAAATTTATCACCAGCCTCCCCCATTCCAGATTGGTTATTCTAGCTGTAGCTACACACATAGTGGGACTGTCAAAGGTCCCACTAAGTCATGCATTTTCACTTAAGCTCTTCCACCTCTTTTGTTATATCTTTTTCATTCTTGGGCAGTTTTTCTTCTTTTGTAACACTTATAAATGGGATTTCTTTCTTGATGTTTTTCAGATAATTCACAGTTTGTATCAAATCATACATGGTTATAGATACGTTTAACATTAAGAAAATGAATATAGTTCAATGTGTTTTGATGCAACTTAAATTTTTGGAAGTTTCTTTTCCAAGTTTAAATTACTTTCTGTCAGTCCCTTCTTAATTCATTCTCTTTCTCATTTTTTTTTCCTTTACCAAGGATTAAACCCAGGGACACTTAACTACTAAGTCACATCCCCAGTTCTTTTTATGTTTTATTTTGAGACAGGGTTCTGATAAGTGGCTTAGGGCCTCTCTAAATTGCTGAGGCTGGCTTTGAATTTCCAATCTGCTTGCCTCACCCTCCTGAGCTGCTGAGATTATAGGCATATGCCACCATGCCTGGCCCCTTTCAATTCTTACTAAGAAAGTCTTTGAGTGGTGATCTTTGACTTATATTTTTATAAGATAATGACAATAAAAGCCACCTCTTCAAAGCTGTTATAAAACCCAGATAAAGTATCTGTAAAAGTGTCTTTATCATAATTTATATGTTATGGTGTCTCCCAAAACTCATATGTGAGACAATTCAAGAATGTTCAGAAGTGAAATGGTTGGATTATGAGAGTTGTAAACTAATAGTGGATTAATCCACTAGTATATTTACTGGGTGGTAATAGTAGGCAGGTACAGTATGGCTGAAGGGTTATTTGGGGAATAATGTTGAGAAGTGTATATAATCTCTGGTGAGTGGAAGAGTTCTCTTTCTGCTTCCTGGTCGCCCTGTCTGTGCTGTTTTCCTCTGCCATGCCCTCCAGCCCTGATGTTCTATCTCACCTCTGGTTCTGAGCTATGGAGTCAATCCGTCATGGGCTGAACCTTCAAAACTGTGAGTCAAAATAAACTTTTCCTCTTCTGCATTGTTTTGTCAGTTTTTTTTTTCTTTTTCTTTTTTTTATGCCTCATAGTTGAAAAAATTGGATAAAACATATTAGAGTGATTTTCTATTTTTATTGTGAGACTATTAAATTTGAAACAGTAAAATCATCACAATAACAACTAACATTCAATAAATATGGAAGGAAAATTTTTATAATCATATCAATGTAAGTTCTTCAGTTTGGAAGGAAAATAGATTTTCACTGATGAGAAACAAACTATATTTCATTTCAGGCTACAGAGATTTTAAAATTTATGTGTATATGAGTATATCCTAACACTTACTCTTACTAGATGTGTTACAGTAAGCAAATGAGTTGCGTTTGCTAAGTCTGAGTTTCTCCATTTACACAATGGGTATATATATGCTGATTTCATAGCTATTTTGACAATTTAAAGGAGTATATATATAGAGTTTTTAGCATAGTTTTGAACAAATAAAGATTATTCTTTAGGTGTTTTTTAATTATGATTTGTCTTTATTTATGTACATATCATAGATTTCATATTTTATGTGGTAGACTGCAAATATTATATTTACCTTCCACACAGAAAATTATATAATTTTCTAATGTAGAGATTTTAAGAAAAATAAACTTGGACCTGTAGAAAAAATGGTTTTAGGTACTAAATATAAAATTCTCACTCCATTTCTTCTAGTAGAGTTTATGACTGTGGTTATTTAATTACAAAATGCTAAATACCATCATCCTCGTATAAAATTTGTGTCTCCTGACATCACTCTTTCTGTGACTTCAAGCTGATTTCAATAGTGGACAAAGCTTTCTTGTTTTTTAAATTTTATTTCTAAGAATGTGATTAATTGTTTAAATAAAAATACTAAGGTTATTGAATAATTTTAAGAATTCATGAACTAAATATCATTTTGTATATAATATATAATGAAGTGTACATAATGTATAAAAATGCATATATATATATGTGTGTATATATGTGTGTGTGTGTGTATATATATATGACTAAAACATTGTCTTGAGCTGAGATGTTGTTAAAAAGGCTGACATTTAGTTCCTGTTCAGACATGTTACATCAGATTCTGTACCTTCAACAAGATCCGTACATATATTACTGTTTGAGAAGCACTTGTCCATGTTATATAGTACTGTGTTAACATATTCTTTGACAATATGGTCACAGTGAATTTTTTTTCAATGCTTATTTTCTAGGCAAATTTGGGAGAATAAAAAACGTGTATGTGTGTGTGTGTGGGGGGGGATCTCCTGCCCCACTGTCACATCTGAATATCACAAAGAATTAAAAGCATTTGATGCTTTTCAAAGAAAAACATTTATAGAATTAAATGTGAATTGAATTGTGTATATTATCCACTCCCAATTTCTAAATAGTGGTTTCAAATGGAACTTAAATGGAACTTAAAAAGCACAGGGAACCTCAGATTGAGCATGAGAGGTAAATGGCTATGGAACAGAATGACTTCCCTCCCAGAGGGAAAAGGCATCCTAAGGTGAGCATGGTATTATGGGAATGCACTGTGCACACATGCTGTTTACTCAAGTGTGCTTCCCCATCAGCCCAATAAATCAGTCTTCTTAACTGTACAGGGAATGATTAGTAGAGAAACTTTTCATGTAGTAAAGTTGAAATAACTGATTATGCAAAACAACTAGGATTTTGCTTGTGTATAATTTCACGGAACTAAATAATATGTCTCATTTGGTGTTCAAGCTTTGAAACTACAAAATATTGTTTTGCAGAACTATGAAATGACCTCAGAGAGTAGTAGGGAACTATGAAAACTATCATTCCATGTACACTCAGGATTTTCACTGAGCTGGACCATCCTTCTGACACTCTTTTATATCCTGAAGGTAGTCTTGGAATCAGTATGTGGATGAATACAAATATTTTGGGTAGGACTTATAAAACTGGAAAATGTTCTTTTAATATTGCATCTCAGCATGTAATTTAACTGTTATTAAAAATGCATTCCTTTAAGAAATAGTTTAAAACAACCAAAATTGAAGTTGCCACCATTATTTTTTACTCTATAAGTTTGCCACATAGTTCACTATATTTTCCCCCTATGAAACTATACCAGAGAGACATAAGAAGCACTTTTAGAAGTTTCACTCTGTTAGGCTACTTGGATATTATATAGGAAATTGGCTCTTAGCATTATATTACATGGTGCACTTGGGGCTTGAAAAGGTCAAATAGCTTTCAAAATTAGAATTTGTGAGATTATGACTCTAAACTCATTTACCTTCAACTATATATTTTTGGATATTTTCAAATAAGAGTACTATTTAGTGATAAGAAAATTAATACAAGCTTGAATTCAGGGAGCTTAATTTGGGGGAAGAAAACGGTATCTATACTTATGTAAAAAAATAAAATAAATGATGGCTTGGTGTATATCTCACTGGTAAAGCTCTGGCCTATCATTCGTAAGGCCTTGGGTTTGATCACCCAGAGCCACAAAAATTTTAAAAAGCAACACATATGCATGCGAAGACCACTTTTTAATGTGATTCCATTGCTTCACCCATTGGGATGGTTAATTTCTTGTGTCAAATTAAATGGACAAGCAGGTGCTCAAATATTTGGTCAAATATTATTCTAGGTGAGTCTGTGCGGTTTTTTTCTAGGTGAAACTGACATTTGAATCTGTAGGAGGACTAAGGCAGGTTGTCCTTCTTAATGTGAGTGGGTCTTGCCTGTGTGCTGATGACCTCAATAGAACAGAAGGCTGAGTAAAACAAAATTTCTCCTGTCTCAGTACCTCAAGTTGGGACAGTGGATATTTCCTGCCTTCAGACTTGAAATAAAATAGCAGCTATTCTTGGGTTTATTCTTGGAGACTTTTGGAACAGAATTTACATCATCAGCGATTTTTCTCAGGCCTTCAGACTCAGACTGGATCTGCACCATCAGCCCTTTTAAGTGTCCTACTTGATTATGGCGGACTTAGGACTTCTCAGTCTCCATAATTCCAAAAGCAAATTTCTTATAAGTCTCTCTCTCTCTCTCTCTCTCTCTCTCTCTCTCTCTCTCTCTCTCTCACACACACACACACACACACACACACACACACACATCCTGTAAGAACACTTACCAATGCATTCATCCAAAATTCATACAAATTTAGATTTTATCTCTTGACTCCTTAAATCCATGTTTGGCCATGGACTTGCTCTGGCTAATGATACACTAACGGATGTAACACAATAAATGTTTGAAAGGACTTGCACATGGGTTCGGACATGTTATCACTGAGAATCTCCATGTGAAGAAGCCCAGGTGAGCCTCTCAGAGGGTGAGGCAATGTGGAGTAAAGAGGAGCCATCAATGAAGCCTAGGACAGCCTCTTGAAACATATCGCCCTGTAGACCAGACAATATCCACTCTAAATTGCTCTAATCCAAATGGCCTGCTACCTTCCAGAAACTAGTGAGATTATCATAGTTCATCTGCTCATTGATCATCCAGGACAGCCATGTTGCCCCCTCATGTGATTATAACTAGTATTATTTAAATTCCAAGAACTGACTTTCTTTATAACATTCAATTATATAAATCAATTGTAAAGATTGCTTAATTAAAGTACTAAAACAATCTTTTTCTGAATTTCCACCTTTATTATTAACCTATAAATAATCCTATAGAATGATAGAGATATTCCTCTTAAATACACAAAATTCAGATTGATTTCTGCTATCATAAGTAAGTATTAGTGTTCTTTGCAATTATAAGATCATGCAGAATTACATACAAAAATACCATGACCAGCATGACCTTTAATTTAGGTACCAGACAATGGGCAATGAGGAGATGAAGAAAAGACAGACACACAAATAGAGAAAGCTGAGGCTGGGTGCATCACTAAATCCTGGTAGGAAGATAGTGACCCAGAAGCAGCTCAGCACATTTATTATATAGGTTTTAACATCAAAAGGATTTATTGTGAGAAAGTTTCTTCAAAGCAAACAGAAACAAGGTCAGATACTAGCAGACCAATTACAATTATGAGTTTATGTCCATAATTCTTTACCCACAGGCAGCTGATGTCTGAACTTGAGGACAAGAACTTATAATTGTGTGGCAGTCAGGAACCACTTTTGAACAGGGTGTCACCATAGCAAGTAGGTAATCAAGGCACCCTTGGACAGAAAGTTCCCAGAAGAGGCATTGCTTCTGTTTCTGGACAGCTCAATAATTCTGTCACCACCTTGACACAAAAAGTCTTGCCTTGAATATATCTATATATTTTACCAATCATTATAATATCTTAGAAATATATATATATATATATATATATATATATATGGATAAAAATAATAATAAGCTACTGTTTTACTTATTTACTTACTACTGTTTTACTTATATTCTTAAGAAAAACAAATTTCAATTTAGTAGTTACTGGATGTATTTAGTTTCAATATTTTGAAACATTTTAATTCATAAATTAGTGTTAGCAGCTATTTATAACTTAAAACATATAATTTAGTGCAAATACGCATTACACATATCTGTGTCTAAGTCAACTTTAAATCTCAGTCAGACTCTGTCTTTTCATAATGTCCATGGATGGGCTTTAGTTGGGCTGTGCATGTTCTGTGCAGGTTCTCATTCTCCTTTTCGTAAGCCCAAAGCAGTTACCACACCACTTATCTTATACAGTCATCTAGGTTCCCTCTACCCCTGCTTCAGAAATTAATATGAAATGAAACCTACTTAGGATCCAAAATCAGCAACTATACACATGGTTAAAATATTCTGGAAAAAGTTGATAGTTACTTAGACTTGTATGGTGATTTAAAAATGCAAATGTTACTTGGAAACATCTGGATAGAAGGAGAGCATGTTAATAGCTCTCTTCCCAATTCTCATTTATAAAACCAATAAGTAATGATGGAAGTTAAACACAAACAAGTAAATAGCCTAATATGGATAAAATAATAGTCCAAATCAGAATGTACTGAAATATACAAAATTTTGAAGAATATATGTAATATTTTTGCATGTAGAACAATGAAGTAATGGATCAAGAGGCAAGTCACTATAATCATGAAAAAAAAGTTCAGTTTTGGGATTTGTATGTAAATACAATTCTAGAAAAAAAATGCCCTAGTATTCCCAAATTGGACAAACTATAAATAAATACAAGTCATAAAATTAAAGTTTTTAAAATTAATTTTCTATAATCAACTGAATAAAATCTCCAAGTTTGTTGGTTAAGTTGATCTGCAGACTACATGATAAAGAAAGCCTAGAGTTATGAACTATTAGCATTCACCAAAGCACAATTCTCTTTTTCTTTGAGAACTGGACATGGGAAGGATAAATTTGTGCCCCTAATGAAACAAGTTCTCATGGATTGGCCTTCAAAGTATTACTTTTAGTTGATGAATGAAGGGTTAGATATGATGTCTGGATTCTGCTGAAGTCCTCTAAGCTGCTGTTATGGGGGTCCATGTCCCAGATAGCAGGGAAGAAGGAATTGTCAGCACCAGTAATTTTATTTATTTTCAAACTAACAAATTAGCTTGCCATAATTTTATTTTCTGGCAAAGCACATGAAACTCCTGGGTCAGAAAAAAATGAATTTTTCTTCACAATACATGAAGGAAAAATAACTCTATGTCTGCATAGGTTCACCTTCTCCTTAGTACCATGGGAGCAATGAGAAATGTCCAAAATGAATGCTATACCCATGAGTTTTATCACCAGGGCAGAGACCACAGCTTAGGAGACGTAATATTTTGAAGGAAATCCTACAAGATCTGCTTAAATTTTGCTCCAGTTGGAGACAATATTTTTACTATCCTGATCAAAATTTAAATCTGCTGTCTGACCCAAAGAAGAATGCTTTTTCTGTTCTAAGCCTGTTCACTACTCAAAGATAATGGTGGTTCTCTGGCTTTCCCTATATTAAGACAATTCCCTTCCTCATTTGTAGTTCTCAAGAATAACTGTAGACATGCTGGTATTTCAACATCTTGAAATAGGGAGAGACTGACCAGAATTGTCCAGGTTCAGTTCCAGTCTCCCTCTAGAGCAACATGACCCTCTACCTTTTAGCCCAGGATCATTTAGCTTCTCAGGGCATAAAACACAGTTTTCTCTGCTTTCTGCATCTCTCAGCTATTTTGCAAATTGCTCATGCACAGGTAGGACTCCATTACCCTTGTGCAGTGTTCTTGAAACTTGGGTGACTGGAAAAAAAATAAAGATTAGACTTCTATTTCCCCTATCATTAAGATATAAATGTTTTACTTGTAACTTGTTATGAATGTGAATGTTCTGTCTCACCAGACTAAAATAGTGAAGCATGAATCTGTTTCATCAAAGATTCTTGAAAATATCCCAAATAAAAGTTATCAATGCCTCTTCAGAAAACATGCAGGAATACAAGTCATCCATTAAGAATTATCTCCCAATAGGGAATGTCCCCAACAATCAGGGTCCTTGATTAAATGCTTAGAGCAGAAACTATTCCATTAGTTCATATCTGATATATAACTGGATGAATAAATAAACTTTGTTGCAATATGGTCTAGTCTAAACTAACTAAGCTACCTTTAAACAAATGGGACTTCTTCAAAAAAGTATGGGATAATGTTAGTGTTTAGGTTTTAGGTGTGCCCCAAAAGTTCATGTATGAGAAAATTTCACCTTTAAAGGTGAAATTATTGGGTTATGAGAGCCTTAAAATAATCAGTCCATTAATCCCCTAATAGGGATCAACTGGATGGTAACTCTGTGTAGGTAGAGTGTGGCTGGAGGAGGTGTGTCCCCTCTGTCTGCTTCTTGATGCCATTCTCAAGCCACTGTCCTCCACCACACTCTTCTGCCATGATGTTGCAACTCACCTCAGGTCCCAAAGAATGGAGTCAGCTGTCTATGGATTAAGACCACTGAAGCTCTAAAAAATGGAGTTGGCTATTAATCAATTAAGACCTCTGAAAACATGAACCCCCAAATAAACATTTCTTCCTCTTAAGTGTTCTTGTTGGGTCTTTTGATCACAGGAGAAAACAAAAATTAATACAGATAATATTTATATTATACAAAATCAATTGCTCTTAGATTTGCCAGAGAAGGAAGAGAGTTACTGATAAATAAAGATATAAACCTAACATTTTGCATGTAACTCACAAGGAGAAAGAGAAGGTTAGGTGTAGAAGACACATGCTTGTTAAGTTTTTAGCTGGGGAAAGACTCTGAATTGTGTTATTTTCTCTTCTCTCATTAATTAATGGGTTAATGACAGCCTTTCCTGTAGAAGCTGAAAACATATAGTAAAGAATGGATAAAATCTTGCTTTTGCTCACAATCTAATTTTATGTACTATGAAATTATGTATCCTGAAATCCTCTATAAAGGATGTTTATTTTGATTTTGTGTGGATGTGCAAATTTAATCGAGTGAATCTATTCCTACTTCTGCAAAATTTTATACTGGAATGAAAATTAATAAAACATTGGCCAGTCAGTCTAATACCTGGATTTTCATATCAATCTCAATATCAAATCTCAAAGGCAGAGGTATTTCTTGAACTATATTTAGCAGAGTCTGCACACATCACAAGTGACATGATACAGAGAGAAGTTCAACAGCAGTTTTCTGTTAAGTTTCAAGGGGTTTTGGCTGAATAGCAACCACTATGTGAGGTGGTAGAACTATTTCTTGCTTAGTGTTAAATTCAAGGAAATATCTATAAACACATACTAGAAATCAGAAAGCAAGCTATTGTGAGAAAATTGGTGAATATTTATCTCCTGGGTAGCAAAACAGAAAACACTGCTCTCCTGCTTCCATAATAATTTTGGTCTCATATCATTGTGCTTGATGTTTACACAGTGGCTCAGAAAATGGATATATGGAAAGAAATCAGAGTACTGCCTTACACTCATGAGATCTCTGTTTCTGGAAATGGACAGTAGTGGGATATAAATCATCTCTTCTGACTGGAGAGCTTGGTAGCACCAGAATATTTATAGACCCTGCAACTGGAACATGGCTTGAAATTAAAATACAATTAAAAAATGTCCAATGGACTATGAGGATTCTAGAGATTCTAGTGGGAAAGAGGAATAGGATTCCAAGAGAATAGGATTCTTTCTTCCTTAGTTTAACAATTACATTTCAAAAATTGATAAAATATCACATAAATTACTAGGTAGACATGATATAAAGAGGCAATACCTGCCTTTGTTAGATTTATGTTTCTTAGGAAGCTCCAAATTTAATATGCCCTAAGGCATATGTAAGGGAATGCATAGACAGTTTATTTAAAATCTCAAGTGATTAAATTAACATAAATTTGGGGTTTTATTTATTTGTTTATTTATTTATTCATTTTGATACTGGTAATTAAACGCAGGGATACACAACAACTGAGCCACTTGTTCAGCCTTTTTTTCTTTTTAATTGTCTCATTTTGAGACAGGGTATGGTTAAGGGTCTTGCTTAAGGAACTTGCAAAGTTGCTGAGGCTGCTCTCGAATTTACAATCCTCCTGCCTCAGATTCCCAAGTTGATTCAATTACAGGTGTGTGCCATCACACCTGTCAGCACAAATTTTAATAATTTTATAAAGAAATAGGGAAAATTTCCCAACTGAAAACTTTCTTTTAAAATATATTTTCATAAGAATATAGAGTTGAATAATTAGAAATGTAAGCTGAGCATGAAGAAGAGTCACCCATTTTAATCTGACACAGAAGAATTCTCCCTACATATTAATGCAGTTTCAAGGTCTGGAATGACAACCATAAAGGTGGTGTGAGAAGACAGGAGATTTTTTTATAACTTAGGGAGTTTGAATGCATTGTGCTATTGACTGCATATCCTTTCCTTTCATTCTTTGAATCCCTTATACAAAGAGTTTGGGAAAAAGAGAACAGTAAGTATTTAAAATGGATTGTCAGTTTTAGATCTTAAAAAGAAGGAAATTTCCTCTAATTTATATGGATTTATATTTGTAAATTACTTAGAAAATAATTTAATTAACATGCATTATTGCTGTAGGCATTCATCGATTTCTTCTTAGTCATTCATTTTTATGATCACTGAAAGCTATAGGGGTTCTATATGCAATTTTAAATCATTCTAAAATACAAAAGAAAAAGATTGTTATTTCAAAGTATCCAAACAATTATTTACTGTTACATTTTTTTCTGAGGATCTGGACATTTCAGACTTTAGAAATTCATTGGTGTAAACTTTTAAGCCTTTCTATTGTTCTAGGTTAATTAAGCTTAAATTAAAACACGTGGAGGTATCCAGTAGGGTGGCATTTGAAAGTCATCTACTCCCATCTTACCTTCACTAGAATCAAAAATGAGAAAGGAATGGCTCCATCAGAAAGGGTTTCTGATGCACTCAGCTACATATCCTGTCATTTAAAACTCATGAGTTCATCCGATGTACAATGCCCACTTTCTTCAGCTAAGAATTTATGCAAAACTATTAAAAACTTCTAATTTTACAAGATCGTATTTCAAGAGTTGAGTTAGTAAATTTTAAAGGGTTTTCTGAAGTTAAAAATAAAAATGTAACACTTAGAATAAGTAATTTCTTGGATTTAAAATGTATTTTTAGAGAGAATTTCAGAATATTGTTTTATTTTAATTTGGCTAACATTTGTTAAAAAACTTCAAAGGCATGAAGAAATTCTGCTGATTCAGGCAACAAAAGAGTGGGTCTAACCACTTAACATATAGTATACATAAAATTTAAATGAAAGTAGTTATTTGGCTAAGCAATATTTTCAATCTAAATCTCTAAGTAATTCCAATTAATTGCATATTAGTTAATACTCTTGAATACAGAAATAGAAATACACAATGACTTAATTTTAAGAAATAAGATAATAGAGATTTAATTTCATTTTGCTACACATGGATTTCCAGTTTTGCCAGCACCATTTGTTGAATGAGCTATCTTTTCTCCAGTGAATGTTTTTGGCACCTTTGTCTAGTATGACATAACCATATTTATGTGGGTTTGTCTCTGTGTCCTCTATTCTGTGTCATTGATCTACAAATCTATTTTGGTGTCAATACCATGCTTTTTTTATTACTATAGGTCTGTAGTATAGTTTATGGTCTGGTATTGTGATTCATCCTGCTTCACTTTTCTTGGTACAGATTGCTTTAGCTATTCTGACTTTCTTATTTTTTCAAATAAATTTCACTGTAACAGAGACCCTGAGCCTCGTAGAAGAAAAAATAGGCCCAAATCTTTACCACATTGTCCTAGGATATGCCTTCCTTAACAAGACTCCTAAATCACAAGAAGTAAAATCAAGAATTGACAAATGGGATGGATTCAAATTAAAAAGCTTCTTCTCAGCAAAGAAAACAATTAATAAAGTGAGGAAAGAGCCTATAGTTTGGGAGAAAATTTTTACCACATGCACCTCTGATAAAGCATTACATCTTTAAGATATATAAAGAACTCAAAAAACTTAACACCAAAAAAGTCAAATAACCCAATCGATAAATGGACTAAGGAACTGAACAAACACTTCACAGAAGAAATACAATTAATCAACAAACATATGAAAAAGTGTTCAATATCTCTAGCAATTAGAGAAATGCAAATCAAAACTACTCTAAGATTTCATCTCACTCCTGTCAGAATGGCAATCATCAACATAGAGGCAACAATAAATGTTGGCGAGGATGTGGTGCAAAAAGTACACTCATACATTGCTAGTGGGACTGCAAATTGTTGCAACCACTATGGAAAGCAGTATGGAGATTCCTCAGAAAATTTGGAATGCTACCACCATTTGACCGGCTAAACCATTCCTTGGTTTATACCCAAAGGACTTAAAATTAGCATACTATAGTGACTCAGCCACATTAATGTTTATAGCAGCTCAATTCACAATAGCTAGACTGTGGAACCTAGGTGTCCCTCAATAGATGAATGGATAAAGAAAATATGCTATGTATACTTAATAGAATATTACTCAGCTTTAAAGAAGAGTAAAATTATGGTATTTGCCAGTAAATGATTGGAGTTGGAGAATATCATGCTCATCAAAATAAGACAATCCCACAAAGTCAAAGGCTGAATGTTTTCTCTAATATGCAGATGCTAATTTACAATCAGGGGGCACTAGGGAGTAACAGTGTTAATGTTACCTTAGATTAGGTATCAGGAAATAATGGGAGGAAAGGGGAGGGGATGTGGGGATACGAAAGATAGTAGAATTAAATAGACATTATTACTGTATGTGTTATATGTGACTACATGACCAATATAATCCTGCAACATATACACTCAGAATAATGAGAAATTATAGCCCATCTATGTATGATATATCAAGATGCATACAATAGACTGTCATGTATAACTAATTAAAGCAAGTAATTTTTAACGTAGGCACAGAAAAAGCAACTATTGAGCTAGACCTCAGGGTAGGCCAACTGAAGATAAATAATACCAGGTTATTCCAATCTATGCATTTTATTTCTTAATCTTAGGGCATTATTGATGCTCATAGGAAACAAACACATGTGGATAGTGGGGAAATAAATTTAAGGAAACAATTCTATAAAACAGGCCCACTGTTCTGACCTCCACATGCTTTCTGTTCCAAGAAGCAATTTACTTGGAATCCCAGCTGGTTTAAATGTACAGGATATGTCACTTTTCTCAGAGCACTGTCTATTATCCATAGGAGAAATTCAGACTTAAGATAATGTTTATAAGAGGAAGCCAAGTTATCCTGAAGGAGAAAACTTTTATGACCCTTTTTACCAACCAGATCCTGAAACTTAGGGAGATAAGTAAAATTTCTCCTAACCCATAAAATCTGTCACAATATATTGTTAAGAATTCAATCAGAATCTGTCAGTATGGGTCAAAGTAATATAGAGCTGTTATGGCAGTGGGAACTGGAAGTAATAGAAATAATGACTAGTATCCAGTTCCAAAACGAAGTTTCATGAAGGTTATTATAATTTGGATATGGGTTATCCCCCAAAAGTTCATGTGGGAGACAATGCAAGAAAGGTCAGAGTTGAAATTATTAGGTCATGAGATCATTGACTTAATCAATAATTCGCTGTTAGAGATTATTTGGGTGGAAACTCTAGACAGGTGGAGTGTGGCTGGGAGGTGAGTATCTGGGTTATGACTCTTTGGGTATGTATTTTATTCCTGGTAAGCCAAGACTCTGTGTGCTTTATATTGTCATGTTCTGAGCTGCTTTTCTCTACCACACACTTCTCACTAGATGTTCTACCTTGCCTTGGACCCAGAGAAATAGAGTTGGCCATCTATGGACTGAGACGTTTGAAACTACAAGCACCAAATAAACTTTGCCTCCTCTAAAATTGTTCTTTTCAGGTTTTGGTCAGAGCAAAAACAAACCTGACTTAAACAAAGGCGCTTCTTGACTTAGATTAAATCAGTTACTTAAATTTGGTCCAGTTAGCAACTATTAATAGGCAGAATTGCCATTAACTAATAGGACACACCTGACAATAATATATGGGGGACAAAGGAAGTTTGTCAAGCAGGATAATAACTGCTATAATTCTCAGAACTTATGAATGTTTTACCTTAGTTTCCAAAACAAACATTTTTATGGATGTGACTAAAAGGAGGAGGATGGAGGTCATGCTGGAGAGGTGATGTAATCACCAGAGTCCTTAAAGTGAAGGAGGATCTTTCCCACCTGTGGTCAGAGAGAAATAGCAGCACAAACAGGATTTGATGCATCCTTGCCAATTCTGAAATGCAGAAGCATATGTGCAAGACGAGAAAGGCCTCTAAATGCAGAAAAAGGCAAAGAAAAGGATTTTTCTAGAGCATTAGGCCCATGCAAGTTTTTTGACCAACACAATGTCAATTTTTGTTTTTAAAAGCCACTAAGTTTATGGTGATATTTTATGGGTACAATAGAAAAGCAGATGAATGGGAGGGGATAGATGCTATAAAAAGAATGCTGGAATGATTATCACATCCATATCTAACATCAACTTGATGACTGTGGTTTGTTGTATTAAACTTGACTGGCATGCTCTAGTTAGAAGTCTCAGAAATAGAGGAATAAATACAGATAAAGGTAACTCAAAGTCACCTCAAAAATCAAATCAAATTATTTCTCTTCATGGTTTATATAATCTTTTACTTTTGACAGCATGCTTTATGTACACTAAAATATTAGGTTTACACATTGTATATAACATTACATTTAAATACAAGATTTAATTATATATTAAAATCATTTGTTCAGTTATTTTCAAAGCAAGCAAAATTATTTTGTTATGTGAAGGAATAGTGATATCTGAACTTTAGTTTTTATATTTTTATTTTTACCATTTTATGTTTAATCATTTACCTTAAAGGTATAGAATATTACTGTAAGTTTAGAACTTTGTGGAAAGTTCATAAAACAAACAATATGTATGTCTTTGCCTATTTCTTTATTAATTACATGGATAATTTAAAAAAAAACTGCACCAAATAGACAATTGACTTTTTCCTGCCCCTTCAGTTTTTATTAAAAATCAATCTCTGTTTTAGAAAGAATGAGTCAAAACACATTGATAAGTATTACAAAGAGATCCTAAAAAGAAAATCTGTATAATTAACAGATTATTAGGCAGTTATTCATCTAAAATAACAAAGTCATTAAACATAAACTTTCATTTAAAAAAATAGAAAATGTAGGTAATTGACATATGAAAAGGAAGACATCCCAATACTAAATGCTGAATTTAAAAAAATATAATAGGCTATTGTCTTCATCTCACTAAAATGTTTTAAAAGAGTTAAATAAAATAAAAATAAGTTTGATATGTTTATTTCTGAATTTTTGGAATCATAATTGCAAAATCAGCTGCTAATCTACTTGATCATAAAATACTGGAAAAAGAAGGTTGACATTACATTACAGATGAGTAACATGAATAAAAATTACACCAACCTACAAAAATACAGATCCTCGTGATGATCATTCATATTGTTTTCATTATCAGAATTGATGTGTCCTACTCCTGCCCCAAATTCATATTTTGAAGCCTTATACCTAATGTGACTACATTTGGAAAGAAAGTCTTTACAGGAATAATTAAGGTCATATGAGTTCTAAGAGTAAAGCCATAAAGCACTAAGAGCAAGAGATCTTAAGTATGCTTATGGAGAGAAAAGGCCACATGAGGACACAATGTGATAGTGGCCATGTGCCAACCAAGAACAGACCCGTAGAAAGCAACTCTGCCAACAACCTGATCTCGGATGTTCAGGCTCTAAAAATGTGAGAAAATCAATTTCTGTTGTTTAAGTCACCTAGTCTGTAGTGTTTTTTCACGGCAGCCTGCTCTATCAAAATAATGCAATGGTTTTGACAACTCATACAGTAAGAACAAAGAAATTTAAAGCAAAAGTTGTATCTTATCACAACTTGGATGATACTCCATTGTGAACTATACTTAAAGCTACTCCTTTGAGATTAGTTTAAAACAGAAGATCAGCAACATTATTAAGTATGTCTTGCATTTATAAGATGCTCATCAAAAAAGAAATATCAATAAAGCTTAAAAACCTATCATTGTTTTAAAAATGCTTAAACTTTATATTATGTTCATATTATTGTATGTATAATGCTATAAAAATATTTGGAGAAGATTTATAATCACTATGGATGGGATTTAGTACTGTATTCAAAACTTCTGTAATGCTTCCCAAAATGTTCAAAGCTAATCACAAATAATGAGGCGATAGTTGGAAAAATTATTGTTAATTTATATCATTTAAAGACAATGGATAGGATTATATTTTTCCTATGGTCTTTTATTCAAAGTAGACTTGATTTATATATTTTACACTTTTTGTCTAAATATTTTTTGAAAAAAAGGATTAAAGAGCAAGACCAATAATTTAAAATGACTACTGAAATAGCCAACACATGAGATCATCATTCACTTATTAAATTTTCCAAAATTGAATATTTAAAAAGAAAAAGTCAACTTCTATTTAAGCTATTTTCATCTTAATTTAGCAACAAAATGTTGAAAGACACTGTCAGCATATAATAAGCTACTGTGGTGTGTCATTATCATTAAATAAAACATGTACATAAAAAGTTTATGTTGTAATGGAAAAATAACTGTTCATAAGTATAAAAGTTTGAATTTGTATTTTCCTCATATTTAATTGACTTATTAATTTACCCTAAAACAGTTTCTTGTTTGAAATTGTCCATGCTAAACACTGAAACAAATTGGATTAGTGGCCATATTTTCTGATTCATGTTTTCTGAACATGTTTTGTTCGCTGGACATAGTTTTTATTTAATTTGTAATAACATAATCAACTTCTTATAAATATAAGTGTTATGGACTAAATACTTGTGCTCCCCAAGAAATATATTCTGAAATTCTAACTGTCTGTCTGATAGTAATAGAAAGTGGAGTCTTTGGGAAGTTGTTAGGGCATGACTATGAATGGGATTAATGAAAACCCAGAGTATTTCTTTCATCCATACAAATCCATAGAGAGTAGGAGGCAGAAGAAGGTCCTGTAAAGCAGGAAAAGGACCTTAATCAAAACCCACCATGCTGGAAACTTGATTATGAACTTCCAGGATACAGAACTATAAAAATAAGTTTCTGTTGTTTATAAGATGCACAATATGTGGGGTTTTTTGGTTGTTGCTTATTTGCTTTTTGTTTTTGTTTTTATTGTTTTGCAGCATAAACTGAGAATAAACAGAGAATAAAATCAAATGTAACAGATATACTTTATAACCATATATTTATAATGCACAAAATTATATTTATGATGCACAAGGAAACAAAATACTTAAAAATTCTAGCAATTACCCATTTATCCATATAGGTAGTGAATGGAGAGAAGTAGCTTTTCATTATGAAATAGTGTGAGCTTAGAAATGTACATGCTCATTATATCCACTTTTCTGAATGTGAACAAATGTTTAATATGCCAAGATATTTGCCTACATCTTTAAAAAAATGACATCTTCTCTATAAAATAATGGGAAATACCCATAGTTGTCAGTAAGTATTATGGAAAAATGGAATTTTAGACACTATTTAAGTAAATATAAATTGATGCAAGGTTTTTAGATGAAATTTTATCATATACCACATAGGTAGTAAAAAATAAATTGACTTTATATATTCTGATATGAAATATTATGGTTTAGATATGAGGTGTCCCTAAAACACTCGTGAAAAAAATGCAAGAAGGTGAAATGATCGAATTATGAGAACTTTAACCTAATTGATGGATTAACCCACTATAGTGGATTAATTGGGCCACAACTGTAAGCAAGTAGGATATGGCTGGAGGAAGTAGGTCACTGCAAGTTGCCTTGGAATTTTATAGTTTGTACCTTGCCACAACATATGCATCATCAACAAAGGATTCTCAAGTAAGAGTGATGAGAGATGAAGAAAAATCACAGAAACAAAGAAGACACAGATAATTTCATGAAAAGGTGCTATCAGGTGGAGCACTGCACTCTGATGGAGGAACAGTGACCCAGAACCAGCTTCAAAAGTTTATAATATAGGGTCTATAATCAGGAGGTTAAACTATAGGGGCATTGTAATTGTTCAATGCTTATAAGTTATCAGAGGCTTCTTTGTGCATTAAAATGTTGCAGAGCTAGAAACATTTTGCAGCAGATATACTACTGTTGCAATGCTAAGAACATTCTGCATTATGCTGCTGTATCCAGGACACCCATTTTCCTGAGATATCTGCTATGTTTTAGCATGAGAGCCAAGAAAAAAGGCTGATAATATCCCTGCCTTTGGCAAAGAATGTTTCCCAGGTTTGGCTTTGCTAACACTGCAGGTCAGCTTAATGACTGGGAGCTCATCTGCAATCCACAGTATCTTTAAGCAGAGGTCTCTATCTGTTTCCTGATTTCCAGGTCTTGATCTGCCTTCCTCTGGCGTGTCATTTTGCCATGATAATCTGCCTCACCTCAGGCCCAAAGCTATGGAGTTGACCAATTATGAACTGAACCTCTGAAACCATGAGCCAAAATAAACATTTCCTTCTCTATGTTGTTTTTGTCAGGTATTTTTGTCACAGAGATGAAAAAGCTAACTAAAACAGAAAATGGTATCAAGAAATAGAATTATTATTATGAATAGCCTGACCATGTGGTTCAGAAGTCTTTGGACCTAATTTGTGAATGGAAGAAACTTTGAAAAGTTTAGCTGGAAAAGTTTTCAAATACTGTAGTCAAAGCTTAATAGGAAATTATGGTGGGAGCTTAGAAGACAGGAATGCCTATAGGACTATGGACAGTAAAGATTGTACTCATGAGGTTTCAAAGGGTGAGAACTCTATCAGAAATTGGCCTTAGGCCACTTATGCTATGTTCTGGCAAAGAAGTCAACATTTTGCCCATGTCTTAAAACTTTTTTGTAAGGCTAAATGTAAAGGTGTTGTACTAACTAATTTAGAGAAAATTTCAAGGCAGCACAGCATTTAGGCAGTGGCATGAATCAAGATGGTGGCTACTGAACATATTTACTATAATAATCCAGAGCAGAAAGCAAAACTTTTTTTTTTTTTTTAAATCTTCAGGTTTGAATAGAAAAATGCAAGTACAACTGAGGCTAAGAAAGTTGTGGTCGTTAAAGAAATTATATCCACTAAAGAGACTGAAAGTATTTTACTAAGAAACAATCAAAAAGATGACTTGAAGTTATTTCAAGAATTATCAAGACCACACCCATTTCAAGATCAAGTGTGTAAAAGTAAAAAATCATTTAATAAGAGACCATTGATATACCCTGCTTGCACATATGTGCCTATAAAGTTGTTTCACCTTTCTCAGCTGCACAAACACTCAAGTGTCGTCTACAGCTATGATCCCAGGAGGATTGGGATGGTGGCAGACCTTTGCATCAACCACACTTTGCTAGTTCTGAAGGATTATAGAATGATAAAATAAGGAGGTCATGGATGTTTCCTCAGAGATTTCAAAGGAATGATTGCAAGGCCAGGTAAAATGTTGCAGGGTCAGAGTCCCTGTGGTATGCCCCTGAGAATATTATATGTGAAGAAGTGAGAAGAAAGCCAAAATTGCAATAGAGACCCCTCAGATAATTAGATGCCAGTGACATAGAATGTCTCCTGAGGAAAGTTGCAGGAAGCTAGCAGAACCAAGTAAAGACACAGACCACGTGAGCTGCAACCATCAAGGCCATCTGGGCAGAATTACACAAGTTCTTCAGAGGAACAAGCATAATCCTGTGTGCCCCAGATAATGGATGTGGAGTTACAGGACTTGTTTTCCCAGCTAGATTTCACTCTTTCTTTGATCCCTCCCCTTTCATTGTATGCCCTGATTTCTTCCTTATGGAATGGAAATATTTACTCATCGCCACTATATATTGGATATATGTGATTTGTTTTTGAGCTTTATTCTCATAGCTAAGAATCTGCCTTGAGTCTTAGATGAGATTTTTGAACTTTGACTTTTGGACACTGAAGAAACCCTTAAGACTGTGGGGACTCTTGGAAATAGACTAATTGATTTTTATTGTGAAATGGGGATGAGATTTTGGTGGGCCAGGGTAGAATGCGGTGATTTTGATATGAGGTGTTTCCCAAAAAATTAATATGTGAGACAATGCAAAAATTTTTAGAGGATAAGTGGTTTTATTATGAGCACTTTAACCTAATCAGCAGTTCTGGTCACAGCAATAAAAAATATAACTAAAACATGCAGGGCTGATTTTTTAGGAGAAAACAAAATAAATTATTATCTTATGATAATGATTTTCATTAAACTGAAAATTCACCCACATATATGCCCTCTTCATGCACATATGATTTTCATATACTCTGTTTTTTTTTTTTTTTTTTTTTTTTTTTTTTTTTTTTTTTCCTGGGAGAGTCCTGTTTGTGACTTCTTTAGCAGTTTCCTATTTAGTTTGGAATATACTAAAGACTGGATGCTTATGTTTTCCCTAAAATTCAAATGCCAAATCTTAATATCCTATGAGTCTTAGCTTTTTTGTTGCTATGACTAAAAGACTGACCAGAGAAATTTTAGAGGAAGAAAAATTTATTTAGAGAGTCACAGTTTTAGAGGTCTCAGTTCATAGGCAGATGGCTCCATTCCTCAGGGCTCAATGTAAGGCTCAACATCACCTAGGAATATTAAGGTAAGGCTGAACAGCACTAAGATTTTGGTAGAGGGAAGCAGCTTACATGATGATCAGCAAGTAGAGAGGGACTCCACTCTTCATATACAAAATGTATGTCCCAAGGCCACGTCCCCAATGCCCACCTCCTCTACACACCCTCCCAACCTTCAGTTAGGTATTAATGCACTGATTATGTTAACATTCTGATAATCCAATCATTTCTCTTTAATCCTTCTTGCATTGCTTCACACATGAGCTTTTGGGGGACACCTCATTTCCAAAACACAACATTCCACCCCTGGCCTCCAAAAGATCATGACTGTCTCACAATGCAAAATACATTTTGTCTATTTCTAAGAAGAGTCCTCATGGTCTCAATAGTACCAAGATTTTCCAAAAGTTCAAGTCCAGAGTTTCCTCTGAGACTCAGGGCAAGCTCACATCATAAACTCCAGTAAAATCAAAAGCGATTTACAACTGTCCAATATATAAGGGTACAGGTACATTAAGAAAAATAGGGGCATATAAAGAAGAGATGGGAAAAAACAAGATTGAAATCCAACTGGATAAACAAGTTCTATAGCTCCATGTCCAGCATCTGATGCTCATGTCATGATGATGTTCTCTCGAAAGGGCTTGGTTAGATCAAACCCTGTGACCTTGTTTCTTGAAACCCAAGTGACCTTTCTGTTGGCTTATCTCTGCTCAATTCCTTCAGCTTTCTTAGAATGATGTTCCGCATTCCTGGCACTTCTTAATCACAAGGGTCTCCACTGAAGCTTTGGCTTCCTCTTCATATCTATGCATTGCCCTTGTTGGGGGTGCCTGCAGGGACTCCAAACCTGGTGCTCATTGCCTGGGCTCACAGGCCTTCCTTTGAAAATTTGTGGAAGCCTCCATGACACCCTAACTCCAGCATCCTGCATTCCTGCAGAACCAGCACCTAGGTCTGCCACCATTGATTGATACCTAGGTCTGCCACCATCTTGAACAGTAACCAAAACTACAGAGACTGTGGATGCAGAAATTCCTCAGCGCCTGGGTGGCTGAGCATGTTGAAAAAACTTCCTAGGACCCCTTGTGCAAACAGGGTACCCCACTGGTCTCTTCTCAAGATAATTTTTACTTTTACTCCCTTGAGCCAGAGATAAATATAATCTTGCTAATTCCTGAGTTACCTTCAAGTCATCTCTCTTATTGTCTCTGGGCAAAGTCATTAGCATTTCTTAAATGGAAGCAATGTCTTTAACAATCACAACTTTCTTAGCCTCAGTTTTATTCCTACCTTCCAAGTCCAGATAGCTTTTGAACCAGATGATCAGTTTAATCACATCAAAGACCCCACTTCTCAGTACTAATTTCTCTTAATCACAGCAGTGAAAAAGCTGACTATAAGACTATGTATTTGGAGATAGAGTCTTTGAGACATTGTTAAATTATGCTGGTTTCCTCCTCAAGAATGGGATTAGTGCCTTCATAGGAGATGCCTCAAAGAGTTACCTTGCCTATTTTACCTTGTGAAAATAAAGCAAAAAGAAAAAGGAGGAAGAGGAGGAGGAGAAGGAGGAGATAAAGAAAAAGAAGGAAGACAAACATTGTCTATGAGCCACAAAGCAGGTCCTCATCATATACCCATCTGCCAGCACCTTGATCTAGGACTTCCAGGCTTCAGAACTGTGAGAAAAACATTTCTGATGTTCACAAACCTCCCACTCTGTGGTGTTGCTACCGCTTGTTTTCGGTGATGAGTTCTGCTCCCACATATGTTGAAGTATAACATTAAAGAAGCACACTGAGGCAAGCATATAAAGCAGGGTTTATTTTAAAAGGTAAAATAGACTTCTCCCTGGAAGGAGAAGGGGGCCATAGCTGGTATCCTGGTATCCCCAGAAGTGAGGGTCTTTCGCCTTTATATATGACCTAGGTTTCTTTTGTTCTCCTGTTCTCTTTCCTTTATCTCTCTTCTTCCTTCATATGTAACTAGGCCCAGGAGATGCTCCCTGGGATGTTCAAAAGGTTAGAAGCAGATGGACAGATGGGTAAGGCCCAGATGGAACAGCCCAGGACACATTAATTAACAACTTTATAACTCCCTATGGGGAGGGGTAATTCCTGGGGAGGATATCTTACCAATAGGTTGGAGAGGGGCAGGTTTGATAGGGTAGAGGAAGGGATCTGAAGGCATTTCAGTCCCACAGGGGGAAATCTGCAACTTCCTAGACTCACCTAAATTGGCTTCCTTGATCTAACCTGACTCAATTTACCTATCTATACTGACTGCCTAATTCTGGCTTCAGTGTGTCCTCTATAGCAGCCTGAATGGACTAATCCAAGATTTGTATGTGACTTCATTTTGAGATAAAATATTATTAATGGATTCACTAAAATAGTTGTATTAAAATTCATAGCTGCATTTACATAGATTGGCAGGAGTCCACTTTATCCTCCCCACTTGTCTCATAGTTTACTCTAGCAGTGTGTGAGATGCTTATGAATCAACAGAGTGTTCACAGGAATGTGTGGCTAAATCTGAAAGATCCCTAGCAATACCAGCAACTATCTGCTGAACTGTTTCAGATCTTAAGTAATAAGATCATCCCATTAAGGCCAATGTGTTAGTTAGCATTCCATCACTAAAACAAATACCTATAATAATCAGCTTACAGAAAAATAATTATTTTGGCTCACATTTTTGGGAGGTTTCAGACCATGATTAGTTGGCACCAGTGCTTTGGGCCTGGGTAAGGAAGCAGATCATGGTGGAAGCAGGTGGAAAGCAAAACCATTCATATTGTGGCAGTGAAACAAAAGAAAGAAAGACAAAGGTGCTTCACTAGCATCCACTTCTTAAATACTGTAGTACCTCAAAGAGTGCCACCTGGTGATAAAGCCTTTAACCTATGAGTCTTTGGAGGACAATGACAGTTCAAACTGTAGCAATCATCATTTAGCAGAATGTTTTTTTCAGAAACTCAAGTGTGCAGGCATGGGTCAACTAGACCAGCAATGGTCACTGGAGAGCACTATCCAGCAAAAATTCAGTGATACTGTCCACTTCCTGGCCCTTGGTTCCCCAAACACTGAATAATTACTTGTGTTGGGATTTACAAGATGCATGAAATCTCCAGGCCACAATTTTTAAGATTTCACAGAACAGCTTGGGAATTATAAATTAGGCATTCATGGAAAACATACTTGAAATAAAGTCTGTGTAGTATTGCTAATGAGGATAGAGAGTACTGTAAATTCCAAAGCTTTGTCATTTGCCATGTGGTATATATTAAGACTTTTACTTTTGAAGGGGTAGATCATTAAGAAACACTTTTTCTAATAAAATCATTTAGAAGTACAAACTAAATAAAAGCAAATAATATGAAATTATAACTATAATTTCATAAAATTGAGTACATATATGAAACATACAATATTTATTGACTTTTCTATTGATTGTAAAGGCTATAACAATATCACTGCTAATGTGAAAATTATAAGCACAATATTCTGAGGAAACTTAAAAGTTACAAAAATTAGTTCTTATTTTGAGATATCAGGCAAACTGCATAAATTGCATTTAAGTATCATTCATTGAAGCATGAGGATTTTTTTTGTTTTTTAAGATCAAATGAATGCTCTTATAATTTGTATTTGCTCATTTTTTTATTCCATGCATTTTTGTACATGTACAAAAAGTGAATTGATAGCTAATATTGTATTGGACCCACAAGGGAAGGAAAAACTTTACAAAAAATTAATGGAATTTTCATATGATGTCATCAGATATTTCAAAGTGACAATAGATTAATTCTAGTAAATACTTTTCAAATAAAGGAAAAATGAGAGCTTTTATAGATTCTTTCTGCCAAAAACATGAGATGTTATTTATGATGAAATTTATCTCTCAATTTAAAAAAAAAAATTAAAAATCCACCAAAGAAGAAAAAATATTTATTTTGAGCTAAAAAGGCAAAAATTTTAGTTGTTTCCAGGTTGATGGAAAAAATATATTTGTTAACCTGTGGAAAAGAAATATACTTGATTGCAGTGCTCATAAAATTTGTAATTGCACTTAAGTAATTCTGAACAATATTAAGAGAAGCTACATTTATCCAAAACATAAACATTCAGCATAACTCAGCAACATTGGTATTAAATAAAAAAAATGGTAGCCTGATTGTAAGCACTTTTTCTCTCTGCTGTCAATAAATAATGAAACTTTGAATTGTTAATCCTTTGAAAGACTACATGATAATTATACTATGTTCCCATAATTTTTTTAAAAAAGCACATTTTATTCAAATTCAGTTGACAGTCCTGACAAAATACTCAGTGTAAGAAACCATTAGATTTTAATACTTCTAATAATTGTGATTTATAAAATGATCTTGAAATCAGGAAACATTAGAATTTGTCTTCAAAAAATTAAGAGTAATAAAAGTCAACAATATTTAACTTAGAAATATTCGAAATTTTGAAATTAAAATTTGTAGGAATATTATTTTGATGAAATTCCTGTTCTTAATTGAATAGTTTTTTTATTTTGTAGCAGAATATAATAATTGGAAGAAAATCTTTGATTTTTCACATCAAAATCTGACAAAGATTTAATATATTTGATAAAATATCTTCACAAGACTATTTAATGATATTCATAAATGGTCACACTGTTTTTCAAAATTAGTAGTGCTGTGAATTGGATTTGAGATGTCACCCAAAAGCTCAATGAAATGTAACACAATGAAAGAAGGTTCAGTGTTAGAGTCAATGTTAGAGTCTATAAACAAGTCTGGATGGCGCCTGGCATTTTGCCAGAGGGAGTGGTTTGTGAAGTAACGCCAGGGAGCCATTAAGTGTGGAGATTCCTTATTGGTTGACTGCTGTATGGAGTTTATGTTAATTAAGATAAGCTGTGTGAAATGTATAAATACCTCTGTTGTCCTACAATAAAAGACTCCCACTCCTGCTGTATCAATCTACACAAGTTGTTCGTCACCCCCCCCCCCTGGTTATTTTGCCCAGCCAGCCGGGCTATGGCAGTTCAGAGAAGAAATGATCATCTTATAAGAGTCTTTACTCAATCAGTGAATTAATCCCCTGATGGGATTAATTGAGCGGTAACTGAAGGCAGGTAAAGTGTGGCTGGAGGAGGTGGGCATTGGAGGTGTTCCTTTGGGGTACATATTGGGAGAGTTGAGGTAGCCTCTCTCCTTCTGCCTTCTGATCATCATGTGAATTAATTCCCTCTACCACACTTTTCTGTCATGATGTTCAGCCTCATCTTGATCCCAGAGGAACGGAGCCTGCTGTCTGTGGATTGAAACCTCTGATACTAGACGTTTCCTCCTCTAACATTGTTCTTGTCAGGCTTTTATTCACAGCAGTGAAAAAAATGACTACAAAATATTAGTGCTACAATATCTACAATTTTCAATAAATTAAAAAAAAACTGAACCTTCCTCAATAATCTCAATTTTCAATTTTTTTTTAATTTTCAAATTTTAAATAATAATCTCTGGGAATTACTACAGCATTTATATTTGTTTTAAAAACTTCTATTTCAGTCTGAGAAGAGAGTTAGCTGAAGGTGATAATTCTTTTCAGTTTAATATTTGTTAAGTGATAAAATGCATTTTTGAATATTATAGACTCCCTTATGAAAAAATTAGAAATACTAAGACCATATTGAAAGAAATATATTATTTGAAAAATGATGATTTAATGTAAGACAGTTATAAATTAGTAAAGATTTATTATATTGCTATATGACAGAAATCATTATTTTATATATTTGGGGCAGTGTAAATCATTGAAATAAGTTTATTTTCTTTTGTGGAAATAAATGTGTATTATTATACATTTTTAACTGGTTAAACTGGTGAAAATGCAAGTTCATCATATCAATAGTTTGTTTCCCGGTGTCTGTAAGTGTGCTTGTCACTGTTAACATGTCATAAATTTTTCTTTCCTTTGCTAATTAATGAGTTCACTTAATTTTTTCTGTCACTTAGATCAACTAGATGATTATATTTGAAAATAAGGGAGGTGACTCAAAACAGAGTAGGAAGGAAGAGAATGAGAAGAAGATTACCATGAAATAAGGAAAAGAGGAGGGAGGGAAAGGGAGGGAGAAGGGGAATTGCAGGGAAGATGGAAGGAGACCCTCATGGGTTTGATGGTGTGAGGGGGAAGGGAAGAGGAAAGAGAGAGAGAGACAGAGAGAGGTAAGTGTCACAGTAGAATGGGTAGAGAATAGGGATGGGAGTGGAGGGGAGGGGGGATAGGGAGGGTAGCAGAATACAACTGACACTAGGATTGCTGTATGTATACACATGGATGTATAATCAATGTGATCCTGCAATCTGTATACATGGGAAAATGAGAATTCATACCCTATTTGAATCAAATGTATGATATGTCAAGATCATTGTATTGTCTTGAACAATAAAAAAAGAAAATAGTTTTAGTGCTGCATTTATTTTACATACATGGTAGACCCTACAGATATTCATATGGCTATACATAGATGTTGATTCTCAAAAGGTTATCAAAGAATCATCAAGAATTTTTTTAAAATGTTGTAGATATTTAAAGGTCAGCAACACCAAACATACCCTTGAAATCGTGAAGACAATTTCAAGCTGTCAATGTTTATATATACGTATATAATTGCATCTTGTGTTTTCTGTCAATGTTATAGGTACCATGTTGTTGAAGTCATTCCAGTTGCTGGTATAATTCTGGAGTCATTGGAAGTCTAGTGGCATTAATCCTTTCATTTTAATTTTTTATTTTCTTTTTTAGGTTTCAAAAGTAACTTCTGAGAAATTCTCTGTGTAAAAACTGAATGACGTTCAAAGAAAGACATACTCCTCCTACCAGATCAATGTATTATCATACATAAAAATAAAGTTTATAGGGATTGACATCATTCATCTGTAATGATGTTATTATTAATTAGGGGGAAATAATTTTTAGAATTTCATTTTTCCCCACTGCTTCAGGCTAACCAAGTCTCACTTTTCTACTCACTCTGAAACTTGAATAATTGATAATTGGGGGTAGATGATGCTCCTGATTTTTTTCAAGGCTATAAATCATTTTTACACACTTAGTATTGCTTTCAACATGTGGTCACTGATCCTGGGCCTAAAACATAACTCAAATTTTTCTAAGCTTCAATGACTAGTTCTAGTGAGGAATGGAATGGTCTCTACAAACTGCTTCGCACAAATAATGCTTTTGGATTGCGTGTTGTGCTGCTCACTGGCAGAAATGAAAGATCCATTTGTCTTCTAACCCTTAAGGACAAAAATGTATTTGTCTTTCTTCTTCTAATCCAATCAGTGCCATTTTTCCTCTTGTGAGTGAATGGTTGTATGGAAACTGTCTGTCATTTTAACTGGTTTATGAAAGCTTCCATGTGATTGAGAACTCTATATTTTCCTCCAACCTTCAATCTAGGACTTTGACATACTAGAAGGGAAGGAGTAGGCACCTCAGGATAAAGCTATTTTCAATCTTAGTGATCCCTTGACTTTACTCTTCAAATAATAAGATCATTCTGTAGCTGGTATGCTAAGTGATTAAACATACAAATTTAAATGACCAATTCATACTTCAATATTCAGAAAAAATTGTTGTTCAATAAAAAGAAAGACCAAACAAAGAGTAAGAAATTCTGGGAAAACAAATTATATTTTTCCTTTTTCTGTTATAAGAAATATTCCAACTTGTCTTTTTATATAACCTGGTTTCTCTTATTTGAATTATATGTTCAAATGTTAAGACAATCCATATCACATTTTTCAAATGTTAAGACAATTCTTCATTTCACTTTTTTTTGTCTTGTAGAATGAATTTTTAAAGAATTTAATTATATTACTTTTCTCATTGATGGCAATTCAAACATGCATTCAGAATATTTATGGATTTTGTGAATTTATAAAAAAGTTTCCAGTTTGTATGACTAGGATAATGAAAGAAGGGCAAAAATAAACGTGCATGGGAATACTCCATTTTCTATACTTGTTCTCATAATCTAGTTTTATATTTGTAATTGCTGGGTGATTTTTGGCTACTGGTCCATTGTTTCAACTTCAAACATTTCATTTTTTTTCAATTACTGACCCTATTCTAAAAGGTTTAATTGTTATTCTGATCTCCTTACATATGTAATGAATTATTTTATAGTCTGCCTTTCCTCTTACTGTTTTCTGTTTGTCAAAACAATGGGAAAGTCCCAACATAGTCTAAAGTAAAAGAGTAATAATAATAATAATAATAACTGCTTTCCTTCACACATCTCTCATGAAGTGAAGCATATTTGGATAAAAGAAGAAGATAGCTTTCATTTGTAATCTACAGAAAATTAGAACTGATAACAGGAAAACAAAAAGGTAGCTTGATATAAATTCTTTCTTCTTTTGATAATGATAGGAATTTAAATGGATGGGTAAAATTCCTCTAACTCTGTATATTAGAATGCAATGTGTATGTACTGCAATGACATTCAACACTTAAGACCTTTCCTTAATACAAGATTTAAAAGTTGTTATAGACTTTTAAATGTAAACAAAGTAACAGCTCAGTTATGTATAAATTGATTAATTTTAACCTCTCAAATATGAATCTTTCAAAATGTATTAATTGTATTCCATGATGTATTTATTTATTTAAGTTGGAAATACCTGTATGACAAATTCTAGAAGAATATTAGCATTAATAGTTTTCTGAGTTGAATTACATTTTTCCCACTCTATTTTAGGGGCAAAGCTGATTGATGTTTGTTAATGTTATATGTCAATTAGGGCATGTTGGTTGCTATTGAACTTCAAGTATCCCAATTTTCTGTGTTTTTTTTTCTGTTAATTTTTTAAAGGAGACAGTTGAAATCTTCGAGCATACTTGAGTGTGTGTCTATTTTCCTTGCAGTTCTCTTTGTATCATGTATTTTGAAGTTATGTTATTAGTTCCAGAACAATTCAGATTTCATGTACTCCTATTGAACACTTTATGATTTAGGATGATACTCTGGTAATATTCTTTACATAAAATCTACTTTGTCTAATATTAATATAGTGATTCTATGTTTCTCCCTCACTTCCTCCTTTCTTGAATCCCTTCTTTCTTCCCTTCCTCCTTTTCCCCTTCCCTCCCTCTCTCACTCCCTCCCTTCCTCCCTCTCTCCCTCCCTCTCTTCCTTCCTTCTTCCTTCCTTCCTTCCTCCTTCCCTTCCTTCCTTCCTTCTTTACTTTTATAGTCCTGGGGACTGAACCTAGGGACACTGTGGCACTGAGCTACATCCTCAGCCCTTTCTATTTATTTCAAAGTCTAAGTTGCTGTGGCTAAACTTGTGATTTTCCTGTCTCAGCCTCCCAAATAGCTGGGATTACAGATGTGCACCACTGCTCCTGAATTCTATTCCTATTAGTATGGCCTTTTTTTTTTTCAACAATGTATCTTAATTTTTAGCACCTTTATAACTAAAGTGAATTTTTGTAAGAGCATGAAGATGGATTTTTGTACTTTTTATCTAGTAATAGATGCATTTAAACAATTTATATTTAATGTGATTATTAATTTATTAGAAGTTAAATCTAGTATTTGTGTATCTAGTATCTAATATCATTTTTATTTGTCTTACTATGCATTGTACTATTGTATTAGCTTTTTGTCTCTGTGACTGAATGCCTGGGAAAAACGATCTAGGAAAGATTCATTTTACCTCATGATTCCAGCAGTTTTAGTTGATGATTGTCTGGTCCCATTGTTGCTGGGCCTGTACTAAGGCAGGGAATTATGAAAGAAGGACAAGGAGGAACAAAGTTGGCTTCACTCATGGGGGTCAGGAAGCAGAGATAAAAGAGCCAAAGACAAGACACAACCTACCAGGGCACACCCTGCTCTCATGACCTACTTCTGCCAACCAAGATCAAACCCCATAATTTCTACCATCTCCACTTAATGATACCAGTTGTGAATCCTTAAATGGATTAATCCATCTATGAGGTGAGAACTTTCATGATATTTTCACCTTCCTAAAGGGCCCATCTCTGAACATTGCTGCATTGGAGACCAAGCCTTCAATGCATCTAGATTCAAACCTAACAACCTTCTTTCCTTTCTTAATGCCTTTTTTCTCCCTTTGGTACAAACTAGTAATAGTTTAGTATTCTATTGTTTTCTAGTGTATATTTTACTAAAAATTGATTATATAGATATGTATGTATATATATGCATATATACACATTATGTATGCTACATTATGAATATGGAATATTTCCATGTATATCAATATACATTTTTGGAAATAGACTTTAATTAGCTGATTTTCATTAACTCATATTAACTGTACATATGAATGAGATTCATTGTGGTATTTCCATATGTCTACAGCATGCATTAATTATATCTAATCACCCTTCTTCCATCTTCACCCTCTGATCCCCTTTGTACCCTTCCAAATTGCCAACAGTCATAATTATATTTTTTTTCAGTATCTACTTTCCATATATGAGAGAAAACATGCCACATTTGTTTTTCTTTGTCAGATCTATTTCACTTAACTTGGTGTCTTCCAATTTCATCCATTTTGCTTCAATAACAGGATTTTATTTTCTTTATGCTTTTGTGTGTATATACACTATAATACTCTCTCTCTCTCTCTCTCTCTCTCTCTCTATATATATATATATATATATATATATATATATATATATATATACATATATACCTAAGCTGATTTTCTGTCATTTCTATTATTTTCTGGGTTTGTTTGTTTGTTTGTTGTTGTTAGCTTTTGTGTGTGTGTGTGTGTGTGTGTGTGTGTGGTTTTAGTGGTTGCTGTATAATTAATAATACGTATCTTGAAGATTCTATAGTCTACCTCAAGGTGATATTAAATAATTTGTGCAAATTTAAAGAGACAAACATATTTGATTTCACATGCTCTTGCCTTTGTATTTGTTTTCCCATGCATTGTGTATGTGTACATTTCAGAATACTTTGACATTGCTTTAACAGTCCACTATTTTAACTTAAAGTCTTTAAATGTAACTTAAAATAAGGAAATAATTTTATAGTTCACCAAGAAGTCATCATTTATGCTGTATTATTTTCTCCATTATTTTGTGTAGAACCATATTTTTATCAAAAATTGTCTTTCTTCTATTTAAAGCACTTCCTTCAATTGCTAAATTTTGTCAGCCTCCCTGCATTGAAAACTATATCAACTACAACTTTAAGTATTTTTGCTAGGTAAATAATTTTAGGTGAACAATTGTTTTCTTTCAGGAATTTAAACTTCTTGTGTCATTCATGCTTGTATTATATATGACTAAAAATTTACCTTTTAGTAAATTTTTCCTATAGGCAAAATAAGCCAATTTTTATTAATGCTTTTTAAATTTTCTCTTCATTAATTTTGAGAACTGTGAGTATAACAGTCTTTGTTCTGTCTTCATTTTCTTGTGCTTGAGTTTCTTAAACATTGTTAATTTTGGTGTTTAGTTTTTTTTTTTCAATTCAAAAAATTTGAAGACCTTATTTCCTCAATAATTTTTGTGGCTCACTTTCTCTCCTGCTTCCCTGAGAAATTTACTTCATAGGTTAGGCCAACAATTTGAGGTTGATCCTTTGCTTACTGATCCATTGTATCTTAATTTCAATCATTTCCTCTGTATCTTTGATTTATTGTCATGTCATCAATTTAACTAATGGATTCTACAATTATGTTTAACCTCTCTGTTTCAAATTACTGCATTTTTCAAACTCAAAATGTTTTATCTTGTATTTTCGTAGGTTTGATTTGAGTCTTTTATGGATCTATGTCTCTATTATACTTGTGTAATTCTTTTGGTTTCCTAGAGATATAATAATAACTATTTTTAATGCTCTTGTTACTAATTCCAATTTCACTGTCATTTCAAGGACATCACTTATTGGTATATTTTAACAATATGAGTCATATTATTTACTACTTAGCTTTTTGGTAATTTTTGATTCAATGGTCCACAGTGGGAGTCTATATTTGGGGTCCTGGATATTTGTATTCCCACACAATTATTCAGCTTTGCACTGTGTGATATGATAAAGAAATTTTGATATATCTTTCATATATCATTTTTTTAGGTTTTTAAAGCAGGACAAGAGTAGAAATTATATTTTGGTTAATTTTTATAATTATCTTATTGTTATAATTCAATAATGTGGCAATAACTTTCTGAATACTGTTTATCACACCCTATGAATTAGGTTTTTCACTCTAGTAAGAGCAGCCACTATTCCCTGCATGTGTTGATTCCACATCTAGGTTCCTCTACATTTTGGGGTGTTTCTTTCCTTAATTTGGGTATTTCCCTCATGCACATGAGAGATGATCACTACTCAACAGAAGTTTTTAGAAGGATCAATTCTAGATTATCAGCATTTTTTTCTTCAAAGGATTTTACCCTGTGGTAGTCCAGCTTAGGAACTATAGCTGCCTTTTTCTCACAGGAGTCTCAGATCAATCATCTCAATTCAGAGAGATCACTTTGCTTCAACTGGATTTTCTTTCCCAATGTTTTAAACTGAAAGTTTTCTCTAACCCACAACTAAACTGAGCTTTACTGATGGAAAATCTGGAATATCAATCCTCAGAAACTCATTAATTTTTTAGAACTTTTACTGATTCAGCATAGATTAGAACCCAGCCTCATTGAAGATTTGAGAGATCTATTACTGTTATTATAAAACAGAATGAAAAATTTATGAGCAAAATATCTTTTTGAAATAAATTATTGGTTCCAGAAAAGAAGAACACATATTTGAAAACCAGATGAGTTTATTAATGGAAGTGATCCAAAGAAAAATTTAAATTATTGACTTTGGTCAAAGAACTGCTAGAGCTAGTTTAATGGCTGTTTAATCTATTAATGGTACAAAAAGAGACCCTTGATAATCATTAAGTCAAGGTAGTCTCAATTAAAATGTAAGGCCACAGAACTAAGATTTGTAATGATTTGTTGTAAGAATACTTAATTCTCCTTCCTTATTTGAAATTCTTGCCTAATTATACAACATATAGTTTGTAAAATTTGCTGTTAGTGAGGACCTTCTTAAACAACTAAAAATATCAATCAGCAGAAAACATTAAGTTGATGCCTAGTCAATTTATTCATTTGAATGTATTCATATTTTATTACACACTTTTGAACTACTATTAACCAGTTCTCTCTTATGCCACATGCTTTAAAACTAATTTGACAACAAAATTTATCCAAAACTAGACATAAATTCTGAGCCTTCTCATTTATGCCAGGCTCAATTTCCAAACTGTACCTTATTTTTTTTAATTACTGAATTTAAGCCAGAAAAAATACACTGGAAAAATAATTAATTGTATTAGCATCAGAATAGAAGACAATTCATCAGTAAAATAACATATTAGCATTGTGTTATTATTGTTATATAGTTTAAACTAAAATCATAGAAGACATTAAAACATATATATTATTTTACAGATACATTTTTAATTATGGCTACTTTCTTTCATTGTCTTTTCTCATAAACTTATTTAATTATAATGTAGGTTTGATAATACTATTAATTTTAAATATCTATAACAAAATTTTATATATGTTTTCATAATAGAATATATGTGAAATAAAATCATTAAGCATAAAAGTGACACTGAAGGAGAAATGGAATATTGTCAACACAACCTCTTCTAGGCAGTTGATTTATGAATGCATTTATTTATAAATAAATAAAATAATTTTTGTGTAATGTAATGTTTTGTGTTGTCTGTCCAGAAAAAACTTCAGGAAAGATACCATAAGTATAATTAAATTAGTTACTAAATTCGATTTAGTTGAATTTTTTGGAAAACTGCATCCCTTAAAAAAAAAAAACACAACTGCTTATTCATGCTTATTCATTATTACATGCTGACATAAAATATTTACCAAAACTGTTGACAAAATGGTATAGGATCAATGAGATTCAAAAGACTATAATTAGTTACTCATTTTCTCTCATCAGAGCAGAATACACTTGCATGTGTTTACAAGTAAGCAATAGCTATTAATAATCAGTGAGTAAAAAAAATAAGCCATAAAGAAGTTTATAAAATACTTTCATTCAATTAAAATAAAATACAATAAATCAAAATTTGCTGAATGCATTTTAGCAGTGAATTAGGAATACTTATAGCCTTACTATGTTAGAAAAAAAAGGATGCTAAGAAAATGATTCAACAACTCATATTATTAAATATGAAAATAATTAGAGGCAACCTAAACCCAGGAACTTTAGAGTTATAAAATATTAGAGAATAGACAGCAATGAAATAAGACAAAGTAAAACATTAAAACAAATGTACTGTAGAACCACCGAAAATATTAATTACTTCCTTATGAAGGCTAATATCTTTTTTAATATATTTTTTTTTTGTTGTAGTTGACACAAAACCTTTATTTTATGTATTTATTTTTTTGTAGTGCTGAGGATTGAACCCAGGGCCTAACCAGTGCTAAGTATGGGCTGGACATTTTAACCACAAACCCATCCCAATGAAGGCTAATATATTTTTTAAATAGAAATGTTTTTCAAGGGAAAAAAATGAAACCCCAAGATTGCATTGTGCAGTTATTGAAAACATAAAGCACTGATGACTGTTTTAATAGTAATAAATACAAAATAATAAATGAAATGGGAAAATTCATGGACATGAACTTTTATAATTGTAAACAACATAAAGGACTCGAATATCTCATCTAGAAATAAATAATTCCACACTCTAAAAGCCTTTGTCTTCCCACAACATAGATACAAAATGTAAAAATTCCATGGGAGGAAACCTGCAAAGGTTCAGTCAGCAAATGGATAATTTAAATAATCATATATTTGTATTTGAATTTGAATTCATAATATAAAAGCTTTCCAAAACTAATGGCTTGGTTCAATAATTGGTAAATTCTATCAAACAATCTGATAAAGTACCAGTTCTACACAAACTTTTTCAGGAAATAAGAAACAGGCCACCTCTAAAATCATTTTATGAAGCTTAAATTATTGGCCAAAACAGCAAAGATGTTACAAGAAGCAACAAAACAAAACCCCAGATATTAATATCTGCTATGAACACAAATGCAAAAGGATGGAACAAAATATTAGCACACAAAATCAAGGAATATGTAGGAACTGTGAACATCATTTCCAGCTCTGGTTTATTCCAGAAATGCAAGGTTACTTCGTCTTTCAACAGTCAATGCAGAGTTCCATTTTAAAAGAATGAAACAAAACTAGAAAAGAAACAATCATGGCAATTAATAAAGAACTTGTCAAAAGTTAACATTCATTCATTAATTATTAAAAATTCTCAATAATCCAAAACTAGAAAGAACTTTCTCGGCTTGATAGAATGGTCCTCTCTTACCCATACTATGTTTGAAGACCCCAGTGAATGATTAAAGCCATGGGTACAGACATTGTTTTTCCTATACATACTTATTTATGATGAGTTTTAATTTGTACATTAGCTATAGTAAAAGATTAGCAATAAGAACCAATAATAAAACAACAATTATAACAATATGATATGTTAAAAGTTGTACGAATATTGTCTCTGTCCCTTAAAATATCTTATTGTACTTCCAACTTTTCAATTCAAGGACTCACTTTACAGTTTCTCTTTGACAAATCCAAATTGCCAGTATCACCACCATTGCACGTGGGATCCATTATTGAGTAAAATAAGGTTTACCTTCACACAACTACTGCAGTATAGCAACAGTGACTCTGATAACCAAGATGTCCACTAAGTAATTCATGGGCAGATGAGGCAAAGTGGGATGGCACATGATTTCATCACACTATTCAGAAAGGTGCACAATTGAAAATATTTAACTTATTTTCTTCTGGATTTGTACCTTTAATATATTTGATTTGTGGTTGACAGCAGGTAACTGAAATTGTAGAAAGGAAAACGCTTGATTAAGGATATTAGTTTCCATTAAAACACTGTAAATTTTATCAGAAACACACTTAGCTCAAATTAAAAATGAAAAGCAGAACTTGCCAACCGAGAAAATTTGTCCAGTTGATTTTTTAGTAAATACTTCCAAACACTTAAAAGCAGGATAACAATTTTTTTAGCTCTTATGAAGAAGGGGAGGGAAGTGCAACCCACTGTTTTATTGGACAAAAGATAATTGAATCAACATTGGCAAATACCATTAAATGACAGGAAAAAAAATGCACTGAGATTGTTGAAAAATAGTGCAGTGATATATAACAGCAATCTCAGAAAACAGATTCTTGGTATATGGAAATTCTACATGTGTCTGCAGTGAAGGTGTTTTTTTTTTGTTTGTTTTTAATCATCAGGAAACTAATAATTTTTAATAGCTTACTAATTTTATACCTAACTCCTTATCATCAAAAAGTTATTCCACTCAGATTGTGTTAAAAGTAAAGTCATCATTTAGAAAAATACAGAATATCATTTTGATCCCTACATGAGAGTAATTGGCTAAACAAGATAGAAAATATTAATCTATGAACTATTGAGCAGTGTATAAATCCACATGCAAATGAAAATATATAAAAAACATTTATAAAGCCATAATATAAATAGAAACAACACAAAAATAAAATGAATGCAGAATATAAATAAGCACTTCACAAAGTAAATACAAAAAAAAGATGCATTTCAAAAATAGATACTGAAATTCATCAGTATACAACATAATACAAAGAAACAACAAAATTGAGATTCAATTTTTCACCCACAGGCTTAGCAAAGTATGATGTCTGAAAGAATTTGGGGAATAATTAAGGCAATCAGACCCACATACTACTCAAAATAAAAACTTTTACAAACATGTTGAAAAGCAATTGAAACAATTTACCAAAATTAAATAGGCATATATGAAATGAGTTAGCAATTACATTTCTAAATATAGTTCTAGAAAGTTCTGGAGTCCTGTACCAGGCATCCCATACACAAATCTTCATGACAGCATTTTTAGAGTTAGGAATGAATTGGGCCCAGTGGCATCAACTTGTAATCCCAATGGCTTGGGAAGCTGAGGCAGGGAATGGCAAGATCTCCAGCAATTTAGTGAAGCCCTAAACAACTTAGCAAAACCCTGTTTTTTTAAAAAAAATCTGGCTATGTTGTTGCTCAATGGTTAAGAGCCCTGGGTTCAATCCCTGGTACAATAAACAAACAAACAAACAAACCTAGGAATGGCTCACATGTCCATTGATAGAAAATAGGTATAGTGAGTATATTTATATAATAACGTATTATAAGATATAGAAAAATATCTTACGTATGAAACATAAAATCATAATGCTGAGTGATCAATATAATAATTTGTTGAATAACACCTGTATAGTAATGAATAGAAAATGTTAAAAGAAAGATAAAATAAAACATCATACATAGTTTAATCATACATGAATTAAAAATTAAAAAAAAAACATATAGGAAGAAAGAAAACTGATGAATAGAAAATTCAAAGTATAGAGTTTTTAGCTAATTTTATTTATATATATATATTTTTTCTAGATATAGGTGGGCACGATATCTTTATTTATTCATTTTTATGTGGTGCCAAGGATAAAATCAAGTACCTCACACATGTGAAGCAGGCTTTCTACCACTGAGCTGCAGCACCAGCCCCGAGTTTTTAGCTAAGGGGAAGATCGAGAAAGCCATTAGGGAGAGCGACAATGTGCTTTTTAAAGTCTGGTTCTTATGCTGATTGTTGTTGTTTTTTTTTAAAGAGGGACAGTTTTATTTTTCCTAATGAACTTTATGATATCTTTCAAACAATTTTTCATATATTAAATATTTTAACCAGATCCCTCAAATATATCTTCTTGGTATATAGCACCACACTTAAGCAAGCATATTAAAGCATATTGATAGAGTTCATCTAGATACAATGTAAGGTATCAACTATAGTACCCCATAGCTAGAAATGCTGTTGGCCTGATAACATAGGAAAAATGGAATGCAGGATTAACTACTTAGAATGTATCAAAAACTCCCTTGAAAGATGGCAGGCAGACCCTTATGTGCAAAGTTAGCTTTCTTGGCTGTCGAATGGTTCAACTACTGAAATAAGCTCAAGGCAGATTGTTTATGCCATGCTTGCAAAAGCAACCATTCTCAAAAAGGGTTATACTTCTGCAAGAAACAAACACGGACAGGAAAACTCACCTAACATCTAACCACGGTGTGTCCTTTTTTGCACTGCTCTTTTTCTGGCATGGTTCTACATCAGAGAGAAACAAATCTTCAACTACCTGCTCAGCCTCTATTCTCTTTGATCTTTTAAACTGTAGCAGGCTTCATGATCTGACCTTGCAAATGATTTTGGAAAGATTTAACCACATGTACACTCATGCATCTTATATCATGTTTCTGATACTGTAAAAGGAACTTTATTAAATAGGGGCTCTTTTCATGTTGTAATTTATTAACATTATATCCAGATTCAGAAATATTTATATTGTTAAAAATAAGTTCCTTAAGACATTTTGTTAATTTTTATAATTGTTTCATAATTTTAAAATATTATTATGATTTTTTAAAAAATGTAGTTTTTACAAATTATTACTGAAAACTAGTCTATTTTCAAGCACTAGACATGAAACACTTTATGAGTAATAGCAAATTATTTAGTAAATTCTCCTGTTTAGTAAGCATTATTTCTACTTCATATGACATCATTCAGGAAAACAGTAAAATAACTACTTTACACATTTATCTGAGCTTTTAAAAATAAATTAAAGATTTTAAATAATTATTGTGTCTTTAAAAGAAATAATTTCATATAACTAATTTTCATATTTGTAAGTTGTCCAAGGTAGCAGCAAGTTCTGAAGTTTAATTTTCACAATTTATCATTTATAGTATATACCATTTGCTTGTTATTTGACTTCCAGCTCTTTGAATTGATTAAACCTGGTTCAGGTGTTCACAGACAGCAATTGAAATTGCAACAGCTCTGACAATCTCTTAAAGTACAGTCTATAGGATAAAACTATGTAACACATATAAAAGTGTATTGAAAAATCACAAAGTTTTAAAATTAACAATAAAAGATAAACTGTCATTATTATTTGCTCAGGATTGAGTATTAAAATTGAAGACAAAAAGAAATAAAAGCAAATGTCAAATCACAAAGAGAAATTTGATCTTGATCAATTTGTTTTATCTGGTCCAATTTAGACATTTTAAAAGAAAAACGTTGTATGTTGTCCTGCTCACATTATCAGTCTCACAGAGCATCTCAGCTTGTACCCACATTAGTAGCTATTTATAGTATGCTACATAATTTTGACATACTATTTTGAAAATACAAAAAGGAGCATTGATAATACGTCAGTGTGACATCTGCTTACAGCTGAAAGTGTTTACAAAAATTTGATGAGATTAAATTGGTGCCTCTTCAGCTTTTAACTTCAATTGAATTTGGTCTTTTTATGAAAAAAAGAAAGCAAAATACAAATTTTAAGTTGTTTCTTAAGACGTTTTTGTTATTATTATTATTTTTTTTAGAGACCTTATACACATGGAAGAAAAATCTAATGCAATAAACCCACTGGAGGATAGAATAAGAAGTCTTTCTGCTTTGGTATCAAACACTACTCCTGATGTACCTACAGCATAAATTTAGTATGGTTGGCTCTGTAGTTTCACTTACATTCCAAAACATTAGACAATAGTTTAACTGGATGACTCATTACTTGTTCCCCTTTTTGTTACTTTTCTCCAAATGCATATTTTTGTCTGTTCCTTTATAACTTCACAATTACAACTGTCCTCTGGAAACTCCTATAGTCATCTCCTTGGTGCTATTTAAAACATAAACACTTTACTTTCTTCTCCCTTACAAGATCTAGTTATTTTTTAAATGCTTCTTTAAAATGCCTATGGGATCGCAGAGAACAAGTTACATAAAAATAGATAAGTTGCATTTAGCCCTAGCATCAAAGGATATGTAGAAAATCCAAGAGATTTTAAAGTGAATAGGTATTATAAATCACACATTTGGAAGCCCACTGAGAACTCAATACACTAAAAAATAGAATGGATGAGTCCACAGCAATTCACTGTGCCTATTCCACAACTCCCTGACCTTGCTCTTTAGCAATACAAACCAGATGTAAAAGAAACCTTTCATTCCCCACTCTTGTAGTTCTCCAGGTAAAGTTCTTTATACAGAGAGAAAATGCAAATCAAAGTTGTCTAGTTACAATAAAAAAGTCTTCAAATTAACATTTCAATATCTTCCTGCATTGACCTATAAAACTATAGAAAGAAATGAAGGCTGTTTGGTGAAGGATACAGACCAGCAGTAGTTCTATGACATTCATAAAATCTGCTGCAATACTGCCATCTACCGCTTCAAATAGCTGTCCTTAGATATTAACATCTATACTCCATGGTTTGAAATAGAAGAATGTATGTGATTTTTTTGTGCCACCTTCATTCTAGGCAATTTTATACAGATGTATGTATTTTATAGCATTTGAATACAAATAGCAATTTCTCATGTGATGCTATATAATGTCATATAAGAGTCTGTTATTTGATTGCCATTCAATAGAAATGATAACTTTACCAAAATGTATTTTGCTTTCTAAGGTTTTCTTCTTTGGTATGAAAAGAGGTCGTGATAGGTAGACCAGCTATAAATAAAAGTTTAAGTGGAGTTGAAGCAGGAGATGAAATTTTAACAATAACCAAATGCATTTATAGTTCCATACATAAGTATAACTGCAATTAAGTCCACTTATAATGTTTATAACTTAAACCACATTTACAACACCATGCTACGTATTTCAGTTTTGATGAATGCCTGCAGAAAAGGCAAAGAAAGAAGGCAAAAAGAAAAGGCTTTAAGCTTGTTTTCCTACACAAAAAGACACAAAGAAGATTGCTCATTGTCCTAGTTTGTTTCCAAATACATCACTTAGCCCTGAACATAATTCAGCTGCATGTGAAAATTGAGAGAAGAGAGTTGACTGTACTATGAATCAATCTGCCTTCAGGACTCCAGTGTCTACTTCGTCTCTGGGTCAGAGACCTAGGATCAAATCTCAACATCTTTATCAGCTTTTGGAGTACGAAGATGGTAAACTAGGATGAGATATAATTAAATCAGACCTTCATTTTGAAATAAGTTTTCCATTTTGCTCTTCTCTTTACTGTATACCATAGAATCAATTTTAAAATACTGGGAATGTATACTATGTTCAGAATTTTCTTATTATTTATTATTGTTTTCTTTTTGAAAGTTATTGTTATTTTACAATTTTATATTTGTTTCCATGTGTGTGCTGAGACTGCACATTATATATCTTTCTAATCAAAGAGAAAGAACACCCAAAAGAGAAGGAAAATTTCAGTATAGCAAACCTGGAAAATTGATCAGTGATCACAAAATGGGACAGAGATCAGCATCTAGATGTACCTTCCGCATTCTACTCTCTAAGGAATCAGCATTTAAGTATCTGGTGTGTAGCCATTGCCCTCCAATGAAGAGGGTCCCAGACTACTTCATGCTACTGTATCTCTCCTTTCCCTATGCAGGGTAGTATCTCTCTGAATCTGTAGGATTAAGCAAGGTAATACGTCCTTAGGAAAAATAAATAAATAAGCAGAGAGAAATTGTCATATTCTTTGCAGCTTAAAACAACAAAAATATTTTTTTTATTATAGTTGTGGAGGTCAGAAATCCAAAATGAGTCTCCCTGAACCAAAATCAAGATATTAAGGGATGTGGACTCATTCTGGAAGCTGCAAATGAAAATCTGTTTTCCTGTTTCTTTTACAACTTGTAAAGGCTATCTACATTTTTGGGCTCATTTTTCTTCCTTCCTCCATTCAATGTGCATCACTTTAACATTGCTACCTTCCTCATGCATCTTCTAACTTTGGAGATTTTGCCACTTTCTTACAAGGAATCTTGTGATTGCATTGGTCCTATCTGGAAAATTCACCCCCACGTCATTAGTTTAGTCATATATAAGATGTTCTTTGCTATCTATGGTAACATCTTCATAGATTCTGTGGATTAGGACATGGACATCTTTTGCTGGAGTGAAGGAAAGGGTAGTGGTGGCAGCAGTATCTCTATCCATAAATGCTTATCACATGCAAGGGGTATAGCTAACAAGGAAAGTTTATTAATAATTTTGAACACAATGTAAAATAAATTTCTCATTTTCTCATTCTTCATTCTATCACACTTCTTTAATAATGTCCAGAACATAGAAAAAATATCAAAATACATATTAAGGAATAAGTCACTTGCATAAACTGATCATAGTGCACCTTTATGATCCTGTCTTTGGTCATTCTTTTGCTTTCTTTCTTTCATTTACAAAAGCACTTGTTTTACAATTCTTGAAAAACACCCAAAGCTTCCCATTCCCAGTGCCCTCTTATATAATTTTTCTGTGTTTCTGTAATAACACAACCATACTAGCTTGTTAAAGAATGCTTAATACTTCATGCTATTTGCATGTGTCTGGCTTTATATCATCTCTATAAGGTATGTGAAGGAGACAAACAAGACACCTTGTAAATTGAAATACAAAAGCAAAATAAACAAATGAAGGTAAGAACATACTCTTTTTAATTTTTTTGTTGTTGTACACAAACACAATACCTTTATTTTGTGTGTTTATTTTTAGATGGTGCTGAGCTTCAAAACCAGTGCCTCACACGTGTAAGGCAAGGGCTCCACCGCTGAGCTACAACCCCAGCCCCAAGAACATATCCTTTTAATAAACCTTGGATTTTATTTTAAATTTGAAAAACATGCATTTATACATGATTAAAAACTAAAACTTCCAAGTAATATAAATAATTTTAAATAAAATTGTAATATAAGCATTCATTGTAGTTTAAGCCATTTCAAATATATTATAGAGTTGGTGGAAATTTTAAGTACTTAAATAATGATAATTCTCATATTCTCTTTTTTATATTTTCAAGAGATTTAAAAAATTAAATTGTTTTTATTAGTGCATTATAATTATATATACAATAGTGGGGCTCATTTTGACATAATCATACATACAAGGAATATAATTTGCTCTGGTCTAGACCTGAGAGTTTCCACTTTCCTTCCCTTTCTCCCTCCTCCCACCCTCCTTCCTCCTCCTATACTCTACTCGTCTTCCTTCTATTTATTTATTGTGTTTATTTTTAATTGGTGCTTTATAGGCATAAATAAAGGTGGGATTCACTATGGTATAGCCATTTCCTCTTTTACACCTTTCTGTTCTTTGGTGGTGATGCTCAGCCTAAGGCTTCATGCATGCTAGGCAAGCGCTCTGCCCCAAAATGCAACTTATACCCACCAAAATCACCCCTCCAAAACTGAGTAGTTGTAACCCTATACTGAAGCAGTCATTTTACTATGAAATTGAGGTGACGACCTCTCATATCTTCTATCTATAAATAGATAATGGACAGATGCTTGTAACACTGAGAGAAAAATGAATGGAAAGAAAAGATCCGAATATATGGTGCATGTAGGGCATAGTCAAAAGACCAACCATAGTGTAATAAGAGTGTACCTATGTAGGGACATCTATATTTAAGGATGTATAACATTTATCTGTCTTTATGCTTAATATTTAATCTTAAATATTAACCTTAAAGCTAATCAAAATAAACCTAAAAATAAGATCGGCAGCTGGGAATGTAACTCATTGTAGCATGCTCGCCTAGTATGCATGTGGCCCTAGTATCAGCACCACCATCCCAAAACAACAACAAAAAGGACATAGTAAAGGAAATGAGAATAATTATTTATTGTGTTTACTTTCCACCAACTCTTAGCATCTTTGAAATGGCTTAAATGTAATTAATATTTAATATTATTAATATTAATGTATATTTGCTATTAATTTAATATATATGAAATACTTAATATAACTAATATTTACATGTTATATATTAATACATCATTGTATATTGATTTATATTAATCTATACTTGCTATAAAATCACCTAATACAAAATAGCATAAAATGACACAAGTCAAATACTGGTGCTTGTCAATTACGCAATGAAGATTGTTCCTCCGGAGGCTGCTAAGCATCCTGTATCTGATCTCTATGATAGACCAGCACACTTTCTGAGAGGCACTCTCCAGTACTGCAGAAAGTAAGCTGCAGAACAAGTGGAGTTAATGAGAGGCACCTACAACACAGCCCGAACCTACCTCTGAGCTTAGTGATAGTGATGGTTAATGGTGAGGCCAAGTTGAAGTACAAACCATGTTTGGTCAGAAACAGAGTTTTGTATTTACAAAGAGGAAAAACATGAGCTTGGGGAATTTTATTTTGGAATTCATACTGTTGTAAGATAATTTCACTTCACTTCAGTGAGACTAATATTCCTCCCATGTTTGTGTTTTGTTGAAGGTATAACAATATTATTAAAATTTTGGCAACTCTATGAAGATTATAAAACTTTGACTAGGTACAGTTCTTTTCTTTGGAAAAAATGAATGAAAATTAATAAATGATGAAAATGATTGAAGAATTCACTTGAACAAACACTGTACTAACGCTGCATTCCAGACACATGCTATGTGTAAATTATCTTTTGATGCACTCCATGAGCTGGAGTGCAAAGTAATTAACACCATAGAACAATTTTTATTCAACATATCTTTTTCCCCTACACACCAGGTTTAAAACTCAGTGAGTCATATTTTATTTACAGATCTAATTAATGTTCTGAATAATAAGACCACCAACATACAGTCGCTTACTTTACTTCCTACTGTACACTCTAGGTGAGTATTTCAGTGGTTTGTGTTAGGAATTATCATTCTTTTCATGTTCCATTCTTCCAACCCTACAAGCCTTGATCCACAATGAAAAAAAGAGTTCTTGCCAGTGAGAAAAAGAAAGAAAGAAGAAATGACCTAGAATTTGACAACATTTCTGTTTACATTCCGTTAACAAAACAGGAAATTAGGTCCCACCTTAAAAAGGAGGAGGACATGGTATTTGCTGTCTGGTCATTCTTCCCATAATTCTAACACTTACCTATTTAAACTGACCGTGGAAAACAAAGATTCATCCATTTGCCACACCAAGGTAAAATTTCACAACGTCTTGTGGTTACCAATCATTTCTAGTAGTTTTTAAAGCCATATATTAAACGAAACTCTTTCTCATATAAAATATAATAGAGAATAGGGCATGATAACTACCATAATTCTCCAACTGGAAAAAAAAAGGGGGGGAAACAAGGAAACAAACTGTTTCACAACTTCAGATAAATAAATGGGAAAATTCTCTGCCCTGACATCACAGGAATTCCCACAGACACATTTCTACATCAGTTTTGTGTTCTGGGTTCTGGATTCTGGGTTCTACTCTCTTGGAGGTTCTTCTTTGCTCATTATCTTATTGTTTTCACACCAGAGATAGGAAAGAACTTGGAGACCTAATCAACAATTTTGGTGTTTTTTGTTGTTGTTGTTGTTGTTGTTGTTTGTTTGTTTGTTTCCCATGAAATCTATCAGTGACCCAGAGTTGCTAAGAGTCACATATTTATAGGTTTTTGCAGTTCAGGTAATTAGGGGTTGTCAATCCATTTCTTTATGTAATATGGTTTCCAATAAAACATAATAGGCATTCAGTTTACTAGCTTCTAATGAGGTTAATGTGCAAGTAACTTCAACAAATATTAACAATTGATTTATTTTATTTTGTTGTATGCCTGTTTTAATCTCTGAAGTTCTAACCTCACCATTGGAGAGTGTCTTTGAAGTTAATGATACTCCTGTCTCTAGGTGCAGCCAATGTTGCTGCAGGTGAAATGGACCTGAAGCTGGATTTCATCCTCCCTCGCCCTCTTCACTGCTAGCCTTTCACAGTTGCAGAGTTCAGCTGTACAAACTGGACTTGCATTAAGGAAATCAGAAACAATAAGCCTTAATTTATTATCCACAGACAAACTGGCTTTCAAAGTCTAGCTGAGGGGAATGAGAAGACCTTGAGGACACAGAGTTAGCTCTTGATCTTGCTGCCCCTTTAGAGTAGAGCCACCTCTTAAATAATCTAAGTTCTCTTCTGGTAGAATTTACCAAGCAGAAAATATCTCACATTTTTTCCAATAAGTTTTGCTTGAAGATAAAGCTCTCTTGTTCTGCCTTTCAAAGGATCCCTGGGGACATTTCCACCACTACTTAACAAAGGTCAACAACATCAGCAGCAATAGCTATGCCTGTGCTCAGCCCTTTCCCTGTTCCACGAAGGCAAAGTCAGAATTTTCCTGCATCTTTGTAACAAATTCTTTATTGGTTATACTACAGGTTAGGCCGCTTATGTAAGCAAATACAAACCACAGAAAAAGAGCAATAGGTTATAAATTTCTTTCTCTTTTACATCACAGCTGTGTGAAGTGGAAAAATGCAAGCATGGCAGTTGGTGATGTTGGGGAAGCAGATCATCTGTAGCTGGGTTGCAGGTCCACTTAGTGAGGGTGACATATTATGATACCTGCAATGCAGAATGAGAAGATATGCCTTAAAGCCCCTTGCCAGAAGTTGGGCATATCCCTCTGTTTGGTTTTGCAAGAAGGCTAGCCTATATTATATAATATGTATTATATAATACATGTTATACCTTATATTCACATATAATATATATGATATTTAATAAGGTAATATATAATAGGATATACTGAGATATATATTATAGTCTATAATGTATATGTGCTTCCTGTTGAAATACCCTTACTCATAATAAAGGCAGATAGATGTTAGAACCATGGACATCCTCTCTCTATGGATTGTGTATTTTGAATATGGAAGTATGATGAAGAGGCTAAATAGCAGTTCACTTTTAAGTTACTTTGTAAATAGAATCTATTACTAGGTTATATTATAATAAAGCACATAACAAAGTACTAATGACATTTCATACTTCAAAGTTATTTTTAAATAAAATTCATAGAATAAAACCCAGCCTTCATTGAGCATATAAGATTGTATGTGCATAAACAATGTATCAAAATGTCCCATAGTATGTTATGAATATTTATGATTTTTTTCATGTATCAGTTTAAAACTCAATTTAACGTTTAAAAAAAACGGATCAAAGTAAAGTACGGAATATTCAACAAAATATTTTGCTAAGACTTAAATTTAAATGTCAAGTTTTGTGGCTATAAATGAGTATCTGTGAACAGTCTTTTTGCACATTTCTTCCACCATGACCTACCTGACAGTGATTATCTGATTAGTGTCCCATAACTTTAAAGTTGTTATTATGAATGATCAGAATTATGACAAGAAAATTCACCAACACAATCATATTTAACATACTAGCTAGCAATAAAACATTATCTGCTATAGTTGAATGTTAGTTTAAGAAAACATTAAAATATTCAGAATAAAAAAATACATCTTTATATCCAAAGGGATGCTTCAATTTCTTGATTAAAGTGAAATAATTTCTGATGTCCACATTTATTAAATTCCAAAAATTATTATTTTTATTGATTACTATCAACAAATCAGCTAATACATTTTATGGAAGACTACAGGTTGTTTTTAATTTGTCTAAAAAAGAAATGTCTAGTTGCCAAGGATACCTTTGAAATATTTGGTAATGTCAATAGCATGAGGCAGGTATGGAGTAGAGGTGAAAAAACACTGGAGTAGACAGTGTGATTAATTTCCATGGTAATTTTGAACAATCCATTCTTTCATACTTGATGATTAATCATAATTGTGAATTGAAACTTTTGTTTTCACTCTTGATGCAGCATAAATAAATTAAATGACTTAACACAGAAAGAAGATTTAAGGTAGCACCTCATACTTAGAAGACATTCAATGGTGTCAGCCTTTCCATGGATCTTAGTCATATGTTGCTCTGGAATATGGATTATATTCAGAATTCTTCACATACCATGCTCTATAAAAAAACAATATTCGGGTTGGGGTTGTGGCTCATTGGTAGAGTGCTTGCCTGACATATGGGAGGCCCTGGGTTTGATCCTCAGCACCACATAAAAAAATAAAATAAAGATATTGTGTTCATCTATAACTAAAAAAACCCACAATATTCATCTCTATTTTGTGCTTTTTGGCACTGGGTTGTTTTCAAAATCAATATATATGTTAGTAGTTTATTGTTGGCCTTACAGAAAATATTTGTTTAGTCAATTCAAGGAGTAAAAGCTATTTTAATTCTATATCACTTAATGTGCCTTTCATTTTGCCTTACATATTTGTAAACCACATTATCAAATTTTTGATTGAATAATTGCATGTTCAAGATTTATATTCTAACTTTTTAAAAGTCACCTTTATTAGTAGGATCAGAGCAACACATCACTAATAGATTACATCACAAACTCTGATGTCTAGCTGTCTAAATTGGTCACACAGCATTTCTGTTTATAAATGTCAGAAGAGTAGTGAATTTATTTATTATTCCACTTCAGTATATACCGAGCATGTTAATACATTTTCTATAATTTTACTTATGACTATTTTGAGGAAAAAATCATAACATAGAACACAAGTCAGATAACTCACAAATTCTTTTGATCAGGTCACATATTTGAGGAGTGATTGGCTTTGGATATATAATAAGCATTTGTCTATTACTTACCAGATTTCAATAAGGTCAATTTGAGGCACAATAATTGCCTCAAATTCAGTAACTAAAGAAAATAATAGATCCTAAAATGTTCATAAGCTTTATATAAAAAGGCTATGTAAATGCATATGAGGAAAATACTGTGAAAAAGGAATCTGACTCAAACTGTTACTTCAAACAATGATTAATTTGTATAATGGCTTAAAATCATTAAAACAGAAGGAAAAGAAATAAGAAATTGAACAAATCACAAATTTCAAAGCAAGATGCTTAGTAACAAAATAATTTTATAGTATTAATTAAAAGTCTATATTTTTAAAAAAATAGATCTCTTAAATGAAGTAAGTTGCAGAATTTTAAATTTTTAAGAAATATCAACATGTAGTTTACATTAAAATTTCAGTCACAATATGATATAGAATGCTTTATGCTGTTGTAGGTAGTATGCAATACCAGCTTTTCAAAAGTGTGCTCTTCTTAATTCCCAAATTGTGAATATGTTATGTTATCTGGCCAAAGAAATTTTTTAGATACAATTAAATCTCTTTAATTAAAGAGATTATCCTGGATTATTCATGTTGACCCAGTGTAGTCACTATTGTGTTCTATGTGTAGAGAGAACAGAGACAGAACACAGAGATCAAGGGCAACAAATAACCCAGGAATCTGAGAGAGAGAGTCGTGGCCTTGGGGGTCCATAAACCAAAGAACACAGTCCCCTCCAGAAGCTGTAAAGTCACATATAGAGATTTAATGTGCCTATTGACATCTGTCAGCACTGCTGACACTTGATCTTAGCTCCTTCGGGCCCATTTTAGATTCCTTCTTCCTCCAGAAGTCTAAGATAATAAATGTGTGTTGTTTCAAACCAGTATAGTTGGGGTAATTTGCTCCAGCAACAACAGGAATCTTCTGTATGTGACAAGTTTAAAGAACTGATGAAGTCTTGATTGTAATTTAGGCAATACTATAAATCTTTTTAATATTACATTTCCTCAACTGCCAAGAGGATATGTTAGGGCAAACCTTAATAACCGTTTGTAGAAATAACATCAATGATTGAACTAGTTCATTATGTATTCTGTAGTTTCAGTAGTTTGCTTCCATAATGTATTCACTCTGTGTGCTCCTGGAAATGGGGATGAAGCATTGAATAAATATTCAAAACCTATACTTTTATGAAATATAAATTCTAGTGGTTGGGAAATATATTTTTTTAAAAAAAATCAAATAAATAGTGTATTTCAAATGATGATTAACACTCTGGAAAAAAAAGAGAACAAGGAAGATAAAACATTTAAAACATTCTTATATAAACTACAGTAACTCTGGAAAGTATCACTGAGAAAGTATTTAGGTAAAGACCTGAATGGAGTGAGAGATCATGATTCCTGTGCCTATCTGATGGAAATTCTTGCAGCCTACTCCATCCATGAGCCTGGATTGCAGGGTGGCTAACATGTGTGACTAAAACCCAGACAGGAGACAGTAAAAAGCAGGTTAGGGGCATAGTTGGAAAGCAAGAAGTGGTAGAGCTTATGTGGCTTATTGTGAGCTTGCTTCATATTTAATAAGCATTTTATTTTTGCTATGAGAAAGAAGTAATGTCCTTTAGAATTTTGAGCTATGTAGAATGATTAGAACCTGCTTTTCAAAAAATTATCTTCAAGTGGTATGTTAAAAAATGACTTTAGGCTGAGAAGGAGGCAAGTTCAAAAATAATGGCTTGGATCAAGGTACAACTAATAGAGGCAGTAAGAAGCAGCTCAAGTCTAAATACATTTTGAAGGTAGAACTGATGCAATTTGTTGATGAACTGGATGTGATATGTCAAGAAGAAAGGAGTCAAGGACGACAACAAAGCTTCCAGACTGAATATCTAGAAGGTTGATTTTGCTTCCAACTCAGATGGCCAAGACTTAAAGAAGGATAGTCATGGAAGGGCTAGTAATTTGTTTTGTATAAATGAAGTATTAAGTATTAAGTATTAAGATGCCTGTCAACCTTCCATGTTTTGTTGGAGTTTGTATATGCCAGTATAGGCTTTGATGACATGGTGAAACCTATGCACAAATCATTTTGTTTTTTAATTATGTTATCAGGTTTTCTAACTAAAATTTATATGTAATAGTGCTATGGTCTAAATGGTCCCTCCAAAGTTCTTGTGTTAGAATAGTGGGCTTTCATTAATGGACTTCTGCTCTTATCATGGGTGTGGGTCAGGTGTCAAAAGATCGTTTCCCAATAAAAGAAACTCTCATCTACTCTCTTGCCCTTTCACCTCTACCATGGAATTATATAACAAGAAGGCACACCTCAAATACAGACCCTGCAAACTTGGTCTTTTTAGCCTCCAGAATGTTACCAAGTGCATCTCTGCTATGTATAAATTACCCAGTATCAAGTGATCTGTTATAGAAGACCAACTGAACTAAGGCAAGTAGTACCTTAAATTTGGTATCTATTTTAAGATGACACATTGAGCCAATGTTCTTGTTCCTTCATATATTATGTTATCATGCTAAATTAAATGAACTCTGTGCAAAAAAAGAGAACTATATTAATCTGTAACCACTTATGACAATCATTCATAGTGCACTTTTGAGAAACGTCTATTGATTTCAATATCAAGGCAAAGTGAAAGACACTCAAGATGGAAATTATTCATTTAAATGATGATATAGACTGAGTATTTTCATAGTTGAACTATTTAAATCATCTCATTGTTTAAATCTAGATTCCTTCTTTAATTAAAAAGTCCACTTCATTTTATTTTTAATATGTGAATTCAGAGCTGGGTATATAGCTCACCAGTAGAGTGCTCGCCTAGCATGTTCAAGACTCTGAGTTTGACTGCAGCACTGCAAAAATAAATAAATAAATAAATAAATAAATAAATAAATAAATAAATTCATCAAGTATTCTGAAAACCTGCTATTCCTGTAACTATTCTAGACATTTTCTTTATAACCACAATTTTTTTTTAAAAAAGGAGAATTTCCACTGAATTATTTTTTATACTTGTTTTAACATTTATTGTCTAATAAGGTGAAAATTGAAATTCAGATCATTTCCTTTGTTTCCATGTTTCATAGTTGCCATGATTCACAGAAGAAAATTCTAAGTATAAAATGTTTCCAAGGGAGGAGAGAATCTGGGCCTATGGCCCAGAGCATAAGCTTGAAATAAAGGTCTAAAATATGTTGAAGTAAAATGATGGCAACCAAGTTATAAGTATCACCTTCTTTGCCCTTTCTTCATAATCTTCAGTAAAGTCAATTTTTTTCCCCAGAGATATATGGACTATCTTCCCTTTCTTGTGGCACAGGAGATACAATAGTGGGGGATAGGCAGGTGGTGAAAAGAGTTGTGTCTTGTTTCATGAAGCAGCAGTAGAGGCTGCTCCTGAGAGATTGGTGATATACAGTGGATACATAGCTAAGAGAACAATATTGTATGATTAGGAACAAGATGCAAATTATTCATTTGTTGTTGGATATGAACTGAATATAAATAGAAAGGTCATCTCACATGCTACCATACTTTTGGAGAAAATGATATTGGAACTACAATTAAAATTAGTTTAACTACAGGTCAGAAAGAATTGGGTATGTGAAATGTTCTAGGAAAAGGCAATTAAATGTGAAAGACCCAGGAGGAGAGTGAGAACATCTTGTCAGGATTTATGTACTTTACTCCAGCAAACTTTTATTCTTTACTACAGAGAGTGGTAATACTCTAACATGCTCTGGTTCAAATCACTATGTTTGATTTGAAAATGTTTAAACAAATTTTCCAGTTATTTTTGAAACATATATTTTAGATTTAAGTTAAGAGATGTACTGACAATATATCCAGATAGCTGTAATGAAAATAAATCATCTATAAGAAAAGAGACATATGAATATTCACAATGCTCTTGTTCTCTGTATTAATCACATTAGATGCAAGAGGAATCTAAAAAGGATGACTACTTCTGTACATGTGAGCAGAAAAACTCACCAGCAGTCCTTATTCACATATGGCACTGTATCTGAATGATTTTTTAATAATCACTTCTTCCCCTTCTCCAATAGGAAAAAAAAAACAACATAAAGACTGGAAGTTCTGAGCACATTTCTCTTTAATTGGCTTTTCAAATAATGATGAAAACTGATTTTTCCAATGGTAAATGGTTACTTTTAAATAAAAACTACTCATTCATCCTGCAATGGTAAATGGTTACTTTTATTAAAAACTACTCATTCATCTTGGAAAAATGAATCTCTTCTTAAATCTAAATGTATGCTTATTATTTACTTATTCAGTATCCTAGAAGATTTAGGTATTTTTGAGTTAAAGATAAGTTAATACAACAAATAATTAAAAACTTCTTGAATTCACTAATGTGACATTGTCACGATTTATAAGATCATGTATGAGACAATGGAAAGAAGTTTAGAGGTGAAATGATTGGGTTATGAGAGCCTTAATCTAATCAGTTCATTAATTCCCTGACAGGGGTAAACTGGGCTGTAACTGAAAGAGGGTACCGTGTCACTACAGGAAGTGAATCCAAGGGGGTTTGCCATAGGGTGTGGTGAGCCGTTTCTGTGTACTGTGGCCGCCATTACAAGATGGCGCTGGCTCCGCTGTAGTCTGTGACAAACAACTCCTTATCAGAATGAGTTGGCACGCTGTGACTTGGCACCCTATGAGAAAAGTCCACGTGGCAGTTGTGCATTAGGGCTTTATGTGCTTTATCAAGGCTGGGGCGCTCGGGTGAGGTAGTAGTGGTAGTAGTAGTAGTGACAGTAGTAGTAGTGGCAGTAGGAGTAGTGGCAGTAGTAGTAGTAGTAGTAGTAGTAGTAGTAGTAGTAGAGAGAGAAACAAGCTAAAAGACATGTCAAAACAAAGGCCTGAATAAACTGCTGAAAGAAGATTCCTGAGTTAGGTCTTCCTTGCTGGCGAGGGGTCGCGACATTAGGGTTTATATTTTGTCAGTGGTAAGGGAAACTCTCACTTCTTGCTTCTTTGTGACCATGTCATGAGCCCCTTTTTTCTACCACTCTTCTGCCAATCAATCCTGCCTTACCTTGTACTCTGAGGAGAAGAATCAACCACCTATGAACTGATATCTTGAAACCATGAGTGTAAAATAAATATTTCCTCCTTTAAAAATGTTCTTGTCAGGTATAGTGGTCTCATTGACAAAAAAGCTGGACAAAACAGACTTGGTATTATTAATGTTGTATACAGCTTATTATTTGATGCAGTAGTTTTCCAAATATACAGATGATTCATCTGCTTATATGTAAAGATGAAATTCTGTGTACCTGGAATTAGTTTTCATTCAGTGATTCTATTCCTCAAAATTAAACAAACAAATCATAGAAATATTCTGACCAAACTACACATTTCTAAATTGGATTTTTCTCTTGTATAAGCTTCTGTCAAATATTAACATTTAGGTGACTTTAACTTTTTTCTCAACCCAACAGAACATAAAAAAGCAATTCTTTAAAAATGGGCATAGTTTTACCTTTCTATATATTTTATAATTAATTAAAAACAGAATTCAAACTGTCTAAATGACTCAGAAACAAATAAAATCAATATGGCATGATGATCATAAGAGGTAGAATACTTAAAATTATGGTTTTGAAACAAATAAAATCAACATGGCATGATAATCAGAAAAGGTAGAATACTTAAAATTATAGTTTTAAAAGTGTGGACTAGCTTCATAAGTGAAAAATGCATCATTATTAGAGAATATAGCACAATTATTATGCTTAGGAGTAATATTTCACACTTAGGTCACGTATCCACAACATGGTAATAGTGACAGCAGATCTCTCTGCATTTGCAAGATAGCAGAAACAATTATCTAAAGAGATACAGGAGAGTGATTCTCAGCACCATGAGATATATACCTTATGTTATTGTTCAATAATAGTATACTCAGAGATCATAAATACTATATTGTTTTATTGATAATATGAACAATGTTAAAATATTTTGTTAAAATATATATATATGTACACACACATATATCTTGGGATTGAACTCAGGGGCACTTAACCACTAAGTCACATCCCTAGCTCTTTTTTTTTTTTTTTTTTGTATTTTATTTAGAGATGGGGTCATGTAAGTTAATCAGGGCCTCACTAAGTTGCTGAGCTGGCTTTTGAACTTCAATCCTCCCTCCCTCAGTATCCTGAGCCTCTGGTATTACATGTGTGCAACCATGCCCAGCTACAATTGTGTGTGTGTGTGTGTGTGTGTGTGTGTGTGTGTGTGATGCTGGGATTAAACCCAGGACCTTGTGCATGCGAGGGAAGCACGCTACCAACTAAGTTATATATCCCCAGCCCTACAATATTTTTAATTAAAGCATTCTAGGTAATTTAAAATTTACCAAGTCATGATAGTGAAAATACCTGAATAATACAGAAGTTTGATGAAATTATTTTACATTGTTTGATGATATGCAACAGTCTAAGATAGTCTGTTATATATTCTGGGGTATAAGCAATTTTGAAAACTTTTATTATCATGATCATAAAACTTATATCAGTTATACTGGATTTTGATATTTTTCCAAGTCCAGCAGGCAAGAGCAACTTGTCTAATTAAAATAATTGAATCTGTTTCTTCCAGAGCTAATTATCAGAGGGAAGCCACAAAGTCAGAATCCAGAGACACAGTTTCTTGTTATTCTTATAATAATTGGGATGATCTACAGTAAACCAGCAGCATCTGTGGGATTTATTATCCCATACCTATCTGTTTTATCTTGGCTTTATTGTTTTTACCGATGCCTTCCAATTTTTTCTTTGTGTCTGGTGTTCCTTGCCTTAAATTTCTTTTCCATTATAAAGCTGTTAGTCGACACTGCCAGTGTGATTAGGAAATACAGTTGCTTCAGACATTGTTTGTATTCAGAGCCACAGGTCACACTGGCAAGTACCCTGCCAATTCATATAATAAATCAGTATGAAACAAATCCGAATGAAGACTACAGAGCGAGTGAAGTACAAAGTAAGTATGGTTTGCCTTATTTTGCTGCTTTTTTATCTGAGTTTGTTGTTGTTGTTCAAGTACCTTGTATGCACCAGTTGAAAAATACAAGGAAACAAGTAATAATTTTGCAGGAAGCGAAGTGGAAGTTGAATACATCTGTTCTTTCTATACATATACCCTTTAAGAGCAAGCTGTATTTGTCTATTTTATATCTTCCTACTCACTCTTTTTGAATAGTCCAGATTTATTATAATAATTATTCCCTCTGGATGCCTTTAAAGCAATCTCTTCAAATGTAAGTACTTTACCCAGTGGGCCTCTTTGACAAAGTGTCCAATTAAACTCTTGTGAGGTGGAAAGTGAGAAGGAGGTATAGGAAGAATTCACCTCGAGTCACAAAGCACATTTTACTCTAGGGGATTTAAAAACGTGAATAAGAACATTGAAATACATGATGGAATTGAGTCACAGACTGGAGTTATTTTTTGTAATATTTATCCTTAAGCTTCATAATATTAATGATCTCCCCCCAAAAAGCTGTAGACAATGACATTTAAATCATATGTAGAACACAGACAACAGACTGGCCAAGAAATGCACAAGATTCAGTAATATAAATAATAATAATAATTTTAAATAACTTCAATGTAGGGAAATATATATATTTTTATAAAAGCCACAATATAAATTTCAGACATCTTTTGACATAATCATTAGTATTTATGATAGAAATCTTGAACAGTTTCCAGTGGAAGTTTTCAAAGAACACCCAACAAGGAAACAATTATGCTTATTAATTTGAGTAAGATGAACCATCAGACTCCAGATGTATCTTTCCTTCTACACATCTTAAGAGAACAGTCATGAGAGTAAAATAAATTTCATATGGTTACCTATGTGATAATATGAAAAAAAGGGGCAGTCATTTCTCTTCTTTTTCTTCTCTTGTCATTCTATGGTAAATATAATCAGGCATGATTCTTAAACAACAGTGTGCTACTACTTGACATTTAAATTTACAACTGGAGATTTCATATTTCCTATAATTTGCATGTTGAGTGTCTTGAAGACTTGGTCCACAGGATGGCACTGTAGGGAGGTGGTAGATGGTGAGGCCTGGTGGGATGTCCTCTGTTCATTTGGGATGTGTCCTTGACAAGGACTGTGGGGCCCAAGCATCTTTTTTTTTCCTTTCTTTGTTCCCTGTATTGGGACATAAGTAGTTTACCCTACCATACACTTCTACCATGACGTGCTGCCCTGATCAGAGGCACAATCATATAGGACCACAAAATGTTGAATGCCATCCCCAGAACCTTGAGTCAAAACAAAACTCTTCTCATCATCAGTTCATTATCTCAGTCATTTCATTATAGTAATGTGAAGTGAATAAAATATCTTGAAAAAATTCACCTTCCCACTTATTAAATATAATTCTTCCCCCATCAAAAAGTTACTTCTTTTTCCCAATATAGGAGCAAAGGAGAAAGAAATATCAAAGTAGTTTTCAGGTTTATGATGTCAATAACTTTATAAAAGATTTAGAAAGGAAAGATAATCAGAAGTTACTTTGAAATCTAAATTCTACAGTCCTATTTTATTTTAATTGATGATTTTATATTCATAATGGCATGAAGTTTATATGGGATTGTCTAAGGAGAATGTATAAAATAAAAGAAAAAACAATATTAAAATCTATGGAATAATTAATGTCTGATAAAAATAAAAGTTAACCATGTAAAATAATACCATGAAGAAAATCAATGAAAAAGTTTTTTCCAAATTCAAGGTAGAAGAGCACACAATAAATATAATGTGCCAATATGATTTTTATTAAAGGTGAAGAGAAAACTTATAGAGATGACATATTAACACACTGGTAAATGTCCTTCCTGTGTTATATCATGCCTCAGTGTAAGACGTAAACAACCTCCTGTTTTAGACTAATGACTGCACTTGATTCTCTATAGGGTCACCAAGAAATGGGTAGTCAGTGAACAGTGAGTGCAAGGCAAAGGAGAAAATCACTTTCTACTCATACTGAAATTAATATTCCAAAATATGTAAAGGAAGCATGAAAAAGAGCTGTCAAATTAAAGATAGTGAATAAAATCACTTCCAATAAAATTATTATAATAAAAACTGAAATATTTTATCTATTCTTCATAGGAATGAAACAGAGGCAAGTGTATAGGAACAAAAAAAAAGTGAATACATATTTTCACATATAAAATGTCCTAGAAGTAAAATCTGCTGACATACAAGCAATCTTTTAATATGGATATATTCAAGAGAAAATTAGCACATAATAATTCCATTAAATTCACTTATAATAAAACTTAGAGAAAGTATTGAAATATGCAAAAAACATATTGACAAACAAGGTAGCACTATTAATACATATAAAATAACAAAGACTAGGTGCTCCATGATCATGAAATGAAAAGAATAGATTAGACCAAAATTAAAGAAAAATATTCCTAAATTTTTTCATAATAAAAACAGAAGTACCATATTATAGATCTCTGATTTCTCTTGCCAATTTCATTATGGTTTCAGGAATGTATGATAAATCTTAGTCTTCCTTTCCTACCATACCATATTCTGAACATTTTCGGAAGTAATACAAATAAGAGGAATTTTGAGGTGAAACTAACTAGTTTAAGTATTGGTGGAGAGTTGGCTGCAGGGTGAGGCTATAGATCTTTAGCCAAGTGGGTCAATTAGCCAAATCCCAGAATTAGCCTCAAGGCCTTGTCGAGTTATAGATAGGCTGAACAATGGCAAAGCTCTCCATTGCTTAGGAAATATTACATACAGAAGAGCAAAAAAAGTTATGGATAATTTCCCAAGAGAGCACAACAGGGTAGGCCTGGAACAAGATTTGTTTGTTTCTCAGCAGCTTTCTCTGCCTCTAGGAGACCAGGGGAGGAGACTAGACCAACCAAAGATAACAGTTATTTGTAGGAAGGAAGGAAGGAAGGAAGGAAGGAAGGAAGGAAGGAAGGAAGGAAGGAAGGAAAGAAGGAATAAAGTCTTTGGTACACTTTCATCTTACATACCACACATACAGTGGAGTAATAAAAAAAAGGCAGAGCAGGGCTCTGATTATTCTTAGGGAAATTTGTTTTCAGGAAGCCATGTATCATTTCCCTTAATACTCTATAAGTTATACACCTATTCAGTTAGTGCAGCTTCCATTAACCTAATCTGTGTGAGTCTTATCATAATGCAGTTTCAAGAAATATGTTGGGTTGTGGGCTCCATCTGCTGGGAAGTCTTTTGGTCCTATCACCCTGTTGGCCACCTCTCTCTCTTACTCCTGAGTCTAGGAGACCCTCAGTTCCCATGTGTTACATAGCCCATGAATATTGCTATCCTCTCTATGAACTGAATATGTGCATACGTATTTCAAATATATTTATCTAGAGAGAATATAATGTTCCAATATAAAATTGCAGTGCCATCTTGACCCAATCCTCTAGAACATCTTTAACACACACACACACACACACACACACACACACACACACACTCATACACACAAATGCACAAGTTAATGTCATTATCACATGCTTTGGAAATATTAAGATTATATTTCACAACACATATGATGAATCTGAAAACAGAAGTCTAACCAAGTAGAGATTGATTTATTTTTGTCATGAGAGAAAAGGTAGATATTAAAAGTCTGGTGCATATTTTCATATCACAGTCCTCCCATCTTTCGGCTCTGTTCATCCAAGCACAGATTTTTTTTTCTGTTCCATAATTACTTCTCTCCCTCTAGAGTCTATGTTACAGACCCAGGCAGAAAAATAAAAGGGAGAATTGCCGAATTGGGGAGAAAACAGATTCCATATTTTGATATAATTTTATTGTCATTTTGAATTGGGCAATATTTCAAAGCTAATAGTACAGTTTTTGCTAAATACAGTCTGGCATTTAAGTATTTATTAAACAATACTGAAAAGACAATATGCCACAAAAATAAATAGCATTTTTTACAGTGAGAGAGAAAAAACTATTAGACATGTTTTCTCTTTCCAAAAGTTGTATTCAAAATATCGTTGAATTGAGTTGTTCATTGAGGTTAAATTTTGCTAAAATTTTTAAAAAATGAATTAATGGGTTAATAAATGACTCAAAGTCAAATATCAAATATCATTATATTCCACAAATTGTTTTCTAGCAGTGCCATCCTAACCAGTTACTGACAAAAACTATTATTGATTTTGATTTAACTAGTTAAATAATATATCTTTTCACCAAGGATTTATATGAAAGTTCAGTGTTTCTAATAATTTAAGAGTAATATTAACAGATTACTTGATTAAGGGCTTTGTCTTGAAAATGAATTACCACTGAAAATGGTATTGTCAGGTCATAAATTTGATTCAAATACCTATTGAACACATCAAATGCATATTTAAGCTTAATATATTCCACATTTATATGCATAGCTAAATGTTTATATACATAAGAATGTGTGCATGCATGTATATGTTGTATATATATACACCCCTTATCCACAATTTTTCTTCCTTTAGTTTCAATTACACATGGTCCAAAAACAACATTGATCCAAAAATATTAATATTTATCTTGAGTAATTAATAAAGCAATTGTATTCACGTGACTTTTATAGAATATAGAATTGTTCTATTATATTACTAAGTATAAGAGTTAATCTCATAATCTGCCAAATTTATAAGCTGAACTTTATCACTAGTATATATGCATAGAGTAAAACATATATGAGATATATATATATAGGCTTTAGTACTCTCAAGAATCAGTGATTCACTGAGAGGCTTCGAATGTGCCCATGGTTAAGGGGAGACTACTGTAAGTACACATGTATATAAATAAATTGTACCTTAGTTTTTTTGAGGCTACTATAAGAAAATACATTAAACTTGGTGTCTTATAAGCAACAGAATTTTATTTCTCACAGTTCTGAAGGCTGGGAGTCTAACATCAAGGAACTGTCAGGCTCAGCGTCTGTTAAGGCTCATTTCTTGATTCATAGATGGACCATGTCTTCACATGGTGGAATGGGTAACCAAGCTTCCTTGGCTTATATTAAAAAGGCACTAATCCCATTTATAAAGGCCTACCCTCATGAACTATTCAACTCCAGAAAGGCCCCACCTCCTGATACCTTTACCTTGGGGGCTAAGATTGCAACATATGAATTTGGACATGCAAAACATTCAGATTACAGCAAACAGATGCACACTGACACATATAAATTCACACTGAAATATTTGTCTTCTTCATTGTATAAACAGTGCTCTAATGTGATTTTCATGTAGCATACATTCCTTTGTCTGGATATATGCAATTTTTTTATCTGCTCAACTATGGAAGGGCATATTGCTGCTTCCAAGATTGGATAATTATGAATACAGCTGCTATAAATATCCATATACAGGGTTTGGGGTTTGGATTTCTACTCATTAAAGAAGATACCAAGGGTGGGTTACATTTGCTACATCATATGCTTAGAGAGTATACTCTGTCTTCCAAAGTGGCTCAACTATGCATTCCCAGAAGCAGTGGATGAGTGTTCCTGTTACTCTGCTTCTTTGTCAGTATTTGGTAGTTCAGTGTGCTGAATTCCAGCCATTCCAGTAGGTATGATGATATCCCACTGCTGTTATAATTTGCATTTTCCTGATGATATAAGATGAGGAAAATCTTTGTACATATTTATTTGTCATCTATATATCTTCTTTGATGTCCGTTAAGGTCTTTGGCCCATTGTTTAATCAGGTTTGTGTTTTCTTATCATTGAGTTTTAAGAGTTCTTTATATAATTTGGATGAAAGAATTTTATCAGGTATGTCTTTCAAAAAATTTTTCTCTGGGCCTGTGACTTGTCCTTTTATTCTCTTGGCAATGTTTTTCATAAAGCAAAAGTTTTTAAATGTAATGAAGTACCTCTTGTTAATTGTTTCATTCATGGATCACGGCATTGTTTCCATACCTACAAAGTGACTGAAGAATTCTGTTTCATCGAGTATTTTTCTATCCTCCTTTTAAAGAGTTTTATAGTCTTCAGCTTTACACTTAGGTCTGTGATCCTTTTTCAGTTAATATTTGAAAAGGACACAAAGTCCGTGTCTATATTTATTTTTTGAATGTGGATGTCCCGTTATTCCAGCACCATCCATTGAAGATCTGATCTTTTCTCATTGCACTTCTTTTTCTCCTTGTCAAAAATCAGTTGTTATGTGGGCCTATTTTTGTCCTTTTGATTTTGTTTTATTGATCAGTTTGTCCCACTCTTTTGCCAAAACATACTGTATTGATTTCTGTAGCATTGTAGTTGTTCACACAGTTGGGGAGAGTCAGTCCTCCAGCTTTCTTCTCCTCAGTATTGTATTCACTATTTGGGGTCTTTCATTTTTCTCTACACATAAACCACAGAATCAGTTTTGTGGATATTGACAAACTGGAATTATGAATGGGATCCCATTAAATCTATGGATCTAATTAGGAAAAATAGACCTCGTGATATTATTGTGTCTTTTTGCGTATGAACCATGTAATTTTTTCTTGATTTCTTTCATCAAAATTTTATAGTTTTCCTGAAAAATAGATTGTAAATATTTAGATTTATAGTTAAGTATTTCATTTTGGAGTCCTACTGTACATAATTTTATGCTTTTAGTTTGAAATTATACTGATTCATTGTTTATATGTGAGACAGACCAACCTTGTATTCTGCAAATTTGTTATACTTATCGATTATATCCAGAAGTATTTTGTAGATTCTTTCAGACTTTGTAATATGAATAATTTGGTAGCCAATAAATAAAAAGTATTTATTTCTTTATTTCCAATCAGTATAACTTTATTTCATTTGCTTGTTCTACTGCATTAATAAGAATTCTAGGGCAGTGTTGAATAGCAGTGGTAAAGGGAAAATAATTGTCTTTTTCCTGATACTAGTGGAAAACCTTCAAGTTTCTCAACATGCAATATGTTTTTAGTTGAAAATTTTAAGTAGTTATTATTTACTAAGTTGTGGAAGTTTCCTTCGATTCCTAATTTTCTGAGAGTTTTTATTACATATAACTGTATAATTTTGTACTTTTGACAAATGTCCGTTATTTATCTATTTAAATAATCTGTGACCTTTATAGCCTATTTTTGTGACTGATTGCTTTGACTTCTTCTTCTTTTTTTTTTTTCTTTTGAATGTTGGAACAGCCTTGAATACCTGGGATAAATCTTGCTTGGTTAGGTAGATAATACATTTTGTACAATGACAAATTCAAATGGTTAATGTTTTGTCAAGTGTCTACATTACAGTGTCAGTGTAATCCCAATCCTCCTGAGACACACTTGTCTGTAGTTGTCTGCTCTGGCATGTTTTCCTCTGGTTTTGGTATTCTGATGATGCTGGCTTCATAGAATAAACTAGAAAGTGCTCCCTGTTAGGCAGGGTGCTTGTACACTGCAGGCAGAGTGAGTCAGAACACCTGTAAACTCAAGTTACATGAAGTACATTTACTCCTTACAGATAGGCAGCAAGGGACAATGGGACATTTGAGAAAATCTTAAATTTACCTGACAGATTCTTAAAGCTCTACTTAGCAGGAGCTTTAGTAATTCTTTCATTCCTGCTCCCCACAGATTTGAAGCAAAATATTAGGACTGCCTGCTTATTTCTCTAAAAGGGAAACAACCACTTTCCAGTTGTTGTAATTTACATAAAATTTAAGTGACCATCCAGATATTTTTTTTTTTTTATCTTAGAAACAGTTCTACTTTGGTTCAGTCCTACTTATTTTCTTTTCAGGACTTGAGATCATAAAATTATTGCCTGTGTTCTGAAAAACAATAATCATATTCAAATAAAGAAGTTACGAGTTGTTCATATTATGATTTTCTCAAAGACTACATGTTTAGATGGAAATGAAAAAAAATAGATGAGTTAACATCAATTTTAGGAGATGGAAATTTTGGAAAGGTGCCATTAATGTTCAACAATAATATCAGAGATATATTGCAATGAAAAATAATAAAGTTTAGGTATGATTATATTCAAAGGAAAACTGACTGGATCTGACATCAGTCAGCAAATTAAACACAACTTGTTTATAAAAACAAAGAAATGTTAAACTATTAAAGTTTTAACCTGATTCAATTTTAATTTGTGGGGGGAGAAACCCATTTGTAAAAAGTCATTTTTGAATCATCCTCATTCATCTTCTCACACCCAGGCAGTGACTATCATAGCAGCCCACTGAGGTGACTGTTGTTACATCCAATCAATCTTAAAAAGGAGACTTCCCTAGAGAATTTAACAGGAGGCTTTACTTTGAATACAGAGGGCCTGGATGATTCCAATATCATGATGTTCATTTTTGTCTGGATTTTTTCTTTCATATTTCTAATCTTAAGGTATTTTGAATTTTAATTCTATGCATCTTTACTTTTATTTTACTTATCACAGGTAGTCTTTTTAAATTTTGTTAGCCATTTTATAATTTGACACTATAATATCATAACGTGTGACATTTTCCTTTCCTTTTTTTCTTTGCAAACATCATGTTTTCAAAGATATCTTAGAGTATCAGCTTTCTGTTAAACAGACTCTTCTTGTGTGTTTTGAGGTTACTTTCCATTCTGTGGAAATGTGTTGGATCTTATTCAAGAATTCACTTTTGTTAAGTAGCTTCTATTATGTTAATTTTTCATTTAATAATAAAAATTTGGAAAAGGGGATACCATATGGTTTTATGCACCAAAGGGATTTTCAAGAAATGTAGATAAGCTTTTTCTGTAATGTAGTTTCCTACAAAATGTATCAGCCAATGTATTTTGTCAAACATTAAAATACTATCAGGAAAAAAAAGAGGATTTGTATTAACACATAATCGTTAAACTCCTGGGGGGGAAAAATAAGGTCTCTTGATACATCACAGAAATGCACAAAGCTGTGGAGTTAGGGTATAAGGATAAAAAAAGCTGATAACTGTGTATCTATGGAAGTAACTATGGGAATTAAAAGAGGAGAAGATACATTTTTTTTTGTTTCAATTCATTCTTTTACTGGTAAAACAAATGTTGATAAGGTCTAAATAAAATGAAATTTTCTCTCTTGTCAGATTTTTAAAAATAAAAAATTCGGAATACAAAAATTCCTAAAAATGTGGAGTGTGGAATAATGACAACTATAATAACAAGAGAGGAGAAAAGCAAACATTACTCATCTTCTCAAGAGAATGAGTTTTTTGCAAATATAGGTTTAAACATCCTGACCTTGCATAGAAGGATGCTCTTTCGTTTAGCTGAGAAAATCTGATGGGTATTAGATTGCAAAGTTGGTTATAAAGATGATTTGGGGAAATCTCAAAGGAAAGATTTAAGTTAGATAAATTTTATCTAACTCATCAAAATTTTTGTAAGTTCACAAATAAATATTTACTTTTTCCTATTTTTTTACTTGACTACAACTAAAAAACTTTAAAACTGCAATTTTTAGTATATTAACTTATCTTTGATGTTTACTTTATCCAAACTGTCAAAATAATATTTCTTTATCACAGAAAAAAAATGTTTCTCATAGTGTAGATAGAAAGAACAATAAAAATGTATACCTGAATAATAGGTCATTTTTATATTTTACTAACAATGTGATCTCTACAATTCAATTAAAATTTATGAGTTTAACTAACAATGTTATCTTTTAAAAATATTATTTAGCCAGGCACAGTGCAGCATGCCTGTAATCCTAACAGCCCGGGATGCTGATCCTGGAGGATCATGAATTCAAAACCAACCTCAGCAAAAAGAGGTGCTGAGCAACTCAGTGAGACCCTGTCTCTAAACAAAATAACAAAATATACAAAAGAACTGGGGATGTGGTTCAGTGATCATGTGCCCCTGAGTTCAATCACCAGTAACTACCAACCTCACACACACACACACACACACACACACACACACACACACACACACATATGTATCTATATATACATATATATACACACAAATATACACACAAATATATATATATATATATACATTTATACACACATATATATATAAATATATATATAAAAAACATATCATATTCTTCCCCTTGAGTATTCAGAGACAGCATAAGAATTTTTAAAATGATACTTTGAAACATGTACAAATATTTTAAGGCTCTAGTGTTTATTTTTAAAACTATATATGTTGGACTAATGTGTATTATTTCTATGACTACTACTAGAATAATCTCAAGAAAGAATTAACCTAAAATATAATATTTCAGGTTCTTATAAGAGAGTAATTGCAGTTTCCAGACCTCTTTATCCACATTTTTGCTGTGTAAAAACTCCATTCTATTTCATGTTTATGAGAGTTAAATAAATACATGATATTTAAATATCTTTTTTGAAATATGACTAACATACAAAAAGCTTCAAATACTTAGTTTGTACAATTTGATGACTTTGGACATATTATGCTCCTATAAAATCTTCAACACAATCAAAGCAATAGACATAGCTATGGGGGATATAATAATTTGAACCATGATGTTCTCACTTTCAGGATAAAAACAAATAAATACTGGCTTCTAAGAATATATACTAGCATTTAAGTGTCACATTCTGAGAAATATATAAATAACTGCAAAATATATAAATAGGACTTTTATCACTAATTTGAGTTTAAATATTTCAATTATTATTAATAGTAGCATCATATTTAATTCACTGACTCCATAGAGTTCAAAAATCAAGAGAAATACAGTGCAGAGTACTGGTGTGAATTTCAGGCAGCTTTTTTGTTGCTGTGACCAAAAGACCCGTAAGAAAATTAGAGGAAGAAAAGTTTGCTTGAGGCTCATGGTCTCAGAGATCTTACCTCGTAGATGGCTGAATTCATTGCTCTGGACCTGAGTGAGGCACTGTATCATGGTGGAAGAAAGAAGCTTAGGACATGGCAATAGGGAAGCAGAGAGTGCTCTGCTCACCAGGACAAAATATAAACCCCAAAGGCATGTACCTAGTGACCCACCTCCTCCAGCCGCACCCTACCTGACTCCAGTTACTGTTCAGTTAATCTGTTTAATACACGTATTAATGCACTGATCAGGTTAAGGCTCTAATAACCCAATTATTTCACCTCTAAACTTGATCGCAATATCTCACAATGAGGTTTTGGGGGACATCTTCTGTTTTATAAAATGTCAACAATTCGGGTTACATTTTTGCAAAATAGAGTTACATAGTTGAACTGCCTTGTAATCAATGAGTAGCACATGAAATAAGAACACATTTCCACTGTCCCAGTAGGATATCTAGGATAACCGGGAGCAGTTAACTGGACACAGGTGGTCATTTTTTCAGAAGAGCTTTTTGTCATCATCTTTAAGTGGGGAAACTGAAAATATCAGTTTCAGATATTTTTGAAGGCTCACAAGTGTGAAAAACTCCATCCATCATGACCGAAATAATTGGAAGTTAATATGAAATGTCATTGATTTAAATGAGTTGCCAGATGCACCTGATTCCTGAGTAAGCAAAAGGAAAGCAACAGAAGCTTATAAAATCTGTCACAACAGTTTATGATAGCTTCTGTTAATACTAAGAGAGTTATCCAATTTTGAAAATAATTTAATTTTAGAAATGTCATTTTTGAGTGTAAAATCATCTTTCACATTTCACCGTCTTAAAGCTTTTACAATCCTCCTAAGAAAATAAATAAGACAAATCCTAAATAGCCAACAGCAAAATTCAGACCAAATATAACAAATACCTCAAATGTGTAAGAACGAGTAGAATCAAAAGAAGATGAATGTGAAAATAAAAGCATAAATACTTTATTTCCAAAGGAGAAAGGTAAGGAAAGAAGAAAGGAAGGAGATAAGTAATGAGCAAATATGTTTTAGGCTTCAGAAACCTAAGTGATGATTGAGTTTAAAAGATATGCCTTGATACATATCCTCATTATAAATGTATGTTAGAAAAAGTATGTTAGGATAAACGGCCTTCTTTTTCTGTGAGAAAGCCAACTTGGCCAATATGCAATATGTTAATTTGTTTTCTAAGGCACAAGTTGTTCTCCTTAAAAGTACTAACTCTGTATCCTAGTCTGAATATAAACATCATAAGAAGCACATTTTGTAAACAAATTATGTTTACAAAATTCAGCTCTCTAATCCTTTTCAGATTTCTACAAAAGCATCATAAAAATACAAAGCTCAATGTCCCTCAATACAATCAGGTTCCAGCGCATAAAATATCCCTAAATTGCTGTTAAGGATGAGACAATGTGAAGACTTTCAAATTAATTTTAAAGTTGCTGATCTGGAATGTAATGGGGCATTGCTGGTTTTTAAAGGTTCTCCCAAGTGTTTAATGTACAGTTAAACTGTGAAGTATTGTATGAGACAATATCAAGTAAAGTCTCTTTAAATGAAAGAGTTGGAAGTTATACTCAATGAATATACAATCTGCCAAAATACATTCTACTGGCATGTATAATTAAAAAGAACAAATAAAAAATAAAAATAAGAAATAAAACATAATTTTATTCATTAATGCAATAAATATTTACTGAGATCAAACTAGCACAAAAATGCGTAGAACACTGAGCTCTTTATAATAAATTAGACATTAACGGAATATACATTTACAGACTTGTGCAATTTAATCAAAAGACAAGAATCAAAAAAATTTAATCAAAAGACAAGAATTCCTTGCCTCCATTCTCCACTACTATTCTGACAAATTCATTCTGAGGCCAGTGTCATGTTCTGACAATACCTCAGAAAGTCAGGACATTATGTGTAACGATGACAAAAATCAATTAATTTCAACCATCACACAGATACACATATTTTCTACAAATATCTTAAGGTTTATTTAAGTCTCTTTTCCTTGAAGAGTGGTTCTGAAATGTCATCAAGAGTCTTAGAGCACTGTTATTGTTAACACAGATAGCTGGACACCACCTATTCAGCATCTGTTTCAACCCATCCCACGTGGCTTAGAATTGGGAATTCTAACAAATCCCCAGGTGATGTTGGTCCTGCAAATTCAGAGATTATGTCTTGGAATGCAACTGAAACTGTATTCCAGTTCTCAGTGCACAGTTGGTGACTGAATAGCTGCTTTTATTTTATTTTTAAATAAAATAGATTTCACATAGGATACACAGCTTACCAAAAATGCCTTTATATTATTAGGTTTAAAACTGTATTCAGAACTTGGTTTACAGAAAAGAGACTTTTATAGTGTCAATGAACCTGAGGTTTGTTGGGAATCTCTGTCTTCTACACATTACTTTTCTGCTTATTATAATGTTTCACCTGGAATCAGGGCAAACCACCAAGTGACATTAACAATTTACCAGCTTCATTTTGCTCATGAAAATTGTTGAATACAGAAAACCTTTGACCAGCTTCAAAGGTTGTCATTATTTCTCTGAAGGATGGAGAAAACAGATACAAAATTCATCACAGAAAAATAACAAGCATAGAACACCCCCCACATACTCTTACACCTGCCCTCCACACTCCTACAGAATTATTTTAATAGTATTTATGGCCCAATTAGAAGTTGAGTATAAAATATTTTCTAAACCACAAAATATAGAATACTCTTCATGAATAATGATTAAAACTTAAGTTTTCATAAATATTTTCACAAAAGTTGAAATTTCATATAGTATAAGTTCATGTTGGAAGAAAAAATATGATCCTGTAAATGAAAATCTTTGTGGAGTTATGGCAGGAGTCACTAAGGAATTATCCCATTAACATAGATTAAGATCATTATTCCTTTAGAAATCATAAATCATGTAGAATAAAGTCTTTTAAAACAAACTTAATTTTTAAAATATGTAATTTATGATTTTTCCAGAATTTTAGTCCAATCCACATATAAACTTTACTATTTTTTGTCCCTTGAAAACAATTACTTATAGCTCTACCTTTTATGAAGTGAACTACTTCCCCCCCTGGCTTTGCTTGTTGTAATTATGAAGACACTGTTTAACATATAGTACTTGATGACAAAAAAAAAAAATGAGCTATAATATTGTTTTTTTTTTTCCATGTAAAGAGCGTGGTTTCTTTGATCACATTATTATGGTAGGTGTGTCGTAATTCTTCCTGCAAATTCTGATTGTTTTTAATCCCGAAGATGGAGTAATTTACTTGGCTTCTAAGTCAACTAAGCATAAAAGCAATGAGCCTAATAGTTTATTATCTGCAGCCTTCTTCCAGTTCTATGCTACATGTGCCTTCTAACCATCTAGGTGGAAAGCAAAATAATAGATTTCATTACAGGCCTATGAGATTCTGGCTCTCACCTTCATTTCCTGAAATCGCGTGTATCAGGGACGCAGAACCACCGTGACTAAGACAAACAAGGGATTGTGGGAAGCAGGTTGCACATGTTTGAAGAGGAAGAGAGGAGAAAAGATGGGGTGAAAGAAGGACATACAAGGTCAGGGAGACATCAGAAATTAGGCCTCCTTAAGCACCCACATCTCCAGGCAATTCAGAGTTTTCAGGCCAACCTACATGCCCAGTGTGACCACAAAGGAAAGCTGGTGGAGCTGTTACCTCCGTAGCTCTTAGGCACCCTGGAGTCAGTAGTCAGCAGGAAATGCAGAATAAGAGTTCAGCAATTTATGAGGTAATGGAGGAGGGGGATTAGGACATGCTCATATAGTGCAATATATAATCACAAAACCTTCAGAAAACCATGGCAGGTGCTTTCGCTCCAACCAAATCTTGTGAAGTATCTCTTTGGCCAACTTTAACTCAGAACCACAGAGAAAAAGATGACACCTTGCATTTTGTGCAAAACCAAAATATGAAGCATTATTTTTCTCTCACTATAATCATGTAAATGTGTATTTCAATGTGGAAATACTTGCTTCAAAGGATAAATTCTGTTTTTTTTTTCTGGTATTTACATATGGATATGTATTTGTTTTATCACTAAATATAAAAGTATAAAGAATAGAGATATTTTATGTTAGATAAATATAGATATGTCTAAAGAGGTAGAAGTATACCAGCATGTGCGTGCGCACATACACACACACACACACACACACACACACACACACAATAAACACAGAGCCAAAGAGCAGGGTGGGTTCATTGGAGTGTTCTGATACTTGATCATGTCTTTCCTTTTATTTTATGAAGAAATTTAATTAATACTCTCATAATTCTCTCATGTGGTATATTTCTGTCTACCACGTGCTTAAGTTAAAAGCCAGGTCTTAAAGTAATCAATCATGGTGATAATAAAGCGCAAGTTCCCAGGTGCTTTTTAGAAGCATTGGTACGTACTAATGATTTCTTGAAATATTATTGAGTGTCCTCTTTCCTTGTTACAATTTTCTATCATGGCACAATTAGTATTAATCACCTTAGTGATTCTGGCTAAAGACATTTATAATTGAGCTTGTATTCAACTTCCAAATTCATAAGACAGTGACTTTAATTAAGAACAAGACTAGCTAAAATAAAAGTAGGTAAGCAAACTAACTGGGTGAGGTTTGTTATTTAATTAGTAATGGGATAGTCGGGTACACAGCAGATGATATAAACAGTAAAGCAGAATGAGAAAGATGGATTATACTAATGAACGAAGATGTTAAGCATCATCTTAATCTAAAAATTTAATGCAAAATGCATATGTTTAGCAACAGAGTGTATGAAATAGAAGTACAATGATATCAATTTGAGCAAGAGGTTTTTGGCATAAAACATACCTCCTTATCACATAAGAACCATACAGTGAAGACATATTCACAAACATATTCAAAAAGTGATCCCTGGTGAAAAAAAAAAAGTGATATGACACTTGCGGGAATTCTCTTGGATATGGTGTAGAAAAAAAAAAAAAAAACTAGTCTTGTTTTCTTATCATAGTCTGATTGGTGCGGCCAAATTGGAAAGCAGTATGGAGATTCCTGGGAAAGCTGGGAATGGAACCACCATTTGACCCAGCTATTCCCCTTCTCGGACTATTCCCTGAAAACCTTAAAAGAGCTTACTATAGGGATACTGCTACATCGATGTTCATAGCAGCATAATTAACAATAGCTAGACTGTGGAACCAACCTAGATGCCCTTCAATAGATAAATGGATAAAAAAAATGTGGCATTTATACACAATGGAGTATTACTCTGCACTAAAAAATGACAAAATCATGGCATTTGCAGGGAAATGGATGGCATTAGAGCATATTATGCTAAGTGAAGCTATCCAATCCCTGAAAAACAAATGCCAAATGTCATCTTTGCTATAAGGAGAGCAACTAAGAACAGATCAGGGAGGAAGAGCATGAGAAAAAGATTAACATTAAACAGGGATGAGAGGTGGGAGGGAAAGGGAGAGAGAAGGGAAATTGCATGTAAATGGAAGGAGACCCTCATTGTTATACAAAATTACATATAAGAGGATGTGAGGGAAAAGGGAAAAAAAAACAAGGGAGAGAAATGAATTACAGTAGATGGGGTAGAGAAAGAAGATGGGAGTGGAGGGGAGGGAAGGGAAGGGGGGTTAGTAGAGGTTAGGAAAGGCAGCAGAATACAACAGACACTAGTATGGCAGTATGTAAAAACGTGGATGTGTAACCAATATGACTCTACAATCTATATACGGGGGAAAAATGGGAGTTCATAACCCACTTGAATCAAATGTATGAAATATGATATGTCAAGAGCTTTGTAATGTTTTGAACAACCAATAATAAAAAAGTACAGTTTTCACAGTTACTACATATGAAGTCACTCAGTGAGTCAATTTATGTGAATTACCTTAGAAGTTTGTATGAACACAAAAATGTATACCTTCTTTCTGTACTCCATTAATACAGAAACTTTGTATGAATAACTTAAAGAGGATTTCCATCTAAATTTTGAGAGAATATCTGGGGAGGAAAAAAGTTATTCAGAGAGAGAGAGAGAGAGAGAGAGAGAGAGAGAGAGAGAGAGATAGGAAGAGAGGCAGGCAGAAAAAAATACAGACAATGAAATTCAGTAGGATGACCCAACTACAGGAATTTCTGTGTCTTTTTGCTTATACTAAAAACGAGGATGATTTTACTCATTGGAATTTAAGGTCTTAAGTGGCCTATCAACTTCATATTCTGTATTTCATTCCTCACAAGCACAATACCAAGAGAAATATCTGTCCTGATTAATCTTTAAAACATTGTCTGCCCCACATTTTCTTACCTAAGGCTTTAAACTGAAGTAGCCAGGAAGAATCATCTCTATGGAAACCACAGAGTAACACAGAATACTTAGATATCAAATCTCATTTTTTTATTTCTCTTTAGAATGTACATCAAATCTATTGTTCTCTGAAGCATAGCATAGAAAGAAGTAGGCAAAGTAAAATATTTCAAATTTATAATCCACAGAAATTTAAGACATGTCTGAAAGGGTCTAAGGAAGGACATCTCCAGCATTTGCTGCATATCTCTGCATTCCCCCGGTTGAAACAATGCTATGTTAAAGACAGTAAATAATTAGTCCAATTAAGGCGATGAAAAATTCTAAGTGGTTGTGAAATAACAGATGGAAATAAGGAACTGTCTCAAGAATGTAGAGTAATACTCTCAATGATGTTTTTCTGTTATTGAAATCTATTCTTTCAGAATAACCAAGCCAGTAGCACCCATGAGACCATGTTTTACCAGATCTATCATTTCATCCTAATTACTATTCACTGTTTACCTTTATACTTAGATTATTTTCCATTTTACTATACTAGTTAGAATGTCAGAGAAAAATAATAGCTTGAATATAGTCATCTGTAACTTTGTTAATAATTCTGCAAATGTTAAAACTTCTTAATAAACCTACAACATATTATTTTTAAGCAGCGAGAAGATAAATTTATTATTTGTCCCTATACATGAGCAGATCTTTGTTATGCTGTTTTTCAGCACATAAAAGGGCATTTACCGTAGGCAGTACAGCAAGCTTGTGATGAGAAGCTGTGGAGGTCACTGCTGCCATCCTTTCCTCTGATGGGGGGGTTCCCTAGAAGTTGAGAGAGCACAGAAGACTGATCTCCAGATATCCAGGTCTTCCACCTGTTGTCAGCCATAGTGAAAAGCTGTGGACATCTTGAATTCATGTGCAGGACCAGGAATGTGGGGGTCCGTGCTTCTTCTGTTCCCACCTCAGGCCCTGGTGAGTGCTCAGCCATAGCTGATGGACTTGTGGCTCTGAGGATATCTTCAGGAATGAAAATTGGTGCACCCAGAAGCAGATATTAAAGGAAGTTTCTCTTCAAAAACCTATCACATTCATCATGAATAAGCATCTTAACACACCATGGCAGCAGCAGCAGTAAAATGGGCGATGTAAAAGAGAACTCTCTTAAAAGAATTTATTTCCAATCCATATTGGAGCTTTATATTGTATTTGTCACGCATCTACAATACCCTTCTTTTCCATATGACCACATGACAAAGCAGAGTGGGCTTTGCATCATGGCAGGATGATAGTACACTATCACTCTTCTGTAGATTTTCTATATCAACCCACAGAATCTATCCCTGGGCCAGAGCCTGTGCATAATAATGAATGAATTCCTCATCAAGTAATGAAACCAGATAAGCAGTAAAAGGTGGTCACTTGAGCCAGGACCCATGGTAGAACAGGTTATCAAAATGTTCTCTATTATTAAGCACTGTTGGTATACTTATGAAGAATATCACAGATGTGGAAAGAAACTTTAATTCTCCAAAAACCACATGGTATTGAGGTTCTTGAAAATATCAAAGAGAAATTCTTTCTGTGTCTCATTTGCCGTTTGGGAAAATGCAATCTGGCATGTTCATCACATGTTATATAGTGAAATATCAAAAAAAAAACATGTGTCTTCACAAAAAAAGATCATTCACTTTCTGCTGAAAGCATCATATTAACAGTCAGTTACAAGGAAAAATAATTTTATTTTGGATTGACTGTGTTTTACAAGAAAAATATGTGGGCTTTCTGTTATTAAGTATCTTTGAAAACTTCTTTAATGAGTCCTGAGTTACGTAAATCACCTTCCACCATATCAGGGGTGTGTGTGTGTGTGTGCATACAAACATGCACACACACCTGCAGGATTTTATTTATTTGTTGTTGTATTGAGAACACAGAGTTATGAGACATCATTTAAGAAACTTTTTGGCCTGAATTTCTTTATTCTTAACAACAATTGTATGAATCAGCTATCATTCAGGTCTTCAGATGATGATATCAATCTCAGAATAGTTAAGCAAGTCAAACAAATGTCATCCAGAATTTAGTGGATTTCAAGTTTCATTCCATGGTTATTTTGGCAACCAGTCAGTTTACATTAATATTAACTGAACATTGTATATTTATTTTAATTTAGACCCATATGGTAGTGTTGGAATTTTTATATTATAATCATTAGGTCTATTTCAATAAATTCACACAATTATGTAGACATAAATGTTGATATGTGTATGCATACTGATACAGGGATAGATATAGATGCAGATAATATGCATACACATTGTCTGGTCTAGGATTACATTTAGATTTTTTAGATGATTACTGTAATCTATTTGTTTAAAAAATGAATAAAACCAATTATAGAGATATCAAAACACTTTTAGACAAAACCATAAAGCTAACCTTTTACTCCTTAACTACAGTCCAAATGCACATGTTTAATTTTGCTTTCTAATAGAACATTCACAATGATATTATAGTAAATAATGACAGATACTTATTTTTGCACTTCCATATATTGTTGGTCATACTTAAATGTGAAATTTTATCACTAACACAATTTTGCATGGAAATGAAAGGAATTTATATTTTATATATGTAGGTTTTGCAAAAACCAAATTAGTCACAACTCAACAACAGGGCTGGGGCTGTGGCTCAGTGTAGAGTGCTCAGCTGGCATGGATGAGGCACTGAGTTTGATCCTCATCGCGAAATAAAAATAAATAAATAAAGATACTGTGTCCACCTACAACTAAAAATATTTTTTAAGAAACCTCAGTAACATAAAGGGATAAATAATAGTAAAATACATATAACTAAGCACTAAAAGAAAAGGAATCACTATAATATTGCAGGGTTAAAATATGACCAGGGAGAAACAAGGTTTTCTGTTAACTTTGTACTTTTCTATCACTGTAGTTGCCAGCTTTTTACCACTGTGATAAAACACCTGAGAAAATCAACTTAGAAGAGAAAAAACTTGTTTGGACTCAACACTTTGAAGGTTTCCATCCATGTTCAACTGACTCCATTGGTTCTGGGCCTATGGTGCAGAAGTACATTATGGTGAAAATGTGTGGCAGAACTAAGTTTCATACTTCATATTGGCCAGGAAGCAGAGAGAGCACGAGCAAGAAAGAGTGAGGAAAGTGCTGGAGACAAGATATTCCCTTCTGGGATACATCTCAGTGATCACCTTCATTCAATTAGGTCTCACCTCCCAATGCTTCTATTGCCTCCCAATGGTGCCACCAATGAGAACCAAACTTCCAATACACAAGCCTTTGTGGGATATTCCTAATATAACAATCGCTCAGTCTTATTTATAGGACTGTTTTTATTTCATTTATTGTTTTCATCTTTCACTTCAAGTTTGTTTTCCATCTTTGAATCTAATGTATGATTTTATGCTTTCCAAAATAATACTAGTTTCACTTAATAACATTCTGATACTTTGTACTGAGAAAGGCAAATTTGTTTTTTTTAATCAGAAAATATTTAAAGGAGGATCCTTAAGTGGGTTATTTTTTTTAAAAGCATACACAGCTAGATTAGTGTGTAATGTCTAATGGTAGAACTTTTAGAAGAAATTTAAGGAAGAAACAAGAAAGCTGATAAGTCTGCCAACATAAATGACCTCAATTTAAAGAATATTCCTGCAACACACCGGCTGTTTGTTTGAAAATAAATAAATGAAATTTACAACTACTGTCATGCTAACTAAAAAAGAAAGAGAAGACACAAATTACTAATATCAGAAATCAAGGAGGAGATATCACTACCATGTCATGGATATTAAAATATAATAAAGGAATGATACAAAAAAAATTATCTACCCACAAATTTGCTAAACTAAATAAAATGGACCAATTTCTTTAAAGACATAATCTGACAAAGCCCCTACAATAAGAAAAAGCTATCAGAATAAACCTGTATCTACTAAAAAATTTGAAGAAAAATATTCAGTTTACAAAACTCAATGCACGAGACCCAGATGAGTTCAGTGGTAAATTTAACCTTTACGAAATATATTATCTCCATTCTCTACAATCTCTCTCGGAAGATGCAAGTGAAGGATTGAATGAATATATTCTCATTCTGTGAGACCAGCATCACCTAACATAAAAACCATAAAAAGACATAGAGAAAACCATGGGACAATATCTCTCATGAACATAGATGCAAAAGTTCCTAACAAATAGTAGCAATTTGGTATATAAGAAGATGAAAAACTATTTCAAATGACATGTCACCTGGGAGTTGAATTTAACAATGAATGTCCTGGAACTCCTAATAGAATGCCTAAAATCCAGAACACTAACACTACCTAATGCTGGCAAGAATGTGGAACAATAGAAGCCTCATTCGTTTCTGGTGATAATATAATTCTCTACAGACTTTTGAAATATAGTTTAGTGGTTTCTGACAATACCCAACACTCTCTTAACATACAATCCAGCAATAGTACTCCTCAACATTTCCCCCAAAAGAGTTGAAAACATGTTCACTCAAAAGATCATACACACAGATGTTTATAGCAGCTATGTTCATCACAGCCAGAACCTGGAAGCAACCAATATACGCTGCAATGAAAAAATGGATTAATAAACCATGGTGAATCAAGAAAATGAATTATGAAATAATGACAAGACCTGGAAGACACATAAATGCATACCATTTAATTAAAGAAGCCAATCTGAAACACTAGGTACTGTAGGATTCCAATTCTACAACAGTACAGAGACAGTAAAATGACTGATGATTTTAAAGACTTGGTGGGGAAAATCGGAGGGATGATTAGGCAGAGCACAGAGGATTTTTAGAGCAATCAAAACACTCAGTTCAGTCTGAACATGACTTATGGGAAATATATTAAAAATTAGGAACAGTAAGAAGAGATTAAAAACAGAATGGCATAATTCAATACTACTTTTCAACAAAGTTATGTGTATATGGTTTCTCTCTTCTTTATCTGTCTTTATCAAGATCTTATTGTGCTGCCTTGTATTTTCAGATGACTATTGACCATGTGTAAATGAAACCTGGAAATTGAAACTGCAGATTAGGAGGAAATACTTCATGACAGTCCCCTATACGTCATTCATTATTATTTGTCCAAACCTATAGACTATACAATGCCAAAGATAAGCCCTAATGTAAACTATAGAATCTGAGTGATAACAATGTGACAACTTGGGTTCATCCATTGTACAAATGTAGGAAGTTTAATAATGGGGGAAGCTTTGTATATATGAGGGCAAATCTCACTTGATTTTGCTCTAAACCCAAAATTGCTCTGAAAAGTAGATTCTATTAATGTAAAGAACAAGAACAAAAGTGTAATCATACAATTTGGTAACTAACTTTGTTACATCATCAAAATAATTAATACACCATAATAGAATCATAAATTGTTAGATCTGGTAATGTAAATGAAGAAACTGAGATCCAAAAACCTTAATAAATTAAACCTCACTATAGAGTCATGTAGAAAAATAAAATTCTTTGTTTATAAAGACTTTGAAGAAAACTTTAACAAAGTGTTTAATTGCAGTTTATTTCATGGTCATATTATGACGAAATGTGAATTATCAAGTGATCTTTGTATAAAGTTATAGTATGTGTCCATAACCACACAGATTCTACATCCACTGCTTCGACCAACAGCCAATACAAATAATCAGGAAAAAAAGATTGCGTTTATGCTGAATGAATCCTTGTCATTATTCCTCAAGCAGTATGGCAACTATTTGCATACATTATATCAAGATTATAAATAATCTAGAGATAATTTAAAGTTATTTGGGAGAATGTGTAGAGATTATATGTGGATGCCACAATTTTTATATATGGGACTTGAGCATTATTGGATATGGTATCTGTGAAGGGTCCTGAATCCAGTTTGCTCCCAAATACCAAGGAACAACTGTATTTAGAGGAAATATGGGAATCCAAGTACAGGAAATGGTAAAATAAAGAGCTTGCATTGTTCTGTGGCTAGAACCAGTGGAAAAGCAGCCATCACCTAGAAAGCAAGAAAAATAAAAGACTAAGGCAACATTTTCCTTTGGCCTAACTGTGAGTACAGAAGTATGTAGCATGGACCCAGACAGGTCAGCTCTGTAGGGCAAAGGAAAGGTTTCCTTCAATTCTTGTTTTGCTTTATTTTCTTCTTTCTATGCAGCAGAAGTCCCACTGACACCACCTTGGGCCTCATTCTCTTTTCCTTCACTCAGTTCTAGCCATAAAAGAGGGCAGTGAATTCTCAATGGCAAATTTATAAATAATAAACTGACCCCAGTATCAAAAAAATAATAACAGGAAGAAGAAAAAAAGCTAGCAACAGTGAACTGTGCTTGTCCAGCTCAGCCCCTTTCTCTTCCTCATGGGATATTTTTAGCTTCTATCAATTGTCATTAAAGAGTTCCTGATACTGAGACAGGCAGAGGTCAAGGATGAGAGGTATTGGATGTGGCAGCCAAGTTATGCCCATGACAGGGTGAATATATTACATAACACAAGCTACATAATAGTAATATATTTCTGGCCCTCAGACATTATCTATATTCTGCAATATCACCAGCTTCAATAATTATGTTATATTTTGGCCTCCATCTTCCAATTGCTTTTTCTTATGTTATCACTGGCTCATGACCTGAGTAGGAATAAAGGATTCATTTGTTGTTTCATCCCATCTTATAGACACATTTACATTCTAATTTTTCACAGCAGACTACTGTGAGAATGTTGTTAGTGAGATTATCCAAGTTACAAATCACTAGACGGGTTTAATTTGGTTGTGATCCTAGGAAGAACTGATAGGGAGGTAGGAAAGTGAGATCAAGAAAGAAAGGAAGATAGTAGGGTGTGTGTTCAAAAGCAAGTGACCAGTATGAGTAACAGGATCTCACCCTCAATGGGGACTGATGCAGGCCTGAACTCACCTGCCGGTATAAAGAAAGCCAGAATATTTATCCACCAACTCCCTCTTTTCATTGTCATAGACTTCAAACAGGCTTTAATTCCTGAATGACTTTGTCATGTCTTTCACATGAAACTTGCTATTATGACCAAAGAGTTAACAAATATTTCTTATTAAACAAAGTCCATGGTGTGCATGCATGCAGAGAAACCTGAGAAGTTGTGGGCAGGTCACCCAGGGCATCTGTCATGCAGAAGATCCTCTTTCCTCTCTCCAGAGTTCTTCCCACATAAGGAAGTTTCCAAGTGAAACTGGGTCTTAAACATATTTTAATTTGGGGGTTCTTCAAAGAGAATGCATATTATTTATGAAAATTTCCTTTCCCTATAAATATCATAATCAAAACCAATAACTGAATTTCATTTGAGAAAAAAGTTAACATTGATTGACAAAACTGTATGCTAGCATGTCATACTTTTCCTACAAAATGAGTACTAACAGGTAAAGATTAGAACATTCATAGGCTACAAGAGAAACCAAAAATGGGAAACCATAAACATGTATGCAGTGCACACTTATGCTCAAAACATAGCTAAAGAAAAAAATTCACCAATAGAGAAACAATATGACATAAACTTGGATACAGAGAGGACTGAAAACCCAGAATCCAATCAAGCGCTGGTATACAACTTGATTCTCAGGTTTTAAAAGAAATATATTATTTTAATTGTTCATATTTATGGATTACTAGGTGAAAATGTATTGTGTGTATACACTGTAATGGTCAAGTGAAGCTAATATTAATATGTGCCTAATAATTTTTAATATTTATTAATATTTAATAGTTATGGATATTTATAAATTGCAGTTTAATACTTCAATATCACATGTATATAAGTTACACTGATCAAAACAGTTTACTTAACATTTCCATCTCTGGATCATCACTTTGTATTTGTAACATTCAAGATCTTCTCCTATAGTTTGAATACCAGTTCTGATGGTTATTAACAATGTTTAGAATTTTTTATCAGTTTTATTATGTGAGAAATAGAGCTTGGTTAATTAATTTCTATTTTCCTGCCAGGAAATATTTGCTATAATTCTACAAGGGTTCAAACTTTCCTAATTATTATAATGATAGTCAAATAGAACTATTTATTGAATTCTCTTATGTGCTCAGTCAGACAGGCTTGAAAAACTTAGTCTCTATTCCATTAAAAAAAAGTATTCTAATTAAGAAAATGTTCAGAGTTTGGCTTTATGAATATGGACTACTGCAAATTAACTATGAAAATATTATTAGTGTTGAGAATTAATAAAACATACAACCTCATTTTTTCCCTTTCATTAAAATGTTCCAAGCAAAATAAAAAGAGTAGCTTTGCCTATAAACATCAATTTTCACCAACTCAACATTGAAATAAACCCAGCATGACTCAATGCTTCACGATGTCACTCAGATTACTCTAGTGACAATTGGTTTTCTCTGAGAGTCCTTGATCCTGGGCCACCAAGGCAGTTAACTTGCTCAGTCATGCCTAAAACAATCCATTTGGTACTTTAGAAAAATTAACCAGAGATAATGCCTCCAAATCATGTTGCCAAAACTAACTGGGAAAAGAGCTATTATCACCCTTGCCCAGAGAAGAGTCAAGTTTATTAACAAGCCCATATGTCTGTGTCATGAATTGCCATTTTATGGCTCTGGCTAGAAGAAAAGGGGACTTGGACCTCGGGTATGGGGTGTTGTAGAATTCCTGCTCCTTTTGCTATCTTTGTCCCAGAAATCTTCCCAAGCACTTTTTGCAAATGACAGGACAGTCATAATTTTGAGCTGAAAATTAAAACCTTAGGGTTCACAGGAAGGTTAATGTTACCTTAAACACCTACAAAGGTGTGGGATCAAGAGTCAGAAAGTCGTGGACATTGAATACATTGAAGGGGTGCTACCCACAGGTGAAGGATAGCTTACAAAATAGCCAGCTACCTCCAAGGAGTTAAAAGGCAATAAGATATTACTGTGTAGGAGAGCGCCTTTTTTTTTTTTTCTGGTACTAAGGATTGAACCCAGGGGTGCTCAACCACTGAGCCCCCAGACCTTTTTTTTTAGGAAAAACGTCAAAACACAAATGATGATTACATCCTTTTCTATTAATAAGGGTAAGTAACAAGGTCAGGAATATCTAATAACACACCGATTGTGCATTCTGTGCTTTCATACTGAATTTGCTTCTGTCCTAAAAATGAAACAAGATTGACTATTAAAGTAATATAAATACCTTGTGAGGAAATGAAAAAAAAAATTCCTAATGAAATCAATTCATTTCATATATTGCTTCTTTGAAGAAAATGGCTTTTATGGGAAATTTATTATCCATTGGAATTTTTCATATGTGTGCACAAGTATGATTATATGATGTACTGGAAATTATTTTTGTCTTTCTAGTGTATCCTCAAGGACAAATAATTTTGAAGACTCAGAAGAATGTAGTTTGGGTTATTAATGGATACCTAATTGGATAAAAAATAATATTTATGTATTTTTATTAAAAATCTAAATTACTTTTTTTATTAGACACTCAACCTTAATAAAGCATGAGTCATATAAAACATCTAATCATATATGTTATTGTCTTTTAAGATTTCTAAACGTACTTGGTTTCAAATTAACTTCCAAAGTAAGCTCTAGATGTTTTAAAGTTCATAACACCAACCCAGGTTATGGATTTATATATTACGAGAAGATTGAGAGAACATTTTCAGAATGGTAGAATAATTACCACCAAACACTCACTCCTCTGCAAAAGCAATGAGGATTCTGACAAAATTGTCAAAAATCTATTTTCCAGAGCTCAAGAAATAAAGCAAATGTTTGCTACCATCCAAGGACTATGCTTTTTTTTTTTAAGAAAAATGATTAAATATCAATAAGAACAGGGAGGCTTGTAATGTGTAATATTCCCTTACTCTCTTCCACACTTCCAAGCAAGCTGCCCTCTCCAACACCTTTTCAAACACTAGCTATAAAACCGTAGCTAGGAGCAATTTGAGAATGTAGAACAAGTTCAGAGTTCCCCCAAAAGTCCTATCCTTAGAACACTGCTCTAACTGGTTGCTATTTGGAATCCCCCATTTTGTAAGATTCATCTCTTTTCAGAACTTATATAATAAAATTTTGATTCCATTTTTAAAATATATTTGTGGACAACTTATAAATCTTACGGTACCTCTCTCCTCCCCTTCTGTTCCCCATGTGAAAAGCTGATAGAATCCATGTGCTTCTTTATTCGGTGTCTTTCACCAAATCAAGTCTTTCACCACTGCTGCATGTAGGTGTCCTTGCACCTGCCTCATCCCTTTAACACAATGAAAACCCCAAGCCTGTCTATTTTTATTTTTTAATTAAGCCATTTTTGGATCAACTTGAGAAGGCTGTCCCACTATCCTTATAAAACCTCTGTATGTAAATAATCACTTATTCATGCCTTCTTGGTTTTCGTTTGCAGAATTGTCTCTTGGCATCTGAAACAAATTTTGGGTGAGACTCCGCATTCTCTCTGCAGGAAGGTATAAAGAGTTCTTCACTTTAAAAAAAAAAACAAAAATCTCACTTAGGTCAATTAATACTATTAATTTTAAATCTGGAATGGAGTTTTTTCCAAAAAAAAAGTTTCTGGAATCTGTATAAATTGCAATACAATTATCGCTAATACAATTAATAATATTTGCAGTTACTGCTAATACAACCCCATTAGTGCCCACAGAAATCTTCATTTCAGAAACTTTAGCAACTTACTCTCATACTCTATGGAGGGTCTGGATCAACAGTGATGGCCATATATTGTCTGTTAATTTGTTCTGAAAGAAATTGGTACTCTTGACTCATGCTGCATGCCATTGAAGCTACTAGCTGTGATCTCTTGGAAACAGAAGCTCTCTGTGACACTGCATGTGATCTTACATGTCTTGTTACCCATGATTGCTCAGCTCTTGGAGGCAACACCACACAAGCTCAGTATAGCCACTGAGGACTCTGCCACAGGATGGAGTCAGACTAGAGCATATCCTACATTCAGGAGGAGGTAGCTTCCCTGTCTTCAGTTTCTTGGAGGGCTGGTGCATGTCAGCCCTCTTTACATTATCTACTTTCAGAGAGCCTTCAGAGCACTAAATAGAGACAAAAGTCCACACAGTTCACTTGGCATCATTGTCATTGCACATGAAGTACATAGTGGAGAGCTGCTGCTTTTCACTCCTTAACTAGAATATTTCTGATAAAGTATACTCCAAAGTTCAGTACCATTAGCCAAACTTCAAGCACTCATCTTAGCCCTGGATTCCTTGGTCAACAATGAGCCTCAGCTAATGATTTTTACAGAATCTTGGATTGTAATAAACAAGTGGCCTTCTTGATCAAGTCCATGGTAGCTGCAATAACTCCTTAAACAAGGTTATACCTTGGGAATCTCTGAACTCCCGGATACCCAGGATATACATCATGGTCACACATGTGTCTACCTACACTAAAGCCTTAGTGTAGGACTTTACCTTCTTATTTCCTTAAGACTTCCAAACACTGAAAATAAATGTTGAAGAATAAGTTACCACAGATTCAAGTCTCTTTCTGTGATGTATCTCATACCATCAGAGTGCCTTGTTCATTTATTCAAGCTTTTTCATTGTAGTCAGCGGAAAGATTGAATCAAAATATCCATGATTCGATGGACAGATGCATAACTTCAGACAGTGATACACCCTGTGCAAAACTGGCATGATACAGCATAATTAGATTCCTAAGGAGACTTACTCTTGTGAAAGATATCTATGCCTTATAACATTCCTTCATGAAAAATTGTTTAAATTAACAACTGTTTAAGATGATATGTTTTTGAGATTATATAGATTTGTGTGCTCATTACATATATATATATATATATATATATACATTATATGTATGTATGTGTGTGTATATACATGGAATTCATGCTTAACCACATTTAAATGCATATAATTTTGACTAAATACATAACCTCAGAATTATCTAAAATAAATATTGGGGGTCTTATTAACATATATACTCATTTATAGCCTTAATCTAAAAAAAATGAATCAAAGCAGCAGAATATATACTCTAAATGAACAAGGATCTTCAAGATTTCTCCACACTTTTCTAGTGTCTTTTAACCTTTCTTAATCAAGTGAAAATCTATAAAAGGAAGCTCATTTTTCTTTGTATTACAGCTTGATTAAGCTTTATATTTGCAGTATGACTAGATAAATCTACAGGATATTTTATGAAGGTCATTTAAATTACACTAAGCAAATTAAATTAATTGACAAAGGTTGACTGGGTATTTATGTATTGTGAAGAACTCCATTGTAGTTACCTGTTTTAAGACTGGTATTAAGAACTAGACATTTATGTATGCTTTGTTAAATTAACAGATCAATTTGAAAAATCATTATTAATAAATATAATAATTGTACACCCAAATATAATCTGTAATTATAAGACAAAGCTACTAATATCAGAACAACCAGCAATATGGACTAACTAAATTCATTCTTTGCATGGAGAGCATTTTTTTTCTCTCAAATTACTATGTATTATATTCAGAAGTGAATTTGTTCATCTTTTTCCACTTGACTAAAACTACATTTTTGTGATGAACTGAAGTGTACTATTTCAATTTTCCAATTTGGTAATTGTCAAAAACATTCTCCCTTGTCTTAGAGAAATAAAGTTTGAATATATTAATTCTCATAACTGTAAGAATAGTTACTATTTTTTCTTGTTCATTATGACATTAATTTCTCTCAAAAAAAGCTAAAAAAAGTCTACTCTTACATTAATGTTCACAAAAGAACACGCTGGATACTAATATTTGAATGATTAAAGAATGGAAGCCAAGTATACTAAGTAAACTTCTACAAAACACACTTTTTGAAATCAAAGAGTTCTGATGTGATAAAAATCTGATACTTGTTATGGAATGAATATTTCTCCCCCAAATCTAAATGTCAAGACCCTAATCTTAAATGTGATGGTGTTTGGATGTTGGAACTTAAGGAAAGTATTAGATTTAAATAAAGTATTGAGGGTGGAGTCCTCACATGAGATAAGTGTCTTCAAGAAGTCTGCTCTCTATAAACAAGGGAAAGGGCCTTCACCAATTATTAGCTCATACTGCTCTCTGTTCTTGGTCTTATGGCCTCCAGAATTCTGAGAAACACATTTCCATTTCTGTTGTTTAAGTCACCCTATCCATGGTATTTTATTGTAGAAATGGCAAAAACTTTAGGGCACTCCTTGTTCCCAAGCATCCTATTTAAGGATAATTTGCACAAATGCAAAATGGCGCTCCTGGTTGTTGTCTGATATTTTAATTCTTGATTAGCTGAAAACCTACCTTGCACATGTAAACAATTGAAGCCCTCATCAGGATGGTTAAACAGAGTGATATTTTACACGTATGCAATCTCATTTCCTAGTATAGCCATCTCGTAAAATCAAAACAAATTTGATAACAAAGTTTCTTTCACTGATTATCTTTGCAATTGGTAAAATAGAAAATTGTAAATATAAACTTTAAAATAAACAAAAAAACAATAAATTGTGTCAATTTGTATTTACTGGCTATTTTAATAATGTCTTAAATAATGAAAGTTTTGTTATTTAGTACTGATTTATATAAGAAAAGGTGTAAAAATACAGTTTTCACTTAATATCCTGACCTTTTTGAATATAGATTATATAGAATAATAATTTTTCTGTGATGTCTGAAAGATGAACTTTTTTCTAATGATAATTTAATAATAGCAGTAAGCTGAGTATGGTCCCTCACAATATTCAGGTCTTAATCATGCAAACTGCAAATCTTCTGTGAAAATAAAAAGAGGGTTTATGGGTGTGATTAAGTTACAGATATTTGTATGTAGGTATTGTACTCAGATAGACTCTCTATGTAATTACAAGCATTTTTATAAGAGGGAGGCAAAAGACATTTGATTATAAGTAGGAGAGAAGATAGTCATGTGATGGGAGTATAGAGAAGTGATGTCGTGCCTCTGACTTTGAAGACAGGAATTACCCATGAGCCAAGGAATGCATCTATGCAAGAAAAGGGAAGATAAGTCTGGAAGCTTCTGGAGGAATCACAATCTTGCCAACAACTTGATTATTGTCCCACATGGTCATTTTAGACATCTGTACACCAGAACTATGAGGGAATAAACTTCTGCTGTTTTAAGTTACTCAGTTGGTGGTAATTTGTTGCAATATCAAAGGAAACCAATACAACACTGTTGTGAAATTAGTCATTTTCTTCTGATTGATATATATTAAACTTTGATAGCTGCAGATTCTCGAAACATCAAGTAAAACTCTGGAGGTACATACAATGCATTCTTTACTTGTCCTTAAAATATCCACATATCAACAGAGGAATGAAATAAGCATTGAAAGATTTCAAATCAAATACTTGTGGAACACATTAATACGTTCACATGTCTACTTAACCTGATTGTGAATTTAAAATTGGCTAGAATGTAACTTATTTAGTAGCACTGTGAACTCATAATTCTCTAAATTTTGTTCAGAATCTTTTTTTTTCCAATTCGTTCTTTTTTTTCTTTTTTTAATTGTTGGTTGTTCAAAACATTACATAGTTCTTGATATATCATATTTCACACTTTGATTCAAGTGGGTTATGAACTCCCATTTTTACCCCATATACAGATTGCAGAATCACATCAGTTACACTTTCATTGATTTACATATTGTCATACTAGTGTCTGTTGTATTCTGCTGCCTTTCCTATCCTCTACTATCCCCCCTTCCCTCCCCTCCCCTCCCCTCTTCTCTCTCTACCCCCTCTGCTGTAATTCATTTCTCCCCCTTGTATTATTTTTCCCTTTCCCCTCACTTCCTCTTGTATGTAATTTTGTATAACCCTGAGAGTCTACTTCCATTTCCATTCAATTTCCCTTCTCTCTCCCTTTCCCTCCCACCTCTCATCCCTGTTTAATGTTAATCTTCTTCTCATGCTCTTCGTCCCTACTCTGTTCTTAGTTACTCTCCTTATATCAAAGAAGACATTTGGCATTTGTTTTTTAGGGATTGGCTAGCTTCACTTAGCATAATCTGCTCTAATGCCATCCATTTCCCTACAAATTCTATGATTTTGTCATTTTTTAATGCAGAGTAATACTCCATTGTGTATAAATGCCACATTTTTTTAATCCATTCGTCTATTGAAGGGCATCTAGGTTGGTTCCACAGTCTTGCTATTGTGAATTGTGCTGCTATGAACATCAATGTAGCAGTGTCCCTGTAGCATGCTCTTTTTAGGTCTTTAAGGAATAGACCGAGAAGGGGAATAGCTGGGTCAAATGGTGGTTCCATTCCCAGCTTTCCAAGAAATCTCCATACTGCTTTCCAAATTGACTGCACCAATTTGCAGTCCCACCAACAATGTACAAGTGTACCCTTTCCCCCACATCCTCGCCAGCAATTGTGAAAATTATTCCATCATGAATTTTTCAATAAAGGTTTTGTAAAAGAGACAGTTTCAGCATTGTTACAATGAGTCACATTAACAATAGTTAGCTATATTTAATATTATATTAAACCATAAGTCAATGATCATAGATCTCCATCCAAATGGTAAATAAACAAAGCATATGAAACCTTTTAGCCTACATTGTCAATCCAAAAATTCTTCCTCCTTTTCCACCATAAACAGAGTAGCTATATCCTGTAGACCTGACATATTGTGGATGAAAATCTTAATCCAGCTACTTCTAAATAGGAGTTCTTGACTCTGGTTGACCATCCACTTATCAGAGAGAAAATTCAGCCTTTGGTTTTTTGGGATTGGTTTACTTCACTTAGCATGATTTTCTCTAGCTCCATCCTTTTACCTGCAAATGTCATAATTTTATTCTCTTTTAATGCTGAGTAATATTCCATTGTGTATATATACAACAGTTTCTTTATCCATTCATCTATTGAAGAGCATCTAGGCTGGTTCCCCAGTTTAGCAATTGTGAATTGAACTTCTATAACATTGATGTGGTTGTGTCACTACTGTATGCTGATTTTAAGTCCTGTGGGTAAGATCTAAGACTTAAGGAGTAGGATACCTGGGTCAAATGATGGTCCCATTCCAAGTTTTCTGAGGAATCTCCATTCTGCTTTCAGAGTGTTTGCACCAATTTGCAGTGCCACCAGAGGTGTATGAGTGTACCTTTTTTTCCAACATCCTTGCCAACACTTCTTATTGCTTGTATTCTTAATAATTACCATTTTGACTGGGAAGAGACAGAATCTCAGTGTCATTTTGATTTTCATTTCTCTAATTGCTAGAGATATTTAACATTTTTTATATATTTGTCTTATATATCATACATATCATATATATTTCATATATTCATCATCATGTCAGTACTAATTAACATTTCTTTGACTAGTCATCTTTGACTACTCATCTGACAATTAGTACTGACTCCCAATAGTGTCATCAAATTATGAAATTCTCATAATGGATTAATCCATTGATGAGGTCAAAGCCCTTATGATCAATTCATTTTTCAAAATTCCCACCCCTAAAAATCATTGCATTAGGTACAAAGACTTCAACACCTGAATCTTTGGGGGACAATTCAAATCCAAACCATAATAGTACCAGAACTTTTATATTAACTTATTTATTTCCCACTATTAACTTTAATAAATTTTAATGAATCCTTTAAAATAACAGAAAACCTGATTTTTTTCAATGCCATATAAGGAAATCTTCCATTGTTTTCTAGTATGATTTGTTTTCATTCTTTATTGAATTAATTAAGTACCTATATTTTCTTTTGACACATTTTTTTTCTGTATCAGTCAGGGACTCAAGTCTGTCAACTTTTTCGAAGCAGCTCAATAGTACTAGGATGCTCAATTTTGCTATCTCATTTGGCTGTAAGTACCACACACAGTGGAATCAAGTGTTACATATCAAACTCCACACATTATTTGATATCAGGAGCTTGATATACTGTTTTACACATTCCAAATATATATTGTAGGGCACAGCTTGCCCAACCTAAACTACAAACAGAACATAACTTAGCCAATTATATTGCCAACATACAACTATCCCCATAGAACTGGGGAAAATTTGAGGTGTTCCTGCCAGTGGAGGAACACCTCCTAATTTTTCCAGGTGTGCTTGGTGACATGAAGGCAGTGGACAGAGAAATGTATAGAAGACAATTCATCACCTGCATTAGTCTATCCTAGAACACTGCAGACATCTCAATAAGTTCAGAGGTTCCAACCAAATATGTTCTTGAGGAAAGTGCTGTGTGAGTTAACTTAATTGGTAGGTGAAAAAATAAGTTATGTAGTTATTATTTTAGGGGAATAAGTAGAACTTTAAAGCATGGTAGATTACCATGCTGTCCTCCTATCTGAGCCTACGGATCACAACTATGGGTTACAGAGAGAGACACCACCTGCTGCCACATTTCCATGTCTAGAAGCAAAACGGAAAGCCAAAATGCCTAGCTTCTGAAATAAAAAAGTAAATTTACTCCTTTGTACTTATAGTGAACATGAAATTTAAAAAAATGAAATGCAAATTTAACCAAGAATAACAATAGGGACAGTGAGAGGCATACTCCCCACACACTAGGACATGTTGGGACACGGTTACTTTTTCACTAGCTATAGTAGGGTCAATCTTACCTACTCCCAAACAATATCATTTTATATGATAACCTAATATAACCACAATAAAATTAATTATTTGTAAATTAGAATTGATTCTAAAAAGAAAAAATAAAACTATTAGAATTGTGTGAAAATATAATTGAATTTTTATCTTGTTATATTAAAAGATGTTTTCAGTTTAAACATCCTAAAAGACAATTACAAAGAAGATTGACAGACTGGTTAGTTATCTGGTGTATTTGCCATACCCTCATTTTATCCATCAAGAAATGGAGAATCAAAGGTGCAGACAAAATCAAAGATACTTTAGTCGGAATAAAGATGAATATTTTATTCAGTTCATTAAAGGGGTTTCTTGAAGAAATATTCAATTTTTCCACAGGAATAAGCTCCAGCCCTCCAGTCTTCAGCCACCTACTTGATCCAAAGATCCATAGACAGGAGCAGTAACCTAGGTTACTTCAATTGCGGAAGTCCTGAATGAAACATACTGGGGGGCACTGCAGCTGAGAACTTTGCTGCCAATCCCAGCTTCCTCGTAAAAGCAGCTAATTTTCACATGGAGCCTGTGGAACCTATGACAAAATCAATACTTGTAATTATTCAATAAATGGTGCAGAGGTGAATCACACAAGACCAGTAAGTCGAATGTGTTTATCCTCAGGCAACACCGGTAATTAAATTTGTTTTATAATTAAATTTAACCTTTGTATTCATAGCAAAATATTGAGTATAGTAAAACACAAAAATGGTCAGATCTGACAGGAAAAAGAGCAGACCTTGGTCTCCACTACCCAGTGTTCCCAGAGAAGGGAAAATGAATCATCTTGATGTTCTAATTTTGACGTTCAAAAAGTCAAACCTATAAAGCTACCATTTCCATCTCTCTCTTTCCCTATTTTTCACATGTTTGATGATGCACTTATTGCAGGTAGTTTCTAGCAGTACAATGATACCAATAATACTGAGCAATAACACACTTCCAATGCATAGCCTCTCAAGCAGTACATTGTGTCCTGCCATTATGTATTCATGTAAATACATGAGTCAGGGTCCTCCAGAAGAAAAGAACCAACAGGGTATGAATATATCTGTGTGTGAATGATTATAAAAAAGGGATTTATTATATATATACACACACATACAAAATAAAAGGGAATTTATTAGATTGGCTTACACAACTAGAAGCTGGATAGTCCCACAATGGCCAAGTGTAGGCTGGAGATCTGGAGGAACTAGTTGCTGTGCAGTCAAAGATGCTGCCTCAGAACAAGAGGGATCAATGATGCTCTTCCAGTCTAGGATCAAAGGCTTCTGGAAATTCCTTGGAGAATTACCGGCAGAGTTCACATTAAGAAGAGGGAGCTGAAGTCTGATGTCCTCAAGCAATTGCAGTAACAATCAAAAACCCATTCAAGAAGAATCGAGATTGTGTCTGCTACACATCTCAAAATTTCTCCAACAAATTACTAAAAGTTCTAAAAGCGTCTGAACCATAGTCGGGTCAGTCAGAGCAATGACCTCACTCTCAGTACCAATTTCTGTTTTAGTCAGTGTTTCCACTGCTGTAACTAAAAGATCTGACAAGAAAAATTTTAGTAGAGGAAAAGTTTGTTTTGGGGACACACAGTTTCAGAAGTCTCAACCCATAGAAAACTGGCTCCATTCCTCAGGGCTTGAACTGAGACAGAAGAGTGTGGCGGAGGGAAGCAGTTCACATAATGATCAGAGAGCAGAGAGACTCCACTTGCCATACACAAAATATATACCCAAAAGGCATGCCTCCAATGACGCATCTCCTACTGCCACACCCTACCTACCTTCAGTTACCACACAGTTAATCCTGTCAGGGATTAATTTTACTAAATTGTGTGAAAATATAATTGAATTTTATCTTATTATATTAAAATATGTTTTCAGTTTAAATACGCTAAAAGACAATTACAAATAAGATTGACAGATTGGTTACTTATCTGATGTGTTTGCCATACCCCCATTTTATCCATCAAGAAATAAAGAATCAAAGGTACAGACAAAATCAAAGATACTTTAGTCAGAATAAAGATGAATATTTTATTCAGTTCATTAAAGGGGTTTCTAGAATAATTATTCAATTTTTCCATTGTATGAAAACTATCATAATGGATCATTTCTCCTCTAAACCTTCTTTCATTATCCCATACATGAGCTTTTGGGGGACACCTCACATACAAACCATAACAGTGAATATGTGTATGTGTATATATGTATGTATGTATGTATATGCATGTTTGACCCAACCACTATCTAACTTTATGTGGATTCCACAGATAAATAGTTGTATAATCATCTTTGCAATAGGCTACTTTCTTACATAATTAGGGAATTCTTACCTATTCTCCAGTTCATTTGTGTATCTGAATAACACACAGTCATATTCTAAGTGACATCATGACATTGGCTTTCATCAATGTCACTTAAATGTTGCCCAAAACTTACAATTTCTCCTTAAATTTAGACATCCCCCCAAATATTTTCCACAGGTAAAAAAATACATTTCTGTTATTTTCATTTTTTTTCACATTTTTATTTTCCATGAATAAAATTATTCTGTTTCTTAGGAAACTCGTGAGGAAATTCACCTCTTCATAATTACGATGTCTCTGAATCAAGTGGGTTCTGAAAAGATATGTGGATTTTTTTTTTCTTTTTACAAAATAATCCACCTTAAGTGTCTTCACAAAGAATTACTGAGGCTGAGATAGAAACACAGAGCTGCCTGGCACCTGTAATTTAGCAAGACAGAGTTCTCCCCACCTCCACCATGTCAGACTTGAGGAGCAATTTGTTTTGGAATTCTAAAATTGTATATTCACTTTGTTCTGTGTTTGTCTGTGTGTGTGTGTGTCCGTGTGTGTGTGTGTGCGCGCGCGCGCGCGCGCGCGCATCTGTGTGTGTAATCTTAAGTGCAAGCTTCAGTTAAACGCTGAGACAGACATCGCATGCAAGTAAGTTTTGCTCAGAAGGGCTACACTTATAGGTAATTTTTTATATACAAATAATCTCTGTGTCTCTGTCTCTTTCTTAAATTTTGATCAGAGGAAACATAGACCAAAAGAAACATCTGACAGTTTTACTTAGAGTGGTTAGGCTCACCATTGTGATAAGAATTTCTCAGCAACTGAGCACCTATTAAGCCAGAATAACTTCTCAAACTTCCAAGACATTAGATCCTGGCATCCTCAATTTTCTGTTCCACATTGTTTTTGCTCAAAGTACTGCCTTTTATCTTAGTCAATTATGAAAACCAAGTTTCACAATTATAAGGCTCCATGCAGAGGAGTTTAATGGTCTGATGTTTATGAATATAAACCAAGTTGGTTTGAGATGTCACTGCATTTCCCTTGAAAATTTAACATATCTCATAATCTAATATAGCCATTTAAATTTTTAAACTAACTATGTGATTTAATTCTCTGTGCTATCATACACAAAATTAGTGCATAGTGTGGGAAGAGAAAATGTACTTGAAAACTGGAGACAAATATCAGAGTAAGAAGCACAGAAGTCCCAGATATGTGCTGAAATGTTTGCCAAAAGGGAACATTTAGCAATAATACTTGTCACTACTGACAAAAGCAAATGAAACTTGAATCTGCCAAAGTAATGTGGAGTGAATAAAGACCTTAGAATGATTTTTATAGTTACAGATTTCTAAGGGCTAAGAGTTGTAAGATAATCCTGTTTATAATATTTTTTTCTATTCTCAGAGAACATTCATAGGTCAACAATAGCTGTTTGTAAAACAAAAGTGAAAAATGTCAGATACTATTTCATTTTAGTATGAGAGAGTTTGCTTAAGAATTACTTCTCTACAGATGATTGAGATTTCATCAGCATAAAGTAAGCCAAATCAATAATATTCTGTTTGTGTGAAGCAATAAGAAATTTAATTAAAAAGCCCAGCAAAAAAATGTTTGGTATGAGCAAAAAACTCTTGTTTTGTTCACTTATAATCAAGTAATTTGTATAAACTTAAATGAAAAGTAAGAACTAAATTTTTCCTGAATAAGAATTGATTTGTACAAATGCAACATTTTATCCAAGAACATATTAAATGTTTCTAAGCAATTTTCAAATACCAATAGTTCTACCCTTTTTATTATACTTCTTTTTGTAACATGTAAATATTAAAATCAAACTTAAATAAAGTCATATATATATAGACTGTATTATCATGGGGGCAAAATTCATGGTACTTGTGTGTGTATGTGTGAATATGTATAGAGGTATATTTGCTTTTCTTTATCTCCTATCTTCTTCTCTGTTAGATTAATCTATGTGTTTCTATTTTGATACAGATGAATCTGATGCAAATCTTGTTTTTGAATATGGTTGGCTCCTTTTTCCTATTTTATCCAAATCTTTCATAATTTGTCAACTGAAAGATTGAAAGGTGATAGTTTAAGATTTAAAATAATATCACCAATTTAATGACAAGTTTGCAGACCAACATGAAGAAAACAACCTGGGTTTATGTTCAAGCATAAATAGAGTGTGAAATATATCCTATTACATGCAATTATATTGGATTAATTTCTTATAAATTTCAAAATAGGATAAATTAATTAACTGGGTTCTCAATGTGAAAAGGAAACAAAGAAAAATAGAGAAAAGTGACAAGGATAGCTTCAAAACGAAAAGTAAGAAAAGTAAATTTCTTATGCAGAAATGACTCACCCTTAGGTAAATGGATTTCAAAAGAAATCAAGTGCATAGAATTGGAACCAACTCAATAAAAACTAAGGAAAATGTTCTTAATTCAATTAGGAACTGCCTGTCATCAAAGCTTTCTGTGAAGCCTAGACAGATGCATGAGCACTTGTAGCAGGCTAATATTTCAGTTGTAGGCAAAAACACAGATAAAAATAGATAATTGATAAAATACGAAGTTTCTTTCTATACATGTTCATGCTACATTAAATTTGAAATAACTGAAATAAAATACGAATAACCTCTATAGAATGTAACACTATAGTTTACCTTAACAGATATTGCCTTATTTTGATATATTTGAAACCATGAAAAATGAAAGCATATTTCCAAGCTTTATTAAGATCTAATTGACAAGTAAAACATGTATATTTCAAAGTATACTATATGATGTTTTAATATATATGTGCATTGTGTAATGATCAACTACAATCAAATTAATCAACATATCCATGGTTTATGTGAGATGGGGGAGGTAAGGGCACTTTTCTTTTTAGAAAACACTTCATCCTTAAAATGAAGTCTTCACAAAGAATCACGGAGGTTGAGATAGAAACACAGGGCTGCCTAGCACCTGAAATTTGCAAGAAGTATCTACACTTCTTGCAAATTTCAAATAAACAATACAGTATCATGGTATCATTAAGTATGAACATTGTGCTATGAAATGCATACGTAGAACTTATTCATCTTGAAAATATAAACCTGTCTCCTTGAAAGAACATCTCTCCGTTTCTCCTACCCTTCCAGCCCTTGGCAATAACCTATATAGAATGTACCTATATATGTATAACCTATATAGCAAGTACTATGCTGCTCTCTGTTTCAAAGTTTGATATTTTTACATAGAAGTCAGATCATGTCGTGTTCATCTTTCTGTGTGGGGCTATTTCATTCAGTTCAGTATTCTGCAGGTTCATCCAAATTATGAAGGATGGCAAGAGTTTCTTTTTTATAATGACTGAGCAATATTCTTGTGTGTGTGTGTGTGTGTGTGTGCGCGCGCATGTATATCATATTCTCTTTACTCATTCATCCATCAATGAACATTTATCTTAGCTATTGTGAATAAATTATTCTTTTTAAGTTAAAATTCAGTAATCTTTGGCAAATTATTTAGTAATTTGCCTTTGATGCATCATTGTAAAATAAGAATGATGATAATATTGATATTTCAGCATTGTTGAAGGAAATAACTTCAGACATAATGTTCAGAGCAATACATAAGCCTTTGTTAATAATAAAATATTGTTTTTTATTAATATCAGATTAAAATGTTTCATATACCCTCTTGTTTTTGATGGTTTTTAGAATGTTACTTCTTTGGTTTCAAATAAGTTTCCCATGCGGTTTGTTCTTTAACTTGGCTCTGATTTTAATAGACTTAGCTTAGTGCTGTGGGAAAAAAGAAAGAATAATCAAACAACAACAACAACAAAAACAAAAACATTAGATTTGGAGTTAGGCAACCCAACTTAGTTGTCTGAATTTTAAATAAATTATTTAGTTAGACTGAGTTTCCAACCAAGATGAAGGTAATAAAACAATGAGCTTGTAATGATTCTGGACCTTAGAGAAAACTTAATTAAAGCAAATAATTCAGTGCTTTCCATATCATGTTTGATGTTTCTACCAACATAGTTCCATTGCTTTTTTAACATTATTTCTTTATTTTAGTTCTTTAAGAAGTGTATTTTCCAAATTGATGAGATGGCTCCTTTACCACTACTGTGCAAGTCTGAGAATGAAACTAACCCAGGGAATAAAACCAATATGAGCTGAAAAACTATAAGTCATTTCTGAAGGTAGTTTTACCTGAAGGTCCAAATGAGTCAATAAATTCATTTTTGTTAGTTTTTTTGTTTGCTTGTTTGTTTTAATAAACTGCTTTTAAATCTGTAGAGGCCAGTTTTATTTGACTGTTACAGTTTGCAAAATGAAATATTCCTGGAAAATAAGTAATCAATAGATGGAGATTATGCTTATTATTCACCTGCTTCTTAACTATCAGAAGAACAAAAGGAAATGTCTTTCTGTGATGATGAATAATTAAAGGAATTAAAAATAGAAACTGAATGTATTTTTTTAAAGGTAATCAAACCTGTGATGGTTGCTATGTGTCTCTTTGACTTAGATTTAAAGTACATAGATAGTTAATTGGTCAAAGATTGTGTGTTTGTGTGACAGCATTTTTGGATAAGATTTACATTTAAATTGGTAGAATAAAGCAGACTGAAGGCCTAACTAGAAAAAAGAAGCTGAATTTTTTCTCCCTAACTGCCTTGGAACTGGAACATCAGCCTTTTTCTGCACTTGGTCTCAAGCAGAAACTACGTCTCTAGCTTGCCAATACACCCTCCAGTTCTTGGACTTAGTAGCTTCCATAATCAAGTGAGCCAGTTGCTTCTAGTAAATATCATTATCTGTCTTTCTATCTGTATTGTACCTTTGGTTCTGGGTTTTTTGTTTGTTTGTTTGCTTGTTTGTTTTGTTTTGTTTTTTAGAGAACTCTAATACAAACACCTACTTTTCAAAGTACAAATTCACCTAAATCCTAATCTGCCAAGTTTCATTGCAAAAGAATGAGCTCCAAAGCAAATCAGGTCATTGAAATTTTTATACAAATAGAGATCACTTAACGTGAATTTTTATTCCATTTGTTTCAACAGTTATTAAGATCTTAAAGGTTCCTTTATTATCAATGAAACTCTGGTGTGGCTAATGGAAACTTCCCTTAGAAGAGAGGGATTTAAAATCTCTAGAGAAAAGACACTGCTGGATACATTGAGTTATCCCCCACCCTTGCAAGGAATGTTGAAGTCCTAACTTCCTGTACCGGAGAATGTGAACTTATTGTAAAATAAGGCTATTACAGATTTTACTAGATAAATTTTGACAAGGTCATACTGAAGAAGGATGAGCCCTGAATCTAGTACGATGATGGTCTTATAAGAGGGTAAAGGATGTGAAGACACATACAGAAGGCGAACACCATGTGATCATGGAAGCAGAGTTTGCAGTGATACAGCTGCAAGCCAAGGAAGGGTAAGGATGGCAAGCAAACCAACAAAGCCTCTCAGAACGTCAAGGTGGGTTTTTAGGTTTCAAGGGGAGAAGTACCCTGCCATAATCTTGATTTTGAACTTTTCATCTTCAGAATAGGAAATAAGAAATGTCTTGTTATTTTTAGGTATTTGGTTTATTGTACTTTCTTACGGTAGTCCTAGGAAACTAAACAATCTCCATATAACATTTATTCATTTCATATTTTTTGGATTTTACATTTGAATGTATTATTTATATGGAACAGAATTGGAGAATTATTTATAAGTAGCAGTTCATTCTTTAAAGTAAATAATGTTTACTAATATGGGTAAAACAATAATTTCATTTGAAACCAAAGTTGAGCACCACACCCTCTGAGAGAATGAGGAAGATTCTGAGAATCACACTGTCCACAATTCAGAAAAATGTCCACATCTTCTGAAGGAACAATTTATTGGGGACTTTATTTTTTTAATTTATTTTTTTGTTGCTGTTATAATCATTCTATTTTATTTTATAACTATTATTAATTTCTTTTTTATTAGTTGCTCAAGACAATACAATGATCTTGACATATCATACATTTGATTCAAATAGGGTATGAATTCTCATTTTTCTACATGTAAATTGCAGGATCACATTGGTTATACATCCATGTGTATACATATAGAAATCCTAGTGTCAGTTGTATTCTGCTGCCATCCCTATCCCCCCTCCCCTCCCCTCCCATCACTATTCTCTATTTTGGGGACTTTAATCACATCAGTTAGAGTTCAGCCTCCTTGGAAAGAGAAGCAACAGCTCTGGTTGGGTTGACAGAAGGTAGAGGACTGACTAGAAAGGAATTGTCTGCCCTTTGCCCCATGGTCATGTGCAGATTGTGATATGGGAGTTGCCTTGGGGTTCTAAAATGGGGTCTGTGTGGCTTGTGTCCCTATAATGCAGGAGCATGGGTCCCTTGTTAAAATCCCCAAATTTCTTTGGTAAAAAAAATATATCTTCAGGTGGGGAGGGGAGGGGGGATAGTAGGGGATAGGAAAGGTAGCAGAATAAAACAGTCACCTATACGCCATTAGGTAAAAATGTGAGTGTGTAACCGATGTAATTCTGCAATTTGTATTTGGGGTAAAAATGGGAGTTCATAACCCAATTGAGTCAAATGTATGAAAGATGATATATCATGAGCTTTGTAATGTTTTAAACAACCAATAAAAAAATTTTAAAAAGGCTCTCTCTCTCTCTCTCTCTCTCTCTCTCTCTCTCTATATATATATATATATATATATATATATATATATATATATCTTCAGGATTCACAAGAAACAAGTGCTGCTTGTTCACAAATTTGCTTTTAAAATCCAGAAAGACAAGTGAAACCTTGAAGAAAAGTTATTGAGCCTATTTCATTTTAACTGCTTTGGTTCAGCACTTTCCAATAGTTAAAAACAAGGATCTCAGAAAACATTTTGGATAGTACCTGTGCTTCTACCAAAGGAACATAGTGCACCAGGATGATGAATAAAATCTAAGCGTTAACTAGCTACAGAAGCAAGATTCCAGGTTATAAGAGCAATTTGTGATATTTTAATACTGCAATGAAAGATTTATTTTGATTTGGAATTTGAAAATTAAAAAATATAACCAAAGTATAGGAAATTTAAAGTAAAATTAATAGTTGAGATATAAATTGTCTTACTATTTTAGATATGAATTCGTATCACCCACAGAAAAATCCATGCTTACCATTTTAACTGTCTAGAAGGAAGCAAACATAATTACCCACTGATTGTCTTTTCAGCTAGAATTATCCTCTGTGATAAAGACTAGAAGCAAAATTATTCAATTTATTTTCACATTGAGAGCTTTTTACAAATTATAAATTACCTGGAGAGAAATAAACAATGAGAATTATGTTCGTTGAATGAGGGGAGTCTCAAAGGCTGAGAGAAGGTCCTGTTTGCAGATCAACTGACAGGTTAAAAAATCACTATTTAAACAGTGCTTCTAATTTAAATAACTATCCTTACATATGTCTTTGCTAGAGGGTGCATTTAGAGGAAAAGAGTGAATATATGTGTATCTGTATCCAATATTTTTTAAATATTACAGAATAATTAAATAAAATATTCTGTGGGAGATAAAATTGGTCCAAAGTATTTAAGTGTCATCTTATTTAATTATTATCTCAAGTTGCACATCCCATATATTCTATGGATTCCAAAAAATATCCACATCTGAGCCACCTCTCTGCACTCCTCTCCGAAGGCACCATCCCACCTCAAACCTGAGACAGTCACTTTCCAAAGTTTAAACACTTGGTTACACCAGCCCCAGAAGACTAATGCACTCAGTGTGTTACCCTGACACTTCAACCTTAAAACTTCTAAGCTCTGAATACCTCCTGTACACACACACTAACCCTACTTACCCTGCTGTATTTTTTCCTACATAATTCATACAATTTTCTCTTTTCATTTTATTTAATGAAATGTGTGTAAGTTCCACACAGGAAGATTATCTTGTTCCATTCACAGATGTGTTGCAAGTACTGTGAATGCAGTTTGGCACAAGATAAGTGCTTAATTTTTTGTTAGATGAGTAAATTAGCACAATGAACCTGATTATTCGACATTTCTTTACAAATAGAGAAAATTATGAAATTTTGCACTACATTGGTATAATACATTGAATCAACTTGCAAACTTTATATTGCAACAATTTAAAAATCAGTATAATATATGTTATTTAGTAATATATAAAAATAACAGATTGAGAAAGAAACTTTTAATAGAATGTTACTATCTGACCATCTTATGTGAACAATGAAGTCATAATTCACAACAGGCTCTTCTGAACTGCAGTATATTAGCCGTCAACAACTAGCAAGTAATAAGTAAATTCATCTAGTTCTAGCTGATGTTGTTCTAGGAGCTGAAAGGATAATTACAATATTAAGTATTGGTCTCTGGACTCACATGCTTCTTGATCTAAGAGAAGGCAACTAATGATAAAGAAATTGTAGAGCAAATAACTCTGTGATAATAAGAACCAGAAAATTTGAAACAAATGTATTAATATGGTTCAAAACCTGGAAAGTCATTATTGGGAAAATGAAACTCAAAATATGTCTTGAAAAAAAATGTCTAAAATCTTTGTCATAGACATGCTGGAAAGATTTGTTTACTAATCTTTCATCCATAATAGGAATTCATAATCATTCAAAACAAAGGTCCATTGCATAGCTATGAAGCACACTGCAAATATCATATTTAAGAAAAAGAATTAAAACTGGAGAAACATGATTTTGAAAGTTTATCATATAGCTGCAGCTCACCAAACATTATATTAGAAATATGAAAACTTAGATTATGTAAAATATATATGCTGTTATACAAATGATGTGTGTATTCTGGTCCCAACACCTTAATGGCAAAGAAGATAGTTCATATGCGATTTGAATGACAGAACCCATTAAGGGTTCAAAATTTTCTTTGTGTGTGTGTGACTCAGTGAAAATGAAATACTTATTTATATTTATTTGCTTATTCAATTTTTCTTCTGACATTTTAATGTAAATGTGAATAATGACTTTAGGTCACTGCCTAGACAGAGAGGATTTCTGAATTCACCATCCAGGAGAAGAGAGAACACCACAGAAGTGAACTTGGCATCTGGGGCCTGTTCACTTAGGAAAATTGTCCCCTCAAAATTATAAGCTTAACCAGGAAACACTAATGGACCTTTGTACTTTTCAGGACTCAGGGTACCACACAAGTCGAGAATAACTTGTATGAGTGGCATGGGTACAAATTCCAGGAACTTTCAATATATTTCAAGAGCTGACCACAAAATTGAAGTGAGAGCAGAAAGATCTGAAATTCCTTATATTTTGCCCTTGACTTATGTGATAGCAAACCTAGTTGCTATTACCTTTGAAACATTTGCAAAGCGTGTGCATTATATGATCACTTCCCCTTCTGCCACCTGCTCCATGACACCTTTGTTCCAATTGTCTCCTAATTGCTCTGTTTTCTGCACTTTGTCTTTCTTCAGTGTGTTATCTCCGAGGAGTGACAGCTACTTAGTTAAGTCAGAGACCTATCTTGTCTCTTAAAACCATCCAATGGATTTCCTTCCAGTCACAGCAAGGAGTACCTTAGAGTTATGTGCAAAGCACCATAGGGTCTGTTCCCAGCACCTCTTTTCTTGTACCTCCCAAGACTGCCTCCCTTCTTAATCTCCACAAAAGGTACAGATCCCATGGCTGTACCCAACAGGCACAGTCCTGACTTCACACTTCTTTGTTCTTACACATGAAAACTTCCTTCCTACATAACCATGTGGCTGAAATGTTCATCTCATTGGGATCTTTGCTAATATTTCCTCCCATTGTAAACCCTTTCTTCACTCAAGTGAGAGAAGTTATTTTTATTAGTTTCAGTCCCTGCTGTATGTTCAGTGCCTGGGGCCAGTGATGTAGAAGCCCTCAATGAGTTCAGGGTGAATAAATATTACATTAGGTACCGTATTACCTCCAATTTGAAAACTAGATGACAGCCATGTAAGTTGAGTATGTCAACCATGATTTGGGTCAAGGACCAAGTCTTTAACTGAATCCCTACATCAAGTTTTTTCTTGCTCACAAATTCTGCTAAAATACAGTTACAAAAATTAGGGAAAAAATGAATTAAAATGCTAGTATTTGTGTATTTAATAGACCCTAGCAGTACTTAATACTAATGAACAAAAGAGTAATTTAAAATATCTATCTAACACTAGTCAAATGCTTTGTAAAACACTAATAAAACATATATGGTTGATTATAAAGGCATGGCCCCTGAGCAAGCTGCACATTCATGTGCCTTCATTTTAACCAGTCACCACCCTGGAGTCTGTAGGAGCACTGTACATTTCATTCTGTAAAACAAGAAAAATGCATACCATTACTTTTATTGAATGTGAAACCGTTTATCTACTAAAGTGAAGCATTATGTCCACTAAGTACTAATTTACTTTTATAGGCTCTTCTCATGGAAGAACATCTTCACTTGCTAAGTAGATTAACAGCATTTCAAGTCATGCAGAATAAGTATTAATGATACTATTCTGAAGTTTCTTACACCTGGAAAAATTTTGTGATGAATATCTCTATCTACCTACGTATCTATCTATAAAAATCTACAGATGTTACATACATGTACTTGTACACAATAAAAATACAAAAATTGTGAGAAATTCTCTTGAAAGAATAATCTACTCAATTTCCCACTTTCCTGGTCTTAAGTTCATGTTTGAAGTTGGATAGAAACTAACAACATTCCATCATTAGGGCTCCATCACTTCCGTCAAATACACTTCCTTCCTGATGGCCTCTAAGAGGGAAGCCAGTCATCCTCAAGAATGATTTCCTCCTCTGTAAACCAACTCATCCTAAAAGTACTTGGCTAGTTCTCACTTATTGTATTGCATGTTATAGATTAAATTTATAAACTGGTTTAGACAAAATATGTTGTCAACATTATTTGCGAAAGACCAAACTTAGATTTATTATATTTAAGAGAAAGAAGAAAAATCATTAAAACTTTAAAATCATTTATGATTTCAAATAACTTTACCCTCTAAAGGAAAGTACAATAAACATTGACTAATAGGCTATAAAACTGAGGCACAGAAGACTTTGAGTGACTGCCCAAGCTCATGTGTCTATAATCATAGAACCAAGAATGGAGTGTTCTGGAAAAGCCCATGTTCTGAACTATTGTACATTCTAAGTTCTCTTACACTCACTTGAGTTCTCAGAAGAAAATTTTTACTAATCTGCTTGAGGGATGGTTGTAATATGTCTGTGACATGATTTCTTAAATAATTACCATGGTAGCAGATGTGTCTTACCAATATGTCATAAAATAACATTCCAAATATATTTCCCAAAACTAGTGAGTCAGAATATTTACCAAAAATCTGCTGAAAAAAGGGAAATTTTTTTTTCACTGTAGCAATTGCAACTTGTTCATTAGAAAAATAGAAGATTTTTTAAAGTGTGTCATAAAAACAAATATTTGAGAAGAGATCAATATGTTTAAACTGATTGCGTAAAGTATACATGCAATGTACCTTCCCAAGATACTCCATTAATATGTATAACTTTGTGCTTTAATGTATCAGTTTAAATTAATTTAATTGAAAAATTAAAATGAATCACTAGCAAATACATGTTTCTTGAAAGAATATATTTTTGTATTTATACTCACTTTGGAGTTTACTCACAGGTAGAGTACCAAATGTATAGCTCAAAGCAAACAAAATGGATACATTTTTGTCAATTATCCAATAAAAGATTTTATAAAAATTTCAAAAATAAAAAATTAAAACATTTTCTATCTATTGGAAGAAAAATTTGGAAAACATTAAATATACTGATTAGTTTTGTACCTCCCAAGTCCTATTAATATATTAATGCAGACCATTATTCCTGGAAAAAATATAAAATATAATACTTTGTAGTAAGTTACTGAATAAGCAGCATAGTTGCACAATATAAGGATGAATTTTACATGGTTTTCCTTATAAGATTCAAGCTTTTTTCTTATAAATAAATGCAATATTAAGGCAATTTAATTGGAATTTAACTACCTTGTAATGTTCACCATAGCATTAGGTCAATGCATTCCTACTCTAATTTATACCATGTATAAATTGTTAAGACTGAGAGATTAACTTGCTTTTTCTTAAACATCAGCACCAGGAACACAATCTTTGGTTGTAACTTAATCAGCTATCTATATGCTTATCACATAGATGTCTTCAAACAATTACTAAAGTTTGTATAACATGAAAATTACATACAAGTGTACCAGAAAAAAAGTAATTCTGATGGAGTTATGTACAAAGAAACCTGTTGTAATTTGAAAAATAAGTAAAAAAATTCATTTACTACTTCTCACCTGTAGATAATTATACTTTACTAATAATATCACAATGTTGATGTTCACCCTTGTGACCACATGGCTGACTAGGAGCTGTGCTTGCTACAACTACCCAGCATCCTGAGAGACCCTAACACTGCAAGCATAGTAAAATATCAAAATTCAAAATTTGTTGTATAATTTCTAATGATTTTTACTATTGCACCACAGTTGTTTCAGTTGACTTTTCATTGCACTGACCAAAAGATCTGACGGGAACAAAAATGCAGAGAAGTAAAAGTTCATAGTGGTTCACAATTTCAGATGATCATTCCAGGGTCAGCAGCTCTGGGCCTGAGGTAATGTAGAACATCATGGCAGAAGGGCAAAGTGGAGGAAAGCATCTCAGGACATGGTAACAAAGAAGCAGAGGGAGATACTTGCTCACCAGTATGAAAATATACACCTCAAAGGAACTCCCAGCCTCATGACCTACCTCCTCCAGTCACGCCCTATCTGCCTATAGTTACCACCCAGTTAATCCATATCAGTGGGTTAATCCATTGATTAGATCACAACTCACAATCTATTCATTTGTTTTCTGAACTTTCCTAAATTATTAGTTTACATGTAGAATAAAATGCCCTCACAATTTCTTATGCTTTGGTGGGAACATAAAGGATTAGATAGTTGAGTACTAATTAAGAGAATTGAGATACATACATGGAAATCAGTGGGGTGAAAATAAAAAATTATGTGGTCAATGGGGACACAAAAGGTCTTCAATTTTGTTTCCTATAAACAAGAACAAATTGGCAAGTAGTAGCCAGCCAAGTACCAGTAGCTAGAATCAAAGATTAAACACTGTCCTGTTTATTACCCACTCTACTCTTTGGAGGGAGACTTATTCACCAACTGGCAGTCAACATCTGGTCCATCCCAATTTGATAATTAGTACTAAGTCTATGTAGGGCTGGCAGAAAATCTGGATTCTTTCCAGATGCAGTTTCACAGGACATAAAAATAGGGAATTTACAACTGCCATTGGCAGAAACCAGGGAAATTATTAAAATTCCACTGGTTCTCATGGGAGAGATGAGGAAAAGTGTATAACTCTTGCAAAAGAAAAAAAAATGGCAATCGCTGAGAAATATTAAGGCTCAGGTCTGCCTGTGCTCCTTATATTTACTGAGTAGTGACAGTTATAAGCTCGCTGAGTTTCTGTGCAATAGATCAAGGCGGTGAAAGAGACCTGTGGCTCTCTCAGAGAGATCCCCCTAAAAGAGACAAATTCTTATGGGAAAATTTTATATGAGACATTGATTCCTATTCAGGATTTTAAAGACTCAGACTGTGTTTATAAGGCAAGTGACAATGAAAGACTAGAGAATGCAAAACAATTATCATTATATTTTTATGTTTATTATTTGCCATGAATATCTCCCTAGGATCTTTTGTGAGATCTGCTAAGAATTTAAAACATCAACATGATGATAGAACCAGTGAAGCCCTTGATTAAGAGGAACAAAGGGTCATAGAAGGGATCCTGGCTAAGTAAACTTCAATCACCAGAGGTTGCACATATCCTGGACCCAAGTCAAAGACCAGTGTGACTAGCATTATTGAATCAAGGAGTGATTCACATTCTCTCTAGGACTTCTGGTGGACCAAATACATTAGATAGTTGTTTGATTCAGATGTTAGAAATTCAATCAAATGCACCCAGCTCACCAACAGCAAACCAGTCTACAACAGTGTATTAATCTTTTACCCCAACCTCAGATACTTAAAAAAAAAAATACGATTAACAATAGAACCAAGATTCCCTTGCCACCCAACAGAACTGAAAATTGTAGGCACACATTCAAGTAAGTAGGGAAATTTTGATGAGAGAAATTGGAAACCTGTAGGTAAGCAGACCATACAGTGGATTTCACTGTGAAAGATTTCAGTGAAATATGTGTGAACATTCATGCATGTGTATGTCTAGGGTAAGCAGTGATTTAGCATATTTTCCATGGTGGCCTGTTCAGTGCTAAGTACAAATTTTGTAAGGGCTTGAACTCAAATCAACTATAAAAATAGCAGGTATCATGAGCCATGGTGATTCTCAAGCAAGGTAGAAGCCTGTGAATGGAACTAAAATGTGAAAAACCAACTAGATTCAGAACTTATTCAGAATGAGATGGAAACTTAGAAAAAGAATAAAACAGCAGAAAGAAAATTTTAGGAAAACATATAGTTACAGGATACTGTTGACAGGTAAACTGCATGGCTGCTTTGAAATAACTTCAACAGAACTAAGAAAAATAATTATGTGGAACCATCAAAGCTTATGTTTATCCTTATTTTACAAACTGCCTCAGTCCCCAATTTTTAAACACCATGATACTAACAACTTCCTTTATTCTGACTTCTGATTATATCTTTTCTAGAATTGAGATATTTTATCTTTAATTCTCCAACTCAACCCTTTCTTAGCTGATACAAGTATTTCCTGGCATTTTTCCTGTCACTATGCCTAGTATGTGGCTAATGTTTAATCCCCTGATTTGCATGTCCTTATTCACATAAAGTTACTGGTATAATCTTCTAATGCAACTAATCACTGCTCCTACAGGGACATTTTCTCCAGGTGACCCCAGGTAAAATTATCAAAATACCAGGAGCAGAAACAATTCAGTGAGACCCTGTTTCCAAATAAAATACAAAGATAGGGCTGAGAAGTGGCTTTGGTTGAAGGCCCCTGAGTTCAATTTCCTGTACCAAAGGGGATTGAACACACATAGCTAGTGTCTCTTCTTGTTCTTGTGTGTGTGTGTGTGTGTGTGTGTGTGTGTGTGTGTGTGTGTGTGATTGGAATTATAGCAAAGGGGGAACTACATAGACATTTGTATAACACTCTGGAAATGAAAGAGAAGATGCTCATTTTATTATTTTTATAAACTTCAGTATGGATATAGAAATTCCTGATTTATCTGATGAACAATTATTGAATTGATACATTTGTATAGCATCTGTTTCTAAGGAATAGAAGTAATATATGTTATTTACACAATATTTAAATGCAAATTTGAATGTAAAAAACATTTACAAATACATTTTCTTTCTATTTAAGTAATAGCCCCCAACTCAGCCAGATATGTAACAGTATTTTGACTGAAGTCCTGTTTGATGTACAAAAAGAAAACTGATTTCCTCCTGTTTAAAACAAAATAGGTTGTTTATTCTACTTTATTCACAGTGTACTTCATTTTTAATGCATATTTTTTTTTATTTTTCAATGCTTTGCTCTATCAATGTATATGACTGATGTAGATTTCAGAGGGGAAAACATGTCTTTATTCAGACATGTTTAATTTATCCCTAACATAAGCAGAAGGGAAAAAAAAAGTTTGATGATATTTAAAAGTAAACTTTACTTAATTTATAGAAAACTAATTTTAATGTGATTGTCAATAATAAAGAGCAAATTTTGTTCATGGTCATATTTGCAATAGATTTCAGAAATAAACCTACAATCAGCTCTAAGTCTGATTCAGCAATATGCTGGAATGACTCATTTATGTACATTTTTGTGGTAAATACCCAAGAAAATAGAGAGTTTTTATGAAGATTGGATCCTAATAATAGGAAATATTTGAAGTGTATGTGTTTCATCCTGGTTGTGAGAGTGTGTGTGTGTGTGTGTGTGTGTGTGTGAGTTCATGCAGATGTGTTTGTGGTGCTAGGAATCAAACCTTAAGCAAGCGCCCTACCACTGAGCTACATATCCAGCCCTAAAATTCATTTTAAAGTATTCTATAAGTGACATTATTTCAAACCAATAAAATATCACATTAATGGAAAAACATATAAGCAAGAAAGTAGGCCAGTCATTTGAATAAAAATAAACTATCTCCCAGAAAAAGAAAAACTACAAAATACAGAGACTGAATATCAAGAAATGTACCTCATTTATTTTTTTGAACATACATGTTTTAAGAGAGAGAGAGAGAGAGAGAGAGAGAGAATTTTTTAATATTTATTTTTCAGTTTTCGGTGGACACAACATCTTTATTTTATTTTATGTGGTGCTGAGCATCGAACCCAGCACTCCGAGCATGCCAGGCGAATGCATTACTGCTTGAGCCACATCCCCAGCCCCCTCCTTTATTTTTTTAATAACTTAATTTTGTTTATTTTTTTAATGTGGTACTGAGGATTAAACCTGGTGCTTCACACATGTAAGGCAAGAGCTCTACCACTGAGCCACAACATCAGCACAAGTATTTCCTTTATTTAAATTTAGTCTATTGAAGTTGTTCACTATTAGTTTGATAACACTCAAGCAGTTTTTTTTTCCTAGAATATGAAAATGTTAACGGTGCTTAATCAAGTATTAAACGCAAACTGCCCGCCCCGGGCCGGCTGAGCCCCGCTCCTGCTGCCGAGCACTGCCTGCGGCACCCCTGCTGAGCGATTCCCTGCTGAGCTGTCAGTGCACGCGGGCTTGCAATCTTGCAACCCGGTTGGGCACAAAAACACAAGCCAGTCAAACTGAGACAAAGTTTTATTTAGAGAGAGGCCGTGTGCGTCCCCTAACAGGTGGGTCCGCCACGTGTGTGTTCTTTCCTGAGCCGGGGGGTTTTCCACTTCCCCCGGAACACCCTCCTACCATCCTTTTCCAACCAATGGGAACTCTCCCATTACAAGAGTGACATGAGTAACCTGAGTCTAGAAATGGGCCCAGCTGAACAGCATGAGTCCAATTACCATATGAATGTGAATTGCTGGCTGGCAGTCATTAAATCCAAAGGTGCCTATATCAATATTTTTGCTGTGGCTCCTAACATCTGCCCCCTACTGTTTAAATAAACAACAGGCAAATGTGGCTAGGGACCGTGCCTGTTAGGTATGTCCAATTCACATATGGTTCTTACCCGTCATGGGAAAACTGACCTTATTGCGTCAGTCTCCTGGCTTAGGTTGATACCACTGTAACCGAATCATACCCGTCACTGACTACCGGTCCAGTATATAGCCATACCTGTGTAATAGGCCTATGCACCAGTGGGGGGGTGAGGTTCTTGCCTCACCTCTGTTGGCCCCCAAATTTAACCTTGGCGCCAGTGGGGGGGTGAGGTTCTTGCCTCACCTCTGTTGGCCCCCAAAATCAGACCATCACTAGCAGAAGGGAGAAAGACGCAGAATTGCCACGACACCAAGCCAATTGACGGCTCCTTTGGAAACACTGGTGACACATCGGCTAAGATATAGCACTACCAGTTCGCTGTATCAACAAATAGAGCACAATGCATACAGGTGATACATAGTCCAGGCAAGTTGTGTAAGCAGTTCAAAGTGGAGGAGTCTATCAATATGTCCATTTCCTCCCAAAGTAAATTAAGTCCTTGATTGAGCAGTCTTATTGAGTTATTTTGATAGATGTATCAGTTTATACAGTTTATAGTGATAGCTATCATAAAAGTTGTAGTTTGGTCTTAGTCTTCACCAGCACTGGGATGGAGATGGGAATTATGGCCATGTTGCTAAAGAGACATTATCCTGAACAGAATTATGAAATATAATGAAAAGGAAAGGTGAAAGTAAACAAACATATCTGTTAACCACCTTTAAAAGCAAAATTTAATAACAGCTGTTTACCTAAAGTAAATTAAACCATATAAGTCATGTGACTAATTTTTTTTTTTTGAATACTAGTATCTATTTATACATGAGCGCTCCTTGTAAATGAAATATGGACATACACACATACAGACATACAACACAAAACAGTGCATACATAACATAGAACATATAAGACAATAGTAAATAAAGGCCTTGTAGCTATAGCTAGGTGAAATCTCCATTGCAATGTTTAAAAACTTTACAGTTAAAAAAAATAAAACACAGTCAAAAAATAAAACTGATCAGAAAAACATTAACCTAGGTTTGTATGAGCTTAAAAAATAAGGTAAAATAAAATAAAATAAAATAAAATAAAACTTTATGATGTGGGAAAAATGCAAATAATAAAATAGATATTGAAAAAGGCACCGTGGTAAATCACTGTCACAGATGTAAGAATAGCCAGGCTGGAACTCTGGATATCAGCTGTTATGAATTTGAGTCAAATCATCTTCTTTTTCTGTAGAAATTGTTTTAGTTAATCTCTCTGGAATCCAAATTGGTTGCTGTTCCTCCTGTGGAAAAACACAGACGGAGCCCCGACTCCAGACTATTACTGGGTCCGGACCTTTCCATTGTCCTGTTAGAATATCTTTCCAAAGTACCTTAGGCTTATGTACATTTTTCGGATACATATGTCTTTCCGCAGCACTAAGTCCTGATGAATCCAAATTTAGAAAGTTTAGAGTAAAAAGGGTTATTTTAAGTTTATCTTTGGGGGATATATACCCCTTACTAATTCCCTCCCTTTGCTTTAATAAGTACATTTTTATAGTTTGATGAGCTCTTTCAACTATGCCTTGTCCCTGTGGGTTGTATGGGATTCCTGTTATATGAGTAATGCCAAATGATGAGCAAAATTGTTTAAAAGACTTGGAAGTGTAACCAGGGCCATTATCAGTTTTTAACTGTTTAGGAACACCCACAGTGGCAAAATTTTGTAAGCAATGAGCTATAACATCTTTAGTTTTTTCTCCGGGATGAAGGGAGCCCATCAAAAATCCAGAAGAAGTATCAACTGTAACATGTAAATATTTTAATTTTCCAAATTCTGGCAAGTGTGTGACGTCCATCTGCCAAATATGGTTAGGTATCAGTCCTCTAGGATTGACTCCAAGATTAACTTGTGGCAAAAATGTCACACAATTTTGACATTGTTTTATTATATGTCTGGCTTGTTCTTTAGTTATTTTAAAACGTTTTTGTAAAGTATTAGCATTGACATGGAACCTTTTATGAAAATTTATAGCTTCTTCTATTGTGGAGAAAATATGTATGTCATGTGTAGATTTATCTGCTAGTTCATTACCCAAACTAAGGGCTCCAGGCAATCCTGTATGTGCTCTGATATGTCCTATAAAGAATGGATCCTTTCTATCCCAGATTAGACTTTGTATAGCAGAAAACAAAGAGAAAACAGTAGAGGAAGGAGAAATCCTACCAGCATCTTCAAGAGATACGATAGCATTAACTACATACTGACTATCAGAAAATAAATTAAATGTAGAATCTTTGAACATCATAAAAGCTTGCAATACTGCATTGAGCTCTACCTTTTGAGCTGATTGTTTGGGTACTAAAAATGTAAAAGTTTGATCAGGAGTAACTACTGCTGCTGTACCATTGTTTGACCCATCAGTGAATATATTTGGAGCATTTATGATAGGGGTTTTTCTTGTCATTTTTGGAAAAACTACAGGATGCTTAGACCAAAAAGACAACAAAGGATTAGATGGCAAGTGATTATCAAATGCAACACTAGATTTACACATGATTATTGCCCAAGTATTTAACTCATTAGCTAACTCATCAATTTGATCCATAGTATATGGAGTAATAATTTTATTGGGAGAAATCCCAAACACTCCTTTTGCTGCTTTTATTCCTTTGAGTATTAATTGCCCTACAGCCTCAGGATATCTAGTAAGAATAGTATTAGGAGAATAAGATAAATGTATCCATAATAATGGACCTTCTTGCCAAAATACCCCTGTAGGAATATTTTTTGTCGGTAGTACAATAAATAATAAAGGCAAACTTATATCAATTCTATCCAAATGCATATTTTCCATATATGTTTCAATGATTTTTAATGCCTTTCTAGCTTCAGGCGTTAACATGCGGGGTGAATTTGGATCTGATGGACCCTTTAGAATATCAAATAAAGGTCCTAATTCTCCTGTTGGTATGCCTAGATAAGGCCTTATCCAATTTATATCTCCCAATAACTTTTGAAAGTCATTAAGTGATTTGAGTTGATCTACTCGTATTTGAATTTTTGGTGGACGGACCATGGTTGAGGATAATAGAACTCCTAAATAATTAATTGGAAGATTTAATTGTACTTTATCTATTGCTATCTCTAGATTATAATTTTTTAATAAGTTTGTAAGCGTGGCATAACATTCTAGCAATGTGTTTTTATCTTTATGTGCCATTAACACATCATCCATATAGTGAAATATCTGTAGTTCAGGGTTTTGATTTCTAAGTGGCTGGATTGCTTTATCAACATAAATTTGGCACAAAGTTGGGCTGTTAGCCATCCCTTGAGGGAGTACTTTCCATTCATATCTCTGATCAGGACCTTCATGATTCAGTGCAGGGATAGTAAATGCAAAATGCGGACTATCCTCGGGATGAATTGGAATTGAGAAGAAACAATCTTTAATATCTATAGCTAGAACATGCCAGGTTTTTGGTAGAGCAGACAATTGGGGAATCCCTGATTGAGCAGGTCCCATAATAACCATCTCATTATTGATGGCTCTTAAATCTTGTAATAATCTCCATTTACCAGATTTCTTTTTAATAACAAAAATGGGAGTATTATGGGGAGATACGGAAGGTTGTATATGTCCTTCCGCTAATTGCTGTTTGACCAGATCATGGGCTACTTGTATCTTTTCTTTAGTTAGGGGCCACTGAGGAACCCACACTGGTCTTTCTGATTTCCAAGTAATTTTGATTGTCTCAGTGGCCCTTTTTGAAAACCCAATCCATGTTTATCTATCTCTTGATCTACTTGAATTGGTGCTGTTATATCTTGTTCTTGATCTCTTAATCTCTTTTCTTTTCTAAAGCCTTGTTTTGCCCTAGTAGTGGGCGCGTTAGGATTGACGTTATTTGTTAATGTCAATCCTAATTGATCTAGGACGTCTCGTCCCCATAAATTTATGGGGAGATGGTCCAATACATAGGGCTGTATAGTTCCTTCACATCCTTCAGGATCCCTCCAATCTAATACCATTGCACTTCTATGGGGATTAGTTGCCACTCCTAGACCTCTAAGCGTTTGGGTCACTTGCTGTAATGGCCAATGTTTAGGCCATTCCTGGCGAGATATGATGCTGAGGTCAGCGCCTGTGTCCAGCAGTCCATTAAAATCATGCCCTTGAATATTTAATTTTAGCATAGGGCGAGAATCTAAATTTAAAGATAGCATAGCCCAATCTACACCTGTGGAGCCTAATCCCTTGGAACCTCTTTCTACATTACAACTGGAAAATTTATCATGTAGGCTTGGTATTATTAATAACTGTGCTATTCTATCTCCTGATGAAATTACTGATATACCTCTTGGAGAACTAGCTATAATTTTTATTTCACCCTCATAATCGGGATCAATTACCCCAGGACTTATCATAAGTCCTTTAAGTGTAGAAGAACTGCGTCCTAATAATAAGCCTACTGTTCCCTGGGGAAGAGGTCCTTTTACTCCTGTGGGAATGATTTGAACTCCCATCTCTGGAGTTAATACTGCTCTGGCAGAGGCACAGATGTCCAACCCTGCACTCCCTCTAGTCTGTCTGAAGAGGGATCTAATGGATAATGCGTCCTGGGCACCACCTTGATGGTGCTGCTGGGTTCCTCCATTGCCCCGTATATTTGTGGTTTTGGGCCCCGGGGCATTGGGCCCTCCAATTCGTTTTTTGACAACGGGGCCTGATGCCTTTCTCCACGATATCGTGGGTAGACACTTGGTCTTTGTCCATTTTTTGATAACGGAATACCCTCTATGGTGGTTTGAGAATGGCATTCATTAGCCCAATGTCTCCCTCTATGGCATCGTGGGCAAATACCCGGGACTCTACTCTTTTGATATCTAGCTTTGTTAAACTCTCCTCCTATGGGGAAATTTCTTTTAAAATGCCCTTCTTGATTGCAATTATAGCATGTTTTTGGCTTGGTACTTAAAGCCTGTTTTACTTCAGCTGCCATGACTTGCTCTTGTTCATTAATGTCTCTACATAATTTAATATATGTGTTTAAATCTTCCTGTTTCCACGGTCTAATGACCTCTTTGCAGCAACGATTTGCTTGATCGTAAGCCAGCTGTTTTATAAATGGCATTGCCTGTTCTGTATTTTCAAATGTCTCAGAGGCTGCTTCAATAAGTCTAGCTACAAAGTCAGCGTAGGGCTCATTAACTCCTTGTATTATCTTAGATAGTTGACCTTGAAAATCCCCTTGTCCCTTTAAAGTTTTCCATGCCTTAATTGCATTTATAGCGACCTGAGCATATACGCCAGGATCATATCTGAGCTGTTGCATCTGCCCTTGAAATTCCTCTTTTCCCAGTAACATTTTCAGGTCTCGTTCAGGGTAACCTGCTTCTGCATTTCGCCTAGCTGTCTCCTTGCAAAATTCCTCATTGGCAATTTTCCATAATAAATACTGTCCTCTATTTAGCACAGAATTACACACGTTAGCCCAATCTGCTGGTGTTAAATTCCAGCCGGTAATAGATTCGACCATACTGACTGTGAAGGGAGCGGCCGGGCCGTAGGCTGCTACAGCTTCCTTTAATTGCTTTATTATTTTGAAATCTAAGGCACGGTAAACTCGTTCTCTTTCTTCTCCCTGCTCAACTACAGGGCATGCTAGTTTTTGGGGTCCCGCCTCAGGATTCCATTCATCATCTATGGAGGCAGGTAAAGCTGTTGGTTGAATTATGCCCTCTGGTGGTGGAACGGAGTTAGTAGCAGCCTCCCTATCTGACGACCGTTTTTTCCCTGAGCTTGCCTTGTTCAAATTTTCTTCTATCTGACTAGCTTGAGAGACCTTTTGTTTTGCTTGACTTAATATGTTTTCTGCCATGGCCTGGACCTCTAACAATTTACTTAACAGTTTTTTGGTTTGTTTTTTACTAGATTCTAATCTACTATAAAGGTTACATAACCCAATAAGATAGGATAGAAGAAAGCCAAAACAGAATGAAACAGAAACGGAGAGGAGGAAAATGATTATGTCAATTTTCTCTCTCTCAGGGCCGAATAACTTCAAACCTTGAGTTAACCATTTATCCCAACTCGTCTGAAAAAATTGTAAGGCTAGAGAGCCTGAAATAAGAGCAGAATAAATCAAAACAGAAATACCCATTCTGTCGCCTTTCCTTAGGGGCGAGCGATATTACTCACCTTTAAATTTTGGGCGTTCCCCGTACAGGGCCACCAAAATGCCGCAAACTGCCCGGCCCCGGGCCGGCTGAGCCCCGCTCCTGCTGCCGAGCACTGCCTGCGGCACCCCTGCTGAGCGATTCCCTGCTGAGCTGTCAGTGCACGCGGGCTTGCAATCTTGCAACCCGGTTGGGCACAAAAACACAAGCCAGTCAAACTGAGACAAAGTTTTATTTAGAGAGAGGCCGTGTGCGTCCCCTAACAGGTGGGTCCGCCACGTGTGTGTTCTACCTGAGCCGGGGGGTTTTCCACTTCCCCCGGAACACCCTCCTACCATCCTTTTCCAACCAATGGGAACTCTCCCATTACAAGAGTGACATGAGTAACCTGAGTCTAGAAATGGGCCCAGCTGAACAGCATGAGTCCAATTACCATATGAATGTGAATTGCTGGCTGGCAGTCATTAAATCCAAAGGTGCCTATATCAATATTTTTGCTGTGCCTCCTAACATTTTCCTAGAATATGAAAATGTTAACGGTGCTTAATCAAGTATTAAACCAAATTCTGAATACTTATAAATAAGTTTAGCATATTTTTTTTTTCAATATACATAGTCTTAAAAAAACAGAGAAATACTAATAAACCAAGAGGGCTGAGTTGAGTTAAAAAGAGGTAGGCTCTGGAAATTTCAAATAACACTGACTCAATTTTACTAAAATTCCCAGCAGGTATCCTTTTTTTCTATTTGAGTAACTTCTTCCTTCTGACCAAAGTATCCTCCGAGCCTTCCATAGCAACAACCAATGCAGTGACAAAGCTGGTGGCTAAGAGTCTGCCACTAAAACGTCATCACAATTATCCCCATGAGTGCTTCTAACAAAAGAAAGAACACAAGTGAGTGTCAACAAACTTCTCACAGATAAAGATAATAACGTGAGTTAAAATACAGGTAAGATATCAAACATCAAAAATCAACAAAAAGTCATTAATATTTGGTAGCTTTAAAACTTAATTGCAAATTAATTGACAGTCTTCTCTTTAAGAGTATCATTTCCTGAAATCTGCTAGGCTAGTAACTATGACTGTTTGTTTGCTAGGGCCTCCATTAAATACCAAAAACTTAGTGGCTTAAGCAAGAGACATTTATTTTCTCAGTGTTAAGGTGGTGAGAAGACCAAAATCAAGGGGCCATTGAGGTTGGTTTTTCCTGGAGTCTCTTTCCTTGGCTTTTAGTCAACCTCTTTCTCTCTGTGTCTTCATGTGGTGTTCCCTACATGTTTATACATAGCTAGTGTTTCTTCCTGTTCTTACTATAAGTACACAACTAATATTTGATTAAGTTCCCACTCTTTTCATCTGGATTGATCTTAATTACTTCTTTAAAGGGCTCAGTCAAATTATATTAGGTGTTGGGACTTTAATATATATATATATATATATATATATATATATATATATATATATATTTTTTTTTTTTTTCTTTTCATGGTGAGGTAGAGCATAATTCAGTCTTTAACCATGACTTTTGCAGCTAGATTATAATAGATGGCAAAGCTTTCACCTTTAAGACTAAAAAAAAATTATTTACAGCCTTGAGGTGCTATCTAAGAAGTTCAGCTGTCTTGAAAACTTGCTATGAAACACTAAATGCTATATGTAGGGGCAATTCATAAATCAGTTATTTCATGTTTTAAATGAAATTTGAGTTATACATTTAGGTTTATAGATAGATTTCAAAAATATGAATACCTTGCAACACAATGTCACTTATCTTTTTTTTTTTATTTTCTACACTTTTGGACTGGATAAGAGAATTCAGATAAGTTAATATTAAATTTGAAGATAAATACATGAATGAAAAAAAAAATTCTGGTCATATTCAAAGTTCTCTCTCAAACATGACTTTATCTCTAATTTTCCAATGTGTATTTCAAACACAGTATTCATCTCTAAACTTTATTTATAACACAGTATTCATCTCTAAACTTTCTTTACCCACTACAGGGTTACCCCTCAAACCATTTTTAAGAGATATATTTATAAAATATACCACTGTTACCAGGAAATAAGTTCATCTAGTCTAACACTAAGACTTGCTGCTTCTTTCTACCTACATGTTACATATACTAGCTCGATACAGGATCATGTCTCACCTTGAATGCACCAAATGATCCATTGTCACTCAAATTGGTCTGTCCTACTTGTATCTTGTTCATCTTCCATTAAATATTGACTGACTCAGAGAGAATTTTAAAAACACAATTTTCATCATTTCCATCCCTTGCCAAAATACTTCACCCACTGTTCATTATAATGAAAATAAACTCTAAATAATGGAAGACTCCTTATAAATAGAAGTAGTGTCCTCATAAGAAGCAGGACAGAGACCTCACACCCCTTCCACCAACTCAAGCTATGGTGAGAAAATAGCTATCCATGAGAAAACAGGTCCTTACCTCACCTGCAATCTGCCAGAGCCTTTATATTGGACTTACGAGTCTCCAGAACTGTAAGAAATAAATTTCTGTTCTTTTTAAGCTGCACAGGATCTTGTTTGTTATTTTGGTATTTTATATTTGGTACTTTGTTATATAAACCCAAATAGACAAAGTCTGTATGACTATGCAAAAGTAGGAATGAGAAGTAGGACTGTCAAAAACAAAGTAGTGTCCCCTTCCCATATATATGATGCTGGTTTTTCATGTGTTACCTCAAAATTACCCAGAAAAAGATTCTATGTGTCAAGAGACTATCATAAATTTTATATTCTACAATCCTTCATGGATCCCATCATTTAACTTTGTGCATGTCTGTGTATACCTGTAAAAAAGGTCAAAAGAATGAGTTACAGTCTATTTTTCTGCATCCCCTCCAGAGATGGTCCATCAGGTTTGATACTCTAGAAAGAACATGATGATCTCATTTTTTAAAATTAAGTGGAAATACTGGGGACAGTTCAAAGCATGAGAGGACCAACCTCTGAACACATTTCTCTGTTACTCAGAAATGTCCAATATAATACAGCAATGCAAAGTACATTTTTAATAACACAGCAATGTTCTGAAAATTTACATTAGAGTTTTCAATTAATGCAATGTGGCTTCAAGTGGCAATTATTGAAAGTGCGTGATAAAGGGAATGCTAATTGCGATCAGTTTTATTTTTCTCTGTTCCTTAGTCAAAAGCAAATCACTCTGTAATAAAAGCAGTGATGCTTCCTGAGATGTGGTATATGAATGATTCTATGGACAATTGGAAAGTCAATTAATGAAAGGCACATGTTTTAATATCTGGCATTTAACAACTGGAACTATTGAGTACAGAGTACAATAAATGAAATGTCATTCTAACCAAATGTTTGAGGTTTCTTTTGGGATAACATTAATCCATGTAGAAATATTTTTAATAATACATGCAGAGCTTATATGACTCTTAAGTTGTTAAATGACATATTTAAACCTTGAATATTTAAATATTTTTATAATTTTTCTTTTTGTACATGTGAAATACATTGGATACAATTGCAGAAAATATAATTTAAGAAACTAAGAAGTCAAAGAGATATAGGTCTTCTGTTTTGTAGGCTGTAGCGTGCTAACATTGACTCTTGCAAAATTTATCTTTTGAAATATTTTATCTAATATATTGAGTTCTTGAGCAAAATTGAAAATAAAATAACTTCCTCATGAAATACATCCGATTGCAATATGATGTTAATTTGAAAACATGTTCACATAAATATATAAAGAGCTTCCCAATTAATTTAATAAGGCTAGCATAATTTCAATATTAAAATTAAAATAGCTTAAAAATGAAAATCATAAGAGCATCACTTCCTTAATAATGTATTTACAAACAAAATTTATTTTATTACAAAAACTAGTAGGCTCTTAGGGTGTGTCAAAGAAATAAAATGGTAATTCTATATTAAACTGTCTATTATCAAATTCATTTTATTAATAGATTCAAAGAAAGGGGTTCTAATATCTAGTAGAAGCAATAAAAAATAAAAAATGAATTGAATTGATGTATGTTCACAACAAAATTACTGGTACATTAGGAATCAAAAAGTTTCCATTATGTTTTTCATGCTGGGAAAAATAAATTAACAAAAGCCCTCCATTAAACATTATGATTAATATTAAAGTATGCTAAGCATTCCTGCTGAAAACACAAACAAGCACTGGAGCCCATTATCACAAACTGTTTTCTTTTCTCATTCAATATGCTTGCCTATAACTTATTGCCTTTGTGAACTGTGCTGATTAAGATCCAGTAAAAGATGAATAGTTTGTGACAATGGATCCCAGTGCTCATATCTGTCTTCAATAGAAAGACGTACCAAATTTCAATATGTTTGCCTATCATGTGCGAAGCCCTGGGTTCAGTTCCCAGTACTGAAAAAAGTACTTTAAAAGTGAATTATGAAATTCTGATGAAAATCAATTATGTACTCATTTGTAGACTACTCCATAAAATAAAGCTTTCTAATGTACAGTTTTCACATACTTCTAAGCAATATATTAGTAAACAGTTTTATATTATCAGTACAACAAATAACAAAAAGAAATAAATAAAGATAAAAATAAATAGAATTAAGAGAATGAAATATGAAGATATTAAAGGATACGGTATAAATTTAAAAGGTAGTGAGTTAATTATTATTGATTATGAATTATGGGCACTGGTATGCTCTGCATTCTTGTCTGTTTAGGTGCCTAAAGATATTTTCCATGAAAAATTATTAAAAATAAAACAAAAAAATGTAAATTATTAAAGTCAATATGTATAAAAGAGAGACAGAGATATGTAATACTTTTAATGGGAAAAAATCCATAGAATAATAGTTTTCCTTGACATAGAAATATCTTTAAAATACAATAAAAACAAGAGTCCTGTTAATAGAATGATGAAATTTATTTTTTTAATGATAAGAAATTCTGTTAAAAGAAAGCAAAGAAAAGTATGAAAACTGCAGCTTGGAAAACATTTTAAAAATGTAAGCAAATCTCATCTATAAAATAATTCACTATTTCTGAATAAAGAAAAAATTTATAAAAACCAATAAGAATATAACACTTGTTTAGAAAACTGAATAATGAATGCTGAATAGAAAATAACCAGAATAACATCCAAATTCACATCCATATAAGTAAATAGAAAGATATGCAAAAGATGCACCAAATGATCTGAGAAAGGAACTAAGATACACAAGTAGAGTCAAATGACACATTAGCCTCCTCTGTAAATTTAACAATATCCTTCAAAAAACATAATATTAAATATTAAATTGCATTATTTAACTATTCTTAAATATACAAACATAAACACACAAATACGTGAACACACACGTGTGTGCGTGCACGCACAAACACACACACACACACACACATACACATACAGAGTAATGAGAAGGATTTTTCCATTGCAAAGTAAATATTATTTAACATTAGAAAATCCAAAAATATAATGATACATGAAGTTCAGTGCAGTAAATAGGAGATAAAATAAATGTGACTACTGAATCATGATGCTATTGACTAGGCATTCATATTGGTAGAGAATGAGTAACTCCAGATTTTTGTGGGCCTAGATATCTAAATATTGTCAGGATTGGTTTTGTATGTCTAAGATCTGCATGTATAAGTTATAGATTTCAGCTCTTCCTTAAGGGTGAAGAAAGGTAAAGAAAGTAGGTTCTAATATTATTCAAATAGTATTAAGCATTATTGAAATATTTCTGATATTAAGTACAGTGATCATAGTAATTATGAAGCATGTCAATATGTGAATACATTTTTCATAATCACAATATTTTTGCATTATACTTAGAAATCCCTTGGGTCATACCACACAGGTTCAGGTGTGTTTCAAAACAATCTTTTTCATATGCTAAACTAAATATTTCAAATAATAGAATTACTGAAAAACTCTCATAAATTGTGCATTCTGGAAGAAAGCAAAGCCAACTACTAGAACTTGAGATCATAAAACACAGAGCAATCAACTTTTAATCTGGTTTCTCAAGAATTACCTAGAGCTGGGTGCAGTGGCACATGCCTGTAAATCCCAGCAGTTTGGGAAGCTAAGGCAAGAGGATCAGGAGTTCAAAGCCAGCCCCAGCAACAGCAAGGTGCTAAGCAACTTAGTGAGACCCTGTATTTAAATAAAATACAAAAAAGGTCTAGGGATATGGCTTAGTGATTGAGTGCCCCTGAGTTCAATCCCCAGTACAGTGGCTCCCCCCAAAAAGAATTACCTAGAGTCCGAGTTTTTACCAAACTTTAAGCTAACAAATTAGCCAGTGGCAAAGCATATGGAATTTTGGTTCTCACACTAGTGAAGCTAACATCTTGGCATGGTTTGGCTGCCCCTCAGTTTCCATACAAATGAGGATCAAGTGTCACCAGCACAAAATGAAGTACATGACTAGAGAATGACACTGCTTTTAGGAAGCTGTGATATCATAAAGATGGATGCTTGCAAATCGGCTTAATCTCTGAAGGAGACATTATATTGTTACTCAGGAACACAGACAAATCCTTCTCCAAAGGACGTATTACCTTTACCTTCAAATGCTTCTAGTTTTACTAATATCACTCATACCCTGGGGAAAATGAACTGCCAAATGTTTTGCTTACAAAGTAGTACAGGAATATGAAAGATCCATGAAGAAATGTCTGATAATACAGCCCACTGGCTTGTTTCACAAGTAAGTTGTATTTGAATACAGTCCAATCATTCATTTGTGCATTTTTCATTGCTACTCTTGCTTATCTAAAAAGAGATGATTAGATAAAACAAGAAATACATGGCACACAGAATCTAAAATATCAGTATCTAAATTTTTCCAAAGTTTGTTGACCTATGGCTTCAAATATAAAATAAATATAGTTAAGATTACCACAATATATAAGGGCTTTACATGTCTTGAATTCGATTCTTTCATGGTATGTTATTCAGTTTTCTGTTAACTGCAGGGAGAAAAAACCTGAGAAAATTACTTAGAGGAAGAAAGATTTATTTGGTTCACAACATCAGAGCTTTCAGTAACATGGTTGAATTTGGCCCTGTGATGAGACTGAAAATCATGACAAAGACGGTTTGCCCTAGTAAAGCTACTCACTCCAAGGTGGACATATAAGAGAGAAAGAGAGGTGAGTCAAGGGTCTCAATATCCCCTTCAATGACATGAACTTAGTGTCCTCACTTCTTTTTACAAGCCTCACCTCCTGAAGTTTCCACTATCTCTCTGTAGCACCACTAGCTAAGGGTCAAGCACTAGCACTTGAGCTTTGTGAAGAATATTTCAGATTCAAACATTCTTCCCCTTACCCCACAGGCTTATTCTCATCTGACAATACTAAATGAATTAAGTCCATCTCTGAGAGTCCATAGTATTAAATGTCTTAGCATTGCTCAAAAGTCCAAGTACAAACTCTACACAGAACTCAAGACAAACTCTTAGGTGTGAGACCCCTTAAAAATTGAAAAATCAAGTCACATACTTTCAATACAACTTGTGTATATGTACAGATCAAGCACCCCTTTTACAAAGGGAGAAACAGGAAAATAGCAAGAAGGAATCTGACCAAAGCAACATTGAAACAAAGTACAGCAAAGTAAATCCTGGAGTCCCATGCTCAGCATCCAAGGCACATGGTGGCATGATGTGAACTTCATAGGGCTTGGAAGCCCTGTCCTAATAACCTTGCCAGTTCCAGACTACATGGCCACACTCTTGGGCTATCTCCCTTCTTTTCCTGTGGCTTTCATTAGCAGTTGTCACATTCCCGGAATTGCCAACTTCTTGGGGTCTCCACAGCAATTTTGGCTTCATTTTAGCAGCTTCAGACAAAACCACCTCAGGAGCTGCCTCCATAAACAATAACAGTGCTAAACTTCCTGACCTCCTAGACCTTTTTTTTTTTTTTTTGAAATTTAGATAAAGCCTTCAGGACCCCACAATTCATGCAGGTTGAATGCCAGCAAAACTAGTATTACATGCATATCAATAAGGTCTGCCACCAACTCCAGCAGTAGCCAAGTCCACCTGTACAATGGCTACAATCACCTCCATGGGCCTGGACAGTTGAGCACAGTGAAATGAATCCTGGGGGGGTGGGGGGGGAGTCCTAGGTGCCTTTGCACCACAGGGCCACCATTCACTTTCTTCTCAGAGCATCTTTCAGAAAGTGTTTCACTTTTCCACCTGATATCCTCAAGGCATTTCTCCTATTGTCCTGCATTTAAAGTACTTGCCTGCTTTTTAATAGTGCTAATCTCTTTTATGTGCTAATCTACCACATCTTTCTTGGTCCCAATTTTATCCTTGATTCTTTTCTGGTCAAAATGAAAGATTTCCTCAAGTTTTTTTGCTCTCCTTTTTTTTTTCTCTCCTGATTCTCACTGTGAATCAGTCTAAAAGCAGCCAACAATGCCCATTCAAGTGTCTGAATCTTCTGTTGCCTTGAAATATCCTCCACCAGATAAATTAATCCATCATCTCTAAACTCAGCCTCACACACAAAGTCTCATGGTATGGGGAAAATGTAGAGCAATTCCTTGCCAGAATGTAACCTGAGTGACTTCTAGTCCAATTCCCAGAAGAGTCCTAGTTCCCATTTGAAACCTCATCAGTACAACTTTTGCCATCCACATCCTGTCATTATTCTGTTCTGAGTTCCCCACCAGAAATGCCCATTAAGCACTGATCACAGCATTGTAAACTTTTTCTAGTCTGATTCTGCTAACTTCCAAATTCTTCCTGCCACCCAGTTTTGAAGCCTTCAAGCCAGGTCAGAATTATGCCTAGGTGTAATTGCAGCAATGACCTCACTTCTTAATGCCAACTTTCCATTGCAGGAACAAAATACTTGAGAAAAGCAACTGAGGGAAGAGAATATTAATTTTGGCTAATTGTTTCAGAGGCTTAAGTCCATGGTTGCTTGTTCCATCACTGTGGACCTATGGCGAGGCAGAAGGTCACAGTGGGGAAAGCTTGGATGAGCAAAGCTGCTATCCTCTTGATGGCCAGAAAGCAGAGAGCAAGTGGAGAGGTCAGAGTCCTAATGTCCCCTTCAAGGATACACCTTCAAGGACCTTGCTTCTTTTCATTATGCTCCACTTCCTAAATTTTCCTCCATGGTCCAGTTTCACTATCAACTGGGAACCAAGCCTTCAATACATAAGACTTTGGGGGACATCCCATATCCAAACTATAATGCCTATGACATTAATTCACTTAAACTATAGAAGCAACTACTATATATATATAATAAAACTCACAATGTAAAAAATATCTATGTGTTTTATGTTTGCCATAATTCTTGTTTGAATATGAATCTGGAAATAACACACAATTCAAAATTTTCATTGCAAGGATTACATTTAATTTTATGTTTCTGAACCTAAGCATTCTTGAATAACATCTATTTATCATTAGTAATTAACATTGATTTTATAATTATATCTTCATAATTGTTATTATTTAATTTAATAAACAAGATGAACTTTACAATAAATAAAATATAGTAACTGAATTTTTTTTAGATATAGAATCTACATATATCATTTTTTATCTTTCTTGGAAAATTGTTCTCCATTTTTCCAAACCTAAAATAATTCTACTTTTAATCAGCATTGAAAGTGATTGTTCAAGAAATTAACATATGCATCATAGGGTGCTATGAGTGCCTCAATTGGCAAAAGATTTTGCCAATATATCAATATCAATAGTGAATTAAAACTAACCTAACAAAAAAAATCTATGGAATTTATAACTTGTGTATATGTACAGATCATTTAATATTTGATACATTATAAATGTATAAATTTAAGGTAATGATATAAAGATTAAATGATTTTTGCTACTTATGTAATATACTCTTGATTTAAAATTATTCACTATTTTTTTTTAGAAAATCATAGTTTTTAAAGAATCACAGCCTGCTAAGCTGATGCTTGCTGAATTACTTTCTCTTACCCTACACTATCACCCTGATATAGAAGACCTTCTAAAACTGCGAGTTTTCATTCTAAAGACAGTCACAGCTTTAGTTAGGAAATTATACCTTGTAATGGTAGGGGTGATATATGTGCTGATCCATGATGCGCACCTGTGAAAAGAGAGTTAATACATTTCTCTGGGGTAAGAAAAGAATCCATCTGGATTTATGCAGGACTAGTGACTTCTGAAATCGGTGGACCTGAAACAACTTCTGTTCCTTTAAGATAATAACCATATCAGGTCATAAATTATTTACAAAATTAGAACAAGTAGTTTTAGATGGCAAAACTGCCACTGATAGGATTGTGCTACTATTTTTTTAACAAGATTGAAGTTTATTGCTCTCATATGAAAAAAAAAACTCTATTATATAGTTTATTCATTTTCCAAATATTCCACCTACTGTTGTTTGGCACTTGGTATGTCACACATAAGTTCAAGAAGGCTGCTTTTCCTCTAGCCATTACATTCACATTTCAATATCAGGAAAAGGTAATGGGAGGAACAAAGATGTGAATTATCATTTATCATTATGTCTGCTTTTTAAACTAAAATAAATACATAGAAAAGTGCATAAATGAAAGGGTACAATTTGATGAATTATCACAAAATAAATACATATACATGACTACTCCCATAATTATTATTAAAATATTATTTTCAGCCCCCATAGTCTTTTTCTACCACTGCAACAAAATAGTGGGTAATTTATAAAGAAGAGAAATTTTATTCTTACTGTTTTAAAGACTGGAAAGACCAAGATCAAGCCATCAGGATTTGGTACGTGGTGAGAGCCTACTTGCTTCCTCCTCACTGGGGAGAAGGTATAAGAAAAATGACCACCTCTCTCATGATATTATCAATTACCTCTCAATAGGCCCCACATCTTAACACTACCTCAGTGAACTCTAAATTTCAGCATGAGCATTTGAACAACGCAAATATTCACATCATAATAGCAGCAACCATTAAGCTTTGCTTGAAGCCCCTCTCAAATACTAAACTCTTAGAGCTTATATAATAAAACTGTTTATTCTAGCAACATGGACTAGTTTTGTCTGTTTTTGAATTTCATGTAGATGAAAGGACACAATGTATCTGCTTCAATTTCTGGCTCATTTCAATCCAAATAAGGTGTATGAGGTTCATCTAAATTTCATATATAGGGGCTCTATATTTATTGATTGATGCTTAATATCATATTGCACAATTATACTATTTTATATAACCATTCTAACCATGATGAGTTTGGTGTCAGAGATTTTTCAGATTTAAATATTTACAAATAATGTGAATATGAATATTTTTGTGCACATCTTCCACATAGAGAAGCATTCATTTATTTTCAGTGTACACTTAAAGTTAAGTAGCTGGGTCATAAGACATGTTTATACTTAACATGAACAGACACTACCAAATATTTTTTCAAAGGAGTTGTGCCAGTGTACAACCTCATCAGCAGCATATTAGAGTTTGCTTCTCTATATTCTCAGAGATTAGCAGGCAAGGGATTTTACAGTCTTCTGTAAATATATCCAAAGACTTAGAGATAAGTACACTTACAGTGAGTGAACACACACAGAATAGCAGCAAAAAAAAATGAAAAGCATATGAAAAAGCCAGTGTGAACTCACCTAATATCTTCAAGTAAAACTGAGAGTGGAATAGTGGTAACTAGAGGCTGAGGAAAGGGGATGACAGTCCACAGATCAGGAGCATAATGTCACAGTTGGATAGGACAAATTCATGCTAGTGGTCCACTGCACAGCAGGGCAAGTATAGATAATAATAATGCATTAAATGCATTAAATATTTTAAAATAGAAGATTTTGAATATATTCACCAAAAAGTCACAACAAAATATAATCTGATGAGGGGAAGAAAAACCGAATTGTTTGGCTTCCTAACACTAGAGATCAAGGGAAATAAAAGGTCTAGGAGTAAAAAGCAGGGTGAACAGAAATTATCTCACCAGAAGTATAGACAGAGAGAGAGAGAGAGAGAGAGAGAGAGAGAGAGAGAGGGGGGGGGGGGAGAGAAACGCATGCTCCATAAAATCTGAGGCGATATTAAGACATCTAACTTTCATAACCAAAACTCCACTGGGACCATAGCCCAGATGGAATAGTGACTTAGAATTTCCTAAATTTAAAAACATCAACTTGTATATTGAAGTTATCCAGTAAGCCCCCCCAAAAGAATATCATACCTATGCCCATCACAGTTAAATGATTAAGCATAAAAAACTTATGTGATATCTTAAAAATAAAATCAGACAAAAAAATTACATAAGAATCTCAGAAAACATTTCCTGACAAACAATAGGTAATAAAATACACTGTAAAAAATATCTTTTAACATTATTTTTTTAGAGTTCAGGCAGGAAAAGGAACTAGCTTCAGACTTCTAGATACAGTGAAAATACCTTTTAAAAATAAAGGAAAATAAATAATGTTTACAAATCAAAGGAAAAAGAATGATCAGCAAAACTGCAGTATGAAAAATGCTCAAGTAATATCTTCAGTTTTCCAGAAAAATATGAGAGGAAACCTTATAACTTAGACTAACAAAAAGTGTAAATTACTTCAGAAGTTTTGTCTGTTAGATTCACGTTTGCTCCATTAGGAAAGAAAAACTTCTAACTGCAGTTTATAAGGCCTAAGTGAATATAATCAAATTACCAGTGATATGAATTGTTTACATGAATTTATTTCTAACCACATTAATTTTAGTCAAAGAGAAGTGTTTTTTTAAAGTCTATTTCTAATAGAATAATGAAATATACATTTTGCCCTTAACAGCATCAGATAATCAAGGCAATTTTTAACTTTAATGTACTGAATACTAATTTTAAAATCAACCCATCCTAAATAGACCTTCAATAACACAAATTGAATATCAAAAGTCTCACAGTAGCTATATTATTTAAAATGTGACAACAGTTCTCTGAGATCAAGAAAAGGCTATTTTCCCAAAACATCCAGCATTTTCTTAATTGGATGGCACTCAGATACTTGGAGAAAACATGATAACATCCTGTAAAGACCCTTGTAAACATGATCCATGGGATTGAACCTCACTACCACTCTGGGCTTTCTTCTATCCAAACCTCACAGTCGTTCATTTATACATGTTAGATAGGAAAAACTCTCAGCCAGACCTTTTTAACATGTCACAAGTTTGTCACCAGGACATGCTGTGCTCAACAAGAAGGGACACACTTGCATCACCGCATAGGACAGCCAGTTGCTAGTCACTGGGTTCAGACCAGGACTCTGTCATCTGACTCCTCAATCCAGTTGTGGCTCTATTGAGGTTACTAGGAGATGGTCATATACTTATTCCTTACCACACAAATTGGTAGTCCCAGAAGCTGTCGTTGATGGTCGGATCAGTCTACACACTGAGATCATTATGTAGACTACATATTCCTTAAGAATTTTTCAAGCCAGTCTCCTTTCTATTTCCCTATTTCAGTGCTCAAATTCCACCCAAGCAGCCATGTTCCCCTTTACTAATCCAGTGCTCTGAGACTCCATCTATGGACAGAACACTCTACCCTCTGGAAAAAAAAAATACATTTCCAATGATCTTTGTCTTTAAATCATCCAGGATTCTGGCTAATCCATTCTCTAGTTCTGAAAGCCAATTTCGGGGATAACCAGGGTCCTGTTTTGTACTCCAACTCTCCACCTGTGTCAGCCAGAAGCTGTAGTGATTTAACCTAAATATTCTACAAAAACAACATTGTATTCATGAAGTGCTCATTAAGTAACTCTACCAGAGGTATAAGAAATATTTATGCCCTTATAGTCAACTATGAATAAACATGTTTAAAGAAAAACTGTGGGGAACAAACAGAGGAAGTCACTGTCATTTCATTTATCTCAAATAGCATGTTTGTTAATATCCTGGATAGAGAAAACAGATCCTGAATTTTTCTGAAAATAAGTTGGTCTATTTGACAAGTTAAGTTAAATGCAGATCATGAGGCTGCCAACAAACAGTTCAACATATGTATTAAAACAAGCATTTGGATCACAAATTTTGTATTAAAAATCTGCATTATTATTCAACAAAGTGTCATATGTTCTATGCTAGGTGCCATATGCACTGAGAACACAATTATCACATGAGATAAAACACATCTGCCTATGCTGAGCTTACATTTTAATGTGTTATGGTAACCTGAATCTACATAAACAACAGGGAGAGAGAGATAAAGAGGAAGAAAGAAAGAAGAAAGAAAGAAAGAAAGAAAGAAAGAAAGAAAGAAAGAAAGAAAGAAAGAAAGAAAGAAAGAAAGAAAGAAAGAAAAGAAAGAAGGAAGGAAGGAAGGAAGGAAGGAAGGAAGGAAGGAAGGAAAGGGAGGGAGGGATTGAAATTACAGTTTATAGACAGGAGGAAGGTCATACAATGTTTTATCAAGTATCAGGGTCACCAGTAGAGCCACATTGTAATAAGACAAGATTAAAATATATTTTCTTAATTTATAAATTTTAACAAAAAGTAATAGTTTTTTAAATTCCAAAAATGAATCCATGTCTTGGAGTTACATTATTTGTCTACAATGGTCTAACAAATTATTCAATCAGTAAGTTAAAACAATGGTAATTTATTATGTGTCATAGTTTTTGCAGGTCAGGAAACTGGAAGCCACTCAGTTGGGAGTTTCTCACTGAAAGTTTGTGAAGTCCCTCATGAGGCTGAAGCCAGAGAGTGGCTGAGCTTATGGCCATTTAAAATAATTCTTTAACCATATATCTGTACTTAATTAATTAGTAAAACTTGAAGAGACAGTGGCTAGAAAAGCCAGAGCTCCTGTAGCATCTTTCTCTCCTTCCACATTGTCTCTTCCCATGACTTTACAATGAGGTTGTGGCAAAGATAAATATGAGGGCTTATAGCTCCAAAGCCATGTGTCATGAAAGAGATCAAGGCTATGTTTCCCTTAATGATCTAGCCTCAGAAAGCATGAAACATCACTTCTGCTTCACCCTTTTGGTGAAACCAGAAAGTTCTGCACAGATTCAAAAGATGTGGATATAGCCCAAACTCTCAAAGGAAGAATATCAATATCACACAGAAAGAGAAACATGTGAGATGGAAATATATTCCCAAATCCCATATTGAATTGCTTATATCTGGAAAATAACATTCTGCCCAGGTAGCCAATATCATATTCATGTTTTTAGCAAAATGCTGCTAAAGAATTTGCGGGATGAATTGTTCAATGTGTACAAAAATAAAATTACTAATGATGGATTGACGAAATATTATTGAAAGTGGAAAATATGTGAATCACCAAAAACAACAACAAAAAAGACATGTACATTTTGTGTGTGGAGCTAAAGACGAAGGAAGGAAAGTAGAGTCTATTTCCAGTTATATAAAAATTCAAAGAATATCAGAACTCCAAACTATTAAGTGTGAAATATAAAATAAGAAGATTTTATTCAGAATGGTCTATTGTATGCTCATGTGAAAACAGTCTCCCTGTGAGTCAAGGACAAATTAATAGTGAGACTTGCAACTGTATAGAATCAGAATGAAGGCAAAGGAAGTGCTGATGTTCTGACAGAGGACTAATTAATATCAGAAATTTGTGGCATGGTTAATTTTTTACTTCTTTTGCAATGGTGAAAGATACACTTAGTCTCCCACAAATTCATAACTATGGAATCTCTTGTTTAGAAGTATAAGAAAAAAGTCCAGAGTCCAGTGCTTTTCAGTGCTCAAATATATGTATGCATTATTTAGAATAATTTTCATAATTAGAAAACTAAGGCAGTAATTGAATTTCAAAGCCTAATATAGAAAATTAGTAGGATTTTAGATTAATAAAGTTATTCAAAATGGTTAAAAAAAGCTTTCTTTAATGGTTTATCTGGAGACTTAGCCATATTTGTTTTAAACAGCTTATGTCAGAAAGCCAGTGGATGGAATCACAGAGACAGATTTGAGAAATAAGTATGAATATACCCATGAACCTAAATATATGCAAGCATGTGTATACACACATGTGGGGAGAGGCTGTGAAGGACCACACCTTCCAGTCCTGAAACTCGAGGTTCTGAGCAATCACTACATTTTGTGGTGACTTGGACATTGTCCCAGCTTGGATAGCAAGGTGGGTCTTCAGGTGTAGGCATCACCCTCAGGAGTTGAACTACACTCACAAATTCCTTTGTAATCCTACCCTTGCATCATTTGAATGGTTTATTCCCAATAAAAAGGGTTCAGCACATGCTCCGCTATCTCTTTCCACAGACCCTTAAGGTCAAAGGAGCTGTCACAGGACCCAAAGAAAAAGGTATTCTCTGTCTCTGTGTGATGATTTTGAACCAGCCCAGTTCACCTGGAGTGACCTTAAGTGTTTAGTCGTAGAATGCGACACATACACACATACATAGGTGTGCACTTAGTATGTGTGTCTGTTTGACATTTTAAACATAATGGGATGGCTTAAGAGAGAATAAGATAGTTTTTCTGAAGAGTGTTAGACTCTTTCCACCCACAAATTTGAATGATCAAGCTGGATCCAAAGAGTGAATCTTCACTGTCATTGGATGTCTTTGATGAACTGTTTTGGGGAAATAAGAAAATCAGTATGTTTTATAAATGTTGATAAATCTACTTTAATGGGCTAAAATCCATTTCTCAAAATAATATTTGGATGCCTTCCTTCTGTACCTTTTTGTCTCTCGAGTCCCTTCACCTGACTGTCTTCTTCATCACCTGGATAATTCTCATGTGACTCTCAGACTCTGAAGGGCACTGACCCCAGAAAGGCTCTACACATGTGGTTGTATTTTCCTGCATGGAAAATAAATGAAGGCTGCATCTGCTGCTTTCATCTGAGAAAAACTTCACTCAGGCTGCAGGTGACACAGACCCTCTCCTCCACAAGACCTAGACACAATAATGCATCAACGACATAGTATCTCACATGCACTCTCTTGAACACCAAACAGGTCCACAGAGAGTTTCAAGTAAAATCCAGATACCAATTATGTAGCAGAAGTAGAGAAAATAGAAATAGTGAACTGTTGTTCCTCTCACACCTGCATTCTATGAAGCCAGGTGAGACGCACCCTCTATTGGTGATGGAGGTTCAGGATTGTGATTTCTGAGTCCCAGTTCTCTTTTGGCTACACTTTCATTCTCCAGGAGTCAGTGTTCATAATTTGTCCACCTTTATTAGGAGGACACAGTGTGGTTGGAGAAAATATGGCTATCACAATTTCACCTTTTAGTTCAAAATGTTATAAGTGTAAAACTTATTAAGAGCAAAAGAACACCATCAATCTGGAAAAAGGAGTGAGTATTTCATCAAATACTGAAAGGTCAAATAGTGTAAAGTGATATTCCTACATTAGGAAAATTATTTAAGAAAATTTAATCTACTGGAAACTCTTATCTTTGAAATGATATAAAGGTCATAGAACAAATGCTTTTAAAGTATTGGAAAGAAGCCTTTGTTTAAAAATCACTAATATTTGGGGGACTTTTGCCTTTGCTGCCCTCTTTTTTTTAGTATATAGTTAACAACATTATACACATTGCCTCTCTCTCACACACACACCAATGAAATCACATCTCAAAGATAACTGATCAATTATTAACTGTATATAACATCCTCTTTAATTTCTCACTCAGCTCATTCTCTTTGGAGCATTTGACACTCTTCACTGTTCTTTTCTCTTTGAAGCTACTACATCTTTGGCTTCTCTAACATGTACTCAGTGATAGTCTTTTTGATCTCTGAAAGGTACCTCAGTCCATTTTCTATAACCTCCAAATTCAGTTCCTGCAACCCCCTGGTGTGTACTCTATGATCTAGTCACAAATAACTTCATACCATTTCCTGTTAATAAATCTGAACCTTTGTAAAATCAGCTTCACTGAAACATGTGTCCCTCCTTTCCAATCCTATTCCTGCTTTATTACCATGTTCATCAAATTCCTAATTATTTTCAAGATCAAGATGGTGGGTCCTTCTTGATGACATCTTCTACTCTGTAAGTGGAATTTCAGCATCGAGCCTAGTTCCATGACACATAAGCAGATCAATTTACAGTAGAATAATGATCCCTGTACCACAATAAACAAAATAATACTGTTGTAAGAAGTAGATGGACATGATGTCTGCTTACATGTGTGTTATTCAACTACCTTTCTTTACTCCGTCTTATCTCCTAACCCTCTTTGGGAGTAGGAGATGCTTTATAATTAAGAAGAAAAGTGATTAAGTTGTTAAAATTCAGTTAAAATTCTGTTTGCAATAATTATAGCCTTTTCAAGCTATAGACTGTAACACTGTCTCTGCAGGAAAGCCTGTCTATCTCTGTCATTTATTTTTTAAATAAAATGCTTTGATCATGGACATCTAAGTATGCTTAACACCGAGATCAAGGCCACAAGGAAATATGAGGATTGCTTTAACAATCTGAATTATTTCTAGGATAGCTAACATTAACAAGTATAAAATTCTGATGCTTTATTTATTCTTGGAAGATTTGGTTAAAAAATACTTTAATTATCAACATCCAGTATACCAATTCCTAAGCATGAGCTCCACAAGTTGATGAAGAAATCAATTTTTGGTATCTTGGTGAATATTTAAGACTTAGTAGTTAACAGCATTTCTATCTACTGATGACACTAAGTGCTTTTGCAAGGTTAATGAATTTTAATATGGATGTCATTATGTTACTCTCTCTGTTTCTCACTATTTGCTGCACGGAAAATTTCAATCAATTAAAACTCAGTGTGGGGCAAAGCCATGATGGCCTGCTGGTAATTGCTGATTGACAATATCACACAATAGTTGGTCCAAAAAAAAAAAATATCTGGGTGTGCTGATCTGGCAGGGGAATCTAGTAAAAAGGTTTATTGTAAAATATGAATCACAATTTGAATAACAGCACTCACCCCAGTGATAGAACACTGAGGTCATGTTTACTCAAGAGGTGGTAGCATAGTTATACAACCACTTGCAGCATTCATCTCAAGCAAATTAATTACTGTAGACTTCTCCATTGCCACTTCTCAAAGATTACAAATCACTGGAGAAACCAATTAAACCACAATAAAGAAGCCCATGCTGATCAGTTTGGCCATATATTATAGACTGCAGAGTCCCCCAAGCATTCTGGTTTTATGCACATCCCCATAATCATGTTCCTGGCCAGAATATAAAAAGAGACATTAATGGGACAGTTGATAAAATTTAAAGTTTTATATATGGGATGGGTGGCTGTAGTAAAATGCTAATAATTGGCCCTCAGGATGAGAGCGGTTTGTACTTTTCTCATAACTTTTGTATACCTGTAAAATGATTTCAGAATACATGTTTTTGAAAAAATTAAACTCCAAAAATAAAAAATAAAAATTAAAGTCTTTGGAAGTAAAATAATAATGACAGTAATAACAACTCAAAAATAGTCTATCAACCAAACATGCCATAGTGATTTTATTTTCCAGCTTAAAATTTAAAAATAAATAAATAAATAAGTAGGTGACAGTATCTTTTTTTTTTTTTAGAGAGAGAGAGAGAGAGAGAGAGAATTTTAATATTTATTTATTTTTTAGCTTTTTGGCGGACACAACATCTTTGCTTGTATGTGGTGCTGAGGATGGAACCCGGGCCTCACGCATGCCAGGCGAGCGCGCTACCGCTTGAGCCACATCCCCAGCCCAGTATCTTTGTTTTTATTGTGATTCAAGTAACTCTCAGTGAGTGCAATACTTACTAAACATATGCATAAAGAGAAAAACGTACATTTAAGATATTTAAAAAGCGGGTCTTAATATAACTGTATTTTAAAAAATAACTTCTTGTGGTGTGGTACTTGAAATTGAACCTAGAAGTTCACTAAACTACATCTCCCACTTAGCCATTTATATTATTTATTTTGAGTCAGGGTCTCACAAATTTTCCTAAGCAGGACTTGAATTTGCAATCCTTCTGTCTGAGCCCCCCCCCCCCGAAGACAATGGAATTATAGACATGCACCAGGATGCCTGGCTACTATGTGTCATATTTTTAGGACATGTGTAATCAAAGCAGTGGCATGACAAAAAATATTTATTCTATTTTAATGGTTTCTGTACACCTGCCCAGTGATTTAGAAGAGATGTGGACCAGGTAGAGCAGTAACTGATGATATCTAGGAGGGAAGCAGCAGCAGCCTCTGAGCTGATGTCTTTGGTGCTGATACCTAGTACACATAGACTCACATCCCCAAGGACATCCAAAGCAGACCAAGGGGTCCTCTGAATAGTTGGTGTTTTCTTCTATAATCACCATCCAAATATGGGCTCCTTTTTTGGAGAAAAAGAAATCTGTCAAAATGGATGTTCAGTTGAGTGAAGAACAGATTATAGATTCAACCAATGAATAACAATGAATACTTATAATTTAAAAAGTTGTGATCTTTGTTGTTCCATTATCCCATTTTAACAAAACAGATCACTTTTCTATATAGCAAATATTTTCATGAATATTTTTTGCTCATACAAACACACAAATGCTAATTTGATAGGAAACATAACAGTTCCCTTACATCTGATATAATTTAAAGAAAAATTATATTTTCCATCTCATATCCAAAAAATAAACAGGAAATATTTGGATTACATTATGCGTTCTATTTGGATGCAGTTCTCATTTGTTAAATGTTCCATTAATTAGTCTATCAATAATAGCCATGTATTGTATTGTATTTATCTCCCCAATATCTCCACTGCATTTCATCTATGGACTTTCTTTCTTAATGTATTATTTGTTATTTTTAAAATGACAAACACAAGTTTTATATGTTCATCCTATAGACACATGGTTTCAAATATATGAACATGAAATCATTAAATCAAGTTAATTAACATATGCACCCACCCGACATACTTATAATTTTTATATGATAAGAACACTTAAAAATCTATTCTCTGAACATTTTTTAAGAATATATTGTTACTAACTGTAGTTATTATGGCATACATATGTCTGGAATTTCCTCCTCCTAACTGAACTCTTTTATCTGCAGCTCAACACCTACCTAACCACTGTTTTGCACCTCCCCAGTCCCTACTGACTACCATTCTCCTCTACTTTCATTGACATCATTTTCTTTTTTTTTTTTTTTTTTTAGATTCCACATATTGTTGTAGGGACAAATGAGGCAAGGCACTGAAGACAGCAGGAAACAGTTTTATTTGGCTGCAGCCAGGTTCAGAGGACACAGCTGCTGCTGTAGTCAATTAATCCCCTGAACCCCGAGTTCAGGTAGTTTCAGAGTTTTATACCCAGCATGCAAGGGGAGGGGCTCAGAAGTTCATAGTCTGCAGAAGTTCTCATAAAAGCAGCTTTTTCTTTCACTGTTTTGGGCAAGTTAACTCTTCAAGGACAACACCTGAGAAGCGGAGAGCTTCTTCCCCTTTTTTTCCCTCCCCCTGCCAGCTGTTACCATGGAGCCAAATTGGTAATTTATCTTAAAAATGTAGACATCTCTGTGAAGCCCAGCTGAAGGCCAGAGGTCCTATTTGTACATTTCTACAAATTACTATACTAGATACGTTTGTGAAAAACTAGTGAGGGATACCTGGAGTGCTGGTATCTTCTTGGCCAGTGGCCAATTAAAACAGGGTGACACAAAAATAGGAAGTTTATTTACATTGAATTCTTTTGCAGAGACTCTTGCTGACAGTCCTAAAATCAGCCATGGTGAAGATTTCTGGAGAAGGTCAATTAAGACTTTTCTGTGGAGTAAGGAGGTGCCACTTAAATATAAGTAAGGTCATGCACATTTGTCATTCTGTTAGACAATGTCTTACTTCTTTCTCAAAATTCATTTTGAATCCTAATCCTTTATTAGAACTCACAAGAGTATACCTTCAAAACTGTGACCTTTCTACCTTGGGGAGTATGCCATGATTTCAAAAAGTGTTCCATAAAACATTCTTGAGGTTTTTACATATATTCTATTTTTAATAAAGTTTAGAATGTACTATGTATTATTTCCCACTCTTGTACAGATTAAAAAGTCTGAAATGCCCTGAAGGATCACATGGAGTACTCATAAGGAATCTGAAGATTCTGACCTCATAGAAGCATTACATATGCCTGTCTTAAACCAGGTGTCACTAAATGTGCTTGATAAGGAAGGTTGGCCCCGTCCTCAAAAATGTAGCTACATCTCTTGAACTGTATTTCAATTATCTCAATTTAAGAATAGCTGTATTATGGAATGTACATAACATGTATTGGTGATTTATTTATATACTATTTTATGATGTGTATTTGATTTGTTTTTGCATTCAGATGGTTGATTGCTCACTGATCTTCCTTTTTAAAATATTCATGAGGGTTTTGAATATTGTGTTATTTCTAGATTCTTCCCAAATCTAGGAAAGTTCATGGTAGGTTTCCAGCCTTTCTGACTTAGCCAAATCATTTATCCAACTATGAATTTAACAAATATAAAAACATTCATTAGTGAAGATGCAGAAAGCCTACAGAAAAAAAAAACTAATGGTATATTTAATTAATAAAATAATCTTTCATATTTTAAGATGTGTTCATGTTTTTGCTAAAGCTACTTCCATGTATAATTTATTTTTAACAAATCCTCAATGACAAATAGCAAGACTCTCATTAGAAATTTACATATACATGATGACTTTAAGATTTGAACTTTCCATGGTAAAAAGAATAAGAAAAATTTTCAAATCTTCTTTGAATAATATGATAATGAGTTTTTCATAGTTACATTAAAAGTAACTAAGTGAAAATGTTTACTTTGGAATGTCAACATTTAACAAATTTCAACACAACTGTCACATCCTCAAGTTTAAATTCTGATTTATCTCTCTTGGGTAGAACTCACTATTCACAAGGTAAAGTAAGATGACAAATTTGTGGAGTATTTGGCAAGCAATAATGGTGCAGGTATTAGCCCTTTATAAAATTTGTACATTTTTAATAGCATGCCAAAAGCATTTTCAATGTTTTTCATTAGATATATTGATTTCCAGGTACCTGCTTAATAGTATGATTCCATAATGATTTGGTCTAAAACATCACACACATTTCAAAATTCCCTGAATTAATTAACCTCCTATCCCCTAGCTGATGCACCATTTGCACAAAAACATATCTTGAAGGCAATTTATATGCAGGCTCAGTAATGCAGAGACTGAAGCAATTATCCCAGTTAGTTAACAACATTGATTAAATTCACCTTCAAGTTGCTCATTTCAACAAGTCATGTGACAAAAGTACACAGACAAAGAGTTAAGTTGAAATCATAGTTTCTTTCATTCATTAGGTAGTGCTCTTCTTCCTTCTTGGAAACAGAACTCAACTGAGAGATTATGACTGAAACTGAGAAAAAGCCTTCCATTCACATAAAAGAGTGATTCCCACATTTTGATGTTCCTGAGAATCACCTGGAAAACTTATTTAAATAGAGCGTGCTCATAAGGAATCTAAAGATGCTGATCTCATAGAAGTATTGCATAGTCAAGTGGTTACCAGAGGCTCAGGAAAGTAGGAGGTAGGAGGGATTGGGAGAGATTGGATAATGGGTGCAGTATGGTTAGATAGCAGGAATAAGTTCTGGTGTTCTATTGCCCAAGACTGACCATCATTAATAATGTTGTAGTCCATATTTTAAAATACCACAAAGAAATGATAAATAAATAGGTTACGGATGTGATAAATATCCTGATTAGCCACATAATGTATATATGTATTGAAATATCACAATTCAGCCCATGAATATCTACCTTTATTTAATCTTTATGTGTTAAATATATTTTTTTAAAAAAAAAAGAGTGTTAAGGCCCACCCATTGCATTTTTGGTTGCATAGGTCTAGAACAGGGCCTGAGACTGTTTCTAGCAAGTTCCCAGGTAATGGTGACAATGCAGAACACTGCCAGGACAGAATTACTACATTCTGAGTAAGTGGTAGTTATGAAATGCCCCCTCTTCAAAGCAAATCCTTTATCCTGGACACCATCTATGAACTGACCAGCTCTATTAGATATTAATTAAGTTTCTGTCTTAATTAATTGCTTTCTTTAATAGTGTATATAAAGTATGGACTGAAATAACCTTTTGGCTGGATATGAAGCCTCAGAATATTTAGAATATTGAATGCTTTCTATTAGTTTCTTTATTAAATAAATTAATGTTTATTTTCAAAATAAACTATGTTTCAAAATAAACTATGTAGCACAGGTTCTCTGAATTGATTAGCACTGTTTATCAAATTAACATTTTCATTTGTCTATTTGACAGAAATAATCAACATAGTCTGTATCTACTTAAGAAAAGGGAAATAAATTCATAAATGAGTAGTGTTTATATGTGTGAAGACAGGCTAAGTCAGAAGTAAAGGCCCACCCAAGGATGATGACATGTTCTAAGTGGCACAGGAGAACCCTCCCTTTTTCACTAATTCTAGAATTACTCAGGTTTCTTTCATTTTGAGGTTGCACATAAAATATACAACATCCAAACCATTTTAAATTTCAAATGAACAAGCATTTTTTAGCATAAATAGGTCCCAGATGTTACATGGGACACACTTTACTAGAAATCATGTATTTAACTGAGCATCAATTTTAAGTGAGGTGTTAGTTGCTAAACCTGGAAAATGAATTTTAATTATAGTTGCACATGCGGAAGTATGACAGAAGAATAAGATTGTCTGTATCTAGTTACAAGTTTTTCTTTTTCTTTTCAAACTTACAGTTCTTTTTGTTGTGCAATTCATGGCATCATGTGATGTTTTATCAAGGAAACAAAACTCTTTTGAGCATTATTATCTTATAACATTTGTCAGAAAATTTGATCAAAAAAGTCCAAAAGTGAAAAGTTCTTAATATTCTCCTAAAACATTTGTGTAGGTGCAAAAAACAGAACAAGCGAGGAAATCTGGAAAGTCAAGTATGTCCAGCTACTGGAGGAGGAATGTGAAGGAAAAAGCTGGGGCAGATAATGTCAGGTTCTTTCTTCTCTGCCTTTGGTTTAAGCCTATGGTCACTAAGAACATTACAGCCCATGGAGTATTGGAGATACAGGCTAAAGATCAAGAAGTCAAGAGTGAAGCTGGAGATAAATATGCAAGGATTACTAGATTTTAATTTAAGCCACTTAACTGGTACCTTGGATAGATCATCCTCAAAGTTTGATGGTTTGACTTACACTTTTTTAACCTTACAATGGCATGAAAGCAATACACATTAAGTAGAACATGTACTTCAATTTTTGATCATTTTTGGGCTAGTGATAGGTGGTGTAATACTCTCTTGTAATACTGGGCAGCAGCAGCAAGACACAGTCCAGTCACCTTGCTATAAGGAGGGAGAACAATCTCTCTAACATGAACTGCTTGCTAAACTACAAGGTTTGGTGGGTTTGGTAGGTTTGGTGTATTAAATGCATTTTCACCTTGCAGTATTTTCAGCATATGTTGTGTGTTTATCAGGACAATACCTCATGCTAAATTAAAGAGTGCCAGAGTGCCAGTACTTCTTATCTTTGGGCTACTATAATCCAAAAAAAAACAAAAATAGATACAGTAACTAAACAGCAAGTATTTATTATTTCTCACAGTAGTTTTGGAGGCTGGAAAGGAAAAGATCAGAACACCCACAGATGTGTTGACTAGTAGCCGTTTCTTTCTGGTTGTAAAGGGCTATCTTACCTGATTTCCCACATGGTGAAAAGAAGAGTAAAAGCAAGCTATTGCTTCTCTTCTTGTTAGAACACTGATCTCAGTCATGGGAGTTCCACTATCATAACTGAATTACCTGCCAAAGGGCCTGTCTCTATTACATTAAGGGCAAGGATTTTGAATATTATCTTCAGGGGACACAATATTCAGTTGATAACATGTCTTATGGCTCTGCTCTTATCAGCCAGCACTACAATTTGCTAAATTGCAAACTATAGGTAATGAGATGTGCTTAACTGAACTCTCATACCTGTGTCTTGTTTTTCTTTTTTTTTATTTCAAATCACTGAAGGATTTTTTAGCTTTACATTGCAGTAGACAAGTTTGAATCAAAGATAAATAGGGAAAATAAAGAACAAATACAACTGCATATTTTTTAACAGTAGAGAGCAGGGAAGAACATTCAAGGATTAAAAATTTTCTAACCCATGTTTTCCTATTAAAAACAAGATTAGAAAGACTGAGGCAAAGTCATGTATCTTCTCACTCAATGGTGCCCATTAACACATCTTGTACATGGACCATACCCGCCCCCATTTTGGCTTGATGCCAAAGGAGATATATACATATAAATAAATACATACATATATATATATATATGTATGTATTTATTTATATGTATACATAAATATATATATATATATATAAACATATATACCATAGTCTATATGAAGTTTATGTAATTAAATTGACTAGTCAGTTCAAACAACCATTATAACAGGCAACTAGTTTGAATGTTTTCTGCTCCTTGAGCAGGTTAGGTCATTCGGTTACTGCAGATTGACTCAGCAGCCCATTGGTAGTGTTCATCTGAATCTACACTTTAAGTCTTTTATTCACTTTCTTAACCAAAAAAAAAAAGTTAACCAAATACTTTATCATTTCACAGTTAAGTTATAACCAAAATGAACTAAACAACTTAATAGTCAATATTCTTTAAATTTTAATATAGATTTAAAAGTTTCATACTAAGATTTCTTTTAAAAGTTTTTTGAAAGTCTTCTAGTATTTATATCTTGAATAATTGTGTAGGATGTACATAAGTTTAAAGAATTTTAAAATTATTAAAATGACAAGAATAGCAAGTAATTGCTTGTATTGTGTTTCAAGTTCTACTCATTAGACTTGATCTACATTTTGTCTAGTGACAGTTTCTCAGAATAAGGAATGTCTTATTTCACAGGTGGAGCAATTAATGAATGCTATGAATCACCTGATACTTTCATAATGTAAAATATGTGTTCAATTATTACCTCACCTAGTCAAATTCGAATAACAACTTACAAAAGATGTTCTTCATGAGTATTGCTCTATGAATTTTTGTATAAATTGAACATTTATCCTTGCCAAGAATAAAACATCAACTCTAAAGCATTTGTCCCACCATTTAACACCATAATAGCACCAGAGAAACTTCCCCAAATGTCACTAAAAGACACTGGAAGAACACAGGGGTGACCTCTTTCACCACTTATATTCAACATAGTTCTTGAAACTCTAGCCATAAAAATTAGGCAAAAGAAAGAAATGAAAGGGATAAAAGAGGAAAGGAAGAGCTCAAACTATCCCTATTTGCTGATAGCATGATTCTATATTTATAAGAAGCAAAAAACTCCACTAGAAAACTTCTAGAACTCATAAATGAATTCAGCAAAGTACCCAGATATAAAATTAACACATCTAAATCAATTGCATTCCTGTACACCAATGATGAATCAGCTGAAAGAGAAAGTAGGAAAACTGTCCCATTCGCATTAGCTTAAAAAAACAAAAAAAGACCTAGGAATCAATCTTACAAAAGAGGTGAAAGATCTCTACAATGAAAACACAGAACAGTAAGGAAAGAAATTTAAAAAGATCTTAGAAGATTGAAAGGTCTCCCATGTTCTAGAATAGGCAAAATTAATATTGTCAAAATGGCTATATTACCAAGAGAGTCATATAGATTTAATGTGATTCCTATTAAAATTCCAATGACATAATTCATAGACATAGTAAAAGCAGTGGTAAAATTCATTTGAAAAAAATAAGAAAGCCAGAATAGCAAAAACAATCCTTAGCAAGGATTGAAGCAGAACATCACAATACCAGACTTCAAATTATACTACACAGCTAAAGTAACAAAAACAGCATGATATTGGCACAAAAAACATACATTAAGACCCTTGGAACAGAGTGGAAGACACAGAGACAAACCCTCATAAGTACAGTTATCTCAAACGAGACAAAGGTACCATAAACATACATTGGAGAAAAAGATAGCTTCCTCAACAAAAGGTCCTGAGAAAACTGGAAATCATATGTAACAAAATAAAATTTAACCCCTGTCTCTCACCCTGTCCAAAACTTAATTCACAGAGAATCAAGGACCTAGGTATTCGACCAGAGACCCAGCACTTACTAAAAGAATATGCAAGCTCAATTCTCCAGCATGTTGGCTTAGGAAGTGACTTCCTCAACAAGACTCCTAAAGTGCAAGAATCAATAAATGGGATGGAATCAAACTAAAAAGTTTCTTCATAGCAAAGCAAATAATTAAGAATGTGAAGAGAGCCTACAGAATGGGGGAAAAATCTTTGTCACCTGTACCTCAGATAAAGCATTAATCTCTAGAATATATAATGAACTCAAAAAATTAACACCCCCCAAAAAACAATCCAATCAAAAAATGGACAAAGGAACTGAACAAACCTTTCACAGAAGAAAAAACATGCATGTTTAATAAATATCTGAAAAAAATTCCAACATCTCTAGCAATTATAGAAATACAAATTAAAACAACACTGAGATTCCATCTCACTCCAGACAGAATGGCAACAATCAAGAATACAACTAACAATAAATATTGGTGAGAATGTGGGGGAAAATGTTCATTCAGACATTGCTGGTGGACTACAAATCGGTGCAACACTACAGAAAGCAGTATGAAAATTTCTCAGAAAACTGGAAATGGAACCACTATTTGACCCAGCTATCCCAGTTTATACCCAAAAGACTTAAAATCAGCATAATACAGTGACACAGTCACATCAATGTTTATAGCAGCTCAATTCACAACAACCAAGCTCTAGAACCAACCTAGAGGCCCTTCAACAGATGAATGGATAAAGAAAATGTGGTATATATACACAATAGAATAGTGCTTTTAAAAAATGACTTTATGATATTTTGCAGAAAATGGATGTATCTGGAAACTATTGTGCTAAGCAAAATAAACCAATCCCCAAACTGAAGGTTGAATGTTCTCTTTAATATATGGATGCTAACACACAACAAGGGTGGGGTGGGATAACAGAATTTCAGTAGATTGGACAAAGGGGAATGGACAAAGGGGAGGAAGGTTAGGAATAGGAAATACAGTATCATAAATCTGACTTAACTTTCCTATGTACGTATCTAAATACATCACAGTGAATCACCACATCATGTACAACCACAAGGTGAGAATCCTAATTAAAATAAGATGTACTCCATGTTTTTACAAATATGGCAAAATATACTCTATTGTTATGTATAACTAAAAATAACAAATAAAACTAAGAAAAGAATTTAATGAAAATTAATGTAGCCAGAACCATTTAAGAAAAGTTTCATTTTCTTAGCGGTGACATTTGTAATTGGTAACAATAAGACATTTATATATAAATGCTACTGCTAAAAATTTAACATAAATACTGTAACACAAAGGTAATCACAATAAAATTTGTCATTAAAGTACTGCATTATCTTTCTGTATATTTGAATTTAAAACAACTATATAATTCAAAAGCAAACTATGACTTAATGTTATAAAAAATAAAATAGTTAAGGTATATGTAAGTTTCTAACATCCTGGACACCTTGTCAACAGACTTTTAAGATATGGATTTTCTATTCAGGGAATATTCAGTCTGGTAGGATTGATAACACTTGTAAATAGATAATTATAATCAGGAGGAAAGTGAAATGTATACAAGAGAGTTTGATACAGTAGGATGGGAATTTGCTAGTCAGGCATCAGGAGAGTTGGGATACAATGAACATTATCAATAATTAGGTATGCCTCTGGCTAGTAAATATGTTCCCTCTCTGAGATACTATATTCTCTCTTGTAAAGTTAGTGGGTGCTATGGACTGAATTTTGTCTCCCCCAAATTTCATGCATTAAAGCTCTAATCCTCCATATGATGGTATTTTAAAGGAGAGTCTTTGAGAGCTCATTTGGCTTGATTGAGGTCATGAGGTATAAGCCACATGATGGATTGAATTAATGACTTCGTAAGAAGGGGAAGGAAGACAAGGGTTCATCTACTCCTTCTGTCTCTTTCTCCCTCTCCGTCCCTCTCCACCTTCCATCCATGGGAGGACACATCACTGGGGAACTGAATATCCATCTTGAACTTTGGAACCTTCCGAATTATGAGGAATAAGTTGCTCACATGTAATCAAGTCTGCAGTGTTCTATTCTAGCAGCCTGAGAAAACGAATGTGGGGAGAAATTCAAAGAAGCTAATTGGTTCCGCTTATGGGTCATACCTTTCAGGTTGACGTCAAACAATTTCCTTTCATAACTCTTGAACAACCTAAGATCCTGTAAGTGAATAAAAATTAAGCTATATTCTAAAAAAAAAGATATTATGAAATGTATGAGTGAACTTTTCCTTGCTGTTGTGACAAATATAAGGAGGAAAACATTTAGAGAAGGAAAAATGTATTCAGTTCTCAGTTTCAGAGGTTTTAGTTCATGGTCAGCTGGCTACTTCCCTGAGCCTGAGGCGAGGCACAACATCATGGTGGAAGGGCATGTTAGAGGAAATTTGCTCAGATCATGGCAGCCAGGAAGCAAAGACAGAGCAGAAGAGACCAAGGACAAAATTATCCTTCCAGGAAAAGCCCCCAGTGACCTACCTCCTCCTATGTGGCCCCACTTCTTTGAGTTTTCACCAGCTTTACATAATACTGAAGCAGTGCTTGTCATTGAGTAGCAGCCTAGGAAGACTGGAGCCCAGGTGGCGAGCATGGTTATAGGTCACAGGGCCAGGGCCTGAGGCACTATGACCCAGGGTTAAGCAAATCAGGTTGTGTGGATCCATTGCCTGGCAGTGGCCTGGACCAGCCCAATAAACAGAGAAAACACAACTGGGCGTCAGATTCAAATGGAGATTGCAGAGCCCACCAATAGTATTGCTGATCTCCAAAACCAGATTAACATAAATTTGGACCTATAACATTAAACTAAGGGCTAGATAAACCTGTACACTAGCACATTCAAGCAGCAACCCCTGTCTGGTCTCCTCTTGCCCTGAAAGAGATGTATCTTTTCTTCTCACTTGAATAAATCCTACTCTTTCACACTCACTCTTCCTCATCTGTGGATTTCATTCTTTGAATTCACAAGACAAGCACCCAGAAAGAAGAAATTAGCAGTTGAGCTGCTGGGGTCTGTTGCAACACTGAAGGGCATGGCTCACCATTAAGACCTGCAACACAACACTTCATGGTAGTGGGAAACAATCCAGCATTGCTGGCTGTGAGCCTCAGAGCTGACACTGGCAGGCATCCCCTGCTCCGATTAGCTGATAATACTAAAATGGGCTTGCTCAGTTGCACAGGCCTGCAGCTTATGCAGAGCCTACCTGCCAGAAGAAGCAGAGAAACTCCAGTTTTAATGCTACTGAATAATGAATCTATCAATGGATGAATCCACTAATGAGGTCAAAGCCTTTGTGATTCCAATCACACTGCAAAAGTTCCACCTCCGAATATTGCTGCATTGGGGACCAAACCTTCAACATATGAGCCACTAGAGGATAGTTCATATTCCAACTATAAACAGATAGTATTTTCTTTAGTGCCAGATATCCCTATTTCTTCTTGTAGAACCTAACATTTAAGCAGAGGTAGGAGCAAACATGTTTTCTGATAGAATAGTTTATGTATGTATGTGTGTGTATATATATATATAGATGTATATATAGATAGATAGATAGATAGATAGATGTATATATGTATAAAATATGTTCTAACTTTGCCTTAGTAGAATGACTCGAATTAAAACTATGCCAATGATTTTTCACCTAAATATAAATAGATGTTTAAGAAAAAAAAAAGCTAATGCTGTTTGGCATGTATTCTTCAGTTTGAGATTTATATATATCTTGCAAAAAAAATAGATGCACTGCAGAGCAGATCATAACGACCACCATTAGTTTCTCTGTTTCCTATTAAACCCACATTTTTGACACAAGTAATGAAACAGAAAAAAATTAATGAATGAGCTTTTTTTGATGCTGATCTCATAATTTTTTTTAATTCTCCTTTGGAGACAAACAATAATAAGTGATGGAAGTTTTATTTAAAAATAAAAGAAAACCTGAAAGGAATGTTTTCTGGAAAAGCTTATGATTTATATTAAGAAACATTTTTCCATGACTTTTTTTAAAATTAAAATTCTCTAGACACAATAGATATGTCCTTCAGAACATTCTTTAAACTTTGTGTTTTATTTTATAAAATCTCATAATTGCTTCATGTTTAAATGAATTTACATGTAGGTAAATGTAGACTTAGAGATCTGCCCTCAGCTAGTTTCAAGAAAAAAATACCAGGTGGACATGTAGACATAGATATGAGCCCTTCGATAATCAGGCAGGAGGATTAAGTAGGGAAGTATTTGGAGATAAAGGATTAGATTATTTAAAACTGTAAAGTCATGATTTTTATATAGATGTGCAGGCAATCAATGTAACAAGCACTTCTCTCTTGAGAAAACTGTGTCTGAGAAGCTATTCAGCCTCCAGCACCAACTCCCAAAGATGAGAGATCAGTCACTGCAAGCTGAGGGAGTCTTGGAAACTTTGGTGCTGACAATTTTCCAGGGCCAGTGATGCCGAAACTGCCCTCCAGGGGAGAGTTGACAGTAAAGATGTGCTACTAGTAATGGAACTTTAACTAACTGATGAAATTATCCCTGACTCAGAAATGAAGCCCAGAATTTATGATAATGTCAGATTGATTTTACCAATAACACCTGGACTAGAGATAGAACAGTAGGGAGAGGAGAACTAAAATATTTGGCAAGCTTTTAAGTAAATATAATATGGCACTTTTAACTTGAATCTCTTTGGAACATTAAAATTACCAGATCCCAGGAAACTCATAACTGTGTGGAGTTTTTATTTAAATTCGGAATATTTTATATCATTGGCATTTTACTCTTGGAGAACTTTTATATTACGCTTTACTCTCACTGTGAATCCTCTAATGGATTTAGTGTATAACATGGCTGCAAAAGAGATTGAATCGAGTAAATTTTATTCTGTGGACAAAGAGTACTTTTGGAATTAATAAATATAAAAAAATTTCTTTACCTCTTGTTGGAAAAAGACAAAATTCCTTTTGTTGGTGTTCTAGAAACATATGAAGAAGTAAAAGTATTGAGTTTAGAGGCATTTCCACAGGAATGTACAATAACTACCTTGTAAGACATCTATCTATCTGTATATTTGATGGGTACCCAGGCCTCATTCATAGTAAACAGCAAAGACAAAGGGCTACAAGAATACAATCAGAGAGGATGTCAGGAGAGAACACTGTGCCCTTATCCTCATGCATAACTTTACTTCTCTCCACCCTTATTTGGTGGAGCGAATCCCCCGCAGCAGAGTGATACTTGCATGGTTTATGATGTTGGGAGAATGAACTTCACAATGGAGGATTGGAATCCTCTTTGAGGGTTTTGCCTCTGGAAGAGGAAGAATCATTTTTTCCTGGTCCCTTTCTAGGTTGTCTGCCTAGTGGAATCCTATAAAGTAGACAGATAAAAGACAGATTAAGAAGAGAAAACTAAGAAACAATTTATGCTTATACATGGTGATAGAGATACTAATTCAAAGGGTTGATTAGAACATGAACTTATATAGAATCTAAGCAAAGGAATGAATAATGCTTGACACCACTGAAGAAAAGGATTTCGAGTCTCTAGTTAAGCAAATTGTGAGAAAAGCAACTATATGACAAAGTAATAGTAGAAAAAGGCCATTTGGTAAATTTGTTATGTAATTTCTTTTGGCTGCCTTCAGGCTCATAGGGTCTACAGTTATCTACAGTGATTAATTTTGTTCTTTTCTGTAGATAACGGTGATAATACTTTGGCAAATTTAGTAGCCTGCCATTAGGCAAAGAAGAAGAGTCTAGAGAGCTTGTCTTGTATTTGCTACTTTTTAATTTCCTTCAGCTCAAAATAATTCCTTAGGTCAAAGCAGCATATTTTGGAGTCATATAACACATCTGCTTCCCTTAACCTCTATAAGACTGGTATCTATTTCAGTTTTCTTTGTTCTGCATGCAAGTTTTACAGGGGTTTGATAATACCCTTAAATCTCTAAAATCCTCAAATGTTGCCTGTGACTGGGGAAGGTCAATGTAATTTTTGTCCACTGATATTCAGGTATAAATTTCATCCAGAAACACAACAAATTTAGTAATAAGCCTCACATTTTCATTTTCATCTCTCTGATTTCCACATCTATTTCACAATAATTTAGGACTTGGATGAGGAAAGGGGCCATACATAGAAACTCAGAACACAACACCATTTATGATAGTAGCACATGCATAAACATGCTGGAGCTGACCTTTCCTTATTTTTCCTTTAAAATATTCTTTTCTATTTTTGCTACATAGTCAAGTTTTCTTTATTCATTCTTACTGTTTCTGGGAAGTGTTATCACTGCTATGAACATTTGTGTGACTTTCCCAAGTGTTCCCTTTTCAGTCATTTCCTAACGTTGCTGTATTTATATTTATTATATTATTTCACGTTATAACATATGTATTATATGTTCTACTATATATCTTAAATATTATGTTATACATTGCATTAATAACCATATTCCTTTGAAATGGTATATTTTCACATGTTATTACTTCTTTATTGTCATAGTTATTGTTTTATTTATCTTGCTAGCACAAATCCAAGATCCAAAACAGGAATTCATGAAATGAGTATATTTCCCCCAATTTTAGTAATTCTTCCCTATGCAGCTTTTACTTCCAGGCATTTTCAGCAGGTTTCTGAAAAACACTATCCAAAGGTTTGGTAAACACAATGGATTTGCCTCTGGGTGAGTGCAAAGCCTATAAGCACCACAAGGAGATAATGGAGTGGAGAAAGAGGTTTATTACTTGCAAAAATTAAGGAGAGCGCTGGAGTTAATTTGCATAGCAGTGTTCTCCCCAAAAGTGAAGGGCTTCAATTGGGGAAACATGCATATTTATATAGGGAAGACTTATCAGCACATGTAGAAGTGGGCACATTCCTGAATATGCTCCTTTAGAGACCATGATCACATGATTCAAAAAAGTGGTGGGCATGAATCAAAAAAGTGGTGGGCGTGAATGCTTCTGGATAGAGAATACAGGTTTCTAATGAACAAAGCCAGCTCCACATTCACACAGGAAGCCAAGCTAAGGAGGCTGCCTGGATCCCGACTGGCCATGGGATGCCCAGATAAATGTAAAAAGGAAAGATGAATTTAATGCAGTTCTGTTAAGCTGGAGAAGCTAAAATTGTTTCCATGGAAGCTTGATAATATATAACTAGAAAAGAGAGCTGTTTTACAGTCTAACATCAGAAATTGTTGATGTAGTGTATAATTATTATAATTTTTCCATTTTACAAGTTGCTTACCATTTTAGAGCTAATGAGCATATGGCACGTAGAGCTCATATATCATTTTTGTAATTCCAGATTCAGCTTTTCTAATGACAGTGCTAGATCCTGGCCCTATGCTTTCATTTTTTAAAAAAAAATAATCACTGCTGATTCACAGTTATATTTTCTATTCTCAGTTTCAAAAGTGCAGAAAAATGTAACATAAATTTGCATTTTTGGATAAGAAATTTTAAAATTATACCTTATGAACTTATTGTTCCATAGCATAAAGCTGTAGATGGAAGGTTATTGATAAAATGTTTTATTGAAATGCTTCCAATATGCACAAAGACTGAATATTTATTTTAATTAACATTGTCTATTAGTCTATGTTACCCCTACACAGGCAAATAGATTTGGGTTTGCTTACAGATTTTAATAATCCATCTCATGAAAACATAAGCAGATAAAATTAAAGTGATTATCTAAGATAAACTGATTTGATATTTTATGCAAAAATGTTGTAATGGGTCACAGTGCACACAGGTAACACATTGACTCCTAGATAAATAAAGCATAGGAAAATCATTACATTGTCCCTTGTATTTTAATTCTGTAACAGAATGTGTTCTATAATATTGTAATAATAATTAACTGTTTTTCCATTTTAAAGCCAAGGAAAGATCTTCTTAACTGTGGTGAATTTACTTCTTAACAACCTGATCTTTAAAGTGGGTAAATTATTACTAATTAAATAACATCCGATTTCCAATGTTGTAATAAAATATTACAAACTGTATTCCTCATGGCAAAGTTACTCTATTAACAAGAAAATACAGGACTCAGAATCACATTCTATTTCACATTTCTGATAAGAAACTTTTTCATCTGAAAAAAACTGGAAGAAAAATACTTTACCTTGTTTATGATTGTTGGCCCGAACTAAATGGTAGTAAGTCTATTCCTCAAAATAAATGTTTCCCAATGTCATTTACTAAACACTAAAAATGTTTTAGTTTCTTTGAATTTTTAGTCTCCCACACACTAACCGATTGGGTGAGGAAAGTTTTCATCTTAAATGAGAAATGATCACAGTTTTTATCTAACAACTTCAAATTTTGAAACTATCCTTAAAATTGCAGTAGTGATCATTAGTGATATATATATATATATTTTTTTTCTGGTGCTTCTGTGTCCCAGGCAATATGTGAGGTAGAAGGGATATAACTGTAATGAAGACATAAACACATGCATAGTCCAGATTCCTTGGATATTATATTTATTATTTGTTATATAAGTTGTAAAAAAGAAGAATGCAATTAGGGAATAATGTGGCTATTCTTCCTTTAGGAAGGTGATTTGGAAGCCATTTCCCGTGGAGGAAAAATTCTGTGGAAGACTGAACAACTGAGAAGAACACAGCCAAAGAAATCTGGGGAGAGGAGCAATGTGGGAAGCCATTCTCACACGTGATCGGGTGCCTCCCGTTGAGGGTCTAAGGCACTTTGGCATAAGTCGAAGTTTTTCCCGGCCCTCTCCTGATGAGAGAGCCCATCCGTGTGGGGGTGTGCCTGACCACTGACCCCGGGGACCCAATCGCTGACCCTGACCTTGGAGTGCAGCCCCCCCTCAACCTTCATTGGATGGAATTCTCCCCTGAATCTCTGGTTCCCTAATAAAAGGCTACTCCCCGGCGTGCTCGCTCTCTCTCTCCTGCTAGCCCTGAGTAATCCTTGCTGCCCTGCTGGGCGGCTAGAGGAGCGAACCAGAGAGGGGAGCCGTCTCGGACCTAGCAATAGAATTAAGGTAATTGAGTCTTGTGTTTTTATTTCGATCTCGTCTAACTAACTTTATGCCTAGAACCTCATTAATGAAACCACTGCGCAGGCCGCGTGGTAGAGAGCAATCCATAAACCAGAGTATCCCTTGGTTTGATGTGAAGAACTTAAGAGAAATTCAGTTTAGCTGAGAGTAAATGATGACTGATGATGCTGGAGATGTACACAAGAGTTTGCATTTTATTTCAAGTAGAATAAGGGAACATTGAGAGGTTTGTAAGCCTGAAAGGCAAATTGCAAATTTATGTTTTTTTTTTTTTTTTTTCAAAGTCACTCCAGTTGCTATGCTGGTATTGAAGAGTTAGAGAATGGAGACACACTTTTTAAAGGAAATCAGAATAGTCAACCCAAAATATGTCTCTTTGACAAAAGTTATTTTGAGTTGAGCTTGATAAAGAAGCAGTAAGTGGAGGAGAGGCTCTCTCTGTCTCCATGTTTTCTGCCTAAAGACAGGGTATAAATGCTTCTTCACTGGACATGACTCCGAAATTTTCCATCCAGAGATGGCACCAGGGAAATATGCAAACATGACCCATTAGTTTTCTCTAATGTATTTACATTACAATTTACCACCCTTGGCAGCCAAAACCAGCTCCTTTTGTCCTATCATTTTCCAGATTTATTGTTCTTTGTTAACGATGCTAGGTAAGCCAGGTTTCTAAGAATTTGCTTTGAGTTACTTTTCACTGAGGTTTCTCCCATATCATATGCACTGCATACATTAATATATGTGTTTATTTTTCCCTTCTTAAACTGTTTTTTTTTTTTTTTTTTGGTCACAATTTTGCCCCAACTAAAAACTCATGGGTGTTGAGAAAACAATATGTTTTCCTCTTGAAACTTTCAGAGCTGTTTCAGTAAAGTAAGAAAATCTGATGGTGAATTTGAACAGAGTACTAGAGAAGTTGGTAAGAGATAATCAATAATGCAACTGTGATGATAAGAGTAATAATATGACAAAGACATTGAGGATATTTAAGAATGATTGCAATGCTCTATGTGAAATCAAAGTTAGAAAAAGAAGGAAGTGATAAGATACCTGAATTATCATGAAAATATGCAAAAGATAATGGCTTGAAAACTTCAATGAAATTAACTAATTGTGATAGTCTATTTCTTAAGGAATTATATGAAAACTAGGAAGTTCTGGTTGGGAAGCCAATCTTCAGAAACAAAATTTTGATGGTGGCCCAAAATATGGAGATGATAAACCCAGAAGTTGTCATGGTGGTAGATAAATAAATTGGAGGGAAGATAAAGACAATGAAAGAAGACATGGAGCAACATCTGATCCTTGAAAAAGGTGCTAAAAACATACACTAGAGAAAAGACAGCCATTTTAACACATATTGCCGGGGAAACTGGTTATCCATATGAAAAGAATGAAACTAGATTCCATCTCTCAGCTTGTACAAAATCAACTCAAAATGGATCAAAGACATAGGAATTAGACCAGAAACTCTGCAACTCCTAGAAGAAAATATAGGGTAAGTGTTTCAGAATATGGGCACAGGAAATAGCTTTCTAAATATGACTCCTAAAGATCAAAAAATAATGCCATGAGTTAATAAATAGATGGCATCAAAGTGAAAAGCTTCCACGAAACAAAGGAAACAATGAAGAATGAAAAGAGAGAACCTACAGAATGGGAGAAAATCTTTGCTAACTACATTTCTGACAGAGGATTAAAATTTAGAACATATAAAAGACTCAAAAAACTTTACTGCAAAAAAAAAAATCAAATAACCTAATTAATAAATGGGCAGATGAATGAAATAGACACTTTTCAAAAGAAATGCAAATGACCAAGAAATATATGAAAAAATGTTCAACATCATTAGCAATTAGGGAAATGTAAATCAAAACTACATTGATATTTCATCAATGATACAAATAATAATAAATGTCGGAGAGGATGTGGAGCAAAATGAACACTTTTGCACTGTTTGTAGTATTGTAAATGACTACAACCACTATGGAAATCAGTATGGAATTCTCTCAAAAGACTAAACATGGAATCACCATGACCAACATATATCACTCCTTGGTATTTGTCCGAAATAATTAGTCATCATACCACAGTGATAAATGCATACCGTGGATTGATGTAGATATACTAAAGACAATTTCTTACATTCTTTGTTCTTTGAATTACAGTGATGAAAGTTAGCTCAATAATTTATCAAAGCAAAGAAAATAATCTGAGAAGTTGTGTAATATTGATATTACACAACAGGAAGACTTTGACTGAAACCTTGGTTAAAATAGGAATAGCATCTTTTAATTCTAGCTGTCAAGCTAAGGAAGCCATCTATCTAAGAGCATTGTTGTGTTAGTTCATGACTTAAAAGCTTGTGGGGGAACCCTCTGTCACTCTTAATGCTTTATGATTGCTAAAATCTGTAATTAAGTGAAGAACTACTAGTGTTTTGGGGAGAAGATGGCCAGCGTCTCATTGGTGGGTTCTTCTGCCCAGAGGAATCCAAGCCACCCTAAGTGGCCATCCTAAATCCCATGTTCATAGAAGCACAATTCACAATAGCCAAACTATGGACAGCTTTGGTGTCCATTAATGGATGAATGAATCCAGAAAATGTGTTGTATATTATGGAGTTTTATTCAGCCATGAAGGAAAATGAAATTATATCACTTGAAAGAAAATGGATGGAACTAGGGAGTATTATGTTAAGCAAAAAATAAGGCAAACTCAGAAGGTAAAAGGACCTATGTTTTCTTTCATGTGTGGCAGCTAGAGAGGAAATGGGAAAAGAAGAGTGGGGGCAAATATCATGAGAATCAAAGGGATATCAGTAGAGGAAAGGGACCAAGGGGTGGGAGGTAGGAAGTAATATTGGCCAAATTATATTGCTATACTGTGTGCATATACAAACATATAACAACAAATCCCATCATCATGTGCAATTATACTCTATCAATCTAAAAAAAATACTTGAAAAAAAAGAAAGAGACCAAGAGACCATGGTGTTAGGTAATTAATCTCTCTGGGGTGGAATTTGTAATGATTAATGACAGATAGTGGCAGAGAAGAGGATGAAGTCTTCAGTGAGTTGGAAGAAGCGACCAAAATGTTAAAAGCATAGGTTACTGGACATTTAAATTGAGTCATTCAGCTTTAAAAGCAATTTAGAAGTTGAGGCTATAAACAAAAGTATAATGGTTCATTGAAGTACTATAAAACAAAGCAATCTCCCCATTTTAAAAGTAGAAATGACTATAGTTGACTTGAGTTTATACAAATTAAAGCATAATTATTTTGAACTCAACATGATGACGTCTTTTCAAAGCCTTAGAAAGAAAATGATAGAAATACACAGAGCATTACCACTACAAAAGTAAGTTTGACCCCAAAATATCTTCCCAGAATGATTTTTATTCTAGTTTTGTCTTTATGAGCAGTTGTAAATGATACACAATTCTTTGGAAATGAATATATTGTACAAAACATAATTTCACAATTACTCACTGTGCTTTATTAATGTAAGGGAAAATATGAAATCAACATTTTCCTTAATAAAGAAAAAAATATATTGTGCAAAGGCAAAGATTGCTTCAGTTTTGATTCTTGCCAAATAAGGTAGTTAACACATACAAACAAGTAGCTATTATTTTTTCATTTACCATAATAAATATGGATAAAAGAAAACAGATGTCTTTGGAAAGGCTATGATATATTAATAGTGGATCCAAAATCAAAGATGTCCTCTAGCATTTCTAGTCTGAAATAAAAGTAATCAGAGTGAAATTATCATGGAAAATTCTAGAAGCCCAGGAACTTTAGGAAGTTCAAATTATGGAGGAATGGACAGTGTTAGCATCAACTCTGGGCCAGGCATGTTTCTGCTCTGAGAACACAGCCTCCTGAGCTAAACTTTTCCTCTATTGTTCATTTTTTTCTGTTCCTTTCTAAATATTGACCAAAAAAGTTAGAGTTACAAAACAAAACGTGCAATCAAAAATATGTTTTCATTGCTTACTTTCCACTCATTCAATCCTAAGCAAAAGGATAGTGATTATTTTTGATATTTGAACAACACACTGCTAAGAAAAATACTTACAATATGGCACAGTAACACTGAATGTCCAATTTTTATTTCCACAGATTTATATTCTCACTGAAGAGATTTAGTCATTTGTTGGCATTCTATGATCATTTAGATTTTATTTCATCTTTCTTCTTCCCTGCAGACATGGATTGATGTAGATATAGCAAAAGACAATTTCTTACATTCTTTGTTCTTTGAATTACAGTGATGAAAGTTAGCTCAAAAATTTATCAAAGCAAAGAAAATATACTGAGAAATTGTGTAATAAAAACAGGAAGACTTTGACTGAAACTTTGGTTAAAATAGGAATGGTATCTTTTAATTCTAGCTGTCAAGCTGTAGAAGCCATCTGTCACTCTTAATGCTTTATGATTGCTAAAATCTATAATTACCTGAAGAACTACTAGTGTTTTGGGGAGAAGGTGGCCAGCGTCTCATTGGTGGGTTCTTCTGCCCAGAGGAAATCCAAGCCACCCTAAGAGGCCATCCTAAATCCTAATATCTCAAATAATTAATCTACCCTAAATCTTAATATCTCAAAAAAATTAACAAATAATAAAACACAAACACTCAGAAATGCATTTACAAAAGTGAAGCCCTGATAGATCTAGTCCACATGGGTTCTTGGACTAGACAAAGACAAAATGGATCTGGTGGTTTATTTAAGAGGGTACATCAAAGGCAGAGGTAAGGTTTCAAGGGTGGAGTTTTGTTTTGTGATATCTTGTAGTCAGCGGGTTGATTGACATATTGACAGGTCACACCCATCTCAGGTGCTGCGTGGGATCTTACGAAGAGTTTGAGGGGGAAGTTCACCTACATCAGGTGGTCAGTCCCTATGGGGAGTGCCCCAGGGAGTCCCAATGTCAGACTTATCTCCTCAGGAGGCTGCTGTGCTCTACATAGTCCACACACAACCCACAGATGGCTCATGACACTAGTGCTCTTTTGTTTTGAGTAAATAGGTCACAAAAAGTAATATGAAATTAATTTGACAGAGTCCAGAAAATAGGAAGCTTGCCATAGCAATTAAAATATTCTGCATCAGACAAAATTAAAGTTTTCTTTCCCACTTATATGATGTGTAATTTTGAAACATTCAGCTAATTTCTATAAGTTCAAATTCTTCATTTGTAAACATAGAGATCAACATCATAAAGTGATGATCAAATAGGTATCATATATCAAATACTTAACAACTTGTATGCAGTAAACCTCAATAAATTATACATATATACGTATGTGCATTCATAAATCTAATTATATGCACACATGTGAATGTACTCTATGACTAGATGAATATTCAAGATATGTTTTCATTAGAGTTGGTATTGCCAAACATTATTCTCCTAAGGAGTTTATTCCATTAAAAATTCAACCACAAAACTCAAGTATAGAGAGCTATTTCTTAAGTTAATATATCATATATACTATAGTCTATCTTATGATTTTCATAAACTCAGTTAAAATTTAGTAAACATAATTTAATTTGTGAGGTGAAAACTTGTGAATCTAACCTCATACCTTTTTGCATCTACTTTGCTTCATGTCATTCATACTGTACATTTATATGTCCCTAGGTCTCAACAAAATATAGACATGCCTACCAAACCACCCTAAATTACTCTCAATGTAATTTTAAAAGTATACCCTAATATTGCCTTAACGAGACTGTCTCAATTACCACAGTAGCTCACTGTGCAGCTCATAGATAAAAGGAATTTGACTCAATTGTCTCAAAATTTAGTTCATGTGGGAATTGTGTATATCTAGGTCACTGATAATTTTCTAGAAATGTTTTCTGTAAATTTGTAAGTTCATATACTCACCATTTCTGCCAATTACTTGCAGTTCTCTAGATATAATTTTAAAAGTAGCTACTCTACTCCATGAGCAGTTTTCTAAAGAAGTTAACTATTCATGCAAGTCTGTATATGAGATGAGTGTTACTATGATTTTTTTATTTTTTTCCCTAGAGAACAGATGCAACATATCCTACAAGTAAACCAAATAAATCCTTCCAGTACCTGTGTTTCACATAATAAAATTAGACAAACACATAATATTTTTATTATCTTAAAATAAGTTATGTGCTGCATAAATTATTTTTAGAATAATTTTTAAATAATAATTATTTCTACACAGTGTATTATTTTCCTGTCTGCATTGTAGTGGTTTCCAAATCTGGTATTGAGAAAGTGCTCGCCTTAACTATAATCTCCAAAGTATAAATAAAGTAAGAATTCAGCACTAAGATTTGAAAATAATAAGAAATCATAAGTGTTATTGAAAACATTTTGATATAAAAACACTCACACTTTCCCCATATCATGTTTCTGAAATTCTTTTCACAGGCAAAATTTTCATGTTTCTGTGTATTGACATAAAGCATTTGGCACTAAAAGAAAATAGCAGATCTAAGAAACTTAAATTTACAACACTGAAAATAAAAAAGTGCAGAAAACATATGGGGAATGTCTTTATTCTACCATATGCAGTCTATATCAAATGTATTGATAGAAAAATATATTTAAATATTTATAGAAAAACATTTAGCTCTTTGTTTTCAGATGCATTTTCTATCCAAATTCATGGTGGCATTATTGTTTATTATGTAGGTAAGAATATTTATTTTGCACCATTTTATGGGTACACATTATGAGGCATATTCTAAGGATCCACTAATGAAAAACTTACTACTATGCTTAGTGTCATTAAAGTACACGTTTTACTTAATTTCTTAACAGACCACCACCCTAAGAAAATACACCCACATTGGTTTGATATAATTTGGAGACTTCTTTTGGGGGATCGAAATTGAAAATTATGGATAATATCCAATTTGTACAAAATACTCATAATGAATTCCTGTTAAGGAAACATATATTTCTCAAGCTGATTTAAATTATGTGCAATTATGTAATATAGAAGTTCTAACAGTCACCACCCAGTAACTTTATCCTTGGGAACATGGCTTCTCTGGCAAAGACGGAAAGTACATATGGTGGAATCATTTAGATGTCCTAGACAACACCAGTGATAATGAGTCCAAAGGAGAGTATAACCTTCTCTACCATCAAACTTGTAAAACCAGTGACCATATGTGATTAAGAAGTACTCATACTTCATAACAGAAGAATTTAGAATTCTGCAGATGATCACTGGGTACCTTTGCATGTGGGTCTGCTTTAAGCATTCTCAATATCAGGGAAGCCTGTAACATTTCAGGGTGATTGAATGGACCCTGAGTATATGTACAATCTACAAAGGTAGAAGAGATGATAGATGAGCTACTCTCTTGATCTTGAGGATCTTCCTCTCACCCCTCACCCAGTTTGTGTGAACAATAAAGCAGCTCTGATCTTACTATTGAGCCATGCTAGAGAAACTCTAGGACAGATCACTCCTGATTAATTCCTCACTGAATCACCTTTTAATAGTATATGCATGTATGTTACACAATTAAAATGAGGAGTGAACACTTTGATATGCTGAGCAACTACCTGGGAAGCATCAAAGATGATTTGTGTGGAAAAAAAAATCCACTGAGGCTGTCTCAAAGTTTCTTCCTTCTTCTTTCTTTGTCCTTTCTTTATATTTTTGTTTAATTTAATTAGAGAAGGCCAACATCTAAAAGAGCTGCCAAGGGAGACTGTTCTGTTTATAAAGCAGATTGGGAAAGTAGTCTGAGAATGAGGAATAGCCACAGCCTTGCCTGTGTTATTGGGCAGAAAACAATATTTTTTTTAACAGCCTGGGTAGAAGTAACATAAGTACCATTAACAATTTAGCTTCTCCAGGAGTAAGAAACACTCATTATTTTAACAAGTTTTCTCAGCCAAGAAGTACTCAAGGGCATTATGAGCAGGATGATAACTGATGCTTTTTAATATGTAAGAGTACACTCTCCAGGAGAGCTGCCAGTTCTGCCACCTGGGCAGAGTGCAGAGAAATGAGGAAATTTCATGACTGTGTAGAACACAAACTGCAGAATAGAGACCGATTTTATTTATTTTCTGACCTTTCTGTCCTTTTCCTTTCTTCTCTGTTATGTTTAGGTTCTACCTACCAACTACTAAATATGTTGATTTAATTTATATGTCTATTCCTACAGAAATGCATTTAAATAATAATATTATTTATAAACATAAAACATGATTAATGGTAACAAGAATCTCCAAAGACAAGTGCATCATGCACTATGAGATGATAGTTCATAAGATTTTATTGTACAGTTGAAATTTGCTGACAGACTAGATTTCAAGTGTTCTAACCACATACACATTATGATGGTCATTAGGTAGGGTGATAGATATGTTAGTTGGCTTGATTTTAGTTACCAATTTCACATATATATATATATTTATAAACCATATATAAACATCACATTATGCATGTTAATACAACTTTTATTTGTCAATCATAAGCAAGTAAAGCAGACATATATCAAAAGTCCATAGTATATATCCATGAAGTTATTATTTTAAGAAATTGCAAGAAAATATAAATGTATAGATTAATTAGTGGACATGTATTTCTGTTTCTTTTATTTGAATTATGATTTTCTCGGAAACTTTATAAGACACAACCATGATTAATACTTTACCTCAGTTTATCAATAAGCCATTATATTTACCTAAATTCCCAAATGTATTAATGTTTATTCAATATTTAATTTTACATAGTGTTTAATATTTAACAATTAATTATATCAACATTAATTAAGACTATTTAATTAATTATTAACATATTACACATAACATACATTTTAATGCCAGTAATTTGTTTCTGAAAACAGACATTCAGCAAAAGAATAAAAATGGGCAGGGGCTTTCCCATTATTTTAAAAGGAAAATAATTCTGATTTATTTGCATGTCAACCCTTGTCAATTTCCTTAAAGTATAACAAAATATAAAAAATTACTTTTACATAAATTATAGCCATGTCAAACTGTAAAATGCTTGAAATATCACTTCCTGATAATTTAAAATTAACATAGCTCTTACTTGCCAGTGGTAAACTCAGAAATAGTTGCTCATAATTGGCAGTACTTGCAATGCACAACCCCTTGAATAACTTTTAGGGACTGTTCCCAACCACCTACCGGAGTCCCACATTCCTATAGACTGGAACCTATGAACTTCTCCCACTAGAGAGTCTACATTCTGAGACATTAATATCAATTGTTCCTTTATAGTCATTAACCGAAACATTTATTCAAACACTTACTGCCCAGTTTGTATCTTAAAAACAATGTAGCAAGATTTCTTCAGAAAATATAATTAATTAAAAGTCTCTTCCCTGTATGTATCCTTTTTATTGCCTTTACCTTTTTCCTCCTAAAGTACACCCATATGTAGGCTGTTAGTCACAGCACCTTAATTCTTAACTTTATTCCTCTCTTAGTCCGTAATTCCTAGACAGGCTGCACCCAAGGTGTCATAATTGCCCCTGGCATCCATAGGCTTGCTGGTTCTATGCTATTCACAATACCACAAAAACTCAGTGCTTCTCACTTTCCAAAGCCCTAAAAAGGAGTTTTTATTGACCCCATTTGATCCATCCATGCATCCCTAAGCTACTGAACATAGTGAAGTCATTGGTACTCTAATCAAACAGTCTGGGGAATACATTCTCTCCTTGTGCAGAAGTGGAATCAAAATGATCAAAATGATGATATACGCACATCTACCTCCCCTAGTGGTTCTGTTTGGTGGGTGAAGGAAAAACATTCATTGCATTCTTGTCTCCATATACTGACCTCAACCTGACAACATACCCAACATCTCCCTTTCTCTAAGCTGCAGAGGGGTGGCTGATGTTCCTAAAGCTTTGCTTATACACATTGTATTTTTATTTAACAACAACAACTAAAAAAAAAAAAAACTAAACCATCATCATTTTTAGTCAAAAGATAACTACCATTGAAATCCACTGCATCTGAGGATTATTTTCTAAATATCAGATTTACTTGGTGATCATAGATAAAGTAACTTAATTTTGAGAGTATTTTTCTCCTGTGTACTAAATCAACATTGTGAAAATTCCCTAATCTCTGGAGGTGTAGACTGCAGCAATCTGTCCAGTACACACTCAGCCCTGGTCACTGCTGTGTCTTGCAGTTCTATTCCTCCTTGTCACTTCTCCTTAATGGGCTGTTTTGTTACCGGCATTTCATGACTTCTCCATTGTCATTTTACTCCATGAACTCATTATTTCTAATTGCCGTTTTATGCCACTCTTTGATTCATCAGTTTTTATTGTTTCATTTAAATGACTCCTTTGTTTAAATGATGTGAGAGAAAAAGGGGTTTAAATATCTTATTTATTTTGTAAATTTTGATGCTAGAGAGTTTAGTTTTGTTGTTCCAATTTCTGGATAGAAAAAAGGAAATGACACATTTTCTTCACTCTATTTAGATTTCCATCAATAACATCATTTTATGGCATAACATTCTGAATTTGCTTTCAAAGGCTTTAGAAACACTGCTGAGTATGCTTGCTTTAGTTTATTGTGAAACTTAATATATGTTTCATTTCATATTTTAAGTTTGTAGCATTTCACATGACAGATTTTTTTAAGTTATAGCTCTAAATTGTATTCTCTTAACTCAGTCAAGGACTACAAAACAAAAATCAAAAAAACTGGTGAGAAGATGTAAGAGTGTTTCAGGAATATATCTACTGTTTTAAATTTTTTAAAAATTTTTCTAAGGAAAATTATTGAAGAAAAATTCAATTTCTCTAACTTTTGATACAACAGTTTACATGAAAACAATTTTTTGTTCTTCAGACCTATCACTAATACTTAATATATTTTGATAATATGAATTATGTTTAACTTTTATTGTTTTCACAAAATGTGAAATATAAGCAATTTTTGTACACTGAATTGTGTTCTATTGCTAAGTCTCTTATTCTAGTAACTTTATTTACATATATTTGGATTTTCTACATAACAATTATAAGGTCTACAAATCAGGATAATTTTACTTCTTCCTTTCTGATCCATATGCCTTTAGTTTTGCTTTTCATGTTGAATAGACCACCCAGAACAAAGATGAATACATATGGTGACATTATTTTTTCATTTTTGATCTTACAACCATTCATTGTTTTATCAATAAGTATGATATTAGCTATAAGTTTTTGGGAGATTCTTTTTACCAAATTGAGGAAGGTTCTTTCTACTTCTATTTTATGGAGACTTTCTATGAAAGACAAATGTTAGATTTTTCTCAAATGTTTTGCTACCTATAGAGAAATTTCCTTTTTTATTGGTCAATATGGTGAGTTACATTAATTTGCAATAATGAACAAACCTATATTTCAATAAGTTGGTCATGATGTGTTACCTTTTTATATAAAGTTAGATTCAGTTACTAAAATTTTGTCTAAAATGAAAATGGAATTATTTCCTCCTTTTCAACATTCTAGAAACTTCCATAAAATCAGTAGTATTTTTTTCTCATGTTTTTATGAGAATTTATCACTGAAGTCATCTGGAACTGGTGTTTTCTTTCTCAGAATATTTTACCAAAAATTACCAATTTTGTGTTTTTCTATAGTAGATATTACTGGTTACATTATTTTGTCTTGACTTTTTTTTAATTTTTTTAAGTGAGTTTTTGAATTATGTCTTTCTAAGAATTCGTTCATTTTGAGGTAAAGATTTGGTAATGCAGATGGAGAGAGATAATGCTTAGTCTTAAAGGAAGCACTCATTAAACTTTGGAATGCAGAATATAGCCATAAACTCAGGCCATGTCTTTGGCCTTTTCCTACAAAAAGTAACTCGAGGTCAATACACAAGAACAGGGAAAACAGAAACAAAATTGTGTAACTCTGCCCCTACATACTCTATCTAGTGCAGTCCCCAGCCACTGTCCTTCTAGAAATATTTATACCAGACTTTAAGTTGCTCTATTTTCCTTTGGAGATAGCCTGCACTCTCCCTAGAATGTAATCCTTGCTTTAACTCCCAAATTTCTCAATCTCAACATAGCCTGCAATTTCTCTTGACTTTGTATCTGTGTTCCTACATGAATCTCTGATTGGACATGCTAAAATTCTTTTCTATTATGTACACCCAAGACTCCATTTGTTTTGAGTATGTTCCCTCTCTGAGAATTCCTCAGAACTCTGGTGACAATTTCATATACACTGTGAAAATTACTAGTATGTAGTTGTTCCTAATATTCTTTTATTAAGTATCTTTATAAATCAGTAGCAAATTCATGCTGTCATTCATAATAATAAGCTTTGTTTTTTTTTTCTCTTTTTGTTTCGAGTTGTCTGGCTAGATGTATATCAATTTTGTTAATCTTTTCATAAAACTAGCTTCTGGTTCTATCGATTTTTCTATTGCTTTTCTGTTTTCTATCTCAGAATTTTCATATTAATCTTTATAATTTTCTTTTCTATTATTTTCTGCTTTAGTTTTCTTTTTGTAATCCAGTTCCTTAAGATAACAATTAAAGGGAAGGAATTATGACCTTTCTTCTTTTCTACTATAGGCATTTAATCTTACAAATTTCTATTTAAGCAAAGCTTTAGAAGCATCCCTCAGATATCTGTATGTTGTGTTTTCATTTTAACAAACTTCAAAATATTTTCTAAATCTCCTTTTGATTGATCTTTCCACAATAAATTATTTATAGTTGTTAAATTACAAATACTTGAGGATTTTCTAGATAGCTTTCCATTATAGATTTCTAATTTAAATCTGTTGTAGTTACAGGACATTGAATGACTGGAATGATTTTAAACACATTAAGAAAAATTTAATGGCCAATTTACTTCATTTGATTCCTAATATGGACTGGATATTGTTTGAGTGTATCCCCTTAGGGCCGATGGGTGCTTAGTCCTAGTGTAACCATGTTAAGAGAGTTACCTCTAAAGTAGACTTGGGTCAAGATGGAAGGTCATTAATGTCTTCTTTCTGAGTTCTCACTTTCTGTCTCACCATATGATCTCTTACTCTCATACCCACTGCCCCTATAATACTATTTACCATAAGTCCTTCATCAGAGCTAAGCCAATGCCAGTACCTTGTATATAATTAAAATTTAAATTATATTCCCTAAGAACTATAGGAGAAATGTCAAGTGATTTAATGTCAATAATTTATTTCCTTATCAGAAAGTTCTAAAACAAGGCATTTAAATGCACAATAAAGAGAAAGCTCTGTGTTGCACAGTGGAATGCAAGTAGATTTATTTTGTTTTTGTTTTTGTTTATTTTTGGATATAGCGCTCTACAATGAAATGGTCTTTTTCTACTGCAACTTAAATATAATGCATAATACATGAGACAAAACTGGATGAATTTCAAACAATATCCTTTAGCTCGGAGGAGAAATTTTTGATGCATAATTTCCTTATTTTGATTTTTCTAAAATGACTACCTTAAATTTTCTTTAAATATTGGCTAGCATTACTTAATTGAGGAGGAGGGGCCCCAAAATAGAGGAAAGGAAAAGTTACCTTGCCAATGTGAACACACTTATTTCATTCAGTAGGATACAACTTTTGTTCACTCTTTTTAAAGGAAAATTAAAATACAAAATCATTATCATTAGAACCACAGGAAATAGCCTTCCACTAGGAAAGATAGTTCAACCAACTTCTTAATAAAAGTATTCTCCTATGCTGGATCCTTCTACAGACCCAACAGGAAAACAAAACAATTATCTCAGGGTACCCAATGCCAAAACTGGAGTGAGAAAAAAATGCAACCATAACTCTAAAAGCATTGGTGGGTATTTCAAAACACCACTCAGATTAAGCTCCCACCTGCCCACTTCTATCCTATTTCAGACCTTTACTTTTTATACTTCTAGATATCCCCCTCAATTCCTGACTTTCACACCTCTTAATTTTACCTCTGAACTATTTTTCTAATTTTCTCCTGCCAGGCTAATTTTCACATGGCCATCTTTCACAACCTCAAATCCCTGTGCCCAAGAATCAAAGATGGTTTGACTTAATTATCACTTTTCTTCAAAATCCAGTGCCCACTTTCAAGGTTATTATTTTCAGAATCCATACAAACTGGCTATTTTCTCTTCTCCAGAATGAGCCACAAGTTCGTTCAGACCAGACTCAATTCAGCAGCTATATTCATGACCCCAATGACATACTTGCTCATTCTCTATTCTAGCCAATAATGTCCCTGCTTCTCTTATGAATTCTGATTTACTTTTCACACACCACCTTAGATTCACTTACCAAACACTCATCAATGAGTCTACCTCTCTTATAAGCAAACTTCACTTTTTTTATTGTTACTCAATACCTATCTATAGTCTTCCCCATTGTATACTATCCATAAAAATTTCTCAGCCTATATTTCTTGACCCAAATATCCCAAATGACCATGCTTCCACTCTCATTCATGTCAGCAGATAAATTTACATGGGAAAATAGACACCATCAGGCGAAAAACCCTTCATTTTCCTACAATTAAACATATCTAGGGTCCTCTACTGTCCTCCTTCCTTCTCTTATAATAGAGGAGCTACTCTTGCTCTTATCTAAATACAACCACTCCACTGTGACTTGACTCTCATTCACTCCTATCTTCTCAGCTACCAACAATCACTTTTCCCTTTTGATATCTACCGCTTCCTTAAATGAGTCTTTCTATTGCCTTAAAATAAATTTCTTTCCACCGTGCTACATCTCTGCCACCCACATTCCCCTCATCAATTCACCCTTCAGAAATTCAGATTGGCATATCCAGAAGATTTCCCACTCAGTATCTTGAATAACTACAACTCAATTCAGGCTTAAAATGTCTAAAATAAAATTAATGACTTCATCCCACACAAATAAGCAAACAAAAAACAATGTCTGGTCCTTTCTCAGTGTTTCTGTCTTGGTGTGTATACCTGCCACAAACTTAGAAGTTACAATTTATTGTGACCTCTCCTTTTTCTTCCATATACTGCCCATTACAAAAGCTGATAGTTTTGTAAGTATTCTGATTTGAAAACTTGAGAACTAAATGATTCATTGTATTAAAATTATAGTTTTCCCCTAAACATGAAATGACCTTCCCCATGCCAGTATATGTTAAATCGTTATCAGATTATTTTATTCTGTTCCCCGTAAAACTATGTACTTATTATGCTCATTGAACTCTAAAATAAATTATGTTAATTTATTTTCTTCATAGCAAAAAAACAAGATCTTACTAGTACTTGAGAATTAAGTTGATGTACTAAAACTTTCACTCAATATATTCCTTTTTTAAATTGCTTTCTGTATGCAGATATGCTTTATATTGCATAATAATAGAATATAGACATACATTTCATTTTAAAGCAACTTTTATTTTGTAACCTGCCTATGAAAATATTAATGAAATGAACAACACATTGGGCATCATGTACATGGACTGTTACTTATAAATAATTCAGTGACTTCCCACTTGACCATTCAACAACTATTTATATTCAACAGTATCTGTTTGTTTCTTATGAAAGTTCAATGTCAAAATAATAATTAAGGTTTAAATTCAATAAAACTGCATCAAAAAGTAAAAAAAAAAAACTGTACATGTTTATTTGGATGAAAGATTTTATTTGAAGGACTACTTTCCAGAAAGCATATTTTTTCTCCAAACTCTGTACATTTTATTTTGTAATCTTTTCAGAAACACCTTATTTGATCTAATTTTTATTAACAAATTATTAACACATATTAATTGTACTATTAATGCATTCAGTGTAGTTATTCCATTACATGCATGCAGGGTGGACTGATCAAATCCAATCCCTTTTCCCACCCTCCTGTCCCACATTCCTTTATTAATCTCTTATAATCACCATTCTACTTTCAACTTGACCTTTTTGGCTTCCAAATAGGAGAAAAAATATATGCAATATTTTTTCTAATGCTCTTCTTTAAATATATTATTAAATGTATTAAATTTATTAAATGGATAAAATTAGTCACCTTCTTATGTGCATTTGTGTAATATCCTCCTCTTTTCCCTTCCTCATATTTACAAATCAAACCATCATCTCCCATTCTGCTTCCTTTTTTCTCTCTTTAGGAAAACACAATCACAATCCTTAAATTCTTATTAGAACAAAAATTATTTCATTTGTAAATTTGTTAAAATGGAAGAAAATCAGGACAAAGAACTCAGAGTGGAGGCAGTTCACCACAGTGAGAATGGAATTAGGATATCCACCATCTCCTAACAGTCAGACAAGCTATCTTTAAATTCTCAAAACTGTAGTTTTCTTGCATATGAGAAGAAATATTCTTTTACTAAGCTATTGCAAAGGTCAATATATGTGAAATTCTCAGTATCTATTACTAAAGTTTCACTGTATGAATGTTTAGTTCATTTTAATATTATCATTTGTTTCAGAGGGAAAAAAATTCTCTCTTGGGTGTGTTACTGTTGTAAGAAAGGCAAGTTGAATGGTTTAGAGAAATATACATAGTGGAAAATCTTCAAAAATTATTACAACTTTAACAAGTCAAAAATTTAAAGAAAGTAGAACTAGAAACATATCAGTTTAAGTAATTATATAATATACTGGAGATGTAAAATATGTCCAATTGGACCAGTAAAGAGAATGAGGGAACTAGTGCAGTAAGTAGGCTTAGAGTCTCACCATCCTGCATCATAGTTATGTTTTAGGCAAATCTATTCTTGATATAATGCCAAAAATTAAATGTTGCTTTGAATTATTGTGTTTCCCCTGTACATGCAGAGGACCTAAACATTAAAAATATAATGAAAATAATTTTTAAAAATTGACCATGATCGTAATATTTTTAACCAGCTCATTTGTGGCAAGCATATAATAATTATCTAGATTTAATGTTTAACTCAATCACTTCTTATAACCATGAGCATATTTTATTATCTCATTAACATGATGAGTCTTTTATTTTACAGAGTCTGGTAGAATTTAAGTGGAAAAAAGTACCAACAACAATAAATATTGTGGCTACCAATATTGTAATTAAATTAAATCCTAAGATTAACCCATTTTTATATTTAAAATGAGGGGCATAGTATGATTTTACATCCCCCCAGTGAGAAATAAAATACTTAGGGGTGTTCAGTTCCATAAATTATGCCAGAAAAACAAATTATATAGTAACATGTAACATCACAAAATAAAAATATTACATAATCTAAAGACAGCATTCTATTTCTTCTAGTCAGTTTAATTCAACAATCATATATTAGCAGTCTAATATATACCTAACTTAATGATTTCCTTCCAGTAATATGGAAGAAGCAGATACCAAATGATTACTCTGCTAATTATAGAGTTAGTAAAAATTAAATACTTGAACAATGAATCCATAATTGTGCAGCAAAAATCAGATTTTCATCTAGAATGAGAGGTAAGATCATAAATAAGTATAAAGGCAAAATCTAAGAAGCATACGATATAGAATTTGATACAGAAAACATGTGCTGTTGGTCATCATAAGGATAAGAGAGAATATTTGTTAGAACCACCTAGAAAAGTCTTACAATTGAGGAGGGATTTATCATACTTTGAAAAGTGATAGGCTTAGGAAAGTGAAAAGGGCATTATCAGAGATCAAACAGAAAACCATAAGAAATATACAGATGAGAAAATACATATTGTTTGGGATGACAGAAAGCAATAAACTAAGAGAATGCAGGCATTCAGTAGTGATGGGAGTAAGAATGGACCACTGTGAAAGGTCACATGGATGATAAATATGATTTAGGACTTGATCTACAGGGAATGTACACTTTTTTGAGTTACTCAGCAAAAACCTTTCTGTGTTTTCTATTGTATGGTAGTTCGAGTCAAATATGATCTAAACACATTTCTATTTTTTACAGTGGGTAAAATTATGGAAACATGGTTTTCCTTAGAATCATTGTATAATCATAAAGACACAGGGAATGACAAAGATCTCTGTGTTCTCACTAGATCACTCTCCATCAAGTAGGTTCCTGTCACAGGGCAGTTGGACAATGGCTGGAAGTGGCTCATCTGTGATCCTGCCTGTGGTTTGTGAAATTGTCTAAAATTCAATCAGATTGAATAGCCATTTTTCTTGGTCATATTCCTATTACTCTGAAATCAGTACACACTATTTACTTTGAAGATTTTGTTATATTTTTATTAAAGTCTATGGTGGTATGAAATGGCTCATTTAACTTAGTATCATAAAGATTAATTTCTCTAACTCAATAATTTCCCCAATAGCACAGGTATTGATGAATGGCTTGTGATGATGCAAGGAAGTTTTTCTTCAACTGTCACGTATTATCATGTCTGAAGTTATTACACACTAATTAGAACCCAACCTTCCTTGTTATTGTGTTACTGAAGATCAATGTGCTAATCACTGAATAACAAGAGAGCATGGCAGGGATATTTCAGATTATCTCTGCTCTGTCATTGCCACACGTAGCTGACGTCTTAAAGCTTGTCGGGACTTCTGCATTTAGAGTAAAGGTTAATGCAACAGCCTTCCTCAGCTGGCAAAACTGCCAGCAGGAGAGGCAAGACGATGAGTATCATATCCCACTGTAGGCAGTGGCTTAGGAGAAGCAGCAGCCTCCTATGTACTTTGCTTTTGAACATTTCCTCCCAGGAGATATTTCTGTACAGCTGGTGCTGGGACTCATAAGTCTCTCAATTTCTGTTAAAGGTCATGAAGGAGACATAATTTTTTCAATGCAAAGTTTAAAAAGAAAAAAATCCATATTTATGTTTATTATCCATCTTCTATTTTCTTAAAAAAAATTGCAATCATCCAAAGTTCCCAGAGCATTTACAAAATGTGGAAGGTATAACAAAGAAAGTAAATTTCTCAAAGACATATTCATGTAAATGACACATAATAACTTTATTCTCATTTGTTAAACAATTTTTTGATTGATGCCAATTTCATTTGCTTTTAGATGTTTTTATTATCAAAGCTAAAAGTGCTGAGGGTCTTATCTTGAAATAAAGTCTACTGCTATTGTCAAATTATGAAGTACCATGTATTATCAATTTATTCTTCATATGTATGAGTAAAATAAGGCATAGAAATGCTGTGTGCTACCAATGAATTTCTGATCTATGAGAAACTGAAGCATAGATAGATTTGTTCAATGCCTATTTAACATGAAGTAAATTTAATAAACACAATTTATTTCACACACAGTTGTGACTAGAAACTATGTGATCCATCAAAGACAACTACTGCTTGCTCTTATGAAACATTCCTGGCTTTTTAATGTTCTGTTTGTTAAACTATTTTAATGTCTCCCAAGAGAGACATTTCCAAATGCACTGTTTCTTTTTTCTTTGAGAAAATGTTTCATGGGACTAGAGTAGTGGGGGGTGGGGGGGATGGGAGTTCAGGTTTAAAGAGATGGCATAATCTTCAAATGTTTGCATTATTAAATTACTATTAAGAATGCTAAGAACACATATGGCTTAAAAAGTTCATTAAAGGCATAGATGAGAAGATGGAAGATCACTGAAAATTAAAGAAGAGAAACTAGAAAAACTGACGAATATAGGAAGCCTCCCTTCTATGATCTCCTTTCTTAATAACTTTAGATCTTTGTTTGTGTGTCACGTTTTTTGATCCTAGAGTAGATGAATCATTTAAGCTTCTCCAATAAAATACAGATGAGAAAAGTCTTGTGTTTGCCTCAAACTTGAGCATCCAAGAAACCCTACATATTTTGCAGGCAAGAAGGAACAAGAAACATTTTACTTATTTCAATCTCCATTGGATGTGTTGGGCAATCATGATCAGGAGGAAGTCATGACCCAGTGGAGAAAGAAACAGAAATGGACACTGTGCATTGTAGCAGTAGGTGAGCAAATAAGAGCTGCTAAAAGTGGAAGAAATGAAAGACCTGCAGAAGCCAACTAATTATAGAAAGGCAGCTATACCCCCAATACCACCCACACACTATTTTTAGGACAATCTTCTCAGGCTATTAGGTTCCGTCTCTACCTGTGCTACAGATCAACCAGGTCTATGATTGTTAAAAGGTCTCTTTTTCTAGAGATACTTTTTTTTTTTTTTTTCCAGCTTGGTATAAGAAAATAGGTTGTGTTCAGCAGTGTATATGAGCTACTTGTGAAAGTCATGGGCTTGGGACCTGATGAATAAAGTGGGTGGGCAAAGACAACCTTCCTTCAATTAGGACTCTAAAAAGAATGGGTTCCCCCCAAGCTGTCTTTGTTTCAGAAAGTTTGCAAAGCTGTACAACTGCTTAATTATTGTTGCAACCTTTACCTCTGCTGCCAGACTTGGCATAGCCTCCCCTGGCTTTCGCTGTGATGCTGCCAAGGCTGTTTCCATTTCTTTTACTGTGCATTGGCTCACTGAAAACTCTTCTGGCCGTAGTTCAAGTACATACATAGCCTTACCAGAGTGGTGCCAAGTTCCCTCCTAAATCCTTTCCCTGGGTTTCTTTACTTTGTTATGTTGTGTGCAACTGAGTTTTAAGGAACGCTTTCAAAAAGGCACAGTTCCAGTCCAAAGATTGATTCATTCAATTGTGTGAGGAACAGCCTCCCCTGATCTTCCAGGCTCTAGTGATTCCTTATATGTCCTTTCCACTGCTGTGTGGTCTCTCTATGTAGACAGTTGTTTAGAAATTCTCCTATAACGGTGTAAAGAAATATTGCAGTGATACTTATAGCACAAATTAGATGACTTCAGGGAGCAAAGACTAATTCTACCCACTGAATCTTACAGATGGTTCCACAAATATTTATATCTTAATGTTTGAGCTATTGCAGTACCTTACTTCTAAATATCATTCTAACTATCATCATTCTTCCAAGCACTCTGTTTTTCAAGGCAGCACAAAGGGTCTTCATCTTCACATGACCTAACAATTGTACTGGTTTCATGTTCCTTTTGTTAAAACCCTTTATCCCACTGCAGTATTTCTGTAGGTACTCTGGTTTGTTTTTTAAGTTTGACGGATCATCTAATGAGGTGAGTTGACTTAGTACTTTTATTGCTGCTATAACAAAATACCACAGATGGTGTACATTGTAAACATTATTTGCCTCACAGTTCTGAAGACTGGAAAGTCCAAGATCCAGGGGCCACATCTAGTGAGCGTCTTCCTACTGCATCATGACATGGCACAAGCTACCATGTGGCAAGATAATATAGGGGGAGAGGAAAATGAGGCCAAACTCTCCTCATTTGTAAGCAACCCACTGCTAATAAAAGAGATTTAATATATCCATGAGGGCGATGCTCTCCTGACTGGATCCTCTTTTAAAGATTTCACCTCTGATAATGTCACAAAGGCAATTAAATTTCAACTTGAGTTTTAAAGGTGACATTCAAATTGTTAACATAAGCATGTCCCATACACTTTGTTACTATTGAGAAAACTCTTTTGTCTTTGTGATTGTCGTTATAAAATGCCATCAAATATAAAACAAAGCAACTTTATACTTTTCTACAGAATGGTCATTTCACTCATTAAAATTCTCCCATTCTTTCATTGTGAGAAAAGGATTTGAGTTAAAAGTTGGAATACAGAGACAGCACACCACTTTTCATTCAGCTTCAAACTGACACGTCTCTGAAGTTTTACATTGACTCTTTGTCTTGGTTTATTTCACCCTTGGCTGGGCCAAGGATTGAACTTAAGCCCTGGGTCATGCTAACCAAGTGTTCTACCACTAACCTATTTTGATCTTAATAATCAGATTTCAATTTCAAATCCAATAAAAGAAATTCAAAATTAATCTCATTGTAACTATCAATGAACTTTTTTTCCTTCTGAGTCTGCCTCTTTACTATGGTCTGTTTTCAAAATTAAGTTTTATGAAGATATCATGTTTTTGTCTGGATCAGATTTCTGGACCAGGTAAGTGTGTTTTAGAAAGTTTTTCTATCACAAATATGAAAAAAAAAAACACCTTAAACAAGAGTGTGAATAAAGGCAAATATCTTTTTATAAATAATGGCAAACACGAAATCTAACTTGAATCTTAAATTTTATTTAATGGAATAAACTCAGATGACCTACCACTTTACATTTGTGAGTTGAAACTAAATACCAAAATGTGAAAACCAAAAGCAAAGTCTAAGTGAAATTCTTGTTCAAACTCCTTGAATACCTCTTTATCTTTTTTCTCTCTTTCTTACTTTGATTTCTAGACTGTTATTTCCAAAGTCATCATAAATTTTATAAATTTAATGATGCTATGAAAGAGGGTACTTAAAGAAAATGAGGAAAACTACCATTTGAAGAACATGAAGTAAGTTATAGTTTTGAATACCTAAGTATCATGCTGCCATGTCCCGAGCCACTTTCCTCTGCCACACTCTTCTAACATGATGTTCTGCCTCCTCTCCAGCTCTGAGGAATGGAGCCAGCTGAGCCCTCTGAAACCATAAGCCCAAAATAAACTTTTCCTCTTCTAAAATTGTTCTTCCCAGGTCTTTTTCAAGCTGACAGAAACACTGTCATAAAAGAAGTTTACACCCATAGATGGCTGAACAAAGGAGGTAAGACACACCATGCAGAACCATAAGCAGCAACAGGAGGTTAGTCTGGAGGTGAAGGGAGCAGATAAAAGATTTTACTGTGGATTCTGTGAGAAAGAGAGGGCAAGGCAGGACAAAGAGGCTTAGAATTGACTAGCACAAATAATTTCAGAGGATTGTACATTTTAAGCATCATCCAGAACTGTAAGGTATTTGGCTATGGGGTGATTACTGCAGGAAAATATTGACCTGCCTCTAAGAGTCTGATGGATTGAATGAGCTCTGGATTGGCTACTTTGCATCTGAAAGGCACTGAATTATTTATCATCTCTCAGGAATAGCTAAATTGGGGGAACAGACCTTTCCAGAATCAGCAAAGCTCAAAGATGTCAGGTATCAAAATAAAAAGACATGCTTAATATGTTGTCTATTATTTTGTTTTACTCAAACTTTTGAAGGTGTGGGAAAATCCCCACATCTCTTTAGTGTGATTCTTGTAAGGCTTTTCAGTAAGTAGCCCTATCATGCCTGACAATCCTGGGACTCCACATGAATTAGGAGGGTGATTGAACTGTCAATAACACATGGTTCAAGGATATTCACATTCATTTTTTCCTGCAGTAGTTCCTTCAGTTTTATTTTTAAGTTAGGAATAAGGTATTAAAAGCTTTTCTACTTAATAAATTTTGAATTGCTGTTATCAACTTATAACCAAAAAAATCATGATCAAACATCTTTTTCTATAAAAGAAATCATAACCAATCCTAAGGATTAGCACTAGCATTTGACCCTTGTTAGCAGAGTTCCAGATTCCAACAAATCAGGTACAGCCACTTTAAAAAAAATGTAAATAACAAAGAAATAAAAAGTAGCAGTGAGAAGCAGAAAGGGAACTTTTTAATCAATATGGCCAGATCAGGATGCCAGAGTGTGAGATAAGTGTCTAAGCTTCCTCTCTGACTATTGACATGGGCTTTCAGTTTAAACAGAGGAAGAATGGAGGCAGAGGGCAAGAGGTAGGCATAATTAAATAATGTTGCTCAAACTATCAACTGCTTTATCATTCTCTCAACTCTGGGTTCTGTGAGATGGCTCCAGAAAAGTCCTTATCATTTGAAAAGACTATCTCCATTTGCTTCTCTGGATGTTTATCTGACCCATGATCCATGAAAGAGGCAATTTGATTCCCTTGAGATGATTGCTTCTGCTTAGGAGGGAAGCATCATCATGAAATGATCTGCCTGCAAGGCTCCACTGTTCCTAGATGGTGTAGGACAATGATGGAAGATGTCTAGGTGCCACTCCAGGAGTCTGGAATAGGAGTGGCACCCCTGGAGTCCTTTACTGTTTACTCCTCAGCTTTAAGAGCTGGCATTTATATGGACCTATAAATTTTGAGAAGACCTTAATTATTCTTATGGTGATATCTACAGTCTTTAAGGGGGATGAACTAAGTAAACTTAGGACTAATAAACCTTGTACCACACTCCTCAAGTGATTAAGATGCCTATGTGCAGAACTAAAGTTTCAGGTATTGAAGGAGATACAAAAAGAAGGCAGGGATGCCAAGCCTTATCCTGCTTCATCCTGCCCTACCACTGGGCACTGGTAGGTCCAAGTGAGGAATCAATGCTTTTAACAAAAGCAGGTTCTACTCCTCTGTTATTCCCTGCCGTCTGTTAATGTTCAGGACTCATGAATAGCTTCACCAGTTCTAAAAAGGACAGACATTTTTATTCCTTTACAGATTCCCTACTGGACTTATTGTCAGCACAGACTAGGTATAATTAAATCTGCCAAGAATTCACTCTGTAAAAGGCTGGATCATATTCATACTGTAAAATACAGAGTGTGAGATGAAATGACTTTGTAACAAATTGACCCTGATGAAATAGAATTGAATAAAAACTTTGAGCTGTAATGTTTTAGTTAGGAATTAAAACAGAATAAATATGTAGAAATAAATTTGAGTTCCAATGTGCAGTTGTGAACTAACGTGTGTTCATATGTTTCCTTTTTGAATGTAGAGAAAATCTGTGCATGTGTGTGCCTACTAAGAGTGTAAAAATGAAACATTATGGAAATAGTATGAATTGATGAACAAGAAACAATACCAAGCAAATGCTGGCTTTACGGCCACATTATAATACTTAAAATGTAATCATCAATAATTTGAAAAACCTGATACTGTTTGTGGAGCTCTTGTAGTAAGTAAAGAAACAGCAGTGTCAGAAACACTTAGGGAAATCCTCTTATCCTCATTATACTGTCCTTTGTACTTACTCATCCCTGGGATCAAAAAAAAAAAAAAAAGTTATTTCTTAGGCTTTGAAAGTGATAGAAGATTCTTTAGACTTGTGTCTAGTTTTTATAAATATTTCCCACCCCTCTGCATCTCATTTATAACTCCTATTCAACTTTTTCCATCTAGACTTCTAAGAATATGATTCTTATACTCTATTTCAATTCCCCTAAGTCTGACATTTTCTAAAATTACTCACATTTGAATTAGAAGCCTCTTTCAGATCACTAAGAGTTTATCCTCCTTATTTAGGACCACCAGGCTGTGAGAAGTCATGTTTTAGTGATGTAGTTTCTTTCTAAACTTCTCCATTCTAGTCTCATGAAATGGCAGCTGGTGGTCTTATCAACCCGAGATTGTTGTGTTGTCACAGTGGTACATTTGCTTATAGCAGGCATGCTAAGACTCCACACAGCAAAATGTATAAACTTTATTATTTAAAGCAATATGAATAAAATCAGGAGACTTCAGAACTTATTCTCAGCATGCAGTAGTGCTTCTACTGAAATAGAATCCTTCTGAAATTAAGAACAAATTCCTTAGAGTGAGAAATAAGGTTCCAACTTGTTTTAACTTCTCAACTTCCTTAATCTGAGAACAGAAGCTACCCCTTGCCCTGGAGCAGTACCACTGACTGTTCACTGTCTGATACAGCCTGGCATCATCTACATATCTGTATCTGTCCTGCCTTTTGTTCCACTCTGACATCTCTTTGCTTATAAAAGCTTTACTCATTTTTTCAGTTTTCTGAAGATGGTGATTTGAAACAAAGAAAAATAAATTCTTCTCTTTTCCTTCAAAACTAGCTATTAGTAAAACCTGCTATCTTCAGTCTGAGTATATCTGGAACACAACAAATGGTAGAAGAGGGTCTCTTGCACACGTGTGGGAACTGCTCCACCCAATGACACCCCATTCCTCTGCGTACCTGTTCAGCTAAAGACCCTCTGATCCCAGGCTATTACAATTACAGAGCAATTGTTTCGAAAACTGTATTAGCAAGTGATTTAATACTGGAATGTCTCTAGTGCCCATAATCTTTGTTATTTCTTTTAGACAAACCTAAAGGAATGTAAGACCATACGTTGAAAACATATGGAATGATGTTTTATATCATATGTCATATGCAAATTAAAATAACAAGATACCACTGTATCTTGTTTGACTATAAGATAGTCAAAATTCAGAAAACTTACAATACCAAATACTGACAAGTTCGTGTAGCAACAAGAACTCTCATTCATTGCTGATGGGAATACAAAATGGAGCAACCACCTTGAAAGACAGTTTGGTGTTTTTTAATAAAATGAACAGAGTCTTCCTATGAGATCCAGCAAATGTGCTCCTTTAAATTTACCCATGGAAGTTAGGGGAAAAAAAATACACAAAACCTGCACGTGGTTATTTATAGAAACTTTATACATAGTTGTCAAAACTTGGAAGCAACTAAGATATCCTTCAATATGCAAATGAATAAAGAAACTTGTACCATCATAAAATGAAATATTGTTCAATGCTAAAATGAAATGATCTATCAAACCATGGCAAGATATGGAGGGAACCCAAATGTTTATTACTAAGTGAAAGAGGTAAATTTGAACTATAGAAACAGTAAGAAAATATCACTACCTTCCAGGAGTCAGGAGGAAGGAAGAACTGGACAGGTGAATTATAGGAATTTTTAGAGAAACTACTCTATGATACCACGAAAGCAGATACATGCCATTATATATTTGTCCAAACAAGATAATATGTACCACCAAGAATAAACTCTAATGGAAACAGGGCTTTGCTTATAATGATGTGTCAATGTGGGTTGATCAGTTGTAACAAAGGTACCACTCTTCTGGGGAATGCTGATAATGGGCAATGCTATGCACAGGAGACCAGAGGCTACATAGTAACTCTCTCTACCTTCTGCTTAATTTTCCTGTGATTTTAAAAATGCTCTAAAATACTTTAGTTTTTTAAAATACTAGAAATTTTAATAACAGCTGATGAGAATATTAGTAAATTAAACACATACACTTAGCTTCAGGTTTAGTAAATTAAATTTACTGATACAGTTATAGCTTCCTCTTACTCTATTCACTTTCCTCCACAGAGGGGTACAATTCCTTATCTTCTTAATAATTACTCACAAGCTGGCATGGACAACATCTGGCTGTGCCCATATGCAATTTATGAGACATTTACATGTTTTGAATATTCTATAATGTATCACAATTATGGTAAGGATTCTTTATGAAATTTAGCCATTCTAACTCATACAATATTTCATTAATGTTTATTATTATAATTGTTCCATTATTTGAATTGATCATTACTTACCAATATATTTTCCCACAAATGGTAATTAAGCTCTCTCCTAATATTTACAGTTTAAAATTTACAATCACTAAAAATTACAACCTAGCAACAACCTTCTAAGAACAATAATATTCCTGGATGCAGATCTAAAAGTAAAATAGCTTTGTCATAAGGAATTGGCTATTTTGCTTTGTTACATAATGCTCAATCAACTATCCAACATAGGTGTAAAATGTATAATACTTATGATAGCATATGCTGCAATGTACTTGAGCCAATGTTTGTCTAATCCAATAAAATCTTCTATTGTTGCATTTCCTCATTAATATTGGGGACAATGCAAGTTATTATGTTTCTTGGCCATTTTGGTTTCCCATTCTGTGAATATTTAATTCATACCTTTTGCTCATGGTTCTGAATTCTTCATTCCTTATTGCTTTCTTGGAGTTCTATATATGGGACATTAATTACAGATGCTTGTATTTATTTTATATTTGTATAAATATATAAATATATTTCCACTCAAAGCCAAAGCTTTGTCTTTGCACTGATTTTATGGGAGCATTGCATTAGTAGTTTAGTAGTTACATTTGTACCTAATTCTTTACGGTTGAAACTTTTAAAATCTCGTGCAAGAAATTCATTTTTCTTTAAAAGCTATGAGGATATTTTCTCTCTAAAAGTTTTTAAGTTTTGCCTTTTATGTAAGTCTTTTCTCCAACTGTAAGTGATTTTCATATATGGTCTGATTTTAGAAATCTTTAAAACAAAACCATTGTGGCAACGTTGATGTAATAATGTTTTCTTTTTCTTCACTTTCTTGCTAAGTGTCACTTTTGTTGTACACACAATGAGGACACCCATGAATCCAGCCTAAATCCAGTTATATTTCTGAGTAACATTTTTAAATAAGAAGATGCAAAATGATGGATTTTTATTGAAACCTGCTATATCCCTTTTAAAATAGAAAGAGAGAAGTTGACACTAATGTAATTTATTGTGGAAAATCAGATGTCTTTCAACTTAATGAGTCAGATATTCCTTCTAAGTCACTGATGTTTGTCTGGTGACATATCTGAGCATTTTAGAACTTTTTTTTCCCTCTATTTTGGAGACTGAATATCTGTCCCCTTTCCCTCCAAAACACAAATATTGGTCAAACAACAAGTCAACATTAAATCTACTTAAACAAAAGCAAATTGAGCCTTCTTAAACAAAGGAATTCCACAAGAGCACTGGAATATCTAGGTAACTTATAAGCACATTGAAATGTCTCATTCTTCAATCCTGAAGTAAGCTTGACCACAGGAACTGATTGAGATTTGGTTTTACAAGCAAAAAATAAATAAATAAGATATTTTTGCATGTCTGAGAACAATTTTTATAATTTTGAATAAATTATAAATTTATAATAAATTATAAATTTATAATAAATTATAAATTTATTATAAATTTATAATAAATTGTAATTAGATAATCTACTACAAAATACGCTTACACTGGCACACTTAAAATGAATTAACTGAGAGATCATATTAAATAGTCCAGTTTCCAGTTCCTGAAAAAAGATACTTATACTGGCTAATTCTCACTTTCTTCCATGATTTTGCTGCTATTAGTGACCCAGTCAGACATGCTCTCACCTCTGGTAGATAGGAAATCTTCTTGTATTCTCCAGGATTAAAAGGTTTATTATCACTTTCTCACCTTCTTCATAGCAGTTAATCTAGTTCCTCTGAGTCCCTTCTGATAACCTCACCTTTGCTGCATTTCAATACTAAGGACTGTGGATTGGTTTGCTGCCACTTTCTTTAGAAATGTGTAAATATGTCATTAAATGAAGACTCTATTACATTTCATAGAGAGGTTCTGATGTTACCTACAACTTCAATATACAGTGCTTAAAATTAATTGCTTACTAAAATATTTTCCTCAGAGTGGACTATAATCTTTTTCCTAATGGAAATAAACCTGCTCATATGTCAATATATTTTCTAATTGTATCTCTAAACACGTAAGCAACTATTTAATTTTCATTTAGTAATGGTCATTTCAAATGAACATATTAGCTAATTATGTCATCTTTATCAAAATGTCCAAATCAATACATAATCAATATTTCAGTGACCAAAACAACCATATTAATGAGTGGCAAACCAACAAGTCTAGATAAAATTTGTTAAATTAGTTGCTTTGAATACAATTCTAAATATGATGTAAAGCTAAAACCATTGAAAAACTCACCCATCTCATCACTAGTTTTTTAGTGATACTGGTTGATGTTAACAATTAAAACAGATTTTGCAGCATTTTTCTCTTATCCAATAATAAATTTTCAAACATGAATGTATGGACTATATTTTCTCAATGTTTATCAGTGTTTAAACTTTTAACATTGATCTACTAAGTACCTCAAATTAGTAAGCATATTTATTCATATGTGTCAATATGCATTAATTAGCCCCTATTGAGTGATTAGTAATGATTCAAGACATTAAAAATAAAGCAATAGGGTTGAGTTTGTGGCTCAGTTGTGAAGCATTTGCCTAGCATCTACAACTAAAAACATTGTTTTAAAAAAACAAGAATAAAACAGTGATATAAAACAATAGCTCCTCTCTGGAATCTGAAATCTAATCAGATTTTGAATTCTTAATTATGTCAGTTAAATTGTCTTCTAATATTAATATTTCAGTCCTAGAAAGTATTAGGTGTTTATTGTGGTTCAGGCAGTATAAGAGCAGTGGATTTGGAGTGAAACTCTGGGCTTATTTTTAATAAAAATTTTTTGGGGAAAAGTCAAATGTGAAAATTATTGTGAAAAAAATCATATTGAAACTAGATGTGATATGAAAAAAGAATATATTTTGGACAAAACATATGTATTTCCGTCACCTCTCAAATATAATAGACACTGATTAGAAAATTCAGTTCTTTAAGAGTTCACTTTGAAATTTTGCTTGATTTGGCCAACCAGGTCCAAAAGGCCTTTCCTGAAAGCTGATTGAGGTAATATAGAGGTTAGGAGCAACTGATGCAGAATCAGAAAGACTCAGACAAACACAGAAAGCTTCAATCCTGGCTGTTCCATATACACATTGCCTGAGCATTCAATATTCAATTTCACCACTTCCACAAGTTTGCATTTTTCAAATTTCAGGTAGAAAAATTATAATAATTAAAGATATATTTAGGCACTTTTACATTAAAGGTCAACATTAAAATAGTTTTACTAATGGCCTCCAATTTACTTGAAATTTATTATTGTTTATTCCTTTAATAATTATATGAAAATATAATCTTCAATCTTTTGAAATTTTCATTACTTGTTTTCATGTGACCCAGGTGGCAAAGAGTTTTAGACAAATTTTGACATGTTTTTTGCCTGTGTTTTCAAAAGATCTGTCAAAATGACAAAATTTTTGACAGCACTTTCATAAATAGCAAGGTGACATTATTCTTGGTGCATCTATTTTCATTTAAAATTAATAATTCACATTAAAACCCATAATTCTCTTTTAGCTAATTCACAATCATATTTAATTTGAGAACTTTTTCATTAATAATTCTTTTGTACTTAAGCATCTTTCTTCATTTTAAATTATTTTCAGTTATAATTTGAGAATTGATGACTTTGATTCTGATGCTTTTATTTGGGTCAACATCAGTGCTATTCTTAGTTTTACAGCATATTTGAATAGTCAACATTTTCATATTTTCATGATTATAAATTAGCTTTCAAGTTCTCATTAAGAAATTCTAGTTTATAATTATAAAATGTTTGGCATGATTAATTTTCTATCTACATTTACTTCTGCATTTTATTATGACTTTTGTCATTATTAAATAGTCCAAATATTTAATATTACTTTTATTCAAATTTTAAAATCTACTTATTGAGGCATAGTTTTAACGCACTAAAATTCAGCAATTTTCATGATAAAATTTAACGTATAAAGTTAGTAACACTAGCAAATTATTTGAAATATGCCATTCCCTTCTGCCCTCCTCTTGGAAACTGGAGGACTCAAATCTTCTTTAAAGTAATAGTTTTGTTTTTTAAAAATAGTTTTTTTGTAAACCAAATCACATGATATATAGCCATTTGAGTTTGGATTCTTTCACTTCATATAAGGCTTCTGAAATTCATCTGTGTTGTTCATATTATTATTTCTGTTAATGATAGAATAGTATTCCTTTGGATTGTATCATAGTCCATTGATGATGCTGCAATAACATCCCATTAACTGGGGAGGGGGTATTTAAAAACTAGAAATTTATTTCCTATAGTTCTAGAGACTAGGAAGTCCAACATTAGTTGCCTAGAGATTTGATGTCTCTGTTCACTATAAACGCACATAGCTGAAGAGGCAAAGATCTGTCAAGGAGTAATTTATAAGGACACTAATTTCACTCATGAGAGTTCCACCCCAAGGCTGAATCACCTCCCAAAGACTCTATGTTCCTAATATCATTAGAGTAGAGGCTAATATTTCAACATATGAATTTAGCAGTACATACACATTCAAACCATGGTAGGTTGATACACTAAAAGTTATTGATTCTCTCATTGGGTTTTTCCTCCTTGACTGTAATGAACAAGCTGATGTGAGCATTTTGTTTTAATAAGTTCTGTGAAAATATAGATTTTAACTTTCTGTGCCATATAGTAGTAGAATTCCTGGGTCACATGTTAAATATGTTTGATTTTATAAGAAACTAACAGTTTGCAAAGTGACTGAAACATTTTGCCATTCTAGTTAATTCATTACCATGCCAGCCTGTAGTCTTATTAAGAATCAAGCATTGTAATACATATGTAATTTTAAATCATTGTGGATTTAATTTGCTTTTTCCTAGTGAATAATGATGGAAAATATTTTCAATGTGCTTATTACTACTCCATTTTATTATGTGGTCAAATGCCTGTTTAAGTCTTTTTCCTACTTAATCATCATTTTTTTCTGTGTGTTTTCCACCTTTCCCCTATATATAATATAATTAATATAATATTAATTCATTATGAGAAAACTATTTGCAAATATGTTTCCCAGTCTCTGATTTTTTTCATTTGTTTCACACTGTCTTATGAAGAGGAAAAAAAAAACTCTATTAAAATCTAATTCATCACTTTTTTTTCTTATCACTTTTTTTCTTTCTTTATCTCTTTAGAATATAAAGATCAATTTGGGGAGAACTATCATCTTACTGATATTTGGTCTTATAATACTTATGTATTCCATGTTTCTATGTTTATTCAGGTTTTCTTTAATTTTTTCAGTAATGTTTTACAAGTATATATTTTGTAATATTTCTGTTAAGTATATATATATTTTGTAATATTTCTGTTAAGTTTACCTCCAATGTTTCACATATTTTGTTAAAATTGAAAATTGTAATTTAAAAATTTTAATTTTCATTTTTGTTGTAAGTATGTAGAAATAAAATACACGTATGTGTAATGATATGGTAGTAAATCATGGCATTACTAACTCACATAAAATTTCTGCTAGTTTTTCGGGGGAAGGGCTTAGATTTTTTGGATTGTATATATGATCATGTTTTCTGCAAATACTATCATTTTAATTTTTTTCTCTTCAATATGTATTAGTTTACTTTCTTCATGCCTTATTTCACTTCTGTTATCTTTCTTTAGCACAATGCTGAATACAAGTGGTGAAAAAGAAATTAGATGAAAGCATTCAGTCTTTCAATAGTATGTATATTAACTATGAAAATTTAGTAGTTTTCCTTTTCAGGTTGAGAATTTGCCTTTATATTTTTTGTGTGCTGAGAGCTTTATTATTAATGGATTTTGGATGCTATCAAAGATTTTCTTGCATTTTAAGTAAGAGGTTAATATTCTTTCTTAATGTATTAATATAATGAATGACATTATTTAATTTTCAAATGGTAGTACAACTTGTTTTAAATTCCATGTATGTCTTCTCTCTCTCCCTCCCTCCCTCTCTCTCTCTCTCTCTCTCTCTCTCTCTCTCTCTCTCTCTCTCCCCACCCCTCTCATCTCTGTCTCTTTCTCATGCATATTGATTTATATATTGGATTTTATAAAATGCCATTAAGACAATTTGTGTCTATGTCAATGAGAGAGATAGTTTACTACTTTTCACTTCTTATAATGTCTTTATATCAGATAAATCTTTCTTGCTTGTATAAAAAAGTGTCTTCTTTTAATTTTGCAAAGAATTTATTTATAAATGAAATTATATATTCCATAGATATTTGCTAGAATTCACTAGTGAGTCTATACCAGATTAAATTTTTCCTTGTGGAGATTTTGAATTAAGCATTCAATACCCTTAATAATAGGATCACTGATCCATAGTCAGGGGCTGGTCTGAAAGAATGAAGGAACTTTTGGATTGTGCAGAAGGGGTGGATGAGGGGAGCTGCAGGGATGGGAAGGACAGTAGAATGAGACAAATATTATTACCCTATACGTCTGTATGATAATACTACTGGCATGTCTCTGCACCATGCACAGCCAGAGGAATGAGAAATTTTGCTCCATTTGTGTACAAAGTGTCAAAGTGCATTGTACTGTCATGCATAACCAAATAGAAGGAATTGAAGAGCCATTTATTGTAGGACTGGAAGGATATTTATACATTCCACACAGCTTATCTTAATTAGCATAAACTAGATACAGCAGTCAACCAATAAGGAATCTACACACTTAAAGGCTCCCTGGCGTTACTTCACAAACCACTCCCTCTGGCATTTTGCCAGGCGCCATCCAGACTTGTTTACAGATTCTAAAGGTAACAAAATTGTTAAAATCATACTGTTTTATTGTGTGCATATATGATTTTTTATAACAAATCCCACAGTTATGTCTAATTATAATGCACCAATAAAAAGAGAAAAAAATGTAAAATACTTCAGTAGTACATGTAATAAATTGATTACATGTTGAAATGATAATATTTTAGATATATTAAAGATGTCATTAAACAAAAAAAAACGGATTATTTGGACTATCTCTTCCTTCTTAGAGAGCTTTTACATTTATTTCAAGGAAGTATGATCATTAAGTTGATGAATTGTCAATATGTTATTGTTGATAATAGCTCCTTACTAGCTTTTGATATATTTGGAATCTATAATGATCTTTCTTAATTTATTCCTAATATTGATATTTGTATATTTTCTTGATTTTTCCTAATGATCTGGCTGCAGGTTCAAGAACTGTGTTCAGTTTAAAAATGTTTACCTTTTGTTTTTATTAGCTTCACCTATTGTTTCTCTGTTGCCTATTTCATTGACATCAGTTTGTGTTTTTTAAAATCATTGTCTTCCTTCTGCTTCTTTCCCCTTTTCTTTTTTCCTGTTATTTTGCCAAATTTTATGCATTTAGAGGCTATAAATACCCCAACATTATTATTTTTAATTTACAGGGTAATTTATCTTCTAAAACTGACTTAAAATTAGGATATATTATATCTATAGACTTTTAGTACTCTTTATTTCTTATGCATATCTGAATTACTTTCCAGGGCTACTTTTTGTCTGTGTTAAGAACTTTGTTTAATATTACCTTTAGTACAGGTCTACTGGTAATGAATGAATTATCTCAAGAATTTTGCTCAGAAAGTTCTTTATCATGTCTTCTTTTCTGAAATATATTTTATACATTATACCTTAGTTTGATAGCTATATTTAGTCACTTCTAAAAATATTGCTTTAATATCTTCTGATTTGCATAGAGTTGATGAGAACATTGCCAATATTCTTACTTTTGTTCTATTGGTAATTTTTCTCTGGTTTTGTGTTTAAAGGTAATACCTTTATCATGATTTCCAGAAATTTTATTTTTATATACCTTGATGTAGTTTCCTTATGTTCTTTTTTTGTGATTCTTTTAACTTTTTGAAATTTTTGTGTTTGTGTTTTATTAAACTTCATAAAATAAGCCACTATTTTAAAATAATTTTCTGTCCACCTTTCTTTCTGTATTAGAAGATATTTCTTCTTCACACACACTTTCTCCATACCTGAGTGAGCTGTAAGGATTATTCCACTTACTCTTTTCTAATACTTCTTTCCATAACTTTGCTTGATACAAGCAAAGTTCAGTATTCAGACATAAACAAGAGTTTGCCTCAAAGAAGTGCTCACTCTGTCAATTCTCTCCTTTCTAACCTTTTACCCTGTAGATTTTAATTACCTTGGTCTTCTGTACTTTAAAACTATCTCCTTGAGTCAGCAAGACCACTATCTACCTGCTCCCTCATTCCACATTTACATATGGAAACTCTTATCAAAGCAATAAGCTGATGCAATGAAGCTGCTTATCTCATTTGTTTTCTTTTATTTAGAAATTATTTTCCTATACTACCATTTTCTTGTTGTTAAATACAAAAACAAAATACAATATATACAAAAAGTTATTGTATGTATTTTGTCTGGTTTTCTGTTATTTAAAATTTGGGAAATCCGTGTTTTCTATTACACCATCTTCATGGTAAACAGAAGTCACATTTTTAAAAAGTCTTTAAAATATTTAATTTTCTATTTTAAAATTTTCTATATAGATGTTTTCATGCCTACTCATAATGAGAATCAGTGTATCCTAAAATTTAGGAAACAAAACAGAGGGTTGGGAGTATAGGTCAGAGGTAAAACATATTTAGCATGAATGAGGCCCTGGGTTCTATTCTCAGTAACACATGCCATGCTCGCACACACACACACACACACACACACCACAAAAGATATCAAATTTCCTTAATTAAAATATCTGCTTGACAATCACATATTCTATAGACTTCTAACATGTATCTCAGTTTCCACATATCAGTGGCTTTATGCTCATAGAGTCATTTAAATGATTAAGCATTTCAAACCATGTCCATTAAGATTTTCTCAGTATTATTGCTAACTCTGCTATCTAGTCATTGGTCTGCAAATCAAGAAATCAAAATAAATTATTATCATGTTTATAGACACAATGAATTTCATCTATATGATTTTCTTACATTTTTTATTTGTTCTAATTAGTTACACATAACAGTAGAATGCATTTTGACCCATCATATATAAATGGAGTATAACTTCTCATTCTTCTGATTGTACATGATGTAAAACATACTGATCATCTAATCATACACGTACATAGAGTAATAACGTCCAATTCATTCTACTTTCCTTTCTACTCCCCTACCGGATTCCCCTCCCTTCACAACCCTCTTTCTAATCCAAAGTAACTCTATTTCTCCCCAGCCCACACCCCGTATTCTGAATTAGTATCTGCAAATCAGAGAAAACATTTGGCCTTTGGTTCTTTGAGATTGACTTTGGTTTATTTCCCTTATTAGGATGTTCTCCAGTTCCATCCATTTATCTGCAAAAGCCATCATTTCATTCTTCTTTAAGGCTGAATAATATTCAATTGTGTATATATACCATAGTTTCTTTATCTATTCATCTATTGAAGGGCAGCACCTAAGTTGGTTCCATAGTTTGGCTAAAGTAAGTTGAACTTCTGTAAACATTGATATAGCTGTGTCACTATAGAATGCTGATTTTCAGTCCTGTGGGTATAAACCAAGGAGTGGGAAAGCTGGGTCAAATGGTATTTCCATTCACAATTTTCTGAGAAACCTCCAGACTGCTTTCCATAATGATGCATCAATTTGCAGTTCCACCAGCAATGTATGAGTATATCTTTTTCCGCATATACTCAGTAAAATTTACTAATGTTTGTATTCTTGGTAATTGCCACTTTAAATAGAGTGAGATAAAATCTTAGAGTAGTTTTGATTTGCATTTCTCTAATTGTTAGAGATGTTGAATATTTTTTCATATATTTGTTGATTGATTTATTTCTTCTTCTGTGAAATGTCTGTTCTGTTCCTTAACGCATTTATTTATCAGGTTATTTGTGGGGATTTTTGTTTTGTTTTGTTTTGGTGTTGAGGTTTTTGAGTTCTTTCTATATCCTGGAGATTTATGCTCTATCTGAGGTATATGTGGAAATGATTTTCCCTCATTCTGTAGGCTCTCTCTTCACATTATTGATTGTTTCCTTTGCTAATTTTTAAAAATTCATTTTAATAAAATCTATTGTTATTTTAAATATAGAAAGACTCAGTAATCCTATGCTTTTTTAAACATTTGGGTGTATTATGTACATAACTCTTATAAAGAGGTCAATTTATACATATGACCTTAGTGAATCCTTATAGCAACACTTTGATTAATGAAATTGATAACTACACCATACATATGTGGAAATGAAGTTTATAGAAGTTAGATAACTTTCCCCAAGTTCCTTCATTTGTGTTTTTGTTACCGCTGTTGACCGGTGACGAGTTCTTGCTCCCCGATGTTGAAGAATAACACCAAAGAAGCACGCGAGGCAAGGTCAGAGTAGAAATTAGAAGTTTATTAAAGGACAGCAGAAAAGACTTCTCCCGGAGGAAGAAGGGGACCCAAAAGGTGGAATCCAGTTAGCGGGCAATGTGTTCCCCTTTTTATAGGTTTGGTGATGTAATGTAGGTGGGAAGGGTTTGGGACAAAGAAGTAATCTGGTCATTTCCGAGTCAAGTTTGCTGTTCATTAACATTTCTTTGGGATGAGCTATCTCCAAATCTGTTGGGGGCTGTATCCTGGGCTTCATTAACATTTCTTTGGGATGGGCTGTCTTTGAATCTGTTGGGGGATGTTCATTAACATTTCTTCCAGGTGGACTTTGGCCTAGGGCCTTTTCGGAACTTTATTAACACTCCATGAGTTGTCCCGTTTTCCCTGAGTCATTCCCAGCATGGCCTCCATTTTAGATTTCACTCGATATTAGACCCGATTTACCTAACTACACTGACTACCTAACTTTAAATCTGGCTTCATTTTGAACACTGTACTTTTAACACAGTTTTTTGTGATTCTAGAATGTTAGCAACTATATGATACTTCCTTATCAATACAACATAGAATTAAACATAAATTCTGTTTCCTTTGTATAGTTTTGCTTCATACCTATTGTTCATGCTGAATTTAAGAGTATCCATGCTCACTCACAAAACTCACAATTTGAATGGTAAATTATATATGCATTCTATTCATAACAGGTATTACCGGTTAATGAGATTTACAATGAGCAACTAAAACTTTGAGAGAGATTTATACTGTTCAAGGAGATGCAGTCTCTAATGTCATTTATCTACGCTTCACTGATTTTTATCACTTTGACTTTTAGAGGAAAATGACATCATAATGACAGTTAGCAGAGATTTGCTAAAATTCAGCAGTTAGTCATTTGAGTTCAACCGCTAGATACCAAACAAGAGAGCTTTTGAAGAACAAAGGTTAAATGAAAGTAGCACACCTTGTCAAATGCCCAACATCCAAGTTTTTTCCCTAGCCTTGCCTGAGATAAAAAGAGAATCCTGAAATTTCTAAGAATATGTAATTGAGTGCCTCTTTTGAAGATGAGAAGATAGGATAAACAAGGAGAATGAAAGAGATAGAGAATGAATAGAGTTAATACAAAAGAAACATGAAGAGGCAACAGAATTTTTAATCCTGTCAGAACTGTTCTTTTGGGGAAGAAAAAGTTCTAGAAATATAAATGATCATTTCATTCTTTTCAGTTTTTCTTGCATAGGAACAAGGGATTATTTAGTATGATCCTTGGCAATGTGAAAAAGATGAGGAATTCAAAGCACAGAATGCTATTAGAAGAAAGGCCACAGGGTCATCAAAGTTTGTATAAATTATTTTATGCATGAAGCATAGACAGTGGGACTTTTTAATAACAACAACAAAGAGTAAGCACTAAACGGTATGCTAGCAGATCATTAAATGGTTCAGGGACTGCCATGAAATCAAATAAATAAAATTACCATCTGTGAGGAATTAGCTCTTACTCTTCCTTTGCCTGGGAATCCTTCTCCATACATGCATAGGGCCCCATTGTAGCCATTGAAAGCCACCTTCTCAGCAAGGACTTCCAGAGTGGGCCCATTTGCATTTCTAAGTCCAACTCACACAGGTGCATCCAGGCAAAACCACACTTCCTTGCTCCTTCTCTGTGTGTGCTTATTTCTACCTAACATAATGTATGTTTTTGGTGCTTATGATCTCCAAAAATGTGAGGTCCAGGAAAATAGGAATTTATATTTAATATGTCCACTACTCAGTCACAATTTCACAGTGCTCAATAGATACTTGTTGTGTGAATAAATCATGAAAGAGAAATACGTTCTGCTTTAGGCCAAAGGATTGAAAAATATTTTGAGAGTAATTTGGATAGAGATGGATTAGGTTCATCACAAAAAAAAGTAGTAGAAATCCAATTTGTCTCTTCATGAGAAAAAAAAATTAATATTTGTCTCTTTGAAAGTTCAAAATTATCTTTACTTTATGTATTAATACATATTCTTACCTACTCAGTGAAAGAGACTAAGAAAATGAAGCAATTTGAGCTCAACAATGAAACTTCAATCAGTGAAGACCTGCATGTATTGTGTTCATCAATTCTCTTGAAAATGTTCAGTGCTGGACTTTCAGGACCCTCTTAACAGAGAATGATTTGGATGCAGTTCTTTATAAATCTTCCAAACCATTAGCTCATCATTTTGGGTAGAGGTTTACCAGCTTGCAAAGATATTTTGTACTATGCTTTAAAAAAAAAAAAAAATACACCCACAGGAATAAGAGTTATGTGTTTAACACTTTTATTCAGAAAGAGAATAAAACCTTAATCTGCCTTTTTCATAGAACTGTATTTTAGGCTCAGTCCTCTATTATTTCACGGCTAAGGTTTTCCAGCTAGGCTAAGATTAAAGCATGTGTTGACTCATAATGAAGATACAAACTACATACCTGACATACTTTCAGGGAAGGAAAACATTTTTGGTAATAAGACAATTTCCATAACTACTCTAAGGTCATAAAATGAGGTTTGTTTGTATTGTGCTGAATTGAACAGGGGGAAAAAAAGTGATCATGCAAAAGATATGGCAGGTCCACTAAAAGTGAAATAAACACATTCAATTTGAAGCAGTGTGAAAATGACTTGGAAGACATTTGAAATAATTTAACAATTTAATTGTTAATTTTTTTAAACACCAACTTAGACCTAGAAATCAAGAGCATTTTTTAGACCTGCTGAGTGAACATGTGTACCCATAAGTCCACCATTGGTGATGCAAAAGCAAAAGATCAGTGGCTCAGGCTCCCACAAGTAACAAACCAGAGATGACTTCTGTCCTGATAGCAAATGAAAGCTCAACTGAAAATCTACAAGTCTCCTTCGATCCATCAGAAAATTGAGGTCATGGGGCAACCCAACACTCTAACACACAGGAGAGATGAAAATACAGAGAATCACAGATTACTGGAAACAGAAGTCCTTGCAGCAGTCATTCATAGGAACATTCAAATCATAATTAGCAAATTGCTCAGTGTGAACTAGAGTAAATAACTCCTACGGGTCCAATCTAAAGGGAACCCCACCCTCTCCTGAGTTTTACCTCCAGGAGACCTGCTATGTTACACATGAAAATCAGGGGAAATCTGCTTACCCTTCGAGCAGGTAGAAGGGAAGAGAAATCATCTAGATGTACACCCAGGTGCTCTGTTTTTACTGAGTCCATCCTTCCCTTAAGGAAAACTGCCTGGTCTTTTCTGACCATAGCAAGAGCAAACAGACATCAGGAGTAAAGGCAGGCTTCCTGTTTCACGTAGGTTTATTTGTTAGTTTTTTAATAAGGACAAGAAACTTTTAAAGCCACAGACCAAGATTGTGGTCTCTAAAATAATAAGATGTAATTATGAGGTTATAGAATATAACCTATGTTTAAAAGCTTATTTCACATCAACGCGTCTCCGGTATAATAACAGTTAAGTTGCAATTGAGAGAAATAGAAGATACAGACTCCATTTTAGGAGGAGATTACAGAAAAATAAAAAGCCAACGGGGGATAAAAGCATAAACACACCAGAGGAATCCATGTCCTGGGCATCTATCTCTACAGAAAACATTAAACAGAATCTAATTTCCTAGCCAAACAAAACCCAACACTAAAATCCAGCTTACCTCACTTCCTATTACAAGACACATTATTATGCTTTCAACCAAAACTTGCAAGGCATGTTAAAAGGCAAGAAAAATAGGCTGAAGAGCCAAAGTAAACAATTAGACCCAAATATGGTAAATATTTTGAAATTGTCAGACCAGCCAGACACATTGGTGTACACCTATAATCCCAGCAACTCAGGAGGCTGAGGCAGGAGGATTACAAGTTTATAGCCAGCCTCAGCAATTTACTGAGGCCCTAAGCAACTTAGTGAACCCCAGTCACAAATTAAAAAAAAAAAAATTAAAAAGAGCTGGGGATATGGCTCTGGGGCTAAATACCCCTGGGTTCAGTATTTGGTAGCAAAAAATGTAAATAAATAAAATAAAATAAATTATCCCACGAGATATTTAACATAACTATGATAAATATGCTAAAAAATTTTAATGGAAAGGGTAACAAAATACCAGATGAGATGAGCAATGTAAACACAGAGATAGAAACTCTAAGAAAGAATCAAAAGAAATACTAGAAATCAAAACCACCATCAAGAAACGAAGAATGTTCCATAATGTCTTTATTTAACTAGAGACAGCCAAGAAAAATTCAGTGAACTCATATATGCATCAATAGAAACTTTTCAAATGGAAAAAAAAAACAAGATGTTTAGAAACTACGAATAATGAAAAAATACTATACAACTATAAAAAGCATAAAGCTTTTTGAAAGCATTCAAGCCCCAAACTTACTGGACCAAGTAAAGATATGTAGTAGGAATATTACAAGGATTAAAAAGATAGAGAAGAAATACTTGAACTAGCAATGGCAGAGAATTTTCCAAAGTTAATGGCAAACAACAATCTATAGATACAGGCTACTCAGAGAATATCAAGCAGATGTAAAAATATAACAAGATATATATCCATATATATATATCCAAGTATAGCACATACAAACTTTGCAGAAACAAAAATAAAATACCTTGAAAGAGGTAGAAAACAAAAATACATATAGAAAAAGGAAGATAGGTATTCTATTGGTCTTCTCTTCAGATAGCACAAAATCAAGAAGAGAAAATCTTTAAAGTGTTGAAAGGAAAAAAAAAATACCTTAGAGTTCCGCTGTAGCAAAACTGTCTATCAAAAGTGATCCAACAGCAGGAGAGTACAGCTTCTTCCCAAGCTCACATTGAAAATCCAAGAAAGTAAATCACATCCTTGGAATAAAGCATCAATAAAATGGATAAACTGATAGCAAGGATAATCGAGTAAGAGAGAGAAAAAAGGCACAAATTAAAATTATGAACAATTATTTTGAAATTAAAATCACAATCGCATTTATATATGTATATGCATATATACATTTATATATACAAGCTATATATAAATGTATATATGCATATATTTTTATATATATATACAATTTATATATGTGTGTATATATAAATGTATGTATATATGAACACATATATATAACAATTTGTTGGACTTATTTTGCTCATATTTTGTTAAAAATTTTTCATTTTTGTTCATCAGATGTTGGTTAAGCACAGTGAATTTTTAATGTGGCAAATTTATTTTGTATGATGCTTTTACAGTGGGCGTTTTTATTAGAACAATAGAACAAACAAAAAGACAGCTGAGGAGGTTATTGCAGATTTCAACAAGTATTTGGAGCCCCGGGAAAAACACAGTCCTAGCTGGGAAAGGAACTACAAAATGAATTAATTCTATAGATTTGCTGCAAAATTTAATGCCTACCATTAACAACAGAGTGCTGTGCACTCCAGAATTTGTTAAGTGTTCTTACCACAAAACAATGACAGAAAAAGGGACACAGGAAGATTTTGGACAGTGTTGGGTCTATTATCTTAAATATGTTGATGGTTTAAATACTATTGATGGTTGATATGTTTACATATGTTGACTCTCAGGTAATACACACAAGCATATATGTATGGTTCTTTGCAAATATCAATTACACCTCAATAAGACTCTTTTTATATTTAGAAAAAGAGACAATGTGATGATTTTCACAGAACACACATGATGCATGCAGGTTATGATATATAGAAGGCCCAGGGTGTATACATTTCTGGGATCACACACAAATGGAAAAAGTGATTCAGGATATTGAAACAAATTTCAGATAATACTCACTAATTAAAATTAACTGGATTTACTAAAGTCTCACAAAAAAAATCAAGAAAACTAGATTTCTTAATAGTCTATCCAACAAAATATTATTTGTGTGGAGGAGAAATAGTGCTGAGCATTGAACCCAAGGGTGGGCTATCAGAGAGCTACCTACCCAGCCCTTTTTCTATTTTGATACAGGGTCTCACTAAATTGCCCAGTGTGGCCTTAAGCTTGTGATCCTCCTGTCTCAGAATTCTTAAGTTCATAAGTCTGTAATGAATGCCTGATTCTTGAAAGCGTTAAACACCCTGAATGGACCCACTAAAGACCATTTGGTAAAGTATTTCCACCCCTACCCATGAAAATTAAGGCTCATGCTTTCCCCCACCCATAGAAAAGCAGAGCATTAACGGTTATCCAGGAAAATCTCAGAACAAGGAAAGCACTCTGAGAACCACTTGCAAAGCAATCTTTTACAATCCCTAGACCTACGGAGGGGCAGTCCTCACTACAGGGAACAAATGCAGGAATCATATCTTCCTAGTCAGCATGAACTTTGCCCAATATGGCAGAACATATGAAAACCATACAGCATTTTCTATACATTGGTTCATTGATTCACCGAACTTTCATGGAGCATCAACTATATAGTTACTACACACTGTGGATCATGAAATGAGTAAAAATAAATGCAATAGTGATCACAACCTATTAGGCAGTTCCATTCTCCTATAATATTAATAAATAGAATTCTTATTTTTCCCCAATTAAGTAAGCCAACATGATATATCCGTCTATATTTCTCTGTGTGTTCATATATTCCAGTCCTTCAGGATCTTGATTATTTTTTCCTAAAACACGATTTTGTGAAAATTCTGCTCTTTCACTTAACTTATGTATAAATTATTATCGAATTAATCATTAAAAATATTAGAAAAAAATTGCAGCCAGGTTTAAAAACTACCAGCTGTGAAATCAAATTCTTCCATACCTTGCTGTGTGATCTTGACCAAGTTGCTGAATTCCTCTGTACTTTATTTTTCTCCTCTTTACAGTACAATGTACAATGTATCTAGCACAATATAATAGTATCAACCTTGTAGTATTGCTGTATTTATGTGAGTTAAAACTTCAAAGTACCTCAAACTGTTCTGTGCAAAATACAAAGTGCTAAATATATGTTTATATGTTGGCTGGTACTGCTTCTACCCTCTCTGTTACTACTAATGCTGTTGCCATTATTGTTTTAATCTTAATGGATAACAGGTTCACTCCTGTCCATATAATCAACAGGAATGTTTTCTCATTATCCCATGGCACATTAACCACCACAAATGTTGATTGCTTAGTAGCTACATCTGTACTGAGAGCCCATCAATAGTTTGTATCTATTACCAAATAATATCTTGATTTGGGGACAGACTTAACTCTTTGTGACAGTCACTAGCATCTCATTAGGTTGAGAGTTTTGAGGGTATTTTTTTAAGCTAGAGAGTTATGCAAATATTATATATGTCCACTGCTCATTTAAGCAGATCTACTGAAGTGCAATATGACTGACATTGCACATCAGTTCAGCATATATTTCCAAGTAGTAGAGCATAGGTGTGCTGTCAGCAGTATGACAAGAATATAGCAGGACTATGCATCCTCTGGGAGAGATTCGCTACAATTACTTAAATTTCTTACACTTAAAATTCTCAGGATTTCTCTAGAGGAAAAAAAGTGAGGCCTTTAACTACCAAGCCTTCTACTCTGCTGTATCTTCACATCTCTGTGAATCTTGATTTAGGCTAAGTGCATCATTAATCTTTAACGTATCAACCCAAGAACACAATTAAAGTCAAACAGAATAATGAGTGGTATTAAAGGAATACTGAGGAGCCTGGCCAAGAATGCATTGAACCACTCCATATGCTGCATAATTACATACACCCACTAATTTGCATAGATCCAGAGCTTTTAACCCTTTCATGAAAGAAAAGGTTAGCAAAACTTGTCAGTAACAAGCCAGATAAAATTTTTTGTTTAATTTTGTGGGCCATACAGCCTGCATCATAACTACTCAACTCTGCCACTGTGCCATGAAAACACCATAGATAATGTAGAAATGAATAAGCATGGCTCTGTTCAACCTCACTTATGGGCACTAAAAAATTTCCATGTAATTTGCACACATTACACATTTTATTAATTTAAGAATTTTCTCCAACAATTTAAAAATGCAAAAGAAATCTCTGCTCAAAGACTGTACAAAAGCATATGGCAGGCTGCATTCAACTCGCAGACAATAATTTGCTGACCCCTAATATATTGGAATCAGAATGCTTTGAATTTAATAAGTTACATTAATACCATAATCATGACTTGGAAGATTAATTTGTAATATAAAATGGCTCAAGGAGTGCATTATAGCATCAGTTTTCTTTTTATGCTTTATCAATTTAGGATCTCACATTGACAATCAGGGGTTATAATTCACATCTACCACAAGAGTGGGGCTGGGGTAAAAATATAATCTCTGGGAAAATACGTTTCCCAAAATATAGCACAAGGAGTTATATCTAGAACTGTTTATCACTCAGTGTCTCAAAAGCATTATGGAGAAGTGCAGGCCCAATGTGATTCATGCAACTCCAACAGGTAATTTCAATCTGCACCTGGAATTAGAGACCACTGGATTTCTGAGCTTCAGTTCTATTTCTGCTCAATAAGTCTAAGAATTAACATTCTGCATATTCATGCTGGTATGGTTATCAGCAATCATGTAACACTACTTCAGGGAATATTAAATTTAAGTTATTAGTAGGAACCTTTGCAGAACTATTCAACTTTTCAAAACTATTTAACCTCTTTACGATAGCAAAAAAAAGAGAAAAGAAAAATATTTTATTTGTTAATATAATTTTGAAAAATAGAATTCAATAAGTAAACAAAACAAAACAAATCATACATAACTTCCATCCTAATAGTTAAACCACAGAAAATTCTAGAGGAAAAAAAAATTAGTAGCAATTTAAGAAAAATCTCTGTTTTTCTTAATGTTTCAACAAGCCCAATTGTCCCATTTCAAATACTTTATAGTTTGAGCATCATTCTTTTCTTCCAATTTCATTATTCAAAAGACAGTTCACACAAATATGCAAAATAAGGAGTTTACATTTTCACAATATGGTTCATTTGTTTCTAGCATTTAATACTTTCCACAGTCAATATCTTGTCTATATTCATTTGCTTGATTCCATTTTCAACTGTCAGTTCCCCTAAAGTAGTCATTGAAAAAATCGGATGATCAAGTGAGGCTTAATATTGTAGATTGGCAGTAAGGGAGGACACAAATACTCCTTGACAGAGCAGGAATAATGCCACAACCTTTACAAATGTGAGGAGAGGATGTTTAGAGTTTTATGACCTGTGACCTGTGACTTTAAGATGGGTATTTCCAGCTGGAAACTGGTTGAAATTGGGTGTAATTTATGAGTAAATAGCTTTGGATTGCTGAGAACAGTAAGGAATGAGTCTTGAAGGGCTTTTTGGTAAGCCGCATGTCAGTCTTGGTTAGCTATTAGAGTTGACGCACAGTCTTGTCTTTAAAAATTAAATGTTTATTGGAACAAGTAACAGTTATTTATGCTTGCTTTCAGTAATGTTTGACCTTGAGATATGTAAATTTGCTTGCCACCCAGATCGATTAACACAAAGGCAGAAAAGTATGCCAGGATCTTGAATGGTTCAACATAAGGAGAGAAATTTATGTTTTATTAATGCTTATTGACCTTTTCAGTCATGCATTAGCCAAAGCTGAAAGGGAGACTATTATGTTATGAGGGTATAGACAAAGATCAGAACTATTATATGGTGTGTTAGAGTGATTGTGGTAACTAGAATTATGTTCCCCAAAGATGCCTGCTTCCTAATCCCCAGATCCTACAAATATGTTAGATTACATGGTAAAGGTGAATTCAAGATTATGTACAACCTGAGGACAATAATCACCTAACCTGAAAATAGAAAGATTATACTGGTTTATCCAGGTGGTCGCAATATAATAATGAGTCTAAAGTAGAAGAAAGAGAGAGAAAGAGAGGTGAGCTCTCAAATAAGGGTTAGGAGTTCCATGGCACACTTTCCAGAGAAAGTACTGAATAATATTTTTCAAAAATCATTATAACATCCAGAAATTATTCTAAGAACATACAGGAAATATTTAAAAAATATCCTCAGTAAAATTTATGATTATTCAGAAGAAAAAGGTACAAGATTGGATCAAAGACTACTTACTCATTCTCCACTGACCCTCTTAGCTCAGAGAGATGTAAACTCCAATATAGACTTCTATAACCAGAACACAGGTTTTCTTCTTTCCCACTCCCCAGTTGTTGGGTCTTCTTCCATGTTAACATTCAGGAAAATAAAACATTAATATGTCTGTTCCTTAAAACTATTATATTTGATTACTCATCTCTTCTCTACCTATTATTTCAGGGCTACTACAGTGATTTTCCACTTGTAGGAGAATAAAAAGTTTGCTGCCTTATTATAAGAGTGGCAGGCAAGGGACCTAGAATATCCAAAACAATCTTGAAAATAAAAAAGTAGTAGTACTCATATTTCTCAGTTTCAAAACTTACTGCAAAGCAATGCAGTGTGGAACTAGCACAATGAAAAACATAATAGAGAAGGAATTGAGAGACCAGGAAAAAAAGCACATACCTATGATCAGTTGTTTTTTAAGAATTCAAGAAGGAATAGTCATTTCAACAAATGGTGCTGAGACAATTGAACAGCCTCATGTAAAAGAATGAAATATGAACCATACTTTAAACCTTACAGAAATTAACTGGAAATGGATCAAAGACCCGAAGGCAAAAGTGAACTATAAAACACCATTGAAAATCCTCTTGAGTTCGGATGTGACAAAAAAACTCATACATATGACACCCAAATCACTAGTAACAAAAGAAAAAATAAATCATTTGAAGTTCATCAAAATCAAACACATTTAAGATTTAAGAGACACCATCAAGAAAATGAGAAGACAATTCATAAAATGGGAGAAAATGTTTACCTATCCTATGTCTTATAAGATATATCTTAATGAAAGTTCTTAAAGTTCAACAATTAAGAAAAAGTAAAATTTAAAAAAATGATATGAATAGATCTTTCTCCACATAAAACCTAAAAAAAAATGCTGAACTTGTAAGTCACCATAGAAATGCAAGTGAACCCACAATGTGATGCTGTTTTGTAGCTATCAGGATGTCTATCAATCAAAAAGACAGATAATCACAAGTGTACTAACAGATAATCAAAAGTATTAATAAAGGTATAGACAACATCTGATCCCCATGTGGTAGTTCTAAAAATGTAAAATGGTGCAGTCACTTGGATAAATCTTCTCACAGTTTCTCAAATTATTAACTATAGAGAATTTCCCTTAATTTCAGCAAGGCACACACTCAAATTGAAAACAGATATTCAAATAAATTTGTATACAACTGTTTATAGAAGCATTATTTACCAGAGCCAAAAATTAGAAATGACCCAAATATCAGATGACAGGAAACCAAATGGGGGCATATCTACATGATGAAAGCCTATTGGGCTATCACAAGGAATGAAGTACCAGCACTTTATACAACACATGTGAACCTTGAAAACATTGTTAAGGAAGTCAGTCAAAACAGACCACATACTATATGATTCCATTCATAGGAACTGTGCAGCCTTGGGAACTCTACAAAGTCCAACTACACTAAGTTCTCAGTGCTGGGGTTAATGGGATGATGGTAAACAAGATGATAGGCAAAGAAAATAAAGATTCTCTTTCTTTAAAATATTTTTAGCTGTAGATGGACACAATATCTTTATTTTATTTATTTTTTTAATGTGCTGCTGAGAATCGAACCCATGCTAGGCAAATGCTCTACCACTGAACCACAACTCCAGCCCATGAAGATTCTTTTTGAGGTGAACAAATGTCCAAAAATGGGCTGTCTTGGTAGTTGAACTCATCTGTGAATAGACTCCAAATCATTCAACTGTACGTTTTATATGAGTGTTGAAGGTAAATTTTAAAAAGTGAAAGAAGATGGAGGCAGAGGAGGTAAATTCAGACAGGAGTAAAAGATACAGTGATGCAGTATGAAGAGCATTTCCCAGCTCTGCCAGCTTTGAGACTACTTTTATGATTCACCCCTCCAGGATGTTTGAGAAGAGGTACTTTGACCTGTTACAATTTTTAGTTATATTTCTGTTTAAGATAAAACAAACTGGTTTCCAGGCATTCCCAAAGAACGGGTGACCTGAAAATCATGTCTGCTGCAGTAGTAGACACCAGACACCAACTCTTTTATCTCCTCAGTGAACAAGGAGATCTGGCAGATTTGTCCCCATGAAGGGGACACATGCTAGGTGCGATCTGAGGTTCGATAAGGTATGTCCTGCCTGACAGTCCACTGTATCCGTCTCAAACTATGAGATCTCAACAAGTAACATTAAATTTGGATGTTTTTATGAATATCTCTAATAAATATGTTCAAAGGAAGGCAGTTTTTCAGATAAATGATAGGCAGTGATGAGTTTTTTATCGTTGCATTACTGGAAGAAAACTAGCAAGATTTAAAGTATTATTAAAGGAATTTGTAAGGAGAAAAATTAATATTTCATATTGTGCAAGCATACTTTCTGAGAAATCTTCTGTGTTTTTCAGTGATGAAAAAAAGATTGTGCAACATTAGCGACCATCGACTCAGGAAAACTAATAAGATAAGCCAGAATAAATTTTAATAGTTGAGATACAAATGCTACTATACACTGAGACAAAATGAGTATGAATTTGTCACTGCATCAGTCAGCTTTTCATCACTGTGACCAAAATATCTGACAAGAACAACACAGAGGAAGAAAGATTTATTTTGGCTCACAGTTTCAGTGGTCTTAGTGCATGGTCAGCTAGCTCCAAGACATAAAAGTCATAATGAAAGCACTTGGCAGAGGAAAAATGCTCAACTCAAGGAAACCAGAAAGCAGAGAGGTGTCCCCCGTGACCTGCTTCCTACAGTCATGCCCCATTTGCCTACAGTGGCCACCCAGTAATCCATTCAACTATCAATGAATTAATCCAGCAAACTGATTGATCCACTGATGAGCCTGGAGCCCTAATCATTGCCTAAAATCCCCACCTCTGAATCTAGCTGCACTGGAATTATGCTTTCAACACATGGGTTTTATTTGGGGCGAGGGGCGCATTCTAGATCCAAACCATAACACTCCACTGGTTTGATCTAAGGGCTACAAAGTAACAATGAGTCAGTGATTATTTAAATGAGGTCAAGTCATAACTTCAAGGACTTCCCAAGATCACTCTCAACAATAGGTAAGAAGAAAGTTTATAAGAAAGACTGTGTTGAGAGTTTGAAGTCTTAATGCTAAATTGCATAATCTCTTGTCTTTTAATGATTCTGATGAACAATTTTGGTTACCAAGGACTTACTTGAGTCAGATATAGGCACAGCAATTTTGGAAAAGCTGATTAACTAATTCCTACAGGTACTAGTATAATTCAGAGATCTTCTTAATTGTTTTAGTCATCAAGAATATTTGAATTGTTTATCATCTGTCAGAATTTAGGTACCTCCTTTGGCTAAATCATGCCATAGGTAATCCCCTTTATCTTGAAAAGCTTATACTTTCCTTTTGAAACAAACCAGTAAGTAGATAAATATAATCACACACACACACACACACACACACACACACACACACAGAGAGAGAGAGAGAGAGAGAGAGAGAGAGAGGAGAAGAAGAAGAAGAAGAAGAAGAAGAAGAAGAAGAAGAAGAAGAAGAAGAAGAGGAGGAGGAGGAGGAGGAGGAGGAGGAGGAGGAGGAGGAGGAGGAGGAGGAGGAGGAGGAGGAGGAGGAGGAGGAGGAGGAGCAGAGAGGAGAAGAGAGAAGAGAAATTCATTGAGAAAAATAACTAATTAGGTGAGAATGCCTTGTAATCTGGATACACTGTTGATTTTCCTGGAAGAAAAGGCAGAATTTGGGCTGGGATTGTGGTTCAGCGATAGAGCGCTTGCCTAGCACAGGCGCAACCCAGGTTTGATTCTCAGCACCACATAAAAATAAAGGCATTGTGTTGTATCCAACTACAAAAAAAAAAAAAAAAAGATTCTCTCTCTCTCTCTAAAAAAAAAAAAAAAAAGGCAGAATGATCACATACATACCTGAAGGCCAGTAAACAGTACAAAACACAGATCTACACTATAATGTGACACAGAGTATAAAATAGTATTTCCATTGAATACCAAACAGAGGTATTAAATGACAATTTCATTATGACCTGAGATGCTTAATACATCAATATTATCTTCAGGTTGGTCTTTTGACTGAAAATAAGGAGCTATTACAGTTCCAGGTGAATGGTGACTTTCAGATATTGGATTTAGTCTTTTTTAAAAAATTTTAGTTTTAGAGGGCTTTGTGCAAATTTTATAAAGTTATAGGTGAATCAATATACACTATTATGGATTCAGATTATGTCAACATCATTAGAAATGTGAGCTCATAAAGAACACTCCACTCTGAGGATCTTCAATATGGGCTTGATTTAGACACATGAATGTTAAACTCATGTTCAAGGCAGCCATGACCTCATTATAAATGGGGGTATCCTTAGCATTTTCCTTTAAAAATACATAGGAGTAATGTTTACTCTAACAATTCTGTATGCACAGTACCCTTCTTCACCTTAACTTAGCAGAAGTGATGTCACCAAAGAGAAAAGAGTATACCTCAATTAAAAGGTCTAAATATGATGGTTGAAGACTAGTAGGTGAGGGATATTTGAGCATTATGAAAGGTACTCAACATTTGATTAGTACTTTTTAATCTCAGGAAGAAGCATAATTTAGTAAAAAGATATAAAGTAGGTATTACAGCACCCAAATCATTGACAAATTTCCAAGTTTTCACCTTGTTAAAATGTAAAATGGTAATTTAAATATTGATAGCATTCTCATTGGTCATCCAACTTGTTTTATATTTCCTTCAGTGTCTTAGGTGGTATAAAAGAATTTTTTAGTGTCATTTCTGCTTATTGAATCTATGTTTATATTCATCTAAAGGATCCCACATTCAAGTCCTTGAAACTGAAATCTGGTAATTTTACCATAAGGTCAGCAAGACCTCTGGGTCTTTTTATGCTTTTGCCCATTGGGATTTTCAAAAATATCCACAGATGTGTTGAAGATGCTGTGTTAGGGCTAATTTTCTCTCAACATTTGTCTTTATATTATATCCTATTTTAGACTGAAAACCATTCCCATCAAAGAAGAAAGCAATTCTCATGTGCTTCAGCCCATATTTTAATGGGTCATCTTTCTATGCCTATAAGAAAAAAAAAGTTAAGTCCAGTCTATTTTCATAGTAAAGACATTGGAGATAGTCTCCAAAAGTTCTTATTTAAGATACACAATTCCTCTAAATTCTTCTGAATTTTGATGTGATTAATTATGTGTGGACTAGGGTAGAAGGAGGTTCTGTTACAAAGCTTTCAGGAACTTCTAACTCCACTTGACCTTCAATTTCCAATGGTTTACACTTGAGGGCTCTAGATTCCTAATAAAAAGCTGATATAGGGTATAGAGATCTGTATCTTCCCAGTACCATTCTAAATTCTGTGAATTTCTTTTATGTCAAGGCTTTGGAAATCTCTTTACAAGAATAAGAGTTGTACTTTGAAATCAGCTATAAAGAGCTTGCTCTAATCTGAAGGACATTTAAAAAACAATTGCAACAGGAAGGTTTCTTGTTGAGAGGAAGGGAAGTAGATAAGCAGGTGTGTCAGAGCAGAGTTTAATGTAGAATAATAATACATTATTCCACTATCCCTGAAAGTGGTGGATAATAGCTTGTGGATTCAAGTTCTGACTTAGGGAGTGAGAGAGAAATATGGTTTTATCCTTTTTATATTTTTCATTTGTTTGGCTACAAAATTTTATACAAAAAATATTTCTTAAAGCTGAATTTCTTTTGAGATCTTTATCCTTGCAATCAAAACAAGGCGAACTGGCTATTTGGAATTGTGCACATTTATTCTGTTCTAAGGTCGTTCTCAAAAAAATTGCATTTATATTAGAAGTTCCTCAAAATATCCATTATAATTCTTATTTATCCTTGGAGAAGTTGTGCTATGTAGGAAGACAAGTACATAGATCTATGTCATGAATACATGCAGGAAGCTTAAGTCTGTTCCAGAAAAGGAATAGACAACAATTGAGACAAAACTATCAAAGTCTAATAACGTGTCAGTAAAATATCATTTTTGTGCATGTCATACCTTAACCCCTGATCCAATTGGTTAGCTGTTTTTAACTAAAGATCTGAGAAATTCCTAATTTTGTTAGTATGTAGCTGTTTTGAAGAGGTTTCCTTTTGAGCCACACTCTCACAGACTCAGACAAGGTTGTGATGAGCTCTAAAAAATTTCTAAATGATGCTCCCTAACACTATCTTTCCCCATAGTGCCTGTTTGGCATGGCTTTCTAATGGTACCAACCATTGGTGTGAGCTTAACAGATGAGTTCATCAAGACTATATCCAATCTCTTGTCTAAAAATTTGTTCTTATAAACTTAGAACCAAATATGTCAAGAACCAAAAGCAAACAAACAAAAAATAAGTAAAAGACACAAAAGTATGTTGTCAGGAAAAGACAAGTTCCCTCCAAAAAAGAAGAACTTCAAATTTGGTCACAAAATCAAACAATTCCAACACACCATGAATCATACATGGAAGTAAAAATAAGCAGTTTAAAACATTGGGGATTGAAGAAGAAATTGGAGAACAGACCCAATGCCGAATTTATATTAAGGTAGCTGTTGTAGAAACCCAGGAAGAAGTTTCAACTGGAAGCTTCCAGAATCGTTGCGTATTGAATCCTCCTTAAAAGAGGAAAACATTGACAAAGCAAAATTACCTTTAATGACTTCCTTCAACAGGGGAGAAAATTACATTAACAGAGTCTTAATAGTATTGCAAGATTCAATTAATTATGGATTTGAAAGGAGCCAAATTAGTTTTTGCTTAGCATCAGTATTGTTGAACAGAATAATTTCAAAAAACTCATAAAAGTAAGTATATCATGTATAATATATATTATGTATATGTACACATGATGCACATGTCATGTTATATAATAAATATTATGTGTGTTTTTGAATGTGTGTGTGTGTGTGTGTGTGTGTGTGTATACATATATGGCCAGGTTTGAAAGGCCCTATTTATTTTATCATGTACTGTATCTTGTTTGGAGTCACTTGCATTAATCCTATGTAAGGATTATCATCATCATTATTACACCACCACCATCATCATCATCATTTAATTTAAACCTCACATAGTTATTCCCTCAGGAATGCTTTTCTTAAGGAGTTGGTCAGAATCTCTCCATTTTCTTATTTAAGGATCATAATGTCATTGACTTCAGGATAATTTAAATTGCTTTTTATTTTTGAGGAAAGCAATATAAAATGTTTAAATTCTCGGGGATTTTTAAAATTGGCAAACTTTTTCATTGAGCAATTATAGACATAGAAAATTTGGAGTAAAATACAGAGTTTCCACATATAAATGTTTCCCCCTTGTTTTGTCTACCTATTAATATCTTGTGTTACTGTGGCACATTTGTTCAACTGAGAAACTAATGTTAATAAGTTACTGTTAATTATTATTATTATTAATAAATTGATTTATTAATAATGGTTTATCAGTAAAGTCCTAAGTGTGCAATAAGTTCTTTGTGTTCTACATTGTATGATCTTGACAAACATATAATCACATGCATCCACCATTGAAGTACCACACAGAATTCTTTGCTTTAAATATATTTATTCCTTGTGTTCTATCAATCTTTTCTCCCTCTCCAGAAATCCCTAGTAACTGCCATAGTCCGGCTGGCTGGGCAAAATAACTGGAGGGTGTCGAGCAACTTGTGTAGATAAACAGGAGTGGGAGCCGTTTATTATAGGACAGGAGTGGTATTTATACATTCCACACAGCTTATCTTAATTAACATAAACTAGATACAGCAGTCAACCAATAAGGAATCTCCACACTTAATGGCTCGCTGGCGTTACTTCACAAACCACTCCCTCTGGCATTTTGCCAGGCGCCATCCAGACTTGTTTACAGACCCTAACAAGCAACCAATGATCTATGCACTGCTTCCACAGCTTTGCCTCTTTCAGAATGTCAGGCAGTTGAAATCATGCAAAAGGTCACTTTTTCAGATTGGTCTATTTCACTTAACAATATAGATGAAAGTATCCTTCACACCTTTTCATGGCTTGATAGACCATTGCTTTTTAATATTGAATAATATTTCATTGTATGGATTACTACAGTTTTTTTAATCTATTCACTAATTGAAGGGCATCTAATTTGTTTCCAAGTTGGGGAAATCGTGAACAAAGCAGTTCAACCATGTGATGGTATCTGTGTAGATATAAGCTTTCAACTCATTTGGATAAATACCAAAGAGTACAACTGCTAGATCAATGGAGTGACAATGTTCAATTTTTGTAATAAACTGACAAATTATCTTCCAAAGTAGTAAGAAATTAGAATGCCTGTTGCTCCACATCCTCATCAACATTTATGTTATTGGCACTTTGCATTTTAGCAATTCTAAATAGATATGTAGTAGTATCTCACTATTGTTTATTGCAATTCCCTAATGATATATGATGATGAGCATTATGAATCTGCTTATTTACCATCTGGATAGCTTTAGTGAGGTATCTATAAATTTTTTTGGCCCATTTTTAGTTGGGTATTTATTTTCTTGCCATTGACTTAAGAGTGATTTTCCAGAGGTTTTCTAGGATTCCAAAAGTAAATAGACTACTTTGTTATCTGAAGTAGACAAGCTCATTGAGGACCATTGTACCCTCTGGTTATATAACTGGTTCTCAAATTTGTTCTCAATGAATATTTTTTCCTGTAAATTTTCTATTGTGAATTTCATATTTTGGAAATTTTGCTACCTGATAAAAGATTTCCCATGTTTCAAAGTAATCAAACTTATAATTAATTATAACCAGTATATTTAAATTAGATACATAGTAAATAAATAATTTAATTCTAACCCAAAACAAATGAATTAGTGTAATATGATTTTTAAAAATATTAATAAAGTCTATATTCATAGTTGAAAACACTTTCAAACACTTATATTGCCTAGAGTTCCAAACTATCTGCTTTAGAACAACTAATATAATATAGCTTAGCTCAGAGGCCCCTGAGAGATGCTTATTATAACTATTTCATACATTATTTAGATGATAGGTCCTTTTTAGCCATACACATATTTTCTTATGTTCAGCCATTTCTTTCTCTCAACACAGATATTTTCTAATTTACAGTTTATCTCCAATATTTCATTAATAATGACACTAGATAATATTAATTGAGTAATTATTTTTCCCAGGCACTGTGCTCAATATTTTACATGTATTGTCTCATTTGCTCTTTCTAATCATTTTAGAAACAGATGTTACATTCCTCTCCTTATAGATAGAAAAATAAAAACATTATTAACAAGATCACTGGAGCGCTTATTCTACCCCTGGTCAGTCTCTCCTATTCCAATCCTTGGTGTAGACTCATGCCATAGGAAGTTACTTGAAACAGTCTCTGACTTCTGTCTTTAAAAGGTTCTGAGCTGGCTTCCCACCCTGCTTAGGTCAAACTCACTGAGCTATCAAAAAGGATCCTCATATTTCAATCTAGGTGTTAATTTCAATGGCTATGATCTATGCCAGAAGTAGATGGAGAGTTTTATAAGATTAGAGGAAAGGGTGATTAATGCTTTAAAGCTCAGAGTAGATGATATCTGACAGTGATGCCAAGAAATAATGTCATTTTTATTAGCAAGGCGTGATGAGAAAATTATTTGAGCAGTAGAAGCATTAACTATTATTCATACTATCTAAGTATATTTACAAATATATCAGTATAGATATATACAGATAGACATTTTTATATAGAGTGACATAGTAATAGGTGTATATCATTAGCACTCTGAAAAGGACCATATACATTTATGTAAACTGAATTATAAAGAAACTGGAGAAAAACAAAAGTTGGCACAAATTATAGACTATTTTTTTAGAAAAAAAATCTTCACAATATGCAAAATCATCCTGCAAAAAAAAAATTTACAGCATTATTTTTCAAAATAAACCTCACTGATATATACTCTTAAAGATAAAATAGTACCTCTCAATTTAATAAGTGGTATACTATAGTATGATATTTCTATATAAAACATGCATATATCTATAAATATAGATATAAAAAATATAAATATAGACATAGATACACACATCAGCAACATGTATATAAAACATATATTCTGCACATATATATTCTGGTCTTTTACCAACCAAGTCCCTATAAATGTAAGTGACTGTCACTTATTATAAATTAAGTGATTGCAGAGATGGATAAATGAACTATGCTTATCTCTTTAAGGTCTTACTATCCACTGGATCAATCAGACACATAACCTACCTACCATTCTCCTCTATTTTTCTGTATACCACTTATTTTGATGTGAAAAACACAATCTACATTTTAAAATTAGCCACTATAAATTAAAAGCATCAGTATTTTCTTTCTTGCTACTCTTTATTACCTCTCCAAGCCAGAAACTCGTAAGAAAAAATGGAGATACAGATAAAGGAAAATACATTACAATTGGGCCTTTACTGTAAATGTATTCCAGAGAATCTCAAACTCAGAGTATATCACTGCGTGCAAGACATTTTTCACGTTCCTCTTTTGTGCAAAATGAGCAGACACAATTGTTGCTGAACTGGATTCACATCATGAGTACCAATCACATCAGTCATTAGACAAATGTTTTTTCATTTTTGTCTATCACTCTTTAACTGCTATATTTTTACCTTTTACTGAAGATGTATAAAATGTTTTTATTTATGTTTTTTATAAGGTAGTTTTGATAAAAAGTTAAATGGCATGTGTCAGATTCTTTATTTAAAACTTGACTTTGGTTTTCCAAAATAATTGATAATATGGTTTTGTAGTAGTATTACCCGAACATTTTAATTAATGTGCATGATTATTTCCTTTGTGACCTTAGCTTTTACATTAACTTACATCTTGTTTATGTATTCACAAATCACATTTTTATGTATTATTCACTCAACTAAGTTAAAAATTCCCAAGCATAAAAACAGAAATGAGTAATATCTCCATTTGTGATTGTTTTTGCAGATATAAAGTGGCAATATGTGAAATTTTTAAGAATTAGAGAAAATTTATTCTTAAAAGATGACAAATAAAAAACACTTATTCACTGAAAATTTGGCACTGATTTCTTAAGCATCTATTACAGTATAAAAAAATGACAAAAATAACTTCCACAGCATTACTGGAAGAGTTATTAGGCTGATTTCTTTAAAGGCTAATATCTGTTTTCAATTTTCAACTTTCTTGGTTATTGCTTTGTTTTTTAAAATGTTACTATTTTTACTCATTGACTACTTCAGAGATTTTTATCTTTACTCTATATAAACTATATCTTAGTAACACTGAGTATTTTTTAAAACACTGGGCAAAATTAAGTTAAATTATTGTGTATGTGGATGTATTGAGCCTATTCAAACTAAAAATCTAAGCATTTGTAACCCTTCTTTCTTTTTTACCCAATCTGTCATCAAAACCTGTCATCCTCCTGGAAAAGTCTCAGACAGATCCTCTTTCTTCTATGTTCCTCCAGCCTCTTTCTGTCTCTTTTACTCTGGTCAATTTCTTGCAGATCATTCTTCATTCCCTGCTCCATCCAATGCTTTCTTAAGGCTACTGTCAGAGAAATTTCAAGCACTATTTTTATTATTGAAATTTGCTCAGAGACATGATTGCCAACTTTCTGTTCAACAATCCTCTTGATAAGTGTAACTATTTCGTCAGAGAGGAAGTCAAGGGATGTAGTAGTTTTTTACTACAAAACTTTGTCCAGAGTGTCCCCAACCAGCCAGACATCTGAAACCTAGGAGAGTCCTTAATTTTATCAAAATGGAATCACCAGCTTATTCCTTGGTCTCTGTGGCTTCCAGGAGTGGCCACCAGCCCTTGACTTAAGTTCATTCACATGAGTCCTTAAGTGGTATTACTTTGGGATATGCTTAAGACCTCGCCAACTTCTATTTGGTGCAAAAAAGGAATAAGAAGGGCAAGTTGAATATTATTATTTTTATTGTTTTATAAAATCAGGAACAAATACTCAAAGATAGTTAAGACCACAGGTGAATAAACATTAAAATTTGATCCTATGAACTCCAGGTAACAGTTCCTTCTTTAAACAAACCTGATCTCTGATGCTTCAAAAAGAAAAATAAAAGGTGACCTTTTATGTGTATTTATCAAATCTGCATTTTATTCATCTCCTTTAAATGGTTACATAAATATCTTTGTTGTACTTCAAATAAGCCAAAAATAGTTTGATTTTAAACAATCTTTGTATAAATGTATAACTTCAAATTTGAGCTAGTATATTTTTTACTTCACACATACACAGAAGAAAATGATGAGCATGCTAATATTAAATAAATTTTATTTCCAACTGGGCTGAACCAAGCATAAATATGACAAAGTATGCAATGGATAAAAATATCAGCCTTTGCTTCCAGACAATATTATATTCTGCAAAGTCCATTAAATACAGATGCAATATATGTTGACAAAAATACATTTGGAGAAAAGCTATAATAATTATTAAAACAGACTATTATATTTTAATAACTCTATAATTGCAAATGTAATACTGTGAAAAAGTCTAAGCTCTCTGATAATACCATTTGTGTCAGATTTAGCAAAAATAAATAAGATTCAAATCAGATTAAATTTTATAATGTATGTTTAGTTTTTCTAAGACACCTGCTAGAAAGGAAGGAATCATGTGAACCACTAGATTGTCTCAAAGTATCAAATATAAGAATCATAATAAACAGAAAACACACTTAAAATATGGGTTGTAGAAAACAGAGGTAATATGAGTTATATTGCTTGAAGTTTTCTATGTTAATATTTGATTTAGAATGTTTAAGTGAAGTTATAAATTCTAAAATATGGTTTAGACTGGAAAGTTGTGTGTGTGTGTGTGTGTGTGTTTTACTAACTAGAAGTTCAGTGTTTATATTACTTGGTATTAACTAGCAATATGTTTTTCTGTGACATAAGCTAAGTTTTGGAATTGGTATTCTAAATACAATGATTTAAAATAAAAACAAATAATATGTTGATGTAAGATTAGACTTGTGCTAAGTATATATGAATATATTTTAAATACATGTGACAAATTGCATGCTCATACATACAATTATCTCATTTTGGAACATGGTACTCTAGAAAAGTGACTAGAGCAGATTTTAAGGATGCCTCCAATTTGTCATCTCCACTATTTTAGCTCACTTTATGCTGCTGTAACAAAACTCTTGAGAATAGGTAATTTATAAATGAAAGTTACTTATTTTTGCTTATTCATTTATAAATCTGGGAAGTTCCAGAACACAACACTGGCATCTTTTCATTTGATGAGAGCATCATGCTGCTTCAACTCATACAGACGACAGAAGGGCAAGTGGACTTGTGTGGAAAGAGCAAAACACAAGGGGAAGCCTTGCTTCATAACAACCCACTCTCCTGGCAACTAATCCAATCCCATAAGAGATAACTTACTCACCTGAGAAAGGCATTAACCCATTTATGTAGGTTCCACCCACAAGATCCAAACACTTCGATCTTGGTCTTATTTCCAAACACAGCCACAATGGCAATCACATTTCAACATGAGTTTCAGAGGTGAAAAACAAAATTCAAATCATAACACCTTCCTATCTCCATCTTCTGCCATTTACTTTGCAGCAACCTCCATAAATTGATAAGGGGTATAATTTCTCCCCTCTGGTTTGGCCAAGGAAATAACAGCAGGTATTCCACAAGTAAAAGGTTCAGAGGGACTTGTAGAAGCTTCAAACCAGGTTTGCTTACTCTTGACTTTCAGACCTTCCCTGAGATGTCCAGACATACTCAGCTTTGCTTACTAGATCCAGAATGAGAGGAAAGACATAGAAGACAGTAAAAGTGCCAGGCGCTGCCAGTTTAAATCATTCAACAGTCCTCCCTCCCACAGATATAGGAATCAACTTGGCTGAAATCACTCAAACCCCACATTCATGACTAGAGAAATATAACAATAAATTGTTGTTTGAAGTACTTAGTTATGAAAGTGGCTTATACAGCAATAGCTGACTGACACAGACAATATGATCTGTAGGTATTCTTTTTTTTAAAATTTGTTTGTAGTTGTAAATGGACAGAATGCCTTTATTTTATTTATTTTTATGTGTTGCTGAGGATCGAACCCAGGGCCAAATGCATACTAAGCGAGCTCCCTGAGCTACAGCCCCAGCCCGATCTGTAGGTCTTCTGACTGTGGAAATAGACAGGAAGGATTCCCCAGGTGAGCAAACTCCCAAGGGATAACTTGCACCCTGATCTCCTGATTCCCATTCCTGATTGGAATGGCCCATAGTTTCCCCCTAGGCTATTAAGATAACTATGAGGGTGCACTACCTAGTTTTCACAGTAATATCCTTGGAGGAGAGAGGTACTGGTTTTGTTGTTGTTGTTGTTGTTGTTTGTTTGTTTGTTTTGTTTTGTTTTTTTTATTAACCCGGACCTTATCTCAGTTAGCTAGTACTCAGGGTTAAAGGAATACTAGCTAGAGTGTAGTCATGGTGATGGGTACTATGTAACTTTTGGGGGTTAATAAATGCGGCAGCAGAAAGGAGCAGCCACCCCTCCTTTTGCCCGCCACCTTTGTCTGCCTGCTTGTACCCTATGTGTCTGTGTGTCTGCCCTTTGTGCCTCTCTTCCCAGGTTTTTCTCCACAATGATCTCCCAGATAAAAATATAATTCTGTAGAAATGAAGAGATAATGGAGAAGCTGCCTTAGGAAAACAAAGACAAATATGGTCTGGGAAGGATTTTTTAGTTGATGCTCCTCATATGACTGCAATAAACATCACCATGCAACAAACACAAAGATTATTATTGCCAGTTTTATAAGTTATCTTGCATATTCATCTTAATTTTATCATTAATCTTAAAAAACACATAGTAGATAGAGCAGATATTTCCATGCATTTTCATAACTTAATGCCTCTTACAGTGCAAAATTAAAACCAAGACTTCTTGTCAACCATAGTCCTTTTCTGCACTCTACAATTTCATGCAAAGAAATTGTTAACGAAGGAAAGCAAGGCAGGTAGCCCACATGACAATGGCAAATACAATGTTACTGCACAGTGGGAAGGAAAAGAAAACTGCGTTTCTGAAGGTTAGACAGAGCACACTCATTCAAGTTCACAGTACAGCAAAGGGCACTTGTTAAGAGCTACTTGGAGCTCCTTTTCCAAAACAAACACTGAGCACCATCTTGAACTCATCCCAAGCCTGCCTCCACAATCACTCAATGGTTTATGCCTCTCTAAGTGCAATTTTATGACAGTTACAAAGTCTGAAGTAGTTAATGGAAGCAGTGTGTTAATATAAAAGCTTTTGCTATGACTTTTCTATCATCGAGAGAAGTGTCAACAATATTCTGTCAAAAACTTTGGGTTGAATCTACCTAGTGCCAACTCATATTTACCTGCAGTCAGGAATCAGGCCATATTACCCCAGGAAGTTCCCCCTGTGTAAAAACCAGTGTCTAGCTCAGAGACAGAAACACATAGAACAATAAAAAGTAAGCAATGAAAAACAGCAAAAATAAAATTTAAAAAATATATGTAGGAATAAAAACTAGGATTTTAAAAACTAATTGAATCTCCAATAAATAGGTTATCGTTTCTTAATCAAGAAATCAATAATTAATCTCTGAACTTAAGGAAAAAAATAAAAAGAGAAATTAGTGATAGGGGGAAAGGAGAGAAGAGAAATTCAATAGTTTCTTCTCTGATTAGTAAATCAATTTACCAATTTACCAAACATATATGAATTCTCAGGTGAATGACTTTAAATATCTTCTCAGTAAGATATTTTTTATTTTTGAAAATAAAAATTAACTGTATTCTGAATATTTTCATGTACATTTACCCATGAACATAGGCTACTTGAAATTATTAAAGGTAATTATGTTCTTGTGTTGCATTTCTTAAAATGTTGTTTCTTAAAATTTTCAAAGTATAAGTTTTAGATCAAAATAAAATTAAACAAAAATTAGGACCCCTCCAATGTTGTTCAAATCCAAAGAAACATGAATCAAGGTCAAAAAGGGAGGTCAGAGTTTTTTTATTTTTAAATACTATATAATGCTAAATTAATCACATTTTGCCATAAAAATGGTTTAAGAATTCTGTTTCTAAATATTCTTCACACAGCAATATACCCATGAAATATTTCAAAAACTAATGCTGAAATTAAAACAGTAAGAATTTATAGTGAAAAATAGTCATATCTCTCTTTGATAATAAATTACTCTTAGATTTTAGAAAGGATGTTAACAGATTTTCATTGGACCTAATTACATGCATATGGCTATTGACAGTCTCAATAACATAACAGTATCATACTAACAGACCCTTGTATGACATGACAGGCAAGACAAGTGCAATTCCTCCATACAGCCCAAATCACTCTTCTTCCAAAAGAGAAAAGGACTGTAAATCACATAAAAGCAAATTCATTCATTCCACACATATTAAAAAGGTTTGCAGTGTGAATACTGAAAGAGTTGCATATATCCCATTCCCCCATAGTGACAGCACCCACAATTTGTTTAATTTGGATAAAGTTATTTAGCATTTGAATGTTCAACAACTGTACTGGCATCATGTACTTCAAGTATGTTGAGTTTGTGCTCAATTATAAAATCTATCTATTAAATATAAGGAGATTTTATATGACTGCAGATGTCACCCAGATATTGTTCGGTCTCTTAATATTGTTTCCGTGCATTCCTTCCAATTCCTAAGTGACTTACAAAAAAGCCACAAGATGTGATCTTTAGATATTAACAGACCCTCCCATTCCTTGAGAACATTACTGTCTACAGTATACCAAAGAGTATTCCATTCTCAGTCAGCCAGAAAAATCCACCACAATCCACTCAGTTAACTTTTTATTCACAATATGCTGTAAAAGACCTCATTACATGTGGGCTCTGATTTCCACACTCAAAAATCATAAGTAGAAAGATATTGTAGCATAATCATTTTCAAACTAGATTCTAAAGATCACCTCTCTGTTTCTACCTAGGATCCACAGAGGAAAAAGAGAAACACAAGTGATCCTACCAACCTGCATGTACCCAAGTCTGTTTAACCAGAACTGCTGCTTATTATCTGGTGAGTGAAGTTTTATTTAAAGAAAGTAACGGGTTAAAAGAATAAAGAAAATGGTTGATTTAGTTTGTCTTAATATTAAAGATATTAGAGTAGTTAAATATAAAAATATGAATTTTATGTCACTGGAAAATCAAGTTGAAAGAAGTCACAGTTTCTATATGATTAAATTTATAAAAACTCCTTTGTTTATAGATACTTATAGAATTAAGCCTATTAAAATTAAAATTAAGAAATATTTTATGCTTTAATTTTGATTATTCAATGATGTCAGTCAAACATTGTATGTCCTACAAAGTGTTATAATTAAAGCAAGACAGACCAAAGTGGAAATAGGCAAATTATGATCACAAAGAGACTCACCAAAGAATAATGAATAGACAGAACATATTTAAGAAAAGGGAATAGTGTTATAATTTTGAAAATCAAAGCAAATCAAACATGAGTATCAAGTCAATAAATTCTCATATTTTTGAAAAAGAGATATTTCCTCTAACAGTGCTGTACTAATTAGTGCAGATGAACACCTAGTGTGATCTTTCTAAAATCTAATTAGTATTTTTACTTTTCTGTTTTCTACCCTACAGTGGCTTCATATGAAACCTAAAACACAGAGTCCTTGACTTATTGCTATATAACCCTACTTTTCTTTTATTATCATACTAATTTTTAATTTTGCATCATACAATTTGCTCTCATACTAGTTTTTATTTTATTTTTGTGGTGCTGGGGATTGAACTCAGGGCTTTATGCATGAGAGGCAAGCACTCTACCTACTGAGCTATATCCCCAGCCCTCTCATACTAGATTCTAAGCTCCCTGAGGCAAGAATTCACACAGTCTTGAATTATTCACATTTCTTGCCTGGCACCAAAATGCCATTGAAAATGTGGATCGGCTGTCAGAATAAATGATTGACTAATGAAATCATACAGCATTGAAAACTCAAGTAACATTGATTTATCAAGCATTTAGTCAGACAATAGAAGCTGGAAAGTCTTTGATACATTTTCACTCTTATAGACAAATAATTCTATAGCTGTGGGTATTTTTAATTTATTTTTATTGGTACATTATAATTATATGTAAGAGTGGGATCTATTTTGCCATATTCATGCATGCACATAGCATTTCCCAGTACCTTTCCTTTCCCTTCCCTCCTCCCTCTCCATATCCCTTTGCATTACTCCACTGATCTCCTTTCTATTATTATTATTATTATTTTAATTTTGTACATTATAATTATATATACATATGCATATATAAGCAGGATTAATTGTGGTATATTTGTACATGGACATAGCACAAATTTGGTAGAAATAACTATTGAATATGTACTTTGTTCTTATCCATTTATTTCTTCGTTCACAAAACAGAATTGACTATTTTCTAGAAACTTCCCTGGGTATAGAGACTAAATACTTTAATCATAACACAGAGTTCTTAGAGCTGGCATTTTCTTCTTATTATTTTTATTTATCTTTTGGCATATGGAGAAATAAGCAATTTCATTTTGTGTAATGGAAAGTGTCATGAATAAAGTAAAACAAATTATTTTTTCAGAAACTAACTCAACCACTCCACTTCAATATTGAGCAACATCTCAAGGTTAAGTGGCATTTAACTTAAGCTTCATGACAAGAATCAACTATCTATAAAAAGTATTTGTCAAGAAAATATTCTGTGTTGCAAAACAGCTGGTAACAAGACCCTAAGGCAGGAGCAAATATAAAAGAATCAAGGAAGAGAAGAATACTAGTTGGAAGATTGCAGAATATTGCACTGTAGAGAAAGATATAAAATGAATTTGGAAAGAAAACACTGATTTATATGCTATAGTAAAGAATTTCAAGTTTATTCTATGTGAAATGAAATACCATGTGAATGTTTTAAACAGAAGAATGTTAGAATATAAATTGAATATGAAAGATAATTTCATTCCTCTGTGGATAGTAGACAAAGGAGGCATAAGTAGAATCATGTACATGATTTAAAGTACCATGTTGCTATGTCAAAGATGAAAAGATTAGTAACTTGCCTGCAAGAAGCTATAATCTATCTGAAAAGGATAATGTCCTGCACATTCTAGAAATCTATCGTGTTCAAAGTCAGTAGTGGCCTCCAGATTGTGCAAGGACTACTCTGTGACAATCGGTAAGGCCAACACCAGCAGTTAAACATTCAGTTCTCTTCCTAAGACTTACACGAATGCATTCTTCAGAATTTACTGTAATAAGAAAAAAAAAATCCCTGCTTTGGATTTATATGAATGTTTGCCTACATTATTTTGTCATTTTCATTTAACTTCTGTACTATCATTCTTCCAAATTTTTCATTTTCTCTTTATATTGGCAGCATCAATTTCTTTTCTCTTTTCTGGTCTTTATACTTAAATAAATTTAATTCTAATAATTTTTTCTTCTAATGTTTACTTATCTTACTTTAGTTATCTTTAAAAAATATTTATTACTGCCCAATTATGCCTGTCCACCTCTATATGCAGAAAAGGGTGGGCTAAATATTTTTATAAAACAAATTCTTTTAACTGATTTAAAACTTAGCATTTTACAATTGACAACACTAGGTTTCCAGAGAAAATGTGGAGTAGTGATAGTTAAATATGTGGAAAGACTGAGAAAAGACAGAGAAGACAAGGTAAGAAAAGAGAAAGATAAGGGAAAAAAAAGTTAGGGAGAGAAGAAACGATGAGACTATAGACCTTGAAATACAGAAGGCATTTACATATATGTAAATGAGAGACAGAGGTAGCAAAATTAGACATTTCAAAATTAAGACAGACAAGTGATAAACCTGGCTTTTCCATGACAGGTGGAGGTAAACCTGTCTAATTCATTTTAATGAAATGTCTGGAATAGTTCACCTTGTGCCAATCAGAGATGTGGATTAAAACCACAGAGAAGATTTTGATTTTGATGACATTAATGTATGAAAAAATCGCAACAGTAAAAGAGAATATCATCTTTTCTTTGTTAGAAGCGTTGTATAACACTTAAGTGGCTAAAATAATGACCTAAGAGACAATTTCCAAAGGTATAAATGATCTAGCTCTAGATTACTTTTCAATTACTATCCTTTTATGACCAAAAATATTACTTTTAGAGAGCTACACTGTTGAACCCACAATTCACTTCTAAAAGAACAGATATATATATACTGCCCAGAGTAGCAGATAGTTGCCACATCAAATCACAATAAATGGGTGTAATTCATTTCAAGTAATGAACTGTTTTTAGGCAGGTATATCCTAAGCACTCAATTAGAAAACGTGTCTTATTTTATCTTTTGTCATTTTAATAATCTCCCCACATATTTACTTTATCTGAGAAAACAATGAAGAACTCACAACCGCATGAAACATAGCAAACACAGTATACCTTTGTGACTGAATCAGAGAATGAATTCTGACAATATTGCTCTCAAGGAAGTCGAATGTGTACATTTTAATTACTCTCATTACATCCACAGATTATATAGATACTTCATTTCATCATAATACTTCATTTTAGGAATACTGTGAATTTGAGTTGAGGGCATAAAACTATACCTATTTACTCCATTTTTCCTCCTATGGAATCATTTTCCATACCAACTCTGTTCTATTTTATAATCACTGTATAAAAGAAAATTCAGGTGCCCTCCCATGACCTGTACCAAATATATCTGTAGGCAAATGAAATAAGTATTTTAAAAGACATAGACCTTTTTTAGGTTAAGAAGAGCTTTCAAATGCTCCTGGTATTTTGTTTTAAAGCTAACATTGGCCAAAAAAAAAAAAAAAAAAAAGGAAAAGAAAAAAGGAAAGAAAGAAAAGAAAAAAGAAATGTCCAAATGTATCTCTTTGAGGAAAAAAAAATTAAGGAGCATTATAGAAGGAAAACTGTACTCAGGGCCCATGATGATATTATCCCCAGGTTATTGAAGAAGGAAAGTTCAGAGAGAAATTTGGGCTTCAGAGACTGCAAATGCCACACGCTATTAAAGCTGTAAAGATTGCATCCTGAAGCTGTTTATTCCTGAAAGTGAGTGGGGAAATCTTATGGCCAAAAGGAAACAGCTCAGAATGAGTTTCCAGTGTGTCTTGGGATTCCAAGCTCCTTTTTCACCTTATTTTCTCACTGTAGAAGATGAAAATAGAGAGTGAAAATAGAGAAGCTTGGCTCAGAGATTTGAAAGGGAGGATGAGGTGAGAAGTTTCCTTAGAAAGGTCAAAGTCCTGCAAAAGTCTGTTTTCATGTTCACTGAAGGTGAGTTGGTTGTTATGAAGTATATAGGAAATCTTTTCAACCTACAGAATTGTTAACTAGTGGAGGAAAAGTTTCTAACAACCAATTTTGTCATAGCTCCTTATAAAGATAGAAATACTACAAATATACCTTCAGAGCTATGCTGCCTCTGCACAGAGATAAAAATATAATAAGACCAGACTCAACTTCTTAGGGGCAATTTTATATATTGTTATTATTATTATTATTATTATTAATAAGAAGTTGGAGAAATAATCAAATAAATTACTCGGATGTAGGTGACAACTTTTTTTTTCTTCTTTTTTCTTTCCATTCACCTTTCCCCTACAACACTTCTTTGAGCCATCCTTCCTAGGGATGTTCTCTGCCAGAGTCCCTTTCATGTTAACCTGGTTTATAGGTGATCTTCCCCTAAATGTGACTACATTACAAAGTACTGAATGGAAAATAAGCAAACCACATCTAAGAATTCAATGTGCAGCAGCTTCTCTTGGCTTTCATTAAATTGCTTCCTGAAGTAGTCACCAAGACAGAATATTCCAGTTTCAGAGGTGTCAGAAAGTCCAGTCTTGGGGATGGAGAGGATAATTCAAGTTGGTATGTTTCATGATAAAACAATCTCAAGGCACCAGGAAATGCTTGATGGGAATATAGACTGTCTTCCCTTGGGTGGAGGCCTACTAGAACTTAGAGCACACTGCCATCCCTCAGGTCTATTCCATGAGCACAGAATGGTGAGAAGCGTAAAAGCTTATTTCCCAGGAGGAGAAAACCACCTTCTCCATCCCAAAAATAATTTCCAAGGACCTCCAGTGAATCACTCCGGTCTCTAGTTCTCCTATACACTTGTGACATTCTCTCGAAAATCATTTGCCTTTTTCTGCATGTGGTCATCCTAAAAGTCTGAGTTTTAGTTATTTGCTCTTTTTTTGTTTCCTAGATAAGAGAAGCTTTTCTATTCTCATTACTCTGAAATTTCCTTCTCTTCCTCAATTTCTTTTATATAGACTAATTTCGATTCAGAGTTCTACTTTATATTATTTTCCATTTTATAAAAATACTACACATGAATGTAAAACATCATTTTTGCTCTAAATCATGACCTATCACTAGCTTCACCAATGCTATGGCTATTAGCTCAATTTACTCTTTAACCAGTTTCCAAAATAAAAAAAGGGGGTAGTTCTTCACTTTTCTGGTTGGTAATGGTATATCAAATATTATAACAACCTCAGTCTACCTTCCCAATCTTATCACATCACAAAACAGTAACCCTTCCTTTCTTATTTTAAACTTCATTCAGTATACACAGACCTGAATCCTCACTGCTGCTTTTTTAGAAATAGGCTAGTTAATCTGACTCAAATTAAATGTTAAAATATGAGAAACAAGACTTTCCCCTCACAGCTGTTATTGTCTGCTATCCCCTGACTCTTCTACTTACCCTGCAAAGGCAAGCTGTGTTCCAAATTTGCATTTTACTATTATATAATCTGCCTTTAATTTTTTCCCACCTCCTTCAAGATGCTATTTAAGCCTCACATTACTAAGCATATATTGCATAAAAAATTTCTACTTGATTCTGAGTTGTTTTAGCACCTTGGCATCTCACATATCTTAAAGAGAGAGAGCTAAGTAGATGACTTAATTTTCTATGGAAATTATTTAGCTGCGTTCTTAAAGCATATTCATTTATCCTGAAGAATATCTTTCAACTTTCCAAAAATTTCTGTTTAATAGTTTTATAGGTAACATTTTCTCAATAAAAATCTATCATAATAAAGAAATCTATTTGTATTTTGGACTTTAAACATAAAATACATCTAATACTCTGAATATTTGAGGAAGGAAGCCCTATTCCCCCACTGACTATACAATATGTGCTTGTAGTTATTCTACTGCAAAGTTTCCTACTTTACATGGAAGGCAAATATTTATTCACAGAAATTATTTATTCAAATATTTAACAAATTTTGTCCACAAATTACAGCCAACTATAACTATAAACTCTTTTACTTACAAATGGGAGAGCTAATGAAGAAGATATTTCCCTATTCTCACAGAGCTCATGTTACAGGGGTGGAGAGGAGACAGAAGCCAGGTATTAAAATGAAAGTAAACATCACCTTGTATGGGTTGAACTGTGTTCTCTGCCCAAATTCATATGTTGAAGTCCCAAACTCCAGTACTCAAGAATGTGCCATTTTTAGAATCAGCCCTTTCAAGAAGTGATTACATTAAAATGAGGTTATTAGAGTGGGTAATAATATAATCTGACTATTGTCTGTAAAAGAAGAGGCAATGTGGACATACAAGGAGCATCAGGACTGACGTAAACAAAGACAAAACCATGCAAAAAAGGTAGAAAGAAGGCCGTTTAAAAAGAGAGGCTTTGGGAGAAAAAGACCCTATTTACACCTTGAACTTGAATTTCTAGCTTCCAGAACTGTGAGAAAATAAATTTCTGTTGTTTACTCCACCTTGCCTGTGTTATAATTGCCCTCGTAAACAAATACAGCACCAAATATTGACATATCCAAGGAGTATCATCTGCTTTTAGAGGCTACAAGAAATATGCTTGAGACATGAGTCTAGACCTCAATTAAAATATGATTGGAGGGAGCTGACATTTCAGCTCCTAACTGAATTGTATGATGATCTGGAGGAAGATGAGCAACAAAGCACAAAGCCTCTAAGGCAGCCCAAGTTTGGATGTCCTGGGAAAGAAAAGGCCAGATTGGGAGGAGTCCCAGAGCTGAGAGAAGCTGGTCTGAATCAAGGGATGGCCCCCTGTCAAGCAGTCTCATAGGTAGAAGGAGGAATTCCATCTACATTGTGGTTCTGAGATTAAGTCATTGAAAGACATTAAGCAATCCTCTTTTGTCTGGTTTAAATTTAAGTGAAAATAGAAAAAAGAAGCATAAAGAGGGTTTTTATTGTTTTCCCCCATCCTTCCCCAGGCATAATTTTAGTATCACTCTTTTTATAAAAGAGTAGCCATAAAAAAATACCCATTTAAATTTTAAGATTGTGTCCCAAACTTTCAAATAAAATGGCATTAGCATGCATTATTATATTTTGTACAGAACAAACTCCTTTCTCAGTTATCTTTTCCAAATGATCAGGGTACTCAGACATACTATACTATATTTGTCACTTTAGACTCTATTTAAATCAGATCAGTTTAATATTCTGGAATTGTTATAAAATCCACAATTTGGATAATTAGACTCTAAGAACAAGCAAAACAGATGATTTCAACTGATAATTTGTAAGTTTTTGTTCACACATTGTATTTGTTAGTATAGAAGCACAATATGGAAAACATCGATACAAGAATCCATCACTATGTGTTAATTTGCTAAAAAATTGATTGTTATTAAAATATAATAAATGAAGTATAGTTGACAAGAAAACACTAGACCACTAATACAGAGTCCTTAGGATGATCTCCAATCATCTGAAGATATTATATTTTACACACTTTGTAAGAAAGAGCTTTGCATTTTATTATTATTTTGTGGTCATCAGTTGGTTGTACTACATAAAGATGCTCAATTTTAACCACAGGATGGCTCTTTATTCACTAAGTAAATTATTAAATGGTCAGCTTTTCTTCCACTATACATTATGAGAATAACATAATTGGGAATTTCAGTTTAGGCCCTATTTTTTAAAAATACAATTGTTTGGTTATTAATTTAAATTTCAAATAATGATCTTTAGAAATAAAATAATTAAGATGAAGATAATACCTGAACCAATTGAACATATGGATTGATGAAAAATTATTTGAAAAAATGAAAAAAAAAACAAAGGACCAGCTATTTTGCTGATAATAGACTTAAAACAGCAAATTTACATTTTCAAAATTTAAACCTTTAGTAGTATACGAGGAAATACATCTAAATATTTAGTATATAAATTCCATGAAAACTCACGTTTGATTTCTGAACAATCTTTTGTGTCTTAAGAAGGAAAAAAAAGAAACCAGGAAATTTGCAAACTCTTGACAAATTAAAGGTGACTTTAATTATATAAGAGACTGAAGAATGTAATCTCTGACAGTGAATTACTGGTGCCTTATATGTTAACTGAATTAAATATAATAATGTTGTTCAGGGTATTAAAATGTTGAAGCGGGAAAAAATATTTTTAACCCCTTCACAATGTTCATAGCAAGCATTTGATGCATCAAGTACAAATGTTAAATCTCCAGTCTAATCTTACAAGGGACACTTTAATCTAAAGTGAGTACTAACCACATTTCCATTTGATTTATCAAGGTAAACACATTTAAATGTCACTTACCCTCACAAGTTATTGAGTGGATATTTGCTAACACATTTGCAGAAACAGTAAATACTATATTCCTTGGTATAGTTAATACATTTTTCATGGAAATTCAGTTATGTTCAATATTCAGTAGTTTGTATGTATATTAGGTATTGTTATCATAATATGGACATTTGAGGGCTCAAGCAACTGTGAATATTTAGACCAATAGGTTTCCTGTGTTCTTCCAAGTTGTTGGTTTTAACAATGAGCTTAATATATTCACTTATGCTCATATTTATTGTACCTAACATTTTTCTCTGACACATGTTCCTTTTATCAGGCTATAATTTTTCCAATTTAATTGCTTTACAAAAATGTGTAATTATAAGACTGATCAAAATTGTTGGGTACTGAATTTCTTGGACGTAGACTCATTTTTCTCCCCAAACAACCATGATTCTTTGCATAATGAGAACTCCAATTTAACTGTTGACTTGTAATACACAAAGGAAAAATAGAAAGTGAGAGCAATCCAAGGAGAATGCCTGTGAGTATTCCAGGCACTCATTGTGCATGTACTTTGCATCTTCATGGAATCTTTAAAGCTCATTCTTCAATTGATTTTTATTAATGTGTCATGATTCCCAACACTAGTCTTTTACAAATTAAAGTCATATATAGTCATGTAAATCATTATAACAAAGAAGTAAAATTTGCTGACCTAAAGTCCATAGAGTAAGAACACATTTAGCCACTTTTCCTATACTGATAAAGGGAATAATTAAATAGTTATAATAACCTTGAAAGTAGTAGTCATGATTTTTATTTTTTTATTTATTTTTTTTTATTATTGGTCTTTCAAAATATTACATAGTTCTTAATACATCATATTACACGGTTTGGTTCAAGTGGGTTATGAACTCCCAATTTTACCCCGTATACAGATTGCTGAATCACATCAGTTACCCTTCCATTGATTGACATATTGCCTTTCTAGTGTCTGATGTATTCTGCTGTCTGTCCTATTTTCTATTATCCCCCCTCCCCTCCCCTTTTCTCTCTCTACCCCTTCTACTGTAAATCATTTCTTCCCTTTGTATTATCTTGTCTTACGCCTCCTTTCCTCTTATATGTCATTTTGTATAACCCTGGGGATCGCCTTCCATTTCCATGCGATTCCCCTTCTCACTCCCTTTCCCTCCCACCTCTCATCCCTGTTTAATGTAAATCTTCTTCTCAAGCTCTTCATCCCTACCCTGTCCTTGTTGACTCCCCTTATATCAAAGGAGTCATTTGGTATTTGTTTTTTAAATATTGACTAGCTTCACTTAGCATAATCTGCTCTAATGCCATCCATTTCCCTCCAAATTCTATGATTTTGTCATTTTTTAATGCAGAGTAATACTCCATAGTGTATAAATGCCACATTTTTTTTATCCATTCATCTATTGAAGGGCATCTAGGCTGATTCCAGAGTCTTGCTATCGTGAATTGAGCTGCTATGAACATCGATGTAGCAGTGTCCCTGTGGCATGCTCTTATTAGGTCTTTAGGGAATAGACCGAGAAGGGGAATAGCTGGGTCAAATGGTGGTTCCATTCCCAGCTTTCCAAGAAATCTCCATACTGCTTTCCAAATTGGCTGCACCAGTTTGCAGTCCCACCAGCAATGAACAAGAGTGCCCTTTTCCCCGCATCCTCTCTAGCACTTATTGTTGTTTGACTTCCTAATGGCTGCCAATCTTACCGGAGTGAGATGGTATCTTAGGGTGGTTTTGATTTGCATTTCTCTGACTGCTAGCGATGGTGAGCATTTTTTCATGTATTTATTGATTGATTGTATGTCCTCCTCTGAGAAGTGTCTGTTCAGGTCCTTTGCCCATTTATTGATTGGGTTACTTGTTGTCTTATTGTCTAATTTTTTGAGTTATTTGTATATTCTGGTTATTAAGGCTCTATCTGAAGTGTGTGGAGTAAAGATTTGTTCCCAGGATGTAGGCTCCCTGTTTATCTCTCTTATTGTATCTTTTGCTGAGAAAAAACTTTTTAGTTTGAGTAAGTCCCATTTGTTGATTCTAGTTGTTAACTCTTGCGCTATGGGTGTCCTATTGAGGAATTTGGAGCCCGATCCCACAGCATGTAGATCATAACCAACTTTTTCTTCTATCAGATACCGTGTCTCTGATTTCATATCAAGCTCCTTGATCCATTTTGAGTTAACTTTTGTGCACGGCGAGAGATAGGGATTCAGATTCATTTTGGTGCAAATGGATTTCCAGTTTTCCCAGCACCATTTGTTGAAGATGCTATCCTTCCTCCATTGCATGCTTTTAGCCCCTTTATCAAATATAAGATAGTTGTAGTTTCGTGGATTGGTTACTGTGTCCTCTATTCTGTACCATTGGTCCACCCGCCTGTTTTGGTACCAGTACCATGCTGTTTTTGTTACTATTGCTCTGTAGTATAGTTTGAAGTCTGGTATGGCTATACCGCCTGATTCACACTTCCTGCTTAGTATTGTTTTTGCTATTCTGGGTCTTTTATTATTCCATATGAATTTCATGATTCTTTTATCTATTTCTACAAGAAATGCTGTTGGGATTTTGATTGGCATTGCATTGAACTTATAGAGAACTTTTGGTAATATCGCCATTTTGATGATGTTAGTTCTGCCTATCCATGAGCACGGTATATTTTTCCATCTTCTCAGGTCTTCTTCTATATCTTTCTTTAGGGTTCTGTAATTTTCATTGTATAAATCTTTCACCTCTTTTGTTAGGTTGATTCCCAAGTATTTTATTTTTTTTAAGGATATTGTGAATGGAGTCGTTGTCCTCATTTCCTTTTCAGAGGATTTGTCGCTGATATACAGGAATGCCTTTGATTTATACGTGTTGATCTTATATGCTGCCACTTTGCTGAATTCATTTATTAGCTCTAATAGCTTCTTTGTAGACCCTTTTGGGTCTGCTAGGTATAGAATCATATCATCTGCAAATAGTGATAATTTAAGTTCTTCTTTTCCTATTTTTATGCCTTTAATTTCTTTCGTCTGTCTAATTGCTCTGGCCAGTGTTTCGAGGACTATGTTGAACAGAAGTGGTGAGAGAGGGCATCCCTGTCTTGTACCAGATCTTAGAGGGAATGCCTTCAATTTTTCTCCATTCAGAATGATGCTGGCCTGTGGCTTATCATAGATTGCTTTTACAATGTTGAGGTATGATCCAGTTATCCCTAATTTTTCTAGAGTTTTGAACATAAAGGGATGCTGTATTTTGTCGAATGCTTTTTCTGCATCTATTGAGATGATCATATGGTTCTTATTTTTAAGTCTATTGATGTGGTGAATAACATTTATTGATTTCCGTATATTGAACCAGCCTTGCATCCCAGGGATGAATCCTACTTGATCATGGTGTATAATTTTTTTGATATGTATTTGAATCCGATTTGCCAGAATTTTATTGAGGATTTTTGGGTCAATGTTCATTAGAGATATTGGTCTGTAGTTTTCTTTCTTTGAAGTGTCTTTGTCTGGTTTTGGAATCAGGGTGATGTTGGCCTCGTAGAATGAATTTGGAAGTTCTCCCTCTTTTTCTATTTCCTGAAATAGCTTGAAAAGTATTGGTGTTAGTTCCTCTTTAAAGGTTTTGTAAAACTCTGCTGTATACCCATCCGGTCCTGGGCTTTTCTTAGTTGGTAATCTTTTGATGGTTTCTTCTATTTCCTCTATTGTTATTGGTCTGTTTAGGTTGTCTATATCCTCCTGCCTCAATCTGGGCAGATTATATGACTTAAGAAAATTATCTATGCCTTCACTATCTTCTATTTTATTGGAGTATAAGGATTCAAAATAATTTCTGATTATCTTCTGTATTTCTGAAGTGTCTGTTGTGACATTGCCTTTTTCATCCCGTATGCTAGTAATTTGGGTTCTCTCTCTTCTTCTCTTTGTTAGCATGGCTAAGGGTCTGTAAATTTTATTTATTTTTTCAAAGAACCAACTTTTAGTTTTGTCAATTTTTTCAATTGTTTCTTTTGTTTCAATTTCATTAATTTCAGCTCTGATTTTAATTATTTCTTGCCTTCTACTTATTTTGCTGTTGTTTTGCTCTTCTTTTTCTAGGATTTTGAGATGAAGTATGAGATCATTTATTTGTTGGTTTTTTCTTTTTTTGAGGAATGAACTCCAAGCAATGAATTTTCCTCTTAGAACTGCTTTCAATGTGTCCCATAGATTCCGATATGTTGTGTCTGTGTTTTCATTTAACTCTAGGAAGTTTTTAATTTCCTCCTTGATGTCTTCTAAAACCCATTGATCATTCAGCAACCTATTGTTCATTCTCCAAGTGATGCTTGATTTTTCCTTCCTTCCTTTATCATTGATTTTCAGTTTCATTCCATTGTGGTCAGATAAGATGCAAGGTATTATCTCTACCCCTTTATATTGTCTAAGAGTTGCCTTGTGACATAATATATGGTCTATTTTTGAGAAGGTTCCATGAGCTGCTGAGAAAAAAGTGTAACTACTTGATGTTGGGTGGTATAGTCTATATATGTCAATTAGGTCTAGGTTGTTAATTGTGTTATTGAGTTCTATAGTTTCCTTATTTAACTTTTGTTTGGAAGATCTGTCCAGTGGTGAGAGAGGTGTGTTGAAGTCTCCCATGATTATTGTATGGTGGTCTATTAGACTCTTGAACTTGAGAAGAGTTTGCTTGATGAACAAAGCTGCACCATTATTTGGGGCATATATATTTATGATTTTTATGTCTTGTTGGTGTATGGTTCCCTTGAGCAGTATGAAGTGTCCTTCTTTATCCCTTTTGATTAACTTTGTCTTGAAATCTATTTTATTAGATATGAGTATGGCCACTCCTGCTTGTTTCCGCAGTCCATATGAGTGATATGATTTTTCCCAACCGTTCACCTTCAGTCTATGAATATCTTTTCCTATCAGATGTGTCTCCTGTAGGCAGCATATTGTTGGGTCTTGTTTTGTGATCCATTCTACTAGCCTGTGTCTCTTGATTGGTGAATTTAAGCCATTAACATTTAGGGTTATTATTGAGATCTGGTTTGTTCTTCTAGCCATATTTGTTTATTGATGTTACTAAACCTGATTTATTATCCTCTTTGACTACTTTCCCCCCTTTACTGTCCTACCTCCCATTGTTGGTTTTCAATGTTATTTTCCATTACCTCTTCCTGTAATGTTTTGCCAAGGATTTTTTGAAGAGATGGTTTTCTAGCTGTGAATTCTTTTAACTTTCGTTTATCGTGGAAGGTTTTAATTTCATCTTCTATCCTGAAGCTTAATTTCGCCGGATACACGATTCTTGGTTGGAACCCATTTTCTTTCAGAGTTTGAAGTATGTTATTCCAGGATCTTCTAGCTTTCAGAGTCTGTGTTGAGAGATCAGCTGTTATCCTGATTGGTTTACCCCTAAATGTAATCTGCTTTCTTTCTCTTGCAGCTTTTAAAATTCTCTCCTTATTCTGTATGTTGGACATCTTCATTATAATGTGTCTAGGTGTGGATCTCTTATGATTTTGCACATTTGGCGTCCTGTAGGCTTCTAGGATTTGGGATTCTGTCTCATTCTTCGAGTCTGGGAAGTTTCCTCGTATTATTTCACTGAATAGACTGTTTATTCCTTTGGAATGGAGCTCTGTGCCTTCCTGTATCCCAATGACTCTTAAATTTGGTCTTTTGATATTGTCCCATAATTCTCGGATGTTCTGCTCATGGTTTCTTAGCAGTCTTGCTGAGCTGTCTATGTTCTTTTCCAGTTGAAATACTTTGTCTTCATTGTCTGATGTTCTCTCTTCTAAGTGTTCTACTCTGCTGGTAGTATTCTCAATTGAGTTTTTAAGTTGGTTTATTGTTTCCTGCATTTCTAGGATTTCTATTTGTTTGTTTTTTATTACCTCTATCTCCCTGTGAAATTGATCTTTTACTTCCTGGATTTGTTTGTTGATGTGATCTTTCATTGTCTGATTTTGCTGTCTCATGTCTTCCTTGAGACTCCAGATCATCTGAAGCATATATATCCTGAACTCTTTATCTGACATTCCATCTGTTGCAGCTATTACCTCTTCTAAAGTTGAGTTGACCTGCATTGCTTGTGGTCCTTTCTTTCCTTGTCTTTTCATACTGCTCGCGTTTCTTTCTGCTTGGTGCAACTGTTGTGTTTTTGATTTTTACCCCCTATTTATTTATATTGCTCTTGTATAGTTGGGAAGTCTCCCTTGCAGGGCGGGTAGTGGCTCTGTTCCTCCTCTAATTAGGGTGATCTGTCTACCCCGCTAATCGGTCGCAGGTCTTCCCCCCCCTGCAGGCACGGGTGGCGGCTCTGCTCTGCCCCCACTCCAATTGTGTTGACGTAACTACCACGCCCTGGGGTCGTTGGTCCTGGTCTGGATGTGGGTGGCGGCTCTGCTGGGTCCCCACTCCAATTGGTGTGATGTGTCTACCGCGCTTGCAGGCCTCTAGGCCGGTGGGTCGCAGTTCTGCACAGCCCCCACTCCCAATGGGGGTACCTGACTACCTCTCCAACGGGTGGCTGAGCCCCCTCCGGACCCTGGCGGCGACTCTGCTCCACCCCCACTCCAACCAGTGTGACGTGACTGCCTCGGTGTTGCGTGTCCACCACGCTGGCAAGCTACCTGGCCTGTCTTTCCAGTGGGCCGCAGGTCTGCCTGCCCTGCTTGCTCAGATGGCAGCTCTGCACAGCCCCTACACCAAATGAGGTTGTGCCTCCCAGGGGAGCCCTAATGGCGGAGGCTGACTGCCGGTTCGGGTGGGGCGGGCCAAACCACTCGGGTGTCAGCCGCTTGCAAAAGTGGCCGCTGGCCTCAGGACTCGACTTCTGCACCCTCCGTGGGGCCACTTGTGGAGCCAGGTAGCTGTGGCCACGTGGTTAGGACTCGGGCAGGTGAAGTGGCTGCTCCCAGAGCGAGCTCTAGGCCTCCCAGGGGAGCCCTGATGGCGGAGGCTGACTGCCGGTTCGGGCGGGGCGGGCTAAACCGCTCGGGTGTCAGCCGCTTGAAAAAGAGGCCGCTGGTTTCAGGACTCGAGTAGTCATGATTTTTAATTTTCTCAGAGCTTCCAAGATTTTTCTTATAAATATTCTTACATAACTTTTCTGCCAGTCTGTAATTCTTTACATAGGCCTGATTTTTATCTTATACATAAAAATATTACTAAGAAAATGAACTTTTCAAAAATTACACATGGACTAATTAGCAGAGGAGAATTCAAAACAAGGAAATTGATATCTGAATATTTTCCTTTATTCTTATAAAATTGTTAAAATGTTGTAGCGTCTTTTCAGAACATCCTACAACATTATTTGGTGAAGACTTTCAGCTGAGTTTAGAGGGCAAGTCTATAGACATGAAGAGGCGGTCTCTACTTGCAAAGTCAGCTCCTTTATTTTGACTCTGTATGTACCACATTGTCCTTTACAGGGTCCACTTGTTCAGATGAATTAAGCACTGTACCTATCAACAGATAATTCTCTTGGGAGTCATCTCAGTCAGCTTCCCATCACTGTGACAAATACCTGAGATAAACAACTTACAAACAGGAAAGGTTTATTTGGGCTCATGGTTTTAGAGGTTTCTGACCATGGTCCCTTGTCCCTATTGTTTTGAGCCTGTGGTGGTACAGAACATCATGGCACAGTCTAATGGAAAATGAAATCTGTGCACAGTATGGCAGCCAAAAAGCAAACATATGGGGAGGGAGAAGGGCCCGGAACCTATATTCTCTTTAAGGCATGACACCAATGATCTCACTTCTTCCCACTACATCTCACCTCCTGAAGGCTCCACTATCTCCCAATAGTACAATAGACTGGTGATCAAACCTTTAGCATGAGTCTTAGGGTACATTTAAGATCCAAATCATAACAGGAGTCTTTCAAAACATGCATAACCAATATCAACATATCAATATTTCCCTGACATTGCAATTTTAATCTTTAAAATTGAGGATTTACATATATATTGAGGATTTACATACATATATATATAACTATGACTATGTATTTATGAGACTAAGTTTTAAATCCTAGTTCTGATCCCTTACTCTGTTAGGCCATGTGTAGCTTTCAAAAGTTTATTTTCATAGTAATATCTTTATTTATAGGATAAAAACCAGGTTATTATGTTGTTACAGAAAGGCAGAAAAGCTTATGTAGGAATATTTACAATAAATCTCACAATATTTACAAAAAAATCATGTATTTTCATTCACAAAAGCATATACATTCCTAAACTCCTAAAAACCTTCTAGAAGTGTTTTTTTTTCCCTCTCTTTCAGTATTGGTCTTATAAAATAGCAATGCTTTCTTCAGAATCAGAAAATTAGAATACTGAAGCAAAAAGAATTGGAAAAACAATAATAAACTAAAGCACAATTCACAGTAAGAATATAATGTAGGAGGTATTTTGGCAAATGAAGCACAAATTCTTTGGGATGGAATTTCAAAACTAGATTTTCAAAGAACTCCAAATAGAGAAGATGAAAAAGAAAAGAGTTACTATCAAGAACACATTATTTATTAGCTAAGAAAAATACTAATTAGATAACTATATACTACTTACTTTCAGAAATATTATATCACCAAAATACAAATTACTACTGATGGCAAAATACTTTATAATTACCCATATAAGCATTAAGAGTTAAAAAGAAGATTTAGAATAGATATTTTAGCATTAGACCAATGGGTCAAATTCCACATTAGATGTTGTTATCACCATAAATTTCAATCCCTGAAACATTTCATATTTGTGTTTCATTTTCAATGATGAGATTTCTTAGGTCTCTATCAGAAGCAATATTTTTCTCTTACAGTCTCAGTAATGGGTTGATGCTTTATTTAGAACAATACAGGAAGAAAATCCAGTCATGAAACTCAGAAAGATAAAGGACTTCTGTTGATATCCCTCTAATTATATAATCTTATTATTGACTCTAAAATTAGCTGAATGGATTCATGACTGTAGATTCAATCATAAAATAATAACCAGTTTATTTACAAACATCCATCAGTTTTGTGTACATTTCTCATTTCTATGTTTTAAGTATTTAATGATAAATTATTTAACTTTTATTCAATATTAAGTAGTATTAAATATATTATAAGATAGCTATTACGTAGGTATTGAAATATAATAATGAGGTAAAAAAAAAACAGTAAAAATCACTGGGCAAGTTTAGAGTAACTGAGGAGTGAATATTAAATTACATAATCACACAAATGTATGTAAAATTTCGATTCAATTCAATGCTCAGTGTTAGAAGGAGCACATAACTTTCTATGAATGCCCCTAACAAAGAAAATTGAGCTAGTCATGTAGTTGAACTGAAAGTGTCCTGTAGTGATTGGATAAGATTTGAAAAATGAAAGCGAGAGAAAGAAAGGTGTTAAATGGTTTATTAATGTCATAGGGCTGCTATAACAATGTCCTTCAAACTGAGTGATTTAAAACTATGGAAATGAATTCTCTCACAGTTCTAGCATCTAAAAGTATGAAATCAGCATGTTGTCAGGACCACATTCCCTCTGGGCCTCCAGGAGAGAATAACTTCTTGCCTCTTTCAGGTACCAGTGTTCCTTGGCATGTGGCTATATATTCTAATCTGTCTTCATGGTAATGTAACAGTCTCCCCGTGTGTCTCTATAGTATAGGGGAGAAAATGTAATCAGTCTTCCTTATTCCTCACAAGGGTTATGACTGACACCTCTATAACAAAAGACAAATTTTAAAAAAGAAAAGCCTAACAAATGTATCTAACTAAAACTTTATGTAACACAAGAGCCTTAAAAAATGAAGATCCGAGTGCCAGGTGTGGTGGCACACCCCTGTAATCCCAGCAGCTAGGGAGTCTGAGGCAGGAGGATCACAAATTCAAAGCCAGCATTAGCAACTTAGTGAGGCTTTAAGCAACTCAGCAAGACCTTGTCTCAAAATAAAAAACAATAAAGGGCTGGGAATGTGGCTCAGTGATTGAGTGCCCCTGGGTTCAATCTCTGGTACCAAACAAATAAACAAACAAATTTATTAAAAAATCCAAAGCCTCAGGGAAAACGGTGGTTTTGTGCTTAGGTTTAATAAAAAAAAAAATGAATAAACGTGATTGGCAAAAGAGCATGATTTAATGTAAAATTGGGGGGAATTTAGCAAAACCTGTTTCTTCAGAGCCTCCTTGGCTTCTCTGGGTAGCATTCTCTCCTCTAGGAATAGGGATATGCAACACCTGTCACATGAGAATTCCTGAAGTCCAGCTCCTACACAGAAAGATGGGGGAAGGTCAGAGTGACCATTTTGCTAATATGTTCTGAGCCCTGACAAGTTCTTCTCTACATGTGTCCAAATTTTTCCTTCTTATTTTTGCAAAGACATTATTTCAAAATAAGGTCACATTCAGGACTTAGGGATGTTCAGAATTTCACCATCTATGTTTTGGGGGAGAAAGAGTTTGACCTACTACAAATATGGAGTATAGTGTTTATAGTGTTGATTTACTTTGTTTAATTTAATCAAAGTATAGTAAGAGAAAAGCTGATGTGCTTAGAGAACTAATATAAAAGACTGTATCCTTGATGTTGAAAAATCAAGAATAATGACATAAAATGCATTTTTAAATAAAGGCAGGGACTTGGCAGCCAAGATAGAACTAAGTAGAAGCACTGAAAAGGTTTTAAAGCCAGATGTGGTCTATAACCCAGATGACTCTGCAGGATTAGGCAGGAGGATTGCAAAGTTTGAATCCAGCCTCAACAATTTAAAGAAACTCTGTCTCAAAATAACATAAAAAGGGCTGAGATTGTGATTCAGTGTCAAAGGGCCTCTGGATTCAATTTTCAGGACCAAAACTAATTTAATTAATTAATTCAATCAAAGGTGTTTGGTAGAAGAAGACTTCTTATTTTCATAATACAAGTACAAATTTTTTACAGTATTTAATATGGAATATGTGAATATGTTTAAAGCATGTGGGAAAATTTTAGATGAAGAGGTTGGATTGGTGAAACATTTTAAGTAATTATGGTAGTCATCCAGGTACATCACCAATAGATGAGATCAAACTACAGCCAGGAAATAAAATCACAGGTTTGGATATGGATTGGCAAAGGCAAAAGGAATGTGAAGGTGTAGAAAAGGGCTCTTCTGTTTAGAAGCTGTACATTAGGAAGATTATGGTATCATTTGGGTGGTTAGAAATTAATGTTTGATGAAAAAAATAGAAAGATTATCGTACATTCAAGTTTGAGTACATCAAATGTGGGATTAGTGAAAGAGGTAAGGGAAGATATTTGTAGACAATTACCAAATATGTGGAGACCTCAAAGGAAAGAACTGAATAATGGTATTCAATATTTATTATATATTTATTGATTTATACCAAGTGATAGTATAATACCTTGGAAAACAAAATTGATTTATAGTTTTTACAGTCACCAGAGGCTTGGTTTCATCTGAGCTTATATCGTGTAAATCTAAGAAAGTGCTATTTTATTTTGTGCACAAATAAATATATAAGGTTGATAAGTATCTAGTAGGGTGCAATTAGAAATTAAATATGTCAGTTCAATTAATTTTTCATGAATGGGCTAATAGTGTTATAATGGGAGTGGTCTTGTTATAAAGTAAGATCACTCTCCCATGCAAAGTTCTGTTGCCCCCACCCTCTTGGTATCTCTTCCATACTCACTTGCCCTTCTGCCCTTCTGCCATATTATGAGGCAAAAAGAAGGTTCCTGGATGCAGCCCTCACTCCTGACCTTCCCAGCCTCTGTAACTGTAATAAATTAAATTGAAAACTTTATAGATGATCCAATCTGAAGAACATGGAAAATATACTAAGAAAATTATCACCAAGAAGTGAGATTGTTTGTAAAACAAAAGGTGGAAAATGAGAAAACAGATTCAGAACTGAGCATTGAGTAGAAGATTGGATGAAATTGGAGAATCTGGCTAGAAAAAATAATTAGGATGCTGTGGACAAAGCATTAAGGGTAAATTTTGATCAGGATTAAGAAAAGAGAATTATATGGAAAGTCTGAAACTTCTCAGAGTTTTTTTAAATGGTCATAATCAGAATGTTGACAGAACTATAAAGAACTATATAGAGTGTCAGAATAAAGTCTCAGGTGGGGATAAGGAAAAGGTATTAGAATCTAGAGTAAAGGCCAATCTCCTTTCAAGAAGAATGCCAAGTTCCATGCCATTTGGGCTTTATGAAAAGCAGGAATAAAGAATGATGAACCAGGAGATCAGGTAGAAGAAACATCTAGGCAACAAAGCATCCAAGATTTTAATCACAAAGACTGAGATATGAGAGCAAAGAAATGACTGAACAGTGGAATTTATAATTAAAATAGAAGCAGAATGAAAAGATTTAGAAAAAAAATAAGTAGAGGCCTGCTATGTAAACAGTAAAAACAGTGGGGAACAAACATTAACAGAGTGGTCAAGTGACCATTTACCATAGACATTTTTGTGGCTAAAAAGTAGGCAGGTGTTATTCATCAAGACAAGGAAAGACCCCAAGGGAATTTCAGAGATCTCAGAGATTGCCCTTCCTATCATATGCTGAGAGTTCCAGGATAACATAATGGCTTTGGGAGACAGGCACACTGTGCTCTCTATGGACTCCCTTCCCAGGGCCATCTTGAATTCTCCCCAAATTCCAGTGTTGCACTTTTTGGCCATACCAGTTAGGATCTCATGTCCCACGTGCGGCTTGACTCACTGATGCAGAAGATACAATCCATAAAATCTGGTGTCAACCATGTGGCATTAAGTATGTAAGAAAGCAGAATGTAAGGAACAGGGTGGGGGTAGTACCCTCTACCTAGATTTCAAAAGAGGTCACAGACCGTAAAGAGCCCAAACAGAGAATTATTGCTGAAGTGAATCTACCACATAATGTCCTCACACAACAATTTATAGTAAAGTTATAGGTGTGGGAGTACAAGAGAAACCCTAAAACCATAGAGCTATCAGCCTTTGAGAACTATGAGACTACAACCTAAGGGAGCTGCTAAGCCCAGCGAAGCCATGTGAGTAAGATCCCTCCCAAGTCCCTCACAGCCCAATTGCCACACCAGTATGCCCAATATGTCAGCCATGGAGCCAAAGGAGATTATTCTTCAGATATAAGACTTAACATTGTTTTCTATGTTGAATTCTGGACTTGAGACCAGTCATTCCTTTCTTCTTGCTTATTTTTCCCTAATGGCATGTTAATTTCTGTTCCACCATTGTATTTTAAAAGTAAATAATTTGTTTTGAATGGAGTGAATTTGCCTACAGATTGATTGTGCCTTAAAGTCTCAAATATGATTCAGATGAGATTCTAGGTTTGGAATTCTGATGTGATGATGGAATGAGTTCAGAGACTTTCAGGTTTGTTCGGGTAGAGTGAATGTACTTTTTATGTGAGAATGACATGATTTCAGGGGCAGTGGCCAGAGGCAGAGTATAATAATTTGAATTTCTGCCTCCAAAACTCATTGCCATTTAATTACTTCCATTTGGTATTAGAAGGTGGAATCTTTAAGAAATGATTAGGTCACAAGGGCTTTACCCTCATGAGTGAATCAATGCTGTTACCATGGGAGTGGGTCAGTTATCACAGCAATGGCTTAGTTATGAAAGTAAGCTCTCTCTTGGGCATGTTTTCTCCTGCTCCATCCCTCTCTGTCTCTTACATGCTGGCTTGTCCTTCTTTTCTTCTGTCTTGTCATATGGCATTGTGAAGTTCCTTGCCATACACTATCTTCCCAGGCTCCAGAACCACAAGTCAAGTAAATTTCTGTTGTTTATAAATTATCCAGTCTATGATATCCTGTTATCATTGCAGAACACAGATAAAGAAAATATTTCACCTAGACCAATACAGGGTAAAATATTGTTCAGATTTGAAGAAAGGCTCTGCCTAATAACGCCAAGTGATATGGGTGCCTACTGAATATTCTTTAACTGTATATTTCTTTAGTTACCATTAAATAATAAAAATATAACTTATTAAATCATTTCTACTCCTTAATGCATATCCTCAAACTTCCTTATCATGAAAAATGCCACGTTATTAAAATATTAGGTGAAAAAATAAATCATCTTATTTAGATATTTGAACTCTATTATGGTTTAGACATGAAGTATCCTCAAAAAGCTCATGTGTGAGACAATGCAATAAAGTTTAGAGGTGAAGTGATTGGATTATGGGAATTTTAACATAATTCCTGTGTTAATCCCCTGATAGGAATTAATGAAGTGGTAACCTTAGGCTGTTAGGGTGTGGCTGGAGGAGGCCGGTCATTGGGGGATTGCATGGGGGTTATATATTTTCTTCTTGGTGAGCAGATATCTCTCTCACTGCTTCCTAGTTCCATGTCCTGAGCCACTTTCCTCCACCACACTCTTCTGCCATACCTTGAGCCTACAGCATTGGAGCTGGTCATCTATAGACTGAGACTTCTGAAATTATGAGTCCCAAAATAAACTTTCCCTCCTCTAAAAATGTTCTTGTCAGGACTTCTCATTATTGCATCAAAAATTTCTGACTAAAACAAACTCTTTCTGAGTTAATAACTTTTCTTTACATATCCTGTACATTATTATGGAGTTTGAAAAGTTAAACAATAAATATTTAAGATCACTGTAATGGTAGCTTCTCTTTGTCAGTGACGAAATGGTTGCATGCTAGATCTAGTTTCTTGATTTGATACATTTTCTGTAGACTTCTCATTCAGTTTCTTGTAAAAGCAATTCATATAACAGAATCCTACCTACCCAAGGTACTTTGTTGCAGCAGAAGATCCGAACACAGTTTTACTGCACTCTACATACACTAAGAAAACCCAACTCCCAAATTCCAGGGAAATGGAATGGAAAAATTGAGAAAGTAAAAGCATCTGATTCATTATCCTATTTTGGAAATTGTCATCTGTATTTATTTTTTAATATAAATATTTTTTTTATTTTTCCTGTTGATAAAAGAATTTATATTACCAGAATTCCTCTAATAAAAATTTTAAATGATACAATCAACTAGATTTTTCTTCATTTCCAGATTTACCAGCATTCTAAAATAAGCAAGTCATTAATTATCATCAGTAGTAGGTTGCACTGAGAACCAACAAGCTTCCAATATGCAATCAAAGCCAGCCATCTATGTAGAATACAACCTATAATCAGGACAGTGTCATTGTACAGGGTAGGTCAGAGATAAATATAGCAGAAATGAGTCAGACTACAATAATATAAGATTGTGAAGCATAAACTATTTTTTTTTTACAAAAGCCAATCCGGTTACAGCAGTAAGGATAAATCTACCTCACCATATTATTTAAGTGATGACCCAGCTGTAGAAAGGGGTGTGCACAAACCACTCAACCATTTCCAAAGACATCAGTGAGTCTATGAAAATGCCCAGGTCTGTCATGGCAACGGGAAAACTATTTGAGAAATGGTTCATCTTCTTGCATTGCAGCTCTCACTATTATAAAGTACCACTTCAGACTGTAACTTTCTCCTATAAAACTTATTGTCTGTTATATTTTCTTTCCTCAATTTGATTTTACCTGCATGACAGATTTGATTCACATTGAAAAAGATCTACAAAATTACAGAGAACCAAAAGTGTTTGCTTTATTAACTGTCCTGTAGGAACTCCCTCTTGCTTCTGTTGAATAATAATGATAACACAACAGACAGATGAATACTCTAGTCCAGAGTTATAGTTTTGTTATGTTTCATCTTATCTATAATATACTGTGCTATTTTTTCTATGCAATGCTGGTAACTAATAAAACCTTTCTATGTATGTTTCATGTATTTCCCCTAAATAGAGCTAAATTGCTGCGTTCTTCATTTATATCACAACCATATTGTTACTTAATCATTTTAGCTATGAAAATAAAATATTAAAGAACTATGAGATGATCACTTTTATGAGGTAGAGAATTTCTCACAGCTCAATGGGAAAAAAATTACAGGTAGAGTGTGCATAAAAACCTTCATTAAATACATAAGCTTTCACTTCAACAAAATAGAGAAAAATAAAGCAAGTTTTCTTTACCTTCATTAATTGTGGATGATGCTTTGCTCCTTTGCTATTTCTGTTGCCATGACCATCAGTACCAACACTGTGATCAATGAATTCTTTATTCTGCTTATCTTTCCCACACATGGAGAAGTCAACCCTAAGAACAAGAAGTGAGATTTTCAATTACCATAGTTAGTCCCTTATCTTATTCATGCCTATCAATCCAAAAATAGGATTATCCTGACATCTTCAAGAGGACTACTTCAAACATTCTAACATTTCCAAGGCTACTATTTCAAAGGTTACCCATCATTTTTTTCATTAACAAATACAATAACTTGATGAATTATTAAATATGGAGCTGATTCAGATGAGTCTTTCAGATGTGTAAGACAAATATGAGAGTTTGGGGTTACAAAGAAACCTTGATGTATCATATGATATATAAATAGCAGACTCCAAAAATCCCTACAGAAATATGTGTAAAGCTCTGTCTAGTTTTCGTTGGATTATAAGTGTGGTTGAACAGAGTGAGACTCCTTGAGACCAGGCAAAAAAAAAAAAAACTGAAAAAATCATCTATCCACAACTGAGAGCTAAATAACTACTGGAATTCACAAAAAGATGAAAAATAGAGCAAAATAGGAACTGTCATTAAAAACATGGGCACTGGAGAAAATCAACTAAATGGAGATTTTATTGCTTAAAAAAGTGCGTAATGTGAAAAATATAGCGAGGCTTGACAGGAGATTAGACACCACTGAAGTAAATCTGAGGAAACTTTGAAGACATGGTTCTTGAAAATATCCAATAAAAGAAGATAGGGGAAAAAATGCAAAACAGTTGAACAGAGCTTCCTTTATCTATAGGGCCTTATTAATTTATTTAATATTTATGTGATTGGAGTGCTACATTAAAAAGAGAGAAATGAGCAATAGTCAAGAAACAGAAGCCAAAATTTTTCAAAGAATTATAAAAATCCCCAGGCAACATAAACACAAAGAAACTCACCTCGAGGTAAACTGTAATCAAACTACTCAAGAATAGGGAGCAAGATGGCAGCGGAGTAAAATCCTGCAATAATTATTTCCCCATAGACAACAAGGTTGAAGAGCTGTCCAAGCTTCACAAGAACTCCACAAGGAAGGTAGGTGAGAGATTATAGTGCCGGTTTTAATACAATAAAAGGAATAGATGTGTTGAAGGAGTCAGGGAAAAAAAGAGCTTCCAGTGTCAGCCCTTCCCCAGTTCCAAGCAGAGTGAAGAGACGTGGAGAGATGGGGAGAGAATAACTCAGGCCTTAATGTGAACCCAACACAAGGCATGCCACAGTGAAACCGACTGCTCAGCAGAGCCTCACAAACCATACTGGCCCAGGCCCATTCCAAGGCCGGCACATGCAGACTGAGGCACTAGAACTATATTGGCAAGGTGGCTGGCTGACTCTTACCACAGGCAGCAGAAGATGGCATCCACCTGATGGAGGGGTGCAGGACAAAAAAAAAAATAGCACAGGGATTTGTCTTGGATCTCAGTGTTAAGCCCCCTCTGTGGTGAGACTCAACACCAACAGAGGCAGAGAGGCCCCATCCTCAGGCTTGAACTTCAAGATGCATACTCTAAGCCTTTCCTGACGTCAGACAGAGACCTACCTAGCAGTGCGACAGAATTGCATTTTAGGCCATCCCCCAAGACTTTGCAGATCCCTGTGTCTGTGAGACTCAGGTGTTACACAGATTAATGTCAGCCTTGCTGACCAAGGAACTATTTCTACCCACTCATCCCTCAACCTCTGTCAGACTAGCTATCCCCATGCCAAAGGTCAGATATGAAGCCTCTATTTCTTTCCAGGCCCCAGACACACCTGCAGCATGATGAGTTGAACTCATACTTTGGACTGTATCATGACCAGCTCTGGGGTGAGCCTAGGTACCTAGGCTTGAGACTATGCAGATCTTTGTAGGTGTGAGACTCAGGCACGACCATGATTAGCGTTAGCCTTGGTAGTCAAGGGGTTGCCTTCACCAACATCACTGTAAACTATCCACCCATTCCAAGGCAATACATTATTCTGAATTGTGAAACGTAAAGCAAGACAGACTCTGACAGCACCCATCCTCAGGGAAGTTCACTCAGACAGAGCCTCTGGGTCAGAACTGGTTCTAGACAGAGACATACAGCCCCAGGACACTGAATTTTTATCCAAGCCAGTATTAACTGTAGCAAGTGACAGAAGTCTTGGGCAATGGGTCTATCATAACAATGGGTCATCCATAACACTGTTATCCTTGGTCCTAATCATGCCCTGCTAGTGTAAGCATACTGTGGAGTCAGGATGTGTGTGACACAGTTTTGAAGCACCTGTACTACAGGTGTGACATTGAAGCCTGAGGCTGGTCAATGCAAAGTGATTTTTCCCAGACCTTGGTGAAACAGTGCAATCAGAGGCTGTTGACAGTGCATGAGGTATACAGGCCTAACCAAGCCCTGGGGAGAATCTTGGGTGGGGCAGGTTACCCTTTGAAGGTACTCCCCTGGTTTATGCTGAACCACACACCAACTGCAGATCTGGGACATACCTGGTCTTGGGTTATACTTTAGTTCTAAATGATGACAACACACCAGGTTAGACTCAAGGCAAAACTGGACTTAAGATATTATCTAGTGTTAAAATAGCTGAAGTGACTACAGGGTCAGAGAAAATCAGCAGTCTGCTTAGAATTACTGGAAACTCAAGAACACACAAAATCAGATTAGAAAGAATGAAATACACATCCAAATTTTCAATGCTCAGAGGCTTGATGGCATAACAAGCACGAAGAACTTTCAGGAAACCATGGTCTTATCTAATGATAAAAATAAGGACCAAGAAATTGATCAAATAATAAAGAGCAAGGGTAAACTCTCAGGGAATTTAAAGCGGCCATTTTAAGGAAACTCAATTAACTTCAAGGAAATGCAGAAAAATCATTCAATACTCTGAAACAGAAGTGTAACACAGAAATAAAAGCAGTTTTAAAAGATCATTGTATACAACCAAAGATATTAAAAAATTGTGCTATATGTGTATAATAAGAATTGAAATGCATTCTGTCATATATAAACAAAACAAAAATAAAATAAATAAAAAAATAAAACCCTTATCTAAAAAAGTAACAAAAATAAAAATACAATACAAGCCATAAATAGCAGCACAGCTCAAACAAAATAAATTAGTGAGCTTGAAAATAGGATATCTAAAAATACACACTTGGAGAGAAAAAGAATAAAGAAGGACAAGGAATGAAAAAATATCTATGAAAACATTTGGGCAGCATTAAATTATTATTTAATATAACAAATATCTGTATTATTGAGGTTTAAAAGGATTTCAAAATGCCAAAAGGGTAAAAATATCATCTGAAGTGATAATAACATAAAAATTTCCAAACCTAGAGAAGGATACAAAACCCAAGTACAGGAAGTATAAAGGCACCAGATTCTACTCAAGTCTGCCCCAATTCATATTGTAATCAAGCACTCAAAGGTGAAAGATGAAGAAAGTATTTTCAAGGCAGCAAGAGAAAATAAATAAATAATACAAAAGGGTGTCCCAATTCACTCACAGAGACTGCAATCTAATTTTTTCTTTTAATCAAAAGAAGTTTTTGTGAACTTTATGGTAGCCATGAAGCAAAAATCTGTAAGAGACAAGCCAAAGATAATAAGCAAGGAAATGAAAACAAACTACTAAAGTAAATCTCTCAACCACAAAGAGTCTAAAAGAGTGAAAAAAGAAAAAAAAAAAAGCACTACAATAAAATTGGAAAACAAGTTAAAATTGACTGTAGTAGAACTTACCTATTTATAATTACTCTAGGAATAAATGGATTAAATTCCTAAATTATAAGATATAAAGTGACTTGGTTCCTGAAAATATAAGACCCAACTACTTATTGCTTATATGAAATTCACTTCACTTCTAAGAATAGGCATATACTAAAAGTGAAGGTAGGGAATAAGATTTAAAATGCGAATAAAATCCCAAAGAAAGTAGGAATAATCATACTTCTATCAGATAAAAAAGACTTCAAATCAAAAGCAGTAAGAGAAATAAGGAAGTTCGTACACTGATTACAGGGTCAATTTAATCAAGAAGAAATATTAATTCTAAATACATATATGCAAACAATATTAGAGCATCCAAATATAGAAAGCAAATATTAAAAGACCTAAAGGGAGAGAGAGACTCCAATAAAATGACAATAGGAAACTTTAAAATTTTATAGTTAGCAAATGGACAGGTCATTCAGAGAGAAAATTAACCAAGAAATAGCCAACCTAAATTTCACCTAAGTGAAATGAACCTTATAGATATCTATAAGAACATTCCAGTGAGAGCTGTTAAATATAAATGCATGGGCTTCTCATCAGCACACAGAACATTCTTCAAGATAAAAGCAAATATCAGCAAATTCTAACAAATTGAAACTTTATCAATTATTTTTTCCAACCACATTGTGTTAAAACCAGGAATCAATACCAAGAAAAACTTTGAAGCTGTACTAATGCATGGAAATTAAACAACTTAGTCTCAAACAAGCAATGGATCAAGGAAGAAATCAAGAAATTTTAAAAGGACTTGAAACAGAAACATGGAGTCACAACTTTAAAAAGCACATGGAACACAGCAAAGCAATACAACAGGGAGGTTTACAGCAATCATCACCTACAACAAAAGAACAGAAAGATCTGAAATAAAAGATCTCAACTCCATTCAAGAAACTAAAGAATGAACCATGCCTAGGCTTAATTGAAAGAAAGAAAATGATCAAAATAGAAATAAATTGAAACAAAGTTTGAAAAAAATTAATACAGATTAAAGATGGGTGAAATGATTCCAAAAGTAGAGGAAACAAAAACAGGAAAAGACAAATGGAAATTTTTAATACTAAAAAACTTCTGCACAACAAAGGAAATATCATCAGAATTAAGAAACAGTAGAATGAGAGGAAATAATTGAAAACATAATACTATTCAGTTATAAAAAAAAAAAGAATGAAATCCTCTCATTTACAGCAACAGAAATTACAATGTTAAGTGAAATAAGCCAAGCACAGAAAGACAAGTAATACAAGATCTCACTCATATTTTGAATCTAAAAATGTGATCTTATACAAGTTGAAAGTAGAATTGTGGTCTTCAGAAGCTGGGAAAGCAGGGGTTTAGAGAAATGGGGGGAAGTATGATCAATGGATACAAAACTTAAAATCAATAAGAGTAAGAAATTCTGGTGTGTGTTGTATAGCAGGATGACTATGGATAACAAGCAGCCACAGTAGATTTCAAAAACGAAGAGAAACTTGGATTAGGCAGAGGGGAGTGAAGGGAAAGGAAGGAGTATGGGGGTAGGAGGGACAGTAGAATGAATAGGACAGTATTACCCTATATGCATATATGACTATACCTCCAGTGTGATTCTCCATCATGTACAACCAGAAGAATGAGAAGTTATACTCCATTTATGTATGATGTGTAAAAGTACATTCTACTGTCATGTATAATTAATTAATACAAACAAACAAAAAACCTAGGAGAAAGAATTTTAAATGTTTTCACCAAAAATAAATGATAAATGTTTAAGAAGATGGACAATTTAATCTGATTTAAGCATTACTCAATGCCCAGGGATGGTGATGCCTGCTGGAATCCCACCTACTCAAGAGGCTTCTGCCCTTGTGCTTCCTCTGTATAGTCCTGGACCAGTTGTCAGCAATCTAAAGACAATGCCTTCCCCATTTGGGCCACACTGAAATGAATTCCTTTTCAGTGTTCCACCATGCATCTTTGTGCTCTTTGGATTTTGGACATCAATGATCAGACCTAGTCTTTTAGAACCTCCAGAGACTGTCCTTTGGGCCTAGAATTCTAGTAACAATCATCCAGAATAACTTAAGTCATGTTCCTGGGCTACAGTCATGTATTTGGTGCTCAAAATAAATCACTTTTATTTTCTCTTTTAAAGCAGAGTAGCTATTTGTGTCAACATAACTGCAGTTGAGAGTTGACCAAAACTAACCAAATTTGTTAATTTGTTTTGGAGTAAATTTCTTGTGTATTTTAAGAAATAATTTTGAAATTCTCAGTTAACTACTAAAAAAAAATAATACAGGGGATGTACTTTTCTTCTAGCTGAAGACTTTGGAAAGCTAACTTTGGAAAGGAAGAAATATTTGGGAACTGAACATCAGCTGTGCATACATTACACTAGAATGTGGAATTCAAAATGATTCTTTCATTCCAGAAAAAAACGAGCTTTTGGCAAAAGAATGTTATCTCATAATCCCTGGGAAGGAGTTTGGCATGAGACAGAATGCAATCACTATAAAAAAGAAACTCACTGAATATTGAACAGTGACAAAAATCTTAAAATAAGCCAATGATAATAACACTTGTATTTCCAAGGTCTAGCCACTCTTATGAAAGTCAGAGGTATCATCTAGTTTTAAATCTGTTCTATTTTATGGGATAGGTAGGTATTTATTTTGTTTTACTTTTTTAATCTTTTTTAAAAGTACTTTTTGGTTGTCAGTGGACTTTTATTTTATATATATATATTTATATGCAGTGCTGAGAATCAAACCCAGTGCCTCACATATGCTAGGCAAGCACCTCACCACTGAACAACAACCCCAGCCTCTACTTTTTATTCATCTTTAACTTTTATGTATATATTTTATATATTACTTTATAATATTTTAAAATAAAACTTAAAAATGAAATGGGTTATTTAGAAAAATATAATTGGTAAACTAGATAAAAATGTACATATATTTGCTAAAGACTAGGGATAGACTCCTTATAAAGGTAATCTCCAAAGTTCAAGTTGCTGGCAGTTATAGACCAGGAATGAATTCAAGTTATACCTCTTTCAGTGTTGAGCAGGTTCAGGAGTACAGGATAGGCAGACATGAAAAGCTTGTTTAAAGGGATCTAAGATTCCCAGCAATTCATAGCATTTCAAGGTCAAAGGAATTTTCCAAGTCTCATTTCCAACAATAAGAACTCACAATGGCTTCTGGTATTGTAACCTAACCAAATGCCTCAATTTAAGACTGTTCTAAGCAGACTTCCCTGACCACTTTCTTCCCAGGAAGAAAGAATTGTTCCATCCACTGTCTTCCCATATTGCTTTATATTTTTCTTTGAACTTAAGACAATCATGTATACCATAGCTTATGTGTCCATATATCTGTGTTCATGAGTGTGCGAAAATTTCTCACTGGATAAATTTTGTGTGTTTAATTAAAGGAATGAAGACAGGAAGATGGATCATTAGTTAGCCTGTATCAAAAGTGCAAAAGTAAATAAGCCAATCAATGCTTAAGTATGTAGAATGGAATTATCAGTATGATCTCCTCACCATCTTTCCTTTCATCTTTTTGCATTATCTTCTGTGTTTTCATGCTTGTCTTCTCTTCCTGGAAAGCATTTTGCTTTATTTGCCCCCAAATCCATGCCCCCACAATACCCTCTCTCACAATTCCAATCCACAGGAGTCACCCTTCTTCTTATACAAGGTGACTACACTTATTATAAATACTACTGGTGGTTAGAGGTTAAAGAGCTCTTTCCTCCGTACACATGATGTACTGGTAGTTGATATGCATGCTGGAGATATGCTGTCAAGCCATTGGTTAATCATGGCAAACGGCAGAGAGAAGACCCTGCATCAGATGGGGGCCATCCTGATAGTGTGAGCATTAGCAGCCTTGGCTCAAAATTTCCTCTTATCTTCAATATACTAATTACTCTAAAGAAATAATTCAATGTAAAATAGCATCATGCAACTCCAGTCTAAAACAATGTGTTTCCAATAGTTCTTGTGCATCCAATAGAAGCAACATAAGATGAGCAGGATATATCCTACTAAATAGATGTATTATTTTATTTGGTTTATTATTATTCTGTTTTTTTTCTAGCTTTAGCATGTATTTTTTGCTTATTTTCTTGAATGTCATAGAAATTTAACCACAATAATTATTTGTTATAATTGATTTATTATTATTTAAGCATAATCTTTTATTCATGATTACTTGTGTTCCTTTCTAAATGTTTGGTTTCGGCATTATGTTTTTTTTTTTTTTCTACACTTGCAGTTATAAACATATGTGAATCTGGAGGGGGGAGGGAAGATGGCAGCGAAGGGAGTGCATCACCCCCGTGTGCCGCTTCACTGTGCGGGAGAATGACAAGTGAAAACAGCTGAAGACTGTCTTGTTGGGAATTTCCAGCGAAATTGAGGTGCTCCAGAATCTAGTGGAGGGATTTTCGTCGCTCGAGGATCGGCTGCGGGGGCTCAGTCGCAGGTGATTTGTCCGCACGGAGGGTTGCACTGCTTGTTCGGTGGATCGCCCAGTGACTGGAGTCTGCGGCGCGTGCTGGGAAGCGGCGAGGTGGCGGCGCGGGGGTGCATCGCTGCGGATTCTGTGGGCTCCTGCCAGCGGTGCAATGGCTGTGCTCAGTGCTGAGTTCTGGATTTGAGACAGAGGAGGGAAGCTGTCCAGTTCGGTTCTCCACACCGGTCGGACCACGGAGGAGGCCAGTGGCCGCCATCTTGGAGAGCTGACGTAATCATCCCTGTTTTCTACTGATCTCAGCTCATTCAGCTATGGAACAGGTGATTTCAGGCTGTTATTTGCCTGCGTCTCACAGACAGATTGCTCAGGCTCAGGGCTAGAGAACCCGCGGAGACTGCTTCTTGGAGCCTGCTCCTAGCAGAGCGTGTACCGAGCTCTGAGCGGCCAGGTTCTGGCTCCTGGAGCTGCTTTGGCCCAGGGCTGGGGATCCTGCGGAAACTGCTTTTCAGTCCGGGTCCTGCTGGGTGCTATGGGGGCCAGAGGGGAAGAGTGGAGCTGCTGCCTGCGCCCAGAACAGGCCAAGCGACCTGCCGGCGTGGTATCATGTCACCCCAACTGCAGCTGGGGCCGAAGAGAGCAGCAGCCCATGCCTGGAACAGGACCAGCAACCCGACGGCGTGGTAGTCAAGTCACCCCATTTGGAGTAGGGGCCGAGCAGAGCCACCGGCCGAGCCTGCAAGGTAGGCAGACCTGCGACCCACCAGCGGGACAGGCCGGGTGGCCTGCCAGCATGGTGGACACGTCGCACCGATTGGAGTGGGGGCTGAGCGGGGCCGCTGCCTGTGCCCGGAAAAGGCCCAGCAACCCACCGGCGTGGCAGTCAAGTCACCCCATTTGGAGTGGGGGCCGAGCAGAGCCGCCGCCCAAGCTCGCAAGGTAGGCAGACCGGCGGCCCACCGGCGGAACGGGCCCAGCGGCCGGCTGGTGAGGCAGGCACTTCACACTGGTTGGAGTGGGGGCGGAACAGAGCTGCCGCCCGTGTCCGGAAAAGGCCCAGCGACCCGCCGGAGTGGCAGTCAGGTAGCCCCATTTGGAGTGGGGGCCGAGCAGAGCTGTCGCCCGCACCCGCAGGGTGGACAGACCTGCGACCGACCGGCAGAGCAGGCTTAGCGGCCTGCCAGCATGGTAGACAGATCACCCCAATTGGAGGAGGAGCACAGCCACTACCTGCCCTGCAAGGGAGATTTTTTTCAACTATACAAGAGCAATATAAATAAATAGAGGGAAAATTTCAAAAACACAACAGTTTCACCAAGCAGAAAGAAACACGAGCAGTATGAAAAGACAAGGAAAGAAAGGACCACAAGCAGTGCAGGTCAACTCAACTTTAGAAGAGGTAATAGCTGCAACAGATGGAATGTCAGATAAAGAATTCAGGATATACATGCTTCAGATGATCTGGAGTCTCAAGGAAGACATGAGACAGCAAAATCAGACAATGAACGATCACTTTGACAATGAATTACATAAACAAATCCAAGAAGCAAAAGATCAATTACACAGGGAGATAGAGGTAATAAAAAACAAACAAATAGAAATCCTAGAAATGCAGGAAGCAATAAACCAACTTAAAAACTCAATTGAGAATACTACCAGCAGAGTAGAACACTTAGAAGATAGAACATCAGACAATGAAGACAAAGTATTTCAAATTGAAAAGAACATAGACAGCTCAGCAAGACTGTTAAGAAACCATGAGCAGAACATCCAAGAAATATGGGATAACATAAAGAAACCAAACTTAAGAGTCATTGGGATACAAGAAGGCATAGAGGTCCAAACCAAAGGAATAAACAATCTATACAATGAAATAATGCGAGAAAACTTCCCAGACTCGAAGAATGAGACAGAATCCTAAATCCTAGAAGCCTACAGGATGCCGAATGTGCAAAATCATAAGAGATCCACACCTAGACACATTATAATGAAGATGCCCAACATACAGAATAAGGAGAGAATTTTAAAAGCTACAAGAGAAAGGAAGCAGATCACATTTAGGGGTAAACCAATCAGGATAACAGATGATCTTTCAACACAGACTCTGAAAGCTAGAAGATCCTGGAATAACATACTTCAAACACTGAAAGAAAATGGGTTCCAACCAAGAATCGTGTATCCGGCGAAATTAAGCTTCAGGATGGAAGATGAAATTAAAACCTTCCACAATAAACAAAAGTTAAAAGAATTTGCAGCTATAAAACCATCTCTTCAAAAAATCCTTGGCAAAACATTACAGGAAGAGGAAATGGAAAATAACAATGAAAACCAACAGTGGGAGGTAGGACAGTAAAGGGGGGAAAATAATCAAAGAGGAAAACAAATCAGGTTTAGTAACATTAATAAACAAATATGGCTGGAAGAACAAACCATATCTCAATCATAACCCTAAATGTTAATGGCTTAAACTCACCAATTAAGAGACACAGGCTAGTTGAATGGATCACAAAACAAGACCCAACAATATGCTGCCTAGAGGAGACATATTTGATAGGAAAAGATATACATAGACTGAAGGTGAAAGGTTGGGAAAAATCATATCACTCATATGGACTGCGGAAACAAGCAAGAGTGTCCATACTCATATCAAATAAAATAGATTTCAAGCCAAAGTTAATCAAAAGGGATAAAGAGGGACACTACATACTGCTCAATGGAACCATACACCAACAAGACATAACAATCATAAATATATATGCCCCAAATAATGGTGCAGCTATGTTCACCAAGCAAACTCTTCTCAAGTTCAAGAGTCTAATAGACCGCCATACAATAATCATGGGAGACTTCAACACACCTCTCTCACCACTGGACAGATCTTCCAAACAAAAGTTGAATAAGGAAACTATAAAACTCAATAACACAATTAACAACCTAGACTTAATTGACATATATAGAATATACCACCCAACATCAAGCAGTTACACTTTTTTCTCAGCAGCACATGGATCCTTCTCAAAAATAGATCATATATTATGTGACAGGGCAACTCTTAGACAATATAAAGGAGTAGAGATAATACCTTGCATCTTATCTGATCATAATGGAATGAAACTGAAAAACAAAAATAAAAGAAGGAAGGAAAAATCATGCATCACTTGGAGAATGAACAATAGGTTACTGAATGATCAATGGGTTTTAGAAGACATCAAGGAGGAAATTAAAAAATTCTTAGAGTTAAATGAAAACACAGACACAATATATCGGAATCTATGGGACACATTGAAAGCAGTTCTAAGAGGAAAATTCATTGCTTGGAGTTCATTCCTTAAAAAAGAAAAAACCAACAAGTAAATTATCTCATACTTCATCTCAAAATCCTAGAAAAAGAAGAGCAAAACAACAGCAAAAGAAGTAGAAGGCAAGAAATAATTAAAATCAGAGCTGAAATTAATGAAATCGAAACAAAAGAAACAATTGAAAAAATTGACAAAACTAAAAGTTGGTTCTTTGAAAAAATAAATAAAATTGACAGACACTTAGCCATGCTAACGAAGAGAAGAAGAGAGAGAACTCAAATTACTAGCATACGGGATGAAAAAGGCAATATCACAACAGACACTTCAGAAATACAGAAGATAATAACAAATTATTTTGAATCCTTATGCTCCAATAAAATAGAAGATAGTGAAGGCATCGATAAATTTCTTAAGTCATATGATCTGCCCAGATTGAGGCAGGAGGATATAGACAACCTAAACAGACCAATAACAATTGAGGAAATAGAAGAAACCATCAAAAGACTACCAACTAAGAAAAGCCCAGGACCGGATGGGTATACAGCAGAGTTTTACAAAACCTTTAAAGAGGAACTAATACCAATACTTTTCAAGCTATTTCAGGAAACAGAAAAAGAGGGAGAGCTTCCAAATTCATTTTACGAGGCCAACATCACCCTGATGCCTAAACCAGACAAAGATACTTCAAAGAAAGAAAACTACAGACCAATATCTCTAATGAACCTGGCTGCAAAAATCCTCAATAAAATTCTGGTGAATCGGATTCAAAAACATATCAAAAAAATTGTACACCATGGTCAAGTAGGATTCATCCCTGGGATGCAAGGCTGGTTCAATATATGGAAATCAATAAATGTTATTCACCACATCAATAGACTTAAAAATAAGAACCATATGATCATCTCGATAGATGCAGAAAAAGCATTCGACAAAGTACAGCATACCTTTATGTTCAAAACTCTAGAAAAATTAGGGATAACAGGATCATACCTCAACACTGTAAAAGCAGTCTATGCAAAGCCACAGGCTAGCATCATTCTGAATGGAGAAAAATTGAAGGCATTCCCTCTAAATCCTGGAACAAGACAGGGATGCCCTCTCTCACCACTTCTGTTCAACATAGTCCTCGAAACACTGGCCAGAGCAATTAGACGAAAGAAATTAAAGGCATAAAAATAGGAAAAGAAGAACTTAAATTATCACTATTTGCAGATGACATGATTCTATACCTAGCAGACCCAAAAGGGTCTACAAAGAAACTATTAGAGATAATAAATGAATTCAGCAAAGTGGCAGGGTATAAAATCAACATGCATAAATCAAAGGCATTCCTGTATATCAGGGACAAATCCTCTGAAAGGGAAATGAGGACAACTACTCCATTCACAATATCCTTAAAAAAAATAAAATACTTGGGAATCAACCTAACAAAAGAGGTGAAAGACTTATACAATGAAAACTACAGAACCCTAAAGAGAGATATAGAAGAAGATCTTAGAAGATGGAAAAATATACCCTGTTCATGGATAGGCAGAACTAACATCATCAAAATGGCAATATTTCCTAAAGTTCTCTATAAGTTCAATGCAATGCCAATCAAAATCTCAATGGCATTTCTTGTAGAAATAGATAAAGCAATTATGAAATTCATATGGAAAAATAAAAGACCCAGAATAGCAAAAACAATGCTAAGCAGGAAGTGTGAATCAAGCGGTATAGCGATACCAGACTTCAAACTATACTACAGAGCAATAGTAACAAAAACAGCATGGTACTGGTACCAAAACAGGCAGGTGGACCAATGGTACAGAATAGAGGACATAGAAACCAATCCAAAAAACTACAACTATCTTATATTTGATAAAGGGGCTAAAAGCATGCAATGGAGGAAGGATAGCATCTTCAACAAATGGTGCTGGGAAAACTGGAAATCCATTTGCATCAAAATGAAACTGAATCCCTTTCTCTCGCCATGCACAAAAGTTAACTCAAAATGGATCAAGGAGTTTGATATCAAATCAGAGACACGGCATCTGATAGAAGAAAAAGTTGGCTATGATCTACATACTGTGGGGTCGGGCTCCAAATTCCTCAATAGGACACCCATAGAGCAAGAGTTAATAACTAGAATCAACAAATGGGACTACTCAAACTAAAAAGTTTTTTCTCAGCAAAAGAAACAATAAGAGAGGTAAATAGGGAGCCTACATCCTGGGAACAAATCTTTACTCCTCACACTTCAGATAGAGCCCTAATATCCAGAGTATACAAGAACTCAAAAAATTAGACAATAAGATAGCAAATAACCCAATCAACAAATGGTCCAAGGACCTGAACAGACACTTCTCAGAGGAGGACATACAATCAATCAACAAGTACATGAAAAAATGCTCACCATCGCTAGCAGTCAGAGAAATACAAATCAAAACCACCCTAAGATACCATCTCACACCAGTAAGATTGGCAGCCATTATGAAGTCAAACAACAACAAGTGCTGGCGAGGATGTGGGGAAAAGGGTACACTTGTTCATTGTTGGTGGGACTGCAAATTGGTGCAGCCAATTTGGAAAGCAGTAAGGAGATTTCTTGGAAAGCTGGGAATGGAACCACCATTCGACCCAGCTATTCCCCTTCTCGGTCTATTCCCTAAAGACCTAATAAGAGCATGCTACAGGGACACTGCTACATCGATGTTCATAGCAGCACAATTCACGATAGCAAGATTGTGGAACCAACCTAGATGCCCTTCAATAGATGAATGGATAAAAAAAATGTGGCATTTATACACAATGGAGTATTACTCTGCATTAAAAAATGACAAAATCATAGAATTTGGAGGGAAATGGATGGCATTAGAGCAGATTATGCTAAGTGAAGCTAGCCAATCCCTAAAAAACAAATGCCAAATATCTTCTTTGATATAAGGGGAGTAACTAAGGGCAGAGTAGGGACAAAGAGCATGAGAAGAAGATTAACATTAAACAGGGATGAGAGGTGGGAGGGAAAGGGAGAGAGAAGGGAAATTGCATGGAAATGGAAGGTGATCCTCAGGGTTATACAAAATTACATACAAGAGGAAGTGTGGGGTAAGGGAAGAATAATACAAGTGGAAGAAATGATTTACAGTAGAGGGGGTAGAGAGAGAAGAGGGGAGGGGAGGGGAGGGGAGGGGGGATAGTAGAGGATAGGAAAGGCAGCAGAATACAACAGACACTAGAATGGCAATGTGTAAATCAATGGAAGTGTAACTGATGTGATTCAGCAATCTGTATCTGGGGTAAAAATGGGAGTTCATAACCCACTTGAATCAAACTGTGAAATATGATATATCAAGAACTATGTAATGTTTTGAACGACCAACAATAAAAAAAGAAAAAAAATAAACATATGTGAACCTAATATAGGGTTGTGAATGAGCTCTTAATAAAAATGATTAAAACATTGTAAAGAGCTCAGCTGTTAATAGGAGAAGGAATGTTATAAACAGTCTTTTTCAGAATGAGTTCCAAAATGGCACAAAACAGAAAACCATAAACACCTCACCTCAATAATATTTTAACAATTTGTAGTGGAAAATTAGCCTTTCAATCCCTACCAACTTCTCCCAGGTCTTCAACACCTCTCATTAACACCTGAAGCACAGCCGAGGAGGCAGCCCTCTGATCATTTCATGATGCCATAATCATTCGGAAAAGAGCTAATCCCTGAACTCAGGCTTGAGCAGGTACATAGAAAAAGCAATCTATCTGTTTTAAAGGCTAAAAAACAATCATCATCTTTATGTGCTTTTCTCATCCTTAGTGCATTTCATCTATAATACCCTGGAAATTTCAGTGGGAAAGGTATATTTTATGAGGTAGAAAATTTTATTTTTTATTTTCCCAGGATGCTCCTATTACTAACCTCTGATTTTATTCAATCCTATTGTGATATTTTTCCTGCAATAGAGCCTATGAAGAGTACAATTCTTCAGGAATCTCATTGAAAACAGCTCATGAACTGCTTCCGGATTTATTCCTGCATGAATCGTGTTGCCCACCTCTTCCCTGCTCACAGCATGCACCCTCCATGATGGCTGAGGGAGAAATCAGATTTGCAATCTGCCAGGCAGTAAGAAGAGCATTTCTCTTTTTCATCTAAAATCTTAAGTATTATTTAGATGTGTTAATATTATACTAGGTAACCTCCAGGAAAGGTTTGGAAGATTTTTAATTGGGATTTTAGTTATATATAAATAACTTTTTGGTAGAAAGGGGAATGAATACTGATGGTTTATTGCCATCACTATTTAAATAAAATTGAAAACTAAAGAATATATTTATTGAAAACCATTCATATTCCAACACTCATGTTGAAATATGGATTGGGTTGGCAAACTATGTTATTAACTCTCTGAAGAACTTAAAGAGAAAGCATATTTCCAAAATAGAATTTTTCAGGTTAACTTAGGTTTTCTTCTAAATAACAAATATATATAAATAATTAATGTATTATGATTCTCCCTTTATAAGCTACTATTGCTCAATTTACCTACAAACAAGTAAGGTAAATGTTTCTCTAAATCAGAGTCAAGTCAACCTCACTGTTTTGTTCATTCCATTAAAATTACAGTTTTCTTTCAAATATGCTATTTGTTGTGGTTTGCCTTGTAAGAAAACTATTCTGTCTATTCCAAAACTCTGTCTTCTTGAGCTACCTTCAAAAACATTTTACCTTCTTGGATTATACTATCAAAAATCCTGCTACAGGTTGAGTATGCCTCATCTGAAAATCCAAAATCTAAAATGTTCCACAGTTCAACAGCAGACATCATCCTAGAGAAGCACAGAATGGAAACAGAAGGGCCAACTCACGATGTCATAAACCACGGATCAGGAGATATGAGAAGTGAGGCACTTTTCAGGCTGAATTAAAAGAATATTCATGTCTCTTCATGTTAGGTCTAGAGTTTATATCCTGGTGCACTGGTTTACTAATTCAGCTGTACATCAAAATCCTGAAAATAAATACAGATGTCTAGGTCCCAGCCAAAAATAACTAGAGTTTTTAACAGAGACCCCAAAACATATGTGTTTGCAGTGTCTCCATACGTCTTTCTACTAGCCCTCTTCATGGCATAGCAACTTCATGTCTTTATATTTACAGCCTCAATCTTATTTCACCAAAAAACGTACTTGAACCTGAGTCAAACAGATGACTCATTTTGTGTATAATTGAGAGGAGCATCACATCACATTAACTTTCCTTGCAAATGAGCTTCTGTGAAAATATTTTCAAGTGCAGTGGCTTCTGGTGACACAATACACTGTAATGATATTTGACATTATGTTTATCTTATATATCATTCATTTTCTATTAGAATCTTCTCAAAACTAAGACAACTTATATTTGACATTCAAAAATGTGGAATCATCTTAAAGATCTAATGTCCCTTTGTTGGTTAAATTGACAAAGCAATGTGTTTCTTTGATTGTTACTGATTACAATTAGGGTTAGTTTAACTCATTTTCTGTTATGCTCATGAGTTCTTCTTGAAAAAAATATTGCAGTTTTCACTGGAAAAGCTTGAACTCAGGTAAGTCATTTATCTTGAGCCCATATATTTTTGTGTGTGCTAACAAAAGCAATTTAAAAGAGAACTCTCAGTAATTTGCCATACACAAACCAAGATTCAGTCTGGCCCATCCATGGCATAGTGGGATATGTGCTCACCATTGGCAGTCATGACCCAGAGCCAAGGAGATGTTGGAGGGGAAGTAAGGAGAAGGTTCTGCTTTCATTCTTCACATGCATGTCGATGTCTGGCTTTATACTTAATGAGTTTAACTCTATGGTTTGAGAATTCACTCTGCCAGCCAGGGTAGGTAGTTGTGGGGACTGGATGGGAAAGGGCTAGTGGTAAACTTAGTAATAAGCATGAGACAAGAGTGGTCTTGATGCAGGGAAGAGATAATGGCACTTTGCTCTTGGATGATGGAATTGAGATAGAGAATAATAGAAGGAATTTAGTGGTAGAGACTAAGGGATTACAGGTTAGATTGGAAGTAGAAGGTAAGAAATAAAGATATGTTTCTGGATTCCTGAAATAGATAACTGAGTAGATATGGGTCTGTTAACTGACACAGGGGGGTCCTAAATGTCTCAAGGGAAATTTAGAATATGTCGTTATTGCTGCCCTTCTGAAACTAGAAGTGTTCTGAAGACAAAATTCAGGTATGATGAATAGAAGCATTTGCAAGGATAATTGGGAACAGCACTTCTGCACAAATTATACACTAGTTCTGTTTTATTCTGCCTGAGAGCTGAACTCCATAATTTTAATTGTTCCAACTCATTCCCTACCTCCCTTGACCTAATTGTTTGTGTGCTGTGTTTTTCTGGGCTGTGCTTTCTGCCAGAAATGCCCCTACATGTCAACTTTTCCCATATCCTACTCCATAACCCTCTAAAGATTCTTACTATTCCAACTCTGGTCCCAGTCTAGGCATCATTTAGTAGCAATGCCAGACCATCTCAGACCTGAAGAATGAGAACTTGCCTAGTAAAATGATGCCCATGTGATTCATATATGCCTTAATAATTTAAAAGCATTGTAAATAACTCTTGTTCATCCTTAAGTGTTCAGCCCAGAGGCCAACTCCTTCAAAAGCCTTCCTGACCTTCTCCACCACCCCAGCTTGCTTCTGGGACAAGTAATCAGGCAGAGTTCCAGTAAAGAGTATAGATATCACATATGATTCTCTCTAGTTCATGAGTCTTTTCCAGTGACTGTGGTCTCTAGTGGGTTAAACATAACATTCATCTTGGTGTCCATTACTAGAAGCACCATATTGACTTAATATATATTATAAAGGAAATCTTAGGAATCTTAATCCTGCTCTTGAGCCTTGTTGGATCTGCTTTTCCAGTCCCTACTGTGGGAGCAACTGACAGGTAATATCACCTGGTCATGAGGACTTTAAGGTATTACAGAAACCAAGTGGAAGTTCAAGACAAATATAGATTACTCCATACTCAATTCCCAGAAAAGAAAACTCTTGCTAAGGTATAACTACACTTTGATGAGTTTTCAAATGATTTTACTGATTAAGACTTTACTAAGCCTTATCTAAAGTAGTTCTAAACAATATAAAGGAGTTATTAAAAAAAAGTCTAAGTCATCCTTCATTCCTGTTCTCTGCCTACACAAAAAAGAACCCTAGCCAAGCACAGCCCCAGTCTATTTTCTGTGTCCGTTACATCATTCAGGACCAGCTCCCTATGGTTATTTTGATATTCATCAGGAATTCATTCTAAGATTTTAATTGCCTTTAATTAGATTTTATTTTTTATCATTAGTAGGCTGTGTCATTCTCCAGGCTCCAGTGTCTATTTATTCTTTGTTTTCTCCCACCCTTTTCTTCCATTGCAGTTTCTCAGTTAAGTGGTTCCAGATTTTGCTGAAGATGAGAGTCTTCATTCAAACTTCCCATTAATTTCTTTTGAAGCTGTTTTCCTTTGGTCTGTGATGCTTTTAAGATGTGCTTCTGTCAGTCACTTGGGAAAGTTTAGGAGGCTTGTTCAACTTTCATTAGCTTTTCATGTCCTTTTTCAAGAATGTCCATTGTATCAAGTGATGACCTGTTCAGATTTTTAAATGTCAACAAATATAGAGTTGGTAACATCAGAGACTTGGCCTAAACTAAAGAAAGTCTAAATTTGTTAAATTTTGAGACGGGAGACACTTCCATCTTAAGAATGCCAATAGCAGGTCAAAGGAAGAAATTTAAGGTGAAATTAGATAAGAAAGATTTGGGGGCATGACTTTGGATAATTTAAGGAGAGTTTTTTCAAGGTGAGGAACTTGGAAGATTTGAGAAAGTTTATAAGATAATAGTTTAGGACAGTTGGACAGAGTGAGTCAAGGGCCCTGGATGAGTTTGGATAAATAAATTATTATCCTAAAAGACAATTCTCTTCCCAGGTAAGTAGACTATTTGCTCTAATACTTTGATTAACAACCATTCCCTAAAGCAGTGGCACAACTTACTTACTTGCAGTCTAATATCACAACATAAAATTTTCCTGCTACAAATAGTTGTCATGTTAATAGGTGGTCTTAGTTCTTAGTCTCTGTACAAGTTACATACTTCAATACCCAGAATCCAAATTATTCTCAGTCCACTCCTCTAGGAACTTCGGCTGTCATTTCCATTTGATAACAATTCGTCCAATGCTCAGAGATTAATTTCCAATTTCTTTCCATGGACCATTAGATATTTCCTTTTGGAAAACACTTCAAAACAAAATAATTTTTGTGTCCATAACAGTGACATATCAATTTGTCACAAGAAAATGGTTGGGATTTTTTAAATGGCTCATAATACATTTTTCATGATGTTGTCATTATGAAATATATAAAATTAATATTTATTTATAGAGAGACTTCTAGATTACATGCACATGTGTGACTGTGCCTGCTTGCAGGTGTGCACATGTGTATATCTGAAGCTCATGTTGAAATGTTGCATTTTGAAACTTTCTCAACTAGAAAGAATATATACAACTCCATAACATTACATTTTTTAGTGGACAAGTTGATGTGTTGGAAATAATAGTGTTCACAAAATAACATTTTCTGTGTGCTTTTTGATTCCTACAGAGCCAGATGTGGTGGTGCGCACCTGTAATCTCAGCAGCTCAGGAAATTGAGGTAGGAGGTCACAAGTTCAAGGCAAGCCTCAGCAATTTTGCAAGGCCCTACGCAACTTAGTGAGATCCTGTCTCAAAATAAAAAATAAAAAGGGTTGAGTATGTGGCTTAGTAGTTAAGCATCCCTGGGTTAAAAGATTCCACCAGAGGTCCAATGAATCACATATGATTATCTGGCTTCTGTATTCTGCTTCAGAAAAAAAAAAATCTAAATCTATCTTCCCCTTCAATTCAAGTAATTTCACTTTTGGGTCTATGCCATTCAAAAAATGAATAAAAACAAGGCATAGTTGATGAAGGCAGAACATGATGTAGTTTGGAAGTCACTGAGTGAAATCTAATTTTAAAATGTAAAATAAGAGCAAGAGCCAAGAAAAGGAAATTGTTTTCATTCCTCTGTATGCCCAGCAAGTTCATGATTATGACTTTACTGAATACTTAATACATCAACCTGGCTATTTACCATAGTTGATTTGGGAGCAGCTAGAACATCTTAAATTCTAAAGCCCCAAGAGAGTTATGTGTTAAGAAACTAGATGTCATCACAAGCAAGAATCACAGATGGAGCATGGATACTATTCTTTCTTAGTCACTTTTTCTCAGACTTTAAATACCCAAAATCTAATGATAGATCTCTAGAATTATTTGCAACATAGCAAATTAAAATTCTCACAGATTAAAAATAAAATATTTTGCCTTGGAAAGTTGTGAGGTCTTTTCATATTAGATTCACTTCTACATAACCAGCCCTTTACTCTAAATTATCATAGCATTTATATATTTGTGTCAAAACCCCTTTTAATGCACTTACTGATGAATTGTGTTAAAATTATTTCCCCACAATTTCCATAGCAGGTGTTGCCTTTCTCTAGTTAAATCTCCCCTAAAGGACCAATTTATGCCTTAAAAAATCTAGGACAGTGAGTTCATACATCAGAACTCAGTATTTTTCACAACATTCTGAATTCATCATAGCTTTGCTCTAGGATAACTCTAGGTGTCCCTGTCACAGAAAAGTTATCAAAAGTCAACATTTACAAATGCTAGCATTTGACTATTTCTTGCAACCTAGCAAATGCAGAAAAATGTCAATGTGACAAACTTATCAGGGAAGATTTAAAGGACAATGCTTTATCCTGAGATGATGCCAATCAAATGCTGATCTTAGATGATACTCAAAAGTACAATTTAGCAATTAATTTTGGCTGGTCAATTAGAACAGGTACTACACCAGATGCTTAATATTTTAATGTAACCCAAGAAATAAGTTTTATATTTATATATTAAAATCTTTCTTTTCTAGGAAATGGTGGCAGTATTAAATTTCAGTGTTTTTCTCTTTGTTTTCATTTAATCTAGACTTAGTTGAACAACAGCATTGACAACCCTATGTCAGTCCTCTTTCTTTAAAGTAAAAATAAATTTTATGGATTAATGACATCCTAAAAGCCTGGGAACCATAAAAACTACTTATTGCACCTCCATCTCCATAAGACTCCTAAAAATGTATTTATTTCTCAGCTTTCAAAATTTTATCCTATAGTTCAGTCTCCATGCATGCACTCTGTGTCCTAGAAAGTTAATGGAAACAAACAAACAAAGAATCTAGCTCACCTTCTTTGCAAATTTTAAATAACTCAATTCTGAAATAGGGAACATGACATAAAACAAGAGAAAAATAAGTACAGCAACTAAAAATAAACTCTGCCTGAAACTTTCCTTGCTACTTTAAATGTAATACCAAAGAATCAAAATACAGAGATATGTTGAAATGTATGCTAATTTATTCCTTCAGCTATTCATAAGCATAGCTAAAATGGGATATTTAAAGTACAATATAAATTTAGTACAGGGAATATAAATTTTAGAACCATACAATTTTGGTAAAAGGTAAAAGAAAATCATATCCCTTTGTGAATTTCTTTCTTAAATATCCCCTTTGATCCACCAATGATGCAATTCATTTAATTTCCTAAACATCTGCCAAATCTATCCACATCTCTTCATTTCCATTCTCTTTCATTCACTAACAAGCATTTATCTTGCTTCCCTCTTTGAATTGCTCTCTGCAATCCTTTGGCCTATTTTTTTATTGAAAACCCACCACCAACATCTATCCCTCTGCCATTCATTAATAAAATGACTAAACTCATAAATGTAATCTACAAAACTAAATAATCTGGCCATCAACTGTCCTCTCGGCCTCATATGAGACTATTCTTTCCCTACATTTCTCTGCTTTAAGCCTTAGTTGTTCTTTAAGTCTATCCTGAAACTTTAAACTCAAAAGATTGCAGAGGCTGTCAGCAAAAACAGCAATCTTAAGTACCTCCCCCAAATGTTATCCTTCATATAAGCAATGATGTAATTGTCAAGAAGTTGTCAGAATTAATGTTTACAAAACTCTGGAAGCTAACAAGTTACTTAAGAATCTTAAGAGTGTTGATTGAAGAAAAATTACTCAACCTTGGCAAGAATTGCAAGTTTTATAGTGATTTAATTTACCTTTGTCTCAATCCTCACTGTCCGGTTCTATGGTAGTCTTGAAAATCAAAACCCTATAACCATGACGAAAACCAAAAGCCTAGAAGTCCCTGGAGATGACAGAGATCTAGCAAAGTCTCATTTCTGAGAATTGCTATTATTTGACCTGTCAGGTCATTTCTTGGAAGGCCTCCTTGAAAGACTGTCCCAATCTGACCTAAGATATCCTCATTGTAAAACTCTTTTTCCCCCTTGTTGAAAATAATTATAGGCAACAGTTTAACTTCACAGATGCCTGAAGCAATGACAAATGTTATGGGGAGGAGAATAAACTAGACAAAAAACATAAAATTAAATTTTCAAGAATAAGATGTCTGTGAAGATTTCAAAGTATCTGACACATTTCTGGGATTCTAGAGAGCCACCAATGTGTGTGTGAGTGTGTGTGTGTGTGTGTGTGTGTGTGTGTGTATGTAGTTAGCAGGTGGTAGAGGACACATTTCCAAGGTCATGAACATCTTCAGGAAAAACCTAATGAGATCCTAACTTCTCACCTTGGCTTAGCTTGAAGCTGTATTCAAAGAGGATATGAAGGCTGAGGCAGAGGTGTCACACATGGTCAGAATCTTGAAGGTGTTCCACAGTCGGCATACAGAGCTCTTGGCAAAGATGGGGAAACATTGACTCAGGGTCTATATAATAAACTTCTGTCCAATGATCATATCACCACTAGTCTAACTAAACAGACAACTCAGTGGCTCTATGTAATTAAGAATATAGATTATATAGATTTATTCTTTAAAAGTCACCAAATAAAAACTACAACCAAAAAAATCATGCAGAGGTGGATCTGACTTCCAAACTTGCCAAGTTACTTATTTAAAATACATGGTTTTCAACAGTAAAATAAAATAAATATAAAATATACAGATAAGTAAGGACATATGACTCACACACAGGGAAAAAAATATTAATCAATAGAAAGTGGCTTTAGGAAGTCCACATGGGCCAAACTAAAACATACTTACATCAGCTACTTTAAATATTTTCAAATAACTAAAGAAAATTATTTCTTAAGACTGGGAATAGTGTTTCATCAAATAAAGACCATAAGAGAAATTTTTAAATAAATAATCAAATACAAGAGATGTGTTGTTGTTGTTGTTGTTGTTTACAACTAAAATGAAAAGTTCTATAAAGGTGTTCAAGATACAAATGCATAAAGAAATAATCATGAACCTGAGTTGAGCACGTAATGTAGATATGCCCTGACAAGAACAGCAAAAAGAAAGACAGAAGGAAAAGAGGTATATGGGAAAAAAAGATTTTATATAAAGTTGAAATGCAGTTGTTATTTATCCTAACTAGACTGTTGTAAATTTAGATATTAACTGGACTAACCACTAAGAAAATACAAAAAAAATATAAAAATACTTAATGATAAATAACTCAAAAAGAGGGAAAAGAGGTTTGGGCTATAGCTCAGTGGTAGGGCACTTGCCTGGCATTTATGAGGCACTGGGTTTGATTCTCAGCACCGCATATAAATAAATAAAATAAAGGTCTATCAATAACTTAAAAAATATATTTTTAAAAAAAGAGAGAGGGAACATTCAGATAAATAGTTCTCAAAAATGTGTCTAAATAGCCAAAAAATGTGTGGCAATTTAATCAATATCATTAGTCATTAAGGAAATACAAATGAAGCCCAGAATGAATTAAGAATTTATAACAACTAGTATGTCTTTAAGAAAGAAAGAAAGAAAGAAAGAAAGAAGAGAGAAAGAAAAAAGAGAGAAAGAAAGACTGTCAATAATAAGTGTTGGAAAAGATATAAAGAATTTGGAACTATAAAGTAATGGGATTGTAATATAATATAGTTACTTTGGAAAAGATTTGGCAATTTCTGAAAAATTAAAAATTGTGTTACCATATGATTGCTCTTAGATACACAGCCAAAGAAGTGAAAATTTATGTCCACACTAACATTTTTACATGACTGTTCATAGTAACATTATTCATAATAGCCAAGAAGTGTAAATTATTGTAATATCTGTTACATGATGAATGTGATAAATAAAATGAGCATATTCATATAATGGAGAATTATTGGGCTATAAAACAATAAAGTATTAATGAATGCTAGCTACATGGATTATCTTTAAAAAAATTATTATAACCAAAAAAAGTCAGATACAAAGTTTCCATTTTGTGTAGTTCTATTTATATGAAATTCCCACCAAAAGAAAATCCACAGAAACAGAAAATAGTTTAGTGTATGGCAGAGGGGAATTGGAAGTAATGGTAACAGATACAATGTCTTTTTGGGGAGTGACCAAAGTGTTCTGGAATTATATAGTAATAACAGTTACACATCCCTTATGAATATAGTAAAATGCACCAAATTGTGTATGTTAAAAGAATAAGTTTTATATTTACCATGTCAATTAAAAATAATTTGGAAGTACATAGTATACCTTAGATTCATAACAGCAGCTGTTGGTGTTGTGTTTTTATGTTTGACTTGTAGTTATTGAAAATTATTCTTTCACTAGACTATAGTCTTCCTAAAGGCAGAAATCCCATCTATTTTTTATTGGTCTTGGATATTCAGTGTCTCATATTTCTTTCACAGTGAGTGCTAAATAAATAAAAAGTTTATTAAATAATATAGTGGTTCATAGTGAAGCAAGCTGATATGGGCCCAGATGACATCTGACAAATTGATCAAGAACTAGAGGATTATACATCAGGCTAGAGAATATAGCATTTCCTGTGTGAGACAAATACTACCCCTGATACCTGATAGTCACCCTGTCAGCTAAAAATCATTGATTCATTTTCACCTACCATAAACATATAATTTAAAATAATTTCATTGAACCAGACAGAATTAAGACAAATAATGCTGTATTTGAAAAATAAATATTCCATTCAAGAAGAAAACTATAAACTATAGAGTCTGAGTTTTAGTAAACAATGTTAAAGAACACAATATGAGCATAATAAAAGCAAAAGAAACAAAATTGTGTTATCTGTTATAATTGAAATCTGAAAATTTCTATAAATAAAAAATTGTTAAAAAATCAAAATACAAGATGGATGTCATATGTAATAAATTTTAATGGGTGTTTTCTTATTTTAAAAAATCTATGTCATTTGTATCCTTAGAAAAATTAAATGTAACACATTTATTGACATCATGTTGTAAGATGGAGTCTTACTGATGTAATTTAGAAGGTCCTGATATAATCTGAGAAGCGTGGAGATAAAGAACTGAGTTTTACAACAATGAGATCACACATTGCTGTGGATTGAATATGTGTGTTCTTCCCAAATCCGTATGTTGATATCCTGATTTCCAATTAGATGATATTTGGGGGTGGGGCCTCCGGGAGGTCATGAGGATGAAGTGCTCAAAATGGGATTAGTGCCTTTATGAGAAGAGACTGTTCACTTAAATTTCTTTTTAGAAATCTGAATCACTCAAAGACTTCAATTACTAATCATATATCAATATCTATATTTTGGGTTGTTATGTGCAATATACTAATGTGAAATTTTGACTATAGAGGAAAGCCGACATGGGGTCTATGAGAACTCTTTGGAGTATCTTAACTGTTTTTATAAATCCATAACTGGAATAAAAAGTTTGAAAAACTTAAGGTACCCCAGCACTGAAGGAAAAATAGCATGGGGCAAAACATTATGCAAATTCTATGACAGAAACTCAAACCATAAGTCCGTGTATACTACATCAACCTTCAGACTTGTGTTTCTGAAAAGGGCTCTTTACTTGACCAAACTTTAGATTCTTGAACTTTCTCCTAGGCTCTCTGAGTACTTGCTTATAAAATTCAGCTTTAGCATGGAACCCTGTAAGTCAGTTTAACAAGAACCTCTCAAATGGAATCACTCAGAGATAATTACCCTGACTGGGTTTCTTATCCTTCATGGTTCTACAGGTGATATGTGATCACTCTAGCTTATATTGCCATTTTGGAACAGTTTAGCCAGAATCTCCCTCACCGCTGAGGTTACTTTTTCTTTAACGTTACTCAGGTATTAGCTGGTGTCTCTGTCACCTGAGATTAATCTTTTAAATTGGCTCTATTTACTGAATCCAATTTTTGTGAGAAATCTAAGGCTGCCCCATGGTTTCTTAAAATTCCCAGGGTGCTTAAGTACATACAGACATTTCTAGCTCCAAGAATCCTCTCCTGATTAATCATTGATTTTATTTTGTCTTTATTCCTGTGAAATTTTCTTCGATCCTCTCTGCTAAAGAATGAAAGAATCCTTTCATGCACACATACCATTAAATCCTGAAAGTCACAGACTCCCAAAGCTCAAAAGCTGCAGGAGTTGAAGCTTGGATACCATTAGATTTGTTTTGGTTTGTATATTTAAGCTAATTCTATAGAAGAATCTATGGAGTAAATGCCTTGGACATTAAAACGTTAAGAATGTTCACAATGCCTACATATATGGAAGCAAATTGGAAGATATGTAGAATGAGCTCTCCATGTTCTCTGCTTACAGAATATCACAGAATTTTCATGTCAATCAATCGGTATAACTTCAATATTGCTTTCAAATACTTTTACATTAATATGAAGACCAGATCTAGCATGAACTAGGTCATTTTCTGTAACATCCCACCAGCACCAACCCTCTCTATGAATCAAAGTCTTTGCATGAGATGAGTCACCATAGAAATACTTAACTGAAAAGAACCTTTAGAGGTTTGAGAACCAAAAATGGAGAAATGGCAAAACAGGTAAGACATTCAACCCCTAGGCCTGAGTGGCATGGAGGGAAGTTGGAATATCAGATTCAGGTGCTGAATCAGTTTTTAGGGCTCTCCAAAACTCTGTGCGGAGGAGGAAGGAAGGAATAAATATTCCATCCTTTCTCCTTCTACCTTCCAGTTTTCTTCATTTACTTCCCACTAGACAAGTACAACTGGGAACCGGAAAGAAAGAATCTATGTGAACCAGTTTCCAAAGGCACAGAGTAGGAAGAGAGGAGCAGAGAACTGGAAAAAATCAGCATGCAACCTTCACTGTTAAGTATACCAAAAGCATTTGGGTACATCAAGCTTTATTAAACTTGGTCTAGGCCCACTTCTTTCAAAGACTGTGTATCTCTTTTTTCTATACCCATGTAACTTATTTCCTTACTCTATTATTCAGAGAAGTTTATCTCTACACTCTCTGCTTGCCTCCAGGCTTCCATTTATTTCTGCACCATTAAAGACTGAGGATTGTGTTCTGCTGAACAACCAGCCATCTCTCCAGGTCTTCTCTTCCACAGCAGAGATATAACTTTAAGTAAGGACTTTTTAACTTTTCTTACTTGCTATACTTCAAATTCTAGGAGAAGGAGAAATGCAATAAAATAGGAAATAAATAAGTTACTCACCACCTTAAGAAAGCTTAAGTGGCAGCTATCAATTTCAGTTTTAAATATATGTCCCTAATTATATAGATGGAAAATGAAGGAAATGAAGCAAGAATGTAATAGAGAGAAATAGATAACTCTTCAGATGCACTCAAACATTAACACTTAATGAGCTATTATTTGTTATTTTAGTTTGAGAAAACAAATAGATTAATGAAAAGTGAACATGCCTCCTGTAGAATTGCTGATGAGATGAATGAGCTGCATCCTGGCCTTCCCATCAAGAGGCTCTGATTTTTTGTTCCCTATTATAGCCTGGAAGTTTATAAAGAATGGAATGATCAAATGCTATAATGGATCTCTAGCTTATTTATTGTGGGAGTAAGAGTTTAGGTAATACAACTAGAATAAAGAAAAGTTGACTCCTCACTTACCTAGTAGTTATGGGCCATGAAAGGATTCTTTATATGGAAAAATCAAAAACCTAGATTCTTTCCATTGTTTGTCTCCTTTGGGACTGCTCTGTCATTTCCATCAAGAACAATGGGAAAACTTGATTTTTTCAGGGTCAGAAGTATGCACTTTCTAGAATCATTGGCATAGGAATTGCACATCTGGCTTCCATGCATATTTCATTGGATAGAACTCAGTCACATGGCTACTTCTAACTTCCAAGGAGACCAAGAAATGCATACAGCCAATGTACCATGAATAAAAACTAGAATTTTAGGGGGTGAGTAACTCTACCCTATTGGGGTCAGGAGAATAAATATTTAAACATTAGATAATGTCTAAACAGCCACGTGAACTTTTGATATTTAAAGTTAATATTATTGCAAAGTTGACTATTACAAATTGAGTAAGTCTTTTTTATGTATGTGAATTCAATTTTTTTTGTTTTAATATAATTATAATAATAAATAGAATAGAATTTAAAAGAATAATAATAATAGCTTTCATGTCTATCTGTAGAAATAAAATAATTCATTCTCTTAGAACTTCTGAAAATCTTAATATAATTTTCCTTTATTATTTTAATCTTAAAGGGTATATATTAATTAAGAAATAACTTCAAAAGTTTAATTGGCAATAATTCAGTTAATTTCTCTGCTAAGTAAAAGATTAAAGCAGCCAAGTTCATGATTGGTAACTTTAATTATTTTTATGCATGCCTTGCTTCTTGTTTAAGTATCATCTGTAGGTCAACACAAAATTCAATTAAGTTCATTTTTTCAGTCATTTAATCAATTTCTACACAGATTTATATGTTAGGCCTCATGTTATTTTGGTGATGACAAAATTATTAACAAGACAACAAAAGACTTATAATGTAGTATCATTAATGAACTTATACCACAGGTTCGTTCAATTCACAAAATGATCAAAAAAGATTGGTCTTATTACCCCATTTTGCAGTAAGAACATTTAGAGCCAGAGGAAGCTTGAATAACTTGTCCAAGTTCTTACGGTTGGAAATAATAGAGGGATACCCCAACACCAAGTGTCATGATTACTAATATAACTAGAACTGAATTCCATTTGAAATGAGCTGTTCCTGAAAATTCAGTGGTCATTAAGACTGTTTTTCACTGCTTAGTTTACTTTGTCTAAATTTCTATTTCATAGTGTAGTGTTCAAAAATTGTGTTTCTTTGTATATGTACTCTCACTTCCAGTTTCTAAGGATACTGTGGTTTTCCGGGGAAGCACTGCTTTTTGAGTTCAGTAGAACCAGTGCTTGCTAGTCCTTTAACAATGTGTGAACAGTGCCATCTTGTGTCTGTGTTCTCTCCAGCAGTTGGAAATAGAGCTTTGAAAGACTGGGTTAATATAGACTAACAACAGGAAGCCAGGAATCTGGAGAGGCTGCAATCTTGGCAAAACATACTCCATTGAATACTTGCTAAGAGACTAGATGTTTGAAAGGCCTCCCTGGGCAGAGACATGTTAAAAACATTGTTGTGTGATTAATTATCTGAGACTTCTAAGTGGCCCTTCGAACAATGGAATGAATCTGCAGGAGGCTGGAAGAAGAGACAGTAACAGGAACAGGTGGCAAATGTTTGTAAGGATTTGAGGTCAGCATAGTCCAAGGAATAAAATAAACTGAATTCTTGTTTGCTCTACCATTTGTTTACACATCCTGTTTGATCATCACCTTTGGATAAACATGCTGAATCTTGACACGCACCTTTAGTCAGACAAAAAAAAAAAAAAAAAAAAAAAAAGGAAAAGATAGAAATGAAATACAGTATTAAGCCTTGAAGTTTCAATGCTAGAAAAAAGTATATATTTTTCTCTGCACATGCAGCATAGTTATCAAAACTGGGACATGTGTGACAACTTAAGTAAATATGAAAATCTCTTGGGGTTGAACTTTCAGCCAAAAACCTTTTTTTTTCAAATCTATGCAAAATTGTGAAATGTATTTTAGTCTCACCATGTTTTCCACCCATCTTACAAAAGAAAAAAAGAACTAAAAATGCACAGTAAAGTTCTTACCAAGATTTATATGAGCTCATTCAAACATCTCTATCTCAGAATGTTCATCTTTCACAAGTCTAGATTAGGTTTCAGCAGCCAATGCCAAAAATATCTCTGATGTTAATCGTATTAACTGCCCAGAATAAAATTGTTCTTCTAAGGAATTTGATAAAACAGTAGATACTTCAAAGGGACAAAACAGAATGTTGAATTTCCCTTAGTTGAGGAGCTCTAAACAGAAGCAAAACAACAGCATGAAGAAAGCTTCAATCCGTGTCTTTAAAAAGTGTGGTTTTCAGAAAGACAGGTAGTGACTACACGATCTCACTCATGTGGAATATTAAAACATGGATCCAACAGATGTTGAGAGTAACATGGTGGTTACCAAGAGACTGGGGAGAGAATAGAGCAAGGAACAGATGGGAGAGTTTGATCAACAATTACTAAGTTAGAAGGAAAAGGAATTTCTACTGCATTATTGTACAGAGGGTAATAGGTAAGAATGGCATATAAATATTCACTCCCCATTGTACAGAACTCTACTTCTCTCTATATTTTTATTTCCTAAGTAATCTACTATGTATTTTTTAAAAATTAAAAAAGCTAAAAGAAAGGGTTTTAATGTCTTTAATATAAATAAGTGATAAATGCTTGAGAAAATAGACAATATTTACCCTGATTTGAGTGTTACACAAAGTCTCTATATATCAAAACATCACATGGTGCTCCACAAATATGTGTAATTTTTATGCATCAGTTAAAAACATTTTTTTAATGTGGCTTTGTGGCATCTTTTATCCCATAATCATTTTATATATTTGGAAACAAACAAAGGTAGCAACTATGCGTGAATGAAATACTATGCATAGCTGGATGATCACTGCTGGACTAAGGCAATTGGAATCAAGGTTTTCTGAAATTAAGCAGAAAACTTAATAAGGTGACTCCAAGAAGACTGGGTGTCTGAAGTTTGCCAGATTACCAGGCTTGAAGAGAATATCCACCTAATTTTAAGTGTTCAATATGAGGGTGCTTGGCCCATCGTTAGTGTTCCCTAATAGCTCACTCCTCCACATTAACTAGAGGTAGCCTGTTTTGATTTTAGAGTATAATATTAATGACATTTTAAAAACTCAAAATTTCACATTAATTTTTCACTCAATATAAGAAACTTATCTCCCTGGATTGGCATATCTTGTTCTGGAAATCCATTAATGTTAGCATTCCATTATATCTGCCAGCAGGGCAGTCATCATTTGAAACCGCAGACATGTTCACAATAGAAGTGATTTCCCTGATCTGAGAATGGCATATAAATATTCACTCCCCATTGTACAGAACTCTACTTCTCTATATATTTTTATTTCCTAGGTATGCATAATGGAAATCATAATGGGGATCTTGACTCTACCCTGGCTCTCTTTGCTTGCAGATGAACACCAGACTCTGGGAAGAAGTAAAACAAATAAATCAAAATGAGACCCAGGGCTACAGTTGCCATGGATGCTTCAAATCCCCATGCACAGATCCTCAGAAAATGAGCTTCTGCCACTTTATATTTATATTTGGTTTCTCCCAACCAGTGAAGTTGAGAGAGCATATACAATGTGATTGACTAATTGCCCCAGCTAGTGTGCAAGTCACTGGGAGAAACATGAGCTTTGAGCTTGAACCAGAAGCTCTTTCAAGCACGAAGTGACTATTCTAATCATGAGTCAAGATTTCAAATGAGCTTTTCAAGTTCTCATGAACTCACTTCCATTCATGTCACAGAGCCTTCTGATATTTTCTCCAAAAGGTAACTCATTAGACCTCTAATTACTGTTAATCTATTTGTATTTATTTTTCCCATTTACTGTCATGTTAAGGTGAATGTCTCACCACCAGTGACTTGGAGTGATCTGGGCACAGCTCCAACTTTTGGTTACAAAGTAGCTTTACTAAGTCACTCTGAAGTCAAATGTATGAGAAAATTTCCATAATTCTGCTGTGACCAATTGTTTCCTTCCCCTCATTTCTTTATCCCCTTTTAGCCAACCCTTGCTTTTATTTAAATAAATAACTAACCCTACATTTAGATTTACTAATTAACTTCACTTTATTTCTGATAACTAAGCTTGATAACTCTTCTTCCTACAAAATAAGTTCATCCTCTCATCCTTACAGCTTAATAAAAGTTATCTTTATCAGTTTTGGTGATGTGGCTATCTTAAGCTTCCATAGAATTTTTTCCCTGAAATTTGAGTGGAAGATGCAACATAATAATAGAAAATCAAACAAAGAGTTGCTAATGTGTAATAAAACACAACTAAATAAATCAGTATATCATTTAGGATAAGTGACATAGTAGATCATAAGTGCAGGAAATCCTCAGTCAGTTAAATGGTAATCAGTTTTCTAAGTGCATAGTTTTGAAGCCTTCTTATAAATCAATAATTTTTCTTTATTAATTCACCTTTGCTATATGTTTGTGGACATTGTTCCCCACCTTTTAAGCTTTCTCAGGGCACCACCAGTGACTTCTCTCAATCCATTTATTCAGTGTTCTAAACAAGAGGACAGTATCCCTATTAGCAAGCACACTGACGGCTTGCATATGTTAAAAACTATTAGGTGGTAATGTATACATGTAATCCTGTCAAAAACCTGGCAAATACAGCTCCCTTTATGTATAAAGAAAAAGATACTCTTCTTTTATTATAACTCAGGGAAAGAGGTCAAACTATTTCCCAATGTCTTGCAATGAGAATGCAGCATAATTGAGATTCAAGACCAAGTGGGTCAGCCCTGACTTCCACATTCTTTCATGTGAATAAAAATGATTTGCAGAGAAGGTATTAATTCTACTTTTCAATAAACTTTTTAAAAAGTCGTTCTTCTGTTTCAATAAATATAACTAATCTAAGAGCATTTGCAATCCTTTACAGAAATCAATAGTTCATATATTCCATTAATCCTTGAATTGACCAGGGTTTTAAAAGTAATGAACTCAGGGATACCATAACAAAGTACCATAGAATGGGTGACTTAACCTACAGAAATTAATTTTCTTACTGTTTTGGCATCTGTAAGTCCATAATCAAAGAGACAACAGAGTTGGCTTCTCCTCCCGCCTGTCTCCTTAACTGGTAAGTGACTGTGCTGGGGCATTCTACACACATGTTCTTCTGTGCCCAAATCCCTGGTGTCTCTTTACTTGTCCAAATTTCCTCTTCTTAAAATGAAACTTAGTCATGGATTATGGCCTATTCTAATGTCCTCATCTAACCTTAATTAACCTCTTTAAAGTTCCTTTCTCCAAATTCAACATATTCTGAGATACTGAGAGTTAGAGCTTCCACCTACAAATTTGGGGGGAACAGCCCATAATAGTCTGCATAATTGAACTACAGCACAGAATGTTGAATTCTATTGGTGAAAAGAAAGGATTTGCCATTGTAGTCCTTGGAACAGTTCAAACAAAGGAAGACAGAAACTTGATCTGTACTTTAAACAGCTGGTGAAGTTTGAAGTAAGCAAACAGAAGATGAGTAATTTCCTCATGTCAGAGAATATTTTGAGTATATGATTGACATAAATAGGATATGAGAAACACTGGTACTGTGGCAATGAACAAAAATGCATGAAAGCCAGAAAGCTGAAATTATGGATGTCAGGCAAGAGGCATTTACAATCACATGTCCATCAAGTAATAAACTTAGTACCTTGATGTTTGTGTCAAGGAGAAATGATTCTTGGAGTAAGCAAAACACTTCAGTGGAATTTGGGATATTAGACAGAGTCTAATATCCCAAATGATAAAAATATTTCTAAGAACTATAAGTAATCATTTTTAAAAAATACAGGTTGATATTAAGTCCAAAAGGCTGAATAATAATAGTAACAAAAACAACCACAAAAGCCTGAAGAGGAATCACCACAACTAACTTTTAAAATATTTAATAATCTGATGTCCAGAACAGAATCATGGCCCTTTCAGGAATGCAACAACAGTTCTTCATAATAAAATTCCCAAAATTCATGAAAGATTCACAAGTTAGGAAAAAACAATGGAAGTTCCACAACTGTCTTACATTTTAACATCTGTATAAAACTTAGGAAGACTCTGTGGGAGAACTGTTGTTATATTTGGAATATTGTTGAGAATTCCTTAAAGGACAATTATCAGTCAAAGAATTTTTGGCCTAAAATAAAAGACCAAAAACTAGTATAATTTCTTTTTAACAGATTGATAATTTACCTATTAAAATGCTACTAGAAAAGATCTGGTGTCAAGGTGCAAGTGTATTATGAATGAATAGGAAGATTATTTTCTCACTTTAGGAAGAGAATCAATATGAAGCATGCATCATATATTTCCTCAAGTTCAAGGGAAAAGGTGGTAAATTAGGACAAATCCTATTTGGGAGAAATGAATACATTTGACATTAGCAAAGAGCAATTGGAATAATAATAAAATTCACAAATACTGTCACTTAAGATGAATGCTGCATTGCCAGATACAAAAGGAGACTCATGAAAATAAAAACTAGAAATTGCCAATCTCAGGGACTTGGATAGTGTTTTATAAAAATGAGAAAGTGAATTAAAGTGTTATGCTATAGAATATAGGATCCAGCGAACACTTGGTTTGTTAAGTCAGCAGTTTGATGGCACACAGCTGATATTTTAGACTATAATCCCCATGGCAGTGGCAGACAGGGGATTCTGATAGCCAGAAACTATGCTACAGCACAGCGAAGAGTTTATGAGCATCTAAATAGACAATCAATTTGTAACAACAAATCACATCATTATATACAACTATACTGCAAGGATAATAGAATGAAACAGACACTATTACCTTATGTACTTATATGACTGCATGACCTATGTGATTCTACAACATGTACCATCAGAAAAAAATGACAAATTATACCCCATCTATGCATAAGATATCAAAGTGCATAAATCTATTCTACTGTCATGTATAACTAATTTAAACAAATAAAAATATTTTTTAATATGGAATAAAAAAATACCTTAAAAGAAAGAAAGAAAGAAAGAAAGAAGAAAATCGGCAAAGCCGATAGATTAGGAGAGATGGATTTATTTGATCCACTAGAGTCCTGGGAGTCATGCTGACAAATGAGACTCCAACAGGTGAGACAGTGAGAAGATGGACACAGCTTTATGATTTCTGAGAGGCTAAAGAGATGTCGATACTCATAATCTAGCAAAGAGAAAAGAAACACAAAATACAGAGCAAGTCAGACTTCAAGTCCAAAGTTCTGCTTAAATTGAGAAGGAGAAATCTAGGAAAGAGTGAGAAAATGTACATCTTAGTATCAAGGTTCCCATTCCCACTTCTGATGGCTTGTATTCAGCACTTTCTGCACTTTTCTCTCTTCTAAAATTGTTGGCCTTGTTCACGGATAATGCTGTCATCTATAGACCTTGCTTCTCATCTCTAGGAAAGAAACTAAGTACAAAAATACATGTACACTTTCAAGTGAGGAGCTGATTGCCAACTTAAATTAATAAGTTCAGCTTTCATTTTCCCACTGAAGAAGCACTTTTAAAAATAGAATAAATCCGAGTGTATAGTCACAGCTATATAGTTATCCTGTAATGCTTAAACTCAAAAGGGAAAAATATGAAAAAGGGAATGGAAAACACTTTTGACTTTTGAAATAAAAGTCAAAGTTAGAATTTTTTCCCCTACTTAAGAGAATATTTTTATGTCACAAGTGAATGGGTAGCCTGAGTAACTTCGTCATTTTTGAAGAAAACTGAATGGATATGGGTGGTTTTAGTCTGAGATAGTGACTCAAGAGGAGATAATTAAAAAGACAGATTTGATTACATAAAATGCCAAAACACTTTCACTCTCATAACATACCTTTTGTGTAATGTGTTCTTCTTCCTATTGGGACCACCTTAAATTAAACAGTGGCTCTCTGAGAGCATAGATTTTATTGCTTAGGCAGAAACCCTTTTAAGGCCACTCTGGGATTTACCTGATAGTGTTAGGAAAGGGACTGCATCAGAGAAGGTCTGCAAAGCCCAGCACAAAATGTTCAATTCAATCTGAGGAAATGATCAACTCATTCAAAATATCTGTGGAAAGGAAATTTCCAGAATCTTGGGAAAGGAAAGGTATTCCATTTTAAACAGCTTTTTAATTAAATGTGTATACTCAAGACATCTTTTCTCTGAACAGCAGAAATATTTGATTTCCCTAAAAAGTTTCTTTTCCCTCCTGATGAGAGTTCTTTGGGATTAAGGAGTCAGCTCAAAATCCCTATAAGATGTTTCTCACTTTCTGAGAGAAAAACAAAACAAAACACTAGTTTGAGTTGCAAAAATTGAGTTTATACAACTTATGTGGATACAAGTATGTTTAAAAATATACATTTGATGTTCTGTGAAGTATGACTTGACAAAGCTTTAGGGGACTTGCTCTACATTTGCAAAAGTATTTTGAGCAGAGAAAGGAGAAAAACTAGGACCATTAGGTATTATTCAGTAGTACATATACCTGATAAATTCACTGTCAAACTCTGTTTGGAGAATGGGACTTGCCTGCTTCAAAAAGGAAAATCACAGAGTCTGACAGATAGAATAAACAAGTTGTGTGAGACAAGTAGAAATGATTGCATTGTTTCTACTAAAGAGAATACTGGTAATTTCTGGTACAATTTTTTCTTCCATCTTTATTTCAATCAGTAACTATTCCATCAACCCAAAAGCTCAGAGTGTTTGCTCTAAATTTCAGTGTCATGTTGACCTTCAGCAGCTCCTACTGGGAAGCACAATTTTTATCCAGAAAATTTACTTTCTTATGAAACCCATGAAAGAAGAGTGAGTAAAAATTGTTTTTCTCACCTGAGCAAAATCAGCATAACATTTGAGGCCTTTGTCTTATTTGGGAAACTCATCACTCCAATGGATAGATTGTGTCTACAAGGCTGAAAATCATGGCAAAGTGCTTCTCATTTACAAAAAGAGTAGCATTCCTTTCTTTTAGAAGTAATACTTTTCAGTGTGGACTCAATTTAAACTAGTATTGATTTATAATTTATATATTTTTATTCTTATTTTGTCCTTTGGAATTAAGGAGTCATCTCCTTGATTTGAAGAATTTGAAGTCCTTGATTTGAAGAATTCTGTAAATAAATAAAGATGTGTACATCTTACTAATTAAAGTGCTTTGGGAAGCTGAAATCAGGATAGAAGAAATTGCTACACATATAGTAAGTGTTGGTATCTGTAATGTTTAAAAATTATTACTCAAGATTTCATGTTAGAAAATGTATTTCCAACATTCATATTTTCTGAATTAATTTGTAACAGACTGGACTTTAGGTAGGTACTTACGAAACATGAAAATGTCTCTTAAAGGTTGAAGATCTAAGACTGTCAGACAAAAATCAGAAACCAAATAGGTTTGAGTTATAATGTCTCTGAATCTAGAATGTTGATTTATTTGCATAATGAACTTTACTTTGACATACTCTCAAAATTTTGTTAAAATATTTAGTTGACTCCTATGCTAAGTCATGTTCTAAGTGTATGTTTCCCATTTTTAAAAGTTGACTTTTCTTAACTCTTATAGCCAAGAAACTACCATCCTATTTCTGTAAGGAACCAGGGTTTTTTATATACTGTTTCCTCTTCCCAAACTTCCAATCATGCAGAACTAATTTTTACTCCTCTTCCCCCACTAAAACTGCTTTAGACACCATCCCAATGTCTTCTATGCCGCTCATTCCAAGGAACGCTTCAGCCTTGGTCTTTCTTGACTTTCCCCAGCATTTGACACTATTGATCCTTTCTTAAAAAAGAAAAATCATTCTACAAGATAATACTCTGCTTAAGCTATTACCATCCAGATTTCCACATCACCTGTGAGTGTGGGCATGATTCTGCTTCTACCACATCTCCAGACTCACTTTGTATTCAGCACCTAATTTACTCACTATAGTCCATCAGATTTGCTTCTTTTTGTTTCTGGGATTCACCTAACTCTTTCCCAACTTTAAGTTATTTGTAAATGCCTATATATTCCCTGAAACACTCTTCACACTATCAACATGGTTAGTTATTTATCATCTTTAAAGATTACCTTAAATGACAGTAAAGGAGATCTTTCTTGAATTTCAACTCAAAATTAGGTTTCTTCCCTTTATTGCACCTGCTCCTAGGTTTTCATAGTAGCACAGGGAAATGGGTTTCATTCACCTATATCACCAGAACCTACACTATTACTTAGTAAGCACCCTGAATTGTGTGCATAAAATTAACTGTAAATGGTGTCTGCTTTCAACAAACTTCAAGTCTAATAACAGATATAAATGATAAAATATTCAATACAAATTCATTACACTAGATGTTCTAATAGAAAATATATGAATGCTTTCTGACTCCTACTTCAGTAAAATACAAAGTGGCATCTGAAGAATGAACATGAATCAACCAAAAAAAAGGGTTAGGTACGAAAAATGTTTCAGACAAATGCAAATAGATTTCAAAGAGCCAGTGGGGAAATTATCTCAAAATGTTCAGGCCTGGTGAGTATTTCTGCCCTGCATGTGACAAGGGTTAACACTGAACACCTCACTTTGAACATTGTCTGTTGTGTTGGGCCATCAGTAAGTCTTGCTTTCATTGAAGAAAAACTCAGAGGAAAAAGGATGAAACATGCTTACACCTAGCACTTTATACTGGTGACTAAGAGAAAAATGAACAGTGTTTTATAGTGTGATTAAACATCATTTACTTATACATTCATCAAATTATGAATGTACTCTGCTTCAAGACTCATTTATAAGTTGGATATAAAAATACATACTTCCAATAATCATATTTTAATTTTACTTAGATAACATTTAAGTCATTATAAATTAGTATTTTAAAAATCATAGCTCCTAAAGAAGACTGCAAGAAAGGTTTTTTAAGAGTAAGAGCACTACAAAACAGAAAATAATAAAAGAAATGGCAACAAATAAGTGAAGTAAATCAATCCCCCAAACCCAAATGCTGAATGTTTTCTCTGATATGAGGAAGCTGATCCTTAATGTGGAAGGTGGGAGGGGGGAGGATGGGAGGAATGGAGGAACTTTGGATAGGTCAAAGGGGCGGGAGAGAAGAAAGAGGGCAGAGGGGTAGGAAAGACAGTGGAATGAGATAGACACCATTATCCCAAGTTCATGTATGAAGACATGAATGGTTTGACTCTACTTTGTGTACAACCAAAGATGTGAAAAATTGTGCTCTATATGTGTGTTATGCATTGAAATGCATTCTTCTGTCATATATATATTAAAATTTATATATATAAAATTTATTCATTTATTATAAAATTTATTTATTCTAGTTAATAAACTGGAATAAATAAATAAAATTTTAAAAAAGAAAATACTAACAAAGGCAAATATATGTATGTATACATATATGTATATATGTATATATGTGTGTGTATATATATATATAAATATATATATATATATATATATATATATATATATTTCTCCAATCCTGATTGTAGATAGATAGATAGATATGTATCTATCTATGTAAATAACTATCTATATCTACATAGAGAGAGATATAGATATATGTCCATTAAAATCCCCTACTAAGAGACATAGAGCAGCCCAGTGGATAAAAAATAAGATCCAGCTATGTGCTATCTACAAGTGACTCACAGTAGCCTTAAGAACACATGTGGGTTAAAAGTATAAAAAAATATATCCCATAAAAATTGGAACCAAATGAAAGCAGGGTGGCTACATTCACATCAGAAAAAAAATAAATTTTTTAAATCAAAAGTTATCATAGAAAAAAAGAAAAATATTATATATGAAGAAAGGGATCAATTCATCCAGGAAGACATAGCAATTATGAATATATATGCACTCAACATCAAAGACTCTAAGCATATAAAACAAACTTTTACTGAACTGGAGAGAGAAAGAGACACAAATCCAATAGTTAAAAGAGTACTGTACTGGAATAAATATAGATGTACAGAATAGTATGATAGAGAATCCAGAAATAAACTAATGCATATAAGAAAATCAAATGATTTTTCATAATGGTGTCAAGAATGCAGTGTTATCAAGAAACAGCTCTTTAATAAATGGTGTCAGACAAGGTGAATGTCTACATACCAAATAATGAAATTGGACATTGTCCTGCTCCATATGCAAATGTTAATGCAAATTGTATTAAAGATAGATATAAACGCAAGAGCAGGCCCACCACTCTAAAACTCTTTGAAGAAAAAGGGGGAAACCTTCATGACATTGGTCTTGGCAATGGTTTCTTGAATATGCTATAAAAAAATAGGCAGCATAATTAAAAATAAATAAGTGGGACTACATTGGACTAAGAAATTTCTATAGGACAAAGAAAAACAGGACAAAGAAAATAAAAAGCATGGAAAGGTAAAACATTTTTAAAACCACAATATGCAAAAATACATAAGATACATTCAATTAAATAACAGAAAACAAAAACAAACAATATTTAAAGTGGGTTAAGGATTTGAATAAACACTTCTTAAAAGAAGTCATACAGGTAAAAGAAAAGATCCTCAACATCATTAATCATTATGGAAGTATAAATCAAAATCATAATATGATATTCTTTCACATCTTAGGATTTATTAGTTTTGTTTATTATTTATTATCAAAAATCTAAAGTGTTGATATGAAGGAATTTGAATCCTCATAAGCTGTTGATAGGAAAGTAAAATGGTGCAGATATTATGAAAACAGCATTGAGCTTCCTCAAAAAATTAAAAAATAGACCTACCATATAATCTAGCAATCTCACTGCTCCTCTATTTATAGCAGCATAATTCAAATGGTCAATGTATGAAAATGATCTAGTATCCATCAGTGGATAAATGGATAAAGAAAATGTAGTATTTGCATACAATGAAATATTAATAAGTGTTATGAAGAGAAATCCTGCCATGTCCACCACTGTGGATCCTGAGTGAAATAAGTGAGCTTGAAAAAGGCAAATACTACATGATTCCACTTCCAAAACAGTGAAACTATCTAAAGTAGTCAAACACCCAGAAGCAGAAGGTAGAATGGTATTTGCCAGGGGTAAGGCATAGGGGCAGATGGAGAGTTGGTTCATACCTCAGTCAGTGTAAAGTTCCAGTTATGAAAGAAGATCCAGTTCTTGAACTCAGCTGAACATCATGATACCTATGGTTAATAGCACTTTACACTAAAGCAGATCTCATGTTAAATGTTCTTACAACAATGAAGAAAAGAAAGATGGCATCCAGAATCTCTAAATAAAATTCTCTGCTCCACCTAGTCATCTAAAAGAAAGACAGGTTGTGTTTGCCATAATTTCCAAAGGAAAAATTTATAGAAAGATTTTAATTGTCCTAGCTGGGTCCTTGTACCCATTCTTCAAGAAGTCATCATTACCATTAAAATACAAGGCCATGTTGAACAAGCCTGAACCCTGACTCAATCCTGTTGCCAGGGAGAACAACTAGGGAAACCTACATCTCAACAGTCCAAGGTGGTAAACATCCCAAGGTTCCAGGTGAAGAGGACTGAAGAATTCATATCCTCCTCTCACTACACTTCAGTTGGAGTTACCAAAAAATCACAAAATAAACAGTAGGATATGAAGCTGGAGCTGTTGGAAATTAAAACAAGAAAATGGAAAATTTGTTTGGATAAAGAGCATTTTGTTAATGTGCAGGAGCAGAGTCAGTATGAAGTACTGGGAAGCCCAGAGACTCATGAAAGAAGGGAATTGAGAAGGAGTGAAAGGTACAGATGGTGGTTGTTTTAGTCAGCTGTTTTTGCTGCTGTGACTAAAAGACCCGGCCAGCACAACTGTAGAGAAAAAGTGTATTTAGGAGCTCACAGTTTCAGAGATCCAGATCCACCAACAGCCAACTCTATTCCTTGGGACCCGACATGAGGCAGGACATCATGGTGGAAGAGTGTGGTGGAGGGAAACGGCTCACATGATGATCTGGAATCAGAGAGAGACTCTACTTGCCAGATACAAATATATACCCCAAAGCCATGCCCCCAATTCCCACCTCCTCCATCCACTCTCTAACACTTCAGTTACCATTCAGTTAATCCGTATAAAGGGATTAATTCACTTATTAGGTTAAAGCTCTCACAATCCAATCATTTCTCCTCTGAACCTTCTTGCATTGTCTAACATGTGAGTTTTTGGCGGACACCACATCTGAACAATAACAGTGGTTTAATGTGGCCTGTGAGAACTGCTGCCTCTAATTTTGTTAACATGCACTATGCTGATGGTTTTCCTTAAATATCTTTATTAACTTGGTAGGCTGCAGATTTCAGCTTTACATAATACACTCTCCTATTTCCAACCACATAGCCATACCTCTATGACCACAAATATATTAAGATGACTAGTATATTTGCCAACAAATTACAATTTTACATTAAAAAGAATAAAAAGCAAAGAAGGAACCTAAAGATATATACATGTAACCTTCTTGAATCTTGCCTTCTCACTATCTTCTACATATCTTCTAAGATGTTAGTTACTTAAGATTTCTTTTTAATAGATCCTTAAAACACAATGGAATTTTTAATGTTTTCATTAGTGCCTTATAATCATATGTAACAGTGGGGTTCGTTTTGACATCATCACACTTTTATAGGTGGAACATATAATAAAAATAAAGATGGAAGTATTTTTTTCTAAACAGCAGACTGCTTTAGTATCCCCCTCCCACTTGTCAAAGAATGTGGTAGGTAGAACCAGTGTTCTTTCAAATTGTCATATTTTGCTCCCTCAGAAGCCAATATAGTCTAGCAAACTGTTTTCATTCAGATTGTGTGACATCTCCAGGTGATTTTAACTCTAATCCCCAAAATCAGAGTACTCTAAGGCAGAAAATATATTTGGTTCCTTACAGGATATTTACTTATCTCTTTAGGGGACTAAAAACTTCAGTTCCTTGTTTTTCCAGAATGTAGCCCTTTGAAGCAACTTAATTACAATAATTTTGCAAACCTTTCCTTCCCCGTGTACTCATTAACTTAGCTGGTGACTGAAATGAATAGAGCCCCACATTTTACATGTAAGTAATTACAAAGTTGGAACAAAGTTGGAACAAATTTAGAACAAAAAATATTCTTATTTATCACTTCATTTGCTAATTAATTAGTGGAATTTGAAATTGGGTCAGTCCACAGAGCAATGGTGCATTAGCTAAATTTTTAAAAATATTTGGTGTTTGGATTTAAAAAAAAAAAAAAATTCAAATTTTTCAAAAAAGAGCTGACAAGAACCACATAGAGGAGGGAAAATGACGCCATACCTCTGGGCCTCAGGTGAGGCAGAAAACCATGGCAGAAGGTGTGACAGAAAAATTCAGTCTTTCTGCTCACGAGCAATAAAATATCAACCCCAAAGCCACACCTCCAGTGACTTTCTCCTCCAGCCACATCCTACCTGTCTATGGTTACTACCAGTTAATCTATATCAGTAGATTAATTCACTAATTAGGCTACACCTCTCATAATCTAATCATTTTAACTCTGAAGATCCCTGCATTGTCTCACACATGAGCTTTTGGGGGACACCTCATATCTAAACTGTAACCCCTAAAAGAAAGAAACAAATACAATTGATGGCCAAATCCACAATAAAATATAAACAGGAAGAAAAATACATCGAATTGTTTTAGTGAGGTTACTATTGAATGAATTGGTAAACTGATGAGTGAATGAATGGATAAATTAGTATTAAATGGAATGAGTAAATGAATAAATAAAATGTATTTCTCCATTACCTCATTTATTTTTATAATATTGACCATGGACATTCCTATTCTTTCCTCGCCAAATAGCAAGCCATTTGGATCCTCTTCTTCCAGCTCTTTCTATACTATGGAACAACTGTCATCTTTCCCAGCAGAAGACTTTATATCTCTGTCTATAATATCTGTCAGATGACACTAAAGTTCCTTAGATTTTCTTCTCTGTGACAAATAGAATACGCCCTCAAATACCACCAGCCTTGGCCTAATAACACGGCTTGATTATTTGTGTTTACTTTTAATTTTCCCACTCCAGCAGTCATTCAGAGTCAGCTAATCAATCTTTGTAATTACTAACAAAGGGTAAACCAATGCCCTATCACCTGTAGAGTGGTATGCAAAGATATGCCTATCTATAAAGTAAATTTAAAAAAAACTGTTATCTTGTGGTATGGCTTTTGTCTGTAGACATTTGTTTACTTTTCATTCTTCCTAAGCCAATAGTACACAAAAAAATGATTTAATTCTAATGTGTCATATGGTTTGGCCAATATTGGCACCAACTAGTAGACATTAGACACCCTTTAGGTTTTATTTAATGTTTAAAACATCTTTATGCAACAATATCAAAATTAATAAAGATAAATGCTGACAATTTTTCAAATAAATATAATAGAAAATAGTTGATACAAAATATTCTGCAGTCAACACAAATAGTACCAAGGAGAAAAATAAGTATCCTAAGAAATATGTTGGCTTTCAAGATGGAGCTACATTGATCTTCAATATTTTATGGATATTGTACAAATTGAACTACCTGAAAGCAAAAGTATTGCACCTGTAAATCTCCTGTCCTGTCACCTTCATTTCAGTTGCAATGCAGTTGGTGCATTTCCATTCTACTTAATGTGACATGAGAGGTGTCTTAAAGTTGAAGTTCATTATCTCAGTTTTGCAAGTGATAAAGCTGGAAAAGAGAAGTACTGAGTAATCTTTCTCAGACCCACAGGTATAGAGTAGCAAGAGCCATGCCTGGAACACAGGTCAGCTTTTTAGGAAATGGCATCTCATAAAGCACTGCTGGGGCCTGAACAATGTGTTTTAAAGCATTGATTTCACAGAGGCATCGCTGGCCTTTTGCACACCCCTAAATGTGTTTCCTTGCAGTGATGGAGTCCGTGGACAATCCTTATAGCCACACTGTTACAGTCTGAAGCCTGTAATATCCTTCAGTCATCCCGAAGCCTGCTTTCTGAATTCCCCCATGTGGCAACGTGCTGATTCTGAGAAATGGATCTGGGCACATACTATGTTATTCTTTTGCATTTTCATATCAATTACATATACCTTATGCAAACCCTGCAGGGTTTTATTCTTGCCACAACATAAATATTTTACTCATTTTCTAACACAAATTTTCTTCTCCTACTTCCACTGTCATGAAATACTGCTTGGGACTTTGAAACATAAAATTGAGTTAAATTTACCCTACACAGAATCCTCTCCCTGACATCTGTAAAATCTTTCATGTTTCTAAAATCTTGTTGTTTATACATATGAACTGAAAGAGAAACCAGTTCAGTAAGGAGCTGGTTCAAGATGTGCAAAGGAAAATTCCACTAGAATGGTTATACAACTCAATTACATAAGCTCCAAGGGACTGGGCAAATTATTGGGGCTATCCATACTATTTTATTAGAGTGAAATTGTACTGTGTTGACAAAGAGGGCCTATTAGCCAAACATTAAAAAACAAAGATATTTGTTGTAATGTTATTTGACTTGTTAATAAAGTATTTCCATCATATTTTATGAAGTTTTATCCATCATTTTTGCTTTTTAAGAAATGTCAAATTGCTAATAACAACAGGAAATGTTATATTTCTGTGGAGCACAGACTACATTATTTGTAGGTATGTTAATAAATATCACTTTCTGAAATATTGAAGCTCAACAGATTACTGATAACACATCAAAATCTTATCTTAATGAATAAACTACTAAGCAATTAAGTATTTAAATTATAATACTTTTTTCCAAAATTTCATTAATAAGTTTTCAACTTATAAACATTCTTATTAAAATAGATTTAACAAAGTAGTTGAAAGGGGGATAAAATGGAAAGACAAAATACTAAAACAATATCTGGAGATTATAAATGGCATGATTGATTTTTACAGTTCATGTGTTTCCTACATTAAGATAAATAGTCCTCAAGTTTACAAATATAAAAGAAGGGAAATAACTGCAGAAAATCCTTGAAGAAGCTGTATAGATTTTCTTTTGAGAAATTACCTCACATTATGTATGGAAATGCTTGACTGCTAATTGAAGCTACTGAACAATTCTAAAATGAAGCCTTATGATTTAACACGGCCTGGACAAGGAATCTGAAACTCTATATTTCAGAACCCTGTTGAATTTTCATTCATTATGTAAATTTTGGATGTTCTTTTTATCATTTCTTATGTTTCCTCCTTTTCATTTCTTCCATAAAGAAGAATTAGCTCTTTCCCTCCTAGTGTTTTTAGTGAAATAAAGGTTAATTCTTTCTGGACATTTATGCATTCAAATAAACTTTTTATCAAGAACTAGGCCCTCCAGCCCTGATGATAGAGTATTGAACAAGAAATTCAGATCCTGAGGTTTGCAGAGTAGCAAATGATAAATGAGTTTTCAAAAAATTAATAAGATGATTTTAATAAGTGTTTGATATGCATAAGAAATATATTCTGCTTTGCTGAAATAGAAAAGAGCTAACAAATAGTTTGAATTCAATGTTGGATAGGTCTCCATGGGAACGGTAAGTATATCTGATACATGATTTTATATAGGATCCAAAACTGGTATAGAGGCAAAAAAAAAAAAAATAGCTAACGTAAAGATTTCAAGGAGGTATATGTAAAAGAAGAAATTTAATATTGGGAACCCATAGCAATTAAGGGAGAAACTGCTATCTTTGATTATTTCACCCCATCTACTGCTTTGGTTCATTGTTGGAGTGTATTTTCCAACTTCCTTTTGATTAGTTATATTCATGTGACTGAGTATAATCAGCAAGGTCTGGGCATAAGACTGAGAATCGCTCATGTATTCTTCCCTGCACTTTCTCTAGATCCAATGCAGACATCACCTGTTGATTGGACAGATCCATAATATGAAAGAAGCTTGGTTTACATGCTCACTATTTGAAGCAGTAAAATCAATTTATCAGGAACCTTGTTTCTGACTTTTAGTGGAAAAAAAAATCCAGTGTTAAATCACTGATATTTCCATGTATATAATTTAATAATAACTAGATTATTGAAATTCAGTAAAGTATTTGGATTTATTTCAATGGCTATATAAAAATATGACTTTAAACAATGTGATTGGTATAAAAATTTATATGTCTAAAATATTCTTGATACTATGTACAGAATGGATTTTCAAGGGAAAAGAGCAAGGGAACTAGTTAGGAGGCTACTGGAATAAACCAGACAAAAGCTGACAGCATCTTTGACTGGGATGGTACTCACAGAGATTAAGGGAAGTGAACATTTATATTTAAATATTTAAACATTTATATTTAAAGTAAACATTTATATTTAAATGTTTTAAGGCAGAAACTAGCAAACTTTGCTGACAAGTTGGTTGGGGGAGGGGAGGGAGAGAATTTCCAAGGACAACAATTTTTTATTTTAAATTTATTTAAATAACTTAAAAATTTTTTACAATAGGTTTAGATTTACTGACATGTTGCAAAAATTTCACCCAAATTTTCAATGCATCTCTTGCCCAATTTCCACAGAATACTTCCAGCACCCTAAATATTCTCTATGCTTTCCTTAGTCAAATATTAATCTCCCTCCTATCTAAAGTTCTTGACCACTGGATGAACTACAGTCCTATTTTTTAAATGGTAAGGGCTATGGGGTTATTTCCATTAGGATTATTGAATTTGAGGGACTGTAAGGATTAATAAAGGGAGACACAGACAAGGGGCAGAGGCAGGAAAGTGGCAGAGTGGCTCCTTGTTCAAGCGGCCACGCTTATTGATACCAATAGGTTACATTAGGTCATTAGTACCATAACTACATTATTGTAGTTATCAGTATCAGTAAGGTTGCTTATTCTGCAGTTACATGTTACAGTTACAATATGCAATGTTAGAACCTCTGTGCAGCTCACAAAAAAGTCCATTGTCTGAAGTTACTGTGAGGCAGGCAGATCCAGGAGCACCATAGCTTGGTGAAACATTGTAGTTATCAAGCAAGCAAGTTCCTGTATTCCCAGGAGTTATGTGCATAAGATTGGGGTAGTTGATAAGACTCTAGCATGGAGGGCATTACCATAGTAACCGGGCATCCTATGCCTTTGCCCAGAAGCTTTCCCAGCCACCAAGCATGCCACAGCTATGAAGTCATCAGGGACCCCAATCCCCAAACACAGAACCCCTACAAGGAACTTTAATATCATTAATATTATCAGGTAGATATCACTACACTGTGGTCTAACTATGACCATTTCACACTCTAAATTTTAGAACACATTTCCAAAAGGAAGGGATTTGTAAAAAAAGGAAATCATTGAGAGAAGATATAGAAAATTCAGCAAAAAATTGAAACATATTTTTCTTCTCAATTCAGAGAATATTTTAAAATCTAAAAAGAAGTATGTTGAATGCCTATAAAAGGACATTCATTTGTACACTAGTTTAAAAGATAACTAGTTTCAGAGTCATAAACAATCAAGCCCAAACCAAGTCTGTGGGGTTTTCAAGGTCCTCATGAACTATAAGAGGATATCTTCACCTATGAAAAGATACATCATCTTAAAGCTATTTTTCTCAAAAAGTTTGCTGGAAGAATTAGCAGAAAACTTAGAAACACATACTAAAACAATTTTAAAGTCTTAAAAGTCTTTTATTAATCTTTTTTAATAGCCTTTTTTGGACACAACATGATGTTTTAATAAGTATACATTGTGGTATGACTGAATCAAGCTAATTAACATATTTGTTAATTCACATACCATTTTTGTAGTAATACCACTTAATAGCATTAATTGCAACTCTCATAAATATAATACATTGCTATTAACTATACATCGCCATTAACTGTAGTCTCATGTTGTGCAATAGACCTCTATCTAACAGAAATTCTGTGTCTTTTGACTAACCTCTACCCAAACATACCCCACTTCAGGGGGCTCCTGGAAACCATCATTCTATTCTCTACTTCTATCCAGTCTACTATTTTTTTTTTCAAATTCCACATACAAATAAGATCATGAGACATTTGCCTTTCTATGCCAGGCCTATTTCATGTTACATAATGTTATCCAGAGTTTCTTTCTTTCTTTCTTTCCATTTTTTCCACATTTTTGTTGGTACATTATAGTTATACATAATGATGGTATTTGTTCTTACATTTGTACTTGCACACAATATAACAATATAATTTGGCAAATATTACTCTCCAGCACTTCCTCCCCTCCCTTGTTAGTTTTAGTTTTTACTTTTTCTTTTTATATATACATGAGAGTAGAGTGTATTTTGACATACTATACATACATAGAGTATAACTTGTTCTAATTAGTATCCCATTCTTGTGGTTGGACATGACGTGGAGTTTCATGGGTCATGTAATCATATATAAGGATAGGAAAGTTATGTCTGATTCATTCTATTGACTTTCCTATTCCCACATGCACTCCCTTCCCTTAATTCCCTCTTGGTCTAATACAATGAACTTCAGTATTCCCCTTCCTCACCCCCACTTGTTGTGGATTACCATCCACTTATCAGAGAGAATATTTAGCCTTTGGTTTTTGGGGAACTGGTTTAAAATCAGCAAATTATAGTGGTATAGACAAATCAATGATTATAGACCCAAACTATGGAACCAATCTAGGTGCCCTACAACAGATGAATGGATAGAGAAAATGCAGTATATATACACAATGGGATATTACTCAGCCATAAAGAAGAATGATATTGGGAACTATAGCAATTAAGGTAATTATGACATTTGCAGATAAATGGATGAAATTGGAGAATCTCCTGCTAACTGAAATAAGCCAGTCCCCCCAAAACCAAAGCAAGATGTTTCCTTCTTTTTAAAAATCAAATGATATTCCTTTGTGTATATATACCACATTCTCTTTGTCTATTTATCTGTGATAGACAGATAACCTAAGGTAGACAATTAGGTTGATTCTGCACCTTGGATATCATGAATAATGCTGCAATGAACAGAGGAGTGCTGATAGATCTTCAGCATACTGACTTCATTTCCTTGGATCACATGCCCAGTAGTGGGATGCTGGGTCCAAGATAATAATAGGATTTATTTTTAATACAATTTATGCTCACTGCAAAACTGCTCAGACAGTACAGAGAATTCCCTTATGTCCCTCCCCCCACATATGCACATCCTCCCCTCCCTTCAAGTATCAACATCCTTCAATTTTTTAAGAAATAAAAATTCAAGATTCCACAGTCACATTCAACAGTTGGCAATAAGATATTTTATTTCTTTACTTTCCACTGAGAAAACCACGTGGAAAATAGTACATATTAACAAGGTATATGATGTTTCAAGTCGATTCTTAAAGAAGATAAAATATCCATAGCATTTCCCAGCTGAATTTTCTTCCATGCAGTAATTTTCAAAATTATATATTTTGGAAAGAAGGATATAGCATCAACAGCATACTTAACTAAATGACTAATTCTCAATTTTACCATAAGCAATTTAAGTCTGAAAATTAACATGAATTATAAAGAAGAAAAAATAAAGATGATCTATCTTCACACTTTCCCAAAGAGAAACATTGATTTAATCTTTGAAAACTGACTCAGGCTATTGACAGTATTAAGTAGTATGAATAATAAATCATATGATCTGTGAACAGAATTTAAATATGAATTTTGCTTGCATTTCTAGCAAAGGAAGAGTGAAATAGACATAATGTGCATGTGAGAGTGTGGGTGTTAGGACCGTGTGCAATGTCAGGCCAGTGTCCATTGTTTGCTGGCACTCCATGGGAAGGAAGCCACTCAGTAATCCCTTTGCAGTAGCCCAGCCACGGGAAATGGCAGAAGTTCTGTTTGGTGGCATGTTTCTTATGTCATATTGTGTAGAACATATATTCTAGAACACAAAAATCTTAGGGGCTTTTCCAGCTGACACCTAATGAATCAGCAAAATCTCATTACATATAAAAACATCTAAACATAATTTGAAATTATATGCAGCAAAATGAATATGAAAAACCAGATGTTTAAATTTGACACTTAAGAACATTGTTTTATTTTATACCATCAGAATATGAAAAGTTAAATACTTTTTTTCAATAATAAAAATAGTTCTTATAAGCAATTAGTATGAAGAATCAGTAAATAACTATTGGAAGCAACTCATAATCCACATGTACATAAGACTTTAATTTCTAATATGAAATTATTTAGTTTTTTCCTAAACCTTTCAGGCTCATGCTATCTTCAGTTATATTGCTGAAGATAAAACAATCCCAAAAGATGCAACATTAAACAAATAAACAGTAAAGGAGCTTCTAAATATAAAGGGAGGAAAGTTGGAATCCAGGATAATGGCAGCAGTGCAATGAGCTTGCAAACTCAAAAGCAACATTCTGGTCTAAGTTTAAAGAGCCTGGCAGGAAAGCAAAGGCTACATGGGAGTTAAGAAAGCTGTCTCCTCAGCCCTGCCAACATGCCAGGGTTATGTTGGCAGGAGGAACTTCCAGTCTTAAATACCATAATGAGAGAAACACCAAGAAGAGTATTTTGATTGTTTGATCTAGGTGAAGGTGACATGCTTCAAACAAAGAAATGTTTTCAACATTCCCTGAAATGATTTCTTAACAAATGTGGTCTTAAAAGACATTGTTTGCCCCTGTGGAGGAAATCTGAAGCCTTCCTTTTCTGTAGACTGGGTCTTCTACTTGATTGGCTCCTTGGATGCCAATCTGAAGGACATTCTGACATCAGCTCTGACAACAAGATGAGCCACACTCGTCTCTATACATCATCCCAGCATTCAGAAGTGACATGCTACAAAATGACTATAATAAACTGTGCCTTTACCTCTATATTTATTATTTCCACAGAATAATTAATGTCTCTTGCATAAATTGTAAACTCCTTTATTTATTACACATAGGTGGCCATTAGATGTATTTATCAAATAAACTTTGATGGAATAATACGTGTCGAGGCATGCTGAGCTATTGCCAAGCAGCCGCTCTTCTGTAATGTACAAGGCTAGTAGGCTGGAATTTTGTCCCAAAAAAGAAAGCTCAGAAATAGACTGAAGTCCATTTCTGAACTAAACATACCACTAAAAGGCATTTCAACCAGGGCGCAAGTGAAGAATTCTACAAGAAACAGTGATAAGACATTGGGTTAACTCTTAAAAGAGCTACAAGATTACTGTTGGTACAAGAAGATTCTGGAATGAGACGCTGCAGAGTGCAAATCCTAGCTTTTTACCCTACTTTGGAATGTTATTGAAAGGTGTTATATTTCAACTAGCTCATCTGTAAAATGTGGAGAACAATACTAGGAGCTGAAGAAAATGAGTTTAGTGACATTACACACACATACTACTTAGGAAAGTGTGTGTTCATAGCAAATGTCTGGTAAATGTTAGCTACCATAATTATCCAAAATATTATATAATTACCTCACCCATGGATTGGGGTTAACGTAAATGTCTGTGACAATAAAGTATAATAGAAGTTTTATCTTAGGGTGGGAAGTCTTCCTAAGTATTGCATGATAGGAAAAAAAAATGTTTGAAAGGGTAAACAATACTCTCTGAGTCCTTATATTATTTTAAAGTAATATACATAAAATTCAGATTTTGTGGAGTGGGGTGCCCTTATTAGGTGATATTTTAGAAGATAATTTGTGAGAACTGGGAGGGAGGAATGAAAGACATTGAACATAATACAAAAAATAAATTTAAACCAAAGCAGCATTTTTTCACATATAATAATGATAACGTATTATATTGGGAATTATAAATAAAAAGGCAAATAGAGGATTCCAATAATAGAGTAACAAATATTGGAATACATATAATATGGTCCAAAATTATACATTTATATTTTTGCATGAATGTATTTGTATGTATGTATCTCTCCCAAGGATAAATAGACTTAATATCTGAAAAATATTGTTAACAATTCTAAGTAGCAGAAATATGAGTGTCTTTAATGTCTTTATATTTCAGAGTTCCTCTTGTCTTCTACGGTATATTTATATTATTCATGTAGCTGGGAGAGGTATCTTAAAAGAACAAATTTATTTCTACAAACAGTAAGAAAATAATATCCAGTCAAGGGAAACTGTTAAATCATTTTCTAATACATTTCAAATACACTTGTCATATCAAGAATATCTCATATTTGACCCTGCTTGCAAGCTACCAAAATAGTCTGTTACATTTTCTTAGATATTGGCAGAAAGACATGCAGTTTCTAGGCCACAGCTGTAGCAGGAGCCAGAGTATTATCTTGCCCTTGTGTTCTGAGCCCAAATTCCCATGGATCAGCATGATGAGGCTCAGGTGTTTCCTACTCCCACAGCGGGATGAATTATGTAACACTAAAAAACAAATGCCATGATCTTAGGTAGACACTGCGGGCAAATGAGCCCAGTGTCCTTTCCAGGGTGAGACATTGCCTTTATTACCCTGGAATTTGTGTCCACTCCAGTGGGGGAACATCTCTACTCTGCAAGGCTGTTTGCTTTTAGAAGCATCCTGCAATGGAAATCCAGAGAGAATTGGCTAATGATGCCTTGGTGTAGAAAATGAAACCTGTAAAAATCAAAAGATCACAGGAAAATTGTATCCCAACAAAACCATCTCACAAATTTATGAAGATGAAAAAGGCAAGTCTGTTTGAAGGTACAAATTAGATGAAGTACTTCATATTTAGAGATTTCTATGTCAGATTGAAGCTTTCTCAGCCAAACCTCCTTAGTATGTATATCCTCAAAAACATGGTACTGATGAGTTTCCCTTTGTAGCTTCATTTGACTCACTTTCCCACATAATTTATCCATTCATGTGGAATTCCCAAAATTAGTATTCTGAGTTTGAGTTCATGTTTATTACGTTTAAATTTTTTAAACAAATTCTATAAAGATTTTCATGTCAGAGAAAAATGCATCAGAAGATCTTTTGTGGAAATTCATACGAACAATAAAAACATGTTTGCCAGATTTGCTAATGATGTTTATCAACCTTCTGTATTTTATTGTTCACTCCTGTCAGGCATTTCATAAAGCTAATGTAGACACATTCACACACATACACACACAAAAAAGAACAAAAGCAGCAACAATAATGATGTTGAATTGAAGAAGATCAAAGGTCAGGGGCAAGTTAGAAAATAAAAGCTTTGAGACATTCTATTAAGAGTGCATTTGTGGAGAGAAGTCCATGGAGTACTGCATACATGGCAGACGTCAAGGGCATCTGAGTGGCAGGCCACTCCCCTAGTGCTAGGCGTGTGAGTGTCAGGCCACTTACCCCTTAGGCACAGCCCTGTGTGTAAGCCCATGTGTTGCAGTCCCTGTGCTGGCTCCACAGCCGTCTCCTAGATTGGTCGCTGCGAGGATGGTTAGCAGAAAGTGCATTGGTGGCTGCCTGTAATCTGCTTAGCTACTGCCTGCGTATATATATATATACGTGGTAACTGCACAATAAAATCAGACCGGCTTCCTGCTTGGTCTCCGGAGGTCTTGATTAGCGACTCAGCAGCCACATGCTCCTCTACCCTGTTCCATGGACCTTCTCCCTGGATGAGAGAGAGCCCACGCATGCAATGACTGGTTTCATTTATTTCCTTACTTCTAATTTCAAAAATACACACCCTAAAATAATTCTAGGTGAAAAAATGATAAGAATAGAAAGCAAAATTTCTGTTTTTAAAAAAAGTTTAGACCTGTGATTTTTGTATTTATTCAGAAATAAAAACAGGCTTGATCACTGCCCACTGGGCGTCTTGAAATTGCACCTTCTATTTGTAGGAACAAGAGTGGGCAACCTACTCTATTTTACTCTGATGCTATGGTGATTAATAATAGACAGTGTGGAATATAAATCCTAGTGAAGCTAAGATGTCCATTCCCTAAGGAGGAAGTATGAGCTGATTTTGTGAACACAAGCAGGCTTTCTCACAGTCAGCTGGAGAGAAGGAGAGAAATAGTAGCAATACTTCAGGAAAAGAACTGTGTAATACTTGAGCCAGAACTGATTTCAGAGGAATTGATGGAGCCCAGTGTGAAGCTCTGAAGCTTAATGGGTAACGTTCATCCAAGTACCTGAAAACCAACTGTGTTGATACCCAGTCTCTCCTGGAAGCAGAGAGCAGAGGGGCCTGAAGATTTCTTATTTCTCCAGGAACTTTTAGCCACATTGGGAGATACTTAAGATTGCAGGGTTTAGGCGGGTTTCTCACTTCCCACATACATGCATGAATTATATTCTTTTTGCCTGTTTCCTGTAACTTCAAATGGAGACTACATAAAAAGGGGGGCATTGGGATGTCCAGTGTGTTTTCTGAGATATTGTGACTACAACAGGACATTCTAGTGCCCTTCCTGTATATGTGCTCTCCACTTAAAGTTACAGGAAACTAGCCTAAGCAGCCTGGTAACTCCCTGAAGAGTTCACCTCTTATGGTACCAGGGAGAGAAGTGCCAGAATCACCCATCTCTTTTTAGAATTTTACCTCAGCTTTTTCACTTGGGTACCTCATTTCTCTCCATCTTGCCTGGAATTCAACTTCTGCCATATTTGTCAACCCAAGACCCTATAAATTCCATACAGGAATCACTCTTGTTTGTCTGTCTGTCTAAGCTAATTTATTCTGGCCTGAAGTTCCTTAAATCCAGCCTCTGGGTTTTGCTAGTGAATTATAGCCTCCTACATATTAACCTGGCCTGTTTTGGTGTGTGGTTCTCAGGCTGACCTGCCTCCCTCACTGGAAGCCACCTCTCCAGACACGGTCTATGCAGCCACTTCCATCAAGTTTGGCAAAACAGAATCTGTGTTTTCTTTGCTCCTGATCCTTGCCCATCTTTCCTTTACTACTTCCATGGAACACATCATCCTAGATGTTTCTTTCTGTTCACAAAACAAATGCAACAAAAGTTCCAATTTCTTAGGGTCTTGATTATTTCCAGGTAGTGGAATTCCTCACTAAGGTATCATTGACTCATTAGAGGGTCATGGAGATATAGAGACTTAATTGACCCTAAACCTCTTAGTTTCTATCCTTTCTTTCAATAAAGAGAGGTTCATGGGGGAGAAAAGCAAGGTCCCTGGCCTGCTGCCCTGGCCAAGGCTCTGGCCACACTACCTACTGTTCTGCCTCCTCTGTAGAGGAAGCATTTTTGGATCTCCATGCCTCCCAGAGGCCCAGCTTACATTGTATGGAGCAGGACTACTGCCTGGCCAACCCACAGGACCCTGAGAACAAGAAATAGCTGTTGTTTTAAATCTACAGAGTTTGGGGCTGGCTGTGACGCAGCAACTGTCTCTAAGACACCACGTGTTGGTGAGGTGACGATGGACTGAGAATGGTCAAAGAGCAAGCAAAGAGTGCAGCTAGAATTCCTGGAGTCTGGATTCAGTTCAAGGTCTGCCTGAGTTCAGAACCCAGGACCTTCCAGCACAAGATGTGGCCTCTACCATCCAATCCTTGGGACAGTGCTCAGACTGAAGAGAACAGACCCAGAGGGAGAGGAGGGACAGCCAGTTATGTACTTCCAGAGCTGGAAGCTTCTCCCATCCCAGCCTTGGGCCCTTACATGACCATACTTTGACAGAGAGCTGTCTGTGTGAAGAACAGGGGTGCCTGTCCACATCTGGGTGTCTCTCTCTGGGTGTTTGTGTGTCTGTGAGCACGTGGTATGTGTGTGTGTGTGTGTGTGTGTGTGTGTGTTGTTATTGGCACATGTTGATCTGTGTTTGTGGCGTATAGGGAGATGTATGTGTAGCGAGTGGCACATGTTGGTACCTGTTTGTTGGGGGTGGTATGTGTGGAGGTCTGTTTATGTTGAGTGTTGTGTGCACTGTGGATGTATTGGGGGTGGTGACTGTGAGTTATGTGGCATGTGGCACAATGTGTGCAACAGGCAAGGAGACCTGGTGACTGGTCACGGGTGTGCATTCCCTCCTAGAGCATAGAGCATCCCAGCAACTTGGTGACACTGATCTGAGTCTGGGAACGTCTTTCCTGAATAAACATGATATCATTTCCATTCCAAAGGAAAAAAAAGTGGAGACTCAGAAGTGTAAAGTTAACACCAAAGCTGTACTTCAAACAACAGATGCTTTCTCAGTTTAATGCAATTTTATGAACCTACTTCTGGAGTTTCATGTTCATGTTGATGGCTTAAATTCCTAAAATGGTAGATATTAAATTCAAAATCTAGGAAATTCTGAGGCAGGGTACTGATTAGCAGAGCTTCATCTCTGTTCCAGATCACACAGATGGGCAGCTATCAACTTCATTCATGTGTGTTCTGTTCAAGGTTTCCTCTCAGTACCTGTGACATGAAGCCAGCGACTCTGAGCTGAACTACAAAGACCACAAGGATTTTCTAAGATGATCCCTCAATTTGGTGCTCAAAAATTCCCTTTTCCTTCTCTAAAGCCTATTTCCAGAAAAGTATCTGCCCTTAATTGTCTTCCCTTCTTAGTCACCTTTAAATAAAGCCTTCAAGTAACTACAACTTCGAGTAACTATATTGCAATTAACTATATATGTTATATATATACACATATATGTATATATATGTAGCTATATCCTCTGTGTCTAAAATAATAATTGGGTCTAAAATATTAATTTTAAAAACTTTCTTTTTTGCAGCTTGTAAAGAAGTTATTTTGAGAATTAAAACTATTTTGGAGTCTCTATTATCAATCATCATAGCTGTTGTCATGCTTTAGCCCAGTGTCTTATTAGATAACAATGCTTTCCAATTGTTTTATTAGAAAACATGCCTAGGAAAGCACAGACTTTTATAAACATATGTTGATATTGTCACTGATTCATCTGTTTAAGAATTTATTGATATTATGTCTACAACCTTATACAAAGCATCATATGTAATTTTTTGCATCAGTGCTTACCTATAATATGAAAAGAAAATTCAACTGCAATTAAGAAATTATAACATGCATTAAGAAACACCAAATACATTGATTAATTAATGCAGCAGAGAAAAATCCAAGGTATTTTTATTCCATGTATTTGTACAAAAAGAAGTACTTTATAAAGCAGACATATCTTTGTCTCCATTTAAATTGGTGGAGTTGAAATTGTTAACTAATGCACTTCTCTCACTTTTATTAGTTCACTTCAAGAGAGCAGTTGTTCATTTGTTAGTTCCTTTTGTTGTCACTTTTAATCCTGAGGTGATTAAACACCACTTGATCTTATTTTCATTTCATTCTGTTTGGTTTCTTGAAAATTAAATTGCAAAAGGCCTTAAAATTCATGACACAAATTATGACAAATAAGAGACTAGAGAATCCACAGATGTCATCAACAAGCAAGTAGGCATGGAAAATCTGTGACAGGGATTTTAACATTTACATAGCATTTTGAAACGTATAAGCAGAGTTTGCAGAAGAATCTCAATGTTCTGTCATTGATCATTTTCTGGAGAAAGGAATTAAATATTTGGGAATGTAGGTTTTTATTTATTTGTACTATTATTGTTTAGGGGAAGAAAAATAATTTCCTCTCTACCCTTTCTGATTCCTTAGCTGAGGGTGAATCTCTGTAACAATTAGCAGATTAACAACATGAAAACACAGAAGTGGAATAACATGCAGAGCTCTGGTACATATAGGATATGCCCAGAGAAACCAGAAAATTTGAAAGACGTGACTGAGTCTGGCTTAAATAACATAATTCCCTGAAACAACAAGAGAAGGAAAGAGGGAACGCTGGTTATGGGGAGGTAATCAAGAAGTAGTATAATAAATAAAAGTCAGTTTTGTTATGAAGATATGAGACAGTGCCTTCTTCGTTAATAGGAGTCTGGGGTGGTTTAGTCATGGAAAGGAAGAAACTTTAGAAATGGAGGCTTCTTTCACAGACATAGACTTCTCTTGCAAAAGAATGACTTATACTTTTTGTCAGAGTTTGCATTTTCTCAAAATAATCAGCTGGAAATAATTATTATGCTAAAGGAGCATATTTTGGAGTCCTATATCTGGCCACCTACAATAAATAGCAAAGTGAGGATTTTTAGACTCTGAAATAAAAAGAGAGTATTTATTACACACACACACACTGTTGGAGGAAGGAAAAGATTAGAAGAAAGAGATGGATGAGAAAAGATGTGGATGCATGAATTGAGTGCTCACTATACATCTGACACTATGTCAGATATTTCATTCAACCCTCAAAATCATACCTGTGAAATAGATGTTCTTATCCACACTTTAGAAATGAGATAACTAAGGACCAGATGTAATGCTTAACACAGAGTACAAACTTAGATTATATGACTCCAGAAAAATATTTCTTTTTTTTATTGGTTGTTCAAAACATTACAAAGCTCATGACATATCATCTTTCATACATTTGATTCAAGTGGGTTATGAACTCCCATTTTTACCCCAAATACAAGTTGCAGAATCACATCGGTTACACATCCACATTTTTACATAATACCATATTAGTGTCCGTTGTATTCTGCTACCTTTCCTATCCCCTACTATCCCCCCTCCCCTTCCCTCTCATCTTCCCTCTCTACCCCATCTGCTGTTATTCAATTCTCTCCCTTGTTTTTTTCCCCCTTTCCCCTCACAAACTCTTATATGTAATTTTGTGTAACAATGAGGGTCTCCTTCCATTTCCATACAGTTTCCCTTCTCTCTCCCTTTCTCTCCCCCCACTCGTCTCTGTTTAATCTTTTCCTCATGCTCTTCCTCCCTGTTCTGTTCTTAGTTGCTCTCTTTATATCAAAGAAGACATTTGGCATTTGTTTTTTAAGGATTGGCTAGCTTCACTTAGCATAATCTGCTCTAATGCCATCCATTTCCCTGCAAAATCCATAATTTTGTCGTTTTTTAGTGCTGCGTAAGATTTAAATGCAACCCTTTCCTTGGTTAACAAACAGAGTAGTGTCTTTCTATTCTGATATCACCTAGAACTTTCTTAATACATGTTCTGTGTCACTAACTACATTTTGATTTATAAGATAATTAGAGCTCTAGTGGTACAATTAGTTAGCAGAAACACTTTGACTTCTGTGTGCCAAAGTCTTTTCTCACCCTATACTCTGACTTATGATTATGAACGGAGATCATTGGCTCTGCCTCAGTCATACTTCTTAGAGATTCCTTTCTATGTCTTGTCTTGTATAGTGTATTCATTCTCTCTACCCCATGATCTCAACAATCCCTCCATGTTCTTTCAATCCTACAATCCTATACATTTTCACTTCTCAGTGCCATTTTTTAAAACCTAATCTGAATAACCTGGCTCACTACCACACACTATTGCATTTTACTCTCTCCTCTCTTGGACTTCTCTCTTCTGCTTACCTGCCAGGTAAACCCCAGTTCAGAGTACGTCAAATTATTTGTCTCTTTTATATATACCAGCACCCATGTTGCTATATATGGGGAGAGAAAATTATACAACCTTATGTTGATCATGTTACTTCAAATACTTCACCAAGATCTTCAATCTATACCTTAGTGCCATGGGACAATTATATTTCTTCTGTAATGACACATTTCTTGGGTCAATTTACTCAATTTTATGTGACCAAATAACATCTCACTCTTTCTGATAATTCCATATTCTTTTCCCCTTCCTCACATAAACTATTACATTGTCTCTTATTTGCTAGGAAAATAGGTAATCAAATAAATTTCCATATGCCTATAGAAATACAACATATTTGTATGTTCATCATGTACTTTGTCTACTGCTTACATTCTTACTGAAGAAAATAGCCTCATCTTATGCAATATTTTATTTCCTAATCCTGCAAATAAACCATATATTTTCAATACCATTATCTTCCCCTTCTACCAGATTAATGCCATCTGCATTTAATGCTTCAATATCTCTCATCTTGAAAAAACATCATTTTACTATTGTTTTTTTTCAACAGTGTCCATCACTTCTCTACTTCCCTTTGCAGATAAACTCTTCTGTTCTGTTAATTGATTTTATTATCTAAGAACTAATTTTAATTAATTTTATTATCTAAGAACAGTTTCTTAAATTCTCTTAGTTTCTTCATCTAAAATATGTGCATAAATATAGCATCTAGCATCTAAGCATCGCTGTGAAAGTTAATGAAGTTCATTCAAGGAAACTATTAGGAATAAAATTAACTTATAAAAGTTAGACAATGAAAATAAACTTTAAAAAAGCTTATATTTATTCTTCCATGTGATATATATATATATATATATATATATATATATATATTTGTTCTGTGAAGAATATCATTGGTATTTTGTTATGTATTGCATTGATTATGTAGGTTGCTTTTGATAACATATCCATTTTAATGATTAATGCTGATTATTCAAGAACATGGGAGGTCTAGCCATCTTCTAGTTGTTGCCTTCAATTTCTTTCTTCAGTATTGTATAACTTTCTTCATAGAGGTCTTTTACTTCCTTAGCTAGATCTTTTCCTAGCATTGACTTTTGTTGTTGCTTTGTTTTGTTTTGAGGAACAAAATTGTTTTCTTGATTTTTTTCAGCAGATTCATCATAAGTGTATAGAAAAGCTATTGCTCTTTGTATTTTGAATTTGCTTCCTGCAACTTTGCTAAATTTATCAGCCCTTCAAATCTTCTGGTGGAGTTTCCTTTGATCTTCTAAACATAGGAACATATCATCTGCAAAGAATCATAATTTGAATTCTTCATTTCCTACTTGTATTCTTTTATTTTCTTCTCTTGCCTAAAAGATATGGCTGAATTTCAAGTATTATATTAAATAGGAATGATTAGAGTGGTCTTTCTTTTTGCATCCTTCTTTTTAAAATAAATGTTTTCAGTGTTCCCCAATTTATATACCAGATTTGTTTTGTTCTTTTTTTTAACAATTCCTATTTGTTGAAATTTTCTTTCATAATCTGTATTTTATTCTTTTCTTTCATTCTTTAGATCTTTTAGTTTATTTATCACTTTAACAATATCCATTTTGAATTCTTTGTTTAGGATTCCATCTATGTCAACATCTGTGGATTCAGTTATTGGGGAGGTTATGAATTTTTACAAGCATCTTAATGGATTATTTGTTAATGCTTTCTGAGATGTCATATTTGCACATCTTTTGAGATAGAGTCCCCTTCTTTTTTAATGTAGATGTCCTTTAGTGTGTCTCTATCTCTTTATAATAAGCCCTGGTTTGTGATGTACCTTATCTCCAACACATCCAGCAGCACTTTGAGAGGAGAGAATTAGCACCAGTAACAGTAATAATTTAAGAGCAAACCATATATCATATTTCAATTGATATATGAAAATTATATTGAAAAATATTTCAATTTTATAATCTCCTAACATGAGGAAGTTCTTATGGCACAAATATCATGCCGTTTGTTCTCAGCTTTGAACCAACACGCCAAACTGTGTGAAGAGTTTCACCTACTCATTGCTTGAAAGAAAATGTTGGGGGAAGGTTTTTTAATTCAGATCTGACTTTATCTTAAAAATGGCTTTGTTATTGTGCAGGGGTGAGAGTGCAGCTGGCCAGCCCTCTCACTGTGCTGCTGTAGACTCACCTGGATAATGTCACACTGTGGAGAGTGATGACAGTGATTGGAAAACCAGTGTCTGAGATTGGGGTCCCTGATGACTTCATGGCTGTGGCATGCTTGGTGATTGGGAAAGTTTCTATACAAAGGTGTAGGATGCCTGGTTGCTATGGCAATGCAAGAGTCTTATCAGTTTTGATCTTAATTCTCAGGCACACAGCTCCTGGGAATGAAGGAACTTCCTTGCTAAGATAACCACAATGTTTCACCAGTTCCCACTGTTCCAGAATCTGCCCACAAATTAGTACCAAGGGACTTTCTTGATAGCTGCACAACATTGCACATTGCAACTGTAGAATGTAACTGAGGAAATAGTTGCATACTGTTGCTAACTCTGTAACTTTCATGAATACAAAGAATCATGCTTGCATAGTCTTTAATCTGATTAATGAGACATATATAATAAAGATTGCTGGTGTAATTTTTTAGACCTGCTTCTCCATCAGAGAGCAGTTCTCCACCTGACCCCAGCTTTATCTTCAAGATCTGCATGTGTGACTTTTTATTTTTTCTAATCTCTCATTGCCTCTCACTGGAAGCTACTAGTTTGGCCATGCTGGTTACAGCATCACACCCTTCATTCTGAGAGCTTAGTCCATGTACTGTGGGAAGGTGTGGGGGACATCAGTCTATATGTCTTCTGGGGATGGGGCTATGGCATGGGGCCTGCAGTAGGGTGTCCCAGGATCACCATTTTGCACCTGACCCTGATCTGTGCCAGTTCCAGCACCTGTCAGTCAGGATCCTATTAGAGATCAGACTGCCAATATCAGGTGAAAGCACCCCTCACTCTTCTCTGCAGATATACCAAGAACAAGACAAAAGACAGGGGGATTGGGTAGAAAAAGAAAGTAAAACATGAACAATAAATTAAACTGCCTATATTTTTAGTATCCTGCCCAGAAAATCAGAGTCTTTTTAAGCTCTCATGAACTCCCCACTTTCACTATCTCCCCTGGAAAGTGCCAGAACTTTCTCTCATGCCAGCTCAGTTCATATGAACGAGCTTATATTTTTCTCACATTGAAAATTTGTTGGGCAACAGTGCCTGTGTATTTTAAACTCAGTGGGAGAATTTCTCTTGGCTTATTGTGGGGGCTTCCTCTATCCAGCCAAGTCCCTAGACACCCCAAAACTGCTGCCATTTAATCCTTTTATTAATTTTCTTTCTACTCCAGAAACCAATAGCTTGGTTTTTACCTGGTTGTCAGCTCTCTCAGTTGCCAACCAGTGTTCTCCCACAGTCTTCCAACCTCAGTGTGTCACTGCAGAAAATTATTTTAATTTAATCTCGGGGAGCTACCAAAACATTGTAGGTTTTTCTAATCTGCCATTGATTTCCTCCTTGAAAGGAGTATTTTGTTAATAGTATCTACACCAACAAATATAAATTTATTCTAATTTCAAAGAAGTGAACACTAACATTTAAAAAAAAATTTACTCAGAATCATATTATGGCAAAGTATCTAATCATGCATCATTTATTTTCCAAATTCATGCATTTATGGCATAATGTTACAGTAGAATGTTCATAGGAAATGATGATAGGTCTGATTATAGGAGCATGAAAACACAGTATGTTAAGCATCATAGAAAAAAAGGAGAGAAAAGTTCTCCACAGATGTCTGTGTATTGTCAAAACTATGAATATCTTTTTGTGAAAGCGAGCTTGTTTCCATTTGATGATGTCATCTTTTTGCACACGTGCACTTCAGAATTGTACAGCATAGAGAAAAGACTTTGAATCCTAAGAAGTTGAATTCCAGATCTGTCTCTTTTATCTGTGTGACCTCTGGTAAGCAAATTAACCAGTTTGTGCCTCGGACCTGTGGTTTTAGTACTTACTCATAATGATGTATTCAACAGGATGATGTAGATGTAAAACTATTTAGAACCATATCTGCCACTCTGTGGAATTAGTGCTTATTTGGATTTCATTATTTTGTAGTTATTTGTAGATTTTAATATTGTTTTTTAAATTTTTCTAGATTGTAAAGAAAATAATAGAGGAGACACAGAGACAAGATGTAGAGGCAGGAGAGAAAGATGGCAGAATGGCAGAAGGGCCAAACTGCCAAGCTTTATTTATATCAATAGGTTACTTTAGGTCATTGGAATCATTAGTACGTATTGCTCATTGTATTACTAGACAGGTTACAGACTTCACAACATTATGTAGCTTATTCCTCAGTTACATACTAAGTTGTAATGTGCAATGTTAGGAGCTTTGTGTAGCTCTCAAGAAGTCTATTGTATAAAGTTACTGTTATGTGGACAGGTTTAAGCTCAGTGAAACATTGTGGTTGTCTAACAAAAGAGTTCCTTTATTCCCAGGAGCTGTGTGCTTGAGATCAAGAATCTAACACAGAGCTTCCTCATGAAGAATATTACTGCAGCAGCCAGGCATCCTGTGTCTTTGAACAGAAGTTTTCCCTGCAGCCAGGCATTCTGTGTCTTTGCACAGAAATTTTCTAGTCATCATGCATGCCACAGTCATGAAGCTATCAAAGACCTCAATCCCAAACACAGAACCCGTACACTATTTATTTGTCATGTACATTTTCATGTTATTTAATATTCCACAAATTCACATGGTATGTAAAATTTTTAAATGTTCTATTCTAAGACTTGATATATTTAATTTATTAATGCACTCATTCATTCTACTTTCTCTCTACAACATCATCTCAAACCTGTGAGATATAACTCAAATGTTTTCCTGAGAACTTTATGTATCTTAGATACTATGGAAGATGCTTTATATTTATCCCCTTTTCATAATGAAGATTCTTCCATGAATAGAAAAATTGATTGAAATAAAGCTTATATTTTAGTTTGCTATTTTATAAACTTTATACATGTCAAGTGGGATATATAATAAAGTCTACCACTTTTTCACTATTAAGAATAATAATTAAAATACAAACTGCATGCAGTTCCTAAGGGTACACATTCCTCAGGTTAAAACTCAAAAAAAACATAAGAAAATGTATTTTGATAAACTCTAAAATAATCCTAAGATTATTTGTATACACTTTGTGCATGTATGTATGTGTATACATTAAGGCCACATGATGATTTTTAAACCCCAAAAAACAAGTAAATAAAATTACATTTTTAGTACCTCTCATTCCTCAACACCTTTCCAGTTTACTTTCTCTTGCATACATAGCTACTAAGTATTGCCCAGAGTGACAAACTGGTCAAGATACGTTCCTCCAGAAATTTAAAAGCAGCAATATCCCATAGCTATAAAAAGAGATGTCAATTGTACTGTTAACAACTTTATTTAGAGTTGTTTACATTTTCTTTCCTAAAAACATTTATTCCAATAAAATGTATAAATTTGAGTTGATGTTTTTGACAATTACATATATACCCATGGCCTGTGCCACAATCCAACAAAGCAAGATTTAGCATATTTGTGCACCACAGAAGGCTCCTGTGTGTCTTTTTCCAATTTTTCCTCCAGAAGCAGCCATTTTCTGACTTCTACATATAGACAGATATATTTCTTCCCCCTGATTGTCTTTCTTCTTTAACTCAGTATAGTGCCTGTAAGACTCAGACATGTGCTACATCTCAATGGTAGATTCTATATTTAATTGGTAAGATGTACAGATTGTGGGTTTACAGTGTCTATCTGTTCTACTGTTATAGGCATGTGATTTGTTTCCATATTTGAGTTATTAGGGTTTATAGTTATTATAGATTATTGGTTTATAGTCAAATGTGTGTGCATATGTATGTATATGTATGTGTGCTTTATATATTTGCATTCAACATTGGATATAACCTAACAACCAGTAAATTTTAAGTTACTGTTTAATTTCCCTAATGATATTTTTTTGTAGATTCAACTTCTGATTTATAATCATGTCTACCTTATCAGTGTCTTCCACAATGAATATTTTTTCTGTATCCTTTCTGACAAACAGTTTGCCTATCCCTAGTGTTACAGAGATAATCTTCTATTTTTTGCCAAAATATGGCTTTAGAATTTATGCTTAGATCTATAATGTAGTTAAGAACAAATTTTGTTTATTGAAAAAAAAAATTATTTCTAGATGATTACCATTTAATTTGCTATCTACAAAATACATTTTGACATTTATACAAGCTGAAGGAAAGTTGAGCTTTATGTCTCCCAGCTGAATAGATTAAATTATAAAATAAAACAAATGGGGGACACTTCAGGACATTTGAATGGGCACAGAATTTTTGGACAATGACTCACAAGCAAAATCAAAAGCAAAAATAGACAAATGAGATTACAACAAATTAAAATTTCTGCACAGCAAAGAAAACAATCATCAGAAAGAGAATGAGAGAAAATATTTTCAATCTATCAGTGAACATGTGATTAACACCAGAAGATTAGGAATTCCAAAAACTGTATACCAAATTAAAAAAAAAACCTGATTGATAAATGGAAAATAGACCTTACTGAATATTTCTCAAAGAACATATATAAATTGCCAAAAGTGTATTAAAAACATGTTCAACACCAATAATTATTAAAGAAATTCAAATCTAAGGCATAATTACATAGCACCACTCCACTGTTTGACTTTTAAAATAATTTAAACATTATATTTTTTTAAAGTTTAAAGTGACTTAAACATTATATAAAATCATGTTACCCCATTAAGAGGTATAATTTTATTTTTTATATATCAATGATGAATAGCTTTTCTTTTTAAGAAAATATAGTAAATTTTCATATTTAAAGAAGTGCATCATATTACACTTATTTTTGGACAAATTTTACTTAAAGGTATATTATATGAATTAGTATAATAGTTCTCAGAATTTAATTGAGTCTCCCCAAATTCATATATTGAAATCAAAATCCCAGTGCTTCCAAATGTGACTATTTTTGGAAACTGATCATTTCAAGAGGTAATAAAGGTTAAAGTGGGTGGTCCATAATTAAGTTTATTGGAGTATTTGTAAGAGGAAATTTGGATCTGCAAATGGACACTAAAAACACATACGACCAGAGGCAGTAATATTATAGCTAGCTAGCTCAAGAAAAGAGGCCTAAAAGGATTTCAGTCATACAAGTGCCTTGATCTTGTACTACTTAATTAATAATTAATAAATTAATTATTTATTAATTAATTACCAAGGCGCTTGAGAAAATTATGTGTATTTTTTTTTCTTCTTTAGTCACCAATTCTATGGTATTTTGTTATAACACCTGTTACGGAATGAATTTTGTCAACCAAAAATTTATATGTTGAAACTCTAACCCCTGATATGACTGTATTTGGAGACATGGACTCCAAAACATGACAATCATGTTTAAATGAGGTCATAAGTGTATTCCCATCCAATATGACTCATTTTCTTAAAAGGAGGGACCCACATGGTGCTGGTCCACAGAGAAAAGGCCATATGAGGGCACAGTGAGGTGGACATCAACAAATGAAGAGCAAGAACTCAGGAGAAACCAAAATTACCAACTTCTTTATCTTGGATTTCACATCCCCAGAAATCTAAGAAAATAAATTGTAGTTGTCTAAACCACCCAATCCGAAGTATTTTGTTCTAGCAGCCTTGTCAGGCTAATACAGCAGGCCTAGAAAATTCAAATGGGTTTCAGCCAGAAAGAAATATTCTAAAGATAGAGAGGCAGAGTGAGAATTGTTGCTGAGGAAAACTTCTAGATTTGATTCAGTTTCTAATTTGTGTCCTTTTTGATCCCCCAATGGCATGGCCTACACAAGGCTGGCTGAGATGCCTTGTCATCTATCTGCCACATTCCTCTTCTGCCTATCAATTTATGTCCTCTTCTTGTTCTGTCTCCTCCACAGCAATCATGTAAATCCAAGTTTTCTTAAAGTTTGTCTCTGAAAGTGTAAATTACAAATGAACATTCTCCATCAAATTCCTGCCAATTGGTTGACTTAGCACCTCCATGCAGTAAAAGCAAAGAGATAAATTTTTTATCACTCTTTCCTTCCATTAGTTTTTGTTTGTTTGTTTGTTCGTTTTTGTTTTTTACTCATCCATGATGAGTAAGGAAATAACAGACCAACTCAAAATTTCTGACAACACTGATGTCTCTCTTCCTTCAAAGGAAGATTAGTGTTCTTGCTAGGGAGATGGGGGTGGGGGCTGCTAATGAAAAGCTGGGAAACATCAAAAGGAAAAAGCAGAAGACTGAAAAATGCTTCACTTTGTTAAAAACAAAGCAAAAGATGTTCATCGAAAGTGTTGTTTGTTCTTGCCCAGTTAATAAATAAATTTTCCCATTAGTTGGAGGAAAAAGTGCTAAAATAGCCCAAATTCCTTTCCATGATAGGTCGGTTATCCTCGGTAGTTTGATACATTCCATTTTTTAAAGCCCAAGAATAAAATTGAAATTTTACTTAAGTATTATCTAGTGAATTTTGCATATATTTTGTTTTAACATAAAATACTCTATTTAAGAGAAACAATATAGCAAGTCCTCTGAAGACATCCTGAACATCAGTATGCTCTTAAAATAACATGAAAAAATAAACAAAAAGTAAAGTGTTCATTTAGTTAGGATCAGTTTTTAAATTAAGGACTATCAAGAACTCAGATATAGTATAAAGTTAAGCTTATTAATTAATTAATTAATTTGGTTTTCTTTTGTTGTTTTTTTTTGTTCTTTTTAATTATACATGACAGTAGAATGAATTTTGACGTATTCTATATACATACAGTATAACTTCCCATTCTTGTGGTTATACATGATATGGAGTTACACTGGTACTATATTCTTATGTGAACAACGGAAAGCTATGACCAATTCATTCTTATGTCTTTCCTATTACCATCCTCTTTTTTTCCCTTAATCTAATCGAATGAAGTTCTATTAATTTAATATTATGATGATATAGTTGTCATATGAGGTAAGTCTGGAATAGCCACAGTTTTGGTCGAATAAATTCATGAAAATAATTATTTAGTGCTATTTATTTTAGATGACATTTCCCACTGCATTTATTTAATAAGTTTTTTTTTATCACAAACCACATAAAAATGTACTATGTAGTAGTAATATTCTGGCATTTTGATTTCAGGAACAAGTACAGTCAGACGATATTTTGAAATTTCAATTGTATACACAATTTGAATCAGTCCAAAGCCTTGTGTGTGTGTGTGTGTGTGTGTGTGTGTGTGTGTGTGTAAAGTAAAATTGATGAAGACATAGAATAAGCTACCTCTTCATCAGTTTTACAACTTTGGTTGTTTATGTGTGGTATTTCAACAATTTTCCAAGCTTTCAATGTGCAACTTTTATTTTGTCTTAGAGGTATTTTCCTATAGCAAAATTCCATCATAAAACACATTTGAATCCAAAATTTCCATAACCTCCCAAATCATTGAAAAACATATAAAGAACATACTAGAGAAAGGAAAAAGGAAACATTAAAATATTAAAATTAACTATATTTCATTTTATGCACAAACTATTTTGTTATTGTACAAATCCACTCAGGTTACTATAACAAATAACTGTAGAACAGGTATTTTATAGGCAACAGAAATTCATTGCTCCCAGGACGTGGGAAGTCCAAGATCAAGACATCAGCAGATTCAGTGTCTGGTGAGGGTCTATTCTTCATAGATGGATCTTTATATGTGTCTTCACATAATGAAAGGCATGAGCCACCCAGGACACTAATGTCACTCCTGAGGACTCTGCCCTCATGACTTAATCACCTCCCCCAAAGGCCTGACTTCCAGGATGGACTTCAACATAAATGTGGGGGTCTGAAAACACATTGAAATCATGCAGTTTGATATTTGGTGTTAGAATGATATTTATCATGATTCTTCCCATTAATTTTTTTTTCATTTAATGTCTTTTCACTTAAAGGCAGAGATTTTCGTAATAAAGTCATTAAGAACAAATATTAACATGTAGTGATTAAAACATTCTATTTTTAAATGCCTCCTACCTGGGACAGTGTAATTAAAAGGAATATAGAGAAATTCAAAGCAGTAGGATTAATATATATAAAAAAAGTTCTACCATTTTTTTTAATTCCATAAAAAGGTGGTAATGAAGCATAATTTGATTTCTAAGGAGGCAGAACTCAGTATCTGAGCACAGCAATCCTTTATAAAGTGGTACCTGCATCAAATCCAGAAGCTCCTAGTCCACATTTATTGTTTCACATAGTGACCTAAGACACCGATACAGAAACCTTAGGTGTTTGGGTTTGTTACAACTTTCTTTTTAATTTTTTTTTTGTTTTAGATATAGACGGACACAATACCTTTGTCTTATTTATTTTTAAGTGTTTCTGAGGATCAAATCCAGTGCCCCACAAGTGCTAGACAAGCACTCTATCACTTAGTCACAACCCCAGCCCTGCTGTGAATCTTGATGGTGATAAAATAACACATAAAAAAGAAGCTTTCACTCAGCGAATTGTATAAGTATTTATTAGAAAAAAAAAAGTGATTTTATTAGTCTCTGGTATCTTATTCAAAGAAGTAAATAATATAATAAAAATTTATCTCAAATGCTTTTCTTACAGAAATTTAACTTCATGCCTCCAGTTTTGTCACCCCCAAGCACATAACATCTCCAAGATGGTGCCTGTCTCATTTCCTTTCCTGTACTGAAATACCTGAATTAACTAAATTAGAAAGACAAAAGGTTTATTTTGGCTCACATTTTAGAGGTTCCAGTCTATGCTTGATTGGCCCCAATACTCCGGGCCTGTGACAAGGCAGCTTATTATGATGGAAGCTTGTAGGAAAGCAACAACACTCACCTTATCATCCAAAAAGAGGAAGAGGAAGGGCTCAGATCTTGAAGTTCTCTTCAAGGGCAACCCACACTGACCAGCTCCCTCCAATGAGGTCCCCAGCATTTCCCAGTAGTGCCATTCTGTGGACCAAGTTTTTAACATACGGACCTTTAGGGGACATTCAACTTCAGTGTCCTTGTTTGACACTCATTTTCAACATAACAGCAATGATGGTTGACATAAATACCTCATATAAAGGATTTTGTTGCTCATTTTGTATAATATGAGATTTTACTATTGAAGAGATATGCTGTAAAAGCCTTTCAGAAAATTTTTAATATTGAAAGATATATAACAATTACATGAAAAGTCAAATTTTATTTTGACTCTTTAAAAACTAAAGTTAACATCCAACATCTTTTCATTTTTATATACCATCTAAATAAATATTTATATAAATACATGTATACTACATTTATATGCAATAATAACCACAATAGTTATTATAAAAATCAATCATACCAATCAGCTTTAGTATTTACATAAGATTATAGAAATGAATTAAAGTAAAAATTTAATTCTAGATGGTATTCAAATTCTATTTTTAGATTTTAAAACAAAAATACTAATTATCCTTACTCTACTATCATTCTTTCAAAAAACATATAAATTTCATTTAGTCTTTCTTTTTGAAATTTGAGCAAAAACAGAACAATATTCTGATGACTTTAATAAATGTTTTAGAATGTTATGTTTTGCAAAGACAAGAAGCATGGGGTCTAGTTCAAAGGTCATTATTTCCATCTCACTCAGAATAAGCCTCCTAAGGTCTTGTTTATCTAATCAATGGGATATTTTTCAGAATATTTGATTTAATGTATTTATGATAACAAATACTTGCTATAGGTTGACTACCTATCTACATATTTCTTATATATGCATTCATTTGTTCAGGTTCACTGTATAAATATTAGCATTGGAAATAATATAAAAATATGTCAAGGAAAATACATCAACATACGCCTAAGTAGTTACATTGATTGAGCATTAAATTTAGTTCTTGGCATCCTGGTGAGATAAAAATGAAAACATGATAGATTATCCAATTGTCATGATCTGATAAAAACAATATATCAATACTTCAAGTGAGATCATTTTTTTTGCCTGATTCTAAGTTATCCAACCAATACATCAATTTAATGGATGATATATTATTGAGTAGAATTCGTGAGTCATATCATGATGGCTTACTGAGGAGATCTATCAATGCAGAATTGAGGTCACATCAAAGTGGGTTTGTTGCTAATAACTTACCCCATTATAGGGTAGAAGAAAAATCTTTTGGTTTAAGAAAATTCATTTGCAAGTGGTTATTTAAATAAAAGTGAAAATATTCAGCTTTAGTAATAAAACTGGAGATTGAATATATGAAGTGGACTTCTTCAAGCACTTAATCAAAAAATATTTACAACCCACACCCACACTGTCTTATTTATTTTTTCATTCCAAAAAAAATTGCAATCCGTTCAACTTTATACACCTAAATAAAAATCAGCTCAACTAACATTCATGAATGACCCCTACATTTACTAAACACTTTGCCAGAGTGTGAGGACATAAAAGATTGAATTCTGTTCATTTTACTCAGTTACAGAGCTAGTGTTGAGTGACGCTGTGTGTTGACACTCCCACAGCAATGAATCTGCCTCTGCTAAAACCATAGTTTCTGTTCTAAATTCACGAGGGCAGCACACTAGCTGAGTAGAAATTTTAAAGCACTATTCTTTTGGGAAGAAATGTGCAGTACCTTTAATGGACAATGCAGTAGTGCATGTGTCTTAGTCCACCCAGGATGGTTTTTAAAAATACCACTAACTAGGTAGCATATAAACAACAGCAGAAACTTATTTCTACTAATCTATCATCTGAGAAGTCCAAGATAAAGACCGTGGAAAATTCTGAGGGAGGACCCACCTCTTTATAGAGAGCATCCTCTTACTGTGTTCTTACATGCCGGAAGGGAGAAGGGATTTGCTTGGCATCTCTTATGGCACTAATCTCATTCCTGGGGGCTCTACACTCATGACCTAATCACCTCCCAAAAGCCAACATCTTAATACCATCACCTTGAGGACTAGAATTTTAACATTAATTTGAAGGGACACAGACATTTGGTGCTTAACATTGTATTTCCTGTTTTTAATTTTATTTTCAAGTAGGAAGAATACTCATGAAAATGACAATTGGACATGGTAAATATGCCATTTACCATGGACTTCACCTAGTTCTTCTTTTTCCTGCATGGATTCAAATATATATAGGATCTATCAGAGTTAATATTTCTAAACTCAAGCCACAGTCATTATTTTCCCAGCATTCAGGAGCACAATTGGATATATCCATCAATGTTCTCTCTTAGGAATAACTTGGTACTGTAAACTGGTTGTTCCAGTGTATCAGTTTTAGCCATCATTAATCCTCCAAAGATAACATTCACAAGAATGAAACAAAATGGAAACTCTTGATCCCTCTTACTTTCCTATCTTTCTATGTGTGAGTAAAGAGATCAGCTTTGATAGTAGATTAGTGAATGTCCCATGTTCTCATTGAAACATCAATGAATTTGGCAAGCGTGCACACACACACACACACACACACACACACACATTTAAAAAAAAATTCTGGATTTAGCACAAAAAAAGTACATTTTCCTGATCTGTCAACAGCACCAACTGAATCCTCATTTCTCACAAATGTCATCCCACCATGCTGAATATTTTCTTAATCATGCAGTCAGTTTATTATAATTCCTGTTTGGCACAGCTTCCAAAAATTCACATCTGTCACTTGGAGCTAAGAATTGTGAAGGCTCACCACTATTCTGGGAAACTGTAATGTGGTAGTTTTGTTGCATTTTCTGATTTAGATGCCAATAAAATATCTTTAAGGGACTTTAAGCCAGCTGTTTTCAGCTTACTTACAGATACTGCTATCAGCTATTTCTTAAGAGCTTACTTTAAGCCTCAAATTGGCAGCTTTGAGCACCAGTGTTTGTAGGAGGTAATGACCTTGTCCTTAGAGTTACATTCGGACAACATTCCACCATTATAGTCAGGTGTAAGCAAAATTGAATTGGTTAGGATTGCCCATTTTCTTACATTTCATGTACTTTTGGTCACCCAAGAAAGAATTTCCTATCAAAAAAAACTTATCAGACTTATGTCTAGAAAAGAAATACTGCTTAGTTGTCATTGAGGTATAATTATGTCAACCCAAATTCAAACATATTCCACTGTCTGCAGTCTCAGGGCATTTAGCTGGCCAGGTTTCTTGGAGACAGAAAGATAGACTTTCTATTATCCCAATGTAATGGAGTAAGAATAAATACATAAACATATATTGTCTTTATCTGTCTTTTTACTCATTAATTTGGAAAAAAAATAAAGCATATTAAGAAAAGGTGAGTCCAAGAGAAAATCCAAAAAACAAGACAATTTTTCTTCACTCAGAATAATTAGAATTATAAAAAATAATGTAGATTTCAGTGTTTCAATCCAAAGCCAGACACTGATAGTTATCAGGTATATAAGATATTGAGATATATATATATATATATATATATATATATATATATATATATATATATATAATCATTCTTGTTATTCCCCAGAACCTCTTCCAGAAGTAAAGAAGCCAGACCTGTGAATAGCAGTTATGGAATATGAACAAGAGGCCATTAGTTCACACAAGAAGTACTTCTGTCTTGTAGGATGTGGAACATTCTTAAGGGAAGTGACATGAGTTGAACCACTCATTCATTTATTTAAAAATATGTATTATAAATGGAATTTGGGGTCTCACATAATTTTCTTTGGAGAATGAGGTTTAATTCTCTCTAGGGGGGAAAAAGAGGCTCTTCCCATTCAGTCCTGTGGGTAATAATCCATTTAATCTCTTATCTGATCAAATGCAACTCCTAGTCAAGTTATGTAGTGATTTAATCCTAATAGTTTTTCTTGTAACCAGGACAGGAGATGAGCACAAATCCCAAGAATAAGACATGTATTCCTAGGGGAGCTGCAGTGCTGCCATATAGTACTACAGTACTGGCATTAAATAAGCACAGATTAGATATTAGAAGTAACTGATACCACAATGACCAGTAAGCAGAATTTCTTTTGTAGACATAAGTCTGATAAGTTTTTTGAGATGAAATTCTTTCTTGTGTCACCAAAAGTACAAGAAATGTAAGAAAGTGGGCCATCCTAACCAATTCAACTTTGCTTACACCTGACTATAATGGTGGAATGTTGTCCGAATGCAACTCTAAGGACAAGGTCATTATCTCCTATAAACACAGGTGCTCAAAGCTGCCAATTTGAGGCTTAAGGTAAGCTCTTAAGAATTGGCAGAGAAGATGCTAACCTTTAATAGAGAAGAGTCGATGCTTCTGCATGAACAGATGATCTAGGGAAATCTGGGAATTCAAACCCAGATATTTCCATCATATGACTAAGTCACTTTATTTTCTCAGTCAGTGCCTTGCTTTTACATAGGAGAACAGCCTTGGTTTTACCTTTGAAGCTTTAGTACTTGAATTATTAAATCTGTGTTCTAATTTCCTCAAATTTAACTGTACTCTGATTGTAGTTAGGGTGTGCTATTCTATCAAGGAAACCATCTAATGTTCTTACTTAACTTTTAATTACTCTCTAATCATGTGTGCCTTTGGATTACCTTTTTTCAGAGCATTAATTTGCTTCTAGGAGAAACCACTTGATCCCATTTTCTTTATGTCCATTTACCCCAGATATCTCAACACAGAGAGATGGCTAGTCTTTGATATTGCATTCCTTCCCAATAATATACCAACTCAGTTCACTCCCACTGAATGCTTTGACAATATTGCTCTCTTGTGCGAGTTCATCTGTGCTCATCTAATGTCAGTTATGGGATCCTCATCATGAGCTAGCATGTGAACTGAATTCCATTTGTTATTTCTCTAATCCATCATGGTGTCAACTATTCAGGTTGGTTTCCCTGCGAAGCAGAATCTCAGGAGGTTAACGTACAAGAACTTTACCACTGAGTGCTTGGCACTTTAAAGAGTAAGGAAACAAAGCAGGCCAGAGTGGACAGAAGAGAAGTTGAATTATGATGCAGTCCAAAAAATGGTCATCTCCAAATCTATGAGTATCTCTGAAACTGAACAATCACCCAACACTGTCTTTATGGTAGAGTGAGGAATGGGATTTTATATTCCTTCATCTATCAACATTAAATGTAGGTTGTCCCTGGGAGGGATTATGACCTGTGGTGAACCAGATGTCTCTAGCCTGGGGCATTTTCTAGAAAGAGTTGTCATCTGAAGGCAACTGACCTGTGATATTCTGAGAAATTAGATGATGACTACCACATATTTGAGTCCTGAAGGGAAGTCTAAGTGGTATGTCATAAAATTCACTCTGGAAATTTAGAGATAATCACTAGCCTCTGGTGCATGTAAACTCTTTTCAAAAAGATGCAGAATAATGGCATACTAGAAACTATAGCAGATGGACATATGAGACAGGCAGTTCTCCAAACTTCATGAGATTTTGGGGAAATTCAGAATTGCTTAAATACCCCGGATAGGAGTCAAAGACATTCTGCAAAGATGGTGGATCCATAATGACTGGAATCATTACAAAGAATTCCTCCAAACATCAGTGTGATGACTTCTGACACTACCTACCTATATTTGGGTCAAATTTGACAGGTTATCGACACAGTTCTCCACAGGACAACCCTTCTGTCAGATGCTAGCCACAAACTCAAGGATCCCAAGGGTGACCCATACCTCTGATCAACAGGCTACAACTTCAACAGTTCTCACTATGGCCTCAGTTTTAAAATTCAACACAATGACTTGTGGAACTCAAAAATGTGTTAAACTTACAATTTCAGTTTTATTACATCAGAGGGAAAACAAATCAGAACCAGCCAAAGAAAAGATGCATAGAGTTAGGTCTAGGACAGTTTCAAACTCTAAGCTTCTGATGTTCTAATCCTGTGGAGTCAAGAAATGTCATCTTCCTGGCACACTTAAGTGAAAAAAAATATGCCCAGAGTAATGATGACCAGTGAAAATCTCTCAAGGTAGACATCCAGAGTTTTAATTGAGGTTTTTTCACATTTGCATCATTGATTAGATCACAGGTCATGTGCCTGAGCTCGCATCTCAGAACCATGTAACCCCATCCTTCCCAGAATATCTGTAACAAGAAAGTTGATTGCTCTTTCTTGTGCTGTCTTTGGAGTATTGGATTTGGCTCTGGGGAACTCTATTTAATCGACGCAAATGTTTTTGCTCTCTGATTTGAAGTCTCAGCCATCTGAATACAGCTAGCACAAAATATGAAGCCTAATGTGTGGGAGGATAAAGAGAGAAGTTCAGAATTTTGCCAATAACATACTCAAGGGAAATCCACGAACTAAATAAACGTTTGATGGCTGCTGACTACATATATCACCGTGCCACAGTCACAGACTCAGTTTCTTGATTTTGAAAAGTTGATATTTCTGAATCTGTGTGTGAAATTTGGCTTGGTGGTCATACACCATGTTGCGTGCCTATAATCCTAGCTAACTGGAAGGTTGAGGAAGGAGGATCACAGGTTCAAAGCCAGCCTCAGCAGTTTCGTAAGACCTGGGGATGTGGCTTAATGTTAAGCACCCCTGGTTTCAGTCCCCCCTCCTCATCAGCCCAAGAAAATATTGGCTTGATTATGGCCTTAGAGAGACAAAAAAAATGTGACTATGGAAAAATTATACAGGAAATAGAGGGTGGAATATAAACGATGGCTAAAATCGTGGGTGAAAGAAATGATCTGCAAACTATGTTAAGCCATGTGAAAAACAATTAGGAAAAAAAATAAAGGCTTAAGCAAGGCACAATATATGTCAACTCTAGGGTCACCACAAAGACCATGTTCCCCTCCCCCATTTAAAAAAAATTGACTGAAAAAAGCAGGGCTTATTAAACATACCAAAAAGTGGAAAACTCCAACTTTACAAACTCTTAATAGCATCAAAAGGAGGAAGAAAGAAAACAGCATTACAGATTTTATCCCCTGGGATCAAATGAATTACTGTGGGTCTTTCAAGACAAGAAAAATAGTTGGAAGTTCATGTCATGCTTTGTTATAGTTTAAGATTAGTGAATACAGCAAGGTCAGTGTCTTGAAACCACAGGGGCAAGCCAGCTGCCGTCCTAATAAGTGAGTCTTCTGTCTATTAGAACAGGATTTTAGCCTGATGGGATAAAAGCCAGATGAGAAAATTCAAATAAATTGGTTTGTAGAACCTTCCCAAAACAATTTTTGGCTAGTTAACACTCTTTTATTTTCCCAAGAATTTCTTGAACAAACAGTTAAGTTTTATATATTACATCTTCTTTTGATCATTCTTCAGGTGAAGTTAGATGGTATCCCAATGCCACCTTCTGTGGTCATTCTATAAATACAGAATGCACCCTCATCCACAACTGGGTTCTAATATTGAAACTGATGATACCATATATGCACACCGGGAAGGTCTAAAATGTTTTATTATTTGAATTGGCTTCTCTTGTCGATCAAAGCCAATCATAAATCAAATCTCAAACGGCTTGGGAGAACATGCAAAGGAATTTGGTGCAGAGTCTTTAGTGTGAGCAGGGGCTGGGGTTGTGCCTCAGCAGCAGAGCGCTCACCTAGCACATGTGAGGAATTGGGTTCAATCCTCAGCACCACATAAAAATAAGTAAATAAAATAAAGGTACTGTGTCCAACTGCAACTAAAAATTATATTTAAAAAAAATTGTGACTGCAATGAGATTCGTGCACATGAGCACAAGCTTACCTGGCTTTGGAAAATGCCACACAGTATCCCATCAATATATACAATATGCATTGTTTTTATATCAGTTGAAATAAATTTAAAAAGGAACATACCTTTAGAATATATACTCTCAGTTACTTAATTCATTGTCAAGTTCTAATTTTGAAAAAGATGGGCTAAAAAACAAGCAAACAAGAATGTTACACATGGGTTGTTTAACTTCAGAAATGAAACTCCCACTGTAGGTATGTCTCAACAGGTTTAGCTGGTTGGGGTACATGCTATCTAAAAAGTCGCTTGGAAAACCAATGGACTGGCACCAAAGAAAAGTGAGTGGCATCCAAATACAAACCCCTAGTCTGTTTCATTTTATTATTTCATGTTTTAGCCAAATCATGAACCTAGGTATTATATCCGTATAGGAAATGATTGGGGAATAGAAAAAAAAAAAAACAGAGTAGAGGAAGACATGATAAAAAGGCAACTGAATTGGAGGGTGGATAGAGAAAGGGCTTCTGCAGGGGAGGCTGAGAACTGAGTCAGGAGCTCTGCAGGAGGCATTGGGAAAGGGAACAATAGAAACCTCAGCAGCAATCAAAAAGAACCTACAAAGTCCAACACGCATATGAGAGGGTTGGCTTATGCCTGAGTTTTGGACTCTTAACGTTCAAACTAATTCAGTTCCTCTTAATTAGACATGCTTCATTTTAGGGACTGAAATATAGATGGGGAAACAAAGGAAAAGCAAATACCAAAGCATAAGAAATGCAGAAATGCAAATGCATCTGAATTTGTCGGTATACATTCATTGAAAACCTGACCATTTGCAGATTTTTTAACATAATTATGGTTACTCCAGACTATTGTTCTAAAGATACAAATAATCAGGTGGCTATAAAACACTCTCTCTAACACTTTTCAAACAGAAAAGAATAGGAAAAAAAAAAAACAGGCACTCACTTGTTTGACTTGAATATGTCATGCTGACCCACCCAAATCTCAATTTTTCAAGTACCAGGAATGTATCTGCCTTTGCACAAAGCAGATATGCAAAAAGACTCAGAAGGTGGGACAATAAAGTCATGTTGAACCTTTTACAGGATTACTTCTGCTGTGTTCAGAGCAATTGCTTTTGCTGTGAGTGGGAATTAAATATGCTGCCATTGACAAGTGCAAAAAAAAAAATCAAATGTATCCCTGGGAATTACAACATAAGCTATATGCAAATAGCTCCACAAGTTCTAAGGGCCTGTCTTCTTTTATTTGGTACTGCTGATACTTCAATTTTAATTTGTTGAGTCTCTTTTTCCCCTTAGAAATGGAAGCAGAATCTACTTATTAGCATCAGTATAAAATAACCTATTGTCCTGGGGGGAAAGGTTATGAGTCACTTAATAGAGACTATTTCCTTCTAAAAATAAAAAAAAAATCATTGTCTTATAATTAAAGCAAATTATACAGCCAAAGAGCCTTTTGAAGGCTAATATTGAGACCAGGATGCTGTGATAATTTGATTCACAAAATATGTGAATATTAAAACCTCTCAATTTTGTATGCAAATATTACATAATAGTCAGTAATGGCCTATTTGGCCCTTATCACTGTAATAATGCTCTTGACACAGTTATGAATATTTAATCATGAACAAAGTTTTATCCACATCCAGAATTATCTAGGTTTTAAAAATAGTGAATAATAATATACACCTAAAACTTAAGAATATCTTAATTACAATAACACATGCATGTAGTTTAAATAGCCAAATAATCTGTAATTCTTCTAGAATGTAATCATTTCCTGTGGAATTGTGGAGAAAATGTTTCTATGTCTTTATATTAAGAGCTTTATGGATACATTTTGTAGAGACTGGAAATGGATGAGATCATTTAACCAATGCAGTAAGAGAATTCTACAGGAAAATTTTCAGTGATTAAGATGGGGGCTGAGAAATGGGCTTTTTCAACCTAGCTTTTCTGACCTAGACACAATGGCCATATCTCTCCTCTGGAAAGACGAAGGTTCCAAACTAGAGTAAAATACCCTTGCCAGGAAGCACAGAATCCAGATTCTTTCTTCCTGGGCCACTCAACTGTGATACAAACCAGTATATGCAGGATAACATCCACATCTCACTGCTTCTCCTCTGGGATCAGGAGTTGGGGCATCAAGAAGCCACATGCCTGTTTGCTGCGAGTAAATTGGGCTGGGGTTGGAGCTCGGTGGTAGATTGCTTGCCTAGCACATGTGTACTGGATGGAATTCTCAGCACTGCATATAAATAAATAAATAATAAAGGTCCATCGACAACTAAAAAAAATATTTTTTAAAAAATGAATGAATCATTCTATGCAAAACTCTATCTATGGGCACAGAAAGAAGCTGTTACCAGCAGGCATTATTGGAAAAGAAAGTCTTGTGGCAAGAAGGCTTTATTTGTGTACCTTCAAATATCAGAATCATGTATATTTTCCCTTCAACCAGCCTTCTCTGTTTTGTTTTGCTTTTGTTTGTTTTATTATTTTGCAGAATAGCATATTGGCTTTCTGTTTTTATATGAACTTGAGAGAAGAGCATCATTTCTAGTTCTGTGAGTTCTAAGATCAGGTGAAGATGGGGCTGTGTGTTTTGTCATCTGTGGAAGAATTTTTTTCTGAATTCTCTTATTTTCAGTGTTCTACTTAGATTTCTGTGGTGTCTTATGATCCTTTGTTGTAATTATTTCTGGCTTTATCTTCTCAGAATATGGGGTTCTAGGTGGGCAGTGATTGGGAGAGGAAGCTGTCCAATTAGTTGTGTCAAAGTAAGGCTCAGGGGTCTGCTGTTCCCTGCGTGCATTTCTACTCTCCTCCAGTTTTCAGTCCGACTTGCTCACCATCCTTTGTTTCTTCCCTGATACAATGTGCAGCATGTCACGAACCTCTCCTTTAATCTACAGAGAAAAGTGAGTTCCTCTCTCATTTTCGTCTGGATGATCTCAATGGTTAACAGTTCCAACTCCTGCTCTGCCCCACCACCTGCAGATGTCTTAGGCTTGCATTCACCTACAACGCACAGTAAGCTTCATACTGCACCATATTTATTCTGGTTTAAGAAAGAGAGAAGAAAAGGAATCATAGCATGTGTAAGACCAGTAGATTCAAGATCTTATGACTCCCAAGAATGGGCATGAGAGAGGAGGCTGAGTGGCTGCGGACCAACTTAACTCTAAGAAGCCATCAGTTCTAGGGTCCGTATAGCTATAAACATGTTATAAACATGCTTTGTCTCTGATGATGCTAAAACTTATCATTTACAAGACATTCATCAAATAGGTTACTAATTGATATAGTTTAGATCTGCAATGTGCTCTAAAGGCTCATGTGTTAAAGGTGTGGTGCTTCTAGGAAATGATATAACCTTTAAGAGTTAGACCCTAGTGGGAGGTCTTCAGGTCACTGAAGGCATACTCCAAAAGGATCATGGGATGCTAGTCATTCCTCTTTCTCTTTTGCATGCCCCAGCCATGAGGTGAGCAGCTTGCTCTGCCACACTCTCCCAGCAAGATGTACTAATTTACCACAGGGCCCGAAGTATCAAGGTAAACCAGTCATGGACTAAAATCTCTGAAATGAAATGAAGACACCTTTCATCTTTGTAAGTTTACTTATCTCAGGAATTTGTTATAGTTTTGGAAAACTGACTAGTATGCCAATCCATAAGATGACCTAATTAACAATCTCTACAACTAGGTACAGAAGCTTTATTTGGTACAAAGCAATTCCAAAAGTACTCCCATTTTGTATGGTTTAGGGTGATCTTTTACATTCCTTGAATCTATGTCACTTGCTAATTTAGGCATCTGTTGTAAACAAACCATGATTTTCCAAAATTCATATGTTGAATCCCTAATCCCCAATATGACTGTACAAGAAGCTATCTATCTACAAACCAGGAAGAGAGCCCCCTACTGGATACAACTAATTTTGAGTCAAATTAATGTAAAGGATTTTTTTTATAATAATGTTCTAAATTCAAAGGGAAAAAGTAGAAGCCAAGGACAATAAGTTAAGAATTGTTCAACTTTGTAAAATAAATAATTTATCATTTTACCAAGAAAACTAATCTTGAAAGCCTAAGTTTAATAAATGGCAAAGCAAAATTACAATAGGAATAGTGAAGTGTATAATAAACACAGCAAATTTCTCAATGCATAACTTAGCCTGGACAGATAAAAAACACAGAATTCTTCATAGTTAATATGAATTATGCTTTGCTTTGTACTCTCCTGGAAGTTCTGGCAGCACTAATGAAGCATTTAGCAGTTTCCTATCTAAAAATAAATGATATTCTGGGAGTACTTTCCATTCATTATGATGTAATTTTTAGGAAAGAGATAATAGTGCTGTCCTCACATATTTTATAGCAATGAGGGATAAATTTTATTCTCAGGGTATAATGCTAAGGAAATACCAAAGTTACCATTTGTTGAGATATCTTTCCAAATATTTTTTAAAAAATAAAATTTAAATATAAAGTAAAAATAAAAGCGTAAGAATTGAAAATTATTTTCTTTCTCATTTGTGACCTATAGATTTCTTATTAACTTAATAAATAGCATCTTATACAAATCCTTAACCATATTACTTCATAAACAGTTACCATTTAGACATAGTTATAGATTTCATTTTTTGAATGAGATTTTGAGAGTCAAGCAGCAGTTTTAGCTTCAAAGCATAAACCATTCTGATAAAGATTTATATTCATTAGAGAATCTGACCTGAATTTTAAAAATATGTAAGTATTCAAAATAATAATTCAAATAATTGACTCTTAGAAAACTCCAAGTCAAGTGGTTTCAAATGTATCAGAGCAATTTGATAAAACAACCAGAAATCTGTAAAGTACATAATTCTACTATGCTAACATTTATTAGTTTAACACATCTATCTATTTAAGAAGACCCTGAAGCCTTATAAAAGACATTTCATTCTGTGTAGTACAGCTAGCTGTCATTATGCAACTATTAAATTGCCATTTTACTACATTATACATCATCTCTGATAACCGTGAGTCCTAGTAACAGGCAGACAGGTCTAATTGAATTCACTATACAGGTTGTTCCAGTTTCCTCCTTCTTATATCAATATGAGAGTAACCAAAAATCACACTTTGATAGTTATTGTAACTGTGGAATTTTTTATTTATTTTTTTACTTTTGTTTTTATTCAAATATGTAAAATAAGCTATTTTCAGATTTATGCTGTCAGAAGGCATGACAGAATATTTACAAATATAGTCAATGACATGTTTTCAGCTATTCTATCAGGAAGAATTTTATTAATTTAGAAAGTCTTAGCTCTAAAAATTTTGATTAACCAAAAAGGATCAAAAATAATGCAGAAGATAAACAGAAACATAATATATAATATCAAAGTCCTTTCTATAATGTAATAATCTTAAAACTGAAATTTGTGATTACACCTTTGTTAATCTTAAAACTGAAGCTATACAATGTGTATACTTGAGTGTGCTACTAAAGATTTATCTATTTTCTTTACTGATATTAAAGAAGAAGAAGCATTGGAATATTTTAAAGACAAAAATTGGGCAAAAGTGAGAAATTCAAAGTTAATGCTGAGAAAAAATAGTCATTGTTAGAAAAGTGCACGGTGTTAATCTTGCAAATTGAATTTTACATCTATTATTTTATTTGATAAGAGTAAGAATATCTACAAAATACAATTTCATTCTGGCACAGTATATAGTCTTATTTTGTGTACATTTTTTCATCACCCAGATGAGAAGAGCAGAAGGATCTACCTACAGAGTTGCAGTGAAGATGAATTAAATATAAATACATAACACAGTTTGAGCAGCATATGCAAAGTCACAGTGCCACTTAAACACTTCATACTATTTTATTATCACAAGTTTGTACTGAGTTGCAGAGACTATAAAGTGTAACTGTGGGATCCTGGGATTCTAACACATTGGCATTTAAATAAGAAGACTTGACTCATGAAAATAACCAGGAGCAATCCATTGAGAACAATAGTTTTCCAGAAACAGAAATGCAATTTTAAAATATATTTTGTCATATATTAATATTTATGTGTCCTTACAAGTATATATATATATATATATATATATATATATATATATATTCATACAGATACATGCAGCCCAAAGTAGAGACTCATCCATATTAAGCTATGAGAAATTAGACATTCCAATGAAGCAGAACAAACCAAGAGTCTATAAATAAAAAGGCCATCAATAAACATTATAATAAAAAATATAGAATAAATGTCTAAGTGAATTAAAAATCAAATTATTACCACATAAAATATTTTTCTTTTTTGTGCAGTCAAGGTGTATTCATATTTCCTAACTAGAATTCATCTCAGCCACAGCAGAGCAACATTTTAGTCCTTCTTACTATTGAAATAGGTACTAAAGACTCAAAATTATTTTGAGTCCATGTAAATTAGAAGGTTCTTGTTTTTTTGAACCAATATCTTGAAATGTGGTATTAGATTTGACAGCCATTATCTAGGAACACAAAAGCTTTAGATGACTGTGAAAAAGAGTGGAAGCAATAACTTTAGAAATAAAGTTAACCCCTGACAGTGCTTAGTCAGCAAAGAACATCTGCATCTTCCCATCAATTATTGATGACTATTGGATGCCAATTTCATGAACAATAAACCAGAACAGGTTCATTTGGGGTTTTTTTTATTATATTTTTGCATGAGTCTGTTTTCCATTGCCCATTTCTATTAGGAAATACCTAAAGCTAGGTACTTTATAAAGAAAGAAGTATTATTCTACTATAGTTTCTTATTAAAAGTCTTATTCAATTATAGTTTTAGAGGATGAAATCCTAAGAATTGACAGTTCCATTCATTTGGACTCTAGGGAATGTCTGAAACATTTGGCAACACAACACTGCACATGGTGAGACACAAAGCCAGAAATCAATTCAGTGTCTGGCTTGCCGTTTCATAATAATTCACTCTTGGCAACTAACTGGGGTCCTATGAGAGTTATTTTAATCCATTCTAAGGGGGGTGCCCTCAATGACCTAACTACCTCCCACTACTCCCAATTTCTTAAAGGCTCCGCCTCCTCAGCACCACCTCACTGAAGACCAAAATTCACCACATGACACGTGCTATGTTTAGGGGACATACCACATCCAAACTAGTTCAGGGACTTTGGATATGAGTTGATAATGTTTCCCCAGAAGTCTAAGGCCTTATTACATTCCATGTCAGTAAATAAACGTGGTGTGGTGGGGATCTTCCGGATATAGCAGAAAAAGTTCTTTCAAATCAGTCCTCACACAGGTAACCATTACCAGCTCTGGAGAAAATACAAAATACAACTACTATAAGCTAATGTAGAATGGGTGACCAAGAGCAAACAAATTCAAAATTCAATCCTGAAAGTGTGGAACAGTACTGAAAATTCATGATCATATGTGTTTTCGCCTGAGGTAATTTCCCATATGCATGAGGCAGATGAGGCAGCACAAGCAGAATAAAGCAGAAAACTATATTACTATATTACTACAGTATTTTTTGTTTTCTGAATAATAAGAGAACATAATTCAAAGCTTCTTGAAAAACAGTCAAGGGAAATATAAAATAGAGGAAACTGTAAAAATATAAATATATATATTAATAAATATATATTAAACTATAAATAGTAAATATATATTAAAATATAAATAATATATATACACTCTAAATATATATATATATATATATATATTTTTTTTTTTTTTTTCCAAATTCTGGACTTCATTCTGCCAAATTTTTGGCAGATTCCTGAACTAGGCCTATGTATAAAATTTCAAACAGTCAAGTTAAAGGCAGTAGCTGAAAGAATAGAAATGAATGAAAATTTTAGTCTATGTTCAGCTCAGGAGAAACATATTGTATTCATCAAGATAAGCTAACTGCCTTCAAGAACAAAAATCAAATAAATTACTGTAATTTGGATAAATGTACCCAAAAGTCCATGTGTTAAAGATTTTGTCCCCTAGGTGGTGCTATTGAGAAGTTCTGTGGATATTTAAGAGATGGGGTTTATGAAGGGTTCTAATGTTGTTGGACCCTCAAAAGGGATTGTGGAATCCCTCTCTCTGAGTCTTTCTCTGCTTGCTGGTTCATGAAGGTGTGTTGCCTCACCACATCCTCTGACATGATGGGATGCCTTTGCCAAATGCCCAGAGGAATATGACCAACCTACGTAGAGTGTAAACTACAGCATCATGAACTAAATCAACATTTGTTTTTTGTAAGTAGTAAGTAACAAGTAGTTCATTATAGCAACATGAAACTGCCTCAAACAAAAAGACAAAAAACATACTTCTTAGTGGAAGGAAGGAGAATCCAGACTCTACAATATCCCATCCCAAGGTCTAGCAAATTAAAAAAAATTATTAAATGTAAAAAAAAAAAAAAATGAACTCTAGTTCAAAAAAGTAAACATAACTAATCCCAACATGATTTTCATATTTTGTTTAGTAGATGCAGGTACTACAAATAAGTTCTAGGATCTAAGAGAAATAATTGCTTGTATTGAATGGAGATATGGGAAATCTGAGAAGAATTTTTAAAAAAAAATTCTAGAACTAAGAGGTAAAATATCTAAAATTTTAAAAAATGTAGTTACTTGGGCTGGGGATGTGGCTCAAGCGGTAGCGCGCTTGCCTGGCTTGCGTGTGGCTCGGGTTCGATCCTCAGCACCACATACCAACAAAGATGTTGTGTCCGCCGAGAACTAAAAAATAAATATTAAAAATTCTCTCTCTCTCTCTTAAAAAGAATTTAAAATGTAGTTATTACAGTGTCTTAACAGAAAAATTAAAATGACAGAATAAATATTTGAAGTACTTGGGCATAGGTATATAGGAATTATCTGACCTGACAAATAAAACAAAAAGATTTTTAAAGCAATAGAAACTTTGTGAACTCAACTATGGAAAATGTGTCATGTCCTAATTGATGTGTCATTGTATTTGCAGAACAGGAAGCTGATAGGAATGCGGCAGCAAAAATAATTGAATAAATAATGGCCAAATATTTTCAAAATGAGGTGAATCTTCAATTGTGACAAATACAGACATAACCTGGATGGGCACACATGTAGACAAACTGATCAAAACTCTAAATATGGGGAAAAATACAAATGCAGCCTGAGGGGAAAAAAAAAATGATCACTTACTTGTTAGACAACAACAAGATGGTTAATGCTGACTTTTCATCAGAATTAAGCTAGTCAACAGGACAACGAAATGACATCATTAAAATTTTGAAACAATGTGGTGCTTTACACAGGAAATTAAATCTCAAAACTTAAGACAAAATAAATGTATTCACAAATAAGCTAAAGCAGAGCGTGTGTTACTCGTGGACCTGCCGTGAAGAAATGGCAGTAGTTGATGTTGAAGATAATGACACCAGGTGAAACCTGCAACTACTGTGACATATAAAGTATGGGAAACACTAAGTAAGTGTTGGATTTTGTCTGATTCCTTTATGAGACACATTTGTTTGAAACAACAAATACATTATTTTTTTCTAGGTGTTATAATATAAGCTTATACATTTGACCACTACAGCATAAAAGATGATATAAATGAAAATATAATAGTCATTGATTTTTTTTGTAAAATGAAATAATATTAACTCTCAGTAGATTGTGATTCCTTAAGGCCACATATTTTAATTCCTACAGTGCCACAAAAATATTAGAAATAAATATAGCTTGTTGAGACACAGCCAGAATTTGAATATGATTTGATTTTTTAAATGTGTCTAGAATCTCATAAACTTAATTCTAAAGTTTACTAACCTACCACCTATTAGTAATCTGATTTTTTTCAATTAACTTATCCTCTTTGCAAAGCAATTTGATCAGGCATATAAATAATCTCATGGTTGTTTTTTAAAGGACTATAACATAAAATAAAAAAGAACCAAATATAGTCTCTGTGGTTCAATAAAGAGATTATAGTCATCTCCAATTTTCCTCTTCATCCTACCAACAGCCACAAGGTTACTTCACTGCCAATAGCAGCAATTCTCATAAAATTTCTTTTATAAGCATCTGAATATAGTAGAAAAATAATTTCAGTGTTGAAAGAAATATATGGAATTACAGATAGGTTAGTGATTGATATGTCAAATGAGAGAACATATAAGATTGTATGAACATGTAATTTAACTGTGCTGCAAAAAATATAAAGCTAATCCAAGAAGGTAAGAGTGAGAGAATTCTCTTAGAGTGAATGGCATGTAGAGAAGGAAGGATAAAAGAGAGAGATGAGAAGCAGTGTAGAGATGTGAAAAGCTCCTAGCAGCTCAGAAGACAGGGATGACATCATCGTCTCCGCTCAGAAGCAGGTGCACAGAGGAAAACTGCAAAATCTTTTCATCTCTCAGTCTTATTACTAGATGACTGGTCTGTGAAGAATCAATCTTAAACTTAAAAGTGTAGCCTCATTACCTAGTTACTTGCTTTATTAAATATTAAATTCTACCTTGCAGTGACAAACGTGAATAGCATGGATACATGAAAATGAAGCTGACAATTTTTTAATGCAGTTAAATTATAATTGGTCTACAAATTCAGATTAAAATTATGGGATAAAGAAGTCCCCCTCAGATGCTAAGCCCTAAGAAAACTCCAAGGATTTGAAAGCAAAGCTGTAATGTGTGTGAGCAGCTTATATAATCACTTGAATTTTGATAGACTCTCTTATGACTTTTCATAATACACAGTCATGTTTCAGCTTTAGAATATGATGAAGCCCAAAATATTGTGTGAAAATATTGATTTTAATATATCACACAACGTTCAGCTTGTGGTATTTTATTCATTACTATTATAGTTTATTATAGGATTCAGTAATTCAGAGACAAATGGTATAGTGTGCTCAAGTCAATGAATCGAATCTGTTTCTTCGTGCACACGACACATGCTTTGAATCTTTACTGAAGATGCTCATAAATTTAAAAAACTTGCTAAGCCCAATTTCTAGGAGCCATAAATGCATGAGATACAGAAGTGTCTTTGAAGAGTTATGTTGCTAGTAACACTATCAAAAAGGCTGTACTTTTTCTACCAATTCATAGGATTTCTTAAGAGATAAACAGTAATTTTTAATAGGAATGAGGATGTACAAAGGATGACAGACAAAAGTAATAAAAAGTATATGTACAAGATAACAAGGAAGGTAACCAGAAGGAAAGGAAGAAGAGGGAATGAAAGAAGGGTGGTAATTTGTCTTGCTTCAAATCCCAGGCACCTGAGAGGCTGAGGCAGGAGAAGTACAAGTTCCAGACCAACCTGGGCAACTTAGTGAGACCCTGTCAAAAGAAAGAAACTCAGGGGAAGGGGAGGAGGAAGTGGGAGCTGGGGTGTAGCTCAGTGGGTAGAGCACCCCTGGGTTCCTGGGTTCAATCCCCAACACCACACACACACACACACACACACACACACACACACAGAATTTAACTGTTTTGATGTTTGTTTGTTCTTTTTCTTCTGCCCCCCATTTGGGTAGGAATGTTTGGGTGCTCCCTCCAAACTGTATACAAGCCCCTGCCCATCCTAAGGAGCATTAACCCCAACTCCATCCTCATTCACCAATAAAACTCCCAGTCTTTTTCCTCCATGTCTTGAAATGATTTCCTCCTCCACATCCTTCTGCCATGTTGTTCTGCCTCATCTCAGGTCCAGAGCAATGGAGTCGGCCATCTATGGACAGAACCTCTGAAATTGTAAATCAAAATAAATTGCTCTTGTCAGGTCTTTGATCACTGTGGCAAAAAGCTGAATAAAACAAGCCTCATCCAGCTTCTGATGACCACCAAGTGCCTTTAACGTAAAATAATCAGCATATCAAGGTGCCATATTTCTAGTATTTTTTTAAGCCCCAACTCTATCTTGTCCATATGATGTTTGGGGTTATTTTCAGGTAAGCTTTTCCATTAAAAAAAAATCTTTGCTGAAGAATTCCATTGGAATATTGGGTGTATCTAACATTACACATACTCAGGTAACACAGAACTGATATCTAAATGGAAATATGCAAAGTTGCTTGGAATATGACCTCAGTCTTGGCCTTTGCAGATGAACAAATAAATCTGTCTCTACAATGTGTATCACAGTACTTTACACTTTTGTTATTGAGTATATATGTTTCAATGATCACATTGCTCTCTATACTACAAGTTCTGCTTGTCAAATTTTCATTGAAAGGCCACATACCTTGACTCCTTTGCCTCTGCAATCTCAGAAGCTCTTACTTGTCCAATTTTACTCCATCTTTGTTTTTAGTCTAAATTTCTCTATTCAGTATCTTGTAGATTCAATGAACCATAGGACAAAAAATATTTGAAAAAGAACAAAATATAGCAGTTTAACAAAAAATAATAAAAAATACAGTATAACGACTACTGAAATTGCATTCAGTATTCTAAGTAATCTAAAGATGTCCTTGTTACCTGGTAAGAAGTGCATAGTTTATACACAAATATTGTGCCATTGGATACAAGGGACTTAAGCATCTATGGATTTTAATACCTGTGGGGTTTCTGAATATTGAGTGTTTTAGTCAGCTCTCACTGTTGTAACCAAAAGATCTAACAAGAACAATTTTAGAGGAGGAAAAGTTTATTTGGGGGCTTACATTTTCAAAAGTCTCATTCCATAGATAGTCACTCCTCAGCTCCATTTCTTGGGGCTCAAAGTGAGGCAGATTATCCTGGTAGAAGAGTGTGGTGGAGGAAAGTAGCTCACATGATGATCAGAAAGCATAGGGAGAACTCTACTCAGGAAGGACAAAATATGAACAATAAGGGCACATCCTCAAGGAATGCACCTCCCCCAGCCACACCCTACCTGCCTTTAGTTACTGCCAAGTTTATCCCTATCTGTGAATTCATGCACTGATTGGGTTAAGGATCTCATAACCCAATCATGTCACCCCTATACCTTCTTGGACTGTCTCATTGTGAGTTTTGGGGGACACCTCATATCTAAACTATAACCTTGAGGGACAATTGTTTTCATTATTAGCTTTTATAATGTTACCTGTGTTTCTCTTTGATATTGGAAGAGGAGGATGAATGAGAAAATGAGTGTGAAGGAAAGGGAAAGGGAAATAAGACAATGAGAGAAAAATGGTAAACTTAGCATTATTCTAGCTTGATAGAGGAACAGAAATGTAGTTATAATAAATGATCCTAGCACATGGTTAATACATGTATATCCTATAAATTAATTTGTCTCCTGTCATTTGTACTGCAAGATAAAGTGAAACAAATCAAGTTGAAACATATTTTTCAGATAAAATGAGTTTTGTGAGATGAATGAATTAGTTTAAAAAAAAATTTAGGATTTTTTAAATGCTAAATCTACCACTGAATCTGGATGAAGCATTGAAAAAATTAAATTTAGGATAGAAGTATGTTATATCATTGACTTAGTTACAAAGGGTGCCTCAAAGATCCAAAATGGTATCCACTGATTTCTTCCAAGGAAAGAGATCAAAACACTTTGTAACTTAAAATTTCTTACAGTTGACAGTTTAAATAAAAGTTAAGCTTTATTTTACTGTCTCAATATGAATGGTTGGAAAATTAAACCATTTTCCCATTTGCATAACAAAATCTATTATCTGTGATTAACTAACTTTAGAAAATGTATTTTTCATTTCCTCCTGTCCAACATATCTAGAAATTGTTATGTTAATAAGCAATAACATGTAAGCAACCACATTAATGTGGAGGCTATGGTAAGTGATAGATGGATGAATCAGTCAAGTCCTAGTTGATTAAACAGTTATCATCACATAGTTCAATTGAAAACATATGGAGAAATATATCCTTGCTAAGGGAAACAAAACCCTAAGATACCATCTTGTTTACACTAATCAGCTAAGGAAATCTTTTTAATCAATGCCATTTACTTAGAATTCCTTTACATTTTATAACACTATAGTTTACACCACGGCAAAATATGAATATGAAAACCCAATTGTTCCCTTTCTAATTATTCTAATTCAACTGTAATATGTGAGTACTTTCTTATTGAAATTAAAAAAAAAGTTTTAGTGATATTTTTTAAAATCTATAGTAATGTAGTAGAAATTAATTTTTTTCACTCCACTCTTGTTATAAGAATTAATTTTTCAGAATTAATATGTATATCCTCTCATTATAAAATATGGTTTATTATCCCCTCAGGAAGTAAATAAGGAGGGAGATAGATAGATGGATAGATAGATAGATAGATAGATAGATAGATAGATAGATAGGCAGGCAGGCAGATAAATAGGCAAGACTGAATTGTATGGCTATAGAAGTTAAACAGATTGCCTTCTTTTCAATATATTCAAAACTTTAACAACAAAACCCTTGTTTTCCCTTAGAGTTTGTCAAGTTCTGTTAAATGCTCTATCTAGTCATTACAATTCATAGAAGGAAAAGCAGTTGTAGCAGGTGGCATTATGAATTTAAATTAGATCCAATGTGCAGAAGGACAGCAGGGGATCCTCTATATCAGTTTCCTGAATGCATGACACCAGCAATATTGTGTTTTCCAAACTAGTCAGTCCATTACTGCTCTACGAACATTTTTTTCCATTTCACTAGAGTGCTTTATTTCTCTCAAGATACCAGTGTATTGACTCATCAAACTCTTTTCCCTAACATAAGAAATTTAGGGTATTGGAAATGGAAGATGTAAAGTGGAACTAAGTAGAGTGCATGATTTTCAAAGCCAGTTCTAGAAGGGTGAGCACTCTCACGACATGCAAAATCAAAAGCAATGTCCAAATGAACTTCATAACTTACAGTTGTCAACAAAATTAAGTATATAAGTTGCTTAATATTACCTCAGGTAGAATTTATATGGCTTTACTTTTTTAAATCCTGGACTTTTGATACATTAAAAAAAATAGCTTTTTATGTTTTAGAAACTTTAGAAAGACTACAACCCTTTAAAGAAACAATTCATATATTCTTATCATTTATTTCCTATCACAATAATTAGCCACAACATCCATCTAGATATTTGAGACTTGTGATTTCTTCATCACTATTCACACATATGTCCTTCAAGTTTTACCTCCTAAATTGCTCTGAAATCATCTCACTTACCACCATCTCCACCAAATTCACTTGTTTAAAGAAATCATTCCTCTGGGTCAGATTACTGGACAGAGGAAATACAACCCCTAGTTCTAAAGTAGAATTTAAATTCATCAAGAATTAAGTTGTTTCTCACTTTTTCAGGAATATATTAAAAATATTTTAACTGTAGATGGACACAATACCTTTTTTTTATTCATTTTTATGTGGTGCTGAGGATTGAACCCAGTGCCTCATGCATGCTATGTAAGCATTTACTACTGAGCCCCAGCCCCTTACAGGAATATTTTTAAGTTATATTTTTTATTGACTGTTAAACATCTTATACACTACACACTTAATTATTAAATCTTGTCAACCTGACCATTAAAAATTTTATGAGTTATAAATAAGCATTTATCTCTGCTTTGTCTAATACTAATGTTATTAATGACTGCTATAAATTGACTGTTTAAACCACACAAAATTCATATGTTGAAATTTAATCTCCAGTATGGGATTTACTTTTGTTTACCCTTATTCTAGAGCTATTGAAAATACTATGAAATAATTAATTGAAAACTAGAGAAATTAATATTATACATAATGTTTTGTATTTATACCAAAACCCTAAAAATCATCACATATAAGAAGCTACAAAAGTTTAACCCAGTAATGATAAAGTTGTTAGATGTCTATAGAGAAAACTATGTATCTGTAGGTGCATATAAATAATAAAATAAAAAAGACATATAAGTCATGTTCTTGAATTAAGCCACAAAAAGATAATTTCTTTCCAAATTATTGAGAAGTTTTCATGTAAACCAAAGCAAAATACAACTTTGTCTTTCTCTTCTTTGTATTTTTCCCTTCTTCCATCCATCCATTCTTCCTTTCTGATTCCTTTATTCATTACATTAAATGAATATTCCATGTAAAAGAATATGTATCACCTACTATAGAAATTCTAAAAAACTAGAGGCAATAATATACATAGATATTCATATATATATATATATATATATATATATATATATATATATATATATTCTCATATAACTATGTATAATGTGTGTGTTTATACAGTTATATACATATTTCTTCTTTTTCAAATAAGAGTAATAAATGAGAAAAAATGGAAAGATTTAAAAGACCTCATATTTGTTTTTTTTAAAGAGTTGAATGAGAAATCTTATGAAATGTTAAGAGACTTCTAAAAGATAATTCATTGTATGTAATAATAACCTATTTTGCTGAATAAGTAGGACTATTTCTCAGATACTAATTTTACCCAATTTTAAGTATAGGTTTAGCAGCACCACGATTAAATTTCAGCTAAGAATCATCTTTTAACTTTGAACTCAGATGATTTTAAACATTTGTTCAGAAGGAACAGGCAAAAGTAGACAGGAAGTGGCTGGGAGGGAAGCCCAGGCAGGACTAGGTAAAGTGCATCCTCAGGGCCAATGCTGCACCTCTATCCTGCAGCAAACTGAATACCTGGGAAGAATCATGTAACGGAGTCTTTGAGGGTACAGAGAAGGAAATCTAGATGGGTGATGTATGCAAAATGCTAACTAAGAGAAAAAAATTCTATAGAGAATTCTAGACAAAAGAGAAGAAATAGAAGCCTGGAGAAAGCATGATGCACTGAGAAATTGAAAGCTGTTCAGGATGGATGAAACATATAGTGTGGGAATATGGAAAGACAGGGCTGGAAAGGTCCATTGGAACTGCATCCAAAGGTCACACTAAGTTCAGTGGACTGAATGTGTGCACCTCAAAAATCATGTTTGAAACCCTATTTCCAAAGTGATGGTGGTGAAGCTTTTGGAAGTAATTAGGTCATGAGAGTGGAGTTCTCACGAGTGGGATTAGTGATCTTTAAAGGGGAGACCAGAGGCTCTGAAAGCTCCTGTTCTACCATGTGAATGGAAAATAAGAAGTCAACTATTTGTAACTTGGAATAAGCCCCTCATCTTATGCCAAGCCTAATAGTACTTTGGTCTTGTACTTTCTAGCCTTCAGAACTTTGAGAAATAAACTGAGATTTATAAGCCACCTGCCAAAGGTACTTGTAGCAGCTTTAACTGATAAACATACTAAGTAAATAAGTCACTCTGGACTTTACCTTGAGGGCAAAGAATCATGGAACTATTTGAAGCCAAGGCAGTATCAGATTAAATCTGCATCCTGAAAGAGTCTCACTTGATTTATTTTTTGATGTAAGGAATTTGAATATTTTGAACTGCTAGTGTTATGGGCCAGGCTCTATGGGCAATGACCAAACAGACTCCAATTTACCCTGAGATTCATATCATGTAAGAAATGCTTCTCCCATGGGAAAGCCCCACTCTGTATGCATTAATAGTTACCTAGAATAATATAATTGGCAACACAAAATAGCAATTCTTATACAATGTAAAATTGTTCTCTTTAGTTTCCATTTTTCTTGGGCAGTGTGCCTTGTCAGAGATTGATTGTCTAGATGTTAGTAACCTCTCTAACTTTTACTCAACTAGGGTCATTTTCACTCACTCACTTTCTTCTTGCTTGCTGCTATGCCAACCTGGAAATTCCCATGGGAAATACTAATGTACCCATTGCATGATCTTGCTAACTGCCCAATTCAGCTTCTGTACCTGATTGCTTGCAGCTATGTCAACCCAGATGTGGTTTTTGCCTTTAGATATCCTAAAATGCTCAGGCTGGGGACTCTTCCTTGTAGAGACAGTTATGAGTTCTGCAGGGAACAGTCGCCGGCTGTCCGAATAAATAAAGACTCTTCAATTTGGACAAAACTGGAACTTGGTGTGTCTTCTGAGTGACCTGTCCCACAACACTAGTTGAAGGAAATCGATAGATCAGGAAAGGCTGATGATAGAGGGTAATTGATGAAATGAAAATCCCACCGGTGTGAGTCTCAGATGAAAGGCCTAAACTTAGAAGAAGTACTATACCTATAATAATGTTAATACACTTGAAGAGAATTTCTGTACCTCTTTGAGACCTTGTTAAGCAATTTTTATGAAAGAATTAAGATACCACATGAAAGCCCCAATTTATATACTATGTAAGGCTCATTTATATCTACCTACTAAGATTCCATCATATATAAATAAGAAGCAGTGTAATGAGTAATTTACTTAGTTGCTTAATACAATATGTAGTAGAAATCATTTATGAATATATTATTATGGCAATATTCCTGGATTAAATTGCATTTTTCTATTGTCCAATGACAAATTACTGGTTTTAAGAACATATAAAATGTCAGATTGGACTTTTATAATCTTAAATATGACAGATACATTTAATATCAAAATTTATCCTATTAATAATAATGAATTTATTTTAAAATAAGAGATAAAATTTACATTTTTACATAAAATTTACATTATATACTATAGTTTGTCAGAAGCAGAAATATGCCTTTTATTATGGACTATGCATTTTCAGATCTAGCTGAGAATGGATTATGTGGTATTTGAAATGGGCAAATGTGATCTATGTAAGAATGTCTCTTGGGTTATGAATGGCCTAATAAAATCCATACATTGTTGCTTTGTGAATAGTGTGGCAGTGACTGAGGGAATTATCTAGGAGATTATGTTCTCCGTGTAGGGACAGAAAGGAGTATATCTTTTCTCACCCCTTATGAAGGTCTTGGTTGATGCGCCTATAATGAAAGAAGGTTATCAAGAGAAAAGCAAGATAGATTCATTTAATTAAACTTTTATGTGACAATGAGCCTTTAGGAATGAAGATCCAAAGACCCAGAGAACACTGCCTTTTTTGTGTTTAAGTTCAATGAAAAGTAGCCATATGGAAATATGACTGGAGAAAAGATATGATCTAATGATAACAGACTGGGGGGACAGAGCATCTGTTCAGATTCTTCTTGGCCTCCTTATGTACTATGTATTCCTCCCAGGTAGCGGGTAGGATCATATGCACTACAGACAAAGTAGGAATGATGCACTATTAGACAAAGTAGGTCCTAGAATTTCTTTGTGGCCAGTTTCCTCACATAAAAGCAAGGTAAGGTTAGAGAAACATTTCTAATTTCTATGTTTCTATGCCTGACTCAGAGGAGAATGAGGTTGAGAGACAGGAAGGCTGAATGGCAGAAGGAGACTTTGCATTTGTTATAGCCTGGATATGAAGTATCCCACAAAACCCCTGTGTTAATACAAGAATATTCAGAAGTGAAAAAAAATTAGATTGTGAGAGCTGCAATCTAATCAGTCCACCCTAGGTTGAAGAAGATGGGTCACAGGGAGCATGACCTGAAAGGGTTTATCTTTTCTGCAGTCTTCTATCTATCTATCTGTCTGTCTGTCTGTCTGTCTATCTATCTATCTATCTCTCTCTCTCCTTCCTGGCCACCATGAGCAGAGCAGAGTGCTCCTTCAACAAACCCTTTCACCATGATGTTCTTCTTCACCCTTAGGCCCAGAGCAATGGAATCACCTCACCATGGACTAAACCACGAGCAAACAACTTTCTTCTAAGTTGTCCTTGTCAGGTATTTGGTCACAGAGAAAAAGCTGACTAACTCAGCATCAAAGGCTGCTTCTGAGGCCTTCTTATCGCTTCTAATTCTAAGTATTCACCAGGTCAAAGCACTCGACTTTAACCTGAACCCTAATAAATGATATACCTAAAATTTCACAACTATTCTTACATAACTGAGAGTGTAGATGGATTCATTGCCAGCATGTTTTTCACAGAAAGCTGACAGAAAATTTGCACCAAAACTTGCTTCTTTCTCTCTATATCTGGTGTCATCTTTCTGGTTTTATCCCACCGTCTTTATCAAGATGACCAGAAACCTGGAGTCCTGCAGCATGTATAAAAGGTGCCAGACTACTTCATCCAAGAGATTTCTTTTTTTTAATCATACACTATTTAGTAGGAAATATCTGAGGACTTAGATAAATACATGGGATCCTCAGAGCAGCTAAATAGGAATGAATAGCCATTATCCAACATGCTACTGAAGCATGGTCCTGCCTGTGACTTCTGTCTTCCCTCCAGATCTGTTCTACACATTGCTTTGTGCCCTCAGAGGCTGACCCACAGGGATTACAAGAAACACCTTCTTGTTCTATGCTTCCATTTAGCCAGCAAGTACTACTGCTGTCTGGCTGGAGGCTGAAGGAGCTTTGTGTTGGGGTCTCCCTCGGGGACTCTTCTTGTAGTGATTTATGATTGGATTTCAGTCAACCAAAACATTTCTTCCAGGAATTTTCCCTCATCACCTCACATCCTAGTGAACCATTTCTTATCTTTTCTAATAAGGGAAACTTGAATGCTAGGGAGAACCCTTAATTAAATACAAATCAGGATTGACCTTGGATGAAGGACAGAGTTGTCCAGCACTGTCCCCAGCAAATTGTAGCCCTTAGTTAAATACCAAATAAATTGATAAATCATACCTATCATTTCACCTTGAGGAAGTTTTGATACAAAAGAAATTACACTAAGGTCACTTACTCTGCTTTTCTTAAGTAAAATTTGATGGGTTATTAGGTAAACTAATTTTTATTGTTCTTTAGGGACATGAGAGATGTTCTCACATTGCAAGAAAATATGTGTCAGCTTTTTCAGCACCAGTTATCCAATTATCTGACACCAACTGGATACCTAACAATTTAATTCTGATACTAACTATTCAGAGTTAAAATCAGATCCCAAGGTTAAGAACTCAGTTACAAAACACAATCCCACTCTACAGTCCAATCATAATGAAAGTGCTGTGGCTATTCATGGTTCTTCCCAGTTGACTGCAAATTTCAAACTTCCCAGAAACCTCTCTACTATAATTTGGATATGGAATGTCCCCTAAAGGTTTATGTGTTAAAGGCTTAGTTCCAAGCCTGTGGTGCTACTGGGATATGGTGAAATCTTTAAAAAGGGGGACCCTAGTGGAAGGAAGTTAGATCATCTATAGCATGCCCTTAACGGGAATATTGGAACTCTAGCTCCATCATCCTCTTTCTTTGTTTCCTGGCCACAACATGCTCTTCCCATCATGTACTGTCTCACCACAATATACTGTCTCACTACAGGTCCAAAGTCAATTAGGCCAAGTGACCATGGACTCAAATCCCACAAACTTGGAGCCAAAAAAACCTCTTCTCCTTAAAAATTGATTGTGCTAAGTATTTTTGTCACAAAGATAGAAAGTTGACTAATACATCCCTTCTGATTTGATCATTCACTAGAACAACACCCAAAAGTCAGGAGATCCATTTGTAGATTATTGCAGGCTCAATTCAAGAAGAATTAAATTAAGGTGACACATAAGGTGCCATATAGGGAATGATGTGATACTCCCATGCCTAAACAGGCCCACTGCCCCTCCCAACACCTCAATGAGTTTGCTGACCTGAAGGCTCTCTGAGTCCTACCACCTAGGAAGGGTTTTATGAGGGATTCATTAAGCAGTTATGATTGATTAAATCATTGTCCACTAATGATTGAACTCAATCTCCAATCCCTCTCACTTCCTGGAGGTAAGGGGTGAAGCAGTAAATAAAAATTCTAATAATCTTCTAATCATAGCTTGGATATTTAGATAATCATGTCCCATTCTAAAGTGGTCTAGGGATGACTAAAGACATAGCTTTATGTATATGTGTATACACACACATCACAAACATACATACATACATACACACACACATATTTTGTATATTTTATATTTATATACTTTAAATATTTTTGTATTTTATATATTCATAGTTTTATATTTTTTACTATATAACAGATATAAAAATCTGTTTTATAGAAATAATCCCCTTCATCCAAGTCCTTTTACTCCTATGAGTCCACACTTTAATTTTTTTCCTCCTCTTTTTTGAATATTTATTTTCTTTTGCTGTTATAGTTCCTAAAGCATGAGTCATTATATCAAATTTAAATCATGCTTAACAGCCACATGGAAGACTTTCAGGTAAAACCTTTAAAGGAAACATAAATATACAAAATGATTGCATTCATAGAGCTCAAATAATTGCTTGGTTATTAACCACCTTGAATGATCAGGCCTCTATATCAAAGGGACAAAATAGCATTCAAATGACAGTTGAGCACAGAGCAAAATCAATTTAATATGAATATCATTTAATTGTAGAGGCTGAGTTTTATCTGTACTTTATGTATAACATGTATCATAAGCTTTGGCACAAAATATAAAGTCATGGATTACTGAATGACTGGAACACACTCTATGAAACACACTGACAGACAATTTCATTCTAGGAACATCAGAGTGTAGTAACACAAACCTAGATGGTTTAGATAAGTCACTCACTTGATGTGGCCCCTTGAGGCAATCAAGAGACACAAACAGAAGTTGTATGAGACTTCTGCCAACATAACACAGACTACTCTCTTTGAGTAAACTTTCTTTAAGTAGAAGAAGTACATTCTAAACTAATAATAAAAAGTATAGTATTTTAAATACATAAGCCAGGAACAAAATATGTTATTATTAATATCAACATTATTTGTACTACACATAATTATTGTAAGTGCTATCTTTGTATGACTAGCAGTGCTGTGGGATTTTTTACACAGCATCACAACAAACACATGAGTAATTCTTTGAGCTATAACACAGATGCCTCCAGCATCCCTAGGAAATTAGAATTTCTCAGCTCCATTATAATCTTCTGGGACAACTCTGAAATACCCTGTCTACTGTTGAGTAAAACATCTTTAGGTGGTGCATGGCTATACTTGATAAATACTGTTTAAATAATGAATGTGTGTACATCGTTAAGTGTACCTCTGGATAGGTTTCTATAATTTAGATACACATACTCTTTCTGTTTCCACATCCTAAAGTTATAGGAAAGTTCTGCTTCTGTGTGTTTCTTGGCACACTCTCAGGGCCATGAGGTTATGTAGGTGTCCACAGAGTGTGAGCAAATGTGGTGAACAGCATTACCAGGCCTGGCCTCTCAAAGGTTGCCCCTGTTTCTCTACTGTCTCCATTTCTGCAGTCTCTGTGGCTGGAAGCTGAGGATAATAGATAATAGAGGCCTCTGATAGAGAGGTACCAGGTGGCTGAGTTATTTCATGGAGGTAGGAAAAAGAGAGTTGCTTGATCTCCTTCAGACTGTGACTGTGCCAGAAATATTGTCATCGTGTTAACTATAGGGATATAGTCAAAGATCGTGGCACTGAGGTCAACGTTTGAGAGACAATATCTACCTTGAATTTTGAGCCAAGAACCAACTGATACAATTCAAGAGGCAGTAACCAAAAAAGGGGGGGATACATAATGCTCTCCAGAACCTGTTTAGCTCAAAACTTAATTATATATTCACATTCCCCACCCTAAGGTTTCACTGTAGTTGCACAAGAATCCTTACTGCATAGAACCTTAGTATTTAAGAATTTGGGAGTCTGTTTTTTTCACCTATTCTCTGTGCAACAATTGCCTCTGCATCACCCTGACATGCAGCTCAAAATTCATTGTGTAGAGCAATTCTTTGTCTGTAAATGCTGCTGCTCTATTGATGGTTATTGGAGGATGGAGATAAAAAGATATATAAATGATACATGGATGGTTGGATGGATGGATGGTTAGATAGATAGACATCTACCTTAGAAAAATATGTTTAAAATAGAAAATTCACAGATATTATTTTTTCTCTAGGTGTTAAGATTATGGAAAATGCCTATATGGAAAAATACATGTTGCATTTTTCAATTTTTATTTCCTGAATTCAACATTTATTGTTTCTGCAGTAAGAACAAACTCTGCATTCATACTTTAAAGAAAATAAATAAAAAGTTCTTTTTCTTTTTCTTTCTAAATTAAGAACACTGTTCCTCAGGAACAAAACAGAATTCAATCAATGATTTATATAAGAATTCTACAGATACTAAGCTATAACAATATATCCCTTAGACTTCTTTCTCTGAGTTAATCATGACTTTTTCTCCCCCACCCCTCACTGATTTACTTAAGGAAGTTTTCTTGAGATTATGTTAAAATGGCTGAGATTATCTGATGGGCTTATTTTGTTCAGTAACATCACTCCTCAGAAAATATTGAGCTTATATGTATTTTATAAAACATAAGGATTAATAGTGAAAAACTCCTAAGGAATTTTACAAAATTACATTTTTTGCAACATAAATGACCTGGTGTTTACAATGGCATTTAGTTTTGTTCATAATTATCAGCAAGGAAATATTTAACGTAAAAGAACAACTGATAGGACTATCTGAATAAATGTGGCTTTTTAAATGAACATTCAAAGGTAAAACTATAGATGCATGATTAACAAAGTCACAATTTGACATTTTGAGAGAAGAAAAAAATATCGATTATTTTCAGAAAGAATTGATGTTTTGACCTAAAAATATTTTGGTGAAAATATCAAGTAAATCTACATCCTGATTAGAGTATAAGTAATGAGTTCATATATCTATGTGAAACTTAACAACTTGTTTTTGTTTTTGTTTCTACCAAAAAGAAGGGGGCAAAAATAAGCAAGAAAGTTTGGTTTTAATCACACAAAAGAATATTATTAATAATGATGAATACATATGATACTATTTATTAATTAGCTGGTAGTTGTTTATAACATCTAACATAATCATATATACAGAGAGAACTTACCATATTATATTGGCTGTTAACATTGTTGCTTACAAGTATGTGTAACTATCTAATATGGTATCATGACAAACCAATGCAAGGTATTTTATTCTTTAAACATAGGCTGTCTTCATGTGTGTGTGGATTTTTTCCTACTCATTTATTCTTGTATTTACTTAGTTCATATGACAGCTGATTTGCAGTATTTTGCTTGTCACTAAATTAAATCTGTGCAGATGAGAAAGAATCGGCTGAAATAGCTACGGCTAATGAATAGCTAATGCTGTTTACCATGTAATTATCTTGCCTGAAATAACAGGATTATGTACAGCAGTTGATAGGATAATTTGCCAGATATTATCCCTCTTTTTAAAGGTTTCATCTTAAATCATGTAAAATACATTCTGACAGCATCTTTAAGTTTCTAATTAACTTACAAAGAACTTTGGAAGTATCTTTTCTCACATGTCAATTTCCCATATTTTCTTCCAATTGCTACTTGCTTATTTCCTAGTAAAAGCACAGTGGTACTACCTTTTAATTTTTAGGAAAAATCACTCATGTGAGGAAACTATAGTTGTATCTGTGAATGAAGCCTGATGAAACATTTCAAATGGCTTCTTATAGTCCCCAAATAGTCAGACTTTACCTGCAGAAACTTTATTGAGAAGTTAACCTCTAATAATAATAATAAAAATACATTTTCTGTTTATATTTAATATCTCTACTACAGGCCCAACTCTGTTCCACGTTCTTCCTTTATTAAATGCTTACCAGTAAATTATCTGGGAATGAATAGGCTTTCAGAAAATTTGATATAATCTGATTACTGACATGAAGATAACTAGATAAGATTGACAAGGAAATTTTTATATTCTTGAAGAATTTTATTTGTTGTTTTGTTTTGTTTTGTGTTTTGCCACTTTAAGTAAAGTTTGGATTAGATACCAATCTAGGTATTCGTTGAAGATAAATGATTAACATATGACTTCTTCTGCTTTCAACAATGTGTTTTCCATATTAATGCTTCCAGTTTATTTCAGATGACCTTAGTACCTTCATTGATTTTAATGAAATTATACAAAATGTGATTTCTCCTTCTTTTTCTATGAATTTTATTCATTTCTTATATCTATCTGCCAAATAGGCTTAGTGTATAGGGACTCATTCTGAATGACATGAGGCAGGTTTGCTCACCCAGCAAACACTTTGATAGCTTTTGCTTTCAGCAGTTTAATTTTTCTTAATGCTTAAACCCATTCAATTTTTCAACCATGTTCTCATGCAGTCAGAAGACAAGAGAAGGAAGAGACATCACATCAGCAAACCATGCTCATTCAAAGGAAGTATGTATTTCTGTATTTTATAAAATAATGGCTCAGATGAGTACTACTTGGATACAAGTGGAACATCCTGATTTCTTTAACCTGCCAAGGAATCGCAATACTTTCCGTAACACCTAAAGTAAAAAATAGTTTTAAACAATCTAGCAAGAAGTTTTCTTTGTCATTTTGCTAAAATCCGAACAATGCCTTAGTACCAGAAAACACAGAAAAATGTATCATTTATTCAGCCTAAAATACTAATTAAGAAATGCATGATAAATGGCATGTATAATGGTTAGCAAATTTTACAAGGTACTTTTATTATTTTAAAAGTACTTTTATCCATGTATTTCCATAAGCTTTCCTATCATAATCTCCTCCTTTTTTTAGCTTACTGTAACTTCAATATTCTTTCACAGCTGATATTCTTTCTTCTCAAGAAGAGAAATGATTTGGGAAATGATGTGGAATAGGATTCTCCTGCTGCTTTCAATCCAAAAGATGTTATGGGGTGAAACTCGCCTGGGGGTCCCTGCTGCTCCATAATGTTCCAACAGCATTGCCAAAATGTTGCTCCTAACTAGCTATCTTATCTATTTCTTTGCCCACACAGGAAGTACTATTATTGCCTCTGGGTGACAGTTTCATAAAATAATAAGACTGCACCCTAAGACCTTCAGAAGACCATGATTAAGGAATTCATTCATTCAATCATCCATTATTTCTGACATTCACACACACATACAAACATATATACATTTATCATATACTCTCTCTCTTCTAGGGCTTATGTAAAATAAATGGTAACTTTTGTGATGCACTCAAAATGTAAATTTAGCCATGTAATTGGGGTAAGTTCTATTAACATTGGACAGGACACTTATATAACAAAATTTAAGAGGCCATAGTATAAGAATTACATGTTAGCATATATAATTAATGGTGCTGAGATACTTTTAATTATTTATGCAGGTGTATAGTAACAGTGAAAAATGTCTTCTTCACTAAGCCTTCCTTTGCTTTCCACTTTATTTAGACTCCCCTTGTCACCAAAGTTCCCAGCATTGTTTGAAAAGTATCTGATACTAATTCAACATTAGTTATTAACGCTAGCGCATTGTCCCTTATGGAAGTGACTGTATTTCAAAAAGAAATTTCTAATGGAAGATTGTCAGTATTGGGGGTACAATATTTTAGAGACCGGATGATCTACAAACTAAGCCACAAGAAACAACTTCTCCCATCCATGTAGAGGCCAGATGTAAGATTAATGTAAGCAAGTCTTTGCACAAAAGTAAATGAGCTCACAAAGAGAAAATTGAATGCCTATGAATATATCACTTAATGATAAAATTGAATCCAATTAGTTTGGCCCTAACTCACTTTTTCAGTTCACTAGTTTGCAGGCAATAAAAAGATCATGAACCTTAGAGTAAGATCAATTTTGCCTCTGCCACTTACTTGTTGGCTAGCTAGTTCCAAGAAGCTAACTGATGTCTCTTGCCTGTTTTCTCACATATTTGGCATCTATGGAACACACTCCAAATTCAAGACATCACCTGTTTCAATATAGAATGTTTTATTGGAGCATAATCATGTTTATTTATCTGGGCATTCTTTTCAACTGCTGTGTCCTACTACCACAGAGTTGAGTATTTGCTAGCTTGCAAGACCTAAAATACATACTGTTTGGTACTTTACAGGAAGTTTGTTCAACCCATCTCTAGAAGTTGCCCAATCCAAGGAGAATATCTCTTTTCTTGCAGAACTTGCCCTCCCTCCAGAATGTGTTGTTGATCATCACTTCTGTGTGGTACTTCCTATGGGTTTTGTTCTTTGACTCTACTCACTCCTGTGCACTTCCTACCCTCGTAACAGCTTTTTCTTTTTTTCATTTTCACCTACTTTTAAAATTTTGGTGATCTCCAAAATGACATCGTTAGATGCCCTAATTTTCAATCATTCATCATTTTATATAATTTTTTTCACCTATAAACACTAGAACAGTTCCTCATTGGCCCACACCTTCTTCTCTCATCAAAATTAATTCATTATAAAACAAAATTATCCCAAGGCTGTTTAAAAACTTTTTCCCATTTGATTATATTCCAAGTAACTAACCTAGAATTAGAATGCATGGAATGTTCAGTAAATATTTGTGGAACAAGTGTAGTAGATATCTAGTCTCACTCTCAGTCACCCTGTTGAAATTTATTAGACTTCTCTTTCTTCCCATTATGAGCTCTTATCAGACACCATAAGACCATAAGATAAATAAAAACATCCTAAACAAGTTGATACTCCCAACACATGAGTACTATAGGTATTATTAATGTTCTCACTCATGAGTTGATCAGATAAATACAGCAACATAACAATACATCATATGAAGGTGGAGTTAAAATGTTTTAATAATAAAAGAGAATAAAATAAATGATCATCATGGGACAACAGAAAGGAATTAAATAATATACATTTGGAATCATAAAAAAAGAAGAAACATTAATGAAACCAATTTACACCTTAGTTCCTCTATTTAATTATGGAAAAAAAGCACAACTCTCATAGCAATAATTGTTGGCTCTTTGACAGAAATGAACTATCAAATACATAGCAATGAAATAACTCAATCTCCACCCTCTTTTTGCCTATATACATGATCGCAGACCTCTATACCCTCATTTCTGAATAATTTTATATTGCCTTAAAGCATAACTGAAGATAGAAATTACGCTTCTTTTGATACATAAAGCAACTTTCACTTGAAAAACTGTCAGGAATGATTGCCAAATGCATAAAAGACCCCCTAGCAATTATGAAGAGACTAAATCTTAAAGCAAGACTGAGATATGGTTGAAGATTGCAGCTGGTATTTGAAATAAAATTGCCTTTCTTTGCTCTCCTTTTTTTAAAAAATAAATTCACAGAGCCTGGATTATGAGTGATATGCCTGTCTCAGAAACACCAGCCAGTTTGGAATTATAGCTTGCACTGCGGGTTTGTTTGCAAATAAAATAAAAGCAAGGAGAAAAGCAGAGACATAATTATGAAAGACACTAGAATGTGGAAAAGAGATTAAACCTTATTAAAATATCATTCCTAGGCATTAACAGCACTTCTATAATTAATAATATAACAGTTGACTGCACTAAGCACCATAACAGAAATTAAATTTTCATTTATGAACAGGAATAATGAAGTAATATAAAAAGATTGGGTTTGGAGTTTTCTGCTACCGATGATTAATAATTGCCTAAGGTCTTCACACAAAATTAAGACACACATTTGGCTGTAGAGAAATATAATTCATAGAATATGCAAACATTCTTTAACCCTAGACTGTGGTCATGACATGAAATGGTTGCAGTTTCCAATTCACCGTTTCTGGAGTCAGGCTTCCCTCTATTGCCTATGTTATGCTAGAGGAAAGTCAAAGTGTACTTTTCAGAGAAAAAAAATAAATCAATACAAATGGACAGAAACTTACGGTTTGTTTTGTTTTAAAAAGAAGCCCCTAGCAATATAAATATCCAGTGCATTGTTCTTATGGCAATTGATGAGAGACTTTTAACATTCATAAGATTTAGTTTTCAGAGAATAAGCAAGATGCATGGAATTTCTTTTAGCAATTATATAAAGACTGCTGTAGAGTTTTGCCCTTGTTTTATTTTCTAAGCGTTTTAAAAATAATATTATAGTGCTTTAGTCTTGTGTATGCAAAGTTGATAATATTTATACCATCATTACACAACTTAGCACTCTCAGGAACAAAAAGTTAAGAAAATATTGTTTTTATTTTATAACTGCAGTGCTTATTTTAGAAAGGAGAAATCAGTTTTTACCTATATAGAAGTTTAAGAATAAAGACTTTAACATAATTGTCACAAATTGTGACTCACCAAATGCAACTTGTAGATTTGGTTATCTCTTTTGGTTAAATTCAAACAACAGGTAAAGAGTCAAGAGTCACTCTGTGGTAGATGCCAAGCAGACACTTCAATGTGGCACATCCTCATATCTTCAGAGACCTTGTGTCTGACCTTTCCATCCCTGTTTTACAGGGAGAGAAAGTCAATCTAAAAGAGATTTAGTATCAAAGAATTTCAATCCAGATCACTTCAAATCCAGCATTTTTTTTTACTTTACTATATGATCCAATTAGTCCTCAATGCTCCTAAAAAAAAAACTGATGATGATAATTTCAGAAATGTAAACATATTATTTTACCTAGAAAGATAAACACACAAACACACATGCACATATACACACGTACATGGTCCCTTTGATTCTAGCTTACTAGAAAATATAGCACAAAAGGTTTTATCATGATTATTATGTTTCTTAGTCTCCTTTTTATGCTATCACAGAATACTTGAGACTGGATAATTTATAATGATCAGACATTTATTCTCACAATGCAGGCTTAGATCAAGGCACTATCAAGTTAAAACCTGTACTTTTGGCTTTGAAGAAGACACTATGAACTCTGTCCTCTGGAGAGGAGGAATATGTGTCCACATAGAGCAGAATGAGAGAGAAAGGGAGAGAGAAAGAAATTTTATAAAGCATAAACCAACAAGGACAAAGAAGATGAATCAGCTTTTTTGAAGACAAGTGTTGTACGAGTGAACGTTGAGCCTGGACTTTGCAGAGCGGATAAAATGGAAACCTCAATGTCTTCAGTGGGGCCATGATTATTGGTATCAAAGATCCAGCAAAATTCAGAAGTTGGGTACATCATGGATCACACAAAGACAAGATGAGAGCTGGGACAGAAAGGGATGTATTAGTTGAAAGTAAGGACATCAGGCAGTTTGGTTCCAACATCTCTTTCTACAATAGAACCTTTTCCTGAGACCTTAGTTTAGATTTAGTACTGTTAACTTAGCAATTAGTACCAAGTTAGAGTTAGGAGTGGAGATCAATGGCGAATACAACTTCAATACTTTGCCTCATCCAGGTCACTCAAAGCTAATTCTCAATGCTGTAGTGATGTGCAGTCCAAAACCATGTGCTGGAAACTTACCCTTCAAAGCAATAGTATTGAGAGGTGGACACTGATGAGAGGCATTTAGGTTATAAGGGTTCCTTCCTATTGAATGAATAATGATATTATTAAAGAATTTGTGGATACAGCCCTGCCCCTCTCCCCACTACTCTCTGTATCTCATGTGTTGAAAGCTTTCTAGTCCAGGAGGTGATAGAAGTTTTAAGAAGTAGAGCCTAGTGGAAGGAAGTTAAGTCACTGGGAACATGTCCCTGAAGGAGGTACCAGGAAGTGGTGCCTCTTGTTTCTCTCTTGGTTCCCAGGCTACCCGGAGGTGAACACATTGCTCCAACACATGCTCCTACTGTGATGGCCAAAAAGCAACAGACCAACCAACCTTGTACTAAACCTTCAGAATTATGAGGCAAAATAAATCTTTCCTTCTGTAACCTGATTATCTCAGGTATTTACAGGGAAGGAAGGGTAATAGTAGAGAAATCTGACAGACTCACCTCAACCAGACAATCAAAATTAAATTTAACATTATAATTAATTTGCTAGTCCATATTCTTAATATGATGTGGTAAAAATGAATTACATCTGTGGACTACCTCCCCCCCAAGGGCAAACATAATCCCAACCTAATAATGAGAAAAACATCAGAAAATTCCCAGTTGAGATACATTCTGCAAAATCAGTACCACTCAGAAGTGTGAAGATCATGAAAAACAAAGAAAGTCAGAGATAGTGTCAAAACCAAGAGGAGCCTCAGGAGACGATGACTAAATGTGGAATTTGGAACAGTGAAAGGAAAGTAGGTAAAACTAAGGTAATCTGGATAAAGCATATGCTTTAGTTAGTAAAAATGTATCAGCATCAGTTCATTAATTTTGATAAATATCATGTATGAATGCAAAATATTAATAGAAAAAAACTGGGTTGAGTTATATAGAAACACTCTGTGTTATCTTTGCAACTTCTCTATAAATCCAACCCTATTGGAAATAAAGTTTTTCTTAAAGGTCTTACACAAATGCCCATCTCAAGGCCCATGACCCTTAGCCATCAGCCTCTTCCAATGGAAAGAAAGGTCTTGTCATCAAATGATGTGAACGATGAATTATGTTGAAATCAACATTATTCATGCTCAGTATTAATACAAAATATTTAAAACTGTTATTCCAGCATTTTAGTGTTTTTGAAAAAACTTGAGGAACTGAATCTTTTCTCAACTCTAAATTCTACAAAATTTAAATACAGATTTAATATTTTTGATGAAAATTTAGTGTTTAAATTGAGATATGCTGTGAGTGTAATTAACACATTGGTTTTTGAATACTCTATGTGGAAAACAATTATAAAGGATTAAGGATTTTCTCAATCTGGGGTGGTTGTTGAGTGGTACTGTGCTTGCCTAATAAGTGTGAGGCCCTGGGTTTGATCCTTAGTATCACACAAAGAAAAAAAAAGTGATGCTTCAATGACACTATTTTGGATACTTTCTTTTTAATAAGTATTATTAAAATTAATTTCACCATTTTTTCTGCTTTTCTAACATTACAACTAGAAACATTTAAATTATATATGTGCCTTACTTTATTTTTGTAGTGGTGATTGTTGATCTAAAGCCCTATGCCCTAAAGTGAAAACCATAACTAGTTATGGCCAGCAACTACTGGAACATTTCCATTTCCTGCTCACACATTGAACATACTGATAAAAAATTAAAAGTTTTAATAATCCCTAAAAAAAATCACAAATATAAAATGTCTCCAACTTAACATGGCTTCTAGAACTAAGTCTGTGATTTGAAACTTCATCAGCATGGAAAAGCCAGGGCAAGAAAAAGAGCACATGGCTTCAAAGAAGGCTAAACAAAGGCCTGAGGTTTGTCCATCTGCCTAAGCTGTGTGTCTGCCTCTGTCATTCCCATTTTCCTTTTTCAGATATCAAACTGAAATAACACTGCCTTTTCCACTGTTGCACAAAATATAAATAATGCATATGATGTAGCTGGTACTTTGTAGACAAGCAATGGTAACCATTTTTACCAAGGTTAATCATAATTCACTCTTTATGAGCTACTTTTAAAATGAAACTCTGGCTATTTGGGAAAGAGTTAATATTATTTCTTGATGATAAAGTACACATTTTCAAGGGTGCTCTCTCTCAATATTTTCAAAAAAAAATATTTTGAAAAGTATTGGTTCTTTTATGAACTGGAGAAATGAGCAGCCAGCCCAGACAGCGTACTGCCTTTATAGCTAATTCAGTTCCTCTCATCTATAACAGAACACATGAAAAACAACAGAGAACTCCTGAAATCCCTACATGTTGACTACACAGATGACTCTTAGTATCTCTCTTTGTGCTATAAATACAGTGTGAAAATAATTACCACTGTTGCTTCAATATATTCAGTTGTTGAATAAAAGAGAATCAGGCTCTGAGAGAAATGGATTTTTTGGCAGTTAGGGTCTATATTATCAAACTAAAAATTAAATAGCAATTTCCCCACAAGCCAATCACACATTAGGGAGAGCATCACTGTTGTTAATTATGTAACAGGGAGAGAAGTACTTCCAAGAAGGATCTAACTGCTTCGTTCAAAATGAAAGTTTTAAATCACGTGAATTTAAAGCAGGTTCTTTTAGACTTGAAAGATACCAAAGTAGTTCTGAAGTTTTGATCCCACATAACTGCTGATACTCAAATGTTTGACTTGGAAATTAGAAGAGTGAAATGAAGGTCTACGGGTGATTTTATTTAAACCCACCATATTCATTTCACAATAGTAACTTCAGTGCCATTTTTTGCATTTATTTCTACTTTAAAATTCAAAAGAAGCAGCAATATTCCCTTTTTATGAGTAACATCAACTTCTGCATGGGTTTATGAAAATATTCCTTTAAAGGAACGTATGTCACATTTTTAGCTTAGTTCTTTAAGAGGAAAAAATGCAGGATTGAAAACACTGTTAGAAGTGCTAAGTGCATAACCTTAAAACATCATATAGATATACAGAATGGGAAATGCATTAAATATTTGTTAGTGAAATTGAGCCTGGTAACATGTTTTAAAATTTATTCATCCTTATTCAGTATTTTTATATCAACCTTTAAGAAGCTTTAGCTATTTTGACTGTTGACTGTATCATAATGCAAAAATGAGAATTTATAAAGCTTTTGCATAATTTTTGGTAACTATAAGAAATTAAACTTTAATTAAGAACCTGTGACATTAAGTTTGACATTTATGTCACACATATAGAATTTTCTTTTCAATACAATCATATCTAATCTCCAATGTTCAAATTACAAGATTTACTTGGGCTCAATTTTGAGCTTTGACTTTGGCCATTCCTCATTTGACTCTGCTCTGTCTCCTCCCTATGTGACAAATTTTTAACCTTTACATACATTTGCAAGTTTCATGATCCAAATAGTCTTTGTGAGATGCATATTTCACCAGTCTTTTATAATTTCTCAGTTGTAACTGTAAAGCAGATTACAATTAACCATCTCCCAGTTTGCTCAACAGTGTAAATGCTTGTTATTTTTGTTAATTATATAAAGCAGACTTTTTATGGCTTTGGCAAACAAGATACAGAGATGATAAACTAAGCATCAGAATGGGCCATAACATTTTTCTGTTAAATCAAGCTCCATTGCTGGCCTGAGAATACATGTATAATGTAGATTAGATATGTTTTTGAAAATATTATAACAACTTCAATGCATTTGCTTTCCTTTAATAAAAAATATGTGACAGATGTACTGAATTCAACTTGTAGCTACAGAAGATCACTGATCAGACTTCATTCCAAGTGTCCATAGGGTCAAAGTGTTTTCAGGGACAGATAAATGAAGCAGTATGCGGCAAGTCTTCAATAAAAACTCCTTTCTAATTTTTGATCAAGACGTTTTCATTGGCTCCATCCAGCAGTTGGTACGGTAAGGAGAATAATACTAGGAGAAACAGCACTGAAATTGCTGGAAATTTGATCCATGGGGATAGCAGAATAGGCCTTACATATATAAAGGATTTACGGACTTGATCAGAGCAGCTTCAGTTTGCCAACCATTTCTTAACCACTAACAAATTCAATCATTAGTGTTGAATCATCAAGTTCATTATTTCCATGGACAAACTAATGGAGAGATATTTGGAGGATAAACTTTCTAGTTTAACAAATTAATTCTGATCATTTGGATAATTTCCAGTCTTTCCATTCCCTTTGACTTGTGTTGACCAAGATTAAGTTATTCTTAGTTGCTTTGTGTTTGGGAGTGGGGAAATTAATTTAAAAGCAGTAATCATGCTATGCTGGTGCTCCAAATACTATTCAGAATGTTCTGGACCACTTTTTTTTTTTTTTTTTTTTTTTTTTTTAGAAAAAAAGAATTATCGCGTATAGCTTTATGTGACTAAATCACAGAAACATTTAAATCATCTTGTATTGTTTTGTTTTGTTTTGCAGTACTGGGAAATGAATCCAGGGCTTCACACATGCTAGACAAATTCTCTACCACTGAGCTACATTCCCCTTAACTCATCTTTTGGTGACTGACATAATATGATTTGCAGAGCACATGGAGAAAGGATATGAACAATATGAACCATAAAATATGCTTTCTTTCTAATCAGAAATTAATTGTCATAACCACTTTTGAAACTGTGGTTCCTCCCATCTAAGCCAATACACTACACCTATCCCAACCACTGAACATTATTTTAATTTACTTCTGCTGTAGGGTTAAGAGGTTTGTATTAATTTTGAATTAACCCACTGGCAAATAGCAGGTACAGAAATGTGGTTAAAGGCTAGAGAATATTAAATCCAAGGTCTGATAATGAACACCTTCTATTCTAATCATGAAAACTACCTTAGAACTTGACTAAGTTTTGTGATGAAAGGGGAATCACAGCTTCCGAACCCATCACTACTCTCTGACATACCTCATTAACTCAATAGTACTTCCACTGAAAGGGATTACTTCTATTAGTTCCAACTCACAAGATTACAGGCACTTGAAAGTATTATCAATAACCTATATATTTCTGGAATCATAATTTCCTCACCCAAATTACTGAGTATCACAGAGAATTACACTATATGTACAAAGCTACATTTTTCTATAATCTACAGATGATATATATATTTAAAAATCTATGTGTTATTTTGACTTATCCATTAGACAAAAATGAGGTAAAAGTCCTGTTTACATCTTTGTATAACTGCCCACAAAAATAAGATTTTTTATTTTGGAAAAACATTGTAACTGGTATCAATATTTTTTAAGAAAAAATAAATAGGATAAATTGCCTTTTGGAGCTTGTATGAATAAAAAGAGAAGAAAAGGAAAATGTTATTAATTTTCAGGCTAGGAATATCTTAGAATTTGAATTTATTCTTAACAAACAACTAATAATCTTCCTATGTCTGCAATTAAATTACACTGACTCATATTAATGTTATTGCTCCTTAAAAGGGTGGATGTGGGTGTATACACATGCATGTGTTTGTGTTTTCTTAGATTTTCTTACTAGAAAATGTCCAGCAGAAAGACAAGGCATGTCTACCTCTGCAAAGTGGCCCAAAGCTGACCTAACTTTGGTTTAAATGAGTTTAGAGGTCCCCCACAGTTTCATTGTCAACGAAGTAGTCCTTCTCTCTAAAAAGTCACTTTCCTGGGCTATTTTGATTTTGAATTGTCAGGTGTCAAGAAGGAATGAATAAGGTGAAATCACTTCCTCTCGCTAATGGAGAGGGCTTTTCAAAAGGAGTTGGAAATTTGCTGGGAAAGGATGGAAGAATGAGAGTGAAGACTGATATTGAAGCAAGCCAGTAGAACTTGGAGTGTGGCAAGGGGGGACTTTTCCTTAGGACTGTCAAAGCATTTATGTTTCTTAAAGTTTCTTCCAGTTTCATGTTTTATCTTCTTATATTAAAAGTCCCTCTGTCATTCTTAAAACTTCAGTCAAGTGTGCAATGCAGTTATAATCCTTGTGTCAACAGGATTATGGACAATGTGCTGTGAGGCTGTAAAAGGGAGTTTTGATGCAATTGTCCTGGTAGTAGCATCTTGTCAAGGAATCACTCTCATAATCGTAGGCCGTCATCAGCTCAGAGATGAAGAGCTGAAGTCAGAGCTGAGCCCAGCCAGAAAACAAGTCAAGTCAGGACTATATCACACGATATCGCACACTCCTCCTCAAGGAAGGAGGCCTTGGAGTGACAGACAGCAACCCAAGCAGGAAGGTAGAGCACTTATTAACCTATGGGAAAAGTGGTGCCTACAGGAGAAGGCAAGTGTTGTGTTCAGATGCTCCCTGATTTCATTCTTCCCCATTGATTACATTTTGGGGGGTTGATATCACTACGTGTGTGTGTGTGTGTGTGTGTGTGTGTGTGTGTGTGTGTGAACTATACACACATACATTCAGATTGCCAAGTAGAGAATCCAGGTAGATAATTTTCAGGGAGAAATGAGGAAATTGGACTGTAAATAACTTTGCTGTCCTGCTACATACTTTCTTTACTACCTTAACATGCTAATCATGAGAAAATGACCAGAGATTTTAGATATGTCAAGGCATACGCAGTATACTATGAATAGAAGAAGACTTTTTTGTAAAATAAAATTTGTTGCTTTCCATCTAGTTCACTTTAAAAAAATTTTTTTTTTCTTTTCTTTCTTTTTCCCCCATCTTTGATTATTGGCTAATGTATTAGCAAAGCACTACAATAATGAAATAGCAATATTCATTTACAAATCTCACTGAGATGCCCTGAGTGAACCCAAGCAGCACAAAATAATTTATATTTGGAATGCTGATTGCCTAATCAGACTCATAAATATGACTGAATTTTAATCAATTAGGTTTATTTGAATCATGAGCCATTTAGAAATCCTTCTTCTGATATAAAGTGCAAGATCAAATAACAGTTCACAGATTAGGAGTTTTCCAAATAAAACTCACTGGATCACACAAACAATGAAGATAGATATAATGAAAAGCAATACAGTAAGTCATGTTCTATCTCTAAAAGCAATTTATTCTGATATGATAAGTTATAAGATGTGGAAAAGATAATTAACTAGGCTGCTCTGAGTAAAAAATGTTCACATTCTTGTCAGTTCTGTCCAGTGGAAGCTGGCAATTGCAATTTAATTTCCTAATTAATGCACACTGTACGTACATTGGATTAAAATGCAATGAGTGTAAGTGTTCTATGAAACATTTATGTGACTGATCTAATTGGCCACTTGTGTACCAATTAAACACAGCTTAATATTCTTGGAATAATTACAGCAAATACAGCTTTCAGCACATTTCTGGCCTTAGTGAAAATAACAAAACTACTCAAAGAGATACAAAAACAAACTACTTGTCTGGGAACAAAACAAGGAGCCTGAAGAGGAAAAGAAAGAACCAGAGGAGGGATCAGAGGAAGTTGAGAGGTATGCTGAAGAAGAAATATAGGCTTTGGAGGCTGGGGTTGAGTTTCCTGTATTAAAAGCAGGACCACTCACTCAAAGGAGCTAACTGGACCCAGGAGAAAGAACAGCAGGCTTTCAGCTCAGGCAACATAAACTCAGTGGCACACTGACTGCTGAAAGAAGCTGAAGTTTGGGCACTTGAAAATTCCCCAGATCAAGTTCAATTAAAACACACACACAGGGCTGGGGATGTGGTTCAAGCGGTAGCGCGCTCGCCTGGCATGCGTGCGTCTGGTTCGATCCTCAGCACCACATACCAACAAAGATGTTGTGTCCGCTGAGAACTAAAAAATAAATATTAAAAATTCTCTCTCTCTCTCTCTCTCTCTCTCTCTCTCTCTCTCTCTCTTGCTCTCTCTCTCTCACTCTCTCTAAAAAAAATAAAAAATAAAATAAAACACACACACACACACCCATATAGATGCCTTGAATATGCATGATTTCATGCATGTGTGCATGTGCATGCTGTGTGTAACAGACACATGTAGAATTAAAACACCATGAATGAGAATCAGAAAGGGGGAAGAAACTACAGACTTAGTATCCCCTGGCCATAGGTGTTAGATGCATATCAGCAACAGACTATAAAATAACAATGTCTAAAATATCCAAGAAGAGAAAAGATGAAATTTGAAAATGATCCACTAAGAAGGGATTATCAAAACTGACCAAGCAGATTTTTAAAAATCACAAACATAAAAGCAGAAGTTTTAGAAATGAAAACGTAGTCATTGACAGTGAACTAAACAGCACACAGCAGCTGAAAATAAAAATGATGAATTGGAAATCAATCTGAAGAAATCACACTAAATTCACACAGAGAATAAAAGTGAGCCCATTAATTTAATACACACAATCTGCAAATCCTACAGAACTTCGTGAGAAATAGTGAAAGGTTGGAAGCTCCTTCTAAGTCCAGGAGCAGAGTAGGCTTACTACCTTCTCTTCAATTCAACACTGAAGAGCTGGTTCTCCGGTGGCAGGAGAGAGAAGAAAGAAAGCGTGCAAAGGATTGAAAAGAAGAAATAGCTATAGATGGTGACTAGCTCCAAGACAATCCAACAACTCTATAGATAGCTTATTAAAATTAACATAAAGCTTAGCAAGATGATTCAACTAAAAGTGTGCAAAATCAATTTCATTTCCTTATATAAAAAATAGATATTTATAAATAGAATTCAAAATTATGACATTTATGATAGTATGAAATAGCAGGATATATTTGTTTATATATGATGGAAGTTCATTGATATGTATTGAATAAAAGTAAAATCTACAGAGAAATACATTCTGTTCATTTTAAAGGGAAAAAATCATTTTCTTAAAAATATGACTGGCCCTATAATACTATATATTGATTTAACAGCAATTCCAGTGAAATTTGATATGGCGGGGGGTTTCCAAGAAAATTAACATGCTGAATATTAAAACTAATATTAAAGAGAGAATTGCAATAGCCAAAATATTTTTATAGAGGATATATAAGGATAAGATAATAATCCAAATTTATTAACCACACGACATAGTAGCATCATTTTGGTGCAAGGATTTTTTTTTTTTTAATGAAGCAATGAAACAAAATTTAGGCCAAAAACAATCAAAGAAATAGTTTATTTGCTTTTGTTTCTATGTTTGAAAGTTCTGTCTTCAGGTCTTGCTTAAATGTCATAAGGACTCTTCCTTGCAGAACCTATCAAAATTTCCATCATCAAATAGATACAATACTTTTAGATAACAGCATATTAAGGTTATTTAGATATGTCATAATAATCAATGAGAGCTTCACTGTGAAATTTATTTGAAATATAATATGATATTTATATAATGAAAGTAAAGTTGAAAACCATGCCCAACAGTAATAATAATTTGTAAACCTTTCCTTTAAAATAGAAATCAACGTATTTTAATATGTCAATCCCAGGTTGTATTTCAAACACTCCAATTTGTTCAGGTCTGTTTTTCTTCTCTTTATTCATTATTCTCATTTCTTATCTTGCATACACAGTTTAGTTTTACTTCACCAGTAGAATAGTTTGGTTCTTCCCTCTCAACTTACCCAAATCCAATCCTTCTATCTTGACTTTCAGAGGTCACTCCTTAATCTCCAACTCTGAATAAATTTCATGTCCACAACAAGTCTGGGACTGAGAGAGCTGTTCCCTAGCCTTACTACAGCCTTGAGTGCCACTTTACACTACATTTAAAGTCATCAATTGCTTCTGTCCTATTTAGTTTCTGTATTCCTGGCATATACCTAGATGTTTCCAACTGAATTTGTTAGTAAGTGCTTTAGAATCCTAGTTTTGCTTCCTGATTTATTTTGCCTCTTCCCCATTCATTATTTTTCCTGTTCCTCAAGTCTGGCCCTTGAGATTTTATCACTTTGCTTATTCAACTAACATGTGCATATGTAATTATTCAAAGTAAGCTCTCAGTGATTGCCTGTTGAGTGGATGAATGAGTGAATATTTGTTCTGACCTCCAAATTTATAGGCAGGAGGTCAGAAAAAAAAATCATATGTTCTGCTTATTTTTCTCTGTACCCAGCACAGTCCTGAGTATATAAGAAATACTCCTATAGATTGTTAGAATAATATTATAGATTCTATATGTGTTGACGAGTGAATGTATTTGTAGGAGACAGAGAGTGTGTGAAAGACAAAGGCAGGAGGAATTACCTCTGGAGAAGTTAGTATCATGTTCAAATTGACAAACTTTCTTATAGAAGATTAATTTATGGCATATTGTGATTTCACTTACATGAAAAAGTATTTAACTCATAACAATTAAGTTTAAACTTAACTTTTGAACATCAGTAGTCTTTGAGTCTAATTTATTTCCTATACCATGACTTTTATTAAGATGTGTATTTCCAAATAACATCTCTTATAAACTTTCAGATTTGATCTTTTGTTAACTGTTTGAAAATTAAACCTTCAAGTAATTGGATATTGTATTCAAATGTTTTATTTTCTGTATAAATGAGTTAGATTTTCTATAGGAGAAAGCTTGATATGGTTTGGATGTGAGATATGCCCCAAAAGCTCACATGTGAGACAGTACAAGAAGGTTCAGAGGAGAAATGATTTGGTTGTAACAGTCTTAACCCAATCAGTGATTTATTCCCCTGATAGGGATTAAATCATGGTAACTAAAGTGGAAAGGTGTGGCTGGGAGAGGTAGGAATTGGGGGGTGGCTTTGGTTATATATTTGTATCCTGAAAGTGGACTCTTTCTTTGCTTCCTGTTAGGAGCTTCCTGCTGCCACACTCTCCTGCCATGATGTTCTTCCTCACTTGGAGCCTCAGGGAATGGAGCCAGCTTTCCATGGACTGAGACCTCTGAAACCATAGCCTCAAATAAACTCTTCCTCCTCTTCACTTGTGCTGGTCAGATCCTTTAGTCACAGCAGTGAAAAAGCTGACTAAAACAAAACACTTCTCAGACAAGTCAGTAAAATGCACAAAAGAAGGACATGTCACAAATAATTTTACAGAACTATATTAACACTTCAAGTTTCAAGAAGTGAATCAAGGTGTCTCAACTTTGCTACAGTGACAATGATGTCAGATCTGCTTCTATCCAGATCTGACAGCACACAAGCCCTGGTCAACAGGTCAAACCTCCCCATGTCAACATGGAGAGGCCCCTGGAAGGAAAATTAGAGCTCTTCTTCTTCACTTTCCTCTCTATGTCAAAATTGAACTTGAGAATTTCAAAGCCTAGACTTCCCCCTTGCAAAGCCAACCGTAACCTAAGAACTCCCAGAACTATGCATTGTCCCAGGAGTGATGGTGCACAATGACAGAGTTGAGAGAAGAAGTGAGCACATACACAAATACAGCAAAGGAAGAGTCAGAGTCATCCTTGCTAGTCATTTGCTGCCTTTGGCAAGTCTAGAATCCTTGTGTATTTCCAGTGTATGAGACAAAGTAGGCAGCCAGTGTATTTCTTGAATGAAAGAAAGCCTTACAATAATCAGAAGTTTGAGTAAGAATAAGATGTAAATGCAAATAGTCCATGGTCAGAGCTTGGTGGGGAAAAAGGGTAATGAGTTAGGTGGCACTCATTTTTCATCCAATACTGTCGGTAGTGAGTGACGATGGGTAGTTGCTGTACTAAACAAGAAGAACATGAAAACATAAGTAGTTTCTATTTTGGCATAAACTTCTTATTACTTTCCAGTTGGTTAGTCAAATGCCCTACATCCCTTTTCTTAACATCTTCTTGAACACATTGTATTTTTCACATTTAATAGTGTCAAGACTTTTCACAGTAGGGTTTACATTTGATTTTGTCACACAATAGACAATTCCTAAGGCAACCTATAATTCCAATCCATTAGGCTAATGGATTGCAGCTGCTGTGAGCAGTGGGCATATCATCTTTAGATAATAAAGTCTAGTAAGACTTAGAATATAAAAATAAATAAACTGAAAAATGACTATATTTAGCTATCAGAGATGGTTACTTTCTTTTTTTTCCTTGTAAAACCTAGTAAATAAGCAGTTGATTGAACTTTTAGAAATACATATAAATACATATGAATAATCGCCTTATAAAATATTGACAAAGTTCTAAGAGTGATAAATTTTCACTTGAGAAGTCTTGAGAGAAGACTTAATCGATATTCTTTATTCTCTTTCAATTTCTATTTTTAAAAACATTATTGTAGTATGTCTTAGCTTATTTATCATATCATTCATCATTATAGATTTTTTTTCAAGTAGATATTATCATCTCTTACTATAAGAACCTGCTCATGGGGAAAACAGAACTATGATAGAAGAACATAAAGAATCACTGAAGGGACTTGTTTTTTTTTTAATTTTAATTTTTAATTTCTCTGAGTAATTCTTCTGAATTGCATGAAAGCAAGTAAGTTTCATTAAATCAGTTTTGTGAAGTTAAAAAAGGAAACTTTATGCTGTTAAGACACACCTGGCTTCTCAGAACACTGAAATTCCACCTCTTGGAGAAGGTAGCAGAGGAAATGAACACAAAACCCACCTGGCCTCACTAACTAATGAACAGTTCCTTGTGTAACTAGCAGTCTCTGTTTTGTCTGTCACCTACAGTTGAACCTGAACTCCTTCAAAAAATATTCTTTCTTCTGTTTCCATAAAACAGGGTTGCTACAGAGATACAGAAAAAAACATTGCATATCATTAAGATCTGTCTCTTCATGGTTAACCAATGCACAAATCATTCCTGGTGTTCATTCTGAAAGGTATTTCTCTAAGAGTAATTTTCTTCATACTTCATCAATGTCAGTATATACTTTATTTATATGGAAGAAATGGAGATTGCTTAAAAAAATGTGGCTATAGAAGTAAAGAAAGGGGTGGGGGGAGAAAAGGACCCAGGGGGAGGGGGGAGAAAAGGAGACTGGAGGGAAAGAAAGAAGTAGTGAGATAAAAGGGAGTAGCAGAGGGACAAAATTGCTCTCCTGAGGAAGGACCATAGGAGGCCATGCATGATTTTGATGCAAGACTCATTTACATATAGACTCCAGCCTGGAGCAGTGAGGAAAGATGAAAGAAGGTAGGATTAATAAAACCTTAGAAATGAAGCCTTAGAGGCATGTGTCTTTCATTAGGATGGAGCAGATGTCATCTACACAAGTTCAATGTGAGTCGTGTATTTACATAGCAAAAATAGATGTTGAAACACCATGAATCTGAGTGACCTGCTTCTCACCAGCTTAGGAATGTATACTTTTTGCACCAAGTGAGGCTCATGAGGAGAAAGAGGATCACAGAAATGCTTCCACCACAATCCCCTGAGGTGGACAATTCTGGGGGAGTCATAAGAACCCGGGATGCCTCTCAAATTCTGCTAGGTGTGGCTGGATCATCTTCCCCCTACAGACAGTTACCGAGTGACCAACACATTTGGTGAAGTTATGTTTGTTCCAGGTGAAAGAAGATAAGCAACTTGGGAAGGCAAGCTCAGGTCAAATCACCATGGCCCCTCCCTGGCTAGTGAGCAGGTGACCCACACAGGGAACTTTGACTGCATAAACTCTTGGATGTGAAGCAAGCTGGGCCACCATATTCTCTTGGTAAGACATCAGAAGTAAATTTGACGTTGGTGAAAAAATTTCTGGAGAAAGAAACCAATGAAAAGGGACCTTATTTATACTTTTCCCTGGGTGTATCCCTGGTATTATATACCAACAAAAAATACCTGCAAGTGGCTGAACAGAAAAGACCCATAGCATACCTCCAACTTCTCCCAAGGACAAATGATCCCAAGGCACAGGCAAAAAGGGTGGACACTTGATAGGAAAGGATTTAAGGTCAGAGTGGCTTAACTTATACCTGGCCCTCCTTACTTTGCAGTGAATGTACAGTTACTGTAAGCTGGTGCATGGTCACTAGCAGAAATGACTTATGATGAAGGAATCAATATCCACCCACGCAGAGTGATGACTACATCCATCACTGAGTATAGCTGGAAGAGCCGAGTGCATGTTCAACTCCACAGTGATGTTGACCCTTTCACCTTCTCACTAGGAATCTGTTGGGATAACACATGGGTTTTTTGCTTTGTGTTTTGTTTGTTTGTTTGTTTGTTTGTTTTAATTTGTTTTTTTTTTAATTTTTAAAATAACATACATCAGGAACATGGAGCTTTCTCTCAATGAGAGACAGGGCTGTCAAAGCACATAGAATTGCTTGAAACTGGACTGAGATTTTAAAACTTTTATCTAAACACTTTGACAACCCAGAGAAATATTTATTGTCAATCATGAATCTTTCTTTCAAATTCTCTTCAACATCACAAATAAAGAAAAATTTTATTCAGCAGGTTTCTGGAAAAATCTAATTCCCATATTATTAATTAAACATTTGTGATTGTGTATGTAGCAGCTAACTTTGCCTAAAAGCCTTTTTATTTTAATATAACTAATATCCATAACTATTGACATAATCCCTAAAAATAGCTTAAGCATTTCAATGAAATTTGAATTTTCAACACCCTACTTGATCCACTTATCTCTCTATGTGAGTCTATTTATAGCACAAAAGTAAAATTTCAATAGCGGTTAGCACTGAAGCTGATAAAATGATAAATCTGTGAAAATTGACTTTTAGATTTTAGTAAAGAATCATCAAGGATACATTTAATAAAAGTCAAGAATTCTTTTCATAGTATATATAATTATAGAGCTAGGTTATTTTGAAGTGAATCTATTACAAATATTGCTTTTTCATTATATTCAAAATTAAAATGATTAAATGATAAAGTCAATGTATATACCACACATTAACACTATTTATGATATTTAAGTTATATTATCATCAAATTCATCATAACAATAATAGAATACCATAGAAAAATATTTTGTTTCAAGTATATTCTACATTTCTCATAGAATACTTTGAATTTCTTGTTAATATATTCTTTTCTTAAATATAACCAAACCATTAGTAGGAAATGATTTTTCAAAGCAATGAAACCAAATTTTTTTAAAAAAATGTTTTTTAGTTACTGATGGTCATTTATTTTACTTTGCTTATTTTTATGTGGTGCTGGGAATTGAACACAGTACCTCACATGTACAAGGAAAGTGTTCTACCACTGAGCTACAACTTCAGCCCTGATGAAACCAAATTTAAAGATCCTTTTTTGACTAGGGTATAGCTCAACGGTAGCATGCTTGCCTCTCCTGCGTAAGACCCTGGGTTTGATACCTAGCACCACAAAAAACAACAATAATAATAATAATGATAAAATAATATAAAAAATACTTCTACAAACATGAGTTTATACTCTAACCTGGATCTTCAGTGAAGCTTTCTGCACTTACACAAAATTAAAAATCATCTTGCAGTCTCATATAGTCAAATGACTCTAGAGCCTTTTAACACTTAAAAAAATGTTCCTTACTGAAAAAGGATATTAAGGGCAGGGCGTGGTGGTGCATACCTATAAGCTCACAGACTTGGGAGGCTCAGGCAGGAGGATCACAAGTTTGAGGCCAGCGTCAAGAACTTCACATGACCTTATCTCACAATAAAAATTTAAAAGGGCTGAGGAAAAAATCTACTATATATATATATATATATATATATATATATATACACACACACACACACACACACACACACACATGTATTTATGTATTCAGATGTGTATATGCATATAGATATATCCCATGCATATGTGACAATAAGAAAATAATAGCAACAGTAAAATAGAATGTTCATAATAATACAGTGTGATATAAGTTGTGAGAATGGTCTCTCTTCCTCATGAAATATCTTATTACATTGTACCCATGGTTCTTGTGGTGATGTGGAAGATAATGCCTACATGATGAGAGGAATGGGGTGGTGAGTTGGTACTGTGATGTAGGACTAGGCTACCGAGTAACTGAATGCAAACAGTGAAAGACTCTAAAATCATTTCTTCTGAGAAAAATGCTAATGACAGAAAGAGGAGACAGTCACCTGTGAATAAAATTGTTCAGAAACCACTTTGAAACCCCTTCAGCATTCTCTGAAATCCTCTGTTTTTAACATGGAAAAGGTAGACTCCATTGGTGTTGTGTTCTAGTAGTATTTTTTGGCTTAATTAGAAGACACAAACTATTACAATAGTTAAACATCTATTGAACTGGTCATCTTTAGTAAGCTTAGAGTAAGATCTTCATGAAAGCACACATGTACAAATCTTCATTTAAATATATACCATTAGAAGTATTTCACATGATTTTGAGTGAGTCTGATTTTTCTCTCTCACACCTTTGTGAACTTCCCATTCCTTCTTATATCGTTTAATTCAAGCATTCAGGAATTAGGGCATAGTATAAAATCAACTAGTAGCTGTTAAAAGTAAACTTCATTTCTCAAGTACATATCTTAGGCACACCAAAATCTGCCCAAGTTGTACTAGGCTATCTTTAGAAAATACCTATATGTACAGGCTACTATAGTATTCAACATGGGTATTACTGACCACTGGCTGAATAATGAGATGAAAGGTTTTGGGTATATATTATGTGTATCCACATGAACATTTATTTTAACTGAAAATAAAGTTCCTGAGAAGAGAGGTAGGACTTCTATTTGTAGAACCTTTATGATTCCTTATTGAAAACCAACTCTTAAATAAATGTGTTCTTTTGCTAGGCATGGTGGCCCACACCTCTAATCACAAACCAAGGCTGAGTGAGAAAGGAAGATCACAAGTTCAAGACCAGCCTTGACAACTTAACAAGACCCTATCTCCAAATAAAAACTGGAAAAAGGCTTTCAGTGTAGATCAGTGATAGAGCACCTCTAGGTTATATCCCCAGTACCAAAAAGCAAAACAAAATGTGTTTTAAATGTGCTCGACTAATTTGGAGACAGAGGTAAAGTTTTCAATATCATTTTTTTCATGTGAATATACAAAAATGTTCCTTTGGAATTATATCCTAACAGAAATTATTGGTAATTAAAATATGTCTGACATGAAAATAAAGACTTTCAAAATGCAATTATTTTTTTTCCTTGTAGCCTCTGGTTGTAACAATTTATGTAGAGCTATTAGAACAATCCAGTCCTCTCCAAATATAGTCATCCATTATATTGAGGGAGGACAGCACCTTCTAGTGGAATCTATAAATAAATGTATTTCTCAGGCTTGCAGCTAAGATAATGTAACATTTTGAAATGTCTTTGTCCCTAGATTCCCTGCCAATGGGATGCTCCCTGCTGTTCAAGTTATCATACTCCCCACCTCCTTTCATAAGTTATCAGGCAGACTTGGCATGAAGGTGACAACTTAAGCTAAAAATCTGTCAAAACAAAAGAATAGCTAACAGGCATCTCTAAGGCTGATGTAAAATTGGAACATGTGCCAACCAGAATGAAATGTATGCTATATGGATGCTTGTTCGGAAAAGAAGTACATCTGTGTTTACTGCTGAACTGAACTTGTATTTCTGCACAACTATTTATTTTCCGGGTATAATGCAAGGTTCTTTGGATCTATAGGTAAAGACAATCCCTGTCCTCAAGGACATTAAGGTAAATAGCTAGCCAACATTATTGTGCATTCAATGTTCTTGGCACTCTTCCAAAGAATGTTACATTCGGTACTCTCGACATATGCATATGTTACAATAAGTAACAGAAATAGTAAAATAGAATGATTATTAAAGTTATGTAAAGGAACATTTTTGTATATTCACATGAAAAAATTGATATTGAAAACTTTACCTCTGTCTCCAAATTAATAAAGCACATTTAAAACAGTGGGGGAGTCACATTCTGGGTGGATTGGAGATTTCTTCATGTTACTCAAAAATGGTGTGTATTTAAAATTTATGAATTGTCTATTTCTGGAATTATCCATTTAGTATTATCAGACCATGTGATTGACCACAAGTATTGAAACTATGGAAAACAAAATCATAGATTAGGGGAGACTACCATATGAACTATTATTAAGGTAATTGATCATGATCAATGTTGTGTGATAGGTGAATAATTATACACACTTTATAAATGAGAAAACTGAGGTTTAGAAAGCAGCTTTAGAGGATCACATGGATAGGTATCAGGAGGTGTTACTGGATCCCAACTCCAGGCAGACTAATCCAGAGTCTCCACTCTTTACTCTCCCATGCTGCCTCTGCTTCACCATTGTTAAGGAGAAACACATGTATGTGCACAATTTCAATTGTGTGATATAATTGCTAAGAAAACAAAATAGAATATTTGTAGTTGTGATAAATACAAGGTGAACATACAGAAAAATGTGTTGGGAAGGGATGCTCACACATGGTGATGTTTCAGCAAGAACTTAAATGATCCAAGAGTTCCTTCAATGGGTAAAACAGAAAGCATGGACATCCCAAGCAAACAGAAGAGTATCTGCAATGGTGTTGAATATTTTGAAAATCAAAATCATGCCCTAAATTAACTACACTTGAGATTTCATTCATTCCAGAAAAAGCAGTAAGGGAAATATTTTAAATAATCACTGTTGTTATTTGTTCTGCATTGAGCGGAAAGATGAATTTTTCTCCATGAGACAATGATTAAAATTTGTCTCTTTTGATCAGAAACCCCCGAAACACAAAACAACCAGGTTAACAAAACAAAGAATATTCTTTCTTACTAATGAGTTGAATTAAAATTATTCAGGTTGACCCACTGCCTGTGTCCACTGTCGTTCAATACTACAACTTCCATGAATAAGCCCCACTCTCCAGCTAACATTTGCCAAACCTGAATCCCACATTAATTTTACACCAAGAGTGGAATCTAAAGAAATAAGATATTGAACATTTACCTAGTTCTTTTAATCACATCTCTTTGAAACTGGATCCCTTAAAGATCAACTAAAATAAAATTTACATATGAATATCATCAGACAGCTCTTTGGAATATAAGAGCTAATGAACTTGCTGTAGGTTGAAGGGCATATTGCTATAATTCATTCCTAAAGTGACTTGACACTCTGTTCAACTTGAAAATGCCAAAAGCTAATCCAGAAACGTGACTTTTAGATAGAGAACCTAGAGAAGGATGTCAGAAACTCGAATGTCATTGTATCATAGTATTGTACAAAATATTCTGAGGGCCCAGCAATATAGAAATTGATAAATAAAATGTAGATCTCCTAGTTAGTTAAATGATTCAAAATTTAAAACAAATCTATATGCATCAATATAAATAAATAAGGTGTAATATCTAGCAAAAAACAATCAACTTTCAATCTGAAGGCATTTATATGAACTAAAAAGGCTATTTATTGTTTATGGATACGTATTATTTTTATATGTATGTATATAGACATATATGTATATATACACATACCTATAAAACACAATTATACATATAGCTGCCTTAAAATATAAGAAGGTAGAATGTGATGGTTTTAGTCTGCTTTTTCACTGTTGAGACCAAAAGACCTGACAAGAACAATTTTAGAGGAGCAAACATTTATTTGGGGATCATGGTTTCAGAGTCTATGTTCAGAGATGGCTGACTTTGTTGCTTTGAGCCTGAGGTGAGACAGCACATCAGGGTGGAAGAGCAAAACATCTCAGAACCTGGAACGAGGAAGCAGAGAGAGAGTTCCTCTCACCACAGACAAAACATAAATAAAAGTGTACAATCCCATCAACCCACCTCCTATACCCTACCTTCCTACAATTACCATCCTGTTAACCTTATCAGAGGACTCATGCTCTGATTAGGTTAAGGCTCTCATAACCCAATCATTTCACCTCTGAATTTTCTTGCATTATATCACACCTGAGCTTTTATGGGACATTTCATAACAACGATGACAAATACCAGTTTAAAACAATTATGTTTCTAGAGAAGGAAGAGAGGAAATCTGATATGGGAGAGAAGCAAAGAGAATTTAACCTATGATGTTTTATTTCTTTTCTTCACATTTTAAATTTTTAATTGACAAAATTATATGTTTGTTGTGTATAACATGTTTTAAAATATGTATCCATGGTGATTGGCTAAATCAAGCTAGTTAATATATGCATCACTTTATATATTTATCATTATTTTTGTAATAAGAACACTTAACTCCTCTGACAATTTTCAAGAATACAGTACTTTGTTATTAGTTACAGTTACCATATTGTATGATAGATCTCTCCAACTTTTTCCTCCTAACTGAAACATTGTATACATCAACCAACATCTCCCCAAACTCCCCACCTATATCCCAGCCCCTGGTAATCATATAGTGTTTCATTTCTTATAGATTTATTCTAAAGCAAATGTGACCAAGTATTATTATTGATCAGGAGTTTTTCATAGGTGTCTGTTCATTATTTTCTATAGTTGTCTTCAGACTTACAAGGTAAAGAGGCATATTCCAGTTTGAGGATAATGTTGGAGGCATGGGATGGAGGGCTTGTGTTGCTAACATCCATAGTTATCTCTCCTCTTCGAATTCACATTCAGTTGTCCTGTATATGAAAGCCCTGCACTGAAGTGAACCAATGTATCTTTTTCTTTCTTTTAATTTAATTTCCTAAAGAATTGTATGTAGTGAAAAGGTAGATATTACTATTCTTTACATTTGCTAAAGCCAGTACTTATAAAATTAGGCGACTCTACAACATGCACACACCAGATAGGGAAAACTATGGATTAAGTTCAGAACTAGCCAATTTCCTAGTTGATTATGATGCATTTGCTGTAGAAGTAGCTATTTCAAAAAGCGGCAGCACCAGAAAACAGTAGTAGCTTTAGTTCTTACAGCAGCCTTGTTATCACTCATCATAAACACAGCTATGAGGCAAATAGACTATTGTAGAGTCCATCCAGCTCTTTTGTGTCACATAGTTACAAATGCACAAGAATTCAAATGGTCCATCGTGATTATCTCCTGGTGGCTTTTTCTAGTTAGTATTACAAAGATCAAGAATCTATTCTGACCATGGTATGAAGCAATTGATTATTTTGTACTTCAGAGGACAGAGCCAAAATAGAATTTAAAAATGGCAACTATGACATGTACTAAGAGAACAATGATCATATACGGAAGCCATGTGGTAGCTCTGTTGCCATTCAAACAGATGGAAGACCTACAGTGAAGTTATTTATTTTTCCTTTTAAAAAATTAGCTAAAGTAATTCATGTTCTTTTTTTTCTGCCTGATTTGTGTTTTGTGTACAATTAAGTATTTAAAAAAACTATTTTTCTGTTGGGTAAAATTCAGCACTGTGTGTATTGATTTCCTTTGAAGTCACTGCAATTGTCTAAGCCATTTCAAGTTTTTATAGCTCTATAATGTCCACTTTAAATGACCAAATGAGAGTAAGGATCCTAGGCAAATATAATCATAAAGGTTTACACCAATAATATAATAAACTTTTCCTTTAGGAGAATTCTCTAAAATTGCCTTTCTATTATATACGGCAGGCAACATAAATGCTATAACAATGATATTAATTTCCCTAGGACATTCAGACTATTTGCCTAGAATTTTATGGTTGGCCATGTTACTAAATATTCAGTAATAGAAGTCTGCATAGTATTCCCCAAATTTACTATTTTAAGTGGTTCATTACCACCTATTTTGTCAGCTTTTGCCTGTGTACCCTGCAGTGATAGTCTAAGAACAGATAGAAAATGAAAGCAATAGAGAGATTCATGGTTCATATATTTTAATTATTTGAATGTAAGTTACAGCTGCCCCTACAAATTTATAGAGAGATGGCCTCAGTACTGTAAAGGAACTTCAGATAAACATCAAGAGGAATCCAACTGTTGGACATTTGCTGTTTTCAAAATGGGCACATTTCTATTGACTTCCTACCTTCTAACACTGAGTAAATGCATCATCTCCGTGACTCTTTACAACCTGGGTGAAGGCCACCGTAGTAAAGGCTCTAGCAGAACTGGCATGTGGTTGGGAACAGCCTGTGTGGGCCCTCATATATTCCCAGCTCATCTGTCAGAAGAGGATGCATGTGATGCTGTGGCCAGATGAACTTTTGAGCAACCATAATCATCTTGGATTCTACTGCACTTTTCTTGCCTATACCAGAAAAAAAATTAAGATCTCTAGATATATTAGAAGATATTTCTTTTCCTATATTTCTTAACACTGGTGGTTTTTTTTTGTTGTTGTTGTTGTTTTGTCCTCAAATATCTGGTTACAGTCGTTTGATCAGACCACCCAAACAGTTCTGTCTCCATTCCTAGGGGAATGGCAAAGTAACATTTTTTGATAAGTGACTACCATGTAGATGTGTTCTATCAAGCAGCAAAAGTATACTCCAGATCAAAACTTTTCTTCAGGAATTTTTTTTCCTATTTACTGTGTCTTTAAACACTGGGGAGAAGACTATGGTCTATATAATATGTCATATCAGAGTTTACTCAGATTTAAGTTACTGAATCCTCAAATCAGAATTCCCTAATCTATCTTCAGTCACATTTTAAATATTCAAAAAAATTTACAATTTTAAAAATTATTTTACCAAATGGGCATAGGATACTCCTCATTTGGGCTTAATGCTTAATTAAATTCATATTTGGGTGATAAAAGAAAGCAAATGATACCTCATTTTAGATTTTTTCCTTCTTTAATTCGCTATTAAATTTACCTTGTTTTGCTGCCTAGTTAGAGACTAACATATTTCTTTTCAAAGACATCCATAATAAAATTCTGGGATTCATAATTAGGTTAAGATTCAAAAGCAATGTTGCCTTGGGGGAAATTTTTGTCTTCCTTTTTAAAATGGAGCATTATCCAACAGAGAGAAGAGCTTCCTTGAAAAAATACCTATCAAGGCTTTTCTGACAAAACCTTTTCTCCTGCTGTGTCTTTATTGATCCTTTCAAACTTCACATCTTTGTTGAATGTATTTGTAGGTATTAATGAGAGAGAACAGGCAGCCTAAAAGTGTTACAAATTTTTAAGAAGTCTTAAGCTAATCAATTCACGAGAAAGAGAAGTGCTGCATTTCCAAAATGACTTTATGTGAAATGAGATATTTTAGCAGTAGCATAAAGATATGTGGCAGGCTGCGGCAGAAAAACCAAGAAATCAACAGAGGCAGAAACACAGAGGGTAGGCTAGACTATAATGAGGCCCAAACTTAAAATCAAAAAACATAAGCAGACTCATGTTGCAATTCACAGATTGATCAAAAGGGAAAAGGCACTAATGACTTAATAGAGGAAATGGAATAATGAAAAATCATGCAAGTTTTCTATATAAACATAATATTGTAATAAGGAATCTCTCTTTCACACATTATCAAAATGGATAGCCCATGTAGGTTATACACTCACATGGAAAAGTGAAATCATAAATTTAAAAGAAAAAATATTATCGAATATTTGTGTAATATTAAGTAGATTTTGGGCAAGATGAAAAAGTTGTTCAGACTTTCATTTCAAAAAATCATTATGGTTTCTTGTACAAATTGATTTTTAAATGTCTACAAAGAAAGCAAATGGGAAATTGAAAAGTTACAATCCATTCTTACTGGAATACAAAGTAAACAAGTGGGATTAGACAAAAATTCTATTAAGAACATTGTTAGATCATTTACTATAGGATAGATACATATTGTTAATAAGATTTTGATTTATTATTCTAAAGGTAAAACTAAAGACATGGACATCAGTTATTATTTATTCAGTTAGAAAACATAGAGAGCTGAATATATATATAAAATAGCCTTTTTTTGTACAGGGTGTGAGGTACTCATAAAATTGAGAACTATAAAATATAATTTTCTTGAAACCAATTTGATATATATCTTCCAATTCCATTTCTCAGATTTAATTTAAGAAAGCAGTAGCAAATGTACCCAAAGATGATGCCTGCAACAGTGAGAAGTTGCTAATAATAATCATAAATTAAAAACTTAAATAACTAATATCATAATATTAGTATGCAGTACTAGACATATGCAAAGAGGTTGGCGTAACTGTATCAACTTGGGAAGACAGCATATTATTTATTGAAAAATTTCATATGCTAATAATATTTACAGCCTAAGTCCAGCTTGTAAGAGGAGCATTTACATATCTGATTGCATGTATAAGCACATGCATAAACAATAGAAGGTCTGGATATTTATATGTCACATGATAACAATAAAAATATATAACCAGTGGAATTTTTATGCTTTTTAGTTTATTTTTATGTTTTTATTTCTCCCAATAAATATCTATTGCTTTGCATAATGAATAATGAAAGTGCCACCCCCCTACCCCCAGAGTAGAAGCAACTGCAGAAAAGAGAGTTAGGCTGTTTTCTCCAATGTTCTTCCTTCCCTGGAGACTTAGTCCTTCCAGATGTCCACAGTATTCACCATGATGTCTCCATTTTATCTAGATTTACTAATAAATTGCACAAGCAACTCTACTCTGTCACTGGCTATTCATCCCTGCTGGAAGCAGAAGATGAGAATTTTGTTAAGAATGACTTAATTTTACAATTAAGTAATACTGAATTTTTGATAAATTCCCTATGCATAGTTAAATAAATGTACACCTGCTATAACCACAGTTTCCTTTCTCTAATTTCTAATCAACCTTAAAACAGAAATTGGTAAGACCCAGAGATGTGACCATGACGGCATGGAGGAATTCTTCTCTATCGTTGTGATGGTAGACATTACAGTGAACCTTTCCAATATGTCACATATTTATAGTGAACTGAGCATGTGCCATACTCACAGCAAACTACCACCATTTGGGGGTACTCTCAATACAACAGGCTCTTCATATTAAAAGGCTCTAGTTCTCTCAGCAATCACATTTAAGAGAAAGAAACTGAGGTATTGGAATGTGAACAGATTTCCCTGTGTGATCAAGGCAGAAAATCAACTGAACCAAGATAAATATTCATGTCTATCTAGCTCCAAAATAAAGACTCCTTATAGATTGAGAACAGTTTCAGTTTCCTTTAGCAAACAAGCCAAGTTCTGACTCTACAGAATTTTCATTGATCCGATTTTTACAGATCTACCCACTTCACAGACCTATAGAGTGTGAGCTTTATTTTAAAATAACCTCTATGAGAAGACACTCTAGCTCCTCAAAATGATAAGGATGCTGTTATGGTTTAGATATAAAATGTCCCCCAAAAGTTCATGTGTGAGACAATGCAAAAAAGCTCAGAGGTGAAATGATTGGGTTATGAAAGCCTTAATATAATCAGTGAATTAATCTCCTGATAGGGATTAAATGGGTGGTAACTGTGGCTGGAGAAGGTGGGTCATGGGGGCTGAGCCTTTGGGGGTTATATTGTGTCCCTAGCAAGAGGAGTCCTCTCTCTGCTTCTGTATTGGCCTGTGCTGAGCACTGTCCTTCATCACCCTCTTCCACTGTGATGTTCTGAGTCACCTCAGGCCAACAGCAACAGAGTTTGGCCATCTATGGACTCAGACCTTTGAAACCATGAATTAAAAAATAAAAAAATAAAAACTTCTTCTTCCAAAATTGTTCTTGTCACATCTTTTGGTAACAGCAGCAAAGAAAATGAGAATAGATGCATTGCAAAATCTTTCAACAATATATCCTTTCTGTGTTTCTCTTCATAGCATATTGTCTCTCTGAGCCCTTCAACTAACATCAAGAAAAAATAGCATACAGTAAAAGAACTATGTCCTTTTAAACTCTCTCATTGCAATGAAATTTTTACTTTTCACTTCACTCTAGTCCTGTTTCCTCAAGTGCCAGGCATGCTATGGTCCAGCAAGGCAGTTTACAGGACAATTTTGCTCTAAGTCTCAAGTACATCCAGGATTTTGTGGTTTTCCAGTTTATCCATCATTTTTAAATGAACCTGTGCCACACAATTATTTGTATCATTTGACTAAATGGAAGAAAACTGGGTTATGATGTAAAAAGTTAACAAGTCTACATATTATTTCTCTCTGGCTTTTGAATGCATTCTATAACATGTTGTTACGTCTTCACAGAAGATACAACTTCTCCAACATGTTTAGCTGGTCATCACATGAAAACTTGCATCACCATTGGCTGGAGAAGGTTACTGAGAAATTTGTGAGATAATCAGTGATTAAAAGGCCATAAATAGCTAATGTTGTTACGAATAATCTATAGATAACTAGCAATCCTATAAACATGTACCATTGCCCTCACATGACTCTGAACAAAACCAAATTAAGTATGTCTTGGGAAAATATTGGTTAATACTTTGCTTATTTTGACAAACTAAAGTGTAAATCACATGCAAAGTGTAAGTCCTCAATTTTAGATCATACATAACATTTTATGAAAATCATTTTATTTCCTCTACTTTAGTATAGAATGGAGAAAAAGAGTACAATTCTAGGCCAATAAATTGTGACAAGACTTTCACTTCTTTGGCCACTCAAAAACTTGCAGTTACAGAAAATAAAACTTATTTCTGCAATTGGGAAATTTGTTTGGTCTTATAAAATTTTCAGATTTAGATATAATTTTTCAATAGCAATAAGAAAAACTTAATTCAAGGGAAGATAAAGAAATTAACCCTGAGCAGAAATGCATTCAGAGGACAACAAAACAGATCATTCATCCTAGCAGACCATCAACACAGAAGAAATGAATGGCTTACATGCAGGCAGCCCAGGTTTAGAGAGATGGGGTGGGTGAGGAGGGCCAAAAACCTAAGTAAATATATCAAGACAGCTAATAACAGTGTGTGTTTAGAAAAGGACTAGAGGCTACCTGAAACTTGGGGAGAAATCAGGGAAAATGTATTCTGAAAAAGGAATTTTCCAGATATTTGGAACTTGGAGAGAAAATTAATAAAAGGTATTTTTAATTGTCTTCTCTAACATGCAATGTTCAACCTTAACTACTCACACTTAGATGCATCCATCCACCTATGTATTTCCTGGATGTTTACATGTTTTTCTTTCGAAAGGAATCCTGTGCTGATATGAACCACAGAGTGGCTCTCCTTGAAAACATTTATCATTAATATTTTTAGCAGATATCTAAAATAAATAGGCTAATCATGTAATACTTAATAGATTCACATATATGGTCATCAGTCCTAGTCATGAAAATATCTGCTGTGAAAACATTTTAAGTAATCTAATACAGATAGCTGAATAATACCAAATGATCTGAGAACTATTGGTTTAATGACAACTATATCATCAGTACATGCATTTTTGTTTTGATAAAGTAAATAGTTTTAAATTTCACTTTTATATTAAAAGTTAAAACATCCAGAAGAATATAATGGTAATTGTGACACAAAAACCTATATAAAGGATAATGAGAAGGCATGAATTTGCACAATGTATACTATATATTGTGTATTAACTATTTTAAGAAAATAAACCTTACTAGTTTGAGAGATTTATTCAGATGTCAAAGGAAAAGAGAAACAAAAATCATATAGTAAAATACTGACATATGCAAATATTCACCTAAATGTCATAATATTTATATTTGAAATTGATTACAAAGCAAATGAGTCATTATAAAACTTTATAAGTTTTAGAGCAGAGAGCGTATTCTTGTATCAATAACAACACTCAGTAAATTAAAACAGTATATTTGAAGGTCATATTTTCCCACTCAGCTTAATAACCACACATTTATTAATTCATTTATCTATTATTTCCATAAGATTTATATACATATAGTTTCTACATAAACAAGGAGAGAATGAAGGAAATAAAGGGAGAAAGAATGTATTGCCTACTCTTAGGTGTTGAATACTGTGTTAGTGGCTATAAATAACATACAAATTGGTCAAAAGTCAGCTTCAGACACCAGAAAAAAAGGTGATTTTTCCAAAGTTATTAGAAAGGTGAGAAGAAATATGATATTTTATATAAACTAAAACAAGGTTATCTTACTGTTACAGTTCGAAACCTGCATGTCCCCCAAAAGCTCACATGATGAAGGTCTGATCCCAAGTGCAGCCATGTTCAGAAAAGGAGCTTCTGGGATACAGTTGGATAGTGAGGGATCTGATCTCATCAATGTATTCAAATGTTGGTGGGTTCATAATTAGACAGCATTATTGGGAAATGGTGGAAACTGTAGTAGGTGAGGCCTAGTTGAAGGAAGTAGGTCACTGTGGGCATGCCCTTGAAGGATATATGTGGTGCCCAGCCCTTTTCTCTGTCACAATCTTTCTCTCTCTGCTTCCTGGCCACCATCAGGTGAGTAGCTCTGCTTTACATGCCCTTTCTGCCATGATGCTCTGCCTCACCACAGGCCCACAGCAATGGAGTCAGCCAACAATGAACTGCAACTTCCAAAACCATGAGCCTAAATGAATCTTTCCTCCTCTAAGTTGATTTTTTCAGGTATTTTGTCACAGCTGTGAAAAACTGACTAACACAGCTATTTCAAGGAACATATTGCATTATAGCTTTATATTTATCCTTTAAAACATCAAGAAAAGTAGAAGTGGTATGTTGTATGCAGAAATGGGATGTGTTTTGCCCCTTTGAAGACCTGAGGTAGAGATGACATATTTAATCACAGAATATGGAAGGTAAGAATACACATATTTTTTAAAATATGAAGGAAGAAAGGAACGAAGAAAGGAAAGAAGAAACAAAAGAAGGAAATATTGCTAGCAATACATCAGCAAAGAGATCACAGAGGTCAACACTGTATTTCCAAAAGCAAGAGAAAGCCATTATTTCCTGACGACCCTTTCAACCACCAGTACCTCCCTGGCACAAGCAATTGGTTTTTAAGCCACTGGAGGATGACTAGTGGCTGAATCCATGCAGAAGTGATGGAGGTTAATTGAAGAGTGGAAAGGAAGAATATGGAGCACACCAAAAGTGGGTGTGTATTGGTGAGAGTGGTAAAGACCCAGACCCTGCCAATGTCCTGTGCCCAGATGCTAATCTCTGAGGAAAGGAGCTAGACACAGCACAACGCTTAAAGGACAATAGCCAGGATCTCTGCTGGAATAGCTGAGCTCAGGACTGATTACCAGGAATGATGCCACCATTGCAATGCCTGGGGCATATTGCCTGTAAATGCAGGAGATGCCACTCAGCAGCAATTTCTGATGGCCAAAAGGAAAATAGCAGAGTTGATCATGATTATGTCTGAGCCTACAACTGTAATATGAGTTCCTGAGTTGTGAGGCCTACAATTTAAGTGGAAATGATTTCTAAAATCATCTCCAGATGTAAATAGACTACTTAACTTTGCTTGGGTTAAAATACTGACATTAAAATTATTATTATTAGACTATACCCTGGAATTATTTCAATATGCTCTTACTAAAAATAAAATCTTGGACTTTGTATCTATTCAAAATGAATCAATGTATGCTAAGACAAACTATAATAAAATAATATTTTAGGCAGTTTATTTATACTTTAATGGGTCATAGCTAGAAAATATCAAATATTTAAATGGTACATAATTTTGCTAGGAAAAAAATTTATTAAGGATCTGAGGATAAAAACTTATTTAAATATTTGAATCACTGGACAAATAGGGTATACGTATGAGCAACACTGTCCATACTCTCTTGTCATGTGACGAAATGGTGACTTGATAGACTCATTTGCAGTGAAAAGGAACCTTTACAGACATGGGATACTAAATCTATTCTTGAGTACCCTACATCATGCTTAATGATGCAGGAATTATTACATTCTACAGTTCTGTTTTTTGTTTGTTTGTTTGTTTGTTTTTTCCTGAGGCAGGCAGAAGCATCTCTGAGAAGCTTGGCTACCAGAAATATTGTCCTTCCATTTATATAAAACAATTGTCTTAGAATTTTCCTCCTCAACTTTTTACTCTAATGATTTTAGATGATTAATTTCTTCTTCTAATCTAATTATAAAAATTCATAAGGAACAAATCAAATGTCTCTTTCATAAGCAAGCTCTTGAATTTATTAAAAATCCCCCATAGTCTTCTCTTGCACAGATTCAATGTCACAATTCCTTCAAGGCATCCTTATCTGCCAGGCATGAATTCTCCTCCTCTCTGAATTGCCATGATGTCAATATCCTTAAGTTCTAATGCTAAACAATGTTTCCTGAAGGAGATGTAATCAAATGAGAAGAAAACAGAAACACAAACTCCCTCATGCTGTACATTGGTCCATAGGACTCACAAGGAGCTTCTCTAGATGTGAATTACCATGGCATATGTCAGTGATATGATTTATTATATGTAATTCAATTATTTTTCAATATAGCTTTAAAAAGAAATATAAAGGGAGACACTACTTATTTTCCTTTAAAATCTAAATTTTTTTAAAAAATCATTCTTTTTTGTGTTATTGAGATACAACCAAATTTGCCAGAAGTAGCCCTACCATTTCTAAAATGTTTCCTCATCTACTGGCACGTATGAGGCTACCTTCTCTCAATGCAAAAAGAGAAAAGAGCAATTGTAAGACTTCCAAAATGTGCTATAAAAACACCTGCTGCAGAAAAAGTGTCTTGCACTAAAATTGGCACTGAAATATACAGCATATCCTGTTTCTTCTTTGTCTCCTTCATAGGTCCAGCTCAACAAGATTAGCATCTTCATAACTGATAAATCCCAGACATCAAAGTGTTTTCCTATCAATTATACAAAACTCAATTTAATGAGCCAGATATTTTTGGAAAATGGTGTTTGCTTTATTATACTGGCACCATTTCCTGAAGTCATTTGAATAGCAAAAAATAAAAATTTTCATCAACAGGATTAAAAAGGAATGACATGAATAGAACATTAGGTATTGGTGGTTTGGAGGCAGAGCAAGATGTCAGCTAAGTAAGACCCTCCAGTGATTGGTCTCCTATGAACATGCCCATTGGAAAAGCTATTCATATCCCAAACAATCCAGAGTCAAGAAAGCCAGATAAGATAAGATTAGAGTGCTGGTTTTTTTTTTTTTTTTTTTGTAATAAAAAGAAAAAATGCATTTGAAAGCGCAGGAAGAAAAGTGCTTTCTATGCCACCCCTCCCCCAGCTCTAAATGTCTCACCTTAGAGAAAGACTTCTTCCACCTGAGAGAGGGAAAGGGACTTAAGTCCAGGTCTTAGAACTGAAACTCAATACCAGGCCTGCCATGGTGAAATTCAGTGTCAGACAGAGCCCCGCAACCCTACCCCTAGGCCAATAGCTGAGGAACTGCACTAGCCAGTTGTCTATCTCCTCCTCCCTCCAACTTTGGACAACAGGAGAAGGAAGCCCCTAATGCTAGACCCACCATGGTGAAATGGTGAACCAAAACAATAGGCAGAAAGCAAAGACCCCATATTAAGGCCAATCCTGAAAGACAGGGCTTTTCTAGACTTTTCCCAGCATGCATGGGACTGACTTGAATTTTGGCCAGCATTTTTGTGAGCTTGAATGGACCTGGGACACCACCCACACTAGACTGTGCATTTCCAGTGCTTTGGCTGGAAATCAAGTACAACACAGCTTAGCATACACCTTGATAGCCATGATGGTAGGCAATGTTCCTACCATCCATCCCCAAATCTTAGGAAGCATGACAATTCCCAGGAAAGTGCTCACAAACAGAACTTCCAGGCCTCCCCTGGCACCAGTCAGAGACCTACATTCCAGTGGGATGCTCTTGTGTTTTAGCCTACAAAACTACCAACCCCAGCCTAGCCCTGGGTGCACCTCTGAGACTGTGTGGGTCTTTGTGGCTATGAGACTCAAACATGATCTTGCATAGTGAGTCTTAGTAGCCAAGGGACTACTGATACCAACACTACTGCAATTTCAGGCAGCAAATCATGGAACAAATCTTCATTAGTTTTGACTAGGTCCAGGTTGTTAGTACAGAACTTGACCTCAGAACTCAGTGTTGGACTGATGAAATCTAACACTAATACACAAGAGCCCCAGCCATTAGGTCAACATTTATGGATGGAACCACTGGAACATCCCCAGTGTTGGGGTAGATAAGCAGCCCCAGTCTATCAGACTATTATTCCAGTCAGCATCTCCTGTAGCTGCTTATAGGTTTTGGGGACATGAATCCATCTCAGCAGTATGCAGACTTAGCAGCATATTAATCTTAATATTAATTAATATTACCCAATCTTACCCAAGTATTGATCTTACCCAAGTGTTCTGCAAGTCTTGTCCACCTGTAGGCTCAGCATATGACACAACACTGGAGCCCCATGGCTATAGGCATGGCATAGCCTGAAGGTGGTCTTTCTGAAACAGGTGTTTTGAGATGAGACTAGATTCCCCACTTGACAAATTTCCTTCTGGGTTCTTGTATCACAAATTTGAAGAAAACAATTCACAGATAATAATGCAAAGGAAGGGTAAATGGAGTAGGATTTAAGTGAGAAGAGAGAGAACTCCCATAAACGGGAAGGGGTCTGATAGCAAGTAAAACCCATTTTGGTGTGCTAACTTAGGGGCTTAGGTGGTTTGGGGGTATGAGAATTTATCAAAATCTATGTCAAAGAGGCATTGAAAAGGGTCAAGGCTATTGTCTGTGACCTCTTGCCTGAGCTTTAATCCCCCCTATAACTCCCATCTGGGTTCACTCCCACCTTCCATTGTGTCCTGTCTCTCTTGGAAAAGTAGTTGGCTGGAGTATTCCCACAGTGAGCCATCATGATCTTTTACATTTAAAAAAGGCCTTAGTGGTACCCACTAATATTTCCAGGGTTAGCCTCCTGGTATGATCTTTGTCTTTGAATAAGACTTTAATTGGGGCCCATTACCCAATTTCCTGACCATTATCTATTCTTATTCATGTCTGTGTTGAGCTCTGTAGAATCTCACAGTGCCTATCCAAAGGACTAGGATGAGGAATTCAAGCCTTCCCTAACCTTAGAGAGAGACTTTGGAGGATGGACTACCCTTTTAAGATGTTTTCCCTTTTCATACTGAACTAGACACCAAGTACATTTGCATCAATGTGGATTGAAAATTATGTTAGGTGAAATAAGCCCTGTACAGAAAGACAAGCAATAAAATATCTTACTTAAATGTGGAGTGTAAGAATTTCTCTGATAAACTTCTCATAGAAGTTGAGAATAAAATTGAGGTTACCAGAGGCTGGGGGAAGAGGGGCTGATCAATGGGTATCAAGTTACAGTTAAATAGAATAAGAAGTCTGTTTTAGTCAGCTATTTTGCTGCTATGACCAAAAGACCTCACAAGAGCAATTTTAAGAGGAGAAGATTCTTTGGAGCTTATGGTTTCAGAGGTTGTTTTGGTTTGGATATGAGATGTCCCCCAAAAGCTCACATGTAAGACAGTGCAAGAAGGTTCAGAGGGGAATTTATTGGGTTCTGAGAGTCTTAACCCAATCAATGAATTAACCCCCCTGATGGGATTAATTGAGTGGGAGCTGAAATGGTAGGGTGTGGCTGGAGGAGACGCAAATTGGGACATGGCTTTGGGTATATATTTATATCTGGTGTGTGGAATCTCTCTCTCTCTCTCTCTCTCTCTCTCTCTCTCTCTCTCTCTATATCTATCTTCACCATGATGTGAGCTGCTTCCCTCTGCCACCCTCACTGGCCATGATATTCAGCCTCACCTCAAGCCCTGGGGAATGGAGCCAGTCCTGTGGACTAAGACCTCTGAAACCAGGATCCCTCAAATAAACCTTTCCTCCTTTAAAATTGTTCTGGTCAGAAGCTTTAGTCACAGTAGAAAAAAAAAAAACCTGACTAAATCAGCAGTCTCAGGCCTTAAAAGGCTGGCCCCATTGCTCTGGGCTCAAAGTAAGGCAGGACATCATGTCGGAAGAGTGTTGCAAAGGAAAATGCCCAGGACATGGCCACCAAGAAGCAGGGAGACAGCGCTTTGCTCAAAAGGACAAAAGATAAACCTCATGACAAGTCCCCAATAACCCCCCTCCTCTAGCCACACCCTATCTGTCAGCATTTAGCAGCCACTTAATCCCAATCAGTAGATTAACACACTGAGTGTATTAAGGCTTTCATAACCTAATATTTTGCTTCTAAGTCCTTTTGCATTGACTCACACATGAACTCTTGGGGAACACCTCATATCTAAAACATAATAAAGTCCTCTTTTGCTATTGCTCAGTAGAGTATCAATAACAAGTATGTACATCATACCTCAAAAAGTCAGCAGAAAGAATTTTGAATATTTTCAGCATAGAGAAATGATGCATGTTTGAGGAGACAAATGTTTTTAGACAGATTTAAGTGTTAAATGATGTATCAAAACATTACAGGGTACTCCACTAATACATATATTTTCATACTTTTAGCAGTTAAAACTAAAAGTAAAAAATATGAAAAAGAAGGAAATTTGATCAGTTGATGGTATTTTTTTCTTCTAATCAAAGGCCTCACAGCAATAGTATCAGAAGTTCTCTTATCTTTTGTCTATCATTTTAAGATGCTGATGGAAACCTAGTATTTATGCAAATAACCATTTTCATCAACATGTCCCTTAACAATGAAGGTATCCATTTCTCGGAGCTAATATGATGAAATACATTAGGAAACATATTCTCAGAACCCACACTTGAACCCATACTTGTTTCTGTTAATCCAGTATTTCTTTTTTTTAGTAATCAAAGAGTCAGTCATTTTAGCTAAGGAAAAAATAAATCTTTAAATGGTTATTTTATCTAACTCTCTCTCTGTCTAAGTAAGAAACTGAAACCCAGAGAGTTTGGTCAGGAAGTCATGTAATCCAAAATTGGACACCCAGGCCTTCTAAGTGATTATTTTCAATACAGCACTGTATTTTATCTTTATATGAGATATAAAAAGTTGAATTAAATAGAGCATTTTATAGGCACTGAGTTTTTTTTAATTACATCTTGTTTCTACCTGCCTTTCATAAAAGCCCTCCACCTCGCTTCTTAATCTAAATAGCCCCTAAGCTCCTGTTTGTCTTTCAGAACTGAGCTCAAAGAGCACTCCTCCATTTTTAGTTTTATGAGGATTCCTAAAATGTCCCAAGTTCAAGGAGAAAGAATTTTAAGAATGTTAAAAGTGATAATATCTTACTAAGCTACCTTAAGAATTAAATTTTAAAATGGCACAACAGAGGGTTATTATTATCTATTTTTGTAGTGTAAAGGTCACTTTGTTATTGCATTAGGGTATGAGTCAGTGTTCAACCAGAAAAATAGAACTAAAAAGAAGTAGAATTAAGGGATTTAATGTAAGAAATTGGGGGGCTGACTGGGCAAGTTAAAACCCCACAGAACAGGCTACCAGAAAGGGCAGGCTGAGGCTTTTGCACAAGAGCTGAGGCTACAGGCCACAGACAGAATTCCTCCTCCCGCTATCGAATCTCACTTCTGTTCTTAAAACCCTTTAGCACACTGAAGCAGGCTCACCCACGTTATCCAAAATACCCTCCTTAAATCAACTGACTATATTTCTTAATCATAGCTACAAAATACGTTCATGAAAAGTAAGTGTTTGAATGAATCATTGAGAACATATCCTTACTAACAGGACACAAAAAAAAACTGACCATGGTAATAGAATATCCTCTATCAATGGCCATAAAAATGCATCAGAAAAGTGAACACAAAATCACACTGGTAAGAAAAATTGATATCTATTTTACTACCCATCATATGATTCTCCTGATCTAGCGACAGATGCCTAATATTGGCTGACCCTGCCCATGGCATCTGCAGACAACTGTCAGGTCAGCTGATGCTGATCTAGGCTGGTCTTAGCTGGAACCACTAAGTTCTTCTCCATGCATATCTCATACCTCACTAGGTTACCTGAGGGCTTGTTTTTATGATGATCACAGAGGTCCAAAGAGAGAGCAGAATATGTAAAACCTTTTGAGCCCTAGGGGGTATAATCATTTCTGACCCATACCATTGGCCAAAATAAATCACTAAGACATCCAAAATTCAAGGGGCAGTTCTATGATTTTGATGTATTCCTCAAAGGCACATGTATCAAATGCTCGCTTTCTAGCCCATGGTGAAGACTTTGCTACATGGGACCTTAGATCATTAGGAGCATGCCCTCAGAAGAGGTTATGGGATTCTAGTATCTTTCTTTTCCTCTCTCTTTTTACTTAATTGGCACCATGACATGAGCAAGCTTCCTTTTTATACTGCATCCAATATTGTTCCAGTGCAAAGCTCTTGACTTCTTTCAAAAGATTCCAATCTCTTTAGCAACTGCAGTGTCCTTGGCAATACTGCCTTAACACAAGCCAAAGTGATGGGGACAATTGATCATGGACTGAAACCTCCAAGACAGTGAATCAAAATTAACTCTTCTTCTTTTTAAGCTAATTAGCTCAGGTAGTTTGTTACAGTAATGGAAATCTGACTAACATAGTAAATAGTTACTGAGAATTAAGGTTGTTACTCTGAATATACCTGAGAGAAATTGGTTTTGGGGAGGAGTTTGTAAAAGTTTGGAGGAGCATGGTAGAAAAAACCTATAATTCAGTAAGTGGAGCTCAATGAGTGATTTTGGTGATGGCTCAGGTGACCACAACACTAATAAAAATGCAAATAGTAAAGGTTTTGCTCATGAGGTTTCAGACAAAAATAAGTAAAGTATTTGTAATTGGACTAAGGGACACCCTTTTTATGCCATGGCAAAGAATTTGGTTGCTTTATATCCATGCCCTGAGACTTTGTGTGAAGCTGAGTTTAAAGGTGACAGACAAGTTTATTGGGCCGTGAAAACATCAAGACAGTACAGCATTCAGGCAGCATCCTGGGTGTTTCTGGCTGCTTTTAGCCCGATTTACTAGAGGAGCATGAATGAAGATCAAAAAGGAGCAGAGCAGAAATTTTGAAAAACTTACAGTTTGCAAGAAAAGAAGCATATTTAAAGACATTGCCAGGGATGCTGCAGTTGCTAAAGAGATTGGAATGTTTTGAAAGAAGCCAAATGATTTGCACTGGGACAATAAGATACAGGGGCATCTCAGGAATTGGCAAGATCTCACCCATGGCAAGCTCAAAGGTGTAAAAGACAGAATCAACTCCAGCTCAAAGACTTACATTTAAAAAGACAGCTCTGGATATATTGCCTTTATAGGGCCCCGGGGAATTTTTTCCCCAGGATTTCTTTCCCTGTGGTCAGTCTTTGAAGCATTCAGAGGCCACTAGGGCCATGGTTCAAATAGGCTCAAAAACAGCTCATGCCAGAGGCAGACCTGAATGTTTCCCACATGGTACTGGTTTTTGCAGACCTACAGAATGCAAGAGTTATGGGGTCATGGAGGCTTCCACCAAGATTTCAAAGGAAGGCCTGAGAGGCCAATTAGTGTGTGGCAGGGTCAGAGTCTCTGAGAACAGCCTCTGGCAGGGCGATGCTGAAGCTGCAGTGGAAACCCCAAGTGGTGACAGGAATAGGGCAAAAGGAAAATACAGGCAGTGAACAGAGCCAGACCAAGAGATCAGCCAAATGGGCTGCAAGAGGCAAGGCCATCTATGTGGGACTTCCCATGGGATGGATTTAATATTTATTCTGTTTTGGTTTATTTTTTTGGGGGGGGGTTGTTTTTGTTTTTGTTTGGGGGTGGTTAGCACTCTTCCCTTTACCTTTCTATCTTATTTCTCCTTTTATAATGGGAATGTTTACCATTATACCATTATGTCTTGGAAGTATGTAACTTGATCTTCTGCTTTTTACAAAGACCCACAGTTAAGAGTTTTCTTTGAGTTTCAGATAGACTATAGACTTAGACTTTTGATCAAAGCTGGGACAGTTAAGGCTTTGGGCACTCACTCATATAACATAATGGTGTTCTTCAGGTGTTTTATTACAGTAATAGAAAGCTGACTAACAGAAATAGACAAGTAAATGCTATCTGTCAATGGAGAGGAATTACAAATTCATGGCTTACAGGGCACATATACAAACTAGAACAGAGATATGATTTTTAGAAGAAATCTACTACATCTATCCACTTTAAAAATTAAAATGTCTAAAAGATCTTTTGATCATTTGATAAGCTGACCTAATAAAAAAAAATGTTATTCAAAAAGGTCTGATTTTATGCTAATACAAGTTGGACCTAGAGCCTCATCTAGGAATCACATCAACTTGAAGTGCAGTCATGTACATGTCCCGTTATTATCCAGCATCATTCTGAAGCTAAGATATGGAAACCAAGAAGGCAGATGCTGAAATCAATTTGCAGTTCAGGCTTTGTATAACAGAGAGTTCAAATAGAAGAAGAGGTGAGGAATTGAGTTCATGTAAGAAGTGGTTGAAATTATTAGACATGAAGAAAAACCGATGGATATTGATGAAATGGAAGAAACCAAGGGACTAGAGATCACAATGAGGTTGAAATATATGATTGAGGTCAAGCCCTGCCTTAATGTTTGTGAAGTTGAGGGAAGAAGTTCAAATAAAGACTAAAGACCTCTAGATTATATACCTACACATTTAAAAATTACAGATAAATCCAGCAAGTTGTTTAGTATATTATACCTACCCCTCCTCTCTTGACTACCCTGTCTTCATCACAACAAGAGTAGACTGCACAGGAACACCATCCAAGAATGGACAGCACAGGAAGACCCATCCACAGCTCTGGCCTGCTATCTTGCCTGACTTTATCACACATGAAAACATATGGCTCAAATGCATGGAAACCTGGAATCTCAGACACTCCCCTACAAACAGCTGACTCTGGGGAAGATCCAGGAATTTTAGATGACGCCTCCTAGTGTTGGTCGCCCTTAAGAGAACTAGCTGAGGAAGCAGCCTATGCAGGGGTTCAAAGCAGGATGACATGCATTCGAACAGAGAATTCCAGCACCCTGTAACTCAGCACAGAATCTGGGACTGAATTCCAGAGGCTCTGGGTAGGCACTTACACTTGGCTGCATAAGCTCCTCCCCCTTTCAAAGGGATATTTTCACAATGAGGATCAGGGTAGGGGCCTATCAAGGGAGCTCTCTTGCCTGGAACAAAGGAAATAATGATATAATATTAGTGACGATTTTAAAAACAGAAGTGTGTTATTCAGCCTTCTATTTCTATTACAAAGGCCTTTGATTGTGGGAGACCAACCTTGCACGTGACTGAGTCACACTCCCCGGCTGGGTGCTGAGGCGCTCAGTCACAGAAATGTGGCAGAGCTTTCCCCACCCTTCTTGGGTTCCAGGGTCGGTGTCTCCTGCATGGGTGTGTCTTGCTGCAGCCCCATGGGTGAAGCTATGCTCGCCTGTTCCTTTTGCCCTGTTTAGGATAGAATCTTCCATGGAAGTGCCGGTATATGTGTGTCCCCTTCTCTTACTGTGCCCTTGGGTGTGGCCTACCCAGGTGTCAGTCAACCTGCTGACAGTGGACATCATGAAGATACTCAGCCCCCTGAAACCTGACCCCTTGCCTCATTTGAATAACTTCTCCTCAACAAAAGGGGTCAGCACGTGCTCTCGCTCTCTCTCTTCCTGGGGACCCTGAAGGTCAGAGGAGCCATCACAGCGACCCCAGTGAAAAAGGTATCTGTGTCTCTTGTGTGGTGCGTAGCCCAGTTAGCCCATTTGCCTGGAGTGACCCCTGAACCTGACCCCTGAACAGAAACCCGGAATTTGATAAATCAAATTACAGGAAGCAAAGGTTTACTTTGGCTCATAGTTTTGGAGCTTCTAATTTATGATTTGGTGGACACATTGTTTACCAGCTGAGGGAGGTGGTGGCAACACATCATGGCCGAACCATATGGCATAGAAAATCCATTCACCTCATGGCTAGGATGTAAAAGAAATGAAAAATGAAGACAATAAGACACCACAGTTACCTTCAAGGACATCCCCTCAGTGACCTAGAGCTTCCTACTCTAGGAAGCTCTAACCTTCCCAGCTGCTAAGGGTCCAACCACCTGTCAATATCACTACCTTTTAAAGATCCAGTATTTAACATACGGGATTCGGGGGGACATCGCAGGTCCAAATTATACCAAGAAATTTGTGAGGCTCAGATAATTAGAGAGGAATATGAAATGTATATTCAAGACACTGGCTTGCTGAAGTGGAAACAGATAAAATTAATATTGATGTAGGTGAAGAGACTCAATAAGGGTAGCCTGCATAAAGATCAACTTTGAGAAAATGAAGTTCCCCAGTACAGGAGCCAAAGATAGGAACAGAAGCTTGGAAAATCAGGTGCCTAAGATTTGATGAATAAAATTAATAGTGAAGTTCTGAATTACCAGAAAAGAGGACATCATATAGCCAAATGGCAGTTTACAGCACTGGAGAGACTGGATAATTATGGATGTAGAATTGCTTGGAAGATGTAAGTAAGTACACTGGCTCACTGTACATGCCCCATAAAAAAAAATGGTGAATTTATGGATTACATTTCACAAGAGGAAAAACTTTCTAGTGGTTGTCCCTTTACTTGATTGTCATGAAATCTCATAAGAAATCATGTATACAATTGGATTTGGAAAAGGGACAACATACCCCATTAGATGCCATTTCAATTCTGTTCCAAAATTAAAAGTTTATCATTCTAGTTATATTAACTTAATCTCAATGCTTCAATATTTGTGACTCAAATGTAAATTGCACATTAAGCACACACACAGTCACATACACATAGCACATGAATTTCTAAATTTTTCTTTTTAAAATTTAATACTGAAAAAGCCGACTGTCTTTAAAAACAAAATTTTACAGAGCTCCTGCAGGATTTTAACATTTAAGGGGGAAAAGCCAAAAAGATGTGACCCTCTTTTAATGAATGCAATTACTAAAAACATCATTAATCAAGAATAATTTTCACATCAACAGAGCAGTCATAACAGTATCTCTAAAACTACGTGTTGTGACCCATTAGTTTCTCATGCCTAGAATGTTTTTAATGCAAAAATAATCAAAGAAAATATCCCTTGTAGTATATAACCATTGCATGATTAAATATAGTTGTGCATAATACATGTCATATAGATTAAAATATTTTTTAAAGACAGAGAGAGAGAATTTTTAAATATTTATTTTTCAGTTTTTGGTGGACACAACATCTTTATTTTATTTTTATGTGGTGCTGAGGATGGAACCCAGTGCCCCGCGCATGCCAGGCGAGCGTGTTACCGCTTGAGCTACATCCCCAGCCCAAAATATTTTTAAATATTTTATTATCTGTTATATATTTATTAATTTCCAAACATTTATTGAGTACCTATGGTGCTAACATTTGAATGTAGAGCTGATTGTAAAAGATACAGAAAGTCTTTACAGAGCTCGAAGTCCAATGGCAAAGGAAAACGATAAGTAGGCAAGGAACAAATCATTAAAATTAAAAAAAGAAATAAATTTTCAAGGGTCATCATAGGTAACTAAAAGGGGGAAAACATAGAGGAAGCATTCATTCATAAAGAACAAGGATGAGTGCTATAGTTGTATCTGTAATGTCCCCTAAAGGCCCATGTGTTAGAGGTTTCCTAGAATATGACACTATTTAGAAGTGGTGAAACCTTTAAGACTTGGGGTTTATTTGGAGGAAGTTGGGTTAATAGTGCCAGTCTCTGGAGATTGAAAGGTGTTTAGTATTTCTTACCTACCTCTCTTAAGAAGGCTAATATTAGCCTAACGCCTCCAATATTTTGAAAGTACATTCACTGATTTTCTATAATAGTCCATACAGAGAAAATTCACCACTGATTTAGGAATAGAAAATAGGAGAACAGAAATTTCTAAGGAATAGAGAATGAATAGATAGAATGACAGGAGAAAAAGAAATCCCTACAAGAAGCAGGACCATCTCGTTTCTTATCTCAACCAACATTTCTGCAGGCTTTAACCATTCTGTCCCCACATTTTAGGAGGTGCTGATAGTGGAAAGCTGTGCAGAGCACTATGACAGGAATTTCTGTGGAATCATGGGATGGATTTCTGGGAGGAGTTGAAGACGAAGCAAAAACAATTTACAGAGACCGTCCAAATCCAAAGAAAGATTTATTAACATTTTTTGCTTTGTTGACTGTTTGGTTGACTGTATGCCTTAAGGAAGAAAGACTTCAGCATGTGTAAATGCCTAAATGAAGGAAGGTGTCAGGAAGCAGAGTAAGCAGAGAGAAGTTAAATGTGCAGGAAAGTGTTAAGTGTTTTACACCTGAAATGTGGCAAAGGGAAGCGATGGAGGGATGGAAAGCCCAAGGGAAGGGATTCACCCTGTGCAGCTGCAGGGAAAGCCTCATTTGCATATAGATGCAAATAATGCCATAGTCTTGGAGCCTGCAGGGTTACCTTCCACAGGTTGGCACTTTCTCAGTGAAGGCAGGGAGGCAAGGATCAAAAAGAATAAGACAATTGGGTGGAACGACTTGAAATATAGGAAGGGAGAATATTCCAAGTAGCTGCTGTGTGGATGACAGGAAAAGTTACACAGAGAAATCTATTTTTAAATGGGGAGGGGGGTTGCTATTTAAAATGATATTTAGCATTTATTACAAGATTTTTCTGGAACAGTTGGGTGTTGAAAATAAATGTTCTGAAAAACATATGGTTCTTCCCTGACAACTTGGAGGAAAAGAGTATTTAATTCCCCAGGAGTTGGAGGATGATGGAGAAAAGAGGACACACCAGAGAGCCATTTCCTCTGTGTAAAAACTTGTGAACTGATGGAGTGCTTCTTGCTTTCAAAGCAAAATGTTAGAATCTGCTTTAAACCTACATGCAGTTTAACCAGTCAGGTAATGATTCACTGATAAACTTGAGCTTTTATTCCAATCTGTGTGTATTATGGCAAATTGTTCTTATGATATCTCAAAAGAAAAAAAGGAAAATAAACACCCAACCACTTCTAAAGAGGTTGGTTTTCAGGCAAGTCGATGAGTTCTGCACAAAGTTGGTTAAATGGATGGCATTAGGTTCGCAAAAGACTTTCCAACATTAATAATATTTACCACTATTCACCTCTCTCTCTCTCTAAGTAAATACTCCCACTGAACAGTACCAGGAGCATACAGAGACTACCTCTCTGTGCTGTTGCACAATGAGAGAAGAAACTACTTCCCAGAACCCCTTGAAGGGTGATGATTTCAAGACTTCTGAACTAACTCAATAGTAAGTTGTTGCATTTTTTTTTTTTGAAAAGTGAATAACTGAATTTTAAACCTTCACACTCTTTCTGGTGAGACCAGGGAATTTCTATCTAGCTGTGGCAAATGTGAGTCAACAAACATTTGAACACATATTTGGTGCTGTGGGTACACTAAAATGACAAGCTATACACAAAAGAAGAAAGGCTATTTTGTATGTAACTGGAACACAAAACAGGATCGAGGCATAGTGGTTACGACTTTTGAGTCACATCTAGAATTTAATTCAGGTACCGACTATAACTTAACCATGTCACTTTGCAGGAGTTGTTCCTCTAGGTTGCAGTTCCCCTGTCTATCAACACGCAGGAGAAGCTGAAAAGCACACATCATGCTGCCCGACATGGAGCAAGAACAAATGAACAGAAGAGGCTGTCGTTGAGTGAAGGAGAGGTAATTAAGACTGAAAACTGGCAAAGAATAGAGGGATGGCAACCCACTTGCCCCAATTCCCACCTTAATTTCAGGTCAGATTAATAATACAAATCATTCCCAAACCAAAAACTGCCAGAAACCTAAGTTTATAAGTTGTCCACACGAACACATTGAAATGTTTCCCCATTAATAAGGTCATTCCCTGGAGAGAAGCTTCCCATTTGGGAGCACAACACATATTAGGTTTTGCTATCAGAAAATCCCAAATGTCCAAACATCTAAATTACATCAGTTATAATCTGATTACTCTGAATTCACTTCAACAGCACCAAAACTGTGTATTGTCTTTAGGACTTAGGTCAGTATCATGATGAATACCGTAAAGAATAATAGTTATTGTTCCTCTGGCCTTAGCAACTCTCTTATAACTACTTTTGGGGAGTTGATGATTCAGTATGAAATTTCATACTGAATACATTCATCCCCTTTTCAAACCATTTAAATACATAAAAATACATTTACCTCCTTTTCAAACCTTTTAAAAGAATTGACTGATTAAAAAGATGAACATAGATCTGGGGATATGGCTCAGTAGTAGAGGCCCTGTGTCCAATCCCCACTACTGAAAAAAAAAATAGACCAACATAAAGAGTAAAAATTAGTCTTATTTAGATTCTTACCAAACAATCCTGAGTATATCTGAAGTCTATCATACCTAGCATCTAATTATATTGACATTAATGTGAAAACCAAGCAACTTACAGCAAAATCATGGAATGACCCTTTAAATCTCTTCTGATATTCTTTTAGTCAATGCTAAGGAAAATGCAAATTTTATAAAGGTTTGGGTAAAACTAAAATAATATATAGATAATATTTTGATTTATATATAATTTATATGTATTTAAACAGTTTTTACTATGTTCTTCAAAATTTATAGACAGGCACGATTATCCTCTTTTACAATAAGCCTAAGGCTGCAGGAACAAGGAATTAAGGGCTAGGACCTTGTCAAATGTCTCTATCTTTCTACCTCATCTTAGTCACTCTAAGTCAGGAATAAACAGAGCCCTACCAGTACCAATATTTCTTTGCTGGAATTTAAGTAAAATGTTTAAGATTCATATAAAGAGCAAGAAGGTTCAGAAAACACAGGTTGCAGTTCCTGCCTCATCCTCTGCCCTACCATTCATCCCACACACCCACAACCAAAATGGGAAGAAAAGGCAGTGCCCTTGCAGGTACTAAAAGTATTAAGTACTAGTCATCGTGGTGGCATATGTATGTGGAAGTCAATATATATATATATATATATATATATATATATATATATATGGTAAATTTAGCAAGTTAAAGAATAATATTTACTGAATGATCTCAACTTTGAAAAAAAGGGTCATAATCATACATGCATTTAAAAAAGAAATTTAAAGGATTTTTAAAATATTTAATTTGTTTTTAATTAGTTATACATGATAGACAGTAGAATGCATTTATGCACTTTGATATGTCATACATGGATGGGATATAATTTCGTATTTTTCTGAGTGTACATGTTGTAGAATTATATTGGTCATGAAGTCACATAGATACATAAAGTAATAATGTCTGTTTCATTCTACTATCCTTCCTATCCCCACATCCCCTGCCCTCTCCTCCCTTCAATTCCCTCTACCTAATCTAAGGTAACTATTCTTCTCTAGGGCCCTCCCCTTATTGTGAATTAGCATCTGCATATTAGAGAAAAAAATCAGCCTTTGGTTTCTTGGAATTGGCTTATTTGGATAAGCATGATATTCTCCAACTCCATCCCTTTACTGGAAAATGCCATAATTTCATTCTTCTTTATTGCTGAGTAATATCCCATTAAATATATATACCACATTTTCTTTATCCATTCATCTATTGAAGGAAACCTAGGTTGGTTCCATAGTTTAACTATTGCGAATCGAGCTGCTATGAACATTGGCATGGCTGCATTACTGTGATATGCTGATTTTAAGTCCTTTAGGTTTAGACCTGAGGAGTGGGATAGCTGGGTCAAATGATGGTTCCATTCCAAGTTTTCTGAGGAATCTCCATACTGCTTTCCATAGTGGTTGTACCAATTTTCAGTCCCAGTAGCAATGCATGAGGATACCTTTTCCCCACATCCTTGTCAACATTTATTGTTGCCTGTATTCTTGATGTTTGCCATTCTGACAGGAGTGAGATGAAATTTTTGTGTTGTTTTGATTTGCATTTCTCTAATTGCTAGAGATGTTGAACACTTTTTCATATATTTGTTAAACTATTGCATTTCTTCTGTGAAATGTCTGTTTAGCTCCTTAGCCCATTTATTGATTGGGTTATTTGCTTGTGTGTGTGTGTGTGTGTGTGTGTGTGTGTGTGTGTGTATGTGTGTGTGTGTTAAGTTTTTGGAGTTCTTTATATGTCTTAGAGATTAATGGAGGTGCATGTGGTAAAGATTTTCTCCCGATATGTAGGCTCTCTCCTCACATTATTGATCATTTCCTTTGCTGAGAAGAAGCTTTTTAGTTTGAATCCATCCCATTTATTGATTATTGATTTTACTTCTTGCACTTCAGAAATCTCATTAAGGAAGTCAGATCCTAGGCAGACGTGGTGAAGATTTGGGCCTACTTTTTATTCTATTAGGCAAAATGTCTCTGTTCTAATGCCTAAGTCTTTGATCCACTTTGAGTTGATTTTTGTGCAGGATGAAAGATAAAGATTTAATTTTATTTTGCTACATATGGATCTCGAGTTTTGCCAGGACCATTTGCTGAATAGGCTACCTTTTCTCCAGTGAATGTTTCTGGCACCTTTGTCTAGGATGATATAACATACTTATGTGGGTTTTTCTCTGTGTTATCTATTTTGTACCATTGGTCTACAAACTCTATTTTGGTGTCAATACCATGCCGTTTTTGTTACTATAGCACAGTGGAAATAGTTCAAGGTCTGGTATTGTGATGCCTCCTGCTTCACTTTTCTTGCTAAGGATTGCTTTGGCTATTCTGGGTCTCTTATTTTTCCAAATAAATTTTATGACTGTTTTTTTTTCTACTTCTATGAAGAATGTCATTGGGATTTTAATAGGAATTGAATTAAATCTGTATAACTCTTTTGGGAGTCTGGCCATTTTGACAATATTAATTCTGCATATCCAGGAGCATGGGAGATCTTTCCATCTTCTGTGGTTTTCTTCAATTTTTTTCTTCAGTGTTCTCTAGTTTTCATTGTAGAGGTCTTTCAACCTCTTTTGTTAGGTAGCATCCCATCTTTTTTTTTTTTGAGACTATTCTTAATGTGGTAGTTTTTCCAATTGCTCTTTCAATGGATTCATTGCTGATGTATAGGAATGTGTTTGATTCATGGGTGTTAATTTTATATCCAGCTACTTTGCTGAATTCATTTATTAGTTCTGGAAGTTTCCTGGTAGAATTTTTTCTTCTAGATATAGAATCACATCATCAGGAAATAGTGATAGTTTGAGTTCTTCTTTACCTATTTGTATACCTTTAATTTCTTTCTCTAATTGCTCTGGCTAAGGTTTCAAGAATGATGTTGAATAGAAGTGGTGATGGAGGACATCCTTGTCTTATTCCAGTTTTTAGAGGGAATGCCTTCAATTTTTCTCCATTTAGAATGATACTGGCCTTGGCTTTAGCATATATAATTTTTACAATGTTGAGGTAGTTTCCTACTTCCCTATTTTTTCTAGTGTTTTGAACATGAAGGTACGCTTTTTCTGCATCTATTGAGATAATCATATGATTTTTGTTTTTAAGTCTATCAATTTTATGAATTATGTTTATTGATTTCTGTATGTTGAACCAACCCTGCATCCCTAAGATGAACCTTACTTGATCATGGTGGACTATCTTTTTAATATGTTTTTGTGTGCAATTTGCCAGAATTTTATTGAGAATTTTTGTATCTATATACATCAGGGATATTGGTCTGAAGTTTTCTTTCCTTGATGTGTTTTTGTCTGGTTTTGGTAACAGGGTGATATTAGCCTCATAGAATGAGTTTGGAAGGGTTCCATGCTTTTCTATTTCATGGAATATTTGAGGAGTATTGGTGTTAATTCTTCTTTAAAAGTCATATAGAACTCGGCTGAGAATCCATCTGGTCCAGGGCTTTTCTTGGTTGGTAGGCTTTTGATCACGTTCTTTATTTCATTAATTGAAATTATCTGTTTAAATTTAGTTTGGGTCATATGTCTCTAGAAACTTGTCAATGTCTTCAATATTTTCTATTTTATTGGAGTATAAATTTTCAAAATAGTTTCTAATGATCTTCTGTATTTCAGACATGTCCATTGTGATAGTTCCTTATTCATCTTGTATTTTAGTAATTTGAGTTTTCTCTCTTTTTCTCTTAGTGTTCAGAAAACAGGCCTCTCCCTGCCTCATCTGGTGCCCTCCCATCCATCCCATATACCCTTAACCAAAATAAGAAGAAAAGGCAGTGCCCTTGCAGGTACTAAAAGCATTAAGTATTAGTCACCATGGTTTATGTATGGAGAAGTCCAAAAAAAAATATATATATATATATATATATATATATGGCATATATATATGGCTAGTTAAAGAATAATATGTACTGAATGATCTCAATTTTGCAAAAAAAAGGTTGTAATTATACATGCATTTAAAAAACAATCTAAAGAATTTTTAATCATAGTCTCCACAGAGAAATGGAGTTTAGGATGGGGAAGACCTTAATTTTTTACTTTATGCAATTCAAATGTAAGTTGTTTTGCAGGGAATACATATCACTTTTGTAATAAAAGCAAAATAATGGGAAAAAGCAATTCTGTAAAAGTTAAGGTAGTAGCTGACTTTAGGGAAAATGAGAAATCAGAGCAATATTTTTAAAGAGTCATAAAGGGACTTTGTGTGGGGATCTCAGTATTGTTAATTTTGATCTGAGTAGTGGTTACCTGGTTCATCATTTCATAATACTTTTTTGATTTTCACAAGTTTCTTTTGTCATTTTTAAGTAGAGTAGCTCTCTTATACATGAGAGGTTCATCCCAATAACCCCAGCAGATGCCTAAAATCCCAGACAGTATCAGATGCCATATATACTATACTTTTCCTATATGTGCATTCACAGACTTAATGTCTTTTTCATCTTACTTGAACATTGGTTATGCACTGTGGCCATTAAAATTTGCAGTTTGAAATAAAACAGCAAAACCTAGCATGAATTTTTTTTCTTCCTCAAAATTTCATAGATAGAAGATTTGTTCTTCCCATATATTTTGGCAACCTCAGCATATTTTTTCTTTCCTTATTAAAATGAGAACTTTTATTTTTTGTTTAAAGGAAATACTTTACAGCTTCTCTTGCATACCTGAATTGCCAATAACATAAATCTTGCACATTAGGGCCATCATTAAAGAAAACAAGGGTTAATGGAACATGAACACTGCAATTCCATGACAGTTAATCTGAAAACCAAGAAGCCTACTGATTAACTAACAGGAGAGTAGTGAATACAGCTTGGATACACTGGACAGAGGGATGCTCCACATTCCAGATGGGATACAACAAACTGTGCAAGATTTAATCATACTACTCAGAAACTCATGCACTTACAAATTGCTTATTTCAGAAAATTTTCATTTAATATTTTTAAGCCACAGTCGACATTACTAATTGAAACTGGAAGGCAAAATTGCAGACAAGAGGGAACTACTGAATATTTCACTTCACAATAAAACTACTTTAAAATGGAGTCATTGAAACCAGTGACTAATATGGCCAGGTAAATTTCATTTGTTGATTTTGCCACATGGTCCACTATTATTATTGACTGATTCTCTCAAAAGTATTCCAATTTGCCTAATAAACTGCATGATCCCACATGAATAACATACTACATTATCATATTTTTAAAAACTGAAAGGAATCTTAGAAGTCAGCCAGGCACAGTGGTTTTCCAATGCCATTCAGAGAACATTTGGAAATGTTTTTAGCTTCCCAATTCTAAGAAAGTTTTTAGCTTCCCAATGCTAAGAAAGCCTGCTAGTAAGTAGCACATGGTAGCCAAAGATACTTATCTTCCCCCAAAGTGTGGAATAAAACAGCAGAAGAGTGATCTTGAAAAACGATATCTTACATTCAAAATGTTAAGTGAATTATCCAGCAGGGCATTCTTAGTAAATGGTAAATCCCATGACTAACACCTAGAGTTCTTTAGAGACCATGCCTTACCAGCCAGTTTTCTTACGCCTCCTGAAACAAAACAAACAAAAAATGACTCTATCTTTTCTTTCCTTCCCTTTTCTCTTTATCTCTTTGTTGTTTTTACCCTTCTCTACTTTCAAACTAAAAGTGCATTCTTTACTTACTAAACATTGACAATGCCACTCAACTTTCGTTTGTAAATCACAGAGGATCCAATTTGACATCAGAAAACAGGACACTGTTTCTTAGCCAAATGCAATAAGTAATTTGAGGGTAAATCACTCTGAAATACAGATTAAAGACATAAAATCTCATCTCTTTCAACCCCTGTCTTCCCACTCCAGGTTTTCTCCCTCACTAGATTCTGCCAAGTGCAGTTGCTTATTCCCCAGAATACATGATAGAACATCTGTGGTGACTTCCACTGAGATTTATTTTCCAGATTTTCATTAAAATAGTAACTGAATTGACTCAATAAAATGTTGCTTACCCTAATAAAGCCCTTTAGAGCTTTGCAAATCTGCATTTAATACTCTTTAGTGCCATTACAGCATTAATAATCTGTGCCTAAAGAGCTATAAAAAACTTCACATTTTCTATTTATGTAGGTAGCTTCATAACCTTCCATTTTCATGCAGCTCAGTTTATAACGTACCTTAAAATGGAATCACTGACTTAGGGTGAATGACTCTGAGTCTTCTTATAATCTATCAGCACTCCCTATACTCCCCCAGCCTGAAAAAAATAATGTGGGAACCTTGGCCTAGATCTATGGCATGGGGCTCCTAGGTTCCCTTAAGTATTAATGACTTCTGATTTGCTTACGTTTCTAATTGCTAATGGTCTGAGACTGGAAGAGGGCCAAAAAGAAGTGTCAGGAGAGGAGTCAAGGCAATACATCAACCCAAAGCAGATAGTATCTGCCCCTTGTGGAGAAACTCTTTAGCCAAGACTGAGATCCTTGAAAAACCCAGATGCGCTAATGAAGATCCAGGGCCTGTCAATCACAAGACTGATGAACTGTAGCAGGAAATCAGGAAGAAAAGAATGAACCCTAGTTCTGTAAGTGTTTCTAACTCTTCATAGAAACAAAAATAAAATTAAAGCCCCAAATCCCACATGTAAGACCCCCGTACTATCTATGAACTTTTTAGAATCTTTTTGAGAGAGATTTACAAATGCTGCATAGGGAATTTTTTCCCAATAAGCCTACTTGCAAATTATTTTCATCATTAAAGGACAGAGGAAATCATAATTTAGGCTGAAAAACACAAGTCCATGGTATAATAATGGATGCAGTGATCTATTTCTATTCAAAATCTCTAAAAGAAAATTTAAGGTATTTAATTTGCAAATATACCAAGTTTATATTCTTTGCCTAGTCTCATGTCACTTTTAGAGAAAACCTCATTTTTTAACAAAATGTGTTGGCTTATAACTACCCATTAATTAAAAAATAATATTTATATCTTGTAGAGAATGAAGTGACAAACATTCATTGAGACAGAACAGCTTTATCCAGAGTCCTTAGTTTGTTTGCATACACTAGATACTAGGAGAATGTCCTAGAGCAGGAAAAAAATGGGTTTCCACTGAAACATGGCCATCTCAGTTTGGATGGATAGATAGATAGATAGATAGATAAGTGCAGAGAAAGTCAAGTGCATTCTCTAAATAACTACAGAATGAACATGAAAGTTAAAAAACAAAAGCAAAAAACAAACAAGCTACTTTGGCTTTTTTTTTCAGTTCCTACATTAGCTGTCTGCTCTTTGAAATTTCAAAACTTACTTGGATTCATATTTTGCAAAAATGGAAATAATATCAACCTACTTGTTATGGTTTAGATGTGTTGTCCCAAAAAACTCACATGTGAGACAATGCAAGAAGGCTTGGAGGAGAAATTACTGGGTTATTGGCCTTCACTTAATCAGTGAATTGATCCCTGATGGAATTAACTGAATGGTAAGTGGATACAGGTGGGGTGTAGCTGGAAAAAGTGGTTCTTTAGGGGAGTGGCTATAGGGTATCAGGAGAGTGGAGTCTGTCTGTCTGTTTGTCTATGTGTGTGTGTCTCTCTCTCCCCCCTGTCTTATCACCATATGAGCTGCTTCCTTCTACCACACTCTTCTACCATCATGTTCTGCCTCATCTTGAGCCCAGAGGAATGTAGCCAGCCTTCTATGGACTAAGACCCCTGAAATCATGAGCCCTCAAATAACTTTTTTCTCCTCCACAATTCTTCTTGTCAGGTCCTTTAGTCACAATAGTGAAAAAGCTGACTGAAACACTACTTCACAGAGTCTGGGAAGAATACGATAATTAGTAAGATGCAGTTGTCTTCCAATACCTACAAGGGATGTTTTTCCATGCTGAAATCCATGATGCTCAAGATTTATATATAATGGTGTGATATCTGCACATAATCTATGGAAATCCTCCCATATTTATTAAATTGTCTCCAAATTACATAATGCCTAATACCATGTAATACTAGTTAAATAGTTGTTACACTATATTGCTAAGGGAATAACTACATGAAAAAAAAATCAGTACATCTTCAGTACAGATGTATTTTTGTTCAAATATTTTCAATACACAATTGGCTGAATGCACAGATGTGGGTCTCACTGCTGCAGCCGGACTGCGACATCTCACCAATATGGAGAACTGACTAAATGAATAGAGCAGTTGATAAACTATGTGAAAACATGAAAATAGCTGGATATGTCTATGATTATATATGAGCATAAAAAGATCTCCACAAATGACCTTCATCTGCACTGAATTAACTCATTTGTGTTGGAGAAAAGATGAAAATAAAGGTTCATACAAAATCTAAGCCAAAGTCTAACTTCTGCCCAAAAGTAAGGAATTTTGTTGCCCAAAATTTTGTGTGTGTGCACATGTGTGTATGTGCCTCTCTGTCTCTGTATGCATTCATCCAATAAACATCTTTTTTCATCAGAAATATCCCTTGGATGAAACTAAGAGCTATGTGATTCTCAAAGGGAATAGCAAAGAATAATCATTCCTAATAGGCATGGTGAGAGTGATATAACCGAAATTATGGGCATAAAACAAAGTAAAGCATTTCCACATAATAAATAATTGACTTTCTTGGTTCATTCATACATAAGACATTCATTGTCTTTTTCAGCTTTTACACAGATATCCCTGGAAATATAACTTCTTGGGATAGAAGGGCATTGAGACATAATCTCCAACCTTCTGAAAACTGAGTACTTTTCAATCATGGTAGTATGTGTTCCAGTTTTTAATACGAATCTTTGCATATAGATATGTTTAACCAATGTTTACTCCACTATTGAACAAATTAAAAGCAAACAAGATGGCAAGGACTATGCATTGTCAACATTTGAATTTTCCACCCAATTCAGTACTGTAATTCAATAAGAGCATGCTAAAAATATTTCTTAAATAACTAAATGCAATCTGAGTATGTGAATTAAATAGATGGACATGCAAGTAGTTATTGCAGACTAATGCAGCAATAACCTACTTTACCATAGAAGACAGTCAATGCTTGGATTCTCACTTCCTTATTTTACCTCTAATTATGATAAGCATTAAGGTCCTTAGGTTTATTTCCAAGTTCTAAATATACTCTTTTCTCCTGATCTCAATGTTTTCGGTTAATACCCCTTTCAGCTCAACCAACTCCTAACCAATTGGGAAGGACATTGTCCAATAGGTTGGGTATCTTGGGACACAAATCTCAGAAATGATTCTCAGAGTCAGACTACACCATATCGGACAACCAAGATGGTGAGTGAGTCCTGAATTCATTCCTGTTATGAAGTTTCTTAGGATTGATAGTCTTTGTTTCTAAGTTCCAAGAGAACCTTGAAGCTCAATAAATTCCAAGTCCTCATTTTTCTGGTCTAGGTTATAGAATTTAATTTCTACTTTTCTTCTGCTTCTAATTTCAGTTTATTCCTGTATGGTTCTCTGCAAAGACTAGAATCCTTCCCTAAATATAGCCTGTTTGACACTCTCTATGACACTATCTCTATCTCTTCCATCAATTTCACTGAAGAGGTCAAACATGGCCTTTTTAATTTTTAACCACCAGGTCTGCTCCCATGTTGAGTGTACTGATCACATAAAGTTATAGCAACAAAACCAAAGCTTTTTCTTAGAACTTCCCAGTTCTGTGTCCTCTCCCCACAATTAATTTCACATATGAAAGTGTTTGCCTGAATCTGATTGTCTCTTTGGTTGATGGACATTAGACAGTAGGTGGTACCCCTGAGAGCAATGCCTCTCACTGTACAGTTAGTTTTTCACAAGCCCAACAAATTTTTCCCCTTGATAGTCAATGTCAGAGTCTTTACAATGACAAGACCCACCTTGTCCCTGACAACCTGAAAGTTGACCTTTTGTATCATGGTTATTTAAAGTTCAATGACAATTTTTGGATATAGAACACATATATTTCTTATTTGACTGAAATTAACCATCTTTGGGTTCTCATCCTATCCTGTTGTTGGAGCATTCAGTTTTAGCCATTCTGCCTCTCTTCATACTTACGACTAAAATAGCAAATTTAACTGTTCAGAAAAATAAAACAGAGGAAGAGCTCCATAAGAAATACTCCAAGGTTTAGTATTTATTTTTATTCCAACTGATATTCTAACAGATTTTTTCATAAAAATACAGATTACCAGATTTATTTGTCCATATTTATATATATGAAAGTTTCTATTTAATTCATAGAATACTCAAATATGTTTTACTAAAACCAATGACAGGGAAGAAAAATACCTTGGCAATATTAATAAAATTTTCCCTGCAAAATTCAAAGAGCTACCCTCCACAGCATTGCACTAAGTTTGACAATTTTTGCCCTTATCTGCTCACTTGAGATGTAGATATTTATAGTAGTATCAAATGAAGCCATGGTTTCTGAGCCCATAGGGAAAAATCTGCTTTGGGCTCATGTTAATGTTTTACAGTCTTGATGACTTTTTCCCTGAAAAAGTGTTTCCTGGACAGGATCGGAGAAGGAAGACAAGCAAAAATAGTTTATGGTTTGAATTAAGTGGCATAAAGGCAGATTTATTTCAACCTCCACTTGGCTTTGAATTATATCTAAATAAGTTAGAGCAAATTTTTCATTAGTGAGAGTCTTCACCTCTTGTCCTGACAAATAGTCAATTACACCAATTTGCCATCTGAAAGAGGAATGGCCTCATAAAAAAAAAAAAACTTTCATTTTCTAATTTGTTTATCTGAATAGGACTTAATTTGTCTAATTGAATATGGTCTTGTTCTTTGGGGTAAAGTCTTTTCTCAGTGGATTGTTTTCCAGATTCAAATGGTCAATACTAAAAAATCTTATTCCACTCAGAGAACTAAGTTCTACCTAAAATTTTCAATTAACATATTTTGGCAAGGGTACTGAAAGACCCAGCTGACACATGTTCAAGGTGTTGAGCTAGCCAGATGTGGTGTCAGACAAATTCATAGGAGCTGGTTCTTGGCCATAATTTCAGCATAAAAGGAATAGTACTGAACTTTTCCTTTGTACCTTGGGCTGGGGATATCCAGCCAGTGAATGGGCCATTAGTGTGTACTTGGCTCATATACTCTGAAGGTTATAGTAGGACAAATAGTGGTCTTCCAAACATATGTCCATCTCCTTCCTAACCCTGAAACCTGGACATGGTATCTTATTTGAAAAAAAAAAGGGTCTTAATAGACACAATAGTCTCCCTTATTTACAACAGGAAACTTTTCAAAATACTCAGTGGTTACCTGAAATAGCCAATAGTTCTGAAATCTATGTATAATGTGTTTTTTTTTTCTATACATACGTACCTAAAGTTTAATATGAATGTGTTCTCCTCTCTCTCTCTCTCTCTCTCTGTCTCTCTCTCTGTCTCTCTCTCTCTCTCTCTCTCTCTCTCTCTCTCTTTCTAAATATCTTATAAAATGAGGATTACTTGGACACAAACACTGTGACTCCACAACAACCAATCTGATAACCAAAAGGCTACCAAGTGTCTGGCAGACAGGCAGCACATACAGAGTGGACATGCTGGATGAAAGGATGAGATCCATTCCCAGACAGGACAGAGTGTGAAGTTGCATCACACTTCTTAAAAAGGTGCACAATTGAACTTTTTTTTAGACCATGGTTGACCATGGGTAACTCAAACAGAAAAGGAGACTGCACACAGGGATCTTGTAGGATTCATTTCAGCATCCTACCATGAGACCATCTGGGAACATTCAGGTGAGCCCTAAGTCAAAAGTTAAGAGTTCTAATGACACAGAAGAAAAGCCATTTGAAGACACAGGCAAAGTCCATGGTGGTGTAGCCACAAGCCACAGAAGATCTGGAGCCACCAGAAGCTGGGAGAAGCAAAAGAAACTTTCCTGGAGTCTTCAAGGAACTGTGGCCTTGCCAACACATTCAATTTTTATTTCTAGCCTGCAGAACTGTAAGGAAATCAATTTCTAATGTTTTAAGCCAAAAACAACTTAAATTTTTGCTTATTTTGTTAGGAAAGTATGATGGCAATAATAGGAATCTAATACAACAAATAAAATCTGAAAAATTCTTTTTTAAAAAGAAACCTCTCCAGGCACAGTGGCGCTCACCTGTAATCCCAGCGGTTCGGGAGGCTGAGGCAGGGAGGATTGCGAGTACAAAGCCAGCCTCAGTAATGGTCAGGCCCTAAGCAACTCAGTGAGACCCTGTCTCTAAATAAAAGTACAAAAGGGTTCAGTGGTCGAGTGGCCCTGAGATCAGTTCCTAGAACAAAAAAAAAAAAAAAAAAAGCGCTCAATAAACACTCAGCTCACCAGGAAATTGGGTGTTTTAAATTACCATCATAGGTATTTCCCTGGGATTTTGGAAATAAAATCCAAACAATAATCAACGTGTTAAAAACTAGACAAAAAAAAATGATTATAAACACGAAAAGAATAGATAGAAGAACTGAGGCAGGTTTATGGAGAAACATAAATGGGATAATTGGCTGGGGTGAAGATAATGAGCCCAGCAAGGGTTCCATGTCCCTCACCAAGTTACTGTGATGAAAACCTCAAGTCATTCCAATTCTCATTTGCAAGCATAACCCCCCATGACTGCAATAATAACCTCGGGGCTTTGCAACCAAATGGTTCTTTCGGACACAACCATTCTAAAATAGCACCAAAGGATTTTTTTGTGGTCAGACTTTATAAGTGAAGCTAGCTGCCCTTAACCATCTCCCGTCATAATCAGCCTACCTTGTTCTCTAGAGCAGGACCTTGATGTTTCAAACAAGCATTTAGAAGATGCAACAGCATATTCAATGCTGCTATTTAGAGAAGCCCTAGGATTTCCTACAGAATCATGTGTGACAAGATGGGGTGTACTATCCTCCTCGTGAGAACACCAGTAAGTTCTCTCAGTTTCTCAGAGAACTCATTAACGATACCTCCTACGGGTTATAGAATTCAGAGTATCTATTAATCAAAAATGATGCCTCCTTAAAAATTTTTCAATTAGATTTTATCAGCTTTCCCAATGAAATTATAATTTAGAAGTTAATCAAGTACTAGGCGTCCAATCCTGTGGGTGTTTTAAGGTCATTTTTATTTCACATGTAATGACTTGTGCACTGCACTGGTTAGCAAACTATCACTCTACAAAATCACATTTTATATTATACTTGCTTAAAGAAGAGTTAATGAAAAATAAAAAGCCATTTGAAAAATTCTTTGGGTTAGGTTGAAATTACAGACTATTATTTTCTTCATAAACAAAGACCCACATAGTTAATATTTAATAGAATTCAGTAGCAAAATAAAGTCTTTTGTTGAAAAAATGTCATTTACTTTTAATAAAGAGTAAAAAATGTTTTGTCACATATTCTCATCATGGTTATTGAGAAGCATTAATTATACTTACCATTTTAGTGAACTTCAAGAGGACGAGGTGCTACAAGTGGTTAGCTCACAGCCTGGAAACTGCATGGGTACATCCCAGTCCTGCCTCCATTCATTGACAGTCATGTGACATTGCACAGGTCTTTAATCTCTCTAATCCTCAGTTTTTCCATCTATGAGCAGAGATAAAAAACAGTACTTCATAAGTTTCCTGGGAAGAACTGATTAGATAACAACACATATAAAATACTTAGAAAGGGACCTGAAAATAGTGTCTGCCTATTACACACTGTCTCTATTTCTATTCTGATAATTTTATCTAAAAAACATTTCATTTTCTTTCTTAACAGGTAAAATATGAATATAAATATAAAACACAGGTAGGAAATAATAACAAAGGTATTGAACAGTTCAGAGGAATGCATTATCAAATGCACCTGTAGAGTTAAAAGATCTGCAATGAATTTCTGAGCTTTAAAAAAAAATTTTCTTTAAAGTACACTTATTATTGGTCCAGTAAATTGGAACAAAGGAAGAAAAATGTAGCATTTGGGACACCGAAAAAGTGACATCTGGTCACAAAGATGAAAGCTTTGGCAATTCCCCCATATTAGTAAAGGTGGAAATTAATCTCACTGGTCAGTCAGAAGGGTGTTGTTTTCAGTGTGCCCTAAAGTACTGGTCCACTTCCCTTTGCTCCAACATAAATCTCATTCTTAGAATTGTGGGATGACTCCTCAAAATGGAGGAAGCACTGAGTCAAAAGACAGAACAAAATTAGAGTGATCTAGAGATGAATAGCCAAAGAAGATGCAGTCACTCATCAAGCCCAAGTAAATCTAAATGGTGATGCATTCTGAATCCAGGATTAGCAGACAAACTGCATGTGTGAACATTTGTGGATTATAGGATACAATTCTTAGCAAAAGGAAATCCAGAGGCATTAATAGACATATTAATAGTGTGAGAGTTATTTCCACCAAATCATGAGAGAACTGGGAAATGTTTTGGGGAACTTTTAAAGCTCGTTTTGAGCTGTTGTTAATACAACATAGTGTCAGATGCATGAACTACTAACATCCTTACTATCAAGACTTCATAAGAAGGAAAGTAGAGGTGGAGAACTTAGAAATGAATTAGGTAAAAGTCTTGAAATTCTGTTGCTTCAGGCACATGCAAATGTTTTCATGCCAGGTAATTATCACAAAATCGCTGTACCTGTCAAGTTCTCCTGATGTCCTATCAAAGTGTGTGCCCAGGATTTATGGCATTGATTGATGCAGAGAGGTGATTAGTGTTACTTGGAAGTTTACAAATATGAATATCAATTATTTTTTTAATCTACAAATTTAAGCCTGTGCTTCAAAAACTCCTACAAACAGACCACAGACTCTGAGTCTTTTCCTCATGCAACACAATCAGCAGCAATTTTGAGCATGTCTGGGATCCTGAAGATGAAAAGAAAAATGACATAAGTTGGATCTGGTTGCACTGAGTGTAGCCTTTTCCCATATATGTCATTGCAACTGAGATCATATGGGAAGAAATGCTGCCTTAAAGCTTCTCCATTTGTTTAAAGTAAAAAACTCAAGGATTCTGCTAGAAATATTCATTATCCATGCTTTATATATTTACCCCCCATTATGGATTCATTTCTTATCAAGAATTTTCTATCTCAGAAACAGAGACTACCCCTTCACCCTTCTCATGGTTGGGAATTCATGTAGTAGAAAAATAAACTGGTAGAACAAGAATTTTACTGCTTTTTATAATATCAAGAATTTTTCTAATTACAAAATAAAATTCCTTGAGAGTAGGAGGGTGAAAAATCACCCCACAAAGACTTTCCAGACTTTGAATGCAATCTTATAGGATCGAAAAGACATCCAGATGATACAAAGAGTCTTGGTATGAGGAGGTTGTCTTAGATTGTCTGGATTTTCCTGATTCAATTAAAAGGGTCCCTATAAAGGGGAGGCGATGAGTCAGATTCAAAAAGGGCTAAGTGATGACAGCAGAGAGAGAAATTGGAAGATACTACTCTGACGGCTTTGAAGTTGGAGAGTGGAGCCATCAAAAGGAATGCAGGTGGCCTCTAAGCCGGAAGGTCAGGAAACCAAATCCTCTCTTAAGAGATTCCAGAAGGAATGCACTCTGCCAAAAACAGAATGTTAGCTCAGTAAGATCTGCTTTATTTCTCATTTATAGAACTGTGGGAAATTATTTTGTGTTATTTTGATACACTGAGATTAGAGCTGTTTGTCACATCAGCCATAAGAAACTAATACACTGTGCTAGTTCCAATCTATTGCATTTTTATTCATATCTATGTATTCATGCATGTAATGAGGGTGGCACACAAACAAGAGCAGACCCTAAGCTCTCCTCTGAGTGACAGCTGCTCTCTACCAGTTTGTCCTAACCCAAGTAGCACAATCTCATTGAGTAACTTCTTTTTAGCCCAACTAGAGATTACTTAAGGCAACTTAAAAATTTTCTCATAGGGACTTCAATTAGCAATGGGGATAAGTCAAGAACTATTAAACCATGATACAGAAGAATTTTTTACTAAATAAGTAAATGCAGTAAAATTTAAATCATAGATAAGCATAATATTTAATTAAGCATTTTTTCTAAATCTTTCTTAAGAGACAATTTATAAAATCGTTAGTCATATATGCTTAAGGTAAATATGTAAGAGCTTTTTAAGTTGAGTAAGCTTCATTTCTATCACTTGGTCCTGGATTATCCTCATTCCTCCTGAATTTTGAAATTCCAGAATGAGGATAGAACATCAATCCATGCATAATTCTGCCTGTCTAAATTTTGTTCAAGATTCAGAGTTTTACATCTAGGATTTCTTCTATTAAGTACAATATTTATTCTGATTTTCTAGTAGTCATTATATTATTTTATAAGTATTGTCTGCTGTATGCCATCCTGTTTACAGTGTACACAATTATTAAAAATCCCCACCTTATTTTACATTGAGTGGGTCCAGCAAATGTGTAAAGAGGTAAACATTACCTCCAGGTAAAATGTATCTGCTGAACCTACTCCTGAAACCAAAAGCAATTCCCTCTCTTTCACTGATGGCTGGAAGGGAGATGGAGAGGGCATCACAAAGGCCGTATTCAATGACCTACTGACCAAGCACATTCACCATAAAACAATTCCCTCCTAGAGTGCTTTTTCAAAAAGTCTTCACCAATTACTACAAAATTCAATGATGATTTTCTCTAAGTCCTGGTAAGCAGAGGTCTCTGGTGTTGCTGCTGAATAATCCCATGCCCATATAAGAGATGCCCTGTTCAGCACATCTCCAGGGTGAGATGAGCCAGCAGGTTCTCACAGCCTAGCCCCTGTGGGCTGCAACCCACAGCTTCCTGGCTGAAAAACTAATTTAGGATCATGATATGGAAAGCTTCACCTATGGATATGCTATATGCACTGGGCTCCCTAGAGGCTTTGAGAAAAACATTTCACCTCTTTCAGATGCCTCATAACAACACTTCAGTTTTATTACCGACAGGCTGAAATTCTCATGATGGTCCCACAAGATTATAATGGAGATGTGACATTCCTATCACATGGTAACACTGTAACCATCCTGATGTCATAATGCAGTGCATACTCAAGGCACTATAGTGATGCTGTTGTGATAAAACCCACAGTGCTGTCAGTCATATAAAAGTATGACACATATAATCATGTACAGTGCATAATACTTAATGATAATAAATGACTGTTGTTAGTTCATGTATTTATTATACTATATTTCTATTGTTATTTTGTGTATTCCTTCAACATAGAAAAAACTTTTCCCGTATAGCAGTATGTCATGTTACACTGGCAACAGCCTTATCATCTCATGTTTACCAAGATTGCATTAAGAGTGCACATTGAGTGATTGATATATGCTATCTAGGTCTGTTTAAGTACACTCTATAATATTTACGCAATAATAAAATTACCTAATCGTGCACTTCTAAGCAACACATAGATTGTAAATTGATGAAGAAAATTTTCTTTGATAATTTTTATATTCCCTTCTGACTCTAATGTTTTATGAATCTCTTGAAATGAGACACTAATGTATATAAGTCTAGAATCTCTTAATTCTATACCTATGCATAACATGTTTAATACTATGTAAGTTGTTGCATCAATTCAGGATCCTGCTTTCTCCCCTTAGGCACATAGAGCATAAAAACTCTGAAAACGATGTTTTAGTTAGCTTTTTCACCACTGTTATAAAAAGAACTGAGACTAGCATAGAGGAGGAAGAATTTATTTTGATTCATGGTTTCAGAGGTTCATTCCAGGGGCAGCTAAGTCAATAGCTCTGGGCCCAAAATGAGGCAGAACATCATGGCAGGAGGCTGAGACAGAGGAAAGTAGCAAAGGACACAGCAGCCTGGAGGTGGAGAGTGAGCTCCACTCCCTAGGGACAAAATATATTCCTCAAAGGCACATACCCAGTTATCTACTTCCTCCAGCTACACCCTATTTGTCTACAGTTACCACCCAGTTAATCCATACCTGTAGGTTAATCCACTAATTAAAGCTCTTATAATCAAATCTTTTCATCTCTTGAGTATTCTTGCATTGTCTCACACATGAGCTTTTGGGGGCCACCTCATATCTAAACCATAACACTATTGGTCTCACATAGGTATAGCTAATTACATTTACATATTTATATATGTGTTTATATAGAAGCTACATGGTTTAATCTTTCAACTAATGTTTCTCTTAGATACATTTGTGAAAGAACAATAAAAAGTCTTTGTTTGAAATAAATTAACATTTCTGCATGTTTTATTTGCAAACCATAAGATTCTATTTCATTTTGTAGGATGAAGCCTCAATTAACTAAGAACTTCAGTGTACCACATTATACCAGTTATAAGATCTTTGTCTTTCTCAATAATGCGCACACAGATACACACATACAAATGCACATATCAAAGCTTGATCAAAACCTAAACAATTTCACAATATTCCAGAAGTCAATACATATTTAGCTTCAATTAATCACTGTGTATTCCTTCTACACATAATTGTATCACTGTTTGTACTGGAAACTATGCAAGACCACAAAAGATCATCCATAATAACAAGGTAGCATGCATGCATACATACATGTATGTATGTATGTATGTATATACATATGCATATATACATATATGTATATATGTACTTGATATACTATAGCTACTATGTTATAAAGAAAGCCAATGCTCTATAGTTTTTACAGAAAAAAACTAAGGTTTTTGTTTTCTTTCTACTATTTAATCTAAAAACTACCTAACATAATATTCAATTCTAAGACTCCAGCATGAAACTTGAAATATACAAAATGCATTTATATTTTATGTTAATATTAAATAAATGCCATGCTTTTTTAAAAAAAACGAGACATTTGTTTGGAAAAACAAAACTTTGAAGGATAAGTGGCCACAAGTATAAAAACAACTGAAGTCAGATCACTCATTGATGTTCTATTAGACCCAGGGCTGCATCTACATAATTGAGTATTGCCAAGATCAAACCACATTTTTCAAAGTTCAACCTTTACAAGGCTCTAGTAAAGAACTTGAGAGAATACTTTGAGTTATTCAGCATTTGGACATGATCATGAATATATTTATCATTGCCTCTTCATGATCTCTTAAAAAATGTTTTCAAAACATTTTGTAGGGTCTCAAAGGAAAAATTTGATGAGACCATATTCCAAACTGAAATTCTGTGGATGTGTGTAGAGTTATTTTGAGGCAAAAAGACCCTCTGTCATTAAAGATATTTACCTGAAACATGCCCAGTAGTAGTTTGACACATTATTTTGAATCATCAATTTTTCTTGAAACACTAATACAGTCCATGATGCACAGTCTTCTTTGATAGATTCTGTATGAAGACACAGAACAGTTATTCCTCCAAGTAGAATATGTTAAAGGGGAACTTTGTGTAGCAAAACCAAGGGGGAAAGTAGACTCAATGTCACTACAAATAAGACAGATTTACTTCAAAGGAGAAATAACTGATCATGATTTTATATTCTTATAAAATGCAATAAAAAATGTAATGCATATGCTGTCAGCATGAGTATTTTCATTAAATAAAATTAATTCTATAAAACATTTTAAATAAATTTAACAAACATATGCCCATATTTATTTTCTCACTACAGAAATCAAATAAAATGTCATTTTTTGCAAAATATTACTTCAGTTTATCTATCATTCAAAAATTGAGTTTTCAAAAAAATATTATTCCAAATAACTTAGCAATTTCAGAAATATACATATGAATTTATGAGGAGTATGATATCCTTAGGAAAAATGACTAATGCATGTTGATATCAAAGGTTTATTTTAAATGTAAAAATAGTATCTCACATACGGCTCTTCTATCACTTCTAGACCAAGAAGGTGAGTTCATAGCAACAGGTGTTGATTTATTGATGAATTGATTGATGCTATTTGGGTGATGTCTCTAAAAAAACTCTGTAAGTACATTTTATAAAAGTTCTTAGACTCCAAAATAATTAATTTTTAATTTTTAAAAATTTTTATGTGTTCCCTAAGTTCTATCTACTCTTAAATATTTCTATAATAAAATAAAATGCTTCTTTTAATATATTTTCTCTAAAATATAAATTACAATCACATAAAACATGAGATAGGGATGTAAGGAAGTTGTTGGACTAGATATATGCTAAGATTGATGTGCCTCTAAGAGGGGAAAATAATGCTATAGTAGACTATCTACTGAAGAAGCTGCTGCTATATGCCATTAATTTCAAACAATATCAGAAACACTTATTTTAAAATTTCTTGCAGTTTCTTTTGTTGAAAGGTGATTTTACATCTTTAAATTTTGCAGTTGGAAAGAAAAAAAAAGACAAAATGTGGGTCTGAAGCCACTTCTGTCTTGCTTGAAAATTAGAATTTGTTTTAGGAGAAGGTTTCTCTTTAATGTCAAAAGTGATCACTTATGAGCACCCTGAGTCAGGTAGTTATGTGGCCATTATGAAGAAATCTTAAAGCAATGTCAGGTAAGTGTAATTGCAACCTTTGTGCTTTTTTAGTCTAGGCCCTGGACAGCACACCATTCTTGTATGGGCGGTGATTGAGGATGAGATGCTTCCACAATCAGTAATTAGGAACAAAATAAAGGAAATGGAATTTGCTTGGGCATAAGTTTTCATTTTCTTTTCTGGATGTGGAGGTTGAAGCTTGGGCTCCGTGAAGACAACATGATTGAAAAGGTTCCTGGGAAAGGAGAGGTCAAGAGAAAACAGAGGGGACCCACACCAAATAAGGAACCCTGTAGAGGAAAATAGATGCTTTCAAGAGAGCAATGATAATTGTTAATGAAGTTTTAACTTCTTTTTTTCTTCTTACATTTTTTGATACTTCACATTGTCAGGGTTTCCAGGTAAACAGAATCAACAGGATGTACATAGATATTAAAGAGGGAATTTTTTATTTATTAAGGAAATTGGCTCACTTGATATGGAGACTGAGAAGTCCCAATGATATACTGTCCGCAAGCCGGAGAACCAGGGGAGATGGGGTCATTTGATCCAGCATGAAGGGGCAAGAACCAGAGGAGCCAGTAGTATAAGATTTAGTTAGAGTTTGAAGGCATGCAAACCAGGAGCTATAATATCAGTGAGCAGAAAAACGATGCTTCAGTTCAAGAAAAGAGAATTTGTCCTGTCTTTTTATTCTATTCAGGTCCTAAGAACATTGTGTGATACCTGCCCATACTGATGAGGACAGATCTTCTTTATTCAGTCTACTAATTCTAATGCTAATCTCTTCAGGGAACATCTTCACAGTCATGCACAAATATAATGTTTTATTCATTATTTGCATATTCCATAATCCAGCCAAGTTAGCACATAAAATTAGCAGTCACATATTGCAATTCTATTCTTCTCCTTCAGGTTTCTTTTTTGTTTGGTTGTTTGTTTGTTTTCAATGCTACATCAATTTTAGCTTTCTTAGCCTCTTGCTTTGGAGAATGATGTGTGGGTTTAGTTATCTTACCAGGATGTGACCCTGCATGTAACAAAACAGTGTGCAAAGAAACATTGCCCAGATAGAAAATTACGAGAGGTCAAAAAGTGTTCAGCAAAGTTCTCAGAACAGAAACCTCAAGCAAGAGATGACAAACAGATGCTTAGGGTGGATTTATTGGATTTATAAGGATCCCCAGGCTACTCAGACTTACCAAGGACAAGACCCCATGAAAAGCAAGGATTTGCTCCATGGACAGAGGATGGCCCAGGCTGTATTATGTATTAACTGTGTGACAAAGGAAAGCGTGATTCCTGGAGACATGAGAATTTGAGGGCATTTGAGCTTCACTGTAGAAAGATTTTAAGATTTGACATAAAGAGTGAAGTGAGGCAGCCATTTGCTCCTAGAAATGACTTATCACTTGCAATATTTCCTAGAAAGATAAACTTCATATAGTCTCCTTTATGTGGTTTGTATTTGAGGTATTCCCCCCTCCAAAAAAATTAAGTGCTAAGCAATGCAGGAAATGTTCAGAGGTGAAATGATCACATTATAAGAGCTATAACCTACTCAATGGATTAATTCATTTGATAGACTGATCATTTGAATCAATCAATCAATTTGAATCAATTTAGTGGGAACTGTAAAAAGTTGTGGTGATGCTGGAGGGAATAGGTCACTGCCTGAGCACATGTCCTTGGGGGTGATATCTTGCCCCTGGCTCCTTGCCCTCATTCTGCTTCCCAAATGCCTTAAGCTGAGTAGCTTTCCTTTTGCCAGGTCCTTCAGCCACGATGTTCTGCCTCACCTTGGGCCCAGACAGTGGAGTCAGCTAATAGTGGATTGGATCTCTAAAACCATGTACCCAAATAAACTTTCCTTCTTCAAACTTGTTATCAGGTATTTTGTTCACAGTGACAAAAAGTTGACTGACACACCCCTGTTCTTGCTGGGATTACTTTAGTGAAGAGATAGAGCATTCACTTAATAAATTAGTTTATGTACTGATCAACATGCTGATCTGAAATACCATTTTAACTTAAGAGTTGAAAGAGTTTACACGGAGATAACTTTTAAAGCCAATTATATAGTCAAAGATTTTAACTTGTACTTGGTTTTGAGTTTTCATCTGTGCCTTTTCTTTTCTGGGAAATAGTGTCAAAATCAACAAATGACTTGATTTGAACTCCCATTGAAAGCATCTGGAAGTTCAGAAAATGTCATCGAGTAGAAATAAGAAATTTCTTTGGTCTTATACAGAGCACTAACTATATCCCATTCTGTGCTTTTGTTGTTATTGTTCTTGGTTTTAATTCTCTATTTTGCTTTGTGATCCTGCCTGACTGTGTAGCCTCTGTTTCCAGATTCCTTTTTTCATGACATTTTTAGTGGCTCATTCCCCATCACCTTCAAGGAACATGATTGAAACCAAAGGTTTGGGAACAATAGAAACCTTGGAATAAGCTGTTGATAGCAAATCATGTTCTCCTATATCCATGCAACAATAAAGAGGTGTGCTCTCAGGAAGACAAGTTGCTACTTCTATTCACTCTCAAAGAGTGTTAAATCACCCAAGAAAGGGATTTATTTTTAATGGATTGGAAATAACACACAGCAAAACTAATATTTTTTCTTGGTTTACAATTTTCCTCCTCCAGTAAGTCATTGGTTAAATGCTATAATGTTTTTAAAATATTTCAATATGACTTGATAATTATATCTTTATCACTGTTTACCGCAGCCTCTAATTTTAATGTAGCAAGAAAATAATCCTTTTTCATAGACTGCAAGAAAATACCCAATGTAAGTCCATTTAAATATCTATTTTATTTAATTTGCTTTGGTTTCTTTTACTTTGAAATGCTTATATTTTAATCTTTCAAGATTGGAATAGGAAATAAACAAGATTACATAAACAGACTGTACATTTTTAAAAGAATTCAAAGCAAATATAAGGGAAATAAAAATGTTAGCACATGTGGATAACAGTTAATTGATATTTGTGCCAGACATGATTTACTATTTTCATTGAAGTCTCAGCTCTGCCCCAGCCTGCTCTCTTGGCTGTTGAAGGTGCAGTGTAGATTATGGGGCTCCCTTCTATGCTGTTTAGCCATGCAAGGGAAGTTACCTTAGTTCTGATTAAGCCAATTTTGGAAATCCCATTGTATTCAAGAATCATTTATTTTTAGACTTTTTTCCTATTTGTAGAAGTCATGCCAAGGTACTCTTCAATTTGGAGAGAAAAAAAAAATTTAGAATTCTTTTTTCTTGCCTCTGAACAAGATAGGAGAGATAGGAAATATTAGAATTGTGGCAACAAAATTACAATTTGGAAGAAAGTCTGCTGTTAAGGTAACGTTTGAAAGGCAGTTGAGCCCTCAATAATATTGATTATGTACATAGATAGATATACATATATGACAGATATGCATATGTACCTAAAGAAATACAAGAAAGGCCAAATACTATTTGCATAGTATTTACATACAGTATAGGCTTTAGATACATCATAATTTCAAGGAAACAATATCTGGTTACAAATTGTATTGTTCATGTCAAGCTATAACTAGGACCATTTACCAATGTTTAAAACACAGATAGCAAACATATCTACAGATAAATTCACTTTCTAACTTAAAGTCTTCTCAAAAACATATATTTACAAAATCCCTTTAAGTGAAATGAATCATTCTGAAGACAATGTTGAATTTCAGATAGTCTAGGTCATAATCTACTTAGCTCAAATGGAGCTATTTGCCTTCATTAAAACAGCTAATATCCTGCTTTGTATCATTTGTGGTGACATTATTGCAGGAACTTTTTTAATACAATATGCTTCAACTGTGTTGTCTTTTTTCTAAAGTGTACAGATATATATGTCTACTGAAAATCAACTATAAAAATATATTGAATTCAAATTTTCCTAAAGATATTGATTTTAAAATCATATTTACTAGATTTAACTACATGTTTTATATGTCTTAATAGTTGCGCATCATCTACTAATTTTTTTCTTGGCAAAAATTATAGGAGATAAAAATGATGTGATATCAGACTGAAACAGATGCTATAAAGAAGTTATTGATCTTTTCACATAGCATCACAATACCCTGGATTGTGGGACAAACTATTGGCAATCAAAAGAAAGTTCAGAGTAATCTAAGAAAATAAAGCTGGTCTAAGTCTAGAGAGATTCAGTATTTCCAAAGAGACTCATAAGTGTAATGTCCTTGGAGTGCGATTTTTAAAACTGTCGTACTTGTGAATCAAATGAGTTCTCTTTGGAGGGTTAGCCCCGTAGACTGCAGCTCTGCCAGTGTTTGCTTTTGGTGAAGAGAACGTTTCAATTCCTTCACAGACAGGAATTAGGTCTCCTTTAAGTATCTGGGAAGATCACCTATGTTGGCTATGCTAAACTGTCTCATTTTTTATAGATTAATAAATAAATCCTAGTCAGCTGCTGAAGTCCCCAGATCTCAGATTTCACATGGTCTTCAAAGGTTAAGTAATTCTTTTAATCAGCTTTTTCGGTGTTGTAACCAAAAGACCTGACAGGAAAAAACTTAGAGGAGAAACAGGTTATTTGGCTCAGAGTTTCAGAGGTCTCAGTCCATAGACAGTCAACTCTGTTGATCTGGACCCAAGTAAGGCAGCACATCCTGGAGGAAGAGAGTGGAGGTGGAAAGCAGCTCAGGATATGATACCAGGAAGCAAGAGAAACTAAGCTTAACTCACAAAATATATGCCCCAAGGCAAGCCCCCAGTGATCTACCTCTTTCCAGCCACACCTTACCTACCTATACTTATCACCCAGTTAATCCATATTAGGGAATTAATGCACTGATTATGTTAAGGCTCTCATAACCCAACCATTTCACCTCTACACCTTCTTGCATTGTCTCCCACATAAGCTTTTTTAGGTACACCTTATAGGTAAACCATAACAGTAATGGTTGGCATCAAGATCCCAGAATTTGGAATACAGTGGTATAAAGCAATCAAATGCTTACAGTCATCTGAAACAAAGTGGGTTATAATAGCATGCAAAAGACCTACTACATTAGTTGTAGGTCTCAAAGCTACTCCCATAGAAAAGACACATTGTGGATAAAAAAAATGTGGCATATATAACAATGGAATTTTACTCAGAATTAATAGAGAATAAAATCATGGCATTTGCAGGTAAATGGATGGCATTGGAGAGATAATGCTAAATTAGCCAATCCCAAAAAAAACAAATGCCGAATGTTTTCTCTGATATAAGGAGACTGACTCATAGTGGGGCAGGCAGGGGAAGCATGGAAGGATTAGATGAATTCTAGATAGGGCAGAGGGGTGGGAGGGAAAAGGAGAGGGCAGGAGATTAGCAAGGATGGTGGAATGTGATGGACATCATTATCCAAAGTACATGAATGAAGACTCAAATTGGGGGTCAACATATGAAAAATTGTGGTATATATGTGTAATAAGAATTGTAATGCAAAAAAGTACATGTATAAAGGCATGAATTGGCGTGAACATACTTTATATTCAAAGATATGAGAATTGTGCTCTATATGTGTAATAAGAATTGTAATACATTCCACTGTCGTGTATTTAAAAAGAATAAAATCATTAAAAAGAAAAAAAGAAAGAAAAGACACATTGTTAAACAAGTAAAACTTTAAATAATTTAGTCTAAAATGAAGAGGAGTTCTGTAAAGTAATTACAGTAGGATGAGTACACACAGAAAAAGGAGAATGGTTTCCAGGAAATCCTCTCTGAGAAAGTGACATGAGAGCAGGGATGTGGATCATTTGAAGGTGCAATGTATGCAAAGATCCAGGAGAAGCATCTAGAAGTCCAGAAGATGGAAAAGCCAAAGGATCATCAAGAGCAGAAATAGACTATGTTCTTTTAATATAGCCTATGAGTTAAGATGATCTTTATATTTAAAATGGTTAAAAATATATAAAAACATACATTTTTTTACTACATGTGAAAATTATATAAAATTGAATTCAGTGACATAAATACTGTATTATTGGCATTCTGCCATGAGCATAACTGTTGGTTTGCCACAATGGTTGATCGGTGAAGTTGTGAAAAAAATCATATTGCCTAAAAAGGCTTAAATATTTACTCTCTGTTCTTTAAAGAAAGTTTCTTGATCCCTGATGAAGGTCAGCATGAATAAAGGTGACTGCACAGGAGGGAAGAGAGGGTAGGAAATGAAGGGAGTGGTAAGCATACTCCAGCTCATGTGGGGTTTGCAGGTAAGATTAAGGTTTTGGTTCAACTGTGATTGAAACAAGAACATTTGTAAGGTTTTTGAATAGGGATCTTGACTTAAATTTTTAACAAGTATTCTTGGACATTTTGCTTAAGGTGGAGTGCTGGGGGATGATTAAGAATAAGAGCAGAAAAATCTGGGGGTATTGTTTTATTAAAGCAAGATTTGCTGCTATTCTAAACTAGGACAGTAGTGGAGGAATTGGGGAAAACATCCTTGTAAAATAAATAGGATTTGGGATGCACTGAATATCAGATGTCAAAAGACAGAGGTCAAGTAGGGGAGTCTCCCAAGTGTCTTGAACCACCTGTGCGACAATCTTGGGGAAATTTTACAAAGATTGAGAAGACTAGCTTGAAGGGGGGAATCAAAACCCTGTTCTGCCCACAATAAATTTGGCATGCACATGAAACTTCCAGCAGTTAATGTCAATGAGTCTAAAGAACAGTGGAGTCTGAAACTCAATGAGGAGATCATCATGCAAATATACACTGAGGAATCATTGCTCTATAGATGAAATCAAAGCTATCGTCTGCATGGGGTCACTTGAAGACATGCTGTGTGGAAAGAGGAGAAAAAGCAGTAGAGCCCTGAGAATCAAAGATGCACTAATATTCAGAGTCCTCAAGTTCAAGCAAACCTAAACAGCCAGTGAGGTGGAAAGCAAATCCAAGGAGAAAATTTCCAAGAGAAGGGAATTTGAAATATGATTTGTATGATAGGGAATGTGGCAAGTCTTAAAGATTAAGACATTCACTTATTAATTATGATTTATTTTGTAATAAATTGTTTTTCTCCTTCAAAGATGACTTTACCACTTTTAAAAATTATTTTTGTGAGCACAATATTAGCAGTATGGCCAGAAAAAATACCAATCCATGAGTTCATAAGTTTAAGAAATTTGCTTAGTAACTACCTTCACAGAGACCAAGTGGTGGTCTCTATGAACATACCTAGGTTCCACTCCAAAATCAAATCTCCTCTTAAATAACACTATTTGGAACATACAATAAAGAAATCAGTGACTCAGTTTGCTGCACAAGCACAGATTCTTCATACATACCTGTTACACGTCTAACACTTTTTTTACTGGTACTTTGCCAATAATATGAAGAATAAGAATGAATTTGAAGAAAGACATGAAATTTGCAAGCCCTAGTGGAACTTCCTTATGCTATTTACAGCAGTTAGAAGTCAATAACTCAGTTTATGTCACAGCTGATCCTAAGGGGATTTGTTAAATGTCCTGTTATTGTGTAAGGAGCTGAAGGACAGTGAAATAAATGATCCACAATTTCATGGAAGCTAAAGAATTTAGTGGCTCTGTATGTTTTTTTTTTTTTGGTTGTTAAGAGAAAAAGAAAGAAAATTATTTTCTCATAATTTTGATTGATTTTTATGGAGACATGCATATTAACTTGTTGGGTTTCATCCCACTTAGTTCTGAAAACGTGTTCAGGAGTCAAGATCATATAAATTACTAATTATAAGTTGTCAATGTGTTGCCATGTTAGTTGGCATTATAATTATATTAAAAATTCTCTGTCGTTTATAAATATTTAATGAAAGAATGATAGCCAGACAATTCATAGGGGTTATACTATAGCCAGGAGAATGAGCTATGTGATATTTCACAGTCTACTGTATTAAAAGTAATTCCTGAAACAAATACTTCCCACTCAATGTCCATTTAGTATGTATTAATCATCAGATTTTATCAGAAAAAAATTAGATTAGTTAAAAATAATCTTTACAATTTAACCACTAAACAAGTGATTATTCAGAAAAAATCAAAGGTCTACTGTTATAAACTCAAATAGAAAACCCTTGCTTGAATCAAACTAAATTCTATTATTTCTGCCCATCATAGGAGATGAATTCCATTGGTTGGAGACCCTCTATTCTCTATAGAACCTCATTTGTTATTATCTAGAACCTTGTATGATCATCACAGCTGACAAGTAGAGTGGAACTCTGCATTCAATATTGATGGAAAGATTTCTCAAAGGCAGACTCTATATCAAGTGGTGAGTAATTAGAGACAAGGGCTCATCCCCTGCCCCTCAAGAACTTACAGCCCAGTGCAAAAAGCATGCAAGCAGGCAGGGAGGCCCAACCCAGACCAGAAGGCCACAGAAGGCTTCCAAGAGAAGACAGGGTTGGAGCACAGTTCCTCCAGGCCCCCTGCCACATACACTCACCTGAATGGTTTCAGTAAACAGGAATAACTGTTCTTTTCTTGACTTTATATTGAAATACCTAGCACAGAGGCATCTTGCCAAGTGTTCTGTAGATGTTAATATTTAACTTTTCTACGACCTGAGGTCCCTAAGTGAAAAGCTTGATTTGAGATTTAATATTAATTTCACACAATCACAGTCAGGATTCAACATGCAGTTAGCCCACATCCACGTTCCTACCAGTGCCAGCTCTGTTCAAAGCCACCTCTCCCCTTCAAATCACAGCACTTCCCATTGCGGATTCAGTTATTTCAACCAACAAAGCAATGAGAAGATTTGGAACTAGAAGTATTTAACATGTATCCAAACATCTTCTAAGAGCTTGAGTCTCTGTCATTTTAATAAAACTGTTAGTGTTTTTTTAAAGCCTTCTCCAATTTTCTTCTGACCATTGTGAAGACTGAAATGTTCTATGAAGGGTGTTAAAACTAAAGAAATTTATTTCAAAATTAGGGTGATTTTTAAACTAGAAATGGCTCCCTTTGATTTTTATTCTCAAGAAGTCTATCAGTCTAACTTATTTTACAATGCTTATTCTCTGATGGAGTTAGGTAACTTTATTTTTAAATAAATTTATAAGTTATGTCATTTATAAATAGTTATATTTGTTGGATAAAGCTAGGACAAGTCTATGTCCCTCTAGGAGATAACTCTGAGACCCAAACTCATGAAATTATTATATATATATACACACACACATTATACACACACACACACACACACACACACACACATATACTTATATATGTATATGTATGTATATGAAATAACATGATCTCAGTTACAGGGAAGAAGAAATTGATAAGTCAGTTATGTTTTCAGGACTTGAACTTAGGAGTCTATGGTAAATTTTGTTGTGAAGCTTAATATAATTTTCCCAGTCATTACAGGGGTCACAAATAGTGAATATCTATTCCTACAGAAGGAGCTTTGGACAAGTCAAAGCTGAAGAATGATTGCTATTATATAGTTGCAGAAATAGTTAGGCCATTGAGCATTAATTCTTCGCAAATAAATTATTGATGTTATAGTTTAAGTTTATGTCACATCTTTTACAATATTAATGTGCTTTTCCAGGAGCCTAAACTTTACATTCCAATTGGGTATGCTGTGTCATTTATAGAATGAAGAAACTGAATCTCAGCTGGAAGCTGTGATTCCTACTTATCTATAGTCCCTCCTAAACTACATAAAAAGACTAACAGCTGAATCCACACACTTAACCCACAGCATGGCCCTTGTATTGCAGACACTGTCACAATCAATTCAACCCCAATGAACAAAGGCCCATCAATCAATCAGTCAGACAGTTAATCAAAACACACACTGAAAGGTCTATCAAGTCAGGTTTCTGAAAGGAATTTAACTTTGATTATTTGAACACTAAGAATGTCTAGGTTTTAAAAGTTGGATTGCTTCCAAATAGAAGATGAAGCTACCTCTTTTTCTGTGAAATAGATGTCCCATGTTATTCAAAATGGGGTCACCCAATCAATCAACTTTCTGAAAAGCAATTCTTTCCAAGTGTTTACAAATAACCAAACACAGTAGAGAGATAACAGTGCAATAACAGTGTTCATTTTGTTCTTTTTAAATTTCTAAAGAAACATGTTACATATAGAAATACAAGAGCTTTAAATGACTCCAAACCACTAAAGAGCAATTATTCATCACGAAAGATATAAGACAAGGTAAAATTGCACCTGCTAAATTGACTTCTCCCCTCCACACTTAACACAAATTCTGGTAGAAAAACACATGCTTTTATCAGAAGTCTGAAACTTTAGTCTCTCTTTCCTAAAGTAATCACAAATGCTTGATGATAAACTGTAAGACTGCAGACACAGTCACATACTTCTCCCAACTTGTTGCCTCCAAGGAGCTATATCACATTAAATGCCCTCAGGATAAAAATTATTTGCTTTCAATTAGTCAATAAAACCTGTGGACACTTTTAAATATGGGGCCTTATGAGACCTGAACACCATGGCACTTCACATCTAACAGAGATAACTTATGTTTCTAAACTCAACTGATAGGTGTCCCTGATGTAGGAAGACGCTTAAAAATTAGAGGCAGGGACTATATAAAATTTTAAAAGTCAATGTAGGGGGAAAAAAAACCTAGTTCCATCTCTAAATAATTCAAGTCAAAAAAAAAAATAGTTCCATCCCTAAATAATTCAAGTCCACTTTTAAAAACTATTGAACCCATAGCCAATATCTTTCTGAATGGAGAAAAGCTAAAAGTGTTTCTTTTAAGATCTGGAACAAGACAAGACTGTTGACTCTCATCACTGTTATTCAATATGGTACTGAAAATCTTACAGAAATTAAGCAAGAGAAGGAAAAAAGAGGTTTATACATAAAACAAAAATCACCCCTGCTTACAGATTATATGATTCTGTATTTGGCAAAACCTAAATACCCCATGAAAAGCTACTAGAATTTACAAACATAGTAAATTTGTGGGACACCAAATCAACATAAAAAAGTAGCATTTTATACACCAATAAAAAAAATGTGGTGAAAACCAAACCATAAAACTAAACCTACTCACAATAAAATAAAATAAAATAAAATGCCTAGGAATAAATTTAACCAAGAAAGTTAAAGACCTTGTCAATGAAACTTACAAAACACTGATGAAACAAGTTAAAGGACACACAAACAAATGGAAAGAACCCTAATGTTCATAGATTGGAAGAGTTAATATAGCTAAAATGTCTGTCCTACACAAACAGATTGACAAATTCAATGCAATCATCACCAAAGTACCAATGATACTCTTCACAGAACTTGAAAAAAATAATTCTAAAATTCATATAGAAGCACAAAAGACCCCAAATAGCCAAAGCAATCCTGAGCAAAAAAGAGCAAAGCTGGAGGGATACCATAATTATCTAATTTCAAGTATGATTCTCACAAAAAAAAATAGACTTGTACACCAATAAAACAAAGTAGAGATCCCAGGAATAGACCCACACATCTATATCAAACTGATTCTTCAAAATGTGTGAAAAAATATACACTGGAAATGGGAGTTTCTTCAATAAATAGTACTGGGAAAGTGAATGTCCATATGCAGAAGATTGAAACTTGATCCTTAATTCTCATCCTGGACAAAAATCAAATCAAAGTATATCAAAAACTTAAACATAAGAACTGAAAAAAATAGAACTACCAGAAGAAAGCATAGAGAATTTTAAGGGATTAGTAAAGCAATGATTTAAACAATAATGAAGTGGAAAAAACCACCTAGAGAATGGGAGAAAATAGCTACAAAGTAATCATCTCACAAAGAATTAATATGTAGAATACATAAGGAACTCAAAAAACCTAGCAAAAAGTCAAGCAATTCAGTTAAACTATGGGCAAACTATTTGAATAGACACTTCTTAAAAGAAGAAATATAAATGGCCAACATGCATTTGAAAGCATGTTGTGTATCATTAGCTCAAGGAAACGTTGAGCAACTGCAATGAGATATCATTTCACCCAAGTTAGAAAAAAAAATAAGTAAAAATAAATAGCCATTATCAAAAAAATAAATAACAAAGGTGGTAAGGATGTGGGAAAAAGAGAACTTACACACTGTTGGTACTAATGTAAATTAGTATAGCCAGCTCATTAAACTAAAAATATATATATATTTGCTGTATGGTGGAATAGCTGGATCATATTCACTCCCCTACAGGAAGTGAAGTTGGCATGCCAAAAACACACCTGCACTCCCACATTTATTGTTACACCACTACAATAGCTAAGATGTGAAATCAAATCAGATGTCCATCAGTGGATAAATGAATAAAGAAAGTTTGGTGTAAATATACTATATACCCAATGGATATTATTCTGGCATTAAGAAGAATGAAATCCTGTCATTTGCAGCAAAATGAATTAAAGAGGACATTATGTTAAGTGAAATAACCCAGATACAGAAAGATAATGTGTTGAAATATCACAGGGAACTACCCTAATTTGTAATATGTAAAATTAATAGGTAATATGTAAAATTAATACATACTAATAAAATAAAATATGCATATACTCTAAAAAATTTTAAATAATTTCTATAACTTAATTGAATTAACCTAGCATGGCTTCTAATCTACTTCTCAAAATAATCTTGGCCATATCAGTGTTTACAGATGCTCAGTTCACAATATCTAAGCTATGGAACTAACCAAGGTCGATGCCCTTCAACGGATGAATGGATAAAGAAAAGGGTGTGTGTGTGTATATATATATATATATACACACACACTGTACATATATATACACACACACTCACACACATACACAATGGAATATTACTCAGTTGTAAAGAAGTATGAAATTATGCCATTTGCCAGTAAATGGATGGAACTTAAGACTATGATGTTAAGTGAAATAAGCCAATCCCCAAACACCAAAGGCCAAATATTTTCTGTGATGTGTTGATGCTAATATACAATAAGGTGGGAGAGGAGGGAAGAATAGAAGTTCATTGGATTAGACAAAGGGGAGTGAAGAAAAAGGAGGGGGTATAGGATAGGAAAGACAGTAGAATGAATCAGACATAACTTTTCTATGTTCACATATGAATACACAAACAGTGTTAAACTCCACGTCATGTACAACCACAAGAATGGGAAGTTATACTCCATGTATGTATTTTGTGTCAAAAATACACTCTACTGTCATGTATTAATAAAAAAAACAAATTAAAAAATTGAAAAAAGATCCTTATTTTCAAAAATGAAGACACAGCATAGAAGAGAATCTTAACTATTTATAATTTATCATGTGGACTCATAGATTTCATTATAAGTCAGACGTATTATTTTATTGAAATCATATGTAATCTAGTCTAGAGAATAAATACGTAAAACTAAATGAAATAATGGGGAAAAAAACTAGACTCAAGGAATATGGAAGAAAGAAATGTAACTATTACTTCAGCTGCAGGGTAAATCTCTTCATCCCTGATGGGTGAATTTATAGGCATGAGTCTCCCATCCCCCTTTCTTTATGAGGAAGATAAAAGTGTGGTTACATTTCTAAATGTATGCCACCAGTTTAAGCCCACTCTACCACTACTGTATTCCATGATAATACAATCACAAAAAAACACATCAAGTGGGTATTATCACCCTTTCTTGAACCTTACCTTATAAAAAGCACTTTTTTTTCTTTCAGGTGGTGAACAATAGGGATTGACATTGCTCTGGGCCCAAGGTCAGGTGGCACATCATCAGGGAAGGGCAGAATGGAGAGGAGATGCTTCCTCATCTCGGGACAGGGTGAGGAAGCAAAGCCTCTTAGGGAAGGGTCCACCCTTCCAGGGCACACCCCCAGTGACCACCTCCCCCGGTCCTGTCTACAGTTACCACCCAGTCAGTCCATTCAAACTAGAATGGACTAATTAGATTACAGCTCCATAGTCTGATCATTTCACCTCTGAACACTCCTGCATTGAAATAGTAATAATAATAATGTCCTCCCTAATTCTATTCATTTTGCTGCAAATAACAGGACTTCATTCTTCTTTATGGCAGAATCATATCCATTGGGTATATAGTATATTTACATCATACTTTCTTTATTCATTTATCTACTGATGGACATCTGATTTGATTTGACATCTTAGCTATTGTAGTGGTGTAGCAATAAATGTGGGAGTGCAGGTGTGTTTTTGGCATGCCAACTTCACTTCCTGTAGGGGAGTGAATATGATCCAGCTATTCCACCACACAGCAAATCATTTTTTAGGAGCTTTTTTTGAGTACCTCATATCCAAACCATAACACCCCCAAAATAACCATAGATTCCAGGGGTGTCCTTGAACATAAAGGTCTTCCCATAGCACTAATGACTACCAACTCTCACTGTTAAAAAGTGATCCGGGAACAGGTGGGACTGTAGTTTAATGTTACAGCCTTTGCCTAGAATGCATGAAGTCCTAGGTTCCATCCCCAGGTCCAAGAAAGAAAAAGAAAAAACAAAGATCAGCCAGGAATAATGTCTCTGCAAAAAATGAACAAGTACAGAGGGCATCCTGAGAGCTTAGACTTCTGCTGAACTGTGCCCTTCCTCCTCTTATTTTTTTAGACACGTCCCTGCACCCACTACCTAACAGAGACCACCTTCTTATTCATCCCAGGTCACAAGACCAGATTGAAATTCTGGCATAACCCTCGCTTCGGTTTGACACTCCCAGACCATCGTTCTTCCACTACTGGTCTCCAAGTCCTCTAGATTGATTCAAGTCACAGATTTGTCTATAAGCCAAATTTATGAAAGGATAATGCTGGGACTTCTTTGCTATGGAGGAGCAATCCTGCTAAAGAAGCCATACATTCTAAACCCAAAGAGAGAGGCACAAAGTCGTATGTCAGATTGTGCTTTGGTTTCTCAACCTAAGTACCTACAATAAACTTATCTCACCTTACTTTCCTGTGACTTTGACTCTTCTCTCATTGATTTTTTCACTTTTGTGACTTGGTCCACCTATGTTTTCTGTGACCCTCTCTAAAAGCTGAATTCTGGCCAGTATACCTGGTAGTCCTTCATGACTGGCCAGTTAGTTGGACATATGGGAAAGTGGCCCAGATATTTCTCCACTTAGCTTTAATTTGGATGCTCCCTCCTTTCACAGCCTGGTCCCAACTGGAAGCTGTCCACCTTTCCTGACTTTCCACTAAGGGGGATGCTCCCATGAGCTAGGCTCCCTTTGGTCTTGGAATTTCTTGTTCATTTTAAAACCTTACTTTTGGGAATTCCTTGAGAACTTTGAAAGGGCACAGTATCTACCTAAGATAAGCATCCAAGAAATGTCTGCTAGAAGAATAACAGATGAATAATATCTCATCCTTCACCTGTGATTTTATTTTCAGCCCAGAGGATAAGATCCTAGTAAAGTTGGGAAGAATCAAGGACACAGTCTTTAATTTTAAGTGTCTTTCAGACAGAAAATACATGTACTAGTTTAAAAAAAAGCAATATATTTTATTTTCCCAAGCAAACCAGACGTGGAGCTGGGTACACACACTTTGGAGGTGAATTTTGTCCTTGTATTTTTACCTTCTAATTTTCTCATAGCACTAAGTTTATACACAGACTTGTTCGCTTTCTCCAGAGTTCGAGACCATGACTTTGCCCAGGGAGGGGAGACAACCAACTGCATGTGAAGCTGAGGCCTCTGAACCAGGCTGTGGAGGATGAGCATCGGGACCCTTATGTATCCTCAAGGTTATCATGTTTAGATTGTATCTTTATTCTCATTTTATAGACTGAAAAAATGGGTTGAATGAGACAATGGTATAAATTCTGAAAAAGTCAGCAAAAATCAGTGAAAACCAAATTGATCCCTAATGCATGAATATTGAAAGGCAGGTCCTTTGGAGGTGATTAGGACAAGAGGGTAAAGCCTCCATCCTTTTGGTCATGGGATGACACAGCAAGAAGGCCCCTGCTAGATGCTGGCATTTTTTTCTTGAACTTTCCAGCCTCCAGAACTAAGAAATAAAGTTCTATTCTTAAATGACCTAATATGTGCTATTCTCTTATATCAACACAAAATAGAAATAGACTTAAGACAGTAGCTTTGTTCTGCCACATCCAATGCCCCAGAGAAAAGAGGACCTATAATAGAATGAGGCTGCAGACAGCTACTGCACTATCAACCTCCCAGACATGACCTGGCCATGTGACACCCTCACGGTGGCAAATACTGGGGTTGCCCAGGGTTTTCTAGTCCCCACTCACCAGGAATGAGCACATCTTTCATTGACTCCCCTCTGCTGCAGACAGGATGCCAGGCTCTTCAAGTTACAGACCTCTGTGTCTCAGGGACCCAGTGGTAAGTAAAGACAATATTAGTATCAACCTCAGAGGAGATTTCATACATGTCAAAAATTTGAAATAGGACCACAGTATGAAAGATTTCAACCTACATTAGGCACTGTTGATTTCATGATTTACCTTTTTCAAAGAACGCTAAACACGTTATTATTCTGATAATCACAACCACACTGTGACAAGTTAGTTGTGTGAGTATCCATCCCATTAACCATACCAAGGAAATGACATCCAGAGATTTGAGTATGATTTTCCCAAATTAGAATTGCTACCCAATGGTATAACCAGAAATGAACCCCAAGTATTTGATCTACTACTCTCTTAACAATACCATGCTGGCTGAGTTAATTGAAATATGCTTGAGGCTACTCAGGATGACCTATAAGAGATGGCCCAGTTTCACACTCTTGACTCTAAGGCATTGGAGAGGCACAAAGAGAAAAGCAAGATCTCCAATACCTGGGTATGTATTGTTTACATTGTGATGTAGATGATGATAATAAATATTGGTAGCTATTATAACCTATCACATAAGGAAATTGAAACACCACAAAATTACCAGAAATAATGAATGGTGACTGTTTTATGCCATTAAATTCTAATGTATTCTGCTATATAGAAATAAATAAAAGAAGCCCTCAACATCTTCAATGATCTTTTCTAATCTTAAAACATTCTGGGAAGAAATCAAATATTTATAAAAACAAATGACTAAATGAGACCAATTCCCTTACCGGGTAACAAAGAAAAAAAAATGTAAACATGGGCACACAAAGTCAGAAAGTGTGTCATTTCCTTGTAGAAAGCATGAGTCTTTCTATGGAAGATGCAGGGCATGGTCAAGTTTAGCTGAACTCCTGGGAAGGATCTGCTTTCTTGCAGGCCTGAAATTTCCTCTCAAAATCCGCCTAATTACTGATTAGCTTAATCAATTTTTCTGTAATAAATATAGATCAGAAAATCACATTGTACCCCATCAATATATAAAATTATTTGCTAATTTAAATTTTTAAATAATTTTAAAAATAAAAATATATTGTTTACTTCAAAATTGCTGAAACACTACATTTTAAATGTCCTCACCACAAAGAAATAAGGGTGTGATCCAGTGGATAAACTAGTTAGCCTGATTTGATCATTTCACGATGTACACATGTATCAGAACTTCACATTTTATCCCATAAATATATACACCTGTTATCTGTCCATCAAAAACTTACAAAATAAACAGGTGCTGCCAAAGAAGAAGTCTGTCTTTTAGCAAATCATTTACTGCCCAAATTTGGGAGGCAGAAAAGCAATGCAGTTGAAAGAAAACTCACTAGAGTGAGAAACGTGGGTTCTACGCCTGGCTTCACCGCTTGCAAACTGTGATCTTGGCAAAGTTGCTTAAATTCTGTGTATCTTTAAAAAATGGATATTATTAATGACCCCAATAATGCCTATGAATAATAAGCACATCCAACGTCTGCTCAGAAGGGTGCCCACCACTTGGTAATGCTTAGGAGGTGTTGGATTGATGTTCTTGTAGATTTTTCCAGCAACCATCCGTTCTCTTTGCCAGGACGCCCACAGTTAGCCACTCAACTCAGCTTTACAGCATCACACCAGCAACCTCAGTGGAACTTGGTAAAGACCAGCAGCCCCTTGGAACATTATTTAGCGTCTGCAGCAATATAACAGGTCCCCCAGGTCCTGATCCAGTTCTCATCTCTTGCCTTTTCATCCCTGGTTTTCAAACATAGTAAGACAAATATATCCACATTAAAAAAAAATATCTGTCTCTCCAACCTTTCTTGCCAAATTCATAACTCGGTTTAACTCCGTTATACTCATTAACAAATATATTTCACTCTTTCCCAATCATTCCCTGTAATTTTTCCCACTGTCAATGTCTTCTAAAACTGCCATGTAATAATGAATGCATTAACTTTTATCCTCCACGTTTCCTTAAATATTCCATTATTTGCCTACTTTCTGAAGTTACACCCTTATACACAATTTTTATCTTCAGGCTTCACTGTTGTTGTTTTTTTCAAAGAGATTGTAAAACTGCTTATAGGTTCACCCTTAAAACACACCCTCAAATCTGTTAGCTAATTTTATCCTATCACATACCTCAAAATTTATTCTACCCATCCTACTTCCATTTCTTCACCTTCAAATATCTTCACAACTGAGTTCTGATTCAGTAACATTTTAAATGCTTTCTTTAAAACACACAATGTATAAGACTCAGTGTGTGTGTGTGCATGTATTCACACATGTGCATAGCTTAGGGGTGTGTGTGTGCATACCCATATGTACACACGACTGATACCATGTTAAAGAAGAATGAATGTGTCTCAGCACTGGGGTAGAAGTCCAGGAGTCAGAGGCAGATCTTTGTTTCTTTAAAGCAGCTGGACTCCTCATGCTCAAACTCCATGACTTCAACTTTGTGTATCTGTATCACTAACAGTAGCCATGCTCAGGCCAGACTCTCACCTGCATTGATTAGATCCTGAGTACCAAAAGTAAACCGAAGTTTATCTAAGAATATCAGCCACTTAATACCTCCCTTTATCCTTGAAATGTATTCCAGCTTGCTTTGAGAAATTCTAGTCTGCTGTTACAGAGATACTATTTGATTAATGGTACCAAAAAGTTACACCTAATAGACTATTCATTGAAAATATCCACTGAACCTGGATGTTTAAAAGGAGAACAAATAGAAGGTAAAAGATGGGACCAGCTGTTAAAAAAATAAATAAAAGGATCTGTGTCTAAAATAAATTGAAAAATATCTTTGGCAACCTTGGATGTTCGTCAAACAGCAGGAAGTAGATGAAATACCTTTTATTTGATGAGGAGTCTCATGTCTCCATCGGCAATAATAATCACAAATATTAAAATAGTACTATAAATATGTTTTCCTGTCTTTTCAAACACAGGAATAGTAAAATGAGCATTACCACTGACAATAATGTTCCTCTTTTACACTTTACCAGGTAGAATATTTGTAACAGAAATAATGCTTCATGTTTGAGTATTCATATTCTTGAAGTTAAGCCTGGCTTAGATTAGGAAATGAAACAAATCTGCAAGTTATTCTCAGTTCTCTGGTTGTTTGAGAGTCTGTGAATAAACAAATCTGTGGCTTTACCTAGAATAGTAAATAAACCCTTGATATGATATAACTGCAGTATGAAGGATAAAAATTATTCCTCAGGATCAGACAATGAAATTCATAATAAAGTAATATTCTCCAGTAGCAATGTGGTTCTAATCAAAATAGTAATAATAATGCATTAAGAGAAAAAGGTTGCTCTAGTAGTGCCCTCTACTTCAAGTTGGATGGGGTATTTTTGCTTTTGTAAAAGGTAACTATTTCATTACTCAGATGAAAAACATCAGAAAGTCACTATTTTAGAAAAATATTTCCCTTAAATTATCCATTTGTCCAACAACTGAAGATTAGTAAATTAAGAAAGATCCATTATGAAATGAAATCATTAGTATTAATTATTACAATATATGAGTGTTGCACAGTTGAACAACATCTATTCTTTTAGAGTAAAAATAAAGATACTAGTGTTATATTAATAATGGCTAACTCTGGGGGAAAGGGGATTTTTTTCTATATGTTTTAAATCTACTAAATGAGCATGTATCATTAATCAGAATAAAACTTAAGAAAATTATTTAAAAATTAAAGAGTTTGTGATTTGTAAACTCAATTCCATGTCAGTTTTTAATCCGTTCATCACATATTTTTGATAAAAATGGTCCCTATATCTTTTAATCTGAAAATTGCAATTTTGGAACACTGAACTTTCTTAGTTGCTGTGTAATTATTATTCCCTACTATGTAAAATAGAGACCAACTTGAGAAGCATAATGCTGCAGAAATCTACTCCATGATCTGCTTAAAAAACTATGTGACTGCAAAGCTGTATCTACCTCAAAAAGAGGTACGGTGAGGGGGAAAGGGATGCTTTTTCTAATTTTCTTTCAGAAGTAAAATTTGCTAGCAGCAATCTTAAGAAAAAAAATCAATTTTATATTGGAGTGCTTTTTTTTTTCCTGAGAAACTTATATAAAGCATTTTGCACAAAGTAGAAGCACATGTCCGGACTGGAATTTCAAAATTAGGGTAGTGATATTACAGATCAGGAAAGTGAATTATCTATGAAGAGTTTCCTGTTGGCCTCTGGATGTGATACAAGCTTTATATGAACAGAGGCTTCAGATAAAGCAAAAAAAAAAAAAATGTATTTTTTGAGTGGGTTGCTGACTACACAGTCAACTAGCTTTGTTTGCTCAACTGGCAGAACCAAAGTTTCAGATATAGGAGGAAGCTCCAGAATGGATTAGCAGGGGTAGAAGACAATCAGCAATGATGAGAGAAAAAAAGGTCCCCTAAAATCACACCAGTCTGCAAGGCTTACAAAGTAGTTTAAATCTAACTGGGTTTACATACACATGATGCTCCTCAGAAATAAAGAAAGAATAAGTCTTTCTAAAGAATTCTACCTGTAATGTTCAAAACTTTTTATTCATATTGGCTGTTTAATGTAGAAAATAACATATTTATTTGAAGGCACATTTCAGAATATTTGCATTTTCAATAACTTCAGATATTCAAAAAGAAGATCATACATTCCATTAGATTGAATATGAAATGTTAAGTCATTTTAGAAATAAATTAAGCTGAATCTGTTTTTAAATAACAGCCATCTTTGGGAAAATGTGGCTTCAAATTTTATATAATTCAGTTTTGAAATATTTTTACTTATTCCCTAATATGCAAAATAGAGATGTTTACAAAGATGGTTGTTTCAAAATATTTTCTGGGAGGAACTGCTTTTTAAAACAAATAATGCTTACTATTATGAAAGGGAACTATCAAACTTGTCCCTGTGCACAGGGAGAGAGTTGATGGAAGTTATAATGAAAATTATATTTATAATGAGAATTATGTGAAAACATCCCTAATACATTAATTCTTACCATTCTAATCTTCCCAAGGCATTTGTTTTTCAGGGATTGAACCCAGAGACACTAAACAACTGAGCCACATCCCCAACACTTTTTAAATATTTTATTTAGAAATAGGATCTTGCTGAGTTCCTCAATGCCTCACAAAGTTACTGAGGCTGACTTTGAACTCACGATCCTACTGCCTTAGCCTTCCTGGCTGCTGGGATTACAGGCATCCACCACAGAGCCTGTCTTCCCAAGGCATTTCTATACTTGGAATAATCCTTTCCTAATATTTTTCAACCACAGCCTTATTGAAATTGGGAGGATGGCAAGCAGGTACAAATATGTTTGTTTTCAATCTGTTTCTTTTCAGAACTTTCAATTATTATAGACACAACGGGAAATGATAGATGCTGTCCAATGATGCCTTGGACTCTTCTTTACGAAGGCGGTATCTTTTGTCTTTACAGTAGATATAAAAGAAAATTGATTCAAAAGTGTTTTGCTTACTGTAGGAATTCTGTATCTGTCTTCAATGAATAACTGTTCTGTACCTGCAAACTACAATGCTCTGGCAGTCGGTGATAATATCCAAAAAGAAAAATCAAGTTAATATTTCTCCTTGGCCTACATAAAACTCATCATTTTTTATTTCAATTGACTGGCAAAATGTATAAAGGTAAAAATACTGCACTGAGATTTAATAAGTAAATGGTAAATTAATGCCCTCTCTCCTTTATTAGACAAATTTGCAATCCTATGGAACATTTAACACGATCTTCTGGATGGCATGGACATTTTATATGCAGACAAACCAACAAGGGTCTTCGTGAACTTTTACCTAATGCATACCTTAGTACACAAAATAAGCAATGAAATTTTTCCAATTTGTGTGTAGGAAAACAAGCTAATTCACTACTTCGTGTGAAATACCAATTCTAGTCTTATCACTCAATTTTCTGACTGAAAAAGATGACTACTGTCAAGGGTGAACAAAGAAATGCTCATTTTTATTTCAAACTAAAATGTTTAATGCACATGATTAATTTTTCATATGAAGAGTAACTATGTGATTCCCGGGCAAACAAATGAGTATAGATTCCCTATCATAATTAATGGGTATCATTTTCTTGTCTTGCAAACTTTCCCATTTGTCTGCATCATTCTAGTTGTGGCAAAGACAAAAATCATTTTCCAATTTTTAAAAAGTTGAGGTCTGTCAAACAAGTTACTGAAAAATAATTTATTCTTTATCTAAATCTATTTTTTTTTCTGTTTTGTACATCAGGATGCAGAATCATCTAAAAGCCATCATACTCATTTCCCTTTCACTAACTCTCTTCTAGGTCAATTCAAACATTTAAATATGTAATAAAATAGTTTATGTTGACATAAGAGAAAACAAAATGATTCTTTTCAGAAAACAAAGTTAAAAGAAAAATTAAGGAAGGCAGGGAAACAGGGAGGTATCTAATTGTTTCAGTGCTACTCTGAGCAATAATGCGATCCTAGCCAGGACCTCAGTTTCCCTAAGTTCATTTAAAGACCTAAAGTAATGAAATTTTTCCATTTCATTACTCCTATTTTTTTTTTTTTGGCTTCTTTCATGCCTTATACCCCTTTTAATTCTACCCTTCTTCACTGTAGCACCTCTTTAGGTCCCAGTTGACGCTTTATGACCGTTTCTGGTCCCTACCCTTCTCCTCCTTCCCCCATTCTTGCCTTGTGACTCATCCCTGAAGAATCACCATAGAAGTCTCTATCAATTTGAAGTAAGGAACCGATTAAAATTTGCATTATCCATAAATCAAGACATGAGGCTAAGATTCAGTACATGCCTCTTTCTTCCTGTGAGATTTGTTGAACCTTGAAGATGGTGATTCTTCATTGTGCTATTTATCTACACAGAAATATATCAAAGATAAAAACACGATATAGTATTCTTATTTACATAGGCATCAAGTGTTACTTCCCCACAATTTGTAAAGTCTTACCAAAAATATGTAATTATATTTGTATTGGGGGGGGGGAAGCAATATTTCTAAGTCAGAAAATGGTGTATTAAGAGTTTTTTTCAGCAATGGTTTAAACAGGATATTTTTTAAGAACTAGCCAATTTATATCATGCAAGATTAAAATTTTTCCAAACTGTCTTAAGCAAACAAAAAAAAAGGGGGGGTGGGGAACCGTATCTGAAACTGTCTTGAGAAAAGAGAGAGTTTATTGGTTCATCTTACTGGCTGAATACAAATCACTAGATAAGGACCTGACATCATACATTGTCTTGCACAAACTCAGCTTTGCACCTCAACCTCAAGAAGAGACCTGTCTTGGGAAACCGATGAACAGAGAAGGCAGAAGTTTCCTTGCTGAGAGCTCCTGTGTGACCTTAACAGCTTGGTGTGGTGTCTGTGCACACCTCCAAAAACATGGATAATGCAAATTTTGCACTTTCGGAGATGAGGGTGGGGCCTCAGATAGACTGAAGATAACGAGGGACAAGGAGATGACACTGGGACAAAATTTAGGGGCTGTGAGTGTGGTCGCCACCCTGCCCCACTTCTTCATAGAAAATCTTAATGAAGCTTCTCTAGAGACACCCACCATAGTCATTCTTAGACTCTCTGTAAGGGGGAGGATATGCCTGCAGAAACACAGTGTGGAAAGAAACACTAACCCAAGGCCTTCACAGAGTCAAGTCCTTGAAGAGCCGATGGTGAGAGAAAAAAACAAAACAAAAATTCTCTCTATTCCAGGCACTGATTTTCACAGAAAAAGGAGAAAGAACGTCCTTGGTGTTATTTTTGTAAAACCTGGCCTGAGCTGGGAGCCATGTGAACTTCTGTAGAGTGAACCTCTGAGCCCCTCCCCCTATACACTGGGTATAAAGTTCTAAAACTTCCTGAACTCGGGGTCCAGGGGGATTAATTGATCACAGCAAGAGCTTTTCCCTCTGGATGTGATTGAAACCAACAAATAAGTAAATCTGTTTCCCGCTACTCCCTGGGTATCTGGCCTCCTCTGTCTCTACAACATTAGGATAACAATAACAAAAAAGATAAAACTTGCTGATAATTATTAAATAGGTTTGTTGAAACTGGAGGGGAAATAGAACACTTAGTTCTGATCATATAAAACATATCAATGATTTAAATAATTCTGATTTTAGTACCTTTAACTTAGTGAACCCAAATATCCCCAATGTCAACTAAAATAAATATATGTTTATTTGGTTTTTTTTAATTTGAAGCAGTATCCAAACTAGATTTAAGGTATCATATTATAACTTTTTTAAAAACACAAATGTTTACCCAGCTATTGGGATTTTTGTATTGTATGCTTCTTGTAGTACATGCTTTAGCGATCTGTAGGGAACACTACTCATCGTGGTACTGTGTCTTTTCTGTAAGCTGTATGTGGATATGCTTTCAGACATGGTGAGAACAATCATAGAGAAAGAAACCAGTGTGGCATAACTTCTTATTTGGACATCTAAAAATAAACACAGTTGTTGGTCTAAGCAGACCCGAACACACACCTGCATTTCCATCAGAGTGCAGGAAGCACTTCTTTCAGTGGGAAATAGCTGAATTGGATGCTTGGCCATGTTTACAATTAAGCTGTTTAACTAGTAGCAGCAACTCTAGGAAAATTTTCAAGCCAATTATCTACCGTGGACACTTGCTAATTTTTATATTGGCAAACACTTAGCTCTATATTCTTTCTCGATTTTTGTTTCCCGGTTATATTCCTGAACTATTAGAGCAAGAAGAAGAAACTTCCCACTCGCACATGCCTCTGAATACAAATGTTTGTGCGTCCTCTCAGGGTCATACCCTTTAGAGGATGCAAACAATAATTCACCATTTTCTAATAGCACAAACCTGACTTAGCCCGAGGAGAAGAAATACTGAACTAGAAGATGAATTAAATCATTTTAGGAACACTCATTAGGGTATACCTGGAAGTCCCTGTGTTCATGCTCCTGCTTTATTCACATGTTCTGCTCAAAGTTTTAAATATGAATAAAAAAGACATGGTGGAAAATTCATAAGTAATCAAATGTCATTAATTCATTTTCTCTATGAGGTTAACTTTACACACATAGTATATACATTCAGATAGATATAGATGAAGAAATTAAATTTTGCTTTTTCCTCCATGGATCACTACAGCGTATTGAAATAAATGTATTTTGGAAGTAACTTTTCATGAAAGATGAAAATTCTCCAGATTAAAAAATAAGAACATAAACATGTATATGTAAATATATACTGTTTATACAAACATGTAGTATATATACATGCAATTATATAACTATATACTATATATATATATACACATATATACATTTATAGCATACATGTGTCTATGTGTATGTGTCAATATGCTCTCCTATCAATATCTCCTGTCAATATATAAGATTCTTATTAAATTAAATAAGGTTTGACTTGGCTCTCCAGTCCTCCCTTTCTTCATTTTGGAACAAATAGCTATTTCCAGCTGTGTTAGTCAGCTTTTCATTGCCATGACCAAAATGCCTGATAAGAACAGCTTAGAGCCAGGCACAGTGGTGCATGCCTATAATTCCAGTGACTCAGGAGGCTGAGGCAGTAAGGTTGTAAGTTTGAAGCCAGCATCAGCTATTTAGTGAGGCCCTGAGCAACGTAGCAAGACCTTGTCTCAAAATATAAATAAATAAATAAATAAATAAATAAATAAGGAGAGGGATGTATCTCAGTAGTATGATGCAACTGGGATGAATCTCCAGTACCAAAAATAGAAAAAATAAAAAAGAACAGCTTTAAGGAGGGAAGATTTATTTTGGTTATAGCTTCAAAGGATTCAGTCCATGGTTGGTTTGCTCAGGTAGGAAACATCATGGCAGAAAAGCTTGACAGTGGAAAGTTATTCAGCTCACGGTGATGAGGAAGTGGGGTGGGGGGGAGAGAGAGAGAGAGAAAGAGAGAGAAAGGAAGGGGCCTAAGTCCCTAATACCCCTTCAAGGGCCCACCTTTTGTGGGGGTTGGGGCACTGGGGATTGAACTCAGGGGCACTCGACCACTGAGCCTCATCCCCAGCCCTATTTTGTATTTTATTTAGAGACAAGGTCTCACTGAGTTGCTTAGTACCTTGCTGTTGCTGAGGCTGGCTTTGAACTCACAGTCCTCCTTCCTCAGCCTCCTGAGTCACTGTGATTACAGGTGTGCACCACTGTGCCTGGCAAGGAAACACCTATAATGACCTAACTTCTTTCTACTGAGCCCATCTCCCAAAGTCTCTATTACCTCTAACAGCACCATCTGCTGGCAAACAAGTCTTCAACACAGGAGCCCTAGGGGGACATTCCAAATTCAATATGGCATATGGTAACTCTATGTTTAACAAGAAGCAATATTGTGATTTGCATTTGCATTTGATTTGCATTTTCCTGATAAAGATACTGAGCATCTTTCCATAAATTTCTTGACATCTGTATATCTTTGGGAAATACATGTGTAGATCTTTGTCCATTTTTATTGAATTTTTTTTGGCTTCTTCACAAAAAGGTTTTTTTCTGTTTTAGATACAAGGTCCTTAATACATGTTTATCAGCATTTCTTTCTTTATGTTTTTTTACCTCCTTGACAGTATCTTTTGAAACATAACCACTGTGAATTAAGAAATTCAATATATGTCTTTTTTCTTTTGTTGCTTGGGTTTTGGATATCACATTGAAGAAATTCTTGCCAAACTCAAAATCACAGATACATACACATTCTTTTAAGAATTTCATAGTTCTAGAGGAAGATATAGAAAATTTAAACAGATAAATTCCTAGTAATAAAATTTAAGAAGCCATCAAAAGCCTATCAACAAAGAAAAGTCCAGGATCCGATGGATTCTCAGCTGAGTTCTACTGGGCCTTTAAAGAAGAACTAACATCAATCCTCCAGAAAACTCCAGAAACACTGCACCTACTAGAAGAAAAGGTAGGACCAACATTTCAACCTATTGGCACAGGAACTGAATTGCCTGAAAAAGACTCCTAATGCACAAGAAATATAATCAAAACTCAATAAATAGGATGGCATCAAACTAAATGCTTCTTCACAGCAAAAGAAACAATAAACAGTATGAAGAGAAAACCTACAGAATGGAAGAAAATCTTTGCCACCTGTACCTCAGATAGGACAATAATTTCCAGGATATAAGAATAACTCAAAAAGCTTCACACCACAAAAGAAAATAACCCAATAAATAAATGGGCAAAGGAACTGAACAAATGCTTCTCAAAAGAAGAAATACAAATGATCAACAAATATGAAAAAATGTTCATCATCACTAGCAATCAGAAAAATGCAGATTAAAACTACACTGAGATTCCATCTCACTCCAGTCAGAATGGCAATTATCAAGAATAACAACAAATGTTGGTGAGGATAGGGGAAAAGAAACACTCATACCTTGCTGGTGGGACTGCAAATTGGTACATCCACTCTGGAAAGCAGTTTAGAGATTCCTCAAAAAACTAGGAAGGGAACCATCATTTGACCCAGTTGTCCCACTCCACAGAATATTTCCAACGGACTTAAAATCAGCATATCACACTGACACTGCCATATCAATATTTATAGAAGCACAATTCATAATAGCTAAGCTATGGAACCAACCTAGATGTCCATCAACAGATGAATGGATAAAGAAATTGTACTATATATACACAATGGAATACTATTCAGCCATAAAGAAGAATAATTTTATGACATTTACCAGTAAAAGGATGGATCTGGAGACTCTCATGCTAAATTAAACAATCCAGTCTCAAAAAAAAAAAACAAAGGTCTAATGTTTTCACTGATATGTAAAATATAAATGACAAAAAATAGGGAGGGAAAGAGAAGAAGTCCAGTAGACTAGACAAAGGGCAGTGAAAAAAAGGGAGTGGGGATAGGAACAGGAAAGACAGTAGAATGAATCTAACATAATTTTCCTACGTACACATATGAAAATACCTGAGAAGCTTTCCATCATTCCCATCCACAAGAAGGGTCCTAATTAGAATAAGGTATATTCTATGCTTGCATAATTTTATCAAAATGGATTCTGCTGTCACGTATAACTAAGAAGAACCAATAAAATAAATTTTTAAAAAAATTTCATGATTCTAGTTCATACATTTAAATCTTTCATTTTTTTATTTAATTTTTATAAATGGTATCAGTTAGATAAAAGTTAACATAATATTTTTGCATATAGCTCTCCAGTTGTACCAGGATCATTTGTTGAGAAGATTATTTTTTTTTCCCATAGAACAGTTTTAGCATCTTTTGTCAATAAATGTGAGGATTTATTTCAGGACTCTCAATTATATTCCACTAATTTACATGCTAAAACAAACGTAAGTCTGTACTGCCTTGATTACCACAGTTTGTAGTAAGTGTTCAAGTCCAAAATCATGAGTCTTCCAACTTTAATTTTTATTGGAGATGGGATGTTTGACTTGTGCAAAGGTTTTTTCGGATATGGACCCAAATGCACAAACAACAAAAGCAAAATTGACAAAAGGGAGTGTATCAACTAAACATTTTTTACATAGAATGAAACAATTGACAATAAGAGCCGAAAGAAAGAGAGAAAAATATTTGTAAACAATCTATTTGATAGCAATTAATATCAATAATTGATAAGTAACTCAAACAATTCAACAAAATATCCCAAACAATCCAACTTTAAAATAATCTTTTTAAAACAATCTTAAAATCTAAATAGATATTTCCCAACTTTATCCTTTTTGTTTCAAAATAATTTGGGTTATTCTGGGACCCTTGCATTTCCATCTGAATTCTAGGATCATCATATTATTTTATTTGTTTGTTTGTTTGTTTTTGCAAGGAAGCCAACTATAATTTTGAGAAGAATTACATTAACTCTGTAGACCAATTTTAGATTATTGCCATTTTAATATTAAGTCATCTAATCCATGAACATAAGATGTTTTTCCATTTGGGGGAGGTCTTCCTTATTTTCTTTCAATTATGCTACACAGTTTTCAGACTATGAGGTTTTGTTTGTTTGTTTGTTTTCATTACATTTATTTTGTTGAATTTTGTGTGCCTTATTTTCTTAGTTTCATATAGAATAGTCATTGCAAATGTATTAAAATGCAATTATTTTTTACTGTTGATCCAATATTCTGCAAACTTGCTGTTTGTTTATATCTAATAGGTTTTTAGTGGATTCCTTAGGATTTTCTATGCAAAAGATCATGTCTGCAAATGAAGTTCCTTTTACTTATTCTTTTCCAATCTGGCTTCCTTCTTTCCTTCTTTTCTTCTTGACTGGTCCTGGGTTTTAAGAAAAAGCATTAAATCTTATACTATTAAATATAATGTTAGTTGTAGGATTTTTTTGTAGCTCCAGCTGACCTCCTGCAGATGGAGAAAGTTCATTAATTCTAAATAAAGGTAAAATAAATGCTAAGGAACAAGAATCCATCTGATAGCTCTCCAGTTCAAATGATAGAATAAAAGAACCAAATATATGTATAACCTAATGTGACTGAGATTTTTCACATAAACTAAGTGAAATCTCACACTGAGTTTGAAGTGTCTCATTACCCTTACTTAACAGATAGGCCAAATCTGAGATTTTGTATAACCTGCCCAAAATTGTAAATTTAGTAGCAATGCCACGATTTGACCCAAAGGCACTAGGGTCCAAGAAGAATAGACTGATGTGAAAGAGATGTTGAGCAAAAATGCTTTTGGCAAAAAATAAAATGAATTGAAAAGATTCTTCCTTTTGAACTAGATAATGGAAAGATGTATTCTTCTGCTATTATTCTCAAGAGGCCTGACATTTTTCCACTAAACCAAAAGTACTTTAATAAACAGCTTCAATTTTTAAAAAATTATATATATATATATATATATATATATATATATATATATATATATATATAGAGAGAGAGAGAGAGAGAGAGAGAGAGAGAGAGAGAGAGAGAGAAACACCAAGGATTGAACCCAGGGGCACTTCATCACTGAGCCACATCCCCATCTATTTTTATATTTTATTTTCAGACAGGGTCTCGCTAAATTGCTTAGGGCCCCACTAAGTTGCTGAGACTGACTTTGAACTTGCCATCCTCCTGCTTCCGGCTCCCAAGCCACTGGGATTATACGAATACTGTTGTGGTACAGATACATTTTTTTTTCAGTCTTCCCCTGCTTCAAACATGCAATGGGAATTAATTCTGAGTTACATGGGGAAAACATTTACAAAGCACATTTGACTTTTGATGATGTGTTCCTTGCAGATTTTTTTCTTCTCTAATTAGATGCTGCAGTCAATCTTAGATGATCTGGCAGTTTCTGGGAACTGAAATATATCTAGATATTTGCCTATGACTTTATCACACTTTGACACAAAATTTTGAGACAGAAATTAGTGATGAGAGTTATTTAGGGTAAAAACACTGTCTTTATATTAAAAGGATAACTTTAAGTTAGCACACTTATTAGCTGTATTGCATGGAGACATCAATGGAGCAGTTTGGTCTGTATTTGGCAGTGTGTCCCTTTCCAGGAATTTCCTGAACAGAATTCTGATGTGATGAGGCTCCCTCACCACTAGTTTTTAAATATATATATATATATATTTTTACTATGATCAGCTTTCACAGTAATAAATGAAATCCAGGCACTTGGGTATCTGACTAAACCACAAATATGTCTAAAAATATATTCCTTTACACTTCCAATTCTATTTAAAAAGCTGCAGAACATCCTGATTCACCTAAAATCTACACTCAGGAACAATAAACTTTGATTCATGCTTTCGGAATTACATTTTACTCCTGTGTCTTAAATCAGGTATTGAGTTTCTTTCTCACATTTACCCTGCATTGAACATTTATTATATACTCGTGAAGCTATAGCCACAGTCTTTTATGGCGAGTCAAAGTGACTGCAGCAAAGGTCTCATGTGTATTGACTCTGTTCAACCAATATTAAGGATATACTCAAGAAATTACTCAACTTCCAGCTGATTCGTATCTAGAAGTTATGAGCTTATTCTTTTTTTCCTTACTTTTTAGAAATGCATGCTACACCACAACTTTGGTGAGGAAAACATTAATTCATAATTACAGAAAGAGTTGCCCAGGGCATCATATAGGGCATAATTGGGAATTTTGTCCAAGTATGGAAGTGTCATCATTCAACACAATGCCCCCAGTGAAAAGGCCTCATCTCACATGGTTTCAGGAATTCCACCACATATGAAGTCAGAAATAAATGTTTGTTGAATTGAGCTGAAGTTACTAGAGTGATTAGCTGTACTTAAAAGGGATGAAGACCAAAGCAGGGGTAGAGGAGTGGCACAGTCTGTCCTCAGAGAACTGTGCCAAACTGAGCAGTGCTGCTTTCCATGAACACAGTTTAAAAGTTCCCCTACAAAGATTTCCCCTGAAATTGTAACAATCAGAGAGAGCAGAAGTGGAACTGAAGCACATGCAGAGATCTGTCATTCCAACAAACTGTATTCTACATTTGCTTGCTTACCTATCACCACCAATGTCCTACATAAAGGAACTAGATGAAGAATGTTTGTGACAAGGTGGTTCTTTGCAGAGTGAGTACTGAACAATATCCAACACAATAACAAATATCAGGACGAAATTGAACCTGACAATTTCCATTAATCTAAGAACCAACTGAAGAGCGTTAAAATAGATGAGTTGTGGAGCAAGCATAATCTCATCAATAAATGATAGTGGAAAGCTGCATATCCTCCTGCAGAAGAATGAGCTTGGATGATCCTCAACTTACCTCTTAGATGAAAACTAACTCAAAGTGTGTTGAAGGCTTTATTTACAATGTTTATAGTGATTGAGGTGGTAGAATTGTGGGAAGTTTATACATTGTGTCTATAATCAGAAAACACATGGTAAAAAACAGCAATTTTTTTTCAGTGCAAAACAAATTGTATATGATGTTAAATAAATGGTGTATGAATCCCCTACTCTATGGATCAATCAAGTTTAAAATGGGACTCTCAGTTCTTTTCTCCCAGAATTGTAAACAAGTTTAGCTTTACTTGTTAAAATGTTCCCAACACTTCACAAGCACCCATCCTCACTAGTGCAAAAAAAAAAAAAAAAAAAAAAAAATGAAAGCACTCTATGTCCCCAATTTACACTTATTTCAATTTTATCCTCCAAAATGTAAGAGAAATGCACTTCATCTTAGTCTAATTTAATTTCAGAGATTATATCTTCTGAAGATACATTTCAGTCAAGTATGAAGGAAAATGTTTTGAGTATATTGAATCCACAGTTAAGGTTTCTCTCTTCAGCTGCCCTTACTAAAAATAACTATTCTAGTCTTCAGATTTGTATGACCTGAGATAGTAAGTAGAAAAATCTATCCCTTTGCCACCTATATATAAATATAAAGGAATAAATTCTCCTTAAATCAAAATCATGTAATGAAATAGCCTTTCTAAAAACAATACATACATGTGCACGCACACACATACACATACACTCAAAAACACAAACACCCTTTTTTTTTCCTGAATGGTTTGGAAGAAAAACAAAAATGGATCTTCTCATTTAAATGAAATAACAGAGGTAGTATAATGCTATTATGACACCAAGTATGTTTTCAGCAAAATTTAGCAATAAGAATTTCCCAAGGAGTATTTTTAAAAAATATTTATTTTTTAGTTAAAGGTGGACACAATGTCTTTATTTTATATTTATGTGGTGCTGAAGTTCAAACCCAGTGCCTCACTAGGTGGGCGTTAGGCAAGCGCTCTACCTCTGAGCCACAATCCCAGCCCCCTCAAGGAGTGTTGTTTAAATAACCTTTTGCTCCTTAAGACACCTTCCTTTCTAAAGCACAGTGGCTGCTAGATTTATTTATTAAATCTACAATTTGAAACACAGCAAGAACAAATGAAAATGTGAATGCAACTTATTGGAAAAGGTCAAACTAAAAAAAGTTGACTTAGTTACATGTAAATTGTTGCACTAGCCGCTCTTCAGACTCTATACTGCTGTGCAAAGCCAGCCTCTACACTGGAGGAAGAGTGCAGCCCAAGGAGCCCAACTTGAGCCAGGAAGCTTTGTTCATAGAGCAGAATACCACAGGTGTCCGGTTACTTCACAAAACTCAAGTATTGCTGTCGTTCTCCAAAAGGAAAAGACGATAAGAAAAAGATTATTCTTAAACAGCAAAATAGTTCAGTCACTACATTGCAGAATAGAGCTTTCTTTGTTGCCTGACTATTGCCCACAGGGATTTCCCAGAAAGGAGAAGGAAAAGGAATGTTCCCTTTCAAAATTTTCTATTCCTTGATACTTCAATAACATAGACAGAAAAAAAAAAGAGATAATACTGTGTGGCTACAGAACTGATCTGTATCTATGCCAAACTTCTTTTCTCTTTTTCACTTATTGTTAAAAAACAAGAATGGGCTCTTGCAAGCCGAAGCACAGGGCTGTAAATTAAAGATCTATAGGATTGTCAGCTTCACATTATTTTTTGAAAACAAAAGAAGTCTCTTTCACTTCTATATTCTTCAGAGGACAGAAGTTATTAAAATTCAAGGACTCATTATTATTGTGTCCTGTCCCTCAATTTCAAATTTTAGTCATTTATTCACTCAACAAATATTTTTAAAGTGCCTTATATTATGCTAACACCTGTTCTGCATTAGGAATACAACATTTTTTTTAAAAACCTGCTGTTATGTATTTTGCAGAGAAAAATAAATCAAAAATGATAATGTTACATGGTATGTTAAGAGGAAATAAATGTGGAATTTTTTTAAGTACAAAAACAAATAATAGACACTGATTGGAATTTTAAACAAAGATGACTAAGATAATGCTCACCAAAACATGACATTTAGATAAGAATATGAAGGGAGACACAGAATGTGCCTTGCAGCTATCTGATAGAAAAGCATTCCAGGCCAAAGAAACAGCTAATGCAATTTTTTGAGAAGGGATATGTTAGCATTTTGAGGGGAAAAAAAAGGCAAGAAACCAGTGCAGCTAACAAGTGAGCAAGTGAGAGTATGGAGAAATGGAGGTGGGAAGGTTCAGAGCAGAGCATGGAGGACTTGATACACCCTTTACCTGGATGAGGAAGTTTCCTACTATTTTTTATTTAATTGAGAGTTTTTATAATGGATGGACATTGAACTTTGTAAAATACATTTTCTGCACACAGAGAGGCAATCACGTTTTTTTCTTTCTATTTAAGTCTGATGATATGATAAATAAAACCATTCACCAATCAAAATTCAATCTTTTAATTTACCATAGCAACAGGCTCAAAAAAAAAAACCAATTAAAATGATCACCTCTATCTATGGAGAATGTTGAAACGACCTTTGTTTTTCTATAATAAATCTCACTTAGGATCCCACATTTTCCTTTTTTTTTTCTTTTTTTATGAATCTGACCAAAATTTTGTATATACATACATGAATAGAACACAGTGAATCCCAACATGAAATATATGGATTTTAAGTTAATAAATCAAAGAAGAATTGCTCGTAAGTGAATCTTATCTAACCATTGTACCCTTTAAAAGAGGAACTAGGTGTCAAGGACCAAAGGATTCAGAAATATGAAGGACCAGAGACAACTTTACTTTCCTCCTCACCTTGAAGGAGCAAACTGCTATATCATGGAGAGCAACACATGTCAGGGATAAGTGGGAAGATCCTACAAGATGAAGGATTCAGTCATATCTCAAGGAACTGAATTCTGCCAACAACACAGCTTGAAAGAGGACCTGGAGCCTTGGATATATTCATTGCCCTGGATGTCAGGGTTATGATTTAGATGTGAAGTGTCTGCCTAAAGCTCATATCTGAGACAATACAAGAAGATTTGAAGGTGAAATGATTGGGTTATGAGAGTCTTGGCCTAATAAGTCTTAATCCCCTGAAAGGGATTAATTGAGTGGTGACAGTAGGCAGGTAGAATGTGGTTGGAGGAGGTGGGTCATTGGGGTCATTCCTTTGGGGTATATATTTTGTGAGATTAGTCTCTGCTTCTGTGTTGCAATGTCCTGAGCTAATTTCCTCTGCCACACCCTTCCACCATGATGTTCAGCCTCACTTCAAGCCTGGAGGAATGGAGTTGGTTATCTAAAGACTAAGACCTCTGAAACCATAAGGCCTCAAATAAAATTTTCCTCCTCTAGTTGTTCTTGTAGTTCTTTTGGTCACAGCAGCAAAAAGCTGACTAAAACAAACAGAAGTATATTTCTCATTATTTGGGAGACGAGAATTCAAAATCAAGATGCCAGCATGGTTGGTGTATGATGAGTATTCTTCTCTGGGATTAACAATATAGATAAAAAATATTGAACACTGAAAACTATAAACACCTCCAAAATACACAATAAACACCAATAAATGGAAAGATGTAATGCATTCATAGGTTGGAACACTTAATATTATTCTTACTATATGAAATATGAAATTTTTGCCACAAAAGGGCACACAGTCAACAGAATGAAAATACAACCTATGAATAGGAGAGAATATAAAAATATTTGTTGGTCATATATCTTAAAGGATTAATATATGGAATACATAAGGAACTCCTACATACCAACAACAAAAACATCTAACAATCCAATCAAGAAATGGGCAAGTGTCTTGAATAGATGAATCTCCAAAGATGATATACAAATTATAAACAAGCATATGAAAAGATGGCCAGTAACACTAGTCATTAGGAAAATGCATATAAAGCCTCAACAAAGTATCACTTCCACCCATTAGAATGATTACTATCCAAAAAAAGAGAGAAAGAAAACAAAAGGTATCTGGTGTTGGTAGGAATGAAGAGAAATTGTGATCCTTGTACACTGCTAGTGGGATTGTGAAGTGATACAGATGTTATGAAAAGTAGTATAGAAATTTCACAAGCCATTAAAAATAGAGCTACCATATGATCCAGGAATCCTACATCTAGAAACATATCCAAAGGAATTGAAAGCGGGTTCTTGAAAAGATAGTTCTACATCGTGATGGTAGCAGCACTATTCACAATAGATCAGAGACAGAAGCAACCCAAATATCTATAAACTGGTGACATAATAAATATTGAGTATATATATGTATTATGTGTGTTTATATATATATATATATGCATACACACATATGTGTGTGAGTGTATAAAACATTGTATACATACAACATAAGACTATACAGCCTTAAAGAGGAAGGAAATTGTCATAAGCTATAGAAGGGATGAATCTTCAGAGCATTGTGCTAAGTAAAATATGCCAATAACAACAAGAATATACTAAATTATTCCACTTAGATAAAATAGATAAAGTAGTCAAATCCTAGAGGAAAAAAATAGGTTTTACCAGGGACCGGTGAAATAAGAAAATGGGGAGTTGTCTGCAAGATGAAAATGTTCTGGAGATCTGCTGACAACAATGTAAGTATACTTTCTGCTAAACTATATACTTTAAACATGTTTAACATAGTAAAGTTTATATATTGGCTATTTTTTTGACAGTGCTGGGGATTGAACCCAGGGCTTCCTACATGGTAAGCTAGAGTGAGACTACTGAGAAACACTTCCAGCTGTCTGAGTTTCATGCTATATCCTTTGCATGGATATGTTCGGATTTGCATGCTATATCATTTCATGTATTACTTTACATTAGAGCATCTATGTTTAAAGTGGGTTTCCCGTGGACACTATGTTGTTGTGTCTTTTTAATCTAAACTAGTAAACTTGATCTTTGTTACAGTACTTGGATAATTTTATTTAATGTGATTATGGATATAATCAGACTTAGGCTACAATCTTGCTCATTGTTTCTCATTGCCCCACCTGTGGTTTGTTCATTTGTTCCTGTTTTCCTATCTTCATTATATTACTATTTACTTATTATTTTTTATCCGTTGTTATTGGCTTACTGGTAGTCCTAACCTAATCTTTGTGCTCTAAACCTTCTTGCATTGTCTCACACATGAGCTTTTGGGAATACCTCACATCCAAACTAGAACATAATATTTGTGGGAAAATATTACATTCTCCAGTCTTTGTTAGTGGCATAATCTTCTACACAAGATCTATTTGTTTGAATTGTTCAAATCCTTCCTATAGAATGTTACACAACTGCCAACTATGTTATAAAAGCCTGGGGGCAGAAGAATCAGTAGATATCTTATGAATACCTAACTCTTTTACTAAATATTTATATTCACTAAGAAAGGCTAGGTTATGCTTGACAATAAACAACCCATACATAGTGACTAAGAATCATAACCTTTTGCTATACCTTGCTTTGCTTTGCACAAGCTGAATTCAGGATTCCGCACTGCCTCTGAGTGTTTCCACAACCGACAAGACTTCAGAAAGGTCATGTAGAATCCTGTGCTGGATGTTAAATCTTCTACCTGCAAGTCCCATAACCATTCTCTATCCATTTCAATAATCCAAAAAAGTCAAATAGCCATGCCTAAATTGAAGGATTTCAGAATTTAAAATTTAAGGTATGAAGCACTGCTAACCATAATATTAATTATAGGTTTTACAGACCATTGCTCTAATTTGTTAGTTATAATTGGTAAATACATGCAGTATTGTATTTACTCAGAAAACATCTATAATGCGGGGGTGGGGTAGTGGCTCAGCAGTAGAGCATTTGCCTAGCAATACCTTGGGTTCAATCCTCAGCACCACATAAAACAATAAGTAAATAGAATAAAGGAATGGTGTCCAAATACAAATAAAAAATAAATATTAAAAAAGAAAACTTCTATAATGCTTATTACTTCTTTCTCAATTAAAATTAATTATTTTCCCTACCTTCTGTATGTTTCAAGGTTTCAAAGGGAATTATGTTACCTCTGGGAACTACATTTTTTTTTCTGTCCATCATTTTTCTTTTCTTTCAGAAGGCAGAGATAAATGCCATCTGGACATAGAATTTTATCATCAGATGTTTTAATTTCTTGATCATCTGTTCTGGCAAGATACAGTTTTCCTTCAGTGTTTATTTTCCCTGCCCTAAAAACTGATTGTTCCTGGCATCTGCTCTCTTGCCTTCCTCTCTTAACACAGAGGCAAGAAAAGCTTTTGGAGTTTGGCAGAGCTTCCATCTGGTACAAATCCATTGCTCTTATCATGTTCCATTGCCAGAGTTCCAGAAAAATAGTGTGTTAAAGGGCCATGCACAGACTGAAATTGAATGTCCAGAGGGTAACATTAATATTTTCTGATCAAACTAGATGTTGGGGAAGAAGCTACATTGTTTGGCCTCTGGTACCTGTTTTGACAGGCTTCTCCTTCAAGAAGAAAGTTCATATTTAAATACTTTGCAGTTAAGGGTTTATCTGCCTTTCATCCTCAATTTTGGATTTCCTTTTAGCATTTTCTGGGCTTATGATAAATTAGCCACTCTTCGTTTCACATTCACCTCATTTCAGATATGTATGGCATCCACTCAACTCTTGTATATGGATGTTGGCCTCTGCCTCATTCTGTTACCACTCCTCATTTAGTGATTTACAACTCCTAGCCAATATTTTTTCACACTGCTATATAAATAGGTGGCAAACCTAACCTTTGGGAATTATTTAACATCATTTATCAGATTTTCCATTTTCTGCCTGTATACTTCCTCCACATCATTTGGTTTTCTATTTAAAACTAGAAGAAAACATGGCACTTTTGTTTTTTAAAATGCCTTCTCAGGAGAACATTTTAACTGATTTTCCAGAGATTTGAGAATAATTTGCAACATTTTGTTTTCTTTTTTTAAATAAAACAAAAAAATTGAATGAAATACAGTTTATTCTGATCACTTGAACTATTACATTGTACTCTTAACATTTATCGTCAGCAGTGATTGAAAACCACTGGAAAATTTCATAACAACTTTGACTCCTCCTAAGACAATTGCTCATCTCACAAAAAGTATATAGGAAGTCATTTTCACTGGCTTGTTCTTTTCCTACAATCATGACTTCATTAAAGTGCTGCATGGTTGACAGAAACACCATCCATTACTTTATATCATGAGAACCAGGGCTTCCACAGTGGTGCAAGGACTCATGAAACCATCCTGATTCCATCAAGGTATTTTTAATGGTAAGTGAGGCGCTTCCTCCCCTCCGATGTTATCCTGGACCTGCATATGGGGCTCTACCTTCTCAAACTGGTATTCTATCATTTTGTGAAAAAATAAGAATACAATTCATCCTCATAATGGTAATTCCCTCAGTATGCCCACAAACACTCCTTTTATTGATGCAGTATAATTGTACTTGATAGTGGGATTCATTATGCCATATTTGTACATGCAAATAAACATAATATGATCAACTTCATTCCCATTACCTCTTTCGTCCGTCCCTCTTTCCCCCCAAATCCACTAGCTCTGCTCTAATGATCTCCTTTCTATTATTGTTATTATTACTTTAATTAGTGATTATAATTACATATAAAAGCAAAATTCATTCTGGTACATTTGTACATGGACATAGCATAATCTGGTTGATGGAATTCTCCAGTCCTTGCCTATGACCTCCCTTCCTCCTTCTCTCTGAATGCCCTTCCTCCACTCAATTTCTGTCCCTCATATTTTCAAGAGATCCTTTTTTATTCATATTCTCTCTCTCTCTCTCTCTCTCTCTCTCTCTCTCTCCATATGAAAGAAAATATTTAACCTTTGACTTTCTGAGTTTTCTTTATATCACTTAGTGTGATATTCTTTCTCCAGTCCCATTCATTTACTAGCAAATGACATAATTTTATGGAGTAAATTTTATGGAGTAAAACTCCATTGTGAGTGTATCTATAGGTATCACATTTTCTTATCCATTTGTCTATTGACAGATGCCTGGGCTGGCTCCACAACTTGGCTATTGTAAATTGTGCCTCTATAAACATTGGTATGGATCTTGCACCACAATATGCTGACTTGAGATAAATCAAGGAGTGGTGTAGCTACAATAGCTCCATTCCTAGCCTTTTGAGGAATCTTCATACTGCTTTCCATAATGGCTGCACTTATTTGCCACCAACAATGTAAGATTATACCTTTTACCCACATCCTCACCATTTGTGTTAAAATGCTGAAGAAACCTGTTATAGAAGAAACTTAGCTCAATGTCATAAAGGCAATATACAATGAATCCAAAGCCAACATCATATTTAATGAAGAAAACCTAACAGAATTTTCTCTAAATTCAGGAACAAGACAAGAATGTCCAGTTTATCTCTCCTAGTCAATAGAGTATTTGAAACTCTAAAAAATCCAGAGCAGTTAGGCAAGAGAAGGATTTTAAAGGGATACAAATAGGAAAAGAAGAAGTCAGACTATCTCTGTTTGCTGATGACATTAGCCTATAAAGATCCCAAAAACTCCAGGAGAAGACTTCTAGAACTGATAAATAAATTCAGCTAATTAGCAGGATACAAATTCAACACAGAAAAATCAATAGCTTTCCTATATGCCAATAATGACTCTGAACAGAAAGAAATCAGAAAAAAAAAGATCCATTCAAAATAGCCTCTGGGGGAAAAAAAAAAACCCTGAGAATAAATCTAACCAAGGAAGTCAAGGAAGTGAAACACTATTACAATGAAAATTAAAGAACACTGAAGAAAGAAATGGAAAATAAGGAGATAGGAAAGACCTCTCATTTTCTTGGATAGGCAGAATTAACATTGGCAGAATTGCTGTATTACCAAACGTGATCTACAGTTTCAATGGAAACCCCATCAAAATACCATGACAACCTTCATAGAATCAAACAGTTCTAACATTCATTTGGGAGGAAAAAAATGACCAATAATAGTGAAGCCCCCCAAAAAACAATGCTGAAGCATCACAATACTTGACTCCAAATTATACCACAGAGCTATAGTAACATAGCTATATGTTACGATGGTACTGGCATAAAAATAGACTCCAAGACCATGGAACACTGCCTTCTTTTTAAGTTTTTGTTCAAAAGTCATCTTTTCAGAAGGCTCTCTTCTGTCGTACGTTAATATTGCTCACTTTTTCCTTGCCTACAATGCAGATCCCTTTCCCCCAGGCTGCCTTATTTTTTTACATTATACTTATCATTGTCTGTGTCATTTCGGGACTTCCTGGAAGAAGGAATCAATACAGAGGTAGAAGTGCAAGAAATTAATTGAGGGTTCTTACCTGTAAAAAATGAAGAGGTGCAGAACCAGGAGTACATAAGGAAGGTCTTCAGAAAACAACGCAGATGCAGATCCATCAGTTTGGAGAGGAGAGGGAGAACAAAGGAGGATGGAGCAAGAGATTCAGACTAAAATGCAAAATTAAAAAAAAAATAGCAGTTGGCTGATTAGAGGTGTCCTGTGATCAAGACTGTGATCTGGACAGAAATGAACACACCCTGCTGCCCAGCGCTGCTCCGTCATTACCCGGGACTGTCCATTGTGGTTCCAGAGCTGATGTAGGTTACAAAGACACCATTTCTGGAAGCTGTCATCTTACTGCACTCCATGCAGCAGGGGTTCTCTTGAAAGGAGATCTGACTGGTACCCATCTCCACCTCCTTCAGTTACTAAATATATATTATGCATGTGTTAAAATTTACTGTATATATTTCCCACTAACACCCAGTAGGTGCTTATAATACCTGTTAAATAAGGCAATGAATGAAGGCATAAAATGAGGCTGGTAGATAGCCATTTTTTAATTCTTCAGTGAAATATAAGTGATCGACTGCATCATAACTCTTTTAACCTCTGGCTATTTTATAAAGAAATGTCTGAAGGAATGAACAACCATTATGAGATCAATAGGTTTTGAATCACCCCAGGACATACCCAGTCCTCATTTTTATATTTCCACTACCTTGCACATTACTTGATACAAATTCAATAAAGTTTGACAAATGTGGAAATTAATAAATAATATTTCAACATTGTAATGAAAATATCCTTCCCTTAAAGATGCAAGTATAGATGATACTTTGGAGGCCTTCACACCTATAACATAGGTCTTTCCGTGGATGATAGCATATTTCATAACCTTAAGTATAGAATGGATCAATTGTGGAAGTCATCTCTTCAAAACAGTTGTAATAGTACCCTACGAAGATAAATCATATCTTATCTACACATGTAATTGAAGGGCAAAAGAGCAACTTCTCAGAGAAAAATGAAATCTCTGGGGCATAATGTACTTAAATAGAACAAACTTATGAAGAGCCTTAAATCATAGTGCAAGTGGATTACATGGCAAAAAGGGATTGCTGATAGGATTCAAGGTCTCCTACCTTCAGGCCAACTGCGTTCAATTAAACCAGTCTTCACGAGAAGGGATTTCAGTAAGAAGGTGATGCTTAGTGTCACAGTGCCCTGGGAATTCACTGGTAAATATTGCACATAAATAAAATGTGAATTAAGACTGGATCCAGAACCAAAATGTGTATATGTGGACTGGGTTTTGCACAGTTCAGTTAAATAAGTGTGGTGGTACAGATTGTGATAGTGGCCTGGACTTGAAGACTGCAAGACTAAAACTCCAGAATCTGTGAAAGGAAACCCATCACCATAAGCAAGGAACATGCCAATCACCTCTAAAGTACACAGTGCTTCTGCCTCTGTGTTTAAAAAAGAGGAAATCAGGAATGCATATGAGTAAATTTATGGGCATTCTCAAGTCTCCTATGAATAATTCTTTATATGCTATCCAAGCATTTGCTTGTAAGATATAATTTTCCTGATGGTTCATTCAAACATTCTGAGACTTTGGGTATACAATGAAAATTATAATTTTCCCACATGATTGATTATATAAGTTTGTTTAAATTCAGATTTAAGAAATCAACTTAAAAAAAAAGTTTCCAAATGTAGGTATATCCTTTTAAATTGAAACTACGGAAGTTTACAGTTGTGGATTTTACTATCGACACTCAGATGGATTTGCTAAAAATAAAGTATTTATAAGGTTTTCCTCCAAACCAGAAGACAAAAATTATTTTAATTCAGGTTATTTGAATTTTATAATGACTTTAGTAGAAAGCCTATAAATGAACTCCTCTTCTCAAGACACACTTAATATGCCACTTGAAGAATGCAGCCATACTTTTCAGCTTTGTCTACCATGAATGATAGTATCAGCTGAATTCGGTACCATCTGTGCCTCAGGCACATTGTGAATTTGAAGTTCTTGCAATTTCTCATTCTCTTTAAGTTAAAAATGGACTTTATATGTCATAAGAATTTTAAACCCAGATAGAAAATATCTAGCCCAGCAACTGTAGTGCCACTGCCCTATGTAAGATTCATCTGGAGAAATCTCACAAGTAATTTTTATAAATCTCTGATTTAAAATATCACACTTTGAAATGAAAATTATTAAGAATCAGAAAATCACTGGCACCCATTGCAGATATGAATTTAACCAATCTTCATTTTGGGGAGATATGGTAATAGAAGGAAAAAAATATTCATGATATTCATGATAGTGTATATGTGCCAATTTAAATAACTTTCTTTTATAAATATTTTGGGGGAAAAAATGTTACTCTCAAAATAACCTCAAAAATTGACTATGGAGAAAATATTTCTATTTAAAGGCTTATCAGTAAACAAATATTTATTATATAACAAATTCATTAAAATCAACAAGAAATATTTTTAAAACCCACAATAAATTGACAAAAGCTTTAAAACAAAATAAGAAATATAGGTTAAAACAAATGGCTGTAATATATTTCATATCACTAATAATCATATACATAGAAATGAGAACAATGCATGTTATAACTTACCAACATAATATGTAATAGTTAAAACTCTGATCTTAAAAAAGCAAATACAAGAGAATAAGATAAAATAAATACACTCCTGGGAAATAAATTGTACATTTATTTTATAAACAAAAATTTCCAGAATGTTCAGCAGAAAAAGCAGCAAACCATATTGTATTTTCTCTAAGTAAAATAATTATGGGTTTTAAATGCATTTGTTTGTATGAAGATGTTACTTCATAGCCAATCTAACATTTAATCCATATTCCAGCCCTATGGGGTGAGCCGAAGAAGTAGTTTTTGAGAGACTGTTTGGAGGGGAGTGAGCAGTAGGTGGTGCATGGACGTGGAGTGGAGTCCAAGCAAACCTGACCCTGAAGCTGGAGTTTTGACCTAAATACCCCCTGCATGTAATATTTTTCATATTATTTCTCTTTGCCTGTGGTATGATATTCTTCACCCAATCCCTCATTCAATAAGCAAACGTCTATAAGTAAATGTACCCTTGAAAGAGCACCCACTTACTCCTTCAACTGAGCATGTTCATTTAACTTAAGCACAATCTGCATTTCTCAGGCTTGCGTTTGCTTCTGGCTTGAAAGATTCTGTTTGAGTCGAGGTGAACCTCTTCTTTCCCCAACTTGATTTTCTCCTCTGCTTCCTCCTCGTGTCACAACAAGGTTTCTGACCCATCCATGGTCTGGCCAAGAAATGGAAAGATTAAAGGAGATCCGGTATGATTTTAGGGAATAGTGCTGTCAAGCTTTGAAGGCGTCCTCCAAGTTTGGCAGATACCTTTGTCTGCATTATCCTTTTTCAGGTTCTTGGCGAATTTCCCACTGGGAAACTCCAATTGTCCTTTGAAGAGATGGTATCACTCCCAGCACTAGCTGTCATCTGTTTCTTTCTCAGTCATCCAACAGCCTGGTGTGTGGCTCCCTCCATGTGGTCCTCTTGGAGGATTCCTCCATGTGGTAACATTAAAAAATTCACATTTGCTCTACTGTCAGTAGAATCAATGCCCTTGTAATGCAGCCTCTTTATTGTTCCTGTCTCTGGCAGATCAGGACATGCATCCCATTGTAGCCCGCAGACTCCACAAACCTGGTGACACCAACTCTCCAGCTCTCCTAGTGCTTTTTTTTTCTTTTTTTTTTAAATTTGTTTTAATTAGTTACACATGACAGTACAATCCCTTAGCCTAAGTTAGATATCTTTTCTTACCGTGTTGTTGGGGGATGACAGGGCCAGCAGCAGAGAAGGGGCACACAGCATTTCAACAACTCTGTAAATGATTCTACTATTAAAGATTCATTTTAATGCCAGAGGTTTGTAACCCCTTATCCTGGAAAAAAAAAAAAAAAAACCATTGTTATCACTTCTTGCCATGTCTTCCTTACAATAGGGGAATGTTCTGTACTTACTCTGTTACACTTACTCTTGCTTTTGTGACTCTGAGACAACTGAAAAGAGATTCCAAGAACCCTATTTTAGCAACATAGTATCTACCACAACCTATTTCTTTCATAAACCTCTCTGTCCAATATCAGTTTGCTATGTGACCCTAGGTCCTAACATTTCTTCCTTTCTCTTGGAATAGACAACACAAAGAAAGGTGTGATTTCTTTTTACTATTATTATTATTTTGGTGTATTCTCAGTGCTTGGGCCAATTCTTAACACTCTCAGAAATATTTAAATTTTAAAAAATGACTCCCTCAAAATCAGACAGGAATGCAATTCAACTATCCTTAATTCAATCTCTACCTAATATTCAATATCCTAACCTATGGTCTCAAACATCTTCTTGTAAATGTCAAAAATGTACCAATAGGCTCAATAGGCTGATACTGCTTTGAGAAATATGCAGAAAGATGTTAGGAGCCACAGCAAAAATATTGATACAGGCACCTTTGGATTTTATGACTGCCAGCCAGCAATTCACATTCATATGGTAATTGGACTCATGCTGTCTAGCTGGGCCCATTTTCAGGACTCAGGTTACTCATGTCACTCTTGTAATGGGAGAGTTCCCATTGGTTGGGAAAGGATGGTAGGAGGGTGTTCCGGGGGAAGGGGAACCCCCCCCCCCCCCCCCCCCCCCCCCGCTCAGGTAGAACACACACGTGGCGGACCCACCTGTTAGGGGACGCACACGGCCTCTCTCTAAATAAAACTTTGTCTCAGTTTGACTGGCTTGTGTTTTTGTGCCCAACCGGGTTGCAAGATTGCAAGCCCGCATGCACTGACAGCTCAGCAGGGAATCGCTCAGCAGGGGTGCCGCAGGCAGTGCTCGGCAGCAGGAGCGGGACTCAGCCGGCCCGGGGCCGGGCAGTTTGCGGCAGAAAGAGATTTGTATAAAATCACAGCTTTCCAGGAGCAGAAGTGATGTCTTATTACCAAGAAGTTATCTGTTATTGAACATCCTTAAGCAATACTTAATAATCACATACTGATTATACTTTAGAACCAAATGAGTCTGTAAGACAAAAAGTCATTGCCTTTAATAACCATCTCACCTGGATTGAGAAATTAATTAACGTATTTTGTGATAGGCAATCTCAAAAATGGTTTCAAGTGACTCCTGCTTCTGATATTCATGCTTCTCGTTGTATAATATCAGTGGGTGAATGAGTTTCCAAATAAGGTATGAAAAAGGTGAACAGATGTGACTTCTAAGATGAGATTACAAAAAGAATTGGACTTGCCTATTAGGCTGTATTTCTCATTCTCTTACCTGCTTACCTGAGGGAAACCACCTACCACGTTAGGAGTTGCCCTGATAAGCAGCCCACGTGTCAAGAAACTAAGATGCTTAGATGGGGCTGACTTCCCACTAAGAGTGAGGAAGAAATTGAAATTATCCTGTGAGAAACAAAATCTTGCCACAAACATTCAAAAATCTTGAAGCAAATGCTGTTGTCCTATCCCATCCTACCAGTTGACCCTTCAGATGAGACCTTAGTTCCCCTTCCTCTACCTTGACTACAACCATATATGAGACTCTAAGTGAGAGATGCTGATCCAAGCCACACTAGGATTCCTGAACACACACACACAAAAAAAAATGTGGGATAATAAATGTTTTAAGCTATAATATTTATACACCATTTGCTATGCAACAATTAAATAATGAACACACATACATATATAAATAAATTATGCTCCATTTATTTTGCTTAGACATAAAACATACAAATTTCTTTCCTAATTTATTTAGATGCATATTTTAATAAATCCTAAAACCAAAAGTATTTTCTATGTAATTTTCAGTCCACCAGAACTTGCTATAAACAGAACTCCAAATTAAATGAGTACTTTGAATAATAAATTGCATACTCACCAGAGGATTCAAATTCCTTAAATATATCAAGTACTCTATAGTCTCCAGTGGTTTTTACAAGTAATATCTTTGTAAGTCTTTTCATAACTCCATAACACAGATACATTAAGTTTACTTACAGATGAAAAGGAAACTCAAAGATAGTGATCTCATGCTTACCTAACATACACATTTTATGTTTCCTAGAAAGCCCTGAGCCCTAGGGATTCATAGATACCATACCTATGATCTTTCTTCTTTGATGGACATACCTAACTTAGGCTAAGAGAGAGGTCTAGGAAATTAATCCACTGAATTCTTCCTTGTGTTCAAAACCTAATTTTACTGTAGCTTCCTCTCAATTCATCCCTTATCTACCCTTTACTGAACAAATATTTGTGGCCCCAAAACTTCAGATGTTCAAATCCTGTCCCCCAAATATGATACCACTAGGGGTTGTGCCTTTGGAAGGTGATTATGATTAGCAGAGGCCATGAAGGCAGAGCCTTCATAAAGGGAATTAGTGCCTTTACCACAGTCCCAAGGGGTCTCAGAGGCTCTGTTCTCCTCTACATGAGAATACAGTGGGAAACCAGGAATCCACTACCTAGAGGAGAGCCTTCACCAGAACTCAGCCATGCAGGAATTTTGATCTTCGGTTTCCAGCCTCCAGAACTGTAAGAAATAAACTCTTGTGTTTTTATGAGCCACCTAGGCTATGATATTTCGTGATAGCAGTCTGAACTGACAAGACCATTACAGAGTAAATTTCTATCATCACCTTTATAAGCACATTTCTTAGAGCTCCTAAAATAGCATAATTCCGCTCCAATGGTGGAGTCTTTCTCCCTAATTATAAATTTGTCTTAGGCAAAAGCCATATCTGATAAATAGCAGGTATTAAAAATTTATTTTTAAATTATTGAATAAATTGTGCATTTTCAATGGGAGAGACACTGCTGCCAAGGTGGAAGGTAAATTGACTTTTGGGGAGAAGGTTGGAAAATATCACATACAACATACATACTATATAATTCTGGATATATTGTAGTCTATAAGCAGATACAGAATATATCTGTGAAACTAAATTTTCAATAAAATTGAATTAACTAAGGGGAAAAAAGGCAATAATGAAACAAGTTTGAAAAATAAGTATTAAATAAACTGTCAAGTCTCAGAAGCAGGACTTGAACACAGATTTTCTGATTGACTTCAACAATCTTTATTTAGTGTCATACCTTTGTCAGTAGATAAAAGAAAAAAAAAGAAAAATTTTACAAACATATCTTCTCTGAAAGCAAAGAAAATTCAGAAGGTATATGTACGTGAAGATATTTCTATATGTTTTTACTTGATTTCCTATTTAAAACATCATTCAAAATTCACTAAGCCTTTTGAACTTTATGAACTCATACACACATGCACACACACCCCCAAACACATACCACTTCATGATGAGCAAACTGATAGAAAGTCTTTGCTTTTGTATGTTCATTTACAATTTTAAACATTCAGGTAGTTCAGGATTTGCAGATACCTTTTTGTTATGTAGGGAGTCAACAATGGTAATTATCTGATTTGCTCCATCAAAGCTAGCCTATGCTGAGTATTTCCAGCCTGGTAACAATCACCCACAGTTCCCAGTGCAAATGGATCTCCTGCTGTCAAATCGGATTAACACTTTCCTTAGCCTTTTTGAATCATTTCATGACAAAAAATCAATTGGTGGAACTGCATTACAGCTGTCTGTCATCTATTTGAATCAGCTTCATCATGACCATTTGTCAAAACTAGTGTCAAATACCTTAGAAAATTTGTCAAAATAATGGTAATGGCTGTTCAACATTCAGCGCATGGAAGATTTGTGCAGCAGTCTCTGTCATAAAAAATCAACACCATCAAATACCTACCGTGACTTATTATTTGTAGAAAGCCAAACTGAGTATGTGCTACCTGGATTCTAAAAATACATATGATCTTCTGCTGAACAATGAGGGAGAACATTTAAATTCAATTTTTAGGAGTTGAAGGCAAAGGCACCGAAAATCCATACATATATGAGAATGAAGTGCAATGATTCTTTTGTAAGTATGCAATACCAATACCTTATAAAGAAAAAGCTAGCTCTATCAAAGCTATTCCTAGGCAGTTTCAACTTATAATGAAGTTTTGCACTTTTCCATCCTAGGCATATTGTTACCAACTGATAAATATTTTTGGCTGAAAAGTTTCTGTCATTAAATATATCTGTGTAAAACAGTTCATCCTTTCCTTAGAAAGCATTGAAAGGATCGGAAATAAGTCATTTCTCACTTTGGCACTCTAAGTATTTCTTGCCCACTAACCAAATGGAAGTGTAGGGCTCTTTAAAAGAAAAGAGAAAAGCAGAGTGTTGAGTATTTCAGAATTGTAGCTTCATAAAAAAAAAAAAAATCATCACTCAGTGTCACTTCTTTCCCTTTGATAGCAGTCTACTCGCAGAGAAATAGCAAGTTCAAATACATGGTCTATTGTGGTATAATATAAAATTCTAAAATACTAACCTTTGTATGTGTTTGTTATAGTATCCTTCCCACTAAAATTTATTTTATCACTTGTCCTTTTCTGGAATGCTTTTGTCTTGGGAAAAGAATAACATAGCAACAAAAGAAACAATTTTTTTCCCTTCCTTTTTGAATGTATAAAGTTCCTCTTGAAGAAACTAAAAGGACCTCTGTGTTTGAACACTACAAAAGCACTAGAAAACTATGTGAGAACCTGAAGGAAAGATCAGAGACCTACAGATGGGATAGCCATTCCCTGGATGGGGGCAGATTCCAGAAGTGAGGAGACAACAGCAGTTAAGCAGATGTTGTGAATCCTTGAGAAAGGGACACTCACCCCACCCCCACCCCCAACCTTCTAATCTGAACATAGGAGGGAGCCAGGCAGAAAGAGTCTGGGGCTTTCAAAAGCATAAAATACCAACCTTAACTTATTTTGACTGTTAGAATAAAATTTCACAAATGGTAGTTTATAAACAGTTATAAACTTATAGTTCTGTGGACTGAGAAGTGCAAGATCAATGCATTGCAAACTTGGAGTCCTGTGAGGGTCCTGCTCCTGATTGGTGCCTTCTCTCTGGGTCCTTACATGGTGGAAGGGACAAGACAGCTCCCTGGAGACTCTTTTATATAGACACTCATTCCATTCTTTACAGCTCCATCCTAATGTTCTAATCATTTCCCCAAATATCCATCTTCTAATAGCATCACATTGATGATTAGGTTTCAATAAATGAATTCTAGTGGGAAGCAAACATTCATACCATAAGAGTATCATTCTCTATGTACTGTTTTTCTCAGAATGGACCTGGGAAATAATAAAAGCCCAGAATAGAAATACTCATGGGCCCTATCAAGACAGATGGATTAAGGCAGCCTCAGAGAATCTCCATGCCACAGCAGGACATGCAAAAACAAAAGATTTCCCTGACCCTGAGTGTACTGTGAAACAGGTACCAACATTAAAGAATGTCACAAAGGGTCAGTGTAGGGACAGAGAGAAGAAGAAGCATCTCCTTGAACTGGTGAGGAGTCCAGAAAGATCTTGCAAGTAGACAAGAAGAGACAAGTAGTGACCTGTTTGGATGACTCCTTATAATCTGGATGAGATAATGGGTTCAAAGTGATGTCAGACGACGTCTATCCTATCTGTGCCTCTCATCTATCCATTCCTCCCTTGCCAATTACCAATCAATCTCTTCTTTGAGAAAAATGTTCACGATTACTTCACAACTGTTTCTTTCCTTCCAATGAGGTGACTCCAAGAGTCAAAACTGGGCTCTTTCCTCTCTTCCCCAGTCCCTGGGGTAAATGAGGAGCTTCAAATCCAACGAAGCTCATTCAGGGCAAATGTTCTAGGCTTTAATACAAACAACCGTCACCCTCTCCTCACTCTAATAACAACTTCTGCCCCACTTTCAGGAGATGGACAGTGACTCATAAGGATAAAAAAAAATAGGGAAAAGGGAGTTAAAACTGGACTATGCTGTTTATATATATTCTATACTGAATCTTACTTCCAGGACATTTTCTTTGTATCTCTTCACTATCTCTTATGGAAACATTCATACTCAAACCATGGAATCAAACCGATCATTTTCCCCTCTCAGATCTTTAGCTGACTTGTGCCCATACTTCTATATGTAAGGGTGGTTAAGATGGGCTGGGTGTCCGGAGATGGGATTCTGTAAGCCTCATAGAAGCTGGTGGTGGTAAAAACCACAGAACAAGGCAAGTAACTGATGTGGCTCTGGAGATGGAAAGAGGATTCAGCATCCCCTAAAGTGGGAGGGTTCATAATGTATTGTAAAGTTGAAATTCCATTGTGATCTGAGAGATGAGAGCATCCAGGAAGGAGTGTAAGGATAGAGTGGCCAGGGGTGAGTCGCTTAAAACAATTGTCAGTCTTCAAAATTAGCTCTTTTAAAGGCAGCCTCCTGTTTAGAAAATGAACTATTTCTACTCAGCAGGAAAGGAAAATTGTAAGAAGATAGACACCTGACATGAGCTTGGGGCCTTCTCTGTCCATTCAGTACAATTTTGAACCTTTACCTTTGCTCATGACTCTCTAGTTTCTTTATGACTCAGTGTCTGGCAGTTTCTGAACCTAAGAGTTCATCCCATGATTGTTCTGAATGCATCCCTAAGACACCAAGGCAATGATAACTTTTTAACTCCAGGTGTTCCTCACAATGTGCCCAACTCAACTTCAGACTCTCTCTTCTCTGGTTCTTCTAAATGACCTTTCTACCGACCCCTCTCAATCCCCTGAGTCTTCCATAGCACTGAATAATGGTGCAGCATGTGATGGAAATAGTGTATCCAGGAGATTTTACATCCTTCATCTAATACAACAAACAGTAGCTGAACAAACTCTAAATCCATCAAGCAGACTCTAGTTTACTGAGTGAAGAAATCTGATAAGTAACTAGCCTATAAAAGGACCACAATAAAGATTGTTGATTTTAGACATTTTATCTTTACCTTTACAAATTCCTAGAAGGTTAGCAGTAACATAGAATACAGTAATTTCTGATGCCAAGTATTCCTGTGTTCTTCATGTTTGGACTTCATAATACCACAATCATCTGGCAAAATACAAATGCAAGAAAGAGTTATTTTATTTATCTATAAGAAAATTTATATAAACAGTATTGGAAGCTCCTTCCTTCCTTCCTTCCTTCCTTCCTTCCTTCCTTCCTTCCTTCCTTCTTTCTTTCTTTTTCTTTCTTTCTTTTTTATTTTAACCTGCCCAAATAAATATATCGGATCACAAAATGGATCTCTAATTCTCCCCTTAATCCCAATGATTATCTTCAACAATATTTCATTAGGCAATTTCCCATTCATAGGTGTTGTATTCATTTCATTAATTGAAATTGTCTTATCTGGCAGATCTGATTTATCTGTTATTTTTAACAATAAACAGGATTTGAGTAATAGTTTAGTGTAGTGATCCTCTTAACTTACAAAATTAATATGAAGTGAAAGCTAACCTTACTTTATCATCTTTTCTGATTCCAAAAATGCCATCTTCTTAAGAACTGACTCAAAAAAAATAATGTCAATAAATAGATAAATACATGAATCAAAATGTGAGCATTCATAAATATTTTGATTTCAAAATCATGCTTTTTCTCTTTATTGTCAAAGTAAAAAAATGCATTTAATATATTATAATTAAATTACACAAAAAATATATATCAAGGGTTTGGGGGAGGGTTAGAATATGACTCTGCACTAAAGCATCACTGGGATCCTAAAAAAAAAAATGCCTTTTACATCTCAGAAGAAACCTGAAATCAGAAATATGTATGGAAATCTTTTTCCCAAAAATGAGAAATTGGTTATAAGGAAGATGAATATAAATGCTAATTCAAATATGAAACTTTTGCTTTTGAAAATCATATTAAATACTGAGAAAGTGATTTAATATTTCTTGAAATATGTGCTTTAAATAAACCAGTTGTTAATGAGTGTTCACTTTTTATCATATTGAAGTAAAGTAAATCTCTATGCTTTTAAAATAATTCTTTAGTCCATTAAAACTCAACTATATGAAGCAATTTCTATTTGGACAACACTCATCTTTCTATTGCAGTACATCATATTCTAAAACACAAATATCATAATTTATCCTGGCCAAACACCTAACTCTAAGCTTTATGAATTTCTGAATAAGTAATATTACCAAGATTAATTTTATTAAATACCAAAAAGAAATCTACTATCAAGGAGAGGATTTCCAAAATGATTTACAAGAAGGAAAATACTATTATGGAGAAACAAAAAGGTCAAAATAATTTATCTTCTAAGTAGTCATGTGTTTGGGGGAAAAAAACTATGTTCTGTTTAAGAACAAAATAATAATCATGTTTAGATTGGTTTCTTTATATTATTATTTATATTTGTTTAATTAACATTCATTTTTCTAAAAAAAAAACAGCTCAAATATACTTACATATCACCTTTTATGTGGGAGTAAATGTGCCATAATAAACTTTTTAGATTAACACTAAAGTCTCATTTTAAAAGATGATATACTGATTTGTGTTTTATCTGTAAGTTGTTTACAAAGCTTTTCAATTATGGTATCCTGATTTCTAAAAAACCATTCACAATATATTTGAGAAAGTTACTACCAAGTAACATATGGTCAATCTTTAAAACATAAGCTTTTGAAGTATATCCTTATTTGGCAAATACAGGGTGAATGACATAAGGTGGCTTTTATGTCCAAAAAAAATTGCAATATTATATTTTCCTGAAATTCAAAAAAATCATGCATCCAGTTAGGATATAACATCTGGCATTCACTTAAAAATAACATAGGAGTAGGGAAAGGAGGCAACATGGAATGAGACCACCATGATTAGATCATTGTTAATGTCAAATGGTGAATGCACATAGGGTGGAAGAGGACAAAATGGGAGGATCATTATATTTTTGGTCTAATTTTGTATACACTGGAAACAGAGAATTTCAAAAATACACATTCTGTGCAATCAACAGTTCTTTTATCTTTAAATTTTAAATAATTTTCATTTGTCATGTATTTTAAGAGCCAATTTGTTTTAAAATGTATTAAATGATTCAAATAATACTTATTATCCTTAATTTGACAGAAGAAATGTCTTTCAGAGAGAGTTTCTTTGCTCACAAATGTGCCTGTTTTAAATATTTATGCATGGGCAATTTTTTCTTCACGAGGAAACCAGACTTACCTGAGGAAATATTATAATAAGTTGTGCCTTTCAAAATGAACTTTATTGCCACACCTAACAGACCATTCTAGTCAAAACCTGTCATTAACAGTCAGTCAATATATGCAGCCTCCATTTGTTTCTCTACCTGGTTGGTGAGCTAATCCCAACCACATTTAAATTACAAATAGCTAGTTCACCAATGAGTTCCTGGATCCATGGGGTCCAAGTGAGAACTCCCTGGAGAAGTCACCTTTGCTCACATGCATGGTCTACCAAAGCAGATAAGAAGAGCATGGGTTGAACCAGTTACAAAAGAAGAGTGTCTAAGTTAGCATTTATAGAAGACTCACCAAGACCCGAGATTCCTTTACAGCAGATCTCCTTTAATTCTCTGGATGTCTTTTAGGTCAATATTATTATGATTTCTGTATTGTAGACAAGAACAGGAGGAAAGAAATAAATTACTTACCTCAGAGCTCTCAGTGAGGGATGAAGCCAGGGATGAATCAGACTCAGGTCTCTCTGAAGCCTATACTCCTATATATAAATGTTACTTTTCCATACTTTTTTCCCAGAAATATGTAATATAAGGAAAGAGAATAATTTAATATTATATTAGTATAAATATGTATAAGTTAATGTTAAATATATATATATATATATATATAATATTAGTTTGCTGAGATCTGTTTATAGGTTTTCTTTTATTCATTCCTTCAGAAATATTTATTTCATACCTTTTTACATAAGCTGGTGTGCCTTATTACAGCTGGGAAAAATATGTGAAGATGTCCTTGTAATTCTTCTTACTTGAAGGACATGGAAATTTTTAGTACTTATTTCACAATTTCAAAACAAAGTTTAACCTACCCTCTGTCTCAGATTAATATCAATACTAAAAATTAGATAAACATCAAAAATGGATAAATTTTAATGTGTTTTGATTTTTTTAAAGAAAGCAAAAAAAAAAAGTTCACATTTTGTATGACTATGTGTGACAGTCCAGAAAATGCAAAACCTTAAGAAAAGAAGATAGATAAGTGGATGCCAGAGGTGGAAAGTGGTGGGAAAGAGGCCCTATAGCACTTTCTTACAATATTAGAATAGTTCTGTTTGGCCCTGGAATGGTAAATATAAGACTCTCCATTTGTCAGAACCATAGAATATCTATGCACCACAAAAAGCAAATTTTGTATATTTTATATATCAATCAACCAATAGGTCAGAGGAACACAGGAAGGAATGAAGACTGTGATAGATGAGTATAATCCACTATAAAAAAAATTGCATGACATAATCACCAAAGGGGTAAAGAATTTCCTAAGTGACTTTTAACAATAGTGTTTTGAAATGATACTGTAACTCTAAAGACAAAAAGAACTATACCCAAACACATTTTCCAGTTGGCAAACTATTTCTCACAGCAGCACAATTAACCAATTCAGAGACTATCTATAATAGGGTTGAACATGTAAGTAAATATATTGTGAATAATGAGAGGGGTTATTCTTGCTGTAGGAGAAAGCAGTTACAAATCATCAAAGTAGGAATACTGGAGTGAAACTCGAGTACAGGGCTGAAGTTGGATATATCAATATGAATTGTACCTATTTTAGTAAGTACAGATTGTTATAAAAATAAATATACATATGTGCCTATACAGGAGTTAGTAAACATAGAATACTTCCTAGCTGTGTCCACTGAAAGGACCTGGAAGCAGTGATGCTCCAGCAATAATGAGCATATCTAGCTCCCAGATGCAATTTTCTAAATACCCTTATATAATATACACTTCTCTATAGAGAAAAGTAAGTACTTTTTGGAGAAATGGTCTACTCTAAAACTGGGGAAAAAAAAGAAAGACAAGATATACTTGGAACATCTAGTAGTTCCAGAAACTAAGGATGTACTCAATACACAAAAGAATAAAGGATTCCAAAAGAACATAGGAGCCAACCTAGAGGAACTCTTGGCAGCAAACCTATTACCATGTTAAAAAAAAAAAAAATAGGTAGTATTGGGTTATTTCTTGAAAACCACTATTAAGACAAAATAAAAATAATTACTTTAGGCAAGATCCACAGCTAAATGCTAAAAGTAATGGTAAAATCTTTAGGAGAGGAAAAAAAGCACATTTCTAAAATTTCAAAGTATATCCTCAAAATATTTACAATTACTGCGATGATGATTGTAGTGTAAACACAAATCCTTGCCAGTTCTTCTTCTGGAAGGTGAGGTCCAACTCCTCTCCTTTAAGAGTAACTGGACTTGGTGACTCCCTCCTGACAAACAGAGCTAGTGTTATTCGAATACACATTAGAACATGTTTAAGTCTTGTCTATGTCTAATTTCCTGCTAAATAGGCAGAGTTAGAAATTGGTGACAGAGACCATATGGTCCACAAAGACTAAAATATTTTCTATCTGTATTTTTACAGAAAAGGTTTGCATAACTAAAAAAGTGACATTTCAGTGGAGAATGCTGGCAGACCCTACCTTAGCCAAGTGACTAAGGTTGCTATACCCAGAGATAAGCCAGGCTGATATTATGCACCCTCTGAAGTGATACAGCACATAACCATTCTCCTTCAATATCCATAACCAAGAGTTCTCAATTGTCAAGGTCATGAAAAGCAAAGGAATATGAAAAAAAATCACATATTGGAGGAGAACAAAAAAAAATCTGACGATTAAAAACAATATGGAATTGAGGCTTGGATTCTGGAAAAGAATGGAAAAACTTTAGTTACTAATACAGTGCCTCTGTAAATTTCTTAGTTTTGATAGTATATATGATACTAATATCATGGAAATTTAAGTAAAAGATATTTGGAAATTCTGTGTGATATCTTTGCAACACTTCTGTGAGTCTAATATTAGTTCAAAATGTAAACTTTTCAAAAAGGGGGAGGAGAAGTACAGCCTTTCCACAATCTCACAGCATTGCTGAGGAAGAAAAAGCTTGAAACTAGTTAAGGACCATGTAAGAAGTGCCTAAATAGGTACTTTGGGAAGATAATCAAATGCTCAGGAAGAAAGAACTTTCCTTTTTTTCTGTGGAATCACAACATGAAGATCTTACAGTCTTTGGTGCAGATGTCCATCTTACACTTATAAAAGAAAACAGATTTTTAAAATTTAAGGAAAGACAGAAGAAGATTAAATATGATGATGATATTTCAAAAAAGTATACTCCCTTGGATTTTCAACTTCAAAAGCCAAAGAATTCACTTTTATCACTTAAAAAGCAAAAAACCAAGGCAGCATGAGCACCCATTTTTAGCATCTTATCACAATGACAAGTTATTCAAAACTGCTTTCTCCATTTGCTAATTGACTGTCATCACTCAACTATAATACAAGCTTAAAATATGGAAAATAGTTATTTGAGGACAGAGCTGCAAAAATATATTAATACTAATGAATAATTCCATTAAGGTGTCTAGAGTTCAAAGTCAAGTTGAAGGTGTAAGAAAGGAAATTCATCTATGTGAACACACTTGTGGGTAAAACTATATATACATCTAGCATTATGACTTTGGGAAGTCTCTAGAATCTTCTCGATTTGCTACATCACCTGGAAAACAGACATAATAAACTTCCTATAAATTGTATAAAGATACATATGGAATAACATAGGTAAAGGCATTTGGAAATATTTGAAATATTGTGTATACACAGAAGGTTGGTGTTATCAGCTAGCATATATATAATATATACATGATATGTATGATATATACACTATGTATACTATATATAGATACTATATGTAAAATACATATGTGTGTATGTATGTATGTATGTATTCCTGATGTACTTTTCCATGTGCTAATGTTTTATGATTTCAAAATGCCCCTTAATTCAGCTGGGGAGAACAAATACTAATAAAGAACAAATTGTATGGAACCACCATTTGACCCACTTATTCCACTCCTAGGTTTATACCCAAAGGACTTAAAATCAGCTTACTACAGTGTTACATCAATGTTTCTAGTAGCTCAATTCAAAATAGCTGAACTATGGAACCAATCTAGGTGCCCCTCAACAGAAGAATGGATAAAGAAATTGTACGCGTACACATGGAATATTACTCAGCCTCAAATAAGAATGAAATTATAAACATTAATGGATGGAACTAGAGAATGTCATGCTAAGTGAAATAAGCCAATCCCAAAGAACCAAAGGCCAAATATTTTCTCTGATATGGGATGCTAATTCACAATAAGGGGCAGGGGGGAAGAATAGAGGTACTTTGTATTAGACAGAGTGGAGTTAAGGAAGGAGAGGGAGTATGGGGGTAAGAATGATAGTAGAATGAATCAGACATTATTATCCTATGTGCATATATGATTACATGACCTGTGTAACTGTATATCATGTATAACCAGAAGAATGAGAAGTAGTACTCCATTTAAGTATGATGTGTCAAAATGCATTCTACTCCGATGTATAACTAATTAGAACAAAATAAAAATTTAAAAAAATTTAATATCATTTGGGGAATGCAGCAGGAGCTATCTATTAATGTGTAAATAATGTCTACATATACAATGGCAGAATTAGTTGGATTGAGAAATAGTTTATCCATTAGGGTTTATATGGTTTTTAGAACAATTTTGTTGAGACATAATTGACATAAACTATGAATATTAAAAATGTAAAATTTATGAGTATCAGAAGACTTATATATTCCCCTATGATCTCTCATCACAAGATGTGAGCATATCCATTAGCCCCAAGATTTCCTCTCTCTTTCCATTTCTAGCTTTCTGTCTCTATTACCAAGGAAGCACCCAATCCTATATGATACAATAATACTGACCCAAAACATGGATGTACCAGGGAAATATGCCCTGAAGCAAAATTCGGAGTTCTTTCATTGAATTTAGGTCCCTTTCTTTGATTCTTTAACATTAAAAATAATCCTATACCTAAAATATAAAGTGGTGTGCATGTTTGCAAAATTCCTCACATTATGACAAATTGTGTGGCTCTACTCTTCTAACAGCTAATAGAGTTCAGAGCTACTGTGGGGTTCTCAGGGCTTGAGTAATATGTGTGCAGCCTAGGTAGTAATTCAGTTAGCCTGGCAATTTGAGATAAGTGCATCTGCCAGCAGAACCCTGGGTGTCATTCAACCTGTCACTCTATTAATATTGTCAGTATCATGACATCATGACATTTCTCCTCCCAATCTGTGCTTCGTTCAACTTTTTCTTCTTTCTCCCAAGAAGCTTTCGTACTGTTTTCTGCTCGTGAATAGTGCAACCTCTAATAGTACAACCTCTAATTTCTGATGCAACAATGATAGAGGTAAATATAATTTATACACTTCAGGCTGAAATTACTTCTGTATCCTCATGTAAAGATAAAATGAGCTCAGTAACAATTTTGAAGACAAAGATTACATTAAAAAATACAATATACTGACAGTGTTTTCACTTTTTAAAATAACTTCTTTAGTCATAAATGTGAAATTGTATTCTTATAATGTTCTAAATTGCATGTTTTCGCTTCTGAATTTTTGCCAAACATAATCATGGATTGCTCTCCAATGGCTTTATAATATGAAAGTTCACATTAGCTCATTATAAAGCAGACTTGGAGCTCCCCAGCTAGTGGATCAAAAGGTGTCAGTGTCACCCTCATCTCCCCTATTGCTGATGCTGCTTTTACCAACGTACCTAAATAAAAGTGCCATAGACACTTCCATCTTTCCTACTTTCTTCTTCTAGATATTTTACAAACATCATATTATGAACCTTTGCACTCACAATTTTCATCAATTTAGGAATAGATTAATAGATAAAATAGTAATATATATGTATGTACATTCATATGCATATGTACATATATATATACAATAGAATATAATTCAGTTTTTTTAAAAAATGAAATCCTATCTTTGTAACATCTCACATAAAACTTGAGCACATTATGTCAAATGAAATAAGCCAGACACAGAAAGATCACTACCACCAGTCTTACTTATTTGGAATTCAAAGAAAAAGTCAACTTCATAGTAATAAAGAATGGAATGGTGGTTATGGGGAAAGGGGAATAACAGCAGAGATACTGGCCAAAGGGCACACACCAACATTTATAATATGAATAAATGCTGCCCTTCTAATATACCATGTGGTGACTATAGTTATTAATAATTGTATCCAACTTAGAATTTGTTGAAAGTAAACCTCAAGTGTTACACACAAAAATAATAATAATAATAATAACTGAGGTGTAATATTTGTTAATTAACTTGATTGTGATAATCATTACATAATATATATGCATATTGAAACATCATATTGTACATTCAAAATGTATACAATTTTTGTATGTCAATCATTCTTCAGTAAATCTTGGGGGAAATACCTTGAACTCAAATTTCAGCTCCATCACTTACTGGTTTTTGCATTTTGCCAAAATCCTTAATATTTCTGAGCCTCATTTTTTTCCTTCTGTAAAACATAAAACCTCAAGCACAGAGTGACTGCAAAGTTTGAGTGAGATAACATATATAAAGCAGTAACCAGTGTTTGCCACATAGGAAATAAACAGTAAATGTTAACTACACTATTATCATAATCATAACCACAGTTATAATTATTGGTTATGAAATGGATGAAGAAAAGGACAAGATTTAAATTCAGATGTAATAACACGCTCTCACTCAAAGTAGAGACCAAAATATAACCAATACAATATTTTAACATTTTTTTCAAAACAGCTTTTAAAATGTTACAGAAAAAAAAATACTACAAAAATAGGAAACTCGAAGTTCAGCAAGTATTTGTCTCAATGGGCTGATATAAGGGACAACATGAATAAGTTTCTGAGTCATACAGCACTTTTAAACATGGTGTTGAAGGAGATGTATGTGCACTGCAGTCTGAGAAGCTATCTCTCTCACCTGCTGTGATGGATCATAATGAGTGGGCACAAGAAAGTATCAAATAATTATAAGTCTTCAGGATCTAACTTCTTATTCATCTCTGGCAGATGTGTTATCTGAAAGTATAATTTGTATGCCACCTACAGTGCAGTGGCTGAGTATTTCTGGCTTTATAGGTAGGGAGCTTACAGTTCATGCTGTACTGAGCCTGCCCCCCGGGGTTATAGTGAATTGAACTATAACATTCCCATGTCAAGAATAAAATGCTATGCAGTGAATTCCTGCATTTTCCACATTAAGATAGGTGGCTGCACTAACTTTAAAATGTGTTGTCTCATATTTGAAGGAGATTTTATAAGCAAAAAAGGAGAATATGTTTCATACGGAGCAAGAATGTAAATAGTATGGAAATACAAAGACTATACATGCTGTGTATCATTTGCGCAAACATAAAATTATTTGAATTCCAGTTCTCAAAAGACTTTTCAGTTATTATCTAAGATTTGGAGTTAAATCTTCTTCAGAGCCAGTAAAATCAGTCACCAAAGCATATACCTTAACCAGATATCTGAATTCATAAAGAATGACTCCATTTTTCAACAAACACTTTTAAAATTTTTTCCACATAAGGATGTTATTAAAAAATACAGATAATAATAAATGCTAGTGAGGATGTAGGTAAAAGGCACACTCATACATTATTGGTGGGACTGCAAATTAGTACAACCACTCTGGAAAGTAGTACAGAGATTTCTCAAAAAAAAAAAAAAATAGGAATGGAATCACCATATGACCTAGCCATCCCACTCCTCAGTATTTATCCAAAAGAACTAAAGTCACTACATTATATTAATATGTCCACATAAATGTTTGTAGTAACACAATTTACAATAGCCAAATTATGGGATCAACCTGGGTGCTCATCAATAAATGAATGGATTAATAAAATGTGATATATATACACAAAGGAGTTTTTCTCAGCCATAAAGAAGAATGAAATTGTGGCACTTGCTGGTAAATGGATGGAAATGGAGATCATGAAATAATACAGACTCAGAAAATCAAGGGTGTAATGTTTTCTCTCTAAAGTTATATCTTTATGATAGGGAAGATCAGTGGAGTAGAAGAAAGTATTAGAGAGGGAGAGAGGAGGGATAGGAAAAGGGAGGAAATGTGGAATGAATTTAACAAAAATCACACTACGTGTATACATAAATATAGTACAGTTAATTCCACATGTATATGTATATATACACATATATGTGTGTGTGTGTGTATATATATATATATATATATATATATATATAAAGCACCAATCAAAAATAAATAAATAAATGAGAGCTAGGAAGATCAGTTGAGTAGAGGAAGGAGAATAGAGCAAAGGCAGAGGGGAGGGAAAGAGGAGGGGCGTCAGTACCTGAAAAGAAGTAAATCATATTCGATGCATATATAATTTTTTTCAAAATGAACCCAACTACTATGTACAATGTACTACTGTGTACAACTATAAAGCTCTAATAAATTTTTTAAAAATTCCCTGCATTGGTATATTCATATATAAAAACTGACATGGACAAATATCTTATTTTGTAAAACTAACATAAAGTATTATTATCTTATAATTATGCTTTTGAAATGTCAACATTATATTTTTCCTACAATCTTACAAGAACATAAAAAGTGCCAACATATCAATGAAAAAACTATGTCAATTTAATCAATAAAATAAATATTGGTTCCTTTGCAATAGTATTTTATTAGGTAACATTTTTTTCCTTCAAAGATCAGGAATTCAGCAACCATTGCACTGGGAAAGATGAATAAATGTGAAGCATTAGAAAAAGAAGAAAATCCAACAATCTACTTTCTTTTTATTTCTTATTTCTACATTTACATTGGAGGAGAGATGTGTAAATTTCTAGGTATTTACAATTATTAAAAAAAACTGGAAAGATTCTTCCATTTTCCTTGTAAATAAATATATAAGAAACCAATCTAAAATTGTCAACTTCCCTAATTTTGGAAGCTGTTTTCAGGAATTTTTTTCTCTATTTAAAGATTTTCATTGTCCCTGAGTCCAATTTTATTAAAAGAGATTCACACGTCCTTGCTTTCTAATAAAATATTACATGCAATATAGAAGAAAACAAAATTATTTGATTTCTTTCAAATTTTAATAAATTGAGGGGAAATAAAAACAAAGCAAAATTATAATATCTCCTAGTTGATTATGCTTATAAGGATGTAAATGTTTGCCAAAAAAGAGCTCTATAATTATGTTAGAGTCAAGAGAGTTAACAGCCATCTTTGCTACAAAGATGGCAAAACAAAATGGGGCTCATGTGGATGGTGGTTGCATCAGGGAGCTATTAGTTGATATGCTTGATATTACTCTTGTGTAGCTTAAATATGAGTCAGATACCATATGTTTCCTTAAAATTGGTCACACCTGCTAATGCTTATTTGTCAAAACTCAAAACCTAAACAGATGAAAAATATGGTTACAAAACACAGGGGATGTCAGTAAATTCAAGTCACAGTCCCAAAAGTCTAGAAACTCAATTTGGAAAGCTCTCCTACATAAAATTATCTCCCTGATCAATGTGATTTAAAGATTCATTGTTTTAGCTTCTACAGCCTACATATAGCAAAAAAAAAAAAAATCTTTTTTCATCTACTTTGTAAAAGATTTATTCTTTTTAACTTAAAACTTCTTTTCTTATTTTGAGTGTATTCCTGCATGCAAGTATTGTCTTTAGTGAACAGAAGATAGCTGTCATTATAAAACTTCAACAATAATCTTGTATTATTTTCCTTTACTATCTAGATATATCATGCTTATTTAAATAACATACAGGTACATTTTTTAAAAAAACTGTGAGTTTCAACATTTAAACATAGAAAGAGATTGTTCATAAACCAGAGACCACATAGTCTTTCTTCTTGCCATCGTGAAAGTCCAGTCTCTGAACTACAGGTCTAAAACTTTACACTCATGCATCCCTGTGTTGAAGCTAATGTCCACACAGAGAGGCCAATATCTTTTTTAGTAGCTTTTCATTATAGCTAAATTTTCAGAGTATTCTGAGCAGAGAGACAGAGATTTCACAATAATATTCGAATCCAAAGTTAGTAATAATCACATATTAAATACTACTATCATGTAGATAAGATAGCTCATGTGCTACACACTTGCTAATATATGTACTATGCACAAAGGTAAAAGGGAAATAGGCTCACATGTTGTGGGAGTTCACAGAAGTGAGGCATCCCTTCCGTGTAAAAATATCAGGAAAGACCTCACAGGAACCGCTATGGTTAATTTTATGTGTTAACTTGACTGTGCCATAGGATGCCCAGGTATTTGTTTAAACATTATTTTGGGTGTCTCTGTCAGGATGTTTCTGAATGAGCATTAGAATTAGTAAACTAAGTAAAGTAGATTGCCCTCCCTACTGTGATGAAGTGGGCTTTATCCAATCTGTTGAAGAACTAAAGAAAAAGAAAAGACAGATGAGAGAAATTTTGCTTCCTCTGCCTGGCTTCTTCAAGCTTGAACAACAGTTTTCCTGGCCTTTCAATTTAGATAAATATGATGGCTTTGGAAGGCCCAATAAAGAAACTTGGTATATAGGCCTGATTTAGCTCATGTGGGAGAGAGGAGCGAGTGTCTTAGTTATAACCAGCTTTGGCCACCATAATAAAAGGCTTAACCATAGACACTGATTTTCTCACAGTTCTGGATACTGGAAGTCTGAGATCAGAGTGCCCGCATAAGGGGTTTGGTAAGGACTCTGTTCCTGACTTGCTGTCATCTTCTCACTGTGTCCTCACAAGGAGGAGAGAGAGAGAGAGAGAGCTCTGTTCTCTCTTCCTTTTTTATAAGGACATTAAATCCATCCTGGGGACCCATCCTCATCTATACCTACTTACCTCTCAAAGGCCCCACTTACTAATCTCATCACATTGGAGGCTAAGTCTTAGGCATAGGAATGCTGAAAAAAGACAGTAAACAACAATAAATTCTGACTAAGGATAGAACTGTCAGTTGCCTTGAGAACAAGAACATTCCAAGAAAAAAGAAATCATGACACTGTCAACTTTTAAAGAAATGATTTTGTAGAATTGAGTGATGAAAAGTAGAATTGGCTAGACCAGGAAAAAAGCAATTTGGAAACTCCCCTGACATATTGGAATGAGAGGGGACAGTGTAAAATTCTTAGCAAACTGGATGTGTTGGGGGACAGAAATGAAAGAGTGCAGTAACAATAATATTTTGAATCCAAATAATTAGAACATTGTGAGATATTCATTGGTATTATTTTATTAAGGCAGTGAAAACCATTCACCATAGTAAGATTTATATATCTTTCTTTTCTGTACTCATGAAAAACATACAGAACTGTCTCTAACTCATCTGTCATTTAAACCATAACAGAGCCAGAATTCGTGAACTTTGAGATCACTGTCAGCTACAACCATTGAGCTATGTTCAGTGTTGTTAAATTACTGCATCTCTAGCAGCCAACATGGAGCTGCAGGGCAAAGAAAACAAATGCCTCTCTCCTTTCACTTTAGGATAACAAACATGACAAGGAGTAGAAATCTTGAGCTGTGCATTGATCTTTGACCCCAATTCTCCCTGAATACAGACTTTTCTTTAATAAAGTTTTATAGTGACCATGGAAGTAGAGTACATGATATTTTTTCATGAAAGATAACATGTGCTAACAAGCTATCGGCCATTGGTTCAGCAGGAATACACATTTAAGGCTGAATTATTACCAGTACAACCGTAACCCCATAACACATTAATTTGTAACTTTCCAGAATCCCCCTGCAGCCAGATCTGTAGCCATGCTCATTCTCACCATTCCACAAGATGCTTGCCTTTCCAGAAAGTGGAAAAATAGAGCAGCCTTCTGGACTGTACCTCATCTTTTGTATTTATTCCTTAAAAATCCTTCAGAATTGGGGCACATGTGTGTGCTTTCCCAGTAGTACTCTTGCTAAGTCCCAGGCCTCCTCAATCCCTCTGCACCAGACCAATCCTCTCCATCAAATCCTGCTACCAGTAAACTCACCAGTGCCCAGTGAATCTTGTGCTTATAACTCCCAATGTTACCTGTTCACCTCTTACACCTGACTATCTCTCCAGCCTTCTTTACCACAATCAACCCATGCAATCACATACCCCCCCCAATGGACCCAGCAAATACACATTTAATTGTCTTCTAGTCATTCCTTGCACTGCCTGAGTTCTTCTTTTTAGGCTATTGTTTCTCCTTATAAGATTCCAGCCCCACCATATTCCCATTCCTTTCACTCTGCCTATCCAATCTTTGCTCAGGGTCCACCTTTTCTGGAAAGCTCTGACATCCCTACCAACTGAAAACTATCCCTTCTTCTCTCATCCTTGGTATCATTTTAAACTGATTCAATGTCATTTCTTTCTTTGCAAGTATCACCACCTTGCTCTTCTCTGAGTCTCTGACTTCACAGGTCAACATGTAAAATTGTTAGAAGAGATGCACTGTGTTGCTGTTGTCATCATAGTGGTTGTAGTAATTGGAAGTATTCATGGCAATAGGGCAGAACCCCCACTCATTACAAAAGTCAAGCCAGTTCCACCATTGTTTGGGTGTTTTTACCCCACATCTGCACACATCTGGCTCTTTCTCACCATTCAGGTCTTTGCAACATTTCTTCTTTTTCCATTTAAAATAATCTATTCTTGCACTCAAATTACTCTCCATTCTATTACCCAGGGGTTTTTTTGTTATTTTTTAAATGATTATCAGCATTTAAAAAATCACCTCGTATTTATCATTTGGGTATCCATGCTAGCACACAATCAGCCCCCTGTATCTTTGGATTCCCACATCTGTGGATTCAATAAACTGCATGTTTAAAACATTTTTCTAAAAAATTGCAACTGAACTGAATATGTACAGACTTTCTTATCATTACTTCCTAAACAACAAGGGAATAATGATTTACATAGCATTTACATTGTATTAGATAAGCTAAAGATGATTTAAAGTATACAGGAGAATGTACATAAGTTATATGCAAATACTACATCATTTTATATGAGACTTGAGTATATAAAGATATTTATATCCCTGGAAGGTCCTGGAACAAATCCTTCATGGATTCTGGGGGACAATAGTATCAGGTTCCTGAGATCAGTTTTTCATCTTGGTTTCTCAGTCTCCAGAGCCCAGAAGAGGATCTAGTCCATACAAAGTACCAAATAAATATTTACAAAAAAATTTAATAACTTATTTGGGAATTAACCTCAACTACTGTTGGAATTCAACTCTGTGTAGGTGTCACATATTTTTGACAACTTATAAGCAAAGGCACTGACTGCCTTTCTGTAAGACTGTCTCTTAAAGGACATTTGTGTAAGAACAACTTTGGAAAGATAAAGATAATGTATCTCTCAGGAACCAAGGCCAACTTTGCTAACAGCCATGGACAACAGAGATAGTGATAGTCTATTTTTAAAATATTATGGAATAAAGATCAGCCATACTCACTGACTAATATGATGAAGTCTTCCTCCGGGGCAAGGCCCAAAAAGACTATTATAAAATATTCATTCTCTCTAATCTTAGGATTCCTCCCCTATGCACACCCCAGCAGGTATCATCTGCTGCTCTTTGTGCTGCCCTGTGGGAACTAGGGAGCAGGGAACTCGTGTTAATGCTGATATTCTGGCTGCTGCTGTTGATCTGATACAAAAGTTCTTTTTCTCTGAACCAGGAGTCTTGTATCTTCTGTCAGCATCCATTAAACTGTGGTTGGCTAACTTGTTTACTGGAATGTAAGGTTAAATCTCAGTCCTTTCACAGTTTTGTTACTTCTATTAGAAGCTAAGCTACAGTGACAACATTTTAATGCACTTATTCCAACAACATCTTCAGTGGTTCCAGTGAATCTCCAAGTCAACTGTCCGCTATATGTAGACTCCACATTATGGCTACTTCAAAGGAAAGATTTCCTTTACTTTTTTAGTAAGCATATAAATATACAGTTCATATATAAGTTATTGTGTTATTAATAATATATAATTTCTATATACTGTTAATTTTAAATATACACTTAATATATTTAATGGATATGAATATACAGATACTTTGGGGAAAGCAAGCCCTGGCTTTTGTTCACATTTTCTTTATTTATCCAGCAATGGACACTCAGGTTGTTTCTAAGTCCTGGCTGTTCTTACTATCGATATAGTGAACATAACAGGACAAATATCTCCTTAGAATACTGATTACAAAAAATCAAATGTAGAACCATCATGCAACCCAGCAAACCTACAACTAGGTACATATCCAAAGGAAATTTTTAAGCCTCTTGATGGCAAGAAGAAATGGTCTTATTTTATAAAAGGAATTCTCTATATTGACTTTCAGAAACAATCACCAAAGAATTCTTTCTATTATTTAGATGCATATAAATATATACTTAATATATAAGTTTTATATATAGCTATAGATATAGATAGTGACTGAAAAGTCACCATCTTTATTGAGATGGGGAAAAAACTGCTCTCTCAGAGTCCTCAGCCCTTTGAATAACATTCTCAAAGATGAAAATCTGGTTTATTTGGGCAGATTGTTTCTTCATAGAAAAGAGTAAGAAGCACGGTGAGATTTTCCCGTGTTTGAGTGTGATTGATACAAGCTGAAATGTGAGCAGCTTATTATTTATTGGTTACCTAGCAGTAACCATGCATGAGAGTTCTATTACTCATTTTTAGTTAAATGTTTCTCAAAGTGTTAAGATAGCAACAGGCCTAATCAGGTAAAGTAGGGGTTTATAGTGAACTATCCTTGAGAAATGCTGGGATTCACAACACTAACAAGTTTGTTTACTGCAGGGCTTCTCAGAGCCTCCAAGGAGAGTAATATGCTTTGTAAACATTAAAAGGAAGGAAGGAAGGAAGGAAGGAAGGAAGGAAGGAAGGAAGGAAGGAGCGAGCTTTGGGAATGAATTGAGAAAGACAGAATGGCATTTACTAAAGTATCTATACATACATCTTCGCCTATATCCTTCCCAGAAGCACAGCCTATTTAATTGGAAATTAATCTCAGGGAGCAGATATGAGGAAACAAAGGTATAGAAGAAAGAGAAAAACAAAAACGAATAAAACTTTTCATTGCAAATTTGTCATTGTATGGGTAACATATCATTGACATGCTAGCTGTCTCTAGCATCTTCTAAGATGTCAAAATGGTGTATGAAAGAAATCTTTAAACTCTACTCCTTGGGATGCAAAGGGTAAGACCTTATCAATTCACTCCAGACCCCACTGGTCTAGGATGACCTCACAGGTATGGGCTCTGCTAATGACAAGAATTTGCATAGGAAAACACAGAGTGAGTTTTCTCAGATGGCCCCTGTGCAGTGCCAGAGGAGTCCAGGGGGACAGGGTGAGAGGCACGTGGATCCAGCTTGAAGAGAGACGCTACCCCTGTGACAGCTATCCTAAGCCTTTCAGATCCTCAGAACAGGTTGCCAGAGCAGTTTCTGGGGGTTAAAAAAAAGTGGGATCAGAGAAGAATTTTAATGATGCACAAACATTTCTAATAAAATGCCAAACTTCTTTTTTCAGAGACAACCCTATGAAAATAACTAAATTACTTCTTCTATAAAATGATAGTTAACCATTATATAAGATGAAGATACAACCAAATATATTATACTGATCTTCTTAAATGTAAAAGGATACTTTCTTTAAAACTTTTTTAAGAGGGTGGATCTAATGCTATGCATCTGTACCACAAAAAAGGGGTGGGCACAAGAAATTTTGAGAGAGTTTGGAAATCTACATTACTTTGATTGTATTTTGCCATGTCCAAATTCATCAGTGTGTATACATTAAATGTGTACAATTGTTTGTATAAAAATTACAAATTGGATTGTATAGCCAATACCTCTACTTTTTCAGAATTTTTAACTTTTTAAAAAATAATTCTAAGTTTGACCTAAAATGTGGAGAGCCCGCATTCTGAAGGAAAGTAGATCTGACTTAGAAATAAGGAGTCTTCCTAGAATTTAAAAGCAAATAAAATTACAAACAAACTTCTAATTTAAGTTCCAGCAACTTTGGCTGTCATAAAACCTTTACAGGCAGTATCAAATGCCTGATGATATAATTGTCTCTACAAATAATATCTTCCTGTCTATAAAAAGTTTGACAGCTTCAGTTCTTGGTTTTTACATTGTAAATGCATTCATGGAATCTAATAAGATTATTATCACTTTCATAATTGTAACATCTGCAGCTCCATTAAAAGCAAGCCACACCATTCAACAATACAAACATTCTCAAGTTTTATAAACAATAATAAACATCCATTAAGTAATCAACACAAAAGAGAGGTGCTATGAGGGGAAAACAGGAAAAACAATCAAGAAAAGCAATTTTTAAATGTGAGGATGTAAGAAGCCAGAAAATTGGTCTGACATTCTAACATGGCCAATGCCTTTTCGTTTTTGTTGGTCAAACATATATTTGAAATCATGATCATTGACTTTTCCTCTGCCTTTGATTAAAATTGTTTCCTTAATTGTCCAATTTTTCTCAAGGTATTACATTGAAACATCATTGGCAAAATGAACTTTGTCAGTGAGTTGTTTTATGAATGAGGGAAATAGAACAAGACCACCATTAATTATATGACTTTGGATGGCGGATTTAAGAGGTCACTCTTTAGATCTACCAGGTGTGGTAATAATCCCTGCTGGTTCAGAGGGCTCTGTAATTGCGGGATAAAACATGTTACCTGAAAGCAATACATAGTTACTATGAAGAATGCAGGTCAAATAGTTTCCTACAAGCAGCAACAAAGTTGTTTCTTTATTCTCATTCTTCATGTTTCTCTTTACTCCAGAGTTTGAGTACGTTTTTCATTGTTTTCAACCCTAACATCAAATCCATTCTTGCTTTAATCTATGGCTTAAAGTTTTATTTTCCATATCCAAATGCATTATATGTATAAACAGTATCTCTTCACAATTTCCGATAACACACACACTCTAACATTCAAGTTTTAGAAGTGTGTTCAAGTGAATTTTTCAATATGTTGGGGTTTTGTGTCTGTTTTTTTTTTCCAGTGCTAGAAATTGAACCTCACATATGCCAAGCAAGCACTCTGTGACTGAGCTACAACCATAGCCTTCAATATGGTACTTTTCAGTACTACAGAATACATTAGTATTATCTATCATAATCGTCAAATACTATAATAAAAGAAAAATCACACCAGACAAAATGAGCCAACAAAAATTGATTTTATTCCTATGCTATTTCCAATAACAGGGTAAAGAAAGCAGACTAAGTCCTAATGCTCAGTTCTGATAAAAGAAAAGGTAAGATAGTTTTTAAGAGTTGAGCTGCAAGGTTTGAGGCTATCTCCGCTCACTAATTAGTTTTACCCAAAGGCAAAGTCAGTTTCTCCTCTTTCTTGACAGAAGGCAATTTTACCACTTGGAGGAAGGCAACCATAGAAGTTAGGCTCTGTGCTCCCCTCCCACAGAAACTTGGGCTAAGGGCACAGTCTTTCCTGCTGATTGCATTTCAAAGTGGTGGCCTCTAGGTCCTTGAGAAGACAATCTTATGCTGTAAACTGCCAAGAGAGTTTTAAAAGGATTTACATCTCAAAGGAGACAGAAAGACTTTATAATTACCTGTTTCTTAAAATAAATGTTCTAAAGAGAGGTAGGTCAGGGCCTACAGTAAAGAAACCTTGGGAAGGGCTTAATCCAGCTGAGGGGAGGAGAAGGTTAAAGCTGCCTTGGACACTTTCACTATCATGTACAAATTGTAAACCAGGTTTAAGCTCCTGCACTCCAATAGCTCATAATTTAGATGAAAGACAAGAAAATAATAATAATAATAATAATAATATAATTCAGTTAATTTCACTTGTTTAATTCTGTTTATTGTACAAAGTACTTGTAGTGGGTGGGAAAGGAGCCCAAGATTCAAACGAATAAAAGCAGGCTGTGTTCGACAAACATTTAAAATGGGTCATCCAAAATCCCTACTAACACAGCCTCCAGTGAGGACCAGTCCTGGGAATGGAGAGAATGTATCAATAAGCACAAAAGACAAAGAAAGTCCAGATGAGTCTAAAGAAGTGATTGACTCAGAAATTCTGAAATGCAGAGATTACAGAAACATCAGAAGAGGGCGCTGTAGTACATTGAGGAAAGAAAAGATCCAAGGAACTGGCTCCCATTCTAAAAATTCAGAAAATTCATTTTGTATGCAAATGAGCACTAGAAAAGGATGGAGATGAAATCTTATACATTATTATAAGAAAATGGAGAATGACCAGCAGAATATCTCTGCACCAAAATGAAAGAACCCCAGAAAGAAAAGCCCACAAGAGATAAACATGAACAATTTTTTTTTCAATGAGCTGAGAGACAATAGGGACATTGAGAAATTATACAAGATATAAGGAACCCCACTATAAAGAAAATTCATATGGAGCTGGAGATACAGCTCAGTTGGTAGAGTGCTTGCCTTGCACGCACAAGGCCCTGGGTTCAATCCCCAGCACCAAAAAAAGAAAGAAAGAAAGAAAACTCATAGGTAAGGTGATAAATGTCTAGAAAGAATTAGAAATAAAAGAAAAAAATCACTTCTAAAATAAAAACAATACAAGAAGACACATAAAAGCAAATAAGCACAAGAGATAATACTCACAAAAAAATAAAAGAGTAAATGGAGAAACTTTTTTAAAAATCCAAAAGAAATGAAAAATTTTGGACATAAATAAAGGTGAGACAAAAAAAGACCCAGTCTTATTAACTGGGTAAATAAGAAGAAGGAGGATGTGAGGGAAGAGGAGGAGGAGGAGGAAAAAAACAGATACTATGTTGGCTGAAAAATTACCCATAAATAAAAGAATTATTTTACAAATTGAGATATGCATATTAATTCATGAAGATTTCATATTGAAAAACTCAAAAGACCACAAAAATGGGACTTAGTAGTAATTCGTATCCCAAGATCGTGTTCTTTTTTTTTTTTATTATTTATTGTTGGTCGTTCAAAACATTACATAGTTCTTAATACATCATATTTCACAGTTTGATTCAAGTGGGTTATGAACTCCCAATTTTACCCCGTATACAGATTGCTGTATCACATCAGTTACCCTTCCATTAATTGACATATTGCCTTTCTCGTGTCTGATGTATTCTGCTGTCTGTCCTATTCTCTACTATCCCCCCTCCCCTCCCCTCCCCTCCCCTCCCCTTTTCTATCTCTACCCCTTCTACTGTAAATCATTTCTTCCATTTGTATTATCTTGTCTTACCCCTCCTTTCCTCTTATATGTCATTTTGTATAACCCTGAGGATCGCCTTCCATTTCCATGCGATTTCCCTTCTCACTCCCTTTCCCTCCCACCTCTCATCCCTGTTTAATGTAACTCTTCTTCTCAAGCTCTTCGTCCCTACCCTGTCCTTGTTTACTCCCCTTATATCAAAGGAGTCATTTGGTATTTGTTTTTTAAAGATTGACTGGCTTCACTTAGCATAATCTGCTCTAATGCCATCCATTTCCCTCCAAATTCTATGATTTTGTCATTTTTTTAATGCAGAATAATACTCCATTGTGTATAAATGCCACATTTTTTTTTATCCACTCATCTATTGAAGGGCATCTAGGCTGATTCCACAATCTTGCTATCGTGAATTGTGCTGCTATGAACATCGATGTAGCAGTGTCCCTGTAGCATGTTCTTTTTAGGTCTTTTGGGAATAGACCTAGAAGGGGAATAGCTGGGTCAAATGGTGGATCCATTCCCAGCTTTCCAAGAAATCTCCATACTGCTTTCCAAATTGGCTGCACCAATTTGCAGTCCCACCAGCAATGAACAAGAGTGCCCTTTTCCCCCGCATCCTCTCCAGCACTTATTGTTGTCTGACTTCCTAATGGCTGCCAATCTTACTGGAGTGAGATGGTATCTTAGGGTAGTTTTGATTTGCATTTCTCTGACTGCTAGTGATGGTGAGCATTTTTTCATGCACTTATTGATTGCCAAGATCGTGTTCTTAAAATACTGTTTCCCAAAACTAAGTCATTAAGGGGCACATTTGTTTTATATGATATCAGCATTCCTGAGAGAGAAGAAAGATTCCAAGACTGTAAAAGATAAACTCGAAACATCTTGTCCTACCAGGGAGCAAGGAAACTGGAAAGGCTAGGGAGATTGTATCAAGGCACAAGAACCAGCTTGAAGAACTTCTGCTGGCCAAAGATGGGACAGAGTACACATGAATAAAGATTATATTTTCAATGAGTTAGTTGAAATACACTAAATATGTTTAAAAGGTCACTTGCAGAAAATGCTGACATATCAACTATTTTGAAAATTGATAAGCAGAAAGTGTCTGGCATTTACGTTGTCTTTCCTATCTTAACTGTATGACGATGGACAACCAAAGAGCTATGAAGTAAAGTTTTTCATTACAGAAGACTTAAAACTCACAAATAAAAATAGATCAATGAATTCAATCATCATCATACAACCCTTCAAGATTTAATAGATTTGGTCACTGAGTATCAGTGACTGATACCGTGTCACAAAAAAGAGAGGCAACCAATCATTAAGTCTGTCTTGATGGAAGAAAATACTGTCATCTATGAAGTGGGCCTCCAAACAACAGAAACAGAATCTCCTTGGATTTCTAGGTCAAACTGTCAATAAATAGGAAAACAGGAGAACAGAGACACATGCAGAACTACAATAGGAAAAATAGATGGATAGAGGAGAGATAAACAGATACAATATAAATATATATTTATATATAATGTAAGTGCATATAAGGGAGAAATACATATTTTAAGATGTTCAGACATGTATATAAAAACAGAAAACTGAATTGCAATAGCATTAAAGTGGGAAAGAAATATAAGAAGTAAATCACTCAAAATCCTAGAGCATGGTTACTTGGTGGATTGGGAGTGATGCCTTTTGAGGACTAGGGAACACATGGGAAGTGTACAGAGGTGGCTGGCACTGTTGAATCTCCTGATCTGAACCTTGGGTTACGAGAATATACATCTTATAATTCACTAAGCTGCATATTTGTTTTGTATGATTTCCCTGAATTTATATATTTAACAACTAAAACTATTTAAAATTTCAAAGAGAATAGGAATTACTAGGCTGAACACTGTTAGACAGACTTCTTTACTTTGGTTGTTCTCAGAGCCTTTAAAATGCTGGTGAACATTGTGAATCATTAGGACGGTGATTTTTTCTTGCAACATTTAACAATCTAATTTGGCTAAGGAACCTTTTTTTCCCCAAAACACCTTTTAACAGTTCTCAGGACACTAATGCTCCCTGAAGCACAACTCAAGAAGTATTCATCTATTTAATGCAGCAGTATAGAAAACTCTTACCCTGGGTCCCATGGGTGTGTGTGTGTGTGTGTGTGTGTGTGTGTGTGTGTGTATATATATATACACATATATATATATGATCAAAATACCAATTGTCTAATAACAATAACTCAACTCACTAAATACTCAGTGAAGAATATTTTAAACATTTCATACTTGCCCACAGAAGCTTCATTAAAGATGAGAATATTTCAATTCTCATTAGGTAGTCATTGTCTCCAATTGGAAATAAAGTTTCAGTGACTGGTTTTCTGATAATATCTTCCGTTTTCTTGGTCATTAAAATACAATGAATTTTTTCAACAAGAACAATGGGTCTATGATTTAATATGAGAATGCAAAATTAAGGTCAACAAAATTAAAATCTCACAATTATTATAGTTTTTTTAGTTTTATTATATGCTGCTGAAGCAGTAGCTATAAAAAGCTCACTTAACTTTTTTAATTTTGCCTTATCACAGTGAATCATCATGCAAGATAAAAGATGACAAGTTTTAAAGGAAACCTGCAACCAAGTATAGAGGCACACACCTATACTCTTAGCAATTTGGGAAACAGAGACAGAAGGATCCAAGTTCAAATTGGAAGTCAGCCTTAGTAACTTAGCAAGACTCTTTCTCAAAGTGCATACATAATTTTTAAAAGTTTGAAAAAGAAGAAGAAACCTGCAAGAATTATGGGACTGCAAATTTACCTTCCCATAATTAACCCAAATGCTCTGTCCATGTGCTGGGTGTTCCATAAAGTATGTTTAGAAAACAAGATAACCCCATTATATCAAGAATGTTACACCATAGACATGGAGAATCTAAAAGTGGATAGAAGAGAGGAGAGAGATGACATGATCTCACTATGTGTCAAGGACACTAGTGCCATGCAATGTGGAGCAGATGAAGCTGGGGACAAGCCCTGAAGCATAAACCAAAGCTGCTTCCAGGGGACAACCATCAGTAAAGACAAAGAAACTGGGTGTACACGTTTGCTCCTGCTTTTTCCAAAAGATAGGAACAAGTAAGCATTAGGAATTTTCAGTATAATGTTTTCTTCCATAAAATTAAATTATGGAAAACAAATTTTTCATATTAGAATTAAGAATTTAATATAAATTAAATTCATGTCAAAAAAGCTTTATTAAATGTAAAATTATGTATGTATCCCAAAGTGGTCTTTAATACCCTTTCTGACTGTTCCATGGAATGATAGTAGGCTTTTTGGCTCCCTCTATTACAAATCTACATAAAAATGTCCACTCTCTTTTTATAAAAGAAATTCATATAATGATAGTCATAATAAAAGTATTGTTTCAAAAATGTGATTCATTTTATCTATTATAAGAACCAAAATTAAGGGTAATAAAATTTGGTCTATAACCATGCTTGGGGAGCCAAAGCGGGTCACCTACACAGGGGATTGCTGTTGGAAATGAGATTCTTTAGTAGATTTTGATAACTAGACCCTTGATGTTAAACTGTAAATGTGAGCAAATTGTAATGAGGTGACATTGTGTTTTACACATTCAACATTGTGATGTTGTTATGCAAGTGGCAGAGTTAGACTGAGCTTCCTCTAACTTCAAAAAACAATTGATGAATGAACCATCAAAAGAAAACCAAAGTTCAGCAACAAAATAAATCATTTCTGCCCAAACTCTTCATTAATAAGCATAATTATGGTAATTACTTGCTTATCTTATCGAGATAAACTAGCTGCACTTAGAAATGTCATTGACACTTTTTCAGAAGAGAGTATATAGAACTAATGAGTTGAAAGCATCCAATCATTGCTCATTCAAGAAATATTTACCAGATGCCCTCTAAATGGAAGCACTAAGCATGTTGCAATTGAATAGACAGACAAATGTCCTGCTCTCTGGGAATGTGGAATTAAGTGAGAAAGTTAGGAGGAAAGAGCAACGAATGATCCATTGAACAGGGAGTGCTGCAACCATAGAATAAGGTGCACATAGGAGAGCCCAGAGTATGGGCACCCCACCAGAATTGTGAAGCTAAAGAAAGGCTCCTGGAAAAAGTGTCTTGTAGGCTAAGACCTCAAGGATAAGAGGGAATTAACAGAGCAGAAGCAGAACAGAAGCACTCCAGGCAGAGAAACAAGTACAAACTCTCAGGGCAAAAGATGGTGCAGATCATTGGAGTAATTGGAAAGTTATTCTGAATAGGTTAGAATTGATGCACAAATGGAAGGAAGGGGAAACACATGGGCAGAAAAGGGGAGAGGGCTCATTATGATGTTGGAAGCTCATTTGGAGGGCAGTGGAACCCCCCAAGGTTTAAATGACATTGACTTTGTCTCACTTTCATTGTACTCAAAGAACCACTTCACAGACCTAATAGTCATTCTTTTTTCACAAGACACATGGCTTCAAGTACAATTTTAAAATTATCTCACCTCTTAACTATATACTTTCAAACTAGAAGAAGCATGATTGAACACACCTGTTTCATAAGGAGGACGAAGATTGCAAGCTTAATAGGAAGGGTTAGTGGACATAAAGTATCAAGTCTGTAGACATAGAAAGGATCATTTTTATATAGAACTGTTTCTGTTAATATTTATTTAAGTATGAAAATAACTTGGTTTTGTATAAACATTGATACTGTCTACTTTATGGATTTAAATTTATTTCTGGCTATTTCCTTTACTAGAAAATATTTGAGGTATCTCTTTTGCTATAGCATAAAAGCTGTTAATCCCAGCAGCAGCCTACTAACAAGATATTGTTATAAGTGGAACTTTCAAAACTGATCTCTCCAAAGCATGCAGCTGAAATTCACCATAGCATTAGAAATTCTAAAGTGAACATTTGATGATGTTCTTAGAAATTATTCCAATTTACTCAATTCTTCAATTTATTCATTTAGAAAGTTTGTTGATCAATAAATGGTGCAAATAAAGCCAATAGCAATAGGCTCAATCTCCATATGAATCAATTAGCTTATTTGAATTAATTTAAAAAATGTGATCCAGTACCATAACTGTATCATAGCTTAAAAAAGAAAAAAAAGAGGAGAAAACTGATGCCTTAATTTAACTTTAATTTTTTATTATTTGGGTTTTCTTGTTTTTATTAGTGTATTGCAATTATTTCCAGTGGGGCATTACCTCTTCCTAGTGGTGGAGCAACATAAACAGCACATTCTATAAACTGAAAGGCACTGTCAACTTTATTTTAACTGAGACATTCCTGGAACTGGATCCAAGATAGAAACAAAATAACAAAAGCTGACGGTTTTGACTTTTTGATACAACAATAATTCTACCAAATAATTTATTGGATTTATATGCTAGCATTCTAAAAACCTTAAAAGCATGTCTAGAATATTGACAAATCATACACAAAAAAGTTGAAATGTTTTAAAATTCATATCTTCATCGCTATAATTAATCTTCTAAGCATAAAATTTACCTTGGGACTAAATCAAAACTGAATAAACATTTTTATTCCAATGACAGTACCTACCATTACCCAAATGTTAAATATTAAGTAATTAAGCCTCAAAAGTTTATCTCTTACAAAATCTATGCTTGGCAGGACTAAAAAGAAAAAGATTCAGACTGTGCCCTTCTGGTAGGTGAAGTGACAGATACATGAACACAGTAGGAGAACAATGTGGTTTCAAAAGCATTGTATGAGGTGACTGGAGAGCCCTGTGTAAGAGTGATTGATGTGCTGCAGCTCCTCGTTTGCCTAAGCTGCCTAATAATTCTGCTATAATTTACCTAATAATTTTTAAACACTTAAATCACTTGCTTTTTACTTAAATACATTTATTTCAAAATGGAAAGTTACTTCTCTAACACAAGCAGAAAATCATCACTTGCCACTTGAATTGAGTAATCGTAGATAGATTGATACCTATAACAATTTTTCATCTCTGAAGTATCTAAAATTATCTCATTTTGTACATTCTAAAATATGTATAAATCAATAAGCTTCCTTCCTCAAATGGTAAGAATTGAATCTAAGATTTAACAGACAATACAAAAATAGAAAATTCACAAATATTGACTGTTCATGGCAGCAGCCACTGATTGCTTTTGTCTACTTTGTCCCCTTGGAGAAATTGAAAAGCCACTTGATCAGCTCATCTTGGAAAGCAACATGGAAGGTCAAACTCACACCCCTGGTCCCACTTCAGGGCTTGTTCTTAGACCAGTTCTCATTTTGGAAATAGAAAGGAAATCACTCCTATCAACAATGCACAAAATATTCAAAAGTGAGAGAAATACTTTTCCTGTAAAGATGACTTAGGTGAAGACTGCTGCAGAACAAATCCTTTGGCTTCTCCCCTTCTATTTAACCTTTAATGATATCTGTATGCTCTTAAAAACATTTTTGAAAGATTGTCTTTAATAATAAGCACAGAAAATTATAAAACAATTAAGCCTAACATATTTGAAAGTATATAAAAGGCTAGAGTTTTAGCTCAATGGTAGAGCACTCGCCTAGCACATGTGAGGCACTGGGTTCAATCTTCAGCACTACATAATAAAGTAAAAGTACTCTGTCAAAAACCACATTGTATTTTTTTTTAGTATATAAAGACAAAAACACTTATTTTGCCATCTTCCAAAACTAATCCATAACTTCTTGCTCTCTTCCTTTTATACACTTATTTGGGAGGAAATATGTACATGTATATTATCTATGTGCACATATATATGTATCAACATAGATGATACAGAGAGAGGTAGACATAATGGAGATTTTCCTTACCAAGAATAGTGTCTATTACTAATTTTCAAAAATATCTAAATATTGGAAAATTTGAAATCATTTGTTAATTGGAATATTATTAAATTGAAATATTAATTTAAAATTTATTAAAAACATTTATTAGAAAGATTTTGATATCTTGATAATATTAATTTTATCATCTAAGAACATTCTGACTTAGGCTTTGTTTTTTTTTGTTGTTGTTGTTGTTTGTTTTGTTTTACTCTTTTGGGAGTTTTAGAGTTTTCCATGTTAGAACCTTTAACATTTTCCTGCATATTTCATTTTGGTCACCCTTTGAAAGTAATTTAATCTTTTTCCATATTTTAAAAATTATTACTAATGTAAAAAGGTTAATATTTTTGTATATTTACCATTTAGACAGCAGTCTTGCTAACCTCATTCACTAATTTTAATTATTAGTGATACTTTTAATTTTAATTGATACACAAAATTGTACTTTTAGGGAAATATTTTTTTTTATTTCCTAGAAACATACATGTGTCATTTAAAAATAACTTTATGTTTTTCTAATATTTAACTTTGTTTTGTTTTGAACTTATGACTTTGGTAGTACAGCTATTCCATTAGTAACTGAATGTGGATGAAAGAAAATATATGCAATTTCTTTAAATGTTTCATGTGTGTCTTCAATACTTCCTGGCAACTCTATCTCATTTCTCCATTCAATTCCTTCTCAGTCTTGCAGTGATTATTGCATCCCTTCTATTCTCCAATATCTTACCCTCTTAATTCTTGGGTGACACTCTTGAGCTCATACTTCAATAAGAAAATAGGAACATCCAGAAGAAAGTCTTCACATATTCATAAAATATGTACCATGGCCCTTATCACCACCTATGTCATTCTTGTGTGCTCACCATCTCACTCCTTAGTGGCTGGAAGTTCCATGAGAACAGGAATTTCCCATCGGTGCCCCTCACATCCTCACCGCTCAGGATACTGAATGACACATACGAGCCGATCAATAAATGTGTTAGGTGAATGAGCAGATGTTTGAAACTAAGTTGAACAAAATTGGTGGTACCACTACCACTTCTGTCTTTAGCTAATTCTAATAGTTGTGGGTTTTTTTTTTTTTTTTTCATTCCTGACTCTACTAAGTTTTGCCAAATCCTTTGTGGCCCCTATTCATATAAATTGGTTTTCCCTCTTATGATCACAATTATTTATGTTAGGAATTTTTGTTATATCATCCTTATATTGTAGGAAGAAATTGTTCTTGTCCATCTATTGTTTCTTTATAACATTGACAAGTTTGACTTCTTAATTTTTACTTTAGAATCTTTTTATGTATGTCCAAATAAGGATTTGTTCCATGGTTTTCATTTTTGTGTGAAGTATTTTCAGTTTTTTTTTTCATTCAAATAATATTTTCTTTATTTTGTAGTAGCTTTACAGAGACATCCAGAGTTCCTTCTTGAGAGAGATGGGTAATAGAATCTATATTGTGAGACTTCACTGAAAATAAGTCTAACAATTCAGTTAGATAATACATAAATGTCTAAAAATTGAGCAAGAAATTCACAGATACAGTCACTGAAATGTTTCAGTAGTAAACTGTGAAGTTTATCTCAATTCAATACATTTATCTCACATCTGAGGGTCTACTGTGTGTATGTGATCTGCTGAGTGCTGAGTACAGTACAGAAGTCAGGCTAGCCACAACCTCAGGGAATTCATTTCCCACAGAAATTTATGTTAAGCCAAAGAATATATATAAATGTAAGTCCTGTTTAAAATTTTAACAAGATTGCTATTTTTTACCTGGTTTATATCTGTACAATGGAATATTTACCATTTGGGAATCTGGCTTTATTGCTAATGTATTGATAACATTTTATTCCTAATCCTCTTAATGAGACTTGTTAATTGAAAGAAAATAACACATCCTGTTTCTAAGGGGGTATCTCAGAAGAGTGTTGATTTTTCGGAGTTGAATTCATTTCAGTGCAACTTATTTATTAAATATGTAGTCTAAAAATATCCACATTCATATATATATATGTATATGTATATATATAAAATATATAATCTCAAAATATTTACCTTTCTAAAGTGGTTATACAAATAATGTAATTCATTAGACAATAACCTTTCCAGATCATTTGAACTGACTTGGGCTCAAAAAGAGAAAATACATGTCACTGTAAGTTCGTTCAGATATTACAACTACACCATATCATCTAGTGAACAAACTCCACTTTTTATGTTACTAGTATTTGGATGGAGCTCAAATTACATACCTCAGCCTTTAGAGCTGAGATGTATCAAAGATCAGAATTTGAGTCCAGATGACCATATTCAGTTCAAGCATCCACATGATTTAGAGATTTTTTTGTTGTTGTTCAGAAAACCAATTTTCTTCTGAAAACATACCATAAGTTGTATTTAAAGAAAGGTACACAGAGCTAGGTGAATGCTTACAAGAGCCCTTTTAGTTAAATTTCTCATTATTAGCCTTTGTGCTGTATGCTTATAAATGAAGCATAGCACAACATAATAGCCAGATCGACCACAATTAGGCTCTTGAATTAAAAGCAAGAAATGAGACATTTTGGCAGCTCTGGAACATTGCATTTCATAGGGCTCAGTGCACAGTGAGGTAACACAGGTGTTCCTGTAATTGCAGTACCTCGGGAAAATTCAGTGCTCAGTGGCCTTCAAATTCTCTCTTCTGATGGGATGTGAAGATCAGGTGTTAGTATCGTCTCCCTGTCATTAAGTGAAACACGACTGAAAACATTTTGGAGTTTTCGCTGCCCTAGATCAAATCAGGCATATGTTTTGGGCTTCTTTCTCATGCAGTCACAGTTTCTGTAATGATGTGCCTGTCTTTGTACAAACATGGAAAAATATTTTTAGAGCCATTGTTGACAAAATGATCAAAAATATTTGAAGAGTCAGTGTTTACATTGTTGGTAATATCTTCCCCTTCTAGTATTAAAATAATGTATCAAACTCTGCAATTTCCTTAGCCAGCCTTAAAAAAAAAAGAAAGAAAGAAATGTATGTTTAACCCTGTGCTGAGATGAAAAGGATTATGGCTACTTTTGCTGTTTCACTAGAAGAAGAAATAGAGAGAGGAAGACAAGGAGGAGGAGAACGCTGCATTCTGCAGCATTATGTTTGCAAACCACATGCTGTTTGATGTTTTGAGGCAGCCAGCAGTTGCTGCTCAGGGATCTCTGGGAGCCGAAACTGAATCCCAAGAGTAGGGCTCTAGAAAGTGCTGAGAAAACAGCAAATAAAAGTTACTACTGTGGGGAGAATGCAAATAGCACTATGGAAGGGCCAGATGTGGACCCACCTATCACCTGCTGAAAAACATCCATGTGGGGAAAAGATGGGGAACTGCCTTGGAGGATAGGGAGGTAGTGACACACACCCAAGGCTGGTCTTGCTGAGGGAAACTGGAGGTCAGGGTCCACAAAGTCCTTGCATCTATCTATCAGATTTAACAGGCACCCTGATGACTGACTCCATGCAGGATTTCACTGTCCACACAAATAAGTCTCAAGTGTTATGAATAACATTTTTAATCCACTTGGGAAAGTAGTATTCTCAAATATCATCAACAACATTTTAACATCTATGCCTAATGAATATATTGTCCCAATTATTTACGGGAATGGGGAAGACAGTGCTTGAGGGGACTTTGGACAACCCAGTTCTCCCAAGACATGCAAGTCTTCCATTATTTCCAGCTGCCTATCTGTGAGTAATAAACCCATTTAATTTAGCTTGTTTTGTGTGTGTGAGAGTGTCCTGTCTCTCTGGACTTAGACAAGTTGGCAACTATGCACAGTGAACCTGCTTCACAGACCATAAGAGCCAAAGCCTTGAGGGGGATGCTCAGGTTGCAATAGCGCCATAAAGCACAGGTCATTGTCCACGGTGATAAAGACTATGCATAACTCAACATTTTACAGCAGTCATAGTTATAAATTGGAATAGAACCTTTATCTGACTCTTGAAGGGTTGGCTGAGGGCAGCTTTATACTTAAGCCAAAAATTTGTAATGTGCATCCCTTTCATTTCTAGAGGCGCCGTCATTTTTCTACTCAGCTGCTCTACCCTGAAGCTATCATCCAGGCTTCTGATCTGTGAACTGTACTTGACAAATTGAATTCTCTGCAGAATCAACTCTTCTCAGAGAGGAAGGTTGGTGACCTTCCTCAATGACCAAAACAGTAATGGCTTGGTGCAAGAGGCGCCCTGACACCTTACCCTAAAAGAGAAATTAGTAATTTTCTTACCTTGTCTGTGGCCACTGACTACTCATAATTCTGAACTGTGGTGTTAGAATAACACATGGTGGAATTATTTCACTGCCAATATTTGTTTTAGTGGTTTTGGTTCATAGAAGCAGAGCATAGTGAAGGACCGTATGCCACCTGGAGACAATGATCAGTGAAAAAAGACCAAAATCATTCTTAAGGCCTTGTATCTTCTCCATTGACACAGAATTCAACAAACAGAGCCATCAAAAGAGACAGTATGAAAGAACTGGGGAAGCCATGCTGCTTCTCCACGGCTAAGAAATCACTAGCTGCCCTCAAAGACAGAAGCTGAGGTTACATCGGGATACTAAAGAGGACCCACAACTGAGCCTTCAGTAATTCTCACACAAGCCTTCCCCCGCCAGTCTTAGCCCTGTTCCTCGGTTTGCCCTGATGTAGGGGGCAACTACTTACTCCTATTCATGATTTTGTCTCTACATGGGAAAAAACACTTCTAGCTCTAACAATCCTAGCCTTTCCTCCTCTTGCTCATTGCTTTTCTCAACAGTGAGGAATAATTTACTGATTGCTGAGAATAGAAGGAGTTAATCCACCCATAGTCTAGCTCCTTTCTCCTACCTGCAGAGCACATTCACATTCCTTTTTTATCCATGTCTTAAATTTTCAAGGACCCTGTGCCTGAGTGGAGCAGTAGTGGGCTGAGCTGGTTTGGAGTGGGAACATTTACCTTTGATGACTCCATCAGGGATGCTGTTTGAAAAAACCCACAGAGAGGTCATTTTTGTTCCTCTCTGCCTTAGGGCTCTTTATTTTCCTTTGGTTCGGAGCACACAGAGACACCAAGGATGCTATTTTAGGGTCACCTCAAAGACCACATAACTAAATTTTTTCACATCTTCATGTTCCAGCAACTTCTGCCATCAGGAAGGCACCTCCTCATTCTTTTCACCTTTTCCAAATCTATGCATCATTCAAGCTCTTTTCTGGGTGTTAATTTCAACCACAAAATGTTCCACAGAGCAGCTGTGATATTTAAATATAATATGCGTGAAAGCATTGTGCCTGAAGCAGTAGGCACATACTAGTTGTGACTTTTCTTTTTCTATTTTAGTCACTCAAGTCTATGTTAATCTTTACGGTATGCTACTGGTCTGGGTATCGAGTGCTGCAATTTTCAAGAGATCAATGTGATAGTAAAGATACAAAGCCTAAAATTAACCATCCTCTTTGAGCCAAGATTTGGCTTCTGAGAATCGATGCTGACTTAAAACTTAAACTGGTAAAGATATATACACCCAGATAGATATACATTGTGAGGTGATCAGTAATGAAATGACTAAATTATAATATTTAAAATCATACTAGTGATTTTTTAGAGATAATACAAAGTATTTCTGTACTTCTTCATGATCTTGTCTCAGTGGCCACCATTTCCACTCTTGCAAAATCATATACAATAAGTTTGCCACTTTATTTTTCACTTTCTTTCCTGTATCATTTTTCAACATTATATTCTAAGATTTTTTATATATATTTTCTATTATCATTTTAAAACACAGTGCTACATGTGTTGATGTTACCTAAAGGTGTACAACTCAAGATATGCATCCACATCGCACAGTAAGAACACACTATGCATTTATAGAATAATTGAATAAATGCTCAAGTGTGTAGAACAAAGGTCTGGGTATCAAGTCCATGTCCATGTACTACCTGAATAAATAAAGAATGATTAATCAATCATCTCATCTCCATATAAATCATTTATCTTCTTCTTCACTTTTTTGTAGTAGGCACTCATTCCCGGAACCATTTCCCCAACATTTCTCATACATTTGTTTTGGGAAGTAATCATCTCTCACCACTCACAATGCCCTTGCATCATGAGCACTAAAAATGAGATAGAACATAAATTCGAAATAAAGCAATCAGGAAATGATCACATCATAGGCATACAAAACACTCTCCCACTTGAATACAACTGCACCTCACCGTTTACATGCATGCACTGCAAAAAATAAAATAAAATTCTCTTTTATCTTTGACATCTCCTCAGAAACTGATAGAGCATTGACCTCCAAAAACTTTTATACAAGTCTGTTCTTAGGCCAAGGTATTGAACAACCTAGATAAGCAGTGTTTTTTCTCTGTTTGTTTTGTTTTCTTAGCAGTAACATAGACAAAATAGTCACCCCAAGTAACCAGTTTTCAGGTATATAATAAAATATATGTTAGAGAACTAAATATTGGAAGGGCTAATAAAATTTTCCATGAATCACCCAATTTGAAAAATTTCAATGCTTTTGTGATATAACTACAGTAGTATCAATTTGAAATTAGTCTGAGAACATTTTTACTGTTTTTCCTATGTGATTGACAGTGTATATAAAGACTCAAACTATGTTGTAAAAACATGTAGGACAACTTTCTTTTTCATTTTTTTAAACCATCAATTGCTATTCCAGTTTTTTATTTCATTGAACCTCTTTACCTTATTACTGCTATCTCCTCATCAAATCAAAAAAATATATATTTTCTAAATGTTTTGATGGCCCCTAAGCACATAGGTCAGAAGCTAAGGTTCTGGGGTTCTCAGCTGTGGTACAAGTGTCAGAGTCTGGGACCTGCTTCCAGTTCAGGATTACATTCCCCTAATGCTAATCTATCCTTGGCACTTGGCATATTCTCCTCCATAGAACCCCATTTGTCATTATTTTGTCATACTTTGGGGGGGGGAATATTTTCAGGTAAATGGCATTTCCTGAAAGATCAGAGCAACAGACTGAGCAGTATTTTTTTCTGTGTCTAGGTTTTTGTGCATCCTTAGATAACTAAAAATCACCTTAATATTTGCTGTTGAATTACATAAAAATTCAGCATGCATGAGAAATGATTTCTAAATTTTAATTCTATAGGCCAATGCCTTTAAACCCTGAAGCCCCTTCACAATCTGAGGAGATGAATGGTGAATGTTATACATATTCTAAACTTCAAAGAAGCTGCCTATGAGACTTTCTTGATGAATAGTTATTCTATGACTGCATTATTCTTTGCAAAGAAGCAAAGATTTTGAGGCAAGCTTTATTGATGCTAATTGTTAGACCTTAAACGTGGTACTGTATCTTTGAGTGATTTGGGTTTCAAGTAGAATGGGCTGAGACAAGATCTTTGGAACACACTGATGTTAACCAAATTCATAGAAGGATCTATAATGCAGATGCTGATTTGCTAATTTGCACTGGGAAATTCAACTTCTATGGAAAGTAAATGTTCTATCCACTGTGCACTTCCCACCTAGAGGCATATGCTTTTACCCTGAAAGACCAACTGTTAGAAGATTGGTTGGTGGATATGGACACAGAGAAGGAAGAATGAGTTCGATGGTCTTTATACTAGTTTCACAAGAAATAACCACAGTGTGTAACTTTTTGTAGACAGATTCTTGGATTTTTTTTTTGAGAGTCTTCTAATTTAGATGTTAGAAAATCATAACTGAAATTTTATGTACTTCCCTTCAATGTTGGTTTATCAGTATCCTTCAAATAGAGAATAATTTAATGGATTATATTGAAAGTTTTCAAAAATTCACTGCTTTGGCCTGGTTTTCATAGACACTTTCCAAACGAGGATATTCTTGTTGTCTTTTGAAACTCTCTCAATTTCATTGAGATCCTTCTGCCAAAAAGTGACTTTTTACATTGTATCAGTAGTGCTTAATTTATTTTAGACCTTAGTTGTCCTTAAGGATATAATAACATTACAGATCCTTTTCTCATAAAAATAAATATTGTGTGTGCATATAAAAGTTTTCATACTCCTCAAAGTGTTTAGGTATCCTAAAGTTGATTCCTGTCCTACAGATACATCAAATCAGGGCAATCCTACCTATCCAGAGAACATCAGACTTATTTTTGGAACATTTCAGGACTCAAAAAAAGTCGAACATGAAATTCCATTTTTATGTCATTTACCAAATGCAGTGCCAGGCCCATGCTGGAATGTCCCCTCGGGCCTGCTCCAGTCAGAGATGCTGTCTGGCCTCAGCTACAGAGCTGGCTTTTCTCTCACTGGGGACAAGTGTAGGTAAGTGACAGTGGGTTTATCTGCAGCTCCCAGCAAGAGAAAGTGATGCTCTTTATCCTCTTCTTGCTTTATTCACAACAGAAGTTTGGAGTCATGATGACTCACCTATCTTGGGACTCTAAGCAGGAAGGGCAGGTTTTACAGTATTCTGTATTAAAAAAAAATAGAAGATGAGCAAACAGGATCTCTACAGAGATGTTTTAATGAGTCAACAGTGTATATTCTCCCTCATTGTTGCAGTGATCTAACATTTCTTAGAAGAACACAACAGCCTTGATGCACCTTGTTCAGGAGAAACAAGCAATAGTTACTGTCCCATTTACCTCCTGGAAATGATGTGGGATCTCACATTTGTGGAATTCTTTATTATTATTCTTATACTTCTCTTTGTTTTTCTTTTATTAAAATATGTTGGTGACATGTGAACATAGCACCTGTATTTTATAAATATTGTCTAACTTCAAAATGATTGAAACAATAACTTTCTGAAGCTTCATATCATCAAAGGCAGTAATAAAATATATATTGCTCTCCCTTAAAATGAAGTAAAATTAAAATTCACAACACAGCAACAACAAAGAAAAGTCTTGCAGGTGACCATGGTGTGTAGACAATAAGATATATTTGTAAGTTATTTGTAAATGCTCTTTGCGGGGCTCTATATGGGTTTCTCTTTCTATCAAACTCTCTTACTTATAGATTGTTGATTCATGCTTGAGTGAATTTTGTACCTTGTACCCACGTTTTTCCATCTGCTCCCATATTAATTTCTGTAGCCACTCTTTCTCCCAGTTTATCAGAAAGCTAGAATCTCCCATTCCACATCTTCACTGGTCGGGCTTGGTATCCTTTTAAATTGTATTTGGCTCTCTTTCTTGTAACCCCATAGATCCTTTAGGAGGACTCTGGAATTTTATTTAGGCATCAAATTTTTGTTTGGGAATAGTAGGGAATTCTGCTCACTTTGTATTTGTTTGCCTATACTTCAATTAGATGGAACATAATAAATGGTCAATTTTAGCTAAAATATGATGGAATATTGACAATTTAAGATGGTTCACACATCATTTTTTATGTATATTGAAAAAAATAGAAGAAATTTGTGAGAAAAATGTGAGCAAAATTCTTGGCCCTTAATATCACTTTATATGCTATCCTTTTTAATATTATTTAGGATAATTTGGTACTGTCTATAAGAAGTGTCAAGTGATAGTTCAGATATCCTCAAGTGTATGTGCAATGCATGGGTAACCGTATTATATCAGAACCTAACCTCTGAGGATGAAATTTAATATCCTTTAGTCATTCTAAACTTATTTTTAAATGACCAGGTTTAGGTATGATCCTCTTCATGCTATGTGTTCTGTTATATTTATATTCAGCCATATTCACATAGCAATCTTATCCTCTTTATAATAACATCCCTAGGAACATATCAGATCTCAGGAAAACAAGTTTGCAGGAAATGTAAAGATCTAGATATATTAGGTATTCTAAAATGTCATACTGCAAACGTATCAAATGTCCTAGCTTAGCATCATTTTTGTTCCAATTGTGTGGATCAAATCCTCTTTAAATCCCTTTTTGAATTATCCCCATATTCGTAACCTATCTCAATGTCGTTTTTAAAAAATCAACCTTCAAACAAAATATAGAGGGAAAATAGAATAGCTGGTTTTCTCATTCGACTCATGATCATTTCCCACTTTATGATCAGTTTCAGGCCTTAGGTTCATCATCATGATCAGTATTCATGTTCAGAGCTGACTTAGGCAAAATTTCATTCAAAGGATAAGCTAATTTAAGGGCGAAACTGAATGGTTTGCTAAATAGATTGTGTACTCACATTTTTATTTGAAACTCTACTGATTGCTTCTGTTAATGCAACATTGTCATAGAGTATGGGTGGCTTTGGTAGCACTCTTGTCATTGCCATAATTAATTCTCACTTGGAACGAGTATGACATTCATCACATTTTAGATGGTGCTCCAACATTCTGTGTCAGAACAGAAGGAAGGCGGTGATTGACAAAATGTTTATGTGACAGATACACTCACACATAAATACACATCTGATGAACTTGAAAATTAGCTTGCTGTTTGGAACACTGGATGCATATTTTAGAAAACCAACTTCACAAAAATGCTATTTTCCACTGCTCATTTCAGCTAAAAGGAGAGCAACAACATAAAGCTCATATAGCAAAACAAAATGATTTACTTTATTCAGCCATTTCAAGCAACTTATGGCAGGAAATAGCAGAAAGCTTAAGGCCAGACTACTTAAATTCCAATAATACTCAAAGAGTGGATTTTTGTTTTTCAATCAAGGGGGAAGCCAAATATTCTTGTTTAAAAATATCCTCTGGCATTTTTTTGTTGAATTTTAGATATTACCTTTTGGTAACCAATTTAGATATGCTTACATATTTTTAACTATTTTAGTCTTCAGAATTAATGACACACACATGCTAATTAGTTGAAAAACTGCATTCTAGTTCACCTGCTTCTTAGTTTCCAGTCCTAAATTGCATGTCCTCCCTGCTTTCCAGGGTGTTGTTCCAGTTTCTTGTTACTTTATGCAATGCTCAATGTTCCTGCTCCTTAACCCTCATTATCAGTAAACTATTGCAGTATAATAAGAAATCTCAGAAATAAGTGGCTTAAAATAATGACCACATATTGCACCTGAATCTGCAGGTCTGCCAGGTCGGTTCTGGTGAGTTGTTTATTTGCTCTCACTGAGGCTTATGTATGTTTGTACAGATCATCCAAGGCCTGGCTCTTCTAAAAGAGCTCACTCCAAAGGCTGGTACAGGGCTGGGGTAAGAGAAATAACTGGGCCTCATGTCTCACAGGATCCAGCAGACTGATCTTGGCTCTTTTCTGGGCAGGAAAGAAGCAGAAGCTTCCAAGATGCACCCAAAATTGGTCCAGAACAATTCTATCATGTTCTTTTGGCCAAAGCAAGACACAAAGTTAGCCTAGATCCAAAAAGAAAAAGCTGGTTATATACTCCTTAAGATGTTTCCTTTATTTCAAATAGTTCATTTATATTTTGTTTACCTGTTTGGCCAAGTTCACTGATACACTGTGATGCTTCTTCTCTGTGGGGGGAGAAAAAAATAATGCATCCCTGGAGAAAGAGTGGTCTGGGACTCTAGTTTTCAGGGTAGTAGTCTCTACAAGGAAAATTGCCCAGAAAGGTCAGCAAACTTTAATTCTATCAGAAATTTAATCTTGTAATGAAGCCTGAAAATTCTATTTTTGTTAATAGAAAGAGAACCAGCAGACAAAAGAAGCTTCAATATCCCATTGCAAAGTTTATGGCAAAAAAGCAGTAAAGAACTAGGAAGACTTACAATAAATCAATTGTACCCTTTCATCATTAATTCAGAAATAGTTACTGTTCAGCTTCTTTTCAATGTCCATACCCCTATGAAACTGAATGACTTTATTTACTTATTTACAATACACAGAGGAAGCCAAACTAGAATCCAAAGTCAAGGAACAAAGTCAAAAGATAAGATAGGTCTTCATATCATCCATTTACTTTATATGTTTTCATTGTCAAAATTACCAAAGTAGATCCCTCTCCATGTTACCACCTTCGAAATGTTTCCATATCATACTTCTGATTCCCTGGGATTTGAATCTGTGTTTGGGATTTTTTTCTTACAGTAATAACACATAGATATTTGAAATGATCTTTATTTTGCAAAATACTCTTCTTGGTCCTTGAAATTGAACATCTGTACTGTAATGTAAAGAGGAATACATGACATGAATTTTGATATCAGATATATCCTAAGTTAAAATTTCACTTCTGCAACTTACTGCCATATAATTTGACCAAACTTCTTGGCCTCTCCAACTTCACTTCCACTCTACCTGATTGACTCCCTGTGAGAACTACGTGTGGTATTGCATGTAAATACACATACCAACCAACACTCCAGTTTTCCTTTTCCTAATGTAATAATTCACACTTTGACAAAACTGAGAAAATGAAGAGAACAAGGAGGACCCCAGGGAGACTCAGCACAGAGCTCTCCTTTTTAGGTGGCTCCCTCTAAGCATCTTGAGAAAAATAAATCATTAAAAATAGAATTTCAGCACTTAAAATTTTTTCATTGAAATTATTAAATTCACTTTTAGCAAGTTGTGTTAAATAGCAGCCCTTTTCCAATCATATTCATATGGATGAAATCTGGAAGCATTTTCTTGGATTCATCTACCTTCCTCAATCTACAATATAGAATATGTCAAAGCAAATACAGTACTTTAATCAAACCTGTCTAATAGATAAGTAGTTTGTACTTTTACTTTTATTAGGATCTATATCTGTTAGCCACAGGCTCCTGAATCTCTTCAAAAAAATGTGAAAAAAGTATACTGACAATTCAATATTTATATGGTAAAAATACAATATATATATATATATATATATATATAACTCAATAAAAATACTTTTGTGTTTAGTGAAATATTTTTGGTTTTTGTTTTTTAGTTTTGTTTTGTTTTGCTATAAGGGAGAAGGGAATCAATCACCAGACCATTCAAAATAAAGTTTGTTTGTATCTTCAATATGCACAAGGAAAATGCAAATCATTCTGTTTTATAAAATCAGGAGGCATCTTTTATCATTATGTAGAAATCTCAAACAGCCACATCCCTAGAGTCATAGTTAACCTCTTGTAGCTCAAGAATTTTTAAGGCTGGTTATATACTTTTTAAGATTTTTCCTTTATTTCAAAGAGTTCGTTTATATTTTGTTTACCTGTTTGGCCAAGTTCACTGATACACTGTGATGCTTCTTCTCTGTGGGGAGAGAAAAAAATAATGCATCCCTGGAGAAAGAATGGTCTGGGACTCTAGTTTTCAGGGTAGTAGTCTCTACAAGGAAAATTGCCCAGAAAGGATCAGCAAACTTTAATTCTACCAGAAATTTAATCTTGTAATGAAGCCTGAAAATTCCATTTTTGTTAATAGAAGGAGAACCAGCATGAAATGTAGTGAACAAACCATTTGCCCTGACTGCTAACAGAGTCACACTGAGTCATCAGACTCAGCATAATAAAATTGATTTAATTATATTGAAGAGAATGGGTTGGGGAGAGGCTGAATTGGCAGAGTCATCCAAATGCAAACAAGACATACTCAAAATTGTTATTGGGCGTAATGTGCTTAGAGTGAAGGGATGATGTGCCACATTCGGGAGTCCTTATAGGTAGTAAGGCCAGTTTTTCTGCTCTCTACTCTCTCTCACTAGATACCCTGCACATTTTTTTCTTTGATTTTTCTAAATAGAATCTCAATTATACCAACAGAGAAATCAATTATGTAGTGTGCTTATTCCTTTGGGCTACTTCTTAAAGGTTCTGGAAATCCATTTACTGTGATGTGAATGTTTGTGTCCCCTAAAATTTCATATGCTGAAATCATAACCCAGAGGTGATGCCAATAAAAGGCAGTGGCTTTAAGGAAAAAGAATGACATCATGAGGGCAGCCCCTGTGAATGAAGCTAGTGCCCTTATAGACAAGGTCCAAGGGAGCTGCTTGCCTCTTCTGCCATGAGAAGACACAACAAATTAACATCTACAATTCAGGGAACACCCTTTGCAGACACTGAATCTGCCACTGCCTTAATCTTACACTTTGTAGCCTCCAGAGCTGTGAAAAACAAATTTATGTTGTTTATAAGATATCTGGTGGATAGTATTTTACTGTAGCAATCTGAATGGGCTAAGTCATCGTGCTTTTGAATTAATCTAAATGTACTTGCACTTATAAGCTCCAGAGACAATGTGCATAGAGTCTACTTTTCCTTAGGATTTATGTTTCTATCAATTTGTTAAAAATAAAATTTATATATTCAAAATTGTGTGTGTGTGTGTGTGTGTGTGTGTGTCTGAAAGACTAAGTTATATGTCAAACAGAAAGGTACCTTGCCCAGCCTAAGAACCCAGACCAGTATTTGTAGACTTAGCCTCTGGGATAGCACCCATACTATTCCATTCAGCCTCTAGCCAAGTGGACAAGGACTTCAGCCTGGTTTTCCTGTTCCCAGGCTCCACTGGGCCCAGGGTCCAGGTTTGCTCCAGTAGACCCATGGTCCAGTCCTCTACCAGAGGATCCCAGTACCATGTTGTGTATTTAGACTGATGCTCAAGAAACACACCTACAGATTCAGGCTCAAGGCCCATATCAGTTACACATTACTCCCTATGGACCCAGGCTTCAGGCTGTTCCCTCTTGACAAAGAATTTAATAATTGTTAATAAATCTAAGTGAACATCAATAAAATACATAGGAAAAATTCATTGAAATAGGAAAAACAATAAACCACCCAAATTAGAAAATTTACAGAGGGCTGGGAGTATAGTTCAGTGACAGAGTGCTTGCCTAGCATGCATATGGCCCTGGGTTCAATTCCCAGTAAAACAAAAAGAGAAAAAGAAGAAGGAAATTGACAGAGGAAACATATACAAATATAGATAGATAGATAAATAGATAGATAGATAGACAGATAGACAGAGACAGGCAGATATATTTCAGAATTCTGGAGCTGAAAAATACAATGAATGAAACTGAAAATTCCAATAGAGTATCAATAGCAGATCTGATCAGACAGAAATAAACTGAACTCAGGAACAAATTATTTGAAAATATGTAGTCAGTAGGAAGAAGAATGAAAAAGAAAGACAAAAGCTTCTGGGATTTATAGAACTGCATCAAAAGAACAACTAATGAATTGTAGGAGTTTAAAAAGGAGGAGAGATGAAGGGGGAGAAGATTGCTTTAAAAAATAAAAGTTTTCAAACAAATATGTAGAAAAATAAATACCCAGGTACAGGTAAAGAAAGTCAAAACTCTCCACTCAGATTTAATCCATATATGACCATATCAATACATATTATAGTCAAACTATTAAGACTCGAAACACAAAAGAAGAATCTAAAAGCAACCAGAAAAAATAAATAAATTGCATGTCATGATGGCATGTCAATAGGCAAGTTGATGATTTCTCATCTGAAACTGAGAGGTCAGGAGAGAGTAGGATAATATACTCAAAGTGCTAAAGGGAAAAGACAAAACTGTGAATGAAAACTATTATACCCAGAAAACTGTCCTTCAGAAATGAAGCAAAGATAAGCACTTTCATAAACAAAAGCTGAGTAAGCTCATCACCATGATATCTGTCTTACAAGAGATGTTGAAGGAATATTTTATGGTGAAATAGAAGGACACTAATTAGTTACAAGAAAACCTGTAAAAGTATAAAACTCCTAATAAAATAAGTATATAGTCAAATAAAGAATATTCAAATACCATAATCACAGTGAATAATTCATTTGTCTTTATTAATAGTTTAAAAGCCAATAATATTAAAAATAACAATTGCTACAATAATTTGTTGAAGAATACACAATAAAAAGAAGTAAATTATGACATCAAAATGTTAAATACATAGGAGGGGAGTTCAAGTGTAGAAATTTTTATGCAATCAGCGTAAAGTACAGTATGAAAAGTACAGAATCAAACCACAAAACTAGAGAAAATCATTGGTTACAAAGGATGACAGTAAAAAGATAAAGAAAGGAGCAAAGGATCTACAAAATGACCAGAACACAATTAACAAAATAGTAGTTACTTATTTCCATCAGCTCTTTGTCACTGTGAGCAAAATACTCAACAAGGGCAACTTGAAGCAAAGTTTGTTTGGGGCTCATAGTTTCAGAGGTCTCAATGCACGGATAGGCAACTCCATAGCTCTGGGCCCAAGGTGAAGCAGAGGATAGTGGGGGAAGAGCCCAGTGGAGCAAAGCTTCTCCCCGAGGGTAGCAAGAAAGGGGAGGAGATGCAAGGAGGATGAACCCTCTGGGGCATGCCCCCAAAGACCCCCTTCCTCCAGCCACACCCCACCTGCCTACAGTTACCACCCAGTCAGCCCAATCAAACTAAGATAAACTGGTTAAGTTACAGCTCTCATAATCTAATTATGTTACCTCTGAATATACCTGCATTAACAGGAGCTTTTGGGGGGCACCTCATATCCAACCATAACAGTAGTACTAAGTGCTCATTTAACAATAATTACCCAGAATACAACTCAACTAAACTCTCCAATCAAAAAATAAGAACTAGATTAATCTAAAAGAAAAAGAGGAACAACTACAGACTGCCTAAAATAAAAAGAGAGTAGGAGCCCTATATTTACATCAGATAAAATAGGTCTTAAGTCAAAAACTATAAAATGAGACAAGAAAGTCTCATCATAATGGCAAAGGGAGAGATTCAAGAGGATAACAATCATAAATATATAGATAGATTTAGAGCGCCTGTGTATGTAAATCAGATATTAATAGATCTGATGCAAGAGTCTGTGATGCTGAAGCCAGAATTACAGGCAGTCAGTATAGATAGGTCAATGGAGTCAGGTCAGATCCAGTCAGGTCAATTTTAAGTGAGTCCTCCCCTGGGGGATTGAAATGTTAATTCCTTCAGAGCCCTTCCTCCACCCTTATCTAGAACCTTTGCTGGCTCCAATCTGTTGCCAAGGTAACCTGTCCCAGGAATCCTCCCTTTCTACAGGGAGCTACAGTGTCCTTAATGTGTCCTTGGATGCTCCATCCAGAATACAGACATATTCAGAGCATTCCATCCAACAACTATAGAACACAAATTCTTTTTTTTTTTTTTTGCTGTTTTTCTTTAATCTTTTATTGATTTTATTTTTTAAATACATGACAGTGGTGGAATGCATTACAATTCTTATTACACATATAGAGCACAATTTTTCATATCTCTGTATATAAAGAATGTTCACACCAATTCATGCCTTTATACATGTACTTTTTTTGCATTACAATTCATAATACACACAAATTCTTCTTAAAAACATACAAACTATTCTCTAACCAGGTATGAGGCCCACACCTATAATCCTAGCATCTCACAAGGAGGAGACAGGAGGATGGCAAATTCAAGGCCAGCCGAGACAACTTAGTGGGAATTCATCTTAAAATAAAGAATGTAAAGGACAGGGATGTAGCTTAGTGGCAAAGCATCCCTGGATTCAATCCCCTGTTCTTAGAAAAGAAAATTCTCAAGAAAGATCTTATAAGACACAAAACAAATTGTAAAAATTTTTAAAGATTGAAATCATAACAAGTATCTTTTCTAACCACTATGGTATGAAATTATAAACTGATAAAGGAGGCCTTTTAGAAATTCATGAATACATGGATATTAAATAATATGCTCCTGAAAAAAATCAATGGGCCAAAGAAGAAATTAAAACTAATGTAAATGTGTCTTGTGACAAATTAAAATAAATATACCACATATCAAAACTATGGATGAAGCAAAAGCAGTTTCAAGAGCAATGTTTACAGCAATCAATTCTTACATCAAAAGAAAGAAAAATGTTAAATAATCTAACATCATAGCCCCAGAAACCAGAAAAAGAAGAAAACTTTAAGCCCAAAGTTAGTGGAAGGAATGAAATTGTAAAGATCAGAGCAGAAAGCATTGAAACAGAGAAGAAAAACAATAGACAATATCAATGGAATTAAGTTTTTTCAAAAGATTTAAAAGTAGACAAACCTAAAGCTAGAGCAAGATTAAAAAAGACAGAAGGCTCAAATAATTCAGACATGAAAGATGAATATTCCAGAAATACAAAGGATTATAAGAGACAACTATTTTAAAAATGTCAGAAACTGGAAGAATGAACTGGTTCCCGGAAACGTTACAAACAGCCAAGATGAAATCACCAACAGAGAATCTGAATGGATCAATAATGAGTAATGTGATTGAAATAGTAATAAAAATTTTCCCATCAAAAAAAGCCAAGGAGCTGATGGCTTCACTCCTATATTCCTCCAAACAGAGGACTCGCACTAATTTGTTTCAAAATCTTCTGAAACATTCAGGAAGAAGGAGTACTTCCAAAATCATTTCATGCAAGCAAGTCAAGGACACTAGAAGAAAAGAAAATTATAGGCCAATAACCCTAATGAACATAGATGCAGAAATTCTCGATAAAATTCTACCTAGCCAAATGCAGCAAACAGCACAGTAAAGGGATCATTTACCATGATCAAGTGGGATCTATCCCAGGGACTTATGGACACTGCACATAGGCAAACCTATAAATGTGATACACTGCATTCACAGAGTGAAAGATTGAACAATGTGATTATCTCAATAGACGTAGAAAAAGCATTTGGTAAAGTTTGACATCTCTTCGTGATAACAACCCTCAATGAATCAAGTGAAGAAGGAAATGTTCCTCAACACAATGAAGGCCATGGATAACAACTCACAGTCAGTAGAAAAAACTCTTAAGATTCAGGACAAGGCAAGAAAGGCCCTCTCTCTACTTCTAGTCAACAGAGTACTGGAAGTCTCAGCTAGAGCAGATAGAGAAGAGAAAGAAGTAAAAGACAGAAGGTGAACAGATAAAGAAAATGTGGTACCTATGGTGCACATTCTTAAGGCTACAAAACCTTAAAAAAAAGAAATTCTATCATTCCGGCAAATATTATATTAAATGAAAAAAGCCAGGCACAGAATGGCAAATACTGACATACTTCACTTACTCAGAATCTATAAATGTTGTGTTCACGGAAATACAAAATCGGTCAAAAGAATACAAAATTTCAGTTAGACAAAAGGAATAAGTTCCAGAGATCTATTGTTTAGCATGGTAACTATAACTAATAGTGATGTATTATATTATTGAAAATCATTAAAATTCTTACCCCCCACATACACACATACATAAAACACATATTCACATACATATATATTATATTGCATGTTACTTAGTTTGATTTATCTATTCTACAATATATACATATTTCAAAACATGCATATTGTACATGATCTATTTTTGTCATTTTTTAAAAATAAATTAGTAAAATATGTTTATTTATTTTTTTTTAAAGAGAGAGTGAGAGAGAGAGAGAGAGAGAGAGAGAGAGAATTTTTTTTTAATATTTATTTTTTAGTTCTCGGCGGACACAACATCTTTGTTGGTATGTGGTGCTGAGGATCGAACCCGGGCCGCACGCATGCCAGGCGAGCGCGCTACCGCTTGAGCCACATCCCCAGCCCCAGTAAAATATGTTTAGAGGGGAAAAAGAAAGAAAGGCAACATGACAAAGACTCAACTGAAGTCAGGAAACCTGGAACTTTTTTGTTGTCATTTTTTTTTAGATATACATTCCAGGAGAGTATTTTGACATATTATATATATACATGGAGCATAATTTATTCTAATTAGGATCATGTTCTTGTAATTGTAGATGATGTGGAGTTTCACCGGTAGTGTATCCACATACGAATATAAGAAAGTTATGTCTGATTCATTCTACTGTCTTTCCTATTCCCATCTCCCCTTCCTTCCCTTCATTGTTCTTTGTCTAATTGAATGAACCTTTATTTCGCCCCGCCTTGTTGTGTGTTAGCATCCACATTTCGGAGAGAACATTCAGCCATTGGTTTTGGGGGACTGACTTATTTCACTTAGCGTGATCACCTCCAGTTCAATCCACTTACCAGCAAATACCACAATCTCATTCTTCTTTAAGGCTGAGTAATACTCCAGTGTGTCTATATACCACATTTTCTTTATCCATTCAACTGTTGAAGGGCACATAGGTTGTTACCATAACTTGAGCTGCTATAAACATTGATGTGGCTGTGTCACTGTAGAATGCTGATTTTAAGTCCTTCCGTATATACTGAAGACTAGAATAACTAGGTCAAATGATGGTTCCATTCCAACTGGAATTCTGGAACTTACTGCCAGTTCAGCTACCCTAATGAGGAGTTCCCGTCAGTTCAGAAAGCTTTCTCAGTGACTTTTCCGCACAAAACTAAAGGACTGGCTGCTATCACGGACACAGAATGTTGCCTGGGTCTAATGTTCTACCGCCTAGGATCCAGAAATCTACAAGTTCTAAAACCAGAGCCCGATAACTCAAAGTCTATATTTTTAATTATATTTTAAGTAATATATAAAAATAAGGCTTCAGCAAAAAAAAAAAAAACCTGCCATATGTAATGTCCCATTCAAAACTCCTGTAGCAATTTGTTTAATAAAAGATTACATTTTCTCAAAAATGTATTTCAAAGATATTCCACTTAGATTTCATACTTTTTCTTACCTTTCATCTCCACTGGATCAGAAAAGACAGACGAAAATTGATCTGTATTTCAGTTATCCTTTCCTACTTCATATATTTTAGTGTTTCCCCTAATTTGCCAATGTCCCATGTGAATTCGGGCATTATTTCCTTACTCTTGGACACCCATGGAATTAATGAAGTGTTGCAATAGCCAATCATAACTTGTGTTTATAGTTTAGTGTCCAGTCAGGCTTATAATTATTTTTAGTATAGATCTACCAGTTCCATAAACGCCTTCATTATTCTTAGAGCTGAAGAAGTGGTTGGTTATGCAGAGCTTGTCTTGTCCCCTGTACCTTCTTTCCTGGCCACTGCTTGTAGTAAACATCCTTTTTGCTCCAGTTTAATAGAGCTGCCTGCAGAAGGTCATTTATTAGGTAATCACTTGTCTGTGAAAAATCCTAATTACTCTATGTTTGTCAAAGGGAGGAAAACAGCATTGCATCTGAATGAGCAGCAAACAAGAACACAGATAAGGAAATAGAAAATTTTTTTAAAGTTGGCAGATAAAAAAAATTGTTAAGTGCACCTACACTTTGAGGGTTAAAAAGAAAAGATAAACTATCAGCTATAATAAAGATAAAAAAAGCACAGAGTTTATGGTGTTATCAATTTGGAGTTAAAGTAAAAGGAAAATAATTTATGAGCATTACAGGAACATATATTTCTTCCTGTGGAATCTTAGTGCCCCCTGCTGATCCTCAAAAAAATGTGTTGTTTTTTTTTTCTTCACTCACAGTGATTTCTGTTTTTTTCTTGGTAGATGGCTATTTCTCTATTATGGTATTTTCTTCTCAGGGAATAGAGAACCTTTTCTACATGATATTCTGCCTCGGCAATACTATCCTGCATTAGTATCTGCATCTTCTTGTAGAAAAAAAAATGATTATTCAAAAAGCTATACACAAAAGTTAAAAGAAAGAAGGCAAAGAGTTGAAATTACTATATCAAAATTGAACTGGTTGAATTTGCTGGTTAAAATGAGAGGTAAAGTCATCACCACCTAGAAAGAAGACCTTGATAAAAATGAATATACATAATACAGCATTATGAATGACCAAGACTGTACTACTGTTTCCAAGGTGGACATTTGCTGAAATAGATTCGTTGTTTATGCTCACATCGGTTCACAACCAGACACAGGCCAGGCAAGATACACGATATCACCAATGACTACTCACTATAAATATTAATTGGGAGCACATTTTAGTCATCTCCCTACCTTATCTGTGCAACATTACTATTCCCATCCGAGGGGTGAGAAAAATGAGATTCATAAAGCTTTTGTGACTTATTCAGCCCTAAGCCACCTTCAGCCCAGAATTTAAGGAAGGGACGAAGTATGGAAGGACACCCAGGATAATTTGAATATCAGATCAATAGCAAATGATGTGTAGGATAAGTGTGTTCCCTATGTACTTATACCAAAAAAAAAAGTACTTGATATTATTTTGGAGATACTAATTTAATCAGACATCCTTCATTTTATCCAGCAACCCTAACCCAACATCTTCCAGAGAACCTAATTCCTTCTGTAGTTCTAGGAAGCAGGTCTGCACTAAGAATAAAACCAAGCCCAGGACCAGAACCCTAGTCTCCACACATTTCTTGAAATGCAAAAATGCTGTGAGCCTCCTCTAAACTACCTCTGTGGATATTTTCACTCCCAGGACCCATCCTGGTTAGAACAGAAAATCACTACAATAACCTAGGACCAGATAAGCCCCCAGGATAGAAAAACTAGATGGCCTGGTTCTTTACTTCACTCTTCAGTTTCTTCTCTCAGCAGTTCCCATAAAATCTCAGGTTGGCATGTGATGCCTTCATAATGAATAGAAATAAAGATACACTAAGCCATAGGATAAAGGATGAGTTATTTGTCATTAAATAACCCCCCCCCAAAAAAAATACAAAAAATTGCATAGAGTCATCTTTGATATATAAAATTAGGTATTAATTGCATATATTAGTCTAATATGTCACACTTCCTAATAATAAACTCTTATTTTGAAAAAAAAGTGGTGTTTCTGTTAATCACAGTTTGGAAGAGACTTATATTTCATCCACTATCATATTTTTAAATTATTCTTATAGTGTTTTTGTTAGTGAATTTCATTTTTCGGCTCTTGGTATATTTTGATTTCCTGGACCCACTAGATATAGAGACATTCTTGTTGTTGATGTTTTCTTCTACGAGAATAATTCATTTTTAAAGAAAAGTATCATTTATTTAATAGAATTCAGACTGCTATTGCTACACATTACCTGCAAATATTTTTATGAGATTTCTCCTTTTATTTATTTATTTATTTATTTTTACTTTGAAAACTCGTAACTTGGCTCAGCGAGGGTGAAAGCTTTGACTGAAAGATGAAAATGACAAGGACAGTTTCACGCTGGGGTTAATAGGTCTCTGATTTGGGGAATATTGGTGGTTTGGTGACATCCATCTCATATATATATTTTTAGAACAGTGAATATCACATTGTTCCACTTGCCAAAATGTCATGAATTTAAAGCTGGCCTCAGAAAATACCATCAATGCTGGCTGTGAAACTTCCTCTGACTTAAGTGGAAGAACAATATTACATGCTTTCTTTTGTGCAAGAAGTGTTATTATTAAAGCAATTTACGTCAATGTCAGTTTTTCTGGGCCAGTCACAGACTCAGAATGCCTGATTATAGACTCAATGAAGACACAGAGAATTTAGAAGAGAGAATTTGGAAAGTCTTATAATTGACCTTTTTAAAATTTAATTTAGCACCCCACCCAGGAAGATCATAGGTCAAGATCTTTCCATACATAAGAGAAACGAAAGACAGAGATGGCTAGGAGCAATGGTGCACAACTATAATCTCAGCAACTAAGGAGACTGAGGCAGAAGGATGACAAGTTCTAGGCCAACCTGCACAGCTTAGGAAGAACCTGTATTAAAAAATAAAAAGGGCTAAGGGTGTATGTAGCTAAGGGTGTATGTGGCAAAGTACCTCTGTACAACTGGGTGTGGAACCCAGTACCAAAAAAAAAATAGGGATGAAACTATTAAGGAATGAAAATAGATAATAAGAATATCTGATACTGGGAAACAAATAACAGAGATTGAGCCAAACACTTTACATTTGGTAGGAAGCTATCATCATATCAAGTAGTCAACAGGAACAAGAAACACCATGTGGATACAGAAGACTCTGGTCCTGAGTAATCCAGGATTGTTTGCACTGGATAACCTTGAAAGCTACTCTTAGCCCAAGACTCCAAGGGTCTTTGATTATCAGAAAAGTCTCAGACTTTTAGGATGCATGAGTAGATGTGAAGAAAATGACTTCCATTTGTGAGGAAATGGTATGTATAGCTGATATCTTTTTAACTCACTTGTCTTTTCTTCATGTATATTTTAACCCAATATTTTGTTTCAGAGAATACCTAAGTTCAAATACTTCTGATGTGAATGACTATAAAAATTAAAGTCAGTTATGGATATGTTATTATAATTCTTTGATGGAGGACATTATTTTTCAAGCATCTCTGATCCTATTTCACTGAATTCAACTTTCATTATTTTATATTTTAGTTTCCTATTTCAATGAATACCAATTTCAAGAGACTTAGTGAGCACCAAGTAAATTAAACACAAAGAAAGCCACACTAAGGCACATCATAATTAAAGAGTTAAGTAAAAGTAATTTCCAACTCAGAAAAGGAAGGTAACACAATGTATCCAGATGATACCCATTCAGTATTAAGGAACCATGGAGGCCTAAGGGAATAGAATGAAATCTTAAACTACTAATAGAAAAAAAAAATCCCTCAACCAGAATTTTGCATGCAGTAAAATTATACTTCAAAAATGAAGGTAGTCCTTCAAAAACAACCCTGCCATTTGTGACAAAGTACATGGATCTGGGGACATTATGTTTGCATAGTCTCACTTACATGTGGAATCTAAAATATTCAAAGAGGCCAGAGCAGAATGGTGGTCATCCGGGGTTACAGGGAGGAGAAAATAAGGAAGTATTGGTCAAATGCAAAAGTTTAAGTTATACCAAAAAAAAAATCTGAGGTGTATTGTACAACTTGGAGCCTATGATTAACAATTCTGTATTGTGTAATTAAAATTCTGCTAATAGGATAGATCTTATGTATTTTATTACAAAAGGGGGTAGGCACAAAGGAGCAGCTCTGAACTTCTCGAGGTGATGGGTAGGCTTATGGAATTGATGGTGATGGTAACATGATGGTTTCACAGATATGTACTTATCTCCAAACATCAAACTGTACATATCATATTTCTGCAACTTTGTTTATGTCATTCACACTTCCATCGAATGGCTCTTTAAAAAACAATAAAAGCAGATAGACATTTTCATATAAAACAAATTTTTTAAAAAAAATTGTCCCCAGAACTATAAATACAGAATTGGTAGAGAAAGTTTTTCAAACTTGAAAGAAATGATATCATATGGAAATTCAAATACGAGAAAGGAATGAAGAACATGGGAAACAGTAATTACCTGTGTTGATTAAAAAATTGGTTTTGCTTTTTTTCCTCTTGCTTTAAAAACACATATAATCGTGTAAACCAAACATTACCATATTGTAGGATTTATCACATGTTAAAATGCAACATATATAACAACTATGGCATAAGAGCTAGGGGTGGGACACATGAACTTATGTGGTTTTGAGCTTTCTACATTATACATAAAGTGGTATAAACCACTTTATACTGCTCGTTCAAATTCTAAGAAAACAGCAAAGAGGGATAGCTTAAAGAGTCAAAAGGAAATTTAAAATGGAATTCTGACATTTAAAAATAATCCAAAAAAAATCTAGGAAAATAATAAAAAATGAAGAACAAAGAAGAGGAATAAAATAATGGTAATAAGATGGAGACATAAACTCAATCATATTTATAATAAAATTAGACATGGAAACATCATTTACCATTTCAGATGGCATTTATGGTTCAACGTTCTTTGTAGCTATGATTCAATTAAAAGGTAAAGATTGCCAGAATGAAAACAAGTGAGACTCGCCTATATTCAGTCAACAAGAAGATCTCTAAATACAAACACATCAGGATTGAGAACACCTGGATGAAAGTATTCCATGCAAACAATGCTCCTAAGTACACAGCAGCTATACTAATACTGTAAAACAGATTTCGAGTTAATGTCTATTCCTAGTAACAAAGAAGCTATTTCACAACAACAAAAGGAGCAATTTATCAAAAGGACATAGTAAAATGAGCATACTTTTAAAGGAGAATGTCAAGTGAACATTAAGAGAATTAAAGGGCAGCATAGACAAATCCACAATCAGCATTATAGAATTTCAAATTCCTCTTCTAGCAACTTATAAACTAGACACTGATTCAGCAGACACAGAAGTTATGGATAACACTGTCCTGTCCAGCACATTGATCAGAATATTTGTAAGTTTGTTTTTTAAGATGAAGGTTTATATGGTGATCATATCAATATGTGATAGTTTATTTATAAATATAGCCATAGATTACATATTTCCAGGTAAGTGTTTCAAAAGCATTTACGGTGCATACAAGAATCAGAAATTGTCCATTATGACAAATGAAACAGTGAAGATTCCTTAACTCAGCAGCACTCCACATAGTATAGAAAGCAGTGATGAGGTCAGATGAATTTGAGTAAAATCCATGCTCTGACTCTCCCTAGTTACATAGCCTGGGGTGTATTACTTAATCTCCCAGGACCCAGTACATTCTCTTCTGAAAATGGAGATAATGATAGCATATGTCCCATTGGGTTAAGCAAGATATTAACATCAGAGTATTACCCCTGTCACTGCATCATTATCAAAAACAGGAGACAGATTTGCTTTACATCTTGGTAAATAAATACATTTTTATTTGGAAAGTGCAGATAAATCAAACTCTCAATGATCACAAGGAGCCTTTGAACACTGTTGAAGTCACTGGAGATTTATTCTGCAAAACTACTGAGATCAGATCTGAAAAGTTCAAATCTTTACACCAAAGCAGAACCCCTATGGTTCAAGAATCTTTGCCTAGAAATACATATGCCTGAGTAAAGTTTTCAATTTGTTTCTTTTTTAAATTCAGTCAGTTTCCCCTCTGTTGCACCCAAATATTTCTTATTTTCTTTTCCAAGTTGACAAAGAATATTGATTTTGATAGGGAGAGGCTTCTCTCCAGGGAGGTCAGAGAAGTTTATAACTTTTTTCCCTTCCTGATACTGTCTGCTTTAAAATGTCATTTAAGCTGTTTGCTTTTCTGAGCATTCAAAAAAAAAATCTATAGCCAGCAAGAGAACCTAAAATACTGACATGAGTCAAGACCACCTGCCTCCTGATGGGACTAAAGTTTGAAGTAGGTTCCCCCCCCACCTTTGGGTTGACCTTTCAATCAGGAAAAGTCCAGTTTTTAAATAACTTACCCAGTAATCTCAGATGTTTTTCAGTAAGATTTTCCAAACTGACAAAATTTGGAGTAGTAGCTGCCTGTATTTTAGGTACAATTATTCCCATTGATACTATTCGATTTTTCTTAAATGAGGAAAAAATATCTGAGACTGTTTCCCTTAACTGGAATGTTCTTATGAGTTTATCAAAGAAAAATATTCAAGTTCACTTGGGGAAGGGATGTATAATTAAATATGTTCAGTCTCTTAAAGTTATCTTCAAACTATATGAAAAATGTGAACCAGACAAAGCCTTCTTTCTAGTTCCAAATAAACTTAACAAAATTTCAGATCCAGAAAATTGCATTTTCATTTTATAAAACATGAATGCTCCCATTAAGTGAATGTCTATATCCCACTAAGATAGAGAATGTTGCTCCACCCTAATTTGTGAATCCCAAACAGGAGGGAAACTGAGGTGGGGGATTTACTCCTGGTGCTCGCACCAGCCTTCAGGGACACGGATGAAGATAGGGGCCCAGCTTTACTTGCCTGGCAGAGTTTGAAGTCTATGTAACAAAAGGTCACTTGGGTTTGTCTCTTTTTTTTAACTATAAATAATTTCAAAACTATTTACTACCTTCTAAACCCATAGCAGCTAAACCATGGTCAATTATTATAATGAGAGCAAATTGTGCAATTGGATGGGTATGAACACAGCCTCAAAATGCTACAAGTAATTACAAAAACCACATAAGTGAAGGTGGTATGCTTCTCACTGTCATTTATCCATGATTTGCGATTAAGCATCCTACAAGGTATTGCTCAGATGCTAGCCTGGATTTTTGCCAAGTATTTCTAATAATGTCTCTTCCGTGTTAAGAAAAGACCTAAAGTAAACCCTGCACTTGTAAACTGAGAAGCATTCATATATAATTTCAATATGTAGTACATATTAATATTAATTTGTGCTAATTAATATTAATAGATCCATTTAAGAAAGAAAAGAAGGAAAAAACTATAGTTTACTAAGAATTTTGGTAAATTTCATCTCTTACTAAATGAAAAAGGGTGTCCAATAGCCATGCCGTATTACTTAAAAATAAAGGCTCATCTCCCTGCACAGTAATGTACTTTGTTCCATCCTTGATTTCACAGGCTAAACTGATTAGCAGCTCACCAAGAACTGTGAGAATTATTCAAAAGAACTAGAAAAGGGAAAATGGGATGTTGTGAGAAAGTCACATAAAGAACAGTGAATTATACTTAGGTACTTTCCCTCCTAGAGCTATAAAACGAAAAACAAAATCCACTGCTTTTTCTCTTAGCTCAATGAGAGGGATACTTTATCAAACATTTCTGAAAGTAAAGCATCCCACCGGTTTTATTTTATTAAACAGGGAACAAAACATATTGCTTTATTAGAGTCATTTCAAGCATCAAAGCTATGGACCATCAACAGAGAAATCAGAGACCGGAAAAAAATCACAACTGCCACATCTTCCCCCCCCACCAAAATATAATTGACTATAATTAACGTAAAATTGGAAGATGACTGGTAGAAATATGACTAAACTGCATGCCAAAGTGATTACATATTTAATAAATAATAACCATACTATCATATTATGATCATTGAACCATTTACATTTCTCATTATATAATAACACTTAATTGTTGGGAAATAACTTCTGGGTAGTTTAAGAACTCTCCGTGAATCACAAACTTCATCTAAGTAACTTCTCCCATCAGTTTTGCTATATGAGACCCGGACCTCAATCATCCTTTTATTCAGTTAGGTTGCAAATGCAAGTTCAAGCAGAGATGAATTCAGTCCCATTTTTTTCCTGAGGAAATGAGTTCTGAGCAGATCACACAGTTGGGCTTTGGAATAACTGGCCAGATTACAGTTCCCAGGGGCAAATCCAATGCACTCCCACAACCTTGGCTGCCCAGGAAATACCAGGGCCCTTGGCCCTGACCTCTATCTTCAGAGTCCCACCCTGGTGAGCCTGAAACTCTGAATGTGAATTGATCTCTCATATTTTGAGCTCCTCTCTGCCAGGTACATGTGGGTTTTTGAATTCAGCACATAAAGAAATAAGCAGCTTTCACTGTTCACATATCTCCCTTTAGTCTTGATATAGTCAGTCACCAGGATATGGTTAAAATACTTATTGTGGGATAAACAATACAATGTTGTGATTAAGAATATAGGCTCTGAATTCACATAAACATTAAAATCCCCTCTGTCACTTAATAGCTATGGCACATGTAGCAAATACATTAATGTCTCCATACTCAGTTTTTCATTTTCTAAAGTCAGAATAAGGAAGATCATCTTTTTAAAAGACCTCTTTGCCATATTTCCCAACCATTCACCCTGGTATTATCTGCTTCAAATTTTTAATGGGTTCACAAATATAAATGATGGGAAATGAAAATAGAGGTGAAGAGGAGGAGAGAAATCATGGCCCATCCCCTCAATACCATAAATTCTCCCTTAGACTCCAAAAATGAACAAATGGGATGACACAATTTCTGCTGAATTTGTTTGCCCCCACTATTCCTATCTTATATGTCTTCTGTGTTGTGCTTTCTCTAACTTTTGCCTGTGATTCATGGTTTTCATTCCTGTACCTACCATGGCCTGTTAAAATACCATGCATACACATTCACAAATTAAATTAATTTGAGACTATATCAATGACCTGCCATAAGCCAAACTACAGACATCCCAACTTCTCTAGGGGACCAACACTCTCAAATGCCTTGTGAAGCTGAACCCTAAAATTCACCATGAGGCTGAGGAGGTATTTTGATTCAGTCTGTGAACAACAGCACCTGGTTCAGGTTTCTCAATGATCCTTGCCAGGGGTAGCTTCAGTGGTCAACTGAGATATCACCCGGGGGGCCCTGATGTGCCTTGGGTGATGCTATCCTGTTAGCTTCGTGGACTATTTCAAATGCAGCCACAACAAAGGATAAGTAACAAACATACTCTGGAATTACAACTGTGTCTAACATTAGGCCCATGTCAAACTGTCTCACACAGTACATAAATCTTCAGACTCTAGAAAATAGTGAATCACACACTTCAGGAACAAATGACACATTCAGCACAGTAACAATGCCTTCAATTTCTAAAGTTTTTCATGGTAACGCAATTTTCTGAATCTCCTTTGATTATTCCCTTTCCTTGAGATGACATGTAATAAGAACTTCCAAATTCATGATTTCCTTAGTTAATTCCCAATCCAACCTGGAAATAAAAAATGATAATAACAATCTAACACAGAAACAGACACTTAATATCATCTCAGTTCAAGGCAGTCAGCATTACCAGCTCCTGGTGCAAGGTTGACAATAATTTGCTTTGTTCCAGATTTTGCTTCAATAAAACAGGACCATAAGCAGTTAACTATGCTATTTGACCTCTCAGGCTGTTCATTTTGGCCCTGTATTCTTTTTAGTATCATACTGTTAAATAAAATTTATGGGAGACTATTGTTTTGGACTAGCCTTCTGCATTAGACCCCAGTAGACAGGACAAACCAGAATGGAGTCATTCATGCCAGGTGGCATCTAATCTCTGTAATCACACAGTAATCATACTGAATTCAGAAAGGGATCAATTAAAAAATAATAATAAAAAGGAAACTCTCAGCAACCAATCAAAAGGGGCCCAGTTCTCCCTAGCCAGCCTATTTTTGCCTGTTTTAACCCTATAAGGATAGCAACTTTGAAATCCTCTTGTTTTTCCTATTTCTTTCTTCAGTCCTTTTCTGTCTAGAGGGCAAACTCTCCTGCCCCATCTCATCGAACACTCCTTCTATTTTATAGAACTAGGTGTTACACAATTCTTGAATGGCAAATAGTAGTTTGTTAAAATCTTAAAAAACTAAATTTGTTGTTATTTTGTCCTTTTGATAACTGTGATGTGTGAAAATAATAAATGCATTATTTCAACCATTGCATGTTTAATGACACTAAAGTCAATAAAGAAGTAAGAAAATCTTGAACAAGGACCATGTTTGTTACAAAAATAGAGACTGGGTGAAGAGTGCTTTTCCTCAGTTAAGTATTCACAACCCTCAACAGAAGTGGTTAAGACAAGGCACTGGGCCACTTTACGTCTTCTAGCTACCCCTGGGTATGTAAATGTCTTTTAACCCAGAGCCTGACTTGGAAATAATTAACACAAAAATACAACTTCTGTCAGTAGGAAAGGCTTGGAAGCTTATGGTGCAAAAATTAAATGAAATGGAATAATGATAGAGATAAAATGCCTTATCTCTTACTACCAACCAAAAACAAATTTATAATTTGTGAGGGGAAATGTCCAGGTGAGAAATCGTGATAATTAGGGTAACGCTTATCCCAGCTCGGCACATAGCATTTCATTCAATAACAGGGAGCAACAAACGCAAATGAGAAATGCTTGCTGTAGAGGAAGAAGGGCATTCAGCAGAAAGGTTGTTGCCCGAAGAAACACCACACAGGAAACACCACCACACGGTGAGTCTGAAACACATTTGCTTCCCTGTCTTCTTCTCCCCATTCCCGCCATCTCCCACTTCCACCTCTAGAGTATGAAGACACGAATTGGTGTGAACATACTTTGTATACAACCAGAGATATGAAAAATTGTGCTCTATATGTGTAATAAGAATTGTAATGCATTTCGCTGTCATATAGAAATAAAAAAATTAAAAAAAAATACAGCCAACATCTATGTCAGCTTTTGTTTTCATTTTGTGTAATAAAAGCCAAAAAATAGTGAAAATGATTACGATGCAAAAGTGACTAGTTTTGACCAGAAATGACATTACTCTCCTTTTTCCAACTGGATCTGGTTCAGCAAGCAAGAAGGAAGCGACATGAGCTTAATGGAAATATAAAGTGAGGAAAGGGTATAAGGGTACCTTTTCTTTTCAATGACGACAACATTTACATTTTTCTTTCTCTTTTTTTTAACTCAAAACAGCTAACATTTCAGCAAACAAGCTGCTTCTTGTTTTTGTCCAACCATCTTGAAAAGCAGTGCAGAGCAGACGTTGCTTTCTGAATGAAATATGGTAGATTGGAAAATATTTGCCATCCACAGGTGCATTCCCAAACTACCCTTATACAGATTTACTTAGACTGGAGTTAATTTTAAATTCTCCTCCTCTCTACTCTGCTATAATAATTGACTCAGAATCTTCTATATCACCAAATCATTGCCTTGTTTACAAGTCCGTCATCATTTAAAGCTCCATTAACTCTGACAGGCCATGAAGGAAGCCCTAGTGTCTTCCCCATTAACCTTTGAAGAGGCAGTAACTTAGTGCCTCCCATCTATTAGGTTGTAGTTCAGGATGTCCATACCCGTACTTCAGTCTTAGCCACTTACATCTATACAGTCTTAGACAGGCCTATCCCTCAAATCTTCACCTATAAAATTAAGAAGATTGTTGTGTGGATTAACTGTTTGTAGACTTCTTTAAGAGTTAGTTTTAAGCACTTGAAGTATAGTGATCAAGAACATAGACAAGTCCTTGCCCAGTAAACTTAGATTCTAATAAACAAAGAAATGAAAAAGATAATGTTCATGGTATGTGTTATGAGTCAAATAAAGGGAGTGGTATGTTACAAAGTGAATTGGTGAGGGGGACATTGTGGATGACATGGTCAGAGATGGCCTCTCAAAGGAGGTGACAATTGAGACCCGGCATAAAGGGGTGACAGAAGCCAACTAAACCTGGACTGGAGTAGAGCATTCTAGGCACATGGCTCAGAAGAGTTGAAGGCTCTAGGGATTGCGCGAGCTTGCATTTTAGAAAAACAGAAAAGCCCCCAAGCAGAGTTATCAGTCAAGTGAAGGAGAAGACCCAGAGAATATAAACTGAGCTGCCTGTAGACTCTGTTTGGAGAGCTTGGAGAGTATATGGGTGTCTTCTTTTGCTTCTCAAATCTGCACACCACCCCTGGTCTTCCTGCTCTGTGACCAGGAGACTGGCTTCTATCCCATGAAAGAACCCTTGAATTGGCCAGTATATGCTACCCACAAGAGTTCAGAGTTGAAGGACAATAAGGAGGAGTTCTATTCTGCCAGCTGGTTTCTTGCCTGATAGCTTTCTTCTACAAAAGCCACAACTCCACTAGTGTCCCTCTTCATACAGCTATGGTCTCCAGATTCTTGTAAAGTCCTCCTTTCCTGAAATTTTCAGGCGTCAAGGTAGGAATGGCTTCTTACCTTTGCTGGCCCCAGTACCACACCACAGGTTTCCATAACCCTGCCTACAGGGTTCAGTCTCTTAACCAAATAGCCCTTTACTATCACTCAGAATGACTGTGCCAACCTTTTTCTTATAGAGCCCTGAATGATGGGGACAATGGAGTAGTGATCTCTGGTTAAATGCTGAAGGACATAACGTAGGTAAAATGATGAAGAGTGTGTTTAGTAAAGCACATTGTATATACTAACCCTCAAGATGATTATTCTGTTTAGGAAAAAGGACTCACTCATCAGTGCATTTGAATGTTGATTAGCATTATCAGAGCTGCACTAAGTAACCCTGTTTTTGCTTTCTTGGCTAATGATCAACAAACAGTGGCCAGAACAAGATATGGATCTGTGGCCTTGGGACAGCAAAAAATGAACACGTTCAAATAGAATACTTGATTATGTGCTTCATACTGCTCACATAAAAATGCAGAATGACATATCATGAATATGTGGGTGAGGCTGATCAAGAAGCTCAGATTTAGGTTAAGAAAATGTATAATTCCATGTAAAAAGTATGAGATGATAAAGAACACAATGATATAAGATTAGTTAGTTTTGGTCTTCTTAAGCATGGCCTCAATGAATTGTATAAACATAAAGCATCCGTTAACTGAAAAACTGTAACATGTTCACAAAATGTACAGTGAGAATGGTTGAATTTATTGTACCTAAAATGTTGCTTGCAATATTGAGTTCTTATTTTTTCTCCTAAAAGGAGGATATATTGAAAAGTGTACAAAAAAATATCAGACCTGAATACATACCATTCATTTGATAAAAACATGAAGCTTCTCTCAAGACTATGTAAATGGAATTTCTGATTTCTTCATCATAAAATATAAAGAGGAAGACATTTAATAAACTATATAAACATAAAATATATGTAGGCACTCTTCTCCAAGACTCTAGTAATTTTTTCTCATAGATTTGCCTCTAAAAATTATAAATTTTATGATCACCTGGGAAAACTGCAGCAGAAGTTTGAACAAGAATCTGGTATTTATGATCATTAGAAACAATTTCAGCACTCACTTTTCCTTCCACAGGAGTTTGGGTCCCTGTATAATCACAGAAAAATAATCAGCTGGTAAAATGGAAGCTTGACAATTTTCCTTTGACCTTGCCACGTGTAGGGAAACTTAATAGTTTTCACCTAATTGAATTATTCAGTCTCAAAATTAATATTTTACCAAGTATAAAGTTAAAAATTATGTGGCAGAATTGAACTGTATACCACTTTTTACCAAGTCCTTGAATTCAAGCTTTATTATTCTTTCCTCTTACCTTAAGGGAATAATGTTTTGTTTATAAAACACAAGCTGCCTTTGGGAATGAATTCGGTGAGGCCAGTAAGCAAGGTTATTGGAAACTTCTATCAAATGTTAAGCATGAAAAGAGCTGTTCCAGGGGAAGAATGGCTGAGTTAGACAGTGTTAGGGAAAGACAAAAGGTTTAATTTTTATTATTGGTATGGGGGCTCAAGAATTTTAGGCCTAAACCTTCCAATAAATCACTTTGTTTTTATTCTAACTGTAATGGCTATTGATTGAAGTTCTGAAGAATAAAACTACTATGTGTTCATTCTACCAGAATCTGTTTGAAGAAATCCTGGATTTCCCTGTTTATAAAACTTCCTCCCTCAAGCCGATCTTCACTCCCAGCCTGATCAGTTGCTTATCCTTTATCTATTTACTTAGTAAATAGATATTTATAGAATTCTCAAGTGCTAGAAATAATTTCAAATAAAAGGATATGAAAATTTATTAAACAGACATGGTTTTCCCATGAATAGTGTTAACACCTCTAACTGTAAGGTACTCACTTAGTATTCACAGGCTAAACAAAACAACCATCTCATTACAGTCCCATTAAGATTCTGCAAAAGAGATGAAAACAGGGTTCCTCATCCTTGCCACACCTTTATTTAACTTGGTATTTATACCAAGTGTCAAGGAGACCATCAAGATCAAAAAGAATTGAGAATGCCATGATATTAATATCAGATTTGATCTATTGAAAATTTGCCTTACCTGGGAGGTTAAATCAATTGCAGCACAGCAGGAAGATTCTTCACAAAAGGAATAGGACAGGCAATTTTTCCTGGGCAAGGGCAGTAGTACGTGTGCACTGTTTGCCGCAGGTAAACATATCACATCTCTCTAAGAATGTACTAAATCTTTCATTATTCTCTAAATGCTTTCTAGAGTATTTGCTTTCTTTAACTTTTTTTTTTTAAAGCTACTTCATTTTTTTTGCAAAGCACTTGTGCCATTCAGGGTTAACTTTTCAGCAAATGACAATTCTTAATGACCCACTTTCTAAATGGAAAATGAAAAAAGAGAAAAAAAAAACTCACAACAAATCCTCAAAGCACAGAAGCAATGGCACTTCTAAAAGTAAGCTCCCATTCAGCTTCAGGGTATCCTAAATACTCACAGATCTCGTCTTCTTATGGATTTAACAACTGTGCTTTAATCTGCTTAAGTTCTGGTACTCATATCTTCCACAATTCCTTTTGATAAAACTAAATAAGCTTATAGAGACAGTGCTGTCCCTGAGATTGCAAATTAAGGAGTTACCAATCAAAAGAGGAAGATAAAGAAGATTTGTGACAACAGCAATGCTTTTAAAAGGCAATTCTGGACTTGTTCTAAGTCAGAGATTGAATATCAAGAAAGAGAAATAAGAAAACCTTCACATTTCCATCCCAGGTACAGACACTAGAAAGTGGGGGTTTGGAACAAATGAAGGTGACAGTTACCCTGGTGTCCTAGCTCTGCCCCCAGCCAGAGCAGGGCACCTTCAGACATAGTCCCTTCCCCATTTTTCCTCTAATGAGGTTTCCCACCAGTCTTATCTGTTTGATCACTGCCTCCTTTATCCTCAAAGCATTTCTAGTCAGAAGATATATTTTGACTGAACGTTTTAGAACACTGGAAAATATTTACATTGATAAATCAAAATTCACATTATTTTCATTCAAAGACACATGACAGCTATTATAAAGTCAAGTGTACTTTATTAAAATAATTTCTAATAATTTAATCTGTATTTCAGCAAAACAGGACTTTATTTTTAAAATATGTTAAAAGTCATATTAAAGCAATTAAATTGCATTAAAATGAAAACATCATAATGCTCCAAAATTTGTTGATCAAAATTCCTTATTGTTCTGTGCATCATCCCAAGCTTTTAAAAAAATAGTTCATCAAAAAAAAAAAAAAAACAAGTCCAGCAAGCTTTGGAAAGTCGGTGCTGAAACTGAAGGAAGCAAGCTCTAGTACAGAAGCTTTATTTTCTTTCCAAGATGCTCAAATCTGGGCCAGTCAGGGTTTAGAAAACCATGGTAGCCTCTTGGTGCAAATGAATAATGTACTTTGGCATGTGGCTCAAGTTGTTTGAATATTGCACAGTCCACTGATGACAGTGGAAGACAATTTATGGACAGGTAAGAGGAGTGACTATTTGGAACTTTATGCATATTCCAATCTGATATATATCTCCAGATATATATCAGAGAATCTTAAATGAGTTTTTATAAGTATTTATTAAATTCTAATTGCCCAGGACTTTGAAAGGCCTCTGTTGTTCTGTCCAATCAGGTAGCCACTCACCACATGTGGCCATTTAAACATAAACTTAAATGAATTGGCAGGGCGTGGTGGCCCATGGCTGTAATCCCAGCAACTTGGGAGGCTGAGACAGGAGGATCATGAGTTCAAAGCCAGCCTCAGCAAAAGCGAGACCCTAAGCAAGTCAGTGAGACCCTGTCTCTAAATAAAATACAAAATAGGGCTGGAGATGTGGCTCAGTGGTCAAGTACCCCTGAGTTCAATCCCTGGTACCAAAAAATTTCTTTTTTTAATGAATTGAAGGGCCCATTGGTCACATGCAGCTAGTGGCTTTCATATTAGCATCAATTTAGAGCACTATTATCTTCACAGACAGTTATAGGGTGTCTCTGTCATCTTGTGACTCAAATAACATCTGGGTATGTATTAAAATTTTAAAGTTGCAGAAGTAGATTCTGAGGTGATTTGTATTCACACTGAAATTTCAGACATGATGATTTTTCTTGAGAATCCTGCTTTGGTTCAGAAATTCAGAAGGAAGTCTTGAGACTCCACATTTCTAATTGACACATTTCTAATTCCACATTTCTATTAGACACCAGGGTTGCTGGCCCATGGACCATACTTGGAGTAGCAAAGATGCAGAGGAAACAAAAATAGTTCCAAACATGTAGACCCACCTAGGGTATAAGAGCTGATTTACATCAGTGAAATAGCCTTCCTGAAAGAAACAGAAGGAAATTTTGAAACCTCTCGTTTTTATTGTCCTTGAAATTTGAAAGAGCATTATAGCTATATATCAGAACAGTCTGGGATAAGAAGAAATTGTTCCCAGATGGAAATTATGTTTCCAAATATTGATCAATAAATAAAAACCGTGAGCAGCAAATACTCCTATTGCTACAGAAAATAGGTGTATAATCCCAAGAACTAGTCAGAACACTTAGAAGAAAATACGAAAGGAACCAATATTGTAATATTAGATAATAGGAAGACAAATGTTCTCCTTTGGTTCTATTAGAATTCCAAAAGTAAAAGTTTGGTGAAGAATAGCTCTCTGTGGAAGATGAAGAAGTAGCAAAGAAAGTGGAATGGTGGCCCACACCTATAATCCTCAGGGACTTGAGAGGCAGAGACAGGAGGATGGCAAGTTCAAGTCCAGCCTGGGAAACTTAGTGAGACCCTGTCTCCAATTAAAATAAAAAGGGCTGGGGATAAAGCTCAGTGATAAAGGGTACCTGGGTTCAATTCCCAGTAAGGCAAAAAAAAAAAAAGAGGAAGAGGAAGAAAATTAAGGGAGGTTCACTAGCTGAAAAGAGCTAAGAATCTAAATTGAAAGAGGCTACCTGAATATCAATAAAAACAGCAACAACTATAGGCAAGACCTGTTGTCCTGTTGTCAAGACTTAATATCATTGCCTAAGTAGTTGTTAGTTTAATCATAACAGCCACAGAATATAGATTCTCCAGATATGTAGCATTCAACCTGAAAGTGCAAAGATAGGAAAGAAAAAAGAGAAAGTACGGGAAGGAAGAATATATATTTTCTCATATTAAACAGAAGTTTCAGCCTGTGATTAATTGAAGATATAAGTTCTAGTACATTTTATTTAATTTTACAGTAATATAAAAATAGTTATACCTAAATCATCTTAAAGGTAGCAAGAAATATTAAACAATATATCAGAATATGAGAGGTACAGTCGTTGGAGATAAAAGGAAAATACTTTTTTAGAAATCCCTAGGCAAAAACTTTAGAAATACATGCTTTAGGAAGGTGCTATGGTCACTCCTGTAGTTATTTGTAAACTATTGCTTTTCTCTGTGATAAGGTGTATAGTCCACTCCCTTGGGTGCATTTCACTCCACAGTGTTGGTTTAGAAATTCTCAGCCAATCTGCTATGTCATCGTTAGCTGTCTACTTGGCATTCATTCCTCTATCCCCTGTGGTTCTGAAGAAGTTTACCACTGCTCTCCCTGCACCGGCTGCAGGAAAGGACCTGTTTTTGGCTTATGCTAAACAATTCACTCCACTCACCCAGTTATTTCTACATGTTCAGATTCAGAGTATACTGAAGGCCTTGCTTGGTAATCATGAAACAGAAATGTTCACTACCTTCCTCTGAATTGTGTCCTACAATTTACCGAAACTACAAAACCTTCTTCAGTAATTGTACCATTAGATGAATAGAGCCAGGGAAAGGGCAAGGAGCTGTGGCCAAAGTCAATGAATTGCTAAACTTCTGGACTTGCTGTTGTATGAACCCATCAACTTTCTGGACCTTTGAGCACTTTGAAATGAGTTTTCTTTTGATTGTTCTGAAAGGGATCCTATCTGATGCACTCTCTTTCTGTTACCCTTTTAAAGTCTGAGGTTCAAAGAACACTCTTTAGGTGTTACAAAGCTCTTGATAGGTTGGATCCACTCAGAATGGCTTTTTTTCAATCTGGTGCCCAGATGGGGAAGAACATTTGTAGATTGAGGGTCCCAGGGAATGATTTCAATTTGCTTAAGCTTCAAGTTTTCAATACATGGAAATTTACTGACTGTGTAATCTGTGAATGCCACCAAAGACGTCTTTGCAACATCCCAAGACTCCTAGAAATGTGCAGATCAGAACATTTTTTTATGTGTGTGGATGAAAATCCTGGAAAATACTTTTTCATAGTAAGACTATCTTAAATCTTAAATAATAAAATTAAGTAGAAATAAACACAGCTGCAGTCAGCCTTCAAAAACAAAAAGTGAAAGTAAAAAGTTTAATATAATCACTTTATATATTGAGGGGGATAGCATGTAAAACATTTTTGTAGCTTTCTCTATTTTTCAAATAATTTAGTCATTAAAATGAAGATCTATGTTTGCTTGAAGCCTAAATATGATGTTACTTTGGTTTTTCTCTGTATCCAGAGCCACATTCCCTAGCATTAAAAGAATAACTTAGTTCGTCAGATGACTGTCTCTAGGGCAGACTCATGTAACTGCGTCCACTTGGGCTGGTAATTTTGCTACAACAAACTTGCCGTAGACTGGGTAGTTTATAAACAACAGAAATTTACCACTCATGGTTCTGGCGGCTGGGAGGTCCAAGATCAAAGCACCAACAGATTCGGGGTCTGGTAAGGGCTCACTGCTTCATGGATGGCACCTCATTGCTTTCTCCTCAGATGGCAAAAGAGACAAACAGCTCCCTGAAGACTATTCTATAAAGACACTAATCTCATTCATGGGGCCTTTACCCTCAAGACCTGGTTACATCCCAAAGTCCCCTTTTCTCAATGCCTACATATTTGGGATTTGATTTCAACATGAATTTTGCAGAGACACAAACACTCATACCAGAGCAGGTGACACACCCACGCTTGACCATTAAAATGCAAAGAGAACCACTTTGCCAGACTCTGCATTTCTCTCTCCTATATCCTGGATTAGATAATCTTCCACCTACCTGATAATTGGTCCCAAGATAGCTAGATTTGCAAAATGTCCAAAATTCTCAACTAGACATGGATCCTTGATAGAAACTGCCACCGCTGTGCTCTGGTTCCCCTAATTAAGGAGAACTAGAAAAGAAGAAAACCATCTTGTGTGGAAAAGTAATATATGGAAAGGAAATAGCAGCGCAGAATAAAGAAACCTGAATTTTTGCTCCAGGCATCCCTATTTTATGCTTTCAAAGCAAGTTACAGAATTTCTCTTCAAATTACTCCCATGCATTCAGAATTTTAAGGGTTAAATGCAATAACATATATGTGGTTTTTAATACTATATGTATTCCTACTTCAGATAAGTGACTTCTGTCTCCATCATTTGATTAGGGCTCATAACTACATTATTTTTTGTTAATATGTTACCTCCACCCTCAAATCATTTGCATAAGGATGGTTTTAAGTGTAGAAAGAATTCATTGGAGACATTTTAAGAATTTACTTTCTTCTATAGACTGTGATCTTTATAAGTGTAGAAATTAGTATCAGATAGTCTATAAAGGATTTTCTCACCCAATAATTCTCTGATGCATGAGGGGAGAAGTTTCTGAACCTAGGAACTGGACTCTGAATTGTATCTCAAAAAGCAAAGTTGACAGTGCAGTAAGTGCCTAAGGATGAACCTCTTTTGCATGGTTTCTGAACTATTATTCTCACACTCAAGGCTCCATAATAACCAGGAACTTGCAAAGTATAAAATACTTATGGAATGTGGTCAAGTGCATGTGACTGTTTCCTAAAATAGCTAATGTTCTGCATGTAATTTCTTCAGGTAGAGCTATCAGATATATTCTATGTGGTACACAGTAAGGCAACTTTTCCTGAATATAATCTGTATTCTGCCATTTTTTTGAGTTTTTAACAAGAGCCTTTACAATTCAAGGGTGTGAAGAATTGACAGATTTTTGCACATTTTAGTGCTTTTTCACAATGTTTGCTATGTTCAGCAGAATATAAGCTTTCAGATTTAAAATATGTTTTCTAGCTTATTCCACTGTGCAAATCAGTACATTAAGCAAGCCTAGCAGAAAACCATAAGCAGGCAGACAGAAAAGCTGTGAGAAGCTTTCCTATCAAATGTGATGGGAAATAAGATTTAAATATTGGTTTGCCCACAAGGGTATGAACCAACAGTCACAGCCCAGATACTAAAAAAATAAATAAAATAAAAATCACAAAGCAAGGTCACCAAAGACACATAACAGATTATGAAATTTGGAAGAAAGCACTTAAAATAATCAACACTAAAACATACTGCATTAAGTCTGCTGAATTAAACACACTGTGTTAAAACACGCCACTAATGGAAGACAAACTGCTTTAACAAACAAACCCATGTAGTGTCTTGCTTCATGGTAGTCCAGGCAGTGTTCCTGGATGGCAGGCAGCTCTCTTCCATGCAGGGATTCTGAATTCCAGGATTCTTCCACTGAGGATACTACCATCATCTAGAGAATTTCCATTGTCCTTTTCAGATAAACTGTCCTATCAAGTCCAGAAGTAAGTGGCTTCTATGGTTCAGATCTGGAATGACCTTCAGTGACTCATGTATTGAAGGTCTGGTCCCTAATGCAGCAATGTTCAAAGATGGGATTTTGAGGAAGTGATTGTATCATGAAGGCCTCGACCTTATCAGTGTATTAATCCACTAACAGATTAATAATCTGAGTTTATTAGTGGGAAGTGAGGAAAACTTTAGGAGGCAGAGCCTAGTTGGAGAAAGTTGAGATATGCTCTGGAAGTGTATTTCTTGTCCCTTTGTTCCTTATACTTTCTCTCTCTCTCTCTCTCTCTCTCTCTCTCTCTCTCTCTCTATATATATATATATATATATATATATATATATATATATATATATCCTCTTTCCCAGCTGTCATGAGCTGAGCAGCTCTCCACCACCATACCCTTCCACCATGATATTCTGCCTTACCTCAAGCCCAAAACAATGGAGCCAGCCAGCTATTGACTGAAGCCTCTGAAACTGTGTGAGCCTTTACAATACATCATTCTTCCTTTAAGCTGTGCATGTCAGGCATTTTGGTCACAGCAACAAAAAGCTAACAGAGAGGTAGAGGGGTAAAGACATGGAGGAGGCCCATCCACTAGGAAAAGGGCCCCACCCTGGAGGAGCGGTCTTTCCACACTAATTTCACTAAAGGGACAGCACTGACTGCAAAGCCAGGGCAAAAAAATGGTCTTGGTATGTACACAAGAAGAAAAGGGATTTGGTGCCCAATAAATAACACAAAATAGAGAGTATATAATATTCATCACCTTCCCCAACATTCATGCTCTTATAGCCATTCTAAGAAATTGAATTATTGGCAAGTTAGACTAATTAGGATACAAAGCAACAAAAGGATAAAGACAATTACAATTTATCATTTTGCTGTCCCATCAAAAAGACATCAGTTTGAGAACACAAGTAGCAACAAATTCAGGATACTGATTTTGTGGCCTGAAGGCACCATCACCCAAACATGACATCAATGTGATTTAAAAGAATTGAGAAACTTAATGGAAAAATAGAGAAGAGAAAGTGAATTATCCTAAGACTTGAAAGCATGATTGATTATTAAAAATACGAGATTAAGTGATAACCTCTGTGTATTTCAATTTCTCATCTTTAAAGAGGTACTGAACACATCTCACCCTAACTACTCTCAGGATTTCTATGGTAGTCAGACATAAAATGAGATAAAACAGAGAGAATTCTTTGATGTTATGTGACTGTCTATACTAATTCTTTTATTTTACTTAGTTTTTAAAATTTATATGAATAAAATTTTATGGTCTATCAATTCAATATGAAAATTCTATTTCTAATTTAGCAAACTATTTTCTTTTTAAATTTATTGCTTACATATATGATAATAGTGGAATGCATTACATTCATAATTATCCATTCACACACACAATTTTTAATAATTATGTATATAAAGTATGTTCATGCCAAATTATGCCATTATACATGCAAAATATTTTCAATAATAATTTGTTCCATAAAGAATATCTCCATTTATACTCTTCCTTGGAGTTACTATTAAAAAACAAGTAATCTTGTGACTTATTTTACTATTTTGCAGGTTCCTTGAAGAGGACTATATTCAATTTTATTCTTTGACATAAGGAGGAATTTCCTATTTTTTATACTGCATATCTATCAGTACAATTCCTAAGCTTAAAATATATGTTCGTATGTAAGTGTATGTATGTATAAATACATATAGTTCATAATTGATGTATTTCCATTTTTTATTAATATAAGTGTTAAAAACAAAATAAAAAATTTACTAAACATAAAAATGAAAATCATTAATTTTAAATTTATTAAATGTAGAAAACCTTTTTGCTATTATAAATAATTGTTAACATATTCAATAATATTATTAAATAAGAAAAGATTTTTTTTTTATTGTTGGTCGTTCAAAACATTACATAGTTCTTAATACATCATATTTCACAGTTTGATTCAAGTGGGTTATGAACTCCCAATTTTACCCCGTATACAGATTGCTGTATCACATCAGTTACCCTTCCATTGATTGACAAATTGCCTTTCTAGTGTCTGATGTATTCTGCTGTCTGTCCTATTGTCTACTATCCCCCCTCCCCTCCCCTCCCCTCCCCTCCCCTTTTCTCTCTCTACCCCTTCTACTGTAAATCATTTCTTCCATTTGTATTCTCTTGTCTTGCCCCTCCTTTCCTCTTATATGTCATTTTGTATAACCCTGAGGATCGCCTTCCATTTCCATGTGGTTTCCCTTCTCACTCCCTTTCCCTCCCACCTCTCATCCCTGTTTAATGTAAATCTTCTTCTCAAACTTTCGTCCCTACCCTGTCCTTGTTTACTCCCCTTATATCAAAGGGGTCATTTGGTATTTATTTTTTAAAGATTGACTAGCTTCACTTAGTATAATCTGCTCTAATGCCATCCATTTCCCTCCAAATTCTATGATTTTGTCATTTCTTAATGCAGAGTAATACTCCATTGTGTATAAATGCCACATTTTTTTTATCCACTTATCTATTGAAGGGCATCTAGGCTGATTCCACAATCTTGCTATCGTGAATTGTGCTGCTATGAACATCAATGTAGCAGTGTCCCTGTAGCATGCTCATATTAGGTCTTTGGGGAATAGACCGAGAAGGGGAATAGCTGGGTCAAATGGTGGTTCCATTCCCAGCTTTCCAAGAAATCTCCATACTGCTTTCCAAATTGGCTGCACCAATTTGCAGTCCCACCAGCAATGAACAAGAGTGCCCTTTTCCCCGCATCCTCTCCAGCACTTATTGTTGTTTGACTTTCTAATGGCTGCCAATCTTACTGGGGTGAGATGGTATCTTAGGGTAGTTTTGATTTGCATTTCTCTGACTGCTAGCGATGGTGAGCATTTTTTCATGTACTTATTGATTGATTGTATGTCCTCCTCTGAGAAGTGTCTGTTCAGGTCCTTGGCCCATTTATTGATTGGGTTATTTGTTATCTTATTGTCTAATTTTTTGAGTTCTTTGTATATTCTGGTTATTAGGGCTCTATCTGAAGTGTGTGGAGTAAAGATTTGTTCCCAGGATGTAGGCTCCCTGTTTATCTCTCTTATTGTTTCTTTTGCTGAGAAAAAACTTTTTAGTTTGAGTAAGTCCCATTTGTTGATTCTAGTTGTTAACTTTTGCGCTATGAGTGTCCTATTGAGGAATTTGGAGCCCGATCCCACAGTATGTAGTTCATACCCTACTTTTTCTTCTATCAGATGCCGTGTCTCTGATTTAATATCAAGCTCCTTGATCCATTTTGAGTTAACTTTTGTGCATGGCGAGAGATAGGGATTCAGATTCATTTTGATGCAAATGGATTTCCAGTTTTCCCAGCACCATTTGTTGAAGATGCTATCCTTCCTCCATTGCATGCTTTTAGACCCTTTATCAAATATAAGATAGTTGTAGTTTTGTGGGTTGGTTACTGTGTCCTCTATTCTGTACCATTGGTCCACCCGCCTGTTTTGGTACCAGTACCATGCTGTTTTAGTTACTATTGCTCTGTAGTATAGTTTGAAGTCTGGTATCGCTATACCGCCTGATTCACACTTCCTGCTTAGCATTGTTTTTGCTATTCTGGGTCTTTTATTATTCCATATGAATTTCATGATTCTTTTATCTATTTCTACAAGAAATGCTGTTGGGATTTTGATTGGCATTGCATTAAACTTATAGAGAACTTTTGGTAATATCGCCATCTTGATGATGTTGGTTCTGCCTATCCATGAGCAGGGTATATTTTTCCATCTTCTAAGGTCTTTTTCTATATCTTTCTTTAGGGTTCTGTAATTTTCATTGTATAAATCTTTCACCTCTTTTGTTAGGTTGATTCCCAAGTATTTTATTTTTTGGAGGGATATTGTGAATGGAGTAGTTGTCCTCATTTCTGTTTCAGAGGATTTGTCGCTGATATACAGGAATGCCTTTGATTTATGCATGTTGATCTTATATCCTGCCACTTTGCTGAATTCATTTATTAGTTCTAATAGCTTCTTTGTAGACCCTTTTGGGTCTGCTAGGTATAGAATCATATCATCTGCAAATAGTGATAATTTAAGTTCTTCTTTTCCTATTTTTATGCCTTTAATTTCTTTTGTCTGTCTAATTGCTCTGGCCAGTGTTTCGAGGACTATGTTGAACAGAAGTGGTGAGAGAGGGCATCCCTGTCTTGTACCAGATCTTAGAGGGAATGCCTTCAATTTTTCTCCATTCAGAATGATGCTGGCCTGTGGCTTATCATAGATTGCTTTTACAATGTTGAGGTATGATCCTGTTATCCCTAATTTTTCTAGCGTTTTGAACATAAAGGGATGCTGTACTTTGTCGAATGCTTTTTCTGCATCTATTGAGATGATCATATGGTTCTTATTTTTAAGTCTATTGATGTGGTGAATAACATTTATTGATTTCCATATATTAAACCAGCCTTGCATCCCAGGGATGAATCCTACTTGATCATGATGTATAATTTTTTTGATATGTATTTGAATCCGATTCGCCAGAATTTTATTGAGGATTTTTGCGTCAAGGTTCATTAGAGATATTGGTCTGTAGTTTTCCTTCTTTGAAGTGTCTTTGTCTGGTTTCGGAATCAGGGTGATGTTGGCCTCGTAGAATGAATTTGGAAGTTCTCCCTCTTTTTCTATTTCCTGAAATAGCTTGAATAGTATTGGTGTTAGTTCCTTTTTAAAGGTTTTGTAAAACTCTGCTGTATACCCATCCGGTCCTGGGCTTTTCTTAGTTGGTAGTCTTTTGATGGTTTCTTCTATTTCCTCTATTGTTATTGGTCTGTTTAGGTTGTCTATATCCTCCTGGCTCAATCTGGGCAGATCATAGGACTCAAGGAATTTATCTATGCCTTCACTATCTTCTATTTTATTGGAGTATAAGGATTCAAAGTAATTTCTGATTATCTTCTGTATTTCTGAAGTGTCTGTTGTGATATTGCCTTTTTCATCCCGTATGCTAGTAATTTGGGTGCTCTCTCTTCTTCTCTTCGTTAGCATGGCTAAGGGTCTGTCAATTTTATTTATTTTTTCAAAGAACCAGCTTTTAGTTTTGTCAATTTTTCAATTGTTTCTTTTGTTTCAATTTCATTAATTTCAGCTCTGATTTTAATTATTTCTTGCCTTCTACTTCTTTTGCTGTTGTTTTGCTCTTCTTTTTCTAGGATTTTGAGATGAAGTATGAGATCATTTATTTGTTGGTTTTTTCTTTTTTTGAGGAATGAACTCCAAGCAATGAATTTTCCTCTTAGAACTGCTTTCAATGTGTCCCATAGATTCCGATATGTTGTGTCTGTGTTTTCATTTAACTCTAGGAATTTTTTAATTTCCTCCTTGATGTCTTCTAAAACCCATTGATCACTCAGCAACCTATTGTTCATTCTCCAGGTGATGCTTGCTTTTTCCTTTCTTCTTTTATCATTGATTTTCAGTTTCATTCCATTATGATCAGATAAGATGCATGGTATTATCTCTACCCCTTTGTATTGTCTAAGAGTTGCCCTGTGACATAGTATATGGTCTATTTTTGAGAAGGTTCCATGTGCTGCTGAGAAAAAAGTGTAGCTACTTGATGTTGGGTGGTATAGTCTATATATGTCAATTAAGTCTAGGTTGTTAATTGTGTTATTGAGTTCTATAGTTTCCTTGTTTAACTTTTGTTTGGAAGATCTGTCCAGTGGTGAGAGAGGTGTGTTGAAGTCTCCCATGATTATTGTATGGTGGTCTATTAGACTCTTGAACTTGAGAAGAGTTTGCTTGATGAACACAGCTGCACCATTATTTGGGGCATATATATTTATGATTGTTATGTCTTGTTGGTGTATGGTTCCCTTGAGCAGTATGAAGTGTCCTTCTATATCCCTTTTGATTAGCTTTGGCTTGAAATCTATTTTATTAGATATGAGTATGGACACTCCTGCTTGTTTCCGAGGTCCATATGAGTGATATGATTTTTCCCAACCTTTCACCTTCAGTCTATGTATATCTTTTCCTATCAAATGCGTCTCCTGTAGACAGCATATTTTTGGGTCTTGTTTTTTGATCCATTCTACTAGCCTGTGTCTCTTAATTGGTGAGTTTAAGCCATTAACATTTAGGGTTATTATTGAGATATGGTTTGTTCTTCTAGCCATATTTGTTTATTTATGTTACTAAACCTGATTTGTTATCCTCTTTGACTACTTTCCCCCCTTTACTGTCCTACCTCCCATTGTTGGTTTTCAATGTTATTTTCCATTTCCTCTTCCTGTAATGTTTTGCCAAGGATTTTTTGAAGAGATGGTTTTCTAGCTGCGAATTCTTTTAACTTTTGTTTATCGTGGAAGGTTTTAATTTCATCTTCTATCCTGAAGCTTAATTTCGCCGGATACACGATTCTTGGTTGGAGCCCATTGTCTTTCAGTGTTTGAAATATGTTATTCCAGGATCTTCTAGCTTTCAGAGTCTGTGTTGAGAGATCAGCTGTTATCCTGATTGGTTTACCCCTAAATGTAATCTGCTTTCTTTCTCTTGCAGCTTTTAAAATTCTCTCCTTATTCTGTATGTTGGACATCTTCATTATAATGTGTCTAGGTGTGGATCTCTTATGATTTTGCACATTCGGCGTCCTGTAGGCTTCTAGGATTTGGGATTCTGTCTCATTCTTCAATTCTGGGAAGTTTTCTTGTATTATTTCACTGAATAGACTGTTTATTCCTTTGGAATGGAGCTCTGTGCCTTCCTGTATCCCAATGACTCTTAAATTTGGTCTTTTGATATTGTCCCATAATTCTTGGATGTTCTGCTCATGGTTTCTTAGCAGACTTGCTGAGCTGTCTATGTTCTTTTCCAGTTGAAATACTTTGTCTTCATTGTCTGATGTTCTCTCTTCTAAGTGATCTACTCTGCTGGTAGTATTCTCAATTGAGTTTTTAAGTTGGTTTATTGTTTCCTGCATTTCTAGAATTTCTATTTGTTTGTTTTTTATTACCTCTATCTCCCTGTGAAATTGATCTTTTACTTCCTGGATTTGTTTGTCAATGTGATCTTTCATTGTCTGATTTTGCTGTCTCATGTCTTCCTTGAGACTCCAGATCATCTGAAGCATATATATCCTGAACTCTTTATCTGATATTCCATCTGTTGCAGCTATTACCTCTTCTAAAGTTGAGTTGACCTGCATTGCTTGTGGTCCTTTCTTTCCTTGTCTTTTCATACTGCTCGCGTTTCTTTCTGCTTGGTGCAACTGTTGTGTTTTTGAAATTTATCCCCTATTTATTTATGTTGCTCTTGTATAGTTGAAAAGTCTCCCTTGCAGGTGCGGGCGGCGGCTGTGCCCCTACTCCAATTGGGGTGACGTGTCTACCACACTGGCGTCTCTCTGGGCCTGTTCTGGGAGTGGAAGGCGGCTCTGCTCTGTCCCTATTCCAATTGGGGTGTCGTGACTACCATGCTGGCAGGTCGATGGGCCTGTTCCGGGCGTGGGCGGTGGGCTTGGCTGGCGGGATTCCACCTAATGGCAGTCCCTAACCTCCCTGCTTGCTAATTAATGGCTTCTCTGAGGCGCCACGTCTTCTGTAGCCGCGGGGCTGGCCGCTCGAATCAGTTGGCCTGGATCTCCTGGGTCCTGCTGCTGGCTGTTGGGATCCCTGGCACTCTATCACTTTGATTTTTTCTGCTTGCCCCTCCCCCAGCGCTGGCTAGCCAGGTTTCCTTTTGGCTGCTACTGGGAAGAGGGGTTGGATTTTATAGATTTTATAGTGATTTAATATCAATTTCAAGAGAGCTGCATGGTTGGTTTTGTTTGCTTTGACACTTTGAGATCCAGCTATTGAAAGGTATAGTTCTCAGTTTGGTTTATCTTTATACTGATTTTCATGTTTGTCACATTTGAAAAAATAGTTCATAAATTTGCAATATGCAAATATGCACTTAAGGGACAATTTGTTGCTAATGGTCATAGATGTAAATCCATATTTTAATAATCATGAGGATTCCTAAATTTCACTGATTTATTATAAGATATGATTAGATTATTTTGTGGTTCCATTCTGTTTTAACTCATAATTAGGCTTGCAGGTAAAATTTGGGGCTTTCACCCAAAGAACATGAACAGGTGAAAACAACATTGTGGATCTCCCCTGAGCTGTTAGGAGAGCTCTCAGGATATCCTGGGTATCCTGGCTACCTCATATCAGACCATGTCAGGGCACCAAAGTCAGCAAATATTATAAATATTCATGAGCCTAACTCATTTTGGCATGTTTTAAATAATTTTTTAAATTTAAGTATATCACTTGGACATCTTTCTTTATCTGGAATGTATTCAATCTTACTTTGTGATACTGGCTGAGAACACTGTATTTAAGTCACCTGGGTGTTTCTTTAAAATACAGTTTCCAGTTAAATAAGTCTGGGGAGGGACCTTAAATTCCACATTTCTAACTAGTTTCCATTTGTGTCCATTCTTTTGATTCAATGACGTCAGGATAGGCTGCAGGAAACTTAGAATACACTTGTTTTATAAGTCTAAATACAGGTGGCAAATATATTATGTGGGCTTATGGTGAACAAATCTATAATCTAAGCTCTATTTACATATATCTGGAAAAAAAAGACAATCAAGAACAGGAAAAGAAACAACTGATAATTTTGCCTAACCAATGATTTCTTGGAATGTAGCTCCATTGCACCTCTTCGGAGACCTTTGGACATGTTTCATACATTTCATACATTTGGACAATTTCTCACATTGTCTATAGAGATTCTTAAGCTTACGCTTACCTATAGGTAAGTTCAACAGCAGAAGAGAAGGCAAAGATTATATAGCCGTCTTGATCATTGGATCAGCTTTTTCAGTCTTGTCAATGCAGTAATAATAACCCTGACCCTGGCAATGGTGTTGAAAAGATTACAGAAGATAATGTAGTCAAGAATATCTAGTGTGAATTGTTCCTGTCAATCTCTCTGTGCTGTTGTTGTTAGGGGTTCTGTCATGCTTCCCTCTGTTCTCTAGCTACCTAAAAACATCTTTACTGTCTCAGAAGCACCCTAGAATATTTTAGTATAAATTTGTTTGAGACATTGTGATAGAGAAGGGAAAGCAGTAATTAATTCCCAAGTGTTTCATGGAATAGTAAAAACAAAACAAACTCAGAGTATGCATCCTCAAAGTTCTTGACTACTTTGAATTTAGTATACTTGCAGGAAAAAAAAATAGCCAACCTTATTTTAAAAACTCCTAATATTTATATAAGAATACCATAAAAGAAAAAAATCTTACAATTAACAGGGAAAATTTATTTTAAAGGAATGTGTCAGTCTATAAAAGAGAAAGAAATGGAAAAAAATGTGTTCTTTAAATTAGAGTTTTGAAACACACAAAAAAACTTGTGATCTTTTCCAAAGTCCCCTCCCCATCATAATTCAGGAGTATGTACATTATTTACATTATGATTTATTTATACTAAAATATTCCATTATGAATAAGTAGCTAGACTCTAAACATTCAATCGTTTTTATAACTCTGCAATCCCAAGTATGTTAAGGACAATAGTTTTTCATAAATCTTACTAAAATCCCAAACTGATTATTTTAGTTTTTGTTCTGAGAGAGAAAACGAGGAGAGAGATAGAGAAAAAAATAAATTTAAAAAATTCTTTCTAAAGTAGCAAAATATGTGTCCTATTTTCAAAGAAACTTTTAGAAATATTCATTCCTGAGGTAAGGCACTTATAAAAAATACACACATATGCATGCCCTTTAGTCTTGCAAAAAACAATATATGTAAAAATGGTAACTATCCCAAATGCTTCCTTTTTATGTGACTAAAGAAATATTTAACTTTATTTCCTGAATAGAATGTTAGCAGCACCGAAAATCCACCACTGTGAAATCACAATGAAGAGCGAGAGCAAATATTCCTCTGGAATAGATGACGGCGACAAGTTTCAAGAACTAGAGTGAAGAGAATAGCTGGATTAACACAGAGTAATTCCTCTCCTTCTTATAATATTAATAAAGAATTACAGCTATTTCCTCTGAGGAATGTATCATAAAAATAAGAAGTAATCTGTTGCAGTTTATAAACGGATTATACCAACATGGGAAGAAGAATGGGCATCCGTTGAGCATCTAACATGGATTGGACACTATGCAGATGTCTCAGATACATATGATTTAGTGCTTTTCAGAAATGTAGGATGTAAGTAGAACTGTTGCCACTTTATGAAGAGGAAAGAAGAGCTTCAGAAAGATGAAATCACCATGTGGGTGTCAGAAAGCAAGTAAACTACAGGCAAAAAAACCAAATCCCAGACACATCTCATTGCAAAGCCCTACCCTTTCACTGGTAAAGCAATAATAAATGTATCTGGTCCATGGGCAAAATGCATGGAGTCATTCCCTATTGCTACCACACCACTAGTTATTTCTAATAAGGACTATGAAAGAATGGATGTGGGGCACACTGACACCTTCCTACAACTCCCCACCATTTATGTGTGTATACACACAAATTAGAAAGACCTGATATCAACAAGACTGAAAGCAAATTTTTTGAAATAGGATAAAACATACAATAATAATACATAAAACTGTCTACTTACATTATAAAATGGCAATCACACCTGAATTTGTGCTACAGCAGATTAAACACTAAATTTTCTTGATAAAACCAAATAGGGTACAAATATAACCTAAAGGAGAGATCTAAGATTTTTTATTTTTTTGGAGTCTTCCTATACTGCCCAAGCTGGACTCAAACTTGCAATCCTCTTGCTTCAGCCTCCGAAGTAGCTCGGATTACAGTCATGTGTCACCACTCTTTCATATGAAATGTGGCTTGTCAGTTTCAGTGTATTCACTTACAATATACAGGGATCATTAAACTGCAGAAATGGAAGAAAAGAGGACTATGTGTATCCCCAATGCAATGCTGCTAATGCCAGAATTAACTAAATTTTTTCAATCAGCTAAACAATTCATCCAAAGTAAGTCTAAGATGAGTAATTTTTTTTTAATCTTAAAGAATAAATAAGAATGTCTCTTGTAAAATCTCAGTTTCTCAAAATAGTAACCACACATGACTGGCTATCAGATGCCAAACTTCAAGGCTTTGCACATTACTTAGATCTCTACCAAGGCTCCATCCTCACATGGTACAAAATATCAAGTCAGTATCCCACGCAAGATACAGCTGTCAAGGTTCACAGTGGATCTGTTAGCAAAGGTGGTGAAGCTTTTAGTGTGAAGACAAAATAAGAGCCAGAATTCACTTCTTCTGCTTGTTTCTTCCTGCCCTCAATGTAGCTGGAAGACTGAGCAGGATCATACGGGGTTCAAGAAAGCCACAGCCCTCTTGAAAGTGTGGAAGTTACCTTATAAGACAGAGGAGGGCGGACACATCCTCAGAGCTCACCAGGTGAGCTGACTATCACTGGGGCTTGTATGTTTAGTGGAGGCTTCTTGCCAAGATCTGGTTCTCTTTGCTGGAGGTGTCCTCGATTGTATCCTCCCTCTTCACCTACTCAGCCCTTCTGGACGTTCAGATGTCTGCCTGCAGGTGGCTGCTTCTAGGAGTCCTTCTCCCGTGGACCTTAGATCAGCTCCCATCATCACATGCCTGCCTTTTCATGCTAAGAATTTTACATGTGTATTTTATTAAATTCTTTATGATTGAATGATTATTTTTATTAAGGTTTGGGGAAATGGCCAAAAAAAATGGGCAGGGGAAATGGCCACTTTTGTTTTATTGTGTCTCTGGTTATTAGCAGAGTTCCTAGCACAAAGTAGGTATTAAGAAATTCTTTTCAAATGTGTACTTGTCAGGACAGGATAGAGTCAGTTGACATGCAACATGCCCCGTTCATACCAAATGGGTGATTCTAAGATACACGTGTTTATTTTAACATTGTTTATTGTTAGAAGTTTATTTTAATATTGCTTATTGAATGAGCTTGATGCTTTCTAGGCTATATTACTCCTTCTAAAATTAACGTATTTCTATACCTTGATTTAACCTTTATCTTTTATTTTTCTTTCAGTGGCATTTAGTTTTTTAAGTTTTTCTGTTTTGTTTCTGCATGATTATAAATTTATTTTTTAAATCAATGCCATTTTGTTGTCACTCAATATTAAAATATTGTTTTTCACTTCTGAATAAATATCTTGCCTTTAATTCTGTAATAGTCAAGGTGATCGTCTGCATCAGGAATTAATGTTTTGGTGGGAACTAGCAAGTGTTATTCTGCTCCTCTCCACCCCTAGGTCTTTACTTCAATTAGTATAATATGCTCATTAAATTAAAACATCTATTATGGTGCCAGCATTCACATAACAGACAGAAAAATGTCTCATATGGGTCAATTGGAATCATTTTGCTAAATTAACATTGTAGCCTTTTATAAGAGGGTCTTAGTAGATACATTTATTAACGGAGATAGGGCACAAACTGAAATGAGGTTTTTAATGCTCTGAATACTCTGAGTAGATTTTAATTTGACAAATCTGTGTGGATAGCATCTGAGTTTTCAAAATATGCCCGACTTCTGTATCCATATAGCCATTTGCCAATTTGTACAGTATTAAGGATCATGCCTATACACCTGGCTGAGTACCTAATCAGGCACAGGAACAAGCTTATGGTGAATTGAGAAATGAATGCTACCTGGTATTATTTACCTGAATTTCTTACACGTTCTCTACATCTTTGGGGTCAAAGATATCCTTGAATAAAAGGATATATAAATATATGTGTCCTACTGAAATGTATATGCTGAGACCTAACTCCTTGATGATGGCTTTAAGAAGTGGGATCTTTGGAAGGTATTAGGTCATCCTTTGGGAAGTGATTATGTTAACCCTCAGTGCCATTGCAAAAGAGGCCCAGAAGAGCTCTTCATCTCTCCACCATGCAAGGACACAGCTAGAAGCTGCTGTCTGTGGTGTACAGGCCTTCTTCAGTGATCTGCCAGTGATCTAATCTTGGATTTCCCATGCTCCAGAACTATGAGTAATAAATTTCTACTGTTTATCAATTACCTTGTTCAAGATATATTAGGATAGCATCAAAGACACGAAGATAGCCTCTGATCTACCTTTCACAGATATCTTGGTTCTTTATGATGCCACCATTACCCAAGGTAACTGGTTCCACTTTGCACTGATCAACACATTCTCTCGTCAGCTCACTGGTCAAGCGTCAGTAACAGAAATACATCTAGTTAATGATAGCTAACTACCACCTGTACTCCCACTCCTGCCAGACTTTAGTACCAGGTGTGTGTCCTTGAACAAGTTCTGTGCTCTGTTAGCCCAGCTTTCCCAACTTTAAAGCCTGCCCTGACTCACTTAATCATTATTAATATTTAATGTACTTATATGACACATTTTTATAAAATAAAAGCATATGATAAATATAGGATTTCACACGTGCTGTCACCAATATTCACTTGCAATCACTAGTTGGATTGCAATCACTAGAACCTCTTGAGACCACCTGACTGAGTGTAGACCTCCCTCCCTGATAATTCCCAGTTGATTATCCTTCCCCCAAGCGCTACTTGAGTTGTGTTATTCACCAATGCAGAACTTTCTATCATGCTCTGTAGCCTAACAAGTGAGTTTAAATCCCACATTCTAATAATCCAGGTCCCTATGTAGCCTTATTGCCTTGTATCTAAAGGATGACAACACCTTGACACAAAGGGTGAAGGTAGTCATTAGGATCAAGTGGGCTAATTTCACAATTGGCATTTCTTAATACATACTTTTCTGTTTTGATGACTTTTGCTCATCTTTTGCTGGTCACTTTCCCAATAATGAACTGTGGGGGGGACCTGGGAATATATCCAGAAAGTCTGGTGAAAGATTATCTGAGAACAGAAAACAGCACCTTATTCAAGAGTTCCTCATTCCTACCACACAGTGAGATTTTACTATATAAATTTAAAATGACTCCATGAAGCTTTTTAAGCAAAACCAATGTTTCACACATGGCAACCAATATGAATGAACTTAAATGACCAGTGAGAAACTGAAAGAGGTGCACCAAGACCTCCTGAGGACATTGGTTGAGGGAGAAACCTCCTTCCCCATATAGGTGGACAGTACTCAGCATAGATGCACCCAGGAGAGTGTGCCAAGTTCTTACCTAGAGACCAAAACTGAAGGAAAGCAACCATGCTTCACCAGACAGGGAACTTTAGCTACAAACAGGAAAGTCTACACCTCTACCTAGGCTGGGAGACACCTGCAGTCAGAGAGGAAATGATCTTAAAATAATCAAGAATGCTCACCACTAGCACTTTAACCATCTGACTTCCTCTTAGTGGTCCATCAGCAGAAGATGTCCACTCACTCAAATACAGAATCTTACAAGAGATCAACTTTACCCTTCCTGGATATGAAAGGGCTTTAATTGTTCATCCTCACCACACAATTTATTAAAGATCTGCTATCTATCAAACACTATACTAGGTACTAAAGATGTGATCAAAAGCAAAGTATGTTTTGGAAAAGAAATAGTCCATCTCTCCACAGGAACAAAGCACAACAGTAACACATATATTTATAATAGTTTTTTTGTCAGAAAAAGAAAAAAAAAGAAACGCTCTAAATTTTCATAGCAATTAGCAAATTGCTTTATATTTTTCCACTTTATTCTTTGATTAATATTATTAAATGTCAAAAACTAAAAATAACTGTACCAGGGTAAAATAGAGGAGACAGATGAGGGAGTTTTTATAATGGGGAGAACAGGATATTGGAACTTTCCATGAAACTGTCAGATAAAGATGCTCACATTTATTGTGTGATTACATTTAGAAATCATTCTCCAAATGACAAAATTATAGAGATGAAAAACAAAGTAGTGGTCCTCAGGGGTTAGAAATGGTGGGGATTGGGGTGGGGGATGACTGTAGGAATAGCCCAAAGGAGATCTTTGAGGTGATGGAATAGCTGGTGCCTTGAGATGGGTTCTACATGAATCTGCATACAGTATGCAAAAACTAGTTTCTCAGTTTACATTCTTCTTATGTCAATATCAAATTACTGGAGTTGATATCTACTACAGTTACATAAGATGTAGGCATCAGGGAACCTAGATGAAAGGTACCTGGGACTTCTCTCTACTATCTTTGCAACTTCCTGTGAATCTATAATTATTTCAAAATTGATTTTTTTTTTAAAAAAAGGAAACAAGCATCAAGCACTGGGGACTTTCCATGAAACCCTCAGTTAAAATATTTGTATAGAAAACAAATACACTTTTAAATGGCTCCAGAGGTAGCTCCGTCACTTCAGTTCTAACCAGGGAAAGCATAACTGGCTCCTATAATTATACTAGTTGCCTGGTCGACTAGTTGGTGTTATGTGATTGGGTAACATGAGACCAGAGCTAATATTTAGAAAGGAAAGAAAAAACCCTGAAACCAGCCAGCTAACATCTATCTAAAGATTATGTTGCTCCTAATTTATATCATGTGGCTTCTGGTTATTATCTTAGGTTAGAATGAGAAATATCTCAATTAAAAATTCAAACACTTTTCCTCAGGAATTGCTGAAAGCAGTATCATTAGAGTCATACAAATTATAATCGATACAAAAAGTTTAAGATACGTAGTGATTTTTCATGTTAATGGACTAAAGTACCTCTTGAGTCTTTCTTATCATCAGTGTCTACAGTTATATTATTTCTGTTGAGGTAAAATTATCTTTATAATGTCATTACCTGGGTCTCCTGTGTATAAGGATAATGGAAAGTGCTTCCAGACTTTGCAAATGCATTATGTTCTGAAGGAATTTTCACTTTTTTTAGCTTATACAAGTTTTTAATGGGAACATTTATAAAAAACTAAAAGAATCACTCAAGATGATTTTCTACTCATAATGACAACAAATTTTATAAAATTACAGATTTTGCAAGACATTACTATACATCGTGTTTTGCATTAAGATACTAGACATTCTGATTCATTTTAAATGTTCATGTTTATATACACATTGGTTATCTATGATCAGAAAATCAGAATGCCAGGATGATAAAATACGTCATGGAATAAAATATTTAGTGCACTCCGCAAAACATTATACCTGGTACATTTCAACTTCAAGTAATTATAGAGTGGCTCTATCCTGTAATATACTAGCACAATTCTGCACTAACTACAGGACATAGTATGTAGATCCATTTTCATGAGCCACAGCCCTTCAGAACCAACCTCTAATAGCTTCCATAAGTGAAAATTTAGTATGCAAGAAAAGAAATACAACAGTGCCTCTAATATTAGGGCTACTTGGAGCATGTGGGTGTGGGAAGCCAACGGAAAGAATTGAAAGGCTTCATTCTAGCCCCAGGACCAAGCCACATTCTCCAACATGTTTAAAAAACACCTTTTATATTTTGAAGTTAAAAGATGAAAAAAATTAATACTATGCTTCCTCACCATGACATTCTGGAGTGGCTATTGTTCCTATAGGTTAAAACACTAGAAAAGTAGAAATGTCAGTCAATTACTAGAATTAGCTCTCAAGTCCCTAACTAAACCCTCCTCCTTAAGTATAATCGCATACATGTAATTTGACAATATCTTTGAGTCATTTGAAACGTAATAAAATAGAAACATAATAAAATATATTAGATAAACACTTCAAGTTATGTATTAGTCCATTTGTGTTGCTATAAAAAAAAAGTGCCTAGGGTTTTGTAACTTATAAAATAAGGAGATTTAGTTGGCTAGCTATTCTGAAGGCTGGAAGATTCAAAGAGAATGGTACTAATATCTGGAGGCAGCCCCCTGCTATGATATCACACACTGAGAGAGTAACAGGGAGCCCATCTACACACAAATGGGTCTAAGCGTGTTTGGGTGACCTAGCTTTATAGTAACCCATCACATGAGACCAGTATTAAGCCCTTCTGAGTGGTGCCCCATGCCCACTAGACCCTACCTCTTAGTGGTTCTACCATAACTGCATAATACTACCACACTTGAGACAAAGTTTTTAGCACATGAATTTTGGTGAACATATTCAAACCATATCCAAGTCATAACACACTTTATTGTATTTAAACTCTTCCAAAAATGGTAATGCCTATGTATAACACAGGGAGAAGCTTTTCATTAATCGAGCCATTTTATTAGAACATCCCATACCTAGACTAGTACACAAAATTCTTTTTATAGTCGACAAAAGAAGTAACATATTTATGACGTACAACATGATGTTTTCATGTATGTATTGTGTTTACTCAGATTTTTGTAACTTTGATGAAAATACCTGACAAAAAACACTTAGAGGAGGGAATGCTTACTTGACTCACGGTTTTAGAGGGTCCATCATGATCAACCAACTCCCTTGCTCTGGGCCTGAGGTGAAACAGAACATCGTAAAGGAAGAAAATGGTGGAGAAAAGTTTCCAAGCTTCTGGCAGCCAGGAAGCAGAGAGAGAGAGAAAGAGAGGATAAGATATAGTCCCCAAGAGCACACCCCCCAGTGACTTACCATCTGTAACTGCACTCCCTGCCTATAGTTACCATCCAATAGTTTATTCAAATTATTAATCCATAAAATGGATTAATCTACTGATGAAGTTACAGTTCTCATAATCCTGTCTTTTCCTAAGAACTCTAGCTCTGAACTTTGTCTCATTGGGGACCATGCTTTCAAAACATGAGCTTTTTCAGGGGGACATTCTAGATCTAAACCATAAGTATACATTGTAGAATAACTAAATCAAGCTAATTAATGTAACTATGATCTCATACATTTATCAGTCTTTGTGGTGAGAAGAAAATATGCTCTCAACAAATTTCAAGTATATCATGGCTTGTTCTTAACCATAATCACTATGTTGTACAAGGAAAAAAAATTAAACAGATGTCAAATCAATAAATTCCATTAAGTGGTATGCTTTTGTCTATGTCACACCAGTGGAGAAATAGAAAAATAAAATGTGCCACATAACATGATAGATTTCTTCAGGAAAATTAAAAAATAAAAATATCTATATCAACATGAGTATAACCCCAACATAAAAATACATACATAGTGCATATTTCAGAATAAATTAAAATGTGTATAATTTGTATAAAGTTTTAAATTACACCAAAATAATATTTTACACTGTTTATGAATACTATATTTGTGTAAGCAATGAAAAAACAAACCAGAAGGATAAATGTTAAAATTATGATGAACGTGTCCTTAAGAGAAAAAGAATAAGTAAGAGATGGTGGGTTTAAGGGCATTTCAGATTTATTTCTAATGTCATTATCTATTTTAGCAACTTAAAACATGTAGCAAATTTTTTTAAAAAAAATCAAAATTTAATGACAGGTTCATCAAAAAATGCAAAGGTTATCTTTTTTAATTTGGGGGGTTTGATTGACATAATGTTTGTACAGTATGATATATTCATGAGGTACAATGTGTTTTGATTCGTGTATGTATTGGGTAGTGATTAGCATATCCATCACCTTAAACTTTTATTATTTTTTACATTAAGTACAAACTTCTGTCTTCTAACTATTCTGAGGTATTGTTTATCAATCACCCTGCTGTGCCATAGAGCACCAGAACTTATTCCTCCAATCGAATGATAACACTGAACCCCTTGGCCAGACTGTCCCTAGTCTCCCCAGGACCTAGCAATAAGTTTCTTTTACTTGGGCACCTGGCATCTCATCTGAGTACTTATAAACCAAAAAAGAAACAATATGCTTTATAAACTATACAGATAAATAAAGATTGCTCTGAGTCTACATTTTTCATGAGAACACAGACTAAGTGGACAGAATTGGAAGTATGTGAAGTGATTTCTTACTATAGTTATTTCTACTATTCTTTTCGTACTCTTAAAATGAGTCATTAAAACTGTCTGGATAGATGGAATTCCTATTACTAAACTTCTACAAGTAAGTAAAAAATGAATGTGTGGTCTAGTAAAATGGAAACTGGTGAATCTGCCCCTCCCTCTATTCCCAGGGAAGACCGAAGCTGAATCCAAGGTATTGCATAGCTCATCACCCCCCTTTGAAGTCACAGGTGGAGAGTCACAACTGGAATTTCATTTCCTCCTACCTTGAGAGCAGACTCGGGAGAACTACAGTGCTACAGGGTAAAGAGCAACTCATTTGGAAACAACTCACATCATGGTTTTCTACGTTGTAGAAATTTCTATGAGGTTATCTTCCAATCCACAGTTAACCCTAGACCCTGAGTCTAGATTGAACCATGAGTCCACAAGTTCTGTTTCAGGTTTGCCTGTGTCTTCATAATAAGCTCTTTCTATTTAGACTCCACAACTGATTTCCAGAAAATTCTTAGCTGATTTTCAAATCTTGAACAAAATGTATTCCATACAACTCATGTGCCATGTTTTTTGACTGTATTAGTATCCTCTGAAAATTGGTTGCATTTAAAACTTGTAGAAAAATTCTCTCCTTATCAAGTTATTTTGAAAAACATTGCACGCATGTTTTTCAAAATATTGCACACATTTAAGATGCCTAAATTGTGGCTGACTAATAAGCTAGATGTAGGGTAGAACCCACCTGACCACGCACAGCCCCAACTCTCCACAAGTGCCCTGCTTATCATCCTGTTTGCTCTAAATCTAGCCCTGGATATGACCCCATTCTGCAGTCTGACTCTATTAGCTCCACTTTTCATCATATGTCTTAGAGTCTTATATAAAAGAGAGAATCTAGAGATATATCAAAAGTATCTTTATCTCTGACTGAATATTTAATAAAACTGAAGGTGACATTATTCCTATCAAACATATTTATAAAACATACTGTGTATATGAAAATATTCTACACTCCTTTTATCCTGAAAGCATTTGATTGCCCTCAATGAAAGGACAAAGGTTTCTGAAACAACAAACCTCCTTGGCCATATATCCCTGTTCCTTAAAAAATAAATAAGATAAAGGTTTAGACTGCAGGAGTGTCTTGGGAAACTCAGCTGTCTGGAGAGGCATTACCGCAGGAATAGCACACATATAGACAGCACAGTCATACCCTTGGCAATGGTTCAGTTATGTGAGTTTCCAAAAGGCACATAGAGGCTCCCAGCTCAGACACTGGCTGCATCTCACTGCCACAAAGGCCATTCTTATGACTTCCAATTCTTCCTGCTTTTTAGAAGACTCCTCTAAACATGCACTATTTCTAGAACATCAAAAACTTTACCCTAAATTCTAAATATTTAATTGCCACTGTGGCAGATGCAGAAATGCCACACTTAGAGTCAGTATCAAGAAAGGACATGCTGCTCAGCTGTGAGCAGTGACCAGCTCCAGCTGTCAGCTTCTTCCCAGTCTGCTTCAGCTTCTGGCACACGGCCACACTCTGCAAGGGGGCGGTAGTCATGATCGTGTATTTTTCTCAGGACACTCCCAGTCAATGACCAAGGAAACAGAGGCATGAAGGAACCCACCTTTTTCTACAAGGGCTCCCCCAGTGGGCAGTCTTTGTTCTGGGGCTGTCCACTGGGCTGTCAGAGATCCTGTCAGATCTATGCAATCCCACTTTCTCCCCTTTCGTTCATAGTCATTGCTTCCAATAAATTTGTAATCCAAACTCTTAGTTTCTGCTTCTTGGAGAACTTAGCCTGGAACAGACACCGATGTGTCAGTTGGGATTTATGACAATGATGAGAAAACTGAGACCACACTAGGTTGGGTCATAAAACTGTCAGTGCAGGCAAGAAAGAAAGGACAGTCCAGAGGGCTGCTGTCATTGCCAGCAGCAGAAGGAAGATTCCATCTAGAATTTGGTGAGTGCCTACCATGTCCCAGGAACTTAACAAAAGTTATCATCCAGCTCTTATGATCATATTTTGAAATATATACTGCTATTCATATTTTTTTCACAAATATTTATTCACACATTCCTGTGTGACACAGGCTGTGCCGCAAAGTTACCTGGTTTGAAATATAAAAGAAAGAGGTAGATAGGTAGATTGGGATTTGAAGCAGAATCCATGAGTGATATGTATGTAGTATGGAGAAAGGTATCACCTATCAAACCCGAAAATTGAGAGTAGGCTTTCAAGAGGAATTGGCATCTGAGCTGACTCTTGAAGCATAAGAATAATGTGGCCTGGAATCAGATAGGTGGAAATAATGTGGCAATGCATCCCAGGAATTCCATGTGCTATTGAGAGAAGAACAGGGAGTTTAAATTCCAAGTCCCTTATTAAAGGTGAGACCAAGATTCAAATTCAGCTTTGACTTCAAAGATTAGGTTTATTCCGTTCCTACCAAAACGTCAGAGTGAAACTGGTAATCGCTGTATATAAACCACCTCTCCATCCTTCACCCATGGGTCTCCACCAGCCCCCACTGTTCTGATTTTTCAGGGCATGGTTCTCTAGTCCTGCTGTTCCCATTAGGAACAGAACACGGTGCAAACAAGCTGACAAGAGTAGCAGAGAGTTGTGAAGGTCTTTTTTGACTGCCGAAGCTCCCCTGATGGGAGTTGGCAGTACAAATACTTTCTGGGTTAGAAAATCACTCTTGTGAAAACCTCTAGAAGGTTACACCTCACCTCAGCTATGCCATTGCTCACTCTAAATATTGACCTACCCGAGAGTGAGGCAACAAAGAAGTGTTTTAGTTAGTGACTGAGTACTCTTTTAATACAATATTACAGTCTTCAGTGCTGCTAACAATTATTACTTTTGTTGTTTTGAAATGCTAATTTTAAATGATTGTTTAAATCTCGGAGAATAAAATATGTTTTGCCTTGCCAGAATAATGGAAATAGCTTTACGATTCAGTGTTTAGCTAATGCAAATTACCTCCTGAAGACTCACCCCCAAATGATGCAGAGAGGAATCCAAACAATTTTTATTAGGAAATGACAAGTTACTAGAATGTAAAATTAAGAAACTTACAGGAAAGCAACCTTCAGTGTAATAACTTATTTAGCAGCTGCTGGATTCTATTAGCTGTCATTTTGGCACTGGTTTCCAGGTGGGGCTTGATTAATCCTGACTCCTGCAAGGCACTAATTCATCATTAACCCAGTAAATAAATATTTTTACATCTTCAATTTCAGTACCTAAATCAACCAGAAAGAAATTAGTCTGTTTACTTGTGGATGAAAGATTGCCTTTGTAGAACTAAAGAGGGTTGTTGACCAGGAAAGAATTCATACCAGGTCAGGAGCATCGCATGGGAATGGGTCTCAAGACAGGAATCAGAGGTCACAGCCCTGAGAGGTCCTGGGAAGAAACTGGACAGAGCTCCGAGTATCCGGGGAGGCTGACTGAGAACTCCAAGTAGGGACATGAGTTAATGAGGAGTCCTCATGAACAGGAGGGTGTTGATGTCATGCTAACTCAGGTGATATGGTATAAGTGGAAGGGCCTCCTGGCTAAGTGCTGGGCCCCATGTCAGTGGAATCAGGCTTGGAAAGGGCAAGCCAGTTTGCTACCAGCAAGATACTAGATGTCATCTGGGGCAATGGTGCTCAACTTGAGCATGTGTCAGGATGAACTGATCTGCTGGTTAAAAATGCAACTTCCCTGGACCAACCGCAATATTTCTGATTCAACAAGGCAGGGATGCAACCCATAAATTTGCATTTTCAAAATGCCCAGCAATTCCTATGCAGATTTCCTGATGAGAAAACATGGCCTAAACTACAATTATGAAATAAACAAATAAATAAGTTATCATCTATTTGGCAGGATGGACCATTACAACTATGGCTTAATGACCTAAACAGAAAGATAGAAGTTCAGGGTTACCTCTCTCCCTCTGGCTTTATTGTAGGTAAGTATAACTGTCATCATGTTGCCTCCAATTTTGAGAGGCTATTAAGTAATTGCTAAAACCATTCATATTCACATTTTACTAGTGAATAGTAAATAGAGAATAATAGGTTTTGTTGTGGCATATTTTCACATGCAAAAATTTACTTTAGCCTACCAACTGAGTGCTCAACAGGCAGTTAGTTGTGTTACAGAAGATAGGGTACTGGTAATAATGGCAAAAATTGGATCCACTTCCCAGTTCCATTTCCGGCTGAACTTTTATATTAACATGTTACTAATGCCTCAGCCTCTCGATTTGCTTGAGTAAAAATAATAATACCTCTGGAGAAAGATCATTATGAGGATCAAATGAGAAGAATAGACAATCCCTCAGCACAGTCCCTGGTACAAAGGAAAATCTTCATAATGTGTTGTGGCTGGATAAATGAACAAACACACATCCTGGTGGATGAGAAGCTTTTATGAAATTAAATGCATGCTAAAAATGTTGACAAACATATGAGGCATCGGTTTTCAAGTTAGTGACAAACATGTAAAACCGATTACTTTTGGTTATCTACCTATTTCCTTTATCCAATGTACTTTTATCCACTAGAATCAAAAGTGGGTCATCTTTTTTTTTTTTATTTTTCTCCTGCTTTACTTTGATTTCTTACACAGCTTTGGTGTAAATCATTCAAAAGACCATTTAAACCATAGACCAGCAGAGCCTAGCAGCCTTTGCATTCAGTGCTGTTGAACCGTACAGGAAAAATAATTCATTCATTTGGCTTTCATTTTGTATATCCTGCCCACGGTCTTTGGTACTTTTATTAATTTCTGGAGCATGGGCTGCGAGTGGCTCCACAGAAGTTGGTAATTACGTGGCGCTGTCTTCCATGTTAGCTCTTCGAATGGCTTCATTTATAGGCACAGCTGTCTCATCTTGACTTCTCTGGGAGCGCAGCAGAACTGGCATTTCCCGTCTCACAGCCCATTTATTTTCAGACACGTGTTGCAGCATACATTAAGTTCAATTTCTCTGGAGTTGTTATTGAGGTGTAGAACCATGCACAGCCGGATGGCATCGTGCCCTCCAAATGGGACAAAGATGAATAATGCAGACAAAAGGACAGGCGAGGGAAAAGGTAAATTTTCCAGTCTGTGACATCCGTCTCGTACCAGGGAGATTTCCAAACCTTGCCCAGGAAAAGAAGCTGCATGAATTAGAGATGGATAGCGCTTTTCTATTTATAAATAATTCCGCACATATCATTTGATATTCTACACTATGACATAGGTATTCTAATCGTCCCTAATTTAGAGATGAGGAAGCAGAAGCAAGACGAGGTTATGTAAATCACACAAAGTCACACAGTTGGCAAACTGTGCAGCAGGAGCTAGAAATCACTTTTTTTTTTTTTTGTCAAAATCAAATCCAAGATTCTTTCCAAAATGACAGAATTTCTCCACATTCACATGTGACTCTTCTAAGAGTCCTTAGAAGGCTGAGGGGAATGGGGATACATCCAGGGTAGATGCAGTTTTCCAGAGTCAACTTTGCATAACTGGATTCAAATAAACTCCCATCATCATGTTCTACTCAAGGGCATCCCCTGGGTACAACCTTATAAATGTATTGCCAGTCACAAACCACAGGAGGTTCGCTTTTTCAGGTGGTCACTACTGCTTGCTTTCCCCTGTTTAACCACAGACATCTGATGTCTGCCAAAGCACACAGTGCTGGGGATCCTTAGCTGACTTAAACATTCCTCTATCCTACTTGGGTGAATCCCCTTGGACCTGAATTCTGCGAACATCATTAGATTATAGCATTTATTTTTCACAGAGGAGCTGTTGCATACACTGGAGACTTTACTTAGTAGATAATAGAATCTAAGTAAATTTTAAATAATTTCCAGTTCAAACTGTTCCGCAGATCAAATATTCCACAAACATAATCATCTCCCCACAGGAAAAAGGATAGATTTATTTTTATTTTGCAGTTCATGCAAATGACATGTGCCTGCCAGAAAGAAGGTGTTTACATGAGGGACTATGTACTCCTCAACCTCCTGTAGGTCCCAGGAGGGACCTGTTTACTCCATCTTACTGCAGCCAACCAAGGTCTGGCTACAAATTAACCACAGTCGTCTCTGTCCTCAGCTGGGAATCCTTTCCTGAACATTTGATTAAGTGCCTTAGATACATTTCCCAGGCTAAGAAAAATGCTAAATATGCTAGATACAATGAGCTCAAGCTGGAGACAAAACATCAGAGGAAACCTCCAAACATATATGGAAACACAGCTAATGCTAACAGGTGTAGGAAGAAAGCTTCTCCACCTCCTGCTTGTACTGGTGACCTTGCATGCCACCTCTGTCCACAGAGGTCTTGTTCTTCTCCCTCCCAGTCTCTCTTCTACCCACTTCTGCTTCCAACTTGCTTCCTACTGACTCTTCCAGAGAGACTTGCTAATGGTCAGAAATAGAGATGTTTGTGGGTACATTCTACTAAGTGCTTTGAATTTTTTGCGATGTTTTTATTTTTAGTTGATACATAATTGTACATGTTTTGGGGTATGGTGTGATTTTTAGGTACATCTATAGAATATATAATTCATTTAGCATTTCCATCACCTCAAACACTTATCATTTCCTTGTATTGGGAATATTCAAAATCCTTTCCTCTAGCTATTTAAAGATATATAAAAATTGTTAAACTATCCTTATAAATATTGAAATGTTCCTTAAAAGCATCTGTGAGAACTCTGCTTTTTCTTCCTACTTCCTGGATTCACGTCCTGTGTAATACCCAGGAAAAGCCTGACAGCCTAACCCTCCAGAATCTGTTCAGGTTCCCACCCCCACGCTATCTCCTTTAGAGCACTCAGCTGAATGGTATTAGATCCAGGAGGGAAGGGGTCCTTCCTCAGGTTTACCTAATGAGCCTGCATTGACAGAGATTAATAAGTTGACACTCCACTGTTGATGGAATGTGTATTCTGCCTCTTTTTGGTCACTGATCCTTGAGTTTGTTATTTCCTTCATCAGATACGCATCAGGGAGAAGTTCTAAATGACAAAAGCTGTGTCCCTCTTTCTGGGGACTCCAATTAGTACCTTCAAAACAGGCACCAAACCAATAGCCTTCCACATAATCACCATACTTAATTCTACTCCGTCAGTGGGCCAACTGCTAATGTGAAAACTGAAGTAAACTAAATAGATAATGAATGATGGCAGATTGCTGGAGGATACTGAAAGGCAATTCACCTGTATCCTGAGAACAGCCTCTCAATTTCCCCATCATGATGGCTATTACCTCTGCCACTTTCTCTCCAGTGTTATTGTTGTTGTTGTTGTTTTTTCCATCAAAATTTGCTCACAGGATGTTTCAGGTTTGTCTTAGCCTGTCATCCCCAAATGCAGATCCTGTGGCAAAGTCTTTGGTGCAGTGTTTTATTTGGGAAGTGACTCTCCTCGGGAAGAGGACTGAGGGCAGAGGAAGTAAAGAAAGGAAGGCCATTTGATACAAGAAGGCTTTCTATCGAGTGATGCTTTGTGTTTGATCTCCTGAGACCCTTTGGGGACTCTTATGAAATGTGCCTCTGAAGTACCTGCCTGAGAAAAGAAAGCAGAAAGCATTCATCAATTGATTCCCATCCTCCATTGGGCAAGTGTTCCCTGGGACATTACGTCACCAACAGGGAGGTTATACATTTAGGATAAGGGAATCCCTTGGCAGGAAGTCAAGAGGTGCAATGAAGGGACAAGGTGAAGACTCTGCCAGACTCTGGCATCTGTGCAGAGCTAGTCGAGTCCTGCATAGAACTGGATGTAGCAGAAGTAGATGGAATAAAAGATGGTACTATGTCCAGAACAGTCCTCCTCTAAGATGATACAGTTCCTGGCATCCTTCACTTTAAGTCCAATATGTTACAGAGTGCCCTTCATGCTATGACCAGCCCTAATGTCTACAAGGATTGATGGGCCAGTCCCTGCTGCCACAGCCAACTCGAGACCATAACGGAAATCCACCATCAATCTCCTTCACCATCCATTTTCAATTTACCTTGGCAAGCTTATTGGCAGCTATAGGTGGCTTTTCTGGTTGGGTGATTTAGACCTTGGTCCTTTAGAAATCTTAGTCTCTATTTGTCTTGTCCTCCTTAGGCTAGGATTGCTAAATTGCCTACTTAGAGTTGTCACTGATCATGGAAGCACCCAAAGACACACAAGCGAAATCCCAAATTCCAGAAATACTTCTCCCTGATCTCATTACACAGACCCTAGGGATGGCTAGATTCAGTTCCCCATCAGGACAGCACGTTCTCTCTTTGCCTGCCGGTTGTCTGATATAAGGATCCGGCATGACCAGGGACAGTGTGGTTGCATTCAGTGGAACTGTTATTGGACTCCGTATTGATGTGCTATGCATGAGAACTAGACTTTCTATTCTGGAGAGCCTAAGATTATGAAGACTCCCCCTAAATGAGTCACTAGGAGCAATAGTGAGAAAAAAAAAAAAAAAAAAAAAACCTACTTCTATGCCTTGATTCCCAGACCCCTGCTTTCTAGCCATGGACAAATGGGAATTCTATTCAGTATTGGATATTTTCCTTTGAAAGTAGCATCTAAGATAGAAGATCACATAACATGTCCAGAATTTTTTCATCACCCCAAACTGAAACTCTGTAACGATTAAATAACTTCCGTTATATTTTCCCCAATGTCCCTGGTAGATACACACACACACACACACACACACACACACACACACACTACTTTCCATCTCTATGAATTTGACTAGTCTAGGTGCTTCATATAAGTATAATCATGCAACATTTGTCTTTCTTTATCTGGCTTCCATTAAACATAGTATTGGAAATTCTAGGCAAAATAGAAAGGGGAATAAAAGGCAGCCAAATGGAAAGAAAGAATAAAATTTATCTCTTTACAAATGACACGATCTTGTATTTAGACAACCCTAAAGATTACACACACACACACACACACAAATTGGTAACGGTTGTGTTCCAATGTGAATGCACTTAATGCTACTGAATTAAACACTAAAAATTGGTGAAGGAAGCAGGTCCCTGGGGATGTGTCTTTGAAAGATATGTCTATCCCTAGCTACCTCCTTCCTCCCTCTCTCTCTCTCTCTCTCTCTCTCTCTCTCTCTCTCTCTCCTCTTCAGTCCCATGTGATGAGAATTTTGCTCTACCTTGTGCTCCCCACCATGATGTTGTTCCTCACTGCAAACCTCTGAAGCCATGAGCCAAAATAAATCTCTTGTCCTTTGCATTGATTTTCTCAAGCATTTTGTCACAAAGCTGACTTTCAAAGTAAGCTTTTACATAACATATTTTAATTATACCTATTTCTTATAATTATGTCAATTCAAATAGTTATATGTATTTTTCAGTCTTCTGTCTTAGATCAAACCACAATTTAAAAAGAAAAACTGCTTTTGATTTTCTTTACTGCTAGGAATTGAGCCAGACCAATAGCCAAAAGCCAGGGTCAGAAGTTTTGAGACCAAATGCAGCCCAGCAGCTCTGTTAAGGATACCACCTGATACACTCAGGGCTGCAGTATAATCCACAATATAACCTCATCAGTTCAGGAGGAGGAAAGAGCATTTTAACTCAAAGAGTCAGGAAAATAATTATGGAAGTGTCATAGGATAGGGACCTTGAGGACAGTAGGAATTTCCACATAAGAGGATGGGGAGGAGGTTATTTCAGGCTTCTGACTGCAGGAACAAAGACATTGTTTCTTCTGCCTAAGGAATATTGAAATCGTTATCCAGTTATATTCGGGACCTACTCTGAATAGTTACTAAGGTAATTTCCATGTTATGATTGTTGCCAAACTGAGAAGAAGCAAAGTCCCTCAACTACAGTAAATATTTGGTATCTGGACAGAAAGAGTTACCCAATGAAATCGGGGGCCTCCCCTGCTCCCACTTAGCCCTTCTGGAAGTACTTGCCCAGCTTCTCAAGCTCATCAAATGGGATTAAAAAAAACCTTAGATTTCCAAATCCACCAGGTTATTGGAACAAAAGTAACTATAAAATTGAAATCCTCTTAAGGATTTCGACACCTGGAATTAAAGATATTTATTACAAAATAGAGTTGGAAATTAAAATATATGCATATTTATCCAATTATTACTAACCTATATTTCATATAGATAGTCCTTTACAGCAGCTCCAATTCCCTATGTTTTTCCCTCGTGTTTTCATTTTTTCATACTTTTTAAAATCTATCTTCTTTGCCTAAGATCAAGTACAAGATATACCCAAAGCCTTTTAGTGTTCACATACAAGGTCACCGGGTGTCCTTGTAGCATCTTTGCCAGTAGCCTTATCCGGAGTGCACTCTTTTACACCTCCTTTTATAAGCAGCCTTATTCTTTCACAGTGTAGAAATGAAGAATCTACAGGATAACCTCATCAGATTTCTCACACAGACCCAAGTCACAAAGCACTGACTCAATGTCATTCTCTTGGCATCTGCAGAGTAAAATGGTGAGCTGCAGCCTGCTCTGACTTTGTCAGCTCCTTAGTAAATTACATTCAAGGATAAAGAGGACGATGCTGCCTGCTGATAAACCATGTTCTTTATTCTCCCTTTTCTGCAATGTGGTGAATAACACCACAGAGCATGTCATTATATACCTTACATAACAAACATATAATTACAACACACAAAGCCAAAAAAAATGAGCTACAAAGAATTTCATTTCCCAACCGAAAATGGAAAGATGTTTCTGAACAGTGAACACAGGTTTTAGACTCTAAAATCTTTTAGCAGCACGTTGTTTTTGAACACCTGAACTAGATGTCAATTGTGCTAGTTACATGTGCATTTCAGCCTTCTGTCTTGCATTTAAACACAAGTCTCAATGAACATGAGGATATTATGAAAGAGGAATATTTTTACTTTTAAAATTCTGTATATGTAAAGCACCAAGTTTGTCTCTTTGCAGAAAACTTCTAGAGTATTATTATCTCCACATTATGACAGAAACTGAGAGGTACTAATAAACTTACTCAAGGTCAACCTCTAAGGAGCTGAAACCACATTCATACGACATCTGTTTGAATCCAGTAGCCTTTGACTCTTCAAATTTCAGCACACAGCCTTTCGTTGAATTTTGATGTGTAAAAATTACCATTAGAACTTTTAACTTTGTGACAGCAAAAATTCAAGTTTTCCATAAGAATAAATTTAGAATATGCAGTATGCATTAACAGTATGCCTATAAATCTATGCTCTGAAACTTGCTTATTAAATACTACAATAATATTTTATAGTAACTTGACCTCCTAAAGTTTAGATTTTCAGTAAACTTTTAAAAAAAATAACAATCAATCTAAGAACAAAAGGATATTTAATGAAGTTAATTCTGAATATTTACTAATATGATACTATAAGTATTTTTCTCCTCTATAATTTTTTTCATATTGTATGTCTTTTAAGAATGTTAGCACTAGCTCTTTTTAAAGGACTTAAACTATATATAGTTTAAAATATATATATATTTTTTAAACCAATAAAATAGTGAAACTCAAGGAAAATTAGGTGGAGAAATTAGCAAGATAAAATAAGAAAGCATCAAGAAGCTTACAAGAATGGAGTTCTTCTGCCACCTTGTGGCTGTTCCATGTCATACCCAGAGTTACTTTAAAACCTACGGGGAAATTTTTGTCTTTATTTTTTAAGAAATGTTTTAAAATATATCTATTTCAAAAAGATAGGATATTCACTCTGTGCTTTCTAAATACAAATGCCCAATATGGTCACCTACCGACGTTCGTGGGACCCACCCTTGTGTATTTTGTTTCTGTATGTGTTGGAAAGGTCTGAGATATTTTACCCAATTATTGATAACAATGCACTGATGGATAATGATGTACCTAGCTGATTCTAGATTGGACTGTCAAGGCTAGTAAGCTTTTCATAAACCACCACAGTCCTCTGCTTTCCGGGATAACAGTTGTGCCTTTCTTCAGTGGAGTTTGGCCACATGACTGAGCTCAGACCAATGGAATCTGGTCCCCGTCTTTATTGAGTATGGTAGTTTCCATTTTCTTTTTTCTGGGATATCTTGGCTAATTTCAGTATTGGCATTAATCTCTTTCTTGAAACTTGGTCTTCTCTTGGGTGTGGGTTTTCTCTCCTTGTTTTCCTCCTGCAGAACAAATGACATCCTCAAAATAACAGTGGAAAACCTCACTGCACCCTAGCCAAGCTGACCTCTCCGCTGCTCCAACACTAACTTTCTCCCTAACATCCTTGAACAACCCATTGTCTTCAGCTGAAATGCTTGTGTCTCTGAAACCCACATGGGACCGGTGCCAGCTTTTTTAAGGACTTATTCAATTATTTTTTTCTCACCGAACACCATATTTATAAATGCAACATCCTTTAGAACTCCTTATTCTTCTTATCTTTCTTTGATTTTCATCCATGGCATTATAATATTCTAACATACTACATAATTTCTTATGTTGATCTGTCTTTTTTTCCATAGTATATAAAATCCATGAGCATGGGGACTTTTGTTTACTTCACTGCTTTGTGCTCAGAAACAGAACAGTGACTGACACATTGTAGGTGTTTGAAAAATATTTTTCCAATGCTTATATGAAAGAATAAGTGAATGAATAAGTTATGACCCATTCTGTCAATAAATAAACACATGGGACACTGTTCAGCCTCACAAGTGTTCAAACAAATCAACACAAAAGACAATATTTTTCTATTAAACAGTCATTTATATTGATGTTTCAATAGAATTCCTAAACCAAATGAGGATGCATTGAGTTACATACTCATACATTTTTGTTAAATTGATAGCTAATTTCAAGTCAATGTATAGAGTCATAAAAACTTCATAAACTTTGACATAGTAATCCAAATTTTGGAAATGTACTATAGCATACACACAAAAAATAAAACCCAGTCATATCGACTGCATTCATTCAGCATCACTAATAATGATAAAGAACTAAAAAAACTGAACATTTAATGAGAAAATAATTAATTAATTTATGCTAATTCTATGCAATGAACTATTTTACAGCTATTATAATCATAAGGATGGTGCTAAAATCTGAAAAAAAAATTGTTTATATTAAATGCTATATCATTATAAAATTTAAAAGTCTGTCATTGTACAATTTTTATAATGCTTTTTGAAAAAAATTATAAGTGTGAAAAAATTATAATTATTATGTATATGTAATGAATTACATTTTACGTTTGTTTCTATTGCCCAAATGTTCATATACCACCATAGTTTCTAAAGATCCTCATTGTTGGAAAGAAAAAAATAATTGTCTTATTCCTAAGTGCTTAATGTTAGGTATAGTCCTAAAATGAATGTATTCTGATTTCCAAAAAGTGGTTATTACTTGCTATTATTATCAAAAACAATCTATTTCTATATGGAAATACTTTAGTTAGAATTCTTAGATTTAGAGTCTTTATTTAAATTCATCTGCATAAAATGAGCAACTTATTCAATAAGTTCAGGCTGAGTTTAACATTACTCAAGAACTGAAGTGTTCTCTTCATTTTTAAGTGTGCCTGCGTTGGTTCACCTAGTGACCTCTTGGTGTGTAGAGAGAGGATCATGTGCATCATCCTATCACATTTTAATAAATAGGAGCATTTATAATTGTCTCTCTTCTACATACATTATGCTTATCACTTCATAGCCTATTCCCCAGGAATTCATGGGGGGGTAAGGGACTCAGGCAAAAGAATTCAAGGCTTAGTGTCCTCTTCTTCAGGAATTGCCCCTACCCCTTGGTAATGGAACTGACCTTCAGCCTTCATCAAGTCTTGGTTTCCAGCTCCTCACTTGATCTCTCCTTTCCTACCAGCTCTCAGTCCCTCTTAGCTCTTAGCTTCTGTCTCATGTGACCTGATTTACTGTTGAGATAGATTTCCTCTCAGATGCCTTTGGCTGTGTTTGCATTTTGTTGAGTTTGGGTTTGAGCTGGGGCCTCATCCTACCCTTATTGGTCATTATCAGAGGTTAGTGCATGGCCTCCCATTTGCAAGACTGACACCCTGCCCCTTCTATCCTATACCTACAGCCCAGGAATTAACTTTAGGAGATATAACATTAGCTTCTAACATTAACTCCTTGCTTGGAAATGAAATCAAATCAACCATTCATTTATTCTCTTCCTTGTAAAATTAAAGAATCATATAACCAAAAAGCAAACCTCTTCCTATGGGTGCTCTGGTCTTCTTATATTAAAGTCCCTTCATGCAAGAACATCATGCTTCTTACCCCATGGACAGGCTTGGCACGTGACTTACTCTGGATAAAGTAATGTGATAGTGATGTGTTCTACCTTTAGCCGACAAGTTATCATGTAGTTCTTCTAATGAATTTTCCTGTTTCTGCCAAAAAACTAACAATGTTATAGAGAGCCATTGCTTCTTCAGTCTCCATCAAGGAATAAAGCAAAGCACTGGATTCCAGCACTAGAAACCCAAAAGAAAAAAATTATTATGTTGTTCTACACTACTAAGACTTTTGGAGTCATTTGTTACCACATATAATCCAACCAACACTGCCTGATATAACTGTGTCGCCAATCTAATAACATTTTAGGAGGCAGCGTGAGATAGCACGACCTCAAACAAGTTACCTAACTTCACTGTGCCCCATCTATAACATTGAACTAATATACAACTTCGTGAGCCTTTTGTGATAAATAAATGAATGAAACTGGCAAACTCTGGTATATAACATATCTGGTATATAACATATATATATATATATATATATATATATATATATATATAAAACATATATGTATCTGGTATATAACATATGCTTACTAAATTTTATCTGCTGTATATCTCTGCCTCAGACATGGGTTTTATCCTAATTCTGTGTAAATAGTGTCTAACAGAGAGTTGGATTTATTTGTTCCTCTATCAGGGTCAATTTTCCAAAGTTTTTAATTAGGCAACTACTTCTCTTTTGTAAGGACCTCTTATGTACCCACTTCCATTTACATTCTTTTACCATCATTTTTTTCTCTTTTTCTTCAAACCAGCAAAGATTTTATGACATAAATTTAAGCAGGATCCAAATACCTTCAAAACATTTATACTCTGAACAGACTTCATAGATTTCAATTTGTTCTTTGCCCTAAACCCATCTCCAAATAATTCACTTTAAGTACAAAAGTTTTTTGGGGGCTGGGGATGTGGCTCAGCGGTAGCGCGCTCGCCTGGCATGCGTGCGGCCCGGGTTCGATCCTCAGCACCACATACCAACAAAGATGTTGTGTCTGCCGAGAACTAAAAAATAAATATTAAAAATTCTCTCTCTCTCTCTCTCTCTCTCTCTCCTCTCTCACTCTCTCTTTAAAAAAAAAAATGTACAAAAGTTTTTGCTCAAAGGACATTCTAGGATGTAATATGTTCATTTTGTAAACATTTAGAAGTACCTGAACTGTCACAAGTTATAGGGTCACGAGCCTCAAGGAAAACTCTTTAGAAAACATCTTTCCTGCTATCATGTTATCAGGGTCGGGAATAATCTTCTCTTCTTGTTTCCCTACATGGACAACTATACACAAAGGCAACCTTTGTTTCTTAGAAATCCTATAATTGTGTGTCCTCAGTCCCTTTACATTCTTCTCTTCTACCCACACAAAGCTCTTTAATCATTTGCGAAGTGATTTTCAGTGTAACCCATTTTCCTGAATACTATAAACAGAAGACACATGCTTTAAATTATCAAAATCTCACTGATGTTTCCCTGCAATGAAATAAAATGGAAAGGTTTTCATTCGTTTTTTAAAGCAAAAGTGCTTATTTTCTTTTCTGTTGCTTTGTAGATACTGGGGTTTGGGGTTGTTCTTACTCCCTGATTTCTTAACTGATCCCCCACCCCAGACTTCATTCAGCTTTTCCCTCAATCTGATCCATTCTTTATTTTGTTGCCACCCACAATTGCCATCTTAGAACTTAAATGTGATCTTTATACTTTCTGAGGTAAAAATCTTCATACATTTCCCAATAGCAATAGAATAAAGACCCAGTTACTTGGATGATTCTATTCTCTAGCTCCTTTTTCCAAAGCTCCTCATGCTCCTGTGATACCAACTTCATCTTCTTCTTTATTTTCCGGCTAGTTTCAGCCCCCTCCTCCTTCTAGATCTGTTGTAGACTTGTAGAGGCTCCTCAACCATGTCCTCATCCCTCTACGCTTCTCTTCCTATATCTTACCGCAGAGATCTTGGCCACTTCACGTTGTCCCTGATGGCTACTCACTCTTTCTAGACCAGGGCTAGCCAACAGAAATATAATGTAAGCTGCAAATATGAGCCCCGTGTCTCATTTTACGTTTTCTAATAGCCACATTTAAAAAGTAAAAAAAAAGAGCTAATGAGATCAATTGTAATTATATATTTTAATTAACCCACTGTATCTAAAATATTATGATTTCAATGTATAATCAATATTGTAAAATTGAGATTTTTTTAGACTAGGTCTTCTAAATAAATATATACTTGACACTTAGAGTACATCTAAGATAGGATTCGCCAAATTTCTTTAATAAGAGTCCTCAATGGCCACATGTGGGGACCAAATCAATGGGAAGATGAGCTATGACTTGGTGTTGTGGTCAGAACATACCACATAGCTACAATATTAGTACATGCCCTTACCCAAAATATGCCTCTAGTGATCTGTTTAATACGTCGTCATTAATGCCTTGCCGGTGCTTCAGGTTGGCCAGATCTAAACAAAATAGATGTTCCTTCTTTTCCCTAGGGCCTCATAGGGGTACTAGCTTTGCTCCCTGATTTTCTTGAGCTATCTGTATCCCAAGAAGATATCTTCACTGTGGTTCTGTGACTTTTTTAACATTGAAGAAGCAGAAAGTACCTTTCAAGTCATCCTGTTCAATCCCCAGGATTTTTCTCTACCAAAGTACCCTTAACCTTTGGCTACAGTGTCTGAGTCTCCTAAGAGAGTAGACAAAATGTATATGCATGGGTTTTTCTGGAAGATCAGCCTTAGCATAAGCAACCCTTTTCTTTAAACAAGAGTTTAAACACCTTGACCCAGACCCACCTCTGCCTCATCTGTCTCCTGTAATAGCCACACCCAACATATTGCTAAATCCTAGGCATACAACCTTCCAGATAGCTCTGTGGCAAACCTATTTCTCCCATCCCACTCCCAGTAGCTTAGACCACACCCACATCTCTCTAAGTGCTTTAGCTATGAGATCAAATGGCTTCCGGGATCAATAGGACCTATATGTCACTAGGACAACAGTAACTATAGCTGAGTCACACATGAATATTCGTGACAGGGTCAGGTAGGCAGAAATGGTTAGGAAGTTGAATCAAAACCAAATCAATGGGAAGATGAGCTATGACTTAGTGTTGTGGTCAGAACATACCACATGTTGTCTGAGCGTCAGCTTTTGTCATTGTGACAGAATACCTGAGGAAATCAATTTAAAAGAGGAAAGATTTATTTTTTTTTTCTCTTGGGTTCTGATGTTTCCGTCCACTGTCACTTGGTGCTGATGATTCTGGACCTGTAGTGAAGAGGGGATTGTGAAGCTAAGTTGCTTACTTCATGGCAGTCAGAAAACAGAAAGAAAGGTGCTGGGGACAGATATACCCTTCAAGGACATTTCTCTACTGACCTACTTCCCCCAACTAGGCCCCATGTCCTAAATTCTCCACCCCCTTCCAGTAGTGCCACAGGCTAGCAACCAAATCTTTAGCATGTGGCCTTCGGGGGACATTTTAGACCCAAACCATAACATTGAGCCATGGAAGATGCCACGTTTGAGACACCACTGGAGTTCTCAGTTATAAATCTGTGTTCTGAGAAAAGACCGACTGTGGTTGTTCTGGGGGGATCCCCAATGTCACCCTGCCCAGACACCTGGAGCAGGCCTGCAGCTGGTGCTAGCCTCTTTGGCTGCCCTAGCCCATGCCAATGGATTTTGTTCCCATCAGCAAAAGCCCTTTCCTGGAATCCTTGAGTCACACTGGGGATCAGCTTAAGGAGACATCCTCCAGGTCTGAACAAGGGTTATTTCCTTCCAGAATCTGATGATTCCTCCCCCTCTCTGCCTTTTCCAGATCTGCTAACAGGTTTCTGGAAGCTGGACTTCAGGCTAAGAGATGATGTGGCCTCTGCGGACTACACTTTGTCTGGGTTTCGCTCCCATTGCATTCTGTGAACCTCTGCCATATGAAACATCCTCTTTTAAACCTACAGTGGCACTCCTCTTCTTAATTGTTCTTCTTAGTGTCCCATAGACAAGGAATAAAATCAAAACTCCCTAGCACTGAGTTCAAGGACCCCTTGGGATCTGCCCTCAAAACTACCTTTGAATTCAATCTTCCAGAGTTCTCTATCCATAACTAATACTCCAGAGGAGAAATATCAGAGCTTTTCATCCTCATATAGTCATTTGCACCAGGTTTCCAAAAGGACAATTTCAAAACTGCATAAAATCGATAGCATTAGGTAAGATCACTGGGCCCGGAAGCAGCCTCCCTGGCAGCCACAGCATGCTAATGAAGGCTAAGGGACTGGTCATGAATCATTTAAACTTCTGAAGTTGTCAGAACTGCTCAGGCCGTAGAAGTCCTGATTCTGATTCCCAAGCTCATTTATGACATCCTTCATCGGAGCTTCTTCACCTTCCACACAAACCCGACCAGCCAGGTGACAAGCTACCACTGCTCAGGCCAAACTGAAGCTGAAAAACGCCCTGGATTCCCATTAACGCTATTAGTTAACGCTGGCCTGATGTGAAGGCCTGTATTGACATCCTGCCATCTTCTCACTTCGACAAAAATTAAGCTGCCTAAAAAACTTGAGTATTTCACAAGTCAAAAGGCAGAACAAACCTCTGCTCTGTGTCCCACATGAAAAGGAGTTTGCCTCTTGAGATCAAACCCTTCAGCCACTGACTGTAAAACCCTATACCAATCCTATAACTAAAAGCATTAGATGTATTTCTCCCTCGCACTGCTCAGTAATCACAGTACAAATTGCTGTCTCATCATTAAAATCCTCATCTCTACTCACTGGTGAAACCAGAATAAAGTTTGAGAGACTATTAAGAATATTGAGTGACCCATGTTATTCATCAAAATGCCTGTCTAGAAAAAAAAAAGAAGCTCATTGCTAGAAGAAATAATGCATTGGTGTTCATACCTCCTCAGAGGGAAAATGTCCAAGGCTGCCAGGATTTAGAAGCCTCTCCTTGGCCTGACTCTCAGATCCCCTAAGCCTATAAGCCGGGACCATGCCTCCTCCATCCTTTTTGGGTCTACATCACGCAGTTGTAGCCAGAGTCCTTCAAAGTCAGTCTAGTGAAAATCTCCCGCCCTCAATATCTAGTTAGGTTCCTCATGCCCCAGGTGCTCAGGTGATATCTGATTACCCAGCCTGACATCAGCAGGAACCCTATCAAGTCAGTGTAACCAGGACCCCTTTGCCCCTGATGTCACCTTTTAGTAATGTCCCATCCATGGACACACTCTCCTTTTTCCCTGATTCAGCTATATTCAGAATGAAACCCATTTCGACAATGAAATCACTTTCCCTTGTTACAACAGGTCCTGAATAAAATCGGCTTCTGACAGATTCCATTTTTCTTTAACATTGCCAATAATCCATCTCCCAGAGCCTCCTGTTCAACGTGAAGGATTCACAGAGATCCTGAGAGGTCCTGGGAAACAAACTGGAGGCTGCTGATTTCTACACAAAACCTCTACTGAATTGAAATGGCATATACTTTCAAAAGCATGCTGTATGGTTTGACAGTGACATGTTTTTTTTTTTTTTAATTACTTAAGACCAACATACTCGTTTAAATCTGCGCTCAATATGACAGATGAAACGGTAATTCAGAATGTCCACGCTCTTTTCTACAAAGTAATAAGAACTCTTTTTAGCATGCAATAATATTACTGCTAAATGGCCTCTCTAAATTTTTACAAAATAAGGAAAAGAAAGGATATTAAGGAATAAGATTGGTCAAATTATGTTATGTGCATGCACAAATATGGAATAATGAATCTCACTATCGTATATAGTTATAATGAACCAATAAAAGAGAAAAAAATTCACAAAGTGAAATAATGGAGGGAGGGAGAAAGAAATGGAGAGAAGAAAGGGAGGAAAAGAAGAAAAAAGAAAAGTAGGAGAAAAAAAGATACAAGGATAAAAAGAGAGAGGAGAGAAAGGGCAAAATCACATGTTAATAATAAATACAATGCTTGGTTAATTATGTAGAAAATTAGATCAATTCATCATCATTTGTGGGCTTTTCCCTGTGCAATCAAAATACTAACTGATTTTGATTGTGTTAACCATGTCCATTGAAAAACTACTAACATCACTCTTTCCATAAATTTTTATTAATAAGCCCAGGGAAAATACAGGATTCTTTGAAAAGTTAAATAAATGCTTTCCAGATAAAGGATCGTAATTTGGAATTCATTGCATCTGTGCTTTTGATTCCAAAACACAATCAGAAAATGGGATCTTTGTTGCCGTCATACTATTTCAAGTGCTCTCAGGGAGGCAATCATGAGGTTCTCCGATTCTAAATTCAAACCCCATACTCCCGAGGGAGACCTGGAGTTCTCTGTTTGCTAATAAAGACGTAAGCACAATTTCTCCCACAGTCTTATTTCTTAACAACCACAGCAAAATGTGCCTAGTAGGTGTCCTAGTACTTCCTCAATGCTCCTCATTATGTTGAAAGCAATTATTGTCTGTGCTTTGAAATATTCCCCATGAACTACAGATGAGAGAGAGACTCTAATGAAAACAAAAACAAAACCAGTAACTATCAAAAAAGGACTACAAAAATTCAACTTACATATTAATATTTGTTTTGTGTATTAACAATATATTAATATTTGTATTTAATATTTGTTCACTTTTCAAAAAATCTGTATTTGTAGGAATTTGGAGGAAAAGTCAAAATGAGACTGTATACCAAGAGTTTGTTGAGTGTCACAGGGGGCGTTCTCATGGAAGTGGAGTTGGAGGGGGAGATGTTCATGAGGAACCAAAGCCTTTGAAAGGAAGGAAGAGCACTGTGCAGAAGTCACTGTGGTATGTAGGAGCCTCAAAGATGGTCCATGGGCCTTGCTTCTGCAAAAGGAAATATCCTAGGAGTGCTTTGGAGACATTGTATTTTAAAAGTTGGGATGGAACCTTAAAATGTCCCATCTCATTCAACTTTCTTAAGCAATATTTGTAAAAGTTTTTATCTAAAAAAAACCTTTTCAAAAGAAAGTTTTTTTTAAAGGAAACTTTTCATGCTAAGTGCAAATGAACCATGACTGTGGCAAAGATTCTCTGCTTGGCCAAGCTTTAGTGAGGTTCCTGAACCTTCCTTCTGCTAAGCCCATCTGTGCAGTTTTTTTGTAAAATCCAGTTTTAGCAGTAAACAACCCTGCTAAGTCAGTTGAGTAAAAATCCATGCCCTCCTCTCCCCAATAGCTGATTAGGCTCCTCTCCGAGGTGAGGTTTGCTTACCCTGGCCTGTCTTCAGCAAGAATCTTATTATCTCAGGTTAGCCAGAATCTGCCTAACTCTTTGGGGTTTTTTTAAGTGCTAGGGAATGAACCCAGGGCCTTTGGGCATGCTATGAGGTTACCTCCTAGTAATTTTCCATCCACCCTCTTCTTTGGCTATAGGTTCCACTTGTCCATGCTGTATTTGCAATTGAGCCTAATCTTACCTTCACAGCAAAATCCTCTTGCAGTGATTCCTTCACCTATTGCAATGATACTGAATAAAGTCTTCATTACCACATTTTACAGAGGGTCATTGAATAATTTTTTTTTCTTTAACAATTTATAGGAAAATTCACAAAAATACAGATGATCCTTGACTTACAATGGTTCAATTAAAGATTTGGGGACTTTATGGTAGTGTCAAAGCCATAAGTATTTGGTAGAAAATGTGCTGTGAATTTCGATCTTTTCCTAGACTACCAATATGTAGTAGTCTTTCCACATGCTGAACAGCAATGGCAAGCAGCAGCTCCCAGACAGTGAGAAACCACCAACATTCACCAGTGTACTGCTGTGTTGCTAAGCTAGGATGTATGTTCAGTAGGCTAGGTATATTCAACGCATTTTCAACCTGTGATGGATTTCTGGGCTGTCACTTCCTGGAGACGGAGAAGCATCTGCATTAACATTTTTCCCTGCTTCTCTATATTTTTCTTCATTTATAGGATGATCTACAGTGAACATGTTGTAACTTGTAAGAGAGTTACAAATATATAATAAAATCCAGCACTGAAAAGGATGGGACATTTGTATTAGGAGAGATGGTATGGGATGACAAAGTTTTGGTTAAAATAAATAAAAATTACCAGTGGCTCACTTTGGTTGAGTGTAACCATATGTAATTTTTATTTTCATTTTACTCTTCCAACTTTCCTATAGTGAGAAGTTTCATGAAAAAAACAAAGCAAGTCCTCCAAACCCTTCTGAGTTTCAAAATAATATTTATAACACAAGCTAATGAACCTGGCTGGAGAAGTTAACCTGAAGAATTAATTTAAAAGCTGAGACAGGCTCCCTGGAATGCAAGGTGCAGTAGGAGGCAGCACAGTTTCCAACAGTAGGAGGAAACAGCATTGGGGTGAGGAAGAAAGTTCCAGTGCAATGAACAGATAATATTTTGGGATTCTCAGGACTTTTGATAATGAAAGTGCCTCACCATGCTGGTGCTCCCTTTGAAAGAGACATCAACCTATCTTTCTTCCATGCAGGGGGCTTTCCAAGAGCATCATATGAAAATTGCAGTAAGCGGCATCTGAGTGAGAGTCCTGTTAACACCACTTTCCCAGTGAGTCATTCTGGGGCTCATCACACCTGCAGACCCTCCAATCACACCCTCACCTCTCGCCTTCGGGAGGTTTTGTGCAAGGTGTGACTAGCAGCCTACTGGATTCTCTCCTCATCCACCGACGTGTCTCTTAGCCACCTGGCCCAGCATGGTGTGAACCACCCCAGGGCTGCACATTCTGCCCCAGGGGCTCAGAGACTCTTAGGGGTGGTCACAGAATTAGTCAACAGGAACTTGACTCTACTGGGGGAGCTTTCCAGGCCTCCTCTCATCTCTCAATTCCAGAGACCGAATTTGAGCAACAAACTAAAACTTCACAAGTATTGCTGCTGTAAAACCAAAAGGAAAATCACAAATGTAGGAAGCAAAAGCCTGATGCCATTTCAAATGCCCAAAAAATACCATGTTTCCGGTCAATTGCTTGGTTATATTCTGTCTCATTCAAATCAAGCAGTGGTAATCTGAATAGGACTGCATTCTACATGAAAATACTCCTGAAGTCGAGATTAAATGGATTCTTTGTTGAAATTTTAGAAACTTGGAACAAATTAATTACCTCTAAAATATATTCCTCTTTCAGAAAATGACTATGACTAAAACTCTCCAGTGAAAGAACTACAAGTCTGTGCTGTAACTGATATCGGAAATTTCTGATTGGCTGTGTGATGTAATCTGTTAATAGTCTTAATTATAATAAGTGTTTCGTTGTTCTAAAAGTCTGCCCTTTCATTTTTTAATTTAGAAAATTTAATCATCTTATAATTTAAGTATTCTAAAAATCATTTTAATCTAATATTTGATTTTATGGAATTAATTTTTTATTTAAAACAAATTGAGTCTTAACTAAGTTCAGGAAGAATTGTCTGTCTGTTAATTTAACCCTCAAATTAAAATTCAAATAGTTATAAGCCTTTAAATGTCTGCCTCATGAGGATATGGAACATTATTTATGAAGGAAATCTAGTGGTCAAGCCCTAGAGACCTGCCCTTACAAGGACACAAAATTTCTACTAACTGAAATGAAAAATATATTAATGAGAGTATTAAGTGAGCCAAGACATAATGGGTAGGGGGTGCTCTTTATTTTCTGCAAGTATTAACTCATATTAGTTGTACAAATTAATGGTCTCACTGTGACATTTCCGTACATATGTTAATTGCGTCCACTTCCCCGACTCCCTTTTGTGCCCTCCTCCATTCTCCACCCCCCAATCTCCTTCCTCTGGGGGTGTTCTTTAATAAAATTCAAAGGAGATTTGTTCTAGAATGTACATATGATTTGCCAAATAGAACTGGGATCTTGCAGTGGGATTTTGAGTGGTACACATACTGATGCCAGGGGGAAAAGTTTGAGGAGAATGAAAATACCTCCACCCAAGAACATGGGGTGCAGGTGGGTGGGCGTGGCCCTGCAAGAGAGTTAAGGGTTTATTCCAGGTTTCAACATTTTCTGGCAAATAGAGGAGGAGAACAGTGTTTGGCATGCAGTGGGTACCACATGGTGTTATTATTGACAGGTCAGAAGACAGAAAGAATATTACACAGCAGGGGCTAGGATATTACTCAAAAGTAACACCAAATATACTTGAGGGGATGATTCTAGGTATATCCAGAGCCAGTCTTGTAAGATATTTGTAAGTCAGGTGTGGTTCATTGCTAAAAAGAAAGCAAATATACTTTTCAGTAGCCTTCTCCCTAATTTAAATTTGTCATCGTTAATTGCAGGAAAGTTATTCGTAGCATAGACACAAGAGCAGGTGGCCAGGTACAGAAAGACAAATGTTGCACAATCTCACTTATAAATGGAATCTAAAAAAGTCAAACTCATGGAAACTGCTGAGGGTGAAAGGAGAACCAGGGAGATGTTGGTCAAAGGCTCTGACATTTCAGTTAGGAGGAATAAATTCAAGAAATTTGTTGCACAACATGGTGACTATAGTTAATAACAATGTGTTATATACTTGTAACAGCAAAGAGGGTAGATTTTAGTATTCTCAACACACACACACACACACACACAAAAGATAGGTATGTGAACTAGTACACATATTAATTATCTTGATTTAGCCATTCCACAACATATACGTACAAAACATTATCTTATATATCATAAATATGTACAACTTTTATTTGTCAATTAAAAATAGGAAGCATTCAGTTAACACAAATTCTCATCTGAGATACTATCCAATTGAATTCACTGTTATTCACAGTTATATCCAGCCTTGAGGTTTTGCTGTATTCTTAGGATGAGTGATTTCAAATCCCAGAGCCACAGAGCCCTGGCTTGAAGGAAAAGCCCAAGGGGAACCTTGGATTTAACCGTGAGGGCAACAGATTCAGAAAGTCTAAGGGTAAGTCACAAAGAGCTGGGGAGAACAAGCAGGCCAGGCCAAGGGTTAGCTTTAATGGGAACCTTTGATTAAATCCTATTGCATGTGATGTGACCATAAAAGAAGGAGGAAGATTTGTGATTGAAATCAGGGTTCATGAAGTTCACTTTATGTTCACACTTATGTGTGTGATATTAAGTATATTTATTGCTGTCTTCTTTCTACAAAAGGGCAAGGGACCTCTTTTTATGAACCTGCTTAAAAATATATAAAAATCCAAGGCAGCTTTCTTGGTATGGGAGTTGCTTTATAGCTATTGAATAGAGATGATCAGTCCAGTGGAAATTCTGCACACAGGCAAGTTTGAAAATTTCCATTGAAGCTATATGTAAAGTAAAACAAAGGACCTCTTGTGTCTTATAGTCCTCAAAAATGTAGGTAAATTCGAGAACATGGAGATAATATTGTTCTTTCCTTGGGATGGATTTATGTTGAATATTTAAGCATCAGCTAAAAAGACAAACTTTTTAGGATTCTAAAGCAAGATACTGGTCAAGAACTTTTAAGAGTGCTTGGAATTTTGAGGAAAATCAAAAATTAATTCTATAACTGCAAAGAAATCACAGTCTTCTCCAAAAATGAACTAACAATTCAAAATAAAAGTTTCAAAAGCAAGTTTTGATTTATTATCTTATTTTTCTTTGAGTTCCATGTTTACCCATTTCATTAGTAAAAACCACCTGATAGGGTGAGGACTAATTTTATGTGTCCACTGAACTGGGCCACAGGGTGCCCAGATGTGTAGTCAAACATTATTCCAGGTGTGTCTAGGAAGGTGCATTTGGATGCAATTAATATTTAAACTGATAGATTGAATAAAGTGGATTTCCCTCCCTACTGCAGGAGGAACTCATCCAATCAGCTGACATTAGGGACAGAACAAAAAGGCTGATCATTCCACAAGTAAGAGAGAACTCCACCTGCCTGACCACCTTAAGCTAGGACATTGATTTTCCAGCCCCTCTGGATTCAAACTGAAACAAACATTGGCTCATTTTGGATCTTGAGTTTGACAACTACAGATATGGAGGCTTCACAGCCTCTGTAATCATATGAGCTAACTCTTCTGGAGAATCCTTATTAATAAAACAGTTACCCCATGATCTTGATGAAAATATTGGGCATGTGCCCAGATGAATTGCCAAGCCCTAGTGATCTAATCCAACCCAGTACCTGTGTCAGCATTTAACCTATTTCTTGAATGCAGAGGTAAATGGATACATGAATAAATAAACACTTGGCTGCATAAATAAATAAATGATTAATGTTAAAGTGATAGAGTGGTTTCTGAGAATAACCATCTGTGATACTTCAGTCATTCAGAACTCAGAAGTTTACAAAATCAGTGCTCAGTGAACACCTCATTTCCCTCATGAATAAAAGAAACACCAAATAACCCAGAGTGGTTTCTGGAAACTGCAGGTTAGCTATGTCCATGTGAATCAAATATCCAGTTGAAAATTCACTAATACAGTCTATCTTCCAGATTGTTGGTATCAATCAAGAACAGCCAGTGTGTTCCGTCAAAGAATGGTTCCCAGAGGTAACAGCAATCAAAATCTGGGCTTTGTTAGGCAATTCCTATCCTCTCTACTAGCTCAAAGTTGACTTGCTCCTGTTTTATTTGCTGCATCCTTTCTTGCCTATAATACACGGCCATCTCTTAAAATCTCAAAGTGTGAAACAAAAAATGGAAAGCATACACAAAAACCTGAAACACAATTTCCATCATACTAAAGAGAGGAGAAAAAGACTTTCATTTTTTAAAATAAGATTATCATTTCCATCATACTACAGACCTGGAGAAAATGAAATCATTGCATTTAAAAAAATGAAATTCAAAACCAAGTGGAAAGCCATGTTCTTCTTACTATAAGCTCTAGTATATGCTTCTACATTGGTTTAAAAGTGTTAGAAATAGAAACTTATGTGTCTGTGGGTTCCACATCCACAGATTCAACCAAACAAGGAACCAAAACATTTAAATTGTGTGTGTACTAAACATGCAGAGATTTTTTTCCTTGTCATTTTTCCTGAATAATATAGTATAATAATCATTTGCATATGATTTACTTTTATTAAATAATATGAGAAATCTAGATATGATTTAAAATAGAAAGGAGGATGTACATAGGTTATATGAAAATACTACACCACATTTTATAAGAAACTTGCGCACCTGCAGATTTGGGTTCCCCATGGATACTGAGGGATGATTGGAACTGAAAAAATTCCTTTGAAAGATTACAAAAGTTATTGAGTACAAAATTTGTGTCAGGTAATTTCATATTTCTTTTCTCATCTAATCTTTAAAATAATACTTTTCAAAAAGTATCATTAGCTTCATAATAAAACCAATATTTTCCCATATTTAAATTAATTAGTGTCAGGGTCCAAATTCATCCTGGTCTCTTTGACTCCTAAAATTTGAATTATATCATTCTGATTTTAAATACAATTGTATAGTAAGGCTTTTGTTAAAGTTCTAGTACAAATGTAACAATGATTTTGACCTCTGCAGATGCTACTATAGATATTCAAGCAACTAACACCTAATGAAAGGCTTTCTGGGTTAAGCAATTTGGAACTGTGTCCCTTACCATTTTCCAATGCTTCTGATGAAATCCTTAACCTCTGGAAAACCTGCTTTAGGATCCTAGGCAAACATTCCTAACTACAGGACCAACATCAGACAGTCAGACACCGAATTCAAGCAAAATTCATAACGCCTCCCTCATGGACTATATCATGGTTCTGAGTCAGGAAGAAAATAGAAAAATGAAATTCTAACCTTTTGAAATGTTGAGCTGTTTGAATTACTTCACTCTTGCTTCTCAGAGTCACACCAAAAATCGGCCTTCAAGTGTCCTTGGGAGGTCTCCAAGAATTGTGTGCATGCACGCACATACACACACACACACACACACACACACACACACACACACATTCATTGCCCAACCCTTTCATTATTTCATTGTCTAAGTGTGTGATCTCCAACTTGAGGACACTCTCAGGAATTTCAAGCAGTTATTGACTTCTGAGTCTTTGTTAACCAAACACAGTGAAATAAAACCACGGCTTCCTGCCCCTGACACTTTACCACATGGTATTGGTGTAGTGCCTAGCCACAAAATGCCAGATGGCTCCGAGACATCAATTGTTGAAGAATAACACGGTACACACTCTGAGGATAGGTAATTTTAATGGTGTCTCTTTTGCTCTCATGGGCAACAAGTCTGAGATCCGCTTCATTCTTGATAAGAAGCTTCTTTAGAAACGCTTTCCAAAAGGTTTGTACTACTCGGCATTTACTAATTTTTCCTTGCAGTACTGAAGGTTTATGTCCAAGGCCTATGATCAAATATTTATTTGAACGTTTTAGAAAAGTAATATTAAGCACTCATGTCATGAGTCATCACCTTGACAAACTCCAACTATACAGTGTTGCATCATTGAAAATGTTAATGCTAAAACATTTCCTACCAGTATCTCCAGAGGATGCTAAACTGTCTAAAGTTCAGAGTTGACAGGACATTTATCAGTGAAACTACCTAAGGAATAAAAATAACTACAAACTCAGGTAAACACTCATTAGATAAGAAAATTTGCTACCAAATGGGACTCATCCTGGTAGGTAGTTTATTATACATGGTCCAGATCAGGGATTTATTTCTACAAAAACATTAATTAAAAGCAGAAATCTAGTGATCTGTTAATTTTTATATTGAATAAGATTTTAAATAAAAATAGATAGTCTGTGGTATATTACTTACCACAAATCTACCACAAGTGACTTTATATCCTCAAGAAGTAACCAACAGACCTTGGGCAAGAATCAATATTGAATTTTTAGCATACTTCCAAGGGATTCCAAGTCTGGATTGATGTAATCTCCTTTTTTTTTATTGTTGGTTGTTCAAAACATTACATAGTTCTTGACATATCGTATTTCACACTTTGATTCTTGGCTCTAGCTCAGCAGTTCCTTCGACAGAAAACTTATAATCACCTCTGTAATCTCCTTTATAAAATGAGCTGTAAGAACCATATCATTTTAATATACTGTTCCTCTGGTTTCAGTTCCATGATGGCCAGGCACTAACATCTCTGCCAGCTAATCTGAATTTTCAGCAGTTGAGCTAGAGATATTTGAGCAGAATTTTTCTCCCAGGCAATGAGCATGAAGAATGCATGTGAATATAAATGTACTGAAGTGTGTTGCTGGAGGAAAATGACCAAGTCAAAATAACAAATGTCGGGTCTTCATTCATTCACACTTTGTGGAGCAAATTGCAAAGTAATGCTTCTGCTGTTGTCAACAGATGTTAAAACGTAAAACAGATTTTTCCCTGAATCTCCCACTTTCTCTTTCCTACCTGCTCAGCCAGTTCAGACAATTTAGTGCATTCTGAGTTATTTCCTGAGAATGTGGGTGTGACAGAGTGGGGTGGAAAACCAAAACTTCCTATTAGTCTCTGGTTTATGTTTTCAACTTGAAGGGGCAAAAATGAATCTGGAGGGAAATGATCAAGATGTACACCGGGAGGGATTTTCCCAGAAGATTATGAAAAGTACTGCACCCAGATTGGGGGATGGCAGAAAAAAAGAAAATGTATGGTGGTTTAAGAAAAAGAGAACATTGGCTCTACTTTACAGATTAGAACTTCAGGGTGGGGGAAAACATCAATGTGTTTGGGGAAATAGAGAACAAATTTGGATATTTGTTCCTCTCCTTAGATCATAAACCCAGAGAAGTTATAAAGCCACAAATTAGGTATCAGGGGAAATGGGATCACAGAGATGTATAGGAAGGTCCCTTTCCAGGGAGCAGCATGGAAGTAATAGAATAATACCCCCGTTCTCAAGCCTGGTGTGGAAGTAGCAGAAAGATTCGCTGGACCTGATGCCCTCTTAGATGAGAATAAGAGATGTCTCAATAGCTTATTGCATGGATCAGTGAGCAAGGACCAAATGGCACAACAGATTGGACAGCAGATACTGGTGTGACAGGGAACTCAAGGACAAAAAGGTCACACAAGCTTGCAATTACGTAAATATCTCTTGAACTGAGACACATTCAGGGAAAAAAAAAAAGTTTTAGCATCTAATATGTTGGAGGAATGGAGGAACCAAACACAAATTTAGTTAAAATACAAAAAAAAATAAAGTTAGGTTTTTTTACACACTTGACATATTTTGTACTGAAATCTGTGCCTGTCATGATAAATAATATAATTAAAATTCATATCTTGAATTACAACTTATAAGTTACCTTCAAAATACCCAGTCCTCTCGATTCCCCTAATATTGTGAACATATGAAGCCTTTATTCAGGACCTGTAGGCCCAGCTAATTTACATCGTATGTTTTTGTAGCTTCAAATATTTGCTCACAGAGCATATGTCACTTCTCTTTTATTCCTGCTTCCCAGTTTTAGTGCTTCCCAGTTTTAGTGAACACCTACTATGTGCAAACATAATATCATAATAGTCTTCAAAGCCTGTAACCTACTAAGTCTTTTATATGAACTATCACTTATTGCACATCAACTATATCAGCTTCATAAGACTCGCTCTTCTTTATAAACAAAAAATGCACTATCCGCATAACGATCCTCTTTTCACAGAGGGAAATCACAGGCATGAAAAAAAAAATAATTTCCTCAAAGTAAGGGAAGCAAACTTCAAAATCTTTTCCATCTCTGAGCCTTCAGCCTGAATTGATCTCTACGTGGTAACCTAGAGAATGCATTGTCCATTCTTCCCAACCATCACCTCAATATGTACGACTTCCTTTTCTTTCCTAATATGCCTAGACACTTATTGGAAGGTTCTTTGTCCTAGTCATTACTTAATATTAAATTTGCCTTTCAAACCAAATTGGAAGTAATTAAAGTTCACAGATGAGGCATCATTTTAGAAAATGTCTGTGAGGATGGCCTTAGGCCTCAGCCTAAGCAACTCCATTTTAAAAACTCCAGTTTGAAACCTCCAGTCTCACCAGGCAAGCCTAACAGAGCCCTCCAGTATGGCCCTCAGGCACAAACAAGTCACTTCTCTCCACCCTGATAAACTCAGAGTAAAGCCTCTGGCTGGCTGTCCTCACAGACAGGGAAAAGCGTAAGATACGAGAGAAAGTAAAAAAGACCAGGGTGGGGCCCACCAGACCAGATGTTTTAACCCCAGGGTAAATGATGTCACTGAAAGATCCGGTGGCAGCTCATAAGGATTGAAATGGGAGTCAAAAGCTCCAAAATTTGGTATAAATAATAGAGGAAATGAACAGACATTCAGCCAGGCGATACCGATGCCCTCTCACTGAGAGTCTGATGAGGACTTGCACTGACATCCCAACACTTCTCATAGTTTGCTGATCCTCTGCATCTTCCTTGCGGCTCTCAAATTCTACAGCCACACCTTGACCCTGGTGAGAGCCTCTGCTTCTCCCTAGAACCCTCTCCTCAGCCGGCTGTCAGCTCCACCCCAGGAGAAGCCTGCCTTGGTTCCTGACCTGATCACCACTGTCTGCGTGAGTGTGCATCTGCTGGACTTAACACCTAAGGCTTTTGAGACTTTCGATCTGACACTTGAACTTAGCAAGCAGAGGGAATGTCTGTCATAAGCCTGTCATGATTAAGTGTGTTTGCAGTGCTTAGAATGAATCTAGAATTGTTTGCTGTGAATTAATTAATCTAGAATTGTTTGCTGTTAATTGAATATATCTATTGCAGTGCCTAGCATCAAGGATTGTCATTTTCTTGATCAAGAACCTGTAGAGTGAAATTGTATTAAGTGATTTGAATGAATAAAGCATTGAAGCAGAAGAAGAAGGGCAGAAGCAGGTGGACATTCTTTATTTCTCCCCCTCGTCTGCATAAGTAGCACCTTTTGCCCATCACAACAGCGTCTTTCCTTTATTTTTATCCTTTTCCCTAAGTAATAGTGCCCTTCCAACAATGGCTATGTTTGCCACAGTCTCTCCTCTCTTTTAAAAGAAAACTTCCTTTTTTCTTTTCTTCTAGATGCTAATCCTCCTCCTCTTTCACCCTCTACAGTAGGAGTGCCGGCATTCACTAGCTCACCTCTTAAGTACACTACGATCTCACTTCCTCCCCTACGTGCCACCAAGGGCTTTTCAAGATGAACTCCTGTTGCTCAACTCATTGAACATTTTTTGCCTTTGTGTACTTGATTGTTGTAGCACAAATACATAGCTTTTGGGGAACAAGAGGGATTAGCTGCCTTGAACACTTTTTCCAAAAGTGAAAACTTTGAAGTATCTCATATTGAAGTAATATGGTCACATAACTAGGACAATTGTTAAGAAACAATGGTGCAAAGAAGAAGAAACCGTGTGAACAGTAGATAGCCAGACACAGAAAGAAGGAAATTAAGGGTTTATCTCCTTTTTGAACATCTGATTTCCCCATTACCATAGGGTAGCCACCCTCCATTAAACTTCTCTCTTGATGCAAGAACTTGGAATCCTCTTAAACTCTGTCTGTCCCTTGACTCTGGGACACCTCTCAACCACAAGTCTTCCCCATGTGCCACTTCTGTTATCCTGGTTAATTTCTACTCATTTTTCAAGTCTTCACTTCTACATCTCTACATCATAGAGCCTTCCATGAGTCTCTAGGATTAACTAATTCTCCTTGATTCAGACAGTTTTATAACCTCCTGTAACACACATGACTGTTAGAATTACTCATTGAATGTCTTTGCTGACTGTAATCTTCAAGAAGACAGATACAGACCATCTGTCCTGTTCACTGACTTCACTGATGCATGCTTAAGTCATAAGTGTCTAGCACATTATAAGTGCCTGGTAACTGTTTCTTCAAATGTTGAATTGAATTGAACTGAACCAATATCTTAAATAGACTTTGCCATCACATTTCAGAAGATACAGTTGTGATCTAGGTAGCATGGGAGTCAGGTTGGGCTTCCGTAACAAAGAACTATAAACTGGGTGGCTTAAACAATCAACTTTTATTTCTGAGTTCTGGAGGCTGGAAGTGTGAGATCAGGTTCCCAGCATAGTGGGGTTTGGATAAATACCCTCTTCTGGGTTACAAACTGCCAGATTCTACTTGTACTCTCAAATGGTGAAAAGAAAGCAAGCTAACTCTCTGGTCTCTTTTTTAAAGATACTAATCACATTCTTTAGAGTTCTACCCTCATGACCTAATCACCCAAAGGCCCTGTCTCCAAGTAACATCATAATGGGGATTAGATTTCAATACATGAATTTGGGGTGGGGAAGGTTACAGCAGCATTCAGTCTATAACAGTGCTGAATAAAATGCCTAGAAATACTGTCAGCATGGAATAGTTGAGGGGCCTGGGAATATTGAACCTATAAGACGAACAGGCATTTAAAGCTTACATGTGTTTATCAAAGGGTACAATATTTCAATTAGACTTAAGAAATAAGTATCAGTGATTTATTATGCAGAAAGTCTACTATGATATTTTGTACATTTCAAAATTAACAAAAAAGTAGATTTTAAATATTTGCACCACGAAAAATTGATAAATATGTGAAGAGATGAATTTTTAGTTAGGATGACTTTATCACTCCACAATGTAAACATATATCACAGCATCACATCGTACCTCACAAATAGAAAACATATCCCAACTATTATTGTCAACTAAAAATATTTTTTTGGCTAGTGTATGTGAAGCCTGAATTCAATCCCCAGCACTACAATAATAAATAATAAAATTTTAAACATGCTTTAAAGAAAGTGTTTAGAGACAATTGAAGTACTGAAAAAAGGACTGTATATTAGAAAACAGTATTCTAGCAGTGTTGAATTTCTTGAGTTTGATTACTGTACTATAGAAATGAGAAGATGAGAAGAATATTTTGTTCTTTTGAGAAACTAAGTATGAAGGAGTAAAGTGTCATAAACTATGTAAAGCTACAGTGACAAATTCTTCAATGATTAAGTAAAAAATATATGTATATGTAAATGTAAATAAATGGAACCCATCAAATAGAATAGATCTTGGAAAAGAATCACTCCCTAAGGTAAAACTAGAACAAGGAGGAACAATTCAGCTCAATATGATGAAAGACTTTCCATCAACCTTGGTGGAGACAAAAGTGGTATGCATGGAGGAGAAGCAATTCCTGGCCTCTGCCCCAGCTCAGACAGACATGACTTAAGAAAAGACTTCCTCACTGGACAGGCCGGTGAAGGATATGAGTGCTAAGGTCTTTCCATGCTTTTAGGTTTCCTCTGTGAGTGAATGAAAACTAATATACCAATTCTTCTTCTTAAGCAATTCCAAGTTTAAAAGGAAAAGTTGCACAAAGAGAAAAGATAGACAAGACCTTTCAGAGAGAACTGTGTTTAACACACACTCTGGCTCATGATTCTTTTTCCTCCAGGCAAACTGGACTTGTTCTAAGATATAATGAATTTGTTTCATACTCAATTTGTTTTCGTTTGAGGTTTGATTGGCTGCTGGGTTGGCTGGTTTGTCGGTTGGTTGATTGGTTGGTTAGTTGGTTGGTTGGTTGGTTTTTTTGTTCCTCTGGATGTAACGGTTGGTTGGCTGGTTGGTTGGTTTTTCTGTATCTCTGTATGTATAATCCATTCAGTGACTTCATGTATTTTGCTCTTTCTTCTGAATTCTTTAGCCCCAGTTTGTGGTTCAGCTAGGAGCAATTGCTCAACAATCATGGAAATAATGATTGTTTATTGTTGGTATATACTCTTATTATTCAAAAATTCAATAAACATTTTTATAGAGGTTCAAAATTTCCATTCAGTTCACATCCCTTGAGACATGGCTGGTAGAACAATGAGGCTTGACAGAGATAGTTAAGAGAGAAAAAATTATTTTTGAAAGAAAATCATGGAGCCATAATATTAGTGTAATTGATATTAGGATTCTGGGGTTAAACACACTCTCTGCACTAGTATCCATTCTGTTCGGCATCCTTTTTGTATGTCTTTTCTTGACTTTCAATACCCAGAAAAAAATGGTTAATGATGGTGAATATTGAAGGATCTGGAACTAAAAATAATTATACAAGCAGTTTTACTAAGACAGAGACAGCATTTATACTGATATTTTTTCATGTATTTTATTATTTAGTGTTTCTCTACTATTAAGCAATAAACTGCACATGCATGTGTTTGCATGCACACACACACTAGTTTTCTTACAAAGAGATTTAAAATTTTTTATTTTGAAAAAAAAAATAGCTATTTTGTAAAATTCAAAATAAACCCATTTGGAAATAAAACCATTAAATGATAATTTAAAATTTTACATAAATATGTATGCCAAATTATAGCATAATTTAAATTATTTTTATCCTTTTTGGTACTCAGATTATAGAGAATTTTAATGCAGACCTTGCAATAGAGGGCGGATGGAGTGGAGGTACATGCCGGTAGAGCATAGGCAAGAAGAGCACAACCCTAATACAGCCAGATAGATACCCCATCATAGTTCAGAATTGTCCTAAAGCAGTCACCAGCCAGAAAGTGAGTGTGCTCAGAGCCTACTGAACTTCCAGAATCCCAAAGGATGGTTACATGGAGTGTTAGCCCAAAGACTCCAAACCATTCTTTTTTATTTCCACATTTTTATTGGTGCATTTTTAGGTGTACATAATGATGGAATTTGTTGCTACATATTTGTACACACACACAATATAACAATATAATTTGGCCAATGTCATTCCCCAGCACTTCCCCCATTCCTTCCACACCTCCCAACCCTTGTTTCCTTTCCTCTTCTGCCTCTCTTCTTTGATTTTTAGATCACTCTCCAACTTTCTTTTCTTTTTTCCCATCTTCCACCTATGAGAGAAAACATATGACATCTTGACCCTCTGAGTTTGACTTATTCTGCTTAGCATGATGGTCTCTCCTCCAGGAAAATTTGGTTTGTTGTAAGATATAATGAACTTGTTTCATGCTCAGTTTATTTTCAGTTGAGGTTTGTCCATTCATCCATTGATGGACACCTAGGCTGGTTCCATATTGTGAATTTTGCTGCTATAAACATGCATATACATATATCATTATAGTAATATGATTTAATTCTTCAGGATAAATATCAAGGAGTGGTATACCTGGGTCATGTGGTAGTTCCATGTCTAGTATTTTGAGGAAGCTCCATACTGATTTCCATAGTGGTTGTACTAATTTATAGTCTCCCCAATAGTAAAGCACTCTATCTTTAAAAATATCAGAGAGAGAGTTCCATTTCTAAAAAATGCAGTGTATGGACCTTTTTATGTTCTTCCTAATAACGACAAGATTTTTTTTTTAAAAAAGGCATTGTATACAAAATAAAACTATGCAAAGTAAAAAGAAATTAGACTGCCTAGGAACTTTGCAACCCACAGAAACATTGTAGTGAGTTTACTAGGGTTTTGTTTGGAGGGAGGGAGGGAGAAAAGAGGTTCTTGGCTTCATAATGGGCACCCAAATCCTCCCACCAGAGTGGTATCAGAAAAGACTGAGGTGAAAGCAGGGATTTTCATTACAGCAGGCAATGAGAAGACCTCATCTCATCCTCTGGACTTGCAACCCTCCTTTCACCCTCCTATTGGGTGACATCAGAGGAGGCTAAAGGAGAGTTAGGACTTCCATTACTCCTGAAGAACAGTGATGGGGCATTCCTGCCTCCCCAAGCCAAGAGTGATATCAGCAAAGAGCTAGGGGAAAGTCTGCCCTCCTCCCACACCCAACACCCAGTAGTGATAAAAATCACATGCTTTCTGGGGCCTGGGAAGAAGAGGCTATGACTCTCATCACCAGAGTGAGGTCTGGGGAGGTTTATTATAACACAGATGTAAAGAAGATGCAGAGTCTCAGAACATAGTATCTCAATTCCAGGATTCCGCTAAGAATCATTCATCATACCACACATCATACTCAACATAAAAGATCATCAACAAACACCAACATCAACATGACAGAGGTAGAAATATCTAATGATAGTTGTATAGTAAAATTCCTAAAAAATGCTTTAAAAAACAGTGATGAATATGATAAGAACTAAGAAAACATAGAAAGTCTCAAGCTATAACAAAGAACCAAGTGGACATTTTAAAATTTAAAGATGTAATAATTAAAGCAAATGAAAATAAATGAATGACCTCAACAGCAAAATGGAGAGGATAAAGAATCAGTGAACTTGAAACTAGAACAATATAAATTTCCCAGCTTGAACAATAAAGAGAAAATAGATTGGAAATAGGAAATTGAACAGAGCCTCGGGGACCTGTGGGACTATAACAAAATATCTAACATATGTGTCTTTGGAACTCCAGGAAGGCAGGAGAAAAAAAGTGAGGCTGGAAAAGTATTCAGAGAAAGGATGTGAGAGTTGGACTAACACTATGAAGTTCTCACTCCCCCTAGCCTCAGAAGCTACGATCAATTTAGGAAAATTATATTGACCTTCTGATGGAACATCAGGAGGGCACTCAATGCAGCATCCCAAGTCCAGTCAGAGACATGTTGTTATTATAAAGGCTGTATAAATTTAAAAATCCCTGTCTGACTCAACAATGTCAGTTCACTCTCTCTAGTTTGGTTCCTTACTTGGAAAATCACCAGAGGCAGAGTGGGGTTGTCAATGGGGCCACACTCCAAATTATGACTATGGAGGAGAAACAGGCAGGTGGGATAAATTATCCTCGGATTTGATATTGTGAGAAGGATTTTATAAAGAAGGTTGTTGCTGTCCTGCTTCCTGCAACCTGGTGTGGGAACCATAAGAATTACTTCAACCTTGAAATCACGAAGAATTTTGTCTTTAAACAGTTAAAGAAATTTCAAAGTTTTTACCAGTTCTTGGATTGTTAAATGTGTGTTCCAAACTGTCAGTTTGTTTGAAAGAACATATTACTGGGACTTTTTGTTATAAAGGGTAAAGTCTAGGTTAGAGTCTAGAATGAGAAGTTTGAAAAAAAAAAAAAGAAGAAGCTAAACTTATTCCATTGAACAAATTATCAGTAAGACAGTAATACCAGATGCAGTGATAGTGTCCATTTGGGATTGTTTCCAAATTTGTGCTATAATTGCTTGCCACTGTTACTGAGCCTTCAGATGATTTTCTCTGTAACTGATCTAGGCTGATGCTACTCGAGAATTTAGAGGATGGTTGCTCTTTTCTGGCTTTGAATGAACTGGTATGGACAGGTACCAGAGGAATGATAGATTTAGAAATAATAAAAATGAACTAGGAAATGGATACTAGAAAGCATGAAAAACCAGTTAAGCATATGAACCAAAAGCAACCTGTATCCATTCCCTTTTACCACCTTATTCCAGGAAATTTTTTATATCATTTTTTTAAATTTGAACTCAATATACCAAATTTCTATTTGGAAAGACAAGGTAACTGCAGAAGGCTGAAGACTAGGAAACATTTAGGGGCACATATCTTCTTCCTGAAGATTCTTGGAATCTTATAACTTATTGTACCTACCACTGAGCATCAAAAATGTTTCCAAGATCTGGGTGATATCTTCTCCCTCAGGCTATTGTAAGGTCTTGTCTTTTTTTCTTGCCCAGGTTTCTCTGTTGACAAATGAGACAAAACCAAAATTGCATAAATCTTGCCTACCTAAAAAGAAAAAGATACCCCAAGACTTAAAAAAAAAAGTTAGGTTGTCCCTTACTAAACCTAATCATCAATAAGGAAGTACAAGCAAGCTTTGAGAGGGATCATCACAGGTGGGTACTGTGTGGAATTCTAGAGTAGGGAAAGTATTAGGTCACTGCCTAACACCTCTGACACGAAGGCTGCTCTCTTGGTTTGACTCTTCTTGATAGCCCAGCCTCAGATGGAAACAGACTTGAGTTCACGTGGTTATTTGAATGAAGATCACAGCAAGCAGGGATGAGGAAGTGGAAAGGTGAAAAGGAGGAAAGAATTCATAAATGGGGGTATCATAAATGGAGTTTGATTCTGCCAGGCCCACTGAGAAGTGGACCAAATACCCCACAGAATCACACTCCCAAAAGATAGGAGGCTGAAATACTTCTAAAATTGCTTGTCAATGTCCTTGGTTAAGCATTGCTCCCAAACACAGAAATCCCTGCCACTTCCACTAGGTACTGTCTGAACCAATTCCCAGGAAAACAGGAGGCAGCTACCAGCAAAAAGGTAAGTCTGAGAACTCCCAGGGAGTGTCCTATGGCTAAAATCAGGGTGGACTAGAAGGAAGAGATGCAGTGTACCAAAGTCATCTGCCACAACCCAGCATCTGAAGCAGCCACCCAAGTTCATGTGATGTCCCTCTTTTCAGCTCCTACAAACTTGTTAGAGGCAGCCTCAAAGTCAGAATTCAGTCCCCAGAAAGAGTGAAACTTCTCAACTTGCCTCTTCCAAGAATTCAGCGTTTGTCAAATCATCTCACCCACTTATTCAACTGAATCAGAGAGATAATGTCTGTCACTGCCCTCAAGAAGTATATGATTCATCAATAGCAACAGACACATAAAGAAATCATTTTTAACAACATGGTGAACACAACAAAAGAGATATATCCATGGGCAAAAGAAACTAAAAGAGGGCAGAGATGGGCCCTTTAGCCTCCTTGCCTAGGGATTGCAACTTTGCTCAGTGAAGTCTCCCTGAAGGGGGCATTATAGTTGTATGGAAGAGCATTTAAAAGAACATGCTGGACGCTGGTTCTTCATTATGGTAGCAGATGGGGCCTAGTGTAAGGAAATTAGGTTATGGGAACTCCCCCCTTAGGAATGGGTTAATGGTATGTCATGGGAGTGGATCAGACCTCATGGGACTGTGTTCATTCTCCATGAGAATGGGTGTTATCAAGTGAGTTTAGCCTTTGGGGCTCACTCCCTTGATTCTTCTCTCATCATGTGATCTTCAGCATGTACTTCTGCCACTTGATGCCATCCACCATGTTGTAATGCAGCCAGGGGCCCTCTCCAGAGGCCAGCAGCAGGCCAAAGAAACCTCTCTGCTTTATACATTCATGGTATCATGTTACAACAACACAAAACAAACTAAGCCACCACCATGCTCTGAACTTCTGGTTTCCTCATTTGCTCCCTCCAACATTTTTTTTTTACTAAAAATTGTACATACTGATGGTGACTTGATTTTGTTACATATACGCATTATGGAATAACTAAATCAAGCTATTAACATTTTAACTACCTCACATACTTATATTTTGTGTGTGTGATGAGAACACATAAAGACTACTCTTGGCAATTTTCAAGTACATAATACTCTGTTGTTACTAACTGTAGTCACCATACTGTACAATAGGTCCCTTGAGTTTATTCCTCCTATTTAACTAAAATTTTCTTTCCAATTGTTGCATCTAAGGAGAGCTTTTCCTCACAACAATTTTTATTTATAACAACATTTCATTTCATTCTAGGCAGTCAGGCCATTTTTATCCTTTTTACTTCTCTACCCACTTTACAAACCTAAAAGACTCTCAATATTTGATGAATTATTTAAAGAATGAATGAATGAGGAATTTTCATGATCTCATTAAATTCTATAATCTATAAGGATGTTAATGCACTTCCTCATAGACAAGACACAAATTCATCAATTAAGGGCAAACAAGTTACACAGGGGGCCTAATGTTACATCTCTGAGACATTTTATTATCTACCTTCTCTGGAATAATAGGGAATTAATGTTCCAGGAAAAGCTGTCCACTGTATATGCACTTTCAGAATCTAAAATGTGTAAGTTCTGAATGGGTCTTTGGAATCAGCTGAATATATATGAATATTAAGCCTTTATCCATCACAAACTTCATCTCTATATAGAAATGAGGGTGGGTATACAAGTCCAGTAACTCCTCCTAAATTATTAACCTCCTTCGTATGTGTTTGTTGGTCCTTGAGCCTGTATGTGTTTTATGGGGGTAGGTGGTAGGCATGTCCATCTAATCAGGATTCTTAACACATAGCTTATGGGCATTGATTGTTGAATCAAACTGACTTGGCAAGTATTGTCAACAGCACAATAGCATTTCTGTATTCTCAATTCAATGACAGCCATTTGCAATAAACTTAGGTGTTTTATTTTCTCTCCTAGTTTTGTATACTTTGGTAAAGTTTATTTTTATGTGTCCCTTACTATTTAATTTGAACACCAACTAATATATGATATATTTATCCACAGAAAATAATCCTTGGTCAATTTTTAAGTCATTTTTGTAGAACTGATGATGAATTAGTTGAGATACATCAATACTTAAGAAGCCTGAATTAGACTTAGAGCAAAAAACTGCAAAATACTATATAAGTTTAGGAAAGTTGTCTATTTTCATGGTGCAAATTAAAGCTAACCAATCAATATGGAATGGTTGATTTGAAAGTTCTTTGCATGTTTAGTAGTTGAGAGTCTACTACTGGTCAAATATTTTACTACCTGTCAGTTCCAAACATCAAGAGACTCACAATTAAATTTGCTATTTATATTACACTGGAAAATATTATGAAGCTTCTAAACTCATGCTAGGTCTACAAATACACTAGTATGAAGGACAATAGACAATATGAAATCCATTTTTGTGTCCAACATCTGATTGAACCAGGAAGGAAGAAAGTGATGTTTGAATTCATCAATATGTGCTATGGTTTGTCTTCTGTAGCTCATGTGGAAATTTGATTGTCACATGGTGTTGTTGGGAAGTAGGGCCTTTAGGAGGTGATTAGTTATTAACAGATCAGTGCCTCTCCCTTAGGAGGGGGTTTGTTCTGACAGAGCCCAGCCCTTGTTTGTCCAGTCCTTGTTTGTCACTTCCAGTTGTGCCCACTTGTCCTGCTTGCTCATCTTTTCCATGATGCTGCATGAGACACTCTCTAGAAGCCATACAGATACTGACGCCATGCTCTCCGACTTCACAGCCTCCAGAACTATGATCCAAAATACACTTTTCCTTATAAATTACCCAAATATTCTATTATAGCAACAGAAAACAAACTAAGATGATACGTTACATACCTGTAGGAATCAGAAATGAGTTCAGTTCCAAGTCCTACTAGCTTAACACATTACAAACCAGAGAAAGATCAACAAAGGAAAATTAAGTAACCACATACAGAGGGATGAAACTAGACCCCTATCTCTGTCCAGCTACAAAAATCAACTCTTCGTGGATTAAAGACTTACATGTAAAACTCAAAAACAATTTGAACAAGTAGAAGAAAATATAGGTGAAATATTTCAAGACACTGGAATGGGTAAAGATTTTTAGACAAACACTAAAAGCACAGGAAATAAAAGCAAAAATAAAAATAAATGAGATTGGGTCAAATTAAAAAGCTTTTTCCCACAAAAGAAATAATCATCAGAGTTAAGAAACAACTTACAGAATAGGAAAAAATATTCTCACACTACTTATCTGACACAGAGATAATACCCAGACTATATAAGGAATTTAAAAAATTCAACAGCAAAGCAGCATGTAAACTGGCTTAAAAATGGGTAATAGACATTACAGACATTTCTGAAAAGATGTACCACAGGTATATGGCCAACAGGTACATGAAAACAAAATGTTCAACATCACTAATCATCAGAGAAATGCAAATCAAAACCACAGTGAGCTGTCATCTCACTCCAGTAAGAACAGCTATCCTCAAAAAGACAAAAGATAACAAGTGGTGGCAAGGATGTAGAAAAGAAATGATTCCATGAAAATTTAAATTAGTTCCGCCATTGTAGAAAAACAGTATGAATGTTTCTCCAAAAATAAAGTTACCATGTGACCCAGAAATCCCACTTCTGGGTATACACTGAAAGGAAATGAGATCAGTATGTCAAAGAGACATCTGCATAACCATATGTATTGCAGCACAATTCACAACAGCCAAGAAATGGAAACAGCATAAGTGTCCATCAACTGATGAATGGATAAAGAAAATTATATATATGTATATAATTACATATCTTATATATTATACACATATATGTATATATTTATATAATGCTATTCAATTATTTTTTTAAAAAAAGAGTTAAATTCTGTCCTTTGCAGCAACTTGGAATTAGATTATTATGCTAAATGAAATAAGCCAGGCACAAAAAGACAAGTATCTTCTGTTCTCACTCCTCTGTGGAATCTAAAAATGCTGATCTCATAGAAACAGAGTATGGTGGTAACTACTGGAGGCTGGGCAGGGCAGGAGACAAAGAGAAATGGGAAAAGATATGCAATGGGTACTAATTTTCAGTTAGACAGGAGTAAGGACTTCTAGAATGTGATTGCCCCGTAGGATGCATATTGTTTACTGCAATTGTGCACTGTGTTTCTGAAAAAGATAGAATAAAAGATTTTGTTTTCATCATAAATAAATGATAAATGGGTTTTCTGGTTTTGATTTGTTTTGTTGTTGCAGTGCTGGGGATGGAGACTCATGCATGTTAAGTGCTCTACCACTGAACTACAGCCCCAGCCACATGGTAAATGTGTGAGGAGATAGATGTTTAAGCTGACTATACAATAGTACATGTATCAAAATATCACATGGTACCCAATTAATATGTACAATTTTATGCTTTTATATATCAGTGTAAAAATAAATTTTTAAAAATCAGAGAAAGATTTTTTCTAGGAAAATGATTTTTAAATTTTTTTAGTTGTAAATGAACACAATACGTTTATTTTATTTACTTATTTTTATATGGTGCTGAGGATTAAAACCAGGGCCTCACGCATGCTAAGCAAGTGCTCTACCACTGATCCACAACCTCAACCCAGAATATGATTTTTATAGGAAAATAAATGTATTCATACAAATTTTAATGTGAAAATAATAGTTTCAAATTTGGCACCATCTTGGCCCTATCTCTGTAGTTACTTTATTTTTCATTATTTTATGGTAAAACATTCAAATAGATTTACTCTTAACTACTTTAAAACTTTTTAGAGAATTTTTCTGCTCTAATTCATTGATCTAATATTATTATAAACAATTACATCAATGTTACTGAATCATTTTTAGCAACAGAGTGACCACTTTCATAAATGAAGGAAAGCACAGTCATACATATCTAAATAGTATTGGATTGGGTGAAAAGTTTGTGATCAGAATCTATTCTTTCTTGTTCTATGTAATCACAGAGCTTTTAGGGGAGAGGAAAGAGAATGTTTAAATTATTGTGAAAAACCCTTCCCATCTATTTCTTTCTCCTAAATATTCATTCAGAATCATTTTTTCTCTTTAGGATTATTTTCAGCTGAATTTTATATTTTAAGTGTAGATAAGCATTTTTTTATTTACCAAAAACTCTCTTTTCTCCTCCCTCAAATATTCCTCTCTCATTCTCCTATTCTCCTCCCCCACTTACTCTCTCTCTCTCTCTCTCTCTGTCTCTCTCTCTCCCTCCCTCCCTCCCTCCCTCCCTCCCCCCCATCATTCTTAAATGCACACATACCACACACAATCTTCTTACTGGAGTCCTATGATCAATGAACCATGAAACATTTCTTCTTTGTCACTTCCCCTTTTCACTTTTTAGAAAAAGAGTGTGATGTGATTCTACGTCAGAAAGGCAGTGGAAATTTGAAGCACATCTCTAGATGACTATCCATAGTACACACTATTTAAAAAAAGAAAGGAAACTGAAGCACGTGTCAATTTTCTACCATTCATTGTTCAAATTTTACCTTCGTTATGCTTACACAAAGGGACCGTTGTGAATCACAACAACATTTTTAGCCCTTCTTTTCAATTATATCTTTATTATGGAGATGCTAGAGAGGGGGACAAAAAGTAGTACTTTCTAGTTCTTGAATCCAGATTTCTTCTCTCAAAGAATTTTTTCACATTGGTTTCCAAGGTGATGAATTCCTGACATCCATTCAGCCTAAAAAAAAAAAAAAAAAAAAAAAAAAAGGTGCAATTGACAGGAAGAACTAAATTTTTTTCAGAATTTTTCTGGGTTCTCCCATTTCTATTTAGAAAGTCACTGAAGTGTCAAGATTTCAAATAAGGAAATCCCCCTCTGATGGTAACTTACTCTGGGTCAGAAGAACCTAGAGGAGTTGAAATAGGCTGGGGACATATCCTAAAAGGTTTCCATTTACATGGTAATTCCCAATGGGAATAACTTGGACTTCCTGCACCACAACAAAAAAGGCCACAGAACCCCTTTTTCCTTCTGTCCTTCCTATCCCTAGCCTCAAAGAACCAACCTATTTCCAACCAAGTCACCTTTCTCTACATTTTCATAACCTAACTATAAGAGGAAAGACCATTCTGCTGTTTATTTTTGTGTATATTTATAACCACTAAAGTTTTTAAACTTTGATAAGAAAAAAAAAGTAATAGATCTTTGAAAATACACAGAAAGTAAATTTTAAAAGAAGGAGAGAAAGAAAAAAGAGACAGAATGCAGGGAAAACAATAACTGGAATTAAAATGTTTTACTGAAAATAATGTGCCCATCCATAAAACCACTTCTGTCATTAAAGACTAGCTTTTGAATTGAAAAGGGCAAGCCCAGGATATCCATTAGAGCAGGAAAACATTATTGAAACAAGATTATACCTCTTTTCTTTTGTCTCTCCTTCTAAATTTCAGCTACCACCTAAACAAATATCACAACCTCCTGAAGCATAGTCTTAGCAGGCACCACACCCACACAACAGGAATACATGGTGGTCACCTTCCTCTCCTCCGGCAGGATGTGAGCTATGTGAAAGGCATTCCAGACTTTCCAGTTTCTATCAATTTATTCTGAATCTCTTGGTGTTTCCTGCACAGAACAGAAGCAACAGAGAAAATGCAATGGGTTAAAAAGTCAGAAGCATATTTTCCAATTACATGACATCCATGGGTCCCCACACTCTCCAAAATGTGAAACACATATCTTGTAATTCCTGCAGTTGGTCTCATCTTGGAACACAAGGCCTGGGAAGGGGTGAGCGGCAAGAGCTTAGTGAGAGTCAGAGCTTTAACTTCATTGCATACTTCGGTGGTGGCCCCCATCATTGGCAGCTTGTGACAGAGCTGGGATTTAGAACATGCCTCTTTGATAGAATACAGGAGTGAATCAATAAAGCACAGAAGTGGCACATCAAAAAAAAAAAGCTAATGTCTGAGACAGAAATATGCCCCTGGGTCATTTCTTGCAGGTAGACTAAGATAAAACACTCATGCCATTGACTTGTATCCGTTTGAACTCAACCACATCTGCCGCTTATTTTGTGTGTGTATTTGTAGCCACTAAACTTCCATAAGGAAAAAAAGAAGCAGTTGATCTTTGAAAAATACAAAGAGAGTAAATTTTAAAAGGAGGGAAAAGGAAAGAGAGAAAAGAGAGCCCTCATCCCTCACCTGGCAAAATTCCTGCCAGATTTTATTAGTTTCAATTTTTATCTCTCTTTTTTATTTTTTTACTTCAAATTTTTCTCCTTCTTAAATAATTTATTATATTTTGGATCAAAATACTCAATTGTGATGAAGAAATCAATGTGCAAAAATAAAATTCTTTTTAGGAGCACTTCAAGGACTCAGTTGCTGAAAAAAAATTCAAATCAGACTTTCAATATTCTGACATATAGCCCCAAATAGTATCATAATTATTATTTGACCACCAAGAGGCCTCCCAAGTGATTTTATCCAGAATAGAACTTAGTCATTTCTTAACCAGACGATACACAAACAAGTCTGTGTACATTCTGGGATTGAGCTTTGTAGTAGGTAGGAATAAGGGAGATAAATTACTTTTGCTCAAATCTATGGAAAAAAAAGTTCCCTTTTTGTGTAGATTCATACCAAAACAATTTTTTTGTTTGTTTGTTTTTACTGAGTAGTCTTTATTTAGGATTCAGTTTGGATCTTTTGAAATAAAAACCATGAAGGTTTAAGGAAACTTTGCTCAATACCACACAAAACATTTCTTCAATACAGAATTCACCATTCCAAGATTTTTTTTATAATTAATTGCACAAATCTAACTGTAGTAGATTTTAATGAAGGTAATTATATTCAGAATTAATGACATTCTTCGAATTGTGAGTCATGAAATGTTTGCTAAACATCCCATTTAATAGTTCCATAAAAAATTTTCCTATTCATTTCTTAACCAGAATTATGAAGAAACACATTAAATAAGATTAAGTTTAAGTGCTAAATAATTAACAAACAAGAAGAAAAATATTTATTTAGTATGTTTGCTTTTTATGCCCCACAATATTTAATGCATTTAAATCTCATATTCTAATTATGAATACTAACATTATTAAATAAACTTAGGCTGACCATAAACACAAATTCCCAAATAAAGATTGCACCACTCTGGGGTACATTGCTATTTCTGCTCGGTGTTTACCTATGTTTTGGTTTTTATCTTCCACACTGATATTTTTTAAAAGTGGACACAATAATTATAAAATATTTGATCTTCACACAAGAACTATAAATCTAGGTGCTGTCTTCACAGTACACATGTGCTCCTGGGGGATAGTGTTTTCACACAGTTTAAGGGAGTTACCGATCTGAATGATTCAGCCTAAAAGGAAGGCTGAAAGGGGAGAGGTCCCTGTTTGCTGAAAAACACAAAAGTTCAAGAAAGGGTATGAGTTGAGCCTGTGGGATGACAGCAGAGCTTCAGTGGGTTGGGGCTCCGGGGGCTCCAGAGCACACGTGTAGATGTGACGCACTTCATCACCAAGGTCATGGGCAAAACTCTTAAGAAGCTAAAGCCCTGTGAAGGGATTAGCGTAAAAAAGGAGAAGAGAAAGCCAAGGACTAATCCTTGAGAAACTCCAGTGACTAGGATGTGGGAGAAGAAACAGGTAGCGGTGCCAAAAAGGTTGAGGATGTTGTGATAGTCCGGAAAGGAAGGGTAAGAGGTTTTTCAAAGAAGGGATTCTCTCAACAGCAGCATCACATGGGGCTGAATAGTCCAAGAGGGGAGGATTTTTAAAGGCCATTGATTTTCACTAGAAATAGGTCACTTGTCAGCAGCAACTTATTTCAGGAGTCTCAAGTTTCAGGAAACTAAGATTCAATTTCAAAGTTTACAAACAGAACAGATCATGAAAAAAAATGGGTGCGAGTACAGACTACTCATTGGAACATTTAGTCAAAAAGGCAGGAAATACATTCAAAAATCACTAAATAAGCATCAGGAACCAAAGAAAAAATGTTGATTTGTTGAAGTCAAGAGAATGACCGATGTCAGGAAAGATCAAAAGAGGGAAGGCTGAGGACCCTAGGAAGGGTGGGGCCTAGAGAGGTGTGGAGCAAATTCTGAAAAGCTACAACCAGGGATGGATCACAAGGCAAGGGAGTAAAGTTGACTGTAGAGATTAGAAATAATGGTGGTCAACATCTACTGAGCAGTTATTATGTGCAAAGAACTGTTCTAAATGCTTCATGTACATTGTCTCCTTAAACACAAAAACCTCATAAGGTAGATATCCTATTCCACGTTACTTTTATGAGGAAATGGATAGTGAAAGAAATTAAGTAAATTGTCCAAACACAGGCCTACCGGACTTCAAGTTCAACCATTGAGAGTTATTATTTCTTATAAATGGTCCAAGGTCATAAGGCATAAGAACATAATTCAGGTTTTATCTGATTGGCAGAAGTTATGTTCTTAGAACTAATCTACAAACTCACAAAATTTGGACCCACACAGACCCTGATGCTGAAAATACAGATTCATCATCCCATGTTTGTTGCACAGAATATGCTCAAAGAGGGTACCAGAGATGGGAAGAGAAAAATTCTTATTCTTATGGCAATCTCTTCTATTGAAGAAAAATCCCTTGATTTCCTTGAGGGGGGTACACTAATAGAGAATTATACAGTGATCCCCCATTATTCACAGTAGACAGACCCCTGGTGGATGCCTGAAGCTGCAGACAGTACCAAACCCTTTAGGATGCTTTTTCCTATACATATGATAGTTTCATATTTACATTAGGCACAGTAAGAGATTCATAATAATAATAAATAATAATGAAATAAAGTCATTATAATAATATACTATGATAAAAGTTACCAGTCACCATAAGAATCTATATTCTATGGTATGAAATATCTTACTTGTCAGAGGCAAGAAACACAATCTTTCAAATACAATTCTTCTGTGGATTCAGACATCTACCAGGGGTCTGTTCACTGAGGTTAAAAGGGGATTGCTGTTGTAATTCCCTATTTGTGTACCCCACCCAAGGAAATTAAGGGATTCTTTCTTCATTAGAATGAGATTGCCTAATAATAATATTTTTTTCTCTTCCCACCTTCAGTGCCTCCTCTGAAAATAATTCATGTGTGCATTGAGCCTCAGAAACAAAAGTTGTCATTAAAATGAAGAGCTTTATCTCAGTCATTACCCTCTTCCTCAACGTAAAGGACATTTTTCAGCTTTCTCTCAGTTCTCTGCAGAATGGAAGCTGTTCCCGACACACCCCTCCAGGAACTTCTCACCTCCTATGATTTTGACTACAGTCAACTGAATTGCTTTCAACCTGCCTCACTTTTCCTTTTCTGTTCTTTTCACAACAGGCTCTTGTTCTTCCCTTCCTCTAAATGTTGGAACTTTTTCTGTTCCTCCTCTCCGTTTTCTTTGTTTTTATACTGGCTCTTTAGGACCCCATCCTCTCTAGGGATTTGAAGCACCAGCTATATACCAATGAGCTCCAAAAACACAGCTGTATCTTGGACCTCTTTGCTGAGCTCGAGCTTTATATGTACAACTCTAGGACCCCTCTCTGAGAGACCTGCAGAGACGCTCCATCATTTTCCCAATAGCCTTCCCCCCATTTGAAGTCACTTCTTCAACGAGGCAGTCAAAGTAGATTGGCCATTGTCTTTGAGTTTTTTCTTTATTCATCTCCTCTTCATAGTCAAGTTGACCACTGAACTCAGGAAATTCTGTTCTCCAGTATTGCTAAAGTCTCCTCTTTATTCACATTATCACTGACTTACTTTTGGATTCATCTCTTCTTGCATAAACTACTTTTTAACATCAAACTCGAGTCTCCCCGGCTTCCGTCTTTGTCACTTCCTATCTAATTTCATTTCTAAAATTAGAATCTGAACATGCTACTCTTATTCATGAAATCTCAAACTCTTCCTATTGATTTATGGAAAAAATTCAATCCTTGAAGGATGCCATACAATGATGCCACACCAGGACCCCACCCACTACTCTCATCCTGGATTACTCTCCAGTTTTCATTCTGGGTCCCAACTCCACCAAGATAGTGTGTCATTTCCAGCCTGTGTACATGTCCTTCCTGGTACCTGTAAGGAGATTTCCTTCCATTGCTCCCGGCTGGTGATTTTTAATCCAGTACAGTCACCTTCTCTGGGATAACATAAACCATCCCATCGGTCCTGTTTAAGTACCTCCCCCAGTATCCTCCTAGAATCTAAGCTGTTCTCCACCATAACCTGCTTGATTGATCACTGACAGGTTTACCAGTATCACTAGAATTTTAGTCCTTAAACACACACACACACACACACCACTAAATAAGTAAGTAAATAAATAAATAAATAAATAAATAAATGTATTTAGAAGCAGGAAGTACATTAATTAAGGACACCATATTTGGAATGAAATACATTTAGATTTGAATCCAGAAATTTACATTTAATGATGTCATTTGTATGGAGGGGGGCAGGCTATTTCATCTCTTGGAACTCCAGCTTCTATATCTATAAAACATTCAATAATACTTTCTCTTTAGGAAATTTTTTAGTATTACAATGAAATAGTATGTAGCAAAGCCTTGACCAGTGTGTGATATGATAAAATGACATATTTTTACTTCGTTTTTCACAACATGTAGCTATCACATAGTAGGTATTTAAAATTTATGTGTATTTGCTACTAGTGCCCCTTGTTGATACCGTGCCTGATGAAGTTGTAAAGCAATGGAAAGAAGATGAAGAACCAGTGGAGCTTTCCCAATTCTAACGTGCTTTACTGATTGTAGAGGGACTGAATGACTGCAGGCATTAGCAAGAGCCATGCAGAGTCTCAAGGTCAGCTCTGAAGAACACAGTTTCATGACGACTTTGCTTTTATTCCTGAATAAATAGTTCCTTTTAACTCAGTCACTTTTCAATCACCATAAAAAATCTATATTCTATGGTATGAAATATCTTACTTGTCAGAGGTAAGAAACACAATCCTTCAAATACAATTTTGCTTCCAATTCAGAAATTTTTTCTTAGGGGCTCTAAATAAGAGATACTGGATTTGTATAGACCCTTGATGTCATTTCTCTGCTGGTCCTTTATCTCTAGTAAAGGTCTGAATGGCTCTGGGCCCTACTGATAACTAGTACAGAGGAGAACACATGAAAAAGATGAAGATATCTGCCCTGGATAAGCTGAACAAATATTACAAAAGGAAATGTGGGTCACCTCCAGATCTCCTTATCCGCAGATAAAGAAGTGCAACGCATTAAAAATCTATGAAAAGGTGATGTTCAGAAATAAAGACACATCTTCTGATTTCAGATGTTTATTGCTTAAGTTCAGCTCCATCTTTCTTAAGGCCTATGAATAACTTGAAACAAAATAAATGCATTTATAATATTATCCAGTATGTTCCTAGGCCCTAGGAGAAAAACTTTTCTACAAACACTTAGTACAGCTATAGGGCTTAATCCTTGTCATCTAGAATGAGTCTCCAGGTGTAGACCAGTGGTTTTATGGCTGCACAACTGAAGTTTGAATTGTGGTTAGAGGTAATAACTTCTTCAATATTCTATTTATAGGAGGGGCTTAAATGACTCCCTTCCGAAAAGAGAAAATCCAGATGAATGACTTCTAAACGCCTGCATATTGTGAATGAATAAAGTTTGCTTACGCATTTATGCTGCTTGTCTAAGTCCCATTTAACAGATATATTTCAAACCTCATTTATTTTTCCTGCTGGGCTACTGGCGTTTTACAGTCAATCCAATTGGCCAACATAAAACATACTTCCATTCTGAAAGTCAAGTGTCATGAAAGAAAAAACAATTCTCTTTTCAAATAGCTTCCTCTCCTCATCTTTATCTATGTAATTAACAAACCGCAAAAACAAATTTTATTAGACATTTTCCCGTTTAATTCTTGTCTTAAGACCTGTATTGAGAGATTGTTTAGTGATGAGAAGACTTTCCCCAAATAAAGGAATTTTTTAAAAATTATCAGAAGACAACAAAGGCAATTTAATATGTAAATAGGTGCAAATTAAAGTATGGCAGATCTCCTCAGAAATCTGGGGAGTGGAAATTCAGAAGCTCTAAATTCTCTCAGTTGGTATGATTTCTCTTTCCTTCTCTCTACTACACTTTACCTCCTGATTTCTAGTCCAATACATTGTACCCATTGTTCTCACTTAATGTGGGTCAATGCCAAGAGCCACAGTCAAGTTTTCAGGAAGATACTGACTGCTTCAGGCCATTTTCTCTACAGAAGAGCTGTGAGTATGGAAGTTCCCTGACGCTCCATAAACTCCTCCATCCTATTTAGAAGACAAGACTTCATGACCCTTGATCAAATCGCATATTTCCTCCAACCAGTCCACAAGCTCCAAAGGAAGATGGTCATATACAGAAAAAGAGATCGACATTCTAGTCAGCAGACTCAACAAGTCAGTCTTTCTTCAAAGTGTTTCCTATGACCCAAAGAACAAATGAGCAAATCTTCCTTTTTCAAGGATTGAACCATAAGGAAATTCTCTCTTGTGGTCACAAATGGTCAAGTAGTAGAATATTTATGTGGCCCAACTTAACGAAAAAGGTTATAACTAGACAAGTGATCATAATTATTAATAGAGACAGTAAAATTTTGTCAAATATTTATTTATATACTTGAATTAAACAATCTTGCTTTTGACTTCTTCATTTCTACAAAATATATTTAATATATTTATCTTGAAGCATATAGGGAACCATCTTTTTATGCATTCATGAAAGTTGTTCTCAATTTCTTAAACCTATATATTTCTTTCATTTAATCAGAAATGTCCAGAGTTCCCAGTTATAGGATCATCAGAGGTTATTTTTTTCTTAATCACATTTCATAAAAATTAGTCAATATTTCAAAAAAATGCATTCTCAGAGGCAAATAAAATCACATAAAACTTAGATTTCCAAGAAGAAGAAGAAGCTAGTGAGGGTGGGAACTTTCACGTGGAGGTTGTTTTCCTCTTAAGAGAAAAGAATGTATAAAATCTAGTGTGGGAGTGCACAACACAAGATCTGATTTCAGCTCCAAGATCTTCCACTTTTTAGTTTTGCAATCTTGAGCATACTGATAAATCAACTGAACCTCTCTGGGTTGATATGAATGTTAACTGAAAGCAAGCATTCATTTGCCAAGCTGATATTTTATGCCAACATCTTCCCAGGGAGAAAAAAGACAGTGAGGGAAAAGAAAGACAGGCCTTTGGGACTTGTTGGCATTTGGGTGAACATAGACAATAGCCAAAGAGTTACATAAATAAATCCCAAATTTATGAGACATTTGGAATGTCCCATAAATTCTCTGAAGAACAGTTCCCTGAGACTATGGTGGGTGAGAGACAGACAGAAAGCACATGATTGGAACAAGGAAGTGACAAAAGACCTGTGTGGCCAAGTGAAGAGAAATCTGATGAAATGGGGCTGGAGTAGAAGAATAGATCCAGCAATTATGACCTTGCCTTAGGATTCCTAAGGCCAGGCTGTTTCAACTTTATCCAATAAACACAAGAAACTGCTGAATATTTTTAAAGGAGTAATGATATGATGTGATTTGAAATGCAAAATACACTAACCTGGATATAATGTGGATAAAGAAATTAGAAAGAAATCAAAAGTATCAAAGGAGCTAATTCAATGATCCAGGTGAGAGAGAACAGCAGCTTTGGATTAAGTGGCACGAATCTTAGGTATTGGTGGGTTGGATTTGGAGAATAAAGAGGAATAAGAGATAATTCAAAAGTGTCTGGATTTGTAACAAGATGAAAAGTGGAAATTCTGAAAAAGAACAAGGTGTATGTAATAGGGGCTTGGAGATTATGAAAATTTTTTGGGACATGCTGAATAGGAGATACCCTAGAGACATAGAAGAGGAGGCAATCAAGTCAGTGTCTTGTGATTCAGCCTGGAACCCAGTGGAAGGTTTGGACTGCAGATGCAAATCTGTGAATACCACCTGTGATAATTAAGACTTTGCACGAGCATACAGGAGATATCATATAGTAAGACAGAAGAGAGACAAAGTCTGAGCTTCAGTGAGAAGAGGAATGACTTAGCAAGGACTCAGAAGTAGAGCATCAAGGCAGGTGAAAGAAAACCAGAACCCAATCATGCTAAAAAAAAAAAAAAAAAAAAAAAAAATTTGAAAAGAAGGATCCTCAGCAGGTCTGAGTGATGTTGAGCTCTGGAAAAATGAGCAACAGAATTGGCACCTAGCACTGTGCCAGTCACCCACCAATCACTCACCAATTAATGCAAAGTCAATCAAGCTGGCTGAATGTCTTAGCCAAAGAATATTCTGAGATCCTCTTGCTGATCTTCCTGGGGAAACACAGAAGGCAAAGCCCTGGGAAGAGGGTTTGATGTTACTTTCATAAGAAATCATCCTTTTCCAATAAGCTCTTAAGGATCTGTCCTGCCCTTATTTGTCAGGATTCTACTCAGACATGACCTTCTTTAACCAATATGTACTGTCCAAGCAGTATTCTAAACGATAAATGGATTAGATCATTTATCTCTCATCACAATCCTATACAGAAAGTTTAATTACAGCTCCATTTTACAGATGAGGAAAACGAGATACAGAAAGGTTAGGTTTCTTGCCGTGAGTCACCCATTTAGGAAAATGACAGGACAGAGATTCAAACCCAGGCATTCTGACTTCAGAATTTGTGTCTTAAGCATTTGTCTTTCCTCTTTAAGAAAAGAGTCTGTGTTTATTTCATTTGTTTCCCCAGCCTGGTACATAGCTAAGGACTCAATACATGTTTGTGGAATTAACAAAAGTTCTTATGTTATAGAGAGTTTATCAACTTTTTGGTTTATATTTCCCCTTGATAAATCAACTTTTAACATGCTTGGGCAGGATTTGCAAGTTATGGAGCTCTTGGCATGGTAGTGGGTGGTCCAGTGGAGAGATGAGTCAAGGTTCAAGTTTAGGGATTTGAGGAAAGAGCCTATTAAGCCAAAGGAAATGTGGCAGCATCACAAATGACACAAACCAGGGAGGATGCACCACAGACATCTCTGACATAAGAGTACACCAAAATTTTAAATTCATTTCCATGTGTGATTTTCCATTACTGAGGATAAATTCGACAAGTGTTAATGAGATGGGATGTGTCCTCATTAAAGAAAAAAATAAGAAACACATTCACCCTGATTTACAAAACAGCTCGTTCAGATGAAAACAGTTTTCCCTGCCAGAGAGTACATTAAAGGCCTCATTCATTTGCAAAAGTAAAATTTCTAGTAATGTGCCATAAAGACATCTAATGTATATAAATCATGGGTCTCCAGAAAAGCAGAACCAATAGGATATGTTATATCATTTATTATATGGAAATGTCTCATCCTAGGACAGAGGCTGACAAGTCTCAATATCTACTGATATCAAGATGGAGACCCAGGAGAGCTGAAGGTATAGTTCCAGTCTGAGGGCCAACAGGCTTCAGATCCAGAAAAGAACAATATTTCAGTTAGATTCTGAAAGCAGGGAAAAAAATAATGTTCTATCTCAAAACACACATGTGGGAAGAGCTGCCTTTTATTCTGTGCTATTTGGCCCTTTGACTGATTAGATGAGACCCATCCACCTATGGAGGTCATCAGCTTTATTCAGTCAGTATACAATTCAAATGCTGTTCTCATCTTCACTCATCCAGACATACTCAGAATAATGCAAGAGATTTCTTTTGGAGTTTAAGATAACAGTAAATCATTATCTTCAACAAATGACCCTCTTTATTTTTCCTACACTGTTTCTTCTCAAATACACAATTTCCTTTCCCTTTTTCTATGAGTTATTGCAGGGATTGCGTTGGGAGGGGAATTGTTCATGCTAAGCCACTGACTTTATCAAGTGCTGGTCACACTGCATCCCCACAAGTGGGGAGGACAGGAGGATCCTTAAAAGCAGTGACACTTTAGGGAAACCACTGCAATCCAAAATCTGTGGCTCAGGTTTGCCAGTTCAAAATTTAATCTTGTCAATGCACCAAACTTGGTCAAACCTGGAATGGTTGTTTACACAAATTAGATTCAGGAGCCACCTGAACAAACCAGGAAAAACCTTTCATTAATTATCATAAGAGATAACTACCAAGGCACTCTTCAGCCAAAGTGTTCCTACCTTGGAAAGTCATCTCAGAAGTGAAATTATAATCAAAATACCTTGCTGAGCATGAGCTCAGACTAAGTGGGAACTGATTGGACAAGATCTTCAATGGCATCAAGAAAAAAAAAAGCTATTGCTACAGTCTCAGCAGCATTAAAAAATCTGTACCAAATTTCTATACAATTGTACATCAAGTGTAACCCCATGGATTCTTTGTTATCTTCTTTCCTATGCCAGGCTGACCAACTCCTTTTCTGCTTAACACATAATTAAAAAAAAATATTTAGCTGGTTACAGGTCAGATCATATTGGTTATAAGCTGCTTTATCTCATGAAGATAACTTCCATAATGCTTAAATTTCCTTCAAAACGAATCTCACTGGTTGACTTTCTTCTCATTGGTATCCATTTAATCATCATGACACTTGCTGTTTGATCATTGTGAATCATGGTGACCTAACTATTTTTGTCTTAGTGTCATTGCTCTTCTCTGTATGTCCTTAGTGTCATTTTTAGTTCAGGTTGTTGGTGTAACTGACACTGAGGTGTTCTCATAGTTGCAAACGGTGTTTCAGGGATGTACTGTTAATTTAGAAGGAGTAGTGTTCATCTTTTTCTCCTGAATATTCTTCGTACCACACATACTGTCCTACATACATTTTTTTTAACTCCTTAACTCCTGTGTTTTGAACTCTTAGGAATCCAGAGTGACTGGCTAACGGTTCCATCTTACAAAGTTAACAATGGTCAAGAACAGAGAGTCCTAGCAATTACGGAAATGTAAATCAAAACTACTCTAAGATTTCATCTCACTCCAGTCAGAATAGCAACTATCAAGAACACAAGCTGGGACTGGGGTTCTGGCTCAGTGGTAGAGTGTTTGCCTAGCATGTGTGAGGCAGTGGGTTCAATTCTCAGCACCAAACATAAATAAATGAATAAAATAAAGGTCCATCAATGTCTTAAGAATTAAAAAAAAAGAATACAAGGAATAATAAGTGTTGGCAAGAATATGGGTGAAAGGGTACACTCATACATTGCTGGTGGGACTGTAAATTGGTGCAACCACTAAGGAAAGCAGTGTGGAGATTCCTCAGAAAACACGGAATGAAACCACCATTTTACCCAGTTATCCCACTCCTTGTTTTATATCCAAAGGACTTAAAATCAGCATACTACAATGATGCATCTGCATCAATGTTTATAGCAACTCAATCCACAATAGCTAAACCATGGACACATAGATACCCTTCGACAGATGAATGGATAAAGAAAATATGGTATATATATATATATATATATATATATATATATATATATACACAATACTACTCATCCTTAAAGAAGAATGAAATTATGACATTTGCAGGTAAATGGATGGAGCCAGAGAATATCATGCTAAGCAAAATAAGCCAAACCAAAGACTGAATGTTTTCTTTATAAGCAGATGCTGATCCATAATGGGGGGTTAGGGGTTAAGGAAGAATGAAGGAACTTTGGATTGTGAAGAGGGGTGTAAGGGGAGAGGAGGGAGTGTGGGGGTGGGAAAGACAGTGGAATGAGATGGACATTTTTACCCTATATACATGTATAATTACACTACCTGTGTGACTATGCACCATGTACAGCCAGAGCAATGAGGAGTTGTGCTCCATTTGTGTACAATGTATCAAAATGCATTCTACTATCATGTATAACTAAGAACAAATTTAAAAACAAATAAAAATAAAAGAACTGAGAACCAATACTAGTTCTCAGTGAGAATAACTTCCAATACTCAATAGCACAGTATGGAAATCATGGTTGACAATTAAGGGTGTATTTCATATAGATAATAGGGATGACTAACACAAAGAAATGATAAATGTTTGAGGCAATGGATAAGACAGTTACCCTGATCTAACGATTACACTTTGCTTATGTGTATCAAAATATCACACCATATCCTATAAATATGTGCCATTGTTATGAATCAACTACATTAGTTATTTTTTAATTCACCTCACACATGCAAACAGAAGGTGATATACTTTCTCTCTTTGATAAGAATATTTGTAATGCTTTAGCCTGAAAGAGTTGGTAAGTAGGAAACAGGAGCAATATAAAAGGGTAGGTTGAAAGAAAAGCTCTGGTCTGAGAAGGGGAAATTCAAAGGCAAGGAGTTAATTCTTCTCTAGGAAAAGTCAGAGTGACCCATAACATAATTCTTTGACAGAAAGTGACATTTGATGACAGGCAGTTTAAGAGGAAAAATATTCTTAATAGAAAGATATTTAAAACCCTTTCAATTTTAAAAATCATGTTAATCTTTACAAGGAACTCATAATCTCTGACAAAATTCCCAATTAAGTGCTAGGAGTCATGGAGTCCTTTAGTTTTAGACCTCACACGTCAGAATCACTATCTTAAGAATCCCATAAGAGAAACTCACAAGATTCCCAATATGTCATGATTACCAGAATGCTGCCACTTCAGAAGAAGTTTTGTTTTTTCTTGTAGACTTCCACGAAAACCCATGAAGTCCAAGAATTTGTCTTTAGGTTACTGTATTCATTTATTCAACAACTATTTGTTGAGCGTTGCTATGTGCCAGGAACTGCGGTAAAAGATATGCCACACTGAGCAGGCATGACCTTTCCCTGAGGCAACTTGCATTATGAATAAAGTCTCTCCAGACCCAAGCCAGGCTGGGACCTGTCACATTTTTGTCTGTCTCTCTGTCTTTTTCACCTATCATCAAATTGCAATTGTAAGGCACTGATTAAGAGAACAAATTCCAGAGTTGGAATTTGTCTATAACCCAGTTCTGCTAAGGTAAAGAATCTTTAAAAAGAGTCACACATAATAATTCATCAATAAGTAAATGCTGGAAGAAATCATTACCAAAGCTCTTGAGGGAAGCAGAACTCTGACAATAGTCACTTAAGTATTAGAGTAACTTTCTAAGAGCTTTTTTTTTTTTCGCATAGTCTTTCCTTAAGAGATGGTTTTTTTTCAATATTCTCACATAACACCCCCAAAATATTTTAAATATTTTGTAAATCATTCCTTTCGACCTCACTTTTTCCTCTCCTCTGTGAACTGTTGGCCAAAGAGACAGTTTCATTTTCACTTTTTCAAAATGATAGTATAAAAAAACAGAAGTGAAAGTATGAATCATAATATAATAAGGAGCTCACAGCAAGATATCCATTTATAACTCAGAAAACCATGGGGTATTTCCAAACTGATGTCATTCATAGAAAGAAGGCCATGTGTTGTGGAAGAATAAGAAAATTTACCTAGGCCCAAAGGGGGATTTAGAATACATATGGGATATTCCCAGCTAATTATTTTTATTTTTTAAAAAACTTTTTTTGTAAAATTCAATCAACATGTCTTAAATACCCATAATATTAGTCATCTTAGAAATCACAAACTGAATTCTGAATTATACTTATTATAATTATAATAACTGGGACAATGTACACTGAGATTCTACTTTAGAAAGCATAATACCAGTATATAACTCAAGGTTTTCTTTTATTTTCTTTAAGAAGTTGTATAAAAGCCAAAATTACCATAAAATCACATGCATTTATTTTACATATAAGGAAGAAATTATATAGAAAAAAGTAGACTCTGTTCAAATTATTAAAATAAACCTCATGTTTTCAAACCAAAGAATTAAAAGAGGATTTTTCCTTCTCTCCACTATATTCCACTCCATTAGTTGTTTTTTTTTTTTTTAAGAATTTTAAAGATTAGGGTATATGCTAAGTTAATGTTATATTACAGAGAAGGAAGAATATTTTCCTTAGGTTGTCTACCTGAGCTTGCAAAATGCTTTGGCTATTAATTTTGCCATATTTGCTGCCTTGTTTGCTGATTGATTGGCTATTTTGATCCAGATCCTGATATTCAGCTGTGAGGCCAGCCAGTTCTACCTCTTTTCAATTAATCAATGTTCTAACATGGAAGAGGTCATTCCATTCACTTATCCTGGTAATATGCTAGTCGGCCCTTCTTTTCCCCCCACCCCTTCTCCTTCTCCTTTCTACCAGGGGTTGAACCCAGGGGTGCCTATCCACTGAGCAACATCCCTAACCCTTTTTATTTATTTATTTTTTTATTTTGAGACAGGGTCTTGCTAAGTTGCATAGGGCTTCACTAAGTTGCTGAGGCTGGTTTTGAACTTGAAATCCTTCTACCTCAGCCACCCAAGCTGCTGGGTTTACAGATGTGCACCACCATGCCTGGCTGCCCTTTGGTTTCTAAGGCTTATTCATGAGTTCAGTGGCTAACCCCGAATGTTCTGTCCTGACACCTGCTATGAACTACTTTGTCATCTTTTAGTGGAAGCATTCATGAATCTGCCAAAAAAATTGTTCTTTAGTCCATATGAATGGGGAACAAAATTTAAAACGTTTCATAAACGTACCTTCCCATTCCATAAGCAATCAGAAATACACATGCTGTGAAGATTTAAAGACTAAGAGCAATCCCTAAAAGACTCATAAGAAAGTATAGGAGACTGTCTCACAACAATAAAGTAAGAAAAGATTTCCTAAGATCTGAAGAGATTCATCAGTTTCAACAAATGTATAACAATGACAATGAGAGAGGCTAAACATGTGTGGGTGATACATGGGAAATCTCTGTATGTTCTGCTCAATTTTACTCTGAAACTAAAACTGCTCTAATAATATAGGGTCTATTCAAAGGTGCCAAAAACATACATTGGAGAAAAGATAGCCTCTTCAATACCACTATTTAGTGCTGGGACCTCCTGAACAAGACTACTAAAGCACAAGAAATAAAATCAACAATCAATAAATGGGATGGATTAAAATTTAAAAACTTCTTTTCAGCAAAAGAAACAATCAATGAGGTGAAGAGAGAGCCTACAGAATGGGAACAAATTTTTACCACATGCACATCAAATAGAGCACTAATCTACAGGATATATAAAGAACTCAAAAAGCTTAACACCAAAAAAAAAAACAAACAACCCAAACCATAAATGGGCCAAGGAATTGAACAGACAATTCTGAGAAGAAGATAGACAATCAATCAACAAATATATGAAAAAATGTTCAACATCTCTAGTAATTAGAGAAATGCAAATCAAAACTACCTTGAGATTTCATCTCACTCTAGTCAGAATGGCAGTTATCAAGAATACAAGCAACGATAAGCGTTGGAGAGAATGTGGGGAAAAAGGTACACTCATACACTGCTGGTGGGACTGTAAATTGGTTCAGCCAATATAGAAAACAGTATGGAGATTTATTGAAAAATTGGAACCACCATTTGACCCAGCTATACCTCTCCTTGATCTATACCCAAAGGATTTAAAATCAGCGTACTACAGTGACACAGCCACATCAGTGTTTATAGCAGCACAATTCACAATAGCTAAACTGTGGAACCAACCTATATGCCCTTCAATAGATGAATGGATAAAGTAACTGTGGTATATATACATGATGTGATATTACTCAGCATTAAAAGAAAATAAAATTATGTCATTTGTAGGTAAATGAATGGAGTTGGAGAATATCACACTAATCAAAGTAAGCCAATCCCAAAAAACTAAAGGCCAAATATTTTCTCTGATAAGTAGATGCTGATCCATAATGTGGGGGAGGGGGCATTAGATAAATGGAGGAACTTTGGATTGGGCAAAGGGGAGGGAGAGGACAGGAGGGAGTATGGGGGTAGGAAAGATGATGGAATGAGATGGACATCATTACCCTAAGTACATGTATGATTGCACAAATGGTGTGACTCTACTTCGTGTACAGAGAAGTGAAAAATTGTGTTGCATTTGTGCACAATGAATCAAAGAGCATTCTTCTGTCATATATAACTTATGAGAGCAAATAAAAAGATAGTCTACTAAGAAAAATAAATTAAATGAATAAAAGAGAAAAGTATTACATATAAGCTAAAAGATGAACAGATTTGATTATGCCAACATTTTAAATAACCATACATTAGATATCATAAACAAAGCTAAACAGTAAGCTAGAGACAGAGTAAATATTTACAAGGCATTATCATTGCAATCTAGAAAAAAAAAATTTTTCATAATTAAGGAAGAAACGAAAAGCCCAGTAAAAAAACAGATCCAAACCTTCAGTTTACAAGAGAGAAGTTCTACATGACCAATAAAGTTATAAGCAAGGAAAAAAACTGTAACTTGGTAGTAGTGGAAACACACAGATTAAACCAGATATTCTTTCATGTCCTCCAGACTGGAAAATTTTCAAAATTCTGACAATGATGAATCATGGTGAAGAATTAGAGGAAATAAGAACTTTAAAATTTTTAATGTTAATTAATGATGATTAATGAACATCAAAGTTCTAACATAGAAAATATATTGTAGTCTTGAGAAGAAAAATATGAGTGGTTGAGAGAGTAAATTGGTATAATTTGGAAAAAAATTTTGGCCATATCTATCAGTTTGAAGTTGAAGACCCAGCAAGTCCATTTCTGAAGTATAAATTCCAGGAAAATTCTTGCACAGGTACAGAAGATTGATCACTGTAGTCCCCCGGACCCCAAATCCAAAATGTCCTCCCTTGGGAGATGGATCCTCTTAGTTTCATTTGCCTTAATATGAAGCATACATTTCATCTTCAGGTTACTACCACCTCTTTCTTTCTTTCTTTCTGTAGTTGAAAGTCAGAGACTGACCCTATCTACCTGATCCTGGTTTCCCCTATCCTTCTCCCTACACTTCCCTATTCCCATAGGAATATAGCTTGGAATGTTCTCTTCTGATCATGTCTCCTATCCAGATACTTTATCTAGGCCATAGATTCTCCTTTATTTTGCCTTTTCTGATAACCTTGTCTAACTTCTCTTTAGATTTAAGTTAATGGAAATGAGTAGCCAGAAACATTATCGGACTCACACATTCCGGGGTCAACGACCTGTTTGAATGAGGAGGAACACAGAGAGAAGACCTATATAGAGACAAGAAAAAGTCTAGATTAATAACTTCAAACATTACCCGACCAAGTTTTCTCCTAGAAAGTTACTGGAGAAATTGATACTCGGCTCTGTAGGTAGGTGGAGGGAGGAAAGCCTGGACATCTGGCAAATTTCTTGACTCATCTGGGAGTTTCTCCTCATACGTAGAGTAGCTCTGCCCTCATCCATCAACACCCCTTTATTCTCATCATCCCCCCACCCTAAGATCTCAAGCTTGTCACAGGTAAGGGAATAACCTGCATCAGGATATTACTGTAAGTTTCCACATAACTGGGATAACACTGTCCTGAGCAACTTCAAAACAATGGTATATCTTCCAGCCATCTTCTCTTTCTCCTTAGATAACATTCACTTCCAAATCTCTGTGCTCAGTCAAGGCAGCCCCAAGCTCCTATGCAGGGGGGATACCATAAGTCTGGCTGCCAGTTTGGTATCTAGCCAAACTCTCACCCAACATCTTTCAACAGTATGGTATTCCTACCTCTTCTTTTGCTCTCTGTGTCTTCCCTCTTCCGATATAATAGATGAATGAATGAAAAACTAAAAAGTCCTCTCATACCTCCAAAGGTGACAAATGTAGAAAGTCAGATATGTACTTGATAAGACACATACTTGTAGTCATTCACATATTTTTAGATTTTGACTTTTTTTAACATATCGATATTATTTCACTCTGCATTTGCTTTTTTCCAACTTGCTCCGTATTGTGAAGATTCCTCCCGTACATATATTTGTATGTCCCAAAATATATACATACACAATAGAAAATCAGTGCATTCTTCTTAAGAGCTGCATCCTTTTCCATGGTGTATGTATTGTGGGGGAGGGGCATACATGTGCACATGCTATGATTTATTCAATTACCTATTAATAGATGTTCAAATTGCTTATGGTTTAATGGCACTAGAAACAATGTTATATGTAGCCTTTATGTCTATTTACGTTCTTTATCAAATGTGATTTTAAAATCTAAATTAGAATTCAAAAACTGGAATTTGCTGTACAATATGTTGTAGTTTTAATTCAAAGAGTGACTGCCAGATCTAGTTACCAAAATAAATGAAGGAATTCACACTCCTACCACCAGTATGGGGATGTTCATACGCCTGAGTATTCGCCAGCAGAGGCTGCTATTGCTGGTTTAGACCTCTTGCCAGAGAGGTGAAAATATCTCATTATTGTTCCAATTCTGCATGGAAATGGGGTAGAGGTAATGATATGAATTCCAAAGAGGAGAATTCCTGAGAACCTGAATTATATGATTGCACACACTGGTATTTCTTTCTCCATCTGATCGTGGTTTGAGTCCTACATTTCCTCCATACAGATGTCTGAGAAAGTTGGAAATATCTAATGTTTTCCTTAGAAGTGTTTTCTTGCAGGCAATAGGATTATGTCAACTGTTATTACAAGGAAAGGCCATCAGCATACCACTATAAAAAGGAAAAGGTGTGTCCACTGGCTAAAATAAATAAAAGGGCAAACACAAGTTTTAAAACCTAACAGCCACAATGGTATTGAGGAAGCCGGTAAGACAAAGCCAAGCTTGATGCTTATAAATCAGGGTGTCTCCCGAACTTTTACATCCAACTGGGGAAATTAACCACAGGACATCCTTGAAAATGACTGATCATGGCATTGATATCAGAGGGTTTCAAAAGTGTATTAATTATGATCCTAACTTTAGCCCCATGTGATCCCAATGATTTCAGAACTAGTAATCAAGCATAAATTACACAACATCCAGATATATGGACACATCCAATTTCATTTTACATCAAAACAAGAAAATGGATATAAATGTAAATATTTAACTCTTGTTTAATTTTAATTAGAAGTCTGTGAGAGAACATGCTCCATAATAAGAAAGTGATTCTGTTCCAGTTAAAATCATTCCTATGTTGGTGTGCGCTATGTAAGGGGTAATAAACCAACTCTTAGAGAATGTGAAGAGAATCTAGGCATTCCTAATCACATTGCTCACATTTAGAGAGAAATAAAAGGTGGTGCCACACTGACCAAAACCAGCAGAAACTCTTGTACCAAATCCTACTCAGTGCAAGAATAAATAAATTTTACCTACAATAAAACATGGTCGGTTGTGGCTATTGGACAGTTCTTGTTCCACTGGGGATGAGAGCAGAAAATGGACTACTACTATGTAAACAATTTTTAATTTTGAATTAATAAATATTTATGGGAATATAGTATTAAAAGACATTCTTCCTAGAACAGCATTTGCATGCTTCTGTTTACCTGTCACATCGTATTACAATGTTTATTGGTGTACATGTCAATCTTGACCAGCCAGCTATAAACTTAAAGGCAGGACACTTTTTTATTCATGCTTATAAATGACCCAAATCTAGCACAGAATAAGGTACAGAATACTAAATTTATATATTGAAATGTATATACAGAATACTAAATATATGTATTGAAATGTGGTACACAACACTAAACCACTGGAATATTGACATAGTTTTTTCAATGTATTAATGCTATGAACTCAATTATGTTGCCCCTGAAAACTTGTATGTTAAAGCCTAACCTCCCATATAGCTGTATCTAAAGATAAGCTTTTCAGAAGGTAATTAAGGTTGAATGATGTCATAAGATGCTAACCCAATAGGATGGAGACCCAGTAGTAAGAGGAAAAAAGAAACATGCACACATCTCTCCCCTCTCTCTCTCCCTCTCTTCCTTCCCTCTCTCTCTCCCTGTCTCCCTCTCTGTCCCTCCCTCTCCCTCTCCTTCCCTCTCTCTGCCTCTCCTTCTCCTTCTCCCTCTCCCTCTTTCCCTCTCTCAATGCCTCTTTCTCTCTCTGTGAGCCCAGAAGAAGACGGTCATCTGGTTACCTGCAAGTCAGAAAGCAGACCTTCACCAGCAACCAAATTGGACAAAACCTTTATTCTGCACTTCCCAGTCTCCAAAAAGGTGAGAAAATAAATTTTGTGTTATTGAAACTACATAGTCTATGGTATTTTTTATGGCTGCCTGAATAGACTAATATAATCACATAACCCAGTAAAAATACCAATGCTCTTAATTGGTTTCAAGACAATTAACAAGATCAAAGAAAAATGACTGTTTTCAAGTTATTCTGTATTTTGTTGATCATCCAAAATAGATACAGGCACAATATTTGCTACGTATGCATTAAAGAGAACCCAAAGGCTTGAGAATAAATGTAAAAAAAGTAGGAAAGTGTTGAAGTCTAGATATGAGTTGGTCCCCAAAAGTTCCTGTGTTAATGCAGAAATGTTTCAGAGTTAAAATTATGGGGCTGAGAGAGCTGTAACCTAAACAATCGGTCCTAGTTTGAATGGACTACCTGGGTGGTAACTGTAGACAGGTGGGATGTGGCTGGAAGAGGTGGGTCACTGGGGACATGTGCTGGAAAGGTTCATCCTCCCTATGGCCCCTACCCCTCCTCTTCACTCCCTGGCTGTCTTGAGCTGAGCACCTTTTCTCTGCCACACCCTTCCACCAAGGTGGTCTGTCTCACCTTGGACCCAAAGTGATGGAGTCAGATAACCATGGACTGAACTCTGAAACTATGAGCTCAAGATAAATTTTTTTCTTCCCTAAATTGTTCTTATCAGATATTTTGTTCACAGCAGTGAAAAGCTGATAAATGTAGAGAGAGAGAGAAAAAAATAAAGAAATATGCCTTAAGATAACTTTAATAAAAAGGACTGTGTGCTATTGTTATGTGAAAACTTTTACTAAGGCTGAATCTCACTTGACAGAAAGTCTTTAAATTGGTTAACTTTGACATGGTTTGAGAAACATTTTGACCTAATGCCAATCTTCTGTTCTCAGATTTCATCAAAGATTGATCACATAAATGTTATTTTCAAGCCATACCCCAGTGCAGTTTCTAAATTTGAGAAAGGGAATGCTTCAAATGAACTTTATGAAGTGTAGAGACTCATGGAGGAAAAAGGTCATCTATTTCTAATATTTTCCTCAGGAGATGACATATTTTTATGAAAAGCCAGTCATCAGAAATTTGCAACCCCAAATTAGCAAGAAAGCTATAACCTCATCCTCCCTGCAGAGGCCTTCACTGAAGGCTGGCTTTACAGAGTAAAGTGATGAACTACGATGCATGCTTTATATACTTGCCGTGGGGACACCCCAAGTGAACATGCTGTTGTAGAATCAGAAATCCAGATCTAAGGGACTTTCTCACATTTACTAACTTTTTTCTAACAATTTTTTTAACTTTATTATTTATTTATTATTTGTATGTGGTGCTGGGGATCGAACCCAGGGCCTTGCACATGCCAGACGAGCGCTCTACCGCTGAACCACTAACCCAATCCCACATTTACTAACTTTAAAATAGTAAATAGGAGAAGGCTCTAAGTATTAGCACAGAGTTACCTGTCTTTTCCATAACAACACAAGCAATTTAAGAGGGATGTGCCATTTGTAATAGTTTGGGTTCTTTGAAAATAATGACTTCTTGGTTGTTTTTTTTTCTTCTTCTTCTTCTTCTTCAAAATTCTAATTTTCCTCACTGAGTTGCTAGACTGATAGATATCCTTTAGAGCATTCCACTGTATTTGTCATCATCTTCTCTCCAAACACTCTAAGACTTGTCACCATGATAAAGGAAATTTGAACACTAAAACTTAAAAAAATTATTTTGTTTTTCTTTATATGCTTTTTATTGATAATTCTGAGCATTTTATGAATTGAATTTTCTTGTGGCAAAAACTTTGAAAGTAAAATTTTGAGCTTCAGTCTTTATTATATCGTTTTACTCTGAGACAAGTTCAACTGGATTTCCCATACTGTGAAGCACTGTAACATACAGAGAATATTTGTAACTAGGTCAACATACACTGTTTCTAGGCACCACCAAGCAAATAATATTGTTGTGCCCATAATGCCATAATAGAACATTACCAGGTAACGGGACTACAGTGACTCATCGGGCCCTTTGCTGGGATGCTCTGTGATGCCGATGGTGTCAAATGGAGGCTCAGAAGGCAAGTAATTATGAAAGTCTCCTCTGAGAGGTCAGAAGTGACTCTCTTACAAAACACAAACTACCAAGTGGGACAATGTGTGGCACCTAGAGAAAGATGTGGCCCTGTTTCCTCTCTGAGAATGGATGTGTTGTTCAACTGCTCTGTGAGTCGTAGAGGAAGTAAAAGAAGCCGGTCCACACAACAATGTCTTGTCTTGCATGATCTGGGAGGGTAAGAATAACCAATTGCTGCCTGTAGACTACAGTGCCAATATGAGAATGACAGAAGGGCATCTGAAAGAAACCTGGAACTGAAAAGGAAGAGTCCATGCATCTTCCACCACTGCCCATGAGGAAAAAGACCTTCACACAGATCAAGAATTTGGTGGCATGGAAAGAGGAGCTCTGTGTCTAATCTGAATATTTTATTCACTTACCCTTACTAATTATTGCTATCTGTCAACTAAATACTAGAAAAAGGTACAACACTGAGCAGGCACCTATAGTTCCTGTCCTGATAGAGCTGACCAATGAAGAGACGTAAATCTGGACAACATACTTCATTCAGCTCCTTCTCTCACACTTTACAGAAAATTTGTCAGCAAACCCTATTATCTTTATCTTTAAAATATATTTGACTGTTAATCACTCAACTGCAACTTGGTCCAAACCCAATTGTTTTTGCTTGTATTATTGCAAGTGCTATTTTTCTGTCCTTCTTGTTTAATAGGTTTGTCCAGCTTCAGCATACTCTCCCAAGAGCAGTCAGGGAAATTCTCTAAAATATGACCCCACTCCTCTACTCACAGTCTTCCCATGGCTTCCCATCTCAGAATAAAACTGAAAGTCCTTCCATGAGATACAGAGACCTCTGTGATTTGGTCCTCATGACTTCTCTGACCCTGTCACCTAAACTAAACTGGCCTCAAACTGCTCTTTAAGAACATGAGGCAGTCCCCATGCTCAGGACTTTGCACTTAATGTTGCCTCTACCTAAATGTCCTTTGCTCCAATACTAGACAACTTCAAAAAAACAGTGCACATGGAAAAGTTCTTTTAAGGTGTTTACAACTCAGACTATTTGTTATTTGGTATCTACTTTATATCTAATTTGGTAACATTAGCAAGATTCTCTATATGCAAGTGCTTTGTAAATACTTTAAGCCCAGCTCTAAACTTTTTTCTCCAATTACATCTAGGGGAATATACTCTGGTTCTAATTCTACCCATCAACATTGTGTAGTTAACATGCATTTTTGCCAAACCCCCAATTTAACAAAAGTCCTAGTTACTACAGCCTGAGCAGTGGCATTAATTAAATGCATGAATGCCAAAATTGAAATAGTTTGCTTCAAATTCTCTCAAATCAAAGTGGCAGACTTTGAGAAACCAGAATGAATGGAAGTGAGTTCAGGAAACAAAGCAGGGAAAGCTTGAATAAACAGCCAAGTAGCTACAAAGTCAAAAGCTAATCACAAAGAGGGAACATCTTGCCATGGTTTCTTTAACTTGTTTTCCCAGAGCAATCATTAGCTCAGCCCCCTATTCCTTCACAAAATGTGCTGATTTGGAAGACAACTTAATGACTATTATGTCTAAGAGCCCCCAGAGAAGTTTTGGACTTATAACAAGCAAGAAAACAGATACAGGTGTTCTAGAAAGAACTCTGCCCCACCTGGCAACCTTAACTTCCACTCTGGGGGTGGGGGACAGTGTTGAGAAGCACAAACACAGATTTGGCAGCTATTTACGTGGAAACTAGAGTTGAAGACATGGAATTAGATTGCCAAGAGGAGAGCTCAAAAGAGTGAAGAAAGGAGGTAACCAGGGACAGATCCTCCTAGGACACCAACATCTAAACAGGCAGCACAAATGAAGGGGAAAAAAGTAATTGAAGGAGTAGCATAACAATGAGAAAATAAAAAGAAGTTCCTAAAATTTTGAGATGATGGCCCACCTACGTATCCTGAGCTGATCCATATACAATGTATTGAAACATCATTGTACTCTGTAAAGATGTACAATTATTATCTGCCAATATAAAAAGGAGTAAAGTATCTAAAGAGATGCAAAGGAGAGATTTGATCAAAGAAAAAGGATTGGGGGTGAGTTGATGAACAGTGTCCATTGGTGCAAGAGGTTAAAGAATATGACAACTGGGAAATTAGCTCTTGGATTCAGTGAATAGCAAATTACTAGGGGTTTGAAAATGCAGTGTGAACATTATGAGGACAGAAAATAAATTAGTACAAATTTAAAAACACCTATTGGTACTGATGAAGTGAATATTTATGATGTTCATTGGTAAAAGGGAAAAAATAGAGAGACAATGTTTCTTAGAGGGGAAGCCATTATATTTGTAAGTTACTGTGAAATTCAACAGAAGTAGTTGAACATGTTAGGAAGGAGGGAAAGTCTGGAATTAAAAGCACAAATGTTTAGTTTTGAGGAATACGTCATTCTTCAAAATTGGAAAAAAGTATAAGAGGTAGTGTAATATGTCGTAAGAAATGATAAATTTGAGGATGATTCTCTAATCACTGAAGAGTATATGTGCATTTAATGTCAAAAATGTTCATGCAGAGAAGAGTTCTTTTGAATAAGAGTTGACATGATTGCCTTATTCACAGGAACACTGGAGAAGAGAAACCCCTTTCTTCAGTCTGCAGAACAGGTGTTCACAGACTAAGGCCAAACTTTTATTATGGGCTTTGTTATTTTTGTTCACACTACATTTCCAAGACATCCATATATGCTCAGTTAAATACAATATGAAAACACAGTTCAAATAGAGAAATTTTATTTGAGGATCATCCATGGACTATGGTCTATTTATACTTCTATATTGAGCAATGATGGCAAGTAATTATTTTTATTATAGTAAAATGTATTTTAACTGCTGGTTTTTTATCAGAGCATTATAATTATATATAGTATTTGGATTCATTTTGGCAAAACAATGCATGCAAGGAATTTGATTTCAATCCCTATTTCCCTTCCCTTCTCCCTCCCACTATTTTCTCTCCTTTCCTCTATTGATTTTCCTTTCACTCCTTTATTTATTTAAATAAAGTGTATTTTTAAGTTCTATAATAATTTATGCTGCAAATGCCCAAAATTTAGAATCAAAGAGCAAAATAAGAAAAATAAGCATCCTTGAGAGAAATACTATGTAATTTGGTCTTCATTTCTTGAAATCTCTGAGAAAAAAAAAAAATGACAGCTTCTCCAATTCCCTGGTGTCCGTATTTCCTTCATAAACTAGTGCAAGAATTAAACTGAGGAATTCTATGTTGAGAACACTAAAATAAAATGTCAGTGAATCATCATGTGAATTATACAAGACAGGCATGTATTTTTTTTTTACCTTTTTCTGAGCATCAGGACAGCTTCCCTGTCTCCAGCTTCATGCTCCCCAAAGAGCAGCAAGAGAAAAATATGGGAGGCTGGCAAGAGAGAAGGGGCATGGTCTGAGGCTTGGCTTTTATTATTGGGGGGAGCTATTCCATGGAACATTCTATCCAAAAAAGGGCAAAGGGTAGGATTACAACAAACAAGTGAGCATAATTCAACCCCATTGAGCAATGCCTGCTCCCAGAGCTGCACCTTTCTATCCAAGCAGAGGCAAGTTCAAATGCATTGCATTGGATGCAATGCCAGACCAGTACCTCCTTGATCAGGACTTAAAGATGTGTGCATAACTCCTGTTATTTTTCAGGGTGGCCCTGAACAAATCTATGAAAAACTGTTATCATTATTATTATTATGAAACCTAATGTTGATATAAGCATGGGGAATCAGTACCTTAAATATTGATGGGTAAAAGTAAGTCAGTAGTATTATTTAGGACAGTGATCTAATAAATTATTTAGGGAATTTTAGAATGTTATACTGCATTGACACAGCAATGACATCTCAAGGAACTTATGCCAAAATAATCTTTATGTATAAGGGCTGGGAGCCAGGTGCAGTGACACACTCCTGCAATATCAGCACCCAGGAGACTGAGGCAAAAGGATTGCAAGTTCAAAGCCAGCCTCAGCAACTTAAGAAGGCAGGCAAGATTTTAATACTCCAAAGGTTATTTCCATCCACTAAATAACAGGAAAGTACTAGTATGCTTTTTGCTTTGTTAAATTACTGTCCTTTTTGTCTAATGACAATTACTATTATAATTGGAAACTTAATTAGTTCTCACAAATAAAGATATTTTCTTCCATCTAAAGATACTTCAAAACAAAAAGTAGTATGTTAACAAGTAAATCTATCAAGATGGGAAGAATATTGATAATTATTGAAGGTAGATGATGGGCATATGGACTTGTTTATACTGTTCACTCATATACTTTCTGTATATGTGAATATAATCATTTGAAAATAATTTTTTTCAGGTGTTTGTGAAGTCAGCTTTAAGCAAAAAAAAAAAAAAAAAAAAAAAAAAAAAAACCACCCTCATGTTCCTGCTCTAGAATTGAGGAATGTGGCAGGCAGACCAAATGCTGAAGACTTCTCACTGTGTGATAGGCAGCATGAAGTGTGATCCCCCTACAGACCTCTACACCCTAATACCTGGAACCAATAAATATGTTGCCTCATATGGCAAAATGGGACTTGGCAGATATAATTGTGTTTTCAGACCTTAAAATAGGAAGGTTAGCTTGAATTCTTCAGGTGGGCACAATCTAAACACATGAGACCTTAAAAGTAGAGAAATTTGTCCAGCTAGTGGCAGAAGACATGCGGCAGAGAAGTGATGGAGACCCAATGTGTGAAAATGAAAATGGCAGAATTCCCGCAGCCCCAGGAGCTGAGGGAGGCTGTTGGCCCCCAGCCTGCATGGAAATAGGGACCTCACCTCTCAGTCCAGATAACTGGATTCTGTCAACAAACTGAAATAAGCTTAGGAGCAGATTCTCCCTCTGAGCCTCCAGATAAAGAGTTTGGCTTGCCAACAACTTGATTTCAGCCTGTGAGACACGGGCCAGAGCATACAGCTGAGTTCACCCAACCTCTGAGCTGCAGAACTGTGAGGTGATAAATTTGCATCATTTAAGTGGCCAGGTTTGTGGTAACTAAGAGGCAGCAATAGGTAAGAAATACTTCCTACTTTATAGAAAAAGACCCAATAGCCAAACAACATTTTAAAAGGCATTTTCTTAATTCAGAAGGAAAGACAATGAGAAGTAATTATAATTGAATGATTTATCTGTCAACATGGAGAAAATATACAAAAGAAAGTTCTGATAGAGATGTGTTGTATTCTGGTACTCCCAGGATATCTCAGAAGAAGAAGCTAAACAAATATTTTTCCAAATGTTATAATCTGATACAATCGTGAATATAAGATGATTCTGATTGTATAGAAAGTATGTTGACACCAATTCATGTCTTCATACATGTACTTTGGATAATGAATACCCAAGTTGATACTCCAAAGAAGTTCAGATGGAACTTTCTGTGATTATCATTTGTCATTATTTAATTTCTTCATCATTATTATTTCTGTTTAAAGCATCTATTTTGTTTTGGTGCTGGGGATTGAACCTAGGGCCTTGTGCATGCAAGGCAAGCACTCTACCAACTGAGCTATACCCCCAGCTAAAGCATCTATTCTTTTAAGAACAATGTCTATAGTAAGAAAACAGGAACATTCATGAGCCCGTGGTAGGCACAAAAATTGATAAATGGGAGAGTAATTGGTAACATGTTTAAGAAGTCTGGATAATGTATTTCTGAGGAAAATAATCTTAAGGAAATAATTCTATCAGCATTTCTTACCTTTGACCCAGTAACTCCATATTCACAGACTAAGGACATAATATTAAATGTAGCTTATGTGAAAATAAATATTAAAATGTAAAGAAAAGCTATAAAAATGATCATCACAGCACAACCTGCAATAGTGAAAGTTGGTAATGAGCTAAACATTCAGTGAAGTTGGTTAAATTAGGGTCCACCCACATAATAAAGTGCTATGAAGCCAGGGAAAAGGAAGTGGTAAATACTTATAGATATGAAAAATTATTTCAAGGGAAAAAAATCAGAGTACAAAATAGCATTACTAGAAATTATCCAAAAGTATTTTGCATGAAAATGTCACCAATTTTAGGACCTTTTTACTGATCTGTATCTTTTGATGTTTTTATTATAATCATAAATTTAGTAATAATAAACCAACAAAACAAGTGTTTTTTTAATAAATAAAATTTATATGTCTGTGCTTTTATATAATCATCCAGGAAGTTGCCTATTCAATTAGGACAAAGACAATAGCATATATTTAGGGAAAATGAATATATAGTTCAAGAAAATAGTAATTTATTTTAACTTGGAGTGAAGATTAAGACAAAGAACATCTTCCAAATCCTTAGATGTTTGTGGCTATGGAGTAAGAAAATTTATTATTAGGTTTATCACTAATCAAAAATATACCTACTACCACTTGACTAACATCACATTTTTAATTTTGTATATTTGCCAAAGTTCACTAGTCAGACTCATTCACGAGAACTTAGATGTAACACCGTTGAAGAGCTTTCACAGAACGGAAACGTCAATAAGAATACACTCATACATTTAATCCTCACTGCTCCCTTTATCACTACAGAACTTTCTCTGAGTTCCATTGGCCAGTGAACCAAACATGATTCTATGACTCTGAGGATATTAAAGACTGTGTAAAATTTGGTTTCAAGGGAGAAAGGGAGTGAAAATTGAGTTTTGGACAGATAACCACCTATCTGAGACAAATCTGAAATGTACATTTTATGAGATTTTTCTCAATTTCAACCTTCAGTTCCTGTATTGACTCTCATAAGATGACTTTTTAACAAAAAATCAAAAGGGGGTCTACTGATCCAAGGGACAGTATGTGAAATATGCTGTGTATTTAATGTTGCTAAGTTTCTAAATGTTACTGAAGCATAGGAGCAAAAATTAGGGCTCCACACTCATGACCTCATCTAAATCTAATCACCTCCCAAAGCCTCACCTCCTGAAGCCCATTGGGGGTTAGAGTTCAACAATCATATTGGGGGTAAGATAACACAAACATGCAATCCATAAAACTATCTAGTGAGCTTGATTGAGAATTAAATCAGGTAATGCACATAACCTAGAATATGATACAATAAGTGCTTGGTACTGGGTAGCAATGATTACTGCTAGAGATAGCCAGTATTAGAGAAGTGACAGAGGTGAGACTGGACTGTTTGTGTTCAGAGAATGCCAAGCAGTCAGCCAAGCCAGGATGTAATGTTCATGTTGGGGAGGAGGAACATATCGGAAGGCCTGAATGACAACTGGAAAGAACCCTGATTTCCTTGGTACTCCTTTCTTCCTAATTTTCTAATGTTTCCAGTAGTTATTGGCCTCTAGTTCCTCTCAAAAATGCCCACTATGTCTAGAAGAGCAACAGGAGTGCTCAAATAAATAGACAGCAATCATCAACGTGGAAATTATTTTAGCTGCTCATTCAAAGCGTGTCCTAAATATAATTGAGCAAAGGCAAGTTCAGTGTTCCCAAGGCAGAAGATCAGTGAAAACTCTATATCCAAGAACTCTATTCATGTCTCCAGAGGACCCTGACAATGAGGATACACAGGAACTATATTATAAAGAAGCTCTTAAGCTTCCTTTTCATTAAGCTCAGGCTGAGAGCTGCTTACCTTTTAGCTTTGTAATTGACTCTTAGTGATTTGCAGTTGATTTTAAAAATGCCCTTTTTAGTAGATAGATCTACCCTTCCAGCTCTTTTTTGCTTTATGATGTTATGATTTAATTTGATAGAATTATGCAGTAAATAGAGCAGGTATGGTCACCAAGTTTCAAATAGCTGAAGTACAAAAAAAATCAGATAAATTTATGATTAGGAAAGCAATACCATTTGTTGGTGCAATTGACCAGGTAACAGTGTTCTAAATCCTTGCCACTTGAAGTACTGAAAGTTTGCAACTCATCAGCAACACCATGTGACAATTATTAGAAATGCAGACTCTCAGGCACCACACCCACACCTACTAAATCAGAATTTGTATTTTAACAAGGTCCCTAGATGATTCATATGGACTTTGAGAAGTACTATTATAGGCATTCAAGTTTTTTTATTGTTGCTTTAAAAAAGTGTTCCCAACATCTCTCTGCCCCACTTCCACTTTCACTCCCACCCACACGTGTGCACGCACACACACACACACACACACACACACACACACACCCATCCCTTGGGATTTGTACTCAGCTGCTAGTAACAATCCCTAGGGTTAGTGGCTCAAATAAATTAGGGGTTTCATCTTCTGACATATGAAAGGTCAGTAGTTAGTGCAGACCTGAGACAGAAGCCCCATAATGCCATCAGAAATTCAAGTTCAGGGCTGGGGATGTGGCTCAAGTGGTAGCGCGCTTGCCTGGCATGCGTGCGGCCCGGGTTCGATCCTCAGCACCATATACAAAACAAATATGTTGTGTCCGCCAATAACTAAAAAATAAATATTAAATATTTAAAAAAAAAAAAAAAAGAAATTCAAGTTCATTACATATTTATACTCAGTTATTAGCATGTATTAGTCACTCCATGGTCAAAAAAGGAAAGTTCCTCTTCATGTCTGGGTTTCAGACTAAAGAAAAGAAGAGGAAAATCACAGCACCTGATTCTGCCTTCTTCTCCAGGGCATCCCTAAAATCCTCTCCCAGGGATGTTGACTTTCATCTCATGGGTCCACAACCAGACTCTATGGGTTCAATGCCTCACCAAACAAATCTGTTTTCTGTGGATAATAGAGAAAAGATAAGTGAGGATCCAGTAGGCAAAGATCGGTGTCTACCACCCTGGGACCCCCACTCCTTAAAATTATATTTGCAGCAAATCTAACACAATTATTAATCACACAATATGTTTCCTGTTGCTTTATACAGGACAGTTCAAAAACAAGGATGAGGTTCTGGAATTATGGTATTCATTGAGCACTTGCTGTGTATCAAGTCCCAGATTAAATACATTATCTTATATAACAATGTGAAATATAATATTTGTTTTATGATTTATCTGATAAAAGTAAGGAAATATAATAACTGCTTTATGATTCATCTGATAACAGTAGGGACTACATTTCCCAGAATCATCTTCTTACCCTAAGTTAGAGTTGGCCAAAAGGAGAACTTGTGAGAGATTTGGGGGCAGAAGTGAAAATAATAAACCTCATTCTTTGAAAGTCCTTTTGTGGTCAGATGCAGTGGCTAAGAAATGCAGAGTTGACCTTGCTCTCATCTGCCCACAACCTTCTTCCATTCTGGTCAAGAGCAGCCCCAGCGTCTCTACAGATGCTTGGCCGAGGATTCACACAAAAAGGCTGCTGCTTGGAGGAAAAAGCTTTCCATTGACTTCTCCTCACCTTCTCCTTAGGGCTCCAAGAGGGCTGGACATGCCTGGGATTTTGGCATTCCCCTTTAGGATATTACTTGTCCACGGACACCAGAACTTCACGAAGGCTAATTAATGAATGTGACACTCATTCTCCATTTCCCACTTGGGAGCCAGCACTACCCCAGGTTCTCCCACAGTTGGTAAAATCTAGTTCCTGCCATGGATCCCCTATTTCAGAACGCCTTATTTCAGAATGCTCCCCTGGTGGAGCACTGGCTGATATAATCCCAACAGTGAGGTTTTTCAAACCCATTGTAAAACCAACTCAATGCAAATAAAAGTTAGATAAGTATACATTCCCGTATGAAAGAACTTGAGCACAAAATTTTTATTTTTTATTTAACTTCAGTGAAACAAAATCTTCCCTAATATTTATATAAAGTAATTTTCACTGTGCTTAGTTGTATACCATCTGTTCTGATCTTCCTTTCAGAGGTATCTTCTCCTCACTCAGGTGTATCCACCACCCATTGCCAGGATGACCTAAAACTGGTCAGTCCATTTTTTAAATCCTTTGATGGCTATACACTGTCTAGTGGATAGAATTCAAATTATTATATGGCAAAGAAAGGTCCTTCCCTGAAACTCCCAATATTCTTTAGAGCAACAATTCCAGTGACTGCTCCCAAGAACTCTGTGCTCCCCCGATTCCAGGCTTATCCCTCTTTCCACACATCTTGCATCTCCCCACCACCATGATTTTGCATGTAACATAGCATGCCTTTTGCTTAATTTTGCTTCCATTCTCTAGTGAAATTCTAATTTGTCCATGAAGGTCAAATCCAAATGCTGACTTCTCTGTGATTCTCTAACTTCTCTCTAGGAGTATAATAAATATTGGTTTCATTAGTTAATCTACTTGGACATTCTGAGAAAATGTTCCTCTTCTCCAGCAGGGTTTCTTTAGCTCTTTGTAGGCCATTCAGACACATGGTAGAAATTGTGTTCAAATATACATGTGTGGTTTTGAATATGTAAAAATGTGCACAAAAGTTTACAAAAATGGATAAAAACTGTAAATATATGCTATGCAACCATAATGGAGAGGTCATTTTTTTAAAATGTGATGAGGATGAGATTGAATAGACTTACTCCATAATTTAAAACCTTTTGACAAAGAAAACCCCAGGGCTAGAAGAATCCTTACCAAGCAAATATTCAGGTATGAAAGAACTTGAGCACCAATATTTAAGAAATAAATCCTTACCAATATTTAAGGAAGAAATAATAAACTCACAAGCTCTTTCAGAGATTAGGGGAAAGGGGACATTAAACTCATTTTACAAATATGGCATAATAATGATAGATTCGGGGAAAAAACGTGTAGGTCAGTATCTTTCATAAACATAGAAATTCTTTTTAAAAATTAGCACATGGAATCTAATGATATATAAAAAGTACAATAGAAAGAGAAAGTGCAGTTTATCTCAAGAATACAAGGTTATTTTCCCAACATTGTTTATTGAAGAAACCATCCTTTCCCCACTGTATATTCTTGACACTTGTAGAAAATCAACTGACCACAAATGCTATTTTTTCTGTGTTCTCTGTCTGGTTCCATTGGTCAGTGTATCTGTTTTATGCCAATACAAGTCTGTTTTAGAACCTTTGCTTTGTAACATATTTTATAATCAGGCAGTATGATGCCTCTAGCTTTGTTTTTGTTTTTTTTTTTTTTTTTTTTCTTTAGTTCAGGATTGCTCTAGCTACTCAGGGTCTTCGTGATTTCATATGAATCTAGGTTGTTTTTTTTTAATTTCTATGAAGAATGTAATCGCCATTTTCACAGATATTGCATTGGGTAGTATGGGCATTTTAACAATATTAATTCTTATAATCCATAAGCAGGGGATAGCAATCCACTTATTTATGCTGTGTTGTTAGGGTCTGTAAACAAGTCAAGATGGCACTTGGCATTTTGCCAGAGGGAGTGGTTTGTGAAGTAACACCAGGGAGCCATTAAGTGTGGAGATTCCTTATTGGTTGACTGCTGTATCTAGTTTATGTTAATTAAGATAAGCTGTGTGTAAGATATATATACCCCTCCTGTCCTACAATAAACCGCTCCCACTCCTACTGTATCAATGTACACAAGTTCCTCGTCACCCCCCGGTTATTTTGCTGCAGCCGGACTGCAGCACTGTGTTCAATTTCTTTCACTAATGTATTAGAGTTTCCAGTATACAGATCTTTTACCTTCTTTGCTACAATCACTCCTAAATCTTTTTTGTTGAATTCTAAGTGAAATTGTTTTCTTAATTTCTTTTTCAGGTAGTTTGTTGTTACTATTTACAAATGTTCCTGATATTTCAATGTTAATTTTGCATCCTGTAAATTTACTGAATTTATTTGCCAGTTCTAGCAGTTTTTTGGTAGAGTCTTTAGGGTTTTCTAGTGATAAGATCATGCCATGAGCAGAGATAATTTGAATTCTTCCCTTCCTATTTGGATGCTTTTTTCTTTCTTTCTTTGCTTTCTTTACTTGCTCCAGCCAGGACTCCCAGTACCCTGTTGAATAGGAATAGTGAGAGTAATACCCTTGTCTTAGTTCTGATCTTAAAAGAAACGCTTTCAGCTTTCCACCACTGAATACAATGTGAACTGTGGGCTTCATTCCTAATTTGTTTTTTATACTGAAAGAATAAAATTAGGATAATTAGAATTAGGATTTTGTCAAATGCTTCTTCTGCATCTATTGAAATGGTCATAGTTTCTGTTTTATTATTATGTTCCATTTGGTGAATCACATTTATTGATTTGTACATATTTAGCCACTGGAATCCCTGGAACAAATCACCCTTGATTCTGGCAAATAAACTCTTAATTTGCTATTGAATATGGCTTTCTAGTGTTTTGTTGAGAATTTTTACATCAGTGTTCATCAGGGATATTGGCCTGAAATTTTCTTTCTTCTACTATCTTTATCTGGCTTTGGTACAGGGTAATGTTGGCTGCATAAAATGAGTTATGGAATTAATGATTAAATAACATATCAAAACAAATATTGATAAATATGATACATCAAGCAAAACAATGCCTCCCAATGATGTCCACATCTCAGTCCCCCAGAAGCTGTGAATGTGTTAGGTTTTATTGTAAAAGGGAATTAAGGTTGCAGATAAAATGAAGGTTACCAGCTTTGAACATGGAGAAAGGGAACACAATCCAAAGAAGGCAGTCGACCTCCAGAAGCTGAAATTATTGCCTTCTCTTCATTATTTTGTAATAATTTAGAAGGTTTGTTATTAGTTTGTCTTTAAATGTTCAGTAGAATTTAGCCATGAAATCATCTGGACCTGGAATTTTTTTGTTATTGATTTAGTCTCATTCATTATTAATCCATTCCTTTTTTTAAAATTCATGATTCTATCTTGGTAGGGTGTATGTTTCTAGGGATTTATCCATGTATTCTAGTTTATTCAAGTTGTTGGTACATAATTATTCATAGTTCTCAAAATCCTTTTTACTTCTGTAGCATCAGTTGTAATGTTTCTCATTGAACCAGAACTGTCAGCCAAAATAAAAATAACATATTTTCTTTGTAACTTATCCAGTCTGTGCTACTGTGTTATTAGCAACAGAAAACAGACTGACACTATAGTTTTGTTCCAATTGCTCTATAAATGTAGGTTCTGACTTTGGAATTTCTTCTCTTTATTCTTGTGTGAACTTTCTAAGGAAACCATTATAAATTACCACAAACTGTGTGGCTTCAGACAAAGAAATATATTTTCTCACAGTTATTGAGGTTGAAGTCTGAAATCAAGGTGTCAGCAGGACCATGCTCTCTCCAAAAACCTCTAGGAAAGAATCCTTTCTTTGCCTCTTCCAGATCTTGGTGGTTCCAGGCATTTCCTGGCTTGGATTACTAATCCAGTCATAAAACCCCAATGACCTCTTAAATTTCCTACTTCATCCTTAACAGCTCATAATGGGGATGAAACTTCTGCATGAGTTTTGGAGGAGATAAATGATACTCAAATTATGCAGACAGCAATGCAATTTAGCTGAGAAAAGATGATTTTCTTCATGATTTGGGGTCAACAGAATATTCATAAGGGAGAAAATGACCCTTATACATACTATGCATGAAGTTAATTTATATGATTCATTAACCTACCTAACCATGAAATCTAAAACAATCAAAATTATAAATGAGAATATCAAAGAAAATATTAATAAATATTATACAGTAAGCAAAACAATGGCCCTCCCAAAGATGTCTACATCTCAATCCCCCAGAACCTGTGAATGTGCTAGGTTTTATTGCAAAAGGGAACTAAGGCTGCAGATGGAATGGAGCTTACCAGCTTTGAAGATGGAGGAAGAGAGCAAAAGCATGCCAAAGAAAGCAGTTTGTCTCCAGAAGCTGGAAAGAAGAAGAGATGGATTCTATTTTAGAGCCTCCAGAAAGGATCCTACCTGCTGACAAGTTGGTCTATCCCAATGAGACCTATGTCAGGCTTCTGATGCAGAGAATTGTAAGAAAAGATCATGTTGTTTGTAGTCGGTAGGCTTGGGGATAATTTGTTATATCAGCCACAAAAAACATATGCTTATATCCTACAATAGATTTTCTATCCAGAATACAAAGGGAACTCAAAAAAATCTATAATAAAAAGATAATGATCCAGTTTTTTAAATGAACAAAAAATGTGAATAAGTTCGTCACAAAAAAAAGAAATCAAAATGGGCAATCAAATATGAACAGGTGCTTGATATCATTACTCATCAAGGAAAGACAAATTAAATGCATATGACACAAATTAATAGACCCAAGGTTGTCTAAAGTTAAGAAAACTGACTGCCAAGGTTGTCTAAAGTTAAGAGATAGGGATTCAGAACACAAATGAGGGACAGGTGTATGATAGGAGCGAGGACACCTCTTCCATTGTGACAAGATGGAAGTCAAAGAATGTAGGTTCAGATGAAGGCATGTTGTTAAACTTTTGTGGTGGAACAATGAAGGTGTTCGTATCAAACTGAATGATTTCTCTCTATGGAGTGTGGTGAAAACTTACCCTGAGAGTATGCATGTACAAGGAACTGGGGAGATTTGAGAATAAGATAAATGGAATAAACAAAATGTAAATAAATGTGTAGATAATAAAATGAAAAAGACTGAGATGTAAAATTTTGGCAAAGATAGGCAACAAATGGAACCCTCAAACATTGCTAGTAAAGTGTAAATTTCCACTTTGGAAAACTGGTAAAATCTGCTTAGGCTAGACATATTTTTATCACTAATCCCTAAAGTACACATGAGGGATGGTTCTCAGACCCCTAAAAGATACCACAATCTTTGAACACTCAAGCCCTTTTTATAAAAAGTGGCATAGTTTTTGCACATAACCTACCTACATCTTCCCATATACTTTAAGTCATCTCTAGACTGCTTGTAATACCTAATAAAGTGTAAATGCTATGTAAATATATGTTGTATTGTTAGAGAATGATGACAAGGAAAGAAAGTCTATACATGTTCACTCATTTTTCTGAGAATTTTCTATCTGAAGTAGGTTGAATTCACAGGTGCAGAGCCCAAAACTATTGAGACCCAAATATAATACCCAAGAGAAATTAGTATATATGTCCATAAAAAATAAGAATATCTAATACAGCTTTATTAAAAATAATGAAAAGTAGGAACATTCCAAAGGCCTCAAATAAGGAAGAAATAAATGTTAGCATACTAATACAATAGAGCACTATACTGAAATTTTAAAAAAGCAAATACACACTCTGGGCATAGATAAATCTGATGGTCATTATGTTGAGTTAAGTAAGCAGACGGTGTACACTCAATGATTCCATGCATATAAATTTCAAAACCAGATACAACTACTAGAGAGTTATAGAAGTTGAAACAGTGAATGCTTCTTAGAAAGGAGGCTTATTGTCAGGAAAGATGCAAAGGAAATGTATGGGGTATCTAAAATATTCTGTATCTTGATCTGCATCATTAAAAAGTTCAGCAATTTAACACTAAAGATTAATTTACATACTTTACTCTGTGTATATTATATATTAATTGAAAAGATACAAAATTGAAATGAAATATTATGTTCAAATGACTAGAATATAGAAGACAGGTACCTACAATCATGTAAAGGCACAGGCATGGAATAGATGGGGCATGGACCATAATAATGTGTTCAATGGCCTGTTAGTGCTTCAACCAATAGAATAAGATAAATTAATCCAGTTTTGATCAAAAGATAGATGAGTCCTTGAATTCTTTACAATTTAATCCATCTTCTCCTGGTATAGCTAGATCTTCAAAGAGATTATTGTGAATAATAGAAAACATGAAATATTTATATACTCTCCATTAATGGATAGTATTTTGATCCTCAAATGTTGCTTAGCATCCTTGAAACATCCAGCTAATCTGGACCAACTACGACTCACAGTAAGTAAAGATATACCAAGCTTCCTGCCCTTCCATCCCTTTCCTTTGGACCCAGACTGTTTTCTGCTTGTCTTTCTAAGTGCCAGTATTCTTCTGAAGTGGAATGTGGTCCAACACAGATACCTTACCTGAAAATAAAATATTTCCAAAATAGACAATATTAAACAAAAAAGGAAATTATCCAGATTGAAAATGAGAGTATAAAATAGAGCAGGCTGCAGGGGTAGCCCAGTAGTAGAGCACTTTACTCATATACAGGGCCCTGGGTTCAATCCCCAATACCACAAAAAAATATGTAAAACAAAATAAGACAGAAACAAAAAAGAAAACTCTATGCTTAAAGTATGCTATATCCTCTCTTATCACCCAAGTCCCAATAGGTGACTTTGTCTCCTTCACTATGTCACACACCTTTCTCCTTGTAAACAAGTTGAGGTGGCAGAGGGAAAGAGTGTTGAATCCCTACATGAGTTAGAATATGAGGTCAACAGGAGCTATTTTATAAAGCTCAACAGGACAACAACCTAGTAAGCTCCAGAGTCAACAGTTCAACTCTCCATTTCTGTTTTTACACAACCTTTCTTTCTTTTTTTTAAAGAAAGAGAGAGAGAGAGAAATAATTTTTTAATATTTAGTTTTTAGTTTTCGGTGGACACAACATCTTTATTTTATTTTATTTTATTTTATTTTATTTTATTTTATTTTATTTTATGTGGTGCTGAGGATCGAACCCAGCACCCCACGCATGCCAGGCGAGCATGCTACTGCTTGAGCCACATCCCCAGCCCAACACAACCTTTCTTATTGTAAATAAGATCCCAAAGTATTGACCAAAGTTATACAAAATTGCCTAAAACCCAAATCCAGTGACACATCACTAAGCCTGAACTTATTTTCCAACCCTATCTACTCATGCATGCTCCTTAGGTACTTCCTAACCTTTCATCTCACAATATCTCATTGCCTGACAAACAATGAGAGGGCTCAATGAAGATTTGCTGAATAAATTAATGACTTCAACATTCTCTCCGGATGCTCAGCAAATCCTATATTACTGGCCTCCCCATCTACATTTTTAAAAATATTGCTTCTTCCTCAATGATGCATACATTGATATCTTCATGGAACATCTCCTGACCCCTGAGTTAAAATTCTCTTTCTCCTATGAAAGCTTTTATAATACTAGTAACAACTTGCTATATTCTTCTTCAAGATCCATGTTTGTATCATCTCATCTGATGAAAAAATGATCCCCCATGGTTATCCACAGAAATTGATTTTGTGTGTTCAAAATTGTCTTCACTTACCGACAGTATTTTTTTTATGCTTCTCTCCCTATATCATAACTCCCTTTGTTTGCTGGGAAGGAAATGACTGATTTTTGTTTTATATTTTTTAAATAACTGGTATTTCATGGTATACATTGCATTGCTTACTACAATATCTCTTGTTTTCAAAATGTGTATTGAAATCTCTTCCCCCGTATATTTGACTCCTGGGTCTGTTTTGTTTTTTTTTTGTTTGTTTGTTTGTTTGTTTGTTTGTTTTTGGTAATTATGAGACCTTCCCTAATCTTTAGATTCAAAAACAAATACCCAGAAAGATTAGGAGAATATTGACTTTATATTCATATTTCAAAAGAGAGTATTATTAAAAAGTGCAATAGGAAAAGGAGTCTTTGGCTGGGGCTGGAGCTCAATCCCCCTCATTTATCCTTGTGTTCAAAAATTTGAATCTATGGGCCTGTTTCCACAACAGTCTGGTAAAGCTAACAGAATCTGGAAGAACAGAAACCCTGATGACAATGCAGTGGGCTGTGGGATCTCCCGTTGTCCCGCTTTCATGGTCCCCTCCATATCTGCTCTTCCCTGCTGAGGGATTTCAGAAATCGCTCCCTTCTCAGGCTGTTTTGGGTTCAGAAGGACTATTGCCCTTTCAGATGGGGATTATAGCTTGGGCATACTTGTTTTTCTCAGCTTTATTGCTGCTCTCCACTTCTAAAAAAAAAAAAAAAAGGAAAGAAAGAAAAGAAGGAAGGGAAAGGAGTCAAAATGAGGATAAAGTTTTAAAAAAATAATACTTAAGTCACACATATTTAACAGTCTTCCTGATAAACAGAAGCTCCAGTAGCAAACGAGCATTTAAAGCAATGACAGAGAGGAAATCAACCCTGTGGACTTAGAAATCTGCAGAGGCGTGAAATTCAGGGACGCCCGCCACTCAGCATCCACTTTTATGTCGCATTTGAGAGACTTCCGGAAGGCTCCAAGTTCCCTAAGAGAAGGGAGGCTGCTTTGCTGATCAGGGACAACCAGCACTCAGCCACCGTGGAAGCCCCTAGGTTCAAAGGAGAAAGGAAGGAATGGAGAGAGAAAAGGAAGAGGGGGACAGATTGAAGTTATTCTGCCCTCTTTCTGAGTTGGACACTATATTTTTCCTTTGAAAAACATAGCAGCACGAGATCAGACTTTGGTAACCATTGCAGAGGTGTTTTAATTTATTTTTTCATAACATAAGTCTTATATTTTAACCAACCTCAAGACAATTCCCCACTCTTTATATTTCATATTTTCCTTCAGACAGTCTTTATTTCCTTGATAATTTTAATATATCTGTTAATATTTTTAATAGTCTTTCTAAGGTCATTTCAATATATCCCTGAACCTTTCAGATACTCTCTTAAAAAGCCCTCCCTTCCCTCTGTAAGGCGGGAAGGAAACAGGTAAAGAATGTTCACAATTTCCTCCAAGATGTACAGACTCTTCTTTAGAAACTCTCTGAACAGAAAAACTTATTTTTCCCCACTTCTTGAATGCCTGCCATAATGGTTTGGAAATGTACATATTTAGAATATGCAACTTAAACAGCTACTGATTGGAAAAATTCTTCTTTGAAACACATAAATTATATCAATCATTTGAAATATAATTAGTATTGCTTAATGATTATTTTCAGTTCTCCTGAGGAAATGAAAAAGAATGATTCTCCTTGTTTCTAATTTTAAGCTTTATAAATACCAAGGACAAATGCTTTTAAATGTTCATCCTACATGAAGCGTAGAGTTAAAATTTAAGACCACTTAAACAGAAAGAGTTGTGGAACGCAGTGAGACAATGTAACTGAAACCATCTAAAACCTTAATGTCGGTGTTTTACAGCTCGACCATGTCAGCTCTGTTTTCGATGCAGGCCTGAATCAGCGCAGTAAGATTTTTTTAATACCAACGTGGACCAGCACTTATCCTGAAGCACATAAAGCATTTTTTTGACACATATGTTCACAACAACAGTCTTCAGAAGAAAAGGGAACAGTGAAAGTTCTAAGAAACTGGGCAGGAATACTTCCTAACGTTCAGTGGTTTAGATGAGTTGCTAAATTCTAAGTTGCAACAGGGTATGTAGTTTGCATGAAAAAAAAAAAACAGTTTTATTCACTATGCAGACAAAAAAGTCCCTTTGAACATGCTCTATTTGGGGGCAATTTTGTGACTCAAAGGGTTTGTCATATTTCCCCAGAGATGCTTTAATCATTTCTCTCTTTTAACCTTCAAAGACCTCAAAAAAATCCAGTTATGTGTCATAAATGCACACATGTGCCAGATACATTCAGAACATACATTTCCCACTAAATAATTGGGAGTGGAAGAGCAGGTCTCTGAGAGCTGAATGATAGCTTTCTCTCATATTTGAGGACAATTTCTTAAAACACTATTTCACAATAACTAATATTTATTAAGGGGTCCATGTCCCAAAGCAAAGTATTATGATTCTGGGGATTTTCTTCTTTGCACAGTTCAGCCAAAGGACACCTTCTGGAGAAATAGCTGAAAGTTAGAGAAGTTTACTGGGAAAACATATATATTTTAAATAAACTAAGCCAGAAAGTTCACAAGTAAGCCAAGCCAGGATGTGTCTGAATTTAGACACAGTTACTATAGTGCAAAGCAGTATTTATTGAAGAGTGTAAGTAAGTTCTGTGATCTCTGAAATCAGGAGTCACTTATAACATCTTTTAAGTCATTCCCAGATGGAATTCTCTATTTGCCCTTATTTTTCTGATACTTCCTTCTCTCATTCTCCATATTGCAAAGAAATGAACAATTCCCTCCATTATCAAATCTTTCAATTATTTCAGTATTTAGTGTGTTAACAAACTCATATGAAATAGAATTCATCCATTTTGTTATTACATGCACTTTCTGCTGCTTATCACCTTTACAGTCTGGTATTTACTTCACTGAATGGAAAAACTAGAAAGAAAATGGTTGAGAAGAGGTTTTTATTCTTTATGTCAACTACTATATGATGCTAACTCCCAGAATTGGGGGGAGGTGCTTACTCCTTGTTTGGCTTGGATTACTGTTTTCAACGAAAGGTCTGAAAGTCCTTGTGGCTGTTAGAATTTTTCTAAGCTACAGTTCTGCTGGTTGGATATGATTCTTAATGTTCAGCTCTCACATTCTACTTCTCTAAGAGCCTGGTCCCCTCTGTCAATATAATGTTACTTTTTCTACTAAAATTTAAATACATCCAAGGGCCTCTTGGATTCTCCTCATTTCTTGTTGGCAGTTGAAGGTGTTTAGAAGGATTCCCCAAATCCCTCTTGAAGAATCAAACCATGTTTTTTCCTCAGTGTGTTTGAAATTTGCTTCATGAAAAGCCAGGATGATATTGATGAGTGCCTTCCGGGAATCTGCATTCATTCAGCATTCTTCTGTTTTGTTTTGTTATTTATCAGTTCTCTTTAATTATATATGACAGGAGAATCCATTTTGATACGATTATATAAGCATGGAATATATCTTATTCTAGTTAGATCCCATTCTTATGGATGTACATGATGGTGGGATTCACTGTGTTGTTTTCATATATATTCACAGGAAAACTATGTCAGATTCATTCCACTGTCTTTCCTTTGCTTATCCCCCCCTTCCTTTCATTCCCCATTGTCTAATCTACTGCACTTCTATTCTTCCCCTCACCCTCCTTTATTGTGGGTTAGCTTCCACCTATTAGAGAAAACATTCAACTTTTATTTGGGGGGACTGGCTTACTTCACTTAGCATGATAGTCTCCATATCCATCCATTTGCTGGAAAATGTCATAAAGTCATTCTTCTTTATGGCTGAGTAATATTCCATTGTGTATAGATACCACATTTTCTTTATCCATTCATCTATTGGAGAGCACCTAGGTTGATTCCATAGCTTAGCTACTGTGAATTGAGCTGCTATAAACATTGATGTAGCTGCATCATTATAGTGTGCTGATTTTAACTCCTCTGGTCAAGGATGGGCTATTCATACACTGTTTCCTTTGCCCAGAATGTCCTTCCACCTCTTTCTTTTCTGGCCAATTCTCCATCACCCGCCGGGAGACTTACTGCACAATTCCATTTTCTCTGAAGCCTTCCAGTCCTCCAGCTCTGTTCTCCCACACTTTACATGTGCCTCTACTAGAGCATTCAACACATTTCACTAAAATTAATTATGCAGTTTTGACTTTGAAGCCCCAGGGCCTTATATATTAAATCCATTCATCTATTTATTTACTTATGTAATCATTCATTTAATCATATTTTTCAATGCCAGCACTATATTCCAGCACTCTTCAGGGCTCCAAATATCAGTAGTGAATGCCAGAAGCAAGATCTCTGCTCTCTTTGAAGCTTTTGTTTTAGAAGGATGAGGCCTAACAATGAGCACATTAACAAATAAGTGAATAAGATAATTTTGTTATCAATACATTCTATAAAACAGGCCACATAATAATGTCATGGAAAAGGCACTGCAGACAGGGTGGTGGGATAACATCTCTGGGTGGTGATATTTGTGCTGCCATCTGCATGAAATGGAAAACCAACATCAATAGCTCTACACAATTCAACAGGCCACACAGCATCGGCAAGTCCAAAGAACAGAACGAGGTCTGTGTGGGTAGGTCACAGCAGTATCAATATGGGGGATGGAACCCAGGGCCTTGCATATGCTAGGCAAGTGCTCTACGTCTGAGCTATGTTGCCAGCCTTTTTACTTTATTATGAGACAGGGTCTCACCAGTTTGACTCAGTGACCTTAAACATGAGATCATCTCACCTCAGCCTCCCGAGCAGCTGTGTTAATTTTTAGATCCTGTTTCAGCACTGGGAGCAGGTAGAGAAGAACCTTGACTTCCTCCTCCCGATTTGCTTGTACCCCTCCTCCAGAGTCTGCGCTTGCTTTGTCGTCTCAGTCTACATGGGTGACCTCTTCACATACTGCTCTCTCTGCCCAGAACACCATTTCTCTCCTTTTTCTAGCCAACTGTTGGTCATGCCCTAAAGAGAAATACTGAGTAATCTACCTCTGAAAGTATAACACTTCACCTTGTACGTGAATGACAGCCAATGGTCCATAGCTGTTGATGGAGTAGAGCTAATATTTCAAACCTTCTGCAAAAGAGGGATTTGGGGTCTTTCTATACCTTCTCCCTACCTATGATTGTCTTTTCTCCCCGCCACTACCCTCCAGAGCAAGACAGCAGTCTTAGTTGCATTTAAACTTTCTTTTAAGGATTAGACTGGGACCAGGAATCTCTTCATTGTCCTCTATCGAAGTTACAGACTCTGATTTAGATATTGTGAGTTTTAAAAAAAAATTATACTTTGGCCCCATCTTCCTGAATCTCATTTCCACCTTACAACTAGTCCTGAATTCATAGCAAAAGAGGAGAGAGAGATTTGACATCACTGGAAGGCATAGTGTGAAGTAGCTGGAAGATGCTAAATTGGAAATTTGAGGAATTGATAGACTTGGAATCTGGTTACAACTCTATGCTAACTAGCTGTGGAACTTTAGGTCAGTCATTCAGAACCAATGACACTTGCTCGATGAGAGAAATTTGTTCAGAGGAATAGCTGAGATGACAGAGAGAGATATACACACATATATATCATTTAATCTTTAATACAATTTTGAGATACATACAATTTTTATCTTATTTCACAAATGACAAACTTGGATACAGAGAAAGTCTGAGCACTGGGATTTAAACACAGACAGCCTGCTTCAAGGGCCTGACTCAGTGTCTGAAATATTCCATAAAATAGTTACTCCAAGGTGTCTTCTAGTTTTGAGTTTCTCTGGAATTTAGTCCCATTTCCTCATCTGCCTTCTCAAAAATGAAATCTCCATCTTCAGTGCTCTGATTTTGACAAAGGTAGCCTCCTTTTCCTGCCATTCCCTTGTGGAAGATAAGGGAGCCCTTTCATACTCGTATTCTTTTGTCACCATTTACAGATGACACACTACTGAACATAAAGCTAAGGTCAACAAGCCTGACCTGCAATATTCTCCTCAATATTCACCCCTTCAAATTTCTGTCAAGAGATGTTTGCCAGAAGCCGATGACTCTAAAGATCAAGTCCTATAAACTGGCCATCTCTGTACCTTCAACAATTATTTCTCCATATCTCTTTCTCTTACAAAGACAAACTTCAACTTTGTTTCCCCTCCCAGAATTTAAAATCACCAGAAGCACGCTGCACTTTATTGCCTACTATGTTGTCTTTTTCCAAGTGTGATACATGTTGTGTCCAAGTAGAATTATTTGGAACCACAGTCATATCCATCTTATCAATGATCTTTGCTCAAAATGACCCAACCTGGTCCCCTTTCAACATTTTGTTCTATGATGAGTGGATGGGTAAGCTTTAGCAGACTCTTCCTCTCAAGCAAACACCCCAAACCATCTTGGTCTGCTATGGGCCATTCGTGTTCCTCACCTTACAACTACCATAACAAATTCTCATCCACCTGGAAATTATAGCAAAATTCCCCCCCCTCCGCCCCCGTACAATGTCCTTTGTTCCTTCTTTTAACTTATGAGTTATAGAATCCACCTTATTTTTTGAAGGTACATGTTCAAAAAATATGGGATGAATTAGCTAGCTCTGCCAAGTTCCAGTTGCTTTTTCATTTATTTGTTTTGCCACATTTTCTCACACTTGACCTTGGTCTTTAATACACACTAACAACTCAAGATTTCCACTTCCTTCTAACTAGTCCATTATGCTGCATTGTCTCTAGTGTATATAGTGGTTAATAAAAATAACTAACGTTTACTCAACAAAGACATGTCCTAGAACATTTAAGACCACACCATTTGTAAATGCCCCAAACAGGAAACTACCCAAATGCCTGTCAACAGTAGAAAGGATAAACAGATGTGATATATTTACACAATGTACTACATTGAGAATGGACAAGCTTATGTGCATGCAATAATATAGATGAATCTCACAAATATAATTTGAGTGAAAGAAGGCTGACACACACAAAAAAAATAAATAAAACCCTTGCTTCTGAATAATATAACGTTAAGTGAAATTAGCCAATCCCAAAACCCAAATGCCAAATGATTTCTCTGATTTAAGGATGCTTATCCATAACATGCTATTGGGAGTGGGGATGGGAGAATTAAATGAACTCTAGATAGGACAAAGGGGAAAAGGGGAGGGAGGGGGAAGAAGGGAGAGGAAGGACGGATAGGGTTAGGAAAGATGGTGGAATGTGATGGTCATCATTACCCTAAGTACATGGAAGAAGACATGACACAAAGGATGTGACTCTACTTTGTGTACAACCAGAGATATGAAAAATTGTGCTCTATATGTGTAATATAATGCATTCTGTTTTCGTATATAACAAAACAAAATAAAAAAATAAAACCCATGCTTCTATTTCTATTATAAAGTAGAAATCCAGTGAAAGCAAATTAATGTGCGGGAAGTCAGCTAGGTGTTTACCCCTAGGGGGTGGGGGATCATGCCTGATGGTGTAAAAGGTATCTCTGGGTCCAATTCATGTTCCATTCTTGATCTGAGGGCTAACTGAATGAGGGTGTTTGGTTTGTGAAAACTTGGTTGTGCTACACTTTATGATATGCATCCTCTCTGTATATATTTTAGGCTTTAATTTTTAGATTTTTTTATTCACTTGTCCTTTTTAGTTATACATGACAGTGAAATGTATTTTGACAAATTATACATACATGGAGTATAACTTCCCATTCCTGTGGTGGTACGTGATGTGGAGTCACACTGGCCATGTATTCATATATGAACATAGGAAAGTTATATCTGATTCATTCTATAGGCTTTCATTTGCAAAAACTTAATAAATTTAATTTTAAAATATAAAACATAATCATTGAAAACATACTAAAAAACAATAGTTAACCTTTATTAAGTACTTGCTTTTGTGCCAGATGGTATTCATATAAGTGACATTTACACGATAACTCAAGCTAATAGTAATGGAACCAAATCCAGGATCCTAATGCAGATAGTCCAATGCTGGAGTCAGTGTGCTGGTTTAAAGCTTAATTCTGCTCAGTTTTAGGTGTTTTCCTTTATTTTTGCAATTTTTTTTCATCTTTTATGTTTACCTCTTTAATCCTCAGTTTTCTCATTTTAAAGAAGAAAGCAATGACAGTAGCTAATGCATAGGTTAAGGTAAGAATTCAATGAGTGAATGCTTGTAAAGTACTTGACATACTGCTTGGTGAGTATTAAAGGTTCAATAAATGTTTAACAAGTTAGTTTCTGGGTTATCTTGCTTAGAAATTATAGACATCTGTAAACTGAAGCACTATAAGGCACTCAACAATTCTTTTCACCTTCATATTTTAGGAATTAATGAGAGCAGAATGTCATGCTCTGTCTAGGAATGGACAAATGAATTTTGTGTTAGAGGAAAATGTTGTCCTTAATGTGAAGATGGAGATAAATAATTGTAAGAATGGGCACAGACATTACCACTAAGTTTCTAAAAGAAAAATTAAGATAAAGGATAGGAACAATTATGCTCTTCTCTCTGAATTCTGACATTACATGTATATATTGCATCATATATACATGGCAGGCAATATGTGTAATGGTGACTCAGAGATAGAGCATCTAGATTCAAGTCATAACTACTGTCATTGTCTATTTTTATGTTGCTATAATAAAATGCCTAAGGCCAGATAATTTCTGAAGAATAAATGTTTCTTTGGCTGACAGTTCTGGAAGCTGGGAAGTCCAAAAGCACAGTGCTAGCATCTGCTCAGCATCTGGGTAGGGTATTCTTGCTGCCTCAAAACATGGCAGAAGGCATCACATGGCTAGACAGATTAAGTGTGCTTTATCTTGAGTCTCTGCCTCTTCTTACAAAACCACAAATTCCATCATGGAATTGAATGACCTCATCTAGTCCTAATTACCTTTCAAAGACTCCACCTTCAAATACCACTCACACATAAATTTAGGGATTAAGCTTCTAAAACATGAACTTTGGGTTGAAACTTCAAACTATAACAGCTGCTCATATCACCTAGCCAAATACTTCTTCCTCCCTCAGTTTTCTCACCTGTCTGATGAAGATACCATTAATAGTATGTATCTCATAGTTTGAGATTTAAAGCAATTAACACTTATAAAATATTTGTAATGATTAGTTTATAGGAAGTACTAACAGCAATTTGTAAAACACAGTAAATGAATTAAATATTCATGATTTATTTGGGTAAAATCATAAAGTCAAAAAATTCTCTTCTAGCCTTCCTCATTTTCCCCAAAGTACTTCTACCTTGCTCCTTCCACGGCCCTAATACAAACAGCATTGCCTCTGGTAATTCAAAACCTCCCTGAATAGTATTACCCCAGACCAGCCTCCTGCCATTGCAGATTCTCTCCCGGGAATATCTTTTAAAATTTACTTGTGCTATGCTTCACTCCACTTAATGTGAAAAAAATGCAATCCTTTTAATAGATAATAATGAATGAATTTTTCTAAGATAACATTTCCAATTTTAACAGAGCTTTCTGAAGTCTGCTTTATTGCCTACTGAAGTGACGAAAATGGTAGAAACTTGGCACTACAACTTGCCAGATGGGAGATATTTTCACATCCACCAATGGTGAGAACAATCTCACCATTCTCAGTCATAACAACTATATGACAGCCTACTATTCCCGATTGTTTAGGAGCTGTACATTGCAAAATAAAAAACAAGTCTCTGTTTTCTCCTCTTTCAAGTCCAAATAAAGGACAAAAAAGTTGGAGAACTAAAAGGAATATGTTATGACTCTTCTGTTGAGCTTTAATTTCCCTTGGGAATGGTCTGGAAGCTGCTATGTAAAACCCATCCTTCCCTGTGTTGAAAAACTTTCTATTTCCCAATACTCTGTAAGCCTGGGAGATATTCCCTCCCCAGACACCACCATGAATTTTCCTGATTTATTCCAGGAGTGACCACATGTCATACATGTTTTTGCCATGCACACATTCACAGGAACACATACACATGGAACTGCACTGCGTTCCTATTTCTAGCCTTACAGCTTACTTACTAAATTTAAACAAACAAAGAAAAAAAATTCTAATGACCCAACATAAAAACCTGAACTTCAGGGGCTGGAATTGTGGCTCATCAAGCGGTAAAGCACTCACCTAGCATGTATGAGGCCCTGGGCTCGATCCTCGGCACCACATAAAAATAAATAAATAAAATAAAGATATTGTGTCCCACTACAACCAAAAAATAAATATTAAAAAAGAAAAAAGAAAAAAACTGAACTTCAGCAGTAGCCTTGGGATCACCAAAGAGTTCTATTAAAAACAGACCCTTTCTGAACTGAAGAATCTCAAGTTTTATTAATCACACAACATACAGGCATCACAGAAGTAAACAATATGATATTCAAAACTCAGTGCAGAAGACCAGTCATCATGTAGTAAGCTGTTACACCCTTTAGAATGGATCACATAATCTGCACTCATACTTCAGTTTGAAATGGCGGTGTGAATGTGATAAGAAGGCAGCAGTGAATTCCATCTTTGTCTTTAGGAAGTTACCAAGAGGTTCAAATGCTTGACCTTCTCTTCCTCCAGAGGCATTTGGCCTGCCAGGCACTGATAATAGAACGGACCTATTAGGATGTGACCGTCCCTCTCTCTCTGGTTCAAGGTGTTCCAGCCATTTCCTTGGAACTTAGGGACCCTCCTCCCCAAAACCAGCATCATCACATCTAGAATCAATACCAACTTTCCAGAACAATCACTCACATGAGGCCAGGAAAGAAGGTAAACTGACCATAACAGAACCTCAAGAAATGACTAGAAACATCTGCAAGGTTGTTTTAAAAGGTGTGTCTGATGATGCAAACCTGCACTAATGAATGGCTCAGAAAGGCCCAGAAATCAACAATCACTCACCCAGAGAAAGCATTTAGAAGGCAACGGAACCAAGTCAAGACTGAAGGCTAGTTCAAGACATCCGAGACAGTGCTTTCGCCTTCCTTGAATCTCGGGATAGAAAGGATAATTTGAAATACTTCTATGGTTTCATGAGTATTCTTTAATCACTAGACTATTTGAAAAATACAAGTCCTTAAAGCCCCCAAATGGACAGCTGCCCTAAGGTGAGCTCACTGGACAAGCGTCAAATGCCATTAAGCTCAAGGAGCACATCCGGTATGTCCACACCAATCAGGGGACCTTCTTCATCAGCTGTCTAATTCCGTCCTGGCAGAGGTCCACGACCCATCTTGGGCCTACTCACCATGCTCATGCACAACCCTCAGCACTTTCCACCAACTGCCATCCCCTCCAACACCACAGTCTCTCTCTTTCGTGGATCCCAGCAATGGGAAGAAAAGTGAAGGACAGGACTTTGGCTGATAAACTTGAAGGGGAAATAATAGGTAGAATCTTTGAATACCCACAGCTCCAGGCAGTACTGCCATGGCCCTGGGCAAGAGAGCCCTGCCTGGCACACGGTGCTTCAGAGGGTTGACTGTAGCTTTCTTCCTCCTGTGCCTCTGCCCCACTGTGCAGGAAACTTATAGAGCAAAGCTGCCAATAGGGAACCCATGTTTCCCCTGTAGGCCCAGATCTGGGTGTCTGAGACCCTGGGACTCTCTACCCAGACATCCTTGAGCCCACCTCCAAGGTCAGAATGGAACGATTCACCAGGCGGTCCTCCTGAAAGTGGGTGGCTCTGGTCATCTGCTCTTCTGAGGTCAAAGGAGTGGCTAAGGGGCTGATTGACTTAAGGACTAGGGCACAGGTCTGAAGTACTACTAGGGATCTCACCAGAGAAGTGTGAGGAGATCCCTCAGCATAAGAGGGTGCTGGTGGATAAAAGAAGGGGACACAGGGTCTGCAACCAGCTTTCCCCAAGCTGCCACAATTTTACCATTTTACCTCTAACAAGTCTGAGAGTTATAATTTCACACCTAGACTCCCAGATCAAAATGAAGGATATTTGTCAAGGTAGTGTGAAAACTGAACAGATTTTATTTAATGGATTACTAACTTTGAGTTCTTTTAATTTTAAACCTCTAAACATATGGGTTGTATTTCTCTATTTGTACCCTTTTTCTAAGGACAATATTAGAGACAGACCTGCTGAAAGCTATGTTTGTTTAAAGTTCATTGTCTCCAGAGCCTCACTTCTGCCAGGGATACACTCCTGAGAAGCCTGAAATTCACAATTGAACTCGGTCTTTCTCTATGGTCAGCAACATTATTCTTTGTAAGATGAAGAACGTGGTTCCAAATGAGCACCCCTCCCATCAACACTGAGCTGAGATCCGCCTCAGTCTCTAGGACTCAGTCCAAAATCAGTCACTTTCTCTGCTAACCCTCCCCCTTGTCACATTCTAAGCATCAACTGGTGCCATATGCAATTGAAACCAAAATCAATTCCCATGATGTTATGCGTCACGTAAACAGATACAACAGTAATAAAATGAATAATCACATACACTATTCATTGTGTATTATTGAAAATCCTAATAAATTAATGATTTACTATGAAGATCAAGTAAAGGAGTAATACTGCATAAGTTAAAAAGCTATATGAGAGGGTATAGACTGTAAAGGAGAGGAATATACTGGGGGGAATTAAATGTGTATAGGGAGAGATATGAGAGAAACAACTTGAAAGGCAGAATGGAGAGAGAGGGCAGAGTTGGAAGTGCGATGGGAGGTTTGGGAGCAGCTACCATGTGTCTGAGATTTTGAGAAAGATAATCTATAGTGGATTAAAAACAACTTAGAAATGATCCTACTATATCTATCAAGAGACAGAGTGTCTTAGTCCATTCCTGCTGCTATAACAAAATACCTTAGAGTGGATACATTATAAATAACAGAAATTTTATTTCTCACAATTCTAAAGATGGAGAAGTTCAAGATTAAGGGGCGAGCAGCTGATGAAGTCCTATTATTCACAGGCAGCAGTATTTTGTGGTGGCCTCATATCATAGAATGAGAAAAAGGGGCAGGGTTTTCCCTTCAACCTCTTTTATAAAGGCACTAATCCCATAAAGCTCTACCCTCATGGCAAATTGCTTCCTCCAAGTTCATATTATCACATCGGGTCTTAGGTTCCAACACAAATTTGGAGGGACCCATTTATATCATAGAAGTCTCCTTTAACTCCTCTGTATCTGGGACAGCCCAGTGGATTGCTTTGGTCGATAGAATGTAATGGAACATTCTGAACAGTGTGCCTCTTCTGAAGCTGGACCAAAAGAGATCTGAAGCTGCCTTTTTCTCATGTTTGAAGCATTCCCTCAGAATACAGCCGCCGTGCTGTGAGAAGCCCAAGGCTTGTGGAGTGGCCACAGAAAGGAAAACTGAGACATTTTGACCATCTCAGCTGATAGCCAATACCAATTGCCAACTTTGTAAATAAACCATCTTGGTTGTTCCAGAACAAATGAGCCTCCAAATGACTGCTGCCCCTGCCAACAGCACAAGAACAGAACACCCAGCCAACCTCTCATCAACCCCAAGAATTGCCCAAGAGCCAGAGACTGATGCTTTCAGACACTAATTTGAGTGTTTGCTAACATAGCAATAGATAACCCAAACTAGGCATTACGGATATACTATCTGTCTTGTGTTCTCAAGAGACGACACAGAAAAGCAATTTGCTTTTCAAGTATTTTTACATGTCAGATTAGTACTGATATGGAAAGAGTGAGACACACGGGCCTTATATGGACTATGCATGTAACGTCAGTTAGATGTTCACAATAATTAGCATAAAATCATGCTCTTCGTGTAGAAAATACAACTTGGCAAAAAGTCTCCAGTTATCAATAAAATTTTCAGTAACTAGAAATGGTCAAAATTCCATGGTTAGCTCCATATTCCTCTCTAAAGAACACTATCTAGTTCTCTCTCTATAAAGCATATAGAAACTAAGGATCCCCAAGTAGTATACTACCCTTCACAGAACACCCTGATTTCAGCATCTAGACCCATGCCAACATTGTGGTCTATTTCCAAATTCTGGCTCTTCACCACATGAGTCTCCTAATAGATCACATGTCAGGATAACTGGGAAAAGTTTTGAGCACTGAAAGAGCCATACTAATTTGGGTGACTATAAAACACTGTAGGATTGCTGTCCCTTATCCTATCCTTTTGTCCTCTTGGAAATAACCATACCTTCTGGGGTCTAGTCAGAGGTCGGAGGGTTTTGTTGCTTGGATTGGGTTCACCATCATACTGGTAAGAGGTAGGTGCTGCATGGAACTTGGGGGTTTGCTCCAGGCCCTGCCACAGTCTGGGCTCCACCTTGGCCCCCAGCCTTTCTTCCTGAATCTCCAGACCTTCAGCTTCCTTCAGAGTGGTGGTGAGCTGGTGGCAGACGTTGAGCCGCAGTCCAGAGACCCAGTGGGCAGGAAAGGCTGGTGGTAAGGTAGGCATCCATGTTTGTGAATACACTACTTAGCAATAAAGTAAAGCCAGTGAAGACTCCCCCCCCCCCGGCCAAAAAATAATAATAATAGAAATACCCATAGCTGCTTTGAGCAGTTCCTTTTAACAGTAGTATGAAATCCTTCCAAGTTTAGAGCAATGGAGTTGTTATTTGTTGTGTGTAATTCAGATTGTTGGCTTATTTGCATCCTTGACTGTCTCACCCACACATTTAAAGACCATTCAATGTTAGCCATGGCAGAGCCAGATAAGCACTCTGACATATCTTCTTCCAAGTAGGAATTGTGTTAATTATTGACTCAACTTATTTACCCACTCATTAGATAACTACTATCTAGTGTCATGGGAAATACTGCCTTTTTTCTCCATGAGCAGAATGGCCAGCATCCCCAAACCTATTACTTCTGTATCATGTACACTAGAGATGCTGCCCTCTGCCTCCTCAATCAAACTCTAGGACCTGTAAGAGCCAGATATTCTCTTATGTGCTGGTTCCTGCAAACAAAAATGAACCAAATTCTTACCTCAGTCAGCTCCAGGAAAGCACTACAATGCCTGGTTCATGTCTTCCGACCACAAGCCAAACTCCCTCTTCTAGTGTTAGAAATACTCAGTGCTTGCTTTTCAAGGATTTCTGACTGTTTTGTTTTGTTTTGTTTTTCAGGGTCTCTATCTCTCTCTTGAAGTAATCTTTTGCTACCTGTATTTGCTCTCTTATCTCATTGTTGGAGTGATCAATATTTGCTTGTATTTGCTCATTTAGGTCATTCTTTAATGCACAGATCATTTTAATTATGAACCTTCTGAACTCCTTCTCTGACATTTCATCAACTTGGCTGTCTGTGGGTTCTGTTATTGTAGTGTCCTTGTTTGCTTGGGGCATTTTCCTCCCTTTTTTTTTCATCCTGTCTATGTATCTTCCTTTCTTGCAGTGTGAATCAGTTTCTACCCCATATTCTTGTATTACCCGTACAGACTGTCTGTACCTCACCTTGATGCTGGGCTTCCAGACCCTGCTGGTGTCCCTCAATGAATGCTACTGCATCCTAGATCTGGGACCTGTGTACATTGGAGTGGGTAGATCTGGGCCACTGGGGTTGATCTCCCGTGGTAGTCTGCTGGTCAGAAGTGGCAGTCCTATACCAGAGGCTAGGCTCTGGCAGTCTCTGCCCCACCAGGCGAGGGGTGGACCAGGCGTGTTGTGTGCTTGGGCCTTGCAGAGGCCAGTGTGGGTGGGTCTGGGCCGCTGAGCTTGATCTCCCGTGGAGATCTGCTGGCTGGAAGGGGAATGGCAACTATTATGCATACAAACAACAATAAGTATTGGCGAGGATGTGGGGAAAAAAGAACAGTCGTACACTGCTGGTGAGACTGCAAATTGGTGCAGCCAATATGGAAAACAGTATGGAGATTTCTTAGAAAATTGGGAATGGAACCATCATTTTACCCTCGGTCTATATCCAAAGGACTTAAAAACAGCATACTAAAGGGACACAGCCCCATCAATCTTTATAGCAGCTCAATTCACAATAGGTAAATTGTGTAACCAACCTAGATGCCCTTTAATAGATGAATGGATAAAAAAAAAATGTGGCATATATACACAATGGAATATTGCTAAGCAATAAAAGAGAATAAAATCAAGGCATTTGCAAGTAAATAGATGGAGTTAGAGAAGATTAATGCTAAATGAAATTAGCCATTTCCAATAAACCAAATGTAGAATGTTTTCTTTGATATAAGAAGGCTGATTCATAGTGGGATAGGGAGAGGGAGCATGGGAGGTATAGACAAACTCTAGATAGGGCAGAGGGGTGGGAGGGGAAGGGAGGGGGCATGGGGTAATTAATGATGGTGGAATGTGTTGATCATTATTATCCAAAGCACGTGTATGAGGACACAAATTAGTGTGAGTATACTAAGTATACAACCAGAGATATGAAAAATTGTGCTGTATATATGTAATAAGAGTTGTAATACATTCTGCAGTTATATATGAATAAAAAATAATAAAATTTTTAAAAGAAGAAATACCTCAATGCATGTTGTCTTATATCAACAACCTTACTTAATCCCAGTTCTAGAACAAGGTAGACAATTTGTGGTTTCTATTTAAATATTATCCCTGCTTTACAGCAGAAACTGGGACCTCAGCTTTACAGATTTTGGATTTATCAGGTTAATTCTCTATCTTCTAAAATCATATACCACTTACATATGTTAATGGTATTATCCCAATGAGACAATATTGAAACACAGATGAACCATTCAATATGTAAATAATAAAATAAATGGCATGCTCCTTGTTAACTTCACTTCTGTGTGAATATATTGCAATATATATAACCTATCCTTCATTGCAGCTTTTTAATAAGTGAATTAAAATCCAACAACTAAAATCACTCATATTTGTCACCTTTTATATCAGTTAGGATTGTATTTGATTGAATGACTCAATTACATTATGCTAGTTTTTAAAAATAACTTAATGAGTAAATTATTTACAAAGTAGGTTCAATTATACATTGTGTTGGTTAATCTCAGTCTCCCCACACCATTACTAATGTCTGCCCTCCTCTGTGTCTCTAGATACTGACCTCCATGGTTAGCATCACCCAAGCTCTTCTGCCCTCTGGCTTTCATGAAAAAGAAGGGATCACATATTTTTTTTCTCCACCATGTCCCCAACCCAGCACTCCCACCCCTCACACTCTATTCCCCACCCCCACTTCCATAGCGGTTGCTCTGGGAGTTACTTTCCTTTAGAGCCAGGGGTCACAAGACGATTCTCTGACTCAGGCTCTAGGTAGCTCCAATGAACACAAGTCCCTTCCTTGAAACTTTAGCCTTTCTACAGTTTCTCATCCCTAAATGCTGCTTTATCTCTTTTTAGTTCCTATGACAATTAGTTGTGTGTGTCAACTTGACTGGGCCAGATGTGCCCGGATATTTGGTCAAAGATGATTCTGAGTGTTTCTGTGAAGGTGTTTCTGGATAAAATTAGCATTTAAATCAGCAGATTGCAGAATAAAGCAGATTGCCCTACCAACAATGGGGGAGGGCTCATCCAATCAGCTGAAACCTGAATAAAATAAAAGGCTGACTCTACCCAACTAAGGGAGAATTCTCCTGCCCAGTGGCCTTCAAACCAAAACATCAGCTCTTTCTGGCTCTACAATAGGAACTGGGACTTCAGTTTTTCAGATTTTACATTTACCAGCCTCCAAAATTATGTGAGCCCATTCTTTATAATTCTTAAGTTTCCTAATGATTCTATATCGCTGGAAACCCCTAACTAATGTAGTTCCTTTCTCCTTGCTCATGCCTCTGAAAATAGTCAGTCTCTTCCTTAAATCATATTTAAATGTCTTTGGATACACCACCTTCATCTGCCAGAGCCCTATATGATACACAGGGTGTTTCTTCTGTTTTCACCTCATGGTGTCCAGAGGTAATCTCCGGGCTCCATGCAGGAGTCCACCTTGTTGCAACTTCTGTCTCTCTGTTTTGCCATTCTTACTAAGTGACTTTCATCATCATGTTTCCAAGATACTCTTGATCCACTGGGGTAGAAGGGAAGGGGATCAAGAACTTTGTCCTGGCAAGGATTTATTCAGAAAAGCAATTTTCACCTCCCTATAGACTTTAGTCCAATTCCCACTGGCCAGAATCAAGGCCATGGACACTCCTACTTGCAAGGGAGCTGGAGATGTGCAGCGCTTTGTTTCCCAGTCTTGATGCTAGGGAAGGGACCAAGGAGCTGGGTAGGGTGTCAGGAGCTGCCACACTTGCACTCCCCGAACCTCATTTCCACTTCCTTGCATGCCACAGCCGCCCTCAGATCTCTTTTGTACATATTGACTTTTAAAAAGAAGGGAGAATAAAAAAAAATGATATCCCCCATACACAAACATCTGTCTGTAAGACTGCTGTCCCTTCTGTCATCTATCTGTCCTTGCCCTTTAATTCTGCATTAACAAAGTCAGAAAGAATCCTCTATGAAGGCAGCCCCCTAGAAGGGTGTATCTTGGAGCTTCATGGACAGTGAAACCAGAATCCTCTTAGCAGGTAGAAGAAATGATTAATGACATATTAGCAATTAGCAGACATCATATTTGCTTTCAGAGTTGTGCTACTGACTTCTATCAGCTTCAGGCAACTCCCAACTTGAGCTGGTGACACCATCTAGTTATACTGTATAATTTGCACTGATGCAGCACCAAAATTCTAAACAGCTAAAGAAAAATATACATATTAAACACACAGACATACTCTTTTATCAAAATTTCTTATCATTGTGGTCACAAAATGGCTTCCTTGCTCTCCAAGCATTGCATTCATTTTCAAAGATCATTGCGTGACTTCTACTCTAATGACTGAGGACCTAGGAAAGAAATTAGGTTAGAGATCAGAAGCCTCTTGGCAAAGGGATGTCTAATTTTGTAAATAAACATCTGTTGATCTTCCCATTAAAACATCTTTACATCAGATTGCTCTGATGCAACAATAGAGTTGTCAATCATATCAAATAAGTATTCGACCAAAATAAACATCTTTAAATAACTGCTGTCAATATTTCATACTTTCAGTTGTATTTCATAAACTTGATCACAACCTTTGAATCCAAACAACAATTATTAAGTTACTTAGCATAAAGCTTGTACTTATTAAAATTTAATAAACATTTGTTAATATTGTTATATTAGATAGGTTACTTTATAAAGAGGAAAAAATCCATGCTATCTAAATCCATCCCTGTTCCTTCAAATCTGTACCTCTCCCTCTATTTAGCTTAAACACTCTAAAATTTGTAAAGCTACTAAAGAACAGCTGTTTCTGTGCAAATTCCCATGACAGTCTTCCTTAAATCAGTTACAGCTTCTTCTAATTAACCAGGGGTAGAATGATTCACTATGTTAATAAATATTCAGAATCACAGACACAATGTAATGGACATGGCAGACAGCCATTGCTATGGTACTTAGAATCATATGGAATTTTATAAACATGTATCCAGAAGTGTGTGTTAGTCCCTGGACAGTTAAATTACAGTGGTATAGTTTCTCTCACTCAAAATTTACATTATAAATCTTTTCAGGCTACTGCCAAGATTCATTGCTTTGCAATCACATACTGCTTTAGAGACCCTAATCCACTAGATTAAGGTGCACATGAATGTTAAGATTTCAAGAGATGAATGAATAAAGAAAATGTGGCATATTGCTCAGCCATAAAGAAGAATGAAATTATAGCATGTGATGGTAAATGAATGGACCTAGGGAATGTCGTGCTAAGTGAAACAAGCTACTCCCAAAAAACAAAAGGCTGAATGTTCTCTCTGAAATGTGGATGTGAACACACAACAAGGGAGAGTGGGAGGGGAAAAACAGATCAGACAAAGGGGAATCAAGGGAAGGGAAGGGGAAAGAGAATAGGAAAAACAGTAGAATGAATGGGACAAAGCTTCCCTATTCTGTATTAGCATACATCATATTTGCTTTCAGAGTTGTGCTACTGACTGAATACATGACAAGAATAACTCCACATCCTACACAACCACAAAAATAGGACTCTAATTAGAATAACTTATACTTCATGAATGTATAATATGCCAAAATACACTCTACTGTCATGTCTATCTAAAAAGAACAAATAATAAAATTAAAGAAATAGAGTGTACATGTTAAAATTTAAATATTTTAAATAATCGGGAAGCATTTTCTCCTTAACGATACTAGTTTTGACACTTATGAATCATTCATAATTTACAGGAAAAAAGGTGATCCATAATAACCACCAGAGAGCTTTTCCTCAGTTTATGTAGAGGGAAGAACATTCTGGCCTCAAGTTCAAGGTTGCAACTTCTCTGAAATCCAGGAGGAATCATTCTAGCCTTGGTTGCACCATAGCATTGATTGGTACGTTGTTACGGTTTGGCTCTTAAAGTCCCCCAAGTGCTCCTCCTGTGCTACAGGCTTGGTCACCAGCCCCTGAGAGTGTTGGGAGCAGGTGGAAACTATAAGGAGGTGAGGCCTAGTGGAAAGAGGTTAGGTCATTGGGGGCATGTCTTTGAAGGTGTTATTAAGACCCTATGCCCTTCCTGTCTCTCTCTTTTTCACTTCCCTGCCATCATGAGGTAAACAGACCTCCTCTGCCATGCTCCTGGCCTATCACTCACCACCCATTATGATATACTGCTTTGTCTCAGGCCTAAAGGTATCAAGACAAACCAACCACCAACTGAAACCATGAGCCAAAATAAATCTTTCCTCTTTTAAATTCTTATCTCAGGTGTTTTGTCACAGTAATAGAAAACAAATACATACATCAAAACCATAACACTGGTTCCTATTGCTTGGAAAAAGTAGTTGTAAAACTTTCAACACTGATTCCTATTGCTTGGAAAAAGTAGCTGCAAAACTTTCATCACAGAAGTTAGATGCCCAAAACTCCCCATCTATAACCAAATCATCAACAGCAACATTGAGTGTCCCAGTAAAAACAACATCAGAGCATCATTCCAGATCAGTAAAGAGCATGACAATGTAGGTAGCATGTTCTTGTGCCACATAAAATAAAGCACCTACATTAATTCCTTTATTAACTCCTTTATGGTAAGAACTATCATGATCCCTATTTTCTAGATTTAAAAAAAAACAGCTAAAAGAAAGTTAAGTAATGTTGCTCAAGGTCAAAATTCAGAAATTAGTAGTTTGTGATCTTATTTCTTATGCAGCTAAAGGTATATATTTCACCATCTAGAACTTAAGATCATACTGGAAAAAGCACTTGAGATAAAGATGATGTGAATGTACTTGCTAAGTAATGGATTAGATGGTACAGAAAATAAAGAACTGCTAAGTGATAGAGTGCTTTGATAAGGAAAGCATTTTAATTGGAGAACATCCTGATCCTGCTTTCATTAAATACAAAAGATGTACATAAATCTAATATTTTTTAAGAATCCTGGACTGAATTTACAAAAAAACAGTTACTATAAAAGCAAGTACATCTAGGACAAGGTATTTTTGTTTTTAAGGTTTTAGGGGTTTTTGTTTGTTTGTTGGGAATGTAGAGAGGAGGGAATCTACAGCCATGTCCAAGTGTCAGTTTTAGAAAAAAAGTCAGTTCACTTAACATTTATTTGTCAAAACTCCATATTAACTCAAGCTCAATTGTTAGATTATGCAACATTTTACTCGTAGAGTTCTGAAGGTATGCTACAGACTCATAAACAACAGGCTCCATCCTCCCTGTGTCCAGAGCTGGTCAGCACAGCTGTCCAGATAGCCCAGGAGCTCTGAGTTACTTACACCCTCCTGATTAGAGCTGGCCTCCCCAGTGAAGGTGATTAGCAGGAATAGGAGGCTTCTGAAAGAACAGCATGGCCTTGCGACTACCACAGTACCCACGAGAGCACGCCTATGAATCAAGTAACCAAGTCACCTAGGTTTGCCCAGGACCTCCTCGGGCAGCACTGAAAGTCACACATTCAATCCAGAAACCCCTCCTTCCTGGAAAAAACTGAAACAGTCATTCTAGACCAGAGCCCTCTTGGTCATGGGCAAGGCAGCTAAGAGCTGAAACAAAGAACTGAGGCCTCAGAAGTCACACTTCAATTCCAGTTCTGCCTCTGCCACTTACAACTTCATTTGGGACACGTGTTAATCTCTCTCAGAGACCTCAAATTCTCTATCTGGAAGATGAGAATAATTGTCCCATGACTTTTTTTTTTTTGACAATTCAATGAGAAACTGGAAAATTCTGGAAAAGTAGCTAGAATAAAGTAGTTGCCCAGCAAATATGGTATAAGTTGGTACTATATTCCTAGAATTGTAAAATCAAAAGGTTAGTATGTAAGCAACTCTGTCTAGACAGAGGTTTTTGTGTGTTGTTTGTTTTGTCAGAGTGGGGAGGTAGGGTACTATGGACATGAATATTTTGGTTTTAAAAAAGTTAATTCACTTAACAGGACTTATTTGTCAAAAATCACACTATCATGTACATCCATAAGAATGGGGCCCTAACTAGAATAAGAAATATTCCATGCTTGTGCAATTATATAAAAATGAATTCTGCTGTCATATGTGACTAAAAAGAACTAATAAAACAAATTTTTAAAATACTATTGACTCGTGCTCAATTGTAAGATCATGCGTTTTCAAAATTCCATTTATAAGTGAAATTCAAATTTTCATTTCTAAAGCAAACATTTAGGTCAAATTATCTTTTCTAAAGTAAACATTAAAACTATAATGACCTATTATTCATAAAAGTATTTTCCTTATAAAAGCATTTTCCTTTCTGTGGTATTTTAGGAAGCAAGAGGCATGCAGAAACAAAATTATTTAAAATGTCCAACTATCTTTGTTAAACTGTAAGTTGCTTAAACTAACAAAAAGCTAACAAAGCTCTGGTTTATACTAAGTACATTTTGAAAAGCTCATTAGAAGAAAACCAATATGCAATCCTGTCCTCTTAATATACAAGATATGATAGGTTTACCAAAATAAGGTCTGTTAAATTCTATGATTTTGATTTTTATATGTGATTTTGTTACTTATCTGAAACAATTTATTTTTAAAGCAGTGATTCCTTTTATGTCTTATGATGTTCTCTAAATACTTACCAAAGTAAATATCATTTGCTATACTTGAATTTTAAATTGCATAAAGAGAAGACATTTTGATAAATTAACTTAAAAGTCCAATCAGGAGTTATTCCATCAGGAGTTCCTATTACATGAGGTGTTAATACACACTCCCCAATGTGGATGGAAGAGATGCTTTCTGCCCTGGGATCTGTTTTATCTACGGAGGAAGTCTTTTCGCTTCCATTTGGTACTACGTTAAAAAAGAATTTTCAAGTATCACCCCAAAATTTTATTATCAAAATAATTTTGTGCTGTATATTTTTAAGAGTCATTTTGTATTTGAGCTCATAAAATTTTCAGTTTATGACATGATACAATTCAGACTAAACAGTGAAAAGATTCTGAGAAGGAAACTCAAATTGCTCAGAGAAAGTGTGAGATCCCATGTGTTACTAAAATCAGGGGACTGTCTTCATAAAAATTTTCTGAACACGTTGCAAGTGGATAATTCATTTTTTAAAAACTCCCCACCCACATTGTTCTCTGAAGCATGTCTCAAAGTCCCAACCAACCCTCCCATTCCTTAGCATAGTCTACATGTTGGTTTCTTTTTCTCAACATGTGCTTTCTTTAAAGTCAAATATGTAACATTCAATCCTGGGACATTACAGGAAATGTGATTTAGATTCTTCTCATTACCATGACATAATGAAAAAAAAAATCCCTTTGTGTGACTTATGTTCCTTTTTAAATATCAGCAACTTAGGTAGGTGGATTTTGTCACTATATTTCACTATATTAACATATAATGAACTGCCTTCTCTATTTATATTTCTTTATATTTCACATTGTATCTTATTCTGTCTCCCAGATTTTTGATAACTCCAAGATGTATGAGATGAACACAGATCATCCTGGCAGTGGCCACTCCAAGAGCTCAGAGTCACAGAATGATTCACTTAGACTGATCTTTTGAGTATGTTTCAAATTGGGTAAAGAAGATTCTGAATAGAAGTCTTAGTCTTTCTAATATAATACATGTATAAAGAAGCACATTAGCTCTTTCAGGTAAGTGAACATTTACTAATCAAATTTCTTGTCAGTGTTATCAATTATTTTATAAATGACTGATTTGAAATTTCAGAAGCATTAAGGATTATGAAGTTTATTCAAATGCTCTTAAACTGTGTGTATTTCCATGCTACAATTCCATCTACCCAACTGAATCAAACAAAAACAAAATCACCTGAATTCCTAAGACAGAGAGCTCATCATAAATCTGTAGTTCAGTTTTGATTCTCTGAAGAAAAATCAAAACTGATACAGTAGATGGCTCTAATTGTTCTCTAACACTCTTGTATTTCAAAATTTTCACTAACATCAAATACCTCCCACCACCACCAAACAAAATTCTTTTGTTGGCTGGGTTCCTAAAAAGCCACGTTTAGACATTTATTTTCATTTTTGAGGTTTAATTTAAGTCTTCTCTGAATTGCTACTTACTGTTAACTAAAAGCCATTGAAGACTCTATATCCTTGTATTTTCTGACTATGAAACTTGGCCTTGGAGTCTTAGAAATAATTCATCCTGAGAGTAGTTAAAAAGACAAAACCAAACTGACTTTTTCAGCTAATATTTATTAAGGTGTGTACATTTTTTCTACCAGTACTGCAACATGTTAAAACAAGAAAAATTCCCCAAAACTGCCAAGGCACAAATTATCATTTTCCCCCTTTTATTACTTTTCACCAATGTATTTCATATTTTAGAGAACACTGAAACTGAATTAGCTAATAAGAGAATTTAAATGTCTCTTGATGTTTAATTTCAAAAACAACCTAGAAATTAAAATTACTTTAACTTTTGGGAAAATGTTAAAGAATATCTATGGGTATATCTATTTTTAAACAAAATGAAAGTAAATTTTTTACTCTGCCGTTTTAGAAAGTTGGCATTATCAGTGTGCCCTTGGGCTATTTCTCCCATTTATTTATTGCACATCCAAGGTTTCTAATCAGATTAAATAAAATATTTAAATGTTATTAACAAAATATCCCCATACCACTAGAACTCCTTTCACAATGAACTTTGAATATTACTTTGTAATATTTTGGAGGAAATTTTCACCATGTTTTTCATGAATGTAAGTGTCAGCTAAAAGTTTCTTCAGTGTTTTCACATGATTAATGGCTTCATTGGAATTTTTCTCTTTAAAAATGTTTTCCTCTACTAATTTTCCTGTACATGCTGCTCTATTTCTGTTGAAAAGCAGCTTCTTTGATTTTTAAGTACTTTACACACTTTATAAAAACACAAAGTGATCATGAGCCCAGCTTCTCACATTCTCTGTTTCTATAACTCCTTCTTTCCATCTCTAAAGTTGTTCTGACTATGGTAAAGCTGTTTCAAAAAATAAAGCAAAGAGTGACCAAGCATTGAAACTGTAACTCAGCTCTTACTATATAATACCAAGTCAAAGGGCAATGTCTATCCTCTTTCACTGCCAGACACCATGGGGCTTATCACAATCACTCACAATAATCAACTCTATAGTTTAGTAACTTTCAACATTAGGAAGAAATTAATGGTTAGCTTGCCCAGCAACAAAGGATAAGTACGTAGAATTCAAAACTGCAGTTGACAATAGACTATAGAGAAGAAACACCAGAAAATGTCAAGTCTGGGACTCATCCAGGCTGATAGGGACAGGGATATAGAAGTTGCAAAAGAAACTGTAAAACAGGGGAGGAACTAATTATGTCAAAGGTATGGTGGAAATGGATGTATGAATAATCCCATGTTCTATCATAATGAATACGATTTCAAGGCAGAGTCACTCACACACAAATTAAGAGAGAAGGAACAGCATGGCAAGAATGTGAACTACAGAGAAGAAGGAAAGAATCGAGAAATGGAGGAGGGAGAAAAGAAATTAGCAATGTATAAAACAGGAAAAAAATACAATACCTGAAGGATCAAAAGCTCTTCACAAGTGCTTTAAACTATTTAGAGCATTAATTAACAAAAATGTTCAAATACTGATTTAAAATTTTAAAAGAATAGCACAAGAAGACTGGAAGCTTTAATGAAACAATCTGAGAACCTAAACTGTATTACTAAAGACTTAACAGATGAATCTTTTACAACAGGAAACATAACACATATAGCTGCAGACTGAATTACTGACATGGAAGAAAGATAGAGATGGTCACAGTTAATACAGGTGGAAAATATTAAAACACTGATAGGATCTAGGAAAAGATAGCTTAACATGATTGAAGTCTAATAAAGGAAGCTCCCCCCAAAATGCTGGTGTGACTTCATTCCCCTTACCTTATCTTTCCATTAATAGGAGGGAAGCTCAAATTAACCCTCCAAAAGAAAAAAAAAATATGGAACAGCAATTTTTTCTTTACTCTGTCCTTTCATTGAGTTTTTCCCAAAAAACAAACTGAGCTATCTGATAAGTGAACTTGAAATAAATGATTGGAAATGGGTAGATCGATGCCTTTTGGCCCTTGGTTCTGATCTGTCTGCTTATAGAGATGTTCAGTCCCTTCAATCTCACAGCAAGTTTGGTGAGGCAGGCTGAAGGCATGAGACATAGGGGATAAATCTGTGTAACAGAAAGAATAGCATAAATCTCTTTGGCCTCAGCTCTAAAGTCATATTTTCTAGCTTTACAATAATAAATGTGACATTTTAAACTCCATTTATCTTACTCTTGGGATATGTTTCTTTCTTGCTTTCTAATTTGGCAGGAAAAGAAATGGGTGATATTTGCTTGTCCTTCTAAATTCAATGAAATGTGTTTTACTAAAAAATACTCAAAGATATAATACAGAAAAATTTTTCTAAAATGAAGAAAGAACTTGAATATGTCAACTACATACATGTTTCAGTTATGCTATAGTTAAAATGTGTCCCCCAAAAATTTATGTGTTGAAATATAATCCTCAAATTAATATGTTGATGATATTTGGAGGTGGGGGTCTTCAGGGAATATTTAGGATTAGATGAGGTCATGAGGGTGAAGCATCCATGATGGCACTAATGGCTTCATAAGAAGAGAAAGGGAGCGCCTAGCTAGGATGCTTACTTTGTCCCAACATATGATACCTTCTTCCACATTAGTATGGAGCAGAGAGGCTTTAACCAGCTGATACTGGCACCATACTCTTATCTATATAATTAACCAGGGTCAAGTGCTGATTCATAGTAACAGAAACAAAGACAAATTATTTCTGCCTAAGACTCCTGCTTACTGATAACTACCTACTCACTGGTTGAACTCAAGGATAAATAAAAATTGTTTATATATCTACACAGAAAAACCAAAACCATACATTTATATGCTGTTGGTGGGATCATAAATTAACATGACCATTGTGTAAATCAATATGGAGATTCCACAAAAGACTAGAAATGAAAACACAATATGACCCAGCTATACCACTGCTTGGATTTTTTTTTTATTTTAGCTTTGCCCCCTGTGACCCAAAGACCTGACAAGAACAACTTCAAGGAGGAGAAGATTATTTTGGCTCACAGCTTCAGAGGTTCAGTCCATGGCCAGTCAACTCACAGCTCTGAGCCCAATGTGAAAGAGAACATATGGCAGAAAGGTATGGCACAGGAAAGTAGCTCAGGACATGGCAACTATGAAGTAGAGAGAGAGTGAGAACTTTGTTCACCAGGGACAAAATATAAACCCCCAAAGCATGCCCCCCTGTGACCTATTTCCTCTTGCCACACCATACCTGCTTATGGTTACCACCCAGTTAATACCTTCAAGTAGATGAATCCATAAATTAGGTCATAGCCCTCATAAGCTAATTATTTCACCTCTGAACATTCTTGCAATGTCTCACATATGAGCTTTTGGGGTACATCACATATTCAAACCATAACACTATTTACCCAAATGAATTGAAGTCTCCATACTATAGTGATAAATGCATACCCATGTTTATAGCTGCACAATTCACAACAGGCAAGTTATGGAACCAGCCCAGGTATCCATCAATAGATGAATGGTAAAGAAAATGCGGTATATATACTCAATAGAGTTTTTTTTTCTTATATGACTGTGGAATGCATTACAATTCATATTAGACATATAGAGCACAATTTTTCATGTCTCTGGTTGTATACAAAGTATATTCACATCAATTTGTGTCTTCATACATGTACTTGGTTAATGATGTCCACCACATTGCACCATCTCAATGGAGTTTTATTCACCCATAAAGGAGAATGAAATTGTGTCATTTGCAGGAAAATAGATGGACCCTGAGAGCCTTCTGTTAAATGAAATAAGCCAAATTCAGAAAGCCAAGATGTTATCTCTCATATTTGGAAGCTAGAAAGAAAAAAGGCAAAAAAAAAAAAAAAAGCAGGGGGGTGGAGAATCTCATGAAATTAAAAGGGCGACCAGTAGAGTAGAGGGAGAGGACTAAGTGGAAGGAGGAGAGGAGGGAAAGGGTGGGTACTAAGGATTGAAATTGACCAAATTATGTTATGTGCATGTATAAATATGTTACAATAAATCCCACCATTATGTATGACCATAATGCAGCAATAAAAAATGTTTTAAAAAAAAACAAAAAGCAAATCCTTGGAAGAGAGAGAGAAACCAGGCTGGTGCAAATTTCCTGAATGCAACTATCTACAAAATCCTAGGAGGCAGGGCATATTCCCAAATGTTTAACTAAAAGGGCAAAAATCATGTCTTTTTGCTTCCTTCTTTGACATTGTAGTTAGACAAACCTTTCACATTCTTCTTGCTTACAAAAATACTTGCTTTTATTGTTTTTTAATATCTCCAGGGTTTTTTATTTTAATTAAATAGTTAATCCAATTGACATTAATTGGAGTCATTATGGAAAATGGGTATGGAACTTCATCTTTTTCCTAAATTTTTTTTATTCTTTGAGAGAGAGAGTGAGAGAGAGAGAGAGAATTTTAATATTTATTTTTTAGTTTTCGGCAGACACAACATCTTTGTTTGTATGTGGTGCTGAGGATCGAATGCCAGGCAAGTGTACTACCACTTGAGCCACATCCCCAGCCCCATTTCCTAAATTTTTAACAACCATCTCAAGAGAATCTTCAAATTATTTTTTTCTATCATACATTAATTTTAAACAATGATTTAATAACAATGAAGATAATAAAAAGCTACTTGAGAATAAGGTGAGTCTGATTCCCTATTCTCTTCAATATATCATTTATCATAATTAATATGCACAAATACCCATACATTAATTTCTGGACTTCCTATGAAATACACTATTTTTGTTTCTGTAATTTAACAATATATTGTTAATATCAAGAAGTATCAACCCTATTCCTAAGTTCATCCAACCCACCTCCACAGATACATACATTATTCTTTTTTTTAAGAGGGGGAGGGAGGGAGGGAGGGAGAGAGAGAGAGAGAGAGAGAGAGAGAGAGAGAGAGAATTTTTAATATTTGTTTTTTAGTTTTCAGCGGACACAACATCTTTGTTTGTATGTGGTGCCGAGGATCGAACTCAGACAGCACGCATGCCAGGCGAGCACGCTACCGCTTGAGCCACATCCCCAGCCCCACACATTATTCTTTCATTAAAAATTTCCACTAGCTACTCTCATTCACTAAATTTTCATAATGGACTTTAGGTGCATGAAATTGGGTTAACCATAATTTTTGGTCAATCATAATTATTGGAAGGACATTTTACTTTATGTGTTCACTTGGAATATTTATTAACAACTAATAGATACCCATTAACTGACCACTCAAGAATATAATAACATAACACTAATTTATATGTCCTCCCATCCTCATCTCCTACCTCTCCTTCCTACACATACCTGAACATAACCACCATCCTCAATTTCACGTTTATCATTTCCCTACTTTTAAAATAAATTTTTATATATCAGCATGCTTAATCAAACACTTTATTTTACTTGTTTTTTAAAACAATAAAGCACAGGTTTCATAAATGACTTAAGAATCATTTTTGTCAAATATGCCCTTCAAAAAGTTTTACAACTTTAATTGAAATATATTATTTCCCTCTGTTTTTCTATTATGAGAACATTTTTTTTTATTTCAGACCCATCCAGGAATATCTCCTCATCTCAAAATCGTTAACTTAGTTATATCTGCAAAATCCCTTTCCCCTTTCCCCAGAAAAGGTAATATACACAGGGCTCTGGGGATTAAGATGTGGATGTGGGAATATCATTGAGGGGGGCCACCATTCAACCCACTTCATCATCCTTGCTTTCACTATGGATCACCCCCTTTCAGCCAACTGGATTACTTCATGGATGTATAGTCTTCAAAACACTATATTTTCCTTTTAGCTTAAAAACAGAATACATAGACTGTTTCTTATAATTTCCAAGCGACTATGGCTCAGGTCTAATATCAATGGTCTTTGGAAGATAAGAAATATAAAACATTCAAGGTACAATACATTTTCAGAAAAAGAGGCAAAGGTTTGAATCATAGAGATAATTAAAAAAAGAAGACATAGATAATATCTTAATAATTTCTGAGAAGAAAATACATTTAAAAATGGACTATAATTGCTAAATATATTTAGGTTATGTCTTAGCTTTTTGTTGTTGTTGCTTTGTTTGTTTGCTTTTTGTTTGATTGAACCCTGGGACAGGTAACCACTGAGCCACATCCCCAGCCCTTTTTATTTTTTATTTTGAGACAGGGTTTCACTAAGTTGCTTAAGGCCTCACTAAGTTGCCAAGGCTGGCTTTGAACTTGCAATCCTCCTGCCTCAGACTCTAGAGTTGCTCATGTTATAAGCATGCACCACCATGTCTGGCCCAGGATCTAACACATTTCAAAAGAAGTCAGTCAGAAGCTTCTATAAATGTGTGTGCATAAATATATTTCTGAAATCTTTATGATTTATAGGCTATCAGGACTTTATTAAAAGAGAAAAGTCATTAAATTATACCATTTACAAATTTGAATGTTCTGGCTCCTGCTTGAAGGTGGTTGACTAAGCATATAGGTTTCCTTTTCTCCACACCACAAACCCCTTTTAAATGTCAGACTATAAAGCATGAACACAGCAATGCAAGAAGGCTTGGGCAGAAAAAATAAAGATTTGAAAACAGAAAGGGATGAGATGGATGCTGAAACTTGAGAGCTGCATGTCCTCAAAGCAATATGTGAACAAATGAAGCCTTTACCCAAGAAATCCATTTTCCAAAAGAAATCTTAGAAATCCCTAAAAACATAGGCAGCAAAATTGGGGCCATTTATTAGGTTTTGAGTTGGTTGGTGAGAAAATTAAAGCAGAGGCCTTTCAGTTCAAGAAGCAGATGAGTACATGTTAATCTCCTCTATCTGCCGAGGCCCTGTGGTAGCACAATAAACCTACAAGTGAGAAATCAGAAGATGGCTATAAATAAAGTTCTGGATGACCCAAAGCATGATAAGGAGTAGATATTAATGACGCAGAACAGAAAAAAAGATGCAACCTAAAATACACCCAGGGAGGTAGTATAAATGGAAAGAGCTACATGTCAGCTGGTAAGATTCAGAAACACTAGATATTGCATGACACATTGCAGAAGTGAGGTGCAGAGCCTAACAACAAGTGGTTACTAAACAAATAGCCCTCTCCTGACAGATAGGGGTTTATCCTCAGAAGGAAAAGTTTTCTGATTCTTCTATAAAAAAATTAAGGAACTCCTTAATGGAGAAAATTGAGCCAGCTGATCTGAGAGTTAGCACCATAGAGACTCCTTCTTCAGGCTCCAGAAATAATGTTTTCTCAACTATCTGGGCATCCCTTAGTCCAGTCAAGTTGACACATAAATATAATCATCAAGTGGGACTTGAGATATATATATATATATTTATATATTTATAAATTTATATGCAAATATATATAAATTTTTATATATACACAAATAATTGATATATATTTTTATTAATATATATCAATGAAATATTTCATTCATCAAGTAAGAAACATATGGTTATTACTTTAAGGCCCAGGGGCTATTTGCTATACAGCACTATTGTTGCCATGACTAATTAATATAAACAATATGAGCATATTTTCATTTGTTTAAATCTGATTTTGAGTCTTTGAGGAGAGTATTGCCTTATAAGATTCAGAGTATTATCAAATAATGTTTTAAAATTTCTCTTACATATTTGTTTCTATAAGCTTTAAAAAGTGTTTAATGTTTGCTTAATAATTCTTTCATTTAATAAACATTTACAGAGTATTTATTTGTACTGGGCAATTTTCCTGGTGCTGGGAATACATTTACAAATGAATTTACAAGTCCCTGCTCTTATGTAGTTTACATTCTAGTAAGCATTCTCTTTCTCTAATAAACAAACTCCTGACTCCTAATCATGGCTATAAGACCTTGAGATTTGGTTTTAACTGTAGAATTTATGGTTTAGCCCCTAAAGATTACTGAAGACTCCCTTGAGAAACGAAGTCTCTAAATATACGTATATATATAGTCTATATAATATATATATATATATTTCATTCATCAAATAAGAAATATATGGTTATTACTTTAAGGCCCAGGGGCTATTTGCTATAAAAAAGTGTTTGCTCAATAATTCTTTCATATATGTATACACACACACACACACACACACACACACATATATATATATATATATACACACACACACACACACACACACACACACACCTCAGTAGGGGTCCTACCATGAAACTACCATAATAATCATCATAATGTGACACCACCAAAACATACTATGACATTAAAGATGAACAGCTTGTGAAACCAAGCCTCTCCCTATTTAGCCACTCTGCTGAAGAGTGACCTCAGTTTGGGCTTTTTATGACACTGCCTCCTAAAGACATTCCAGAAATATGATGTTGGTGCATAGTGTGGGGAACATCAAAGACCTTCCCTACCAAACTAATCCATAACCTCCACGTGAGCCTACCTAGCTGGCTCTCCTGTCGCCACCTTGGGAGCCTTTATTTTAATTGGGAGGCAAGAAGGAATACCAAACCCTTTAAACTGGCTTTGAGAGAAGATGTATCCTGCCTTTACCCAGGAGATGGTAATCAGGTAACAGAACATTTTACATACTAAACTTTTAGGGAACAGACACTTTGTAAGAACTACGTAATCTTACCAGAAAGATAATTTTTATCTCCGAGCATCAAGGGATTCTGTGAGGTTTCAGACATATTCCCTGCTGTATAAAATATGCCAGGTTCTTGAGTGGAGAACCAACACTGGGAACAGCACTGTCCTGGGCCCTGGGAACTGACCACCCAGCACCATGAGTGTTAGTTTGCTGTGCTTTGAAGAAGACGGCGTGAACTAAGTACCTCAGATGTCTCTCATTACTCACACTTCACCTCCTTGCGGTCACCAGGACCTCACAAAAGAAGCCAAACTATTTGTAAAGATACACTGAAGAGCTTATGTTACTTTTGGAAAGTCTCCTGGATTTTTTGCCTGGCTTATCCACTAGGGGCAGTTCTGTTTTGCAGAGAACTGCAAAGTTGACTTCACTAGAACATCAGGATTAGCAAGAGCATTCATTCCACAATTTTGTTTGCTGGATTTCATAGAAACCTCCCCCTTGCTGGTTAGAGAAGTTAGAGTCAAAAGGAGCCCCATGGCTATTATAGTGTAAATGTTCAAGATGGAGGCAGGATCATAAATTTCCAGGAATAAAAAACAAGAAGGCCATTGTGGCTGAAATATAGTAAGAAAGGGAAATACATAGATGAGGTCGGATAGGACTCGACAAACTAGGTTAGAAATATGTAATTGATTCTGAGAATAGTGGCAAACTATTGCAGAGTTTTGAGTAAAGATACAATATCTGAGTTACATTTTTTTAAAGACCACCCTGGCTACATACGCATTGGGGTGAGGGTTAGCTGATCCAGCAAAAGATCAGCAAAAGAGGACAGTGCCTTGAACTATGGTAGAAGCAATATAAATGGACTAGAAGTAGTTAAGGTCAGGCTGTTGTTCATATGTACAATCTATAGAATTCTCAATAAACTGGATATGTAGGTTGAAGAAAATAAAAATCAGAGGTGCTTAAGCAATAAAATTGATGGTGGCACCAATTACTGAGATGGTCAACAACATCGGAGAAGAATAAATTTGACCTCATAAATAACAGCTTTGCCAACTGCCAACTTGGAAATCAATGTCTGCTATTCTTCAGGGAAGGCTTCATTTTGTCAATTAACACAAACCAAAATATGCTAATAATTTTAGTGTATGCCAAGTACTTCACTAAAATCTATAGACCTTCAATTCATTGAGTCAAAACTGTGCCCCTGTAGAGGTAGTGTTTGGACTGAATACACTTGTTATCCTTCATCTTCCTATATGCTAGAAATATGGACACTAATGGTGATCTTGGAGAATTCTCAAGAGTAAGCTTCTATCTTATTGGTGAAAACATAAATAATTGTGAAGAGAATGATGGTAGGTAGGAATATGGATGTTAAAAGGCCATTCTGGTGAGGTTTCAGACAAAACTAAGAAACATGTTTTTGGAAACTGGAGGAAAAGCTGTCCTTGTTATAAAGTGACAAAGAGCTTGACTGAATTGTGCTTGTGTCCTAGTGTTTTGCAAAAAGTAGAACTTGAGAGTGATCAATTAGATATTTAGCTGAGGATTTTTCTAAGGCAAGCACCGAAGGAGTGTCTTAGTTATGGTAAAATGTGAAAGGAGAGACATGAAATGAAGAAGGAATTGTTAAGCAAAAAGGAACCAGAAGATCTGGGAAAATTTTCGACCTGTCCATGTTGGAGGTAAAAAATGAGAAAACACCCTCTGAAGGTAAGACCAAGGGTGTAGCTAGTCTTACTAATAAAGAGCTAATTTCACCCAATAAAAAGCTCACGGTATTAGGTGAACAAACTGTTGGTTTGAACTAAGAAAAACAAAGAAAGGACAGGCAAAGGAAGGCTATCAGATTCCCTGAGTCTGACAGGACAATAGAGTTATTTGGCTACAAACATATGATATTGTTCAAGAAGAGGAAAAAATAACGTCAAAGGTTATTCAAGAGTTGTCAAGACCACTACATTGGTTTCCAAAGGCCAGATGGCCTTCACCCAAAGCAGGACATCCCTGAGAGCCTGGGGAGTGATATGCCACCTCAGTAGATCTGGAACACAAAGCATTAAACCAGAAGATTATTCTTGAACCTTACAACATAATGTAATGTGGTTTGCTAGGTTTGGAAGTTGCTAGGGACCTGTCCCCTCCTCCTTCTTTCCTACTTTTCCCTTTTAGGAACAGGAATATTTACCCTATGCCTGTCCCACCATTGCACATAACCTGTCTGGTTTCACAGCTTCACAGCTGGACAGAAATTTTCCCTTGGGATGAATCATACCTGGAGTCTCACCCATATCTTCTTAGATGAAATTTAGCTGAGCATTTGCACTTTAAAATTGATGCTGGAATGAGTTAAGACTCTGGAAAGTGTGAACTGGGATAAATACATTCTTCATGGGAAACAGACTAGACTTTGAGAGTGGCAGCAAAGAGCAAAATGTTATGGACTGAACTGTGCCCCCCTCTCCAAATTTCTATACTGAAGCCCTAACTCCAGTGTAATTGTATTTAAAGGTGGGATATTTAGGAGGTAATTAATGAGGTCACAAGTGTAGGGTCCTGATCCAATAGGATTGGTGGCATCATAACAACAAGAAGACAAAGAGGTCGCTCCACATGCACACACTGAAGGAAGACCATGTGAAGATATTGTGAGTGATGGTCTATAAGCCAAGAAGAGAAAACCTCAACAGGAACCAAAGTCAACCGGCAACTTGATCTTGAGCTTGCCAGCCTCCAGACTGTGAGAAATAACTTTCTGTTGTTTAAACCATCCTGTCTATGGCACTTTGTTATGAAAGCCCTAGGAGACTAATATAATGAGCAACATCAGAGTACCACTGGGAGGTCAGGATGGTTCCAGTGCCTGGTTTATACAACGCTGGTCTTCAGGCATAAACTGAACCCAAGAATAGACAGAGCTGGGGCTCAGAGAAGTCTCCCCAGTCATTTCAAGGAGGAAGGAAAAAGAAAGACAGTGGAGAGTGATTTACTACAAGTGACTCATCAATTCACCAACTGAAGCTGAGAACACTGAACCAGGCCAGTAAAGATAAGAGCATGGCGAGGGTCAGATATGGAGGGAGCCGAGTACTGTGGGACAGGCAGAGGAATTCTGTGTACATGTGGTCATGACAAACCTTGAAGCAGAACAATTCACACTCAATGTTGTTCATGAACCAAAATGTCCTGAGAATCTCCGTCCAGTCCCCAGAGCCTAACTCTTCCTCCATTGTAGGAGAATTTCCAGCCATCTGTGGCAACCTAACCTCTTAAAACATTAAAAAAGAAAAGAAAAAAAATGGGTCAAGAGAAAAAAAAAAAAGCCTTTGCATTACCAAAAAGTTTAAATACTGAGTTTATAAAAGAAGTTATCTACTGAAAGCAGTACACATACAGGAAAAAAAAAAAAAAAAAAGATTCTTAGGAAGCATTTGATTCAACAATTAGGGCACAGCCAATCAGAGCCTTAACTCATTGCAGCAAATACTAGACTTCTGTGCAGAGGTTTGACTTAATTCCTCTTTTCTTTGCAAAGGGATGAATGGTAAAGATAGTTTAAAACATTAATTCTATCTAATTTGTAGACTTCATCTGTTTGATGGAAAGAGAGCAGAGGGGGGAGAAGAAAAAAGACCACTCCTTCCTTTATCCTCTGAAGTCATCCCAGCATTTAAGAGTGTCACGTAACACTCTAAGCCAATAACCCTTTTACAAAGGAAATGTGGGTGAAAAAATAAAACAACACGGACTTCAAATTTGGGCTTCCAAAATGTTATAAACAGTGAAAGGAATAAAAATTAAATTATGGTAGGAAAGAAAAAATCCTTCTGATGCTTTGTTGATGAAGAATAACATGAACGCTCTTCATTAAGTCTGAACATCTTATGAAGGCCACATTTTTAGCCTCTGGCATTAATTATGGTTGCACCACTGATGGGGTCCAAAGGAAGCCAATTCAACCCACTTCATCCTGAGGGACAGAGAGCATCCACAAGTTCAGAGAATAATTAATGATCTCCATTTTATTGTCCAACAGAGTAAACAGGGAACTGAAACCTTGTGCTTCATTAAATGAGTTGGTCAAGCCTGAAATGTGGGTCTATTTCTTCACCCACCATCAAAAATGCATTATCCACTTTGAGAAACGTGTGTCTCTTCCATTCTTCCAAAGGGCTGAGATGCGAGATGAGTTTAGTAATCATTAAACCTGAGTTTTAGTACTCGGTAAACATCACGGAATTATTTTTTACTTTTCTACCATTTGTTTTTTAAGGAGAGATTAGAAGTTGGTTCCTAATCATTCCCTGTGATTATTGTGGTTTCTGCAGAATTTCATAAGCTTACGGTGTTTGCAGCAAGACTTCTTCATTGGTATGTGGCTGTGCCAGTTGCCATAATCTAGTTATCTAGTTATCATTATCATTATCAATACTAAGTAATATCAAGAATTAACAACTTCATCTGGGAGGTCATTGGTGTGAGTTGCTCAGACTCTGGTGGATATGAGAAGTCATGAGACAGGACAAGAACCCTGCAAAATCAGACCTGTGGACACATTTGTATTACCTTGAGCAGGCGACCATAACAGGATACCACAAAGTGGACGGCTTAAATAACAGAAATGTATTTTCTTATAGTTATGGAGACCAGAAGTCCAAGATCAAGGTATTGACTTGCAGATGGCCAGCTTCTTCCCGTGTTTCTTCACATCATCTTCCTTCTGTGTGTTGTTCCTTCTGTGTATTCGATTTCTCTATACATCATGATTTTTTATAAGGATGCCAGTTATATTGAATTAGGAGTCCACCCTATTCTAATGCAATTTCATCTTAACTAATTGCATCCACAAGACCTTATTTCCAAATAAAGCCACATTCTTAAGTACTGGGTGTTGGATCTTCAACATGTGAATGGATGGGGATCATTTTAGCACAATATCCATGGGATAACACTGTCCCCCCAAACAGGTGGCCCTTCCTTTCTGTGTGTGTGTGTGTGTGTGTGTGTATACATACACACACACACACACACACACACACACACATATATATATATATATATATATATATATATATATATATATGTTATAGATGGACATAATATCTTTATTTTATTTGTTTATTTTTATGTGGTGCCAGGGATTGAACCCAGTGCCTCACGCTTGATAGGCAAGCATTCTACCACTTTGCCACAATCCAGGCCCCAGCCCTTCCTTTCTTAAACTATCATTTAAAGCAGGCAAGTATCATTCATCAGCGTAATTAATCATTGTATATCTCTCTTGGTCTGCTAGTGCTGCCATAACAAAACAGCATAGGCTGGATGTCTGAAACAAAAGAAATTTATTTCCTCACAGTTTTGGAGGCTAGGAAGTGTAAGATCAAAGTTCAGAAGATTTTAGTTTCTGGAGAGGACTCTCCTCCTGGCTTGTAAGCAACCACCTATAAACCACTATGTGCTCAGGTGACCTCTCCTCTGTGGAGAAAGAGAGAGGAGAGGGAGGAAGGAAGTGAGAGAGAACTCAGGTATCTTCAGTTCTTCTTCTAAGGGCACTGGCTCTACAAATTTAGGACCCCCAAAGGTCACTTAACCTTTATGACTTCCTCACAGGCCTCATCTCCAAATACAGTCAATTTGAGAGTTAGGTCTTCAATATCCAAATTCTAGGACACAATTTAGTCCACAAGAATCCCAGATTGAGGAAACAGAGGCATACAGAGGTTAACCTCCAGGTTCTACAACTAGAACTAGTATGAAATACAAGTGAGGCTCAACTTCCAAAATCCATTCTCTGCCCTCTATGCCGGGTGTACCAAACTAGGACCTAAAATGGGGAGGTCTGCACATGATCTACTTATTTCTTTCACTGAGAGATGAAAGGAGAGGGTTGAAAAATATAAATCCTGCTTCTATTATACTAAATTAGACACACTTGTCCTTTTGGAAATGAAGGGTCAAATATGGGTCATATCATATAGTGCAACCAATAATGAGAAAGGAAAAATTTTGAAAGGCCTTTCAGGCATCTATAACCAGCAGAAGGATATGGCCTGCCTCCTTGCCATATGCTGACTGCACAGCTCTTTCCCAGGACCCAGACATCACAAGGATCCAAAAGGGAGACTGGACTAAGGACCAGACCCCCTGGGCTGAAACCGGCTTTGAATCTCAGCTTGATTACTCATTATGATCTAATGTAAATTGGTTAATTGAACTCTCTGTGCCTCAGTTTCCTCATTTGGAAATAGAGATAATGTTCCTCTCTGTATGATCATAGTGAGCACCAAAAGAGTTAATACACATAAGGAGTTTTAGCACAAGGCCTGGCACATGGTAAATGCTTTATAAATATTAGTTTTTATCATAATAGTCATTATTAAATTTATATGGGAAAGGGGAATAAAAGCTTTAAGAATAGAAGGTCTTGCCCAGTGATGCGTGTAATCCCAGTAACTCAGGACTCTGAGGCAGGAGAATCTCAAGTTCAAGACCAGCCTCTGCAACTTAGACCTTGTCTCAAAAATAAGAAGGGCTGGGGATATAGGTCAGTGCTAGAGCACCCCTGGGTTCAATCTCCAGTACCACTGGAAAAGAAAAAATAGAGGGTCTTAAAATGTTCCCAAGTTCCTTAAGCTGACTAGTTAGCTTCATGATTTCCAACTCTGCTGTGCATTCGGGGGCTCTAGAAACTAATTTTCATATATCAATTTAATACAAACTATTCCCAAATGTATTCTGATGTTGGCATGGAAGATCCAAGTAGGAGACACCTGTGCTGGAATCCAGCAGTGACCTGTCTTATCTATAAAAAGGCATGAGTATGAATCAGGCTGGGTCTATTTCCATCCCCACCCCCATCGTCATCCATCTTTCTTCTTCCTCAAAGTCTAAAAGTTTATTGACCTGCAGCTTATAAAATGAATTACTCAAGTAGCCTTGCAGTGTCGACTGGCCAGCTTTGGATCTCTGTTTCTCTCAATCCAATGTATCAAATGATCTGCTCCAATGCCACCCTTTTGGTAGAGGGTGGGAGGGTGGGGGAGGGAGTGATGAAAGAAAAAATTACAAATGACTTAAGTCCTCTGTGCTCCAGGAATATGTCCTGAGGGTGGGAGCGGTGGGCCAGGAGGGAATGTTGGTGAAGTCAAATTCAAAAGACTCAAGCCTCATAAGTATCCCTGGCATCCCCAGGTATAAATCCAGGTAACAGGTAAGTTCCAAATTCTCTCCAACCTGTCACACATTCCAAATCAAAGGCTGACCCGAAGGGTAAATGAGGGAGAAGGGCCACATGGAGGATACCTCGAAGACGTCTCTTCCTTTTAGGGACCCGCTTGCCTCCAGCTGGTTCGGTGGAGGAGGACCCTTCACTCACTCGACTTCACTAACTGCTCTACAGCTGCTGCTTCTTTCCCAACTGCATGGAAAGCTCTAGACTCCCTACCACCCGGCTGCAAGAAGCAGCCACTTCCCCTCCAGCCGACCCAAAGCTCGGCGACTTCTGGCCGTCATTTGAATGCGTTTCCTTTTCAGCACGAACAAAGGTTGGAGGCCGAGCCCCGCCGCGCGGGTCAGGAAAGTACACGGCGTGTGTCAGGAGAAAACACTCGCCGAGTGACCCTCGAGAAGGCAAAGGGGAAAACACCAATCCTCGGGGCGCTGGACTTTTTCGACTTTTCCTTTAAAAAGAAAAAAAGTTTTTCAAGCCGTAGGTTCCAAGAACAGGCAGGAGGGGGGCGAGGCGGGGGGTTTTACAGAAAAGGCGCCTGGTCGGTTATGAGTCACAAGTGGGTTATAAAAGGGTCGCACGTTCGCAGCCTCGGGCTTCCTGTGCGCGGCCCAGCCGGGGCTCAGCGCCGCCGGCCAGCGCGGGACCGTGGCCAGCCTCGGCAAGGAACCGGATCGCGAGGCTCCGAGCCCGGGAGAGGAAGCGCGGGGAAAGGAGGAAGCCGCTCGGGGCCGGCAGGTACGCCGACTTTGCCCTTGCCCGCCACCCGCCCTCTTTATCGTGGCGGGGGCGCGCTGCGACGGTGCCCGCGGGCCGGCGGGGCAGGGCGGGAGCAGCGCGCACGTGGCCGCGGAGCCCGCCCGCGGGTGCCCACCGAGGGGCGCCGTCCAGCGCGACCCGCCCGGGCAAGAGTTCGGCCCACGCGGGAGCCGAGGTCGCTCTGATGTACCCGGGGGAAGAGAGGAGGGCAAGGAGGGTGTTAAGAAAAAATACTCGTGCTCTTGGCAAAGCTTCCATAGATGATAGAGGAGGTACCTTGGTGCAGCCCAGGAGAGGCAGGGAAGAGCGCGGGACGCCAGAGGGCCAGGGTGGATCAGAAGACACTGCCTGCAGAACATGTGTCTTTTCTGTTAGTTTTTTTTTTTTTTTTAAATAATTAATAGCCTACTTAATTTTACAAAGTTGGAGTCATACCATTTTAGATATCAATGTGTTTGTTTAATAGAAATGAAGCCTGAGCAAAGCGCTCCTGTTATTTATTTGCTCCCATGTGTGGCAGGGTACAGTTTTGCTCACAAAACTCCTGTGAATGTCTATGACATTTTACAGCCTCTAAAGGGTGGACCAAGTCTTTTGAATTTTATATCATCGAAAGCAGGCATGTTAGGTTCATTAAGAATAAAATTTAACCCTAAATCCTGACGTTGACAGCTGACAAAGATGTGAAAATCCAAAGGATCTTAAAAAGAGGAAAACCCAACAGAGAGGTGAAGTTATCTGCATTATACAGCACCAGCAGTATCTAATGATGCTCATAATTTACATATTGTGTCAAATAGATGAAGTCAAGTAGACATTGTATTTCAAAGCAAAGTTACTGCTTATTTCCATTCGTTTGTCCAAAGAAGTAGTGCTTCTTTTATATAACTTTGACATAATGTATAATCTAAGTAAACTAGGGTACACGAACTTTTAATAATCATAGGATTGATATTTTAAAAATAGATGTGTAAAGTACTTAATTTGTTTATCTAAGTGAACAGTAATATAAGCTAAAAAGTTTTCAAAACAATTCCCTGCCTGTCATCAAACTTTATAGTGACAATGACAGGAAGTTGGCAGGGTAGGTGGTATTATCCCCATTTTGACCATTGAGGATTGTGACTCAGAGAATTTGAGTTTTCTCTGGTAAGGTCACTCAGTCCTTCATGCAAAGGATGCTTTTAGGTACGGATGTGGGATGTGGGATGGTTGGGTTGGTTGGGGGGAGACCGCAGGCTTTTGACTCTCAGTTTAGGCTCAGTTCCATGATACCTTGCTGCCCTCACTCCCTGGTTTCTGCCAAGGGATCAAGGCACATTTAGTAATTACTTCTGCTAGGGCTACTCCTTAATGAGTTGTAATAAGTGAGTTCCCTCACAGGTTGGGCGGGCTCACTCAGGCCATGGGTCCCAGCATCCATGCGTGTTAAGAAAGAGACACATCATTGCTAACATATACCATATCCTCAAAGCAGAACAGTGGCATTTGCACAAACTTCCACTCTTGTTTTAGCCTAATCATGTAAAAAGTATACTGTTTAATTTATTGATCTTTACCCCCCCCCAAAAAAAGTGCCACGTTATCTGTTATCTTCTGGGATGGTCATCATCACATTCTGCTGTGCCAGACACTTCGCTTGAAGCTGGAGAGACAAAGGTGAGCCAGATAGGCACAGCCTACCCTCACAATCCTAAAAAGTGCTAAGAAAGGCTAACAAGACATTGCTATGCAATTAGATATCATTTCAACTGTGGTAATGTAAATGCTTGAACTAATTAGAATATACTAAGGATTTTATCACTCTTTACTTTCCATTTGCGAACATGATGAATTCATAACTTTCCTCTTTCTTCATATCTCATGAAATCAGTCTTTGGTGAATCAGAAACTCCATCCATAAAAGCTCTAGGTTTTAACTTCTGAAATTTTCTCATCAGCTATTCTATGGCATGACTAAGATCTACCATCCAATTTAAAGAAGTTTTTTCATTGTAGAGCAATAGTTCATTAACCCCCTTTTTCCTACCTCTTTGGTTTCTAACAGAAGTTATGTATACTTTTCCCAGAATTGCTTTTTTAACATGCTTCCTCATAAATAATTTTACATTCACTATCAGCAGGTTAGAGGCTTCTTTGACTCTTCTTTTGACCCTACAGGGTGGTCCAGTTTCATATTCCCTATTCTAAATAACTTGATGGAGGAACATGATGTGCAGATTTCTTACTGAGGAGTCCGACTTACTACTTGGTGTCTCCATTTTTGTGAGCTATTGCTTAGCTGAAGCTATTGATCAGCCTTAACTGTTCTGATGTGAGGCCTCCAACCCTTCATAAAAAGAGCACCAACCTGAAAACCATGGCAAGTTTCTAGTACCAACTTTGTGCAAAGTCCTGTGACTCCTTTTTCTTATCTCTCAAACAAGTGGCCAGGACTGAATCATTTCTAAAATCCCTTAAACTGATGAAATTCTGTGGTTCCGGCATGACTGTCAGACTCACTTTCACATAGCTCCTAAGGCACAGCTACGTGAATTTATATTTTCCATGTTCAAAGAAAGTCATTTTTGTCTTTCACTGGTCTTACTGGGTCCAAAACTGGCACACATTTCCTGAAACTGGGTATAGCAGAAAATGTGTAAAACACTTTTTTCCCCAAGGAAAATATTAAAATTCAAAAACCTCTTTTTAATTCCACTTTTGCACTGACTTCAACTTTCTTTAATATATATGCATATGTAATGTAAGGAATATAGATATAATAAGCTGTAATTTCATATATATGTGTATGTGTGTATATATATATATATATATATATATATATATATGCTTTTATCTCAATACTTTAAGTTGATCACTACTGTGTAATTCTCACTTGCCATGAAACACTTAAGCCCTGTCCATCACTCAGTGTCTTTGAGCTTGTAATATCCAGGGCCTCAAGCAAAACCACCTCAAAAAGCACATTTACCCTCAAATTAACACACCACATATCAGAAAAGTTCAGTGTCCTCACTACCTCAAGGCTCTCAGCCATGTGAGATTTCTAAAATTACCACCCTTACACAGCCCCAGAAAATGAGGCTTAACGTTAATCAAGTGGCTGTGATTTAACATGGATTATGACTATCTGGGCTAATTCTGAAAAACAATAACCATATGTGGAAAGGCAAGATTAAGACACTGGCAGACGGAAAGATTAGTGAAGAATATCAAACAGCTGATTGAATCAAACTGTGAAGCCATTTAGATTATGATGACATTCAATGATTGTGCCATTTCTCCATAAATGAGAATGTTCTACACAAAGTGTTGTCTCCTGTCTGCTTTCTTAACAAAATGCCTTTGTCTTCTATATGCCGGTCCACCGTCAGGTAGGCTAAAAGTACTTACGTGAATGTATGCTAGAATCAGACTGCTCAGATGTGTATCCCAGCTGTGCCCCTCCTCACTCATTGTTTAACCATGGGCAGGTTACCCCTGAGCCTCAGTACCCCTCTGGCATGCGGGAAAGATATTCATTCCTTAATTCCCAAAATTGTGAAGAGGAATAAGAAGCAAGTTAGTATGCACCAAGTACCTGGAATAGTGCCTGGCACAAGAGTCCCAATTGAGTGTTTTGTTTTTATTATCTATAAATGGATGATCTTGTCTTCAAGAAACCAACTTGGAAAGTAAGATAGGATTGGAGTCTAGAAAGTAAAAAGTATAGGTACAAAGGACTATGTTGACACAGTAAAACAACTGTTAGGTTTTAAAGTTTTTAACAGTTTCAGAATTTATCTATTTCTTTCTTTATTCGTTTAGAACCAGGGATGATTGAACTCAGAGGCACTTAACCTGCATATCCCCAATTCTTCTTCTTCCTTTTTTTTTTTTAATATAGTCAGGGTCTCTCTAAGTTGCTTAGGACCTCACTAAGTTGCTGAGGCCGGCTTTGAACCTGTGAATTCTCCTGCCTCAGGCTCCCAAGCCACTGGGATTATAGGCATGCACCACCAGGCCCAGCTCTCTATCTCTTTAACCAAAAGAATAATTAATAAAACACTCCTGAATTTTCCCCCCCAAGGAAATCTCTTAGAAGTTATTTTATGACTTAAAGATTGGGATAAACCAAAGAATTTTAAAATTTAATTTTATTTGTAATATTTTTGTTAGTACATTTTTGTTATATATAATATTGGGATTCATTTTGACATAATCATATATGTGCCATAAAACCTGCTCCATTTCAATTCTCAAGAATTTTTAAAATGTGGCTCTTGTAGACTTTTAGATAGTTACCAAATTATATAATGATTCATGTATAGACTAGTAAATATATCTGGACATGAACATTTAAAATGGCAAGTTAACATGTGACAGATGTTCAGGTATCCAGCAAGTACTGATGACAGTACCATCGTCAAAATCCTTTGAGCTCTAATTATAAGCCTCTTATCTGAGTAGATGCTTTGTATGTACTGTGTCACTTCATCCATACAATGACTTTTTAAGGAAATTCTATCTTTATGTCTATTTTAGAGAAGAAACTAAGGCTTGAAGAGGTTTATTAACTTGCCAAATATTACACAGCTAATAACATTGGTCAGATCAGGATGAAACCCAGGCAAGGAGAAAACAGAACAATGAACACCCCTAGACCTTTCAGGTAGATTTACTAATTGTTGCCATTTGCCACATTTGCTTTATGCTTCCCTGTCCCTATGCATCTATTTTCTTTTTTCTATATATCTATATGAATTTTACCTCTAAATGCATTAATGCATACCCTCTAAGAGCAACAATATAGTCCTAACATAGTGAAAACACACGATTATGGCATCCAAGTGTGGTTTAAAAAATAGGGTTGAAGCCCAGTTTTTACTCATAAGTCCAGAGATTATTTATTCTCATATTCTCCAGCTTTTCTCTATGATGATTATATTTTGTGGACTGAAAGTCAAGTCTGGAATCCTTTAAAAGGTTCTATTACTAATCTAGAGTGCTAACAAATCTTATTAATGTCTTTCCACATTTATAAATTTCTACACTAATTCTCTGAGAACCTGCCTATTAATTAAATCCTATTAAAATACTCCAGTGCCAAATCTAAGCCCATGATGCAGATAGAAATGCCTTTGGAGAATCTCCATTCTTTATTCAGAGTATTTACTGAGTGTCAGCTTTATATCCAGCACTAAGGTAAGACCCAGTTTCTGCCTCAAATGTAACTCGGCACTATAGAAGAGATGGAAATAATTACCATACATTTCGATAAGTTTTCTGATGGAGGATGTAGGAAGGACTAGCCACCCTGGGAAAACAGACAAGGAAAGGCATGCCAGGCATAAACAGAGCCCAGCCTCCAGGAGGGTACTGAGAAAAGGTAATAAAAAAGAAATTAAGAAAAAAAATAAGGCAAAATGGGAAAGTCCACATTTGAAGAGTAAATGGAGTAGGTATGCCTAGTACACAGGTATGTAGCAACCCAAGATGACATCTTAGGGAACACCAACCACATATGGTGTGTTAAGGCATTGGGTAAAATGCTATGGGGTACAGAAAGTAAATGTATGGACTTTGCCTTGTAACTCAAGGTATCCAATTTGAATAGCATCGCAAGACACCTAACTTAACAAGACAAAAACCAAAACTTTCATTCACAGAACTTGCTCAGTTTGTCTAATGTAATTCTCATTACACAAATTCTTCCTTGCTTGAAGACATGGTGTGTTGAAATGGAAAAATATGAATTATGGGGCTTGGGGTGTAGCTCAGAGGTATACCGATTTCTAGTATACATGAGTCCCTAGGTTTGATCCCCAGCAGAAGAGAAAGGAAGAGAAGAGGAGAAAAATATGAACTGAGACTTGTCAAAGTAGAAAAGCAAAATTTTCCTGTCATTTAGACATATAATTAATAAAAGATAACACATAAGTTCCGAAGGACATTTTGATCATGCTCAGTGCTGAGAATTAATATTGAACTCAAGTGCACAGAGAAGGCCTCGTAGAAGAGGCAACTCAAAAGGTAACATGATACCCCAGAGTTGATAACTCCTATCACATTTTCCTCAGGTTGTGGGAAATAAAAGGATATTTTAAAATTATTAATGAAAAGAAAATATTAATAAAATTCTCTTATGGAAGCATGATATTAAAAAGTTTTAAGTTCTTAGGCACATGGAATACCTAAATATGAAATAAGAAAGAATGGCCATCATTAAAGCAACAAAATTCATCTCTCACTTTTTTTTTTTTTTTGATCCATGTTTGTTTTATAACATTTCAGAGGTTTGGGGCCAGTAGCTGAGCCAATGTGAGGTCAGGGTATTGAAGAATTCAGCCCCACGTTGGGACACACTGGTCCAAGGGAGAGAGACAGGCTCAGGCTAACTACTCCTATTTCTCCTATTACTCCTCAGACTTACTCTGGGGGGGGGGGGGGAATCCTAACTTGTTTTTTTCCAATTTTTATCTGAAAAGTGAAGGTATTAATAATTGTCCATAATAAAACTAAGAAGGTTATTTACCTCATAAATAAGTTCTACAAATCATTTTAGTAAAAACTGTCTGGTTTTAAAATTAAGAAAAGCAGTATAATCCTCTAAGGCCAGTATTCTTTTCTCTTTTGTGTACTCACAAATATCCAATGTGATATTCTCATAGATCCTGTGATATCCATATCAACTTTCTTCTGAGACAGTTCATAAGACATCACAGTAGTCAGATGCAGTGGCACACACCTATAATCCCATATAACCCCAGTGACTCCGAGCCTGAAACAGGAATATCCCAAGTTCAAGGCCAGCCTCAGCAATTTAGCAAGGTCCTAACCAACTTAGCAAAACTTGTCTCAAAATAAAAGAATTAAAAGAGCTGAGGATGTAGCTCAATGTCCGTGTTCTATCCCTAGTATAAAAAAAAAAAAGTAGGTACATCACAGCTTTGCTTTAATGTATTAAATATCACTATTGGCAAATCCTCAAAAATACATAAAGAATTGTTGGATTAAACTGTTTCATGTGCAAGTGGCTCTTTTCAATAGGAGCTATTAATTTAGAAATAGGTGTTTTCAATGGAGCTCTTAATTAGAAATAGCAAGAGAAGGGATTTAGAATGTTATAAAAGAAAAATATCATGACATAATGAGGTTAGAATTCTTTTCCCAGCAATAGCTTATATCAGAAATTTTTCTTAAATGCAAAATTAATGCTGTGAGAGGTAATCCTGACATTCACCAATACTTCAGGATATGGATTATTCCTATAGAACAACTGTCTTACTTTGAGAAGATGCATTTGTGAGCTTTAGAAGATGTGGCTGCCAGTGCTCACCATCTCAGTTGGTGGCAAATCAAGCCATCAATCCCCTTTTAATGGTAGAACTAAGGATTCAAGAGGATATATAATACTCTTTGCCCCGTTTTCTGACAGCAGAGAAGTTGACTAATCTCCAAAACCAGTTACTGAGATGTAACAGAAAAATTCTATATTATATTCTATACAAAATGTGATAAATTTCACCAAATAAACACACTCTAGAAAAACAGTATTTGAAATTTATTTTTGCCAGAGAATATTGAAGGTCTTTACCATGAATTATTGAGAAGTTACTTTATATGAATTTTGATAACATGCAGAAAGTTGGAAACACGGAACAAATGAAACTTAGTTGATACTGTCAGAAGAGATGTTTCTGAAGAAGGGTCTAAGGAATTCCCAGAGAAGGAGAAACCTGACCCAGCAGCAGTAAGGTTCCTGGCATACATGAAGAGAATGTCTCTTCTAGTCAAAGGCATACACTGAGGTTTGTTTAAGCAAGTAGATACATATTCAAAGGAGAACAGGGCAATCTCAAGAGAAAGATGCCTTTGGGGTAAAGCAAGGGATATACATTCAAGAAAGAATGTGGGTCATCTCCAGAGGGAGAGGCAGCAATCTGTTATGTGGGGTGTTTTTATAGAGGGACAGTTCCTAGGGACTGGACTAGAGGTAGTGCCAGGGTGCAGCTACATGGTTTCCCTCCAGTTTTCCCTGCACTTGCACATTGCCCTCAAGTTACTTTTGCAGACAAGAGCAGTCAAGAGCACAAGTGCAGTGCAGCTATTCATGGGAACTTTGCATTTCCATGGTTTATGGGTGTGAAACTCTGTATCTCTCATTCCCAAATTCCTATCTCGATACTGTTTAAATACTTAATTTGTGGCTGTTTTATGATGATCAAGGAGAGTATACACTCTTGAACAATTTTGGATATACTCATCTTTTCTCTAAATCACCCTTTATTCCCATTAAAACCTATTTACCCTGGAATGACTAGCTAACTAACCTAGTAAACAAGTATAAGTTTACTTTCCCCACCCAGTTCCTCCTTCCCCAAATAGCTTATTTGCATTTCAAGAACAGCCTACCACCTTACCTACTACCTTGGTTCTCCCACCCAAAGGAGAGTGTTTTATTTTAAGAAATTCAGACTAAGAAGAAGGGAAGAGAAGTACTATAGTAGAACAGTTTTTAGAGGGGCAGGTCTTTGGGACATCATGTTTGCAGTCACCCTTCATGTTTTGAATCTAAGTTAAAAAGTAACCAATAAATTGTTGTTACTTCAAATATTAACTGTAAGTCCAAAATTTCTCAGGATTTTATATCAGTCTTCACTGCTTATTTCTATGATCTAACCCAAAACAGCAGTTACAGAATACAGAGAATCAGAATAAGTTCTGAAGGGAAAGTCTGATACTGCTTCCACATATCCAATTACATGATTTCAGGAAATGGATTCATATACATGAATATGATATCCACATTAATGATTATGTTTTTGACAGGTACACAAAAAAAATAACTGGGAAAATATTTAAAAGAAATTATCTAAACTAAACCACTTAAAATTTCAAAAACATGACATTTCTTTTCACCTATTAAAATGGATTTCTAGCTAGAATTTATATTGCTATATTGATAAAGATATATTCAATATAAATAGATGAAGATTCTTTTTATAACAACAAATAAATAGTTTTCAAATATTTGCATACTTCAGAGTGAATTGTTAGGGCATCCCATATGAAATGCAACCACTGGTTAAAGAACACTTTATAGAATGTGGTTCCTTTGATATGGAAATATGAAATGGTTAATGCTGAAAGTAAATAGGAAAATATGGAGACATAAAACTGTGGAAAGATAGAACTTATCATGATTCTTTTATAAAGAGACCCTTATAAGATGAATAGCATGTATAGAGGAGTAGTGGTGATTGTTGAAGAACATTAATAATGTGTTAAATACCACTGAACTCTAAACTTAAAAATGATTAAGATGGTAATTTTTATGTGCATTTTACCAAAAAAAATAAAAAAAATATTTTCCTATTCTTCTCTGAATATACAGCAGATAATATCTTTTCCAGCAAATCACTCAGGTAAGATTAAAAAGATATTTTGAAATCCTGTTTTCCCCATCCCCACCCCCCCCAAAAAAATATCATCCTTCAGAATTTAAAGGAAATTAAGTAATTAAGTAATTTAAAGGAAATTTTCCCAAAGTGCACCTTTAATTTAGATCTCACTACAAGAGGAAAGGTAACTTGCCATATAATGAAAAAATATTTGGTATTATTATTTGATACATATAGTGATTTATCTTGGTAGATTTTTATGCATGGTGAAAAAGATTGTCTTTCACACTCAAATAGTGAGGAGTAATTCTTTCAAGTATTAGATCTAACACAGAGCCTATCCTTAGCCACTAAGAAGAACTGTTGATAGTAAAACTAATATTAATGTACATTTCATGTGTTGTAGGCCTGAAAAGAACTGGGAGGGGGGTTGAAATATAGTTATAGAATTAACTAAGTAAGACTCCAATCCAATTTATCTTATACAATGCACAAATTCCTCTTGTATTGTGATACACTGTACATTATGGTCACCATATTCTTATCACTTGGTTAACACTGACATCACTGATTGCCTAATCTATAATTCTGTATAATCCTCCCTCTATCACTCTGCCAGCTGGGTACCTACACTGCCTCCGAAAAAAGCCACTTCATTTCTTTTGACCTTATGACATCATCCTCTGCCCAATGATTTAGCCAACAGACTACACTTTCTTCTCTACAATTGCTAATTTCCATTCAGGCACATAGAACTCTTTTGTTAGCCCAGGTTAAAACACTAAAAGTAAACACTGCTTCCAGATGAATAAACAAATAACCTTCTGTTTATTCTAAAGGCTAGAGGTCTACTGAATATGTTTTTAACACAATTCTTGGATATTTTCTCCCTTAATCTGTTCATTGGAATTAATGTTTTCATCTATTATTGTGGTTTAAATAAGACTTAAGATTTTATACTATATTTAGATAAACTGCTCATTTCTCTGAAGAATTAGGAATTCATCAGAACTAGATCACAAAGCTTGTGTTTGAGCATTAGTAATAAAAGAGGACCTGAGTGACTCTTTATTTCAATATACCATTTGAGTTTAAACCAATGTGGAATTAAAAGCTATTAAAATTTTAATATAGTATAACAGCATCAAAATACTGGTCAATTTTCTAAATAATCAGGCAATTCATATGTACGGTAAAAAAAAGATAAAAAGAAAAGGATCTAATTAATTACATTTAATACTCGTATATTACCTTTAGAGAATAGGAATAAGTAGAATGGTAGACAAACAATTTGCCTTAAATACAAACTACATATGTCTTTTTAAAAGAAAGTTCAATTTTATTGGTTGGGGTGGAACTAACACTAGAATATTACTGTGTATTCACTGAGCATTAACTGTACCCAAGGCATTTTGGAGGGGGAAATCCTTATTTTTTACAATCTTTTTTGAATGAAATTCTATAAAATGAATTAAGATTCTGAAGTGACACTGTTTAATTCAAAGCTTTTCATCATGAAACTAATTCATCTCAGAGAACAGCAAAGTTAAAAAAAATACTATCAGTAAGTATGATATATGTCCTTGGTTTGGAAATTTCCAAACCACGATATTCTGCCCTGTCAAAATACATTCATTGGGGAATTTTTAACTTTAAACATTTCTTTTGAATGTAATCACATTTTTACATCTAGCTGGTTTCATTATTAAAAGAAAAGGTGATTCCCCTTTGGTACTAAAAGGGATCACATACTTGAATGATGCTCCAACTTCTAGGTTCTGCTATAGTAACACTGAAACCAGAAACTTGTGGGAGAAATGTCACTTTATCTGTGAGGGTAAAATCTGACTCTAACAGGAAATAGCAAATTCATCTTTTTCTTTTCTCTAATCAACTTTGCTGAAGACAAGTCTTTTGAACACAGAACATTCTTTACCATACTTCCTATGTGTTGATCAAAAACAAAACTACTGAATCCTGCTTTCCCCAAAGGAAATCTCTAAACAGCAGATGGGGACATTTTCACATGTATTCATTTATAGGCCAGACCTGCATTACCTATAACATATTTCCTGAAAGAATAAAAATAAAACCTCAATGACTTTACAGAATGAAAATCTAGACCAAATTCTACCTTTGTAAAACAGGCTAATTTTGTTTTAACTTTCATAAATCAAAAATTAATATTTTGAATATCTGGGCCTTTGAATTATCCAGCTCCTAGATGAGTTACAAATCACAAGACAGAATACTATGTTGGAACTCAAGCTCTTTGCATTTTATTTTAGCATTTGGGGACTTTGATAAGTGTTTTTTGTTTGTTTTAAAGATGATATATGTATACATGTGACTACAGAATAGAATTAAAATACAGTTTTTAAAATAGTCTTCAAATAGGTCTAGAGGTACCAGTACCATCTTTTAATTTCCAAATTCTCTACCTTTTTTCAACAAAAGGCTTCTTGGGATTTAATGAACACTTTCAAAAGAAATCATAAGACTAGTTTACATTCAGATTTATGTTCTACTACTCCATCTTTATAACTGCATGTGTACACAACCATCTCTCTCTCTCTCTCTTTGCAGGTGGCACATACCAGGAAGGGGAAATCTGTGGTTTACATTCTGTATGCCTCATCCTCTGAATGTCGGAAGCCTGCTGTAGGCTGTATGCTGTTAATGCTAATCGTGATAGGGGTTTTTACCTCTGACTGACTCCTACATGTTAGCATTAACAGGGTATGATGCCTGTTACTAGCATTCACATGGAACAAAATGCTGCTGTGGGAGGATGACAAAGAAGCATGAGTCACCCTGCTGGATAAACTTAGACTTCAGACTTTATCATTTTTAAATCTGTTAATCATAATCTGGCTACTGGGATATTCCACCGTAAATTTTAAGAATAAGGTCATTTAAAAGATTTATCAGCAGTATTCCAAGTGCAAAATTGTTCACTTTAATCTTCTAGTTCATGTATTTTTCTCTTTAATAGAAAATGCATGTGCATCACTTTTAATTCAAAGTTACAGTTGGTTTGCTATAACTCTTCATAAGCAATTTTAATGACTCTACTAGAACATAGGCTAAATATATTATAAAACAAATTTATTTATCTTTATAGTTAAAAATTAAAAGGAATACTATTCTCCAGTTACATTATGGATTGTCTTGAAACATTTTTAAAGGATTTAGAAATTGGCATTTTCCCCCGGTTACAATTTCTGATATAAACATCTTTTGTTTGAATCTGAAGGGGAAATTGAAGTGATGCTAAATGTTTTTTAAATAAAATATTATAATAAGTAACATGGTGATATCTGATAACTATGCACCTGTTTTTCCCTATAAGATATAAATATTTAATTTGAAATTTTTCATATTGGAAATCAAGTGCCAAATCTAGGTTCAAGTTCAATAGCTTAGACGTATAATAATGTTGTGGAGTTAGAGAATCAATCTTTCCATTCTAGTCCTGTTTCTTCATCCATAGAATGGGGATAAAACTTACAAGGTAGGTGTGAGGCTTACATGAGATACAGAACTATTGTGTAAGATAACAAAGTACACAATCAACATTGAAATAAAATTAATATGAGATGAGTTCCCCTACTTTGTTAGAGAAAAGCCAATGACTTGATTTACAGAATTTTTAAGGTTTGGATATATATGCAGTTTTTTCCCATAACTAATTATATCACTTACAAATATATAGTCAATGTAATTGTTAGCACATTTTGTACTTATTTTAACACTTTTCAACATTTTGTCATTCAGTGTAACCAAATAAATCTCATGAGTTTTAAGTTGACTTAAAATAATTTTTTGTCATAGCCCTTTTTCTTTTGCAAAGCACAAAATGTAGTTTCAGAAGATATTTGTACAGAAAAAAAAAGTATAAGGATACAAAAGGGAAGGTTTTAAAATTTTTATTGGTGCATTATAGCTTTACATAATGGTGAGATTTGTTACATATTCATAAAAGCAATATAATAATATAATTTGGCCGGTATCATTCCTCTGCACTAAGGGGAATGTCTCTGACTACTAGACCACAGTATTCTCATGTAAGACCTTCCCTTGGCTTTACCCCCTAAGATGCGTGTCCTGCCAAGATCAATGTCTCTTAATCCTTGGAATTAACTTGTTACTCCATGAAGCTCCACTGTAGATACATCACATTCAGTGGTGTTCCTTTGAACTATTAATTTGATCTGATACTGTACATCCTCAAAGAGTCCTTGTTTTGAGACCCAATTCTTCAAAATCCTACTTGCTTCCTACAGCCACAAAGTCACAGAATATTAGGATGGGAATAGACAATTCTAGTATTACTTTCCTGTTATTATAATAAAAAGCTATGAGCACCACAGAGGCACTTTAGGAGAATGAAATACCCTGTTTGAAAACACTGGCCTATACTAAATGAAGCTTAAGCAAGTTACTTGATCTCTCTCCCCCTAAGCCTCAACAATTTCCTCATTGGTAAAATAATGTATATATTTTATAAGATTTAGGCTTAAATGAAAATAGTATTATATGTAAACAGCAATATCTTTTATGCATTAAATGATAAATACAAACCTTAAAACTTTTACATTTCAGTCATCTAAACCAAATGATCTGCCATAGCAGATATCCCCAAGGACACTCTAGTGTCAACCTAAACATAGTCCATTCCATGGTTACAACCTATATAACCTAAATACTGCCAGGATCACTGGGTTTTCTCTATGCCCAACTCTCCTAAGCTTCTGTTTGCTGATTTCCTGGTTTTACCTGGATTCCTCCTGACCAACATATCCAGTCATTCCAAGAATTCTTTGAGCACAAGGAAGACCGGGTGTATGTTTGGAATTAAGGAAGGAGAAGTAACAAGAGTAAGGGTGTGCACTCACAAGTGCACCTCCATATGGACACCTCAAAGTGGCAAAACTAGGGTAGTTTAAGTGAAAGGGAGTTCTCTGCAGGTTGGAAAACATAATAGCAACCCAATTTTGTACAGAGAAGATTAAATTAAATTAAAAATTATTTAATTAAGAATTAAATGAGGCACTAAATTATGCAGGACATGATTTTTTCTAAAAAAAATTGTATACTCTCAAGCACTACCTAGGATTTAACATACATCCCTAGAAATTTGCTGAATTGGAAACCAGGCCTTTCCTATTTACTGTCCAGCCATTATATGGACCCAGTGAAGAAAAAAAAAGTGGATCCTAGTGGCACATGTGTACAATCACAGCGACTCAGGAAGCTGAAAGAGGACCACAAGGTCCAGGCCTACGGTGAACACTTTAGTAAGACCTCCTGTCTCAAAATTAAGGGCCGGAGATATAGCTCAGTGGTAGAATGCAGAGACCTGGTAGCCTGTGCCTGGACCTGGGTTCCATAACGAGGAGCAGACACACAAAAAGACGGGGGGAGGAAGGAAGAAACAAAGTCAAGATATTGAAATACAGAAAACATGGCATATTAGAATTTTTCTGAGAACAGAAGATGGCCAGTAACTCAAAGAATGTGAGGAAACCTGAAGAGAAAAGGAAGACTGAAAAATAAATGAATAAATAAGAGTCCATAAAGGGGAAGCTCACATAAAAACTAGCCCAGTATGTGGCTCTATACTAATACTGACTAGAAAACAGTGAAACCAACAGGTAAAGCTTGCACAAGTTTAGCTTTCCTCTTTGGGTTTCATATCCTCTCATAGCAATAAGGATAAGGGAAACATGGTTCACACTTAATCTTAGCCAAAAGGCCAAGAAGCAATAGTAATATGGTTCACATAAGTTTTTGTTGCTGTTGTTGTTGTTACTGTTTTAACAAATCTCATTATTTCAGTGTTACTCTTCACCTGTCTAAACCATATACTTGTAACTACTGCAAGTGCCATCCCAATGATGTCTGCTCCATCTTCACTCTTCTATCTTTCTCTACAGTGCTCAGGAATTTCCCAGTTCATCTGCACTTGACTTACTACGTGATAACCTGTTGTGGTGTAAATGACTACATTAGAAGTGATAGATACCCTTGACTATGACTGAACCACCATCTTGCATATTCATATGCCCATCCAGTGTTTACTGATTTGATCACACCATTTTTATTCCAAATGAAATTCTAAAAACAGGAGTTTAAATATAATGAACACTTTATTTAATGATGGACTGAGCTCAAAGAGGTGATTTTTGATAAATAAATGTTCATTACAGCAAACAAATGACTAAAAAGTTCTACATACAACTGAAAAACAAGAGAAGTGATTCTTAGTTGGAAAGCTTATCAGGGTGCAAATTCCCAGAATCCCACTTCCAGAGATTCTGATTCTGTAATGAAGCTTGAGGAAATTAAATTTTTACCAGACTGACGAGTTGATGTAGATGCCAGTGGTTGATAAGTCAACTCTAGAAACAGTAGCTTATACACAGTGCTACTGTTGTTGTGATAATTAGGGATATGCTCAGCAGAAATCCTATAACATACAGATCTAATGTCTGTTTAGATATTGTTCACTCCACATAATGGGAGACTTCAATGTGGGCTGAATGATAAGAGAAATCCTGTGGTTCACCTCTTTTGGGACAAGCAGCAGTAAGGCTCCAAGTCTCATCATCCCTCGCCACCAAAAACATCCTACTCAATAAAATCCTCCTGACCTCAAATTCTGCCACAGAAATCAGTTCCTCTATGTTATACCACCTGCTGACATGATACTAACTGCAAGCTATCATTTGCTGCTCAGAGCAGTAAAGAGGGAAAGTCAATAAGAAGGGTCTGGATGTCAGTTCCTGCCCAGCAAAGAGTGTAATAACAGAACAGTCACAAATGTCACTGCCATCTCCTCATACTTGTACCACCAAGATTTCAACAATCATTATACCTAGTCTCCACTTAGGGACACCTCTTTCCCAAATCCCAGTAGTTCAATAGTAGTTCTGATCCCTTAACCCATGCTGAGCACATAGTAAAGAACTGTGAAAAGGGTTACACCCAGACAGGAACTTTCTCCTCTGCCCTCCCAAAGCTGTTTGAAGCAACCATGTAGAAGTTTTACATTGGTGCCACCTTTGGTCTGTTATTTGCATATATACTATCCTTTCTAGACTAAGCTCCTAAAGCAAAGGAGTATCATTTTAAACTTTTTTGTACCACCCCAACTCAGGGCCCTGCTCATAGCTACTTAACTTGAACAGGAAAATGTATGCAAGTTTTCACTGACACTGAAAATTCGAATTTTTCTGCTTTTGGAGCCTGTACTGGCATATGTGTTTCAATTTGAGGAATTATTTTTCAAGTTGATATGCATAGGTTCTTTTTGTTTTTCGTAGTTGTAGATGAACAGAATTCCTTTATTTCATTTGTTTATTTTTTATGTGGTGCTTAGAATCGAACCCAGTAACTCACTTACACAAGGCAAGCGCTCTGCCACTGAGCTAAACCCCGGCCCCTATATGGATTTTTTACAGACAACTCAAGCATCAGTTTGGTTCTCTCTAAATTCTTCAGAAAAGCAATCTCCAAGTTCATTTTAATAAAATTCTATTATTTAATATCCATAAATGAAAATCTGTCCTTAGCATTATCTCTACACGCAATTATGACATAAGACCAAACTCTGATGTTCCTTAGAAATAATGCTGCATTATTAGTCTTCCCTAAAACATTTTTGCTTTTCTTCAATATTTTTAACTATATATAAAATATATAATCTGCTTATTGGATTAATTTATCTTTAAAAGGATTTTATATTTATCAAAATTAAAATACACAACTTTTTGACCAAGAATCACCTATGAGAGCTTATTTTATAGACCTACAAGCACATGTGTAAAACCATATGTATATAAGATTATTAATTATAACATTGTAATAGAAAAAATTTAAAAATTGCCAAGCACAATGGTGCATGCCTATACTCCAAGCAATTCAGGAGACAGATGCAGGAAAGTCACAAGTTCAAAGCTAGTTTCAGCAACTTAGTGAGCTTATCTCAAAAAAGGGGGAGAGAGGGGCTGGAAATGTAGTTCAGTGGTAAGAGTGTTCCTGGGTTAAATTCCCAGTATTATAGAAAAAAAATTTTTTTAAATAATCTTCAATAGAGAACAGATTAAATAATGGTGCATCTATAAATAGGATATAATATACTGAAAAAAAACAGAAGTGAATGTGTAATTAAAAAAAACTTAAAGTAATGAAAAATAAGGACAAGATTAATCCAATAAGGCAGGAAAGGACAGATACAAAGAAATGATAACCACAATAAAGTGTATATAAGTTAAAGTCTGTTCATTAAAGACGATAATTTCAAGACTGAATTTTTTTTAAAAAATTTAACAATTTTATGTTGTTTACAAAAGAGAAACAGACCTAATGACATAAAAACATTGAAAATAAGTATATTCCAGGTAAACACTAAAATAGAACTAGATTAAAGAAAAACTAGAGGGTGGAGCAAGATGGGAAGCTCTGATCCTCCAATAACCATCTCCCTAGTGATTCATCAATTTGAGCATCTATTAATGTACCAAACTACCTTCATAACAGCTAAGGAAGCAAGTCTGGTTTTAGTATGATAATAATAAAAAAAAATGCATTGAAGAAGGCAGAAAGGAAAGAATTGAGGAGTGCTAACCTCATTTACTGAGTTAACCAGGCTGATAAATAACTGCCTCCACCACTCTTCTCCCAGCCTCAGGCAAGAAAGGGGAGAGCAAACTCTACCAATGGAGAGAACGGCTCAAAAGCTAGCATGGGACTTTGGGCTTAGAGCTCAGTCTAGACCCACAGCAGATAGAATAAGCAGCAGGCAGGAAACAAAGGCCCCTACACCCAGGCCAGAGCTGCCAGATGGAGCCTTTAGACCTCACCTGGCATCAAATGAGACCTGCACCCTGAAGGGACAGACACATCATTGTCAGTCCATCAGAGTGGGCCTGGGTCACACCACTCCTGCAAACTGAACAAGTCTCTGCATATGTGAGAGAAAAGTGCAAACCAAGGTAACTTCAGGCATGGAAGTCAAGGGATTATTTCCTCTATACCTCTCCCAACATTGGGAAGAAAATTTATCCCTAAACCAGTCTCACAGATACAATCTCTAGACCTGCACTAGCACTAGGTGGAGACTTGCACCCCAGTGGGATGGTCTCATGTTTTGGACCATATCACAAGAGCTGTGATGTAGGCTTGGGCACACTCCTGATACTGTACAGATCCGTACAACTGTGAGACTCAAATGTAACCAGCTTAGCACTGGCCTTGGAGGTCAAGAGATTGTCTTTAGCAACACTACTCCAACCTCAGGCAGCACAGGGTGGAACAAAACTCCATTTGCTGAAGGTAGGACAGTAGTAAGCACAGGATTTCACCTTGGAATTTAGTGTAAACTGGTAAGACCTAACACCAAGGAGACCATAATGTTCCCTATTCCTAAGTTAATGCCTGCAGATGGGGCCCTTGCAATAGCTTCAATGCCAGGGCAAAGGCACATGGTACCAGTCTATCAGATTCCTATTCTATCAGCAACAACTGTGGCTGGTGTTGGGCCACAAATCTGCCTCAGCAATAAGCAGTCCATAACAGCATGGGCTTTTGTCCTACCCCAGCACTGCACTGGTCTCTATAGAATGTGAACTGAGAGTATGCATAGTACTGCAGCATTGGTAACCACAGGCATAGCACAGGAGCCTAGAGCTATGCCCTCCCCCAATGATTCTGCCCAGAGCCAGAAGAATCCCACAGTGCCTGACCACAGACAGACCAGTGGCTATGGCCACAGAATCTAGGCCTTCCCCAACCCGAGGCAGATTTCTCAGCAGAAACCTTATAGGCAAGGACAGAATGGCATGAAATTTTCACAGTACTGAAGGAAAAACACTGCCAACCAAGAATACTGCGCCCAGCAAAACTTCCATTAGAAATAAACAAGAGGAAAAAATATTCCCAGATGTACAAAAAGTGGGAGAATAATGTCCATCCAGACCTGGCCTATAGGAAACACTAAAGGAAGTTCTTCAAACTGAAAGAAACAAATGAGTAAGAAGAAAATATTGGAAGAAATAAAACTCACTGGTAAGATAAATTCAGAATGCTTCATATTTTGTATGAAGACTAGAAAAATTAAAATAGTAACTACATTAATATGTTAAAGATATAGGCAATACAGAAAGGTGTACAATGGGTATCAAAAATTCAAACTGTGGAAAAAATGAATTTCTTGTGTGATTTTTTATTAGTATATTTTCTCCTTTTTGTTTCTTTAAATCATATTAGGTTGCTATCATTTCAAAATAGCTTATTATAACTTTTCTTTGAGAGAGAGAAAGAATTTTTTAATATTTATTTTTCAGTTTTCGGTGGACAGACATCTTTATTTTATTTTATGTGGTGCTCAGGATGGAACCCAGCGCCCCGCACATGCCAGGCGAGCATGCTACCACTTGAGCCACATCCCCAGCCCATAACTTTTGAAAAATGGTTTTGTTACCCTCTTAATAACCACAAAGCAAAAACTTATCATAGACAAATCGTAAACACAGGCAAGAAATCATAACACCCCACTTTCAGCAATGCACAGATCATCCAGACAGAAAAGCCAAAAAAAAAAAAAGGCAGAATTAAAACACATCTCAGAACAAATGGGCTAAAAGACATCTCAGAAAGTTCCAGAATATATATTCCTCATCAGTACATGGAACATTCTGCAGGACAGACCATACGATATAACAAGACTCAACAAATTTTAAATTATTAAAACCATCTGGGATATCTTATCTGACCAAAATGCAATAAAAACTAGAAATCAATCAAAAAAATTTAGAAACTATATAGATGCATGGAAATTAAACAACTTACTCTTCAACAACCAATAAATCAAAGAAGAAATCAAGAAGGAAATTTAAAATCTTTTAATTTTTAGAAACAAATTAAAATGGAAATACAATATACCAAAACCTACAGAATGCAGCAAAAGTAGTATTGACAAGGAAGTTTATAGCAATCAATGCATACATCAAAAAAGCAGAAATAAACAAGTAACCCATTGCTTCATCTCAAAAAAACAGAAAAACCAGTACAACTGAAACCCAAAATCAGTAAGAAAAAGAGTAAAAAGCAAAAATAAATGAAAAATAGACTAAAAAAATTTTCATTTCAACAAAATTAAGATAGTTTTTCAAAAAAATAAACAAAATTGGCAAACCCCTAGCTAGACTAAGATAAAGACAGAATCAGAGATGAAAACAGAAACATTACAACTGATACCACAAAAATACAAAGAATTATTACAGGTTATTCTGAACAATTATACACCAACCAATTTGATGACCTAGAAGAAATGGCCAAATTTCCAGACACATACATTTTACCACAACTGAATCATGAAGAAACAGAAAACTTGAACAGACCAAAAACAAGTAACAAAACTGAATCAATAAGTCTCCCATCAAAGAAACGCTCAGAACCAGTTGATTTCACTGTTAGTTCTAGCAAATATTTAAAGAGGAACTAATATCAATTCTTAAATTATTACAAAAATTGAAGGAGGGAATTCTTCAAACTCATTCTATAAGATATTATCCTGATACCAATATTAGTCAAGGATACAACAACAACAACAACAACAACAAAAACAGATTAATATCCTTGAGGACTACAGATGCAAAAACCCTGAACAAAATACTAGTAAATCAAATCCAAAAGCGCATTATGTATATATGCTTCAATATCAATAAACATGATAAAACATATCAATGGAATGAAAGACAAAAAACATAAGATCATCTCAATTGTTGCAGAAAATGCATTTGACAAAAGTCAGTATCCTTTATGATAAAACTCTGAATAACTTAGATATAGAAGGAATATATTTGAACATAATAAAGGCCACTTATAATAAGCCAACAGCTAACATCATACTGAACTGGGAAAAACAAAGTTTTCTAAAGTCTAGAACAAGACAAAGATTCCCACTTAAATCACTTTTATTCAACACAGTACGTAAAGTCACACCCAAATCAATCTGGCAAGAGAAAGAAATAAAGGGCATCCCACCTGGAAAAGAAAAGTCAAATTATCACTGTTTGCAGATATCATGATTTTATAGATGGAAAATCCCAAAGACTTCACCAAAAATCATTAGAACCAATACACAAATCCATCAATGTTGCAGGATACAAAAATCAACAACAACAACAACAACAAAAAACCATTATTGCCATTGTTATACAACAATAACAAATTATCTGAAATAGAAATCAAGAAAGCAATACCATATATAATAAGCACAAAAATTAAAATAAAATACTTAGGAATAAATCTAACCAAAAAATGTGAAAGATCTCTACAATGAAAACTATAAAATACTGATGAAAGAACTAAAGATGAAAAAATGGAAAAGCATCCTCTATTCTTGGATTGGAAGTATTAATATTGTTAAAATGTCCAGACTACCCAAAATGATCTAGAGTCAATGCAACCACTACCTAAATTCCAATGGTATTCTTCACAGAACTATAAAAAAATCCTAAAATCTCTATAAAACACACACACACATTATGGATCCTTTTTCTTCACATCTTCACTAGACTAAAGATAATGGAAGTGCTGGCAAAGATGTGAAGAAAAGGGAACCACACTGTACCCTGCTGGTGGCAGTATAAATCAGTATAGCTATTAATAGAAAACTATATGGAGGGTCCTCCAAAAATTAAAAACGTAACTACTGCATGATCCCACTTCTGGCTATATATCCAAAGGAAATAAAATAAGCATGTCAAAGAGATATTTGCACTCCCATGTTTATTTCAGCACTATTCACAACAGTCAAGAAATGAAGGCATTTGCAGGTAAATGGATGGAACTAGAGAATATCATGCTACGTGAAATAAGCCAATCCCCCAAAACCAAAAGCCAAATGTTTTTCTCTGATAAGCAGATGGTGATCCATAGTGGGAAAGGAGGATAGGGAAGAATGAAGGAACTTTGGTTTTTATAGAGTGCAGTGAGGAGAGGGCTGCAGTAGTGCAGAGGGGAAGGACTGTAGAAAGAGACAGACATCATTACCCTATATACATGTATGATTACACTACTGGAGTGACTCGGAACCATGTACAGCCAGAGAAATGAGACGTTGTGCTCCATGTGTGTACTATATGTCAAAATGCATTCTACTGTAAAATAAATCAATTAATTAAAAAAATGGAAACAACCTAAGTATCCATCAACAAGTAAATGTGGTACATATACACAATGGAATGCTATTAAGACCTCAGAAGGACAGAATCCTGCCACTTGCTACAATATAGATATAACTAGAAAGCAATGTGTTAAATGAAACAATTCAGGCACTAAAAGACAAATACCACATTACTTTGCTCATACACAGACTATAAAAAAAGTTGATCCCACAGAAATCGAGATTGGAAAGGCTGTTACCAAAGGCTAGGTAGAGGTGGGTAGAGGGGATAGAGAAAGATTGGTCAATAGCTATTAAGATATAGTTAGACAGAACACTGATACAGCATTTCAAAATCTCTGAGACACTATGAAGGCAATGCTAAGAAGAAAGTTAATTGCATTGAGTTCATTCCTTAAAAGAATAAGAAGTCAACAAATAAATGACCTAATACTACATCTCAAAGCCCTTGAAAAAGAACAAAACAACACCAAAAGTAGTAGAAGACAGGAAATAATTAAAATCAGAGCTTAAATTAATGACATTGAAACAAAAGGAACAATTTAAAAGTTGACAAAATGAAAAGCTGGTTCTTAGAAAAAATAAATAAAATTGATAAACCCTTAGCCACTCGAGTAAAGAGGAGAGAGAAAACCCAAATTACTAAAATCTGCAATGAAAAGAAACTATTTTCAAAATTTAAACTCTGATAAAATACAAAATCTTGAAGACATTGACAAATTTCTAGAGTCATATGATCTACCCAAACTGAATCAGAAGGATATATACAATTTAAACAGAGAAATTTCAAGCAATGAAATAGAAGATGCCATCAAAAGCCTACCAACAAAGAAAAGCCCAGGACCAGACAATTCACATTCAAGTTCCACAAGACCTTCATAGAAGAACTAATACCAATAGTCCTCAACTTATTCCATGAAATATAAAAAGAGAGAATACTTACAAACTCATTCTATGAGGCCAACATCATCCTGATACCAAAATCAGACAAAGACATCAAGAAAAGAGAACTTCAGACCATGCTCCCTGATGACCACAGATGCAAAAATTCTTATTAAATTCTGGCAGACTGCATACAAAAACATATTTAAAAGATGCGGTTCATCCCAGGGATACAATGTTGGTTCAACATACAAAAATCAATAAATGTAATTCATCACATCAATAGATTAAAGACAAGAATCATATGGTCATCTCAATAGATGTAGAAAAAGCATTTGACAAAATACAGCACACCTTCATGTACAAAACACTAGAAAAACTAGGGATAACAGGAACATATCTCAACATTGTAAAAGCTATCTATGCTAAGCCCAATGCCAATATCATTCTAAATGGAGAAAAACTGAAAACATTCCCCCTAAAAACTGGAACAAGATAGTGATGCCCTCTTTCACCACTTCTATTTAACATAGTCCTGGAAACTCTAGCCAGAGCAAATTAGATAGATGAAAGAAATTAAAGGAACATAAGTAGGAAAAGAAGAATTCAAACTATCACTATTTGCTGATGACATGATTCTAAGAGGATCCAAAAAATTACACCAGAAAACTTCTAGAACTTATAAATGAATTTATCAAAGCATCAGGATATAAAATCAACACCCATATATCAAATGCATTTCTGTACATCAGTAACAAATCTTCTAAAAGAGAAATTAGGAAAACCACCCGATTTACAATAGCCTCAAAAAACAACAACAACAAAAAAAAAACCCTGGGAATCAACCTAACAAAAGAAGTGATAAACCTCTATGATAAAAACTATAGAACACTAAAGCAAGAAATTCGAGAAAGACCTACAATAAAAACTATAGAACACTAAAGCTAGAAATTCAAGAAAGACCTTAGAAATGAAATTAGCAGCAAAATGAAATTACACCTATATCTCTCACCCTGCATAAAACTCAACTCAAGTGGATCAAGGACCTAAGAATTTGACTAGAGATCCTATGTCTAATAGGAAAAAAAGCAGGCACAAATCTTCATCATGTCAGCTTAGGACCTGATTTCCGTAACAAGACTACTAAAGCACAAGAAATAAAATCAACAATCAATAAATGGGATGGATTCAAACTAAGAAGTTTCTTCTCAGCAAAAGAAACAATTAATGAAGTGAAGAGAAAGCCTACAGAATGGGGGCAAATTAAATTTTTATCACACAGACATCAGATAGGGCACTAATCTCTAGGATATCTCTCCAAAAAACACCAAAAAAAAAAAAAAAGAACCAAATCAATAAATGGGCTAGGGAAATGAGCAGACAGTAAACAGTTCACAGAAGAAGATATACAATCGATCAACAGATTTCTGAAAACATGTATAACATTTCTAGCAATTAGAGAAATGCAAATCAAAACTACTCTAAGATTTTACCTCACTCCAATCAGAACGGCAATTATCAAGAATTCAAGCAACAGTAAGTCCTGTTAACGATGCGGGGGGGGGGGGGAATACTGATTCATTGCTGGTGGGATTGTGAAATGGTGCAACCACTTTGGAAAACAGTATGGAGATTCCTTAGAAAACTTGGAATGGAACCACCATCTGACCCAGTTATCCCACTCCTCAGTCTATACCCAAAGGACTTAAAATCAGCAGGCTACAGTGATGCAGCCACATCAATGTTTATAGCAGCTCAATTCACAATAGCTAAACTGTGGAAACAGCCTGAAACAGCCATGAAAACTCCTGGTTGCTTCCTCAGTCCTAGATGCCTAGATGCCCTTCAATAGATAAATAGATAAAGAAACTTGTGGTATATATACACAATGGAATATTATGCAATTATGGCATTTAAGGATAAGTGGATAGAGTTGCAGAATATCATGCTAAGCGAAGAAAGCCAATCCCAAAAAACCAAAGTTCAAATGTTTTCTCTGGTAAGTGGATGCTGATCCATAATGGGGGAGTGGGGGAATAGAGTAACTTTGGATTGAGCAGAGGGGAGGAAGGGTGAGGGAAGGAGTATGTGGCAGGAAAGATGGTGGATTATTACCCCTAAGTATGGGTATGATTGCAGGAATGGTGTGGATCTACATCATGTACAACCAAAGAAATGAAAAGTTGTGCTCCATTTGTATAAAAAAATAAAATAATAATAATAAAAAGACATAGGGGTAAGAATTTCTGGTGTGGTATTGCACAGTAGGGTGACTATAGATAATGATAATAAACTGTATACTTCAAAAAGCTAGAAGAAATTTTGAATGTTTTCATCATAAATAAATGATAAATGTTTAAAGACTAATATATTTACCAGATTTTAAAATTATACAATGTATACATGCATTAAACATCTAATTATCCCATAAATATGTATAATTTTGTATGAGTTAAAATGCTAATTAATTTGAAAACAGAAAAATAAGAGCAAGAAAACCAAATTAAGAAGAAAACTACACATCAAGAGAAGCATTATTTACTGATAGAAAAAATAATAATTTACCAGCAATTTATAAAAATTCCAAACCAGATCTTAGCTATTTAGGAGACTTTAGTAGAAGGATCACAAGATCATAGTCACCAATACCATGTCTCAAAATAAATTTAAGAAAAAAGACTAGGGATGATAGCTCAGTGGTAGAGCACCCCCAGGTACAATCCCCAGTATGACCAAAACAAAACAAAAACCCCAAAGCAGAATACATAGTACTAAAAAAAAATCTCAAAATAAGCAAATATTGATTTAATCACAAAGAGAAATTATAACATTCACAACCATTTTCCAAGAATGAGTTGCAAATAATTGTTTGTGGCACAATATATGGTCTATTTTAGAGAAGGATCCATGTGCTACTGAGAAGAAAGTGTATTTACTCGTTGATGGATGAAAGAATCTATATATATCACTTAAGTCTAAGTTATTGGTTGTATTATTGAGTTCTATAGTTTCTTTCAGCTTTTGTTTGGAAGATCTATTCATTGGTGAAAGAGATGTGCTAAAGTCACCCAGAATTACTGTGTTGTGATCTATTTGACTCTTCAACTTGAGAAGAGTTTGTTTGATGAACAACGTAGGTGCTCCATTGTTTGGGGCATATGTATTTACAATTGTTATGTCTTGTTCATGTATGGGTTCCCTTCAACAGTATGTAATATCCTTCTTTATCCCTTTTGATTAACTTTGGCTTGAAATTGACTTTATTTTACAGGAGGATGAAAACCCCTGGTTGCTTCTGCAGTCCATGTGAGTGGTATGTTTTTTCCCAACCTTTCACCTTCAGTCTGTGGATGTCTTTTCCTATGAGATGAGTCTCTTGAAGGCAGCATATTGTTGGATCTTCTTTTTTATTCCAATGTGCCAGTATACGTCTTTTGATTGGTTGAGTTTAGGCTATTAACATTCAGAGTTATTATTGAGACATGATTTGTATTCCCAGTCATTTTTGTTTATTTGATATGTGGATGCTGATCCATAATGGGGGTTGGAAGGAAGCATGGGAGGAATGGAGGAACTTTAGATAGGGCAAAGGGAAGGTAGAGGAAGGGAGGGAACATGAGGGGTATGAAAGACGGTGGAATGAGATGGACATCATTACTGTAAGTATATATATAAAGACACAAATGGTGTGACTCTACTTTGTGTATAACCAGACATGAAAAATTGTGCTCTTGTATGTGTACTATGAATTGAAATGCATTCTGCTGTCAAGTATAACAAATTAGAATAAATAAATATAAGTTTAAAAAAAGAAAACAGACTTTAAGACAACTCAATCAGAAGTTGCAAACCAGATCTTATAAAAACCACAATTGTGAAAATAATAGAGGTGGGCATGGTAGTACATGCCTGTAATCTCAGCGGCTCAGAAGGCTGAGGCAGGAGGATTACAAATTCAAAGCCAGCCCCTGCAAAAGGAGGCACTAAGCAACTAAGTGAGACCCTGTCTCTAACTAAAATACAAAATAGAGCTGGGGATGTGTCTCAGTGGCTGGGTGCCCCGAGTTCAATTCTCAGTACCAAAAACAAATAAATAAAATGAGAGAGAAGGATTCATCATACCAGAAATCACAACATGTTACAAAGCTATCATCATTAAAACTATGTGATGGTAGCACAGGGATAGACAAATGGACCAATGAAGTAGACCCAGGCATTTAAAGGAACCTGATATATGACTGAGTGATATAACCACTAAGAGGAAAGGGGGAAAATGCTCCAGAATAACTATCTATTCTGGAGTGAGAAGATCCCTTTCCTCACTCTATATACAAAAATAAACTTGTAATAAATGTAAGAAGGAAGATTTTAAAATAAAATATATTAAAAACTGCCTTATACCTCAAGTTATGAAAGATTTGCTTATATTTCTTAAACAAGTCTAAGTTATTAAGGAAAAGGTGATAATTTTGCTCACCTTAAAATTAAAGAAAACATAATCCAAGTTAAAAGGAAAGCCAGAGGAGCAGATATTTGCATTGACAGAGGTTTAAATTTTTGTATATGAAGAACTCCTACTAATGAGAATTCAAATTCTAATTTAAAAAAATATATAAAAAGTTGTAAATTTCTCAAGAGTAAATCTTACTAGACAAACAAATGAGGTGCTCATCAGTGCTATTATATACTCAGTAGCAAACAAACTGAATTAAATGATCATGTATGTAAATAGGATTATGTATATCCAACCAACAAAATATTTCAATGTCTGCAAAGATGTCTGTGAGGGAGCAGAGAAATAGAAACTTTCATACTAATGATAGGGACTAAACTGGAACAACTATTGTGGAGGCCAATCAATAATGTTCAGTAAAGTGGAAGACACATGGTACATATCTGTAAATACCCTAAAGATACTGACAAATGTGAACATGAAGAAACATGCACAGTATAATTTTCTGTAGTACTGTTTATAATACTAAAAAACCAGTAACATCCTTTAAGGTCATTAGTAAGAAAATAGGTCAGTGATGGGATTAACCTTGCAGTGGAATATTATATGGCAGACAAAATGACTGTACTAAACTAGTACTAAGGTATTTACAAGCTAGCTATTACTTAAACTAGTACCAAGCTTTTTACTGTACTAAGCTATTTATAAGTGGTTGCAACATGCCATACATTAAAATATAATGCTGAGCAATCAAAGCAAATTATAAAAGGACACATTTCATGAAAACAGTATGTTTAGTTTTTAAATTCAGTGAATACTTTATATACTGCAGTAAAAATGTAAAATCATGATAAGTACAAACAGGTAGTGATTCTTCCTGGGAAGGGTCTGAAGTAAATAACACTAACAGTAGTTAAATATGGACAGTAGCTACATATCAATATTCTTGGCTGTGAACAAAAAGATTTATACTAGTTTAAGCAAAAGCCATATAGCATGGGCTGGGGATATAGCTCAATTGACAGAAAAGTAGGAAATCGCTTATATCTCTCAGACTTGAAAAATATCCATTATCTCGCCCCAAGGCAGATGCCGAGGAAAACCTGCTGAGCAGGCCTCTACATCTTGTACATGAGACCTGGACCAAAACTGCCTTCAGGGCCACCTGCTGCTCTCCTCAACAAAATGGATCCTGTGTACCATTCTGTCTTCACTGCTTTATTCCAGCTTTTACACAAGGGTGCCTATTGGGGAACTGAGCCCTAGTTCAAGAAGGGGTAGAAAACTAAGTTAGCAGTCTTTTACTTGGTAAAATAGGAACTGTAAGTCAAAAAACAGTGATTTTTCTAATAGTACTAAATGCCAAAATATCAGGAAAAATGTCCAAATAAGGATTTATTAAATTATTTCTTGTACTTCTCTGTATGCTCAATATATTTCACAATTTAATAAAAAAAAACGTTAAAGTATAAATTCATGAACAAGGGAATGGAAGAGAAAACCAGCAGCAAACATCTTTCTAAAAGATGGAGTGTAAAGTGATGAGCGCAGCAGTCAGTGCCTAGAACAGAGGTGGAGGGACTTCCACCTAGAAAGCTGCAGTCTGACCAGCAGGGCCAAGAGCAGCACTGAGACAGCAGAGGGCAGTAGAGGGGTTGGAATTAAAGAGATTAATAAAGGACTATATACAAACCAACTGGTCTCCATACCAAGTCCCCCATCTCCAAATACAGAAGGGCCTGAATCCAGGCATTGCCCCCAGGTAAATTACTGGGGATATATTTTATAAAAAATAAGCAAAGACATGTCTAGGGAAAATTGGGACAGTCAGTATAGAAATCATTGCCAAGAGTGAAGACCTCTTCATTTCAACAGTTAGAAAACCCCCAATGTAACAGTTAGCTTTGCTACTCATCCTAATGGTGCCTACAAGAAGCCAAATCAATCTTCTCACATTTACATTTTAAACTATAAACAGGACATCTGACAAAGAGCCTGAAACATGAAAGTAAAAGACTCAGGTTAAAAAAAAAAAAAATCTGTCAGAGGAAAGAATACCCAGGGACTAGAAAATAAATAAATGATGAACGAATAAATTAATAATAACCCATAGAGGTTCATGAAGATACACATTTGTTAAACATAAACAGAATTGTTATGAGCAATAAGTAGAAGAGAAAGCTTTCAGAAATTACAATATGCTTGAACTAACTTTAATTATATACAGGTAAGAATATAAATCAGGGGCTGGGGATGTGGCTCAAGCGGTAGCACGCTCTCCTGGCATGCGTACGGCCCGGGTTCGATCCTCAGCACCACATACAAACAAAGATGTTGTGTCTGCCGAAAACTAAAAAATAAATATTAAAAAAAATTCTCTCTCTCTCTCCTCTTTCTCTCTCACTCTCTCTTAAAAAAAAAAAAAAAAGAATATAAATCAGGAAAAATGGCAGAGGAAAGAAAAAACAAGAGAACAAATACAGAAGATCCAAATCCAACTAAATGGTGTCAGAGAAACAAAGAGCAAACCAAAACAAGGTGTAAAGTTAAAAAAATAAAATAAAATAATAATAATAATAATAATATTTCCTAGACCAGAAGAGAAATGTCAAAAATTGAAAGGACCTATCAAGTAACATGCAGAAAAATCAACTGAAGAGACCTTCAAGCAGATATGGAATCTCAGAAGTTTACAACACCAAAAATACTAAGGTCCTAAAATTGTCCTTTGCATGTTGGGAGTTCAAGGGTGCAGATTTTTGTTTGTTTGTTTCACAAATATTAGATGGTAGAAAATAACTGAGTTGCTTTCAAAGTCCTGAAAAAAAAATTATTCTTCAACCTAGAATTTTATGTCTAGTCAAACAGTGCATCAAATGTAAGAGCAAAACAAAGCCACTTTAGACATTCAAGGGCTTACTTGAGATGAATTATAACAAAATAAGAGTTAGTCAAGAAATGGAAGGCACAGACTCCAAAAGAAATAGTTCCCACCCAGAAAAAAAGGAAGCCTGTGAGAATCCCAGAAAACTTTTTCATACTAGAACAGAAAGAAATTCATTGGCAAAAACTTTTAAAAGACTCATAATCAAGGTTTGTTCAAGGTGTGGGGAAACAGGCACTCTTAGACAATGCTGCCAGGAATATCATTTAGTCAGCATCTGGTAGCATCTGTCAATAATTCTACTACCAGAAATCTATTCCTAAAAAATTGCTTATATGTTGGGCAGTGTACACTAGTACCTAAGAGCACATGAATGAAAGTGCCTGGATTCAAATTTCAGGTTTGTCAATTTCAAGTTCTATGATCTGTCAGTCTCCTCATTTATAAAACAGAAACATATTCTCAACCAGTTGTCATGAGAATTAAATAAAATGCTCCATGCGAAGGGCTTCTTAGCACAATGCTCAGCACACAGTAAATACTCAGTTAACATTCTCTATTTACAAACACCTTCCATTTTGCACAAGAATATTCACTGCACCACTGTTTAAAACAGTTAAAACTGCAAACAATATAATCCTATTTGTTTTTTTAAAAAATTACACGTGTATGTGTACATGTATGTTTATAAATGTAAGAAAAAATATGCTAAAGTATAGTATCCAAGGAGTAGAAAAGGAGGAGATTGTTTCTGTGTGACATTTTTATTCGGAGCAATATAAATTGTTTTACCCTTTACAGAAAGGATAAGGTAAAGATGGATATCAATCTTAGGGAGAAAAACAGTTATCTCTCCAAGCACATAAAAACATTATATTACAAACCTTTATTTTACTATACATATTTAATTTTAGAAGTTATTAGGTAGACACACTTTCCTCTGTTGGTTTAGTTTGATCTTCAGTTACCTGTAAAAACATGAATAGCTTTACTTCTCTAATAAAGACTTTCAATTTTACCCTTCACCCACCAGTTTAAATCATTCAAGCTCCTTCTTTCATAATAGTACTTTGACTTTTCCTTCAATAGTAATTATCATAAAAAGTTAAACAGGGGGCTAAGGATGTGTAGCTCAATGGTAGAGTGCTTGCCTAGCATGCCTGAACCCCAGTACAGCACGCGCGCGCACACGCGCGCACACACACACACACACACACACACACACACACAGTCAAAGAGAGAAGAAACATTTGAAGACCAAGTTATCAATATAATCTATAAATACAATCCATTCAAAACCAAGCTCTGAGGCATGCTATATCTAGGCTTCTCAAATTTATCATTTTATTTTTCATCTATAAAACAAAAACATTTGTAAAAGCAAAAAACACCAAAAGTGCTACATGAGGTGTTCTAAACCAATTTATTTTATTGTGAGGTATAATTCCCTTAAGAATAAAACATTGGAGGTTTTGTGCAACTAGATGTCTCTATGTCCATATTTCTATTCTGTCACTCAAACTCAAAAACAAACAGGGCCAAGTCTGAATTCCTCAACACCCCAATTCCTATATTATCTATCTCGGTGATAGGCTCTACTCAGCTCCCTAAACCAGCTCCCCTCTTACCTGCAGATTCCATCCACACTCCTATTCATCTGACCCAAGAAACTTTCATGGTCATTCTCACTACTACAACTGAACTTTAGAACCTCTACAACTGAACTTTAGAACCTCAACCTTTTCTATCCCCTAAGAGAACTCTTGGTTAAAGAGTTATAGCTATCTTCCACGCTGCCCCCAGAATGAGCTTTTAAACTGGAATCGCTAAGCTGGTGCGGGGTGACATACACTTATAATCCCACCTAAAATTACACTTGTAATCAGGAGGCCACGGCAGGAGTATCACAAATTCCAGGCCATCCTCAGCAACTTTATAAAACCCTGTCTCAAAAAAAAAAAAATTGTTTAAAAAGGGCTGGGAATGTAACTTGGGGATAAAGCACTCCAAGTTCTAGAGAAGGAGGAAGAGGAAGAAGAGGAGGAGGAGGAGGAAAGAAAATTGAAATAGCTCATCAGTAGGTCACTTCCCTATTCAAAATATATGAGTAACAATCCAGTTACTCATATATCATCTTCAGCAATAGGTTAGGGGGAAATCAGGAATGCAAGTTCCAGACCAGAAAAACAAATCCCTCAAGTTCTATGTCCAACAAATTTCTTTGGACTTACTTATCCACCCAGTTACCTATGACCTGTACATTCAAATTCATCTTCATTCTCCATTCCTCCATGCTTCTAGGCAAGTGGCTTCCTCTGAGATAAGCCTCAACCCATCTCACAGCAAATTATCTGCCTGGTCTACTTTCATGATCCTTTAAAACAGTTTAAGAGATACCAATTCCTAGGAACCTTCCTTAACCAAAGATCAGTTTGGGTCCTTCTCTGGGCCAAAAGCTCAAATGTATACTACTTTTAAGTGTGGTCATCTCACTAAAGTAACTTTCTTAAGGCAGCAGGTGTGTTCTGCTCATTTCTGAACCTGGCCTCAGTAAAAACCAATAAGTCTGTGTCAGATGAACCAAGGAATTTAACTTACTCCCTCCAGACAAGCAAAACAGAGTGTGAAATAAATAGAAATAAATGTTTCAAAATCATCTATTGACTAACTTTACCAAATAATATAGGTAAATGACTGCCCCTACTATTTTTCTGCATTTTCCCTTCTTGAAAGTGTTCAGTTGTTATTGCTTCTTAACTTTCACAAACTTTTTCTTATTCACTTTTTCTCTAGTTCTTAATCTAAAATTATTGTGACCAACCAAAAACACAAAATTAACACCAATTTAAATATACTTTTTTCTCATGAGAAAAAGAAAATTACTCAACTTTTACATAAGCAGGAAAGTTGAAATAAAAAGAATATTATGGCAAAGTCACTAAATAATAAATTCTAATTATAAATTCACTAATAAATACTGGGCTACTCAATGAATATTTCTTAGGTTGGGCTGGGAATATACCTCAGTGCTAGAGCATGAGGTCCTGCATTTGATCCTCAGCATCATTAAAAAAAAAAAATTTTTTTTTGATAACCCCCATCCATGTGCTAATATTCAAATTTGGTCTTACACAAACATAGCAAACCCTGAATGTGTAGACAGGCTGCACAGAAGTACAGGCAAAGAAAACAATACAGGAAGGTAAACAAGCAAGCAAGAAATCAAACTAATGAATAATTATTTTATTAAGAGATTACTCTAAGAATGTTTCTTGGAGAAGGTAAGACTCGGGCAAGGATGGAAGAATGAGTAGGCAACTGGGAAATGGGAGTCCAGACAGAAATGTCATTAAAAAATAAGCAAACTTAAAAATAAGTTTGATGTGTGCTGCTAAGTAAGCTTGTGAGCTTTACTGGAGTGCTCGAAGAGTAAGGGGAAATTAAGGTAAGTAGGAAGGGCTCATGAGGCCACACAAGTAAAAGAGAAGAGTGTAGCCTATGAAATAGTGAATAGGGATAGGGGTGGTCAAGAAATGTAATCACTCCTAGTTATGAAATCTAAATGCTAATGACTGGATAAACTACAGGCACACAAAATATTCAAATCCAGGTTTTCAGGACATTTACACATTCAATGTCAACAGTCAAAGCAGCTTTGAGATATAGCTGACAAATTTATCTTTTAAATATTCATTAAGTTTCAAAAAATTATCATGCCATGTAATTAACACTAATACAACTTTTAAGAACTACTACTATTATACAGTAGTATTTTCATTTTTCTTCAAGTTCTACAGTATCATTTCCATGATATTAATAAAATCAAAAGAGAATTACCAAATTACAGCTTTATTCTTTCCAAAATACTACTGGGGTAAACAATCCCAATACTAATTTGGCTACTGAGACAACTTATCCCCTTTGGCTTTTGTTGCTTAACAAAAACTTCATAGAAAGAAAACACTTACCATTTTCCGAGATCTTTCCAATAGCTTATCCCATATTGTAAAATGTGCCTGAAAAGAAATTATTTGCTATGAATTAAATAAAGCAGGAAAGTTGAAATAAAAAGGATTAAGTCTTTATGTGGCTTTTAAAAATATAAATAAAAAGCTAGGTGGTACTAATTTTACTAAGTGGTTATAAAGGTGAATCTATGAGGAAAAAAGGTACTATAAAAAATACCTGCTTTGTTTGGAATTGAAGAAAAAAAGACTTAAGCACTGAATATGCCATTCTTCTCTTGTCCTTCATCATTTCCATCATAGAAAACATTTTTTCTAATGGGAAGTAAAACTGTGTCCTACCTTCCCAAAGATTGCAGTTCTTTCCCTAAACAGCCAATTTTAACATGTTAGAGGCCATTCTTTAAATTCTAAGCAATCACAAGAAGCTTAATAGGAACCACTTGTGACATCTTCACACTGAAAGGGCAGACCCAGAGTATTTAGCAAATTGCACTTAAAAAAAAAAAAAAAAAAAAGCCAAAACCTAATGAATACAACAGTAAAACTATAGAACCAATTTTATTAATCCTTATTAATCTCATGTAATAGAGAATTATCAGAATGTATTACTGAAAATTGCAAAGTGCATATAAGCCCATCAATCTTATTAAGTCAACTGAAGGTGATACTTGGGCCATATGGGGGCCAGTGGCTATGTCACAAAAAATGAGCTCAGAAAAAACTATAATAAAAGTAAAGTTACTAAATATCTACATTCAAACCCTTTTGGAGAAAGAGCAGAAGGGAAAATGATATCTTACTCAGGCAGAATGAACAGCTGGTGCAAGACCTTGGGATATAGTTGGTGAGAGAGAGAATGGTGTGAGATGAAGTCAGCAAGAAAGGCAAGAGCCAGATAATGCAGGACTTTGTGAAACAGGGAAAGGGTTGGGATTCAACCAAGTGAAATCATTGTAAAGTTTGGGCCAGAGGAATTACATAATCAATTCGTATATTAAAAAGATCATTCTGACTACCAAGCAGAGGATGCACTAGGGAAGGCAAGAGTGAAAACAAGAAAAGGGAATGAAGAGAAAGAGGGCATTGGGTTAGAGAGGCAGTAAGAGATATGATGTTCACGATGGACAACTCAGAATCCATGTTTTAAAGTCAAGAATTGAAAGGATTTGCTAATGGATGAAATGGACCCATAACAATGAGGGAAAGAGAAAATCAAACATTTCTTGAAACAGCTAGGCAAATGATGGGACTATTTCTTGAAATGGGAAAGGCTAGGAAAGGAAGCATGTATACAGGGAAAAAAATCAAACATATAAAGCATGTATATTTCATTTAGATAAATGAAAAGACATACTAGGTTAAAAGATTGGAAAACAACATATTAAAGATGACAGTTCTCCCCAAACTGCTGTAAAGGTAAAGTGAAATTCCTACTAGAATCGTAACAAGATTTTTGTCAACACAGAAAGAAGTACACTAAGCTGTGCAAAATGGCACATGCCTATAATCACAGCAGCTCAGGAGGCTGAGGCAGGAGGATCTCGAGTTCAAAGCCTCAGAAAAAGCGAGGTGCTAAGCAACTCAGTGAGACCCTGTATCTAAATAAAATACAAAATAGGGCTGGGGATGTGGCTAAGTGGTTAAGGGTCCCTAAGTTTAATCCCAGTACAAAAAGAAAAAAAAGGAAAAAAAATTGTACTAAAATTTAACCAAAGGGAAAAGAACTAGAATAGTTAAAACAATTTCATAAAGAATAACAACATGGGAGAAATTATTCTATCTGATTTCACATCTATTTATGGCAATGGTAATCAAGACTGTGTGGTATTGGCTCAGATGGAAATGTGTGATCAATGAAACAGAACCAAGAATCAAAATATAGACCCACACAGATATGACCAGCTGATTTTTACTATATCAATATCCATGCCCCTGGTTGTGATACTGTATTTTAGTTCTGAAAGATGTTATCATTGAAGAAACTAGGTAAAGGTACCTAAGACTTTTCTGCATTCCTTCTAATAGCTGCAATTATCTCAAAAATAATATTTAAAAAAAAAAGGAGGATTAGCAAGGGGTAGGGGAACTTGGGTCATAAACAGATCATTAAAATTTAGGGAAAGAGCATCTCACTGTAAAGCCAAAGGTGTTCCAACATGCACATCCGAATATGCACTCCAATATTCCCTCAATGCACCTTCACTTCCTGCAAATTTAAAAAATTAAAATACTACCTCAATTTGTTTTAATTTTTTCAATAATTATTCCTTTCGTGAATTTATTTTTACAACCTGGGCAAACTTGTTTTTAATCATAAACTTGAGTTTACAAAATATTAATGGTATACCACTTCAGGAAAATTAAAATTCATGTCCTTCAAAGTGGTATAAAAACCAAGTCTAGAATCAACCTATTCCCAAAATGGAACACCTGAAAATTTAAGTTTTACTTACTCTTAAATGAACGGGTAAAGACAGACCCTGGAATCTTCTTACAAGACTTGGCTCAGTGGGTTGAAGATTGTGAACTGCTGACACTTCATACTGGAAGCAAATACTTGTTCTTGGAATAAGAGGGCCCTCACTCACATCAATGAAATCACCAATTCTGATTTGATTTTGAAAAGTAAAAAAAAAAAGTAAAACTCAACACCAAATCATTTACAATAGTTTGAAAAAGAATTCATTCATTCTACTTGCTATTACATGTCAGCTCAGAGACTAAACTCTGAGAATTAAATCAAGTGAAACCTTCTCTTAATTAGCATTAATCTAAATTTAAAGATCTTTAAGAGTCATGGAACATGTCATGTTAACAAGTGCTTCCAACTGAACCATCAGTCCAAATCTGACAGCCTACAACCTTTCAATAACCTATTGCAACAGTGTTTAGAATTCAGTATGTAAGACAGGTTGTTTCCACAAAGAACAGTTTCTAGAGGAAAATATATTCCATCCAAGTCAAGAAAACAAGGGGCTGAGAAAACAGAACCAAGTCATGAAGTCATTTTTGCATAATGCATTGCCCTGGGAATTGTTCCTCATGCAAAAAACTCAATATAGGAGACAGATGTGGTGGCACACTCCTGATTCAAGCAGCTCAGGAGGCTGAGGCAGGAGAATTGCAGGTTCAAAGCCAGCCTCAGCAACTTAGGAAGATCCTAAGCAATTTAGAAGATCCTATCTCTAAATAAAATATAAAAAGGCTGGAGTTGTGGCTCAGTGATTAAGTATCCCCAGGTTCAATCCTCAGTACAAAAAAAAAAAAGTCAACATAAGCAAAACCTGATACAAATTCACTATTTCTGTCACACACTTTATTCAGGTAACAAGAAAGCTAAGCTTTACTCTAAAGTAGCACAGCAGCCAATTCGGACTTTTACTTACCTATGTAGCTTTACAATTCTTTCAGGGTTCTGAGATGCCTTCTCTTCTATAAAATCTATTTTGTACCTGAAAAGCAGCACAGAAAAAAAACATTAATTCTAAGTATACAAAAAAGTGTTTAAAGACAAGTCCATATCTCTTCCCCTTCCACCATGGTTTTCACTTAGAGCCTCTTGTTCTATACATACCTTTAATCTGGGACTGGTCCCACCAACTCCACTAAACTCTCCTCACCAAAGTCACAGGTACCTGCTTGGTACGAAACTAATGGACACTTTTCAGTCCTCATCTTCTTAACACCACTTGCTCACCTCTACTTCTCACAGTTTTCTTTCCAAGTGCCTCAGTGATCTTCCCTCCTTCTTGCTATTTTCTCTCTCTGCCAGCCTTCCCCTACCTTGTAAGAATTCTATCCTAGACCCTCTTTTCCCTCTAACCATCCTCCCTAGGCTAGCTCCTTGATTTACAAGGTTTAGCTATCACTTATGCAATTTTATCTTCCAGTTATACTTTAATCCACTTCCCCAAGCTGTATATCTAAGACCCTTCTAGACAGCCACCAGGATGCATCACAAACACTCTAAGTCCTCAAATTTCCAAAGTCAACAAATCATATCCCTCTTTTTTCACCCAAACTTATTCTTCTTATCTTAGTATTAACACTACAAGTCACCCATATGTCCAAGTGAAAAACCTGTGAGCTTTCCTTGATTCCTCCTTCTCACACCATACCTACATCAAATTCACAACCAAGTCCTGTCAATTCTACAGCCTAAGTGTCTCTCAGATCTACCAAATTCTGTCAGCATCATGAAAGCACATACAGAACTGCATAGTCCAGGTTCAAATCATAACATTACTACTTACTATTAAGAGCTCTTTTTATCCCACATTAAGTGTGCATATACACGTGCATATACAGGCATGATGAAGTGGCATAGTTGGGAAGCACTAATTTATGCAAAAATATCCAGTGACTGCCATCCCCCTTCAGCCAAAGCTCCTCATGAATTAGAGTGCACCGATTCCCTTGAATACTTGTCCTCCTGACTCACCTCCAAGAGATGCTCTTGTCCCCTGTGAGCCAAAGTTACTAAAGGTTCCCACCTTTCACTCTGAAGCAGAAAGGCCTAATCTCTAATTCACCTGCCATAGTACAATGCTCTTCTTTCCTCTCAAACTCATCCCCAAACCATCCCCTTTCTTCTGCCACTCACTAATCTAAGTTCCCAGGGTCTAAGAACTTAGGTGAGGGGGACAGGGAAACCTCAACCATACACAAAAGAGAAGTCAATAAAGTATAATGTCTAGTAGCATAGCTATGGGACACTTAATCCTAATTAAAATATGCCTTAAATGTAAAATACACAACAGATCCTACAGATCCTACAGATTTAGTATGAAAAGAATATATTATTACTAGTGTTTAATATTGATCATAAGTTGAAATAATATTTTAGACATATTGGTTAAAATAAATTTATTATCAAAAGTATACCTTTTCTTTTACCTTACTTTAAAATGTAGCTACCATAATATTCACCATTACATATAGAGCTCATATTATATTTCTATTGGACAGCATATGCCTAGTCTTTTGTCAGAATGTGGCTCAATGAGTTCCGATAATCCAAGATTTTCTTACAGAATCAATGCTATAATCTCAGTACTATCTACTCTAAATAGTATATTACCACTGGTTTTATAAGTACACTGGTTCCAACATATAATTAAATGCTTCAGAAGACCCTAGAGTGCAATGAGTAAGTTTTATTTTGTTTGCAATTCTTCTCCAAACTCAGCTGAACACAGCACATGCTTTTCAGCATATCAATTACTGTCTTATGTAAGACTATGAGGTATTTTGCTTAGAGAAATGCCAAGCTAAAATGCCAACTTCTCCTTAAAAATAAAGAATTAAACTTAGTAACAATTTACCTAAAAGCTTTTCTCCATAACCCAGATGAGCCTATATGCTTAGTACTGTGAATCCAAATGAAAGAAAAAGCAAAAACAAATTTGTTAGGGGAGAATGTTGTTAACTTGCAACAACTGAGTATTTAGACAACACACATCCTCCCCAACTCACAAACTATAAAACTTGTAATTTACCTATAATTAAGATATTAATCTACATTAATAATATTTATTAAAGATGAACCTACAAAGAAATTTTAATAAACAATTTATTCAAATTATATGTGGAACCAACCTAGATGCCCCTCAGTAGATAAATGGATAAGGAAAATGTGGTATATATACACAATGGAATATTACTCAGCAATAAAAGAGAATGAAATCATGGCATTTGCAGGTAAATGGATGGAGTTGGAGAATATGATACTACACGAAGTTAGCCAATCCCAGAAAACCAAATGTCAAATGTTTTCTCTGATATAAGGAGACTGATTCATAGTGGGGTTGAGAGGGTGAACATGAGAGGATTAGATGAACTCTAGATAGGGCAAAGGGGTGGAAGGGGAAGGGACGGGGCATGGGGATAAAAAAGATGGTGGAATGAGATGGATATCACTACTCTAAGTACATGTATGAAGACATGAATGGTGTGAATATACTTTATATACAACTAGAGATATGAAAAAGTGTGCTCTATATGTGTAATATGAATTGTAATGCATTCTGCTATCATACATACATAACAAATTAGAATTTAAAAAAAGAAAGAAAAAGTGGCCCCATAGCCACAACTAGGTTTTCCTTAAAAAAAAAAAAAAAAAAAAGTATAAGTTGAGGAGATTTGTAAACCAAGTCAAGAATACATTTTGGGGCCTGAGGATGTGGCTCAACAGTAGAACATGTGACTAGCATGTGCCAGCCTCTGAGTTCAATCTCCAAAACTGGGGCAAATATACATATTTATGATAAATTATCCCTGGGAGAATTTGTGATTCAGTTTCTGTAGACCTAAAGAAATTCTTATCCATAAATTTTAACAATCTGCATGTATATATTTTGGCTTCAGACTATATCCCCTGTTATTTATTTTGTGGCACAGATTTCCCTTTCTAACTAGTTCCAAATATTAAAATTTAGTTTTATGTTCTTACAACTAAGAGAAGGTGAACAAGAAGTTTTCTAAGTAGGAAATAAAAATTGAGAAGCCTAGCAAAATCAAAAATGTTGACAAAGAAAATCCACCAAATGGATAATTCACATACAGATGACTAAGACCTGAGTGTAAACATTTTACTTCAGCTGTTAGTGCCTTCCACTGCTTAAATGTTTAATTTTATCCTTTTTCACTCAGAGTGGAAGGATGTAAGTGAAAGACCAACTCAGAGTGGAAGGACGTAAGTGAAAGACCAAGTGTACAAAATAATATAGTTTCTTAACATCTGTTATCACTTTAAACTGGAAAGAAAAAAGGCAAACATTTTACTATCAAAACAAAGATAGCCTAAAAAAACAGAAAAGTAAAACAAAGTGAGAAAAATATTAAAGGGGCTGAGGAACATTTTTCTCAGTTCAACGAGCAATCAGACGAACAAAAGACAAAAGGTTGGGGCAGAAAAAGAGATCTTACAATAGTGAATAAAATTATGTCACGTACATCAAATAGAGTTTTCATCATTACATATAATTTTGGAGGTTGACCTTGCTTTAAATGAAACCAATATTAACACTTACTTGTTGTGTTGAAACATTTCTAATGCCACTTTTGCATCAACGTCCAGAGTTTCAAATGGAAGATCTTTATAAATTAAAGCATGAGCATCTTTTGTGAAAGAACGTAAATTCTCCTTAAAAATAAAGAATTAACTTTAGTAACAATTTACCTAAAAGCATTTCTCCATAACCCAGATGAGCCTACATGCTAGTACTATGAATACAAATGAAAGAAAAAGCAAAAGCAAATTTGTTAGGAGAGAATGTTATTAACTTGCAATAATTAAATATTTAGACCACACACATCCTCCCCAACTCATAAACTATAAAACTTATAATTTACCTATAATTAAGATATTAATCTTCATTAATAATATTTATTAAAGATGAATCTCCAAAGAAACTTTAATAAACAATTTATCCAAATTATATAGCCTTATGTTTATTAAAGCCATAATAATAAGTACAAATGCTAATAAACAGTAAGACATAAAAATGTGTTTACACTCATAAATAAATTAAGCTTATAAATACATGGGAAAAATATTATTGTTTTCATAACTCAAAAAGTTCCACTAGAAATGCAGTATCATCACTGACCCTGTATAAAATACTGTATATGTTCAAAATTATAAGTTTCCATTTAATAAAATTAGCAATTTTATATAATTAAAATGACTAATATAGATTAAAATGAGATTTTTAATAAAAATTTATAATTGAGCTTTCATACATTTTATACATCATTACTAATACAGAGAAGATCAAGCATGATTACATGAATAATTTTTATAATAAAATTCTTTCCATAAAAAACTTTTTAAAAAATATTTATTCTTAAGTTTTAGGTGGACACAATATCTTTATTTTATATTTATATGGTGCTAAGGATTGAACCCAGTGCCTCGTGCATGCTAGGCGAGCACTCCACCACTGAGCCACAACCCCAGTCCCTCCGTAAGAAATTTTCTATCAGTTGTTTTCCATGAAATGATTCATTCTTACAGGGATAACTCATACCATAAAAAATCTATAGTCATGGTTTAATATAACCATTTCTTCAGTCTATCTTGCCCCTACTTTCTCTAAGTCATCTATAGAACACTATATAAAAAGAGAGGCAACAAGTTTCATGAGTTTTTATGTTAAAGTGAGAATTTATTCTTATATTTGGACACATATGTAAAGGAAGAAGCTACTCTGACAAGAGCCCAGAGATCACTAAGAAACTTTACAATTTCTACCTACATCCTCTCTTCCTTCTCCCTTTCTCCTATTCTTCCTTCCTGTTTTTCTCTTCTCAATACTAAATAATATGGGCAGGAGTTGAAAAGAAGTAACTTAGCCTTGGTAGGTACTTCAAGAAAAAAAAAAAAATCAAGGAGGACATAAAGCTTCAAGACACCTGACTATGCTGCTGAGAATACCCTCATCCACATCTCTATCTGAAATGCACTGAAAAAAGCGATACCATTCAACAATTATAACAGGAATCATTTTAACAGAGAAAGGTCTGGACTCTAAAATAAAGACTTCAAAAAGTAGACTTACTTTTGTTGGCATCCACTCATCTAGTCTCTTATCCAAAACTACATCATAGCAGAATGCACCAGCAATTACTATATATCCAACCAAAATAAAAAGCAAAGTCAAATCAAAGCAAAGTTAGGGCAGAATGTTAATAATTTGCAACAACTGAATATATAGAACATACAATGAAAATTAGCAATCTCTTCTAAATCTATAAATTATAAAACCTTTTGCCATTATTCCAGCTGTTTATCAGAATTCTATTAAAGTTTCCCAACCTCAATATAAACTGATCTTGTGTTAACCCCAATCACCAACATTTTTTAGACATTCAAGTTTTCCTCACAAATACTATCACTACAGGGATCTCAAAGATACTAGATATAAAAATTCTAAAAGAACAAGATATTTATATCCTCAGAATAATTAAATGTCAAGTTTCTTTTACAACACTTCCCACATAATCTTCAATTTTTTGGTTTTTGTTATTGTTGTTCTTAAGAATTATTTCTTGAGCTTCTTTCAAATATTTTTGGTGTATATGTTTTTGAAAAATACACACATATCACAATCCTACTATACATAATGATGAGAAATCTGAGCTTCAGCAAAATTACAGTATATGTACCCTTACACCTCATCAAAGTGGTGTCCCTCTCCAAAGTCACAGTCATTTCTGATGAAATGGTAGCACAGCTCTTTTCAGCAGTCTACTGAATACTCCTATTCCCTCCTCCTCCAGAATTTAATTTAGACATAAAGGCTTAAAATGGTAAAATATCGTGACAGTATAATTTCATGAAATTCCTATTCAAGAGAAACATCTTCCTCTAATTTTCTTATGTTAAGTACTGATATCCAAAGATTACTTCATATTTCGTAACAGGATAGTTTTTACTACCTACAAGAACTGAAACATGAATATGATGGTAACTTATATAAAATTAGAATTATCTGTACATAATCAAAAATAGGTACAAAATTTTCAAAGACTACAAAAAACATATAAGTATATTTATATGTGTACATTACCAGGAACTTCTGGAGCTCTGATCAAACTGACCACATACTCATCTTTGAATGCCCTCTCTATTACACAGCCCATCATCATGGCACAAGAACGCCAATAAGCCTAGAAAAAGAAAAATACACACAAACATAATATATATTCAGAGTCACTGAAGTTTCTACAATATTAAAATTTAAGTCACTTTTTAACTTAGGAAATTATTTCTCCAATTCCTCTACTCTCATAATGTAGCAATAGTTACCATCAAGTCATGACATTAGCTCTACCTAGGAAAACCCAGCAGAAAATAATGCACCAATTTCAAGTTGTTAGCAATGTTTCTGTGTAGGATATCAGACAAACTCAGCAGGCTGAGGCAAGAAGATCACAAGTTTGAGGTTAGCCTGGGCAACTTTAGCAAAATCCTTCCTTAAATTAAAAAATAAACAGGGCTGGGGACATAACTCAGTGGCAGAGTGCCCGAGTTCAATTCTCAGTACCAAAAAAAAAAAAAAAAAAAAATCAAATGCTGTACTAGTTACCAGCCAATAGGTTTAATATCTGACACTATTTTTACCACAGAATAAAGTTCAATTCTTAACAAACTATGCTAAAGTAAAATAAATATATTAATATATAACTGGTGATACCATTATAAACATGGTGAGAAAAACTCAACTTTTGATAATTATTTAGGACTTTAACCTAACTAACATCATGTAATACATCACTCAAGTTATTCATATTTAGGGTGAAACAGCCTCACCACAAACTGGGTTTTCATTTTACCAGGACATTGGGACACATGGATATACATGATACAGTATCCATGCAATGGCCATATCTGAATAAAAGAAGAAACAAACACCCTGCACCATACCTAACCATCTTATTCCCCTTACCACCACTACTTTTATAAAGCACGCAACTTCTGTAAGCTCTTCTCTACTTCTGAGGACCACAAGAGTGAGGTCACTTGGTTGTGTTGACAGAGACTGCCTTATTGTATATTTTTTAAATAATTTTGTTTTGCTTAAATTTTTTGTAGTTGTAGATAGACAGAATACCTTTTTTTATTTGTATATGGTGATAAAGCTTGAACCCAGTGCCTTGCACATGCTAGGCAAGTGCTCTGCTACTGAGCTATAGCCCCAGCCCTCGTTATATGTTATATACAATCATATTACACTAAAAATAAGTAACAAACCCAAACATTAAAGGCAAGTTGCAAAATATACTTCATTTATCCTACTTCAGTGATTTAAATGTCAGTTGAACTTCAGTGAGAACGTCTAGGTTCAAATCCTGGCTCTACCACTTCCTAGACTAGTAACCTTGGTCATGCTGTGGAACATCTCTTCGTCAGTTTATTCATCAGGAAAATGGTGAGAGCAGCATTGAGTCTAGAGAGTTTTTATAAAGATTTAATAAGTTAATACCCGTAAATCACCTAGAACAGTGCCTGACACATAATACTCAATGCTATTACTATTATCATTTCTATCACTTTCTTGTTTAAATGTTTAAACAAATATTTATGAACACCTACTATATGCAGTCAAGGACTAGATCCAATAAGAAAACAGTTCCTATCTTCACAAGGTCAGGAATCTAATGCCTTCATCAATTTATAAGACAAAATTAAAATACTGGTTTCAGAAACAATAGCCAAATGTTGCCAGATTCTAAAGAATTTTGACAAGTAAAACCCTAGCAGAGTCCACAGGGCAGATGGCATTTTAATGCAACCATAAAACATAAACAGAATCTTAATAGGGAAAAGAAAATGCTCAGCATTGAAGAAAGATCATCAACAAAAGGAAGGAGGACAACACAACTTAAACTATTAATGACCAAGTACTCTAGTATGGCCAGAGCAAAGATAAAGTGAAAAGATGCAGTGAGAGATGAAGCTGGAAAGGTAGGCTGGGGGCAGATTACACAGGACCTGGAAAGTTATTTGCAAAATATCAGGTAGGCATTTCTTTAGGGGTAAGTGATATGACCCTTAGTCAAGTCACTTAATAATAAAACTCTATAAGCAGATGGTGAAAGAAGACATTTAATTACTAAAATCAAAATGGAAAAGAGTGAAGAATTTATTGAAATCATCTTGAAAAGATGATCCAAGGTTGAATTCAAGCAGGAGTAGTGGGAATGGAATCACCAGCAACATAGAGTATTTATCAATGAACACAAGCTGAATTAGGTTATGAATGTAAGACATGTCATATAGTTTTCTCAATACAAAATACAGAAAAATAAATGCTACAGATACTTTTTGAACTATTAAAATACCTAATATAACAAGTAAAATACCCATTAACTAATACAGTATAACATATTGTAACATATATTACAATATAACATAAATATTGGGCATATTCCTACTTTTTATATTCCACAAAAATTTAACAAAAGGAAAAAATGGGAGGGGGGAACATAGAGACAGAAATACCTTATTTACTTCTCTTGGATCAGGATCTTTGAAAGTAAGAAATTTAATTTCACAGGACTTGGTCAAAGGCTTATACATTTCCCAAGGCTGTCCGTCCACAAGAGCCAGAATGGACTTCCTGCAGTACCACTCACTCAAATCTAGGAATTTAAAACTGATTGATGATCTAAATCTAACAAAATCCAAGTGAAAAGTTACAGATATAAGGGCTATATTAGGAAATAAAACAATGGAAAGGCAAAATTCTGTGGGGTTTTTTTGCATAAGTATTACATATTATATCCATAACTGATTAAAAAGTACTCTATACACTTCAGATAGTGTTCATTATTAATGAAATCATCCAAACCATTTTTAAAAATCGTTAAAGCTAAGTCTAGTTTGAAATTAACATGTCAATTATTAATTTAAAAAATCTTGTAAGGGCTACATTTAAATATTCAGCAAGCGACAGCATGGATATACTTAAGATAAATGCACACACAACTTAGAAGAAGAGGGTAAATATGTTAATATACACCCATATAAATCTCCTCTAGATTGTTTTTAGATTTTGTCCCCAAACCACCTTTTATTTCTATAACATGGACTGCTAAGTTAAATACTGTGGTTACCATTTTTTAATTATGAATACAAATTCACATATGAACCAGTGAGCTTAGGCTTACTCTTTGACCCAGAATACAACTGATCAAAAGTTTTAAGAATATAGATACTCACAAAAATGGTCAAACTATGAGGTCCAAATTATTAGTCACTATATTAAGTTCCAAAAAAGCAAGATCATATCTATCATTCATCAACATACTCAGCACTAGTCCTAGAATATAGCAGTTGCTAAATAAATGTTTATTGAATGACAAGTTTTAGAGGTGATGTTGAGGGTGGCTCAGAGACTTCATCTCTACACAGGATACATATAAAAGTCCATAAGGGCATTATTCTCCTAATACCCATGATAGCTATAACAGAGGTCCAAGAAATACTTAACACAGTATTATTTATGATAATAATTAGCATAAGTACTAATTCAAGTGTATGGGGGAGAGTTGGGGGAATGCTAAAATTAATTACTTAAATGGAATCATTGCTGAGTTTTCCAAAAGTTTAAACAATGCAGCTGGTCATACCCGTGTATATCTATTTGGGGAGCTAAATTTAAATACTAGCATTTTCTGGGCATGGTGGTGCCCGCCTGTAATCCCAGCAATTGGGGAGGCTGAGGCAGGAGGATCGTCAGTTCAAAGCCAGCCCCAGCAACTTAGTGAGGATCTAAGCAATTCAGCAAGACACCATCTCTAAATATAATATTAGAAAGATCTGGGCATGTGGCTCAGTGGTTAGGCACACCTGGGTTGAATCTCTGATACCAAAAAAATATATAATTTCTATCAAAACTCTATCCAAACGTTTTGATTCATCAAAAGAATACTTAGAGGCTTTTTCCCTTTATTTCCACACCAAACCATACATGGGGCCCAATTATCTCTGTTAAGATTTAAACAAGGGACTAGGGTTGTGGCTCAGTGGTAGAGCATGTGCCTTGCACGTGTGAGACACTGGGTTCAATCCTCAGCACCACATAAAAATAAATAAAGATATTGTGTCCATCTACAACTTAAAAAATATTTTAAAAAAAGATTTGAACAAAACAAATATTTTTACTCCCATCACACTCAACCCATGCACATTTCCAATTATATATTTACTACACGTACACATAAATGCAAACAAAAACACAGCACACAAAGAGGCATGTGGCAAGCAGATAAAAAAAAAAAAATGTTAGGCTTGAAGAACTTAGAAAGGAAAAGATGGCAAACAAAGCTGGACATCTGAGGTCATGGCAGTTCCTTTATCCCAAAATCCTTCAATAAGGCATGCATGATGACTATTCCTACCACAATCCAAAAAAACAAGCCCACCAGTGACAATGCATTCAGGTCTGGACTTTTTTTGCCAGAAAAAAAAAATTATTATCCTAAACACAGCCAGATTCAAGCAAGCTACAGGACAACTGTGTACTACAGCACCAACCCTGAAATACACATAGCAGCCTCCAGAGCTAAAGGGGCAGTAAACAGACAATAAGGTGCCAGGTAAAGGAGAACTTCGGAGAAGCTGGGAAAGCAATTACAACACGTTGTCTCCTCTGCACCAGTTCTTCAGCAGAGCTCATATAAAATGGTCAGGACTGTATCCTGATTCTGTTACTTACGCATGGCACAACTGTAAGGAGTTGAAATGTTTTTATTCATCACAAAAACTGTGCCGGAATCAGTTTTTCCAACATGTTTAACTTCAATCTTCTCAGTTCGGGGAGTCAGTGATAACTGTCTCTTTTTCTCTTTATTAAAGAGGTCATTCCGCATTTCTGTCAGCTCGGTAGGTGACAGTTGAACTGCAGGTGATGTTGCTATAAATCCTAAGGAGAAATTAAACATGAAGACTTTAAAAAAATTGGGTAACTTACTGCTAATACCCAACCCCACTCCATTCCTGCATCACCATCCTCCTATAATACAGAGGCAAGAGAACTTTGAAAGCCATTCGCCAAAACCGCTCCCAGAAGTAAACTTAAACCACTTTCTAATATTAAAAATTAAAACTGAAGGAGACAAAAACGCAGCTAGCCTAGAGCTGCACCTCTACTTCAACTCTGTTCTTTCACATCAGATCCCTGTTTCCCACCAACTTCCTCTATAGTATTCCAATTGCGCTTCACAATATAGAGCAAAACCCAAGCACCACCACTCGTTGGGAGAGTGAGTCAAGTTGCCCAAGACCTGGAAGGGCCTGGGGAGGACAAGAAGGCTCAGGAGACTGCAAGTCCCATACCCAAACCATCAACAGTCTAGGGCAAGAAATGCTGCATTTATCTTCCAAATCCTAAATCAGGGATTTGGCACGAGAGGTACAGGGAGATAACAGCACGTTTAGAGCAGATGCTGGCTCCTTCCTGAAGGCATCTGAAGCATCAGTGGCTCCACCTTTGGCTGGGTCCCAGCTCCTCCCGGACCCCTCGTGTCCCCAGATTTGTCCTCCCAGGCTGGGGCGAGGGCGGGGGGGGGGGGGCAGAAGACCTTCCTCCTTCCTCAGCTCTTCCGACCTCCTGCCACCCACTTCAGGCCCCATCTGGGCAGACACCTCTCTCAACGCTTTGCTCCCCTTCCCCACGGCCTTGGAAACTCACTCCAACCAGTCCGGCCGCCTGAGGCGGCTCTCCAAAGCCGTAGTCCCCGGACGGTAGCAGCCATCGCTTCCATAGCGGGTACGCCAACCGCGGCGCGCAGGTCCGCCTCCAGCCTCCTCCCCCGGAAACTGAGAATGCGCGCTGAGGTTCCGTCAGACAGTTCGGTTCCGGGGCCGGCGCTCTGGCGGCGCACCGCCACGTGGGGGCGCATTCGCGCCTCACCAGAATTAGTCACCCGAGGCCAGACGGTCGGCAGGGGCGTTCCAGCGGCGTGGCCTGAGTCGAGGTGCTCCGCCCACAGGCTGTGGGTCCGCCGCGTCCTGGGATCTGCGGGGAACTGGTGTCACCTTCAGGGGGTCAGTGTCCCGAGCGCCCTTTTGCATTGTGAGCGTTCGGGCTGCACTGCCTGGGCGAAACCCGGGCGTCCCGCAAGGACTTTCTAGGGAGGAAAATTGAGGAAAGGCTGATCCTGTGGACTCCAGGTCCGCGGTCACCGCGCTGGGCACGGAGACGCCGCCGTCCGGCCCGAGGCTGGACTCGGTTTTGCAGGGGTGGCTCCTTTTGACCAGCCCTGTTGCTGTGGGCTTGGAAACCCGGCCTGTAGACTCTGGAGAAAACTCTGGAATCTGCAGAGCTCTTTTCAAACGGCCTGGACTCGTTTATGCGACGCCGACCGAGGGCGTAGTAAATAAAGGCACCCCAGGGCGGAGTTTTCGCCTCCTGTCCCCTGGTGTCTCCCAAGAAACCCAGACAGAGCCTGGCGCTCGGTGCATTTGTCCAATGGATGAATTAAGGCCCTGGGAAACCTCCGGGGCAGTGTCCACGTCCTTCGGCTGCCTGAAGCAAGCCTCCTGTATGTAAAGTCTGGAAATGCTTTCATTCAAAGGTGTTCAAAGCCTCTCCGGTTGATAAATTCAGCCCGCGACCCCCCAAGCCCTTCGCCCTTGACTGGCACCTGGTGGAAGTGCCGGCTGAGTCGCCTCCTCCTGGCCACTCCAGCTGTCCCGTCTCCTTCCTCCAAATTTTACACTGTCCACAACTGCGTGGGGGAAAGTGCGTCTTCACTTTTAAAATGAAAAACATGGAAGTGAGTGACTTGAGCAAGGCTACATTTTACCAGACTCTCTCTCTCTCTTAAGATCATAATTAGGTTGGCAAAGTGTCCATATATACACATAGAGGGGTGTTCTTCTCTAGTTACATACAGTGATTCCATTTCAAGCCTGTTTGTTTGTTTTACTTTATTTATGTATTTATTTACTTGGTACCAGGGATTGAACCCAGAGGCCCTTGAACTACTGAGCCACAATCCCAGCCCGTCTTAGTTTTTATTTTGAGACAAGGTCCTGTTCAGTTGCTTAGGGCCTCGCTAAGTTGCTGAAGCTGGCTTTGAACTCGCCATCCTCCTGCCTCAGCCTTCCCAGCTGCTGGTATTAAATGTATGCACCACGGTTTCCAACTCCTTTCAAGTTTTTGTTTCACCAGCCTTTTAGAGACTCTACCCATTTAATGCCACCTAACAACAGTATTATTGCTCTTAGAACATTTTAGAGCAACATTTAAACTAAGCCTTTGAACATAAATTTTAGCAAGTTTAATCATAAACGCATTTGAAGACAGGTAACTGGAGCTCTTACTATTACAGGTATTAACCTGGTTGGAAGGATGTCACTAGTGATAATGGCCAACAAATATTGACCATGTGCCTATCATAGGGCTACATTTATTAATTTTCACGACTGCCCTGAACAACAACCACAATCATTCTCATTTTCCAGGAGAAGAATTCAGATTTGGAGAGTCTAAGAGATGTTCACAAGGCAGATCTTTGGCTAAGAACTCCCTTAAAATAGTTTTTTTTCTAAATCGTCTTGCCTTCTTTATCTACCCTCTCCCCAAATCTTAGTTCCCCTCTTGCCAGACTCTCTCCCAAAGAGAAAGAATCAGGTCTGTGGCAGTGAATATCTGAGGTGAGCCTGGAACATTGTTGTTCCAGAAAACAAGGAAATACTCCAAGAAGGGCAGAATCATGTTAGAAGTGTAGAGGATCCAGCTTGAGAAAGCTCTCGTTGTCCAAATTTAGGACACTTTAAATAATAAAAAGAATTGTGCTGAAGGACTATAACTGTTCAGATTATAAACTAAAAATCCATGAGCCCATAATGAAACCCAAGGATAAATGGCAGTGAGGAATGGAGGGAAATATTTTGTTAGAAAAGCATGCCAGATGCTAAATATACTAGGAATACCAGGGTGGAAAAATTTACCATTCTGCAACGTTCAGTGTAATAATTGATTCAGCATGGGATTATGAGTGCACACTAAAATGAGGCAAGTTTGTGGGGGATCAAGATAATCACATAGCCTCTAAGTAGCATCTCATAAACTACCGATTAAACACAGAGGGATGAATGAACTTTTTCAATAGAGAAATCTAGTGTGTAATAGTTTGGATCTCAAATATTCCCCCAAAGCCCTTGTGTTGAAGGCTTGTTCCTCAGTCTATGGCACTACTGGGAAGTGGTGAATCTTTAGTGAAAGAGAGAAAATTAGGTCACTGGGGCATGCCCTTGAGCTATTGAGACCTTGGGCCTTCTTTATTACTTTGCTTCCCAGCTGCCATAAAGTGAATAGGCCTTCCCTGCCACTTACTCCAACCATCATGTACTGGGCCACCATAGGCCCAAAGCAACAGGGCCAAGTGATCATAGTCTAAAACCTCTGAAACCTGAGCCAAAATAAACCTTTCCTTCTTATAAATTGATTATCTCAAATATTTTGTCACTGACAGAAATCTGTGATGGATTCTACCTTAACAAAGTGGTTAAACTTATCCCCCCAAATGAGACAATGTGACATTATTTGTGCCTCCTCCATGCTTAAAAATGACATCACCCATGTAGCACTCCTACCACAAATATTTAACCTGAATCAAAAAAATCATGAGATGAAGAAATCAAGTATATCCAGAAAGTGAGATATTCTACAAACTGATTTGACTCCAGAAATATTGGGGAGACAGACCAAAAAATAGTTCAGAGAACTGCTCAGAATTAAAGGCAACTAAAGGGACATACAGCTAATAGTAGTGCAAGATCCTCACTTGGATCTCATATCAGAAAGACAAAGACATTTAAGATGTTACAGATGTTACTATTGTGTTACAGAATTTTGAACACAAAATATATGTCAAGTAATGTATCAATGTTATATTTCTTGGATGTGATGATACTAATATTGTGGTCATATAGGAGAGATTCCTTGTTCTTACAAGATACATATGGAAATATTCAGGGTTGAAGTATCATTATGCCTATAACTGACTCACATAGTTCAAAAAAATGGAGGCTGTATATTAAAAGAAGGCGCAAGAGGAATTTAGCAAATGTAGCAAAATGTTAATGATTGGTGATCTGATTAAGGGTGCTAATTGTACTACTCCTTTAACTTTATTCTGAATTTTTTCAAAATAAAAGGGTTGGGGAATGCCAGGCATTATGGCGAACACCTGAAAACCCAGAGGCTCAGGAGGCTGACTCCAGAGGATTGCAAATTCAAAGCCAGCCTCAGCAACTTAGCAAGACCCTGTCTCAAAATCCCCTGGGTTCCATCTTTGGTTCAAAAAAAAAAGATTAGGGAAGTGCTGGGGAGTGATACTGGCCAAATTATATTGTTATATTGTGTGCATATACAAATATGTAACAACAAATCCCATAAATAGGTGCAACTATAATGCACCAATTTAAAAAAGTGGAAAAAATGGTTGGGGATAGCCACAGTAGTTTTCAACTGTGAAAGTGATTTTCCTCCTCACTGGGCATGTCAGTGGCAGCCTCCTGGCCAGCTGTGGTCCTCCAACTTTATTCCAGAATCCAAGCTATAGAAGCAGTCCCTACTTGGGATTGCTCTGCATGCTACAGGGAATTACAATGGCTACCTCATGCACTGGCTCTTACAAGCTTCTATCAGACTCACCTAAGTCTTCGCCGTTCACAGTCCTCTGACTCTAGCAAGTCATGCAGCCAAGACTAGTCAGGTGTTAGCACCTGTGTCCCCCCAAAAATAGGGAGTCAGTAGATAAGATTATAGAATTCTCTTTCAAGGAGGAAAACAAACCACTGGAATCAAGGATCCAATAGCAGCTGGGCATTGTGGCACATGCTTGTAATCCCAGCAATTTGGGAGGCTGAGGTAGAAGGATCCAAGTTCAAAGCCAGCCTTAGCAACTAACAACAAGACCCTGTTTCAAAATAAAATAAAGAGAAGGGCCAGGGGCAGGGGGAGTGTCAGTGGTAGAAGGCCTCTGGGTTCAATCCCCTATACCAATAAATAAACAAAATCCAATAGCATGGTAGTTTTCCCAAGATCATAAAGATGGTCTAAGACTCAAACTCAGAATTAACTATCTCCAATGTCCTTGCCTTCTTTTTACTCAAATTCATATTTTAATTCTAATATTTTATTTTACTCTTTCAAATTACATGCATTCACTTGGATGGAAAAAATTAGATATAGCTTTCCTCCCTGTACTTTTCGCCCTTCTCAAGTTCTTGCCAAAACTTCACATAGGATACACTGTTAATAATTTCCTGAACATCATTGAGAGTTCTGGAAATCTCTATCAGCTGACCTAAATATATCTTCTTATTTTTCCCTTTTTTGACCCAAAATGCAACATACCAAATACATAGTCTTGTGCCTTGCAAAACTGTGCTTTTCATCAGTGTGTGTTAGTGGTGTCCTCTGAGGAGCAGATACCAAAACAGAACTTAGTATGCAAAAATTTTTATTAAGGGAAATGCCTGTGAGGGGAAGGAGATGGCATGAGAAGGAAGTAAATTTGTATAGAAGCATTCTTGGCCACCCTTGCAGTCCAAAGAGTGTTTTAAAGGGGATTAAAGGAGTACCAGGCTCCCAGAATAGGATTTCCTTGGTATCCCCACCTCACCCAGTCTTTGGGGAGCAATTGTCCTAAAGAAGTAGGAAATGCAGCCTCTGAGCAAGCATGGCAATAGATTTCGGAGCTCAGCAGCTGGAGCTCTGGGTCAACATCATTCCCTGTAATTGGAAGTCTACAAAGAACATAAAACAAGCTGCATTTGGGGACTCAAATAGTTAAAGCAGCATTTGATACGCATTTTACGTGTTCTACAAAATAAACTCACACAGACTTTATCATTTATCTTCTCTCGGGACTCTGCTGAGGATAGTCCTGCATACTATTATGAAATAATAAGTTTTTCTATTGATCTATGACACCATGCAGCTAAGTAATACCAATAGTACCTTTACTTCAACATCATTCTTTTTCAACGCCTTTGTGGGCTGAGTTGGCTTTGGAGTGTGTGTGTGTGTGTGTGTGTGTGTGTGTGTGTGTGTAAGTGCCTGTCTGTCTGCTGCCTGTCTGAAGAGATAAAAAAATAGTTGTATATAAAGGTGTATAGAAGGTCTGGGTGTATAGATCAGTGATAGAGTACTTGCCTATCATGTGCATGGCCTGGAGTTTGATACCCAGCACTGCAAAATAAATAAATAAAATAAAGGGCCAGGTGCAATAGAGCATACCTGTAGTTCCAACTGCTTAAGAGGCTGAGGCAGGAGCATCACAATTTGAGGCAGTCTATCTTAAATAAAAAATAAAAAGTGCTAGGGATGTAACTCAGTGGTAAAGCTGGGTTCAACCCCCAACACAAAGATTTTTTTTCTATTTCTTATCCTTATTGATAAATAACAAATAATGTTTATTTTAAATGCTGATGACTCAGAAAGTGTGGAAAATTATAAATTAAATCACAAGTTGAAAAGAAAGTACAGAACACTTATTCCATACCCCTCCTGCTTAGTAGATAGATAAAATGAATCACAGAAGAACTCGTATTTGGCTCAAGGTCATTCAGAATGCTGGTGTAGCATCTGGGCTACTGGGAAACACCAGGGTATGCAGAAAATGCCAGGACTCCTGAAATTGGCATGCAGTCCTTAAAACTGAATCATCCTGTCCTGCAGCAGCCACACCAAGTCCTTCATTTTATAGTTTTGGGAACACTGTAAGAATTCTCCTTCCATTTGCTTAGGATTTCAAAGATGTACTAATCCCTCAAACATATGTTAATATGGATTTTCTTTGATGAAAAGGGACAAATACATTCCCTGGAAGTAGATTTCTCCTTCCACCCACCATGCTATTTCAGAGTAAGAAAGCCAGTTAGACTAACTACGAGCTCATTGATAGATAATGTTTGAGGATTGGAGATTCATGTTCCTTGTGGACAGAGTGGGATTGGTTAAAGTAATGCTTTTTGGTAAACAAAATGCTTTCCTCCAGAATCCCCCCCCCCCACTTAAATAATTATTTAGTTGTAGGTGGACACAATACCTTTATTTCATTTATTTTTATGTGATGCTGAGGACCAAACCCATTGCCTCACATGTGCTAGGCAGGCACACTACCACTGAGCCACAACCCCATCCCTCTTTCTCTTGATTATACATAATTTTGTCCTTATTTTGTTGTTGTTGTTGTTTTAAATCCCCAATCCACTTTGCCTTAGTCCCAGTCTCTTGGATATAACACTTGCCTGCCCTCCATCCTCTTCTCACCATTACATCCTGACATACCCTGCAAAGAATGTCCAGAACAGCCACCCACACACACTAACCCATGGAATAAGGGGGAAAGCCCAGGTTACATCCCAGCTCTCCACTTCCTGGTCCTATGATCTTAGGCAAATTGAATTGTACTTAATGATTCTCTCTCTCTCTCTCTCTCTCTCTCTCTCCCCTTCTCTCTCTCTCCTTTCCTCTCCCATCTCCCCATCCTCCTCCTTCTTCTTTCTTCTTCCTCTTCCTCCTCCTCCTCCTCCTTCTCTCCTACTTCTCTTCCTCTTCCTCCTCTTCCTTCTTCTGTCCTACTTCTCCTCCTCCTCCTCCTCCTCCTTCTTCTCTCCGTCCTTCTTCTCTTCCTCCTCCTCTTCTTCTTTTTCTCCTTCTCTTCTTCATCTTCTCCTCCTCCTCCTTCTCCTTCTCCTCCTCCTCCTTCTCCTTCTCCTCTTCTTCTTCTTCTCCTCCTCCTCTTCTTCTTCTCCTCCTCCTCCCCTCCTCCTCCTCCTCCTCCTCCTCTACTTCTCCTACTACTACTACTCCTCATTTTCCTCCTCCTCCTGTACTTCTCCTCCTACTCCTCCTCCTCCTCTTCCTCCTCCTCCTCCTCTACTTCTCCTCCTACTCCTCCTCCTCCTCTTCCTCCTCCTCCTCCTCTACTTCTCCTCCTACTACTCCTCCTCCTCTTCCTCCTCCTCCTTCTCCTCCTCCTCCTCCTCCTCCTCCTCCTCCTCCTCCTCCTCCTCCTCCTCCTCCTCCTCCTCCTTCTTTCCCCTGGCCCCCATTTCTGATATTCACTTAGGACATTAGGAATGTCCTAAACTCACTGCTATGAGTGTCTATCTGTTTAACATGCATGCACTGCTGTATTTCTTCCTAAAAATTTCTGATGCAAAGTCACACTTTCCAATTGTTCACCTTTCCTGTTTGCTATGCAAGAATTTTTAAACTGACCTTGGCACATAACTGTTACAGCTTATAAATTTACCTGTTTATTGATTTTTGGTAAAGGGCTGTTTTTAATCTCAAAAACCTATTATTACCTTTTGTACCATATAATTGCATTCCTTTGATTATAATAAATTGATCTAGCTGGACTTTCTTATTTGCTTGTTTGTTTATTTATTTATTTATTTAGTAGAGTTGGAGATGGAACTCAGGGCCTCAAGAATTCCAAGTGCACTACCTCTGTGCCTCTATATTTATCTATCACTTTTTTTTATTTTGAGACAGGGTCCCACTAAGTTGCTGAAACTGCCTCTATCTTACAATCATCCTGCCTCAGCATCATGAGTCACTGGAATTATAGGTGTAAACCAGCTCACCCTGCTCAGCTAAACTTTCTCAGTACTATTTTCTTGGTTACCTCTACAATATTTACATTTTTATTATTGTTTTACATTGCACAAACTTCATAATCCCCTCAAAAATTTAAACATTAGGAATATATCAAAAGTAAAGCATGAAAGACATATTGATCTCACTGCATTCTGTATGTATTTATCTCTAGCTGTATATCAATGTTTTCTTCAATCCCCAATTGAATATCCATTTGCCCATGCTATTATTTGTGTTATTCAAATAAATCTCCAGAAAGTAGCAAGCAAATGTAATGTAAGGACAACCAGAATAAAGAAATAGTAACTTCCTGAACAATTTTTTCTGTGACAACTGTGGGAGTATTTTGATAACTATTGGCAGCAGGATGCCACATGTGATGTGGGAAAAGAAACCTTGGCATTCAAACAAGCAAATGCTTTGGCGACAGTTTGTTAAATTTCTGCCATGCTTGCAAATGCCAGTAACAATTTCTCAGACCGCAGAATTTCTACATGTGACAGGTTTAAGAATGTTTCACAATTGTCACCAAATAATTCATCCTTCCATATTAAAAATTATATGAAGGCTTTGAATAATTGTCACTACTAAAACAAATGCTCTATTGGCATTTATGTATTTTACTTGTGCATTTTGGATACTACTCTGCCATGAATCAGAAGCTAAGCAAGCATCCAAGTAAATTTGTGTAATTCAGTCTTAGTGGGTTTCTATCAAACTAGTAAAGCTTCGGGCCAAAATAGACCCCATTTCTTCCTAAATTTATAGCTGTAAATACCTACATTTAAATATATCAAATCAATAGCAAACATTACACCTTAAAAAACTAGAATTAGAAGAGAAAACTAAACCCAAAACTAGAAGGAAGGTGGGATAAAGATTGAAGCAGAAATTGATGAAATAGAGACTAGAAAAACAAAATAGAAAATCAGTGAAGAATCAATTCTTAGAAAAGATATAATTGACAAAAAATAGGCAAAAGAGAGAAAATGCAAATTATTAAAATCCATCTTGTAAAAATAAAAAGGATTAAAAAATATAAGGAAAACCATGAACAATTATGTACCAACAAATTAGAATCTTGGGCACATTTCTAGAAAGACACAAACTACCAATTCTGACTCAAGGAGAAACAGAACATTTGAATAGGCCTATGAGAAATAAGGATGCCAAAATAGTAATTTTAAAACTTCCCTGGGAATGGAAATAGTAAAATGAACAGAACATAACTAACTTTCCTATGTTCGTATATGAATACAGAACCAGTGAAACTCTCATCATGTACAACTACAAGAATGGGACCTAATTAGAATAAGTTGTACTCCGTGTGTGTATAATATGTCAAAATACACTCTACTCTTGTGTACATCTAAAAAGAACAACAACAACAACAAAAAAAAAACTTTCTACAAAAGACCAGGTTCAGATGGCTTTCCTAGGTAGGTCTTCTAAACATTCAAAGGAAAATTAAGAAAATTCTTTACTAGCTCTTCCAAAAAGTGGAAGAGGAAAACACACTTTTCAACTCATTTTATGATGCCAGAATTACCCTGACACCAAAACAATAGTTAACACAAGGAATAGACAAATAACTGAAGACCCAAATCCTTTAGGAATATAGATGCCAAAATTCCTTGGCAAAATATTAGCCAACTGAATGCAGCCACATACAAAAAGATTATATGGGGCTGGGGACGTGTCTCAAGCAGTATGGCACTCACCTGGCACGTCCGGGGCGCTGGGTTCGATCCTCAGCTCCACATAAAAAATAAAAGATGCTGTGTCCACCGAAAACTAAAAAATAAATATTAAAAAATTCTCTCTCTCTCTCTCTCTCTCTCTCTCTTTCTTAAAAAAAAAAAAAAAAAAAAAAAGATTATATGCTGTGACCAAATGGAATTTATCCCAGGAATGAAAGGGTGCTTTAACATACGAATATCAACAAAATACACTGTATATAGGGAAAAAGGCAAAAAACATATGATCATCTTAGTAGATGCAGAGAAGGTGCTTAACAAAATCTAATACCCTTTTATGATAAAAACACTCAACAAGCCATGTGAGGTGGCACAAGCTGTAATCCCAGCAATTCCAGAGGCTGAGGCAGGAGGATTGCAAATTCAAGGGCAGACTCACAACTTAGTGAGACCTTGTCTCAAAATTTTAAAAAATATTAAAAAATAAGAATAGCTAGATATGCAGCTCAATGGTAGAGCAGCCCTAGGTTCAATCCTTAGTTCCAAAAAAGAAGGAAGAGGAGGAGGAGGAAAAGAAGAGCCAAAGCTAACATTAGACATTTTATGGAACAGGCTATATGGACAATGACCAAACAGACTCCATTTTACCCTGAGACTACATGTCATATAAGAAATGCTTCTCCCATGGGAACACCCCACCTCTCTACCTATCAATAGTTGCTTAGCTTAGCATGTTTGGCAACACAAAATGGGAAATTCTTATACAATGTAAAATTGTTCTCTTTTGCTTCCCATTTTTGGGGGGACAATGTACCTTGTCAGAGAGTGATTGTTTAGATGTTAGTAACCATTCTTTAACTTTTATTCAACTAGCGTTTCCCTTCTGCTTAAGATTATGGAAAGTCCCATGGGAAATACTGAATGTACCCAGAATGAAAATATGATTATGGGCCGTGCATTGTTTCATTAACTGCTCAATTCAGCTTCTGTACCCTTGCTTGCTTGCAGCTATGTCAACCTGGATGTGGGGTTTGTGAGTTTTGCCTTTAAATACCTCGGAAACGCTCAGACTCGGAACTGTTCCTTGCAGAGACAGTTTGGGTTCTGTGGGGAGCAGTCACAGCTAGCTAATAAAGACTCTCTAATTCAGACAAAATTGGGACTTGGTGTGTTTTCTGGGCTGTCTGCCCCATAAAAAGACTCAAAGGTGAAAGACTGGATATTATATTGTAATCAGGAATAAAAAAGGAAAAGGATGTCTACTTTTCCCACTATTATTTAACATGTTACTAGAAGTTAGAAATTGGGCAAGAAAAACACAAAAATCATCTCAAATGGAAAGGAAAAAAGTAATACTGGCTCCTGATAAGAATATCTTGTAAACAGAGAATCCTAAGGAATACACTAAAAAAACTACTAGAACCAACAAGAAAAAGTACATCAAGTTTTCAGGATGCAAAGTTAAAGTATAAAATCAAAATTTAAAAAAAAATCAATTGCATTTCTGTAAACTAGCAAAGAAAATTATAAAGACAGAATTAAGAAAATAATTCCATTTACAAGAGCATCAAAAAGAATAAGTTATTTGGCTATATATTAGCAAAACAAGTTCAAGACTTGTACACTAAAAACAACAAAACATTGTTGAATGACATTAAAATCTTAATAAATGGAAATACGTGTCATGTTTATGGGTCAAACAACTTAATATTGTCAAGGTGGTAGTACTCCCTAAATTGACTCACAAATGCAATATAATCCCTAACAAAATCCCAACTGGCTTTTGAAAAGATTGTCAGACTGACCCAAATTTCATAAGGAATTCAGAGGACCCAGAATAGTCAAAACAATCTGAAGAACAACAACAAAAGAAAAAACACATGACATGAATGACTCACATTTTCTGATTTCGAAATATAACTACAAAGCTATAATAATCAAGCTAGTATGGCCCTGACAGGATAATGGACATGCAGGGCTGGGCATGTAGCTCAGTGGTAGAGCACTTGCCTAGCATATACAAGGAAATGAGAAAGGAAAGAGAACAAAGATATTTGAAAGAAAAATACTCACGACAAATAGATTCTTCATTTCTATAACTAATCACAGAGTCATAGGTAATATTTGCAACTACCTTCTTCCACTATCAATTCTACATTTTCCTTTGCCTTCAGCAAGCCCTTCAGCTGGTGTGGTTCTTTATCTGCTAGGGTGACCTAAATCTTCATTTCCAAAGGCTCTGAGCAATAGTAATGCTTAATACACTGTGTTGTTGTAGTTTTCCATTGTCCTTAGTCATAAGGCATTGCGATATTAAGACATAGCCTAAGGGATCTCCTGTATTCCAGGCATGCTCTTCATATTCATTTCATTTATTCATTTCATCCTCCATGTTGTTCAATTTTCCATTGGTGATCAAGATCAATTACACCATTCAGCACAGTAACTCCCTTCATTGTTGATTTAGAAGCAGGAGGAGCTCACAGTGGCTAGGTGATACTCTTAATTTCTAGATTGATGGAATTATTGTTGTATCTCCTGTTGGAAGCTTTCTTCCCCCTGAAACTAAGACCTCTAGTCCAGCAGAGCTTATAGTCACAGGAATGAGAAATGAAATTTTTACTAATGGGTCATTGGGGATGATAGTGAGAGGTGTCAATTCCATCTTCATTCCTTGATTCCTGAACCCAGAAATCCTAGCTATGGGAAAAGCAGCAAAATATATTGGATTCTGATTCAGAGCCTAGATAATCTTCTACAGAACTTTGCCCCTGAATCTTTAAATGGCCATTCCTCTGTTGTACACAGCCAGTTGCTTCAGGGTAGTTGAGAACATACATAACAAAACCAGTGAATTCCAGGAGACTGGGCACATTGCCACGTTTCTTTTGCTGTGAAGTGAGTTCCTTGATCAGTTATACAGAATACCACCAGAGTGGGAGCATTCTCTAAGTAAATGGATGGTGGTTTTGGCAAAGCATTGTATGAGGGAAGACAAGCCTGTATCTACAGTATCCCAGTAAGAAAATAATGTTGCCCTTTCCACAACAGAAGCAATCCAAAATAATCAACCTGCCGCCAGATAGCTGGCTGATCACCCTAAGGAATGGGGGACTTTATGTTGGTCTCTGCTGCCAGTAGATGGTACACAAAATAGTGGTCATAACCAGGTTGGCCTTGGTGAGTGGAAGTCCATTTGCTGGGCACATACATAACTTCCACCCCTGCCACCAAGGTCACTGTGTTAGTCAGCTTTCCTTTTCTGTGACAAATTGCCTGAGGAAAACAACTTAAAAGGATGAGAGATTTATTTTGAATTACAGATTCAGAAAGTTTAGTCCATGGTTGCTTGGTCCATTGCTTTGGGACCATGGCAAGGTAAACATCATGGTGAGGAGAGCATGATAGAACAAAGCTGCTCACTTTATTATGGCCAGGAAGCAGAGAGTGTGAGAGAACTGTGCAGAGCAAAATATACACTTTAAGGGCACACCCCCAACAACCTATTTCTTCTAACTAGACCCCACCTCCTAAGTTTCCAACTCCCAATATTCCATTAAGTTCTAAATCTGTACATGGGTTAGTCCATTCATGAGGTCAGAGCCTTTATGATCCAATCACCTCCCAGAGCCCTCACCTCTGAACACTGATGTCTTAGAGTCCAACCCTTCAACACATGAGCTTTTGGGAGACATTTCAGATCCAAAACATAATACCCACTTTGTTCATGAGCCCATGGGGTGATGATACCTGAATGCAGCAGAGTTGACAGGTATTCATATACTGGTTAACCCATTCACTTGATTATTAAAATCCTCCTCTGCTTATGTTACCTTGGGTGAGAATTTACATAGCTTCACAATTTTTCCCCATGCACAGTTCTATCCATATAACTCTTCTCCAAATTATCTGGTCATCAATTTTCCAATCATGTCTTTTCCAAGTCTCTGATTATCCAGCAAAACTATTGGCCACAGCCCATGAATCATTACATAATGACAGGTGGCTATTTCTCTTTCTAAACAAAATGAACAACAATCATAACTTTAAAGTTACATCCTAGGAGATAATTTCTTTTCACCACCAGCTTTCAGGAGTGACCCTGAATGGAACTCTAGTGTGATAGCTGTCCACTTTGCGATGATGTCTGCTTAGCACGCAAAACCATCTGTAAGCAAGGTCCCACTCTTCCTTTTCTCTGTCAGCTGATCATAGGTAACTCCTCCAGGTGCCCTAGGTGTGGGTTACGGGAGAGAAGACAGTATAGCAGGACTGGTGACCATATGTCTTTTTGGGGACACTTCATGAAACTTGTTTGTACCTTCTGGTCTTGTTCAAGCCAATAACATATATACTATTGCCATGTAATGAGAGAGTGATGCTGTGCTCCTCAAATTTATGGCTTGCTGGGTCAAATAACAGCCAGTTCATGATCAGTAGATTGGGTTATTATCGCCTGATAATTTGCTGATCCACAGGTAAGTGTTCAATCTCTACTAAGGCAGAGCAGCAGATCAAGAGCCATTTCTCAAAGAGAAAATTAAGTTATCTATGGAGGATGAGAGGGTTTTGCTCCAAAATCCTAAGGACATGCTTTGCAACTCACCCGTAGGAGCCTGCCAACATTTTCAAACAGCATCCCAATCACCAATGACACTTTGAATACAGATCTACTCAATCATATGGCCCAAGCATCAGACCAGCTTTCCCAGTGCCTGAACTTCTTACAGAGCTTTCTCTTGCTCTAGGCTCACTCAAAATTAGCAGCTTTTCAGATCACTTGGTAAATGGGCCAAAGCAACACACCCAAATAAATAGCAAGTTGCTTTCAAAATGTGAACAAGCCCACTATGCATTGCACCTCTCTTTTGATTATAGGAGGGGCCAGATGTAACAGCGTAGGATTCACCTTAGAAGACATCTCAACATACCCACACCACACTGGTTCCCTAGAAATTTCACAAACAAGTTAGAGTAGTTTCTACTTTTTTGCTCATTAGTTCCAATCAACATAATGTCATCAGTGTTATGGGTCAATGTAATATCTTGTGTCAGCGGAACGTGACCGACATTTCTATGAACGACATTATAATGCAGTGCTGGAGAGTTAATATTTCCCTGAAGCATGGCAGTGAAGGTGTACTGCTGGCCTTGCCAGCTGATAGGAAATTTCCTGTGGTCTTGGCCAACAAACATTGACAAATTTGAAGGTTTTTATATAAAATGAAGTCATTAATGTCATACTCAACTAAAGTGGAGTCAAGAAGCCATGGAGAAAAGCATTAAGATTGCAAATGCCATTACCAAAAATCATCTCACAAGTCCAGACCCAAAGTAGGTCTAACTGTTACTCCAAGATTACAAGCCTTATCTAGTAACTACCCACACTTGCCAAACAGAAATCACCAGACTCAGTGACTCACTGCCAGCATCAATGAACTTTCTTCCAAAACAACTAGCTTTTCCTCCTCTTACCTCAGCAAAATCTTAACCTTTTCTTTTGTTCTCCAGACATACATAAATCTATCCTGGTCTGTGCATATGTTTCCCATTGCACCCATTGCAATTCTACTTTTTATTTATTATCACCAAATAAATCTTTTGTTTGGAGATCCATCTCTGTATTTTTTATTTTAAGTTTACAAAAAAAAATCATTTGCCTTTCAGACACCAGGGAATGTGTTAATTTACTTTAAGCAATAAAAGCACATGTGATATAGTGCTTCAATTGGAGTTATCACCCCACTAACTTATGGAAATCCACCATCATTTTCCAACATACACCAGTCTCCTGTGTAGAACAAATACGCAAATCGAATGGGGGTTGTGTTAAGAATGCTTACCTGTGCATTTTTCAAATTCTTCATGGTAGCACTAATATTGTAATCTCTTCTGGAGTGTGGTAATGTTTTTGCTTACTATTTACTGGGTAGGACTGTTGTGATGGTTTCCATTTAACCTTTCCTAAATGTTTACTCCAAAGGTCAGAGAACAAATAGGAGATTCTGCCAACAACTGGGTAAATGCATTCCAATTATACATTTTGGAACTGGGGAAATAGCCTTAAGATGAGTTGTGAAGCTCACTAGTCCCACTATAATATAGACCTAAGCTAAACTCTGTCTATGGATCCACTGACCACCATAAAACCCTGCTCTTTTTTTGATAGACCACAGTAGAATTAGTGTCAATGCAGAACCAGTGTCCCATGTCCATTAGTTTCCCAAATGCTAATTAATTCCCTTTTCTAATACACAATTACCCTGGCAAAAAGCCATAGACTTTCGGGAAAACTGGAAGAAAGATATACAGTATAAATCTTAGGTATTGTATAGAGGTTCTTCATCATGGGGACTTGGACTCCTCTTCATTCAAAGGGTTGTGGGTCTGTAAACTGGCTCAAGTCTGGGAATTGATTGAAGGGCCATGACTCTTTTTAAGATTCATATTAGACTTCTATTCACTTGGCCTAGATATGCTGTGATTATACAGATCAAATCATAATTTAGTCAGATTCTTAGCTTATTTCCAGAAACACCATGATCAAGCAACAATACCATAGGCCTATGTAAGCAAGACTATTCTGATTGCCGCTTCAACTCTGCTGTCTATCATGGTAACCACACCTGTCACCTTACCTTTTGTGGTTAAGTGCGGTTACTTGGCCTTTGCCACCCAAGGATACAGTTATCTCTATTGCATTTAATTTTCCAATTCAGTTGCTGCAATTCCCACCATAAGTACTGCCTACAGAGAAGAGGTGACCACAGAGGACTTCAAAAGCGTCATGTTTTCTCTCACAAATGTAGTTCTCACAGTTGTGATGAAAAGTGTGTCTTTGGGATGTGCTCAATGTGCATAAGTAGGTGAATAGCCTCCAGCCCTGAACGGTTCCATACTTTGAGAAGTTCCACACTTGACTGGGTTCTACCTTGTCTGGCCATCTGCAGTGACTCTTGTATCCATATCCCTTCTTTGCCTTTGCTTTCAGTTCTGCTTCTTTAAACCCTGTGACCACTGTTAACTATTTTTTAGCCATTGTGTTACTTACATATATCATTGTGTGAAGTTTGATTTGAGTGTTACAGATATTAGTAATTAAGATTGGAATGGAATAAAAGCACCTGCAATTACCTTGGTCATCAACCATTGCCAAGTGAACCATGAGTTTTTGGTGAATTAAAGCCAATGATATTGATGTGGCTTGTGAATCTGCTTTACTCAATAAATTCTGACGTTGTAGAAAGACACAAACATGTCCAGTCTATAGCAAATGCCATCCTTCTACATTAAACCAAGGGAGATTAGGCATCTCCATCTCACAATGGACCAATTTTTGAGTCGTGTGACAGTGAAGCAGCAACAAAAACAACAACAAAGAAAACTTAGAGCTTTACTTGTTGGTTGTTTTAAAAACACTCTGACTTATTTTTTTAACTTATTTTAAATTGGCCTAATAATTGCACATATTTGTGGGATAAAATGTGATGCTTCAGTACATTTATATATGGTGTGATTACAACTTAGAATATTTGTAATCCATCATCTCAAATGTTTATCATTTCTATATATGAGAACATTCAAAAATCCTTCCTTCTTTCCTTGTGTGTTTCTATCCCCAACAGCAAGGGTATTAGATTTAGTTTGTAGAGGTCAAGATTGAAAAAAAAAAAAAAAGAAGAGAAGTTTCTATTTTTCTCCCCAATTAATTTGTCTTCCAACTTTTAGTCAAGGACTCTGTAAAACAGAAGTTGTTTTGGTAGTGATCACTTCTCTCAGATCAAAAGGTTGGAAGACAGAGGGGAGGTGAGATGGAGAGGTTAAACAGTTCATAAATTATAGGCAGAGAACAAAACACAATTTCACATTTTTTCCCCCAATACTGGGGATTGAACCCAAGTATACTCTACCATTGAGCTACATTCCCTACTCATTTTTTGTTGTTGTTGTTGTTGTTATTTTGAGACACAGTCTTACAAGTTGTGTAATCTGTTCTTAAAATTTGTGATGCTTCTGCCTCAATCTCCTGAGGCTTCACCATTGCACCTGGCTTCACATTCTTAAATAGGAGTCAAAACTTGAAATCCCATCCACACCCCTCAGATCCAGTAAATAAATGGAACCAGGAACATAGTAAAGATAGTTTATCTATTTTGCCATTTTATGGACTTAAAATAACAACTCCACTTTTTTGGCTTTTATTTATTTGTTTGTGTGTTCTAATCAGTTAAACATGACAGCAGACTGCTCTTTTATTCATTGTATACAAATGGAACAGAATTTTTCACTTCTCTGTACACAAAGTAGGGTCACACCATTCGTGCAAACATACACGTACCTAGAGTAATGTTGTCCATCTCATTCCACCATCTTTAACAACTCTGCTTTTAAGAAAAATAGCTTATTCTACACAAAAGATGGGTGACCAAGGCCCAGGAACATGGATTCACGTTATCCTGAGTGATGTGTTGCACTGGGAAAGAGGTTGCATGACTTAAAGCCAAAGCACAAAGTCATAAATCAATACATTTGGCAAATACATTAGTAAGGGCATTAGGTAGGCCAACTATGGTAAAATAACAGCAAGCTTTCCATAGGTTTCAGTTTGTCCTACTGATACCAGGGCTTGGGGAGTAGTTTCTGTTCATTTCCATCCCAGAATGAGATGATTGCCTGAAGGAAGCTGGGACAGAGAACAAACTGGAATTAGATCAGAGACAATGTCTGGTTCTTCCTTTAAATCTTCCAATTTTAAAGTAGAGTCTGCCCTGCACACCCCCACCCCCTTACAAGGTGTTATGTCACAGTATTCTTAGCTTCGGGGTTAGTAGAGGCAGGAGATCTGTTAAGCTTAGGGGTATATTCCAAGATGTTTACCAATAATTGTGAGAATGTTAGGTCAGATACCAAAGTTGAAGTAAATGGCTATTAAAGGGCCTAAGATAGCCCAAGATAATTTTGGCTTTCACCTGCATCATTACATTTCCCTAAAATCATTATGTTCTTCTGAGCCAAAGGCAGTCTGCAGACATTTTAACATAGATGCAGTTTCTTTAGAGAACTTCAGTTACACATTTTTTTTTTATACCAGGTGAGCCATATCCCCAGTCCTTTCTTGAATTTTATTTAGAGACAGGGTCTGAGTTGCTTAGGGCCTCACTAAGTTGCTGAGGCTGGCTTCGAACTCACCATTCTCCTGCCTCAGCCTCCGGAGCCACTGCGACTATAGGCATGCGCCACCATGCCCAGCCAGTTTCACAATTTTGAAGAGCCAGCAAGTTCATTTAAGGGAAGAGGGTACAGAATAATTCAATACGCTTTGATTTCTTGTTTATGAAGATGGATGATTTTTTAAATTATTTTTTTACATGTGTGAAACATTTCAGCCATATAGAAAAGAAAAAAAATTGCAATAATGGATGTCATATACCCACCTTCAGCGATATGGTCTGAATGTTTGTGTCCCCTATAATTATTATGCTGAAACCTATTCCCAATGTGGCAGTGTTAAGGGGCAGGGCCATTGGAAGATGGTTATGTCAACCTCAAGGATAGGATTAGTGTCCTTGTAAAAGAAGACCCAGAGAGCCACCTCGTCCCTTCTACCTGTAGGGCTGTCATGAGAAGAAGCCTCCAAGAACCAGAAAGTTGGGCTTTTTCCAAACACTGAATCTGCCCATTAGTTGATTATAGACTTCCCAGACTCCAGAACTATGAAAAAAATTCCATTGTTTATAAGCTACCCCATTTATGGTGTTTTGTTTTAGTAGTCTGAACAAACCAAGGCGCCTAGGTTAACTTTGCCATATTTTGCTGTATCTTTATTTTTCTAAAGTATCTTAATATGAATTTCAAATAGTATACACACTAATTCGCCAGTGTCTATCTTATTTTATAAAACAATATTTTCTTTTTCTTTATTTTTAACGCATATAAGAAAAGACTAATCTCTTTAATATATAAAGTACTTCTAGAAATTCATAAGGAAAAAAACAATATTTTCTTCCATAAAAGATGAGTTTTACTTAACTAAAACTTTTGCAGTGAAAACAAGATATCATTCGTACCAAAAAGTTCGATAATTCTATTATGGAACATCTGACTCAATGATGGTAAAAACCAAATGGAGTCTCTTGAACACAAACATACTATCAAGGCTTTAACTGGGAAAATGTAGGGAGCTTCACCTGGGAGAGAAGGGGAATAGCACTGATGGAGAGAGAAATCAGGCTGGTCCCCCGAACAAAGGAAGGCACTGGTTTTTATTGAGCAGCAGGGGTGGACTAAGGTCTGGTGTTTTTCCACTAGTGTCTGGCATTTTTTACTCTGGTCACGAGTATGGTGATTTTTTTTAAAGGAATTTCATCCTTGTGGAAGATCCTTGGAGACATCATGGCGCAATCCTGCATGTGGTCTTTATGGTCAATCTGATAAAAATAGGAGATGGGGAAGGGCACATTCCAGCATTGTTGAAAGAGTCTGGATGGGGTTAGGGAAAGATCTTAATGATAGTAGGTTCTGAGTTATTCATCCTTGTGTCCTGAGGTGGTCCTTGTCTCTTTATTATTCCCATCAACTTTTCTTTTACTAGAAGGAGTTAGAGGGGGTGGGGGGACCTGGATTTGTTAAAATAGGTCCAAGTACCAGCTAAGACTTTATATCTTGGTGTTTCCAGAGGGACCCTGACAGCAGAAAGCAAAGTTCTCTTTAATCTTAAACTGTGGGTGAAGACTGTGGTCAAGTTAGGCCAAAATCCAAAGCTTTCTGCATTGAAAAATGCTATGGAGAGATTTGGCTAAAACCAGAAACTTTTTCCTAGTTAAGACTCTCAGTCAACATGTATTTTCTGAAAGCAGAAAGAATGGAAGGGAGTACAGAGAAGAAAATTGATGATAAGAGAATGATCAGAAAAGAGAAGAAACAGATGGTCTTATAATCCCAATTTATATACCACGATCAAGGAATCTTTAGCTTCTATCTCCCTATATCCCTTTCTCTTCCAACATTGTTGACTTACAAGGATTAAAGTGCATGAAATGGTGCATGAGAAAGAGACAGAAAAAGTGTGTATGTGTCTTCGATGGCTGGGGGCAAGAGGAAATAGAAAAAAATCTGGAGTAGAGTACAAGCTGTTTATCCTATTGACAACTTTCCAGCATAATAATATGGTTTTTCTTATGAGAAGAACTTCTTGGCCTTCATTTCTGAATTTGAAACTCAAATATAGAATCTGTCTTGTTTTGCGGTTTGAAAACATTTTCAAAATCCTATTTCTCAGTCCCGTTTTTAATATGTGAGAAATCGAAGCCCAGAAGTGTTAGCTGGCATATATATAAGAGTGTATTGAAATTAAAAAAAAACATGTTGCTTCTGGGATGGCAGTATATCTTCACCTTTGGTTTTCAGTATTGCAGGACGTTTCACCCTATCCTAGGAAGGAATGACAGAGAAGACTTCCATGACAGCCTCTAACCCTAATTATCCTACTGTTAAACTTCATTTATCCCAAGGACATTTTCAGTCTTCACTTCCCCAGGCCAGTAGAGAAACATTTGAACCCTGTCTTGGTGAGGAATCTTAGCACAAGGAATCAACAGCCTGGTCTTCTTTGTAACATTACCTTTCCAGGGGATGAAAAAAAAAAAAAAACTGGAATTGGAGCAGTTTTTTCCTCAAAACTGATCTAATCCATAAAAGTATTATGTCCATAAAAAATAAGGCAGGCCGTAAAATTAAGTGAGACAATGAAAGGGTTTTGAAATTTATGAAAAAATATCCTCCTCCCCATTTTTTTTCTCACTTCTCCAGACAACACCGAAATCTTGGCTTATATGATGGACAGAACAGTCATTGAATAGCTCATCAGTTTTGGAACCAAATGTTACTCTGCTGCTGATATTCCAGTTGGCTACTTTACATCAGAGTCAAAAAAAAAAAAAAACATTTCGGAACTATTAAAACCAACCACCTGGTAAGATTGGACAGTTTCAAGGACACAGTGGAATTTCTAAATCTTTGGGAGTTAAAAAAGCATCATTCTGTTCCTTGTCTACTGCTTCCCACTCTCTCTGTCACAGAACAGGTGAAGTGTGTCCATGTTCTCTAAAGAACTCTGAAGATACAGGAACGCAGCTGACACATTGGTAAGCAAAGTTCTTTTAGGCATAAAATTCTATTAGCATTAAAAAGTTGATAAGACAAATGAATGTTTATACAGATGTATTAAAGAAAAATGTTTCAAGATACAAAGTAAACACTAAATAAATCAAAAGCCACCTATTTTCTGCTACTTGTAGTCCTATTTATCTGCCTAACGTTGTATTACACACAAAATTCAGTACTTTAAAAGAGGACTTGGTCCAAGGAAAAGAGATACAGTGGTTCCATCTTTTTTTCTTTTGTGTATACCAAGAAAAATTAATGAAAATGAAGAGGATATTTTTAAAGTCATGTTTTTCTTTGTTGACACACAGCATAAATATTCTCCTAGCAAATAGGTGAGGTAACAGAATCCACTACTAAAAGCTCAAGTATTAGTAATGCACCAGAACTTCTAGAACTGCCTAACATCTTACTGCTATGGTTTGAATGTCCTCACCAGATCACAGGTTGAAGACACATCCCAGATATGAAATTTCACAAGATGAAAACTCTAAGAAGGTCATTAGGGCTATGCTTTTGTGAATGGATTCATCCACTCGTGTGTTAGTGTACTAGTGGTTTAATGGATCAATGGGTTATCTCCAGAGTGGATCTATTATAAAATCTGTTTGTAGCTCAGTGGTAGAGTGCTTGCTCAGCGTGGGCTTGATCCCCAGTACCACACACATCCACCACACACAGTGCCAGCAGGAAGGCCCTCATCAGAGGTGGCCCCTCAACCCTGAAATTTCCATCCTCCATAACAATAAGCTGAATGAACCTTTATAAATTTCATGTGGCACTCCTTTACTGCAACAGAAAATAAGCTAAGACATGTACCAGGTATCCTGAGGAAATGATACATAGGATGTACAAATACATAGGATGTATATCACAGTTTCCCCCCCATAATGTTCAAAAATCAAAATAACTTAAAGTAAATTAAAAGTGGACCTTTTAACTAAGTTATTAAATCCCTACAGTGAACACAGTAGTGCCCTCAGGGCTGATTTTCAGTAGAGAGACTGACTTGGAAGGTCGGTGGTAAGAGTGGCACTGTGGAGGAAAGCCAGTAGAGACAGACGGACCCGGGGTTGCACTCATGTCCTGGCCAGCTGGGTGACCTGGGCAATTTACTGGACCTTGCTCCACGACGTTTAGTTCCTTGAGTCAGCCAGGTGGGGTTCCAAACCTCTGCATTCTGCCTGAGTCGGTTCAAAATGCCACCGACAGGATGGCTTAAATAGTTACTCACTTCTCACTGCTTTGAAGGATGAGAAATCCAAGGTTAAGGAGCCAGTGGATTAGATGTCTGATAAGGGTCCATTTTCTGGCTCAAACATGGCCCTTGTTGCTGCATTCACACATGGGTGAGGGAACAGAGAAGTAGCCAGCTCTCCCAACTCTTCCTAAAAAGGCACTAATCCTATTCATATGAGCTCTGCCCTCATGATGTAATTACCTTCTAAAGGCCCCACTCCCTAATATCACCACCTTGGGGGTTAGGGTTTCAACTTACGAATTTTGGAGAGACACATTCAATCCATAACAAGCACCAACAGGCTGTTGTTACTCTGACTCTGACTTGTTGCTTAACTTCACTGTCCCAATTACCTCACCTATAAAATGGAAATAATCGTTTACCTTATTTAATGAGTGTTATAAAGATTAAATTAGATAATATGAAGAGATCTTAGCTTAATGTCTACCAAATATTCAAGAAATCTAGACAATAGAAGAAGAAGGAGGAGGAGGAGGAGGAGGAGGAGGAGGAGGAGGGGAAGGAGGAGGAGGAGGGAATAGCATATGTAAAGTTCTGTGGCTGATGAAAAAAAAGGAAAAGAAAATGAAACCCTGTTGTGCACTTTGCTTTTATTCTAAAAGCTGATGGAAGTCATAAGGATTTCAAGCAGGGGCACTTGTGCTACAGCCCCATCTGTCCACTCTAATACTTGTCACAGGTCTTTGCACATCGTGATCCTTGTTCACAGATTTTTCTTTCTACCTGTGCTCTCCTACTTTCTTTAGATTTCAGAGAAACCTCCCCAACTGCCTAACCTGACAAATTCATTTTTAATATCTCCCCAGCAGTCATGCTTACTGATTTATGTCCTTTTCCTCCATGCACATCTCCATGAGTTGAGACATTAACCGTTGGTGCATATAATTGTGTCCCCATTAGCCCTGTGGCTTGCTTGTTGTTGTTACTTATTTCATGTTGGATAATGGAAGGTGGAAAGGGCAGTAGAGAGGAAGGAGGGGAAAAACTGGAGAACAATGAGATGGGGTTCATAGGTGAAAATTCAGCTCAACTTTAGACATTGATTTTCTGTGGCACATCTAGGTAGAGATGTTCTAAAAACAGAGAAAATAGAAAGATCTGAGCTAGAGAAGTATAGATGTCTTAAGGAGGCAATAGAACTTGGGCACTGACTGAAACAAGTGAATATGGAGTAGCAGGGTCTGTGGACACAGATGGCTTGGAGTCATGAATTGTGAACATGGGCTGGTTACCATGTCTCTGAGTCTCCTTGAGGAGCCACAAAGATAGAACCTAGTCCCAGGGAGGCAAACTTCCAATCACATGCTTCCCATATCTCTATGTCATATCCAGGATGATTACTTAGAGTATCCTGAGTATTGACTAAACAGAAAAAAAAAGATGCCTCTATTGGTTTGTCATCTGGAGTTTATTAGGTACTTACTGAATATTAGATGCTTATTCATCTATTACACACAGGGTTGTTCAAAAATGCACAACCATTCCTTTATCCAGCTTCTTCATTGGGTTGTTGCCAAGATCCAAAGAGAAAATGCATGTGAAAGGACTATAAAAAGTGCCAAACACAAGAAGATGACATTGTCACTATGGAAACAGTGACCAAATTCAGGATAACTCTACTTCCTGTAAGATGGGAGAAAAACATTGCATTGGGATCCATCTTTTCAGATATCTTAGTGGTAAAGTACGTGGCTCTTGGAGTCAGATAAGGTTTAAATCCGGCTCAGTTATTTTCCTAGTTGCCACATCCTGGGTCAGAAATTTGACTTTTCTAAGCCTTTGTTACTCCATATGTAGGATAGAAACAATAATAGTATCGCCGCACAGAGCTCCTTACTAGTTAACACCTGTAAAGTGCTCAGCACAGTGTGGCCTATTACACTAAATAAATGTTAACAATTAAAATCCTCATTGTTATCTTTTTTCCTAGGTTCATACTGTATTGCAAAAATTGAGTATCACATGGTGATCTGACATCAGCTTCTCCAGACACAGGAAATTAACTGAGGGTCAGATGATTTTTTTTTGGGGGGGGGGTTGATCCCAGGACCTCAGACAAGCTAAGCAAGTGCTCTTCCACTGAGCTACAACTCCAGACATTTTTATTTTGAATCAGGATCTGCTAAGTTGCCCAGGCTGGCCTCAAACTTGTGATCCCCCTGCCTCAGCCTCCAGAGGAGCTGGGGTACAGGTGTGCACCACTGTACCTAGCTGAGGTCAGACAGTTCAGAATCCATTTCTGTTACTTTCACAGATGGAAATTTTTAGACCTTAACTTGAAGTATAAGATCATCAAAGCATTGCCTCTATATGTGGCCTATACACAGATCATTCTACCTGTACAAGTGTAAGTGTTGAAATATTTTTCAATACCACTGAACAGGAATTTTCCAGGTATTAATTTCTGGACTTGTTATGATTTTATCGTTGCCAAAGTCATGAATTCCACAGCCAAGATCCTTCAACATTCATAGCTACCTTTTCGACTGAGCCAAAAGAAGCCATCAGCTTATCTTTCAGAGTGCTCTGTACAGCAGGGACCAAATGGAAGAACCATTTGAATCTATTCCAAATCCTTTCAACATGCTGTCATCTGGATTATATCACCAGCTGTGTGATGTTGAATTAAACTGCACAACTCTCTGCAACCCAATGGAGATCTCCTCATCAATTGTTGTTGTTGCAATACTGAGGATTGAACCTGAGGCCCTCTAGTATTGAATCATATCCTCAAGCCTTTTTTATTTACTTACTTTTCGAGACAGGATCTCACTAAATTGCCCAGGCTGGCCTTGAACTTGTAATGCTCCTGCCTCAGTTTCCTGAGTAGTGGGACTACAGGTGTTTTGCACCACCATGTCTGGTTACAAATATCATTTTTTAAAAAGAAAAGAGTCATGATTTATTTGTTGATTGCTAGTGAATGTCTCTTAACTGGAAGGTAGGACTCACTTGGTGACGCTAAGTAATTTAGGAACAGAGAACATGAAAGTATGTTTCTGCTTATAATATTAGAACCAAATGAAGCTTGTAAAGTTGTCTTCCCTCTCTTAATTCTCTTAGTCCTCCTTGAGAAAAAGTTGAACGGTGTCACTTAGGGAGAGTAAAAAAGCTACCTGGGGTTCTGTGTTTGACTGGAAAGGAGGATAAATATGTATCAGTCAGCTCCATTTACTACAATCAAATACACCAGGCAGTTGAATTGCAAAGAGAGAAAAGGTTTATTTAGCTTACAGTTTCAGAGGCTGAAAATCCAAATGACAAAGTGCTCAGTAGCCGTGCCTGGGCTATATGGCCTCATGGTGCTCATGGCAGGAGTGTATGTCAGGAGCAACCTCGTGATTACATCTCCAATCAGGAGTGGAGAGCAAGGGAGCACTTGGGGTCCCACAATCCACTGTGAGGATATGCCCCCAACAACCTAAGGACCTTCCACTAGGCCCCATCTGCTAAAGGTCCACAGAACTTCCCACTACCACCACCCTGGGGACAAAGAAGCATTTACATATGGATCTTTGGAGGCGGTTCAACATCCAAACCATAGCAGGGTATCACAAGCCCGAGGGTGGATGGGCACATCAGGATGAGATACTAAAATCAGCCACGTTCCAGAAAATGGGCTGAAGAGAGAGTGGTGAGAGGTAATGGAACAAGGTAATGAGGAACTCAATAAAGACCTTGAATTCTATTCTTGGAGCTTAAAATTTATACATGGGACAATTGAGCATTTCTGTGTTTCCAGAAATGGAAGTATTTTTTTCTTTCCTTTCTCTAAGCTACAGCATGTGGACACTTGCCAGCACCCTCTCCACACCCATGAGGAAAAATAACCCATCTAACACAGAACACCAAATCTGAGATGTTGTGAGAAGTCACTGGATTTAAACCCAGCCCTTTCCTGCACTGCTGGTTTTAGGAAATGTGCCTCCACACCTCCTCAATGTTACCTTGAATTCAGAATTAGAGTAAAAAGACTAAAAATTGGGAAATGTCCTAAAATATTAAATCACCGTTTACATTTACCTGAAAAAAACTGTTCATAGTGTCAAGGTGAAAGTGATTATGACAGGTGGTGGCGGGTGTATGCTCTTGGAGAGAAGAATAGAGTTTAGACGGACATCTGTGATATTGTCTCCCTATTTTGCCCAACAGATTGCCCACATCCCCTGAAAGGGATTCTTATAAGCATAACCATAGTAAAACCCACTCTTAACCATTCCCTAACAAAGTAGTGTTTAGGACAGCTACAACTTTCACCATCCTATTGCTGATGTTTTTTCAATCATTCAATTTTATATGATGACTCAAATCTCTAGGCTACTATATGGCACAGCACAATTCTAAAATATGAATATTGCATTTCTTGTGCTTTGGGGCTCTCATTAAGGAAGTCAGTTCCTGCACCTATATGATGGAATGTCGACCCTATGTTTTCTTCTAGCACTTGTAAACTTTATGGTCTAATTCCTAAGTCTTTGATCCATTTAGATTTGAGTTTTGTGCACATAAGAGAAAGGAGTCTAATTTCACTCAGTTTTCCCAGCACTATTTGTTTAAAAGGCTGTCTTTTCTCCAAGATACATTTGAGGCACTTTTGTCAAACAACAGACAGCTATAGGTATGTGGATTTTTCTCTACGTCTTCTATTCTGCTCCCTTGGTCTTCATGTCTATTTTTGATGCCAATACCATGCTGTTTTGTTACTGCAGCTCTGTAATATAATTTCAGATCAGGTATTGTGATGCCACCTGCTTCGATTTTCTTGCTTAGTATTGTTTTGGCTATTCTGGGTCTCTTATTCTTCCCAATGAATTTAAGAATTATTTTTTTTCTGATTCTGTAAAGAATGTCATTAGTATTTTGATGGGTATTGCAAAAAATGCAACCAAGAGTCAGTAAATGGAATCATCAAACTAAAAAGCTTCTGAACAGCAAAGGAAATAAGAGTGTGAAGAGAGAGCCTAATGAATGGGAGAAAATCTTGGACAGCTATTCCTCCAATAGGGAATTAATATCCAGAATATACAAAGAACTCAAAAATTTAACACACACACACACACACACACACACACACACACTCACACACGTCCAATCAATAAAAGAGCTAAACAGAAACTTCTCATGAGAAGAAACATAAATGGCCAACAAATATATGAAAAAAAAATGTCTAACATCTTTAGCAATCAGAGAAATTCGAATCAAAACTACCCTAGGATTTCATGTCACTCCAGTTAGAGTGGCAATAATCAAGAATAAAAACAACAATAAATACTAGCATTGTGGGGGAAAGGTACACTTGTACATAAAGCTCTAATAAAGCTCTAATAAGAAATAAAATATGGATTTCTTCATATCCTGTCCTAAAAAGCTGTAGAATAAATTCACAATAACCAAATTATGGAATCAGCCTAGGTTTCCATCAATGGATAAATGAATAAAGAAAATGTGGTATGTGTTCACAACAGAATTTTATTCAGCCATAAAGAGAAATGAAATTATGTCATTTGCAGGGAAATGGATGAAATTAGAGATCATCTTGTTAAGCAAAATAAGTCAGGTCTGAAGGGCAAGGGTCATATGTTTTCTCTCATATGCAAAAGCCAAAGGAGAAAAAAAAAAAAGGTTGGGGCGGATCTCATAAAAATCAAAGGGAGCCCAGTAGAGAAAATGGACCTAAAATAGAGGGTCAGTAGTGGAGGGAGGGGGGAATGCTGGAGAGTGATATTGGCCAAATTAAATTGCTATATTTTGTGTCTATATGAGTATGTAACAGCAAATTCAATCATTATGTACAATTATAATGTATCAATATTAAAATGTGGGAAAATAAAGACCCAATCCATTTTTTTTTTAAAAAAGCTGTAGAATAATATCTAGAGTCAGTTATATGACATTGAATAATCCTCATAGTTCAACCTCCTCTTTGTTTTCTACCACCCACCACCCTCATCCCAATTCCACATGTACTCTAGTGCTGTAGAAATTTGGTTTTCATAAATAATCCATAATTTTTATATCTCCTAGATTTTGATCCTGCTCTCTATCTAGAATGCCCATCCCTGACTTCCTTCCTTTCAAAATTTTACCCATTTTCAAGGCCTAATGAAGAAAGCTCTGGACCCGCCCTGGACCCATCCCCATATCCTTGGCCTTGGGCAAGCCATTTGGCATGTCTTAGCCCAATTTTCTCTTCTGTCAAGTGGAAATGATAACCCTGACTCTCTTAAAGTTGCCGGGCTATTAGATATCTCATGTTTTCAGACGCTACCACTGAGAAAACATGAAATAAAAACCGTTGTTTTTATTTACTGTCCTTCTGTAACACTTGTGGTATTAGGGGTCTTAGATGGGATTCTTTCCCCACCTCACCCCATCGGAACTGTGAGTTTATTATCAGTCTTGTGCATTATGGTCCCCCAGCATTGAACACACTGTAGCCATTTGACAAATGCCTTGGCTGAGTGGAAAAATAAATGAGCCAATTACACACACACACACACACACACACACACACACACACATATCTTATGTACATGTATCTTTAGGGAGGCTAAAAATCATACAGTTATAGCAAGAATGAGAAGAAAAAAAGAATGCAAATAACTTTAAAGTAGCAAATATTACTTGTTACTGCCCAGAAAAGCTGGCAAAAGTCTGTCCTAGAGCCTGTTCTCCTTCTTGCTTGGGTGAAGTATGAGCTTTAACATTTTGCCATTTTCGACTTTCCCTTCTGGGTCCCTGATTTCTCTGCCACCTCCTCCCTTCCCATAGGGACTAAGCCTTCATCACCTCACCGTCGCCAAGGCAACATCAGGGATGCCCCATTCCTTGCAGCTCTGCCTGTCTAAACGCTGGTTGCCTTTGTCCACTGAGTGGGCTGAATTTTTTAACCGCTCACCACCGAATCAGCTCTCTTTTATACAGAGGATTATGCATTCGTCTACCTTTTAAAAATACTCTGTTTAAAAATTTCTTCTCTTGCAAGGGTCCTTATCCAGACCTGCCATTTCCTTGAAGGCACCAGACATTTTTGGTGCCTAGAAGCAAACATAAAAACCGCCTGTTTAGCCTTTGTAAGCATGTGCAACATAAATGCGGGCCAATTCAAAAGCACGCAACAGAGCATTCATAATGGGTCTCCCTTTTAAAAGCAGAGTAGACCAAAAATAAACCTGACAAAAGGCAGCTGCGGAGTTTTAACATGTGGAAAACTCCACAGGCAGCAGTTATGTAACTTGAAAGAAACATGATAAATATTTCACACCGTTAGATGAACTTCCAATTCTGACACGTGAAAGAGCAAAGAACACAAAACACACCTTAACTCCCGAAGGAGCAAAACGCTGAAACTGAGAAGGGGCTCAAGGCTATTCTGAAACCTGAGACCTGACTTCCAGCACCAACGTGATTGCTTTTCTTTTTTTTTCCCCTAAAGTCCGAGGCGGAGCTCGCAGACTCCCTCTCCCAGCGCTTCCCTCGCGGTTTCGCTCGTTCGGCAGAATTTTTTTTTCCAACAAGCTCTTAGCCCTAAGCTGAAACCCGAAAAAGAAGTTTTGTGCGCAGAAGAAAGGGATCGGAGCGAGGCAGGCGGAGCCCGCCCCCCGCCCAACCCATCACCGACCGCCCCCCCCCACGCCCCCCACCCCTGTGCGCGCCTTCTGCCCGGAGCTCCTCGCCCCGGGGACAGCTGGCTGCCCGCGCAGGACCAGACACAAAGCGGATCAATCCCGGCGGCGCGGGGGTGGGGGAACGACCCGCCAAGGCTTTCCCTTCCGCGGCTAGATTACTGCTGCCCCACCACCACCACCACTAGGACCCGGCGGACACCTTGTGTCGCTTCCACGCCCCCAGCCCACTCCCCTCCTTAAAAAAAAGAACAGCCCGGAGCCCCCATCCCAGGACTGGACGATTGAAGACCGGCCTCTTGGCAGCCTGCGGAGAAGGCGCCCGGGGAAGAGAAACTGGCATCCCTTCAGGACCCGCCCCTCCCCTCCGCTTCCTCGGCTGCGCGACTCTCTCCTCCTCGGCAGCCCCAGAAGTTCGGGGCCCCCGCCCGCCGCCCGCGCTCCTGCCGCTGGGACCCTGGACCTCCGCGCCCAGCAGCTAGCTCCGGCCCCGGGAAGATGGCGAGGGGGAGCAGCCACCGCCTCCTCCTGCTGTTGCTGCGCTACCTGGTGGTCGCCCTGGGCTGTAAGTTGCTCGGGTACCTCCACCCGCCCACCCATCCACCGCCTCCTACTTGACCAGCCTCCCCCAAACCTCCAGCGCCCAGACGCGGCGCTCGCGGACCGCGCCTCTGCGCCCCTGGGCTGGGGTGGGGGGTCTGTAGAGGGGCATCAGGTTTTACACTAAACCAGCGGGAAATGCCGTGGGGCGGACGGGTGCAGGTACTGGGAGCCGGAGAGCTGGGGTTTCTGGAAAATATTGCCCGATTTCGTCAGTTGTAGTTCGAAAAAAATTAAGGGTGTCCACTCGCAGATTCTCGTCTTCTTACAAAGTTGGGGTAAGTTTTCAAAGACACCGGGGACGTGATCAGAATGCAAAACTCTACTCCTAAGATGCTAAGAGCCCGAAGAAGATGGCATCACTAGGAGGCAGGCGCCGGCCGCGATTTAAGTACCGACAGGCGGAGGGGCCAGTGGCATAGTGGACAGGGCTTCTAGGGGTCCCTTCTGGGCGGACAGTATGCAAGGCGCTTGTGCGAGGCGGGGGTGGGGGAAGTTCGTGGCTGCTGAGCCACAAGTACTTTTATCCTCTCCACCTGCACATGGACCTTCAGAGAAGTCTGGTCTGGTGACTCTGGCCAGCTGCTGTGTCCTCAGGAGACGTCCAGTGGGACAATAGTTAGAAAGATGCAAAAGACGAATGATCCAGTAACTTAGTAGGGGAGACATCTCAAAGCCAATTTCACGGGATGGTTTTAAAAAGGATTTTCACAGATTCTGAACTCATGAGATTTAAAATCCTGGGAACGTTTCCTTTTGTTTTCTTCGCGTTAACTTTTTTTTTTTTTTTTTTGAAAAAGACAATAGACCTTAAGCAATGAAGTCTTTGTCTTTCGTTCTTTCTATTTTTTCTTTCCTTTTTTTTTAAAAAAAATAAATGAGTTATTGTTTCTATTCAAGTCCTAGTAATATAATACGTATAATACTTAAAACAACCTGCCAGATGAGTGTCTTACACCACAATAGAATGACTTTTCCCACAATCTCATTAGAGGGGAAGGAGGGTGCATATTGTCTCAAGGAAGGAACATGTGCTGATCTATAATAAAGAAAACCAAACCAAGAAGGCAGAGTTTCACAATTAAACCTTTGTGCAATTTTGAAATATCAATTGGTATCACACTGAACAGCAAAGAAAAAAAAATGTGCCCATGCAGAAAGGCAACAAAGACACAAGCTGGAGGAACTGTAACAAAACTACTGGGCAAGATATGTATTCCACTGAAAGTTTAAATATCTAAAAGCATTGTGATTTTAGTGTAAAATGTGTTAATTAAAAACAGTGAAAATCATTTTACTCTCTTATTTCTATTTAGGCATCAAAATAGGAACAATATGCCCTAAGTTTGAAGTTGTAGCCAAGAAACAACCAAGAGGCAATCAATCCACAAAAAATAAGATAAAATAGAATAAATAGATTAATGGGCAGATTAAAGTGTTGGGTAAATATATAATATATAAATATATAATATATGGCCTCTTCTAATCCTAATTTATTTGGGGTTTAATTTGGAAGTATTGTGGTAACATTTTCCATATTGTTCCTGGGTTGTCAAAAAGTCTGGCACTGCAAGTGTTTTCTTGCATTTTTAATTTTTTTTGGGGGGGGGTTGGTGTACAGTATTGTGATTGAACCCAGGGATACTATATCCCTAGTCCTTTTATTTTTTATTTTGAGAAAGGGTCTCACTAAATTGCTGAGACTAGCCTTGTGCTTGACATCCTCCTCCTTCAGCCTTTTGAGTTGTTGGGATTACAGGCATATACCCCACACCCAGTTTCCCCTGCTGTTTGTATCTTATTAGTACAGTACACAGTACACTTTGTTCAGGTTTTCCTTATTTTTCCTTGGTGTCCTCTTCTGTTCCAGGATCCCACATTCCATCCAGTCCTCATGTCTCCTTGGGCACCCCTTGGCTATGGCAGTGTCTCAGATTTCCCTTGTTTTGTATTACTTTGACAGGTTTGAAGAATACTAGTCAAATATCCTCATGGTATTTCTCTGATGTTTTTCTCATGACTCAAATGGGTTCTAGGGTTTGGGGAGGAGGACCACAGAGGTGAAGTGCCATTTTTACCATATTATATTTAGGGAGCATACTGTAAACATGACTTACTACTGGTGATGTTGACCTTCTTCACCTGGCTGAGGTAGTGTATATCAGCTTTCTGTATAGGTTACTTACCTGTTTTCCTCATTTCCATGCTATATATTTTGGAAGGAAGTCACTATGCACAATCCACACTTAAGGAAGGAGAGCTATATTTTACCTGCTTGGAGGTATAATAGCTTCATGAACTATTTGGAATTCTTAGGGAAGGAGGATGTGTCCCTTGTGTATTTAACCACTTATTTTTCTATCCACATGGGCTCATACATATTTGCTTTATACTTTGGTTGGTAATGTAATACTATTTTATTTATTAAAGACTTGGTGGATTTCTTATGCTATAATTATGTACTCATCTTCTTAATACTCCTCACAAATGTAATTGTACCATTCCCTGTCCCAATCCTGTTATATCTAATTATAATATCATGCTTATTCTATTTTTTCTACTATTTTGCAACCTTTTAAATATATTTCTTAGTACTCTAGAGGATCTTTTATTGTTTTTCCTGTCACTTAAAGTATGAGTTCAATGTCTTTATTGATATGGATATTTATTTTTGTGTTTAGTTGATGTTTTAGTCATCTTTTAGTTACTATAACAAAATACCTGAAATAACCAACTTAAAAAAAGAAAATACTTATTTTGGCTCATAATTTCTGAGATTTCAACCCATTTTTGGTTGGCACCTATACTTTTGGCCCTGTGAACACATCACATCATAGTGGGGAGCACATGGTGAAGTAAATCCTCTCACATCATGGCCTAGATGTGAAAAACAGGGAGGAAAGGGTAAGAGTCCCACTGGTCCCCTCAAAGGTACACTAGAAAACCTCCCATTATGCTAACCAATTAAAATCTCCTCCTCTTCTGAACAGTACCACAGGCTGCAGACAAAGACTTTAAAACACAGACAGGGTTTAGGGAGACATTTATTTAAACCTTAGCAGTTAAATTATATTTTTCTTTCCCACTCCAATAATCCAGTGCTGAGCAAATAACTTAGTTAATGGTAGATGTGAACATGTACCTGTTGATTAATTAACTAATACACTAATGGTGTATTAGTTCACTTAGGCTGCTGTAACAAAATACCGTAAACTGGGTAGCTTGGTTTTTTTATTAACAGTTTTGGAGGCTGGGATGTCCACAATTAGCAAGGTGTGTTCAGTGTCTAATGAGGGCTCACTCCCTGGCTCAAAGATGACTCCCTCTCTTGGAGTCCTCACGTGATGGAAGGTACAAGGCAGCCCTCTGGAGCTTCTTTTATTTTTATTTATTTATTTATTTATTGGTTCAGGGGATTGAAACCAGGGGTGCTTAGCCTTGGAGCCAGGTTTCCCAACCCTTTTATTTCTTTAATTTGAGACAAGGTCTTGCTAAATTGTTGGAGCCTCATTAAGTTTCTGAGGCTGGCTTTGAACTTGCGATCCTCCCACCTCAGCCTCCCAAGCTGCTAGGATCACAGGTTTGCACCAGCTCTGGGGTCTCTTTTATGAAGGCACTAATCTCATTTACAAACGTTTTCCCTCAATCACCTAATCACCTCTCAACAGCCCCATATCCTAATGCTATCACATTGATGATTAGGTTTCAACATATGGATTGCTTTTTTCCAGGGGGTGGGGAGGCTGCAAAAACATTCAGACCATGCAAATGGAAGGGAATAAGGTAGGGTCAGTAGACAAAAATATATAGACTTAATAATTGCAGTATAAATCCTGAAACACCAACTACATATTGAGTAGGTAGGGTATTAAAAGTTTCCGGAGGTGTCCATTAAGCTGATATATCCAAAAAGAGAACGAATGAGTGTTTGGTACTGGGGAGGGGCTGTCGTGCTTTTAGGGATTAGCCAAGGAGTTGAGTGAACAGGAACAGTTCCTGACACTAGCTGGCTGGTAGAAGCTGGTCTTCAGATCTGCACTGAAACACAAGCCAGCTTCTTGGCCTGAGTCTGTAATCTCATAAACCAATAAGGACTTAGGTAGGAGAGGTCTTGATCTTTTGTAAAATCACAAAATTCTTACTTCTGGCAGTACTGACCCAAAACAGCACTCGAGGGGAACCCATGCCAGGAAAATTCTGCCTTCTGTAAACATTGTTAAGAACAAAGCTTCCTAATTAATTAGCTGAAGGGAACCAGTTCCATCCTGGCATGGCCTCCATTAGCTGATGATATAAAGGTCAAAATGAGCTTGTTGGTGGACCTGATAACCATTTCAAGACTATAACAGAACGGACATTAGAAAAAGGTCATAAACAAAAGCTTCAGCCTAAAGAGAACAGTGAGTTCCCTTGGCTGGGAACATTCCTTTACCCTTCCACCTGACTGTGTCATGAGAGGCGCCCAGGAGAGCTTACAGATGTTGCCTGCCAGCTGGGGATGCAGCTCAGTGGGGGAGCACTTGCTATGGATGCTCACCCCTGGTGGCTGCCACCGTTGATGCTTTTCTCCCGTGGGTCATTTTGCTGGAGAATCCATGTTGGACTATACGTAAGAGGTACACTCTTTGTTAAAGTCAAAAAGCACCTGTATAGCTTATTATTAAAAACAACATATCCTTTTCATCCCATAGTGACAAAATGGTAGCACTACTGAGTCCATACTCTAGGATTCCCCTGTTGACAGATTGACATCTAGAGGAAGGTAAGGGTGAGAATGGAAAAGGGGAATCAGAACCTGGGTCAGGTGTTTCCTTTGGTAAAGGCAGAAAAAAAAAATCTTAAAACTGGGCACTGTTTTCTTGAAGGGTAGAACTGAGAAAAACAACCCAACTAGTTAATTTTCTATTGCTGCAAAAACAAATGCCTGCAAGCAATACAACTCGAATTATTATCTTGAAGATCTAGTGATCAGGAGTGTGAAGTAAGTTCTCACTGGGCTAAAATCAAGGTATCAACAGGCAGTGTTCCAGGGCAGAATCTTCTTTGCATATCCCATCCATGGGTCAAAGCCAGCAACCCAAGCTGCCATCTCTTTGGTTCTCTCTCTTCTTTTTTTTACTTATTAAGGTCCTTGTAATTTCACTGGATCCACATGGGTAATCCAGGATAATCTCCCCAATCAAGGTCAGCGGGTTAGCAACTTTAGTTCCTCTACAACCTTAATTCCTGTTTATCATGTAAAGCACCACAGTTACAGGCTCTGGAGAACAGATTGTGGACCCTTTTGAGGAGGACATTAGTCTGCCTATCATACCAACTAAAATGAGGATATGTAGAGCAGCAGTGGAGTCAGTGTTGTGGTCAAGAATATTCTAGATCTGATGCAGCAGCCATAACTTTTACCTTTAGATTTTAACTCCCAGTGAGATAAAGTGGTATTTTTCACTTTGTATCCGACTGTAGAGTAATGGTAAAAAACCATGTACTCAGGTGCTGAACTCAGTGCTTACTCACTAGCCGTGTGACCTTGATCCAGTTATTTGACTTCTGTTGTGTGTCAATTACCAACTGTAAAGGTGATAACCCCAGTCATAGGGCTGACTGCATAGCCGAGTAGGGAGAATTATGTTGACGTGTAGAAATAACACACTTAGAAAGCTGGAGAGGCCACCAAGAGCTCCTTTTCAACAAAGAATATCAGTCAGATTTGCATTTCAGAGAAAACACACTGGAGAGTGCAGAGGCTGGAGTGACTGGAGAGCTGGCAATAGTTTGTAGAAGTATTTTTTTTTTTTACATAGCTTATTGAAATGTATACTCAACATATTCTTGCACCCACAGAGAATAGTTTTATATTTGGTTGTTTTTGTGATGCTGGGGATTGAACTCAGGGCCTCACACATGCTGAGCAAGTGCTCTACTACTGAACTATATCCCCATCCCATGTATTTGAAACACAACTAATTAATCGGGGACTTGAGAAACTTTTGCCCACCTCTTCCTCCCTCCCTCCTTCCCTCCCCCCTTTCCTCCCTTCCTCCCTCTCTTCCTCCCTCCCTTCTTTCCTTCCTTTTTTTTCTCCCATGGTACTGGGAACTGAACCCACTGAGCTATAGCCCCAGTCTTTTCTTCCTTCTTTTTTTCTTTTTCTTTTCTTTTTGAGACAGGATCTCACTAAGTTGCGGAGGGTCTTGTTAAGTGGCCCAGGCTAGCCTTAAACTTGCGATCCTTCTGCCTCAGCCTTCTGACTGTCTGGACTACACGCAGGCGCCACCTGCCCTCTTTGTTCTTGGGTTTTTTAAGGGATTTTTCTTTCTCTCTCTCTTTCTGTGCTGGATTAAACCCAGGCCCTCCTGACTGCTAAGCATTCACTCTACCACTGAGCTGCTCCCCTAACCCCTAAGGAACTTTTAAAATTAATGTTTGCTGCAAGTGTTTCCAGGTTTCTGTTCAGCTCCCAACATAAAAACACGAACCATTAGCTCTTTGGGGTACGGTTTATCTTCTTTCAGTCTTATTCCCTTTCCCATCCTTGGGTTTATGTTCCTTCAGGATTAACCGTTCCCAGAATCCCCTGAGTTGCTATCCTTAAGCGGGTTATTTGCTAGATTTGATGGATTGAAATTTCCTAGGCATGTAAGTGTATAAATGCAGGAGAGAGAAAGAGTGAGAAGAGAACGTGAATGCTCCAGTGAATACCTAGGAGTTCACTGGGACCATCAACCCTCCTCTTTATACCCTCAAGTCAGTGAGTGGGTAGGGAATGTTGTTCAGTTTGAATTCTTCCCACAGTTTATGAGCAGAAATGCAAAGAACTGTACTGGACCTAGTTCTGTGAAAATGTTTCAAGAGCTACACTTTCAGCTGGTTACTGGTTTGAGTCATAAAGGCCTGAGCAAGAATCCTTGTGAGCTTGACAGGAATTTTGGTTCTTAACTGAAGAATCCCACATTCCTGTCTTGCATTTTGTCTTTCTTTCTCTGTTCCACTCCACCATTATTAGTATTTTGTTTTTGTTTGTTGTTGTTGTTGTTGTTAGATTTCTTTTCTTTTTGGTACCACAGATGGAACCCAGGGACTGTCTACCACTGAGCCATATCCCCAACCCCTTTTATTTTTTATTTTGAGACAGGGTCTTGCTAAGTTGCTTACGGCCTAGCTAAGGCTATGTTGTAGTTTTTATTTGTTCTTTTTAGTTATAAATGACAGTAGGATTTTTTTTTGTGTGTGTGGTACTGGGGATTGAGCCCAGGGCCTTGAGCATGAGAAGCAAGCACTCTACCAACTGAGCTATATCCCCAGCCCAGAGTAGAGTGTATTTTGACATACAATACATACATGGAGTACAACTTCTCCTTCTTCTGGTTGTACATGATGTGGAGTTACATTGGTTGTATATTCATATATGAACATAGGAAAGTAATGTCCCATTTATTCTACTATCTTTCCTATTCCCCATTCCCTCTCCCTTCCCTTCAGTACCCTTTATCTAATCCTAATCCAAAGAACTTCTACCCCACTCCCTGCTTATTGTGAGTCAGCATCCTCATGTTAGAGAGAACATTCGACCTTTGGTTTTGGAGGATTGGCTTATTTCACTTAGCATGATAGTCTCCAGTTCCATCCTTTTAGCAGCAAATGTAAGGCTGTGTTATAAGGTATGTATGCAACATAAAATGAATTTTGTTTTTAGTCTGGATTCTATCATCCAGAAATCTCTGTCTGTGCTCACTCCAAATGTGAAATGCAAAACATTTGTGGTCCCAACCATTTCAGATAAGGGATGCTCGACCTGTAAAGAGTAAAAACACATAACCTGCCCCGCATCCTTTTTGTGAGGCTTGTCCAGTTTGCCTGCTCTCATTTTATCAAGCAGAACCTGCTGTTTTAGTCTTAGCTTTCTTCACTCTGCGAATGCCTGCTTAATACTTTAATATGGACAAAATAAAAAAATAAAGAATCATTAAAGGCATTCACTTATATATTTTTTAAAAATATATACTTATGGTAAATTTAAATTGTGCAGAAAGGTTATAAAATGGAAGACAAATAGGTTTTCTTTGCAGCCCTCCTGACCCCTATTATATGACCTACAGAGAACCCACTCTTAGGTGCTTTTCTAGAGTTTCAGGAAATCGGGGGAAAAGCAGTTCTGGTGTATATGAGCATTCCTATATAGTTTCTTTAGAGTAAAAATCAGAAAGTCCAGAGGAGATGAGCAAGTGGGCCAAAGCAAGACAGGGCAGGCATTAGCACCAGCTAAGATTCACAGACAAGTGCAAATGGGTGCTATTTTTAAAAGAGACCAAAGAAGAAGTAATGACCACAAATAAAAAGGGAACATGTTGAACTACTGGGAAAGTGCTAATTTTGAAAAGGGAGTTGAGTGTTTATGTTTTAAAAGATGCTTCAGGGGCACTTTAAAATAGGAATGAATTCTGATCAGCTGCAGAATTGACACAATAAAATAAGCTATGACTCAAGTGTTTTATTTATGCAACAATCTGAACACATAGCCACTATGTCATACAAATATTAAAATTTTACATGTATTTATATTGGATCCATGGTTGTGCTTTGGCCCTTATAATAATGCTTTTGGTCTTAGAACAAATCAGATTATTTTGTGCCGTGTGTGTGTGTGTGTGTGTGTGTGTGTGTGTGTGTGAGAGAGAGAGAGAGAGAGAGAGAGAGAGAGAGAGAACATATATGTGATTTAGCCTAGATACAATACATCTCCTTTAAACCTCTATTATTTTCTGTTGTTGTGATCATTGTATAATATTCTCCCCCTTGCCAAATGCAGTTAGACTTTCTTTTATTAATTGTGCCTTCCTAGAGTTACAAGGGAATATATTGACTGCTCTGTCTTATAGAGTTTTACAAAATTTTGCTGATTGTCTGTTGCTTCCTGGAAGGTCTAACTCCAAAATTCTTTACCTTTTCTCTTAAGACTTTCCAACTCGTCCATCCATCGAAGCTGAAGTCTGTTACATATTATAATCTGGTGCTCTTGGCATATTCCTGGTTCTCATACAGCACTTTTCTGTACTGTTATAAGTATACATGGGCACCTCTCTGGATTTTGAGTTTGTTGAGGCCAAAAGACAACATATTTTTGTGTTCTGGCACCTAAAATTTACCTGGCCTGAGGTGGTCCTTTAATAATTAGTTAATAGAAGATGATAACCTAAAGTTTACTTGTTTCGTAACTTCATAAAATTTTATTACCTTTTAATAATAAAAACACCAGGACACATGTAAAAGTAAAAATACCTAATTATTTTAGGGATTTTTGCATAATTAATTTTTTTTCATAATTTTACTGTTTCTAGAACTCTCACCTCCCTTTATTAACTGTGCCTTCCTAGAGTTACAAGGGAATATATTGACTGGTCTGTCTTATAGAGTTTTACAAAATTTTGCTGATTGTCTGATGTTTCCTTGATTAAAAAAAATCAATACAACAATTGCAATACAACCCTTGCACTTTGCCTGAGGTAAAACAAAACAAAGGATTTTAAAGAGTTACAAAAGTACTCTTTGGGGCAGGGGACTCCAGATTTGCCTCTCATGGTTGAATCTCTTTGCCACTTAGGTGAGATCATAGCAATCTAGGTCCATAATGGACAAAAATTTATTAAGAGAAATGAGAAAATAGAGCTCGATAAAGTGATGATTAATTCCAAACCAAAGGTAATTTTCTTAGGTACTCTTGTCCATCTTGTGGGATCTTGACACCTGCTCATTATCACAGAAAAAAACATCCTCTGGATCCAGGTGATTCATCACCTCCATCCAAGGGTATGATCTCCCAGTTGGGTATAGGCAAATTCCAAGATCAGATGCATCCTGAGAATCTCAGTTCCTGTACTGTCCCCTAGAAAAGCTGTCTGAGGTTGTGGAATGTTCAAAAACACTGCCTGGGAAAATGATATTCAAACTTGTGATTACATATTCTACTTATTTAAAAAAGAGCATATGCCTCAATATAGGCTTTTGGTTATAAGTTTTATACATGCATTTCTGTATCAACATATGACATTAATGATGAAAACATACATGGAGAAGTGGGAAAATCAATAAACAATAATACCCCTGTGGGGGCAGAAATGAGGTGATGAGCCAGTTGTGGTGGCGTACCTCTGTAATCCCAGCTGTTTGGGAGGCTGAGGCAGGAGGATTGTTAGTTCAAAGCCAGCCTCAACAACTTAGCGAGGCCAGCAATTTAGCAAGACCCTGTTTCAAAATAAAAAATATAAAAAGGGCTGGGGATGTTGTTCAGTGGTTAAGCGCTCCTGGGTTCAATTCCTGGTACAAAAAAAATAAAAGACAGAAAGAAGAGAAAGAAGGTGATGATAGCTCTATATTACAGTACTTTATAAAGCTTCTAGAATTAAAATCCTTTGGGATTGTTACAAGACTAGACAAAACAGACATACCAATGGAACAACAATATGTAATATTCAAAAATTAGCCCATCTTCTTGGAAATTCAGTGTGTGTGTGTGTGTGTGTGTGTGTGTGTGTGTGTGTGTGTGTGTAAATATATGGTAGCATCTGAAATTAGGGAAAATGCTTAATAAATATTCTTAAAATAATGGGGTAGCCACTTGAGGAGAAAATAGACTTGAACCTGTCAGTGTACATGAGAACAAATTCCACGTGGATCAGAGATCTACATGTTTGTAAGCAAATACATAAATAAAACCACATTCCTTCACCTCCCCTGCCAAAGAAAACCAAGACAAAATAAGGCAGGGATGTGTTCCTCTGGACTATATATACCAGAAGAGCATACACATGGGAGAAATAAAACACCAGCTACTTGGAAGTTTCAGAAGGAGGATCGCAAGTTCTAGAGCAGTCTCAGTAACTTAGTTGGTAATATCACAAAACAAAAATAAAAGGGGCTGGGGATGCAGCTCAGTGGTAGAGTTCAATCCCCAGTACCACAAATAAATAAATAAAGCACCAAAAACAAATCAAAAGATAAATGATTAATTGGGAAAAGATATTTGCAATTTAAGCCTCGAAAAATTATTGACACTGATATAAAAGGAGTCCCTAAAAGTTAAAAGACAAACATCAAAAAAATATTTAAATGGCATTAAAATATACCTCAGTTCTCAGAAGAAAAATTTAAATGGTTTTTCAAAGATGAAGCTCTGTTGAATATGATTTAAAATGCAAATTAAACCATCACCAAGAAAGCATCACTTCCTTACTGGATTAACAAAAGCACGGTAACTCATTTGCATTCTCTGTTTTTGAAGCTGTATGGAAACAGATGCTCTTACATCCTGCTGATGGGGCTGTGCAGTGTATAACTGCTAGGCAGGGGAATTCAGTAATAGATAAAGAAATTATTTATCTCCTGTTTGACCCATCAACCTCACTATGGGGAGCCTAGTCTAAATCTGTAGTTGCAAAAATAGGGTATGTCTTATGCATGTTATTTATTTCAAATTAATTATTATAAGAAATATTGAAAACAATCAAATACCCTCAGGAGGGGATTGGCTGAGTAATTAACATGATAGTTTGCAGTGTAACTTTGTAAAGGAACAAGGGTGATCTCCATGCACCTGTATTCCAGGATATTGAGGTCAAGGTGCAAGGCAGTAATGATGAGGCACATGACATTTTGTGTAGGAAAGAAACACTGGAAGTTTAAGTGAAAACTCTCAACAGTGGGTGGAAAGGGCAGTGTTGGGACAGACTTCTCTTACCATAGCTTATTACACAGATTGATGTTGAAAACTTAAATGTTTTACCTCAGAAGATAAAATTCACTAAAACATTTTTCTCTAAATCATTGTATTACAGTATAATACTACAAATCAGTAATTGTATTTTAATGTACTTAGAACTCAAGTTTTTTAGTGTAGAAAAATAGATATATGTATAAAATTTTAAAAATTTAAGTAAAAATCCTGGAACATTATAATTGAATTGGAAATAGCAATATGAACTCATGTTATTGTTTTCCTTTTTAAAGATATCTATCTATCTATCTATCTATCTCTCTATATATATACACACACACACATACATATATGATATGTCTATATGTGTGATATAAGTACCTATCTATGTTAGTCAGCTTTTTGTTGCTGTGACCAACATAGCAGAGAATAATAATAAATAAGAAGAAAAGTTTACTTGGGGATTCTGGTTTCAGTTAATGGTTGGCCAAGTCCATTGCTCTAGGTCTGAGATGAGCTAAGGAAAGCTGCTCAGCTTTTGGAAGCCAAGAAAAATAGAGAGAGGCTGAGGAGCCAGGGACAAAATATAATCCCTAAGAGCACACCCACAGTGACCTACTTCTAGCCACGCCCCACCTGCCTGCAGTTACCAGCCATGGCAGTAATCCTTCAAGTTATTAATCCACCATCTGGATTAACCCACTGATGAGGTTACAGCTCTCATAATGTAACTATTTTTCTTGTACATTTTACCTTAGGGTCTATTGGTTTAAAGAGAAAATAAATAGACCAAAGTGAGCATTATGGCCTGAATGTTTCTATCCTTCAAATTCATATGTTGATACCTAACCCCAGAGCAGTAGTATTAAGAGATGGGTCCTTGGGAGATGATTAGTACTCTTATAAAAGAGGCCTGAGGGAACTTGTTCACTCCTCTGCCACAGAGGACACAGAGAAGGTGCCAACTATCCTCATCTACGAGGGTGGGGCCCTTACCAGACATCACTTCTACTAGCCCCTTGGTTTTGTGAGCAATAAATATCTGTTGTTCATTATCCAGGCTAAGTTTTTTACAATAGTATCAAGGTCTAGAGTATTTGAGGGAAAGGTCCACTCTACATCAGGGGAAAAAAATGTAGCTGATATCCAGTAAATTTAGTAATGGCAATCCTATGTATGTAACCTGGGGTCTTGGAGTTCTACTTGATAACAGGGTTTTGTTTTGTTTTGTTTTTATTTATTTATTTTTTATGTGGTGCTAAGGATCGAACCCAGAGCCTCACATGTATAGGTGAATGTTCTACCGCTGAGCTACAATCTCAACCCATAGTACAGACCTTTCAATGCATTTCTTTTTTAAAGTAACTTTAATATTTTATCCCCCAAATGTAAAAATCCCATGGGATAATGCATGTCCCCTTCAGATACTGATAGCAAGGAAAGGTAAATATAAAAAAAGAGTTGAACATCAAAGAGAGTTGATTATATTCCTAAAAAATTAAAAAAAAAAACCCTTCATCTTACATGGGTTTAATGGATTCAGGTTTGATCAAGCCTTTCTTGTCAATCCTCTGACTCTTTGAAACAACAGAAAGAGAATATTGCATCCTTCTTAAAGGGTCAGGGCATAACCAGCATTTAACATATCAACCCAAGCATATTTCCAAATTAGTCATACTTGCTAAAATATTCACTTAACATTCAAATCCTTGTCATTAATAACAATATCAAGTTCCATGTAGGCATGTTAGGTGATTTAATTTACCATAGTTCCTTTAGCTTTGAAGACTCCCAACGCTAAGAAAACTCTGGTCATGGGGGAAGGAATGGAAGAAATAGAGGCATTTAGCTGCTGAATTAGAAGCAGCCTATAGACCGTGTCAGTGGCAGATACACATTGTCATTCTAGCCATTTATGTCAGAAGCTACTTCCATACTGGAGAACACTTTCCCCAAATACACTATGAATTCATAAGCAAGGGAATGTGGATGTTAATAGAGCAGGAGATTTCACTTGGCCCTCTATTCCATGGCCTCCAGCTTTAGGGTGGAAACAAGACTGCCACACAGCCCTTTAACAGAAACTATATTCAGAGGCCTAATTTTGTATCTTTCTTGCTACTATCATTTCTATGTTCAGCCATTTATCTTTAGTGGTGAGATATCAAAATCTGCTAAGAATTGATGAGAACAGTCAAGACCGTCTTTTTGATTATGTGTTCTAGAGTATTTGAGGAAACTTATTCCTAATTATTAGAAAACAAAAGTACAGCCAGGTGCCATGGCTCATGCCTATAATCCCAGCAACTTGGGAGGCCGAGGAAGAAGGATTGCTAATTTAAAGCTGGCCTCAACAACTTAGCAAGGCTCTAAGCAACTTAGCGAGACCCTATCTTGGTAAATAAAAAAAGGTTGGGAATGTGGCTCAGTGGTAAAGCACCCCTGGGTTCAATTCCCAGTACCAAAAAGAATTTTAAAAGTGCAGTTTTGGAAGTGGGCTATAGGAATACTTTTTTTACAGAGCAAAGTTGTATCACTAAAGACCCTCAAGCTCTAAGAATGCTCTAGAGGAGACGCTGGTCATAGGAAAGGAATGGAAGTGAAGGCCTTTAGCTGCTAAATTAGAAGCAGCCTGAAGCCTGTGTCAGCAGCAGGTGCACACATCATTCCAGTCATTTTGAAAACTCACCATTCTTTTTAGAGGACGGTGGGCTCCCATCTTTTACCTAAAACATTAGTCACATTGTCTCTGACATGGCCACCCAGCCTCAGCCTCCCAAGTTGCTGGGATTATAGGCATGCAGATATATACATGCAGATATCATTAAATAATTTTTTCCCAGTTAGATGCATCAAAATTAGTTAAATTATTCTGAGTTGAAAATGTGATCCTTTGAAATATAGTGACTTATAAGTGTGAAGAATTACATTGAACTTAGATTTAGAGCGGTGAGGAATTAAAAGTCTAGAGAGGTCAGATAGAACACAGCAGAGCTGAAAAGCCTCATAGTATACAACGAAGGTCTTGAATAAATCCTGTGCTTTTCCAATACCTCTTTTATAGTTGTGAGAACACATATGACATAGTATAGATCATAGGTTTTACTTGATAAAAACAACTTTATGGACATGTTACATTAGCTTATATAATGAACATGAATATAGTTTATAAAACAAAACTTTCAAATCTCTGTTCACTCAGGGTGTGGGGGATTAAGTCAAGACTTAAAATATATGCAAAATGATACTTCATTTTTAATTCACTTAATGTGTGGGTTTACTTTGCCAGGTGTTGTAGATTAGAAAAATATAATTATACTATATTTTAAATGCATTTTATATACAAATATAATTTATACTATACTATTAAATATAGTAAAAGTTTATAAATTTGAAGATAAAACATGTTCACTTTTGTTTACAATAGACATTTAATTATCTTGTATTCTGGGTTAAGTGTGATGTAGGTACAAACTTGCATCAAACGATTCCTAACATCACCATGTTCCTGACGCTATCCAATGGAAAGATTGGCTATGTAAAAGATTGCTTGTATTAAAAATAAAGGCTTATTGCCAGGTGTGGTGGTGTACGCCCTGGTGCATACCCACAATCCCAGTGGCTTGAGAGGCTGAGACAGGAGAATTGCAAGTTCAAAGTCAGCCTCAGCAATGAGGAGGTACTAAGCAACTTATTGAGACCCTGTCTCTAAATAAAGTACAAAATAGGGCTGGGGATGTGGCTCAGTAGTCAAGTGCCCCTGAGTTCAATCCCCAGTACCCTCAAAAAATAAATAAATGAAAATAAAAACAAGGCTTATAAAAAGTACCATGTCAGGGGCTTAGGATGTAGCTCAGTGGTAGGACACTTGCCTAGCATGTATGAGGCCCTGGGTTCAATTCCCAGCTCTAGACAGAAAAACGAAAACAAAAACAAACGTTACTATGTCAGATAGAGGAAGGTGTTACTTTTCCTGACACCAGAGTGGGGTGTTGAAGTCATAGGAGTTACCCTGTGAATACATAGAAGTTCACCTTGTGGCAGGGGAGTGTGGAAGGGAGGTGATTACAGGAAGCAAAATGGAGAATGCTCTGTTAACTACATGACTGAGAGCCCTACAGTATGTGACACGAACACAAGGTTTATAGGAGGCAGTGGTGAGAGTGAGGCTGGAAGGACAAGAGCCATCTCTGAAAGGCCGTTTGAAGGAATTGGAAATGTATCCTGAAGGCTAGAGGAAGCTCTAAAGGAAGCTAGATATGATCAGATCGTTTTTTAAGAGGCTAATTCAGGCAAGAGTGAAGAGGGGGAATTGCAGACTTGTCTATGTCTACATTCATCTTTAGCAGTTTCCCTCCTGAATCAAAGGAAGAGGAATCTCTCCTATCTAATGCCAGCCTCTTAACCTGTGCTCATAATCCTGTTCTTCCAGACTCCTGGGGTCCTTTGCTTCCGCAGTTATCCCTTTTCAACTTATCTTCATTACTACTTGTCAAGTTACAGGCTAAAACACACTCAAGTCTACAATTTTACCTGGAGGGGAAAGAAAAGAACCCACCATTTTTCTCTAGTCACATTTCTTGAAACCATGACCTATTTTTATTGTATCCATTTTCCTACTGATCATTCAGCCCACTGCAAACTGCCCCTTTCCCATGCCATTGAAATTGCTGTCAGTGTGTCACTAATAAATTTATTAGTTCTTAAATCCATGGCTTGCTTTCCACCAAAACCTTACTTAAGCTCTCTGGAACAGGAACTATTGTCCACACTGCCTCCTTGGAAGTCTGCCCATCCTTGACTTCCATGACATCCTGCTGCCCTACTTTCTCCAATTGTCTCTTCTCATCCCTCATGATTTCCTTTTAGACTTTTTCTTTCTTATTCTACTCCAGTGTTTCATGCTTAAGATTGTACTTCTTCCTAGAGAGTCGAAGTGCTCTTTCGCATGTTAAAGGTGCTAATAAGTTCTCTCCTATAAGAGAGAACTTTGTTTGACTTGTTAACCCACTGTTTCTCAAACCTTTATCACAAGGGTACTCTCATCTTTCTATAAAATGCTAAAGTCAGTTCCCAGTGTGAGGGAACAGATGCAGGAAAGAGGCATCAAGAGAATGATGTCATAAAAATCACCAAACGTGACAAATCATAAAATGGTATTTATTTTATCAATAATTAATTAATGTTTTTATTAATTTATTACTGTAATTTATTATGATACTTGAATTAGTCAGGGATCTCCAGAAAAATAAAACCAACCAGATGTGTGTATTTGTGTGTTTATTAAATTAACTGATCTGTGTAATTCCATTATGATGCTTGAATTAGTCAGTTTTCCAGAAATCAACAGGATCTGTGTGTTTTTGTGTATATATAAAAACTTATTTTAAGCAATTGGTTTATGTGATTATGGAGGCAGGCAAGTCCAAAATCTGCAGAATGGGCCAGAAGGCTGGAGAGACCCAAGAATTGACAATGCTGCAGTTCAAGTCCAAAAGCCATCTGATGACAGAATTCCCTCTTGCATGAAAGAAAGTCAGTCTTTTTGTCAATTTAGACTCCGTTGATTGGATCAAACCCACTCACATTGGGGGACTCAAAGGCTTTTCTAAGTGTATTAATTTAAATGTTAATCATATCCAAAAATACCCTTACAGAGGAATATACAGAATAATGTTTGCCATATATTTGGGCACAAGTTGATGTAAAATTAACTATCACAATGCTATTTTCAAAACTGTTTTTTGGTAATTTTGGTCATCAAAACTTTAAGCAAGTAAATAATATATTTTTTCTTTTCTCTTTCTTTTTTCTTTTCTCTTTTATTTATTTATTTATTTTATTTTGCATTACTGGAGATTGAATCCAGGGGCCCTGTGGGATGCTCTACCACTGAACCCATTTTAATTTATTTTTATTTTGAGACTGGGTCTCACTAAATTGGTCAGGCTGACCTTGTACTTGTCATCTTCCTGCCTTAGGCTCCTTAGTTGCTGGGATTACAGGTGTGTTCTACCACATTCAGATTAATTTTTTAACATATTCATCTTGTGTTATTAAATTGAGAATATTTTATTAAGTTTATTTTCAATTTTATAATAATAAAGATGTTTTATTTTTTTCTCTTATTTATTTATTTATTTATACCAGTGGTCCTCTTTATGCTTGCATATAGCCCTTGCTGCTCTTCCACTGCAACTTATTTTTTTAAATGAACATGTTTCTTTCTCTTCCTCTCTCCCTGCTCCTCCCTAATCTCTAGGGAATAGGATTACCTTTCTTCCCCATTTTAGGCAGATTTATCTGTCCTTGAGTACTTACCCACCTTTGGAACAAGTAAACTAGACTATTGATACCAAATGAGACCAGAAGACTCAGAAATGACTGTCTCCCAAATTAACAAGTGAATGACAACTCCTACAGAGAACATGTGGAATGTAGCCTTTGAATCACCTCTTTAAAAGCTCCCTGTTCCTGTTGATGGGCAGAATCACAGCCTTTGGGACAGTAGTCCCCTGTGTTTCTCCTTTGCTAGCAAAGCAAAAAAACCTTTTTTCCTTTTTCTCAAAACCATGTCCTCATCACTGGATTGGCATTGGAGACAAGGACCAAGCTTTCAGTAAAATCCTGCTCTTTTAAATATTTAATGTATTCTAAAAATTGGGCCTTTTTCTCATAGCATATACTATACTCATTTCCCGAACATTCCAGGAGGCAGCTCCAAAGATCTCATGGGTTTGAATACATGTAGATATCATTAAACAATTTTTTTTTAATCAGACTCTAACTGACCCTAGAAAGTGCCTGTTTGTGTGAGCATGCAGTTGGGTGTGTTGGGCCAGTTTAAATAAGAGTCAGAGAACTGCCTTTACCAAAAGAAAAAGACAATAATAGCCCCTGGATTTAGAGCATGCAAGAAATCAGTGTAGCTAATTTGAGCAATCTTGCCTGACGATTGCAAATATGACAGTAAAGCAATGCCAAGCCATTGTTTCCATGTTCTGCACTTCAAAATAAATGGTTCTTATTCTTTTGGCTTCCTGAAGACTAATCAAAGGAAACATGAAGCAACAATATGCTGGGAGGTTTCCTTTGGTTTTCAAATTTCTTTTGTAAGCATTCGTGGTCATAGAGTATAATTAATAACACATGTACAAAATGTAAGGTCGAAGATTTTCTGACTCATCATCCAGCAGGAGACTTGAAAAATAAAATCCACACAACTCTTACATTTTGAGGAATGAAGTTTGGTTCAGAGCATGTGTACAGTAGGTCATTGATCCTATGAAATCATAAGTGTTTCAGAGGTTAACTTATGAGACCATGGTCCCCAGAGACCATGTTCTTTATCTAAGCCTGGTGTGTGGTCAAATCTGGGAAGCTGAATACACACATTAATAAGGAGAAGGCTAGGGTTGGGGGGTGTAACTCAGTGGAAGAACACTTGCCTAGAAGGAAATCCCCTACACTACAAAAGATAAATAAAATAAAAAATAAGGAAAGGTCCATGATTATTGCAGACCATGATTATTTGACCAGTAGCACTCTGTGTATGAAAAAAATACCAAAAAAAATCTTATTTTTGCACATTTTGCAAAATGGGTACATATTTCTGGTCCTTCCATCCCACTGCTAGGGCCTTGGGCAATCCCAAGTTTGGTCCCCAAAGCTTAAGCTTCATTAACGTCACGGTCCATTTGTCCCTTTTATGTGCCTGTTCATTACATTTTATAAATATTCTATTTCAGAAAAAGATTGAAAACATTAGCAATGCTATCTGTCTTTGAAAAATGCAAAGATAAATCTAATTTGCAAGTTATGAAGTTAATAAACTGGTGATAGCAGAGAAACCTTTTGACACTTTAATGCTAATTCTCACAAAACATAATTTGTATTCATAACTGCTTCCAAAAAATGAAAACATTTGAAACATTAAACGGTTGCAAATGATTTCTGAAATTCACTCAGTAAAACAGAAGCAAAACCTCAAAGATATAAAGAGATTTTTATAACAATACTAAGTAACTGTGTGGGAGGGTAGAGACAGTTTAGGAGATGGTAGTTATTGTCTCATATGTGCACTTAAGGGATTTTAAAAATGTCAAATAATTGTGGGATAACCCTTTCCCTATTCCCTGGCCCAAGTAGCACCTAAGTAATCTATGTGAGTCTGCTTTTAGGACATTTTGTACAGAGATTACCAGATACTCACAGAATTTCAAACCAGAATTGATGATGCAGATTCTGGTTCTGAAGTCTGGTTTGGAAACTCAGGTTTAGGCAATTTTCTCAGAGCTGATCAAACTCTACAGAAGTGATATGCAATACCAAATTCCAAAAACAACTTATTTGCAACTGTATTAGTGAATTCATTTCTACTGAGAAATATAATTACCAAATGCTGATGACATTCTGGACTTTTAATCTTTAAAAACCAAAGTAGGTATTAGGCAATTACAATTTCATATTAAAAGGCAATGAATAATTTTAATCAATAAAACTCTTAAAGCTCCATGCACCATCTCTCCTACAGAAGTGTACCTGTGACACTTTTCAGACCACCTATGCCATTGGTGCAAAGACACTCGGGCTTGTTATTCTTACCTCTTTGCCATCACACCCTATGTCTGTTCTGATATCTGACCTCTTTAGTGATTCCCTATTTTACACTAATAAAATTATAGGGCCATTCTTTCCTGGCACCTTAATCTTAACAGAGAACCAGTTAGGACATGGAATGATCAACAATTGTAGCTTCTATTGAGTATATGATTCCTATCAGTATCAATTTCTTTTTCTTTTTTTTTTTCTTAGTATCAGGGATTGAACTCAGAGGCATTCAACCACTGAGCCACATCCCCAGCCCTATTTTGTATTTTATTTAGAGACAGTGTCTTACTAGTTGCTTAGCACCTCATCGATGCTGAGATTGGCTTTGAACAGTCGATCCTCCTGCCTCAGCATCCCGAGCCTCTGGGGTTACAGGGGTTACAGGTGTGTGCCAACACACCTGGCTTCACTATCACTTTTGAAAGATGACATTTCTTCATCTTGTCTTGAGAGTCTATTGGATTTCACTGCTGCCATCCAACAAATATCTATAGATGATGTCACTGGTGAACAAATTGTGGTTGGCTGAGATTGTCATTTGTGAAATATCATGAGGAAATTCACAGAATTATAAAATAATTTCCATCATGTCCTGGCGGGTAACACCTGGTAAGAAATTCACAATGACTAAAACATTTGAAGAGATGCCAAGAAACACTTCTTTGAAAATTTGTAGAATTTATTTTACTTTGAGAAATTAACTTATTTATTGCATCTCTTCTAATAGCAAGCACCTGAAAATTTTAATCATACAGTTCCTCAAGGCAAAGGAATGCCCTATTGAATTTACCAAAGCATATAACTTACATAAAAACAGCTGTGTACTCTACTCTGAAACATCAATAGTCCCATTTATACTCAAGTTGTTAAAGACCAGGAAAAGGGGAATGCATACAACTTCATGAAGTAGATGACAAAATTCATGGTTTGTTCAATTTAGCTTGTTCACCATGAATATCCATGAATACTCTCTTTGTTAAATGATAATTTTTAATATACTCCTTGAATATCTTTACCACCCTAAAGCTTGAAAATGGACGTGAAGCCATTCACAGCATTTGTTGTATTTGCTTCTACTTCCTCACCTCACCTTGAGGTTTGAGAGATTCAGAAGACCAAAGAGGCCAACTAACTAAATGCACATCTTAGCCTCTTTGCTTTCTAAATTGTTGCAAGTTTAAAGAGCTTATTTCACTGCTTTCAACTGTCACATCTGTCAACAAAGATATAAACACAGTGGAGTTATATCTTACTTAGATGTTAGGTTCTTAAAGGGAAGTTTTATTCATAGTCAAAAATCACCCTTAAATTCTTTAGGTCTTCATTAACTTACCAGGACATCACCACAAGTCATTAGTTATAAAGCCAAGAGCCTTTTTTCTTTCTCTTAGCACTTTCGCTTGGATTCCCTTTCTCTGAAAATAGAATGTGGATGACTCATGAAGAGGAAGGGCCAGAATGTTTCCTTTGAGAGACTAGAAGGTTATTCTGTCTGTGTTTCTGTCTCTTTTTCCCTTTTTCTTTCTTCTGTATTCCCTAGATCTAGAATAGATGAATAATTGTGAGATAGATGAGTATATTATCTAATTTCTAATTCCTACTTGATTGGATTACTTTCTATCCATACAAATTAGCCACAATAAATTCTGCGTGATATTATTTTGCTAACCCTGTGCAACTATTTATATTCATTAGTATAATAAATGTATATTAGTAATGTACTAATGTATATTTAATGTGAATTGTACTAATCCATATGGCTGTTAACTTTTATTTTTTTAAACTTATGAAATAATTTATGTCCTTAGTTTTATAACTTGACTTTATAGGTGATGCTGTCTGTACTGTACTTATAAAATAAAAGACCTCTATAGCACTTCAATTTTTTGCAATCATGTTTTCAATTAAAAATGTTGCCTTAAGCAATATTTGTATAGTAATTTAAAAGTTATTGTAGTGTAAAGTAAGTATTTATTCTTAGCTAAATCAGATTATCTTAGATGAAAAATAGAAAATGTAAGAATTTTTATTCTTAAAGGGGGCGGGGAGAAACACAAAGGGTTTCATTTGACCAGGAATTATTTGACTTGGAGTGGTTAGCAGTTAAGGACATAATCATCTTTAACTTTAGTTTGTGAACTTCTGCCAGTGACTTTGGAACACATCCATTACTATTAAAGAGGTTTTTGTAGCTAACTTTAAAACAATCACTGACCTCAACCATTGAGCTCACATCATGATTTTTGTTGTTGTTGTTGTTTATTTTCACATTTATTTATTCTAGAAAAGTAAAGGAAAAAAATTGGTTTAAGAAGGCATCCAAACAGATTATTCCTGACATCTGTTGGTGACATATTTATATACAATCCAATATTTTATTTTCATAAGTTTTTAGATACAAGTTTTAAAAAGTAAACTTTAAGGCTCAGAAAACCTATAACAAAGTAGAAATCTTATAAAGCATGTTTTTAATTTTAAGGTTCACAACTTTATGTTTAAATAAGTTCAACATAAGTGATCTTATATGTTACATATTTTTACAAGCAAACCTTAAAGTAAGTAGATTAGAGATAGCAAGGTCACCAGAAAAAGATGCTTAAAAACCACAGAAATAAATATTCAGATACCAAGAAATACTACCCATTTATTGATTTATTTACACTAATCCCCTAGGGGCTGGGGTTGTAGCTCAGTTGCCTAGCATGCTTGATGCCTTGGGTTCAATCCCTAGCAATGCAAAACAAACAAGCAAGCAAGCAGCAACAACAGCAACAAAAAACCTAATTCTCCTCACTAATGGTTGTATATCTAAGAAATGAAATCATTATGTCAAAGAGACATCTGCATTCCTATTAATTGCAGCACTATTAACAACAGCCAAGAAATAGAAACAACCTATGAATAAGTAAAGAAAATGTGGCACATATATATCTTGGAATTCTATTCAGCTATAAAAAAATGAAATCCTGTCAATGACAACAACATGGATCGATCATTATGTTAAGGTGATATAAGCCAGGCATAGAAAGACAAGTACCATGTGTATCACTCACATGTAGAATCTGATGGAAATTGAGAGTTGATCTCACAGAAGTTGAGAATAGGATGGTGGTTCCCAGGGCTGGAGGGAGTCCAGGGATGAGAGGGATGGGAAGAGGTTGATCAATGGGTGCCTAGTAAGTTAGAAAAGAGGAGGAAGTTCTGGTGAGCTGTTGCACAGCAGGGTGGCTATAGATAACAATAATGTAGTGTACATTATAAAAAGCCAGAAGAAATAATTTTAAGAGTTTTTCACTATAAACAATTATACATGTTTGAGAAAACCTATTTTTAACCTGATTCAGAAATATACAATGTATACATATACAGAAACATTGCATGGTACCCTCTTAATATGTAATTTTTAAATGTGTTTGTTAAAATAAGTGTATACCTGAAACAAAAAATCCAATTTCTATTATAATTTTTTGCCTTCATAGCTTCATGTATTCAATTTTTTTTTTTAGTTAGTGTCTGGGACATATATTTTTTCTGTTCAAATATATGCATGTAAAATTTATGAAGGAAAAATTAATTTCCTAAAATCACATTTGATGTTATTTTTCACAGGATTTTTAATGAGTTTTGAAAATTTAAAAAATATTTCTCAAAAGAAGCTTTAACAAGTAGAAAAGTGGAAGTGAGAAAGAGGGAAAAGATTCACTTTCTCATTGATTCCTGGAACACAGCTCCTAAATCTTCTAATCTCACATTTTACTAAAGTTTGCCTCACATGAAGGAAAGCCAAAGTCTGCTGAAGAAAATAAACACTCTCAGTAGGCAGTGTGGTGTTTGGAAAGTTCAAAGACATGACCACGTGGAGTGAACAAAGATGAACTTTTCCTATTTTTGCCTAGATTTCCCCTCAACTGGTTTACAGGGAATATGAGTCTTCATTGTTTTGTCTAAAAAGTGTACTAAAATACTTCAAAAATCACAAGAATAGTCACTCATAATGAGAGCATTTTTGAAGGCACCAATTCAAAAGGGAAAAGAAGCTTTTTCAAAGTGTCTTTTGAACGTTTCACAGAAAAATGGTTTGGAATCGTAATCACTGTCAAAAATATCCAAAAATTTAAGTAGTAAATGTAGGATAATACAACAAGGACATTGAAGTTCCTGCCTTTTCCTCAACCACTTAGGAGAATTCTGGATGACCACCTTTGTTTGGAAGATCCAGACTCTGCCTTTGGACTGTATGAAATAAAATTTGGGGAGGAGAGGAAAACGTTGGGGAAAAAAAGTATTGGGGAGGCATATGGAAGGAGGTTTCAGAGGAATGTGAAAAGAGAAAATGCTCGGTATGTGACTGAATTGTATGGAAAAGTGGGAAAATGGAGATCTGAAAAGATTGTGTGGACTCCTTTCATGGTTCTTAAAAATACAGAAACAAAAGAGTTATTTTGAATTGTTCCTTGGTGGCCCTGACACCTCTACAAGACCGAATCACATCACCCCACTCACTGTTTTATATAGATATGTTTGCGGCTGTCAATAAAAGGGATCAGTTGCATCCCACATTTTTCACATCAACACCAGGGTTATTTCCCTAATGAAGATGTTTACAATTTAGAGATACAAACTCTGACTAGTTAGACAGGGAAGCTAGACATTCAAGTCCTGCAGACTTCTGAGAGTTTTAATGTGCAATTAGATTTTTTTTTTTCTGTGCAGTCTTTTAAGGTAGAAAGAAAGGAATAAAAGAAAACTTCCCTAGCACAGCCTGTGTTCCTTAGGAGTATAAAGCCTAATTTACACGTTAATGTACATGTAGATGAATAAGTCAAAGAAAAGATGCTTTCTCTGTTAGTCAGCTTTTCTTCATTGTGATCAAACTCTCTGACAAGAACAATATAGAGGAGAAAAAGTTTATTTTGGTTCATGGTTCCAGAGATTCAGTCCACGGTTGGCCAAGTCTGTATTGCCCAGGGCTGGAGGGGAAGCAGAACATTATGGTGGAAGAGTGTGGTGGAGGGGAAGCTGCTCTGTCATGGTGCCCAAGAAGCAGAGAGAGAAAGAGGAGGAGGAGGAAGAGGAGGAGGAGGGAGAGGAAGAGGAGGAGGAGGAGGGAAAGGAGGAGGGAAGGAGTGAGGAACGACAGAGAAGATGAACATTTGCAGGACTTGCTCTCAGTGACCCACCTTTTCTATCCATGTCTCACCTTCCTACAGTTACCACTCTTTGATTAGGTCACAGCTCTTGCAATCTAATCATTTCACCTTTGAATATCCCTGAAATAACACAGGAGCTCTTAGGGGACACCTCACATCCAAACCATAACACCATTTAGTATGAAAGATATTTTTTCTCCTTCCCAGAAGTATAATAACTTATCTTTCATAGTTGTGAAATTCTGATTTCATAGGAACTTTCAAAATCTTTGAACTCATAGTTCTTTGCTATCCTTTAGTATATTGGCTTATTTCTATGACTGGTTCTTCAAACCAGCCTAACTAAGCTCAGAACAGTGATTCTTAGCCAATGTCTACAGACATTTTTAGTCGTCATGATTTGGAGATGGTTGGTGCTTCTAGCATTGCGTGGGGAGAAGCTAAGGATGCTGCACAACATCCTGTAGTGCACAGGACAATCTCTTCCAACAAGGGATGATCCAACCTCAAAGGTCAATGGTATCAATATTGAGAAACCCTGCTTCAAAGCCTCCCCTCTGGGAATCCTTTGGTGTCTGGCTTCCCTAGTCACAGCCTCTTATATTCCACCTGTATTGTGCTTCAGTGCGAGTCCTTTGCCTTTGTTATAACCAATTTCCCAGTCTTTCCTTCCTCCGTTAGACCAATATATCTTTCCACGTGGCATCTTTGTTAATTGGCAGTTCTTGTTCATAGTTCAGCTTGGGAGAAACAGGGTGTAGTACAGGTATAATAAAGTAATTAACCATGTGGGTTGTGGGTGCAGACAGGCTGAGTTCAAACTCCAGCTCCACCATGTACTACGCATAGAATCTTGATTAAGTTCTTATTCTCTCTGTGCTTCAGTTTTCACACTTGGGAAAAAAATGTGGATGAAAATGGTACCCAGTCGCAGATAATTCTTGTGAGAACCAAGTGAATTAATACTTGTAAAGTGCTTGGGATGTTGCCTGACATCTAAGTACTTAATAAATGTTGCTATTGTTTTTCTTTCTCAACAGTCTGCCAAGATTCACGTTCTCCAACTCACTTCCTCCTCTCTACTCCAAGTCTGTGGAGAAGATATATTTCAGTCACAATGGTTTCTTGTAAATGTTTTGCATGATCTATGTTTTTTTTTTTTTTTACATTTCTTTCAAGGTCAGGGTTTTAATGTGGCAAGGCAAGAAGTGCCCTGTTTCTCTCTCTCTGGTTTTGGCTATCTGTATCCCTTCCTTGGGGCAAGGAGCAGTTACAAAGGTGGGAGTGAGCAAAGAGAAAAAGGACAATTTTTCAAAACATTATCCTGGTTGATGCACAATTCTCAGTCCATAGATGGAAACTTAGAGTGAATGGATGAGAGGGTGGAGGTATCATGGGCAGTGCCTAAGATTCTGGCCAGAGTGACCATGTAGATTGTGATGCCTCTCACTATAATGAGGTAACCACTGCTCTGAACTTAGGCTTGTTTGAAGAACCTTAGAGTAACCAGTTTTAGAAATAACATTTGGGCTTAAACTGATGAGTTCATCTTTTGCTCACAAGTTTGTGGAAATGGAGATACAGATGTCCAGCAGAAACATGGCAGGAGGGACTCCATGGGAAAAGAGATTGGAGTTGGAGATATAGATGTAGGTATTAATGGTAGAGTCAATGAGAGGATGTAAGATTATATACAAAGGGGATTGTTGAGTCAGAAAAGTGGTTTCTACATGGATGGATGAATGGATGGGTGGGTGGATGAATGGATGGGTGGGTGGACATAGGCTGCATATTAAGATAAATTAAGGACATAAAGACATGAGCTCTTGTTTTCAGTGGGGCTGGTGAGAATGGCTTGTATGTGGAGGGGTGCGAATACATTCATAGGTTTAGCTTTGGGGAATGCTTGAAGTCCAAAACCATAATAAAATGGAAGTGACATGTATAGCTTGATTTTTCTATTTTGATATTTTAAAACCTATATATTATGTATAAATCTATCCCCCAATCTAGGTCATTGTTCTTAAAATGGTATTTCCTTTAAACATTTGAAAACTAATTTTTATACTATTTTAATTATCTTATCTGTTCTAACTTTTCAGATCATAAGGCCTATGGATTATCTGCCCCCAAAGACCATCAAGTTGTCACAGCTATAGAGTACCAAGGTATGGTATTTACCAATTCTTACAGGCTGTAATGTTTAAATGACTCATGAGGGTAACAGGTGATATTATTTTTATATTTGTTGGCATATTCTCTTTCACCCCACACTAATTCTTTTGCCTGAAATATTCCATGCATTTCCACATTTATAACACTTTCTCTACCTCCTCAGTAAAAATTCTGAATCATCAATAAAGGCCAGATGTACATAGAAGGGCTCCTATAACATAAATTATCTGTGACAAAATCTATTTTGTAAAACAGAGAGAGATCTTAAGGAAAATTTTAACCAGTTGAAGAAGGTTAATGGAAGTTAACACCCCAACTAAGTATTTAAGATGACATTAATGTATTCTATCTTGAAGTGCCATTTTCTTATTTATAAATTCGGGGATTAGTATGTATTTTGTTACAGTAAAAAAATACTTAAAGAACTAATAATTACCCCCAAATAGTATATAGAGCCTTTTATAAGTGTACTTCAAATATCGACCATCCTTTTTTTTGACCTTAGGACACAATGAATAATACAAAGAAACCAGAATAACTAATCTTTCTTAAATGCAATGTTTGTTTATGTCAGAGATTGTAAACACTTAAGACACAGGTCCCAAACACCTACTCTCTTGTCTTCAGGAATGTTTTCTTCCTGAAGTTAGAGACAGTTTGAAGGAAAGGGTCAAAGATGAGAGAAGAGACCTGGAACACGAGTTAGTATTTATATGGTGCTTACAGTAGTGTCTAACAAGTTATACGTGCTTGACAAGTAAAAAACATGTTATAAAAACTAGTCCATTATTCAAAAACAACAAACCACTTAGTAACAAGTCACTTAAATAATTTTTAGGCTAATTAAGTCCTTTTAATTCCAATGTTTTACATGACTAAGCTAATAAGACACCCTTTATTGTGAGTTAGTTTTAAGTAAGGAGAAGTGGAAAGAGGAAATTAATGGTTGGAAGTAACTTGGACTCTGGAGTACTTGCAGAAAGATAAATAGGTTGAGTAAGATGCCAAAAAGGAGCCTGGAATGGCCAAAAGAGGGAGCACAGTGAGAGAGGAAAAATGGAGCAGCATGTCCCTGAGGGACAAAGGAAGTGAAGTTCATTTCTGCTATTTCTCACTTTCCTGGGTCCAGCTGGACGCAGTGGCTGTACTTCCCTACCCTCAGGCCCGATGCCCTAATATCTGAATTAGGACGTCAAAGTTACAGTCTTTAATCATCATTACTTAAAAAAAAAAAAAATCATTGCAGCAAAACTCACACAACAAAATCCATCCTTTTTAAAAAAAAATTTTTTTAGTTGTAGTTGGACATAATACCTTTGTTTTATTTATTTATTTTTATGTGGTGCTGAGGATCAAACCCAGCGTCTCGCACATGCTAGGCGAGCACTCTACTGCTGAGCCACAACCCCAGTCCCTAAAATTCATCTTTTTAAAATGAACAATTCAGAAGCCTTTGTATATTCACATTGCTGTGCAGTGCCCCCTCTACCTAGTTCCAGAACATTTCCAACACTCCAAAATGAAATCCTGTGCCCATTTACATTACTTTTTAATGCATGCTTTATTTTAATATAGAAAATCCTTCCATAATTTATTGCAATCAAATGTTAGTCTCAGGGCTGTGGGTGTAAGTGGTAGAGCACATGCTTAGCAGGGCGAGGCCCTGGGTTCAACCCCCAGCACCAAAAGAAAAAAAAAAGTTACTCTCACTCCAAAATAAATATCTTCTATTTTCTTGTTTCACCTCTGCTCCTTCTAATTAAGAATTGCATTTTAATTCTATTTTATATGTGCTCTGATTATTCCAATTTGGCTCTCAATAATGCAAAAATAAATTCCTATTTTCTTTCACCTTTTATGATATTTTATGCAGTGACTTAATTTTACTTAAGATCTGTAATATTTGGTGGTTTGTTTGTATATGTGTCCTACCCATTTTGTTCAGAGTTTTCCTAATCTCTTATTTTCCTAATGTCAAAAGTATGAATTAATTCTTTCTTTTAGTGTAACTATTCTGTATCACTTTCCAGGGCAATACCAAAAGCAGAAAGAACCCGAAACCAGGGCAGATCTGTCAGGCTTATAAATTATGTGAGTGGACTTCTATAGAGGGGATCCAATTCTGAAGCATGTCTTCCCAGAAGTAATTTCTGCTGATTTTTCAGAACTACTCTAGTAGTATCAATTCTTTTTGTGCTATGTAGAATTTGATAATTTTTTTAACATGACCACAGAGAATAGACTCAAAAGGTAGCAATAAATAATCTTAGAAAAAATAAAATTCATAATGATTCTTACTCCTATAAGTAATTATTTTGCTAATTTTTTAAATAAACATTTATCTTGAGCTGGGGTTGTGGCTCAGTGGTAGCGTCCTTGCCTAGCATGCATGAGGCACTGGGTTCGAACCTCAGCACCACATAAAAATAAAGACAATAAAGTCCATCAACAATAAAAAATATTAAATAAATAAATAAATAAATAAATAAACATTTATCTTTTCTTCATCTAAATGAAACAGTAGTTTTGACAATGAAATAAGCGCCTTGATTAAGAAACTTGGCACATTTTTCTGTTTTAATATGTCTTGTATTGAAAAGTGTGATTTATGTTGACATTGTTTTCTTTGCCATCCAAAACAGAGATAACATTTTAGTTCAAATCTGAGAGATTTGTGATGATATAACATGTGGGTTTCTATCATGTCAAGCTTGCAAGTACATTTAAAGAGAAGATCCCCATGTGTGAAAATAATAATGACCATTTATGTACCACATACTATATATAATACACCATGTACACCCAGTATATAACTTCATTATCTCATTTAATCTTTACAACTCTGTGAGATGAGTACTATTATTTTTATTTATTTTATAGTTTTAGAACATTATTTTATAATGTTCAAAAAAATTAAGTAATTTTCTCATCATATATCCAGTATAGGGCAAAGGTTTAATTCCAAAACCTGTGCTATAAAGTACTATATTTTTATGTGACAATAACCCTAAAGCAGAATACCAAAAATTGTCCTGGCCTTGAGTGTTGACTGTTGGCTAAAGAGAGAAAGGAGATTCCATGAGAATTAGCTTTTAGATTAATTTGTATTCATATTCTAGAGTTGCCATAAGAAAATACCACAACCCAGGTGACTTAAAGTAACAGAAACATATTTCCTCTAGGTTCTAGAGGCTAGAAATTCAAAATCAAGGTATTGGCATGGCACCCTAGGGTATAGGCCCTGGCTGTTCCCTGGGCCTACCACAATACATATTCCGTCCATCTTCTATATCATTGATCAGATGTCACCTTGTAAAAGAGGTAAACTTGACTACTCTTTTAAAAAACTGCATCCTTGTCCTTGGCACTCCCAAACTTCCCCAACTCTGCTGTACTCTCTTTTCCCTACAGCACCTCATCACCATCCAACATGCAATAGAATTCACTTGTATAATGTTGCTTTTTTCTGCCTGACTTCTTCTGCTAGGTTGTAAGATCCCAAAGTACAGGGAATCATTGCTCTGTTCACTGATAGAACTCAAAAAGCAATGCTGAGCACATAGTAAGTACTCAACATATTTTGGGCAGATTGCATAGACCTGTTCTCTACATTTTATACAGTCCATGAGAGAGTGGCTGGAATGAAGTCACTGGACTTAGGAAAATCATTGGTGACATTTTCCAACATAAATTTCCTTAGAGGTTTTCCCACAGAGCACTGAGAACATAGAAGGATATGAATTAGGAAGAACTCATCAAAATGCATGTTTTTGTTTTGTTTTTGTGTGTGCGTGTATGTATGTATGTTTGCATGTTTAGTTAAATATAGGAAACAACATGATTGAGTACAACATGATTCCTAAGACATGGGAATAAGACAGTAGAATAGACAAAAAAAAAAAAAAATGAGTGTGGGTGTGTGTTTAATTGCTGGAAAACTCAACAAAATACGGGAAGGAAACCTATCTAAAACTCAAGACTCCGGAAGGTCACCGCCCAGTCTCCTTAATCAACAGAGCAAGAGCTGTGTTTCCTCCGACAGGTCCCTAAGCACACGTTTTGTCTTTGTAGCACAGTTGTAAACACCTCTATAAAATCACATCTCTTTGTGATGTAAAACATGTTTTAGAAACTTTAGGCATCCTTGAAATCAGCTTTTGGTTCTTTTCTTCCTTGTCTTTCTTTTCTCTGCCCTATTTTCTATTTCCTTCTATTTTACTTCTATATTTCTGGCAATGAATATAACTAAAAAAAATGGAAACTACATATAACAGAAAGAAAAAAATCATCATTATATCACACAGAAATCACTACTGGGTTATAATTTTTATATATATGCTTATAGGCTTTTGTCCATATCTATGTGTATATTTTGAATAAAACTTGAGTTAATATCTTTAATGACATTAGATTTGTTTAGCATCAAACTCTGAGACACAGAAAGGATTTTAACCTTTTTTCTTCTAATCAGAGATACTGTGTTTTTAATTTGCCTTGTGGGAGAAAAAACTCCCAGAAATATGAAGTTGGAATTCTAGAAGCTTGGTTGGAACATGCTTGAAAGATGTAACTGGAGGTTTCTTTTTGGCAAGCTGAAACAGTGTGCAGACCAGCACTGGGTTTCCCTGCCCTCAATCATCTCGTTTGGACAGTCAAAGGAGTTGGCTCCTTCAGAAGTTCCAGGAATCGCTTAAAGATGCAACTGCAGTAAATTTCCTGTAATGAAGTCAATTTAACAACACTGGAGTAGTTACACTTGATGCCAAGATCAAGTCTTTTAATAGTTTATCTGAATTGAGGCAGGGTTACAGGCAGCCATTTAGGGGAAAGAATAAACAATTTATTAGAGGGCCATTTGGGTTCATATTAATGTAATTTTTAAGGCATATCCACACAAGGGATCTGATTGAGACTGTGGCTGTAACAGTGGTCCACTTTATGCTTTGAATAAGAGCCCTTGCTGCTCTGTCTCTGTGACTTATTTTTAAAATGGACATGTTTCTTCCTCTGGGTTAGGAATCCCCTGTGTTTCTCCTTTGCTAGTAAAGCAATATAACTTGGTTTTCCTTTTTCTCAAAACTGCGTCCTCATTGTTGGATTGGCATCAGGGACAAGGTCCTAGCTTTCAGTAACAGCCAGTTGGGAGGAACTTCTTTGCGTTTCCCCAACACAGCCTGGGCTGGACTAAGTGCCTTTCTTAGGCACTAGAGGGCAGCGTGCTCTTTCCAAACCCAAAATCTGATATTCATCCCCTTTGGACTGAAATGCCTTTACCTTGTTTGCCTCTTCTACCAGACTGTAGACTCCTCAAAGACTGAAACTGGGGATAAATTGATGAATAATTAATCAGAGCTGCTGTTTGTTAAGTGCTTACTATGTTTGGGTCTGTGTGCTTTGCATATATTATTTCACTTGAAAATTCACGACTCTATAAGGTACTGTCTCATTTTACTGATGGAAACTCAGGCTCAATAACTAGGAAAAGCAGAATAGTGTCAAACAGTTTTGTGAAAGAGTTGTAATGCTTCCAATTCATCTTTGAGCTAAACCAATAGAATACCCATTATTAATGTACTTTTAACTAACTTATTTATGTAACTTATTAATGGGTATCCTATTAGTTTAGCTCAAAAAAAGAAAGAATAAATAGAATGTAAAGTCACAACTTAAGAATGCTTAAAAACTGTTAATTAAGTAAAACATAAATTCGCAGGGATAATTAGAAAACCAGTGTTTTTGTTGTTGGTCCTAGAGGTTATTTTAGCCTGCAAAACCCCAAAGAAGACCATTTCTTCCAGATTAGAGTGGAAGAAACTGGGGCGGAGTGTCTCCTTTGTCTACTATCAACAGGCTCTCCAAGGTAAGATGCTGTGGTCTTGATGAGGTCAGAGCAAGAGAATGCCAAGTACAGCCCAAATCCTTTAAATTACAAATGAGAACAGGACATGACTGATTACTGAAAATGTGTTTTTGTAAGTGTGAAATGAAACCAACAGTGTCTGAGACCCAAAACACAACAGCTATAAAGGACAGGAAGAGAATTTCAGTGAAGGTGAATTCCAGGGGGTTCCTGGACCCTCCATCTCTCAGCTCAGTCCTAGAGGATACAGAATGCAATTGTTCTTCCTGGCCCAGTAGATTAAAAAGGGAAGAAAAAGTAGTATAGCCCTGAGATGGAGGGATCACTGCTCAGTTAATAATACCCTCACCTTTCCTTGAGTTCCTCTGGAAAGCAAGGCCAGAACTGAGAAGCCTAGGGAGTTTGGACGATGGATGGGTAATTACAACCATTAGCAAGTGCTTTTATTTGTTTTACATTTAGTTCTACTCTGTTCTCCTATTGAATATGTGATGTACTTTTAACTAAAAATGGGATAATAATGCATGAAATGCTATGATGTTAATTTGCTTCAAAAGTATCTAGTGGTAGGCTGGGATATTGCTCAGTTGGTAGAGTGCTTGCCTCGCATGCATAAGGCCCTGGTTCGATCCCCAGCACCACAAGAAAAAAAATAAAATACCCAGTGGTTAAGGGAAATATGAATTAAGATAGGCCATGCATCCATTACAGTTAAAGCTGAGGCATGAGTACACTGAGGGTCAATTTCCTCTATTCTGTACTTTTGCATATGCTTGAGTTTTTCCAATATAAAAATTGTTAAAGTTGGAAATACAATTTAACAAGATAATAAACACATTATTATTTTTTAAATGCTATGTATTACTTTAATTTTAAAGAATTAAGTGGAGGGCTGGTGTTCAGATCAGTGGTAGAGCACTTGAAAAGCATTAGTAAGGTCCTAGGTTTGTTCCCCCAACTCTGAGTTGGGGCTGGGGAAGAAAGGTAAAAAGAAAGGAAGAAAAAAAAAAGAAGAAGCAGCAAGAGAGAGAGAGAGAATAACTAAGTGGACAAATGTTTAAGGTTTATAGAAATTTTAAAGTATCCCCTCTAGCCATTTGCAGTTGTGCATACCTGTAATCCCATCTACTTCAGAGACTGAAGCATGGAGGACAAAGCAAACACAAAAAGAACTAGAGATATAGTTTAGTGGTAGAGAATTCCTGGATTCAATCCCCAGCATAAATAAATAAATAAATGTCCTCTCTGGTTCCTATCTCTCAAGATAAAAGACTGTAGGTCCCAGAACTTTGGCAGCACAGCTATCTTCACCTGAATTTTCTACAGTTGCCGATTCTGGTAGTTGCATATTACACAAAATCCTATTTTAATTCTTTATACAATTACTATCAAAATCTAATTAAACGAATCCTTTTAACACATTCCCCTCACCTTTTCTTCTCTGGTTCTATCATGTGACCTACCATAGGTATAGTCACTGTTCTGACCAATTAAACCAGGGTCTCCTGTTTGTTTTGAAAACAGGAATACTTCTGCAAGGGTACTATAAAAGGAATGAGGTTAGTAGGTGTTTGGGTTGAATTCTTTAAAATACAGGAATATCAAATTAATCATTTTTTGAACAATCTAAGAAAATATCCTTCAAAAAAAGGCTTTTTTTTTTTTTTTGTAGTACTACAGATCGAACCCAGGGGTGCTCTACCACAGAGCCACATCCTCAGCTACGTTTTATTATTTGCTTGCTTGTTTTTAATTTTGAGACAGGATCTCACTAAGTTGCCCAGGTTGGGTCTCAAACTTGGGTTTCTCCTGTCTTAGCCTCCTGAGGAGCAGGGACACAAGAGTGTGCCGTCATGCCCAGCTAAATAAAGAAATTTAAAGTAACAGCATGCATGTACAATTTTTAAGGTTTAAAAGTGAACTTGCTGGTAGGAAAATGCGTGTTTTAGTTACTGAATGGAGTGATTTAAGGAGGATGTTGCACAGAAAGTTACTTGCATTATTACTAACATTGTTGTCTTCATTTTCTGAAGGTGATTTTAAAGATCGAGCTGAGATGATAGATTTCAGTATACGAATCAAAAATGTGACAAGAAGTGATGCTGGGAAATATCGTTGTGAAGTTAGTGCCCCATCAGAGCAAGGCCAAAACCTGGAAGAGGATACAGTCACTCTGGAAGTACTAGGTAATATGCATGTGTGTGTGTGACTCTTGTCACCCACTTCCATCCTCATCCCTCCAGCTCTAGGGGCAATGACACTGGTCCACGAACATACTAACATTAACTGGGAGTCACAGCCACTAAAGTTACAGGATCTCAACAAGGTGGTCTGGGCTGTTTTTTCCTAACACCTGGTTGGTTGCTGAAATTTCATTATTATTAACTCATTTATCACAAAACTTCTTTTGGTTTAATAAAGATAATTCCTAAAGTCCTACTCTGTATGTGGGAGCATGTTTCCCATGACTTTTTCAATAGCTCTCAGTATTTGTGCTATTTCTATTACCATCTAAAGTGATATCACATGATATTATGGAAAAGCAACAGAACAAACAAAAAAGTAAATCAAGGGAAGAATTGGAAGTGGTTTGGTAAAGGAACAAAATTAGCTTTTATTTTGCAGCTAATATGTAGTAGGACCTTTCATGAATGTGATTTTATTTAATCTTCACTGACAACCTGATTTTTATAGATGAGGAAATAGAAGTTAAATGATTGCCCAAGTGTCACACAGTTAAATAAATGTCTGGACTAGGATTTGGATTCAGATGGGGTTAACTCCATAGCCAGGATGTTTGATTAGTATGAGAATCACTGGTACACATTATTAGCTCATAACAGTGCTTTGTAGAGGAATAAATCATTGGTGTTAGCATAAGCTACCAAGTAAAGGAAATTAAATAACTCCTTTTCCTTTTTTTAATGTTGCCCAGGTTCCTCCTGAAACACTAGTGATATGCAAGTAGAAAGAAATTTTAATTCAGAAAACCTTGCAGCAGATTCAGTCTGTATATTCATTTTCTACTGCTGTGTAACAAAATATTGCAAACTCAACAGATCAAAAGAACACTCTTTTTTTTTAAGTTCATAGTTCTATAGATCAGAAATCCAGTAACAGGACTGGGTTCTGCTCAAGGTTATCAAAATGCTGAAATCAAAGTGCTGGATGGGCTGAATTTTTGCCTTGAAGCTCTGAGAAAAATCCATTTCCAAACTCATTCTTGGTGTTAGTTAATTTTATTTCCTTGTGGTATAGATCCCCCTCTATGCTAGTTATCAGCTGGGGGCCTCACTCAATTCTTAAGGCCACCTATACTCCTTGCCACTTGGTCCCTTTTGTTTTCAGTGCAGCAAAAGCCTGTTGAATCCTTCTTGTGCTTTACATCTCTGGCTTTCCCTTATGTAACTAGGAAGAGAAAGCTCTCTGACTTTCAAGAGCTTCTGTGATTAGGTCAAAGCCATCTATGAAATCTCTGTATCTTAAAGACCACATATACTTGGGACCTTAGTTACATCTCCAGAATCCCTCCACAGTAGTACCTACATTAGGATTTGACTAAATAACTGAGAGAATGTGTATGTACCCCTAAAGACAGGGATCCTGGGGGACCATCTTAGAATTCTGCCTATTTTAGTTAGTTCTGGGTTTTCCTGGATATTGGGTCACCTAATAAAGTCTGTTTTACTTTCCAAGTTCCAGATATCAGAATAACCCTAATTCCAGGAGTTGGTATTTTCTAACTTGGTCAATTATAGATAGAATAGGATTTTTGTTTGGTACCAGGCCTGAAAAAATACCTTTATATCTGACTTCTTTTGAATATAGTTGGTAATAAACATTAAATCACTGGTGAGGAAAACAGAAGAGATTATTTATCTAAAAATGAATAGTTATTGAATTAGATAACACTTTCTTTTATGACAAATGAGCCCTGAGCTCTGAGTGACTTAACAAAATTAAAGTTTCTTTCTCACATAAGTAAAGCTTAAATGATTGGGGAAGGGGTGGTGGTGTTGCCAATTACTCTACTTCATGAGTAATTACAGACTCAGCTGAATGTAGGTCTGGCATCTTCAGTACATGGCTTTCCAAGGTTAACATGGATGTTGACAACTGCTTGTTAGTGGGATGGGACAAGTTGAGGGAATGAATGGAGAATCATGCAGGGAGTTTTTATAGATCAAGCCTGGAAACAACTATATAACTTTTATCCACACTCCATTGCCTTGAACTCATGCATATGACCCCATCTGGCAGCAAAGGGGCTGACAAATGTGTTCTACTATGTGCCCAAGAAGAAAGGAAATGGATCTGTTAAATAAGTAGCCAGTCTCTATTACAAGTGCTCTGTAAGTACATCTTTACTGGCTATTAAAATCCATGTTTAGCTTTTATGTAACCATTACTGTTTGACTTCATTGTTCAGTGGCTCCAGCAGTACCATCCTGTGAAGTACCCTCTTCTGCTCTGAGTGGAACTGTGGTAGAGCTACGATGTCAAGATAAGGAAGGGATTCCAGCTCCTGAATATACATGGTTTAAGGATGGTAACCGTTTACTAGGAAATCCAAAACTTGGCTCCCAAAGCAGCAACAGCTCATATACAATGAATACAAAATCTGGAACTCTGGTAAGATCATTTCAAATATTGGTCTAATAACCACCTGACATCTGGATAAAAATATTATTAGAACTTAAGATGTTGGAATATGCTAGTCAGCCTTTTGTTTCTGTGACCAGAATATCCAAAAAGAAAACCTTAGAGGAGGAAAAGTTTATTTTGGCTCAGTTTCAGAGGTTGGGTACATGGTTGGTAACTCCATTGCTGTAGGACCAAGGTGAAGCAGAACATCATGGTGGAAGGGCAGTAGTGGAGGAAAGCCACTCAGCTCATGGTATTCAGGAAATGAGGACTGGCGGGGGAGGACAGGCAATGGGAAAATGAGCCCTTCAAGGTGTTCCTCTAGCTACCCACCTCCTCTGTCCATGCCCCACCTGCCTCAGGTGAACTACTGAACTACTACCTAGTTAGTCCATTCAAACTAGGATGGACTGTTTAGGTTACAGCTCTCTCAGTCCAGTCACTTCACCTTCTGTATTAACACAGATACTTTTGGGGAACACCTTATCGCCAAACCATAACACGGAGAATAGAAGACTGATACCATTGCTTGCTAAGTGGAGAGAAGAAAGGGTAGCAGGGAAGATGATGATGGTACCTGTACCAAGAAGTGATGGAAAGAACTGCTATGTGAGACGAGAAGACAGTACAGGGAACCGGGAGTTGAACACACAAGTGACCTGAGGCAGGCAAATACTGCTTTCTGATGATACACCCAGCAGTTCTTTATAGCTACCTTTCTGGCCTGGAAAGTTACTAAAGGCAGTTGCAATATACAACACTAGGGCAATGAACTAAAGCTCACTTGGGGATACCCTGACCCTGGCACTAACCTTGTAAAAACAGTGACCACAGTTAGCCCGTGGTAGGATGTGTGCATCATTAAAATTTTCCATGACTCTAGCTCATCAGCAGTGTCTCTGTAACTTAGTTATCTATTACTTTGTTTAGTCCCCAGATTTTTTGATTGTTTCCTCCTTGAAAAGATTCTAATTGAAAGATCTTTCTAGGGTTCCTGATGAGAATCTATAAGTAATCCCTTAATGCTCATGACATTTAAAATAAAGAGCATTTTTACTTTTTTGTGTGACTTGAGGCTAGTGGTAGGAAAGAAGAAAGGTCATTGAGCTAGGTGAAGTGGCGCACATGGTGGTTCAGCTACTCCGGAAGCTGAGGCAGGAGGATTTCATATTCAAGGCCATCTTGGGTACCTGTCTCAAAATAAAATTTAAAAGTCTGGGAATGTAATTCAGTGATAGAGTGCTTCCTAGCTTGTGCACAGCTCTGGGTTTAATCCCCAAGTACCACCAAAAAGAAAAAAAAAAAAGTCAATGAGCTTGAAATATTTTTCCAATCAAAATAATAATATGTCAATTTTAAAATGTCTAATTTCTAGTAACACAGGATCACTACAAGCACCAATATCAAAATGAAACAAACAAATAAAAGAAAAAAAAAACCTTAAAGGAGAGGTAATAATAACAATTTTGTGAATTTTGAAGACAGCATGTAAAGTGTCTTTCATTCCTTCTACCTAGTAGCATACAATAACATTTAAAAACTAGATCTTCTGATACATAAACCAATTTGATGCAGTAGCTAAATAATAAAGTATATCAGTAGATATGGCCACTGCTTGAAAAAGGCCCTGCTTTGGCCCTTTTAGCAGTCAGCAGGTCCCAGCGATTTTACACTGAGAAACTGGGCAGAAAACCTGTGGTCACACTGTGCTATATTTACATTTCAAATTTGTTTTTTCTCAGAGCAGGTGATAAAAGCCCCACGGCAAGTCTGAAATGATATAGATTCACTTTTCTCAGGGAGCCTGAACCCTTGAAATATCCTATGAGGCCAAAGGAGAGCCCTGGCTTGAACTAGGATGGCCTCTTTTGTGAGAAACAAAGACTCCAGTGTACAGATGCCAGTGACTTCCTTTTATGTACCAGTAATAGGCTGGAAGATCATTTGGGGTTTTAGTCTACCTTATTATTTATCCATTACCATGGCCCTGAGTTTATGGTGAAGATTCTAAAAGGATTCTGGCTTTCTGGGGATGGAGAGATGATTCTGAAAACAGGCCTGGGAAGGCTTTCTGTTCCACCATGTTGAAGTACTCTTAAAAAAAAAAAAAAAAAAAAGGACATAGGAAGTAGGTAAAGAAATGTGAAAAAGGAAAGGTGTTAACCGATCAAAGCCCTGGCTAACTTAGGAAAATATGTTCCAGAAAGATCCAAGACAATGGGGAGGTGCTCCTCAAAGGTTCATGGCTCCCATGGCTGAGGTCAGCAATGACCTCTGCAGTACTGAGCATATGACCAGGAGGGTCCTGAAAGAATAATTCTGAGTACCCCCACACCCTCTGTAGGGGTCCTGGCAAGGTCCTTTAAGGTGTTCAGGACCTCCTTCCCTCCCTCTCCCCTTCCCTTTTTCTTTCCCTCCTTCGCTCCTCCCTTCCCTTCCTTCCTTCCTGTTTGCTTTCAATTCTTTCCAGAAATTCCCCAAGGCTACAAACTCCAAATCATTAAGTCTATCATATAAAGGTCTTACCTTTCAGTTGCTTTGGTAGGAAGTAGAAGGAGCAAGGTCTGGACCTTATCTTTACAGAATTTTCAAGACTTCTGCAATTGTTAGAATTTATAATCCTGTGAACAGCACCATGAAGATTTCCTAGGCCTTGAGCTACTTCCTGGTGGTAACTCTAGCTCTTCAGAGTAAATATTCATTATTTTCTGCTGCAGTGAATTTGCTTTTGAGTTAGAAAGTACATTGACAGAGAGGCCATCATTGGTAAGTGGTGCTTCCCAGGAATTAGAAATGCTACTGTTGGATGATGTAAACTTTTAAAAATGCCCACTGCCTTCCTAAACATACAGCTTTCTTTGTATGACAAAAGAAAGCAAACAGAACAAAAACTTCCTCATATATATTTAAGTCTTCTTCTGTCAAATTAAACAGGAGGTTTAGCTATTTACTCCTTGAAGTTATGGTAGATTTTTGAATCCACAATAAAAATGTAAAGTTTTGAGTCATTAAAAAGGAAAGACTAGCTTAATGATAAATCCAAGGCATGTGGTTGTTAAGAGCCTACTTTGAGATTTGTACTTTTAAAGTATATATTTATTTTTTCCCCTTCCACAAATAGCAATTTAACACTGTTTCCAAGCTCGACAGTGGAGAATACTTCTGTGAAGCTCGAAATTCTGTTGGATATAGCAGGTGTCCTGGGAAACGAATGCAAGTAGGTAAGCATGAGATATTGGAAGAGGAAATGGTTTGCAGTTACAGAGTGCCAGTGGGGGTAGAAGGAGCAAAGGGTAAGAAAGGGTTGAGTTATTTGAGAGATAAGTGGATAGTAAAGTTGAAAATTATCTTGATATAACAAAGAAGCAGAAATGCTATTTTAATCTGTCTTCCAATCAAGCCAAGAATATTCAGCATTATATTTAACAAATGTTTTAATTTTTCAAGTAAATGGTTTTAAAATATACTTTTCTGAGTAATCTTTCAAACAAAAGCTAAGTGTTTTATAAACTGTAAATTGCTGTGGATCCAGGAGTCTGTATGGGAGTTCATTTTACAGCTCTGCCACTTATTAGCTGACTCCTCTTAAGCAAGTTATTCGACCTTTATGCTTCGTTTCCCAAAAATGGAAGTAGTAATATATCTTCTTCACAGTGCTACTATGAAGATTAAAGTACTCCGTGTTTGAAAGTGTTAGAACAGTGCTTGCACACTGTGAGCATTATATAAGTTTCAGCTATGTTAAAGAGTTGTTGATAATTTTTTCTAATTATACATATGGCAGAGTAGTCTCTCTAAAAAGACGTGGAATACCTAAAGACCTACGTTGCTATAAAACATAACTGCCACACATATGCTACATATCACAAAATAACTTTTAATTTTAGCGTTCAATAAATTAGCACTTAATAATCTTTTCTAAGTAATATAAGTTTCAAAACACGTTATTTTTTAAAATTTAATTTTCAATATTTTGACTTAATTCTTCCTTGTAGTAGGAGCCAGTGTTTTGAGGGGCTGGGGTTGTGGCTCAGTGGTAGAATGCTAGTGTGGATGAGGCACTGGGTTCAATCCTCAGCACCACATAAAAATAAATAAATAAAAATAAAGGCACTGTGTCCACCTACAAATAAAAATATATATATTTTTAAAAAAAACAGCCAGTGTTTTGAATATAGTTGTGTGTGATGAAGGGATATGCTAGAACTGGCACCAAAGGGTTAAAGTTCACTCAGGATGGCTGTACCCTAAAACAGAATATTGAGGGTCGGCCTGGTTGCAGAAACTTGTCCTCAACTTTATGGAGCAGAAATTCACTTTTTCAGTGAATATAGATCACTGCAGATATGGGGATGCTCGAATTTAAAAGTTTGTTTACCCGGTTACTGATTTAATTTGTTCATGATTTCTATGCATCTTTTCTTTCTAGGTGTGAGTTAGCTTAAATGTTAAAATTAGTTTGTTTAAAGCTCATTCATTGAGCCTCAGTGTTTCACAACTTTGGTTTATTAATTTTCTTCTTCTGAAATACATATAAATTCATTTTCTTCATGACATACCACTGGTATTTTGTAATGAAAACCAGAATCTGTTAACTCTCTTAAAGAAATTATTTTTGAAGCATAGAAGGAAAATCAAACATGGATTTGCTGATCATTCCCAGACTGGTTTATTGTACAGCTTCCTCCTTGGCCTTTTAGCAGTCTGGTTCCTTTCAGTGAGAATAATAACACCTTCCTTTAATGGTGGCCTTCTTCTTTTTAAAATTCTTTTTTTTTTCAGAGAAAGAATACAAAAATATTTTCAAGAATACAAAAATATTTATTGCTACATTTTCTCTTCACTGAGTTGTATGACTTGCTCAATATCTCACAGAAAATAGCTATTGGATGAAAACAGCTTACCTCTACCTTACTACTCTTCTGTCTTCCATTCCATTGAAGAAAACAACTTAAAGTCCACTGCATGATTTAGCACTTACAGGCTAAGAGGATTTTTTGTCAGAATTTTGCTTTTAAGGTTAATCTTTCATAGATGTCAAATTCATTGCAAACTAAAAGGATTTGTTTTTGTAATAGCCATTAGACTTGAATACTTTGTAGATGTCAAATTTATTGGCTACTATAAAAAATAGTAGGCACAGTTTGGTTCTCAGGAATTCATTTAGCTATTGACTTAATTTTACCTTAATTCTGATTACTGTGATTTTTGGCCCTCTTTTCTGTTTTTTAATCAAGTAAATAGATAGCAGAATTTCATTGACCTTGACCTCTCAGTGGCCAACCAAATATGAACTGAATCTATACCAAGTAATAATTGGTGTTTTTTACTCTGGTCAAATTAGCCTTTTGGAAGATTCATCTATCATGTCTCCTGTTTAGAAAAAAAATTTTTAAGGGCTTGGGGTATAGCTCAGTGGTACAGCACTTGCTTAGCATGCGCGAGGTCTCTTGGGTTTGAGCCACAACATTGGGCAAGGGGTGTAACTCTTTAAGAATCGCTTCTTTAATAAATGCAAAAAAAATGTATTTGAATAACAAGAATGTGGGTCATGAAATTCCTGTAGTCAGGATGGAAAAATGTGATGCAATAATGTTAGGATTTATACATTCCTTGAATCACAATTCCAGGCATACTGGTAAATTGTGGTATATGAAGGAAGGTATCTATAAGTCTGTTACATTGTTAAGGAACAGTTATGTTCATCATTTTAGTAATGATTTGAATAAAGGGTATCTTTGATAAAGTGTCCAATTTGCAGAAGTATTAAGCTTGGAAGTTTAATAATTTAATTATTGGGTAATAGAATCAATCCAGAAAAAAAAACTCATAAGTTTGTAACATGGTAGCAATTCCAAACTTGAGTCCAAAAAAAATCTACTTGTATTAGGATAGAGAAGAGTTAACTTTATAGCAAAGAGAAAAGTGTGTTTGCTTCATTGAGTTTAATTTATTTTAAACTTCATGGGATAACAATTTAGTGTACATATGTATGTGATACACACATACATACAACACAACCAGTCAATTCAAGAAGGAAGGTCTTTCTGACAGTTTTATAGAAGAGCAGTGGCATCTGCTCTCTTGGAGTTTTTCATTATTTGTGAAATTGACACATAGGATGATACAGAAGAATTTAAAGTAAAATTTGTGGCAGAGGAGCCACAATAGAATATTTCAAATCATCCAACTTCAAAGATTGCTTCTATTGTATGCAATGTATGAATATGTAACAACAAACTCATTAAGTACAATTATAATGAACCAATAAAAATATGGAAAAAGATAGTTTCTAACCTGATATTTAACTCTGAATTACTGCATTTCCAAATGAATGCAAAACAGTTTCATACATTCTCTTTCTTGACCACAGGACTTTTTAAAATTTAAGACTCTTGCAAAACTTAGTTCTGTCAACATTTTCAATCAGTTTTGTGCTATGCCTTGGAATTGTTGAACAGGCTTCAAAGTCTTGAAACTATGCTTTTTAGCATAGCTGCAAAGTGGAGTTTGTTGAGTCCTTTCAACTTAATGATGAAGTCTGTCCATCTATGTGATGTGAATTTATGCATGGTATATTTCACTTCCAGATGATCTCAACGTAAGTGGCATCATAGCAGCTGTAGTAGTTGTGGCCTTAGTGATTTCTGTGTGTGGCCTTGGTGTGTGCTATGCTCAGAGAAAAGGCTACTTTTCAAGTAAGTGAATTTCACCCTTCTTTGATACACAATTTCCTTTGGATATAGTCTTCTTATGAGATGCTTTCTTCTAAAAAGTCCTAACAAACTCTGGAGAATATTTTTTTTTCACTGATTTTCTGCTATAGAAGATGCTCAAGGTAATATGCAGGTGGGTTGTGAAGCATCTTGGAGAAAAAAGAACAAAGCAGCCATTTGCAAAATTCTAAGCAACACCATAGCATGTGTGAGTGGTTTCCTTGGAGTGGCATAGTGTAGAGGCAGACATTCAATATAGATTGTGGTATATTTATGTGCATGCTAGACCCTCTTATTTTAAATTAGGAATTGAGTATTTCATTTTTATAAGCAATTTTATTGAAATAAACCAGAGAACTATTTTATCAGTGTTGAACAGTGAAATGTTGAATGTCAAGTTTAGCACAACTGTAGAAGATCATTGTTTAATCAAAACTAGAAACCGACAGTATTGGAGATGCTTCCATACAAGGTTTTTAGTTCAAGTTAAACTTGAAGAAAGTTGTAACTTCAGCACCCATTTGATGATAGAATAGTGGGTGAGATTGAAAAATAATGTTTTATTCTCCTAATATATTTCTTTATTTCCAGTCTTTAAAATCATCTCAAAACTGTAGAACTCCATTAGGTCCTTTGGCAATAGTGTATAAGTTGAATCTTTAAATGGAATAATAAATAAATTCATAGCATGAACAAATATTAGACCCACTATTTTATAAAGAGCATTAATTTTAGAATACGGGTTTAAAAATAATTTATACCAAAATAAAAATTAAATTTAAAAGGAGTTTTAAATAATATTTATAAATAGATATTAAATGTAATATAAACATGGATTCAAGGACATTCCCTATAAATAAGAACAATTGTTCTGTGAACTAATAGTATTATTCTTGTTTATACTGCTTCAATTTAATCCCACATAATGTAATTTTATGAATGGACTCTAACCGAGTCCCCCTGCTGGTCACCAGTGAAAGTACTGCAAATAAGATTACTTATTCAAAATTCTTGTAGTCTGTATTTATACTTGCAATTAATATCTGTATAAGTATTTTTTTTAAATTTCATTGTAGATAGACATAATACTTTTATTTTATTTATTTATATGTGGTGCTGAGGATCTAATCCAGTGCCTCACACATGTGCTCTACCACTGAGCCACAACCCCAGACCCGTATGAGTATTTTTTTTATTTGTTTGTATGAGTATTTTTAATGAGGAGTTGGCAAACAAATTTTTCTTCAAATACTGAATTAATTAATTTGTATATTAAGGGTTATTAGCTAATAATGTCATTCACTTTTTCATCTGGGAGAAAAACTACCTAAGAGAACCATACTCTTGAACTTGTGTTTAGGACAGAAGTTGGCAAATTTTGACCCAGAGACAAATCTGGCCCCCCACCTGATTTTCTGAGGCCCCAAAACTTTTAAAGATAAAATTTTGCAATTATTTAATGATAGGAAACACTAACTTGAATCCTAATTAAGAGAAATGTTATCCCTCATAATGAGTTCTATTCTTCCAACTATTAGGACTTGTATTATAAAACTTTATTATTATACTTTAAATTTAATCAATAAAAATTTGGAAATTTATTTTCTTTCTTGTTTTATAAGTACCTAAATAGTATCCTTACTTTTGCCTCTGGGACAACATAGCCTAAAATATTTGCTGAAAGTTTGCCAACCCTTGATTTAGAAGGTACAAATGTCAGCAAGTGAGGATTGAGATTAAAAAGACATTAAGCAAAACTTGTATTTAAATAAATCTGTCATCCCATATTAATTCTTGCATTAATGATTTATATACTTATTCTTTTTGTAGAAGAAACTTCCTTCCAGTAAGTATATTTTCTTAAAATGCATGCCTCTCCCTATATCCACTGTTATTCTATTATTTATCTGTTTACAGTCAAGAGTGGGATATTGGGTTATTTCTGTAGGTGTATTTCTAGGGAGTTTCTCATATATGTCAAGAATACATTCTGCCTCATGCCTTTTTGTAAATGATGAGTAATTACCAAGAGAAGAATCATGGGCATTAATTGACATTATAAGCATTCCCTTAGTACTATTTTAAAATATATATGCATTTACTGCATTTTGCTAAATTTAAATTTTTCAAATAAAATTTTACTAGGTCATTTTTTACATTTAATTATCTATTTGACAACAATGTTTTAAGGACTGGCAAAATAGTAGTACACAAAACAAGACCAAAAAAGTTCACAAAATACTGCTTAATAGAACTTATATACTAGTAAAGAAAGGCAGAAAGTCAACAAATATGTGTAGTATACAGTATGTCAGATTGTGTTAAGCACTATGGAGAAAAATAAAGCAAGTAAGAGGATAGGGAATGCACAAGGTAGGAATGAAAATTATTTTAAATAGGATAGTCAGGAAGGGCTTCCCTCAAAGGCGATGTCTGAGAAAGACCTTAGGAGATGAGAGAGTAAGTCATGCAGATATCCATGAAAAGAATGTTCATGGCAGGAAACAGAAAGAGCTTGAGTGAGCTAACTTTCCATTACTATAACAAATACCTGGGATAATCAGGTTAAAGACAGAAAATGTTTTGCAAGTTTCAGTCCAAGATCAGTTGACCTGGTTGCTTTTGGGCCTGGGGTGAGGCAGCATGTTGAGGCAGGGGGTATGAGGTTGGACAAGTCTGTTCACTTCATGGGGGCCAGAAAGCAAAAGAGAGGAAGAAGAGGGGACAAAGTTTCCAATATCTCCTTTTTGTGCCTGTCCTCAATGACTAACTGCATCGCACTTGGCCCCACCTCCTAAAGATTCTACCACCTCCCAAGAGCTTTGCATGCTAGGAACCAAGCTTTCTACATATGGACCTTTGGGGGCATCCAGAATCCAAACTGTAGTAGAGCTTAAGACCAAACATGGCTAAAATGTCTAAGGGATATCAAGGAGATCAGGGTGACTTGAACAGAATATGGGAAACAGATAGAAGGAGATGAGTATACAAAAGAGGTCAGATTGTATGGAGACCTTTCCAGGAAGTTTTGAGCAGCTAAATGTTGGTACTTAATTAAAATAGGAAGTCATTGGAGGGCTGTGAGTGGAAGAATAGCATGATCTTACCTAATTCTTCAAAAGTTCCAATTGGCTGCTCTGTTTAGAATAAACCATGAGGTAACAAGGGGTATTACCTCATGACCAGTTAGGAAGCTACTTCAGTACTCAAGGCGAGAGAAAATGGTAGCTGGATTTGGGGAGGGAGGAGGAGAAAGAAAGGGAAGGTACTGGGGAATGAGATTGATCAAATTATGTTAATTGCATTTATGAATATGGCATAATGAATCCTACTATTATGCCTAATAATGTGCCAATTAAAAAAAGAAAGAAAATAGCAGTTGGTACCAAAGAAGCAGTGTTGGAGATGTTGAAAAGTGATAGAATTCTGGATATATGTATGTATATGTGTGTGTGTGTGTGTGTGTGTGTGTGTGTGTGTGTGTGTGTGTGTGTTTAACTATTTGCTGATCTGTTGGATATGGGCTGTGAGAAAAAGAAAGCAATGGAAGGTAGCTTCAAGGTTATGAGAAGGATAGAGTTTCCATTTATGGAAGTTTGGAAGATTTAGGAGGAGTGGCCTTGGAAGTGGTGGTAGGGTAGATGAAGAGGTCTGGAGTATTTGGAATTTTAATACTCAATAAACTTATTAGACTTCCAAGTATAGCTAATCATTAAGTATCTGAATATTCAATTTTGGAGTTTGGGGAAATAGTTTCACTGGAGATGGAAATGTAGGAGTCATTGGTATATGAGATATGAATGAGATCACCAAAGTCCCAGTTTATGTGTGCTTGATTTGTGACTGTCCTTCCTGTACATATGGACATGGCAGTCCCTACTGTGAGTCTAAGGGCTCTCTCCTCTATTCCCAGCTGCCATGGTTTCAGATACACTGTCATCTACATCTTTTGAAGACTTAGCTACCATTGATTTCCTGTTCCCAGATGCCTGGCCCCATCCCTCATAATATCCCAGTACAAATCCAGGGTGAAATCCAAGTTATCAGGACTAGGAGTAGCAAAGGAGGTGAGTTCAGAAGAGCGGGGCAGCCTGAATGTGTAGCCACCACCCACCCCATCCCACCTGACCCCCAGGCAGTTGCAAGGACTTCCACTTTATTGAGAAAGATGAAAATAATTGGAGGGTTTTGAGCCGAGAGATCTCATATTACATAAGCAGTGAAGGAGTTTAATGTTTCCTTGAATTAATGTCTCTACAAAACCAGATAATATTTTGGAAAGGAGTATATTTATATTTTGACACCTTTCCTCCTGATCATTAAGTCTACAGCTTTTAAAATTTATTGGAATTCTACTACAACCCCAGTCACATGTAAATCTTTCTATTAATAAAAGTGAATTTTTGAGATTATAATAATTAAGCTTTCAAAATGCTTAATGTTAATATATTAAGTTACATAGCAATAATTGCACAAAAATCTTTAGTATATTAGCCATGGGCTACATTTAGATGCACAGGGCTTCACTCATGGGTACTTTGTTGCATGGCTTTCTCTGTGTATACTGCTATAAATATAAGAAATTCAGTTATAGTTATTGGCTAAGATAAATATTCATCTTCCTGGTGATAAAATGTATGGAGGTAATGTTAACTAAATGAGGATAGTGTTTCAGAATGGGAGGTGATAATGCAGTAAATCCTGTCTCTTATTTTCCACAAACAGGAAGGGTAGTTCTTCATCTAAAGCCCCTACAATGAGTGAAAATGTGAGTATTTTAAATGTATATTTACAGGACATATGAATAGGGAAGGGAAATGAAGCAGTCATATGGCAGTTGTGAATTTTCACTTTTAATGTACTTTGTATTACTGTCTACTACTGGCATGTAGAAAGATGTAAGTGAACATTAGCTTCCTTCCCCCCACTGGTATAGCATGATAAGGTTGCCCAGCATTTGTAGATCAATTATAGGAAGTGATCTTTATCATATCATTCTTTTTCTCTTATAGTATATTCTATTATCAGTCTGCCTCCTTAAGATCACTAGGCCTGCAGTTTTCAACTCTATTTGATAGATGAGGAGGTTAAGGCTTAAATTCATATGGGATGAAATGGTGGAGCTGGAATCAGGTACCTTGTTTCCTAATGCTTTAAGTAGATCACTCCCAGCAGATCTGTGGTTCTAGGATTTGCCTTTGGTTATTCAAAGGCACTTGGGAAATTTAAGAATATGAAATATCCTCTGCTAGGGCTAAAAGGATTTTAGAAGTCCTAGAAAGACAATAAGGATCTGACTCTGATGGTTTAGAGAACATTATTGCTTACATTTTATAGTTTTTAAGTGACATTAAACTTTCTGGGTTATTTTTTTGAGGAATATAGTGAGGGAAGAGGAGTTTCTAATATTTTTAAGGTCTTAACTCCCGCTTGAAAACCAGAGGGTTCCCAGAATTCCTCAACACTCTAGAGCAGAGATTCTTAGATTTCCTTTCAGTAGAGCTTGGGGTGAGGCATGGACATTAGTATTTTAAATACTGTGAGCCTAATGGACGCTAATATTTAACACTCATTTATTGCTCCATAAAAATTTCACAAATTTAATATAAAACTTTGATTTTTAAAATTCATTTACTCCAGAATCTATTACTGAAATCCCCATATATTTATATATAATTTGCTACACTGAAAGCATATTGTTATTTAATTAGGGAATAAACAATATGTAACTTCATACTCATTCCTATAATTTATGGAACGAAATAATCCCATCCCACCAAACACTGAAAGGCATGTTGTATCTAAGTTGAAAAAAAAGAAAGACTTTTCCTTTTTCCTTTTCTTTCTCTCTGTTGCCAGTCATCATCTCAGAGTTAGTCCTCTTCAGTTCTACCTTATATTCAGCTGGGTTTTTAACCTGACAACTCTGAGCCTCATCACTCTGTGTTGTGCAGGCTGTCGTATACTGCAGGATGTGTAGCAACAGCTCTGGCTTCTGCCCCGCTAGATGCCAGTAGCATACCCCTAAGCAACACTATTTCTAACTTCCAGCCCTGCTTCCTTACTTTCTAGACATAATTTCAAGTACCTTGTCTCCTAGTATTTACTTATTTAAATCCCTATAAAACAGATTTCATTAAATATGTGATGGTTTTTATCTCCATGATTCTTATAGTGGATGTAGTTTGATATTCATAAGGCTTATATGTATTTCCTTAAATATATAGTAGTATATTATATTTAACCTTGATTTGTTTTCTTTTTTTCCCCTAGGATTTCAAGCACACAAAATCCTTCATAATTTAAAAGAATTCTACTTTTAAGATACACCAAAACCACAGTTGTTACAGATATTAAAGTATTATAAAACTCTGCTTTGTCTTAATTTGCAAAGAGGTACATAACAAAATGAAATTGATATTTCATTATGGTTTTTTATGACTTGATTTACCTAAAATTGTTATTTTTAAGCAAATAGTTCTGTCATTATCCAAAATATGATCTGGCTTCTTTTGTCTGGACTAAAGAACAGGAATCAAATTACTTTAAAATATTTTGATATTTGTGAAATGTTAACTAATGTTCTAACTTTTAGAGAAAGTTATTACATCATACTGATTGTGAAGTTAATCCACAAATCAAGCAAATACAACCTGCAGACACCCTGTGTGCAAGAGTGTTATCTAGGAGGTTAAGAAAATACTGATAGATGCAAAAGGATTCTCTGGTCTCATTTCTACCAAAATCCTCTTTATAATATAATCCTTATTCCATTGCTCATGTATCACTAATGTACCCACAAAAGGGAGGCAGTGAGGTTGAGTCTTATACCCAAGGGTTTGCACTTTGTATTTACTTTCATCTCTGAGAACCAAAAGTGACATGAAGAGAAGTAGCTAATGACCAGGGCTCACAGGTGTGCATAGGACTCACCTGGTGTGTGTTATTTATAAATTTTGAGAAGTAAATACAAACCCAAATGGGCTTATTTTATCCTCACTGATGCTTGCTGCTATTTCCTTTCCCTAAGACTCCTTTGAAGAGGCTCCATGACCTTGACATCAAGGCTCAACAATGGAGCCCACATAATTTTTCAGGTATCTTTTGCTGCATGAGTGGTGGCTTCAAATCCCTGTCTCTAAAAATCGTTCATTGAAATTCTGGGCTGGATCAAGTCCTTCACTGTTAAAGCCAACGGGTTGCCAATCCTTTTTATGGCAAGTCAGGGATTAGGAAATAAGTGATTGTCTGGTAAATAAAATATAAGTAAATGAACTCACTACCACTCCCTGCCTCTGGCACCTGCTTGAGTCATAAAAGGCACTTGAGGAATGATGGTTAAAATAAAAAATGGGTCTAACCATCTGTTTTCTGAACTGATTAACCACAAAAATCTCCAACTAGTGTTAGAATATGAAAATTCCAACAGGTCACTTAATAGTAAGAGCAATTAATCTGTGTAAAAAAAAAAGGCAGTATCTTTTAGAACTGCTTTTGATTATTTAATCCATATTAAAAACAAAATATGGCTACAGCATATCCTGTTATTCCAGGAAAATCTAGATGAAAAGTTGATTCATGACCTTTGACAACTTTGGCCACCATTAAGTCATTTTCAGAGGAATCTGCTCTTTTCACCCAGTAGCAAAGCAGAGCCCCAGCTTTCACTGAGCAAATGGATTAAGCACTCACCGAATGCCTGCTGTAGACCTGGACACCAGGTCACTGGGAAGATGCCTTTTGTCAGCCTGCTCCCTTTGGCTTGTCTGTGGCATTAGATGCTCCTCACTAGAGTCCTTTCTGGTTTCTATAACATGTTCTGCCCCAAAATCAAATTATCACTATTAGAGATTAGCAAACTTTCTGTAAAGGGCAAGATAGTAGATATTTTAAACCATATGGCTCCTGCTACAACTACTAGACTCTGCCATTGTCACCCAACAGCAGCCACAAAAATGAGCATGTCTGCAACCCAATAGAAATGTAGCAAGCACAAACAGGATTTGGCCCACAGGCATAGTTTCCCAACTCCTGGTGGCAACCGATGGAAAACACCTATCTATAAATTTTTCTAAATGCTGCTTTAATTTAAATAACACAAATTCATATTATAAGAGGAAACTTAAGTAGTGCCTTAACTTCACTAAATAGAGGAAAAGCTTCTTTTTTTAAGCTATTAAAGGCTAGATATCAAACGATTCACTTTATGCAGTATAAACATCTAACAGTCTTTGTGCCAAATATATCTTGTACAGTATCTTAAAATATTGTATACAGCTAAGTCAAAATCATTATGTAAAAATGGTTTCTTCTACACATAGGATATAGTGTGAGCACTAATTTTCTAATTATTAAAAAGTTGTCTATCTGTGGAACACTGGTATCTGGGCTGTTTCCGTGTGTGTGTGTGTGTGTGTGTGTGTGTGTGTGGTGTTGTTGTTTTGTGAACTTGAACACAAACAACTGGTAGAATCCCATTGTAATTCTTAGAATTTTATTTATTTTCATGCAGTGATATTGTATTGTATGAAGATTGAGGCTCTAGAATCAATAATAGTTTGTTTTATTTTAATATTGTTGCTGTTGTAACTAGATTCACTTTATTTTTAGTTGGGGGTTTAACCTAACTAAATCTAGAACGATGGGTTGTTTTTCCATACAACTTTACAAAGAACTTCCTTCAGTCCACAGCTGGTTTTGTTTGATTAAAGTCTATATTAATAAAAATAGCTGAACTTAAACGTTTTAGCTCCAGTTAACAGTGCAAGGGAAGAGTCACCCATCTATTGTTCAACAAAACCCAGGAAACTACACCCTCTCACCATCTGTAACTGCAAGGCTAGCTCTTCAGCTGCTTATGATTAGAATCTCATCTCTCAGTTTGGTTGCTTGCCAGAATCTCATATGTTGGGGGGGCGGTCCCTGAAAATAAGGAAAAACTTATTTATTGAACACTTTATATATTATACAGAGCTGGGGGTGGATAGGGGTGAGTGTGTGTAAAGCTTCATTCCTCTCAAAGATAGTATAATGTGGCCAATGTCATCATTTTATAGACCAGGAAACCAACTCATAGTTGGTGTCTTGCCAGGTTCAGAGCTGGTAAGTATTTGGGTGTTTGTGAACCCAGACCTATCCGATCCACGATGTTTCATACACCATCACCCTCCCCACTCCCCCCCCCTCAGAATTCCTTCCTTTTAAATTCTCCTGATTTTCTGTCACATTTTTTTTTCATCTTCATCTTCCTTAATCTCTGGCTTCACAAATTTGTAATGCCTTTCTGTCTTCCCTTTCTCTCCTACTAGTCTAAATGTAGTGGTAGGGCACTGCATGCTCATCCTCTCTCTCCTTTCCCCTTACCCTCCAGGTTACCAAATCTATAATCTTTTTTTTTTTTAATACTAATGCTAACCATGAAGAATGCATTTAAGTTCTATTTTACCACCACCATCCTATCTCTAAATTTCTCCATGAAACCTCCCATTTATTCACTGATCCCATCATTAATTGGCTTGAATTTTGTCACTACTTAACCAATCCTATTATCTCATGTTTTTGTTATTATCTCACTTTTTGATTTCTGAGCCTTTCTTCCCTCAAGTAACTGTTTTAGTTACATTTTAATTTCTCCAATTCTACAGCCACCTTTTCCCTGTCTCCCTTCCCTTACACCATCTGTCAGTTGCTGTTTACTGTACTAAATAATTTCAGTTCCCTTCTCCCTCTTTTCCTTTCTGCTAGCTAAAAAACCTTTACTCTTTCTTTACTATCTATCACTAATGTCTAAATTCCATGGCCTGGAATTAAAGGTTCCCCTTGCACCCTACACATTTATATCATGTTGAAACAACCTACCCATTTAGCCATGTGTTCCACTATCCTCTTTAATTGCCTTATACATTTGTCAAACTCAGCTATGGTCATTTTATGTTAACAACTATCCCCCCATACATTTATTTATAATATTCCTTTCACATGGAATGCTGATTCTCCTAATCATAAGATTTACAAATTCCTTCAAACTTAAAATTTTAATTTTTTATCTTGTCGCTTGTTCTACAAGTTTTCAGAACACAATTGGTAGTAATAACTGGTAAAGAGATTCAAGGTAAACTAAGCTTTCATTTGTTGGTACTTTCTAATATTTATTTGATTTTTAATATTTGTCATACTTTTACCTGACCAAGTTTGGGGAAAAAATTTACAAACTAAGACATACTATAGTATGAAATGTCTCCATGCTTTCTGTTAAGAAAATGTTATCAAAACGCGTGAAAAATGTATCAACAACAAAAATTTAAGACTGAAGGCAGACTCTTTTAAAGCTAAATTTTATCACCTATTTTCTACTTTGTACTATTTTTAAGGCTACTTAAAGGTATTATAAAAATTGGGCTGGGAACATAGCTCAGTAGAACTCTTGCCTAGCATGTATGAAGCCCAGAACCATACACACATACACAAAGATAACCATTAAGTAGATTTTTTAAAATCTGTAGCTGAACTCCTATAGTTGCCCTTGCTTTTTAATTTTTCACTCCTTTTTTTTTTTTCCTTATTTTTAGTATTGGGTCTTGAACCCAGGAGCATTGTACCACTGAGCCAGATGTTTTTTTTTTTTTTTTTTTTTTGAAACAGCGTTTTACCAAGTTGCTGAGGCTGGACCCAAATTTGGCAATCCTCCTGCTTCAGCTTCCCAAGTGGCTGGGAAAAAATTTGGATGTGCTCAATGCCCGGCTCCTAGCAGTACCCCTTCCATTTCTGAGACTAGGTCTAAGTTGCCCATACTGGCCTTGATTTTGTCATCCTCCTATTCAGGCTCCCAGGTAGCCAGGGATACAGGGGTGTACCATTGTATTGGGCCAATCATTCTTAAATTCACTTTACCATTGAATGATATGAAGATAAAAGAACCTTATTTTTCTAAGTCTTAGGGTAATATACAGCACAGAGATGAGGTTTTATAAAGACAGATACGAATTTAACTGGGACTTTTTCTTTTGTTTAGAGGCTGAGGACAAATTTCCAGCTCTCTAAAGAAAATGAATACAATGCATATGAAAATCTTCTTTGCTATTCATGAGAACAGTGCTACTTTGAAGTAACCGCCCCAGGCCACTTTCCCTTTAATCCTTTTTTTTTTTTTTTTTAAAGAGAGACACAGAGAGAGAATTTTAATATTTATTTCTTTAGCTTTCAGCGGACACAACATTTATTGTATGTGGTGCTGAGGATTGAACCCGGGCCGAACGCATGCCAGGCGAGCACGCTACCGCTTGAGCCACATCCCCAACCCCATCCCTTTAATCCTTAACCCACCATGAAGTACACATAAACTGAAGTGTTGTGTATGAATGGATTAGGAAGGGGAAGTTGTGAGGGAAGAGAAAACAAAGTGATGTAGACAAAAAATGAATTGTCTAAATTGTTTCAGAATGAATGAAAGTTAGGAGGGGAACTATACAACAACATGCCTCCAAGGAGAGAATTACTTGCAAAAACTGAAGGTGCCTGCCAAGGATACAGTAGCTATTTGAGCAAGGTGAAAGAGAGTTGGGGAAAAAACGTGGAGGAGGGTGCAGCACCTATTTTCCTAGGTAAAAACCTGAGTTTTCCTGCATCACTGGAAGCAGGTGGCCTTAAGCCTTCTTGCCAATGTCTCACCTAAAGAAAACATTTGAAATTAGAGATTGAATTTACCATTAGAGTGAAGCTGAGGAGAATTTGAAAGAGATTACCACTGAAGGTAATCCATACAATTGAGGAGACTTTCTAGCTCAAAGGGTAACCCAAGAATTCATAAATACACTTTACCAGAGAACAAGCACTGGGAAACCTTCAACGCCAGGGACAGCAACAATCTGAGGAACAACAGTAGCAAAAAACATACCAAAAAAAAAAAAAAAGAGAAAAAGAAAAAGCCCTAAGTGGTTTAAGTAAAATCATCTAGAACACTACAACAGACAATTTTGGTCACTCTTAAAGGTAGCAATAGATGAGGTACACAAAGCGCCCTTCCAAGTTCTCCCTAATTTTCCTCATCACAAATTTCCTCTTGGAACTCAGACTGGATTAGGTCCCGTTCTAACACTTTCATTTTAACTTAATAACCTATAAAGGCCCTATCTCCAAATATAATCACATTCTGAGAGTACTGGGTATTGAACTTTGGCAAAAGAATTTTGAGGGACTACAATTTAGTCCGTAACATTAGGCAAGGGGGAACACATCTTAAATGGCTAGATGCCTGGATGAGAGCCTTTGCTATAAACATAAAAGGCAGTTTGTCTACCTTGGTCTGCAGAATGAGTGCCTGGCAGGCTGAAGTTTGCAGAGCTGGGGCAGCTTCACTGGAAAGAAAATGGGTCCTAGGGGAGCTGAAACCTTGACCTACACATCACCATGACAGAGGCTCACAGGGAAGACAGGGAACTCTTGCCAAACCAAAATTTAACTATAACAATACAGCCCTGTAATGTAGGGAATGGGAGTGGGGTGATTCACAAACAAAATCCTATTTCTATAATGAAAGACAGATTGGGATGTTCAAGAAAACAAGACAGATAAAAAACATACGTATAAGACAAATAGATGTGAAATCATAAAAAGTAAAATTCAACTAAAATACATGGAGACAAGAAGCAGCAAAACAGAATCAATTAGTTCTCTACTTTGAATGGCATTTGCATAATTGACCCAAGGGGCAGCTTGGAAGCAACACAGATGGGGAAAGTAGTGCTGTTTCCTGGGAGGTTGGAGAAAGTCCCTGAGCATTCCTCAAATACACACACACACAGTGTGTGTATATATACTTATTACTTTGTCCCCCTCTGCAAGGTTATACCTAGTCTCTCACACCTGCTAGGCAAGCACACTACCACTGAGTGGCATCACCAGTTCTCAATTACTTTTAAATAGTTGCATCATTAAACATCAGCTGATTTCAATGCCTACGATTACTTAAATAAATGTAGTTAAACCGATCTGTCATTGCTTATCTGCATATATAAAAAAATGGACTCTTCTTCCTACTACTTTACCCTTCCTAATTCCTTCTCCACACATGAATCATACTTATACCATTAAGAAACATTTATAGATCTTCCATAAAAGATGTTCCTCAGATTTGACCCCAGCTATGGTGACATGGTAAAACTATTTCCCTTTCAAGTTATCTACAACTCATAAGTGTTGATAAGAAAGAAAATATTTAAAGGTTTTTTTAAAGAAAATATTTAAAGGTTTATATTGACATGTTGGAGATATTATCAGATCTAAAATGTCATGATGATTTTTTCTTTTTAAAATAAAAAAACTTCCTTGAGAGTTGTCTAGGGTTACTGAAATTTTAGCAGTACCCTACTGCCACTAATCTAGGATGTAATTGCTAGATCTTTCATTTCTTGGTCAAAAAAACACCATATAATCTTTTTTGTGCTGAGGGTCAAACCCAGGGTCTTAGCACATGCTAGGCAAATGCTCTACCACTGAGCTATAGCCCCAGCCCCTAATCTTTTAAAGTAAACTCTGTTTTGAAGCATTCCTCCCTCTTTGTCACCAACCTTTCCCTTTTCAATCTATAGGAGCTATAAAGGACTCTGATCTGCAAACAAGTCTGGACTTTGAGTCTATAGAAGTTAAAAGCACAATAGATGGTCCTACTTAAATCTAAAATTACTCTTGAGTTTCCTGAAAAATCTATGACAAATGATTTATAAACCATTTTTTGAACGTTTTAGGAAAGGGTGTATCATTCCCTGAGGGAAGTAAGTCCATACCACTGAAAAGATTCCTCCTCTGCACTCTGAAAAGAGCCTGGCAGGGATCTGGGCAAGCTGTATCCAAAATCTCCAAAATCTCCATCTGCTTCATTACAGTCAAACGAAAGGATTTAAAAACAACCCCAAGACACAGAATTCAATACACTCAAACACACATTCAACATCAGCAGATAATTTATTTGCAATCAGAATTAAAACAACACTTGATAGTTGTGAAATTTTGTTTATTTTGAAACTTTTAATTAGCTGTACAATTAATTCATAACGAATTACCAGATTCATTTTACATTTCTTCAGGATTGGGGTTTTTCGATGGCTTCAAATTTGGGATCTAAATAAGAAGAGGAGAAAAAAAAGGTTCAAACTTAGCCATACTAGAATAAAATGCATCCAGAATGTTTGAAGGTTTAATTCATCAATCTTCAGATTTTTTTTTTTAAGTGAACATCTGTCTTTATTTTCCAATCTATATTTTGTGGTACTCAGAATTAAATAACAGGATCTTATGCATGCTAGGCTAGTGTTCTATCACTGAGCTATATCCACAGCCCTTCCTAAATTTAATTTAGTTTTATTTTGAGGCAGTTCTCAGTAAGTTGCTCAGGCTGGCTTCAAATTTGCAATCCTCCTGCCTCAGCTTTTCCAGTCACTGGGATTATAGGTGTGCACCACAATACCCAACTTGAACATCTGTTTTTAAAATCTACACAGAAATTTAACAATAGTTAAACATTTATTTAACACTTTCTATGAATGAGGCTATTAACTGACTTCATGTATGTCATTTGACTACAACTACTGTGTATAGAGGAAGATACTATCATTCTCCTCAAATATAAGATGAGGACAACAGGTTCCAGTGAACTGTCCAAAACCACACAGTCAGTAAGCAATACTGTTAGGATTCAAGATCAAACAGTTTGATTTCAGAACCTCATTGCTTAAATTGTATGTTATGCCAGGTGTAGTGGCACATGCCTGTAATCCTAGTGGCTTATAAGGCTGAGGCAGGAGGATCACAAGTTCAAGGCCAGCCTCAGCAATTTATCGAGTCCCTAACCAACTTAGGGAGACTCTGTCTCAAAATAAAAAATAAAAAGCACCGGGAATGGGCTCATTGATTAAGCCCCCTCCCGGGTTCAATCCCTGGTACCAATAAATAAACAAACAAACAAACTGTGTTTTATGATCTCCTACACTAGCAGCAGACACTGGTCGAAGAGCTCCCATGAGTTTATTTGGTCCTAAATAAATTCACATGTCATTGTCATTTAATCCTCTAAATACCTCCCCTGCACAAAAAGAAAGTGTAAATATTCTCCACTTATAATAGTTTCCTGTGAGAATGAATCTGCGACCAAAGAGACTTACCTTCAAATTTGAAGTTAGGGAATGTGTTCATGTCCACTTTACCATACATTTGCTTAAGCCTAAAAAGTTCTCTCTCCAAATCTTGTTGATATTCTGGGCCAGTATCAACAGGTCCTCCAGATGCTCTGTTGTGTAAATGAACAAAAAACCTAACTGTATGACCCACTTTAAAAAACAAAAATTATTCTTCACCATCAAGTTCTAATAGACCTTGTAATGGTATTCATAGAGGGAAAGTAGGAAAAAAAAAAAACAAGTATTTCCACTTATATTTCAATTCAAACTATTTTAATATGATGAGGTTTCAAATAAAATGAGGTAATATCAAACAAACAAATCTCTTAACACTCAAAGTCTGTGTCAAAGATCCTTATTAAGTTAGAATTCTTCAGAGTCTAACTTGCAATAAAATGTCTGTAGGCTCTGGAGTCAATGACTGGTTCCAGGCTATGCATGCATGGTGGCACAGCCTGTAAATCTAGTGGTTCAGGAAGCTCAGACAGGAGGATCACAAGTTCAAGGCCAGCCTCAGCAACTTAGTGAGGCCTTGAACAACTTAGCAAGACCCTGTCTCAAAATATAAAATAAAAAAAAGGGCTGGGGATGTTGCTCACTGCTTAAGCACTCCTTGGTTCAATTCCCAATACCAAAAACATAATAAAATAAAACTAGACTGGTTCCATTTGAATGTCATCTTTCCCATTCAGTAAATGCATAAACCAGAGCAAGGCAGGAAGCATTCTAAATGTTAAGTTTCAACATAAGAATGAAGGTCCTACGAAACAGGGACTTAAGAAAATTAAAGAGATAATGGACATAGCAAGCATGCAATAAGTGTTATGTATTATCATCTGCTTTATATCAGCCATCACAAACTTTAAAAAGATCTTGTGGCTAGGTCAGACATGGTGGCACACTCTTGAAATCCCAGTGGCTCAGGAGGCTGAAGCAGGAGGATCTTGAGTTCAAAGCCAACCCCAGTAACTTAGCAAGTCTTTAGCAACTTAGCAAGATCCTGACTCAAAAAAAAAGGGCTGGGGAGTAGGTTAGTGGTTAAGTGCCCCTGGATTCAATCCTTAGTACCAAAAAATAAAAAAGATTTTTTTTTTAAATTAAAAGATCTTAAGGTTAGAAGTATAGCTCTGTAATAGAGCACATGCTTATCATGTGAGAGTTCCAGGGTTCAATCCCCAGCATCTAAAATTTTTAAATAAAAAGAAAAGATCTTGGGAATTTTCTCTCTACAATAATGTTCTATCAAAGAAGCAAACTGTTTCAAACCCTCAGCAATTCTGCCATTAGAAGAAAAAGATGACATATTTATAAAAATTTATATTGTCAGGTAGTTAAATAATAAGCTTTGAAGACACATTTAACAAAAAGCCAGTCAAATTTAGAAAAGATCACCTATACTAAGCTAATCATGGGAAATTTAACAAAGGTGGTATTTGAGATAAATCATGAATTTAGGGCTAGATTTTAATTCAAGACCTTCTAAAACTGAAAAAGCAAGAAAATGGAGGTGGCAAAGCACTGGTTAAATGAGGGGACACTGAGCAGTCTAGATGGAAAATCCAGCAGAACCCAGTTCATGTGAGGCCTGGAACACTAAGCCTGGTGATTTGCATTTTATTTGCTAAGCAATAAAATGAGAAAAAAATAGAGTTGGGCTTTGGGAAAATGAGTATAGCACCATGGATGAGCAGCAGAAGCAAATATGTCTAATTTATTCTTTGAACAAAATTTTCTGTTTGTCATAAGTGTTACTACCTGCCTACTAATGGATATGATAAACAAAAAAAAAATTTTTTTAGAGAGAGAGAGAGAGAGAAAAAGAGAGAGAGAGAGAGAATTTTTTAATATTTATTTTTTAGTTTTCGGTGGACAAAACAACTTTCTTTGTATGTGGTGCTGAGGATAGAACCCAGGCTGCACACATGCCAGGCCAGTGCGCTACCGCTTGAGCCACATCCCAAGCCCCGATAAACAAAAAATTTACAAAAATTCTTTTAAGGGTAATATTTTCCCACATGCCCTTATCAAAGCATTGGTAAATCTGTTAAAAGATCTTACACAAAGACATATAGACAACTCCAACTTAAGAACCCAATAATGATGTTCCTTCTAATGGACCCAATTTTCTTTTCAGTCAGCACTGTTCAATAGAACTTCCTGTAATATCCACATATATCTGAACAGATATTGATCATTAGGAAAGATATTATGTAATTTTCTTTAAGAATGCTGGGTGGGGATCAAACCCAGGGCCTCATGCATGCTAGGAAAATGCTTTAGCACTGAGCTAGACTCCTAGCCTGAGCACAAGAAATATGGATAAGATGACTGAAGAACTGAATTTTTATTTATACTTACCTGCAATGAATTAGAATTTTAATAGTCCCACATGATAATGGCTGCCAAAACAAATAGCACAATTCTAAATAGAGCCTTCAATCAAGACTTTCAATGTTCACCTTCAGGCTATTCATAAGATTCTCAAGAGGGATGAATGACCCCAAACACTGTCCTCAAAGAAAGAATAAAAGATCTCTCCCAAGAAGCCTTTCAAATGCCTCAAGATGGAAAGGAGGATTTCTTCCTATGAACTTTCCAAACACAGAATATGTCACTTCCTAAGCACCTAACCATTTACCTTTTGTTGTATTTACTTGTCTAAAAGTTTCTTATCCTAATTAAAGAATATTTTAAAAATGCAGTATTACCCACCAGAGTTAAAATAACCCTGTACTTTGCAAACAGTAGACAACTAAATGAGAGAAATGGAACTATAAATTGATATTTTTCCTAAGATTTGAAAAATGGCTGATGATGGCTAAAGTGCATATCTAAAACTGTGTGGTTTTGTAATCAAACTTTTCTTGGACTTTTTTTAATGTCATTTTAGTCTTTTGTCCTTTGACATTCCCAGAGCTATATGACTATGAAAATCAGAATAATTCTCTGACACAAGAATCAGAATACTTTGTTTTCTTTCAATTAGGCTAATCAATGTCGAAGGGACTTGCTTTCCTCAAGGATAGCTGCTAAATGATTTATAAGATTCTACATACTTCTGAGTTGACTCAGTTCATAATAATGACATTACAGTAAGAATATATTTTAAATGACAATAGATTTAATGGATTTCTTCCTGGGATTCCTTATAAAGAAGACAGAGTTTGTGACTCAAATCATAAAACTTTGATCTACTTACTGTCTCTTTGTTTTATATTCTCTAATCTTGTCCACGAAGAGTTTCTGTATGGGATCAAGATCCTTATTAAATGCCACTGCTGTAACACCAATGTTCCTCTTCAAATGGACAGAGACTGCAGACCGAATGACAGAGGAGAACTTGAAGAGCCTCTGAAGAACCATGGTGATTCTATGGTACTAAAAACAAGCATTGGAATGTTAATGCATTTCTTGCAAAACACTTCTAAATATATCACATGGGGGTGGGTGTTTAATCCTGCTAATTGTTACAGAACTCAGTCTAAAACTAACCATAGTCCCCCCCCTTCCCCTCTCAATTCACACTGCAAGATTTTTGCTTCTTACTAAAAGGCTCTAGGACCTAGGAACAGTTAGGAATTCAAGCATGAGGCTCCACCAGCATTACAGCAGAAAGTACAAAATCTGGGATGGGATTTTTTTTCTAACTTAGCCTTGGACCAGAGGAAATAATAGAAGCAGGCTATTAAAACACTACCTACCACCAGCAGGAAAAGAAAACCTGCTCCCAAATGAATGGGCTAGGTTTCTCCAATTCCTCAAAAGGCCAAAATAGAACTAGGCAGAGACTGTAGACAGCTGCTGTAGCTAGGGACAACAGCGGGAAATTCATGCTTCACAGACCCACAGGGAAAGAAACTGCTTTGCTTATGATAACTGTAGGTTTCTAGTCATTTAAAAACACTGTAACAACCAAATCAACATCCAAAAGAAAGAGGAGGGGGGAAAAAAAACCAACCAGCACAAGTAAGCCCTGTAACAACAGAAGGTAAGATAAGACAGCATGACCTAATCAGTGAAACAAAATTTGCAAAGGAGATGAAAGTCTGATCTTTTTTCCCCTGGTGCTAGGGATCAAACAAAGGTCCTTCAATGTTAGACAAGCTACAAGTCCAGCTCTGAATGTCTAAATTTTAAAAATATGAAATTTAACAATAGCTAAAATATATTATTTTCTAATTTAAATAGAGTTCCAGTAGATAAATTAGAGGATGATCTCTTTTTAGACCTGGTTTTGTGATTTAATGACCAAATGCAAAAAATATTTCAAATTAATAGAAAAATTTCGTCAGATTAAAACTTACTTTAAAAATTTAAAGGGTTTTACCAATCCCTAAATTGAAATGGTGACAAATATAGCCAGGTGATATTTCTTCTTCTTTTTGAGACAGGGTCTCAAATGTTCCCCAGGCTGGCTTTGAATTCCTGGGCTCAAGTGATTCTCCTGCTTCAGCCTCCTGAGTAGATGGGTCTACAGGCCCATACCATGTGCTCAACTTGGCTTGGTAGCATTTCTAAATCCAAAAGTGTAGTCCCAATATATTAACATGCTTCTCATGCCCTCCTCCAAACTAATAATTATCCTCATCCTGACACGAGACTTATAAGAAGTCATAATAGATAAGTCCAGTGATGGTAAACAAACCATTACTAATCTATAGTAATAGAGAATTGAATAAGCAGTTAAGAAGCTTTTAGAGCAATATTCAACAAAATTATTTTATGCTGTGAACTTAATAATAAAAAAAATTTGTATTCTGTGTGTTTTGTTTCATTTTTTCCCCCTTCATCTCATTTTTCCAATAATTCATTTTCATTGTATTCTTCAAAAACACCCACTAGGTTGTATGGCCTTTCGCAATGAAAGTTTGAGAAGCACTAGTCAGAAAACACTAGAGTAGCAAAATGGTTCTTAAAGTGGAAGAAAGGGGAGATTTTATCTCCCAAGAAACATATGGCAATGTCTGAAGACATTTTTGGTTGGTCTGACTAAGTTGACTGCTACTGGCCTCTAGTGGGCAGACACCAGGGATGCTGCCAAATATTTATAATAACAGCACCCCCACCTCACAACTACCTTATCTAGTCCAAAAATGTCAATAGTACCAATATTGACAAACCCAGGAATAGCAAATAAAAACTACCCAAAGAAATCATAGGATCAGCAAGATATCCTTCACTAGAGAGAAGGAAAGTAAACCATTGAAGAACTGAAAGAATTCCTTACAATATCACACCTGTACTCCATCAGGAAAAAAAAAATCTTGAGAAGACTACAAGCCAACAACAAATGCCTTTATAAGGTACTCTGTATCATTTCATCTTTATACATACAGAAATTGAGGCATAGAGGTTCAGTACCCTGGTCCAACATTACACAGGAGAACTGAATCAACATAAATATGTAAAAAACATCATCCAATTCAAAGTTCTTTCCCTTCCTGCAAACTTAAGAACATGCCTAACACCCAGCAGTAATGTAACATCTGTTCAGCCCTCCGTATTTTGCAAAGTACTACTTCATATATCCCCTCCTTGTAACTCTGAAAAAAAGATACTTAAAGAGTTTACAGAAAGGTGTTCTTACCCCTGCTTTACAGATGATAATATTATTTATAAGAAAGTTTATTAAATTGCTCACATCCTCACAGTTAATATGCTCTAAAGCTAACCACAAAGACGTCATTCCTACAACAACTTGGGTGAAATTTCTATCACCTAAGTACCAATGACTCCCAAATAACATCTTTTTCCTGAAGCCTCACAACATATAATGAATAATATTCTACAGCTCTCATGACCTAAATCCTACACTCACCCCAAAAATGAACCCGTAATCCTTCTTATCAAAACTTGTTGCTCCTCCATCACGTCCTTTCATTTTTCTGATTTAATAATAAGTGTGCATAACCCACCATCACGAGGACATATCAGTACACAAATAGGTGTAATACCACATGTGATAAAATTACTTATTCAAGTACTAGCAGAGCCTATGTTAAGGACCTAACGTAAAAAGAATGGGAAAGGCATTAGCAAGAGGGTACTGGAGCCCTGGCAGTCCTTGCCAATGGGAGGTAGCACGGGTAGCCTATTTATAGTGACCGACCAGTCAAAGGCTAGTTCTTTTGTTGTCTCTGCAGTACCCAATTCACAAAGCTGCCTAACGAAATGTTAGGCACCCTCTCACAATTTTTAGGTGAGATGCACAATTTTGGGATTACCAACTGCCTCTTTCCCTTTTATGGTGCACGACCTGCCCAGTGCATAGTTCAGAAGATTCTCCCGCGTGCCCTGGGCGCCGACAGGTTTGGCAGCAGAGACCCGCCTGCCTGACCTTGGACTGCCCCGACCGAGCTTCAGACTCACGATCCCCCCGCTTCCCTTCCTCCCACGTTCGCCTGCGGGGAAGGTATTATCGATCTTATTTTGGGGTCTATGGCAAACTTCAAGGCCTAGAAGCGCGGAGTTCGGTTGTGACCCTGCGCCATGCCACGAAGGTGCCAGGCACACAGACTGCTTTCTCCTCCTACTAGAGAAGAGGTTACAGGCTGCCCCGGCTGTGTGAAGAAACCCAGAATCGCAGTCCCAAGGGGCCAAGCCGGACTAGCTACCGTCCCAGTCACCTTGCACTCAGTCCCGAGCTGCCAGAGCCACCGACGCCGCCACAGTTCTACTTCCGGCCCTGGCTCCGCCCCTCCCCGCCTACCAGCCATCGCAATGCATTATGGGCGGCCATTTCAGTCGTTCGACGCTCACCGGACAGGAAGCGTCTCGGAGACAGTCTGCGACCGGACGGCTGTAGGTGAGACAGAAGCCAAACAGGAGGAGGAAGTGGAGGGTAAGTGCTTCCGGGTCCCCTGGCGAAGACTCCGCCATCTTTCCTTCGCCTAAGTTGACCTGTCTTTTTTCCTCTTGGAAACATTGTTTTGAACGCATGCGCACTTTGGCCTTTCACCCCAGTTCCAGCCCTCCCCGCCCACCCCCGAGTCAGTGTCCTGTTTCTTGAGGTTGTTGAGATGTATACAGTGCAGGGAAAGTGAAAAAGTGTAAAACAAGTTGGATTGGGGCGTTGTGCCTCGCGGGCCTCCGTTGCCTCGGGCGTTCGCTTCGCATGCCCTGCTGGGAGTTGTAGTCCTGAACCCGGGGGTGCCTGGGAGGCGGGAGAGGGCTCGGGGTTTCTCAGCGCCTATTCCGCGGGAAGGGCCCAGGGACCTCACACTTCGAGTCGCGGAAGCTTCAGGTCTTACCCGGAGAGAGGCTGCACGTGGAGCCCGCGCTGCTGCCGTTCTCGGGCGGCTCTGGAGCGCGGGCGAGGGCGACAGGGCCCATTCCGGAGCGGGTGAGTGCGGCCGCGGGGGAGGAGGGGAGCGCGGGCCTGCGCGGGCCGGCCTCGTTCCGGGGCCTTTTCCCCCACAGCGGCCCCCCCGCGGCCGCCTCTGTGTTTTGTTTCCGCTGGTCCCCGGCGCTGTGACTCCCATTTCCGTTCGTGGAGACTTGAGGGAGACGGGCGGGGAGGGGCAGGAGAGGCTGTGCGGGTAGCGGAGGGGAGGGGCGGGGGGCGAGCTGCGCGGGGGGCCCGGGATCCCGCGCGCCTCAGCGACCCTGGCAGTACTTGCCGCCTGTCGCGGTTTCCTATGCTTCTGTACGCTCTTGGCCGGTCGCAGTCGGCCGTGCTCTGTCTCTGTGGTGGGGGCATTCCTGACGCCCCCAGGATTTCACAGGAAGATGCACACCCGCTCTCGTCTTCGCTTCAGATCCATTTGTCAATATAGAATTGTCTCACGGTTGCACCAAAACCATTTGTTAGTCTATGCGAGCACCATTTTTTTTTTTTAACAAGAAAGGAACTAAGGGGATAATAGTGGGTTAATGTAGCTTGCCAACTTTTTTTTTTAGTTTTTGTGTAATGCGATGTGCGTGTTTGGATTTAGGGAATCGTAGTTGTTTAGGTTAAGGGTAGAGAGGACCGTCCCCAATATTGCATTGCAAAATGATGAGTAGTAATTTAGAAATAAAGTCCATTGCATGAGCGTCAACCAGTAGTAAGTATAACTGATGGCAGGAGAAAAGTTTAGAAGGTATTTACTTATGGTTAACATTCTCAGGTACTATGTTGCCTTAAAACTTAAAGCGGTTATCTCTTTAGCGCCTACTTTAAGGGAATATCCTCTCTAAGGATTTGATCAAGGATTTCCAAGCTTGATTATTTTTATACATACCCTAGTGCTGGGTGAACTTAGAACTGTTTTACATGGATTGTATATATGGGAGTATATGTCATGACTGGTGTATGGTCTTGAGATAACAAATACTGATCGAGATGTTAAATTGAAAGCTAGTCATGGGGGCATAAATAGGCCTAGTACTAAATTAAAACTCTTGGCTTTAGTTGTCCCGTAACTCTTTCTTTAAAAAAAACTTCAAACTTATAGACAAATTGAAAAAAAAAATCATGCAGTGAACACCCATATACGCTTCACCTGCGGGTCATCAGCTGTTAACCTTTCACCATGTTTGCTTTCTCTCTGTATATACACACCTGTGTGTTTTTCTTTATTATTAGTTGAAGATGGCCACATATGTGGTGCTAATGATCAAACCCAGTGCCTCCGACGCGCTAGGCAAGTGCTCTATCACTGAGCTACAATCCTAGCCTGTGTGCTTTTTCTTAATGTTGATTTTATTCTTTAGAATAAAATGTCTTTTAATTTTCTCAGGTACTTAAAAGTATTTGTTAGCTTGGGAAAATGTGCAGTTGATCATGGAAGTACTTCTAGACTGCACTTAAATTTTTTATCCTGTATGGGGGAATATGATCCAAAGCTCTCTAAACTAATAATTCATTCTAATGAAGAAAAACAATCCTCAAATTTATCTGTGGTTCCAAAACAGAATCTTAAGGATATCTGCTTTGTAAAAAAAAAAAAAAAATAAAAAAAAAAAATAAAATAAAAAAGCACTAACACCAGAATTTTTAGTTTAATTCAAGCTTAGTTTGTATCCATTTTGTAAAATGTTCTGAAGTCCTTGTTACTATTAATTTAGAAGAACTAAGATGCCAATGAAAGTCTGTGAAATTGTTTTATGTAGTTAGGACAAGGAGCAGTTCGTAGGTGGAGGGGCACCAAGTAGTGTTGTTCTTCCATTTTCTTAAATATTGATGTAGAATCCTGGGAAGTTGGTTCCAGAAAAAGAGCTAAGATCTTCTCAAGAATTTGGACAGTTTCCTAGTCTCTCCTTTGTTTTTTGGGGGGGCTAAGTAGCACTGAGAAAGATCAATTCAAAGACTACCAGTAACGCGGTTTTTCCAAAAGTGTATGGGTTCATTTCTACCTCCTCTATTTGGGGGGAGACTGATCTATAACATTTTTGAAAGTCAAAGGAGAAGTTTTATTTTTAATAATTCCTGTTTTAGTACTTATATTAAGGGGAGCCCCAAGTATCCTTACTAAGTCACTGGGGCTGTTTGACAGCATCTGGATACTTTTTATAAGTGCTGTTCAGCTGTAAGCTTTATTATTTCTCTTTTTTTTTCTGAACAGTTTTTAAGATTTATTTATTTATTTATTTAGGCAGGCTTAGTGGTGCACCACTGGTACTATAGCTACTCAGGAGGCTAAGGCAGAAGGATCATGAGCCAAATTGCATTTTTGAAAGATTTTAATTTGAGCATTTTTTCCATGAACCATTTTGGTTTCCCTTTTTATGAATTTCCTTTTCCTATTTTTTTTTCTATATTAGTTTGTTCCATTTTTTCCCCCCTTAACTTCCTGGAGATTGTCATCTATTCCATTTATTTGTCCCTTGTCACTTTTAGGTGTTTGAAATATTTTTTCCAGAAATATCTTTTTCCATTCTTTTATGTATTGAACCCAATCTTTATATAATTAAATTTGATAAGGATGAACTGATTACGTTACAGCTCTCATCCAGTCATTTCATGTGTAAACACAGGAGCTTTTGGGGGACACCACATATCTAAACCATAGCAGTTAATGTTTTGGGAATTTTAAGAAATGCTTTTCTGTCCTTAGACCACATTTAAAAATGCTATTTCATTTTCTCTTTCACTTAAAACTTTAAGATACCTGGAATCCATTATTTATGGTTTGAAGTAATCAAAATCATTAATTTACTCAACATATTTTAATGGAGTGCCTACTAAGGGCAAGATGCTGTTCAAGTTACTTTGTATAATTTGTGAACAAATATACCTGCCCTTGTAAAGTTTATGGTGTTCTACAAAGAGTAGGTCTTTACTGGGTCATCACCTATTTTGCTCAGGGTGAATTTGACAAACTTTCAGATGGTATTAGTTACGGAATAGGCTTTACTTGGAAAAGGAAATTCTTTTCAGGTCAATATCAGTCAAAAAGGAAAACAAAGATTCGTCATCCTTTCATCAACCCAAAGAGTAACCAGCTGGAGTAGAGATAATGGAAGGACAGGTATGATACAAGTTTATTTGAGTAGTGAATTCTACCCTCTGTTTATCCTTCTTGTGGTGCAAGTGTTAGAGCAACTTCAATAATATGGGAAAAAAAAATAGGTCTTTTTATACCAAGCAGTTTAGATTTGGGTGTCAGCTTTTTATAGATTGAAGTTGTCAGGAAACCAGCTATCTAGCAATTGGAGATATTGGGACCCTTTCTAAAGTAGAAAGGGAGACTATTATTTTCCTACTGCTACTGTAACATTATATAAATTTATTAACTTTAAAAGCTGCCAATTTATTAGTTTACAGTTCTGGAGGTAAAAAGTCTGAAATGGAGCTCTGGAATTAAATCAGGTGTTGGTAGGGCTGTATTTTGTAGCTTCTAAAGGAGAATCATTCCTTTCCTCTTCTAGTTTGTTTAGATGCTTCCTGCATCTCTTGGCTTATGGTGCCTGCCTTCCATCCTCAAAGCCAGTCACAGGCTCCCATTGAGTCACCTTGGCTTCTCTTAAGTTTCCTTTTCTACTTTTAAAGATCTTCATGATTTCACTGGGCTCACTTTTTAATCCAATTTAATCTGTATTTTAAGGTCAAGATTGATAACTTTTAATTCCACCTCCCACCTTAATTCTTTACCTTTATAATAGATTCCCAGGTTCCCAATCATTATTCCTAACCATAGAGGTGTTGGTTTCTTGAGACTTTGTCAGGCCCTTCCCACTTCAAAAAAGTAGAGGAAGTTCCTAGTCCATACAAACCAGTTTAAGTTCCTATGGTCATTTTTGGACAGTTCTGGTCTTTGTGTTTTAATGAAGATCCAATGGGAAGAAACAAAGTGTGTATGTATATATCATATATAAATAGATATACATACTATGGTATGTATAATAACATGTACAAAATATATTAACATAATAAGTTAAAGGGCAAGTGCGATGGAAAAGAAGGAAAAGGAGTAAATAAGAGACAGATAACAGAATTAAGTGGGTATGGTTACTGAAAAGACAAGATTCAGCCAAGAAGACATTTGTGGGTATTAGGTTTCAGGCAATCTGAAAAATTGGAGCAAAGACCATAGGACTGCAAGAATCAAGAAAGTTCATGTGGGAGAGGGAGTAGGAAATGGGAGATATATCATGTGGTGCCCTTGTTGGCTATTGTGAAATCTTTAGGTTGTACAGTAACTGGTACCTGTCAAAGATGTGCTGTGATTTAACTTCAGTTTTAAAAAGGATACAACTCTGACTGTTGTATTGACTGAGAATAGACTGTAGGGGGCAAGGCAGACAGAATTCTGTTAACATGCCATGGTAATGTTCCAAGTAGCAGAAGGTGGTGGCTTTTGAATTAGTATATGCAGGACCCTGTATTAGAATAAGCCATAGTTTGGCCCCACCTGGAATAATGTGTGTTTAGGTTGATATATCTAAAATGACAATACAGAACCACAAGCAGTTTAGTTTCACTGACCTGAATAATTTTCATATGATGGTGGGTTCAGAATAGACCTGTTCTATGTAAATACGTTGCCTGATTCTCAGTAAATAATGGTTATCATTAACAGGAATGAATATTTGAATTCACTTTGTCAAATATTGTAACTGGGAGCACAGATTCCTTTGAAAGTGTTGGAATACCAGATTTAGGAGAGTGTTTCTTATAAGCAAAAGATTTGTATTTTTCAGATAAGGGAGTAAACTCCAAAACTAATTCTGAAGCTCTGTGAGATGATGATACATGGAATTCAAAGACAAATTTATTGATCCACATTGAGTAGTAGATCCTGGAATTTTTACCATTAGCACAAGAAATGCCAATATATGTAGCTGTTTTATGCAATACATTTTTCAAAATAATACAGTGCATTTTTAAATTATACTTTTGTAGCAATGATTATTAAAGCAGTAGGTGATAATTTAACATGAAATAATTAAAAATTGAACTAATAGTTTAAAACTATATCTGAAAAAACAACTTAAAAATTCTAGTGTATAATCAAGGCAATTATATGCACATCTATAATTTGTTAGTTTATTAAGTAATTTGTAACAAATCCTAGCTTCAGTTTATATTGGTAGGTGCTTTGCAAAAAATATTGCTAATCATCTACAGCTTTTAGCTGGGTGCAGTGGAACATGCCTGTAATCTTAGTGGCTTGAGAGGCTAAGCAGGAAGATTGAAAGTTCAAAGCCAGGCTCAGCAATTTAGCAAGGCCCTAAGCAACTCAGAGAGACCCTGTCTCTAAATAAAATATTTTTTAAAAAGCTGGGGGTGTTGCTCAGTGGTTAAGCACACCTAGGTTCAATCCCCAGTACCAAAAAAAGTACCCAACTTTTAGCTAATCATTTTGGTTTATTTCCTTGCTAAGCTTCAGGTTTGAATTTGAGTTGCACATTTATATTTTGATTTTGAAGTAACATAAATTAACTTGCTCATTGAGATTGGGCCAAAAAACATTAAAATAAATCCAACAAAATAATGAAGTCATTATGTCAAGCTAATAAACACCTTTAAACAAAACTGGATTATAAATACCATTTATAAATAATATATAAATCATTTATATAAATATATAAATCATTTATATAAATATCATTTGTGGATTTTCTTTTATACGTAACAGTTACTCTTCTACTTGCACTCTGCTTTTATTTTAATTTGGTCTGTGCTTGTGTATTAGTTTATGCAGATAATTTTAAAGTGTCTTAAAATTTAACTTGCAGAACTGAGCTTTTGAAATACTTCAACCATGACTAAAAGAGAAGCTGAGGAGTTGATAGAAATTGAGATTGATGGAACAGAGAAAACAGAGTGCACAGAAGAAAGGTTGGTATTTTCTCAACTTACCATTTTTTGTGTATTATCAATATACCTAAGTTCCTTTAGGTTTTTCTTAAATGACATTAGCATCAATAGGGGATAATCTATTGCTGGTTTTACTACCACTTCTTTTTTCTTTTCTTTTTTTTTTTTTGGAAAAAGAAGTTTTATTGCTTTGCTAGCAAAGAAGAAACACTAGGGACTGACTCCTGTCCCAGAGACTGTGATTCTGCCCATTCTGGGGTATTTAAAAAGGTGATTCTAAGGCTACATTTCTGGTGTTCTCTGGGAGTTGTAATTCACTTGTGAATTTGGGAGATAGTTATTTCTGAGATCTTCTGGTGCCATCCCCAAAATCTGAATTACTTCAGTCCTGTGGTGGGTGTGTACTCAGGATAGATAACTATGCCTAGGATGGGGAATGAAGGTAATCCTGTTTCCCCTGAGGTTTGGGAATGGGAAAGATTAGGGAGAAGGAGGAAGAGAGGAAGAGAAAGAAACATTTTTAAAAATAAGTCACAGTGAAGGCAGCAAAGAGTATATTCAAAGCATAGTGAACTACTGTTATATATCCACACTGTCAATTTTTATATTCCATTTTTATGAAAATATGGACAATGACATCTCCAAGCTACTTTCTTCTCAAAGAGAGCTAAGTTGTAGGAGAAGTGACCTAAAGTGCTTGTTCTCTGTTAGGTAGGGCATGAACAGCCTCAGGGCAATCCAGAGATCCTTGGTAGCAGTTGGCAGGTAACTGGACAAGGCATACTAGGGCATGTTGCTAAGACAACAATGAGCAAGGAGCAAAGCATTACTTTTTTGTAAGCAGTTAGCATACAAGTAAGTAGTATTTTAGCCAGTCTCTGAAAACTATGAAGACAGTAACTCATAATCATATTAGTGAAAAACAGATCAAGTTTATCTATGTTGGAGGTTCAGCAGATTTGTAAGTCTATGAGATCGGGCTGAAATGGACTCAGTGACTCTACAGTCCTTTGTGATAGTTATTATTAGGCATTCCCACATAAGAACCCTTCCTTTATAGCCTCCAGTTTTAACTATAAAAGGGTATAAATATTAGGGGGTAAAGATCATGGGAGTCCTCTTGAAACCTGGCATGCATGTATGTTTTAAATGGAAGTTTGCATCCAGGTCCATATAGCCTAAAGCATTTACTCTCTGGCGCTTTGCGCATGTCTCTATAGGAAATGCATAGTTACTTTGTTGACCTGTGTAAGAAGCAATAGTTGCTACTCAGCTGTAGCAGATTGTTGCTTTGCAGAAATTGAGGCTGAGTGACATGGATCATCCATGTCTTATAAAGTAGGATTTAGAAATCTCTTAGTTGGGGCACAGCATGCCTTAATCCCAGCTACTTGGGAGGCTGAGGCAGGAGAATCACAAGTTCAAGACCAGCCTCAGCAACTTAGCAAGACCCTGTCTCAAAAAGGACTGGGAATGTAGCTCAGTGGTAAAGTGTCCTGGGGTTCAGTCCCTAGTACCAAAAATTTTAAAAACTTAAAAAAAAAAAAAAAAATCTGTGACTTTAAAATTTGTCACCCAAACGAACAAACAACAACAAAAAAATGGAGAGAGAAAATGGTAGCCTCGTATGCTATAACTGAGAAATTTGGTAAAATGCTTAATAGTCAAAATACCCATTTATTTATTTATTAGTTCTAATCAGTTATACATGACAGTAGGAAGCTCATCGATTCATTGTACCCAAATGGAGCAGAATTTTTCACTTCTCTGGTTGTGCATAAAGTAAAGTCATACCATTTGTGCAATCATACATGTACCTAGGGTAATGATGTCTGTCTCATTCCACTGTCTTTCATACCCCTTTGCCCCATCCCCTTTGTCGCATCCAGAGTTAATCACATGCCGCCCCCCCCCCCAAGTGGATTAGCATCCACTTATCAGAGAAACCATTTGGCCCTGGATTTTTGAATTGACTTATTTCGCTTAGCATGGTATTCTCCAACTCTATCCATTTACCTGCAAATGCCATAATCTTATTCTTCTGAAAGGCTGAGTAATATTCCATTGTGTGTATGTACCACCAGTTTCTTTACCCATTCATCTATTGAAGGGCATCTAGGTTGCTTCCATAGTTTAACCAATGTGAATTGTGCGGTATAAACATTGAAGTGGCTGCATTACTGTAGTATGCTGTTTTTAACTCTTTAGGGTATAGACCAGGGAATGAGATAGCTGGGTCAACTGGTGGTTCCATTCCCAGATTTCCAAGGAATCTCCATACTGCTTTCTGGATTGGTTGCAACAATTTACAGTCCCATCAGCAATGTACCAGTGTGCCTTTTCCCCACGTCCTCACCAACACTTATTGTTGCTTGTATTTTTGATAACTGCCATTCTGACTGGAATAAGATGAAATCTTAAAGTAGTTTTGATTTGCATTTCTCTAATTACTAGAGCTGTTGAACGTTTTTTCATAAATTTGTTAATCGATTGTATTTCTTCTTCTGAGAAGTATCTGTTCAGCTCCTTAGCCCATTATTTATTGGTTGGATTGTTTGTTTGTTTTTTAAATACCTAATATTTTTACTTCTATTTTAAAATAAGTATTTTTTTAAAATAATTTTTTAAAAAAATTAGTAGTCTCTTTTATAAACTAAGCATGTTTTAGGAAGAATTGTATATACATATATATATGTATACATACATATATATACATTCATTGAATATCACATTTTTCCTCATTATACTTGGAATTTGTGAAAATGGAACTTGACAAATTTTATAATATACTGTTTTGACAATTGCAAATGAAATTTTAGATCAGTCAGTTTAGCAAGTATTCTTTGATGTCTGTCTTCCATTTGGCATCATATGAGTATTTATTAGAGATGTAGAATTACTTACCAAAGAGTTTAACCTTTTCTAATTCAAAGTGTGAAATACCAATACAAAAGAGTTATAAGAAAGTTTTAAGGACTTTAAATGTTTTTTTTTTAAATGGAATTATGCTGATTATAATTATTAATGTTCAGATTAAATTAAATGGAAATAAAGAGTGCTTTAAATTTCCATTTAGCTGTTAGGCAATGATAATTGGTGATATACAGTATGTAAGAAGAAATGAGGTTTTTGTTTGTTTGTTTGCTTTTTCTTTGGTACAACCATTGAGCCACATCCCCAGCCCTATTTTGTATTTTATTTAGAGATAGGGTCTCACTGAGCTGCTTAGTGTCTCCCTGTTTCTGAGACTAGCTTTGAACACAAAATCCTCCTGCTTCAGCTTCCTGAGCAACTGGGATTACAGGCATGCACCACCACACCTGGCTAGAAATGAGTTTGGTATTGAATTTTGTTTTGAGCATATTGTTACTTTAATATCTAGGGTAACAATGTAATAGCTAACTTTTGTATTCTCAAATATATAGCATTGTAGAACAGACCTACGCCCCAGCTGAATGTGTGAGCCAGGCCATAGACATCAATGAACCAATAGGGAATTTAAAGAAACTATTAGAACCAAGACTACAGTGTTCTTTGGATGCTCATGAAATTTGCCTGCAAGATATCCAGGTAATTTTTTTTCTTCTCCTCCTCCCCAATTATAAGAGCAGAATATATTGAGCTAAAAAATATTTGCAAAATGCTTCTAAATTATTCCATTTAACTTTTATATCAGTCTTTGAAATAATATTTATTCATGTTCTAAAGAAATAGAAGTTGAGATATAAAGAGGTTAAACACAGTTACTTAGAATTGTAGAATGTGTATATATATACATAATTGTGTATATATAGTGTGTGTGTATATAGAGTATATATTGGTATATGTACAGCATGTAAACGTATGTACATGTATATGTATATGAATATATATACATATATAAGTCTAAATTTTAGGAAATGTATTTATTCCATCAATGCTATATCAACTGAATTATTCAAGTGAGAGAGATTTGAACCTTCGGTAATATGATATGCAGACACATGCAGATATACATTATTCAAGATAATTATAGTGAAAATCTCTTTTCAAGCTAGTGACAAAAAGTGTCTGAAAATTATAATTACTTTTCTCATCAGCTGGTCATTGTGTGAAATACATTCACTCTACGAGATGTGAAGGAAAAAGAGCACCTAATGCTCACAGGAAGTATGATTAAAAATATTCATAGTTAGATCGAGTTGTAAGGCCATAATTTTTAAAATTTTATTAACTTTGTGGTCAGGGATTTAAAGTGAACCCTAATCTTCTGTTTATGGCATTGATTACAAGGGAGATATAACATGAATGAATATATGAATAAATTTAGAAAATTGTTACCACTAATTGTTCACTCTTGCTTATCCATGACGACATTGCATTATCTTATACTTTAAATACATCTATAGAATGAACAATTGCTTTTTGGCATTATTTAAGGTACCAACCTAGACTCTAGAGATAGAGAAAACTACCACTTAAAATAAATTTTATGCCTGTAATTCCAGCAGCTCAGGAGGCTGAGGCAAGAGAATTGCGAGTTCAAAGCCAGCCTCAGCAACCTAGTAAAGCCCTCAGTAACTTAGCAAGACCTTGTTTCTAAATAAAATATTAAAAGGGCTGGGGGTGTTGCTCAGTGGTTAAGCACCTCTGGGTTCAATCCCTGGTACCAAAAAATAGAACACAAAATAAAATTTAAAAAATAAATTTTGTGGTTTATGCTGTCCTCAGTTACTACCTCAAGTGGTTAAGATATTTTTAATTTTGACAAATAATGATATGACAACTTGGATAATTAAACATGTTCTTATAATTTAATTAGTATGCTCAGTAATTAAGTTCTGTTTCATATTTGCATTTTGCTAAGCCAGAGGCAGGATCCTTAATCTGATGGTTTAGCTGAAATAATCTTACTCATTTTACTCATATTTAGCTGGATCCAGAACGAAGTTTATTTGACCAAGGAGTAAAGACAGATGGAACTGTACAGCTTAGTGTACAGGTAATTTCTTACCAAGGTAAGTTAAAGTTTACATTATGTTTTTTTGATATGGTAACTCATTTTTGTGAGTCATAGGTATTTAGATGGTGTTAAATGACTTAAAGTGAATTATAGCCAAATATTCTTGCAAGTGTGAAAGCTACCACTCTATTAACTTGGAACAATTCTGCCTTTTATAGTGAGCCACATAAGTCAAAATATGGATATCATGTGCCTACTTGCCCTTTCTTGACTCATTTCCCAATAGAAGACTTAACAGCATTGAATCTAGAGTCTAAATCACATCTGTACTCTCTTTGCAAAGAAATCGGGTCACTATAGTGTAGCACAGGGAGTTTGCAAAGGAAGTGGAGTGACCCAGGTAACCATATCTATCACAGTATTTTACTATTGTGCAAGTACATAAATTAAAAAAAGGAAAATAGAAGAAAATTTTTGGTAGGTTGAATAGTGGGATTCCCCCCCCCCCCGCCCCCTGGAAGAAGTTGTATTTTTATTTGGTGTTTTTGGGGGATTTCTAATATAAATCTTTAAATTATTTAATCTCTGAACAAATATTGCTTGCAATTGTAGTCCACAAAGCATAGTTTTCTTTGGACTTTGAAAGTGATAGTTATTCTTTCTGATACTTCATTCTTTCAGGATTGATTATTGGTTGCAAATAGAAAAATTCATCATTTTTATCTTTAAACACTCAATAACCTCTCAATGCAGATTTTACAAAAAGTTGACTTACTTAAAGCCATAAAAGTGAAATTGGGATAAGGATGAGAGAATGAATCTTAGGAAAATACTTCTTTAAAATTCTAATTATTTTTATCATATATATTTGAAAAAGTGACTTTTGTATATCATCTAGTCAATGATAGTACATTTTTTTATAATACTAATTTTCATGAAGGATTTAAGTTGACTTTTGTTTTTCTTTCAAATTTGCATTTAGTTTAATTCTAATGTAGATTATTATAACAGATTCCATAAGCTTTTGCTGTTAAATAGTATTATAGTTTCTTAGTGCTGTCTTTTCAATATAGGTATTTGAGATTATTTTCATGTAGGGTTACTTTTTTCTATTTTGAATAAAAACTCTATCTTATAGACAATCACGTAGACACCACTAAACAAAATAGCTATCTTTATGGTATAATTTCTTAGCTTAATTATAATTTCTGAAACATATTTAGGCATTTTTATTTGGGGTAGATGTGCATAGAAAGTCTCTGAATTAATAAATTATTTAACTCATCTTTATTTTTTATCTTTTTCACAGAAATTACAGTTCTTAATACCTTTAAACTAGGGTTTAAGTATCTTCTGAATTTGGGTTTTTCTTCATTTAGTTGAAAATGAAAATTAGAATTTAATGGTGTGAACTTAATTTAACAAAGTCAGCATGGTTTTTATACATGTTCTTTATACTTTATAAAAAAGAGCAGAGTCGGTAATTTTAATGTGTTTAGAAATTTTTTTTTTTTTAAATCTTAGGGTGTATTGCTACTCAACATTTAAATTCTTCCTAGTTTAATTTTTATTTTTTATTCTATATTGATACTTTTTATTTATTAATTTTCTATTGTAGTTAAAAGCTGGTACTTTTTTCTTTCCTAATGATGTTTGTTGATAAGACATGTATGTGTATATGTTTTAATTATTGTAGACAAGTTGTAAAACAGGTTAAAGAATTCTTGAATACCATTCACCCAGATTCCTCAAATGTTCATTTTTGTCTCATTTGCTTTTTTTCCCTTTCCCCACACATATTGTTTTTTTCAACTATTTAATTACAAATTGTAGACACGATCACTTTTTGTTCCTAAGTTCATCACTAGTGTGTTTTTCTTAAAAACAAGGATTCTATTATGTAATCATCATACAGTTATCAACATCAGGAAATTAACATTGATCCAGAACTGTTATGACAAAAGTTCTACTGATTTGTATTTATTGTTAATAGGGATCTATTAAATTCTCTAGATATATTGCTAAAAGTATATTTTTAAAATTTTTTCCTCTCCTTTGGGAACATGTAAACTAAATTTCAATTTTTTTGTGCCTTGTGTGTTATCATCTAAATTTAAATTTATATATTTTTTTAAAATTTACTGTTAAGGAATTGAACCAAAACTTAACATCCTTGAAATTGTTAAAACTGCGGAAACTGTTGAAGTCGTAATTGATCCAGATGCCCACCATGCTGAAGCAGAAGCACATCTTGTTGAAGAAGCCCAAGTGATAACTCTTGATGGTACAAAACACATCACAACCATTTCAGATGAAACTTCAGAACAAGTGACAAGATGGGCTGCTGCACTGGAAGGTTATAGGAAAGAACAGGAACGCCTTGGGATTCCCTATGGTAATTAAACTTATAATAATTTCTTAGGTAGACTAATAAGAATTAGTTTGACATAGAGAACATTAGGGTAAGTTTTAATCTATTTTAATTGTAGATTTTGTAAAAAGAATGTTGATTTTTCTCTCTCCGTTTTGAACTGTATCACACTTAAGCGTGTATGATGAATGAATATTGGTGCTGGGAATACATAAAAGTATAAAACAAAATTTCTGCCCTTACCATATTCACAGTATAATTGAAAAGAAAGATGAAAATAGGTAATTGTTATGAAAGGCAATATTAAAGTTGTCAATAGCTTATAGAAACACAACAAGCTATTAGAATCTCAAAGGAATCATAGTGGCCTGAGAAAAAACTGGGGAAGATTTTGTAGAAAAGGACATTGGAGGCCAGAAACATTGGGTGTGAAGCTTAAGCCTGGTAGTATTAATTTAAAAAAGGGCTTCTGGTGTAGTTTAGCAGTAAAGTGCTCCTGGCTTTAATCCCTAGTACTGAGAAAGAAAGGGAGGAAGGGAGGAAAAGAACAAGAAAGAGAAGGAGAGAAAGGAAAGGGAAAAGGAAGGAAATAGTGCTAGGACTAAGCTGAGAGTGTGAGTACAGAGTGGGGAGATTCAAGGATTAAGTGATTGGGGCAATAATCTTGATAAAAATCAGTTGCATTTTCATTATATGTGTAATGAACGCTTTCATGTATATGTGTGCCATGGTGTTAAAAGCTAGGCTCGTGATGGTGCATGAGGAGACAGAGCATACTTTTAAGATCCTTGTTGGGAAAGTAGGGAAGTCTGATATGGAGTAGCAGCTTAGGGCCACTTCTTCATTTGTTGTGTATTCACAGACACATATGTATATGTGTATGTATTGACATGTGTGTATAGTTTTTATGCTAATTTTTTTTCAGTATTTCACATTAAACTACTGAGTATGAAATTCACATTAATGTAATACATATTATTTAGAAGACTAGCCAAAATCAGTCAATATTTATTCTTTTATTAAATACAAATGTTTAAAACATGTTGGGATTGATTATTTTTCTTCCAGTTTGAATAATTTTTTAAAAATACAGATTCATGCTTTTGGCCTTCAAAATTTTCAGATACTAACATTTTAAATGTTACATATACACACAAAAAAATTATTGTAGCTGTATTTCAGAAACAATTGATTTATATCTCTCTATTCAGTTCCATAGTTCTTCCTTAACCCCATTGGTGAGATCCATCACTTACGGTATATCTTGTTTCACTTAAAGAAAGAAAAAAATCTCTTAGGAAAAACAGTAATTCTTTAACCCAACTTTCCAGTCTTCAGCCCTTTACCCCAGGTGCAACTATCTTTTACTTTATTGCTTTTAATCATAATTAACTTCATATCATAGTGGATAAGGTTTCATTTCCTTCCCCATTGCACACAATGATACCTTACCCTTCTCCGTTTTGTAATATTGTTATGCAATTTTTTATTTAAATCATAGTCTTTGTGTGCCTTATAAGTGTTTGTTTATTGTATGATTATATTTACACAACTCTTACTTCTCCTGAAATTCAAAGTTGATTTATTTTTAGTTGATTTATAGGTTTGTCTACAATACCACTTTCTCTCATTTTGAGCTATTTTTGTTCCTGTTGTAAGTGTTTTCCAAATTCTCAGTTGTCTTTAGATCAAGTCTTTTCTATGTCTGCTGCAGAACTGTCATCCTAGTGCTGGTTCTCCCATTTTCCAGGATCTCATATTTTTCCTTTGTCATGGTGAATTTCAGTCTGTTTATGCACTATTCTTATAAAAAGGTACTAAGAAATAGATTTTTTTTCTTTCTTTTGTTGAGCTTTACACATCTAAAACTAACTTTATTATGTTCTCTTTGATAGTTTGGGTATATAATATTAAAGTTGAAAAATGACTTTTCCTCAAAATTTTGATGACCATGTTCCATTATTGTCAAACATTCCAGGGGTATTTTCATCTACTCCTTTATATATCCTGGGCTTTTGTTTGTTTTTTAAATTTTCTGGAGCCTTTTTTTGTCTGCTCCTAATGCCTAGTCTTTGGTTTGGTGAATCTTTTTCATTCATCATAGATTTATGGTTTATGGTGTAAAGTTTCAGTCAGGCCCTATATTATTGAGTATGATAGCCAATAGTCTCATGTATGCACTTGAAATGTGCCTGGTCAGAACTGAGATGGGGTGTAAGTGTGAAATGACCAATTAAATCAATTTTTTTGCACTGATTACATACTTGAACAGTAATATACTTGGATATATTAGATTTAATGTATTATTAAAATGAAATTCACCTACTAGTTTAATGGGCATTATAAAATCTAAAATTGCATTATATTTCTTTTGATCATTATTGATCTAGATAATTGTAGCCTTCAGTTCTAGAGGGTTTTCCTACAGTATTATTTTGATTATTACCTTCTGTGTTTCTGGTTTTTTTTTTGTTGTTTTTTTTTTTTTAACTCTATTGAATGTCCTGGATAGATCCTCTCTGCATTATTTTTCTTCCTTCTTTTTCAACTCTACTACTTTCTAGCAAATGTTTTTGCCTTTAAATTTTAATCTATCTGATTGTTGTTTATTTGGTTTTAGTACTGTGGGTTGAACACCGGATGCTCTATCACACCCAGCCCTTTTTATTTATTTATTTTTTATTTTGAGACAGGTCTCACTAAGTTGCTGAAGCTCGCTTTGAATTTGTAATCCTCCTGCCTCAGCCTTCTGAACTTCTGGGTTTATAGGTGTGCACCTCTGTGCCTAGCCTGATTTTAAATTTTCATTTACAAGGGCTCTTTGGTTCTGTTTGTTCTTTTCCATAACGTTTATTTATATATATAATGTTCTGCTCTCTCTGAATTTTTTTTCTGTTTATTTTTATTTATTGGTTTAAGTCTTTCTCAAATGTTTGAATATTCTTGCCTGTGTATTTACATTCAAAACCAAATAACTTTAAAGCTCATTTGAAGTTCTGAAGGATTTGTTAACTAGATGCTGATAAAAAGAGGTATTGGGTTTTTCATTAAAAGATATTCATATGTGATGTGTGTGGATCTTTTTGTTAGATTTCTTCAACTTGGAGAATGGGCCAAATGCCTGTCAGGAATAGAAGATTGGGATGACTATTAGGATTGATATGTATGTGAGTGCTGCATTCTAAAAGTGGAATGAGAACTGGGACAGGGAGGAGGTGGAGAGGTCTTACTCTTCCATTTGTAGATTTTTATTACTAGGAACTATTCTCCCAATGTCATCTTCATGTTTTTCCTCATTTATAGTGCTTTGGTGTCCACATGTGTGCGATGCTCCTATCTACTTGCCCCAAGAGTGAAGGAGAGGCCATGTAGATTCTAAAACCATATACTTTTAAATCAATCCTCTCAGCTTTAAGTCTTTCCTCTTGCCTGGAGCCACCATGACTGAGCCTATGTAGGAGTTCTGCAAGAAGGAAGGCACTCAATTTCCAGTGGTATCTTTCTGGATGGACATTTAGGTCATGGTTTTTCCCCTTTTCTGTCAAATTGCCTATTTCTGTGCTTATTGTCTTCAAAAAAAAAAACTAGTAGAAATTTCTTATCCACGTCTGTCACTTTATTCTCATGTTCCTCTGATTTTTTTCATCTTTTGAAAGTTCTTTCACTGTCATATTACTGCCTCTGCAGGAAAAGAGACAGAATATGTATTGCCAATTTGGCGTGTTAAACCAGAAGTCCTGATATTATTTCAGAGAAAAGATCAGGCTAATGTTTTCCCCTTTATTGATCTTGATAATTTCTTTTCTAATTTGATGTAAAATGAGCTGTCTTAGACTCTTTAGAGAAATGTAGTTCTGGTGGTTATTCTAGCTGAATAGAATTCCGTTCTTCTGTTGTTTTGAAGTAGTATTCCAGAAATAGATAGCTTGCTTTCTCAGTTACTTTCTGCCTTATTTTTGTTGTTGTTATTGTGGGGGGTTTTTGTTTTGTTTAGTTTTTCATTCTTTGGTTTCTCTTTGTTGTTGTTTCTTTTTTTCTACTTAGCTTGGACCTGAGCTAACTCTTAGCTAACTCTTTCCATTTTCTTGTGTCCCTGTGCTTCTCATTTTTGTTTCTACTTCCAGTCTTCCTTATGTGAGTGCCACTCTCCTGAAAGTAATCCTTGACTAAGTTGAAAAACTCCCAGACTGCATCAGTCCTTTAAACCTCGTCATGAACCCCTTGTACTCAGCTGCTGTTGGTTTGAGGCAAAACTATTTTTAAGCCATTGCTTCTTTCAGCTTGGCCTGTTGTGCTTTCAGTGGATACTTCTTAGCTGTATACTGGTGTTCCTGCACTTAGAATGGATCAGATGCCCCTTTGCTACCTTTTTTTTTTTTTTTTTTTTTTTTTTTTTGGTGTTGCACAGATATAGGGACCATGGAGGTCTTCTAGCTGTTTTGCTGTGTCTTTACCCATGTCTTTTATAGAGTAGGGAATATCTTGTCACCTGGCTTTATTGTAAACATCCATAAGTAGTGATTTTTTTTGTTTTGGGTCCCCCTCCTTGTTATTTTTTTCTATTTTTATGTTATGCATTCAGAGAAATTAATTACCATTTCCTATAATCCTTCTTCACTTCACTTCTTTATATAGAAAATTTTAAGGAAAAAAAAAGATTCTGTGGCTATCCATACTTTCACAGATAGTGTGCTCTACTTAGTGCTGTAATATTTATGCAGTTGACCATCTTTTTCATTTGTGAATTCAGTTAGATAGTAAAATATGATGGAGAAAATGAAATTATCTGAATATACCACATAAGGGCTTGAAAGAATTTACAAGACAAAGGCCTTATATTTATAAGGCTTTAATGTTGGCAGCTGAGTGAGTAAGTAATTAGTATGTTGTATTGTAAGGGATGCCATAAAGGTAAATGCAGGAGCAACTAACCTTTTACAAGAAGGGAAAAGGCGGAAGGTACATTGTTCACATTTTAGAGACTAAAGGTCACTCCCTGGAATCCCCTTGGAATTTTTTTCAAGGCACCAAATCAGACAATGCTATAAAACAATATTTTGAAGTTAGTTAATTTGCTCTGTTCTCTCCAAGATAACCATGTATGTTGTATTTTGTTTTTCTTGATAAAATTCTAGGCTGATATAATACCAAGAGATTCTATCATAAATTTAGAGTGAGCCTGACAAAATGGCACATGCCCGTAATCGCAGCTGCTCAGGAGGCTAAGACAGGATGATGACAAGTTCAAAGCTAGCCTGTGCAATATAGCATGGCCCTGTCTCAAAACAAATCTGTCAATAACAAGAACAACAAAATTAGATTGAGAAATTAAAAAGGAGATAAGAAATACAGTATAAAAATCTTTTCATATAATTTTATTTTGTTGGGAAAAACATCTGTATTTTTTGTGTATGTTTATGTATTGACAAGTTAATTATAAATATAATACCTATAAAGGAACTAGACTAAATATAATATTTTCTTTCTAGATCCTATACAGTGGTCCACAGACCAAGTCCTACATTGGGTGGTTTGGGTAATGAAGGAGTTCAGCATGACTGACATTGACCTCACCACCCTCAACATTTCGGGGAGAGATTTATGTAGCCTCAACCAAGAAGACTTTTTTCAGCGAGTCCCTCGGGGAGAAATTCTCTGGAGTCATCTCGAGCTTCTTCGAAAATGTATAAAATTTAAGAGTTATTATCTGTTTACATTGTACTTTCTTTACAAATTTGTTTTTATCTTAATTGTTAATAACAATAGTAAGTTAATTAAGCAGTAATACTTTTGTTAACTGCATATGGGAGTGCTGACAGCTCTTTGTGTTATCTTCTTTAATCCCTATAATTCTGCCACAAAGCATTACTTTACTTGTTTTTATGTAAGAAAATTAGGCTTTAAAATGCTTCACAAGGTGACAGGGAGAGGCAGAGCTAATATTTTAACCCAGGCTTACATTAGAATTTGAGTTCTTAACTCAGATGCTGTTTTATCAGTCAATTCTTCCATTTTCTGCACATCTTCTAGAAGTTTAAGATCATTTATTCACAGGTAGCTTCTACCTCATTCTCTAATTATTAGTGGGATTAAACATTTTAATTTACTATAGTTGAATAGGGTCTTTAAAGAGAAAGAAGTGTACATCCCACCATCATAAATTGGAAGTCACTAGTTTGTAAATGATTCCACTTTCGTTCCACAAACATTACGGTCAAGTTACTTTGTAGGAAAACTAGAAACTGCGTAGATGCAAAAAAAAAAAAAAAACTCAAATAAATGTAAATTGTTTTGTTTGAATTTTAATCTCATATTTCAGTGACATTACATTTATTAAGACACCTTAACAACAAGCCAATCCTTAATACTATTATTTATATATCTGAGATGCTAGCCAGACCTTCATTATTTTTCAGTTCATAAGTAGGACAAATTCTGACTTTACTTTATAAGTTATGGGTGAAAATGTAATGGTGAATATTTTGTGTGCCATATGCCAAATAAGGGAAGAGCTCTGCTACACAGATTTTTCACAGTCATGTACTGCTTAGCTTTTGCATCTGAGGCGCTTTCTCTGCTGTTGAATGAGAAATGAACTTTGGAGGGAGGCTTTTCTTCATTGTTTATCCACAGTTTTATTCTTGTATGGATTTTTTAAATATTTTTTTTTAAAGTACCAGTTAGGCATGTTAATAATCCCAGTGGCTTTCGAGGCTGAGGCGGGAGGATCAAAGTCAGTCTCAGCAATTCAGCGAGACCCTGTCTCTAAATAAAATATAAAAAGGGACTGAGGGTGTGGCTCAGTGGTAAACTGGGTTCAATCCCTCTTACCAATAAATAAATAAGGTATCACACTAAAATACTGACAACATTTATTGCATTTATAGGGTTTATTTCCAATTTCATTTCTTATAGATAAATAAGTTAAATGTCTTAGTTGAAGCTTTGTCATTGCTTTCTTATATTTTCCTCTGAAGAGCTTTTCAGATGAATAAGGAAAATTCTGAATTGTTTCAGGGTCTTACATTGAAATATGTTCATTTGCAATATTTTTCTTGTAAGAATTCTTAAGGACACAACAACCATAGTGCCTAGACTACAGTTAAGTTTTCCTCAAACTCAAGGTTTCCCTGCTATCTGCTAGATCAATTCTTTGTTGTAGTTCATTCTTTCTGGTTCTCCTATTGTTCTCAACTATAAAGCTCATTCATAGACTTTTCCTAGTTTGGGTAGCAAAAGAGTCTTAGATATTTTTCTATTTCCATGGAACTTGGTCTAAAAGAGAATGGTTCTTCCACAGAAAAGTTCTGCTCTGGAATTGTTGTTTTCAAAAACAGCAAATCCCTACAGCATAGATAAGTGTCTCCAAGAATTTTATCTTTCTTGCTCTGCTTTGACAGGGAAATCCCATGTGGTTTGGGAATCTAACAGCTTAGAATTTATGGAATGAACTGGATGATGTGTGAGGCTACTTCTGGCTGACTCTTTATAATTCACAAGTCTTCTCAGAACCAGAATTCTTTAACCAATCTGGTCCTTCCTGTATAAAGAAGTCTGTAGAATATCTCTGAGACAAAACTATATTTGACCCAGCCTATTATCTGTTCTTCCTCAGTGATCTCAAGAAGAAGCAGTGCTGGAGAGGTAGAGCTTCTTTTGCTGATATGTGTTGATTACCCACCTGAGCTACCACATTCCTACAATTCCTTTTTTTTTTTTTTTTTGGTACAGGGGATTGAATTCAAGGGCACTCAACCACTGAGCCACATCCTTAGCTCTATTTTGTATTTTATTTAGAGACAGAGTCTCATGGAGTTGCTTGTTGCCTCGCTGTTGCTAAGGCTGGCTTTGAACTCAGGATCCCCGTCTCAGCCTCTGGAGCCTGTAGGATTACAGGCGTGTGCCACTGTTCTGGCAAGTTCCTTTTGTGTTGAAACTTTATCCAGGTTTTGCTATACTTGCAGGGGGTTAATTAGGAAATGTCCCAATACTGCCAATTCTAATGTGCTTCTGTGTCACCCAAGGCAACGGTCTAATTTTGCTGAGGGTGTTCTTTAAGAAAAAGAATTCTTTATACCTTTAGTATATAATGTTTTTTAATAAAATGGATTTATATTCCCCAGAGCTTTGCCTCTAAGGAATATGCTTCCTTCATGCACAGTCAAGATTTTGAAGCTTCAGGGGAAATATTATACTCAGAATATCTATATGCTCGTGGACTAAGCTTTCTAAAACCCTTCTCTTTCTTGTGTTCTGTCTTCTGTCTTCTGTTTTCTGTCTTCCCAGGACCAAACTCATGGATGAGAATTAAGGCATTAGGGGCTGATTTTACAGTTTGGTCACACCTAGGCTGTGTTACTTTCTCCTTGACTTCTTTTGAGGATAATGAACCTCTATTCATTTTAGTCACAAATGAAACAATTTGAATTTCAATAATACTTTTTCCTCTTTCATATACTTACGTAAAATTCTAGGGAGAATCAACCATAAACATATAGAGCACAATTTTTTCATGTCACTGGTTGTTCACAAAGTCAAGTCACACCATTCATGCACTTAGGGTAATGATGTCCATCTCATTCCACCATCTTTCCTACCCCCATTCCCCCTCCCTTCTCCTCCCTCCCTCCTCCTTTTTGCCCTGTGTAAAGTTTCTCCATTTCTCTCGTGCTCCACCCCCCATTCTCCATTATGGATCATCATCCACATATCAGAGAAAACTTTCAGCCTTTGGTTTTTTTGGGATTAGCTTACTTCACCTTAGCATAGTATTCTCTAAACTCCATATATATTACCTGTAAATGCCATGATTTTATTCTCTTTTAATGCTGAGTAATATTCCATTGTGTATATATAATACATTTTCTCTATACATTCATCTACTGAAGAGCATCTAGATTTGGTCCTCAGTTCAGCTATTGTGAATTGTGCTGCTATAAACATTGATGTGGCTGTGTCACTGTAGTATTCTATTTTTGAGTCCGTTGGGTATAGACTGAGGAGTGGGATAGCTGGGTCAAATGGTGATTCCATTTTAAGTTTTGCAAGGGCTCTCCATACTGCTTTCCGGATTGGTTGCACCAATTTCAGTCCCACCAACAATGTACCAGTGTGCCTTTTCCCCACATCCTCTCCAACACTTATTGTTGCTTGTAGTTTTGATAACTGCCATTCTGACTGGAGTGAGTTGAAATCTTAGATTAGTTTTGATTTGCATTTCTCTAATTACTAGAGCTGTTGAACATTTTTTCATACATTTGTTGATTGATTTTATATCACCTTCCAAGAAGTGTCTATTCAGTTCCTTGGCCCATTTACTGATTGGGTTGTTTTTTTGGTGTTTTTTGAATTCTTAATATATATATTAGAGATTAGTGCTCTATCTGATATGCATGTGGTAAAAATTTGCTCTCATCCTGTAGGCTCTCTGTTTACCTGATTCTTTTGCTGAGAAGAAGCTTTTCAGTTTGGGATTTAGACTTCTTGTTAGGTCCTCAGCCTTTCTTGGAATGGCACCCTTAATAGAGTCTGGTTGGTATCCTAGGTCCCAGGACTCACTGAGATCCTAGAATGATTACTTCTGAGTTCAGTTTGACTATCAAAATCTACTATCATGTATAACCAGAAAGAACCAAGAAATGTTTTAAAAGCAGCATAGTTAACAGTGGACTCCAAATGGACCTGGTAGTAGAAACTGAGATTCACAATTATTGTTTGACAGATAAAGAATAACATTTAAGCAAGGAATATAACAGATGAGTAATGCATGGTTCTGTAAAGGGCTATGTTAGGGCCTTGTGTAACATAACTCTTATTTTGAAAGCTTTATTTGTAAACGTTAAATTATTTAATTTCATTGTGATGTATAGGACTGCTATAATTTTATTTAAAGGTAGATATTTTAATAGATTATTCTGAGCAAGTTTTGGTGGAAATGTATATCTAAATAATTTCAGTTTGCTGTATATTCTCTCTTGGTGTTCTTACTGTTTTTTACATGACTTCATGTAGATAAATTGATTTAGAAGAACTTTTTTAGAAGAACTTTTAGAAGAACTTTTTTAGAAGAATTTTAGAAGAAATTTAGAAGAATTTTTAGAAGAACTTTTCTGAACACTATGAGAATGTTGAGTCTCTCTGTGATCCTTCCCTTAAAAGATACCTTTGCCTTTTAAAATGACTATCAGGAGTTTTTCAAGTATTTATAAGTTTCATGTCTTTAGTATTTGGATTTTTTGTTTAGTTGGTTTTGGTTTTAATTATGGAACTCACTTTAAAAGGATTTTGTTTATTAAGTTGAATTTTATTGGATTGGAATTTTTATTTCTAGTTTTGAATGAAAACTTTTTTTGTGTGTGTTCTTCAGATGTGCTGGCAAGCCAAGAACAGCAGATGAATGAGATAGTTACAATTGATCAACGTGAGTATTCATGCCCATAATATTGGTCCACTGAATCATTAAGAAATCTTTTGATGGGCACGGTGCTACCCACCTATGATTCCATTGACTAGCGTGGCTGAGGCACAAGGATCAATCGCAAGTTGAAGACCAGCCTCAGCAACTTATCGAGGGCCCTAAGCAACTCAATGAGATCCTATCTCAAAATAAAAACAAATAAATAAAATGGACTGGTAAAGCACCTGTGGGTTCAATCCCCAGTACCAAATAGAAGAAAAAAAAGACTTTTTTTTTTAATTACTGCAAGGTAGTAAACATTTTTTATGAAAGATTTTTAGATATACAGAAAAATAAAGTATAACACCTGTGTATCCCATAAGAAATAAAATATGTCAGATTTACCTGTTGTAGATTCCATTTTCTTCCAACGAAAGAACTATCATCAACTTAAGGTTTACAATTTACATAATTTGATTTCTACTAACTATGTTACCATAAACTTTATAGCATTGTTTTGCACATGTTTTAAGGTTTTAGGTGAAGTAGTATTATATTGTGCATATCCTTCTGTAACCTAGCTTTTTTTTTAACATTTATGAGACTAATCTTTATGAATAGTTACAGCTTGACTTCATTTGTTTTCATTGCTGAATAGTATTTTTTAAAATGTATGAACGTCATTGAATTGAGTATTTGTAAGATAGTGTCACAGGGTTTCTACCCTTTCAACCTTAGTAGGTAGTGCCACAGTTTTTCTCAAAGTGGTTATATGACTTTGTCTTGTTACTAGAAGTGTAATGTATGTTATTTGTCCAAATTTTCTCCAACATGTTATGCAATTTTTATTAATAAATATTTAGAAACAAATGTTTTTATAATTCTTTGCCTAATATCTATACTGTTATTTCAAAAATAAAGAGGCTAACTCTTCATTGTTAAGATTTTCAGATATTAATGCAAATATACCTCATTCTCTGAAATTGTATAAGTTTGATTCAAAACTGTTGTGAATTAAGTCTTGTGTTGATGTAATTAGAAGAACATTAATTAAATTGATTGCATTTAAGGTCATTCAAGAATTGTTTTTACTACTTGTATTGGAAGAAAAAATTTCTCCCTTTTCTTGCAGCTGTGCAGATTATTCCAGCATCAGTGCAGTCTGCTACTCCAACTACTATTAAAGTTATAAATAGTAGTGCAAAAGCAGCTAAAGTACAAAGAGCCCCAAGGATTTCAGGGGAAGATAGAAGCTCACCTGGAAACAGAACAGGTATTTTTGCATTAACAGGTACTTATAAAATTAGTTATATTTTACTGTATGAAAATGTTAATATGGACTATTCTTTGGGCAGTATTTCACATTATTTTGTGAAAACAAAGATTTTGTTTTGTTGCCTCTGAGATCTGAACCAGGGCATCTGTGTGTTGCCTGTGTCTTGTGTTAATTTGTAACACTATGGACAATAACTTGTCTGTCTTGTTAATTTAGGAAACAATGGTCAAATCCAACTATGGCAGTTTTTGTTAGAACTTCTTACTGATAAGGATGCTCGAGACTGTATTTCTTGGGTTGGTGATGAAGGCGAGTTTAAGTTAAATCAACCAGAACTTGTTGCACAAAAATGGGGACAACGCAAAAACAAGCCTACGATGAACTATGAGAAGCTCAGTCGTGCATTAAGGTTAGCATTTATTGCTTCTTTTTTCCAATATCAAGTCTTTCTAAAAGGTAATTTCATATTCTAGTTGTAAACATTTTATGTAATGATACTAATTATTTGGCTTGTTTATAGATGTTATGTATTTTTAAAAAGCTAAAATTTGTATGTTATGTTAAAAATGACTCTTTAAAAAGATCTTATTAATAACTTTGAGGTACATAAAGTATTTTGAAAATCGTTTTTATCTGATTTAAAAGCATATAGTATGCTGTTCAAAACGAGTGTGTTTAATATTTGAGATTTTATCATTTGCATATCAGATAGATGCTGTCATTTACATAGCTAAAATGATCGAATATAAATTTCTTAACAAATATACAATTACTGTCTCTTTTAGAATTAGATGCAAAATATTGTTTCCTTTTTTTTAATTTTTCTTTTCTAAGTCTGCTTAAATGTAAATATCCAACCTTTACATTGATAAAATTGGAAGAGTATAAAATGGTTTGGTATAGTGGTATGAATTCTCTCTCTCCCTCTCTCTTTTTTTTTTTTTTTTTTTCTTGAGTCAGTCTCCTTATGTTGCCCAGGCTGGGCTCTATATTGTGATCCTTCTGCCCTATCCTCCCAAGTATCTGAGATGACAGGTGTGTGCTACCATGCCCAACTTACTAGTATAAAATTTCTATCAGAAATTATAAAATAGATTAGAATAGGAAACCCAAATATAACCAAGAACATATTACATTTGATTTAAAGAAATATGACAGTGGGAACATACGAAGAAAATTTACTTTTCAGTCAGCAGTGGTCGGGTAATTGGCCACTCGTTTGGGGACTAAGGGAGCCAGATGACACCTGACTGCTCCCTTGTATCATACCAAACATCAGTTCCATGTAGCTTGATGATGCAAAATAGGAAAACATCTAGTGACACTTTCATGATTGCAGGTAACAGGTAGAAATATTTAAACAATTGAAAGCACCGACCTGACCATAAGAGAAAAGGTCAATAAAACTTGGCTATATTTAAATTAAGAATTTCTGGTCATCAAAAGCCATCATTATTAAGAGTTGGGACTGTAGCTCATTTGGTAGAATGCTTGCCTAGCATGTGTGAAGCACTGGGTTCGATCCTTAGAACCACATAAAAATAAAATAAAGGTATCGTGTCCATCTACTATAAAAAAAAATTTTAAAGCCATCATTAAGAGTATAAAAAGCAAGCCACTCATATGTGTCATAAGAATTATATCTGAAATATCTGAAGAATCTTAAAATCAATAAGGAAAATTTTTTGTAAATGGGCAAAAGATTTAAGTAGATAATTCAGTTGAGAGATTATTCAGGTGGCCAATAAATACATGCAAAGATGCACCACTTTGTTAGTAATTATGGAAATGAGGTTTGAAATCACAGTAAAATTGTATAGCACATTCTAGGGCCAGGATAATCACAGTTAAGATCACCAGTACCAAGTGTTGATGAGGATATGGAGCAGTGGGCATGCTGCCACACTTTGGTAGGAATGTATAACCTATAACCCAGCAGTTGCTCTTTTTTTTTTTTTTTTTAAGTTGTAGATGGACTCAACACCTTTATTTTTTTTGTTTATTTTTACGTGGTGCTGAGGATCGAATCCAGTGCCTCACACATGCTAGGCAAGTGCTCTACCACTGAGCCACCACTGTCTGTCAAGTAGATACCTGAAAAAAAGTGTTCATGAATGCCCTCACACATGCTTATAGCTGCTTGCTAGAATATTTCCAAATCAGAAATAAACCAAATATCTTAGCAGTAGAGGGGATAAATAAGTTGTAGTATATTCATACAATTAAGTACTTTGCATTTATGAAAGTGAACTACTGCTAGAGTGATATTGAGAAACTCACAAACATAATGTTCAGAAAAGAAATCCATACTTTATGAACTCATTTATTTAGTACAGTTTTAAAAAAAAACAGTTAAAGTAAACTATCACAGTTAGGGATACATATTGAGGTGATTAAAAAAAATAAGCAGTGAAATTACTCTCAGGAAGCAGGCTTGTGTTTACCTTTTAGAGTAGGAGGGATGGTTATTGGGAAGGCACATGGGAGATTCTAGGTGCTGTTATTGTTTGTTTAGAACTGGGTTGATAGAATGTTCACTTTGTAATAAATCACTGAGCAATTAACTTTGTGTCTTTTGTGTTATGTAATTCACAATTAAAAAGGTTTAAAAAGAATTCAAGTTTAAAAAGAAAGAAAATCACATCCATGAAAATACAAGTATTGTGAACCTTTCCACTTTTTCATTTTAGGGAAAGAACAAATGCAATGAATGCTACTATATATAGTTCTATGATGCATCAACTAGATTGAAGAAAGGAAATATTAAGTAAAATGAAAATCTGTGCATGTGCATGTTTTCTTTAACCTCTAGGAAATATGGTATCAATTCCATTTTCCACTTAGGTGAAACCACTTTCCTTCTCGATTTTCCTTTTATTCCTGTGTCTGTTATTGCCTCCTAGTATATTAATGTAGGAATTATCTTAAATTGAAATGCTTATAGCATTTAAAAGTGCATGACAAGAAATTGGTGGTTTTGTAGGCTGAGATCCAAATTCTGTATTAATGCTATGACAAAAAAGAAAACACAGGACTTTGCCCAAATGTGTTAATATCTTTTACTAGGAAATCTAGCTAACTGTTACACTCTTGCTATTCCGGAATTGGGGAGAGATGGCATAATTTGCTATATATAGATCAATCTTTTGATTAATGGATTATTAATTAAGCCTAAGTGACTTTTAGAATAAAATCCTGCTAACTGTATTAGCTTATATCACAGGTACATTGCAAATAGTTGTTCCTTTTGTTGATAGTTCTTTGTCAATGAGCAGTGTGGATGTGTAACCAACGTGATTCTGCAATCTGCATTTGGGGTAAAATTGGGAGTTCATAACCCACTTCAATCTAATGTATGAAATATGATATGTCAAGAGCTTTGTAATGTTGTGAACAACCAATAAAAAAAATAAAATTAAAAAAAAAATGAGCAGTGCAATTTTAAGATAAGGGCTTCACAATCTGCCAGCCCAGAAAAGAGCTTGACTTCTCTTTTTTTCCCTCTGTTGTTCAGATTATCAGTGCATAGTGGTAAGTCTTGTTTTCCAAAGTAAAGACAAATCCACTCCTTTTTCCATCTCCATAGGAAGCAACAGCGAGCTAGAATTCTAGAATGATTTCCTCAAATCTGTTTATATAAGGGTTAGAAACATTGTTTCTTTATAATATCCACTTCCTGTTTTTCTGTATTCTCTGATCTTCAAATCCTTTTACTTATTCATTTGAAACCCCTATTGGTTTTGGATGATTTCGCTGAAATTGAGAAAGCCTTTGTATAGTAAAATGATAAATTTAAAGGTAAATCTACATTATAATAGAATTTACACAATTCACAGAAGAGAAGTGGACATCCAACAATCCGTAGAATATGTAAACCAGTTTTTTAATTGTCTGGATTCTTACTTATTAACATAGCATACATTTTTTAGAGGGCTAACTATGTGCCAGTCATTGTGTGCTAAGCACTTCACAAAGATTATCTCATAATCCTCAATAATTCTGTTAGGGTAAGTACTGTTTTTAATCTCATTTTATATGTGAGGAATAAAAAGTTAGAGATAATTTGATTTTCCTGTGGTCCCAAAGGCAGTAAGTCCAAATGCTGGGTTTTGAATCTTGATTTTTGACTCAAAAACCCTGTTAGCATCTTCTGCCATTCATAGGACTTTGTTTTTCTTGTTGTATTTAATAATTATGTTTGATTTAAATCAGTGTTTGATCAGTTGTTGAAAATTTGCTTTGAAAGTTTGGTGTTACTTCAGTGTTAACTGCTATTGTGGTAAGTGTAGTAACTCTTCTAGGCTTCTGCTTATGAAATATTCTGTGAATTCTAAGAAGTCTTAATTCTTCATTTTTTCATAGTTCTAATGTGTTTCTCTCTTTTTAAAGGTATTATTATGATGGGGACATGATTTGTAAAGTTCAAGGAAAGAGATTTGTGTACAAGTTTGTCTGTGACTTGAAGACTCTTATTGGATACAGTGCAGCAGAATTGAACCGTTTGGTCACAGAATGTGAACAGAAGAAACTTGCAAAGATGCAGCTCCATGGAATTGCCCAACCAGTCACAGCAGTAGCTCTGGCTGCTGCTTCTCTACAAACAGAAAAGGATAACTGAGACCCAGGACCTTCTGGGAGTCTAAGGTCTTTCTTAAATATCTAGAGCAAGCATCGCTCTTACCTTTATTACTGAATTTGAATCTTCTTTTATTTCTAGATTGTACAATCTGATGCATGATTTTTTTATAAATATTTCATACTCTTGTGAATTTGGATCTTTTTACTTTGAGCATATATTTTAGAATATGTGTATGTTAAAGGATCACCACAATGTTATACGCTTGAAAGCAGCTTCATTGTGGGATAGTTTGTTAACAGGAAAGCTAAACTGGTCAGTATTAATGTCTAGCCCTACCAAAAATAACCAGTAGCATCTGAAGATGAAACATAAATGAAGTACTCCAGGAAGCAGTCTGGCTTAACTATTTTTGAAAATATAACTGTTTCCTCTCTCTGCTGCTTTAGATGTTGCTTTACATAGAACCAGAAAAATAGATTTCTCAGCTAAAGCATGTGTGCCTGTTTCATCTAATCAAGCAGAGCTAAAATATTCAAATCAATTAAAATTATAATAATATTAATAAATTACTAAGCTAAGAGTATCAGGTTATTAAGGTAATTTATATATTTGCAAGTAAAGGACAATAGGAAGTTGACTAGCAAAGAGCAATGCTAAAGAAGGAGATCCAGGTTTAAATCTGGCTTAACTCAAGCCATTGTTAAGGGTTTTCTGTATAGATTATTCATTATGTCAGACCAAGAATTTAAATTATTTTGAAGGAGGCATTTGATTCTAATAAACCAACTCTTACAAAAATTCTGAAATGATCTCTGTTTTTCCTGTCAGAGATTTAAAAAAAAACTGAGAAAGTATACCTCAACCAGAAAATAAAAGTTTGATTTGATGTGACTTTCTTTTTTTTTAATTAATCTACAGTGCTCATTTATTATGCAAAGCAGCTTGTATATTCCTGTGTTTCTGATGAAATGAAGACTTTAAATCAGATAGCAGTACTTTACCTTTTAAAAAGTTAGTAAATTACTTGCAGATAGTTACAAAAGGAAAATTTAACCTCCATTATTTAGGCAGTCTTTAAAATGAAACTTCCCACTTTTAATTTTTGTGTGTTATGTACAAATATCCATATACATGTCCAGTTGACTTCGTTAGACATATGCACATGTATATGAAGGCATAAAGATATTCAAAAGGGAATTTATTAAATAATTTATTTTAAAATGTTAAATAAATCTTTCCTTACTATGAGCTAACACTAAACAGAAATGGCTAGAAAAGTCTCCTTTCTTTTCTTTTTGTTGTTTGTTTTAAGGGATTATGCATGAATCATGATATGAGAGACTGGCAAATAGCTTTTTTGACTGGAGCAAGTTGATCCTCAAATACTTCATACACCTTCTTCTTTGTAAATTTCCTTTCAATTCATCCCCCAAAATAGGCTCAGAAGAGCTCACTTAATATCTGTTGTTGACAAAGTAAGGGGAAAGGGCTGTGGTAATAACAGGCCAGGTGGTACTACCAATACTACATAGGGTTTGGAATGAGTCAGGAAGGGACCCTAGAGACAGGAAGATAAATCTCTTGCTCTACTTTTTTGGTAACCTTAAATCACAATTTTAGCTGTTTTAAAGGACTGCAACCCATATTCATTTATTTTGTTTAAAGTCCTTTAATATTCTGCAAAAATACCTAAAAAATAGTAAAATTTGTACCTTTCATTTTTACTGTTTTATAAACAGTAGACTGACAAGTTATTCTTGCAATTTGGATACTATTATTTGAAGAATATCTGAGTGGAATAACAAAATGAAATACAGAAGCCCTAATGTCAGATAACAAATAGGTATCTATAAAGAACGTTTTGTCTCATCTTACAGCCTAGGGAGTTGACAAGTCATTTACTGTTTTAAAAAATAATAAAGTATACTCTTCTGTTAAATTAGGAGCTTAAAAACTTTACTTTTAGATTTAAAACATTTTTGAGACATTATGTTAAAAGTTTTTAGCCAAGAGGTCGGACTTTGTTTATGTCTCATTTTTATATGTATGTTTTAAAGTCAGGAAATATATTTTTCTAGATCCCTAAAATCAGATTTATTTTTTGTCTCCTATAAGATTTGGAGGTTAGGGTTTAAAAACTACAGTCTATCTGCTGTCTTCTTTTGGCAGTTCTTACTGTTCATCGTAATGTGAACAGGTCTCATACATGATCTGATGCTGTTTCTTTTTCTTCACCATTTTGTGCACCATAACATAAGTAATGTGACTGATTTCTCCAACTGATTCAAGAAGCTTTCATTACTTGTGTCAACTTGTATATAAAATATTCCATTTTTTTAAGTTAACAATTAAGTAGTCTTTTCTCTATTAAAGAACAACTTATGAAAGAAAATAGAATTCATGCTATTCATTCTTTATTTTATGAAGTTTTCATATGTAAGATATATTCAAAGGAAGACATAAAATTGTTGGATCATTTTTCTGTACCTTATTAAAGTACAAGAATAATGTTCACTTGTGTTTAAAAACTTATATTCCATGTGAGGTTTGCATAGAGCCAACTCTTATGTATCTTACTAGCCTGAAGCCTGAAAGTCTAATGTGTTGGTGCTGGAAAAATCAAACAAATTAAGCATAATTGCTAAGTGTGGAATTTTCACTTAGGTCAACTGATCCCATACCCATTTGATATCGATCCATGTAAATTAGTTAGGAAAAAAATTTTAGTTGTTTTCTCCCCAGATTAATGGTGATACTCATTAATAAAATTCTTTTAAAGGGTTGTGCCTCTAAATATTTTTGGTGAGGTCTGCTATTTTTTGCATTCATTTTATGCTATTGCCTCATATAAAGAACAGGTATATCCTTGAAATAGCACAAAAATGTTCTAAAATTCATAACTGCGAAACAAACCTGTGACTAACAATGTCTTCAGATCAAAAGGGTATAAAAATATTAACACTTCAATATTTCACTTATTGCCAGGAAAAAAATATTCTCAATCTTTTGTAAAAGGGAGGAAGATTTTTGCATACATTTTTACTCTTTAAATAGACACTTATACTATCATAATAACAATTATGTATTTCTTTGTGGTTGTTTTGTAATTTTACATAAAACAGTTATTTTCTATTTTTACTCAGATAAATATTTGTGGATAAAATGTAAAAATAGTAAAATGAGAAAAATAAAACTATTATACAATATGTTCCTGTGTTGTTAAAATATTTTTTCATGAAAACAATAGTCTCAAATTCCTGGGATGTTTGGTTGGATGAAAGTCTAATAGTCCCTCTGATGTGGTGTGTGTATGATTCCTAATATATTTCTTAAAAACTTTGAGTATGGTGATACCCAGCACCCAGCAAGCACATACTGATGTGAAAGGCGACTATCAATTTGTGAAGAACAGATTCCACTGAAATTAGTTAGTAGGTGTATAGTCTTTAAGAAAATGAGTGAAATCTCATCCAGAAAGCCAAACTGTTTTGGAACAGTAACAAGTGAACTGATAAGACTAAATACTTTTCCAAAGGAAGGTTGATTATTAAGCTGTAAACCCCTAATTTAGTTTTTTTTTTTTTTTTAATTTAAATCACTTGTTCATGTTGGCGGACTAGCAACAGGATATTTCAGGCAGGTCCAGAATACAGAGGAATGGGAAGGGTTCAGAGGAGAACATCACTTGTGCCTTTATTTATGATCAAACAGTGATCAAACTTTGACATGCTTAAACAAGAAGCTAGTATTTGTGTGAAATAAATTGTCTGAAAATATGCAATCTAATTTACCTAGTTTGGAGTGATGAAAATCATCAACTAAGACAATGTGGTAAATTTGTTGTCAAAGACTTAATTTTTTTGTGTGTATAGCTTTACAGTTATAATTTACAGGTCAAGAATATGTTTAGAATGCTTTTTACTAATAAACTGGTTGCTTTAGGACACTGCTTTTAGAACTTTTTGTTGATAAGAACCATTTTTTTAAGAGTTCATAAGTCAGTAGCTTTACTTTAGTCCTTATTTACCTCTTTTTTAAAAATAATTTTTATTTATATGACAGCAGAATGCATTACAATTCTCATTACTCATATAGAGCACAATTTTTTATATATCTGGTTCTATACAAAGTATACCAATTCATGTCTTCATACATATACTTTGGGTAATAATGACCATCACATTCCACCATCATTTCTAACCCCATGCCCCTTCCCTTCCCCTCCAACCCCTCTGTCCTATCTAGAGTTCACCTGTTCCTCCCATGCTCCCCCTTCCTATCCCACTATAAGTCAGCCTCCTTATATCAGAGAAGACGTTCGGCATTTGGTTTTTTGGGATTGGCTAACTTCACTTAGCATTATCTTCTACTCCATCCATGTACCTGCAAATGCCATGATTTTATTGTTTTTTATTGCTGAGTAATATTCCATTGTGTATATATACCACAGTTCACAGGCAGGCTTTGCTGCTTTAAATAGTTTGTCATCAAACAAGGAATGTCTTTTTTAACTGATTTTGGCAATGTCATTGTTCTTTGAAAATTTCTCTATAATCTGAGGAATTTTCTTTCTCATGTCTGCTAACAAGTTAGTTTTGGTATTTTCACTCTTTGATACAAATGACACCCAGTTAACACCTATGCTGTTTTTATAGGTGACATCACAGTAATTATGTGTGAATGGAATAAACACTTGGATAAGTTATTGATTATACATCTATAATAACTATTTCACTTGCTTAATAAGTCTATTTATGCAAAAGTTTGGTTCTTAAAATCTCCATACAGCTTTCCTATCTATACTCTTGGTTTTACTTTATGGATGAAAGGTTACAATACCTATTAGTACATTGATAAACTTAACATTGATGTTGGTTGAACCAGAATGTTAATTTCATTGGATGGTTGAAAGGAAGTTCTGCATTAAGAACCCCATGACAAGGTTATTTCTTCAGCTCTGAGGTCACAAAAATAGAAAGGACATTTTATTTTAAATGAAATTGTTTAATCATTAAAATCTGTCTTGTTGGCATAAATGTATGAATTAATTAAAGAACATTTACTACACACCTTCAATCCTGAAAGATCAGAAACAAACTATGGTTGCAGTTTTGACATTAACCAAATGCAAAAACTTGGGGTTCATCATTAACCTCTGTGTTCTTCCATTTTTTGTTTCCTAAGCTCCATCCATTTGCCTACAGTGCAGGGCTGTTGAGAGGATCAGGTAAAGCTTGTTTATGAGTAAGCGTCTTAACAATATATACCACTAAATAGGCACAAAGATCTGAGAAAGAAAAAAGTATCCTCCAAACAAATCCAGTCTTGTGCATTGAAACTGGTCTCACTTCATTTAAAAATGAAAAATATCCTATGTTCATATATGAGTACATGACCAGTATAATTCCACATCACGTACAACCACAAGAATGGGAGGTTATACTGCAAGTATGTATTGAAAATACATTCTACTATCATATACATCTAAAAAGAACAAATGAAAAAAGCTGGGTACAGTGGTGCACACGTCTAATCCCAGGTACTTGGGAGATAGAAGGATCACAAGTTTGAAGCCATACAGAATTATACAGAATAGTAGATTTTATTGTGGCAAGTTCATACATGCACATAACATAATTTGATCAGTTTCAACTTCTAGTACTTCTTCCCTTCTCCTCACCTCCTCCCTCACCCTAATCTCCTTCCTCTACTCTACAGATCTCTCTTCTGTTTTTACGAGATCACCTTTTTTTTTTTTCTCTTTATGTTCCAAATATGAGAGAAAACATACACCCCTTGATTTTCTGAGTCTGGTTTCTTTTGTTTAACATGAAGCTCTCCAGTTCCACCCATTTTCCTGAAAAGGACATAATTTCATTCTTCATTATGACTGAGTAAAACTCCATTTTGTGTGTGTGTGTGTGTGTGTGTGTGTGTGTGTGTGTGTCAGATTTTCTTTATCCATTCACCCATTTGCAGACACCTAGCCTGGTTTCATGACTTGGCTATTGAGAATTGCACCACTATAAACATGGGTATGCTTGTATCTCTATACTGACCTTGATTGATGGATTAATCGATCGATCTATTCACACATACTAGGGATTGAACTCAGGGGCACTCAATCACTGAGCCACATCCCAGCCCTTTTTATCTTTTGAGATAGGGTCTCGCTAAATTGCTTAGGGCCTAGCTAAATTGCTAAGACTTGTTTTGAACTCAGGATCCTCCTGCCTCAGCCTCCTGAGTCATTGGAATTACAGGCACGCACCACCACACCTGGCTAGTGCTTAATCCTTGTCATAAAATATTTATTTATTTTGGTCCTGGGGATTGAGTCTAGGCCCTTCTGAACACTAATTATGCACTCTATTCCTGAACTATACCTCCAGCTCTAATATAATTGATTTTGATATATTATAGCATAAGATCAAAGTAAGAAGTTACTTCATGGGAATTATTTTATGTTCTAGCTTTTTCTTACATATCCCAAATGTCATTATGAGAACATATTGACTAATCTCAATGCTTTGGTTAGAAAAAATGAAGATCAGATCACCTGTGGCATTTCATTTTTCGAGTCAAGATTTTTGTTATATAGTTCTAGAAAGGGCAGGATTACCCTCCAGCTAAGACTCAAAATTTACACCAACCTTTTTATTTCATAAGCTGAAAAACGCAGCTGCCAAAAATAGTTCTTATGACAAGTTCTTGTCAAAAATCTCAGGACAAAAACCTATCAGTGAAATATTTGGGAACAGTGAGCTTCAAAAGAATTAAGCAAACGGGAAGTCAGTAAACTTTCAAAGGTAAAATCATTTGCCTGAGTAGATTTGGGATTGAAATAGTCCGTGAAATGTATTTGATAAACTTTCATGCCTTTGGGGTATGGTGGGGACCTCTCCCTGATATTTATTTAGAATCCTAAGTTGTTTCTCGACCTACTTATAGTGTAAAAAAAAAAAAAATTAGCACATCTAATTCCTGCTGAGAAACAAACAATGTCATGTATCTCTGAGAAGATAAATCAAAGACAGTTTTTTTTACATTTACATTTCATCTGTGAAGATGCAAGTATTTCCTGTGGCTCTTTGGTTCTCAAGTCAGCAGCGACATCTCTGCCTCCAGTTCTCTCTCAGAGAACTATGGTTGAATTTGTTATCACCCTGTGGGACCTACTGGGAATAAATTAGATCCATATGGATAATGCATATACTCCTTTGGGAAAGTCAGTTTTTGCTTACTTACTAGTATCTAAGAAACTGGAAAGAGTTAATATTGATAAATAATGTTTCCTGAAACAAATCTTTCTGTGTTTCCTTCATTCCTCAAGAGTTGATAGCTAGATCAAATTAGTGCATCTTTGGGGACAGTTCTCTTCCCTCTGATTGAAAGTGTCTTTGTCTTCATCTTTTCTTTCCTCCCATGTCTCGGCCTCCACAAATTATCTTCCTTTGAAGCAGGCCAGAGACCCCCACCCAGAAGACCCTCACCATAATTATTCTTGTTAACAGAATATCAGCAAAGATTTCTCCAAAAAAGCTCAGTGTGTTTAGAAATTTCTATTTCCTATTGCTCTGCCATGCAAGAGCCAAGTTTAACCCTGGACTTGCTGATTTACTCCTGCTTTTGTGGTAAAATGTGTAAAACCTCTGATTATTCAAGAGAGAGAAAGAAAGAGAGAGAGCAAAATTTTCTGAAAACTCAAAGAAAAAAATTACTTTTATGTAGATTCTGCCAAAATGTAAACCTCCAAGCCACCCACCAAAAATATATATAGTATAAATTCCCAAGAATTTGTAGGCTCTTGGTCCAGAAAATGCTTTGGGTGATAGTCCCTCTGGATCCTGTAATCAACAAAACTGCTCCCTGAAAATTCCTCAGGTGTCCAGCCTCTTCGGTCCTTCATCACCTTTACCATGGTGAATTGACCAGGCCCTCCATGAACACACAGTTTTTAGAACTAGCTCACCTGATCTTCCCACCTCGCACTGGACCCTAATTTGGGGTTCAAGGCCAGGCTTCCTTCTTTCCTTCCTCCACCTCTCATTAGAGGAGTATAACTTTATCAGTCATGCATGTAACTTGAACGTCTTAATATGCAGCTTTGACCTTTCTCAGATTCCAAGAATATCTCTAACTGCTTATAAGAGTGTATCACTGGCTGGGGATGTGGCTCAAGCAGTAGCGCGCTTGCCTGGCGTGTGTGCGGCCCGGGTTTGATCCTCAGCACCACATACAAACAAAAATGTTGTGTCCACCAAAAACTAAAAAATAAATAAATATTAAAAAATTTTCTCTAAAAAAAAAAGAGTGTATCATAGGAGATTTCAATTAAAATTTGGCAAAAATAATACTTACATTTCCAACCCATTTTTGCTCTTCCCAGTTTTCTCAGTAAACAGCACCTCCAGCCACCAATTGACAAAAAGACTTATATTTTTCCTTGATTTAAAAAAAAATGAGTTCTAATTAGCTACACATGACAGAAGAATGCATTTGGACACATCATTTATAAGTGGAGTATAACTTCTCATTCTTCCTGGTGTTACACGATGTAGAATTGTACAGGGTATGTAATCATATGTGTACATAGGGTAGTAATTCATTCTACTGCCAATTCATTCTACTACCATTCTAGTACCTGGCTACTGTTATCAGAACTTCTGTGCAAAAAAAAAAAAAAAAAAAAAAAGTATGAATTTGGGGGTTTCCATGATGTTTGGAAATTCCAATTCCAACTTTTTCCAGTTGATGTCACTATGGCAAAGGTATCTCAAATATCTGACAAAAAATAGTACTGGGGGAGGCAAAAAGGTATCTCTAATATTAGACATAAAACAGTAAGGCAGGGGAGACAAATTTACTAATGTGACAATGTGAGAAATAGAAAGTCTGGTGGTCCATTTTCAGAATATAATATTTAGCCTTAGTCGGGATGTAAGACCCAATTGTAGCCATTTTAATTATAGCCCTTCCCTTTGCATGCCCCAATTTTAAAATTAGCTAATCATGTAGATTTTAACCCTAAGTTCCTCCAATGAGGATGAAGGGCAGTGCTGTATTAGGGATAAAAGCAGGCAGACCACCACCAGCCCAGGCTGCTTGCTAGCCAGGGTCCTTAGCTTGCCCTCTGGCAGGAGGAAAGATTGCCTTGCTCACCTACTTTTCAGCACGGGTTTGATTTCTTGCGGCACCTTGGTATTTATAACACTAAATCATCCGCCCATCAGTACTTGGGGGGGATGAAGCACAATGTGTGGGGGAAACAAGATAAGACATCAGGATTCTCTGAAAGAATCAGAGTGGCCGAGTGAGTGCATTTACCTGATCTTGTATGAATCAGCAAAATAAACACAAAGTCATAATAAGTTTGGAAGCTGTTGAAATTTCTGTCTATGCAATGACATAGCCAGTAAATCTTTCTGCACTCAGATTTGCAGCAGTACATGAAGGTAACATCGATTATAGCCTTTTGTCTTGCTTTTGTGCTGTGTAGAAAGTTGTAAATGAACCCCTTCAGCTAAATTTCCAACCATGGCTAGTGTGTTATGGTTCTCCCTGCAGGACCTCAGGACAGATCACAGAGGGAGTGCAAAGCAAGGACAGGTTGCCTATTATAAGCAGTAGACATGGTTCAGAGAGTCTGAAAATTAACAGAAGTTAGAGTAAAAATGTCTTCCTGGACACTTTATGGTTCCAAAGTAAATAATATGTCCTTGAGTGAGAGGAGCTGTTTAGGGACTCATGTTTTCAGTGTTTGTTTAAATGGCAAGGCAAAGGAACTTATGTAACTAAATATTGTTCATCAGCAAGAACTTTTCTGAAATGGAGAAGCAGATCTGTTTTCAGATGTTATTCAGCTGTGCAATACGGCAAACAGATGTGTTCATTAACACTCCTGCAGAGTATATTGCAATATTCACAAGTGGAAAGTGCCTGAACTGAGGTTACCAAATGTTTGCTGGTATAAAACCTGCCTCTATGGAACTGTGATCTTTCAAGGAGGATCTCATTTGAGACCATTTCTGTTGGCATATTTTATGTGAAAGGTGATTTTTCTAATTAACATATTGATAATTTACATTTTAATTTTGTTTTCTTTTCATTTTTTTCCATTGGTGCATTATACTTGTATATAATGGTGGGATTTTGTTACATATTTATACATACACATAATATAACAATATAATTTGGCCAATATCACTCCCTACTATTTTCCTTTTAGCCTTGTTTTAAAAATTAGGGAAAAAAAAAAAAGACTATTCCTCTGGGCACAGTGGTGCACTCCTATAATCAATCCCAGGAGGAAAAATTTCGAGTTCAAAGCCAACCTTAGCTGAGAACTCAGCAAGAACCTCAGCAATTTAGCAAGATCTGTCTCTATATAAAAAGGAGTAGTGGTGTGGCTCAGTGGTTAAGCACCCCTGGGTTCAAAAGGGCTATTCCTCCGCCCCCCACCACCACGTAAATAGGGAAAATTTCAGTTTTCCAAGTTAAAGATATTGGATTCCTGGGGGCCGAAGTAGGGGTGGGGGCGTGGAGGAGATTTCAAAAAGCTGGAGGAAATTCCATGCAAGCCTGTGAGATGTCATGAGTATTACAGACAGTTCAAACCATGTCAACTAAGAATCTCTGTTCTGTTTTAAACCTAGGAGCCAATAATAACCATCAGTACAGGGACAACATTTATTTGAAATTCTGCCTGGGAAATCCAGGCATGTTCAGCCCTTCCTCTCTGCCAACAACTTTGAATGCTGAAGGACTATGCTGACGAGGTCGGTTCTGACAGTGGTGAGAAAGAATTTACGGGGATTTACAGAGAGGGCACTCAGGTCTGAGATAGACAGGAAGAGGGAAGATGAGTGTCTCAGTGCTCCCACAGGCACAGTTTCCCCTGATATTCATAGGAATTGGTTTTCAAACCTCCCACAAATACCCAAATTCGCAGACACTCAAGTCCCTTATATAAAATGGCAAAGTATTTTCATGTAACCTATGTTCATCCTCTTGTATATTTTAAATCATCTCTAGATTGATTTTAATACCTGATTCAATGTAAATGAGGTATTCATAGTTGTTATACTTGATTGTTTAGGGAACAATGACAAGAAAAAAAGATTCAATACAAGTATAATGTTTTTCAAATATTTTCTATTTACAGATTCAGTTGAATCTGCTAACGTGGAACTTAGGATACAGAAGATCAACTGTATTTCAAAAACACTGAAAGGAAGACCTGTAGACATGTGGCCTTGACTAGGACATGAATGTAAATGACCTTGAATGGGTTTTTTGGACCTTAGATGGTCACCTAAAATGATATGCAAGATAATTTCATCCCAAGGAAGAGACAGGGAGGAACCCCCCCACACCCAGGTTAGCAGGACTGTAGTAATGACAAGAGTAGAATGAAGAATGGGGAAAAAAAGGAAGGAAATGTTGATTCATGTTCACAGAATAAACACTAGAAAGAAAAATGGTCCATGTGAAGCAAATTCTGACAAAATGAATCTTGCTTTTTCCCATTTGGTTTTAGTATTAGGAGTAAGTCACTTGCCAATTTGTCTGCTGTCTGCTGGGTGTGGGTTGAAGGACTTTCTTAATCTAGAATTTTCTCAAGAGATCTTTCTGGGAAATTTTTCCATATCTTTGGCTTTCAATAAACATTGATTAAACATCCACTTTGTGCTAAGAAATGCTAAAGAAGAACATGTGACCCCTGCTCATCCATTTTCAAGACAAACTGACCCATAATAGATGGAGGTGAGATTCCCAAGACTTAAGGATTTCATAGAAGGGTAAAATTTCAAAAACAACAATGTTTTGGTTTTGTAAGTCTGCCAGCAAAGCACCGTGAACTGGGTGACTCCAACAGTGGAAGCATTTCCTCACAATTCTGGAGGCTGGAAGTCTGGGGTCAAGGTTCTCTGGAGGACTTTCTCTGTGGTGCATGGATGGCCATCTTCTGTGTGTCTTTACATGTTCTTCCTTCTGTGTGTCCTCATCTCCTCTCCCAAGGACACTGGCTATGTTGAGTTAGAGCAGACTCTCAAAAGCACATTTCAACTTAATTGGCTCTTAACCCCAGTACCTCAGAAGGTACTGGGGTTAAGACTTCAACATATGAATTTGCGGGGCGAGGGGACACAACTCAATCCATTGGCATACAACAAGCCACAAAACAATGACGCTAAATAGACAACAGTGGTTTCAAAATTTTTATTTTGCCAAATCAAGAGTTAAAAAGACCACTTAGGATATCATCATCATTTAATAAAAACAGTTTATTTTTTTAAAAAAAGAGGTAATAAAGATCCCATCAAGGAATAAAGGAGTATCCTTTAAAATCAAATACATTTTACTTTATAAACCTCTCATAAATTTGTCCTTATTTCTAGGACCTCAAAAATCTTGACATCTTTATTAGTAACAGGTGCTGATCTTCCAAAATAAAGGACAAAGTGATTATACCATCATGTCCTAGCTAAAATTTGGTTCCAGTATTTTCAAAACTTTCATTGTGATGGTGAAAAACTTACAGGAGGTGAAGAACTAAAAATATCCTGAGGGCTCTGTTCTGCAAAAGGAGGGATTATTAAGCTTTGCATATATTAAATAGATACCTTAAGCTGAAAGAGGAACTCTTAGAAAGGTCAAAGACTCTATGTGATAATAATGAGAGACAGAGAGGGGTGGGGGGAATTAAAGAGGTAGGATGGCATTGTACAGTTAAACCATATTTCTTTGGATTTAAACTACACTATCAGTGATGCTTTTCTTTGGAGGTGTGTGTGTGTGTGTTTCAGAAGTTGTCCATAAGCAATCAGGAGCTGAGACATAGATGTTGGTAGAAACAGCCAGCTCTTCTTTGAATGGGAATTTCCCTGGTGGATTCAGCCTCAAGCCTCATCTATACCATTGATTTCCTGCTTGTGGGGCTATTGTAACAGAATCATTGATACCTGGAGAAACACTTTGATGCTGAATTAATATGTTTGGATGTGATTTCGAATTGAGTCCCTACAAGTCCAAAGTCCTGTAATGAAGGTTTTTGTTGAACTGAAGTGACACCCCCTTTCTCCACTGAAAAATCTTAACGGGGCCTCTCCAGAAATCTTCACCCAGACTAATTTTAGGACTGTCAGCAAAAGAGTCTCTGCAAAAGAGTTCAATGTAGATGAACTTCCCATTTTCGAGGCCCTGTTTACTTTGCCACTGGCCGAGAAGATACCAGCACTCCAGGTGTTGGACACCCCCTTACTAGTTTTTCAAAACATATCCAGTATGGTACTTTGAAGAAATGTGCAAACAAGGCCTCTGGCCTTGAGCTGGGGCTTCACAGAGATGTCTACATTTTTAAGATAAGTTACAAATGGGCTCCATGGTAACAGCTGGCAGGGGGAGGAAAGAAAGGAGAGAAGAAGCTCTCCCCTTCTCGGGTGTTGTCCTTGAAGAGTTAACTTGCCCAGAAGGGTAAAAGTAAAAGCTGCTTTTATGTGAACTTCTGCAGACTGTGAACTTCTGAGCCCCTGCCCTTACATGCTGGGTATAAAATTCTGAAACTCCCTGAACTCAGGGTTCAGGGGATTAATTGATTACAGCAAAAGCTGTGCCCTCTGAACCTGGCTGCAGCCAAATAAAACTGTTTTCCTGCTGTCTTCGGTGCCTTGCCTCATTTGTCCCTACAACAGAACCAAGAAGCTAGTCTCCCATCCATCATCCCAGAAAGGAAGTCATGCCAAAGAAAATTAGAACTAAGAGTTCAGTCCTTGTACTGACTTGGCAGGGAGGAAGTTGGATGGAGGCCTTTTCTGCTGTGTAATTCTTTCACAGGTAGCCCAGGACACCAATGTCAGGAGAAAAGTTCAAGGGTATCATGGGTGGAGAATAAGACCCTCTCTTTCCTCATGCAGTTTAGGTTAAGATACCCACTAGAGAACTTTTTTATCTGAAGAGCTTTGAAAGCAGCCGTATCCATATTCATTGACAGTTAAAATAAAACCACTGAGTATTGCCTTGAAATTACTTTCTATAACCTCTGAACCTTTAGTAAAGTCTAATTAAAGGCTTCAAACTGTCTCAGCTATGCTGTAATAAAAGATCGGGTTCCATGTGTGACTCATGTGTGAAGGATCTGTAATCTCTGGACAAGATAATGTACTGATCCTGATGCTATTGAAAACTTTTTTTTTTCAGTACTTTAAATTGATCCCAGGGTCTCCTCACACATACTAGCAAGTGCTCTACCACTGAGTTCTATCCTGGACCTTGAAAACTATTATATTTTGTTATAATAGTTTTTCATTAATTACCCAGAAATATAGCACTAAAATATTTTTTTTTCTCTCAATCGCTGAGTTTTTCAGTGCCTCTGGAAATTTTACACTGTAGTATCAGTCCTAACTCTAAAAAGTTCCAGGACCTGTTTTACAATAAGAGAAGGAATTTTAAGTGTTGAACTTCAAAGAAAGTAGAGTAAGAAATGTAACAATGTGGTTTTTATATCACAGTAGGAATAAGTTCAAAAAGACACATAAAAGTACTTCATGACTCTGAGAGTTGTCAGCATATATATATATATAAACTTTCTCAGTGATATTCAGCATTGGCTATGGAGGAATGAAAGCAGGGGCAAAGGAATAACTATAGCCTTGGGGTAGAACAAGTAGTCTAAATATGACAATCACATCAGAAAATTACAGGCAGCATAAAGTTCTTGCCCTAAACTTCTGCATTCTGATGTGATGTATTTTCATTAATTTTTTTTTGGTACAGTACCAGGGCAAGTTGAAAATATTTCTACTTGTACTTGGGATAAATCATTACTATGGGAATATTATGTCACATTTGCAGCGGCATCTTCTTGATCTTGGAAGAATGTGGAAATTAAAATCAATAGCTGGGGGACTTCTGGTGTTAGCTCTAACACGTAAAGGGTTTGAAAGTTATCTCTCCTGTCCCCGCAACAAGGAAAACTTCTACAAACTGAAATATCAATGACTTTTCTTGGAAACATCAAGTAGTTGAGGTTACAAGGTAAATTACCACCCCAAATACGGAGAAACAAGTGAATCCAGAGTCACAGCTAATATCTGCTCAACTCAAACAGCAGTTGGAGCGGGAAACGGTAGGAACACTTATATGATAATTTCAATGAACTGCTGAAGGCTGCCCGTGGTCTAGCTTGAGTGAAAAACTTCTGGGGCCCAATTTATGGGGACTCCCACACTTTCATAGGTTTTTCCCCAAGAATCTTATCAGGTTCTTATGATGAAAAGTGAACAAAACCCCCATGGGTTCTGGTAGAGGGAGAGAAAGAGCAACCATCGTGAAGCATACTGTGAAGCAAACCTGGAACATTTGTTACTGGAGCCCTTGGGCAGAGGTCCCCACAGACCAAGCCCAGCCACCAGTCCAATAAGCCAATCAAAGAGGTGAGCAGGGGTGAAGGGCAAGAATGGAGCTTTTAGTCAGTGTGTGCACTCTGTGAAGAACAGACAGAAGGGTACAGTGACCAAAGATCTGTCTTCAAGGGACGGACAAAAACTGTCAGGTTGTAGAAAGGGGAAGAAAGGCAAAGTTTGGGGGCTTTGCATAGCTGGCAGAGTAAGTCATGCTGGTCAGGCCATGGTCTGCTTGCTCACTACCCCAGGACTGGTTCTGTGGAGCTCTGGGAAGGGTATCATTGCTTGAGGGGATGATTTGGTTCCTGTCCTGAGATGACTGCTCCTGCTTAAGGGGAAAATCTCATGGGGTGACTGGTTCTGCCAGACTCACCATTGGTTAGGGGTAGTTTCAGTCCCTTATCACAAAGATGCTGATCAAGCAGCCCAGTTGTTCCTGAGATCCAGAGTAACTTGCAGAAAGAAATAGCTTAAAAGGAAAAAAAAATAAATAAAAGTTGCGAAACAAATGGAGTCATCAGAGAGGGATGAAATGGTGTTTGTTAGGTCAGTGACTAGGCCCTCTCTCACATTCCCCTTAACAAAGCAAGTGGAAGGTCTTTATCAGAGCCTTATCTCAACTGGGGAAAGGCATTTCTTCCACGCCAGCTCCTCTGGACTTTTTACTTCAGAAGGGGGTTAAAAAGAACACTGGTGGAGGTGACAGCCCAGGGACAGGGTCACTAAAATCCTGATTTAATCAGAAGGTTATACACAGCTTCTCTTCCCCACACCGATAACCTCCAATACAGTAACAGTGGATTGCAGATTTTGATTTCCAACTATCCCCCCAAAAAGCCAAATGGAAAGAATGATGGTGAAATAGGAAAGGAATTTATTCAGTATAACCATACTGGGAAGGACCAAAGGGACCAAGAATCCCTAGTTCCTTAAGGAACTAACAAGAGCTTTGCAGCTATACAGGAAGAACAAAAACAGGGGGATGGGAATAAGTGTGCATAGCTATGTTGCCTAGTTGATCATTATCTCAGGGCGGCCATCAGAGTCTTATCAGTGGTGAGAAATACCACTGAGCTGTGTATGGTGGTGCACACCTGAAATCCAAACTACTTGAGAGGCTGAGGACAAATTGCAAGGTTGAGATCAGTCTAGGCACTTGAGGGAGACCATGTCTCAAAATACAATTTAAAAAGGACTGAGATTTAAAAAAATAATAATAACAATAATTCAAATAAAATAAAAAGAGCTGGACTACAGCTCCGTGGTAGAGTGCTTGTCTAGCATGTATGAGGCACTGGGTTCAATCTCCAGCACCACCAAAAAATAAAATAAAAACAAAGTTTCTCCTGCCTGGGGGTAGTTTTGATTCTTGTCCCCTGGAATCCAGGGTGACTGCAAAGGACAATGACAAGACACAAGGGCAAGATATTTTCAGTTCCAGGTCAATGACTGAAGATATCTAGGCACTGTTTAGGTGATCTGGAATAGAAATCTAAAAGCTGATTCTTATGATGTCCCTGTAAATCTTGAAAATACCTCAGTTAGTCTTATCTTGATGTATTGAAGGGCAGGATCGACAGGTTTAAATGAAGATGTCTTAAGTGATTAACGAGTCTACCTGCAGAGCTGAGCAGGATCTAACCCCAAAAAAATTTAAGGTAGCAAAACAGAGAGATGCAAAATGAAGGCAAGATTTTATTCTGTTTTTCGTTACCTTTTGGGTATCTGCAGACCCAAGTGAAGAGCCAGTGCTCTCAGTCCCCATTACAAGAGAAACCCAAAGTTTACAGGACACTGGAGGAGTTTGAAGTTTTTTGTACATATAGTTACAGCAAACATTAGACACATGAGACACCGCTCAATTTCTGGTTACATCAACTTAGAAACTCACCCTAAAGCCCTACTATCTCAATTTCTATTATCTAGCACATTGTGGCCAGCTTTCAAAAACAAAAAAAGTTTCCAGACAAGCTAAAAGGAAAAAAAGTGTCAGATCCAAATTTAGATAAACAAATTTTGGAATTATTGCTCAAGTAATTTAAAATGACTTTTGAATACGTGAAGGGCTGTAATGGAAAAAGTAAACAATATTCAGCAACAGCTGTATAAGGTAACAGAGAGTTGGAAACTCTAAGAAAGGATGAAAAATAAATGCTAGGAATAAAATTAGTGTAATAACTCGGTGTCATGGCTCACATCTACAATCCCAGCTGAACAAGAAGCCAAGACAGAAAGATCATAAATTCAAGGCCAGCCACAGCAACTTAGCAAGACCCTGTCTTAAATTTTTTTTTTTTTTATTGTTGGTCGTTCAAAACATTACATCTAACTTGATATATCATATTTCACAGTTTGATTCAAAAGGGTTATTAAAAAGACTGGGAATATAGCTCAGTAATAGAGCATTCCTGTGTTCAATCCCCCAGATTGAAGAACAAAAAACAAACAAACCAAAAAAACTCACTGTAACAATAATGCAGAGGAGCTTATCAAGAACTGAAAATGGCCAAGGAAAGAATCAGGGAGCTTAACGATCTGTCCATATAAACTTTTCAAACCGAAAATCAAGAAGGAAAAAAATTGAATTTAATGAAGAACATCTAACAACTGAAGAACAACTTTGAAAGTTATAAGTACACATAACTAGAATACCAGAAGGAAAAAAAAGAAAAATTTTCTAAAATTCATGACAGACACAAAACCACAGACCTGGGAAGTTCAGAGAACACCAGCTGTATAAATTCCCCCCCCCAAAATCTCTATAGGACATGTCGTATTCACACCACAGAAAACCAAAAACAAAGAGGAAATTTTGAAAGAATCCTGACTTCAAACAAAGGAGCTTCACCTATAGAGGAACAAGAAGCAGAATTATAGTGGACTTTGAGTGAAATATTTAATTTATCAAGAGAAAAAAAATTCACCAACCTAGAATTGTTTTTGATCACAAAATTATTCCTCAAAAATGAATGAGAAACAAAGACTTTTTTCAATGGCAAAAGTCAGAAGTTATAATAATGTAGTTTAAAGATCTTAACTTGCTAGATGTTATGTATGTGTGTGTGTGTGTGTGTGTGTGTGTGTGGATTTTTTGTGGTGCTAGGGTTGGAATTAGGAACATGCTAAGCAGGTATTGTACCACTGAAGTATGCCCCCAGCCCCTTAACTGGCTATATTTTTCATTCTAGACTCAATCAATACTTCATTCTATTAAAGAGAATAAATGTTCCAAAGAATCAAGCAAGAAGGTTGGTTTTATAGACAGGGAAGGCCTGAAAAAAGCAGAGACCAAGAACAAGAAGTATATTATGGTCGTTTCAAAGTACTTTCCTTGTAAGGCAGGAACAGGGAGACAGAATAGAAAAATAATTGATTGGGTAGCATCAAGGGACCTTTGGTTATTTTTGTGTGTGCCAGGATTAAGGCAGAGGCAACTTTATCATCATGCTAATTGATACTTGTGTTTTCTAAAATTCATGACATTTGTCGGTTATCTCTCTAATCCTGATTGCTTGGACGGTTAGATAACAAGTTAGCTGGGGTTTGGTGTTATGGAACTTCAGCATGAGTGACTCCATTTTCATTTTTGATTTATTATCCTGGTGCTGGAGACCAAACCCAGGGCTTCCTGTGTGCTAGGCAAATGCTGTACCACTTAGCTATACCCCCAGCCCTCCTTGAGTTTTAGTCTAGTTGGCTGGGTCTCCTGGTGCAGGAGCTTAGTCCAAAGTAATGGTCTCCTACAGTTGTTTTTTTTTTTTTTTTTTAACATTAGGCAAACAAAACCTAAGAGGATGTATAGCCAGCAGATCTTCCCTGGAAGAAATGTTTAAAAAAGTTCTTTAGGGAAAAGGAAAATTAAGTCAGAAACTCAGATCGACATAAAGAAGGAAGATTATCAGAGAAGGAATAAATGAAGGTAAGATTAAATTTTTTTATTTTTCACATTCTTGAGCTAAAAGAAATAATTTGGTTTAAGTAATAACAGTAACAATAAATTGAGCAATTACTGAAATAAATATAACTAATGACAAATATATCACAAGGGAAGAGAGGGAGGAATTAGGGATACTCTATAATAAGATACCTGCGTTACATGTAAGGTGGTATAGTGTTCACTGACAGTAGACTTAGATTAGTTAAAAATGTGTACTGTACTTTAGAGCAAACATTTAAAAATTAGAAATATCCTTTGTATGCTAAGGAAGGAGGTGAAATGAGCAACATGATCAATGATCATGTTCAGCTGCTGCTCAATTTGGCTCTGGCTCAAAATGTTCGCAGCAGTTTTCTCTATAAACAACTCATAATTCAAAGCCAAAGTGTACAAATAGTACTCAAAGGCCTGGACTGTACCAATAATGCTACTCCTTGCTGAAAAGAAAACACTGTTGAATACCTAAGCATGCTGTGGTGGACTTGTCTACAAACATCCTCATGAAAGCTCCTGCCGTCCCTGTGTGTGCATGCCACCCTTCCCATGGAGAAAAGCAGTTTATTTCCATTTCCTTTGAACTCGAGCTGCCCTTGTGATGTGCTTTGACCAACGGAATGTGGTCCAAGGGATGCGGGGTGCCAGGTCCAGACTTAGGTCTCCAGAGAAGCAGCGGCTTGCATATTTGCACAGTTGGAACCCAGCCACCATGCTAGATGGAGGCTGGTCTAGTATGTTGGGGATAAACGGGGACATTGTATAACAATAAAGTGGAAATTCTCCAAGCAGACAAAACTGTCATTTATGCACCTAACAGCTGAATGGTAAAATACATGTGGTAAAAACTGATAGAACTGTGAGGACAGACAAATCCATTAATATAGATGGAGACTTTATCAGTCGTCTGAATAATTGATAGTTCAGAAAGTCAGTCAAGATTTAGGTGATCTGAATATCTGTCAGCTGTATCTAATTGATAATTCTTCTTCCATGGAACACACACCAACCTTATAAGGGTGTAATACATACCAAGCATCGATCTTGGGGCACACCTGGAAAATTTTTTTTAAATAAAAATCATAACAAAATTAAACTAGAAATATATAACACAAATAGACCTGGAAATCCAAAATGTTTAGAAATTAACATATTCCTAAATAACTCATGGGTTGGAGATGAAGTCTTGAGAGGTACTAAAAATATTTTGAACTAAATAAATACAATTATCAAAGTGTGTGAGTTACAGGGAAAGCTCTTCTTGGACGGAAATAAATACAACATGAGAAGCAAAGAGATATCTAAATATCTAGTTCTTCAATCTAAACTTCCATCTTAGGAAACTAGAGAAAGAATAATTTAAGGCTGAAGCATATAGGTAGAATATTATAAATACTAGAGCAGAAATCATTTTAATGGGAAATAGGAAATCAAGAGAGGAAATGGATGAAATAAAAAGCTGAACTTCAGTTAATAATAGTGTATCACCACTTGTTTAATAATTGTGGCAGATGACTGGGCCCAGTGGTTTGAATCTGTATTCCCAGCTACTCAAAAGGGTGAGGTAGGAGGATGGCTGAGTCCGGGAGCCAGCCTGGGCAACACAGCAAGGTCCCATCTCTTGAAAAATTTTAGTGACCAATGGACCATACTTATGTAAGATGCTAATAGTAGGAGAAACTGGGTATGAGGCATGTGGAAGTCTCTGTACTCTTTGCATCATTGCTATTTTCCTGTGGATCCAAAACTGTCATAAAATAATGGTTTTTTAAAAAAACTAAATATCTGGTTTGGCAGGTGAACTCACTACTAAGCAAGTTGGCTGAACCTTGCTCTCATAGAAAGCTTTGGAATAACACTGACTACCCACATACTGAGATCAGACATGGCTAAGACTCAAGCAAGGCATATTTGATTCCTTGAGTATGAAATTGTCTAAGATCTTTAAGCAGATGCCTCCTATCCACTTCCAAATGGGGCAGGATATAAATAAGTTTATTGCTTTTACAGATCACGAGTAAAGGGGATACAAAAGCAAGGACATAGAGAAAAGACAGAGAGCTACCACTGGAAATAGCATCAAAAAAGTGAAAGTTCAGCATGGCGCGAGACTTGCAAAAACTGCTTAGCTGAACGAAATCTAGGCATTTCTTTTTCTTTCTTTTTTGGAAGAAAGGTAAGAAGCATGTAGACTGCATAAGGTCGGTTTTAGAAAATATAGGATATTACATTACTATATCACTTAGTTTTGGCTTTTCAGAGGAATGAGAATACTGCCAAATAATGGGCTTTAACAAATAGAAAACTGATTTTGTTCCTATATACCTGGAGGTAGATTCACCAGGGCTTGGTTTCCCTGTCTGTGACATCATAATACTTGACACGAGGCTGCTGTGATGATGACTGTAAATGTCACTATTGCTCAGACACTGTGTGGGAATGTGTTGGGCTTGAAAAAGCTAAGCTGCTTTTCTTAGGAAGGTAACAAGCCCAGGTCTTTCTGGATGTCTAGTTTACATTGCATTCAACTCGCTTTGAAACATTGTTCTCCTATCCATACATCCTCCTACATATTTTTTTTTTCCAAATAGCAGACATCTTGTAGTTCCTGGGTTTGTCATTGGTCAAAGAATATTGACACCTCCGGGTCGGGAATCATCTTCATTATACAGGTGAGAAAAATGCAGGTGCAGAGAAGTTTGCAAAATCCCCATGAGAGGGTCCAATCCAAATTCAAACTCTCTCCTTTACAACATACTTCCTTCCTGAGGTGTTGCTTTGTTTTGGTTCTCAGCATAAAAGGGCTTATGGATTTCACAGTTCTTCTTTATGCCAAGCAAGCAGCTCTGTAACATTCTTTGCACGACTTGCATTCTGTAGCTAGAAACAGGGACATTAAAAAGAAATCTATAAAGGGTGTCCTCCCGGAACGGCACTTAGGATGTTCATTTACAGAACTCTCTCAGTCGATGTTTGTGCTATGGATTCATGTGTGTGAATGTCTGTATTTAGACTCATATGTATGCACATGGCACCCCTCTTTGAAAAAAATGCTAAAGTTCTTTCTAGTTGGCACTATACAGTCTTAAACCCAACTATAGGAAAGTGAGAATTTATGATAACTCCAACATTGTGAAAATTGGGACCAACAGCCATGCATTGATTTTTTCACCATTCCAGGACTCCTTTCCTTGAATAGTAATTTTCTAATCTAGCTGGAATAAACTCACATACCATCACTATGGCTGATAATGCTAATAACCTAGAAATCAATATGAACTTCAGCCTGAAAATCTCTCCAATGTAGGGCTTTGAGACATACACAAGACAGATGTGTATGGTGTTAATGTTTCAAAATTTAGAATCTCAACATCTTATTAAATTTAATGTAAGAAGTGCACACTTGGAGAGGAGCCTCCACTTCAGCATGTATTTTTTTTTGAAGAAAACACCAGAACCAGAAGCTGTTGTGTACAGTGACTTGGGAGGCTGAGGCAGGAGGATTGTAAGTTCAAGGCTAGCCTCAGCAACTTAGTGAGACCGTGTCTCAAAATAAAAAATGAAAAGGGCTATGAATGTGGTTCAGTGGTTAAGTGCCCCTGGGTTCAATCCCCAGTACAAAAAAATAAATAAATAAAAGAAAAAGAAAACTTCAGAGGCATCCAAAGACATCACATCTAGAAAAGTTTAAAAACAGCATGAAGCTGAAACCAAACATAGGGGGTTTTTTTTAGGAAAAAAAAAATTGTTCCCAGTGGTATGCTTTTTTCTCCCCATAACCAATTGCTGTAAAAAACAGAAAATTCCCATCCAATCTCTCAGCAAACCACAAGGATTAAGACCTCCCATCTGCAGGAATAGAACTAGGAAAGGTAAGACGAGGTTTGAACTTCTGATAATTCTGTTTTTCTGCTGCTCTCTGTACCTGCCATTATTGGTTTGGCAAAATGGTTGTCCTTTGAGATTTTAGCTTTTCCCAATTGTTTCTATTCAAGAGGAAATGGAAACACGATAGGTTTGGACATAAACTTGGACTCCTTCCCGGTTTTCACAAAGAAAAAAAAAAAATCAAAAGACAATACAATAGATGGTGGGTTGTTCTTTTAATACCGCCTGTTAAACTGAACCCAGGATTGTCACAAACTCTGATCAGAGGACACAGTTACTCTGATTTGGACAGTAGGGCCCAGGAAACTCCCCTTACTATTCCTACCTGCCCCCTTGCCCCACCCTAAATTAGGCCAACACCAAAACCTGGTGTCCCATGACCTGGTCCTTCTAAACCCCAGACCCTTGTTGTAGCCTGTTGCCATTTTCCCCTCAGAAACACGCCTCTCCTTTGCTTCATAAAGCATTGCTGGTCCTTGAGGTCTGCTTCCATTTTCTTCTTCTTTCTGTATTCTCTTGCATGAGCTTTCACTTGGTGTCCAACCCGGGAGCAGGAGTTCAGGCTCTTTACCCCTCCCCATCCTAATGAACCTCTACCACATTTTCACATTTCCCTCCCATTTTTCTCTCTCTCTCTCTCTCTCTCTCTCTCTCTCTCTGCCTTCAAAGGTCACTTCTGTGGCTCTCTGAGGCCAGGGAAGTCCCTAGCTATGACTAGCATGGCTGAATTCCCCGACTGACTGATTTTTTTTCCCCTCTCTCCCTTTCCACCTTACACTCAGAAAAGGAGGCACTTCATGAGCCCTGGGCTAGAGTTTTGCTTCTTTACTGCCAGGGGGATGGAGCCAGGACCTATGTTAGGTCCTTTATTGATATTAGAGGCATCCTCCTTCTAACCTCTCTGCTCCAACTCCTTCCTTCCTTCTCTGTATTCAGACTCTGGATCAGAGGCTGCTCTCTGCCATTTGGATCCCTCATGCAGCACTAGCCTTCTCATTCACTGGAAAAGTTAAGATCCCTTCTGGTCTCTGGCAGAGGCACCCTTCCTGAGACCCTCACCTTTTGGCTCATCTGGACCTCAGGGGTCCTCCACCAATGGGATTAGAGGAAGGGCTGCCCTGTTATTCTCTGGTGGAACTCTGACCGGTGACAGGAGAGATCAAGGGATGCCTCCATCTCCACTACCCTGGTCAAACGTCTCCACCATGGGGGCTCCCATGGGACTCCTCTTAGGTTGTCTCATTGCTCATCCAGGCCACACGGTCCTCCACTGATCTGGCCACAGTTTAAATTAGGCAACCTAAGTCAATGGCCAGATTAGGATAACATCACTCCAACGCATTATACCCCTTTCAGAGGTGGAATGGAGGATATGGACAATAGGCCCCAGAAAACTTCTCTTACTGTTCTCCTATCTGTCCTCCTGCCCTTCCCTAAATGAGTCCACCATGAAAACTCCTCCCACAACCTGGGCCTGCTACACGCTCTAAAACCCACATGCTTGTTGCAGCTCCTTGCCATTTTCCCTCAAAACGTGCCCCTTGATTGATTAATAAAGCATTGCTGGTCCGTTGAGATCTGCCTCCATTGTCTTTTTTCTTCTTTTGGTGCTTTCAACGATGCACTCCATGTATCCACACTGCTCAGAAACCACTATAAAACACAACTATTAAAACCACATTCTCCATTTTAAGTCCTTGATCCTGAATTAACGGCACCTCATTGAAGAGGGCACTGGCTTCACTGGGGAACTCCATCTTACCCAACATATGATGGTAGTAGGTAAAATAAAAAAAATGGAAACTTAAAAATACAGTGATTCTTAAAGATCAGAAAAAGGTCCATGTAGAGTTGAATAGTTGAACGGAGAGAGGTGGTAAGAGAGCTGGGAGTTGGGCCCTGGTGGGGCAAATTGTGCCACAAAGCCAGAGTCAGCTTACTGTTGAAGCAAAGGCTGATGTGACCTCTCTGCCCTTGAACTGTAATTCAGAATTTCTGCTGCGGACTGCTGCTGAATCCTGAGTTTCTGTGATACTTCAGACCCAAGGAGGAGGACCCAGACTCATACACAGGAAATGCTTGCCCCTAGCCCCCTAGTAGCTCGCGATTGAATTGCAATGTTTTCCGTAACCTGCCAGAGACAACTGTGGACCGCCCAGGGGTCCCTAGAAGTTTGCTGCAATGGCCAATCTACCCAACAGGTGGGGTGAATACTCTGCAGGGATAAAAACAAAGCTGAAACAACCCCCAAAGCGCCTGCAAAACAACTATCTAGAATACATAAAGACAAGAAAGAAAATTGACAAAATACCCTGAGCCAATTGTACTTCAGAAACTTAATAGGACAATCTGAAAGCCTTTAAAATAAGTATTTTAAAATACTTAAAAAGGCTGGGTATGGTGGTGCACACCTGTAATCCCAGTGAGTGGGGGCAGGAGGGCTGAGGCAAAAGTGTCAGGTTCAAAGCCAGCCTCAGCCAGCCTCAGCAACTCAGTGAGGCCCTAAGCAACTTAACGACGTGCTGTCTCAAAATGAAAAATAAAAAGGGCTGGGAGGGTGGCTCAGTGGTAAAGCATCCCCTGGGTTAAATCCTCAGCGCCCCCCTCCCCCACAAAATAAAATACTTAAAAATAAAATTAAAGAGAAGCATTTAAGACTAGTGGCATAAATGAACTGAGAATGCGTGAATATAAAAAATAACTAATTGAAATACTTAAACAACATAGTCAGGACTGTACCCAAAGACACAGGGTAAGCTATGTTGGATATAATAGAAGGAAAAAATTTGTTCATGAAAATATTCACCCAGGAATAGTGGTTAGATTAAAATGCTTCCTATATGCAGAAAAATAAAATGGAGGGAATGGTGGATTATATTTAAAGAGAGAATAACAAACTCTTCCCCAGAATTGAATTTAAATATGTTTGTACATTAAAGACTAGTCCAATTACCAAGGAAGATGAATAAATATAAACCAAAACAAACCCAATTTAGTATATAAATTATAGTAAAACATATTCTTCCTAATAGTTACCAGGAAGAAAGAAAGATTATCACAAATAAATTATCAGCAAAGATGATGTTCAAAAGACATGAATTATCAGCCTAGAGTTTGGTACTTAGAGAATGGGGGATATACTAAGACAGGCAGCTTGTCTCACATATTCTTTCAATTAAGAACTACAATGGCAGCAGCAAGCTATTATGCATACACTTCTGCAGAAAGAAAATTGAACCCAGACAAAGATGCTGAAACACACACACACACACACACACACATATACAGTAAATATAGAAATCAATAAAAATTCTTTGGAGAGAGTATATTGACTATAGAAATAACACTATACTTGTAAGCAACAAGAAAATGAAAGAAAAAAAGAAAATAGAAAGGCATGAAAGAAGAAATAAAGATGCAGATAAAAATGGGTAATGGCTAGGGATAAGCTCAGTTGGCAGAGTGCTTGCCTTGCATGCACAAGGCCCTGGGTTCAATCCCCATATCACGAAAACAAAACAAAACAAACAAACAAACAAAAAACAAAAAAAACAAAAACCCCAAAGGATAGTGAGAAAAAAAGAGCAAAGAAGAAAGAAAGAAAAAAAGAAAATTCCAGTTATTTAACTAATCACATAAAAAGTAAACAGATTAAACTCACCTTTTAGAAAAATCTGAAATAATCAGTGTGTTAGGTTTCTGTTGTTATGACAAAAGACCTGAGAAAATAAATTTAAATGAGGAAAGATTTATCTTTGCTTATGGTTTCAGAGGCTTCAGCCCATAGTCATTCTGTTCCACTGCATTTGGATTTTTTCAAATTTGTGGTGAGTAGGGACATCAGGGAGCATGTGGCAGAGCTTGACCTCATGTGGCCAGGAAGATGGGGGTGGGGGGAAGAAGAAAGGAAGGAGATGGGGACAAGATATAGCCTTCTGGGGCATGCTATCAATGACCCACCACCTCCAGTTAGAACTCACCTCCTACAGTTTCCACCCCTTCCAAAAGTCCATTCAACTGTGAATTCACCAGAGAATTAATCCATGATGAGATCAAAGCCTCATGATCCAGTCACTTTCTAAGAGCTCCACCTCCAAACATTGCTGCATTGAGGACCAAAGCCGTCAACACAAGAGCCTTTGGGTATTTTCCAGATCTAAGCTGTAATGATAAGAATGGATGGTGAAATAAACTGTAGATATATTTTGTTTATAAGAGACATACGTTAGAAATTTCAAAATAAAGGAATGTATAGATATGCAAGATGACCATTGAGGGAAACTAGGGGGAGAGTACGTTTTTTTGTTGTTTTGTTTCTGTGAATTATTTCAAAGTAGAAAGTTATTTTTTTTTTAAAGGGGAGTTAGAGTAAAAACACTATTCAAATATCTATGAAAAGAATGGCAATATTGGAATGGCAATATTGATAGTATCTGAAATAAAATAATCATCACAAATAGTAAGGTAGAAAGATCAGTCCATACTAATTGAAGGGACAATCCACTGAGAAAACATAATAATTATGGACCTGCATCTACCTGTAACAAATCACAGAATTGTTACGACTTAGAGGAGGAAAAGTGTATTTGGGTCTCAGAGTTTCAGTTCATGGTCAGCCAGTTCCATTGTTCTGGATGTGAGTTGAGGCAGAACATCATGGTAGAATGGCATGGCAAAGGAAAGCTGTGCAGCTTATGGCACCAGAAAAGAGAGAGTGAAGACGAAGGAAGGGGAGAGGGAGAGAGAGAAAGCAAGCCCTGGACTAAATATAATCTCCAAGGGCATGCCCTCATGACATGCCTGCCCACCTATAATCATCACCCAGTAATCCATTCAAATTATCAATCCATCAGCTGGATTAATGCACCGAAGATGTTACAGGTCCCATAATCATCTCACCTCTGAACATTGCTGCATTGCCTTACACGGAGCTTTGGGGGAGACACCTCATATCCCAGCCATAACAACCACACAGTGCTAATATTTCTGTATATTTCCATTAGAACCTAGTAAATTAGAACAAAAAATTAATAAGGATCAGAAGATTTACAAAATAAACTAGTTTTATCTAATACATATCTAGTAACTGGCCTCTAACAAATAGACATGTACATGATTATGGTATATTCACAAAATTTATTCAGGACATTTCAAAGATTGATTATGTACTGTATCGCTAAGTAATCTTCAGCAAATGTCAAAGTCAGAATATGGCAGAAAGAATGTGCTCTGATGATTAAATCAAATGAGAAATCAACAACAAAATTAATTTTTAAAATATAGACATAGCTGCAAACCTACAGACTTACTCCAAAATAATTCCCATTCAAGAGTTTGATAAAATTATCAAAAATGAATGATAATTAGGGTATGATATGTCAAAACTTGTTGGATTTGAATATTGTATGGTTTAGATGTGGTGTCCCCCAAAAGCTCATGTGTGAGACAATGCAAGGAGAAATTATTGGGTTATAGCCTTAACCTAATTAGTGAATTGATCCCTGGTGGGATTAACTGAGTAGTGACTGGAGACAGGTGGGGTGAGGCTGGAAGAAGTGGTTCTCTGGCGTGGAGCGATGGGATATATGTTTTGCATCTGGAAAATGGAGATTCTCTCTCTCTGTTTCCTGATCACCATGATGTGAAGTACTTCCCGCCACCATACTCTCTTGCCATGATGTTCAGCCTCACCTTGAGCCCTGAGAAATAGAGCCGGCCTTCTATGGACTAAGACTTCTGAAACTGTGAACCCTTAAATAAGGTTTTTCCTCCTCTACAATTGTTCTGGTAACAGCATCAGAAAAGCTGATTAAAACAAATATCTACCTTTAGAAGTAAATCTATAAACTTAAATGCTTTTGTTGATTCAAAAACCAGAAAAATAGGAATGAAGTGAATTAAGTGATCTCAAGAGTTAGATAAATAAGTAAACTTAAGTTAGTATGGTAACAGAAGTAAAGAGAAATAGAAATAAGTGATACAGAAAACAATAAATATTAGAGAGGGTAAACAAACTGGAGCAAATCAAATAAAAGGAAGAGAACCAAAAAAAATCTAAAGAATTTAGAAATCATGAGTATTTTGAGCAATTCTGTAACACTACATTGAAAAAGTATGTAGCTTTTGTAATTACCTAAAAAATGTATTAACATAGTTTGATTCAAGACAAATAGAAAAACTAAAAAATCGGATAAGCATTTTAAATTTGCAGATATTAACAAAGCCTCTCCTGGTAGTTATTACATGGTGTTAAATGGTAGAGGTTATTCATTCAAAAATAGTTAATTATTCTCTGATATATTCCAGGGAGTCTGGTTTGTTATAGACCATAATGGAACAATGATTTCTTTTTTTAAAAATTTTTAATATTTATTTTTCAGTTTTCGGCGGACACAACATCTTTGTATGTGGTGCTGAGGATGGAACCCGGGCCGCACGCATGCCAGGCGATACCGCTTGAGCCACATCCCCAGCCCTGAACAATGATTTCTTGACAAGTAATCTTTATCTGCAGTATTGATTATCTCCTTAGGGGAAGATACTTGGCTATGGAATTCGTAGGTCAAAGGTTAAGCGTTCTCACCCCTAACTGTGTTCCCTGGTTGAGAACACGTCATCCCAGCTTCCAGCTTCCAGTGCTGCCAAGGGTGGTCACTTCAGAAACAGACTGGCTGTCAGGACTGATCCCACCATGCCACGTGAGCAAAAACCATGTTCCTGCCAGGAGAACACACTTCTTCAGTGAGCGTTATGCCTAGCAAGATCAAATACTTTATTGTCTGAACCTTGGCATCTCCTAAATTGCATGTCAGGATGATAGATAACCTGGGATGAACGTGGGAGAACAAGGGATATATTTTCACCCTGACCTCTCCTGTAATGAACATCCCCCACGTAAGTCTACCTTGATTCTCTATGCCCATCGCCAACCATCATATCCATATATTTTCACTGTGGACTTCAGTTCTGCAGTCTGCAGGTCCTCATCCATTCACTCTCTGCTAAATGTTTCTCTCTTTTCTTTCTGCGATGGTCAAACCCAGGGGCTCACTAATACAAGGCAAGGGCTCCACCACTAAGCTGCATCCCCAGCCCTTGCTAAATGTTTCAGTCATTTCCTGAATTCACCTGGAATCTGGCTGTCCCTTACGAACATTCTTCTCCCTTCAACACATAATTTTATGTGTCAACTTGGCTGGGTCAAGGGATGCTCAGGAACATTCTTGGAAGGGACTAGCATTTGAATCATCCAATCTGTGGAGGGCCAGGATAGGACTAAAAGGTGGAGGAAGAAAGGTGAGACTGCATTCTTTTCTTGGGCTCAGAGATCCATCTTCTCCTGTCGTCAAACACTGAAGCTTCCGGTTCTCAGGTTTTTGGACACCAGGATTTCACCAGAGGTCCTCCTGGCTCTTAGACCTTCAACTGAGAGTTACAGCACAGGCTTATCTCCAACCTGCAGATTCAGGATTACACCACCACTTTCTTGGTCTTCAGCTTGCTGGTAAAAAATAGTGGCACTTCCTGGTCTCCAGGACAGCATCTAATTCTCTGATAAATCCACTCATATGTATCTCTATTTGTTCGATAGATTCTTTTTTCTCTGGGGAATACTAATACAAACCCTTTCAACTAGAGCTGTTTTTCTCTCTTATATTCCATGTATATCAGGGTGAGAATATGAGGGTCAGTTGGAGGAGTTTCACCTGTGAGCTTATTCTACCCAACAGGAAAACCTCCCCTCTCTTTATTGCTCTCACCTGGTGTCATCCTAGTCCCTCCTCATCATGCGCTGAGGATCAACTCCAGGCTAACAGCATTGCTGTGCACATCAACTTCGGTCATAATAACCAACAACTTCAATAATCAGCATGACTGATCAGATAGTTGATGATATTATTTAATAATTGTGAGTTGTTTCAGATGTAATAATGTTGGAATCCTTTGTTTTTAAATTTTTTAAAAAATATTTATTGTTTAGTTTTAGGAGGACACAATATTTTTATTTTATTTTTATGTGGTGCTGAGGATGGAACTCAGTGCCTTAAGCATGCTAGGTGAGCACTCTACCACTGAGCCACAACCCGGCCCCGTAGAATCCTTTGTTTTAAGGATGCATTCCAATACATTTTTTTAAAATGTGATATAGTCTTAATTTATTTCACTTGGTGTGGATATTCATATCCTTTATTACAGAAATCCTAATATGTTTGATAGGATGTTGCTCCAGAATCTGTTTGTGAACCATACAATCTCTCCAAAATCTGAAAATTCTGTATTTTCAAACTCAACTGACCCCCAAACGTTTCAGATAACAGATTGTGGACAAGGCCAGGTTTATTGCTGATAAACCTGAATTGAGGAAAACATCAACCTCCCAGAAGTACAGAGGCAGAGCTCTCCAGAGCAAAGGTGGTGAAGGGAGGAGCAGAGATCCACTGAGGCTAGAGGAACTGCAGTTGCTCATTTCATTTCTTAAATTCACAAACTCGATCCAACTCCTTCTGAGAAGGAAGAGGTAAGGGGGGAGGGCAAAACTGAGGAGCTCAGGCAGGTCCTCCCAAATGTTTCCTTCCTTGGAAGTTAATTAGAAATCAGCTTCTTCCCCAAAGTCTCAATGGTGGAAACATGAGAAGCAGCAATAAATGTTCCCCACTGCTACAGTGTGGATCTTCAATGTCCCCACAAAGGTCCACCTGTTAAAAGACTTGATCCCCAGCTTGGTGCTATGAGGAGGAGGAGGAATCTTTTAGAGGCAGGGCCTAGTGATCTTTAGGTCACTGGGGATGTGCCCTCAAAGGAAATTATGGGACCTTGGTCTTCCTCTTCTTCTTTTTCACTTCCCAGCGGTGAAGTGTTTTTGCTTGGCCACACACTCTTGCCGTGAGGTGTTGCCACTGGCTCAAAGCAACGGGGCCACCAAATCATGGACTGAAACTTCTAAAATTATAAGCCAAAATAAACCTTTTCTCTTTATAAGTTGATTATCTCAAATATTTGTTATTGTAATGGAAAGCTAACTAACAGACCCATTAAAAATGGGGTCATTATGAAGAGTAAATAAAATCATGGCTTACGGAGCTTGGCACTGCACATGACTCACAGGAAGCCTCAATAGATGTTGCTGTCATTATTATTCTCTAAACATGTATCTTGCACTGGAGTAATTTCCTTCTGGCTTTTAGTCTTAGGAAAGTGTGATCCACTCCAATTACAATCTCTTTTTTTTTTTTTTAGAGAGAGAGAGAGAGAGAGAGAGAGAGAGAGAGAGAGAATTTTTAATATTTATTTTTTAGTTCTCGGCAGACACAACATCTTTGTTGGTATGTGGTGCTGAGGATCGAACCCGGGCCGCACGCATGCCAGGCGAGCGCGCTACCGCTTCAGCCACATCCCCAGCCCCTACAATCTCTTTTTGTGGAAGGGAAGTTAAGAGGCTGCTTACAAAAGCTAGTGAACCCTCTCAAGGAGAGTACTGGCCCCTCAGGAATAGATTTCATCTTATGATTTTATTTTCCCTCTCCTTCTGTCACATTTTTCCTTGTTCTGCTTTCTTCACTCTCTCATTTTACATTTTACTTTGTATTTCATTCATTTTTTAAACTTTAGTGTTTTTACTAGCTACTCTAAATCCTTTCTGAAACAAAGTTGAGTCTAATTATATAAACGACCTTGAAAGACTTCGAAGAACCTCAAAAGTTTTTGCTGCTCATTTTAAACAAAATAAAAATTAAATTGGTCATATACGGAGAAGAAATTCTAGAATTAAATTTGCATGACTGATATTTGGTGAAAGAAAGAAATATTTTTTTCTTTTTTGTATCCAATTGTCTTCTGGCTCCATGAACCAGGGATTTCTTCTCTCAGAGGTATTAATGAAGTACACCTCTTTTATAAGCAATACCTGACGAGACACACGTGAAAAAGGTGACTGGAGTGGGAGAAAGAGAGAAGAGTGGTGCAAAGCTTTGGGGAAAGAAAAGCAAAAGCTACAGAAAATTAAAAATATCTTACAGAGATCTATGCACAGAAATTCATAAATCCTGATGTAACTTTTAACGCTTTTTCTGATCACAAAAATAATGCATGCCCACTATAAAGTATCTATAAAAGAGATTAGTGCAGAACAATAAAGATTACCCAAATCCTTCCACTTTGAAGGCATTGCTGATGTTTTTGGTATATAGCAGCCAATCTTTTTTCTTTGCATAGATATTATTTTATTTTCCAAAGTAGGATGTTTAACTTATTGTTAACTATAAATTCTAAATATCACCTGTTAGTCAGCTTTTCATTGTTGTAACTTAATACCTGAGATAATCAAGAAGGGAAAAGATTTCTTTTTTTTTTTTTGTGGAAAAATAATTTAATATGTGCTTTGTATTCAATTTGAAATGAATTATCATTGATTTTGTTTTTCATGGTGAATATTAACATAATTAGTTTTTTCTTCTTTTTTTATTGGTTGTTCAAAACATTACAAAGCTCATGACATATCATCTTTCATACATTTGACTCAAGTGGGTTATGAACTCCCATTTTTACCCCAAACACAAATTGCAGAATCACATCAGTTACACACTCACATTTTTACATAATGGCATATTAGTGACTGTTGTATTCTGCTACCTTTCCTATCCCCTACTATCCCCCTTCCCCTCCCCTCCCATCTTCCCTCTCTACCTCATCTGCTGTTGTTCAGTTCTCTCCCTTGTTCCCCCCGCCCCGTTTCCCCTCACAACCTCTTATATGTAATTTTGTGTAACATTGAGGGTCTCTTACCATTTCCATACGATTTCCCTTCTCTCTCCCTTTCTCTCCCCCCACTCGTCTCTGTTTAATGTTAATCTTTTCCTCATGCTCTTCCTCCCTGTTCTGTTCTTAGTTGCTCTCTTTATATCAAAGAAGACATTTGGCATTTGTTTTTTAAGGATTGGCTAGCTTGGCTTAGCATAATCTGCTCTAATGCCATCCATTTCCCTGCAAATTCCATGGTTTTGTCATTTTTTAGTGCTGCGTAATACTCCATTGTGTATAAATGCCACTTTTTAAAAATCCATTCATCTATTGAAGGGCATCTAGGTTGGTTCCACAGTCTAGCTATTGTGAATTGTGCTGCTATGATCATTGATGTGGCAGTATCTCTATAGTACGCTCTTTTAAGATCCTCAGGGAATAGTCCGAGAAGGGCGATACCTGGGTCAAATGGTGGATCCATTCCCAGCTTTCCCAGGAATCTCCATACTGCTTTCCAAATTGGCCTCACCAATTTGCAGTCCCACCAGCAATGTACAAGTGTACCCTTTTCCCCACATCCTCGCCAGTACTTATTGTTGTTTGACTTCATAATGGCTGCCAATCTTACTGGAGTATCTTAGTGTGATTTTGATTTGCATTTCTCTGACTGCTAGAGATGGTGAGCATTTTTTCATGTACTTGTTGATTGATTGTATGTCCTCCTCTGAGAAGTGTCTGTTCAGGTCCTTGGCCCATTTGTTGAATGGGTTATTTGTTATCTTATTGTTTAATTTTTTGAGTTCTTTGTATATTCTGGATATTAGGCCTCTATCTGAAGTGCGAGGGGTAAAAATTTGTTCCCAGGATGTAGGCTCTCTATTTACCTCTCTTATTGTTTCTCTTGCTGAGAAAAAACTTTTTAGTTTAAGTAAGTCCCATTTGTTTATTCTTGTTATTAACTCTTGGGCTATGGGTGTCCTATTAAGAAATTTGGAGCCCGACCCCACAATATGTAGATCGGAGCCAACTTTTTCTTCTATCAGGTGCAGAGTCTCTGATTTGATATCAAGCTCTTTGATCCATTTTGAGTTAACTTTTGTGCATGGTGAGAGAAAGGGGTTCAGCTTCATTTTGTTGCATATGGATTTCCAGTTTTCCCGCACCATTTGTTGAAGATGCTATCCTTCCTCCATTGCATGCTTTTAGCCCCTTTATCAAATATAAGAAAGTTGTACTTTTGTGGATTGTTTTCTGTGTCCTCTATTCTGTACCATTGGTCCACCAGCCTGTTTTGGTACCAGTACCATGCTGTTTTTGTTACTATTGCTCTGTAGTACAGTTTGAAATCCGGTATTGCTATACCTCCTGATTCACACTTCCTGCTTAGAATTGCTTTTGCTATTCTGGGTCTTTTGTTTTTCCATATGAATTTCATGATTGCTTTATCTATTTCTTCAAGAAATGCCGTTGGGATTTTGATTGGCATCGCATTAAACCTGTAGAGAACTTTGGGTAATATCACCATTTTGATGATGTTAGTTCTGCCTATCCATGAACAGGGTATATTTTTACATCTTCTAAGATCTTCTTCTATCTCTCTCTTTAGGGTTCTGTAGTTTTCATTGTATAAATCTTTCACCTCTTTTGTTAGGTTGATTCCCAAGTATCTTATTTTCTTTGAGGATATTGTTAATGGAGTGGTTTTACTCATTTTCATTTCAGAAGTTTTGTTGCTGATATACAGGAATGCCTTTGATTTATGCATGTTGATTTTATATCCTGCCACTTTGCTGAATTCATTTATTAACTCTAGCAGTTTCTTTGTAGACCGTTTTGGGTCTGTTAGATATATTATCATATCATCCACAAATAGTGATAATTTAAGTTCTTCTTTTCCTATTTTTATGCCTTTAATTTCTTTTGTCTGTCTAATTGCTCTGGCTAGTATTTCAAGAACTAAATTGAATAGAAGTGGTGAGAGAGGGCATCCCTGTCTTGTTCCAGATTTTACAGGGAATGCCTTCAGTTTTTCTCCATTTAGGATGATGCTAGCCTGAGGTTTAGCATATATAGCTTTTACAATGTTGAGGTAAGTTCCTGTTATCCCTAGTTTTTCTAGTGTTTTGAACATAAAGGGATGCTGTACTTTGTTGAATGCTTTTTCTGCATCTATCGAGATGATCATATGGTTCTTATCTTTAAGTCTATTGATGTGGTGAATAGCATTTATTGATTTCTGTATATTGAACCAGACTTGCATCCCAGGGATGAATCCTACTTGATCATGGTGCACAATTTTTTTGATATGCTTTTGTATTTGATTCGCCAGGATTTTATTGAGAATTTTTGCATCCAAGTTCATTAGAGATATTGGTCTGTAGTTTTCTTTCTTTGAAGTGTCTTTGTCTGGTTTCGGGATCAGGGTGATGTTGGCCTCATAGAATGAATTTGGAAGAGCTCCTTCTTTTTCTATTTTTTGAAATAGCTTGAAAAGTATTGGTATTAATTCTTCTTTGAAGGTTTTGAAAAACTCTGCTGTATACCCATCCAGTCCAGGGCTTTTTTTGGTTGGTAGTCTTTTGATGGCTTCTTCAATTTCTTCCTTTGTTATTGGTCTGTTTAAATTGTGTGTGTCTTCCTAACTCAATCTGGGCAGATCATATGACTTAAGAAATTTATCGATATCTTCACTATCTTCTATTTTATTGGAATATAGGGTTTCAAAATAATTTCTAATTATCTTTGGTATTTCTGTAGTGTCTGTTGCAATATTGCCTTTTTCATCCCGTATGTTAGTAATTTGAGCTCTCTCTCTTCTTCTCTTTGTTAGCATGGCTAAGGGTCTGTCGATCTTATTTATTTTTTCAAAGAACCAATTTTTGTTTTATCAATTTTTTCAATGTTTTTGTTTTTTTCAATTTTGTTGATTTCCGTTCTGATTTTAATTATTTCTTGCCTTCTACTACATTTGCTGTTGTTTTGCTCTTCCTTTTCTAGGATTTTGAGATGAAGTGTGAGTTCATTTATTTGTTGGTTTTTCCTTTTTTTGAGGAATGAACTCCAGGAAATGAATTTCCCTCTTAAAACTGCTTTCATTGTGTCCCATAGATTCCTATATGTTGTGTCTGTATTTTCATTCATCTCCAAGAAGTTTTTGATTTCCTCCTTTATGTCTTCTATAACCCATTGATCATTCAGTAACATATTGTTCATTTTCCAGGTGATGCAGGATTTTTCCTTCCTTCTTTTATCATTGATTTCCAGTTTCATTCCATTATGATCAGATAAGTTGCATGGTATTATCTCCACACCTTTATATTTATTAATAGTTGTCCTATGGCATAATATATGGTCTATCTTTGGGAAGGATCCATGTGCTGCTGAGAAGAACGTGTATCCATTTGATGATGGTTGATATATTCTATATATGTCAGTTAAGTCTAGGTTATTGATTGTGTTATTGAGTTCTATAGTTTCTTTATTCAGCTTTTGTCTGGAGGATCTGTCCAATGGAGAGAGCGGTGTGTTGAAGTCACCCATAATTATTGTGTTGTGGTCTATTTGACTCTTGAACATGAGGAGAGTTTGTTTTATGAACGTTGCAGCACCATTGTTTGGTGCATATATTTTGATAATTGTTATGTCTTGTTGGTGGATGGTTCCTTTTAACAGTATATAGTGTCCTTCTTTATCCCTTTTGATTAACTTAGGTGTGAAGTTGATTTTATTCGATATGAGTATGGCCACTCCTGCTTGCTTCCGAGGGCCATGTGAGTGGTATGATTTTTCCCAACCTTTCACCTTCAGCCTGTGTATGTCTTTTCCTATCATATGAGTCTCCTAAAGGCAGCATATTGTTGGATTTGTTTTTTAAATCCAGCTTACTAGCCTATGTCTCTTGATTGGTGAATTTAGGCCATTAACATTTAAGTTTACAATTGAAATATGGTTTGTACTTCCAGTCATGTTTATTTATTTATTTATTTTAGTTTGGCTAGTTTTTCTTCTTTGGTTATTTTTCTCCCACTTTACTGAGATACCTCCCACTGTTAGTTTTGGGAGGTATTTTTCAATTCCTCTTCTTGTAATATTTTGCTCAAAATTCTTTGCAGTGCTGGTTTTCTGGCTGCGAATTCTTTTAGCTTTTGTTTATCGTGAAATATTTTAATTTCATTGTCAAATCTGAAGCTTAATTTTGCTGGATACAGTATTCTTGGTTGGAATCCATTATTTTTCTGCATTTGAAATACATTGTTCCAGGATCTTCTCGCTTTCAAAGTCTGTGATGAAAAATAAGTCGTTAACCTAATTGGTTTACCCCTGAATGTAATCTGCCTCCTTTCTCTTGTAGCTTTTAATATTCTCTCCTTGTTCTGTATGTTGGCCATCTTCATAATTATATGTCTTGGAGTTGGTCTATTACGGTTTTGAATGTTTGGGGTCCTGTAGGCTTCCAGGATTTGGCAATCCATTCCATCTTTCATCTCTGGGAAGTTTTCTAGAATTATTTCATTTAATAGGTTGTTCATTCCTTTTGTTTGAACCTCTGTACCTTCTTCTATCCCAATGACTCTCACGTTTGGTTTTTGTATGACATCCCATATCTCTTGAATAGATTGCTCATGAGATTTAAGCATCCTTTCTCTGTTGACTATCTTCTTTTCAAGTTGATAAACTTTGTCTTCACTATCTGCTGCAGTCTGGCTGGGCACAATTCAGGAGCCTCTTGTCAAAAGAAACTAACTTTATTTTTAGAACTACACACGCCAAACAAAACAGCTCCTCAGGAAAAAAACCCTCAGAGCCCAACTGCTACCACCGGCTTCCACAAGCCTCTCCCCTCACAAACCTCACCACCTCCCACAATCCTCCTGCTCTTGAGGCTGATTGGCTGGGTCGCATGGCCGGAGCCAAAGAAGTCCCCCAATGAGCATTTCCGTAGTCTGAAGGGCAGGGAAACAGCCCAATGAACATCACCGCAGAGGAGCCAATCAGCTAGATGTTGCTGGGGCCGCTGTGAGCCAATCATCAGCTGGCAGTCTGAAGGGTAGGGAAACAGCCCAATGAACAGCACCGCAGAGGAGCCAATCAGCTAGATGTTGCTGGGGCCGCTGTGAGCCAATCATCAGCCGGCAGCTGGAAATTTGCTGGGGCCCCTTTGGCTGTGGCTCTCACAGCCAAATGATGTTCTGACTTCTACTTGATCTAGTCTATTTGTAATATTCTCGTTTGAGTTTTTAATTTGGTTTATAGTTTCCTGCATTTCTAGGATTACTGTTTGATTTTTTTTTTTAAATCTCGATCTCCTGGTAAAGCTTGTTCTTTGCCATTTGAATTTGTTTGTTTAATTTGTTTTCAAAATATACTTTCATTGCTTGGACTTGCTGTCTCATGTCTTCTCTAATATTCCGTTCCATCTGAGTTAGGTATGCCTTGAGTTCTTTCCCTATCCCTGTTTCTGATGCTTCTAGGTCCTCTTGTAGATTTAAGTTGTCCTGCATTGTTTGTAATCCTTTTTTCCCTTGGGTTTTCATGTTGTTCACGTTACTTTCCAGCTCTGTTTGATTTCTGTGTTTCTGCTCTCTCCTATAAATTTGTTTTGGTTTTGTATATCTCTGTTGTCTCTCCTTTGTGGTGGTAGACTATGCCTGCTAACGTGGATTCCACTGGGAAGGAATTCTGTCAGCTGAACTCCGGTGATGTCACCTCTCTACTATGGCAGGCCCCAGGCTCCTTGCCGGGGTGTCCGAAGGGAGGGATGGGACTGATCTGTCTCTGGTTGGTTTCAGCTCCCGGTTGGCTCCTTCATGAAGGCCTGGCTATAGACCTCTTCCTAGAGTCTCTGCGCAGTGCCTGCTGGGCCACACCTCGGGGTCTAGGCGCGAGGTCGCCAGCAGGCGGGCGGTCTCTCGCCACCCAGTCGTGCGGGAGCTTGCCGGCAGGCGGGTGGTCTCCAGCTGCCCAGTCTCGAGGGCCTGGCCTCTCGTCCCCTGGCTTCTCCTGCTAGCCCGGCCTACCCCTGTGTGATGCCTCTCGGCAGGTCAAACTGTACTCTGGGCCTGCAGTTTGTTGGGTGTGGAGGGTGGCTTTTGAAAACCTGCACCCTGTTGTTTTGATTTTTTTCCGCTTGCCCCTCCCCCAGATCTGGCAAGACAGGTTTCGTTTTCTCCACTGATGGGAGGGGGAGTTGTAGGTCAGGTGTCTCTACCTTTCCCCACGTCTCTATGCAGGCTCGTTCTGATAATCCCTCCCCCAGAAAGCCTGGGAGAGAATTTATGCGAATTCCCCGCTGTATGGGAGATGGGCTGAGTAACACACACCTGTTTTATTGTTGCCATCTGTCGGAAAGTAGCAGTGGTGACATCAGCTCTCCAAGATGGTGGCCGCTGGCTTCCTTGGTGGACTTTCCGTTGTGGGGGATAGAACTGGACCGCTTCCTTCCCCATCTCAAACCCCGAACTCAGCCCAGTGCTCAGTGAGGGTAAAGCCGGTAGGACTCCACAGAAACCGTGGCACCATTTCTCTCTGCTTGATGGTCGCTTCTCGGCGGCGCCCCGAGTGGCGGACGGCGGATCAGTCAGCCTGGATCTCCGGTCGCACAGTTGGCTCTCGTTTGATACTCAATAACCAGTCCTCGGTGATAGAAATCCTTCCTCTAGGTTTCAGTGCACCCCAATTTTGCTGTAAATTCCTAACAAGATAGCTTTTTGTCATTCTAACTTGTTATTCACCTGCACAGTGATGCGGTACACGGGGTGTGATGCACTCTATTCGCGGCCATCTTTTTTATTGAATAGATTTCTTTTGGCTTCTTTTTTTGGAGGTTTTAATTCATGGTTGCTGGTCCATTACTTTAGGGTCTAGCATGCATGAGGCACTGGGTTCCATTCTCAGCACCACATAAAAATAAAAGATATTGTGTCCACCTAAAATCTTTGAGGTACCTAAAGTTCTAAAACAGCTTTAGTCAACCTAAGTTGACTAAACATTTGAACACACAGTAGAGATGATTTGGGCCTGTTCCTCAGAGCCAGGGCATTTCACTCGCCCACACTGAGGAGCCTCTTGGAACATCCCAGTACATTTATACATAAAAAGATGCAGTGTCTGGATTTGTTTCAGATGGTAAAAAAAAAAAAAAAATGAAATTTAGCCATGAGTTTAAAATGATTAAGATTAGTGATGTATATGGAGATTTTTTTACATATTTGCTTGTTCTTTTTAGATATACATGACAGTATTTTGATATATGATACATTCATGAATTATAACTTATTCTAATTAGGATCCTATTCTTGTGGTTGTACATGATGTGGAGTTTCACTCATGGTATATTCATATATGAACGTAGGAAAGTAATGTCTGATTCATTCTACTGTCTTTCTTATTTCCATCCTCTAACCCTTCCCTTCATTCCCCTTTGTCTAATTCCCTGAACTTCAATTCTTCCCTCCTTCCCCCTTGTTGTGTGGTTGATAATTATCAGAGAGAACATTCTGCCTTTGGTTTGGGGGGACTGGCTTCTTTCACTTAGTGTGATATTCTCCAGTTCCATCTGTTTACTGGCAAATTCCATAATTTCATTCTTCTTTATGGCTGGGCAATATTTCATAATATATATATATATATATATATATATATATATATATATATATATATCACATTTTCTTTATTCACTCATTGGTTGAAGTGCGCCTAGGGTGATTCCATAGCTTGGCTATTATGAATAGCCAAATGACATGATTCTATATTTGGAAAAGCAAAACAAATTGAGCTGCTATAAACATTGAAGTGGCTGCATCACTGTTTAATGCTAATTTTAAGTCCTTTGAGTATAAACTGAGGAGTGGGGTAATTGGGTCAAATGTAGTTCCATTCCTAGTTTTCTAAGGAATTTTAATACTGCTTTCCAGGGTGGGTGCACCAATTTGCAGTCCCACCAGCAATGTACAAATGAACCTTTTCCCCCACATCCTCACCAAAATTTATTTATTTTTAATTTTTAAAGAGAGAGAGAGAGAGAGAGAGAGAGAGAGAGAGAGAGAGAGAGAGAGTTTTTTAATATTTATTTTTCAGTTTTCGGTGGTCACAACATCTTTATTTTTATGTGGTGCTGAGGATAGAACCCAGCGCCCCGCGCATGCCAGGCGAGCACGTTACTGCTTGAGCCAAATCCCCAGCCCATCACCAACATTTATTGTTATTTCTATTCTTGATAATTTCCATTATGACTGAGGTAAGATGGAATCTCACTGTAGTTTTAATTTGCATTTCTTTAATTGCTAGGGATGTTGAATATTTTTTCATATATTTGCTGACCATTTATATTTCTTCTTCTCTGAAGTGCCTGTTTAGTTTTATTGCCCATTTTTTGGGTGGGTTATTTGGTTTTTTTGTTTGTTTGTTTGTTTGTTGTTGTTGTTTTTAGTGTTGAGTTTTTTGAGTTCTTTGTATATCCTAGAGATTAATGCTTTATCTGAGGTGTGTGTGGTAAAGATTTTCTTCCATTCCATAGGCTGTCTCTTCACATTCTGGCTTTCTTTACTGTTAAGAAGCTTTTGATACAACTTTAGTGGTTGATAGTAAATTTTACTTCTAGCACTTCAAGAGTCTTTTTAAGGAAGTCAATTCCTGAGCCGACATGATGGAGAGTTGGGCCTACATTTTCTTCTAGTAGGAACAGGGTTTATGGTCTAATACTTAGGTCTTTGATCCACTTTGAGTTTTGTGCAGGTGTGAGATAGGAGTTAAATTTCATTCTTTTACATATGAATTTTCCAGTTTTTCCAGCACCATTTGTTGAAGAGACTATCTTTTCTCCAGTGTATGTTTATGGTACCATTGTCGTGTATGAGATAACTATATTTATGTGGGTTTGTCTTCTATTCTGTTCCGTTGGTCTTCATGCGTGTTTTGGTGCCAGTATTATGCTGTTTTTATTACTATAGCTCTGTAGGATAATTTACGGTCTGGTCTGGGGATGCCTCCTGATTTGTTTTTTTCAATAAGAATCACTTTGGCTATTCTGGGCCTCTAATTTTACACATGAATTTTATGACCGCTTTTTCTATTTCTATGAAGAATATCACTGAAATTTTATATGAATTGCATTAAATCTGCATAGTGCTCTTGGTAGTATGGCCATTTTGACAATATTAATTCTGCCTATTCAAAAACATGGAATATCTTTCCATTGCCTAAGATCTTCTTCAACTTCTTTCTTTAGTGTTCTGTAGTTTTAATTGTAGAGATCTCTTACCTCTTTTGTTAGACTGATTTCCAAGTACTGATTTTTTTTTGAGGATATTGTGAATGGGATAGTGTTCCTAATTTTTCTTTTAGCTGATTTATCATTGTTGTATAGGAACACAATTGATTTATGGGTGTTAATTTTATATCCTGTGACTCTGCTGAATTAATTTATGAGTTCCAGAAGTTTTCTAGTAGAGTTTTTTGGGTCTTCTAAATATAGAACCATATCATCAGCAAATAGGTATAGTTTGAGTTTTTTTTCCAATTCATATCCCTTTAATTTTTTTCTTCTAATTTTTCTGACTAGAGTTTCCAGGACTATGTTAAATAAATGTGATGAAATAGATCCTTTGCTTGTTCCAGTTTTAAATGCTTTCAATTTTTGTCCGTTTAGAATGATGTTGGCTTTGGATTTAGCGTATATAGATTTTACAGTGTTGAGGTATGTTCCCACTACCCCTAATTTATCTAGTGTTTTTAACATGAAGGGGTGCTATATTTTGTCAAATGTTTTTTTCTGCATCTATTAAGATCATCATGTGATTCTTGTTTTTAAGTCTATTGATGTGATGAATTACATTTATTGATTTTCATGTTGAACCAAACTATGTTCATCAGGGAAATTGGTCTTAAGTGTTCTTTCATTGATGTGTCTTTGTCTGGTTTTGGTATCAGGATGATACTAGCTTCATAGAATGAGTTTAGAAGGGTTCTTTCCTTTTCTAAGTTCATTCCAGGTTAGCTAGTAGTACTCAAACTGAAATTTTCACATTATCATCTGAAAGTCTCATGAAAATGCAAATTATAATTCACTAGGTGTGGGATGGGGTCTGCAATTCTACATTTCTCACAAGTTCCAAAGTGATGCACAAGTCCATTGACCATTTTTTTTGAGTAGCAAGGCTTTAGAGATTTTTAGAATGCAAGTAAGACATGATAGAGGCACAGTGGGGTGATATTAAAAAACACCAACTTCATAAACCAATTCCAAAAAACCAAAGTCCAAATATTCTGACAAGTGGATGCTGATCCATACTGGGGGGTGGTGGACAAGGGAAAAGTGGACTAGAGTTTTCAGGACTATGTTTAATAAATGTGATGAAAGAGGGCATCCTTTGCTTGTTCCAGTTTTTAGAGGAAACTTTGATTGGGCAAAGGGGAGGGAGGAGAGAGGAGAGAGCATGAGGACAGGAAAGGTGGTGGAATGAGATGGACATCATTACCGTAGGTACATGTATGACTGCACATATGGTGTGAAGCTACATCGTGTACAACCAGAGAAATGAGAAGTTGTGCTGCAATTGTGTACAATGAATCAAAATGTGTTCTGCTGTCATATATACCTAATTAGAATAAATTAATTAATTAATTTAAAAAAATAGCAACTTCAGCTGGGCATGATGGCACCCATCTGTAATCCCAGCAGCATGTAAGGCTGAGGCAGGAAGATGGAGAGCCTTAGTGACAGTGAGGTGCTAAGCAACTCAGTGAGACCCTGTCTCTAAATAAATATAAGAAATAGGTCTGGGAATGTGGCTCAGTGGTTGAGAGCCTGTAAGTTCAATCCCTGGTACCAAAAATCAAAACAAAACAAACAAAAAATTCAGCAAAAACACCAGATTCTTATAAAGGAATACAGGTCACAGATCTGCAACAGGGTCTCAAGGTCCTCTGCTGGGTTGGGACCTGTTTAGTTTCCAGATTATGAACAGGTCCACTGCTCTGGTATTCAGAGAAGTGGTGATTTTACAAAAAGTACCTGAATATTTCAGCAACCAACATATAATACCAATATGAACCAGCTGAATACAAAACATTATGTCATGATAAATTTTAGGAGAAATGAATATACATTTCAGTGGGATAGCTTTGAATTTGAATTAGGAAGAATACTCACGGTGTAACCAAAGATGAAGTGGATTAAGTGAGAAAAAATTTCAAGTCCCTGGAAAATCTCAAAATAAATCTTTTAATTCAGACCATAATTTATGGGTTATTCAGACTGTTTGCAGAAAGAATGATTTTTAAAGTATTTAATGATTAAAATTACATTAGAAAAGAATTACCTTGAAAAAGAATTTTCAATTCTTTTCTGAATTTTATTTTTTTCCTATTGCACCTGATTTATAATAAATAGAAAGTAAATTCTGCAAAGGGTCAGGATAAAAAGTCAACAATTAATTTTTTTAAAAAATTAGTATCAAATACTTAGAAAGTGAAATTAGTATGAAGAATATCATTTATAATGGCAGTCAGAATATGATACACTTGGAAATAAATTGAACAAAATATGTGCAAGATCTGTTCATGTATTGAAAGCTATAAAATATTGCTGAAATAAATGAAAGAAAAATAAACAAATATATATATATATATATATATAGTGACTTTAGAAGATTTAATGTTGTTAAGATGATAATTTCATACAAGTTACTCTGTAGGTTGAATGCATCCCTGATGAAAAATTTCAAAGGCGTTTTCTTTTTTCTTTTTTAGAAATTGATGAGCTGATCCTAAAATTTATGTAAAACACACAAAATACCCAGATCAGCCAAGACGACTTGGAAAAAAAAGAATGAAACTCAAAGATTAACACCATCTGATTTCCTAACTTTAAATAAACTACCATAAACAAGACTGTGGAATTGGGGATAGAGTCAATGAAATAAAATTGAGAATCCAAAAATAGGCCCATTGTTTATATAGTCAATTAATATTTACCAAAGTGCTGAGGTAATACAGGTGTGTGTGTGTATGTGTGTGTGTGTGTGTGTGTGTGTGTGTGTGTGTGTTTACATATAAATTTAGTTGTATTGGACACAACCTTTATTTTATTTATTTATTTTTATGTGGTGCTGAGGATCCAACCCAGTGCCTCACATGTGTTTTCATCATCAAGTCTAAAGCTTAATTTTGCTGGATGTAAGATTTTTGGTTGGCATCCATTTTCTTTCTGAACTTGGTATATGTTGTTCCATGATCTCCTGGCTTTGAGGGTCTGGTTTAAAAAATCTACTAAGATACGAATTGATCTCCCCCTATATGAGATCTGATTCCTCTCTCTTGTGGCTTTTAAAATTCTATCCTTATTCTGTATGCTAGAAATTTTCATTATAAAATGCCTTAGTATAGATCTGTTGTAATTTTATATATTTGGTGTTCTGTAAGCCTATTGTGTTTGATTTTCCAATTTATTCTTCATGTTTGGGAAGTTTTCTGATATTATCTCATTGAAGAATTGTGCATTCCTTTGATTTGAAATTCTGTGCCTTCCTCTATTTCAATAACTCTTAGATTTGGTCTTTTGATGCTGTCCCATAGTTATTGGATGTTCTGCTCATGTGTCCTTACTGTCTTTACTGTGAAGTCAACTTTATTTTCCAGATTGCATACTTTGTCTTCATTATCTCACATTCTCTCTTCCAAGTGATCTAGTCTATTGGTTATGCTTTCTATTGAGTTTTTTATTTCATTTATTGTTTCCTTCATTTCAGAGATTTCTGATTGGTTTGTTTTTAGAGACTATCTCTTTCTTGAAATAATCTTTTGCTACCTATATTTACTCTCTTTTCTCTTTGTTGGAGTGATCAATTTTTGCCTGTATTTGCTCATTTAGGTCATTCTTTATTCTGCAGATCATTTTAATTATGAATATTCTGAACTCCTTCTCTGACATTTCATTAGCTTCACTGTTCATGAAATCTGTTATTGTAGTATTCTAGTTTGTTTGGGGCACTTTCCTCCATTTTTCTTGTTGTCTGTGTGTCTTCCTTTCTTGCAGTGTGAATCTGAGATATTACATTTTCTATCCTATAATCTTTAGAATCTGTGTAGATTATCTGTGCCTCACCTTTATGCTGGGCTTCCAGACCCTGCAGGTGTCCTACGATGGATGCTACTGCAACTAAAGGTGGTGGTGGCCATAGGGGAGGTAACTCAAAATAGTAGTGGAGGTGCCCCAAGATGGATGCAAGGTCTTTCAGAGATGGGGCTGAAATAGTGGGCCTTACACTGGCTTTGGGATGCTTATTCCTAGATGCAGTTGCTTCTAGGCCCTGTCTGTTGTTGAAAGGTAGAGGCTACTGTGTGGAGAAGACTGCAGTCAGACATGGCGATGTCTGCAGTGTCCCAAGATGGAAGTGGGTTAGGCCTGGGCCCCAGGTGTGGGACAGTTGACGAATCTTGATCTACCCTGGGCCAGGGTTTTGAGCAGATGGTCAGGGGGGATCTAGGCTGGGCTGAGATGCAGCAGGGGTCTGCTGGTTGGAGAAAGTGGTCCTGTGCTGGAACCTGAGATCCAGGGAGTGTCTGCTGGTGTTGGATGGACCTGGGCTTACCCTGGGCCTGGGTCCTGTGCAGGTCCAACATGGCTGAATTTTTCAAAACTGCTAGGAGCCACAGCAAAAGTATTGATACATGGCTCTTTTGGTTTAGATGACTGCCAGCGAACCATTGAGGATATGATTATGTTAAGCTTTACATTTCATATGAAAATTGGACTCCTTGTTACGGGACTCGGGTTACTCATGTCACTCTTGTAATGGGAGAGTTCCCATTGGTTGGGGAAGGATAGTAGGAGGGAACTTCCGAGGGAGGTCCAAGCGCCCGGTTCCGGTGAGACACGTGGGTCGACCGGCTTGCTAGCAAGACGCACAGGGATCGCTTAGCGGCTTTTTAAAATAAAGCTTTGTTTCCCGCTTGAGCGGTTCGTGTTTCTGTGTCTAGCCGGGTTGCTGGCGGCTCTTCTAGCCGGATTGCGGCACAAAACCTTAGGGTGAGCCAAAGAATTCAGAACAGAAAAGCACTTACTATATGATTTTGTTGATGAGAAATTATAAAATAGAACAAACTAATGTGTAAATATGGAAAGTAAATTAGAGCACTGGAGGGAACTAAAAATTTACTTCAAGGAGGCACCAAGGAGCTGGGGTGATGGCAGTGCTCTGTGTCTTAACGGTGCGGATGGCCACATCTGCCCATAATGTTGGAGGAAGCAAGCTATGCTCTTTCACCACCCAGAGAATGAAAACCTATTTACCAGATTCTGATGAAAGGCAATCATAGACCCTAGTAAGTAATTTTCTTCTCCTAAGTGCTTGGCTTTCTGTAAGAATATTGATTTATTTCCTGGAATTTTCAGTGAGTTTCTTGAAGAACTCCCATTGAATCTATTCACAAATCTGGTGCAGTGGGGTTTTCCGAAGGGTCTTTCTGGGTCCTGTTTGCTGACTCTGAATCATGCTGTCATGTACCCTCACGATGCCAATGTTCTCAGCGCTCCTTGGGTCTTTTTTTTGTTTGTTTTTTTGTTTTTTGTTTTTCCCCTTGACTTCCCATCGGCTCCAAACCTTGGAGACTTGCCTCTGTACTCAATCCAACTTCTGAGTCCAGAGGGCACAGAAGCCAACTCAGCTCACCACCAAATCCAAGTCTTTTGAAAATTCCCACAGTCTGGCTCAGAGACCACCCTGAGTCTCTCTTCTGATTCCCTTGCTTGGCCCTTGTGACTGTACCACACATTCTCTCTATTTCTTCCTTCTGGCAACTCTCTTTTTTGCCAGTGACTTTTTTTTCCATTGTTACTGAGAAGATAAGGTCATAAAATGTGACTCCCTCAGCTACATGTGTTGCTCAGCCCTTCATTTCCCACTTTGCTCCTGTAATTCCAGCTTTGCTGACAGCCTCATGGGGGGGGGATGGGGGGGTGTGGGGGTGAGGAGGGGCAACCTCTTCTCTGTCCCTGCCTGGCACCCTACTTCCTGGAAATTTGCCGGCGGGCGGGAGGTGGTCCATTCCATTTACTTATTACTCATTATCATCAAGTTTCTCATCCTCATGGCGCACACTAGCCTACGCTGGTAACCCCAGTGACTCAAAGATTGCAAACTTGAGGTCAGCTTCAGCAATTTAATGAGACACCCCCATCTCAAAATTAAAAAATAAAATACAGGCTGGTGCCATGGCACATGCCTGTAATCCCAGTGGCTCAGGAGACTGAGGCAGGAGGATCAAACCCAGACTCAGCAATGTCGAGGTGCTGAGCAAGTCAGTGAGACCCTGTCTCTCTATAAAATACAAAATAGGACTGGGGATGTGTCTCAGTGGTCGAGTGCTTCTGAGTTCAATCCCTGGTACCCAAAAACAAAACAAGCAAACAAAAGGACTAGGGATGTAGCTCAGAGATAAAGTGTCCCTCTAAAATTTTCTCATCTTTTAGAAAACCTTATTCCATGCAAAGATATTCTAGGATTTTTCTACAAGCCACTGCCCATACTTCTCCATTATCAAATATATCAGTTATACCAATTTACCTGCCCACTACATGTGAGAAGGAGTTTCACGCATCCAGCAGCACCCAGAGGCAGTGAAGCACAGTGGTTAGCAGCACAGGCACGAAGCCACTTCTGAGCTTAGTCTGGCCACCAAATACTAGCCACATGGTCTTGGGTTAAGTTATTTAACTTGCTCTTCTTCAGTTTCCTCATCTTTAAAATGGGGATAATGATAGATTTGACTACTTCCCATTGTTGGGAAGCTGACAGATGTTAAACACTTAACACAGTGCCATATAATAATGCTTAGTATGTGCTACACATTATGCCTGTTGATAGGTGAAAATGGTTTTCGTTGTGAATTCCTTCTATAATTCATAAATGTTAAGCATTAATTTTTGTTGTTGTTGTTGTAGCTGTTGTTTTGGGAAGGGCATACCCATTTAATGTAATGGTCTATGAATGGTTCCTTCCTTCCCTTCCTCCCTCCCTCCCCCTCTTCTTTTCTTACTTCCTTCCTTTCATTCCACCAGAGACTGAACCCAGGGGTGCTTAACCATTGACCCATATCCCCAGCCCTTTTTATTTTTTATTTTGAGATAAGGTCTTGTTAAGTTGTAAAGGCTGGCTTTGAACTTGTGATCCTCCTGACTCAGTCTCCTGAGCTACTGGGTGTTGAGGGCCAAAGCCGAGTGGGGATGATGCATGCCATTTTGCCAGAAGGGAGTGGTTGAGAGATGACTGCCATTGAACCATTGAGAAGATGATGGTTATGTTAAGCTGTGTATTCGATTGTATATAGACCTTTACTGTCTGGCAATAGGGCGGCTCTTGCTGCCTTGGGCGCCCACTACTTTGGAGTTCCCATGGAGTTCTCCTGGGTTCCGAGAGTGTGCGTGTGGACCCTGGTGGAGGGTGAGAGTGTTCCCGGGGTGCGTGTGTGGAGTGTGCTTGTAGAGTTCGGAAATAAAGTTTGTTCCTGCTTGAGTGGCTCCTGATTTGTGCCCAGCCAGACTGCGGCAACTGGGATTATAGGCATGTGCCACCTTGCCTGGTTCCTGATTGATTTTTAAGCTTTTTATAAAGTAAGGTTATTAACTATTTCTGTGATTCTGTCTTAGTATTTGAAAACATCTTTGTAGTCTGTCATTGGTCTTTCCATTGGCTGATAGCATCTTATGTCTTCTTTTTTTTTTGGTAATGGGCATGGAACCCAGGGGCACTTTACCACTAAGCCACATCCCCAGCCCTTTTTAAAATTTTTTATTTTGAGACAGGGTGTCACTAATTTGCTTAGGGACCTTGCTGAGCTGCTGAGGTTGACCAGGATCTTGGACTCCTCCTGCTTCAGCCTCCCAAGCCACTGGAATTACAGGAATGCATAACCAAGCATCTTTTTTCTTTTATACCTAAAATAAATTCTTTCCCATTATTGTATCGATTACAGTTTCTATTTTCTATATTTTCTCCTTCCTCCCACCTCCAATTCAAATATGTTTTGTTGACTGTTAAAAAGTGGTTTGGAGAGCAGTAGTCTCAAGAGTGCTTATTATTCAAATGGGGGTTATTTAATAAATAACAGTACTGTTTCTAAAGAGATAATTCAGTGTGATACTTGTAAATCAAGAAATTTTCCATCCATTTCCCTTAAAGAATAAGAATGTCATTACTAGAGAAGTACCATAATTTGCTGAAAGGGGGCAAATAGTGAAGGTTATCAAAGAAGCCTATTTCTTGAGATTGAATATTGCTGTATATCAACATCCTTTGGGAAATGAGCCTGCAGGAACTGCCTGTGGAGGCCCTGGCTTCTCTGACTGTTTTTAAAGCTAAGTGAATGGAGCTGTCATGTGGGGGCTTCATCTCCTTCTCCAACAATAGTTTCTTCATTAATTACCTGGCCCTGTTGTCAGCCATACCCGAGGGTAGATATGTTACATGCCATTTCCTCCAAGGTCTTTTTTTGTTGTTTTTCTTGTACCAGGAATTGAACCCAGGGGTGCTTAACCACTGAGCCACATCACCAGCCCTTTCTATTCTTCATTTTGAGACAGAATCTCACTAAGTTGCTCAGGGCATCACTAAGTTGCTGAGGCTGGCTTTGAACTTGTGATACTCCTAACTCAGCCTCCAGAGCTGCTGGGATTACAGGCGTGTACCACCATGCCCAGCTCCAGGGTCTTGCTGCAGGTTGACCCTGATGGAAATCAGGTAACCTGCAGCATCCTCCCTTGAACCTCAGCAGGCTGGCCGTGCAGTAAAAGCCATTATCAACTAAGATCCACGAGGTTCATTTCCAGTCAGGATCAGCCGACTTTTGGAAGACCAGCTGGAGTTAGTGAAGATGTTTTTTTTATCTGAAAATCATTTGTCTTATAATTCATTCCCTGAAGACTCCCAAAATAGCCAGAACTGACAAATTACGTTTTTGTTGTGGTCTACTTTCCTTTCATAGGCTGAAGAATATTTTTGGCTCCATAGGAGAGGGCATCTTTGCAGCTCTCTGTTCCTGGTGCAGTTTCATCTTGGTGTTTCGGGTGTTCTTCTGGCCTCGGATATGGAATCCTACACTTACGCTGTGTGACAACTCTTCATTTCACCCAGGACTTATGAGTCAGTGTAGGTGAAGGTCAGGCAGAAGTTCTGCTCTCCAGAAAAGAAGATTAGGAGCAGAATAAGCCTAAGAAAAGCCATCTTGCCAGAGGCCTTTTAATGAAAGAACTTTTGTGTTAATGTGAGGTGATTGGTGGCCCTGAGACCTTACTTTGGTTTTAAAATTAATGAACATTTTGTTCAAGGAACATTTTCCAAGCCTGTCTTCCTAGTAAAATATAGATTATAATCCTTGTTCTACTTACAGATTTAGCAAATTTTTAACACACACCCTTAAAGGGTTGACTAGTGTCTTCCCTAAGAATCATGTCGATCCGGAAACTCAGAATGTGACCTTCTTTGAAAATACAGTCACTGCATGTAACTTAGGTACGGATGGCAATGAGAACCGACTGGATTGGGTGGACCCTAAATGGGCCCTAAACCCAATGACAGTGCCTTTGTTAAATACAGGGGGGAAGAAAAGTAGCAACACAGAGAAGGTCAGTCAAGATGGAAGCAGAGATTAGATTTATGCTACCACTATCCAAAGAACTCCAGGAGTCACTGAAAGCTGGGCAGGAATAGATTTTTCCCTAAAATATTCAAAGAGGGTATGGCCATATTGACATCTTTATTTCAGACCTCTGGCTTAATACAGGAGTGAAGGTAAAATAAATCTGTTGTTTTAAACAACCTAGGATGTGGTACTTTGTTATAGCAGGCCTAGGAACTAATTAATATAAGGGGGTTGGATTCATGGTTTCATTTACAAACTTAAATTCAATCCCTTTAAACAACTTAAGCTACAGTTTAAATACTTGATTACCTTTTAAAATGCTTATTTATCTGACAAATCTTACAAGGTACTTAGATTCTTATAACTCCAATAAATACAATGTATTAATGTGGCAATTTTAAATTTTATTCCAATTTCAATGTTATAAACTCAGTAGGATTTTTCTCATATCTTTCAGTCAAAATCATGAGTTTAGATTTATTATTCAATTGTATGTTTTAGTTCAAATTCTCTTAAGCCTGACAAGTGTGTGTGTGTGTGTGTGTGTGTGTGTGTGTGTTTAAAAACCAATGTGAAAAATATTAATACCATGGACCTCATTCTCTTAAACATTTCTAGACTTTATTTTGAATTTTTCCAGAAATCAGCTGATTGAGGTCATAAAAGAAGCAGAACTATTGACCAGAACACTGACTGAATTCTTGACCAATTGCATCTTCTAAGCCAAACTTTGTCACAGTCTTTACCATGGTTTCCTGATAGAGAAGATGGTTGTCATTTCCTTGGTTTTGCCTGATAGAATTACTTCCTCCTACTATTAATTGAAACATTGCAAGCTCCACCCAGGACAGTACTCCACTTGACTGGGCTTTCCATTATTTGGTACTCGATATGTTTAAATATTTTTTCCAGCAAGGTCCAAGATAGTTTGCATTTAAGGGCATTCTGTATTCTCTTCACAATTTTCTTATCTCAAGGTCACAACGTCTACTAGATACCCAAACAATATCTTCTTGGAGGCTGTGTATCACCCTCATAGCCTTGTTGGATTCTGTGATCTCCAATACTAAGATCATTCAAGTGTCATTTGTACTGAATGACATTCAAAAAGGTTCAACAGCAATGAACTTTAGAGGATTCTGTGGAATTGGTCTGAGATAAAGGACTGGAAAGACAGGCATCAGCAGCATGGCTGCCAGGGATGAGAGGTGGGGGAGAGACTAAGAAAATCTAGTTCCTTGTGATGTGGTGGGGATGACAGAGCTCCTAACTAATAAACAGCCATAATAAGATGGCATTCACACAGACTTCAAGATTATATTGCAACTGTTTGCCGGAACTGAGAAGTCCATAACATAACTGGCTTCTTTTGAGCTAGAGTTGGGTTGGTCATGCTACAAAGTGAATAGTCACCCAGACCCTTCTTCTCTTCCTCCACTGTGGTCTTTGGGTACAAATGGAGTGATCTCATTCTCCTGCCTCTGCCCTCCTCACTGTGTTCTCGCACATCTCCCCCAGTTTTGGAACACTCTTTTCTTTGGCTCCAGCATCCAGATGGCATCCAGACTGTCCAGTCCCCAGAAAACATTACCTAACTTTTGTCTTGAGGGAGAACACTGCTTTCCTCCTGGAAGTTTTTTTTTTGTGTGTGTGTTTCTTTTAGTTATCACTCTTTCTCTGAACTTCCATGCAAAAACAATCATGCCTCTCTTCAAACATTTCTGCATTAGCACAGGTAGGTGCTTTTGGGGGGCACCTAATATCCAAACCATAACACCTCTCTTCCCATTTTAGGGTTCCATTTAATCACCTGAGCCCTGGGTTCCATTTAATCATCTGAGCTGATGGCTCACATTCCTTTAGCAATATTCTCAAGGGATCTGGTGCATTTCCGTGAGGTTGGCTCAGAGAACTGGGATGGTCAAACATCTGTGTCTCAGACACCATCACAGGAAGGCCTGGGAGTACCCACTCAGCCAGTCTCAGCCAGAGAAATCCACATGGTGGAGATGTGGATTTAGGGGCTGCCTTTGAATTTGTGATCCACCTGTCTCAGCCTCAGGAGCTGCTGGGATCATAGGTGTGTGCCACCACATCTTGCTAATTTCTTGGTTTTGATCTGGGATGCAGAACCTGAAACACACATTTTTAACTAGATTCCAGGTGATGATGCTGATGCCGGTCAGGAGATTCTATTCTGAGTACCACAGGAATAACGTTAGTTCTCTGCACCAAGCACATAAATACAGGTGCGACTGTGAATCAAAAAATTTACTTCCTTCATACTCTCACCACATGGGTGAGGCATGACTGGGGATAGCTGGCAGGGGAGCAACTGGATCCAACATACCCTAACACCACCAACCTGAAATAGCATGGCTTACACAGTAGAAACTGGACAGAGACAGGGACAGCTTGACATGATTTTGTCAGGAAGCCACCATACATGTTTAAAATTGAAGACAGAGATCCCTTGTTCTAGAACCTGACTGAAAAGTGACTGTGTGTGTCTTATTAAGCAGAGTTATCATGTGGCTTTCTGTGCTCTGGAGCTGTGAAGATTAATTTTTTTTTGTTATTGATAGCATTTCTATTTTGATGAGGGAAGATGTGATTACCTGTGGATTTATACCTCTAGGTGGTCTGACTCACATTTCTGAACTTCTGCAAGAGCAGTTAGCAGCAAACCAAGGTTGTTGATATTTTAAAATAGCAAATCAACATTTTTTTCCTTTGAAATTGAGAAAAACAAAACCCATTACAGAGAGCTAGAAAAATAAAGGAAAGGGCATAATTTTTTCCTCTGATATAATTTTTTCTTATATATATATATATATATATATATATATATATATATATATATTTTTTTTTTTTTTTTACTGGTTCTAATTGGTGTCTTCTGATATGATCTTAATCTGTGTTGTTTTTGTCTCTTCAGTCTTTGGTGCTATAATACTCAATTTAGTTATAAATAGAGTTCACATAATTTTGAAATCTACTTCCCTAATTAATTCAGATCACAAATTATGCTTCTACATAATTTTTATATCATCATTTTACTACTAACATTTCTGTATTATCTTCTATTATCATTTATAAAGAATGCGTACATTTAAAATGTTTATGTCTGAATTTAATTAGCAGGGAAATCCCTGTTTTGAGCACTGCAGTTGCTTTGATTTTTGAAACAATAAAAACCAGAGGAAGGCACAGGTTAATTGAAACCTAATGATATACGTTTCTTTGGAGGTAGTAGTGGTCTCTGCCAATAAAACTATTAGCATTTGTTCTGGGCTGGTGAGCATGGTTGATGACAACGTGGTACTCGTTGAGACTAAGGTACCAGTGGTTCTAACAAAAACAAAACAAAACAAACAAACAAAAAATACAAATAACATGTTCACCTGACCAGAATGGAATTACCACTCAAAACATTTACCAGTTGTTATTGCTTGAATCTGTAATGTATCCTACAGCCCCATATGTTAAAATCTTGGTCCTCAGCATGGTGCTATTGGAGGTGGTAGACACTCTAAGAGGTGGAGCCTAGTGGGAGATCTTTAGGTCATTGGGAGTGTCCTGACTATGGGACCTTGGCCCCTTTCTCTCTCTCTCTTGCTTCCCAGCCATGAAGTGAGCAGTTTTGCTCTCCATGTGCTCCCTATAATGATAAACTATTTGTCACAGGTCCCAAAGCAACAAAGCCAAAGAAACCTTCAAAACTGCAAACCCAAATAAACCTTTTCTTTAGTTATTTATTATTTTAAATTGATTGATTGATTAATTTTTTTATTATATTAAGGATTGAACCCAGGACCTCATGCATGCTAAGCTAGTGGTCTATCACTTAGCTGTATTGCAACCCCCTTTTTTAAAATTATATTTTGAGACAGGGGTTTCACTACATTGCCCAGGCTGGCCTCCAATTTGGGATCTTCCTGCTTCAGACTCTCAAGTAGGTGGGATTATAGGTGTGCACCTCCACACCTAACAACCCTCTCTCTCTTTATAAGTATTTGTTTTATTTACAGAGAGATGATTAATATAGAAAAATGGTACTGAGAAGAAGGGTTGTTATTGCAACTGCACTTGAAAATGTAGAAAAGCCTTTGGAATTAGTTTGCAGGAGGAGTTTGGACAGGTTTGGAGAAGCAGTGTAGAAAAAGTATAGATGCTGTAGATGCAGCTTAACAGGCAATTCTGGTGTGGGCTCAGGAGACCATAAGGCTGATAAGAATGGGGGCAGTAAAGGCTATGCTGATGAAGTTTCAGAAGGAAATACTTGGAAATTGGACTAGACCATGGATGTAATCATCGTTGCTACATCATGGCAAAGAATTTGGATGCATTTTGTTCATTTCCTGAGACTTCATAGGAGGAAATTTCAAGGCAGCAAAGCATTCAGACAGGCATAGATATCACTGGCTGCTTTTAGGCAAATTTACAGTGAGAATCAGGAACAAAGAGGAGCAGAGCAGAAAGATTTGAAAAATATGCCGCATGGCTAGAAAAGGAGCACAACTTAAGGTGCAACCAAAGAGGATGCAGAGATTAGCACTGTTAAAAAGAAGCCAAGTGCTTTGCCCTGGGAAAATAGAAAACATACCTTGAGGGCATCTCAGGAATTGGTACTGCCTTAGCCATCTCAGGCTCAGAGATATAGAAATGCATAATTTTTTCTAAGACTTTTCAGGACAAAGTCTTTTAAGAAGAGAACCCAGTGGTGCCCTGTTTACCCAATACCATCTAGGAAATTGTTTCCCATGTTCAGCCAGTGAGACATTCAGAGGAAGCTATGGCTCAAGTGAACCCAGATACAACTTGTTCTGGGGTAGCCCATGACATCACCCACTGACATATTTCATGTGTTAATATTTTTCCAGGCATGCAAGGATTTCCACTAAGATTTCAAAGGAAGTCCTGGATGTTTCAGGTTTCAAGTCCATGAACGCAGCATCTTCCAAGGAAAGCTGTAGGCAGCATGCAAAGCCAGAGAGAGAGAGAGAGAGAGAGAGAGAGAGAGAGAGAGAGAGAGAGAGACCGACCATGTGGTTAGCAACCAGCAAAGTTGTAGGGGAAGAATGCCTAAGTCCTAGGAGCCAACATCCCTATCACTACATGCCTTAGATGTTGGACACAGAGCTTTAGGATTCAATGTTTGTCCTGCTGTGTTTTAGTTTTGCTTTAGACCAATCCTGTCTTGTTATTTTCCTATTCCTTTTGAGTAAGAATATATATCCTGCACATGTTCCATTATTGTTATTTTGGAAATATGTATTATTATTATTATTATTTTATTTTTTGCAGGGTTTACAGCTGCATTTGCCTTGAGTCTTTGCGAAGACTTTGGACTTTTGAGATATGCTGGAGTAATCAAGACTCTGGGGACTCTTGGAGTTGGATTGAATGCATTTTGCATTGTTAGATGGACACATACTTTTGGAAGACACAGTCTGCCAAAGGCCCATGTGTTAAGGGCTTGGTCCCTAATTGGTGCTGTTGGGAGGTGGTAGAACCCTTACGAGGTGGATCATATGGGAGGTTTTTCAACCACTGGAGGTGTGCAATCAAGGGGGATTGTTGGCCCCTTCACCAATTTTTTTCTTCCCAGCCATGAGTTGTTTGGATCATATGCTCCTTGCCATGTTATATTGCCTTGGCATAGAACCCAAAGAAATGGGGCCAATTGATCATGGATAGACTGGAACCTACAAAACTGTGAGCCAAACTAAGTCTTTTCTCCTTCTAAGCTGACTATCTGAGGTATTTGTTATACCTATGGAAAGCTAACATACCAATGCATGTCACTGGGCTATGAGGTAGAGATGTATCCAGTCATTACTAATAAAAAATAAAACTTTACATGGTTGTTATTTCTGGTGTCATGAACTTCATTTTCCTAGGAAGAACCTTATTTATAATAACATTGGAAAGTAGCTGAAACTTCATTTAGTCCTCAATCTTGTAAAAGATGTTTTCCCAAAAGTCAAGAGGCTAAAACTTTTCAAGACATTTCATGACAGGGGAATGACAGAATGAAGTTTTAATATCATCTATGGGGAAAATTCCCCTATGTTTAATTGGCTGTTATTTCTTGAGGACTAAAGTACCTGCATACTAACACATCTTTTGAGTCTGTTCTTCACTACAGAACCATTTTGAAGAAACTTAAGATTCCAGGATCCACTGTTTGAAATGAATAACTAGCATTAATTTTACTTCAGAGGCCTTCAGTTGGTTTGAAATTATAAATTCACAACTGATGTTGTGATTACCAGTTTAAACTCTTTATACCTCATCTCTCAAATGGGGATAATAATGGCACCCATATCACAGAGCTAATTATATGAGCTTAATATAAGAAAGTGCTTAGAATAGCCTTTAAACTAGTAAAACTATATAATGTTAGCTACAAATTGAGCATCCCTAATGGACATCCAAAATCTAAAACTCTTTGAATCTGAACATGATACCATAAGTGGAAAATTTCACAAATGACATTATGTTGTGGTCAAAATGCAGAATATGAAAATATTGTCTCTCTTTAAACTCTGTGTATAAGTTATATATGAAACATAAGTGAATTTTATGTTTAGACTGGGGTCCCATTTCTAAGCTATCTGACTATATATATATATATATACAAATATTCCAAAATTTGAAAAAAATACAAAAATTTGAAATATTTCTGATTCCAGGAATCATACTCAACTTGCGCTAATTCTTCTTGAGGCTTTTAACCGGGAGCACATATTTTCTGTGAACCAACATATCTCCAGTGCTATGGTATGGCTCTGGCAAACAGTGAGTGCTCAGTAAAGATTTACGAATGACTTAATAGCAATTGAATGAATGCATAGAGTCACTGACTTTGCCTTGCCTTCTTGCCCTGTTTATTTTTGTTTTCCTTAAACTCTGTAATTTAGGGATTGGGAGCAGCTGGCTGTTTATGCTTATAACTCAAACACAAAATGCTCAGTAGGTTCTAGAGGGAGAAAAGCAATGTCTTGTAACTGCCACAGATGAGATGCTGAAAGCTCATTTCCGCATTAGCTTTAAAATCAATGAAAATTCCCCAGAACATTATTTTTGGATTTTTAGATATTGAGAAGATTGACTGTAAATCTATAATTTTCACAGCCATGCTCTTCAAAATGTCCTTAACTTCTACAATTGAAGAATGAAAATAAAACTAGAATACATCTGTGTTCATATAGGATATCCTTTGCATTTAGGAGTTCTCCAGCCAGTAGTTCAGCTAATTTTCTGTGAAAATTTATGATTCCCTTCTCAGAGGTAACTTTTTGGTCCTCTTGCATTGCAGACATACCTGCCAGGTGAAGAAAGGCAGGTCAGTGGTTGGACTTGCACCTGCTCAGCAGTCCGATTCTACCGAGTTCCAAACAGTTCCACTGCAGCCTGGAGGTTTAGATTGAGGTGTATTTTCCCAGAAAGACAATGTTAGGAATTTCTTCCATAACAACTCCAAGGAACCCTATTAAACTTCCTATCCATGAAGGGTAATTGGATATGCACAGCACTAGAATCCAGCTACTATTTGTAATCATTTTTCTATGAAATGTTTTTAGATTCTCAAGTTAGGAATGTATCTTTCTTAAAAATGAAATTAAGCACTATGATTCTTTCCACTCTCTTTGAAAGTGATGATGCTGCTGCCAGTCTTCACCTAAGCAGAAGAAGGCTTCTGCAGAAAGACAAAAGATGAGAATTGGAGGTCAGAGGGCACCAAGAGCTCTGGGAGATCAGAGCCATCTGTAAGGTAACCTCTGAACTTAGCCTGGCTCTTTGGAGGCTCCCTGCATTTGATCTATAGCATTCTATGAACTCTGCTGCTGTTATCCTTTATTTCCAATTAGAGCATGAACTTATTAAAAGGATGAGTTCTTGGCAGATTAATCCCCGATTATCACTTTACCACAATGCCTGTCATATATACTAGGGCCCATCTAATTGTTGAAATGAAATCCCTCCAGTTTTTAACCCTTCCTGACCCGTTAAGAAGAATTATAGAATTTTATACTTTCCTTCCTGCCTCTCTTGTCACTCAAATAAGAACTCAGAATTTTTGGGATGTGTTTTGTGATTTTCATTGCAAAAAAAAAGCAAAATTAACATAGGATATCTATTTCCCTTCAGACTCTATAGAGAGTGATACGCCAAATCTGATAGGTAGAAAACTGGCCTATATAATTGTTTCATTGTGCTGGGCTGGGTGAACCTTGGCTCCTGGAGGGGAGGGTCAGCCTTACCTGGGGATTTCCGGAGCCCGTGGATGATTGTACCATAGACCATCCAGTCTGATGTCTCTAAGCGGTAGAGACCTGTGGGTTTCCAGTGTGCCCTAACATCAGACTGTGTACTTTTTGCCTTGATTTATCAGAGATTTTTTCTGTCTTTTCAGTTACTACCCCAACTTTTATTTCTGAATTTGAGTTGCCTGACTAGAACTCAGTTTCTTGACCAACACAATGGAGGTAGGTCTTTAAGAACCAATAAACAAAACAAAACAACTTTGTTTTCAGAGGGAAATCATGGGAAATGGTGTACTGGTGAACTGGCTCTCTGGAAAGAAAAATATCTGAATTGTAGTACCTACCAGTTTTTGAGGTGTAAATCCTCCTACCTTTCTGAACTAATAGCTTAACAATCAACTTTAAAATTTTTATAAATGTAACAACATGTTCTTGCAAACAAGCTAATAGAAGCTAGTGCTAGCATCCAACAGATGTCTAGCAATTAGGAAGAGAAAGATCCTCCAAGTGACTGTGTCTTCTATTCCCATTTCATCCTGGCCTGATCTCAGTTGAAGGACACCAGCTAATCTAGAAAAGCAATGAGAAGGGAAAAGAACAGTTGTGAGTTCTGGTGGACAATAGCAATGTCTTGCCAGTTGAGAAGGCAAACACAGTATGCATGCATAAGTGAAGAAGATTGATGGTGATGAGAGCAGAGTTTGAGGGAGAAAGACCTTTATTTTACTCTCAGAAAAATTACTTGAGAAATAAACATGGAGCACCAACGACTCCGGCTTAAATGTGTCTATCTCCCCTGTACAGTGTGTCCACTGAAGGCTTACTTGGGTGATAATTTCTACTTACAATGTGTAAACAGGCCAGAAGATAGAATAATTGCAGAAATATTTACATTATGTTCTGTAGGTATGATTACCCCTCACTTTTACTTTGTGCAAATACAACCCTCTGGAAATATACAACATGAAAGCTTTGTGTGTAAAATGTGTTGAAGAATTAAGCTTACTGGTTATATACACTTTGGTGTCAATCATTTGATTGATTTTCTCACTTCAATGTTTTTAAGCTTGGTGGAATGGAGTTTTGATTGATGGACTAGCTTTTAGAGGACAAATCACTCTTGCTCTGTATTGACTCCCATCTTAAAAAACTTTCAAGACAAACCTTTTTTTAGAGTAAGTTGAGATACATAGAATAATGGTAAAGGTAGTACAGACAGTTTCCACGTACTGCACATTTTGCTTCCCTGTTAATAGCACTGTGTTAGCCAGCTTTTTATCACTGTGACCAAAAGACCTCACAAGAGCAACTCAGAAGAGTCATTTATTTTGGCTCATGGTTTCAGAGGTTCAGTCCCTGGTCAGCCGACTCCATTGCTCTGCACCCAAGGTTAGGCAGAGCATCATTGTGGAAGAATGTGGCGGAGAAAAGCATCTTGATTCATGGCAGCCAGGAAGGAGAGAGAGAGGGTGGGGAGAGAGAGATACCATGCATAGGAACCAGGAACAAAATATAATCCCAAGACCATGCCCCCAGTGACCTATTTCCTCAAGCCATGACCCACCTGCCTATAGTTACCACCCAGTAGTTCATTCAAATCATTAATCCATTACATGGATTAATCTACAGATGAGCTCTCATAATGTAATCATTCCACCTCTGAACGTTGCTACATTGGGATCACAATTCCAACACATGAACTTTTAGGGTAACTTTTCACGTCCAAACTATAACAATCACTTTGTATTACTATGGTACATTTACCATAATTAATGAACCAATGTTAATAGGCTATTATTAAGCACATGCTTTTGATATTTTTTCTATGTTTTAATCCAGTGCCTTTTTTTTCTGTTCCAGAAACTCACCCAGGAAACCATTGCATTCATTGAATAAGCCTCCTTAGGCTTATTGAATGTTGACTGTGACCATTGCTTGTTTTTGGTGACGTTGACAGTTTTGAGAAGTACTCACCAGGCATTTTGTAGAAAGTCTCTCAACTGAAATGTTTCTGATGTTTTCCTCACAAGTAGGATGAGATTATGGGTTTTAGAAGAGAAATGATAGAGGTAAATGCCATTTTTATCACATCATATCACAGGGACAGATCTATCTTGCTCTGTATTGACTGTAATGACCATCAACATTATTTATTACTGCTGAGGTCAACCTTGATCACCTGGCTGAGGAGGTATTTAGTTTCTCCATTGTAATGTTACTGTTTGTTTTGACTCCTAATTTTTTAAATTAATGCAAGGGATATCATATATTTATTGTAATGGGGCAATGGTTTCATCTATGTATTGACATGCTACTTTACTCTGGATATAATTCTTAAACTTTGCTTGACCACAAAGGACACATCAGAGTGTTAAGAATGCATGTCCCTGCTGATTCATTTATGCAAGGGAGTCAGTCCCTGGTCAGGGATCTACATTTTTGGCAATCACAGGTTATTCTAATATAACAATCGCTAGACTACATACCTTTTAGACCCAAACTAAAAAGAGAAATTAAGAAATTCTTGATACCACTTAGAAATTTCCATTTCCATTTATGTGATGATGGTGTGGAGGAAAATTTCCTCATGAATTACCTTTTCTTGGCATCACTCCCAGGCAAAACATACAATTAGTATCTAACCCAGTGCTTTCTCCTTTTAAAAGCACTTTTGCATTTCTCTTAGACCAACAGGGTCACTTTTCAATGTGCCACAATTACATCTTGTTAAAACCACCATCTCGTCTTAACACAACTATTTGTGGGTTCATGCAGCTATTTTACAGTGAAAAGGAAAATATTATTAAAGAAAACCCTCAACTGACTAGCCACAATTTTATTGTGTAGGAATAGCAGGGTTCGCATTGCAGAAATTTTTTCACTTTTTATTCAGAAAAAAAATTACTTACAGGGACCTTTGGTTACAAAACAAAATTGCATGGATTGGTCTGGATTAGAGAATCTATAACAAAGGAAGCTAAACTGCTTTTGTGACAAGTTAAAATGGTGTCCTCCCTAGGGATGAAGAAAATTATCGCACACTGCTATGTGAGCTTTTCTTTGACTCTGGGAGGAGTAGATTTTAGATCCTGAATGCAGGGAAGATTGGGTTGAAGAGATGAGATGGAAGGTCAGGAAACCGGAGAAGAGATGCCACAGAGAGAGGTTTTTGTGCAGAGCATGGTGAGGATCAGGGTTACCTGAATCTATCTGGTGCAAATGTGCACTGTCTCTTAATCCTTCATACACAATAGCCTGGGGTTGGTGGGTTGTGTATTGAAGCACAGGAACAAGGCAGATCACAGAAATCTAAAGTAAACATCAGGAGGTAGAATCAGAGGACCCAAAATAATGGAAGTGAGGATTGGAGGGAGAGTTTGGTCTGGTCTAGCATCAGCATTACAGGTGAAATGTCCAGGAATCCCCAACATATGCAGTGCTTTGAACAATTTGCTCTGGACTCATTAACAGCACGGAGACTTAAGGACTTCAGGTTCTATGAGTAAGATTCTCTCTAAAGATTTTCCAGTCTTCCTGCAGTTCTGAAAAAGGAATTCTGGAGAAAACAGTGATAACAAATGTCTATCTGTCCCCATATTTCCTCCCTTGATTTTTTTTTCTAGTTCTTTGTGGTTCTTACCGTCAGCACAGTGCTGAATTTTCAAATAAACTCTTGCTTATGAAACTGTCAGTATGTCATCGTTTATGACTTTGTTGAACTCCATCTAGTCTAAACACAAAGTGGATGGAAGTTGTCGTGTGGTGCTTTGTTATGGTTTTCTATCACTTTCAGCAAAATTTCTTAGATGAACAAGTTTCTTTACAGAGACAAAGGATGTTGAGTGAGGCACGTTAGTTAAAATATACTGGATGGAATGACTGCTTCAATATAAACAAGAAATGAAGAAGAATTTGAAGGCAGAAGAAACCACTCTAACAGCTAGCAAAAGGTAGGATATAAACATGAAAGTAGAAAAGATATTTTTTCCCTCTAGCTTTAGTGCTGCATATTATTTGAAAAAAGTGGATAGTGTCAGAGAGACATTTCTCTGTGTGTGTGTGTGGTGTGTATGTGTGGTGTGTGTGTATGTGTGTGTGTGTGTAAGGGATAATGGACAAAGGAAAGGATCACTTCGGAATTATTTTTTGTAAGCTAGAAGCTCTAGCTTCTGAGAATGGGCCGGGAGACTGGTAAGAATTTTGTGATAGCAAAAAGATTTTGGGATGACAATATCCTTAAACTCAAGGTTTTCATGTTTATGTTTATCTCTTTGAGTTGGGTATTAGTTTCCTATTGCTTTTGGAACAAGCTAGCACAAATACTGTGGGATTTATACAAAACCACAGTTTTATTACTTGACAATTCCAGAGCTTAAAAGAGTGACAAGTCTCCTGGGTGGGGCTTCGTGCCTTTCTGGAGGTTCTGGGGGAGAGACTGTTCATGCCTATTTTTCTCAATTGTAGAGGCCAACCTGTTCCTTGACCCAGGGGTCTTCCTGTATCCTCAAGCCCTCATGGTTCTGACACATGGTCCTCCATGGCCACATCTTCTTTTCAACTCCAAATAAGAAAGTTTCTCTGCTTTAAGGATCCACAAGATTAGATAGGGCCTTCCAGAGTGATCCAGAGGCATCTCTCCATTTCAAGGCCGTGAACGTATTTATACCTGTAAAGTAATTGTGCTGTATAAAGCAGCACATTTGACAGGTGCTGGGGATAAGGATGCAGACCTCTTGGGGAGGCGTCATTATTCTGCCTTCCACAGGTTGACTACAGACTGCATGTTTTTCCACTGTAGCAGTGAAGAAATTGTTAATGTGGAGTCATGAAGAAGGCCGTGGCAAAATTAGAATTTCATGATTCCTGGCTCACAATGAAAAAAAAAAAAAAGCCAAGGATTAACTAAAGGATTAAATTAAATTGGATTTCTCACTCCAGCCAGTTATTTAAATCGTCTCATTTGATAGCCTCAGGGTGTTACTGATGTTGAATAATTTGATCCCTAGCTTGAATCTTTTTCTCCACTTAATCATTTTTGTGATTGTTCTCTATCGCTAGAAGATATGTTTCGGAGCTATAGGAGATGCTCTCCTGGTAAGATTTGGAAAACCATGACAACCGGCATTGAGGCAGGTTAACAGGGACTGTCTTTAGAGAAAGGAAGTGTCATTAGATAATCCAGCGTGAGGCAACCCATTAGAAACAGTGTGAGCCACAGGGACAGCTTAAAATTCTCTCGCAACCATATTAAACAAGTACAAAGAAACCAGGGACAAATTTTTATCCTATATCCCAAATGTCATCATTCTGGCATGCAATCAACATAACAAATGATTGATAAGACACTCTGAGTTCTTTTTCTTCACACTGAATTTGGCTAGAGTCTGCTTGCTTTGGATAGATCTAATAGAAGCTTCTTTTTCTTAAGGAACATCTTTTGTTTTTTAATTTTAATTTACTTATTTGTTCTAATCAGTTAACATCTTTTAACAGCCTTGCTCATTGAGTCCTTAGCAGTATTCTCTACTTTTATACATACAAATGGTTTCAAAAGCTTGACCCACTTGCCGCGTCCTGTCTACCTCAATACTAGTATCATCCCCTTGTTCCTTCCAAACATCTACTAGAGAAGGAAGAGAACCCAGCTCTCACCTCCCAGTTTTCTTTGCAGCTTAGGGTGGGTGTTTGACACTCTGTGGTCAATGAGCAATAATCAGAGTTATGATTAAGGTTTCTGGAACTGGCGCTGCTCCTTTTTCCTTCCAGGTGACCTGAAGGTGACATTGAAACTGTCGCAGCCCCAAGATTCTTCAAGACCCAGGTTCTGACAAATAGCAACCAATGAGGACAGCCTCCTACCCAACATTTCTTTCTGTTAAAAACATCCGTATTTATTTAAGCCATTGTTAGTAGATTGCTCTTTGTCTTGCATTTTATTTTATCCCTAAGTGATGCAAAACTGAGCTCTGGATTCTGCTTTGCACAAACTGTACTTCTCATAAGTCCCTCGGCTCCCTGTTAGTTCTGACAGTGGGGACACTACCAGGGAAATATGAGAAATGAGAAAAGAATTCCATGTTCCTATTTTGCTCCAATCATGAGTTGCCTTGAATTACCTATTTCCTGACTGGACCCTGAATGATGCTGACCCCGTGTCTGCAACCGCCTCTTCTCTACATGTGGGCAGAAGAACTTGCTCTTTTTTTTCCCCCTTGGTACCAGGGATGGAACCCAGGGGCCCTTAACCACTGAGTCACATCCCTGCCCTTTTTATTTTAAAAAAGGGTCTCACTTAGTTGTTTAGGGCCTCACTAAGTTGCTGAAGCTGGCTTTGAACTTGTGATTCTCCTGTCTCAGCCTCCTGAGCTGCTGGGATTACCGGTGTGCACCACCATGCCTGGCTCCGAATAATGGTTTTAAATCAAAAGTCAAATTATATTTACAGTGTTTTCTGGTGTTGATAAAAATAAGACCACAAATCCCTGCAGCTCTTGAGGTCCTATACCATGCAGCCTTGGGCTACTTCTCTGACCTTTCCTCCTAACCATGGATCCTTGCTTCCTCTGTTCCAGCAACCCAGAACTTTTTGTTCTTCCAAGTCAAATTAAACCAACTTCTTTCAAATCAGGATCTCTGAACTGGTATCATCTCCTCCCCTGCAGGATTCTTACCTGGCCCTATTTGTCACTGGCTTTAGCTCTCTGCTCAGATATCACCACATCAGCAGGACTTCCCTCACCACTCGTCCAAAACACACCTATCACTCTAGATCCACTCACCTTGCTCCTTGTTTTTCCCTAGAAGTTTCCCACCCACTGGATGTTTCACAACGCTTAATAGTTTATCTATTTATTATTCATTTTTTCCCGACTGGAAGAAAACCCTAAGGGGGAAGAGATTTGGTTATTAAATTAATTGCCTTATCTCCATTACCTGGAATGATTTCTAAGTTAAGATTCATAGGAAAAGAACAGGTGAGATGTGGACAGAGAAGAGAGAGATGATATCCAGTTTTGGTATGATGATTTTCAAGTTGCTTATTAGATATTTATGTGGAAATGCCCAGCTGACAGCTAGACACAGGAGTCTAGAGCAAATGGGAGGGAGAGAGTCAGCTGAAGATTTGGTTGAAGTCATAGGTTTAGATGAGTACATCCAGGAAGAGTTTCTAGAATGATAAAGAGTTTCCGGATGAAATCATATACCACACAATATCAGAGAAATGTACAGGGATTTTGCAAGAGTAGGAATGGAGGGAGGTGCTGTATATTGTCATGAGGAAGATGATTAAATGCCACAGATAGGTCAAGTGGGATCAGGGAAGCTGCCCTTTTGATTCTGGTAGCTGGTCAATCCTGGTGAAAGCTTTTGTGAAATAATGGGATGAGAGTTTTTTTGGAAAGCCAGATTGCCCTAGATTGAAGAATCAACAAGAGAGAGAAAAGTATGGGCTTCTCTTATAAAGAAAAAATTTCTAAATGGAAGAGAGATTCCCAAACTAGGGGAGAGATCATACCAAAACCAGAATTGCTATTTTTTTTTTTTTAGATGAGAGATATTTGCACCACTCAGCACTGGAAATGAGCATCCATGGCTGAAGACAGATGTCATCAACTACATGGGGACTATTTCCAGACTTACCATGAATCTGGGTGGCATTGAGGATAACAAAAGCCTTTTGAAGAAGGGCTCTTTTGGGGTATGGTTCCAAGCTGCACAGAATCCTGGACTCTCCCACTGAACTTTATGGCAGAGCCAGCCCCTGACTTCCTTGTTACTGACCATGCCCCATCCTGCTTTTAATTAAAGTAATTTGATATGTAAAATACTTGCAAAAAATCACACATTGTTCTTTTTATGAGTTTCTACAGGCTTCAGGACATATATTCAAATAATATCCTTGGGTCAGATTGATATAAACTCAGAATCCCCCAGATAAATACACAGACATGTTCTAATAATACCAGAGTGGGAGTAAGTAAAAATCTAAAGGAATGAACTTTGTTTTGTTTTTAAATATTGAATACTTTAAAGACAAATTTGATCTTTTGTGACTCTATTCACATTTTTTTGGTGGATATTGATGATATGTCCTGATATGCAGCACACCATGAATACAGAGTATTCTCTCAAGTCAGCCATGCTGCAGAATATCTATAACATATTGTGTACTGTGATCTGAGGCAGGAGAGGACTTGAGAGTGTGGTAAAAATCAATCTTTGTGGTTGACCCATACTTTTTCCTTTGCGCTATAGCAACTGTACCCTGTGTGTATTGGCATAAGAACAAACAGCGTGTATCCATGACCTTACTGGCTTGTGGGCAATTACATAAGAGAGCTTCACTTTCACTGAGAGTAATAACAATAATAATTTCTTCTGAGGACTTTGTGGGGAATGAAAACCAACTCTAAGCAAAAAAACAGCTATCTAATTTTGAAACTGTATCTAGCAGGAAGTGTATTTTGTTTCCCAGGGCTTACATAACAAATGATGACGATCCTGGTGGCTTAAGAAATGTGTTCTCTTATAGGTACAGAGTCAAGGTGTTGGAAAGGCTAGTTCATTCTGGAGGCTCTGAGGGAGAATTGCTTCCATGCCTCTCTTCTTGCTTCTGGTGGCGGCCAGCACTTTTTGGTGTTCCTAGGCCTGCAGGGAAATCACTCCAATCTCTGCCTGCATACTCACAGTCCCAGTGCCTTCTCTTGTGGGTCCCTGTGTTCCTGTCTTCATATGACACCAGGCATTGGAAATAGGGTCCACCCTAATCCATTATTACCTCATCTTGATGTGATTACATTTGCAGAGACCCTATTTACAAATAAATTCACATCATTTGACTCAGAAGTAGGGATTTCCATCCGTCTTTTGGGGGACACAATTCAACCAAGAGCAGAGGGCTATTGAGAAATAGGTACTTAGAAAAGCTTAGAAGAAGAGTCCATATTAAAGTACAAGAAGTGAACTTGGCATGCTCACTAGCAAATCATGACTTTTATGTATGTGGTCAAAGCTGGGATCCCTCTAGGAAAATAAAATAATCCCCCAGATTTCAATATATCCTGGAACTTTTGGCAGTGGAAAGCAGATTACCCCATTCTGCCGGGTGCCTCTGATACTTTCTCTGTTTTCAAATTGTGCAAGTCTGGTCTGGAAACTTGAAACTACTCTCAAAATTTCCACAGACCACTTAAAATCAGTTAAAATTGTGATCATTTCCAATCTCTTACACCATAAAAGAGGACCATCTCTTACCCTAATGACTAAGTCTCAGCTGAGGCTACAAAGTGGAGCCATTTTCTCTATGGCCCTTATGGTACCTGGAACTCTTCAGCATTTATATAGTTTATTTTAGAAAATTTGCCAGATGTTGACCTTTCATATTTGTGTAATTTGCAGGATGAATAGTGTAAGTGTTAAGGTCTTTCAAAATAAACTAAATATTTCTTCTTTCCTTACAATTAGAATGATTCATCTCTGGGAGTTACTCATTACATTAGGTTTCCTTTGGGTTCATTTTGTTTTATAATTTTAATAATTCACAATGCATTGTTGTGTATCTATGCCATTGTTTTCCTTGGGTACATAGATATCACATCAGACAAAGTTCTCTTTTGAACTGAATTTCTGTCACTAGGGACCTGCATGTTTTGGAGCCAGTTAGGACTAATAATTTTCATTGTTGCAGCTGTCACAAATAATTCAGTTGGCTAAATTCCAATACCTGGGTGGAATGGGTGAACACTTTCTTTGAAATGAGAATTTTCTATATCAATCTTTTCTCTATTTCATCAGTACTTAGAATTTCCAGTGAAATCACCCTGGATGCAGAAGATATTGGTATATAATGGGATTTGTTAATGCTTTGCACATTCCTGACTTGTGATGATGGACATGTCAGTGGACATTAGGACTTGGTCCCTAGGTCCTGAAGGCCAAGTGTGTGCAGAGCAATGGACCAATGACTGTGGGCTGACAGAGGATCCAGGCAGTGGCCTTGCCCTCTGGGATCTTATTGTCTCAAGTCCCAAGAGTAAACCATGGTAGGAATAATAAAATGTTAGGGAGCATGTTAGTTTCTTTTTGCTATAGTAAAAAAAAAAAAGGGCCACAAACTTAATGGTTTGAAACAGCACACATTTATTATCTTATAGTTCTGGAGATGAAAAGTCCAATGTGGTCTCAATGGGCATGGCTGGATGCCTTCTGGAGGGCTTTGCAGGCATGTACATTTTCTTGACTTTTCCAGGTTCTAGAGGCTGCCCGTGATATTGACTCAGGGCCCCCTTCCATCTTCAGAGCCAGTGTCAGTGGGAAAAATTTTCTCACATTTAATTACTCTGACATTGAATCCTTCTGTCTCCCTCTTTTACTTTTAAAGACTCTCATGATTACATTGGGCTCATCAAGGTGATCCAGGATAATCTCCCTATTTTAAGGCCAAGTAATTGGCAAATTTAATCCCATCTGCAGCCTTATTTTCCCCTTGCCACGGAACCTCATATACTCACTGGTTCTGGGATTAGACTCTTCTGTTATCTTAGGGAGCAAACCTCCTAAGAGTCAGCCAGCTGTAGTCTTCTGGTGAGAAAGGTAGATAGCTTTTCCCTGAACTATTCTGCTTTGTAAATACATTTTTAAAAAAATATATTTTTTTAATTTGTTCATGTACTTTCATGTTATACATGACAGTAGAATGCATTTTGATACATCATACATAAATGGAGTATAACTTCTCATTTTTCTAGTTGTATATGATGTAGAGTTACATAGGTCGTGTAGTCATATATGCACATAGGGTAATAATGTTCAATTTATGTAAATGCTTTTTTCTTTTCTTTGTTTGGGGACTGGAGTTTGAACTCAGGGATGCACTGAGTATAAAATAAAAAGAACACTGAGCAACATCCCAAATTCTTTTTATGTTTTATTTTGAGACAGGGTCTTGCTAAGTTGCTGAGTATGACCTTGAACTTGTGATCCTCCTGCTTCAACCTCCAGAGCCACAGGTATTACAGGTATGCATTACCATGCCTGACTGTAAATTCATTTTACTGGTGTGTTCTGACACTGGGAGAGCAAGTAACAACTCAATGTCATCCTGTCCAGTTTTTGCCTTATTATCTCTTCCCCCATCCCAACTCTGAGCATGGATATGGAGTAGTCTTTTCCTTTAGTTGACCAATCTTTGATTTTTAAATGTCAAATTTAAAGAAGGGCATCAAGCAGAAATGTTGCAACCCTCTCGTTTCTGCTCTGAGCCCTGGCTACTAAGGAAGATACCAGGTGTACAGGGGCAATGAGGGATAAAGAAAAGATAGACAGACACACAGAGGGAGAAAAAACTGGGGCCAGGTGGGTAGTCAGGCCTGGTGAGGCTTGACTGACTCCAAAGCTAGCTCAGCAAGTTTATTATATAGGTTTTCATCATCAAAAGGTTATTTGCGGGAAAGTTTCAGCAAAGCAAGCAATCTGAAGGATGCAGGACTGGAGAGACATTAGGGTCATCTTGTTTTGTTCAGAATTCTCTATCCCTGAGAGAAGGTGCTGAACTCAAGGCCTCCACTGATAGAGCCACACACCTTTGCACATAGCCACCCTGGCCGTTACCATAGCAACTGGAGCATCTTGACCCATACCTTTGCACAGGCAGTTTCTAGTATAAATGCAGCCAAGAGTCAGACAAGCCATGATTTAGATCACCACTCTCCACACAGAAATCTGATTAATTGTTGGAAAAAGATTTGATCCATTTAGATAGTAATGAAGGGTGGAAGAAAAATTGTTTCTACTGCATTGAAAGAGAACATAGTGATGACATCCTCTGTATATGCAATGTTCGTTTGGTAGAGTTGCAAATTGCTTTCTCATATATACTTTGGTTTATCTTTCTGTAGTTGATCCCCTAGAGAAACACCTACCCAACACATATCCTGCCCATCATTGATGCAGCCGTGCCTGAACTGCCTCACAGAACCTGCTGTCTTGTCGAGCATAATCCCCTGGTCTCCTCCCCCGACTGGGGTCCACGCCCACTCAATAAAGCCCACTAGATGTTCTCTTCTGAGTCCTTGGAATTGAGACACAAAAACTCTGCATAACATAATGAACCCTAACACAAACATTGGACAATGTATCGATATCGATCTGTCAATTGTAAGAAATTAAAAGTCTGTTTGTGTCACTATCACAAACAAACACAAGCTAGCTCGCTTATAAACAAAAGAAATTTATTGATCTGAAGTTCTGAAGGCTAGGAAGTCCAAGAGCAAGGTACCATAGATTCAGTGGGTGGGGGTAGCCTGCTTTCTGGTTCACAGAAGGCACTTCTTTTCTATGTCCTCTTACATGGTAGAAGGGGTAAGAGAGGTGTTAATGAGTGCGCTGCACCTATGACCTAATTACCTCCCCAAAGGTCCCACCTCCCAACAGTATTGCCTGGTGGGATAGGATTTCAGCCTATGAATTTGGGGAGTGCAGACACATTCAGACCCTAGCAGAAGGCAGCCACACTAGTCCAAGATGTTAATAACAGGGGAGACTGCATGTAGGAGGAGAAGGGGACAGATGGGAACTCACTGTACTTCCTGTACAATTTCTCTGTAAGCCTACAACTGCTCTAAAAACATAGAAGCTGCTATTTAAAAAAAAAGAAAAAACCAAAAAACTCTGCCTACCCGGTTTCTTTCAGGGTCCAGGTCCAGGCCCTCTTCTGTGGGGCTGCGTCACATCAATGAAAAGCACATGAAGCATGAACTGTGGAACTCTGGCAACACGAGAGAAGGAGCCGGCTGAGATCACTGAGAATACAAAGGCGGGGTCCTCTTCAGGAAAAAAATAAATGCAAAATGGAGTGTGAGATTGAATTTTTTTTTTTTTTTTTTGGAAGAGGCCCTGCAAAGGAGGGATCTGGGTGCTGAAGCTTCATTGCCTTTAGGATAAATCTACGCCAGCCTGTGTGTGCTGGAGAAAAGAAAGCTGGTCTTCAAGAGGGAGGAAAAAAGGGAGCAAATGTGAGGAGAGAGGCAGAGGTGAGAGACTTTCCCTGGGTGGAGAGACAGCTCTTGAGCTCACTCTCCAGTTCCAGGTTTGACTCTCTTGTGAGGCCCAGCTTTGTTCCCTGTGAATATCATCAATAGTGTGCCCCTTTTCACTTAAATCACTGGGTTGGAACCAGACAACCACCAGAGGCCATGTGCTCTGGGAGGAGAGGACAGTTGGTGGGCAGTGGCCCTGTTTTCTAAGTGGCACTGCTAAGGCACAGCGCAAAGTGGGAACTTACTGAAGCTGTGCACGGGGCATGGGATGCTCCACCTGAGCCCTCTCCTTCGACTCTCAGTTCAGTGGTCTCTCCTGGCTTCAGAGTGGGTTCAGCACCTCCGGAGGGAGCCAGCCAGCACCTTGGGATCTCATTACTTATTTCCTACCCACATTACGTGATCAGAGATGCCTTGAAATTCAATCCTGTCACCGTTGCAGACTGAGAAATAATGAACTGAGAACAAACAGGGGTAGTTGTCATCAGAAGATGACATCTTTGACAGTGTGTCCAGAGGCCGCTGTTCATTACAGTTGCTCGTTGAGACCCTCTCGGTGCCTTCGACCTCCGTGATTGGCAATAAGGGTATTTTTGAAACTTTCCCTCTAGGAAGTTTTCTTCCCACTTTGATGTGACAAAGGAAATGAACAGCCTTAATTTAAGCTGAATTCAACTGTAGGCTCCTTAAGCCCTAGAATTAGGATACGATCGGACAATGTGGCAAAAGACCCATTAATACACAGGGAGACTTGTCAGAAAGAATACATGTGGCGAGTGTTGGCCAATTATTCTGGTGTTACCCTGGGCAGCATGTTCTTTTATGCGGTCTCACTTGTACAAGCAATGGCTTCTGTGTATTTGCCGTTCAAATCCTTGGAGATGCTTCAATCCTGTTTACCATACATCTTGGCAGCTGCTAACTATTGATTTAGAAGACGATCTCCAAGGGGAGAGGGAGAAGCAAGTTATGTCCATTTTCTTTTTCTGTTTGTTTTGTCTTTGCATCCAGAGGCACTGAACCCATGGCCTCATGCAGACTAGGAAAATGCTCTATCACTGAGTTGCAAGCCCAGCCACCTGTGACCATTTCCTGTGTTTTCATTAGTAAAGAGTGTTCTGTGTGCATAAGAGTAAAATCTTCTCTCTTTTTAAAGTCATGACAGTGTAGCTGGGTCAGTGCTGAGATGTTTCCATATACTAGCACAAAAGTCCCCTAGACAACCTGGTAGAAGAATGATCACTCTCCAACATGGAGGCATGGGGAGACGAAAGCAATGTGTGCACAGTTGAGAAATGGCAAACAGAGAACCCAAACTATGTCTCCTAGACCTCAGGGACTCAGTGCCCACCTGTGTTAGTCAATTTTTAATCAACTGTGACAAAATAATCTGAGAAAATGAACTTAAATGAGAAAAGACATATTTTGGCTTATGGTTTCAGAGGTCAGTCCACGTCAGTTTGCACTCATCGCTTTGGGCCTTTAGTGGTGGGGAGCACATGGTGGACCATGGTTTGTTACCTTATGAAAGCTGGGAAGCAAAACAAGAGAGAAGACAGTCCTGGGACAAGGTACACCATTCCAAGGTACATGCCCTCAGTGACCTATTTCCTCCAAGTAGGCCCCACCTCCCAGGTTTCTACCACCTCCTAATAGTTTGTTCAATTACACATCCACCAATGGATTTGTTCATGGATGAGATCAGAGCCTTCATGATCCAATCATTTCCCCAAACCCCACCTCTGAACATGGCTGTATTGAAACCAAGTTTTCAACACAAGAGGCTTGTGGGGACTTTCCAGATCCAAACCATAACACCCACCAAATGCCTTCCCAAGTGGAGTCCTTTGCACACCTGCACCATGCTACTCATCTGTGCATCTTTTATATTTCGCTCTGAGACTTCTTAAATGAAGAGAATGAATGAGAGCTGTTGTCCCAGCTGTGGGACTGACTTGCTCGGAATGGCATCAAAAGTGGCATTTAGGTGTCCCTTCTTCTAGAGAAATTTCATGTGCTGGCAGTTCTGTCTCGAAAGTTAATGCATCTCAGCACAAGTGACTGAAGTGGATTCATGGGTCTTGGATCCTCTTCTGCAAGGGGAATCAATGTTTGGCCTATTCTGTGAACAAATGAGTCCGACATCACTGTTCCTTTTGAGGGACAAGCTGTTGTCTCCTGTCAATAGTGAGTAATTTGCTTTTCAGCTTCCTTTCTTTGGTACAGAGGATCTCGGGGTTTGGAGTGAGTGATTCAGCACTTGGTTAATCAGCTGTCTGACTTTCTCCTGATTAGCACCTCCCACACCTTGGTAACTGCCTCCTGGCACTCATTCTCCTTCCATTTCTCCCCCACACTCCCTTTCTGCTGCCTGATAAATCTCTGGGGGAAAGCTGCCTCTCAAGGCTTCTCTGTCAAATGTTCTCTGGTAATGAGAATGGAGCTGAGTTTTCAGGTCGTTGCTATGGAGAAGTGTGTTTTCTAATATATTTGGGCATGTTCCTCGTCTAAAATCTCAGGGTAACATCAAATTTGCACCCTCTTTTAAAGTCTATTGTAGTTGAATTATATAAGCACAAGTGTTCTTTTTCTTTTCTAGTTTTATTTTTAAGTATTTATACTCCCCCATTTATTGTCCAGTATAACCGGTAGCCTCACCTTAGTGGTTGGGGGTAGAAGATCATGAACTTAACTTCTCCCTGAAATCCTACTGCATGTCTTTGGCTGTCTTTTGGAAAGACAACATTCAAATTTTGTGTTTGTTATATAAACAACACTGAAAGGACCAATATCTGGTGACCACCAGTTCCTTCCACACTCCTCACATCCAGAAGCTGCTCTTTGCTTCTAAGTGGTATTTATTTAGGGTTTAGTCATTGACAGATTCAAGATTCAATTTGAACTTGCTGCCACTCTCCTTTCCTGTGGGGGCTCCCCCAGGCTCACCCAGAGGACCTCAAGGGCTTGCAGAGTTAGACATCCATTCTACAAGTTGCAACAAATATGAAAAGACTGCACACCAAGTGCTTCTTGGAGCCTACAGTGGAGTGAAGAAGACGTTATGTGATTAACACACAACTAGCTGCCAAACAGCATGATAGGTGCTTTAATAGCAGTCAGGTGGACCCTGAGAGTCAAGTGCATATGGTGGATGGGGCAGTGGGCCTTGGAGATATGGTCAGAATCCTGACTTCAACTCTCTCTGGGACCTTGAGCATATTATTGAATTTCTTCGAATCTGTTTATGATCTATGAAATAAAAATAACCCTTTTTCATGGGTTGTTAAGAGGACTAGGGATAGGATAAGATAAGCTATAATAATTATAAAGTAGTTAACCCAGGAGCTTGTTAATGAAGACAGTACTCACAAAAATAGTGGTTAACATTGAGTGATTTCTTATGCAGCATAGGACTAGGAATCTCACGTAAATCATCTCAATTTCTTCCCCAAACCTCTCTGTGAGGCATCCTACAGATAAAGACATTAACTAACTGGCTTAATGTATGTTATTCATTCATGTGGGCACTCAATTATGTATTGGGCACCTACTTATTGCTAGGCCCTGGTCTAGTTTGGTGGGTACCACAGAGATCTCTTTTCTTATGGACTTTGCATTCTAATGGAGGAGATGGATCATATTAACTGGATGATGAACCAAACAGAAGGAAAATCAACTCTTGAGAAGTAGATGACCATCAGGTTTTAATTATAATGTTCTTGTTTTATAATCAAGGTCTGGCCTTGCTCAAAGAATCACTAGTTGTATAAGCTCTGAAAATTGAGATGATTATTTTTTTTCTTGTAGTTTATGATCATGTCACATACACTATGAATATCAAGAATTGTGATTTAAGGTTCATATTTCACCTCTTCTGGAAGAATCTGCTTGGAGATTCTGTACTTGTTCATGAACCACAGGTTCAGGTCATCTATTCAACCTAATTTCAAATGTTTTCTCCTCTGGGAAGATGTCCTAACTCCTTCAGGTCTCTCTTGCACCTAGTTCCTTGGAACAATAAGCCTTTGATGTTTCAGTTTTCTGTGTATCTCTCTGCTCTTTTGTTCTATGTGTTCCTTATAGGCAAGGATATCTTTTATTTATTCAAGTTTGTATCCCAGAGTCTAGCACCTATAGTACTGCATTTTTAAAAGCTATAGATGAAGAAAAATACCAGTAGAAGATCTATAAGTATATGAATATTTACACAAATGCCTATACTATAGGGAAAATTACAACTTAGTCTTCTCATATATTTTTATTTCTCAACATTTGCTTTTTTTTTTTTTAACCAGATATGTAGGTGCTGTAGGTGGGCAGTTGGAACTTGATGGTGGTAGTCATCTTGGTATTACCAAACAGGTCTTTGTTTGCATTTATCTATTTGCATAAACTGATTGTCATAACTCTTTAGTAATATGCTTATGATACTATTATCTCAAAATTCTTGCTCTGGAGCAATGAAACCTGCACTAGCTAAAAAGTCTCAGTCCTCCTAGGGAATTTTTCTTTAGTGATTCCCTTATATTTCCTTTCTTCAGTTCACCCAGGGTCCCCTTGATGAAGAATAGTCATAACAGAACTGTAATTTAGATCTACCAGCTGAACGGCCTTGGTAAGTGAATCAGGGGTTGTTTATTTGCTCCTTGTGTGACTTAATTTTGGAACGCACCAAACTTTTCACTGTCAGAGACTGTTCTTGAATGAGGCAGATATAATGTTTGAGTTATCAATAATCAATGTCTCTGTGATATTTGCTTCCTAAATCTTTTATGGCTTATTTCCTCAAAAGAGTAATTTAATACACCTGTGAATAGAGTGCATTAATGAGCTCTGCTTCAAACTGTAAAGGGCTTGGAAAGAAGTAAATGCTCCATAGTTTAACTGGCTATGTTTGAAGTAGCTCTTATTGGGCTTACAGAAAACCATTTGGCCGTGAAAATGAGCCCCCAGAATTCAGAGTCACATGGAGGTGCTGATATTATAGGCAAAATACTCTTTCAAACAAAAGTTATTTAAGTATTTTTCCAACAAGAGTCAAGAGCCGTGTTGAGAGAAAATGAAGGAAGGAGGGACTATGCTCAGTTTCTTTGCTATTGGCCCAAACTCTCAGGTTTGATCCCCAGCTTGTATGACCCATAAAGTTAAGCAAATTGCAGGTTATCTCATTCATACTCATTAGGAGGAAATTTCTGGACTGTGTCATTCCTTACCCCAGAAACAGCAACTCTTCAAAGTCTTCTTCCCTAGCACATAGAGTATCCTGTGAGATGTGCACTAAATATATCCCGTCTAGTTAATGCCTGATGAGAATTTATTGCTTCAATGTGCTTTAGTGCCCTTTATAGACTTACCCACTTACCAATATTCCTCTAGGTAAAAATTTCATTTATGTGATATACTTTATCCTTTAATTCTTTAAACCTGTATTTTGCACATTAAGTGTCCACAGGAGTAGTTGGTGCCTTTGTTCTGTTGTACTCTGTTCTCAACTGGGACACAGACCCTGTGATGGTTTAGATATTCCCCCAAGTATCATTAGATGTTTATTTAGATGTTCCCTCAAAGATCATGTGTGAGACAATGCAAGAAAGCTTAGAGATGAAATGATTAGGTTATGAAAGCCTTAACCTTTTCAATATATTAATCCTCTGATGGAGATTAACTGGGTGGTAACCATAAGCAGGTAGGGTATGGCTGGAGGAGGTGAGTCAATAGAGGTCTTCCTTTGGGGTTTATATTTTGTCCGTGGTGAGGAGAGCTCTCTTTCTGCTTCTTGATCATCATGTTCTAAGCTGCTTTCCTCCACCACACTCTGCCATGATGTTCTGCCTCATGTGGGTCTCTGAGGAGTGGAGTTGGCCATCTGTTGACTGAGACCTCTGAAAGTATGAGACCCTAAATACACTTTTCCTCCTCTAAAATTGTTCTTGTCAGATCTTTTGGTTGTAGCAGCAAAAAAAAAAAAAAAAAAAAGCTGACTAAAACAGACCCGTTTCTAAAACACGGCAGATAGACCTCTTCCTTCTTTGGATTCCTCTTTACTCTTCTGGACTACAGGCCTCACATCATTATGATGCAGTATGGTCCCCATGGCCTTATGGCCACAAACCCTACTTCCACAGCTCTAGGATCCCAGGATCAATTATGTCACCCTTGCCTAGGGCGCTAGTTCCCCTGTAGTTGAGCAGGAGACTCACAGCAGTTATTATGTGCTTCTCAAACAGGGAAGGTGAGTCAAAAGAACTCCACACAGAACCCCTTCCTGAAACCTACTTGCATCTCCGATGGTTGAACAATCTCAACCTCCTTTAGCAGCAAGCCATTGTCTTAGACCTTTAAGACTCATCACAAGTTCAAGTGCTCACTATTCTGCCTAAGACACCAAGGATTAATTCCACCACGTCTACAAAAATTTTTCTATACTTATTCTGACATCCTGACATTTTATTCTTTTCTTTCGTGTTTTTTTTTTTTTTTTTTTTTTTTTGTACTGGGGATTGAACCCAGGAGCACTTAATCACTGAGCCACATCCCCAGCCCTTTATATATTTTATTTAGAAACAGGGTCTTGCTAAGTTTCTTAAGGCCTCTCTTAGCAGCTGAGGCTGACTTTGAACTTATGATCCTCCTGCCTTAGCCTCTGGAGCCTCTGGGATTACAGGTATGTGCCATCATTGGGTCTGGTCTATTCTTCTTTTTCATTGGACTCCACATTTTGTAATTATTTAGCTTTTAAAATTTTTTTTTTGTCTGCTAATGATTTGAATCTCTCACTTAACAGACTTAAGCTTATCAGAAGTTGACAATATCTAATGGTTCATGACAGTACTCCCTAACAAAGAGCTCAGTGCCTGGAACTCATAAGCATTTAATTATTATTGTTGAATTGATGAATTAATTTTCCACCTTTCTTTTGGAAACCCTAGAAGAATTTATTGCTGCATGGTTTCATGTCTTAGGAAAGAAATGCCTATTAGAAAGGCAGATGGACATATGTAAAAATGCAACAAACTGTTGTTTACATTTATATAAAATGTTTGTTATTTTCTAGTCTAATTATTTCTAATTTTTGGTGTAATTTTCTAATGACATTTACTTGGTTCTGAGTTGTGTTAATATCCACTCTTCCTGCTTTTTAAAATAATCTGTGGCCCAGAGAACTTGAAGCTTTTGGGGTTTTTTCCTTCCTATTTTTCCCTACTATAAAAACAACAATAATAATATCAATAATAATAATGAAGATGATAATAAAAGCTTGGGTGGCCTAGTGGGAGCTGAATTCTTTTGTCATGTTGTATCATTTCAATATCATGACAAACTTTCCCAAGAGATGATGCTGTAATTATTTTTGATTGATTGATAATGTCTGAAAGGAAAAATCAATTTTACAGCTATCTGGATAAGCTTTAAAAAAAATCCTCTGAAAAACCAAAATCCTTCCATATGAGTGAAGGTTGTCTTGAACCAGGACTTTTCCTGGAGCTAACCCAATGACTAATGACTCATCATTTGCATACAACAATATGCAAACCAGTATCCTCTACCCTGGGCCTTCAATCTGGTATTTTCTCTATTAGAAAGCAAGAACATCTAGTCCCAAAGCCTATGGACAAAGTTAGTGGTTGCCTAGCAACATCATTTCTAGCTTGTTTGTGGCTTTCCAAGCAGAGGGAAGGGGGACTTCCTTCCTCTCTCAGCTCCCTGGGAGCTACTTGTATTCTCTCATTAAGTTGAACTCTGGCTGATTGAAAGCACATAAGACGATAGATGTAAAAGCTCTTTCAGATAGTCATGTGTGAATACAAGACGAGATTATTGCCTCTCATTAAGACTCATTCTAGTCCCCGACTCTTTAGTGCAGTATCTTTGCAGCCAGGATATGAATCATTGGTCTCCAATTTTTGGTATATTCTTCTGCTACAGACAGAACTGCAAATGTCAGCCACAACAAGAAAATTAACCACCCCCTGAATCATTTCATTTTTTTTTCTTCTGGAGATAAGTAACATCTGTTTTATGGTCTGTTCTTGGTCCTGCCTCTCTCTTCTCCAAACACTGCAAGGTTAATGTGTTAGAGATTGTATTTGTGATGTCCTATTTCCAAGTAAATTTAATCTACCTAGTTTGTTTGTTTTAGATATTACTGTAATTTTTCCCCCTTGTGTTTTAGGCCTTCAAATCCTTTTGTATCAGGCACTTTCCAAGTTAACCTTGGCAAAAAAATTACAAAAACATTTAATTGTTGGGAGACAATTCTCTATAGATCTCACCAATTCTGCATGTCTTACGTTAGAGCTGCCTTTGTTTCAGGCCAATTTTTCAAGGATGTGTGGGTAGTGGACAGTCTTAGAAAAGAGAGATAGTGTCTCCAACTAGAGCAAAGGGCAGATTTGCTTAGCTGGGAAGATAATGATTGTATCTGTATCTCTCTCTCTCTGGAGCAATGAAGAAAGTTTACTTATTTCTTTATTCAAAGCATATTGTTTTTCTGTACTTGGGTTCCTCTTCTTTAACACATTTCATTGTTTATGCAGGTTTCATCCAACTCTCTTTATATTTCCTGTGGAATTTAGGGATTGGAGAACTGGTGTAAATTTTGATATTCTGGCTAGTACTAATGCTTGGAGTAGTAACATTCTTTGTCCCTGACTCAGGAGTATTGCATCTTCTGCATGCATCTGTGACATTGGCAGGATAACCTGTTGGTTTGAAAGTAGGGTAAAATGTCAGAATTTGCATAGCCATTTTGGCTTGAAGCTTAATGCTCATTAGGTCAGTAGATACGTGTGTTGGAACATGTTTAAAACATATTTTGTCTCAAGGCAACATTTCTTTAAAAGAATATTTTACAGATTTTATAGGCCTGAGATACTACATGAATTTCTATCAAGAGTTGAAAAAACCGAATGAAGCTGGGCCCAGTGGTGTACACCTGTAATCCCCGAGGAGGCTGAAGGCAAGGAGGATCACAGTTCAAGACCAGACTTAGCAACTTAGTAAGGCCCTGTCTCAAGGTAAAATATAAAAATGGCTGAGGATGTAGCTCAGTGTTAGAGAGCCCCTGGTAACTTTTAATTGGTTCCATCCCCAGTACCACAAAAGCAAAAGTAAAAACAAAATGAATGGACTAAGCACAGTTATGGTCATAGTATTTTATTACTTGAAAAAATTCTATTATTCTCATTTCCAATAAAAGTGAGGGAAAACTCCTTCCCTGAAGTTATAGTTTTAATGTGTTTCCCCCAAAGCATGCATTGGGTACTTAATCCCTATTGCAACAGTGTTGGAGAATGAGAGGTGTTTACATTATGAAATCTCTACACTGGTGAATGGATAATGCCAATTACAAAAAGACCAGAGGCAGAAAGATTCAGCCTTTTCTTTTTCTTTTTTTTTCTTTTTGCCTTGTTTTTGACCTTCTGCCATGGGATGATGTAGCAGGAAGACTCTGCCAGATGCTAGTATCTGGATCTCAGACTTTCCAACTTCCATATCTGTAAGAAATAAATTTCTGTTCTCTATACCTTATCCAGTCTTAAGTGTGCCATTACAGCAGCGCCCATAGACCAAGCTGGCAGTCACAACCAGGGTAATGTCCTTTTACATTTGCTTGAAACTCCAGAAAACTCAAATGTTGAAAGTTACTAATCTACTTCACTGGACTGTTTATTTTCTGGTATTTTTATCTAATCTATCAGTTATCCAACACTAATCTGTGAAACACATTAATCTTCATTATTCTCAGATAACAATGGTGTTTTAGATATCTCTAGCCTCTCTCTCTCTCTTTCTCTATTAATCAATAATGGGGATGAACCAAGGCGGACACTTTACCATGGAGCTATAATCCTAATCCTTTTTTTTTTTTTTTTTGAAACAGAGTCTTGCTAAATTTCTGAGACTGGCTTTGAACTTGTTATCCTCCTGCCTCAGCTTCATGAGTTGCCGGGATTATACTCAGTTCTAGTCTCTTAAATATATCCCCTATTCTCAACTTTTGATACCAAAACTCTATACATAACTCCATTGAACCATTGTAGTAACTTTTAATTGGTTCCTCTAATTCTTGTCTGCAAATTTAAAATCTATTCTCCAAGCTGGTTTCATGTGATTTGTCCAAAGGACAAAACTGATGCTATTTAAAGTGTTTCTTTCCTACAGAGAATAGTGGTCCAGGGCATCTGAGGGCGGCTTGTGAACCAACCTTCCACAGTTCTTTGGTCTTATGATAGTCTGTGTTCTGTGGGAGGCAGTATGGCTAGGGATAAAGAGCAAGGACTCTGGGGTCCCAGTATCTGTTGTTTTCCATCCATGAGCTGAATGACCCTAGGGCTCATTAAATTATTATTTTAATGTTCTTGTTCCCCCCTCTGTAAAATGGGAATGAAAGAGTACCTGTTCATAGGGTTGTTGGTAGGATTCAATAAAAATAAAATTTATAGAATATTTAGGAAGTGTCTGACATGTGCCATGCTAATATATCTACCTTTCATAGAAGGCTTCCCCCCGCCCCCCGCCCATAGTTGGCTTCTTGATGCTGAGGTCAGGATTCTGCACTCTGCATTTCTCTTTTGCCTGTGGGCTCCTTGTTAGACCCTACTTACAGAAATGGTAGAGCCAGACCAGGCAAAAAGATGGGGAAAGGACCGCCCCTTCCAGCTCTTTCCCGTGTGCGTCCTGTCTGCTGCCTGTTCCTACCTAGGCTGGAATTCTCCTTTTACCCTTTCAGAGGACAGGGACTGGGTTGAGGTTGTTTAGGGAAATACCTCAGGGACAAAGTTAAGGCAGTACTAAAATACTCAGGAATCATGATCAATTATTTTCCAAAGCTATGTTTTTAAAACTCAAAATTGTATTAAGAAAAACACCGTGATGAACAAAACGTCGAAATTTTAAATAGAGATGAATGCCATGCTGAGCCACATTGGAGCATAAGGTCACCAACTTACCTAGAAACTTATCAACAATATTTTCAAAATGTACTTTGTTGCCTATTTCATTTTCACTTGAGCGAATGGCCATGTAGGACAGTTTTCCAGTACAAGGGATGACCTCGAATAATTTTTAATTAGTTTAATTTGGTGTATTATAGTAAATTAGCTTTGGTAGAAATAAAAATTTAAACTTAATATTCTGAACTCATATCTACTTTTCAATTTCTTTCTTTTTTTTTAGTTGTAGCTGGACACAATACCTTTATTTTATTTATTTTTATGTGGTGCTGAGGATTGAACTCAGTGCCTCACATGTGCTAGGTGAGCACTCTACCACTGAGTCACAACCCCAGCCCCCACTTTTCAACTTTTTTCAACTACTTTAAAGTTTAAAATTTTTACCTTAAAAATCTATACCTATGTGTATAGATTTTATCATATTTTTACATAATACATGTAAAAAATGTATTTACTTAATACCTGGTACACGTAGAAACATTTTATGCACATGCATGAATTTTTTACACAAATACATTTTTACATAAATTCATGAATAAATATCTAACTCATAATTCTCTATTAGGTTGTTCTTCTTTATATTGATTTCATTCTGCTAAAGTCACTGATGTGATTTCTTGCTCCTGAATGGGTTCCACATGTTGTAACATCCAAGTACAAAGTGGACTTCTTCCTGTTCTCTTTCCTGCACCTGAGCACTTGAGCACATGTGTACTTTGCTCATTATCTCAGTCTCAGGAAAGGCAGTCTTCTCTCCCTCTTCTTATATTTGTCTCTTTCCATCTAAATCCAATCCATTCTTCAAGATTCATTTCACATGTGATGTAATCATTCTTCATCCTGCACGAAATGAATATGTGTTCTCATTTCATGGGATGCCAAAGCTGTTCTGGCATTAATATCATCATATTCTGCCTTGTTCCTGTTGTTATTTGTGCAAATTTCTTATTCCTCTTCAATTCCCATCTGGTGGTTGAGTTGTTGGTTTTTGCTTTTGGTAATGAGAATTGAACCTAGGGATGCTCTATCCCCATTCCTAGCCCTTTTAATTTTTTTTTTTTGAAGAGAGAGAGAATTTTTTAATATTTATTTTTCAGTTTTCGGTGGACACAACATCTTTATTTTATTTTATGTGGTGCTGAGGATCGAACCCAGCACCCTGCGCATGCCAGGCCAGCGCAATACCGCTTGAGCCACATCCCGAGTCCCAAGCCCTTTTAATTTTATTTTGAGACATGGCCTCGGTAAGTTGCCCAGGTTGGCCTCAAACCTGTGATCCTCCTTCCTCAGCTTCCTGAGTAGCTGGGATTACAGACCTGTGCCACCATATCTGGCCCATCTGGGTTGGTTTTAAATATCTGAGGACTAGAGACTGATTTCCTTCTAGTCTTTCTCATTTTTGAAGACTTCCTGTTGGGTGGATCAGGAGCTATAGGGCACTAGGCGCGAAGAGAACTGGAGACGCAGCTGAGTTGTGGAACACTGATCTGTACATGGCTGTGAAACAGCAATGTTAGATTCTAAAGTTGTTTTTCTTTGAATTCCCAGTGTTCCCTCCAAGCTTCCTTCCTCTCACCCCCCCCCCCATCTCTGCATCATGCTCAATTTTGGTCCTTGAAAGTGATGATTAACCGTTCTTCTCTCCTTCGCCTGCTATGCAGGGGGATGCCATTTAAAACAGCCAAGAGCAATCTCTCCCCTGAGCTGGAGAGAGTGGCTTCCAGGAAGCAGAAATTGGGGTGTTTGTCCGTGGGAGCCAAACAGCCCTGCTGTGAGTGGCTTTGTGAACAAGCCATTTGCCTTACAGAGGAGATGAGTTGCCCGCAGGACCCAGTAATGAAGGGGCGATGGTAATTGGGACCAGTGGGGATATTCTGCTTGCCTCTGGAGCAGTAAAGCCACCTCCCACACTATTGAAACATTAGGAACTGCCTATCCCCAGCCTCCCACCAGGTACAACTTTGTTCCTTTAGAAAAGTGAGAACCTACGGAGACAAGGGATATTCTATCCAACGTTTGTTTATTTATGTTGCATAAAGATGATATTTTCAAACTGGAAGCCAACTGATTTCGGGCGACAAAAAGAATTTTCCAAAAACAAATCCACTAGGAGGTCAAGTTTCAGCATTCATAAAGGAGGTAATTTAGGCAAACTTTGCCAACTACAATAGAAGATGGCATAATAAATTGCTGCTTTGGAAAAGGAATTGGCGTTTACAGACCTCAGGCCACCCTGGAACCTCAAGAGCAGCCTGAACTGAGAACGATCTCTGAGAAACGTGCATCTTTATCATTCTGCCGGCTGACCCACATTAAGCTTTGTTCCCCAAAGAACAAAGAAGAACAGGATCACAGTAGACTCTTAGACCTGGGGGTATTTCTGAGCTTACTTGTATGTTACAGTCCAAGACGAGGGCTACGCCTGACTTCATCCTCCAACTAGCAACCTTGTTTATTGCAGGACAGTGGATTACAGTATCCCCAAAGTACCATACTAGATTCCTGCTCCTTAAAGTACCATTTCAGAGGCTCCATGGGATTTTCTTAGAAGAAAAGAGCCAGACATGTTAACTCTCTTGGATTGCTAGGATGTTCTTTGTAGTTCCTGGTTAAGAAAGGAAGATCTGGTATAGAGAGAATCAAGGCAAACTAATAATAATAATCATAATAATAAAATGAAATTTAAAAAAATCTAATCTCCCTAGGACAATTTATTCCCTGTATAATCTTCTTATTCATTCATTCATTCACTTACTATGAGCATACTTGGTGCCCCACCATCCTAAGAAGTCTGCAGCATAAACAGAAAATACATACTTCCTACAGGAGACCTGGCTTCACCTCTCCACCCTCAAGCCCTGTGTACAGTCATATGATGATATGACGCTGATAAGATCATATCTCCTGGAGAGCTGGCAGCTCTGCTAGTTCGTGTAAGTGCACTCGGTGGTGTCAGTGTGACCATGACATTGCTTAATGATGCGTTTCTCAGAACAATCCCCGTCATTAAGCAATGTAATAACATTGCAATTAACACATTTCTGGATATTTGGAAGGTTTTCTAAAAGTGATGGCCCCTCACATGAAATGCTTTAGATATCTGTGATGGGTTAGTTAGCCTCAGATATTGGATGTGAGAGTTCGATGCAAAAGCTAAGCTAGGCACAGTGGCACATGCCTGTAATTCTAGTGGTTTAAGAGGCTGGTGCAGGAGGATCATGAGTTCAAAGCCAGCCTCAGCAACTTAGAAAGGCCCCAAGCAACTTAACAAGATTCTGTCTATATAAAATATGTAACAGCTGGGGATAAGGCTCAGTGGTTAAGCACCCCTAGGTTCAATACCTGGTACCAATAAAACTAAACTAAAGGTGCTTTTAAATATCATAAATGATATTTATTAGATTTTAAACCACTGGTTTCAGCCCATTACTTCCCTCTGTCTAATCAAAAGTACCTCTGTTCTTCCCTAGTCTCACCCCTTATTGTGAATTAGGATCCACGTATCAGAGAAAACATTTGGCTTTTGTTTTTTGGGATTGGCTTATTTCATTTAGCATGATATTTTCCAGTTCCATTCATTTACTGGCATATGGCATTCTTTCATTCTTCTTTAAGGCTGAGTAATATTCCATTGTGCATATATTTCACAATTTCTTTATCTGTTCATCTGTTGAAGGGCACCTAGGTTTGTTCCACAGTTTAGCTATTGAGAATTGAGCCGCTATAAACATTAATGTGGTTGCATCACTGTCGTAAGCCCCTTTTAAGTCCTTTGGGTATAGGAATGGGATAACTGGGTCAAATGGTGGCTCCATTCCAAGTGAGAATCCCTATTTTAAACCAACACAACCACGGAAACTAATTCTTCTCTCTTTCAAATCAAGATGGATCACTGTATTTTTGAAAAACCATACTTTGCTGAGTTCATCACGGGCCTTGCAGAAGGAGCCACGGTTACATATACATTTGCCTTCACCCCAGAACACTTTCTTTTCTAGCGGTTTGGTTTTCCACCAGACATCAGGAAGAGCTAATGTTCTTAATTCCCAGATGGTTTTGCCCGACTCCAGCTTAGGAGCAGGAGACCTCTTTTGATCTTCAACATCCTGCCTTTAATGGCCTCCGCAGACACCCTGTGCTTCTGTCCTTTCCACCTCCTGGCCTCTCTTGAAAAGTCCTGGGAATATTAGGATCCTTGCTTCAGAGATCAAGAGAACCTGAAACCCAAAGGTGAAGGCTTAATCAAGGTCATGGAGCAGGGCTTCCCAGGCCTTTCTGCCTCCCCTCCCTCCCCCAGCTCATGACTCGCCAGGGCCTCCAGAGGAAATGTGCCCCACAAATCAGAAAACACCATCCTCCGGAGTCGGCTCGGGGTGTGGAGGTTAAGTTTAGTCAGGCAGGGTGACTTACACTTGCTTATTTTCTTTAAAACCTCATGAAGGATTAGGAGTGTTTTCAGCTGGGAAGACCAGGAAGGAAATCAAATGGGTTACAGTTCTGTTGTGATTCTTCTTGGAGTATGAAAATATTATTCATGGGCAAGGTCTGTACACCCAAGGGAGACTTGGACCAGGAGGAATTTTTGTAATGTCATTAACTCATCAAAATCGGATTAAACAAAAGCGTTGGGCATTGCAACTATCTGAAATCTACCTAAGAGTCCAATAATCCATGCCAGGCAAATAAATGGGTCTATAAAAACAAGGGTCACATAGTCCAACGAGGAGGTAATAGAGGGACCACAGGGATGTTTCTAAAACATATATGAAAGGGCTTGGTTTGGGTTGTGTGGATCATAAATAGAAATGATAATTTTTAGAAGTAATGAACCTGCAAGTTTAGGAGAATTTTTCTGGGCTGAGTCAATCCGCTCACTTCCTTTTCTTACTCAGGAGGAGCAAAGCAATGATTTACAGTACACATAAATCTGGAAGCGCCTTTCTTCCCTGTTTACCCTGTACCTCTTTTCCTCCTTATTTATTTTCTTTTCATCTTTTCTTTTTTTTTTAGTTTTGGGACCAACACAGTTCAGACAATATTTGGTATCAAAGATATGCTTGGTCAACTTTTCCTAAGGCCTTACTTTGTTCAAAACTTGAACCAGGTAGCAGGTAACTTTTATGTTTGTAGTCCCATCAAGAAATGGAGACAGAGGAGGTTAACCATTCGGCAGTTGCATTTTGTGTTGGGCATGATCACATACTTGCCTGCAATGATGGCTACGACCATAACAACAGTAAAAGGTGATTTTCATACTAGTTTAAAATTGAATAGCTTAGTACGTTGTGAATTTTGTCCACCCTTCACCCTGCACCTTCATTGCTATTTCTGAGCTAGGGCTTGTAGTCTCACCTGGGAAACATGACTCAGCTGTATGGAAAGATGATCAATTTTCCTTTATTGCACTTTCAAATGTAAATGACTTTTTAGTTGGTCAATCAAATAAATAAATTTGATTTAGAGGTAAAGAATTTTTTTTCTGGGTTTGGAATATGAGTGTCTAATTTCAGGAAAAAACAACTTAGCAACCAAATGTATTTGTTAATCGTGCTTCCCTCTAAATGCTGTCTGACCTAATTTCTTATACTAAAAATGACATATTTAGAATCCTAAAGATGCGCTTTCTAAACATGGCTCTCCTGAAAGCTAAATAACTTAATGGTGCACTTTTGGTTGAAGCCAGTGTTCTACTGATACAGTTCATAATTGCTTTCTGTCAAAAAGTATGACTTTTTGTATTGAAATAAAATTTAACCCAATTTAGTATGCTAAGGCATGGAAAATCAATAGAAAAACCCAAATGATTCAAAAATATGACTTAAAGAAATAAAAGCCAGTGGTTTTTCTCATTATATATCTTTATTTTTCTTCTTGTGGTGCTGGGGATTAAACCCAGGGCCTTGTACATGTGATTCAAGCACTCTACCAACTGAGCTATGTCCCCAGCTCATTATATATCATATATGAACACTAACATTCTGGAAAACAGCTCCATGTTTCCTTGAAAAAAATCTGGAATCAGTAGATGTCATTCAAATTTTTATCTATCTTGTTTCACTAAATCTATGAATTAGAAGCCAGGGCTTCCAATCAGAGTTATAGCTCTGAAATCTCAAAGGGGGTGGCAACAATGGTCACACATGATATTGAGATATGTTAAATTGTATGTATGTTTGTAAATTTTTCACTTTTTCTTTTTTTTCAAAAGGGATAAGGCCCACAATTTTCAGCATATTCCAAAAACTGAAAGAAATTGAAAACTACCGCAAAAAGTCTGTACAATAACTGAATTTACCATAATAACACTAGAATGGAAACTCCTTGAGAGCAGGCATCTTGTCTCTGCTTTATCTCCCATACCTAGAACATAGCTGGTTCTCAATAGATATTCAAGTAACAAATTGCACAAAAGCATTACAAAATCTCAGCATTCTATTAAACATACGAAGACCACATTTAATTCAGCAAAAATGAAATGTTCTTGGTTTTATATTTTTTTCTTTCTTCAAAGCTGATGATTCAAATGTGATTGAGGTTGCTAAACAGGATATCCACATGTTGGAGCTACAATAAATGCCAATTAATAAATACAATAAACTGGGTAGTTTTTAAACAACAGAAATTTATTTCTAGGTTTGGAGGCTGGAAAATCCAAGATCAAGGTATCAGCAAATTTGGTGTCTGGTGTGGACTGGCTTCCTGGTTCATACACTGCAGCTTTCTCCCTATGTCCTACATGGCAAAAAGGACAAGGGACTTCTCTCTGTCCTCTTCTGAGGGCACTGATCACATTCATGAGTGAAAAGGCCCCACTTTCCAAAGATTTCACCTCCTAACATCATCACCTTGGGGGTTAAGATTTTATCACAAAAATTTGGGGGAAGGGTGCTTGCAACATTCAGTCCATTGCAGCTAGAAATTCTAAATTTTACAAATATTTGGCCTGCTGGTAGTCTATCCACTTAATTTCATCCACTGATTCATACTGCCTAAAGCGACTCATACTTTTTGCCTTTTTCGCTCTACCAGCTTGGTTGTCCATTTTCTGTAAATCTGTTAGAGACTAAACAGCTGTCAGACCATTCTCTTTCTTTTACCCCCAGAGCACCTCCTAGTGGCGAAAGCAGGAATTGCAATTCCAGCTAGCCTGTTGAAATTTCCATCCTTCATTCATTATGGCTTAGAAATGTTTCAACAATAATGTAAAGATCTCTCTTCTGTTCAATTGTTTGGAAAATATTATAAAAGAAACTTTTAACTTTTTTCTCCAATCTCTACTCACCTCTATTTCTGTTCCCAGATGACCTGAAGTGCCCCAGTTTAGGACAACAGATCAAGCCCTTAGCACTGGATATATACTTTTAAAAATTAGAAAATTAAGAATGCTAAGAAACAAGTACATGGTACTTTTGCAACAAAGTGTTTAGAATACAATGTGTTGGCTTTCTTAACCCCAATCAAGTGATTTGGGGGTTTGACAGAAGACTAACATACTCTAAGCAGATTGTTTAACATTATTGTCATGTTAGAAAGCTGGTAAACATTTGTATAAAGTTCAAAATCAATGCATTGAAGAGAACTTGGGGGGTTGTTAAAAGCAAACAACCTGGCCAAAGAACTAATTACAAAAAAAAATGCAAAGAAAGTATAGTTTCCAAGATATCAAATTCCATTTCTGGCTAAATTGATTTTCTTCTACAAGACTACGAATAAAATACGTGCTTACAGTGAACTTAACTTTTCTTTCTTGGTCTCTGGGTATAGTTCATCATTTTTGATGAATTGATTCTTTCTTAGTTTATGTTTGGTATCATTTCAATCTAAATTGATTCAAAGGAACATCTTGAAGTTTTCATTTGCAATAGCTCCTGAGTCCCCTAACAGTACTAACTACTTCCAAATCATACAGTGGCCCTAAGAATTAACCTTGAAAAGGGAGACAAATTTACACAAACCTTGTTTGGACATCTATACATCTCTGCACACTCTTTTTTTAAGTCTTGTACCATAAAATACTGTATTTTAATCTTTTATTTTGAAGTAATTTTAGACTTACAAAAAGGTGCAGAAATAGAACAGAGTGCTCCATATATCTTTCACCCAACTTTCCATACATAACTATGGCACAACATCTTATATAACCATAGCACAATTATCAAAACCAGAAATAAAGAGCTGTTTTATATTTAAAAGAATGTGCCCTCGCTGACAGCGTTCTTGTTATGTTTTCTTTCCTCTGTTTTTAGAACTGAATTCTAGACTTGGGAAATGGACTCCTGCTCCGGCCCTATGATGCTCCTGTAGTTGGATTTGCTTTTCCTAATACCTTTCAACTTCGCTCTCTGTGATGCCAAATGTCATTGTTTTAGCCTGGTGCTCAGAATATTGGCTTATCGTTCCTATATTAAGAACTCTCAGAGTCTTATTGCCAGAGGCTCAAATTGATATCCCAAATCTCCTTCTAATGCTGGTACATGCCATCTATTTAATAGGAAGTTTACTCCTTTTCCATGAATGTTATTCCTTTACAATAAAAAGATGGTGAGAATGTGAGAGTATGTGTGAATGTGTGTATGTGTGTGTGTGTGTGTGTGTGTGTGTGTGTGTGTGTGTGTGTGATGGAAGTGCTAGGTTCAGGCTGAACATTTATTTCACGATGATTCCAAACTACTTCTGGCTGTTTTAATGAAATTCAGAAGCCTAGCTATGGTGAATATTTCAAACTGAAGACAAGGAAGAATATACATATTTCCTTACAAAAAGCAGAAAGTTTTCTTAATGAAAATTAATAAAGCAAGAAGATGATTTTGAAGGATCACATTGCTTGCTTGTGGTTTCTTGTCATTGTGTAGTGTCAGTCCTGTTGTGCTCTGTGTGTGTGTGTGTGTGTGTGTGTGTGCGCGCGCGCATATATGGCATCTTATCAAGATCCATTGTTTTGGGGTCAGTGCCATTTCTTCAAGAGAGTGGCTTCTTGTTCTCCCTGACAATAAACAAATCCCTCCTGGGATGTTCTTTGGGAAGTATGAGAAAAACCTGTTAGAAGTTTCATGCTGATCTTTCCTGCTTTCCAGAGGCTTCTTGGTCGGAAGGGCCTGAGTTTTTTTGATTGAAGAAAGGGAGGAAAGAGCCAAAATGTACGAAAAATTTCAAGGGTCATTTTGCTGTTCAGATAGGAAAAGATTTCAAGGAGAACTCATGACATCTATAAGGTCTTTCTTCCACCTTACCTTACCACTCTCTTTCTGAGTCCCAGAACAGGAAGAAATCTATTGTGATCTGTTTTCAGGGTTGTTTGGACACCCACATGAGCCTCACTGCTCTCAAAATGAAACCACTGGCCTGAGTACTGTAAGGGCGCGTGTGCTCCTGGCCCATCTGAATTTAATCTAACACCCACACTGGTAGTTGAGATAGATAATTACTTCACGAACTCTGGAATGTCTGAGCATTTGTGTTGTTTTCTAAAGACACTGCTACACCGTGACAGATCTATCAAGGCCACTAGTGCCTGCCAAGCTTTCCTTTCTCTCCATGACAGGAAACGTTAGACTGGCTGTGGGTAAGGTCTAGTGTTTTCTCAGGTTGAGCAGCATTTGAGTGTTTACCACGGCTCGGAGGACCAGAGAGACTGCTCTTCACGTTTGGACTGGGCAGAATCTTCATTGTTATTCTCAAAACTTTTGTCACCTTTAACCAAGAATTATTTTTATTGTCATGCTATTTTTCCCCCCTTAAATAAATCCACTGTTAGATGTGAAAATTAGATAGTTTTACATGTATTTTTCAGACGTCTGCAATTTTAGGAAATTCTAGGAAAGACTTAGAGGATGGAATGGAAAAAAAAACCCTCATAGGCAGGAGACATTGGCTCGGGAAAAGTCATTGTGTAATTGAGGGCTACTGCATAAAAATGGTTAAACCAGCAAAGACAACATACATTTAAAAAAAAAAATTGTCCTGTAATTTTGTGTCTGGGGCTACCAGCCCCAGGGTGCTTTTTCATCCACGGCTGTCATCACAATATTTTCATCTTTTCTGATTCTGGGCATTAAAATGCAACTAATTCACCACCCACAAAAGCCATTAGCATAAACAATAAAAAACGAGTTGGTCAGACTGCACAGTGATAGCATTAAAATTGCTTTAGTCCCATGTAAATATAATGAGGATTCAGTTTCAGGGCAGTTTGCATCATAATAGACTGAACCGTCTTGGACTTTAATTCTGGGTTCTTTATAGATGGCTATTGTCCTTTTTTTTTTTTTTTTTAAGGAAAACATCTGTGTCCTGTTACTTTTCATTTTTTCCTTTTGCTTTTGTTCTCTCCCAAAGTCTTCTGATGTTAGAATTTAGAATTTTGTCTACTGTCTAGGACAGGAAATAGAAAAATTTCCTTCTGCCTCTTCTTTGACTGAGAGAACTCTAATTGCTTCTCCTGTACAAGAGCACACACTTTCATGAAAACCGCCATCAGACAGAGGCGGTGGGAGTGTGCTGTGAGCTTCGGCACCCTCCTGCCTGACAGCCAGGAAGGCTCCCTTCTAGCCTTGACATTCAAGAGGCAACAAGGACAGCCAAGGGGCCCTCTGCACTCTGCAGTAGAGACCTGTGGATGGCCACCTGCAGTTTTATTTTAACAGAAAAGAAAATTCTTCCTTTAACGTTCTCCAGGAAAGAAGAGAAAGAGACTACCCCACCATGATGAATATATTTTCTTTATTTCTTTGTTCCTGAGTTTTTGCCTTCTGGACAGTGAAATCGTTATCAGAGGATTTGTTGTTAGTATTCTTATTCTTTCTAGTATATTGGCATTCACAATTGTCAGCTCCAAGCTGGCTTCCTTGGTCCCTTCAACAACTTATACATCATCGTGAAAACTGGGAGCACAGACTCATTCTCTTGGACCAGTGAAATCAGACTTAGGTAGTTAATTCTACAGCAGGTGGGGTGGGGGGACGCCACAGCATGAAGAGAATGTAGGATAATAATTTCAGTTCCTTATCTATGTGGTCTATTGAGAGACGACTTTCAATTTTTACCTTGTTAGTGCCTTGAAGTTAGTCTTTCTTCGATACAACTGGAAAACAATATCTCATCAAGTATTGGCTGTGGTGTTTGAGATGAATTTGACCTTGACAGTTCAACATTTATCCTTGTGAAAAAGGGTTACCTTATCCCACATGGTGTTTAAAGAGGACCGAATGATACTTGGTAGCTCCCCTTTCATAGGGATCATCATCTCTCCAGGGGAGGTTGCTCTAACAGGTGTTGGGAAAGTTTCCTGATTCCATGGAGGAGTGCCTTGCATTACAGCATGGGGTGGGGCTGGGAAGCAGGCGCTGAGACAGTGGTCTTAAAGGAATGTATTAGAAGCTCTAATACGGAGTCCCCAGGAAAAGTGAGTGCAGTCGATATGTGGTGAGAGACACAAAGCCCAGAGTCCTGCCAGAGATCACCTTGAGCTGTGGGAGACTCCCTTCCCATTTGTGAACCTCAACATCCTTCTAAATAACCTCTCATGTCCTTTCACTTTTAATATTGTTGGATCCTAAACATTTGGTGAAGTCTTGGTCACCACAGTAAGGCAGGCAGCCTAGGGGCCCGAGGACTATTTCTTCATTTTAAAACATTATTTTTAGTAGAGCCATAAAGTCAGTTATAATACACACACCTCTTCTCTTGGAGGTAAAAATACAAAATGTTTGGCCAGAGACATGTTCAGAAATTCCTAGGAGAGTCCCTGGTCCAGTCCCTGTGTGTCCATTGGCCTCTATCAGGGAATGCTCTGGAGGACAGTGCCGAGGACCTCTCTTGGGAGTCAAATAGTTTTTGGATTATCTTTCTGTTTGGAGAAGAATTTGCCTTCCAGGTGTGCATAGGGCTTTAAATGCAGCAGGACTGGTCAGACAGGAGATTGTAAATGTGCCTGGAAATTGGTGAGGTGGAGTCCACAGGCATTCCTCTCTCTCAGGTCCATTATTTTCCTGTAAAGAGTTCTGCTTTTTCAATTCTGAAAGCCTATTAAAGATTCTACACTCTACGTGCCTTTGGTTGAATGCTTCTGAGCTGTTCCTGTTTCTCTGAGCATGTCAGTTTTCTCTCTCCTATTAAGTATCTGTATCGCAGGGTTCTGTGTAATTCACCAAATTATCATATTTTCTAAGCTGAAGGAAGATTCTGCAGCAGTAGGTATAATTTTCATTGAACGATGGCTTTCCCTTTCTCATTGTTGAAGCTCTGTCGCTTGATGTGAAAGGAGAGCTGTCTACAGGAAAAAAAAAAAAAAAAAAACACCACTCAGGTTTAGAATGATGAATAAAAATCATGGAGGCAATTTCGGAGCTTGCTTTTTCCCATATAAACTTATGGGAAGCCTTTCTTTGCCAAGACCCTCTCAGTCCATATTCTCTCAAGCTCCCATTTTTTGAAGAAACTGCTACCGGAAACTGAAATAGACGTAGCTATTGTATTTAGGCCCAGTCAACATACCAGGAAGAAGAGTTAAAACTATTTAGTCTATGAATGGATCCTGAGAAAGCAAGACATCTACGGTGATTCCTTCTAGTTTCTAATATTTGAATAAGTTATTCACCCTTCTCATTTCTCCATATTCCTGAGTCTTTTTCTGTCCTGGTTGCCAAGGGGCACCAGCTTGAATCCATCGTTCATCCAACAAGTACTTATCAAGCAGTTCCCAGGTGTGAGGTACTATTTTAGGGGCTATGGATTTATCTGTGAACATGACAGATCAAAAATTCTACATGATTTTTTTTTGTATATATGTAGCAAGAGGAGGGCAATCAACAAATAAAAAAGGAAAAAAATGTAAGTCTAATAGCATCAAGGAGAAAAATGGTGAATGGGAGGGTCACAGAAAGTATGGGGGTGGGGAAGCAGAGAGGGATTTTAGTTTTAACAAGCAGGTCAGGAGAAACATGATCAAACCATTGGATCAAAGGAATAAGGTGAATAGATAACAGATAATGGAAAATGATTGTGATTTTTGCTTTATGCAATTGGAAGAATGCAGTTGTCAGTTATTGAGAAGTCAAGGGCCAGAGGAAGAGCAAGCTATCTGGAGTCAGATGTGGGACATGCTAAGCATGAAATATCTGTTAAATATGCAGGTGGAGATGTCAGCAGGCATCAGGAATCTGGAGTTCAGTGGACAGATCCAGAATGAAAACTATAAATTGCCCTACTCAAAGGAATTAAGCCACATCTCAACAAGCCCTAGGTTTTCATTACTGATTAATTATGCTAAACTAATCAAGAGAGGGAAATGGTCATTATCTTTATTTATTCCTAATAGAATATGTAGACTTTCCTAATGTAGTGGTTTCAGAACACCTCTGCAAGTTCCTTATGTCCTTTTTATTAGGAGATAAGAGTCTCTGTCCCCTCCTCTTGACCTCAGCAGGGTTTTGGAACTCCCTTAAGCCATTGAGTATGGCAGAAGTGGTGATATTGAACTTCTGAGGCTAGATCACCAAAGACACTAATTTCTGCCCCTCCCTTTGGGTTTTCCCTCTTGGGACCCGACCACCCTGCTATAAGAAGGCTGAGGCCATATGAAGAGGTGCCCAGGGAGAGGAAGTGAGATCCACAGCTAAACTCCCAAGCTGTGTGAGCACATCATCTTGGGACAGATCCTCCATCATTCAGTTGAAATGCCTGTTAATGTTTGGATATGTGGTGTCCCCAAAAGCTGGAGTGTAAGACAATACAAGAATGTTCAAGGTGAACCGATTAGATTACACAACTGTAACCTAATCAGTGAATTAATCCACTTGAATGGTTTAACTGGGTGGTAACCTTTAGCAGGTAGGTTGTGGCTCTGCTTCCTGGCTGTTATGTACTGAGCTGGTTCCCTCCGCCATGTTCTTCCATCATGATGTTCTGCCTCATCTTGGGCCCAGAGCAGTGGAGTCCGTCAACCATGGACTGAACCTCTGAAACCATGAGCCAAATAAACTTGCTCCTTCTAAGTTGTTCCTGTCATGTCATTTGATCACAGTGATAAAAAGCTGCCTAAAACACTGCCTCTATTTATGCTGCATGGTGCATACATGGGCATTCCTCACTGAACCATATGTGAATTGCAGATTTGTGGCAAAATAAAATTTTTTATCGTATGGGCCGCTGTTTGAAGTGGTAACGGTTATTACAAGGAGACTTATCTTGCAGGATCTTAAGAGTGGGACCATGTCTTTTTTAAAATTTTTAATCATTGTTTTTCTAGTCCTAGGCCTTCTCTGATTGCATGCAGTTGGCACTCAAAAGTTGTTGTAAAAATGGTTGAACCAAGGCGAAATCTCTGAGGCCATCTCACAAATTGAAGGAGGGAAGTTCCTAGTTTTAGAAAACTTAGTTATCCAAGAAAACTCACTGACAAATGAAAGTCATTCACTTTGAAAATTACTCTAAAAGAGTTTCAATGAGAGCCCCATTAGAAATGAAACACTACCTGCTAATTGCTTCAGAACTGGTAGCTTTGCTAGTTTCAATCACCACACTGGAGCTTCATATTCTGATTTGCTCAGCAAGTATATTCAACAAAGCAAATACATAATGAAAGCAAGGCAAATTACAAAAATGATTGGTATTCCAAGTTTTCCTACATGCAGAAAATTATACCACTGAAGGGCCCTGAAGATGTTTTCGAGGAAGGGAGAGGAAATCATAGAAGGGTATGCTCTAAGACACATCTCAAAGTCCTCCATGAGGGAATCATCCCCGAGTGACCAACCCAATGGGAAAATGATGTGTGTGTGATGAGGTCAAAGTAGTCTGTTTTTCCACTTAAAGCATTTATTACATAGCAGGCATATATATTAATAAATTTAATCCTTATGACCACCTTAGGATACATTAATATCTTCTTTTACAAATGAGGAAATGTAAACCCCATGGAGGCAGAAACTGGCTCAAAAGTCTTCATTCTTAGGCAACCATCTAGAATACAAATAATAATAAATGCTGGAGAGACTGTGGAGGAAAAGGAATGTTTTTTACACTGTTGGTGGGATTGTAAATTAGAACAAACACTATGGAAATTAGTGTGGATGTTCCTCAAAAGACTAGAAATGGAACCACCATAGGAACTAGCTATACCTCTCCTTTGTATTTATTCCAAAGAATTCAAGTAAGTGATATAATATATTATATTATATTATATTATATCATATAGTGATACCTGCACACCCATGTTTATAGCAGTCCAATTCATAATAGCCGGACTCTGGAACTAGTCTAGGTAACTACAACAAAAATAAAACCAAATCAAAACAGTGATTTGTGGTCAAAAATTTTGGTTCAAGCATTATTTGTAATAGAGAAAAATTTCCAGAAAGAAGACAAATTGAATATCTTTCTTCAGTCATTAAAATCATTATCATAAGAAATTTCTAAGTGCCTGAAATGAGAACATGCATATTATAGAATATGCATATGGAAAAGCAGGATGGGGACTATAAAATATGAAAACAAGTGGCAGATGAAGTAAATGCATGATTTTAAAATACAGAAAAGTATATGCCACAGGCTTAGCATTTGTATCCATCCCAAGGCCACAAGTTGAAATCCTGACCCCCAAAGTGATGGAATATGGAGGTGGGGGCTTTGGGACATGAGTATCCCTGAGGACAGAGGGCTCATAAATAGGATTAATGCCTCATAAAAAGTCTTTTGAGAGACCCCCTCATCCTTTCCAACATGTGAGGAAACTATTAGAAAGTGGGTGCTCACCAGACAGTGAATCTGTTGGTGCTCTGATTTGAGACATCTCAGCTTTGAGAACCAAGAGAAATATTTCTGTTATTTATAAACTACCTCTCTTATGTACTGTGTCATAGAAGTCTGGATGAACTAAGTGGCATATACCTCTAAATATTAAAAATACTTATCTCTGGATGGTGGGCTTATGAATGAATCCTTTTCCTTCCTATATTCTGTATATTGTACATTTAATATGCATTGCATTTATAATCATGATGCATGTTACTAAAACAAAAATAGGATTCTATGTCTAATTCAAGGAAAAGGTCTAGGTTAAGCTATTACTTTGCACATATGGATTTAATGAATTTTTTCACGCGATAGAGATTACTTAGTGTATAAAAAATAAGGGTGAAGGCAGGAACTCAGGATTCTTCAGCATCCAGAGCAGTAATTCTTACAATCTTTTGTGGTTTATTTACGGTGGTGGGGTGGTGGTGGTGCTTATTCAAAATACAGAATCTTAGTTTTTAACAAGTTATTTCAGTAGAACCAGAATGTTATCCAGAAAATTATATCTATGCACATATGTAATGAAACCCATAATGGGATTATGTAATTGTGTGATTCTCAGGCAGGTGAATGGGAGAGTCCTTTGAGAAACAAATTCGAAGAATAATACCCTATGTAGGACTTTGGAAGTAGAAAAATGAGACAGTCATGCTGGAGCGGGGCACATGGTGATACGATGGGAGGTTCTCCACGTAGGCTGCATCTTAGAAAAGCCTGGGGAGATTTAAAAACTTATTGGTGTGAGAATTTCCTCATCAGAGTAGACAGTCTCCCTTTTTGGCATTACCAAGAGAAACTGCAACCTTCAAATGTTGTCTACATGGAGGGAAAGATAAATCCTGACAGAGTGCTCACTACAGGCCACCACAAACCAATGGGTGCAAGAAGTCAGGGGAGAGAACACTGGGATGATTGGAGAAAAGGGTTGAGGGGAGCAGAGAACTTAAAGAAAAACAAACAACTCCCAAAGAGAAAGGGAAATCATCTATGCAAAAATAGTACAGAGGGGGACTTGGTGGCTCCAAGCCCTGATCAGAGAGGGCACCTGACAGGGTGCAGAGGGGCAGCTCCCAGGAGAAACCAACAGATGGAGGAGAGGCCACATTCCTGGGAGACAGGAAGGGAAGGAGAAGAGGAAATAAGAGGAAAGAACTAAGGATCCTGCAGATACCAACTTTCCCTTTTCTCCTTGCCCTACTAACATGACCTATAGGTACAGTCTACCCTAAAACAACCTGGAAGTTGAAGAAAACTGAAACACAACACTCAATTTTAACTAAATATTCTCCAATGTGCATCTGGGAATATGGGAAATGCACTGAGTTAGAAATAAAAATTAGGTAGAGAAATCAACAGTGACGAACAATAAAACAGGAAGAAATAAAATGAGAGGCGATGAGCTCAGGAAAAGCATTCAGAGCAAAAGCATAAAACCAAATAAGCAATAAAGGACAGAGTGCAAGGTGCCCCAAGGAGAATCGGTTCAAATAAACATTTCATGAAGGGTCCCGATTAAGATAGAAAAAAACAACCAAAAGAACAAAAATCAGATAAAGAAAATAATAAGGGACAGGAAGAGGGTGAAAGAGAAGCTAGGCAGAGGAGGCCAAATATTCATATTACTGGTGTCCCTAGAGAAGAAATGAATGGGAGACAATATTTAAAACTTGAATTCCAAGAAGTAAAATAATTGAAAGGGCCCAAGGCTGGTAACCTAGGACTGACCCCAATAGTGAACTCCAAAACCTAGCTTGTAAAATTATTAGACTTTAAAGATAAAGGGAAAAAAAGCATTCCGCAGTCTCTAGAGCCAAAAGGAGAAAAATAAACACAAAACAAAGAAGATCATTTAGAAAAAGACAGACAGTAGGCAAGTTAGATTGGCCAATTAGATTGGCCTCAGATTTCTCAAAACTAACATGCAAAGCAAGACATAGTGGTGTGCCATGCTCAACAAACCTAAGGAAAAGCAAACTGTCCTTCAAGTTTTAAGATCCTATTTTTTATTAGTTGGAACACCGGTTTTGATTGTGCAGAACTGGAGAAGGGCTGTGCATATGAGCCCTTGGGAGGCATCCACTGGAGGGTGAGTGTCATCTAACTGGAAGGTTTGGGGCACAAAGGACTGAGGGAACATTTCCTGTATTTAGTTGTCAAGCTAAGATGGAATCAGAGTTGGCTCATGGGTTGAAGGAAAACATGTAAATGTTGTGTATTGATCAAGCAGAACTGATGTTTAGGTGAAAAAATTGGGGAAAGGGAGCGCAAAGGTAAGTAGGTGAGATCACTATTTATAGGCAATGGTTGGGAGTCAAAGAATGTCATTTAGAAAAAGACAGACAGTCGGCAAGTGAAAGGGAAGAACAAAAAAGAACAGAAGGGAGTGAGAGAACTGCTGAAGGCACTGGTACAGAAGTGACCACCAGGATCAAGACACGGGCGGAGGACCCCCGAGTCCACATGCTGGGGGCCTCAAGTGTTTGGATTCAGGATGTTTCCTTTGGATTTTAGAGTATTTTGTGTGTGTGTGTGTGTGTGTGTGTGTGTATATATATATATATATATAGAGAGAGAGAGAGAGAGAGAGAGAGAGAGAGAGAGAGAAAGAGAGAGAGAGACAGGAAGAGGGGGGAGGGAGGATGGGACCCAATTCTCAACATGAAATTCATTCATTTTACATAGGTCTTATACATATAACCTAAAGGTAATTTTATACAATATTTTAAGTAAGTTATTAACAAAGTTTCATTGGTATGGCATTTCCTACCTGTGGTAATAGTTAGTGCTCAAAATGTTTGACATGGGGGCTGGTTGCATCTGAAGAGCTCACTGGTAGAGCAGCTGCCTAGCATGTGTGATGCCCTGCATCACCACACACACACTCACACACATACACACACACACACACACACACACACACACACAGTTTCAGATTCTGGAGCATTTCAGGGTTTGGATTAGGGATGTTAAACACGTCAAAGCTGCATATAAACCATTTAAAAAAATACAAGAGAGTCCCTGTGTCTCCTGGAGAGACACAGAAAATATACTTAGTAATGACAGTATAAGATTTAACTGAATTGAGAGCCAATATAGGAATTATATCAATAAAATTGGATGGGCCTCTCTTGCCTATTAAAGATTTTCAAGTTGGCTCATATGGCCAAAACACAGCTATAGCTGTAGACAAGAGAGATACTTAAAATGCAGCTATTGAAAAAGCTGAAAATTGGGCTGGGTTGTGGCTCAGTGGTAGAACGCTTGCCCAGCACAGGCGAGGACCTGGGTTCGATCCCCAACACCACATAAAAATAAATAAATAAAGATATTGTGTCCAACTACAACTAAAAAATAAATATTAAAAAAAGAAAGAAAAAGCTGAAAATAAAAGAGGTGGACGAAGACTTCCCAGGCAATTGGAAACACTCAGCAGGAGTAGCAATACTGACAGTAAAGTAGGCTGTAAAGTCCCAAACAAGTCATAAACTGAAAAACTTGAGCTATAGAATAACTCTTAAGACTGGAAAAATATCTAACATTACTCATAACATAAGCACAAATTAAAACTATACTGAGAAGCTGTTTCTCATCCATCAGCCCCATCAGAGTTCCTCCAGATCTCATTGATCTTGGCCTGGACAGCTACTTCCATAATTCTATTTGGCAGAACTTCAGTTTTGTGTAAATTATTTATTGATTAATCCACAGACCATCTGGAGAGTCTTATCAATATCTCTTAGTTGAAGAACCAAGATTATAAAGTACTGTCTTTTCATAATTTCAATGTTTTACATGTATATATAAAACATATACATTATATATGTAATTATTTTATATAACATGAATTATATACTTGTATTACATATAAGATTATGTATCATATATATATTATATCATATATGTGAATTTTGGATTTTTTTTCCTACTAGTTTTGAAATGATCTCAGCTACAGTTTATGGTTACAATTGAAGGTCAGCCTGGGAGTGATGTGCCAGAGCACCATGTTTGAGAGTGAGGTTTCATTTCATTGGTGTCATTAGAAATGATTGTTGTATTAGGGTTAATTTCCCCTTAGCCAGTGACCTCTCTTTGGGCCAGGCAAAATGGAATGGTAGCTTATACATATAATCTGCCATGTGTACGTATCTTCATAGAGCAGTCAGGTCTAATTGCTCCTAACAGGATAAGGGGCATAATGTCATATATACAGTTCTTATGACTGTTTTGTTCTCAATGAATATACTCCATGAGTTTTAGTTGCGTCTTCATACTTGGAGTGATGTGAAACAATTTGGATTTTCTGGCTAAGTGTTTTAAAGGTTGCCATAGAGCTACAATGTGCTTGACTGATTCTTGATCACTGAAGATGGCACAACACAGTAAAAGTAGAGATGATGTGTTCTCTGACCTTTGGAATAGTCAGATGCTGCTATGAACTGAGGATGTCCCCCCAAATTCATGCTGAAACCCTAGTTACCAATTGTATGTGAAGGTGGGATCTTGGGAGGTAATACAGGAGTAGAGACCTCACATTGGCATTAATGTCAATGTAAGATGAAAGACCAGAACCTTTCCTCCCCACCATGTGACTAAACAGTAAGAGGCAGCTATCTGTGAACCAGGGAAAAAACCCAGTCATTGCTGGGGCCCTGAGCTTGCACTGCTGGCCTCTGGGACTGGAGAGGTAAACGTGTGTGGTTTAAGCACCCAGTCTATGGTCTTCTGTTGTAGCCGCCTTAAAACTGTGATAGATAGGGTTCTTCATAAAAAACTATGTACCTATGACATTAAACTACAGCACAGCGGTTCTCAATTAGGAACAACTATGCTCCCCAAGGGACTTTTGGCAACGTCTGGAGACATTTTTTGATTGTAAATAGGTAGATGCTTCTAAACAATTATCCTACAATGCTCAGCTCTCCAAAACAAAACAAAAAAAAATTATTCCTTATAAAATGTGCCAAGGTTAAGAAATTCTGCATAAGGATAATTATCAGCTGGCCTTAGTTTTTATTTACCTGGAACTTTTATTTCTTGTCTCCCATTTGGGACAAACTTAAGGATGAAAGTATGGCCGCACAAACCTTATAACAAGTTCAAACTGCTAATCAGGTCTGTGAAATATTTTAGTAGCATTGGGAGATGCACATTGTCCCCAATTTCCTACTCAGACTCTCATGTAAATGACACAGGAGGTGTGAACGCCCAACAAGGGCAGATTTCTCACTAGCTTTCAGATCACTAAATAGTCGAGATCACTGCCACAGAATCATTCACACCAGCACAATGGCACTCCTCCAAGAATGTATTTATTTACATGAAAACACCATTTTATACAAATAAAAAGACAAATCTTTAAAGAAGGGTCTGCCTGGGCATGCCTTCTCCTTTCCCTTATTTTGCCCCTCATTTCATCTTCTTTTGATATCATAAATAAAATGTTTTAGATTAGAAAAAGGAAATTGAGTTTGCTTCTCCCCCCCTGCTCACATTCCAATATTATTCTGACTAATGTCTATAGTCATCTTTCAAAGAAAAGTCTTGCCCAGGGTTATTTTATTTAATTTATTTATGTAATACAGTGTAGAAAGCTATCATGGCATAAGCAATGATTCTGTACAATCATCCTGCAGAAAAGTTTTTGGAGAATTCTTGGTAATTGGAGAACAGCAGAGCATCCCACCCCCCACCCATAAAAGTGCTTACAATGAACAGGGATTCTTTTTTTTTCTTTTTTTTATATCAAAGATCCAAAGATACATGGACAAAAAAAGTTCAAATTCTCAATGCCTAATGTGTGCGCATAAAACAGGCACAAAGAAATTAACGTGTATCCTCATAATTCCTATATCACAAATATAGCAGAAGCAGCAATCTGTACAGTAAAATGCAGTCGTGGAAAAAACTCTCTAAATCATTTGGAATACTTAAAAATGTTTACTTTGAAAATGCATAGTGATCAGGAAAAGAATACTTAGGCAAGAGAAGCAGCTAAACTCCCACGTTCACATGAAGCATCCCCCATCGATTTTTTTTAAAGCATATTTCAAGTAGGACTTAATTGGGTCACAAACCACAAGAATAATATACAACTGGCTAAGGGGCTATGTATGTGATAAATAATCAGGAGAGCATCTATTCATGCACTAGTTTGATACAGCTAAATTCTTTACAGTACACAAAACCCATTAATAATGTAGTGTAGAGACCAAAATGTAAAGAGAGAGAGAGAATACATTACTGATCTGTATATTAATTCAAGTTCAGGCATCTACTTGTGTTACAGCACAGCTGTCAAAGGCGATAATGAGCAAATAATAAAACAGAAGGGTTTGTTCCTTTCCACATTTTTCTATGAATGAACACCGATGGGTAGTGAAGCAATGGTTTTGCTGTCCAACTTCAGAGGCTGCTGTGGCGGTAGTCTAGTTCTGCATCTGCTCAAAGAACTTGTAAGTTGGATTCTCATATCCATTCTGTTGCATCTTGGAGAGGTGGCGCTCCTCTGGGGTCACAGCAGCATCAACCTGAGAAGCAAGTATGAGAATGGCATTAAAATAAATACATAAACAAATCGCTTAAAAATGCACACAGCACTGCTAAAGCTGTAAAAAGGTAAAGTGCACAGTACTCTTCTTTTACCATGATTTTCTCCTCTTTTGACATTACAGCAGAAAGCCTTTGCCTATGTGTTATGCAGATACTCCATACAACTACCACCAGGTGGCGCTGACATGTTTACACGTGGACTCAGGCCAGTATCAGGCCCAGTGGTTACTTTTGCTCCCTCAACCCAACACTAATAAGGCAAATTTATTGAGGTTGACTTTTTTTTTTTTTTTTTTTTTTTTTACTTCTTTCCTGTTGGTTACAATAGTACAAACAGCCATGCTGGAGGACTGTTTTACTTGAATGTGGGTGGTAAGCTATAAAAAAAAAAAATGCAAGAATATCACAGAGAGGGATCAGCAAAGCATGCTATTTGAATGACACTGTGTAGGAAAAAATTCCTCAACTTCCTGGACTGCCGTGTATCTTCCCATGCTTATTTTAATTTGTCCCTGGTTCCATCAAATTTTATATTTGTGAAAGTGTTAAAGAGAGATCTGAGAATCTTTAATGTTATATGCAAATCATAGGAGCATTTATTTAGCACAGGAAAAAAGGAAAAACATTAAGGACATGCTGCTGTAGATTAATATACTTGGGGTATGTGCATGTGTTTAAACTGAGCACTAGTGCTCTGCTTCTAAGAAGGTCAGCGGCTGTGAACGTTTATCTCCTTACTCTCAGTGCCTGGCAGGGTTGCACGAGGCAGTTACTCTCTGCAGATTGTGCAGGGCACTTACCCCTTTAACCAGGGGTGCTGCTGTTCTTATTTCTACTCTATTTGCTATAGCTCTCTCTCCCAGTCCACAGAGGAGAGGAGGTACTGCATTAATAATAGCTTATTTTAAACAACTTTCTGTTCTGTAAAACCACTGTAAGATAAAGAGTATGACACAAATAGATAATCAGGATGAAGAAACATCTTTTCCATAGAAAAGGAGCTTCCTCTGAAGGGGCATTTTCTATTCTGTGCATGATGGACCTGGGCTCCCACCACATCTCCAGGACCCTGCAGGCCTGTTTCCCATCACTGAGCCTTGCCAAGTGCCAAGTGACATTCAGCCTCTTCCCCAGCTTCTCCTCCCCCCACACCCCGGCGGCGACAGAACCAATAATTGTGGCATAAATCAGGTACCAACAGCTGTCCCACTGAACTCAATGAAGGCAAACTGCCAGAGGGCACATGGTGTCTCTTCAGGGATGGTGCTAGAACGGGTCATAAGCCATCCAGACTTAAAAGATGTGTCCATCTAATTGCCCCATCCCCCACTGCCTGCAGGCAACCATGTCTGACCCCACCTTGCCTCATTCTGTTCCCTGATTCTTGAGTTTCCATTTGTGGAAGACACAGCAGGGCTGCCGAGTTCTCCTCTCTCAGGCTTGGATGTTTCCACTTAGAACAGTACCACTGACAGGCACTAACCGAGAGCCAGCACTCAGAGGACTGCTCAAATGATGCCCAGCATCACTGTCCCAGGGGAGTCATTCACAGATGTTTTCCCCATCGATTCCTGCTTCCTTTGAAATCTGCACTGTTGTCAACAAATGAGGTCACCTGGCTTTAATTGGCAACAGTGTAATTAGCCATAGGCTTACAAGTTAAAATCCATCATTGAAGATTCGCACCAATAATTAGAGATTTCATTTCCTCTCCAAATCTGATCAACAGGGAACAGCCTGCCTGCAGCAGTGAGCCACTCAAACTTGGGCATCTTAAACTGAGATTTCGAAGAATGCCAGGGTTCAAAAAAAAAAAAAAAATCTTGCTTTGGATATAGGGACCAAACTGCTGTTTCTGAATTTACAAAAAAATGATGGGCTGCTTCACTGTTAAGAATATTATATTTTTATCTCCTCCAGGACACACATCATTCTCACCAACCATTTATATTCATCAAGTGCAGCAGAACACCTGGCAATTTCATCTTCCTATCTCCTCTTCAAACTCCAAGGCCAAACACTTAGGAGAGTCCAGCCAGAAATGCAAGGCTCAGAGGCTGGTGTGCAGTCCACACTTCCAGCCTTCCTGTCTCTTGGCCACGGTTCTACTTGCTAATCCTTGCACCCCTGGCTGCTGGGAAATTTTGCCATTTTGCCATTTCTGCCTCAGGTGGGTGAGCCCTCAGAGCTCAGAGGGCTCAGGAGCTTCAGAAAAAGGGATTAGCTTTACAAACGGCACCCAACAAGTTTGGGTTATATCTTTTTTTAAATCCCAAACCCCTTGAAAATGAGGAGCAAAAATCTGAGCACCCATGTTGATGGATAAACCTGGAATGGATAAACCCCTGCAGCAAGTCTCTTCTTCGTCACTGAAGTTGCAGCCTTGATGTGGGCTACCATGCAAGGGCCATTGCTTTACAACCCTGCACAACTGGGCCTCTGCATGAACACCTCTGTATCATTTCCCTCAAAGCTGAGCTGAGGCAGCTTGAGCTCCTGACGCTTGTTTTGGAAGGAGTGATTCAATACTGAAGCAAGGGGCAGAGTCTTCAAGGCAGGAGCATCTGCTACTTGCTGAGATGCAAACACACACTCGCATACCACTCTGAATACTCTCTCCTGACTCCTGGACTGGACAGCAGAAGCAACTCATCTGAAAGCTGCATGTGGTACTCTGTGCATCACGGTGTCTTTCTGAGACCTGGGGCTCCTGCCTAGCACCACAGCATGGCTTCAACTCCTGCAGGTATACACTGTAAGAGCAGAGCCTAGTCAGATCTGCTTTGCCCCAAATTAACTAACTTTGAGTAGAACTTTCTTTTCTTTTTCTTTTCGTGGTGCTGGGCTTGGAGATCAAGGCCTTGTGCATGCTGGACAAGAGCTTTACTGCTGAGCTACATGCTCAGCTCCTGAGTAGAACCTATGAATACTCCTTGGCTTATGTCCCCTTCCTAGAGCTTTCTCCCTGAACTTGATTCTTTGGAGCCATTTATTCCTTCACTCGACCCAGAGGAATTTATAGCTCAACCATTAGATGACAGAGACAAAATTCTGCTGGGGTCTCCTTAGTTGCAAGTTATCCTAGTGCACTGCTTGTGGTGTGTGTGCTGCAAGATGTAAACTTGGAGGAGGGGCAGTGAATACCACAGTGACAGTTTATTATGTTTAGCCACCAGCAGGATTGTGCAAGTGCATGTCCTTTACAAATGGCACGGAGTTAGGCAAAAGAGCAGAACCCTAGGCCCTAAAAGTTTCCCTTTTAGGCCACAGAGGTGGACAAGTAGAGGAGGGGAAGAGGACCACAGCACACATTCTAGTGACAGAGCCAACAACATTGAAGCGCTGGCCATAAGAAAAGGAAAGAACTTGCCATGGGTCAGCAGTGTGGTGATTCATTGTCCTCGCGCCCTCCCAGGCTGGTTTTCTGCTCCACTGTACACGGGTCCACTTTCTTGATTACAACACCTTTCTTAATTACAATCTCCTTTTAAGTAGCTGAGTTACACTTATTGCCAAGAGCAAGAAATTCTCAGGAAGGCTCAGGAGCTCCACGGGAGGCTCTTTGTGACCATTTTAAGGCTTCCTCCACCTGCCACTTTCTGTTTCTGCTCTTCAATGAAGCCACCTGTGCCTCGAGGGCCCACCCTCACTTTTCTGACCTTCGCTTCCTGCTTAACCTGATTACTTCCACGAACTGCTCTAGGACACCAATGTTAGTGGCCACCAGGTACCTCCCATCCTGGTCGGTCACCTTCTTGCCAGAGTCCTTTAAGGACATCTTGCATATGGCCATGATGTCACCAGTATGTCAGCACATTCCTCAGGAGAGAAGTCACATGCCACGACTCCATAAAAAGCTAAATAAGCAACTCTCCTTATTTAGGTCACTAAGGAGATGGCTGGAGTGTGGGGGGGTGGGGAGATTTCTGGTGTTGCCATCATCAGATCCGTGAAAGAAGATTCTTCTACACCCTACGAAAGAGATTTTGTGCCCTCATCTGGTTAAAGATGAAGACTCCTCCTAGAGGAGTGGTAGGAAGAGCTCCAACAGTAGATAGAACACAGGGTCAGTGCTTTGCAGGGCTGTTTACACAGGAGCAGGGTGGATCAATTGACCAGCACTGGGATTCTCAGAGAGGCGAGGGAAGCTCCAATATGGTGGGCACATCTGGAAAATGGCATAATAAGGGCCATCGTGTCACTGCTTGTGGCAAAAATACAGCACAGTTGCCTCCTTGTGAAAGCATAGCTAAAGGCTGATGGAATGCATCTCTGGCCTCCTGGTGAAGTCATCACTAAATCAGCACCAACTGCTTATTTTTAAAAAACAGAACTAACAACTGCTCATTTCCCACTGCTCACACCTCTTTACATTTCCCCCTAGATTCATCTCTGTGGTCTGCTGCAGGGTCTTCCAGTCTAAGAAGGAGGGTGGTCCCAGAGACCACAACTGCCCTCATGCTGGAGTGCGACAGCATTCTGCCTGGGGTGCTCACTGCTCCTTTTCTTTTTCTTGGTAAAGCAGGGCCACTCATTAAAGGTTATCCTGGGATGGAAATAAAGGCACCTCCATGCACAGTGGTCCCTCAGTAACTAACAGGGGGTTAGTTCTAGACCCAACTCCACAGATGCTCATGTCCCTTATACCAGGTGGTACAGTATTTGCATACCCCCCCCCCACCTCCAGTGTATCACTTCTTGATGACTTACAGTACCCAATACGATGCAGGCGCTAGGTGAAGAGTTGCGATACTCCATTTGCTTGGGGAAGAAATGACCATGTTTACTACATACAAAATAATTATTTTTTCTGCAAATGTTTTCCATCTGTGGTGGGTTGGACCTGTGGATATGGAGGGCCGACTGTCCTTGAGTGTGAGGAACCACCCAAGGGAGGCAGAGATACTTGCAGGAGGATCAGTCCCATCCAGTGCAGACTCTAGGGGACTCTCACCCACAGCACTCTGTCCCACAGGATGGTGCCACTGCGGGGTCCCAGCTCCTGGCATCCGAGTTGTCCCACCCCAGCCAGAGGACATGTTCCTGAAGGGAGGTGAGGGTGGCACCTCGGGTAAGTTCTAGTCCAGTGCTGCTGGCCAGGCAGAGAACACAGAGCAGCACAAAGGCAGAAACAGGCCGGGGAAAGGAAGGAGGGGCAGTTTCCTGGCTCCCAACACGTCCTTCTCTAAGGACAAAGGAGGTGAGAGGAAATAAAATGAACAGAAGGGAACGGGGCACTCAATCCAGACAGGTTTTAGTCAGTCTCAAGTCGAGTCTAAAAGGACCTTGCCTCTGGCTTAAAAATCAATTTCTTTTCAGAATCTGGGTCCAAGTATCAACTCCTCCTCTGACAATTCCAAGGAGACAGTTCTCGGCAGCTGACCCTGGCGGTGGGAAGGGTGCTTGTGAGGCAACTAGCTGGTGGAGAGAAGAGAGAGAGCATTTTTCTATTCGTAAGGTTTGCTTAGAGAGTGACCAAAAGGAAGAGTGGGAACACAGTGTTCCAGGCTCGTACCTGGCTCTCTGTCAGACGCAGGTCGGGACATTGAGGCTCTTTTAATACTCAGAATGTGAGCCTTGTCGTACTGGGGAATTCTTCCTTATGGGACTCAGGATGTGTCCTCTTAGACAAATGCATGAGTCTCACACCTCCAGGCAGGGGAGCCCTGATAGAGGCGCTGCCATTCTGCACAGCACCCCTGGGTTGTCTCGGACTGAACTGTGTTTGTCTTAAATCCACGTTAAAGTCCTAACACCCCCGCTGCCCCACACCAGGCTGTGTGGCTGTATTTGGACAGGACTTTAAAGAGATACTTAAGGATAAGTGGCATCCTCAGGGTGGGTCCTCATCCAGCATAACTGATGTCCATACAAGAAAGGGGAGAGGGACCTGGGAAGAGTGTGAAGTTGCATGGAGAAGTGGCCATCTTTAAGCCAAGGAGAGAAGTCCCCGGAAGAAAACCCCCCACCCACACAGGATCTCCTGCCTCTTGTTGTTTACAGTGTTCCTGCCCTGGACTGTGGATCACTCCGTTCCCTCCCTCCGGCTGCCTGCTCTTTCCTGGGTTTCATTCATTACACCGCTCTTTAATGCAGCAGAGAAACAGGACTGAAACCAATCGCATCAGCAGCTCCTGTGACCCAGTTGTCTGTGGAGTCTACAAGTGCCCCCAACCCCCCAAGTGAGATTTCTGACTTTCTTACAAATTTACTTTATTTAAACTGTCCTTGCCCTCCTCCAGAGAGCAGTTTGGAGCACAGTTTCTTGGAGTTAGTGAGAGATGTTTCACTGGCTGGGAATCTCTGGACTTTGACCTTGATCCTAATTAAGTTTCACATTGTGTGGATACTTCTAAGGCCAAGATGAGAAGATTAATTTGATCACTGAGATCTCTTTTAGCTCTAAAAAAAAATCTCAAATATGTATTAATTCACCCTAACAAGTTACGCAAACTATGAGATTTTAATTTTTTTTTCTCACCAAAGCTGCATTTTAAATGCATAAAAGAACTGATTTGTAAATCTCTCTTTCTCTCCCTCTCTCTCTCCTGTATGGAATCATATTTGAACATTGTAGCCATTCTATTTCCTTGATGTATCCCATGCCTTCTGTTTGTGTACTCCTGTTAGTCAGATTGGCCTTTGGGGAGGAAGATTACAAAAGCATAATCATGTAGTAATTGCGATGATCACCGGTCTGTCTTCTCACCACACCCAGGGCTATTGTATTATCATCCTGAAACTAGGGGTTTTCAGGTGGAAGTGCAGAGTAATAAGGGGAACAGCATCCTAAGTCACAATTATACACTTTGGACTTGGTACAAAACGTGATTCCCTGCAGAATTTATTTTTATATTTATTTTTCAGTTGTAGTTGGATACAATACCTTTATTTTTGTTTATTTATTTTCATGTGGTACTGAGGATTGAACCCAGGGCCTCACATGTGCTAGGCAAACACTCTATCGCTGAGCCACAACCCCAGCCCTCCCTGCAGAATTTTAAAGATAAGGATCATTACTGAAAATTAGTAACCTTTATCTTTACCAGGTTTTATTTAGAGACCAGATTATTTAAAGGGAAAAAAATTAGGAATAAGTGTGTTTAGTAATCTTTTTAAAAAGCAACCGTCTATTTATTTTCCTTTTCATAACTTCTGATACTATTTTTGTTGTCTGCTTGTTTGTTTTAAAAAAGGCTTAAGTGTAATCATGGTTTTTTAAGCCAGGCATTATTATTAGTGTTATTTTGGTAATTCTGTTTGTTTTGTTTTTTGGTACCAGGGATTGAACCCAGGGGTGCTTAACCATTGAGCTACATCCCAGCCCTTTTTTGTTTGTTTGTTTTGAGACAGGGTCTCACTAAGGTGCTTAGGGTCTCCCCAAGTTGCTGAGGTTGGCCTTAAACTTGCAATTGTTCTGCCTCAGCCTCCTGAGTTTCTGGGATTAGAGGCATTCACCACTGCACCTGGTAATTTTGATAAAAATCATAATATTCAGCATAATATTCACAGTATGGTGGAATGAATAAAAACCAGCAAGAGACGAATAGCTGGGATCTGAGCACCATGGAGGAACACTTGATCCTTAGACCAATGCTCAGGTCTTCCTTAATTTCTGCTAGCAAACATGCCTCCACGTTTACCTACCTCCACCACGCCATGATGGATGGATGTGTACTGCTTCTTCTTCAGCATCACCAAGGTGATGACAATCACTGTCGCTATGACAACACCGCCCACCATGAGTCCAATGATTGCACCTTTGTTTGAGCCCACATCTTCGGCAAAGAACACCTTGAAAAAAAAAAACAAGAGAAAAGATTGTAATTGAGAGAGACGCTGGTGGTGGTCTGTGGAAAGTTCTTGTATATCCTCTGTCCTCACTGAATCTTACACTCTGAGTTGGCTGGTCACTAAGAATGATAATCCTATTTTACAGAGTGATGAACAACATGTGGCTTCTCCAGGTGCAGGGAAGTCTACTTTCCCCCCATATGTCAAACAGAAGTCTGCAGGGACCTGACACCTTGTGTGACAGGCGAACTCTTGGCAAGTGACGGGCTGGCAGCTCTAGGACCTATCTCAGCCATGAAGGCACTCAAGGAGATTAAGAAGGGAGGCCAGGCGTAAGAAACAGCAAGTTTAAACTGGAATTCCGGATGTGTGACTCTGAGTGACCCTGCCTTAGGTACTTTCCAAACCCACAGATGTCCTCATTTCTTTAGAGGAACGTGTTTAATACTTAGCAATAAGCAACACGAAACAGAAGAACACATCACATCACCTACTTCCAGTTACACGGATTCAGTAAGATTCTAATTAACCTTGAGAAGCAAACTGCATGTTAAAAGCATAATGTTATTTCAAAGGGAAGAAGTAGTAGGCCAAGAGGCTCTTAACAGTCACACATAGCTCATGCTCTCGGTGTTGTCTACAGAGGCCAAAATTAAAAATGTTGCTTTATCCTTTTGTTTATTTGGATAAAACAAAAAAGAATTTGGAGAACATTGTAAAGAAGAAATAATATTCAGTATGAAAAATTTATTGCACCACATTTCTTCAGATTGTATACAAAAGCAAGTCATTACTTTTCAATGTTATCTATTTAAAAACAAAAGTACACTGCCCCTTTTGTCATTTTGTTATATAAGGAGTCTTATGCTGGACCATAAAAAGAAAAACTATTGCTAAACATATAACTCATTTGTTAAGGAAATTAGTGAAAACAGTGGCTTAGATAATTCTTTCAATAAAACCTCAGAGACAGTCAAATGACAGATTTTCATTGCTAAAACTATTACTGTAGCAATCTACAACAGTCACACAAACCACAGCACATAAAGCAAATTTCTAGAAGGATGTTATGCATGGTGTCTCTCCAACCAAATTAAAATTGTTCATACTCAGTCCCTTTTCTAAACAAATATGCTAGATCAACATATTTATTAAAGGAAGTCATTAATTAGCTAATGATACTAATGTGAGGTAATCAGAAATAAATATGAGTCTGGACATACCCCTATGTCTTTAAGAAAATACTGTAATTTTGTAATATTCATTGCACTAATTATAGTACATTATCTTATCAACTAGTTCAGTAGAGGGAGCTGATTTCCCTAATTGCTGCCACCACCATTAGTCACTGTCGCATTACAGGACTTAGTGTAATTACTGAAAAGGGCTTATATGACACAGGCTCCGGAAAATGTGAATCTGCACATTCATCTTCAGCTTTCTGTCCCATCGGCTCTCAATTCTTCAGCAGTTCCCTCATTTTTTTGTTTGAAACTCTTTCAGCATCAGCCAGATCAAAAGCACTTCTGATTTCCCAATAACTGAACTTGCAAGTGAAAGCCATGCTTCAAAGGGTAAATGTCTTTTGACAAAACAGATAATGAGAGTGAAAATGCAAATCCAAATCCCAAGTCAGTTTTGGATTTGCTACAGTAATTTGGAGGGAAGGGAAAAGGCATAAACAATAAAAACATTTCTTCTGGAGATTAGTACTAGGGTTTATAAACTTCATGGATATTGGAAAGATATTTGCCACCTGAAAAGGCACGCACGTTCTCGTGCGCGCGCGCATACACACACACACACACACACACACACACACACAAATGACTGAAAGTATTTCTCAAGTATTATTACTGAATGCGTGATAAACTGTCTTTTTATTAATTTAATCCCTCACTGTGCTTATTGCTAACATAGAAGGAGCCTTAACATAATCCAGGATATAGTATCTGAATTTGGTGAAGATTTTATATAACTATTTGAACTGTCTGCCTGCAAAGAGATGTTTCCTTATTGTATTTATTCCAATTCTAACAAGAGAAAGGAAAGAAATCCATTTTGTCTGAAAAGGAAGCTGCCTGTGTCTTTGTCCAAACCTTCTGATGAATGACACTGCTGGGAAGATTGGGGATGGTAATCCTCTCTCACTTCCACCCACATCTGCATGGTTTCTTCCCTTGTAAGAGAACTAAAATGCTGGGAAGAGGTGAAGGGAATTGGAGGGAAGGGCAGATAGAAACGTGAAAGGCCTTAGGTTTGATCCTTAGCACCACATAAAAATAAATAAATAAAATAAAGGTATGTGTGCAACTACAAATAAAAAATAAAATATTTTAAAAAATCTATTACAGGTTGAGAATCCCCTGTCCAAAATGTTTGGGACCAGGAGTGTATCAAATTCTGGAGTTTGGAATATTTGCATATACATAACGAGAAATCTTGGGGATGGGACCTGATCCTAAACCCAAAGTTCATTTATGTTTCATATACACCTGAGGGCAATTTTATATAATGTTTTAATGATTTAGCGCATGAAACAAAATCTCATGGTATAAAATTTTGCACTTGGGGCATCATGTCAGTGTATTCAAAAAGTATTGTGTTTTGGAGCATTTCGGATTTTCAGATTAGAGGCGATCAACCTGTATAAATCTATTTCCCTAGAGAATAGTGTGCAAGCTAATTAACGTGACTGTTATAATGAAATTAATTCTACTTTAAACCCTGCAGGGGTTTAGCTGCCTTCTAGATGGAGCTATAACAGAGCCCCCTTTACGTTTCCTGAGGATCCTACAGGCAAGCATCTCATTGTTGTTTTTATCTTTTACTTCATTCGATTCCTCACACAGAATGAGCAAGACATAACAGGTCCTTTGGTAAGATAAACAATAGATGGAAGAGGTGAATAATCTGGCATACCAATTTTTGGTGACGAACTTCAAATCCTGAGTCGTGTCGGAACTCCGCGTCCATCTTCACTTCAGAGATCTCTTCTGTCTTGATATTTGTCAGCCCAGAACCTGTATCATGCCATGATGAAAATAGGCAGGACCATCCATGAGTTTTGACTATAAACAGTAACTTTATGAGAACAAAGGCTACCCAAAACTTCTTTCTAGGATTGAGGTTAGAGGAAAGTAATTAAGGACTTTCTTCAAGGAACATGACATCCTGTATTTAAATGGTTAATCGCTGCCTATTTTAAACAAAAAGAAATTAAAGATCGAAGAAGTCTGAAACACATGTGATAGTTTCAAAAGGATGTGGGGAGAGGACAAAAGATAAATGCTGGTTGGGAGGTTGGCAAGCATTTGTTGCTAGAAAATGTCGGTTTAGGGACTTATTGTCTCGCCTATTAATGTGCCTTTTTCTAAGTGCTGTCATTTCTTCAGAAAAAAAAAAGAGCATTAATTACCTGGTAGAACAGAACTGTTACTTTGAGGCTTTGTTCTAATTACAAATAAATTATGTTCACGTATCTATGCAGTGAAGCATTGTAAAATTATATAATTTATTTAGTTGAGCATTCTAGTTGTGTGTGTGTGTGTGTGTGTGTGTGTGTGTGTGTATGGTTCTTCTGCTGAGTATAGAGCTTCAGTACATAATATTCTTCCTTCTCTACAGATTGCTATATGATCCTTACACCAATTGTTACAATGAATTTCATTATTCAAATAATAATTAGAGGTTTAAAAACAAAATGCAAAGGTATTTTAGAAACAAAAATGAAAACACGAAGGATCAGTGTCAGTTCCCATGTTGGAACATTTAAATATCAAAAATTCAAATTTTAGGATGAAAAGGGCTTTTAAAAATAATTTTCTCTACGGTGTTTCAATCCAGGGGTAGGTTCTCAGCTCCAGCTTGGACACAGGGAATATATCAGATAGTTCTGTCTACTAGAATGGCCTTCTTACATTAAGCTGACACCATTTTCCCTGGGGCCTGCAGCCCGGGTCACCACAGCAAGCTGGTGCCCTGCCTTCCACACGATGGCCTTCATGAGGCCTATCAGACTCCAGGGAGAGGCAACATGTCATGCTGGTTCGTCCCCTTCTTAGCTCCATATCCTGAATTCCTTCAGCTCCTCTGGGAAATAATTCCTTGCTCTTGGCCTAATTGCCCTTCCAGTCTTACTAAGAGGTGCTGTGGAACTTGTCACACACCTGCCAACACTGAAAAGCACCAGGCCTATAGCATAGAATGTGTGGCTACAGAAAGGCAGCGTGATTTGACAAAGCCCAGGGAACCCATGCTGCGTGTGACATGTACCTGTTTTCTTGTCCAACTGCCTAAAAAGCAGCTGTTTCGTAACCCATCCCAAAAGAGACCCGCCAACAATGTCAGTCTACACATGGCGTGTAGATGGTGGCGCTACTTTCTCTCCTTTCTTCTTTTCAGAACTGTTCTCCTCTTCCTAACTTCCTCTTCTCCAGAATTCCACAAAGACCATGGGCAGAGGTTCTAGTTCACCTTCAAGTTCTTGCTCTGGGGTGGGTTTGTCTGGGTCATGAGGAGTTGAATTTGGCAAGGGAGATGCAGTAGTTTTAAAACACACTCAAGAATTTGTTGATACTGCTCTTTTCAAGAGGAGGAATTGAATACCCACACCCTGTGTGTGGACTGGACATAGTGACTTGTTTCTACATTAACAAAATATGGGAGAAGTGATAGTGTATGATTTCAGAGACTAGGTCATAAAAAGCAATGACGTTTCCTTTCTCGATCGATCACCTGGTGTGGGAGAAGCCAGGTGCCATGTAATGATGCCCAAGAAGTCTTATAGTCCTGGGAAGGTTGTTCGTGTCAATAGCAATGTGAAAGAGGCCTTGGAAAGAGACCTACTATCCCTGGTCAAGCCTTCAGAGAACCTCAGCTCTGGCAATGTCTTCGGTATTGGACCCTGAACTGAAATCATGCAGCTAAACCACCCCACAATCCTGGCTGTTAAAAACTAATAAACTAAACACTTGCTCTTTTAAGTTGCTAAACTCTGGAGCTATTTGTTATATAGCAACAGCTAACTAATACAAGTGGCTAACACTTTCTTTTCTCATCTTGCTCTATCTTGGGCCTCAGTTTCCTTTTAAAGATCATTCTTGTTAATAGAGACATAAAGGGCATAAGCAAAGCACAAGATTTCCCTTTCTCTCTCATCTCTTTAACTGTAGTCCTCTAATTGACCTAGTTCGCCAGTCCCCACCCTGAGAACCGCAGAGCTCTCTGTTCTTTTTTTCTTAAAGTCATTAGCAATATTTATAAGTTTCAACTCTTTCTGTCTTCTAACCTCCTGATACTGATTTTTATAGAGGGCGATACTACTACTCTTTTCTCATTGGTGCATTGGTGGTACGTTTTTAATCTTCCTAGGAGGAGCTTTAAAATCTGAGATCCTTCCTTCTGTAACAATAGGGACATCTTTGGAACTCATCCTTTTTCTGTTATCAGGATCTGGAGATATAATAATTAAGATTATGCTTTCAAGATCATTTTTGTTGTTTTTTTTGGTGGGGGAGGGCGTGGATCTGGGGATTTACCCTGGAGCCTCATACATGCTAGGAAAGTGTTCTACCTCTGGTCTACATCTCCAGCCCCGTTTCTAAGATTTTAAAGATAACCCTCTTGAATAGTCTTCCCTTTTAGATTTGGAGTCAATTATACTAAAAAAAAAAAAAAAATCTAAAGAATAAGTTCTCCAATTCAAAATTATGTTAAGTCCACGCTATTTCTGAAGTAAGAATACTTCTGGTAATCAAAAAAAAATGAAATTCATTTAACAAGTCAGTATGACTGATAATGAACGTTTATAGGTCATTAGTTGGAAAGATTTTCAGCGAAAGAGCTCTTGCTAGGTCATTTTCATTTATCAGGTCTGATCATTTTCTGAAGACTTTCTTTACACCCAACAAATTTCACCAAAGAATTAGCCAGACCTGGTGGTGCACACTTGTACAATCCCAGTGACTCAAGAGGCTGAGTCAGGAGGATTACAGTTCAAGGATAGCCTCAGCAACTTAGTGAAGCCCTAAGCAACAGAGGGAGACTTTGTCTCAAAATAAAATATAAAGTACTGGGGATGTGGCTCAGTGGTTAAGTACCTCTGGGTTCAATCCTTGGTATAAAAGAAAAAGAAAAATTACGAAGTTTGGAAACACAGGAAAACATCAAGAATAGGCAGACACTGCATGCACTGGGCAGTTTTAAACAAACGGCAGGGGCCTGTGTTCACAGGAGTGCAAGAGGCCTCTTCTGGGTTGGGCTGATGCATTCCTGGTGCCATCAGTGCTCCATCTAAGTCAGGAGAGGGAAGGACCTGATGTGCACTGGGGGCAGTGTGGGTTCCTTGATTAGGACGGAGAAGGATGATAATCCACCATAAAGCTCAGGGGATCTCTCCACCCCACATGGAGAGCCTGCCGATGCATTTTTCTTATAACTTGTCCTTTAAAGTCAATTTTTCTCTGGAAATAAGCCAGAAGGGAGTAGCAGCCAGCCTAGAAATTATACTGTTATTATTGTGGCCCCCGTGTGACTCTTCCTGCTAGAAGTTTCAGCCTTCTGGTTTGTCAGGTATGAAAATCAAGGAGAAGGCACTTTCCTCCTCATGACTGTAGAGCCCTAGATGGGAGAAACCCAACACCCTTGGGCTCGCTTGTTTCTGAGCCTAACAGTGATGACTCAGAAATAGTGACTCAGGGTAATTGGGAAGGGTTTGAAGTCTGAAGATATAATTGGGTACCTCAGATTCAAGTGTGTGGCCTCACCACATGATGATGAAGAACCAAAATGAACTGAGGAAATCAGTCTAAATGCTCAACAGACTCATTACCAACACAAAAATCTGGGGTCTCTACATGACCTAACAGATATCCAGAAAACAATGGTGTTCATCAACACGCTGTAACCAGAACCTTCCTCCGGTCACATCTGAACATTCTTTCTCATCATCTCTGCTCTCTGGTTGGGCATAACAAGTCTTACACGGTGTCAACAAGGAAGCCTGGCCTAGGACGTTCTCTCATCTGTATGGAACGGTCCTCCCTGTCAATCCGTGAGCTTCGCGGGTTTCACAACCTCTCTGGAAGCTCATCTCCAGCAAGTCCCCCAGTTACCACACCCTTGGGTTAGTCTCTATCTGTTCACATCACACCATGTCCTTGCTGGCCCTGAGGTAGCTTTGTGTTTCTCTGCCTTCCAGATTCCATGATGTCTTTCTAAATATGTAAAGTGGGTTCCTGCCTTCATTCCTCAAGCTCCTGAAAGAAGGGACCTTATCCTTTTAATTTCTTTTAACTCTCCACAGCATGTCATGCAGGGATCCCTGTGAAATATCAAAATACTCTTACTGGCACAACAGAGATCTTTGGATGGCTTTCTCTCACTTACATGAGATCATGAGCTAGTGTCTAAAAACAGATTCGTTATTTGCTAGTGTACGGGAAATGTCCTTTTCATGTCAGACTTTAAAAACATTCCGTGTTGTGTCACCCCTATGCCAACAGGAACACACAGGCCTGGCTGGCACAATTCAGAAAACGGGCTGAGTGAGTGCTTCTGCACATCTTACGTTTGCATATGGAAAACGTGTCTCCTTTTAGAAATAAAAGGAGAAGCCCATGAAGAAATGCCCCAAGGCCAAGGGCCCACCTGAGCTGGGTTTGGCTGCAGTTAGAATTGAACTGACCCTCCGTTTTGAGTCTCACCAACCGGCGGAGCAAAATGGGAATGTCAACTTGTGGCTCCTTGAAATTCACTTACGTGACACTGACAATAAGGAGGACATTAGGACAGCCGAGATTGTCTCTGACTTACGATAATTTAAGTTCCCTTAAAAGCCCTTCAGACAAGATTCATAAAATCAATGAGATCAGCTGTCAGGACGTGTCACTCTGCTGTCTCTGCTGCCACTCTGCATCACAGCGTGAGAGCAGGAAGACGCCACAAGAAGGGCTCTCAGGAGTCTTCCTGCGTGACTGTGCTGGAGGCAGTCAGGGCTCAAGCATATACTAGCAGCGAGAGAGACAGGGCCTACTTCTGGCCCTGCTGCTCTTTCATTAGAGAGCAAAGGTGGACCTCTGTATGTTGATGATTTAAATTTTTTTTTTTTTTTTTTTTGTACTGAGGGTTGAACCCAGGGGTGTTTTTACCACTGAGCTACATTCCCAGTTCTTTAAAAATATATATATATATATATATATATATATATATATATATATATATATATTTTTTTTTTTTTACTTGGAGAGGGTCTCACTGAGTTGCCCAGGGTGGCCTTGAACTTGTGAACTCCTGCCTCAGCCTCCCTTGGGGGTTACAGGTGTGCACCACCACACCCAGCCATATGTTGATGTCTTCAAGGCAGGTTAATCTCCTGTTCCTTGACTACTGCATGGGACTTTATGAGGGTAAAAAAGAAAGAAAATATGGAAAAACAGGTGCTATTGGCAGTAATATTTCCCCAGAATATACACATTTTTCAATTCAATAATTTCCCTTCTTTCAGATTTTCTGAACACATGGGTCCTACCCACTGGATGAGGCTATGTATGGCATAGATACCAGGCATGCATGTGTCTCTTGTAGTGTGATGTTATGCTTAAAACCAAGTTTGCAACCATAGGATAAATGGAGAACAGAGGGTGAAGAGTGCATTTCTTTTTAATGTTTGGGATAAAAAAAAATAATTGTCTATTTTGTTATTAATGACATTTTTAGATAAAAAATAAAAAGGGCTTATTTGCAAAATTTTGCATATACATCTGTTGTGTTATTTTAGCCACTCATTGGGAGTAAGTATATACAACCCACAAAAGAGAAAAAGTATTTCTGGCTCTGGAGATACACCAATTCTGGTATTTTCAGAAAGTCCTGCCTACTTTAGTAACTAACTGAAGCTTGAGCCCAGTTTAGTTGGAAAAGGACCCATGTGGAGACCAAAGGAGAAAGGAAAGCCAGGCTTATTGCAGGAACCAAGTAGGTCACCACCAGACTGTCTGCACCTTTGTGGGCTTCCATTTTTGAGGACAGGTTCTACATAATCCTCTTCATTAAAAAAAAAAAAAGAAAGAAAGAAAGAAAGAAAGAAAGAAAGAAAGAAAGAAAGAAAGAAAGAAAAGAAAAAGAAAAAAAAACCCAAAATTTGAGAAGGGCTTTTTTTTTTTTTTTAGTCTCAAAAGGGATAGCTCAGGAACAAAAACTAGACATGATGACTTAAATAGAAACTTGGAAAATGAAGCGTGAGGAGAGTTTTATGAAGTTTGGTTTTAAGGTCATTTCAGATTCTATACGGCAATGTGTGCAACTTATGGGGCTGATCATGGAGAAAGAGGACCTGTTTTGCTCAAGCAGAAGTTGCTGAGAGGCAGGAGGAAGGCGGGTCAGATACCTGGTCGAGTGGTCAGTCCTCGGTCGGCAGCGGGGCGGGCATCGACAGGCTCAACTGGGCGCAGGAAGCAAGAGACACAGAAAGCAAACAAGACAAATCGAGATGGTGAGTTTTGGCTCCTGAACGCACAGCAGGGAAAAGCATGTGCAATAAACAAGTTATTAAAAAGAAGCAGCTGGAAAAGAATCTCAGTGAGCCAATCATGAGCCTCTCGGAACAGGAGGGGCGCCACTTCCAAAGCCTTATCGCCATTGACACATCAACCCAGTCTCCTTAGTTTCCTCAAAAGCACTCGCCAGGGCACAAAGCAACATCAAAGAAGAGGGAGGGTGGGTTTTCCTCTGAGCCAGTTTAGCGACAGTTTCTTGGCTTTTAATTAGAAATAAAAATAGATTACAGCCCACCCCCACAGAAAACCTTAAATATACCTCCTTTTACAACTGTCCAATCTTATCTTCTTCTACAGTTAATTAACTACAAAAGGCCTCTGTTAAATCTCTAGAGAAAATGCAAATATGAATTTATTAGGAGAACAAAGTCTCACCATATAATCTGTCAGTTAGTGAATTGAATTTGTCCTTCATTTGAGGGTAGAAGGGGTTTATAAAACCACAGATTCTTTTACTCTCTTCTTTTTAAAAGGCTGGTTTCCATCGGAGAGATGATATTCCACTGAACTGTGTGAAGTGAGACTATTTCCTTTTACATTTGTTGACATTCACAATTATTCCTTTGTGTGTGTTCTGGGTCTGACCCAAAGAAAACAGTGTGAGCGGCACAATAGTGCCCACCCTTGCTCACCATCATCTGGCATTTCCAAATGCTTCTCATTGTCAGAAAATGCTTCCTTGAGCTTACACTGGTCTTTGAAGAAACAAGGAAGGGAGAGAGAAATAAAGCTTTCAGGATTAACAAATGGTCAAAGGGCAAATGAAGCCAAGGGCAGAGAAAAAATTGCTCCGGTAGGGTTTGGCACATACAGAGGGAAGATGGTGAGAGAACTGAACACGGGGTGGAGGGAACACAAGCTGTGCTTGATGGGATGGCTCTGGAGCGGCAATTTCAACTGCGCAGCTCACTGATGCTGATATTCCAAGCATTTACAGGGGAGATCATGAACCCCAATCAATTGTGAATGTCACATGTCCGCAGGAATGGTGAGGAAAGAAAGTAGAAGCAAGCTAAGTATTCAAAATATGAGAAAATCTTGTTTCTGAGATGACAGAGACATTTGGATACATCCAAAGAGGAGATGACTTGTCCTTTCTGGTGATTTAAACCCAGACCCAGCATTTATATATCATCCCCCACGACCTTGGGTAAGTAGTCACTTCTGAGGTGGTTTTTCCACATGGAAAATAGAAATGATAACATCTCACCTCCAATTGTAATAAGGCACAAACAACTTTAAGAGTCTGTTCCAGAGACTCCAAAGTACTAAAAAACTGCATTTATTAAAGTCCCTATTATTAAATATTCTATAATGACTTGCTGTGTGGATGACAGTTCTCTGGCACTTTTTTTCTTGCACTAGAATTAGACACACTTCCTTCTGCAACTCGAAAATGTATTTCAACAATGCAGTCTCATTTCTCTGTTTCATTCCCCCCCACCATGTGTAAAATCATGCACATGTGACTTTATTCCTCCTTATAAAATGAAGTTGATGGAAGGATTATTGTACTTTGTGAGAATTTCCTAATGACCAGGGGCCCAAATGGTGCTTCACTTGCAGTTAAGAACACCAAACCCCACTCACAGGAGCAAAATACCCAACTTGGAGTGGTGGCGGTCACAGACATGAACTCTCATTTGATGAGAAAACGTGTATCTGACCTAGCGGGAAGCCATTACATTTGTGTTTTAACTGTAGGATGAAGAGCTGGTGGCCTTCCGGGCCATGGCTATGCCACCACTTCTATCTTTGTGATCTTGGACAAATTACATTCTTAATGAACCTTTTGTCACAAGCAGATGGGGGTTCTCAGGACACACCTCTGTGGAAGAAACTTACAAATAATAAAGCACGAGTCCATATGATCACTTAATATTGGAAAGTATCAAACATGCATAGGAAAATGTCTAAAAGAAGGAATGATTTCATTCCTTCTATCTGGGTGAGATTACTCCTATAAACTTCCCTCTACTTCCAAAAAGTAGAAAATATTTTATAATGTCAGAAAAGACTGCATTATCACAGGCTTCTTATCTATTCATTCATCTTAGGGCACATTGTTTGGGCCATGTGGGGATTCATCTGGAGACAGGACAAAGATAAAGTCTCTTTAATAAGATCTTGGTTCCATTAAAAAAAAAAAAAAAAGCAAACTACTATGTCCCAGCCACTCTGCCAAGAGCTTCTCATGCTGTTTCACTTAGAGCACACATATTACCTTTGAGCTGGGAATGAATATCATCCTTGTTTTACAGATGAAGTGACATCTAGGGAGGATTAAGTCACTCGCCCACAATCACACAGCAGAGCTGGACTTGAAGCTCAGTTTTCATCATTGGAGAGTGTGGAGGAGGACTTAACTCTTCCATGAGACGGTGGGGAATGTGGAAGTGTTTTTGGATGTCACTAGACTAGGGAAAGAGAGGATGCTATGGGCATTTAGTGGATGCGGTTGAGGATGTTAGGTGCTGTACCCAAGACAATGTCAACAAATCTCATACTCGGTGTGGGTTTCAAACTTTCCACTCCTATTGTGGGAGTTCATGGCAGCATGAACCAAACTGAATTTTATTCATAAATACCATGCATTTTTGCAGTTTTTAATATAATCTGGGTATACCAGAGGCACACTATTGGGTAAACTGGGGAAGACTGATTTATTCAGAACTTTCCCAGGAGTTATTCAAAATTTTGGAAAATCGTTTTGCTGATGCTTCTGCTGTTTATGGACCCTGATTGCTGTAAGTTTGCAGCTATATTTGCCACATTTGTAGGGGACAAACAACCTACTATGCCATTGTTTCTATTTGTTGGGCTTTCAGCACAACAATGTGAAACACATATTTTTGCAATATTGATTTTTTTTTTTTTTTTTTACCTAAACCTTGCCAATTTTATTTAAAGATTAACTGTGGTGGGCCAGAGGTGCAGCTCAGTGGTAGAACCAGTGAATAGCATGGCTGAGACCTTGGGTTCGAGCCCCAGCACCACAAAAAAATTAAAATAAAGAAATTGTTGAGGAGTTTCTTTTTTTCTTTTCTTTTCTTTTTTTTTTTTTTTTTTTTTTTTACAAAATATTTGTTATAAAAGGGGTGCTGGGTCTGATAAAGCTGAGATTGGTAAATCAGGATTCTGATATCTTAGGTACTATTGTCTCTTAGTGCTTTTTTTTTTTTTTTTTTTTTTTTTTTGGTGGTGGTGGCACTAGAATTAATATTGGAGCCAGGGCCATGTGTATGCTACAAGCACTCCACCACTGAGCTCTGTCCTCAGTCTCTTCCAATACTTTTATATGAGAGTCTGCTGTTTGCCAAAAGCAGATCTTTATTTAATATATTCGCTTTGATGAAATCTGGCAATTAACAGCTAAATCTCCTTTGGTTCAGAGGGACTGAAGCAAAGACTGCCCACCTGAGCACACTGGCAAGATCCAAGGGCTGCAGTGTATGATTGTGTGTGTGATTGTGTGTGTGTGTGTGTGTGTGTGTGTGTGTGTGTGTTCTGCACTCATGTACAGTCTGTCTCCCAGGACGGATGCCACAATGTGTGTGTATTAGCAAAAGAGCCAATCTAGTAAGCATCTGGTTTCTCATTTTGGAAAATCAGACTGTACATTCTTCACAAAAATTCTCATTCAAGGTTGAACAATGAGGATTTTAAATGGCCCAATTGTATCTACTTATGAAAAATGATACAACCAGTACTCTAGCAATAATATAATTTGATAAGGAAACTATTCAGATCTTGGGTCACCAAGTATTCTTAAATTATTTTGTTCTGTGTGAGTAGGAATAATTTTAATATGTGATAAAAACTTTATTTTTTAGAAATGATGGTAGAATGTAATGGACATCATTATCCAAAGTACATGTATGAAGACATGAATTGTGTGAATATACTTTGTATACAGAGATATGAAAAATTGTGCTCTACATGTGAAATATGAATTGTAATGCATTCTGCTGTCATATATAAAAAATTAATAAAAAAATTTAAAAAACCCTTTATTTCTACACTATACCTAACATTTCTGTTTATATCTGATGGTAATACTATAAGGTAACTTTTTTTTAAAATTGAGGAAACATACTGGGGTGATTATTCATGTTGTGCACATAGCCTATACAAAGATTTTTCTGCAGTAGTTCTTTTTTTAAAAAAAATGCTTGTCAAGTGTGCTTAAGGTATAAAATTGGATTTAGATTTACTGAGGACCACACTGATCTACTTTATAAGGTAACTGTATTACAAATACAAAAATATCAAAGTTTGCTACTTTTCAAAAAGAAAATCACAGGTAAAATCCCATTGTGTTCTTGAAAAACTTGTCATTATTATTATTATTAGGGAAAGTTTCCACGTGTTTGTGGTTTTGCACTTCTAATCATGCAAAAGTGATGAAAACAAGATGCTCTTTCCTATACAAACAGTTCTGCTAAGAAACACCCATGGCAAAAGTATATTATCTAGGTGCACAAATATGTTGATGGAGAAAACCCTTGATTCTCAGAAAAAATGTAGAGTAATGTGCCCCTGAATACTGACAGCTGCCATAAATTTAAATTGCTAAACAAATTTATTTAAATCTTAAGGAAACTTACATTTTATTTATATGTGGTCCTCTATTTTTGCCTTTAACATTTACTGCAATTTGAATTCCCATGTATGAATAAATAGCCAGCAAAGACTATCTTGGTGCCTGTCAAGTTTCCATTATGCAGCCTATCCCTAAATGCTCCTCAGGTACTGCATGATCTGCCAAATTATATTAGTCGAGGCAATGTCCTCCACCTGTTATCTTTGGTAGTGGGCATTCTAGCCCACTATTCCATAAACACAAGCTGAAAATTGTGCTTTCATTCCAGAACCAACAAAATAACTCTCAATGAGAAAGTGTTTTTTAAAAATTCCTATCAAAAATCGCCATTCAAGAACTTCGTTTCCTGATGCCTCAATTTCCTTATTTGAAAAGCAGTCCTTAAAACAATGTATGGCATATAGTACATACTCTGTGTATCCACACATTATATATAATATATCATTTTTTGAGATGGGGTCTCACTATTCTGTCCAGGCAGGTCTAGAATTCCTGGGCTCTAGTAATCTTCCTGCCTCAGCCTCCCGAGTAGCTGGGACTACAGGTGTGAACCACCATGCTCAGCTCTATGTGCTTAAGAAGAAAATGGGGAAAATTAGTGGAATGTCATTGCCACACACTTTCCAGATAGAGAATAGCTTCTTGAATAATGTATGTTTTTAAAAGAGTAGTAACTCCAAGGATAATACTCCCCAGAATGTAAACCAGGATCCCTGGGAAACAACAGGCCTTTTTTATTCAAAAGTGTTCTATGTAACTATAATCATCCCCTGTTGTTACCCACAAAATGGGACTGTTTATTTGCTTCATAAAGAATAAAAAAAATGTAAAGAATAACTTCTTGCTATTAATTATAAATGTAAAAAAATAATTCAAATCTATCAGTGTAATAAAGATATATTATTTTAAAAACATAACAATTCCTAATATTTATTTCTGATTCAAAATAAAGTTAAGTGACACTATCATTACCTCATAAAAAAAATCACCAAACACATGAAAAAGATTTCATGTGTGTGCTTGTACACACCCACCTACATGAGCAAACATACGCACACTTATCTACATTCACACACACCTTGGGATGCTTCTGTTCCCTTTTGGGGACTCTTACCTTCATTTTCGGTATTGGCCGGCACAGAGTCCACCCCAAAAGGATGCCACGGCTGGAGATCGTCCAGGCTGAACTCTCCATTCACGGGAAGAAGCTCCACGGTGGTTTTCGTTTCAGTCAAAGACGGCATGAGAGCATCGTTTCCATAACTGATTCTTGGTTCGCTGATCATGTTGGCCAAGACGTCATCCGAGTAGTTCTGCTCTTTCTGAAGCAGCTCGTCTAAACAAAACAAACATCTCCTTGGTGAGTAACAAGGATCATAGCGGCAGCAGGAACAGCAGCTCCTGTCCAGCCAGGCAGACCTGGATGTCATTGAGACCCTCCCTCTGGGTACTGTTATCTCCCTCTAACAGATGTGAAAACTGAGGCACCCGGAAGGTAAGCGACTTATGCAAGGTCACAGCTGGCAAGTGCCCTGGGTGGAATCCGAACTCAAAGAGAAGGGCAGCTGGCTGCTGTTCAATGGTCACACCACTCTCCCAGAGGTGAACGATGTCAGGAGCTGTGCTTCCATTCCTTCTCTCTAGCATCCAGTGATCACAAAGGAATCAACAGTGCGCTTTGGTGTGGTGTTTGGGACAGTGTCGTGGTTTGGATCTGGAATGTTCACCAAAGGCTCGCATGTTGAAGGCTTGGTCCCCAGTGCAGCAATGAGCACAGGTGGGGCTTTTTAGAAAGTGATTAAACCATGAGGGGTCCGACCTCTGGACTGAGTTCACAGCTGAAATGACTATTGGGAGGTGGTAAAAACTATAGGAGGTGGGACCTACGTGAAGGCAATGGGTCCTTGGGGACTATATCTTGATCCTGGTCCTCCATCCCTTCTCTGCTTTCTGGCTGCCGTGAGCTGACCAGCTTTCTCTGTAACACCTTCAACCGTGATGCTTGTGCCTTGAAGCTAGCTGACCATGGACTGCAAGTTTTGAAACTATGAGCCAGAATGAACTTTCAACTTTGAAGTAGTTTTTCTCATGTATTTTGTTACAGTGACAGAAAGCTGACTAACATAAGAAGAGTGTCAGCAGCTGGTAAGCTGCAATCTATTTCAATCCAAAGGGCACATCCCATCATTGGAGACCCTGGGGAGTCTTCCTTGAACATGTGCATGGATAAGAAAAGCATTACAGACCATTGGTCTGCTTTATTCTGAAACATTTTTCATCATTTTGTCTTGAAAAAGATCTGTTTCCCTAAATGCTCCTCAGGTGCTGCATAATCTACCAAATTATTCTGTGGTATTTTTAAAAATTAGAGACCCAAAGATGATGCCATATGACCCGGCATACATGTCATTAACAGTCATCCTTATTAAATAGAGTATCTCATTTTCCAATCATACCTCTGCCAAGAGTTTACTGAATTATATATTTCAAACCGATCACTGGTTAGTATTAATGTTGGAGAAAATGAAATCAGATTTAAATTTGATATGTAGCATTTTACTACTGTACTTCAAATTCTTCTTTAACTTTACAAAACCCTTAGAATTTATCTGAAAAATTAAAACTCTGTTCAAATAGACCTATTAAGACAATTTGATGGGATAGCATTAAAGCATACGATTAATATCCTTCCACAGAATCAGTTTTATTGCAAGAGATTATGTAAAATGATAGAATCACAGCAAATTAGTCCTTTTGAAGTCTAATTTGAGTCATAATATATACCTATTCACTGTGGCACAGTTTTAAAATTCAATATTTGATGCTTTCCATGACCTTTCCCTTACAGATAAAAGGTCCAGATTACATTTCCTCCAACTTTTTCAAGTCTTACAAAGTCATAGGTAATGGGTAAAAACTCAGCCAGTATCTGTTTGAATAAATTAAATGGGCTTTTAAAATATATAAATCGTATGCTTGTGACTGTCAAGCACTTGCTATCCTGAAAACAGGATGTCCTGGAAGAATTATTGGTGCTAATACATCCATTTCAAGAGAAAATGAGGGAGCTTGGTTCCCCTGGGGCCATGTTGTCGTTGGTGCCTTTGTGGTATTTACTATTGATTACCTTCCTCCTGCACCTGGAAACATTCTCTGTCTTGCACATACAATACTAAGCTTCTTCCCTATAATGTCTCTGAATAACTCTCCATGTTCCTTTTTCTCCAACCTCTTGGTCTTTATTTTCTTCTAGTACACTTTCTACAATTCTCCCCTTTGGAAAACTCAACATGCTTGGAATTCTAAGTATCTCCTACCTTTGGATGGATCTGAAATGTTTTCCCTCAGCTCTGTCTCCTCTCTCCCACTCTGTATAATCTCCAAGGTTTGGTGGATGTGTTAACTTAGGTCTTCCTCCTGATTCATGAACTTATTTGGTATAGAACTGTACTCAAGCTCCTGCCTTCCTCTTTTCGAATCATCCGTGACTCATACTCACCACTATTGGCAACTTTTAAATTTCATTTCTAAATCCTCTCATCTACATTCCGTTCGCTTTTCCACAGCCCTTTTCCTTGGACCAGGATTAATTTTTGCCTAAATAATTATGACAAGTTTCCTTATTGTCTACTATGGTCTGAATGTCCCACAAAATTCATGTGTTGGGACTCATCCCCCACCGAGGTAGTACTAAAAGGGCCTTTTGGTAACTGATTAAGTCATGAAGGCTCCACCCCCATAAATGCTTAATCAGTGCCTTATGAAAGGGATGCAGGGAACTACCTCAGGACCGTTTTAGCTCTTCTATTCTGTCGTGTGAGGACACAGGGTTTATTCCTGGAGAGGGTGAGGCACTACATGGCATCATTTTGGAAACAGAGAGTCTAGGCTCTTAGCAAACTCAGAACCTGCAAGTGTCTTTTTTTTTTTTAATTTTTATTTTTTGGCACCAGAGATTGAACCCAGATGTGCTTAACCACATCCCCAGCCCTTTTTTATTTTAAGACAGGGTCTTGCTAAGTTGCTGTGGCTGGCTTCAAATTTGTGATCCCTCCTGCTTCAGCCTCCTAAGCTGCTGGAGTTAATGGGTGTGCACCACCATGTCCCCGGCAGTGTCTTGATCTTAGACTTCTAGTATCCAGAATAGTAAGAAATAAATTTCTATTTTCTATTACTGAGTTCCAGATATTGTTATAGCAGCACAAACTAAAATACTGCTCTTTCTACTATTTTTTATTCTTTTTTTTTTTAAAGAGAGAGTGAGAGAAGAGAGAGAGAGACAGAGAGAGAGAGAATTTTTTTAATATTTATTTTTTAGTTCTCGGCGGACACAACATCTTTGTTTGTATGTGGTGCTGAGCGTGTTTGTATGCCTGGTGTTTGTATGCCAGGCGAGCGCGCTACCGCTTGAGCCACATCCCCAGCCCAATTTTTATTCTTATTTGTTCCCTAGATCTTTCCCTAGTAATGGGAATGGTTTTTCCCCACTTCAGTGGGTCCTCATTTCCTTCTGAATTGATCCAACTCCTGGGCCAGACACTGGAGGCCCTCTTGATCTGAGCCCACTAGCCATGTGCCTGACACACATCCCTCAGGCTGAATAGTGTAGGTTATCCCCAGAGGGAACCATGTATTCCCACCATGACAACTTTGTTTTTTGTGCCTATTACCTGGAAAGCTTACCTCTGCTTATCTAAATTATACGAATTATTTAATGCCCAGGTCAGATACCCTCTCCCTTTTGACTCTCCTCTCAAGGTAGGCATTACTAATCTTACAGGACAAGAAACTGAGGCTGGGACAGATGAACCCATCTCTTCAAGATCCCGTGCCAGTAAGCATCAGTGCTGAAATCCAGGTCCTAGGCTGCACTTAGCCCCTACTTATTTCCACCTCCCCTGATATCAGAAGAAGAGTTCAATCTTCGTCTCATCATTGGGCTGCTCATTTACAGGGTAAATGAAGAAACCAGGCATGGTGTCTGAAACCAGAATGTTCCAATGTCTTTAGTAATGTCTTCTGCTCCTGTGGGGTTGTGAGTCGACATAATCACCACTAGCCCTGTGAAATGGTTATTGCTTTTGTCCGGCCAGAAGTCATTTCCCAAATGGGCAGCTGGAGGAGAGGGACCCTGTGTCTACCTTAGCTTTTGGCAGCAAAAAAAGGCAGGGTAGGGAATCACCAGAGTGTTATGGTTTAGATACGAGGTGTTTCCCAAAAGTTCATGTGTGAGACAATGCAAGAAGGTTTAGAGGTGAAATGATTGAGTTATGTGAGCCTTAACCTAATCAGTGCATTAATCCCCTGGATAGGGATTAACTTGGAGGTAGCTGAGGCAGGAGGGTGTGGCTGGAGGAGGTGGGTCAGTCGGGGCATGCCTTTGGGGTATATACTCGGTGAGGTGAGCTTAGTCTCTCTCTCCTTCGTGGAGTGATATCTTGAGCTGCTTCCCTCCACCACACTCTTTCACCTTTACCTGGTTTTACCTGGAATTAGCTATCTGTGGACTAAGACCTTGGAAAACATGAGCCCCCAAATAAACTCTTCCTTCTCTAATTGTTCTTGTCAGGAAGTTGTAGGGACCTTTTCCTCTTTTATCTCTTATACATTGGCAGGAAATTTCCTCCAATAGGCACCAAAATGCCAACTCCCCTGATTATGAGTTTTCCTGATTCATTATATTCACATTCAGAAAATTTAAGTGAAAGAATGAAATATTCAAGAAAAGTTACATTTTTAGCTGAGCAAAAAAAAAAAAAACCCACTTAACCATTCTTTTCATTCAGAGGTGCCAAATAGCAGAAATCTATATTCCTTTCTTAACATAGGAGTTTTAGGGAAAAAATATCCCTGGCTATATGATTTGGAAAAATAAAGTCAATGTGATTTTAAGGAAAAAAAAAAAAAAGAGGTGAATGTGATGGATTATTCCTAGTTGGGGTAGGCTTCAATTGTGTGTTCATAAAATGTCTAAGTCCGTCAGCGACCTCTTGATATTATCAAGGGCTCAAGATTTTACCAACAGTAAATGCACTGGTGCTGGGCAATTGCTCCTGTGACCAAATATGCAGAGCCTCCATGATTATTTCATTGTTCATTTTGAGTAGGACTTCATCTTTGACTCCCACGGTGAAGCTAACCACCTTCTACTGCGATGGTGGGCCTGATGGATTGTCCTTTTATCTGAATTAATTTAATATTTTATTACAATGCTTTAATGGCCTACATTGGGAATTTCCAAAGCTTTTAAGCATCTACATTTGCCAACTGTTGTATTAAACTGAAGGAGTATATTCATTTTCCCTCACCGTAATTTTTTTCCCTTCCTTTTCCCTAGAAGCTGTTATTGCTCAAAATTGCAGCAGTTACTTCTGGAGCCAGATATACCCAGATACCTGAGTTTTGCATTTTAAAGTAGAAATATTTCACTGAGTTCAATGATGGTAATATTTAACTTTTGGTTTAAGCAATAGAGATAATTTCAAATATTAAGACACACAATGAACCCCATCACTTTGCTCTTTTAAAAAGTGCTCTGAGGATGTATTTAGGTATACTTAGAGTAAATAAGAAAAAGCTATCATTGGAAATATTGAAAATGTTTCAAAGAAAGTAACATCAAAAGAGACTAAGTAGTGATTCCACCTACAAGTGGCTGAACTAATTCTGTTTTTGTGGAAGCAACAGATATCCATGATTGTTCATTTTGAGACAAATGACTTAATAAACAAAAGGACTGCTGAATAAGAAACAGATGAATTCTACATAATTCATCTAATGTTCTTTTAATGATCAACCCACTGGCCAAACTCCTTCTAAAAATTCAATGGCCACATTTTAGGTTTCTAGAAAATAAAGTTTATTGACATTGTGTCAATCTCAATTCTCTTTTTACATGCTTCATAATTCCTTGTGATTACTGAACGATATCTCAGCCTTTCTACTGTAAAACATGGCTGGTCCAAGGTCTGGTTTGGAGACCGGTGATCACAAGGTTGCCAGGCTTGCCATATTATCTTCTGCCAAGGATTGATCTGTCATTGCCAGTATAATTTTCATTTTGATTCTTCTGGCTCCTTGTGGAAAAAAGAATTATCTCTACCCTCTATGCAAAACTCAAATTTCTTTTAGATCTTGTCTCACAGAGGATTCTCACAATCCTTATCATTTAAATAGGTATTTACTTACCCACCTGCCTGAAAGGACTGAGGATCACACCCCACACACTCCATAATACACACCATCCATCCTAACGCAGCTGCACTGAAGTATTTTGTAAAAGGGATGTAATTTTTCCCTATCAAGAAGTCACTATAAATCAACTGTCATCCATTCTAGGCATTCTGCCCACACCAGTACTATGAGATCAGATTTAATTTTCCAATCAGAGTTTTCTGCATGTCTGATTCTTGGCTTGGCATATTACTGCTATGCCGTTTATCTTATTTAATGTCTCCATGGCCTCTGAAACTCCTTAAGCCTGTATTCCTCATCCATAAAATTCTGGGCTGTTGGTTGGGTGGTCTTTGTAGTTCCTTCACATAAATCCTGTTATCTCAACTCCTGCTACTTGAGTGTCCTCTGTGTGTTTGTTAGAAATGCAAAATTTCAGTTCTCAAAATCTGCACATTAATGAGACCCCCCAGGTGACTCTCCACCATGTTGACTACAACACGAGCTGTTCAAAGGCACCACTAGGCCATGGCCTCAGCTATTCCTCGATAAAAGACAAAACAAACCTAAGAACAGAACATAAAGATAAAAACGGGTATAAAAAAATGATCATTGGACAAAGAAGCAATACTTCCAGAGGAAATTTCACCTCCAAACACTTTAAAGTCTTGTTCTTAGAACCAACACACTGATGTCCTGAAGCTATCATTCCCGGTTGCGTTTTTGTACTCGAAAGCCACAGGAAAGTCTGATCTCCTTCTTCACCAGACCACTTTTAAGGCAGGAAGTCACATATCAGCAAGAGCTAGGATGCATTCAGGCAACAGGTCAGTGTCATACAGCATGACACTTAAAGGGGCATCAGGGGGGGTCGGTCACATGTCACCTCGGGGCTCTTCCCAGAAAAAGAGTAGCTCTCCCCCACTGAGGACACTTTCAGCAGACCAGTCTGGCTGATAAGTTGATTTATTACAAAGTAGGAACACACCAAAGGTTCAGTGGAGGAGAAGCTGTTTGGAATGCTGAACTGGAGATTCTCTCTAGGGTCTTCAAGTGGTTTGTGCACGGTGGGGGGTGTTTTAATCAGTCATCGGTGATGCTGTAGCTATGTTGTGATGCCACTGGGACATGCTATGACACATTAAAAGCAAGAGACAACTGACTCACGACAACATCCATTTCTAAGGCCTTTCCATATCTACTCATCAGCTCATTTGATACCTACGATGATCTTTAGGTTGGGAGTATCACCCTGCTGAGCACAGAATAAACAGACATCCATCCCTGGAAATATGTTTAAAATCAGTAACTGGCATATGCCTGTCATCCCAGAGGCTTGAGAAGCTGAGGCAAGAGGATAGGGAGTTCAAGGCCAGTCTCAGCAACTTAGTGAGGCCCTGGGTAATTTAGTGAGACCCTGTCTAAAAAGGGCTGAAGGTGTGGCTCAGTGGTTAAGCACCCCTGGGTTCAATCCCTGGTGCCCACGATCCCTACCCCACCAAAAAAAAAAAAAAAAAAAAGTAACTGAAAGAACTGGTGTCTCCCAATTTCTAATGCAACCTTGTCAGGAAAATTCCATTTGACAGAAGACAAGGTTACTTTACACTGATTAGGAACTAACACTTTGGAAGCATCACCCTACACATCCACCATCACAAATGCCCCAACTTTTACACCTTTTTTTGATAGTTTTGAGAGGACGAATTTGATTTTATATATCTATTTATTTTTCTCTAGATCTATATAGAAAAATAGATATGAAGACACTATGGTAAAAGAGGTTAAAGTCATAGTCTGAGAACCCCTTGAGGGTATTTGAGCAGCAAAGTTAGGTGAGAAGAGCATCACAGCCAGGTGAGGCTCCTTCCTTTAACTGTGTGAGGCCTTCCCAGTCATGTCCATCTTCAGGGTCGGTCCGTCCTCAACAGTGTCTCTGGAAACGCTGCCTCACTCTTCCTTAGAGTTCCCTTCCTCAGAAGATGGGAGGAGGACGACAGCCACGTGAACTCCCTGCCTCTGGGTTTCACCAGCTCCAAGTCACATTTAAAAATCACTCAGACTGACTCGGAGCTGCTGAACAGTGCATTTATTCTATACTCAATCACATAAAATATCCTTTTTTTTTTGTTTTAATCCACAATATAAAAATGTAATGAGTAGGACAGTTCAATGGCTGAGAGTGAAACAGGATCCTTTTCCAAGTTGGGGAAAAATTTATAGACATATTATCACAAAATAATGCTGTCCCACAAATCCAGTTTTTATCTTGACCTCCGGAAAATTAGGACACTCCTCTTATTTTTAGCCACACTATCAATTCTGAAAATCTTCCAGAGTTAAAATTCAGACTCCATGTCTAAATCTGGATTTATTTTTATTTAGCAGCTTCCTGACTACAGATCTTTAAATGGGGCATGCTTTGTCCACTTATGGCAACAAACTGTCCCTGGAGGGGACACAGACAAGGCTGCACATCATTCGTGATAATATTCCTTACTGCAAATGACATTTTCCTGAAATATCATTTGTCTGGCTTTGACTGAAGGTAAGGAAAGAGTCCCGTTTCATTTAGGACAAATTTCCTTTTGGCTTTCAAACATCAAACAACTTCTATCTACCAATGGCATCGGTCAGAAATCAAGATAAAAGCCAGCCAGGCTCCCTGGCATCTGAAAGCAGATTAGAAGGCTTCTTTTTCACATTTCCTTATGGAACGTGTGCCAATGTCCTGATCTTATTTCCAACTACATTAGGGGGGTCTTAATCCCATGTGGGTGGTCGGCAACCTAAAATCAGACTAAAATGAAGGTTTACACAGTATAGAAATAATCTCTGAAAGTATGCTGTGCTGAGGTTGCAATTCTCATATAGACTATACGGATGCTTTTGTTTTGATGAAATTAGTTAAGAATTCAAGTGAAAGAGCCATTAGGTCGGCAACTCACTTTTTAAAATGAAGGGATTTTTACATAGCTTTTTTGGATTATTTCTGTTAAGTCTGAAATTTTATTAAAATAAAAACAGTGCTGTAGACATCACTGTACCTCTATGTACATAGCTGGATGGTTTCCTCTGGTTAATATATAGTGAAATTGTATTACAACATGGGCCTTTAATTTAAGCTAATACAAACTGCACATTCTCTGCAAACAAAAATCAAAAATGAATAATATTTTTATGCTTCACATCCTTTAAAAACAAGAAAAGTCTTTCATATGGTCTTCATCCCAAGAATCAGTTCTCTCTTCACATGCTAGAGGAAAAACTGGCTGTCTTGAGCTAGTTGCGAGATGTGCATTTTTATGGCTGAGCTAATGGAATTTTAAGGAAATTATTATGTGGCTTTCTTTCTTCAAAACTGTCCTTAACCTCTGCAGCAAAGCTATGACTTCACTGTGGTTTATATCTATTTATGTATAAAGGAATCAGTTGATACTAATTACAAGAGTAACATACATTCAGTGCAAAAAATGTAGAAAAAAGCAATAACAAAAACTCATTTGCAATCCCACTACCAGAGATGACCAAGAGTAATTATATTTTTTGTTAAATGTATTTATCCTTTGAGGAATTGTATTTCATCTCTTCCCCATCCTCATTTTGTTATCTGTGTTTTTATTTATTTTTTTTATACCAGGGATTGAATCCACGGGTGCTTAACCACTTAGCCACATTCATAGCCCTTTATTATTTTGAGATAGGGTCTTGCTGAGTTGCTTAGGGCCTTGCTAAGTTGCTGAGGCTGGCTTTGAACTTGTGATCCCCCTGTCTCAGCCTCCTAGGCTGCTGGTATTACAGCTGTGCACCATTATCTCATTTTTGTCACTGTGGAAAATGAAATCAAATATATTTTGAGGCTACTAACATGCAGATAGTGCTTGGAATTAGGATTATTAGATTTGAGGATGCAGAAAGATGGGTTCATGATGAAGAATCCTCCAATTTCCTGCTTCAGCAATTAGTTTCCAGTTTTTTTTTGTGGGGCTCTTTTGCATACTTGGTAGTTTTCCTGAGTGTTTTGGGGGTTTTTTTTTGGTTGTTTGTTTTTACTTCTAAGTTCTTAGATTTAAACTGGCAAAATGAAATGTGACGTTTACTAATATGAAATAGTATCATATTTCTTTTTAAAAAGGCTAATGCTTTTTAGGGTGGACAAAAAGAGAGCGAGCAGGGCTGGGGATATAGCTCGGTTGGTAGAGTGCTTGCCTTGCATGCACAAGGCCCTGGGTTCTAAAAGAAAGAATGAGGGAAAAAAAAGAAACCTCAAAAAAGTTTTCCTGTGCTTGTGTACATTTTTTATAAATGCTACGTCATTCAGAAGCCTGTATACAATGTGAGCCCAGTGTCTCCTGGTCCCTTCTTTGATGGTTGTTGGGGCGTTTTGGGCATCAATCCATAGGGGCCCCTTTTCTGTATCTGAGCTCTGCCCCAATTAAGAGAGCAGCAGAGAGAGATCAAAACATCACCTTTACTTCTGATAAAGGCCAGGTCCCTACTGGCCCACATGATGGTTTCTTTGGGGAGTGAGTTACATGAAGGGCAGACACTCAGCTTATCCAGTTGCATGTGGGCTGGATTTGACCTCCAACTTGATCCTTTGGCTGCACAAGATGAGGGAGGGAGAACCGGCCATGCAAGACACACCCATAGCACAGCTGCAGAGAGCCATGCTGGCTGTAGACGAGTACTGATTGGTGGTCACTGGGTGGTGTCCCTACAGCTCTGTCCTGTAGGCTCCACATAAATGTGGCTCTGCCATGGTCCTGTCTGACCAGCACCCTTTCCCACAGTCCTTTCTGACCAGGTAAAAGACATCTCGGTGTGCACCAGGGCAGATGAATGAAAGGGAAAACGTGCCTCTCCCCAAAGACAGCCATCACTCTGGGGGTGTGAAGAAAGCACATTCTAACCGCTTCGTGTTGATAAGTGATTAATTGATAGAATTTTACACTATAAAGCATACAAAAATTGGTTAGCATGGATGGTGAGCTCACGTCAGAAAGGCTTTCAACATCCATACGTAGTTAATTTCTTAGTTAATTTGAGTGTCCCTCAAAGAGCTTTAGAGATTTATGCTGATAATTGTAAGAAGAGGTAAAAGTGTAAGATTAGGTCAGATACCTATCTCTTCACGAGGGGGGATGGGCTCCTGTTCCTGGAGACATCATCTTCCTGTACAGGTTAGCTCATTCGAAATGACAATTTATGTAGGTAAAAATCTAAACACACCCTCTCTGCTTTCCCACACACAAAACTCTCTTTCCTGTGAGCAATTCTAGGCACAGCAGTGGCTCTCCATGCTGCAGATTACTCATGTGCCCCCTTAATGATATTTAGGGAAATCCAGCCTGGAAGTGGCAGGAGCTTGGCATCTGGGACTTGGCAATGGATGGCAACATCTTTTTAGGAGGGTATTCACAATGCACAGGCGTGAGAGAAGCCAAAGGGACCCACTTTAAGGAAAAGGATATGGGACGAAGGAAAGTCAAACGACTTTATCATTAACTAGGAGTTCATCCATTCGTTCACGTGTTCAGCAATCCTAACATCTTCTAGGTGGGTGTTAGAAATAATGTCTTTTTTTTTTTTTAACTAAAAAAAACTCATGCTTCAGAGAAAAAGAGTGGCAGAAGAATAACTCCTATAGAAGTGTTATGGTCGGAATAACAACAGAGTGAGAAAGAATTGAGATTGAGTTTTGGGGCTAGGGGTAGTGATTATATGGTTTGAAGCTGAGTGTCCCTCAAAGGTCCACGTGTAAAGGTTTGGTGCACAGGTGGAGCTATTGGGAAGTGGTAGAACCCAGATGTGGGGCTAATGGGGGGCCCTTAAGTCACTGGGTCTGGGCCCTTAAAGAGGACTGTGGGACCATGGTTTCTTTCTTTGTTCCCATAAGCCCTCTTGCCATGAATTGCTGTCATCCACCACCAGGGGTCAAACCATTGGGGCCACCTGATCTTGGACTCTGACTTCCAAAACTGTGAGTTACATCAACATTTTCTCTTTATAAAGTTGACTGCCTCCGGTATTTTGTTGTAGTAAGGTAAAGTTGATTAACTCAGTGATCCAACAGCAGGACCCAACAGGAAAGAGACTGCCACCCTAGCAGACACAGGTCTGTGTACCATGGCACAGAAGACAGGCTGACCAGGGCTTCTGGGTCAAGGGAGAAGTGAGGGGGAAGGCAGCTTAGACACTGCAAGGCTTTCAGTGGGACATCCCGAGGGCAGAGGAATGTACTGACCTGTACCATGAGTATACTATGAGCAAAATCCCAGACTAGAAATTTTACAGGCCAAGTGATCTGTGATCCATCAACAAGTAAAGAAAAGAAAGGAATGGAGGGGAAGCCTGGGGTTTAAAAAGAGACTTAAAAGACATGCGATCCTTAAAGATGGGCAAGAGGACAGCGGGTGAGGATACACAAGAGAGTGACGTGGAAGTGGCACAAGGATCGGCAGTGGGTGCTTGGGTGGTGATGGTGGTGGTTGGGTGGCTGTGACTCGGACAGGGCAGAAACACTATCAGGAGATCAGGCACTATTCTAATTCTTGACCTGCCCTTAGTCTATGCAAAGAGCAAACCTGGGGGAGAAAGACAGGTTCGATTTGGACGTGTTGAGTTTGTGAAATTCCTGGACATGGCGACAGATGTCTTGGAAGTCACTGGAAATATGAACCCAGAACACCCTCGACCAGGTTGAAACAGCCCTCAGGGAAGCACCAGAATATAGAGAGGTGTTCTCCTGACGTGAGAAAGGGGGAGGTGCCCTCATTAGATTAGCCCAAAGGGATTTATCGGATATTGAATTCTGCTAAGTGAACAGCTCCACCCACAGTGAAGTGCCACGTCCTTGCTGGAAATTCTTCATATTATCCAACTAGAATGCTTCACCCAGTGAAATAAGATGAGTGGCTGTTAAGAAGTCTAGAGTGAGTAAGGCATTCCTTATCCAAATAAAGAGTTATGGGTCTTTTCTTTCAAATCAAACCATTTTAATATGAGCATTCGTAAGGTAATAGATAGCAACTTTACTATTTTTCCTTTTCCTGCAAAGAACAAAGGAGAAAATTGTGTAGGAGGTGAAAAGTAAAGTCCACCTACCCTTTTTATTGATCTGATTTTAGAGACTCGTTCCCTGCAGACGATGATGAAGGGAAAAGGGGTGTGGTGTCATAGAGGCCAGTTCTGCTTGAATTACCTAGAGAACCTCAAATCCTGGTGCTTACAAGATGTGCTCCACTCGACATGATGCGAGTACCCAGCTGGCCACTCCCTCACTAAGAAGGGACGACATCATTCCCTAAATAGTAAAACAACTATTTACATAGGATTAGGTGTTCTAAATAATCTAGAGACGACAAAGTCTATGAAATAATATGCATGCATTATATGCAAATACTACTGTCATTTTATACAAGGAACTTGAAGATCCATGGGCTTGGGGATCTCTAAATGGGTCCTGGAATCTGTCCTTCTTGACACCAAGGGATGAGTGCCCGGCTTATGGGCCTCACATGGGAGAAATTGCTCCAGTCTCTTCAAACCATTTCTAAAGTCCACACTTCCTAGCCTCAGTGCAAGACCTCATACAAGTTCTTTCTGATATTGCTCAAAATGTGCACAGAATCCCAGTAATTTATTTTCTTAAAAAAAAAAAGTTACTTTAGAATACTGTTTTCGGGACAGCACAGTTAACCTTTCCTTACCTCCTGCTCTGCTTTCAAAGCATTTCAACTTGAAACTAAAAAAAAAAGTAACTACCTTTCTCTAAATACATAATATTAAAGTGCAATCATCTTCAATAATGTGTAATTAATGTACTTAAAAGTTTAGAACTCTCATAATTACCATAGTGCTCCAACGTCCTTCTAGAAAAAATAGTGTGATGTAAGCAATATTTATTAAAATACACTTTAAGCTTCAACAATGAATTGAAAAATGATTCACATTACAGTGCATTTATACATGTCTTTTCATCTTCCGAGTATGGTAAACACTAATTAATCCTGGCTAATTAAAACAGCCATGGTATACAAATTTACTCATTCATCTGCCTCAAGCAAAGAAGCATTTAAAACTTTTCACAATTTGCTATCAATTAAATATGGAAACTATTTTTTTTAAATGGAGAGGTCACAGATTCATGATACGTAGTTCTTCGATTTAAATTCAATAGTGTTTGAGAAAGAATCTTAGACAACATTTCAGATTCTCAGAAGTAAAGGGAAAAGGAAAAAAAAAACACAATTGATCCCTAAAAATGTTAAGTCCTAATCCTGAATGCCCATAAATATGACATATGCAACTAGTGTCTTTGTAGATGCTATCAAGTTGAGGCCATGCTGGAGTGGGACAGCTCTTACGTCTTACTAAAGGAAACACACAGAGACAGAAACATTGCATGAAGAAACATGCTGAGTGAAGACGGAGGTGAGGACACGAATGGTGAATCTACAGTCCAAAGAAAGGCCAAGGACAGGCAGAAGCAAGAGAATGCGATGGAAGAGATTCTCCCCAGAGCCTTCAGAAGGGAGGTGGCCCTGCCAAAGCCTTGCTCTCAGACCTCCAGCATGCACAATGTTTAAGAGAACACATTCCAGACAGTTTAGGCTTCCTGGATTATGGTGCTCAGTCACTAAAAACCAATACACTGCCTGTGTAAATGGGTAATACCTATTTGCTGGTAAGACAACCCTTTCTGGCTACAACAGACACACTGGAGTAGAATATGGTTTTGTAGTGAGCTTTGGTTAAGAACAAGGAGCTCTGTAATCCTGCAGTCCAATGTGGCCCTATTAGCATAGAGTTTTCCCTCCGAGCACCAGGAAGTCTTTCTGTGAGACTAAACATGCCCTCCTCTCAGGTCTGTTCCTCTCCTCCATGCCCTTCTGCAGGGACCATTTCCATTTCCCTTCCTTGACCATCAGTGGCTGTGTGTCTTATCCCGAGAAGACCATGAGAATTTTGGATGCTAGTGTCAATCCCTAAACTCAGCAATAAGGTGGAGGGGCCTCTGTTTCTCACACAGTGTAAAGATGGAGGTTAGACATCTACATTCAGTGAAGTTAGGATGACTGGAGTATTCCATAAAATCTAGTGTCATTTCCTCTCCAAGAAGCCAAAAGCCAAGCTGTCCTTGGCAACATGATGTGTGGCAAGTGCCTGGTGGGTTTCGGGTTTCGCTGGCGCCAGAGTGATCAACACCGCCATCTCTGAGCCAGAATGGGCCGGCCGTCATGTTTGTATCTAGCAACTACTGGACTCTGGATTACTGGAGTAATCCATAAAATCTAGCTTATCGATTCAATTTAGGGTTCACATTTGGCAAATCGGGTCTTAAAACAATTTCCAGTTGTCTACAGTTGTACTTTTATTCTGATATGAAATCTGGCTGGTTGGACTTGAATAGTTTATAAAATGAGTGCTTAGTAGCAGTATCTAGGTTGTTTGTGACCCTTTGGCTCAGGACATGAGAAAGCCTGTTTAACGGCACTGGTTGTGGGTTGCCATGCTCTGCTGTCATACAGTCTAGTCTGTGTAGGTTTACCACTGTGAATGTCTGGCGTCAGTCATTCAGAGACAAAGAGAAGAGGGTAGGTACATTAGCTTAAAAGACATTTTAAAAATCTGTCAGACCCTTCCCTGCCAAGTAAACGCTCTTGGATGTGAAGCTCATAAAGGCTGCCAAAGGGAAACCTGGTGTTTTAGTCCATTTTGCACTGCCATAACAGAATATGGAGACGGGGTAATTTATAAAGAATCGAGATTTATTTGGCGCAGAGTGCTGGGGGCTGGGAAGGCCAACTGCCATGGTGCAGGCATCTGGCAAGGGCCTCTGTGCAGCGCTGTAACATGGCCAAGGGCAAGGGCGCACGTGTGAGATGAGAAGAGAAACCAGACAGAACTCACCCTTTCATCAGGAGTGCACTCGGGCCCTCTCCTGTGATCCTAAGGCTCCCTCAGGACTTGCTCATCTCTTAAAACCATGATCGCAATTAAATTTCAACATGAATTTTGGAGGGGACATTCAAGCCATGTTACCTGGCTCCAACGGCTTAGGGTATAGAAGCAGGGCAAGAAAAGTACCTTTCATGGTCTCCCCTGATTTTCTATTTCTGAATATAAAACTCGAGTGCAATAAATTAGATAATGGTTGAGGAACGAGGAAGGGGAGGTAGACTGCATCTACTGAACGCAGGATTTAGTCAACTGTCATGGGCTGAAGTGTATCTTCCCCAAGTTCATATGTTAAAGTGACTTTATTTGGAGATAGGGCCTCTAAGGAGGTAACTGATATTAAAGGAGGTCATAAGAGTGGGACCATAATCTAGAAGGACAGCTGTTCTTATAAGAAGGAGAAGAGACACCAGAGATCTTTCACTTTAAGAAAGGACTTGTAGTTCAGTGGTAGAGCGCTTGCCTAGCATGTGTGAGGCACTGGGTTCAATCCTTAGTACCACATAAAAATGTATAAAAGCATTGTGTCCATATACAACTAAAAAAAAAAATTAAGTGGACATTTGTAAACCAAGGAGAGAGGCCTCCCCAGAACCAAGCTGCTGGCTGGCACTTTGTTCTTGAATTTCCAACCTTCACTACTGTGGGAAATTCAATTTCTGTAATTTAAGCCATTCAGTCCATAGAATAACTAAATACCACAGACTGAAGAATTTTTTAAAAAGGAGAGATTTCTTTAGTTCATGATTCTGGAAATGCAAGAGCAAGCAAGGCTCCCACATCAGGCCAGGGCCTTCCTGATGGATCATGCCCCAGCACAGGGGGCCTCACTTGTGAGACAGAACAAGCATGCCAGCTCAGGTTTCCCTCTTCTGAGAAAGTCACAATATCACCATGAAGGCCGACCCCATGACCTCCCAAAGGCCCTGCCTCCAAATGACATTAATAGATGAATTTGAGGACTAAGTTTCCATATGAGTTTTGGAAGGAACAACTCAAGGACCATGGTACCACCCTAACCCGCTAATCCACCCATCTAGTCATGCCCAGAGGAAAGAAAGCACAAAGGTCAAACTGGCTTTTCTTTCTTCTTCTGTTCCATTTTGAAAAGGTTACAGCTGGAAAGGATCAGAGCGGAGTAAATCACTTTGTTCCCTCGGGACGTGCAAGGAATTTCTCGACCTTCTCCTGCATGGAGATGACAGGGCCATGCTCTATTTCAGATGTGATGATCCATTTCAGATTCTATTTCTATTTCAAATCCTCATTTTAGGATTTGAAAGCATACTTGAAACCTGGAGTTTTTCTTCTTCTTTACATTTTAGGATCTTTCCCCAAACCATTCCAAGTGCTTCCCTCTGCTACCTTGTTTCACTTCAAGTGGAAGGAAAAATCTAAATGACAACCTCCCCATGTGTCTCGGGCATTTCCAGTTGTGTAGTCGATTTGCCTTGCAGGACAAAAGAGATGGTATATGATTTGTACAATTTAAGAAACAATGGAGTTTCTCCTGTGTACTCCTGTGTACCCCAAAAAATACATACAGAATTGCAAACACAGTTGCCTTTCAGGACTGGCAACTGGAGTTGTACAGTACGCAGCTTATCTCTTCTGGGTAATTTTTTAGCCATTCTCTAAAATGACACATAGTTCTTGACTTAACCACAAGGCCATCTGACAACCATCCAAGATTAAGCTTTCACCATTTGTCATTTTCAACGTTGACAACTCCAGGTGTCTTGTCACTTTATCCTTTCATTCACATTAAAATAATATCACTGGATCTGAAGAGAGGCTTGATGGATAATTTCTTTAAGTAAAATGCCCACATCAACGATAGAAAGTTCCAAATTCAAAATAGGTTTCCACTGAATGTGTATGGAGTTAGCACTATCGTGAACTTAATAAGTCATAAGTTGAAACATCAAAAGTCAGTGCTGGAAATCTACACAGCTAATTTACCAAGATGTACCAATTTTCAGTGTTTGCTCTTCTTCCATGTTCAAGAGAAATATAAATAGGTTCTAAGTTTCTAAGAATCTTTCTGTTTTTGCTATTGCATATAAACATGAGTTTTAAAAATCTGAATGTTGAAGAATCACTTGGAGAGAGAAGAAAAATGCAGATCTTTGTAGTGTGGAGGTGGGGCCCAAGAATCTGTGTTTCTAACAAGCATTCCTCCAAACTATTCCACTTTCCTTGGCTCCTGGTACATACAACAATAACTTCTAGGATAACAACTTCCATAGAGAGTGAATTTTTTTCATAGGATTCTAAATGAGCTTTTCACATCCAGGTCCTACAGCAACCAAGCTGAAAATACAATTATCAGCTATTCACCTGTCTATGGAGTGGAAAAAAATGCACAAAAAATGCAGAGACCACATAAGGCAGGAAAGAATGCTCCAGCAACAACTGGAGCCAGAGAGTCAACAGCACCAGCCCTGCTCGTGGTGGGTTCCAGGTAAAGTACGCCATATCTGAACATGCAGGCTCACACTTCCAATGAGCGCCCCCAATTCTGCTCTCATATAACTGATTTTTTTTTTTTTTAAAGGAAAAGCATCTGGTATTTTCATGCTCCAGGTATTTAAAAGACCTATTTTGACTTCTGAAGAGCTTTGGCAAGACACAAGGGGGCCCTTGAGTCTCAACCATTTTTAGAACATTCAGGCTCTGATTCTGATCAAGCCACTTAATCACCCAGGAGCCTTAATCTGAAGACAGTGAGGGTACCACTCCACTTTCATGTTCCCTGGAAAAGCTCTTGGCTGCAGAGCAGAAGCAGGTCCATGCTGAATGTGGGAAAGAAGCCAGCTCTTCCTTTCAAAGCAAAGAGATCCAGGGAGCAAAGGCTGCCTCACATTTTCATTCCCTGTCTGAATTACAGCTGGATGTCACGTTTATCAAGACAGCACAATTAGGCCATCCCGGCCCGGCTCCCTTAATGACTGTTTTAGGAATCCACAGTTAGTCTCACCTTAATTTCTAACTTATACCTGAAGGAAGTACTTCACACTTTTGGTACAGGAAACCTTCTCACTTAAGATGGAAAAAAGCAGTCAACAGTTAAGATGTTGGTTTTCTGCCAAAAGGAGGGAGAGAAATGAAGCAAGGACACAGTCTACTTTCTGGCAAAGCCTTACTACTGGGTGACAAACACCCTTCCCTTAAGCTCCACCTATTTTCTCCTTTTCTTGAAACAGCTTTCACCCCCCACCCCTTTTTTGTCATGGTCACCGACTTTGCCAAGAGCAGATTGGAAACTGTCCAGATTGATTCTTAGCAGAAATTGTGGGACTATTCCTGTTCTTATTAATATCCTCAAAACACTTAAACTGCATTGGTATGCTCTGCGTGTTTCCAATACTGATTGATTAAGAATATTTCTAATCTGAATATCTGAAATCCGAAACTTCCAGAACGTTTTGGTGTCAGACTTTTGGATTAGAGATGATCAACCAGTAAAGTCTAGGCAAAGATTCCAAAATCTCAACTTCTTGTGGCTGAATACTACAAATCCAAACATAGTTTTGAATGATCACCTTGGCAATCTTAAAAAGTCTTCATACCTTCTCAGGACAAGGATAGGTGGGCATGTTTGTTTTCCACTGGTCAGTTTATGGAGGACTGTGTAACTCTTCCTGATGAATTGAATGTGCAGTCCTTCCTAATTTGGCACCACGTTCCTACAGGTGCACAGGCACTTCTGCTTGTCACTGCATACTCTTTAGTTCTGTTTATTTTTTTCATGAGCATTGTGGCCTTTAAAGTGACTACCAAGAAAGGACAAATGATGGGCTACAGACCCTGGTTCTTCACAGACTTCCGTTTTAGTGTTTCTCTCTATCTCTCTCTCTCCCAATATCCTTAAGATTTTAGAGAAATTACAGTATGCAACATTAACTAGAAATACTAAATTTCTAGAAACTTATGAGGAAGTTGGTTGAAGTCATCAGCCTAAATGATCCGTGAATGTGTTAATCTGTTTCTTTCCTGCAGGGACTATACTCCATTGTAACCCCTAGAGCATGCAATTTCTATATAATCCTGTAAAAAGGAAGTAACTATCTTCCTGTTCTATTTATTAGGGTAGGAGATGTCAGTTTAAATAGGGTTTAGAACTATGAAATCAACAACACTAGGGATGAATGTGTTAGTCAGCTTTCCATCACCATGGAAGATCACCTGAGATAAATCAACTTAAAAGGAAGAAAGATTTATTTTGGCTCACAGTTATTTTATTTATTTTATTTTGGCTCATAGTGCTTCATGGTAGGATCATGTGGCAGAGGGGCTGCTTATCTCATAGCAGACAGGGAGAGAGAGAGAGAGAGAGAGAGAGAGAGAGAGAGAGAGAGAGAGAGAGAGAGAGAGAGAAGAGGGAAAGGGCCAGGGGCCCAATATCCCCTCCAAGGGAACACTCCCAGGGACCTTCCTTCAACTAAGCCCCACTGCTTCCAACACCTCTCAGTAGCACCACAGTCTGGGTACCTAGCTTTTAACACATGGGCCTTTGGGAGACATTTAATTCATATTCCGTGTATTAACAAGCTGTCCAAGTGACTGTGCTATACACAGAGATAATGAACTCACAAAAAAATAGGTGAAGATCTATGGCTCCCCAATAAGCCAATTCAATTTATCTACACTATTATTTCTTTCCTTTCTTTCTCTCTCTCTCTCTCTTTCTTTCTTTCTTTTTATGTGGTGCTGAGGATCGAACCCAGGACCTTGCACATGCCAGGCGAGCGCTCTACCGCTGAGCCACAACCTCAGCCCTACACTATTATTTCTAAATCTAGAAGACAAATCATGTGCCAAAAACATATTTAAGGTGAAAACCCAAATGAATTGAGATAGTCGATTAATTCAAAATTCCACAGCACCCATTTACAGAAAAAGATAATATAAGTGGCAGGTGGTCATAGAGGAACAGAGGCACAACTTCTTCTATTTATTGGGGTAGGTGATGTCAGTCAAAATAGATTTTAGAAATTCTTGGGCATTTATTTTTAAAGAAATACAGGTTTAGTATTCTTTATCCTAAATGCTTGGGAACTTGAGATTTCACAGTCTGGGGTTAGAACCAGAGGATGTGTATTTTTAATAAGTTCCTAGATGATGCTGAGGCTGCTGGTCCAAGGACCACACTTGAAGAACCATTCCTCTGAATTATTCTGTGAGCACCAATATTTGTGATACCTTTTTCCAGGAGATACAAATGCCATGAGATTTGACTTATACTCTAGAAGAACTTAAAACTAGTGGCAATTAGTTGACATGTGTGTATCAAAGTAGTACTTCACACATGTAATATATGAATTGTATATTTTGCATTATTTTAAAGGGGAAGTTGAGTCAGAGTTGTAGCTCAGTGGAAGAGTGCATGCCTAACATGTATGAGGCTCTGATCCCCTGCACCAAAAAAATCCTAAATACAAGTAAAGTGGGTGGTGACATGAAAGTTAGGGTTTTGAAAGATGAAGTAAAATCTTAGGGGTCAAGACTGGGGATGGACATTTCAGGCACATGGAGGAGCATAAATAAATGCATCCAGGGCCATGGATATAACATTAGCTTACATGGAAATCAGATTCATAAAGAAGAATAAAGGGCAAAACTAGGTGCTTTACCTGTCCAGGGTTACTTTCAGAATCAAGTGAGATTTGGGGGGCGGTTAAAAAAGGGCAAAGTCTGTGTGTGATCGAAAAGAAGACGAGAGTTAATAATATAAATTTAGAAAAATATACACAAAGTCTTTCACTGAAGTATTTTTACTCTCTCTTCTATTCCCTTTTCTAAATACATTGAGTGGCAGCGAATAAACTGGGTGTCCACAAACATGAGAATATTCCCTGGGTTGGCTTGAGAGACAACCTCATCGTGTGTATGGCTTAATGGCTGGCAGCATCATGCCACCAACCTGCCATCTGCCAATGGATTCAGGTCACAAACATTCATAGCTAAACCCTTTATGCCTGATCCCTTGCAAATGATGAAGTTATGGCTGAGGGTTGATGCCTCATTTCTTCACAGAATGTCTGGCTTGTCTTTATGGTTTAGATATTAGGTGTTCCTAAAAACTCATGCTTGAGACAAGGCAAGAGGGTTCAGAGGTGAAATGATTGGGTTATGAGAGCCTTAACTGGACCAGTACATTAATCCCCTGATAGGGATTAACTGAAGCTAGGTGCAGTGTGGCTGGAGGGGGTGGGTCACTGAGAGCATGCCTTTTGGGACATGTATTTTGTCTGTGGCGAGGGAAGTCTCTCTGGGTGCTTCCTGGTGTGATGATCTGAGCAGCTTCTCTTTGACACACTCTTCCACCATGATGTTCTGCCTCACCCCAAGCCCCACGGAATGGAGCCAGACATTTATGGACGAGGACCTCTGAAACCCTGAGCCCCCAAATAAACTTTTCCTCCTCTAATAGTTCTTTTCAGGTCTTTTTGGTCACAGCAGTGAAAAAGCTGACTAAAAAAGAACCTACTTATCCTGCACTAATCACATGGAAGAAGGAATGTTTGTTATCATGTTTTGGCAATAAAGAATATTAATATAACACAAAAATCCTGCAAAACATAGAAGTAACTGATATTTACGTCCTTCTCAAACACCTTGACTTGCATATCCAAGGTTGAGCTTGAGCAGCATCACCAATGCTAAAAGAGGCACATTTCTTCCACCTGTGACATTTTCAATGAAAAGATGCAGAAACTAAATACGTATAGTTCCTTAAGCCCAGTTCTGTTTAACTTGGCACAAGAAGTAAGCAAATACCTTTAGATACAGAGACACTGGAACATATTCAACCTCTGGTCTTATTAACCAGATGTCTGACCTTAGTCATTTCACTGAGCTATGAAATGACGATGGCTGAACTAGTGGAGAACTGAGATTCCCTCTTCAGACTTAATGCCTCCAGATCCAGCAGTCAACACCCCCTGATCTAATGGGGCAGCCTCTTTCTCAACTGTTTATCTGAAGTCTTTCCAACCAAATTCTTAACTACCTTAAGCTCTCTAAGAAAGATTGTGCCCTGTAGCTGTGACATATCTAGAGCTTAGCACAGAATCTGTAACATGGGAGGTACTTAATAAATATTTATTGAAGATCTTATATCCTTGACTAAATTTTTCAATCTTCTTGCTATTCACAATGGCAAATAATATGAACACACACACACACACACACACACACACACATATACACACACATTTTGTATCATGGTAAAATGTTCATAAAATAAATTTTACTATTTTAACTTTATTGTTTATTTATTTATCTATTTGGTTCTGAGGACCCAATGTAGGGACTTGCCTATGCTAAACACATGCTCTACCACCAAGGTACACCACCGGCTTCTATTTTAACCACTAAGTGTTCAACTCAAAGGCATGGACATGACACTGCTATGCAGTCCCTCCCACCATCTATCTTCCCAACTGAAATTTTCTTTCTTCTGAAACGAAAATTCCATAACCATGAGGCAACAATTCTATATTCCCTCCTCTTCCCAGCCCCTGGCAATTACCATTGTACTCTCTGTTCTATGAATTCACTACTCTAGTGGTTCATGGAGATGGAATTGAGAGACGTGGAAAATGTCACGCCTTTCCCCGGCTTCCCTAAGAGGGAACATTCTAACCTTCTCGTCATTCTGATTTTATAGTCTACAGCCAATGGAGGCACTGTGTATATACTTTTGATTATTCTTCTTCCCCCTCCACCTCCCCCTCCCCCTCCCCCTCTTCTTCTTCCCCTACCACCTCTCCTTTTTTTTTTTTTTTTTTTTTTTTTGGTACTAAGGATTGAATCCAGGGATGCTTCTGTCACTGAGCTACATTCCCAACTCTTTTTATATTTTATTTTGAGACACAGTCTCACTAAATTGCCTAGGACCTCACTTAGTTGCTGAGGCTGGCCTTGAACAAAGTCACATTGGGGACTGGGGATGAGGCCCTGGGTTCAATCCCCCCCCCCCCCCAAAAAAAAGTTACATTACAAATAATTAATGTTTTCATGCCCAGGTAGATACCTAGAATTTTTCTTTCAGTGTATGTCACACTGTAACAAGTATATGTGGCAACTTTCCTGCCGAAGATACTAACTACAACTTGAGAGGAAACCAAATTTAATTCTTTTTTTTTTTTTTTTTAAAGATAGAGGGGGAGAGAGAGAGAGAGAGAGAGAGAGAGAGAGAGAGAGAGAGAGAGAGAGAGAGAGAATTTTTAATATTTATTTTTTAGTTCTCGGCGGACACAACATCTTTGTTGGTATGTGGTGCTGAGGATCGAACCCGGGCCGCACGCATGCCAGGCGAGCGCGCTACCGCTTGAGCCACATCCCCAGCCCCCAAATTTAATTCTTTTCAAGACTCAATACTCATCAATAAAATGAAGGGAGAACTTTAAAAAAAAACATTACCTCATTCACAATTCCAAACAGCAAATACTCCCCACCTCACCCCCGACAAAAAAACCCCATAGTTCTCAGAATATGAAATTTGGTTTGCTTTTAGAGTTTCCTAAATAATAACAGTGAGCATTGCTAATAAGTATAACCATATTAAATATGTCACGTTCCTTACATTTACCGCTCTCTACCCCTCATGCCCCAGGAAGTTCCTCTGTAACTTGGCAAAACTTCAAAAGGAACTTGCTATAGCCTCAGAGCTTCACTTCGCTGTTACAGATTCTAAAAGAGAAGAACTTAGCCGTTTTCAAGGCTGGGTTGGCTCTGACTATTGTTTCTGAGGGTATGAAGCCTGCAGCTTCCCCTCTTTCCTTCCAGAAGATGAGCTTGTTTCTGCTCTGCACTGGCCTGAGGACAACAAGGTCCATGCTATAAAGAAGGTAAAGGCACAGACATACCACTATCTGCTCTCAAGGACAGGACAAACAGATTCATCTAAAGGCCACCCAAACCAAAAGTAGAGACAAGTATGAGACAATACAGGCAGCTTGCAATTGCTGTTTCAAAGAAATAAGATTTAACTCATGCTTTTATGAGTACATGTAAAAGAATAATAATTTGGGTAAACAGATTAAATAGGCCATTTAAAATCTACTGCCTTAGGTCAATGCACCTGTCAACTGCCTAGCTTGACCCTCTGACCACTTGTTTCATGCTCCAAACCCCTAAGGCTCTATGAATAGTTTTTTAATGCATACCAAGTCAACATTCCTTGGGCCACGTCTCAAGGAATAATAATTTGGAATAGGCAAATATATCGATCTATGATTTTTATGAGATGTTACACCTCACCTTCTATGGTTTACTTTCTAAGGCAGCCTATAATGTATGTGACAGAAGAACTGTTACAAAGAATAATGGGGCTTACTCGGAGAATCCAGTGCAAAATCTGTTTCTAAGCTTAACAGCAAGAGGCAAATTAACATTCCTTCCAAATTCTGTTTCACATGAAAACAAATTCATCTCATTCCCAGTTAAGTCTTTGTGGGAACATATTTCAAAATTGATCTCAATTTGGATTCATCTCCACATTCAGGGGGTAAACATCACTACTCTTCTCTCTCTCTCTCTCTCTCTCTCTCTCTCTCTCTCTCTCTTTTTAATGAACCTTGAAGGCAGCTGCTTGTGAAAAATAGAATAACCAGCCCTCCCTACCATCCAAAATCATTGGTTGTTCCCAAGACTCTACAAAAAATCAGGACACATCTGCTGTAGGGTTCCATGCCAGGATGCAGCCACTACCGTGGTCTGACTTCCCTCCCCAGTCATTTTTGCTATGGTTTCTAATTTGATTTTGTTTCAAATTACAGGGCCACACATTAAGAGTTGGTGAGTTGAGAAAATAACTTTAGAATGGCACTGTATCATCACAAGATCAGCAGAAGTGGGTGTGGGAGACCCTGCCTCTGGCTTTGTCCACCTGGTAGAGTCTCTCTCTCTCTCTCTCTCTCTCTCTCTCTCTCTCTCACACACACACACACACACACACACACACACACACACACACACATGCACGCACATAAGGGATTGGAACAAAATAGACAAAAACTATTGAGGTGTCACAGTCCTCACAGTTTAAAAAGAAGTTCACAAGGAGATTCTCTGGAATCTCACTAAAACTTGGAGTAAAAGATGACAGTGCGCTATGTCAATTCTCCTGCTATTTCCAAATAGTCACCCTACTGAATGGGGGACCCAGGGTAGAATGATATCCTAGAGAATACCTGTTCTGGTAGTTGCAGTGCTGTTTACACTTCATTAATAATTATAATAGCAATATTCCCAAAATTATTTTACAGATCCAGTGTAATCCCTAACTCTCCTCAACTCGAGGAGAAAAAATACCTTAAAATTCAGACAGAAGTTCCAGATGCTCTTGTTTGTCAAAGTAATCTTGAAAAAGAAGGTGGAAAACGTAGCGGACTCATATTTGCTGATTTCAAAACTTACTACAAAGCTACAGTAACCAAAATAGCAGGGTAATACAATAAGAATAGGCACATAGATCAAAAGAATAGATTTGAAAGTAAGGAAACCTGTGGATGAATGAATTTGGCCAAAAGTGCAAACTTCATTCCATGGGGAAAGAATAGACTTTTTCAACAAATAGTTTTGGGACACGGACATCCAGATGAAAAAGAATAAAGTTGGACCCCACACCTCACACCATATACAGAAATTTACTCCAAATGAATCAAAGGCTTAACTGGAATAGCTAAAACTATACAACTGTTAGGAGGAAATAGAGGCATGGATTTCTGTGACCTTAGATCAAGCAATGGTTTCTTCTATCTAATTCCAAAGCAATAGCAACAAAACAAAGAGTTGATCAACTTAACTTCATAACAATTTTAAAAATTTGCATGTCAAAAGGATACCACTAAGAAAGAGAAAAGGTAATCGACAGAATGGGTAAAATATTTGCAAACTGTATTTGATAAAAGTTTAGTATCTAAAATATATAAAGAACTCTTGCAGCTCAACAATAAGAAGGCAAACAACCCAATTAATAAAGGGGCAAAGAATCTGAATGGTCATCACTTATTTGGATGGAATAAAATGACCCACAGCGAGCCACCCAAATGGTATGAGGAGGAAAAACACTGTTGATGTTTAATTCATTTAATAACTGCCAATGTCATTTGGAGCACAATTAACAAGATCAATATGCTATACTGAATTATGTATATTAAGTCAGTAATTTGTCTAGCAGAATGGTAGATGACATAGACAGTTTTTTTAAAAAAGACAAATCTTTTTGACATTCTTTCTTTCCAGAAAGTGTACTCCTTTTAAGTTTTGCTAAAAAGGATTGACTCCTGGGGCTGGGATTGTGGCTCAGCGGTAGAGCACTCCGCTAGCATGGGTGGGACCCGAGTTTGATTCTCAGCACCACATAAAAATAAAGGCGTTGTGTCCATCTATGCCTAATAAATAAATAAATTAATTAAAAAAAAAAAGGATTGACTCCTTCTTCCTTCCTTTATTTCTTCTCTCTTTTGGTACTGAGGATTGAACCCAAGGCCTTACTCATGCTAGCCAAGCATTCTACCACTGAGCTACGTCTCCAGCTTTAGCACTGACTTGTTCTTTAAGATTTTTTTTTTTTGCCAGAATGGAAAACTACAAAAATTATTTAAGAAAACTGATATGTTGCTTGTCAACTTTTAAACATATATGCTATATTTATAGATGCCATATTAAAATTCCTAAGTTAGAAAAAAAGAGTGCTCTTACATAATATTGTATCTAAAATAGGCAGAGAGAACTAAGTGCTACTACCACTGAGCTACAATCCCACCCCCGTATCCCCCCATTTCAAAGACTGAAATGCTTCAGATGTAGGTTCGTTCACTTGACATGCATTTTCATTTATAAAATGAGTGGTTCTACCTTGGAGGAGTAACTAGCTTGCTCAGAGCTAGGTACTGCTATTCAGTTAATGATACTGGGGAAAATACAACAAAGGCTCTGAGACTAAAATAAAACCAATCAGGAAACATGCCTGTGGTTGCTTTGATACAAATAAATGTGATTTCCAAATGCTAAGTCAGCTGTAAAATCTACATACATTTAGAAGTCACCTGTTATAAAAAACAAAGAATGAGAACAGAATAAATCAGCCAGGTGGGGTGGCACACACCTTTAATCCCAGCAAGTGGGGAGGCTGAAGCAAGAGGATCACAGTTGGAGATCAGCCTCAGCAATTTAGTGAGACTGTCTCAAAATAAAAAGGGCTGGGTATGCAGCTCAATAGTAGAGCAGCACCCCTGGGTCCCTCCCACCCCCCACCCATATCAAACAAAAAACAAAAACAACAATAGAATTAAGTCAATTCCTCTCTTACTTTACGACTTCAAGAAATTCATTTCTTGATTTTTTTTTTTTTTTGTTTTTTTGTTACTAGGGATTGAACCCAGGGATGCTTAACCACTCAGCCACATCTCCAGCAATTTTTATTTTTTATTTTGAGACAGGGTCTCTCTAAGTTGCTGAGGGTCTCACTAGATTGCTGAGGCTGGCTTTGAACTTACAATCTTCTTGCCTCAGCCTCCCAAATTGCTGGGACTACAGGTGTGTGCCACCATGCCTGGCTTCTTGATAGGTTCTTTATTGACTAACGATTACACATTAGGATACTTACAATTATCAGTAGAATTTAAATGTTCTATTTTCTTGGACTGGGAAGTCCTGTCAATATTCTATGTTAAGCCTAGTCTAGTTTAGATTCATTAGACCTCCAAATAGATAGGTTTATTAAGGATAGAGAATGGACACACTGTTTTTGAAATAAGTATGCTGCATTTTTCCTGATGAGTGGAAAATTTTATCAAGAGGCCACAGTAAAACTGTAATAAAAAAAAATAAGCATATCTCATTAGAGAGAGTTTCTTGATTCCCTGCCACATCTCTCAATACCAATCCCATTAACTATGGATTTGTTTAGCTGGAGAGCCTTTCTGCATCTGGCTTATAATAATTCATGTTTTTATTAATTTTGAATGCTAAGAGAAAAAAATAAAACCAGGGTATGAAACAATTGTGTCTTCCTTCCCCTTTCCTTCCTACTGCCTATCTCATAAATTGGTCATTATAGCATTCTGTAAAAACAGCCGTCTCTGAATTGAGAGCTACAATACTTTTAGCCTTGAGGTAGCTGCAAAATGAAGCACTTTGATAAACCACATCAGCGCCAACAAAAAGAGAAGAACAGAACCCATTTTGCATCGATGTAAGGAAGATTACAAAGGGTGAAAAAATCCAGTCATTTTTAAACAACACAAAGATTGAGCTGAACAAGAGTACAGAGGAAGGCATTTTTCCGCCTTTTTGAAGGGTTAAAAGATGATTCAAGCAGAATATAGGCATTAGTGGGGGCCATGTTTTCATTAAAATAATGATTTTATCATTTGTTGAATGAAAAAATAAAGTCCTGAACAACTATTTAAAATACATGAGGGAATTTCTCCCCTCTATAAGCAGCGCCTACAGCCTTTCTTAGCAGGAAAGCTTCATAATTTTTATGCAAATAATCATTTCTTCTTCTTCTTTTTTTTTTTTTTTAAAAGGAAAACATCAAGTAAAAAAAGGAGCCTGGAAACCTACAGATAATAATTCAAACAAAATTAACAAAAAATTTAAATAATAAAAGTTTAACCACTTTATGAAAAAAACAAATAGAGCAGTTTGAAAATTCACAGGGTAGTCAAATCAGACAACATAATTAATAATTGAGCTATAAGGTATGGGAACTGGGGAGATGACCAAATAGCACAGAGTCATAGTACAATATAGGGCCGTGTTGTGGAATGTTATTAATAACAGTCTTTGGAACTCTACTTTATTCTCTGATATCTCTGCCAACCGCATGCATGCTGTTGGCTTGATCAATTACCACAGCTCTGGAGAACACCGTGGCTGAGCAGAGATTTGTTTTGTTCCAAGACTTATGCTGGCTGCTGAGGAAGGAGGAGCACCGACCTTGCAGCCTGGGGCTTTGCCTCATCCTTATGGCTACAATTATTAACACCTACAAAGTACCAGGATCCCTGCTGAATCCTGAGACAGATGACCAAGGCATGGATGGCCCACAAGAGCTCCCGGAATGGAAGATTCCCAGGTGGAAATAGAAACCAGCATGGAATTCAGTACAGCAATAGAGGTGGTTACCCAGTGCTCTGGACACTGAGGTTATAAATTCAACCTTGGAGGCAACAACAGGTAGCAGAGAGAATGTGAACTTGAGATTCTGAGAGACCCCAGCCTCTCAGTCCCACTTTCATCCTGTACTACTTGTGTGGACAAGTTAGTGGCCCCTCTGAGGTTCAGCTTCTTCAACTGCAAACAGGATATGATCACTGAATTCCCCAGGGTTGTCATCTGTCCATGTGTTACATCTATGTGATGTACAAGAAAGCCCTGCTTCAGGGGGGACACAGCCCAGTGCCAGCGGGCTTGGCTCTGTGAGAGGGGTGTACAATGGCTGTCAGTCCTGACTCTTTCCCTAAATCTAAACATGATGGTCCTTCATGGTGAACTTTCATCAAGAACCTGGGCCACTGACATCCCAGACACTTACTAGTTCACTATCTGGCTATCACCAAATGCCAGCATTTTCCCTTTCATTCTTGTGCAAATTTCATAAGTGTTTACAGGAGCATAAACGTTTCCGTTGAATCTTGAAAGATGCAACTTTTTAATCAAGGAAGCTTCATGTGCAGCAGTCATTTCTATTTCAGCAGGGAATCTGGCTGAAGAGGAAGAATTTGAATGGGAAGGGGCCCAGAGAAGGGGCAGTGTGACCGGCTGGAGTCCATGAAAACGATGAGGACAGGAACTGATCTAAGGTAGTGGGTGTGTAGAGCAAGGATTTCATGTTGAAACTGCAGGAATAGAAGGTAAAAGACAGAGGACTCGGGGTTGTAGAAACCATGGGCGAGAGAGTGGAAGCCTTCGTGGATAATGTTAGGCCAGATGGGGAGAACCCACAACAACAGAGGGTGTAAGCAAGTCATATGGAGTTCTCTCCTCTGCACAATGACTGGAGTTGTGAAGGCATGTGAGCTTCTGATGGCCAGGAAGGTGGCACTTGGACTTGGAAGACAGGCTATTTGTTGCTAGAACTATGGACCTGGGATTTACTGGAGTTATCAGGAAAGTAGGATTAGCAGATGGGATGTCTCAGCGAAGCACAATGGGTTAAAAAGAGGCTGGGGCAAGAATTCACGAGCATGATTTTAACCATGTGCTCTAGTCATGATTTATTTATTTATTCTCACAAATTTGATTCCAATTCCCACCTCCAACCACAGCCTTCTCTCTTTCTGGCATAGGTATTTTCTTCCTTTGATTTTCACCAAAGGAGAAATCTAACTGGGAGCATCATTCACGGAAGTAGATAGACCTAGTCACTACAGAAACAGATCCTGGAAGTTACTCAGACAAGTGAAGCCCCTTGGTCCAGAAACCACCTGATGCCATTAGTTAATTCAAGTACTGTTAAGTCTCTCTACTTGACTGACTGCAATAACCATCCTAATTGCCTCTGTTTATAAGCACCAACTTCTATACAAAAGGCATGCAATTGAGGTACTCTCACATCATGTTCTTTTGCCAGCAGCTCTGAAATTTTTAGTATCCTCCTTATTTGTACTGAATTGACTAAATCTAAAGCTTGATTATGAGAGAAATGGTAGAAAACACCAACTAGACTGATGACAAAGCATGAAATTAGAGACTGTAACAAACAGTTTAAGATGTAAACTAGAAGACATCTATGAATGAAGATCTTATTTAGAAAGGATGCAAAAAAACAAACAAACAAACAAAAACCCACCAAAATTTGTATGACAGAGAATTAACATACCCAAAAGTAGAGAGTAAGATTAGGAACTCCCAAATACCACTCAGCACAAACAGTTACCACCCCCCCCCCAATCTTGTTTCATCTAAATCCTAGTTGAGAGTGCATTCTTTTAAAATATTCCTTCAAATAAAGAAAGACAGAGTCAACTGAGGTCAACTCAAAAAAGCTATTCTCCCCCAAAGAGTTCTCTTTCTTAGCTTTGGTATTAGAAGCTCAAAGGGTGCACAGGTCTAATTAATAGAAGTTCATTACTGCAAGCTTCTCTTTCTATAGGAAATAGCCATTACAAATGAAAGCACACAGGATTCCAAATTAAATATTAGAGAGGGGGGGGGAGGGAGGAGAGAGAGGGGGAATATTATCTTTCAGGATTTGGTGACCTGTAGGTTTAGAATGAAACAAATATTTTAAAAATAATTTATTCTTGATCCTATTTAATAGCAGGGCCTCTTTCTTTCTTTGAAGAAAAGAAGAAAAAACCCTCCATGATTCTACTTATCACTGAGATTTGAGGTTTACGGGGTTGCCCTATTCTTGGGCATTCTGCAACACTCCAGATTCTGAATCACCATCTGTTCCATGGAAATGTGATTCATTGGTGGCTCATGTTGTTCAGTAGCGTGTTGTCAAATGGCCAGTTCTAATATTTTAATTAGAAAGACCCACACATAATTACAGGTGCAAGTGGAGTAGGTCATCCATTTTCTAGATCTTTGTAATGGCTTATTCCTCTCTAGTCTGTTATCATCGACACCACCTTCAATTGAAGTCACACATGAAAAGAGGCTTGAGACAATCATACGGTAGAAGTATATGCACCTAGAAGATTTTGGCTTCAGTTCATTAAGAATGTGATGAATTATTTGATTATTTGTCCCTTATCAAACTTTGCAGAGGAATTTCTTACATTTTATATATAGTATTTTAAAAGTTTCCTTTCTGATTTCTGTCCTACAAGTCTATCAAAAAACAATATCCATTTCTTAAAGAAACTTAACAGAGTGAAAAATAAATTGGAAATTTGTGTTCTCAATTCAAGGGACAGACTGAAAACTCCATCGACTCGTGCTTGTAAGATCTTGCTCAATGCTAAGTTCCCCCTTTTGAACAGAGACTTAGAGGACACATTACAAGGTCTCTTTTGCAAGCGTGTAGCCTTAAGTGCATTTGATCCATCCACTAACACGTAGTATTGAACAGACCTGACATGTACCAAATACTTGACAGTTATACAAATAACATTTACAGGGCAGTTGTAAGTTAGAAAAGAAAAAGTAGAATAGTATTGGCATAAAATACAAAAAGCAAGCCAACTGCGATCTTGAGCAGGGACTTCACAGTAGAAATTATTGTAGTGAACATATTCATCCACAGCAACATGGGTGTCCTAATTTCAGATGATAATCTGTACCTATTTTTCAAACTCAGTTAACAAGGAGCAGGATTCTTTCTGGAAAAGGATACGCCAGAAACATACTGCCTATTTGCTGATTATCTATGCACCAAATCTCTAGTACACATACATTTGAAAGATTTACCACCAGAATTATCACTCTTGTGTGTTTGTGAGATACTGGCATTTTGGAGATTTTTGGAACATCATGTTATGCAATATACTTTGTTCCCTTTCCAAGAAAAAAACCAGAAATGGGAGAACTTATTCATGTGAAATACTAAACGTGTTATCAGGAAAACTAGGGACAAAAAAGACAGTGGGCACACAATGCTAACTTCCTGGGTTTGATAACATACCAACTACAGTTATGTAAGATGTCATCCCTGCGGAAACTGGGTAACAGATGCATGGACCTTCTCTATTATTTTTCCAACTCCTGATAGTATCATTATTTCAAAGTAAATTTAATAGTCCATGACCTTTTAAGTCCAAACAACAATGTGGTTTAAAGAACACTTGTGGTATTTTTGTCCATCAAAGAGAATTGTGATTTATTGAATATAACAATAACCTCAAGGTCAGAATGTCACAATTTTGTGTTTTAGCTGTGCTACTTCAGATGCGTGGGACCTGAGAAGTAAGTTACTTAGACTGTAAGTCAGAGTGTTTTCATTTGTAAAACGGGGCTGCTATGTTACTCATAATGTTAGGGTGACAAAGGAAGTTTTTTTTTTTTTTTCCTTAATTGTAAAACAGCAAAGTTTAGTTAGGAGATAGTCACAAGATTGAATAAATTAGAAAATAATTGCTGACAAGTATACTTCAATAAAAGTGGCTGATAGCTACACAAGTCTCTCATAGGTTAAGTTATATTCCTCCAATATCACACATGTGGAGAGTTAAGAAGTGGTACAGCAGTTGCAAAAGTGAGAAAGAACTCTAAGAGCTTCGTGGTAAAAGGCAATCAGCTCTTTTAACTTCCATGTACTCAAACACTGGTTCCTGATATGGAAGAACTCACTTCCCTGACTTCTTCTCCGGGGGAAGAGGTGTTTACATGCATGGGATCAGAAGAACAGCTCACTTACCAACTTCATCCTGAATCTCCTCAGCTACTGCAGGTACATTGTAGAGCAGGGACAGAGACTGATTCATGCGCTCATAGATTACTCGGAGGTGTGTCATAACCTGCATCGAAGGGTGACAAGACCAGGTGAACAATCTCTGGGATGGGGATGGTTATTTTCTTTATCAAGCCTTGCAGACAGATACAAACTTCCAAAACAAAACTAAGCAATGTGGCTGGAATATTTAAATAAAAGGGTATTTTTGCTTTTTTTTCCTCCCATTTTTTTTTTTGGTTGTTGTTGTTTTTTTTGTTCTCTAATATTTTAGCTTAGTTTGAAGACTTATCTTTAAATTTACCAGCATTTTGTATGCTTGGAAGAGTCGATTAAAAAGACCACCTGTGCCAACTCTGATTTCTAAGACTGAGGCTTCCTAAATAGCTTCTGATTTCCTAAATTTATTTCTTTACAATTTCCTAATAGATGAGAACATTTCAGTGTGTTTGGACATTTCGTGCTAAATATAGATAGTTTAAAATTATTCCATTTAAGGAAAACAGAAAATGTCAGACTTCCAGAGATAGATCCCCATTTTGAGTCTTTGGGAAGGAGGGAATATGAAACATTACGGGGCTTCATTCAAGCTCACATTTAATCCAAACCTTGTAGTTGCAATGAAGTTTACGATTGCCTGCCACGATTGAGTTGAGCCACTAGGACAGGATTTAGTTTCTTTTTTTTTAAATTTTCTTCATTTTAGTGGTCAGTTTTAAATGGTTCATGTTAAATGGTATCAGTGGCAGTGGAATACCTAAGATTTTTATATTCCTAATTATTTGCAAGATGTCAAACCACATACTCGTCCCTGATTAACTTTTACAATTTACCAGGCCTTAAAGAGGTCTTGACATTGAATCATAGACCATAAGGAAATACCTGAAGATTGTACGGCCACACCCAAGAAACCAGAACTCCGGACTGTCAGAGCTACAGATGATTCCCATGAGAAGGGCTTACCTGGGACCGGATCTGAGCAGCTTTCTTGGGATCCACCATGCGCACATGCTCGAAATGCTTTAGGGTGTGCTGTCTGTCTTTCTGCTCGGCACGGACGTACTTCTTCAGCATGGTGAACACGTGACGAGGCTATTTGGGGGGGGGGAAATAAGAAAAATGTTTTCAACTTTGTGCACAATATTATTTCTTTCACTGGCTTTTGGGTCAGAGGTCCCACTAATTCATCCCATGAAGGAATTTTCTTTTCTAAACACTTCTCCCAGTCCTTTATTGATGAGTAATTATTAATTAATTATTAATTATTAATTAATTACTTTGGTCAGTTGTCATTTCTATAAGAGCATTTAGCATTTTCAACACACATGATGACTGACTGCCTTAATCAACATTTTCTTTTCAAGTGTGCCTGTTCTTCTACAGAAGGAGAACAGATTTTGGATGTGTCAGGTTTCAGTGAGGTCCCTCTCTTTTCCCACTCAAATATTCAGGGGTATATATAAGACGCATTCCTATTTGCACAGTGCTAAGAATAGACGTAATGCTGCGCACACACACACACACACACACACACACACACACACACAAAATCCCAGCATCAGCAAAGTAAGAAAAACAATAGGCAATCTAACCACTACTCATTTGCGAGCCAAGGAATACCTGATAAGCTCTAAGAGACCTGGTAGTTTTTCAAGAGAAAGACCATTATTAAACTGTAGTTATTTTACTTTGAAATTTAATTAAGTTCTTGTTAAGCCATTAGAGTCTAATTCTTCCAACAACAATTAAGTTTCTTCTTAAGTGCTTCAATTTTTTTTTTTGTAAATTGATTCCATTTCATTCTTATTCCAGTTTTACACAAAAACATCCATCCTAATTAAAAACAAAAGGGCAGAGGTTCCTTTGTCTTCAACAATTCTTCCATTGCTTTGTGCATTCTATGTTGTGATTTTATAAAATGATTTGCTCAGACACAAATTTCTTCTTCATTAAAAAAAAATCACCTGTGAAAATTCATGACAGGAATAGAACTGGGGCCATCTGAGCAAACTAGTGATGATTAACTGATGTGTCATGGGCATCTGGGAAAGCTGGAAGGTACTGAATTTACTCCCAGAGATGGTGGGTAGCCTACAGTGCTTTTCTTGTGTTACCCATATTCTATGGGATAGGCCTGTCCTTCCCTGTTAACTTGAGTCTTCTTCTTGTCATCCCAGGTAGAATTTGGTGCCCTTTCTCTGTGCCACAGAGAAAGGGCACCAAATTTGCACAGTATTTCAAGAAATACTGTGCAAATCTCCACTGTTGCATTTAGTATAATCTGTTAAATTTGTGATGCTTCTGGCTGCCTTCTTCAATGTGAGATCCATGGGGCCAGATGGGATCTCACTCTTTTGCTCTACTGGGAACCCCGAGCATCAGTGCCAACCCAGAAGGTGCTCTGTACTTGCCTGTTCATGCCTGACACAGAGGCCTTGTGCCTATACTTAAGAAAACAAATACACACATTTAATAGGAACAAAATAAATCTGTGCTCATCTGCCTGATTTATTCCTTGTTTTCCTGGAAGAAATGTGACTATCCTGAATTCCAAGACAGACAGACATCACAGATTGAAATACAGTTTTTGGCAGAATATCATTACAATTCTCATATGTACTGTGAAATATGGTTGAATCCACAAATGGAGAATGACCTTTCAAATATCAGAAGAAATGTAGAAAAAAGAAATAATCGATAAGCTATTTTTTTTTTATTTTTTTTAAATTTTTTTTTTATTGGTCGTTCATAACATTACATAGTTCTTAATCGATAAGCTATTTTTATAAAATATATATTTGAACGACGATAGGGTTATACAAGCTAACTAAACAAATCCTTGAAACATCAAAGTTAAAGGCTGACTATTTTGGACTGTGTGGGCTATTGTATATACAGGATTGTACTATCAAGATACTACATAACCTTGATGCTGGCTTGTTTTCAACCATCAAGGCTTTAAAAAAAATCCCTCTAGTCCTATTGTGATTCTACTTTCAAGGTTGGAGACAGAAAGGGCTACACTAATTGCTTTTATCCATGCTATTCCTGTCTGTCCTCACAGATGCAGCTGACCAGCATATTGTGCTTCCTCAAGATGTTCTATTCCATTTTTTCTCTCTGGAAAAAAAGATGTATTACTTTGTAGAAAATGAATTTTTTTCTTTTATGAGTTCAAATATGAAAAAGCACTTAAATTAAAATGTAAGGATTGTTTTTCAATGTCACTATTTCCCCCTTCGAGTTAGCCACCTATGAATGTTTCCACAAGGCATTTTTTTTTCCTGAAATTATTATTACCAACAAGCCAGTGCCCCAGACTGGCCTTGGTGTTGTTATTATCATCTCAGTTTGCAGAATGGGGAGTGGTCATTTGTGTTAACATTTGGTCTCCCCTTTATCTTCTTCTATCAGCACAAACAGCACACGCTCTCATTTGCTAATTATTAATGTTACAATATCTCTTTCTTTTTTTTTTTTTTTGGTGGGGAAAATTGAACCAGGAGTGCTCTACCATTGAGCTATACCCCAGCTCTTTTTATTTTTTACTTAGAGATAGGGTTCTCACTAAATTGCCCAGCTGGCTTAGCACTTGAGATCCTCTTGCCTCAGCCTCTGGAGTCTCTGTGATTATAGGTGTGTGCCACGGTGCCCAGTGTAGACATGAGTACCCTTCAGAGAGGAAGCACTTGAAGATGAAAAACACTGTGTGTCAGTTACCCAACATAATGCTTGGTCCACCCCAGGTATTCAATACGTACTTCTTCTATTCAGTCCTTGGCTCCAACCCCTTCTCCCTTTTTTTTCTAAGTAAAACAGTTCAATATTTGTTGACTGTCTCTGAAGGGGACAGTGTTTGAACTGGTGTGTGCATGGCAACTCATTCCAGCTTTGTGACAGAGAGCTGCTTTCTCTACCTTACAGATGAGGCGTGAAGACCTAATGGGCTGAGGCTGAGGTTACACAGGCTACAGGCTAGCCCATGGGGACACAGCTGGTCAGTGCTCTAGCAGGAATAGGCCAGACCAGCTGTCCAGGCCCCTTTCTCTGACCACTATGTGATCTTCCTTTCAACAAGACTCTGCCATGGACCAAGCGAAAGATACTTCACAAATTAACTCACAGACTTGACAAAGAAATTTCTGGATGGTTAGGAAAGAGTGCATTCCAAAAGTCCTTGCCTGACTTTCTAGTTCTTATAAGCCCACAGACAGAAGTCCCGCCCCACCTTATCCACAGACCCCAGTGGATGCCTGAAACCTCAACTAGTATTAGACCCTAATGTAGTCTATGTTTTTTCCGATCATACAATCTATGATAAAGTTTAGTTATAAATTAGTTATGGTAAGAGATTAACAATAGTTAATAATAAAATAAAAGGTATTTAAAACTTATGAAGTTTATTTCTGGAATTTTCCATTTAATATTTTTCAGACCAAAGTTGATTCAGGTTACTGAAATCACAGAAAAAAGTAACCATGCAAAGGATTATAGTAATACTCTTTTGGAACACACTGATATCAGCTCTTTTAATTGTGCTGAAGTGTCAGATTTAGCTTGTTCAATCTCTCATTTTCTGTTCTCGGTTTTTGGCACTTGGCTATTCTTTAGCAAATGCATCAGAAGTGGGGTGTAGAGGCATAGGACTGTCCTCCGTTAATCTGATTAGAGGATTACTAGAAAATGATTCAAGGTATTAGTTAAAAGTTATGCTTTTGTGACACTCAAGGGTTCTAGTGCTAAATTCATCCTTATCTTCTTAATAGAAGACAGATAATTAAATGGTGAATGTGCTCACTTGTTTTCAATTGCTTATCTCACTTAATGCTGCCATTTCTTTATATGCTTCAGAAATATATTACTAACTTTCTCTCCAAAAATCCCCAGAGCTTGATAATGAAGCAGTAGCATATCAGGCTATGAGGATCCCCCAGGCCTCAGCTCCTGCATGATAATGAGCCCTGTGAGCCCAGACTAAGCTCTGACCTCACCATGTGCATGTGAGCACAGAGACACACTGTGTGTCTAACTACACAAATACAAGCTTTTTCTTCCTATGCCTACCTGACAATAAACAAAGGCTGGGGACAATAATTCAGGAAGACTTTTGAACACCTCTCAAGAAATGCATTGCAGGATTTGGATTGGTTGCTTTGACCACGTAAACATATTTATTTCTAGGAATCATGCTTTGAAATGAAAAACAAAAAACAAAAAACAAACCAAAAAAACTGGATTAGCTCGTATGTTGGATAAATCAAACTAAATGAAATAGTGGTTAATCCTGCACCTCAAAAATGAACAAAGTTTTTAGTTAAGGAACAGGTTAACATGTTCCTGTACTTCTATATTTTCATTTACTTTAGGTTAAAAAAAGAAGGTGGGGAGCTCTGCTTTAGGTATGTGATTCATGCATCTTTCATTCAAATAAAGAAATCATTGCCCACATTTTTGGCTATAAAAGAGAATTCCTCAAGGTGTAAAACTGGTTATTTCTAGAGCTATGTCATGTAACTCAGAAAAATGGAATCTTGATTGTCTAGGGAGGTTTATTTTATTATGTTAAGATGAAGATGAATTTTGTTAATTTTAATTAAAAAGAAGAAACATTCAGACAGGAATGGTAGAAAAACATACCTGATATCTCTACAAGAACACTTGGTATATCTAAAGAATATAGAAAGAAATTCTAAAGAAACTGTTATTATTGTTAGCACTGCCATATCACTTATATTTAAGATTGAATTATTCATGATTAGAAAGACAACATAATTTGGTGGCTCAGGGTGCTAATAACATAGTTCAAGAAACATTTTTAACCTGTATGCATATAATTTAAATTACTCTCAAGGCTTTAAATTTTCTGTAACTAATATTTTTTTTCTGGAAAATTTCTCTTATTTCATAGTTATGATATTTTATATATCAATACTACAATTTGGTTACATTAGAATTGGATGGTCAATCTAAACTTTATAGTAAAGAACAAAGAAAATTCAAAATCTGCTTACCAGGGACTAAATAAATGTATCAAATCCTTTGTATTATCACTATCTTTCCAAGAGTATTTAGCTCATAATCACATTGTAACTCTTTGAGACAGATTTGGCACTTTTCAATTTGTACTAAAGTTCACCATGGTATCACGCTGCCTTTAAAATATCATTCAAAAAGAATTTCTTAAAGGATTAAGAAAAGTTATTCCTAAAATGGATTAGGCATCATTTACAATAAAAGAAAACAGGAAAAGAACCTGAAAATAGGAGATTCACATTTTGAGACGAGAACCATTTTCCTCTTTGGGAAAAAAAGTGTAACACATTTTGATCTTCCGACACTGGAACAATTTGGCTGCTAATAAATCTTTGTTAATTAAATTAATGAAAGACCTAGAGCTAAATATAACTTCAGAAGTAGTTCCAGTAGTATAGAATATCCTTCATGGTATCTTATTTGTGAAAATAAGCATCTCTCTGATCAGAAGAGCAGCGTTCTCAGTTTTCACAGAACTAACTAAAATTACAAACCCATTTGATTTATCTACCCAGTGGGCCAGGTGTTTGAGGAAGTCATTTTTACTGGGAAATGTTTCCAGAAAATACTTAGTAGAGTCTACAGCATATCCAAAACCTCTCTCAAGAAGAAGATTCATTTCACTGGTTCCAAAAGAGAATTCTTTGTTGTCTCAAGTTTTGATAGCAAGTTGATTTTGGTAATTTTGAAGGAAATTCCATGGCCTTTCCTTTTAAGAGGTAATATTTAAAATTAAAAGGTATTTTTAAAACTACATTCCTTACTTCTCAGATTGTCTTTTCCATCTATTTCTTTCACTCAGTTGCTTAAGTTTGGTGTCCCTGGATGTGGAACAAATAACAAATATTAGACTGATGGAGGATGAATAGGGCTACTCAGTGCCAATCATGTCTGAATATGTAGCTTTTTATTCGACCATCCACATGGGAAGCACATTAAAACATGACTATTCATAGGCCCTACTGTCCCACCCTGTAGCTTTATGCTTGCTCTAGAAACCTGGCATCTTACCATAATAGACACTTCTGCCCTAAACCATTTCCTGATGGGACTGAATGAACAGTCAAGAGTTTTTAACAGCCCTGGGTGTAGTGCTGCCAAGAAGAAGGAAGCAAATGACTCACTTTATGGGGGGACCCTAACCTTTGCAGGTCACAAGGGACTTATTCAGAAAACCTACTCCTGGAGGATTAAATTGCACCCTCGTGGTTTCCAAAACTGTGACTAGAGAAGTTAATTATCTACCAAGAATATAAGCAATTCTTTCCTGTTTTCACAAAGAGGCTCAAGGCCATTATTTTCAGTTTTATACCTTGGATTTCAAGAACTCTTGAACATATAATGTAAAATGCATAAAATCTCCATGTGTAGGTTTAAAGACACACTCGAGAGAGTTAAACCTCTCGGTGCTTGAGATGGTCTCTGTTGAGTTTATTTTGCCTTCTGATTCTCAAAATGTCAAATGCATTTTTTCACTGTTGCAAAAAACAACAACAACAACAACAACAAAAAACATTGGGGGGTGAGGTACCAAACCAAACTAAACAAAACCAAACCAAAAATACGCAAAACAAAACAAAACAAAAAAAAAAAATCAAAATATCACACAAAACAATTGGGGAAGCTCCCAGGAACCTTTGGATCCTGACCATTTTTGTCTTTAAATCTAGGAGCTGTGTGCAATTTTTAAAGTCCAATGCCAAATGTATCCACCTTCTTCTTTTCAGAAAAGCACATAAATGACTTCTGTAGGTTAAAATGAATATCAGAGGGGAAACAGCAATTCTACCCCAGGCTGAAAAAAGAAGTCTTGATAAAGCAACAGAAAAAATGCAGTAGATTGGTTAACATCCTTCCCTGCTCAGCTTCTTGATTTTGATGATATGGAGGCATCAGAAGGAAAGGTGTTGGGTAACTGACCTTTGACACTTAGTGCATACTGCCAAGACAAAACCCCCACATGTGGCCCAGGGGTTACCCCAATCACTGCACAGGCTCTGACTTTGTGATCTCACAGAAGTCACAAAGCCAGGAGAAGAGAAGGTCATCTCCTCTGAGTTCCCTCCTTCCCCAGGAAGCAGATCACTTCTAACAGGGACAGTTACCAAAGTCTCCATGTGCTCTACCCTGACAATCTTTCTCCTCTTAAGGAGGAAAACATTTTCCTCCTTCACAGTCTTGTCTCCATGTACAATTAAGTCCTCTGTTTTTCTAATAAAAAAAAATTATGGCTAAAAACAAAAAAAGGGGGGGAATGGGTGGGTGGATGGTATGTTAGAAAATGTTAATTACAAAAAGAGTAGAAAAAATAAACCCAATTTGCAGATGGAAGAAGAATCCCCTGTTCCAGTTACAGGTTGTACAAGGGCAAACCTGAGAATTATTTATATATAAATGTCTGTATAATACTATAAGACAGAAATAAGAGAAAATTTGTAAAAAAACAGAAAATAAGAGTGGTTGTAATCATCTCTCACAAGTAAGTTAACTTATGTCAAATCTCATAGGTTTCATGATTTTTTTCTTGGGATGTTTCACTAATTCCTAGGAATAATTTATTTTGCTTTTACAGATCACAGCTATAACTTAGTGAGGATTGCATATAGGACTGAAATTTAGCACCTGTTTCAACCCCACAATTTATGCTTTCAGTCAAACTGTAGCCTACAATGGAGCCAGAGCTAAGATCTTCTGTGAGAGCACCTAAAGGCCAGAACTGATCTGGACCTAGACATCTTGAAGCCTTGTTTAGTCAAGTAGTAAAACACACTCAAGCTCACTAGAATGCCCAGGTTATTCATGCAACCCAGAAGGCAAAGCCCACAGAGTTGCTGAAGAAATCATAAACAAAACATGTTCTAAAGTAACACAGACCCTTGGAGAGATTTTCCAAATAGTCTGATCATACAACAAATGCCAATTATGACAGATTCTTGACTTTTTTAGAGAGTTATAGCAATCTGCTTTAATTTTGCATACTGAGACTACAGCTTTGGAAGTTGTTTTCCTCCTTAAGAGGAGAAAGATTGTCAGGGTAGAGCACATGGAGACTTTGGTAACTGTCCCTGTTAGAAGTGTTCTACTTCCTGGGGAAGAAGGAAACCCAGGGGAGATGACTTTCTCTTCTCCTGGCTTCTGTGACTTCTGTGAGATCACAAAGTCAGAACCTGTTAATATGTTCAAGGATAACGACATTCAGATTTCTTTTAATTGTACACTCTCCTTCTCCTGCACTTAGCCAGTGTTTTGACTTTTAGATATTCTGTTTTTTTAAAATTTAATAACATTTTTATATGGAAACTCAAGACAAAACTGTTTAAAATCCAATATAACCTACCTAGGATCTTTATTTTCTGTTTTTATTTTTTGATATTGGGGATTTAACCTAAAGGCACTTAATCACTAAGCTATATCCCCAGCACCTCCTTTCAAATTTTGAGATAGGGTCTCTTGAAGTTGCTTAGGGCCTCACTAAGTTTCTGAGGCTAGCTTTGAACTGGCAATCCTCTTGCCTCAGCCTCCCGAGTGGTTGGGATTACAGGTGTGCACCACCCTGCCCATCTAGCATCTTTAAATTGTGATCCATGGTTAAGTTTCATAAAATAAATGAAGCCCTTGAAACTGATGTGAAATTTACATGGGTGCTCTTGGGTACATGTTGACAGAATGAGGACTTCCTGCTGTTCTTTCGGGCAGGTGAATAGTACTGGACCTTTCAATAACATGCCCCACATTTGTCTACAAACCCTAAATACTTGTATTTTCATCATAGGTTTTCATTTTCAAGGATGAAATGAAAATAGATATTAACATGTAAATATGCATTTATATAAGTTGCAGAGAAGCACAGGGTCCCCATGCTATGGGTTGTGACAGACCCATTTCCACTTCGAAGGAGGTCACAGTGGGGCTCCATGTGGAGGGAACTTGGGTGGTGACTGTGGTCTCAGAGACACAGTATAGAGCTTTCAAGCTTTTCATGATACTTCATTTTCTATCTGACTTAATTAAAAACAGAAAACATGAATGTCTATGGTTACCTACTTCCCACTGGTCTGAAGCAAGATCTGTTACTGAGCTTAGTAAACATTTAAAGCAAGGTACAGAGGAAACACTGACAGGCTTTACTAATATAGCACACATACTACCCAGTACAGTTTAAAGGATTTGCTTCAATAAATGCTAATTCTCCCATTTTTATTTCCACCCATCATCTGCTACTGGGTTTGTCCTTAAAAGCTCTCAAGTTAATGAGTCCCTGTGTGCTCATCAATTTACACAAACTTCAACTTCAAATGAATGGTGAATGAATAAATAATACATACATACATAAGGTATAGGATAATTAAGTACATTTCTAAAAAATGATTTTTAGTCTTTAAATTTCTAACTACATTGTGATTATCACGACAAAATTTTTATAACATTCCAAAATTGCTGGTAGAAGGCTTTAAACATCATATTAATCTCTCCACGTATTAAGGACTCAGCATATAATTTTTAACTTACTCGACGCTAACATTTAAGCGCAGCTGTTCCCTATTTGTGTACATGTGCTCTGTGCAAGTCCTCACAAAACGCTGGATATTTCTTTTCTGGCTGAAAGTGACAAGTAGAAAATGATGGGAGAAGGGCAGTTAGCAACGTCATATGAAAACTAAAGTTGCTCAGGTCTGCACCTCCATTTCTTTTTTGCCTTAGAAAACTTACAGCTATACTGATACCTATGTTGGCTAAAGATTGATTTAGTTGGAATTAACATGCTACATTGGCTAGAAACGGATTGGCTAGAACCTCCTCCTGGTCATCACTGGTTTATCTGCCACAAAACACCCTTAAGCTGCTGTTCATTTCATCTCCAATGATCACGGTTTCTTATTGAAACCCACTGACCTGCTGACAGAATTCACCACATAGCAGTGGGTGAAAATTCAACTTGGTGACAAAACCACACTCCTTACATAAGAGCCTCATCATAGGAATGTTCTTCTAAAGAATTCTACATGGAAGTAAGTTTTTAGGAACATCAGGAAGCTCTGATATTTGACTGAACCATTCAGAAATGAGAAAGGACAGGGAGTTGGTGCTATAGGTACTGTGACATTATTTTGCTCAATTAAATATTAAGAGTCTGAGTAAGAAGCAGTAGATACAAGCATGAAATAGAATTCGGTATTGATAAGAAGACTGCAGTCATGAGAAATCACGGAAAAATCAACATTAAACTGGCACACAGACAAACAGACAGATGCACATGTAAATGGTTCCTAATTCTTACCACCACTTAGAAAATGTTTAACAGTAGAGAAAGTCAGAATATTATGATGCTAATGGAAAATTTAGACAAAGTGTATATATAAAAACACCAAAAAATCTCAGAATTACAAAAAAAAGGTTTGGTTATTTTTCTCTCATCTTTAAAACATTTCAATTCTTAGTAATTAGGGTCTGCTAAGTTTTTCCAGATGAGGCCTACAATAGACACTTTATTTAAAACAAACAAATAAGCAAACAAACCGTATCCAGTCTGGTTTAACTCTATGGGATTCTACATTAAATCCAATTTCTCTCCAGACTACGGAAAACACTGAACAGGCAGGAAACAGTGTCATCCTCTGGGAATCAGAAACAGGACGTTGGCAGTTACAGGCGGGAAGGCTCCACCCATACTTGGCTCTTATTCCATGAAGCTGGGGGAAGCTTCATTCTGAGCCTGACCAAGTCAGAAGCAGGAAGCACACGACTGAGGGAGCTGGTTACCATATGATGACAGCCTGGCTTGAGTCCTACCTAATTTTGGTAGCTCAGAGGCCTCCAAAGGGGACGGAAACTAACCACATGTGATGCAGCTCTGGAGAAGAATTCAGCTTTTCTGGGGGTAAACAAAAATATAAATCCTTGATTTTCTAAGGAAACTTTTAAGACAATGAAAGAGTTAAGTAAGGGGTTGGTGTTTAGAAGAGTCACTGGGCTTCAACGGAGCAGAGATGAGCCTCAGTCCAAAAATATGGCTGGGTTCTATTTCTTTCCTAGTGAAAATTAAAATTTTAATTATTCCCTGGGTTCAATCCCCAGCACCACAAAAATAAATGAATAAAATCTTGATTGTTATAATTATAAACATATGTAAGGATGTATATATGTGTAGATTTTTTTTTTTCCAGTACTAGGGATTGAACCTGGGGACTGATGTATGCTACGCAAGCATGCTACCCCTGGGCCACATCCCCAGTCAAAACAATACACTTTTTGATTGGATGTTCAGTTTATCCACCTATGGGTACGTGGTTAATTCAAAAGGAAACCTGGAACATAAGAGTATATAAACACAGGGACTTACCAAATGAAATTTTTAGTAGAACAAGGAATAGTAAGCCATACAAAAATATAACCTCATAACATTTTCAAGTTTGGATTCAAAAATATAGATAAAATACAAATTAAACCTGAGTGTCAAAGAAACTGCATATAATCTATGTTCCCCCCCCCCCCCAGAGTCTCAGATTTGCAAAGTCTGAGAATATACGGTAGAATTTGGTAAGGGTTAAGGGGATGACTATTTCAAGTGATAACATTTATAGAATTTGCAGAAAAAAACCACGTTCACTAATTTATTCAAATATTTTCACTAATATATCCAAAAGATGATTATTGAAAATTTTATGTTTTCTAGGCATTATGTGTAGGACAGTTCAGAAATATTTCCTTATGGTTCCAATTACAAGATGTCATCTTCCTCATATAATCACTGAACAGTTCTTGATTCGTGTCTTTTAATAGCAATGTATAAAAGTCCCCCAAAATGGACTTAAAATTTCCTTACACTTTCCAAAGTGCAGAGCTAAGTTTGATGCCAAGCCATATATTAAAACTTAAACAAACATTCAAAGATGGTATCCTCACAAAAATGGCAGGCAACACTATAGGACTTTGGGCTTGTGTCTATCTAACTTCACTTTTTATTACCAAGGAGACATTTGTGCATTTCTGAGGTAAGAATTTAACAGGAATCCTCTGATGAATCCATAGCAATATGATTTCACTGATGGTGAACAAGTTCTTCCTAATCCAGTCTTAAACTTTTATTTCAAATAAACATGCTGTCTAATTCCTATGACACGATCAACAGGCCCATGACAAAGCACCAGTAAAGCTAATCTAAAATTGTCCCCTTGTATGAATCATGAAGCTCTGGCAAACAGTCTTGCTACAGCCTTTCCTGTGGTGGCCCATGAGATTCAACTGAAAGACTCTCTGTGGACTTGTTAAATGTTCTGTTCAGCCCTCATCTTATTTTTTTCAGACTATCAATGACCATTGAGTAAAGACCTTACTTCAGGGATTGGACGTTCAACTACACTTTTTTACAGCAAGTCTCTTTTTAAAGATCTGGTCTAGATACTCACCATGCTGCTCTGCTCTTGCAAACAATCCCCACAGCTCCTCCCCTCAAAGCATGCTTCCCAGAGAAGAAGAAGAACCAAGGAACTTATTATTTGCAGACTTAGAAGTGCCTGAAGAGGACAGGGATTTTTATTTTTGCTAATACAAAATGAAAATGCTAATGTGGATATTCAGTTTCAAAAGCTCTTTGTTCTGAGAAGTATGGTCTAGTGAGAAGGTACTGCAGTGGGAGACTGTGATTCATGGCTCCATCCTGTCCCTTACTTGTGGTGTCACCCTGAACCAGCCACAATCTCCCTCCCGGGATGCTACTGATGTCATTGGGACAATGGGGTCAATACTGTCTTGACCTGGAGGAACGCCAAGAGCTCTTTTCTGGCTCCTCAAGGGTTTCTGCATTAAAACCTCACAAGGAAAATAAACATCCTGAGGAAAATCAGCATAAGTGGGTGGCTTTTTAGTTTAGTTACATAACACATACACAGACTCCCATTTCTGGCCAAAATCCAGGAAGAGGAATTGGATTTATCTCCTGTCCCCTCACCTGAAACAACTAACAAATTGATTAAATTAATGGAACAGATCCTTCACAAGGTACCAGACCTAGGGTGAAGGAGTGAGCCCCGAGTTTCCAGGCCATAGCTCAAGGCAGAGAAAGTCAGGCAGAACCTAGAGGAATCCAGGGCAGCTCTGGAGAGATCCAGGGAGCTAGAATTCACAGCACAGAGGACAGAGTATTGGTAAGAAGAGAGCTGTTCTCAAAAAGAGAACCAAGAAATGTGCAGAGGGTGATCCTTGAAATTGTAGCTGAGTCATGATCATTACATGCATGTGGAAGAAACTGAGGCTGGGGGAAATTCACCAAAGAGGATATTTATAGTGTACAAAATATGTAGAACTCAAAAAGCTGAAATTCACAATGTTTGACCAATCAATAAAAAGTCACTACATATGGAATGATTCAGGAAAAGAGCACACAGAAGGAAGAAATATCAATCACAACTGATCCGAACTTGACACAGTTAGCAAACAAAGATATTCAAACAGTTTTTGTAGTGTTCCATAGGTTCAAAAGTTAAAATATAGAACATATTGGGGATGGGGGAGCCCAGACTGAATATATAGACATGAAAACTATGGTAGGAGAGATGAGATGAAAAATGGTCAGAAGGATTGTAGGGTAGTAGGAAGGGCATCATAGAACATCATAATTAAATGGCTCAAAATTAGTGATAAATAAAATCTTACAAGGAAAATCTTACAGGATAATAATAAAAAAGACATGTTATTTATAGAGACATAAAGATAAGTATTATCACGTTTCTTCTTGGAAATAACACAAGTAAGAGATCATAGAATACACCTTTAAAGAAGAAAAGGGGAAAAAAAAAGCCTCAATGTAGAATTCTACCTACACCCAGTAAAAACAGCTTCCAAAGTCAAAGGTGAAATTAAGGTATTTTCAGACATTAATAAATTAAAAACAAGAAAAGAAATTCAAAAGAATTCATCATCAACCTACAGGCAATCCAAGCCAAAAAAAAAAAAATTCCATCTCCAACCTACATGTTCTTCAAGGCATTTTAAGAGGAGTCCTTTGGGCAGAAGCAAAAATGATACCAGGTGCATTTGTATAAAAAAAAAAATTAAGAGCATCAGAAATGGCGACCGTATGTAAACATGTAAACACGTGAACTTTTTTTCTTATTATTTCCTGAACAATGCAATTTAACAACTATTTACAATGTATTAGGCATTGCTAATTAATCTAAAGATGATTTAAAGTAAACAGGATGACATGTGTAAGTTATTTGCAGATACTATGTCTTTTTTTTTCCCTTGTGGGTGCTGAGGATTGAACCCAGGGTCTTGCACATGCAAGGTAAGAGATCTACCACTAAGCTGCACCCCTAGCTTCTATGCTATTTAGCATAAAGGACTTGAGCATCTATGGATTTTAGTATCTGAGAAGGTCCTAAAACATACAGACATTGAGAGGTGATTGTACTTTATTGGAACAGATGAGACAAATAGAAAATCTACCAAGATATAGATTTAGATTTTAACTGTATCAATAACTTCGCTGAATATACATGGCCTTCCCAATTAAAAGGCAAGACCCAGCTATATGCAGCCTATAAGAAATGCACTTCAAATACAAAAAAAGAACATGAATAAAAAATACTATGCAAATATTAATCAAAAGAAAGCTAGAGTAGATTTATTAACATTAGACAAAGAGGGTTTCAGAGCAAAATATATTACCAGGGATTAAAAGGTAATTTCATGATAGTACATGAATCAAAGAGGACATAACAACTCTGAATGTTGATACACCTAAAAACATAGTCTCAAAATACACAAGGCAAAAACCTACAGCACTGCAAGGAGAAATAGAACACACCACCCTTGTAGCTTTCAATACCCCTCACCCAATGATGAATAGTATAAGGCATAAAGTGCAATTTCACTATCAAAATGTTAATTATCCTCAAAGCAAAGTCTAACACTGTTGTCAGTAATGAACTCCATGGCCCCACTTGGTAAACCTTTTTTTGGCAGTGATCACTGCAAACCACAAAGAAATCTCCTCACTGTAGCCTTCAGGACTGATGATGGCTTCCCTTCAGAGAGAAAAAGCTCTGATTCAGAAATCCAAGTCCTAGATCCTACACTGAAAATTATTACAGCTCAAGTTAAGTTTTAGCTTTTCTTGATCTCGGTTACATGGATTGTATGATGAAGGGGTTGAGCTAGATTACTATTAATCCTTCCCTATGGTCGGAATGTTTGCGTCCACCACTGAATACTTATGTTCAAATGCATAGTGTGGTGGTATTGGGGCAGACTCCATAAGAATGGGGTTATTGCTTTTATAAAAGAGGCCCTAGGAGAGCTTCCTTGCCCCTTCCATCAGGTGAAGATGTAGTGGGGAAAAAAGGGTATGTGCCAGGAAGCAGGCCCTCTCCAGACCTCTGTTGGTGCCTACTCTCAGTTTTCTCAGTCTTCCAAACAGTGAAACATACCATCTTGTTGTTTACATGCCACTCCGTCTACAGTACTGCATCAGAGCAGCCTAAGCAAACTAAGACATCCTGCTTCTGGCTTTTGTGTTTCCGACTTCAATTGCACCAGGAAGAACATTACATAAAGTTAGGTACTGCCTTGCAGTTCCTGGAAAGCCTGTCTCACTGCTCTAAGGAGAAGTGTCAGTGTCTAATTCTAAGAGTTTAGATGGCCCTGTCAAGACAGCTGCCCTGAGATGGTCACTTTTTTTTTTTTTCCCAGTGCTGGGGATTGAACCCAGGGTCTTCTGCATGGTAGGCAAGTGCCCTACCCCGGAGCCACATCCCCAGCCAGAGACTTGTGACTTTTAAGATAGAATGGACACCACACATTCCTATGAAAAAGGTGTTCATGGCATTCTTTTAATTTCTCTTCTAGGGCCTCCAGTGCCCAGTGTCCCCACCATCTGTGCCGTGACCTAAAGCCAGGTTTCAGGGAGACCTACCCGGGGAGGAACAGCCTGCAGGGCGGTGATGTAGTTCTCCAGGGCCAGTCGGCGGCGGTCATTGAGCATGGCTTCCACTCTGGCCATGTGTGTCTCCACCAGCTGCTGCCTCTCGTTGGCTGCTTCCTGTTCCAGAGATTCCACTTTCTCCTGGAAATGCTGCCATTTTGAAAACACACATCAATCAGGAACAGAACGAGGAGGATGGTGGCAAATTCAAGTCTTTTAGAAGAGATATTCTATTGCATTTTTCTTCAAGGGATAAAAACTATTCCAGAGGGTGCACAGTCACCCCAACATTGACTGATTTCACACATTTTATAGGTTACCTCCTCTTCCTGTATTCTCCATCTCCCAACCAAATTAATTTCTCATTGAAAATCAGGATTTTATAGAGTCCTTCAAGACTCATTTCACTGATAATGACTGATACTAATGTCAGATACATTTATATATTCTTGAAGCTCTTGCATTTCATATTTTTTAAAAATTCCTTTCTTCTGAAATTATTTTAATTTATGCAAATGGCCATGATAAGCTCTCTGTTTATGTAAGGTAATTTGGATGCTGGTTTCAGACCCAAATTGGAATATTTGGATAATTTTTCCCAGGGGGAGAAGTAGCAAGAACTAGGGCAACCAAAGAGATGCATTATTAATAAAAAGTAAACTGCAAGTAACAGTAAGTTTTATGGCCATGAATTATAACTTGAAATAGTTGGGAGCAAATGTAAGGCAGGGTTTCAACAACTCAATAACTAGACAACGATTAGGAACAGCCCAAATTTATGGGAATATGAACAATCATACATGGCGTTCCAGCAGATGTTGGCCAACCTGCAGGCCCTCAACAGACAGGTTGTTGGCAGGTCCTGCTTGCTAGGGAGTGGGTTCAGATTTTACCTGGATCACGGCCTTCTTATCAGCTTTGGGCAAGTTCTTTGCTTGACGTTCTGCTTCTTCCCATTCTCTCATGACCTGCAAAAAAGGACAAAACACTTTTATCATCAGTTCTTCCTTCAAATACAGCTTTAACTGAATATTTTATAGTAATTTTCTCCTGATTTTGTTACTGTGAATACAAAAAAAAACCCCAAAACTATTGCATACTCATTCTTACATGAATAATATTTGACCTCCCATGAAGATGTAAATAATTTATCATAGAAGTATACGTAACATAAATGTCTTTATTTACTGCAGGCAGGCAGCCTTTTGAAGTATGATTGTTCTTTTTTGTTCCCCCCTCAAAAAATGGCCAGAAGTCATTTATTTGATGTGAAAAATACCAACTGTTCATAAAAGGCATATACTTCCTGAACAAGGAATTAATTAATTAAACACACTAGTCTTAGCCTTCTATAAAAGCAAGTTAAACATTTCAACTGCGCATTTGTAGAAGGAGGAGGAGCCAACATAACAACCTATGTATGTGTAAATGTCATGAACACAATACAAAAGAAAATAAAACACATAATGGGGGAAGATACAGAAGACTTCAGTCATTTGAAATCCTATGATCTACCCTTTATGAGAATTTGATGAGCAATTAGGGCCTTCTACTTGCCAACATGAATTATGCATAGCAAGGATTACCCTGAATCCCCCAGAAAGTCCAAGAAAATATAGATTATAACATTCTAAGTGTAGCAAAAAGCAACACTAATTTAGTAACCAGGTGAATCTAATTTGTTAGGAAATAAAACTTCCTGGTCTCAATCTTGATGTCCAGCCACCTGGACTTCCTGAGAGAAACTCACTCTTTCAGCAGACCACAAGGCGTAAGTCTATAACTGTGCATCTTGTTAGACGAAAATATCAGTGTCTCACCATCTATGGCTGGCCTTTCCTTTCTAAGTGTTCTACTGTCAAGGGAGTTCAAGTGTAACTCACACCAGAGATTGGTAAAATGAAAAAAAGAAAGATCAAGTAAGCAAAATTCTGGCCTCTTATAGGATAAGTACTTGTCTACCCTGTGTATTTCCATAATGTGGGAAAACTTGATTTCTACACTAAAAAGACTGTTACAAGCATTTAGCCCTCAGGAACTTATTATTTTTTTTTTTTTTAGATATTCTTCCAAATCACAAAGAAAAAGGGGTTTAGAGAAGTTCTATGGGAATATGAACAATATCTAATGACCAAGTGAGTTTCTTAGGTATTTTATTGGCTGTCAGCATTAATTCTTTGTATAATATACAAGATCACTTACATTGTGTATAAGATACAAATTCCTTATTGTTTTGGTAAAATTCTGGAGAAATAAGATGGAATGGCTTTTCTACTACACTTGAATAGTATATAAAAAATAACATTAAGGTTTATAACAAATTTGGGACAAATGTCCCACTGTAGGACACAGGAACATAACACACACAAAAATTAAATATACTGTCCGGGTTTCTTTGGTATTTCTGTGAGTTGATGAAAAGAACCTGTGGACCAGGGGGATACTGAAAACTATCTTTGCTTTACAGATAAGATAAGCCTTGCAGTACAAATAATTCAATTCCTGTATGAGAATGTTCACCGTGGTAGTGCTTGACCAAGAATTCCTCAGGCAAGGAATCTCAAAATTAGTTTGAGACAGAAGCCAAATGTATTTCTGGAATGTGAAAGGTTGATTTTCTGCATTACATTTTCATTTTTTTACCAGCTCACCTTGTATACTCAGAATCTGGACTTTCAGCTTTGAATTGGAGATTCATGAAATATTTAAGATTTATTTAGCTAATGAGTTGAAAATAAGCATCACTATAAAAATGAACTCAAACTTTGATTTGTTTTTCAGAACAATTAAACAATATCCTCCACCCCTACAAATAAAACAAATCACCCTAGAACTCCTTACTACATTCAAATGGATCCACAGTGTAGGCTGAACACCACCACCCTGTGATAAACGGCTTCCGCTGTGTTGCATTGATAATAGATAACATTACTGTTCACCCTGGATTAAGTGCTTTACAAAATCTATCAAATTTAATTGATTCCTCACAATAGACTGTGAGATTAGGCATGGCCATTCCCATTTGATGTACAAGGTTAAGATATGAGCTCAAGGTCATGCAAATAGCAATAAACGAAGACCATTTGGCCCCTTTGCCATTATAAATTGGAAAAGCTATCAAATGAGCCAAGTTTACTTAAACTCAGTGACAGGAGAAGAGCCATTCCTGAGGTGATGTTATTGTCAAAATAAAAAACTCAAAGTAAGGGCAACTTTCAGTTTGAAAGTTCATTTTAAGTACATATTAAAATTGCTGGAAAAGTAAGTAATAATAAGTAAGTACAAATGTACTTCATATTTCAGAAACAAAGAGTGTAATTACTATAAGTTTTTTTTGTCTTTATGTTACACTATTCCAATGCTTATTAGTATGTGGTAGATGCTGTCATAACATAACACAAAAATCTACAGATTTCAAGTTGTAATTCCCAGCATCAACAACATGCCCCAAACTCCAGATTCTCTGTATTTGTAAGGAAACAAATAATAACAAAAACTACAAAATGAATCAATAAGAAAAAAAAATTGAAATTTGAAATTCTCAGGATTTGTTCCTTTTGGTTGCTCTTTAAAGCAATTTTCCACCACATGCACGAAGGTATCAATTTCATCTGGATTTATGGATCTTCAAAGACCTGGCTGTTTCATGCAGAGAAAATCACTACTAGAGATTGAAGAGGTAGGCAAGTTCAAAGTCACATGTTCCCAGAATTCAGCATCATAGATTACAAAGATGAATACTGAGCTCAGGAGTCTCTCTTTGCTCTGACTACTGGAATCTAGCAGAGAGCAAGCATGCTTTGCTCCAGGATAACATCTGACGAGTTAGTTACTTCAGCTGGACTGAGTGATTAAAAATCAAGAAAATCTACAAAAAATTATATGAACTAAGCAGATATACTAAAATAAAGTTCCTATTCCAGCAGAGACCAATCGTAATTGAAACTAATCAGTTTTCTTAATGTTACCCAAATGATCTGGATACACTGAATAAAACAATCCAGGGGTAAATACTAGGTGAATCTAAGAATGAAATGCAAGGTTAGGAAGGCTTATGTGGACTTACAGGGACCGGAAGGAATTTACAACCAGCTGGAGAGATAAGACACATGGATCAAAACATCATTAAGAAAAACGGGGAGCAGATATTTACAATTAAATGAAAGGTAAGAGCAATGACTGCTTCTCCCATTCTGAGAATTATGTGGGGTATCTGTGGATGTGAAGAGCGGAGTGGCCTAATCAGAGCAGCAGCTTAACGATGCAGTAAGTCGGGGTGGCAGTAGGAAGCCTGGGCTCAGGGAGCAGGACAGACACTGGAGAGAATTTGAGCGTTCAGTGCTTATTTCTTTTATTGTTCTTTTAGACGTCATGCATCACTGCATGAATTTTTTAGGGCAGTGTGAGGCCTCCAAAAGCATCAGAAACAAAAAGATAGGCACAATTTAAATTTAAAGGAGGACATTTCAGCGGCAGTAAGTTCCACTCATAGTATTCCCATTTGGTTTCCCCTTTTGTGGTACTGGGTGCTCTACCACTGAGCTACATCCTCAGCCCATGTTTTATTTTGAAACAGGGTCTCAAGTTGCCCAGGCTGGCTTCAAACTTGTGATCCTCCTGCCTCTGCCTCTTGAGTAGCTGGGATTACAGACAGGCTCCACCACACCTGGCCTCCCACAACAATGACTATATACCCATTTGCGACTTTCCAAATAAAAGATCCTATTTTTCAAGGCAATTTGTACTGTTCCACTCTAGCCAGTTTTCTAGCTCAACTCACTTTTAGATCTCCATCATGGGCAAGATTAGAACTGTGCTTCATATTTCAGAAACAAAGAGTGTTATTACTATCAGGTTTTTTTTTGTCTTTATGTTACTACCATACTAAAGTAGATTCAAGCACTGTGATTAGTCATCTTTTTTAAAAAAAAAAAAAGTTAGCCTTTATAGATACATTGTTAGCTCTGTTTTAAAAATATGGCTTTTATTATAATTCAGATATGGTGAGGCCAAGAGATCAGGAGATGATTGTTTCTGAGGAGCCAGTCATTTCCCCAGTTTTAACGGCGGGGTTGGGAGGTTGGGGGGGAGGGTTGCACATCAGGACACACAGCCTCACACAAGGAAGCACCAGATCCATGGGAGGCAGAGGGAGGCTTTGTTGGTATTTCATGGGAAGGAACAGGCAAGGCAGTATAAGCAGGCTTAGGACTAATTCGAATAAATCTGGCAATTCTGGGGAATGGGGGCTGTCCCTGACAATCTATTACAGGGAGATCAGAGCAGAAGACTAACTCAAGCATAAAGCCAATAAAGACCAGAGTTGCAGTCATAGGCTTTGGACCAGTTGGCGTGCCTATGAAAGATAAGCTTTATGGGGCATTTGTCTGCTATCTCTAGAGATTGGCTGGTCCCGGATGGGGTTTCCTAGAGTCAATAAGGCCCCAGATCAGAAAATGTAGAAAATGAACAGGCATGATAAATCATATACCAGAGACTTAATAAAGCATTGAAGCCCTGGGTCGAGGCAGAGGCAAGCCCAGATTTTCAAGTACTGTAGGGCAGAAAAGATTAAGAATTGGATTTACCTGGGACATCCTCTCCCGGTGCTTGGCCTCCAGCCTCTCCTTGGCTTTCTGGAAGTGGGCATGCTCATTTTCGTCACCAGGCGTCTCAAGATACTTGTCAACGGCGTCAGGGGTGCTGGCTGCTGTTGTAGGAACTATATAAGGTAGAAGGGAAGAAGGTTTGAGAAGTCAAACACAATGTCCAGTCCTTCATATGAAAGCCAAACTTTCAGTTATTTGCCAGGACAAAGAATTTAGTAAAGAAGCGCAAATGAGATGTTAATGCTGTTTGAGAGAACGACGTGGGACATTTCACAGCAAAGGTGGGGATGTGTTTTGCCTCCTCCAAGTATGGGCTAAAGAAAAATCTAAAACAACCCATTTTGCAAATTAGAGCATTAAGAAATTCTTTGCAAAACACGCATCCAGAGAGAAGCTGGTGCTTAATATGAATATGTTTTGCTAAATTAATTTTTTCTTTGCTAGATTTTTTGTAATTTTGAAATGTTGATTATTTACTTTTTAAACAGCCCATTTTGTATCAATATTACATATTAAGATTCCTGCAGAAAACAAAGAAAACTGAAAATAGACTACTGCAAAATAACAATATCTCACTGCAAAATAACAATAGCTCTGAGAAAAGGTAAATTCTACACAACGTATTTTAGATAGTTTAATTACAAAGTCATCCTTTATGAGATGGTATTTGAAACCCTATAAAGGGAAATAATAATAAGTTCATCTTTGAAATCATAAAAGGACCTTATACTTTCACAAATTTGTAAGTTAACAATTCATTAAACTACTTGGCAAAAAGAAAGAGGTTTAGGCTTTGTATTCAACTACTAACTGCTAAGCCATATTTGAATTGCGACATACGCTGCTATATTACAGACACATACCCATAAAACTAGAGTAGACTATAAAATAGAAATGTTCTAACGCATGAGCCAGTAAAGTATAACACCTATACAAGGGGTCTTCCAAAAGATAAGTACTGCCTAGTGACAATTCAGGGTATTTAGGAGCTTAAAAGAAAATAAAAAGAGATTTTGCCATTAGAACAACTTTAACCTAAAAATGAAAAGAGAGGCTTTCACTGTCTTCTCAGGTCACATCAATTTCAAAGGATTATTCTAATATCACTAATGTTCATTCTTTTTACCTAATTACTTGAGTACTATACTTGGGATATAAAATCCCAAGGAGGACTTTAAATGAGAAGAATTTATGGCTAAGTCATTTTGAAACTAAAGTCTAAGTTATGTCTTTTACGTAAGCTTAAGAAAATGCCTGGAATCTTAATCCGAAGTCTTTGAGTTCTTAACAGAAACCAGGAAATATATTAAATAATATATTTAATTTTAAAGAGAAACAGTCATTCTGATTTCTTCCTCTCTACTTCAATCACCAATTAATCATTATTTGTTTAAAAAAAAAACCAGAAGCATGTAATAAAGGAGGGAATTATATTCCATCTTATGCTGACAGAAAAGGCGGGAAGGATGGGGCGAGCAGACTGGGCTTTGAAAATAATCGCAGCTGCATTTGAATTTCAGTTCTTTTCCTACACTAGCTGGGGTCCTGGGCAAGTGACTTGGTCCTCTACAGTCTAGTTTCTTTATCAAGGGGAGACAACATGTCCAAGGACATACTAGGAGAGTTGGGAAAATGAGAACCACCCTATGCCAGTTAAGCAGTCACTTAAAGGGTATCACTCAGGATACCTGGTATTGTTAGCACCTTCCCTCCTCCTCTGCTTATTCCATCTTATTTAAATCTCGTTGTTTGTGCTATCATGGGAAAAATCAGCTACTTTCATTTCAAACCCACTGAAAATGAACGATATGCAGGACCATGAAGTATCCTCTTACAAGGAAAGTCACATGTTTTTTTTTCTAAAATAATCTTAATTTGTAAGAATTTAATTAATTTGTAATTGAAATAATTTTCAAATTTTAAAACTTTCTGTAAAATATTTTAAAGAAGGTATTTTTTTCCTGCGTAATCTTCAACAAATCAGTATGCAAGTATTTTTTACTTAAACGATTTCCAAACATGACACAGAGGTGGTATTTATCATTTTAAATGGGTTTCCCTCGGTTTTAATCATTTTCTCATCTTCATATAGTAGACACAAATGAGAACAAGTTAAAGATAAAACCAGAAAATAAAACAACATTCTTTTGGCAAAGTACAATCTAGCAGAATGACATGATTAAGCAAACCATGTTTTACATTTTAAACAAACGAAAATGTATAAACGTTTGGGTGCATATGCACTGATCAAAATAGCCATCTGGCTCTAAGACATAACCACACCATAGCACCCGCTGCAGAAAAAATTTACACTCCATAAGTACAAAGTTTTCCAGCTCTTGGGACTGGCAAATTTTATGATTTTTCTCTAGTTCTTACAGATTACAAATATTGTTTACTCTACAATGGAGAGGTGATAATACACTACAATCTAAGTCACTAAGATCTCATTGGCCTAAGTTGAAATATAGCTTTGTAATACTAAGAATAAAAGAATAATCAAGAAATAAGCATGAAGTATGTTTAACAGTATTAAGATGATTTCAAATGTCAAACATTTTTTAAGGCACATGAAAATAAATACAATACTGTATTACCAATTTATTCTAGTCAAGAAATATTTCCATGATACTTAATTTTATGTGCCAACTTTTTTCCTGAGGGTGTCCAGATAAAACATTCTCTTTCACACGTTCTGTTTCTGGGGGGAGATCAGCACTTGGATCTCCAGATTCTAGAAAGTAGTTGTCCTCCCCCTATGGATGGATCCAAGTGCTGATCTCACCCAGGCCACTTGACTTGAGATTTTGAATAGAATAAAAAGGCTCAGAAGAAAGAAATTTGTCATTTTTGCTTCCTTTCTGCCTGTGTGATTGAGCAGGGACCTTGACCTTCTTCTGCCCTTGGACAGGGATCCCCTGGTTCTCAAGCCTTTGAATTCAGACTGAATTATACCACAGGCTTTCCTGGGTCTCCTCCTAGCAGATGATAGAACATGGGACTTACCAACCTCCACAATTGCCATCTGAGACAATTCCTTACAACACTTATCTTCATATATATGCACACATGTTGATGAACACACACACACACACACACACACACACACACACAAGTCCTGTTTCCATGGAAAACTTGAAGAATTTCTCTTCAAGTTAATCTTTGTTAGGGGTCCCAGTTGCAACTTTAGTTGAGACATTTAAGAGAAGTTGTTTCTTTTTAAATATTTAATTCAAGCTTTGAAGCCATTTATACTAACTCTCCATCTCAATGAATAAGAATGAGTGAGATTATCCTATGTACACACTAACTGGGAAACCAGATCACAGTCTAGTTATGGAAAGAAGAATGATAATATGTTAATATTTTTTAAAAAAATTCAGTATTTTATTACTATTGCCCTGTAGCTGGTGAGGAGGAAGGGAAGAACATTTTTCTAAATATATATATTTTTAGATGTTGATGAACCTTTATTTTATTCATTTATTTATATGTAGTGTTGAGAATCAAACCCAGTGCCTCACACATGCTAGGCATGCACTCTACCACTGAGCCACAACCCCAGCGCAGGGAAGAGCATTTTTAAGGACTATGTCTAGAGGGCTCAGCTTCTTTTCCTCTCTATGTCTACACCCTAAAGGCACTGTGTTTTCAGGACCTGTTCCATGTTGTGACAAGGCCCATGGCAGGCCAGAGACTTGGTAACACAGGCAGCAGGCAGTAGGAGAAAACCTATTTCTAAAAGGTGTTTCCCTCTGGGAAGGGAGTAAGTGGCTCAAGGAATGTTAGGGCATGTCCCAGGGCAAGAAGGGAACAGGAAGGTGCATATTACAGGTTACTCAAAGCAGGCCACTATACCCACTTCAAAAGTAGAAACAAACTGGCTTGGAAAGTTTTTTGTTTTTTTTTTCAAACCACCACAATGCACTTTAGCCTTCAGAAAACTCTGAGGTTCTTCAGAAACTGTCATATGGGATCCTTTTTGCAAGCTGGCCAAATAATAACAGCCTCTGTTTATTAGCATCTACTGTGCTAGGTTGGTTACATGGTTCTTATTTAGTATGAAGACAGTAAAAGAAATTTGCCCAATTTTATTGCATAGAGGGGAACACTATCATTTAACATGCTCACAACTCCAAACATAAAATCTGAGTTTAGAATTAGGTAAATCATAAAAATGTTACAAATTCAATTTTTTAGAGCAGTAGAGCTCATTCATTCACATATCCAGGGTATTCAAAAAGGTTTTGTTTTTGTTGTTGCTGTTTTATTTTGTTAAGGAGCAACTTGGTAAAAACTATGGTTGGTTATGATATCTGTACGTCTGTTTCCTATCAAAACTGTTCTGCCCTGAATGCCATATGGCAGATTAGTGACTTCTAATAATGGTAAGATTATAAAATGAGGTCAAGCAAAAGACCCTACAGAGCTGGAATACAGATGACTTCTTAGCCTGGGGCCCCTACTCAAAACATGCTCATTCATGCTTTCTGCAAGCAAGCTGGTGGGGTGTGCTCACCTTCCTACAGAAAACGAGACTTAAACTCAGAGTTAAAACATCTTTAGCTCCAGATTCTGACCTATAGGAGCCTAATCATTAGCAGTACCATCAACATCCTATGCACATGCTTTCACTTTTTAAATGGCCTTCCTATTTAAAAAGGACAACAGAAGCACTTCCAATTAATAGCACATTACTGCCTCCAGGGGCATATTCTACTTCCAAATCCTCAGCGGCATCCTGGATGACCTATGCCTTCTACAGAAGCTGCCTGCCTGTCCTTCATACCCTGGGAAGACAGAGGTATCCGAGAGGCTGAGATGGCAGGTCTGCTGCAGACAGACTATGCTGTCTTGAGAGTGTTTGTTCATTCCTTTATTCCTCCATCCTACCAATATGACAGCTCCTACTATGCGCAAGGCACATGGAGACACCAATGAGCAAAACACACACCCTTACCTGTGGCCTAATATCCTAAAGCAATCACCAAACACATGCACGTGCATGCACACGCGCGCGCGCGCACACATACACACACACACACACACACTCACAAGACAAACAAGAAATGATAATGGTTATGATTATAGTTTCATTATGAAGTATGGTTTGTGTTATAGAGGAAAACAGCAGGTTTGCGTCATGGAGGAAAACAGGGCTAAGGAGGTTGAGGGGGCCAGTGAGGAGAGGGAGGCTGCAGCAGGACGTAGTGCAGGAGCTGTCTTACTTATGAAGGTGACATCTGGGCACTTCCCAGCTAGCTGCCTGAAGAACATGGCAGGCAGATGCAGAAACTGACACAAAGGCTCTAAGACAGGAGAATGTCTGGCAAATTCCAGGAGCAGGGAAGGAGGCCTATGTGGCCAGAGCTAAGGGAGCCAGGCAGAAGAGGTGGAAGAGGGAGACAGGGGATGGGACAGATCACAGAAGGTTGTGGAGCCAGCAAGGCTGCTGGGAGTCAGTGTGGGTGTCTAAGGGGGGGAATATGTGATGTGCTGTGAGGCCTACTAGAAGGATGGCTATGGCTCTGTAGAGAAAAAGATAAGGATGGCTTGGGCCAGGGTGGTTCTCACAGAAGGTTCCCCACAGCACCCCACACCTGAGAGGGATCACAGATTTGCTTCCTCCTTACAACAAGATGCTGTTACCTGAACCCTGGGTAGCTGAATCCCTGGGGGTGGGGGGGGGACTTCTTTCATGTGTATAAGAGGGCTCATTTCAGTTTTAGTTAACAATATACCAGTGCCTATTGCGACTCTTCCACTGCACCATGTAATCTCCCCTCAATACCTGCCAGACATCTGTTTTCTTGGTGGCAGTGGGAGCAGATTTGCTCTCAGTCCACAAATGAGCTCTGGTGCTATGCTCAATGTTCCTGTCACAAAATGCACCGCCCATCATCGAGGGCACGATGCTGATGAAACATTTCCAATGGCATTTCCCTTGAGAACACCATCATTTGACGGGAGTGTGCTTCAAAGCAAGGTGAAACCTGCTAACGTTTTCTGGATGCGGCTGACATCACTCTGCTCTCTCTGACCATCTGGAGGACTCCATATGAGACAAACCACCAAATTTAACTGCTCAAGCACCAATTTCCCTCATTTTAGTCCTGATTTGGTGATCGCTCCATAGGACAGTTGTCCCTTGGTATGCTCAGGGAATTGGTTCCAGGATCTCCCTGCAGGTCCCCAAATTCTCATATAAGGAGGTCCAATCTCCTATATAAAATGTCATAGTATAGCAGGCACATCTTAGCATATATTTTATTATTTTCTGATTTTTTATGATACCTAATACAAAGTAAATGCTTTGTAAATATTGTTTAGCGAATGACAAGGAAGCCTGTACACATTAAGTACAGATGCAGTTTTTTAAAGATTTTTGATGAGCAGTTGGCTCAATCTGTGGATGTGGAAAAATGAGTACCAAGGGCCAACTGTCCTCAATTTCATATTCATAGCAAAGATGGCACGAATGTGAGGTCAAAATTAAAGACACCAGAAAGTTGTTCCTATAATTTTGTATTCGTTTGTTTTGTCAATTATGATGGACTCGGGGTGCTAAAGAAGAAATAATCCTACTTTCAAACAGTGATGAGCAGGATCACCTAGAACAGGATACAAGCAAGGCAGATGTAAACAGAGCCCCACAAATGACATCGAGTTGATATTCTAATATTAGGTTATAAGAAGAAATTTGGTCCATCTCGTTTTGTCAGCAGATGGTCACTTATCTCTATGCCACTGGCAGCTAGAGATGAAAGTAAATTAAATCCTACATAAGTCATTGCCTTATCATTGAAAACGCTATTTGATACGGAATGAGCAGTGCTGTCACTTGAAAGGGCTATAATTTATGAGAAGAGGCAATGTGGATAATTTATATGTGGGTAAAATATAAACCTATAAGACAGACTTCAGGTGAAAATTTCATCTCAATCTGGCAGGACTTTTGGACTGCTACCCCACTTAAATGGAGGAAAATTGTAAAGTTTTTTCATTTCTCTAATTTCAAGATAGCTAAAACTCCCAATGCATTCTAAACTCAAGCATCTATTATCCCTACCAAATCTGAGAGAGGAGCCATTTATAATGTGAAGACAAAGTTTGTTATCCTTTAGTATGACACCAGATTTTCTAATAAATAAATAAATAAATAAATAAATAAATAAATAAATAAATAAAAAGGACAAAGACATTCTTCTGATAAGTCCTGGTATCACATTTTCTTTATAGCCAGTGCAGTCAGAGTTGGCAGGGAACACTATCAATACATCGTGTGGACATAAGGTCATAAAAATGCAATCTCTGCTGTGTTTACTCTCTTCTAGTTAAGCTACATTTCTTTCTTTTTTTTTTTAATGTCTGTGGACACGTCCTGAGGTGGGAATTTTGTCAAATATGTGAAAAGAATGTGGCTTTATTATTATCTACATTCTTTATTTAGTACAAGCCAACAACATTTAAAAGTCATCTCAAGTCTGACTCTAAAAAACATGTGTGAAGTAACAGCAATGACAAATGGCTTCTAGAGTGTCTTAACCATAAGTTATTGTTTCTTGTCAGTGTGTTGGAAGCTTTAGTGATCCTCATAAAGAAACGACTGTCATATCTGTTCAACACTCAATGGATGAGTTCACAAAGTCCAAATCTTCCATATCATCCACTTTCACAGAAACTGTAGCAGTCAAACCAGAAGGAAATTTCACCTCTACAGCAGTCTTAAGGATAAAAATAATTTCATTTTATTCCAGCCTCTATAACCATCTGTCCCTACAGGTATATATTTTGCTTTGCATTGTTATTTAGTAGCATTGCATACCGGAGTCTCATCTCAGCAATAAAACTATCAAGTTGTAGAGAGCAGAATGTTTGGATTACTTTGCTGGTCTCTCTCAAAATGCCTGGCTTAGCACTGGCACATCCTGAGTTCAAAAGCAACCGCTGTATTAAATGGGGGGTTGGCCTGCTGGCTGCTGTTTCAAAAATTATGCTTTATGGGAACAACCCAGCCACGTCGGTTCACTTATTTATTCTCTGTGGCTGTTTTCATGCTGCAACTACAGAGTCAAGTAACTGCAGCAGAGACTGCCTGACCTGCAAAGTTTAAAATATTTACTAGCAGGCCTTTTAATAGCAAAGGTTTGCCAATCTCTCTAATGAAAACTATCCACTCACCTTTAGTGAGTGAATGAAGGGAAAGCACATATATAATGAGTTTCCTTATTTCCTTTTACTATTCAAAGTAAAGTGTTCTTAAAAAAAACAAAACAGCTGGTTTGGTAAGCAATTCAATCCTCTTCCATCTTGGAGTTGCTTACTATTATAGCCTTGAAGGAAGCTTTTTATTTTTTAATCTAAGCACTTCTGGATATCAAAGATTTGGCTTTCCATACTGCTCAATCTGGTAGATTTCATTGGCACTCATGTGGCATGTAATTTAATATGTTACCTAACATCTTTTAGTAATTGTTTTTAATAATGTTTGGTGGTTTAAAAAAAAAAACCTCACAGTTCCATTAGTATTACAGAATGGGCTATTTCACAATTCAAAGGAAAAGGATCATGATTAAGAACAAGAGTTCAATTCTGGCCAAAGACCACATGGCCAAGGCATTAAAGTAGGACACAGTTAAGACAGGCTGCAGTGACTGGTAACGCTGGGGTTAAAGCTGTCCTTTCCTTGCAAAGGCTACACAGGGAGTGACCTACAGTTTACAGATCCTGGGATTCTGCAGCAACAGGCTAAGAACCTAGGGGTGGGAGTTTGGCCTGATCTGATAGACTCCAATTCTTTTCATATCCTCTGGAAATGCACTAGACTATTCTACGGTATCTGGATTGCTTTGAGGCGATGACAAATTCACCTTTCCCCTTCCTCAATCCTGTATGGGGAAAGAAGTCCACCTCTGCCATAAACAGGAGCCTAAGGTCATAAACATGATCCCAAGGCACAAGTAAGCAGTGCAGCAAGCATACAGGGCATCTCCACAGATGCATGTTTTCTAGCATAGGCTTAGAGAGAAAATGGTGAATAGTGTACTTCTAGCCTAGGGGTTTTCTGTTCATGCTCTGCTCACATTAAGATAGAAAAACAATGAGACCTCACATCTTAGTCAGAATAGCAATAGCCATACCTCCCTTTTCTCACCAGTATCGAGAGCGAGGATAATGGCCTAACAAATTTAATTTCATAGATATCTGTGGAGAATTGGAGGCCACTGACATCTTTACAATCCAACAGCCTCCCTTTGGTAGTACACATACCTGTTTATAGCCTACTTATATTTCTGGGTCAGAGATGGAAAAAAATAATAGTCTAGAACAGTAGTTCTCCACCAAGGGAGATTTTGTCACCTACCTACCTCAGGCACATTTAGCAATGTCTGGAGACATTTTTAGTTATTGCAGCTTGATAATGGCATATGGGGACTGGGACCAGGGGTGCTGTTAAATATCCTACATGCAGAGGACACTCACAGCAATGAATTATCCAGACCAAAGTGTCAATCATGCTGAGGCTTGGAAATTCCAGTCTGGATATTATCTGCATCACATGTCAGCAAAAATGAAGGAGCCAGAGATAGATCACCCTTTGGCCAGATCCCTACAGGGCAATCAGTTGACTAAAAAATGACACAATGATCTTTGTGAGATTCAATGCTATTAAGGATTGATCTGTTTGCCTTTTGAGAAGCAATCTGAAGGGGCCAATACTAGAAGAGATGATCATAACTCAAAATTTAAACATAGTAAAAAATACATAATAATTCTCTTTACAAACTTCATCATACAGACTGAATACAGAACTTTTCCACTGTCCTCCACTCAAAGAGGCAGATATCAAATTAATATTGGAAAACTAAATCTCACAAGATTGGGCTGGGGATGTGGCTCAAGTAGTAGCACACTTGCCTGGCATGCGTTCGGCCTGGGTATGATCCTCAGCACCACATACAAACAAAGATGTTGTGTCCGCCAAAAACTGAAAAATAAACATTAAAAAATTCTCTCTCTCTCTCTCTCTCTCTCTCTCTCTCTCTCTCTCTCTCTCTCTCTCTCTCTTCTCACTCTTTTTTAAAAAAAATCTCACAAGATTCTTTATCCCAAAAGGACAGGGTTTCTTTAAAGGATTTAAGTCCGTATGTTTATAAGTAACATAATAGCTCTCAGTCTCATGTCTCTATCTCTTTTATATTTGTGATTTCAACACTTACTTATGAGAACAACAAAAAACCCAAAGCAAATCTGTGTTCCTAAAATTGCAATACTTCTCAAAATCGTTTTTTTCTGACAAAAAAATTAAAATCTACAAATGCCCGATTACAGTAATAAGAAGTCTTGACAGGAAAATTATCACATTTATAATGTAAACCCATCATACACTTTTTCCATTAAGTATAATCTCGGTTCAACTGAAGAGCTTTTCCTGCCTCATTTTCACATTTAGTTTTTGACTAGAAGCAGCTCAAGAATGAGCAACCTGTAAAACCAATCACCTCTTGCAGAGATGTCGTCCAATTAGCCCACGCTGGTGAAGGGGCAAAGTCTAAGCCTAAGTTGCCCAACAGAACCAGCGTGGTCACCGTCCAGTTCACTTTCTCTGAATCAAGTCTGCTATCTACATTTGACCTCTACATGACCGTGGTTTTTTTCAATTCAAATGTGCAGCTTTGCTATAAATAAGATTGCCTAGCTACACAGCCTATAAATAACTATAAATTATATGGTTTTCTCCTGTCTGTTTGCACTAGCCCTGCAGAACCCTTCACCTGCTGTGATTGAAGAGGCTCCATAGGTAGTCATGAAAATATAACCGACAAAAATCACTTCATCCTCCTAGAACGGAAGGTGTCAGAATCCTACAGACAGTGCAATCAGATGGAGAAAATAACTGGGGAAGAGAAAACTACAAAAGAGACTTTCAAGATCTGGAAGAGTGGATGAAAATGGAGTCATTACGTATACTTCATGAAAATAAATGAATCAAATGATGATGTTCATTTCTATCAGTTCATTAAGATACAAAATACCATTCTTTTATATGCTAAAATGATATAAAATGAAACTTAAGGGTAAAATCACCTTTATTTTTAAAAAGAGTGGGAAATGCTTGTAATTTACCGGTGCATGCTATCTATAATCATGGCATTTAGGATAAAATGTTAATATTCTTCATCTTCTTTTTGTTATTTTCTGCATTCTTAAAATGTCCTTTCTGAACCTCAGATGTAATTGTCTAACCTAGAAAATAATGTCAGAACCAAATGCTTAGCCATTTGGTATGGAGCACAGCCAAAACGTTGTTTTGGTTTTAAACCTTGTCCTCCCATGTTTGATGGCTCTACATAAGTAACTAAGCTCTTTAAGTCTTATTTTCTCATATGTACAAGGGAAATGAAGAAAATGTCCATGAAGTGGCCCAGAGAAACACAAATAATCTGTGAAAAAACTTGGCACACTGCAACATGTCATGCAAATCAGTATATTATCAATAATACAGTGTAATATTGGGAGATTTCTTTCTAGTTCTTCTATGTCTACCTACTTGCCAGATTTTTAGTGTTCTTACAGAAAAAAATGTTTTTATTTCCACAACAGTATAGAAATAGGTTTACCATGTAGGAAAAACTATATCCTTCAAAAGTTATATACTATTTGAGCCAATATGAATACCTTATGGAAGCCACTAGAAACCCTTATAGTTTAGGATAAAATCTTTTTCAAAGTATATAATTCTCCATCTATAATTTCTCTTTTTAAAGAAATAATTGGTTCCATCAGTTTTGAGGCTAGGATTTTGTTTTTTCCAGGATAATGTTAATAAAGATAATTTTAATTAAAAAATATCTAAGTCACAACTGAAATCATGTCTCATGGCAAATCAAAAGACCTTGAGCTGGCTAAATCTATTGCTGGATATAATCCAAATTTGAAAATAAGTACTGGTGTATTTGTCATATTTTTAAACCAAGTTAGACTGACATGACAACTAAAATAATCAGAAAACACAAGACACTGTAAGACGCTCAGTGGTTGGCTGATACAACATTCCTTTATAGGAAACTCTTTTTCTACTTCTTAAAATCATAAGTGAAGCACCTCTGACTCACCACTGTGCATTCTGGAACAAGAGGAAGAAATGGTCCTGAAATCTGTGTGACCTTTCACCTCCTAGGTTGTCTTATCACATATATCATTGGAATGTAGGTGCACAAATTATAGTCTGTGTGTTATGATTAATAAATATTAGACATTTTTTGGGAAAACAAGTTATTAATGGATGTGAACTCTTATTAAGTCACAACATCATAGCAGCTTTTAGGAAATAAAAGTGATGCCAAGTTGAACAAGATAATAATGTTGCATATATGATATTTAACTGAACAGCACTAAATAGAAAGGAAATTGATCAAAGAGAATTAGCTTTGGTCCAGGCTCTCAGCCTGATATCTGAAGTTGTCTGCCAAAACAAGTGGTTTTGAAATCACAAGCAAGGCAATGGGACCACACACTTTATTAAAAGACAGTGTTCAAGAAACACAAACCCATGCAAAGAAGGTGGTGGTGCTGCAGCTATGATCCAGCCATGCAATGCTCTCCTCCCTCGCCCCTCCCCACAAGTGAACAACAACATACTTTTAACAGGATCTTGGGGGAGAGGTTCCCGAGTAGTCTTGAATAAACTTTGGGACACTATGGAAAAAAGAGAACATAACTAAAAACAAAAACAGAAACATGGGAAGGATGGCTAAAACTCACTCACACGATTCCACTGGCCCAAAGCAAAACAAACAAACAAAAATAACATTAAATTAAAAGCAAAAAACTAAACAAGGAAACTAAGTAAACATATAAATAAATGTATGATTTATTTTCACCAGAGATGAACATCTGAGGATGCTGGACATTTGGTCTCTGATAGGGCATCCCAAGTATCTATGAGTGGACTTCTGGACATCCAAGTATCTATGAGAGGACTTCTTGCTTCTATTCTACTTTCCTTAGTGCCAAGTATCACTAATTCCCTTCTATTTGTTTCTCATAGCATCTCCATTCATTGGGCAGCTTTTGATAAGGCCTATTCTCCCTCTGTACCTGTCTGTCCATCTAACTGACTTTTAGCCCCTTGCTTTTTTTTTTTTTTTTTTTTTCAGGGATAGAGATAGAACCCAGAGCGTGGTGCATTCTAGGTAAGTGCTGCGGTATTGAGCTCCATCCCCAGTTCTGCCATTTCTTTCTTGATCCTTTTTCTGTAGCCCACTCCCTTTAAGTTACTGTTTGCCTTGCTCAATATATCACCTTTGGGAAAGTCTACACTTTGTAAATCTCTCAAGAAAGTGTGTGCTTTCCAGGGCATCTCCCACCAACTTGTGGTGTCAACCGCCTCCATTCCAGCCTACAGTGAAAGGGAGGGCCAACGGGGAAGGTTAATTCAAATTCTTAATGCAAATTCATCACTGCTAATAACTGAAACAAACTTCTTCATTCACATGCATACATTTTATATTTATATATTTTGATTTATTTTCCGGACTGGTTAATATAGGAGTCCAGAAAATAAATTTCCTTAGGGAAAGGAAGAAAAAAGTGGGGAAACTTGCCAGGAAATCTCACCCAGCAGCTAAAGCATAAGAATCACTGTAACAAAAGCCCTTTGTTTCAAAGGCTCCAGGCAACAGAATCCCCCATTGTGCTCCAAATTACCTGACCTAATTAACTCCTTTGTTTGAAACTGGAGAAGAGAGTCTTTTGAGTCAGAAGCTGCAATCATCCAATCAGAGAGGAGAAAAGGGGGTTTGGGTTACTAGTTCCTCCACCTGTTCTTACAAAGGGTTGAAGAAGAACCACATCACAGGCCAGAAGATCAACAGGAACTTTCCCGAAGATCTCAGGTAAAATATTGGGCTTCTTCACAAGGGAAGGTCTTCATGGTGCATGCCCTTTTGTTGTTTTGCTTAATCCTATGATCTGGCTGGAAAATAATTTCTATAATCCCCAGGAATTCCAGGCAGGAAATGGTGGTTGCCACCCTTACAAAACAGGGGAATAAATGCAGGAGTCTCCCCTAAAACAAACACAATTATTGAATTTCAACATGATTTTTAACTTCTTCCTGTCAATGAACAAAAATAACCCCTCCCTCCGTGTTGGGGAGTCCACCTTGCACTTAAGTCATCATGATCTCCCCATATATTTATTCCCCAGAGTTTTTGGAAATTATATTCCGAGCTTTATGTCTTTGAAAGTTTCTAATGTTAAGAGTTTTCTTCTGTTTCCAAGAAAAGGAATGAAAACTGGACACTGCAAATGCCTGCGTGCTGAGCCCAGGTTACCAGGGCCACTTCTGCCCTTGGTCATCTGAAGTGCACAAGCTCCACTCCATCACACTCCCTGGCCACCCCACCAGGCAAACATGCTGTGAAACAATTCAAAGGCGGTCATCACATCAGTACACCTTGTCGAGGCAACTGAAGCTTTCGCCAGCCACTCCCAGGGGCAGACTGTCTTTGCACACGCAGTGCACATGCATACACACGGACACACGGACAGAGACGTACAGGTAAGTATGCATTTGCAGAGAAGGCCACTCCAGCTCCGTTTTAAAGAGAAGCACTTGAAAATCCCTCCAGATTGCAAGACGAATCTACTACAGATAGAACCAGAACACACCCAAGGCCATGCTTAATAATTATTAGAGACAGACAAGAGATGTGCTCATGATTGAACATACTGCAGAGACTGGGGCAATTAGAGATCTGACAGAAACGTGTTAGTGGTAGCAACAGGCCCCTTCCCAAAGAACCAAGAAAATCCATCTGTTACAAAGAGCAGAGTCAGTGGCCAGAAAGGCGAAAGGTGGCCGGGCTGGAGGAGGGGTCCACTTACTGACGCTGCCACACACGGCCAGGCAGTACTCTTCAGAGTCAAAGTTGTTCCTGTTGCCGCCACATCCGCCATAAAAGAAGGGGGCGCACTTCCCTTCAGTAACATCAAAGTACCAGCGGGAGATCATTGCTCGGCAGGGCCCGGTCTCGGCTTGTTCAGAGCACACCTCTAATCAGAGGAGATGTGGAACCACATTTAGCATGAAAAGGCATGTCGCTGTCCCCCTACACAAGCTTCCTCATGCATTCATCCTCCCTGTGGGACCTGGACCAGGTGTCCTTAGTTACCCAACAGTAACTGGGGGGTATTTGAAGTGGCAGGGAGCTCTCATCTGGGTTGTTGTCTAGGGCTCAGTAGTAACAGAAAGATTTGGGTCAGAAGTGAAAAGATCTTGGAGTTGCTTTTAGGTGTCTATTAAATTCTCCATTAAAAAAAAAAAATAAACTTCTGGGGCTGGGGTTGTGGCTCAGCGGTAAAGCGCTTGCCTAGCATATGTGAGGCACTGGGTTCGATCCTCAGCACCACATAAAAATAAAATAAAGGTTATTGTGTCCACCAACAACTGAAACAAATATTTAAAAAATAAAAATTAAAAAATTAAAAAAAAATAAATTTCTCTTTTAAAACGACTTCAAGTTCAATTTTGATGTTTTGAACAGGATGCAAAAGTTTAAGCTCTCACAAACAATCTGACTCCGTTTCCTCAATAAATGACTAACTTCCATTGGGTATAAATTTAAATACACATATTTTGGAATATTTTCCAGCCTGATCACCGATCATACCTGAAAACATCTGTGATATCTGTAAATGTGACTTACAGTCAATTACATCAACTCTAAGACAATTTTTATGTGTGCATTCATCTTGACTAATGTTCCAAACCATAGAATACAGTCCACTAGCGCTAAGTTGTTAATACATACCATGCATTGTTTTACATTAAAATACATCTTACCTGTCCACTTGCCTTGCCACCCTCCCCGACATTGATTTCATAATCCCTGATTGACTCCAAGTGTAGAAATCCATTCAATTCATTTATAAGTTAATCATGATCAGAAGTAGAACTCTACATCTCCTATGGATCCCAGTTTTGCTGGAGATAAAACAAGAGTCCTACATTTCTCTCTGAGTTTGCTTCCTGCCATGCTGGCTGATACCTAAGCACACACACATATCTTGTTTATTCTTGGTTTTACTAACATATCAGGGAAAAAATACCCTTCTGAAAGGTAAAGCTGTGCATAACCCAGAGCTTCCAATTTAGGAATACTCCACACACAGAGACAAAGACCCACAACATCCATGAGAAGGCAACTTCAACTTCTACTTCACTTCCCTGTACATGCTGCTCTTTCAGCACATGCAATGACATGGTGGCAAAAGCTGAAGCTGCTAGCATCATGATGATGTCAACAGAAGGGAGAGTCAGCCTGAGCACAGAAGGTGAGCTCCAAACAACATAGGGGTCCCATGTAACATATAACAGGCATCTAGGATGATTCTGGCTCTCTCAGATGGAAATATCTGACTCCAGGAGCATGGAGCTCAATGTCTGGCACCAAGGTCATCTATTCAGTGTTGCTCCTCTGAAAACCCATGGCCCCCAGGCTAGTCTTTAATTGGCTTTCTGTACCGAATTCTCCTGTAGGATAAAAATTGACTGACTGATTGATTCAAGGATTCCATTCACTTGACAATTTTATTTATCCCCCCAAGTCAAGGGACTACCATTCTAATTTCTAAAGGGTAAATTAGTTTGGGGGGAGGGCTTTTTAGCTCTGAGTTACTGACAGCAGCTTCAGGGCTGCAGAGCTGAAAGTCACACCCACACGTGGGCTTGCCAACCATAGCCACCAGTGGTCTCTGCCTCTGGGCCTGACCTTCCCTTCATCTAACAGACACCTTCGGGATGGCCTGGTCTCTGTTGCTGGATCTCTCTGGCTGTTCTGAACATATTCGTGTCACGTTGCTTTTTCATGTTTCTGAGATGCAATGGGACTCATCATTAATCTCAGGCTGTGCTAATGCCAAGAGACAATGGTGCCTCTTCAGCCTGCCTTGGGTTGAAGTGGCACAGGAGTTGCAAGCAGTGTGCAGCCACTGACACCAACGGAAGCACAGAATGGTCCTAAGACAGGAGCGCTGGCAGCAGAGTTCACCGTGCTTGAACCACTCGGGCCTGTTTTCACATTGTATACCTCTTAGAGCACCAAAATGCCTATTTTCTAGTACTTGTCTCTCAAGGGCCCCACAGTGTACATCCCAGCCCTGCAGGTGCAGGAAACTTGTCTTCATGAGTTCTCTCATGTACTAAATAGAACTTTGGTGGGTGCACCTTAAGCATGAGATAAAAGAATGATGAAAAGAGAAGACAGTCTATGATGGATATTTGCCCTTGTGTGCGGCCCAGTAATAGCTCCATACTTCTGATAAAAGGAAAATCTCCCAGCCTAGCGTTCAAATGACATTACAATAGAATATAATTTCCTGTGTCACCATTGAAACATAATGATACACTCATTTTTATTTTTTCTTCTGCCTCATTCTAAAATACCTATGAAGCCCTTTGTTATAGCTAATTTGAAGAAATCAGGCCAAATGAGCCCCAAAAGGCAAGAAAAACCATTATTCAGAACTCAAAATCCATTTATTATGTTAAGTTAGTAAATAACTACATGATAAACCCACAACTCTTGCTGAAGCCTAACAAATGACTCTCATTCTAAAATTGCCCAGATTTTGGACTGACTCTCCTGATCTTGTTAGGACTGTTAGCACATCTGTCTTTCAAAGGTCCCAAAGAGTTTCACGACCTTGATGAAGTCCTTGTGAGCTGCCTGGAGATTGGCAACAATTCCATAAGTACTTATATACACATTGTATTTGTGGTAATGTGGTGAGGAATGGGCAGAACAGCACAAGATGATCTCATGTCAAATACACAGGTATGGAGGAGCAGATGGGTGTGGGGCTGGAAGCCAGGGGCTAAATGTTCCTGTGTCCCTTCCCAATCTCTAAAGTTCAACTGCTTCTGATCAAACCAGGGAGTTTTATGGACAGAACTAAGAACTGTAGATTCTAAGGTTATTAAAAAAAATAATGAAGCATAATTTTCTCCATATTCTGTAAGAATATGTATTTAATTAAATGTCATACACAGTAAAATATATATCTCATTTCCTCTAGTTAAAATTTCCTTATCTTGGGTTTTTCTCCAAATATTAAGTCAAATAAGGACAGAAAAACTAAGACAAATACAGTTTGCCTTTGTAGTAAATCACTTCCTTTCATCTAAGAGTAAAATAAAAATAAAGAACATAAGTATTGAAATCCTCTACATACACTTATTTTGGATATTTCAAAAGTATGCGTTCATTATCTAATCATTCAGTCCATCAATAATGAAAAGAGCTGACCTCAACATAGTTTAAAACAACTTTACTTTAAAAAAAAGAAAACTTTTAGTTGTACATGGACATAATACCTTTATTTTATTTATTTATTTTTATGTGGTGCTGGAGATTGAACCCAGTGCCTCACACTAGGCAAGAGCTCTACCACTGAGCCACAACCCCCGCACCCAACTTTACTTTTTTAAGCTTGATTTTAGTCATTGCTACAACTCTAAACACTACTATATTCTGTGCCTAAATTATTAGACTCAAACGTGTATTCTGTTGATGCTTAAGTAGATAAGTGTTTGATTTCTATAGATGAAAAAATTTAAAAGTCAATGTACTTTTTTTGGGGGGTGTGATGTGTTTGTCTCAATGCTAGAACTTTTAATAGAAAAGAGCACTTATCATGAGCTTGTGCATATTAGCAGGTAGTCATCAAAAAACATGACTAGAAAATTATCAGAGCAACAAATGATCAAGTATTTATTATCTAGGAATCACATTTTACTAAATAGAATCATATAAAATTAGGCAAGTAAGCATGAACTGAAGTCTCATGATAAATCTTACTCAAGCTCCAAATATGGGTTGAAATACCAACAAATGATAATAACAGCTGTGCATGGCAACTGACTCAGTACAAGATGATGGGTGCTTATGTGTCATGGAAGTCTCTAGAAGGTATCGTTAGTTGGCCAGCCTTTTTACTGAAATGTGTTAATTCTCTAAGGCCACCCAATACATCTGCCATTCTAATTATACCTGACCCAGTTCTCACGTCTCTCCAGGATGAAAGGTTATTTATAAAACGCCACCTGAAGGAGATTTACTTGTGAAGTCTTAGACTAATCAGAACTCCTGTGTTGTGATATTAACAGCCAGTGAAGGGTTCCACTGTAATTTTCCTTCAACTTTGGTTCCCTGTTTGATGTAAGCATACACTTATTCTTTATTCATCTGCACAGCTAGTCTGAAATACAACACAGTATTAGTAAGTTTCAAACCAGGCAAAAGGTAGCATGTTCACTGTCAGAAAGTCAAAGGGAGGGCTTTTCCCATTCAATGAGAGGTAGAGTATGCTGGGAAATTGGCTTTCTCCATCAAAATGAAAGATAAAACACTTGAGTCAAAGCGTTTGCTGATTTCCATGGTATTTCAAGCTACCAATGGTTGTGGCTCATGAAGTGAAAGAAGTTCATGAATAATTAATTTTCACAGGCTAGCATACCAATGAGGGCACAAATGCTACCAGGAGCAGTACTATATGTAGAAGAGCCTAGAAGAGTCTTACATTTTTCTTGTTCTAGGGTTTAAATTTAAAGCAAAAACAAACAAAAAACTCCACTGGGTAGATACCTCAGGGTTCTCTCACTCTGCTTGACATTACTAATGCCTTAAGAACAATACCACCATGGTAAAGGAAGTTTCCATTTCAGAGTCTTATTCCCTGTCTCAGTGCCTCAAATCTGCAGAATATAAAGGGCAGAAGATGCTGCTAGAGGCTCCTCCTCCAAGTACTGCCCAGGACCAGCACTGCCTGGACTCCCCTCCAACCCCATGAACTTAGAATTTGTGGTTTGCAAGAGCCTTTGGGTGACCTGAATGGATAAAAATTTAAGAGAATGATAGTAGTCCACCCTGTCTTTTAAATGCAGTCGAAATGTCAAAATTAGAGAGACAAGATTCAATCACATTCCAAAAAGACAAGAAGGGGAAGAATTAGTAAATGTTGTACAGGTTTTGGCTATCAAGTCCACATTTTTGTGGGAAACCAGAGATGTGACAAAAAGTTAGTAGAGTCTTAAGATTCAAATATGTACCTCAAAAACTTGATTTTAACCAGTTATCTAGAAATATTTATTTATTTTTTTTACTCTCAAGTTCTGTGTCTGAAGCAACATAAAAATAGCTTCAATAGTTTTGCCTCAGATCCCATACCAGGATATAATTCTCTTCCTCATATTTAAGTCTATGAAAACACCAGCTTCCTCAGAAATCTGAATTCCAGTGATATCATTCCCATAGCATGCCAGAACATTAGAAATATCAAAGCTTTTATTTTATTTGGACACAAGAATGAAAAAAAAAAAAAAAAACAACAACTGGGATTAAAATCAAGGGAAGACCACTGAACTTAGACTTCCTTATACTGTTTCTTTGAAAAGAAAGGAGACTAATACAACCAGAGACTAATACAACTAGATGTGTAATATGAATTATAATGCATTCCGCTGTCATTTATTAAGAAAATGAATTTTAATAAAAAGAAGAAAGGAGACTGGACACATCCACCTGACCATTCTCACTGGCCTCTGGTCATAGTCTCCAGTAGAAAAGCAGCAGCAGCTTGGCTGAGAACAACCATGTGCCCGTTACAACGTGGATGCTACCACCATTTGCTCTTTTATAACACTGTGCCAGGGGAGAAAGAATTTCTTTGGAAAGAATAAAAACCCAAACTGGGAAGAATAGCTTCCTCTTATTTCACTGCCTATATGGTGAAGAAGCATGTGTCATATTTTAAGTCAACATTTTAGGCAGCTTTAATTGGACTGCATTATACATCTTATCTATCTTGTTTTCACCTAAGTATGTGTTTATCATATTTACTTTGGTGTACTTTTGTTTATTTGACTTATTCTTGTGAGATAGAATCTTTGGCTACATACCACGTGCTAAGCCCTGAGTCAGGAAGTACGGCTGACATTAAGATGAGACACACAGAACAGTATAGTGGAGCAGTACAGCATAGTGTAGCGGGGCATTTTTCTGTTCTCATACTCAAAACTGGATATCATGCAGATCTTGACACCAGGGGATTGCAATTGAAAAGGCTTTACTCTATCCCTTCCCCTGGGACATTTTTGGTTGTCACAATTGGGGGGCATACTACTGGCCTCTAGTGGGTATAGGCCAGGGATGCTGCTAAACATCTTACAATGCAAGAATCCCATTAGTGAATTATAGGTACCTGAATCAAGTCCATTGCAAATACATAACAATGGAGACAGGAGGATTATGCCACACTTTGTTTTATGTCTCAGATCAATGCAAGCGGCCCTGATAGATTTATAATGCTTGTGGGATTCTTTCTATTTGATGCTCCATCAACTGGTAAATTCTTTTCTTCCTTCACAATCACTCAAATGCCAATATTTCCACGGTGCCTTAAGCAAAAACTTCTTTTCCTAGGCTAAGTACTTTCCTTACTCCATCCATGCTGCAAAACTTCCTTCCCATCCAGGTTGAACAGATGCATTCTTTTCAAGGAGTGGTGCTGAAGCAAACTGAGCTGGCCACCTCATTCACGTCCTGCTGTCTGCAGCAACAAGTGTGATGCCTGTACCTAGAAGCACCCCATCAATGTTGGCAGGATGTACGGCAATAAGGCATGGTGCTTCTCCCAGATTAACAGTCAGCAGAAGGAGAACAACAATAATTTCATTTTGCCAAGATCATTCCCTAACCCAAGGGAAGCAACATCTGTACCAAATGTTTTGGCTTCACCATCAGAGGAGACAGTCACCTATGTCAGCGTCTCCATCTGTCCATTTAATAGAAACATTTCCACAAGGTTTAAAAGACCTGCAAGGAATAAAAGTCTACCTGGAAATGTGGTAGCACTTAATACTACCTTGTTCAATACCAGCTGGACATAAAATTTAACTACAGATACTTTAATATGTGACATGTATTCACAAAAAATGTTTTAAGCCAGAAACCAAGTGTAAGTTGCTTTTTAACTGTGATAATGTTGTCCAAAAAAATCAGTTCTGTTATATCAATAGATAACAGTCATATTACATTTATTCTTTTTATAATTAAAAAAAGTCAGTTTGATGGCTTCCCTTTACCATTCTTAATTTGCAGGAAACATTAGTTCTCTAATGTTCAGAACACATTAGAGGATTTGAATGATGATTACAACCACAACAATCCCAACAGCTGGGGTTAACTGAGCTCTGTCTATCAGGACCTGTGCTATGTGTTTACCATGTATCACTTCATTTAATTCTCAAAAAGTAGCTAAATTATCAGATAGGTATTACTAATTCCCATTTTACAGAGAGAAGCCATGGGGATTAAAGCTTATTTGATGTATACAAATTTACATTTAGTAGCTATAGATGTGATTTGTATCTTGGCAGCCTTTGCTCATGAAAGAAACTTAACAGTTACTAGAAATTTCTCCTTACAGTTACTAGTCATTACTGAATGTACTGGGCATTATGGTCAATACTTCACATAGATTATCTAGTTGTTCTCACAAGGCACACATAAAGTAACATGAGCACCCATACTCTATCTGTGAAAAACAAATTATTTAATTGGGCCAACGTCATAAATTATTAAAAATTCTCTTTAAACATTACACTTGTCTGCCCCTGACCACAAAACAAAACAACTTCCTGAAGGAAACTAACTTGATATGGTAGTATCTTCTTAGGGATAATATCAGGGGTTAGCAAACATTTTCTGAAAAGGCATGTTTGGAGTTTTACAGGGTCTGTGATATCTCTTTACAACTGCAATTCTGCTTTTATAGCATGAACAAGCCATAGGCAATATGCAAATAAATGGGACTGGATGATTATTTATATACAATTTTCTAAATTTCTAGACATGCTCAGTGTGGAAAAGATAATAAGATAAATGCATGCCTGTAGCAAAGCAATAAGCACTTACAAAGGAACACAGGTTAAACCGACTGGGGTGTATTTATAAAGAAAAATGAAGTCAAAGCATAATTTGGGAATTAGTGCAGCAGAAATGCCCTGGAGCACCGGGCCCAAATCCTGCCTTCACCACTTACTGGTCAGATAACTGTGCGATTTAAAAAAAAAAAAAAATTAAGGCCTTATGTGGGGTGTAAAATTTCGATCACACAGAAAAGTAAAATTGTTAAAGATGGAACTGCTACCTTAAAGGGCAAGGAGAGGGCGATCCTGAAATTTTCTATCTACAATAAAGGATTTCAACTTGGGCCCACCACAATTGCTCTGCTGTTCCCCCATCATACCTTCTACCTAAGGAAGCTCCCAGCTGAGAGGAAGGGCACAAAGAATGCTTGCTGAAGAAATCAACATAGGGTAAAAAGCAGAGTTGCCCTGGATGGACAAAACTGACTAGATTAAATCAAAGATTATATCACTTATTACAATTCTAACACCTAATCAGAAATTCACAGCTCAATCAGAAACTACCCCTACATCTCTTCTCCGAACACAGAAAAATAAGGAGCAAGTGTCTATCTGTGTTATGGCTTTACTTAACTTGGAAATGGCTATTCTACTAGATCAATATTACACTTTTTCTTAATTAACAAAGACAACAAGAAACCTGAAAGTCAAATGGGTTTTGCAATAATGTGCTTACTTTCAATGCATTTTTCCTCTGAAATCAGAAACACAGAATAGACCTCTCACACTTTGGTATCACTGATGCTCACACAGCATGGCTGAAAATTTTATGACCAGGCTGAAATGTCTTCTATTTTTATTTCCTCTGTTTCTTCCAAATGTTACTGGGTCACAAAAGTGCTGAGTTTTTTTTTTTTTTTTTTTTTATGAAGCAGTTAAGGACTGGTGTTACTAGCAATAGGTTGGTGATGATGAAACAATTTTCTTTGGGTTGTAAATCACAGTTTCCATCAGGGGCTGAAGCATTAACATTGAAAATGAGATTGCATGCCTCTTTCACTGTCTCTTCTTTGCAAGTCATTGTCAATGTTTGTTTTCAGCCTGCAGAAGCAGGCTACTTAGAGTTTTACATAGTGAGCAATCACCTATGGCTTGACCATTGCTCTTGATTGGGGCAATTTTTACCTTCTGCTAACAATTTAATGCTACCATCTAAAACATTTATGTCTTCATTGGAATTAGCTGGGACTACAAAAAAATTCTCTGACGTGGATACAACATACCATAACATTAGGCCCTCTTTTCCAGAAAGATTTGCCTCTATTATATCTTTTGTCCACTTCAGGAGACTTTGAATGGGTGGATTCCTATTAAAAGTTTCTTTAATTTCTGGCATTAAGTGCCTTTAAAAGACACTAGCTTTCAGAAGGTTGCTTTTATGGCTCTTCTTGCAATCAATATTATTGACTAGTTATATTTTAAAGTAGTTATTTTGGTTTCTTTTTTGTTTCTCTTACATTAAACCTTAAATCTAAAGATTTTTTTAAAAAAATTCTTTTAACTGCCTTTGTCTTTCTGTAGAAAATACTAGGACATGTGTGTTCTTCTATGTCCTGCTTTAATACCTAATAATTCTACACATAAAACTGAAAAGCAAATGACTAGACTAATTGAGAAGGTAACAAGACCACATGATCTCAAGAGAACTCTGCCTTCATGTGCAATATGAGCCCACATTTATCTGGTAACCTCTCCCCTATTGCATAAATTAGGTCATTCCTTATCACCTGACACCTCAACAGCAGTTACATCAAATTCAAATCTCTCCATTGCCTACTTGAAAAATCCGCAGCACATGTAGATCCTGAGTTAGTCCTTGGAAAATTAATCATCCCAGTTAATTCCTGTATTTGCCAGCCTGGCACTAAAGGCCTCCACATAACCTTATTTCCTCAAACTCTATTATGTAGGACATCTGCTCTAACTCAAACTATACCAACCCGGTCTCCCAATCATGCCACATACCATCCCACAGCACCATATTAATTTGCTACTTCCTATTGATGCTAATGTGCTGAACAACAAAATCTACCAGCAGCCTGTGCTTCCAGTCCTAGTTCCAATGCCATCTTTTCCCTGGAACCTTCTTTGATCAATTTGTAGTTCTCTCTTGTCTTTGAAGGAGGCTCCATGTTCATATTTTTTATAAAACAGATTGAGTTTGTATTTCTTTGGCTTTGATTTCCTACTAGATTTTAGCACCCATGAAGGTCAGCCTGCCTGGGGGTGCTCATCATATGTTCCACGTGGCCTAGCAAAATGGCTTATATCATACAGGTGCTCATACGCTGAGGTTGAGTAAACAGACTTTAATTATTACATAAACAACTACCTTGATGGACATCAAAAGAACTTCATCCCCACTGTCAGATACTACCTACTATAATTTGTGATTATATATTGTTTAGGTTTGAAGAAGAGAAGTCCTGGAAAATCAGACTTCTCAGATGAAGAAATCAGAGCTAACAAGTTCATGTGATCAGATCTGGCACTGTTGGCCCTAGGAAGCATTTGAAAAATACTCAGGAAAAGAATGCCCAGGGAATTTCAAAAAAAGCATAGTTCAAATGAAATGTGCATTTATCTGCACATGCATTTATGTGCTAAAATGAATAAGAAACTCATTAAGTAGGGACTAATAACATGAATCAATCCATCTAGAACTATATGTTCTTTTTTTAATAAAAGAATGCATAATATTTTAGTTGGATTTTGAACTAATTCTGAGCGTTCAATTCAGAATAATCTCAGGTATAAAAGCTACAAGGTAAAGAAATGTTAAGTGAAAGAAAGCAGAAACAAAAGAACATGTATTGCGTAATGCCACTTGCATTAAATGTTCAGAAAAGGGTCAAACAATAGAGACAGAAAGATTAGCTTTTGCTTGGGGCCAGAAATAAGTAGAGGCATCAACTGAGATGTGGTATGAGGTAAATTATTGGGGTGATAAGATGTTCTGAGTTTGGATTATGGAGATGGTTAAACCATTTGGTAAATATTAAAGGCACTGAATTATATGCTTAAAATGAGTGGGTATGTAAATCATTTTAAAATGCAACATAAGGGAAGGCAATGCTAACAGTGATAATTAGGAACCTACTCAGGCAGAGAAAGTAGCCTATTTTAAGCTCTAATACAACAAAAGAGCCGAAATAATTACACCTTCATAAAAAGTGAGAGGAAGCCTAACAATGTTGTAATTTTTGTGGAAAAACTTTGAAAATATTTGCAATACACTCAAATTCAATCAATCCATATTTCTAAAATCTAATTCTAGAACCTTCAAGCAATCTGACCCCACAATTTACCAGTTGCTATAACAGTTGTTTGTTTAATGGAAAGCAAATACTTGATTTTGTCTCACAGAGACAAGAAGGAAGTCTCTTTGTTCATTTGGTTCACGGCTCAACAGGAACATTAACAGAAAAACAAAATCTAAGATACTAGCATCTACTTCTTGAAGAAGAGATTGTCACGATCCCCAGTTAAACAACTTACACGTAACAAAATTCATCCAAGTTAAATTTTGAAGCATTAATAATGTGACACTTGCCAGATCTTTAGTTAAATCTCATAACTACTGATGGAACAAAGGTATTTTTTTTTTTAACTTTCTATAAACCTAGCACTCTGTAGGCTAACTGAATCGAGTCCAGTTCTTACAATCATGGAGCTCACAGTCTCAGTGGTAAGCAACAGACAATAGCATGCAAACAAAGTACCCACTGCTAGGGCAACAGCTAGGAGGTTGAATGCTTAGTGTTTGTCAAATGAGATGGTCTAGAACAAGGCACAGACTAGACTGTATAATCAGGAAATCCTATTACTTGAAATTAGCTGTTGAACTGCTTGTTAAACCAAAAGGGGAAAAAAAATCAACAAGTTTCATAAGAAGCTGGGTTATTTGTTATCCAAAAAAAAAAAAAAAAAACAAAAACAAAAAAAAAAAAACCACTGTTATTTTTTGGGTGGCGAAGGCAGTGTCAATAGGGTAGACTGAAATTTCAAAACTCTGGTATGATACTTTCTTATATCCCAAGAAATTAAAAAATTTTAAAAAAGCAAATGAACAAACATAAACAAGCCAACAGTGGATTACCTCGGACCACCTCTTCCACGGACTCTGTGGTGGTGGTGGTGGTGGTGGCAATGCTGGTGGTCCTCTCTGTGGCCTCTTCATAGGGTTCCTCGGCCTCCTCCTCTCCCTCGTCACCATCCTCCACATCCTCGTCATCATCGGCTTCTTCTTCCTCAACATCAGCCACTTCCTCTTCCTCTGCCACTTCCACTACTTTGTCTTCACTGCAAGAACAAATAGAAACCCTTCATTGGAATAGTGAATTCAACAAATTTCAGGAAAAGAAACAACAAGAACAACCAGGAACTTTGGCAATTCCAGAGGGAACATGGCATTGAGGAAAAATACACAAAGCTCGAAGGCAGCAGGTCTGAGCCTGGATTCTAGCTCAGTAAGTGGCAAAGTGTTTTTCACTTGGACTTAGCATAGCTCTTCTGAGTTTACAGGGTTGCAAAAAGAGGGAGCCATGATTCCAATTCCATGACATTTTGCAAAAGGCAAAATTGTGGAGACAGTGAAGAGCTCAGCAGGGCTTGAGGGGATGGAGAAAGAGCAGAGAAGGCAGAGCATGAAGGCAGCTGAGGCTGTGGAACTATTTTGTATGCTACAGCAGCAGGGGCATGTGGCATTATGCATTTGTCAAAACCCACAAACGTGCAACACAAACGTGAGCACCAGTGTAAAATATGAAAACTGGTTCATAACTACCTATCAGTATTGGTTCAAATGTGTCACACTAAGGCAAAATGTTAAGGATTAGAGGAAACTGTGGTGGTGGGGAACCTAAAAGCAGACAGAGAGCCTTCATATCGTCCACTTAAATTCTCTAAAAACTTAAAACTGTTCTGAAAAATAAAGTCTATACAAAAAAAAAAAAGTGGTTTCAAAACTGAGCTTAGTGTGTTAAAGGAATTATCACTCATAACATCTATGAAAGAAACACACAGCACCTGCAATAGAATTAGATACTCAATGAGCACAGGTCAAAGAGCTATTGAAAGTTGATACTGGAAAGAGGAAGAAAAAAAATAGACTTAAATAAATGTGTAACACCCCATGGTCAGGGAAGCCTACTGAAATTATTTAGTTTGAGCTCCCTACTCCAATTGCTTATGATTTTGCAGAATATCAATATTTCATTGGTTCTAGAATTTTAGCAAGTACCAGCATTACCTTAAAGACTTATTAAAAATAACCAGATGCCCATCACTTCCGGAGCTTCTGAATCAGTGGATCTGGGATGAGTCCTGAGAATCTGCATTTCTGATAAGTTTCCAGCTGATACTGATGCTATGTATCAAGGGAACAACAACATTCTGAGAAACTTCAAACAAGCAATACCAAGAAAGATGGCAAAAGATAATCAGCAACTCCAAGTAAGAGTTGGAAGAAGATCAGAATAATACTTATGACATTAAATATCTATGCACTGACACACAAATGGTAAGAAATCACCAAGAATAAATGGCAAAAAAGGGACACATGAAAGAAAATTTAAAAGGCCTATTAAGAACACCCTCACCCCCCCCCAACCCCCATGAATATGTGTGTGCTTCTGCAGTCCTGGTTGAGAACATTTGAAAGGAGATAAAGGAAGATGGGAACAGAAGTGTGAGACAGGGAGAGTCTATCACATACCCCCTGGCAGGCAGGAAAGAGGCCCTTGATCAGAGCACAAAATCAATTCAGATAAAAAACCTGGATGTGGAGGAGATTTCCATGTCCCAGAGTATCTGCTGCAGGTCTATTTGAGAAGCACCATCTTAAAAGAATTAGCAGCTGCTCTGTTGTTATATGAATGCCACATCCCCCAACCCCTCAAGAAAAAAGAAAGTAAAGGGGAATTATTGCCCCAGAGCCCATTCTGGCCAACAAGGAGCTCACTGTCAGGGTAAGTGATAAGAACTGGGGTGACTGTACCAACCTGTCAGGAATTCTTGAAATTCAGCATTATGGAGGAAATCTGATTTCAAACATGTCAGAGGGGGAGAACAGTATGATGCCACCCATGGTCCAGGATGACAGAAAGGAAGAAGGTCCCAGAAGCAGAAAGGCTTTCGAAATTCAGCATATGACAGACAGCTACAAGAAATTTTTCTGAGATACACGGAGATGAATACAACACTAGATGGAATTTTCTGATTGCTTCAGAATTTAAAGGATTTTTTAGACAAGTTGTAGAAAGATATGTAAGACCCCCTCAGAATATGTGAGATTACAAATAATGCAAGCATAAAGGATTTTTATACAAGTCCTATGAAAATGTATGTAACTCCTCAAATGGATATTTTTCTAACTCTGATTAAATATGATGCAAGGATAATGAAAGATCACATCCAAAAAGGTTTGAAGCATTTGGCTATGGAATAAAAAGCAACTTTTTAAGCAGAATAATTTAATTGTGTGATAATACAGAGAAAATCTTGATCAGTTCTTTTCACATTTCCCACAAGACCATGAAGAAATACATGAGAAGAAGAAGAGAAAACATCGGCATTGACAACCAGATGGTATAAAGATTCATCTGCTTAGAGCTAAATGGGGCAAAATAACTGATTCCTTGATTGCCCACACAAACATTTCTGCACAAGAGTCTATTCCTTGAGGTGACATTTCAAAAACATACTAAACTTAACAGTTGCTTGTCTGGTTTAAACTTTGTTCTTCTGCAGAATCCCAATGTTGTGCTACTAGCAAGTGAAATAAAGATGACCTGAAGCACACCATCAGTTAGCTTACCATGTTTGGTCTCTTCATTCAATCAAAATTATATGCACAATACTGTTGAGTTCTCCAACTCAGGTGGAAAATTCAAGTAAAGCAAGAGAGAAAAATTAAATCAACCCAGTATTCTCTTTAAACCATGAACTTTGCACATGATCTTGAGCCATCACTGGAAGTAACAATGTCCAAGTATACAATCCAGGCCTGAGATAGCAAGCACTGTGTTACCAGAGGGGATGGAGAAAACATGACCCTGGACACCTCCAGGTGCCTCCCAGCCTTCTCTGTTATTATTGAATGTTACTCTTAAAGCTCCAAGCTGAAAAAAAATGCCTATGAAAACAGCTGTTTAAAATGATCTGCATTCTGGAATGAGTCTAGCCATGAAAAAAAGTGAATTACACGCCCATCAGCCATTACTGCATCTGCCTGCACAATTTACTGGCATAATAACAAGGAGCAGAGATACATAACAGTTCCACTGGCTGAGGAATTAAATTACTTGGCCTAAGAGAACTTGGGTCCAGTCTTATTACCATAGCTTTGATTTCTGGAATTAAATTTAGATGTTCATGAATTCAATGATCTATTCGAACACTGTTTAAAGCAGTAGCACACAACTGTGTTTTAATGATGCTGTTTCTTCCCCAAGAATTCCAAACATGCCAACATTCCAACTTCTAATTACAGTTTGTATGGGTAGCAGGAAACAGTGAAAGGAAAAAAAAAATCACTTTAACACCATCACTTCAAATGCCAGACAGTTGTTATGTGATGTGACTCAGGTGAGCCAGTTTTGAAAGCTGATCACAGTGTAAGGAAACTCAGAGGGATTGGTTCATAGAAATGTGAGGCTGAGCACCACAGAGCAGTTTCTCATGAACAACCAAATAAACTCACAACAAAACAGCCTCTTGATAACATGGCCAAATATTCAGATCACATTCATGAACTTTTAAAGGCTGTCAACTTGCAGCAGATGGCTTTTACAGGTTCTTAATACTAATTTTGAGAAATGCTTCTACAGAATGGAGAAACTATATGAAAATGCTGACCATCCCAAGAGGGTCTCAATGTAATAAGAAGGTCAAAAGAACATCGGTATGAGGAAATAAGTCACTGATGATAAAATTTTACATGACAGCATGCAAGATTTTTACTTGGGTGAAGGATAAACTGTATAACAAAGGTGAATCTCCTTTTATTTCCGAGTAGGCTGACCTTGATGTAATCTACTTGCAATTGCCTCTTGATAGTCCTTTTATGTAGAATGATTTATATACCAGTTTTAATTCCTTTTATTAAAATGATGCAAAGCAATTCACCATTCACATTTGTTGAAAAAGCCATAGGACATTACAGAAAAGACAAAATTATAAAGACAGTAGAAAGATCAGTGACTGCCCAGGGTTAAGGGGAAGGGCGAAATGACTGCTCAAGAACCCAGGGATTTTAGGGCACTGAACTATTCTGTATGATACTGACAGGCAGATACGTGTTATTTACAGCATCAAGAGTGAACCCTAATATCAACTATGAACTCCCAGTGACTGATAGGGATGTATCAATGTAGATTCATCAAATATAACAAATGTACCCTTCTGGTGGGCACGGTGATAATAGGGGAGGCAGGGGTACAGGAGACATTTCTTCACCTCCTGCCCAATTTTGCTCTGAACCTAAAACTTTGCTCCATGAAGTTTTAAAAAACGTAAAAAAAAAAAAAAAACTTTTAAAAAGCTCCATTTATTACTTCATAGTCTCTGTTAAGACTGACATTTTTTCTTCCTGTTGTAGGACAAACACAGGAAACGACAGAGGGAAAGCACCAATTCCCATGGTCATGTGGGCGTGAGCAATCATGAGACCTAGACTTCTGTATTATCGAGTGAAAAAAAAAACCAATGTCAGTTCCCCAAATCCAACAACCAAGTGGGGGGAAGCCATAAGGGGCCCTGTCAATAGGAAGCAGCTCACACCAGTGTTAGTTGCTAAGAAGCCAAAAAGAAAGCGGGGGGGGGGGGTGTCTTTGGGAGTCTCCCATCGTCAGAAATAGCGAGAAAATGAAGCAAATTTGTTTTTACAAAGATAAACAGATGTTTCTTGCTGCTCTGCATCAGCTCTTAGGACTGCCAGTTTTCCAACCGGAAGGTGCAATGGCTGGGTCACACAGTTTGTTCCAAAGGAAAGCACTTTGCAAAAGTATTGCTGTTAAAGTAGCAAGATCTGAAGTGCAGGAAATGTGAGAAAATGTAAAAGAAAGGAAGTTGGTTGTCTGAGGTTCCCAGGAAATGTTTCCAGATGGGGAGGGCTAAAGAAGAAACCCAATGCTCCAGCCTCAAGGCCACTTTAAAAGCCAGACTCAAGAGGACACATCTTCTCAGAGGATTTGTGTAAACTAAGAAAAACGGTAAACTTCTGGGAGGTAAACTCAGGGGAGTCATCATGGGAGGAGGGAGCTGGGCTCGGAGAGGACAATGGGAGGATTCAGGGGGTCCTCCACTGAGTCATATTGAATTTTTGAAAGTCCCCAAGCCACATTATTTGTGTTGTGTGACCTTCTCTTCATGCACATTAAAGATCAGTTAAAAGCTGTACAAGGGAGAGGATTCTCTGCTAGAGTAATGTTTCACCTTTCTCTTAGTAAATACTCATATAGATTGTTCTAGAATAAGAGCTCTTAACTGGTAACATTGTGGTTTTCACCATTAAAGGCACATGATGAACTGAAGGCAAAAATAAATAAAAGATTATGGTGTTATGTATTTCTCTAAAATCTATATAGAGATTCTTTTGTTGTGGTCTTAGTAACTTGGCTTAATACATTAAATAATATATCTTCTAAATTCATTATTTCAGTACTTCAGATATTTTGTAAATAAGTTTTCTATTGGAAGGGTTCAATCCATCGTGTTTTTATGACTACTACAAAAAGTTTTCCTCCTTTTAATGCTATAGGATTAGAATCTCTATGCATTGATAATACCATCTAAAAATTGATCCTATAAATTTCTCTTCAGAAATCCCTAGTATTATTATACAGTACCTTGCTTTCAGTAGCTTAGCTAGCTACCTGTGGTCAAATATAGTCTGAAAATATTAATTGGGAAATTTCAGATACAAGTAATTCATAGGCTTAAGCTAATTTTTATTATAGAACCTTCCTAAAACTACTCTAGTTTATTAGTAGTCATTGCTGTTAATATCTTTCCATTCCTGAGTTACACATTAAAGTTTTATCATAGGATGTATGTTTAGAAAAAAACAGTATACACAGAGTATCATCTAAGATCTCAGGCATCCTCAAACCATCTTAGAATGTATCCCCCATAGTTAAGGAGAAACCACTGAAACTCCTTGTCCTCACAGCATGTTTTATGCAGTGAGTATTGTCAACTGCTCAGTTAAAAGATCTCTGAAAAGCTGATGAACCTTCTCCTGATAAAGGCATAAGCCCTTGCAGCAAATGCTCTTTGTAAGTGACCCCAAGCCTCTCTTGACTCCCTTTGCTGGAGGTTAAGTACAAATACTCCACATCCCTGCCTCCCTGGCAGGTGGGAAGGACTTGCAATGGGACATTTCCAGATAATCAGATGCCAGCTACCTGCTTGGCCTTCTTGGAAAGTACTCTAGGATAGTTTTCATTTTCTAGATGAAAAGGTTCTTCTTCAGTGGCCAGAGCCCTTTGGTATCATTATCTTTTTAGTTTTCCATGTTTTTCCAATCCAGATGGGTAATAGTTATTTGTCAACTGGTGATAAACATCAGGGTGCAGCCAGTTAAGCAGACCAGTGGAAAGTGACTAACCTTTCTTTGTACCACTGTACCAGCCTCAGCTCCCCACCAACAATGACTGGATCTTCTTTTATGTGCAGCCAAAGTATCTCTTGCAGGGGGTTCAAAAGCCCAGCAGGTACCCCAAGTTAAGTATTTCTACTCTAGGAAGATAACAACTAGAGTGGGCACCAAAAATTCAAGACTAGACAATTATGGATGAGCTGCAGGCCACATCCGATCTGAAATTAGCCTTTATGGATCTGAAATTAGCCTTTATTCTCATTCTTACACATTTAGTGATGCTTGCTTATTCTGGGTGAGAGATTCTACACTAATTGCTGTATGAGTAACAGAGGTATTGCATGTTATATGCTTCAGAAATTCAAGGGAGAAACTGATTCCTGAGAGCCAGAGGCATCAGCAGATAGGATATGAAAGGTGGGTATAGGATGACATAGGAACATCCATTCAATGCCCAACCAGGAATAATAAGTAAGAAAATCTGACTACAACAGAATTTCACATGAGCATTGAGCTTTTGCAGTGAGATAGGTTAAATTACAGAAAACAACATAATTGAACATTTTTTTTCTTTAGTCAATGGACAGTTAAGCATTTGTGATTAAAGTAATATGCACAGATTGATAACAAGCAGAAAAATGGCAACATATCCATTCATCCAACCAACCATCAAACCATTCCATTAAAGTACTTCTCTATGCACACACTTGTCATTCAATCAAAGTTTATTGTGCTTTTTACCAAGTGTTAGGTACTATTTCAGAACTGAGGATACACAAGTAAACAAGAGCTAGCCCCACTTTCTTGAAACATACGTATTAGTAGAGGAGGAGCAAGATGAGCACATGAATTAAAAAATTATTCAAAAGGGTAAATGAGGCAAAGGTGCTAGTGAGCAACTATAATAGATTATTTGTGGGAACGGAGACAGCATCTCAAATACAGTGCCCATGGAAGAGCCCTAAGAAAGAGTCCTGAGAACAGAGATAGAATACTGAGTCCGGTGCTGAGAAAACAAGGGAGATCCAGATCTGAGATGCCCAAGAGGAAGAAATGGCTGCAGTGTGATTTGCAGAAGGCCTTGGGTAAACTGGTAGCACCTGGATAGAACAATACCAAGGACTTAAAAAGAGCATACTACAGGGACACAGCCACATCAATGTTTATAGCAGCACAATTCACAATAGCTAAACTGTGGAACCAATCTAGATGCCCTTCAATAGATGAGTGGATAAAAAAAATGTGGCATATATACACAATGGAATATTACTCAGTGATAAAAGAGAATAAAATCATGGCATTTGCAGGTAAATGGATGGAGTTAAAGAAGATAATGCTAAGTGAAGTTAGCCAATCCCAAAAAGCCAAATGTCAAATGTTTTCTCTGATACAAGGAGGCTTATTCATAGAGGGGTAAGGAAAGGGAGCATGAGAGGAATAGATGAACTCTACATAGGGCAGAGTTGTTGGAGGAAAAGGGAAGGGGCATGGGGTTAGAAATGAGGGTGGAATGTAATGGTCATTATTATCCAAAGTACATGTATGAAGACACGAATTGGTATAAATATACTTTGTATAGAATCAGAGATATGAAAAATTGTGCTCTATATGTGTAATAAGAATTGTAATGCATTCCGCTGTCATATATAAATAAAAAAATAATTTAAAAAAATCTCTTTCCCTCCCCTCCCTCCCTCCCGCCTTTCTTTCTCGTATCTTAGTACACAGTCATGGTAAGATGAATATTTCAGCAATGGAGAGACAGTCAAACTAACACCCCTAAGACATGATAAGACAAATCCAAGGACTGGATAGTTCATAGGGAAATGGGCACGGCTTCTTTTAACAAGTTGTTATCAAGATATAAGAAATGCCACAGTGAATCCTAAGAGTTAAGGGCACAAGGACACTGGGCCTAGTGCTAGATAAGATCTGAAATAAAGAAAAACAAATTGTGAAGAACATTTTTGGGAACAAGGGAAAATCTGACCATGAACTTGATATCCAATGATATTAAAATTATTGGTTAATATTGTGAGTGAGATGGTGTCATATGGGCCCTGCGGGAAAATGTTCTCAGATTTCAGAACACAATGACATATTAATATGCTTGCTGTCTGAACTTTTCTTTAAAATATTTTGGCATCATATAAAGCACATTGAAGGGGCACAATTATATCCTGGCAAGACTTTTAAATTTGGAATATAATTACAGTAAAAGGCTAAATTGCTTTTTTAAAAGACTATCTGGGAGGCAAGAAAGGCCATCTATTATCAAAAGTAGATTTATGAGCCAACCAGGATTAAAGGAGAAGTGCTTAAGGTAATAGAAAGTTTGTAATCTTGATATGCAAAACACAATTTTGGTTAATCAGATGCTAGGCCAGAAAACTTTGAATGAGCAAACTCTCCACATCCAAAGATTTATGTGTTGATAAGAGCAGGCAATCTATCTATCTATCTATCTATCTATCCATCCATCCATCTGGTTGGGAGGTGGGAATACATGATCTTTAGCCATTTATTATATATTGGCATGCTGAATAGGTTCCAGGGTCTGCTCCACATTCTAGGGATATTGCAAGGTATAGAAAAAATTTCCTGTCCTCGTGGCACTTACATTGTATACGAAGAGAAAGATTGAGAAATCCAGGCAGAGATGTCATATGAGCATATTCCAAGATGACAAGTGATAAAATGGGCAGGAGAGGGTGCTGCTGGGGTGTCCAGAGATAGGGAGTTGGGGGGTAGGGGTTACTGCAGTTTTTAAAGAGGGCAGTAAGAGAAGATGCCCTGGAAAAGTGTCATTTTAGCAAAAACAATGTGCCTGGCTTCCTTTTCCACTGTTTACACACATGAGAACTAATATAAATTGACAAGAAGTCTGTGAGCTAAACAGCTATACAGCCCACCAGAAAGTCACAAGGCAAGAAATGAGTCAGACCCTTTTTCCTTTGGAGGAACTTGTTGAGGACCTGTTGTTCCTTAGGTAGAAGAAATGCTGGCTACTTCTGTGAAAACCTAAGTGGTTCTATTTGGAAAGCAGTAAGAACCTCTGCTTCCTCTTGTAGCACTTAGCAAATACCACAGTGACACTTGTCCTGCCCCAAATTCTTTTCTTTATCTTCCTTCCTTCCTTCCTTCCTTCCTTCCTTCCTTCCTTCCTTCCTTCCTTCCTTCCTTTCTTCCTTTCTTCCTCTTTCTTTATCTATCTATCTATCTATCTATCTATCTATCTATCTATCTATCTATCTATCTATCTTGCAGTGCTGGTGATTGAATCCAGGGCCTCTGGTACATGCTAGGCAGTACTCTACCACTGAGCTACATTCCCAGTCCTTTTTATTTTCTATCTTGAGACAGGGTTGCTCAGGCGATCCTCCTGCCTCAGCCTCCCAAGTTGCTGGCTTGACAGGTGTGTGCCACTGTGCCTGGCTATCCCACATTCTCAAATGGGCCCCCTTCCTTGGAAGAAGTAGTTACATCTTTACCTCTCATCCTTATGTGGTACAAAATAAGGGGGGGGGGAAGCGACACTGTGATTCCACATGTTTATAGCCTAAGGCTTCCTCACTTCTTTGTTCTGAGGGCTTGAAATAAGCACAAAAGTATTTTAAATTATATCGTAAAGGCAGAGGCAAGCACAGCCTATTACCATTCTGTCATTAGGGTTTTGGGTTAGCCAAAACATTTAGAAGAAGTGCGTTCTGGAGTGATAAAAGTTTTTGTTCATTTCCCACTAGTGAGCCAACCTCTTCCCTCTTTTGACAAGCCCACTTTCTTGCCTTGGAAAGTATTTATTTTTGAAACATCTATAGTTGATGGCTGAGAAATTTTGGAGTTAAAATACCCAATGTCAACACTCCTTGCAAAATGTAACCATCGTAGAAGAAAAAAGGCAGTGAAATGCTTGTGGCTGTGTATTTCTTTTTAGATGAAATCCCTGACAGCAGCTGCTTTTATGACTTATTTCCCCTTCCTAAGAAAAGATCATAATTAAAAACATAGTGATCCCCCTTATCCAAACTTTTACTTTCCATGGTCTCAGTTATCCCCGGGTGACCAGTCCTAAAATATTACATGGATAATTCCAGAAAGAAATAATTCATAAGTTTTAAATATCTTTTTCTTCCTTCAGCATATTTTGGTAATTCTTCTATTTTATTTTTAGCCATTGTATATCTGGAAAGCAATTTGTTGAAGGAGTACTAAGCGAACAGGGAGGTAATAAATGAATAGAAAGCTCCAGAGAAGAATATGTGAAAAGGGGCCTTGCGGACAGAGGTCCCTGAAGGTAAAGAGGTGAAGCATCTGCAGGAATTGCCAACAGCTCAGTGTGGCTGGAGAACAGGAGTGGGCGTGGAGACTGAGCAGAAGGGAGGCCTGGCTCCATTCCAAAGAACTTCACTTTAAAGGCTGAAGAGTTTGAACCTTAATCTGCAAAGATGCAGAGCCTAACAGAAAAGCTGTATGCAGAAATGTGGCAGGATCAGTTGTACTTCAATAAGCACCAGCTGGAGGGAGCAGGGAGGACAGGCAGGTGAAGGAGTGACCGGTGGGATGGGGAGAAGGCTCCTGTGGGCCATAGCCAAGGGGAACCAGGAACTGAGAGCTCTGATAAAATAACCTAAAGGGGGGCTAGGATTGTGGCTCAGCTGTAGAGCACTGGCCTAGCACAGGCGGGGCCTGGGTTCGATCCTCAGCACCACATAAAAATAAAGATATTGTGTTGTGTCCATCTACACCTAAAAAATAAATATTAAAAAAAATAACCTAACAGGACTGGTGACCATCTGGATGGAGGGAGTTAGTGAGAAGATGAAGCTGATGCTTTGAGGTGGCGAGAAGGAGTAGAGATGGCCTAGTGGCATCATGGGACACAGCAGGAAGAATGGATGGCTCAGAGCAGAAGTTACTGGGTCAGCTTTGGGCATGATGAATTTGAGATGCTGTGACATACTACTGGAGAGGCATCTGGCAGACGGCTGGAAATGAAGGGCTAGAAATTTGGGCCACAAATACACAGATCTGGGAGGCATGGTTTTTCCATTTTTCATGAACTAAACAGCTGCACATTTTTGTTGATTAAAAAAAAGAAAAGAAAAAAAAAAAAAAACAACGAAAAAGCTACCCTTCCTGAAAGACCAGATAATAGACCAGATGGCCACTCACTCTGTGCATGGCTGATATGTCCTGTAAACACACAATATCACGCATAAGGAGAAATGGAAGCCAGCCTTCTGAAGTTCATCCCCCGCCTGCCTTCCCCCTCTTCTCTTCCCACAAGGATATTTCAAGCCTGCTTCCCAGTTGAGGGATGGATGAGAGAAATTTCCTGAGAAGGTGTTTTCTAGTATCGACTGAAGAGCCTAATCAGGAACATTGTTTAAACAGAATGTGTGACCCCAAGGGATGCCTGAAATTGAGGTTGATACCGAACCCTAGATATACTATGGCCCTTCCCCCCAAACACATATACCTAATATGAAGTTTAATTTATGAATAAGACATAGTAAAAGAGTAACAATAACTAATAATTGATAGGATGGAGAAATTATAGCAATGTACCCTAATAAAAGTTATGTGATATTTCACAGCTTCTCTTTGGCAAAACAAAATTGCCAGCATCTCTACTTGGTGCTATTATTAAGTAAAATAAGAGCTATTTGAACACAGGCAGTGTGATACCATGGCTGTAGTTCTGAAAACCGAGATGGCCATTAACAGGCAGATAGTATACATAGCGTGGACCTGCTGGACAAAGGCATGATTCATGTCCTGAGTGGAATGGAGCAGATGGCACAAGATTTCATCACACTACTCAAAACAGCATGCAATTTAAAAATTATGAATTGTTTAATCCTGGAATTTTCCACTTAATATTTTCAGACTAAGGAAACCAAAACCATAAATAAAAGGAGGCTCCTCTATAAGAAAAGTCATGCATATACTGAATACATGCCAGGCGTTCTGCTGGATGTGAGGCTCTATAAGGAAAAAAACGGTCCCTGTCCTCAGAGCATACATTCTACTGGGGGAGAGAAAGACAAGGAGCCAACAAAATACTGCAACATGTGACTACTGTCAGGATGGAAATAAATACCCACTGAGATCGAGACTAATAAGGAAAGGGTGTGTTCTTTTGAAAAGGATGATCGGGGACATTCATCCATCTGAGACAAGGACAGCCACGCTGAGGCTCAAAATGGAAATAACCCCCCAGGATCCTGGGGAAACCATCCCAGATGGGAGATGTGTCTGCCCTGGGGCGGGGAGAGCTTGTCACATGGACTCGTGTGATGCTGAGTCATCAGGGGAGACAGAAGCACAGATGACACTAGAGAATGAGGAAGGAGCCGCGTCGAGAGGTTATAACCCCCAAGAACACAGATAGAGCAGTCACAGATATTCTGACTACTGTACAGAGGAAGGCTCAGAACGCACATGAGGTAACAAGTTTCACAAGGCACTTCTGAGCAATGGCAGAGATGATGGTTTCTAAAGGCTTATTGACCTTATGGTGCTTTACAATGGAAATTTCCACCCTAGGAATGTTTAGATTCCTGAGATTTGTGGGTGTATCTGTGCTGGTACCCTGACTGTAAAGATAGAGGGGTAAGAAAAGTACTACCTCATTTGCCTGTCACCAATACTGATGACAGAGAAAAAGCATTTAAAAGTTATGGCCAAAGACCAGAGATGTCCTAAATACAGCACCTGAAAGAGTGGTCTACACAGGGATTTACCAATGTCCATGTAGGGAAATGTCCTCAAATGGAAAAAAGTTAGAAAGCCTATCTTTCTATGAATGGCCCATGCCCAAGTGTTGTTAAGTGAGTTTTGGCACCAATATGAGTGGTACACGAGGCTGGACTGGATATAGAAATGCTATATCTGTAGTCTTAGCCTCCTATTCCTCTGTGATTAATTCTATCATCATTAAATTACATTCAATGCAATGTTGCTATCCTGGGATTATCTTGTAAACACATTTTCATAAAACCAAAGTGCTTCATTACCACTTCTAATATGTGTACAAATCCTTGGCTCCAATTTTCCAGTAATGGTAGCTATAAAATTCTCCTGAGAAGCGCTTGAGGCTAGCCTATTAACATAACATGCCAAGGATGTACAGTGGGAATGAGCAGCATATTCCAGTAGGTATAGCATTAAAACTTTCACACATTTTCTTACTTATTGGTAGAATTAAAGACACAGCAATTCTTCTCAAATTATTTCTGGAATATAATTTAAATATAAAATTGAAGATCCTGAAATATAAATAGAGAAACTGAAAGTACAATGACTTTATTGCTATTTGAATAGCTATTGAATATCTATTTAAAATGTCCAAAAGAGCCCAAGTCAATTCTTCATTATTTTTATAGCCAATTTCCAATTATAGGAAATTCGATATTCTAGTATTTTTTGCTTCCCTGAAATAAAAACAAATGAACTTTTACATATTTAAATTTATAAAATAAGAATGTCTTTGTTTACCCAAACTTATTTTAATAATGTTCTCAATCTCATTTAGTACAAAAGGGCTTAAGGAACCATTATCTATCATTATTGATCATAATAATTACAAAGCCCACAATACTTTTAAAACACCTAATTAAGAAGGGAACACGTCTTAATAGCCATGATTATCAAACCAGAGGTGGGAGATTCGTCACTGAACTCTGGGGAGGGCTTTTATATTAGACAGTGTGAGAGAATGTGTGGGCAAGTGATTTGACTAAGAAAATTCCTGCCCTACACTGGACCTCCCCCACCTACAATCCTAATCTCTGCATGATAAATAAGTCCACTGCACATTTTACCAGTTCAACCTATTTCTGCATCTATTATTTAGTATTTCTGAAAGCAAACACTGTGAATAGGTTATTGCAAGTTTTCCCATGTTAGAGATAAACAGGCTCAGGAAGATACATTAGGTTTAGAGCACACTTTAAACCTTCAAAGCATTTGAAAGATCATCTTATTTACTAACAAGACTTCTTTCCTTTACTCCTTAGGTACCTTCAGGCGGCTGTGGTTTCACTAAAATGAGAGTAAGTTCAGCTTTTGCAACTTTACATTTAAACCCTGGACACACTAAAAATGTTACAAATGCTGTTTCAGTTACTACTTGGGAAAGATTTTATTTACCTCCAATCTAAGGAAAGTTTTGAAGGTCTAAATTGTTTTCTAAATGACTGACGTCTTTCTGAAACAAATAGGTTCATTATAATTTTGTGGAGTTTCCTCTAATAAACTCCTGGTGCTACTTGTACCATAGGGTTCCAGCAAGGAAAAAATTTTTTGACATAGCATGTTCATATATAGAGGTTGAGGCCAGAGTACAAGAAATAATTTTAAAGATCATTTTTACATGAGACAATTTCGAATCCCACTTAAACTAGGGGATTTACAATGAAGATGACAATATCCAGATGTTGGTTTTAACAAGAAATTAGTGTTTGTGCCAGAAACAGGTAAAATCACAAAGATCTATATTTTCTTCCTCTTTTCCTACCATCTTGTAACTTGGGGAATGTGTACAGTTTGATTCAAAGATGGATGAAAAGAGGCCTTGCCTCCATGGCTTGAGATCCCTTGCGATGAATAATCTAACCCTCCAAATAACTGCTAAATGCATTGTGCCTCAGTACTTCTCATTCAGCATGATCTTGTTAAGGGCAGCTTTCTCAGTAGGCACAGCTTCCCCGCCAGATGCAGCTCAGATGGCAGCGACCCAGCCCTGCACTGCCAAGGCATCTCCTCTCCCAGCCATCACCTGCTTGGAAACCCAAACAAACCCCACTGGTTTGGCTTCACATCTGTAATCTGGTTAAGGCAGTTAAAGTGTTTTGTTTTTCTTCCTGACATATATGAGGTCCAAGTTTATTAAATACAGAAATTCAGCATTTCTAATAAGACCTCAGAACTGGCAACCAGTTTCCCCAAGAGAAAAAAAAATGCAAGCTTCTGCTCTTCCCCTATTCATCATTTTCAAATTAATTCCCGAATTTCAGTACAAGAGTCAAGCAGACTCCAAAACTGCTAGAAGATGCCAACCCAGCATTATGACAGTTGCTTCTCAAAGCCATGAGCTGTCTCACCAAGCGCATTCTTACTCATCCACTGGCAATGAGTTAAAGCTTTAATTTATCTTCTGTATGACTCAGTTTGTGACCCTCTAAAGTTAAGTATTTTTCTCCCTTGAGCATTTAATACTACTTTCTTAAACTGCAAGGCAAAAAAGCAGCTGCAAAATAATCTATTGAAAGAATGTCAACTCCAGAGTCACAAATAAGGAGATACATGGCCAAATAAAGCTTCTCTCTTTGTTTCTCTCTCATTCAATTTTAAAGACAGAGAAAGTACTGACCCATGAATAGACATAAATTCTCAGACAGCCTGAGATCCCCTAAGTAAGGCTATGAATGTTTCAGCATGGCTGGCTAACTAGAAGTCAGAATGTACGTAACTTACTACTTGACTCAATGACAAGTTTTCACATACTTAAAACAATGTATTTGCAAAATGCACCTTCCATAATATCATCTGTTTTTTATATTCTGAGAAAAGTTCTTGGAACACAGAGACCATATGTTATGGTTTGGATGTGAGGTGTTCCCCCAAAAGCTCATGTGTGAGAAAATGCAATAATTTCAGAGGAGAAATAATTGGATTGTGAGAGTCTTAACCCAATTTGTGAAACAATCTTTGATGGGATTAACTGAGTGGTAATAAGAGGCAGGTGGGGTGTGGCTGGAGAAAGGGCCATGGCTGTGGGGTATATATGATGTATCTGGAGCTGGAATATCGCTCTGCTTCTTGATCACCAAGATGTGAGGTGCTTTCCTCTGCCACCCTCTCCCGCCTAGATGTTTGAACTCACCTCGGCCCCCAAGGAATGGAGCCATCCTTCTCTGAACTAAGACCTCGGAAACAGGGAGCCCTCAAAGAAACTCTTCCTCCCCTAGAGTTGTGAGGGTCAAGATCCTTTAGTCACAACAGCAAAAAAGATGACTAAAACACTATAGTTTCAAAGGTTTTCAACGGTGCCACTCACAAATCCAGACTTTGCAAGATCCTTCTATGATGATTGCAATGACCCTGATTGACGTTTTTACTCCTTGAAAAACGTGTTTGTTGGTGGGACCGCAAATTAGTACAACCGCTATGAAAATCAGTGTGGAGGGAGATTCCGCAAAAGACAAGGAATGGGACCACCATATGACCCAGCTATTCCACTCCTTGGTATTTATCCAAAAGAATTAAAGTTAGCATACTATCATGACACGTTCATACCAATGTTTACAGCAGTGAATCTCACAATAGCTAAGTCATAACTTAGGCCTGGGTTTCTGTCAACAGACAATGCATAAAGAATAGGTGATACACATACACAATGGGATTTTACTCAGCCATAAAGAAGAATAAAATTATGGTGTTTGCAGGTAAATGGATGGAGCTAGAGACTATCCCGCTAATGAAATAAGACAGACTCAGAAAGGTCTCATGAAAATAGAAGGAAGACCAAGGGAAGGGAACAGGTCAAGGGAGAAGAGGAGGCTTGGGGGACGAACAGGGGGAATGAAATTGATCAAACTATATTATGTGCATATATGAAAATGAATCCAACTATTACACATAATTATAATACAACAATAAAAACAATAAATACCCATCGTACCAAAATGACAAAAACAGTTTCAACTCTTATGCTGGGTTCTGGGGTGTTACAATCCGGCAACGGTGACACAGATGAACAAATTTTGAAGATATCATAAACACAAATTAGAGAGATAAACGTGAAAGCAGTAAAAATACATGATAATAGCAGTTGAAACTGAAAATCTAATATTTTAATGTCAACTAAATAAAAATATATACATATGGGGGAGGGAGGAGAGATCAGGCAGAAAAACAAAACTTATTATTAGTCAAATTATATGTGATTCTCCCTTGACCCCAACCTTGTGAAAAGTTATCATACTTTTAAGTATTTTTTTTCAAACTATATGTAATAGATGTATATTTTGAATGAAGACAGAGTCTCCCATACTACTAAATGCATCAAGTATTTCAAAACATGATTAATGCCTTCCAGAAAATATGCTGACATCTGTTACAGTAAAAAAGGACAGTAATAACACTAATGAAAGGAACAATATTTGGTATAATGGTAAGCATTAAGGAAGTAATCAGTACAAATAAGAAGCCTTAATTAAAATCCATTGCATTTGAGCACATTTTGATAATGGCATTTTTTTTTTTTTTTTAGCTACAAATTCAGTTACTAAGGTCTGTTATGATCTCCATCTTACAGAAGCTGCACTGAAAGACAGACTCTTATGGTGGTTGCTTCTCTATCCATATCAGATCAGAAGGAGGTCGAAGCTTGAATGGAAGATTTCCTTAGAAAACAGTAATTTCTCTGGCATTCCAATGCCAAAGAAGCCTCCAAATCAGGAGTTCTCAACAACTATGTGGGCTGCCCTGCTCACTGTAGGATGGTTAGTAGCTTCCCTGGTCTCTACCCACTGGGTTCCAGAAGAATCCCTCCCTGACGGTGACAACTAAAATTGTCCCGTAAACATTTCTAAAGATCCCTTGAGCAGAAATTGTCCCAGGTTGAGAAATACTGCTCTAAACCAATATTTACTCATTTCCTAAATCAAAGAATGATTGCCAACAGTTAATGGAGTTGAGCTAGTCTCACAGTTACAAATTGTACTTCCGAGACTTTTGCCTACAGTTATTTTTTATTAAAGAGCCCCAACTTCACACTGGGGAACAAAAAAGACCTGCTAGTTCAAATAGGAAAGTTATTATGAGAAAGGACTTTTATAATAAAAGCCCAAAGAAGGGAAATCTTACTATTACGAGTAATTGCAATTTCATTTTCTTCTATTTTATTTTACTTTTTGAAAAAAAAAAAATGAAAAGACATTTAGGCAGTCACTACTGAAAAGGTATCAAGAAATTATAAATTTTCCTTTGATTCCAGCACTTTTTTTTTCCTTCACTCTTTCTAGTTTTAGAGATTCTTGCAATTTTACTTAAGAACTGCATGCCTGGAATGATAGTCCTTAATTTTGTTTTGTTTTAAAGATCAATTAGTTTTGATTATATACCAGACCGTGAGCTACCATGAAGGTGTGTATATTTGATATGAATGCCAATTAAGTCAGCTCAAATATTTGTTAAGCATCTAAACTGTATAAGGTTATGCCACGTGTTTCTATGTGTCAAGTCACACAGGCCTCATCATGAATACAAACTCCTGGTAAGTAGGATACGCTGTTAACCCTTGAAATATTTTCTGTGTTCACTCAGCACAATTTTACCTTTTTGCTTCTGGGAAGTTCCAACTACCTGTAAGAGGAACTGATGTTTTTGATTTTTATTCTTTCTTGAAGAAAAAAGTCAAATCAATCAAATAAAACTTTATGTTGTAATTACAATATAAATCCAATGAACTTTTCATGTATCAAAGATACATTACAGATCTTCATATTTTTATGCTTATATTTTACAATATTTTCCTATTTCTATCATCCCAGGAAGTATTACCTATCTCCAATTGTGATAATGAAGACCAAATAGTGAAAGAATGATGGAATTGTCCAGAAGGATGATACAATAAGGAAATTGTCACATTTATCACTGTGTTCTTAAAAGTAATGCTTCATCTTTCAAGAGGGTATTAGAGAAGCCTAGAGGTTTACATTGAATACAGCTGCAAATCGGAATTTTTCTTCATTTTCCACATATTAGAAAAAGGGAAAAAAAATGGACAAAGGAGACATTTTCCAATTCCTGGATAAATCAGAAGATGAATGAAACTGATTATGCAAGTGAAATCTCATACCATGAGTCTCAGATCAGGGTGTCCCAGATGAGCTTTCCCAAGCTCCAGAACTGAGAAGTGAGCAAAGCATTTCCAAGAACTAAAAGGAAATATGATATTCTCACCCACTCAGTCATTCAACAAGGACAACATCATTCAGGATTTTGCAACAAAGATGCGAACATCTGCTGTTAAAAAGATTGTGACAGTAGTTTTTCCCCCTTTTACGATGTTAGCGCAACAAAATCTATTTGAAGTAGTTTAGAAGCCCAAGGCAGTGGTGTCTATAAAGGCCATTAGAAGAAAAAAAAAATCACACAGAAATTGGTGGTTGGGGATTGCTTAATCTACAGATGTTTATAAATCCAAAATAGAAAATATTTTAAAATAATGAAGAAAGCAGTTTTCTCAACAAAACGACCAGCAAAATTCTAGAAGTGTTAGATTTTTACAATAATTAAGTGGAACTGCAAGAGCAAGGAAAGACTAAGAAGTATGGTTAGCTACAACTGAATAGAGATGCTTACATGAAAGTTGGAATCATTATTTATAAAACAGACATCCTCCAGGTTCATGTATGGAGGATGATTCAAAAAGATATTATTCATTTCAGGGTTCTGCACCTTGAAAACTAGGAAAATATGGAATAAAAATCTAGGCATACCATATTTAAATTATAATTTAAATTAAAAGTTATTACGTTGCCATATTAAAATTTCTAATAAAATTACTTCCCACTATCCCCTCATTCTTAGTTCTCTAAGTTGCTTTCAAAAACATTAAAAAAAAAGATCCTCCTCATAATAAGAATAATATTATAAAGGGTCCATTGTACTCAGATTGGTGCTGGCTTTCCTGAAGTAAAGAAGCTTGTCCTATCTGTCCCTCTGGCAATCCCCAGAATTGCTTTAGTTGCCTAGGTACAGTGGGCACAGTCATTTATAAAGAGCTCCCATGTGCACACCCCCCACACACCTCCCCCCACACACCCACGCCTACAAACACACACTACACATCCCCTACACACACACACACTACACACACACACACCCACCCCTACACCCACACATACACACACCCTACACACAGCCACACACAAAACTGGAGGGGACCCTAACAAAAGAGAACTCTCCTAAGTTATCATCACAGCCTTGAAGGAGGGAGTAGCTAGATGAAATCAAAAGTAATCATTCACCTATATCTGTCTCACCCTCAAAAAAAAAAAAAAAAAAAGGAAACAACATGATCATCTAATTATTTGGGAAGATAGGTCAGGTTACCTCTCAGCACATTCTCACTAATGCTTGCAACCCTAAAAATTACTGACTACATCATTACAGATTCTGTTTTGAAAAAAAAAAGAGGTGACTGAGCACCTGCTACAAGAGATGGGTGCTAGAATAAAACAATTAGAGGATCTTCCCTTCCTGCGTTTGCTCTGAGAGTTCAACAGCCCCTGGGGGACCATGTGGTTCTGAAGCTACAGTTCCTGGTGGGGGAAAGCTCAGCCCCTGCTCCCCACTCCCAGAGATACACTGGAAGTGCGTGTCTGCTCTTACAAATTAGCTTTCTAAACGAATTTTCCCCATGGAAAAAACATTTAGCCATGATGCCTGAAATCTGTGTACTATTACTGTGAGCTACATTACTGATTGCATAAGTAGGCATTTTGAGAGGGTCTGAGAAATTATTATATTAGAGAAATAAAAACTCAGTTATTTAAAAATAATTTTTTTGGAACAAAACCCCCCGTTTATCTATATTAAAAGATTTACCTCCTTTTGAATGAGGTCCTAAAATAGAGCTCATTGCCACAAGGGCTGTTTCCACAAATGCTTGATGAGCAATAGCAGAACACTGGATTCTCTACAAAAACAACCCTGATTATCTACTAGATAACAAATTACAGTAGACTGTGTATCAAATTCCATTCCATGAGGGTCAGAGTTCCTCTTTGTTTTTTCCCTCCTCAAGAATTGTCATACGAAGTCCCCTGAGGATAGTTTAAGTCAGTTGTGCTCAATTCCTATTCTGAATCTACCTTTCAAGTGTCACAAGGAGAGCTAGCTGCTCCTGAAACCAGGAGGCTGCTGGCTGGGTGGAAGCCCAGGTTCCTTGAGGCTGGGTGATGCAATCCCTCTCTCACTTTGCTCCTGCCTCTGTCAGAGGAGAAGGCAGGCACACCTGCCCACAGGGCTACAGGAAAACAGGTTCGAAAGTGACGCAGGTGACCCGATGTCTCAATTACATTACACCCAAACCCATTCTTTCTTTTATGTTAGAGACACAAACATGTAAAAATAAAAATTAAGTAGTTCAACCTTGAAGTATATAATTGGGCTATCTAAACCATGTGTTTGAATAGAAGGAAAAAGAAAGAATGATTAAGAAAAGATCAGGTTATGTAGGGCTACACAGTCCAAGATGCAGTGTTACTAGGCACTTGAAATGTGGCTACTTTGAGTCCAGAAGGGATGTTACAATAAAGACCTGGGGGTGGGTGGTTGTAGTGCAGTAGAAAAGTACATGCCCAGTTTAAACTCTGGCGCCACAAACCAACCAACCAAAAAAAAAAAAAAAAAAATTCTGGATTTTAAAGATCTAGCATGAAATAAAAGAAATAAGAAAACAAATGTGAACTATCTTAATAAATTTTTCATATTGGTTAAATGCTGAAATGATATTTGGGATATAGTGGATTAACTAAAAACATTGTTGAAATTAAATCCACTTTTCCTTCGTACATTTTTACAATTGGCCTTAGAATAAATAAAAGTACACATGTCACTCACATGATATTAGATAGGCTGGGTAATGGTGGCACATGCCTGTAATCCCAGTGGCTCAGGAAGCTGAGGCAGGAGGATTGCAGGTTCAAAGCCAGCCTCAGCAATTTAGCAAGACCCTAAAAAACTTGGTGAGACCTTGTCTCAAAATTAAAAATATAAAAGGCTAGGGATGTGGTTCAGTGGTAAAGTGCCATCAGATTCAATCCCTGTTTTTTTTTTTAAAAAAAAAAAATCCTATTAGATCTGTGATAAAACATTGGGAGGTTCTGTATATCCAATGATGAACCACCAAGTCTTTTGATAAATACACTATTCAATTTGTCTTTTGATAAATACACTATGCAACTGTAGTTTGCATGCTAGAAGATAAAGAAATATGACTATCATTGGCAGGTAAGTTAGGGTACAATAAATATTATAAGAATTCAAAGGTAGACTTGTAAAGGAGGTATCTTTTCAGGTTAACATCAAAACACATGTAAAATTTTGATAGGTCATGATCAGGTATCTTGATCATACATTAACTCCATTTGAGGAAAAAGGAAAAACATCTCAGAAGGAACAGAATGGTTAAAAACAAAAGCTTTCAGAATGAAAAGGCCACACGTTATAAGGTGTCAGTAAACAGAATGAGGTATGTGTATAAAGTTGACAATGCAGGTTGGGGCCATGTAATATGGAGTTCTGCGTGTCTTGCTGGGGAATTGGCTTCTTTTGTTTGTTTGTTTGTTGGTTTGGTTTTTTTTATTTTTATTTTTTTGATGGTACTGTGAATTGACTCTAGAACAAGGGTTCTACCACAGCAACTTAGCACATCCCCAGTGTTTTTTTTATATTTTATAAAAATAAGTTACTGAGGTTGGTCTTGAACTTGGGATCCTCTTGCCTCATCCTTCCAAGTAGCTGAGATTACAGGTGTGCACCACCACACCTCAGTAGATTTTTCTAAAGTTAAGGAAGCCATCAAATATTTTCTGCCAAGTCCAACAGGATTGATAGTGCACAGCAGAAAGATGGTGAAAGCAGGGAGAATTTTCTGGAAAGGGAGTGGTAGAAGGGAGGGAGCAGGAGTGGTATTAATTCCTCATGGGAGTAGAAGTCAATCAATGAATGAACCCTAGAGGCATGAAAACAAGAGCAACAAGGTAAACACAAGGAAGAGAAAGTGGGACACTGATGGTGTAAGGGGTAATAGAAGAAATTTGTCTAGTAGACAATAAATGACGGTCTGAATTCAGGCAGTTCAAGAACTAGCAGGTTGGTAGGTAGAGGTGACAGAACCAATGAGACCAAAAAGACAAGGGATGCGGTGCTCAGGCGTTCAGGCAGAACATAATGACTAATGGGAAGACAGGAGGCAAAGAAGGAGGTACGGGAGATACTGAAGTAGAGGGAGAGACCTGCTCATTTTTTCAACAAACCTTTAACTGAGCACCCACCAAATGCCAGGTACCTTGCTGCACAAGTTCACAACGGGTGGCTATGAAAGGGTCAGGAGTAGAGGATAAAGCAGAATGATGCTGGGAACCCAGGAGAACGGCTTGGATCACCTGGCATGTGAAAGAGGAGAGTTGTCAAACTGTGATACTGAGGTGCATCTAGTGACATCGAGATCCCAGCTGATGTTACAGCAAGAATAACAAATGGGATTAGCTGGTAGGGTTACATGACTTGATACCTTAGAAAACTCAGAAGCAAGTAAGAGAGAAAACAATTTCTTCCAGAAATTATTGGAGAAACTGACAAAAATATGTTTAGAAAGTGTGAAGGGTACCAGTAGTCCAGGACGTTCTGTGGAATGTGTAAAAATGGTTATCCATTGATTCCATCCTGGTTAGAAAGATCAGAAAAAAAAAAAACAAAAAGAAAAGGAAAAAAAAGAGGACAATGGATTATTATAAGTTGGAATAAATCAGGATGATAATTATGAGGGAAAGGTGAAATCCAGTGGCACCTGATGCGGGTTTTAGGTGTAAGATCAGAAGATCATGGTCAAAGAGGCAGGTCAAAGCTGCACACCCCAAGGGAGTGCTTTTCCTGAGGGATGACAGAGTCCACAGGAGGACTGCATTGAAGGTACTGAAAATGGAACAGAATAAAGGTGACTAGGAAGGCCCAGACTAGCATCTTAACTGAACACTAACGTGGATGGTGATATCTCTGGAGACAATAGGAGGTAGGTGGCCCTAGGACCCCATGTGCCTGGGTCTCTCCTGTTAGGACTGTGGTCCTCATGTCTAGATTGGATAGTGCACTGCATTGTTTCTGCAGTAGTAGGTAATACAGCAAGTTAACAAACAAACAAAATCCACACAGAAATCAACCAACATCCTTTAGTTTGGTGTTTGTAACAATGAGAACAGAGGAGGGGATAACCAGGGAGATGGATATCACAGGAGGTCCAATCACTGACAGAAATAAATAAATAATGGACCGAAAGTTAGAACAGGGAGCTGTGTGAATCTATTTCCAGGAGCAGTGAGAAAACATGTAGGCAGAGAAAGGGCCACTGGTTAAGTGAGTTTCCTAAGACACAATGTTAGTAACACTTTCAGTTAAGTAGTAAGTTGGAAAGGATAGAAGGAAGAGATCAAGACCCATCGAGATTGATTGTTAATAAAAATGAGTTTTTATAAGGCAGATGAAATGTGTTATGTGAGAACAGGACCTGGCAAAGGCCTATCCCTCTCCGAATCAAGCAAAAACATTCATTTTTATTCATTTATTTGGCACTGAGGATTGAACCCAGTGGGGAGCTTAGCCACTGAGCCACATCCCCAGTCCTCTGTATATGATATTTAGAAACAGGGTCTTGCTAAAATGCTTAGGGCCTTGCTAAGTTGCTGTGGCTGGATTTGAACTCGCAATCCTCCTGCCTTAGTCTCCTGAGCCGCTAGGATTACAGGTGTGCGCCACAGTGACCAGCTTGCAATTTTTAATTTTCAAAGTCCCCCTGTGTAAAAATGATCATAAATGACAGGTCACCCATGTTGAGCAGGGTTATGAGTATTTATCCAGTGCCTTAGCATTCTAAGCAGCCACTGAGCTTTCCTGGTTTACTCGCCTTTCTCTGGATTTATTTACTCACTACCAACAATTTGGTAATGGGTAATAACCAAATCAAGAATCCAGGGTTGGGGTTGTGGTTCAGTGGTAGAGTGCTTGCCTCGCATGTGTGAGGCACTGGGTTCAATTCTCAGCACCACAAATAAATAAATGAATACAATTAAGGCCCATCAACAACCAAAAAAATATTTTTAAAAAAATTAGAATCCAATAGCATGTGAACAAAGAAAATGGCTGTACAACTTGAAACTTTCCCCTTTAGTACTGGCTGCATTGGTACCATGTTGGCAGAGACCTGGTGCAAAGACTTTTCTTAAAAGCTACTCTGAAGCTTTCAGATTTAACTACAATTTAGGAAAACTATCAAAGAGTTACTTTGAAAAAAGTGAGAAGTACGCCACTTTAGACCAAGTGGCAATTGGACCCAAACCAAAGGATGCCCTGCATCTGGCACATGGAATAGATGTGTGAGAATCCAGCATGGAACCCGAATATTCCATTCCATGCAAAGAAGTGCAAAAGCTTTTTCAGAAGCAAATCCTGCATCAATGAGGCTTCCTGCCCTGGGAGAAGGAAATTGTGTCATTAACTTTTAGCTTCTACAAAATCAGAGAAATATTTGCATGCTTACAGATGGCTTTTTGCTTATTTCTTTCTCTCATCCTTTGAAATTTGTTTTTTGTTTTTATTTTGGTTATTTAGCTTTATGTCCAGCTATACTGAATACATTAAAAAAGAAAAAAAAAAAACTAGGCAACACCCACTAAAAAGAAGCCTTTTACCAACTGACAAAAAAAGGCAGCTAAGATTCCTGAGCGTACACAGATAGCAAAATTATTTTGAAAATTTTACAAAATGTGTTCCACACTTACACAAAAAATCTCTGCCTGAAGTTAGAAAACTTTGTACTGTGTAACAGCAATTCTTACAATTTGTATTTAACCTTCTGTTGGGAGATCTGTAACACTAGGGAACATCAGAGAGAATAGTGGAGGAAAAACAAGTGACACAATCCTCACATTCTGGAGGATGAAACGGCAAGAAATCAACTGACCCAGATGACATTTCTAATCCAGAGATTCTACATCTATTATCCTATGATTTTACTCCAGAAGCTTGTCTTCAATTAAAAATGGGAATCTCATAATAAATTATGGGATTAAGATCTCATAGAAAAACTGATGAAAATGTTAATCACAAAATTGAAGAGAAAGAACTTTAGCATTTATGAATGCCTTTCACTTTAAACATGAAGGAAAATGGTGACAAAGGCAAAGAAAATCCCACAAAGACAACAAAAACCCCAAATCAAATCTTTCTTTTAAAAAGTTTGCAGAATTAATAATTGACAAAAAAAAGAAAAAGAAAAAAAAATCCCAGAATAGTGTTTACAAAATATTTCCAAATTACAGAGCAAAAGAGAAAGCCAGAGTATTCATTTAGATTTCAATTCCCTGTTAGAACTACCAGTGATCTACTATAATATTACTGGGATTTTAATCTCAATTCTTGAGATTAAAATTAACTCCACAACCAATTACATTAAAATTAAATAGCATGCTATAATCTTTAACAGAACTCCAGGGTTTGATAATTTTTCCCAAAAGAGAAAACTTTAATAGTAGTGAGCAGAGATCTTTTTGGTGAGAAATATAAAGACACATTTATTAATGAATGCAAAACCACATACATGATGTTTTAGCATGTATGAGGCCCAAGGTGGGACACCTTACCTCCCATCTGCATAGTCCGTGTCCGCTCCACCCCACCACACATCAGAGTCGTCTTCCTCTGCATCTGCAGAATCGATACTGTCACTCTCCTCGGCCAGTGGGCAGCACACAAACTCCACCCCGCGGAACTTGTCAATTCCACAGGGCAGCAACATGCCATAGTCATGCAAGTTGGTGCTCTTTTCGCTGCAGGTCTGCAGAGAGGAAGGAGAGAACGTGAGGCAGATGCTTTTCCTTGTAAGAAACACAATACCCAACACACAGACCTGAAATATTAGGAACCAATTTGACAAAAGAAACAATCAACAGTTTGCTTTTTGAATGGATTTACAACAGGGTCTTTAGCATGGGCTAGTTTGGTATTCCGTGTGTAAATGCAGTGCTGGGGACTGAACCTGCACCTTACTGAGGCTAGGCACACACTCTATACCTGTGCTACATTCCCAGCCCAGTATTCATTCTTTTGTTTTTTTTTTAAGGTTTATCATTTATTTAAGAAGAACATGATGTTAAACAATAGAGGTTCATAAAAACAATTAGAATGGAAACCAATTGGGAAAATGCAGAGGAAGGCTGCTAGGCATCAGAACATCTATGCTTTCTGGTTTTATTGGTGTATGAAAGATCTGAAGGTTCCTTTCATACATCCCCAGCTCATTCCCACCTCCAGGACAGACGTAAATTCCTCTCGCTTGGATTAGCCTTATTCCAGAAATTCTAACTCTCTTGGCTCACTTCCCAGAGTAACAATCCCAGAAAGAGAAGTTATCTCTGCAGCCACTCTGAATCAGAACTTAGAGTCACTAGAGATTTTGTTTCCAATATCTTTTTGCTTTCCTGGGATTTTCTAAATATGCTCAAATCCAACGTAGCAGAAAGCTCAGACATCATCTACTGGTGACAAAGGAGAAATTAATAATTCAACCGCCTAGGTAAACAGTGACAATATTGCAGAATGCATTTTGACCTCATAGGAATCTATGAGTCATTTTTGTTTCTTAGGAACAAAGGATTTTTCTTTTGACAACTCAGAAGAAATGAAAAATGAGGTTATCAGATGGAGAACTGGGCTTCAAATTATGTGGTTGGTTTTCTTAAGCTCAGCAAGCTCTTCAACCTCCAAAACACATTTTTTATATAAAGTAAGTTTTATTTTACAGTGAATCAGAACATATTATTTTATAAAAGGCGAAGGCGATGCCAAATTTTAAGTGGTGTTTTCTGCCTAACAGCTTTAAAGCTATGATATAAGGGTAAATCGAACTAGATCAGATTTTTCCAGCTCAGCACTACAGACATTTAGTACCAAATAAGTGCTTGGGGTTGAGGAGCTGTTCTGATCACTGTAAGATGTTCGGCAGAAGCCCTGACCTCAGTGTTGCCAGTGACAACACACCAGTAGCACTTCCCCTCTAGTTATGACCATCAAAAATGTCCCATGTTTCCAGGAAGGAGGAGGGGAGCAAATCTGAGCTAGATAAAGGAGCCTAATTCTAGGAGACTGATCTCATCATCTCGCCACAAATAAACTATGTACTTTTGAGAGAAAAACATTATAACAGAGGGACAGAGCAGTTTCAAAGGCACTAATTCTACAAAGTTCATCTCATATGAATTGCTTTGTGTCTATTGCTGGCTCAGCCAAAAGCAGAAGTTAGCAAAGGGCTGGTTTGGTGCCACAGACTCACCACTTGTGGGGGAAGAGAGGTGGCAGAGTGGCCTGGTGAATGCCGGACTGGACGGCATGACTTGGAAACCGAGTCCTAACTGTACCTTCCATGTGGTATCAGACAGGCTGCTTCCCTGTTCTATTGCTTCAGTCATCAACAGAAAGTAGGGGCAATGCTTAAATCAGGAAAAACTTCAGGTGGGACCAAAGAAAACCACAGAAAATCATTTTAAGGAGAGGTAAAATTTAAGGTGCTAAGTATTAAAGATTATAGTTTCATTTTAATTTATAAAACATAACAGTTTTAATCTATAAGACATAATGAATCCAACTCAAGGGCCCTTATTTCACTCCTTGGAAATGTGCATGGATGGGGAGGCTGAGTGTGTTTGTGGACAGAGGGGACAAGGGGACTCTAGTTTCTGTTCAATTTTGCTGTAAACTGAAAATTGCTCTCTACTCAAAAAAAATCTTATGGATTTTTTAAAAGAATTTATTTATCAACAAGCTGTTGCCTCAAAATGCCCTCCAAACTGTCACCAGGCATGATCCCAGGAAATCTTCACTTTGCAAGAAGGAACTTATGGATTGGTACCTCTTTGGCGACGGTATGCCAGTGAAGGTGGGTTTCACAAACATCCATCCGCTCCTGGTGTAAGAATTTGCACTTGTCAGGAACAAGAAGAGCATCGCTTACAAACTCACCAACTGAAAGAAAGAAAAAGCACCTCCTGTCATTCAGGTTGCACATACTTGTCTTACCACAGAGGTCATTATCAAGGCAAGATGGGGCTAGATGAACTTCAGGGAACTTTGCAACACCTACACAGTGCAATCAGGTCTGAAGTGCTGTTACTGTGTGGAGTCTGGTCCCCCAAAGCAACCTAGTAGCTTGCACATCAACCTTGATGGTTCATCAAGGATGGATTTTCCTACGTCTATAAATGATCTCTTTCCTGACTTAATTGGAATTTCTGCTTCAGAATTAATCATCTAAGAGCTTTAGAGCTACATCATCAATTACCATTCAATTATAGCAACTAGTGAAAGGCAAAAACTCACACTGTCAATTTGAGCAGAATCAATATAAACATGGTCCACTCTTTCTTGGACCCTCACCCCCACCTTTTTTGAGGCAGGGTCTCACTATGTTGTCTAGGCTGGTCTTGAACTCCTCAGCTTAAGTGATCTTCCACCTCAGCCGATGAAGTAGGTGGAATTACAGGGGCACACCACTGTCATCTGATTCTTTCTTAAACATTTTAATCTGCTTATAAACTAGTAGATATTTTAGCATATTTCAAATGCTAAGTGAAAAAAGAACCTAAATATGCATGTGTACTTATATATGTTTACATAACATATAAAACAAATTAGCTCAAATGATAAAAACTGTCCTTTTACGTTTTTTTTAAGAAAATGTGTATCATGCAAATTATGTCTAGGCATTGCTGGCACCACAAATATAAAGACATGACTTAAAGTCCATGAATTTACATTCTAATGAGGGTGGCCACACATTAAAAAAGCTGTGGACTTAATTTTTGTTTGGTTTATTCACTGTGGTATCCTCCAGCATTTAGTACGAATTCTTCACACAGTAGGTCATAAATATCTATTGATGAATTAACAAGTTCAATCATATAACAGAGATAAAGAAAGTGCTAGGCCAATGTAGTTAGAGAACACATCTGCTTGAGTGCACTGAGATAGACCTCAAGATACAAACAACATTAGAGATAAGTCTGAATGTATGAGTACAGAATGCCTCGTAGAAATAAAGAGAAGGACGAAATCTATCCATTTACCACTATACCCCCAGTCCCTGTGGGTATACATTGGGCTCCAACTTTGAAAAGTATGAGGTTTTGGACATTATTTTGGAGATAACAAAATTTAAAAAATATGTTTTAAACAGCAATAACATGTTCAAGTTTGTTTTTCAGATAGACTGTTATTGAGTGAAAGATGGATTTGGGGTAGTGAGACCAAGTAGGCCACTACAGTCCTTCAGGTAAAACAAACAGTAGCAGATTTAAGCCCACAAGTCTAATTAAGTAAGGAATGCAGATGTTCCACACACCAGCAAAAACAGCATTTTTTTCCCTTGCACACTATGTCATATGACATTTTCTGAAATGCAACATAAAGAACAAAAAGGCCCCAAGGGGGGCGGAGAGTCATTCCCATAGCACTGTTTTTAACTTCAATCTTCTTTTTCTTTTTTCCTTTGGTACTGGGGATTGAACTCAGGAGCACACAATCATGGAGCCACATCCCCAGTCCTATTTTGTATTTTATTTAGAGACAGGGTCTCACTGAGTTGCTTAGAACCTCACCGTTGCTGAGGCTGGCTTTGAACTTGCAATCCTCCAGTCTCAGGCTCCCAAGATGCTGAAATTACAGGTGTGTGCCACCGAGCCTGGTCTAAAATTCAGGCTTTTTTTTAGCTCAAATATGTAGGATATCTCATGATATTTAAGCACTTATTTTAATAGATAATATTTAGATTAAAATTCTAAGAAAATGGTAAGTTAGAGAAAGTTATGAATCTTTTCTTTCCTTAATTCTTTAAGGCAATCCATGAGGCCCACAGCATTGTATTGTATAGAGCACAATAAATTATGAGACACAGTACCCCCTAAGGCTGCAGGTGGTACTTGGTGGGGAAAAGCCAATGACTATGGGGTGCCTAGTCTATGGCAGTGGCTGCCGCTGCAAAGCCTCATTGCATCTTGTTTCACAGAGGCCACATGATGTCACCACCTATAAACCCACTTCCCAGGAGATAATTCCCTGCCAAGAAACCTGTGGAAGGCCACCCACATCTCAGGAGACTGCAACCTAGTTCCAGAGATAGACATTAAGATAACAAATTATAAGGAAGAAAGTAACATAATAATGCAAATGACGTCACATTTTTCTTTTACAAGACCTCAGGGGAGTTGGACAGTGGAAATAAAAGTGATCTCTTTGAAAACCAATAAGGCTTTACCACATGAACTCCTCGGGGTTTCTAAGGTCACAACCAACCCTAGCTGCTAGGATGAATACCTGACATCTGAGTCATCCTAATGTCCAAGGCCACCAGAAACAGAAGTGTCTTAAGATGCCCATTTCATCTGTTAGCACTGCTCAGTCATATTTGCAAAGGACCAAAATAATAAGTGATGATTTGACTTTACAAGAAAATACTGGAAGGATTAAACATCTGGCTCAATGTTATTAAAACTAAATTAGGGTTGGGGTTGTGGCTCAGTGGAAGAGCGCTTGCTTAGCATGTGTGAGGCACTGGGATGAACTCTCAGCACCACATAAAAATAAATAAAAGTTCCATCAACAACTAAAAGAAAAAAAAAAAAATATATATATATATATATATATATATATATATATACATAAAGTAAATCAGTTCATGAGACTATCAGAAGCAGATTTGAGACACTCTGGACCTTGGCCTAAATAAGTTTTTGGGGTATAAACTGGACAGTTAAACAATAAAACCACAAACACAAAACCACACACATCTTGTTTCACTTGCCCTTTGTCAATCGGCTGAGGACCAGATTATAATGCAAAGCCAAAGTCATGGATAGATACTTACTGTTAAAATGTGCTTATCAAGAGGACATGCACTGCATTAATTAAACATTTTTTCACTCTTTATAAAAACATAATGAAAATTTTAATTTGCAAAACATTTCATTTAACATTATAAATATGGCATTAAATTTCTAATATTGCATATAGCTAAGAAATATATGGCCTGTGGAATGAGAATGTTTTTGAAAGGATGAATACTGGTTATCTTATAAGCCTTTTCAACTAACGGCAAAATAGAAGGTTCATTCTGTTCCAACATTAAAATGGTTTGGCACTGGAAGTGCTGCTTATACAACTTGAAGGATTGATGAAAACATATTAGGATACTACCCATCAGAAATTTTAAGCAATTAAATTATGAAAATCTATAACAAAAATTTTAGTAATTTGAGAATGGTAAAAAGTATAATGAAGCCTTTTTCCCAAACTGGCTTAGCTTAGCATGGTTTATTTTTTCTCTTTCTAATTATAAAAGAATTCTTTTTAATAATTTATGCTGGGATAGGTAATATATGGGAACTCTGTACTTTCTGCTCAGTTTTGCTGTGAACCTAAAACTGAAAAATAAAGTTTATCGATTTACAAAAAAAATTGATGATGACCTTAAAAGTTTCCATATAGAACCAAATGACTTTTATTATTAAAGTAAACCTTTCTGTTTATTTGGTCTGGTCTTTCAAATGAAAATAAATTATATTTGGTACAGAAGATTGAACCCACAGCTTTAGGCAAGTGCTCTATAACTGAGCTACATCCCTGATCCCCCCCCCCCCTGCCCAAATATTAACAGAATTCAGGTAAAGGAGAACAAAGAAAAAAATAAATTAAATATCATAATGAGAAGTCATATTCCTGTGGATAAATGTCCAAACGGATAAATTCATCAACACACATTATGCATGTTCACTGACAGCCATACTACTTGGTTTCTCATTCAAAATTTATATTTAAAACGCATACAAACACACAGGCAAATTCCACTGGAAAGGGAGTTTTTCAAGTTAATGACCCAAATCTGGATTTGGCTTCCTGGATGAAATGTCTTGGCAAGGTAAACGGTGGTACCTAATTTAATAGGGACTCTTTAAGCCTCCAACCGCATGCTCTTTGGCAGTCTTTGAGAAGACTGTTTAGCTCAAATTACCCCATTTTGCAAATGGGAGGGAAAAGATCGGGTCAAGGGGCTGGTGTACAGAAAGTACAGTCGGCTATAGTAGTCAGCTGAAAATCCAGGCCTCCTGGCTCTCCAAGAGTGGTAACTCAATTTACTCATTTAAAGTCTGGTCAATATGGTTTATTTGGCCAATTTCCTTTGGCCTTCATAAAAGCAGATTTGCTTTGAGACTGTGAAATGCTTTAATGTCATAATCCGCAATGTGGTCAGTTTGACAATGAAACTAGATCTAAATTAGTGAGTAAGCATTCGGTTGTATAGAGTATTCCATGTTAAACGGTGGCTTAAACACACTACTAGCTGGATTACTTATCTTATATAAGAAGCAATTTTGAGGCTGGGTGCTATGGACCAGCCTGTCCCTATCTTTTTGTACTGCAACTTTTGATCTCATGCTCAGAATCACAAAATGGCCCTGGAAACTTCAGTTTTCACGTCTAAGTGCCAGGCAGAAAGCAAGTAGAACAGACCAAGAGTTAAAGGTTTTGTCTGTCTTGCCCCTAATGAAACTTTGTGATGTTTCTTGGGAAGGACTTTTCCCAGTGACTCCCACCAACACTGGACATGGCTTGAATGCGTTATCTGCCCACACTTGGCTACAAGGCAATCTGTGAAAGTATTTTCAGTTGAGCACAATGTTAGCCCTAAAAATAAATTTAGAATTCTCTTAAAAAGGAAAAAGGGGAATGCATATAAAACAGGCAAGTGGCAGAGTCTCCAGTACTAGAGAATTCAAAGATAGGAATGTATTTTAAAATTTCTTTATGTTGCCTCTTCAAAGGATAGATGATTCCAGGAAGACAGAATTAAGAGTATAAAGTGCTATTACTAGAAACATAGGAAACCCCCAATCTATCACACGGGGGAAAAAAAGAGAAAAGGAATAGGTATGAGAAGAATGAGTAAAATTTCTTAAAACTAAATGCTAAATTTTTGAGAGTCTGACTAGGTTTTGAATAGATTGATCTAAAACATTCCAAGCCTCACATGTGTTCTTCAAAGCACGGGAGATTTCAGATTGAAAAAAGATGTTTCTATAAGTTCTCAAGGACCAGAGTGGGTGGCAAGAATTATGGGAATGAATCTGAAGTCTTTGGATGTTTCAGTCATCTTTTTTTTTTTTTAAATTTAACTTAATTTATTTTTTAGTTGTAGATGAATGGACACAACACCTTTGTTTCATTTTTTGTTTTGTTTTTAAGAGAGAGAGAGAGGGAGAGAGAGAATTTTTTTTTAACATTTATTTTTTAGTTTTTGGTGGACACAACATCTTTATTTTTATGTGGTGCTGAGGATCGAACCCAGCGCCCCATGCATGCCAGGTGAGCTCGCTACCGCTTGAGCCACATCCCCAGCCCCATTTAGTTGTTTTTTTATGTGGTGCTGAGAACCGAACCCAGTGCCTCACATGTGCTAGGCATGCGCTCTATCTCTGAGCCACAACCTTAGCCCTCAGTCAGCTTTTTCACTGCTATGACCAAAAAAACCTAACAATTTCAGAGGAGAAAAAGCTTATTTGGAGTTTATGGTTTCAGAGGTCTCAGTCTATAGATGACTGATTCCATTCCTTGGAGGCTCAGGTGAAGCTAAACAGCCTGGTAGAAGGGTGTAGTGGAGGAAAGCAGTTCCAGACATGCTGATCAGAAAGCACAGACTCTCCACTCTGCAGGGACAACATATATACCCCAGGGCATGCCCTCCCCCCAATGACCCATCTCCTCCAGCCAAACCCACCTGCCTTCAGTTGTCACCCAGTTAATCCCTATCACAGGATTAATTCACTGATTGGGTTAAGACCCTCATAGTCCACATTACCTCTTTACTTTCTCTCACTGTCTCACACATAAGCTTTTGGGGGACACCTCACATGTAAACTATAACACTGGATTTCTTCCCAAGGCCTGGCTTCCCTTCCTTACTCTCAAGAATTAAAGATGATTCTGGAGAGGGGGAGAATGTTCTGGCATTGGGATTACTGAAGAAAGGCAAAGTCTCTGTTTCCTTGTGTAGGGCTAAGATCTGGCTCATGAAAGTGAGACATCAAGAGCTCTTTAGTAACCGAACTACGTGCCTGGCACTGCCGTGAGTACTCTGCATACAGCTACAATGAAAGAAGATGAGAATGAGAGAATATGCAACCAACCCAGGTCACATTTGTAATAAATGATAGAGCTGGAAGAATTCAATGAGTTAATCTTCATGAAGTACTCAGTGCCCAGAGCAAAGGTGATCAGTAAAATTATTATTATTATCCTTTTCCCCAGTATCCATTCATCAACCACTTGTCATATTAATAATATTAATAGTCACAGTGATAAGAGCAGCAACAGCTACTTGTCCTCGTTTACTGATCACCTATTACGCACCTACTGAAGGCAACAGGTTTCATTCTCACTCAACTGTCACTCTCCAGCTGCAGCCTCGTTGATGAAATGGCACTGTTTCACATCTGAATATCACCTCTGAAGTGAGGAGTAAAAACACCAGTGGGGATGGGTCCCAGGAGGCCACGGGAGTGGGGGATCACAGCCATTAACACTTTTGGCTTCTGCATGGGGCCCTGGTCCTGGATGTGAGAGGGGGGTTTCTTGAATCCCCTGGGGCAGCTGAAGTCCAACATGCATTCACTCTTCGTGAGAACATTCTTTTTTCTTAGTGCTGAGAATACAGGAAGGGACGAAAAAGATGGAATGACATAAAATTCTCGTGGGAAATGACAAAGAAAAAATAGAGTGTTTGCTACATGGTAATAAATATTACAGAGAGATAAGGTAGAGAAAGGGAGACCAGGACTTGGGGAGGGTGTGGATTTTACATAAGGGGGTCAGGGAAGCCCTCACCACAAAAAATAAGACCTTGCAGTGAAGACTGGCTGGTGTAAGTGAAGAAAATATCCAGAACTCAAAGAGAAGACTGTTCCAGTCAGAGGGAGCAGCAAGTACAAAGGTCCCATGGCAGAAGCACAGCTGGTGCTCACAGAAGAGCAGGGAGACCAGAGTTGTCAGAAGGGCATGATGGAGAGGGGTCCAGGGTTGTGTGCTGGGGCCTGGAACATGGTCAACCCATCACTCCAATCAGTACTGAGGCACATGGGAAGCCTCTGGTGTGGGTTCCTCAGTCCATGCCCTCATAGAGGTCAAGACTGGAAGACCAAGTAAGGACCATTGCAATAATCCAGGTGGGAGGGAACAGTGTCTTAGATCAAGTTGAGAGCAAAGAGACTGAGTAGTAGAAAGACTCTGGATAACATCTGAAGGTCAGACCTACAGGATCAAATGGAGATAGCCAAGGATCTTGCACGTTCCCAGCACCTAGAAGATACTTTATGTTGGAGATGATAGAAAATATTGGACAAAACTTTCATAATATTTCTTCATGGAAGCATACACAAGTAGAACTCCTCCTGGTTTTTGTATTTTTTAAAAATCTACCCTACTACATATGTGTCTATCAAAATAACTGTAGATGAAAAAATGTTTACTTGGGCATTTTTTTATTTTACCACTTCAGCTTCTTCACAAACATGTTTCCTAGAATTTGCTCTTTATGGACTGGTATTCTGTACTTTTAAACACCGACAAATAGGCTGGGAAAATTTCGGGGAGAGGCTTTTGTACTCAAGAGATGTGAAGAATACTTACAGAAGAGGCCAAAATACTTCTCAACCAACTTTCCATGTGATAAAACTGTTAGCTTTTGCTTCAGAGTGTGGGCAGTTACTGGATCCTCAAAGAGAACACAGGAGTGAATTCCACATCTCTTTAAAAGTGTCTGTTGCTGTCACCAACACTGCACTGCAACTGTTACCAGATAACAGTGAGAACTGACAGATGGGTTTCTTCAGATGAGAACTATTTGCCAGATGGCAGAAACTACACGGATCAAGATAAGATAAAAGCAAAAGAAGTGAAAACTGAAAGTTTCACTTAAATCCCCTTTTCAGATTTATTCAAATGAATGGAGTTCAGTCACACAAACACACACACACACACACACACACACACATCCATATATACACACATCCATACACAAATGGCAGGAGGAGTATTTGACAGAAATAATGTTTGTCCCATGTTGTGAAGAGCACTGGTCTTAAAATAATGAAAACAGTACCAAGGGCACATATTTAAAAGGACAGGAACTAAATGAAATGTTAGCAATTTTATTGCTTTTAAAAAGCCTCCCATAGATATGGGTTAACAATTCTGATATTGCTATGCATATATTCTGAAAGTGAACAATAAAGTAAATAGATATTGTATCCAGAAGCCAGATTTCTCACTGTTGGAGTAAGAATTTAAAGATAAGCAAGGGGAGGAGGTGCAATGATCCATGCAGCAATATGTCGGAGTGGGAGACGTGAACCCGTACTTTGCTGAGAGAGACAAAGGAAGCCACAGAACTATTTACAGATATTCATAACATAACGGTGGGAGTAGATAACTACACTGCCTTGCTCTAATGTTGAGATATTAAAAGCAGAGACACTCCAGTGGCAAGGAGCAAGCCTAAAGTCCTGGTCGTATTTAAAACTATTCTCCAATAAAAGGAACCAGCGCTCTTTGAAAAATTGGCTACTTCTAAGACTGGGGCAGAAAAATACATAAGATGAACCTAGAGCATCTTGCAGGAATATAGAGAAGACAGAATGTCAAATGAGCACAAGAGCCAACTCAAGACCTTCCAATAGCTAAAGCTGGAATGATCAAATATGTCATTCACACATGCGTATATGTATACATATACATTCATATATCACACACATATATATATACATATACATTCACATATACATACACATATATATTTACATATGTTTTATGTATACATATACATAATATACTACAGGATTACAAATCAAAGTATGATATAATATCCATGAATTCAATCAACCAAATAAGTGGATAAACAGAGACAGATTTCTGTGCACAAGAATTTCAAATATTGCACTCTGCCCTTGAGAAGGTGAAGCGTAAATCTCCACTCCTCAATTGTGGGTTGTGGATAGTGACCTTGTTTCAAAGAAGGAAAAGATTGTTCGTACTTAACCAGGTGATCAAGTTCAATATCGATGATGATAGATCCTGTTGATAACCTGTACCCTTAATATGATGTGATGAAAGGGCCACTTTACCTCTTCGGTTTTCTTTCTAAAACACCATGCCTCTAGTCAAAGCATGAGAAAATTCCAACAGAGGGGTCCTCTACAAAATGCCTGACTTCTCAGAACTGTCAAGGTCATTAAAAAGGAGGCAAGTATTTGAAACTGTCTCAGCCCAGAGGGGGCTCAGAAGTTCTGACAACTAAATATAATGTGCTTTTCCAAATGAAATCCTAGAGCAGGAAAAGGACATTAGACAAAAACTAAGAGAATCTGGGAAAGTATGGTCTTTAATGATACTGTATCAAAATTAGTTCTTTCATTGTAGCAGAAATAATATATTAATAGAAGATGTGAACAATAAGGAAAACTATGGAAAAAAAAGTCTATGGAAACTCCTAGACTATCAATTTTTCTGTAAATATAAAACTGTTTAAGAAAAAAAAAGAGTCTATTTAAAAAAATTTTTAAAGCCTATACAAAAAAAAATGCACAAGAAATGCATATATCTATTTGCTTCCACATCACACTGTAACTTTCAAAACAGTGCCCATGAAATCACTGTAGCTGAAAATAACTAGGGGTTAAAAGAATTTAGCAGCCTGGGTTTCTCATCTACGACATCTATGATAACTAGACAGAACTTAGTTATATATTTTCTTAGCAAAAATAATTTGTGTAAGCAACATATGGTATTTAAATTCTTTTAAACATTTCAAGAATTTGAAAGTAATCACACACATGTCAACAATAAAGAAAGTCTCTGCTGTGCAAATCTAACCTTGTCTTAGGAATGTAAACTAACTGGTCCTAGAATTCAACATCCTTCACAAATGCAACTCTCAGGCCAGCAGGGTTCCTAACAAAGGAAGGCTCAATGCTGGACCCCAGCTCAACCTAAAGTTCAGTACTCAGTACACTGTTAACAACATTCCTCCAATTCTGGACAGTTTCCTCACTAGCCAACCTGAAAACAGTTATACATGCTTTTTCTATAGACTCTTTTTGAATGCATTAATTATTACTCCCACATCTAACACATTTTTTCACCAATTATAAACCTTTTTTTTTTTTGCTACTTGTCATAATTCCAACATCTGTTAAAAGACAAGTAAAAATCTCCATTGTGTTAAATCTTTCCAAATCATAAGCTCTAAAACTTCAGTGAGCTTCCGAATTGCCTGGGATGGGGGCGGGAGGCAGTTTCATGTCCCCACCACCTGGATCTTATTGTTATGCCTTCTGGGATGGGCCTGAACCAACAGACCTCCCCAGAGTGATTCTGATGCAGGTGGCTCATGGACCACACTTTGAGAAATGATGTTTCGAACAGGGCTTCTCAAGTTTTATCATGCATACGCATCACCTGGGGATCTTGTTAAAATTTAGATCCCGATTGGACAAATCAAAGGTGGGACTCTTCTAACAAGCTCCCAAGTGATGCTATTCAACTATTCCTTCAGGTAGCAAGAGTCTATTTAAGATTTTTCATTGCAACCCGTCTCATTAAGGTTTTTAATCTTACAGCTTACTGCATCATAAATACACTTAGAATGGTTTGTCCTCTTCATTCCTTTATAATTGTGGTAAAACACATGACATAAAATTTAAGTGTATGCTTCAATAGTGTTGAATACATTCACATGGTCATGCAACCATGGTCCATCTTCAGAATGCTTTACATCTAGCAAAACTTTTAAACTCTGAACCTGTTAAACAAAAATCCCTATTTCTCCCTTCCCCCAGCCCCTGGCTAACCACCATTCCATTTCCCTTTTGCATATGACTAAGTACTTCATGGAATCATACAGTATTTGTCATTTGGTGGGGGGGGGGGGGGATTCAGTTTTTCACCGTCTTTCGTATCTTGTGTAAGCTCTGTTCTGTCCCATAGATTGGATGCTTTGTACCATCTTAAGGGTTGATGCTTTTTCACACATCCATAAAAGCCATATTGCTCCTCTCTTGTCATTTGTTTAATTACAGAATTGCAAAATATAGTAGAAAGAGTTCTAGATTTAAAAGCAATGTGATGACTCGGGCAGATTTAGTGATTTTGATATACAGGCATACTAAGACATTCTCTATTATTTTCCTCCTATACTAATTTTTCTATATATGCTGTATGTTTTACACTTCTGACACAGTTTGGATGAGCCATGTTTAAGTATTTAATAGCCACATGTTGCTGGTGGTCAGCAACGGGCAGCACAGACTTAGCATCAGATTTTAGAGATCAGGAATTTCATTCAAGGAGAGATGAGTTGATGGTGGACAGGTCTGAGGTTATGGGAGAAAATCCAAAGCCGAAGATAAGTCAGAAAAACCATAAATCCTAAATTTGAATACATTGAGATTGCACGATTAGTTTCATTCTCTGTTATTTCAGTAGCAGATGTTTTAGTTATTGAATGGTGGACCACTAGGATGCTGTTTATTATCACCATTAACTCCATTTATCAAGCAAACTACCCTTCTTCCTCTGTTTCACTTTTTGCAGTTCTCATATTGTAATTTGCATTTATGGGGATGTGACCAATTCGGATGTAGAAACAAGGCTTCCTTTCAACCTGAACCTCCTGCAGCTGAGTTCAGTCCTTTCTTGAGAAAAGAGCTAAAATCAGACCCTGTAGGGGATCCTCCTAAATTATGTTTTGTTTGTTAAAAACACAAGCATCCTCTGGCTGCTGCTTTCTCCTAACCCTTTTTCCTTTCTTTGTATCTTATTTAAAAAGTCAAAGCCAGAGAATCTTTTAAAGATGCAATTAAATAGGGTTATATATGGGGCATTGAAAAAAAAAAAAAAACAACCACATAATTGCTTACAAAATACCAACCAAGATGATGTACGGTGAGGCAAGAGAACCACTAGTTATTACCAAAACCTTAAATCACATGGGGAGGTAAAAATACACAGCGTGTGTTTTCCATTCACATTCAGAAACCCATGTGTGAGGTAGGCTATAATCAAGACAGGAAGAGGCACTTTCGAATAAACTCCTCCACAGAGTTGTGGACTGCCACTCTCAAGCCCCTGACTTGTTCTTGCCAACCCTTCACCATCTGGCCCCGCTCCCGCAACCTGCGATCAGCAACTCTACTTTTGAGGTCAACTGCAACCACACACTGGTCTCAGCCCTGAAGCTCCCTGGTTGTCTCTCACACCGTCTCCCTCCAGTCTCCTTCCCCAGCTTCCACCAACCCAGGCAGAGCTTTTCTCCACAACACACTTCAAACTCATCACTCCTTTCCTCTCGTTCACCTACATTTCCATAATTCTGATTATAAAGTGAGACCGTCCTCTCCTCTCTGCTCTTCCTACTCTGTCACCCAGCCGTACTGTTCATGCCTAAGGAGTCAACAATCTCTGCTCTTCCAATTCTGACCTTTGACTTGGCATTCCTAGCACTTGCTAGGCACTTCCACTTGGAGGGTATTGCTTTTAGCAAACGTACCAAAATCAAGTGCTCAATCAACTTCACCAAATCTCAGGAAGGCACCCAGAGAACACTGAGTCATTCCTCAGGGAGTCAAAATCTCTTATGACAAGAAAAAAAAAAAGAGTGGGAAAAGATGTCAATGCATTAAACAAAAGAGCCAGCCAGAAAGAAATTTGGATAGAGTACTTGAAACTGGCATAGTCTTTTACCAAGTATTAAGACCATTGCTTCAAGTTTCCAGAGCTCTGTGAAAGCAGAGAAAAATGAAGTATCGGAATTCTGTCACTCTACCTGCAACAGCATTTAGGGATGAGAAACTCAATATTTAATAGAACAAAAAACAAAATACTTTATCACGATTCATCAAGCTCTTCAATAAAAATACCTTGTAGAGGGCCAGGATTGTGGCTTGGTGGTAGAGCACTTGCCGAGCATGTGTGAGGCACTGGGTTTTATCCTGGCACCACGTAAAAATAAACAAAAATAAAAGTATTGTGTCCATCTACAACTAAAAAACTTTTTTTTAAATACCTTGTAGAAATTACCTACATCCCTTTGAGTCATGATTTTTAAAAACCATGCCATCTTTTTAGTGGGGATAGATCTCCAGATAAATCAGAATCTCTCTTTTTGTTACCATGCCACTGTGCACTTAGAAATTGACATTCAGATTTATAAACAAGGATGAGTTTCATTACTATAAATCAATTTGCTATGGCTTATCACCCCTCAGAGAGCTAAAATAAGTGAATTTCTGGACCTATACAGAAGAAGGTTTGAGGAAGAAATAACTACATTAAGGCTTCAAAAAGTAGATTCTAACCATTTTTTAAAATTTTTAAATTTAATATTTATTTTTTTGTTGTAGTTGGACCCAAAACCTTGATTTTATTAATTGTCTTTATGTGGGCTGCCAGGGATTGAACCCAGGGCCCTGCCCATGCTAGGCGAACACTCTGCCACTGAGCCACAATCCCAGCCCGATTCTAACTATTTTTTAGTAGAAAAATTCCCCTGGAATGCTGATCCACATCTCTAATGCAGTGGTCTATGACGGCAACTGAGTTATCTGTCTACACCTGCTGTTACAATTAAAGTATTATGAATCTCTAATAATTGTACATACATAAAACTAATAGTTTTTTTTTATAACTAATGGATAATAAATTTTAAGAACAAAATGATACAGAATCTGCTTCTAGATAATTAGAAAAAAACAAAACAACAAGAAATATTGCAGGTCAGTTAAAGGATATGTATAATTTGAGCCTTTTGATCAGTGCCTCCCCAGAGGTACAAAAACGATCTCCAAATTGACAAAATCCCACGTCATATAGCAGAATGAGAAGAGGGCTCTTTTTCAACCTAGTAATTTTCTTTTATCACTACAACTTCAATCATAGATGCAAATGGAAATTTCTGCTCCCTTTGCTACTTTTCTGCTTGACTGAACTTGATAATGAAAGTGTCTGTTCCCTTCAGACACAGCATAAGTGTCATTCAAATTTTACACACCAGGCAAAGAGAAAATGCATTTGTTTGATGCAAAATCATTTAAATATGCATCATTACAAGCTGCAGCACATTTATGGATGCAGCAGTTTAAAATTCTCTTAAGCAATAAAGCAAGGCATCAAATAAAGGTGCATTCAGGCTTCAAACATCTCCAAACTACATCTCCCCTCTGTACACAGTGAGCCCCGCCCTCCTTCCTAGGCCCTACTCAAACCAGAAAGCAGTGGAACTATGCCAAAGCTGCTTGCATTACCCCCAAAGTCTTCCAGGTCAACAATCCAAAGTCACATGAAAAGGCAGACTTCAGTTACCTCTCCAGGGAGCAAACATTTTGAAAAGCAAGCATTTCAGGCAAGCTGAAGTTCAGCCTTTTGATCAAACTAAGCTTTAAATAGTTTTTCAAGGTAAGCTTCTATCAAACATAGAAGGCACTTGAGAAGAGTTTAGAGAAGGCAAATTTCTCGTTTTATATTTAACATTTAGAAATGAGGAAACATGATAAGTATGGGGCGGGGAGCTTATAAGTACAGGGGGCTCTCTTTCTTCCAAATAATACAGTTTCTGCCTTTCACTTAAAATGATAAAGGCTTATAAGTACTGGGGGCTCTCTTTCTTCCAAATAATACAGTTTCTGTCTTTCATTTAAAATGATAAAGATGACTAAAATGTACACTAAAGGAAAGTTAAAGTTAGGATGGGAGTTGCTTTATATCAAAACCTTTGTGGTTTGGAAGAATGCTGGAAAGACTCATTTGGGTAAGAAGAGCCAGATAGCAGACTCCCTTAAGAAAGTATAAGTGACTTATCATTTGGGGGTAGAAGGGCAAACTTTCTAACAAAACCAAGGCCACAAGATGTTTGTTACCTAAGCTTCAAGCAATCCCCATTTAACAGTTGAGTGTGTACAAGTTCACTTACAAGGAAGGAAAATGGAGAGAAAGGTCAGTTTCCTCTCTTGGCTTTGAGGCACCCACCTCATCCGCTTATACCATTGCAGGATATTCTGTATGTTCATTCATTTTTTTGTTATTGTTATGTTCAAACTGTCTGGATTATCTCAAACCCTTAGGAGATGGTTTTATATAAGTCCCTGGAAGATGTGTACTTTTAAGGCCATCTATAATAGGCCATCCCTTTGGGAAAACAGAGCTGTTGTACTGAAAAGCCAACTGTTGTACCAAGTACAAAAGGCATCTTTGATATCAAGTCTCATGTGCAATTCAACATTCATCAACTGTAACAATGGGTGATACGTGTGTTTTCCTGAATTTCTGGCACTTGTCATTCTTGACTCATTTAAGGAATTCTTTAATTGGCCTTCCTACATTAGGCAGTTTTCTGTGCTTTGTTTTCAAGTGATTTAATTTAACTCTCTCCTTCCTGGTTATACAGTTTAGTAACAAGTATAAGGTCTCACGGCTTAAGGTGATAATTCCAACCTGAGACCACATCTATGTGAGAAAAACAAACAAACAAACCCTACCGGGTAAGAAATTTCATATTTAAGTTAAAGGATTTAAAATGCTTTTTAAAAGTCAAATTTAAGAAGACTATATGTAATGATATATGGCCAAAATGTGTTAAAAATCAGCACATGAATACTTAATAGGGATTTAATCTTGACTAATTTTATTCTTGCATACCAGGTGTCATTAGCTGGCAGGGGAAAAAAAGCAAAGCAAAGCAAATAAATAACAACCACCACTGATTCTGGTGAGAGCCCAGTATGGGGTCTATTTCTGCATCAATAGAAGGGTTTCTATATTAAGTTCATTTAAATCTAATTAATTTTTATGCATGAAATCAAGGGTGCAGGAAACTTTAATAAAGACTGAGAGTAAGTCTATGCTTTTATCACAAATAATATCCAACAATAAACCAACAGAGAAAAATGATACATCTAAGGCCTCAGATTTATCACTTATTAGTGCTCTTTTGTTTTGGTTTCTTTTGCAGTTCCTACCAGGGCACCTCCCTGGAGCTTCAAAAGCACTCTACCTCAGAGCTGCAGCCTCAGCTACCATTACTGATAAGGATCCACCGGAGCATCTCTTAGATGAAGGTCCCAGTAAGCCAGTAAGAGCCTACACTCCAGGGGTCACACCAACCCTGAATTCTTGGTGAAGCTTCCACAGGAAGAGGCCTGACCTTGAACTCTTCCTGGTAACTCATGGTAACTCAGGGATGGTCAACACTGGCTGTTGCCAAACCGCGGCTCTGATGGAGCAAGTATGTGTCTTGTGAGAAAATGACAACTTGGGATACCAATTTCTTAAAGAGGCAGAAAATGTGCCTGAGAGACAGAAAGAAAAACAGACCGGTGGCATGATGATGTGGGAAGAAGGCTACAATCATCAAAGCTGGATGCCACTGAGAGGCCATGGGACAGAGAGGACCCAAAGGATGTGACAACGTCAGAGGCAACTGGGCTTAAAGGGATGGATGACTGATAACAGCCAACCATGGCAGGAGCTGGGGCCAGGAAGATGACACAGGTGCTCTGACACCACATCAAGAAGCCTGGCTCTGAAGGGACAGAGCAAGGATTCAAGGAAGACGTGGGGTCAACTGACTGGAGTGAGGGCCCAATTCTGAAAAATAGGGAAAAGACGAAAAGACAAAACATTCCTGATAGATCGAATTAAATAAAGAGTCAGAAGGCCAAAGGTCTTCATGAAGTCAAATCAGAAACAATGAGGTTAAAGAACCAAACTGAAAAAAACACATATGTGCTCTGGTACTCATGATGTGACCAAGAACGTTGACCAAACACTTAAAAAGGGAACAAGATGGAAAAAGAAAACCACGTTCAAGTTATTTAATTCATAAAATTTAGGATGATTTCTTGGCATATGGAGAATATCACTGAGCCTCCTCATATTAAATCTGCATAGAGAATACCATAAGTCCCTGATTTATGACTGCATTAAGCTTTCAATAAAGCAAGAGTTATAAGGCTGATTCATAGGAATCTTGCAGCCCTGAGAAATGAACTGTCTTCCCAGCTGATCCAGATTCCACCCAGTAAATACAGGAATCTTCTTTCAGTGACATCCAGATTTTCAAAAAAATAACTTTAAAAAATAAGGCCTCACCATGTTCTGGTAAAGTAGTTAACACTAAAGGGAAAGATCTGGGGGAACTCAAGTGGGGCGACATTCTTGAAAATACAGGTGCCTAACCAATAAAGCAAGAGAATGCCTCCAAGTATTAATGGCATAAAAAGATTTAAACTTTAGAAGGGAAGTCTTTACATCTACATCAAATAACTTCTAAAACACCACATTCATCTAGTCACTTTGTAAAAGACACTATTTTAAATAGGATGAGTGGAGTTAATTATGTTTGACATTCGTAATTAGTATCCCATTTCTTAAGGAGCAACATAAAAATCTCAAGTTTCCAAAATCTATATAACCACTTCGAATCACATTTAAAAGTGGGTTTCTATTAAAATGATGTTTATTCATTAGATTTAAAAGCTCAGGACACTGAGTAAAACTAAAACTAATCTAATATTGTGTTTTTGCTCTAAACACAGAGGTGTACACTGATTTTTACTAGACATATGTAGAAAGGGGTCTAACCTTTTATTATTTAACCCTTATTGGCACATGCCAATAATCTCAGAGATTCAGGAGGCTAAAGCATGAGGATTGAAAGTTCAAAGCCAGACTCAGAAACTTAGTGAGACCCTAAGCAACATAATGAGACCTGTCTCAAAAAAAATAAAAAGGGCTAGGGGGTGGTGGTGTGTGGCTCAGTGGTAAAACGCCTCTGGGTTCAATCCCCAGTACCATAAAACAACAAAACAAAACAACAAAACCTGCCCTTTCTCCTGAGCAACACAAGAGTTTTGAAATAAATGACACATGTCATAATGTCAGAAATTCTGTCTTTTGGGCAGGTGAAATTCCTGGTCCATGTCTTCTGTCTCCCTAGTGTTTACTTTATTCCTTCTTTTCCTTTTCCTTCCCTTTTCCAACATGCAGTATATCCTCCATTCATTTGCTGTAAGCTTATTAAGTATATACTGTGTAGTTGGGTGCAGTGGCACATACCTGTAATCCCAGCTACTTGGGAGAAAGAGAAAGGAGGATCGCAAAACTTGAGGCCATGTGGCTAGACTCTTGTCTCAAAATCAAAAAAAAAAAAAGGGCTGAGGATATAGCTCAGTGATAAGGTATTTGCTTGGCATGTGTGAGGATCTGTTTTCAATCTCCAGGGCTACAAAAAATTAAAAAGCCAGTATGTACAGTATGTACTACATGTCATGACATGTTACAACCTCTGGGAAATTTTCAGTGACTAAAAAAAATGTCCCACTCATCAAAGAGCTTACATTTTGAACAGAAACCAATCATTTCCAAATTTACTGGTACTGCAGGGAAGCATCCTTCATTTACGATACCATGCACTATTTATTCTCTACCAAGAGCGCTATCCTTCCTCATGAGGCCCTCAGATCTACTGACTGTAATACTTTCTCCAAACCCATCACCCTCTCATGAGCTTCCTCCCAATATTCAAAGATGATGCGCTATACTGACAGCACACTATAGGTTACAGAAGTATTACTTTAAAGTATACTCTCATTTTGCTGTTTCTTCTGCTACTTGTCCCTGTCCCTGTAATTCTCAGCTCTGTATTAAACAGCTCTTTTCTCCATTTTTCCACTTTAGGTCTTCAAACAATGGAGGGTGAAATTTCACCAGAGTCTCCCTCCTTCCTGTCACCACTGTAGCAGTACAGAGTTATCAAGTATCTGGCATTTGCATGAGGACTCTGTGCTGTAGTTTGGATCTTCCTGAAAGGCTCACAGAGAAGGCTTGATGTCCAGGGTGGCACTGTGGGGAGTGGTAGAGCCTCTGAGGGGTGGAGCCCAGTGGAAGGAAGCTGGGTCACCAGGGTCATGCCCTTGTAGAAGATACTGGAAGGCTGCCCCCTAGTTCCTCTCTCTTTTACTTCCTGGCCACCAGGAGGTGATTGGGATTTGCCCAACCACGTGCCCCTGTGCCTCTGAGGCAACTAGATGCTGCTTCCCCACCAGCCCAAAAGTAACAGGGCCAACTGATCATGGGCTGAAATCTCCAAAAATGTGAGCCCAGATAAATCTCATGATGCCCAAATGGCTCATAATTGAGCAGTGATGTAATTCTGTATTTTACAACTTTTTGATACATTTTTAACTCTTTTTCAAAAGTTAGTACTTGCTGGGCACAGTGGCATGCGCCTGTAATCCCAGCAACTCAGGAGGCTGAGGCAGGAGGATCACTAGTTCAAAGCCAGCCTCAGCAATGGCGAGGCGCTAAGCAACTCAGTGAGACCCTGTCTCTAAATAAAATACAAAAAAGGGCTGAGGATGTGATCCAGTGGTCGAGTGCCCCTGAGTTCAATCCCTGGTACAAAAAAAAAAAAAGTTAGTACTTGCCCCATTTTAAGATTTGCTTCACTTTCTATGCACTCATCATCACTATATCTTTCCCAAACTCTTCAAGGGAACTATATGTAAAACCATGCAAAGTCCAAGCCAGTCCTAAAATGCAGTTAATGCTTTGGTGCCATTTCTTCCCCTCTTGGGACCCTCCCCACTCTCCCCCTGAAGTCTGCACTACCTGCTGTGCACAGGGATGCACAGCTGTTTCCCTGGAGAAGTCCCTTTACCATCAGGGTTCAAAGCCAAAGCGGAGATTCACTGACAGCAGAGGGGAGGTAGGGAATCCTCCTGGGAGGCACCAGCAGCAAGAAGTGAAATTTATCAAGGGATACAGAAAAGAGGGAAAGTTGAATGAAGCTACTCAGTGACTGTGGTGATAAAGAAAGATAACAGAATTTATCCCTAGACTAGAGAGAAAAACAAATACTAAGGGATTTCTGTGTCAGCTACTAAAATCTGAACATTTTGTAACACCCTTTGATACTGAAATTGAAATACCTCTCACTCTGGTTTTAGATTCATTGCTGTCTTGATGTCATTTCTTATATTTGTGACTTTTTCTGTTTGTAACTATAAAAAATCACATTCCCTACCCACGTACTTTTTAGTCAATTCTTTCATCAAGTATAAACATCAAATAACTTCTTTAAAAGTCTTAAAATACTTGAGAAAAAAATGTTTTTCTTAATTTTTTCAGTATTCTTGATATAATTAACTCTTCCCTTCAAAGTAAGTAAATAGTTATGCTTTAATGAGTACTACTGGAGGTGGTATAAAAATTGGCTGTACCGAATTTGCAATATTAAAACTGAAAGTTGTTGCCAGGCACGGGCACACCCATAATCCCAGAAGCTTGGGAGGCTGAGGCGGGAGGATTGTGAGTTCAAAGCCAGCCTCAGCAAAAGCGAAGCACTAAGCAACTCAGTGAGACCCTGTCTCTAAATAAAATACAAAAAGGGCTGGGGATGTGGCTCAGTGATGGAGTGCCCCTGAGTTCAAACCCAAGTACCAAAAAAAAAAAAGACTGAAAGATATTGAGTCCACAAAAAAAAGCACTTCTTAGTTTTATCACACTGGAATACTGTGCTCGGACCTCCGAACATTTACAAGATCTTTGAAGTCGACAACAAAAATGTTCTTCCCTCCCCACTCCCATGTGTGAAGTTTGGTTTAGTCTACATAATACTCTTGAGTATTGTTCTATTGTGTGATGTATCTGAAAAGAACTGTTGCTTAGCAGAAGCTCAAGGAGATCCCATGGTCCAATATCTATCATTATCAAATACATACTTCGCAACCTTAATGATTAAGATAGCTAGAGATCATTCACAGAAGCTGCCACATAGAAAAAAGGAATACTTATATTGAAATTTTATTACAACAACTAAATTCAAAATGAAAATAATTGAATACCTTTAATTTCTCATTTGACTATACTGAGCAGTTTCCTGGTTATTACTACTTACATGTTTGGAAAGTCTTAATTATAAAAGGAAACAATGACATTTCAGGTAGTCGTTCTTTAACTTCTAATTCTTCCTTTGGATTATGCTATTAACCTGACTGTGCCCCTGTAAATCTACAGTAATTTATCTTATGCAATGCGCCTTGCCTTCGCTGGTCAGCGACAGCAGAAGTGTGCCAATTTCAATAGTGGATCCATTACACCATGAAGAGCAGCTATTCAAATGGAAAGCATTTGAAAGCTTTACAGAAAAATAATTCTCCCTGAGTGATGATAAATGATGGGCACTGAATTGCACATGCAATAATTAATACAATGTTTGTAAGATTAAGACAGAGCGTACATTCTGGTTCCAGAAGTGCTATGAAAAGCAAAGGGTGAACTGAGAAAGCCAGCTCACTCCCAAGGGAAATCATCTGCTCTGTGGGAAGAAAGTGGCATGGCGATGGCAACCTGATCCATTGTCCCCTTCTCCCTGAGGCATGTGAGATGCTGTAGAGCAAGGATGTCCAAAGCACCTGATTTAGAGAGAAATCATCCAGAGCAACACTGGATCCTTCATCTGATAGGGTGGTTAGGGAGGTGCATGCCACACATAACCTTCATTTTTCTCTCTCCAAGCTTTGTTTTGAATCTTACTATAGTTAATGTTTGAGACAATCTTATATTGTTTTCTAGATGGCATCTTTGTGAAAAGTAACTTTAGTAAAAATCTCCTTTGTCTAAGGGATGTAGCAGGATATAGTCAGAAATCTTACAGAACTTAGTTAATGCTAAATAGCAGTTCTTTCTTCAAGCAGCAGGAATATGTAAGAATGACACTGTTACTACTATGAAATAGAAAATAGTATCACATGGAGATGTATCCTGTGCCAGGCGTCATGGTAGTCGCCTTGATCAAGGCAATACCTGTGGTGATTTTTTAAAATCTATTCTTTTTAGATATATATGACAGCAGAGTATATTTTGACATATTATACATACTGTGGCAATTTTTTTAAAAAGTGTTATTTATTGCTCTTATTCACAGTCTTGCTTATATGAGTTGGTTTTAGAAATCAGATGGATATTTGTTCTAACACATAATTTTTATATGTATATTGTAAAGAACATTAGACTAAAAATCAAGAAATGAGGGGCTGTAGTCCTAATTCTGAAAAACTGTGGGACTTATAGCAAGAAAGCCAACCTCTGTGACTCTCAATAAGCACTCCTGTGAAGGAAAAGACTGAACCAACACTGTCTTCCGGAAGAAATACTCTAATGATGGCCTATGCACTTACAAAGGGCTTAATATCGAAATGAATAACAGATTAAGAAATCAGGAGAAAGGCAGGCAGAAAAGAAAAAAACCAAAGTGGGGGGAAAAAGAAAGTAAAAACAGTGCTAAAATTAATGGGATGTTACAACATTTGTATAAATAAAATGCACTTGAGTTATATGTTGATGTTTTTCAATTCCTTTTCCTGAAATATAAGCCACGTTCTGCATAGACTACACATCATCAGTATATTATATGTCTTGTGTAATTCTTTAGTATGAGTTTTGGGAAACTACCTAAGAGACAAGCAAGGCCCAGATCCCTAACTCTAACCTGAGCTCAAGAGCAAAGCCAGAGTCAATCTGTGCTCTCTTTGTCCCATGAGGTTCCATTTCAGGTCCAGTGGAGAAGGAGCAGGGATTTCTAAGATGAGAAATAGGATAAATGATTAAAACAGGCCAAATCCCTACTGGGAATAGCTAATGATTATCTAGTCCCTGCTGGATGTCCAAAACAGTTAGTGTCAATGCACTCATTTCATATTGGATACTAAACCAGAACTGGGAAATTTGCTGGACAGGTCACAAGTGACCTGTCCCCTTGAATTATGCACATCAACATCAAAGGAGCCCAGAAGCTGTTCAGAAGAAAAAAGAGAGATCTGTATGTGCTGAAGGCAAGGCTCTGGCAGGAATTAACTCTTGACCACGCCCATAGTCTTTTAGACAATTATTTGATGGGTTTCTCTCTATTTCTCCTTGCCCCTGTCCATCCTGTACATTTCTATAAACATGTTTCAGTGAAATGATACAGTTTGAAGTGAATCTCTTTCTGTAGTGGTTAAAATATATGCTGAGGACAGACAGGTCACCAACACCACTAACAAGGTGACATTTACTAAATGCGATTAATTCTTAGAACTCAAATTAATTAGGCTGTTGTTTCCCCAAAGAGTGCATGAAGCACAATAAAAACAATATATTTTGATAGTTTTTGTGTATTCACAGTGTTATAAAATCTTTTGGCTTCATACATAAACCTTAGGACATTTTTTACATCTCTTTTCTGCAGGGTTATTTTTTAGTTTTTTTTTTTTTTTATTTTCAATTCACTGTTGCTATAAAGGATAGTGCTTTTGAGAGATGAAGAGTCTCTGGGAGGGTTAGGGAATGTGGCCAACGGAGGAGACAACACCTGATTTGGGGTCAAAGAATACTTATCTCAACTATTGGCCCTCTGTAAAAAATTGCAATTTTCTTGTGGAATTCAGCTTTTAGTCAATTATAGTATCAATAATTCTGAATCATGAAACAATTTTCCGAGTAACATAATATTTAAACATAAATTCACTTCTGATGTGACATGAGGGTTCTATCAGGAGTTATATGATAACACATGTTCAAAGATCTAGTCAGGACCTCCATGAGTTTATATCCTACAGAACATGCACTTGATATACTGCATAGGGCAGGCAAGTGAGAAGTGAAAGAAGTTACAGGGTCTGGGCCACCTAAGTAACTAACTCATGGCCTACCTCCTGACTGTAGTGGCTCAGATCGGCTCTGCACTATTTCTTGGTGCCATTTTAAAAGCAGTCTGAAGTACACAGTTCCTGGAGACAGATAAGCCTCCATAGTCATTTCCTGAAATAGGAGCTCTGTATCTAATATTTACATGTTGCTTAGTCTCTTCTTATTTATTAAATCTTTACTTCCTGACCAGACTTAAAAAAAAAAAAAAAAAAGGCCTTATAAGGCATGTAGGAACCAGAAATACCAAGAACAAGGAAACTTGTAACTATCAAATATCTAAGAATCTGGAAAAAAAAATCTGGTTTTCTACACTCTTTGTCTTCAGTTACATTGTGAGTAGTAAATCCACCAGATGAAATTTCCAGTATTTTCCATTTACTTCTCAAATTATATACATAAATAAACAGTATCCATGAGCTCTATGGCATTAATTGGCCAGATATCATCCAGATCTCTAGTGGTTATCTACTTTGTCAACTTGCTGTTTGGACTTTCCTTCCTTTCTCTCTTTTACCTCCCTTCCTTTCTGTCTTTCTTTTATCCTTTTGCATGTTAGGAATAGAACCCAGAGCCTTGCACAGGCACGCAAGGGCTTTCCTTCAAGGCTTCCTCTTAACCTTTATAAGAAGTCACATCAGAATGCCTATCAATATTTGCCCAGCGTCTCCATATAGGGACCTCTATGACCGTATTTACAGCCTCACACAGTGGATAAACTAGTAGACAACATCTAGATGCAGTTACCAGAGCAAAGACTGCGGATTTTTTGCAACACCTGGTTACATTAAAAATATCAGCTAGGAAGAGATTAAGGACCAAGTCATATTTAATAAGAACTTGTATCAACGTTTCCAGAGGAAAAATCATGAGATCACATAAAATTCAATTTCAGAAATAAAAAGCAAAGGTGAAATTTTAAACCTCAGATCAACCCAACTCCAACTTCTAATCACCAACAACAGGAAAAAAATAGCCAGATATTATAAGAAAAAGCTTTTCAAGAAATTAGCAAAACGCTGCAGCTTCACATTGGAATCTTTTTGCAATGCAGTCTGTGTGATGAAAACACATGAGGCCCCAATCTACCAGGCTAGGGAGTGAGTATAAATGACAATCATTTATGAGATTTGGTAAAATAAGGGTTCCCAGACCCCACCACTCAGCAATTTTCATTCATCAGTCCTGGATAAATTAATTCTGAAGCAGAGAGCTCAAAAATACTGCCCTTGTACTATTGGAACATACAATACCATCTTAATAGTCCAAAGCATAGACAAGTACCATTATCCCTCAGTATCCATGGGGGACTGGTTCTAGAATTCTCTGTGGATACCAAAATCTATAGAATCTCATCTGCTATATGTCATGTTATTTGCATATTACCCACATACATTCTCCTTTTGTTGTTGTTGTTGTTGTTGTTTTGGGTGGTACTGGGGATTAAACCCAGTGTGTTATGCATGCAAGGCAAGCACTCTACCCACTGAACTACCTCCCAAGGACCTTCCTTGTATTTTTCAATCATCTCCAGCTTACTTATACTACCTAATACAATGCAAATGCTATATAAATAGTTGTTATGCTGTACTCTTTGGGGAATGATGACATGAAAAAGTTTGTCCATGTTCAATACAGACAGTTTTGTTTTCATTTCCATATTTTTGATCCACAGCTAGCTGAATCCACAGTTGTGGAATGCACTGATGGATGCTGAAGGAAAAGTCGATGTACTTGACCTGATTAGAGCAGCCTTTCTCATTGCCAAAGACTAGACCACGCAACACCAGCCAGGTAGCTGGCAGCTTACCTAAGCAGCGATAGGGGATCACGATGTGGGCATGGGTCTTGCACTGCTTGCGGCCCCGCTTGCACCAGTTCTGGATGGTCACTGGTTGGTTGGCTTCTACCACGTTGGTGATCTGCAGCTCAGGGTAGACCTGGGAGAGTGTACAAGAAGAGGACATTGTTATTTTGACATAGACGACCATTGGATGATCCTCCACCATTACAATAAAGTAGTGCTAAGCCCCAAACATCCAAGCCTGCTCCACTTCTGACCTAAGCTAAAGAGATTCAATGTAAAGGAAAAGGTCCAAGTGACAAAGCATCTGGACATTCCATTTAAAACATCCAGCAGTGTGACCTGGATTTTACTGCACCCATTCAGACCTCAAATATTTTTCCAGAGGGGGAATAAAAGGAAAAATGAAAGAGGTAGGTATGGGACTCTTAAAACTATGGGGTCATTTTTTATGTAAAATAAACTAGCATAAGGTCCATAGATTGTAATGTTCTAAATAAATGTTATAGTAGATCTACCTAGAGATATTAATTTACTGAAATTCAACTGACCCTATCTCACTAATTAAACATTTTACGTATAGAATATGACACAAGGAAGATTTTATAAATATTAATCTCTTTATTCAAAGCAATTAACATAATAAAAATTTATCACAAAGTTTTCAAGGGTGTCACTTAGATAAAGAACTGTCACTCATGAATTCTGTTCCCTCAATGACTAACTGGCATCCCCTGTTACATTGTTACATTACTGTTCTTAGTACCTAGTGATGTTTGCTGAGCACTTGGAATGCACTGTTAAACTCAACTGAAATATCTACTTGTAATATATCAAACCACTTCTCTTTATTAATAATAATAAGCAGAGCAGGGCACAGTGGCACACTCCTATAATTTTAGCTATTCAGGAGTCGCAAGTTCAAGGCCAGCCTCAGTAACTTAGACCCTGTATCAAAATAAAATCTTTAAAAAGGGCTGGAGATGGTCAAGTGCTTGCCTCCAATGCCTGAGACCCTGGATTTAATCCTCAGCACTGCCAAATAACAAGAAGAAGCAGAGATTTGAAAGGAAAATGTTAATAAAAAGAACATATCTCTAAAATAAGCTGCTTTGCCAGGCAAATAACAATGGAGAGACAAAACTAAGAGTGTGAGCAACAGCATGGTTCTAACTCTGGGCTATGAATCTAAAGTGGCAAAAGTGAGCACAGTTTATTTTTGAAATTGTGAATGGGCGAAGGAATTTCTGCTGTGGAAGTGGAAGTGAGGCAGTGAGAAGTAGTACTTGGAGAGCCAGTGAACTGAAATGAAGATTTTGGAAGAGTTACAGGTATTGGTAACAGCAAGGTATATAACAGGATCATGGGAGGGTATAGACAATGAAGAATGAGGAAGGCAAGATCCCTAAAGGGAATCGCTGACCTGAGCAACTGAGTACAGGAGGGATCACTGAGCTCACCATTAAAATCACTCAGAAGCCAGATGCCTGTAATCCCAGCAGCTCAGGAGGCTGAGGCAGGAGGATCACAAGTTCCAAGCCAGCCTCAGCAAAAGTGAGGCACTAAGCAACTCAGTGAGACCCTGTCTCTAAATAAAATACAAAAACATAGGGGTCTGGGGATTTAGTTCAGTGGACAGGTGCCTCAGTACCTGCACCCCTCCCCCAAATCCCTCATGAGTCACAAAGGAGGACCGCTGTACTAGATGACAGAACACCTGAAGCTAAAATCCCACACACACTGAGGGGTTGTGCCACTGAAAGGGAAGAGGCTGGGGATGGTTCCCACAGTAGAGGAGAGTGTGGTCGAGTTTAGGTGCATTACTTCATGGATGGGATAGATGGCGTTTTAGAGAGGAAAGGGGATGAGTAGTTTGGAGGGGGAAATGAGGAGCAAAGAGGCCATCTCCACCTCTAGGCACAATGCTATGACGATTCTGAGAAAAGCACTTCTACCAGAGGAGTCTTCAGGGGAAGCCATTTCTGCAGAGGAGAACCAGGTTTCAAAGCAAGAGAACAATGTCCCGTGTGCATTACGAATGTAGGGAATTCTGCTTATGATGATCAGTGACCCTGACAGGGCTTGGTGGGATCTTCTCTTTACCTAAAATGTTAATGCCTTGTTCATCATTTTTGCTGTATGAATTTTTATTTTTTGAAAAATTGTTCTACCATATTATTCATCTTGATTCCCTGAGCATCTCACACACCTCACCTTAGTCCTGGTCCCAAGAAAAATGAGTTGAAACAAAAAGCATTGAGAATGGACACATAAACTATGGGGTACATCTACACAGTGGGGTATTCTTCTGTGATAAAAAGAAATGAGCCACCGAGCCATGAAGAGTCTTGGAGGAATCTTCAACGCATACTGCTAAGTAAAAGAAACCCATATGTAAAGGTGACACGCAGCACAACTTCCTCTACGTGACCTTCTGGGAAAGGCAAACCACAGAGGCAGTAAAGATTGGCTTGGAGGCTGGTGGGAGAGTAAACAGGCAGAAACAGAGCATGTTTAGGGCAATGAAACTACTCTGGTGAATACACGTCACTGGCATTTGTCCAAACATGAGGAATTTGCATTTGCATTTGTCCAAACCACCAAGAGAGGGCCCCAACGTGAACTATGTACTCTGGGTGATAATGACGTGTTCGTGTAGGTTCATGGATTATAACAAATGCATCACTCCATTGGGATATGTTGATAACGGAGGCCAAGGGATTATGGGGAACCTCTGCATATGCTCTCAATTTTTCAGTGAATCTGTAACTTCTCTAAAAAAACATATTATATTTAAAAATAAAAATTAAAAAGAAAGGCATGCATCAATGTAGCAGAGTATGTGATCAATCCAACAGTAGAGGAATAATCTAGAACACACACACACAAGTAGCTAAATCAGAATCCTAGGCTGGGTGCTGAGAAAGTGCTTCAGAACACTGCCAGAAATCTCGCTCCGAAGGATACAGCTTCCTTCCCTTTATTTTATTTTGTTCTTAAGTATCTTAACACTTCAATGCATGCATATCAGGTCACAGATAATGCCCTACTTGAAAATGTCACTAAAAATTTAATAGCCCCATGGTTTTATCCTATGTAATGAAAGGCCAAGTGGCTCTTGGTACAGAAATATAATTCTCCCTTCACCTTTGCTTGTTTATTATATCGCAAAAGAATAGCACTCATGAGTCATAAAGTTGGTGGCATTACAGAGTTCACCCTGAGGGTACCACTTTATGTGCAGCAAAGTGTGCGCTATTGCCTTTCTCTAAAGGGGTTCTATCTGCCACTTCACAGAAATACCACCCTGCTGGGAATTTTCTCAGGACCTGTCAGCTCTCTGGAATCCCTACAGCAGACACAACCATATCCCATTTCCTTCTTTTCAATTTAAAACCAACAAATTGAAGGTACAATTGATTAGCAGGAAAGAAGGATCTCTTTTTCACCTTGAGTGCTAATCATCTTCAGACTCCTATGGTCATGTTCAGGGAAACAGAGCAGTACCTTATTTGACTGACAATTTCCAAGCAGTTAGACAGAATTGCAAACTAAAATCTTTGAACACAGGTTTCTCCCTAAAGATCATCAGAGCTTCAAAGAGTGATCATCAGCCAAACAGAGTTTAGCTCCAGTTTCTGCCATGAAATCCAGGGCATATGTACTATTTCCTGGCTTTATTTAGCTTCTCACTCTATTTTGCTAACAATGGTAATTGTTAATATGGAGAAGAATGTGGATTATAAAATTTGAACCACTCACAAAGGCCATGCATAATTGTGTCTACTGCCCTAATCAATAAAATGGAGGCAGTACTTCAACCTGATTCACTTACTTTTATTCAGGGATAAGGAGTTATTAATTTGGAACTGCCAAAGATAGTAAAATTTTCCTGCTCTAACACCAGGAGGCTTATTTGAAGGTGGAAGAAGATAAAAAATCAAAGTAACAAAATTTCTTTTGACGCACAAAAAGACCCAGTTAGATAATGTGATAACCACATGCGTAAGAAACCCCCAAAGAAGCAAAAGTAACAAAACTAGAAAACTTTTTAAATAAATGACAAAATCCAAATAATATTTTTATTTTTATGAAGTCGTTAGCTCTAGTATATGTCTAGGGACAAAAAAGGCATTTTTTATGTTAAAAAGACAGCCTAGCTCATTATCTAGTCAAGAATGAAAAATAATAATTAGATACACAAATGTCCTTGAGAAAAATTCCTGACTTTTCTCCATAAATAATTATAAGCATGGGCTCAATGTTTAATATTTTCTTTGCAGCAGTACCTCAAATATTAATGCTTAAGTCTAAATTTCAATGGTTTTAATGCTCAAATTGAATTTTTTATATTTTAAAAAAAGGACTTTATACAACAACAGTTATATTTATAAATACTTAAAATAAAGCAGAAGCAAATCCAGACCAGTATTAACTACTTGAAAAATAAACTGTCCCAATCTCTACAGATCTTCCTAAATTATAGGTGCACAGAGCAGTCACTGTATAAACACAGGCATGATGTTCCAGCACACTGTGACCTCAAATCCCTTACACCACACTTCCTGTGCCCAGGCCCCCTAGGGTCCCTCTGTGCAGACAGGACTTCCACAGTGTGATACATTGCCAACCCTCCCTCTCTCTGGGGAAAGCTCCTTGTATTTATCATAGTGCACTCACAGTTGGTTAAATGCATGACTGTATGGCCTCCCCAATGAAAAATCCGTTTCCTGAGGGGCGGGAAAGGCGATCTGGCACCTCACAGGCCTCCTGATGGCTGCACATTCATCACCTCTGGTTTTAAGGCCAACAGGAGGCTGCCAGCTCTTTCCCACTCTTCCTCGTGCTCCAACCCTCCGCCATCCGAAGGAAGTTCTCAGTAGAGACCACGTTTTAACTGCAGCTCCATCCCCTCACTGACTGCAAAGCTAAACCATATCCTGCATTCCCTTCCCCAGGAGACAGGAACAAACACAAACGGGCTCTTGCTAGATGATGAGGACACTTGATGGGCCTTAGGGTGAGTCAGAGCCAGAGATGGCTCACTCACATGCAAGAATGAGCCAACCAGGCATCTGGGAGAAGCTGCTGGTTTAGGGGAAACTGAAAAGAGAGAAGCTAAGGTGAGAGGCATGGAAAGATGAGGATTTGACAGGGGCTGGCTGGCGACCTCTAACCCCTTGCCGATCTCACTCATACTCCTCACCCCTCCAGGATTCCTTCTGTCCCTGCACCCAGATGGCCTCATGCAAACACCCATCATAGGTCACTGACCACTGTTTGCCTCCTGTGGCACCTGTGCTACTAGGATCTATAACTCTTTGAAGGTAAAGACAGTGTCCCCTCAACAAAGGCCAGCAGTGGGCTAGCGTGTAACTGCTCATAAACGTCTAATGAGTATTTCTGGTTCAGGTAGGAACACCTTCATTATAGAGAAATTCAGTACATACTAAGCTCTCACTGAATATTGTAAAACTATCTCCTAAATAGGATGCTCAACAGCTATTGGATTATGAGCTTTTTAATAAAAATAACCCTTCCAATATTGTTCTTCTAAATAGATATAATTTATATAAATATGACTGCCTGACATAAAAATAAAGTAATAATAAGTACAGCTAAAGAAGAATTACATTTAGGAAGAATTCAAAGCTAGGTTGGTCCTAGAATCTGAAAAGCAGCCTATCTGGCCAAAAAGCCAGATGTATCAGAACATAAAATGATGAGAGAGAGAGAGAGAGAGAGAGAGAGAGAGAGAGAGAGAGAGAGAGAGAGAAATAAAGAAATTCCACATACTAACAGCCAGAAAAGAGTTCAAGTAGGAACAATCTTAGATGCATATCAGAAGGTTATAGTGGGTGGTATAAGTGGTTTTAAGGCATTTCACTGCAGAAATACATTAAAACTTGGTCAACTCAATTTTGTTCTAAATTTAAAAAATTTTAAGTCTCTTTCCCTCTCTGTCTCTCCAAATTGGAAACATATTAATCTCAAACACGATGACATTTAAGTCGTTAAATACGCAAAACAAGAAAAGACATTGATGATATTTAAGAATGCCAAGAACATGCAGTTTTATATGTAAAAATATAAAAATATTTCTTTAAGACATATGTTGTCAGAGTCCTACAGAACTTCATTCTTCACATTGAGGGAAAATTCCTTTCACAAACAGGCCACCTAGGACCAGTGAGGAATGCCAAAGTCATTTCCAGATGCCCCAGGGTTATTTCAAGAACACAAAAATCAAACAGGGCCTAGTAAAATGGGAATTGATGATAACTGTGAAAACAATTTGCCTATTTTTCTTTTTAGCCATTCAGCTTTTAAAATTCATTTTCAATCAAATTCCCAAGGACATTTCTTTTTGGAAAATGTTAGAAATTTTGTTAACAAAATGATGTGTTAAGTAGGTGTTATGTAGGTCAGAAGTCAATGGGTAAAGTGTGCTGCTTCAGTATGTCTGAATTTACAGGTCAGTAAAGGGGAAGGGAAACAGGCCTGCAGGACATTCTGACTCAAGTCATAGATCTTGAGTAGATGAAATAAAGAGCTTGCATTTTAGACTTAACCAGGAGCAAGGGTGAATGAATATGACAATTACAGAAGTTGAGTGATTGGCACAAGGGATTCATTTTACTATACTATCCTTCTTCTTTCTTTTTCTTTTACTGATGGTGCTAGGGATTGAGCCCAGGTGCCTTTGCACATGCTAGATAAGCATTCTACAATACCTCTGGGTTATACTCCCAGTCCTTATTAGTATTCCTTTTCCCTGAAATTTCACATTTAAGAAAATGAGAAGGAGGAAAGAACTAGCCCAGGGGAAACAGCTCATAGATTTATGCAGCATATGAGAAAACAAAAATCCAAGATCCAAATTGTACCTGCATGAAGCAAAGAATCAAAAGCCCTATAACAAAATGCTAAATGGCAGTCTAATCATGGGATAGTTTCATCTTCTGAGAACTTCTTTTTTAAAATCTTCTGATAGCTTTTATATACCAATTACTTTTTCAAAGAGCATATCCAAAAGAATAAGAAACGTATATAATAATTGAATGTTTATTAGTGCCAGAAATTGCTGCAAACATTTAATGTGCAGCACATTATGGAATCCTCCACCAGCTAGTAACTGCTCCACTTTACAGAAGATGAAGCCAGGACCTAACAACCACAGCAGGTGCCATTCTTAAGCACAGAAAGAGCATATTAATAAGTTTTCAACAACTTAAACTTTGGTGTTAAAACCAAAACAAAGTATGCTGTAGACAATATATTCATGTTTCCGGATTTAAATGATACACTGCAATTTTTTTTTCTGGGCTACATAGAAAAAAAATCACATTAAAAATTGTTTTCAACATAAATTCTGTGAATAATGGGAGATATCGGAAACAGAACCTCTAATTTAATTGAGAAGCAGAACTGGAAGCTGAAAAGCGTTCTCTGCTTGCAACTTAATGAGGAGCTGAGAGGCAAAATGCATCTGATGAAACCCTACCGCAATAATGGGAAGTCTGAACCGCGCTGGGTTTTCACAATAATGGCCTGATGCCAGCCGACAGGGAAGATGCTGCAGGGCAGTAGGGAATTTCCCAAGAATTTGGCCCAATTCTATTTCTGACACTATGTATAAATATATGCTATATCCACACATTCATACTCCAGAGTTGAGAAAATAATGTCAAAGGATCTTCTTTGATTGACAAGTCATTCTAATCCAAAATGCTGAATATAAAACAAATGGGGGCAGGTGGTGGTGGTGGTGGGGTGACCAAACCAATGGGACAGGACACAGATGCAAAAACGAAACCAGATGTGGACACATACTCTCTAGATTCTGTCTCCTTAATCTCTCTCAATTTCTGGCTAATATTCTCATTTTAAAATAAACAAACTGGCTTGCTTTCTTTTCAATCCTATTGTCTGTGCAAGCAACTCCTGCAGACTACTATATCCAGACCACTAATGCATAAAATATACCCATATTCATGTAGAAGTAGTCCAATGTATCTATTGAAACATTGTCTCACTCGGTATGCACTTTTGGATCTTTCAAATACCAAACCCACAATGTTTATTTGCCTAATACCTGTGGGTCAATTTTAAACCTATAAAGCTGAAGGGAACACAAAGCAAAATAATGATGACCAAGAACCTCCCATGGCCTTTACTAAGAGCCAGTGCAGAGCATAGCCTCAAAGATGAGTAGAAAGCTGGGCAAGGGAAATGGTTTTGTTAAACTCATGTAAGAGGCAGATTTTGTTCCGTCCAGGTATCGGTATGTTTTATTCTCTGGTCTTGTTACTCTATCAACAACACAACTGTTCATTTAGAGCAAGAAGGTATAAGAAGCAGCAGATATTGTTAGCTGTGGGAAAGAGCACACCTAGGAAAAAGAGAATATATCCATACTCTAATAAGAGAGACAATAAACAAAGCCACATTCACCCGCCTAGCTTTCCCAGCTAGAACTCTCTGCCAGCGAAGCTCACCCTATTCAGAGACCCATTCCCATCCAGACCTTCAGGAAGCCCTACCTGGAAAGAGGTGCTCAACTTGTTAGGGACACAGAGAGCAGCAGAGTCTGTGTTGTAATTCTCTCCATAGAGGAGGAAGAGCAGTACTGGGACTTTACAATTTACCTCTTAATTTGCAATGCTTAACTCTTAGGACACTCGCCTGTGTGTTCCCGTGATAAAGTGAGGGCACATCTGAGACTGGACCGGTGGCTATTCCTGAAGGACTCAGGTGCCAAAGAGCAATGATACAGCCCCTCCAGGTATGCACAGAGCTCAGCTATGGAAAAGAGGAGAGTGGGAAGGATGATCTTCACATCTCTTTTCACACTTCTACTTGGTGATCCGAATTCCTCCTTTTTCCAACTAACCTCTCCCTGGAAACAAGCTAATCTATCGAATTGTCCTGACAAAACACACTCATGCTAAAAACCACCCATGGCTCCCGCGTCTCCAGATGTAGAACCCAAGTCCCCGGTTTATAATCATGACCCTCTGTTTTATAGCCTCATTCCACCTTTTTCAATTTTCTGAATTCTATTTTCAATTATATTCAATTGTATATTTACCGCCCACCTCTGAGTCACGAATGGCATCTTGCCAAGTAACAAAATCCCATTTTTGGTGTTCAAAAAATATTGGCTACATCTGCCAAAATTATCTTTGGGAAGAAATAGATTCCTGAGATGCAGAAGTGAAATACATTTACTGTCTACTTCTTGCTTCTCACATCCTGAAGTCTTTGGTTTAAATAGAACAATGTATGGTTGTTGTTGTTGGTTTTTAAATCTCATTTCATCGAAAAGAAAGAGTATAATAATATCTAACAATTCTAATTTTTATTCCTAAACTTTAGTGTGTGTTTCAAGGGAGATATTATCCTAATTTTGTTCTATTTATAGTTAGCAATTCCTTACATTTATATTTAGAAATTCCTTAGGTCAAACTTTGGGTACTGCAACCATTCATTAAGGCAAGTGGCCACTTTATGCTGTTAAATTAATTATGAATAATTCATCTAGTTATATTCAAGCTGTTTCCACAATTCAGCACTTTTTCCTTTTAATACAAAACAGAGGAAAGGGACTTTTTCCTATCAAAGAGCCACAGAGGAAAAATAACAATTGACAGTCTGTTGTGGTTATTTAGTTTTTCATACAAATTAACATAAAACTTAGTAGCTTCAAACAATACTCATAAAGAACAACCTAGGGATCTGATTCCATAAATTTTTCTCAGGAAGCATATTTTGTGATCATTTAGTATGTTACATCTGAATGTTTAAAGTCATGCTGTGAGGTCGTGACTGAATATTTGAAGTCCATCATGGCACTTGTGTTAAAACTGGATGAATATAAACTGAGTGTCAATCTGTGCTACGGGCCAACATTCCCCAAACTCTTGCAGGAAAATCACTTTAGAATTCTATCAATGAACAGAAACAGTCTCTGTAACGGCAAACCACAGGCTCCAGTCTGAAGGAAGCTCCCTCAGCATAGAGATGGGTACAGAACCACATCCATCCCGAGCCATGATCCCAGTGCCACCCATAGGCCATCTACAAGAAGCATTTACTAAATGATGACCAGTGTTCTCTAGGTCCAAGCTAAATGTTGGACAGACTGTTTTGCAAGGCATGATCTCTAGAAATATTCCTCCTCAGCAGCACCTTGGGTCTCTAGTGCTTTTGCCTACAGTACTCATTACAGTCTTTGTTTCAGCTTGGGCTGCTATAACAAAATACCAGAGACTGGGAAATTTAAAAAATAGAAATGTATTTTGTTACAGTTCTGGAAGCTAAAACTCTGAGATCAAGATATCAGCATGGATGGGTTCTGGTGAGTGCCTGCTTTTACCTTCTTGCTGTATCCTCACGGGGCTTCTTCTTTGTGTAAGCAAGAAGAGACAACAGGCTCTTCCTCCTAGGAAGGCACCAATGCCATGAGGAGGTCCCTACCCTCCCAATCTCATCAATACTATCACAAAGGGGGTTAGTTTCAACATATGAATTTTGGGGGCACACAAACATTCAGTCAGTTGACAGTACTCAATAGATACCCAATAATGAAATTAAAGGATTAAAAAAAACAGTATTTCCTAATAACTGGGCAGAAATCAAACAATTATGATTGGGGAGACACTCTGGCACCAAGAAATTGAAGCACTTGGAATAAACACATAGGTAAAACAAATATGCAATTTAAATCATAAGTTTCAACATATCAATCAAACTTTATAAGGGCTGATAATCAGGACTCAATCTTTACTTTCCCTCCTGAATCTTGCTCTTGACCAAGGATAGGACCAAAGAAATCACAAGGGCAAAGGTGATAACATTCACAATAACAACAACAACAACATCCAAAAAGCAGGGAGTATAAAAGGAGAGGAGCAATGAAGACTATGGAGAATGTGGACTAGATAATTATTCACCATCAAAGTATTAATATTTCATACATTACCCTAGGCTAAGTACCAACAGATAGGAGTTAGAGCAGTCCTGGGGAAAAACAAATTGAACTAGTGAGTTAAAGTGGTTAGCAAAAGGTCAAAATGAGGTCACAGTCATGGGTTCAGTTGGTTTTTCGGTCCTAAGATCACAGACTGCTAACAGCTGCCTCTCTGACTCAGCTGGCTGCCTCTAAAACATCTGTGTCTGGGTCACAAGAGGGATAGAGGGAGCATATGAAGAAAAAAAAATATATTCTCCACTGTTCGGAGAAAATATCATTACGTGAGTACCCCTGTTAATGGTAATAAGTAGTAATGGTTTCAACCTTTTTTTTTTCATTGAAAACAGGGGGAATATGAATATGCACAAAGATCAATGCCAATAGCAAAGCATCTTTATATTCCTGACCGAAACGACCTGCCAGTCTGCAACTCCACACCCATTCGAGACACTTTGCTATGACTTCTGAAAGTAACTAATGAAGACAAAAGTCATCCAAAGACAATACCAACAACACCACCCAGTAGCAGAATCAAAATAAATAACACAAGAATTAGGATATATTGGTGGAAGAACTGGCTACAAACAATGTGTTCAGTTATAACCTACAATGCTGGTAATTATGGCAATATAACAGATGGTGCAATTATAACTTTTGACGACATAAAACTAACGTAACTTATAAAATCGGTAAGAAGGGAAAATCCTTGGCAAAACATTACAGGAAGAGGAAATGGAAAACAACATTGAAAACCAACAATGGGAGGTAGGACAGTAAAGGGGGGAAAGTAGTCAAAGAGGATAACAAATCAGGTTTAGTAACATCAATAAACAAATATGGATAGAAGAACAAACCATATCTCAATAATAACCCTAAATGTTAATGGCTTAAACTCACCAATTAAGAGACACAGGCTAGTAGAATGGATCAAAAAACAAGACCCAACAATATGCTGTCTACAGGAGACGCATTTGATAGGAAAAGATATACATAGACTGAAGGTGAAAGGTTGGGAAAAATCATATCACTCATATGGACTGCGGAAACAAGCAGGAGTGTCCATACTCATATCTAATAAAATAGATTTCAAGCCAAAGCTAATCAAAAGGGATATAGAAGGACACTTCATACTGCTCAAGGGAACCATACACCAACAAGACATAACAATCATAAATATATATGCCCCAAATAATGGTGCAGCTGTATTCATCAAGCAAACTCTTCTCAAGTTCAAGAGTCTAATAGACCAACATACAATAATCATGGGAGACTTCAACACACCTCTCTCACCACTGGACAGATCTTCCAAACAAAAGTTAAATAAGGAAACTATAGAACTTAATAACACAATTAACAACCTAGACTTAATTGACATATATAGACTATACCACCCAACATCAAGTAGCTACACTTTTTTCTCAGCAGCACATGGAACCTTCTCAAAAATAGACCATATACTATGTCACAGGGCAACTCTTAGACAATACAAAGGGGTAGAGATAATACCATGCATCTTATCTGATCATAATGGAATGAAACTGAAAATCAATGATAAAAGAAGAAAGGAAAAAGCAAGCATCACCTGGAGAATGAACAATAGGTTGCTGAGTGATCAATGGGTTTTAGAAGACATCAAGGAGGAAATTAAAAAATTCCTAGAGTTAAATGAAAACACAGACACAACATATCGGAATCTATGGGACACATTGAAAGCAGTTCTAAGAGGAAAATTCATTGCTTGGAGTTCATTCCTCAAAAAAAGAAAAAACCAACAAATAAATGATCTCATACTTCATCTCAAAATCCTAGAAAAAGAAGAGCAAAACAACAGCAAAAGAAGTAGAAGGCAAGAAATAATTAAAATCAGAGCTGAAATTAATGAAATTGAAACAAAAGAAACAATTGAAAAAATTGACAAAACTAAAAGCTGGTTCTTTGAAAAAATAAATAAAATTGACAGACCCTTAGCCATGCTAACGAAGAGAAGAAGAGAGAGAACCCAAATTACTAGCATACGGGATGAAAAAGACAATATCACAACAGACACTTCAGAAATACAGAAGATAATCAGAAATTACTTTGAATCCTTATACTCCAATAAAATAGAAGATAGTGAAGGCATAGATAAATTCCTTGAGTCCTATGATCTGCCCAGATTGAGCCAGGAGGATATAGACAACCTAAACAGACCAATAACAATAGAGGAAATAGAAGAAACCATCAAAAGACTACCAACTAAGAAAAGCCCAGGACCGGATGGGTATACAGCAGAGTTTTACAAAACCTTTAAAGAGGAACTAACACCAATACTTTTCAAGCTATTTCAGGAAATAGAAAAAGAGGGAGAACTTCCAAATTCATTCTACGAGGCCAACATCACCCTGATTCCGAAACCAGACAAAGACACATCAAAGAAGGAAAACTACAGACCAATATCTCTAATGAACCTTGACGCAAAAATCCTCAATAAAATTCTGGCGAATCGGATTCAAATACATATCAAAAAAATTATACATCATGATCAAGTAGGATTCATCCCTGGGATGCAAGGCTGGTTTAATATACGGAAATCAATAAATGTTATTCACCACATCAATAGACTTAAAAATAAGAACCATATGATCATCTCAATAGATGCAGAAAAAGCATTCGACAAAGTACAGCATCCCTTTATGTTCAAAACGCTAGAAAAATTAGGGATAACAGGATCATACCTCAACATTGTAAAAGCAATCTATGATAAGCCACAGGCCAGCATCATTCTGAATGGAGAAAAATTGAAGGCATTCCCTCTAAGATCTGGTACAAGACAGGGATGCCCTCTCTCACCACTTCTGTTCAACATAGTCCTCGAAACACTGGCCAGAGCAATTAGACAGACGAAAGAAATTAAAGGCATAAAAATAGGAAAAGAAGAACTTAAATTATCACTATTTGCAGATGATATGATTCTATACCTAGCAGACCCAAAAGGGTCTACAAAGAAGCTATTAGAGCTAATAAATGAATTCAGCAAAGTGGCAGGATATAAGATCAACACGCATAAATCAAAGGCATTCCTGTATATGAGCGACAAATCCTCTGAAACGGAAATGAGGACAACTACTCCATTCACAATATCCCCCCAAAAAATAAAATACTTGGGAATCAACCTAACAAAAGAGGTGAAAGATTTATACAATGAAAATTACAGAACCCTAAAGAAAGACATAGAAGAAGACCTTAGAAGATGGAAAAACATACCCTGCTCATGGATAGGCAGAACTAACATCATCAAAATGGCGATATTACCAAAAGTTCTCTATAAGTTCAATGCAATGCCAATCAAAATCCCAACAGCATATCTTGTAGAAATAGATAAAAGAATCATGAAATTCATATGGAATAATAAAAGACCCAGAATAGCAAAAACAATACTAAGCAGGAAGTGTGAATCAGGCGGTATAGCGATACCAGACTTCAAACTATACTACAGAGCAATAGTAACAAAAACAGCATGGTACTGGTACCAAAACAGGCGGGTGGACCAATGGTACAGAATAGAGGACACAGTAACCAATCCACAAAACTACAACTATCTTATATTTGATAAAGGGGCTAAAAGCATGCAATGGAGGAAGGATAGCATCTTCAACAAATGGTGCTGGGAAAACTGGAAATCCACTTGCACCAAAATGAATCTGAATCCCTATCTCTCGCCGTGCACAAAAGTTAACTCAAAATGGATCAAGGAGCTTGATATTAAATCAGAGACACGGCATCTGATAGAAGAAAAAGTTGGTTATGATCTACACGCTGTGGGATCGGGCTCCAAATTCCTCAATTGGACACCCATAGCGCTAGAGTTAACAAATAGAATCAACAAATGGGACTTACTCAAACTAAAAAGTTTTTTCTCAGCAAAAGAAACAATAAGAGAGATAAATAGGGAGCCTACATCCTGGGAACAAATCTTTACTCCACACACTTCAGATAGAGCCCTAATAACCAGAATATACAAAGAACTCAAAAAATTAGACAATAAGATAACAAATAACCCAATCAATAAATGGGCCAAGGACCTGAACAGACACTTCTCAGAGGAGGACATACAATCAATCAACAAGTACATGAAAAAATGCTCACCATCGCTAGCAGTCAGAGAAATGCAAATCAAAACTACCCTAAGATACCATCTCACTCCAGTAAGACTGGCAGCCATTAGGAAGTCAAACAACAATAAGTGCTGGAGAGGATGCGGGGAAAAGGGCACTCTTGTTCATTGCTGGTGGGACTGCAAATTGGTGCAGCCAATTTGGAAAGCAGTATGGAGATTTCTCGGAAAGCTGGGAATGGAACCACCATTTGACCCAGCTATTCCCCTTCTCGGTCTATTCCCTAAAGCCCTAACAAGAGCATGCTACAGGGACACTGCTACATCGATGTTCATAGCAGCTCAATTCACGATAGCAAGACTGTGGAACCAGCCTAGATGCCCTTCAATAGATGAATGGATAAAAAAAATGTGGCATTTATACACTATGGAGTATTACTCTGCATTAAAAAATGACAAAATTATAGAATTTGGAGGGAAATGGATGGCATTAGAGCAGATTATGCTAAGTGAAGCTAGTCAATCTTTAAAAAACAAATACCAAATGACTCCTTTGATATAAGGGGTGTAAACAAGGACAGGGTAGGGATGAAGAGCTTGAGAAGAATATTTACAGTAAACAGGGATGAGAGGTGGGAGGGAAAGGGAGTGAGAAGGGAAATTGCATGGAAATGGAAGGCGATCCTCAGGGTTATACAAAATGTCATATAAGAGGTAAGGAGGGGTAAGTCAAGAGAATACAAATGGAAGACATGATTTACAGTAGAAGGGGTAGAGAGAGAAAAGGGGAGGGGAGGGGAGGGGAGGGGGGATAGTAGACAATAGGACAGACAGCAGAATACATCAGACACTAGAAAGGCAATATGTCAATCAATGGAAGGGTAACTGATGTGATACAGCAATTTGTATACGGGGTAAAAGCGGGAGTTCATAATCCACTTGAATCAAACCGTGTAATATGATGTATTAAGAACTATGTAATGTTATGAACGACCAATAAAAGAAAAAAAAAAAGAGTACTGTTTTCCCTGTCATTTGAAGCAATGAATCAATCGACACTGTTGAAAATAAAACATGGACATAAAAAAGAAATATAGGCAAATATAAACATTTCCAGAACATAACAAAAAATGCAACTAACAAAAACTATTCATTATTTCTAATTATTAAAAAAAACAGAATAGCTACAATGTGGAAAGTGGCAGATAGGCCCTAAAATATCAATATGGAATGTTCTAGATTTTTCCAGATGCACCATTGGCTAGAGTACATCAAACACTGCTCAATAGTTTTGCGTGAACATCTCTGCACTCCATACTAGTACTTCCCTGCAAAGCCAGTTAAAGTCATGAATTCCTCCAGCAGCTACTCTCCGACCTGAAAAACTCTTATCCCTGAGCTCCGCATTGCACTGTGACTATCGTTCTATTTTGCCTCATGCCATTCTTCATCCCTTTTCAGGAAGCAGTCCCTCACCCCACACCACTTTGGATATTAAAGATACCTCACACCCACATAGTCTGGGTGCTGAGTCTATGTGCTTGGTGACTGATCCAGGAGTGGATGTGGGGCCAAAAGTAAGGCCAATCCATATCCTTCCCTGGAACTCTAGTGCACATGGGCAGAAGGAAGTTGGCATACCTTCTGCTGAGAATGCATCCCCCCAGACACTGGCTGCCATCTCCCCTGGTCTCCTGGGGCGGGGGGATGGGGGCATCTCAGCAGGAGAAAGTGAGCAAACAGCAAGAGAAAGGATAAGCAGAAAACAAAGAGAGACCCTGTTAGGCAAATCCTAGACCGCACTAAGTCTCAGTTCCAGTGTCTTAGGACCTAACTTCAGTGCATTTTTGGTTTTTGTTCTGTTTTGAATTGTGTAAGCTATCCTTGCAGCATCTTCCCCATTGATAGGAGAAAATATTTTCCATACCTGTAAGTTGCTTAGTGAGTTTGGTCACTGGGCAACAAAAGCTGCGTAACTAACCATCATTATTATTTCATTGTTTCTCTTTCTCACAAAAGGAGATGTTCCTGCCCTTTCTAAAACCCAGCCAACCACTTACCCACTGGATCTCATTCTTCCCTAGTTCTTACAGGAATGTCACTAGACATCTGAGACTAGTTCTTATGAAGGATGGCCACCCTTCCCAGAGTTTTGCTTAAATTTTCTTTAGTTCAAGTTCTTCTCATTTTAAAAATATAAAAACAGCAGGCCATAGTGGCACAGGCCTGAAATCCCAGCCACTGGGGAGGCTGAAGCAGGAGGATTGCAAGTTTGAGGCTAGGCTGGGCAATGTAGAGAGATCCTGTCTCGAATTTTAAAGAAGGCTGGGGATGTGGCTAAGTGGGAGAGCGCTTGCCTAGTGGGCAAGGCCTGGGTTCAATGCCCAGTACTGAAAAAACCAAAAAAAACTAAAAGATGGTTCCTTTGTCTTGGTTTTCCCTCAAGCTCTTTGCCTCCAGATCCTGCCTCAAGAGCCCCAAGCTGCACTCACCATTCACTAATGTAAGAAGCTACTGCAGTTTGACTTCCTCCCAGCTATTGCAAGGAAAGTGCTATCCCAGAGGTCAGTGATAACACTTAATTTGACCCTAAATAAGAAAAACTTTGTTGTCACAAAACAACATTCAAGGCTTAGAGGTGGGCAAAAGAATCCTAGCAACGAAAGGCAAGTTTGGACTCACAGATCCCAAGGGTGTTGGGAGACAGGGTGATCTGATTCTGCAGGGGCATTTCTTTTGACTGATTGATAACTTGAAGAGGCTATTTAACAACTCTGTGAGCACCAACACTGTGGATAACTGGTGGCAATACCAGTGTTTCCTGTCCCATGGAAATAATTCCATGATATTCCTCCAGAAAATCCAGATGATTCCTGTTCGTAGCTATGGCAAATGAAATGCGTTAAGAAAATAAATTTCTCCAAGTCCAAATGGACCTGTTTTAAAGTCTTAGAGTTTACCTCTTTAATAATTAAACTGGATGAAACCTTTGCCATGTGGTCATTTTGCATGACAGGCTTGATTTTTACCTGGTCAAATATCATACTTCGACTCCTTCAGTGTGTGTCAGCCCTGTACTCTCAGCATTTCGCATTTCACAGTAAACCAAGCTTGACTTCCAGCACGGAGCACCTCCTACTTCTGATCTTGTCTCTCTGGCCACTTTTCATTCTCCCCTAGTGACATTCTTTCTCTTTGTTCCTCTTAAATGTTGCAGTTCCCCAAAGCTCTGCCCGGGTTTCTCCCTGGCTTCTTCCCAGAAACGTCACCAGTGGGTAAAGGAATGCAGGGACTTGGCACAGCAGATGCTCATAAGGGTTAGGTGGTGATGCCATCTCGTTTTCGTCTTTGCTATGCTGTTTTCACATGCTAAAATGATTTCTCACCCTCTAAAGAATGGGCCCTATGTTCTGTTCATCATTGCAAATTCTTGGCACCTACAGATAAATCGTTGAGGGACATAGAGAGAACTATTGTTTCTCTGACACAAGCACCTTGCATTGAAAGATTTTTTTTTTTAATAAAATACGTATTTATTCAATCCTGTCTCCCAAACACCAGTAAAGTCCTGGGGGACACAGTCTGTAGGAACTCTCCAGTTTTACCTCCCTCTCCTGCTTGCCAGATCATGGGATCTAAGACCCACTCTAGCCCAGATCCACTGGCGGCATGGGAAGAGCAGCACTGTTGAATGGAAATGTGAACAAGCTGCCTATGTTCTTTTGGATTTCAAGTTTAATCACACATAGTTATAAATTCACATCTCTTATGGTCTGGACCTAGAATGTCCCCCAAACACTCAGGAGTGGAAGGCTTGGTCCCCAATGCAACAGTGTTCAGAGGTGGGGCTTTGGAGAACTGATGAATCATGAGGACTCTGAGCCCATCAGGGGATTAATCCATTGATGGATTCATAATTTTTAGCATTACTGGGAAGTGGTGGAAATGACAGCATTTGGGGCCTAGGTACTAGTCAATGGTGGTACTTCCCAGAAGGGTATATCTTGTTCCTTGTCCCCTCCTCCCTCTCCTGCTGCCTTCTGGCTGCCATGAGGTGAGCCGTTTTCCTCTGCCACCCTTCTGCCATGATGTTCTGCCTCACCTGGGGCCCAGAGTCAACAGAGCCAGCTGATCACAGTCTGAAACCTCTGAAACCACGAGCCAAAATAAGTCTTTCCTCTTCTAGTGTTTTTTCTCAGGTGTTTTTGTCACAATGATAAAAGGCTGGCTGATAGAACATCTTTATGATCACTTTAACAAGAAATCCAAAATGAATCATTTCGTTTATTTAGATTTCATGAAATCTAAATAAAATCTAATAATGTAACACTTTATATCTTTATTCATACTAAATGTTCAAAATATGATATTTATCTTACACTTACAGCACACATCCGTTTGGACTAGCCACATAGTGAGTATTCAAGAATGGCATGTGGCTATGGCACCACATGAAGAAAGCACCCGCACAGAGGCTCCAGCAGGTGGGTGGAGGGAAATGAAATCTGGTGCAGGACACAGCGACAATCTAAAATTCAAATTTACAGTCTCTCCCTTTTTCAAAAAAATAAAAAATAAATCAATAAAGAGCTTCAAAGACTTCCTGTTCTTACAGAAGAAAAGACCAAATTCACTAAAATGGCTCAAAAGGCCTGGTATTTTGACCTTCTTTTACTAAGTCAGCCAACTGTGGGTGGTGCCTAGAGAAGGATGAAAAAATACCCACGTTCCAAGAGGAGGAGAGAGCCAAGGGGGCCCCCTCACAGTGGGCACAGCAACCCAGCAACGTCTGGGACTGGAAAGAGCCACTCTGTGGCCTGACAGAAAGTGAGCTACCCAGGCATTAGCAGCATCCCTAAGTGCAGCAGGAAATGAGGGTGTTCCAGGGTCAAGAAGAGTAGCTTCTGTAGGGACAACACACAAGTGTTAAGAACACCTGGTGAAACTGAAGGAGACACCTAGCAGCAAGTGATAGTACACAAGTATCAAAAAAGCCATTCCAGAAAAGGGTAGAGGGGTCAACACCATTAGCTACATTTGGATTCCATCCTTTTGGGTTTTTTTTCCTTTTAATTTTCTATGAACAGTGGTTCCCAGAACTTGGGAAGGGAGAGGTGGGGGGTGGGAGCAGTGGTGGTGGTGGGGGGGGGGGTGGATAAAGGGCATGAGGCCAGATGTGCAGAAAAAACACCAGAGAAAAACTGGTTAACAACAATTATTTGAACATTTCAAAATAACTAGTTCAGAGGATTTTTAATATTTCCAAAACAAAAAAATGATAATGTCTAATAGACAGATGTGCCCATTACACTGATCTAACTATGCAGGGTTTTTTGATTCCTTCCTTCCTTCCTTCCTTCCTTCCTTCCTTCCTTCCTTCCTTCCTTCTTTCCTTCCTCCCTCCCTCCCTCCCTCCAGTATGGAGGATCAAACCCAGGGCCTTGGGAATGCTAGGCAATACCCATTCACTTAAAATAATGTATAAATTACCTTCAAGCTATGCCTGTAAGGTATAACAATGAATTTCACGTTACACTAAGATGTCATGCCAAAAATGAGATTTTGATTTTGCAAATGTTGCAAACTCTGTAAAAAATCCAAAATCCATAACACTTCTGGTCTAAAGCATTTCAGAGAAGGGAAACTCAACCTTCTTTCTCTTTTGTGCGAAGGATAAATTAAGAATAGTGAAAATGTTCAAGAATAATAAAAATATTTATCATAGAAGCAAGTTTTCTGAGTATCACTATAGAGTTAACAGTGTAATTATCCTTAACATTTGTAAAAAAGCAAAATTAATAAGGAAGGGAAAACAAACTGAAATTGATGAAAATAGAAAAAAAATGAACCAAAATATATCAAGTTGGTAAGAGAAAAAAAATGAATTCCAGCATTTTTAACAATAATACCTTGACTAGAGAGGCACAGTTGGATACATTTTAGAGATAAAAGGAATTGTTAAAATATGTTCAACTTTACTGAATTTATGGAGGCCGTAATAGGACATCATAATTTGAAAAATCACATATATAAATTGTAGCATAAAGTATATAAATAAATCCATGGTATGATTAATCATGAGAAACCAAGACCTTTACTATAAGAAAATACAAATATAAGACATGCTCATTTTTTTTTTTAAATGAATGCATGTCTCCAACAAGCACCAGTGGTGACCAGGGAGGACTTACTTCTTGGCAGTACTGCAGGATGCCCTCCTTGGTACCGATGCAAGTTTTGGTCCCCGATGGATCTGACTCCCACTTCCCATTTTGCACGTTCATGTGCATGTTCAGCTTGCCACAGAACATGGCGATCTGAGGTTCTGCCAGGAGACCAGCATTGCCATCAGTGGGCACCTAAAAAATAAGTTTCGGTTAGTTATAGAATCCATAGCTCCAAGGCAGACATTGGGAGAGGAACAAGGAACTGAGCAACAATATCCAAAACTTTCATCACTCCCCCACCTCTGCCCACCACCTTGCTATAGCCCTGCGTTTGGTATTCTTGGGTGAAGTATTATTTAGACGTGATGCACATTTCCAACCATCTATAACATAGTGCTTTCTTTCAATCCAGAATAGAGGAAGAAATGAACAATGCTGAAAGGAATTTATTCATTGAAATTTTTACACATTTTTTTTTCCCCACAGAAGATTTTGCAACTGCTGAAAGGTTAGGACAATTAACATGATTTTCTAACATAAATAAAATTGCTGTAGAGGAAACCATTTCTCATAATAATCACCAGCTGATGCACATAAAGTACAATGCCAGTCCCTGCCTGATGACCAGGCCTGGTCGTCACACTGAGTGCCACCTCCCAGCCTGAGAGCAAGGTGTTATTAGTTAGCAAGTGACTGCTTTTTGACTTTTGGACAGAAAAATACACTGTAGAATTCACCATCCACATACATAACTGAATACGTTGGCCATTCCATCTAGATTTCCCCAGAATATTCTCTGACTTATCACTCTGTCTGCAAGAAATGAAAAAATCCAGAGGAGGGGGGAGTGACCCAAAACCAAGGAATGGGAAGACTCATTGAGTCTAATGCCTCCCCTGTTATATCCAGCTGCTGAGGGGATGTGAGACACCCAGGCCAGGAAGAATTGACTTCCAACCGTTCATGCAGTTAGGTCCTGGGGTGGCTCCATGATAACTTGAATTGTTTCTAAAAATCATCCACAGAAGAAAAATAAGCACTGTAACTGTATTGAGATATTTCAGTTTAAGAAATGGAGTTTCCTGACATGTTTTACCACAGAAATGTAAAACAGATCCAGCATCTGCTCATTCAAATCATCTTCATATATATTTTGTCCAACCACAACGGAGGGATTTATGTATTTTTAAAAACGAAAAACAAACACAGCTTGCACCCAACCTAGTCATAGGTGTGAGAGCTGCTGACAAAATCTTGACAACCATGATTTCAGGCAACTTTTTCTGTATTTCACAAACCTTTTGCCTCTATGTTGCCTGATGTTGAGGTCATTCGTGTCAAACATCAGCTAAGGCTACAATGTCAGATAGTCTGCAGAAGGGCTGGGACTCTTGCACCTGGGCCCTTGACACCTCCAATTTCCATGAAATGAAGAATCTGACTCTCCATTTGACACAAAGCAGCAGCCTATGCATAATGCTCTCTATAAATTTAAACTTCACAGCTCTTTGGAGGGATTGAAAGGAAATTCGGTGCCTTGATCTTAAAAATCAGAATACAAATGTTGCCAATAATTTATTGAAATAAGTACTACAGATAATAACATCACAAGAAAGTTAAAGTCAAACAGAATAGGACACCTGTCTGTGAATGCCCCCGCACAAAATGCTAAGGAAGGATGGATTCTCCCTCAAGGAATTTACACTCCATATAAGGAATTCCCACTGTATTTCCCATGCTATTTCATTCGGTTCCACCTTCAAACACATTAATGTCCCAAAGATTTCCAGTCTAAGCAACATGTTATCCCTAACTGAAGAGAGACTAAGGAGCCTTTACCACATTTGGTAAATACTTTTTAAAATGAATCCCATCATGTCTGTACCTGTTCACTGTGTAGCATCTAAGACAGGTGTTCTACCTCCTGGTCAATACAAATGCCCTAGATTCCATTTCCTTCCTTCAAGGGACATTTACTTGACAATTTCTCTCCTGGTGGTAACCAGGCCCCCGATGATCAAAGTCCACATGACTTCTAGCTAAGAGCCAAACAGGCTTCTCTTTAATGCCTGTCCCTTTTCATCATCTTTGCCACACATGAACTCTTCCTCGGCAATCTTTTCCCTTGGCTTTTATCAGAATGAATTATCCTGGGTCTTATTTTTCTTATTTACAAATTCATTATCCTCCAATTCCAACTGCATAATACACTCCTAAAGTTGGGGCTTTTGATTCTCTTTTTTCATACTTTAAAAAGCCTTGCTGGTCTTACTCTTTCAATTCCTAGCTGCAAGAGGCAACTACCATATAATACCACCAGGCAGTGATGTAGTTTTGGGGACAAAGCAGCAAATGAGGCAAAGTCCTTGCCCTGACAATCAGAAGACCCATCACCTCAGTTCTCCCAAGACTGAAGCATTTCCAACGTAAGAGATTTGGGGTGCTAACATCAGGGAAGTTCCTTGCCAAAATGGGACAAGTGTTTACTTGACAAACTTACCAAGTAAATGCCACTTCATTTTTTCACCTTGATTTCTTCCCTTTAAGTTCTCCATTCTTCCATTTGTTGTCCTTCCTTCTTGACTTCAAAGTTACTTTCCTGCCATCTGTTTCCACATATGTCTATACTGACTACCTAGTGGTGGTAATCTTTTCATATCTTTTCAAATAAGTTAGCGATGGCCCTGTAATTATCTAATAATCTCCTTTTTTTTTTAACAGTGTTAGTTTGGACTAGAAAATATATGCTTCAGTTCCTTTTGAGTTTTCCACCAGATGAGATTTAATATTAACTTTAAGAATAACTATGGAGAATCGTAACAATTAACATGCCCTAGTTCCATAAAGTGGAGGCAGTCTAAACTTTGATTCCTCAATAATTACAGCAAATTACTGAACTAGAAATTACGGAAATTGGTTGTATATACACATCTTGTTACACTTGACATTCCAAAAAGCCCTTCAAAAGTAAATACTTAAGTTACAAAAACCACATTTTTCAGGCAAAATTCTTTACAAGCCAATACCAGCTGTGCACATGAAAATCAAAGCAATTAACTTGGAGATATAAATTGAACCAGAAGAGCTTCAATTCTTACTGAAGACCCCCTGCAAAGAGTCCCACATTTTAAGTAACATTTACCTGGCTTAGTTAATTAATGCAATACACATGATCCAATCCACAGCCTCCTCACTTGCATCAAATAACCCACTCAACAATCAAATACTAGAAGCAGCCCTATCTCCAGCATTTAGTCAAATGAAAAGCACCCTCACTAGGCAATGTGGCTCCACAGGAAAGAACACTTTGCCTCCATCCATCCATATGAGGGCCTAACTTGTTTACTCAAACCCCTTTTCCTAGACAAAGCTTCAAAGAAATGGTGTAAATGACTGTCCATGACCATATGGACAGTCATGGCAATGACTTTGGGTCCTAGAATGATTTCTGTCAGTAAAAATGCATGCTCAAAGTCACTTTCTAAAATATTCCTCTTAATAAAAAAGAAATACAAACATCTTAGTAGAAAGAAAATGCAACCACTTAAATAACGACTATACCCGGCCATCTAAGGCAATTTAAGGTGACTTCAAGGAAATCTAAGACAACACCTAAGAGATTAGAATCCTGGAATGTAACTGGTCATTCACAGTCTGTGCATTTCTGGAAGACTGAATATGAAGGTAATTCTTGTCACTTGTATGACTTTCCACTGAGATCATAAAACTCGAGTTACTTTCCCATGGGAAAACTGTTCAGTGACAATGAATGAAATCATTGGCTACAACAATGAAGTGTTCAGACGTGGTCTCAAAAGCAAGAGGCTGTTTACAGAATGCTTTGAATTACAGAGATGTAAACATTACATTTAAAAATGAATCTGTTCGGAACGATCCTTTGCTACTAGGAAAAAATATTTTCAAGTCACAACATGGATTTTCTACAAAGCAACGTAGCTAGAAAAGGGCTTTAAATAGGCTATACATAAATATAAAAAGAGAGTCCTAATCTGGACCAATCTGCAGAGGTGAACTTGGAAATTTACACCTACAATTGCTGCAATTGACAATTAAGTGCAAAGCTAGCTTCTTGAACAAGCTTTCCTATGCCCTTTCAAATCGGGTGTTCGTTTTTCTCCAAAAGTTTCTCTCTTTATTATCATCAAGAAGATCAAAATTCCTTACAGAGCAGGCTTGGCAGCATTTCTTCCCACATTCCCAACTACAAGGGAGAAATGAACAAGGAGCCCTCTGTTTCCCTGGCTGTAAAGTCCTGTTTGGCAAGGAGGGGGCATAGATCCATAGCTTAGCTACATCTGTGGATTTATGTAATTTTAAGGATTTGGGGGTAATGAAAACCATCTGTTTCTGCATCTGAACAGACTCTCATTGGTCTGAATAGCTGGTCTCATACAGAGTAAAGTTTGGTGCTTTTTTCCTTTGGGTGGGATCTTTACATAATCTTTTTTTTTTTTTTTTTTTTTTTTAAGCACAGGACAGTGATTCTATTTCTATCCCATCTGTGGTTTCCTCACATAAATACAGTCTTCCCATAACCTAAGCATGGTTCAGTTATACCCCACAAAATTTTATACTCCGTATTGCTTTTAAATTCTATGTGGAAATATTTCAATATTCTACTTTTCAAACATAAAGAAAGAGCTGGTCTCTACAATCAGAATCTAGAAAATTTGAGAGTGCACTCCTTTCAAGGAATATACATGAGAAGCAAAACTTCATCCTCCAAAGGAAAAGATTATTGGTGAGTGTTACCTTTAAAATGCACCCCCAAAATTACCTTTAACAGAGAACCTCTACAATTGTTCATTTTATCAGTCACAAAGAACTGAAAATTAGAATCAAAGGGGTGAAATCTGTAAACAATCACTCATGCCAATTGTAACAAAGAAAAGGCTCAGGAAAGGATTTGTCCAAGGTCACAGTTTCAGAGGTAGAGCAGGGGACCCACTCTGTCAACTTTGCTGTTGATGTGACCAGAATGACTCTCAAAACAGAAAACTGCAATCTTCCTTGGCTTTGCCCTTGGGTGTGCGTATATGTATTTGTGGTGAGAAAAATAGAGAAGCTAATCAAAGCATGGAGAAAAACGAAATGTGACTGCTCAAGTGGTACAGGGCTTCGATTTACCCACGTGGACAGACACCACATCGACTCACACCACTCCACCCCTGTTTGCTGCACAATTATGTCAGAGTTTGAGCTTCAGCCTAAAAATCATTTATCACAAAAGTGAGTGGAGAGACACAAAATTCTTTTCAGAGAACTAATCTATGTATTTTTCACTCCCATAAACTTGACATTCTTTTGGGGGCACTGTTGACATGGCTTCAAATAACAAGTTATCACTCGAAGCTATTCACAGTGTCTGTTAATACCAAGCTTTTCTTTCTGCTCAGAGGGTAGGTATTCTCAAGCTGACCCCAAACTCCTACCACCTCATAATGCTGCTAAAGCATGCTTGCTGCTGGTGCCGGGTAGGAAGTCAAGAAGCCTATCAATAAAAACCTCTATTTTTCAACACCCATAAAGTTATTAACTAACCTTTAAATCATGCATTTTAGGAGGCCCTAGAAAAAAATGGGAAAACTGCTTGAACTGATGTAAATGGATATAAAACCAGATGTTTAAAAGAATGGAGCCTTATGTATGAAAACCAAATTATTAGCTTCAAAAATAGTTTATAATTCAATTAATGCCTATTTAGTCCCCCAAAGTTTATGTTCTATATTTGAGCTACGTGCACACTCGTGAACGTAATTCTAATGAAACTATTCCATGTATAATTGTGTCTAATATGCTCTTAAATTGGTAAGAGTTAAGTTACATTAGTAAGAGAAAAATTCTTTTCAAGGTCATTTTTATGTAGAAATAGTTTCTGATTCTATTTTTAGAATTTTAGTGACAGTTTCATACAGTCACCAAAAACTACTGAGATCTTCATATTATTTTGCCTCTCTCAATACCGTTGTAACCATTGCCCTTGACCTTGCAATAGGAAAAGGACTGAGATCAAAATTTGGCTCAGCGGTAGAGCGCCTGCCTCGCATGTGCAAGACCCTGGGTTCGATTCTCAGCACCACATAAGAATAAATAAGTGAAATAAAGGTTAAAAAAAAAAAAAGAAAAAGAAAAGGCATCTACTTAGCATCTTCCCCCTTATCTCATTTGACTCTCATAAAAACCAAGATAAATTCCTTCCAAATCTACTTAGATAATCGAAAGGCTCAAACTTTGTCTAGGAGCCTAACTAAGGCTGTGACCCCAAAGCTCCTGCTTCCTCTCCTCTTAACAGGCTAGCTGGCATTCCTGATACTGAGCCTTAAGCTTATTTACTTTTCGATCTTGAATATTTTTTTTTTCAAATAATCTCCCCCCTATAACAGTACTCTTTTGCAGGTCTCTGTTACTAGTTTTCTAAAAACTTATTTTTGGTGCAAGTAAAAGGGGAAGCAAATTCACAGTTTAAATGTTTAATCTGCATCCCCAGCTACCATCCCCCACCCTGTGTCTACACAGCCCCCTGCCCCCTTCTGGGAATGGAACCCAGAGGCAGTTTACTAAGCTGCATCACCAGCCCTTTTTATTTTGAAACAGGACCTTGATAAGTTGCTCTGGCTGTCCTCAAACTTTTGTTCCTCCTGCCTCAGCCTTCCACGTAGCTGGGAGGCTAAATGCCAATGCACCCAGCTTGATGTGTATTTCTTAAATTTAAATCACAAGATGTTCATATCTGGTAACCTTAGCTTCCTCTTTAATCCCCACCTGAAATGTAAACACATAGCTTTCCCATAAATTAATTCTTTCCTTAAATCAAATACAGCCAACTGAATCAGAAAACTAAAGTTATAAATGTCCCAATATTTCAAATGCCATTGCATGATCATCAATTATTTTATTTAATCTTTCTAATTGTTGAACAGTGGTTACACACCTACCTGTGTATATATTTGTACATATACCTATTCCACTGCCACCTGTAATCTCAAATGCAGGTGCTTTGCTAAAACCTCACTGTAGAGCTATTACTCTAAAGTAATAGGATTAATAGGAGCCTAACTAAGGCTGTGACCCCAAATGATGAGCATAAGCTGGAGAAGTTGAAACCTGGGCTTCTCAGAGATACTGGTTTGAATCGCATTTACTGTGAAAAATATTGATAGTAACAAATGAGTGATTTTCCAGTATAACTTCTAATTTGGAGAGCAAGGACAGATTAGCAATCAGCCAAATTATAACACAGAAGAATCAAAATTTCTCATTCCTCATCACTTTAGATACAAGAGATCTATATTTGTTCAATTTCTGAAGTTCCACTGTTTCCTCTCAAGTCTGGTCAAGATCAGATGACCTGAAGGCTTATGGACTATGATAAATGATTCTTGTTTCAGGCTACTCAGTTTAGGGGTGGATTGTGACTTTGTAGCATTACTGTGGCAAGAGAAACTAATTCAGGCATGTATTTGGGAGAAATAACTAGACTAAGTGATACAATCAAGGTTTCAACCTTATTTCAGAAGGCAGAAAGTTTCTCACATTTATTTTTTTAAGTATATACCAGATCCACTATTCTGCTTCAAATAGTTTCTTGAAATACTACAGGGAGGAAAAAGCATGGTTTTTAAGAGACAAAGATGAGAAAACAGCTGATGCATCTCAAATACAGAGCCCCAGAGGATCATGGGAAATCCTGCTGCCAAACCACATCAGCGAGGCTGTCCTCATACTTTCAGATTAACACTACAACGTTCAAGAAAGTTACTGCTATGGTTTGGATCTGAAGTGTCCCTGGAAGGCTCAGGGAGGTGGTGGGACCTTTGGGAACAAGGGCGTAGTGGAAGGAAGTTAGGTCATTAGGGATGGGTTCTTGAAGCAGATATTGAGATCTTGGTCCCCTTCCATCCCTATCCCTCTCTTTGCTTCCTGGTTACCATATGGTAGAAGGGCTTCTACTGCCACACCCTTCCCTGTGATATGTGCAGCCATAGGCTCAAAGCAACAGGGCCAAGTGACCCTGGACTGAAACCTCTGAAGCCATAAACCAAAACCTTTTTAGCCTTTGGAATTCTCTCAGGCATTTTGTCCCAGAGTAGAAAACTGACTAAGACAGGGACCCAGAAGAAAGAAATAAAAAAGAAAAACTCACCTGAAGAAAAAAAAAATGAGGGTGAAAGACAACAGCTGAAGGATAATCACAAAGAAGCACAGACTGAAAATCACAAGGAAGCACAATACATCAGTGATGGAGAAGGATTTGGGGGTTGGGAAGGAACATTTTGAGATGGTGCACATCTCATCAATGAGCCACTTAAAAATAGATGGATAACCATCCACAGATTTTTCAAAGAAGATTAAATTGCATAGCAAAGTTAACATTTTCCCAAAGTTTTTAAGCAGTAGATTCTTGTGCTCAAATAAAATCTGTGTGAAACCCTCACAGCTGGACACCTGGCCCCTGGAAACCTGGATTTCTGCCCTACACAGCTTGCAAAACAAGGGCCTCGTGATCTTAAGTCCATAGACTGCCATGAACTACCAGCACCTCGATTTCTTTTGAACAACTGGTGTTCAGTAGATTTTCTTACCTGCAGATTTGCTTTGGCTATCTTTTCTATTGTTGGTCTGTGAGGCTTACTACCCTCTACCCCCAAAGCACCTTTGCTTCCTTCTGTTGCAGTGTTCTTAAAAACTCTGCATCCTTAAAACATACTAACAGGATAAACACTAGACACCTGTGGTGCCCTGGGCACTTGGAATGTGCTTATTGATTTTGAGGGAATGCTTTTTCCTGTTATTTCTTTGTAATTAATGTAATATTGAACTTAAAACCACTACAAGCATGTTTAAAACTTGTCTCACTGAGTTTACATTTAAACTAAATTTTATGAACCTAAAAGACAAATTTCTTAAATAAAAATTTAGTGTCCCAGTGGAGATGTGTTTTCAAGTAAAATGCCTGCCAGATTTCAAAAACTTAATGTGAAAACTATAATATAAGAAATATTAATAATTTTATATCAATTACATGCTAAAATAATTGAGTTAAATATATTACTAAAATTATTCCAAATTACTTTTTGAAATGTGGCTACTAGAAAGTTTTAAACTATGTGAATGACTTACACTGTCTTTCCATTGGACGATGCTATCTTAAACATGCCAGAAATAAATCAATACAAAATACACAGCACAATAATAAATCATGTCCCTAACAACATTTCTTCTTTATTAATACTGAATGCATTCCACTTCCTCTCAACTTTTTGGTATAACCTCTCAGAAAGTGAGTTTTCAATTGTTTCAACTGGCATAGAGTAGTAGTACATTTATAGCCAGAAACTTCATAAATATTTGACATTTAATGTATTACATGAGATAGATAAGCTACATATAGCATGAGTCATGCTATCTTGATTCTCATTCGAGATCTGGAAATGAAGTATCTGAATAAAGGCAAATAGAACATTGTTCCAAACACATGCACTGAAGCTCTTAGGGAGATGTCAATCAATGTTGCAATCTTTTGATTTGACTGATTTTGTGGTTGTCTTAATTTTTCTTTTTTATTTTAGACCTCTGTAAATAACAATTTAATGTGTGTGTGTGTGTGTGTGTGTGCGTGTGTGCGTGCACGCGTGTGTGTACACTCGCGCAGGTAGGGGGGTGGTGCTGGGGATCAAATCTGGGGCCTCATACCTACTAAGGTACACATTCTACCACTGAGCTATGTCCTCAGCCCAACAGTTTATTTAAATGCACAATACATGCATTTTGGTTCCCTTAATATTTTTAAAATGAAATATTTAAAATGTAAAAACAATCTAACATTACTAAATAGTTCATGCTACTGCTCACATTTTACACATTGCTGCAAGAATATAAAATGTTGATCTAATTATACTTCTCCCAACAAGGGAAATGCAGATTTCATCACAAATACTCATGCAACAACACAGTAATGATCACTGGCCACCCAACAATGTGTGTTGAAATCGGTGCAGCACAACCACACATAGCTCTAGCCCATACTCTCTGGGAGGTAGGTATGCATACAGAGTGAAGGGCGGAGGGAGAATGGGGTTCTGGAATGTTGGATCAAGCAGACTGACTGAATGATGATACTTGTACTGCTGTCATGCCAGATTTCACTATGTTGCAGAGTTAGCACCTAAGAAACCCCAAAGCCACAGCCTCAGTATCACCTGTTCTTAGCACATAGACTTAGTTTCACCATGTGTGCAGAACAGTTATCAACTCCAGGAACAATTTATGATATTACTTTGGAAGAGACTATCCCATATAATTTTTCTTTTTCTTTCGTTTTTTGGTACCAGAGATTGAACCCATAGGTACTTAACCACTGAGCAACATCCCAGGTCCTTTGGATGTATTTTTTTGCTATGAGAAAGGGTCTCCCTAAATTGCTTAGGGCCTTGCCAAGTTGCTGAGGCTGGTCCTGAATTTGCAATCCTCCTGCTTCAGCCTCCCGAATCGCTGGGATTAAGGGATGTACTACCACGACCAGCTATCCTACATAATTTATAACCTAAATTCCTTTGATTTTTCCTGTAGTTGTTCCTCTTGCCTGGAAATTAAGGGTGTGGCCATGATATTTGTGATATCTCAGTTATCACCTGGCAGATGCTCTAGTCCTAACCTTTTATGCAATATCAAATTCATCATTATTTAAATGACGCAGTGCTAAAATGGACTTTTACGTTATCAAGAGCATTTTATAGCACAACAGCATTTTCCAGAGTTTATGGCTTATGTTTATATGCTTCAGGTAAAAGTGAGCATAAATTCAAAAATTACTTAGTTCTTGTATTTCCCCTTTATTTCTTTCTTCTCATTTACTCTGTGCAATGTTGACTGCTTATAATGCAGAATATAGATAAAACAGAGCTCCAAAAATGTATTAGATGCAGGAGGACAAGAAGTCTTTCAAAAGCTGCAGGTAGGAAATTGTTGGAAAACAAGGTCCCAGAAGAGATAGGGGGTTTATCATTTAATTAGAACACGCACACAGGGCCATGCCCACACATCTGTGTCTTAGAAATGCCCAAACTATTGAAACAAAGAATAAAAAATATTCCTCTATTTTTTGCCAACCCCATCTTATTTTCCTTTTCAGCTTCTACCAAGTTTCAGGCATCAGGACATGTGAAATCATCATTGGTGGAAAGGCGGTTAGAATGGGAAGAGGGAGGTAGTGGGATTCCTAGTCTCGGAATGCAGAGGAGCCAGCACATATATCGATCTCATACACACATCCCACTCTGTCTACATCTTTTTATAATTTCTAGTACCAAAATAGCATGAAAATCCTAAGTTGAAGACCTTTACAAAAATGCTAGTTTTCCAGATAAGCTTCCACACTGTCCTTGAACATGCAGTGAACTCTCCGAGCAGTTTTGAAGGGATAAGGAATGGGGTTGCCGACACATTAGCTCAGAGCCATGCTGGACTCCCTGGGAAGTGGCCTCTATCCCCGACTTTCTGTTAGCGGTTTTCCAATCAGTCAGTATGCCTTTATCAGTGTCAAATCTAAGTCACTGGTACATTTCAGTATGCACCTATGAACTTGTGACTTCATAAAATGGCATTAATATGTTGTTTTCTATTAGCAGTATGAGAAACACCGCGACTGAAAGAATGAGAAGGTCCAACTTTATAAGTTTTTTTTTTAAATAAATAAAGATTTCTAAAAGTTCTTTAAAGCAAGTCATATTCTAAGAGATCAGGTGAGTGGAAAGAGAGAAATGAAATAATTTATCCCCCAAGACTTAGAAGTTCAGACATTTGTTATTTAATTCTGTTCTCATCTCCTTATACACACACAACCAAAGCTCACTCATACATATTTATGTTAAAGATACTAAGGCTACCTGTAGTAAGAATAAGAGGGATGATAAGTAAGTACATTATATAAGAATCCAAATATTGTCAAATGAAGGGCATGGAATTTATTGTCTTAAACTTTACCTTTCTATTTTTAGCACAGTTGCAGAAATATTTCAGGAAGGGAACGTGAAGTATTTTATTTTTGATAAGGAGAAAGGATATTTACTTTATGTCCTTTGGTTTATTTTCTTTCAAAGTTTCATAATATTTGCTTATCTGCTTTACTGTTTTAACTCTCATACTATTGTGTTTTTCTTATTCTGCAGGAGAAAACCACTTTGAAAACATAATAGATATTCAGAGAGAATATTAATTTGGTGTGAAAAATCTATGATAACTTTCAAAAAGCATTCTTGTCCCTGTTCAAATTGTGCTCTGTCAGCTTATTACTTTTAGCTAAGCCAAGTTTATTTCTTCTCCTCCAGGGTTGTAACATCAAATACTCAAGGTTCAATTTTCAGGCTCTGTGCTTGATAGGCACAGGTAGATTATCCTTCTTAAATGACTCATGCCAAGGCACTATCAAGGAAGCCTTTCCTTTCAAGAGCCCTCAGCCTAATGTTCAGAATTTTTCAAATAGCCATTCCTATTGGAGTAGACTATGGGGAACTAAAAGATTAAGAAAAGTAATTCTGAAAGGGAGGTAGAGTGAAGACTTATTTCTAGTTCTTGGCTACATTAAAAATAAATAAATAAAAAGCTGCAGAAAGAAGACCAGAATTCAAACAATTAAATAAATAAAACTTTATTGGTGTCTTACTCTAAGATTTCATTTCAGTGTTCATCTCAGTGGCACAGCATCTGAGTCTTCTTTATTGGTGAGGACACAATTCACCTGGCTATTTGGGGACTCGGATTTGATCTTCATGAAGGCAATTTGAAAGTGACAATGATAAGGCATGAGGATGCAATTGATGTTACTGCCTGGAAGTGTTCATCTAAATTTTATCTGTCAGAAGACAATATCTACACATTTCAAGTGCACACAGCAAGAATTCTTAGTCTTTTTTTTATGTAAACGTGAACAAGATAAGTTTTAGTTGTCTATAAGATCTTCTTCGCCCTACACCACATGCCTGTCTCTCTCACGGCCACCATAAATATTTTTAGAAAGAATTAAAATAATGACTGTCATCAAAAATAATAACAGTAATAAAGTAGAATGCCCAAAATGTAATTATTGACAAAGGCAGGGAACAATAGGAAATAAATTCCAACTTAGATACCTATGAGTTTTTTTTTTTGTTGTTTGTTTGTTTGTTTGTTTGTTTTTATTGCAGCAACAGGAGAGCAATTTCCTCAGGTAGGGAAAAGAAAACACTGCACCCAACTCTTATGTACCAGTTACAGCTCCACTTGTTCTTGACCTCAGTCTCCTCCCAGAATGTTCAAAAAGCAAGGCGGCTCACGTTAATTTCCTGATTCTCTGATAGCACATTCCTGAAAGCAGCATCATTTTCCAATTCAGGTAGTATTTTTAAAAAATAGGATTATCTCAGGAGACTCCAAAATTTGCACAAACAGTGTGGGGAGCGAGACTTCCTAAATAAAGCACCCCATCAACTCTTCTTTTAAAAATTCCAGTAGCTGAAAGTCTTTAGCAGCTCAGAAGTGATTCTCAGAGATTCCAGTGAAACCCAGCACCTAAGGTGAAAGGTTAGTGAACAAAACACACCAAAAATATGAGGAGGAGACAGAAACTAATTGTTGACAGAGAAGCCAAACAGTGCAGGCTGATGGTGAAGCGCTTGTCCATCCCACTTCAGACCAGGTTTCAGAGCTGTTTCATTAACACAGTTGGAGTTCATTAATCCAAGGCTCCATGCCTTGGATTCACATGGACATTTCCCAGGCACTGAACATATTCCTGGATGGGACAATGGGGTGCCTCAAAAGTCCTTGACATACAGTACAACAGAGGAAGCACAAATGAGGCCCAACTTGCTAATCAAAGGTGTTGAAGTAATAAAACAGGGGGATTGCAATGGTGTGTCAAAGAGCTCACAGGAGGAGTGACTGGTTTGACTTGGAAAGCAGGAGGATGGAGTTTTCAAGGAGCAGGCAGAGCAAGGTCTACAGCAGATAACACACACAAGTGAATGTGGAGAGAGGAGGCCTGAAACATCCTGAATCTGTGACAAATGTCAGAACACACAGGAAGCTACTGCCCTGTTCCAAAGAAAGGAAAAGAAGATCCCAATAGCTATATGAAGACAATGTGTAGGCCCCTTCTTCTCTAAAGTAAAAAAAAAAAAAAAATACACGAAAAATTATGTTCTATAGGACTAAAGGTAAAACAAGATAACTAATCCAGCTTGAATTTGTTCATTATTGTATACTTGTAATTAGCATTATATTCATCATTTTTTTCCTTCAGATTTAAAAAGAATTAAAACACTTTTATAGGGTCCAATGTCATGTACCTGTAAGATCCTGCTGCTCAGGATGCTGAGGCAGGAGGATCCTTGAGCCCACAAGTTCAAGGTCAGCCTGGGCAAACCAGCAAGCCTTTGTCAAAAAAAAAAAAGAAATACTTTTGTGAGTCCCTGCAGGTGTTGTGGGCTCTAAGCACAGTGCCCATCATGCCTAAAGAAGATGGCCTGGGGAGTTGGGGTTGGGGCTCAGTGGTAGAACACTTGCCTAGCACATGGGAGGCTGTGTTCAATCCTGGGCACCCCATAAAAATAACTAAATAAAGCAAAGGTATAAAAGAAATCCAGAAGGAAGAAGAGGAAGAAGAAGATGACAATGATGGCCTGGGGTGCATAGAAAGGGGGAGGTGTCCCCAGCTGCAACCACAGAATGAGGGTAAGCTCCAGAAGCAAAGCACAGGCAGGCAGAAGGAGAAGATTCTAAGGCTGGTAGTGATGGAGGTGTCTGCAGTGCCTTTGTGGCTCCCTTCCCTAGGCATCAGAGTGTATCATGACAGAGAATGTGAGTTTGTCCCACTGGGGGTGGGAGAAGGGAGGAAAGGGGAGATAGTTCCCCACACAAGGCACGGCTTCCCACTTTATGAGCAAACACTATTCTGTCTCTGCTGTGGGCAGTTCCTGGAGTCAATCTGGCAGAGCAATCCATCGACATTTCACCGCCCTGAGTGATGAGAAATTATTTTCATTTTCAAAACTAGCAGATGTTAACAGACCTGAGCAGGGATGCCTGAGTGACCCGGAGAAAGAATTATCTGGACTCTCAGCATGCAGATGATCATCTGGAATCGCTAACACACTCCTGACCCCGAGGGATGTTTCTGACATGTCTACAGAGGAATAAGCCTCAAAATATAGAAATGATATGCAACGTAATCTATCTCCTGCCCGTGGATAAGAGGGGTGTTACAGTGGGTTGGAAATGTTAGGTTCTACCAAGAACTCTAAACCAGGGAGTATTTACATAAGTGCAAAAAAAAAAATAAACAAATTTGTTCAAATAAAGCTAGAGAAGTGCACAGCTGTGATCACAAAAAGAAAAAAAAAAAAACAATGAGACAGAGCATGTGGGTCTGGTTTCCTCCTTTCTGCATTTGTTCATAGGATACAATTATAAGTCAGAAGAATTTGAAGCAATTGGAAAGAAGCACCTTCTCAGATTTGCTAGAAATTATTTTATATGCACGGCTGTTTTCTCAAAGAGGAATTATTATGGAGTAATAGTCTGAATGTCACATGCACTTGCTTTCTTTATGTGCACAGCCGATCTTCCTTTAAGAGTTGCTGGGCGCTGGCACTAGTCTTGCAAATGCTGTTCAGCTCTGCAGTGGTTCCACTAGGGAAACTTGTTAACTCACATGGATCAGCCACTCTACTTTCTGAATTGTTCCTAGGCAAAGGCTCAAGGTCCTTGGGAAAGTTGATTGACCCAAGGTGGGCAGTGCCACTGGAATCTACTAAGTGAAAACACAGGATGCTGCTTAACACCAGCACAGGCAGCCTTCGCTACCAGTCCCCCTCCAAACAGAGAATCATCTGGACCCAAAATGTGATAGTGCCTAGGTTGAAAATTCCGATCCAAGCTTTTTTCTTAGGGGAAAAGAGGTATGTATTACTCATCTCTATACACCTAGGATAACACTCATATCAAAATGGCACCCAGATTGGGGTGATAATTCAGTGGTAGAACAAGTACTTAATTAGCATGGGAGAAGACCCTGAGTTCAACCCCTAGCACAAAAACCAGAACAAACAAACAAAAACCATATATAAGTATTGGTTGACACTAATAGATTTTTCTCTTAGAATATACTGAAATAAATACAACATGATAACCATGTAAATCTAAGAAAATATAACTTGCCTTCCACAGGTCAAAAAAAAAATCTGTTAATTTTTAAAAGATGGCTGGGATATTGATTTACTAATAAAAAGTGGGATAACCGCTTCAAGTTCACACAAGATCGGTTCATAATTCTATTATAAGTAATAATCAAAAAAACTTTCATTGAATTAACTCCCTGCGGGTCAATCTCTATTAGTAAGTTATCAATTAAGAGGTCTTGGAGGTTAATTATCTAACCTACATAAAAATATCTTTATAATAGACTGCTAACAGCTTCTGAGCAAAGTTCACAAAAAGCAGGGTTAGGCACTTACAACTAGGGTTCCAAGGGCAGTTGAGCCGTCCTTCAATAGGTAAGGACTTTCTAATTCTAGCCAGTCGTTTCAGAATGAATGACTTAGACAAATGGAGGGAGAAGCCTAAACCACTGGAATCCCTTTGAATAATGTATTAACTCTTGCTGGAATAACAAGTGTATGCTAATAGGTTACATAAATCAAAGGCCTTCTGAAAATACATGACTAAAAAAGGTGCTTTCAGAAACTTCTCTACGTCTCGAATCTACGATTATGAACCAGGCCTAATACAACACTGCTTATAGCCTCTAAAGACCTCAGGGGTCTCGCAGCTGGGATTTCTATAGTTAGATGAAGAAAAGACCCCCTTACCTGAAGGTACCAGTATAATCACTGGAATCAAGAGGAAAAGGTCAAGTTCTATACCTAACATTTACCAGCTCGGGAGGGCAAGCCTCTTAAACTTTTAATTTCCTTTATCTCTGGATATAAAAACTTCCACCCTCACAGATTTTTATGAGGATTACAATTTCAGTAAAGTATGTAAACTGAATAGGAAATTTTATTTTAAAAGCTATCCATACTGATTCAGCTTGTATTTCATAGGAAGAATAAGAAAGGAACACAGATATGAGAAACTTCCTGGGCCATCTGGGGAGACTGAACCCATGAATGCATATTCCTTGCAATATTCTGAGAGCTCTCTGCAAAGATGCCTGCTGTTTGTTTAGGAATCCTGAGAGAGGATTTTCTGCTCCAAAGAAAATGCTGACTATATAACCACATATGACACATGGGTTTAAAGAATGTCTTATGCCACTTGAAATAGACAATCTTTCCTCATTTATCTGCAAGATGTCTGCCTGCCAAGTTGTCTCCAAAAGAGACAAACTAGTAACGACACGACACGGCAGCCCATGTGTCGTCACCCAAGCTACAATGCTGCAAGCTCCATGTGGCAGATCTGACTCACCAAGCCTACTCAGTATTTTTAAACCGTAGGAGATATTTTAACTCATGCAGTTGAATGGCAATGTTAGCTCTAATGTCTCATATATGGTTCATGAAGTCCCCCCTTGATAGTTTACTATAAAATTAAATTTGTTAATTTTAAATGGGGCTAAGGGGAAAATTTCAAAATGTTAAGAATTTTTTGGTCTTTTATTTTAGCCACTATATTAAAATCCTTTCTTATTTAGAATTTCTCTTCTGAAAGGATTTTTTTAATCCAGGTTTAGGCCACTAAATTATTAAACATATCAGTAAATAATGTATGTGCTTGAAATGATCCAGTGCATTTGAGATATTTTTTTTCAAAGTATGAATACACATCTCACTTATTTCCTAAATGAGTGTTCTTAGAAAGTATTTCCAGAAGGTGTCAAGTTATTCTCATGAAGAGGGAGCGATTTTGTTCCCAAAGGCATATGTAAAATGGCTCTGTTATACTTTGGATATAAAGTGTCCCCCAACCACTATGTGTTAAAGGCATGGCCCCCAATGCAGCATTGTTCATTGTTCATCATGGGGCTTTTGGATCATGAGGACTCATCAATTAATCTATTGACAGTTAAAGGGACGACTGGGAGGTTGTGGAAACTGTAGGTGGTGAGGCATGGTTGGAGGAAGTAGTTCACTGAGAGGCTATACCGTGTCCCCGGCCCCTTCCTCTCTCCTCCCTACTTCTCTCCTCTCTGCTTTCCTGCTGCCATGAGCTGAGAAGCTTTCCTCTGCCACACCCTTCTTCCATGATGTTCTGCCTCATCTCAGGTCCAAAGCAATGGTCTACCTCGGATTCAAACCTCTGAAACCAGGAGCCAAAATAAATCTTTCCTTCTCTAAGTTGTTTTTCCCAGGTTTTTTTTTTGTTTTTTTTTTTTTTGGTCACAGCAATGGAAAGCTAACTAATAGGGCTCCTTCGAGATAGATACTGGAGGCTTTGAGAAAATCCTATAATAATCAAGCCAGTTTAACTTTTTTTTTAAACCAAGGTTTCCCAATTGGCCATGGAACCCTTCCATTGTCACACATTTAACAAACTTGGAACGGAATTTAAACAATGTCCCAAGAGATTTGAAATGGATGATCAAGCAAAGTTCAACCAGATCATATTGAGTAGAACAAAATAAACAAAACCAAAATAAACTTTGAAGGGAACAAGAGCAGCGAGTGCTATTACCGAGAGCCTGAAGAACTGATGGACTCTAAATAATTATATGATACGCAGAACACAGAACAAGAAAACGGATGATTAGAATGCAGATGTGTTTCCAAAGGCCTAAAATATTCCAGAAGCAACTCATGATCATTCAGAATATGCATGAAAGTAAAATCAAGAACTTTAGAAGGTCCCAGTACAGTGCAAATGTCCAGGTCTTTTGCTTTTTAAACTATACAGATAAACTGAACCGAGGAGGTTGGTTCTATTTACACATTCACACTGTGAAACAAGTGTGAGGTGGCAGACAACAAGTACGAATGCTTAATATCACTTCACTGAATCTGGCAATATGACTTTTTAATCCAGGGATGAGACTTAAGTAGAGACAATGAGCGAATAAGAACCAAGAACAGAAAAGGCAGAAGCCAAGGATGTCATGATAAACACAAACACATATTGGAGGGGAGGAAAATAACTTGGGCTCCTGTGTTCACAACACAGAGCACAAGTTGCCTTTGATTTCAGACTTGTGTTCATTAGAGAACACAGTCTACTTCTGATTTTCCCATTTCCACACAAGTGAGAGAGAGCCTGACTCCTGAATTACATGTTCCTTTCTATAGATCTTTACAAAGTCGTGCTGCACCTATCTCAAAGACATTGTGTAAGTCATCTATGGTGACAAAGAGAAAAAAGCAAAAGGTAAGTAAAAGATAATTAATGTAATTCCCAGAGCCTTGCTATTTCATAAATGATGATTTCTTCAAAGAGAATTGAAACAGTGTGCTAACATCACTATATAAAGAGTTAAAGCTGGGTGTGGCGGTGCATGTCTATAATCCCAGCAGCTCGGGAGGCTAAGGCAAGAGGATCCTGAATTCAAAACTAGCCTCAGAAACTTACTGAGGACCTAAGCAACTTAGAGAGCTCCTGTCTCAAAATAAAAAGTAAAATGGGCTGGGGATGTGGTTCAGTGGTTGAGCGCCCCTGGGTTCAATAAAAGAATTGAAGTCACACAAAAGCCAGACTGGTTATCATTTCAATTAGAAAGGAATAGAATGAAACCCATATGAAGGTTTCATTCATAGGCACCAGTAGACAGACCATCATTCTGTGGTTCTGTGGTGTGTATTGCCATTTAACAAAAATCACCACTGACAGTCAGGGTCCCCCAGTGATTCAGGCAGGACACAGAGTCAAAGTTTGAAAACATCTGTGAAAGAAAATGTCCTTGTTTGAAGTCCTTGTCTGAAGATCACAAAGCGTGTTGGTGTTTCTCAGACAGTGTCTTGGGGTTGACTTTTAAAATATAAGAAAATTTCTGCAGAGCTGGGGATCAAGCTCAGAGGTAGGAATGTGTAGGAGGCCCTGGCTTCAATCAGAAGAAGAAGGAGAAGGAGAAGGAGAAGAAGGAAAGAAGTGAGGAAGAGAAAGAGAGGAGGAAAGAAAGAAGGAGGGAGGGATGGAAAAAATAAAACCTCTAGGCTTTTCTTCATAAGGAGACACACTTGCCCAGGACAGATGGGACTTGGAGCTGAAGAGAAGAGCTCATCGACTAATAATGAAAGTCTTTGAAAACAGGTACCAGCTCTGAGAATCAATTTCCTCTCCATGTTTTAAAGCACTCAGTAAGATTCTCAAGACAACCTGCTTTAGAGATTCACATTTCATAAGACATAGTCTATAACATTAAAATCTGCAGAACTTAGAAATAACTTGGCTGTTTGGTAAGATCACGCTGAAGGCAAATTCCTGTTTCTAAATCTGTCAGGTCTGGACAGCGCAAGTATTTGAGCTTCAACGCCCAAAGAGAGACTTTACTTCTATTTAGCAATTCATATTTTTAGTAGTGGCCTTTCCTTTCCTTCCTTCCTTCCTTACCAGCACAAAAAAGAAGAAGACAGGGGGAAAAAAATCGGCTTAAACCACGGAAACCATGTTTTAGATGAGGGTTCATTACTAAGAATAAATTCTATTATTTCCCTTTGAGTACACCTATTCCTGGGTAATATAAATTTATGTTATCAATAAAGGAGGAAAAGGGCCCATAAAATAAAACACTTCATTATTTACCCAAGGTGTACCAAGGCTTTCTAGCAAAATGTAACCACTTTATAGTTCACAGTGATTCTATAAACTTTTTTTTTCCTTAAAGACAATTGAATGTAGAGCAGTTATACTCCAGCAATCAAAGTACATGATGGCCTTTCACTAAGCCAAAACAAAGATGGTTAAATTCTTGTCAGAGATGTGTCATGGAGGCAAGCTTAAAAAATAAGAGAAGAGGGGCTGGGGATGTGGCTCAAGCGGTAGCGCGCTCGCCTGGCATGCGTGCGGCCCGGGTTCGATCCTCAGCACCACATACCAACAAAGATGTTGTGTCCGCCGAGAACAAAAAAATAAATATTAAAAATTCTCTCTCTATCTCTCTCCTCTCTCACTCTCTCTTTAAAAAAAAAAAAAATAAGAGAAGAAAAGGCCCACTATGCTAAGTGTAACTTAAGCACCCAAGGACAATGTTTTACAGCCACAATGAGTGACAAAATAGTAACAGAGAAAAATTCCCAGTCAAAAAGCTCCTCTGAATTGTAAAGTTGAATTTATGGTCAACTGACTTGAAGCTGTCAACTGCATTCAAGTCATCTAACAGATCCAACTAATTATTCTCTAAAGGAAGAAATATTAATAATCTAAATGCTACATATAAGTATGACATCATGACCAAAAGGTAGCCAAGTCTAGAATCTCCAACCTTCAGAATGATAAACCACAAAACTCAAATTTGACACTCAGTATATGCAAATGAATTGTTTGCTTAGTGCTGGACAAGAATCATTAGGTTTTCCCACCCAGATCAAAAGGAAAAACAAACTCCTCATAGCTAAAAATAAACAAATGTGACAAATGAAACACTATCTAGCCCTAACACTAGATAAGCATTCATCTTGTAAGCAGAGACAGTTAAAACACACACACAAAAAAAATCACTCAAGATAAAACTGTTCTGCTACAATAAATGGTCATGCCTCATATATGATGCTTGAGGTTCACCAAAAAAAAAGAATCCATTTCAGGGGAAAAATTAAATTAATATTATACATACCATATGCTTGAATTCTGATTTTAAGTCAGTTTTAGAATTAAAGCTGAACCTTATGCCATTAGACATTTCAGCTAAAGGATGCTCATTCAAGCCAAAGTTTAAAGAAAGAGTAAGGCCTCAGTGCAATGAATTAGACCTCTAAGATATAAAAGTTAGTCTTCTAAAAAATCAATTTTAGTTCTCCCTTACATAGAAAGGAAGGAAGGAAGGTAGAAAACACTCTGATTCTTTCAGTACTGAGCCACGGCAGGACTTCACATGTTCAAGGTGCAGTACATGATTTCTGATTTCTTAACTGGATATCTGTTTAGCATTCACAGCAAAACTTTAGCTTCACAAGTACCAAACCCTCTGACAGAGTGCCCTACCCAAGAAACACACAAATATTGAATGCTTCAACCTAGTTTTTAAGAAGCAATGAACTGTTATGGAATATAATATTTTGAGTTTTAAAACCATTTCTAAGGAAAATAATCTGTGCTAACTCACAATAGACCCCATATTGAGTGCTTATGTCAAATTCTAAATGTCAATGCAAACCCCAAGGGTCAAAATGAATTAAGGATTGGCTTTATTTGGTATAAAAAGTAAATAAATAATTCAGCAGTCTTCTTGGTTCAATGTATTCTACAACTAAAAATTCACTATCTGTACTTCATTGCTGGAACTCAATGTCAAAGAGAAGTTTAAAAAAAAATATGATAGCTCCTGAATAATCCATAGCCTAAGGAAGAAATCTATTAATATTGCATATGTGATTTTTATTAACACACCTGCCAACATCTCAATTTTAAGACTGACTTAATGTTTATGTAATGCTAGATCCAGATTAATCTTCAATGTCTTAATTATTCATTATAATTACAAGGGAGACAAATCACTAGACTATCGATTAGCAGTACAATCTTGTTATAGTTTGGATGAAACATCAGAACAAATGTGAACCCCATCATAACCACTGTAAAAAATATTTACTGTACCAACACACCAGTTGTGGCTGACTGGATATTAAATCTTTCTTCCTTACCCAGATCTACAACTTCACTTAGTATGGCTTTAATTTCAGTTATCTACAAAATGACATCCAATCTGTTACAACCCACTGACTTCATTCTGATGTTGCAATTTCATTGTAGGAATTTTAAATGTGATGAAGTAGTACAGCACTTAGAGGAAAAGCAATGCTTGCCTGTTTGTGAATTTTTTAATATTTTTGCGAACATTTTTAACCCACATTTTCATACTCTGAAGCAACATTTTCATATGCACTTCAAAGAAAATTTTTGACAGTAATAAATATGAAAACATCAGTATTATTAAAATCTGCAAGTAAGATGTTTTAGCTGTACATCAATTAAAAGTTAGCTTAAAAGAGCACATAATTAGTTGAAGCAGGTAATCAACATACCTTAAATAGATGAATAAAATACAACCATCTTATGAAGCAGAATTTTTTAAAAAAATCCATTCACTCTTTTTTGGGGGGGTGGGGATTACGAGGTAGCAGGGATTGAACCCAGAGGTATTTTACATGTGAGCCACATTCCGGGCCCATTTTATTTATTTTATTTACTTACTTACTTACTTTCTTAATTGAGACAGGGTCTCCCTAAATTGCATAAGGCCCCACTAAGTTGCTGAGGCTGGCTTTGAACTTGCAATCCTCCTGCCTCAGCCTCTTGAGTCACTGGGATTACTGGTATGAGCCACCAGTACCCAGTTTATCCATTTACTCTTTTTTGTTTTGTTTTGTTTTTAAGGATTTTTTTAGTTACACCTCTTGCCTCACACGTGGGAGGCAAGCGCTCTACCTCTGAGCCACACCCCAGCCACCTCCATTGACTCTTGAAATATTTCCTACAGGGCTTTTGAGCCCCTGTTAGTTAACACAAAGCGTAAAGCCTTTTCTTTTAAAAACAAATTGCTTTCCACAGTAATTTCTTAGATGTGATTCTAGGGAAAATAGGTAGTCACTCATCTTTTCCCCTCAGTTTACTTCCCCCCTCCCCCCCGCAACACAGAATGAAAATTTTCTATGATTACTCTGTAAAATCTTGTGTAAATAGATCAAAATTCTAAATAAGGCCACATGTTTTCAACCCAAGATTTATAGACTTCTCCCAAAAACACTACTGATCATTTTCTTGGTATTTAATAAAACCTAAATGTCTCTAAATATCTAAGATATTCACACAAGATTAAAAGTAAACTTTCACCATTCCACTTTCATAAATTAGCATCCAAAGTCATCCAGTATTCTAACATCTGCTGAAACGTCTCTGTATGTACCATAATGCCTACCTCCTGATGTTTTTCAAGAGGCTTGCACTCACACAGTTCTTAAGGAACAGACAGCAGGAAACATTATCCTTTATTATAATTAAGCTCTGTGCATAATCGCTCAGCAAGCCACAGATAAGGCCAGGATTAGAATTACCTCAAGTTCATAGCTTATCAAGCTGGCTTTACCTAAAGCTGGCTGTTAACATTACCTGTGTGTGTGTGTGTGTGTGTGTGTGTGTGTGCGCGTGTGTGTGTGTGTGTGTGTGTGCGTGTGTGTGTGTGTGCGTGCGTGTGTGTGTGTGTGTGTGTGCGTGTGTGTGTGTGTTGTGCTGGGGGTTAAAACCAGTGCCTCAAACAGGCCAAATAAATGCTCTGCCACTAAGCTACAGCCCCAGCCCTAATCCTGTTACTTTTGACAAACTTTTTTTTTTCATTTTAACCACCCCAAATTTTCATTTTATTACTTTGCTCTGTCACATCGAGACAGATGCAAACTAGAAAAGGTAACACACTTAGCTACTGCCCCAAAGTTGTTCTTCAATATCATCTTCATTTGCCTAGATGGGGGTGACCTCTGCCACAGGTTAAATGCAACCACAGCTGGAAGATTCTGGAAGTGCAGGAGCCCTCCTGCCTTTCTCTTTCTCATCCCTGGCTAGCATTCAGGTGCATTTTGAATATCCCTCAGGAGGAAGCAACAGAGACACCTTGGAAGAAGATCTGGAACTATCCTTTAGAAACAGCCCTGTAACTTACACATCTGTGATCCTTTCATCTTACACACACATTCCAGGGGTGCTATGGTTTCAAAAGCAAACCCCAAAGGCCCACGTGTTAAAGGCTTGATCTCTAGTGCATGGGGCACTAACTGGCAAAAACCAGTAAGAGGGGAGGCCTAGTGGGAGGTCTTCTTGTCTCTGGAGGCATGTCCTTGAAGGGGATACTGAGACCCCCTGTCCCTTCACATGCCCTTCCTTTCAAAAAAAAAAAAAAGCACAACTAGGCTCCTTACATCACTGGTTTTCCAACTTGCCTGAGGAACCCTGGAGTTCTTCAGCAATGCCACAGTGTTTGAGGGAAGTCAAAGAAGGCAACAGATCAAAGTCTAAATAAAAGCACATGGAATTTTAAAATCTATTTCATAAATGGGGGTTCTACTCAATCTATAGTTTGTTTGAAATATATCTTGTTTTCATTGCCTCTTTTTTTTTCTTTAACCTAAGTAAAAACCCATATCCCCAACTAACAACAACAATAACAAAAGGTTCTAATTTCAAACTATTTTATGTATATATAACTTCCATTGTCAGACAACAAGTAAGGGGCGCCCACCATCCCCCCACACTGGAACAGCAGAGTTTTGTCCCTGATGGTGTCAAGATACCCCCACCCAGGTAAGAACAGAAGCCAATACCACAATAAAAAAGGCTGTTTTGGAAATTCTACACCGAATTTTTTTTTTTTAAATAGAGTATATTTCTAAAATTCAACTAAGTCAGAGTTTTAAAAATAAATGAATGAATAAATAAACAAATAAAAACCTACTGAAAAACAACTTAAAAATATTCTGGTTACCCATCCAGGAATAAAAAAGACAGGAGGATCCTATTTCTGTCCCTTTATTTAATGGATCTGAGTCATGGCTGGCTAATGATTTCACCGATGAAACAAAATACATTTTTGTTCCATAAATAAAGGGTTTCCCTAGGAAACTCATCTTCCTTTGCTGTGAGAATTATGTGATAGGTATTTTTTTTTTGGTGGCTACAATAAGTATAGAGAAAACTCATAAGGGCTCTAATATACTTTATAAGCATTGCCTAAATTAATATCAAAATGTATATTTATACCTAGTGGTCTTTTTCTTGACAATATGTGTCTAATTATAACCTTCTGCATCAAATCTTTCTGGAATCTAGAGACAGAAGTATTTTACAACTGATATGATGCCTGAGAATTATTTTCAAAATAATAGCAAAATGTTGGTCTAGGTCGGTGGGGAGCACTAACAAGAAGAGCAAAATGTGATCAACTGTTGAACGGGAGAGGTGTATGTTTGAAATCTTATATAATAAAAAAATCTTTTTAGAAACATGGCAGATCATATAAACTATACACAAATATTATACATGGTATTGGATCAAAAAGCAGGATTAATTCAAAGGATTAAAAAGTGATTATAAAACATAATTTCACAAACTTAGTCAACCCTCGGTATCCAGGTGGGGCTGGTTCCAGGACCCTGAAGATACCAGAATCTTCACCTTTATATGAAATGGGGGTAGTATTTGCATAGAGCCTTCTGTATATTTTAAACCATCTCTAGAATGCTTATGTTACCTAATCTCATTTAGATATTGTATTATTAGAAACTAATGAAAAAGGAAAAGAGTTTACATGTTCAGTTTAGATGCAATTTTTCCCCCAAATATCTTCAATCCATGTGAATTGGTGGATGCAGAGCCCACTGACTGTATTCTCTTGATGGATAATTTCCCATGGATACGATAATGCAATCTCTATTACTCAATATTTACCAACTGCAAACACAAAATGAAGGTCTAGGTAGTCAAAAAGCAAACAAACACTTATAGGGCACGGAGCCATTGCTGGTGAAGGAGAATGACTCTCTTCAACAATGTTGTCTACTTTCTTGGCAAAGCAAGGTATTTGTACTTCTATGTGGTGGTGGGGGTGTCACACTTTTGTGTGTATCATATTACTTGGGATCATGATTTTAGATGGACTCTGTATATTTTAATATGCTAGAAAAAAATGAAAACCTTGAACAACAAGGGCACAAAATCAAATTCAATATTGTAATTTGGAGAGAAAAAGACAAGAAAGTCAAAGATGCGTCCTCTTGGCCTTGAGAAAAAAATGCATTTTATCATATAGACATACCTTAATCTCAAATATAAGTGCTCATTATCCAATAATTGGGTGGGGGGCATCCTTTACCTTGTGAAGGATAGAAAGGGTGGTTCCTTCCCAATGCTCAAAATCTGATCAAAATTTTGTGATTTTAGATAAATTAACACTAGTTGTTCTCAATTTTCAGCTTGCATCAAAGTCAACTATAGGGTTCTTTGAGGGAAAAAAAAACTCAATAAACAGTATTTTGGGGGCTAGAGATATATCTCAGTAGCAAAGTGTCTACTCTCTAGCTCCTGTGAAGCCCTGGGTTTGATCCCTGACAATACCAAAAAATAAGAACTTTGGGGCAGAGCAAGAGTGCTTTACAAAGCTAATTATAACTCTTTTGTTAGAGAACTGCATTGCATGGTTTGCCAAATTAGATAGATACTAAGCAATTCACAAACCTCCTCCCTCCTGTGGTTGTTACAAATGACACTGTGCCTTACGATAAAGATAATAATGACTGACTGCCTTACCCAAATGGGACTTAAAACAATACCTACTTCACAGAACTCAAACAGTTATTAAACTGAGTGTCAGCCAGTCCTCTAACTGGTCCAGTTGATACGAGGGCTCCCATCATTTTCAATTACATCAGCAGCTATGGAATGTGCCATGAGATCAACACACTGTTGCTGCAGTGACCACAAGCTGACCCGGGCCAGGGCTTCCATCCTTGGAAGGGTCATTGACAGCGCATCGAAACTAACCCAACCTCCACCAGGCAGGGCAAGGCCGCGCTCCTGAAGTGTGGATCACGCACACACTGCATCAACTTCTGAGCCGACAATGGACAGGCAGACTCAGAAACTTTGTCCTGGGTACAGAAAATCAATTTTCTTCTGTAGGATTTTCTTAACACAAAGCTTTGTGCCACCGTTGGGGGAGGAGGGGCACTGCTAGTCCCAATTCCGTCTACGGTTTAGATATGATTTCCTCCATACCAGTCCTCAGGGACAAAAACAGTCAAGAGGAAAACTCAGATTTCTACAAATACAAAGTATACCACATCTGCCCCAGCATCGGAAGAGTTTAAGTGTTCTGTACTGGAGACCTGTTAGGTGTAATTTTACAGGGAAAAAACAAAAAACCAAAAAACTCTTCCACATCACCTTTGTCCCAGGGGTTTGGTGATGATGTCACTTTCCCTTACAAGGAAGTAAATTATCTCCTGACAGAATGGCAACTAGTTCCCCATGATAGGGTAGCTGGGCTAAAAGTTCTCAAGGTCCTGCCTAGCTTTACCACTGCCCAGTTCTTAAGAAGTAGTTCATTTAACAGGGTATTTATGGGTAGTAAAGATAGACAAGCTGAAATCAGTCTAAAGAGGCTTCAACTCTTACTATTATTTTGGACAAAAGCTTGTTATATGGGTCCTCATCTGTAAAATGGGGTACCAATCTCAGAGAATCAGCATGAGAATCAGATGAGTATGTGAATTGTTTCCTATGTTGCCTAGCATCTAGTAAACACTAAAAAAAGGAAATGCTAATGATGACATATAAATCTGATGCTGCAAACACCAACAGAGTCTAATTAAACCTGAAGAAATTACATGTCATTAGTTCATTATATAAGCTTCTGAAGTTTGTACAAGCCACAAATTAACTGGAATGTTGCTTAATGTTTATAATTAATTTGAATAGCTTGATAATATATTTTACAATTTTACCATTTTTTAATTTTCCCTACATTTCAGGCATCATCACATTGCAAGAGGAAAAACAACAACAAAAACAAACAAAAAAAAAAGGCTTTTCATGACAGCAAAAGAAAAAAAGACGCTTTTAACTTCCTTAATTGCCCAATTTTGAAAAATAGATCTGCAAGACAGAATCGGGGATGACTAAGTTCTTTTATCTTGGGACAAAATCTGATGCTCGGGGTCGGGGGAGGGTTTAGAAGGTTAAGAAAACTCCATTCTGTCACTCATGTTTTATGGGTGGGACAATGAATGGAACTACTAGAAACATCTGGCAAATAGAATTATCCAACCACCAATGCCGGCTGATAATAGCAACAATAAAAATAAATATTTAAGGAGTGTATTCTATGCCCTACCAGTTGTATTCTTTCCTTTAATCCTCAAACAACCCTTGAAGTTAGGGACTTTTCTACCTGTCCTACTTTACAGATAATGAACCTAAGAAGAGTAAGGTAAGTTTTCAAAAAGAAATGACATGAAAAAATAATTATACTAAGAATTTCATTCAATCCCCAGCACGATATATATATATATATCTATATATATATATATATAGATATATAGATATATAGATATATAGATATATAGATATAGATATATATAATTATTGGGCTGGGGATATAGCTCAGTTGGTAGAGTGCTTGCCTTGCCTTGCATGCACAAGGCCCTGGGTTTAATCCCCAGCACCACAAAAACACAAAGCATTTAAAAATTCAGAAGGAAAAACTGCTTTGCTGTACGTGTGGGAAGCCCTTGACATGAACAGGCAGCCCACACATGGAGACAAACAACTGTGTATGCCAGGCACATGTGTGATGCCGCTTACCCTACATATATAACCTGTGAACAGTGCAGGAAAATGGAAGAATAAGAAACAGTATCGGAACTCACGTGCCAGATCCCAAAGACATAAAATGCAAAAAAGAGCTTTTGCACCATTTAAGATGATTCTCCTGGCCGGGCACAGTGGCGCATACCTGTAATCCCAGCAGCTCAGGAGGCTGACTGAGACAGGAGGATTGCAAGTTCAAAGTCAGCCTCAACAAAAGTGAGGCCCTAAGCAACTCAGTTAGACCCTGTTTCTAAATAAAATACAAAATAGGGCTGGGGATATGGCTCAGTGGTCGAGTGCCCCTGAGTTCCCCAGTACCAAAAAAAAAAAAAAAAACAAAAAAACAAAAAATATGATTCTTCTGGTATCTCATGGTGACATGTTTGGAGTCTAAGGTTTCCCTACACCTGTCACAGCCATCCTAGACAAGCAAAACATCACAACCACCAAGCTAAGTATATGAAGGAGTTTAGAAAGCTCCCCCATCACACAGCCCTAGGCTCTTCTTTTTAATGGGTTCTGCTAAGAATGTCACTGCTGGATTCCTGCAAAACCCAAAATTGATGGCAACACATGTGCTTATTTTCATAAGGCCTCATATCCAATTCTCTGCCAGCTCATCTCAAAATTGTTGGCTGCTCCCCTACTCAGAAGTAAGACACCCCTGACTAGCATTACTTAAGAACATTATTAAAGTAATAATAATAAGTCCTACCGATTGCAGGGATAGGTAACACTTATAATGAAATGGCCAAATACTAGATTTTTATTAAAAAATTCTCAATTTTAAAAAAATCACTTGAAAGAAATTCTAAAATTTTTATTCAAAGTCAATGATAGCTTTAGGGAGCTGGGGATGTAGCTGGGGCTTTTAGTGCAGTGCTTTAGCTTTAGCATGAATGAGCCCCTGCATTCATCCTCAGCACAAAAAAAAAAATACAAAAAGATACATAGTTCTAGAAAAATTCAATATCACTTAACTTTCCATAACCTCTCACACTTATAACCACTGTAGAATGAGATAGGAATTTGATAAGAGTTCCCTAAATTGGTGGGGAAATCAATTGAGGTAGGAAAAAAAATACTACAAGGTAAATATTTAATATTAAATATTTAAATAAGAAAAAAACTTAAGTAATGAAGATGCCCTCAGAAACAATGAAGTTTTGTAAATCAAGTTATTCTTTTTATCTTTATCAAAGAGATTCAGAGAGCTACCTTGGTTAGATTTCCACCACATTCCCTAGTTTACTGAGGTCAGATTAACAAATTAAAAATACAATCAAGGTGTAAAATGTGATTTTTAAAATGCATGTACTTTGTGAAATGATACCACAACCAAGCTAGTTAACCTGTCTTACAGATGCAGTTTGTGTGTGGTAGGGGTTGGGGGGCAGGGTACTGAAGAGCTACTCTCTTAGCTTACCAAACTTCAAGTATACAAAACATTATTATAATTGGAGTAACAATACTGTACATCATCTCTTCAGAACCTATTCATCTTTTAACTGCAAGACTGTACACTTTGACTAACATCTGTTTTTGTTCCTCACCCACCAACCCCTAATAATCACCCTTCTTCTGTTTCCATGAGGACATTTTTTTTTAATTTCACATATTAGTGAGGTCATATAGTATTCACCTTTCTATATCAGACTTATTAGCCTAAGTATCAGGAGCCTGGTTTCCAACCTCAGCCTTATTGTTGTCCACAACCTAGGGCAAATTAGGCAGGCTTGCTGAACCTCATTTTATTCTAATTTTATTTTGAGATAGCATTTGCTCTGCCTTTCTTATAAAGCTATGAAAAATAACAACTTAATACCCAGAACTTATACACATCTATGTAAGTTGAAAAGAGTGCTTTTCTTGTTTCACATTTGCTTTATATTATCCCTTATATATTCTCAATTGTTTTAATTCAGCTTGTAACTGAGCATATATTTTCTGCCTTAGACAATGTACATTTTATTACAATTTCCCATATCCAAATCATTATTTTTTTTAAAAAACAATTAGTTATTGGTTCAGGAGAGGCTACACTCACCCTTAAATTTATAAGTCAGTAATAATTTCTATTTGTAAAGAAAATATAAAATAAGCTAAAGACAAATGGCTTCTTCTGGCCAATTCCTTTTAATAGCTTTCTGGGTTAAAATGCATAAAATATAACTAACTAATCCCAACATTACTTTCAGTGGAAAAGAAAACAGTTCCATTGAACTGCTTTCATCTCCCTGTCATGAGAATTCCATAGTAAGCCACAGTGATATTACAAACACAAACAATACAAATTTTGGATTGAAGGAGTTACTTCCTGATGTTCAATGCTTTGAACTAAGTAGGTCAAATGAGCCTCAAGTAATAATTTATGTTTCCAACACTTTCAAGAGCATGTTAATGTTCAAGAGCATGTTTAATGTTAAGAATCTGATAGGCACAAAAATAGATGAAATTTACTGAAATGAGCTACTTTCATAATACAATACACTTGCTAGTTTCAACTTTATAAAAGTACTGTTCCTTTGAAGAACAAGTAGGAGGATTCTAGCTATCACATCAAAATACACGTCTTCCTAACATTAAAGGTATTTTAAAACAGAATAGGATGGCTTCTCTCTAAGGGGAAATCTCTGAGGACAAGAAACGAGGTAACACCTACCAGGGATGGGAGAACCATCTTATGTTCAAGATGGGGCCCAAGGAGCAACCTCTAAATCCTCTGCTTAAACTTCAAAAGATTCAAAATACAATCTGCCCTCTGCATCTGTACCTTCCTCTTCTGGATTCGACCAATGGCCAAAAGAAAATATCTGGGGGCGGGGTGACCTGCACATGCACTAAACAAGTGAAGACTTTTATTCCCTACCCAAAAGAGGACAACAGCTGCTTACAGAGCATTTATCTTGTTATTAGGCATTACAAGGAATCTATAAATGATTTAAAGTAGATGGGATGTGTGTAGGTTACATAACAAATACTACACTTATTAAGGGACTTGAGTATCCTTGGAGTTTGGTATCTGCAGGGGGTCCTAGAACCAATCCCCTGAGGATACTGTGGGTTAAATATGAAATAGAAGGTGATATTACATATTACCATCTCAGTATTCAGGGTTCATTTTTGTCAGATTTGCTTGAATTTCTCATAGGTCTTATGCCCATAAATTTTATATATAAATTATTACTTTTATTTCTTTTTTTTTTCAATCCTGGAGATAAAGGCCTGGTGCACACTTGGCGAGTACTCTACCAATGAACTATATCCACCCCTAAATTATAAATTATTTCTTACTATAAATGATTATGTCTGCTTTCTGCAAATTCTTTTTTTCACCTAGCAGAATATTTTAGATATTTCTCTACACTAGTATGCCTATGTCTACTTTTAATGCATCACAGCATAATATCCCACTGTATGGTGCAACATAGTTTGAAAATAAACAGATTTACTTAACTGAGACAAATAACACTAATTATATTCTCATTTGTGTGCATGGGTACATTATATCATGGTACTAATTCGCAGAATTGCTAAATCAAGGGTACATACATAAAGTTTTCAATGATTCCTCTTAAACATTTTTTTTATTAATTGAAAGAAGAATATGCCCATCACCAGCAAGACTTTCTAGTCTTTGCTTAAGAGAAGGTTAAAAAAAATCTCACTATTTTAATTTACACTTCCCTGATTACTAATAGCATTGAACCTATCTTCAAAGGTTTATTGGCTATATGAAACTTCCCTGTATATTATAGAATTCTTTGGCCTTATTTTTATCCATTTCTTTCCAAGATTCTACAAGACATCCCTACTGAAAGGTTTGTGAATAAAATTGCATGACTGACTTGTTTGGGACAAACAGTGCTCTAATAATATCCTCATCTGTGTGTGCTCATTTATTTCAAAATAAGCCAGTAGAGGAATGGAGAACTGAGAGGTAGGAGAAGGGGTTACAGATAAAATGAGATCAACTAGGAGCCGACTCATCAGACTATTCTGGTTTCAATTTTCTTCAGAAGGGCTGGGGATATAGCTCAGAGGCAGAGTGAGCACCTAATGTGTATGAGGCCTGGGTTTAAGCCCCAAGACCAAAAAAAAAAAAAAAAAAAAAAATCATAATGTGTTTTTAAATGTCTACAAATTTTTTTCTTGTTCTTTCATATTTAGTATTTTTATCAATTTTTAAAGCACTTCATGGATTAAAGAATTTGGCTCTTTGTTACATGCACTATGAATAATAGTGGTATCTTACTGTCCAGCTTCAGATAACCCCACAGCATTTATTGAATAACGCTTCTTTCCTCCTATGATGTGAAAAGCCACCATTATCCTGAATCAATTTCCAATGTAAATACAAGTTTACTTCTAGACTTCCGTAGTACCCCGATGGTTTGTCAATACATGTATTGCAAAGTTTTAAATTTCTATATTGATCTTTACATTTTTTTTTCAGGCTATTCCAACCTAATGATTGTCCCAGATGACTGAGAATAACCACATTAATTTTCCTAAGTGTCTACTACATCTATGAACACCTATCCTTGTAGACTGCCTCCCAGATAATACACAGCTGGGTTTTCTTTCACGTTAGTCTGTTTTCATGTTACTACCTAGGGTCTCATCTGTTGCATTTAGACTGAATTCTCTTGACATACTGCTGTACAAAAATGTTAAATAATTCTTTTCTCAGTGTAAAAAATATTTATTTAGCTACTGTGAAAGGTCAAACTGCCAAAACAGACTGGCCTAGCATTTGAACGCTGCCACTTATGTAAGACTTATTTTTATGAATAAGCATCTGGCTAGAAATTCAGCAAAGGAGCACGTCATAATCAGTCTAAGACCAGGGTTTTAAATATAATACACTAATTTTAGACATAAACATTTCAGTTTTGCTTTACTGGTCTCCAGCTTCATAGGAAGATGAAATGTCTTAAAGGGGAAAGGATCCTTTAAATGGCTTGACGATTTATTAGAAATAAGCAGCAAAGAGCATCTGTTTTCACAGAGCAACTGTTAAATTAATCTGTGTTAAGTCGGCCTCAAAGCACTTGGATGCAGCTACAGGATGTGGGTGTAATAGGATCACACATCCTAACACTTGATAGGGCCTTACACATGCTGGGTCAGGACAAAGCAATAGAGGAGAGAGGGAAAGACTATTCTTTAGAATCAAAATACCAAAAACCCCTGCAGTCTCTTGGGATTGTCTTGAAAAATACACACACACACACACACACACACACACACACACACACACATACAAACACACCCCAAACAGGTTAACTCCCCATTAAAAAAAAAATCCCTAAAACAGATTGCTCCATTCAATTTAGGTTTTACGAATTAATGAAATTTAGGAGCTACCTGAAACCACCAAAGATACTAGGTGATTTTCTCCTGAATCAAGTATCTGAGTGACATGAGCAGAGAAATACAATAATAAAATGTAAATATAAATGCACATTTCAGTCTCTCCCTCCCATTACTGAGGATTGAACCCAGGAGCATTCTACCTCTGAGCTAGATCCTTCCCCTTTAAAAAAAAAATATTTTGTTTTAGTTGTAGTTGAACACAATACCTTTATTTTATTTTTATGTGGTGCTGAGGATAGAACCCAGCGCCCGGCATGTGCTAGGCTAACACTCTACTGCTGAGCCACAACCCCAGCGCCTCCCCAAGACCCTTTTTAATTTTATTTTATTTCAAGACAGATCTCTCTAAGTTGACCAGGCTGGGCTTGAACTTGGGAACTTGCAATGCACCTAAGAAGGTGGGATTACAGGAGAAATGCACATTGCTAATACACAGTCAAAAGCTACAGGAAAGCAGGCCCCGAGAACTCAAGGAGTCGAGGCCAAAGCACTACCCATCATATCAGGAAGAATCAGCAGGTGCTAGAAGCACAAGTCCCTTCAGATAGATCTCTCAATTACTGGCTTCCCATTTCCCTTTGATATGTGATAAACAATCCTTTGTTTGTAAAAGGGTTAGCAGAGACCTTTGAAAGCCATCAGCCAGGGATTCTCCAGGCTGTCTCCAACTGATCCAAGCTGCCAAGGCTTGTCACTAGTGCCTGGTCACTGCCGAAGGAGGGGCAGGAAAGTGGACCAGGAGGAGAGCCACATCCTGCACCAGCATTCTTTAGATTCCTATACAAGTGGCTTTCTGCTGGGTTCACCAAGGGCAGATCAGGCAGGGAGGGATAATAACCAAGGAAATGAGGCCCAAACACCAACAACTGGACCACAAACAAGTTTATGCAGCAATACAAACAAGTCCACTGTTTTCAGACATCAAAACTGTTACCAATGAGAAGTGCAGTTGCTAAAGCCTTCAGGCTCTTTGATAGCAGGGCAGAGCAATGGGCTCTGTCTCCACCTCTGCATTTCCAAAGGGGTAAAGTGTGGCTAATTTGAACATCTGGATTGCTCCAAAGAGTCTGAGATGTTACAAAAGGACTGAGTCATGAAAGTCAGCCAGTTTCTCTCATGCATTCAGGACGTTCATCGACCATGGGATGATGCTTTGTAAAACCTTATGCTTAATTCAATCTTTCTCCTGACCAAGTCATTTACAGATACTACGTAAATGTAGAAATTTAGGTTTAGGGAATTAAATCATCTTCCTGCAGTCATATTTCTATTACATTGAGAGTCATGACTCCAAGTGACTCCAAGGTGACATCCAGGACTGCCCCATTTGGGGCTGAAGTAAAGGGAAAGTATGGGATTAGGACAAAAGGAACAGATTCAGAAGAGAGAGACACCAAGCAGGGACAGAGGCCCTCAGAATTCCCTACAGGTAAAGGCCCAAGGAGGGAGGGAGGGGAGCGGCAGCCAGGAACTGAAGGCCTAACAAACCCTTATCAATCTCCTACACCCCATGGCTTGCTTCCTCCAGGCCTAGCTGCCTGGACTAAGAGGAAACACCAGCTGACTCCACCCACAGGCCCACTTGGCCAGAGGAAGGAGAGATAAGTGGTTAAGAATGTGAAGATATCCCAGTCCTGGGGGTGGGGGGAGTAAGGGGAAGGGGGACATGAAGAGAGTAAAGATGGAGTTTGAACCTGGTCCACTGGCAAGCTCCCTCCAGGCTGCTACTGAGGATTAGAGGGGAGCATTACAACAAGGCAAGGCTCATAGAAAAAGCTAGAGACCTGTTCATTGTTACCACTCTCTGCACACTATTTTCACACATGCCAAAATACAGGTGTTTATTCCAGAACTAACAAATCACAAACAGTAAGACGCAATTTGCTGCCATATTTCTAATGTAAAGTTCTTTCCATGCACTCCCAAACTCAAACCTGAACTGTGACACAGTAAAGCAGTACCTTCCCTGTGTTAAATTTTAAAAGGCAAACCTGAATTGTTGTATGCTCTAAGAGCACTTTTAAATGTTTAGAAGTACAGAACATCTTTCACAAAACCCTCTTGATTAAAACATACATTCATCTCCAAGAACCGAGTGGATTTAGAATGGAAGAACATCACCATTGGTTTTTATAAATGATTCATCAATGTCAACCACTGATGAAAAATTACGCACAACTAGTGGGATGCACAATTAGGGGGATGTTTGTAAGAGGCCCCAGTAGGTTCCCTATCTACAGTCTTTGGATTTAATAATACTCCAGCTTGAATATTGTAAGGGGGGAAATTATTTTTCCTGTACCCTTTTAGCTTTAGTACCAGAGGCCTTGCAAATTCAAATGTCAAAAGACAGAATAAAAAGAAAAGACATAATTTTTATTTGATGCTAATATTTTTACAGACAGGAATGGAAGCTTCACAGGAAATAAAAGAAAACCCTAAGGAGTTTATATACCATTTTAACAAAGAGCAACACGTTGTGGAGATGCAACAAGAAAGGAAAGGAGTTTGGACTTCTAAGGGCAGTAAATGGTGGGAATGTGAATATTTGGGGGGAAACCAATGGACAATCAGGGTTATTTCAGCAAGTTTTGTTATTGCAGATGAATCTCAGCACTATCTCCAAATGATGAGTCTTCTCTTCCTGGTTCAGGAAGAACCTTCCCAAAAGGAAATTAATACCAATTGTGGTAGAAAGCTTCTCTAGTGTGGGCTACTTCTCAGTGGCCTTCAGCTCAAAATAATCCTCATGCCAAGGTGGCAAAGTTGGGGGTAGCATATTCTGATGCCCTTTACACTGTAATTTACTTTGCCTCTGTCTTCAGCCCTTACTTACCTACTTTTTCTTCGTAGCATTGATCACTGAGTGGCAGGGAATACACTGATTGGTGTACATGTGGCTTTGCCATTTACACCCAGAGGTAGAAGCTCTCTGAGCTCCAGAGTTGTCCTTCTCTATGGCAGAATCTTGGCGCTTAATCTAGAGTTGGTCTCAACAACTGTGTTGAATAAATGAATGACTTTCCATGCTACATCACTGTATTTTTTACAATTCCTTCAGTTTTTATGGCACAGAAATCTGGTTTTATTGACTGCTATTTTTCAAACACTCACTTTTACTCACTATATATTCATAGCACTATATTTTATTTATTTATTTATTTATTTTGGCACTGAAGATTGAATCCAAGGGCACTGAACCACTGAGCCACATCCCCAATCCTTTTTATATTTTGTTTTGAGACAGGGTCTTGCTGAGTTGCTTAGGGCCTCACTAAGTTTTTGAGGCTGTCTTTGAACTCTTGATGCTCCTGCCTCAACCTCCCAAACTGCTGGGATTACAGGCGTGCACTACCATGCCCGGCTCTATATTTATTTTCAAAAGTAAACAAGGGGTGGAGGTGTAGCTCGGTGGTAGTGTATACTTAGCATGCATGATGATCCGGAGGCAAAAAAGAAAACAATAAACGATAGCATTGTTGCTACCAAAATCTATAATACACAGTATAATAATACAAAACTGGCTTACAGACTACGCAAACAGGAGTCAATTATCAAAAATTAAGTTGGTTGGCCAAATGGGCTTGACTCCCCTATTTCATCACTTTGTCGCCCACTATTAAAGACAAATATAGTTCTCCTTTGTGGCTAAAGATTCTTCTTACCTTTGGGAACTTCATCCAATCAATGTTCCGACTTATTTTTTAACCTGATAAAACCGGGAGAGACTTTAACAGTGTGAGATGGGAAGGAGGATGCTATTTGCGTGTGTAATCACCTAACCCAATTAATGCTCCCACTGAATGGCTCCAGTAAGCTGAAACCACAATTCCACTAATGTCTATGTTCAAGCCCCAGCTATATTTGCCTGTGAAGTCTAACAACTTCCTATAGTCAAACTTCTTCCTACACAAGTCATCATGGGACCATTAAATAAGAGGATTGATCATTGTTAATTACTAGGTCAGGTTTTCCTTATTTATTTGTAAATCTTTATGGTGTCTGTTCACTTCATTTTCCTTAAGTATCTATATTGTAGTTGAAGGGACACCAGGTAAACACTACTGGAGAACAGCAATTTAGATCACTCAATAAATAATCAAAATATTACCAAGTATTCTGCATATAAATACCTTCCCTGTATTACAACTCCCAGGCTAACTTTGAGCTGAAAATGTCAATTTTCACAATTACATAACTCAGGTTTATATATACATTAAGCATTCCACCTACAAAAAATTTATAATAGCACAAGATTTAAAGAGAAGAATACATAGGATATAAAATGTAATCTACAGGATAATCTCAAAAATGCTTTGAAATATGACACAATATATTGACATTGTGGGTGGTAGGATTATGCATGTTTCTGCATAGTTTTTCTAAGTTTCCTACCATGAATTTGTAATGCTCTCACAATTCAAAATCCGATGTAAACATAATTTTAAATAATGATTCCATCAAACATGTTAAAGGTGGAAACCTTTTGATTATATTTTCTATGAAAAAATATCGAGACACTGATTTTAAAATGGCAGCTTTTAATAAAGTTTAAAGATTTAAATACCTGCCAAAGGAAATACAGATATCCCTGTATTTTTAACTCATTCCTGTGAGCTGAGAAACCTCTTCATATTGCACATACAGCAGCCACTGGCAAAATTCAATTACTTGCATCAGAGGGGAGAAAAAACAGTGTATGCTTAATTTAAAGGCCAATATTTTTTTTGTAAGTAAAGCTGGACCACAGATGAGAAGTTCTAAGGTTCAAATAGAAAATCTGTTGACACTAAATCTAAAATCTTTAAACCTACATCACATGAATAAACTTAAACTCTCTTCAAAGCGTTCTCACACAATCTACAACATCCACGCAAGGAAAAAACAGCAACTTCCAGTTCTGAAAGTTGACCCATCATTCATGTTTTCATGAAAACAAATACTTTACAAGGATGAATACACAAGGGGACCACGCCAATCCCCTCTTCTCCACCCCGCCATACCATGCGGGTAAGCTTCCCACATTTGCTTACATACTTTACATGCCAGGAGTGCATTGGGCTTAAGTTGTCAAAAATTATCATTCTTGAAGTATCACTGGGTAACAACTTGGTACACACATGAGCAACCTTCTGACACAAGGGAAAAAAAAAAAAAAGAAACAAGGCTTAACCCTACTATTTCCAGAAACCCAGAACCAAACTACAATTCATTATCATACGTATAGATCTACGGATACAAATATGCTGTTTATGGTAATGACATGTCTATCTACCTCCTTTTAATGAGCAGAAGGAACGGATCATTGGCACAGCAGCATCTCATATTACTTCACAGAGAGGTTCTAGATATGTCTGCCCAAAACAGCTTTGTATAGTTCAGGCCACAGGTTCCTTGAGTGGACCAGATGTCTTAAGGCTCTTGACTCAATATTTAACTAACAGCAACAACCCAAAATTCATATACATTCAAGTGGACACGGAAATATAGAACACAAAAAGAAAGAAAGAACGTGATAAAGAGATTGGAAATCAGATGACAGGAACTGGGCTTATGATCCTTTATACCTGGCAACTTAACGTCTCCAGATTCTACTTTCTTCATCTGTAAAATGAGGGAGCTTAAAATAAGGCTTTCTGGATTTACCTGCTCCAAAACCTATGATTCTCTTATTACACAAGCTAGGCTAAGATGGCAAACCTTCCAACATGGTAGCCACTAGCCACACATGGCTATCAAGTCCTAGACATTGTGAAGCCAATCTTGAATTAAAATATGCTCTAGTTGGGTGTGCTGGCACAGGTCTGGATCATAAGTTCAATGTCAGCATGGGAAAGTTAGCCAGACCCTGTTTCAAAATTAAAAATACAACAGGTTGGGAATGTGGCTCAGTGGTTAAGTGCACCTGAAGACATATGGAAAAAATTGTAATATGCTTCACGAATAGTTTTTCTATTGATCACATTTTGAAATAATAGCTTGGAATGACAAGTTAACATTAATTTCGGTTTTTTTCATTTCTCTTCTTCCTTTTTAATTTTATTTGTTTGTTTGTTTGTTTATAGTGATGGTGGTGGTGGTGGTGATGATGGAATCCAGGGCTCAGTCTCCACATACTAAACATTACTAAACATGCCCCCTACCTCTGAGCTATACCCTCAGCCCCTCTTTACTTTGAGTGGCTACTTGAACATTTAAAATTAGATCTAATAGTCCCATTTTACTTTTGTTGGACAGTGCTGCCTTAGAATCAGGCCTGAGCATAAATGAGATGAAATGAACCAGAGGAACATTTGAATGGAGTACTGCCATTCTTTGGCTCTTCCCATTAGAACTTGGTACTTCCCATTTCCATCCTATATGTATTAATGACTGTTTGAAAGTCATGTTTCTGTTTTCTCATTGTGTACACCAACAAGAAATCAATAGCAAATAACACTGGGTTTATAAATAATCAACATCACTTCATTTACTCCAGGGCTGCATCTTAATGACCAACAGCATGCCTAAGGATACTGCTAACTGGTTGTACCTTTACACGGGCTCTTACACCTTGTTTTCCATTTCCTTTGAATTGGAACTATATTTAGAATAATAATTTAATTTACTTCATAAAGATGATTACAATCTACCTTTTTTCTTTTCATTTTTTTTGAAATTCACATTTGAATCTAATAAGAAAAACCTATGAACTTGTATGGATGGACTACATTTTTATTTCATTGATCTCTAACCAGGAACTTCTCAACTCATTTTTATAGTCTCTATCAATTTACTTCGTGTGTTTAAATGATCAGCGAAGCACACAAAATTTCTAGAGAGCTTGTTTATCTAGAAATGCAACAGACTATGAAACAAAGTCAATAAGGTATTTACAAGATTCAGTTGAGTCAGGGTTGGTGCTATAGCTCAATGATAGAGCACACGCCTACCATGCAAAAGATTCTGGATTCAGTCCTCAGCACAGCAATAAACAAATAAATAGATAGATAGATAGATAGATGATAGATAGATAGATAGATAGATAGATAGATAAATAGATTCAGGTGAGTCGACAGTTGAATACTCAAACATTCTTCTCAGTACTTATTATTAAGCTTTCAATTTTGTGATCTTAAACAATGGCATATATTGTCTACAACATAAGTTACTTATTTTTTAAAGTCAGACAAAGCAAGCATAATCCAGACCAATGAAGACCAGCCACTTCAAACTAGGCTTGGACCATAGTTAGTTATGATGGTTCAGATATTTTTAAATGTATGGAATCATAACAGAATTCAGAATAAAGTGTATGTTCTTTTGGAGAATGTTTTTAAAATAATATTTCTCAAATTATATAAACTAATAACTATTAGAAAATTATGTGGGAATTAAAGAATTAATTTTTTACTTTCAAATTCTAATGTAATTAAATTTTCAAAATTAATCAACATGATATAAATAATCAATGCACTCTTTCTTTAAGAAAGACATTTCAAAACATTGATAATTAAAAAATATAATTTCAAAATATTTATCAGTGTAATATGAGAAAGATATATGTTCAAACATTATGGCTAGCTGGATGCAATGGCACATGCCTGTAATCCCTGCAGGAGGATCACAAGTTCAAAGCCAGCCTCAACAAAAGTGAGGTGCTAAACAACTCAGTGAGACCCTGTCTTTAAATAAAATACAAAACAGGGCTGGGGATGTGGCTCAATGGTCCAGTGCCCCTGAGTTCAAACCCCCGTATCACCCCCCCCTCCAAAAAAAAGGCTACTTTTTTCAGATCTTCATCAAACAATTATTCCAGACCTGCACAAATTGTTTTTGTGAAGGCTATGTCTTGGAAGTAGAGTAATAAAACATTTGATATATAGACCTTTTTTTTTTGGCCAGGCATAGTGTCACTCCTATAATCTCAGCCACTTAGGAGGCTGGGGCAGGAGTGAGCATGTTCAAGGCCAGCCTTGGCAACTCAGCAAATCTCAAAATAAAATAAAAAGGGTTGCGGATTTAGCTCGGCAATAGAACACTCCTAGGTTCAATCCATAGTACTGTAAAATAAATAAAGAGACAGGTTGGAGGGAGAAGGGAGAGGGAGGAAAAGAAAACAAAAAAGAAAAAAGAGAAAAGAAAGAAAAATTTTAAAAGCCAAGATTCACCATAAGGGGGATGACACTAGAGAAGGATAGTTACCTTAGATTAGGTAGAGAGAAGTGAAGGGAGGGGATGGAGGGATGTGGGGATAGGAAGGATAGTAGAAAGAAACAGACATTATTACTGTATGTATCTATGTGACTGCATGACCAATGTGATACTACAACATGTACACTCAGAAAAATTAGAAATTATATCCCATCTATGTATATCAAAGTGCATAAATGCATTCTACTGTCATGTATAACTAATTAAAATAAACAATATAAAAAATAAAATAAAGTCAAGATTTAAAATGGTTGAACTCATAGTACCCTTCTGACTACTGTTGAAGGGAGTGAAGTGTTAAAAAAAAATATTGGAAAATATAACCAAGAGAAGCTTTCAAGGAACCATGAAAGTTTAGACATTTCCTTAAAAGACAGACCATGTAGAACATGTCTAAATCCTAAGACATATTTTAAATAAACCTTTAGGTGAAGATGAAATAAATATCTAATATAAAACTTCCAAACACTCTCTCCAAATATTATATCAAGCCTACTTATAATTATTATTTTTTTAAACAAATCTTCATTTCATCACATACTTTCTGGTCTACATGTTCATTTGGTCACCTAAAATATTCTAAATAAATAAGAAAATATATGTGATGAAAAGAAATTTTAAGATGGCTGCCTCACTTGTACTGATGTAAACATGTGAGGGCTCACTCTCCTCTTTTCCATGCATCTTTCTCTTCGGTTTCAACAGGACAGGTGAGCATTAACAGGTACGAAGGAACACAAGAGGGTCACCATGACAGGCAGGTCTTGCTCAAGAGGCCTCAATATCATGCTCCTTCCTAAAAATCTCAAAGCCTGTTTTATCTGCTGCTCCTTTCAAGAGCAAGTCAACAGCAACATCTCTAGGTCAAATGAGAGATGGCTTGCCATCAGGGAGAGGAACCCGATGCCCCCATTACTCTCCAATCACTGGCATTATCCCTTTTTGCCATTGCTCTAGTTGGGAAGATGTCCCAGGAACACAAGTCTGAACGCATCCTGGGTTTGATCAGCCAAAGCAGAGACTTGGCAATGGATGTTCCTGCCATAAAACCAAAGACACTCCCATTGTGTGGTTAGCTGGCAGGCAGGCAGAGTGGGCAAACTCCACAGACCTCCTCTACGTGTTCATGGAGAATGTCTGCTTTGGTTCAGAATGTTTCGTCGTCTTCTCACTTTCCTCTACATCATTTTACAGCACCGTATCTCCTCTAGATCCAGAATGCCAGCTGCCACCCATTATTTTGCCTCTCCTTTATCCTTTAGAAGACAACCAGGAACATGTTCTTGTGGCAATGCCCACTAACACAGCATATTCACCAGCCTTCCCATGCAGGTAGGTGTCAGCCTCTGACCAAGAAGATGAAGCCGATATTGAACAGGACTTCCGCAAAAGCTCCACAACCTAAGTGAACTACAGTTATCAATGGCCACCCTGTTTGAGGAACCCAAATGGGATTTAAAAGTACCCCACTGCTCAGAAAATGAAGTTCAGACTCGTTAAGGACATCCCAACAAACCTAACACTACCTATCTCCTGTTGTCTTTCTCACCACATACGAATGGCTTCCTCATCCAAAGCTCTACCCCTCACTGTTCTGTCTGGGAAGCCCTACCATGCCCAGTTGACCTTCATTCAAACTTGAAACCCAGGCCAAATGCTGCCTGCCTTCTCTGTGAAGACATTATAGGTCCTTCCACTGCAGCCTTGGCCCATGATACCTAATTATTTCTTCACTTCTTCTTTCACGCATTAGGCTGTTGAATTCCTCATGGCAAGAACTGTGCTACCTCTCTGCAAACAGCCCCATCTAGATTCTAGTGCTTCTGTCATAATTCAAACACAAAAGTCACCCAAAACATGTCCAAAAAAAAAAAAAAAAAAGGAATGGTCTTTAAATGCAAGAAAGAGAGAGAGAGTAGTAAATCAGTAATAATTAAAAAAAAATTATAACTCCAAATCAATGTAACATTACAGACGTCAACCACAAATGTCCTGTAAAAATGTGAAGTCGGATAGAACAGGTGAAAGCATACTTCAAATATCCAATTAAGCATCCTGCATTAAGGACGATGTTTAATGCTAACAAGAGAACCATGGGCTTGAGTTTGAACTTGTTATGTTCTACTTTGTAAAATAAGCCAAGGAGCAATGAGGACAACATGTTGGATTTCTTAAAAAGCATAAACAATTTAACATGTGATAATAAACTCTTAGAATATTACACCCAAAGTCCATTCTTGTCCAGGAAAATGTCTTACACTGACTTTTTTTTTTCCTCATCTCTTCATGAGTTATTTATGACATCAATAAACACAACTAGAAAACCAGACACACAAGAAGTACTCCCAACAAACCTAACACTACCTATCTTGTGTCCTTAAAACACGACCCCCAAAATTCACAAGCAGACCAAAGTAACCTGAGTCTGGTTCACAAAAGTGAAGCAAAACATGCAACTGGCAGATACAAAGAAAGAGCAAGGTAAGTCGCCTCCCACATTGCTTATTTAAGTAAACCCTCTCTGCAGCCACATCCTTCATTACCTTTGTTCTGCACAACTTTGACGGCCATGCTGATAAATGACTCTGTCATAAGGACATTTCTGTCCAGCTGCCTTCCCTCTCCTCTGTAGCAGCCGCACAGTCACAAGGCCACCCTATCATCAGCTGGAAATCTTCCAGCTACCCTCGGGGATTCCCTCCTCTCATACTTACTGAACTAGCAAGCAGTGTCCAAAATGGAAATGTTGTCACAAATAGACGCGCTTTTTTTCTCTTTAATTGTAGGTGGACACAATACCTTTATTTTATTTTTATGTGGTGCCGAGGATGGAACCCAGTACCTCATGCATGGAACCCAGTACCTCATGCACTCTACCACTGAGCCACAAACCCAGTCCACAAATATACTCTTAAAAGTACAGCCCTTCATAATTCTTCAACTAGCAGCAATATGTAAACTGTCTTCAAGTTCAAACACCCTATGGGTTAGCCAAGAATCTCCCCCACCCAAAACAACTAAAGGGTCTCAAAATTTGGTTTACTTTTACTGGATTTAAATTTTCTGAATTCTTTAGTGTAAAAAGATTTAACACTTGACACAAAACATTAAATACAAGCATGAGAAAATGTGAGCAAAATACAAGGCTAATCATAACCTTAATTAGTCTTTTAATGCCTGTCAAATAAATGGCACATAGTGGCATTAGCTTCAAACCCTTGAACTTGAAAAGTACTATTTCTTTTTTTTTCCCCACATTTTTATATTAGTGCATTATAATGATGGAATTTGTTGTTACATATTCATACATGCACATAATATAATTCGACCAATATCACTCCCCTGTACTGCCCCCTTCCTCCCTGCTTCCCACACCTTAGTCCCTTTCCTCTACTGACCTCCCTTTGATTTTTATGAGATCCACACCCACCACTCAAAAAGTACTTTCTTGTAGAAAATACAAATAACATAATTTAATAATTTTTTAAAGTTCCAATTTTGATTCTCTTCATAGTAAAATAAAAAGAAAACATTAGCTGTCCGATGATAAAAAGCACCAAACTGAAATTTTCATTTTGATGGCCACTCAGTTTAATTCCAATACACATTTTCTTTCTAAACTTCACTACCTTAATCCAGCAAAATCATTTCAATGTGCCCTCATCTGAAAGTGTCCCAACAAATTAATAAAATATATGAAGCACTGAATTCCTAAAATGAAGAGTTGCAAATGAAAGAACACTATTAAGTTACTGACAGCATTCATGAAAAAGGTCTACAAAACCAATTTTTATTTAAAACGCTTTAATTTTCTGTTTGTTCAGAATCTTTTAAACATAAGTGAAATTTCCTCAACTCTCCAGAATCAAAACATGTAATTCTTTATCACAGTATAAAATTCTACAGTACTCACTGAATATACTTACAAGCATTCAGTAAATACTAGGTTTAAGGAACTGTCCTGTTAAAACAAATTATGGAAAACAGTGTGGTCACATCCACTTAACTTAAATCCCCCACCACTTTTGTTTTGAATATTTAACCACTCCAAAGTAGATCCCCAGTCCCCAATTCTCTTACAACACAGCAAATATACAGTTCAGAGATTTAAGTTTACCTTTGGGTAGTGAGTCAATTAAAGACCCTTTTCAAGAATATTATATAAAATACCATACACTTCCACATAGTGTTCCCCCACAGCTCTTGCCCACCTTAACTTTTTCCAAGTCACCTGGTCTTCCTGTTTATTCTGTTTAACTCACTATTCCCTTGGGAGAAAGGACCTCAAAAATATGTGTGAAACAGAAGATCTAATTTTCCTTTACTGGGTGTATCTATAAGAATCTAGGTATGAAAATAGGCCTGCAACTTCTGAACAGAAATTTGATTTTAATTTTAAATATGCTTAATTAAATTTAATATATACATACCTGTGAGCAAAACATTCATAAAATTGATCTACATATTTGCACATTTCCATGGGGAGTTCTTAAGACTCTACACCTCAAACTAATATATTGTGATGACAAAATTATATTTGTTCTAAATAAACTATAATAAGCAACTAACAGCATCAGGAGGAGGAATATATGCTATGAAATATGACTTTTCATATGATGGGTTTAAGTGTTAGTCTGAAAACACTCAGATTTCAAAACCTTTGTATCACTTTCAAAGTAGATAAAGACTTTTTCTTTCCTTATTTTTTATGCCTTTTTTTAAAATTTATTTATATGTGGTACTGAGAATTAAACCCAGCGCCTCGCACGTGCTAGGCGAGCGCTCTACTACTGCTGAGGCACAACCCCAGACGGATATAAAGTCTTTTCCTTAATGATTAAAATAAACAATATGGCTAAGAACTAGTGCTTATCTACCCTTATCATGTCTGCTTACCAATTCAATTGCAAATAAAATAACTGAGCAGTGACATTTTTAAAAACAATGTAATTATGCCTTTGAAAATCCATCCAATAATATGAACAGATTTAAAAAGTGCTTTTCTTGAACTAATCAAACCTTAATGGGTAATGCCATTTTCTTTATTTTCTATTAAAAATGAAACTTAGGCTACCTCATTAATTTTATTGAAAAATACCATCAAGTATGTGCAGACAAAGAAAAACTCAATAAATGAGTTTCTGGTAACTGGGGGCAAGGGGACAGGTTTTAAACACGAAAATTTATCTCAAGGGTAAGATTAAACGGCTTGTTTTTCTTCCTGTAAAATGTCTTCATGGGGTCAAAATATATTACCGTCATTAAGGCTTTAGCAACAAGGACAAACAACTCATTTCTTTGCTTAATACAAATGACTTTTCTTTATACAACAGATCTCTTATTCTCATAAGTGTCCTTTAAGGATGAAAAGTAATTTGTTTATGTTGTCTATTTCTTATCCTTGCTCACCAGTGCTACATATGATTCTAGGTCCACCTCCTGCATGCCTACTACATTTATTTATTCTGAGTAGAATACTACAAATGCAGCTTAAAAAAAAAGTGGATTCCTTGGGACTTTGCTTCTTGATCCTTCAATGTGTTAATCATCACTGAAGTGCAGTATCTGCAGTTTAATGCACTGAGAGCTTTGAACTATCCTTAGCCTAATTTTGAAATCGGGATTGAAAGTCTTTTCTTTCATGACCAAAATATGCTGATTTTTTTAAATATATACTTTAGATGTGATAGCCATATATCACTGGTTTACATACATTAACTTTATTTTGAAACTGATTTCTTAACAGAAATACAGCCTTCTCAAGAAATATGTGCTTCAGTTTCCTCATCCCCGGTGAAGAGCAACTTCTGAGTTTTCATTCTAGGACCAAAATTCTTTTGCTGGCATTTGAAATGGTCCACTTCTGCTCAGATTGGCAAAGTTTTGTTTACTAATTTTTCCAGAAAAGGTTTTGCAAGAAACTAAGCCAAGCCTGTTCACAGCTCCAGTGCATATAGCTGGTGACCAACTAATAGTTAATAATTGACCAGTGTATAAACTGCTCAATATTAGACACTGTATGTCTGCCAGTGTGCACATTAAAAATAGGTCGTTCCAGGCTGGGGATATAGTTCAGTTGGTAGAGTGCTTGCCTCTCTTGCACAAGGCGCTGGGGTCAATAGCCAGCACCACACACACACACACAAAATAGGTCTTTTCCATTTGTGTTAAAACCTGCTTGTACTTTCTCCACATTTCCATACTGCTTAAACTTCTCAATGAGCATGAGCATGAAACATTCAAACATTTTTCAAGCAGACAACTGCAATAGAAAATTATATATTTAATAAAAGAAATTTTATAATGTGTTGTAAAATTTTTATCTGAGATGTGCTTTTATATTTAAATCAAATTCATTCATTCTTATGAAGAACAAACCACCTGCTTCCTATAACAGTCTTAATTGGTTGATAAGTGAATTAATAAGTGAAATCGTTTTTTTAAAACTTTCAAAACCTATGTGTGAGACTTAAATATATCAATTTTACATCACCATCACCATCATATAAATAGTAAGATTTACATAGCACTTATAATGGGCCATCAGGCTACATATATATTAACTCATATATATGTTCTAAGCATTTTACATATACAGCAATTTAATCCTCAACAACCTAAATAATGTTATGCAGTTTACAAAGGAACAGAAACTCTGACTACAGCTAACAGCTCCAAAGGGTCAGAACCAGTTCCTCAAACAGTGTGTGCTATAGTTTAGATCTTACACATGTCCCACGACCCATGTACTCAGGGCTTCATTCCCTAATGTGACCCTATTGGGAGATAGTGGAACCTGGGACCTGGTGGAAGGTTTAAGATCACTGGAGATGTTTCCTTGAAGGGAATTGTGGAACTCACATCTCCTCCTCTTTCCTTTTTGCTTCTAGGCTTCCTTGAGGTATGCACCTTACCTATCACACACTTTCCACCATGATGAGCTACCCAGCCCCTGGCCCAAAAGTAACCAGGCCAGCCAACCATGGACTACTGAAACCTCCAAAACTGTGAGCCAAAGTAAACCTTCCCTTTAAGCTGATTATCTGAGGTATTTTGTTACAGTAATGGAAAGCTAACAGTGTGCAATAATGCTGCCTTCTCTACCATCTGAGAAACACTCAATGACTCAGTGTTACTGGCCTAAGATCAAGCCTGGAATAAAAGTCAACTTTATAAATGCAGAAATAATTCCAAGTCTTTCCATAGAGATGGGTTTTTAAAAAAATCTCTCTCATCTTCCCCATTTCAACTACTATTTTTGTTCATAAAATACTATAATTCTAACCATGTTCAAGCTAAATTTGAATTGTATGCCTCTTCAAAACGCAGGCACACAATACAAATCTAAATAAAATGCCCTCTTTGCTCCATTCTATAGCTCAGATTTAACACACGTGAGGCTGAGTCCTCTGCATTGCTCTTTGAAGAGTCACCTAGCTAATATGTTAAGCCTCACTTTTTCAAAAATCTGTTAACTGAGAGATGTTTCTAGGATTTTTTTTTTAAATAAATTACCTTATTCTTAGTTTTATCCAGTCTTTGGTGAATTTTTATTCCTAAAGAATCCTGATTCATAGATATATCTCTGAATCAGGATTAATCTGAAGAGAAAAAAAATCACAATTTTTTTCCAAAGAAAAATACTACTGCCCTCACAGAAATGGTTATTTCTTCAACTATGCACATTGAACTGAAGACAATGAAACTTGCCCCCTTCTCTAAGGTTTTCATGTGCAAACTCCCAGTGAGGGTTTGGGTACTGTGCTTTTCTTTGTATAATGGAATGGAACAGAGTGGGAAGGAAAGGGGAAAAAGAGAACAACTCAGACTTTTTATTGCCCATCATCCCATCCATTCAGGGAGTACTCATTCCTTCCCCGTAGTTTTGCCAGTCTGCCACCTTCTCCTCTCCCAGGGTGTGTCTGTATACTGTGATACAGGCTGCGAGACTCACAGGGTGACAACATTTCAAGGGTTTGCAGAAGCCGGTATTTAACATCCATCTGGGTTCCACATATTTGTATTCAAGATCCCATTATGAAAAGGAAAGGATTTCATGGTCAAGTGAAACAGAAAGGTCACACTCACCAGCAAAAGACCTAAACACCGTGCAACTGTTAGTGCTTGGAGCTGAGGCCACTGCGGGCCATGACCTCACAAGTGTAGGTAGTGTGCCAGGTGAGGGGAGAGTTCTTCCCTGACACTACATGAGTTTCCAGCCCCATGAATGGAGTTTACTAGTAATCCTTGTTATAAGAAGAATGTTAATGTGTGACAGCTTGAAGAGAAATAAAAACACTTAACAATGGCCTGTGGTTTCTTTTGCCTTTCTCCATATTCCTTGCTCTACTGAGCCTTCCTGGCAGTACTTGGCCTTTCTGGTTTCAGAACAACTTGATGAGACCTTCTCCAAGATCCAAAAAGTAGCTTGCAAGTAGTTCATGTTGGTGTATTTGTAGCTGGTCTTAAAACTCTGGTTGCACATAAGAATTACTAAGAATTACCTAAAGAGGTTTGTTTGTTTGTTGTTTGTTTCTCCAAATGCCAATGTCAAGGCATTGCTCCAAAGGATCTTATTTAGCTGCATTGGGTGGAGTCCTGACAAGAGTTTTGTTTTTGTTTTGTTTTTATTTTAATCCCCATGATTCCAATGTGCAATCAAGGTTGAGAACCTGTGATTAATAAAATAATGTTCCTTGTTAGAAGCATTTGACAAAACAAAAGCAAAAAAAAAAAAAATTATTTTACCCATCCCTTCATTACTATCCAGAGAATTGCTTTTTCATCATGTACTGCCTTGGTCAAGTACAAGATACCTACACCATAGGTTTCTCGATCCTGCTTTCAGTCCCTCATCTCCTTATTCCCAATTCCCTGCTCCTCTCCAGAGCATACCCTGCAACTGTCACAGTTCATGTGCCTACTTATAGAGTCTGTTGTTTATCTGTCTTACCCAGAAGACTGGAAGCTATGTGAAGGAGAAGATGGTTGGGAGCACTGCAATATCATCCATGCTCAGAGACTGGGTTTGGCCCCAGAAGTCAATCAGTAAAAATTTCCCTAATATTTGATGAAGAGACTAATCAAGTCCAATCCTGCACTGTGCTCACCCTTAAAGAAGGAACAGAGAATAGAAGATAAAGGCCCTGCCTACACATTCCTCTGTGTGTGTGTGTGTGTGTGTGTGTGTGTGTGTGTGTGAGAGAGAGAGAGAGAGAGAGAGAGAGAGAGTGTCTAGAGAGAGAGAGAGAGAGACTATCTGTCTCTCTTCTGGCAAAGGCAAAAAGAGGCATGTAAACAAATACCGTACCTGTACAGACTTAGCCTCCACGCCCCAGACTTGGGATATAAACCTAGGCGGAAAGTTATTACCAGGAAATGCTACAGGATTATCTCATCCATTGTTCCTTTACTCCTTAAATATAGGTTTTTACCCTGTAACACTTTCACTCTATACACAGCTAAATCTGTATTCTTTCTAGAACTTAACATATAAGTTCTTTCATAATCATGAGCATGTTTTATTTACCCTACAAACTTCAGGGTGGTGGGGAAGGGCAGTGAGTAATGAGAACTATGCAAGGAAATTAAACCTTACATTCTTGAAGCTTGGCACTTGCAGGTCATTTGTGTAGGTTTATCTTTGCTTACATGATTGATATACCAAGGTATAGAGACTTTAAAAGAAACACATTAATCAAAGATGCTTTGTAAGTCTCAAGGCAATACATTTTGCAGAAATAATGTAATTTCTACTGAATTTTATTGAACTTCTTTCATTCACTTTTTCAGGTACATCATAGCTATGCTTATTTCTAGAGCAACTGACAACCTACATCATCATATAAATAACTGTACAAAAAAACTTCCTGGTATGCCATAAACAATAACTTAAAATAGTGATCCTGTAGCAACACGGAGATTGATTAACCATAAAATAACCTCTCCATTTTCCTTGAAACCAATATTCAATTGATCACATTTCTTTGCCTTTTTTTTTTTTTTAAGCAGTCATTACTAGTCATTCCTAACTTAACCTTGTAATCTTACATGTTCCTTTTCATTTCCTCAATCCCAACCAGGAACACCTGCTCCATCTAGTAACTTCTCTGCAGTACTAATAGTCAGGGTTCTTTGCTGCTTAGGGTGACAGGAGAGTAGCTTTTGCAGCCTATCATGGCTTCCCACTGATTAGCAAGAAAGGGTGACTCCTTGTAGATAACCATCTCAGCCTCACTATTCTGTGTGCAGGATTCTACTTTTAGGGCAGTTCTCATCAGTAGCAGTAAGTTTCTAGCCTCTGTGAATCAGCACTATACCAACACAAGACAATTGTGTTTAGATGAAACCTTTAATGCAGGAAAGCAAAACCTAACAGGGAAAAAAATTAATGAATGGATGATTAAGTAAATAAATAAATAAATAAATATTTTGCGTGTCAAGGATTGTTAAACTCATGCCTCTAATCAATACACCAGACAAAAGCATCAACTGGGGGAATAACAACCCTTCCCTGCAAGCTGGGGCCCCATTATCATTGCTGTCATTTGTTTCTTTTTTAGAGCCACCTGCAGACCTATTTTCAATAGTCAACTCATAATTACATTGGTTCAGTGACACAGAGCTTCACAAATCCCCTTCAAACCTCATTAGAGTGAATTACCTACCCTTCTACCAGCACTTTGCAAAATGTACTAAAGTCAATCTGATCTCCACCCTTTAAAGGTGATAATAACCAGAGAAATATCTCCAGAAAGATGGCATAAAAAGCAAATAGAAAGTAAATTCAAATCATATCTGCCTACATGTTACCTCTTTTTATACAGAAAAAAAAATGCTTAAGAAAGTTAAATATTTAAGTTTTGGCAAAAGCTCTCAAAACAAAGGTTATGGTGTGTTTTTAATTGCTTTTTCTGTTTTTTAATTTGTAGTGAGACAATTCAGGAAAATTAAAATCTTCATACAAACAAAATATTAAGTCATCAATCAGCATTTCCTAATTAAATGCGTCTTTTAAGAACATGGAAAACCAAATTCTTAGACTCCTAAACCAGCCTGTCTTAACTAGCCCGGTGATTCCTGAGCCACTTGTGGATGAAAATCAGAAGGGGAAAAAAGTTCAATGACCTTGTAAATTAGGGACTAAAAAACTGTAATGGTGTGACAATCTGTACAGTCTCGGTGGAATTACAGAAAAACACTTGCCCGGAAATTGCTTTTTTGGAAAATTACTACGAGGTGGGGGAGAGAAGGGGACAAAAATGGGGAGGGGTGGTTGCAAATGGTAAGATACTTAACGGGAACCTCACCAATGCAAAATACAATCTCCTCTGCCCCAACTGTCAAGCAAACAACTTCCAAGCATCTTCAGATAAAAAGAAAAATAGTCTTTTTGCTCAGGCGTTAGCTGAATGTTCCAGAGTTGGGTGAATGGGGAAGACTTGTTATACACCTAGTGGTGGGTGGATTTCACCAGGCTGCAGCCTCCACACAGCTTTTCTTTGCTGCACTGCAGAGGCGCCATCTTCTCCGTCTTAATCTTCACTCTGTTCAACCCTTTTATCTGCACCCTAAAAAAAGGAGCCTGCGGACTCTCCCCACCATCCTGCGCCCTCAGGGGGTCTAAACCAGAATCCCCAGAGCTGCCAGGGAGGAGGCCGCGCCTTAATCAGACAAACGTCCCCTTTGATGCCCAGGAGGGGTGAGATCCTGCTTCCCACCACCCGCCACTGCCCTTTCCAGTCGCGCACCCCACTCTCCGGTATTTCTCCCTAAGGACTTTAGAGCCCAGCACGGAATGAAAGCACAGCGGTGATCCAAGGATGTGAAGAAGAGCGACCCCGAGGCTCCGCCGGGAGGCCCCGGCAGCGCCCCAGCCCCCTCTGGGGCAGACGCGCGGCGCTGGGAAGGGAGCTTTGGTGGCTCACAGACTACCGCGGCTCAGCCACCGCGCCCGGACGGCGAGGGCGGGGTGCCGCCGCTTTTGTTCCAGGGGACTTTCTCCCTGGCTGGGAGAAGCTTGAGGGTGCGAATGAACGCCCGGGACGTCCGGGCTTAGGGAAGGTGCTGTGGCCGCTGGTCTCCGACCCCTCCCATCTCTCGCAACTTACACAAAAGGGAGACGCGGAAATGTACAAAGTTTGCCTGCGGAAGGCGGTGCGCGACCCTGGCGCCAGCGCCAGCTAGGGTTGTTCGCAGGCTGCCACCGCCAGCGACCGCGAACAGGAACAGGGATGAAGGCGACCAAGAGGGGTGGAAGTAGGAAGAAAAGGTGAAACGCGTGGCATGGGCAGAAAGAAGCCAGGAGACCTCCAGCTTCCAGAGGGGTTCCAACTCCTCCACCCGGGGGCCCGAGAGAAAGGGAAGGGCAGCCACTGAAGGCTCCCAGACTGGATCCGGGGACTCTGCGTTTTCGGTTTTCCACACGTGCTCCCTTCCCCTTCTCCCCCATCTGGATGTCTCTCGCCTCCCTGGACCCTGATCACGAGACAGGGCTGAGTCAGGGTCTGGGATCAGCGACTCCCCCTCCCCTTATCGCCCAGAGCTGGCGGGGACCAGGGGAGCCCCGCGCCTCGCCCGCTCGGTCTCCGCTGACCAGGGCGCGCGTCCCCGGGGCAGGGCTGGGCCGGAGGCGGGGATGCGCAGGGGGCCCGCGAGCGGGGGTGGCGGGGAGAAGGGCACTCTTAGCAGCCCCCTGCTTCTCAGAATTAAAGACTTGGGGGGATCGTATCCCCACCATGCTCTCCTTCCCCCTTCCAGGGCACAGCACCCACCTCCAGCGCGCGAGCCGTCCAAGCGGCCAGCAGAAGCAGAGCCAAGCTGGGCAGCATCGCGACCCTGCGCTGGGCACCGAGTGCGCTGCTGTGCGAATGGGATCCGCCGCGCCCTTGCTGTGCTCGAGTCTCCTCCACCGTCTCTGGTGGCCCAGCGATCGCACTGGTCCGGGTGCTCTCGTCTACCGCTGCCGAGGAAACTGACGGAGCCGGAGCGCAGCGGCGGGGCTCCGAGCCCGGAGAGTCAGCTGATCCGGCCCACCCCGCTCGGCACCCGAGAGAGACCCCTAGCGGAGCCTCCGCGGAGCTGCGCCCGCTGGCACCGGGAGGGGTCCGCGCCCCCGGCGCCCACAGGTGCGGCGCCTCTGGCTCCCCACGCGCCTCCCCGACCCACCACTCACCGCCCACCAGGGCTCGGGGAACCGCAGGAGGGAGAGTCTGGGGCCAGGGGAGGGACGGTACAGGATCAGGGAAAGGTGAGTCGTAGGACGTTTGGGGCTCCAGAAAAGTCGGGAGCGCTCCCGCTCGTCCCCGTGAGCTTGAATCATGCGACCCCGCAGGCCTCTTGGGATGTCGTATATAGGGCTGCTGCTGGGGTGCGTTTTTATCCGCATTTCAGTTTTTGTCTGGGTTCGGAGAGGTGGGGCAAGCCTTTCTGGAAGAGAACAGGAGCAATCGACGCTTAAAGGAAACAGGATTTTTTTGCTTGTTGAGAAAGCAAAAACCTTGGGGGTTTTTTTCCGTCAAAAGCAGCTACGGACAACCTGGAATTTCTATCTTTAGAACGATCGAAAGGAGATAGATAGACGCGGGACCTGGGAAAGAAGCAGGCGACCCATTTTCTCCTCCTGGAAAGCAATATTTTTGTTTTTTGGAGTTTTTATGTTTTATTCTCTTATTATTTACGTGTGCGCGCTCGCGCGTTTAGAGGAGATAGGAATTGGGGGGCATATATCAGGTAGGAATGTAACATCTCAGATGGAGATAAAGTAGAAGTTATGACGGAAGAGATCTTAAGAGGTAATTCTTGTTCTATCCCGTAACTGAGGACTTCCGACCTCAAATTCTGGCCCTGTTCTTCATTGTCTGTCCTATATTACAGAAATGAACCTTATGCAAAGCCACTTAATCCTAGATAAAGAAAAACTGTACAATGCCCAGTGTCCAGTTAGTGTACAATGGTCTAGAACTGCCCGGATATACCCTTTTCTGACCTGAAGTGGTGTCTGTCACCAAGCTACAGCCCACTTGGTACTGATGGGAGAGAAAAAAAGCCAGGGAGTGCTGTGGCCCTTCTTAGGGCTTCACTGCAAATGGCCTCTTCTCTCTCCTGCTCATTGCTCCTGCTCTGTGGAGTGATGGCTCAGCCAGAGGCTGCCCACTTCTGCTCTGAGAAGTCAGCATTTACCTGCCAGCTCCAATAAATGTTGTCATCTACTCTATACATTCAGTCCTGACCTTTGGATTACTTTTTGTCCTGAATGACCTAAAATAAATAAATAAATAAATATGCATATATATGTGTGTATATATATATATATATATATATATATATATATGTATTTTTATATATTACCATATATATTTATATATATATTATGCAATATTTGTTTTCATGGTTTATGTCATTCACCTACAAAAACAAATGAAAACATTGCTATGATATTACTATGATTATTTCCACTCATAAGTCAGGAAGCCAGGGGTTGGGGACTATCCTCAAGAGTGCCAGTTTTTCATTTGAGAAACCTTGGCGCGCGCGCGCGCGACACACACACACACACACACACACACACACACACACACACACACTAAGTTGGGACTGCAGGGGAAAGACTAAGGTGAAAAAAAATTCAATTGTTGACCTTCCATACCATACTGCTTCCCAAATGCATGTACCCACCACCAGGATTCTGTTTATCTGAGGTTTGTATGAGCAAAGAAGGCATCTAAAACAGAGGAGTGTGACTTAGAGATGGGGGGAACAGGGTCAGCTACATATTTTCTCAAGTCTGGTGCCAAATGAAAACGTGGAATTTGTTGTCCCAAAATTAAAAATTTTAAGACGGTCACAGCCCAACATTAAACCAAGCATGAGAGTCTTCTGAGTGCAGGACACAGGTTGCAGGCCCATAAAGCCAGTCCCAGGAGGAAGGGAACAGTTTTTAAGAGTAGGAACTTTTAATGAGCATGAGATTTAAAAATATAGAAATGAGGTCAAGTGCTGTGGCACACACCTCTAATCTCAGCTACTTGTGAAGCTAAAGAGCACAAGTTCGAGGCCAGTCTGGGCAATGTAATGGGACCCTGTCTCAAAAATAAAAATGTCTAAAGGAGTTGAAATTAAAACCACCCTAATGACCTCATTAACTTAATTACCTCTTTAAAACTGTAGGTCAGTGATAGAGCACCCCTGATCTCAATCCCTGGTACTGAAAAAGAAAGAAAGTGAGTCTATCACTTATAAAAGTGAAAGCTCTTAGATTTAATAATTATTCTTTTCACCACTGAAATGCACCCCATCACACATTCCTGGTCAAAACAGTGCGATACATGGCATAGTTTCTGGTGACTTCTACACCTTGGCTATTCTCCTCCAAATATGTTCTGGTTCATTTGTGTCTGAAACCTAATTCTGACTTTGGTAGCTGCATCCCACTGTGAATTCCGATTGGTCACACCTGCTACCAAATCTTCCAATTCTGTCTTATGTATGGTGCTGTCGTTTTGTGTTTAGGTTGTTATCTGTGCCTCATAAGTGTCATCAAAAGTAATCATAAGTCCAAGCCAAAAGATGAGCCCTGTATTAATTTTCTAGGACTGCTATAACAAAATACCACAGAATGAATGCTGGGTAAGTTGCCTGGGAGTGGTGCTCTTGCCTGGATTCAATACCAGCACTGGAAAAAAAAAAAAAAAAAGCGAATGAGAAACAACATAGACAAGATGACATAAATAACAGCAGAAACTAGAAACTTACTTTATCATGGTTCTGGAGACTGGAAGTCCAAGATCAAGGTATCAGTAGGTTTCGTTTCTTCTGAGGCCTGGCTCTTTGATTTATGGATGGCCATTTTCTCCCTGTGACCTCAGATCTGAGGACAAATTTGCATAATATATAGATCTGTGTGTGTCTGTGTCCAAATTTCCTCTTTTAAAGGATGCCGGTTTTAGTTAATTAAGCCATGATGATGACCTCATTAACTTACTTACCTCTTTAAAGACCCTATCTCCAAACACAGTCATATTTTGAGGTTTTGGAGATGTTAGAACTGCAACGTAAGAATTTGGTCCACATTAGAGTAAATAGGACAAAAATACATGACACAAACAACTTGCCGGGGAAAGGGTTTATTTTGGTTCACGATTTCAGAGGTTTCAGTCCATGGTGAACTGGCTCCATTGCTAGGGTCCTGAGGTGAGGCAGAACATCATGGCAGAAGAGTGTGGCAGAAGGAAAATGCTCAGCTCATGGTAGCAAGAAACAGAGAAAGAAAGGGACCAGGGACAAGGTAGTCTCCAAGGGCATGCTCCCACTGACCTACTTCCTCTAGCCCTGCCCTGTCTGGGGCTTTCACCATCTCCCAGTCGTCCATTCAAATCATTAATCCAATCTTTTCCTAAAACCCCACCTCTGAACATTGTTGCACTGGGGACTATGCCTTCAAAACATGACACTTTGGAGAATATTCCAGATACAAACTGTAACACTATAAATCCAGTTACTAATCTTTGAGGATTTTTTTTTTTAACCAATGATCAATGTTCTACTGCTATTTTCAGTTGGAAGATCATTCAGCTGAACAGAAAAAAATAGAAATTGAAGAGATCTGCCTTTTCTCTATGAAGATGGCATCCTGTTCCCCATGAAGCTGGCTTACCCGTAACATGACTACCAGACTCTGAAAATAAATAAAATGGCCTTTTACATTTTTCCCTTAGAAAATGTTACCAAAGCTTAAACTTGTATTGACATTTAAAATCTGTATTAGTTTGCTAGAGCTGCCATAACAAAATGCCAGACTGGGTAGTTTTCGAGAACAGAAATTCAATTTCTCACAATTTTAGAGAAGTTCAAGATCAAAGTGCAGGCACGGTTGGACTCCTCAGAGGCCTGTCTTGCAGATGAACGACTTACTCTTTCTTTGCATAATCATGACTCCATCTTTGCATACCTGCTGTCATGGTATTTTCAAGTTTTCTTAAAGAATACTGGTCATGTTATATTAGATTGTTAGAGTCTGTAAACAAGTCAGGATGCCGCCTGGTATTTTGCCAGGGGGAGTGGTTTGTGAGGTGGTGCCAGCAAGCCATTAAGTGTGGAGATTTCTTATTGGTTGACTGCTGTATCTAGTTTATGTTAATTAGATAAGCTGTGTGGAATGTATAAATACCGCTCCTGTCCTACAATAAACGGCTCCTACTCCTGCTGTATCAATGTACACAAGTTGTTCGTCACCCCCTGGTTATTTTGCTGCAGCTGGACTTCGGCATTATATCCCACCATAATTATCTAATTTTAACTTAATTAGCTCTTTCAAGGACCTTTCTCCAAATATAGCCACGTCCTGACATACCGAGGGTTAGGGATTCCATATATGAAATTTGAGGGAATACAATTCAATCTGCAACAGAAGAACCCCTAAAATTATTCTCACACTTTAAGGTACCCTCACATCCATCCTTGGGAGTGGGTTCTTTCCAACTTTTATCCATGTCTTTTTTAAATCAGAATGCTTTTTAAATAACTGCCTCCTGGTTGAATATTTGAACTAGTTAGCCACTCCAGTGTTGGGAACTACCACACCCTCTATGGAGGTGCTACTTTGCTGGGTGTTATCTGTAATGACAGACATAGGGATGTATTTGACAGTTTCATATGCTTCTTAGAAATTGTCTTCCCTTCCTGAACCTCACCCCGATTCCTCTTTGTGATCAGAAACGGATCCTTAGTTGTATTCTCGCTTATCCCTTTCTGCCTCTAAGACAGGCCATTGTTAATTTCTTTAGCCTCTCGTAACTACCTAAGTCTGAATCATGAACATTATTCAAATCTGGGGTACAAACTCCTTTTCCTAATGATGTGCACTGTGGTTTTGCAAAGTAAGTTATATTTATTTTTTCTTTCTTTTTTAATGAGCAGACACAAGAAATGTTAAAATTAATTCCTGTAATCCCAGGAGCTCAGGAGGCTGAGGCAGGAGGATTGCATGTTTGAAGCAACCTCAGCAACTCAGCAAGGCTGTAAGCAACCTGGTAAAAGCCTGTCTCAAATAAAAAAATAAAAAGGGCTACAGATGTGGCTCAGTAGTTAAGTACCCTTGGATTCAATCCCTGGTACCAAAAAAAAAAAAAAAAAAAATTTTTAACTAATAATTATTGTTAACCTACCTCCATTTAACCATATTCATCTAATAGCTCTGCATGTAAACAGGGGATGTGACATTTTACTTACACTTTTTCTTAAGTTATTACCTCATTTATGGATCTTTGCTTCGTGGGAGTACATCCATGAAGTATTCATATATTTTCAGACAATACAATAATTTCAAAATTAATTCTTTACCATCAGTATACGAAACTACTTTAAACAGATTTCAGATCAAATAAGTCACATTTTACAAATAGGCTTAGATATTTCAGTAGTAACTCCATGGAACAACAGAATTAAATGTTTAACCAGGGATCACTACTGGCAGTTGGCTTATATAACTTGTTTGGGGAATGGTGGCAATCCCTAGGTTGTTGTAGGACTGATGTAAAAAAACATTCTTGGGTTTTATGGAATAAAAGAACAAGAGAGGAAAAAGAAAGAGGTTGTACATACCAACCTCAGAGGTGGGGAGTATGAAAATCAGTCCAGTAGCAGGAAGATGTAATGGAGCCATGTGAACATTGTGTGGATTCCCTTCCTTAGTGCACTTTGGATAACTGTGCAGTGGTATGCCAAGGTGGAAAAAGGGAAAACCTGAACATTACACATTAACTTGGGAAAGAGTTATGGAAACTCTCAGTGCCTGAGTTTTGACAAATGCTTTCCTTAGGTGTTTCGGTGATGAATTGAGAAGGCACCTAGCACAAAGTCTGGTTTGCCATAGAAACCAATTCTCTTTTCTTGAGAAAGAAACATTTCACCATGACCTTGCACTGACTTTGCCAGTGGCTGCCAGATAGTGCAGTGACTCTCAATCTGGGTGTTACCTTAGCTTAGGTGAATTCCTAAGCAAAAAAAAAAAAAAAAGAAAAAGAAAAAAAAAGAAGAGAAAAAGAAAGAAAGTATTTTGTTCATAGAAGTTCCAAATTCGTGAGTAGTTTAGTTCTGATATAAATGAGAGCAGACTCAATTTACCATCAGACTCAATTTACTTGTGTTTCAATACACTCTCTTGACTGGGAGAGAAGGGATGGAGCTAGGACTACTACACTGAGAATTAGGTAAAACCCTGACACACCCAAGGGTGTGTTCCTGGTATGTGAAAGATATGCATCCTGTTTACAAATGGCACTGTGCTGCATAAGGCTGCTTGCCAGGGGTGCTGAGAAAATTACTTTCAGCTGGACATACCGATTGGAAGACCACAACACATGGTCAAGGAGAGCCACACCTAGAGCAGCTGCAAGAAGCCCCAGCTCTCAGAATTGTTGGGCCCCGGAGCCATTGACGGCACTCAACGCTGGTGACAGACATGGAAGCCAAGGGCATGTTTTGCTCAGGGAACTAGATCTCTTTATCTCTGCACAAATTATACCTGGGGATCATCCTTCATAATTTCTTCATGGACAGAGAAGTCCTAAAGATGTTGATGAATAACTCGGTTTTCAAAATCCAAGTGGAGGTTAGAGCCAGAAAAGTGTTACCTAAGCCCAAGATAAAAGAGAAGATTATAGGCAGACATCTGAGTATTCTGGAACACATTGTGTAAATAACCAATATCCTGAATGACAAAACAAATTCACAAACCAGTCACAAGTAAACATAGCACCAGAGTCATTCAATATACAACTTTGTCCCTGAGCAAAACACCCACCTTTACTATATCCCTCAATCAACACTTTTCCTGTCTTATGTATGATTTATTCCAGCTAAAATAAATATAGCCATGGGAAATGGAAATGTTTATTATTGGGAGACCCATCAAAAATGTTTATAGGTAGGATAAAAAAAAAACCCTCATATATTCACACTTTCCTTAAACAACTTATGTTTATGTGAGAAACATATCTGGGAAGATAAAAAGGGATAATAAAGAAGTACATTAGAAAATATAATGTGGTGTAAAGTATTTGTACACATGTGTATGAGATCATCAAAGGAAAATTAGTTTACGGACCTGTAGCATTGGGAAAGGTCAATGAGGGACATCAAGAGGTCTCTTTGCTTATTTGGTTTGTGTTTTGTTTTTGCCAGGGAATTTAATAGCAACCATAAAGAAAGGAGAAAGGGCGAAAGAAGTATGTTCTAAGGAGAGACCAGGCAAAAATACCAAGAGGGTTTTCACGTTGGGAGAGGGAAGTGAAGTTAGCTGGTGGTGGTGGTGGGGGGGAGCTGTTAATGTTAAAATAGGTGAAAAATTTAGATCAGTTCCGGGAATGGTGGAAATTCCTAGGTTGGATAACTGTGGGCAGCTACTCACTGCATGTTTCAATCATGGACTTACATATTTTAACATTTTCTGGATAAGCTTTGCCAGTGGGGACTGTATTGGGAGATTTGAAGGATGAGAAAATTGGAATCAAGAAGAACAGAAAGAAGAACATGGCAGAGATTTCTGGTATAACTAGAGAGGCAATCAGCAAAAAGTTTGTTTAAAAAAATCATGGTGGAAACTACTAATAAGAAGCCCAAAGGATGACTGTGTGCAGACAGATTTCATTGACTGAATGAATACTCACTGAGTTGTGTTTTGGGGGTCAACATTCTGTGTTGCAAATGAAGTGACATAAGTTCAATCAGGCAGTAAAAGGGTGGGGATTTGTACTCAGTTCTGTCTCACCTGAACACCTCTAATTAGTATGCTGAATTACAAAGGAGGAAAAGGTGATTTTAAACTTTTTTTAAATGAAAGAAATAATAAATTCAATATTCAGTTTGTTTGTATTTAGGAATCAGAAATACATAACCACAGAAAGTAACTCGAATATGATGTATACATTATACATTTTCAAGGGAAGATGAACCATGGATGAACATTGGAAATATGCCCGTGGGCATTGTTTGTCACAACTGATGATTTATCCCCAATGAATGTGTTGAAAACTACTCAGTGGAAGTCAAATACACAACATTACAAATAAGCAAATGTGTTTTGTGCTGACTTTTAAGAACCCAATAGGTAATGGGAGATTTGAATAGGAATTGGGAAATGAATTATAAATACCCGTGTGTATTAGTTAGGATTCTCCAGAGAAACAGAAGCAATATATATATATATATATATATATATATATATATATATATATATATATATATATATAAAACCTTAGGTGTATAGATATATATGTGTGTGTGTTTGTGTGTGTGTGTGTGTGTGTGTTTGTGTATGGATTTGGCGCAGAGATTTTGGAGGCCAAATCCCACAATATGCCTTCTTCCAGCTGGAGAACCAGGAGAGCCAGGGTTATAATTCAGAATCTAAGAGCCTGAGGACTGGGGTGACTGTTGTTTGAAGTTCCAGAGTCTGGAGGCTTGAGACCCTGGAGTTCTGATGTCCAATGACAGAGAAGATGGATGTTCCAGCTCCAGGAAAAGAGAGAGAATCTGCTCTTCCTCTGCCTTTTTGTCCTATGCCCACCTTCACTGGCATAATAATGCCCACCCCATTGTTGAGGGTGGAGCTTGTGCTAATGTCTTTCAGAAGCAGCCTTACAATACACTTAGAAATAATGTTTTCCCAGCTACCTGGGCATCTTCTTAATCCAGTCAAGTTGACACATAAAATTAACCATTCTATTCTGTAAATATGATGTGAGAGAGATCTGATTTACATTTTCATATCAAGGTTATTTTCCGATGCATAGATACATTAGAATAAGAATTTTTGAGAAGTGAAAAAATAACATCCTAGCATAATTTCCAAAATCGTGTACTATGGAACCCTAATTCTGCAATATGGTACTAAGCTATTAAATGCATACGTGAAAGGAGTTCTGTAATCGAGTTTCCAAAATACAGCCAAATACATTAAACAAATGTCTTTATTTTAGAATGCTTATTACACTTTAAATGCTAAGATGTGTTTCGAATTTTAAAGATGATAGTCTTAGTATGAAGCATCCCCTCCTTTCCAGTTTGTTTTGTTAACTATGTCAACTCCTAGGACTATGGGGACACAAAGCAAGTGTTAGGGAACTCTGCGTTGGAAGCATTTTAATTGGACGCTTAGATTTTTTTTTTTTTTAGACCTGTATAGAAATAAAAGTTTTTAGTGCACATTTTTAATCAAAGCAGATGGGTTCTTTCTACTAAAAGGTGTTTGCATGCATGACCTTGAAGATAAATTAGAGGAAGAATATAGAACTACTAGGCTGACAGATATTTTAAAGTAGGGCATGGCATGCCATAAAAAGCATTTTGAAAGTTTAAAGCGGGAGTTAAATTGTGTGTTATATGGATGATAGTGGATCAGAGTCTTTGAATATTTTTTGTGCTAATGTGCCAGTATATGACCAGCTCCTTCTCAGGGAGAGAAACGAGACAGAATTCAACTCACAATGGAGACTTTTCTTTTTAAATTTTCATGTGAGGAAAAAGAGGAAGTATTGTTAAGTTTACAAAGATAAGCCCGAGGATAGGACTAGAGTTCACTGTCTTGCCTTTAATTATGCAGGGGAGAGACCCTCAGGAAGGGGCTGAGGACCCTGTGAAGAGAGGTAAAGAGTTCCAGGAGGAGAAATAAGGCAGACAGCTGTGGGATCAACCCTGAGAGGTGCTTTTTACTGAAATTTCTCATGAAGTATACATGGAAAGCAAGGGCATAGTGAGAAATACAACTCTCTGTGTCAAAAAATAAATCTGAATTTCCATGGTTTTTCTCTGTTAGTCCTTATTGAAAAATTCATTTACCACTAACAGTGTCAAGCAGCCCTGTCAGCCCTCATTATTGTGACAAAAAGAAAAATACGGAAAAGGTTTATGGAGCCAAGTCTGAAAAGGAATGTTGTCATTTCTGTTTTCCAACTGTCAGTGAAAACAGATTCTGTTATCTAAACCTCTTAGAGCCAAGGTGCAAATAATCACATTGCTCTGCTGAGTTTGTGAAGCCTGGTAAGAGGTACTGACCAACAGGCCCATTTCCTCTCTCAGGGGGAGAATAAAATAAGCAAGCAAAATGGTGGAAACACAAATCCTGTTTTTTACATAGTTCTAGAGCCCTAGCAATAACTCAGGCTTAAACAATGTGAAATATCAAATATAACATAAATTTTTTTTGACCGTAGTTTTCTGAATGTCAATGGTACCATTGCATCCTCAGTTACATAGGAGCTCCTGGAATTTTTTAAAAATTGAGTTCTATCAATATTGTTTGATGCTTTTCCTCCCAAATCTCTAAACAGCTCCCAAAGCCATAAGCAACCCGGGCCTAGAAAAGGACCCACTAACCTATTGGTCTTAGTAATCCAACACCTTGAAAACATCCAATGTGAAAGATGTATTAACCCAGTGAAGAAGCCCAGGCCAGCAGTGATGTGCAATCATTCATGGGCCCACTTGTTTCTGGAATTCGTCTTTAGTGATGAGCTTTCCGTGTGAGATTTACTCTCCACCAACCAAAGCACAGAGCAGCTTAGAGCTGTACTGCTTCTCAGAAGTGAGCAGTTGCGGTATCACATGTCCTAAAAACTCTGTGAGTAAATATTTTTTCATCCTGATTTTTCAAGCCCATCGAATTTGGATGTCTGGCTCAGAGGACTTTTTCCTCTTGTTTCTAGACTTCGGCCATAAGGAGGGATTTGATTCAGCTTGATTCTCCTTAATCTGAACATGTCAGTGCACCTCCTACAGACTCCATGTTGGCCTGGAACCTTTCTTGAATCACTGTCTTCTCGTTTCTGTGAATTGAGAAAGAATCTAGAATTAGAATGTTTAGAACTCAAGTGGGGGCTGCGGTTCTAACTGATGAGGACTTACCAGAGACCCGGAGAAGTGGCATATCTCATATTGACCACAATTATTGGCAGAGGTTGGCCTTAGTCTCTCAGATTTCCCAATCTCACTTCATCTTGTGGTGCTTCCCAAATCTGTCAATCCCATCAGACCCTAGTCATAAAAACAGTGGGGCATAAAGACCAGATGTTCGTTATAGACTAAAATCTGGCTATCTTTCTAGAATTTTGGAATTAGAACCACAAAAGCAGGTGTCATTTTGCAGTGTATTTGAGACAATCATCTGGCTGCTACTTCCTTAGTTTCTCTTGTCGGGAGCCAGTTCAGGACACAACATGTTACTGGAATGCTTTTGTTGTTAGGTTGAACTAAAATTTACCTTCTCTTCGCTTCTATCCTTAGGTTTCAATGCTGTCATGTGGGGTGACATTAAATGCAAAGAGTGACTATACTTTCACCCATGGAGCACTCCTTTAGAAGTGGAAAGGCAGTTAGCCAATATTGCCCTAGGTTTTTCTTTTCTTCTCAAAGCTGAACATCTGATTTTCTAAACTGTTTCTTATGAGATTGGTTGGTGAATCCTTCATGATGTCGATCTTTGGACATCAAAAATGATCATTCTCTGTATCCACATGTTTAATGAATGCCTACTAAGTTGAAAGACATTTTAAAAACCCCAAGCATCTAAATAAGAAAATACAGTGTGTTATGTAATGATATGAGCAATGGAGAAAATTAAACAGAGTAAGGGGAGGTAGAGAATGTGCATGGCTAGGGGCTTAGAGACTTGATATTATGTTTAGGGTGATCAGGAGAGGCCTGAAAAAGTGACCTTCAAGCAAATATAAAGGAAATAAAGGAGGGGGACTTGCAACTATTTGGGGGAGAAGATATAGAATAGGGTAGAGCTCCTGTGGTAGGAATGAATGAATCTGAACTTTTGAAAGAACAGCAAAGAAACCTTGATGCTTCAGTGGAAGAAATATGGTGGGGAGAGATGGTGGTAAAAGGAGAGGTCAGGGAGGTTGTTATGGGACAAACCGTTTCCCCCAAAGAAGATGAAATTACGACACAGACTTGTACACAGGAAGGACCAGGTTAAGACATAGAAGAAGGTGTCCAGTCACCAGGCATGGAGAGGCCCCAGAAGAAACTAACCCTGCCACACACTTGATCTTGGACTTCCAGCCTTCAGAACTATGGGAAAATAAATTTTTATTGTTTAAGCTACTAGACTGTGGTTCATTGCTATGGCAGCCCTAGCATTCTGTATAGGTATGTGTGTGTGAAGACAGACAGATAGATAAGGATGGATGGATGGATAGATAGATAGATAGAGGCCAGATAGTATAAAATCTTGAAATATATTTTGAGTAATTTGAGCAGAATGGGAGCCAGTGGAGTTTTTTGAGCAGATTAAGGGCAAGATTTGGTCTATATTTTAAAGGGCTTACTCAATCTTCTGTATTGAAAGTAGTCCATAGGGCAACAAGGAGAGAAGACTGGTAGGAGGTGATTGCAGAAATTTACACTAGGGTAGGAAGTAAGAAGAGAGGAGTTTATTATTACATTTAGAATTCATAGCCAAAAGGATGATCTGATGAATTGGAATTGTGATATGTGAAGGTGGTAAGAGTCAAGGAGTCCTAACAAACCAAGGCTTTTGGCTGTGGAAACTCAAGAATGTTTGTTCATCAAGATGGCAGACTGTAGGAACAGACTCCAGTGGAGAAGGACAAGAGTTTCGTTTGGACATGTTAAGTTTACAGTGCTTACTCATCTTTGAGTTTGAGATCTTAACTAGGCCATTTGGGATGTGTTAACTTGGAATTTAGAAGAGTGGTCAAGACAAAGATATAGATAGTCCCGAGTAAGATCATCACTTTGTGTGTAATGAGGCCAAAAAGAGAAGATGTGGGATTGAGTGCTAGTGCACTTGGAAGTTTCAAAGTGGTTAAGATGAGCAACAATGAGTAAAAGGATAAAGAAGGAGAGGGAGAGAGGGAGAGAGAGAGAACACACAAGTAACACAGGAAGGGAATGACAGAGTGGTTTCCAAGAATCTGAGTTGAGAGTGTGTTTGATGAGGAGTGAATGATTCCTAGAATAAATGCTAGAGACCCATCAAATAAGATATGGCCCCTCATCAATGATAGAGGTCACAGGTGACATTGACCAGAGCAGATTCAGGGAGTGGAAGGGACAGAAGTATGATTGAAGTGGAGTCAGGAGAGAATAGGGGAGAGAAATTTGAGCCAACAATTGTAAAAATATTCTTTTGAGGATTTTTGCTATAAAAGGGCAAAGAAATTGTATTGTATCTTAAGAGAGAACCCTAAGAGCCAGTTATTTTTTTAAGTAGAAGATAGTACCATGTAATCATAGGCAGGGGGGATGTTTCAGTAACAAAAGAATATGACATTGCAAGGAGGGGGACCATTGTTGGAACAATGTCCTGGAGTAGATCAGAAGAAATGGTACACAGATCCCTTGGTAAAGCGGGTCCTAAGAAGGCCCAGCACCCCAAACGTGCTGTGTTGGCTTTTATGTAGCCACATGCCATGTGTGTCTATTTAAGTTAAAATTGATTTAAAATGATTTCATTTCATTTTCAGTTCTTGAGTTGCACCACCATATTTCAGGTGTTGAGTGACTTGTGACTTGTTGGTGGCCACATGTGCTAGACAGCACCAACAAAGAATATGTTGATCATCAAAGAAAGTTTTATTGTATAGCCCAGAGATGAGTAATAAAGTAGGCAGACATGCCCAGACACAGATGCTGGGTGGATTTGGTGGTTGAAGGTTGTTGTGGAAGATCTTTTCTCATTTCTTCTATCTTCTCACTTAAATAGGAAGCAAGGTCATGGGCTTTGGGTCTGGAAAAGAATTTGGAGCACTGTGGTCTGTTATTTCCAAAACTACATCATTTGATTGCTACATGGCAGTGTTGGGAAGTGGGCCCTTTAAGAGGTGGTTAGGTTGCTACCAGGGATGAATGTCTTTCTCCATCACTGGATTAGTTACCCACGAGCATGATTTGTTATAAAGCAAGGCTGTCCCTTGTGTTTGGTCTTCTTGGCACTTGCCCTTCTGCTTTTTACCACGTTAGGATGCATCACAAGGCCCTCACCAGATTTGACCTCCTGATCTTAGATTTCTCAGCTTCCAGACCCATGAGCCAAAACAAACTTCTTTCCTTTATAAATGACCCATTGTTGTAACGGCAATATAAAATAAATCAACATAGTACAGAATATGTCTCTTAGGAGACAGAGATACAAGGGACAATGGGGTAAATGGTAGGATTGCTGGTCGGCTTTTAAGATTTACATCAGGTTTACGGGAGCCATACAGCATCTATATTTCCAATAAGGATGCAGTGTTGTTGGAAAGTTAGAGCTGCTCAGATGGTTTCAATCCTGGCTGCACATTGGAATCACCTGTGTGAACTATTTAAAAAGTTAAAAAGTTCTCCATAGCTAGATGATCTGTTTGAATAGTCTGGAAATGGGCATTGATCTATTTAAAGAACCCAGGATAGTTCTAACACCGCTATGTGTTTGAGAACAGCTGCATGAGAGAATGTGGAGGAAATGTGCAGAGAACTGAAAGATAAGAGAGCTTTGTACTGATGGATCACAGGCCAGACAAGGTGCAAAGAAAGAGATTCAGGAGTTGTGGAGGGATAGGAGATGGAATGAGATTGGGAGTTTTCGAGGCTGATGGTGGATGAGAGATGAGCTGGCAATTCAGGGCTTCTTTGTGACTAATGCAAACTGATAAAGAACACAGTGAGGATTGCTGTACTTGTCTAAATCCCCTCAGTTAGCAAATATAATGCAAACCACATAGGTAATTTTAAACGGCTTGATATCTGATTATAAAAGAAACAAGCAAAACTTGAATAGCGATATATTTTACATTGCAGAACATTACTTCAGCGTTTTAAATGAAACGTTTGACACTTTTTTCTTTAATCCCTAGTTGTCCAAGTTTGGTGTGCACCTTACACTTAATGCACGTCTCAATTCAGAGCAGACACATTTGAAGTGCTCAGTAGCCCTGTATGTAATGGACAGTGGGGATCTAGCTTGTGGTGGTGAGGCTATAAATGTGTGATCTCTGTGGAACATGCCTCTCACAATACAAACATACTATAATATAGTCAATCTTTAATCAGCATGATTATGTATAATTATGTTCTTATCTAACCCAGTGTAGCTTGTCCATAAAAGTATCACAAGTGTCTTAGTCATATACTCTGCTAAAGTCTGAAAATGTCACGTCAGCCACCTTTAACCTAAGAGAGGTTAATCTGGCACACATTTTCTGGGAGTCTGTGCCAGTTTCAGCTTCAAGAGGTCCCTGCTTCTTCTCTCTGTGGGTTTTCATGGTAATCCTTCAATAGTGTAGTACTCACACAGCTCCCATTTGTGTGGAGGTGATCTTTTCTGGTTTCTGACAAAGTCATTGACTTTGGAGGGTGGAAGAAGGGAATGTGAACAACCACCTGTCATGCAAGTAGTGAACCAGTTGTATGCATTTCTGTTCACCACACTAGATTTTAAGGTCCTAAATTATGACCAGAGCACAGATATGGTGCATTGGACACATACAAGCTAACCTGGGTCTATCAGTTCCCACGTAGAGACCCTCTGGGGCTTTTCTAATCCTGTAAATCCATTGTTCTTTTCCTGTAAAATGAGAATAATACAATTTGCTTGCTGGTGTTGTTCAGAGGCTTAGAGATGACATCTGCTAAGTGCTGGGCACATAATGGACATTCAATAAATGCTAGTGGGTGTGGAAACCATGGACTTGGCTTGGACAAGGACTTTCATCTGGTTCGTTTGGTTATTAGGTACAATGACAAGGAAGAGATCACAGTGGGACAGTTGGACAAACCAGGCTGAATCCCAGTGAACTTAGACATAGGCAGGGGAGAAGTGAGGCCCTGCTGGGACATCTTCAGCAAATGCCTGATGTTCTTGTTTGTCTTACTGGAGGATTCTGATGGGCTTCCTTTGGTCTGAAATGTTCTGGCCTTTCTCTGCCTCATCTCTCAAATTTATCAAGACATAATTCACATATTGTATGATTTGCTCATTTAAAGTGTGAAACTTATTAATTTTTAATATAGTCACAGATATGTGTAATTATCAACACAGTCAATTTTAGAACATTTTCATCACCTCAGAGAGGAAACCCTTCTGAGTCTCCGTGCCCCGAGTCCTAATCAACTACTGAGCTACTTTCTATGTCTATAGATGTTCATGTTCTGGACATTTCCTATAAGTGAACTTATCCAATGTGTAGTCTTTGGTACTGGCTTCTCTCACTCAGCTCAATGTTTTCAAGGTTCATCTGTGTTACAGCATGTGTCAGTACATCTTCCCTTTTCGTGGCCAAATACTATTCCATTGTGTGATGGAGCACGTTTGCTTATCCATGCACCAGTGTAGGAGGGTTTGCATTGTTTCTACCTTGATTATTAGGAATGATGCTGTTGTAAACACTTGTGCACAAGTTTTTGTGTGGACTTTAAAAAAATTCTCTCGAGTATGTGCCTAGGAGTGGAAATATTAGTTTTCAGCCTTCAAAAGATAAAAAGTTAGTGGTTTTAGTGATTCTTGCCTCATGTCCCTCAAACACTTTCCTATGGGAATTCTGCTTTTGCACTGTATGTCCATTAAAAGTGGCTGAGGGCTGGGGCTGGGGCTCGGTGGCAGAGTACTCGCCTAGCATGTGTGAGGCACTAGTTAGACACATAAAACAGTGCCACATATAACTAAATAAAAAATAAAGGTTCATCAACAACTAAAAAATTTTTAAAAAATGACTGAGAATTTACTGCATATTGGGTGCTATTCTAGGTCCTGGCTAGTTCGGGGCATATTGGGTTCCTGTTTCTCCTGGGCCAAGATGGAGTCTGATAGCAGCATAACTACTAATACTTGAAGCAGATATAATTGTACGCTACCTTGTGGGATAATATGTTACTGAACAAGATGTTCTCAACTCATCTTGGGAATAGATCTCAAGATCATGAAGAAAGACACCTAAAAAGGGAATTGAGTAGAGAGAGGCTGGCGTAAGGGGCCTTTCCAGACACAGGAAAAGTATAAGCAGAGACTTAGTTTGGATTATTAATAACGTAGCACAAGTAGTTTAGTGTGAGTGGATCATAAAACTTTCAGGGTAAAGAACCTTCAAAGAAGGTGAAATATAACTCCTTAACATATAGCCTATCAATGAGCCTTATAATAGTACCCCAAATATAGCCAAGTCTTGAGCATATTAAATTATATATAATGGATATATGTCATAGATTATATTCCAGATTAAACAGATGGAAGTGAAGAATTTAAAAAAGAAAAGAAAGCAGAAGGATTTCAAGCTGACTGGAAACTGAGCATCAAAGAAACCAACCCACTAATGCCACAGCCTGGAGAAGAAAATTCCTACCCCAAGTTCAAGTCTGCACTTATCTTTCTTTAACTCCACCCTCCATGATTCATAAAAGAAACATACCTTCTATCTAACCTCAACTCCTCCCAAATAGTTGTTTTGGAATGTTCAAAGTGCTCATCAAATGGTGATAGTTCAGAATGTTCTGAGCCTACATAGCTATCCAATAGGACACCTTCCTTCTTGGATTCTGTGCTTCCGATGTATGCCTGTGGATTTGGGCTATTTCCAGGTCTTTAAAATGTTAGAGATCTAGCATTTTATTCTTGCATTTGTGCCTCCAGTGGTCACCAACTCTCCTCTTCTTCTTTTTTTTTTTTTTCTTTTTGTGGTACCAGGGATTGAACTCAGGGGCACTCAACCACTGAGCCACATGCCCAGCTCTTTTTTTGTATTTTATTTAGAGACAGGATCTCACTGAGTTGCTTAGCACCTCGCTAAATTGCTGAAGCTGGCTTTGAACTTGAGATCCTCCTGCCTCCCCCTCCCAAGCAGCTGGGATTACAGGCTTGTGCCACCATGCCCGGCCCTCCCCTTTTCTTTTTGAAAGCTAGATATCTTTATCTTTGATCTGCATTTTTTCCTTCAACTCATGGCAGCTACATAGAAGCAAATGGGGGGTGGGGATATTCCAAGAACACAGCACCCCTCTGTGTTTTTTTATTGTTGGTTGGCAGTGTGGGGGCTCTAACCCAGGCTCTCACTCATGCTGGACAAATGTTCTACCATTGAGCCACACTCACAGAGCACAGGAGCCTTCAACTTGGGTGTCTAACTGCCTCCAGAGCCTTTACTCCCACTCACTGCTCTCATACCCGTGAATTAGCAAGAAGACCAAGGGCTGTGGTCATGCCTGCTGTCCCTAAAGGTCCCTGGCTCAGTCATAATGAAAGAACAAGGTGAAAAGAAATGGCTGTGTCTGTGATTCCATTCGATTGCAGAGATGTCTTGCTTCTCGAGTACTTGTCCCCATGAAGGAGCGACAAGCTACAGAAAGAGATGTGGTGGAACCTTCTGGAAGCTAAACATAAAGGACATAAAAAATTTAAAAAGGTCGGATTTAAATTAAGTATCTAAACATTCATATCCTCAAGTTACTCTAAGATCATGCCATAGGGTATTCTCCATTACAAAGTTCCCAAGGCCAGTAATGAAGGGAGACCTTACTCCAGTGAAAGTGAAATTTCCACCAGTACTGGTAATTTGGCTCTTAAGTTATAAAGTATGGAAGCTGACCAAATTACCACCATTTGTGACATAAAAATTTGAAAGTTGCATTATCCACTGAAACTTACACAGTGGCTATTGTTGATAGAATGTCATTTCCAGAATTGAATTCATGGGATAGGGCTGCATTTAGAATTTAAGTTTCTATTATATGCACCAGTTAAAACATTGTGTTTTTTCTTCATAATTCTTTACTTGCTGTCAATTACAGGCTACCAAATTACTGGATTTTATTACTTTAAGTAATGTTTTATGTAATGATAACATGTGTGTATGAAAAAAAAACTATCATTAATCTATAGGAAGTTCTACTTTTCTTTTGATATATATATATATATATATATATATATATATATATATATATATATAATCAGGTTTAATTTTGTATATATATATAATCAGGTTTAATTTAGTTTAATTTAATTTAATTTAATATATAATCAGGTTTAATTATATATATATATATATATATATATATATATATATATATATATATATAGACCCACAATCAACCCATTCTATTGGGCTTGTGTACCCACCTTGTGGCTGCTATGTGAGCTGCAAAACCCCCACTACCCCGTTCCTGGAGAGTTGTTTGCAATAGATGGGGGACACCTCACCAGATATATCCCCAACCAGAGGCAGCACACATCAATTGATTGGTATGAAAATCCTGCTTCTTTTCTCAAGATGGGGCAATTTTTGTGGTTTCTCTCATTCCAAGATTTCCTGTGAGATCAGGCTAAGACTACATTTCAACTAAAACCACATCTTTGCTTCACTTTTTCTACCCCCTCCTGCTTCCCTAACTTCCTTACAGGTTTCTTCTGAGGCATTCCTTCAATAAGTCACTTATTACATAAGAATCCCTCTTAGACTCAGCCTCTAGAATATTCCAACTGAGACTATTGTGAAAACACCCCTTTGTTCCTTAGTCCATTCTCCGATGCTATAACAGAATATTTGAGACTGGGTAATTTATAATGAACAGAATTTTTTTTTTTTTTTTTAGTTTTCGGTGGACACAATATCTTTATTTTATTTTTATGTGGTGCTGAGGATTGAACTGAGCACCCCGCGCATGCCAGGGGAGCGTGTTACCGCTTGAGCCACACCCCCAGCCCATGAACAGAAATTTATTAGCTCATGACTCTGGAGGCTGAGAAGTCCAAGGAAGGTACTGTCCCTTGGCCAGGCCCTTTGTGCTTTGCCATCCCCATGGATAAAGATAAAAGGAGACAATAACTACAGAATAAGATAAGGTCAAACAACTCACTTTTATAACAACCCATTTCTGCAATAATGACATTAATCACCTTATCACCCCTTAACAGTTCTAACTTTTAATAGAATGGCAATTACATTTCATCATGAGTTTTGGAGGGACCATCCTAACCAAAGCAGTTCCAAGTGGGATAAATACTAAAAAATGTTAAAATAAAATGATACAAATTATTAAAAATGATATGAAAAGGCACCCATTTATAAAATAATAAAGGATATGCACTTAAGTACATAGAAATATCACAGATGTTTGGAAACATTGGCATTTAGTGACAAATAATGTTAAAATTGTACACTATTTTGTTGTTTAAGTAAAGAAGCATAGGAAGTCAAAGGTTAGCTGTTGATGCCTCCCGCCAAGAACAAATGTGTACGTCCATGAACTTGTATTTAATGGCGATGACCTTGTTGGCTACATCCTGTTTGACATTTACAGAAAAATGTGTGATAATGGGATTGATGAATTCATTAGCATTAAGAATGAATGTGCGAAAACAGAGAATCTGTTTTCACGTTTTATTAAGTGTGAACGAAAATCTGTCGGTTGGGAGGGAACAAAGATTACAAATGTTTCAAAGTGGATTCCCAAGTGGGGAGGAAAATTAAACAATCCTATATTACTCAAAAAGGTCAAAGGATGGAAGGAACGTCTCACAGGTGGCATTGCGCTCATGTGGTCAGCAGGACAGAGGAGATGACATTACCATCATGTGGTCAGCAGGACAGAGGAGATGACCAGGACAGAGGAGAAGCCCAAAACTGGAGGATGAGCCTCAAGGGAAGTGCCAAGTGCTGAGTCAGACACTGGACAAGGAGTTCTCTTGTGATTTTTTTCAAAAGAAAAAAAACTAGATTTTTGAGATTGAGGTTCATTGATTGACTGATTCAGCCAATTGAGACAGCGTCTCTTATGTGCTGAGTGTGTGCCCACCGCTGTGGTTACAGACAGGCAAAGGCAGAGATGAGCCCCCAAGCTGTGTGCTGGGTTGTATTGTTTCTGGCTTTATTTTCTGTGATTTTTGCACATCCTTTCTGGGTTTTATAGGCTCAGTCTTCATTTATATGGTCTCCTAGGGATTTCAAACGTTTAGAGATGACTAAGTCTTTCCTGATCGCCTTAACATCTTCAGTTAATGTATATTCCAGAATTGTCACTAGGAAGAAAATGGATGTTTCCTTTTCCCCAGATAAAATACACAACGGCACAGTTTTGGTAATTTCATGTGGATATTCTAAATTAAATATTCTCTATATTCATTGTTTTCTCTGAAAAATGAAAATGCTACTTAGACCTTTGTGAGTCCTTGGCTGAGTGTTAGTATCTAAGTGGTAAAATTCAAGATTCTCAAGCCCAAGAACTCCCACGTGTGAGAAATTAGGATTCCTTATGTCTTGTGAGAGAGTTCAGCATCTTGATTTATTTCTCCTTGTCAATCCCCAACCTACCAGTATTTCAGTAACCATGGTGACCAGTAATCGTGCATACCTGTTCATTATACCTGACTTCTCTCATCTTGGAGGATTTTATTTTAATAAATTGAATGTGTTATTAGTATATATAGTTTGCTAAGTACAACAGTTAGGGTACCTGTTCTCTATTTAGAGAACAGGAATTTGTTCTATTGTATTAATATGGCTTGTCACATTTTGATGAATGTTTTGACTATAATCTGAGATGAATTGATAGAAATACAATTCCCAAGTACTTTACAGAAAATTATTTATAATGTTTCTTTCATCTTTTAATGAAAGAATGTTGTTTTCTTGTGACTGTAAGGATTTTTTATCTTTCTGTTTAAATAGAAATATATAATGAAATTTAGACATTGGGAACCAACTACTTCAAATTTCTGTGTCTTTCCTTTTATAAAGGCCACAGTTTCTGAGAAGCTCTTTCACATTACTCTACCTTAATTTAGCATGCCAACAGATTTTTTTTATATAAGTCCTCTTTATCACTGAAATTTTAAACTATGTTTATTGCCTGTGTCAACTTTTTTTTGGGGGGGGTGGGGGGAGGTACTGGAAATTGAACTAGGGGTGCCTAACCTCTGAGCCATTTTTATATTTTATTTAGAGACAGGGTCTTACTGAGTTGCTTAGCACCTTTCTAAGTTGCTGAGGCTGGCTTTGAACTCACGATCCTCCTACTTGAGCCGCTGGGATTACAGGCATGTGCCACCACACCTGGCCTGCCTGTGTCAACTTAAAGCCTATAGAGATTCTTGGTATTTGAGTTGTTGGATTTTTCAAAGACCATTTGTATCAAGTGGACTTGTAATACAGAGGCTACAAGAAAAGTACTATTTTTTCCAGTGTTACCAAAGAATGGTTCATTTTTCTACACTCTATTTCTGACAAAGTTAACTTATAAGGAATGAATGAAATTACTTAGCAGACTTCTCTTCATTTCAGTGCATTCTTAAAAGCTTATATTCTGCAAATAATTCACATAACTAAACAATGAGCATAAATTATATACATTGAGATATATTAAAAATTCAGATAATCATTACCCAATTCATAGATCACTTCCTCTAAATCAATACTTTTATCTTAAGTTGTTTATTTCTAGAAAAAGCCTTAATAGGTACAATAATAATAATTTAAATTAACAAATGTATGTTCTGAAGAAATTCTACATTTTATAGATTCCATTTATGGCTTCTATAATACATACTTTTCAATGTTTCCTATAAATAGCTTGGTGTCCTATAAAAAGCTGAATTTTTAACATGATTTATCTTATTAGTGTTGATCCTCAGGTGTGCATGTCAAAAGACATACAGATGATTGGAGTTTAGCAGACTCTTATCACTCTCACTGAAGAATTTTCTAAGCAGGTACAAAAATTAGAGCCATGAATTAAAACAACACAGAGATAATATGTGCACAGAGTAGATAATTTCCATGCTATTTTGTAGAAAGTTTCCTCATATCTAATATGAGATATTGACAGTTTTTTAACAGTTTTATGAGGTCTTACGATAAGCAAACAATTATGGGTTTGTTTGAGCCAAGGCAGGGAGCTGCTTCTCTGGAACTCCTGGGTCGATAAAGCCCAGATCATGCTGATGACCTGTCCTAGCTCAAAGCCTTAGGATCAAACAGCCTCTTGGAGATGGGTGTAACCTGCCAAATAGCAACAACCCATTTACTGCAAGACCCCTGCCACACAAGCACAGAAATAAGACTCCTCCCACTCTGAAACCTTATCCCTGCTCTTGATGTACTCCCCTTAAATACAGAATTGGGGCCTTTTTCCATTTTTTCAGTTCTAGTTCTTATCAGGGCTGGAAGACCCATCAGAGGCCCAGCTTTTTAAACCTAATCTTTGGCTTTGCCTTATTTCTTACTGATTATTTTAGACTTTTCATTTTCCCAGGCAGCTCACACCTCCTGAGCAGGAACCTGCTCTGTCAGGTGCTGGTCACCCTGTCATAAAATAAAACAAAACAAACCAAAGAAACTATGCCAGGTAGTATGAAAAACTGAAAGGGTCATTGACAATTTAATTAAGATAATAACTTGATTGTAAATGAACCAAAAAAAACTGGTTCAATGGAGCATGGGGAATTGTCAAGATTGGTATTTTCATCTTATATAAGTGGAAACAGATAAACGGAGGTTAAATGTTTATATCCAAAGACACAGTTAGATGATGGCAGATCCAGTCCCAGCTGTCCTCCAGTCTTCTTTCCACTGTACAACCCTGCCTTTCAGGAACAGAAGGACATGAGCCAGTTAACTGTGATTGCTTAAGAAAAACCATTTGAAAAACTGGTGACCTGCAATCACATATGGACTGGAGTAGCATTAGTATCACAGGAGTACGTGGAGGAGGAAACACCATTCTGGAACATGCTTCCCAGCTTTGGCAAGCTGGGTGACAATCTGCAACTTCATTTTTACCAGTTCTCAGTCACTGGAATAATGCCACCAGTGAAATTTTATTATTAAATCAAATACATATATTATTTAAATGTATGCATGTTTAAAGTTCATTCCACAAAGTTTCTTCAGGAATGAAATACTCTCCTTCTTCCTCTTGACCCGAGGGGGGACTAGCTTGTTTTATAGTCATATTTGTATGAAGACATCCAGAGATACCAAAGCAAGGAGTTGAAAAGATATGATTTTGCTGTTCTATGAAGCTAAATAGAACTGCAGTCTATTGAATGATTTCCCAAACTTCTGTTTGGGTGCAGGTTAGGGAATGGATGATAACAAATTTAATTTGTTCAATTATATTTGTTATTTATCTCTTATGATAAGTTAATCCATTTGCTTGACTCTAAGCTCATATAGGCTTCAATATAATACATCACTTAAGGTGTGGGGTCTCTTACAAGTTACATATGTTTGTTTTATTTTATGAGAATTTCATATATTTAGGCATGGGGATGTAGCTTGGTGGTAGAATATTTGCCCCAACATGTGTGAGGCCTTGGGTCTGACCCCCAGCACTGCAAAACAAACAAGCCAACAAACATTTTCCCATTCCTTCATTAGTATACACCAAATAGCAACTGTACACATTTTTTGAAATAATGGTAAGATTTACAGGAAGTTGGAAGAAAAGTACAAAGAAACTTTGCTCCCCTTCATCCATTTGAAAGCAGATTGTTAATAAGATACCCCATGACCCCAGAATAATTCATTCAATTACAAATCAAGACACCCTAGGAAATCAAGATAGCTAAAGCACAGCCATTGAAATCAGGAAATTAACACTGATATATTACTACCGTTAAGTTTCATCAGTGTCTCAATTATGTCCTTTATAGTAGAAGGATCCATTTAGAATCATGTGCTGCTTGCTTTTAGTCTCCCATGTCATACTCTCTGTAGGCTTATAAAAGTCCTTAATTTTTCCTTGAATTTCCTAAATCTGACACTAATTTAATCTCATGATTAAATGCATGCATCTTTGGCAGGGACATCACAGAATTGATGCTGCTTTCTTCTCATTTTATTCTGCCTGTAGCTCACGATTGTGACTTGTCCAATTACCAACTTTGATAACTGGGTTAAGGTGGTACTTGCCAGATTTCTTCACACTCAAGAGTACTCTTTCTCCTCAGTAAATAATTAGTATTTCATAATGGGGGTACTTTAAAGCTATGCAAATATCTCAGTCCTCCTCAAATATGTTACTCATTTATTTATGTCTTTATAGACTTGTGGTCTACTATTGTATTTAATGAATTAACATCCACTATCATCAGTATTTATTTTAATGCTCAAATTGTTGCTGTAAGAACCACTTAGATTGCTTCTATATCATCTTTTGATATGTCTTCATTTTTCTTTGAACATTTTCAGACTTTCTGGAACAACAAAACTTTCTAGGATCATTTTGTACTTTCTCCACTCTATCCTAGAATTGATCATTTCTCTAAGGAGTCCTATTTCCTTTTAGAGAGAGTAGTGTTTAGAAGCTGAGGTTTGGGTGTTAAATGTGCTTATTGCTATTGGAGTGTCAATGCTCCGGTACTGCTTGGAGGACCAAAACTAAGGAGTGTGATAATATGCACTTTTACATTCGTATATTTGTTTTTATGAATACCTATGTTTGAAATCCAAGAATTAATACTGATTTCTCTGCTTTCAACCCAACACCATGGACTTCATTCTTTTTTTCTTCACTTGTTGCCTTTTTCTCCAATAGTGAGAAATGCAGCTCCATTGGTACAGAATATGCATTTTTATTTCACCATTCCCATCCACTGTATGTAATCAATTTTCCATTGCCTCTCCATTTCTGCTCTGCTTGGATGATCTCTCATGCTGCTTGAGATCTGATTCCTTGAGCTGGACCACTTTCTAGGTTCTGAAGTTCTTTTCTAGGTAGCCTCCTCACAGGGATGTAAAAAGTCATTTCTCTCAGTTTCTGACCACCTGAGCTGGGCCATTTAGCTCCCCCATGTCGCCGGTGCTGCTGGTGTGTTTACTTACTGACTTGCTTGTTGGGATTATGATTAAGTAGGTTAGGAAGGAAGTGGAGGGAGTGAGAACAACAACCTATTAGATTTAAAAATCAAATGCCAAACTTCAAAAATATTTATGTATGATATATGTTTACCATATGACATATGCAATTCATGAGTAATATAAAAAATGTGTAAACACATACACACACATATAAAATATATTCTTGTGCTTGGAATGAAAGGCTGGGCTTCATGAACTTCTAAAATGTTTAAAAAATTCAATAGAGCATTATTGAAAGAAAGGAATGGGGTATATTTATGGATTTTTCTTTCTTTCTTCTCTCTCTCTCTCTTTTTTTTTTTTTGTTAAGAGTTTATAAAGACTGCCGGATGAAAAACAAGTGTCACCTGGCACCTCCAAGAAAATATTATTTAGAGGTCTTAACACTGATGTTACCAAAAGTTCAGTCCCTTGCAATCTCAAAATGGAGAACCATGTTGTAGTAGCAAACAAATGAAAAATGAACCAGCAAAATTATTGTTAAATAAACCTGTCGGGCCTTAAAATTTTGTCTTTGGTTGACAGAAATAACCATCATGGAAGAAAGTTGTGATTGACAGCTTAAAAGTGGTGGGAGAGAGCAATTAATTGATACAATTTCAATCATGTGAGACAATTCCCTGATAATAAATCCCCCCCCCCCCGCCCGCTCTCATTTGTTCTTTGTTTCTGGAGAACCCTGACTAATGCACACAGCAGTCAGTATCATCATTCAGAAGTGGGTGTCATGGTCTATTCAGGTGGAGCCACAGGGGGTGTTGTTAGGACTTCAGGGCTAACATCCTACCATCTCATGTCACAGGCCAACCATCACCTCTTTCCTGAGCACCAACATGTCTTTAAGATTTGCTGTAGTCTGTTGGTTGCATGCAGAATGTCCTCATATGATAAACCCTGATAGGGCTCACAGAATTTTTGCAGTCCAGTTTTTGCAAAATTTTTTGTCAAGTTCTCACAGTTTTTTACTTTATGGATCATTGACTTACTGGATCAGAATGAGTCCTTTAAGGTTGTCATGTTCTATAAGATTGCTGCGGTTCCCTTGTGTACTCAATGAAACCATCTTTCCTAGAGTCTAGACACCTGAGAGCTGATCAGGGTCTGTCTCTTCCAGATGAGCTGCTGTCATTCCTTGTTTCTGTTCAGTCCTGAGGAGATACCTCAGTTTTTTTTTTTTTTCCACCTTGAGTATCACTGCTGAAAAGTGTGCTTCCCCTTCACTTTGTGGAGTGCTTAAAGTGATTTGTAAGGCATTTTTCATGGAAAGGTTAATACTTATGGGACAAATGGTGTATCATTGAGCTTGGAACTGCAAGACCTAGATTTAAATGCTGTCACAGCCACTCACTAGCAGTGAGTGGGCTCTGTTTCCTCATTTGTAAAACAGGGTATTACTAGTGTAATAGTAATAGTCATCCTCAGCTTAAAAAAATTAAGTTAAAAGTCATTTTGATACTTGAAAGTACTATTAACATGTAAGGGGCACTGTTGTTGCTTTGTAAAAACTCATTTCTCTAAATGTAAGAAAAAATTCAGATGAAAGCAAAGTAATAAATAAAATTATCCTAAGAAATGTTGAGATAATTTTGATCTAGCAAAAGTAAATTTGTTTTCAGATTTAATGAATACATATATTTTTACTCTTTTAATATAAAAAAAGAAAGTAAAAATAAGTTCCAAAACATTTTGCAGACTTTAATTACAAACTGGGTGTGGTGGCACATGTCTGTAATCTCAGCTACTTTAGAGGTTGAGGCAGAAGGATTTCATGTTTGAGGCCAGCCTGTCTCACTGAGGGCAACTTATTGAGACCCTGTGTCAGAATGAAAATTTTAAAAGGGCCAGTGTGCAACTGAGTGCTTGCCTAACATGTGCTAGGCACTAGATTCAATTTCCCAGTACTGAAAAAAAATTAATTTTAGGAAGTCTTTGCTTAGCTTTAAAAGCGAATTTCGGGGCTGGAAGTATAACTGTGATAAAATACTTATCTAGTATGCATGAGGCTCTGTGTTCAAACCACAGAACTGAATAAAAAAATTAAAAACAAAAGGAAGTTTAATTTTAAGGACAATATGCCTATTTATTCCCCAAATCATCCCTAGGCAGTAACAGTCTTCAGTGTCTATTACTTTAAGGAAAGGTATTAAGTCTAATTCAGAATGAATGAACAGATGCTCCAAATCAGCAGGTTTCTAGTCTGAGAACAATGAAAATAAGAAATGATGATTTTGAGACTCCATGAGACTAAATCAGATATGACCAAAAAATAGGCTAATTATTGTAACTCTGAGCCAATATTAATTTAAGAATGTGTTAAGTTCTCCATCCTGGGAGATCTGTGGTGGCCTCAGCAGATTGAAAAAAAAAAACTTTATTTTCTCATAAACAAACTGCTTTATTAGAGGAAGAAGCATTTGACTGACATCATTCTAAATAATTAAAACAATTAAACATTATTTTTAATTTTTATTTCCGTTTCCTTTTTATTTTTAGTTGAAAATGGACATAATACCTTTATTTTTAAAATTTTTTTTTAATGTGGTACTGAGGATCAAAGCCAGTGCCTCACATGTGCTAGATAAGCACTCTAACACTGTGCTATAACCCCAGCCCCAAACATTTATTTATTTATTTTGTGGGTACTAGGGATTGAACTCAGGGGCACTAGACCACTAAGCCACATCCCCAGCTTTATTTTGTATTTTATTTAGAGACAGGGTCTCACTGAGTTGCTTAGCACCTTGCTTTTGCTGAGGCTGGCTTTGAATTCTTGTTCCTCTTGCCTCAGTCTTCTGAGCCGCTGGGATTATAGGTGTGTGTCCCCATTCCTAGCCAATATTTATTTATTTATTTTTAATGTTTTATTTATTTATAGTTGTAGTTGGACACAATACCTTTATTTTATTTATTTATTTTTTTTAATGTGGTACTGAAGATCAAACCCAAGGCCTCGCACGTGCTAGGTGAGCGCTCTACCGCTGAGCCCCCAGTCCCAACATTTATTTTTTTTAAAAGTGGTTTTTGTTTAGAATTGAGATGTTTTTACATAATGGTTTTGATTTAGTGTTTGATATTTATTTGTTTTGGGGAGTTATTTGGTACTGAAATTGAACCCAAGACCTCACACATGCTATACATGTGCTCTGCCACTGAACTACAACCCCAGCCCTAAAGCTGAAGATTTTAAAAAGTATATATTTGTAGTAAATATTTTCCTAGGTTCTGTTATCAATTATCAATTTTCCTTGAAACAGTTGCACATTATGATATTTAAAATCTTGTGTCTTAGAATTGGAAATTAGTACTGATCTTTCAATTTAAAAACTCCTATTGAAGGAATTTTGGAATTCTAGCAAAGAATTTTTCTTATTATAACAGTGCTTCTTGACTTATGATGGGGGTTGCATTCCAATAAACCCACTGAAGTTGAAAATATTGTAAATTAAAAAATGCATTTAACATCCTGCTAAACCCACTGTAAAGACAAAAACTTCAGTCAAGCCATCTTTCTTCCTCAATAGATTCTATGAACACAAAACTTACCAAGAATGTTGGCACTCACATTGAAAACCTGGCACAGATCTCTCCCTAGGTACATGTAAGGTTGCCCTGTATTCGGGTTTTAGCTTTCTGCAGTTTCATGACTAGTTTATTGAAATCATACAGGTAATCAGATAACAAAATGCTAACCAGGGTGTAGATACCACATAGAAAGTGATTTTGAAATTGGGGGGAAGGGTTAATAAAATGTTTCTCTTCCAGGGAACATCTTAGACGGCCTTGCTCATGAGACTGACATCTCTTCCAGTCATCAAGAGCAATGTCTTCATTTGTTTCCCTGAAGGCAGGACCTGGGACCTGGGAGCCCAGGCAGTATACTTGGGAAGCAGGAGTGAAGGAGTTAAGGACCACGACACTAAATGGGAGAAATGGTGAATTATTGAGCTAGCTGCCTTGCTAGACAGCCAAGATTCAATTCTTTCAGACTCTGTATTAGTTCATTGTCTGTTGCCAATAACTGAATCTCACATACTGGGTAACCTTATAAAGAAAAGTGGATTGCTTTGGCTCAGAGTTCTGGAAGCCTGGGACCAAGGAGCTGCATCTGGTGATTGCTTTCTTGCTGTCCCAGAGCAGCACGGCACCACACACAGCAAGACACAGGGAGGATGTGCACCTTCTGGATCCTTCTCTTTCCTTTTAAAGTCACCAGGATTTCATCATGGGGTCTCTACCCTCATAACTTCATCTAATTCTAAAGGTCCTTCCAAAGGTCCTGCTTGTAGACACCATATTTGGATGAAGTTCCACCTTCTTAACACCTCACCAAATGGATTAAATCTCAACACAGGAATGCCTGGGGTACACACTTAAGGTATATCCAAATGGTAGCAGAGATTTTTAAAGGAAGTTTGTGGAATTCCCCTCAGAGGTATTTTGGGGAATAACAGGGAGGATGGGTCAGCCATGCACTAATTCCTGTCTCTTGTTGTTTGGGAACATTTCTTGAGACATTTTGCACCATGGACTATTCTAAACTGTGCCTGGTCCAGGCAGATTTAGGCTAAATTTCTTTGAGCAATTCTACGAGCAAGTCCAGTTTGAGAGATGCTACAACAGTTTATGGTGGGATGCTGGGTACTTGTGCAAAAGTGTCCTTCATAGTGGTGCTGAAATCCAGTTGGTCAAAGGGTGTGGCTGAATTCTACAAGTTTGTCTGCTGGGAAGAAAAGAAGGCAAATGTCCATTTACTTATTTATATTTACTTTTCTCGGTGCTGGAGATTTTCAGTGCAATGAAATCCATTCTTTTGCAATGGAATTTAAGGAATGCTGTAGCTATAGGGTCACTCTTTATAGAGTGGTGCATGAGGTCAGAATATGCTAGCCCAGAATATGCCTCTTTGGCATAAAGATTACTGTGAGTTGGTTACTGTGATGAACTACAGATTCAGTAGAAGTTCTGGAAATAGATAAGTAACCATTTTGTCAGGAAAATTTGCATCTATAAAAGAAATTGCTATTTGTGAGAATGTTCCCTCTTTGTACCAAGAGAAGGGTTACTCCAGACTCCTATCAATGAAGAAGGGTCTGTCTTAGATCTGCCTGACAAATCTGACCCTATTTTTCTGCGCTTTCCTGGTTACCTCCTTATTTTTGGTTTCTCCTGTACCCTTTTTTCTTTCTTCCATCAGACAATGAATTAATTCAAAGTCATCTCTTACAGATTTACTTATTTTTCTGGGTGTCTGTCATATGTATTATGTGGCTTACATATTGTTTAACTTCTGTGTGAGTCAGGTACTATGGTGTAATCCCTTCTACTTGGGATGCTGAGACAGGAAGATTGCAAGTTAGAGACCAGCCTGGGCAACACAGTGAGATCCCGTGTAAGAAACAAAACAAAACAAACAAACAAAAAAAAACAAACAAAAAAACCACAAAAATTTCTGTGTGTGTATGTGTGTGTGTGTTTTCTTATTTGTTTGTCTTTTGATATAGGGTTCCTTCCTAAGAATTATAAAAGACAGAAATTATTTTTCTTCCCTTAAAGTTCAAAATCAAGAGTTTGAAGAATTTCTCCAATTACCAAGAAGAGAGAATGCTGTGATTCTCATGATTAATTTGAGCATCTAAATTGATACATTTTCTTAATGTCTACAGTCTAACATGTTATTTTGGTTTGAAGGAGGCAGTTTTTGGAAACACAATGCCATATGTTCCAATCCGAAGTTCATTAAGCAATGACTGATCCGTAATTTGATGTTCCAGATGGACCTACCCTTAGGAAGTGAAAGTCCTGTGCAAATGGCCATTTTTCAGAGAAAGCTCCCAATATATGACATAGCATATTGGAGTTCAGGTTTGAGGCAACCTCTTGGAGAGTTATTATTATGTATCAAGTTTTTATCCCAGAGAAAACCTAAGAGTTATAAATTGAGGGGTTATAAGAGTAATAATTCATTTGAGATTTTGAATAACCATCAACAATTATCTAATCCCCAACCCTCATTTTGTACACGCCAATAGATATTGGTAACTTACCTGATATGCGGGCTGATAGCCTGGGACTACTTGGATTAGAATTGAGCTCAATATTCTGCAGTGTCATCATAGAAAATATGCATTTGTCAATTTGCATAATCAATATTTCACTTTTGTAACATTCAGGATTGCTGTTTAAGTACACAATGATACACTTCCTGACCTTTAGAATTTTAAATCATTGGGCTTAGTGGAATTCCCCCAGACACCTTTAAAAACTTGTGGAAAGGCATATGAAAGCAGACATTCGAGTGTTTTGAATACTAAAAATTCAAAACCAGTACAGATAAATGACAAACATCATTTTAAAAGAATACCTTCAGAGCTGGGTGAAACTTCTCTTTCCCTTGTCTGGAACCTTTCTTCCTGAAGTGAAGAACTTCTTGGGGAAAGGAGAAGAACAGGTAAGCACCTTCACGTCTTGTCCCCTCAAGAACCTAAATGCCCCATATTTATTCATATGGATCATACATAACTCCCTACTGAACTTCTGAACTCAAGGAAGCACGTGGTGTGGGGTTCAGACAGCTGGGCCCATTTCATGTCATGGAATTTCTGCAACAAGTAACACATCAGCTCTTGAAGTAAAATTTCCTAAAGTTGTGTTGTGACTTTGGTTGCTGGACACATTTTTCCACTGTTGCCTCCTATTTGCTACGAACCCTAGGCCAGTGTCTCCCTAAAACAGCCAAGGGTGTTTCCCACTCTCCCTGGGAAAGAACCAAAACCTGATTCTCTTTTTCTCTCTCTTTCTTTCTTTCTTTTTTTTTTTTTTTTGTTGTTGCTGGGGATCAAATCCAGGGCCTCACACGTGTTAGGAAGACACTCTACCACTGAGCTACATCCCTAGATCTTCTTTTCTTTTCTACATTTCTTATTCATCACTCAGAGTCTTGAAATCATCCTTCCCATGTATGACAAATGAAGAATCGATCCAAGCTCACGGGATGACAGAGACTATCTTCAGATCCCCTGGATCTCCTGGGGTCAAAGGTTTAACTCTGTAGTGGTAGATGATACCAGGGGCCAAGGAGAACTTTCACTGTGGTCAGAGCAGCAGTAAGGAGCTTGGAAAGTTCATTCTGCCTTTCCCTTGAAAAGAAAATATCAGTAGTTAGCAGTGTCCCTTGGACTCATCCTTTCTGCTATGGATGCCCTTTTCTGGCTACAGGAACTTGAGGGAAATGAATAATGAGAGATCCCAGACAGAGAGGATGGGGAAGCACTGGAGATTGATGTAGGCTGCTTGCTGGAAAGGTTAACAGAAACTAGAGGGCATGATTTATTGCAGTAATCAGAATGTAAATGCTTATGTGTGTTTTATGTTTCAATTTTAATTATTATGTTCAGAATTAATGTTCATATTCCATATTTATTGAATGAAAAACAACACTAAAGGCTAAAGAAGTACTGTAGCTAATGCTTACTAACAAACACTGTTGAAAATTCCTAAAATATTCAAAGGGAATTAGAATAATATAATGCCTCCATGTACCATCTAATCCTGCTCCAGTAATTATATAATTATCATATCACAGCCAATTTTATGTGAACTGTACTATTCTCTATCCTTCTTGAAATTGTTTTGAAGCAAAGCATAATATTTAGTCTTCAATACTTTAAAAAATTTTTTTGATACTGAGGATTGAACCCAGGGACACTTAACTTCTGAGCTATATCCCCAGCCCTTTTTTGTATTTTACTTAGATACAGGGTCTCACTGAGTTGCTCCGTGCCTCACTAAGTTGTTGAACTTGCACTCCTCCTGCTTCAGCCTCCCAAGCTGCGAAGATTACAGGTGTACACCACTCTTTAATACTTTTTGATAGGGGTTTTTAAAAACTAACTTTAATAAAATTGTTATGCCAAAAAGTTACTAATTCTTTGCCCAATCTATGTTCAAATTTTACTGATTCATTCATAACTGGTGCCAGGATGGGTTTGTTTGAATCTAGGCTGTGTCTTTTAAGCCTGTGATCATTCTTAACTCTCTCTTTGTCTTCTTTTCTTGTGGTGTTGGGGATTAGAACCCAAGTCCTTATGCATGCAAGGCAAGCACTCTACCAACTGAGCTGTATCCCCAGCCCCTCTCTTTGCCATTTCATTCTTGTGGATGAACAGTCTTGTTTTAAAGTTTTGTCATTCAAGTTTGTACATCCGTGTTTCCACTGTTGGTTGATTAGCAGCATGATTCTGTGGCAAGAAAGTCACACTATTAAATGTTCTCCCTTGCTGCTTTTCTACCATCCTATGAGGAAAGAATTTTTTTTTTAATCCCATGTGTATCCCTGGATTATCAGTAGATTGATTGTGATAATCTTTTCATCTGAGCTTTCCTTATTTTCTGTTAGTCCTTCCTTAGCTGCACTTTTGTTTTCTGTGGTCTCAGTTTCTTGCTGTTAGTCAACTTTCCATCACTATAATACAGTTCCTCAGATGATTAGGTTATATTGGCTCACTGTTTTGGAGATTTCAGCCCATGATCATGTGGTCTCATTACTGTTGTCTTGTGAGCAGATAATACATCACTGGTGGAGCACATGGTAGAGTAAAATACTACATGGCAAAGATGCAAAACAGAAGAGGAAGGGGCTGGGGTCTCACAAGCCACTTGAGGGCGCACCTCCAATGACCTAAAGACCTTCCAGCACCTCTCACCAATTGAAGTCCTACCATCTCCCAATAGAGTCACCCAGTGGACGAAACCTGGGATTTGGGGGAACATTCTAGATACTAACAATAGCATTCTTCCCCTGGTTTTCAAGAGTTCTTGTCAATTTCAGAATGCAAAATGTGTTCATTCCATCTCCAGAGTCCCAAAGTCTTAACTCTTCCAGCATTGTTCAAAACTCTAGTTTGGAGGGGAAGGGACTGACCTCAAGGAGTCCCAAGGAAGCAGGTCTGGCTACTTTTCTGAGCAACCAATTAAAAAAAAAAAGTATTGGTAATGTAGAAAAAGAACTTAATATTTGGTATAGACATACTGGGAAGACAAGGGACTGGAGTCCTCAGTTCTGTCTCCAGAAGTACTGACCTGCGCATCAGGTTTAAATAGAGGAAGAATTGGGGGAGGGGCAAGAGGTAGTTACAATTAAGTAGTCTTGGTCAAACTGTGGTCTGGCTGATGATTACTCAGGACTGGTTCTGTGAGGTCCTAGAGAAGTTGTTATCGTTGTGGCAATTCTCGTAATGAGATGATTGATCCTGCTTAGGAAGCCATAGCGTAGGTTCCCATTATGGGGCTGTTGCTCCTACTTGGGAGTAGGGGGCAGTATCATCATGGAGTGATCTGCTGGCAAGACTTGATCTTCGTTGAAGTTTTCATGCAACGACTGGAGACATCTAGGCACTGCTCTGGGGGTCTGGAACAAGACATTGTAAGAGCTGGATGTTGATAATCTGTTGATCATTATGTCTCTGCAAATTTTGAGATTACCTTAGTCACTCCTACCTTGGCACCTTCAGTCTTGGGGGAAGGAGAGAAGTTAGGGCTACATATGGTGCTGAGCAGGAATCTGACCTTAAGGTAATAAAGGAGACAGGTAAAAAATATGGACAGAGATGCCAGGCTTTTTATCCTGCTTTTAGATACCTATTGGGCAACTGCAGCCTAAGTGAACCAAAGTCTCCTTTAAGACTCAAGGCAAATTCTGCTGTGGGTCCTTGTAAAAGTAGATAAGAAAGTTTTATTTTTTATTTTTTATTTTTTTTTTTTTTGAGAATTTTTTAATATTTATTTTTTAGTTCTCGGCGGACACAACATCTTTGTTGGTATGTGGTGCTGAGGATCGAACCCGGGCCGCACGCATGCCAGGCGAGCGCGCTACCGCTTGAGCCACATCCCCAGCCCAAGAAAGTTTTATACTTAAAAAATTCAGTGGTAGGATAGGAATAGGGTAAGTATTCCCATTCCAAAATGGAAGATATGGGAATAAAAAGGTGGGATCAAACCAAAGCAAGATCAAAACCCAGCAGTGTAGATATTAAAACCTGAATCCCCATGTCTGGCATTCAGGATTTGCAGGGGCAGGATGTGGATCCCCAAGGGCTTGGGAAGATTACCCCATAGACCTGCCTCCTTCTTAGGCAGGTTTTACACACTGCCTGCATTTTACCCCTGCTGGCATTCCATATTGTTCACTGTCCACCATCCTGAGGTCTCTGTGCAGCTTTGACTCCCCCTAGCTGCTCCATGCATTGTCTTGTCATGGGCTACTGACCCTATAGCACACGGCCTGATTTCCAGGACTCTGACCCTATAGCACACGGCCTGACTTCCAGGACTTTCCTTTGAATCTCTGTAGAAACCTCCATGAATCCCTAACTCTTGCATTCTGCATGCCTGCAAAACTAGTATCATGGAGAAGATACCAAGGCTGGCTTCCAGTATGAGTTATACCTGGACCCACTTTAACCCTGGCTGCAGTGGCCTCTGAGTGCCTTGGTGACTAAACACAAGGAAACAAGTCCTAGGTAAATAATTTCCTAGGAAGTTTTGGGCATGCAGGGCATCTAGGGGCTGTCTTCTGAAATGTTTCTGACCTGGAAACTCTTTGGGACAAATTTTCATTTCTATAACTTTAAGGCTTTGGTGACTGGGATGACTTTGCAGATTCCTGATATGTCCTTGAAGTTTTTTGTTGTTGTTGTTTAATATATATACAAAGTTATTTTTTGAAGACTTTTTCTTTCCACATGTTTTTTATTGATGCATTCTAGTTGTACATAATGATGGGGTTTATTGTTGCATATTCATACATGCACACAATATAACAATATAATTTGGAAAATATCATTCCCCAGAACTCTTCCCTCCCTTCCTACCCCCACCCCCACCTACTGGTTTCTTTCCTCTACTGATTGCTCTTTGATTTTCATGAGAGTCCCACACTCCCCTGTAATCCCATCTCTTTCTCTCTCTCTCTCTCTCTCTCTCTGGCTTCCACATATGAGAGGAAACATACGACTCTTGAGCTTCTGAGTTTGACTTATTTCATTTAACATCTATTTTCCTGCAAATGGTATAATTTTATTTTTCTTTATGGCTGAGTAAAATTCCTTGGGCATAAATGCTACTTTTTCTTTATCCATTCATCTGTTGATGGTGCGGCACCTAGGCTGATTCCATAGTTTGGCTATTGTGATATGTGCTGCTATAAACATGGGTATGCATGTATCATTAGAGTATGATGCCTTTAATTCTTTAGGATAAATACTGAGGAGTAGTTTAGTGGGGTCCTATGGTGGTTCTATGTTTAGTCTTTTGAGGACTTCCATATTGATTTCCACAGTGGTTGTACTAACTTAGAATCCCACCAAGAATATAAAATTGTTGTTTTTTTCCATATTCTTTATAGCATTTATTATTATTTGTATTCTTTTTTATTATTCTTTTATTTATTATTCTTGATGATTGTTGGATATACTTTCTATTGTCCCAAAGCAATCTTTTTAATTGGTACTAGCATCCACATCCTTCTTAGTCAAATCTTTATGTGTGCTTTTTGGCCAAGTTGCATATTTCAAAAATATTTTCACTCTACTTCTTTATGTCCCTGATTCGCAATATAAAACTGATTAAAAGCAACCATTAATATCTATGGTACTGCCTGAGTGCTTTGCTACCTTGAAATCTCTGCCAGATAAACTGGCCCATTACCTCTAAGCTTGGCTTCCCACAAAGTATCAGGTCCTGGACAAAATGCACTCAAATTCTTTGCCATGGCAAAATAACTGGCCTCTAGTCTAATTGCCAACAGAGTCCTCATTTACATGTGAGACTATCAGTCTAGTCTTTACTGCCCACATTTCTGTTAGTATTCTGATCTTCTGAACCTCCACCATAATCCCCATTACGTTCCACTTATAGAATTCTAGGCTTTCTGTAGCCCACTCCTCCAAACTTCCAAATTCCTTCAGATCGATTTCAAAGGCTTCTCCATTATCAGTTATATAGTCATGAGCCAAGACCACCCCACTTCTTGGCACCACATTTCTCTATGAGTCATCTTTTGGTCACCATAACAAAATACCTGAGATAATAATAAGGAAAAAAAGTTGATTGTAGTTTACAGTTTGGGAGGTTTCAGTCTAAAACTGGATTGGTCTACATTGTTGATTTGGGTCTGTGATGAGGCAGCACATCACTGTGGAAGCTCACGATGAAGCAAACTGGTCACTTCATGGCCAGGACACAAAAGATGAAGAGGAAAGGACCAGGGTCCCATAGGCCCCTTTGAGGTCATGTCCCCAATGACTTAAAGACTCTCACGAGACCCCACCTTTCACTACCTCTCAAGAGTGCCTCCCTAGGGACCAAGATTTTAACATATGAGCCATTGGGGGACATTCAAGATCCAAATTATAGCAGCTGCAGCCAACCATGATCTTAAAATATCAATTAGAAAATTCCAGAAATCAACAATTCATAAGTTTTAAAAGCAACACCATTCGGAGCTGTGTGATGAAATATTATACCATTCTGCTCTGTCCTTCCTGGGGTATGAATGATCCTTTTACCCAGTGTCTCCATGCTGTGTATACTACCTGCCTGTTAGTCTCTTTTATAGCCATCTAGATTATCACATCAACTGTTGAGGCATCAGAGTATCTGTGTTTAAGAAACCGTTGTTCTACTTAATGTTCATCCCAAAGCACAAGAGAAGTGATGCTAGCAATTCCTATACACCAAATAGAAGTCATAAAGCACTTCATTTACGTGAAAAGGTGAAAGTTATCAACTCAATAAAGAAAGAAAAAAACACAACTGTATGCTGAGGACATTGAGGTAAATGGTAAGCACCAGTCTTATATCCTTGAGATGGTGAAGAAGGAAAAAGACATTCATTCCAGTTCTGCTGTCACAGCCTAAACTGCAAAATTATAGCCACAGGGTGTGATAAGTGCTTGGTCATTCACCTCACTTCATCTCATCCTGTAGGCATTGTATCATCTCACATTATCACAGGAAGAAGGGGAAATTCAGTACAGCAAGATATTGAGATTAAATAGAGTGCACATTCATATAACTTTTATTACATTATTATAATTGTTGTATTTTATGGTTACATATTATTATAAATTATTCACTGTGCCTAATTTATAGTTAAACTTCATCAAAGGTATGTATTTACAGAGAAGGTGCAGTGTTTGTAGGATTTGGTACCATCTACGGTTTCAAACAATCACTGGGGGTCTTGGAAATTCTCTCCCATAATAAAGGGGGATTTCTGTATTTTGGCTTACAATTATTAGTCAAAATAGGTAGTAACCCTCTTGTTTTGTGCCTAAGAAAGAAGGACCATAAATAAACAAAGCATTTTTCCACTGCTTTGATGTGGGAAGTGTGCGGGTTCTGGGTGTGTGGGGGGCACTGGTCTTGGGTTTGAAACCTGGTGACACTTGCTGCCTGTGTCCTTTGGGCAAGGGCTTAACTGTTCACACAGTCGGTTTCCTCTACCCTCCAGTCATTGTGATTGTATTAGCTACTCAGCGTGGTGTTGGTGGGGTGAAATGAGGTGACACTTTAAAATTCTTAGCTCAGTGCCACCCACACTGCAAGCGCTCGGTGAATGGGAGCTGTAATGATTGTTGTTGAGCTCCAGTCTCAGTCGTTTTTGTGTGTGTATTTTGATTTTTTTACGCTTTTCATATAGATTTAGATTTAAAGAATAATTTGAACAGAGTTACAGAGTTTCATACACCCACTCCTTCTCTACCTCTCAATTCCTCTCCCCCATTTCTCCTATTAATAACAACTTGCATTGGTATATGTTTGTTACAATTAATGAAGCAATATCAATACATTATTATTAACCGTAGCCCATTAATTACATTAGTGCTCATTCTTTGTATTACATTGTTCTATGGGTTTTGACAAATGCATAATGACAGGTACCCTCTGAAAGGGTTCAGGATATGCCATCCCAAAATTAGTTATCTTGGCATAAGGATCATTTTGAGCTGAAGCCAATTTAGAAGCAGCAGATTCAGGAAGAATTCTCTCCTCCCCTTTCTGCCTAAAAGCAGGGCATAAATTTCCACTTGTACAGGTGTTTCTCTCTCCTAAACTAAGAAGACGGAATGATTCTTAATTCTTCTAGAGGAGGGGACTTGAGTCTGCAAACGCATCTCCCTAAAGAACACTTATCTGCCACACATTTCCTAGTCACCTTCTCACAATCTGCCACCCTTAGGAACCTGATTCCCCTTTCCATTGGTCTAGTTGCTTCTCCGCCATTTGTTAAAGTGGTATATTTATTTATTTATTTATTTATTTTTATTTTTTAAAGAGAGAGTGAGAGAGGAGAGAGAGAATTTTTAATATTTATTTTTTAGTTCTCGGCAGACACAACATCTTTGTTTGTATGTGGTGCTGAGGATCGAACCCGGGCCCCACGCATGCCAGGTGAGCGCGCTACCGCTTGAGCCACATCCCCAGCCCCCTAAAGTGGTATATTTAAGTCCTGGGTCTTTTACAGGAGTCTTCTTGAAATTGTCCCTCACTACCCCCTCACTTTGGCCCTTCCACCGCTCCCTAGTCCTTTGGATGAACAGAAGCCCCTTAGCCTTAGATTTACAAACCCCAGTGGCCTTTGCAACACCTCACCTTAATGGCTAGCCACATAGTCCCTTGCAATGTTGTGGGAAAGCCCTGCGCCCCACCTGACCAAGCCCCTGCTCAGGGGGCCTCACTGCCTCTTTTCTCTCCGCATAAAAGCTCTTTGTGTCCCACACTCAAGGTAGGGCTTTGAGGAGCTGGTCGCTCTGTCTTCTTCAGGGTCAGCTCTGAATAAACCTACTTCCTTCCCACCAACTCCTGACCACCAAAGTTTGGTCACTTTAAGCAATGGGCAGCTTGGACATTTGATTCAGGTAACATAACCATACCTTTGAATTTTCACTTGTTTTCCATGAAACTCCTTCTCAGTTAAAACTAAAAATATACTTTCTATGCCACCTTTTCTGTTAATCTGCCTTTTGTCAGTTTAATTATCAGGTTCTGACCGCAGAATGAAAGAGCTAGGGGGAAATTTTCTTCTCCTATACTATCATTACCGTTTCATATGGAACAAATTCACCACCTAAAAAGCCCCTGTGCACATGTTTATCCCCCCTCCAGCTTCTTTTGATCCTTTCAAATCCATGGAAATCATTGGTCTTTTTTGTTATCTCTATAGTTTTTCTTTTCAAAATATCATATGGTTGTAATCATATAGTAGGTAGTCATTTTAGATTGGCTTCATCTAAGTGGTGATATGCCTTAAAGTTTCATTGATCTATCTATCTATCTATCTATCTATCTATCTATCTATCTATCTATCCATCTGTCAGTCTTGCAATGCTGGGGATCAAACCCAGGATGCACATGGTGGCCAAGTACACCACCACTGAGCTATATCCCCAACCCAAGTTTTATTTTCTTAAAAATGCATTAGATTCAGTAGCTAAGCTATGGAACCAACCTAGGTGCCCTTCAACAAATAAATGGATAAAGAAAATGTTGTGTATATACACAATGGTCTATTACTCAGCCATATGAAGATGAAATTATGGCATTTGCCAGTAAATGGATGAAACTGGAGAATATCATGCTAAATGAAAGAAGCCAATACAAAAAAAAACTAAAGGTTGAATGTTCTCTCTGATATGTGGATGCTAACACAAAATAAAGGAATGGGAGGGAAGAATAGAAGTTCCCTGGATTAGACAAAAGGGATGGGAAGGGATGGGGGATGGGAATAGGAAAGACAATAGAATGAATCAGACATAACTTTCCTATATTCATATATGAATACACAACCAGTGAAACTACACATTCTGTTCAACCACAAGAATGGGATCCTAATTAGAATAAGTTATATTCCCTGTATATGTCAAAACCCACTCTACTGTCATGTATAAAAAGAACAAATAAAACAAGTGCATGTGATTTATGGTTCATGAGAAGGCTTACACAGGGCATGTTCTATGTGAAGACATAAAATATGCTTTTGATATTTGTCTGCTTCCTTGACACAATACAGGGCAGTTTGAGTGACTTTCCCTCCAGCATGGAGCAGAGGGTAGGAAGGGAAAAAATGCCAGAATCCTGGTTCTTCTGTGTGTAAGCGCATTGCTTGGTGTTACAGTTCATAGGTGTGTGAGTGCAGTGCAGTGGCTCCTACAGGTGATCCATAAACTGGCTGTAGCCTGAGAATACAGATTGTTTCATCCCTGTGAGGTTCTAATTCTGTAGGATTGGAGTAAGACCCAGGAATCTGTATTTTAATGGGATCTCCTGATAATATCTACACAGAGCCATTTTCAGGCAGTAAAATGACCACTGGCGTTGGTGTCAAGAAAATTTGGCTTCAAGTCTTCAGTCTCCATTAAAGCACGAAAGATTTCTTTAGCTTCTTCCATGTGCCAGACTAAGGTTCTAAATTGATAACAAGGGTGAGCTACCTTAATGAACCTACACTGGAGAAAAGCAGATGTTAATCAAAGATTCACACAAATAAACCTTATTCATCAACTGTGTTTGTTATTAGGAAAGAAAATATACTGTGCTGTGAGAGAGTGTTAACTGAGAGTCTGATTTGGTCTGGAGTGAGGTCAGTGGCTCACTACTCCCTGGGAAAATGACCTTGAACTCAGATGTTATTTTCGTGAAATGAAGGCAGAATGTCTACCACCAGGGCACACAAGGTCCATATGGCATGGAATCCAGAAGAGAGGGATGAGGCTGTGGAATTAAACTACTTAATATCTGCCTTTCTGCTGAAGAACATGAAGGAGCTTTTCCTACTCAATTTCACTGAAATTTCTCCCAAGTCTCTAAACATGTTTAATAATCCTTCCAATTATAATTTTCAAAACCCAAACAGTTAGGTTGTTAATAGGCCTCTCTTGCAAAGTGTTAGAATTTCAGTTGTTTATGAGTGATTCTTATGACCTTCTGTATGTTTGTGTTCATTTACTGGAAGAGAGGTGCAGAAGGGAAAATATTTGATTCTGTGTCACAGCTGCTTAAGAATTGGACAGTACTTGAGCTTTTGTCAAGTGATTCTGTTTGCACCCTTGTTTCATCTTTACCCAAGACTTGTTAGAAGCGTTTTTGCTACAGTTTGGATGTGTCCCCCAGAGTTCATATACTAGGAACTCAATTCCTATACAGCAGTGTTAACTGGTGGGACTTTTAAAGCCGCTACCCTCAGAGTGGGTTCATGATAAAAGGATGAATTGCCCTTCCTTCCCATTCTCTCTCCCTGTTTCCCCCACCCTTCTCTTGCTCTCACTCTGCTCTTTCTTCCTTATGCTTTCTTTCTTGTCCTTTCCCCTTCCACCATGGGATGATGCAGCAAGAAGGTTCTTACCCAACTGAGCTCCTTGACCTTAGACTTCCCAGCCTCCAGAATTGTAAGAAATACATGTCTCTTCTTTTTGAATGACCCAGTCCCAGGTATTCTATCATAGCAGCATGAAACAGACTACATTATTATCACATGTGTTGTACATATGCAGAAGCAAAAGCTCAGAGCCCCTCTGCATTAACACCATGAGGGACTGAGAGCAATGGTTGGCTGCAAGGGAACAATGGATAGCAGGTAAGACAATTTTATTATTACTATTGTGTTAGTTTAGAGCTCCAGATATTTTCTCAGGGATAGACGGTATACAATTCAGATATACCAGCTTCCCAGGACCTCCTTGATGCTGGGCACAAGGGTCTACAGAGGACTCTAATTCTTTTCTGACTCTCCCAAAAGGATACAATGTCTCTTCAGAAACCTGTAGCTTAGCCCAAAGTAGAGACTTTCAATGCAAATGAATTATCCTAAACGTTATGATATTAAGAATTCGAATTTAACTTAATCCCGTTTAAACTGGGACCTCTTTTCTTCTGATAGAAGTCTTTTTCAAAATGAATTCTATTTCTATTCTCTACATTAGGAAATAATTAAGGTAATTGCTGCTGAAATTAGATCATATGATAAGCCCATATTGAAACAAGTATAAATAAGGCTTATGCTATGCATTGGGTATAGTAGATAACAATGTAGAATTAAAAGTACTTATTTTAGGATTTACCAGACTGCTTCTCTCCCTCTCCAATGCCTTTACTTATATTTTAGTAGAGTGCCTACAATTCTCACTTTTAGAGTCATTCCTTGGAATTTGTAAGGCCTTGGATATAAAAAGCCCCTGTTAAAATAACATGCTATCCAAGAAAAGTAACCCATTAACATCCATTAAAGCTTAAATGTTAATTAAAGTAGTGAAGTTTGAAAGTTATAGCTGAGCGATTTATTTACGAAGAAGCTAAAGGCTTCTAGATAGGCCTGAATCCAAGGGCAGAACTAAAAGTTCAAATAATTCTAATGATGCAAAAATGCCAATAAATTACTTGATCTGTCCCTGCTCTTCATTATCTTTATTCTAAACTGCTACTATTTCATGATATATTTAAGTGTCGATCATAATGGATTCTGTGAGATTATCAGGAAGTTCTAGAGTATATTGAATCTCTGCCTCCTTTTAGAGTTTTAGAGAAACCATTTTGCTCTGCTTTCCCCTGAGAATTTTGCTTGACTGTGTGTCTGTTCTTGATGACTATAGTAGTTAGTCTCAGGTTGGAGCTGTGTACTGAACATTGTCTTGGAATCTCACATTTTACCAGCAGTTTTTTTTTTGTATATGATGTTTATCTTTGCTTTTGGTTATATTTTTAATTCTTAATATGTTATCTTGAAATGTCATTTAAAAATTAAAATGGAATCTAGATTTTGTCATGTTGAATTCCAAGTTCTATGAATTGGCTAAATCTTTCTGTGACCTTGTTCAATTGTCAACAAAGGCAGTGGATTACTGATTAATTAAGTTTGTATTGTCTCTAACAGAAAAGTGGAAACAGGAATGTCCTTGAGTTTCCACAATACCTGACAACGTTGTTTTAACTTTATTCATGAGATTTAGTTGCAATGTTTGGGACTTAAGACAAAATATGTCTCTCTTAGTTCTATTGATCCCAAATACAATATTAACTGACTAGTTCATTTTAATTTATAGTATTAAAATCTTGGCACTGTGATCATGTTAGGATCCTGACCAGATCAGAAATGTATGGAATACATTTTGATGGGAAAATAGAAATCCTCAGCATGGGAAAGAGGGTCTGGCACTTTGGCTCAATCCTGCAACTGATGATCCTGGATAGCTGAGAAGCTTTCTGTATACCAGAAATGCTAATGATATAGGAAATATGATACTAAGAATTCTCCTAGTTCACAGCTTTATTTTGACAATAACCCTGTATAGGTAAAAAGAAGCACATTCTTATATGCAAAACTTCAAAGGTTTTTCTTATAAAGCCTGGTGTCATGAAGGCATGTCCTTGGGACTTGTCGTGTATGCATTTCATTTCGTTTTGGGGATGTTAGGGCAGACAGAAATCCTTGGGGATGTGTCCAACCAGACAATTGGAAATAAGGTGTAACTTTGAGCCTGCATCTGAGCTGGAATATTATTGGTAGAACTTCCTATTGTAGATAAAACAATAGCCACTCCGGCAGCCAAAGACTTCCTAAACCCTTCTGACCACCACAGGTGGCATAATTTCCTATTGTTCTCAAATACTGATATATTCTAGAGACATTTAATTTTTATGAAGTTTCCTAAGATAAATGTGCTGAGGATCTGAGTATACTTCTAGTTGTTGCATTGGAACGTAATTTGATACAATAAATTTCTAGGCGGTTCTTTGACATCTGGGTAGTGGAATTGGGCAAGTAGATTTGTGCCTATGTATTTTGCTGTAAGTTCATATTTTTATGTTATTTACATTTTGCCTTATTTAATAAATGTTCTAGGTACTATCCTTGTACTTTAATAATTATAATCAAATTCTAATTCCTGTTATTATCTAAGTTTAGTAGGAAAGTAGGATTGGGCTTTGGATTTAGATGAATGTTGGTCTGGTTGGATTATCTTGCACATGTTATTGAACTTCTCTGAATATCTTCTTTTATAACTAAAAAAAGAGTACAGTAGTATATGATATAGAACATCAGCTTAATACGGTGACTGGATCATACCAAATGTTGAAGAAAATAGTGTCCTGTGTTCTGCTAGAAAAAGAGCAAGTTGGCATTTTGTAGCTGTGTATGATCAGATGCATTTGTTTTTCAGTTGGGAATATTTCATGAATCATTTTTATGTTCTCAGTCTTACAATTTTTCCTTTTCATAATGCAGCCATCTCTCTCTATGGAAATCCTGAAGCACAATACCAACCGTGCTGTGTCGGTAATTTTGTCCAGAGCCTGCTGACAGTGATCGCTTCAGCAGTAGCATTTACTTTTTTGCCTTAAAAATTGTCTCCCAAAAGTTGTCTACAAAGCATGAGCATTATTCTTAGTCCTGCCACTGCTTCTATGCGACAGAGTCATCAGTGATAGGTACTTTTCAGTTTGGCTGAGGTCTGTTTCTCTACTTTGCTCAAAAGGTACCACTGACCTTTTAATTGGCTGGGTTGCAGATGACTGAGCTGGCATAAATGAGGGCCATTCAGAAAATAAATCTTCCCTCTTTCTGTCCAGTCTGTCATCAAGAGTCGGAAAAAAATTCCACTGAAAGTTCATAAATCTTCCATCTTCCTTCCCAGAGGGATGTGAGAGAACGGCTCTTCTGCCGTTATGGATGACAGCACTCGTGCATGTGTGCGTAAGGTTTTCAATGTTAACATTTTCTGCTGACATCATGAGCGGCCGGCAAGAGTTGGCTTCCTGCAGGCAGGAGTGGAATTAGACATTTGGACTGGTCAAGGACAGCATGGATATATCTGGGGTATGTAAATTATCCAAGCTCCGCAAATGAGCTAAAGATAACTTACATTTTCCAGAATGAAACCCCACAGGAACAGGAGGCTCGAAGGGCCTGAGAACAACTCAGAAAGCCTGAAGGGAGAGGGAAGAATTTAAATCATGGAATTCATCATCTTATTCCAGGTGTTTAAGCATGTCCAAAAGCATAGATAAAGAAGTTGAGCTTCTCAGAGGAGTAAATACAGTTTGCACTGAATTCACAACCCTCTTAACCCTCACCACTCACATCCCCACTTTAGGGTTAAGCTCAGGGTGTTTAGGTCTCAGGTTCTTCTCCCCTTAAGCCGTTAGAGAAAGTATGTTTCAGGGATCTCCACTAGTTAGGAGGTGAGATCAGGACCCTAGGCCCCAGGATCGTAGAAATCTCTAGATGAGTAAAATAAAACTTGGCAAACTTTGGTAGGATCCTTAAGCAAAGATTGGGAAATTCTTTTCCTATTTGGTTAAAAGAGTTTCTGGATTCCAGTAGATTAGGGTAGCTACATAGCTGATGTGCATCAGCCTGGAACAGAGTTTGCTCTTTGGGGTTACAGCAGATGAAAAGGCTGAACATTCACATCCTGAAATTCTGTCTGACTTGTTATATCAGCAGGACAACATGAAGTGGGCTTCACCTGAAAAGTAAGACAGGCAGCCTGTGAATTGCTCCTTATGTCCTACATGAATAATTACAAGGGACTTAGATAGCAGTTCGAAATCATGACATCCAAATGTGAACTATTTGAGATTTTTTAATTTTATTTTTAAAATATCAAGTTGGAGGGAAGATGGTGCCTTCATCCCAGATTTTTTTTTTTGTGTGTGTGTGTGCCTATCCTTTTTCTCTCCCCCATGCCTTCTTGTCATGTTCACAACCCTTTTAACCCCCACCACTCACATCCCCACTGGGTTAAGTTTGGGTGTTTAGGTCTCAGGTTCATCTCCCCTTAAGGCACATCACTCACATGAATATTGTGAGCTGACTCAGCAGCAATAAAATTACTTTTGAAATTTCAAGACCATGGCTCTTCATGAAGCAACTCTGGGAAAAATAAAGATGTTTTCATGACAGTCCGGGGACATGTGGTGGAGGCAGTAGCATCTTGGCTGAAAGCGCCAGAGAGGAACTCGTTGGGCTGGGGAGGTGAGTGAGGTGACCTCTGATGGAGAAAGCAATTCTGCAAACCGTTCCTTGATGACTAAGTAGTCACTCAGATGGCTCTCTTGAGTTCCTTTCAGATTTGTGAGATAGATACAAACAAGATTTAAATTCAATAGCTTAGGGCTGGGGTTGTGGCTCAGTGGTAGAACACTTGCCTAGCACATGTGAGGCACTGGGTTTGATCCTCAGCACCACATAAAAATAAATAAACAAAATAAAGGTATCGTGTCCATCTACAACTTAAAAAATGCAAAAAAAAAATTCAATAGCTTATATCTGTACCTTGTGTAGAATTTCAAAAGATTGTACTTTCTTTTCTTTTTTTTTGAGACAAGTGTAACTATTGTGTCTTAAAATGTCTTAACTATGTTATGGAAAATGATCAAATGGCACATTTCAAGATCAAAATTGTAAGCCGTGGTTGATGTGGCAGCCTAGAGCAGAATGGGACTGATTTCTGCCTTATTAATGATTTCTTGGTGGCAGTTCACCTGGTCAGTCTCTGGTTATACACTCCTCAGTGAAAATATTTATATCCTTTGGTTGGTTCATTGGGTGTCTCAGGGAGAAGTGCTGATTGGAATAAGGATCAGGACCCACCTGGAGACAGATAGCCATGTTTGCTGAGCCAATGACAAATTGACACATCCAAGGAAACTTTGCTCCCTACAGGGATGACCTCTAGCACTTCTCAAACTTCCCTCCGTGGTCTCGCTAATGAGAATGAATGCCACCTTCCTCTGGAGCAGTGGAGGACAATCAGGTCGCTGCTAAAAGACGACTTTTCACACTCCTGCTTCCTCGAGAGAATGTAAAACTAATTGGTGTGCGGTGTGAAAGGATGAAATTTGGCCAGAATGGCAGGTGTGAACATTCCTTCTTCACATCCTGCGGAGTCATCAGGGAACATGATGGAGCTTTTTCTGATGTGAGATCATTTCCCATCGCACAGTGCTGGTCGCCGCATGACTCTACCAACCATGAAGCGGAGCGCTGCTGTGAAAGCTACTGACAGGTATGATGTGGTTATGGGAACAGAGTCTCATGGCACTGTGCTGGGAACTCACTCATTAGCTGTGATCTTGCAAAAATTCTGAGACAAAGTGATTTGATCACCAGTATGTCATGTAAAGAAGTTTTGGTATCACTTTAAAAGGCATGGTAGACCAACACGAAAATGAAACCTATCTATCTAATGAAAAAATTCCATTTGGGGTAGAATATATTCAACCATTACAAGCATGGACTTTTTTTTTGTGTGTACACGTGTGTTATAGAAAAAAAAAAAGAAAATCCATTTAGGAGGACCTCTTTGGAACCTACTAAAAATTGAATAGCCAAGAGCATGTCTCTTAATTTTGGAACAACAGGATGTTAAAAAAAAAAACAAAGGAAGTGAATGTCAGAGTGAGTGAAAAATAAGAGCCAGAAAATATCAAGGTGAGTTATGATATCAATAGACCAATGAATTGCCAATGACTCAGAGGAGCTTTATGAGCCTTGGCAGGCAATTAGGTAAGAGTACTTTTTCCTCTCGTAGCAATTTGAAGGTGCTATTAACCATGTATACTGAAATTTGATGGGCTAAAAAAAAAAAAAAACACTTTAAAAAATAATTTATACATGGAATTGTTCCCTCTACTCTACTTAAATAACACCCCCACCCAAACCTCATGATGAGCTGAAGTAAGAGATTTTTATACCAGAGATGACTAAAACTGAAAGTATGAAACCTTCTATTTTTAGTGGATCCTGATGTTCTTTACTGCTTGCATTCCTGGTTTCCAGATAATGTCTTCTCCAGTTGGCTGGTTATTGTGCTGTAAATCACATTTCACTATGTCAGCAAACAATGGCATGTACTTAAAGAGTAATGCAAAATCATTGTGGAAAAAACTAACACAAAAACTCCCATTTAGAAGTGGTCCCTTCCCTTAGAAAACGAGGGACAATAAAAGAGGAATTAAAATGAAAAGACAACACAAGTGTTGTTTGTTTGACTATGTAAGTACATATACTTGTTTGTACCTACATAATTGTGAAAACAAGTGACCGATTCATTAATGGAATAAAAATTCCAGGATTTTTGCTTGAGATATGATTTATGTACTTTATGTGTAATATATGATTTCAAACAAAATTATCAAATTTACAAACAAATATATATCAGAATAAATTTTAACATACATTGAATACTCAATATTCAATTTGTGTATATGTTTGGAATATACATTATATATATATACTGAATTATATTGTGAACTCTTCAGTTAATTCCAATTGCATCATATTCTCAAATTTTTATTTTTAAGTCTGACCGTTCTGTTCATTAACTACAGACTGACGCAGAGTTGTTGTTGCTGTGTAAATGTGCCACTAATTTTGGGATTTCAGTACTTTCCTCATATTTTGGGTTTGCTTATCTTGAATGGCCTGCCACTGTGGCAGAATGTGGCCACAAAATCCCCCACCAAATCACAGGGCAAAAATAGTGTTTGCAAAGTTAAATGAACACTTTCTACCTTTTGATCATTTCTTATGTTGGATTATGCATTGGGATTCAAACACATATTCACAGAGCTGGGCATGGTGATCACGTGTGCCTGTAGTTCCAGCTGCTGGGGAGGCTGAGGCAGGAGGCTCACTTTGAGCCCAGGAGTTCAAGACCAGTTTGTGCAACATAGCAAAATCCTGTCAAAAAATTGCAGTTATTGAACTATGTTTTGTCCCCTGAAATATTTTAACTATTTTAAAATGAATTATTATAAATTTTCTGAACATACCTATTTATAGAAATATTTTTAAAGATTGAAATGTATTAGGACTGGGGTTGTGGCTCAGTGGTAGAGCACTTGCCTAGCATGTGTGAGGCACTGGGTTCAATTCTCAGCACAGCATATACATAAAATAAAGGTTCATCAACAACTAAAGAAAAAGAGATTGAAATGTATTAAAATAATGAAAATCCAAGTGAAGGAAAACAGATAAAATGGAAGATGACAAAAGGTTTACTGGGCTCCATTTGTGGTTTTTTTTTTTGTTGCTGAATCACGGTTAAAGATAAAATTAAATTTACAATTAACTCAAAAATAAAATTAAATGTATAATTTTGGAATATTAGAAAGCGGAATCTAAACAATCTCATATAAATCAATGGAAAAAGTAGAATTTTCATCAGTGCTATGTAGTAATGTATTTGATCATTAGGAATCCTTCACTATCAGCATAAGATTTTGCCAATGTATATAAATCTGCTTTTTTGCTTTCTGTGTCAATCAAAAATAGTATCCTGGCATTTCATTTCGTGTTTCACAGTCTAGAAATTCTTAGTAACTTGAGGACTTGTGACTTGAAAACTGAGAATTATTTTCTCTCTCAGTCTTCATAGCTATAGAGTTAAGAGTCGAACAATTCCCAGTGCATCACAGAGAGCAAAAAAATATTAAATTCATGGGCTAAGGTTTTCGCCATTGAAAACTGACTACAGAGGTTTTTCAGAGGGAAGGGCAACACAAGCCAGGAGCTTGAAATCTTGCCATCTCCTTCTCACCAAGAGTTTTCCAAGTAAATAGGTAATAAAAATCTCAGGATCTCAGTTTCTACATCTACAAATAAAATAATGGTTTCAAATAGGATTGCTTGAATAAATAGACTCTAAGTTATTTTCGGGTTAAAAATCGGATTCTCATATAGCCCTGTTTATAAATGCACAGATATAGAATTCAACTCTAGGGAATCTGCAGAGTGATTTCTAAAGTATGAGAGTTATTTCACCTCCTGGTGGCTGAGTTTCCTTCGCTATGAGACTTTAGTCTTTCCTATCTGTGGCATCTGACCCATTACAGCTATATCCTGATTCAGGGCTTTGGCTGAGCAGGGATGTCCAAGTACATTCCTTATGATCCAGAGAGGCTCCTATCTCCCACAGAAATATCTGAGGAACCTTGAAGGATTTTTTTGTTTGAGCTGGTACATTTTTCTGCATGGTCTCCCTGGGGGCAAAGAAAGAAATGTGTAACTTTGTAATGCCAGGGACTGCTCAGCAATATTCCAGTCATAGGTATCTGGAATTGAGAAAGTGCAAAGGTGTTGTCACAGCTCCTTATGTCAGGTCGTGAACATGTGATCCATACTCTTCCCAGGAGACTAGGGATGGACCCACACTTTGGAGGCAGAGCTTGGGCATCCCAGTTGAAACAACAGGCTGTGTGACCGTAGGGAATGTGACCTCTCTGCTTTCTAAATGGGCACCATGGATTACATAAGCTTACATTTGTAAAGCATCTTGAATGGCACTGCAGATTCTAGGAGTGTTCTCTTTGCCCTGCCCTGCCCTTCCCTGCCGTGTTTATCCTGTGACAAATAAAATTAACTCACCTGTGAGACTGTCAATGTGTTCAGCACTGGCCTTCTCTTTGGACAAGAGGATGCCATCTGCAGAATTCTGCACCAGCTTCAAGAACATAATGTACTTAGAAAAATACTTGTCAATGTGGACTCTGGATGAATCTTTCATTATTAAAAATAAAAACAGTCAACCAACCAGGGCAAGGAGCAATGCACATCATCCATTATTAAAGAGATCTGCATTTTTTTTAAAAAAGCAGCTTTCTTTTTTCTTTTTAAATTAAAAAATTTCTTACTTTTATTTTATTTGTTTATTTTTTATATGGTGCTGAGGATTGAACCGCGTGCCTCAGGTGTGCAAGGTAAGCACTCTGCCAGTGCGCTATAGCCCCACCCCCTCAAAAGAGCAGCTTTCTTGATAAGGAATTCACATACCACACGATTATCTTTTTAAAGCATATATTTCAATGGATTTTTTTATGTTCACAAAATGTGGTATATACACCCATTACCAGTTAATTTTGGAATTTTTTTTTTAAAGAGAGAGGGAGAGAGAGAGAGAGAGAGAGAGAATTTTAATATTTTATTTTATTTTTTTTAGTTATCAGCGGACACAACATCTTTGTTTGTATGTGGTGCTGAGGATCTTAGTCTTTAGCTGTTGGAGTAATTTTTATTTTTTATTTTGTTATTTATTTCCAATTTTATTCCATTATGATCTGATAAAATATATGGTAGTATCTCTACTTTTTTGTATTTGCTAAGAGTTGCTTTGTGGCATAGTATATGTATATGGTCTATTTTAGAGAAGGATCCATGTGCTGCTGAGAAGAAAGTATATCTGCTCGATGCAGGTTGAAATATTCTATATATGTCAGTTAAGTCTAAGTTGTTGATTGTATTATTGAGTTATATAGATTCTTTATTCAATTTTTGTTTCATAGATCTACCCAGTGGTGAGAGAGGTGTGTTTAAATCAGCCAAGATTATTGTGTTGTGATCAATTTGCCTCTTGAACTTGAGAAGAATTTGTTTGATGAACATAGCTGCACCATTGTTTGGGGCATATATATTTATGATTGTTATGTCTTGTTGGTATATGGTATCCTTGAGCAGTATGTAATGTCCATCTTTACCACATTTGATTAACTTTGGCTTGAAGTCTACTTTATTTGATATGAGGATGGAAACCTCTGCTTTCTTCTGCAGTCCGTGTGAGTGGTATGATTTTTCCCAACCTTTCACCTTCAGTCTGTGTATGTCTTTACCTATCAGATGAGTCTCCTGGAGGCAACATATTGTTGGGTCTTTTTTTTTTTAATCTAATCTGTTAGTCTATGTCTTTTGATTGGTGCGTTTAAGCCATTAATATTCAGGGTTACTATTGAGACATGGTTTGTATTCCCAGCCATATTTGATTATTTTTGTTATTTAACTTGACTTGATTTTCTTCTTTGATTAGTTTTTCTTTTAGGGTACTACCTCCCTCTGCTGATTTTCATTGTTGTTTTTTGTTTCCTCTTCAAGGAATATTTTTCCAAGGATGTTTTGGAGTGTCAGTTTTCTTAAATTCTTTTAACTTTTGTTTATCATGGAAGGTTTTTATTTCATTTTCAAATCTAAAGCTTGATTTTGCTAGATACAAGATTCTTGGTTGGAACCCATTTTCTTTCAGAGCTTTATACATGTTGTTTCAGGATCTTCTAGCTTTCAGGTATTAAAAAATCTGCTGTTATGCTAATTGGTTTTTCCCTATATATAATCTGATTCCTTTCTCTGTTGTGATTTTGTACACTCGGCATCCTGTAGGCTCCTTGAATTTGGATTTCCAATTCATTCTTCATGTTTGGAAAATTTTCTGATATTATTTCACTGAATAGATTGTTCATTCCTTTGGTTTGGACCTCTATACCTTCCTCTATCCCAATAACTCTTAAATTTGGTCTTTTTATGCTATCCCATATTTCTTGAATGTTCTGCTCGTGGTTTCTTACCATTATCACTGTGTGGTCTATATACTTTTCAAGATTATATATTTTGTCTCCATTGTCTGATGTCCTGTCTTCCAAGTGGTCTACTCTGTTGGTGATGCTTTCATTTGAGCTTTTAATTTGGTTTATGATTTCTTTCATTTCAAGGATTTCTCTGTGTTTTTGTTTTTAAGACCCTCTATCTCCCTGTTGAGGTGATCTTTTGCTTTCTATATTTGTCTATGTAGCTCCTGTCGAAGTGATCTTTCACTGCCTGTATTTGTTCTCTTATATCTTCCTTGAGTTCACAGAACATTTTAACCATGTATATCCTAAAGTCCTTCTCTGTCATTCCTTCTGCTGTGGCTGCCATTGATTCTAATGATGTGGTGTCTTCATTTGTTTGAGGCACTTTCCTCCCTTATCTTTTCATGTTGTCTGTGTGTCTTCCTTTCCAGATCTATGGGTCTAGATTGTTATTGTTTTTACCCTATAGGTTTGTAGTGCTCTTATAGGGTTCCAAGACCTCTCCTTTATGGGGAAGGACAATGTTGACAGATCCCAATATCAACAATATACCAGCTATGAACAATTTGTTGTTATTGAGACTTTTACAGTTTAGTCTCAATGTACAGAAATGTTAGATTCATTTATTATCTAAAATATAATCAGTAATTTTGTAAAAAGGTTTACAGTTTCTGGCAGTGGACAATAAAATGGGGGTGGGGCTTAGAATGATATGCTGAGGAGGTAGGATGTGAGGATATAGAGTTAATATATCTTAGGAAGTATGAAGGGGAAATCTAGTGAAAGGGTTAGTAGCAATAGACAGGAAGTAATTTAGGGTAGGCAAGTACGTGGGATGACAGTAGACTACATAAAACAAGCACATATATGTATTTAGAAAAATACAGATGTTAAAACAGTAAAATTTGGAGGGGGAAAGAAAAGTTAAAGAATAAAAAGGAAAAAAAAAAGGTATATACAACATATTCAGATGACTCAGTCCTCAAAGTTCGATTTCATGTAAACTTCTTGGTTTCTCATATGTTGGGGATGTGAGGGCCTGAGATGGAGAGGTAGAAGAGAAAAATCCAACCAACCAACAAACAAAAAACAAGAAGGAAGAAGCCAGGGTTGTAACTAACTTTAGAGAGCCACATCTTTCCTGCTTCTCTTCCCATCCAGAAGATGGCGTCGTCTGTTGTAAGCTGGTGTCTCTACCCTCCAGTTGGTGGAGGTAACCTGGGTGGGAAGACTGGTCCTGGTGCAGGGTGCCTGGATGTGGGGAGTGGTACCCACCAGTCCCTGCAGAAAGACTGCACCTCACGAGTCTCCTTTCGGGACTGCTCGCTCATATGACATGAGGGCCCAGTACTATCTCCCCTCTTGCCTAAAGATTTCCCAGTTCTTGATCTCTCCCCTTTCCCTTAACAGTTCCCAGTTGAGGAAACTCTCACCCCAGGGGCTCCTGTGGGTGGTTTCCTTGTCCCACTGCACACCTGTGTTGGACAACTACTGTGTTGGGTTACCACCAATGGGGAGGGGGGTACCTGGCCTCTGGAGATCCCATCTGGGAACTGACCCCAGCTAAATGGTGAGAATGTTGAGTCAAGATGGCAGCTGTCTGCTTTCAGCCCTGGAGTGTCTGGTGAGGTGGAGGGAGCCTGGTGAGGTGGGGGGAGTGGGGCGATGGCGTTGTGCTGTGGGTAGGTAGCAGCTGAGTGACTTTGGTGGGAGCGCAGTGAAGTCTTGGTGATCTGTAGGTGTGTTGATAGGTGATTCTGCTAAGGTGCTCACCAAAGCCTGCTAGAACTAAAGTGCTAGAACTTCCAGCTCTGGTTCCTGCTCTAACACCGGGCATTCTACTGGAATGCTGAGGCCCAGAGCCCTGCATGGGGTCACAGCATTGGTAATTTCTGCTGAGAGCACCTGGATAGGGGTCCTCTAACAGTCTCTGAGATGGAGTATTCCAACTAGGCAAGATCTGTGGGTCTGGCAGTGTGGGGCCTGGGACGGCTCACTCCGTTCCCACCGCCATGTTTGTTGCACGTTTCAATAATTCATTCTTTTTTTAAAAAAAAAACTTCAGAATTGTGCTTTTTTCAATTTTTATTGTAGCTAAATTTATATTGCATAAAATTTGTCACTTTAACCATTTTTAAATGTACAGTTCAAGTGCATTAATTACACTTACAATGTTGGGCAATATCAACCCTATCTATTTTCTCTCTTTCTCTCTCTTTTTTTTTTAAATTTTTTTCTGGTACCAGGGTTTGAACCCAGGGGTGCTTACATTCCTAACCCTATTTATTTATTATTTTGAGATAGGATCTCCCTAAGTTGCTGAGACTGGCTTTGAATTGGTGATCCTCTGCCTCGGCATCTCAAGTTACGGGAACTCCAGGCATGCCTCATCACACCCAGCATCACCACTATCAATTTTTAAAGGCTTTCATCACTCCAAACAGGAATTGTAGATATTAAACAATAATTTCCAACATACCCTTTGGGTCCCTGGTAACCTCAAATCTCCTCTCTCCAAGAATTTGCTTATTCTAGAAATGAAATTATCCTTCTAGATACTTCAGTTAGGTGTAATCATATAATGTGTGTCCTTCTGTGTCTGACTTATTTCCCTTAGCACAACATTTCAAGGCTCTATGAGTAATGCTTCCTCTTGTGGATATTCTGCATTCTGTTGATTCATTCATCAGCTGATGGGACGCTTGGCAGTATCTACCTTCCGTTACTGTGAATAATGCCACAGGGAGCATTGGAATACAAATATCTGTTCCAGGGCCCAGTTTCATTCCTTTTGAGAAGACACCTAGGAGTGGGATTGCTTTGTCATATGATAATTTGATGCTTGAGGAATTGAACGGCCAGACTGTTTTCCAAAGTGCACCAATTTATAATCCCATTAGTAATACTGAGTGCTCCAATTTTTCCTTAGCCCCAGCAACACTTGTCTTTATTTTGATTGTAATCGTCCTAATTAGTGTGAGTGGTCTCTCATTGTGGTTTTAGATTTTCATTTCCCTGATGACTTATGACATTGAGTATTGTTCATGTGCTTATTGCCACTTGTAATTCTTATACTGTTAAAGGGAATGTAAATTTTAAGCCAATGAACAGTTTTAAGCCAATGAGCCCATTTCTAGGAATTTGCCTTAAAGAGGTAATTACAAAAAATGTGAAATTATGTTCTCCAAGTTAGTGCAGATTTTTAAAAACAATAAGTAAAATTTGGAGACATATTCTGCAATAGAAGTTTTTACAATTAATTATTGACCCAATCAAAATGAAGTCCTATTCAGCCATTAAAATAATACTATGGAAATAAATAATTTGATATATTATACACCCATGATATATTGTTGAATGACCAAAGTAGAACATAGAGTAGAATGCTATTTTACCTTTTGTCTTTTTCCATGTGTGTGAATATATTCCACCTTCTTCTCTTTGTATTTACTTACATAGCTGTAGAGCAGCATTAATGATAAAAGTGAACATTGCTCACTTCTATGTGGTAGGATTTGGGGATTACTTTCCATCAATCTTTTTCTCTTCTGTTAGAACTTTAAAAAAAGAAAAAAGCATGTATCAAAAGTATAATAATAATAAAATTTCCAAGGGAAAAATATTTCTTTGCTGAACCACACCCACTACCATCTCCTCTCACTACCGAGGATCTTACCACTATGACTGTGAACTGCTTCTTTCAAGCCACAATTCTAATAACTATAGCTGTGTGGAGAGCTGGTGTAACAGGAAATATATTGAACCTGTTCTCATTGCATTTCCTTGCAATAATTACACAAGCTTAATTACAGCAAATAGATTAAAATCAATACAGTGGAATCAATGCACACAAAACAAAATGTGCTTGTTTTACAAGTCCTAATAGGATTCCAAATAGGAACCACTTATTAGCCTATATTTCTAGCACATCTGTCTTTGAATATAAATTTGGGGGGACGATGAGAGAAAAATCTAGAACATTTTCCTGTTCTGGCACTTATCTTCAGCCAAGGTTCAGCTCACCCAGACGTGTTCATAGTTGTTTGAACCCTGTCAAGACTGTGTTCATGTTGTTCCACTGAAAGATCTCTCGCTACCTTCAGTTCCTAGAAAAGACCCACAGTTCTACCAAGACTCTTACTATGATCAAGACTCAATACTTTTAGTTTTTATTATGATCTATCAATTCTGAATTCAACACTCTCTCTCTCTCTCTCTCTCTCTCTCACACACACACACACACTACAGAGGAGGATCTTAGTTCTTTATTCAAATAAGAGATAATCTTGGGATTTTTTATCACTAAAATTAATATATATTCAATGACAAATAATTTAGATTACAGAGAAAAGATAGGAGACATCATTTGATACCCTTCTACTTACCATTATACAGTTAATATTTACTAGTTGTCTTTTGGACTTTTCTATACAAGTGTACATCTATGCATGTATTTGATTGGTAAAATAATAAAAATGAAAGGAGATGTTCTTATTCTTGGAAGGATTAGTTCAATAGACCGTATTTTGTCTTTCATAAATGAGGCTAGCCAGAAACTCTTATCCTGGGGAAAATGTCTAATCAGATTTTAGTACTTTTTTGTGTGGGTTTTACTCTCTTTTTACTTATATAATTAAAAAGAGGAGAACATCAAGGGTAAAGAAGATCCAAGTATCATGCCCTCTAATTCCTATTTTCCAGAGCCAAGTACATTCAACCTATTTGCACCCTTTTTCTAACACTGACTTACATACTTCTAAATAGCATGCCCGTGTTACTATTTCTGTAGTTTCCAATGTTAATGGTTGTCTATTTCCTTATTATGCCAGTTGAGGACTGAGTTCTCTTACATGCTCCTATGCCCATGTTTTTTCCTATACCTCAAGCACCATTACATTATAATTTTTGGTTAGAGCAGTGGACCATTGGAAACAGTGTTTCAACAATATAAAATTATTGACAGTTGAGTTCCATGTGGCTCTATTAGTTAGCTTTTCTTAAAGGACTTTTTGTTTTTCCTCCAGTTAATAATTGTCTTGTTTTCCAGTTTGTTCGTAGATATGTGCATCTAGGTATTGAGAAAAAAATTATACCAATGCATGGTTTGGGACAGAAAACATCTGAAAAATCTACAAGTCTAACAAATAGCCTGAGTAATTTCCTCGTAGACTTCACCAGAACCAAGAGCCCATTCTGGAGTTGGATTTTTCTGCCCAGCTAACTATCTGCCTTATGATGAGCTTCATAAACTTTAGTCAGACTTTATTAAAAGTTATCTAGCCACCTTTCTTTCTCAGCATCTCTATTAGAGAAATCTTTTAATGAACTTTATCAGAAGGCTTTGCTTTTGCAGAAAATTTAATGAAAATAATTGACACTTGGCCGTAATCAATTTGCCTGGAAAGTTGCTTTACCTGTATCCATTATTAATTCTGCTACATACTTTCCCAAGAAGTAGGAGTGTCCTTTCAATACGTTACCACGTACTGGGTGATGTTAACATGTCATTCTTACCTTTGTAGATGTCCTTCTGCAAGCCCATCATTTTCTGGCTGTGTTGTGGGCTGGCAACGCTCCAGACTTGCTACTCAGCTACTGTTCTGGATTTTCCTTCAACCTCCTCCTGGGAATTCCTTCCTCTCATCCTTGGGTTGGACCTGGGCTGGTTTCACAGGATCTCTGCCATTGTGCTAGAAGGCCTTTGCATTTGGCTCAGTTGTTTCCTGTGGCCATCTTGACATTTTTTTTTTTTTCATCTTGACATTTTTAATGAACTTCGAACATGAGCTCTCTGTATTCATTCTGTACTGCATCTTGCAAATTATATAGCTGGTCCTGATTGCCCCCCTCCACCTCCCCAGATTTGTGCCTTTTGCTTTCCTGGCAAGATCTTTTTTGCCAGAGCACCTATTCTGGTAACTTCCTGAGTAATGCTGTGTAGGAGGTAAGAGTTGTTGAAATTCCGCATGTTTGAAAAAAATTCATATCTTACCCTCATATTCTAATAAGAGTGTGGCTCAATATAGAATTCCCCATTGGAAATCGTTTTCCCCCAGGGTTTCGAAGGCATTGCTTTCTTGTCATCTGGTGCCCAGTGCCTCTGTTAAGAGGTCAGATGCCTATCTGATTCTAGACCTGTGGATATGATCTGTTTTTTCCCCCCTCTCAGTTACAGGTTTACCCTGTATTTTCTGGTATACAAGTTTGATTGCTGTCATCTCTGCTCATCTATTTGGTTTTTTTTTCAGGTGATTTTTTTTAAAGTCTTCATTTTAGCAGAATTTTGAGAGAGAACAGAAGATGTAAACACATGTTTTCAATCTGAGCTACTTTTAAAGGTCTATGTCACTTTTGAAGTCTGCCCTTTCTCTTCATATGCAGAATTAGGTGGTAATGGTGGGGGATAATTTGCATTAGAAGCCCAAGTGCCTTCTGGAAGAGACACTAATGTTTCTTTTCAAAATTCAATGTTAAGGAAACCTTTGCTGCAGATGAGAAGGAACACAAAGAACTCGGGAGACAAATTCACCTTGAGAACAGAGACTGTGCTGGTAACTCTGTGCTGCAGCAGCCCTCCTGGATCAAGGGTTTGCTGCATGAGGCTGAACAAAAGAATCATCTCCTTGGAGCCCATAGCAGAGATGTATTGAGTTAATTCTCTATATCTTTCTTTCCCCCTCAAATAATTTTGTCTTTATTCATGTGGCAGTGATTCAAAATATGAAAAGAAGATTCAGACTTGTACCCTCTAAAGAGGATGCTACCATAATTACCTTGCAGGAGCATGATCGAAGGCAATGACTATGCTGGATTCCAGAAGGCAAGAGGGGTAAGAAGCCCCGAGGCTTATAGTTGAAGAGCTTGTTTACTTTCCAAGGAGTTATAGGCAGTGGAAGAGACATGAAATTTCAGGGACCCTTCAAGGACAGGGCACAGCTTCTGGGTCATGAGCATCCTGTTCTTTCTTCAGGGCTTCATACATGCTAAGCACTTGCTCTACCATTGAGTTATATGTTGGGTCCCTCCAAAACATTTCTGGATGGTGCTTTTTTTGTCTTGAGTGTTTGTTTTGTGCACATCTGTCAATTTTCTTCAGACCCGGTCTCTGGGCTCATTGAAAAAGTACAGAAACATGAGCACATTAAGCCAGAGGTTTCAATTTCATCTGCAATTCTATCTCCAGCTCCACATGTTTGAGAATTTTCTTCCCAGTTCTCTGCCATTGAACATTGATATGTGTGATTTTTAATCATTATGAATATTACATCAATATCTAAAACCACACATTTTTGTACCTGTTCCTCACTTATTTTTCCCCATGCACATTTTACATATTGTATTTTTCCAGAGTGTTTTCAGAAAAGTTGTTACTTCCTTGGACTTAGTGTAATTTTACTTGAAGGAAAGGATTTTCTTATAAAGACTCAACAAATTAATGAATAGAAGAAATGTCAAGGTCTCTTGAACTTCTTTTTTTTGTTAATTTTACTTTTTTAAAAAATTATTTTTTATTTATATATGACAACAGAATACATTACAATTCATATTACACATATTGAGCACAAATTTTTCATATCTCTGGTTGTATACGAAGTATATTCACGCCAATTCCTGTCTTCATACATATACTTTGGATAATGATGTCCATCATATTCTACCATCATTTCTAACCCTCTACCCCCTCCCTTCCTCTCCCACCTCTCTGCTCTATTTAGAGTTCATCTATTCCTCCCATGCTCCCCCTCCCTACCCCACTATGAATCAGCCTCCTTATATCAGAGAAAATATGTGGCATTGAGCTTCTTTTTTGTTCAAAGATACTATTTGTTAACTTTTGATTTCCATCTTTGATAGAATTGAAATGCATTTACAATATGGTTATCATATTCGATCATTAATATTTCAGAAAGAAGGACATATATTTTTGTCTCTGAGATTTCACCTTTACCTATCCCTATACCCATTTACAAGTGCATATTCGAGGAGCATTTCTCAGGAAATTCCACCCATATAAAAGTAGTCTGACAATAAAACTAAAGCAGCCTTTCTTTACATCTTTAAAGGTAATGGAAAGTTGAAGTGCAGGTGGGTGGCTGAGTCCTAGAGGCCAGGCAACAGTAGTACCATGTTGACCACCTTTCAGATGAATGTTGGGATGTGGCATGCTCTCATCATCCCTGACATCAAGATCACTTTACAGCGATCTCATTGTGCGCACTGTCAAAACGTACCCAATGTAGGAGAGAAGGTTGACATCGTGATCTTCCTTGTCATCCTGGAAGGCTTTCATGTCTCCATAAGGGGCTCTGGTGGTTGCATACACGTGCAGAAACAGAGTGCCTGGGAAGGATACACATGCTCATGTGTGTTTTGTGCTACCCGAGTTTGCTGTGCAAGCTCCCTTGAAGGTGACTATTGATTTTCTTCCAAATTCAAGGGCAGGAGACTTCATAAACAGATGGCAGCCGTTATGCCAAATTATCTTTAATTAACATATATAGCACACATAGCACTATAGAGTGTTTTATTTAAATTAAAAATATCGCCTTTCCTAATAATGTGGCAGTAAACTTCATCTTCACTCATTCTCTTACCCTCCTCAATGTCTGGTGGGTTACCTAGTTTGGCAATGCAACTTACAAAAATATCTTGCAAGTCACGTATCTCCTTTCCATCTGAGCTACCACTGTTTTAATTCATGTTCTTGCTCAACTAGATGTTCCCAACAATACCTAAGCAGGTTCCCTGAATCTGGGTCTTCTTTCCTTAATAACTGCCCACCCTAAGCTAGAAATTTAATTTCTATGCTTAAAATTTAATGGAGATATTATTTATAAATAGCTAAGGAAGCACAAGAGACCATGGAGCTCTCTGGGGCTAACATACATAGAAGCCTACCATTCCTGAGTCTGAGGAACAAGGAAGGGACCAGTGACCCATAGTAACTAGAGTTTAAACAGGCATGCTGACTTTTCATAGAGAAATGTAACCACTACCATACTGTAACAGGACATGGAGGAAACTGGAGAAATAAATATGTAACTCATTTTTGCATTCCCTCTGATTTCCTGCAGGGGTGTCCCACTGCTAAACCCCTCTAAAACCTAAAAGGCAAACAAGACAAGCCTGGGTCATGCTGTCCACAAAAGTTAGCTTCTTGGGATATAGAGCAGGTGGAGAGTGGCTATGTGATGGAAAGGGACATGTGGGGACAATTTAGCACAGTTGCTTTTCTGACTCTCCCAAGCAGAACACATTTCTCCCTCACTGATATTCTAAAAACATTCTATTAATATTTCAACAGAGGCACCTGTGATATTATGTTTGTAAAGTATTTCCATGTTTGGACTATCTCCTTCATTTAAGGACTCTATCTTAATTATCTCCATATTCTAAATACTTAGCATTATATTGCATACGGAGGTCTTAAATATATGTTTCTGAATAAAAGATGATGACATGCTTATCTTGGGATTCCATAGTGAAAATCTTTCCTACTGCATATATGGTGTCTTTGGACAGCTTCAGGTCAATGAAGTCAAGGATTGAAGAAATGCAGAAGGCAGAGATGGTGTTTGCTCACTTAGATGAGATCATGAATGTAAAAGCACTTTGTGAGATATAATGCTATTCAAATATGACTAGCATAATTTCCATTTTTTTTCTGGAGTGAAAATATGGAGGAATAAAAGAAAACAAACAAACAGTGGTCAATAGGGAAAAGATTAAATCCTTTGCTAATCCCTATCACAAGGAGAAAGTTGAAACTGACAAACAAACAAAGGTGCTTACTCAGCTAGGACCAATGACCAGATCAAAGTCACTGAGGACTATTTTCTGTTCTAATCCTGGCTCATTTTGTGATATTTGGTAAATCACTTAACCTTTCTGCAGTGCAGTTTTTCCAATCCATTAAGTGTCTATTATAGTACATTCTCCCTGCCGATGTGCAAGGATGTTTGGGTGATTCATTTGATCACTGTTTAAAGCACTTCTAGATCCACAGAGAAAGCCAAGGGATACAAGGTTTAACTGGGATTGTTAATTAGAAAATTTTTCTGTATTGGTTGAGTCTATGATTCCCATTGGTAGTTTAAACTACATTTCTGGGTCCTTTCCAATTCCACTTCCAGATATAATTACAAGGGTGCAATGATATCTTGATATCCTAAATAATGTCATCATATGTGTTCATCATAGTTAACTAGTTAGATAAATGTAGAAAACTCAAAAGTTTAAAGGATTTTGTGCCTGTAGTAAGTTAATTAAAGATAACACAGAATGATTTCAGTGGAGAAAGATTATCAGTGAGTGAAACAAGTTGGGTACATAAAAAACACTGTCATGACCTTTGGCACTTGACCTCTAACAAATGACTTTCTTGCTTTGTTAAGGAAAGGTACAACTGATTCCAAAATGTAAAGAAACTTAGTTCACATAGTTTGATATGTAAAATTTAGGTATATTTTTTCTGTCAATGATTTATTTTATTTTTTACAGTTTTCTTTCAGTGATAGAACCTTTACAGAGGAGAATAACAGTGACTCTTTATGGAGATACTGAGAGATTGCAGTAGGGCCTCTTCATATGGTTTTGCAAGAATCAGAAAATGTGGTCATTATTTGGAATTTTAAGTCTTATTTTGCTGTTTCAGGTTGAGGAATAATGTGGGATATTGCTCCATTATGGCTTTTTGGATTTCTTTTTTTGTTAAAAAATCAGAGCATATAAATATTTACTTCATAGCTTGAGCTTTATGACTCTAAAGAGAAATTTAAGATTGGATTGTATGTCTAGTCCTCTCTCTCTCCCCTGAGACCTGGCCTTATACTTTATAGCAGTACGTTTGCATATCGAAATGCCAGCTTGACCTAGCTGCCTGAAAGTCCTGAATGTCAAGTCCACACCAGAATCTATTAATTTTCCTTTTACAAGTTGGTGATCTTTTATTTCCCCCCAAGTACATCTTTGCCAAGAGGGGGATTCTAGGTCCCCAGTAATATTACCAGCTTGTGGCACATGCCCTGTCATCACTTATTGGCATAACTGTTGAGGATGGTGTGTCCTTTTCCTGGAATTCATAGAAATGGCAGGAACACGGAGTAGATGCGAGTCATAGCAACTTAGTTTGTGATGATTGAAGGATTTGAGTCAACAGAGAAGTGACAGATTCACACGATAAACATTTACATTTCAGATTATATATTATATTATGTAACGATGCTAACTATATTTCCTTCAGGACACCAGAAATATAATTCAAATGGGGAAAAGAGACAGGGCATGGCAGGAGCAAGGATTTATTGGATAGCTTTTGTTTGTAGTGGGTACCTTATATATTTTCTATTTTATTTTTTACATGGGGCATAATTTTATTCATTTCATTTATATACAATGATTAAAAACTAGGTCAAAAAATAAAAAAGATATTCCCAATTATGAGCTTTGGCAAACTATCATCAGTAGATAAAAATTGCTTTATGTTGGGGCTAGGAGTGAAGCCCAGTAGTAGAGTGGATGTTTAACATGTGCAAAACTCTGCATTCAATTCCTAGACACCTCCAAGGTCCCCCAAAAGCTTAATGTTGAGGTATTGGTGAAATTCAGGTGGTTGCTTTACTTTATAAAAAGTAATTTTTAAAATAAACAGGGCCTGTGTACTTGTCATAACATAATTCAAACAGGAAAACTGTGAAGCAGATGTCATACAGTGCCATACCATCTCTTCCCCAACTCATGCAGTTTCACCACCTTTGAGACCCCTGTCCTCTTTCCCTTGACTCACTCTGTTAGGACATTTTCAGAAACCTCTCTGTGTATACATGTATGTGCATGTTATATGCATATGTGAATCCTATCTTTATATAGGTATCACTGTCTTAGTTTGCTTTGGTTGCTATAACAAAACACCATAGACAGAGTAGATTATAAATTATAGAAATAATTTTCTTGTAGTTTTGGAGGCTGGGAACTTTAAGATCAAGGCACTTGTAGATTCAGTGTCTGGTGATGGACCAGTTTCTAGTTTATAGATGAATGTCTTCTCACAGACAGTAGAAAGAGGGTCAGAAGACCTCTCTCGGGTCTCTGCTAGGGTCCTAAAAGCCATACTTCCTAATATGACCACCGTGGGGATTAGATTTCAAGATATGAATTTGGGATTATATAAACATTCAGACCATAGCAATCACATTATACATATTATATATCATATCTAATATACATATGATATATCTTTTTAATTTTGACAAAAAGTAGATTGCTGTCTATGCCCTATTCTGAAATTTGTTTTTTTTTTATACTTTAAACATTATGGACATATTTCCATTTCATTGTGATTATTCTATTTCATTCATCCTAATGGTTATAAAGTGTTACCCTAAGGTACAGCCTAATTTACTTAAACAATTCCCAATTGGCTGACACTCGTTTCCAGATTTCAGTTATTTTCATAATGCTGCAGTAAGGCTCTTTGTGCATAGGGTCTTTATGTATTTGGGGGATTAAATATTACAGGATAAATATCTAGGAATGAAATTTCTGGGCCAAGAATATAAACATGAATTTTGAGAAATATTGCCAAATTGCAAAGGACCGAACTTCCCAGTAGGATGGAGGGAAAATATTTTATTATGGATGTCTTTACCAGCATTGGTAAGTCTTAGTTCATTATGTGTTGCTGTAACAAAATATGTAAGAATGCTGTAACGAACACATAACAAAATAAATAAAGGACAGAGATTTATTGATTCACGGGTCTAGAGACTGGGGAGTTTAAGATCAGGGAGTTGTGTCTGATGAGGGACTTCTTGCTGCATCATAACATAGTAAAAGGCATTGCATGGCAGAACAAAGCATAGGAGAGAGAGAGAGAGAAGGGGCCAAACTCACTTTTATAACAAACCCACTCTGAAATAATAAAACTACTTCCCTGAGAATAGCACTGAACCATTTGTGAAGGTAAAGCCCTTATGGCCTAATCTCCTCCCAAGGTCTTACCTTTCAACGCTATTGTATTGAGGATTAAGTTTCTAACACATGAATTTTGGGGGATACATTCAAACCAGAGCTGCGAGCTTGACCAGATAATCCAGGGGTGGTCTGGCTTTGAAGATGGGGACTTCCATCAGTGCTGCGTTCACTTTGGTTTACCACTGGAATAGCAAGAAAGTCGGACAAAGGGCATTCACCGCTCAAAATGAGGTCCCTGGACCAGAAGCATCAGCACCACCTAAGACATTTGTTAGAATCCCAGGTTCTCAGGTCCCATCCTAGACTTCCCAGAATCAGAAATTTTGCAGGCAGAGCCTGTCAATCAGGATTTAGTCAGTTCTGCCGATAACTTTGATGCTTGCTAAAATTTGAGAACTGCTTCAGAAGAGCTTGATAAAAGTGAGGGTGCAGTTTTCCAGGACTTCCTTTAAGCTTCTTGGAGGCGAACCTGGAATTCTCTGGTTTTGGTTGAAGGTACCCAGAGGTGCAGACTCTGCAATTTATGTCATTAGATTGGGGCAGGGGCCACACTGTCATTTTGTGGAACATTTAATTCCATGTAAGGCAACTCTGGCTCCCTCATGATTATAAATCTCTGTTCTATTGCTTATTGTATCAGATGTTGTACAGTGGACATACCAAATATTAGCAAATTTTGGCTTCTTGTATCTCTGAGAAATGGCACCACTTTCCAATTTAACATTGATTTCTTACATTATAAGTGAGGTTGAACACCTTTTTATTTTATGGGCTACTTTGTACTTTTTTCTCTTATTACCTCTTCTTGTTTGCTACATTTTTTTTTTTTTTTACAAATTAGTTACCTTTATTAACATTATAAAAGCTAATTTTAATTTTAAGAATATTATTAGCCCTTTGTCATTTGTGTTGCAAATTTGTTTTCCCCTCATTTGTATTTATCATTTGAATTTAGTTACAGTACATTTTTGCATCAAAGGTAGTTAAAATTTTTATGTAGTCAAATTTATGTTTTTATCTTCTGAATTTTGAATTTTACGTATGCTTAGATAGATCTTACCAACTCTAGATAATAAAAAACCCATATTTTCTTCTGACTTTATGATTTTATTTTTAGCATATAAATCTTTGATATAAATGGAATTTATTGTGACTTAAGGAACAAAGTGTGCACTTAAACTTATATTTTCCAAAAGCTTAAAAGTTACCCCAGTATCATATATTAAATAATCTGTATCTTCTCCAATGATATGAGCTACCAGTTAAATTATATTAAACACTAGAATATGTATTTGGGATTATTTCTCGAATTTATCCCACTGATTAAGATTGAATTTAATTTTAATTCAATTTAGGAAAAAAACAAGTTTTTAACACAAGGTGTTTCTAACCAAGAACAGAGTTCACCTTTGCAGTTACTCAATTTTTCCTCTAGGAGTGACTTAAAGCTTTTTTCATATAGATATTATATATGTGTTTTGTATTTTATAAGTTTTTGGAATGTAATGTGTCAGTCTGTTTTCTCTTGCAATAACTAAAAACCAAGGACTGAGTAGATTATAAAGAATAGAGGTTTATTTAGCTCATGGTTCTGGATTCTGGGAAGTCCAAGAACATGTCACCAGTATCTTGTAGGGGCCTTGTGCTTCATCACAACATGGTGCAGGTCATCTTATGGCGAGACACAGCAAACATGCTCGCTGGAGCCTCTCTTCCTCTTATAATAAAGCCACCAATGCCATTCTGGGGACCCCACCCTAACTCTTCATCTAGTGCTAATTAGCTCTCAAAGGTCTTACCTCCAAATAATTAGCATAGGAGTGGTTTTTTTGTGGTGCTTGGGATTGATCACAGGCCTTGTGCATGTGAGGCATGCACTCCTCCAGCTGAGTTATACCCTCAACCTGGGAGTTGTTTAATGAAGTTTCCAACACAGGAGCTCCTGGTGGACACTAAAAGGAATTGTAACATTGACATTTCCCCCTATTATAAGTTAGTTTCTCATTGCTAGTTATGTGCATGTAAGAAGGCTCAATATTCTTTTTGTATTGATTTCATATGAATTATCATATTATCTCTATTAGTTTTGGGTAGATTTTATGAGTTTTTCAAAATTATAATAATTCTATACTAATAATATTAAGCATCCTATCTATGAAGTTAGACTCTATTATGGAATGTTCTCTATTGTGGAATATGACTTTTTTTTCGGATTCCTGCTTTTATAAAAATCACCCTTTAATGAGGCAAAATTGTCACTTTAAGTTTATAATTTTAATTTTTGCTAAGCATACACAATTGTGTAATTACCACCACAGTCCTACCATAGAACATATCAATTACTCCTGAAAGTTCCTTCTTGCTCTTTCTAGTCAATTCTCTCTCCCTATTCCTATCCCTGGCAAAACTAAATGATTTATTATCATTATCATTTTCCTCTTTTTATACTTTTATACAAATGGAATACTATAGCATGAAGTCATTGTGTCTGACTATTTTCACTTATTCTATTATATAGATAGGAGTAATTTGCTTATATTAATTAGCTGATCAGCATTTGGAGCTATTAATTAATAAGAGGCTATTCACATTCAAGCACATGGCATCAGACATATGTTGTCATTTCTCTTGAATTAATACTTAGGAATGATCCAGCTGAGTTATATGAGAAGAGTATATTTACATTAAAAAAAAAAACAACTGACAAACCTATTTGTACGAGTGTATCATTTTGCATTCCCAACAGTAATATAACAAGCATTTAATTTTTTTTATGGTCTAAATGTGTTCCCCAAAGTTCATATGTTGGAAATGTAAACCCTAATGCACTAACACTGGGAAGGTGATTGAGTTATGAGGGTTTTCCCTTCATGAACGGGTTCTGACCCTTACAAAAGGGTTGGGAGTAGATTTGCTCTCTTTCACTCTTCTACCAAATGAAGACACAACACCCAATCCTTCAGAACTGAGAGAAAACAAATTTCTTTTTTGTATAAATCACCCAGTCTCAGGCAATTTTGTTATAGTAATAGAAAACAGACAAAGATGGTATTGCCTTTTCTTTTCTTTTCTTTTCTTTTCTTTTTCTTTTTCTTTTTTTTAGTTCCAGTGAGTGTTCTGGGGTTTCTCCATGGAGTTTTAATTTGTATTTCTGAAAAGAACAGTAATGCTGATCATATTTTCATGTTCTTACTATTTCAATATATTGTCTGATGAAGCATTTGTTTGAATTCCTTCCTCCCACATCTTTATTCTAGTGTTTGCCTTACTGAATTGTAAAAGTTCCGTATCTATTCTTGAAGCACATCTTTTATCAGCTATATTTTGTACATTATCTTCCAGTCATTAACTTGCCTTTTTATTTTCTTAACATTAACGTTTTTAAAAAGTATTTTTTTTAGTTGTAAACGGACACAATACCTTTATTTTATTTATTTATTTTTATGTGGCGCTGAGGATCGAACCTAGTACCTCATATTTGCTAGGCAAGCTCTCTACCACTGAGCTACAACCCCAGCCGCTGCCTCAACATTAACTTTTGAAGATCAAACTTCTTGAAGTCTAATTTATTAGTATTTTATAGTTTATACCTTTTAAAAAAAGAAATCTAGTGTAACCCAAGGTAGTAAATATTTTTCATTTTTTCTTCTAGAAGTCTTAAAGTTTCAATGCTTACACTTAGGTTTGTAATTCTTTCTTAATTAAATTTTGGATAAGGTCTAAAGACCAAAGTTAATGTTCTGTCTCAGTTTTATTTATTTATTTATTTGCTATCTTAATATCTAATTTTCCATTAGTATATGTTGAAAATAGTAACTTTTTCACATTGAAATACCATTGAGATCTTTGTTAGGATCAATGAGCTGTGTATGTGTAGATCTATTTCTGAACTCACTCTTCTGTTCCTTTAGTTTACATATCAATATCAGCCAGTCCTCCAACTGTGAGTCCTCCAACTGGGAACTTGGACCTGTGGATGAGAAAGGGAGAGGGGCAATGTGGGGGAGCTCACTTACTTAAAAAGGGTTGGAAAGACAAACATGATTTAAAATGGTACTGTAATAGAAGGCTCCTAATTACTTTAGCTTTATATTGTCTGTTAGTTTTGTATTATTTGAGAATAAGACTTTCAGCTTTCTTTTTCTGTTTCAAAAGACTTTCAATTATCCTCCCTCTTTTTTTTTTTTTTACTCTATTCTAGGTGTTTTATATTTCTGTCGATATTTTTGATCTTCTTGTAATTTCTATGAGAAATACTGCTGATATTTTGGATTATGTTGATCAATTTATGGAGAACTATTAGCTTAAGAATTTTGGTTCTTTTGATTCATGAACATATATTCCCATTTGTCTATTTATCTTTAATTATTTTTCTAAGTAATGCTTAGCAGTTTTTATTTGCATGTTTTACACATTTAAAAAATTTGTTACTTTGTTTTCATATTTTATTATATTCCAATGATGTTTGCCTTTAATTTCTAATCATTTACTAGTTGTACATAAGAATACTACTGATTTTGGTATGTTGACCTTGAATTTTGTGACTTTGTCATTATTTTGAGGAGATGTTTTGTAGACTCTAGAATTCGCTATGTAGACAATAATGTTGTTTGCAAATAAGAACACTTGTATTTCTTTCCTTTGCAACCTAAATACCTTTTCATTTGTCATTTGTTTATTTGTTTGGAGTAAAAGCTTTCAGTCTTTTGCTAGTAAGTATGTTATTGTTTTTAGATTTTTCATAGATGTCTTTTATTAGATTGAGAAGGTTCTATTTTATGCCTAGTTTGCTGAAAGTGAGATTTTTTTCCCTAAATCACAAATAAGCATTGAAGTTCATCAAAGATATTTTTTCTGCATTTATAGAGACAATCATGTGATTGTTCACTTTCAGTCTATTAATATGATGACATCATTTTTCTAATGTTAAACCAACCTACATTACTGGGATGAACCCCGATAATTATTGTGTGTTTTTTCCTTTCATGTATTTTAATTGACTATGGATTTTTATATCTATGTTCACAAGGGATATTTATCTGTAATTTTATTTTCGTATAATATCATATAATGTCTTTACCTTGTGATAATTATGATAACTTTAAAGTCTTTCATTCTGAGTGTGCTTTTTTTCTACTGTTTGCATTTTTTTTTTTTGGTATTGAGCCACATTCCCAGCTCTTTTAATATTTTATTTTGAGATATTGTCCCCCTAAGTTGCTTAGGGCCTTGCTAAGTTGCTGAGGCTGGCTTTAACTTGTGATTGATCCTCTTGTTTCATTTAGCCCCTCAGATTGCTAGGATTACAGGCATATGTCACCATGCCCGGCCGACTGGTTACATTTAAGAACTTTTAATAAATATATACTTTAAGCTTTATTTGAGAAGGAAAATGGTGGAAGCGAGCTACGCAGTGAGTCTTGATCTCCTCACAACACAGAAAGGAGGTAGTGAAGGAAAAGCAGCATTGAGAGGTGAGTGACAAAATAAATAGCTCTAAGACTTGATACTACATACTCTGAGACCTGGAGAGACTGGAAAGTAGGTCAGAGTAGAAAACAAACTTGGAGTCCTCCAACTGGGAACCTGGACCTGTGGATGAGAAGGGGGAGTGGTAAGGGGGGGTGGAGCAGATATTCCCTTAAGCTCACTTACTTAAAAAGGTTGGAAGGACAGATGTGATTTAAAATGCTACCTTAACAGAAGGCTCCTCAAAACAGCACAAACAGCTTAAAACCAAATGGTGAAAAGAAAGCTGAGCCAGGGGTCTGCAGCAATCTTGTGGAGCCCTCAGCTGACCAGTCACCCCCTTAAACCAGCGCAGTGTCATCCCACGTCCAGACAGATGCAAATTAAACCAAGGGGATGTCGACTTCAGTGGGACCACTTAATTCAGCCAGAAAGAACTTCTAGAAGGACCATGACTAATTGTAAGTTGCTGAAATCCTCATCCCCCCATGAACACGGGGAACTAACAGGCTGGTGGGGAGCTGTGTGGAGCAAGTGCACATAACCTTGCTGAGCCTCTGGGACCCAGGCCTGGGTGAAAAACCCTGTGCACTGTCTGCTTGCTCACTCATCTCAAGCAACTTTGGCCCGGAACCAAGGAAAGCAGATTGACCAGACTCAACCACTGACACTGTGGGGAAGGCATCAAGGGAAGCCTAGGGACGGTCCCTGGGATCAGAGTGCCATACCAGAGGGAAGCTGCCAGAATATCCAGTGACATACTGACCCAGCAGGAAATTGCCAGAGGCTACACAGCAGAAATGGAATGATACCAAAATTAACATGCACAACCTGAACCCTGATTGCAGCTGTCGAGTGACAGGGCATTGTTTGGATACTTGCAGGACCTTGCATCAGACCTAGTCAGTAGAGGGAATCAACATATGCCATTCACAACCTGGAGCAGTGGAAACTAGAGTTCAGGTGAACCATTAGACACCTTTTACTATAGTACCTCAGAGAGTGGTGTCAACCTGGAGTATACTTCTGTCCTACAGATTTTCCACCCATGGAAAATCCACAGCTAGAGTTTCTGCACTCACAGACAGTCACCAGGAGCTTCACTACCATGAAAAGAATCCAGTAGAGGGGAGCAGGTACACAGTGACCCATGGCAAACTCAGGGGGCACTTCAGAGCCTGCATCCTAAAGTACTGCACACAAAAGAATCAGCCAACTCACAACACTGCACCCTCCAAGCAATCAGCTGCAGGACCCTGAGTTGAAACACTAGAAGCTGTCGGTAGGAGGTTCATAGCAACTAGGGAATTGGCTTCTGTGCCCCTGAAAATTGGGAGAGATCCACAGCCAAAGATGTATGATCATCTGCTAAATGTCCCAGCCCCAATGAAATCCAAACCAAGATTCAACAAGAATTTTCTTCACCTTGACATGTTATAGAATAAACAATCTAATGTTAACTTTGATCATGTAAATAACTCCTTAATTTGATAATTGTTAACCCAATAGCAAACATTGTACCTTCAACCCATTTGAATGTATTTCATCTAATGATTTAAAGCATTAATTGGAATCAATCTTCCTATCTTTGTTTTCCTAGGTCTAGTTTATGCCTGATTCTACTGCCTATGCCTCCTCTTTCACTATCTGCTACTACCTCAAATAATACCCATTCCTCTATTTCTCCTTTCTACCTTGGTGTAAATTACCATTGATAGATTCTCTCCCACCCTCTCATTTATCTAATCTTTCTTCCTTTTTCTTTTTTCTCACTTAAAGGTCATAGTAAGTTTATGAAATTAAACAAATAATTTTTGGACCTATTCCAGAACTTTACTAAAGGTTTATACCTGAATTTGAGAAACTGAAGAGAAAAAAATTGCACCAAGATTTTGTTTTTATAAGGTTGAATAGAATAAGGGGTAGCTCAGAAGTGATTATAGTAAATAGAGTTCAGTGGAATCTCTTAAAGTAGTAATGATGTTGGGATCAACAGAGGTCAAATTCTGAATTAAAATATCATTAACTGGATATTCACCCAACCCCAGGGCTCTTGAGAAAAAGAAGCTCACAAAGTAGTCCTTCACTGAAAAGAAAAATCAGAACTATACTCATAGATGGGTAGAGATAGAAACAATATGAAAAAGCAAGGGAGCAAACCATCCTAAATAACCCAAATGCTTCAACAACTAACTTCATTGACGCCACAGTGGAGGAAATGTCACAGAAGAAATTCAGAAAGTTTATAGTTAAACTATTACATGAGCTAAAAGATAATGTGAGGTGTGAAATCAGAAAGAAAATACAGAAAGTGAACCATCAGGACTTCTTGTGGCTACCATCTTGCTTGTGCGGAAGCCCATGGCTGGGTGGGAGCCCCTGAGCGGTTTGGCAGACTATGTGGCCTTCACCATGCTGTCATCTTCACTGCGGGTGGCAGTGGTGTGCTCCAGTAACCAGAATCTGAGCATGGAGGCGCACAACGTCTTCAGCAAGCGGGGATTCAGCATCAGGTCCTTCGGATCAGGAACTCATGTGAAGCTCCTAGGACCAGCACCTGATGAGCCCAATGTCTATGATTGCAAAACTACATATGACCAGATGTACAATGATCTTCTCAGGAAAGACCAAGAACTCTAAATGCAGAATGGCATTTTTCACATGTTGGACAGAAATAAGAGAATCAAGCCTTGTCAGGAAAGGTTCCAGAACTGCAAGGACCTGTTTGACCTGATCCTCAGCTGTGAAGAGAGTCTAGAGCAGGTGGTGGAAGATCTGAACTCTGGAGAGCAGGAGACCTGCCACCCAGTGCTCGTGGTCCATGTGGACATCCACGACAACCATGAGGAGGCCACCCTGGGAGCCTTCCTCATCTGTGAGCTCTGCCAGTGTATCCAGCACATGGAGGACACGGAGAATGAGATTGATGAGCTGCTGCAGGAGTGCCAGGAGAGGAACGGCAGGGCCTTCCTGCACAGTCTGCTTCCACTGAGCTCCACCTCCTTCATGCTCCACCTCCCAAAATGTCTTTACTCTGAGGTGTTCTTGGTGGACGGTGTATGGACTGTACATATAGGATGAAAAGGTACACAGAACGGTCAGATTAAAGACCATTACCAAAAGAAAATGTCAGTTACCGCCCACTGCCCTAGGGTGTGCCTGATGCTCTGCCTTGCCCTCTTCTCCCCCCAATTGCTGGAGTTGTAAAAATATCTGAATAAAGCAATGAGCTGTATCTTAAAGAAAAGAACCTGGAATTACCCAATAAATAGATGCTGCTAGTTGTCCAAAAAAAAAAAAAAAAAAAAAAAAGAAAGAAAAAGAAAAGAAAAAGATCACTTCAATAAAGAGAAAGAGGTTCTGAAAAAGAACCAAGAAGAAATTCTTGAAATAAAGGAATCAAAAACCAAATTAAAAATTCAATAAAAAGCACCACAAATAGATAAGACCACTTTAAAGACAGATTTTCAGGCCTCAAGGTAAAATACATAATATTAAAAATAAAGTTGACCATAGAGAACTGATGTTAAGAGACCATGAACAAAATATTCAAGAAATCTGAGATAACGGGTTAGATGAAGAATCTGAAATGCAAACTAAAGGATTTTAGTTTGCACAATCTTTTAGCACAATCTTTTCAATGAAATAATATCAGAAAATTTTCCAAGCCTTAAGAATGAAATGGAAATTCAAATACAGAAAGCATACAGGACTCCAAATATATAACATCACAACAGATCTACTCCAAGATACATTATTATGAAAATGCCTAACACAGAATAAGGATAGAATTTTAAAAACTGCAGGAGAAAAACAACTGATCACATTTAGAGTTAAACCAATTCAGATTTCATCTGATTTCTCAAACCAGATGCTTAAATTTAAGAGGACTTGCAATAATATACAGCAAGCTCAGAAAGAAAATGAATGCCAACCAAAAATACTATAGCCACTAAAAATAAGCTTCAAAATTAAAGATGAAATGCGAACATTTCATAATAAACAAAAGCTAAAAGAATTCATAACTAGAAAGCCTGCACTATAAAACATACTCGAAAAATATTTCATGAGGTAGAAATGAAAAGTAAAAAATTTAAAAACAGCACTAGAAGAATTATACTGGAAGAATGGTCAATCAAAGGAGAATCAAATCCAATTTAAACACTATTAAAAATAGCAGGAAATAAAAATTATCTCTCAATAATAACATTGAATATAAATGGTCTGAACTCTTCAATCAAAAGACACAGGTTGGTAGATTGGATTAAAAACAAGACCCAACAATATGTTGTCTGCAAAAGACTCACTTCACAGGGTGAATGCGAAAAAACAGACCATTCACATGGATCTTGTAAACAAGCGGGGGTTACTATTCTTACATCAGATAATGTGGAGGTCAAGTTAAAATTAATCAGAAGAGACAAAGAAGGTCATATTGCTTAAGGGAATTGTACATCAACAAGATATAATGATCACAAATTGTTATGTCCCAAACAATGGAGCATCTATGTACATTAAACAAACCCTTCTCATTATTAAGAATCAAATAGTCTGCATTATAATAATACTGAGTAGGTGACTTTATCACACCTCTCTCATCACTGGATAGATCATCCAAACAAAAATTAAGTAAAGATTCCACAGAACTAAAAAATACAATTAATAATTTGGACCTAACAGACATCTATAGAATATTTCATCCATCAGAGACTGAATACACTTTCTTCTTAGCAGCACATGGAACATTTTATAAAATAGACCATATTTTAGGTCACAAAGCAAATCTTATCAAATACAAAAAATAGAGGTAAATCTTGCATTCTATAAGACCATAAAAGAATGAAATTAGAAATCAACAATAAGATAAAAAATAGAAACCACTCTAATACCTAGATATTAAATAACACACTTTTGGATGATAAATGGATAGCAGAAGAAAACAGGAGAGAAATAAAATAAATAGTTAAAAGTAAATGATAATAGTGATACAACATATCAAAATCTCTGGGACAGTATGAAGACAGTTGTAAGAGAAAGTTCATAGCATAGAGCTTGTACATTAAAAGAATAGAAAGATACCAAGTAAATAATCTAACATTACATTTCAAGGCCTCAGAAGAAGAACAAACCAACACCAAAATAAGTGGAAGAGAGGAAATAATTAAGATCAGAGCCAAAAATCAATAAACTTGAGATTTAAAAAATATAAAATATCAACAAAACTAAGAGTCAGTTTTTGAAAGGTTAAACCAAATTGATAGACTCTTAGCCAAACTAACCAAAAGAACAAGGCCTCAAATTTTCAAAATCTGAGATGAAAAAGGAAATGACACCAGAGATACAACTGAAATCTGGAGGATCATCAAATATTATTTTGAAAATTTATAATCCAATAAGCTAGAAAAATTTGAAGATATGGAGAAATTCGTAAATACATATACCTACAAACATGGAACCAGGAGGATATGGAAAACCAAACCAGATCAATTTTAAGTAATGAAATTGAATCAGCTATTGAAAGCCTTCCAACAAAAAAAGTCCTGGACCAAATGGATTCTACCAAACCTTTAAAGAAGAACTAACACCAATTCTTTTCGAATTATTCCCTAAAATACAACAGGAGGGAATTCTCAAACTCATTCTAGAAAGCCAATATTATCTTGCTACCAAAACCAGACAGACACATCAAGGAAGAAAATACAGACCAATATCCTTGATAAACACAGATGCAAAAATTCTTAATAATATATTTTCAAACTGTATACAAAAACACGTTAGAAAGATAGTGTAGCACTATCAAGTGGGTTTCATCTCAGGGATGCAAGGTTGGTTTAACATACGGAAGTCAATAAATGTTATTCACCACATAAATAGATTTAAAGACAAGAATCACCTGATTATCTCAATAGATGCAGAAAAGGTATTTGACAAAGTACAGCACCTATTCATGTTTAAAACATTAGAAAAACTAGGGATAGAAAGAATTTAACTCAACATTATAAAGCCTATACATGACAAATGGAAGGCCAACATTATTCTGAATGGATAAAAACTGAAAGTATGTCCTCTAAAAGTAGGAACAAGACAAGGATGCCCACTTTACCACTCTTATTCAACATGGTCCTCAAAACTGTAGCCAGAGAAAATAGGCTAGAGAAGGAAATCAAAGGGATATAAATAGGAAAAGAAGAGCACAAATTATCTCTATTTGTCAATGACATAGTCTTGAATTTAGAAGACACCCTCCCCCCAAAAAACTCCACCAGAAGACTTCTAGAACTGATAAGCAAATTAAGCAAAGTAGCACAATACAAATCAACACCCATAAATCAATCACATTTCTATATTCCAATGATGAATCTGCTGAAAAAGAAATTTGGAAAACTATTGCATTCACAATAGCCTCAAAAAATAAAAATACTCAAGAATCAATCTAACAAAAGAGGTAAAGGATCCCCACAATTAAAACTATAGAAAACTAAAGAAAGAAATTGAAGAAGACCATAGAAGACAGAAAGAGTCTCATGCTCTTGGATACGCAGAATTAATATTGTCAAAATGGTTATAAGGATTTAATATAATTATTAATAAAATTCCAGTGAAGTTCTTCTAGAACTAGAAAAAACAATCATGAAATTCATTTGGAAAAACAAGAGACCCAGAATAGCCAAAGCAATCGGTAGCAAGAAGAATGAAGCATTAGGCATCACAATACCAGACCTTAAACTATCCTACAGAGCCATAGTAAAAAAAAAAAAAAAAAAAAAGAGGAACGGTATTGGCGCCAAACAGCATGAAGACCAATGGAATAGAGTAGAAGAAGCAGAGACATGACTAACTTAAATACAGCTATCTGCTACTGGAAAAAGTTGCAAAAACATACATTGGGGAAAAGATGGCCTTATAAAAAAATGATGCTGGAAAAACTGGAAATCCCTGTGTGGTAGAATGAAATTTAACCACTGTCTCTCACCCCGCACAAAACTCAAAGTGGATCAAGGAGCTAGGTATTAGACCAGAAACCTTGCACCTGTTACAAGAAAATGTAGGCCAACACTCCAACCTGTCAGCTTAGGAACTGACTTCCTCAACAAGACTCCAAAAGTGTAAGAAGTAAAATAATAATAAAAAATCAGTAAGTAGGATGACATCAAATTAAAAAGCCTCTTCATAGCAAAGAAAACAATTAAGAGCATTAAGAGAGAACCAATAGAATGGGAAAAAAGTCTTTGCCACGTGTTCCCCAGATAGGGCATTAATGATCAGGATACACAAAGAACTCAAAAATAATTAACACCAAACACCAACAACAACAGCAAATATCCTAATGAATAAATGGGCAAAGGAACTAAACAGATACTTCTCAAAAGAAGAAATATGAATGGTTGAGAATATATATATATATATATATATATATATATATATATATATATAAAAGTTCAACATCTCTAGCAATTAGAGAAATGAAAATTAAAAGTACACTAAGATTCCATTTCACTCCAGACAGAATGGCAATTATCAATAATACAAGTAACAATAAATATGGGCAAGGATGAGGGGAACAAGATTCACTCATACATTGCTGGTGGTACTGCAAATCAGTGCAACCCCTCTGGAAAGCAGTATGTAGATTCCTTAGAAAATTTGGATTGAAACCACCAATTGACCCAATTATCCCAGTCCTCAGTTTATACCCAAAGGACTTCAATTCAGCAAACTATAGTGATGCAGTCACATCAATGTTTATAGCAGCTCAGTTCACCATAGCCAAGCTATGGAACCAACCTAGATGCCCTACAACAGATGACTGAATAAAGAAAATGTGGGACATATGTACAATGCAATATTACTCAGCCATAAAAGAAGAATGAAATTATGGCACTTTCCAGTAAATGGATGGAACTGAAGAATATAATGCTAAGTGAAATAAGCCAGTCCCCCCCCCCCCAAAACAAAGGCCAAATATTCTCTCTGATATGTGGATGCTAACCCACAACAAGGGAGGGGAGAAACGGAAAGACTAGAAGTTCATTGGATTAGATGAAGAGGAATGAAGGGAAGGGAGGAGGAACGGGAATGAGACAGACAGTAGAATGAATTGGACACTACTTTCCTATGCTTATATATGAATACACGACCAGTGTAACTCCACATCATGTATAACCACAAGAATGGGATCCTAATTAGAGTAAGTTATACTCCAAGTATATATAATATGTCAAAGTGCACTCTATTGTTATGTGTATCTAAAAAGAACAAATAAAAAAAAGGAAAAAAATAAACAAGATAAGGAGGTGGGATAAGAAAAATAGAAGAAAGATTATAGAATAGAGGAAGGGGAAAAAAGGGAAGGGAGGAGAGATGGGATAGGGAAAATTGATGGAATGATCTGAACTAACTTTCCTATGTATATAAGTGAATATACCACAGTGAATCTCACCATCACAAACATCCATAAGACACTAATTAAAATTATATATAAGTAAATAGCAGAAAGATCTATAGAACAGAGAAAAGGGAACAGGGGGTAGAGGAATGGAGGGAAAGGAAGAAAATTCTGGGGACAAATTTTATATACCCACACGCGTGCGCGAGCGCACACACACACACACACACACACACACATATATATTAGAACAAATTATATTCCATGTCTTTATAATTATGTCAAAATGAATCCTTTTGTCATGTGTAACTAAAAAGACCAATAAAATATTATTTTTTCCATAAAAGGTCTCTTTTTACATATATCAACCATAAAACTATCTTACGGGGTTCTGGTTTTGGGTATAACCAAACAAGCACGCCATCTCTGCATGCACATTGAATATATCTGCAAAACCTAAACAGAATGCATAGAGCAGCCATCCGAGGACCCAGGAAAGTCAACAGTACCAGGAAGATGGGGAACACGACCAGTATCCAAAGCTTCTCTGAAATGACAAGTCAGTTTGCCATTTTTTTTTCTTTTCTTTCTTTTAGTGTAGCTACCCTTGATCTGGATTGAAGGTTGCATGATACTCAAATCCTGGACATGGACATTGGTATGGGTAGGAATCAAAGTGCAGGCAGAGCTCGAGATGCGCTTCAGTTTTCGTTCAGTGAGGGGGAAGGAGTTTTCTTCTAACCTTCAGAAATGGGGCGAGGGAATCATCATTTTCTTGTCTTTGTCTATTTTCTGGTGCCCTTGTCTCCATGTAGTCCTATGGCAATGACCATGACAGCAGTGGCCCTCAGGGACCTCACTGAGGCAGGAGAGCCTTCCTCTTCATTTAGAGGAATTTGATGTGATTCCATGTGAATGCTTGTTGCTGTTTCTCTCTGTCCTCCCACCAGTTGGCCCCAGGTATGGTGCAGTGACTGGAAGGGTATGCCAGGGCAGGGTAAACCAAGTCCCAGCTCTGTCCAGAAGACTCAAAGGGGACCTATGGGTACCCAAAAGGGAAGAACTTAGGGAAGTAACCTCTGAAAGTTCTCAGGTTCACTTCTCAGCCACCCATGCATGAATCTGATCCTAAACAGTACAGCAAACACTTTGAGACAGGAACTAAGGAACAGATAGACCATCACCTGAGTTTGATACTGGATACACTTGAGACGCATCTGAAGGGCACTACAAATGCTTCAAAAAACTGATATTTCAACCACAACCCAGGAAAGTCAAGTTGGAATTTGTGAACTGAACACAAATCTGTGGGTTAGTTGCTACAAGGAGACATGAAGTTAACATTCTCTATAGATTCAAATGAGACCAGAGTCTCATAAAACATTATTGAATGTCTGGGATACAGTGTGTAATTACTTGACAATCCAAGAATCAGGAGAATCTCAGCTCACACAGGAATAGATAATCAATAAAATCCAATGCTGAGATGAAATTGTTAAAATTATGTGATAAAGTCTTCAAAGGCAGTAAAGGTGAATACTCTTGAAGTGATTTTATTGGTAGGAAATTTCAGCAAATTCAGAAGATATAAAAAAAAGATCCGAGTAGAAAATTTCATGCTATCAAATACAGTAATCAAAATAGATACCCCATCAGTTGGTTCCAACAGTAGAGTAAAAATGGGAGAAGGGAGAGTCAGTGAATTCTAAGAATAGGAATTATACAACAATGAGAAAAAAGGTTAAAAAGAAAGTGAACAGAGCCTTGGGAATCTGTGGGTTAATCCTCAATCATCTAATTTTATATCATGAGAGTCCCAGAAAGAGAAGAAATATTGAGGTGCAAAAATGCTCGATAAAAAATATTTTTTAAGTCTGCGAATTTGGCAAAGTATTTATATAGATCCTACAAATTCATGCAAGTCAGGGAAACCCACACAGGATAAACTCAAAGAAACTTATGCCCAGAGCTATGAATGGGTTTGAATGGATGCCTTAAATCCTAGGTGTTGAAAGTTTGGTAACTGGGGGATAAGGCCTAATGAGAGGTGATTGGGTGTGAGGGCTCTGCCTCATGAATGGATTATGTCATTACCTTGAGAGTGGGCTAGCCATGTGACAGCGCCTTTGTTATAATAGCAAGTTCAGCCCTTGCTTGCTTTCTTGCACTCTGCTGCTCCTCTGCCTTCATCACGAGATGACACAGCATGAAGGCCCTCACTCGATGCTGGCGTCTTTATTGTGTTTTATTGGTGCATTATAGTTTTACATAATAGTGGGGTTCATTGTAGCATGTTCATACCTGCACATCTTACAATTTTGTCTGTTTCATTCCCTTCTAACCTGTTCCCCTTTCCTTCCTCTTCTCCCCTGATTCCCTTCCTCTTAGTCTAGGGGTCTCTCTTCTGTTTTTAGGAGTTTTGTTTTCTTTCCTTTTTTCTCTCTAGCTTCCACATATGAGAGAAAACAGTACCATGGCTGGATAATTTCACTTAGCATAATGTTCTCCATTTCCATCAATTTTCCTGAAAATGACATAATTTTGTTCTATGGCCGAATGAAACTCCACTATGTGTGTGTGTGTATCTATCTATCTATCTATCTATCTATCTATCTATCTATCTATCTACCTTTTCTTAATTAATTCATCAGTTGGTGGACATCTAGATTGATTCCATAACTTGTTGATGGTGAATTGTGCTGCTATAAACACTGGTTTGCATGTATTATTCTTTTTTTCTAATTTATTAAATTTGTTATATATGACAGCAGACTGCATTTCAATTCATATTACACATATAAACACAATTTTTCGTGTCTCTGGTTGTACGCAAAGTAGAGTCACATCATTTGTTTCTTCAAACATGTACTTAGGGTAATGATGTCCAGCTCATTCCACTGTCTTTCCTTCCCCCATGCCCCTCCTGCATGTATCATTCTAATCTCTTGATTCTTTCAGATAGATACTTTGGAGTGGTGTGGCTAGGACATATGGTGGTTCCATTCCTGGTCTTTTGAGGAACCTCTATACTGATCTCCATAGTAGCTGTTGTAATTTACAATTGTACCTAGAGTGTGTAAGTGTTCTTCCCCCCGCCTCCTCACAAGCTATCATTATTACTTGTATTCTTGATGAATGCCACTCTAACTGGAGTGTGATGAAATCTCAGTGTAGTTTTAATTTGATGCTGATATCTTGATCATAGGTCTTCTATCTTCCAGAACCGGGAGCCAAATGAACTTCTATTGTTTGCATAAATTGTACAGCTCTGGTTGCTATGGTTTGGATGTTGCTTGTTCCCCCAAAGGCTCATGTGTTGGAGGCTTAATTCTCTGTGTGGTGGTAGGAGAAGGTGGACCTTTGAAACTTGGAGCTCAGTGAGAGGTCTTTAGGGTTACTGAGGGCATACCTTTGACAGGGATTAAGGTATTTCTCATTGGACTCTTGTTAGTTCTTGAAAAAATAAAACAGAGGAAAAAACAAACAAAAATGTCTAAGTCTGGTCCCATCCAATTTCTCTCTGTTTTCTTATTTAGCAATGTGATTTCTTCCTCTTACATGTGCTCCTGCCATTGTGACCCCATCTGCCATTTGCCTTGTGGCCCTTGCCAGAACCAGCATTATGGTACTTGGACTTTTAACCTACAAAGCTAAGCTAAATAAACCTCTTTTTCTTCAGGTTTATCCAGCTTCCGGTGTTTCAATATAGTAAGGAAAGGTGGACTAATACAGCGATATTCTGTTACAGCAACGCAAACAGACTAAAACACCTAGATACTTCACAAACAAACTGTTGAAAACTAAAGACAAAGAAAAAAGTCTGGCAAGCAACTAAAGAAACACAACTCATTATTCATAAAGGAACTATGACTCTAATGACTGCACATTCCTCATAGAAACCATGGAGGTCAGAAGAAAGCGGCACAATATTTTTAAAGCACAGAAAGTGAAGAAATGTTAACCTATAATTCTATTTCCAGTGAAAACATCCTTCAAAAAGTGAAGGTAAAATGAAGACCTCATCTGAAGCAAAACTAAAATGACTCATTGCCAATAGAACTGCTCAAAAAGAATGGCTAAAGGAACCTTTTTAGACAGAGGGAAATAATATCAGAAGGAAACTTGGAACATCAGGCCTAAATAATATCTTTTCACTTCCTGATATAAAGGGTTAGAAAATTGGTGCACTTGGTCCCTTTTTTCTCTGATCCTCTTATTCTGCTAGTGCCTGTTTTTTCTTAGCTATACTCTTTTGGGGGGGGGGGGTGGTGAGTGGGTGGGGAGGATGTTTGGAATTGAGTGCAGAGCAGGAGCTCTGCCACTGAGTTACATGTCCAGCTCCCAGTTATACTCTTATTTACAATTTCAATGTTTAAAAGTTTGCAGATTGTTCTGTTTTACTTCTATATTTTAATCATTTCAATGTAAACCAGCAAGGCTTTTGTGCCATGGATTCCTCCTTTCTTAAGCTCTTTGATTGTAGCACTTGATGAGAATGCACACACAAGTAGCTTTTTATTCCTAATTAGGAGCTGTCTATAATCTTTTTTGGCTCACAAGTTTTGGGTGCTAAATGTTGCTCTGAAGAAATAGGAGGCTACTCTGATTTTCTCCTTGCATAAGTGAATTGCTTTCTGTGACTGAATGCTCATATAATTTCACTTTTATTCTTAAAAGTAAGCAGCCTCACCCGAATACATCATGTTGATTACTGGAACAAATTGCTTTCCCCCAGAACACTGTGTGCCCTTTTGCTCATCAAATTCAGATCTCTCTTCATTTCAAAATTATTTCTTATTTAATTTTCAAATACTATTTTTTGATTGATTTGTTTGACTCCCTTGTTTAATCCAGTGTAGGTCACCTTGGTCTCTATTCTCTTTCTTATTACCCTTTTGTTGTTGTTTTTTACCATTTAAATTTTTAGTTTTTTTTTTTTTTCTTTTCTGTCCTGGGGATGGAAACTAGAGCCTTGTGCATGTTAAGCAAGTGCTCTACCACTGAGATACTCTCCCTGCCCAATTTTCAGATACTAATAGGCTTATCTTCCCTGTTTCTAATTCACGTTTTAAAAATTCTTTTTAATATTTATTTTTTAGAAGTAGTTGGACACAATACCTTTATTTATTTATTTTTATGTGGTGCTGAGGATCGAAGCCAGGGCCTCGCATGTGTTAGACAAGTGCTCTACCACCGAGCCACAATCCCAGCCCCCCAAATTCACTTTTAGGAAATAGTATTGTATCATTTTTATGTTTCTGTATTACATTTATTTCTATGGTGATAAGTTTGGTTTCTTTTGTAAATTCTACTGGCTCACTTTCACTCTCTTTGTCTCCTCTTTAATTTTATATCTCTTCTCAAAAAAATGCTCCATCCCAGATATTTCTTTTCCCTCGTTCATTTCTTGAGTGTGTAGTGCATTAAGTTTTCCCCCTGCTTCCTGTCGTAATTCTTCTGCGTATTCTTTTAAAGTTGTTCCCTTTGTTTAAAACCGTTGTACATGTGATAAATCATATATTCTATAACACCATGGCAACGCCTGCTGCTTGGAAAATCTTTATGCAACATGAAGAGCAAATGCATAGATGGGAAAACTAAAAATCTGACCTTCGTGATAGGGAGGTTTGATTGAGATGTTGGGAGAGACACAGGGCAGTCACTTCCTTGTGCAAGGTGGGGGTGTGCTGGCACGTGACATCCTGTGTTAGTAGCAAGAAGAGTCTGAGTGTGAGGAAAGGAATGGTGCTGGTCTAGGTGCAATGAGTCACTAGACCACCTTGCCTGAACAAGCTTGTCTGTACAAGAAAAACGGCAGGGGACTGTTATGGGTTGAGTCCAGAATGTTCCCCCAAAGGCTCATATATGTTTCTTTGTCATGATTTTGTTACTGTTGCTTTATAATTATACATAATGGGAGGATTTTTATGTGTTCATATGGGCATACTATATAATACTTTAATTTGGTCAACAGTTTCCCCCTGCCTTTCCTCTATTGATCTTCCCTCAATTTTCATGCAATCCCTCCCCAACCACACAAACCTTTCTTTTCCCTTTTTCTTTCTACAAGAGCTTGTTACGGGTTTGGTCTTCAGTGCAGCAATGTGTAAAGGTGAAATCCACCCTAAGATACCATCTCACTCCAGTAAGATTGGCAGCCATTAGGAAGTCCAACAACAACAAGTGCTGGCGAGGATGCGGGGAAAAGGGTACACTTGTTCATTGTTGGTGGGACTGCAAATTGGTGCAGCCAATTTGGAAAGCAGTATGGAGATTTCTTGGAAAGTTGGGAATGGAACCACCATTTGACCCAGCTATTCCCCTTCTCGGTCTATTCCCTAAAGACCTAATAAGAGCATGTTACAGGGACACTGCTACATCGATGTTCATAGCAAGGTGAAGCTTTTAGAAAATGACTGTTCATGAGGGTTCTCACCTCATCAGTGGGCTATTCTATTTGGTGGATTAATGATTTGAATGTATTATTGGGAAGTTGGGCCTATGCGGAGGAAGCAGGTTAGTGGAGGCTGTCCTGGAAGGCACATCTTGTCCTGTGGCCCCTTCTGCACGTGCAGGCTCTGTCTTCTCTCTGCTTCCCAGCTACAAGTGAGCTGAGCAGCCTCCTCCACCATGCTTCTGCCACCAGAAAGTTCTCCTCACCTCAGGCTTAAAGCAAGGGAGGCAGCCCACCCTGGACTGAAACCTCTGTAGCCATGAGCCAAAATAAACCTTTTCAACTTTAAGTTGTTATTGTCACAGCCAAGAAAGTGGACTGACATGGGAACCCTGTGCACACACCTTCAAGGATCACTAAAACTTGGCTAAACAATTAGCTCTTGTTACTTGTGTGAAAACTTCTGAGTGTGTCATTTCTTCTAGATCTCTCTATATGTATTTTTTTTAAAAAAGTTAAACAATAAAAAACATAGTTAAAGTGGAAACCAGGCTTTCAATCCCTCACCTCTTAAGAAGCAATTACTGTACAGCACCTTGACATGGCTATTTCTTGACGTTTTCCTGAGTATGCTTATTGATAAGAAATTTCTGTTTTCACAAATATTTTACTAATATGTTCCTGTTTTTACTGATTATATTTTATGTGTTACGTATTTTTCTACTACAAAAACCACATTCATAGTATTATATGCTAAGGCTGTTCTATTTTTTTTAAACTATCCACTGCTTGGTCTTATATTGGCCCTAAAATGTGGCAACAATAAGTCTTTGTATTTCTATAAAATATAATCCTAGAAGTTGATTTTTTAGGAGTAAGAATATGCACAGTAAAATTTTGATAAGTACTGAAAAATTACACTTCAAGAAGTCTGTAGCAATTTACTGTTTCATTAAAGTCTATTTCCCTACACCCTTATCAAAATAAAGTATTATCCTGACTTTTTATTTATGATTATTAGATAAGAATTGTAACTCATTATTTTGAAAATTTGCATATTCCAAAATGCAATGGAATTTTCAAATATTTAAAAATATTCATTGACACATATTCTTCTGTGAATTCCTGTATCTATTTTTAGTACACATAATTTTTAGATCTTTTTTCATTTCCAGGGTCCATTGGTTATTAATTAGTTGTCTACTAAAGATGCTGGAAATAATTTTCTTCAAGTCTCTCATTTCTGAATTTTATCTATAATCTTCCCATTATTTGAAAAATATTTGAATTTTTACATAGCTAAATCTTTTAAATTCATAGCTTTTATATCTTTGCCTAAAGGAGTGCTCCCCTCCTCAAGATTAAAGAATAAAGTTCTCTATTGTGTTCTGTTTTTCTGAATACTTACCTAGAGTTATTATTATTTAATTTTAATTATTATTATTTAATTTTATTTATGCATTTTTTTAAAAAAATAAACAAAAAAAAACATAGTCAAAGTGGACATGTAGTACGTATAGTACAAATACATGTACATATGATAATTCAGTACATGTACATAAAGTATAATGATCAAATCAGGGTCATTAACATTTCCCTTACATAGTTTTTAATATTTTTTCTTGAGCTTAGTTTTGAATCTGTTTGTGGATAGCTATCCTGTTATTCCAACATTGCTTATTGAACTGCTGCTGGTCCTTTCCCTCAGATGTGATGTATCACCTGCTTTATCTTTTCATATTGATCTATTTCTTTACTTTTGGACCAGTGCCACACTGTTCCTGATACTTAGAATGATCAGGCAAATTCTTCCTTATTGTTTCTCGCTTCAAAAATCAAACTGGCTATTTAATTTCATTTTACTTATTTCAAGACATCCTGTTAGGATTTTATTTGGGAATTGTATCACATTTATATATGAATTTTGGGAGAAATGATATCTTTTAGTATTAAATCTTCCCATCTAGAAACATAGTTTGCCCTTCTATTAACTTAGAGCATTTTAATTTTCTTTTGTAAAATTGTACAACATCTTTTTATTGTACAACTCTTATAAATGAATTACACATCTCTTGTTGGATTTAATTATAAATATATTATAATTTTCCTTGTTATCATGGTGGGATCTTTAGATACATTCTAATTGGTTATTACCATTATTCATCTTTGTTGATCTTGAATTTGCTTAACTCAACCTTCTGCTTCTTCTTAATGCTTATTAGTAGAGTCTCTTGGGGATTCTAGATGGAAAGTCTCCTTCCTTCCTTTCTTCCTTTCTTTCTTCCCTCCCTCCCCCCTCTCCTTTTTGGTGCTGGCAATTGAACCCAGGGCCAAGCACATGTGCTGTCCCACTGAGCTACTACCCCAGCCCCTAGACAGATACTAATATTGGTAACAATAATAGTTTTGTTGTTTTCTTTCCAATATTCACCCCATTATTTTTCTCCTAATGTTTTAAAGTATTTTTCAGTTTTCTGTGATAGCTTTTTTTTTTTTTTTTTTTTTTTTTTTTTTAGTTCGGCGGGAGGTCTCTTGTGCTTTTGGAATTTTTTTTTTAATACTTAATGCTTTGTGTTTGCTTTCATTTGTGGTTGAATATCTAGGTTGAACAGTTTTTATTTCTCTTAGAATATATTCCGGCCCAAATGAGACCCATCTGTCTGGCAGGTGATGTGAACTCTAAGCCCTTCTGTGACCTTACAGCAGGTGAGGATGGAAGTGTAGCGAGGAAAGGGTGAAGGTGCCTAGGATCCTAGAAATGGGGCGCTGGCACCCCCATCTCATGCTGTCTTGTGTTCATCAGCCACCCTCGTGGTCTCTCTATATCAGAGTTCTTAGCCGGGGATGCTTATAACCCTGATATGGGAACAAATAGAGCCTTTAACTGGGGTTGCTGTCTAATTGGGGCCACTCTTTAGATAATTACCCAAGACATTGTCTCAGTCTCTTTTCTGTCTCCACTGACTTTGACCATGGATTTATTCTGGAGTTTTACTGGGAAAGCACACTATTTTTATTTGTCTACTGAGAAGCATCTGAATGAAATCTAGGGCTCTCGTTGTGGTCTATAGATTTTATTTGTCTACACTCTTCTGGTATGTTTTATTTGCCTACTGAGAGGAATTCCTCAGCAATTTAGGGTTGTGTTGCCAATCCATCACTTCTAAAAACTCTTCATTGTTTTGGCCTGCTGGTGAACCTTGTTTCCAATGCTATTATGAATTTGCTAATTTACTTACTTTGTGTCTGTTTTATTTATGCACAGATTTCATTGATCAGTTCTTGTTTTTGACTGGGGAGGATGTTGTTCAACCCTATTAATTTGCTTAAGAACTGAGTATGAGAGGATGGGGGGTTGATCAAGAGGAGTACCTTATTCATTATTAAAAATGAAAAGTTTTTTTTCTTACTATAATAAGGTTCATTGAATGTGCAGAAAGTACAGAAAAATAGGAAAAACATCATTCCTACTCCCATCATGGCAACTTCTGCTAATATTTAGATATATTAATTTTTAGTCTTTTCTTAATACATACTTTAACATTCTTAGGATAATGTTCTCTATAACAGTTGGTATCTTTCTAATTACATTTTTACATGTTCCCTACATCATTAAAAGCATTCATGATTAAAACTTTACTTTAGAGCCAGGCACAGTAGCATGTGCCTGTAAGTCATAGCTATTTGGGAGACTGAGGCAGGAGGATCTCTTGAGCCCAGGAACTTAAGGCCGGCTTAGGCAACAGAGCAAGACTTTGTCTTAGGGAAAACAATAACAACAACAACAAACCTCCAAGGATATCCTCCAAGGATAACATTTTATTTGTGTTTGGCCTATTAGGTTAATGTGGTATCTGGCTGTTTTGCTTTTAAGAAAAGAAATTTAATTTATATGTATTTAATATTTTGAGATAAAATCTACAGTGAAGTGTGCACATCCTAAGTGACTAGTCTGATGAGTTTGGGTAAAAGTTTACATTCAGGTAGTAATGCCTGTGCTGTGTTAGGTAAAGCCAGTGGTTAGCTCTTGATGAGGCCCATCTGAGACCATCATGTCTCCGTGGCTCTTCTCTGTCTTTTTCAAGGACATGGTGTTGCTTCCAGTCACACAGGCTCTCCATCTCATGAGCACTGAGACAGAGCTCTTGTTTATTCTGTTTTCCTGGCTCACTTGGCTCTTACTCCTCTTCCTGTTTTCATTTCCATTCCATCGCCTTATTCTCAGCCATTTTCACCTCACTTAAAAATTTTGGGGGAGTTCATCCCTTCATGCCCTCCCTACACAAATTTGTCTGATCCTCGGTTGCCGGATCACTCAACCCCGAGCATGGAGGCACAGTTATTGCTGTTGGGAATATTTTAGAGTCTCCACTGAAAATCCTTTTCCTGGCATTTAGGGGCTCGCATTCGTCATTCAGCTTTATTTTTCTTTCTCTCTCTCATCAAATCCAGCCAGACAAGATGTATTATCCTCATATTGAACACAATTCTCTATTGTTCGCTGCTTTATTCAAGCTCTTGCCTTATCTGGAGTGCTTTCTGCTTCTGCACAATTTAGTTTTCAACTTTTACCTTACCTTGAAAATCCAGTTTAAATGTTATTTCTTTCACAAAAAAAATTTCTTGTTGCTCCCAGCAAAACAATCTCTCTCCTCTCTGCACCAGTTGCAGACTTCATGGTATTTTTGTTTTGAATATTGTTTTCTATCTTGATTATTTTCTATCTTGAATTATAACAATTATATCTTGAACTTCCTTGTTGAATGGGAGTTTCCTTGAAGGAAAATTCCCAGTTTTAAAATTTTCATTTACTTTTTCAGTGCCTTGTACATAGCTGCAGTGCAGTAAGCAAATGTTCACGAGCGGGTGAGCCATACTGGGAAGAGAACTTGTGATTTGGGGAAAAGTATATGACTTATTTGAATTTACTGGGAAAACATACCAACGTAGCAATTGTGCTCTTGCAAAAAGTTTTACCAATTAAAATGAATAGCAAACTTGCTTAAAAAATTCAAGGACTGATGAAATTCTGTGGGATATTCTGATTTAGTTTCCAAATTACCCCCAGGTCAAGACAATGGAAATGTTTTAGAGCTTAAAATAGAAACACAAAAGGTCAGTTGGATAATATATCCCCATTTTTGCTGCAAATGTATAAAAAATGGAATTAGCACATACCTGTAGTATTTCAGTCATGCTCAAATTTTCTGTTGCTTTGACCTTGAGTGACCATATTATGTAAATTGTAATTAAAAAATCACAGATTTCTATCTATTCCTGTGCTAAAACCAGATTTTATGAATACAGTCTTTTCTCTATGGTGGTCTTATATTTGCAAATGTGTGTGTTTACACACTTCACATATTATACAATCATATTGGAAACATTGTAATACATTTTTTTAATTTTGAACCTTCCTCCACACTGCTTAGTGATCACCATATGAACTTACAGATATACAAAATAAAAACCTCTCACTATGGGAGATATGGTCATTATGTTGCTGGCTCTTCTAAAATGTTTATAAAATATGTCACCACCCTGCAGTGAATTGGCTCTGTTTTGCTATTCTACTTACTATCAAAGAAATAAAGCACATGCTCCAAGCAAATAATCTAACTCATTATTCCTCAACAGCACTTTCAAGATGCAACATTTATTAACTAAAGGAGCTGACCCAAGAGGAAGATGTGTCTTACCCCAAGTCTGGGGGCTTGTCCTGGGGGACCTGAGCTCTTCAGCAGTCCCCATTTCAGGTGCAAACCCTTGCTCTCCACCTGCACCATTCATCTGCATCAAGCAGCCTCATGGAGAGGGATGTGATGGCAAAGAGTAAGCTGGTAATGTAGTGTGACTGCAGCTTAGTAAGGGGTTGCCAGGGAAGAGGTTTCGAAAAAACCAGGGGAGGAGAATCGTCAGGGTTTGCCTCCTTGTAAAATTTGCCCTGTCAGGTGAGATGATGCGTTGGGGCATAACGTGCCCCCAGCTACTGCTTCTGGCAGATTTGCCCTCATTTTCAAGGTCTTCACAATTTTGCTGAAACTTATCCTTTCAAAGGGCTTTTCCTCTCCACATTTCTCTTCTGAACATTAGTCCAGAGAGGTGAGAGATTATTTTGAAAATATCTTCTCAGGACTAATTTGGTCTAGAATCAGGTCAGACAGAATCAGGCCAGCATCTGCCCCCTCCCTCCCCTCCCTGGGTTTCAGGGTAACATCCCATCCCATCCCTTGCTTTGTCTGGAATTGGAAGGAGGTTTGACATGGTTCAACAAGCCCTAGTGAGACTATCTCATAGGGCAGGGGCATTTTCTGGAAATGGTTTGGAGAAGAATGTGAATATTTGAGGTGCAGGAAGGCAATGAAATATGACACAGAAGTGATGATAGAGTACTGTCCATAGGAATTATCTGGTCTCCTAAATCTTGGAGGACTTTTCTGTTTTGCCTGAGGGGTGAGCGTTGATGCTGGAACATTCAATGTTCATTCAGAAGTGTTGATTGGCAGATGTCATCATACTGACTGACTGTCATATGGGCTTCTGCCCTTTGATTCTTACTGCAATCTTGAGGCAGTAAATATCATTACTCCCATTTTCTAGATGATGCCCCTGAAATGTAGTGAAATCAACAGGTAGTAGGAGATAGCTTCAGAATGAAATCTGGATTGCTCCCTCTGGTCCATACACTTTTTAATATCTAATCTCCCAAGTGTGGGGGGGAATTCCATCTTTAAAGTATCTGCCTGGCTTTCTATGAAAGGATGGGTAATAAAGAGGCCAGGGGCAGACATTTGCACAGGAACAGTCTATACCGAGGGAGAGAATGCCTCTTTAGACTTGACATCTCTGATATGAGTGGAGCTGCTTATTTAGTTTTACTTCATATCTAAATGATAGCAGTGAGTAGAATAAAGTGTCTAATCCAGGGCCTGCTCTCCAGCTTCCCAACATAATCTATGAAACAAAGGGAGCTTCTCCTTTGCCTTAATAGACTGTGCTGTTATGGTAAGCAGAGACAGCAAAATTCCAATTAAAAAATATTGATTGCTCATTAATTAATGTCATCCATTCAAAATCAATGGTCACTGAACTTCTTTCAATGATTTTTATTCCAAGTGCGCTCCGCCTTGTGCTTTGCTTATGACATGTCCCGCTATAATTGTATGCCCATTTAAGATGGGCGATTCTTTTTCTATTCACACATAGTTTTTTTTTCTTTTTGCCTTTATACATGAACTTTTTTTGCATTATAATTCTTAATATGTATATATATATATATATACCACAATTTTTCATATCTCTGTTTGTATATAAAGTATGAATTGGGTGTCCACATATAGTTTTTGATTTTGATCTAGTTAACACTATAAGTCATTGCAAATGAAAGTCAGTGGAACCTAACAAATTCAAATGCCTCCTCTTACTGACTCCCAGAGATAATTTATGTATCCCTCATTCTTCGCACCTAAAGCAGGTAAACATCTTCAGTTAAGCTGAATAAAGAAAAATAGGCATTCTTTAGAATGGGAAAAAACTTCCAACCAATCAACCAGCCAGACAAACAAACAAACAAGAAAGGAACCTAGGGATGTAGTTCAGTGATAGAGCACATACTTAGCACCCAAGGCCCCAGGTTCAATCTTCCGCATCAAAGAGTAAAGAAACCAGAACAACATTACCACCAAATCAAACCCAAACAAAAGCCCAGAAAATTAAAGCATAGAAATGTCATAGGGAAGTTATTCCTGGATCCAAAGGGTATATAATTTCATCGTCTTTGAGACAAAGTCATGATTTAATGTGCTCTGGAACGCAGGCTACTGTGCCTTTGAGAGGATCTGTGGAATTCTCCAGAGCATTGTGCTAATTAAGTCTGAAAGGGAGACGTATTGGGGTGCTGCCAGGTGTCAGAAAAACGTCTGGCAGTGGAGTATGGGGAGGTGGGTGAGCTCAGAGAGCACAGTTCACAAGACGGACGGACGTGATCCCTGTGTGAGTCAGGGGTGAAATTCCTCTTCTAGTTCAATGGCTGGCCTGGGACTCTTGAGGTAGCCTGTGGCCAATCAGGGTATCCTTGTGACAGATCTTAATCCCTCAGACTCCTGGGATTTTCTCTCTCTTTTTTTCTAGTGGCATCATAGCTAGAGTCCACTAAGATTGGAGCAGCTTTTGCCTACTTTGACCCTTCTATTCTCTACAGAATTGTCCCTTCTTTTAACTAGTGCCTGCTTGCGGCATGAGGAGCTCCCTGATGACCAGGAGGGAGTGGCAGAAAAGAAGTCGATGAAATGGAAACATGCCTTAGGGACCAGGACACTAGGGTTCTAATCCCAGTTCTGTCTCAAATTGGAGGCAAGTCATTTAATTTCTCTGCTTCTCTATAAAGAGAATTGTGTCCCCTCCCCCCCCCAAAAAAATATCACATATCTTTTAGGTCTAAAATTTGTTCTACTATAGACTCTTGAGTAGTATCATCCAACTGTTTTTTCTCATTTATTAAAATTTGCTTAAAGGATTGTAAAAAGGTGTGCACCCCCACACTTTTAAATTGACACTTCATAAATTTAATTAGTTAAAAAGGACGTAAGTACACAGGATGCACATTGTACACTGCATAAGGGTTTAAAGACATGTTTCTCCAAACCTCTTGATTTGCTCATTCACTACAGTAAATATATTTAGCTGGTGTCACTTATGGTATATGTTACCACACCACCTGAATAACAAAACCAGTTATTGTCAAGTCATTCAGCCAAATTAGACTTCTTATTTTTTTTTTTTTTTTTGGTCAGGAAAAGAATCTGATTTAATTTTGTAATTTAAATAAATACATTAACATTCAAACTGCCAACAACCACCTAACTCAAGATTAGGCACCTTGAAATCTAGTTAGCTACCTGACTGAAGCAGGGAGCCTTGCCATCAGAATCTCTTAATTTGTACTTAGAGAACTGGTCCTCAAGAGCAATGTAGTCTTCAATTGTTCCCTAGTTTAATGACTCCAAGGTTTTAGAACTAGGGGACAAGGCGCCCTGCTAGTCTCAGGATGAGTGAGAGGGATGCCTTCTTGTGTAAAGTGGGAAAGACTGGTTATGAGATGGGGGCCCATCTGTTTTGCCTCTAGGAACTCGGTCTTGTGTTGGCCACATCCTGTTCTGTCCTCTGCCCTCTGTTATGTTGGCTCTGGCATTTCTACTTTACTTCTGAGGGCTATTGCTCTGTCTAAGCTTGCAGGAGCCAAGTTAATCAGCAGAACAACTTCAAGGCAGTTCAACTAGTGCTTTCATTTGGGGCAAAGCTTAACAGCTTCTCTGTCCTATCTTTTAGACGTTATTTTTACTTGATAGTGGATATTGGGTTTGGCTTCAAGATTCCCTAGAGCAAGAATGGCTGAAAATTTCCACCAAGATTCTTTCCTTAAAACCAAAGCAGATATATATTCTCATTAGGAATATAAGGGAGAGAAAATGTAATAGAGAAGTCATGGTAATTGAAATCAGTAACCCATGCTTCAGGTAGCATTTGGGGCAAATTTCTGAGCTCTTCCATTTCTATTTATAGTATCAGCTGACTGTAGAAAAATAAACGTGGTGGAACAGATGAAGTAAAAAATGGCTGAGAAAGAAAATTAAGTAAGAATATTCTGACTTACCTCTCATGAACAACGGGAGCTGTGCCAAATAATGAGCATAAACAAAACATTAAGCTAAATACAGCTAAAGCTGTCAAAATTTTTAATATTGATTTAAATATCCAGTTTTACCATTGTCATGACCACTGCTGGCATGTCTTTGTTCTACAAAGGAAATTTCAAGTCTATGCATTGAAAATTGACATGCAGAAGAAGAAAATGTGTTCAAAGAAGATTTTAGTTTATCTTATGCACTGTCAAACTGGGAGTTAGGCTGCAATAGGGCTATGGTGCTATTGTCCTCTGTCCAGGTTCTATATGGCTGCAGATGCATCCAGCTTCCAGTTGCTGAGGGCGCACAGCTGTATCCACATTGGGAACTGGCTCTACCACAGAACTGTGTTGCCCAAGGTTACACTACTGGGGAGGATAATTTCATAGCCAATAATGAGATACTATGGCACTTGCTTTCACTTGGGAGAACTTGAAGAACTATTCCATCTCTAGAATCTTTTGAAGGGCAGCTTTTTTGTTTCTGTTTTTGTTTTTTTTGTACTGGATATTTAACATAGGGGTGCTTCACAACTGACCTACATCCACTAAGTTGCTTAGGGCCTCACTAGCTTTAAACTTGCACTCCTCTGGCCTCAGCTCTCCAAACTACTGGGATTACAGGTGTGCCTGCACCTGGCCAGATCTTCTTAACCTTCATTCCAGGGTGTTTTCTCAGAAAACTCCCCAATAAAATTTCTACTTCTTCCTGAAGGAGATACCTTATCTCAAAATCTCTTTCCTAGGAACCCAATCTAATTGAGCTGACGCCAGGAGCAGATCCAAGAAGAAAACCCTAAATTGGGATTATGTCACTGGATCACCTGCCACCTGGCTGGCAGTGAGGTCCCACAAATAGTGGCAAATGGAGTATAACAAGACCTGGGGTGCTCTGTGGGGCACCCATTAAGACTTTCACTGGGAGTTCACAGGGATGGTGTAAAATGGAGGGGAAGCACTACGCCTGGCTTTGGGGAGATAAGAAGAGACAAGTGTAAGGATGGAATTGGGTAGCTGAGTGGCAGTGAGTCCTGAAAAGGCATAATGGCTGATTAAGGGTGACGAAGGAACAATGCAAAGCAACAGTGAAAGCACCTATGGTGTGACAGGATCTGGCTCATGTGTCATAGCAGGAATGTGCCCACAAATGCAGATTCTCAGCATGCCAGACCAAGGGGAATGTGCAGTTGGACTAGGGGGAGTTTATTAAAATGGGAACACTCCCTCAGAACACAGACTTACCACTCTGGCAAAGACCCTGGAAAGCAATGCTGTCCGCTGCGGGGATGGCTCCTGGAAGCTTAGACAGAGCAATAGCCCTCAGAAGTGAAGTAGAAATTCCATAGCCAACATAACAGAGGGCAGATACAGAACACAATGTGGCAACACAAGACAGGGTTCAGTTGATTTCTTTATTATTTTTTTCCCTTTAAAATGAAGTAAAGGTCACTCTTTAATGCATTTTTCTTTTTAATTTTCTATTTTTAAAAATCAAAATACAGTATTGTTGGACAAAGTTTTCTCATTGGATTGGGATTTTAGTTGACTGAAAAAATATTGCTTAAAATGAAAGAACAGAGGACTATCTGCCCTTAACCCATGTGGGAGTCTAGGCCAAGATTAGGCTCAGGAAAAACCAGCAAACTCACAACAGAGACCAGGCTCAGGCTTAGGACTGCCCTCACCAAACTAAGCCAGATCCCAGGCCTAGCCCACCTCCATTTTGGGACACTGTCACCATTGCTATAGCCCTCCCCATGCAGTAGCCTCCACCTGGGGACAACAGATAGGGCCTGGAGGCAGATGCATGTCTGATCTGGCAGCCCACCCTTTCAGCCCCATCTCTGAAAGTGGTTGCAGTCAACTTGGGACACCCCTACTGCTGCCTTGAGTTAACTCTGCTATTGCCACCACTACCTTTAGTGGCAGTAGCATTTATCATGTGACACCAGCCAGGGACTAGAAGCCCAACATCAAGGTAAGGTACAGGTAATCTGCAGTGACACTACAAGATTATCGGGTAGAAACTGTAATACCTTAGATCCGCACTGCAAGAAATGAAGACACACAGACAAAATGAAAAAAACAAGGGAAGAAAATGCCCCAAAGAAACCAAGATACTACAATAATAGAATCCACGGACAGCGCAGCTGATGAAAAGTCAGAGGAGGAGTTCGGAATGAACATATTTAAAATGGTTAGTGAATTAAAGAATGACCTAAGTGAGCAAATGCAAGCAAAAATGGATCACTTCAACAAAGAGATAAGAGAAAAATACAGGCGACCATTGGTCACGCCAACAAAGGGATAAGGGAGCAAAGATAGGCAGCAAAATATTACTTCAAGAAAGGGAGATTCTGAAAAAAACAACCAATCAGAAATCCTTGGAATGAAGGAAACAATACACAAAAAACTCAACAGAAAGTATTACCAACAGACTAGATCACTTGGAAGACAGAATGTCAGATAATGAAGACAAAATATACAATCTTGAAAATAAGGTGACCACACATTGAAGATGGTAAGAAAACATGAACAGAACATCCAAGAATTATGTATGGGAGAGCATCAAAAGACCAAATCTAAGATTCATTGGGCTAGAGGTACGCACAGAGATTCAAACCAAAGGAATGCACAGTCTCTTCAATAAAATAATATCAAAAAATTTTCCAAACATGAAGAATGAATTAGATAATCAAATACAAGAGGCTTAGAGAAGACTAAATGTATAAAATTACAACAGATCTATACCAAGGCACATTATAATGAAAATGCCTAGCATCCAGAATAAGGATAGAATCTTAAAGGCTGCAAGAGAGAGAGGAATCAGATCACAAATAAGGGGAGATGAATTCAAATCTCAGCAGATTTTTCAACCCGGACCTTCAAATCCAGGAGATCCTGGAACAATATATACAAAGCTCTGAAAGAAAATGGATGCCAACCAAGAATCTTATATCCAGCAAAATTAAGCTTCAGATATGATGAAAAATAAATACTTTTCATGATAAACAAAAATGAAAAGAATTCACAGAAATAAAGCTGCACTACAGAGCATTCTCAGCAAAATATTCCAGGAGGAGGAAATGAAAAACAACAATGAAAATCAGCAAAGGAAGGAACTACACTAAAGGAAAGGCTAGTCAAAGGAGAAATCAAGTCATGTTAAAAAACAAAAATAAACCAAAATAACCAGGAACACAAATCCTATTTCAATAACAACCCTGAATGTTAATGGCCTAAACTCATCAATTAAAAGACACAGATTGACAGATTGAATTTAAAAAAAAAAAAAGACCCAACTATAGGTTGCCTTCAAGAGATTCATCTGACAGGAAAAGACATCCACAGACTGAAGGTAAAAGGATGGGAAAAAACGTACCCCTCACATGGACCACATAGACAAGCAAGGGTTTCCATCCTCATATAGGATAAAGTGGACTTCAAACCAAAGCTAGTGAAAAGGGATAAAGCAGGTCATTTCATACTAATTAAGGGATTTGTACATCAACAGGACACAACAATCATAAATATCTATGCCCTCCCAAATGAGGCATCTATGTATATCAAACAAACCCTTCTCAACTACAAGAACCAAATAGACCACAGCACAATAATACTGGGTGACTTTAATACACCTCTCTTAACACTCTTAACACTCTTAGATCTTCCAAACAAACACTAAACAAAGAAACTATAGAACTCAATAATACAATCGATAATTTGGACTTAAAAAGACATATATAGAATATTCCACTCATCAACAAATGAATACACTTTCTTCCCAGCAGCACATGGATCCTTCTCCAAAATATGTTATGCCACAAAGAAAGTCTTAGCAAATACAAAAAAATAGAGATACTACCCTTCATTCTATCTGACCATAATGGAATGAAATTAGAAATCAATGATAAAATAGAAAATAGAAGCTACTCCAATATCTGAAAACTAAACAATACATGATTGAATGACACGTGGACAACAGAAGGGAGGAGACAAAAAAAAAATTCTTAGAGGTAAATGAGAACTCTGGTACAACTTACCAAAATTAATGGGACACTATGGAGGCAAGGTTCATTGCATGGAGTTCATTCATTAAAAGAAGAAAAAGTCAACAAATAAACGATATGACATTACATCTCAAAGCCCTAGAAAAACCAATACCAAATGTAGTAGAAGACAAGGAGTAATTACAATCAGGGCAGAAATCAATGAAATTGAAGCAAAAGAAACAATTCAAAAAATTGACAAAATAAAAAGCTAATTCGTTGAAAAAAAATAAAATTGATTAACCCTTAGCCACCCTAATGAGAAGAAAGAGAGAGAAAACTCAAATTACTAAAATTCATGATGAAAAAACAAATTTTATGAAAGACACTATTGAAATACAGAAGACAATTAGAAATTGTTTTGAAAATTTATACTCCAGTAAAATAGAAAACCTTGAAGACACCAACAAATTCCTACAGAAATATGATCAACCCAAACTGAATCAAGTGGACAAACATAATTTAAACAGATAAATTTCAAGCAAGGAAATAGAACACACCATCAAAAGCTTACCAACCAAGAAAAGCCTGGGACCAGACACACTCACAGCTGAGGAGTTACTATAAGACCTACAAAGAAGAATTAATACCAATACTCTTCAAATTATCTCATGAAATAGAAAAGGAGGGAACCTTTCCAAACTCATTCTGCAAAGCTAGTAACATCCTGATATCAAAACCAGACAGAACTACACTAAGGAAAGAAAATTTTAGACCAATATCCCCGATGAACACTGGTGCAAAATTTTTCAATAAAATTCTGATAAATTGCTACAAAAACATGTTCAAAAATAGTGCATCATGATCAAGTGGGGTTCATTCCAGGGATGGTTGGTTGGTTCAACATACAGAAATCAATAAATATAATTCATCACATCAATAGACTTAAAGATGAATTATGTGATTTTTATCATATAATAGTAGGATTGATATATTCATATTATTCTATTATTGATTCAGAGAAAGCATTTAGCACCCTTTCATGTTCAAAACACTAGAAAAACTAGGGATTGTAGGAACATACCTCAACATTGTAAAAACTATCTATGCTAAACCCAAGGCCAACATCATTCTAAGTGGAAAGAAATTGGAAGTATTGCCTCTAAAAATTGAAACAAGGCAGGGATGCCCTCTTTCACCACTTCTATTCAACATAGTCCTTGAAACTCTAGCCAGAACAATTAGACAGATGAAAGAAATTAAAGGAATATGGATAGGAAAAGAAGAACTTAAACTATCATTATTTGCTGATGATATAATTCTATACTAAGAGGATCAAACAACTGCACCAGAAGACTTCTAGACTTAATTAATGAATTTGGCAAAATAGCAGGATATAAAATCAATACTCATAAATCAAGTGCCTTTCTATACATCGGTGAAGGGACCTCTGAAAGAGAAATTAGGAAAATAACCACATTCACAATAAGCCTCAAAAACAAAACAAAACAACAACAACAACAAAAAAAAAAACTCAACAATACTTGGGAATCAATTTAACAACAAAGGTAAAAAAAACTCTCTACAATGAAAACTTCATAACACTAAAGAAAAAAAATGAAGAACACCTTAGCAGATGGAAAGATCTACCATGCTCTTGGATATGCAAAATTAATATTGTCAAAATGGCTATACTCCCCAAAGTGCTAAACAGATTCAATGCAATTCCAATTGAAATCCCAATGTCATTCCTTATAGAAATAGAAAAAGCAATCATGAAATTCATTTGGAATAATAAGAGACCCCAAATAGCTAAAACAATCCTTAGCAAGAAAAGTGAAGCAGGAGGCATCACAATACCAGACCTTAAATTATACTACAAAGCTATAGTAACAAAAAATGGCATGGTATTGGCACAAAAATAGACATGTAGACCAGTGGTACAGAATAGAAGAAACAGGCAAATCCCCATAAATACAGTTATCTCACACTAGACAAAGATGCCAAAAGCGTGCATTGGAGGAAAGAGCCTTTTCAACAAATGGTGCTGGGAGAACTGGAAATTCATATGCAGCAAAATGGAACTAAATCTCTATCTCTCACCATGCACAAAACTTAACTCAAGGTGGATCAAGGACCTAAGAATTAGTCCAGAGACTCAGTGCCTAATAGAGGAAAAAGTAGGCCCACATCTTCATGACGTTGGATTAGACACCAACTTCCTTAACAAGACTCCTAAAACATAAGAATAAAATTAAGAATCAATAAATGGGACGGATTCAAATTAAAAACCTTCTTTCCAGCGAAATAAACAATATGAGGTAAAGAGAGATCCTACATTTTGGGAGCAAATTTTTGCCACATGAATGTCAGATAGAGCACTAATCTCTAGGATATATAAAGAACTCAAAAAACGTAACATCATAAAAATAAGCAACCCAATCAATAAATGAGCTAAGGAGCTGAACAGACACTTCTCAGAAGATATTTAGTCAATCAACAAATATATGAAAAAATGTTCGACATGTCTAATAATTAGAGAAATGTAAATCAAAACTACTCTAATAAGAGTTCATCTCATGCCAGTCAGAATGGCAGTTATCAAGAATACAAACAATGAGGATGTGGGGGAAAGGGCACAGTCTTACATTTCTGGTGGGACTGCAAATTGGTGCAACCACTCTGGAAAGCAACATGGAGATTTCTTAGAAAACTTGGAATGGTACCACAATTTCACCCAGATATCCCACTCCTCAGTCTATACCCAAAGGACTTAAAAACAGCATATATAGGGACACAGCCACATCAAAGTTCACAATAGCACAATTCACAATAGCTAAACTGTGGAACAAACTTAGATGCCCATCAGTTGATAAATGGATAAAGAAAATGAGGTATATATATTCAATATATATGTATTTGTAAATATATATATTTGTAAATATATGTTGAATATATATATTCAATATATAAAAATATATATTGAAAAGGAGAATGAAAATATGGCATTTGCAGGTAAATGGATGGAGTTGGAGAATGTCATGCTGAGTGAAGTAAACCAATCCCCCCAAATGCTTCACGGACTGGTTCCCTATTATAGAGGGCAGGCAGGTCACAGTCATTGGCATCTATGTGAGTCATGAGTTCTGTTTCATCCTAAATAACTTAAGATTCATGTCCTAGACTATCTAGAATTCTGGCGCTTTCTTGTTCATGAAGACAGGAAGACCATCATATGAACCTATTTTGCTGTAGCAGGGAAAAAGCCCTCAAATCTCACTCTCAGTATTATAGTTTTAAAACACACACACACACACACACACACACACACATGCAACATTCTAATGTTGGATTACGTTAAAGTAGATAAAGAATTCTCTAACAACATAAAAGAATTCTCAAACATTTTCCATCGACGTTGAAGCATGAGAAGCTGGTTATTCAGTCTTTTAAAAAGACACCCTTAAGTTCATTGCCAGAGCATTAGACAAGATCAGGAGAAATTCTAATTTTTCAATTCTGCATGAGAACATTCATGATCATAAGCTTTAAAATCACTGACAGTGTCCACCACCTGTTTCTTGGAAATATCCAGGTTCTTTCTGCACAGAGCTTTATGGGAGCATGGCTGGACCACAGCTGCCCTCTGATTAAATTAAGACACTCCAGCCAGAGAATATAGACAGCCTTGAAACACAAGAGAGATGGAGCACAAACATCATTATGTGGCTTTCTATTTCAATAACTCGTAAGTAGGCTGCCTCCTCTGTAAACAGACCAGCAGGACGGCAGAAAGCCACGTGAGCTATGGCGTCTCCGCTGCCTGAGACTGGAGCGACAGCATTAATTTTAATGCACTGAAATGCAGAAGTGTCTTTGAGGGAATATCATTTGGAATATGACCTTTGGAAAGGCCTGAGTTACTTTAAAGAATGCGGAGAGATATTCATTCCATGGCACTTTGTTTGCCCCGATCCTCCTAAATGAACACTCTGCTTACAAAGCACTTGTCGGCTAATGATTTTTTAGCTGATGTTTCCCAGCATCATTTGAGAGTAGAAATGTGAACAGAAGCTCAATCTAAGTTATTTATTTCTGTGTTCTGCGATGAGCATCACGGACTTCGTACATGGTTTTGGTGAAGGCTCCAGGCTGAGCCTAAGCTACGTTCATCCTTGTGTTCCTATGCAGTTGAGTATGTCTTGAGCCTCAAAGAAGCCCTGGTAGAGTAGTGGGGGGTTCTCAGAGTGGCACGTGTCTATCACTTTTGCTCTGGGTGAGCCATTTGGCCTTACCCTGGGTCCTATGAAGAAAGATTTCAATGAAAGAGTTTTGTTTTAAAAACTTTGTAAGTCATTTAAGGCATGAGGGCTCTGCTCCCAAGCCTTTATGCAGAGCACACCCTCTGAGATCTAGCTATGAGAAAAGCAGGAAAGGGCCCCTATGCACCGCATGAGCCTGACACCTTGGCCTCAGCCTGAATAGTGTTGTGCCACATAGTGGAAGGCTTGATGGCTGCGTGGCCGCTTTCTGTATTTTCTCTATGACTAGTGAGTTTCATCTCGTGGTAGTTTTGTCTCCAGGGGACATCTGGCACTGTCCAGAGACATTTTAGTTATCACAGTTGGGAGTGGGTGGGCAGGGGAGAGTTTCATCTGATGAAAGGCTACGTTTGCTCAGGTTGTTTGGGGCTCCCTGCTCTGAGGTCAACTGTCTCCATTTATTGGAATGGGAACTTTTCGACATACAGATCTTGAGCAAACAATGGAGAACTCTGGAGACACGTACGTACTCTTGGAAAAACTTGAGGGATGGGAAAGCAATATTTGCCAGAAGAATGCTTTCCCTGTTTCACCTGAGATGAATGCTTTGCAAAAGTTTTTGATCATTGAAAACATAATTTTTCTTCCAATAAAACAGTTGGCCATCGTTCAGAGCTTTGAATTTCAAAGATGGAGTCAGTGGTTCTATGAAGTCATTGATGCCTTTTTTTTGCATAATATGCTATCTGTCCTAGCATTTAAATCTTAAGACTTCTTTTAGATGTTGTATGGGATTATCTTCAACGGTTCTAAATTACAACCAAGTCCTTCAATGGCAGATTTTGATTGAAATAATTTTTATGATCATATTGACCTGAGAAAATGTCCTTGCCAGAGACACTGCCTGTGTATTACAGAAATACAGATAGTGATCATCATGTGAAGGCAGAGGATTGTGCCAGTGTCAGTCTGCAGAAGGTAAGAAGACCTACCTGTTGCTAAGCAGTTGTGGCAGTTCGGTTCTCCAGAACTGACTTTAAATAGAGCTTTCTCTTTTATGGGAACAGTGCCTTGGGACCAATACCTCTGGAAGAATAAAACAGGACTCAGCAGAGGGAGAGTTGAACTTTGAGGTCAGAGATCTCAGCTGATTCCATGGGTTGTGATGGACCTAGAATGGCCTAGAGTGAACCAAAGAGAAACAAAGGGGTAGGACTTTCTACTCCTTAGCGTATAAAGTCATTGGTCATGGACTCAGAGGAAAGGACAGAACTTTGGGTGAATTGCCTTTAGACATAGGCAATTCCTGGACCCAGGCTTAGTTGAAAATTCTCTGTAATCACAACTTGCAGTAGGTGGGAGAACAAGTCTCTGTTTTAAAGGGGCCCATTACAGTATCGACCATAAAAGTTTATTTGCACTTCCGAGGGACACACCACGGTCACCATAGAATCTAGGTTTTCAAGGGTAGATGATGAAGTAGGCCTTATTTTAAGGGAATAAATTACAGTTCAAAATCCATAAGAACCAAGCCCAAGATCCATCACACTAATTAATATTAGCAGGTGATATTGATTAAGCCTTGGCAGTGAAATTTAGATTTGTGCCATTTCCAGGAGTGTTTAATGTAAGAAGCTTTAAACTTCTTCAGATTCACGGCAGATCTCATGCTTCCTTGTGAGTGGACACTAGAGACAAATGCATTCTGGGTGATTTCTTTGAACAATCCTAAAGGGAGTTTAAATTATCAAAGATTTTTTTTTTTTTCTTTTGAAGGCCCTTTGTTCTGCTGCTCAAGGCCAAGTTGATATCTAGGGCTAGAGCTAAAAGCTGTGTTGTAAATGCTCTGTTTTGCCTCTAGTGGAGAATTTCAACCTGCCACCTCACCTCTGGGGCATCACAGGGCATCTGCTGGGAAGGAGGTGGTTCACACCTTGGAGGGGTCAAATGCTAGCTTTAATGCCATCAGAATGGCCAGTTGTAGAATCTCATCCATGAGGAGCCAGTAAGTAGCTGTTAAAAGCATTGACTACCTGGAATCAGAGCTTAGTTATTTCATTCTTTAATATGGCATTCTTGGGAAAATTAAGATTTTTTTAGCTTTATTGCTAAAATGGGAATAATAATAATAATAATAATAATAATAATAATAATAATAGCAGCAGCAGCAATACCTCCCTCACTGAGTTTTGAACATACATGTGCTTGATATAGCATATGTAAACTTTTTATGTGCTTTCTATTGTAATATTCAGTAAGGCAGAGGAAAAACATAAGGAGTCAGTTTTTCATTGTATTAAAATTGTGTCATTTTTCAGTGTTGAATGTGTAACTTTTGCAGTCAGGAAAGGAAAAAAAAATAAAGTCAATGGTAACAAGAGCCAGTACCTTTGGATAACCTTGGGAGTTGATAATTGATTTTCCTCAACCCTCTCCATATGGATAACACTTGAAAGGAAAAAAAAAAAATCTTATTCTAGATCTTTGCTGAAAGAGGATGAGACTGGGAGTGTCCTTTTGAGAAAAACCTGTGTGTTTCACATCTCTGATGCATTATCTCACTTTATCTTTAGAACAACCCCCTGAGGTTGGCCTGCAATTTTCTCCTTTTGCGGGGGAGGGAGTGGTGGCGGCACTTAATGTCACGAGATTATGTATAAAACACAAGGGGTTAGCAAGTTTGGGATTTGAAGCAAGGAAGTGCAGTGTCATTGCAGTGCTGCGGAGGTCGCCTGGCCATGAATCACAGTGTGTCAAGGTGTGTGCGGAATGCAGAGGAGGGATCCCTTTCCTCACGGACTGACTGTGAAGGTGCTTCTCCTGGGTGACTGCAAACAGCAGGACCATTAGCTTTGCTCTCGGGGAGCAGCTGTTTTGGGGTTAATTATTTATTTCAGAAGAATAAAAACCATGCAAACTCTTCAGGCCAACATAAGAACTGAATTACTTGGCATTCGTCTTGTCATGAATGTGAGACAAAGCCGTCCTTGCCAAAACTATGTTTCATTGTGTTTTATTGCCAACTGAAGACTGAATTATATGAGGAAGAAAAGGTATTATGAACATTTGCCAGAGACCCCTGGGAATCAATACTGTTTTGTTCCAAGGCATCCTGTGTTGTAGTTCTCTCTGGATATTTGGAAAACCGGGAAACAGCTAGAGGAAACATTTTGGAAGGGAAATTTGTTCTCTGCTCCTACTGTTTTCTGCTGCAAAAGTTTATGTTAATTTAGTGCCAAAACTTTGTGTTTTTACAAACTATCCTATGGAATAGGACGATGTGTAAAAATCAAAAGGAAAAAGATACATACTTGATTTTGAAATTTCTAAAACCTTAGATTTGGACAGTTCCTCTACAGTTATTCTTTCTTTTTCTGTAAACAAAATGACTTGTGACCTTTTTCAATTCCAGAAAGTTTCAGAGATATCTCTGAGAAGTGTATAAAGAGAGGAACAAAAGACCAGAATTTTGTTTTGAAAACTTGTGAAAAGAGAGGTATTCAATTATTGAAAAACGTTGAGTTCATGGACAAAATGATGTTTGTCCTGTATTTTAAAAGTAAAAAAGAACCAGTGGGTATGAATAGTACTTTGCACTGATTGGCTAGAAGGAGATTCACGTAGAGGCGGACACAGCATCATTAAGATAACAGAAGATGATGTGAACCAATCAGGGGTAAAAGATGAATCAAAAGGATATAGGAATAGAAACTCTTCTGTGTATTAGGAAACAACTTTTCCAAAATAATTATCTGGCTAGAGAATGGCAATAATGAAATAGATTAAGCACTTTAAAAGATTGAAAATAGTATGTAGAATTGTAGGTATCACATTTTTAGATAGGAGATAGACTAATATCAGTATCCCTCTACTGGTTTCTTTGAAAAAAAAGATTAATACAAGATTCTAAAACCAAAAATTTACTCTAAAGCTAATTAAATATGAGACAAAGTTTCCATGATGTCATTTAGCACTGTGACCAGATGGTTAAAGAATATAAATTTTAAAAGTTGATTTTCAGATTTTAGAGGAAACTGCTATTGGTTTTCTGTTTGGTTCAATGAGCTTCATAGTGCACATTTGCATATGAAGAATGTTTCCATAATATTGTAGTTAATTTACTGGGAAACAGCTCAAGCATATATTATGGGTTTATAGTGCCAAACAACTAACTGATAAAACTACAAGAGTATTTGAGGGTGGAAGAGAAGAGACTACTAAATCAGTCAAGGAAAGAAAATACTTGCCTATTTTTCCCCTAACTTCATCTCCACCCAAACTTTTCAATTGGTTTAGTTAGTGTTGCCTAGACAAACTGTGGTTGTATTTAAGAATTGATTAGTGACTAATCTTGAAAAGATTAAGTCATTTGATTGCTTTAATTGATTGGTTTTTAAAAATTGGCAGTAAAATACTTAAAAAAGCACTAGCCCTGTGTAGATACAGTCTGAATACATGTTCATATAAAGCTTAACCAATATTTAGACACCCAAATTTACCGAGGGACCTTGTCAAAATATTGAAAGAATATCTTGATTCTACAACCCTTAAAAAAAATGACTGAAGGACCAATGAAGTAAAAACTATGTTTTATCCTCTATATTTGATTAAATACATCTGTTATATGAAGAACAAATTTTTCTGGTTAGTACTATTCAATGATTGTCAGGCAGACACACTTCTGTTATTTAAATGTTAGTTTGTTATGGTTAATATTAGTGTTGCTTCTCCAGTATTCCAGCAGCCACCAATCTGGGTACCTGACATGACCTCTAGCTTTAAAAGTGGGCTCTAATTGGCTTAGCCCAGAGAGCACACTAATTGGATCAGGAGTGTTGCATGCTACGAGCTGTTCTGATCAGAGTGAAGCCTGTGACATTTTCTTAGGGATGGACACAGATGTTATTTCTCCTTCTGAGAGTTGTGGTAGTGAGGCCAGGAACTGCGAGAGACATTTTGCTACCATGAGAATGCCAGTCACAGAAAAAAACCTGATACACCCAGGAGGGAAGAGCTCAGAAAGTCAGAGAAATGGGTTGAAATCCTGGCTGTACAATAATAGGAGGCTGAATGACTTTTGGTCTTCATGAGCCGAAGCATTCCAATTACTATGTTAACCAGTTGTGTTGAATCTTCTATTACTTGCAAAGGAATCAGCCTCAGAGTTCCAACAATTCAACAGCACCAAGGTCAAAAGCTATTAGTGGTCTTGTGCCAATTCTTCCCTGCACGAAAACAACACCAATATGAGAGTTCTTTTGTTTTCCAAAGCTTTTCCCAAATTATATTTTTGAAGAGAAAGAGAGAATTAAAGGTGAAGGAGACTGTTCATACCTCCATACCTTAGTTTTGGAAAAACCCTCAAATGTTTTGATGCAATAGTGTTTATTTAAACTCTTGATTTTGAAATTATCATAGATTTATGAGAAACTGCAAAGATAGCATATGGAGTCTATTGAATGCTTCTCTCCATTTCCCCAAATGGCAAGTTATACCTTAGGTAACAGCAACTTGATATTAAATTAGAAAATTAACATTTACGTATGCTGAACAAAGTTTATTTTTGAGAAGGATGCTATTCATCTTGAGAGAAGCTTAGAAGAATAAGCACTAATGGTTCATTAATTGTTATTATAGCTGGCATATTCATTTTAGCAGGTTAAATGCATGATGCAATACAATGTTTTTTATAGTGATTTTATTTGGGTTCTACATAGAACTTTCTAGCTGTGTGGACTCAGGCAAGACAATAAGATTCTATAGGTTATTGGATTTTATAAAATGTAAAGGGGAAGTATAATCATGTGTACCTTTCAAAATGAAACAAAAATGGTTATTACCAAGATTCCTAGCACATACCCTATATTTCTTTTTTTATTGGTTGTTCACAACATTACAAAGCTCTTGACATATCATATTTCATACATTAGATTGAAGTGGGTTATGAACTCCCAATTTTTACCCCAAATGCAGGTTGCAGAATCACATCTGTTACACATCCACATTTTTACATAATGCCATATTAGTAACTGTTGTATTCTGCTACCTTTCCTATCCTCTACTATCCCCCCTCCCCTCCCCTCCCATCTTCTCTCTCTACCCCATCTACTGTAATTCATTTCTCTCCTTGTTTATTTTCCCATTCCCCTCACAACCTCTTATATGTAATTTTGTATAGCAATGAGGGTCTCCCTTCATTTCCATGCAATTTCCCTTTTCTCTCCCTTTCCCTCCCATCTCATGTCTCTGTTTAAAGTTAATCTTATTTTCCTGCTCTTCCTCCCTACTCTGTTCATAGTTGCTCTCATTATATCAAAGAAGACATTTGGTATTTGTTTTTTAGGGATTGGCTAGCTTCACTAAGCATAATCTGCTCTAGTGCCATCCATTTCCCTGCAAATTCCATGATTTTGTCATTTTTTAGTGCTGCATAGTATTCCATGGTGTATAAATGCCACATTTTTTTTTATCCATTCATCTATTGAAGGGCATCTGGGTTGGTTCCACAGTCTAGCTATTGTGAATTGTGCTGCTATGAACATCGATGTGGCAGTATCCCTGTAGCATGCTCTTTTGAGGTCTTCAGGGAATAGTCCAAGAAGGGCAATAGCAGGGTCAAATGGTGGTTCCATTCCGAACTTTCCCAGGAATCTCCAAACTGCTTTCCAAATTGGCTGCACCAATTTGCAGTCCCACCAGCAATGTACAAGTGTACCCTTTTCCCCACATCCTCGCCAGCACTTGTTGTTGTTTGACTTCATAGTGGCTGCCAATCTTACTGGAGTGAGATGGTATCTTAGGGTGGTTTTGATTTGCATTTCTCTGACTGCTAGAGATGGTGAGCATTTTTTCATGTACTTGTTGATTGATTGTATATCCTCCTCTGAGAAGTGTCTGTTCAGGTCCTTGGCCCATTTGTTGATTGGGTTATTTGCTATCTTATTGTCTAATTTTTTGAGTTCTTTGTATACTCTGGATATTAGGGCTCTATCTGAAGTGTGAGGAGTAAAAATTTGTTCCCAGGATGTAGGCTCCCTATTTACCTCTCTTAATGTTTCTCTTGCTGAGAAAAAACTTTTTAGTTTAAGTAAGTCCCATTTGTTGATTCTTGTTATTAACTCTTGTGCTATGGGTGTCCTATTAAGGAATTTGGAACTCGACACCACAGTATGTAGATCGGAGCCAACTTTTTCTTCTAACAGACGCAGACTCTCTGATTTGATATCAAGATCCTTGATCCATTTTGAGTTAACCTTTGTGCATGGCGAGAGAAAGGGATTCAGTTTCATTTTGTTGCATATGGATTTCCAGTTTTCCCAACACCATTTGTTGAAGATGCTATCCTTCCTCCATTGCATGCTTTTAGCCCCTTTATCAAATATAAGAAAGTTGTAGTTTTGTGGATTAGTCTCTGTGTCCTCTATTCTATACCATTGGTCCACCTGCCTGTTTTGGTACCAGTACCATGCTGTTTTTGTCACTATTGCTCTGTAATATAGTTTGAAATCTGGTATCGCTATACCGCCTGATTCACAATTCCTGCTTAGAATTGCTTTTGCTATTCTGGGTCTTTTATTTTTCCATATGAATTTCATGATTGCTTTATCTATTTCTACAAGAAATGCTGTTGGGATTTTGATTGGCGTTGCATTAAACCTATAGAGAACTTTTGGTAATATCGCCATTTTGATGTTAGTTCTGCCTATCCATGAACAGGGTATATTTTTCCATCTTCTAAGATCTTCTTCTACTTCTCTCTTTAGGGTTCTGTAGTTTTCATTGCACATACCCTATATTTCATAGAGATATATGTAATATAGATGTGTATGAATGTATGTATATATGGCACATGTGGGTGTATTCATATGTATTAGCACATTCAGGGTGAACAACTCTAATTCAAAAATATGAAATCTGAAATATTCTAAAGCTTCCTGAGAGAAAATAAACATTCCAAAATCCAAACAAATCTAAAATCTGAAACACTAATGGTCTCAATGTTTCACCTAAGTGATATTCACATATGTGTATGTATATATGCCATACATGGATGTATGTATATATGTATGCCATATGTGTTTGTATACATGTACACACGTCCACTTTAAGAGACTTGGAGTAATTTTTAAATATTCAAGAAAACACATAATAAGTAGTTGTAGCTTTTTTGACATATTACTAAGCACATCTACAATTTATTTGAGGTTTTATTCTTGGAGGAAATAAAATTTGTGATTTTATTTTTCTTGTGAAAAAAATTTGATCTTTTTTTGTGACAGTTGTGGGAGAAGTTTATAATAGCATCATAATAATGTTGCCTTAAAAATCAAAATTCCAGAAAATGGCTGACATTAGTTAATATTGTTTTCTTTTGTTTTTGCCCTTTTTAGCCATTCTGGTAACTGTGTGGGGGTCTTATCTTCTAGTGGTTTTACCTTGCATTTCACTAGTGACTCATGATCATTGTGAATATGTTCTCATGCTCTTTATTAGCCATCTGTCCATCTGGATACATTCTTTGATGAGGTGTCTATTTAAGTCTTGACTTTTTTTTTGAAAACTTCGATTGTTTGTTTTCTTATTGTGGAGTTTAGTTCTTTATATCTTCTGGACATAAATCCTGATACATAATGTGAATTGCAAACTTTTCCTCCCAATGTTTCTTTTCATCCTCTTAATAGTATCTTTCACAGAACAGAAATTTTTAATTTGATAAAGTCTGGTTTATAAATTCTTTTTGTATAATATCTAAGAATTCTTTGAGAGACTGAAGGTTTTCTCTTACATTAAAAAAATACTTTATATTTTACATGTATTGAGTTCTGTGCCTCATTTTAAGTTAGCTTTTGTATAACATTGAGGATTTTAAAAATTTAATGTATGTATAATTGTCCTAATAATTTGTCAAAAAGTGTATTTTTTGCTCATTTAATTGCTTTTGCACCATTGTTTTAATTTACATTTCTCTAATTACTAGTGAGGTTGAATATTTTCTTTCGTATTTGTTGACCATTTGTATTTCTTCTTCTGTGAAGTGTCTGTTCAGTTCCTTTGCACTTTTATTAATTGGGTTGTTTGTTCCTTTGCACTTTTATTAATTGAGTTTTTGAGTTCTTTATATATCCTGGAGATGATTGCTCAGGTGGCAAAGATTTTCTTCTATTCTGTAGGCACTCTCTTCATGTTATGATTGTGTTCTTTGCAGTGAAGTAGTTTTTTTTAGTTTGATACTGTCTCATTTATTGATACTTGATTTTACTTCTTGCACTTTAGGAATCTTGCTGAAGAATTCAATTCCTAAGCCTACATTATGGAGAGTTGGGCCTACTTTTTCTTCTAGTAGGTGCAGGGTCTCTGGTCTAATGTGAAGGTTCTTTGTCCACTTTGGATTGAGTTTTGTGTAGGATGATAGAGGTTAAATTTTGTTCTGCTGACATATGGATTTCCAGTTTTCCCAGCACCATTTGTTGAAAAGTCTGTCTTTTCTCTAATACATGTTTATGGCTCCTTTGTCTGGTACAAGATAGTCAGAATGACAATTATCAAGAATACAACTAATAACAAATGTTGTCAAGGATGTGGGGGAAAAGGAACATTCTTACATTGTTGGTGGGAGTGCAAATTGGAGCAACCACTATGGAAAGCAGTATGGAGATTCCTCAGAAAACTTGGAATGGAACCACCATTTAACCCAGCTATATCACTCCTCAGCATATACCAAAAGGACTTAAAATCAGCATACTATAGTGATATAGCCACATCAGTGTTCACAGCAGCACAATTCACAATAGCTAAGCTATGGAACCAACCTAGGTGCCCTTCAACAGATGAGTGGATAAAGAAAATGTGGTACATGTGCATAATGGAATATTACTCAGCTATAAAGATGAATGAAATTATGGCATTTGTTGATAAATGGATGGAATTGGAGACTATCATGCTAAGTGAAATAAGCCAATCCCAAAAAACCAAAGGCCAAGTGTTCTCTCTGATATGTGGATGCTGACTCACAATGGGAGGTGGAGAGGGAGGAGTGGAGGTTCGCTGAAGTGGACAGAGGGGAATGGGGGGTGGGTGGGAGGGGAGATGAGAATGAGAAAAACAGTAAAATGAATTGGAAATAACTTTCTTTTGTTCATATATGAATACACAACCAGTATAACTCCACATCATGTATAACCACAAGAATGGGAAGTTATATTTCATGTATGTATGATATGTCAAAATACATTTTACTGTCAGGTATAACTAAAAGGAATAAAAAATCAATTGGATCAAAAGAATTTGAAAGACAAGTTACAAATCAGGAGAAAATATTTGTAAGAAATAATCTGATAAGGGACTATTATACATAATATATAAATAACTTTTAGACTTCAATGACAAGAAAATGAGCATTTTGATTAAAATGTGGACAGAAGACCTGAACACACACATTATTTAAGAAAATATGCAGATGAAAAATAAGTACATGAAAAGATGCTCCACATAATTAGGGAACTGAAAAATTAAAGCCACAATGATATACTGCTGCACAGATGTTAGAATGGTCAAATGCAATACAGTAACACAAAATACTGGTAAGCGTGTAGAGAAGAAAGAATGCTCATCCATTTCTAATCAAAATACAAAATGGTGTAGTTACTTTGAAAGACATTTCAATAGTTTATTACAAAATAAACATTTTTACTATACTATCATATAGCTCTTTGGTATTTACCCAAATAAATTGAAAAGTTATGTCAACACAAAATCATATATGACCTATTATAAATATCTGTGTACATGTTCATAATTTTGAATTTGGAAACTATCAAGGTGTCCTTCAATAGATGAATGGATAAATGAAGTGTGGGATACCCAGACAATGGAATATTATTCAGTACTAAAAATAAATGAAACCATCGAAAGATGTGGAGGAAACTTAAATGCATAATACTGAGTGAAAGAAGTCAATCTTGAAAGGCTACCTGTATGAGTCTAGACAGGACTTTCTAGAAAAGGCCAAAGTATGGAGATACACATAAGTATGGAAATGTTTTATTTGTAGATTCACTTGGGGGGAATGAGCATTTTTACTAGGTTGGACCTTACAATCCATAAGTACAGATTTCATTTTTATTGCAGGTATTGTAAATATGTATGTTTGAAAATTGTTTTGGGGTTGCTTATTTTCATTGGTATTATATGAGAATATGATTGGGGTTTATATGTTGTATCCCATGACCTTTTGCTATACTTACTTCTTATGTCTTGCATTTTTAATTTTTTTTGTGTGTGGATTTCTTTAGATTTTCTATGTAGAAAGTTATGCTTTCTGCGAGTAGAGATAGTATCATAATTTTCCTAATAATCTATATCCCCTCCAATAATTGTTCTGGTTAGGACTTCCTTATACTGCTGACTAGAACTAGTGACTTGTACTCTTCCTGTTCTCAGGATGAGAGTACTGTATAAAGTGTGTGTAAACTTTTCATAGACACCCTTTTTCAGATTAAGACCATGTAATTTTTATTAACATGTATTTATTATGCATATTAATGGAGTTCACTGTGATATTTCATATATTCATACAATATGCACTGATTACATCCATTTACCTTTCTTCTATTCTTCTCCCCGTGTCCCATTCTGGCATCCTTCTCAGTCTCTAGTAATCACTATTCTAAAAAAAAGGTCAACTTTTGTTTTTTTTTTTAATTTGCATATATGAGAGAGAACCTGTGATACTTGTCTTTCTGTGTCTGGCTTATTTTGCTTAACACAATATCCTGTAATTACAACTATTTTGCTGCAAATTACAGGATTTCATTTTTTCTTAGTGGATGTCTGATATTCTATTGTGTGTGTATACAGAAAATAATATATGGTATTTTGTTAATGTATATGGTATATTTTATTAATATATATTATTTCTGTATCCACTCATTTGTTGATGGGCACCTAAGCTGATTCCATACCTCAGCTATTAGGATTATAATTAGTGCTGCAATAAACATAGGCATGCAGATGTTTCTTTTGTATGCTGACTTATTCTCCTTCAGCTGTATTCCCAGGAGTGAAACAGTTGAATCATATGTTAGTTCTATTTTTAGTTTTCTGAGGAACTGCCATACTGTTTTCCATAGCGTCTATACGAATTTACATTCTCACCAAGAGTGTGTAAGTGTTTCTTTTTCTCCACATACTCATCAGCATTTGTTATATAACTTTTTGATAATAGCCATTTCAACTGGAGTAAGATGGTATCTCTGTAGTTTCAATTTGTGTTTCCTTGATGGCTAATGATTTTAAAATACATTTATTGGTGATTTGTATTTCTTCCTTTGCTAAGTGTCTATTCAGATCATTTTTCCTTTTAAAAATTGAATTACTTGATTTTTAAAATTGTTTATTGATTTTCATATACTCGGGATATTAGCTTTCTGTCAGATGAATAGGTGGCAAATATTACCTCTCACTGTATAGGTTGTATCTTCACTCTGTTTCCTTTGCTATTCAGAAGCTTTTTAAAATGGATTTGATCCCATTTGTTAATTCTTGCATTTATTTCCTGTGCTTTTGGGGTCCTATCTGTAAAATCATTGCCTGTGCCAATATCTTGAAGTGATTCCCCTATGTTTTCCTCAGATAGTTTTAGAATTTTGAGTTTTACAGTAAAGCATTTAAACCATTTTGATTTTGGTTCATATAAAACATATTATCTACATCAGTACATAGTAAAATTTCTATGTATTGATGGAGATAATATGTGTTCTGTAGCTATGGGATGGAATATTCAGTAAAAGGCCATTCTGTTAAGTGTGTTAAATCTTGGCATAGTTTAACTTTGATGTTTCTTCGTTGATATTTTTGTCTGGATCATCTATACATTGATCAGAGTAGGGTATTAAAACACCTCACTTTTAGTATATTGGAACCTATTTCTCCATTTAAATTTATTAGTGTTTACTTCACAAAATTGGGTGCTCCATTATTATGTTCATATAATTTTATTGCAGTTATATATTCTGGATGAATTGTTTCCTTGGCCATGGTTTAGTGACCTTATTTTTCTATTTTACTATTTTTTATTCAGAATTTTTCAGATATGATCCTGCTTATATTCAGATTCCATTGGCTTAAAATATCATTTTTCATTTTTTTGATTAGTTTGTATGTGTCCTTATTGGTGAAGTGAGTCTCCTCCCCCCTTTTATTATCCAGGGATTGAACTCCGGGGTCCTCAACCACTGAGCCACATCTCCAGCCCTTTTTATGTTTATTCTGAGACAGGATCTTACTAAGCTGCTGAGACTGGCTTTGAACTAGCGATTCTGCCTCAGCCTCCCCAGCCACTGGGATTGCAGGTGTGTACCACGGCGTCTGGTGAGCCAGTCTCTTGTAGGCAGCATATTGTTGATCCTGTTTTTTAATCCATTCATCCAAGCGATATCTTTTAACTGGAGCATTGAGACCATTTACACTCTAGTTAGTAACAAAAGATATGGATTTATGCTTGCAACTTTGTTGATTTTCTTCTAGTTGTTTTTGAGTATTTTTTGTTCATTTCTTCCTCTCATATTCATCTTTGTGGTTTGATGGTTATTGTATTGATAATGTTTAATTTGTTTTCTCATTTATATATTTACTCTTTTAGTGGGATTTATACTTTCACATCCCCTCAAAATGGTAGTTATTTTTCTTCCACTTTCAAGTATGGAACTCCCTAAAGCATTTTTTTTTTTTGCAAATATTATCTGGTGGTTATGAATTCCCTTAGCTTTTGCTTTTCCTAGAAGGTCTTTATTTCTCATTCATTTTTGAAGGGTAGTGTTGCTAGATATAGGAGTCTTGGTTGGCAGTTATTTATTTATTTTTTCAGGAATTGAAATATGTCATCCAATTCTCTTCTGTCCTGTAAGGTTCATCCAATAAATGTTCTGTTAATATAATAAGGTTGTCCTTAAATGTAACAACTTGGTGTTTTTCTCTTGCATATTTTAAATTATTTGTTTTTCCTGTATTTTTGCTAGTTTGACTATAATATGTTGTGGTGAAGATCTCTTCTGTTTATGTCTGTTTGGAACTTTATTAGTAAGTCTTCATAGATGTCTATGTTTTTATCAAGATTAGCGATGTTTTCTGTTATTTTTTCATTAAATATATTTTTTAATGCTTTTAACCTTTATTTCCCCCCTTTGGAGATGTGAATGATTCAGACATTTAACCATTTAATGGCATCTCAAAGATCTAGAATATTCTCTCCTTTCTTTCCTGTATTTTCCCTTTTTTTCCTCTCTGAATGCAATATTTTGAAAGGTGTATCTTTAAGCTCAATATTTTCTTTTATTTGATCTAGTTGTTGTGTGGCTGTCAAACAAATTTCCAAGATTTCTATGACATTCTTTTCTAAAATATGTCTTTGATGAATTTTCACTCATATACTAGATTGCCTTTCTAATTTCTTCTAGTTATTTATTCTGTATTCTCTTAGGCTTCATTGAGTTTCTTAATCTTTCTTTTGAATTATTTATTAGACACTTCTTCCATTTCATTTTTTAAGAATCTGTTACTATGGAGTTATCTTTTGGAGGTGTCATATTAGCTCTTTCTCTGTATTTCTTGTGTTCCTACCCTGAGATTTGTGCATGTGGTGGATCAGTATCTCCACCACTTTTATGGGATAACTTTCTTAGTAAGCAACTTTCTCCTGTCTTAGGGTTATGGTTTGTTATGTAATGTTGAGGTTATTTCTAGCTGGACATCATAGTCTAAACTTCTGGTAGGTTCTTTGGCTCTGATTAGTGAGTTGGGGCACAGCAGATAATGTATCAAAGTTGGAGAGACCCACTGTTCTTCAGTAGTGCTAGAGTCGGGACTCTCTGAAAGTTCAAGCAGGAGTAGTGTAGACAACAAGTGTAAGGGGTGCACACTAAGTGGCTATTCTTACAATAAGAGTAGTGAGTCCTTTCTGATGGTGGGGATTTCTTCCGATATGGGCTCTATTACTCATAAGGATATCTGGCAATGGCTGCACCAGTAGTAATAAGGAGTCTGAAGCACTTGTTCTCCAATCAGAGAGTAGTTGGGACGAGATGCTTCACAGAAAGTGGTGGGTCAGGAATTATTACTTGCTTTTCGGCATTGATGTCCAGTGATGTCAGCTGTGCTCGATCAGACAAGGTGCAGGGGAACTTAATGGAAACCATGAAGGTTCCCCAATTCCTCTTTGCTGCTAATGTGAGTGTGCCCACCTAGGAGCAGGACCTCAGACCTCCCTGGCCATGAATACTTGGGGAATGGGGCAATGGCTGGGAATTTTTTCCCCTCAGTTATTTTGGTTATAGTATCTGCCATTGGTTGAGTGGGAATATGTCATGAGCCAGGCAAAATTCCTCCCAGCTGCAGTGCCCATGGAATTGAATGACAGCAAAACAGGCCTGTGATGGGCAAAGTTTCTATTGAGAACTCCTTAGGCTATGTTCTCTGGAGGTGGGACAATGGCTAGAGCTGCTGTATATCATGCTGCAGATAAGGGGTGGCAGGAACTTCATGGGTAACTCCGTCACTCCTGCCACCAATGTGAAACTGGCCATACCCCTGGTCTCAGAGGGCAGGCTCCCTAATTCCCCAATTCTTAAGTGTGGTGCCTTCCATTTTATTTTATGGCACAGTACCTGTTCTGTACAGCATAGTATGCTCAGCAGGTTTGAGTCAGAATCACTTTACTGAAACAAGTTTGTTTTGCCAGGCAGATGTCCACTGAGCCAATACACTGGAATGTCTCTGAGGTCCCAGAGAAGGGGATATGTTTCTAATACTTAGAGCAGTTCAATTTCAGACAATGGGTATCTACTCAAGGTGGCTCTTGACTTTAGCCCCCTTGGTGTTTGTTCACTGGGAAATTATATGATTCCTTTCCCAAAGCCAAGCTACTGTGCAGATTTCAGGCTGCTTATCTAGGTCACCTACTAGCCTAGAAGTGTTGTGACTTTCCAGTAGCTAGTATGGCCCATGTGTATCTGCACATGTAGTTTCTTGGACTCTCTGTTTCCCCCTCACCCCTACACATGGAAGACTTCCATTCCCCTGGCTGTGGCAGCCGAGAGGATTCTTTATTTCTTTTACTATATTGTTGTTCCAGGTCTCTAAATACTCAAGGTTTCTATTTTTCTCCTACTGATTTCCAGCATTCTCCCATGAGTACTCACCTCAAAATGCAGCTACATGCCTGTTGCTTTGGTTCTTTGTGGAGTAGCAGATGAGAATTGTGTGTCTCCATTCAGCCACCTTGCTGCCCTCCAAGGCAGTTTAATTTTATTTCAAGTTGGCTGAACTTTTTAATCATAAATGAATGTTGTATTATATCAATTGTCTTTTTTTGCATCAATTAATACAATCACAATGTTTTACTTTTTTAGACTATTAATATGATAAATTGTAGAGATTGATTTTGGAACGTTGAACCTGGCTTGTCTTCTTCTGATAAGCTCCCTTAGGTCAGAGTTGTTTTTTTTTTTAATGTATTACTAGATTACAGTTCCCACTTTATTGAAGGTCATTTTGCATATATTTCTACTGTATATGTTGGTCTATAGTTTTACTTGGCTTGATTTGGTACATTAAGTTAGGAATCATCACTTCCCTTCTTATTTTTCTGAAAAAGTTTGTTAAATTGGTGTCATTTATTTGTTAAATAATAGAATTCACTTGATTTTGTTTCTTGCACTTTAGGAGTCTTGTTAAGAAAGTCAGACCCTTCATCATGTCAGATTAAGTCCCGACTTCTTTAACAAGACTCCTAATGTGCAAGAAATAAAATCAAGAATCAATAAATGGGATGGATTCAAACTAAAAAGCTTCTCAGCAAAAGAAACAATCAGTGAGGTGAAGAGAGAGCCCACATTTTAGGAACAAATTTTTGCCTCATGCACATCAGATAGAGCACTAATTTCCAGTATATATAAAGAACTCAAAAATCTTAATGTCAAAAACAAACAACAAACAACAACAAAAGCAAAAATAACAAATAACCCAATCAGTAAATTGGCCAAGGAATTGAATAGTCACTTCTCAGAAGATGATATACAATCAATCAACAAACATATGAAAAAAGTTCAACATCAGTAGCAATTAGAGAAATGCAAATCAAAACTTTGATTTCGTCTCCCTCCAGTCAGAATGGCAGCTATTAAGAGTACAAACAACAATAAGTGTTGGCGAAGATGTGGGGGAAAAGGCACACTCTTACATTGCTAGTGGGTCTGCAAATTGGTGCAACCACTCTGGAAAGCAGTATGGAGAGTCCTTGGAAAACTTGGAATGGAACCACCATTGATCCAGCTATCCCACTCCTTAATCTATACCCAAAGGATTTAAATGCAGCATACTGCAGTGACACAGCCACATCAATGTTTATAGTGGCACAATTCACAATAGCTAAATTGTGGAACCAAATTAGATGCCCTTCAGTTGATGAATGAATAAAGAAAATGTGGTATATATACACAATTGAATATACTCAGCATGAGAAGAGAATAAAATGGCATTTGTAGGTAAATAAATGGTGTTGGAGAATAAATTGCTCAATGAAGTAAGCCAATCCCTCAAAACCAACTAAACTCTGCTAAGTGGATGCTGATCCATAATGGTGGGGAGGAGCATAGGAGGAATGGAGGAACTTTGGATAGGTCAAAGGGGAGGAAGGGGAGGGAGGGGGCTTGGAGGTAGGAAAGATGGTTAGATAAGATGGACATCATTACCCTAGGTGCATGTATGAAGACATGAATGCTGTGACTCTACTTAGTGTATAACCAGAGAAATGAAAATTGTACTCCATTTGTGTATTATAAATTGAAATGCATTCTGCTGTCATGTATAACAAATTATAAAAATAAATAAATAAACAAAATAATAGAATTCATTAGGGAAGCCATATATATATATATATATATATATATATATATATATATATATATAGAGAGAGAGAGAGAGAGAGAGAGAGAGAGAGAGAGAGAGAGAGAGACTATTCAGACTTCTCATTTTACACTGGGTGAGTTTTTGAAGAATTGGCTTATTTCATCTAAGTTGCATTTATGTGAAGAGTTGTTTGTGTTATAGATTTGTGCATTTTAATGTCTGTGGGGAGTGTAGTGATATGTTTGCTTCCATTTCTTATATTGCTACTTTTGCTCTCTCTCTCTCTCTTTTTATCTTGCTAGAGATTTATCAATTTTATTCATTTATTCAAAAGGACCAATTTCTACTTTTATTGATTTCTTCATTTTGTTTTGTTTCATCAATTTCTTCTGTCCTCTTTCTTATTTCCTTTCTTTGCATGCTTTGAATTTATTTGCTTTTGTTTTCCTGGTTTCTTAAGGTGGAAGCTTCTATTGTTGTGTTGCAACCTTTATTTTTTCTAATGAAGATTTGCTTGGTAATGTTGTGTTGTAAAAATTAACATGTAAGCTGAACTATACAAAAAATTTTAATAATCAATAGAAAAATTGTGGTTTTATTCCTGTGACTATTAATATCTTTGTGAAAACTAAAAACTCTCTTGCTGTTGATAATAAATATTTGGCACAGTTAAAAAATAGTGAATCCAAGATTTACTGAGTAGATTTTAAACTAACACATTATAAATATTGAAAATCAGAGTTCTTTCTTTGTTTATAAATTTAATAAAAGTACTTTGAACTGTGTCCTCCGTACTTGTCTGATTGCTTTCTAAGTTTATATTAGTTTCTGACAGTTTATCGTCTGTGCTCCCAGCATTGTGGAGTATTTCCAGTTGCTCCTTAAATTGAAATTTGTCATTCTCACTCTCTCTCTGAGATATCTTTGTCCTTTTCATCTCTCCCATTTCCCTCACTTACATCAACAAGTTCGGCTTCACTGAATTCTTCTGGCCCTGCGTCTGGATCCTCCAGACCAGCACAGTGTCAACTTGGCAGTGGTCACCTATTCCTTCCATAACTTAATTATTATTGGATTTAAATTTCAGTTTGCTTCTTTGCTGCACATATATCTTTGTTGATTAATTTCCTCTTTCATATTTATTTTTTAAAATGTCACATGGGTTCACCACTGGTAAACAAGGAGACATGACTACATGCTTTGCTTTATGTGCATGGCCTGAATAATAGATGTATGGTGACCAATCATTGAGATTTTGAAAGAAGTTACTGATGGATGACTGATCATGATGCACATTTGTTATTATTTAGTGATTTGTGTGATGAAAAGCTGGAAGCAAGACTAGTACTTCATTTAATCATGCAAATATATAGCAACAGTTACAATTTGAAGTGTCAGTGGACTGATGTATTTAATTAAAGCTGTGGTAACTGAAATTCATGTACATTAGATGTGTTCAAACCTAGGGCTGCCTGCATGAACATTTACTGCTATAAATTTCACTCTGGACACTGCATTAACTGCATTACACAAATGTTGGTATATTATATTTTCATTGGTATATTGTTCACTTCAACTTACTATATAATTTTCTTCATAAGATTTCTTTGATCCATAGGTTATTTAGAAGTTCATTGTTTAATTTCTTAGTGGTCTGTATTTTTCCAGTTATATTTTTGCAATTTATTTCTAGTTTAATATCATTATATCAGTTAATATACTTCAGATCACTTAAATTCTTCAAATTTGTTATTTTTAAAAAATAATCCAGGAAAATGGCCCATTTAAAAAAACTTTTTTTTCCATGTGTTTGAAAGAAAATCTATTCTTCTATTGTTTGGTGGAATTTTTTACAACTGTCACTTAGTTATAGTTGGTTGTTGGTGTATTAAGTTTTTTTTTTTTAAATATTCTTGCTGAATTTCTACTATTTCTACTATATGAACAAACTAGATCATTGATTAACCATGTAATGCAGATATATCCTTATAACTTATGTCATAGAAAGATATCACTCAACTGACAGCTATGTTAGGAAAGAAAAATAATATCTTTTTCTAAAGTTTAATCAATTATAATATCAGTATGTTAGAAATAAATTGTAAGTTAAAAATAATTTTGTGTGAATAGTAGAGATTTATTAATATTTAACATATATTTATGAATATAAAAATAAGATTAATTTTTTTCAAAGATTTCCCCCACTCCAGATAACTAAACGAGTGAATAAACAGCACTAAACATGGAAAATAAGTGACAAATCAAACTTGTTTACTGAAAACTATTACTTGTGACACCATTTATAACCATTTTCTAGAAAAACATAATTAAATTTTGAGTTTTTTTATAAAATCAATAAAATATTTTCCTACCTTTTAATTTCTAACACTACTTAGAGCTGGAATAAAAAGAATAAAAAGGTTGCTGTTACAACAACACTAGTTAACATTTGTGTGCTGCTTATTTTCATATTCTAAGTGCTACTTCTCAATAACTACATGAAGTTTTCTAATTTTTCATTTGAAGGAACTGAGTGGAGAAATTGAATAAGTTTCTAGTGTTTATACACCTTAAATGTAGAATCAGGTTGAAAGCTGAATGATCTGGCATCAACATTCTGAAATGACCTGTCTCTAGACAAGAAAGCAGGATATTCTCATCTCAAGAATGTTTAGAATATAAAGCTGCTCTAAAACAGAAGGATGGCAGGTTGCCTGTGTCTCTGTGTTAGTGTCTGTGTGTGTTTGCATAAATTTTGCTCACAGTGACTCCAGATTTGGTTAGGGATTTTGTGTCGGCTCCATAATGGGAACAGATCCTGCCAGGCATTAGTGCATTCTAATGCTTTCCTGTTTAGTTTTGGGCTTCACTTGTGTACAAATACAATGAGACAACCATTAAGTCTTGAAGGCTATTTCTGAATAGGGTCACAAGATTATAGTCTTAAATCTTCAATGAGCAGAACACAAGTTGGCAATATTATGCATATGATGAGGATCTCTCTCTAAAGTACATCTTTTCCTATGGCATTTTCCATTTTTTTTTGGAGAGCCTAAGTTCACTGTTCACCAGTTGCTAATTTTTTTACTTCATTCTTTCTTATTTCTTTCCCACTCTTCTTCAAATGCTGTTTTCTCTAAAAAATTGGTCCAAAAAAGAAGGTTAGGCAAATTAAATTATTGAATGTTGCAATGTTTTTAGAATCATAATCAGCTTTGCTATTATAGCATATGCAAAATGTTTCCCATTATAGAAATACATTTTCTTATCCTACAGTGGAAAATTGAAATATATCAGGAACTATGTTCTTCAAATAATCTGAAAAAAAATATGCTGTTTGAATACACGTCATGGAGTGTCTTAATTGGGAATTAAACTTCTTTTGGGGGAAAATATATCCATAGACATAAAAATTCCTTCATTCATCCCTTATGTAATCCCTGTTCTTTTCCAAATATCAGCTAAGTAATAACAAAAATGCTCATTCTTTTTACAGCATTAACAATGCTTTGAAGTTTGTTTATTCTTAAATAATAATATTGATTTAATAATATTTCTCGGCAAAATTGTTCCAGTATTCAAACTCTAGTTTTTGTTTTCTGCCTATACTTGAGCTGTATATTAAGTTACATCATTCTTGTGTATGTAATAATTTTTAAGATTGGCTTTAATTTCAGGATGTGTATAACTTCATGATAGACATTTTCAGATATTGCTGAAATAATGCAATTTATTCTCTTAGAATGTATTTAGAAAAATGTTGATACACATTAATACTTACACAAAATAAAAATACTAATTTTTTATGTGTTTGGTAAATATGAACATGCTGGAAAGCACTTAGAAATGGAAGTCTCAGGATGACCTCTGAACTACATTGGCTGCAAATATAGTCTGTTTGCATGGCCTCAAAAGACATTACTTACAACATCATTATGAAACCTTCAGTCCTAGTGTTTTCATCAGCGTCATTTATAATCCAATGAAATAAAAATAAAGGTATGCTAATTAAAAAAATCTCTCCTTTATATACTTTTGGCTTTAGCATAAGAACTGGTTTTATGCAGTTTCCCTTTTTCATTTTTTAATTCTAATTTTCTATATATGACAGCAGAATGCATTATAATTCATATTATACATATAGAGCCCAATTTTTAATATCTCTGATAGTACACTAAGTATAGTCACACTATTGGTGTCTTCATACATGTACTTAGTTAGGGTAATGATGTCCATCTCATTTCACAGTTTTTCCTACTCCCATGGCTCCTCTCTTCCCTTCCCTCCCCTTTGCTCTCTCTAGAGTTCATATGATTCTCACATGCTCCCCTCCTTACCCTGTCGCGTCCCCTCGCCAGCAAGGAAAACACGACACAGGATTCTTCTTTCAGCAGTTTATTCAGGACCCTTGAAGCATGATGAGAAAACAGGAAAGAGCACGAGCGGTCTGTCTGCCCTGGCTTAAGTACCAAGCCCCTGCCAATGAACTAGCACCACGTGGAAAAGTCTAATAGGTACTGCGCAGCGGAAGCAGGCCAGAGCCCAGCCCACAGCCTTACAAGGAGTTGTTTACCTCTAACAACTCTAACTGCTAAAGAAGCAGAAGCAAGAAACCAGCGCCATTTTCAGGGTGCGGTCGCCAGCTCCCAACATTACCCCACTATGAATCAGCCTCCTTATATCAGAGAAAACATTCAGCATTTGGTTTTGGGGATTGGCTAACTTCACTTAGCATTATTTCTCCAACTCCATCCATTTACCTGCAAATGCCATGATTTTATTCTATTTTAATGCTGAGTAATATTCCATTGTATATATATACCACATTTTCATTATCCATTTATCAACTGAAGGGCATCTAGCTTGGTTCCACAATTTAGCTATTGTGAATTGTGCCACTATAAACATTGATGTGGCTGTATCACTGCAGAATGCTGTTTTTAAAGCCTTTGGGTATAGACCAAGGAGTAAAATAGCTGGGTCAAATGGTGTTTCCATTCCAAGTTTTCTAAGGAATCTCCATACTGCTTTCCAGAGTGGTTGCACCAATTTGCAGTCCCACCAGCAATGTAAGAGTGTGCCTTTCCACCTACATCCTTGCCAACATTTAATGTTTGTTTTCTTAATAGCTGCCATTTTGACTGGAGGGAGATGAAATCTTAGTTTTGATTTGCATTTCTCTAATTGCTAGAGATGTTGAACATTTTTCATATATTTGTTGATTGACTGCATATCTTCTTTTAAGAAGTGTTTGTTGAGTTCCTTAGCCCATTTATTGATTGGGTTTTTAAGAAATATTTTTGTTGTAAAGTTTTTTGAGTTCTTTATATATCCTAGAGTTTAGTGCTCTATCTTATATGCATGTGGTAAAAATTTTCTCCCAACATATAGGTTCTCTCTTCACCTCACAGATTGTTTCTTTTGCTGAGAAGCAACTTTTTAGTTTGAATCCATCCCATTTATTGATTCTTGATTTTATTTCATGTGCTATAGGAGTCTTATTAAGGAAGTTGGGGCCTAATCTGACGTGATGGAGATTTGGGCCTACTTTTTCTCCTAATAGGCACAATGTCTCTGGTTTAATTCCTAGGTCCTTTATCCACTTTGAGTTGAATTTTGTGCATGGTGAGAGATAGGGGGTTTAATTTAATCTCATTTTGTTTAATATGGATTTCCATTTTTCCTAGCATTATTTATTGAAGAGGCTATCTTTTATCCAATGTATATTTTTTGGCACCTTTGTCTAATATAACTGTAGTTATGTGGTTTTGTCTCCGTGTCCCGTATTCTGTACCATTGGTCAACCAGTCTATTTTGGTGCTGATATCATGCTGTTTTTGTTACTATTGTTCTGTGGTGTAGTTTAAGGTCTGGTATAGTGAGCCACCAACTGCATTCTTCTTTCTAAGGATTGCTTTAGCTATTCTGAGTCTCTTATTTTTCCAGATGAATTTCATGACTGTTTTTTCTATTTCTATGAGAAATGTCATTGGGATTTTGTTTGGAATTGCATTAAATCTGTATAGTGCTTTTGGTAGTATGGTCATTTTGATAATGTTAATTCTGCCTATCCAAGAGCAAGGTAGTTCTTTCCATCTTCTAAGGTCTTTGATTTCTTTCTTTAGGGTTCTGTAGTTTTCATTATATTGATCTTTAACCTCTTTTGTTGAGTCTCAAGTGTTTTATTATTTTTAAGCTATTGTAAATGGGGTAGTTTTCCTCATTTCCCTTTCAGAGGATTTGTCAGATATAAAGAAATGCCTTTGATATAGGGATGTTGATTTTATATCCTGCTACTTTGCTGAATTCTTTTATTAGTTCTAGAAGTTTTCTGGTGGAATTTTTTGGGTCTTTTGGTATAAAATCATTTCATTGGCAAATAGTGCTAATTTGAGTTCTTCTTTTCCTATCCATATCCCTTTAATTTCTTTCATCTGTCTAATTACTCTGGCTAGTGTTTCAAGAGCTATGTTAAATAGAAGTGGTGAAAGAAAGAATCTCTGTCTTGTTCCAGTTTTTAGAGATAATACTAGTGTTTTGAATATAAAGTGGTGCTATATTTTGTCAAATTTTTTTCTGCATCTACTGAGATGATCATATTCTTATCTTTAAGTCTATTGATGTGATGAATTACATTGATTGATTTTTGTATGTTGAACCAACCTTGCATCCCAAGGATGAACCATACTTGATTGTGGCGCACTATCTTTTTGACATCTTTTTGTATTCAATTTGCCAGAATTTTATTGAGAATTTTTGCATTTATGTTCATTAGAGGTATTGGTCTGAAGTTTTCTTTCTTTGATGTATCTTTGCCTGGTTTTGGAATAAGGGTGATACTGGCCACATAAGGGTGATACTGGCCACTTCCAAGTTTGGAAGTGCTCTCTCTTTTTCTATTTCATGAAATAATTTGAAGAGTACTGGAATTAGTAATTTTTAAAGGTCTTGTAAAACTCAGCCATCCATCCAGTCCTGGGCTTTTCTTGGTTGTTAGGCTTCTGATGGCATATTCTATTTCATTTCTTGAAAATGATCTGTTTACATTGTGTATATCATCCTGATTCAATTTGGGCAAATTATATGACTCTAGAAATTTGTCAATGCCTTTGATATTTTCTATTTTATTGGAATACAAGTTTTCAAAATAATTTTAAATTATATTTGGTACTTCTATAGTGTCTATTGTGATATTTCCTTTTACATCACATATATTAGTGATTTGAGTTTTCTCTCTCCTTCTCTTCATTACCATGGCTAAGGCTCTATCAATTTTATTTATTTTTTTCAAAGAACCAACTTTTTGTTTTGTCAATTTTTTCAATTTTTCTTTTGTTTCAGTTTCATTGATTTCAGCTCTGATTTTAATTATTTCCTGTCTTCTGCTAATTTTGGTGTTGGTTTGTCTTCTTTTTCTAAGGCTTTGAGATATAACATTAGGTCATTTATTTGTTGACTTCTTCTTTTAAGGAATGAACTCCATTCTATGAATTTTCCTCTAAGTATTGCCTTCATCATGTCCCAGAGAATGCAATATGTTGTATCAGTGTTCTTACTTACCTTCAATATTTTTTTTTTCTTTTTTTGCGTTGCTGGGGATTGAACCCAGGGCCTTGTGATGCAAAGTAAGCACTCTACCAACTGAGCTATATTCCCAAGTTCTAAGAATTTTTTAATCTCTTCCTTGATGTCTTTTGCAACCATTGTTCCTTCAGTAGCATATTATTTAGTCTCCAGATTTGGGAGTAGCTTTTATTTCTTTTTTTTTAATCATTGATTTCTAATTTCATTCCATTATTATCTGATATAATGCAGGGTAGTATCTCTACCTTTTTAAAAATTTTCTGCTTTGTGGCATACTATATGGTCTGTTTTAGAGAAGGATCCATGTGTTGCTGAGCAGAAAGTGTATTCGCTCATTGAAGGATGAAATATTCTATATGTGTCAGTTAAGTCAAAATTATTGATTGTATTATTGAGTTCTATAGTTTCTTTTTTCACCTTTTGTTTGGAAGATCTATAAAGTTACCTAAAATTATTGTGTTGTGGTCTATTTGACTCTTCAATTTGAGAAGAGTTTGTTTGATGAATGTAGATGCTCCATTGTTTGGGACATATATATTTATAATTGTTATGTCTTATTGGTGTATGGTTCCCTTGAGCAGTATGAAGTATCCTTCTTTATCCCTTTTGATTAACTTTAGCTTGAAGTCTACTTTATTTGATATGAGGATGGAATCCCCTGCTTACTTTCACAGTCCATGTGAATGTTATGATTTTTCCAACCTTTCACTTTCAGTCAGTGGATGTCTTTTCCTATGAGATGAGTCTCTTAGAGGCAGCATATTGTTGGGTCTCTTTTTTTGATCCATTCTTCCACTTTATGTGTTTTAATTTTTTTTAGAGAGAGAGAGAGAGAGAATTTTTTAATATTTATTTTTTTAGTTTTTGCCGGACACAACATCTTTGTTTGTATGTGGTGCTAAGGATCGAACCTGGGCCGCACGCATGCCAGGCAAGCGGGCTACCGCTTGAGCCACATCCCTAGCCCAGTCTATGTGTTTTGATAGGTGAGTTTAGGCCATTAACATTCAGTGTTATTATTGAGACATGGTTTTTTATTCCCAGCTATTTTTATTTATTTTTGATATTTAACTTAACTTGGTTTCTTCTTTGATTAGTTTTTCCTTTAGTGTAATACCTCCCTCTTCTGATTTTCATCATTGTTTTTCTTTTCCTCTTCATGGAATATTTTACAGAAGATGTTCTGTAGTGCAGGCTTTCTAGTTGTAAATTCTTTTAACTTTTGTTTATCATGGAAGGTTTTTATTTCATCATCAAATCTAAAGCTTATTTGGTGGTGATAAGTTTCTTGGTTGGCATCCATTTTCTTTCAGAGTTAGTATGTGTTGTTCCAGGATCTTTTGGCTTTGAGGGTCTGATTGAAAAATCTGCTGAGATATGAATTCATCTTACCCTTATATGTGATCTTATTCCTCTCTCTTTCAGCCTTTAAGATTCTATCCTTATTCTGTATACTAGGCATTGTCATTATAATGTGCCTTGGTATATATCTGTTGTAATTTTGTAGTTTTGATGTTCTGTAAGCCTCTTGTATGTGATTTTCCAATTCATTCTTCATGTTTGGGAAATTTTTTTTATATTATCTCATTGAAGACATTGTGCATTCCTTTGGTTTGAAACTCTGTGCTTTCCTCTATCCCAATAACTCTTAGATTTGGTCCTTTGATACTTTCCCATAATTACTGAATGTTCTGTTCATGGTTTTTTACTATCTTCACTAAGTGGTCAACTTTATTTTCCAGATCATATACTTTGTCTTCATTATCTGATGATCTGTCTTCCAAGTGATCTAGTCTATTGGTGATGCTTCTATTGAGTTTTTAATTTTATTTATTGTTTCCTCCATTTCAAGGATTTCTGTTTGGGTTTTTTTCAGAGTCTCTATGTCTTTCTTGAAGTAATCTTTGGCTACCTGTCTTTGCTCCCTTATCTTTTTGTTGGTGTGATCAATGGTTGCCTTTGTTTGTTCTCTTATCTCTTTGTTGGAGTGATCAATTTTGCCTGTATTTGCTCAGGTCATTCTTTAATTCACAGACCATTTTAATATGAACATTCTGAACTCCTTCTGTGACATTTCATCAACTTCACTGTCCATGGGTTCTGTTATTTTAGTATCCCAGTTTGTTTGGGGCACTTTCATCCCTTGTTTTCTCATGTTGTCCATATGTCTTTCTTTCTTGCAGTGTGGGTCTGAGATATTACAGTTTCTACCCTATAAATCCTAACCCTAACCCTAACCCTAACCCCTAGACCTAACCCTAACCCTAACCCTTTAATCTTATAATATCTGTGCAGATTATCTGTACTTCACTTTGATGCTGGGCTTCCGGACCCTACTGATGTCCCATGATGGATGCTACTGCAACTAAAGTTGGTTGCAGCAATAGCAGGACATAATATGAGATAGCAGTGGAGGTGTCCCAAGTTGGATGCAATGTCTTTCACATATGGAGCTGAAAGGTTGAAACTTACACTGTCTTTGGGATGCCTGCTCCAAGATGCAGCTGCTTCTAGGCCTTGTCAGTTGTCTCAAGGTAGAAGCTACTGTGTGGGGAAGGCTATGGCGGTGGCTGCAGTGTCCCAAGATGGAAGTGAGTTAGGTCTGGGCTCCCAGGTGGTGGGTTGTGGAGCAGTGAGGGATGTGGTGGCAGATCCGGGCCTAGGCTCCCCCATAAGTAGGCAGAGGTGGTCTTGGTCTGGGTCCTAAGCTCTGAGGGGCTCTGCATGTTGGCAGAGGTCGCAGTTTCCCTTTTTCATGAGGTAATTGAAAAAGAGTTTTATTTTGAACAGAAGTGGAGAGGTAAATTATTATAGGGACAGCTCACTTGATATATGATTTTGTTTTCATGTGAACCATGATCGTTAATAAAGTACACGTCATTTGTTGGTGTAGGTGTATCTTCTTTCCAATGTCTTCATTAGGGAATCTCAGCAAATATGTTCTTCATATCATTTCCCAGTATGATATTGTTTCAGAGTTAATCACATGGTATGCTTTATTTAAGTTAGTAAGCATTGTTAAGGAGTAAGCAATCTTAGTATTTCTCCTTCTTTTCAAGAATAATTCACATAATTTCCCCTTTACTTTAAAGGAAGATAGATGATGTGGAGATTCAACATGACAAAGCAGTAGTCAACCAGGATTTAAAAATACATAGGAGTTCAAAATCTGCCATTTTCATTGATCCTCATTTAAATTATTTAAAAATTACTGAATAGCATTTTTATAAGATATAGCTTTTTTTTCTTTTGTTGGTAATAGAACCAACCAGACCAAAGCAGACAAACATGTAGGAAGGTTTAAAGAATTAACAAATGGTTCATACAACTTTTGAGTGCCTACACAGGGCAGAACGTGCTAGAATGATGTTCTATACTAGGAATACAAAAATGAACACAAAATGGTTACTGTCACTTGGATCAGATGGATATCTGATGTATAAGCAAGTAATTTGATATCTATAGATATATCAAGTTGTAGAGGAAGACAGAATAATTAATTGCTAATCCAGGCTTTATATTTTGGAAGTGTCTTAGTCTGTTTTCTTTTGCTCTCACAAAATGACTGAGACTTGGTAATTTATTAAAAAAATAGTAATTTATTTGCCTTACATTATAGAAGCTGGGAAACCCAAGAGCATTGTTCTGGTATCTGCTTAGGATCTGGCGATGGCTTTCTTGTTGCATAATAACATGGTGGTAAGGCTTTTCATGGTGAGACAGAGCAAGCAGTGCTGGAGAAAATTCACCTTTAAACAAAGCCACTCCTTCAATTACTCATGAATCTATTAATTCAGGAATAGGTGAGTCTGTTTATGCAAGCAGCACTCTCATAACTACATCACCTCCCAAAGGCCTCCAAATAACACCAATGTATTGTTTTGGGGATGATGTTTCCAACACAGGAATTATGGGAATGCACCTAAACCACAGCAGGAAGAAAAAAGAAGAAACATGATGCAGAAAAACACAATCTGAAAAACACAATGTAGTTTTTTCCCCCCTTTGAGTTCTATGTAAGAGAGAAAGCATACCACTTGTCTTCCTGAATCTAGCTTATTTTGCTCAACATGATGATCTCCAGTTCCATCCATTTTCCTGTAAATGATGTAATTTCATCCTTCTATTTATGCCTAAATAATATCCTTATATAGACACACCCCACTTTTTTTATCCATTTGTCTGTTGATAGACATTTAGACAATCCCATAATTTAGCTATTGTGAACAGTGCTGAGATAAACATGAGGATGCACTATCTATGTCTGTCAGTCTGTCTACCTCTCTCTTTCTCTTTTTCTTTTTTGAGAACCCAGTGCCTTTAGCATGCTAGGCAACTGCTCTTCCACTGAGCTACCTCCCCAGCCCAGGTATCTCTATTGTATGCTGACTTTGATTCCTTTGATTCCTTTTTGGTACAGCTGGCTGAAAAGCACATTGTGCCAATAGCATGGAGGTAGGGAATAATTCATTGTGCCTAGCATTCAGAGCATGGGAAAGAACAATGGGAGAGGTCATAGGCCCTGTCCCACAAAGACCTTGGATGCCAGGCCGAGGGGCTTTGCTTTTTTTGGAAATAAAGAAGTATTGAAAGAGGGTTGAGAGAATTTGTCACTGATAATATCTCTCTTATTGATGCATATGCTTCTCGGTTTTGATTAAGATACTGAATTTGATAGACAAAAATATATTGGTCAAAATATCGAACTGATGTGGATTATGGTTTACAGCAAATCTTAGACTACATGGCTTCTCATCTCCTCTTTCCCCCAATATTAAATTTTTTACTTCTGGAGAGTGACTTATTTTTAAAAATATTCCCAAATTTGTTGCTCTTAACTAACTGATTCGGTGATATCTGCATACACATGCATAGAATAGAATGGAATAAAATTAAATAGAATATTGTCAGACACAACAAGTTTTTTTCTTTCACATTAACTTCTGGTGAAAAATTGAAACAGATTATTCAATAATTATATACAAAACCAAAGCATCAAGATTTTGTTATGCAATTGTTTTTCTTTTTATCAAGAAATGTTATACTGTTAAGAGAAATGAACATATGTTCCAAAGCCACAATTTTGCCCTAAAAAGAATGAGAAGAAAGCCAATTTTTCCATGTTGACATTATCTAAAATTTTAATTACATCCTTAAAACAATTTTTTCAGTGATTAGAAAATATCAAAGCATTTAGAGCAAGATTAATTCAAGTTGCCAAAAAGTTAAAAAAAATCATACACTACCCTAAATATTGAAGAGTCTTGTGTTCACATGCAGAGTTTTAGAGGAAAATTTATTCAAGCACTTACAGTGGTGAGTAATCTAACATGTGAATATCAGTTTTGTTCCTGAAGACATCATAGTTGTGTGTGGAGAAAATTCAATCAATTTTAATATAAGATTTATAAACATTTTTGACTGCATAACCAAATTCTCTTTCCCTAAAAATAAAATAAGTAAGTAAGTGAAGAAAGAAAAAAGTTGGATATACCAGAACGAAATAAAGCCAAAGAGTACAAAGAATTCTAAATATAACTAAAAGGAATCCCTTCAGCATTCTCTTGAAGCTGGGTACCACTTGGCTACTAGAGAGCTCTGATACGGACTTGGTCCTTGGCCAGTGGCTCAGTAAGTCATATGATATATAGACATTTGCACTGAGAGGTGTTAAGATTCATGTATCCAGTGTCATACCTCACAGGCCAAACAGACCTAGAAAGCAAGCAAAGATATTCACACTCACAAAAGATTGCCTGATTATCTGGCCTTCATTAGTTTGTGTCATGGGAAGAAAGCTCCAACACAGAACTCTGCTGGAAGCCTCCATCTGGTCAACATCCTTTCAACAGAAATTTGAGGGCCATCTTGTATTCTGGTGAGGAGAAACTTGTAGACAAGTATGGCAAGGCCCCTATCCTCAGGCAATTTATGGCACGGATATTAATGAAAGAGTAAGAAAATAAATAATCACAGATTTGATCACTGCAATGAAGAAATTAGCAAGTCCATGCCCTGAAAGAGTGACTTTAGAGAAAATAATAAGAGTAAATAAAATATCCTTGTTGAGATATTGAGTTAAGACTTCAGGATGAGACCACTAGACAGCAAAAACCCATGGGAAAAGAATTCCTGTGGAAGAGCAAAGCTTCTGAGGGGAAGAGGACTTTTCTTTGATTGACAGATATTGTTGTACAAAACCTAAGTGAAATGACAATATCGACCTCAATAGTGATTGGAGAGAGATTTTCCAAAGAATAAAGATACTTATTTGGGAATAGTAGAACAGTAGGAATAGGAATATGTGGGTCATGGTAAACTAAGAGCGGTAATCAAAGAAATGGAGGCAAGCAGAAGTTTTTTAAGGTGAAATGAAGAGGATAACATAAAATACTTCAACAAATAATCCTTGACCTCTCGATTAGTGACAATGTGGTGGTTGTCTGAGATTTAACAGATAGTTTCTGGGTAGATGTCCTTGCGGAAGTCATTTTTTTTGGTTTGTTTCTGTATGTGTGTTAGACTGTGGTGGACTTTATACAAGTTTATGGTCCTGGTAGAGTCTGTTGCAATAGCTACTATGAGCAATTGTGCATGACAACCCGTCCTTCATAACCTCGTGGCTTCATTTATTTATTTATTTTTTGTCAAGGTTGATGCAAAAGACAACATGTTGATTCTGACATCTTTCACACCAGGGAATAAAGAGATTCAAGACCTGATATCTTTTATTTACTAACTTATCTCGAAAAATTCTGGCACAGTAAGAACTTGTTATTTTGGCCACATTCTGGGATTGTGGGTTGGCAACAATGGTGTCTGTAGTTCATATGCTACTTGAGACAGCTTGGTCTTTGGGAATGTGAGGGAATTGGCTAGAATCCGTTTTCCCCTGTGGAGGAGGCCAGAAGAGCTACAGAGACTTTGGGGATCTGCAGAGACTGTGGGGGTCCACAGAGATTGTGGGGGTCTCTAGAGAGTGTGGGGATGTCTGCAGATTGGTTCTTGAAATCCTGCAAGAAGGATTTCAAACGAGTTTCACAGAGGAACAGGCAGGAGTTTATTAGTGACAAGATAAAGATACACAGTATGGGCACTGAGTGGACCATTCTGGAGAGAAAATAGACTCCCTTTTTTTTTTTGTTAAGGGATTTGGTCTCTCTGCTCTTGCCTTAGTTTCTCATAAGCCTCCCAAATGATTTATTACCCTTTGTAGAGCCCTCAGCAAATTTTCTTTGTGAGGGTTGTGCTGACCTGATCACATGGGGTGGCTGTGACATGTTTCTGGTGCTAAACTGGTCATAAGCAGAGGGTTATGATGACATGGTCACAAGGGATCATTGTGACATGGTCTTGGAACAACAATTATAATTAACTATGGCTGGGGAGCTTTGACATAAGCATTTCCCAAGGCTTATCTGCTTTGATAAAGTTTTCTTTATCCCCAGTCCTGTGAGGTATGGACTCTCTTTGATGTACATGTCCGATGTCCTCCCTGCATTGTCCCATTGTCCTCCCCTACCCACCTGCTCTTGACTATCCACCTAACACTCATGGAGGTAGAAAATATGGAGGCCAAGGAGCTTGCAGTTCTGCCAGGTAGATGTAGACTCATATTTTTTCTCAATCCTTTCTGGCTTGAAGTCAGAGTCTACTTTTGCTTACGAAATGCAGGAAATGTCTCATTTAGCTGTTTTGAGAATTCTGACCCTTTCCTCCCCTTGTTTCTCCCAGGGAGGATTATCAGGGACAAAGGCATGCTCTTGTAGAGTCAGCATTGTGGCAGACAACTTGCTAAGTTGACCACTCAACTTTATATTTCTGTGAAGTCCCTTGGGCATTTCCATCCATTCCGAGTCAAAGATTCTTCCCGTTTCTTGTTTTCTTCTTTTCCCTTCGCCATTTAAAAGATTTTTAAAAGTTTTAATTGACAGTAAGTTTAATTTATGTGGTGCAATGTGAAGTTTTGATAAATGTACACAAGGTAGAGGAGTGTTAGTGATCCCTTCCCTTTTCATTTTATCTAACACTGCCAACAAAATACCACCAACCTGTTTTCGAAGTTGCCAACATTTTCTCTGTTGATCACGGCTGGAACTACCCGTGAGAATGGGTGCCTGTGGCATGGTGTGACGCAGAGGACTTTCCTGCTTCAGTGTGTTTCTACCAAGGGTTGGTCAACCATATCTGCAATCCTCACCATGTCAGCCATTCTTGTGTCTTACCTGGGACCTCCAGAAGAGCCCTGGTCTGCTGCCTGAAAGGAGGAAACACTATAATGAATTTTCATGCCCCATCAGCCATTACCATTTTATTTTATTTTTTTAAGGGCAAAGTAGTTCTTCAGATTGGTTGAAAATTGATGATGCAAGAAGTAAGGACTTGGAAAACAGCCAGAGCTCCTGCCAGGAAAGCAGCATGATCCAGGATGGGCCCACCCTGATAGTAGAGGTGAGCGGGTGTGAGTTCAGATACTGCAGGGCAGCTCTGCACACATTGGCTGGAAGCAGGAACCCCAAGAAAAGCGGGAAGGGCAGAGGACAAAAGTTGTTTGTTCTCCAAGTTTGCTTACAAATGGCAAACCCAGAGTAATTCCGTGACCCTTACCTGACTTACAAGAAATTTTGCAGACTGAGCCCTGACTCCCTTTCCCTCCCATGCCTGCCCCCTGTGATCTTGCAGAAGGAAGTAGCCTGGATAATTGTGTATTATAGCTAGAGGCAAGAATCTGTACTAAATGGAAAAGGTTTGCTGCCTTGCTTTTCGTTTGCCCTGAAGAGTGTTCATAATCAATATAATCTATAGTTTTTCCCCCAAAGAACTCGGTTGATCACTTCACCTCTCTAGCATTGACTTATTTAAAATTCTGCTTCTAGAGGAGACTAGTTTATCCTTAGTATTTTTAAATACAGCAAAAAAAAAACTAATTTAAAAGTGAAGGGATATAAATTAAAGGAATGCAAATTATTCGGTATCTTATTTATCTTCATGACATTTAGCAATCCTCTTTCTTTAAACAAAGGACCTGTGAATTATTGAAATTAGCAAATAATAATTTATGTGTAAATTTCTAGTGCTGCTTTGAAGATTTTTTAAGTTGTGATTATTCTATATTGATTTTCCCTTTAGGTTACAAATTTTGAAAAAAAAACTGGTGCTGATTCTCTTATATATTTAGAGAAAAACAATCACTTCTGAATTTGTCTAAAAATTTAATATACTTTCAATAGTATAATTCCAATATAAAAAGTACTCTGAATCCTTCTACCCCTACTAAGAATTATCAACTATTAATGTGTTGGTCTACTTCCTCCTAGTGTTTTTTTTTCTCTGCTCAGATACTTTACTGCAAACATGTATACACACACATATACTTAAAATGTGTATATGTTTATAACTTAATCAAATTTGAAATATTTTGAGTAATTTTAGATGGCAGCTTGTCATCTAACAATTGTCATTGAGTTTTCCTCTAAAACATGAATTTTAAAGCATCCAGAGGATTAAAACATGTGGGTGCACCATATTTTATTTTATCATCCATGCCATTGGACATTTAAACAATTTCTGATATTTGTTATTGAAAATAAAATTATAATTTTTAAGAAGATAATTGATGAATATTTTAAAACTTACCTCTGGATGTAGTATACTGGTTTCTCCCTTCAGATAGTGCATGTGAGAGTCATTTCAGTGTATTCTCATGGACACTGGGTAATAAAATGCTAAGAACAATTTTCTAGTTTGCTGGGCAAAGCTGCCTCTGTCGTATTAATTATTTTTACCTTTTTATGTGTGGTTTTCACCTTGATAGCTCCACAAGAAACATTGTTTCTTTTTTTCTCATTTTTTTAGCTTTGCAAAATAATCATAACTGGGAAACACAGATGTGTAAGATAGTGCCACATTAAATATGGAGACAATGAGACACTTTCCCAAGTTATAGTCAATTGCAAATAGCATGCCAGATGCTTTTGCTGTTCTCATCTTAGACTGATCCTCTTGTTCCCACAAGGCATTTATTCAGCTCCCTTCTGATTTCAACTATAGCTATTCTGGAGAGTTTGTGAAAGCTCAGACTCTTTGCTCCCTGCCAGGATCTTGGTGAAAGCTCTTCTGCTCATATCTGCATTCTTCCTCAGGGCTACCTTCTCCAATCCCCAGATCTTTCTGCTGGCTCATGTTGGGCTGCCCAAAGGTGCAGAGATGGCAGAGGGGATTAATGCTCAGAGGACACCCCTCAATCAATAGGAGATGAAAGCAAGAGGGAAAATGTGTGGTATCCCATCTTTCTGGTAGACATTTCTGGAAAGTATTTTCATGCTTCTCAGAGGTTCTGGCAGAATATCTATCCTTTTTTCTTAGAAAAAATCATCAAAACATCATCTAATGGCTTTTTCTGTCTTTCTTATCTCTTTCCTCCCCCATTCCTGTTTCCTCAACCTGTAGCTTCCAATAAACTAACTGTAACCACGTTCTTATTGTAGCCTCTCCTTTTGGGGGAATATTACCCTTTTCCCTTCTTCCCCTACAATGACAAGTTCTTCCCCTTCCACTGTAGAACATTCAGTTAACTAACTCTGCTGTTGTGCACTGATTGCTGCTATGTTTTGGTGTGTTTTTGATCTTCCAGAATTTATGTATTGGGAACCGCCTCCCCAGTGCAGCAGTGCTGAGAGGTGGGACCTATGGGAGGAGCTCAGGTCAGGAGTGCTCTGCCATCGTGAATGAATTAATCCATTCACAGATTCATGGATAAATGGATTGACTGCTTTAGTCATTGTGGAAGTGGATTTGTTATAAAAGTGAGTTCTCTCTGGTTGCTTGCTCTTTCCTGCCATGTGATACCCTCTGCCATGTGGTAGGCAGCTTTAGCCAGTTGATGAACCCTGTTAGACATTTTCTAATTAAATTCAGCAGCAGAATCTGGCATAGCATAAGGGTCACTTTGGCATACTGCGTGAAGTAAAATTTGCCCCAAAGTCCTGGATTTAATTTTCTCATACTACACCGAAGTCCACCTGGCTTAGTAAAAGATGGTAAGGTATACAGAATTTCTACCTAGGAGTGATGGCTATATTCATTCCCTCCCATTTGAGTTAGTCCTGTGCATTCTGTTGCCTTTGTAGATCCACAGGAATAGCTACATGTAAGGGATTGCTATCCAGGACCCTGTAGTCATAGGAGATGTGCTGGGAAGCCATCCTACTTACATACTTAGCACACACCTTCTAACACCTATAGTCCTTCGGTGAAATAGGAAAGCAGCTCTTGTTCAGTGGACCTTCCTGGAGACATCTGCTTCTGACGAAAATTGGCCATTTGCCTTCTCTCAGAGGAGGTCCACCTAAAGTAGATGGGTTAGTCCCTTGTATTGCATCTCATAAAACTGGAACACTTATTGTTTTAGCCTGACTTGAAACACTCTTCTTTATCTAATAAATATTTCTCCTATCCATTCCATGGATCTAGGGGCAGCTGCCAATGAGAGCATCCAGCCCTCCCTTCCTGATTCACTAAGTGGGTGTGTATGGGTGGGTGGGACATGTGACCTCAGCCCATTGAAAAAGTCTTCACTAGCCCTCAGACTCTGAGCAGAGAAGCACTTGGGCTAAAGGTGGTTAAAACTGACTCATTCTAGAGGAAGTATCCAACAGAGACATGTTACTGCTATTGAGCTCTCTAAAGGAACCCTTTTTCTTACACTTTAAAGCCCTCTGGGTTAATTTTCTTTTTGTTTCTGTGTTGATCGTATGTTTCTATAAATTCTTTTGTTTACCTCAGTATTGCTTGTAAGTAAAGAAACCTAGGTGATATTTTGTTCCTTGCATTTGAAATGCTTCTCTTCAATCCATCCCTACTTCTAGCTTTACGTTCTATGCCTGGCATTTTACTTTACTATCTTGTTGGGGTATTCTACTTTTTCTTTTTTTCTGGAGTCATTTCCTTGCTGATTGATTGTCTGGCAAGTCAGAAATATCTGTTGACCACAGTGAACTTTCACTGTCAGAATTACCATTGAATTTTTCCTTCCTAGTACCTTTTCTAGCCCCATGTAGCAGATTAAGATTGGAAAACCAGACCCATATATCCTGCTGTATGCTGATGCAGATAGCAATCTTTAACCTTCCCAAAAGCCATGCATTGGAGAAAATGCTAAAATAGAATAAGAGGAATGTTAAATTGTTCTATTTCAGGGTAGTATATGTATTGGAAATCAACTGTCAGAATACCTCTCCCTGATGAACAACCTCAAAACTCCAGCAACTGACAACAGTAAGAGTTTATTTAGCTTACGTGCCTGCAGAATTCAGCAGTCCTGGCCTGGGTTTGGCTCTTCTTCTGTGTTGACTGCTGGTTATAAGTTCAATAGGTGACGCTGTGATCTTGACCACACTCTCTCACAAGTCTGGGTGACATCTTGTAAGGCTTTACCTGAGATGAGTGGGGCAACTCAGCTCTGGCCCTTGTGTCTCTTATCTTTCTCCTGGAATAAGAGGAAGAGCTTGGGAATTTCCTTGTGGCAGTAGCAGAGGGTCAAGTAAGCTCAATCCTGCAAGTGCCTCTGCTTGTAACATGCTTGTTTGGCATAAAACAAGCCAAGTGGATGAGCACAGGGTGGAAGAGAACTCTGAGTAACAGAGGGCATGGATACAGGGAGGAATGGCAAATTGGGATCAATATTACCTTCATTTTATGATCTACAATAAATACCTATAGCATCTCAGTCCACAGATGGCCAACTCCTTCTGCCTTATCTTTGGCACAAAGCAATGTGCCCGAGATAAGGCAGAACATCAAGGCAGAAGGGTGTGGTAGAGGAAAGCAGCTTAGAACATGGCACCAGGAAACAGAGAGTGTTCCTCACCAGGGACAAAATATACCGCACCCCAAAGGAATGACCCCAGTAATCTCTCTCCTCCAGCCATACCCTACCTGCCTATAGTTACCACCCAGATAATCCTGATTAGGTTACGGCTCTTATAATCCAGCCATTTCACCTCTGAATGTTCTAGTATTGTCCCACACATGAGCTTTTGCAGGATACCTCATATCTAAACCATAACAGGGAGGAAATGAAGAATGAAACTGACCAAATTATGTGCATGTATGAATATGCAACAAGGAATCTCAATATAACATATAATTATAATGTACCAACAAAAATAAATACATAAAATAATGCATGAAAAAACTGTGGAAAATGAATTATACATAAAGTAAATAGGACTCAAGTTTTCTTAAACATTTCTATGAGGTATTCCAGTGTCTTTAAAAGGCATCATGACTTTGAAGAAATCAATGAAATTCTTATCTGGGAATCATCTCTTTAAAACAAAATCAAATGCAAAATATTTCCCTGCACAAGTACAATAACAGATAGTTAAAATTAACTCTGGGGAGGAAAGCAAAGGCATCTAGAGTCAGTTTTGCAAAGATCTTATTCTGTGATAATATTCAGTAATTACATAACAGAAGTTAACTAGGGCACCTTAACCAAGTCTGAAGTTTATTTGGTCATTAATTTCTATAAAACAGGGGATCAATAATAGGGACAGCAAGATCCAATGCATCTGTTCAAGGAGCTTAGATGTTTTTATGTTACCTGCCTCATTTCTCTATTTCTTTAGCTTTATTAAGATTTAATTGATAGGCATTATGTATATTTATGGTATATAATGTTACATATATATATATATACACACACACACAGACACACACACACACATTCATATACGTACACACATTGTGAAGTGTTCCAATCAAGTTAATTTATATATCCATTATTGTACATATTTATCATTTTTATATTAGTGGAGAGAACATTTAAGATTTACTGTCTTGGTAATTTTGAATTATACATTATTGTTAACTAGCATCTTCATATTGTAAAAAAAAAAACTCTCCAGAACTTATTCCTCCTGTCTTATTAAATCATTTACCCTTTGTTGGACATCCCTGTTTCCAGTCCCTGGTAACCATATATACAAGTTTACTCTTTGTTTTCATGTGAAATTGTCAGTGTCTAGGGGCTGCTTTCTGAGGGGTAAGTAATGTTGGGCCAACACAGGACTCTATTTGGTTGAAGATATTTGTCATTTACACACTGTACCTCATGACTAAAATGTTCAGATCCTGATCATGGAACAGAATCCACCTTTGTTATAGTTCAATTGTTTAGGTTAAAAGAATGCCTCCTCTTTCCAGAATAGCCAAAGCAATTCTTATTGAGAAAAGTAAAGCAAGAGGCATCACAATATCAGATGTTCAATTATACTACAGAGCTATAGTAACAAAAAACAGCATGGTATTGGCACCAAAACAGACATGAAGACCAATGGAACAGAATAGAAGACACAGAGACAAACCCACATAAATACAGTTACATATAGATAAAGGTGAAAAAAGCATACATTGGAGAAAATATAGCTTTTCAACAAATGATGTTGGTAAAACTGGAAATTCATATGTCAACAGAATGAAATTTATCCTTTCTCACCCTGCACAAAACTCAACTCATTTTAGATCAAGGACCTACACATTAGACCTGATACCCTGTGCCTACTAGAAGAAAAAGTAGGCCAAACTCTCAATCATGTAGGCCTAGGGACTGAATTCTCCAATAAGACCCCTAAGTGCAAGAAGTAAAATCAAGAATCAATAAATGTGATGGTATCAAACTAAAAAACCTCTTCACAGCAAAGGAAACAATCAGGAACATAAAGAGAGAGCCTACAGAATAGGAGAAAATTCTTTGCCATTTACCTTCAGAGCATTAATCTTTCAGACATATAAATAATTCAAAACTTAACAGCAAAAACCCCCAAATAATTCAATAAATAGATGAGCTAAGGAACTGAACAGACACTTCACAGAAGAAGAAATATAAATGGCCAACAAATATATGAAAAATGTTCAAAATCTCTAGCAATTAGAGAAATGCAAATTAGAATTACACTGAGATTCCATCTCACATTAGTCAGAATGACAAATTATCAACAATACAATCAACAGTAAGTGTTGGTGAGGATGTGGGGGAAAAGGCACACTCTTACATTCCTGGTGGGACTACAAATTGGTGCAACCACTCTGGGAAGCAGTGATGGAGAGTCCTCAGAAAACTTGGAATGTAATCACCATTTAATCCAGGTATCCCACTCTTCAATATATATGCAAAAGATTTAAAATCAGCATACTATAGTCAAGCAGCCACATCAGTGTTTAAAACAGCTCAAATTCACCATAGCTAAGCTACAGAACCAACCTAGGTGCCCTTAAACAGATGAATGGATAAAGAAAATGTGGTACATATACACAATGGAATATTACTCAGCCATAAAGACAAATGAAATTATGGCCTTTGCTGGTAAATGATTGGATCTGGAGACTAAAATGCTAAGTGACATAAGCCAATCCCCAAACAAACGGCCAAATGTTTTCTCAAATATGCCGATGTTAACATACAACAAGGTGGGAGGGGAGAATAGAAGTTTATTGGATTAGACAAAGGGGAATGAAGGGAATTGAAGGAGACAGGAATAGGAAAAACAATCGAATGAATTGTTCATAACTTTCCTGTGTTCATATATGAATACATGACCAGTGAGACTCCACATCTTGTGCAATCACAGGAATGGGATCCTAATTAGAATAAGTTATACTCCCTGTATGTATTATATGCCAAAATACATTCTACTTCTATGCATATCTAAAAAGAACAAATTAAAAAAAAGAAACAACAACAACAAAAAAATGCTTCTGCATCAGAGGGTCTCTCCAGACTACCTTTCTAGAATAGATATCCTTAGATCATTATCAACCTCAGTCTCTAGTTCGTTTCTTTCACACTGTTTCCTTCATTCATAGTTCCATAATTATCAGTCTTTTTGTTTGTTCATTCCTTAATTTTCCTTTTTCCCTACCAGTAGGCAGGTTCCTTGACAGCAGGGACACCAGTGACATGATAGTAATGGTACTGCTCAGGCCCTGCACAGTGCCTACTTGTCACAGGAATGAAGAGACACTGTGATTTAAATATTTACATTTAAGATCCTTATTGGGTGGTTCTCAACTCATCTTTTTTTTTTTTTAGACTTGATGGTTATTAGAGAACTAAAAGAAACAACATAGTTTTTTCTTTCCTGCTAACAACAGACAGTGAAAATGATCCCATGCAAAAGTACCTTCGATAGACCCCTGGTGAATGGTAAGTGATATTAACTTTTTAGTAATGGTGACAAGGTCAGAATCAGAAGTGCCGACGACTCCAAAGTGCCTATGTTAAAGCAATGTCTGGGATTCATGGTCTTGGGTTACAGGCACGGTCAACTTTTCTGATTCTGAGGAAAACCCGTACTTGGAATCTACTCAGTAAGACACTGCTGTGCTTTCTGGGCTGACTTTGAGGGTGTGCGTGTGTGAGTGTTGTTGCCACGCGCCTGTGCGGGCGTGTTGGCACAGTTAAGATGATGTGAACACAGATGAAAAGGTCACCGTAACAAAAACAATCAGCCCTCTTTTTCTCAAGAAAATAGTCAAAAACATCTTGCTGTTTACAGTTGCAGCATTTTAGGCCACAGAACCTTCTATTCAAGTGTGAGACGAAGTGTTGAGGCAATTTAGACCAAAGCGTTTTTGTGTCCATTTGGATCTGGGATGGCTGAAATGTTCTCATCTATGTTGTCCAAATAATAATTAATGCTGGTTGGTGGTCCGAAGGCTCCTCACAGGAACGCTGGGAAGCCAGCAGCCTTGGGCAGCCCCAGACTGTCCTCCTCCGCATTTCCTTCTTAAACCTCCACCTATCTGACCCCTTATGTCCCTATTTGGTCCTTAATTTCATTTCTAAACAGGACTCATGAATAAAATTCACTGTGTTCATTGGAAAACACCACCTTGACCCTCATTTCTCAGAATATCCTTTCACCAGCAGAGACGGTCCTGGGTGATGTGGTGGAGCCTATTCCAAGTGAGCTTGGTGATAAGGGTCATGTCCCCCAGAGCTCTAGGTTGAAACTTGAAGACCCACATGACCAGAGATGGTATCCTCTCAAAACCCTGTGAGTTTTCCAAATCTGCATATCTGGTTGGTGGCTGAATGTGTTCTCTACCTGGTCCATATCTGTCATCATGGGTAGGACTAAATAGTCTCCTGAGCACTTGAGCAACCTCTCTCTCTTGGGGGCAGGCTCTTGCCTGGACTGAGCCTTAAAATCACTGTAAAGCAGCTTCAGAAAAGAAGAAAAAGAAAAGATAGATATTTAGCCAAACAAAACAACACTGACTAAGAGGAATTAATACAAATCAATAATTAAAAATCAATGTCTTCACTACTACTATGTGTTGCCTGAGGGGTCTTGCACCCCCTCCCCAAGAAGTAACCAACATGCCACTGATGTGTTAACCACCCTCCAGAACTGCTGCTAGCACATGGAATCACCCCTCGGATGCCACTTAAATATTAAAAACTGTTAGGTTTTGCTTCATCGCCTCTCTGTGCAACAATATCATGTATTGATTTTTCACCAAGTACCAATAATAACTCTATAAGGTTTTGTCTCTATTTTTCAGATAAAATGTTGATCTTCAGACATCTGCTCTACTATGTTTGGGCTGCCATAACAAAGCAGATTGAATAATTTATCATCAACAGAAAGTCATTCCTCATAGTTCTGTTGGCTGGGAAGTTCAAGGTCAAGGCACTGGCAGGTTCTGTGCTTGGTGAGGGCTCACTCACTCTGCTTTGCAGGTGGCACCTTTTTTTTTTTGCTGTGTCTTCCTCTGGCAAAAGGGATAAACAATCTCCCTTTGGCTCCTAAAGGCCCTAATTTCATTCTTGGGGCTCTTTTCTCATGACCTGGTCACCTCTTAAACATCCCATCTCTTAACACTATTATCAGGGGGATAAGATTTCAACATATGAATCTGCAGGGGACACAAACATTCTAGAGCATAGCAATGTCCAAGTATATATATATAATTTAAGTGAAACAACTAGTAAATTGTTCACATGGCATTTGAGTTTGGGTTATGTCTGAAACTTAAACACATCCATAATCCTATGAGCTAGGTTTTCTTCTATCTCATATCCATAGCCAAGTGATCCCTCCTAATCCAGGTGGGTTAGTTTCTGGCATCTGACATGGCCTTGCCAGACCCACTTGCCATCAATCCATCTTGAGGGAAATGTCTCCATCATGGGACACAGCTTCCGCCATTCTTCATGAGCCTGGATCCAGCTTGTTGCATCTTGTTCTACTGCCTATGCTTTGCTTTTTAAAGACCAAGACCATCTTCTAAATGCCTACAAAATCTTCAGAGAGACGACAATTTTCATTTGTAAAAGAGAGTATTTTGTACTATAATGCAAAAATGCTTCCAGTAGTCAACTCTTACAAAATTCTGGGTCTTAATGCAGACATGTTATATGCAGCAGACATCTGCCCAACTACAGTATTGGTAATAGAAAAGCCCTTTTAAATCCACATCTCCTCATATGTGATTGCAGGGAAATGCTTCCTAGCAGTTTTCATAGAATCTTGTCTTTTGCACAATAAAAGGCAATCCTCCATTTCAGTGCAGCTATCGAGCGGACTGAAATTGCCTTTTTAAGTTTGAGAGGACAAAGGAGTAGTTAAGGATATTTGGCTTGAGATAATTGCTTACACTGTTGGTGAAAGCCAAAGTAGTTTCTTATAATGCAATAACCACTGCATTTTAAATAAGTAACACAGATGGGGTTCACTCTGTGCATACATAAATAGCTGTATGAAAATCAGATTTTTTTCTGAAGGAAATTACATTTTAAATACACAACATCCATAAATTACTTATAAGATTTTTTTTTGTTAGAAAAGTGTTTGTTTTATATAAATAATTACTCAATAGCTATTCAATTACAGTAGTGAATTTTTTTTAAAAAAGGAACACATATACACATATAGTACACACAAAGTTATGCATAAGATACATATATATATATACACACACACATATCTTACATAATTTTGGAGAAAAACAATGCATTTTTTTAAATATTGCAAAAGCAGTTGGGCTCCTTTCCTTTTGGGTTCTGCACCCATGGATTCAACTAACAATGAATCAAAATGTAGTTAGATCTACAATGTTCACGTCTGTACTGAACAGGTATGCAGAATTTTTGGCATCATTCCCTAAACAATACAACAAACATTATAATATAATTCAATATAACAACTCTTTTTACAACATGTACCTTGCATTCGGTGTCATGAATAATCTAGAGATCAGTTCAAATATACAGAAACATGGATATAGGGTTATATGCAAATATTACATTATTGCTCAAGTAACAGACTTTAGCAGCCATGGATTTGGATTTAGGTGGAGGGTCCTGGCACCAATTCCCCCAAACATAAAGAGATTAGAGTACAATGTTTCTAAAAATTATTAATTTCTGAAGTTGTTAATAATTACATGTAAGTATTAGCATTATAACATTTTTAATTATAAAATTACATGGTTAATAATTTGGTATGTGAAAAATAAATGTATTAAATTATAGGACATAGTAATACATTATTACAGTTTAAGGTAATCAAAAGTTAGCAATTATAAAAGAAAGAACAGAAATTATTTACTTCAGAATAAGGACCAGTTTTATATTTTTAGATAAGCATTTCCATGTAGTGTTCAACTTGTTTCTTAGAAAGCATACTTGAAAAAATTTGCCCTCTATAATGTGTCCTCATATTCCATAAAGTGTTATTGTGAAAATAATAATGAACTCTGTCCTCCGTGAGTCAAGAAGTTAAATATCACATTCCTCTTCTTTTAAATTAACCCAAACCAATCCTCTCCCATGAACTAAAATTGAAACTTTCAATACGAGTAGTAGGGTTCCCTTTGGTTAAGTATATGAATGGGTGATAAATAAATATAGCCTGGTTACCACAGCAAATGTTTATTCTTATGATTTGATTTTCAAGGTCAAATCAGATTAAAATAATCTCTTTTAAATCTGGAAAACACATGTAAATTTTTATCTGCCTTAACTGGCTATATGTGATATTGTCTTAAATTTATTATAATGAGGAGTGGCCTTACTTTTAATCTGCACATATTGTAGTGGGTTAAAGGGTGCTTTTCCCAAAAGATGTGTCTATGCCATTGCATGCTTACCTACGAAGGTGATCTTATTTGGAAAAAGGGTCTTTATGGATAAGTAGATAATTTTGGATTATCTGGTGGGTCCTAAATCCAGTGACAAGTGTCCTTACTACAGAAAAGACACAAAGACACAGAGGAGAAGGCTATGTGAAGACAGACAGAGGCAGAGTTCATAAAGCTGTAAGCCGAGGACCATCTGGAGCTACTAGAAACGGGAAGCGGCCTGGAAGGACTCTCCTCTAGACCCCTCAGGGTGGGGTGCAGTCCTGGGGGTACTGTTCTGCAGACACCTTGATTTGGGACTTCTAATCTCCAGAGTTGTGAAAGAATAAACTTATTTTGCTTTAAGACACCAAATTTATGGCAATTTGTTACAGCAGCTCTAGGAAACTAATACACATATAGGCAGAGAACAGTAGGCCAAGGAAAACAAATGACATTTTGCTGGATTTTCCTGCTGGGCAACGAGGAAGAACAGTGAGGGGTGCTCACGTCTTGTGTTCTCTCTTGAAAGGAGCGCTCCAAAAAGTCTACACTTGCCTCTTTACTGAGACCTAAACTCTTGCATTGTTCATTTTTTATTGATGTATAACACATACCCTACAGGTGTACAAGTTTAACTGATGAACTCCATATATATTTATTAATGTGATTTAATTTACACACACACACATGCACACTCACACATGCAACACTCACACACACAAATACGTAACTATGACTGTTAGAGTCTGTAAACAAGTCAAGATGGCGCCTGGCATTTTGCCAGAGGGAGTGGTTTGTGAAGTAACGCCATCGAGCCATTAAGTGTGGAGATTCCTTATTGGTTGACTGCTGTATCTAGTTTATGTTAATTAAGATAAGCTGTGTGAAATGTCTATATACCCCTCTTGTCCTACAATAAACGGCTCCCACTCCTGCTGTATCAATGTACACAAGTTGCTCGTCACCCCCCGGTTATTTTGCTGCAGCCGGACTGCAACATATGACCACCCCCAAACGAAGATATAGAACATTTCCAGCATACCAGAAAGTTCCCTTGTGCCCCTGTCATGTCAAAATTCACCTACCCGCAATCTCTTCCCAAAACAAATATTCTGACATCTGTCAAGACAGATTAGTTTTGCTAATTGAGAGTCTTTATAAAAAGGGGTCACATGGTTTGCAATTCTTGGTGTCATTGTGCTAATTATTATGTCTATAAAACTCATTTGTGTTAATTATATTAAGCATTAGGCCTTTTTAAAAAACTTCTTGGTAGGTGGGTAGTCTACAAAGCATTTATTTATTCTACTATTAATGGATACTGAGTTGTTTCCAGTTTTCTGCAACTATGACAAAAGTTGCTAAGAATATTCTATTCTTTTTTTTATTAGGCTTACACATTTGCTTTTCTCGGGTATATAAGTAAGGGTGGGAGTATTTGATCATAGGATAGACATATAATTAGTTTTAATAAGTAATCTAAATATTCCAAAATATGGCATCCATTCATACTTTTTCCAACAATTTATGAGAGTTCCAATCATTCCATGTCCTTGCCAAAACTTTGAATTAGCCACATCAATGCAGCACAATTCACAAATCTAAACTGTGGAACCAACCTAGATGCCCTTCAATAGATGAATGGATAAAAACAATGTGGCACCTATACACAATGGAATATTACTCAGCAATAGAATAGAATAAAATCATGGCATTTGCAGGTAAATGGGTAGAGTTAGAGAAGATAATGCTAAGTGAAGTTAAGCATCCCCAAAAAACAAATGTCAAATGTTTTCTTTAATATAAGGAGGCTGATTCATAGTGGCATAGGGAGCGGGAGCATGGGAGGAATAGATGAACTCTAAATAGGGCAGAGGGGTTGGATGGTGGAATGTGATGATCATTATTATTCAAAGTACAGGTATGAAGACATAAATTGGTGTGAATATACTGTGTATACAACCAGAGATATAAAAAATTGTGCTCTATATGTATAATAGAATTGTAATGCATTCTGCTGCGGTATATAAAAATAAATAAATAAATAAATAAAATGAAAAAAAAATTTTAGTCATTCTGGTGAGTGTTCAGTGGCATTGTTTCAGAATTTAATTTTTATTTACTTATTGAATACAAATCGATCATCTTTTCATATGCTTAGTGATCTCTTTGATAGCCTCTTTTATAAAATGCCTATTCTGTTCTTTTGCCTATTATTATTTTTTCCTTTCTACTGAACATTTCTTTTTATCTTTACTTGAGCCAAAAAGGGCAGAAAAACTCACTCCTTCATGGGTGAAATTTATTTTTTCTTTGCATTGACTTATTCCCAGAGAACTTTAAATCTTACTTTGTTCACCTTTATATAGATCATGAATTTTAACTCTAGTTCTTTAGTTTTTTCCATTTCAATTTTAGTTACGAAAATGCCTTTGAATATAAAGCTATGGTAAGTTGTCTGCTATCAAGTACATAATCCTTCAGATATAAATTATATAGCCTTATAGATTGATTGTTAATGAAGAAGTAATTTGTATTAGTATAACTATTATAGCATTAGTACAATAATATTTGCTGCAGCCTGGCTGGCTGGACAAAATAATGGGGGGGGGGGGTGTGACGAGTAACTTGTGTACGTTGATACAGCAGGAGTGGGAGCTGTTTATTGTAGGACAGGAGGGGTATTTATACATTCCACACAGCTTATCTTAATTAACATAAACTAGATACATCAGTCAACCAATAAGGAATCTCCACACTTAATGGCTGGATGGCGTTACTTCACAAACCACTCCCTCTGGCAAAATGCCAGGCACCATCTTGACTTGTTTACAGACCTTAACATTTCCCCCTTTTGTTTAATTTAAATAACGACCATAGTGGTTTTTACATAAACACCATAAATAATCTGCTACAAGCAGAAGGGGAGGATACAAAATGCCACAATACCAAGCCAATTGATGGCTCCATGTAAGAAGCTCTTGGAAAAATTATACCAGCAATGACACCGATAGCAAAAATACCGAGTTACAATTTGTTGTAAATTACAGTTTGTTGCTCAATCCAGGTAAAGCAGTGTCTCCATAGATTAACTCACAGTCCAGGTAAATCACAGTTCAGGTAAGTTCTGCAGGCAGCTAGCTTAAATCATAGTCCAGGTAAATTCTGCAGGCAGCTAGCTTAAATCACAGTCGAGGTAAGTTCTGCAGGCAGCTAGCTTGAGTTCACAGTCCAGGTAAGTTCTGCAGGCAGCTAGCTTGATCCGAAGTTTCGTCAGGTTCTCAGTAACACTGGAAATTCTTCCACTTTCATTTTCACCGGCACTGGGTCGAAGGCAGGAACTCCGGATGGCTAAAGAAAATCCTGTAGCATTCCACTAAGAAAACAACCTTCTGAACAATTTAGTACATTATCTCAAGGTTTTTTACATTTGAAATAAGCCTTAATAGTGCTCATTACTCATTAGCTTCCAGGTGTGAGAGAACCATTGTAGTTATTGGCCTTGGAAATGATCAAACTTCAGGGACTCCGCCATCTTCCACCTGCAGCTTCCCTTGTTGGGCAGCCCCAGATGGCCCTGGGGAGAGTCCTGGACTCAAACTGCTTTGGGGCACAGGGAGCAAGAGCCTGCGAGACTGTGCCTCCAGGTCACATTTGGATTTGGGCCCTCACAGTGGCATCCCCTGCTCCCCGGGCGGGGGGCGGGGAAGAGCCGACTGCAGAAGCTTGCAAAGTCCTTGCTGCGCCATAACCGGCTGGCGCACGTGGTGGCCGCCACCGTGGGGATTCATGCACCCTCCAATAACAAAAAGTATTCAGTAATAGCCTTTTGCTGCAACTTTTTCCCTGATAATCCTTCTTCTTCTGAACTTTCTTTTTCTTTCTGACTAGAGTTCCTGGGCTCTTATCAACACATGCCCTAACTATTCTTGGTTCCACTGGGGTGCCTCCTTCCCTTAGTAATTTACTTTTTACCCCTTCCATATTTTCATCACAAAGACAATACAACACCAAGACAAAACAAGACACAAACATACTGCATCAATCCTTTCCATTTTCTCGAAATGGCCATTCTTTCTCTAGCCCTATCTGCCTAGGGACGAACAGATTTGCTCCTGTCCTATCTATGGATGGGCAGCTTTTTTTCGTCACTTACCCCCGAGTGTCCCTGGGCTCCCCTTACAGGCCACCATCTGCCACAGTCCGGCTGCAGCAAACTAACTGGGGGGTGACGAGGAACTTGCGTAGATTGATACAGCAGGAGTGGGAGCCCTTTATTGTAGGACAGGAGCAGTATTTATACATTCCACAAAGCTTATCTTAATTAACATAAAATAAATACAGCAGTCAACCAATAAGGAATCTCCACACTTAATGGCTCACTGGCCATTACTTCACAAACCACTCCCTCTGGCAAAATGCCAGGCCATATCCAGACTTGTTTACAGACCTTAACATTAACTACTCCCTTTGGCAAAATGCCAGGTGCCATCCAGACTTGTTTACAGACCTTAATAAATATTAATGATAATAATGTATGAGAAATCAAAGCATTTATACACACTTAGATATCCAAGATTAGTGTTAGAATACCTCCAGCTACTTAGGATTTTCATTCTTTGTTTAGTTGGATTTTGTGATCTACATAGAGATAGTTCAATATTTTTCTACTTTCAAATTATTCTGGATATATTTTCTTAACCCAATATAAATATTATTAGAAAATAAAACAATTGTAAGTAATTAAGAAATAAACTTTTTCATAGTTGTTAGAATAGCATGGTTTGTATTTTTGTCCTGGGACCAAGAGAACCATGCACTATTGAAAAAAACATTAAGTATTTTGTATTTTGGAAAAGTAAATCTCTGAGAAATAATTAGTTTTAATATTAAAAAGCTTCATCTTCCTAATTAAAAAGTTTGATTCTAAAAAACTAAAGCTAAGATTTGCCTTCTGGATTGTGTGTGTGTGTGTGTTTGTATGTGTGTGTGTGTGTGTGTGTGTGTGAGAGAGAGAGAGAGAGAGAGAGAGAGAGAGAGAGAGAGAGAGAGTTTGCTTTGTTGTTTTAATGCAGAGAAAAGAATTTATTGCCTAGTGCTGATTTAAGCATATGGCCTTATCTTGGGAGAAGTCATAAGATTTTACAGAAAAGTGGAGAACATTAAAAATAGAATTTTAGGTGCTACTTTCTTGGGCTTGGTTAGAGGACAGAACAATTACTTGGTGGTTTTATGAGCACTCCTGATGTGTAATATTTATTTTTATTTGCTCTTCATTTATATTTATTGCATGTTGTAAAACTGCATAAGGCTATCAAGTAACTTTAGAAGTCATAATGGGAGCAGCTCTTAATGAAGTCTTTTTTTTCAAAGATTCACTTTGAAGTGTATTAAAGACATATTCGGCTGAGTAAAGCAGCCTCTATGCACCATAGATTTAATTCAGACACACAATAAAACCTTTCCACGTGCTTGCAGAAATAACACAAAGATCAATAACGTGAAAGGAGCCAGAGGAATGAAAATACATAGTAGATGAGGCTTTTTTTTGGTTGAGACAAGAGAAGGAATATTTAAAGCTTGGAGACAGATTAATACGATCTGCTTTACATTTCACCTGCTATATTACAAGAGAGTTGCATCTGTTTTCAGAATTTTAATCAAAGCCACTGAAGGGGAAAAGTGGGCATTCAGAAAAATGAATCTAGTGAGTGACTAAAGACTTTCAGCAAAGTAATATATTCTCAATGGCCTGATATCTCCCTTTATTTTGCCAGAACCTAACCTTCAAGTTTTGTTTGGCAACTAGACACCTAGACTGTGAACAATGATAATGTCCTGATACCAAGAGAACTCCTTTAGCTTAGGCTTTAAAAAGTGTTGGAAGACAATAGACTAACTGGTTTTGATATATTTGGCTTTTAAGTAGATATACTTAATAGAAATCACTGTGACATATTAAACTAAGGTATTGATCTCATGATACCCACAAGGTGATATGAAACATGAATCATAGAAAGAGAAGAATGAACTTAAGTATAATGTGGTCCCATTAATAGAATGGGTTGGGACAGGGGTTTTGTCCATCTGTGTGAGTGTCCCCTGCCTTCATCACAGCTCCACATGTTTTTCCCAAAGGTTTGCAAGAGACACATGAGATATTGAGGTATTAGAGGATACTTAAAAGATAAGACAGAATCTTTCTTTGATAAAGCTAAACTTCAGGGGCAAACTAAGGTACTGATGGGGATGGGACAGTCTGAATTTAACTACTCAAATTCAGCGATCAACAGCTAATAACACTAGTTTCAGGAAGTGGTTGTAACTGAGAAATTGTGGTTGGGGGCCTGGTGCTTGGTTAAAGGGCAACTATTTACTCAACTCCAGTAAGGTTTTTGCCAAGTAAGCATGAAAGACCCATTGTTGCAGTTCAATAATTGAACTTTAGAATTATACTTCCTTTGAAATTTTTCCCTGTAGGCAAAATTAAAACTGAATTCATGATACCCAAGGGGATTTCTACTTGTTGTTAATAATGGTATTGCTTTATTGATCAACTGTGGGGGTAGAATACCCATAATTTTCATTATACTTAACATAATGTCAAAGTTGAGATCATAAAGTTAATGTCTTCCAGAAATATCATAACCTTGGTTTTCCAGGATCCCTTTGAGAACATTAATCCAAAGAATACCTACTGTGAGTCAGGTACCTGGAAGAGTTATAAAGATGAATAACATGCACTTTCCACTTTCACAGTCTCATAGAGGAAGTAGTGGATACGATTTAAAAACAGTAAAAAAAAATAAAGTTCATGTAATATAACATGTTTCATCAAACTGATTTCAGTATTTAGTTTCTAACTATGTAGCAATTCTAAACAACTGAATATTTTCTTTTAATTTTAGTTCCTGAATTTCTAAGTTCTTATTTACTGCCAATGTTAAATTATAATACCACCTCCATTATCCCCCGTCCTAAAGTGTGTTCATGCTGAATAGTATATGGATTTAAAGAGGGTACCTTAGTGCAGAGCATTTTTGAAATGTAAAATAATTTTTTTTTCAGGAGCTAAATTTAGTCATTCCTCTTGTTCCCTTAATACTGGTTTTAACACCAGAGTAGAGAAGGAATTGGGAGTTTTTGTTTCACAAGGCGGTAGAATGTGATAGAATTATAAGATACTGTCCTGTAATCTTTGCACTTGGTAAACTGGTGCATCCTTCTGTTCAGGTAATCTAGGTCGGGGTTGGCTTGTGCCACTGTGTGTTCAGCACTCTGGTTCCTGTAGTGCCTGGAACTCAATACTGAATTCCAATCTGTGCATCCCAGGCCCTGGTGCTTTCCTCATGGTGCAGATCATCCTTCCTGCAAAACTGGGTACCCAATTGTCAATGTCTCTGAGCATCATCAGGAACTAGTCCCATTATGTCTCTTCCTGGTGACCTATCCTATCATCTAAACTGAATCTTTTTAAGTAGTTAGACCTGTGTGAACCAGGCCAACTTTTCTATGTGATTTTGATCAAGATATATGAACTTGTTGGTAACTTCTGCCATAGAGTTGATTATCTGGTGCTCCCGAACATGGATTTTTCTCTTTTTTTTATTTAAAAAAAGAATGTTTAATTAGTTATAATATTTTTGAAGGTATAAATAAAAATAATTAGTTTCCAATATACTTCTTCCTGGAAATGATAAAGGTTGGGGTGTGTGTGTAATGACTGGCTGTCCTTACATTGGGCCAGAAGATAGGAGCTCTTTATTTCTGACCAGGATTGATGACTAACTGCCATTTTTCTGAACCATTTGAGTTCTCTGTCTCAGCACTATAGGATTTGAAAGGGAGCCACAAATATATAACTGATATTATACTTTCTATATTCTTGGAAAACACAGGCTCATAGCTCATCATGATCTGATGTAGAAACATGAATTATATAGCATTTATTGTTCTTAAAGAATTTCGAACCCAGATTTTTCTTTTTCCCCCTCTCCAGGAGATTATGAGGTCCTAGTGTTCTGTGAGGTAGCCTGTCTAAGACTCACCAATATTTGCATCATAGTCTGTAGTTTTTAGAGGTTGCTAGTCTTAAGAATCAGAAACCCAGAAGTACAAGAGGAGATCACCTCCAGGAGGTCATGTGGTCTCACTTCTGCAGGATCCTTGTAAGGGAAATGAGCAGCATCACAAGGTCAAAATTATTTGGCAAGGAATTTTTCCCCTTGCCCACATGTACATAGTCTCTAGATGTGAAGTATGTCCAGATAGCAGTAACTTCAGATTTTTAAAAGCAATATATCTGAGTTCTGGTTTTAATTGCTTCCTTGGCAATTAAATATCTCCAATGGGGATATCTGAGTTAAGGCCACAGTCCCTGCAGGTATCACTGTTTTGGATCTTGTCCATCTTATGCATTGGTCATCCCAGCTTGACCCGGGTTTATTATTTGTTCTTGGTTTCTTTTCAAATGACTTTATGTCTTATAAAAAAAGATGACTATTTAAGACTTTGAAGCATGTTTTGAAGGCTCTTATAATTATTATTCTGACTTTAATTGAGAAGGAAAAAAAAGTGGAAATAACAAACTCTTGCCTTTAAATCAAAGTTTTGGGGCCTTAGAGTGACTTCACTGCTCATGGCTAATTTTAATGCCTAGAGTGAGACTGGGTTTGAATGTGAGCCCTATTGTGGTGTGCAGGGGAGGGATTAGGGTGATTAAGTAAAGAAATTTTCTTCAGATTTTATTCTTGGTTCCAACATGGATTTTATTGGATTCCTTTCCCAAGCCAGCATCCATTGTGTTATGAACATACATCACATGCTGCGAAACCCAGCATTGTATCTGCTCTGCTGAGGAAAACATTGTTTTTAAACCTTTTATTTCACATTCTTATGACTTTTGGACAAAAGCATTCTACACCCCCTGGAAGTTATAGCTTCTTAGTTTCATTTTCAGACCTGGGTGATCACCTATTCCCACACACATAAAATTATGTTCTACATTCTGAAGATTATTGAGTGTATTGCCAACTGGTTTTAAAAATACATTCTTCAAATCCTGTTTTTGCTTGAATAATATCATCTCTAAATTCAGCATATATTAATGACTGGAATATTAAGAGGTATTTGCCTGAAAAATAAGTTATGTTTGAAAGCTACTTGGTGCTGTGCATATGATATGAGCTGACATTTTAAAAAATGTACTACATTTATATGTGCATAAGTGAAAATTTATAAAACTAACTGTGTATTGGCAAGGATATATTATGCTACAGTGACAAATTAGCCCTGAAATCCTATTTAAAACATAACCAAAAGTTAAAGATGAAAATAGATTTATGTCATGATTATACAATCTGCAGAGGCTCTGGGAATTCTCCAGGATAACCCTTCTCTCTGTGATGAATCAGAAACCCAGGCCACTTGCTTCATGTTGTAACACATAAGGTTTGCACAATTGCCTCCATTAGAGAAGACTGTTTTCAGAAAACTTCAACAAGGAAATGATCTATATTACTTCACTTACATTTAATTACATAGAACAGGGTCTCTCAGTGTTAGCACTGTTGACTTTGAGGGCTGACCAATCCCTTGGGGTTGGAGGGCTTTCCTGTGCCTCATAGGATGCATGACAATATCCTTGGCTTCTGTGCACTAGATGTTAATGGCATCTCTTCCAGCTATGGTAACCAAGATGTCTCTGTGCATTGTGTGTGTGCATGCATGCAAACGCACACACATGTTTAATGCTGCTCTGGTTTTAAAACCACTGAACAAGAACTAGACACTTAGCTGAGACTAACTGCAAAGCTGTTGGGAACAATGGTCTTGTGTTTATTGGAAGGACAGGAGAGTTAGCTTTGGCCATGTGCTTGTAATCTGCGACACATTAGCTCATGGAAATAGAGCCTTTCCATTGTCTCACTATATACCTGAACATATATGAAGCAGGTTAACATATTTCAATTTGCACATAAAATGAAAAAAAATATTATATGTTCAAAGTAAATTTAACAACTCTTAAGAATCAATTAAATTTTATTAAGCTGTAAAATGTTACATTGCATTAAAAAATTAGAACTTTTATTAAAGGAAATTGAAATTATAACTACTGTATTTGATAAGAGGTTTAAAACAAAACCTTACCTATAAATGTAAGTATGAGTGTTGAGAGAGCAAATCTGCGTTAACTAAAAAGTTGTTTAGCACTTCTGAACATATGTTTAATGCTAAATATAATTCTTATTAGATGTTGAAAAAACTATTTCTGGAATAGATGAGCTCAGTGTATACTTGTTCACATGTGTTGACTTTGAGTAATTTACTTTGTAAATGTTTTGCTAAATTTTAAGTATTAGCCATGGAATAAAGAACATACACTAGTCACAGGATAATTAGGATGCTTCCAGGTATGGGGAGAGAAACTGAGTGGAAATGAGGGAGATAGATGGGTTGGGGGAGGAGAGAGTGGCAAGTGGAGAGAGTGATGGAGGGGGCAAAGAGAGTAAGGGATTCATTTTCTCTCCTCTTCATAGCTTCTCTTTCTAGAATGAGCAGCCCCCATCTCAGTCTTGTGGAAGTGGAAAAAATATAATCACAATCAAGAGGTGGCTCTTACATTTTCTGAGGATTTATTAATTTCTTCTTCCCATATTCTGTCAGTTAAGGCCAACCACATAAACAAGCCTGATGTCAATGGGTAAAGTAAGAATCTCCTCCCATAGGAACGCACCCAGTGATGCAGCCCCAGGAAGGACAAAGGTCCTTTTACAACAGGGATAACAGATAATTGGGAACAATAATATGATCCATCACAGATGAGAAGATGGGGGACAGGACTAGACTTGTGCACAATTATAAAATTATCTGCTTCTCTGTTTTGGCTGTGTTCTTCCCAACCATAAGAATGTCAGAAACATTCTGGGTTAATTCGTCCTCAGTTGGCAACAAAAAGGAAAAGGCCTTCTCTCCAGATGGGTTTTGAGCATCTTTGATGGACTGAAGGAACTTTGGCTTTACAGTGACATGGCTGGTGGACCTTGCCATGTGACCTCAAGTCATGTGGCTTAAAGCACAGCCATGGGGCTCCAGCTGGTCTGCAGTCATATCTTGAGTTGGAGAGTATTTTCCTTAAGTAGGGCAGGAGATGATACTCACAGAAGTGGGTACAGGTGCAAAGAAGTCCTAAAGAGATGCCTACTATGTATGCAGTCGGTATCACTATGAAATGCAGTAGCCAGAGTACAAAGAGATGATATGAAACAGTGAGTTTTTCCATCTTTAAGTTTTTACTCCCCAAGTCCCATAGTTACATACAACTTTTAACCATAATCAAAGGGTAAAAGGTTGCAGAAAAGCTCAGAAATCAATTTTTGGTGAAATTATTCCCCCAAATGTCCCTTAAAAACCTTTGAATAAGGACACAGAACAGTAAAAGCTTATTACTCCATTAAAGTAATATTGTTAACTTGACAGAAAAAGAGAACTTAAACTTGCTTTACTCTTGTTCTCAATTACTATTGATTTTTTTTTCAAAAACTCTTTTGATGTACTGAGTAAGATTCCTTAATGTAGAGAATTGAAAAAGAATCATGAACCAACAATTACATAGTGTAGCCATTTCCAGGCATGTCAAGACAAAGAGGAGCTCACAAGGGTAGTCATTAAAACTTTGAAAAGTGTGCAGTTGGTGGTGCAGATATATCCACATGAAGAGATTATAGCACAGGCTCTATTTTAAAAATACTAGAAGGATAGAGGCAGTGGACTGCTCATAGCCGGGACCATTTCAGGCATTGGACAAGATAGTGGAGGAAAAGTGGAACCCTAAGGTTAGAGATGGGCAGGAGGTATAATACTGATTGTGGTACAGTCTCCATTCTTGGAATATATGCATCTAGACAAGCAAGTGGAATGTAGTGTTAGAAGGATTTGGCAACAGGTTCTGAAAATTTAACTCCACACATTGGGACAGTGATTCTCAATCCAGGGCGATTTTGGTACTTAGAAGACACTTGGCAATGTCTGGAGACATTTCTGGTTATCAGAAAGGTGCTGGTGGTATCTGGTGGGTAGATGGTAAAGATACAATTAGGGCAAACCAAATAACCAAGCCTCATGTTCGATGGGTGAAATAAGAATCTTTTCCCATAGAAAGTGCTCGGTGATGTGACCCCAGGAAGAACAAAGGTCCTATGATGCACAAATCCCTCATTGTAAAAATATGATATTACCCAAAAGGTTAATAGGATAAAGAATGGTAAATTTTGCATAAGGGGATTCTGTTGCTGTGAGGCAGATCTGGACTAGGATGATACGTAGATAAAATAAATATATTATATATAATATATCATATGTATATATGTTAGATATGTATTACTAGAACATGAATCCATGGGGGTGTGTGCCTGAATGGATGTAGCCCATAAAAAGTTTGGCTTGAAATTTTATCCTTCATAATTTCTTACATTTCAATTTGAGTCCATAATTAGGCATATTTTGATTGACTGATGGAATCTCAATAAGGCTATCAGAGTGGGAAGGAATCTTAGACATAATCTAGCTCTTGAGCCAAGAGAACTCAAGATTGTTAATGGCAGACTGTGTAGATTGTGTGATTTGAGGCAGGTGTGAGATTAAAAGGAGGATCTCTTGGCTAAGAGAGAGAGAAAAAAAAAAAAAAAGAAAGACAAAAACCTCAAATTCCAAACCAAACAAAAACAAACAAAACCCCCTGTAAAAACACAACACCCTACACAATTTAGTTGCAATAAGCACAGTACTATACTTATCTTAGTTTCTAAAATCACTCTTCAATGAAAGGAGCAAGGTCGCTTAGAAAAGTGACTTATTCTAGCCCTGGGGAAAGAAATACAAAATATGCACCTTATTGTACCACAAAGTAAAAAAAAAAATGCTAAAATAACAACAACAACAACAAAAAGGTCCAAAACAACAACAATAACAACAAAACAACAACAAGCCCACATTGGTGGAGTACATCAAAGGATAACAGGAGCCATCTCAAAGAGTTTTAAAAAGTAAAAGCTAGGACAATTTGAGCAATAAAGTAGTGCTGGAATATAATCCAAAGTATAAAATAAATACCCATTGCTCCATGCTGATATGTCACTGAATAAATTAAGAAGTGATAGGAAACAATAATTCATACTGAAAAATTGCAGACAGTTTATGTAGAAACTATATCCTTGAGGTGTGGGAGCCTAATCCCCAGTCCTCGAGGGTGGGCTAACCACAGTGACTTTTTTCTAATGCATATGCTGTGGAAAAACAAAACAGCAAGTTCACAGTGGAAAAGTCTGACAAACCACTTGAGCTGGGTGATGGAGTCAACATCAGCTGTCAGTGATAGTATGTACCCTTGGTACCCTTGGTACAATGAGATGAGAATGGAGGTGATCTGCCTCCCCACGCCTCCTAACTCCAGTCTATTTATAGAAAAAAATATCAGGCCAATACTGATAGAAGAATATCCTACAAAATACCTGATCAGCACTCCTCAGAGTTGTAAAGATCATCAAAAATAAGAAAAGTTGAGAAGTGGTTGCATCTCTGGAGACCTGATGACTAAATTTAAGGTGGTAAAATGGACAGGGTTCTGGAACAGGAAAAAAGTAGGTATCATTAGGGGAATCCAAATAAACTATGCATTTTACTTAATAATAACCTGGCAACATTAGGCCATTACATGTTAGAGAATGTATGTGCCAAGGCAAGATGGTAATCAGGGCATATATGTGATCCCTGCTATGTGATCAATATTTTTTCTGTTCAAAAATTTAAATCTGTTAAAAAATGAAGTCTAATAATTAAAAAAATATATTAAAAGGTGGGGTTATGGCCTAAAGTGCACTAGAAAGAGAATGACATTTCTGTTTAGCATTCTTGTAGGCTGAAAAAATAGTAGATTTGGCTTGCAATAAACCACTGTCCATAGATGCGAGATCTGTGACCTCTCATCTAGTCAATGTCCTTTATTTCATGGATGATGGGACAAGAGCCTCATCATTGGGGAAGGGTTTACAGAAGCAGCACAGCTATCAATTGCAATACCAGAGTCTGCACACCAATCGCCTTCACTTCTGGACAGAGCTCTCTCCTCTCTAAAGAGCCTATGCTGAGTGTGGTGGCCTAGTAGTGGAAGGGCATAGAGGGTAATGGCTGGGATAGTTCACTCATTTCTCTCCTTATTTATTGGTTGATTTAGGCAGTACTTGGGATTTATGCAAGGGTCTTGTGCATGCAAAGTGAGCACTCTACCACTGAGCTACATCCCCAGCCCTGCTCTGAATTCTCAGATATAGTGTACATGAGTAGACTATATCAGTAAAACCTGTTATTTTAAACAAACAAGAGAAAGAAAACAATTGTAAACATAGCTAAGTTCTTAGAAGAAAGATTTAGCATTTGAAAATTGTTTTCCTTGTGGCGCTGGGGATGGAACCCAGGGCTTCCTGCATGCTGTGCAAGTGCTCTGCCGCTAAGCTGTATCTCTAGCTGCTATCAGATATTTTTAGACACAAAGGAATAACATGAGCTTGTCAGGAAGTCCACAGCAGCTAAAATTGGTGGACAAAAACCAGTAGCTTGGGTTTTTGTTTTTTCTTCTTCTTCTACTTTTTTTTTTTTTTTACAGTGGCAATAAGGGTAGAGTAAATGAAAAACCTGGGGATTTATAAAAATCTGTATTTAAAGGCTACAGATGATGTATTTAAGTAGGATTCACACTGTGGAGGTCAATCCCTAATATAGTCAAAGTGTAATTTTCATGGCTATTGACAGGGCAGAACCTGACTGTGAAGTTAGGAGAGGGTGCTGTGCCTGAATACCCTGATGTTATTAAGCATTTTAGATGTATTGATGTTCTTATAAATAAGCAATGAGACGAACATGCAAAGTAGATTTATTTAGAAGTCTTACTAGTCTTTTAACCTGGGAATATTCCACATTAATCATCAGTTTGAAAATTAATTATTTTTATTTTGAAAAATTGGTTACAGTTTTGTAAACTTTCAAAAGTCAAGTACTTATTTTAAAAAAGGTATAGTTAATGGAAAGGAAATGTAGTTTTTCTTTCATCATTAATCAAACCTTTGAAATTTCCCCTATTGGCACAAGTTCTCATCTTTCTCTTGTGTTCCAAATGGATGATATTTCTCAAAGCACTCTTGATGGACCATCTCATTTAATCCTTAATAATCCTCAGAGAGGGAATCATTGTCTTATAGCCTTAAAGATATGGACCTTTAAGGTGACACAGCAGACAAGTGGCCCTTAAGAGAAGGACAGAAATCAGAAATCAGAGATGCACACAGATAGCTATGTGATGATGGAGGCAGAGATTGGGGGGATATGAGCATGAGCCAGGAAGTGAGGATTGCCAGCAGCCACAGGAAGTCAGGAAAAGAGGCACAGAACAGATCCTCTAAAGAGTCTCCAGAGGGAACCAGTCCTGAAGACACTTTGATTTTGAACTTTAACCTCTAACACTGTGAGACAAGGAGTTTCTGCGCTTCTGAGCCATCCAGTTTAAGGCCATTTGTATTGCCAGCCAAAGAAACTCACACAGTAGGGTTGCTCTCATAGGATTTAGAAAACCGTTCTCCATGGCCTGGATAAAATGTTCCCACATCTCAACACAGTTCCTGGAGTTCACTTCATCTCTTGATTCACCACCCTGAAATTAGAGTTCCCCTTTCCCATCTTCAGAACCAGCTGACATCGGGAAGGGACAGCTGTGGATTTTGATCAGATGCCCAAGGGTGTAGGATTTTCAAGACATGAAAAGGGCCTCAGAAGACTGCGCTTCACTATTTCTCAAGATACAGGTGAAGTTTCTCAGGGAAGGTGATGGGTTATAAAGAGATTTAAGAGAAAGGACTGCAGGAAGTGAGTAGGAGGAATGGAGGTCCTTCAAGGACATCCTGCTAGGGTCTATGCTTAAAGATTTACTCACTTTATTGTACATGTGTGCTATGGTTTGAGTGTAGTTTGTCACTCAAACTTAGGCTGCCACTTAATTCCTCAATGCATCCATATAGAAACAGTTGGACCCTTAAGAGGAGTGTGGTATCTGGGGATCCATGCTCATGAATGAATTCATGATGCTTTTCTCTATAGGATAGGTTAATTCTCTTGAGACTGGATTAATTACTATGAGAGCAGATTGCTATAAAGGAACCAGCTTCCTCTCTTGCCATGTGACTCCCCCATTCCTCGTGTATACATGAGCTCCTGTCATGTTGTGATGCCACTGGGGGGCCTTGTCAATTGCTGGCATCAAGCTGTTTATACTTTGCAACCAGCAGAACTGTGAGACAAATAAACCTCTTTCCTTTATATATAATTGAGTGTCAGGCATTTTGACATTGAAACATGAAATGGACTAAGAAAATGGATGATATCAAATTCCCTCTATTCTTACAGCTTTGAACCATTTCTCAAAATTAAGAGTGACTACACAATTGATGCAGGTATTGAGACAGGCAAATGAAGGGTATTCCATAGAGGTAGAAGGCTATCACCATCTTCTCACTCCTGGTTAGTTACCTAGGGGCAAAAAGTAGCGCTCTAGGTCTATCTGATGGTAGAAAGTGGATCTGCTCTGGTGGATAATCATCCAAATGGAGAAAAAGTGCAGTTAGGAGTATAGAATTTCCCCTCCACAGTGTGTGATTCTGGTTTTAGGGCTTAGGTATTAGATGTCATTCTTAAGCTCATGTGTGAGACAATACAAGAAGGTTTAGAGGTGAAATGGTTGGGTTATGAGAGCCTGAACCGAATCAGTGTATTAATCCACAGATAAAAATTAAACTGGGTGATAACAGTAGGGTGTGGCTAGATGGGGTGGATCTTTGGGTGGGGGCGTGCCTTTGGGGTTTATATTTTGTTTCCAGGGCACTCTATACTTCCTGGTAGTCATGTCACGAGCTAATTTCCCTCCACCACACTCTTCCACCATGATGTCCTGCCTCACCTGAGCCTAGACCAATGGAGCTAGCTGTTTATAGACTGAGACCTCTGCAACCGTGAGCTCCAGATAAACTTTTCCTCCTCTAAAGTTGTTTGTGTCAGGTCTTTTGGTCACAGTAGCAAAAGAGCTGACTAAAACAACTATAGTAGGTAGTAATCCAAATGGAGAAAGTGTGGTTAAGAGTACAAAATTTGGGCTAGAGTTGTGGCTCGGTGGTGGAGTGCTTGCCTCGAATATATAAGGCCCTGGGTTCACTCTTCAGAACTGCATATAAATAAATTAATAAAATAATTGATCCCTTTACAACTAAAAAATATTTTTAAAAAAAGAGTACAAAATTTCCCCTCCACCATGTGTATTTCTGGAGATGCTCTGAGGGAGAAAAAAAAAAAGTGCTTTACTACATGGTTTACAGTTTTGGCCTACAAAACAACAAAACAAAACAACCTGCAAAGGCACATGAATATTATCTATAGTCAAATAAATATCACTCACTTCATAAAGAAATAGTTTAGCCAATACTATTTAGCCCAAAGTAAATTCCACTCTGAAGCATTGTTGATTCTACTAACTACTGTGCTTAGTCATTACTGGAAGCACCTTGGAAATGGGATGAACTGATCCTTGTCAAATCCACGTTACCTGGCACTAGGCGCCCATAGCTAAGAGGGAGGAGATACAGTTTGTAAAAAAAGAAAAAGTTAAGATATTTTTCAGCCAACTTATTGTTTTCACTATCCTATTGCTAATGGGACATACTAAAGAAAAATACAGATAAGCCAAAGGGAAAAATCATAGTTGTCTTTTAGAGTGTCAGAGTTGATAGGATTTTTAATGTTTCCTCCAGTGCTGGGTGAAGGAGAATGTGAGTGAGTGATGGAATAACTTATGACACACAGGAGAGTAAAACCATCTAGTTCAAGATACTCCCTGAAGGGCAAGATGAAATCATTGTGAATATTTCCTCCTGTGAGAACAGCAATGTGGAGCTTATTGATTGAGAGAAGCCAGAGTAAAATAAATGTTTTCACAACTATTTTAAAAATACTTCCTATTATGATGATTTTGGATATTGTGTATCTGCTTTGTCTTGATAACGGACATTTCCCATTTTTCAAAAAGCTGCACATGGTTTGGTTTGTGCTAACCAGCTCTCTTATCACATCCGTCCATTTGTCATGTACAGGTTTGATTATCTTTGGATTTTCCAAAGGGATTCTCTTTGCAAGCTCCAGTTCCATAATGCATTGTCCTTAATAAGGAGTCTGCTACTGACTCGCCAAGCATAGCTTTGCCAATGTCGGTGGAGGGATGATGATTAAATTAAAATTCATCATTTCCAAGATAGCTATATTTGGGGTTAGAACCGTGGCTTCAAACTAAGCCAAGGGACATTTCCCATGTAGTAATCAGATATTGCGCAGTGAGTGGTGGGTTTTACTTAATTGTTCTTTCATTTATTCAGTTATTCATTTACACCAGTAGGTTGTAGGTCAGTGATTTTCAAATTTGGTTGCAAATACAATTATATGTTAATCTTAAACAAGATGGACCAGTGATGCTTGGATTTTGTTTTCTAGAGATTCTGATTTGATTGTTCTGGTTTAGGTCTGGTATTGATTGGTCTGTCTAAAAGTTCCTCAGAGTTGCTGATACACACCCTGGTTTGGGCATCATTGGTGGAGGTGCTAGATAAATTGGCAAAGCAGGTATATGATGGTCTTGTTCACTGGAAACTTGAATTCTTGTATAAAAAGAAGGACCATAAGGAAATGAGTAAATCATAAAATGGTAAGTTCAATGGAGATGGTAGAGCTGGAGAGGTATCAAAGGGGAGCTACTTTAAAAAGAATGTTCAGGGAAGACCTCTTGGGGGAGGTGAAAATTGAACAAAAAACTTGAATGAGTTTGTTATGCTTCATAGAGGACAAGCAGGGAAGGAAAGTTATTTTTTTTTCAAGATAAATCAAAACATAGAAATCCCAATTATTTTAGTGATAAAAGCTTTAGAATGTTATGTCTCAGGACTCACCATTTATTGAGATCACCACAGTTCAATATATCTTGGATACTTACCTTTTGTCAAGTACTATGCTGGGCACAGGGTGGGAGGGGTACAAAGATAAATAAGGCACAAGAAACATCACCAAGTTAACATATCTGATATATATGGAACATGCTAACAGAGTTGATGGCAAGAGGGAGATTTAGACCCAACAGTAGGCTCAAGGCTTCCTTTAGAACATTCAAGAGGCTGTGCTTTCGGCCTGTTTTCTATGTGACACCACTTTTCACTTTAATTCTGACTTTGCTGTACTTTCATATTTTAGAAATTGGCTTTAAGTGGATTTTAGACCTGACCTAATAAATATTATGTAACTGTACTGATCTTGGGGTAGAGTTGATCAAATGAATAATCTTGTAAAAGCATTTATTTCTCTTTTTTTTTCCTATGAGCTCTGCTAGGTACTGTGATTCAGAATGAATTAGATATTGTTTGTAGGAAAGGTAAGACAGAGAACACAATCACAATGCAAAATTAGGAGCACTCTAACAAGGTTTGCCAACTGTGTGTTGGGTAGTTAAGGAAGTGAATTTCAACTGAGAGTAAACTTTGGTGTTGACATCTGGGCTACCTGTGGGGCCAGTGCTGGCTTTTCCATATTTACAAGATGGTACCACTAAGATGAAGTGTATTTTTGTGAATCCTTTCTCTTGAGGAGATAAATTAGGGCATTAGTTGATTTTTAAGAGCACCTTGGGAGATAGTTGAAGAATTTTTTTGAATAATTAATAAGAGTATTCATTCTGATTTTCTTTCTAGATAGCCTTTTATTTTTGCGGTACTTTATTTTTATTTCAGAAGCAATCTGGGTGATTTTTAATGGCTCATTAACGCTCCAAGGTAACATTCTGTGTTTGGCTTTTACAGAAACTATGAATAGGATCTACAGGGAAATTAGTACAGAGGAAAACAGGAGTTGGATAATAATAGTAATTTCACAGCACTTGTTCCCTCTGGAAGTTTAAGACATCTTGCAAAATACAAACAAGAATACTGAAAATTCTTAGCAGAAAGGTGGTAACAATCACAGCCTCTATTTAGAGATAGAGCTTTCCCTGAGAATTTCTGCAGAAGAGAAAGGCAAGGTGATGTGAAGATTTTATAGTTAACCTAAAAATATCCTTGAGGGAAGAGTTTCCTTCTGTGGGGTGTTTGTGTGATAAACCAAATTTCCAACACACTAACTGTTGCTTGTAGATATATTCATTACTGACTATAACAATAGCAAAGCTTCAAAAATATTACCAGTAGGATTCAGAATTTGGTTAAGTGATAAACCTCCAGATGGGATCTTAACTGTACATACCTAAAGGTTTTACGTTCTTATTTGAAGGTGTACTATATTTAATATTTGATTTTAATTTTCAATCAATTGACTTTACCAATTTACCAGACTGAATGCATGACTGATGTATATGTGTGAGATCTACCCTAATGCACAGTCTTAAGCACATAACACTTTTTGAATAAAGTAAATCATTTGGAACAAATGCTGAACCCCCGTCCCCCCCCCAAAAAAAAAAAATCCAAGTTCTCTTTCCTCTTAGAAGGCCTCTGTCAATTATAGTTGGCCCTTTGAATCTGTGGTTTGTGTATCTGGGAATTCAAGCAAACATGAATATTGTGTGTATATGGAACATATACAGAATTCTTTTCTTGTCATCATTCCACAAACAATGTAGTATAACAAATATATACACAGCATTTGCTTGTATTACATATTATAAGTAATATAGAGATGAGCTAAAGCATATGGGATGATATTTGTTGGTTATATGCAAAAATGACACAATTTTACCCATCGGACATGAGCCCTGGTGGATATTGGTAGGTGTATGAGGTGGGGGTGGGGTCTGGAACCAGTTTCCATGAACACTGAGTTATCAAGCCAATGACTCAGCTCAGTGTCCATTGTGAGTTCACCTTTTGGTGTTTTGTGTACATTTATCATCTTACCAGTAAGTCATTCTCTAAAAAGGATTTCTTTGACATCTAAAATCTTGGCATTGACTGGTTTATGGTACTTGCCAGCTCTTTTCTCACTTCTCATGACAGAGAACACAAACATTTTCTATGCTTCTCAATATTCTGTCTCATACTGAATCCCTTCACTCTCTGGATGGGGTGTGTGTGGGGGTCTTCAATCTTTCTTCATGAAGAATACCAAAGCATGGACCTTGTACTCTTTCCACTTTCACTTGTCTCTCCCTTTAATGACTTTCTTTTCTTCTTGCTACTTGTAAGTTGTTTTTTTTTTTCTTTTTGTTTTTATGGTGCCTTGGATCAATCTTGGACTTAATTACCTCTCCCTGAACCTACACTATAATTTATTTTCTTTTTAGCAATAATAACATCCCTCTTACCTCTGGCTTTTCTGAAATCACTGTCTTCTACCTTTAAGCTTCTACCTCAATCTCACCATGCCCGCCAATGGAATGGTGCCACGGACCTTATTACTCATTAGATCTCTGGTCTGTTTCCAATTCCATTCTTCTCTGGATCAATTTTTTAACTTCCTTGCAAACAATCCTGAACTTCCACACCTCTTTTCCTAACGTTTGTTTCCTATTCTGCATTATGGGGATAATGGAAGCACCTATTTTATGGAGTGATAGTGAGGACTAAATATTACATGGCACATAGTAAGTCTTGCATAGGTGACAATTCGTCATCACAATAGTGATGATGGTTATTAGTGCTATTACTTAGAAGGCTCAGGTACCTCCAAGTTGCCTACAATGATGAAATTCTAAACCCTCACCTTGGTATTCATAATCCTCAACAATACCTCTTTCCATGTACTCCATAGTACTGCATTTTGAGTCTCTTATCATCTCCTAAATATATTATGCTGTGTCACATCTCTGTGCCTCTGCGTACTCTATTTATTCTCTTAGAATGAATTCTACAGTTTCTCTAACTCATTTTAGTTGACCAATTGAGGCCCATATGAGTTGTCTATTGCTGCATAACAAATTAACCCCCAAATTAGTGACATAAAACAACAGTGACCATTTATCTTATGAAATGGTTTGTGTACTCAGGGTTGGCCTAGCTGAGGGTTCTGACTCAGCATCTCTAATGAAATTACAGTTCAGATGAAGTTGCTTTAGGATCCAGGAGCTCTCCAGCTCTGCTTTGAGAATTGCTCACTGGCACGGCTGGCAAGTTGGCTTTGGCCCTCAGCAGAAGGCCTCATTTTCTGAGTTTGTAGACTACTCCCAGAGGCTGGGTTTCCTTAGAGCAAGCAATTCAAGAGAGAGCAAGGCTGAAGTGCAGATGTCTTGTGTGATATTAGTGTCACACTTGGACCCTACCCCATGTCATTTCCTCAATGTTCTCTTGGTGATCCAGACAAAGCCCAAATCGGTATGGAAGGGGATGAACATGGTGTGGACATCAGAGATTCAGATGGGCGGGGCCTCAACTTTTCTATGATGTTCCCTCAGCTCCCCTAACAGAGTTGTTTCCACTGATAATCTTTTCGGTTGCTTCATGAAAGCCCTTGTAGCATCCTGAATTGCATTCTTCTTCATGTTGGCCTTCCTCACAAGACTGAATCCTGTGAAGGCAGAGGCCATGCAGTTTCATGTCTGATTCCTATGTGCCAATGAAAATTTGTAGCCACAACCCAACAGATTATTTCACTGGATCGAATCATTATATATTCCTCTGCAGTATTCAAAATCTATCTTCTAGGATAATAGTTTCCTGAAATGAAAAACATTATATGGTCACTGTTGTCCTTTTGATTTTGAGAACTAAATCATATAATCTACTTACAATTTCTTTTTTTTTTTTGTAAAAAACCTTCCATCTGGTTCAGATTATTACTAGAATCAGAACCTATAATTTTCTTTTTGCCATGAAAAAGAGTTCATTTCTTTCTTGTATATTATGTTGTCTACCTTCATTTTCCACAGCTCAGGTGAGATCTGTTGGTGAGGTCTGCCCTACAAAAACAACTATTTTGTCCAACTTTTTGTGAAAGTTCCATTCTACTTTTTTAAACTTGATACATTATGAAGTTATAGTTTCATTTATTTTAGAGATTAAAAGTAAAGTTGACAGTGATGCTAGTAATAAAGGTTTTGTAGTCAGGTATTTTCTAGAAATGTTTCATCAAGAAGTAAAACGGATGAATAATGTGATTTCTCTTTAGTCTGCAAATGCTGAAACTAATGGCTTGGGTAAGAATAGGTTTCAGATTTAATTCTAATCATGAGTATTGAGAGCATACTAGTAAGCTTTTACCTTTCACTCTAAGTGAAGTGATTTCAAGAAATTCACTCTCAAACATGAACAATTCTTTCCATAATGAAAGCCTTAACTTAAATACGCCATTCATTTTTGCAGAAGCAACAGAAATTCACCCTTTCAGTTACTCAATAAATATTTATCAAGCACCTAATGTGCAGATAGATGAGCTTGTTAGCTTTCCTAACTTTGGATATTATGTGGGTCCATTTTAATAATTATAATTATTAGTACATATTAATTGTACAAATCAGTGGGATTCACTGTGATATTTCCATACACACATACATCGTACATTAATCATGTCCATCTACCCTTCTACCTTTGCTCCTCTGTTATGGTTCAGATATTATGTGTCCCCCCAAAGCTCATGTGTGAGACAATACAAGAAGGTTTAGAGGAGAAATAATTGGGTTGTGAGAGCCTTAACCCAATCAGTGAATGGTTGCCCCCTGATGATGGGATTAAATGAGTGGTAACTGAAGGCAGGTAGGGTATGGCTGGAGAAGGTAGAAGTTGGGGGTGTGTCTTTAGGGGTGTATATTTTGTATCTGGAGAGTGGAGTCTCTTTTTCTGTTTCTGATCATCATGTGAGCCGCTTCCTTCTGCCAGAGTCTTTCATCATGATCCTGCCTCACCTTGAGCCCCCAAGGATTAGAGACAATTTTTTATGGACTGAGACCTCTGAAATTGTGAGCCCCCAGATAACCCTTTCCTCCTTTATAATTTTTCTGTTCAGATCTTTTTAGTCACAGCAGCCAAAAATAAAAAAAAAAAAGCTGACTAAAACACCCTCCTCTCCCAGTCCCCTGGCATCTTTCCTAGTCCCTAGTAATCTGGATCTATTTTAATTTATAGCATTTAACATTGTCAGAGATGTAATATTCACCCTGAATTTTTTTCATTGTGCGCTTTTCTCTGTCTTGATCTACCTTCCCTTCACTATATTCTAGACTTACTTTTCAGGATTTGTTTCAAAGCTCTTCTCTTCTAGAAAGACCTTGAAGTCTGACATTACAGGACAGATATGATGGATTGATTCATTCAACAGCATCCTCCACCATGACTTTTTGTACTACGAAGGCCTCAAAGAATGATACTCATTACCAATTTCCCTTGTGGTTAGAAATGACCACATGACAAAAATGTGAACTAAAAAGCTACGTGGAAATGTTCCAAGAGGAGAGGCCTTTTGCCTTTTCTTCTTCTTCCTGCCTGAAACACGTAAATAATCCCTAATAGATCAAAAGGCCACTTGGAATCTGGAATCTGGGGATGTAGCTCAGTGGTGCAGCACCTGCCTATCATGTGTGAGGCCTTGGGTTCAGTCTCCAGCAACACACACCCACACACACACCCACACACACACACAGCCACTCTGGGCCCTCAGAACAATAGTCACATACTGAAGAAGGCAGAGCTGGCAAACAGAAGGAGCCCAATTCTTACCAATGTTATTACACAACTACACCAGTCCTGGATTGTCTTCTGATTTTTCTATGTGATAAAAATGGATTCTTTAAACAGCTGGGTTTTCTATTACTAACTGCTGAACACATTTAACTGATATACTCTTCAGTTACACACTTTTCAGACTTTGTGGAACTCTCTCTGAGTTTAGGATGTTGGCAAAAACCCCAAAGGTGAATATCCCTCAAGACTATTGCCCATGGCTTCCCCCAGCCTTCCTTCCTTGCTTTCATTTTAATTTTACTATTTAGTACTAGTATCAGAACTTAACATGATAAATTTCTCTAAATTTATTCCTTCCACTGTGTTATATATTTTAAAATATGCCTATAATTATGTATAATGATATTTTCATAAAGCAATATACAATATTCTGTAATATTAAAAATGTATGCTTGCCATCTATATGGATTGATCATTGATTGTATGTCACGTTGGAAAGATACATTTCAATACTTTAGTTAAGAGTCTCATAGAATAAGTAGAAATAAAGACACAGACATTATATTTTCAATATACTATGTGTCAGGGCTAGGTTTGTGGCTCAGTTTTAGAGTGCTCACTTAGCATGTGTAAGACACTGGCTTCAGGATGTGGCTCAAGAGGTAGTGCGCTCGCTTGGCATGCTTATAGCCTGGGGTTCCATCCTCAGCACCACACACAAATAAAGATGTTTGTGTCCCCCGAAAACTAAAAAATAAATATCAAAAATTCTCTCTCTCTCTCTTTTTTAAAAAAGACACTGGCTTCGATCTCAGCACCACATTAAAAAAAACCAAACAAACAAAATAAGGGTATTGTTTTCAACTGCAAATAAGAAAGAAATTCTTTTTTAAAAATACTGTGTGTCCATAGCTATTGAACTATCTATTATTTTCTTTGGAGATGATAAATTAATATTTGTTGACTATCTTACAAATAACAATGAATCCTGGCAATGGAGAAAAATAAGCATTTCAAAAGATGTAGATCATGGCTCTGGCAAAAAGGATACAGAACTGGTAGGGTTTTCCCTCTTCTACTTTCTTGTTGAAGAAGCTGGTGAGTTCGCCATCCACTTCATCCATCTTGATCCAGTACTTCTGGCCAACTGCCCTCTGTTTCAGCATGAGCTGTGTTACAGGTTCTCCACCATTATCCTTCCAGGTCTTCCGCTTCAAATGTACACAATGACCAGAGAGCTCCAGGAACCCCACTTGGCCCTGTGAAGGGGAGGTCTCGGGATGGAGAACAGCTTCACCATGGGGAATTGATGCAAAGGATCGGAAGAGTCTCTTCCTACTCACTAGATATCTGGCCAGCCTGGGGCATAACTGGATTCTGAGGTTCCTTTATCCCTTTCTCTTCATCATTCTTCCTTCTAAGACTTGCTCAAAGAGTCTGATCCTTGGCCCCCTGAGCCTGATGCTTGCTTAGGAACAGGTAGACTGCAGCCTCTGAAGACCCTTGCTTTGGCTGGTTCTCTGGTCTCTTTATAGGCAAATTCTATCACTCTTCTGAGCTTCCCAAGAACCAGTGCTTTCTCACATCACAGTTTACCTTAAAATACTTGACAACTCATTTTTGGATTGAGGTACTGCTAGGGATACTTTGTCTCTGCATCCCCAACACTGAGCACACAGAGGAGGCGCTCATATCTGCTGCTGAACTGAGTTAAACCCCAAAATTTCCATCCAGTTTGGTGGAAATGTTAAGTGGAGAAGGTGGTGATAGAGTGTGTGCATGTTGGATCTTCAATGTAAGTTCATTAAAACCATTTTCTCATCTCACTCCTTATCTCAGTGTTCAGACCAATCCCAAACCCCATTCCCATTTCCACTCCACCTTTCCATTCTTATTTTATCTCTAGCCCTCTCACCAGCACCTCATTCCATTTCACTTTCCAATCAATTGTACTTCCATTCCTAAAATTCCAATTCTTACCTCATTTCTTCCACCTTTGAACCATGTCTTCTTTACCTGATGAAGATATTTAGTAACATATTGGAAGGTCAGAACAAAATAAACAAGTAAACAAAAATCACCTGAAAATTTGTTTAAATTTCTGACTTCTAAATCAAAATAAAAATATTTGACTTAGTCTCTTCAGTATGTTATTAAGAGTATCAACTTTCTTAAACTGAAAAGTTTTTTCTCAGCAAGAGAAACAATAAGAGAGGTAAATAGGGAGCCTACATCCTGGGAACAAATTTTTACTCCTCACACTTCAGATAGAGCCCTAATATCCAGAGTATACAAAGAACTCAAAAAATTAGACAATAAGAAAACAAATAACCCAATCAACAAATGGGCCAAGGACCTGAACAGACACTTCTCAGAGGAGGACATACAATCAATCAACAAGTACATGAAAAAATGCTCACCATCTCTAGCAGTCAAGGAAATGCAAATCAAAACCACCCTAAGATACCATCTCACCCCAGTAAGATTGGCAGCCATTAGGAAGTCAAACAACAACGAGTGCTGGTGAGGATGTGGGGAAAAGGGCACTCTTGTACATTGCTGGTGGGACTGCAAACAGGTGCAGCCAATTTGGAAAGCAGTATGGAGATTTCTCGGAAAGCTGGGAATGGAACCACCATTTGACCCAGCTATTGCCCTTCTTGGACTATTCCCTGAAGACCTTAAAAGAGCGCACTACAGGGATACTGCCACATCGATGTTCATAGCAGCACAATTCACAATTGCTAGACTGTGGAATCAACCCAGATGCCCTTCAATAGATGAATGGATAAAAAAATGTGGCATTTATACACCATGGAGTATTACGCAGCACTAAAAAATGACAAAATCATGGAATTTGCAGGGAAATGGATGGCACTAGAGCAGATTATGCTTAGTGAAGCTAGCCAATCCCTAAAAAACAAATACCAAATGTCTTCTTTGATATACTGAGAGCAACTAAGAACAGAGCAGGGAGGAAGAGCAGCAAGAAAAGATTAACATTAAACAGAGACATGAGGTGGCAGGGAAAGGGAGAAAAAAGGGAAATTGCATGGAAATGGAGGGAGACCCTCATTGTTATACAAAACTACATATAAGAGGTTGTGAGAGGAATGGGATAATAAACAAGGAGAGAAATGAATTACAGTAGATGGGGTAGAGAGAGAAGATGGGAGGGAAGGGGAGGGGAGGGGGATAGTAGAGGATAGGAAAGGCAGCAGAATACAACAGTCACTAATATGGCAGTATGTAAAAATGTGGATGTGTAACCGATGTGATTCTGCAATCTGTATTTGGGGTAAAAATGGGAGTTCATAACCCACTTGATTCTAATGTATGAAATATGATATGTCAAGAGCTTTGTAATGTTGTGAACAACCAATAAAAAAAGAGTATCAAATAAGATGATAATATGTTGGAATAATACAATGTACTTCATAAGTGCAAAATATAATACCATTAATTGGCACTAAGAATATGAATATGAAAGCCATCATTATTCTAAATCAGGGTCATTTATTCATTAAGTATAGAATTTAGTGCTGTCCTGTATTTTCCATTGTGAAAGTATATAAATGACAATTTTAAAAACTGAAAGAGAAGGGGGAAAAAGCACTTGTTTTCCTAACTCCATTTCCAGTTGTATTTCTGAAGTGAATTTCCAACAGAAATTAATCTGTGTAAGGCTGGCAGATGAAGCATGATAAAAACCTTAGTCTACTCATAAATGCTACTTTTTTTCCAGAATTTTCTAATTTCCAAGGAAGTTACAAGGAGAGAAAAATGTTCTGGGAGAGAGAAAGTCCTAACAGAATGAACGTACTGAACTTCTTTGCCTTTCATGAAATAGAGAAGCAAGAATACCTGTTCTAAACCCATGGAACCAGCTATAATCATGAAAAGCTGAAATGCAGGAAGAAAAACTTTGTTGTTGAATTTCCACTGCTTCAGTGATTCATTCGAGCATGATATATGGGGGAGAAAAACCAGGTCTGGAAGTGGCATCATCCTAGCTGAAGTCTGGCTCAGTAGATGGTGATTGTTAATTTTAGGTGCCAGCTCCCCTAGCTTGAGAATTACCAAAAGAGATGGCAAAACACTATTTTCAGGTGTGTCCATGAGGGTGTTCACAGAAAAAAATTAGCATTTGACTGTGTAGAGAAACTTATGTTCACCACTGTGGATGGACATCATGCAATCCATTGAAGACCCAGTCAGATAGAGGCAGCTCCCCTCATTTTTAAGACTTCAGACTAGTACTGAATTACACCACCAGTTCTCTTGGTCCTCGAACTTGTGAATGGTAGACTGTGGGACCTCTCGGCCTCCTTAATTGGGTGAGCACGTTTCCATAATAAATCTTCTCTCCTTAGTTTCTCTATATATTCTATTAGTTCTGTTTTTCTGGAGAACTCTGACTAATACAGACTATAAAAAGAATATTCAAGATGAAAGTCTTACATGTTGGCCCCAAAACCACATTGATACAAATGCTTCTTTAGCAATAGGGAAAGTCAGCATGTGACCTACTCGCAGTCCTCTTTAGTCTGGAGAAGGATGGAATTTTCCCTTTGGAATGTGCATTGCAAATCTTTATGACCTCTGCCTAAAAAGTCTGCTTTGATATGATAAGGTCTGCCTCGCCCAAATTGACCTGTTCCTAAGATATGAACAGTTTCATACAGGGTGCATACATTGTTATATATATTGTTAGTGGTCATTTCTATTTTTGTATTTGTACTTAGAATACAGTACACTAGGATATCTAGCTGGGTTTTATCAGAGAATACCTTACAATCTGGGCCATCTCCATAGATATTTTCCACAAACAGTCTATCCTATTTAATAATAAAATGTTAAAGCATAGATTACATTTATAAAATATATCTGGTCTCTTAAAGCAGTAATATTCATAAGGATTTCTTTACTTTAGTGTATGTTAATTGAATAAGTCATTTTTAATGAAATTAAGCTCCATCCATTTTATGCTTTGAAACAAATTTAAATGGCATTTTAGACATAATAAGGACTGACTGTATGAAGAACATGTTTTGAGAGGAGATAGTTTAAAATATCAAAATATTTTACTGAATTCTTCTCCCACAATTTCATACAACTAACCTCTTCATTGGTTTTAAATACTTTAAAAATTGGCTTTTCCATGTAGACTTCAATGTCAGAATATGCACATTCCTGCCCCAAATAAGGAATGTTAAAAGTTCTTTAACCATAATATGAATTTGGGGCATCTTCATAATAAATTTTTGCACTTCAGTGTCTGGCTGTCTCAGTATTTGGTAATAACTAATAAATGCTCTACTTGAGTTTACATGCCTGGACCAGAAAAGCTGGAAAGAATTGATCTTACTTCAATAATAATAATAATAATAATTATTATTATTATTATTTCACAGGTAAAGATTGTGTCTTTAATAAATATCTTTTTTGTAAGTCAATATATGGAGTATTTTTTTTCAGTTCTCAATTCTCTTAGATAGACACTATAAATAATCAACAACTCATCATAATGAGCTTATTATGAATTTGGGGGTATTTGGATAAGATTTTCCCAGATGAACTAACATTTTTGGTTGTTGATTAAAAACTCCTTAAACATAATTTTAAAAATGTCTAAAACATAATTCTGACCTATTTACTTTTTTGAAGGTAGATCTTAATAGCCATTTCCCCTCACAAACATGCTCACAAAGTTAAATCACTTCATGACATCTTATTTTCACTCCACAAATAGTTTTTAAACTCAATGTAGATATTGCCCCTAGTCCAGATTCTGGTAATATAAATATAAATAAGAATTACCACTGTCCTTCAAGAATTCATTGCTTAGTTGGAGGAACAGATATCTAAATGATTGACCATAATATACAACAGCAAGTGTTGTAAAGTATGAACAAAGTGCTAGTTATTAAGAGTAACAGCCATAAAACCATATGCAGTTTTAGCTATATATAGATATAACTCTGAGATGTGAGTTCACATTAAATTCTTTTTTAAAAATTCCCAGTAGACTGAACAATGATATACACTAATGCTGTCAAAAGTTTTTGGAACATATGCCATCCATAAGGCATAGATTAATTGTCTAGACTCTAGAGAACTAAAAGTAATACAGTTGTGAGAATGAAGCAATGAGAAAAAGAATTGCGATGTCTCTGTAATTTTTGAATAGGTGGGGTTAAGTCAAGAGTAACTAAAGACACAGGATTTTAGTTGACCAGATGGGTGACAACCTTCAATTCAGCCATGAGTGAAAGGTAGAGACTACTGATCCTGACAGGGAAATTCCAGTCATTGTGAATTTTGCAGAGAGTTATGATTTCATGGCTCAGTAGGATTAGTTGAGCAGGAGATTTTGAAAACATATAAACCTTTCATAAATCTTTAGTAGAGAAGATATAGAGGGTTTTTTTTTTTTAAGAAAAGATCTTGCTAAGTTGCTTAGAATCTCATTCTCACTAAGTTGCTGAGACTTGCCTTGAATTTGCAATCCTCCTGCCTCAGCCTCCTGAGTTGCTGGTATTACAGATCTGGGCCACGTGCCTGGTGAAATTATATGGCTTTGAAGAGAGTATAGATAAGTAACATTAGGACATCTGAGCAGATTGTAACATTTTTGTAGGCTATTAAATTTTTTCCTACCCACATTTAGTAGATTTTTTTTTTGGTATACTGTCACATTTAATTCTTAAAATATGGACAACCCTTTGCAGCAGTTGCTTCTCCTTATCCTTGAAGACTCTTGCATAAATACTTGCTTTTGTAGATAGCTGTGATGAACACTATCTGAAAATAATACATACCCTTCAAAACAAAGTACCCATGAGGGATTGGTTGCTACAGGGCTTCTATTTCTTGGGCAATGTCTTATAGACTATGATTTGGAAATTAATTTCTTTGATTTCTATGTATCAGGAAAGTCATATTTTCCTCATATAAAGAAATAGCCTCATCCTAATCTTACGAATTTGGGAAAAAGAAAGGTGAAGGGAAGAGGTGGGAAGGTAATAGAAAATAAATTCATTCATTCATTTATTCCATGGATTCTCACTTTGGGAGGTTCCAAGGCAGGTTGTCCTTCTAATGGGATCAAAAATTTCTGGATTCAAATAACCAGGAAAAGGATGTTGAAACAGTGGGATATGGGGGAAAAAACAGTCACTGTTGAAGTTAAATTGTGAATAGGATGCTCTTATTGGTAATAAGATCTAGGGAAGTGACTTCAAACATTTTTTTTCTGCTTTGGTACTATAGAAAATGATAATAGTTTATGCATACATGTTTATCATCCAGATAACAACATGAGGGCAAGCGTGATTGACTGGGGGCTTCAACAATCCTACCCTACTATTTGAGGAACTCAACTCTTCATGGACATGAATTGGGGAATTTGAACTATGCTATGATCATGAGAATAGATGACTGGACTGGGATGAGGCAAGGAATTCTGAGAGGTCAAGGTTTTGGAAAGACTGCATATATATTCATAGAAAATATCAAGAATGATAACAGAGGTTGTATTGGAGACAGCAAAATAATAACCAAGAATGAAAACCTTCAATGAGGGATGCAGAAAATAGCAGCAGGAAAAGGTGACTATCTCATTGCATTAGTTTTCTGAGGTTTCCATAATAAACATCACAGACTGGGCAACTTCCACAATAGACATTTATTTTCTCCCAGTTCTAGAAGCTAGAAATCTGAGATCAGGTGTTGGCAGCATTGGTTTCTACTAAGACCCCTATCCTTGACTTGCAGGTAGGTGGCTGTCTTCTCTTTTTGTCTTCATGTGATCTTTCTAATCCAAGTATCCGTGTACTATTCCCCTCTTCTTGTAGGAACATCAGTGGATTAAGGTCCACCCTAATGACCTCAATTAACATTAATTATCTCTTGAAAGACACTATCTCCAAATAAGGTCACTTCCTGTGGTTCTGAGAGTTAGAACTTCCACATATGAATTTTTGAGAAGGGGCACAATTTAGTTTATGCCACAAATGATGAGAACTTTCAAGTTGGAGAGAGGATTTGGGGAAAAGGGAAGTAAAATTGTCTGAAAGACTCGACAGAAGAATGATGAGATCATCAACTCTACCTCCAGCCTCAGAAAGAGAATATCCATCTCTAGAGAGGAAAGGAGGGAATATTACATCCTAGGGGTACAAAAAAAAATGAAGGAAAGATTCAGAGAAGAGGGTGAGCTTTAGGGAATTTTACAGCCTGGGATACGGTAACACACCTTATGGTTGACTGACTTTTCTCTATCTCATGTAAAGCCTAAATGCTGCAGCCAGGAGTTGTCTTGCATGACCGACAGCTAGCATTGCAAACAACTCCTCATGCCTGGTTCCACTTTGATTTCTCAATTCAGACACCATCAACAATGGGGCTGGCCAGGACAGGGCTTGAGTATTCTCTCCAATCTTTGAACTTAAATGAATTTTTCTTTCTGCGTGGAGCCAGTTCTCCTTCTATGAGTTAGTATTTTTCAACCTCACTCATTTTGGTACGTTTATATGAGGTCCCTTACATATTTTCCTGCTTATGAGTTATTCTAGTTGCAAATTCATCTGGCCATTTCCTATAGAAACAGGTGTTCATAAAAATCAAATGTAGAGAGATGCCAAAGATAGAATACATTAAAAGAATTTAGACTCACAGCTTATTTTCAGAAGATTGACCTTAATAGAATGTTAAGTTTCCTTTGGGTATTCAAACAACTGGAGTAAAATCCAATATTAAGCAGACATTTATCATAAAGAATACCAACCATCAAATTAAGTCCCTGAATGATAATAGCTGCATACTATAATACCCTGTAGTGACATGATTAAATTATGGTCATTCAATCTGTTTCCTGACACCAACATGAAAATGGGCCTTTTTCTGTATAGTGGAGAACTGAATAATTTATCTTAGTCATTAATAGGGCCAGACAATATTGATCTCCATGGTATGGTATTAAAAATTAACTAATTGTGAAAATTATTAATGCCACTATGGGAATAAAAAAGAAAAAAAAACCCAATCTAAGATCAATAAATGGGAAAATCCATAGACAGATTAGGGTTAAAGTAGCATGATACAGATGGTGTCATGTACTAGTTATAATGGTTGTATAAGTGCCGCATGTAGAAAGTCTAGGAAGGTTGTCCTCCAAGATGGGTTCCTAGCCAAAGACGCCCTTGTCTCCAACACCATATGCCCATGAGAACCCACTGGGTAGATATTTCACTGCAAAGGAAATCATTATTAATTCTCAAGAGTGATTAAAGTGCACATATAATCTTGAGTCATTGTTAGGATGTAGAATATCTAAAACAAATTAAATGAAATAGCTATCTATTTTAAAAATGGAAAGAAAATGTATATTCTTAGATTCTTTTAAATTAGGACCTTTTGGGAATCAATAAGGCACTTTAAAAATCCTAAAATGCTGTGGTGTATGCTCATTGCCCACTATGGGTGTCTTTCATATAATCAAATTCAGGTCTCCTTTCTGCTTTTTAAACCATCATTGGTATGTTTGACTTTCTTTAAGAGGGAGATATTAAAATAATGTGAACCAGTGACATGCTGGAGTTAGAACAGTTGAATGTTTTGACCTTGACATCTACTATAATTTTGAGTAATCGAACCAAGAGAAATCTCTTACAACAATATAGAACATGCGACATATAGCTTGATGTAGATCAGGAAATTTCATTTTTATCCTATGAGCAGGAAGTCATTTATCAAGAATAGGGTTTTTTTAAAGCAAAGCTACATTCCCTCAAATGTTCTTCCCTAGTAGTCAGCCACCAGTCCTAAGATGCCACCATTGTACATGCTCCCTCTGGGGACTGATTCCACAGTGCTTGGTAGCACCATGAGATGGCAACACCAAGGTCTCACCGGGAAACACAGGTAACACTGGAACTAAGAAGTCTCCTACTTTCTGTTGTCCCTTATAATACCTAACATCATTGTAGGTGCACACTATGCTCAATATTGAAAAATGCAAGTAATAGAACTCTTACTGTCTTTGAATAAAGGGGCTACCTGCATTAGCAGGGTTCACTCACTCATTTGCTTATTGGACATTGTTGAACACAAAATATGTGTTGCAAGTAGCAAATATGTGAATATACAGTTGAAACAAGTGTAATCGATGCTATCTGAGCACTACAGTAGGTACCGATGAAGCGAGTCATAGGAAAACCTGTACTGGATATCAAAAAGTTCAAATACCTCTTTATTGGTTGACACTTACTGTCCTTTTCCCCAAATAGCCCTTTACTGCCCTGGTTTCACTTTGGTTCAGAAATTAAATTTGATATTGAGACTTTGAGGTCTCTCTGACTCCCATCCCTTCCAGCACAGTTCCTATCACCCATTCTGATAGTTTGGTGCCAGTCTATTCTTAAATATTTTAACTATTCTTCTGTGTACCTAGTAGAGGAGTGGTGAGTCTCAAACTTCCATTACTCTGTAGGATCAAAACACATCAGAACTCTCCATTTATCACCCAACTCCAGGTGGGATTGCAGACTGGCCAACAACAATTATGCTAGAGGGACTATGCTGAGGGATATGGCCTTTTATTCCAGAAAGGATTCAACAGTTATGAGGCCCTTGTCAAGGAAAAGAAACTCAAGGCCAGTGGGTTTTAATCGTGCTTGCATATTGGAGTCGCTTGCATATTGGAGTCACCTGCACATAAAGACAAAGAAGCCCTGAGGTCTGGGGTGTGGCCCGGACACTGAGCTTTGTAAAAATATTCCCCCAGGAGATTTTATTGTGCAGCCAAAGTTGAGAACCACTGCTGTAAGCATAGAAAAAAAGCAAGTTAGAATGTCTAGCATAAGGAATAAGTATAAATGTCTTGAAAATTTAAAAAAAAAATCAAGATGTATTGATAACATCTGTATGCACATGTGCTCATGAATGTTAGAGAGAGAGAGAGAGAGAGAGAGAGAGAGAGAGAGAGAAGAGAGAAAGAGAGAGAACACTAGGTAATAAAATAAAAGGGTTATAATACAAATGATCTCATCTAGATATTCTAAAGGTGTTCCTAGATCCTAATAATTGCATTATTATTAGGCTCCTTTAATGAGTCTGGATGATTGATGGGTTTGACAATTCTGACTGTAAAGATCCTGGTCTATAACATTGCAGAACTTTTAGAGTTTTGCAGAATCAGTTCTGCTCACAGACTATTGCTTCCTTCCATCTCTGAGGCTTCTTTCCTTAATTCCCTAGTGCAGGCCTGAGCATATCCTGCACTCCCACAATCTTACCTGCAGCCATGGCATCAGCTTGACTTTCTGCTGTGGTTTGAAATTGCATGTTGGTGAGAACCAGCTCCAGAAGCCAGGACCCTGGAGCTAACCTTGGCTGCTTGTGAGGCTGCTGACTTGGTGCAGCCTTGATAATGCTCACCCCTTAAGTATTTGCCCCTTCCTTAGAACTGGACTTTATTTTTGACTCCAGCTTTGTCATATCAATGCCTTCCAGTTAAAGGCCACCTGGAATATTCCTGTCATTGGACAAGATGGGTTTACACTTTGTATCAGCGAGGAAGAATACACACCATAGGAAACCATGGGATATCTTATTTAAAGGGTGTTAGAACGATACTTCTATAGGATTTGGGTTTTGCTTGAGTAATATGGGGTGGGGAGGTTTAGAGAGGCAAGTGTTCCGTCTAGACTGGATGCCATCAGAAAATGGAGGCAGACATCTCAATGTATCTTATCTACAAAAGAGGGGGATTAATGAAATAGCATCCACTAATTTTGCCCAAGAGAGAGGATATTTGATGTTTTGTGGATAAAGAGAAACCTGATTTTTATCTGTTCTTAGACAAAATTATTATGCAGACTTGTTTCGTTTCACTTCATTATGGTCTCAGAATAACCTGTCTGATGCTGATATGTACTGTGAGATTGTTAATGTCCAACAGGGAATAGCACAAACCAGCTGTGTGTGCTAGGCTAGCTTCTGGATGTCAAGGGTATGCCCCGCTTTTCTGTAGTCTGCATAATTATTCTATCCACAATCCCAGTTGCTCATACGAGGACACTGCTGGGACCCTGATGTGTTGGGCTGAAACTTGTGCCCACTCCTAGGCAGTCTCTTTTACTGAGAGTAGGTGGTGGTGGCCTGTTTGCTACAGGCCAGCATGCTGCTGGGAAGGGATGGTGCCCTGTAACCCTGGGTGCTGGCCTCACAGCACAGCTGCCACCTCTATTCCATCTCACCAAGCTTCCTTGAAATAACAGCACAGGAGCCCTGGAATCATCTCTTGCTTCCCCTTGGGCCTGTTCTGACCACCATGGAACAGGCCTGTGCTTCTGCTACCCTGCCTGTGCAGCTGGGGTAAGTTGTCTGCAGCTCGCTGAATCCCCTCTTTTCAGCATGTGACCTTCTCCTCTGCCATTCTCTCAGTTCTGCATCCTAGCGAGTCTAAGTGGGAGGAAAAATGCCGAGGTTGAGTCAAAATTTCTCTCTTTGAGCCTCTTCCTAACTTTGTTCTGTTTCTGCATGACAGACCTTAAACTTTGTTATTAATTACATGCTTGCTGAATGAATAAATCATCTCAGATATACCAGAACTCAGTAACGTGTAGCTTTTTCCTTTTTTTAGAAACTTTAGAATATTAAAACAAGTGTGGTGTATACACACACACACACACACACACACACACATATTTAAAAAAAAGATTGAGGAGGGCTATGCAGCAGATATGATAGAAATAAATTAAGAAAATACAGTCCATGGTAGATAATCTTTCACTGGAGAATGAAACATGAAGGAGAATCAAGGCCTTTATGGTTGCCTAATTATTCTAACCTAATTTCCAACCCAAGGCAAAAATTTCCTCTGTCACTCTGACATAATTACACAGTTACCAGGACATGTTATAAAGCCTAATAAACAGTTAAATAATAAAAAGAATGCATGAAATAGGAAGAAATTGTGGCATTAGAATGATCCTTTGCAAAGGGAAAAAATATTTCCATCATTGTAAACAGGAACCCTGATATGCAAAAAGAATGAAAACCAAAAATAAATAAATAAATAAATACATAACACCAAATGAAGGACAAATGACTTGCTCAAGGTTGCCCGGGACCTCAGGGCAGGATGAGAGAGTAGATTACTTTCACGCTCTGTCTACCAGACCATGATGTCTCAGTAGCAGTCCACCTGCAGGCTATAGTCACCACATAGCACAGTTAGCACTGTGCTTACTGCAGAGACTTGAAGAGAGCAAAATCACCAGTTCAAAAGAGAGATTTATAGCCCTGCTTAATGAATCTGAGTACTTATTTTTGTAAGTACATCAATATCTTTAGTATAGAGAAACAGAATTAAATCTTGAAAGCCACCTCACTATTGTTCACTATAAATGTTTGGTTAGCGACAAGACAAGTCTAGCTCAAAAGGAAATGGAATATTTATGAACTTGTCATGGAAAAAAAAATCTGCAAGGTCGAGATTCACATTTGGACTACAGTGCAATAAAGGTGATCTTATGGATTATTTAAGGGAATGGTCTTGAGAACTGGTGACTGTGGTGATTCTGAGAATTACCTATATAAATAAAGTCAAGCAAAGGCCATTCTGTCTTTGCATAGAAAGAGTCATTTTAGTTTTTAGGAGGCTATCTAAGATGTACTAAAATGGAGATTATCACTTGCTTATTTTCTAAAGGCCATAATACAATACAACAAAACAGTCCAATTAAGAGTCGGGGATTCAAAGTGAGAAGAAACATTTAGAAACACACACACAGACTCCACAACATATATATTTTCTTACTTACAATATCATTTTGATAATAACATCCTTATTATTTTATAGAGGTTTAAGAAAGGTCAAAGCTAACTTCTATTATAATATAAAAGATTAGATCTATAAATGACAAGGTCATGCTAACTCTAGCATTCTACAGGGTTGAAGCAAAGTATATTTCAAGCACATCTTTTTTGCTTTATCAGAGCTTAATGATACACCTGATCCAATACAGGCCTTTGTTACACTTTCCAGCAAATTACATTCTGTCTGCCTTGAAATGATAACGCCATTCTCTATGAGGCCATTAGATTAATGGGAATCATGAGGTTTTGGTAACAATTGGATATCTGGGGCCAGGAGGAAATGAATAGTGGCAAGAATGACCTGTTCTTTAAGAAAACATGGCTTAGGTGGATATTTTCCTCCTGGTATGTCCTCCGAGTGCTTCTTCAGATAGGCCCTTACACTGCTGGCCAGAATCTGTTTATTTTGAGATGGGGTCTTGCTATGTTACCCAGGCTATTCTTGAACTAGTGATCCTCCTGCATCAGCCTCCTGAGTGGCTGGGATTATAGATCTGCTCTCACCATGGCTGGATGCTCTGGGTATTTTTAATTCAGTCTCTTAGCCCCATCACACCTGGTCCCCTTTTCTTGTTTTCTCATTCTTTTCTAGGAGATCTACAGAAAGAAGTGAAGAGAGTCAGATTTACGGATGCTCTGTAATATCTCCAGTCCAGGTGTGGACACGGAGCTCCACATGAGTCATTTGGCATTTCACTTCTGTGCATTCCCTATGCGTGATGAATGCATTCCCGAGACATGCCCAGGACAAACCAGCCTTCAACAGTGGTAAGATCTTCTCTTTGTTTGCAAACACATACCTTGTTGTGGCCTGCAGTACCCCACTGGCTCTTCCCCAGCTGTCAAACCCCTTCTAAACCAAGCTTCCCCTGCCTGTCAGGAGGGCCATCTTCTCTCACCCTGGTGCCTGCCACCCTGCCGAGTCTTTCCTCTCAACCAGCTGGTTTTGACTGTAGCAGAAATGTTGTTGACATAGCAGATGGTCTTGATATTTCTGAAAACCAGCAACATCTTTGCCATGTCCACCCCCACGCTCTTGGCTACTGTTTTTCTCCTTCAAGTGCTTTGGGTCATTTTTAACAAAATTGTATATTCTGATCATTTTTTCTTACATATCAGAACAGGAACAGTATTATACACAGATGCCCTTCTAGGATATAGACAAAGATGGGATATTAGGGCTCTTGCACAGAAAATTCAAAGGCGGAAATCAAGTTCACTTGGCATGATGGATGCCTTGATGAGTTAGAATGAGCAAGATTTGAGCAGATTTAGGGCATTGGAGGTATGAAGTTCTAGGCAGTAAGGTGCGGCTTCTGTATTGGGCTGGAAGAAAAAGTCTTATATTCATGGTGCTTGAATACCTTTAAAAAAACAGTATTCCATGGAGTAATGTTTACCCTTATTTAATACATGATGACTCCAGGGAAGGGTGGGTAGAACTGGGTTAGAGAATGTTCCTTAGCCGTGACTCCAAAGCAAAACCAGTGTGCAGTCACTCCTTGATGATCTGGGACCCAACCCAGCCATTCTGAAAAATTAACGCGGACTGATTTATTTCTTTTCTTGCTTACCCCATAAAGGCAGCAATATGAACAGTCTCTTAAAACTCATGAACAACTGTCCAAAAACCTCTGCTTCACTTGGGCTCTGTGAGTACAATATTGGGAAATGCTCATTCTTCCGGAAAGGACTACAGAGAGGGGAAGTCGCCACGAGTAAGAGATGGCCCACAAGGTTCAGCCAGCCTCTTGAGTCAGCATCCTTCCTCAGGCCTCCAGTGCTCCCAGCAGACAGTGTCCTTTGAGTTGGCTAATGAAGGACAGACGAGGACGCTGGCTCAGAATGTCACAGTTGAAACGGTTAACGAGATACACGTCCTTCCTTCCCTGGGTAGTAGTGATGATCACAATAACAGCTAACTGTTTAGCCAACTGAATCCTTTAAATGCCAGATACAAGGTCCTGAGGATGAGAACCCAGTGGAGCCTGGATAGAGGGGCTATGAGAAAAGGAGAGGAGGAAACTGGAGGTAGAAGCATGAGAGGTGCCAGGTAGGACAGCCGAATGAGGAACACCAGTTCAGGTGTTGGGCTCATGGTGAAATAGAATGAGAAGAAGACCCACATGGCACTTGAGAGAAGAGAGAGCTAACTCCATGGGTCATCATGAAACCAAACAGTGGAGGGGCACTGGGAACCCAGGCTAGTTCCAATTCCTGCCTGCTCTGTTGATAAGGTTAGTGGGCACTCTGAAGTAACACAGTGCTTGAATTAAAGGGTTCATTTCATGATGGAAAACAGCTTACTCACAAAGAATATTCTGCCAACCCTACCATCAATCTGGCTTATTATCTCCAAGCACAGAAGTGCAAGTATAATTAAGAGAACTGAGATAATGTGAAAAATATCTAACAACACAGTGGAATTGCTACCATGTCCATCAGAACAGGCACAGTAATAGAACTGGATTATTTGCTGGATCATCTGGAGGTCAGAAGGACACAGAACAGGGATGGTAGAGGAAGGGGTTGGGGATCATTCCCAGGGGATTAAAGGATTTCAGAATTTTCATAATCAGTCATTCCAAGCAAATACAACCCCTGAAGACATCCAGCATTCCTAAGTTATGTACGGAAATAGATTTTGTGTATAAGAGATTGAGACTATTTCAGATGCAGCTAATGAAGTTTATAGAGACAAGGAAAGACTCAACATCTTACTCCTTCTCACCTATGAAGCTCCCTCACTTCTATCAAACTACATCTCTTATCCAAATAAAATAAATCATAAAAAAGGATCCTCTCACATGTCTTCTCTTCCATAGAAGACAGTAACTTCAAGGAAAAAAATCACAAAGATTCGGCTGAGTTTGAATGCAGGTCACATTATATGCAGAAATGTGAAAGCATGGGTCCAGTTGACCTGGCCCTTCCAAATTAGCCTCTGAATGCTTACCATAAATACACATTCAGAACAGATGTTGAACCCAGCTGGGGATGCTGTAGTGATTTGTGATCCAGATTGTTGCAGGGAACTTTAGAGTCCTTGATGTGTTTGAGAGCAGAGCTAATTCTTCTAGAGTGCTTCAGGTTTCAAAGAACTATGGAAGCATTTGGTAAACAGGCACAGACTACATCTATGACTGTCCTTGAAAACAGCTCTCTGATTGGTTATCTAGTGACAGCATAACCTGACCCCCATTTCTGAAAAAACAGAAGGTGGTCACAATTTTATGAAAACATATCCCACACAGGCTCATGTAGCATAGCTCTGTGATATGCCTATGGATCTCAAAAAACCTACTTTTATTTCCTAATGTAAAATGTGTCTATTCATTCACTTATCACAAATAATCTTTTTAAAAAAAGTTTTAGGAACAAACTTTAGTGACCTTGTAAAAGAATAAAGAATTCCATATGAAAGTTTTAAAACTTGCTCTAGACCAGTATGTCAGCTGCAAAGAAAAAGAAAGAAAGAGAAAGAAAGAAAGAAAGAAAGAAAGAAAGAAAGAAAGAAAGAAAGAAAGTTTATGTATTTTCACAAAGAAATTCTCTTTGTATTGTGGGTGGTCCCTTTCCTACCTATCCTAAAGAATCATGGCTGACACCCTTTACTATACCATACATAAAAAGGAGTCATACAAAGTATAAAAAGTAAAGAAGGGGCCAAATGGTTGAAGTTTTAAATACCCTTTTTGTTAAAGGAGAAAGAATTGATGAGGTATTCACAGGGGAAGGAGAGGGGAGGAGCTTGACTACAAATGAAGGGTGTCTTACGATACAGGGAATATCTGAACTGCTTTCTGAAGAAGAGAGAAAAACCTGGTAGTAATGATGTTTTTCCTGGTTATTAGATGACATTTCTAGGAATAGAGTGTAAGACCATTTCATTTCTTTTTGGAAACAGCCCCTTTCCACCCTGGGAGTAGAAATACAGGAAGGTAGTGAGACCTTGACTTTGAGATTATTTCTTTAGCTCAACATGTCAAAGACCCACTCTTGGAGATGTCATTTTCTGGGCACCAATGGGATTAGAATAAAATGACATAACATGCCTTCTATAAAAAACTATATATGGACAGGTTGGATCAATCTCAAAATAACCTTGTGGTAAATCATACCTGTTAGGTAAAGGTAGATTCCAAAATTAGAAAAATAATGTTTTCCAGGCTTTCTGAGCTTTTATTTAATAATAGACAGCCCACCTGAGTTCTAAATTTATTTCTGAAAGCAATTAAGTTCCTGGAAGAGAAACGAGAGTACAAGGTGAGCATTTGCAAGGAAACATACACGGGTATTCCTTCATGGATCACAGTGAATGCCCTTCCACAACCTGAGTCCACTGTCATTTCAGATGGAATGAGTGTAAATGTAGGATTTCAGCCGGTCTTTAAAAACCATTGATTAATTAGGAAATAATTCCTAGAATGTGTTCTTAAAATTCATCTTTCGTGGACTAAATTTTTCGTGGACTTTGACATTAGATATCCACTTACAACCCTCCTTGGACTCCACCCAGAATACTTACATTGCATATTGCTGCAGAAGATCTAAGGAAATACATTGTGTCTGTTCTACCACTGCTTTTTCCCCTAGCTTTAGGTGGAATCCAGGCTTGGAAATTTCTGCTGCATGGATGTTAGCCTGGAAGAAAGCAGAAAGCATGAGCAATTTTAAATTCAAAGATTTTTTTTTTTTAGGTTTTATATAAAAAAAAATCAGCCCTCTAGAAGAGATGGAATTCCAGTGTTAGTGAAGAGTAGAGAGTGTGGCGGGTGGTGTCTAAAAGCAGAAAAAGAAGGGGAAGGGGGAGAAAGAACCTAACGTCTTACAGTATGGGAGAGTGAGAAATTCTTAGAAATAATGGCTCTGTGGTTTCCAGATACATCCCAATCACCAGGGGTTAGGTCAGTAGACACAAAGAGACATAATAATTGTACTCAGAAGTAGAATGAAAGATCAAAGACCTTAGAAACATCTTCTGAAGACAGTATCTTTGTTTTAGCCGTCTCTTCTCCTTACTTGTGCCTTATTCATACCTGGGTCTGCACAGATTACATATGTGCATGTGCCTGGTGGTAGAAGCTGGAGGGCCAGGCCAGGCATGGGGAAGAATTCCAATGAGAGGGGCCACAGAGTTGAACTAAGCAGTCTTAAAGCAATAAAGAGGTGATATTCCTTTATCCCAAAATGAATGATCTAAATTAATCTCAGCCACAGTTGATCATTAAAGATGATATATGAAGACTTAAACTTCCAAACTTGAATATAAAGTCTTCATATTTCAAATGGGAAATCCTTGATTTTCCAAGAAGATAAAGACATTAGGCTTATCATGTTTACCATCTAAAACATTACCTCATGTCAAATTGTGCACATAAAATATCTGTGACTTACCTTGCCAAATGAAGCCATTTATTGTTCAACACCTTCACCTCGACAAAGGTGAAGTGAAATGTTACTTTTTACTAAATCTCAAATGCACTGATTCACTTCACCAATATGTACAGCAAGTGATTACATGTCCAGCACTGACTCAGGGGTTGCAATATGATGATGAATGGCACACCTAGCTACCAACGCAGTTAGAGGCCTGTTACAAGGGACCCGCTTCACTCTTCAATTTTTCACTCTGTGGAACCACCCCTGTGCCTAACAGAGACCAGATAACCAGCAGTGTCTCATACTGGAATGTCAGAGTGGGATGGGGAGAAAAGATGACAGGTTTCTTGTGGACCTCAAACCCTGCCCCAGGGAACAAGTGAGCCCAGGAATGGTGTCCCTCCTGTCACTCCTGAAAATGCATTTCAACCTGGAGCAGATAATGTTTCCCTTTCCATATCACATCTTCAGATGCACATAATACATATAGTGAGTATGAGCACATGACAAAAATGACGACATTTCACAAAAGAAGTCTTTGTTTCAGTCAGTTTTTCCTGCTGTGACCAAAGACCCGACAAGAACAATTTTAGAGGAGGAAAAGTTTATTTAGGGGCTCACAATTTCAGAGGTCCATAGACAGCCAGCTTCATTCCTCAGGGCTTGAGCTGAAGCTGAACATTATGGCAGAAGATGGTGGTGGCTGGTGATGACCAGGAAGCAGAGAGAGACTCCACTCACCAGATACCAAATATATACCCCAAAGCCTAGCCCCCAATGACCCACCTCCTCCAGTCATACCTTCAGTTACCACTCAGTTAATCCTTATCAGGGGATTAATTCACTGATTGGGTTAAGGCTGTCACAACCCAACATTTCTCCTCTAAACATTTTTGCATTGTCTCACCCATGAGCTTTTGGGAGACACCTCACATCCAAATCATGACAGTCTTCATATTTCAAAAGGGGCCTGCAGATCTCTGCATATTATGACTTCAAGTAAATTTACATCCACTTGGCTTGCCATCTTCTAAATATGTTAGGCTGGTCTACATCCTTGTCAAACGTCTCTGTCCTCTTACACCTACATGGTTGTTTCCATTTACAAGGGCCTTCTACTCTTTTGTAGTCATTCAACAGTCTTTGTTGCACAGTCAGAAATGCCACGACCTGGGCCAGGTTGGGGAGTTGAGGATGAATGCTACCCTTCCTACTTTTGGTAAGCCCAGTACATTTTCTTGATTATATCAACACTTTTTTCAACTTCTTTCATTCAAGAGTTAAAGAAGGGGAGAAAGGACCTAAAGCCTTACAGTCTGGGAGAGTGAGAAATTTCTCAGAAATAATGGCTCTGTGGTTTCCAGATACATCCCAACCACCAGGGGTTAGGTCACTAGACACAAAGAGACATAATAATTGTAATCAGAAGTAGAATGTTCCCTGGTACAATCCCTAGAGATTTCTTGAAAAAAATATTTAGTAGTGATTCAGCAATATAGCATTAAGTGAGGTAAAGTTTATAGAGATCTTATAAGTAGTACCTTAAGCCAAGCTTTTGTCCTGAAGACTTGTTTACTGTGTAGCATTTATCTTCTGTTTCTAGATGTCTATAGCAGAAAAAATGACTCAGAGATTAAACATCAGTATTATTCTAAAAGCAATCATCTGCAAAATTTAGATTCTCTGTACAATGCCTGCCTCGAAAAATGAGAAATTCAGTCACACAATTGGTTTTTGAGTATTAAGAATATCAAAGAGCGTATTTGACTGACTTTCACAAAATTGACTATTTAGTCACTGGTGAATGATGTGCCCCTTAGGTAGGACAGCTTGGTAAATTGCTTCTGAAGCATTTTAGGACTCTTTCACCCTAATTTTCATCACAGTTTTATGACCGTCTAGGGAGCTACCAAATATTTTCCAGTATAGATAGTTCTATAGAAAAGGTTGATGATGTTCTTTGCTCTGCCCTCTCCAGAGTGGTATTTCAATTGCTTATTGAAGACAACTGGTCTTAAAAGTCCATTTCCATTTCTTTATAATCCATGGGTTTCTCACTTCTGTCCCAATCAGAGGTCAGAATATTTTCCTTCCATTCTTTGGCATTTTCATTCACCTATGGTCACCATTCAAAAGAACCCTAGAAACTGTCCACAGTAGGATAAAAACTTCTACAGGCGTTGTATCCCTGTGCCACACATGATGGATGCTCACACAGCATTCGTCTGGTTGTTGATCAATAAGTATTTGTGGAAGAAGTGAATGAAGAAAGATTCAATGACTGTGACCCAAGACCCAATCTACAATAATGAGGCTAGGCGTTCCTAAGTAATAAGACACCCGAGGAATCAACTTAAATTATTTTCACCAGATTTCAATTAAGAAAGAGTTTCAATTCCAATGTCAGGTCACTCGGGATATCCTATTGTTTCACCCAGAGTCCAGAAAGGAAGTAACATACTCAGAAGGACTGTAGAAGAGAGTTTAAGAAGGAAGTGTTTGCAAAGTAGATAGGGTTCAATGCAGGATTACATCAAAGAAAAGTGCGGTACCCATCAAAAGCAGCAATGCTGAGTGGGCGGGGGTAGGAGGCACTTGGTTCCACTTACTGGAACCTACAGGAGCTGGATGGAAAGGCTGCCCAACAGGAAATGCAGTAGCCTTGGATTATGATCAGAGCCAATTTGCAATGACCTGGCATGAGGGTGGCTATTGGATAAAAGACTTAGCTCAATTCTCCACTAATCTCTCAATTTCCTGGCAATTGTCTTTCATTGGCTGAACTTGAGACTAGAGGGCAAGGCCCCTGGTACAATCCCTAGAGGTTAAATTCCTGATCTCAGAGAAAGTTAGAGAAAGGTGGAGGGTGGGTATAGAGGGGCCAACAAAAATATCCAGATACCTTTTCTCTAAGGTGAGGTGGCTAATTGGTGGTCTCCACAGTATTGAAACTTTTCTTCTGATCTCTGTATCAGTAGAATGATCAGAGGGAATGAAAACATAGTGGAAAACATAAACTTCAACCATCAAAATCCAAGAGAAAGAAAAATAAGGCACTGCGATAGAAACGAAAGATAGAACTTCAGCGTTTTAGATTCCTAATGGTATACAGGAAGATAATCCAAACTAAACAGTATTGATCTCTCTCAAATTTGTTTGATTAAAGATCTAAAAATTGTCCATATGATATTTTGTCATGTATATTTAGAAAAAAAAATGTTTTCAACTTCTGTCTTTTGCAAAACATATTGGGCTCTTTAAAAGTGGAGTCTGGTTAGAGATTCTGAAAGTTAGTGCTTTCAGGAGAAATCTGTAAGAACATGAGGAAGGTAGGAGAGTGCAGGGGAGGAAACTGAACAAGATGTTGTTACAGCTGATGGGGATCCTCAGTTGAGTCCTGGGGCAGCTCAGGAGGATGAATGGTGCACAACATTGTCCTGCAAGAGGCCAGGCCCACGACTGGCACTCGGCTGCTACTTCCCCAGTGGTGGTAGGGGCTTGCCTCCCAGATAAGTCCAGCAAAGGAGCTTTCTGGAACTGAGGTCCATTATTCAGAAGAGGGTGCATCTGAAAACTACTCAAAACCAACACTTTAAACAACTGGGAGATCAGGACACCAGTCAAGTAGAGGGGGCAGGGGTCAGGCATAACGTCTACCAGATACCTCCAGGCAGGTAGGCAGAATCCTTGTGACACACAAATATGCTCAAGTTCTAATGGCAGACGCTGATGTCTTTGATCGCTTTAGAGAACACAGTAAATCATCTTGTCATTGAGAAAATCCTATAAAGCAATTAGGGAATTGGCAGAGACAAGGTTGATCTGAAAGAAAAATGTGAAGTAGAAGTTTGCTTGTGAGTTCGACAGCCTTTTCCAGCCTCCCATCAGAAGCCCTCTTCCTATCCTTCCCCTCTTTTTCTCCCTTGTAGCTCTTCCTTCTTATATATCCAGGGACTCTCCCAAGCCGCATTCTGCTATGGTTTAAATGTAATTTGAGTGTCCCCTGAAGGTCATATATAGAGGCTTATTCTCCAGGGTGGTGGAGCTGGGAGGTGCTGTAACCTTTAAAAGGTAGGGCCTGATGAGGGGTCATTAGATAATTGGGGGCACCTCTTCTAAGATGGTTGTGGGACCACCATCTCTTCTCCCCAGCCTGCTTCAGGTAGAGATGTGATGGTTGTTCATAGACATAGCTCTGCCATAATATGCTGGTCTCACAGGAGACCAAACCAAAAGGACCGTCCAGTTTTGGAATGTGTACCTCCAAAACTGAGCTAAATGAAACTTTTTTCTTTATAAAGTTAGCTGTTTGAAGTTTTTCATTGTCGTACCATGAAGCTAATTTGCATTCTTATTTGGCTTTACTATCACAAAGATAGTAAGATATTACCTGAAATGGAAACAGGTAAGATTTAATAAGGAATGACACAAAAATGCTTATGACATGCATACTTACCAACCAGTAGTAACAATCAGAATATACCATGGTTGGAGCTCCCCAGCTGGAGAGAACCTTTAAACTGCAGTCATTTAGGGATGGGGGTATTGCAGGAGGAAATGAGTCAGCCCAGGTGGAATAGTTGGGCACTGTGTTGGAGGATGCTCAGGGTATAGCTGATTTTCAACCTGTAGAAAATATTTCATTATGGCCCTGCCAGTTCCTATTGACAAAATATTAGCCTGAGAATGTTTCTTTTAATACATTTTTTTTGTTGTTATGGCTTTAAGTAAAACTCTAATAAACTGTGGCAGTTACTCAACTCACAAAAAAAAGTCAGAAACTCATAAAACTAGTCTCAGATACAATGATAATCAAAGCTGCAGTTGATTACCAAATCAAGATTCCCTTGAAACTTTGCTGGTACAAAACAAAAAAAAAAAAAGTAGAAGTTAAATAGGAACATGGAGACATGCTTATCATTACAAGTCATTTGTTTTTAATGCATCTTGACAGCAAGGTTGATAAGGACTCTCTAACAAGATATAACCTTGAAGCAAAGGAAGCGATAGGAAACCATCTTAGCTGGCATGTTAGTGGTCTATGCCTTTTCTATTCAAAACATTTTGTACCGTGGCACCTTACTGCACAGTACAGCTAATTTATTTTTTGGTATCATTTGTACAAGGTCTCCTAAAATCCGTCATAGTTGAGAACAGAGTCTAGACAGTTATTATGATACAATCAAAAAGGATGCTGGCAATAAATAAATAAATAAATAAATGGAAGGAGAGTGAATAGAAGTGCTGATTAAAATAACAGCACAGTTTATATGAAGGCTCTTTTAATTTGGCATTTTCCAAATTTCATTTTTTTTTTTGGAAGACATAAATCACACTAAAATCTTTTTGTCCTGCAGGTTGGCCTTATTTTATGGGTTTACAAAGAAGAAAAAGTTGCATTTATTTCTTCAAAGATATACTTCAGCAATCTAATTAAGTAAATATTGTGGCAGTGCATTTGAATAGTTTTCTTATCAGTGAGAAAAGAAAATGCTCTCTTTCCTTGAAGCCACACATTTGTGTCACTGTTGAGGAAGGGCAAGTCAACCATTGCTGAATGAATGGTTTTGTTAGGTCTATATCTGATTTGATGAAGTCAACTTTTTTTTTTTTTAAATAGGAACTAAAATTGTGAAAGGAACATTAATCCAGTCGCTGCACATCATCTTTCTTTTTAATTTTCTAGAAGAACTCTTATTTCAGCTGTACAGCCATCTGCTATTGCCTTTTGCCACCGAGGATGTAGATAGATAATTTCTCAGGGTGCAGTTAAAGGAATATGAAGAAACTAGTTCATGCTATAAAGGGATCTGAGAAAGCTAAACCGTAAATGATAACATCTGTGCAAGGTATGGAGCAAGGGAGGAGGGTGGAAGCATGAAAATTAGTCACACACTGTCAACACAGAAGTACAAGTTCCAGAAAGCAAGCTGAATGGGAAGATATTTTAAAAAACACACTGTCTCTGTCAAAGGATGCATAATTGGTCAGGTGCATTCATGTGGCATGAATAGGCTAAAGCAACTCACTCAATTCTGAAAAACACCCCAAACACAAAACAACAGAAAAATAACTCTCCCCCCGGGCAATCAAAAATCGAAACCAACCCAGGATGCAGGAAAAGACTAGTTAACATATTCTGATGGAGATTAGAAATGACTCAGTTTTTAACATGCAATCTCATTAAGTCCCAAGTGCCATGGAGGAACAAGTCATTGGCAGTGTGTGCTGCTGCTCATTTCCTGGAGGTGGGCTACCGTCCTTCATACCCGGAAAGTCACAAGTTTGGCTGAGTGTGAAGAGATTTAATTTCACTAAAAGCTTATAGTTGAGGTTTCATTCTCATATTCAACACAAAGGCTGCCTTCTAGAAGATTAATGTAACTTTTACATCCTCTTCAATTTGGCTCTAAAATGTCTCTTTCAATTACAATAATTCTCTGACTGATAACTTTTAACATTTCCGGATGGACTCTTTGAAGCTTTTATTCACACATCAGACTAATGTTAAGAAAGTTCTTCATTAGGTTTTTGCCTTGGTAGAAAATCTATGTGGTCTTTTTTTTTTTTCCTTCTCTTTTTCTTTGTGGTACTGAGGATTGGACCCAGAGCAAGGACTCACTGAGCTACATCCTCAGCCTTTCTTACTTTTAATTTTGAGACAGTCTGGAACTTGGAACCCTCCTGCCTCAGCCTCCAGAGTCATTGGTATTACAACTGTGTGTCACGGTTCTCTGCTATGCCATGAGTCTTAAGCATCTTATTTTCAGGGTTATTCCAACCTCAGTGCAGGACAATGTTTGGACCTCAAATACCAAGTTAAGGACATCCAGGACAGGAGTGTCCTCTCATGCTATTCTGTATTTCTGACTACCCCTCCTCTTCCTCATATCCTATCCCTCTTTCAGGGCTCAACTCTCATTTCTCCCTTTTAACAATCTCTGATCATTATTCCTTAACTCTACTGAACAATTGATAGCTACATTTTTGAAACTTCTTACCTACAGCAGGGCTGATGGGGGGATTCAAAGTCTGGCCTGCATCAGCATAACCTGGAGCCCTAAGGCAGATGACTGTCTGATTCAGTAGGTGTGGGTTGGAGACCAAGAATATGCCTTTTTAACATATTGCCCACCTGGGACCACATGTCCAGCATCTCTGCTGTAGAGAATACCATTTCCTCCTTTCCTGCTTTCCACATTCCCCTTCATCCATCAAGATTCCCCTTTACAGCCAGGTGCACTGGTGTGATTGTAATCCCAGCTGCAAGGGATGCTCAGGTAGGACGGGAATCACTTGAGCCCAGGAGTTGGAGCAACTTGAGCCTGGGCAATATAGTAAGACCCAGAAGAAGAGAAAATAAAAGGAAGGAAGGGAGGAAGAAGGAAGGAAGGAAGGAAGGATTGAATGAATGAATTAGATTAATTGATTCCCCTCTATGAAAGCTACCCTCCATGAAGGTTACCCCACTCAAAGTTAGGATTCCTTCAGTCTATATTATCACTTACAAATTAATGCAAGGTAACAAACTCAGACACCTAATAAGGCCAGACAACAAACACAGATGTGTTTGGTGAGATGAAAGACATATGAAATTATAAGTATGTCTCAGGGTCAGGCCATCCATGACCTACTCAATGGATCGCAAACCTATCCACAGAATATATTAACGGTTCAGAAAGTTCTACACTGTGAACAGGTTTGGCAAAGACAGGACAAGGCCACATGCAAACAAAATGGCTGAAGATCCCCCCTTTTGCCTTCTACTTTCCCTGTGACAACTCAAACCTCAACTGAACCTTCCTGCCTGCCTCACAGATAAAAGTTAATACGCTTGGCAGTCACAAAAAGTCCTTGACAGCCTCTATTCCAGACATGGCTCAGGTTCCCTCCACCCTCCTTGCACTCCTCCAGCCAGGTCCACATCCTGTAAGAAGCTCCGCCCAATTCCTCCTGACACCCTAAGAGGGCCTTTGTTCCTAGCTGTGTTTCTCCTGTGCCACAGCAAGTTCAGTAACATGAGCTGTTTGACTCCAGCTCTGTTCCTGGTGCTCTTTGGTGAGTGGGCTTTTCAAAGAGACAGTAGAATGAGGTGCCTGGCTCTAACAGGGGAGGGCATGCCCTTTAATGGCATTCAAAATAACCATGAAATTTATAATTGCAGAGGACAAATACCAGAGGCTGTGGGCACGTGGAGCCAGCAGCACGTCACCAGGTTGTGGTGTTACTCAAAGTTTAACACCAACTTTCTGGTTTTGAGTTCTCTAATTCTTGTCATATTTTTTCTCCCTTCTCTTGACTGTGTTAGTCAGCTTTCTGTTATCATAACAAAATACCTGAGATAATCCATTTATAGAAAGGAAAGGTTCATTTTGACTCATGGTCTCAGAGGTTTCCGTGGATGGTCAGTAATTCCCATTGCTTTGGGGCCTGTGGAGAGACAGCACATCATGGCAGGGAATGTGTGGTGGAACCAACTGCTCACTTCATCATAGGTGGGAAGCAAAAAGAAGGGAAAGTAAGGGGTCAGAGCCCCAATGTTCCCTTCTGTGGCACACCTCCAATGACATAACTTCCTCCCTACAGGCCTTGCCTCTTAAAAGTTCCCTCTTACCAAGAGCACATGGGCTTGGGAAAGACAGTCTTTTTAGACATGGGCTTTTGAGGGCCACTTATCCAAATCATAATATTTACACATTAATAGTTAGGTATATAAGTAGTGAAGTACATTAATAGGCATCAAATGTTTGCATTGTTCCTTGTGATTTACAAAACATATTTAATTTACATAACACATCTGGAAGATAGGTATAGAAGATACATTTGAAATATGAAGAAACTGATGCTCAGAGATGTAGCCAGGGTGACTAACCACACATCAAAAGTGTGACCAACCTCATACAGAAATTTAGTAAAAATATAAATTCTGGCTCTGAACTGAGTTTTTGGTGCTTTCTTGTTATGCCTTGCTATCTCAACCACCCAGGAGCATGCAGTGGAGCAAAAGATGTTCCCCTATGTTGTTGAAGGTTTTATGCTCCTTCCTATCTAGCCCACAATGTCCATGGTGTATATTTCTTTGGCATCTCCTATAACTATATCTAGTGTAATACTGACACAAAACAGACCCTGAATAAGGAGTTGCTGATTGACTGAAACGATAAACATTTCCCAGAAGACGACAAAGGGAAGACATTGTTTTAAAACAGAGGAACTTTTCTTGGTCTCACAATTGCAATGCCAGAGGCTATTGTTACTTTAATTCTTCAGGGTTCTTGGCATCAAAGCATTTTTCATGCTTAGCCTTTTTTTTTTTCTTTTCCTGCTTTGTTTTTTAAAAAGAATGAAAAGTTCGAACTTCAATTCCATACTAGTTTTCTGAAGCTTCCCGCATCTTTTGAAAATGTCAGTTGGGCATGTAGTAGTCCTTGTGATGACTGTCCAGATCATGGGGAAGGTGGTCAGCACCAGCTTCCACCTGCCAGTCCCTTCAGGGACTTCCAGAGCAACAGTGGGCTGCCCTGCTCACTCCTGGATTGGCCCACTCAGCAGTGAAGGTACAAAATCCCGGATATCTTGGCCCAACTGAGGTCACCTCTGACAGGGCAGCCTTAACTCAGAGCTGCCCAAGGAACTGTCAAGGCTTCCATTTTGTCACTGTTATGACTCAGCGTCTTCTGCCATGTCAAGCTTCCTTATCCTTCTTTTCTCAGCTGTTGAACCCAGGGGCTGTCCTAGTCAACATTCTTCACGTGGAACTCTGTCTTAGAGTCTGATTCCTGGGAACCCAGCCCAACAGACATGATCCATGAACAGTGAGGAGGAAGAAGTGTGCTATGTCGGTCCCCGTGAAGAAGATGTGCTCTGTGAACCATCCAGAGCGGCTGTTATGAGTAAGTACAAGGTGTTTGGCTGGAGCCTGTTAAAGCTGACTGCGTTACATGGAGAATGTGTGGATGTGTCTTGTGGCTGGCTTTCCTCGACCTCATACCTGCCTTCCTCAGGGTTCACTCATATCTGCGTCTTCTCCCCTCCAAGCTCAGTAGATGGTCCACAGGGTCGTGTAATGTTTTGGAAATCTCGCTGGTTCTTGCTCTACTCAATGGGGACATGTCCATCATGACAGCCTTCATATTTTTTCCTGACATTACTTCTGGTGGGTGTTCATGGCAAGACGTTTTTCATCCAAGCTCTAGTCTGGTTATAAGAATTTTAAGTGACCGCTGGTTAACACTGGAAATCTTCCCTTTTTCTCTGGAGTTAACAACACAGGTTTTCTTCTAATTAGCACTGTTTTGTCTAGGATGTGCACAGTGGCAAAGAAAGGGTTCTCTTTGCTGCTCTAAGTGTCCTGTCACTGAGATAAATTTCAGGGCACTCCTTGGCTCCAGGGTTTTCTCCGGAGTTTCCTCAACAGGACTAATTTGATATACTGCTTCAACAAATCCCATCAGCCTAGCCCGATGCGGAGCTGAGGGTGAAAATGGTTTATAGGGGCAATAACAACAGAAATGTCTTCTCTGCGACAGGCAAATAATTTCCTCTCTGCTCCAGTCCAATACTCTTTCCCTTAATCTTTTTAATGCTTCGGGAAGCTGCTGCTTTTGCCGTCCTTAAAGCCAGTTTTCTTCCTTGAAGGTTAATGTATTGAAAAGAGAGCAGACCCATTGTTTCTGCTCCTCAGGGCAGACACCCTGTATCTTTTAGTTTCATTTGTCACTATATTCAAATGGCTTAGTGTTGGCACTCAGGATTCACATTCCCTGGTGGTCCAGGTTAAGTTAAAGCCCCGGGTTTCCTCATGCAATGGTCCTTTGAGACGGACCTAGGTGGCTTCCTTGCTCTCTCCTTCCACCGAGGCAGGGCTGCTGATGACCCATGAGCCTCCTTACCTGATTCATCCCTGGATGCTTTCAGTCCTCCACATTCCCTTCCATTTTCCCAACATTCCTGCAGGCTTTGTCTCTTATCTGTCTTCCTACAGGGACTTTCCTTCTTTCCATCTTTCCTTGGACTTCCATGAAAGAGACCTCACCTGGGATTCTAGACCTCATTGTAGTCAGCTGACATCTTCCTCCCTCCTAAGAACCCCATGTGAAGGAAGGAGGTCCTGGAGCTCCAGGGGGTGAGCACTTCCCTGGATCTTCAGGGAAATCTATTTATATAGTTCCTCTGTTTACCTAATTTTTAGAAACTTCTTTTTCTTTTTAAAACAATTCCTGGATTTAATACAGAAAATGCGCCATGCTTGTTAAGCTTGCCTTACATTTTCTCAGCTGTCTTCTTGGAAGAAGATGAGTTGTGCAGTGGAAAAGGTCCAGGGCACCCTTAGATTGGATACCCTTTGCCTGCAACCAATTGCTCCCAAATTCCACAACTCTTTTTTTTTTTTCTGGTCATTTTGGTTGAACTTTTAATGAATGGGAATTTTTGGTAACTTCATGGTAATCACCCATGTGGTACATATAACATTAGAACATAAAAGTTTAGCTATAGAACACTATTATTACTATTTACAATTTTCCCTACTCTTTTAGCCTTCATCAAGCTGTTTGGTTTCATTCACAAATAGGGTATGTACTGTTGAGATTCTTGAATTAATCACCTTTCTAATGATCCTCTGTTTTAATTCCAATGCCCTCAAAGCCCAGAAGGAGTTTTCACAAGAAGATGGGGCTGGGAGTGGAATACCCCTGATCTCTTTCCAGGTTTACAATTGCAGCAGTGTGGCCCTGGTCTAGTCTCTGGCTTATCTGGGTCTTCGTTTATTTATGAACAAAGGAGGATTTTATACCTAATGACCCTTAGATTCCTTTCCAGCTCTCTCATTCTCTGGTCAACACTTCAAAGTTCTCCAATCGCATTGAACCTGATATTTTGAAAATCACGATGATTCCTTTTTTTTAGAACAGTTTTTCTACACTCTGGTTGGAGAAGTGCTTGAAGCAAGATCTCTCAACGGGTAATAAAAGAGAAATGGGGAGGACCTTGGGAGCCATCAGATAATTAAACGAATGAGCCTTTCATAGACTGTGAGTCTGCTATGCATGCTTGGAAAGGAAAAAATGAAAAACAAAGATTAAACTAAGTATTTGACAGGTTCCAACAGTGGAATAAGAATAAGAATTTACTATTGGTTCTATCCCTGTGATGTTCTCATTGTAAGTAATCCCTTCACTGCAAGTGACAACCTTGTCATCTGCACCCTGAGTCCTCCTCATATTCCTTTCTTAGTAACATGTCTATAGAACATACATGTACACACACAAGAATACATACATGTATACATACATGTACACACACAAGAATACATACATATATATATATATATATATATATACATGTACACACACAAGAATACATACATATATATATATACACACACACTGAATATATAATTTAGTTACAACATGAGAGATATTATATACACACATTCTATTATTTGTGTTACATATCTCTGTTTGGGCTGTTAAATTTTAAGAACAACATCCTGCTATTTTTTTTTTAGTTGGAAATAAAAGGTTTGTATGTATGGAATAGACAGTTAGGTCTTAAAGACATTAATTTTTCATATCACATTTTTCTTCCATTCTTGCTTCTAATCTGAATCTTGGCAATCCTTCTTTTTTTGAACCTCTGATAACTAATGGCATTTGTTCCTGTCTGTGTAATCTCTTTGAACCTCATAATCCAGTTGAGAATGCCTGTCTGACATATTGAGCAATAATTAATTCCCTTAATAGCTATTTCCGTGAGCGAGTCTTTCTTTCCCAGACATTCTCTATCAGTCTGGACATGATTCTTTCAGCAGCTGCCTGCCGCTTTCAGGTATTGCTCTTTGTACCTGATTTACTTCTGTTTGCTGTAGCACTCTGTGATTTCTACCTCACTCCTAGCCTTTAGTCCTCTATCCCCAATCCAATGCCTGTCTCTAGTTCAACTGTCCATATTCCTATGCCTTACAGATTTATTTATTTATTTAATTTTTTTTTAGTTGTTAATGGATCTTTTCATTTATTTATTTATTTATGTGGTGCCGAGGATCAAACCCAGGCCTCACACATGCCAGGCAAGTGCTCTGCCATTAAGCCTCACTCCAAACCCCACAGGTTTATTTTAATCAAAATTTTAATATTTCTAAATTTTTTATTTGTAGTAACATTATCTCTACCTAACACTGGAGCAAAGATATATACAGTAATATTTTGGACACAGATGTGTATATTCTGGGAAGAGATATTTCTTCCTATTCTCACTGTAAGGAAAAAATAAGCTTTTTGCCAGTGCCCAAGAACTATCTAAAAGAGAAAACATTTTAAAGACACATAGTTTAGGGCTAGAGAAGGTATAAATGGTGATCCCTTTCATATTCACTGGGAGTTTCATAAGCCACAGCTAGTGTGTGAAGCTAGATTTTGCACAGGAAAGTACTTTTTCCTGAATCCCTTACATGGTATCGTTGGTGTCTGTTTGCAAGGTCCTTGTCATGGTAGAGTATGAATTATTTGGAATCTTGCACCTGCACATGATGGAAACCAAGTCTGAGCTATGTTAAGAAGAGGTGGGCAGGAGAGGTTAAAAAGGAATCTCTTGCTATTAAAAGCCTAGGATTCAGGGACACCTGAAGTTAGGGTCAGCATACTCTCAGGACCTTCTCATTTTGTTAATTATATACATCTATTTTATTCCTCTTTCCCTAAAGACTTGCTTTCTCATTTCCTCATAAATGAAAAATTAATAAACAAGGATAGGTGTTTCCACAAATCAGGCCTTCCAAGAGAGGCTGAGACTCATTTCCAGATCCCAAAGTCCCACATGCAGAATGTTTTTTCCTCCTCTTATGTGAGGTCATCACCTGTAGACTTATCTCTGAGGTAGAGGTCATGGGAAAGGCACATTTGCACTTGAACCCTGGGACCTTTACTCTTTAGGTTTTCTTCCTCCCCTATCTGCACATCCTTTTTAGTCCCTGGTCTCCTCTGCCAAAGCCTCCTCATTTTCCTGGCTCTCCACACTGGAGGGTTTTGCATCTGGATCTCTTTTCTGTCTATACTCCCTTGCCACATAACGTCACCAGTCCTGTGGCTTCAAGTATCACTGAAATGCGGATGTGTGTCACTTTGATGCCTTAGGTCTTTTTCTGAATGACGTACTCGTATATTCAGCTGCACACCCAGGTGTATGACAGGAGGCAGGGAAGAAGAGCATAGACTCTGGAATCTTGCATGTCAACTTGACCAGCCAACTTGAATGATTGGTACAAATTCCTTACCTTCTCTGTGCTTCTTTATCCTCATCGGTACCATGGAGATAATAGAACCTACTCCAAAAGGTTATTGTATGAATTAAATAAATGAATGCATTCAGAACACTTAGCCTAGTGCCTTGCAGATAGGCATTACTATATAAATGTGTACTGTTATTATCTCTAGGCATCTCAAAGGTACCCAAACGTGAACTCAACATATATCTCTCATCTTCTTTATACCTTCAATCTACAGGGGTGATAGATTATTCAATACTTTCTAAGACAATTAGTTCTCCTCTCTTCTTAACCTTCAAATCTCTCCGTTATTTGTCTTGGATTTCCTGTTTCTTATTTCACTGAATAAAACTCCTCCTCCTGCAAGACTTTTTCAACTGAAGCCAGGTCAACTTTTTTTTTTTTCTCAGATAAAAAAATTAGTGGTGTCATAATTTTGCCCTTTAATCTGGTCCATTTTTCTCTGTAAAGGGTGGATCCAGTTGGCTCTACTGAAATCAGTACTTTCCGCCACCTTCAACATCCTGCTCCAAGATGTGTGCAGTCACCTCTGGCTTGGACATCAGTGAGTAGCTGATTTCCCTTGCTTTTCTCCATTCTTTGACCCATTGTGGCCCATTATTGTCTGTTTTCCTTAGTAAAGTGTCACCTCCATGAGAGCAGGGACACTGCCTGGTCTGAAGTAGGTTAAAAAAAAAAAAAGTCAGTTGAGAGACCCCCCTGATCTGTGAGTTTACTTCCAAGTCAGGCTCACGGCTTATCAACTTGAGTACTTCTTGTGAATAATGCACTGTCAGGAAAAGAGCAGGTACTCAAAATATGTTTATTTGCTGAATCCTGGAGTTACAAGGGAACAGTAAAAATAAAAGCGCAAATTCCTCTTCTAACTCATTGCACTGTAGTCATTCTGTTCCCCTCATGGTAGAGGCACCACAAAAAGCCAAAGGGCGCAAATCTCTCTAGAATTCATAAATGACCACTTGTGAAGATCTGTCGATCACAGTGGATAATAAAGGAGCAGGAAGCAGGGGTTCAACTGGGGGGTATGTTGTGCAGAAGCAGAGCTGCCCGGGAGAATGTGTGCAGGGAAATGAAGGCATGAACTCTACCTGGGAGGATATAACAATGTCTCCTGAGACAGGAGAATGGGTCTAGAAGCTTTCAGAGGAGAGGGAGAAATACCTGGGGATCTTCGTGGATGAGCAGCTTGTCTTCCCTCTCTTCGTCGATCTGATCTTACCTTCCTGCTCACTCCACTCTTTTTTTCTTCCTTTCCTTCCTCCTACTCACACTGAGTACTAAAGACTCAGTGTGTGCCAGGCATGGCGGGAAGTGAAGGCAGAAAAATCCTTGCTCCTGTGAAGTTTATGGTACTAGATTTGGGGAGAAGGGAATGCAGCCAACTAAGAAGCACTAATAGAACAGAGTGGTAGAAACTTTGATGTAGTGACACACCGAGGTAGGTAGCCCCAAGGTATTGTTTTCATACATGACGGAACCTCTAAATAAGACTCAGGGGAAAGAGGACAGTTTCCAGAAGATGGCAAGGTTTGATTTCAGTTTTACAAAATGAATAGTTAGCTCCTAACTGAAAGAGAGAGGAGAGAGAGAGAGAGAGAGAGAGAGAGAGAGAGAGAGAGAGAGAGATTTTACATAAAAGGTGATAGCAATGTGGGCTAGGCTGAGGGTGCACCAGGGTGTGTTTGGGGAGTCACAACTGTCCCATGTGTCTGGGGAAGAGATGGCTTGCAAGCGTGATGAAGGGATAGAGGTAAACCTAGATACACAAGTTATAATGTTCATGGAAGCTAAAATGAGAAGTCTGAACTTATTCTGGATGCCTGGGAAAGAAACGCTAAGATTTTAATCATAAAAGTAAAATAGCTAATCTGATTAATGCTGTAGTAAAATAACATTCATAAAGGAAGGGCTGCTCTATTTATTGAAGATTTATTGTGTGCTAGGCAGTGTTTCAAGAACTTCTGATATAGTATTTCATTTAATTCTTCTAAAAAGCCTCTGAAAAATGTACCATGATGTTCATCCCAGAGTTAAGGAAACTGAAACTTTGTAAATTTTCCTATGAGCATATGGTCAGAGTCCACAGACCTCTAACTGAAAATCCCCAGACTCTTCATTACCATTGTCCAAGTTAAGACTAGAATAAAGCTTGAAGAGGGAGAGAGGCACATTAGAGGTAGGGAGATAAGTTAACATGGTGTTTCACTAAAACTGGAGTGGAGTGATAAGAGCGTGAACTGAAATAAATGACGGCGAAGAGGATTTCCAGACAAATGAAGGGGGCAATTTATAAGGTGGCAGCTAAACTAGATACAGAAAAGAAGGTGAAGGAGTGTGCCTAGCATGGCTGAGAGGTGCATGGTCATGGTGACTGGGCTGGAGCTAGGAGGAGACAGAGGAGGATCAGTTGTGGGAGGGTCCAAGTGTGCTCTGTTTAGGGGCCTGAAGGACATGAGAAGTCAGATGCAGAGGACTGGAACCCAATACACAAGGTGTATGCTAACTGAGGTGACGGAGGGTGGCAGGATGGGGCCATGGGAAAAAATTTAGGGTGACACTGTGAAAGTGACTTTCTACAGGGTACTTTCCCACAGAAACAGTGGAAGGATTATGCTTATATAACAATGAAGTTGACAAACCTCAGAGACAGATTATTGACTTCTTGCTAATGATGCTAGCTACATCCTTTCAGCCTTATTCAGGCTTGCAGCCTGCACGAACCATTATCTCTGTAAACATAAAATAGGATTTTAGTTATTTCCATCCTCCCCTTTTCTGATTACCTTCTTTTCTTTCTACCAACTAAATCACAGGAACTTGGAAAGTAGAGGTTCTGATCTGAATTCTCCGCCAATGAACTATTTTTTTTTCTCCACTGAAGTATATTTCTCTTTTCAGTAAGTGAGTCTTAACTCCCCTCGCCACAAAGCTGCCAGAAGATTCTGAGCTGGGTTGGGGCCCGTTGGATGTAGTGCTGAGGAGTTATCAACAATGTCAACTGACTTTCTATTTCCATAATCCTTGATCCTTCCCTCAGAAGCAGGCTGGGTCTTTTATTTTGACTTTAGTTCTTTATGATTAAAAACTAAACAATGTGGTATTTTGAGTATTACAAGATAAGAACCAGAAAACAGCTTACTCCATTCTTACCTAGACTAAGTCAGGGTATAGGTATTTATCATCATGAAGAGGGACCATGGTGAACACTCTCTTTATCTTGTATTCAAAAGTGAAAACTTTAAGTTGGAGGTCCTTGGTTTCAGAAGCATTTGATTCCAGTGGGTGCAGGTAGGGAAGGAAGTGCTCACATTGGGGGAGATGGTTGAGAAGCTTCCTCAGATAATTGTTTTTATCTCAGGGAATAAGGATGCTGATGGATGTCCAGTCCCACATTGAATCTGTCCTTGGGTGACTGCATGTAGGCTCTAACATCTCCTGAGGGTATGTGAGGCACATCACAATGCCAGAGACTTCACTTGCAGGCAGTTAAAAAATGACTGACAACATTTGCTTGTTCTCTGGTGGATTATGCCAAGCCTTCTTGGAATTTATTGGGTAAGCAATACTTAGACCAGCTGGTCACCCCTGGCTGTGTAAAGTTTCAACAATTCTCTGATACCTGATGGTGGAAACTCCATAATAGTTCGAATTTGCCAAATATTGGACTGAAACTTGTAGCCAATCAATCAATAATAGTGCTTTGGAGCCTTAGCCCACTTTGAGACATGTGTGAGTGGCTGAGGTGAATTGTTTATTCTATGTTAGAATTGGTGCCATTGGCTCCTATTTTCCCAAGGCGCCAATGGCACCAACGTCTTTGGTTATTTGCATACATACTTGTACCACCCTTGCTAATTATGAAAAATGACAACTGAAATGTGTGTGATGCCTTCTGTTTATAATTTTCCCTCCACATTTTATCTTATTTGAACTCACAATGAGGTGAAGCAGAAAGTGATTATTACTGCTAATTTAGAGATGGGAGCAAACAATGCTCCGAATACTCTAGTGCTATAACTAAAATCATAAAACCAATAAATAAGAGGCCACAAGGGAATTTGATTTTTGGTCCCCCGTGGCTTTTCTCTGACTGCAGTTGCTCCTGTCCTGGGGTCAGGAATCTTTCAGAGTTTTAGCAGCCAGTGATATTAGTAGTCCTGCAGTTTGGAGTTCCAGGACAGAGAGAAATTGGAGGTTGGTGGAAAATGGGCTTCTTTACATTGGTCAGCCTCGAGGTCAAATGTAATAACTGAAGCCATAAATAGCTTTGCCATTCAGGGTATCTTGGGCCTCAAGGAATCAAAACTTCTTTACCCCTAACTGGGCTTGTATGAAATGTATTCTTAGTTTTCATGGAGCATCTTGTAAAGAGTCTAGAAAATTCTATTGTAATGTAAGACATAGAAAATTATTATTTTTTGCATGTATCACACAAAAGCATGTAAAGGAAGAATGAAAATAAAAATAACTGGAACGATAATCAATCCCAATAATTTTTTTTCTTCTGATTCAAACTTAACACTTTCGTAGGCCAGTCTTCTCAAGGTAAAGGGATTTTTAGAATGAACTAATCTTTTAACAGATGGTTATTAAAAGCAACATGTTGGTTGAGTCAATAATGGTACTACTTCCACATGATAAGTCACTATAGAACTTTTAAATTTGATGGTACTGAAACTATCTAATGAAAAAGAAACATATACAATATATTAGGTTAAAAAAGTATCCTATTAAGCATGTATGGGAATATGTGTGTGTATATACATGTGTAGCAAGAGAAGAAGAGAGAAAAGGGAAGGCAGGAACAGGACTGGGTGGATAGATGCAAAATTTTCATATCAGATGTGGGGTATGCTGGTTGGGTTATTTGGTGGTTTTAAGAATATGAAAAAAATATTGGGACCTCAACAAATGGTTTTGGTGAAACAATATCCACATACAAAGAAATGAAGTTGTACCCTTATCTTACATCATACACAGAAATTAACCCCAAATAGGTCAAAAAACCTATACAAAAGTCCAAGGAGTATAAAACTCTTAAAATAAAACACAGAGGAGACTGGGGGTATAGCTCCGTGGTACAAAACTGACCTAGTATGCTTGAGGCCCTGGAGGCATGATCTCCAGTACTGCAATAAACAAACCAAAGGACACAGAGAAAGAAAAGAAAACCAAGAGAAGAAGCTTGATGGCATTGTATTTTGGCTATGATCACAAAGCATAGGCAACAAAAATATAGATAGAAAAATTGGACTGCAGCAATAATGTTTAAAAAATCGTGTTTCAAAAAATACAATCAACATACTGAAAAGGCACCCTATAGGAAAATATTTGCAAATGTATCTAATAAGTGGTTAATGTTCAGAACCTAGAAGAACTACAACTCAGCAACAACATTCCAAATAGCTCAATTGAAAGAAAAGATATACAAATGACCAACCAGTATATGGAGATATATTTAACATTACTGATATTTAGGGAAGGGAAAATCAAAGGAGGTATCATCTCACACCTATTAGAATGGCTACTATCAAACAAAAACAAAAAACCCAAACGGGAAATAATATGTTAATAATGTTATGCACCATCAGTGGGACTGTAAAATGTTACAGTCACTATGGAAATCAGTATGTCAGTTCCTCAAAATATTAAAAGTAGAGACACCATATGATCCAATGATTTTACTGCTAGGCATATATCAAAATAATTGAAAGCAGAGTCTTAAGAAGATTTTTCACCCATCTTCATAGCTTCATCATGTACAATAGTCCTCAAATGGAAGCAACCCAAGTGTCCATTGACAGACAAATGGACAAAAACTTAGTATATACATACAAGAAAATGTTATTTAGCCTTGAAAAGGAAGGGAATTCTTGCACATGCTATGACATGCCTGAACCACGAGAACATTAGGCTGTGTGAAACATGCCAGTGAAGAAAGACAAAATACGTATGATCCACTTACATGTGGTAATAAAATTCATAAAGACAGAAAGTTGAATGGTGGCTTCTGGGAGTTGGAGGGGAATAAAATGGGAGTTGGTTAGTGGGTATGGAGTTTCTGTTTTTCAGGATGAAAAGGTTCTGGAAATTGGTTGTACAATGTAAAAATACTTAAAACTAATGTACTATATACTTAAACATGGCTAAGATGTTCACTTTTATGTTATGTACCTCATCCCAATAAAAATCTGAAAGAAGGGGCGGGAAGAAGAAAGTGGATTAGGCAGGGGAACTACCTGATGCGGAATGGACTATCTCAACTAAGCAATGGAGCTTCAGGGGCAGATTGCCCATTAGAGGCAGCTACATGGGGCAGAAATGGCTGGACCTCTGTGTACTTCAGCTTCTCATCACCTTCTTGAATTTGCTACCACGGCCTTACTCAGTCATCAGCTGGGATCCGTTCTGTATGAGCAGTACCTTGAAAGCTGAGACAGATGCCAAAGGAGTTAACAGCTGGAGCCTGTCAGGCACAGTTCTTGCAGCTGGGCAGCAAGTGCTTCTTCTTTCACAGCAAATCTGTGATAAATCTTCCTATCGGTTATATGAGAATAAGGGTGAGTCTTCCTTTCTTTTAGTTTACATTTGTGTGTATTTCATATTTTCAGGAATGAATCAGAAAAGAAGTTAAAAGTTGTTATTATACATGGCAACCAGTAATCTTAATTGCTGAGCAATTGGTCACTTATTAAATACCTATTTCAGATTTTTAAAAAGATTGCAGACTTCTGCCAAGGAAACACCTGACATTAAAATAAACCAAGGACTTATTAATCCTTCTGTGAAACTGAAAATAACAAAAGATATCAACTGCAGTCTCTGCTGCCATTGTGTTTGATACCCAGAAAAGCCCGGGACCAGACGGATTCACAGCGAAGTTCTACAAGACCTACAAAAAATAATTGATACCAATACTCCTCAAATTATTCCATAAAATAGAAAAGGAAGGAACCCTTCCAAATTCATTCTATGAAGCCAGTATCATCCTGATACCAAAACCAGGCAGAGACACATCAAGGGAAGAAAATTTCAGACTAATATCCCTGATGAACATTGATGCAAAAATTCTCAATAAAATTCTGTCAAATCACATACAAAAACATATTAAAAAACAGTCACCAAGATCAAGTGGGGTTCATTCCAGGGATGCAAGGCTGGCATATGAATTGGATTTCAACTTTAGATATTGCCTTCTCATTATTCTTTATCTCTGCCAGGGTATAAAAGACATGAATCATTGCAAAGATATTAAACACAAAACACCAACCTTGGAATCATTTGATCATCTGTTGAAACAATTTAATTTTCACTGTTTAAGACAGTGGTGAATATTTTCAAATCAGGCCAGAGTAGAAGCAGAAAGTTAGGTATCATTTTCCAACAATGATAATAAAAATTGTCAGATCCTCACATGAAAAAGACCATCTAAGAACCAGATACAAGTGAAATCATCAGAGTGATGGGTTTTTAACTTTAAATTATTTATGGGTTATGTACCTGGATCCTGGGTAGGTTCATGTCAAGAGGGCTTCATTCACAAAAGAATAAATAGTTTCCCAATTTCAATGAGGGAAAGATGAACTAAAGGAACAAGAAAATTATAGAGTGAATTACAGACCCAAAGTCTGAATGAGATGCAGGGCTATAGGCTTTTCTACAACACTCAGGAATAACTGCACTGAGATATTGGGAAATCATCCATGCAAAATTGCTTGAGTAAAAAATTACTTTCTCCTACAAATTCACAAAACAGAGGATCAATAAACTGCCAAGAGATAGAAAACACTGAGTAATCACATGTATCAAACTGAAGCTGATACTACTGAACACTTCTCAGACCTGGCTTTATGTCTAATTAAACAACTGAAATGATTTATGGACTATAACATGTACTTTAAAAGTAGAGTTTGAAGGGCATGTCTGTCTTTTTGAGACTTTGCCTGTTCAAATAGAAATCTTGAGTCTCCAATGGTGAGAGTCAATAAAATATCTAGATAAGACTTACCAGAGTTTGGACAAGAGTAAACTGATCAGACTCATTTACTAGAGCTTGCAAAATCCTCAAGCTTTCTTAATCTTGTAGGGGCTTGAGAGAGGTTATTGGTGTGTCTGGTTTTTTGTTTTTTTACGAATTCAAAAAATGTTTATTGCATGCTGACTACTTGCAACTAGGTACTATTTTAAGTATTTGTGGTGTAGCTGAGAATAAAACCAAGCAAAAATTCCTGTCCCTGGGAATTCTTTTTTCCAATAGGATAGACAGCCAATAAACCATACAAATTAATGAGTAAGTGGGTGAGTACTTACTCATTAATTTGTATGGTTTATTTGAAGCATAGTGAGTACCGTGAACTAGAATAGAGTAGGAAAGATATATGGGGAAAAGGGAGAGAGGAGAAGTGAAATTTCTAGTTGGTGAAAAGAAAGGGTCTCAATGAGAAGATGACATTGAAACAAAAACTTGTAAGAGGCAGAGAGTATGGGATGTACTAGAAAAGGAGTACATTACATGGGCAGAGGAAACAGCCAATGTGAAGACCCAGCATCACCAAGAGTGACATTTTCAAGTTAAATTTTTTGAAAAGTTGAAAAAAATGATTATTTATGAAGTTGTGGGTAGGTTGTAGGGAAAGACAGGGGCTTTGTGATATTCAGGAGACTGGGTCTATGAAGCACTATGTCATCACAAAATCTGAGTGAGTGACAGGTGGATGGTTTCGGGGACTTGGAGTCATAGACAGCTGTGTTGAGAGGAGCCATGACCTTGGGTGGAGGGGTGCAGCACCTGCACAAACACTTCAGGAAACAAGCACTGGAGTAAAGACCTCAACCTCCCTCCCATCCCTCCTCAGTCCTGCTGGGCTCCCCACTGTCTGAAATCACCTTGAAGGAGAAGGCCATGGAGACCATTGCAGTGCATCTTGGAGTTAACCTTTCCAGGACACAGCATTGCTGAGAAGGGTGGAGAGCTTACCTGGAGTGACGATCAGAAGATGTCTGGCACAAGCTTTGATGTGAAGAGCAGCATCAAGGATCTCACTGTGATTATGGAGGAGTCATGGAGTAGAGTCCCAGGAGATGAGGTCAGCTAAAAAGCAGACTACAAGCTCTATCAAGTCCTTGGCTCTTACCCTGAACATGAATCTATTGGAGAGTTGTGTGTGAGAAGGGGATATGAGCTGATGTACCTTACCAGTATCTCCCTGGCTGTCAAGTAAGAATAGACTGAAATGGGGCAAGCATGGGATTGTGAGGCCAGTGAGAGTGGTCTTGATTCCCTTGACTGGAATGAGGTACAAGGGAAAGAGAGAAATCAGAGAACTGAAGATGACCCCATGTGGGAAGGACAGAGCTGATTAGGAGTGACGATCAGAAGATGTCTGACACAAACTTTGATGTGAAGAGCAGCATCAAAGATCTCACTGTGATTATGGAGGAGTCATTGAGTAGAGTATCAGGAGATGCCATTGACTGATTTAGGAAGACTGGAGAAGGAGCACTTTTTTTTTTTTTTTTTTTTTTTTGGTGCCGGGGATAGAACCCAGGGGCATGTGCATGCAAGGCAAGCAAGCTACCAACTGAGCTATATGCCCAACCCAGGAGCATAAGTTTTGAGAAATGCGTAGCAATCAGTTTTGGATTTATTGAGTTTGAAGCCTATCTTAGGACCTGACAGCTGGCTTTATGAGTTTTGACTTTAGGAGGAAGATAATAGTAAATTATTATAATTATTTGTTGCCTCAGCATCCATTTTGAATGTGAGCTGGACTTTCTTATGCCAGAAGCAGGGCCTAGCCACCCTTCACAAATATTCCATTCTCCACTTCCTCTTCATTCCTCAACATGCAGATATCACTCTTATACAACTACCTCCTGATGACCATCTCTCTATGGGACATCTAGATACAACCTTTTTGACTTACTCCACCTACTCCACACCTATCTACTGGCTGCAGAAATAAGTGACCACCTCTCAGTGACAGCTTGATCCCAGGCAACTCATTCTGTTTGCTATGAAGCCCCACACTGGAACTCCCCATGGGAAGCCTAGTTGGGTAATTCCTTGGGCCACAATAATGGCTTTGGTCCAAAGGCCCTTCTGTCTCTCTTGTTCCCTACCCATTGATTGAATTTGCCTGTCCTAGATGGCTCACCACTTCCCACTGGCCCTGCCATCTAGGACAGGAACACTCAATCAATAGGTAGGGAGCAAGAGAGACAGAAGGGCCTTTGGACCAAAGCCTTTATTGTATCTAGATGTCCCATACAGAGATGTCCCAGAGTGTTTTATTCTAGAGTCTGGGGAGGATCTGATAATATACATTTTGTTTTTATTGGTGCATTATAATTAAACGTACAAGTTGGATCATTGAAAAATGCTCATAAATGCACATAACATAATTTGTTTGATTTCATTCCATAGTACCTCTTCTTTCTCTCCCATCTTTCCCTCCTACCAGCTACCCACATCCTCTTCCTCTACTCTCCTGGTCTCCCTAGCATTTTCATGAGATTTCATTTTTATTACTTTTTCCAGCTTGCACATAAGAGAGAAAACATATGACCCTTGACTGTCTGAGTCGGGATGATTTCAGTTAGCATGATGTTCTCCATTTCCATTCATTAACCCACAAATGACACAATTTTGTTCTTCTTTATGGTTGAATAAAACTCTATTGTGTTTATGTACCATATTTTTTTTTACCCATTCATCTGTAGATAGACACCTAGGTTGGTTATATTACTTAGCTATTTGTCATTTATGCTGCTATAAATATTGGTATGTATGAATCACTATAGTGTGCTGACTTTACTTCTTTTGGATTACAGACTGTTACAGCTGGGTCATAGGTGATTTCATTCTTAGTCTTTCAAGGAAGTTTTATACTGATTTTCCAGTGGTCGCACTAATTTGCAGCTCTACCAGCAATGTGTGACAACTTAAAGTGAATTAAACACCTAGGAAGTAGACTTAAAACCTTGCAATTGCTAGAAGAAAACAGTCAATACTCCAACATAAAAGTACAGGGGTTGACTTCCTTAGGAAGTCTTTTAAATTTCAGGAAATAAAATGATAATATAATGTGCATTTTATTATAGAAACATTTAGTTGCATAGATAAAAATTCAGACAGGAAGAGAGATGACTTTGTCCAGGGTTCAAGTTTTGCTAAAAGAGTGGAATGAAGTGAGGATAGAACAAGGGATTGGGGATGCTTTCAAGGAAAGATTTAAGACTGAAATGGAATTTAAATTTGATAAAGAGGAAAGCAGGAGGCTAGAAAACTGAGGGACAGTGAAAAAGGGGCAAGTTTGAGTGAAGGCTCAAGAAATGAGATAGCATCAGATTAAAGCGCTTCTGCACAGCAAACGATTCAGATCATGAAGGGAGAGCTTACAGAATCAGAGAAAATTCTGCCATCTACTCTTCTGACTGAATATACAAAGAACTCAAGAAACTTTATACCAAAGAACCAAAAAGCCTAATCAACAAAAGGGCAAATGAACTAGACAGATGTTTCTTAAAAGAAGGAATGCAAAGGATCAAAAATCTATGAAAAAATGATCAACATCTTTAGCAATCAGGGAAATGCAAATCAAAATGACAATAAGACTTTATCTCACTCAGTTTAGAGTGCAATCATCAGGAACAAATAATAAATGTTGGTGGGATGCAAGGAGAAAGAGAATTTGCATTCTTAATATCCTAGATGATGCTGATGCTGATGGTCTTGGGACTGTACTTTTAAGTATCATGGATGTTTAGTAATAGGAGGAAAGTTGTTGTATATGGGATCCATGGTGGTAGAGGAGTTAATGTAGTGGTGGTGGGAACTCAAGGAAGTTGCCTCCTGATTTGATTGTTTAAATATTTTCAGTGAAGGCAAAAGAAAGATCATAATTTGGGAATTAAGGGTGGGAAGCTGTTGAAGACTTGAGGAGAAAAGAGAAAGTGCCTTATAATCATTTAATAAATGAAAACATGTGTAATTGAGACTAAAAAATATAACGTACATTTTGGGTAGCAATAAGGACCCACTAGAGGTTAAAAGTCATGAATTTAAAATGAATGCAACCAGCATGTCTGTGCATTTTATCATAGCAACATTTCGTTGCATAGATGAAAGTTTAGACAGGTGGAGAGATGAATTTGTCCAGGTTCAAGTTTTGCTAAGAATGGTATGAAATGAGTTCAGAATGAGGGAAGGATTTAAGATCGAAGTGGAATTTAAATTTGATAAGGAGGAAAAGCAAGAGGCTAGAAGACTGAGGGGCAGTGGAAAGGGGAAAAGTTTGAGGGAAGGTTTTATTATGGCAGCAGCATTGTTGAATGTTAGAGAATAGAAATCCTAAAATTAAAATGAAGAAGGGTTTGCATTTAATTAGTATAACAAGGTATGGTTTATGACCATGGGAGCTTGTGGTTGATGGAGATGTTGAGATCAAGACTACAGGTAAGAGGAGTTAATGAGCCCAGAGTCCAGGATGTTGAAATCATCATTTATATGAGTAGTGAAATTACTAAAATTGAAGTTAAAAGTTGTTTTTGGAAAGAGAGTGACAATAAGTTGAGGGTTGAGGTTTTTGAAAATTGAGACATTAAAAACCTGGGTTTTTAGGCAGGATCTAGGGAGAATGGGCTGAGTGGCAACGAGTGAACTTTCCAACATCCCTTTAAAAGAACCACAGAGGAGTAGGAGCAGCATGCCCTTGGTGGGGGTGGGGTGGGGGGATACCCAGGCTTGAGTTAGACAGAGAGCCAATACAGTCCAGAGCAGAGGCTGATGTGCTTGACTGTTACTAACATGTGAGAGGGCACCATGGAAGAGCTGCCAGTTGGGGAGGGATTGGAATGGAGGCCAACCAGGGATACAGAATGTTATGAGGATTGGAATGCGAGACTGTTCAGCTGGGAATCTGAATTTCTTGGGGAAACTGATTTCAGTGGTGGCAGTGGCCATCATTCAATGACTCCTGGTGGCCTAAAGACAGCAAGTGATGTTGAGCCTGTGCATGTTGAGAACTGAAGAGGAGTAGGGGGCTTGGGACCACTGTCTACCTTCTGGGTAGGGCATAAAGGCTCAGGTGAGGTAGTCTTCTTCTGAGAGCTTGAGGCTCTCTCTGTTCTCCTATAGATATGATCTTAAATGTACAGAGAAATAATTTCTGACCCAGAGTGCACCAACAAAATTATTTTAATTCTAGGAAATGATTTTGGAAACGGAGACAGACTGTGAAAAGACTCAATCACAGAGGGAATGATGCAGCATTTTAGAAAGGACTCACTATTTCTGCTGTATGAAGCACAATGAGAGTCAATGGTGGGGCATTCCTGTTGATCTACCTAGCTCATAATTGGCTAATTTATTTTATTTATTTATTATTTTATTTATTTATTATTTAATTAATTTATTTATTTATGTATTCTATTTTTGAAGTGGCTTATTATCCAACTGCCCATATAGTTGCTTTGGCTTTGCACTAAACTGTGAATAGGGCCATCAAAATGTCTTTCAGACCCTCGATCTATAGGTAACCTCAGATATATACCTTTAAACCTTAACTTCTGTGGCACACAATGGAATCCAACAGTGTCTGTTGCCTGTTTCTGGTGGGCACAGTAATTGGTTAGGCTCTCTGGGAGATACAGGAAAACTCTTAGGATGCTTGGTAGCTTAAGCAAAATGAAATGTTGCTTTGCATTTCTCAGCATATATTTTTTCTTGCTGAACATTTCCAGATAGTATCAATAGTGCATTCTGAGCTTAAATTTATTTTATCATGGCCATTATTAAAATTTATAGTTTAAGAAAAGGCCTGTTCATTTAGAAATTTCCACCTATGAACATTGCATTGATTATAGGGCAGAACCAATTTTATAGTTGTGACTGAGAAAATCGAGAATATATAAACAAGCAGCACTTCCAGCTACTGCCGTATATCTCTGTTCTTTACAGCAAAACTCCTGGAAAATGATTTTATAGTTGATGTCTGCATTACCATTCATTTCGCTCTCACTGCACTTGCTCAGCTGTGCGTTTCCCTACGTGGAATATGAACCTGGGTAATGCTCTCTGGTTGTCCATTTTTAGCTTCCATCTTCATGTTCATATAATTAATATTTAGCCATTGTCTTGTTCTCTCAACACGCTAGACACAGTTGCTAATTTTTTCCGTCTTGAACTATTCCTTCTTTTGTCCTCTGGGATCCCACATCCTTCAGGTTTTCCTATTTCTCCACTGGCCATTTTTTTTTAAATCACACTCCTTTGCTGCCCCTCCTCCTTTTTTAGATCTGTGAAATATTGTTAAAAGACCAGGCTTCTATCTTAATTTTTAAGGGAAGGGCCATGTTGTTTTGCATAATGGCCATACTAATTTACAGTCCCACCAGAGTGCACCAGTGTTCTGTGCTGTCCACATCCTCGCCAGCTCTTGTTATATTCTATCTTTTTGATGGTGGTCATTATAACTGGGGCAAGGTGATATACCTCACTACGGTTTCGATTTGCATTTCCCTGATGACTAGTGATGCTGAGCACCTTTTCATATACCTGTCGGTCATTTGTATGTTTTTGGAGAAATGTCAATTCAGATCTTCTTCCCAGTAGTTAATTACACAGTAGAAAATAGCATGGTGGTTACTCGGGGAAGGGAGATGGGCAGATATTGGTCAAAGAATACCTAATTAAAATTTGATAGGAGGAATAAATTTCAGGAGCTCTCTTGTACAACAAGGTATCTGTAGTTAACGATGATGTATTGTGTTCTTGAAAAGTATAATGAAAGTGAATGTTGAGTACTCTCATCACAAAAATGATAACTCTATGAGGTAATGCATTTGTTAATTCGCTTGAGTTAACTATTGCACAAAACCACCGAATCATGGCAGTTCAAGGCATCATGCTGTACATGATAAAAAACATTAAATGTTGTCAGTTTAAAAAATATTTAATGAAAAAGAGACAAAAAAAGAGAAATTTAAAAGGCCAGGCCTTATTTTCTGGTCTTCTCTTCTAACCCACATTCATCCGATAGGTGCTCTCATCTAGTCCTGTGACTTTGAAATTATCCATACGGTGTGTGCTATGGTTTTTGTCTCCCCGGGGCCTACTGTGATTGAAGGCTTGGTCTACAGGGAGGTGACACTGGGAAGTGCTTTAAGAGGTGGGGACTTGTGGGAGGTTTTTAGGTTACTGGGGACATATTCTCAGAACGGATTGTGGGAGCCCTGTCTCTCTCTGAGTTATGGTGGTGCAATCTATTCTACACACAGACGCCTCCTCTGTCATGGGATGCAGAAAAGAGAGGAGGCCTTCACCAGAGCTGAGTGGATGAGGCACCATGTTATAGAACCTTCAAAACTGTGAGTTTAGTAAACCCATTACACCTCAGCTGCCTCACGCATTTCATTGTGGAAATACAAAGCGGAGAATACGTGATGTTTCCAGAATCTATTTCTATCTCAACCTCTCCCTGAACTCTAGACTCAAGTCCTCTTGGGCATCTCCCATTCACAGTGAGTGCCTCAGACTTAGCAGGCCCGTTCACTGGACACTGGTTTCTTCCTCTCATTCTCCCCATTTCAGTACCAGGTTGCTCAGCTCCAACCTTGAGAGTTCTGGTTCTTTTCCTTATCCTCAGGATTCACGAATAAATCTTTTGACTGTACTTCTGAAATATGTCCAAAGTCCAGGCACTTCTGAGCACCTCGTCATCACCACCCTTGTCAAAGCCATCACCCTGGACTACCACCAAGAACCTTATAACTTGTCTTCCACTCTTGTTCTCCTGGAGTCTAATTTACATACAGAAAACAAAGTGACCTTTTAGAAATGCCAATCAGATTATGTCCCTTCGTATCTCAGAAACTTCCAAAAGACTTTCTGTCCCATTTGCTCTAAAATATTAGAGAAAGCCCTTTATTTCTAATTCATTTTCTGTCATGCACTCCCTGTCTTAGGCATCCCATCACACGGTTCTCCTTCCTGCTCATCAAGCTTACTAAGTGTTATGTTCCTACCTGGATCTTTGCCCTCATTGTACCCTGCCGTTGCAATGCTTTCCCTCCACATGTACACAGGCTCATTTTTAAATTTTAACCAGGTCTTTGTGCAAATGTTTTCTACTTGAAGAAGACTTCCTAGAATATCTAATTTAAGTAGAAATTCTCCATTCCTCATTATTTATTCTCTTTCTATCACACTTCACTCTTCTTTATTGACTGACATTATATTACCTATTTATTTATTTTTGTTTCTTCCAATACAATGCAAGCTTCTGGGGGGTCAGTGATTTTATTTTGTTTCTCTGTTGTATATGGGGCATCTACAAAACCTGGAACTTAGGAAAATCACATGAAATTATTTCCAGGGAGGTGAGTCAAATTTGAATCACCTTGCAAGGAGAGTATTTACAATGGTAAATGTTTGATAGTTGGCTTCGAGTTGTTATTTTGTTTGAAGAATTATTACGATCTAAATGAATGTTTCTGATAAGGAAACAGAAAGAAAAATTAAAGCACTTTTATATTTTAAATCTTATGGTGGTGAGCCAGGCCTAGAATAAATACTTAAGAAAATTTTATTTAATAAATGAGTTAAATAAAGAACTGAGTACAAGTATGTGTGTGTGTGCACGCACATGTGTATACACACACACACACACACACACACACACACATGCCGCAGTCTGACTGGGCACAAAATCACGAGCCACTCACAGCCTTGTAGATTCAAACAGCAACTCTTTATTCCTGAACTCTCACCAGCACTCTACATGCACCTTCTGGGGAAAATCCACACCTTTACCGGGCTCTGCATCCCAAATACTCTCTGAATCCCGCCAGAACTCAAGGAGCAGGCGCCTGAGGCAGCAGGATATGCCCTATTCCCAGCAGTATCCACCTTAAACCTGGAACAGCCCTATTCCCAGCAGGATCCACACCCTAAACCTAGAACCACCCTGATCCGCCCTGGTCCTTGAGCAGGGTCACCTTTCTCAAACATTCATGCAATGTCACTGCAAATGACCTGGGTCCAAGGCAAGCCCATTTCCACAATGGAGAGTCCTCCCTCTAAGCAACATGGGGTAGGCTGACAAGGAAATTGCCATGCATCATTCCTACTTGGCTATGGCTCTCAGCACACACACACAAAGAAAAGACACTTCAAACAATATCTTTCTTGCAAGGATGATGCCTCTAATGTGATGTACTATTAAATGGGAAAAATAAAATTCATTGCACTTTGACTACTAGAAAGATGTGACATTCATTTACTAGGACTTCTCAAGTCTTTAAAGGCAAGGAACTTTTTGTAATTGAAAACAAAACTCAAGTGTATTTTAATTAACCAAAGATATGACCTCTTATAAATATATATAAAGTGTACTTTAAGAAACGTTTAAGACAAAAATTATCTGTATTTCAAATTTTCACATATCAACAGCACATAACAGAAATTTCTTGAAAAGTTACATATGCAAATGATTTCTAAACATAAGTGGTATGCTTAATTCAGTTGTGAAGTACTGTATTCTTCCACGTTTGCATTTTCATTCTATAAAGAAATTAGGGGAGGCATTGCGTAACATAAAATTCTGTTCTCCCTTTCTGTCGTGACAGGGTTCAACTCCCCTTTTTCCTCTGCATTTAATACACAACCTAACACCAGGAATTGAGAATGGACAGAAGAGGGGCTTGGAAGGGCTTGGTTCCAAGTTGTTGGGAATTGTCACATCTAGCTCACATTTTAATCCCTAAACATTTGTTCTTCAGCAAAGCACCCAATCTCTCTCTGGCTTCAAAAAGAGGATGTCATTTGACGTTTAAAATGGCCTTTTGCTCTGTAACTTGTTGGATTCCTGAGGTCCCAAGCCATTCATTCCAGAGAGATTTCCTCTCCAATATTGCACTTGACTGATAAGGTTGACGTGGCTTAAAATGATGTGGAATTCTAGATTTCAACTGGTATTTTCATTACCTCTTTGCATGACATTACCATAACTGTATTACTATGTGATTTTTGTTGTTGTTGTTGTTGTTATTGTAGTTGCTTTTTGTGGCGCTGGGAGTGGAAGTCAGTGATGTGTGTGCTAGGCAAGCCCTCTACCACTGAGTCACATTCCCAGCCCTATTTTCTTATGTTACCAAAAGAAAAAATAATGTCTATTTTTAACAGGAAATCACCCGGATTAGGTAAGATATAAGCAACACTCAAAAAGAGTTGATTACTTTCAAGTATAAGACTGTGTGGGACAATATTTTTTGTTATTGTTGAGTTTGAAATGAGTTTAATATAGTTAGGAAGAATTCAGTACAAAATAGAGTTTTAATATGCTCATAGAGGAACATATTAAGTTTTATCTTACACTAATATTCATTTTATAGATATCCAACTTTTCTAAAATTTACTTTATTAAAGCATGGTTTATATATAATATAATACACACATTTAAAATAGATGTTATATGGGTTCTGACAAGTGTATAATCGTATACTGTGGGTTCAATTACATGCCCCTCAAAAAGAGAGATTGGAATTCTAACTTCCAATATCTCAGAATGTGACCTCATTTGGAGAAAAGGCCTTTCTAGAGATAATCAAGTTAAAATGAGATCATTAGGGTGCTCCCTGACCCAATATAATTGGTAACCTTGTAAAAAGGGGAAGTTTGGGCCTAGAGACAGACATGGACAGGTGCCATGGAAGACTAGATTGATTTGCTTCCACGAGCTGAACAGCTACCAGCAGCTGGGAGGGCGGGGCATCAGATCTTTCTCTGAGGCCTTCGGAGGAAGAATGGGCAATGCCAACGAATTGGTCTTGGACTTCCATCCTCCAGAGCCATGACACAGTAAATTGCTGTTGTTTAGGCCCCTCCATTTGTGGCACTTTGTGATAGCAGCCTTAGGAAACTGGTATCTATGTAACTCTACTCTCTATGATATAGACTATTTCCATCACCTGGAAAATTCCCTTTTATCTCCTTATTCCAAGCAAATACAATCTGATTTCTATATCTACAGATTAGTTTTGACTATTCTCAAACTTTGCATAAATAGGAACCCATAGCATGTTCTCTTTTTTGGTCTGGTTTCTTTCACTCAATATACTAATTTTGAGATTCTTCCTTATTCTCGAGTAGGTCAGATAGTGTTTTTTGGCTTTCCTTTCCCCAAGTTGTTGCAGTGATTGATTGTACGTATGTTTGTCAACTTGTGCATTCTCTATTCCATTTTCCTGATTATTTTGAAGCACTATTTTAAATATTCTGGTAGTCCAAATATAACTTGAGAATAAATAATTAGTATGATATTCAAAATACATTATTACTGAAAATCAACTTCAGACTTAAAAGAAAGAAAATTTATCCAGTGAGCCAGTAAGCCATAACAAATTTGATATATCTCAATGCAGAGAGGGCAAATGATGTCTTCCAAGGGGTCATTCAATAGTGCCATTTTGCCTATTGTTCGAATTGAAATACTTGAAAAAATTGACATGTACTCCAATTCTGGAATAATGCCTTATTTTGCTTCATATTTCCCTATTCCTGTTATTTTTCCCAAATCACTCTACACAATGAGTTCTGTAATCCCTCCAGGCTGAAAGTGAGGCATCAAATATTTATGACAGGTTAAGCATGTAGCCCAGTGGGAGAGCACTTGTCTGGCATGCATAAGGCCCCAGGTTTGATACACACACACACACACACACACACACACACACACAATGTACGCTCACAGGACTTATCTTTAGCTCTCATCCTCCTTCCATGAAGATAATAATGGATCTTTTTTTTTAAAAAAAATAATTGATTTTTAAAAATTAAATGATAGTGGAATGCATTACAATTCATATTACACACTTAGAGCACAATTTTTCATATCTCTGTTTTTATATAAAGTGTGTTCACACCAATTCATGTCTTCATACATGTACTTTGAATAAAGATGCCCATCACATTCCACCATCATTGCTAACCTCCTGCCTACTCCCTTCCCCTCCCACCCCTCTGCTCTATCTAGAATTTGTCTATTCCTCCCATGCTCCCCCTCCCTACCCCACTATGAGTCAGTCACCTTATATCAGAGAAAACATTTGGCATTTGATTTTTTGGGATTGGCTAACTTCACTTAGCATTATCTTCTCCAACTCCATCCATTTACCTACAAATGCCATGATTTTATTCTCTTTTATTGCTGAGTAATATTCCATTATGTATAAAAACCACATTTTAAAAATCCATTCATCTTCTGAAGGGTATCTATGTTGGTTCCACAGTTTAGCTATTGTGAATTATGCTGCTATAACCACTGATGTGGCTATGTTCCTGTAGTATGCTGTTTTTAAGTCCTTTGGGTATAGACAGAGGAGAGGGATAGCTGGGTCAAATGGTCATTCCATTCCCAGATTTCCAAGGAATCTCCATACTGATTTCCATATTGGCTGCGTGAATTTGCAGTTCTACTAGCAGTGTGTGAGTGTACCTTTTCCCCACATCCTCCCCAACACTTATTGTTGTTCGTCTACCCCTCACACATCAGATAGAGCACTAATCTCTAGGGTATATAAAGAACTCAAAAAGCTAAGCACCAAAAAAAAAAAAAATAACCCAAACAATAAATGGGCCAGGGACCTGAACAGACACTTCTCAGAAGAGGATATACAATCAATCAACAAATATATGAAAAAATGTTCATAATCTCTAGCAATTAGAGAAATGCAAATCAAAACTACTCTAAGATATCATCTCACTCCAGTCAGAATGGCAGCTGTTATGAAGACAAATAATGACTCTTATATTCAAAAATTGCTATACAAATTCTTTAATAGGTGGCACCAGACCTTAGATATACTATGTGCTAATTTTTGTGTTTGGGAACACATTGTGCCCATTACAATTATGAAATTCTTCAACCTGTCCCTTAAACATACATACGCTAGTGATTTTTTCCTGTGCTATTTTAATTCATTTGGAATATTTTTTCCTCTGCTACCTATAGGTCTGTGCATGGATTTCCATTTCTTCTATAAAGCACTCCTTAGTAGTCCCCTCTGATAGTGACTATTCACATGGTCCACTGTACTAACCACTAGAAGCATAATGAGCACTCTAAATGTCTGTTGAGAGAGCATCATATTAGTATATTGTAATTTAGATTTGATATTTTTCTTCTGAACTTTAAGTTCCACAAGGACAATGCTAATTTCATATATAGTAGAAGAATTTTTTATGTGAATAGATGAACTTCAGAGTTCCAGCTACATGATCATTTTAAAATGATTTTCTAATGAGCTTTCATTTGAGAAAATCATGCACTGGTAAAATTTCCAAAGATCTATCCTGATTAGAGGGAAGAATGCTTATTATGTATAAGTGTGGATGTGATTTTCTTGGGATTGGAGGTAAGGCTGTACAGATTTTATGTCTATAAAACAGGGAGCCATTAGAGGGAGGTTTAATGCAGGACAGGGTGAATGAAAGCCTAAAAGAAGGAAGAAGTTGTAAAAATATTGTAAAAGTTTCGAGTATGAGGATTTAAATTAGAAAAGAAAAAAAAAAACAATAAGAAAGAGGAAGGCCAGAATGGAGACATTCAAGAGAGAGGTTTGGTGACCAGTTAGATAAAGGGATTTGGGAAGAAAGAGCTCCAAGACAACTTAGGGTTTAAAATTAGAATATTAATATTTCCAACTCGCCAGTTCTCCACCTCACTTTCCCCTCTCTCCTTTCCTTTCTGTAAGTGTAAAGAAGGTCATAGAACCAGAACAGTGGCTTCATGGTTTATCTTCATTTGTGGGAACTTAAAAAAAATGATACACACTGTCACTGCATTGGGTAGACATTTAAAATTAAGGTATATTTTAATAATGTTTCAATGTATAAGCAAGTGATTTTAATTCCTATACATAAGCACAAGAAGATACTTGGTGAAAAACCAGGTCTCTGAGACTATTATGGAGGAGGACAAAGTAAAATGTACCAGGTGGAAGGGGGATATGACAAGGGGGAGGGCCACTGGGAATGTTTTTGTGCAATCAAGCTGAACATACTCATATTCTGTTAACAAGTGCTGTGCAGACATTATCTAACCATTGCTCTTAATAAGTAGCATTTATGATGAGTCTGATGTTCCAAAATCCCTATTGGTTTCTCTATACTTCATTGCATTTTGGTAGGATTGCAAAGATGTTTAGTTTTGAAGAAACACATTTCCTGTTTGTTTACATAAAAAAATAAAGAGATTTGGAATTTTTTAAAATGTTCACAAAGAAGAGAGAATACACAGTATTTGTCTTTCTGTACCTGGCTTATTTCACACAATGTAATATCCGCCAGTTTCATCCATTTTGATGCAAATAACAGGTTTTAATTTTTATTGACAACTAAATAATATTCCATTATGTTCACCACATTTTCTAGTGCTCACTGTATGCATATGCTGAAATATCACTCAGAACCCTACTAACATGTAAAATTAATATATGTTAACAAAACCCAAAATAAATAGGGAAGAAATAAAATAAAATAGAAATACGATAGACATCAAAATATTACTCATACTATCTTTATATAATCATAATTATAATTTACCTTGTAGCACTGTATCATCTTTACATTTCACTTTTTTATTTGATGCTTATAATAAAAAGGCAACATTATTACATTAATTTTATAGATAAAAATTGAGCTTTCAACATTTAGGCAATGTCAAAGATTTTTATAATTTACGAACAGCACTTTTTCATCTTAATTCTTTGTTTAGAGTTCCTTATTCCGTGTGTGTGTGTGTGTGTGTGTGTGTGTGTGTGTTTGGCAGTTGATAGTGGGAATCATTAAGTGTTAATAGGAAGACACTTACTCTTTGCCACACCAGTTGCCCCTCTTGTGCTCCAACTCACACACTGTGAATTCCCTGGTAGTGGTGAGAGCTACTGAGCCAAGTATGTTCTGACCCATTTCTCCTCCCTCACACTCCGCAGGCTGCTGTGACCATCTCTTTTCTTTACTGTTCCTGATTGGGCTAGCTGTGGGGGTATCTGAGTTTGCTCTATGAATGGCTGTTTTGTCTCTGAGGTCGTTTCCCACACCTGATCCCTCTGGCATTTGGAAGGTGATGGTGGCAGTGAAAGACACACTAGGACAAGAAGTAGGCAGCATGTGACCTTGGTTAGAAGTCCCAGGAAGGGGAGGTTTTAGTGGAAAAGAAGAACAACGCATTCCCTCATGTCTTCAGGTTCTGCCTAGAACATTACTGTGTCACCTCCATGCCACATCTTTGGGTCCCAGTCTGATCTTGACTTGTGTGGACAGACCTCAGTTTTGCCCTGACTCAGCTGGATGCTGCTCTGTCATGGACTGTTCTCTCTGTCTCTCCCCTCTGTTCCAGAGTTCCCACCAACCATGTCTCTGCAGCAGTTCTAACTCCAACAGATGTTGGCCTCCTGCCCCATGACTACTCACCTCTGTCCCTCTATTTCTGTTCTAGCCCAGATTTCCCAATCTATGTGACATTTTTTTTATCCAACAGGTATCAAGTTCAGGGTATTTTTTCTCTTTTCAATGCAAGATTTCCTCCTGTTTGGGGGCAATTGGATTCCATCCTCTGAAGCTGTTCTTGGGGAAAGAGCCAGTGAATGACACTGGATATCATGCTTTTCCTCCTGTCTCCACATCTGATGGCAATTTTTTTAAAAATATTTTTTTAGTTGTAGACACAATACCTTTATTTTATTTATTTTTATGTGGTGCTCAGTATAGAACCCAGTGCCTCACATGTGTGAGATAAGCCCTACACCACTGAGCCACAACCCCAGACCATGACTGCTTTTTTTTAAATTGTTCTAATTAGTTGCACATGACAGTAGAATGCATTTTGACACATCACACATAAATGGTGTATAACTTCTCATTCTTCCAGTTGTATGTGATGTAGAATCACACTGCTTGTGTAATCATATATGCACACAGGGTAATAATGTCCGATTCATTTACAGTTCTTCCTACCCCCAAACCTCTCCCCTCCCTTCACTGCCCTCTGTCTAATTCAAAGTATCTCTATTTTGCCCTAGCCTCCCCCTTATTTTAAATTAATATCAGAGAAAACATTCAGTCTTTGGATTTCTGGGGTTGGCTTATTTTGGTTAGCATGATGTTCTCCAACTCTATCCATTTACTGGCAAATACCATAATTCATTCTTATTTAAAGCTGAGTGATATTCCGTTGTATATATACACCACATTTTCTTTATCCACTTCTATTGAAGGGCACCTAGGTTGGTTCCATAGCTTAGCTATTGTTAATTGAGCTGCTATAAACATTGAAGTGTCTGAGTCACTGTAGTAGGATGTTTTTAAGTCCTTTGGGTATGTATCAAGAAGTGGGATAACAGGATCAAACGGTGGTTCCATTACAGGTATTCTGAGGAATCTTCATATTGCTTTCCATAGTGGTTGCACAAATTTGCAGTCTCATCAGCAATGTATGAGTGTATCTTTCCCCCAGAATTCTCACCAATATTTATTGTTGTTTGTATTCTTAATAATTGTCATTCTGACTTGAGTGAGATCACATCTTAGAGTAGTTTTGCTTTACATTTCTTTAATTGCTAGAGATGTTGAACAAATTTTTTATATTTGTTGATCAATTGTATTTCTTCTTTTCTGAAGTATCTGTTCAGTTCCTTAACTCATTTATTGATTGGGTTATTTGCTTTTTTGTGTGTGTTAAGTTTTTGAGTTCTTTGTATATCTGGGAGATTAATTCTCTATCTGAGATGAGTGTGGCAAAGATTTTCTCCCATTCTGTAGGCTCTCTCTTCATGTTATTGATTGTTTCCTTTGCTGAGAAGAGGCTTTTTAGTTTGAATCCATCTTATTTATTGATTCCTGATTTTACTTCTTGTGCTTTAGGAGTCTTGTTAAGGGAGTCAGATCCTAAGCTGATATGGTGAAGATTTGGGCCTACTTTTTCTTCTATTAAGCATAGGATCTCTGTTCTAGTGCCTTAGTCTTTGATCTGCTTTGAGCTGAATTTCCTGTAGGGCGAGAGATAGGGGTTTAATTTCACTCTACTACATATGGATTTTTAGTTTTCCAGCTCCATTTGTTGAATAGGCAAAATGCTTTTGGTGCCTTTTTTTTTTTTTTTTTAGTATGAGATAACTGTATTTATGTGGGTTTGTCTTTGTGTTTTCTATTCAGTAAAATTGTTCTACATGTCTGTTTTGGTGCCAATACCATGCCTTTTTTGTTACTATGGCTCTGTAGGATAGAGTAAGTTCTTGTATTATGATATCTGCTGCTTCACTCTTGTGAAGGATTGCTTTGGCTATTCTGGGTCTCTTATTTTTCCAAATAGATTTCATGATTGCTTTTTTCTAGTTCTATGAAGAATGTCATAAGAGGAATTGCATTAAATCTGTATCACACTTTTGGTAGTATGGCCATTTTGACAATATTGATTATCTATCTAGGAGCATGGGAGATCTTTCTGTCTTATAAGATCTTCTTTAATTTCTTTCTTTAGGGTTCTGTAGTTTTCATCATAGAGGTCTTCAATCTCTTTTGTTAGGTTGATTCCCAAGTATTTTATTTTTTGAGGCTATTGTGAATGGTGTGTTTTTTTCTAATTTTTCTTTCAGTAGATTCATCACTGATGTATAGGAATGCATTTTACTTATGGCTGTTGATTTTATATCCTGCTACTTTGCTGAATTCATTTATTAGATCTAGAAGTTTTCTAGTGGAAATTTTTGGATCTCCTAAATATAGAATCATTTCATCAGCAAATAGTGATAGTTTGATTTTTTCTTTTCCTATTTGTATTCCTTTAATTTCCTTCGGTTAATTGCTTGGGTAGAGTTTCAACCACTATGTTAAATAGAAGTGGTGAGAGAGGGCACTAAGAATGGACAAGCTCCAAAAGGAAGTGTGAATTAGATTCAAACAATAATCTTGGATTATATACTCAGTGACAAGTGACAGCAGCTCTGATACCTACCCCAAATCCTCTAAAGATATCATTTGAGGCTGAAGCTTCTGGTTTCTCCTTAGTACATTAAAAATAATATAATCCATGGACATTAAAAATTGCATAAAATTGAATTGGCCATAAAACATTTTAAGAGGCTCAGGAGATTTAGCAATCTCATTCTCGTGCTGACTTCATCATTTCTGTGACTGCTCTAGTGACACTGAACACAGCTGATACCAGTGTGGGCGGGGTGCCAAGCCACCACCTCAGCACCATTTCCACCATAACAGGTTTCCGTAAAAAACTGAAGCCGAGAGAGTTGAAAATGAGAAGTGCTATGTTTAGGATGAGAGGTTCATATTCCAAAGAGTGGGAACTTGGCATTATTTGGGTGGGTGCCTCATGTCTGATGCCTCCAACAATGCCAGCTGGTGGGGAAATTCAGGAACAAAAGGAACCAGTGATGGTCGTAAAGGTGGCTGTTAGGAAAGTTATGATATTCAAAGGTTATGATATGCCCATCTCAGCTACCTATGAGCTCCCCTGGAGCCCCTTTTAGAAGTAGGTAGAGAATTGGTACAGTGAGTGGGGAGCCCAGTCTGGGAGATGTTTTACGGAAATTAAGGGAATAGGACCACTCATTCCCAGGTGGGAAGTTCAACTAATTGAAAAGGATTCTGGCCTTTATCAAGATATGCAAAGGACAGGTACATCCCCCATAGTGAGAATGGGGGAAGCTGTCAAGGCTGTAGGGAGTCATAGGAGGATTTCAGACCTAGTATAGGAATAAATTCTCTGTGGGCATGCAGCTGGCCAGGGGTCTCCAGGTCCATGAGATAGCAGCTGTTTTAGTTCCTTCTCTGAGACCTCTCTTGGTTGAGATGAAATCAGTAACTTGATGGAACTGAATTTCTTCATGAAAGGAGCTAATCACTGCAGGAGAAGAGAGATGCCTCAGGGAGTAACTGGGGTAATATTGTAATAAGACAGAGTGATAAACTGTCCCGGTTTGCCTGGACTAAAGGGCTTCCTGGGACATAGGACTTAGAGTTTTAAAACTGGAACAGTTCTGTGCAAATCAGGATGCACTGGTCATACTCTAAGGAAATATATTTGATGCTCTTGGTCAAATGTCTCTTTCCATTTTATTCAGCGTAAAATAGAAAAACCAACTAAACAAAAATAGCTCTGTTTATACAAAACATGAAAGGTAGAATTGATAGTAATCTGGATGAGAAGTAAATATTCACTGACTTCTTATTGATACATACACAATCACAGATTTTCAAGGTTTTGAATTGAGAAGGAAGTTAGGTGTCATTTAATCTCTCATTTATGTGAATGATAAAATTGAGAGTCAGGAAATTTTGATAAATAACTGAAATTTGAGTAGCTAACTAAGAGCATGGATTTTCTGAATTCAGATTCTTCTCCTGCATTTAATGATATTTTTGTTATCTCCAAATATTGTTTTCCTTTTTCTTCTGAAAAGAGATTTACCAAACATGGGTTGGTTCTTTTTTTCAGTTGGATTAAATTGGCCTTTTTCATAAGGTTATAGTAACATCTACTATCGAACTGTAAGGATGTCAAGGTATGATATCCTTACAGTTCTACTGCTAATGCATTATGGCATTAACACAGGAAAAGAGTATGGGATAGTGTTTGTTGTCACCCCATTCCTTAGGTAAGTTGAAATGAAGAACATCATGGATTCAAGGAGTCGAGCAGCTCTTCTTGACTGCTCGATGTCTCTTTGTGGTCCTTGCTGTAAATCTTTGGAATGGAAACTTGGCTCTGGAATCAGTCAATCTACTCTTTGCTCCCTGTTGTCATTTTGGTTACTGACTGGGCTGTAAGTCATGCTCAGGAGGAAAGGAAACAAGGCCCTGCACAGTGACCAAAGCTTCTGACCCTGAAAACTGTAACAAGAGAATTGCACACCTGCAGAGTCAGTGAAAATGACAAATAACTCTTTAAACTTCAAAGTTTAGGGGAGCAGATCGATTTCAACTGGAGGGTCAGCTTGTCATTTTTCATTCCATATATTGTCAGGTCCATGATGTCTAACATGCCCAGAGTAGCTCCTGGGGGATCATCTGCCACTGAGAGTCACAAATAGAAGGATGTTTTGAACAAGTCCATAGGTGAAATGTGCTCATAATTTAAAGGCGCTTTGGTTGAGTAATAGAGAAAAAAACATTTCAGATTTTACACTCCTTAAAATTTATGCTAGAAGACTATCCTTGAAAGAGTTCCTTGTTGTTTTCCTTGGAACCCTTTGAGATTAGATCAAGAATAAATTTGTTCTGGATTAAAAATTGAAAATACATATTCATCTTTTGGTACTTGAACATTACAAAATTACCAAATGACAGATTAAATAAATATATATTAACACAAATGACTTTGATTTTTTGTTTTTGTTGTTGTTGTTATTGTTTACATGACATCACAGATTTAATTTGGTTGAATTGACTGATTTCTTTGTCCAACACAATGCCCTGGCTATTTTGAAACTGAGAAGTTTTTTTTTTTTTTTTTAATGAAAATTCTTCCATCTGTTCCCAAGGGTGTATAAAGTATTTTGAATGGCAGGGAAATTAAAATAGTTGTTACCAGGGGCCAAAGACTACATATCTGGGATTAAAAATATGTTCTCACATACTAGAATCAAATTGTGGGAAGAGAAATTGATTTCAAAAAGTTAAATGGTCTGTCTCCAGAATTCCAAGTAATATGTACATTTTTTGTCTATCACCCCAAAGTTTACCTTATTTAGTATAGCAAATTTCTAGATAGTTCTAAAGGTCCCTTGGTGGTCAATAGATAATCTGTCATTTGAAGTTTTCTTTCTTTTTTTTTTTTTTAATTTGGATAATATCACCTCTATCATGGTCTTACATAAATGCCTAGCTCAGTGTTACGTAAGTGGTAATAACTAAGAGGTTCAGGCTTCAATAGATATAAGGCTTATTAAATACAAACTAAGTGAAATTCATTGCTTTGGCTATTTACTGTTTCACTTTAAATGGTCACCCTGGTTTTTCTCCACCCCTGGTATAAAAGACCTTGCACATACTTGTTGAAGACAATTAAAAATTAGCTTCATAAGATGATCAAATTTAGATAGTTAATATACTGGGAACTTAGAGATTGCTTTCTCAGACAGAGTGAAAGTTTATCTCTATAATATATCGTTTTCAATAAAGGTTCATTCCTTACATTAACAACACCAAGATTTATTACAAGGGAAAACCCAATACAGCACATCTTGTCAGATTAAGGAGCTCCTGAATCAACCTTCAGAAGATAAGTGGAGCTTCTGAGTGCACAGATGGCACTGCGTGGGGCACTGCCAGCAGGCAATCCTAATTATGCCTTCCTCTGGCATGTGACAATACTTCCCCTGAAATATTGTGGGCAGAAGCTCAGGACAGCAACCAATAGTGTGCTTTTCAGATAGGTATGTTGTATTGAGGCTCTTCTCTGCTATGTATAAAATTGCCTGGTTTTATAATTTTCTTTAATGTGATTCAAGTCAATTTTGTAATTTTATCAAGACTTAATCTTTATCTAATCAATAAAACATGAAAGGAAGTAAGAAAAACATATTCCATGATTTGGTGCAAATGAGCAGTATCTGTTTTCTGTGGGCAAAATAAGGATGAAATCTTCATATATTTTCCTATGCTACCCCACTGCATGAGAGGCAAGTGAAACCACCCTCTAGTTTCAGTTTTTTCTCTGTGTAAAAGTGGAAAAATTGTAGCCAATACTACTTTTTAGAAGGATATTGAAAAAAAAAAGCGAGAAAATTGCTTAACATAATATAAAACATTGTAACTACATTTTATACACAAAATGGTTCCCAGAAGTTTTTATTGTAAATCTAGATTATGTGAATAGAAAGCTAAATTCACTAAGTGAACTGGTTATTTGAAATTTCACTGATTGTTCTTCTTATAAAAACAGATTTGCATATCTCATGCTCGCTTAAAGCACAGCAGAGACTATCAATCAAGGAAACTTCTGTGTTTATAACCGACTTTATGAGGGTCTATCATTTCCACGTTTTGCCACGGGAGCCATTCTGCATCTTAGATGAACATAGTTCTCCAGTAAAACATGAAGCTGGAGATTGGGGGAACACTAGCTCCTTTGGCCAGGAAGTTGCCAGATCTGCAGTCCTAGTTGATCCTCCTGACTGGTGATCTAGCCGTAGCAGAGGTGAATCCTGTCATTCATTGCAGGATGGCTCAACCACTCTGACTACAGAGAACTTACTGGAATGTGTGTGTTTCTGTTATGTTCTGTAGAATTCCAGGATACTGCTGCATCTATAGTCCTGGTACGTTTTACTCAGTAGGATCTCAGGAAAAAATTTGGATTGTGACTAAATGAACATGCTCTCTCCAAACCAAACAAGGCAAAACAAACAAAAATCAACAAGGCTCATGGATGTGCACACTGTGGGGATGGGGAGTGAATCAAGTTTGTTTAGTACTGACTATTGGGCCTAAAACTATACCGGATTTCTTACACACAGTAATTCATGTGTGAAAAGAATATGGTCTGGGGGTCTTATAGAATTTACAAAGAGTTGATTTGATTCAAACCTCATGACAAGCAGAATTATTATAGTGAATATGGTAATAGACATAAATGTGAAGGCTTAAAGACCATGTTTACTGAAATTGCAGTTTTGAGCTGTATCCATTAATCTGACAACCTTACTCCAAAGAAGAAACATTCTATGCTCACCCATGTGGCAATTATACCACAGGACATTAATAATTGTGTTAGGAAAAAGGTTAAAAGCATCCCCATGGTTAGTGTCACCGCCATCATTGTGATCCCTTATATGGAAAAAATGGAAATGACCAGGGCAAACCTAATCCCTTGCAAGGTCTTCAAAAGCAGAGTTTTCTCTGACCGGAGCAGAAGGGGATGTCAGCAGGATGTGAAGCATAAGGTTTCATTATGCCATTGGCATCTCCGAGGACAGAGAAGGCCACATGGAAAGACCAGGTATCAACCCTTAGCAGCCAAGCGTGATCATCAGCTGACAGCCAGAAGGGAAAGGGGGATTCAGCCTCTGGTTGTCATGGAACTGTGTTCTTTAAACCACATGGATAAATGAATTCTTTCCCAAAGCCTTCAGATAAAGGCCAAGCCAAGTCAACATCTTGGTTTGAGCCTTATATGATACTAAGTGTAGGACCCAGTTGAGCCCACCTGTGAGCTCATACATGGGGATGTACTAAGCTGCTGAGCTTGTGATAATTATTTACACAGCATAGAAAACTGAAACAATGGGAAATAGATCTAGTTCTCATTTGGGGCAACATTATTGTTATGGTGTAAATTTGAGGTGCCTCCCAAAAGCTTATGTGTGGGACACTACATGCAAGAAAGTTTAGAGGTGAAATGATTGGATTATGAGAGCCTTAACCTAATAAGTACACTTGATTGAATTAACTGGGTGGTAACTCTAGACAGGTAGGGTGTGACTGGGGGAAGTGGGGCATTAGGTAAGTGCCTTTGGGGTTTATGTTTTGTCACTGGTGAGTGGAGCTGTCCCTGTGTTTCCTGATGCCATGTCCTGAGCAGCTTTCCTCCTCTATACCCTTTGGCCATGATATCCTACCACACCTCAGGCTAAGAGCAACAGAGTCAGCTGTGTATAGACCAAAACCTCTACAACCATGAACCAAATAAACCTCCTCTAAAATTGTTCTGGTCAGGTCTTTTGGTCAGAGCTGCAAAAAAGCTGACTAAAGCAATTATGTTGAACAAAACATCCAAGGGAAAATTAGGCCTTTAAGAAAATATTGGAAAGCCACCTTGTTTCAGGTTTGTGTCTCCTTGTAGAAATCATCTTTTGGTATTTCCTTCCTGAATAGAGACTACAGAAATTTTTGAGTCATCTTTTCAGTAACAGCTCAGCAGAACTGCCTTTCATGCTTGAATATGGAATGTTCTTGGGGAAGACTGAATAATCTGACTAGTCCTGTTGGTACAGGTCTTCAAATTTTCCTATTAGGTCATCTGTCGTAACTAGCAAATGATCTAGTCTCTCTCTTCACTTGTAGGAAATAATAGCAATGGCTCTGTTAAATTTCCTATCTGCAAATTACTGACATTCAAAAAAGGAAGAAAAAGGCAAACTCAAAAAAAAAAAATTCCAGACAATACATATATTCTCAGTAGCTGACTAATTGTGTTTTGTAGTCAAACTCTGATGTGGCACTAGAAGCAAATGGGGCCATTTTGAAAAGAAGTCTATCCAAATCAAAGAATTTTTCCTCTGAAATGATCACACAACTCCATCTGGATTCACTTGACTGTTCTTCTGGAACAAGACTTTTGAATAGAATAGCGTAGAAAACTGAAGTGGTGCTGTCAGTTAGTTTAGTAGTTTGATGTATGATATATACTTTCCCTCCACTTTTGATGTAGAAAGGATTTGAGGGTATCAGAAATAGGTTTCAACCAACAGTTTCCTATTCCAACATTTCCAACATGGGATGTTTTAAGTGTAGCCAAAATAATATAATAATTGCTTTCGAAAATACTAATGTTAAATCCTTTATAAATAGCATGCCTTATGGTAGATAATTGCTGACAAACTTGATTTTCTTAGGTAATTTCTCAAAGTGACAACTGTGCCATATGTAATGTAAGTTTCCTTTCTCTCCCCAATCTATATGACTGGAATCATCCTGAATACTAAGGCCTTCCTCATATTGTATAAGGTGTTCTAACATTAATACAGAATACTATTTTAAATTAAATTTCATTTATCTCTTAATAGTCATACATTCACAAAGTTCAAAATTCAAAAGTCATAAAAGAATATTCATTGAAAATTATCCTTCCTCCATGGCCTTTCATCACCCAGTTTTATTTCCTGGACATGACAGTGCCACTTGTTGCTTGGTTATCCTTCCAGGGATGTTATATGCTCCATATACAAAAATAGACATACATACATGTACACACACACACACACACACACACACACACACACACAAAGCCAGCCTGCCAAATCTGTGAGTTCTGCATTCATGGATTCAAACAACCACAGATCAAAAAATATTTGAGAAAAATATTTGTTTCTTTACTAAACCCGTACAGACTTTTTTTCTTATTGCGATTCCCTACATAATACAGTATAATAGCTATTGATGGGGCTGGAGTTGTAGCTCAGTGGTAGAGTGCTTGCCTAGCATGCGTGAGGCTCTGGTTTCGATTCTTAGCACTGCATATGAATCAATAAAATAAAGGTCTATGGACAACTAAAACATATTTAAAAATAACTATTTAATAGGTACACTGTATTGTGCATTATAAATAATCTAGAGATTGAAGTACACAGGAAGAAATGCATAGGTTATATGCAAATGCTGTGCCAATTTCCATAAGGGGATCTTCAGATCTTGGGATCTCTTAGGGGATTCTAGAACCAATCCCCTGAGGCTACTGAGGAATGACTCTGTAGGAATATCTGGGAAGACATGAAGTAAAAGTCTCAGAGTTGTCTGGTTTCCCACGTGGTATTAACTGCCCTGTGCTTCCAGGGGTAACACCTATTGAATGACTGAAAGGTTTCCACAGGTGCACCAGGTAGCAGCAGCAGTAGCAGGAACAGGGAAGCCTGAGAACATGAAATGGCAGGTGGGGAGTACACTAAAGGAAAGGTGCTGTGGGGCTACACCTGCTAAGAGGTGGTGGTGGAACAATGGCTGCAGTAACAAGGTTGAGCCAAGAGAACAGAAAACAAGCAACATCCATCAGGGAGACCATGTTGGTATGAGTCTGCACAGCTCATCAAGGTTGAATCGGGGAAGGTAACAGTTGTTACTGAAATCCTAGCATAGCATAGATCCAAATTTTAATGCATTTTTTTAAAATTCTAGAAGTAAACTCCTCTGGAAATTTTTACTTCTTGGACTGAATTTTCTTTTGGATAAAAATTGACCGTTTTAATAATTTTAAATGTTCATTCTGATGGCATTAAACACATTCACATTTTTGTGCAATTCAGTAGACTTTAGTAGAAGAAAAGAAAGACTGAAATGTTTACAGTTTTGCCAAGGTTAAAATTTGTTATTTTAAGCTTTTTTTCACTTAGATTCTATTGTATTAAAAGAGTATGACTGAAGGAGTTTGTGAATTTGTCTTCTGTGGATTCTATGCCATGGAAAATCACTGAAAGATGGTATTATGTCTGAATTCTAGAGCTGCATAAATGGCTGAAAAATTCCAGAAGCGAAACCAACTCAAAATGGCCATTACAAGCGGTTCTCAAGTTGCTATGTTTTTCCTTAACAATTGTTGACTTTGCAGTGGTGTGAAAATGACACACATCCATTAGAAATGATACTTAGAATTTTGAATTTGGGGGGTCTTTCAGGCTAATGATGGGCTATGGGATGCTTTGTAATGACAGTGGCAGTGAGTCATGGCTCCTAGTCAGCCATGCCATCACCAGTGTGAACACGTGGTACTCCTCCGTGGACTGCCTTGCTAAGCTCTGATGTTTGGCAGGTTAGGTATAAGACATTTTTAATATACAGTTATTTCAACTCAAAATGCATAACCCCATTGTAAGTAAGCTGAAGATCACTTGTGGTTTATTCTTTGTTTTGAAAAGCCCCATTTTTTAATATTATAATTATCAACAAATTAATTGTTCAAATTAATGTTTTTTTCTGTGACATTTCCATACATGCATGTATTGGGCTTTGATCATATCCCCCTTCCATTTTCCTACCTTTTCTACTTTCAAGCCATATTTTCTTTAAATTTCTACATATGAGAAAGAATATGCCTTATTTGTCTTCCTGTGTCTGACTTATTTCCCTTAACATTATGTCCTGGGAGAGACAAACACACAATGTTTGAACCACTGCCTATGGGAAAATACATTGGGAAACATTGATTTGGGGCATGTTTATGGATCCAGTCTCAATACAATTTACAAAAACATCCAAGCTATATGATGGGAATGAGGGCCCTATCATTGTTATAATATAGAAATAATTTTATACTGTTTTCTAGATATATGCTATTCTGAGTCCTCCAAATTCTTCTTTCACTCTGCCCTGGGTTATCTTCAGTTGCACCCATTTCTACCTCCAACGTATGCGGAGATTCAAGGATCAGGTTTGGATTAAGCCAAGTGCCTATAGGATTGCCTTATCTGTTAAATTTAATCTTTTATTTATTAATTTAATTATTTGTATTTCTTCTATTTTATTATCCCTCCTTTAAACAATTTGGAAGAAACTAGACCATTGCACCTGTATTCACAGTTGAGCCCTAAGCAGAAGTCATATTATTCTGTCTAGTTTGTTGTCCTGATGGACAAATACCGGTGTTTTCCTGCCCAGTACATAATCCATCTTCTAAAACAATAGCTCTCTTCACCACTGAACACATGATAAAGCATATCTGACTTGAGTTTAGTTTTTAGAAGGGTTTCTTTTGAAAATCAATGGGAAACTATCCAGAGAGGAATTGCAATGCAAACGTACAATATAAAAATAGCTCCAGCTGAGATGATAACAAAAGCTTTGTCAAATTGCACATAATGAAGTCAATGATAGACAGTGCTTGGAATCAGTTCTCATGATACTTAATTGATTCATTGACAAACTGCTCATGCTCTACCAAAGACTTAGAGATACTGGTAGCACTACCCTGTAGTACCATATATCTAAGTTTACAATCTTATTTGCAGGATTCTTGAGCATTTGAATTTTTTTTTTTTTTTTGCAGATTCCCTGGATTTCAAAGAAGTCTCTTGTTTTGTTTGAATTTGAAAAAGTGCACCCCTGTTTATGACTTTTTAAAAGACTTTTATTAAGAATTATTTACCAGCCAGGCATGGTGATGCACACCTGTAATCCCAGTGGTTAAGGAGGCTGAGGCAGGAGGATTGAGAGTTCAAAGCCAGCCTCAGCAATTTAGTAAGGGCTTAAGCAACTCAGTGAGATCTTATATCTAAATAAAATATTTAAAAAAGGGTTGAGGATGTGGCTCACTGTGTTCAATCCCTCATACAAAAAAAAAAGAATTTTTACCAATTTTCTAAAACTTCAAAAATTTAAATTTCCCCTTAAAATACATGAAAATTAATATTTTATTTGAATTTATCTAGCTTTAGAATTTTAAGTTAACTTCTGTTCATGATTTTAAAAAATCAAAGTACTATTTATCCAAAACATAATGCCAATTTTTTAACAGTTGTAGATGGCCACAATACCTTTATTTTTCTAAATTTATTTTTATGTGGTCCTAAGGATCGAACCCAGTGGCTCACACATACTAGGGAAGCACTCTACCACTAAGCTGCAACTCCAGCCCAACAATTTTTAAAAAAGAAATAATGAGCCCTTTTGTACAACAACCTAAAGATAAAAATATTTTAAAAACCTTTAAATCTATTTTCCTGGATAACAAAATTCTCAGATAAAATTTTTGTTAAACGTATATCACAATTCCTCTTGTTTTTCTGCTTTATGTAATGTGGACATAAAATTGTTTTTCATCTCTCAGTTGTGGTAGCTGACGAGAGTTTCATCAGGTGGATGAGCATTATGTGTAATTATGTTGATTTTATTTTATGTTATATTCAACGTTGCAATTATGATTAGCAGGCATACATCTCTGCTTATTTGTCCTATTATTTCTTGCAGATAATTTCCTCAGTGTGGAAACTTGGAGTTAAAGGATGATGCCCAGTTTGCATGTGGATGCCTGGTGCCAGGCTGCTCTCCAGGAAGAGCTGCCCATTGCCACTCTAATAGGTCCCCTGTGCACCCATCTCCCACTTCTTCACCAGACACGTACTTTTTAGAATAGTTTCCAATAGATTAAGAAGGCTGCCAAAATTCTGAAGTCTTGAATGGGATTAATTGGACTGTGATTATGTTTTCATAAGCAATGATTATATAATTCAGTGTTTTCCCAGATGAAAATTTTCCAGTTTAACCTGTAATATAAGGTTGTTAGAGAGTGTGGGAGAGATAACAGTGCATTAAATTCTGGTCACTGAAACATAATCCTGTCTTCACTTGTCTTGTGAGAACAGTGCCAACTCTGCAGCTGAACTAACTTTGGTTTAAGTTTCTCCTTTAGAAATTCTGATAAAGAGTATTGAAGGCATTGCATTATTTTTTATCAGCTTAGGTGATAAAGGAAAGCCTGAGCCTTGCTTTTTCAGATTTCTTCTGATGGAGTTATTTTTGAATCCTTTTTCTCCACTTTCTTTTTCGATGCCAGAGCCCAAGAGAAGCACAGTTTGGTTCTGATTTTGATGTTAGATGGTTTCCAGAAACTGGGCCAACAGCTCTCATTTAAAATATAATGACGGCAGCCAGACATATGGCCCTCTTCTCTGGTGGAGTGAGACCCTGCCTAGGACTGGATCTGAGCCAAATGACAGCTAATGACACACCGGACTTTAATTTTTTTCTGTTGTGGGCAGCTGCTGTGAATAAATTGCGGCAAAAGACAGATCAACACACACAGCTATTTCCCCATGGGAGAGTCTACCCCTTGTGACTTTCTCTCTTTCTACACTCTTTCTTTGCTTTCCTGAAAAGCCCAAAAGACAGAGATGATTTGCTTTTATTGCTAGCCTTTTGGGCATGATCTGACATTTTTCTTTAAGGGAGTGGGTAATGGAGTAAGATTGAACACTTAGGATATTCTGGCCTTGTATGAAATCTCTCCTTTTATTCATATAACTACATGAGATAGTATATTAGATTTCTCCAGCAAAGAACCAATAGGGTGGGCGCTTGTGTGTGTGTGTATGTGTGTGTGTGTTAATGAGTGTATAGTTTAAGGAATTGGCTTATGTGATTGTGGGGACTGGCAAGTCAAAAATCTGTAATGTGGTCCAGGAGGCTAAAAACTTGGGCAGGGTTTCTATATTTCAGTCTTGAGGTGAAATTGCTTCCTTCCTTAGGAATCCTCAGTCATTGCTTTTTAATATCTTCAACTGATTAGAAGAGGCCCACTTGTATTATGGAAGGTAATTTGTTTCACTTACAGTGAACTGGTTGTAAATGTCAATCATATCTACAAATACCTTCACATCAGCACATACATGAGTGTTTGACCAAATACCTGGACACCATAATTTAGCCAAAATGACACAAAATATTAAACATCATGGAGAAATCTAAGAAGTGCAGAAAAATTAATAATCTACACTAAGTGGCTTATGACTTACAGATGAGGAAACAGAGTCCTAGAGAAATTGTTTAACTTAAGCAAGATCCTGCAGCTTGTCAGGAGTGGAATCAAGATTCAAATCCATCTCTGACTGATGCCAAAGTCCACAATGAGCTCACTGCACAAACAGACACATTCTCACACGCACATGCTATGCAAGTTCTCCCCCTCACTCTCCTCTTGCCTTTTTTAGACAAATTCCTGGAAAATTCATGTCACACTAGAGGAAAAATGTCCCAGACCATCTTTTGTTATCACTGGCATTTGCCAGGGGAGGCTGTGCCATAGTGTGTGGGCAAATTGAGTCAGAAAGGAAAGGAAAGCAGTTGTCATGGGGAATAAATCAAAACCTTCCAATTTTGTTGGGGCCCCATTTTTAAAAAAGAATTCCACTGATTTTGGAAAAATAAAAATGTTCAGGGATTTGCATTTACGGCTGAGTCTAACATGTGCAGAGCATAAGGGAAAACTTATTAACCATGTCAATTTGTCATGATATTTCAAATTATTTGGGAGCAAGGATCAGCTTCCTTCTCAAGCACTTCAGCATTTTATAAAGAGCCTCCTTCCTCTCCCTTTTCCTTCCTTTCAGGAAAGTTAGAAGTTTCTGTTTTTCAATGGCTCTATGTTAAGAAATTGGGTGGTTCGGTAATTTCAATATGGGCTCAATTAGTTTTTATTGTGTATGTGTTGAAAAGATTCATGCCACTCAGAAATATCAAATGGGAAATTTAATAGGTCAGAAGTGATGAAATGGCACTGCTTCATTAAAATATAAATATTCAACCCATAACTTTCCTTGCTGTGGCTTAGTATTAGAAGGCAAACTTATTATTCCGGAGACAAAATGGTATTCCTTAAATTGTCTTTATATTTCATTTAAAATGTCCCCATTTCTTTGACTGATTTTATAGGGCTAAATTTTAGAGACAGCTGGAAAATACCACAAATTACTGACTCAAGGCAAAGGTAAATCTTATAATGAAAAACACTAGCTATTTTCAGATTCAAGGTTCTCTTTTACCTATTTTATGGAATTAAAAGCTTAAAATCTGGTAACTGTTATAGAAGACATTTGATTGTTTTGCAAATTTTATTTTATCATTGAATAATTGTAGGGTGAGCAGTGATTTATATTCATAAGCATATGTATTCTCTAGATTTGGTATCATATCGATCTATTACAGATTCTTAAATAATCACTGACCTCTATAGCAATTTACTAATTATTGATAGGACAGAGACTTAAAAATTCATGGTAGGCTATGTTACTAAGCATTTTGCTGCTGTGACCAAAGTGACCAGAACAACTTAGGAAAGGAAAATTATTTTTTTTTTCTTTTCTCACAGTTTCAGAGGTTTGGTCCATGGTTTTGGTCCTCTGTCACTCTGGCCCCACCTGAGGCAGAGCACCATGACAGAAGGACATGCAGAGGAAAGCTGGTCACCTTATGGCAGCCACCAAGCAGAGAGAGAACAAAGAGGAGCCTGGGGACAGGTTATAATTCCAGAGGGCAAACCTCCAGAAACCCACCTTCTAACCACACCCATTTGCTTACAGTTACCACCTAGGACAACAGTCCTTTCAAATTACTAATTCATCAAATGGATCAATCCACTATTTAGGTTATAGCTCTCATAATCCAATTATTTCACCTTTGAATATGCATGTAGTAATATAGCACATTTTGGTGGAACATCTCATATTCAAATCATAACATATACTAAAAATTCCTACTTTAAGAGTTGTAGACACTTCTCAAATTCATTTTAAGGGGAAAGGATAGTAGGAGGGACAATTGACCAAGCCAGTTTCCCCCTTTTCTGATTTGTAGTTCTTAACAATACCTGTAGAATGCGGTAGGAACGCAGCCTCCTGAGATAGAGACGTATGGTAGGAATAGCTCAGGTCTTGCTCTAGACCCTGCCTCAAACGGGAGGCTTTAGTGCAGTATATAACCTTGGGGTATAAAACTGAGGCACACCACTTTCCAGGGTCCTTCAGCCACAGTGCAAATGGGGCAGGTACAGCTCAGACTCCATCTACCCATAGCAACTTTTCTGAGCTTTGGGGGACTGTCAATAAATCCTAGGCTGCTGTCATCCCTTGGCCCCCATCTGTAAGTGATCAACCCACTTTCTGTAGCTTGTTGCATGTGATTGTGTTCTGCCTCATTGGACTCAGGGAAATTGGTTCCCAGTGCACAGTGGGCCTGCTGCACACAGTAAAATAATATTTTCCATTTTTAATTTTATATGAATACTAAATATCTCATGGATCACAAAAGCTTTAATAAATGAAAGTCCCGTATTACATTTCAGTTCTACAGAAAGCTGGTAAAAGTTCTGTAACAACATTCATACAAACCAGGGACTCATTCATCCACACTTTTATATTATCTGATGCAAACTGTTGTCCCTTTTTCCCCTTCCACAGAATGAATGGAATGAGCTGTGTGTCTTGGTGCAGTAGGATACAGATGGTTAACATCTGGAAGCATAGATAGATCCACACGAAGAACTGGTGCTCCAGTCCAGGGCACAACAAATAAGCTGGTAGAAAATTTCAGAGGTAAGACCTAAGGGATTTTGATTTCAGTGTTGGAGATCAAATTTGGGGCCTCCCATATGCTGGCCAAGTGTTTTCTCACAGAGCTACAACCTAGTCCTACCCAAGGACTTTTTTACAAATGGAGATGAAGTTTTGAGACCTGATCTTGTGCTGTGAAATTTTATTTCTGGTTGTTTCTTGTTGGCGGGCTAAGAAGAGCTGGCTAGAGCTTTGCCAGTATTCTCCAGGTACTGGAAGAAATGTTGAAGTAAAAAATATCTTTGGTAATATAACTCTCCATGCTGAAGCACTCTGCACTGTATTTCAGTACCACCTCTTTGCCAGCCAGTTCCAGCTGCTCCCTAACAACCCAGCTACTTATCCAGTCTCTTCGAGATCCATGGCACTGACCTCAAAATTCCAAAATGTCCTGTCTCTTCCATAGTCTAAAAATGCCCGTTAGGGATGTGTTGGATGAAGTCCTGTAAAGAAAAGCGGTGTATGTCATATTGGCCATCCATGTGCTGAAATCTCAGGTTACCTGTTTGCCTTAAATCAATATCTGTTTCACAGCTTCCTGGCAACCAGCAAGCTCCTCTGTGAGGATAAAGATACAGTTACATAAGCAGAAGCACTCTAGTACTTGAAGAGCAATATATTGTCATGTATACAAAGTGTCATACATTGTAACAAAGTGATATATATCAATGATTTTAGTTTTTGAAATAAACACATCATAGTAACATCATAAATCTATCCATACCTATATCTACCTGTTTACATATCTCTTCTGTCTCAACACCCTCTGGTGACTTTGCATTTCTTTCAGAATGAATTCCAAAATCCTCATTGTGACTTATAAGCCATTATATTTCCTGGGTATAGATTCTTGGGTGACCTGATCTCCATCCTCTCTTTGTTCATTCTGCTGGAGCTACAAAGGACTCCTTGCTCTTCCTTAAATAAGCGAAATCTCTTCCCACCCCAGGCTCTTGGCACTTGCTATTCCATTCTCCTGGCACACTCTTGCTCTCGGTATCTGTCTATTAGACTCACTCCTATGAGCATTGTGTTGAAAGTCTCCTGATCTTCCTATCAAGAACACAGCCTTTGGTTTTGCAAACCTATCATTCTTTCTCTTTTGACCTTCTTTATTTGTGTCAGAGCTTTTTCACAATTGATGTACTACTTGTTTACTTATTTTGATCCTTTTTCCACATTAGAATGAAACTCTAGGGAGTTTTTGTCATCTGGAGAATCCCCAGAACCTACGGCCATAATAACACATAGTAGGTGTTCAACTGATAGATGTTGATCGAATGAAGGAATATTAGCAAAAGTAGGCCTATGGGGTACTAGGAGACTTCTCTTTGTTTACTCAAGGATGATTTGTGTCTTGTACAAGTGTGAAATAGTTGAGCCATGTGACCAAACAACCAGCAAGTAAACTGTAGGTGCATAAACAATAGGTATGATAAAACCAAATGAAAACCATTAATACTGTCACATTAAAGTAATAAAAAATTCTCTGATTTCAAAGATAAATATTCTCAAAGAAAATTTTTTAGGTCGCATTAGCTATGAGCCTAACTTTAGTTAAAACAAAGAAAGACTGGGAATTTGTTAGTAGACCTGTCAACCTTATGTATATAGAAGATCTCATATCCTTCCTCCCTGTTGACTGGTGTGCGCACCAAGCCTGCTGCTTCCTTTGTCTATACCCAGCTGAGTCATTCATTCATAGGTCTGTTTTCTATTGCTATAACGAATGTCTGAGGCTGAGTACTATATAAGAGAAAGAGGCTTATTTGGCTTACAATTCTGGTGGCCAGAGGCAAATAGCATGGCACTGCTGGCCCCCTGGCTACCCCACAAGACAATGGAAGAGTGGAAAGGGGACTGGCTGCATGCAGAAGGGGATAAGCATGTGGAGGGGACACACATTGTAACTATCCACTCTTATGAGAACTAATGCTTTCTGTGAGATCATTCCAAGGGTGATGACTCCAATGACCTTATTACCTCCTAGTGGACCCCCAACTCTTAAAGGTTCCACCACCTTTTAACATTGCAATACTGAGGGCCAACCTTCCAGCATATGAACACTCCAAAGGTGCAGACAAACTGTATGCACACTTCAGCACTTTCCCTTCCACCATGTCACCTTTGAGATCATGGGTTCAAGCTTACTGACCTCTAAGTTTTCATGTGAATAGTTGTGTCTTCACAGCACTTCCTACAATTAAATTTGGTGAACAGATTTTGTATTGACCTTCATTTTTCATGTATAGTTATAAGGCTTAACTCACTTAAACTCGTGCTCAATGCATGTAAAAATCCAACGTTTTTATTCCCCGAGACATACTTCAAACCTGGTGACATGGGAACAGCTCTGCCTGATTGGATTTTGTCCTAATGAATGGAGACCATAAAAAGGACTTATGTCCAGTATCAATTATTCATACTCCAGCAACTTGTGCATCCACCAACTCACCTCTTCACCAACAATAAAATACAGCTTCTCTCTGAATAGACTGCAGGTGACTGTCAGATGAAAATATTTCCCGACTTGAACATTGGCTATTTGCATCTATCTCTGGAGGCAGTGGCATGTAGCCATTACCTGGGTAAAACATAGCTGTCAAAGCAGAACTGCAGCAAGAGGCCAAAACACTGCTGGAGATATCCTTGGTGCTTACCCACCATCTCACAAGTTTAAAGAAATGAAACGAGGTAGACTATTTCTTAATACTACTTTGTTCCCCAGATTGACACAGTCAGCTGGTGTATCTTAGGGTTATTAAGTATCAGAAACATTTCAAGAGTAAGGATGCCTCAGGTGATTTTTTATTTTTACCTTTCTGGTTGACTTTGAGATACCTTCAGGAAGCCAAATCTTGTGGGAAGGGTGGGCCTGGTGTATTGGGGCAGGACAGTTCCTTATTGTAGATGACCGTCTCCTACAGTGCACTGAGTACCAGTAGCATAACTTAGGTACCAACTGAAGTGCTACTGCAGTGTTTCAAACACCCCTGGTCTGGGTGCGAGGAGGAGTGGTACCAGCCTGTGTTGTGATTCTTGCCCGTTAGGAAAGGTAGCATGGAAAAGGGGGTGGGGAGATAGCTTCTTGTGATAATAGCTTTTTGTGATGATCACTTTGAACTAAAGAACTTTGGGGTTAAATCCACCTTTGCTCTCATAAGAGCACTTGTGCCACTACATTCTATACCCTAATTTGTAGATCTGTAAACACATTCAACAATTCATTCAACATATGCTTCTTTCTGAATGCTTGTACCAAGTGCTGGCTATAGAGTTATGCATTAAATAGACATATCTGGGCTATAAGGGATTTTAAAGTTAGTAGAGAAAAGGGACAGTACAGGAATAAGTAAAGAAATACATGTTTAATTTCAACTTGAGATAAGAGCTATGAAGACAATACTTGGGAAGTAGTGGTACAGAATAATGGACAGGATTGTTGGACTGCTACTTGAGTGGGAATATCAAGAAAGCCCCTTATTTAAGATTGAGCATAAGAATGAGAATGAGTCAGCTATGTTCCAGACAGGGATCAGCATCTACAAAAGCCCTGATCTTGGAAAGACTGGGACAGTAACAACCTGAATCAATAATTGTACAGAGAAGTTGCATTGTGTAGTGGATAACAGCAAAGATGCTAGGGTCCTACTGCTCAATGTCAACAATAGAACAATTACAATACACTGTAATAAAAGTTATGGGAATGTGGCCTCTCTCCTCTCAATGTTTCTTATTGTATTTTTAGCTTTTCCCTTAAAGGAAGCATTTTATGATTTCTCTTTGGCATGTCTCAAATGCCAGCATCACTACTTCTGTTCTTTGGTCCATTATTAAGTAAAAATAAGTGTCACTTGAACACAGGAACTGTGACACTGTTGCAGTCAACAGTCAATCTGAAAACTGAAATGGCTACTCAACAACTGACAGATGGGTGGCCTAGTGTAAGGCTGCTGGACAGAGGGATGACCGGTGGCCCCCTGGTGGGAGGAGGCAGCACAGTGAGTTTTCATCATGCTTCCCAGAGGAGTTTGATGTTATGAATTGTTTATTTATGGAATTTTTGATTAAATATTTTGACTGTATATAACTGAAACTATGCAAAGCAAAGCTACAGATAGACTATTGTGGTTGGACTAATGTCCCAATTTTTATTGCTCTCAGCCTAGCTTACCAGCACTCATGATTATCCTTGCAAAATTAGATAAAAGTTTACATCATTTTGAAGAGGTTCCCTTCTATTATCCCTTTTTGCCTAAATACTGATTCTTTCCGTCACAGAAAGGAAATATAAACCACTCACAGAAAATTCATAGTGATTTTTAACATGCAAATGAATGTCGATGCCGGATGTAATCTAAGGAAGTTATCTGCTGGGAACAGGTGCTGTTTCAGAGGTAAAAGAGCCCTTTCCCTCTCTGTCTTGTCCACTGTGTACCTAGGAACTGGAGCCTGTGGAGGCTAAAAGAAAAATGGCAACAGAAGGACAAGGTGGAAGATGTGAGCCTTAAGACTGTTCAAACCATCTGCTTGGAACTCAAACCAGGCAAAAGCATCCTCCATGACCAACCTGAAGGTTGTTACAGGTAGCACCTGCAAATAAAGGGCAGATCTGGGCTTTTTCTTTGCAGCATTAAAAGTTTATTCTTACTGATAGGAAAAAAAAAATGGACTACTGAGCATCACATTTACAACTTCTAATTCTGTAAAATGGGGACAATGATAGTACCTGCCACTATCATTGGGAGTTGGGAGAGAATCAAATGTAAATTAAACTCAGAGGGCCTCAAAACAGTGCTATGCACACAGACATGCAAAACTTGTTATTATTGCTGTTTAAGGTAATGCATGTCTAGGGATGATTCCACTGGGAATCAATCTTTTCACCGGGCTGTTGCTGCTCTTCAGAACTTGGATAAATGCACCACTGTGCTCCCTAGATATTTAACAACCACAGCTCAAAAGCTGGCTGCCATTTGGTACCCATTTTCAGCCAGTTTTGTTTTGTTTCATTTCAGAATATTCAGTAGTCGTTCAAGACACCCAGAAGAAATGGCACTAGAAAAGCTGTGGCATCTTATCATAGTAAAAACGCTTTTAGTGAATCTTTCGGACATTGCCCGTGACGTTAAAATTATATTAGAATCCATGGAAATGTGATTTGTAAGGCAAATCTTTTTATATAAAAAAGGAGCAGCTCCATTTTAATTTGGAGAATCGTGAAGTGCCTCTTCCATACGGGCTTTTTGGTTTGTTCCCACTGTATGAGTCAGTATGGATTAGCATGTGTATTTTAGAAATGGATGCAATTAAAACCGAGTTTAACACCCAAATTCACCAGTCTCTGGACTGACACAGATCATCAATGAAAAACTCCCAAATTCCAGCCCTTTGTCTAGTTCCTCCATCCACACCTTGGATTCTTGGATTTTAGCCCCCACTTAGAATGTTACTCACTATAATCTCATTTCCTCTCAACAATTTTTTTTTTTTCAGTGCAAGGGATTAAACCCAGGGTGGCATGCATGTTAGGCAAGCCCTCTCTCTACTGCAAAGCTATATCCCCAGTCTTCTGAACATTTCTAAATGTCAACTATTATTTGCTGACTACATAATCAGCCACTAGTTTCATGAGTCAAATATGTTAAGTACCCACCTGGACTACAAATATCGAAGAGACAGTCCCTGCTCTCAAAGAGCTTATAGTCTTAAGGGGGAGACAGTTGTTTAAACAAATCTGGGCCAAGGTTGTGAGGGGCGAAAAACAGGTGCAAAAAAATAAAAAAGGAAAGAGGTGGGAAACAATTCTCAAGGGAGAACTTAATAAAGTCCTCTCCCCAGAGTACAAGCCCTTTTGCTAGGTCTGTACAGATGAGGACAGCTTCTGTAGAATAAACTAGAGGCATATTTACCCCCAGAAAAGCTGGGAGGGGAATGAGCTTAACATGCCCTGCCCCATGGTGGGGAGTCTCACATGCTTTTTCACAAGCAAACTGGAAGCTGAATTCTGAATATCTAATCCTTCTAGACAAACCCAGAGAAAATGATCCACACCCTGTGTGATAAACAAGACATCAACTGTTAATAAGATACAAAAATGAGGAATCAGATCACTTGGTTGTCTTTGGATTTTAGTCAGTAAAAAAATAACTGATCTGTCTTTCAGGTCATGGAAACAGTGCTGGATCTCGTATTCATTTTATCATCCGCGGCCAAACGTGATTCAGAAAATGACGCCTCTGCCTCTTTCTCACACTTAGCAATGGCAGGTGGCACAAACTCCAAAATTACTCATGACTGGGTTAGAAGAGGAGAAGAGAAGCAGAAGAAAAGAGAGTCTGGGAACAATGTTTTGACCAATATTTCTTCATGAGTCCAGTGAAGCTGAACCTCTCTAACACATGTTTCTGCTGCTCCAAACATTTCCTTGGATATATTGTGTCTCCATTTTTAGCAAAGATATTCAGGATTAGGTTAGGTAGCAACTTGAGCCACTGAACACTCATCTGGAAACTTGTCTTGGAATTCTTTTCTCCGTGGAGATTAAATATCTTGGAACAAAGTTGAAACAAAGGTTAGAACCGGGACTGTGTGAACACTTGTCCATAAAGATATGTGGTATGTGGTGTATTTCCTTCTCTGCCAAATGTGATGTGCAGCTCATAAATGAAGTTTATGGGAAACACAAATCTGAGTGTCTCCTTTTGATATTCCTCGGGAATGCAGCCTTATCTAGTTAGTGTGGCCTTTGAATGCTGCCAGCACCAGTCCTCTTTCGTCAGTTCAATAAAAGCAATTTGATCACAGCCAGGCAGAGCCCTGGGACTCTTGCAGCTGCTGAGTTGGTTTGTTCTTGTTAGAGGGAAGGTATTATGTTTACACTGCTTAAACTCCAAACCATGGATTGAGGAGACTGTGATGAAATCGGGCTCTGGTATGCTGACTGGAAGATAGCTCCTGGAGCTCTTTGACTTTTAGTTTCTGCTCCCTTGTGTTATTAATCTCCCTTATGCCCTGATTCTAAGGAACCAATATGGCAAAAGTGGTGGGATGTCACTTCCAAGATTAGGTTTTTAAAGTCTGGGATGCCTGTCTTGCTAGCACTGTCTTTTATGAGGATTTTCTCACTGTATGTCTCTTCTTGTTGGCTCAATTGCTCTGGGGAAGCAAATTGCCATGTTTTGAGATGCCCCATGGAGAGGTCCATATGGCAGGAAATAGAAGGTGGCCTCAGGCTAATCGCCAATGAAGAGTTGAAAAGGGTCTTTAGTCCAAAAGCCTTCAAGGAACTGAATCTCATCAACAAGTCTGCATGGGACTGTAACCTGGGAGAGTCCCTGAGATCCTGAGAAGCTATTTCCAGGGTTCAGCTCTATAGAAACTGAGAAAGTAAATATTGTTTCAAGCCACAGAGTTTTGAGGGACTTTGTTTCATAGCCATGAGTAATAACAACTGATTACAGAAGTAATAAGGCTTCGGGTGGGGCACAAATATTGGAAAAAGAATACATATATACATTTGCATCTGAGTCACCAACTCAAATGGTCTTTGTGACAGATGTCTTACATATATTGTCTATAATAATTGCAACAACCTGGCAAGGGTAGTGTTGTTCACATATTTTGGAAGAAGTAGATATTCTGGAAATCCAGTTACTTGACTCAGAACATATGGTTAGAAGACTAGAATGATGAGAGAGACCAGTCTCCTGCTCTCAAGTCTGGCTCTTTCCTTTACATTTAGAGATAAGAGGAGGGGGCAGAGTTGGGGGGCAATCAGAATCACCTGCAGATCTTTTCAAAGTTACTGATGTCACTCTCCTTCTCTAGAGGTACTGACGTTGTGAAGTGAAATATATCATAGTGAGGTTTACAGGAAAAACACTGACCTTACACAAGTTCAGCCTTACCCTTTGCAGCTGGGATAAGTGAGTAGAAAGTAAATTTTGCTCATTCCTAGAAGTTTCTGATGGAGAATTTGGTAGCCTTTAGAAGCCTACTTAGAGAAGTGATCTCGTGACTTTGGTGTTCTGGTCTTAGGTTGTTTGATGAAGTTAAAAAACAACAGTGCCCAGAGTTGCTATTTGATGGTTTGTATATATCATCCAATGAGTGCTAAACCCTACCTCACCTACAGCCAGGAGTTAGCAAAATGAATTTGGCTAAACAAGCACAAGTTGGGAATGAAAGGGATATGTGGTGAGTTTTACTTCATTTAGTGTAAGAACAAGATTATTAACAAACAAACAAACAAAAAACCAGAAGGGAACATTGTAGGACTGCACCTCAGGAAGGTGAGTGTTGTCCTGTACTCTCCCATGATGGCTGTGAGAGCTGAAAAGAATGTCTGACTAGCTCCAGCAGCAACTCCAAGGTCTCTCTTCTATCATGAGTCCTTTAGCCCTTGCAATGGCTTTCCCAGTCTAGCCCTAGAGAGAGGAGAGATGGTCACTTCCAGCCAAATACAGCACATTTGAATTATTTATTAAGTGCTTTACATGGAGTGAAAGGGCTTCTGTGGGCAGGACTTGTAGAACATAAGAGGTCCTCATGCAGGTCATACCTTGCTTTCATGTCAATGACTTCTTATGTTACTAGAGGACATCACAAACAACTGACAAAGTCCATAGGTTCTGCTGGAGGAGATGATTGGAGAGGCTTCTTCTTCTTCTACACCTTCCTGCTACCTCATTGATTTTTTTTCCTCTTGGGATACTGGGGATGTCCAGGGTCTTGCATCTTCTAAGCCAGCTCTGCCACTGAGCCACACCACAGCACTACCTTGTTTCATTTTACATAGGCTTTTCTGGGCACCATTAACCAATATGGTAGTCACCAGCCACATGAGACTAGGCATCAATTGCAATGGGGTTAGTGGGACTAAAGAAGAGAATTTTTTTTTGGGGGGGGTATGTATATGTGTGCTAGGGATGGAACCCAGGAACTCAGGCATGCTAGGCAAGTGCTTTACCACTGAGCTACATCTGCAGCCCAGGAAATGAAATTTTCACCCAATTTACATTCAATTAATTTTAATTTATATGATTATATGTAGTTGGCAACTACTGTGTTGGATAGCACAGTTCTAGAGGCTGTTCTCATTATACTGATTTTTCACTAATTTATTTTTAGTTCATGTTTGTAGAACATTTTCCAAAAGTCAGGCACTATGCTTATAATTTTGCATATATTCATACAATTTTCACAAAACCTGATGAGGCCCATAATATTACTTACATTTTCCAGAGCAGAAAGTTGAATCTTAGAGAGATGAAGTCAACTGCTTCAAATCACAGAAGCAGGAGATAGGATTAAAATAGTCTGTCTGGCTCTAACCTTCATTTCCTATACAGAACAATGAGACTGAGTAGGAATGGGGCGGGTGTGAGTGTGTTAAAAAAAACGGACTCAAGACAACTAAAATATAATCTTTGTTATAGTGGGTTCTTTTATTTTATTGCTTATTGTAAACAGTTTGGCCACAGAAAATATGTTAGTTTGTAAATCACCATAATTTAAAGCTTTCACATCACTTTCTGTTTCCCCTTGAAGTTGCATCGTCTGTGAAAATAATCATTGAAGTTCAAAAGTCTATGATGTGCACAATTGTGATACTGTTACACTAAACACAAGTAGTAAAAATACTCATCTATTGTAGGAATATAGGTTTGTATCCCTTAAGGAGGGCATAAATACAGGAGAGATGGAATGGAATGAAAGGGCTTCTGTGGGCGGAACTTGTAGAACATAAGATGTAGCCAATCAACACCTGTTAATGGCAGAGATGATGAAAATCAATTTCCAATGGTCTTTCCTTTGCATGTTTTCTTCAGGAATGTACAGTGCATTTGCAATCAACATTCTCAAAATTGTGGAGACCCTGGCACATTCAGTTTCATAGCTGCAGTGTAATTGGATCTGATCACACTTGCAGAGGAAAAAATAAAATTAAATCATATGTGCTGTTAACATTGTGCTAAATACTATAGTGAGTCAGGGAATCTTTCAATAGAATAGACTGGAACTCTTGAATACTGTCATGTTCATGAGTAAGAAAATCAACTGTGCCTAAAAATCAGGCAAGTGATTTCAAACAAATCTAGTCTTTAGACCTCACAAGCAGGCTAATTAGGCCAGATCAATGTATTTCTAGTATAGATATTTGAATGTATATTATATAACCAGTTTCCTAACTATAAGTGCAGATACTATAATTTATACCTTAAGGAATTTCCTTTGATCATTTTATTTAGCAAAATTCTTAACAACATTTTAGGATTTCACCAAACGATGGTGATGATAGTGGATTAAGCATTTTAGGTTTAATTCTATAATGACACAAAAGTCCTATCATCTATCCCCAAAGTTCAGTATACAATTTTAAATATATGAAAGGATCCATATAAAATATAAATGTTAAGGTCACTTCCAGCCAAATATGGCACATTTGAATTATTTATTAAGTGCTTTTACATCTAAAGGTAGGCACTTCATAAAATTTACATTTTGGTAAAAGGCAACCATGTGATGTCAATATCTTATCCTTTTTCATTTGCTATATAACTTTTTCAAGAGAATAGATAACCATAGTTTTACAAAAGAGGAATATAAATTTGTCTCAGTTACATTTAAATGGACTCCCACAGAAGGCAAACCAAATTGTATTTTTCCCTTTTCTTTTTGTTAATCTATTGTATGTTTTCATGGTTAAGTTCTAAGATTTTACTGATATAAAATCTATAGGAATATTTGCCTTCTTATCTTTTACTTTAAAGTGAAGCTTTTATTGCCTGTAGAACTTGATACAATTTCTCCTTCATCAATGGAAAACCCTCATAAATCCACTGACCAGTCAGATGATTTTTTAGGAGGTGGCAGCTGACATTGAAGAGTGTTTGGCTTGTAGCAACTGTGTTTTAACTCTCAAAGTAAATAAGTAAGAATCAATTGTTGCTTTTATTTTTAGAACCATAGAAACTCACTTGCATTAAAAAAAATGAGCAGAACTTTTGGGTGTCCAATGGGCTTATTTACCATTTGATTTAGGTACCCTTTCTAGGTCATATATTAGGTTCGTTTTGAAGTCTTCATAACAGGAAGCTTTACAAAATAGTTTTGTCCATAAGAAAGCTCTAAATGCTGTTTTTAAATAGAGGGATACCTTGGAGATATTGTGGGTTCAGCTCTAGACTACCACAATAAAATGAATAGCATAATAAAGTGAGTCACAATTTTTTGGCTTCCCAGTGACTATTAAAGTTAGGTTCACATTATACTGAGTCTAAGTGTGCAATAACATTATGTCTGAAAAAAAACTTTATTGCTAAAAATGATAAGGATCATCTCAGTCAGCATTCGATCATAATATTTTTGCTGGTGGAGGGTCTTTAATTCAACTTTGGTGGCTGCTGACTGATCAAAGTGGTGTTTAATAAAGGATGGGGAGGAGGTTTCAATTTCTTAAAATCAGGCAAAAGTAGAGTCTGACACACAGATTGACTTTTTCATGAAAGATTTCTCTGTAGCATATAATGTTGTTTGATAGCATTTTATCTACATTAGAACTTTTTTCAAAATTACAGTATATCGTCTCAAACACTGATGCTAATTTGTCAACTAATTTTTTGTACTATTCTAAATCCCTTGTGTTTATTTCAACAATGGCACAGCATCTTTACCAGGAGTTGATTCTACCTCTGTAAACTATAATTTTTTAAAAAGTATTTCTTTTCTGAGTAATAGATCTCAATAGCAGGCTTAAAATATTCAGTAACCCATGTTGTAAATAGGCTTTCTTGTTCCATGAATAGAGCACAAGAACAGTATATTCAGTATAACTTGCAGGAATTCAGGATTTTTAGAATGGCAAATGAGCATTGGCTTCCATTTAGAGTTACCAGCCGTATTAGTCCCTTAAAAAAATTGAATCATCCTGTTCTTTGAAGCTCTGAGGTCAGACTTTGACTTCTCCATAGCTCTGAAAGTCCTGGATGGTATCTTCTTTCAATATAAGGCTGTTTCATTGACATTGAAAACATGTCGTTTAAAAAACTAAAAGTAAAATCTGTTTAGCCTTTTCATGAATTACCTGAGCTAGGTGTTCTAGAGAACTTGCTGCAGCTTCTTCTATATAGGCACTTGCTTCGCTTGTGCTGTCTTGTTATAGAGATGGTTTCTTTCCTTAAACCTCATGTACTGAGCTCTGCTAACTTCTAACTATTCTTCTGCAGCTCGCTCAACTCTCTTGGCCTTTATCAAATTGATGAGAGGATTAGGCTTTGGCTTAAAAAAATGTTGTGGCTGGTTTGATCTTCTATCCAGAAAGTTTTACCCACTAAAACGTCCTACATACCAGCAATCAGGCTACTTCTCTTTCTTGTCTTCACTGAAGTAACACTTTCAATTTCCTTCAAAATTTGTTTTTTTATATTCACAACTTGGTTTACTACTGCAAGAGGCTGAGTTTTCAGCTGTCTCTGCATTCTACATGCCTCTCATTGAGCTTGGTTATTTCTAGTGCATGATTTAAAAGGAGAGATCTATGACTCCTTTCAGTTAAACACATAGGGTTATTCATTGACAAAATTTCAACTTTTTTTTTATATCTTAGGGAATAGGAAGTCCCAATGGGGACAGTCAGTTGGTAGTGCAGTTGGAACATTCACAATATTTACCCTTTCTTAAGCTCCTTGCCCTACTTGGGCACAGTTTGTTTGTAGCATATCAAAACAACTGCTATATTAACATCAAAGATCACTGATCACAGATCACCATAACAGATACAATGATAAAGAAAAAGGTTTGGGATATTGTAATATCTCAAAATGTGAGACAGAGACAAGAAGTGACTGTATACTCCTGGAAAAATGGTGCTGATGAACTTACTCAATGCAGGCTTGCCATAAACCCCCATTCTGTAAAAAAATGCATTTTTTTGTGAAGCACAGTAAAGAAAAGTGCAATAAAATGAGGTATGCCTGTACTAAAAACCAAAGTCCCCTCTGGTAATTTCCATCCAGTGCCTCAAACAGTGCCAGGCACATACTAGGCCTCAGACACTCAATATACGTATATTAATAAAAGAAAGAAGGAGCAACTCTGGTTCTGACTTTAAAGCTACATAGAATAAAGCTGTTGGCTTATGTAGTCCGGGCCGTTCTCCTGTTCTACTGCAGTCTTCTCTTTTACAGGATCCATACTGAAACTGCCTTCATCTAGTCTTTAAACATCAGTTATGAGAAGTTCTCTCAATCTCATTCCTCTTCTTTGAATGTGCTTAAGTGGATCAGATCCCTTAAAACGTGATTCTGAAGAACCATGCATAATAATCCACATGGGGTCAGCTCTGATCAGGGTGGGAACCCTGTGCCTCTTAGCACAGACAGTCCACCAGAAATAGTATCTGACCCATAAAAGTATTCCTTAGAGCAACCCTTTCCTGTTTGTTTAGGTAATAGAGGCATTTCAATCTAGGCAAGATCATTGATTGACACATATTCTGTTCCAGGAGAAACATTATTTCCGTGAATGTCCAGGATAAGGAGGGGGTGGAGAATGCTGTGCTGAGGCCTGTGGAGTTGGGGAGTATGGAGGAGGCAAGTCTGCACAGTATTCCATCTCGTGGTCGTAACCATAGGGGGGTGGTGGCACTGAAAAAGAAAAGGAAGAGACCATCAGGCATTTGGAGAGTATTCAAGAGTTGTACTTGGACCACTGGACTGGATACTTTGAAAGGGAGCATAATTTTGGTCTGAAAAAGATTTTTTTATTTCAGGTCAAAAATACGTACTGTGAAAGGATAAGTGTTGTGAAATGTGGCAAATGGATGGAGGTGTTTAGAATTGGAGGCATAGGGAGAGATCCTGGGAAGTATGATGCTGAGGAGCAAAGAGAGAAAAAGATGAGGAACAATTCAAGTTTGACCCAAAGCAAAGAAGCAGGAGAGAGCACTGTTGTTTAAGCAAGATGTCTGTGGAGGGGAAATAGGGAAAGACATTGTGGAGTGTGGCTACATTATCATGGCAGGCTCTGAGTGTCTTTATGGTGTGCACTGCAGAGTTGTCAGAGATGATTTTTAATATATTAGTGAATATGCTTTGGGAAAAGGATTCCTTTTTGGGGGGGGATTAGGGGTACCAGGGATTGAACTCAGGGGCATTCAACCACTGAGCCACGTCTCCAGCCCTATTTCTTGTATTTTCTTTTAGAGACAGGGTCTCACTGATTTGCTTAGTGCCTTGCTTTTGCTGTGGCTGGCTTTGAACTTGTAATACTCTTGCCTCTGTCTCCGAAGCTGCTGGGATTATAGGCATGCACCACTGTGCCTGGCAGGAAGACAATGCTTTAAGCAACATGGACTCAGGAAAACTGAAGAAACGGTGAACTGATTTAGGAGCATAACTAAGAGATGTTTTAGTCAGCTTTTTCCACTGCTGTGACTAAAAGACCCATGCAAAACAACTGTAGAGGAGGAAAAGTTTATTTGAGGGCTCATAGTTTCAGAGGTCTCAGTCCATAGACATCAGACTGTGTTCTTCAGGGCTCAAGGTGATGTTCTTCAGAACATCATAGTGAAAGAGGGATGCAATTCACATCATGATCAGGAAGCTGAGAGAGACTCCACTTGACAGATACAAAAACATACCCCCAAAGCATGCTCCCAATGACCTACCTCCTCCAGCCGCACCCTACCCACCTTCAGCTACCACTCAGTTAATCTCTACAAGGGGATTAATTCATGGATTGGGTTAAGGCTCTCATAACCCAATCAGTTCTCTTCTAAACCTTCTTGCATTGTCCCACACATGAGATCTTGGGGGACCCCTCATAGTCAAACAATAATAAGGGATTCATGATGATGAGGAGAAAACATTCATATATGCCCTGATGAGCCAAGCATTTTGAGTACTTAGGTGATTAGGGGATGCCTGGGTATGTGGAAAAAGGGATGACAATGAGAAAGAAGATGCAAAGGTATGATTGCTCCATTGATCTATCAATCTATCTCCTCTATATGACAAGCAGGTTTCGGATTGATGAATTTAATTTTCTAAATATTTGAAAAAATTGTCTTGAATTTACTTTATTTATATGTCAGTGTGTTTTAAAGTCACACTTAAAACACTTTATGATGACTACGTATGGATGTCTATTTTGTAGTGATCTCAATCCTGTCTCCAAGATCAGAAGAGAGACTCCCCTTTAAGCTGAATTTCATCCAGCTCTTTGAGGAATTAATCACTCTGCAACAGCTGAGCAACCCCTCAGCAGCCATTCTGAAGGTATGGCAGAAGCTGAATCATCCTCAGGATCCTGGCTGTGTTTGGAAATCAACATGCCTTAATTGGTTACTGTGAATCCAGCCTCAATCTCAAGATCTGTGTCATGATAATGCAAATGAATGGCTAAGCCTTAAACATTAGAATGCAACTATCTATATAAATATATTTCTAAGTGTCTTCTAAATTGTGCTCCTTCTACTAAGAACTTAGCCATGTTCTGCTAAACAGGGATAGACAAACATGGGGCCTCAACTGCTAGGGTCCTGCCAAGTATGTTTCCTTTTGGATTGCTCTGGCTTGCCTCTTTGTCAAGTGCTTGATAATGGAACCATTTACAAACCTCCTGAGAGTCGAAGGATATGATGATGCGGAACTGAGTCACCTACAGAAAGGGAAAGAAGGAGCCAGAGAACTAAGTGAGATGTTCCTGAGGGCGGTCGCTAAGTCCCTGGTGGACACTGAGCAGGTTGAGGGCTTTCCGCAGAGGATGCAACTCTGTAAAAAAATCGATGAGGGCGTTTTCAGTCTCTAACACTCCTTCAGCCTGCACTACTCTAAGCTGTGTTTTCTACAACACTGTGGGATAACTGCACACTTTCCCTCTGGACTTTACGACTTGTTGGCTGCATGAAGTCTTAAGAGGACTTAGATAAAAAATGTTTATGAAAAACTTTATCCAAATCAAAGAAGGGAATACTATAGTCTTCATGTAAAGTCCAATTTGACCCCCATTCCACAGCTTCCTGTAACAGTAAAACTGTACATTGAGGATTTTCCCCTTCCTGCTTAAGGAACATACTGTGACTTATCCTGCCAATTGACTCTACACCAGTCCATGTCTTGGACTCCTGGTGTGTGTGGCTGTATCCATAACAAAGTGTCTGCACTGGGCCATCTGCATATAAACTGCTGGATGATGTTTTAGTGAGATATCCTTAGTGTTTCCACAGCTGCATGTTGAACATGAACATCTCAGGTATGAAACAGTGTTCTTTTATACATAACCTCAGAATTTTGATAAAGCAGTAACATAATATTGAATATTGCATTTTTATCATAACTGTTGCTAGAAAATATTTTCCAATGATACTTGTATACTGGTGGACTTTGTTATCTTTCTTACTGATAATAAGTTCTATTAGGAAGTAAACTTTTCAAGGTATCAATCAATTATAGACTTCTTGATTAACCCTCAGAGGTTTTGTTCTTTTTTATACCTGAAATAATCTTTGAAAAAAAATGTGTGGACGCAGTGGAGAGCCTTTTAAACTCTTTCAAAACCAATATATAATTCTTTGCTATATGTTGGGTAACTTATGCCATGTCAGATGTAGTTGTCTATAACATAAAAAAAAAATAATGGAGGAACACTATAAAATTCAGAGGAGGAATTTAGTATGTTCACCCACTCAGACCACTATTTTTAAAATAGATGCCTGGTGTCATCAAAACTATTCAACATTATTATATCTTATTTGTTTTCAAAATAAATCTAAAGTGAGTTATTCTGTAAAGCAACATTTTCTTTTTTGTGTTTTTATCACTGTATTATAATTACACATAATACTGAGGTTCACTGTGACATATTCATGTACACACATAATTTACTCTAATCTATTCCCAGTATGTCTTCTTTTCCCTCTCCACCTCTCTCCCCCAGTTCCCCTTTCTCTACTCTTCAGTCTCTGCTTTCTTTATTTACATGTATACATTTTTACATTGGTGAAAGTTATATATAAAAGTGGGATTAGTGTGGTATATTCATACATGGATATAGCATAGAGCCTTTCTTCCTCCTTCCTCCTTGGTCTCCTTCTCTCCTCTACTGAAGTCTCTTCTATTTTCATGAGATCCATCCCTGCCTTTTAATACCTTTTTACTTTCTAGCTTCTGCGTAGATGAGAGAACAAATATAAGATCCTTGCCTTTCTGAGTCTGGCTTATTTCACTTAGCACTGTGTTCTAAACCAGTTGCATCTGTTTACCCACAAAGGAGTTTAGAACATTTGTAAGTGGAAGAAAATCATCCATGATTTTGTCATCTCAATTTGACAATTAAATCTTTACATATTATCTTCCAGTTGCTTATGTATATTTATATCTTTGCAGTCACATACAATGCCAAATGTTTTTCCACTTTGCATCATATCTTTTTCATTCTGCTACATATTCTTCACAGACTTATTGCTATGGTTGCATAAGATTCTACTGATCATTCAGTTATTTTGAGGTTAAAATTCTTATTATTATAAATATGTGTGAGATGGCTATCTTCTTGCACAGAGACTTTTTCGAATGATTTCTTTAGAATAAAATTCCAGAAATTGACTAAATTGCCCAAAATAACATAAATTTTATTGTTCAAAACATACTATGATATTATTTTCAAAAGGAATTGTTTCAATTTAATGAAAGAAAAAATATAGCTCTTTATTTTACTTTGTCAGTTCTTTGATAATAGCTAGGGTTTACATTATTTTACATTAGGTTTTCTGTTTTCATACCATGTGAAATTTTTGTTCTGCACTGATAACTTACAAATTGAGCTCAATTAGAGTTAAGGTATAATTAAGGTAAAAAAAAAAACATACAAAACAACATACAAAATTACATGCTTTTTCTTTTAGGGATAATTTGTAAAAATAGTTTATTTCATTATGCAATTTGTACCACATTAGTATACTAAAATTTAAAGCTTGTATATAACAAAATGTGCCTTTTCATCTTCATTATTCTCTGTTTTTACAAGCATATCGTTAGTTTTCTTTTTCAGATATCTGATATATAATTATTTTGAGTTTATCCATTTGTGTTTATATGCTTAATGCTGCTTTACATTTGTTATTTTGCTATATGTTTTTGCATCAAAGTTTACTTTTTCTAAGTTTTTAAGTTTTGTGTAAACCAAATTATCTAAATGTGGCCTTATCAAATAACCCTCAACTTTCACATTGTTTTGCTGTGTACTTTAGAATATGTACAATTCTAATATAATGTTGTGTTCCAAGAGTTAGGCTTTCTTAATATCAAAAATACCTAATTTAAACTACTACTGATTTTAAATGGTTCTAATGTTTGGTGGACTGCAAATCTCATCTTATTTTTAAAGACAATTTTTACTTTTTTATTGCTAGGTGCAGATCTCTTCTTCCACTCTTCCAGAACCCCTATTCACAATTCACCTGAGCCCTGCCCAGAGCAGAGGACTTAAACAGAAGCCCACAAAGCTCCTGCCAGACGACTAGGGTCCCTGCTCAGCCACACAAATAGTACTACCTGTTTCTCTTCCACAATGACTAAGATACTAAGAGATATTAGAACCCATTGTTCCCCTTCCTCTCAGAGGACATCAAGACAAATCCTACCATATTTTACATCCCTCTGTTACCATGACAAGGACAATCTCCCAGAATAGGTTTCATTGTAAACTTAACCCAGGAAGCTTCTGCACATCTAATCTGATTGATTTTCCAAAGCTCCTCCACCCACTTGACTGTGCTCAGTGGAAAACAAAGCCTGTCACGACAAAAGTTCCGCGTGTCCCTGTCCCTTCCTTCACCACTCCAGCTCAGAACATGAGGAAGTTCTTTTATGATTGTGTCTGTTTCTCTGGGAAATAAGATGTGATGAAAAGACAACTGCTGAGAGTGAGAAAGGCCCTAAATAGATTTTTTTTTAGGTTTGAGAAGGGACAAGATTGCATGAGACAGTTCTCTCGGGGATGGAAGCGAACATCCAAAACACCTTTCTACTCTAACTGAAATCTGATTTTCCACAGCAGGGTGGTTTCCTTTGCAGCACTGTCAAATTGGAACTGTTATATTTCTCCCACATCCCACAATCTATAGGGTCAGAACTTGCTCAGAGTATCTGTGGTCTTCCTATCTATTGTCTATTTTCCCTCTTTAAAAATCCGAGCTCTTTTGTAACACATATGCCACCAGATTATACTACTTTCTGTTTCTTTTTATTGATGTCTCTGGCCCTTCTTGCCCCAAACCCCTATTCATTGGAGACTTAGAATCTGGTCCACCTATTTTTTCCTTCCTCTCATCTATTACCATTTTTCTGTCAGTTGAACATCCATGTAAGACCGCCTTTCAGTCCCCTGACATTTTTACCTTCCATTGTTTTCCTCATTCATGTCATCATCAATGATGGCGCTATTTTGTAAATCTCAGTTTACAGATCTGACCGGTACCCTTTATCTTCTTAGAATGTCCATTCCACCACATCTGGGATTTCATGTTTGTAGGTGGCAATTTAAAAAAAAATCAGTTTAAATATATGTCATCTCTTTGCCATCTTCATAAAGTTCTTCTTCATTCAGCTTAGATCTAGGCTTCATCACTAAGATGGTTCCTTTGCCTCTATGGTCAATGACCTTATCTCTTTTTCCCCCCTAGCCCTGATGAAACCCAACATTTTGGTTGCCCTTCATTTTTTATCCAGGAGCTTAATGTGCCTAGAAACAAAGTTCAATCATGCTAACTGATCTCACTTTAAATAAATGATCATTTTCTTAAGTGTGGCGACCCTTGGTATTGCTTGGAAATCATATATACCTTTAGGCATTTTTCACACCCCATTTTCTGAGATGAGTTTCATGTTTTCTTCTTTGTATTTTACCCTTTGGAGGGAAAATTCTTTCTCATTTTACTGAAAAAAATAGGCACCAGCAGAAGTGAAGATCCTCATACTCTGATCCCCCCATCTACAGCTGACCTCATCCATGCACTACCTGCCCCCTGTTAAGGCACTCTCTGATTCCATCCAAGGCTACCCAGTCCACTGTGTGTTAAATCCTATTCCACATACTCATGGACCCCGATTTTCAATAATCCCCTCTACCTTCAGTGTTTATCAGTTTCCTCCTTGACCTTTTCCATCAGTGTATTTGCTAGAGGAACCAGACACCAGGATCTGGATTAACTAATGGAAAGCAAAAAACCTCTGACTTCATGTCCATCCCACTTTTCTTGACCCATCATATGGCAGGACACTTGAACTTGTTATCTCTGCTTCATCCTACAATACCTTCAGGAATTTATCTGCAGTACTGATTCTATAAGTATAATTAATACAATTGAAGAGAAAGCTTTTTCACTTCATGTTTGGGTTCTCTGAAGCAGGTTACTGGAACAGCTTGCCTGGGTGAAGACAACCACATTCCTTCCATCTGTTTTGTTTTCCTCCAGTAGGAGTTGTGTCTTCAAGTTCACAGTCACAACTTTATTACAGAGAACCCCTCCAGTATGGATTTTCATGTATTAAAAAGGTCTCACAGGAGCTGAACTTTTTTTTTTTTCATATTAAGTACAAACACAGACATTTTCTTCAGTATAAATTTCTGGTCTTGAAAGAGGTTTGGTGAGTACTCAGAAGTCTTCCTGTGTTTAGTGCATGTACTAAGTAAGGTTGCTTTTGTTTCTGAATGCAGTGAGGCATTTGGAGCGTTGATCCCCAATGAAGTATTTTCAAGAGATATTAAAGATTACAGGCCAGTTGCTTTACAAAATGTAAAAGAAAACGAAATAACTAAAACGAATGCTTTCTAACAGGAGCTAGGAGAATGTGATACAATTGCACTAACACTGCTAAAGATCAAACCACAGAATGTTCCAGTAGACTGGATGAACAATTGAAGTCAGAGTCCCTAGTCCTCAGCTGGCAGTACCCCAGTTAACTAGTCAAACAGAACAGGTTTGTGATTTAGAATTCCTGCCTGGCCAATGAATTTACCCTGAAAACAGCTTTCTCTAGTAATCTCCTATGAAATCTCTCCTGCACTTGCCTTACAGGATACTCTTAAGGGCTGACCTGACTCTGTGTACCTGAATTGTGATTTTTGTTTTCAAATAAATGCTATTTATTTTAGTCTCTGGGTCAATGACAACTTGGGTTTGTCAGATATCTTTCATGCTAACGATCAGGCTGTGAATGCCCAGAAAGAACACTACAAACAGCTACTGTATAACATCCATCTGTCCCTCTATGGTGCTCTTAATTTTGATAATCTGGCCAAGATGTATCTGAATAGTTACTCTTTTTCCTCTTATTAACTGAGAAAAAACATCCACTAGACATTAAACTAGACATCCCCTAAACATTAAGCACTGCAAATATCTTGCTCCTTGGCAACATTCTCCTCTAGTGTTAGTGACTATTGATGAAGATTTTGGTCCAAATCTTATGTTGATTTTAAAGGGGTAATTTTCCCCCCAATTCTACAGTTTCCTTCTATGTTTATCCTTGTGTATTATTCTGTTAGGAAGAGACCCTGCCTACTTCTCCAATATCTATCCATCTACCATTTCTCTCTCCCAGGAGACTCAATACTGTACTTCAAACCTCCATTTTCTTGATGGGATTAAAATCGCTTGCTTTCTTTTCTGTTTGCATTTGATTTTTATATCTGCCAATTTTGTTACGGCTTCACTGTATTATTTTCTTTTATATGTGTATCAGCCCAACCTACTTTTCGAAAAAGGGTTAAGATGATCATTTTTCTTTGTTTACTCTCTAGTTTTCTTTGAAAAGAGTGAAAATGTACAACTCAACACTTATCTTCACACTAAATATTTTAAAAATAATTTCAACTAAAGAGGACTCCTGTTTATTCTACCCAATACAGCTGAAAAGTTTAATTTGGGAAGGTCATTCTCCAAGAAAGGGTTAGAAGTGACAGCAGAATGACATTCTCTTCTCCCTGTACAAAGCAGTAATATTTGCTGCAGGGTTCCCACTAAGTACTTTCACCATGGGACAAGACATCATTCTTTAAGTGATGTTCTTCTCATTTATCTGGTTTCTAGGCTGTGGGACTAGACAACACAATAAGTTGGGTTGTTATCTCAATTTTCACAGGGTTAATTAATTAATGTGGGTAAAAGTCTTGTATTTCCACACATGAAAGATTTTGAAAAGCAGTCAATACCATTATGTGTGGTTTCCTGATCCTTTAAGTAAAAGCTTAATTAGTGACTTTGAGAAGGAAATGAGAAGTAATCAAGCACATTAGGCTTTTGAAGATCTAGGCTATTTTTGCAAGAAAAACACTTCCAGCATGTTCTGTTTCCAGAACAATGCATTTATTGGAATTGCAACATACTGCTGTGACCTGCCACTATGTAAGGAGCCACTGTAGAGTTAAACAGGATTCTAGGTGCAAAACAGAAACTGCACACCTAAAAAAATATGACCTCACTTTAAAATAGTGATGTTTTCTGGTTCGATACAAGATTTGTATTGGAAGAAAGATAAAATAAAATATAAAATATTTTATAAAAGTATATTTATTTGATTTAAAATTGAATATAAACTTTTTCTTTTGGTCAAGCAAATGTGTATGTAGAGTAATACTTTTGGAGCACTTCTCCCTGCCTTCTCTCCAGTTAATGTCTCTACTTGATTTTCCTGTGTTCTGTTCTTGGGTTATGATTTGATTCAGGGGGAAAAATGGGGAGATGTGAAGAATAACAAACGGTTTCATCTCTTCTTCTCCTTTTATCCTAGTCCCAACATCTTTACCTTCTTGACAAGTTGGGAATATTTTAAATCACAAATTGTTCTCGGTTATGGTTTGGATATGAAGTTCCCCAAAGACTCATGCGTCGAAGGCTTACCCAATGTAGTAATGTTCAGATGTAGAGCCTTGGAAGAATGATTGAATCCTGAGGACTCTGACCTTATTAGTGGATCAATACATTGATAACTGACTGAAATACTTAGAAGTAGTGGAAACCACAGGCAGGTGGAGCATGGTAGGAGGAGGTAGGTCACTGGGAGCATGTCCTTGGGGACTTGCCCCTGGCCCTTTCCTTCCTCTGCATCTTGGCTGCCATGAGCTGAGTAACTTTCCTCCACCATGGCCTTCCTCCCTGTTTCTGCCTTGAAGGCAGCTGACCATGGATTGAAATATCTGGAACCATGAGCCAAAAGAAATCTTTCTTCCTCCAGTTTTTTTTTTTTTTTCCTCAAGTATCTGTCACATTGACAAGAGCTGACTAGCATACTTCTGAAGGGAGTAAAAGCTACATGGACCAGGGTGAAACTTAAGGTCAATTCCATAGGTATTGATCTAAGATTAAATCAGGTCTTGTCATGCGGTGGGTTTTTCATCTTCAAGCTGTTTGCTGGATACCCACTATGTGCTAAGCCCAGAATTAGATCATTGAAATAGAGAGGTGAATGACATGCTGACAATAAATATCATATCCATTATTAGATAAACTATATGCATCTTAGAATATCAAAAGAACCCTGAAAACAAGAGTAACATAAAGGAGGACTAGGATGCTGTGGGGGTGGGACACATTAGGATCTTAGGAGGGGGATTAAGTCAGGCTCCATTAGGACATGATCTTTGACCAAAAAGTTGAAGGAAGTGAGGGAGGCAGTGACCTTGGTAAAACTCTGAGATGGGAGTATGCCCTGTGTTCAGGGAACAGCAAGAAACAAAGTGCACTAGAGCCAGAGTGGGAAGGGAGAAAGGAGAAATAAATGAGCCTTAAGAAATAGTGGGAAAACAAAGAAAGAAAGAAAGGAAGAACAAAAAGGAGAAAGGGCCAATTAATAAGGTATCTTGAAGGCCCCAATAAAGAAATGGCTTTTTACATTGGGATAAATTCCTCTAGGGGACGTGGGGAGACACTGGAAGATTGTGAGCACAGGAGTGTGTGACATCTAAGTAAAAAGTCTTGCGTTGGTTACTTTGTTGAAAATAGATCCCAGGGGGCCCAGGGAGGATGCTGGGAGACCTGCCAGAACTTTAAGGCAGTGACAGAGGTGAGGGCTGACAGTGCTGTTCCCACTAGGGAAGTAACAGTTTCTGCTTCTCGCTGCAGGAAGGAGTCAGATACTGAATATATTTTGAAACTACAGCTGCAACATTTTCCTGGTAGACTTCATGTAAGGAAAGAGAGGAATCAAGGGTGACTTCAAGGTTTTCAGTCTTAAATAAAGGGCTAGAGTTGCCATCCGCTGAAATGGAGGAAGTTGTGGCTAGAAGGGATTTGGGGAGAAGATCAGAAAAATTGCTTTAAATATGTCACAGTTGGCATGCTTATTAGGCACACAAGTGGGGATGTCCAATACGCCCTGGGATAAAATGAATCTGAAATTCAGAGCAGAGGTTTGGATTGGAGATATTATATAACTTTGGGGAAACATTAGCATATAAGCTGTACTTTCATTGCAAAGTCAAATGGTACAGTTAAAGTACGCGTGGAAGAAGATGCAGAGCCCCAAGACACTGCAACACAAAGATAGGAGGGAAGAGGAAGAACTGGCAAAGAGGAACTGGAGAAGTCATCATTCCCACATTCATCTGAAACTTGCTCCCTCAAATGAATAGAGAAAAGATTAAAAAAGGAAGAAAGAATTATAGGATTGATGCATAGGGTAGACTATATTTTAAAGGCACCCTGTTTCTTTATTATAGGGACTTAGAGAGGACTTAAGGGTGGAGGGGACATTATTTTCTAAGAGTGTGTCAAAGTAAGAATTCACTTGCCTTTTATATGCCAAGTAGTATATATGCAGATTGACAATGAAAGCACTATTGGAATCTCTAGTGCAAAACGCAGGATTTTGTTTATGGAATCACACGTACTCGATAAATTTATATGTGGAGTTTCTAGCAGATTTTCAACAAATACTTGTCAAATTATTAATATATTACCTTTGCTCTTTGTTGAGAATTTTTGTGAAAGCTCTTCTTTTAGTATAATGAGGACACATGAAAACTTTTAAAAATAATTTTTCTCAAGATGTATATGCTATTGAATCAGATACCAGTTTACCAAGACATGCTTTCTCTGTAATTATCTGTCAGGCTCAGTGGTAGGTAGATGGTGTGTGTGAATTGTCTATTTATCTTCATTCTGGCTGACTGGCAATTGTAGTCAATGAGAGATCCATTGAAAATATGAACACCCTCAAATACAAAATGGATTTTCTTACTTGGGTCTAAATAATCTCTATTCAAAGCTAGAGCTTCAAACTACATTTACTTAGAAATACCCTAGAAATCTGAGATTATTTCAGATAGAGTCTTTAATGTTTTTGTTTTTGTTTTTTTTTTTGTTTGTTTGTTTTTTTTTTTTTTACTTTCCAAGGATTTGAGCCTAACAAAGAAAATTGGACTCCTCTCCTTCAGGAGAAGGCAGTTTTTCTCACCAGGGTAGGAGGAGATGGCGTTGATGTGGGTGGTTCTGATGACACCCACCCGGGTGCCCCGGTTGTTTTTCATGCACATGCAGACGCATATGGCAATTCCAGCAATGACCCCCATGATGAACACGATTCCAAAGACGATGCCAGCAATTGCAGTGCCCCTAAAAGGACAAACAAAAGCACCTTCATTAAAAAGGACTTCAAGGATTCTTTAGTCGTTCAAATACGGCTCCATGGCTATAGGACAAGTGCTTCTTTACAGATATTCTGATGGACAACTTTTTAAAAGAGAATTCCTTGAGCCAGTCAAGCAAACAATCTGTATTTCAAAAGGTAAGGATAAGTTATAAACTTTTAGGGAATCCGCTTCTAGCACAGTTGACCAATCCGTCATTCTGGTGCTGGTTTTAAGAGTGGATGTATTTAGACAACACACAATTCTCTGTGTATGCAATCTGAAAAGATCATTAAAAACCCATCCTGCTGTGTACCTAAGCAGCAAAGAATCTGGTCTATTGAGAACAGTAGGTATGTGTTTAATGAAGACAATCTGATAAATGACATGATACCAAACATGATTTAATATTTATTCTTAATTCAAATTCTTCAGAGGATTTTTTTAACTACAGAATGAAAAATAAGCCAAACACCATATTGGTTAATATTCAAAAGTATAACAAACAAGCATTCCCATTAAAATCAGGAACAACTTAAGCATAACTTCTATTCCTACTCATGCTAATAGTTTTCTCCAAAAAGTTTTAGCTCATGCAGCGAAACCATAAATATAAAAAAAATGCATGAGATAAAACATTATCATTCTTTGTGGATAATTTGGAGGCAACTATATTCATCTACTAATTTGAAAAGTAATGAAAAAATCTATCAAAATGAAAATTTTGACTAGTCAGTATCATTTCGAACAATGTTCCCTAAGGAAAAACAGCACATGTGTGTACAAATAATAACAAGGATACTCATCAACATGATTGTGGTGAAATGTTCACAGAACATGGTTAATTTAGTAATAATATGATGAACGAAAAAGCAAGTTTTAACAGTATTTACAGAATAACTGCAAAGAGGTAAAACTATATTTCTAAATATCAATCATTTAAATAGAGATATAGCAGTTACTTTATAAATAGGGGGAAATAAAGGAATTGTCCACACTGACCTGCATTAGTGGTCTTCAGATCAAGCTTCTGGACCCCATTCCTGCTATTTCTTGCTGAACTGCTCTGTAGAACCACTTTCTTTTATTTATTTATTTAATCTGTTCTAATTAGTTATACACAACAGCAGAATGCATTTCAACTCACTTGTACACAAACGGAGCACAACTTCTCATTTCCCTGGTTGTACATGATGTAGAGTCACACAATTCGTACAATCATACATGTACATAGGATAATAATGTCCGTCTCATTCCACCATCCTTCCCAGTCTGACAGCCCCTCCCCTGCCTTCCCTGCCCTCTGCCCAATCCAAAGTTGTGGAACAACATTCTTAAAGACAGATTCAAACAGAGGCAGTCCTTCAGGTCTTTGCATGCTGGTAAGCTCTTCTCATTAAAAAAAAAAAAAAAAGCATCCTATTTTGGGTTTGTGAATGCAGTCTTGTTTGTCATTCTCTGAGGTACTTATATTCACTGAAACTTGCCTTAATTTTTCTGTTTCCTCTAGCCTGTGTTCCTTTTCATTGATTGTTCATTTTGACCCCTTTGATGTTTGTTTTCCTCAAATGTCTGGGGATCTTTGAATCCCCTCTGCTGTGGTTTACTTCTGGTTTAAATGTGTACCCAGGGGCTCATGTGCTGGGAGCACGGTCACTAGTGTTGTGATGTTAGGAAGTGGTGACATCTTTAAGAGGTTGGGAGGTCACTGGACAGGTGTCCTTGTAAACAGTTAACATGATTCTCCAATTGCTCTCTCTCTTTCTGTCTTGTCATGTGATGGCTCCCTCTCAACATGCTCCATCACGATGCCATCTGCCATGATGTGACATAGTCACAGGAAACTTTGCCAGAGGTGTTTGGACTTTCAGACTCCAAAAGTACAAGCTAAACAAACCAATTTTTAAAAAAGTTACCCAGCTTTAGGTATTTCATTATAGTAATTGAAAACAGACAAATATAGAAATACACCTTCTTCTTCTTCTTTTTTTCCCCCAAGGCTGAGGACTGAACTCAGGGCCTTGTGTTGCTAGACAAGTTCTCTGCCGCTGAGCTAAATCCCCAACCCCTAAATACATTTTCTTATATATATAGGCTTTAAATAGGTGCTTGTTATTTCAGCGCTCATGACCAGATTTGATAGGTGACCTCCACAGATAAAGACCATCTGAGGTCAGTTTTCCTATACCTTTTCCTGTGGGATGTTCATTTTCCTCCATGAAAAGATTCTCTAATATCAAACTTGGATATCATGCATCTGACTTCCAGTATCCTAAACCTTGAACTTTTGCTGGAAAGAAAATAAACTTTCACAAAATCCTCATGCTTTTACCTCAGAGACCCTGTCTCTCACAATACCATGACTGCTGGCTTTTGGATTTAAGAGTATAATCTCTGAACCCAGATAACCTGCATTCCAACTCGGGAAACCTGAGAAAGCTTCTCAGCTTCTCTATAACTCAGTTTCCTCATTTATAGAATGATAATTTGGATCCAATCTGTAGAATTTCTTGTCACGATCTTTGTGCTTGTGGATTTCTGTGCTTGGTAAGAAAGATTTTTTTCTATTCTCAGTGCTCCCTAGACATCTATTTTATACTTCTTTTTAAAAATATTTTTTATTTGTCAATGGACCTTTATTGTATCTATTTCTATGTGGTGCTGAGAATTAAATCCAGTGCCTTACACAGGCTAGGCAAGCACTCTTTGACTGAGCTACAACCCCAGCCCTATTTTATACTTTTTAAAGATACCCATAATCTCCCACTGCAAATTATTGGAGCCAATCACATTTCACATGTTGAGGACTTTCAGATTTTGAAATACAATATGCTGTGTCTTCTATGATACTCGCACAAGCAGCTGGGTAGCATCCTGAGCATATTTATGTTTCTATAATGAAGGTAGGAATATTAACACTCATGGATTAAAGATGGATTCAAAGAGAAGTAGTCTTTCGTGTCTTTGCATGCCTGTAATCTGTTTAAAAAAATAGTGTCACAGATTACAAAGAGATGGCCAAAAAGTCCAACGATTGTTCTAGTCTGATGTTGCCACCAATAGACCCTGACCTGCAATTCTGAGATCTTCAAAAGCTCGTGACAAGTGAAAGTACAGATAAGGGACTGTGAACCTGTATTTGTACTTTCCACAAGGTATTTTCTGAGATTTTTCCCTACTCACTTAAAAAAAAATAGAATACCATTGAAGATTTCAATAAACTCCTTTAAGATAATTCTACAGGCGTTTTCACTTTGCTAGTAAATTATGAAAGCAGAATATAAGACATATTTGGAGGTGTTGCTATTGGTAATTAAAGAATGTCAGAATCTAGTAATTTATTACATAAATCTTCTAAGAAAATGAGATTTATCAAAGGAGATAATTTAAAATAAGAAGATGAAACATTATCAGGAAACCTTTTTTATTGTAATTTCATATCTAAATAAGATTAAATTGGAGGGCTGAATTTATGTTCCAGAAATAATCAATGGCCCAATTATTCAGGCATAGAGTTTTCAAAGTATGTGTTCCAGAAGCTTTTAAGATATCCAGTTGGGGAATATTTATATTAATTAATTTCTTTTTTAAATAGAAGAAAGTAGAATATTAGTCACATTTGTTTCCCTGTTGACAGCTGCTGCAAAAGTGTCTGCTCTTAAGGTCAATAATGAAGTCACAACTCATATGTTAAAGCAGTTTTTTGATTAAATCATGATATTGGTGTCCTTGATCCTTTGATACCCATTAGCAATTGTAAATTAGAGTTTAACACATGGCAAGTATAGAATTTATAGCATTATTTACTCTGTTATCAATTGAAAGAAACAATGGGAAAAAACCCAGGAATCTTCTGTATATAAACAACTTGATTTAGCTAACTGTTGGAAAGAGAAACTATTAACTTGAGAAATTTAGCATCCTGAAAACACTTTAGGGAATGTATTTTTTTTTTTAAGAATGCTTTGCAGGATTTGCATGTTTCCTGCCTTTGAAAGCTTACTTTGGAATAATTTTAAATTCACAGGAAGTCATAAGAATAGAACAGAGAGGTCTGCTGTATCCTTCACCCAATTTCCCCCAAAGGTTACATCTTAACTATAGTACAGCATGAATGGGAAAACCCACATTGGTGTAAAGAGTAAGTCCAATTCTATGTCATTTGAACATATGCTTATGTTCTTATGATCATTACAGCTAGCAAGGTACCAAACTATTCCATCATAAAATACCTCCCTTGGGCACCTACTTCATGGTCACGTCCACTCCTCCTTTCCATTCTCAGTACCCCTTGGTAGCACTGATTTGCTTTCCACCTGTCATTTCAAGAATGTTATATATATGGAATCACATGATACGTGACCCCTAAGGCAGCTAGTTTTCACTTAGCACAATGCTCTGGGAATCCACTCTAGGTTTTAGGTGTGAATTACAGTTGGCTCCTGGATAAGTAGGATTCCATGGTATGGATATCACACCATTTGTTTAATTATTACTTATTGTAGCACCATTTGGTTATTTCAAGTTTTAAGTTTGGCAAATAAATCTGGTGTATACAATCATGTACAGGTCTCTCTCTGGCTATAAATATTCATTTCTCAACAATAAATGTTCAGGAGTATGATTGTTAGGAGGTATATTATTTATGTTTGATTTCCAGAGAAAATGCCAAACTGTTTTCCTCAGAGTACCTGTACCATTTCATGTTTATACCAGCAATGAATGAGATCCATGTTTTCTTCATCTGTGGTAATTTCCCTGCATCCTTGGTATTGCCATTATAAGTGCCATTAATTTTTAATTTTAACTGTTTTGATGGTGATATATCTCAATATACAATCTCCTCCTCCTCCTCCTCCTCCTTCTAAAAGTAGTACTGGGGATTAAACCCAGAGGGGCTCTTCCATTGAGCTACATTCCAAGAACTTTGAAAAAATTTTGGATATAGGGTCTTGCTTAAATTTCTGATCCTTCTGTCTCAGTGCTTTACTTAGCTTTTGAGTTGTTCTTGTCAGCAAGAACAATTAGAGGAGGAAAAGTTTATTTTGGCTCATGGCTTCAGAGCTGCATTCTATGGTTGGCCCAATCTGTAGCTCTAGGCCTGAGGGGAGACAGAACATGATGACAGAAGGGCGTGGCAGAGGAAAACAGCACAGGACGTGGCAGAAAGAGTGCCCTCCGAGACCTACTTCTTCTAGCCACACTCCACCTGTTTACAGTTGTTGTCTAGTTAATCCCTACCAGTGGATTAATCCATTGATTAGGTCATCTCTCTCATAATCTAATGATTTCATCTCTGAACATTATTACATTGTTTCACAAATGAGCTTTTGGGGGACACCTCATATCTAAACCATAACACTCAGTGCCTGCTCTTAAACTCAATAAATGAAGTTGCAACTCATACATTAAAGGAGGTTTATTGATTAAATCATGATTTTGGTGTCCTTGATCCTTTGACACCTATTTGAAATTGTAAATTAGAGTTTTAACACTTGGCAAGTATAGAACTTATAACATTATTTACTGCGTTATCAATTAAAAGAAATAATGAAAAAACAGTAATCTTCCTGTATATAAACAATTTTATTTAACTGTTGGAAAGAGAAACTATTAACTTGAGAAATTTGGCACCTTTAAAACATTTTAGGGAATGCATCTGAACATATCTAAACCCTAACAACTCAGCCTCTCAAGTTGCTGGGTTTACAGGTGTGCACCATCACACTTGGCTTCATCGTCGTCTTAATTTGCATTTCCTTAATGGCTAGTGAAGTTGAACATCTTTCCATGAGCTTATTTGACATTTCTATATCTTCCTCAATGAAATGGCTCTTCTTTTTTTCCCCCCTTTATGTGGGTTGGTTATTTCACTGTTGAAATTTTGTAAAGACTTATTAAATTATAGATAAAAGTCCTTTATCAGATAGGTGGTTTGCAAATATTTCCCCCACTCCATAGCATTTTGTTGTTGTTGATCTCTCAACAGGGAGAGAATAAAATAACTTTAATGAAGCCTTCCCATTGTTTCTTTCATGGAATGTGCTTTTGGTGTCATGTCTAAAAACTCTTTGCAGAGTCAAAGAGTTTTTAGACTCTTTGCAGGTCTTCTTACGTTTCCTCTAAAGGATTTATGTATAGCTTTACATTTGATATTGAAGCTTTTTATCCATTTGGTTTAATTTTTGAATAAGGTGTCAGGTTTAGGATTTTATTTATTATTTATTGCCATGGATTGCCAATGGACTGAAAACACTGACCTTCCTCCATTGGCGTGCTTTCGTCCCTTTGTCCAAATCAGTTGGCCATGCCTGTCTGGGACTATTTCTAGGTTCAGCGCAGTTCTGCTGTTGCATAGGTGTTTTGACAGTGTTGAGATTCCGTTGGTTGGTGAAGTTGTTCAGTTCTTCTGTATCCTTTGCTGATTCTTCTTTGAGATGTTCTATCAATTATCGAGGTGGATGTTGAAGTCCTTAGATATGATTGTGGGTTTGCATTTTTCTCCATTCAGTCCTGATTTTGTTTTCTTGCGTAGCTGCTGGTGGTCTTGGAGTGGGGCTATATTGAGTTCTGCCTGTAGTGTTTGACCACAGTCAAACGGTTATGTCTAAAAGTTTTCTTTCTAGGTTGCCTCTTTCTGAATTTGGCTGGAGAAAGCAATCTTTTTATTGGGGCTTTTATGATCTGAACCCACTGGCGTTTTGTATTTCCAGGTGAAAACTCAGGGAACTCACAGTTGTGTTCTGTGGTCCACCAGGTTCCTAATTGTTCTGTCTTTTTACTCTTTACTCTTCAGAATCTTCTGATTAGGGCTTATTGAAAAATAAAATATTATAATAAAAAAGGTATTGTCTAAAATTGCAAAGTGATTTTTTTAAAAACCCAAGTAATATATAAATACCTTTATAGAAAAGATAAATACATGATAAATGTCTTTAAATGTCAGCTTTTAATACTGCTTAGGTTTTTAGTGTGAAAGCAATTGCCTACATATATTTAGTGATTCTGGACCTTTTTCTATGCATACAAATAAACTATTCAACCACATTTATTTAAGCCAAAATGGAACTATCACCTGCAGAACTCTGTAATAGAAATGTCACCCTTTCTTAAAACCATATCAACTGTAAACATGGATCAAACCTGAAGTTACATTTCCTCTCTCTTGGGAGAATAAATAAATATAACTTATTTTTAGTTTTGTTAATTATTTTTATTTGAACTGTTGATTTTCTGTCCCATAAAGCATAATTTAGTTAAAAACACAGAATGAGAACATTCTATTTTCAGGATAACTGCCATAACACCTTTCATGAAATTACAAATTTCAAAAGTAATTATATCTCATTATTTTAGTAATTTTGAGTGAGTTTAGTACTAAATAAAAACATTTAGCTTTCTTATTTGTATGACAATCAATAGATAAAACCCCAAGGTATTTATTATGTTTCAGATGTGAGGTGTCCCCCAAAAGTTCATAGGTAAGAAAGCTCAGAGGTGAAATGATGGGTGCATGAGAGCCTTAACCTAATCAGTGAACCCACTTGAATGGATTAACTGGGTGGTAAGATAGGTGAGTAGTGTGTGGCTGGAGGAGGTGGTGTCACTAGTTTGTGGGTATAGGTATATATTTTGTCCCTGGTGAATGAAGTTTCTCTTTCTGCTTCCTGGTGCTTTCCTTAGCCACACACTTCCTCCATGATGTTCTGACTCACCTGAGACCCCAAGGAATGAGATAAGCCATCTAAAAATAAAGACCTCGGAAACCAGGAGCCCCAATTAAAAACGTTTCCTCTTTGACTTGTTCTTGTCCGGTATTTTGGTCACAACAGCATGACCGAAACCATGCTACGATCAGGTTATTCTTTGTAATCATTCATTGTAATTATTCTAAATGAATGCATTCTTGGTTGATTTAGTGAAAGAGCAGACAGACAAAGGCCATGGGTGAAATGAGACCCACTAGTTGTTTTCATAAATAGTGTTTTGTTAGGACAAAGCCACACCCTTTCCTTATGTGTTGTCTGGCTGCTTAGGTGCTACAAAGTGAAAGTTGGATAGTTGTGACGGAGACCACATGCCTACAAGCTTCAATATTTACTGATTCCTGACTTAATTCTCCCAAATATCTTAATGTTGATTTTCCCTAGGTGAAGTTTTTGAAAAAGTTATGCCACTAAAGATATTGTAAGAAAGCAAAGTTGTGGCATAAGTGGGGCAATTTGTACTGACAATTGAACACCCTATGGTATTGGGATGCTCTTTTCATTCTTTTATTTAGAAACTCAGAGGAGTTGCAAAAGTTTGAATATTCTTTTTGATTAACCCTATTAATATTAGTTACTCTACTACATTTCTGATGCTATCTTAACACAAAAATCATTTATGTTTCATGGAACAAATGAATAAATAAATAAAAAGTATTTGAAACCTTCAAGCTCCCCTCCCCTCTGTACATCTCTTCTGTTTATAATAAATCAGTGATAAAAAAAATAAGTGTGAATAATAAACGACAATAAAAAATAAGGATCTTGTGTTTCCTGTTTCTGGCACACAGCTCCTAAAACCGTTGGAATCTCTGGAGTGCTGAGTGTTTTTTCTCAAGCTGATGAAAAGCCTGATTGCTGGGAGCTCCTACAAGGGACTTGTCACCAGCAAGACTGAGGTATGATTCAATAGTTGGAATTTTCGGCTCTACCAACTGAGCTTCAGGAAGGGAAGGAGGATTTGGGGTTAAATTTATCACCAATGACTGGTGATTTTAATCACACATGCTGTTTTACTCAGCTTTTTCACTGTGGAGACTAAAAGACCTGACCAGAAAAATTTTAGGGGAGGAGAAGTTTATTTAGGGGTTCACAGTTGTGGAGGTTCCAGTCCATAAGAGGCTGGTTCCATTCTTTAGGGCTCAAAGTGAGGTGGGACATAATGGTGGAAGAGTGTGGCAGAGAGAAGCAGCTCACATGATCGGGAATCAGAGGTAGGGAGAGGGGAGGAGAGAGAGAGAGAGAGAGAGAGAGAGAGAGAGAGAGAGAGAGAGAGAGAGAGAGGAGAGAGAGATCCACTTACCAGATACAAATGTAAACCCCAAATCCATGCCCCTGATGCCCACCTCCTCAAGCCACACCTACTTGCCTTCAGTTACCACTCAGTTAGTCCCTAACCAGATATTAATTCCAGAGATTAACTCACTGGTTGAGTTAGGACTCTCGCAACCCAATCATTTCTCTGTTAACCTTCTTGCATTGTCTCACACATGAGCTTTAGGGGCACCTCACATCCAAACCATAACATATGCCTACTTAACGAAGTCTATACAACAACGATACACATACCGATGGCTTTCAGCGTGTGGAACACCTTGAGGTGTGGGGCAGTGGTGTGCTGGACAGGGCATGGAAGCCTGAAAGCGTCAAGCTCTCCTCCCTCAACACCTTGATCGGTGCATCTTTTTTGCTTCTAATAGAACAATAACAGCAAAGTGCTTTCCTGAGTCCTATGAGTAGTTCTTGCAAGTGACCACCCTTGAGGGATCTCTTTGGCTCTCTAACCAAGTTGCATACATAGAAATGAGGGTATCTGATATTCAGAGACCTGCAAGTTATGTCTGGTGTTTGCAGTGAGCACCTGTGGGAATGAGCTCTCAAACTTGTGAAGTCTGAAGCTAATTCCACATAATTAATGTCAGAATTAAATTAAATGATAAAGGACAGATATTGTTATCAAAATTGGCTCATGTTAAGGGAAAAAAAATCTTTAAAGATGCATGTAAGTATCAAGTTCCTATTGTTCAGCTTCATAGGTCGATGTTGACTAATGGATGATAATGAAAGAAATTGGAACAAAATTATGGTCTAAAAATTTGCAACAGTGAGATTTTGCAATCTAGACATTAAATGTATTTGTAGTGGCTCTAACAATAATATAAAACTGTCTTTTATATCAAGGCTCAATGATAATTTAATTCATTCCATTAATAGCTTTTATGTGTAGAAAAGATTCTAATAATGTTGCATTGTTAGAATGATACTGACAACACAATTCTAGGTTCATCATTATTATATAGCAACCTCACACAGACATCTTGACATGATTTTACTATTAAATAATATTTAAGAAAAATAGTAAATGTGAGAAAAATTCTAGGGAAATATTTCTGTTCTCTGACATGATTCAATTTACAAATGCATTTTAGCAATAAGCATAATAAAAGAATTTATGAACATTTTACATAATTATTTAGTAACATCACTCACAAAATATAGAAAAATAAAAAAGGCCATAGAAATATTTGATGCCCACATAAAAAGTATGCAAACTGTAGAACATTTTTGCTTATAGAAACTTTTTATATGGACATAAAAGGTTTTTAAGAAGTACATAGCAAAAGGTAAATTTTTAAAAGGGAGAGCTTTCTGGAAAAATGACCACAATTTTGAAAGAATAAATTTGAAATGAGTTAATTTCCTATTATAATGTACAAATAAATTAAACATGAAAAAAATTAAATTTATTTATTAAAGAAGGAAATGTAAAATCATTCTATTTCTTTATCAAAATCCGTATGTGATGAATTAGAGCAATGACAAAAATCCTATTTCAACAATATACAAAAGAAGAATAAAACTTAGAAAAAATTGCCCATTGGACTACTACAGTAGTATTTGCTTAATAATCTGTGTCTGTTGTGTCAATGTATTACAATATTGTCATACCCTTCAAAACCAATACTTTATAATATTTTGGGGAATTTGTAAGAAATATAGTTCAGTAAAATTTTGACTTACTTAAGTTTAAAATAATGCATTTTCTTGCCACGTGCTTTAACAAATCATTACAGATTAGTCAGAATGGAAAAACAAACTTAATGGAGTATAGTTTTCAATATTATTTACCTCTACAACTTCCACTAATAATCATAGGTCCTCAGAATTCCAACTTGCTCACTATATCTAGTAACATGCACATCTCCATATATTAAATAAAACTATAATTCCAAACGGTTAAATTGTTATAAAATATTTTTACTAATCCATGTGCATAATATTTATGGAGAGTAGGAGAACCAACCTATTTGATTTTCCCAATAAGCTTATATTAATTGCAAAAAGAATCCCTGTGACACACACATTTCCAAAGATACTAGTAGAGTAAGAAAATAATGACTCTGAATGGATAAATTTATCTGGTTTACTGAATCAAGCCCTGTGGAAGAGAGAGTTGTCTACTTCAATTTCTGTCTTCTGCAATTTCCTTGATAAAAGAAATCTTGAATATCAGCTGAACACACGGCTACCTGAAATAAATGTTTTGATCTAGGCATCCTTCAAGATATATTTTTTTAATGTGATGAAATTCGGAAAATAAGTTGTAGGTAAAACATTTTGTGTCCATTAATTAAGAAACCCACTTAAGAGATGGCTTGAATTGGATTTTTTTGTTCCAACTTCTTCATTTTACCCTCTATTCTGCTTTCTGAAATAAAAAATGCAGTGACCATGTCTCCATGTTGGCCCAAGAGACAAAGGCCATATCCTAGGGACAGAGAAAGTATGAATTTGATAGAATCTGCTTCTCCAGTAGCTACTTAGAAATGCTATAGCAGTTGCTTATCTCTGAATTTCTTTTACCTGAGAGAATTAGTTTTAATTTTAATCCATTAAAATCACCATTACTTTGAGTGTGTGTGTGGCTCTGTATGTGTGTATGATATGCTGCCTGACCTAATCTGATTAAATACAACTCCCTTTTCAAGGTTATTATACAATCTCAGCTACTGGAAACAAAATGAAATATTTAATGTGTAAACAGAATTTTTATGGAATATACAGATACTCGGAAACCTGTATAAAGATTCCACACCACCACCATCACCCCGCATATCAGTAGCAAGAGGACAAGAGATTACATTCAAATTCTGTTAAATTGTAATCTTTCATCTTACATTTTATGTAGAACTAGATTTTATGACTCAGTGAGGACCTTCAAGAAATAATCTACATTGCTTAGACATCAAAGAAGACATCAAAATGAAAATAAAAATGGTCTTGAATGTGTTGTGAAATGTAGGGTGATCTATACAATAATACTTTTATCACTAGATCTCAATGTAAATGCTTTGATTGATGAAGAGAGCAAGAATAATTCAGGACAAAAAGGATCCTTTGAGAGTTAGTTGTTTTGCCCTTATCTTCACTGATCATATTTTCTGAAAAAGTGCTCAGCTCCAATCTGATTTTGTGCCAATATAGATTCAATGGAGATTAAGTGTGTGTGGTTAAACAACAGTAATACTGAAAATGCCAATTAAACATTCTTTTCCAGCTTACTACATAGAGATATAAATACATATACATATGTGTATATTCGTGTGTGTGTATATATATATGCACATATCTATCATCTAATCTATCTATATGTACAGGGATAGAGAGGGAGGAGGGGAGGAGGAGGAGGAGGAGGAGGAGGAGGAGGAGGAGGAGGAGAGAGAGACAGAGAGAGACAGAGGGAGAGAGAGAGAGAGAGAGAAACAACACATATATTATATATTTCAGGGAATCCTCACTCAGAAGCATATTTTCTAAAACAAAAAGCCATTTATGAAATATATTCTATCAAATGCATTACTCTGATATGTGTATGCACACACATTTATCCTCTATCATATTTTCCTTTAAAGGACTAAGGATATAGCTCAGTGGTAAAGTTCCTCTGGGTTCAATCCCCATACGAAGGGAAAAAAAAATTCTTTTTAAGACAGGGTCTAACTATGTTACTGAGGATCTTGTTAAGTTGCTGAGAAGGCTAGTGTCAAAATTGTGATCTTTCTGCATCGGCCTCACAAGCTGAGTGTGTGATACTGCACCTGGCGCCTTATTATATATCCTTGATGTGTTATAAATACTGTGTGCAAACTGTTTTAGCCAGTTTTTTCATTGCTGTGACCAATAGACCAACAAGAACAAATTTAGAGGAGAAAAAGTTTATTTTGAGGTTCAAGGTTTCAAAGATCTCAGTCCATAGACAGGCTGTTAGCTTCCTTGGAGTGCCTGTGAGGCTGAACCTCATGGCGAAAGAGTGTCGTAAAGGATAGCATCTGGGAATAGCACTCAGGAAGCAGAAAGAGAGATTTGCTTTCCAAGGGTGAAATATAAACTCAATGGCATGTCCCTAATGACCCGCCTCATCCAGCCACAACCTTCCTACCTATAGTTACCATCCAGTTAATCTCTATCAGTGAACTAACACTGATTAAGTTAATATTTTCATAACCCAATAATTTCACCTCTAAATTTTCTTGAATTATCTCACACATGAGCCTTTGGGGGACACTACACATCTAAACCAAAACAGAAACCAAATGTCATTTGATTAGCTGTCAGTGTAGCTCCAAAATGATACAACAAAACATACTATATATCAAAATCTAAATGCAATGGTTCATAGCTATGGAAGTTTCTAGAAACTTTTCAAGTTATATTTTTCATTTTCTACATGAAAGTGTTTCATTTAACTATTTAACAGCAATATTTAAAAAGGTGGTACTGACCCACAACTGAGTATATTTAATTTTCCAGTCATGATTCTCAGGGGGTTTGATTTATTCCTCAGCCATTATGTCTACAATTATTCCAAATGGCTGTTACTAGATAGCAACATCTGTCACATACTGGCACTGTTCTGGGTCCTGGGGTATGAAGTTGAGAAATATATAATATATGAAAAAAATTTTAAAGTCATATGTCATATAGCAAACAAGGACAGAGATTATGAGGGTCAACTATCTCTAGGCCTAGAAGACGAAGACTGGAGAACAATGAAAGAGTTGGTCACACTCAGCAAAAGAGAAATTTTTTTTCTAACAATAAAACCTAATGAAGATAGCAAACTAAAGGGAGTAGTTGTGATTTCTCAATCTTATTAATTATATCTAACAGTTTTTGACCTGGAAGGTGTTTTGTGAAATTGAATCCAACCCACATGTTTTGCAGGTATAAAAACCAAATATGCGAGAGGATTAAAAAAAGTACTTGTGAAAGATCTTGTGTCTAGTTTTGTGGTAGGTTTAAGGACAGAACTTGGCAGTCCTAAATTGTTACCACAGAGCTGTCTAGGTGGCAGTGGACTGTCTTGCTTTTACTCTTTACAATATTCATGGTATTATGGTTTGGATGTGTGGTGTCCTCCCCTCAAAAAGCTCATTTGTGAAACAATGCAAGTTTTAGAGAAGAAAATAGTTAATTAATTCAGTGAATCAGTCCCCTGATAGGGAGCAACTGATGGTGCATAGGGAATGGCTAGAAGAGATGGGGCATATCTTTGGGGTATATATTTAATGAGCTGAGCTTAGTATCTCTTTGCTTTCTCATCACCATGTGGGCTGCATCCCTCCACCACACTCTTCCGCCATGTTGTTTTGCCTCACCTCAAGCCCTGAGGAATGGAGCTAGCTGTCTATGAACTGAGACCTCTGAAATCATGAGCCATGAAATAAACTCTTCCTCCTCTACAATTGTTCTGTTCAGGTCTTTTGGTCACAGTGGTGAAAAAAGCTGACTAAAACACATAGAATCTCATCATTGAGCCCAGTTCTCTACAAAGCACTAGGCATGTAAAGATGAAAGGAAGTCTAGTTGGGAATTGGAGAGACTAGAGTAAAAGTGATTTTTGATATGCTTGGAAATTGATGCTCAGAGATCTGGTGACTAATTGAATGGGGAAGTGAGAAGCAGTCATGCAGAATGCCCTACATGGCAAACAATATAATCTGTAAACTGTGTTGACATGAAAAGACAAGATTTAAATAAGTGGAGTCACTGCATATGAGTTCTTCTGCCTTCCACTTTTGAACCCTAAAACATTCTTCTGGATATAACCCTGTCATTCCTATTATATCAGCATAGGGTATCCTTCTGAAGTAAGGTTTGCTGAAACTTCCCACTGAGCTAATCACTTTAACTTGCTTATGATGATTACTTTAGACCAGACTTTCTATGCCTTTTTATCAAACAAATAAAAAAAAATCACAAACCAATTTTTGACAGAGACTACAAAGATTTCTATTGAAAGTTCACTTCTTTCTGAGATGAAGTCCTGAAAGCATATTAGACGCAAGAAATTGGATCTTATTATAAAAATTCAGACCTAATCTGCTTTTCTTCCCACTTATTCAAGGATGCAGTTTCAAATACATAGAGAGGCTCACAGTATTTGACCTGGCAGAGCAGCTACCTTTCAGGTCCAAAAATTTAAAGGTTGATGTTGGAGTTTGTAAACCTTTCCAGATTAGCTGCTAAAGCAGGCAACAGATCCTGATGGTATAAAAAGAACCCTGGCAGTGAGCTCCTGTGCCAGCCCAGTATTTTTTTTCTGTGGTTCTGCTGACTGCCTGACTATACATTACAAGCTGGCTTGCTCTCCTCTTCCTGGTCCCTGGTGAGTCCCATCCTCTGCCAAGACAAGCACATGATTGATAACTGTCAGTTGGGGACATCTTGTGTTCTAGACCTGCCAGCCATTTGCCTGGTTTTGACATTAGTTATCCATACCTAACTCTCATGAGCCCGAGGCTGTCTAGACCTGGCAGCTGCTGCCTGGTCACACCTCTCAGAAGGTCTTACTTGCAACTTCACCTGTGCCAGACTGATGTGATTGATTAGAGCTGTCACATTTGATCTTTCTCTTAGGATCTCACCTCTTGCTCAGTAAAGTCATTCACAAGCAATTCATTTTCATCAGAGCAGCAATATCATTCTCTCTTGGTTTAAATGACTGCTGCTAAGAGCTCCAAATAGTTACTACATTTGTGCCTTACCATTATCTATCAGAGAAAAAATAATTTCAATCTCCTCTCATTCCAGCAAATATAATCCCAGAGAAGGAATGTGATTGGCCCAGATGGGAATGGTAACAAACCAATGGTTTTGGTACTATGAGTAGTACAGCTTAGGTTACATGCCTGTCCCTAAATCTTCCAGGTGTAACCAATGGGGGACATAAAGGTAGCTGGTTCAAGAGAGGAAGTAGGAGTTGGCAAACAAAGAAATAGATGTTCGAACACCTGTAAACTTATATAGTTGGCATTGATATAATTCTAGGTCCACGTCTTCATCTATAGGTATAATCTGGAATTATAAGGAAAGAAGGACAGATAGGGACAAATGCCCCAAATCTAAGATCTATTTGCCCTTCACGCAAACATATAAGTGACACTAAAATGTCAGAAAGATAACCTTGGGCAAGTTTGCAGGTTTGATACCATGAGGATTTCTATGACCATACATTTTGGCAGACCCTTACTTAAAAAAAAATAGTTTAATCTAGAGATTGGTGAGAATAGTAAATTATGCAACACCAAGCATTTAAAAATATCTCCTCTGTCCTAAATATAGTGTTGAAGGTTTAAGAAAACAGAGACTGGGAATGACAGGTGTATATATACATGCCATTCATAGTAGAGTAAGGCATTAAGAGCAAATGGGGAAGCACAGACTAGTTCTATGAGACCAAAGAGGACGGTACCTAATCCAGACATGTTAGTGTGTGAGGGCATGTTTTAGTGTGTGGTGAGTAGAGGTTGGTGTGTTAAGGAAAGAGATTGTATTGCATATGTTATGCCTGAGCATGGATTACTGAAGGAGGTAACTTGTCTGACTCTTAAAAACTACAGAACCCTAAAGAGAGAAATAGAAGAAGATCTCAGAAGATGGAAAAATGTACCCTGTTCATGGATAGGCAGAACTAACATCATCAAAATGACGATATTACCCAAAGTTCTCTACAGGTTTAATGCGATGCCAATCAAAATCCCAACGGCATTTCTTGAAGAAACAGATAAAGCAATCATGAAATTCATATGGAAAAACAAAAGACCCAGAATAGCAAAAGCAATTCTAAGCAGGAAGTGTGAATCTGGAGGTATAGCGATACCAGAGTTCAAACTGTATTACAAAGCAATAGTAACAAAAACAGCATGGTACTGGTACCAAAACAGGCGGGTGGACCAATGGTACAGAATAGAGGATACAGAGACTAATCCACAAAGTTACAACTATCTTATATTTGATAAAGGGGCTAAAAACATGCAATGGAGGAAGGATAGCATCTTCAACAAATGGTGCTGGGAAAATTGGAAATCCATATGCAACAAAATGAAATTGAATCCCTTTCTCTCACCAGCCACAAAAGTTAACTCAAAATGGATCAAGGAGCTAGATATCAAACCAGAGACACTGCGTCTGATAGAAGAAAAAGTTGGCTACGATCTACATACTGTGGGGTCGGGCTCCAAATTCCTTAATAGGACTCCCATAGCCCAAGAGTTAACAACAAGAATAAACAAATGGGACTTACTTAAACTAAAAAGTTTTTTCTCAGCAAGAGAAACAATAAAAGAGGAAAATAGAGAGCCTACATCCTGGGAACAAATTTTTACCCCCCACACATCAGATAGAGCCCTAATTTCCAGAATGTACAAAGAACTCAAAAAATTAAATAATAAGATAACAAATAATCCAATCAACAAATGGGCCAAGGACCTGAACAGACATTTCTCAGAGGAGGACATACAATCAATCAACAAGTACATGAAAAAGTGCTCACCATCATTAGCAATCAGAGAAATGCAAATCAAAACCACCCTAAGATACCATCTCACTCCAGTAAGATTGGCAGCCATTATGAAGTCAAACAACAATAAGTGTTGGCGAGGATGTGGGGAAAAGGGTACACTTGTACACTGCTGGTGGGACTGCAAAATGGTGAGGCCAATTTGGAAAGCAGTATGGAGATTCCTGGGAAAGCTGGGAATGGATGCACCATTTCACCCAGCTATCGCCCTTCTCGGACTATTCCCTGAGGACCTTAAAAGAGCGCACTATAGGGATACGGCCACATCAATGATTATAGCGGCACAATTCACAATAGCTAGACTGTGGAACCAACCTAGATGCCCTTCAATAGATGAATGGATAAAAAAATGTGGCATCTATATACAATGGAGTATTATGCAGCAATAAGAAATGACAAAATCATAGAATTTGCAGGGAAATGGATGGCATTAGAACAGATTATGCTAAGAGAAGCTAGCCAAGCCCTAAAAAACAAATGCCAAATGTCTCCTTTGATATAAAGAGAGCAACTAAGAACAAAACAGGAAGGAAGAGCATGAGGAAAAGACTAACTGTAAACAAAGATGAATGGGGGGAGAGAAAGGGAGAGAGAAGGGAAAGGATTTGCAAATGGTAGGAGACCTTCAATGATACACAAAAGTATAAGAGGTTATGATGGGCAAGGGGGAGGGGGGAAAAAAAGGGAGAGAATTGAACAACAGCTGAGGAGGCAGAGAGGGAAGGTGGGAGGGGAGGGGAGGGGGGATAGTAGGGGTTAGGAAAGGTAGCAGATTAAGACAGTCACTAATATGCCATTATGTAAAAATGTGAGTATGTAACAGATGTGATTCTGCTATCTGTATTTGGGGTAGAAATGGGAGTTCAAAACCCAATAGAGTCAAATGTATGAAAGATGATTTATCAAGAGCTCTGTAATGTTTGGAACAATCAATAAAAAAAAGAAGATACAGAATTAAAGAGAATTGATAGCAGGAGTACATTTTGTACTAAAAGAACAATTTATAAGTGTCATAGGAATTTAATATGTCATGATGTGTTTAAGAAGCCATGAAAAGTCGAGAGTTGCTGGAATAAAAAGAAGGGAGGTAAGGTTGCAGAATAAGCAGGGGTGTGGGCAGATTGGGAAGGTCTTCAATGACACTCTAAAGAGCTTGGAGTTTTTACTGGAGTTCATGGGAAGTGGGAAGCAAGTGAAAAGCTGTCAGCATGGATCAGTCTAAGAGTAATGTGGAGAGTGGATTTGATGGTTTCAGACTATATGCAGGAAGCCCTATTAAAAGATCACTGTAATTATCTGAGTAAAAGATGGCACAAGACTCAAAGTGACAGTGGAAGTGTGTCAGGGAAGAAGGTGGGAAGAAGGGAATTCAGGAATAACATAGAAAACCAATTTTCATCAGTGTCTTGAAGTCACCAAGTTTCAACTCCTCAAGGACTATTAGAACTATGCCATCAACAGTCACCTGAAGTTTTTGAATAACTCCAGTATTTAAAAGTCACTAAGTCTGGAGGCCATGCATGTGTGTGACTTTGAGGATGAATTTAAACTATCAGACCTCCATCTCTCTTCCAAAAAAGAGAAGTCTCAGAGGGGACACTCTGACTCTTTATAAGAAAGAAGGTAAGGATCAGATCCAGCCAGGTAGAGAGGGCAGGACATAAACTGTGCTTACGATGCCTTTGTTAGTGATGCCTCCTGGCCCGCCTGGAACCCAGTGTGTTTTCCAACATGAACATTTTTATGAAAAGCTTGTCTAGTTTTTAATACTGCATTCCATAAACTTTGGGGATAATGAACACACAGAGATAGGAGGTTGGCTTTATTCATATAAGCAACAAACTTTTAATTGTCCTCCAAAACTCTTATACTTAAGCCTCTCTAAAACATAAGTTAAAAAATAATAGTTTTTGAGTTATTCTTAGATTGATTCATGCAGTCTGATCTTCTCACCGAGGTCTTTGTACAGTTAGAATCTAATTAGATTAGATAATGCTTGAGCTTCCCTTCAGCTTCCTAGCACCACAACTAATTAGCAGGAATTCTACCTTGGTAATACAGTTGCTGCTGGTCAATAAAGGAAAGCTAAGCAAAGGTGGAACTCTTAGCCTAATGAACTTAGAAAAAAGACTGGAAGTAAGTTAAATTTTAGTGTGATTATTAATTACAGTCCAATGAGAATAAAAATTCTATATGAATATTGACTAGTTGTAACTGAAGCTGAATTTATTCACACAATTGTCTTTTCCAGTATCACCTTCAATTCTGAAAGGAAGAGAAAATATCTCTTTCCAATAATTCTTATCTCATTTATTGTCAATACAAGCAGCAATCTTGTCTGTGGAGAGACAATAATCACCAAGGCAATAATGAATATTTTATATAAGTAATTATAACTGCATATACCTATTCATATTATCTAGTCCACTCTAAACTAATGACTTGGAAATATATAGTTTTATCTTAAAAGTCCTGGCAAAATAGACTAAATAATTACAAAATAACTGATGTAGAAAATACATCATTTTACATGACTTTGTAAAATAAAGTAGTCAGGATATGTTAAGCAGCCTTCACTAGTTTGCTGATTCCACAACATGTACATGTATTAAGAGATTGCATTTATTCCATAAGTATATACAGTTTTTCAATTAAAAAAGAAATAAAATTTTTAAAATGGGGATTCTGTACCTTTTTTTGGAGCAGAACACTTTATAGCATTCTTTGAAATTCTCACAGACCAGGGAGCATCTTACTTTTACAGCCACACAACTGAAAGGGAAGGGATTTATTCCTGATTTGAACCATCAGAGAGATGGTTCTTATATCACAGTTTGGTCTAGATGTATGTCTCAGAAATCAGGCAAAGTTCATCTTGCTCCTTGTATTGGGACATGAAGCAGGGAGGAGTAGCCTGAGAAATAATAGCTTTCCTACTAGGGGGCAAGAAAATTAGTCAATATAAACTCTGCAGACTGACTGTCAATAGAGAACACTATAAACTACAGTTATTCAAGTACCTTATACTGCTGGTGTAGACAGGCAGAGTGAAGCACATTAGTCTGAGCTGTTCTTACCAACTGATGATTCTTGTGTTGAAATTAATGCAGATTAGGCAGAAAGATGTGGATCTAATAAGGAGAAACTCAGCAACAGGGAATAAGGAATAATCTTTGGTTTCAGAGATCCACCTTAATAAGGGGAGCAGTAGACTTCAGGCAGAAATGGGTAAGGATCACCAAGCATCCACATGCCTCTTTACATTTCCCACTTTCTCATATCTCTTAGAATGACCTTGCAACTAATGCTCCCCTATGGATACTAATGGAAGGTATATGTCACTTCCTGTCAACATCAGTTAGCATCAATGCCTCTTCTTCAACTACCTGTACTCTCCTGTCTGCCCACATGACTGGAAGTAAACGGTTCTTTAGAGATGAGAGAGCCTACCATACGGAAGTAGAGTGAGTTACCATGTCATGAATTGAGGGAGAGTCGCACCGCTGAGATGGTGCTGTAATCAAGAAATGAAAGTGTATTGGGTTAAGCCACTGAGATGCTAGGGTTTGTTTGTTTCTGCAGCTTCGGCTTTATCATTAAGAGAATAGATGTGAATTCAGCAATCCACATCCCGTGTTTAAATCTAGTTTCCACTAATAATAAGCTCTGTGGCTTGACCTCTTTGAGATTCAGATTTTGATGTAAGAATCTTGTTATCGGGACAGACTGCTGGAAGGGGTCAACTCAAGAAACAAAATAGAAATGCAGTGGTAAACTCTTCCAAGGATTCTGGGGTGGCCACTAAGATTCCCCAGATATATAGCCGCATGGGCCTGCACAGGCACCTGACATTGTTCAAAATATAAGAGCTAATCCCATTTTCTCTGAGTGAAGGCTGTGGTCCTCAAGTCTGGCTCCACATTGGATTTAAAAAAAATCATAAAAGAAGGATTATGCCTGGGTCCCAACCCAAATCAATTAAATCAGAGTCTCTGGTGGTGACAGACAGGCATTGTGATATTTTACAGTTACCCTGGTCTTGTTACTATACAACCAGTGTTGGGAATTACTGAATTGGTGCAACTAGAGGCTAAGATTTCCACAATGATATCTAAAGCTGCTTAAGAGTTGTCTCAGTAGGGCTGGGGATGTGGCTCAAGTGGTAGTGCACTCGCCTGGCATGCGTGCGGCCCGGGTTTGATCCTCAGCACCACATACAGACAAAGATGCTGTGTCCGCCAAATACTGAAAAATAAATATTAAAGTTCTCTCTCTCTCTCCCTCTTTCTCACTCTCTCTCACTCTTTCTTTAAAAAAAAAAAAAAAAGAGTTGTCTCAGTAGAAATAGGTTCAGAGTCCAAGGCAAAGAAACATCAAATGGACTCAAATGTATGAAACTGGAAAATGAAGTGATTTTAGTAGCAATTTCTCAACAACAAAAAAGAGTGATTTAATTTAAAACACTTTTTTTACAGAGATTACAAAGAAGAAAAATGGTTATGAATATTATTATTATTATTATTATTATTATTATTATTTTCTCTTCAGTCCTCATTTTATTTCATTTTCTCTTGTTTTTTTTTTTTGGGGGGGGCCTCAGGAATTGAACCCAGGGGTGCTTTACCACTGAGCCACATCTCCAGTCCTTTTGTGTTTTTTTTTTTTTTAATTTTGAGATAAGATCTCAAAATTTAAGTTGCTTATAGGGCCTCTAAATTGTGGAGGCTGGCTTTGAGCTTGCTAGCCTCCTGCCTTAGCTTTCTGAACCACTGGGATTAATTCATATTCTTACTCTACTGGATACATGTAAATTATAGGAAGAAATGACTGATGTTAAGTGAATATTCAACATGGAAAACCATTTTTGTGGAGAGGAGTTGCTAGGAATTCAACCAGGGCCTCAAGCAAGGTAAGCACACACTTTACACACTGAGCAACAACCCTAAACCCTAAAACATAGGAAACTTTTAATTAAGCCTGGTAAATATACAAAGCTACTAAAACATTAACACAATGTTACAGAAATAAAGACATTGAATAATTGCCGGCAATCTTTTCTGTTCATAGATTGTCATTAAAATATATGTTTGATTGTAGAAAAATTGACTGATCAGTGTTTCCTAGAAAAGGAAAACATCTAGCCCACCAACCTAGACATTTCCCAAAAATTTGTTCAGACTCATCTTGTATCCAATTCCATATTCCACTGTTGACTAATCCACAATCAGCAAGGAAGGATCAATTTCCTCCTACATGTGAATGAACCATAATGAAAAGATATATACTGATTTTCTTTAGTCATTTATGGTTGTCACTCATAAATTATCCCTGTTTCTTAAATCACTAAGTGGTAGTGGGAAGAAAAATTTAAAAATATCTTTTGGTAATGAAAGATATTTATTGGACAGTAATGTATCAATTATTTGGTAACCAAGGAGCACATGACTGAGTTACTCAAAGTTGTAACAGTGCCAAAGATTTTATTTATTTATTTTTACTTGAAATCAAAGTAAAAATTCTTAATAGTTTTCACTAGTCCCCCCAAATACTCTCATATTTGGTCATATTTAATCTGCAAAGGGGCCCTTTCATACTAATGTACCCTTTAGCAGAAAATCCATTTCATAAAAATTCCAGGGAACAACACCAATAACTTACTTGATAGAGTTGGTTTTGGATTATGCCAATCAATTCACCAGTTCGTGATTTCAAAGATTGTTTCATCAATCTTGTATCTCTCAAGTCAAAGAACATAAAATAAATCCTTTAACAAGAATCTGGATTTGATTCTATAAGAAAGACGAGGTCATTTTTTAAAAGCAAATCAACTCGCAAGAGTGCCAGAAGTGTGGCTCCAAAGAAAAATGGTCACAGGAGACTTCAGTCCAGAAATCTGTAACTGCTTTTCCCTTCTGCTACTAGCAGATAGTGTGTGTCTTATGTATTCCCTGAGGGAGGTTCTAAAACTCTATCGAGCTAGAAAAAAAAATGCAGTTTGGTTTTTTACCATTTTAAGTTATTAAAATGCCATGAACTCTAGTGAGGTGTGGGTCATGTCCACCTGGTCTACCTGAGAAGGACATACTGCCTCCTACTATAATATCATAATAATATAAAATGAATAATTTCTTTTTGGGGAACCAATCAAATTAGAATCTAAGCCCCAGTCATGTGGTAAAATGCCTGAAGAATACACATTGTTTTCTGCATTGTAAGACAAGTAAATAATTCCTCCCTTCAGCAGAGCCAGGTGCAAATATTGATTTTTATGCTTTCCATTGAATTAAAGACCCTAAGTGGAGTCTCAAACCAAATCCATGTATTTCACTTGTATCATATATTTTTATTTGCTTTGAAATTTCAAGCTGCTAACTTTGTTGTCAACGCTACGTAATATCCATCCTTTATATTTGGCAAGTTCTTGAAGACAACGTTTACCTACTATGGATGTTTTTTAGGGACTGGGGTTAAAATAGTGACCAACTTCATACATTTACCTACTATGGATGTTTTTTTAGGTACTGGGGACAAAATAGTGACCTAGAACATATGCCATTTAACCTCTGCCAGGGAAAAATAGTTGGACCACAGATATCTGATGTTCAAAATAATATTTTCAGGAAGTGGTCATGAAAATGGGCTTTGAAAGGTGAGTCAGTCAAGGAAGAAAAGAAAAACTATTTGGGAAGAGGAAATTTGTAGAAAGGTGAGAGAGCACAGGCCTTTTTTAAGAGGGAAAAGTTCAATAAAGAAAGTACTATGTGAAGTTTTGATGGTAGAAAGGTGTTTGACTCATGGTCACACAGAAACTAACTCATGAAAGGCCGCAGGTCAGTGAAGCCTGTAATGTAAGGGGCAGGTGGTAGGAAGGAAGCCGTCTTGCAGGAGGACACAAGTAGAAGGGAAAATTGATTAGAAGAGGAAAGAATGGAGACAGGGATACCAGTATAGAGGCTTCTATATAACAGAAGAGAAAAAGCACTGTGGTGCCTAGTGGCTGAATGGTGGTCAACAGAAGACATGTCCATGTCCTGATTCCCAGAACTTATGAACTATATTGTTTTTGGAAAGGGTCTTTACAGATGTAGTTAAATTAAGGATTTTGAAATATAGACTTCATTCTAGATTATCTAGGTAGGCACTGAATCCTGTGACAAGTGTCCTTAAAAGAGACATCAGGGGGATGTTGCAGACGAAAATTGGAGAAGGCAAAGCGACTGTGGAGGCAGAGTCTCAGCATGAGCCAAGGAGTAGCAACTGTACCAGAAAGTGCAAAAGGCTAGGAGGGCTTCATGCTTAGGGACTCCAGAGGGAATATTGCTCTGCCTGACACCTTGCTCCCAGATTTCTGGTCCCGGGAATTTCAAGAGACGTTTGTTTTAAGCTAGTATTTTAAACATTTCTTGCTTTAAGCTAGTGTTTTTGGTAATTTGTCATGCTAGCTGTGTGTAAATAAAACAAGCAAGGTAGCAGAAAGACCTAGAAGGAGGGAGAGAATCTGGTGCACTCTGAACAGGTCCAGAAGAGCAAGATCTAACAGAATCTATGAGTGAGAAGCTGGAAATGAGGCTAAATAGGCAAGCAGGTTATGTTTGTGAAAAGCTCTGGGTCTGAATGCACACGCCAGAAGACCAGTGAGTAGATTAAACTGGTTGGAGGAGGATCATGTTTTGGACAATGGGAAGAAAAATTGGAAGGGGGAAAAATGAATAGAATGCAATATTTTCTACAGTAGAATACAAGGAGAGGGACAACAAGCCTGGGTAGGGGAGGGATTTATCCCCTGCTCCAAATCGAGCAAGGCCTTAGTCACCTTGGGCTGCTATAATACCAAGGTGAGTTGGTTAAACAGTAGACATTTATTTCCTATGGTTTTGGAGGCTAGAAAGCCCCAGGTCAAGATGCTGGCAGATTTGCTTCTTGGTGAGGATCTGCTTCCTGTGTGCAGACGGCTGCCTTTTTATCGCATCCTCACATGTCAGAGAGAGGAAGCTCTGGTTTCTCTTGTAGATGGGCATTGATCACATTATGGGGTTCAACTCCCATGATCTCACTTAAACCTTATTCCCTCTCAAAGCCTCCACCATCCTGATAACATCATCTTGTGAAGAAGAGCTCCAACATGTGCATTTTGTGGGGACCCAAACCTTCAGTTCCTAGAAGGCAAGGGATTTGACTCTCTGTAGCAGGTGTGGGACATGTGGTTCAGAGCCAGCCTAGAGCTGTTCTGGGTCCTGAGAGATCCACCTGGAAGGGCAGTAGGGCTATACCAGAAGAGTTGTCCATGTGGAGTGAATAATGGAAGGACAGTAGGGGAAAGAGGAAGGAAGAGATAGTGGCCCCTTGCAGTAGGTGTCAACAAGGCCAGCGGAGGAGATTCTGTAAGTTTTGGAGGCTGCTATCCAGGCATTCTAATAGCTTGGAAAACTACCTAACGGGAGTTGAACAAGAACTTTTGTTTGCCACCGACTTCTCTTTTCCCTCGGATAGGTCAGGTAGTGGAGGACCAGCACTGGTAGTGGACGAAGAGAACTGCTGGGTAGAAGTGGGTGGGAATAGAGGGCAAGTGCCCATAGCCCTGTCCCCAAAGTCAGGTGGTCCACCAACTGCTGGCTTCTGCTGGTAGATGGGGAGAAGTCTTGCATAAAATCTGGAATGTTTACTGATGCCTTAGGAGAGATATTGAAAATTTCTGAAATACATTGATTTGGGGCTTAAGAGACTTACGGACTGTGAGAAAAAAAAGTCATAGATTTACCACATTTTCAGCCATCAGAAGGTGAAAAGTTTCTGTAAACAATGGGATAGAGCTGAGCTTTGCTTATCAATCAAGCATCTTGGTTGTTCAATATGTGTTCAGACATTGAAAGAAAAGGATGTACATTTCCTTTAAGCAATACCAGTGAGGGACATCTTTCTTTGGAACAAAATCGAGAAGATTCCAAAGACTTCTTCTACCTGGATGCTTTCTTTATTCCCTGGTGCTAAAATTAGGATGCACAAATGAAGGTATGAGATGCATTGGTTGATTTTGTCATTCCTAATTCTTAGAGAAGATTTTATACAGAACTTTCTGAGTATCACATATAGATTCCACTTGTTCTCCCTAGCCAAGGGAGGTCTGCAACAAGGTAAATACAAAAGACCCAGGATTGAGAGGTGGAATTGAAAAGGCTTTTCCACTCTGCTCACGTGGGCTCTCTGCCCTTGGTTCACCACTTAATCTTTTGGTCTCATTTTCTTCATCTGTGCAGTGGAGATAATGGGTCCCAATTTCATCTTATGTTATCTCGATGGAAGGATCCCTACTGTCAGACTGAATGAAAATCTGACCAGTAATACCCACTTATCTACCTCTCTGAAGTATTGTAAGAATTAATGACAGTCTGAAAAGTGTATTGAAGATGCAGAATGAGAGAGGGAGGGAAGGGAGGGGGAGTGAGAGAAGTGATGAGTATTATTTAAAGTGTCAAAGGATAAGTATATTTTAATGAATGTGGAAAAACATACAGCAAAGGATCTTGCCTTGTGCCTCAAAGCTGCAGAGTAGTAAAGAATATGTAAGACACTTGAGGAGAAAAACAAAAGCAATAATGAAACCTGTCTGAGACATTAATAGTGAATTATCCTTTGCCTACTGAAAATTTCATCCTCCAATTTTAAGATAAAGCACTGATTGGTACACCCAGACTTTAGTGAATAAAATAATGTGTCTTGAAAATTTAGAATCATCAATATAGAAAGGCAAAGGATTAAAGACAGAGACATTCAGAAATAGAATCAAGACAAAGGGTTCTCTGTTCACTTGCTGTGTATGTGCTTGATAAGTTGGTAAGTGCTTTTCTTTCTTTTTGACTTGAAAGGAGGATATAAAAGCTGCTTGCTTAGGAGGATAGTCAAGGGACACAGGAAATGAACAGTATATTTGACAAAAAGAGTAACTAATAATTACTTAGGCTAGTTACATTTTTACATTTATAGAGCAACAAAAGAATACATTATTTATAAATTTAAATAATTGTAAAGGTAAAGTCACTGTGTCCTTCCTATGAACTAATTATTTCAAGCTACGAACTCTCCAGAATAAAATTACTTTGGCCCTTACAATCTCTTTTGGTCTCGGAGATGGACAGTCTCCCTTTCTTCCTTTAAAGTATTCCAATTCCCTGTAAATCTAAAACAATTGTCCATGTCTTGCTATATATTGAATTTCAAATATGTTTTATATTTCTTATTGTTTGCCTCTATGTTGTAGTACAGTGAGCTATAGACAATGTCAAAGAAAATTTATTTTTCTTAAGTCATTTTAAAAAACGTGTGATAGAGATGGTTTTCTGTTTGTCTAGATTAATATGTTTGATGATGATTTATTTTTCTTCTTAATCCTTATTCTTCTTACTCCTTATTTTTGCCAAGATGTTTATATTCCACCTTGCAGATGTAGTTGAACATTGTTTTTGGCAGATTTTATTTTTTTAAATTTGTTTATTTATTTATTTATTTATTTATTTATTTATTTATTTATCTCCTGTGACCAAAAGACCTGACAAGAACAAGTTCAGAGGAAGAGAAGTTTATTTTGGGCCTCACGGTTTCAGAGGGATCAGTCCATAGATGGACAACTCCATTCCTTGGGGCTTGAGGTGAGGCAATGTATCAGAGTGGAAGAGGGTGGTGGAAGGAAGTAGCTGAGAACATGGCACTGGGAAGCAGAACAAGAGACTCCCCTCACTAGAGACAAAATATATGCCCCCAAGGCACACCCTCAGTGACCCACCTCCTCCAGGCACACCCCACCTGCCTGCAGTTGTCACCCAGGTAACTCCTATCAGGAGATTAAGGCATTGATTAGGTTAAGGCTCTCATAACCCAATCATTTTACCTCTAAGCTTTCTTGAATTGTATCCCTTGTGAGTTTTTTGGGGACACCTAATATCTAACCCATAAAAAAATTGTATTTCTTGTTGTTAAAGTTAACCTGTTTTATACTTGATTTTGAAGAATGTGAGAGGAAAAAAAAAGAAAGTGGATGGAACGTACAGTAGGCTTCATGCTATTTTTTTTTCTGGTTTTCAGAAGGCTCACTTTTAGAGAATCCATGCAAAAATATCAGTCTGTAGGGGCTGGGGTTGTGGCTTGGTGGTAGAACACTTGTCTGGCATGTATGAGGCCCTGGGTTTCTCAGCACCACGTATAAATAAATAAATAAATAAATAAATAAATAATCCATCAATGACTAAAAAATTTTTTTAAAAAATCAGATTCTATTAAAACAATGTCAATTTCAGTAGAGGAATTTCATCAACATTAAAAGTACTTGAAGGGGGCTGAAGTTGTGGCTCATTGGTAAAGTGCTTGCCTAGCATGTGTGAGGAACTGGGGTCGAATCTCATCACCACTTATAAATAAACAAATACAAGTCCATCAACATTTAAAACAAATTTTTTAAAGTATTTGAAGGTATTGTTTTAAAGAAGCAAATATGTGGGAACTTCATTTATCTCATTAAAGTGAGGTTGTTGGTGAGGGGATTTGGAATCTGTTCTTGAGTGGGGGACTGATTTTCATTTTAAATCCTGCATTCTTTGATCATTCATTTCATTCTTGAAAAAGAAAGCAGTAATTTAGATATATGATCAAAGAAGATAAATGAAATTTCTACCTGAACATTTCATTTCTCTATGCCATTGAGTATTGTATTTTATTGGTAAAAGTTAAAATAGTATTAAGCAGATAACTAAAAATCCCTACTTCAGTTTAAGAAACAATTATGGGTTGAAAAATTCCCCTTCAACTCTTCTAAGTTCATAGAACACACGTGCATGCATGCACACTCACACACTCATACACACATGCCATGTATGAAATTCTTCCATTTTTTTTTCTAAATTGACTGCCTCATCTTATTTCTGTTCACTTTTGTGTCCTTAGCAGTATCTTCCTGGAAACCTGGTTGCCAGGAGACCATTCTTGAAGAACATCCACTGCTGTGGCCTCTTGGAAAATTAGGACGTCTAATGAGGAGCTGACAGACATCATCAATTTGCTCCTGAGAAAGTAATAGCTTTTTTTAAAAGTCACAATAAAATACTTTTCTGGATAATACCTATTTTGGTAACCATAACAATAAAGAACGGGATGCAAAGGAGAAAACAATCTAAATTGTACAATTGTATAAATCTAAATTGTCTAAATCCATGCAAGAGGAAGCTGGGATAAAAATAAATCTATAAAACCTGCACTTTCACTTATAGAATTTTTCTGATTATTTATTTATTCTGATTTTTAAAAAATTTCTCTAAAAGTCTCTATCACTTATAATTTTAGTTCTGTTATTGGTCTATTATTGTTCTCTTTAGCTCATGATGATTTTGAATCAGCAAATTCCATGAAATAGCATTAAGGACAACTGTAAAAAAAAAAAAAAAGTGAGTGAGCAGGGAGACAATATGAGTTGCATATTGACTTTGGGCATTCTGAGTAGGGTCCAAGAGTCCAGCCCATTTTAATGGTAACTACATAACTCACTGTATTATGACAAAACAGTGATCAGCAAAAGACCTCAAGAACAGGTGAGTGTGTTGCAGAATGTGTATTATAGATAAGAAGTGAGGAATATAAACAGATGTCTTTTTCAGTTTTGAAAAAATAGTTAAAATAGTTTAAAAATGTTTATGCTCAAAGAAAAAAAAATTGTTTAATCTGTAAAATTCATGTGAATTAAAATCCAGCACAGAGATGAAATTAGAAGGAAAACATGTTCTTGGCTAAATTTTTATAGTTTTGATTCTATTAATTATTACTGTGCTTTTCAATGTGATGGCTCATGGTCACCAAGGTATGACAAAGTATTTAGAATTAATATAATCTTCACATTTTTTTATTCCCAAACATGTAAAGAGCAATTAAAAGCCTAAGTTACAAATAAAGATACGCTTTTATGTGAGAGTTTGAGTGTTGCTAGGAGATGCTACAGTCTGGAGAGCTTAAGATTAAATTTTGATAACCAAAATTTCTGTCCTGTTTCAGGGTGACCACGCATTGGCTGCCCAACCTCACAAGATTTGGGCTTTTTTTTGTAAGAAAAATGCAAATACTTAATGAACTTTATTTATAAGATTGTTTTGAGAATTAAATGAGAGTATGTCTGTAACCAGAGTACCAGGAACATCGTTAAGCACTTAATACACATTAGCCATTATCATTATCATTATTATCAAGTTACATTAAACCAATATGATCATAAAGTTCTGAGACAGGGTTTATGAGAGCAGTCTCAGAGCCACACAGCTAATCATGAACTGCTGTTAAGAAAATGAAAGGGAGTTATTGTCTATTTAATACCATACAAAGAGGACTTTCTGAAGAAAGTAGGTTATCATAAAAAAAACAAACAAGAAAGGGTTTTTAGTAGTTGTCATAAGCACAGGAGAGAATTTTGATATAAAATTGTGTTGAGAAACTGTTTGTTCTTGAGAGATGTATAAAATCTAGGTCTTGCCCCAGTTCTACATTCTCTCTGTTTTGTTTAACCTTTAGTGAGACATATTTAATTTCAGCATATAAATATTAAATTTGTTGCTTGATAGGTTTATGGTTTTTTTTATATGCCCATGGAACCATGACCAATTCAACATATAGATCATAGTTCTTGAGAGGTCCCCTTGGGTCTGTTCACAGTCAACTCACTACCCCGTTTCCACTTTCTACCCATTTCTGTGGATTATACAAGGCTTCAGATTCTCTTCTTCATCTGGAAAAATGATCTTGAGAAATCTGAAGCCCTCATTTTCTTCTCTAGTGAGACATAAATCCTCACCCATGAATTCGACTTTACTTATATTCTAGGTCACCTTGGTTCTAGTTACCTTACAATAAGCATGTCCCTAATCCTAACTCATCTGCACTGTGACATTCTTCTGACATTTAGGGGCTTTCTCTCAACTGCAATGTTACTGAAGTTTCACTCTTTTTTATTCATAAGCCCTATAAATTTCACCATATTTTTAACCATCCTTGTGTTGTTTTCTCTAAAGCATCTTGGGCCAAAGATAGTAAATAAGAAGACAGAGAAAATATGCTTTAAGAAGACATAAAGGTGAATTGTAGGGGCAGCTACACTCTCAATCTCAACCTTTGGAAGAAGGTGTCTTGGTTCCAGTTTCAGTTAAGTCAGGATGTAAGAGCAGAAGCTACTCAGTGTCCCTGGATCCCTCTCCATGTCCTGCCACTATCCACGTCTTCTGTGCCCTTTGTTTTCTCCTGGATTCCTGACCTACATGCTCATGCTGTGAATCCTTCCACTCTAGAAAGAGAAACAGACTCAAAGGTGCATGGACCTCTGCAGGGTTTCTACCCAATCTAGGTGGGTATCCACTTGCTAAAATGACCCTGGACCCCTCATTTGACCATTTATTCACTGGTTGTTCTACAAGAAAGGAAAACCCCCAGTGACCCGAAAATACAGATTTATAACTGATAACAGAGAAATCAGAATCATTCCTAATATCTTTTTCATGACACTATCAGTAAGGTGTGGGTTCAGTTGTTTCCCATGCACTGCATGAAAATACAAGCAGTGTAATAAAATGCAACTTTGGAAAAAAAAAATCAAAGAGTAGCTATGAAAATCCTCAGCCCCCAGGTTGCTATGATTTCCTCTTGAAATGTTCAAGGGTTCATTTTACTTTCAGCTTTCAAATTCACACTCAAATTTGACACATGAGACATATGTCTCAATTCCTTATGGCACGAACCCTGTGAAAACAGGGTACTCAGCCACCAGTTAGAAGAGCATGTCATTGCAGTATTCAACTCAGCAGGCCTTATGTTGACTAGAGAGGGTTTCAAGTTGATGAGGCAGAACCAGCAATGTCCCGTCTCAGAACATATGCTACTCTGTAATAAGAAAAAAACAAAACAAAACAAAAAAAACAAATACAAATACTGAACAACATTATATAACTGAACTGTAATCTCTCAAGAAAACGGAGTATCCCTGTGTTTCTCATAATTTGACCATGAGTTTTAGAATGGCTGCTCTCTTAAATGAAATCTATCCTTATACAAATATCGAAAATTGGATCTCCACATGAAGCAAGAAACAGGAGCTGATTTTCTCCTTGATATAGATGACCAGGTGAGCCTTTACAGAAACAGCAATCAGTTCATAACAACTGCTGTGAGACAGAGAAGGATGACAAAGATAAAATCCTAGGGCAATAAAATGACCGTATAACAAACAAATAAAAACAAATACAGAACCCGTCCTGAGGAAGAACAAATTCCATGTGAAAAGTCTGTTTATTTTCAAGTTACCAAGCTAACTGCTGGAAGAAATGGCCATATTTTCCTTCATGAACACAGAATGGATATTGCCCTACAGTTGTGATATCTCCTTAATTACGTTAACACCAGGCTTTTAGCCAGAACAGTTTTTAGAGTTCCACAAAGATCGAATGCCATATATCCATCTTTATTTTAGGGGTTTGGAATACAAAGAGTTGTCCTAGGGGCCTGACAGACATAAGCTCAAAGTCACCCCTAAAGAAAAGTTATCTATGAGAAGCCCTGAAGGTAAGGTCAGGGAAAACTTCACAAATGATATGACATCTACACAGAGGCTGAAAGCAATAGGAATTTGCCAGTTAGACAAGGTGAGAAAATATTCCAGTGGAGGGCATGACATCTGGAAAGTCACAGATGGGTGAAGTAGCTGATAGTGAATGGAAAGCAGCAAACAGCTTTGTTTGGCTGAAGCAAATGTTGTGATCTTGAAGCAGCAGGAGATGTGGCTGAAAATGCAGGCAGAAACAGGATCATTAGGGAATCTTTAAGCCCACACAGAGAGAGGGAATCATATAACCTGACCTGTACTTTAAAATGACACTTTCTGGACCATTGTGCAATGCGAAGCCCCATAAGTGGCTGTGTGAGCTACACAAGAGAGAAAATGAGAGCTAAATTCGAGGTTGTGTGGGGTTGTAGGAAAGGTGGGTTTTAGAGAAAGAACTCTTACAAATTGCTAGGGTTTCTGACTTCATCCACTGTGGTAAGGGGTATTTTCTGAACTGAAGAAAGGAATATAATGGGCACAAATTCTGGAGTAAGTAAAGACAAGTAAGTGAAAATGATTTTATTCTTTGAAGATGCTGAACCAAAGCTATCTTTTGGATATTGAGGTGGAAATAACAAAGTAAACTATTTGTGAGATCAATGTATGCACTCTGTCATCACCTAGGATAGATACTGTTATTGCACAAAATAGTTTCATATGCTATGAAATTATAGCCAGCTATTTGTGATTTACACTGGAGGGTCTTGAGAATAAAGACTCTTGCAAAGATCTCTTTAAGAGCTTGATGGCAAGCATTTGAAGTCAGGGAATGGCAGTCTAGGGTACCAGGAACCTCAGATAGAACCCCGATTATTATCAATATAATGTAAACTCTGAGCTCATGCCACCATCACTGGTTTGCTGAGAATCACTCATAGATCAAAAGAACACCTGATCAAAGGCAGAATTATTATATTGCAACAATACTGTCCATTGTAAGTAATTGTTCAGTGCCATAAATATGCTTTTAGAAAACAATTCTTTAAAAATATAAATCCAATCATGTCACTACATTGCAGCATACTTTACAGGGGTTTCTGTTTTACTTAGACCAGGAACAAAGTTCCTAAAAGACTTACATGTCCTTCCATGATATGCCTCATTCTCCTTATCTCGCTGTCCTCAGTTCTCTTGGCTTTCCCCCTCTCAATCACAGAATTTCAGCTCCTCTGGCCTAGTTGCTGCTCCTAAAATAACAGATGCTTGACAATTCCCTTTTGCATAGAATATGCTTTCTGTAAATGTCTGCCTAACTTTAAGTGGTTGGTCGAATATTACCTTTTAAGTGAGTTCTTCATTGACCACCCAATTTAAAATCATGGCACCTAAACCATATCCACTCCCTGTCATTTTCTTCTGTTTTATTTTCACCATAGAACCAAAGAGCAGTTGCTAGTCTTCCTTTAAATATTATAACTGGAGATAATGGTATACTGGGGGATGGTAGTTGTATAGTGCTAAGAGTAGCTATAGAAAAAATCTAGATGAGTTGCACTAGAAAATACATATATGGTGGAATAGACTGAGTTTATGCTGCTGTCACAATGGCTTGATAAATTAACTGAAAAAGTTCATTTCTTCCTCAAAGTATGATTAACTCAAGTGATTCTCCAGGAAAGCTCTCCTCCATGCAGTGATTCAGGGATTCAGGATCATTCCATTTTATGAACCCACCATCTCATCATATAGCTTCGTGATTGCCACCAGAAGGAAAAAGAAAGTGTTGAAAGATCCTATAAAGGCTATTATCTAACTCAGGCCAGAAGTGGTGCATATCTTTTCTGCTCATGGTCTAATAGTCAGAACTATTTCCATGGAAAGGGAGGAAGTACAGCTATTGTTGAGCAGTTCTAGCTCTACCACAACAGCCACATTTGGAATGATCTTCTTGAAAGATAGCAATTTTACAAATCTATGGGGTATTGTGTGATACTTCAGTACATATATATATATATATATATCACATGTGATCTGATCATATGACATAGGACATCACTGTCATATCCATCACATCAGACATTCATTGTTTAATAATTTCTTTGTGTTAAGAACATTCAAAATCCTCTCAGCTAGCTATGTTGAAATATTTAATTTATTGTTGCTCAACCATTGTCATCTTACCATGCTGTATAGTATTAGAAATTCCCACTCCTACTCAACAGTATACTTGTGTACCTGTTACCTTTCTCTTGCCATCTCCCCTCCCCCAGGGTCTTCCCAAGTTCTGGTAAAGACTGTTCTACTCTACTTCTGAGTCAACATTTTAGTCTCCACATAAGTAAGAACATGCAGTATTTGTCTATGTCTATTTTATTTTACTTAATATATTGTCATTCAGTTCCTTCCATGTTCCTATAAGTGATAGAGTTTTATTCTTTTTCTAGATGAATAATATTTTCCTCTATTTTCTTTATCTTTTCTTTACCCATTTTTCCATTGATGGACTCATTGGTTGATTCTATATCTTGACTATTGTGAAAAATGTTTCATGGGAGTATGCATATCTCTTTGACATACTGATTTCATTTCCTTTGGATATTTACCCAGGAGTGGGATTGCTGGATCATTTGAGTTTTATTTTTAGTTTTTTGAGGAACCTCTATACTGTTTTCCATAGTAACTACAGTCATCTACATTTCCATTAAGAGTATATGAGAGCTTCCCTTTTTCCACATCCTTGCCACATTTGTTTGTTGTCATTGATAATGGTTGTGATTGGCATTGAAATAATCTTCTTAACCTTCAGCATGAGACAATGCAGAGAGCACTGAAGTAGAACTCAGCAGAGCTGTGCATAATATCTGGCTGAGCCAACCACTACCGTCATGGGCTGAGTCAGGTATCTGCTCTGTGATTCTGTTTTCAAATGCATGAGATGAGGGAAACAACACATACCCTGCTTATAACAGAAAGGCTTGCAAGTCACCAATACAAGTCTGCACACAGAATTTTCAAAGGTAGGCTACCATTCAAGTGCTAGTATACAAATAGTACAGTATGATCATAGAACACTGATCAGATAGGAGAAAACGAATCATGCTCTTTTGGGACGTAAATATTGGTAAAGTTATCCTATTATCAGAGCCATAGAGAATGTCCCATTTGTGGACCTGCTGGCTTAACAGTTGATGAGGTAAGGATCTGATAATGCACTAGCATTGGGCTTATTTTCTATGTATTGAGCAGGAAGAAAATGCCAAGGAAATTCAGATATACAGTAAATATTAAAGAGTACCAAAATCATGTGCTTACAGACTATGAAGACATTTTTCTCATCATTTCCTTCATTGAATTCAACATTGGCAGATTGCGTTGAATCTTAGGCTCTGTTGCTGGGAGACCCTTCCTGAATGGGTAATTTTGCAGTACTGTCAATCACTGTTCCAAGGATTTATGCATATTTAGCATTGACCAAATACCAGCTATTTAAAGTCCTAATAGGATCTATTTAAGGATATGTCAAAATCTTTTAAAAACATTAGTTTGTACAGATTTGGAAAATTGATCAGTACATTTCCCGTCAAACCTCAAAAAGATACTGAATTTATACATAATCATTTTGTTAGTCACCTTAAAGTTGCTGATGATAATAAAATGTTAATGTTAATAATGGCAATAATGCTGTTCTGACAGTTTTCTCAATGTGAAAGTCTTAAAAATAGCAACTTAATTTTTAAAATACCTTTAATGCAAAGTGCTCAATTTTGTGCCTCTATTAAAATTTGGTTTTGATCTTCTAGAAAATTCAGAGTTATTTTATGATATCAGGGTAGAGGGAGGACAAGCTTCCTGCTCCCATTACCTGCCAAATGAACCATTTGTCCCTATGAAGAACTTTTATGAAGAACTTTTCAGCAATTTCCTGTAGCATGCCATTGATTACCTGGGAGAAAGGTCATTCCATTCATTTGTGTCTATATCTGATGCAAAGTATCTCACCCTGGAACTCCACTTGTTACTAGATTAGAAGATGCTTCTTGTGCTAATGACTGTATTGTGCACACACATACCAAACATTGGAAACATCTTTATGATTATTTAAAGATCACAGATTGAGATTAAAGTATTAGCAATCATAATGGGGTCAGTATTAGACCAACCAGCATATAAAAAGTAATATGTGAATCTTCTAATTGAGGCTTGTGTAATTTTCCTGCCCACTCATTGGCCTACATAGCTCTACTGTGATGAACCAAAGAATAGGGACTGAGTCAGACCAGACAACAAATACATATCCAAAGCCATGTGCTGGAAGGCAGGCGGGTTATCAACAAGAAGACAAATCATTCTACAACAGAAGTTCCCTGAACCAACAATCTGAGACATGCCCAAATGCTGGCTTATCATGGAGGGTAAGGGAAAGCATAGTGGATTTTATATGCTGTTTTGTATGATGGTGTGATAAAACTGATCGGGTTACTGCAATGTGACTGCCTTTTTGTTTTATTTTGCAGACAACTTATACTACTGCTTTCACTCAAGGGTTTGAGTTACTCCTCCTCACTCCCAACACAATTATAACCTTGAGAAATTTTTTCTTCTCTTTGGACACTTCTGCTATTCTCTTTAATGAGAGATACTCGGTGAGCTGATCATAGTGCCAAGTTGAAAGCACAATGTGTAGAAAATCTAGAGTAAAAAGTATAGAATAATAGGTGTATAAAAATAGAACAATAAGTATTGGCGAGGATGTGGGGGGAAAGGCACACTCATACATTGCTGAAGGGACTGCAAAATGGTGCAGCCAATATGGAAAACATTATGGAGAATCCTTAGAAAATTGGGAATGGAACCACCATTTGACCCAGCTATCCCACTCCTTGGTTTATACCCAAAGGATTTAAAAACAACATACTACAGACACACAGTCACATCAATGTATATAGCAGCATAATTCACAATAGCTAAACTGTGGAACCATCATTGATGCCCTTCAGTAGATGAATAGATAAAGAAAATAGACATCATCAAACTGCAGTCTGTGTGTATGTTTATATATATATATATATATATATATATATATATATATATATATATAAACACACACACACAATGGAATATCATTCAGCAATAAAAGAGAATAAAATCATGGCATTTGCAGGTAAATGGATGAAGCTGGAGAATATAATGCTACGTGAAATTAGCCAATCCCCAAAAAACAAACTGTGAATGATTTCTCTGATTTAAGGATGCTGATCCATAATATGCTGCAGGGAGTGGGGGATGGGAGGATCAAATGAACTCTAGATAGGGCAAAGGGGAAAAAGAGAGGAAGGAGAAGGGAGGGGGCATATGAATAGAAAAGATGGTGGAATGCAATGGTCATCATTATCCTAAGTACATGGATGATGACAGAAGGATGTGACTCTACAGAAGGATGTGACATGTACACATGTATGTGTACAACCAGAGATATGAAAAATTGTGCTCTATATGTGTCATATGAATTGTAATGCATCCTGTTGTCATATATAACAAATTAAAATTTTAAAAAGTTAGAAAGCTCAGCTCAATTGCCACTTTCTACAAGACAGCTCAGAAATGTGTCAAAAATATCACACATACACAAGGGGATTCCTTTATTTTATTTTATTTTTTTTAGATCAGATCCCTTTCTCACACAGCTTTTTCTACTAGTCTATTTCTTATATGTCATTAGGTCACGTTTACTTTAATGAGCAGCACCAATAGCTTTCCACCAAGGTCCATGTGTCTAACAACTCCAGGGTGTCATCAATATTAAGTCTAGGAGTATCATTCATATTAGGGGTCATCAAACTACAGTCTGAAGGCTAAATCTGGTCTTTTGGTCTTTTGCATGATTTTGAATAGTCTATTACCTAAGAACATAATTTTTTTTCCTTTTACATTTTTAAGTGGTTAAAAAAAGTCACAATATTTTGTAAAGCTTAAACTTTAGTGTCCATAAATAAAACTTTATTGGAATGCATCCATAGTCATTTTTTTTCGCACATTGTCCACTATGACTTCTGAGCTACAAAGGCAGACTTGAGTGGCTACAACATAGACCACATGGCTTCCAAATCTGAAAATATTTGATATTTGGCCAGATAAAACACAAAAGCTTGCCAATTCCCAGTATGTATGAATGGACCTCCTGGAGTTGGCTGTACATAAACTGTGCAGCTGTATACCATGGTCCTGTTCTCAAATATCCACCATATTAAGTGCTTCTCCATTCCCAGCCTTTTAAGGTATTCTGTACTCAGGACCCAGACTACATTCTTTCTACCTTCCTACCCAGTGCTTACTTACTCTTCGCTTGGTGTGGCTTAACTACCCATGTCTGTTTACATAGCTTCTCTGTCCTAGCCATGTCTCTTTTATTTCTGTTAAAATCTGACACTGAGATCCAGAATCAAATGTCACTGTCAGCATGGCAGTTCAGAAGTGTGTCAAGCTCGTGTGATTTCTTGCTGCTGGGAATTCACCCAGTGCTGCGTATTTCTCTGACATACTTCCCATATCTGGCCTGTGCTGTCCTTAGTCATGCATTCATGTATTATATGATCCTTGAGTATAAGGACTGTCTCAGTCGTCTTTGTACCCTTAAGAATGCTGCAGATGGGGCAGGCCTGGTACAGATCCCTTAGTACACGCACAATCCCATATGTAGATGCAGAGTCCTAAGGAAATTCCAGTGGGGTAGCAAAAGACTCAAGTTGGTGTTCTAATAAAGCTGCTGTGGGAGGGCTCAGTTCCAGGCAAATCAATTGAGTTTTGAGTCAGCAGCTCAGGACCCAATCCAGAATTAAACCAGGCGGGCCCTGAACATCAAAATCTTAACCAGACCAGTTTGAATGTCAACAGACCAATAGAAAGAGGATAAAGTGGAGGCTGTGGCTAGATCCTGAGGATTGGGGCCCTATGGAGGTGACTGGGCATAAAGACTGGAGTGAGGATCAGCTCTTACCTTCACTGCTTAGGTATCACAGCTGTTATCTATCATATGCCAGTATCTGAATGGTAGCCTATATTTGGAAATTCTATTGACAAACTTTTATAATTGTGACTGCAAACCCCTCTGATATAAATGGGATTTGTTTTATTTCCCTCTTTTTTTGTTTTGTTTTGTTTTGTTTTTTTTTGGTTTTAAACACAAGCCAAAGATGATACCTTTCTTGATCTCATTAGGGAAGTGATTGGTTCAACCAGATCTTCTGCCCAATCCTGCCTATTCAGAGATGAGAAACCACACTCAAGCTCAGGAATAAACCACTGCAGTGCAGTGATCTGAACCGAGTCCCAAATATGGAGTAACTACTCTTAATTCAGTTGTGATGTAACCCAGGGTCTACAGAGTAGAGAAACCTACAAAGAAGTAGGACATATTGTGGACACATAAAGTGGACATATTGTGGGCAAAAACAAGGATCACAGAAGAAAGAACCAAGCCAAGAGAGGAGTGGGCCAGAGTGTGAGGGGCTAACTGAACTTGAGCACTGACCCTTTGTGAGGTCCTGTGATAAGGCTGTCCCATTGACATGCACAGTAGCTCTACAAGGAAACCACATTATCCCCACTTTCAGATGAGGAAATTGAGGCTTAGAGGGATGGTAAGTATGGAACTGAGATCCAAAGGCAGGCCTAAATGAATCCAAACCAATTTTCCCACATAACCCCTATGATTATATCACATTTCTTCAACAGATATTATTGAAAGAATAATGAAGATAGAAAGGTTATAAATGGACAAGCTTTTTACAATTCCATATGGTCTGCATGGTAGTATGAAACTTTATCTGTGCTGTGTGTGTGTGTGTACATTTTCAGTACTGGAGATTGAACTCAAGTGTGTTCTACCATTGAGCTAAATCCCTGACCCTATTTAAAAAAATTTATTTTGCAAGGGGGAGTCTAACTAATTCACCCAGGCTGGCCTACAGTAACTTGCCACTCTCCTGCCTCAGACTCCTGAGTAGCTGTGATTACAGGCGTGTGATAGCATACCCTGCCACTTTGCCCACGGTCTCTTTAGGTTTTCCTTTTAAGTTAGATGGCTTGTGTCTCTACTATTGCTGGCCACAGAACTAAAAGCTCACACATATTCTGTGACCCAAGTGCCAGAAGGCACATGATATGACTTAAGAACATACTGTTTGCTCTGGGAAGTTGCTTTAGATTTCTGACTGTCAAATCCTTCTACAAAGTAGTCCAAACTTCCTTTCCAGTATAGTTTTATTTTGTTCAGTTCTCCAGGGTTACTTTTGCCAATCAACCTTTGTACATCTTGTCCCTCCATGAGCAGTGCTACCTCCTCTGATCTCTGTTTTCAGAAACAATCTTTTTCTATTCTTACAGCATCTTTTTCTACACTATTTATGTGGTACTATAGTTGATTGGAAATAATACTTGTGCATGTACTGTAAACTTCAAGAAGTACATTACAAACAGTATATACTCATATTTTTTTCTTTCTTTTCTTTCTTTCTTTCTTTTTTTTTTTTTTTTTTTTGGTGTTGGGTATTGAACCCAAGGCCTTGCACATACTAGGCAAGTGCTCTACCACTGAGCCACAGCTCCAGCCTGGTACTCATATTTTTATCTTCCACAGTGCCTTATAGTGTCACCTATACACTAAAAGTGTTTAAGATATTTTATAAGTACTAAAAAATAATGTATACATAAAATTTAACTTTTTTAGCTTCCACTATATGGACAATTTCCCCCTCTAAAGTTTATTTACAAATTTACCTTCTTTTTTTTTCTGACTAGGTTCTTTTTAATTAATGCAAATCTTTCTGATTACCAGAATTCTTCAGAATGAAGCAATTGTAAGAAATAGTAGAAGCTGAAATAATTGAGGCAGACTGTGGTACCTTTCTTTATACCTCTTGGAAAGCTAATGTGAAGATCTGAGTCAAAAACCACTTTTCACTGTCAATAGCATATGTAGGGTTAGTGGCAGACAATCTGATTTTCAAAGTCTTCAATGAAATACTATGCTGATTTGCACTGGAGAACAAGCGTCCTTCCAAGAAGTTCTATTCAAATCCCTGCATAATTTCTTTTACTACATACAGTGTTTTGACAGAGAGTTTACAAGGCTCCATGAAAGCCAGTTTGAACTGGAGGGCAGAATGAATTTAGGACATTTTGAAGAATATTAAAAGAGGCTTACTTTCCCATCTTATAAATATTAACGTTCTTATTAGTAGATGACCAATGGATGCTAAATTATAAAAGAATAAATCTTGAGTTTTCAGTGACCACAAGAATATTTTCCTCCACTAAAGTTAAAAATATAAATACATTCTTCTGAAAATTGCAATTTAAAAATATTAATGGCACAATATCAAACTCCAGGATTCTGCTAGATAATAAATTCCCTAGTTTTGATAGATCTACAGAGGCCTCCCAAAATGTAATAAATTTTTAATTATCTACTTAACTAGGCAATAGTAGCTATGTATATTATGCATGATAATAGTCAAATTTATAGTCACACCCTCTACGATGTGTTCTATGTTTAAGGAAATATTTGCTTCAAAATTCTTTGCTTAATTTAATATTAAAATTTGTCTACAAGCTAGCCAGTAATGAAGGGATTCTAGGGAATAAGAAAAATAATGATTAGCCAGAATTTAAGAATTCACTGGGACAATCTACCCAATAACAATTTTGACTACAATCAAGGTTAAAAAAAAAAATAATGTGCCTACCAAGAAAGTGAATTATCACGGAGGAAACAGAACAGGCTTATATTAAGAATATCCAAGCCTGTTCCTTCTAGAATCTATTTTTTACTTTTCACATTATTATACATGGTTTTAATATGGTATTACTTCTAATCTTTTAAGTACCTTGTCAGATAAACCTAATTATTTCCCAGCAATGACTTGCAACTGAAAGAAAAATGCAGAAGAAAATGTTTTCATCCATCTAGAGATATTTTCTTTTTTGTCAAAAAAGAAAAGACTGATGAGGAATCAGACATACTAACTTTCTTGGATGGGGAGGAGAATCTCAATATTTGAGGTGCTGGGACAATTCTCCATTATATCTCTAGGAGACTCCAGATGATCTGCACACAGGCAGAGATAGGTGTTTTGGGGGAACCCAACACTTGCTTATGACCTGAAAATATGTTAGTGCTCATCTCATGCGGCCCTGAGGCCCACGCTTATTGACTGATGCACAGCCATAATGAAGACCTTGGATCTTTCTAAGGAAGGAACTGATTTCCAATGAGTGTGGGGCCACTCCCTAAGCCTTGGAGGAGGCAGTGTCTGTGTTATGGAAGAAGAAAGGAGAAACTACACATCTGCAAACACCTGAAATTCCAAACTTAGACTCTTGACATGGTTGTCCAGGACACTGACTTGAACCTGCTACTTTTACCTCTCCAGTGGTGAGATGCAGAAATTGTACTACTTTGTTCTTTATAACTCCATACTTTTTGGTGCTTCTAAGTTTGTGCTTCTAAGCTTTTTAAAACACCTGACAAAACCTTCAATTAATTTTGATCCGAGTTCCTCATCAATTGAGCGCCTTAAGAAAGAAACAGTGCCCAGGATCAGAATGTCACTCTGAGTTCACAAATTGGACAGTAATTTACATTTTCAAAGCGTCCCTGAAACCTTGGTGGCAGATGTCTTTTCTCCCAAGGTAGAATAGCTTTGGCAAATCAGCCCTGCTTCTTCATTCCAGTATGTTTGTTTCCAGAGTAAAATGTTTGTGACTTTTTAACACAGTTGCTAAGGTTAGAGGGTTGGCGGGTTTGTTTTTGGAAAACCAGAGCAAATTTTCTTTTTTACTTTTTGTATTCTCATAGTAAATTAATAAGAAAATCTTAGGATGTGAAGCCAATCCATCTATTCATTTGATTCGACAAGTATTTACCAGGAGCATACTGTGTGCCTAGTACTATTTTAGATGTTTGGAATTATGTCATTGAGTAAAATATTCATCCATGAACAAATTCCATTCTGGCGGGGTAGAGGAACAGGCATCATACATGAACAAACTCCACAGGGAATAACAAAATTAGCCATCAGAATAAGGAGGAACAGGGACAGGGATAGGAGTAAACTGAGGAACAGAAAACTTGAAGGTGGTGGTGGAGTTGGCCAAGCAGACATCTGGCCCAGAGCATTCTGTTCCAGGCAGATGGCCCTGGAAGAGCAGGAGTCTGGGGGAATGCTTGACATATTTAAGAAAGGAGGTCAATGTGGCTCAAGCAAAGTCCACACAGGAAACAAGGGCAGTTGAGGACACAGGTTAAAGGCAGGTCGCAAAGTGACTAGTAATCAGTTTAAGGACTTTGGCTTTTACTCTTCTGGAAAATGGGGAGCTACTGAAAGATTCTGATCCAAGAATGACATGTTCCAACCTCACGTTTTTGAAAGAATCACTGATTGCTGGATTGAGAAGAGACTGACCATAGTGAGGGTAAAGTTATGGAGATGAATTAGTAGGCAATGCAGTAATTTAGGTAAAACATATTTTAATTTTATTTTTTGGTACTGGGGATTGAACCCAAGGTCCCTTAACCAATGAGACATATCCCCACCTCCTTTTATATTTTATTTAAGAGACAGGGTCTCATTGAGTTGCTTGAGGCCTTGCTAAATTGCGAGGCTGTCTTTGGACTTGTGATTCTCCTGCTTCAGCCTCCTGAACTGCTGGGATTATAGGTATGCACCATCACACCCAGCAATAAAACATATTTTTAAAGCATGAAATCCACAACCTTGGTTTTCCCATGAGCTAAATTATCAAACTAACAGCCCAGAGTGAAACTGTTTCATATGTACACTAAAAACAAATCAAAACAAACAAACAAAAAAAACCTAGTTAAATAAATATAGCACTGCAAATAAGCTTTCACTGGAGATATGCTTAAGTATTTATTTACTTATTTTGTCTGGATGGACACTGAGCTCAATAACATATTCCAATAAAAACTGTCTGGATGGACGCTGAATTTTCTTCTTCTTCTCCTTCTCTTTCTTCTTCTTTATGAGATACTAGAGATTGAACTCAGGGTTGATCTTTCTTCCACTGAGCTATAAACAATGTATGTATACAGGGCATTTGTAATTCTTAGTTTTTAGCCATTTTATTTCTCAAAAAGTTCACTCTGATATTCAACACAATTCAGCATAATTAAAACTCTGAACTTGAATCCAGTAGATTATCCAAATTTGCTATTCCTGAGTTTAACCTCAAAATTTCAAATACCTTCCATTGATATTTTGGCCACTTCAGTGGCAGTTGATGTTGCAAAAAGCAGGAAAATATATTTGGCCTGTACATATAAAATCCTAATCTCCCCTTTCCTTAGCAGAAAAAGCTATAAGGCATTCTAAAATACAGTACATTGTCCTGGAGAAATAAAGACTTAATTAGTTTAGGCAGTTCTTTTGGCTTTTGAGGCCTGGAAGCAGAGGGTGCTTGGTTATCATCTCTCAGTTAACAACTGAGTAGTGCCCTTCTCTTTGTGTCTCCTCTCTTTCTTAAATAGCCACTCTATATTCTTTGTGTAATTTTAAAAATTTTGTCAATTTAACAGATTGCGTCATCAAACAAAGGGTCCCTTAACAAATAGCATGTACTCCTCACACAGAAGAAACTGCCATGAGCATTTTGTCTCTTTGCCTCAGATATTTTCTTTCTTTAGGAAAACAAAATCATTCCAGATAAAGAATATGATTGTCATAGTCCCCTCACGTTCTTATTTCCTTCTTTTTTCTCCATGATAACTGTTGGTATGAACATGGACTCTAGCTCAGCCATATTTTAGACTCTCTTAATGATACACAAATATATGGAAAATACACATATGTAAATTTTTATCTGATAATAAAGTGTTTTGTTATAAAAATCTTATATATGTATATTTTTCTACAAGTTTCTATTTTATTTAAACCTGTTTCTTCTTAATCACAGTATTGTATTCTATTTAATTATTGCCATGACATATCTTTTTTCTTCTTGATGAACACTTTTAATGAATGTTTTGTCTATTTACACTATTTTCCTCCTTAAAATAATAATGTCCTGAAGGGTATCTTTGAATGCCCTCTTCACCATGTGTCAGAAGTTCTGATATATGTTCCTATTAGTAAGAGGTGCAAAAAAAATGTTTTTATGATTTCCTTCCTTGTACTTTCTTTGGGATTCTATTTCTGTATTCAGGCCTCCTGAGATGAATGCTTAACTTGATTATTTTCAGTCTTTTAAGATTATGCATTTTCCTCTAAGTAATCTATTTGAATTTCATAAAATTTGATTCAGTACTTTTGATGCTATATAAGAGAGTTTAATTCAAATCATTTTGTCATTCCCATTAAGATTTTTTCCTTTATTCCACAAATTACTTAACAATAATTTTTTTCCTTTTCTTTTTTCCAGTTTCTAAATTCAGGTTGTTGTATTCTAACTGTATGTGTATGTATGAAATTTAATTGCATCTTGGATGATCTGTCTGACATCATTTCTTGGTATCTGCTTAATTTTCTTTGTAGTCATACTCTGTTAATGTCCCAGGAATTAATGAATGAAATGTGAATTTTCTAATTTTTGGTGCAGAGTTTTTGACTGACATTCTAATCTTCTAGATTCTTACTCATTGTTTGTTTAAAAGATCTTTCACTTTCTTAGAGAAGTGTGTTAAAAATCTCCCATTATCATTTTAAGGCATTATCAACTTTCATTTTGTATAATTCCAGAATATATTGTTAATTGTGCAGGGTTAGAATTGTGTATTTTTATTATAATCAATGGACTGACAGGTTGTTATTTTCTTACATAAGTAATAATCATCTTTATAAAATAGTGCTGATGGGAAAAGACCAAAATGAGTTTGGGGAGATGAGATTAGGGGATAATTCTATAAAATGGGCCTACTGTGCTGGCCCCCACATGCTTTATTTTCCAAAAAAGTAATTTACCTGCAGCCCTGCCTGGCTTAAGTAAACAGGATATGTCACATTCCTCAGCAAAACTGCTGAGGAATATGACATATTATATTATCTGCAGAAGAAATGTAGGCCCTGAGTGCCAATGATAAGAACACAAGCCACCCTGAAGGTGACGGACTTTTGTGATCTTTACACAGACCAGATCCCAGAACTCCAGGAGATAAGGATAATTTCTTCTAACCCTAAAATCTATAAGAACAGGTTCTAATTAGAATCAGTTAGCATGGTTCAGGATGACTGAGAGTTGTCATGTCTCGGGGACTTGAAAGTCTGATGTCATCCTGCTGTCAGTTAAAAGTCAAGAGGAATACCTGGGTGGGAATCTCTGGAATCTTCCCTGGGACCCCGGTAAAACTAGTGAGCAGGAGACGCTTAAGCCATGAATCTCCTCTCTGAGAGGAAACACTCTTTCCCTTGTGAATGTCCCTTTACCCCTTTCCTATTCCTTCTAAAGAACTCATGCCCATTACTCTGAATGGCGTGTCTGAAATCCGTCTGGCCTCATCGCAAGAATTGGGATAAAGGGGCATTTTTGTGCTGCTTCAGTTTCATGGAAGGCCCAGGCCCTGCAACAGACTTCTTGTTTTCAATTTTGCTTACTAGTGCTTTTTAATTTGAAGATTTTAAAAGAGGTAATAAATGGGTAACTGGCCTGAAAATTCTAGAACATTTCCTCTGTCATCTCCTTTCTAATGCCCTGTGTGATTTCCCAGTACCATGTTCCAATTCACTTAATCTCTTTAGAGATCTTATTGCATTGCAATTTTTAAAAATCTCAATGCCATATTTTTCACTTTCAGAATTTCAAATGCCTTATCCTCACCCTCCTCATTCTTAATAACCTGTTTTTTCATTTCTGCCTGTTTTCTGGGTTGTACTTTCATATCTTTTAGTGAATTTCTTCCTTTATGTCTTTGGGAATATTAAAATATTTATTTTGAGCTGATTATCACTGTCTATCACATCATTCCATTGCAGTCCTATTAAGCATCTCTGACAGCCAGGTGATCTGACCTCAGCCCCACAGCAGTTCACAAGTTAATTCTAGCCATGAGTCTGGCTCCATTCCAACCATGTGGGCCTCCCCATGAGCCCAGGACTTTAGAGCTGAACTCCAGCTATCCCTGCCTGCCTGTCTCCTAGGGCTTCAACACGGACAAACACCTATGTATTTCTGTTTTTTCTTTTTTTAATTTTGTTTATTTATTTTTGTCCCTGGAGTTATTTATGTTAAGTTTTTCATTAAAAAGATGTTATTCTTATGTGTATGTGGGATACTTAATAAGTGAATTTATTAGCACATGTTAAATTAAAGTTTATCTGTTTTCTGAAGAGATTCATTTGTTAATTAGAAGTATACTTGGCTTTCTGACCCTCCCAAACCACTACAATCATTGCTTACGGGCAAATCATTTTTACTGGGCTATCTCTGATGGTAGTTCCCATTAATTAAAAAGTTCTTACTTTTTTCTTTTTAACCTCCTTGTAAGCCATCCCCCATTTACTAATCAACTGTTTAGCAACACATTTTAAACCTGATATTTGTAAGGTAGAATTTACTTTCTTTCATGTTAAGATCACTACAAACATTTGAATTATTTGATAAATATGTGTCTTCCATACTAACAATAGTTTTTAAGTATTTCAATTGAAAATAATGAATTTTAAAAACACCTCAAGGATTCCAGGAACACATGTTTCCATGTTGGTATCCTGGTGTAAGATTCAGAAAACTTGCTACAATCTCAGATCCACTCTTCATTAGCTAAGTGTCTGAGAACAGCATATAAGCTTCTTCATTTACTTAATTCTTGGTTTTAATTTTTTTCCATCTTTAAAGTTGTATAATAATTCCTGTCCTTACTTCAGGGTCCTAGGTATCAAAGGAAGCAAGACAGTTAAAGGCATTTTGAAATTCAGGAATCCCCATAGAAATATATCACATGCCCTCCAGGCATTATGGCCTTGCTCCTTCTCACTCTGCCTGAGAGAAGATTTGCCTGTCCTTGCATAATAAAGGAAGCTGAGTTTATGTCAATCATTTGTAATGAATTAGAAAATAAAGTAAGTTGACCCTAAAGGTGAAGACACTCTGGCTTCATTTTTTTTCCCTCCAAATATATGAATACATTCATACCACGAGTGATCAGAGGTCAGGGAAGGGCTACCCTCACATACCTATTCTGCACAGGAAACATCTAAGAAAGGCATTTGAACATTTGGAGCAAATTAGAGAGCAAAGGCTGCCAGTTTCTCTCTTTTTTTTCCCCCTGCGCAGTGCAAAATGTTATAAAAATAAGTAGTCTTATCAATAAACTAGGACTTGGGGTTTAGAAATAAACAAGCATAATTTCTAAAATACTATCACCACTTCCTTCTCCAGTTTTTTTTTTTGGGGGGGGGCAGAGGGAACAGGGATGAAGTTGGGTAAACTTGATATATTTCACTTATGCAAAATAATCAACTTACATAACCAAAGTAAATCCAGATCACTTTTATTTTTACATAATGAATGTCCTAGAAACCTCCAGGGTTAGAACACTAACCAGGAAAGAATGTCTGATAGGTTAATTTTTATATTCCCTCTGAATATAATCTGAATATAATCTGTTATTATATGGATAATTACTGATGAACAGATCTGTTTTCATCATCAAGTAGAAATGGCCTATGTTGGCATGGATATAAGCCATTTTATAGCTGCTTTTGTATATTTCTTTTATTTTGCATGAATATGACCAGATGATTCACACATAAAGAAATCTCTGTTCCTCCTGAAAAGTGCTGTTTTACAAAAGTGCACTGCTGCCAGATTCAAAGCTAAATTCAGGTTTGAGGTATCCAAATTTTTTATAGGTCCCAGGAGAATATTTTGTTCAAATAATACCACAGCTCAGTGATCATCAGGTCTTTTCTCCTGTTGAGTATCTAGAAATATATACATTCCACCAAGTAAGAGAAATTGATGGTGAAGGCATCATTATTACATTATTGAAAGCTCAAAGAAGTAATCGCTTTATAAGAAAAAAAAACACATGGAAATTTCAAGAAACAAACCACTGTGTTCTATAGATAAAGAGCAAAGGAAAAATATAGCAAAACCTAAAGTGAGTAGAAATCCAGAGATTTTTCTGGTAGAAATCTGGTCAACTCTCAAACAAAACCAGCCAATACTAGGGAAAAATTATTTTTACAGAATAGAAATATAAATATTTGTTTTACATAAAAATATTATCAAAATTTTGTTAATAACTAAATTTCTGCTTTTCACTCAAAAGGTTTGCATCTAAAATATTTTTTCTTTCTGGGCTGGGGATGTGGCTCAAGCGCTGACCCGCACATCTGGCATGCGCAGGGCACTGGGTTCGATCCTCAACACCACATAAAAATAATAAAAAAAAAGATATTGTGTCCACCTAAAATAAAAAACTAAAAAATAAAATATTCAAAAAGTATTTTTTCTTTCTTTTAGAATTTCTGTGTAAAAATATTTTCTAGAACTTTATTAATGCAATTTTGGAAGGAAATTAAAAATAAGGGAAAAAATGAAAGTAAAAAATCTAAGATTCAGTCGCAACTATTGAGATGGCACCATTATTCCTACTCAGAAACCATTTCCTGATCTGAAATCAATTTGATTTAATTTTACCATAGAGCTTGGTTACTAATTATACATGGCCATTAGAGAGCTCAACCTATAAGGAACATGCAAGTGGATACCTTATAAATCTTTCAATAAAGTTTTTCTCAGGCAGGAGGGCAAACACCATAAAGTTTTGTTGGTTTAGTTTTATTTCATACAACCATAGTCCATCATTAGCAGCAAACAAAAGGTCATAGGTAAAATTAAAATAAATTTGAGTCATTCCCAATAATTATAAGTGCCTCACCATGGCTAGTACACAGATACTTTACATACAGCACTTATTTCTCACAACAATCCAAAGTTGTGCATTAATGCTATCTAGCATATAAAGAGAGTATGGCTCAGAGGCATTTTTCAACTCGCCTAAGGTTACTTAGTAAGTAGCAAAGGCTGAAATTTGAAAAGTACTCTGTTTAGTCCAAAGTCCATTGTATCAGATCAAATTTTCATACATATATTCCTTTTGCATATTTTTTTAGAAAATGAATGAGGATTTTCATGAAATAACTGAGCTACTGATAGACTGGATATAAATAACTTGTTATAAATTGAGTCCCATATTAACATATAATAGAGATATTCGCTGTTTAATGAATATTATGCATTACATCAGTAAATATTCAATTTCATGAAGAAAAGAGGTAGTCTCAATTTTTAGTTAACTTTGGATACAAATGTGTACAGCAAGATTTTTCAGGATCCAGTAGCAGTCATTAGCATGGTTTAGGAGAAAGTCCCTGTTGCAAATTTGGAGACTGGCTAAACGCAGTAGCATGTCTCAGAAAACAGGTCATGAAGGCACAGGTGAGTATGGTTTCTTACAGCCAAGGACAATATCATCAGTTCCTATTTCAGTTAATCTGAAATTAATGGCTGTAGGTGGTGTTGTTTTTGACAGAGGTCAGTGTGGTTCATTGCTATTAAATTTTATCTTATTAAGCACTTAGAAGTTTGTTAGAATGATTGACGGGCAGAGGTATATTCAGAAAGGTTAAGAAGTTAGCCCTTAGACCTTTGGTAATAGTAGTTGATCTTCAAAAGTTCTTTTCTTGACAAATTAATGTTATTGCTGCCTGTGTTAGTCAAGTTTTTGCTGCTGTGACCAAAATACATGAGAAGAACAACTTAGAGGAGGAAAAGATTATTTGGGGCTCATGGTTTCAGGTGTCAGTCCATGGTCAGTGGACTCCAATGGTCTGGGCCCAAGGTGAAGTAGAACATCAGGGCAGAAGAACATGGTAGAGGAAATCTGCTCAGTTCCAAACAGCCAGAAACCAGAGAGGGAGAGCAATGATCCAGGGACAACATAATCCAGGTGTATGTCCCCAGTGATCTACTTCCTCTATTGACACCCTACCTTCCTACAGTTTTAACTCAGTTCAGTGGTCTTTTCAAATTTATTAATCCATCAAATAAAAAAATGAATCGATTAGGTTACAGCTTTCAAAATCTAATCATTTCAGCTCTGAATATTCTTGCATTAACACAGGAGCTTTCTGGGAGGCATCTCATATATAGCCCATAATATTATCCATCCTACTTTCACTAGTGACAATGATGAACTATGATGAAACACATATATCAACAGTATATATGTGTTACTGACATATATTAAGTACTGGTAAGTAACAGTACAAATATGGTGATGCAATAAACCATTTTTCCATGGGACAGTAGAACCAACCCAAGCTACAAGACTCGGGATGTACTGTGAAGCCTGAATTTGTCAGTCTATTTGCTCATATTTGTGTATTATGAAAGACACTAGAGTTGAGAAGCTGCTTAGTGAAGTCAAGCTGCTCACAAGCTGCTTGAATAATTATTTTGCCCATAATGAAATTATTTTCAAATGGAGAAATTTGTTGATCTCTAAAATTCTGAGTATCCTGTTATTTTGGCCATAACACTGGCACACATTAATGAAAAAAAAATTAGCTAGTGTTTGAATCAGAGTTCTCTAGTACCATCATACATAACTCAGGATTATGGAGTTTGAGGTGTCCCACAGTCTGCCAGGCACAAACTGGAGAACAGGGAATTCCAGTGGTATGATTCAGTCTGACAGAAGGTCTGAGAGCCAGGATTGGAGCTGGGTGGTTAGGGGTGTGTGGCTGCTGATTGGTGTAAGTTCTGGAGCTCAAAGTTTAGAAAATTCAAAATATGAAAATACAAGAGCAGAAGATGATTTTGTTCAAACAGAAAGCGTGATTTTGCCTCTCGTCACCTTTTTTTATTCTAGCAGGGTCCTCAACATATTGGAGGATCCCCACCCACAGATGAGGCTGATCTTTAGTGTAAGGATTCAAATGTTAAACTCTCAGAAATATCCTCACAGACACTTCATAAAAAATGTCCTATCACTGAGTATTCCTTAGGACAGTCAAGTTGACACAAAATTAACCATGCAACCAGGCTGTTGCTGTTGCCATTGCTGTTGGTGGTGATGGTGCTTGTGTTCAATGCTTGGTGTTGGTCCTGAGAGTGAAAACACTTTCTTAAGAGTGAAGGTCAGAAAAATACTAGTTTACATACTAACCAACTAAAGCCATTTATTATTTCATGGCAATATGCCTAGAAGCTTTTGTTAAGAACTTAGAATTCACATATTTTTAAGATTGAGTCAAATGATATAAAATTTAGTATGAAAGTCTAATTGCACCACAGACAAGGAGCTCCAAGTACACACAGCATGTCACACACCACTATTTTTCTTACTATTTCATAGCACTTCTTTCAAATCAGTTTAAGTAATTTGTCTACTAGGATCTTAAAACCAAATTTGCAATATACTATGTCAATATTTACTAATGTGGCTGTAATATATATTCTTATTTGTCTGCTTACCTAATTTCTCCATTAGAACCCTTTGAGGACCTAAATGATGTCAAACTTTGTGGGAATCTGGTGGTTTCTTTACACATTAAGGGCTTAATACAGAACTAATGTTAAAGGAGTGGATTAAAGAATGAGTTGTTCCTTACTCGCATCCCCAGACTCAGTATCAGGAGGTAGTGGCCACGCACTGCATCTCTGTTCTGTGTTAATGTGATAGATATTTTCTTCTTGCCCCTCAGGATCTATGTACAGTTCTCCATCTTCATCAGTAATCAGTGACTGACTGTGTCAACAGATCAAGCTGCTCAATGACTTCTGTTTGGGTTTGGCCAGTGGAAGCCTGGTGTTGGAGAATGGAGGTGGAGGGGAAAATGGGAAGGAGACGTGTAGTCCGCCAGCTCCTCTTCAGTCCACTGCTGCTAGCTGGCTGCCTTGTTCTCTAGATAGTCATCATTTCTGTGGATGGCCCCTTTCATATAGCTGCTCTTAGAAACTGCTCATTCTCCTTTCTTCTCTGGCTCAGGCACCCTAATGGCTCTCCACTGTTGATATCCCAGAATGCGGCACCATGTTTTGTTGGTTTCTGTAATCCCTGCCTGCACCTTTTAAAAAAAGTCCTCTTACTAAACTCCTTTCAATTTCTAGACTAAATGTGCTATTTGTATGACAGACTGATAGGGCCAGGTACCATACCTGTGTCTCACAACGGTTTTACATAATTAATGTTACTCCTTGCATCTGCAAGGCAAATATGGCTCCTCATTTTACAGGGGAACTGTGATGCCCACCTGGAATGTCTATTTTTGTTTTACTTTGCTTTATTATTCTATTCTATTTATTTTAGTCATGAATTTTTGTTTTCCACAAGTTATTGGAAATTTGTCTTCTGACACCACAACTGCTAGAACAAGGTGAAATGGAGACAGTCTGGCCCAAAGTGAATGTATCCATTGGATCAAAGAATAAGTCAGTTTAAGAAGGCTCTGTTGAATTAGGGCAAAAAGGGAGGGAGGCTTATGAAAGGAAGGATGGAAGAACTTAGTGCAGAATAATTTTGCTATTATCAGGAACTGTACTACTGAAGTTCTGCTCTCTCTATTCATTTGGGTGGAGGGAAGAAAGTGTGTGAGATTTTTGCTAGTACCTAATCCATGGTTATGAAGTCAATGATTTCCAAATCAAGTTTTATTACAGTACCCTCAGAAAACCAGAGAGCTCTCTAACTTCATTTTTTCATACACAATGTCTGCATTCTTAGCTCTTCCCCTTGCCTGTGCTGCCAGAATGCAGTGGTGGTCACTGTCTGAGCCCCACCCTCCAAACGTTGCTTCAGTTTCTCCTCCAATCTCAAGAGTCAACTGAACTCTGAGACCTCTGCAGGAAGATGTTCATAACTTCCCTATCCACAGGGTTCAGTGAGTTTGTACGTCTCCTGTGTCACTTAAGCATTAAGTTGCCAGAGACACATGAAAAAGAGGGCAGATGCATCACATTGTTGAAAGCTGCATGCAGGTGGTGAGCCCTACTTCTCCATGAGATGCCTTATTGTGCTTTTAACAAATGGGTATATGTATAGTCTGTGCGAATGAACAAAGAGTGCACATTATCAAAGGAAGGCAATGTCAAATGACAACATTTCAAAATCAGGGATGGCAGCAACTTAAGACTTTTTTTTTTAGAAGGTATAAGTCAGTTGCTTTAGTCCATTTTAAACACCATTTCCTCCAAACTTCAGAGGTTTTCATGTCAGAAAAGCATGGCAGGAGTCACTCTAATGTGATTATAAAGGGCCTGAAGCTTAGCTTTTAAAATTCAATACTTAAGTAGAAAGAAAATGATAACTCTTTCCTTTTGATTTTTATTCACTATTTTTATAACACTGGCAGCCCTGAGACACCGGAATGAAAATGTATATGCTTTGTGATGTGTCTTGGGTACCACTGCATCACAGTCCTTTAACAGGGTCTGCTTTGATCTGTGCCTTGATCTTTATTTCTGCATTTCCCCAAACTACGTCATTTCTGTATTCTCTAGACGTATCCTCAGCTTTCTGGATGCTTCGTTTGCTTGTTCATTCATTCAATAAATATCCTTTGAGCATCTGCTGTGAGCCAGCCCAGATAGAGATTCTGCACTCACGGAGATTGCAGTCAAGCAAAAGAGCCAAGAATGTGTCACCATAAATACTGGGAAGCTGTGAAGCAAAAATATATTGTAGGAGCCTAAAACAAGGAGCCTTCCCCAAAAGGTAGATTCAGAGAAGTTTCCTAGGGAAACAATGAAGGAGGAGCATGTGACTGAGGTGTATAAGTCGATCAGTTATTTGAAGGGGTTAAGAGAAGGTCCAGGGAAGAGTTTATCAGAGAGAAAGGATGGCACCTTCAGGGGCTCAGAGATTCTGTGATTCTGAAATGAGGTATGGATACGTGCCATGTTTGACTGAAAACCACTGGATGCAAATTATTTTATTTATCAGGTTAGGGTCAGACATGAAGGGATTCCAGTTTGTTTTTTCTAGTCTATTCTTTTGTGTAGCAATTCCCTTTGGCTTATACTTAGTCTGTTTTCTGTTGGCATAACAAAATACCGGAGACCATGCAATTTATAAAGAATAGAAGTTTCTTTAGCTCATGGTTCTGGAGGCTGGGAAGTCCAAGATGACTCTGGCATCTGCTCAGCATCTGCAGAGGGTCTTCTTGCTACATCATAACGTGGCAAAAGGCGTCACAGAGTAAGACAGAACAGGCATGCTAATTCAGTTCTCTCCTTTTTATAAAGCCATTAATGCCATCATGGGAGTTCCACCCTCATGGCCTCATGTAATTTTTTTTTTAATTTGTTATGATTGTAGATGGACAGAATGCCTTTATTTTGTTTATTTTTATGTGGTGCTAAGGATCAAACCCAGTGCCTCACACATGCTAGGCAAGCACTCTACCACTAAGCTACAGCACTAGCCTCTGATCTAATCTTAATCACTTCTAAAAGGCCCATCTCCAAATACCATTGACATATGAATTTGGAGATTGACTTTCAAACACATGAACTTTTGTGGGACATATTCGAATCATAGCAGTTCATAGCTCAGGACACATAAACAAACACAGGGAAGTAGAAGAGAGAGATTCTGGTTCTCATTGTGACACAAATGACCTCAAGCTCTTAGTGAGTGATCCAAGCAAAGTTTACCTTCTGCTTGAACTTTATGTCCAACTTGGGTTGGACCAAGTTTACCTACTGCTTGATCTTTATGTCCAACTTGGGTTGGCAGAAAGGAGACTTTGTCCTTAATTAGCATTCTGCAATTTGGGCTGGCAGAGGCTTCACTGTGACAAAGAAGAGGATGTGCCAAACTGAACCATTGTAGGGGCTTCTCTCTAGAAGTGGTGCACAGTTCACTGGCCAAAGCAAGTGAAAGCTGATGCCTAACCTCAAGCTACAGCGAAGTGGAGGAATCCTGCATGAGACTAGTGAGTTGAAAGTTAGAAATGCTTGGTGAATGTCTGTGCTCCCCCAGATTCATCCACTGAAACCTGACCCCAGTGTGACAATATTATGAGGTGGGCATTTTGGGGAATGATTAGGTCATGAGAGATGAACTTTCAAGACTGTGATTAATGTGCTTCTAAAAGAGACCCCAGAGAGCTGCCCTGCCCTGTCCACCACATAAGAACATGTGGAGAAGTCCTTGTCTTTGAGAAAGCAGGCCATCCCCAGACACGGAGGCTGCCAGTACTTTGAATCTGGCCTTCCCAGCTTCCATAACTGTGAGGAATAGATTTCTGTTGAAATTTCTTATGAATTTATAAGTTATCTGGTTTATGGTATTTTTTTGTAGTAGCCAGAATGGACCAGGATGATGAGCAGCAGCAGTGACCAGCACAGAGACAAATCACTAGTGCCCTACCAGCAACTAATTCATTTTCAAACCATCCATTATTTTCAAGCATCTGTTCCCAACTACAGGTGAATGGGAGTGGCTAGTGGCATTGCAGTGGTGTTGTAATGTGCAAACATGGAAGTTAGAAGTTGTTTACTAAGATGCACAATGTTTTGTAAGTGGAAAATAATTATATTGGATAAAATACCATTTCCGTCTCTTTGAACTTTTCCTCTGCTTTCTAGAAATAATTACCTTGAAGAGTAACTTTGTCTTGAATATTGTTTTCCATTTGTCTCCTGTACATTTACTGAAGCTATCTTTTTAATTTCCAAGAGCTCCTTGTTACTCTTTTGCTTTGTATGTATCAGACTGGTCTCATTTCATGGAAGCAATATAGTCTGTTATTTCTGACAGGATATTAATCATGATGCTTCTTTGGTGTATTTATTTTTCCACCTTATTCTCCTCCCCTCTTGTTCATTGTTGCTTTGTTTTGTTCTGTCTCTACCTTTCATGGCAGAGGCTTTTCTCAAATGTCAGGTTTTCCTTTGATACCAAATTATATTTTAAAATGAGGCTCAAAAGAACCTGATTTGGTAAAATGACACTAAGATTCTATCTTATTCCAATCAGAATGGCAATTATCAAGAGTACAAGCAACAATAAATGTTGGTGAGCATGTGAGGGAAAAGGTACACTCATACATTGCTGGTGGGACTGCAAATTGGTGCAACCACCATGGAAAGCAGTAAGAAGATTTCTCAGAAAACATGGAATAGAACCATCATTTGATCCAGTTATCCCACTGCTCGATTTATATCCAAAGGACTTAAAATCAGCATACTACAGTGATGCAGCCACATCAATGCTTATAGTAGCTCAATTCACAATAGCTAAACTATGGAACCAACCTAGGTGCCCTTCAACAGATGAATGGATAAAAAAAATGCAGTATATAATCACAATGGAATGTGACTCAGCCTTAAAGAAGAATGAAATTATGGCGTTTGCTGGTAAATGGATAGAGGTGGAAAATATTATGCTAAACGAAATAAGCAATCCCAGTGAACCAAAGCTGAATGTTCTCCCTGATATGCAGATGCTAATTCAGAGTAAGGGCAGGGGGCTAGGAAAGAATAGAGATACTTTGTATTAGACAGACAGGAGTGAAGGGAGGAGAGAAATGATAGTCAAATGAATCAGACATTATTACCCTATGTACGTATATGATCACATGACCGGTATAACTCTACATCATATACAAACAGAAAAATGAGAAGTCATACTCCATGTATGTATGATGGGTCAAAATGCGTTCTACTGTCATGTCTAATAAATTAGAACAAATTTTAAAAACCCTGATTTGGAAGGCTGACTGTAACTTACCAACATTTGACTCTCACTGTAGGTTTGCTACTGTGTGATCATTATTGTGATTAAGACGAATCTAAATGCCCACAGTTCAGAGGCTCTTGGATATTTTAATGCCATGCAACCTGGTGATGTCTATGGTTATAGTTTGGATATGAGGTGACTCCCAAAGCTCTGATTAATGTAGAAATATTCACAGGTAAAATGATTATGAGAGCTGTAACCTAATAAGTACATTCGGGTTTGAAGGAGTAGATGGTAACCATAGGCCATTGGGATGTGGTTGGGGGAGGTGGGTCATTGAGGGTGTGTCCTGGACGGGCTGTTCTTCCTATGGCCTCTTTCCCTCTCTCAGCTTCCTACTTGCCATGAAGAGAGCAGTTTTCCACCCTCACACCCATTCTCCCATGATATTCTGCCTTACTTGGGTCCAGACCAATGGAGTTGGGCTTTTATGGACTGAGATCTCTGATACTGTGAGCCATAATAAACTTCTACTCTAAATTGTTCTTGTCAGGTATTTGGGTTACAACAACACAAAAACTGACTAAAACGTCTATGAACCTATTTCAGAATTATCTCTCCAGATCGCTATAATTTTGAAATAATGGTGAGTGTAAATGCTATTTTGAGATCCATGCAATGAGTCATCTTATCAGAAAATAACTTATTGCTATTGGTCACAAAGTCACAGGTATGATTAGAGTATGATGATTTGCTGTCTACATTCAGAAATGGAAGAAATGTTCACTTTCAGAAGTGAGTCAAAATGGAGATGAATCCTCATTCTCACTCAAGCTCAGACCCTCTGTTTAAACATTCTTGCTGTAGGTCTTTATTTCTGTGTAGATTGATTTTTTTTCCAGGAAGCAGTTCACCAATCTCTAACCTTAAACTTTAAACCCAGCTTCTAGCAATTCGCAAGACATGCAAAGAATAAATCTCTCTTCAGTGGAAAGATTGTCCCATAATCCTTGGATTTCAGCACAGTAACTCACCTTTCCATCTCAAACACATTTGTTTTCTCCAAATTCAGGGCCTGTCTGATGAATCCTCTCCAATGACTGACTTTTGGTTTTCTCTTCATGCAGCACAGTTGGAGGGGAACATGGGAAGTCTAACTTGTCTTTTAAATATGTTCCATCCACACTCAAGTTTTTTATCCCCATTTTTGGTACAACTGTCTTGAAAGCACTACTTGTTTCCAGGTCCAGCAGATTATAGTATTTTGCGTGGAAATGACTAGCTTTGGGGGGGTTTCTGCCTCATTCAGTTTTCTGCATTCTCTAGACTACAGCAGTTACCAGCGTTTAAATTATTTTCCAGAATTCAAACTATTACCTCTTTTTGTCCTTGTGAGTTTTAAAAAATGTCATTGCTTTGTGAAGATTCAGAAGGAATTACAGAGAGACATTTGCATTCAATCTATGATATTTAACCAGAAGCATTGGTGCATTCCTAAGTAGCATTTTATTATGTCTGGAATTCACATCCTCTCTCCCAGCTTCATAATAGCATATCACTTCTTTCTAATTCAATATGAAAGTAAGTGGGAAAACAAGGTTGATACGTAATGCCACTTTAGGAAGACATCTATTCTGCATTGTAAAGTAATCATTTATTTAAAGAACTTTCCTTGGACTCTTCCCAGATGCCTTTGGCATCTCTTTTCAGAACATAAGACTGAGTTCATGGATGGGGCAATATCTTCTGTGGGAATGGTAGAAGGGAGTATTTCCTATTGGTATAATCCCACTACAGATAACAACCATAGATTATTGACAAATGTAAAAGCAACTTCCTGAAGTCACCAGAAATAAAGCAAAAGCAGACATAAATAGGAAGTGAGTCAAAACTGGGAAGAAGGGAATGGAAAGAAATGAGTTTCCAATGGATGAAGCTTTTGTCCTAAGGGCATGCTCCAGTCAGAAGAAAGATAACCCTGGTTTACACAGAAGCCCGGGTAGCACAGTGGCTTTAAAAACCAGAGGAGAGAGTTCAGGAAGACAAAGCAGATGGTTAAAGAGGGAGAAATCAGAGAAAACCAAAAAAAGGTGGGCATCACATTTTGCCTATAAATCTTGGGAAAAATATCAGGAAAACTTTAGAATTGTGTTGGCCTGGAATAAACTCCCAGCAGCCCAACTTAGGTTCAAAGAACTAAACAGAGTTTTGAACTTCACAAGAAACACAAACTGAATTTGAGTCCTCTCAAATTAAATACCTGATAAATCATATGAAGAAAAAACATCAACAAGGAGAATGACAAAGTCCAATCTCTACAGGATATTTTTTAAGCAATGTCTAGTATATAATTCTAAGTTACTAGATACATGGTCAAGAGGAAAGTCAATTTAAAATAAAATCCTGAAATTACCATGATACTGCTAGAATTAGTAACAAGAATTTTGATGGAGATATTATAACTATGCTCAAGGAACCAAAGGAAATATGTTTGTGATGAGTGGATAAATAGGAAATCTCAGCAGAGAAATGGTACTCATAAAAGTGTACAAAATAGAATATGAATTAAATGACCAATAAAATATATAAAACAGAAGAAAAAAATTCATTGAATGGGCTTATTAGCTTATTGGAGATGGAAGGAGTACTTGTGCCTTGAAGATATTTCAATCAAAAATCACACAGAGTGGGAAAAAAAGAGAACAAAAAGAGAAAAAGATGGATCATAGTACTTTGTGGGATTTTATCAAAAGGTCAAATGCATGTGGAGTTTTAGAGAAAATGAGAGACAGGATGAGGAAGAACTCAACATTTGAAGAAAGAATATTTTAAAAATCCTATATTTTACAGACCCCTTTCCAATTTTAGGTATCCTATGTAATATAGAGCAAAAAAACAACAAAAACAAACAAAAATCACACTTTACTTGCCCTAAGTTCCAGAAACTTTGAAAATGATAAAAACAAAAGATAAGAAAATCTCAAAGGCATTCAGAGAACAAAGATTATTTATATGAGAGCAAAAGTATAAATTACCCCTACATTTTCAGCAGAAAAGTAGAGGCCAGAAAATAGTGGCATGATAGCTTTAAAAAATGTGAAATGAAAGCAAAAAAACCACCAACCCAGAATTCTATATGGATCAAGAATAACTTCTGGAAATAAATGTGAAATAGGGGCATTTTCAGATTAACAAAAACAATGATGACTTTTTATCAGTAGACCTTCCCTAAAAGTAAAGCTAACAGAAATCCTTGAAGCAGAAGGGAAACGATGTCGAGTGAAAATTCAGATCTTAACTTCTTTGAAATACTGAAGACTGTTTAAAATAAAAATGACAGCATGTGCAATAAATGCCAAAGCCACAGCATAAATTACAGGGGCTAAAAGACAAGATTGCAAATTTATTGCATTTCATGAGAAGCGTTACAATATTAGCTTTCAATATGCTGAAAAATTAAAGGTACATATTGTAATCTGTAGAACACCTCTGAAATAATAATACAAAGACGGAAGCTAAAAAGCCAATACATAAATGAAAATGGAATCCTGAAAGCAATTTCAATTAACACAAAGTGGTAGGAGAGGCGCAACAAGGGAACATAAAACAAACGAGGTGGACAAAAGAAATAGCAAACTGACAGAACTAAATCCAAGCACATCAGTAATTACACTGATTGGGAATGAAATACTTCAGTTAAGAGACAGGGATAGTCAGAATAACTTTATAAAGCACAAATTATCTGCTGTCTAGAGGAGTGGAGCTTTGAATACAAAACTTAAGGTAGATGCACTCTGAATGCAGACTTAGTTAAAGGCTGGGAAGACACTATTGCATTCCGCAGCACAAACAGTATGAGAAGGTGGGCATGACATGTGTGTGTGTGTGTGTGTGTGTGTGTGTGTGTGTGTGTGTGTGAGAGAGAGAGAGAGAGAGAGAGAGAGAGAGAGAGAGAGAGAGATTGATTTTCCCAGGAATGCAAGGCTGGTTTAAAAATTGAAAATCAACTCCTTGAATCACTTTTCAAGAGAACAAAACATGAGCATTTCCATAGCTGTAAAAAGAATTTAATGAAATTCAACCTCCATTCCTTAATAAACTCACAGCAAATCAGGAACAGAAGAGAATTTCCTCAATCTGATAAAAAGGATCCGCAGGAAGAAGTATGGTTAATGTCACACTTTACTTGCCCCTAAGTTCTAGCACAAGGCAAAGATGTTTTCTCTAACGATTCTATTCAATATTTTTCAGGGAATTAAGGTTAACAACAACAACAACAAAAATACATATCAAAAAGAAGAACTAAAACTCTATTGTCAGATTATGAGTTATATATATATATATATATATATATATATTTACATTTTTTAACATGGAAAATTCTAAACAATGTAAAAAATATTTACTAGAATTACTAAGTAAATTTAGCAAGGTTCTTGTATTGACAATAAATGACCAATAATTGCATTTTTATGCTCTTGCAGCAATCAGAAAATACTTAAAACAATCTTCTCTATTATAGTGCTCAGAAACATCTGTACCCCATTAATATGTATAATTTTTATGTATCACTTAAAATTTTAAAAATTAATTGATAAATAAACAAAAAATTTTAAAAAGAAAGAAATTGCTATTAGGAAAAATTTAACCAAATCTGATGTATCTTTATTTCCAAAATGAGCAGCAAAATGCCTAACAAATAACACACTGAACACATTTTATTGAATAATCAAAGAACATTTGTTTGGTATACAAGAGGTTTTAATTACTCTTTATAAAATGGAAACTGTTTTCTCCCTCACCTATTTTTCCAGGTTTATGTGCACTAGGGATCAAAACATGGCACCTCCTGTCAGGGATCTGTACTCCTTGGTTTCTGCACCTGGACCTGAGCTACTTTTGCATCCCCTGACAGAATATGTAATAATGTTGCAAACAATCACCTGCTCACACACCACTGGCTGAAAGTCAGTCACATAGTCACATTCACATGTGTGGTGGGCTGAGAGAGGCAGTCAGTCTTTATCATGGGAAGCCATGGTATTCTATTGAAGTTCAATTGCTACTGAATTACAGAGATTGGATATTAGGAGACAGCTAATCATCCCCGACACAAATGCTGTCTGTTATGTACAGTCAAGATGAATTTTAATTGCAATATTTTACTGTTCTTAAAGCTAAAACACTTTGAAATCATCCATGAGTTTAGAGCTTACTTCTACTATCCCACCTATCAGAACATAGAGAAAGCTCTACTCAGTTACTATTTTTATTTAACTGAATTATAGACAAATAATTACTTTCTTCTTCATCAAAATCCTCAAATATGGACTTAAAAACTCAGTGCTCAATGCAGAGTATTTAGAAAACCCCAAACTTAACACTGACCAGGATTTATGAATCATGTGTTAAAACAGAAATTGTAGAATAAGATTTATGCCTGATCAAACTATAGATTTTCACATACTGACTCATAAGTCAGTCACTGGAATTCCAAGGGCAATAAAATGATTTATAAATCAAAGCATGTTTAGGATTTATTAGATGAATGCCTACCATAAGAATGCCATGTTTATAAATCTATTTTCTGACTTATAAAACTAAATTTCATTAACCCTTGGCAGGCAGAATCCATCTCTAATGACACCCTGGATGGGCAGACATGCTGGTGAAACTTGGGATACACAGATCAATGAAAATGCCACAAGGAAAGATAATTTTATTCACATCATTTAATATTACCTAAATAAATTTTAAAGAATAAATTTATTATAAAATATCTATATTTTAATGTTCTAGAGATATAGGTTTAAATACTTAAAGAATAAGATAAATGACTATTTCATTATGAAATGACACATAAGAGAGCATTTGAATAAACATCAAAAATATCTTAAGAGTAGGTTAAATGTTTCAGAACATATTAAAAATCATTTCTCTATTATACGTTCAGGTCTGTGTCAAATTCTTGGGAAATATTTTTAATTTTACATTAAAAAGAAATTTAAGTATAAATATAAAATATTCAAGCCATTTTGAACTGTCTTATTTTTCAGGTTCACCTTTCTCTCGTGTCATGGTGTTCAGGTCTGGATTTGCCTCCCTCCTGGTGGCGCTGCACCCTTCGAAAGCTTCCAGGGCTGACTCCCTCACTTTGCTCTGTTATGTTCAAAAGTCACCTCCTCAGTACCTCCTATGGGGTCACCTCCTCAGCAACTTCTACGGGGTCCCAAATATGCAGTGTGAAGCACACCCCACCATTCTCTGTCCTTTAGTCTGCTTCCTTTTCTTTTTTTTTTCCTTTTTTTTCATAGAAAGGTAATAATGAACAAGTTGAAGGTTTGATTCCAAGATGGCTGAATTAATGAAGTGATGTGGCGAGCAAACAGGGCACACTGGTTGACATGACACGTATGACTATCGAAGACAGTTTACATTATTCACCTCTCAATAATGAAAGATTAAACAGATCATTTAAATGAGCAGAAAATTATATATTTTCTTGGGTAGGATGTAGGCTTCACTATTCAGTCTAGGTTTCAGAGATTTCTTTAAAAAAAAAAAAAAAGAAAAAGCCTGGAAGAAATGTCTTGCGCCTTTTTAAAATAAAATATAAGTTCAATAACTGCTTCAGGAAATCACCTATTTGCTTAGTTCTTAATTTCCAGAAATAGCTGGGGTAACATTTCTTTGAGCTTTAATACTCTTGAGATTTTCTTAAAATTCAGTTTTTAACAAATGAAAGAGAAATTGTGATAATACTTTAAATAAATCTTTCTATTATTTAACTGGCTTGGTTATTTATACACACACATGCACACACACATATCCCTCGTTGTCCATCCTAATATCCAACAACTGTAGTGATAATATTAATTATTGGATATCATATTATCTATTTGCTATAACAGGTGAATCTATTATTACATGGCATATCCCTTCCTGCAAAAACTAGAACACCTAACTTCTGCAAATACCATGAATAAAAAAAATAATAGAACTTATGGGAAAAACAGGTTCAAGGTAGAATAAGTAAAATCTGTGCAACTTCCTAATCAAAGCCAGCTGTGGATCTATTTTCTCAAGTTTAAACCTTATAAAATCTGGGGGCCTGTCTTTAAGGATATCAATACATTAGATTAACTGCTCAACACAGTCAGTGATATACATTCCTATGTGTTTTAGTACATTTTTTGGCTGCAAATTTTTTGATCCTCTGTTCATGTGACAACCACCTTGCAATATCTTTTTCCAAACTGGTAAGAGAAAACTAGTATAATATTCTACTAGCATGAGGGATTAAAACTTGCTTTTGGCTATTCCTGGTTTAAGTCTTTTTTTTTTTTTTTAGGTTCACAGAATGTTAGTGGCAGTGTGTAAAATTGAGGACTGTTATCAAATTTGATAAAACTTGTATTAGGTCTCTTTCATATACAAGAGGTAATACTGTATTTTAAAGAATTTTCCGCAGACTCTCTCCTGACTCCTATATTTCAAACTTTGTTTCTCCATCACTATCTATGAGTTCTACTCTGCATAGCTGTAGGACACACTTTACTCACCTGATCATGTTCTCCTTCCTTTCAAAATGCTGAGTAAGTTCTACAGTGGGTTGCTTGGTCATTCTTGGGAGCTTTCTTATCTAGGAATGGCCAGCAACAACTTAACTATACATACACATGATTTATCACCCACAAAAATACATCCTAAAGTAAAAGATGCATCCACAGTTCCAGCAGTATCCCCCAAAGTGGTGCAGCTATTCCATACCATTAGAGAGAGACGATATCAAAATGGAAAAAGATTATGATCTTGACAATTAAACTACCTTCTCAAGTGCTGTAAAAATTCATGACCATACAATTGCACCCTCTGAGATGCAAGAAAGGGGCCTGCTATACGTGGGACATTGCTTGTCCCACAAAGATTTAACTGCTAGAAGTTTGGTCACCAATGTGCCAGTGTTGGAGGGTTGGAGTCTTTAAAAGATGGTGATTAGGTCTTTAAGAGAGATTAATGTTTCCCTCCTTGGGAGTGAGGCAGGTCTCATGGATTTAATTAGTATCTTATTATAGCAGTACACATCATACTAAGACTGAGACCAGGCTGAGGTAGAGGGGACACCTGAAGAGAAAGCTTCCCCCATGCCACCAGAGATTTCACTCTGCTTAGAGTATTATAGCAACAACAATGGGTACCTTAGGAAACAGCTGGCCCAGCCCTGGCAGGAAGTTAATGCAGCCCAAGTCTGTCTCAGAGGACATGAAAAAGGTGAAGAAACTGTCCAGTAGAAAGGTCAACTTGCCAGCATTAAGACATGAAAGATTGAAGTGGCCCTGGGACATAGGGGAATGGCATGTCTAGAAGTAAAGAGCTGAATATGGATGATGGTGGAGTTTTCTGGTTTGAAAGCCCTAGAGCCACCACTCCTTTTAAAGTTTTCTTTAAAAAAATTAGAGTTTTGGTTTCATATTATTTTCTTTTCTCTTCCAAAATTCTCTTACACATTTCATGAAACAGTATTTTTCTTTTAATAAGTCTCCATTGAAATTAATTATTTTAGTATTTTCATCACCAAATTTAATTATCAACATCCTTAACTTTTTGTTCCTCATGTTCTTCACCAGTCTCTGGTGAACTTTGTCCTTTCTGCTCAAAGTTATAATTTTATTTGCATTTTATTTTTTGGTTCTTCTTGCCAAGGAAAGATCATGTTTAAATAAATATAAGTTATCAGTTATGGCAATATCCACTCCTGATTTATTCATCATGGATGTATTAATTGACATAATGGAAGCATACACTGGTAGCAATAATTACCGAGAAACAGTTCCAAGTGGTTCATAGGTTTTCACTCTTTTTGTCCATATAGCAACCAACGAGGCAGATTGTAATGTCATCTCTATTTCATAGCCCATTCATGGTAGAGGTAGAAACTTTGCAAATTTGACTATTTGGGGACTCACTGAGATAACACTTATCTCGCCTTCCTGTTTAATTACTTTGACCAAACGTAAGAGAATCTTTATAATATTTTATGTTTAATACTCCTGATACATATTTACAAGAGTAATTTTAAATAACCCTTAACATAGGTCTAGGTAAGGGTAAGGAAGTTAAAATTCACTAAATGACTTTAATTATGTAGGTTAATTTGATAACTAAAGAGGGTAATAAAAGTCTGAAAAAGAAAAGCTTTTTGGTATGTTTTATTCAGCCTAGTGTGGTCCAAGGACTATTTACTCAAGAATGGGGGTGGAAAAAAAGCTTTTCTTTCTCCATTTTGCACCTTTTCAACCTGAATTCCTAGGTCAGGTCCTGAGAAAATGTATTTTTAGCAAGCACTTCTCCGTGATTCCATGCATGCTAAAGTTTGAGAACCTCTAATTTAAATGCTATGAAATCTCTACTTCTGCTGAACAGACAATAATTAAGGTCTGATGTTTACAAATGCAAGACATTTAAAAGCTTGAATGTGATTTAAGAAATAAAGTATATTTTTTGTTTCTGGTATGCAAATGCAAGTTTAAAAGTGCTATTTGAAACAAATAGATGCAGTACAGGAAAAAAAAAACCTACAAGATTTTGCAGATTTTTAAATCAGACCATTGATTAATTGAAACACCTGGGGGTTGGACTTCCTAATAGCATAATCTGAAAAGTAAAACAGGTTTTACTGGCTTCAGATAAATCATTTCAGGATAAGCTCTTTTCCCTTATGAACCACCTTCTCCCTGCACCCAGAAAGGAATGAATCTCTGGGTCTCTGCAGTTGTGTGTGAGCTCTCCCTTCTCATAAATATTTATATTACAAGGCGAAAACCAGGATCATTCTTTTAAAAAGTTTAATGAATTTTTAAAAATGTATGAACATAGTTGGGGAAGGCTGCCAGTGATTAAAGAGTTTTGGTTTCATATTATTTTCTTTTCTCTTCCCAAATTCTCTTACACATTTCATGAAACAGTATTTTTCTCTTAATAACTCTCCATTGAAATTAATTATTTTAGTATTTTCATCACCAAATTTAATTATCAACATCCTTAACTTTTTGTTCCTCATGTCTTTGTCTTTATTCCATGTCATCTACGGAGTTTCTCACTATACAGCATGAGAAATTAGAATTTCTGCCATCACTGAATGGCTTTTTGGTGCATGAGGGAAAATACCACAGAGCGGGCCAACTCGTCAAAAATCTCAATTCCTAAGAGTGGTGTCCACACAGGTACAAACTATCAGGGATTGTCAAATTTTGAACCGTTTTAGAACAGACTGGCATAAATCTAACTTTTCATGGTATTATTTGCAATCTGCCAGCAGAACACTTAAGTAAAATTAAAGAAGAAAGAGAAATACAAACAATTTCACTCATATAAGTCGACATACTTGTATTGTTCTCTTTCTCCTGAAGGTGAGTTTCAATACAGTAGTTTTCTTGTTTACTCTTTATTATATCAAATATCAAAATTTTGATTTTTTTCTTCTGATTTATTCTTTGACTAAACAAGTTTGTCATGGTTTTATTAAACATTTGTTCCAAAATGCATAGAGGGCCATCCAGTATCCTCGTGAAGAGTGGTTAGTTCAGCCACTTGTTCTATATCTTATTTATAATATATTTAAGATATTTTAACATGTGCTACCGAAACAGGCGACATATTTTCTTTTTCTTTGTCTATCAATTGTTATAGTGCCACCTATTTTTCCCCTCATACCAATACAAGATGAAGTGTGCTTTATGTTTTAAGAGACCTTATAATAAGCATTTCACTGCCAACTGAGAGTGACATTTTGGTTAAGTGGGGAAAAAAAGTGTTATTAGATCTTCTTTAAAGTAGATTAAAATGTCTACAAATAATTTAAATGATTTGCTTCAAGGCCTCTAAATGGCAGAGCTAGTTTGAAGCTTGATCCTTTTCTAGCTCAGGGTTTCTCAGCCTTATCACTACTGACTTTGGAAGCTAGCTACTTCTTTGAGGTGAAAGATCAGCCCAAATTTTGTAGGATATTTAACAGCATCTCTGGCCTCTACTCTCTAGATGCCAGTACCTCTCTTCTTAGATATAAAAAGTCATCTCAAGACATTTCCAGATGCCCATAGTGGAGCAAAATCACCTCTGACTGAGAACCACTGGTCTAGATATTGAGGTTTTTAAGATTCTCTTTAGTTCATGGTGACCTAAATAATATTTTATCACTTTGATTAAAAGTCAACAGTTACATCTTGTCTTTCCCAAAGCATACTTAATGGGAAATTTTCTCCCTTACCTTAGTGTCTTTATATTTTTAAAATAGATTGTTTTAACCAGTAGTTGCCCTACTGTGATAAAGAACCTAAAGTAATTTCTTCAAAAAAATTTCTATTTCTATAATTTCTTGAAGACATCCCAGTGGATCATTTTGGGGTGGGGAGACTATTGGGGATTTAACCTAGGGGCACTTTACTTCTGGGCTACATCCCCATACCTTTCCATTTTTTATTTTGAGACAGGATCTCCCTATGTTGCTTATGGCTTCACTAAGTTGCTGAAGATGGACCTGAACTTGAGATCCTCCTCTCTCAGCCTCCCTAGCCACTGGGATTACAGACTTGTGCTACTGTGCATGGCTGAATCATTTTTACATTCCTGGTTGAACACAATTTGGACACCACTCTTCTATTATGTAGTTCCAGCTGTTCAGCATATACAAGCAGCACGTGTTAAGGCATCCAACTATTTTAAGCATCTGCTGTAACACAAGCATGAAATTAAGTGCTGTTTTCATTTAGACTTTACAAGAATTTTGCAAGTTGCTACTATGATCTCCTCTTAACTTAAATAGATAATCAAAGAAGTCAATAAATTTGTCTAAATTTACTAGCTAATATGGAGCAAGGAGACAAACCTGGTTTTCCTTGTCTCCATAGCTCTTTCTCTTTGGATTATATAACCAACAACTGTTTTATTTAATAGTTTGTATCTTCCATATGGCTGTTTGTCAAACTCTGAACTCTCATAGGACTGGGTATCATATTAGGAAGGAGAGACACTAAAGATGTGAGTATAATAGACATCTGCATTCAAGAATTTAGTCAAGGAGATATTCTAAAAATATTTTTTTTAAAAAAAGAGGTAAATACTGCTAGAATTGTGAGAATAAATTGCTATAAGGAATCAAAAAAAATAATTACATGATTATTTATTGGTTGGATGGGCAATTGATAAATGAGGAAGAATTTATATAAAATTCAAAAAATTGATATGCAATTTGTATTTTTCTGTATTTTATGACTATCAATATATCATATTTTAGAGATAATATATTATAAAGAATACCTCAGATATTTCAGTCATTTGTAACACTGGTAATTTGTGACTTTTCTTTCTTTCTTTTTTTTCTTTGTCAGTCCTGTTGGAGGTTTGTCAATTTCATTGATGTTTTCAAAGAATAAGCTTTGGTTTCATTATTTTTGTCTGTTGGATCTCCCTGCTTTGGGTTTATCTTGCCCTTCTTTTGTGGTTTCTAAAAATAGAAACCAAATGCTGATTTAAAACTTTTCATAATATAATTTAATGCTCTAAATTTTTCTTTGGACACTGCTGTTGCTTCATTGCTTATTTCTTATGTTGAATTTTCACTTTTGTTCAAAGTATTTTTAAATTTGCCTGAACACTTCCTCTTGAGAGTGGGTTATTTTTGTCTCCTGTTTTGTGTTCAGGTGTTTGTGAATTCCTCTCCTTTCTTTTTGTTTCTGGTTTCCAGCATGATTCCATTATTGTAAAGATAACATATTTCACTAATTTCCGTGTGGCTGTTCTGTGACCCTGGTTGTGGTCTGACTTAATGAATGTTCCATGAAAGCGCTTGAGAAGGTCACCTTTTGCTTGAGAGGAGCATTTCAGACATTTCAATCACAATCCACTGAATGACGGAATCTCTGGGGTCTTCTGAATCTTTGCTGATTTTCCCTTAACCACTTCTTTCAATCCTGTCTTTTGAGAGAGAAGTCTCCCATAATTATGGACTTATCTATTACCCCTTTCAGTTCTTCCTGTTGCTGCTTCAGGAACCTTCTCTCTCTTGTTAAGTGTATACACATCCAGGATTGTTACATCTCTATCATTAACGGACCCGTGTATCACTCTGTTGCGTCAGTCTTTATCTCCGGTAATATTCAGAACTTTATCTTACATCACTTGGGCCACTCCAGCTTTCTTTCAGTTCATGGTGGCATGGCACAGCATTCCCCATCCTTTTACTTTTAATTCACCTATATCAGTAGATTTGGGTCAGTGTCAAAAATGTCTATTCTCTGTCCTTTAACTGGTCCAGTTAGACTATTAATGTAATTATTGATATGTTTGAATTTAGATCTGTCATTTTTTTATTTGCTGTTTATCCCACCTGTTTTCACTCCTTTGATCCTCTTTTCCAGTTTTTGCTCTGGTTATATGAACATTTATATTTATTAATATTCCATTTTAATTTGTCTACTGTCAATTTGACTACACTGCTCTGTAGATTTTTATTGTTTTTTTTTTAAATTGGATTCTGTGGGGAATTGCAGAATATATACTTATCATTGCTTTGAACTGATTTTATATCACTTTAGTTACAATATAGAAACTTCACTATCTTCTAAATCTCTCAACACATCCCTTTGGTGCTAGAGAGGCATCAACGATTACATTGATGCCCTTTGAAAGCAGTATCATGCAGTATTTTTTACTTCAGCTGCCAAATGCATCTTAAAGAACCGAAGAGGAGAAAAATCATCTACATTATACTTACCCAGATGTATACCAATTCTCTTATTTCCTTTTTGATATTCCACGTTTCATTCTGGTATCATTTGCTTTCTTTCTTAAGAACTTTCTTTAGCAATCCTTTTAGATCAGGTCAGCTAGTTTCATATTTTCTTAATCTGAGAATGTCTATGTTTAATTCCTATTTCTGAAGGATATTTTCACTGAATATGTAGGTCGGGATTGATAGTTCTATTCTTCCAGCACTTAAAAAACAGGATTTCTAATGATAAATATGAAGTCATGCAAGTCCTACCTCCTCCATAGGTAATATGCTGTTTTTCTCCAGCTGCTTTGTTAGGGTCTGTAAACAAGTCAAGATGGCGCCTGGCATTTTGCCAGGGGGAGTGATTTGTGAAGTAACACCAGCGAGCCATTAAGTGTGGAGATTCCTTATTGGTTGACTGCTGTATCTAGTTTATGTTAATTAAGATAACCTGTGTGGAATGTATATATACCCCTCCTGTGCTACAATAAACGGCTCCCACTCCTGCTGTATCAATGTACACATGTTCCTCGTCACCCCCAGGTTAGTTTGCTGCAGCCGGACTGTGGCACTGCTTGAGGATTTCTTTTCTCTGGTTTTTACCAGTTTAACTATAATGTATTTAGACATAGATTTCTTGGTTCATCCTTGTGGAACTTGTGGGGCTTCTTGACTCTGTAGTTATCTATTTCACCAAATTCTGTGAGTGCCATACTTTTTTTTTTTTTACCTTTTGTTAGAGGGGAACATATCCAGGGCACTCTACCAATGAGAGACATCCTCAGTCCTTTGTTTATTTTATTTTCAAGACAGAGTCTCATATGTTCCTGAGGGTCTTGTTAAGTTGCTGAAGCCAGCTAGAACCTGCAATCCTCCTGCTTCAAGTTTCCCAAGTCTCTGGGATTACAGGTGTGTGCCCCATACCTGGATTTAGCACCATGTGCTTCCTCCTCTCCTCTGGGACTCTGATGACAATGAATTCCAGGCCTCATCTATGTTCATGTCAGTCATTGCTATAATGACATTTGGCTTTTGTTTTGTTTTGTTTTTTAGTTCTGGGGATCAAACCCAAGGGCACGATAGGGAAACATTCTACCAATCACCCACATCAACAACCATTATTATTTTTTTCAGTATTTTTTCCTTTTTTTTTGATAATTCACTGACCAGATAATTTCTAGTGATTTGTCTTAAAATTCACTTATTCTTTACTCTGACATCAACATTCTCCCTTGGAGCCCATATAGAGAATTTTTTTAAACCTTAGTTACTGTATATTTTTTGCTATTGTTCTAAAATTTCATATTGTCTTATCTTTTTTTGAAATATTGGCTTTTTCACTAACTTCCAGTAATATTTGCCATTACTCCATGGATCATTTTTACAATAACTTCTTTGAAGTCTCTACTAGGTAATTGCAACATCTGTCACCCGACTGTTGTCAGTGAGACTAACACCTTACTTGTGAGTTAAAATTTCCTTGATTCTTTTTATGCTGAGTATATTAAATTGCAATCTGGACTTTTTAATTCTTTAAGAGACTTAAGTTTTGTTGAAGCTTATGGAGAATTTTGATATTTTCATTTTAGAAGGCAATCAATTAGATTCAATTAAAGACAATAAGTCCCAACCAGACTTCTGTGGGTTGTGGTTTCAATGTAAATTCCATTTTCAAAACCTTTGTAGTCCTGTTCAGATGGGCCCCCTGTGTAACCACTCAATTGCTGCTGTGGGATCTTTGTGGCTGTCTCACCTGTATTTAGTTCTCAATCTGTGGTGGGCTTTTGAGGGTCAGATCCATGCATGTACAACTGGAGGTAAGCCCAGGAATTCACAAGCAACTATAGCAGCCCCTTTCCTGAGTTTTCCATCTCTACAATCTCTACAGCACCTGTTAGTTCCCTGGGGCAACCCTTTCTGGTTCTCTGGCCAGAAGGTTGGGCTTTATTTACCCTACTGTATACCTATGTCAACAAATGGGCTCCTATCCATGGTGGAGTGGTAGGAGGATAGAAAGAAAAGAAAAAGCAGTGGGATTCATCCCATCTGTTAGTACTACAAAAGTAAAATATCAGAGAATGCCTACCAGGGTCTTGAAGCATGAAGAAGAGCCTTTGCTTACTTTACTGAAATTAGAGAGCTCCTCCAGTAGCTCAACTCTGGCCTTAATGCCCTCCAATGTGTTTTGTGCTGCTTAGTCCATGGTGGGGTAAAGAAAGGAAAACACTTAAGCAAGTCAAGGCTGGTTAGGCAGTACTGTACAGATTCTGCTCTCCATCTTCCTACCATTCACTTTGCACAGCCCTGAGTAGCTGCTTCCTTCATCCTGCGCAGAAGGAAAACAACCCTTCCAGTTCACAAACACTAAGCAAAACATAGAGCTCCTCTGACGGTTGGCTGTGTAACACCAACAAGCTGAATGAAAGGAAAGTCCCTTTGGAACCCATAGACCTCTTTTGGTCCCTGCTTTGATCAATGACTTTTTATTTGGCGTCACCATCTGGCATTTATCTGCTACCCCTGAAAATATGTTCAGACTGGAGATGGTTGCCAATGTAGGTTATGTGCAATAACGTCAGAGGCAAGTCGTGGCCCCTTTTCTTGTAAATTTAAAAGCACTGACTTGCACTGAGAGAACTGCTGATAGAGTTTTTAAAGAGCCTAATCAGGGCAATTCTAACCGATCACATAAAAAAGGCATACGTCTATCTAGAGAGCACCGTGATCACTACTGAAATGACCAGCAGTTAGAACATTTGTTGTGAGCACAAATTATTCCCAGATGCGCCAGGCATATGCAAAATAAATATTTCCGAAAAGTTGTGCATAAAATAAATTTCTAAAAGGGATCTCATTGGAATTTTATAATGAAACTATAAAGCAAATCATTACCTCCAGATCGCTGGTATTACATATGTGGTTCTTCATAAATCAGGTTTATGTACTTTCATTTAGACTTGTCTCTGTTTCTCAGTTGTTTTCTCTAACTCACGGGTCGGCCTAGGGCAGCACGACAGATTTGTAGACTTAATGCACCTGACTTTTCAGGGTGTATTATGCTTTTGGCAATTGCCGGGCAGCAGGACACCAGACTTAATTAGCTGCTTTTGCAGTTATCAGACTGCAATCACATTTGATTAAGAGGGCCATTTGTTTCAGGAAAGGCTGAGAGTGCTCTCTAGGGGGGAGGGAAGGGGTGTTCAAGTTCAGCAGGTGGCATTCTCCTGTTGAGGAAGTCCAGAGGGCCAGGGACTGTGCCTCTCACCAGAAGTGGCAATCTTTCCAGACTTTTCAAATGACCTTGGAGAAGTTGCTTTCCTCCTGTGTTTCCACTTTTCCCCAATTCCAGATGTTTTCAAAGCCGAGTGTTTTTGTCAATGACAGAAAAATTTTGAAAAGCCAGGGCTAGGAGCTTTTATGCACGAATAAATCCATTGGCCCAATTATGAGAAGGAGGAAAGTTGTTTGTAATATTTTCTTTTGACACATTAGCAAACTGAGGTTCAGTGATATAAGAAAAATTAAGTTTACATAGCATAAAAGAGAAACCACAAACCTGATTTTTCTGAATCTCAACCTTTGTGGCTTTTCTTTTACAACTTCCTGTTGATAAAAGTACTATTAATTAAGAATAGAATCAAAGATTTGCTTCCTGTTTGATTCTACCTGGCAAAGGGTGAGGTCTATCTACTTAATGTAAAGATGGATATTATCTGAGATAACCTCAAAGTAGAGCCTTCAGCTTTTTTTTTTTTTGATAAATGTATATTCTAACTGTTCACAATTGCTAAAAGATGGAGTCAACACAGGTGTCCATCAATGGACGAATGGATAGAGAAAATGTGGCATATGTACAAAATGGAATATTATTCAGCCTTGGCAAAGAATAAAATCCTGTTATTCACAGCAGAATGGATGGAACTATGAACATCATATTAAGTGAAATAAACCAGATACAGAAAGAATAAGTACTGCATGTTCTCTTTCATACTTGAAAGTTAAATGAAATTAAATTTAGAATACTCATTTAACTAGAGATTGGGAAGTGGGATGGGGATATGAATAAAAGAAGGCTAGATTTGATAATTTACATTATATGCATGCAAAATGTCACAATGAATCCCAGTAACATGTACAATTAATGTTCATAAAAATCTAATTTAAAAAGACCCCTCAATTCAATTTCTATATGTGATATTTTGGAGGCTAATCTTGTGTGATATCAGGTGTTTGTAGAGGGAGAAATGCTGTGTTAACAGTATAGAGTTAGTTATTTGCAACCAACTCTATACTGTTAATACAGCATTTTTCTCCTTCTACAAATACCAGATATAACACAAGATCAGCCTTCAAAAAAGATAAGGTAGCACTTATCTTTTACAAAATGCAGCAGAGAGAAATAGTTCATCTTGCCTTTTGGCAGTGTGAATGCATACAGAAATACATTTGAAGTAATGTGCAGGGTTTTTCCTCTATTTCTTGTCTGGCTTATGCAAAAGTACAAAACAATTTTCTCTTTACCTGTAAGGTCTTTTTTTCTTCTTCCTCATTCCATAGCAATGATATAGAAACTAGAGATGGTGTTTGTCCTTGAGTCACAGAGAGTTGGTATGGGTTAAACAGCTAAGGCTTTTACCTGTGGCACTTTTGAGTGAAATCCTATTAGACTTTATGAGGTGATCATCGCCCTCTGCAATCTTCATTAGTTATGGGTGTGTTCAGCCTAACATTCTGCAGTTGGGAGATGGCTGGCAGACATGGTGCTCTGGGCTGCAGCTGCCTGCCAGAATCCTCCCAATATAAGGGAGGAAAAATCACTGAGTGTATGCAAATTTCCTTCCTCAATTTTTATCAATAATAAAATTTCCCTCCTCAATTTTGTCAGTAATACACATTATCTCTAAAAATTATAGAAGTGAATAGAGTTCCATGGGAGCCTGTTGCCTTAATGGTCATAGGCTGGCAGATCACACTGCCCTCATTGATAGAGATCAGTCACTGGGAAACATGACAAGAAGTTAAATCATGATCATCAAATTGGCATTTCAATTCTAGTCCCTCTCGTCTGGTTTTAAGTTATCATAAACAGTGTGATTAGAAAGTGACAACTGACTCCATCACACCTTTTCTTCTGCAATGACATCTAATCTGTATTCCATGAAGACAGTCTCTGAAACCAATAACATATTCATATTGTGATTTGACTTGTCTCAACAAATATTTATCCAGATGATGAATATTAATTAAGACCCTGCAAAATCTCAGGCTTTTCATGTTTAAATGCAGGATTGACCTGCCTGTAAATGATCTGCCGTTGGATCTTTCAGACCAATAGACCCTGTAGCTTGGATGGTGAGTTGGCAAAGGGGCTCCCTTGTCCTCTCAGGTGTGGAACATAAACAGGAGAGGACAGACCCACAACTTAGAACCTTGGATAAATGGATAACAATAACATGGCCTAGAAAGGATACTGTCTTAGCAGCATCTAGGAAGGAATTTAGTCCAGATACTAAAGGAAAGAAAAGACTATCCCCAATCATGGTATGGGTCTTCCTAACAATAGCAATCTTCTTTCAGCCCATCTTGAAACCTCCTTCAGATTATCAGGAGTCAGTGGGTAAAGCAGAAAGTACATCTACGTTTAAATGCTAGCCCACTCCATCACATCTGAGTGCAACTGCATGATCACTTAACTCTAAGCCCAAACCTCATCATTTTGACAGACAGAAATAATAATACCTAGGCCATAAGTGCTATTCCAAAGAATAAAAAAAAAACATATTCTAAGCATTTGGGATGGAGAAAAAATCATTAAGTAGATAGTAGTGCTCTACATTCTAAGAATCTCTACCATCACCAAACACACATTCTCTTATAAAATAATAACTGTGATTTGTATCTAATGAAAAGAACCCCTAAAACCTGGAATATGTGACCAGATATGAAGTGATCTGCTTCAGCCACAGATTAAATATAGATGGACCATCACCTAATCTGCTTTTTTAGGGTACCATATGCAATTCAGAATGAACTGAAATTCAATGAATCCTACCTATATTTTATGCAATATTAAGCACAAAAACAAATAAAACAAAATAGGGACATTTTTCCACACCACTATGGTAGGTGTATTCAGATCAGCTTTGATAGAGGTGAAGGAGGCTGAAATGGCCTCCAAATGTGAAAAAGGAAGACATCACTGCATGCTACTGAATGTCCCTGGAGCTCCATCATTGGCTTGCTGTTTTTTTTCTTTTGCCTGTCTTCAGAACAGCTTATTCATATCCCCATACCTTTTCTACCAGCAGCTTTAGGATCCTCACTTCCAAGTCTCTACGTGCTTCTCTGTGTTCTTTACTCAGCTTCAGACTAGTGCATTCCACCAGTGAAGGCTCACAGACATTGATGTATAGTCTACCAGCCTCCCCCCATATGCTCAAAACAGAATCCATTCCCGTCTCCGAACCTCCTGCATATCCTCCATTAGTTCTCAGCATGTGATCCACCCAATCATCCCAAACAGAAACTTCAGAAATTACTCGGACTTGTTCTTTTCACATCTCAGTACACATGTCCCAGTCTCTTCTATCATTTCATCCTGTAGCACAAGACACTGTCAAATGGCACCACGATGGTAAGCACCAGGATGATCTGGGAGTCATTAGAAGTGCAGCATTTCAGGCCCCACCTAAGCCTACCAAGTGAGAATCTGTATATGAACAAGGTGTCCAGGTGATCACATGACAGCCATCATCCAAATTTTTTCATTTCTTTATTCTCTTTTTAATTACAAGGATTATCAAATTATGCATTACAAACATAGAAGCTCCACAACAATGATGTTATGAAGTTTTATACACACACACACACACACACACACATATATATGTATATATCTCCAAATAAACCCATGGTAAATAAAAAAAAATCACAAGTTGAAGATTTTTCTAATACACCTCACCAACAGAACATTAAAGTCTAGCATAATCTACCTTAAATATACTCAGGACACTTATATTAGTCTGGAGTCAAGTGACGTCATTGAGTACAAATACTATTTTATAACAAAGTGGTGACCATCTCATGTATTCTCATAGATGAGCATTTTGTAGGCAATATGGGATGGAAAACCACACAACACAATATCCTCAAATGCTGGAAACGAAGTACACCGTGGAGTGTCAATAGGTTCCACTTGGGATGGCATGGCTGATCAGAGGGGGTACTTGTTGCCACAGTCCAGCATCATGAGAGTTTTGTATTACATATTACTGGCTTGGGAATGTTCAAAATTCAAAATTTGAAGTACTATTTCTTTTCATGTATTTTTTGATGGTATTGTGGATTAAATCCAGGTGTTCTCTACTCCCGAGCTACATCCCCTGACCTTTTTATTTTGAGACAATGTCTTGCTAAAGTGCTGAGGCTGAACTGGAACTTCTGATCCTCCTGCCTTAGCCTCCATAGGTGAATTAGAGAGATGAGTCAGGGTACTGGCCCAAAGTACTATTTCTAGTGACTGCATACTGCTTTCACATCATCATAAAGTAAAATCATAAGTGGAACCACCATTAAGTCAGAAACCATATAAATACCTACATACCTAACCAGATTTATTACATGTTAACAATTTGTAATATTTGATTCAGTTGTTCAATTTTTTAAGTAATGAAATATTACACAATTTAAGACTGTGTGGCCTTATGCTTCTCCCTGTGGTGACTAATTTGTCCCAGTTTGCCCAGGGCCATCTGTGCCTGATGAAGTCCTTCATCCCTGGACACCCCTCAAGTCCTGGGCAATCTAAAATTCACGTGCACCCCATCTCTCCTTCATACATTTGCACATTCACCATGTGCACATTTCCATAAATAATACACAGAATTATGTTACATGCTGTGCACATTCATCTTTAATTCACTCTTTTTTTACACAGCATTACAGTTTCAAGATTTACTATAATGATATGTTAATTTACACTGATTTATTTTAATCACCTACCTCTTCCATGGAACAAATATATCGTAATTTATTTATCCACACTCTTCTGGTAGATATTTACGTTGCTTCCAGTATTTTGTTATTCTAAATAATATGTCAACAAATGTTACAAATGTCTCCTCCTGCATGCCTGAAAATTTCTAGGAAAGATATAATGAAGAACTATTGCTAAGTTCTAAGGGTTGCCATCTTCAGCTTTACTAGATGGGGTCAAATTGCTCTCCAGGTATTTTTAAGGGTTTATGTTCTCCTTTTGGCAGTGTGGGGACCCTCTTAGCTTTGACCACCTTGCTTGGTGTTATCAGAATTATGGAATGTGGACAGCCCCCTGATGGGTGTGAGAAGGCATTTCATTGTTTTTAATGGCTTCCCATGCTTCAGGTAGCTATGCGGTACCTCTTCTGTATGTTTATGGCCTTAACTTCAGTATTCTGCCCTATGAGGTTTTTTTTTTTTTTTAATATATGAATTGCACATTTTCCTATTGAGTATTCTGGAAACCAATCTTATGTGAATCATAAGAATTACCAGTATCTTCTCTGAGTGGGGATTTTTTTCTCTTATTTCTATCTAGGAATTCAGTTGCCCTATATATTCAGCATTAAAAAAAAATAGATACAATTCACATACCAAGATCCAACATGGCGGCGGGCGGAGAGGCAGCGTTTTCAATACCCCCCCAGTGATGGGGTCATAAAGACGCATAGATAACGCTTAGATTCTACCAACGGAGAATCTCCTAGCAAAATTCCACTGAAGAGAGACCGGCCTGGAGCTACTAGGATTTATTGAAGCAACAGATTGCCCCAGATGAGCGAATCCCTGCCAGGAGACGGAGAGGTCCAGATCCGCCAGCCACAGTCTGCACGCCGCGGCGCGGCTGCCGGCCAGTCCGCTGAGCCAACGTGACTGGGTCCCGCTAGCCTCCGAGACGCAGCTTGGCAGGAAGAAGTCTTTAGCCAAGCCTTCATGAAATAGCGAGCTGGGAACTGAAGCCAACCAGGGACGGACCAGTCCCACCCCTCCCTTCGGACACTCTGGCAAGGAGCCTGGGGCCCGCCATAGCAGAGAGGTGACGTCATCGAAGTTCGGCCGACGGAATTCCTTCCCAGCGGAATCCACTTTAGCAGGTGTGTGACTCCCTCCCCATCCAGATACAAGCAGCCAGGAAACTTCATGGACCTCTCAGGGGTCGTGTCTGTAGGGAAGCAGAGGGGATCCCCGACCTCCAACCCCCATATCACCAGCAGTGACTCCCAAGGTCTTAGCCGTCAGTTTACCACAGCACTGGGGCTTAAATGGGACACGCGGTGGGGCTGCAAGTGTAACTAGATCTCTGGGGAACCACTTCTGGTGAACAGGACCTGGCTGGCTGGCTGACAGAAGGAAGCGGGGGAAGGGCTGGAGAAGTGAAACAGCTCTGGACTGACAAGTCTGAGAGACTCCCAGGAGATGCCTTACAGGGATTGCTAGGGGCAGGTAGAGAACAGAAGCTCCACTCGGAGGGCACAGCTCCGCCTACTGGAAGAGAAGAAAATGGATCTCTAAGACTTCAATATTTTTTTCCTTCTTTTCTGTTTCTTTCTCCCCTTTTCCTTCTCTCTTTCTTTCCCGTTTCAAGTTTTATTGTTCTTTTCATTCTCCTCTAATCTATCTATCTCTCCTTCTTTCTTTTTAAGAGTACCTTCATTCCCCTACCCCCCAACTTTCATCTCAAGCATTACGTCTTCCATTACATGTAATTGTCTAAATGCAAATAGGTGAATGTCTTGAGGCTGTCTATAGGGCTCCCAAGTACCTAGCTACTACCAACACCCTGATCCAATTGCCTGTTAGTATCTACCTTCAGTAGAGCAATCTTCTAAAGTAGCCAAGACATACTAACCCTCGTACCATCATAGCACCTAACCTAAACATATAGTCCTAAGAACAAACAACAAATCACTATATGCATACAGAACCTGGAAGCCTTTTATGAATTGAATGAATCAGCTTTAAAGTACAATAAAGCCCAACATTTCTAGAAATAATCTCCCACCACAAAGGAGAGACAACAGAGATATACAAAGCCAAAACAAATGTATAGGAGAAAGCAGTTACAAAGCAGTCAAACAGAACTGGAAAGTAACGAGAACAACATGAAAAAAACAAGGGAAAAAAGGTCTACAAACAATGCAGGACAACTTAAATCTACAGGAGGACCTAGAAGCATCAGAAACATAGACAGGGAAAGAAATCAAGGCATACCTAACTCAGATGGAATGGAATATTAGAGAAGACATGAGACAGCAAGTCCAAGCATTAAAAGTATATTTTGAAAACGAACTAATCAAATAAATTCAAACTGCAAAGAACGAGCTTTACCAGGAGATAGAGATTAAAAAAAAAAAAAAACAGTAATCCTAGAAATGCAAGAAACCATAAACCAGATTAAAAACTCTAACGAGAATATTACAAATAGACTAGATCAAGTAGAAATCAGAACATCAGATAATGAAAACAAAGTTTATCAACTTGAAAAGAATATAGTCAACACAGAAAAGATGCTTAAATCTCACGAGCAATCTATCCAAGAGATATGGGATCTCATTAAAAAAACAAATTTGAGAGTCATTGGGATAGAAGAAGGCACAGAGGTTCAAACCAAAGGAATGGACAACTTATTAAATGAAATAATCCTAGAAAACTTCCCAGAGATGAAAGATGGAATGGATTGCCAAATCCTGGAAGCCTACAGGACCCCAAACATCCAAAACAGTAATAGACCAACTCCAAGACATATAATTATGAAGATGGCCAACATACAGAACAAGGAGAGAATATTAAAAGCTACGAGAGAAAGGAGTCAGATTACATTCAGGGGTAAACCAATTAGGTTAACGACTGATTTTTCATCACAGACTTTGAAAGCGAGAAGATCCTGGAACAACGTATTTCAAATGCTGAAAAATAATGGATTCCAACCAAGAATACTGTATCCAGCAAAATTAAGCTTAAGATTTGATAATGAAATTAAAATCTTTCACGATAAACAAAAGCTAAAAGAATTTGAAGCCAAAAAACCAGCACTGCAAAGCATTTTGAGCAAAATACTACAAGAAGAGGAATTGAAAAATAGTGCCCAAAACTAACAGTGGGAGGTATCTCAGTAAAGGGGGAGAAAAATAACCAAAGAGGAAAAAACTAGCCAAACTAAAATAAATAAACATGACTGGAAGTACTAACCATATTTCAATTGTAACCTTAAATGTTAATGGCTTAAATTCACCAATCAAGAGACATAGGCTAGAAACCTGGATTAAAAAAACAAATCCAACAATATGCTGCCTTCAGGAGACTCATATGATAGGAAAAGACATACACAGCCTGAAGGTGAAAGGTTGGGAAAAATCATACCACTCACATGGCCCTCGGAAGCAAGCAGGAGTGGCCATAATCATATCAAATAAAATCAACTTCAAACCTAAGTTAATCAAAAGGGATAAAGAAGGGCACTATATACTGTTAAAAGGAACCATCCACCATCAAGACATAACAATTATCAATTTGTATGCACCAAACAATGGTGCTACAACATTCATAAAACAAACCCTCCTCAAGTTCAAGAGTCAAATAGACCACAACACAATAATTATGGAGGACTTCAACACACCACTCTTGCCATTGGACAGATCCTCTAGACAAAAGCTGAACAAAGAAACTATAAAACTCAATAATGCAATCAATAACCTAGACTTAACCGACATATATAGAATATATCAACCATCATCAAGTGGATACAGGTTCTTCTCAGCAGCACATGGATCCTACTCAAAGATAGACCATATATTATTCCATAGGGCGACTCTCAGTAAATATAAAGGTGTGGAGATAATACCATGCACCATATCTGATCATAATGGAATGAAACTGGAAATCAATGATAAAAGAAGGAAGGAAAAATCCTACATCACATGGAAAATGAACAATATGTTACTGAATGATCAATGGGTTACAGAAGACATAAAGGAGGAGATAAAAAAATTCTTAGAGACAAATGACAATACAGACACAACATACCTGAATCTATGGGACACAATGAAAGCAGTTTTAAGAGGGAAATTCATTTCTTGGAGTTCTTTCCTCAAAAAAAAAGAAAAAACCAACAAATAAATGAACTCACACTACACCTCAAAAACCTAGAAAAGGAAGAGCAAAACAACAGCAAATGTAGCAGAAGGCAAGAAATAATTAAAATTAGAGCAGAAATCAACAAAATTGAAACAAAAAAAACATTGAAAAACCTAAAAGTTGGTTCTTTGAAAAAATAAATAAGATTGACAGGCCCTTAGCCATGCTAACGAAGAGAAGAAGAGAGAGAACTCAAATTACTAACATACGGGATGAAAAAGGCAATATCACAACAGACACTACAGAAATACAGAAGATAATTAGAAAGTATTTTGAAACCCTATATTCCAATAAAATAGAAGATAATGAAGATATCGATAAATTTCTTAAGTCATACGATCTGCCCAGATTGAGTCAGGAAGACACACAATTTAAACAGACCAATAACAAAAGAAGAAATAGAAGAAGCCATCAAGAGACTACCAACCAAAAAAAGCCCTAGACCTGATGGGTATACAGCGGAGTTCTACAAAACCTTCAAAGAAGAATTAATACCAATACTTTTCAAGCTATTTCAAGAAATAGAAAAAGAAGGAGCTCTTCCAAATTCATTCTATGAGGCCAACATCACCCTGATTCCGAAACCAGACAAAGACACTTCAAAGAAAGAAAACTACAGACCAATATCTTTAATGAACTTGGATGCAAAAATTATCAATAAAATCCTGGCGAATCGAATACAAAAGCATATCAAATAAATTGTACATCATGATCAAGTAGGATTCATCCCTAGGATGCAAGGCTGGTTCAATATACGGAAATCAATAAATGTAATCCACCACATCAATAGACTTAAAGAGAAGAACCATATGATCATCTCGATAGATGCAGAAAAAGCATTCAACAAAGTACAGCATCTCTTTATGTTCAAAACACTAGAAAAACTATGGATAAAAGGAACTTACCTCAACATGGTAAAAGCTATATATGCTAAACCTCAGGCTAGCATCATCCTAAATGGAGAAAAACTGAAGGCATTCCCTCTAAAATCTGGAACAAGACAGGGATGCCCTCTATCACCACTTCTATTCAATTTAGTTCTTGAAATACTAGCCAGAGCAATTAGACAGACAAAATAAATTAAAGGCATAAAAATAGAAAAAGAAGAACTTAAATTATCGCTATTTGCGGATGACATGATAATATATTTAACAGACCCAAGAGGGTCTACAAAGAAACTGCTAGAGTTAATAAATGAATTCAGCAAAGTGGCAGGATATAAAATCAACATGCATAAATCAAAGGCATTCCTGTATATCAGCAACAAAACTTCTGAAATGGAAATGAGGAAAACCACTCCATTCACAATATCCTCAAAGAAAATAAGATACTTGGGAATCAACCTAACAAAAGAGGTGAAAGATTTATACAATGAAAACTACAGAACCCTAAGGAGAGAGATAGAAGAAGATCTTAGAAGATGGAAAAATGTACCCTTTTCATGGATAGGCAGAACTAACATCATCAAAATGGCGATATTACCCAAAGTTCTCTACAGGTTTAATGCGATGCCAATCAAAATCCCAAAGGCATTTCTTGTAGAAATAGATAAAGCAATCATGAAATTCATATGGAAAAACAAAAGACCCAGAATAGCAAAAGCAATTCTAAGCAGGAAGTGTGAATCTGGAGGTATAGCGATACCAGAGTTCAAACTGTACTACAAAGCAATAGTAACAAAAACAGCATGGTACTGGTACCAAAACAGGCGGGTGGACCAATGGTACAGAATAGAGGACACAGAAAACAATCCACAAAAGTACAACTTTCTTATATTTGATAAAGGGGCAAAAAGCATGCAATGGAGGAAGGATAGCATCTTCAACAAATGGTGTTGGGAAAACTGGAAATCCATATGCAACAAAATGAAACTGAATCCCTTTCTCTCGCCATGCACAAAAGTTAACTCAAAATGGATCAAGGACATAGATATCAAATCAGAGACACTGCATCTAATAGAAGAAAAAGTTGGCTACAATCTACATACTGTGGGGTTGGGCTCCAAATTCCTTAATAGGACACCCATAGCCCAAGAGTTAATAACAAGAATAAACAAATGGGACTTACTTAAACTAAAAAGTTTTTTCTCAGCAAGAGAAACAATAAGAGAGGTATATAGAGAACCTACATCCTGGGAACAAATTTTTACTCCTCACACTTCAGATAGAGCCCTAATATCCAGAATATACAAAGAACTCAAAAAATTAAACAATAAGATAACAAATAACCCAATCAACAAATGGGCCAAGGACCTGAACAGACACTTCACAGAGGAGGACATACAATCAATCAACAAGTACATGAAAAAATTCTCACCATCGCTAGCAGTCAGAGAAATGCAAATCAAAACCACCCTAAGATACCATCTCACTCCAGTAAGATTGGCAGCCATTATGAAGTCAAACAACAACAAGTGCTGGCGAGGATGTGGGGAAAAGGGTACACTTGTACACTGCTGGTGGGACTGCAAATTAGTGAGGCCAATTTGGAAAGCAGTATGGAGATTCCTGGGAAAGCTGGGAATGGATCCACCATTTCACCCAGCTATCGCCCTTCTCGGACTATTCCCTGAGGATCTTAAAAGAGCGTACTACAGGGATACTGCCACATCAATGATCATAGCGGCACAATTCACAATAGCTAGACTGTGGAACCAACCCAGATGCCCTTCATTAGATGAATGGATAAAAAAATGTGGCATCTATACACAGTATTACACAGCACTAAAAAATGACAAAATCATAGAATTTGCAGGGAAATGGATGGCATTAGAACAGATTATGCTAAGAGAAGCTAGCCAATCCTTAAAAAACAAATGCCAAATGTCTCCTTTGATATAAAGAGAGCAGCTAAGAACAGAACAGGGAGGAAGAGCATGAGGAAAAGATTAACATTAAACAGAGAGGAGTGGGGGGAGAGAAAGGGAGAGAGAAGGGAAAGCATATGGAAATGGTGGGAGACCCTCAATGTTACACAAAATTACATATAAGAGGTTGTGAGGGGAAAGGGGGGAAACAAGGGAGAGAATTGAACAACAGCAGATGAGGTAGAGAGGGAAGATGGGAGGGGAGGGGAGGGGGGATAGTAGGGGATAGGAAAGGTAGCAGAATACAGCAGTCACTATTATGGCATTATGTAAAAATTGTGAATGTGTAACTGATGTGATTCTGCAATTTGTATTTGGGGTAAAAATGGGAGTTCATAACCCACTTGAATCATATGTATGAAAGATGATATGTCATGAGCTTTGTAATGTTTTGAACGACCAATAAAAAAAAATAATTCACATACCATAAAACTCAACAGCTTAAAGTGTACAGCTCAATGATTTTTAGTATATCTCTACTTTTACTATTTGTGCTTTTTATTTATTCATTTTTTAGAAACCTTTCTATCCAGACACTATAATGCCATTCTTTCTTTTTTTGTTTGCTTTAAAAACTGTTTTTCTGATATTATACATAAAAACATAAAAATTACACATATTAATTGGGTATTGTGATGTTTCATACATGTATACATTTTATAGTACATATAGGTTAAACATCTCTACACAGATAATTATTATTTTCATAGGGTGAAAACACTCTAAATTCTCTGTTTCAACTTTTAAAAACATAAAGCACATATTATAATATTCCCCTTTTTAAATATTATAGATAGTTGATTTTTGAATTTATGTAATTAGTTCGATAGGAATGGATTTTGGATGCAGAGAAATGGACTAATCTAGTTTAATGTTTATTCAAAGGGTAGCTAATACTTTTAGCATCATTTATATAATAACCCATCCACCTCCATTGATTTCTAATGCTATTTGTGTTACCTATCAAGCTCCCCCATGTGTAAGTCATCTGTAAGCTCTGTATTATTTTTGGTTTTTCTGTGATCCTGTATGGCACAATTTATTTTCTATAACTTTATAATAAACCTTACTAAGAGGCATGTCTTCTTATCTTGCTCTTTTTCATAGCTATCCTCACTTTTCTGGGCCCTTTACTATCTCACATAAGTTTTAAGCCTAGTCTTTCAAAGTTGATAAAAAAATATCCTGTGGATTTTGATTGAATTACATGGAATTTGCAGATAGTTTAGGAGTAAGTGACATATCCCAGCACTGACATCATTACATCATTCCTATCCATAATTCATATGTACTTCTCAATGTCTTTAGATTTCTCTTCATACCTTGAAATTTTTATGTATTTGGATTATTACATAAATGACAAGCATATATTATCAGGTTTCTTATGTTGTATTTATGTATATATATATATGCATGTATATTATATACAGTGCACACACAGAGTACATTTTCTAATCAACATTGTTAGCATATGGCGATAAACAAATTTTTGTGCACTGGCCTTGTAACCTGTCATCACAGTGAACTCTATGATTAGTTTTATAAGCTGAAGAGTATTGACAATCATATCATTTGTAAGTAACAGCAATTTAGTCTCTTCCTTCCCAATTCCTTTTACCTGTCTTTACATGTGTCCTGTTGATTGCACCCGCCAGGGTTTTCAGTACTATGATGAACAGCAGTGGTGAGAGACACTAGCTGGTCCTACTGCTACCTTGAAAGAGAAGGGTTTCACTGTCCTACCACAGAGCATAGTGTTCAAGGTTAAGTGGGGTTTTATTTTTTGTTCTGTTTTTTAAAGATATCTCTTAGGTTAAAACATTTTATATATATATATTCTGAGTTTCCTAAGTGTTTTATTCTGACTGATGAATTTTATCAATTGTTTTTCTATCCAAGTTGGATCTTAAAATTACTCTCCTCCTAGAAGACTTTACAGGTCCTCATGGTGAAGTTAAAGATCCTCCTCATGGGTTCAGCTGCATACTGTGTTTTCCACAGGAGTTAGGCAATTAGGATACACTATAAATCTGATGGAGAGAAGCTTTAGATGCAACACATTGTTATTTGTTCTTACTGAAAATAACCTATAAGACTCGATTTTGTGTCTCCTTAGAACCACCAACCTTCTTCCTTTTGTTTGTGGTTGAGGTGTTGGTGATCAAACCCAGGGCCTTGCATATGCCAGACTAGTGCTTTACCACTGAGCTACATCCCCAGCCCCTGACCTTGTTCTTATATCAAACCTGTTATTGCACATTTTAAATCAAGTTTGTATTTTGTAAACATCATATTAGTTACTTATCTTTGTGCCATTATTAAAACAACAACCAAGAAAAAAAAATCCCACAAACTTTGATTCACTCAGTATGTACTCTTCAGAGTTTCTTCCCCATGTCTAAAACTAAAATTATTTTAATTTAAATGATGTCTTTAATGAATGCCTAAGCTCTGTTAAAATGCATTGTTTCTGTCAGTGTTTTAGTACCCTCCTGTGTTTAATTCAGAACACTCAGTTAATGATCATAGGACTCAAGTGTCATTTGAAAATATGAAACCTTTATCTTTTATTCCAGCTTTGCTTTCATGCACAGCCTGGCTCTAAAATCACAGTTGTGATATTTATTAGTTGTCTTTGCAAAACTGTGGGTAATACATCTTTCACATTTCATTGAAAAGAAAAGAAACTTAATCCCACCAGGATCTCCATTATTAGTTCTTCCTCTTGATTTTTTTCCCCCCATGGGGATTTTTATGATGACCAGATGGTGCTCTGAAGAATCTTTAGACAGATCAGCATTTCACAATGGCAAATTAGAAAAGCTAAAATCTATTTTTGAGTTAGTGAATTAAAACCTATATCTTTTCATCTGGCTCACTCTGTCCAAAACAGTCAAATTCTAGTTCATATTTAAAATTATTCAATTATTCTCTTATTCACATGGCAGAATACTTTAATTTATAGGACAGTCCTGTTTTATTTTGTCCCATTATATAACAGTAATTAGCCACTCAGATGCACCGTTTCTTCCCCTGACTTCTACCAATTTTAAAAAGTATTTCATACACTATGTCTTTACTGGGGATCCACACTCCAGGAAATATCAATTAAATTCCATCAGCAGCAAAAATGTAAATGTCCTTTTCATATTCATCACAGAGTATTTCATCTTTCATGGAGAAGAGTTGCTGAATGAATGTTTGAGGATCAATCTGGTGGTAAATTGTTTATTTCTCAACTTGGCCCAAATTCTAATTTTTAAGCATACCAAATTCTTCTAAATGTTCAAGTAATTGTCCTCCTGGTCAACAATCTCTTAAATTTAAGAAAAAATTACAAGGTTGCACATTTGTCATATAAAATCTTCCAAATAATCTAACACCTCAAAAGTTTACATTCTAAACTTTTCATCTATGGAGTAAATAAAAGCTTGGAGCCTGCTCACCTTTATGTAGGGTTCTAAGTGGTGTCTAGGGATGCATGCTTCCTGCATAAACCAGATGGCTAGTTTTATCAGAAAAAGACTGAATTATTTCTTTGGAATTTTGGTAGGAATGGCCAATAAAAGTATGTTGGTAAGAACCTACTTTATATAGAGTTAAGAAAAATTGTGCTGTAAATGGGTAATAATGAGTGTAATGCATTCCACTATTGTCATGTATGTAAAAATAAATTAATTAACTTTTAAAAAAGAATCTAACTTGTATCTGACCCAGTTATTCCCATGTTATAGTCAGATTTTAACCTCCCCCTTTAACTAAGCTGAATAACATGGGTTTTTCCCAACTTATCACTTCCTTCCTTCTATCTATGCCTTTGTATATAGGAGCCTCTCTGTCTGGAATACACTTCCCTTTTTTCACTGTGCATCTATACAAATTCCTACTCTTCCTTCAAAACTCTGATCAAATGCCTTTCCTGAGGCTTCTCTAAACATTTCATTCTAAATACACACACACACACACACACACACACACACATATACATACACACTCACACTCAGACACATACACACAAGCAGGCTGGGCTGTTTTCTCTCTGGTCCTTCAATAACACTTCATGGATTACCTCAAAAATTATTTGGCTACATTATCTTATTAGATTTCAAGGTCTTAGAAGTCAAGATGTATCATTTATTCATCTTTGGACCCCAGGACCTTGTCCAGCTCTGCCCCGGTAATAGGCACTCTATGTGCATTTATAAATAATTAACTGATTAAATAACATATGCCAATGAGTGTAAAAATTATTCTTAAATTCTGGAAGATAACATTATTCTCCTATATAGAAGTCAGTATCTGTGACTGGAAGGACCAAAAGTAGGTATTCTATTTTTTAAGTTTTGAAAGATTTTCAGGAGACAGAAGTAAATTTTGAAAGGTTTTCAGGAGACAGAAGTAAATTTAAAAATTCCTCAGGGAAATAAGAAACAAACTTGAGGTGTGGGTCCTGAATTTACTTGCCCAATGTAACTCATGTTTGGTATAGAAAATATCCTAAAAGAAGGGGGAAACTGAGTAAAAGAAAACTTTTCAACTAAAAAATAATGGAAGTCGGCTCCTATAATTTCTTTAAAAGTGAATCTTAATTATTAGTTTGCAAAAGAGTGAAATCAGATGAAGTAAACAAAATCAAGGGCTGAATATCTCTCAACTCTGATACTAGGTTGGCTTCCCGGTGGCCTCAGCAAGAAGAGTCATGTGAACCAAACTTTACCAACTTAGGAACAGTCCAAAATATGTCAAAGTATATTCTCTACTGTTTTTTAGCTCATTTTAAACTTATCCAATATTTTTACTTTGAAAATAAATGAAAAATAAAGTGAATTATAAAATTACTCATTTAAAATATCTAACATTTTATTGTACATTGCTTTTTTTCTTAATTACTTTTATGATAACCACAAAAATTTAACTTTCTGTTAAGATCATTAAACTGATTTTTTTTTTTTTTTTTTTTTTGGCCAGGAATTTGGTCTGGATGCTTGAAAGAGGAAGAGCATACTTTCTGAGTTCCAAAATGGCAATATTTGAAAATATTGTGCATGAAAGAGACTCTTGGAAGTATTCTTAGAATTGATTATTTTCTAACTACTGCACCTCTCCCACCCTCCCACAACTTAAAAAAATAAAATAAAGCTTTGGGTGGAGTTAAGAACTCTTTTCAAATGTTAAACAATAACTGGAAATCCTGAAAATGCATTCTTTTTTATCCAGTAGGGAAAAACACTTTAAAGTCTCTCTCTCTCTCTTTCTTTTTTTGGCTAGAAATTGTTTAGCAAGGGATACAGTCAATGGCTTCTATTTTGAACAGAAAGTTCAATTTTAACTGCCTGAAATATAATGCCATCTGTGTTTATTTTCCTTTCCAAAACACAATTATTTTTTTTCCCTAAACATAATGAGTACATGGTCCTAATAACCCAAATAAATACATGAATGCAACTAATGATTTACTGTAATCAAAAGGTGAAATTAGTTAGAGCCTGCATCATCAGAGTATGGATTTGATTGCAAATGTAAATCACACATAAAGCACATTTGTAAATTTAAATTTTAAAAATATTCTGATTAATAAGTAATTACATGTTCTATGCATATTTACCAGAGTGCAAGTAGCTATAAGGTGAGAAACAGGGGCACTATGCACACCACAGTGTAATTAGTGGACAGAGAGATGAGCCAGGAGACAAAACTAAACAATCCCAGAATCTCTGAACCTAAGTCCCCAAATCTGTATTATCTGCTGGCTTCACCTGAAACAGTACCATCTGGCATGTGGAGATTACTCAAAAATAAATTTCTAATTTATTAATAAGTTATTTTAAATTACTTTAAATTCTAAAAATATACAACTGTAAACAGCAACTGATAAATTCATGTGAAAATCATTCTGACAGTTTTCTAAGGTAGAAGATGTGCTTAACTCTCTTTTCCTACCAAATCTTCCATGAGGGAAAATTCAAATATTCATTTAGAGTTTATTTGCATTTCAAAGAATACTTAAATTGCATATATTATTTTTATTTCGATCTGACATTCGTGCATGGTCTTCAAAAGTATCTGAAAGTATGACTTTTTTTTAAAGCCATATTCAAAAGAATATGATCCCCAGTGTTGGTTCTAGAAAGTTTCTGTGGTGCCAGGTTTTCTATTTTCAGGAAATGGAGGATGTGTTATAAGCCTGCTCAATGACACATCCCTAAAATAGCTGGGCAAGGTGACTTAGCGCCTAATATTTCCCATTTCCACTTGGTCTTCAAAGGGCACGAGTTAAGCAGACTGGGAACATTATTCACTTGAAAAGCAAAACAAGAGGTCGGCAGCCAGACCACTGCTACCATCTGAAAGCCATGGGGATTTTGACTCAAGAAAATTTTTAACTTCTAATTCTCTACCTTCTTTATCTCAGTTAACGTGCAGAGGACTGACACACACTCTTCCAAAAGCTCAATCCTGAAGGCAGGTCCTGGTTTCTCATTTCCCTTTGTTTGGAAGCAGCTCTAAAATACATTCTTAACTTGTTATGGTGAAATACTTAACACATCCTGCAGGTACCTGTTTTCATAATGTGTGTGGATGTGTTTGTGTGTGTGCATATGTGTGTGGTTTGTTTTTACACTATTCACTCATATCTTATCTTGGCCTCTAAACTTTGTTCCTGAAACTGTTTTCTGAGTATTATGTAGAGAATTGATATTTTGTATCTCAACAGCTTTTTATTCATAATCTCTCTTTCCCCTGATATCTACTGGATGCATTAGACAAATTAATACCTGGATGGCAAAATAAACCTGCCATAATTAAATAACAAATGTTGATTTATAAATCCTTCATCACAGCAGATGAAAACATATCATGGACAACATTTAAACTACATAAGATCTACTTAAAACATTATTTAGTACACATAATTAAGAAACAAAGCAATCTTTTTTTTTTTTTTTTTTTTTTGGTGGTGCTGGGGATTGAACCCAGGGACTCCTGCATGTGAGGCAAGCACTACTACCAACTGAGCTTTATCTCCAACCCTAAAACTATCATTTTTAACTCTTTTCTAATTTCAATTTATACTAACTTGTCCATTTTGTCAAATAATACAAAATACTAGGTAATGATGAATGATTAATATCTCCAGTAAAGATTTTATGCTAATAACCAATTGTATTATGTTTCTCATCTACCATTTTGAGGCAGCTTTACAATAAAATGTACCAACTGTAAATGGATAGTTCCAAGCACTGACTTATGTATAGTCATTTAATATACCACAGCATGGTGTGAAACATCCCCATCACACCAAAAGTTCCCACATGGGCCAGGTGTGGTGTGCATACTTGGAATTCCAGCAATTTGGGAGGCTGAGGCAGGAGGTTGGCAAGTTAAAGACCAGCCTCAGCAACTTAGGTAGACCCTATCTCAAAATAAAAAATAAAGTAAAATAAAAAGGGCTGGGTAGAAAGCTCAGTGGTGGAGTGCACCTGTGTTTAATCACCAGTTCCACAAAAAAATTAATAAATTTAAAAGATTTTTTTTAAAGGGCTGGGATGTAACTCAGTGGTAAAATGCACCTGGGTTCAATCCCCAGTATCAAAATAAGCAACTGATCTTAACTTTTTTAAGCCGTATCTTTAATTTAGTACGCTTGAAAACATAACCCAACAACATCAATATTGCCAAATGTGAGCAGTACTCACGAGAGAATGTTCCCAATGTAGGCATAGTAGGAGCAGCAGTAGGGCGTGGTCCCATCGCAGCAATAGGATCTGCAGTCTTTGCCACACTGAGCAAGGCAATCCTCTAAACAACAGAAACCACAAAAGCAGTTAGGGTTGTGAAATCAAATTCATATCTTAGTAGGTCAACAATCACTTTTTCAGTACACTTGTATCTTCACGGTCATGCTGTGAATCCCATAACATGTGCAAGAGTCTAAACTAGCCTTTCTTAATAGTCACACTCCGGGCTATTAAAGGCCAAGACCATTCTTGAATCTCCTGCACTAAGCACAATCATTGGTAGGGGGTGTTGATTTACTGAGATAATGAAGGGAGAAATTAATGAATGAGCCAACTAATCAGCCATTCCATTTGTCAACAGAGTTCTTACGTTTTTAATTGATGGTTTTCTGATTTTAGGATGTTACATTCTCATCCTCAATTAATGGAAAGTGTTTCTGAAAGGGGTCACACCAAAAGAGTGACAATTTAAAACCAATGTATGACTGACATGACAATGCATTATATGTTTTTCCTTTAACACCTATTTTTACCCTCATAATTACAGTTTGCATACATACAGCAAAACACAAATGAGATGGAAGGTGATGAGTTAGTTAGACAAAGAGTTCACTCAGATAATTAATTTGTGAATAATTAATAGTTTAATATCACAGGGAAGAACTCATAAGTTTTGAAACATCAAGTATAAAGTGGAAAAGGGTGTTTGGGGATTAAAAGAATATGTGGGAGTCAACAAAACTAAATTGCTACTTTTTCAATGTATTCTTCAATAAGTAAAATTTATATCAGAAATATTGAGTACAAATCGCACTAGCTTTTGAAATTCTTTATTCTACCAAAGTGATTTATATCCAACAGTTTAAGATTATCACTGAGTTATAACCAGTAAAATATAATGGATGTGTGAATTTCAGGTATATGATTAGAAAAACATTAAATACTCTGATAATTTAAGTTATGTGTTCAAGAATCAAGAAATGAGTCATTTTCAACTCAATCCTTGAAGATAACATTATTATATAAATTATACAAAATTTTTGTGTTCCTAAGAGTTATAACATTTAAAGTATAAAGCATTATATTTTTGTCTACACATCCCTGTATTCATTTATCTAGAAAAGAAAGTTTAGACTGGTTTTAAACCCCTCTTTGCTAAAATAGTTCTTTACAAAGGGACGTGTTCAGGTCTCAAAGCTCATCTGCCTTCATTAATAATGCATGAATTTTGTAGAACAAGTAAGAAAGTTCATATTATCTTTCCCTCAATTTTATTTCTACATTACAGATTAATAATTATGAACCTTGAGGTTTTCAGTAACTCTACTGAAATCCACTCTTAAATTTCAAAGAAAGAAACACAGTATTATTTATATCCAAGGGAGAAGCTCATGTATTAACCATCACTATTTTTTGCAAAGGATGTCACACATTCTTAAGAATATTTTTTGTCATTGTAGATGGACATAATGCCTTTATTTTATTTGTTTATTTTTATGTGGTGCTAAAGATTGAACCCAGTGCCTCACACAAGCTAGGCAAGCACTCTGCCACTGAGCTACAGCTCCAGTCCCCATGGATACCACACTTTTCGAGACTACTTATTTTATAATTTTCTCCATGAGTTTTCTGTAGCTCTCATTTTTAGGCCTGTTCAATTTGTTGAAAATTTTAGACTTGTCAATTATCGCTGGACTTAGCAGGAATACATTGCTTCATGTTCTTTAAAACCACTAAAATCAAGAGACAGCCAAGTCCTCACTATTTTGTCAGAGGAAGATACCAATATGTAAGAAAATTCACAGGTGCCTTTTGAATAATGCCCAGAGCAGTGAAACCCTCTAAAATTCTCCATGAATATCAAAGATTCAATTACTAACATTGCACTCCAATTACTACTATCATAAGAACATGGTGTTATCAATATATTTTGATCCAACATTACAGGAAACCAAGCCCAAAATCTTGTAGCCAAGAAACTGGACTATACCTGCAGTAAACATCTAGATCATGTCACACATTGTCCATTATTTTTATGGCATTTTCCAGTACTCTTGTCTATTTCCCAGAATTAAGCTACTACTGAAAAGGGCAAATACAGTCACAATCATGACCTTGCGTAACTGAGTTTTCAATCATACCTTAAAGCTCATTTTGTGATGTTAATTGCTTTCTCTGGCTGATTGTGAGGATAATTTTATGAAGATCCGACTCTGGACTGTACAGGGTCATTTTCTCACTTGTGAGAGAATGGAATACTCCAATTGTCCTTGGAAGATAAATAATATCACTTCTAATATCCAAGTTAATATCCCTGAAAATTAGCCAGTTCAAACTTTCTTCAAAGGTTTTTTAATTAAAGGCATGATGTGGAAGAAGGTTCCCCTACTCACCCTGCACCCCTCCTTAAGGAATGTGCAGTACAGGAAAAGCCATATCTGGCTTGAAGCACTTGCTTGCAAATGGCATTTGCAAGCTATAGCTAAGGACAAGAGAGGAAGGAAAGGGAGGGGATAGAAGGCACTGGCTGTGGCCCAGAAGGTAAAACCTTGACCAAATCCTGTCTTTGTAGCCTGCTGTGGGAGTTGGACAATAATATAAACACTACAGTGGGTATCTTTCCAAAGGTGACCTGAGGGTAAACCATGATAATTCAGGTATAGAAACCTTGCTGTTATTTGCAAAACCACATGGAATATGGATTTTTTTTTTTTGGAGGAGGGGGGAGGAGACACCAAGGATAAAACTCAGGGGCACTTGACCACTGAGCCACATCCCCAGTCCTATTTTGTATTTTATTTAGAGATGGGGTCTCACTGAGTTGCTTAGTGTCTCTCCATTGGTGAGGCTGGCTTTGAACTCGAGACCTTCCTGCCTCAGCCTCCCGAGCCTCTGGGATTACAGGTGTGCGCCACCATGCCGGCCTTGGAAGGTGGAGTTCAATGCATTCATTTTGCAGAAAATAATTCAGAAGATAAGTGGTTTGTCTACTTTGGTTTTTGTCCCAAGAAACTGGTAATTTACCACACTGTTTGAATATTTTTCTTTCTGTGGTTTTCTGGCATCTAGCCCCAACAGACACTTCCAATTTTATATCTTAGTTCTAACCAAATGGAATTATCCATCATTGAACATATCCAGTTCATTGTTTATGCCTTTGTTCCCACTATATGCCCTAACCCATCTCCTTTTGTCTGGGGTTTCTCTATTCTTTGAAGATCTTGCCCAGAAAAAATTCAGAGCATGACCTGTGCTTATTTTCCAATAAATAGGGCAAGCTTAAAAAGGCATTGAAATAAGAATTTCAGGAATCATCACCAAAGAACTCATTAACTAAATATTTCTTATGAAAGACAACCTAGTACCAGCTTGCAATTACTTCGTAGTTTACTAGGTAGATTGAGAATCAGAGAAACAGAAGGAGTGACAGCTATCCATAGGAAGCGACCTTGCAGCCGGCCAGCCTTGCTGGTTTCCTGAGTCCTGGGGAACTGGAGACCTAGCATTGAGAAAAGTAGAGGAAGAGGACAGGGGTGCAAAGTAGAAACTTTCAGTCCACCAAGGGCATAAAATACACACAAGAATAAGAAAAACCTGGTTCAGTGAAGTGGCTGAGTAAGGGCAAGCAAGGATTAAGCAAATTTCATGTGTTTATTATTTTCGTATTTTTATTTTCTTTTGATAAGCAGAGGAGGAGAAAGAATCATCATTGCTTCCAATGAACTAATAAAGAGATTTTTAAATAAAACTAACATGAGTGCAATTGATACTCCATCAAATATGGAAAGCCTCATAGGATTTAAATAAAATGAATATTGCAATCAGATTAAAATGTTAGATTCATAGAAGTAGACTTTTCTACTTCTATGAATTTCTATATTAGAAAGTCAGCATTTCCCCTACAATAAAACAAGTTTTGCATTTTAATAAACAGATCAAAAATTTCTATTAAAGTTATTCTGACTCCTTTCTGTCAAAGTTGGATAAGGAATTCAATTCCCTTGGTTCTCAGGTAACAAAGTAGAAGAGCATCTTCATTCCAATGACAGAATTTTTTAAATCTTAAAAGGTAAATTGCAATGTTATTCATACACTTAGCATTTCAAGGTCATGGGTAAGACTGTGATTTTTGTCATAGGAACTTAGAGACATGAAAACATTTTACAAAGAACTTGCTTTTTGCTGGCACAGTTTTGTGAACCAAACAGATGCAAGGACCACATATGTAATTAACTTTCTACTTGAATAACCAATGAAAGGCCATTTAGGGCTCTGTATCAATCACAAAACAAGAAAACCCACTTTGCTTCATTAATTATTTGCAATTCTCACTAAGAGTAAATGGAAGGAGGAAAATGAGATGCTCTTCACGTACAAGTGCTTAACCACATCAAAGAAAACAGATTAGACTCTGGGTGAATTCGTGCCTCTCAAAAATTGTATGTTTAAGTCAGAGCATTCAATTGTCTAGCTTTCAATACTTGTGACTCTCCTAAAGAGCAAAAGCAAAAGTGTAAGGCTTTTTATTTCTAACAGAAAAAAAAAAAAAAACCGAAATATTTAGAAAGTGGGAGATAGAAGGGGCCATGAGTTACCCATAACAAAATGGGAAATTCACCAAATTCCACTATTTTTAAATTTAGCAGTACTTCTTTGCTTCAGATGCTTTTTTGAAAGTGATTTCCCATTACCCCTTAGTCCCCGCCATCGCCCCAGATTTCCCTTGAATCCTTGATACATTTTGTCCTGCTTAGAGTGAAATCCCCTAAGTACCGGCATGTGGATTCCAAGTTGCTTGGCAGAGAGAAAAAAAGAGGGGGAAAAAAGCAAACTAGAAAAGTTAAAGAAAAAAAAAAAAAATCAAAAATACAAAAACAAAAGGCCGAGCAGAGGGCTCAAGCGAGCTGGTTCCTGCTGTCGCCTGGCGGGGACTCCACCAGCTCTGCTGGCTACAAAGGTCCTTTTCTGTCCTGCCCAGCCGGCGTCTGCCCAGACGGCGACCTGACCACAGTCCCTAGACCCCTGACCTTCTCCCGCCGCCTGACCTTCTCACTGACCTGCGTACACAAAAAGCAGGACCAACTTCGGAAGCAAGACCCCTGGATGCCCGGGCAGCCTCAGGGCGTCCATCCAAGCCGGTGGCCCGAGACTGCGCGCCAGGACGGACAGACGGACGGACGGTGTGGACCGAGGCTGGAGTTCCAGGAGCGCGCGGTACCGGAGGGCGCGGGAGGATGGAGTGCGGTCAGACGGAGAGAGCAGTGCTCCTGAGAGCCCGGCCGAGCGGGGACCTGGCCATGGCCCGGCCAACCTCCGAGGAGAGCTTGTCCGCGCGTGGCACCACGTGAGAGGTGCTGGCTCCGGGCTGGGGCGCGGCGGCGAGGACCCGACGCGCTGGGGGCTGAGGACTCTTTGTCCCTCCCCACTGCACTTGAGGAAGGCGGCCGTTCTGGCGTCAGGGCCACCCAGGCTCACATTTCATCTCCGCGGGTGGCACTAACAGGGGGCAGAGGGCGGGGTGGCGCGACTCCTCCCCACGATGCTGTCTGTGCTTCCTTCTGTAGAGTGACTGACGACACGGCCTGGTCCTGAAGGAACTTTTTCTAACCCTCTGCCTGGGCTGTTGCTATGGTGTTTGACCAGCTCCTTTTCCTCTCTGCCCTCTAGCACTATTCTGTCCTTCATAAGCAATAGATAAAGAACATTACATTTTTTATCTCTAAACAAATGAAGAGAATTTTTCAGGGTTGAAGCTAATTGTACAAAGAATGAGAGTAAAGAAAATCCAGAATTGGAAAGTACAGAGACTGTCTGGTATCTTTGCTGAAAGCTGATAAAATGTTTTATTTATTAAATACACAATGAAAGCATGCCAGTCGAGCAAGGGAAAGCAAAACAAAACAAGAATGTACACACTCATCACAATTGTTGAACGATATTCTGGAGTTACTGGCCTATGCAATTAGAAAAGAGAAAGGAAAAAAAAATTTTTTTTTCCTGGATTGGAAGCAAAATTATTATCAAATGAGATGGATATGTGAAAATCAAAGGGAACCAACTCTAAAGCTCTCATCTAAAAAAATAAATTTTTCTTTCTTGCAAATAAAAATTATCAAAGGCTCAGTGTTATGAAGAAAGGAGGAAAAATGGGGGAACAAGTAGAGATACTTCTCTTAGCTAACAGATATTAAGGCTCCCTAAACTATTCTATAAATTTGAGAACAAAACTATCTCGATAAAAACAATACCAACATGTTTCTTTTTTTTTTCCCCAAGCCAATTTGATCTTAAAGTTTGTGTGGAAAGTAAACATGTAAAAAAATTATATATATGTATATATATATATATATATATATATATATGAAGAATGAATGGGACTAGCTTCAGCAGATATTGAATATCTATGTATTATAATATCACAATAATTAAAACAGTTTAGATTAGCCATTGAGATACATAGGCTCAATGGCAGAGAATAAAGAAACTAACCACATACAACAATTCAATTTATGATAAAACAGTGTAATAGCAGGGGAAATGACTTTACTTTGTTACTCAATAAATTAAGTTGGTACATGCATAGGCGTTTTGGAGCTTTATCTTCTTCCATTAAAGTCAATTCCACAATGAATTAAATATTTAAGCTTTTTACACATGCTGACAAGAAAATTTTAGATAAAATAAATAATAACATTCAAGGAATTATGAAACAGGAGAGTCTTTTCTAAAAATTCCCCAAATTCAGAAACCATAAAAGACAATATTGACCAATTTGACTAAATAAGAATTAAGAATTTCTTTTTTTTTTTTTTTAGAGAGAGAGAGAGAGAGAGAGAATTTTTAGTATTTATTTTTTAGTTCTCGGCGGACACAACATCTTTGTTGGTATGTGGTGCTGAGGATCAAACCCAGGCCGCACGCACGCCAGGCGAGCGCGCTACCGCTGAGCCACATCTCCAGCCCAGAATTAAGACTTTCTGTATGTGACTCCTTAAGCATTTGACTGGTAAAAATATTTGCAATGCATACAATGAACACATCTGATCTTTTACTACTTAAGGAGCTTAAAATCAATAAGAAAAAGTACAACAATCCATTGAAAACCAAGAAGCAAAAGAAAAATCAACAATAGAAACTTAAATTTAACAGACCTTCTATTAAAATGTGTTTGTGTGTGCGTGTGTGTGTGTGTGTGTGCGTGCACGCATGCACTTTTGTTAATTATGAGCAAAAGCTCACATGTGAGACAGTGAAAGAAGGTTTAGAGATGAAATGAGAACCTTAACCCAATCAGTGAATTAATTCCCTGTTAAGGATTAACTCAGTGGTAACTGGAAGCAGGTAGGGTGTGGCTGGAGGAGGTGGGGTTTACCTTTTGTCCTGGTGAGGAGAGCTCTCTTTCTGTGCTCCCTGGTCTTCGTGTTCTGAGCCACTTCCCTCTGCCACACTCTTCTGCCATGATATTCTGCCTCACCTTGAGCCCTGAGGAATGGAATCGACCATCTATGGAGTGAGACCTCTGAAACTGTGAGCCCCCAAATAAACTTTTTCTCTTCTAATTGTTCTTGTCAGGTCTTTTGGTCACAGTGGCAAAAAAAAGCTGACTCAAACAGAAATTGGTACGGAGAAATGGGGGCATTGCTTTGACTAACCTGATCATGTAGCTCAGAAGCTTTCTGAAGTTTGTGGGAGGAATTTTGAAAAGTTCAGACAAGCAAGCTTGAAAAGGTTTAGTTCTGGTAGGAGCTCAGAAGACCAGAATGCTGATGGGACTGTGGATACTCAATGGTGGGCTTGTGGGCTGTCAGAGGAAAAGGAAGACAACTATTGATAACTTGACCAGGGGGCATTCATGTTATGTTCTAACTAAGAAGCTGTCTACATTCTACCCAAGTCCTAAGACTTTGTTAGGCTGAATTTAAAGGTGAGGTGTTTCTTAATCAGGTGGAAGAAATGTCTAGGCAGCATAGCATTCAGAAAGCAGCATGGATATTACTGGCAGCTTTCAGCAAGTTTATTATGATAATCAGGAACAGAAAGATTTGAAAAATTTGCAGTTCCCACCAGAAAACTGTGAGTAAAACTAGGACGATGGAATATGTGGTTGTTATAGACATTATAACCACTAACAAATCTCCAAAAACTTTGCAGAGAGACAATTAGAAAGATTAGATCTTGGCAAGATCACACCAATCTCAGGCTCAAGGGAAAAAAAGTAAAAATTCCTTTGAGATAAGTAGGGCACCTGCTTGCACAGGGTGGCCTAGGAAGTTGCTTCCCCATCCTCAGTCACCCAGGTACTGAAAGACTACTGCAGCTGTGGTCAATGGAAGCTTGGCTCTTGCTCAAGATTGCATCAGGCCTTGGTGACAACCACGTGGTACTGGTTCTACAGTAAGACAGAATGATGGGATTAAAGGGTCATGGAGGCTTCCACCATGATTTCAAAGGAAGGCCTAGGAGGCCAGGCAGTGTTCCAGGGTCAGAGTCCCTGCAGGCTGCTCCTAGAGGGTGATGCATGGAGTTGTGAGGAGAAAACCAAAGCTGCAGTGGAGATCCCCAAGATTAAGAAATGCCAATAATGTGGAACACCTGCTGAGGAAAGTTTCAGAAATTGAGCAGAGATGTCTCCACAGAGAGGCCACGTGGGCTGCAACCAGCCAAGCTGTAGAGATGGAACTGCACAAGCCCTCTGGAAACATCATAATGCTTTGTGCCCAAGATGCTGGATGTGGAGCTGTAGGACTTATTTGCCCACTGGATTTTGGACTTGCTTTGGTCCCATTCCTTCTTTCAAAGCCCATATTTCTCCCTTGTGGAATAGAAATTTTTACTCTGTGCCTTTATATTAGGATGTATGTAACTTAATTTTGAGTTTTTACAAGAGTTCACACAGTGAGTTTGCCTTGAATCTCAGAGGAGACTTTGGACTTGGACTCTCCGACAATGCTAAAACTCCTAAGATTATGGCAACTCTTGGAAATGGACTATATGTACTTTGCATTGTGAGATGGACATGAACTTTTTTGGGATCAAGGGGTAGAACGTTATAGTTTATATATGAGGTGTCTAGCAAAAGCTCATGTGTGAAACAATGTAAGAAAGCTTAGAGATGAATGATAGGGTTATAAGAGTCTTAATCTAATCAGTACATTAATCACCTGATAGAGTTAACTTGCTGGTAACCATGGGCAAGTAGGGTGTGGCTGGAGGAGGTAGGTCCCTAGGAGCATGGGTTTGCAACTTACATTTTGTATGGGTGAGAAGAGATTTCTCTCACTCTGCTTATTAGTGGTCATGTCCTGAACTGCTTTTCTCCACCACAATTTTTGGCCATGATGTTCTGCCTCACCTTGAGCCCTGAGGAATGGAGTTGGCTGTCTATGGACCTCTGAAACCATACGCCCCCAAATAAATGTTTCCTCCTCTAATTGTTTTTGTCAGGTCTTTTAATCATAGCAGCAAAAAAGATAGCTAAAACAGTGTGTCATTCTTATTTCTAATAAATAAATAAAAGTAGAAAACAAATTGATACTGAGACTTCACTTTTCATATAAAAAAGCCAACCAAATAAAATAGAATATTAACTTTTAAGGAGATGAGTGTTGAAACACACATCCACATTGCTGATATATATATATATATATAATATATATATATATTATATATATATTATATATATATATATACACACACATATATAATTCAAATATGTATACATTTTAGTGAGTTCTTCTCTAATTTTTTCCCTATAAATCTATGACCACATTACTGTAAGAGGATGGGCCAGCATCACTATCAAGTAAATGAATCCTAAGCTCCCTACTGTGTATTATACCCTCATGAAGGCCCAATCTAGCACTTAGTCCAAAAGAAGCCCAATCCATTCCTTCTTTACTCTCAACCCCAACACCCAACCTGTCACCATGTTCCAGTGGTTGGACTCTTAAACATCATTCAAATGCATTCTAATTTTATCTTCTATTTCTCTCCTCTCTAGACTCTTTTTATAGTCTCCATTAAATCAGCCTCCGTGCTCCAGACATATTTGCCAGATTAAAGCTAGAATATTTCTTCTTAAACTACAAATTACATCCATTCTTCTGGTTAAACATCATGATTTCCTGTTGCTCTTAGATCAACTTTCAATCATCTAATTCATATTATCTTTTTTTTCAGTTGTAGATGGGCACAAAATCTTTATTTATTTACTTATTTGTTTTTATGTGGTGCTGAGGATTAAACCCAGGGTCTCACACCTGCGAGGCAAGTGCTTTACCACTTAGCTACAGCCCCAGCCCTAATTCATATTTTCCAAGAAACTTCATCACTAGGTCCTGCCACTCTTAGCCTAATGTTAACCTTCTACCACTATGGAGTATAATATCTAAATAACTGGAAAGATGTTTAGAACCTGGAGAAAAATTCAAATAAGCAAAGACTTAAAAAAAAGTATAAGATACAGGTGCATACCACTGTTGGTAGAGCTGAGGAATGGTGTCAAGTTCTTTGAAATGGAAAGATGACTTGCTTTTGGGGGTTGAGATTGGATACAGACTCCAAGGTGAGGACAGGCCACTGAAAATGACATGGAACTTTTCCTGCCTGCTTGTTGCACAGAGATTTAGAAGAGGCTGATTTCTGCCGCTGATGCCAGTAGGAAGTGGCAGTGTTTGTCAGTCACTTCTCTTAGCTTACTTTTGAGAGCAGAGGTCTCTCTCATATGACTCCACAGATGGGGCATGTGAACTTGGACTGGTTCAGTGCTGACTGAACAAGAAATTGCACCTTGAAGTACTCAGAGTCTCAGATAAGTCAACTCAACAGATTTACAAAGGTAAACAAAGATACCAAACCACTTAAGGATATGTGGCAGTTTAAAGAAAGGACTTGAAGGATAAATAAAAGGAAACACACACACACACACACACACACACACACACACACACACACACACACATACACACACGAAATGGGAAGCCTTACAGAGTCTAAGAAAGTTTCTGAAAATTAATATTTGGTTTGATATTTCTAAAATTCACAGAGAAAAATAATAAAATCATCACAAATATTTTTAAAAAGAGCTTAGATAATCATATTAAATAAAGAGTGCTTTCATAATAAGAAAAAATATAAAGAAATAGAAACCATGAGTAAAATATAAGAAATTGTAAAAACACATTGAGGAGATCAAATATGGAAATAAATGTAGGCTAGAAGCAACTTTAGGAGGAAAAAGAAAAGAATTCATCAAAGAAATAATTTTTTTTAAATTATGGGCTATAATGATATTTGAATGTTCATATTTAAAATGCTGAGTTCTAAAGAGAATTTTTGAAAAAAAGTCTGTATATAGAAATATACATATATACATATATTTTAGCAATTATAAATTTAAAAACTATAAATTTCCATATGTAATTAAATTTTTTGCTTCAAAAAGAAAGAACATCAGATAAATATAATAAGATATCTCATTTGCAACCCTGAAATGTAAAAGAGAGTGAAAATATTTTAAACATTTGAAAGATGAAGACTACAGTTTAGGAATCCCATTTCCTAATCAGTTTCCATGTTTATGTGAGTCCATGAAGATCAATGTTTATAACAGTATTTATTAGAATTTTAAAACACAGAAAAAGAACATGTCCAGCTGAGGTAGAATAGTTAAGTAAATTAGGATACATATATATTATGGATTAATATTCAATACTTTAAAATTAGGAGAAATCCTTATAACTTATATAGTTATAATATATAGTTTACAGAAAAATAAGATTCAAAAATATTTTAATAATGAGAAGATGCTTATCAATGAAAGGTGAGTGTGTTCTTTTATTAAACTTTATTTCTTGACCTTCCTCTTAGGTGTCTTGTTCTTTTTTTAAAAAAAAGCCTTAGTCTATGCTTACTTTTACTGTTTGATGTTTAAAATTAAATGCAGGATAATTAAGATCTAATCTGATAATTCCAATGATGATCTTCTATATAAAGTCTTGGGAGAAAATTAAGTAGGCAGAGTGGCTGCTTCACAGTGTTGATTAGATGTCACATCTTTGATGAGGTCTAGTCTGACCACACTTTCAAAGACCCCATCTAGCCTCTCCTGTTCCCTATGACTGACCTCTCACACTGTGCATGTTCTGTTTTTTTCTCTTTGACATGGCATATTTTATAGTCTGCCCTACCGTATAATTTATTATGTTTATTGTAGGATGTTTAACATGTGCATGTGGGTATATGTTTTCTGTCCCAAATAAGAACTTCTTTTCTTTCCCTAGTAATGGAGTCCTGCTCTACCACTGGCTGGGTTTCAGTCTACAGCTGGTGAGAATGAATATTGAGGACCTTCCTCCTTCTGATGGGTGTATGTATGTCTCCATGAGAGATTATACTGATGCTGAATTGATAGAACTGGGAACAAGTTTAGGCAGAAAGCCAGGGAAGATGGAGCAGAAGGGTTGCTGTGGCTTTGGGATACTAGTACTGGAGGCATAGTCCCATCAGAGAGGGAACTGAATAACATGTACTTTCAGCTGTTAATGAGGACCATGCCATCTTTTTTATCGTCCTGCTTTTTACTTCTTATAAAAATGCTTGCCCAATGTGAGGAAGTTAACCATGGCACCCCTCAGATGGAAGAACTCCAAGACCTCCTAGACGACTTAAAAATGAAGACCATTTATATAGCCAACCACACTGGTCCTGACAATGAACCATTCACAGCAGGAATGAAGGACAGTTCTCCAAATCCTTCAGAGCAATAGTATAGAGCTCTGGTCTCAGTCCTGAGCCCTTTAGGGGGTCTTCCTCTTCTGTGAGCAGCGTAGGCTGTAGCTGGTAAGGGAGAAACTAAAAAGATTAGGAAGCAAAGAATACAGTGTGGACCAAAGAAATGTAACAGAGAGGGCAAAGGAAACACAAGAGGTCTAATTAAAAAAAAAAAAAAAAAAAAAAAAAAGAAAAAGAAAAAGAAAAAGACAATAGCAAGATGCCTTCACAGGAGAAGGGCAACAATGGACTTTCAGTGTTCTTCCCTAAAGATATTTATGGAACCCAACTATATGTCATGGGACGATGGTGGCAAATCTAGCCTGGTGAGCAAAACCTGACACAGTATGAATGTTGCATTATATTGATGATATGATGTTAACTTCTGAGTATTTTCTTCACCTAGAGAGGTCAACTCAAACTGTGGTGGTGCATCTCTAAGAGAGAGGATGGACCATCTACTTCTCCACATTACAAGGACCTGGGCTGTCTGCCAAGTACTCAGGGCTATCTGGTTGGAAATTGCTATTAAAGAAAAAGTCCAAGTTTTCCCAACTCCCAAAGAATCACCGAGTTTCTTGGGAATTTTATGATATTTTTGTCCCTCCAAAGGAAAACCTGATGATACTTGGAACTAAAACATCTTGAGGCCTTTTCTCAAGAAAATAGAGCTGCAGAGCAATGATAAGAATCGGGCATGCCAGCCCAGGAACAGCTCCATGCATTCGATGCCTCTAGCTGCCATGATGGGTTTAAGGGGATCCTGCGGCAAGGGCAGGGCAATAAATAAATGCCCTTAGGTCCCTGATCACATTTATGAAAGGAGGCAAAGATATAGAAAGACATTTGGAAACAACAGCTTGGTTTGGAACTGTGCATGGTTTATATGGCAGCACAGAGCCATATTCTTCTGCCAGGCTCAGGAAACAGATGACCTAACTGAAGTTAAATGACTGAAAATACGCCAGCTGAGGATGTAACTGCCTGGCTATACAGAAAGACAGGTCATGAAGAAATAAAGCTCCATGGCCCATAGCAAAAAATGGGGACTCCCATGAAGATAACCCGATATTGTATGTGCATGTGTTTTTTACTGTGTCTGTTTCATGCAGCAGCCATGGCTAATGCTTCACGTGATGAGATGAATAGCCCGAGGGAGGCAACATCACCACAGTGGCAGGTGGACTTCTCTGGACCCTTGGCCCCATCAGAGGCTGCAAGTTTGCCCTCACATGTGCAGACACACACTGGACTGCTACTACGGGCACATGTTTGCAGAAGGGCCATGATTGCTATTTCCTAATTTTCCTAATTTACTGCTTAGTTCTTAAATAAATGTTACATTTTGCAATATTATTCCATCATCATATTGGAGAATATTTAATGATATAGGAAAATGGTCATAGAATCTTTAGGGAGGAAGCCAAGCTATGTTTACTATAGGATCCTAATTTAATGAATCAATACATCTTTACTTTTGATTGCTTCTTATGTTTTCAAATATTTGCAATAAACATGTGCTGTGCTATAATGATTAAAAACTAGATTTAAAGTAAGATCTTTTAGTCTGATTATGCCAATTAGAGTAGATGTTTCCTAATGACTAATGTTATGTGAAAGCTTTCAAACGCATTTGTAGATCAAATGATTTCACCTCTGATAAATTTTAATTCCAGCCATAGTAATGAAACTTTAAGACCAATATTCATTGATGAGCATTTATTAGCATATCATGTGTAACTGGGTGTTGTGTTTGTATTATGGTTATGTCTTTGGATGATGTATATATCTACACTATAAATGCTTGAAGATGATTGAAAAAGCTATGGATCACATAGGACAGATGAGCAGTTTTAACCATTGGTTTCATTTAGCATGGAAAAGTTAGGACATTTTTCACACAATGTTTGTGTCAGTTTCCTAATTTCATAGATGGGGAAATTAAGGCCAAAGTACCACATCAATTAGAGGGAGGCAGGATCCCATGCAGAGAAGTCACAGAGATTTTGCAATGATATGATAGATTGTTCCCTGAGTTTGATGACAATCCTCTTCTGATTTCTCCTGACTCTGAATCCTCTCTTCAAATAATTTATTTCTTCATGTAGTCATGCAGATCAGTGTAACTTCTTATGACTAGTTATCCATTAGTAAATACAACAAAACCTTTTTTTGTGTATGTAAGGCCTCTGCTTCATCTTCATTAAAAGATGTACAGATGCCAAGAAAAGAAAATGCCCATACAAAAGAAAAACAAAACAAAACAAAACAAAAATACATAAAACCAGAAGAAAGCAAGAAGAAAAAAAAAAGGATGGTTGAAGCATTGCATTCAGAATACAGAAAGAATACTGAATAGCCTATTATATACCAAGACCATTTCTACTTATTCTTTGAATGTTTGAATTAAGACTCTCAACATCCCAGTGAGATGGATACTGTTTCTACAGTCCCTATTGTGTGAGCAAGGTGTTGAGACTCAGAGCAGGGAGTAAATTTGCCCAAGGTCACATAGCAAAAGAGAATGCTTTGAGCATGTAACTCCTGAGCAGCAGAGATTCCACTCTTAACCATCAAATCTAAACCATCAAAAAAAAATATCTTTGGTTTAGATGAAGTTAAAAATTCTCACTTTGGCTATATCAAAAACAGAAAATAAAGCACTTGCTAATGAGCTTTCTCAACAGTAATTATATCAGCATCAAAAAAGCTCTAGTGAGGCACCTTGTCTTTGCAAGACCTAGGAATAAGCATGGGAAATAAAGTTTAGAGAAATAACATTCAAGGTTTTGTAAAAGATTAATTTGATAAAAGCTCAAAGTTCTATCGATTTCAGAATTTTTCTCATACAATTTTATGTCGCACAAAAATAATCTGCTATTAACAATGTGTTTTTAATTACATTTTGGAAAATGTCCACATAACATCTCATTTAATCATCCTAAAATTCTAAGATGTGCTATATTATTAATAGTAGGTTATAGTTTAGAAGTGTGGTGCTGAAAGTTTAGCATGCATCAAAGTCACTACATACCAAATATGCTAAACTAGAAACCACTATATCCTAATCCCCATTCAGAATGTCAAGGTGAGCACCTGACAATTTGCATTTGTCACAAGTTCCTAAAGGCAGATACCATTGCCTAAGCACCACAACAAAATGTTGGTTCTAAAAATTCTGATTTAGAGAATATTGCCCCTTATATAAACCTAGTTTTATGAAAAAGAACAAAGTTTTAATTTTTATTATAATTATATAATAATTATGCATATTTGTGGAGTATAGTGTTTTTGGTACATGTGTACATTGTGAAATAATCAAATCAGAGTAATAACATCATCACCTCAAAGATTTATTATTTATTCATGGTGAAAACATTCAAAATTCTCTCTCATAACTATTTTGAATACATAACATTAAGTGTACAATATTGTTGCCTATGGTCACTCCACCACAATAGAACATCTCTTCTGTCCAACTTTACCTTTGTACCTGCGTTTGTCAGCAAACAAACAAAAATATCCAACCAGAACAACTTAGAAGAGGGAAAATTTATTTTGGCTTCCAGTTTCAGAGTTTCAGTCCAGGTCAGCCAACTCCATTACTCTGGCCAGGGATGAGACAGACTATCATGGCAGAAAGGTGCTCAGTTCATGGTGGCAAGAAGCAGAGAGAGAGGAAGATAAGCTATAGTCCCCAAGGGAAGTCCCCAGGGACCCACCTCCTCCAGATCTTCCCTTTCTGCCTGCAGTTACCACCCAGTACAGGAGGACTTTCAGATTATTAACCCATCAAATGGATCCACCCACTGATTAGGTTACTGCTCTCATCATATAATCATTTCCCCTCTGAACACTTCTGTATGGCCTGTCACATGACCTTATTAGGGAACACCTCCTACACAAACCATAACAATACCCTCCTGATGGATGTTTCCTAATTCACCTTCCTAACCTCAGCTTCAGCCGCTGGTAACCACTCTCTACTTCTAGGGGATATACTTTTTTAGATTCCACATCTGAGTGAGATCCTGTGCTATTGGCCTTTCTGTGCCTGGCTTATTTCACTTAGTATAATGTCCTTTGGGTTCACCATGTTACCACAAATGACAAGATTTCATGCTTTTTAATGCATGGATAGGATCCCATTGTGTGTGTATATGTGTGTCTCAGTGTCTAATTTAGTGTACAATTCTCACCATGGTTTTACTATTAATAGCGCTCAAAGTCACACTCTAAATGTATTCTTTCTCTATTCCTGTGCATATGTTATTGTTGAACCATTAAAAAAAGCTGTGCATATTATAGCTCTTTCCTCTTAAATATTTCAGTGTGTATGTTTGTCTGTGAGAAATTTCCAACATACAGTTGCTAGTTTTTCTTTTCCTAATAATATAAAATCTATGGAGATATATCAATTCATGCAAGTACCCCGATCCTCATGAAATCTTCTTTTTCCATATTTAACGTGCATTAATGGTTTTTGCTTGAATGATTTTTATTGTGGTGGCTATAAGATGATTTTGTTTTGTACTTCATACTCTCTCTATGTATACTACTTGAAGCTTGACATTCAAAACAAGAATGCCTTCTTCCTTGTTTATTGATTGATTGATTATAGATGTGATCTTATGAAGTCCTATTTTTTCAAGGGTAGATATATATACTCCATATTCAGCCATTGGAGTCCCTTCGAGTTGATGTCTATTTTTTGTGACAACACCACAGTGGTTTCAGGCACTTCCTAACTATCTGGCATAAAAGTGTTCCAGGTTCATATCGATCTTCCATGCTCCAGCCCTGGACTCAGTTCTTTGAGGAGACCTGGCTTTCTTTAATAGATAATGTTATAGAAGATACTCTCAACACTAGCTGGGTTTGTTACTACTGGATTGCCTTTGCTTCCTGCCCCTTCACATGGACAGAGCTAGAAAATAAAAACATGTTTTCATAGATGTATATACATGCACACACACGTGCACATTTATACATACATGAACATCATAGAAATCTGAGTTCACACTGATACCTCTAATTCCAATCCATCACCATAGGGGCTCTTCCTTAATTTCTCTCAATCCATAACTGTGACTCTTAAATATTAATACATTCAAAATTGTTTCAGAATTGTTTTATTAACAACTCTCTAAATAAATATACTTGACCTAGTACTCTCCCTTCCCTAACTTTAGTACAGTTAAAATGCCCTTGGGTTCATTTATTTCAGCTTGCTTTCAGTTTTACTGCTTTGAGGTTCTTACTGTTTGTTTTTCTTTTCTTATCCTTGTTGATTTAATTTGTTTTATGAACATGTAGAATATTAGAAAGCTTCTAAAAGTAAAGAACATGCAGGGCACAGTGACACATGCCTGTAATCCCAGCCATTTGGGAGGCTGAGGCAGGAGAATGGTGAGCTCAAGACAGCCTCAGCAACTCAAGGAGGCTCTAAGCAACTTAAGGAGACCCTGCCTCTAAATAAATAAATAAATAAATAAATAAAAATAAAAAATAAAAAGGTGTGTGTGGGAGGGTACTGGGGATGTAGAGGCTCATTGGTTAAGTGCCCCTGGGCTTGATTCCTGGTACCCCTGGTACGAAAAGAAAAGAAAAGAAAAGAAAAGAAAGAAAGAAAGAAAGAAAGAAAGAAAGAAAGAAAGAAAGAAAGAAAGATAGACATAGAGAGAAAACATGCAGAAAGATATATTCAGAGAGTTGTCAATCTTGCCATATATACCACTACAGTCTCCCTACACCTTGAAAATAATCAGCTTCATCATGTGCTAGTTTATCTCTCATGTTTCTTTCTTTTTTAAAATATCTTTATTTTATTTATTTTTATGTGGTGCTGAGGATCAAACCCAGGGCCTTGCGCATGCTAGGTGAGTACTCTACCACTGAGCCACAACCCCAGCCCCTCTTTTTTTATAGGTCACTTTTTAGAAGTTTCTTTTTCTTTGAGGTGGTATAAGCAAAAAAAAAAAAAAATCTGAAACTGTCTTACACATTATAAGGGAATTGTGGAATTAAGAAGAACAAGGAAGAAATTTTCCCTTTCCATCATACAAAGAGGGAAGTATTGTTTATATTCTTTTGCATTTTTCACTGAAGCATTGTGTACATTTTTTTTTGCATTTTCATCTAGGCAATCTTCTCATATTAGTTCAGAATTATTGTATTCATCCATTTTTTTATTGCTTCAAAGCGTAAAATTGAATGGGTTCTTTCTTTTTGTTATTTGTTTGGATATTAAATTATTTTCCAATGTTTGCAATTCCAAATGATGCTGGAATTAATAACCTTTAAAATATGTTTATCTTTAAGATAAATTTACAAGAGTTGGATTCCTGGGTTGAAGGGTAAATGCATAGGCAATTTTGTGGAACATTGACACATTAATCTCTAGGAGACTGTGACATTTTGCATTCCCACTAGTATGTATCCACCATGACTTTGCCTACATAATATATTGCCAAAGTCTTTGATTTTCTTTCTTCCTCTCCCTCCCTCCTTTCCTTCCTTCCTTCCTTCCTTCCTTCCTTCCTTCCTTCCTTCCTTCCTTCCTCTTTCTTTTCTTGTTTGATATGAGAGGTAGTATTTCTTATGTTTCTCTTATTGTGGTGAAATTTAATATCTTTTCTCAGGGCTATTTTTTAAAAATCTTTTTTGAGTTATTTATTCATAACTTACCTATTTGTCCATAGGATTTGGGGGAGTTTCCTTAAATAATTCTTTCTATATTATGGATATCAAATCCTTTACAAGTGATATATATATTTCAGTATGTTCTCCCAGTTTGTCATTTTTCTTTGTTTGCTTATGGTGTTTTTGCCATACAAATAATTTTAATGTTTAAGAAGTAAAATTTATTGGTGTAGTTTTTTAAAATTTATTTTTGATATCTGAATTTTGGATTATTTTGCTTCTCCCAGGTTATAGAAGAATTTATTATCAATAATGATACTTGTACATATTCATTTTATACAATTAAATCTCTCTGATATTGGATGCAAATTTAGTATAGTAGCAGGATATAAAGTTTGCATGTAACAATCAATAGCATTTAGGCCTCCAAATCATAACTGATTAGAAGACAAGGTGTTGGTTTTGTCAGCAAGTAGCATATCAGATGCTTGCCTTGTTTCCTGGTTCAATGTCTGATGCCTTAGTATTAATAGAGACAGAAACACATCAAATGGATGGTATCTCATTTGTGCTTGTAGCACATAGAGTGCTATGGAAAGACTAGCAGAATACCTCTGTCTACTGAAAAAGTAAAGTGAAATTAAATATTCAGTGATAAATATAAATGCAAATACTGATCATATTATGAAAATTTTATCTTCTTGGCAATAAAATTCCACCTTACTAAAAGAAATAGTGAGAGAAATACTTCATTTAATTACAGCCAGGCTTTCTCAATCTATGTTGTTTTAAAATGATACATCAATTTACATTTTGAAAAAGGAAAAATATTACTCCCACTATGGTTTTCTTCTTTGGCGAGATGGGTTGTATTATCACTTGGCTTTTTGCATAATTCCACCTTGAAGCATACTATCTATATGATTTTATCTTCTTCTCTTCAGTTAACATTGCATCCCAAGCATTTTCCACATTTGTAGTCTTGATAATCATTATATCAGCAGCTGCTTAGGCTTCCATATGGTTGTTCTGGCATATTTTATTTGCCCTGTCTTTATTGTTGCAATATCCTCTAGTCTTTCAGTTTCCATTCTTGTTCATTTTTAAACAGGTTTTCAGATAGTAGCTGTGTAATCTCTTAAAAATAAAAATATGTCCCAATCCTCCACTGATTGAAACTTTGCATATTCTTTTTGGATTTTGAACACAATTCAAACTCTTTACCAAGACTGAATGTCTTGAACAATTTAGTTTCCATCTACCTTTCTGACTTTGTTCCCCAGTAGATCTGACCACAGAATCCTGGAAAATTCTTAGAATTTCTGGTCATTTCCTTGCTACCAGTTATCCCATTTCTCTCTAGGGGTCCTCTCCCCAAACCCTAAGATTACACCCAACTCACTTTCTCAGAGATGGCTTTCTCACTTGCTCTCCTTCATTCTCAATCAAAGCACTACTTTGATTTAAAATACCTTCCAGAAAATTCTGATGCATATTAAAATTGAGAACCACTGGTTTAGAAAATTGGTGTCCAGTAAAAATAGGTGCACTACATGTGTAATTTCAAATTTTTCATATCCATGCTAAAAATGTTAAACTGAATTGAAATTAATTTAATAATATATTTTATTTGCCTTGACCCATTCAAAATTTTATTTCAACATATAATATAAACAATCATCAATGATATATTTTAAATGCTTATTAACACAGTCTAAAATATCCTTTATTCATTATACAATTGCAACTGATTTAATTTGTGAGCTAAATTTTCATCAGATAGTCTATATTTAGATTTTATGTACAGTTAAGAAAGTAGATTTCCATACCAAATTGCTTTAAACATACTTAAGAGTATTTAAGAGAATTAAAGGAAGTATTTCAAGTTACATTTTAAAATTCAATGGACATTATTATTCAAAGTACATGTATAAAGACATGAATTGGTATGAATATACTTTGTATACAACAAGAGATATGAAAAATTGTGCTCTATATGTGTAATAAGAATAGTAATGCATTCTGCTGTCATATATAATTAAAAATATTTTTTAAAATAAATAAAAATGGAAATTTTTAATTCATAAATTGTGCTGGCTATATTTTCAGTATTCAATAGATGCACATATTTAGTAATGACCATGTTGAAGAATACAAATCTAGGAAATATCCAGAGTATGCTATGAAGTTGCTCAATTGAAGACTTTACATCTTTGTTACCAAATACCACTATAGGAATCCCTGCTACTGCTTCCAATCTAACTTTGCAATGCCACTCATGCTTATAAGACATAGACTCTGCATGTGTATCCATGTTTCCAGCATTATCTTCTGTATTCAGTGTCTTACTAGCACCATCAAAATACACATCAAGAATCAAATCATGAACTGGAGTTATAGTTGCAAGAAAGTCCATTGTTGTTTCTGACATCTTCCTTGGGAAGGCAATCCTCCTTAGATGGCAAACTTGCAAAGAAGGAACAAAACAACAAAACAAGAGAAAACAAAAGATACTAGGCAATAAGAAGTGTATGGCAAATATCCACTGAAAAAGCATACCACGAGCTCTCAAAGGCAGGGACTGGATCTACCCTGTTCACAGCTGTTTTATTAAGAACTTTAAACATGGCTTGGTTGATAGCTGTGTGCAATGATTTTTGGTTGAATAAGTGACTTTATGATTCACACCAGGGAAAGTGAACTAAGAAATCTAAAGCATATGTTCTTTTCACTGTCTAGGGAAAATCATTTTCAATCTCATGCTGTTGTGTGGAAGACATACAGTTATCTGTTTGCTTTTAACCTCTGCTACTGCCAGGACTAGTTTTCTGATTTCTTTCAGGGATTTCTCTGGAAAACAAATTAAAAATGGAACATGAACGATAACAGAGCTGAGGGGAGAGTGACCTTGAGTGCACAGCCAAGGTTGATTCAGTTGGTGATTTCATGGGATATGTCAGTCAGGTGGCTCACTTACCCATACTCTAGATGAAGCGGACTTGAATGCAGTCGTACAAGAGGAAGTACAAAGGGGAACTGCAGGTGTTTTGGTAGCAAATGACCTTTTCCTCTCACTGTCTTGTTGATTATATTAGGAAAAGGGCATCTGATACAAGACTAGCTAATCTCTAGTCCAGCAAGTGATTATTAGCATTACTTGGGGAAAAAAAGAGGTGGGAGTAAATGTGGCCAATCAGAGGATAACACTTGGAAATTCAAATTAGGAAACGGCAAAATAATAAATCAGGTAGCAATGGGACCTAAATAGACCTAAATATGCAGGAAAGAGCACAAAGTTTTAATGAGCCATTTTAAAGAGGAATGAGCAATAAACAGAACCAAGAAAGTAGAGAAAGAGTTAATTTGGATGCATATATATGGATGCATAAATATACAAAAACATATATGTACACACACACACGCACACCACTGACTTTTTTTTTCCTGGAGTCTATTTTCTAGATTTTCATATAGGAAACTCTTAATTACATCCTTGTATTGTATTTTGGGTTTTGAGTCAGATGTCACCTGTTTAATGATTTTTGTCTTGATTTCTAAGTCTAATCTTGCCCTCTTTCCCTGCCACACTTTTTTTCTAATACACTACAATCTAGTTTTCTACATAGCACTGATCACCAGTTAATTTAAATATTGATTGGCTTACTATTTAATACCAATTGCTCATGCATGAATATAAATGCCATGAATTTAAAGCCTAAATATCTCATATATTATTTGTACAATGCCCCCAATGGTATCAGATGGACAGTAAATGAGAAAAAAAATCATTAAAAGAATATGATAAAATCTCTGGGCAAGTTGGAGCAAAACTGTAAACCCAGTGGCTCAGGAAGCTGAGGCAGAAGTATCACAAGTTCAAAGCCAGTCTTAGCAACTGAATGAGGCACTTAGCAATTTAGTAAGACCCTGTCTCTAATAAAATGTTTTAAAAGGACTATGGATGTGGTTCATTGGTTCAACACCCCTAAAAAAATAAATAAAAAGTTAAATGGAAATTTACATAATTTAAGTATGACAGCTGTAATGAAAGATTAGTAGGTAAAAACACTGCAGGGTCAGAGAATACTGAAACTTTTAGTGAAAATGGTGTGAAGTCCAAGAATCTGACTTCTGAGTTCCCTAGATTTGTCTTGAATCCTTTCATCCCCCATATTTCTTGGTGTATAATTTCATTGACTGAGCAAAGACACCCCAAACAGCTGTGGCAGTATTTGTATTGCACTGGTCAGACATTAGAAGTACTAGTTAAAATCGAGGAGAGGAGCAGAGAAGTTTTGAAAAAAAAAAAGAATTGGTTAAAACTGTTTAGTAATTCAGGGCCTAAAGTATTAGGCTATGTGTTGATGCAAGGTTTTCCAAATTATATTATTGTTGATTGAATTAAAGGGCAAACAATCTCTGTAGTGTATACTACACCTCTAACTCTGTCAATAGTACTCCAATTTCTCTCTAAATCTGTGGTTCTCAATCATGAGACATTTGGGAATATCTGGAGATATTCCAATTGTCATAACTTGGACAGGGGAGGAGAGGTAGAGACCAGAGATGGTGCTAAATACCCTTTAATACACAGACAGCTCCCTATAACAATTTTGTTGTCCCAAATGTCAGTAGTACTGAGGTTGAGTGTATCAATATCTAATCTGTCTAAACTGTCATTTTTCTTATGAAGATTATGTAGCATAAGATACAGAATTTGACCACAACTCAAAGTTTTCCTGCAATGTATTATGGAGTTGGGAGATGTCATTAATCCTCGAATATACTATGAGGTGAATGTCCTTTCTGAAATTCATGATGAAAATTGATCCTCAATGCAATGGTATTAAAATGTGAGAACTTTAAGTTGTATGAATGTCCTATAAAATGTCTAGAGAGAACTAGCTACATAAAGACATAAAGTTTGTCCTTTTAGAGGAAGTGGCATTCAAGGTGCTCTCTTGGAGGTAGAAATGGCCCTGTCCAGACATTGAACCTTGTATTATCTTCACCTTAGGCTTCTTGGCATCTGGAACTCTGAGAAGTAAATGTATGTTCCTGATCAATTTCTTAGTCTCAGGTATTTCATTAACTAATACAGGATACTTTCCATTAACTGAGCTGGTTGACTACATGCATACTCACTCTCCCAAACTTCCCTTAGCAAGAATTAATAATTTGAAAGGTATTAGTCCATAAAGTCAAAGAGAAATGGAGAGAAAACATGTATTGACAAGAGATTTCTGCAAATTTTGAAAGACAGCAAGGCAGTCAAGGAAAAGCATCTAGTCTGGCAGACAAAATTATCTCAAACTACATTCCTACAAAAGGTATTACAATTGCAATGCTCAGAACTTGGAAGGAGCAGGCAAAATGGAAGGCAGCAGAGTAGTTAACAGGGCTGAAATTAGATGGGCTTTTTAAAGTGAATGTATTGAAGTGGGTGGATGCCAAACCTCTGCAACCATGAAATGCTCATTGCTGTGCTTCCTTTCTCCTTTCCTTTACCTCTATTCCTCACTCTTCCTACCTCCAGGAACAAACAGTTTGTGTTCACCTTCTGGACAGCTTGAACAAGAGAGTTTCTATAACCAGTGCTCCCATGCATGATGACACCCATATAAATTAGGAGGTAGTAGTATGAGATGCCGACATTAGAGTTTTATTAGCCCAGCTGAACCATGGTGAGTTCAAATTCATTCTAAACATGGTAGAAACTTTTTGAGGGTTTCCAGAAGAAGAATGTGAGGATTTGATTTACATCTTAAAAATATTTACTATGCTGTATGAAAAATGCATTATAGAGAGACAGTGGGATAAGCAAGAAGAAAATTTAGTAGACTATTTTTGTATTCCATAGCGATTCTGTGGTACCAGATTAAAGGAGAGAAACAGGTGATTCGGCTCTCATTGTGGACAGTGGAACAGCAGAAATAGTGGGATATTGGTAAGGTGTCAGGGTGAGAAAGCAACAAAGATGACTTTTAAGTTGTTAAATTGAAAAAAAAAGGCAAATGTGGGATGCCAAATTTTCTACTGAGATGAAGAAAGGCAGAGAAAGAAAAGTTTGGAAGTGAGGATAAGTTTTGTACATATTGAGATGTCTCTTCTGCTAATCAAGTGGAGATGCCAAGTAGACAATTGAGAAATATTTCAGGATTAACATCGGAGATATAAATTTGGGAGGCTTCAGTATATAGTTGGTCTTTTGGGTTGAATTTTTGTCCTTCCAAAAGAATATATTAAATGCCTAATCTCTGGTACTACAGAATGTGATCTTATTTGGAATTATGATGGTGCTGCTGATAGAGTTAGTTAAGATGAGCTCCTACTGGAGAAGGGTGGGCCTTAATCTGGTATGGCTAGTGTCATCATAAAGAGGAGAGAAACAAAGATACGAGTGGAGAACTCCATGTGATGGTCGAGACAGAGACTGAATTATTGCATCTTTAATCCAAGGAAAGCCAATTTCCAACAAACAACAAGGAACCAGGAAAAGTCAAGGAAAGCTCCTCCCCTATAAGTCTCAGAAGGAGCATGAGCCTGCCACCACCTTGATTTTTGAACTTCTATACTCCAGAACTGTGATGCCATGCATTTCTGTTGATGTAAGCTGCCTAATTTGTGGTATTAGGCTACGGTGGCCCTAGGAAACAAACACAGATGATATTTAAATATTTGAGGAGAAAATATATACCAAAAGTAAGGCCCAAAACTGAGCCACAGATGAGGTGTTCCAATTGGGAGATTTTGTGGAGTTGGCAAAGATACTAAGTGGTTGCTGATTCCAGTGATACCTATGTGCTCTCTACCAGGGACCAACTTGATATCTCGCCTAAGTCCTCTGGGCATTTTGATAATGGTTTCACCTGATGCTGTCTTTGTGCTTATGCCTTTTTTAGTACAGAGCTTCCTCATCAAGAGTAAAGACAGAGGGACAGGAAACTTATGAGATACTGCTTTTACTACCACCTTGTAAAGGAGTTTACAGATTTATCTAATTGTTGATAATAAATAATGGTGCCAGGATATTAAACATGATTAGAAGACTTCAGAATTTTTTCTGTTTCCATTGCCAACTCTTGTGCCCATTCTGAGGTAGGGGGCACCTTTACAAATTAACATGATGTTGTTCTACTCTGGTGAATTGTGACATCGGCTAGGATGTAGGTTTCATATCATAGATATGATGACGACCCTACCTTCAATAGGAGATTTTATCCAAGCTGACAAGGAGGAAATCTTGCTTTCCATCTACTGAAAATAATGCCTTTGGTCTATAATTATCAGGCAAATATATAAGCTTTCTCTAATTACATCCTCCCTTGATCGATCATTTATTTATTTATTTTGGTACCCAGGATTGAACTTAGGGGTGTGTAAGCCCTGGGCCACATTTCCAGTCTTCTTATTTTTTAACTTGAAATCGGGTTTCACTCAGTTTCTTAGGGCTTCACTAAATTGCTGAGACTGGTCTTGAACTTGTGATCCTTCTGTCTTAGTCTCCTGAGCCACTGGGATTACAGGCATGCGCTACCATACCTGGCCCTCTTGATTATTAATTATATATCATATACTTCAATGCAGGTTTACCATCTTCCCTTTGTGCTCACACTTTCTATATCCTAAATCAAGCTTGCAATCTTTGCTTCCATTTTTACAAGTTAATTCAGAGAGATAGAGAAGATTATTTACAAATCACTAAGGAGTTAATTGTGAAACTAAAATAAATATAATTTTTATCCTGCCAGTTTCCCCATCTTAGCAGAGATTTCAGTTTTAGTTTAGAATCTTTTTCCAGATCTCTACTCCTAAACCAAGATCAGTTTTTCCTTTTATTCAAGGTTAATCTGACTCCTTGCCTTTTTCTATCTCCTAATTGTTATGCACCTAAGAGATTTTTTCCCCGCACATATACCTATTATTCTGCATTTTGGCAGATCTTTCTCTCTGCTCTGGCTCTTTTCCTCAGTATGTAAACATGACTGCAGATGTTATAAACTGAGAAGCTATGTCGTCTCTTTGGTAATTTTAACTGTTGTGTATAAGTTTTTGGCAAAGCTATGTGTCTACAGATTTTGTTGCTTCTTTGAGAGATGTGTTTCTGTTTTATGAATATATTTGTAATACAGTCTGCTTATATACTGTAATGTATTCTTGGAGATTGTATGTGTTCTTGCTTGAGCAGCTGTTTTCTGGAATGAGGATCTCAAATGAATTGGACTTCAAGAAAGAGATATAGCCACAATCTAAAACTTGCATTGGAAGGAAATCAAAAAAGAAGGGCATTTCATTTCATGCAGTATGGGCTTTTAGGGGGACTCTTGATTTCTTATTCTTGTCTAAAACCAAATAACCTAGACACTGGGAAGTGGTCTTATTCAGGGATATTATGTTCAGATATAATTGTTCTGACTGGGTCGGGAAAAAAAAAAGCCACATCCCTGTAATGGTAAGATCTCTTAAGGGAGAAGTATTTCTTCAGTTCATCAATTTCCCTGTGGAAAGAGGGTGAAGCTCGTGGTAGGATGAAAGAAGGACTTTCCTTCAGCTGGAGTCTTGGGACAGTGGAGATTAGTCTCAGAGGTATGATGGTAGTCGGGACATTTTTGAGAGATTGGTAGGCACTTACTTCCATGTCCCATGATAAAGGTAGGGTAATCATCAGGTCTGTGATATATAACATGTGTTGTACTGAATGCTGTTAAGGAGTGTCCATATATTTTATGACTGGAAACACTCTATGAATCCTGAAAATGGGGACTCAGACCATCTACAGACAGCAGAGATGGACGTTTTCTCTCTGTGTTGTAACTTCACTGAATCTACATTAAGGCATTGAAAGATTCAGCCTGATCTTGGCTCTGCGGCTTGGGATACAGTCAAACCTGCTTAGTATGGTGGCAGCCATCATGGACATCAGTCCAGGAAGGGTCGCCGTGGCGAAGTGTCAATCTTATGAAGAAACAGCCAGGGCCAACTACGTAAGCCCACTGCACGAGAAAGGCTCATGGGAATCTCATGGATTGGAAGATTATCAAGTCTCTAGGTGGGTGGGGATGTACTCCGAGTCATGCCATTGGAGGGCATTCCCAGACACGTTGCAGACTGGTAAACATAGCACTGTCTCAGTAATTCTTCATCTCTCCTCCTCACAAGAAATCATGTCTCTTTCTTCTTCTATACCAGAGAATACACACATACACACACAAAACAAAGAAAAACAAAACAAAACAGAAGCAGGTGGTTTTTTTTTGTTTTTTGTTTTGTGTGTGTGTGTGTGACCCATTATAAATGAAGGATTTGCCAAAAGAACTGTAGGAAAAAGAATACCTAATTAAAAATTAAATCAAAGGAACTCTAAGTGGCAAGTTGGATGTTTGAGATAACAAGTTTCAGATAAGTTTTTTTTTTTTTAACCAGAAAATAAAGCAGAACAAATTATTTATCAGTACAGGGTAATGGGAAAGCCATGAGAGTAGACATTGAATATCAGGATTGTGGGTCAGCATAATATTCATTAACAGTGGGTTCCTTCAACAATCACTTTACCACTTTGAGCGTCTATTTCTTTGATATTGCAATGCATAGACTTATACGTCTATGTCATAATAAGAATAGAATGAGCCAGACATGGAGGCACATGCTTGTAAACCCAGCAGCCAGGGAGGCTGAGGCAGGAGGATTGAGAGTTCAAGGCCAGCCTCAGTAAAGGTGAAGCACTAAGCAGCTCAGTGAGACCCTGTCTCTAAATAAAATACAAAATAGTGCTGGGGATATGGCTCAGTGGTTGAGTGCTGAGTGCCCCTGAGTTCAATCCCATTGCCTCCCCCACCCCCCCAAAAACAATAGAATGAAAAAATGTGTACAAAATATATAGTTTACATACCTAAGGTATACTTTCTACTATTTAATGATCTCATATATATCTTTCAACCATGTTTCCCTGACTCCATGAAAATTTCATACATGACTGAATATCTACAATATTAATAATGATTGCAGGCCATTTGGAAGACTGGAGACTAGAACAATAATATTTTCAGTTATGCATTTATTGTTTTCAAATCCAAAGCTAAAAGTTTATGAGATCAGTATTATTATCCTGTAGAACATAAGTCAAGTAATAAGCATTGCCATGAACCAGAATAAGAATTTTCAGCTTGCCAATTTCTCTGGCTCCATATATCTTTATTTGATTTTCTTAAACACATTATAATAAAATGGTATGAAGTGATATGTCTTCCAAAATATAGAACTTTTCAGAGCCAAAAGTATTTGTATGGGCAGAGTTTACAAAGACAGAAAAATGGCTGTCTGCATTAGTCTACTGGAGCTAATCTCCACAAAACACCACCAGCTGATTGGATTAAACAATAGAAATTTATTGTCACACAGTTCTGGAAGCTGGAAGTCCAAGATCATGAGGTTGGCAGATCTGGAACATACTGAGGCTTCTCTCCACGGTTTGCAGATAATCCCCTTCTCACTTTGTCCTCCTGTGGTCTTTCCTCTGTGCACACACATCCCTAGTATCTCTCTCTCTCTCTCTCTTCTTAGAAGGACACAAGCCATACTGAATTCAGATCCCACCTGTATGACTCCATTTAATCTTAATTATCTCTTTAGAACACTGTGTAGACAATGAGACACAATAGAGATTAGGGATTCAACATGTGTTTTTTTTTGTTTTGCTTTTTTTGGGGGGTAGGGCACAGTTTATTCCCTAATAATATCAAAAGGTATTTCTTAAAATTGAAAAAAAAACAAGAAAAAAATAAAAAAATAGTAAAATCTGAAGTATATTAGCAATGCATAAAAAAAAGTCAGAACCTCAATGCTAGCTAATGGTAATGAAAAGAACAATTAGCCATTTCATTAAATTTCCTGTGGGGTACAGTTTAATTAAAGAAAATTATTAAAATAAAAATTACTTTATGTTTCAATAGCACATATGGTGCATTGATTATGATTGATCTCCCTAGTATGTAAGTGTAATTCATGACATTGAAATATGGGCTATAAAAAATATTGCTTCACAGTACAGTAGGGTTACTACAGCGTAGAATAATTGATTATATATTTTATATTATAAAGAAGTAGAAGAGAGGAATTCAAAGCTACCAATCCAAAGAAATGACAAGTGTTTAACAAGACAGAAATGCTAATTACCCTGATTTGATCATTATATGTTGACACAGTTATTAAATCATCATACTGAATTCCAAAATATATACAATTATGTATCAGTTAAAAAGCATTGTTTTTTTGTTATAACCAAGGTCCAAGATTTCATGTGAACCCACATAAAAAGAATCAATAAAAGTATATTAACTTAATTTTACTTGAAAAATTGTATAACATCTTTTTCCATAAGATACTTCATGCTTACTTTGATTTGTATAGCATGTAAAGAATTGGCTTCCAAAGGAAGATGTCTGAGAGAAGAAAATAGAATGCTTTCTCTATTTCTATTATGGTTATATTTTATTTCCATGGTAGTTTGAACATTTCACCTACTGATATAAAAATACCCCCAAAGAAAAAAGTGATAGAGATAGAGATGGGGAGGAGGATAGGGAGAGATTGGTTATTCTTCTCTGGACATAAGCTGATTTGGAATGAAACATTTTGGAAAGGGTACATTTTAGAATGTGATCCTGCAACCTGTACACTTGGAAAAATAATAAATTATACCCCATTTGATTCAAATGTATGATATGTCAAGATCATTGTATTGTCATGAGCAACTAACAAAAAAATGAAGAAATCCTTGTGAGAATAAGAGATTACAGCTCATATTCAGAGGCTGATTACTTCTGGCAACTCATAAGACCCCAGTGAAGACCTTCTTTGAACAAACGACCATTACTGTGAACTGTAAACATTTTGACCTCTTAGGTTTTTTGTTCATTTGTTTGTTTGTCAGTAATAAAGATTCACAAGAAACCCATGGTGCAATATTAATGTATGGGGATTCACATCTTTAATCCATCAACTAATAAGTCAAGAATAATGTATTTTACAGGCATTGCTGACTATACTCTTGATTTCTGCCAGCATTCTAGGAAACAAAGCTGGTTTACATGATACCATTAATCTAAACCACTGAAGTTTTCTGTGACTATGTCACTGTGACTTTTGTTCAATAATTGAAATTGGAATAAATATTCCCCGAATGATCATCATGATTCCTAAAACCATTAATTGTTAGTGATTCTTAAAATGGGTGGAATTTTATTATCTTATCTTGGGCTTCCATTAAAAATTAAACTGTTAACATTTTTGTGTAGGTTTGTGCTTGCCACATTTACCAGGTATTTGTCTTAGTGGCTACTACATTTTAAAGTACACTCCCTACTTTTAGATTGTTCTCCCACTCTCCATAGGCAAGTGAACAGGGAGTTAGAACTAATTTTAATATTACACAAAGAAAAACATAATTAATAATATGTGTAAAAATTTTAAAAGTTAAAATCCTCATAATGCAGTTCAAAACTAAATAGAAAATGATTTTTTAATAATATGCTCAATTGAGTCATGTGCCATGGCTTCCCAAGAGAGATGCCTGTTAAAATCCAAATACTAACCTTAGTACTTCATTATTACACCATGGGGTGGTATAAAAGGAGGAAAAGTTATTTGTCTCCCTCTTCCCCTCTTTCCTTCTTGTCTGAGTCTGAGAATGGAGTATGGGAAGAATAGAGCCCACCATACTAGTCCAACATTTGCTTCTCGTTTCAAGGATGTACTCAGTGCTGAGGCGCTGGCATAGAGAAGGATCTATTAAAAAAACTGTATTTTATAGGGAATGTCAATCATTCCTTCTGCTTTGAAGCCCAATCTTCCCACCACAGTTCCTCAGCTTTTTTTGTAGTTCTGCAGGGGCAATTGCTTTGCTTTATGAGCTACAGGTAGCTTTCCGCTTTCTCTGGCCAGCTAAATCCATGATCAATCATCCGTCTGTTTTCTAGCTTCTAAGTTTCTGCTGACCTGTCTTCTTGTCTCTTTTGCTCTCTTTATCCTTGGAGGATTATGGCTTTCCCTTTCTTATTCTTCACTGTCATTTTGGTTATATTCCTGCAGGCAGCATGGAAAAGGTACCTGAGTGATCTGCAACTCTTAAGAAGATGCCCCCGAACAGTGTTTTCAATGAAGGGGAAATTGGGTTTTGCTCTTTGCATTTCTCTCTACAGTTTTTGTCCTTTATTTCCATCTCACTTATGCCTTGAAAGGACGTATGAGGTTCTCAACTAGCTGTCAATTCTTACCCAAGAAGGCACTGGTTGATAGCGGATTAAAGAGGTAGCCTAAGTAGGAAAGTTGTGTGTATTTTTAAATACACCAGAAAGAATCCATTCTCTTTGAACAAAGCAAAATGACACAGAAGCAGATGAAGGAATAGTGGAATTTCTCTCAATGAAAACCTAAAAGACTGAAAATATTTCAAGACTACCAAGGAATGATAAATCTTGACTGAAATTTGAGGATGTGCCTAGTGCTTAAAGATACAAGATCACCTCCACGTGACCAGATTAATCTGGATCAATTCAGGCAAACAAGCAGCTTTTCTGGAGGTTCACACAGTTCATGTGATATTAACCCAAAGATTCCCACTGTAGATAAACAGTCAAGTGAATTTTTTAAAAAAAATCATATAAAGGAGCACACTCCCCCTTACCCCAAAGTCAATAATCTTATACAGGGTCTACTTTTTCATTAACTTAGGTGACATTTCTAAATAGCAATTATACTCTAAGGGTTTGGAGGGAAAACCCTTCTCAAAATTTCTAAGTGTCAGTTCACACTTATGAAAACATACATTTTTAAAAGCACTTCAGCTGAGAACATAAAGACAGGTTTAGTTAATAACCTCATAGCTAATAGTGTGAGATTTCTGAGAAAAATTACTAAAGCCACTTTCTTGAATTGCTATTTGAGTTAAACATATAGCTCTGGTAACTAGGGAGAACCTGAGCCAACATAAGAAGCAAGGTCTTTAATGTGTTCATAAATCCTTGGATGATAATTCTTGAGTGTATTATTTCTTCATAAAGTAGACAGAAAATGAAATGAACCCTCAAATCCCAAGAAAAAAATAAGCAGTAATTAAAAATCTATTATTAAACAGTGGGAATGCAGAATTTATTTTTATGGCTCTGTGGCAATAATGTGTTTTTTAAAGCTATATATGTTACAATATTTACAATATTGAAGATTTACAATATTACAATATTATATGCTGAACTAGTCAGTTCAGCATACAGAACATCTCCAAATGAAAATTTTAGACATTTTATCTGATATTAAATCTTTAGCAAAAAGCTGACATAGTAATATCCTTAAGATCTCCCTGGGAAAATCATACTGTTAGGTTTTCTTTCTTTTTTTCTTTGAAAGGAAACTACTTGGTTTAAATCCTCTTTCTTTTAGGTAAGAGCAATGGTCAAAGATAAAGCTTGTAGAGAGGTCTTGTTCTCCACCTTTGTTGTGATTTTGCTTGTTTATTGTTTCATTGGCACACTGTAGTTATACATAATGGCGGTATTCGTTGTGATATATTTGTATATGCACAAAGCATAAGGTGGTCAATTTCATTCCCTAGTTCTTTGTCTTTGTGCTGACTCTGCCCTGTTCTTGTCAGCCTCCACCTGCCCTCCCTTTGAGTCCTAGCACCATAACTTCAATCAAGTTGTAGAGTTTCCATGGAGAGATTTTTGAAGTTGGTGTAGAATTGCCAAATAATCTGTTATGATCAAGACCCTGTGAGATGGTTTGAGAATTAATGGTGAAGATATGATAACCAGGTTCTTGGACCAGATGTTAATGCAGCAATTGGGGGAATGACACAACTTCTCCTGAGGATTATCAGAACAGACCAAAAAAAAAAAATAGCAAACAGACAATATCCCTATTTGGGACCAAAGAAGAGGAGGAAGGCCAGGTATACAAGGAGACCCAGTGGCTGTAGAGAAGCAAAATGCTGTGCTGACGCTGTAACCCTATAAGAATGGCTCCAATGCTAGCTGCACTGCGCTGTGTATTATGGTTAATTTTGGACCAACAAAGGACAAATGCAGCAGCAAATCAATTGTATTAGCAGAATAGTGTCCTGCATGTATAGTTTGAGTACCGATTTCAAACCCATGGCTGCATTTTTTTCCCACAATGCTGAAGGATTTTTATTCTTTGCTCTGAGTAAAACTGAGTTGTATTTTCTCTGAAAGCGGCATTTGGGGCTTTTCCTCTTTTTGTAAAGTGATTTCTGTGTAGTTTATTGTCCAGTTGCCTGTAGTGAGCTTTCTGAAGTTGACATTAAATAAAACAACTTGCAAAAAGTTTTCTGAAATGGAATTAACACCATACTATCTGCATGCTTAGAAAAAATCTTCCTTGAGTCAAGCTGTGCTACTGGTGTTGATTGGCCTGGGTGCAGGAGGGCTTCCTTAATTGGACCTGAAGATTGTTTGCTTTTGAATTTTTAATATTCTCAGGTTTGAATACACTGCCAAAGGACTCAGTACCCAGTTTGTGTGTGTGTGTGTGTGTATGTATATGTGTATGTGTTGAATAGTCTGTTAACTTTTCAATGAAAAAAGACACAGTTCCAAAAAAAAAAAAAAAAGAAACAAGACAAATGATTGCATATCAAATACATTCTTTCATGACTGTAAGTGGCTAGAGTGCTAAGCTAAAGATAATGAGACAAAAATAAAAATTTTAATTTAATCACAGAATTTCCAATATTATTTGAGATTTAAATTTTATCATATTCTCTTTCTTTCTTCCTTTCTTCCCTTCTTTCTTCCTTCCTTCCTTTCTCTCTCTCTCTCTCTCTCTCTCTCTCTCTCTCTCTCTCTCTCTTTCTTTCTTTCTTTCTTTTGTGGGGGTACCGAGTATTGAACACAGGGGTGCTTAACCATTGAGTCATATCCTCAGCCCGTTTTTTTGTATTTTATTTTGAGACAGGGTCTTGCTGAGTTGCTTAGGGCCTTGTTAAATTGCTGAAGCTGGCTTTGAATTTGTGATCTTCCTATTTCAATCTCCTGAGCTACTGAGATTACAGGAGTGTGCCATGGCACCTGGTCACAGTGTGCTTCTTAATCTATCTTCAGGAAGGAAACACAAAAGAGGGCTGAATCTTGAATGGGGTTAGGGAAATCCTGCAATATTAACCTCTGTTCTCAGGAAATTTAGAAACATTTTGGGGTGCTTTACACTCAATTTATCCTCCTGCTGATCAAAGTCCTAGATTGAGTGTTTCCAAAAATTCAATGGTGGGGAGGAGGGGAGGCGATGCCTAGAACTTGGAAGTAAATGCATGGAAACTTCTCCACCTGGTTTATTCACTCTTCTCATGTATGGAATCTTGCAGAGCAATGTATCCTTAGCTCTTTCCACTATTTTCTGGGTACTAAGAAACTGCCCTCTTGTAATCCTCTCCTTATCTAAACAAGTCCATACATTTTTATATCTTTTGTTATCAGCTCAGCTGTTAACCTGTGCTTTGTTGACTTCTTTCTATCAAGGACATCACCATTTCCTTATAACAATACTCTGATTTTGATCACCCAAGGCACATTATCAGAAATAGTTCTGTTTTCCAGAAGGATAAAGACTTAGCCTCTGAAATGTAGGAATTAACAAACAGACTCTTAGATTAACATGGGAACCTATGAAGATCCTCCTCTTTTATACTTTCTTCCTAGTATTTTTAAAAATTTCTATGCATAAGTTTGAGCATTGGGAAAGTTCCATATCATTTTAGGTCATGAGTGACTTCCAGTGCCAGATCTTTCTAGTCCCTTGAGGAAGTCTTCTGTGACACTTCTCTGTTTTTCCACAGTGAAGTTCCAGGGATGGCTCGTGACAGTCAGTTGTATGCATTTCTTCACAGATTTTCATTCATCCAACGCAAGTGGGTAGCATAAATCAACCAAGGTGGGAGTGTTCCAATATCACTGGAATTGACAGTCACAATACACATCTGGGCTTGTATTTCCCTCCTTTCCCTGAGCAGGTTATACATTTGCCAGCCTGCCTGCTATTGTTTCTAATTGTCTACATGTTCAAATACATTCTCATCTGTTTAAATGCTATGTTATAGCATAAAAAGTCTATAGGATCAAAATGTTTCTTCATAGCAATTTCTCTAGACCTAAAATATGGCACATTTTCTTCATTCATGATTTTAACACATTTAGCTATCTGCAATGTTGATTCACAAAATTGGAGTCTCAAACTTCAGCTGATTTAGTATCTTCCAGATATTCCAGCTTAAACTCTTTTGATTTTATATACTTTCTAAAGGATCCTTTTAGGAATTGAATCTGTGTTCACTTCTGAGTGGTTTAGTCAGAGAATAAAATGTATTACAATTGTAAAATATTTCAGATATAATACAAAAACAAGAGAAAGTAAAATGACTCCTCACATATTCACAGCCAAGCTTCCAGGAAATTAATCCAGACTTCCACATCTACCTTCCATTTCTGCATAGGTTACTATTACCCTCCATATACTGTTTATCATTTCTATATGTTTCTTGATATCTATTTTATACATGTGCTAGTCTTTCACTGTTTTCAACGTTTGAATAAATGTTATTATATTTTTTTGAGCTTGCTTTTTTGTTTTTCTCAGTATCATATCTGTGAGAATTATCCATGCAGATACAAGTGACCCATGTGTAGTTATTCTCATTGCTACATAACGTTCAATTGAAGGACCTATCACAATTTATCTGTTCTTCTTTTGAGAAGACGTTTATGCTATTTTGACTTTTGCTTTTATAAAAAATGTTTCTGTGACCATTTTTGTATTCATACTTATGTCTGAAAATGTTTCAGAACATATAACTAAGGGTAGTATTACTGGGTGATGGAAAATGCACCTCTGCAACTTCTTAAATATTACCAAATTTTTTCCAAAGTAATTATAATAATTTATAATTTATCTAGTAGTATGAAAGAGTTCTTGTTGGTCTATACTCTCCCTAAAGTGCATAAAAATATGTTTGGTTGATATGGTAGATATAAAATTAATCAAGTGTGTTTAATTAAAAACCTATTAGATCCATGTTATTAAAAATAATGGAGGAGGAGAAAACTCCAATGAATCTCAGCAAGAGGACAAACAAAAAATTGTACATGAACACAATAGAATACCACCTAGACATAAAACAGGAATGAAGTCCTGATACATGAAAAATATGGATAAATAATAAAATAGAGATAAAAAACATTAGAATGACCAGCTCCATTAATTGTGAGGAATTGTTCGACAAGGGTAAAAAGGAACATGTGTGTTAATACAAATGGAAATGGTCTATACAGTTTGAACATTGGGTATTGCTTGCAGGAGTATATATATTTGTTAAAATTCATTAAAGTGTGCAGTTGAAGATCTGTAAATTTTATTAAAATATTAATTATATATTTGAAAACAGAGATCTGGAAAAAGATGACATTTAAGGGATCAAAGAAAACACAGTAGAAATATCCATTGCTTTTCCTACTCCCGAATAAAGAAAAAGACTCCTTTATTGGTTAACTCACTTGTGGGATTGCCTTTTTATTTATTGTTATTTTTAAAATATGTGTTTATCAGCACAACTGAAGCAATTGAAAGATTTAGGAGTAAGGAATTTGGGTAGCTGGATTCAAAGAAAAGTGAAGTTGGTAACAACTCTCTAGCCATGTTGTACACAATACTGAAGAGAGGCACAGATAAAGATGTTTCAACACATTGGACTCAGAGTTAACAATATAGTCTCTCTTTAATTCTTTCCAAAAGAGTAGTATAAGTTTAAATTGCCTCTCAGTCTCTCTTGATAATGTACTGGTTTTTCACCTAATTGTATTCTCTGTCTTGATGTAGACCAGGAAACAGTGTCTCATGGTATTACATGTTAAACATTATATGTTTTTTTCCTATTCCTAAGAGACATTAAACAAATTTCAGCTTTTTTCAAATAATAACTGACATCCACTGGTTAATTTCTTATAAATGAATTACACAAGAAAAGTAGATTTAAAAATAATTAAATAAATATATTGATATGCTTTACTGGAAGTGAAATGTATGTAGAATATCGAGTCCTGTAGTATTAAAAAACCATGGAAAGGCAGCTTTTACAATAGGCTATTGAGGAATCTTGAAATTGTTTTTTTTTATCATTTTGTGTTTTGTTTTTAGATTGAATAAGCACAGAAACCATTTGAGGTTGTTATTTCAACCATGCTTTGTAAACATATCTGCTACTATGTACTTTGGATGTTTAGTGATCATTATTTCTGAAAAGGCCAAAGTCAAATTTGGGGCATTCCATTGTTGTGCTTTGTCTTTGTGTCAAATTTAAAAGAAGCATTTAAAAATACTAGTTGAGAATTTGATTAGTTACATCTAGTAAAGATTACTCTGAAGGAAAATATCAGATTGTTTTTCTTCATGTGCTTCTCTTTGTCTTTAGTTCAACATCCTTTTTCCTATGCCTTCTGCTGTTAATGACTGTCTCACCTTGAACCCATATCCTACAGCATATAAGATTATACAGAATATATTTATACATACACACACGTTCTCTCTCTCTCTCTCTCTCTCTCTCTCACACACACACACACACACACACAAACATATTATATATATATACATATATATGTGTGTGTATATATATTATATATATTAATATAATATAATATAATTATATATATATATATTAATTCTATAGGATTATATATAACTAAAATTAAAAGTCACTTAGAATGAAGGTTTCATGCCCCTGACAACTTCCACTATGTCTCATGAGGTACACTGAGTCATGAATCCATAGCCATCTCTTGGGTCGCAGAGCACTCCCTGGACCTCCACCAGCTCACATTCCATTCTACTGGAAGAAAAATTTTATAGATTTTGTTTTGTGAATTTATTAACAGTAGAGAAATAGAAATGTCTGCCATGAACTCTCTGGAATGCTCTTGGTCATTCACAAATCACTGGTTGCAAAACAGCCCATCTAGTTTCTCTGCTTAATCTTGGGCAAGATAATGAAATTATTTCTTTAAATAACATGCTCCACACCCAAAATTCCTAAGGTATTATGACAGAACAATGGGCAAAGATCATGACATGGTAGTTGTAATTCAAATGAATATATTTTCCAATTGATCAACAGGAATATCAACTCATGAATATTAGATAAATGAGTGAACAAAACAATTCATAATTTAATGCACCTCTAAGTATTTATAAAAAAGAATTGGAAACTTGATCTTATAGACATAGTTGTACTCTGCAAGCACATATTCATTGCAACATTATTCACAATAGCTAAGAGATAGAAGCAACCTAAATGCACATAGATAAAAGGATAAAGAAAACATAGTGCAAAAATATAATGCAATGTTGTTCAGCCTTAAAAAATATAGCAAAGTGTCATATGCTACAACATGGATGAATCTTGGGGACATTATGCTACATGAAATAAGCCAGTCACAGAAGGACAAATACTGCATAGTTCCACTCATAGGAAACTTCAAAAGTAGTCAAATTCATAGAAGCAGAAAGTAAAATAGTAGTTGCAAGAGGCTGGGGGAAGGAAGATGAACTGTGTAAAGGGTATAGAGGCTCGGTAATATGAGATGAAATATGAGGTTCAGCAATATGAGATCTAGGGATCTGTGGTATAGGAATGCACATTTAATTAATAATACTGCAATGTACATTAAATTTTAACTCAGTAAGGTATATTTTATGCTAAATTTTTTTTACCAAAATAAAAATGCTAAATACATGTAATATGATTTCATGTACATTATTTGCAGGTACTTCTTGATAGGAGTTTCGATAGCTTTGAGGAAACAGAACAGTCCTTCAGTATGGATAAGCTTCATAGATTTTAGGATTTCAAGCAAGAAGGGAATATCTCAGGACAGGCTCCCCCAGAAAGGTGACTCTGAAGTCACCTTCAGCATTTGGAAAGCTTCCATGGGGAATATTTTGGGGATTAACACTCAGAGGAGAGCAAAATAAGCAGAAATAGGCAGAGGGAGGAGTGGGCTCTTTTGCTGCCACAACCAGACCTCCACCAACTGTAGTTGTCCCTGGGGGGCCTGCAGAGTTGGGCAGAACAGGGCTGATGGGTCTGGGCCTCCCTGCCCTTATCTCTACAAGTCACAGGGTGGCAGAAGATCCTGAAAAGGAGATGTGATGTTGAGAAAGATGGCTGTTTTTATTCAGTGGAGGGTAATCTCATGGAAGGTTGTGGGGAGCTGGAATTTGGGATTGGGGCAGGGAGACTCAGCATTGAAGAAGGAGATTATCAGCAGGAAGGAGAATCCATGAGCCAAACCAGAGGGTGTTAAAAGAAATGAACACTGAAACGACAGCCTAGTTAGAGGTTCAAAAGGGTTGTAGAAAGTGAGATAGGCAAGAGGGAGATGGACACATTCGAGGGAGGTAGTAACATTGCCCTTAAGAAGAAGGAAAGATGTGAATTAGAATCTAAAAGATGCTTCTGATTCTGAAAATAAATTTGCTCAAGAGATTTTATGTGGTGTGTGTCACAGTATTCTGAAATGTGATTATCAAAAAGTGATTCATCTGAATGTATTTTGATATATCACAAAACAATTTATTATTATTATTGAAGCAAATGTCATTTTATATGAAAATCTATTATGTTGGTATAAATTTACATTTGTAAAACTGCAACTGAATATTTTCTAATGTCATCATAATTATCAATCTTCCTCATGTATATTTTACTAGTATATCACAGGATCTTAATGAAAAAAATTTATTTACCTTCTAAACTCCTTTAGGAGGTCATGATGACAATTATATATCCTTCCTGCTCATACATAATACATGAATTCTACAGAAGTAGGTTATTGAAGTATTCCACTTATCTCCTGCATCACCTTTTCAGCTGATGTGTAGTGAGGACAAATTTAATATACAGATGTTTTCTTCCACTTTTATGCCCCAGTTGTAAATCTAGGTTGCGTATACATAAAAGGAATTTAATGGAGTTACTGAATTTCAAAATAAACAGTATACTAGATCTGGATTCTCGTCCTTTCTTTGTCATTAACTTTGTGTGGGACCTTGGTCAAGGAGTTTTATATCTCCCAGTCTCATTCATTATTTGTAATGTGCAGTTTTGGATAGCTTGATATATAATGACATCTTTGTAAGAAATTGAAACTGGGACAAAACAGCCTATTGAGCCCCTGCTTCATTGTTGAATATATCTTAAGTTTTCTGTCTATTCACATTTTTTTTCATTTAAAAATAAAGGAAAATGAATCCTATTCATTCTGGCTTAACATAGAATAGTTCTCCTTAGCTGCAGGAGATATGTGCCAAGATCTCCAGTGGTTGTCTACAGCTGTGGATAGTCAAGAATCAATATATATAGACTATGTTTTGTCCTGCATGCAGCTTTGCTACAGAATACCAGAGTCAATCTGTTCTTCATGTTTTATGTCTTGGTACCTCCTTTGCATCACTTCTCTTGGACTTGGGTGCAGTTGCTAAGTAAAATAAGGGTGACCTGAAAAAAAAGCATTCAGATATGGTGACATCGGCATGATCCTCAGGATGGCTAATTAGTGACTTAGGATTGGGTAGTACATGTTACAGAGCTGGGGACCTTCTGGAAAACTGAGGCAGTGCAAAGACCCCCTCTTCTCATCCCAGTTCTTGTAATCAATTCAGAAAGATTTCAGACGTGTCTTTCAGAATAACAGGCAGGAGTTTATTGAAGAGATAAGAAAAGACAAAGGAGACACTCTCAGGGAAGAAAGTGAGTCATCTCAGAGAAGAGAGGGACCATGTGCTTTTCCTGCACTCCAGTTTTATTGGGGCTCCCAGAGAAGTTTCCAGAGAGTCCTGCCCAGGTCACCCTATTGACTTTTGACTGACAGCAGGGTGATAGGCTTTCAAGTCCCCGTTGCCATGACAACCCTCTGTCACCTTGGCTCATGTTGACTGGTTCTAATTGGACTCTTAATCATGGTTACGAGGAATTATCCTTATTTTTCCTAATCTGGTCTGTGAAAAGGAACACAAATGTCTTTTCTTTCAAAATAACTTGGGTTCCTCTTGTTAGTGTTATTTCCTGCCTGCCTTTCCTTGCAGATAACTACCTGTTGGTAGTTTTCTGAGGAACGTGAGGAATCCTGTCCACTTAGGCCAGGCAGGGCTTCAGGTAAATTGCTTTTTAGCCAAGAAAACATGAGGGGGTCAGCACAGTGGGCCCAGTTTATATAATTATTCTCTTTATCTTGCTTTCTTACCATCCTCATCTGTCTGTCCCCTAAAACACAGAATGTGCACGCAAAACAAAGGGAGATTTGTGTCCTGGAAAGGAAAGGGTGAGATGCTGTGAGATTTCATCATGCTACTCAGAATGGTGAACAGTTAAAATTTCTGAATTATTTATTTTTAGAATTTTCCATTTAATATTTTCAGACAATGGTCGATCACAAGTAATTAAAGCCCAGAAAAACTATACCACAGAAAAAGGTGGACTACTGTACCCAAGTGGTTTTCATGTGCAACTAAATTTAAAGCATGACACATTCACTTCATTTCACAAATTTAATTCCATTTTAAAACTACAGAAGGATAATTATGAACACATATAAACATGCTGTATAATAATTTCATTAGCTTCCATAATTAATTAAAAAAATTCTAAAAACCTTCTATTGCCTCTTAAATCAAGAACAACTTAAAATCCTTTTCATGTTCCCCATCCTATCTCACAAGACAGCTCCCATGTTTGCATGGGGATAAGGGGTGAAGTTCAGATTCATGTATGAATTGTGTGTGTTCTCAGGATTCTTGTGGGTCTCTTGTCTAGCTGGTCACAGACACTACCACTGTTCTAGAAGTTGTACAGCATATCATGGTCTAAATTTCCTCCTCTGTTGAAATTTCTGGTGAAACTTCTTTTAAGTTTCCACTTTGTGTATGTAAACCCTATCCTGGAGCTATGACTTGAAGCTGTTTATTGATGGTCTTAGACACTACGTGGGCATCTCTTCCACAGTTCCCAAGAATAGAGAGTCTAGAGGACTCTTGTTTCCTATCTCTGCCTAGGATCTTTCTGGTTGTTTTTCAATTAATTTTTCCCCACTACATAAGTCTAAAAAAGGATGTCTGGTTCTCTGTGTATTCTTCCTCACTCTTTCTCCATCCCCTCCTAGAGCCTAGAAGATTTTGCATTTCCTTTTCCATCTGATGGACTACTAAAGCATGTGGTTCATCTTCTCAAAAACTAAAGAAAAGTTGCTGCATCCTGGGTAAAGGAGAAGGAAGAATGCTGGACTGGCCCTTTAAATCTAGTGCCAACGTAGAGCAAGTGGAGGGTGCTGCTTTGACCCACTTCCTGGTGATCCCTTGGGCTGCGGGGCTTGTGTGGTCCAGAGAGCCTTTTCCAGCAGGCCCTGCAGGGCGAGCAGCTTTGCCATTTGGACCTTTTGAAGCAGTAGAATCAATTTTGCTTGAACTTTCTGTAAGTGGATTGGATTGTTCTATGGCTCCTCTAGCAAATCCCAGTTGGAGATTGACCATGAGGCCTCAGGGGCAGCGTGTTTCAAACTGTGTGTTGTGACCCATTAGTGAGTTGTGAAATCCATTTAACAGGTCTTGAGCAGCATTTTAAAAATATGAAAGGGAAAAGAATACAATGAAAAATATCAGAGTACATAGCTTGAAGTAAGAGCAACACTTATTAGAACTCTTTTTTTATTATTATTCAGGATTTTCTGAAAGTCTTGTCCTGACTTACAAATTAAAATGCATTTCTTACAGAGCCCTGAGGCCACATATTTTGATCACCACTTCTCTAGGATATTTGAGCAAAGTTGTGCCTGCTTGGGTAAATAATCTGTATCCTTTTAGAAAACAGATCTTGGCTTGGTACTAGGAACTGGAAGAGAGATACCAGGTCCCATTGGTAATACCAAAGGGATGATACTTCTCAACTTGAACTGGGTGTCATCTGACTCACCAAATGATAAAGTAGAGCCTGGCTAGTATCATTATATCATTGAATGAAAGTGGCATTTGTGGAATCAGGCACAGACCAGTCCAAAGCACACAAGTAAGTAATGGGGATAGGTTGGTCCCACTCCCAGAATGCATCCTGCCGGATAAACTACCACCTGTCCCATGCCTATGTAGACTCACATGGAAGCTCTCTTTGATCCTTCACTGAAGAAAAAATGAATACATCCCAGTTTATGGGTGGTTTCTCCCAAAGTTCTAAAGTGACTGTGAGTAAAAACATAGCACTACAGCCCCAACCGCCGTGATTCTGAAGGCCAGTGGACAGAGTTTGCCACTGGGTTGTCATTTTTTGCCTAGAAAAAAAATTAACTGCACCAAGATGAGTCTTATTGCTTTGATCTGGCTGTTTGGTCTGGGATTTGATAATCAGGGACAAAGAAGTTTGGGGAAGATGACTGAGATGAGCCTAGAGCATGAGGTAATTTGTTTCAGGTGGATGCTCCCTTCTGAAGAGATGAGTCTTAACAATTCGGAGGAAGGATGACCTGTTCTGTGGACACTAGTCTGCCTCACTACCCAACACCCGCAACACTGGCTCAGTGGTGTTAGAAGCAGCCAGTGCTACCTGTAAGAATGTCTGGGTTTAACATTCCTCCTTATCAAGGCTTATCTGACCAATCTGCCTCCAGGATAAACCAAACCCGAGTCTTCATGGAAGACAGTAGTGGTTGCTTAATACCTAGGAAGTAAAGATCTGCCCTGTCTTCCTGCTTTTGCTTGTGTGTCACAGTATAATACGAATCTCAAGATTGTGGCAGCCATTTAGCCACCTGGAGAAGAGAGTCAAGTGAGTCACAGGAGAGTTAGGCCCAGAGCTCTGTCCTTTTTAGAGGACTGAATTAGCCAACCCTGATGTTTTGGTCAGCTTTATCAGTACTGTGACTTAAAGACCCAACCAGAATAATTAATTATAGAGGAGAAAAAATATATTTAAGGGCTCTCAGTTTCACAGGTCTCAGTTCATATACAGCCAGCTCCATCATGGCCGAAGAGTATGGCAGAGGGAAGCAATTCACATCATAATCAGTAAGCAGAGAGACAGAGACTCCACTAGCCAGGTACAAGTGTGTACTAAAGCCACGCCCACCAATGCCCACCTCCTCCAGCCACACCCCACCACTTCAGTTACCACTCAGTCAATCCCCTCAGGGATTAATTAATTCACTGATTAAGTCAAGGCGACCACCCATCATTTTTTTCTCCAGATCTTCTTGCACACCCAAACCATAATACCTGGATTGTTGTGACTTGAGAAGATAAATGTATGAACTCATTTTTTATTGAGAATACTAGTCTCCTGTGGTAATTATAACAAGCGATTATAAACTTGATGGCTTAAAGCATCCTGTGGTTATTCTTCTATAGTTCTGGAGGTCAGAATTAAAAAATCAGTTTCATAGGGTTGAAATCAAGGTGTGGGCAGAGTTGTGCTTCCTCCAGGTGCTGTAGGGGAGAATCTGAGTCCTTGCCTTTTCTAGATCCTAGAGCTACATTTCTTCCATCCCTGGGCTTATAGTCGCTTCCTCCACCTTCAAAGTCGACAGTTCAGTGTCTTTCAGTCTCTCTCTGCTTCATCACATTGCATTTGGTCCCTGTAGCCACATCTTCCTCTGTCTCCCCTTGATAATTATAGCTTGGTACCACTTGAATAATCCATCATAATGGATCATGTCAAAATCCTAAACTTGATTGCATCTTTGAAGTCTCTTTTTTTTTTCATTGTAAATTTACATTCACAGGTCCCAGAGGTTAGGGCCTGAATATCTTTGGAGCCAATACTAAGCCTACCGTATTGACAGCTCACTCTAGTGTGGACTTGTACAGGATTCCATGAGAAGTTTCTTAATCCTTTCCAAGGGCAGGCATCCAGCCATCCGCCCACTAGTATCCATCTATTATAGGTTCACAACCTCAACACCTTCACAGTAAAAACCAACTTTCAAACACATGAACATTTGAGGGACAGACACTTCCAAACCATATTCTTGCAAATGAAACCTTTCTAAATGAAACTCCCTCCAACAAGGAAACATACAAGTAGGGTGGTGGGGTACCAGCAATTGTTCAGGATCCAGGTTGATTACTTTGAACTTTTTCAATCATGGAAAGTAGTAAGTTGTTCTTCCTTGCTTATGATCTCATCTTTGAATTTTGATTTTCTACTCCTTCTCAACATGCAACAAATGCTTTCATCCTTCAACTTATTGGATATTGGAAAGCTTCATCATTTTACAGTACACAATATTGATTTTGATCAGATAACTCATTTTATAGTTAAAAAAAGAAAGGAAGGAACATAAGGGACTTATTAGGCTTATCATGCCTCCTGATAGTTATAAGTTTCTGCTCTTCCAGAATATAGAAAAACACTAGTGTGACCTAGTTACAGCCCAGCTGGTAGTTAGTATATTTGTTGCAGGACACAGTATGACCAGAAGCTGCTGATTCTCCCATTCCCAGAATGGATTAATTCTGAGAGCAGGAGGTAGAAGTGAATGTGGAAGTTGTCATATTTACACATGCATACAAAATGCCCTTTTTAATTTCTCAAATCTGAAATATTTTTGTTTAGGGACTTTAGGGACAAAGGTATATAAATATTTTCATTAGGGGACAAAAATGGCTTCAAATGGACCCTGGCCATCTCAGGCTTTTCAGCTACTAGATGAATACCCACCAAAAGAAAGAGGGAAAGAGAGAGAATAGAGAAAGAAGTTGTGAAGAGTGGAGCAGATGGTGCTGGAGGCACTGTTAGAGATTGTGCCTGGAACCCTGGATATGAGAACCTCATGAAATGACATAGTAAATGTATGTTGTCATCCCCATAAAGTAATTATCCAAATGGGACTTGGTGGGGGAGTGAACTGCTCACTTCCTTTGAACCTGGCAGGACCTCACCGTGGTCAGACAGAACACTGTGAACAGATGTCCAGTAAAATCCTGGGGATGCTCAAGAGGTCCTGATTCCTGAACATCCTCCAGCCTAGTATCCGCTTCTATCTTTCCTGAGCGTTTATCTTTTGAATTTATCATCCCAAATTTCCTACCAAAAAAAACCCCAAAAACCCTTTTCTGCACACAGTACAATATTACTGCAGGGCATGTTCTTATTGTTCAGTTCCCATGATATAAAAATCACTTCAACTTAAAAGCATTTTTCCTAAACTGTATTGAAAAGACTTCTGAAATAACATGTGGAAGTAAATTCTCCTCAAACCCACTAGTGTGGAACTATTTCATGCTAAGTCATTGAATATAAGACTTCTACACACCAGGTATAGTTCAGAGGATCTCAGCCTTTACAGGGACATGAATTGTTTTGACTATACTGCGAAGCCTGTGGCACCTTGCTCGGTACAATGTTAAGTTCACAAAACAAAACAAACAAGAAACCACCACCAACAGCAACCACCACAACAAAAATAGGATCACCAAAGAAACCAATAATATAGAAATGCTATCATTAAAAATAACAAGCATTCAAGTTTTTGAAATAGTAATACATGCATGTTTTTATTAATACACAAAATATTTTTTAGCAGCAGTCTGAGGTTGGTTGTAATTTTGGTTTAGTTTTAAGCATAAGTGATATTTTGCAACTGTAATTACTTACTAGAATAAGATGAAAGTATCAGCAATTCCATGATGACACAGCACAGTTGTTGTTGTGCTAATGTATTTTGTTAACAACATTTTTTTTATTAGTTGCTCAAGACAATACAAGGATCTTGACATATCATACATTTGAATCAAATAGGGTATGAATTCTCATTTTTCCATGTGTACAGATTGCAGGATCACATTGGTTATACATCCATGTGTATACATACAGCAATCCTAGTGTCAATTGTATTCTTGTAAGGGAAAGAAATGCTACTTATTCATATAAGGGCTGATGAAAACAAAAGTTTGTATTTTTTTTACACCCAGCTTTAAAGACCACTGAATTCTATATAGAAGTTTAGGGATGCTAGAATATTCTGAGAGGTATCTGCAGGAAGTTTTTCATACAGATACTACCATGAAAACAACTATTAAGGTTTTTGTATTTTAATATTATTGATTTGAGAGATAGCCTTCTTATATATATTTAAAGATATATAACTTATCCACTTATCTGCTTTGTTTCAACAAACTTTACTTTTCTGGATTTTGAAATTTTTCTGTTTCTGAAGTTCATCTTTCAATTATAGTAGTACAGTTCTCTTTTCTTTCTTTTGTTTAATTATTTCCAGTCTAAGAAAGATTTTTTTTCTTTTTTTCTTCTGCCGGGTAAAAAATGGCTCATACTGTTCATCTAGAGATTATACATTTAACTGAATTTTTGGTCCATAATACATGTGCCAGTCAAACATAAATATGAGCTTTAACTAGAGATCACTTTTTTTTATAATGATATTGTCTACTGGTTCTATCAGAGTCAAATTCATTCATGAAATTACATTATATATAAATTTTATTCTATAGCCTTTTGTAGAAAATTTGAGAATAATTTATGAGATTTCACAGTGACTCAAATCCATCATATATTATACATGACATCATGTCATGAACAAATCATATCTTATGCATGATAAATTTATCCTTCTAGTCCTCTGGAATTAACAACATGAAACCAAAGAGAAGGCACACATGAAACCTAACTAAACATAGAGATGCAGTGATTATATAGGGATCCTTAGAGGGATGTTCTGCTGGTAGGCTGAAGAGAGTGAAGTTGAATGAGAAAAGTTTTTGGCAGATATGAGATTGGCACTGTTGTTCAAACGAGACGGATGCAAGATGGTGGCAGGAGGAAGAAAGGTCTTTCTCATGAAATGGAGTTCAGTGGGAGGCTCAGATGGGCAGATGAAAGAGTGAGAAATGTGTACAGAGGAGGACTGACAAGGAATTAGGCTGGTATTGATGGGGTTTGGATAATAAAAGTGATAGATATTGGAAAAAAAGGATAAAGTGAGAAATCTGAGATTAAACAAATACAATGAGTTTCTAATACAATAAAAATTTTTATTTTATTCAATTATGTAAAAAAATAAGAAAGTGCTTATAGGCTTTTAAATAGCAAACATAAGAAAAATAAAACCCAAATTATTAATTGACTAAATATTCTGTAACCCTATGTTGGTAAAATTAGACTACAAGGATATAGACTATTTTCATTCAATGTATGTATTAAGATAAATAACATTTTATTTCTTTTAATCCTTTCATATACTAGGAAGTATTGCCACGTGCAATTGTTCCATATTCAATAAAGATAACATCAAAGTAAATAATGATATATTTGTTTATCTTATTTTTATAATTTTTAAAGCTGGCTTGTCAATAGAAAATATTTACTCAAATGGCTCTATGTGTATTTGGAATTTTTAGTCATCTGTCAATTTGGCTGTATTTCATTAGTGTTGGCTATTTCTTTATCTCAAACTTTTCTCATCAACAAAGTGTTCTTTGTAGACAGGTAAATGTGACTCTTCTAAGGAAGTGTGTATCATAACCTTAAAAGCTTTATTTCATGTCCAGAAGTTATCCAGTTGGTATTATACATTTTAATAAAATGTATGAAAGCCAATTTCTATAGTTTTGTACTATTTTCTTTTAGATGCATTAATTCCATTTTTATCAAGTCAGTAGCAGAAATAAAAATAGTGCTGAAGCACCTCTTAAGATCTATGTCGTGTATATACTCAAACTTCATATGTCTGTATTTTTGATCATTGCAATTGACACAAATTAACTTTATATATTTTTTATTTAGAATGGACATATTATGAAAGAATTACTTGTTCAACAGATAGCATAAAACAGTTTCATTAGTATCATTCCGGTTTGCCTCATGAATAGCATAACTGGTTTAAAAAATTCTGAAAAATTTCTCCCCTCACCTAATTATGCATTTAGTCAATGACCATGAAAGCTCCAGGGAGGCTCATTCTAACCCAGTAGGCAAACAGGCATTCATTCAAGATGGTATTGTACCAGTTTATTGAATGAAAACTTATTTTAAAATTGTTTTTTTAAATTAAAATGCACTTATATAGTTGTAATACTCTCATCTTAAAAATGCAGGTGGAACTAAAATGAAAAAGATTTTACATAGTGTTTGAGTACTAAGAAAAGAAAATTTAAACATAAGTAAAAAAATTTTACTTTTTCTAGTCAGATCCTTTAAATAAACAAGCAAATAATTTTAAAAAAATGGTGCCAACTGCCCTTCCATTTCTTCTTCCACCATATTCTTTTATAAAGAAAGGAAAAGCATCAATTTTTAAAGCAATACTATCTAGAGTGGTGATATAAATAGATATTTATCAGCAAAAATCATTAAAATTATAACCACTCTCTTTCTAAATTTAATCCTTAAAGAAAACAGAAAAATGGAAAGATGTAAAAATGTTTGCTGAGCTTTTAATCTTACAAACTGGATTTTATTTGATGCTTAAAGGAACTCCTTGTTGAATTTCCACAGTCAGGTTTGAATAGCTAACTTCCCACATCTCAGAGTGAGGGTTAATATTTCTAATTTCAGGAATAGTTTCTGTAAGATTTATCTTAAATTTTTCTAACACAGTTTAGTTCTATAAGAAACTTGGTTAACAGTATTATTCCACTTAAATATGAAGCCATCTTTTATGTCCATAAAGCTCCTTTTGAATGCAATTGGACCTGTGTGAGGGCAGACAATAAATGGGATATGGGGTAAAATGATAATCTGACCTTCTGCTTTTCCATTAAAAAATAAAATAAAATGCAGCATTTCTGGGCCTTGTGAAAATGATGTTGCTATGGTGACTGCCTTTATGAATCCCAATGAAACTGATGTTAGCAACGTGCTTCCAATTTTGACTGCCGGTGAGTTAAGGCTGCTTCTATATCCAGATCTTTGTACTCATTGTTGAATATGCATCTCCAAGGCACAGAGTGGCATGTAAATCTGTAGGAAGACATCTTTTCTGAAAAGAAAGTAGAAAATAAGGAGTTAAGGTATTGGCACTGTCCAGGAAAGACACACATTTATGCATTGTATGGTGAATATTCATAAAGATATCCTTCTTCACTTTTTCTGCACATTGGGGAAAAGAAGAAAGAACATAAGAAGTTAGAAAATTATTTTGGGGTGTTTCTAATAGCTTTCTTTATGGAAATCCTGCATAAGTAATATTTAAACATGTTAATTTGATCTTCAGTAACTTTCAAGAAACATAGAATACACAAAATAAGATTTTTTTTCAGTAAATTTTTTTTAAAATTTATGACAATAACAGATGTCCTTTTCTATGTTTCTGTATACAAACACCAACTTCTCTTTCCAAATGTTACTTCAATCCCAGTTGTACTATTCAGGAAGATGATGGCAAAACTCAAACCTACTCAAACCAAATCAAAAGGAAAACATGTTTCTTAAATGTAAAGATACTAATGGCCAAGCTGAGAAAAGGTAAAATAGCTTTCCTTAATTAGGAGTTTTAATATAGTTTTGTTGTACTTTAATTTGCAAAGTGTTAATTTCTGATGTAATGTCCCTTTTAAAGATGATGGTTTGATTAGTATCAAAATATCACTTGGAACTTTTCTCCTGAGCACCTCACATTATCTTGGATATATTTCATAGAATGGTGGCACATTATGGGAATAATTTACTTCCTTATGTATGCTTTTCCCAGACTAGGGGTCATTGGGGTCCTGGGGCCATGTTTTATATTCTTTTGTTCCCAGGATATATGTGCATAGTGCCTGGCAAAAGGAAGGCACTTAATCTTTGTTGACAAACATGAGAAACCTGCTAAAGATTTGGTGAATTCTTCCCACTCTATTTTTTAAAAGTCCTTTAAAAATGTCTGTTTCTAATGGTCAGTTGAGTGTATGCCTTAAACTTTAAGTTATTTCCTTATCTGTAGAATTAATTTGTATAACATGTGGGACCATACTAAGGACTGGACAAGTAGGTATTAATTGGGAAAGCATCTCACTTAAGTTTTACTTCAATAAGAAATTTAAAATAGTTTTTTAAAAAAATCATGCCAGGAGTACTGAAAATATCTCCCCTTTTTAAAAAATGTGGTATTGAATATGGTCTGAGAAGTGGATATCAGAGGACATATCGGTACTGCTTGTGTTCTGAGAAGTCAAAATGACTTCAGGAAATCCTTTATAAAAATGGGGGCAAATATATATAGTTTTAGATGAAACTTCACTAACTATAAGGTTATGGATTGATTAGCATTCCTCTTCTGCCGATTTAGAAGAGGACTCCTCTGCTTCTCTTTTCTGTTTTTGCTTCATCCACTTCTATGTGCTGTTTCTTCTCTGCAAGTGTGTCCCCAGAGTTCTGTTCGGACCCCTTTCTTTTTAAACTCTGAAATTTCTCTGTAGGTACTGTGTCCAAGATATGTTGATGATCTGAAAATCTGCTATCCGGATTCTCCCATGGCTCCTACAACTTCCCTCATCTTCTTTGCCCTGGTCTTTTCCAGTCTCTCTCTCTCTCTCTCTCTCTCTCTCTCTCTCTCTCTCTCTCTCTCTCTCTCTCTCTCTCCCTTCCTCCTTCCCTCCCCACCCCTTTCTGTCTCATCTCTACTCAGGATCTATGCATAGGAAACCATCATCCATCTGGATCATACCAGCATGAAACCCAAGAATCATTTTTATCTTTATCCTTCTCTCTTAACCTGTACAACCAAGTCCTTTGAAATTCAGCTCCTCAAACATTTCTGGAATCTTGCCCTTACTCACCATCCCTCTTCTTGAGACTCCCATTGTCCCTTGCCTGCACTTTTATAAAAGCTTCTTAATTGTTCTCCCATTTTCTAGACTTGACCTTTTTGATCCATCTACCAACCAGAAAAAAAGCTATCCAAAATAAATCTGACCTTTAAAAATAATCCATCTAAGGATGCTCATTTTCTGCCCATTTATATAAGGTCCCTATCCCTGGGCCCTTGCTCCTCTCAAGAGCTGCTTTTTCTTAATCCGGGCTTGACATTTTACTCCTTGCAGTTGTTATCCAACTAAAGAATTTATATTCTGGGACACGTATGCTTTGTCTGTTCTCTCTGCCTGCAAGGTCCTTTTCAATTAAAAAAAAATAGATCTGATCTGTTTTAATTCATCTTTCAGTTCTCAAGTTAGCTATTACCTTCCTTCTGAAATCTTCCATTTATCATTTTTGGATTTAGTTTTCCTACTCTTGGGAAATCCTATAGCTTATTATTAATTCTATTACATTGCAGTTATGTCTGTGTGTTTCTTTTCAGCTGGACATTGAACTTCTTGAGGACCCAAACAATTTCTTATTCACCATTCATATCTACTGCCTAAGACATAAAGTTAAGTAATTGTTATTAAACTAAACAGGGTTTAAGAAAAGGAAAAAAAATGTTTACTAATTATTATCATGAATTAGTTCTTTGTGCAAGCACTGATAAAAAGACTTCCATATTTTTGGTGTGTAATACCGCTTGCCACTCTGCTAGATGCTGCACACGGATGATAAACTTCTATGCCACCCATGAACCCAGGAAAGATCATCATCTTTCTACCATTATAGAGCTGAGGGGGATAAAAGTGGATGATATTATATACCTAACAAGGGAGAGTTTGGAATTATTCTTGGATAAAATAGAGGTAAAATCTTGCTATCACAACTTAAAATAGGGTAAGGAAATTGTGTGTTTAAGTTTTAAAATAAAGTAGACAACTTCTAGGAGAGGGGCGTGTGTGTGTGTGTGTGTGTGTGTGTGTGTGTGTGTGTGTTGTCATAGTGGTTCTTCTTCCTTTATTTACCTAAGTTCAAAAATGAAAATGCATTGCCCTTGCTTCAAAGGTGAACTCTCAAGTACCTCATAATGTGTAAAAGAATGTTCGACAGGAATCATACAAAATACCAAGTTATATTAGCATGTGCTTCCATGGTCAAGAAAATAACTTCTACATGACTATTTATGCTCCTGTGGAAGTTTGCTGTAATGGTCTTGGAAAAAGGAACTTTTATGCTTATTAAAGTTCCAGACTAAAAATATCTCTGGCACTTTGGGAACTTGGAAACCTTAGGAAAGAAGAGACTGCACCAATTATTCTGCTCATTCAGTCTTAAATAAATATTTTAATTTCTTAATGTCTATTAGTAGGATGAAGTATGATAGAAAAAAATAGTCATTATTTTATATGCTACACTTTTGAAAAACATTTTGAAAAGCATCATGGACTTACCTACTGAAATTACAGACTTTTACTGTAATGCATTTTTTAAAAATAAATTTTGTATTTACAGCCTACACAATTGTGCTACTACACATAACATCATGCAGAAACATTACAGAAAAAACAGAAATGCTAATGACATGGAAGTAATTCAGGTCAATGTTAAAATATTAGCCATAAGCATTCAACCATGTACTGAATTTTGTTAATCTTCTATGCTTGCAGACCTCAATTTTTCACTTCAAAATAAAATTGAAAAGTAGAATGTAGGCATGTGAAATTTTTCTTTCTGCCTCAGTCACAAGGTAAGTTACTAGTCGAATAAAGTTTGCTAATGCTGCCCATTTGGTCCCTCTATATTCTATAGTGGTGGCTTAGAATCAAAATTCTTTATCTCATGAAACTCTAACTTTGGAAAGGTCACTATTAACTTTTTGAGAATGGAAATGCATTTTGTCAATGCCGCAGTCTGGCTGGGCACCAAATAACTGAGCCACCACAAAAGCCTTGTAGATTCAAACAGCAACTCTTTATTCCTGAACTCTCACCCACACTCTACACGCACGTTCTGGGAAAAATACACTGCCTCTACCCAGCTCCTGCTCCGTGCACCAATTCTCTCAGAACTCCGAGAGAACTCAACCAAATACTCTCAGAATCCGGAGAGAACTCAAAGGGAACTCAAGGAGCGGGCGCCTGAGGCAGCAGGATACGCCCTATTCCCAGCAGGATCCACCCTAAACCTGGAGCCACCCTAATCCAGCAGGATCCACCCTAAACCTGGAGCCACCCTAATCCCTGAGCAGGGTCACCTTACAAACCAAAACTCTCAAACATTCATGCAATGTCACTGCAAATGTCCCAGGTCCAAGGCAAGCTCATTTCCACAATGGAGAGTCCTTCCTCTAAGCAACATTGGGTAGGCTGACAAGGAAATTGCCATGCGTCATTCCTACTTGGCTATGGCTCTCGCAAGTTACTAGTCAAATAAAGTTGGCTAGTGCTACCCATTTGGTCCCTCTATATTCTATAGTGGTGGCATAGAATCAAAATTCTTTATCTCATGAAACTCTAACTTTGGAAAGGTCACTATTAACTTTTTGAGAATGGAAATACATTTTGTCAATTATCCATGTTGATATGTAAAGTTTTAGTTCATTTTTTCTGCTGCTTTTTTATATTACTTTGTTCTTTGAACATATTCCAATTTCTTTATTCATTTCTCTACTCATAAAATATCAATTTTTATTTGCTTTTGTCTGCTGGATAAAAGTATGAAATGAACAATCTTGTAATCTTGTATGTGTTACAGTTCTTCTAGAAGTAGAATAGTTTGATCATAAGGTAAGGAATACTCATGTCAATAATACAAGATATTGTTAAATTGTTTTTTATATTATCTAAAACTATTGGCACTCCCATCAATGGTGTATAAGAATTGTGCCACAGTTTTTTTTTTAAGGTAATGGACAGATATTTTTATTCTAAATTTGGCTTATCTAATCAGGTTAAATATTATCATTGTACTCAAATAAGTATTTCTTATTTGAATTAGGATTTAAATAAGAATTCTTAAATTCTTATAGTAATTGAATTGAAATAAGTATTTCTTACATGAAGTAGATCATATTTTCACATTTTATGATTATACTATTTAGAATTTGTTTTCAAATCCACTACCTGTACTTCTATTGGATTGTTTTTATGGTTCCTATTCTATATTCAAACATTTTTATCAATTAAATGCACTGCAGAGATCATATTTACGCCCAGTGTTTGCAGTTTAACTTTTTAATGATACCATTTGATATACTGAAATTCTCAGTTTTGATGCAGTCTAACCTATCCCTTTATGGTTTATAATTTGTTATTTCCTTTTGAAATAAAAACCTACCCATACCTTGCTTTAAGTATGCATTTTTTATATTTTCTGTTAAAATGTTTCATATCTTCTTGTATCACTTTATGTCTTAACAAATTTGAAGGGGTGGGTGTGTGTGTGTGTGTGTGTGTGTGTGTGTGTGTGCGCGCGCACACACAGAGTCTTATGGACTCTCATGCATTTGAAAAGTTTCAGAGATTTTTTTTTTCCCCATTGGAACAATCAATTTTCCTGGCATCATTACTGATGGGTTCCATCATTTCCTCCTTATTTTTACATTTAACATTACTTCTAGTTTATATCAAGTTACAACGTTTATTTTGTTTTTTAAAGTTATCTCTATTTTGTGAAATTTGTTTATTTATTTATTCTTTTGTCAGCATTGTATTGTATTTATTATAAACTTTCATCATGAACCTTGATATGCATTTGTAACAGCCCCTCCACTAGTCAAGATTACAATTTTTTCCAAATGCCTTTAATATATATGACCCTTTCTTCTCCTGAATGTATTTTTTAAATCAATTGATTAACCTCATCTAAAATCCTATTTGAATTTTTTAGTAATTGTATTCATTTTATTCACAATTGAATTGACATCTTCATGATATTCATCTTATTCATGACTGCATGTTTTCATTTGATTTATAAAGTTCTAAAAATGTTTTAAATAAAGTTTTATAGTATTTTCCTTGAAGTTCTTCTATACATAGTTTTGTAGATTTTTGTATAATTAATCCTAGAAGCTTTATCTTATTTATTGTAATTATTAAAACATTATTCTTTTAAATAAAATTTTCTATGAATTAACATTTATTAGAAAAACACATAATTTTTATGTTAGATTCTTATTTTCAGAAAACTCATTGATTCTTACTTCTAATAATTTTTCTGTTTATCTTAGATTTTCTATGTACATAATCTTATTATTCTTGAGGTTGATTTCCTCACATCTAATCCTCATTTCTTCATCTTGTCTTACTGCTCTAGCTAACAATGATAGAATATAATCTATAAACAATAGACTGTTGTAAGTGTTCAATAATATTGGACAATTTTATTTTTCTAAGATATTGCAATTCATTTGTTTTCAAATACATTGAGCAGAGAACATTGGAAAAATGGTAGAATAGCAGGATCCTGATTTTTTTCTTCTCTCACAGATGCAACTGTTTATTTGCACATAAACAGCTATGTACAAATCAATTTCCTCTGAGAGAAATCCAGAAACTAATTAAGACTTCTGCATACTATGCAACTGAGAAAATATCAAAATGGATAAAAAAGCTGTGACACATTCACACCATAAACCTCACCCCAACACAGCACCTTACAAGGTTGGGGTTGAGGTTACCTTCAAAGCTTAACCACTCTCTGAACAGTTAAGAGTTTGGACCACATTTGTAGCATCCAAAATTTCTCAGTTTCCTTTTTGAGAGTCTGGTTCCTAAACCATCTAACTTGGGGAACTGATATGGCTTGGCAGTGGTGAGAACCCTGGAATCACAAAATCAAGAAGTGATTTTTATCAGCAAACAAACAAACAAGCAAACAAAAAAACAGGCTCCCAGTTTCTCACTGGAAATGGTTTGATTGTATAACTAACATATGGACTTTCTTGATTTGTGCCATGGGTTGAGAGTTTAATTAGTTTGCATCTGAAAGCTGATGGACTTGGTAATTTTCCTGACAGAGGATTTTTAGGAGAAGGAACAGAATGAATGGAATGATTGTTTCAAGGTACTGAAAGCATAAAAAAACTGCCAACCAAAAATAATATACCCAGCAAAGTTATCCTTCAAAAAATGGAAGGACATCCTCAGACAAACAAAAGTTGGGGGAATTTATCTCCATTAGACCTGACTTATGAGAAATGCTAAAGGGAGTATTTCTAGTTAAATGAAAAGACACAAAAGAACAAGAAACAGCATAAGAAAGTAGGAAACTCAAAAATAAAAGGAAATACATAGACTAATATTTGCAATAAAGAATCTTATAATGCTATAAAACATTGACAATGATTCACTTTTGCTTATACTACAAAAGACAAAAGTATTTTACAAACCATAACTAGATTTTGTTAAAACATGAATAATGCAAAATGATAAAGCAAATAATGTGGGTTGGAAAAATGGTAAAACTAGAGCTTTTATATGTGAGTGAAGTTGTTATTAAAGTGGACAATAATAAAAGGTAGTTTAACTATAATACAAGACTACACTAAAAGTTAGTTTATATAACCACAAAGAAAATACCTGTAGAAGTTACTGAAAGTAGAAAGGAATAAAAACTCTTTTAAAAAACAACTACACAGAAAACATCAAAGAAAAAGAGGGGCAAATGAACTATATAACAAATTGAAAATAGTATCCTTCTCTATAAGTAATTATTTTAAATGCAAATAAATTAAACTTCCCAATAAAAAAGACACAGAATTACTGAATGGATTAACAGACTCAAGATCCCATTGTAGGCAGTCTACTGAAAAAGCCACTTTAGATCTAAGAACACATATAGCATGAAAGAAAAGGGTTAAAAAAGACGTTCCATGCAAACAGCAACCCAAAGACAGCAGGAATAGCTATACTCACATAAAACAAGGTCTGCTATAAGTTAAAATCTGTCTCTAGAGGCAAATAAGGTTTGCCTCTTATTGCATAGTAATAAAATGGTCAGTTCAACTGGAATACTTAACAATTTAAAAAATCAGTATATATATTTAAATGATATTTATTATATTTATACATGCATATATATATATATCTAAAAATAGTACACTTAAATATATGAGACAAATATTGCTTAATATGAAAGAAGAAGTTGATAACAATACAACAATAGCATGACACTTTGATAACCCTACTTTTAACAATGGGTAGAACTTCTAGTCAGAAAATCAATAAATAATGAACTTACATAATACTACAGACTGAATGGATCTAACAGACATACATCAAACATTCCACAAAACTATAAAGGAATACATATTCTTCTCCAGGGCACATGTAACTCTTTCCACTATAGATCAAATGTTAAGGTCAGAAAACAAATATTAACAAAATTAAGACAATTGAAATCATACTAAGTATCATTTCTGAGAACAATGGAACAAAACTAGAAGTGAAAAATAGCGTGAAAATGGGAAATTCACAAATATGTGGAAACCAAATGGCACACTTTTGAACAATAATTAGATCAAATAAGACATCAAATAAAAACTTTAAAAATACCTCAAGAAAAAGAGAAATTTAAAAAAAAACAAGTTGTAAGAATTCATGGGATTATTCTTTGACAAATACATACATTTAATTTTTAAAAGTCTCTTTGCTTTCCCAGGCCTTGTGAGGTTATCAGGTTTTGTCTTCCACATGCTTCCAACAGGATCTACTGCCTTAGCACAAGCCCAAAGTAATAGGGTTGAAACCTCCAAAATTATGAGTCAAAATGAAAACTTTCTCCTTTCAAATGTATTTATGTCAGATATTTATTATAGCAATGTAAAACTGATTAACCCAGAAAATTGGTACTGAGAATTAGGGTCATTGCTCTGACTATATCTGATGATATGGTTCAAAAGTCTTTGGGAATGGTTTGCATGAGGTATTTGGAAAAGTTGGGAGAAGTGGGCTAGAGAAATATAAAATTCTATAAGTAGGGCTTAATGGACAAGTCTAGTTGTGTTTCAGAAAACCAGAATGCTGATAGAAATATGGACAGTGCAGGTTATGCTCATGAGGTTTCAAATGGGAATAAGGACTGTTCAGAATTAGGCTAGAGGGCCATAAGTATAATATTCTGGCAAAGAACTTTACATTTTGTCCATTCCCTGAGACATTATGGGTGATAGTGTTAAAAAAAATGACAGACGTGTCTCAGCCATTGTGAGGGAAGCAGTTTTTCTCTTGCACATGCTTCCACCAGGATAGCCATGTGCTGCTGCCACATCTTTGGAGCACATATGCCACTCTGCACCCTGGATGCTGGATATGGAGCTATAGACCCAATGCTTGCCCTATTGAGTTTGGGTTTAGCTTTGGTCTCTTTCCTCCTTGATACATTCCTATTCCTTCCTTTTTGAATGGGAATGTTTACCCTGTGCCATTATATGTTGGAAGGATGTAACTTTTTAAAATTTATTTTATTTAAATATTATTTTCATTTTAATAGGGTCTCACAATTTAAAAAGTTTGCCTTGAATTTTAGAGGAGACTTTGGACCTAAACTTTTTTAATCATACTAAAACTGTTAAGACTCTGGGGATTCTTGGAGATGGGCTGAATATACTTTTCAATGTGCAATGGATTTGAGTCTTTGGGGGACAGGGGAAGAATATTATGGTTTAGATCTTAGAAGACATGAAAAGTCCATATGCCAAAGTCTTAAATGCCAGCCTGTGGTACTACTGGAAGATGGTAGAACCTTTAGGAGGTGGAACCTAGAAAAAGAACTTAGGTAATTTGGGGGTAAAATGGTTTGAAGATGAGGTGTTTCTCAAAAGCCCCTGCTAATGTGGGAATACTCAGAGGTGAAATGATAGGATTATGACAGCTATAAGCTAATCCAGTCCGTCCTAGTTTGGACTAACTAGGGGTAACTATAGGCAGGTGGGGCAAGGCTGGAGGACCTGAGGTGGGTCACTGGAGACATTCCCGGAATGGATTAATCTTCCCTGTGGCTCTTTCTCTTCCCTTTGGGCCTCATGACCACTGGGAATGGATAGTGCCCCTTTCTAGACTTTTCCTCCATGATAGTCTGCCACACTCAGGGCCCAGTGCAGTGAAGTCAGCCTACCATGGGCTAACTTTCTGAAACCATGAGCCAAGATAAACTTTTCCTTCTCTCTATTATTCTTGCTGGATATTTTCATCACAGTGATGAAAAAAATGAATAACATGGGGGGCATGGCCTTGAAGGTGATATGGGGACCCCAGCCCCTTTTCATCTCTCTCTTGGCTTCCTGGCTGCCATAAGGAAAACACATTTCCTCTACTACCCACTCCCACCATGATGGACTACTTCATTCTTGCCAGAGTCCCAAAGCAGCAGGGCCAAGTGGCCATGGATTGCAAACTTCAAAACTGGGAGCCAGAATGAACTTTTTTCTCATTTTAAGTTGATTTATCTCAGGTATTTGGTACAGTGACAAAAAAAAAAAAAGTGCAGACGTGATGCATTGTTCTCTATAATTATGTACTATTAGAAGTGCTGGGTTAAATTCTTATTTAAATTTTTTGGTTTCTATTCATGAAGGATATTGGTCTTCAGTTATCTTTTATTTGCCTGATGTTGGTATTAGAGTAATGCTAGCTTCATAAAATGAATAGGGAAGTGTGCTTCCTCTTCAGTTTTCTGGAGAGTTTGTGCAGAATTGGTATTGTCTCTTCATTAAATGTTTGATAAAATTCACCACTGAAGCCATCCAGGACTGGAATTTGATTCTAGGAAGGTTTTAACTCAAAAATTTGATTTCTCTATTGGGTTTAAGGATATTCATATTATCCATTTTTATGAGTTTTTATAGCTTTGCCTTTTAAGAAAATATTCCATCTCATTTTAGTCACCTATTTTACTGGCATATCATTCACAATATTTCCTGATTATCATTTTATCTGTAGAATTTGTCGTAATGTCACATCTCTTTCCTTGTATTGGTAATTCGTGTCTTCCACTCTTTTTCCTTGCTGAGTCTGCATAGAGATTTGTCAATTTTATTGATATTCTCAAAGAATCAGTATTTGGTTTCATTAATTTTTATTCTACTTTTCTGGGTTCTATTTCATTTATTTCTAATCTAATCTTTATTATTTTCTTTTTTCTATTAACTTTAAACTTAATTTTCTCTTCTTTTTCTAGGTAGAAGCTGAGGTCCTCATTTTGAGATCTTCTCTCACTTTTATTCATTTCTAATGCCAAGTATCCAGCACTCTAAATTTGTTTAAAATTCTGCTTTAGTGGCAATTACATAACTTGTGATTTGTTGTATTGTAGTTTTTGTTTGGTTCAAAACACTTTCTGATTTACCTTTTATTTATTTATTTTTGACCTGTAGATTATTTATGATTGTGTTGTAGAGCTTTTCTGCTGATGAATTCTAATTTTCCATTCTATAATAACAATTCTTTCATGGCGTAGAGACATACTTTATATGACTTGAATCCTTTTTAAATTTTTGAGACTGTTTTATGACTCTGAATATGATATATCTGACTAACAGGGCTGTGCACATTTGACAACAATGGATTTATAGAAGAGTATAAAATTTCCAATATAATTGTGGGTCTATTTGCAGTTGTAACACTCAGCTTCTTGTTGTGAAGCTCTACAATTGTTTGTGTGCCTATCATTGTTATTTTATCATGATAAATTAACCACTTTATCATCATGAAATAATCTTCATTTATGGTACTGCTTTTTTTGTTTTGTTTTGTTTTGTTTTAATTTGAAAACTACTTCAGGTATCTTTTGATTATGGTAGCTTGTTATACCTTTTTTCCATCTTTTTTCTTTGAACCCATGTGTACTTTTAGATCGAGTGTGTTTCTTATAAGCAGTATCCATATATTTGGATCTTGTTTTTTTTTTTTAAATCTAATCTGACAGCGCCTGCTTTTTTAATAAGCATGTTCACATCATTAATGTTTGATGGTTATTGATATAATTAGATTTAAAGTACTAACTTTGCATTCATTTTCTGTTTGTTCCATCTTATTCATATTTCCCCCTTTCTGCCTATTTTTTGATCAACCGAATATTGTTATGATTCTATCTGTTCCTTTTGTCATCTTATTAGCTCTAACTCTTTGTTTTGTTGCATTAGTACTTACTTTCAGGGTTTTTCAATTACACTTGAAACTCACCATAATCTCCTTCCAAGTAGTATCATACCACTTCATATAAAGTATAAGAACTTTGCAATGGTGTCCTTATATTTCCTCAGTCCTTGCTTCTATGTTATTATTTTGATATATTTATTCATAAATACATTATAAATCACATAGTACTTTTTATTATGATTGCAGTCTCCACATTTAGTTTTAGCGCTCTGTGTTTTACTCTAGACTGAAGTTGTTACTTGTATTTTTCAAGTCTCATATATGTTCCTGACATTCTTGTCTGCTTAATATAGCAACCATTGAAAAAGAATATCTCCCAATATGATAGATTTGTTTAGCTTTTCCCTGTAGTTTTGTGATTATTTCCTGCTTTTTTTTTTCTTTGAGGCTGTTATTTCATACATGCATGTACCTTCCATCTTTACATGTTATTCCAAACATAGAAGTTAGAATTTTTGCTGTTATTGTTTGGCAACAGAATTAAACTTGTTATTACTGTGTTGGGACTCCCTTTATCTATGGTTATGTTCTTGTTTCTTTTTGCCTCAATGCTTATTTTGTTATTAAAGTAGTGGAAAGAAAACCAACTTTTGAAGAAGGGACCTTTTTGAAATAGTTTCTAATTTCAAATTATATGAGCAAGAATGCAAACAGGGGCTAAGTTCAATCTTTTATAAAAACCTGCTTCCACAGGAATTACCCCATTCCTTCTAGGCCAGGCCTATTCCTATGAGATTGTTTTTAATCCAACCATGAAAGTGATGTCCCAAGACTTAATTACTTTCCACTAGGCCTTACATCTTAAAGGTTCCAGCACTTTAACACTAACAATTGATGGACCAAGCCTCCAACAATTAACCTTGGTGAGGAAGTATAGCATTATAAAAAATGACCTACATATTCAATGGAGCCCCTAACAAAATTCCAATGACATTTTTCAAAGAAATAGAAAAAACTTCTAAATTTATTATGGAAATATAAAAGACCCAACATAGACAAAATAATTCTGAGAATGAAGAACAAAGCTACAGGCATCATAGTTCCTCATTTCAAATTATATTACAAAACTTAATACTCAAAACAGTATGATACGGGCATAAAACAGACATAGAAATAAATGTCCCTTCCGTCAACAGTTCTGGGAAAACTGGATATCTACATGCAATATATATATATATCTACATGCAATATATATATATAGGATCCTTATTCTACACCACACACAAAATCAGATCAAGGTGTGTTAAAGATCTGTACATAAGGTCAGAACCCATGAAACTCTTAGAAGAAAACAGAAAGGAAAATCTCCTTGATGTTGGCTTTGACAATGATCTTTTGGGCATCGAATCAAATGCTCAGGAAACAAAAACAAAAATATTTGTGATATTACATTAAACTAGAAAACTTTTGCACAAAGGAAACAATTACGAAAACAAAAAGCTGCATATAAATTGTGAGAAAATATTTGCAACCCATCTATTTGATAAGGGGTTAATTTAATATGGCAAAAATACACAAGAAATTCATGTAACTCAGTGATGAGTAAGAAGAACACATAGGTCTCCTGAAGAGACCTTTTTCCAAAGAAGATATACATACCAATGGCTAATAGCAGTATGAAAAGGTGTTCAATAATACTATAATGAGATGTCATTTCATACTATTAGGATAGTAATTATCAGAAAGATAGCAACTATGTCAAGGATGAGAAGGAAAATGAACCCTTGTACACTGTAGATTGGTACAGTCATTATGGAAAACAGTATGGAGTCTCTCCAAAAATTTAAAAAACAAAAACAAAAACAAAAAAAACATTAACAACCATATCATAAAACAGTATATACAAAGGAAATGAAATCAGCATGTCAAAGATTTATCAGCACTCCTATATTTATTACTGCCTTATTCACAAAACCAATGTATGGAAGCAAGCCAAATGTTTGATGATGAATGAATAGATAAAGAAATTGAGATTCCATTATTCACAATAGCACAGATAAGACATTCTGCTAAGTGAAATAAACCAGGCAGAGAAAGACTAATGATATTGCATGATCTTACTTACACACGGAGTCTAAAATGTTGACATCATAGAGACAGTGAATATAACTGTGATTCCCAGGGGCAAGGAGGGTTGGGGAAAGGCAAATATTGGTCAAAGGTGTTTATTTATTTATTTATTTATTTATTTATTTATTTTTGTACTGAGAATTGAACTCAGGGGCACTCAACCACTGAGTCACATCCCCAGCTCTATTTTGTATTTTATTTAGACACAGGGTCTCACTGAATTGTTTAGTGCCTCACTTTTGCTGAGGCTGGCTTTGAACTCATGGTCCTCCTGCCTCAGCCTCTCAAGCCACTGGGATTATAGGCTTGTGCCACTGTGCCTGGCTTTATGTCTAGAGATTTCACGCACAGCATGAGAACTATATTTGACATTATGTCAAATACTAGAAATTTTCTAAGAAGTATATTTCAGGTGCTGTTAACACATACAGAAACAAAGTAACTCTATGAGATGAATATGTTAAGTTGGTTAACTATAGTAATTATTTCACTATGTATATTCATAAAATGTCATGTTGTACAATATTCACATATATAAAAAATAAATTAGTTTTCAAATTTATGGGTATAATGTTATTCTATGTATTGGCTCAATGAAGTTTATCCCTTCCTTTACCTATTTTTATGGTGTAAAACTCATATTTCCAATTTGGGGAAGTAAGTGTTAAAATTGTAACATATATTTAGCTTAAAAATGTCAAATTTATTATCATCTTTACCTTTTTACTCAACAATTCAAGCACCTATATTGTACTTTAACATGAAAAGCATTCTCCCTTTAGTGAAGCTACTTTCTCTCTTTATTATATTGCCATTTTCATCTCTAATTTTTGTGACCTTCGTCTTTGAAGTCAAACTATACAAAGTGGTGGTGGTGGTATTATATTCTAGTTGTATTCAGATTGGGCCTAAGACAAATGCAATAAACACACACATTAAATATAAAAACATAAACTCACATAAACCTTTTTTAAAAAAGCAAATTAAACTCACATAAACTGAAGAAAATACAAGTTATTGATATTGAGATCGGAAGGAAACAATAGATAAAATAGGGAAAATAAATCACTTGTTAAAAATCTAATATCCACAGTAAGAAAATAACAAGATTATGTATTTTTATGATGATTATCTCCTAGCTTGCAGGAGTAGGAGATCCTTATAAATAACTCTCCCAGACAAAGAGAAAAAGGAAGGCTGCCTAATTCCTTCATGTAATTAGCATGACCTTGGTTTCTTCTTTTCCTAGAATCTACATTTTAAATAACTATTGATCTGCTTCTATGTACATTAATTTGAAGATGGTTTCTATAAAGAATAGATTTATAAATTTGATGACTTCAAAATTTTAACAAGATAAAAAAATATTTAAAAGCATACATGAAAGCAGCAAAATAGAGAAATTCTTTGCATCAGAGAAATGGTGAAATTTATTAACTCACTAGAATTCCTAGAAATAACTACTAAAAAGTCAATTCCTTCATAAATTCTAGAAGAATATAATCAAGCAGAACAAGAAAGAGACTTACAATGCCCATTATAATAATAAAGATGATCAACTCACAATTTTTTAAAGTGGACATTTTAAAATGATTTACCATTCCTTAGCTATTAGAGTGGAAAGATTAAAGTGGTTTATGTTTCCCAGTGTTGTCAAGGAGGAGGGAACGAAGTGGGCATAAAATGGTTGAGCCTTTTTGTAACACAATTCTTCAATATCTTTCAGCATATTTGATTATGGTATTTGATTCAATTTTTTTTATTTATAGAAAATTAATTTTTTGTATTAGTGGAGACTGAAACCAGGACTGTTTTACCAATCATCTATATCCCCCAGCCCTTTTTATTTTTATTTTAAGACAAGGTATCCCTAAATACTGAGGATGGCCTCAGTCTCCCCAATTACTGGGATTACAAACATGTGCCACCACAACTGACCAGAAAATGAAGGCAAATGCATACAAAATATTCATCAATCATTAAATAAAATATTTACAAATGAAGTATTTGAAAAGGGAACACTTACTATCAAGGACTAAGTTGTTTCCCACTAATAGGGAACAAATAAATACTTTATGGTATAGCATACTAATCAAATAAAGATAATCATAAAACAGAATGAGATAAATCATAAGTGATTTTGCAAAAACATTATTGGAAAATACAAATCTACTTTTAATCTCTCCCTATAACACACTGGTATATTTTGTTTAAGGGAGTAAAAATATACACTCAAGTGTAAAGAGTAGTTCTTACTCAGACATGGAGTAAGGAATATAGGCAAAGAGTCACTTCATCACACTTTTTAACATAGCTCTACATTTTGATTTTTGTGGATAGAATAAATGACTTCTCTAATTACAAGTTTTAAAACTGTAGCTGTGTGAAGGATTAAGGGGAATCATGAGCGGATTACTAAATCTGTTCTGAGCATCAGTTGTAGGAGATCAGACTAGTTTTCTGGGTGCTGGAGAAAGATCTAAAGTTTTTTGAGGAAGAGAGTGATTTGCTCAGCTTTGTGTTGTTACTGTTCAGAGAGACAGATGCTGCTCTGGGAGCATCAGAGTTGTGGAGATGGGCTAGGAGATTTTTAAACAGTACAGGGGGAAATGAAAGATGTATCTAAACTAGGTGACAACTTTGGGAATAGACATCATGGAAGGAATGCAGGAAGGTGTGGAGAGTATGGTTGTTAAGAAGAGACCACTGGTTGAATGACACTTGAGCCACCCAAGTGCTTTAGAAATGGACCCAGTGAAACCAGAGAAAGTCAGAAAAACTTCCATGAGATTTATTTTTGCTGTCTATAATACAGGGCTTTTAAGAAGGTTTTATTTGTGTATTTTTCCTTTTTTTAAAAAAAATAATAACTGTTGATAGACCTTTGTTTTACTTATTTATTTATATGTGGTGCTGAGAATCAAACCTAGTGCCTCACATATGCTTAAGCAAGTGTTCAACCACTGAGCTACAACCCCAGGCCTTGTGTATTTTTCTTTAATCATAAGAACTCAGTAAGCATGACTCATATTTTTCTTTTCATAAATGCGTTTTCTCTTGATATCTACTTTCAGAAGATGTCTATCTTTTAGGAATTGTTACCAGAGCAATATGAGGGTTTTGTAGAACTTTTAATATCATGAAATAGAAGCAAGGGATAAGAATGCTTTTTCATTTTATCTGAGGTTGATAGGGTTGAAATAATTACCTTACTCTAGTTTTGTATACAAGCCACATATAAACAAGTCTCTTAGAATAACAAGAATAAGATAACAAAAAGATAAAATAGAAGTTCCTTTTTTCCATTTAAGTTTATTAAGCATTCAGTTTATAGAAAGTCAGCGTACCAGTTAAATTAACAGTTCTTATCTTGTGATTTTAGTCTAGCCCAAAGAAAGCAGTTTTATTTTGGATGGGTGCTCTCCAAAGAAAAGCTAGTTTTGTTCATATTTGTTAATTTCCCTGTAGGGTCTTTTAACAGAGATTAAAGGATAAAAGACTTGTTTTTGGAAAAAATAAAAGGAAAATAAAATCTCTCATGATACAATTGATCCAGAATTATTTCTTTAGTTCTACACACACACACACACACACACACACACACATACATACACACACAACACATACCAGAATAAAATAAAGGATAGAAAAAATCTGTCCTGTCAAAAACCAGAAATTGTTAACTAAAATTTAAAGTAAGAACACAAAAAAATCCATACAGTGCATCACTTATTTTTCAAAATTAAAGGGATGCCATAGATTTGAAAAGCAAAGAGAGACATATTTCAGATAATTTCTTTTAGTCATTTTTCTCTCAGCTTTATTAAAATATAAAAACAAATAGTTATATACAGATATTGATGTAGCTATAGATCTCACCAGGGTTTACTAGAGTGGAGGGTATACATCTTGGATTTGCTGGGTTGGCCTGGACCCTGGGTTATGTATATCTAGGGACATAGGAACTGGCTTAGGAAGTCAGTCTGGTACTGGGTCAGGCCTGGAGCCTGGGTCCCTAAGTCTGGTCCTGGAGCCTTGGTTCATGGGAGCCAGCCTGGCACTGGGACCGCTTGGGGTAGAGCCTGGATCCTGGGTCCACTGGAACATGGGGTCATAGGGGCTGGCCTAGACACTGAGGCTGCAGAACCTTTCTATATGTTGGGCATCAGCAAGGAGCCTGTCATCAGGGGTGCCAATCAACTTCCATCACCACAGGTAGGTTTGGCCTATTGAACCTCATAAAAATGAATATTCTCCAAAAAAAAAAAAACAACATGTATTCTTCAGTGAATATGTTTTGGAAAAATCAAGGTTTTGGACATTCATTTATGTTGCTGAATGTATTATTACTCATGTTTTTGTATCAATAAGCATGATTTTATTATATGAATAGAATACCATTCAGTCATTCTCTCTCATTTTTTTAAGAGGAAAGAGAAAATTTATTATGAGGAAGGACAAAACTCCATAGAGTTTTGTCTTTATGTTAAGTCAGATGAGAAGACAATTAAATGTTTTAAGCGGGAGGAAGATAACCAGATTTGTTCTATTTTATAAAAAGTCATTCCAGCTGCAGTATGGAGGACTGATTGATGAGGGCAGCAGTGCATATGGATAGGTCAGTTGGGAGGCTATTGTAATAGGACAGATGAGAGAGAACGGTACTCAGGTCATGGTGGTGGTGGAGATGGACAGAAATTAAATTAGACTCCAGAAATATTTAGGACGTGTCAGGTGGTAGATTGGATGTGAAAGTTGAGAGAGAAATAGCAAGGAAGATGCCTGGGTTTCTAGCTTGTGTAACTGAGTGAATTCATTGTAGAGAAGCTGGAGTAGGGTCATGTTTGGAAGAGAATTGAACTCAGGTTTAGACACATTGATTTTAAGATGATTTTGAGACAGACAAGATGTCAAACAGGCAGTTGAATGTATGAATCTGGGACTGGGAGTTTAAAGTTATAAATCATTGAGAAGCAGTGGAGGGGAAGAGTCACCAAATAATCTACATTATTTTAGTAATTAAAAGTTGTTAAAAAAGATACTTCTGGGCTGGGGATGTGGCTCAAGCCGTAACGCGCTCACCTGGCATGCTTGGGCCCTGGCTTAGTTCCTCAGCACCACATAAAAATAAAAAGATGTTGTGTCCACAGAAAACTGAAAATTAAATATAAAAAATTCCCTCTGTCTCTTTCTCTCTCTCTTTCTCTCTCAGTCATTCTCTTTTGATAAGCATTTTAGATTACTCCTTGTTAGAGACTATTATACACAACTTTGCTGTATTCTGGTGTGAATGCACACACACACACACACACACACACACACACTCACACATGCTCTCTCTCTCTCATATACACACACATACACACATGATGATTTTTGTGAGTCTATAACCTGAAGGAAGTAGAGAGGAAATGGGAAATATGGGTGACTGGAGCATGTGGCATGGCAGCAGGAAATGTTATCCCTCCTACTTAGGCAATCCTGAGGCTCTGACTTCTCCCTTCTTAGTGCAAGGGACAAGAACGAAGGACACGTGGAAACTTGGGGAGGTGCAGGATGTGTTTACCACCCTGACTATGGTAATGGTTCACTGAGACTTGTGTATGTCCAAACTCATCAGACTGTGCATATTAAATATGTAGTTATTTTATATATCGGGGATCTCAATAAAGATGTTAAAAAGAGCCTTTCCTAGCCCAGGATTTTATGTGGCTGTATAGACACATACATAAATAAAACTAAACAACCAGATAATCACAAATATAAAAAAGGTAACGCATGCTGCCAGATGAGGTCCTGCTGCCACAGGCTCTGCTTGCCATGGCCACATGTGCCCTCCAAACCGTCCCCTTCAAGCCACTTTGATTCACACTGTGGAAGAAACCCCCAGATATTCTCTTCCACTGGACTGTCAGCCCCCTCTTCCCCAGATCCCTCTCCTCCAGGGGTCAGGAAGTCTCTGCAGTAACTAGTCCTGTTGTTTCTCCTTTCCTTTGTTGGGAAAGGGAGGTATTAGTTGGGTCTGGAGTAAATCGCTTGTTCTTAAACCCATTTGGATTATTTCAATTACAAATTCTACTAATTTCATACTAAGTGCTCTTGGTACACTTCTGCCATCTTGGAAACTGGTACCAATTTTCTCTCTTATGTCTTACTTTTTTAAAATATATTTTATTCAGGTTCTTGGAGGAAAGAGTTGAATGCCAGCACTCTGTCCATGGTCTTACCCAGATGTAATGTTTACTCAGAGTTCTTTTAAGTAGTATTTGGAAATTTAGAATTCAGCCATTAATATTTTCTTTTTTTTTTAAAGAGAGAGAGAGAGAGAGAGAGAGAGAGAGAGAGAGAGAGAGAGAATTTTTAATATTTATTTCTTAGTTCTCGGCAGACACAACATCTATGTTGGTATGTGGTGCTGAGGATCGAACCCGGGCCGCACGCATGCCAGGCGAGCACGCTACCACTTGAGCCACATCCCCAGCCCAGCCATTAATATTTTCAAATTAAAAAGAATGTAGGCAAAAGAGAGCCACTAAGTAGATTTTATGTGATTCCAATTTCTTTTTTTTTAAAGAGAGAGTGAGAGAGTGAGAGAGGAGAGAGAGAGAGAGAGAGAGAATTTTTAATATTTATTTTTTTTTAGTTCTCGGCGAACACAACATCTTTGTTGGTATGTGGTACTGAGGACCGAACCCGGGCCGCACGCATGCCAGGCGGGCTCTCTACCGCTTGAGCCACATCCCCAGCCCTGATTCCAATTTCAAAAGTAATATTCTTGCTCCCAAATGCCACCTGGTGACAGATTCCCAACTGAACCTGGGCAATGCACTTAAGAAGGGGTTTCATAAAGTCTCTTTTTTTGCTATGAGATATTTTGCAAGTGGCGTTTGATATTACTTTGTGCTCTTAGACCTTAGAAAGTTGACAAGAATTTTTACAAGGAAAGATGGAAAAGGTTTCAACTCAGGAATTCTGTTTTTTATTGGGTATAATGCACAAAAGAATGAAGAATCATACTTTATGTATGTAGATAATTAGAAAAATAGGCAAAACTTAGATACTGGAAAATAATCTCCAAAATGAACCTGCTTTTTTCCATTAATCTATTTTGTATTCTAACATTCATTTTAGGGCCAAATAAGGTTAGTATGAGTATTGGAAATCTTGACATTGTTCCAATACTCCAAGGAACCTCACAAATCCTGTTTCTCTCCAACCTTTGCCACCGTCTTCTGAGAGATTCTAGGTTTACAAAGGCCTCTTTTAATCATTTTTTTTTTCCAAATTGACCAACATGAGCTTATGTCCTCAGGTTCACTCAGTATTTTATGGTCTTTCAAAATGCACAAGGGGCTTTACTCAGGGCACAAGAGTCCACTATTGAGTCACTTCCAGTGGTAGCTACTGTCTTCTATAGCAGTTGAAACTGTAGCCACTGTCCAAAGCCAAGGTCAAAGAGATGTCAAATTGTAGTGATGTCCAGCATGAGTTGGTGCTATGGATGGTGCTAATAATGAGCCATTAGCCGTGCTTGGGATAATGGGATTTCCTTCTGTCCTTCTGTCAGTCAGCTTTTCATCACTGTGAAAAAATACCTAACAAGACCAACTTCAAGGAAGAAAAGTTCATATTTGTCTCATGGCTTCAGAATTTCAGTCTATGGTTGGCCAGATGCATGGCTCTGGGCCTGAGGAGAAGCAGAACATCATGGTAGAAGGGTGTGGCAGAGGAAAGCTGCTCAGCTCATGGCAGCCACTATGTGGAGAGCCAGGAGCCAGGGATAAGAAATATACCCAAGGGCATGCCCCCAGAGACCTGCTGCCTCCAGCTATGCCCAGCTTGCCTACAGTTGCTATCCACTGATCCATCCAAATTATTACTCATGAATGGATTAATCTATGGATGAGGTTGCAGCTCTCATTATCCCCTAAAAGCCCCACCAAAGAACCTTCCTGCCTTCGACACATGAGCTTTTCAGGGATGTGAGATATACAAACCATGACATCATCCCGGAAGTCTGCCAGCATACTAGCACCATTTTTTCAAAGTAGGAGAGTGTCTTCATGTTCACATTGTAGAGTCAGTGCTGCTCCCAAAGAGGACAGCTTTATACCTCTGTGAGTGTGTGTTTGAGTGTTTACTCAGTTTTTACTTTGATCCCATTTCTTTTAGGGCTTGGCTAGGTATTGGAGGGATGAGGCACTGGGCCAGAGGAAAATGTAAATTAGAATTATCTGTGACATGTGTAACCTTAAGTTAGATTGCTATTCCCTAGACTCCACTGATCCTCTGATGGTCTCATTCACTAGTCTACCAGGACGACTGAAATCTACTTAAATTCTATTAGTATCTACAGTTTAGACTCAAGCTATTGATGAGTCCGTCCTGTTATAGGCACATTTTTAAAAATTAAGATTCTGTTCCATCTTCCAGGGGTGCAGACTATAGAACTCATTTTCAGCCATTGAAATTTAAAAAGTTTCGTTTCTTGGGCCCAGACTTGAACTCTTATTTCAGATTCTGGGGATTGTTTGAAGAGAATTCACTCTGTTGTATACAGCATTATGTAATTGCTGGAACACAAGGCATGCGTTTGTTGAACATTTTTTTTTTCTTGGTACTGGGGATTGAAACCAAGGGTGCTCTACCACTGAGTTGCATTCATATCCTTTTATTTTATTTCATTTTTTATTTTGAGACAGGCTCTCCCTAAGTTGCTCAAGCAGGTCTCAAACTTGCAATCCTGCCTCAGCCTCCTGAGTAGCTGGAATTACAGGTGTGCTCACCACACTGAATGCATTTGTTGAGCTTTAATAGTTACTGTCACACAGTTTTCCCGAGTGGTGATACCAATGTGCATTTCTACCATAGGGAGTGGTAATTTCTGTTGCTATACATCCCAGTCAACACTTGGTATTGTTAATCTTTTTTTTTCTCCTTTTGGTGAGCATAGTGTGTACAAACATGCAAGATCTTGATGTCCTTTACAATTTTTGTATTATTATTTTTAAAGTTTTTTAAAAATGTGTTTCAGATATAAATTCTTTGGTAGTTGTAGATATTAGGAATGTCTGTGCAATTTTTTGATTTGTATTTTTGCTCTTTTAGTAATAGCTTTTAGACATGTGTTCTCCATTTTACTGTAGTGCATTTTTATTAAAACTTTATAGTTAATGCTACTTTAGGAAGAAATCTTGTCAATCTCAAAGTCAAAAAATATTTTCCTCTGTTTTAATCAGAAAGTTTATTTTTTTTCCCTTCACCTTGGGCCTACAATCCCCCTGATACTCATTGTAGTAAGGAGTAAGGAATATTTCCTTCCATGTAGACACTCAATTGACCCAACATAATTTATTATATTTTTGCAAATGTTCTTTAGTTTTGCCTTTGTCATATTCAAGCATGCATGTATGTGTGGAACTCCTAGATCCTCTATTTTAATTCTTAAATTTGTATTCCATTGTGTCAGAATCTCATGTCTCTCTAGTACAGTTTTAAAAATCTTGAGAACTAGGAGTGCAAGTGTCCCACCCCAGCTCTATTATCCTTTTCTCTTCAAATCTTCCTTGGCTACTTTTAGTTGAGTTCGATACACTCTTTAGAATCAGCTTGTCATTTTCACACACAAAAAAATCCTGTTTGGATTTTGATTGGAGATGTTACTGAGTTATTAGTCATTCGGTGATAGTTGCGATGTATCAAAATATTCTATAGTGATAATATAGAGTGATTTTTATAAATTCCATTATTAATTACTTTATTATATTTTATTTTCAACATAAACAATAATTAACATGGTCATTAGTAAAAGTCACTCGCCTTCTTCATATTTGAAGAATTTTTGTTTGAAAAAATTTCTTTTGCTTAATTCAAATATGTCATTTATTTGTTGTTTGTCTTTTCTGTTGTTGATTTTAATAAATCATCTATGAATCTCATTAGCTGTTTTAATGTCAGGATGCCTATGCCCCCAACCATAACTCTTTTGGTTGAAGATAACAGGGATTAAAATCAGGGGCACTCAAACACTGAGGCACATCCCCAGCCTTAATTTGTATTTTATTTAGAGACAGGGTCGGTCTCACTCAGTTGCTTAGTGCCTCACCATTGCTGAGCCTGGCTTTGAACTCCTGATCCTCCTATTTCAGCCTCCCAAACCAATGCAATTATAGGCATGCACCACTGTACCCAGCTCCAATGGCTGCTTTTTAAAATTTATCATATACTTTCATTTCCTGCCCTTTTAAAATGAGATATGTAGGGGCCATTTTCTTTATATTTATTCTATTTGGGGTTCATATACCTTCTTGAAAGTGTGATTTGATGCAGATTGTGGATCTTGGAATATTCTTAGCTATTATCTCTGCTCTACTTTTTCTTTTCTCTTCTTCCACATTTAGTTGACCTTTTGTTTCATTCTCTTTATGTTCTCTTTATGTGTGTGTATTTCATTCCTTTTCTCTCTCTCTCTGTCTGTGCTTCAGTATCTCTCTCTTGTCTCTCTCTCTCTCTCTCTCTCCCCCCTCCCTCCCTCCCAGTATATTTCAGGCCTTGGGAATGTATAATTTAAATTAAATTTTCTATTGACCTCCTAAATTCAGTCACTATGCTTTTTATTTCTCTGATTTATTTTAGTCATTTATAGTTTTCTGAAATTGTTCATGGTGTCTATTAATAATTTTTTTGGATACAGAATGTTAATTTGATATGTTGGCTATTTAAAATAACCTGTAGTACATAATAAAATCATGCATTATTTTAAAAGTCACACCTGATAATCTTTGAAGTCTCTCATAGCTTTGATCCTATTTTTTTCTTGGTTCTCTAAAATATTTTGTCTCTTTATCAACAGATATTGCAGATATTGTGCATAATTTGAGTCTCTGAATTACTAATTCCCTCTAGAGAGGATTTGATTTTGTTATTGGAGGCTATTCAACTATTGGTTGATAACTCCAATCAATATAACTGTAGATGGAACAGTCCTTACAAGTGCTGGTCTATTTCTGGTTCACCTTAACTCCCAGCCTATGGCCCTTTGGCATTCCAGCTGAAAATCTTAAATGTTTACTTGGTCCCTTTGGGATCCTAACTTTGTTATCCTCATTCCTGTGAGGTTGAAAAAATTTCTTCCCCACATCTCATTCTTTGATGTGCCATTTTCACAAAAGCAAATGCTTGAGAAGCAGCAGAGCAGTATGCATCAGGTTCAGCCCATGCTCCACAAGTCTTTGCAGGTTGGTGGTGCTCTAAAATCTTCCAAGCACACATGCTCTATCTCAGTCTTCAGTTTTCCTCATGTTTCTCAGAGAAAGTGTTGACCTGAATCAAAGTGGTCCGGTATTGCTTGGAGAGAATGTGAAATGTTCATCTTGTTGCATTCAAGATCTGTGTTAGCACACAGATGACAAACATAAACATGAAAATATTGAAAAAAATGTGTGGTGATATGGTATGTTTTAGATTTTTAAAAAATGTAAGCCATACACTAAATAACATTTCACAAATACTAAGAATCAGATTTCATTCATATCCATCACCCACAAAAGAGGTACAATGAAAGAACAGATGAGAAAAAAACTGAGAAAGAGGCTGTAGTCCACTGTTCTGATGATAAATATATTATAAATAATATTATGAAGATTTTATGACTAAGTACTATTAATGGCAACAATTAAGAAGATGATTTTTGAATTTTTGTATGTAACTATGCTATGGAGATAATTCAGATGAAATTCTGAACTTTTTAATAAAGGTGCAAATAACAAAAGTAAATAATGAACCCATAACCTTTTCCCCCAAAAAAACGGGTGTATAAAGTCAATATATATTCTGTCCACTGATTGGAATTCCTTTTTTCTTTTTAAAATTTATTTATTTTTTATTGGTTTTATTTTTTAAATACATGAAGCGGAATGTATCACAATTCTTATTATACACATAAAACAATTTGTCATATTTCTGTTTGTACATAAAGTATGTTCAAACCTATTCATGTCTTCATACATGTACTTTGGATAATGATGGTCATCACATTCCTTACTGACTGGAATTTCTATGTATATAGAAAATTATAAAAGTTGAGACTCTATGTCCATAAAGTTTACTTTATATTTCATTTGGCCAGTTAAGATGTGGAAAAATACAAAACTATTTTTAAAAGCTACCAGAAAAAGTCAAGTTCAAAAAGGGTGATACTGCAATCATTTGAGTAATTAGATTATCTGAAATAAAGCATGTACCTGGAGAGCTGGATATTTATGAGTTTACTAGTTTATGGCTGGTTTATGGCTAGTTACTCAAAAACTCCAGAACCATGAATTTAATCGACATCTTGTCATTTGGTGACAAGTATTTGTATATTGTACCAGTTGTTATGAAGTATCTAGAAAGAAAAATTTATGCTAGCTTATTTTACTACAAACAATAATTACTAAGCCAAAAGATGCATTATCACCAAATTTAATATGTTATTTATGATCAAAGATATGCAGACAAATGGGAACTGACTTCCTACCTTGAATATGAGAGAAATACCTACTCTTTGTTTCTCTCTGTTGTCCATTACTTCTGAGACCTAGTAAGCAGTGATAATAGTGATAATAAAAAACAGTAGGCTGGGGACAGTTCAGCAATAAATTTTCCAGTCATGGTCCTGCAAAAGTGAAAGCAAATGACAAACACCCAGCACCCTGTATTCATATCTGTCTTCTGTGAAAATTGTGGTTTATAGACAGGCAGCTGACTATACTGTTTTGTCACCACATTATTCAAAAGTATAATGGTGAAGCTGATTGACTCCAGCACTGGCCTGCTTGTTATTACTCTGCTTTTAGGGTTGTTGTTATCCTTGACCAGGTGGCATTTAGGTCTACCACATTCTTAGCTCTGCCCTTTTGTAGAAGCCAACTCCAATGCTAGATGGAGTACCAAAGTATTCCTGTAGAGAAAATGTGGGAACTGGCTAGTTACTCAGAAACTCCAGAACCTCCAACAAGTGTAAAGAGGACTGATGAATTGCACTGGGTGGGCTCCTCGACAGCTGATTTGCACAAAGGATGCCATGGGGTATGGGAAAATAATGTGGTCTACTTGTGGCAAGCGTGCTGAGAATAAAAATACACTAATAATGTAGTCTCGGGATGGCAGAGCAGGAAATAAGACGGAAGTTAAATGAGGGTATCTTTCTTGGTCTTTTAATGCACATTTAGTAAAGCATGTTAAAGAATTGCTTTCTGTGGGGGAAACCTGCTTCTCAATAGGGTCTTAAAAGCTTTTATAAGACAATATAGGGATATTGTATTGATGTTTAACTATAATGGGACATTAGTAAAAGTTTGTTTTTCTTATAAAAAACAAAACATATTTAAGAAAGAGATAGAAGGAAAAAAAAGTAAAAATAACCCACCATCCCAGAAATATTGAACTATTCTTCCACATTAGTGTATTTGCGATTTTTGTATACACAATTTTTGTATATTATTTTCAAGTATATTCATTTAATGAGAACTTACATTATTATAATCTGATTTTTTTGTTGATTACTTAGCAACATGTTGTGAATATTTTCTCACTTTCATGAAACCATTCTAAAGTAGTCATTTGTTTGCTGTGTATTATTTGATTGTATTGATGGATCATATTTATCTAACCATTCCCCTGGTCAAGCATTGAAACATTTTCTTCCTTCTCTTTTATTTTCTAGCTTATTTTGTGTATAAACCACCTTACAATGAAAATCTTATTAGCTACACATGCGACTATATGATTATCCCTTTATGTTAAATAACTAGAGATGTAAATGATGGATGAAAGGGTATGATGTAGAGATCAGCCAAACTCAATAAAGTACCATCAAAAAGCATCTTTGTTCTTTCCACCCTTATTCCTTCAAATTTTACTGTGACTAGATATTTTGTTCTACAAGTGAACAAAACCTTGGGCAGATTTCATGATTTGTCATAACACTCTTAGATTAAAAGCAGATATTAGTCCAATGTGAATAAACAAATGGTCTGAAACCTAGATAAAGAAATTACTGGAATTGTCATGTTCATAAGCTCCTTCCTTTGTGAAAAAAAAAATTTAAGGAGAACTTTCACATGTTCATAATCAACTTGTTTGAGAGGATGCTTTAGAAGACTTTAGAAAGTTCTCTCTACAAGGCTGAGTAGAGTTTATTCCAGGTCCATAAGTATAGTTTAAAAAAAAATCAATCAACATAATTTCCTACAGTATTGAACAAAAGTAAAGCTCTTATGATTGTATTGATTGATACAGAAAAAGCATTTGGTTAAACTCAACATTAATCTATGATTAAAGCAAACCAAAAGAAACTTTCTGAAAATAAGAAATAGGAAGGAGTTTCCTTAATCTGAAAAGAATATCAAGTGATGTATAGCCTGCATAAGATGCACTTTCCTGTATAGCCTACAGGGAAAGTATATGCAATAATGAAATATTAAAAATATCCACTCAAGATCAATAATCTGATGATCATGCTAACTTTTTAAATTTAATATCTTAATTCAGTTACCAGTCGGTAAGATAAAAGAAAAAGAAAAAGCCTAGGAAAAGTTAAGGGGAAATAAAGGTGCCTATTTGTGTAGATTAAGATGATTATGTATATAGCAGTTCTAAAATAATCTAAAAACCCTGTGCTAATAGTGAATTAAACAATGTTACTATGTAAAAGTGATAAGCAAAAATAATACTACAGTTATACACAAGAAACAATAGGTAGAAGAGACAAAAAACACTTAAAATAATATTTTAAAAATCAGATATCTGGGAGTAAATCTAAATAATAATGCAGAAAATCTTTATTAAGAGATGAAGAACTAACTGAAGAAATTAAGTAATACCAACATAAATGGAAAAATATTTCATAAGAAACAGGAAACTTTATTATTATAAAATGTTTTTTTTAATTTTATTTTTTTTATTGGTTGTTCACAACATTACAAAGCTCTTGACATATCATATTTCATACATTAGATTGAAGTGGGTTATGAACTCCCAATTTTACCCCAAATGCAGATTGCAGAATCACGTCGGTTACACATCCACAATTTTACATAATGCCCAATTAGTAATTGTTGTATTCTGCTACCTTTCCTATCCCCTACTATCCCCCCTCCCCTCCCCTCCCATCTTCTCTCTCTACCCCATCTACTGTAATTCATTTCTCTCCTTGTTTATTTTCCCATTCCCCTCACAACCTCTTACATGTAATTTTGTATAGCAATGAGGGTCTCCCTTCATTTCCATGCAATTTCCCTTTTCTCTCCCTTTCCCTCCCATCTCATGTCTCTGTTTAATGTTAATCTTTTCTTCCTGCTCTTCCTCCCTGCTCTGTTCATAGTTGTTCTCATTATATCAAATAAGATATTTGGAATTAGTTTTTTAGGGATTGACTAGCTTCACTAAGCATAATCTCCTCTAGTGCCATCCATTTCCCTGCAAATTCTATGATTTTGTCATTTTTTATTGCTGCATAGTACTCCATTGTGTATAGATGCCACATTTTTTTTTATCCATTCATCTATTGAAGGGCATCTGAGTTGGTTCCACAGTCTAGCTATTGTGAATTGTGCTGCTATGAACATCGATGTGGCAGCATCCCTGTAGCATGCTCTTTTAAGGTCTTCAGGGAATAGTCCAAGAAGGGCAATAGCAGGGTCAAATGGTGGTTCCATTCCCAGCTTTCCCAGGAATCTCCAAACTGCTTTCCAAATTGGCCGAACCAATTTGCAGTCCCACCAGCAATGTACAAGAGTACCCTTTTCTCCACATCCTCGCCAGCACTTGTTGTTGTTTGACTTCATAGTGGCTGCCAATCTTACTGGAGTGAGATGGTATCTTAGGGTGGTTTTGATTTGCATTTCTCTGACTGCTAGAGATGGTGAGCATTTTTTCATGTACTTGTTGATTGATTGTATATCCTCCTCTGAGAAGTGTCTGTTCAGGTCCTTGGCCCATTTGTTGATTGGGTAATTTGTTATCTTATTGTCTAATTTTTTGAGTTCTTTGTATACTCTGGATATTAGGGCTCTATCTGAAGTGTGAGGAGTAAAAATTTATTCCCAGGATATAGGCTCCCTATTTACCTCTCTTATTGTTTCTCTTGCTGAGAAAAAACTTTTTAGTTTAAGTAAGTCCCATTTGTTGATTCTTGTTATTAACTCTTGTACTATGGGTGTCCTATTAAGGAATTTGGAGCCCGACCGCACAGTATGTAGATCGTAGCCAACTTTTTAGTCTATCAGACGCTGAGTCTCTGATTTGATACCTAGCTCCTTGATCCATTTTGAGTTAACTTTTGTGCAAGGCGAGAGAAAGGGATTCAGTTTCATTTTGTTGCATGTGGATTTCCAGTTTCCCCAACACCATTTGTTGAAGATGCTATCCTTCCTCCATTGCATGCTTTTAGCCCCTTTATCAAATATAAGATAGTTGTAACTTTGTGGGTTAGTCTCTGTGTCCTCTATTCTATACCATTGGTCCATCCGCCTGTTTTGGTACCAGTATCATGCTGTTTTTGTCACTATTGCTCTGTAATATAGTTTGAAATCTGGTATTGCTATACCGCCTGATTCACACTTCCTGCTTAGAATTGCTTTTGCTATTCTGGGTCTTTTATTTTTCCATATGAATTTCATGATTGCTTTATCTATTTCTACAAGAAATGCAGTTGGGATTTTGATTGCATTGCATTAAACCTATAGAGAACTTTTGGTAATATTGCCATTTTGATAATGTTAGTTCTGCCTATCCATGAACAGGGTATATTTTTCCATCTTCTAAGATCTTCTTCTTCTTCTCTCTTTAGGGTTCTGTAGTTTTCATTGTATAAATCTTTCACCTCTTTTGTTAGGTTGATTCCCAAGTATTTTATTTTTTTGGAGGATATTGTGAATGGAGTGTTTTTCCTCATTTCCGTTTCAGAAGTTTTGTCGCTGATATACAGAAATGCCTTTGATTTATGCATGTTGATTTTATATCCTGCCACTTTGCTGAATTCATTTATTAGTTCTAGTAGTTTCTTTGTAGACCCTTTTGGGTCTTCTAGGTATAGATTCATGTCATCTGCAAATAGTGATAATTTAAGTTCTTCTTTTCCTATTTTTATGCCTTTAATTTCTTTCGTCTGTCTAATTGCTCTGGCCAGTGTTTCGAGAACTATATTGAATAGAAGTGGTGATAGAGGGCATCCCTGTCTTGTTCCAGATTTTAGAGGGAATGCCTTCAACTTTTGTCCATTCAGAATGATGCTAGCCTGAGGCTTAGCATAGATAGCTTTTACAATATCAACGTAAGTTCCTGTTATCCCTAGTTTTTCAAGTGTTTTGAACATAAAGGGATGCTGTACTTTGTTGAATGCTTTCTCTGCGTCTATCGAGATGATCATATGGTTCTTATCTTTAAGTCTATTGATGTGGTGAATAACATTTATTGATTTCCGTATATTGGACCAGCCTTGCATTCCAGGGATGAATCCTACTTGATCATGGTGCACAATTTTTTTGATGTGTTTTTGTATTCGATTCGCCAGAATTTTATTGAGGATTTTTGCATCTAGGTTCATTAGAGATATTGGTCTGTAGTTTTCTTTCTTTGAGGTGTCTTTGTCTGGTTTCGGAAGCAGGGTGATGTTGGCCTCATAGAATGAATTTGGAAGAGCTCCCTCTTTTTCTATTTCCTGAAATAGCTTGAAAAGTATTGGTATTAATTCTTCTTTAAAGGTTTTGTAAAACTCCGCTGTATACCCATCCGGTCCTGGGCTTTTCTTGGTTGGTAGTCTTTTGATTGCTTCTTCTATTTCATCCATTGATATTGGTCTGTTCAAATTTTGTGTATCCTCCTGACTCAGTCTGGGCAAATCATATGACTTGAGAAATTTATCGATGTCTTCACTATCTTCTATTTTATTGGAATATAAGTTTTCAAAATAATTTCTAATTGTCTTCTGTATTTCTGTAGCATCTGTTGTGATATTGCCTTTTTCATCCCATATGTCAGTAATTTGAGTTCTCTCTCTTCTTCTCTTCATTAGCATGGCCAAAGGTCTGTCGATCTTATTTATTTTTTTGAAGAACCAACTTTTAGTTTTGTTAATTTTTTCAATAGTTTCTTTTATTTCAATTTCATTGATTTCTGCTCTGATTTTAATTATTTCTTGCCTTCTGCTACATTTGCTGTTGTTTTTCTCTTCCTTTTCTAGGGCTTTGAGATGAAGTGTGAGCTCATTTATTTGTTGGTTTTTTTCTTTTTTTGAGGAATGACCACAAGGTGATGAATTTTCCTCTTAAAACTGCTTTCATTGTGTCCCATAGATTCCGATATGTTGTGTCTGTATTTTCATTTATCTCTAAGAATTTTTTTATTTCCTCCTTTATGTCTTCTGTAACCCACTGATCATTCAGTAACATATTGTTCATTTTCCATGTGATGTAGGATTTTTCCTTCCTTCTTTTATCATTGATTTCCAGTTTCATTCCATTATGATCAGATAAAATGCATGGTATTATCTCCACCCCTTTATATTTACTGAGGGTTGCCCTATGGCATAATATATGGTCTATTTTTGAGAAGGATCCATGTGCTGCTGAGAAAAAAGTATATCCATTTGATGATGGTTGATATATTCTATAAATGTCAGTTAAGTCTAGGTTATTGATTGTGGTATTGAGTTCTATAGTTTCTTTATTCAACTTTTGTTTGGAGGATCTGTCCAATGGTGAGAGAGGTGTGTTGAAGTCACCCATAATTATTGTGTTGTGGTCTATTTGATTCTTGAACTTGAGGAGAATTTGTTTTATGAATGTCGCAGCACCATTATTTGGTGCATAAATATTGATAATTGTTATGTCTTGTTGGTGAATGGTTCCTTTTAACAGTATATAATGTCCTTCTTTATCCCTTTTGATTAACTTAGTCTTGAAGTCGATTTTATTCAATATGAGTACGGCCACCCCTGCTTGCTTACGAGGACCATGTGCGTGGTATATTTTTTCCCATCCTTTCACCTTCAGCCTGTGTATGTCTTTTCCAATCAGATGTGTCTCCTGGAGGCAGCATATTGTTGGATTTGTTTTTTTAATCCATGATACCAGCCTATGTCGCTTTATTGGAGAGTTTAAGCCATTAACATTCAGAGTTACTATTGATATATGGTTTGTACTTCCATCCATGTTTGATTATTTATCCTTTTTTTAAAAAAAATTTAGTTTGTTTCTCCATGATTATCTTTCCCCTCGCCCTCTGTCTTTACCAAGGCACTTCCCTCTGATGGTTTTGGTTATTGTTTTTCATTTCTTCCTCGTGTAGTGTTTTACTCAAAATGCTTTGCAATGCTGGTTTTCTGGCTGCAAATTCTTTTAACTTTTGTTTATCATGAAAGATTTTAATTCGTTGTCATACCTGAAGCTTAATTTTGCTGGATACAGAATTCTTGGTTGGCATCCATTGTCTTTCAGTGTTTGAAATACGTTGTTTCAGGATCTTCTTGCTTTCAGCGTCTGTGATGAAAAATCTGTTGTTAACCTTATTGGTTTACCCCGAATGTAATCTGTCTCCTTTCTCTTGTAGCTTTTAATATTTTCTCTTTGTTCTGTATATTGGATATCTTCATAACAATGTGTCTTGGCGTTGGTCTACTGTGATTTTGTGTGCTCGGTGTCCTGTATGCATCTTCAATTTGTATATCTCTTTCCTTTTTTATTTCTGGAAAGTTTTCTGTAATTATTTCATTCAGCAGGTTACTCATTCCCTTGGTTTGAATCTCTGTACCTTCTTCTATCCCGATGACTCGTAAGTTTGGTATTTTTATGTTATCCCATAACTCTTGGATGTTTTTCTCGTGATTTTTTTTACCAGCCTTTCTGAGTTGGCTACACTCTTTTCAAGATGATATATTTTGTCTTCATTATCTGACGTTCTGGCTTCTACTTGCTCCACTCTGTTAGTGATACTCTCAATTGAGTTTTTAATTTGGTTTCTCGTTTCCTTCATTTCTAGAATTATTGTTTGATTATTTTTAATAATCTCTATCTCCTGATAAAGATGCTTAACTTCTTCTTTTATCTGTTTATGTAATTCATTCTCAATGTGTTCTTTCGCTGCTTGAATTTGCTGTCTCGTATCCTCTTTAAGGTTCCATTCCATCTGTCTAAGGTGTTCCTTGAGTTCTTTATATGACAATTTTTCTGATGACTCTAGGTCCTCCTGAATATTTAGGCTGTCCTGCATTGTTTGTACTCCTTTTCTTCCTTGCTTTTTGAAGCTGCTCATGTTACTTCTTGTTCTGTTTGACTGCCGAGTTACTGTTTACTCCTATAAATTTATTTGATGCTTGGGAGGAAAGGTATTAGAAGGGAAGAGAAGAAGTCACTAAAGAGAATGAGAATAAGCAGGTATAATTCAAGGAAGGGGGGATAAGATAATTGAAAAGAAATGAAAAGACATAAGAAAAAATAGGAAAAAAATTTTTAAAAATTGTATAAAAAAATTAAAATTAAAATTGGAAGAAAAAAATTTAAAAAAATTGTAAAAAAAAATTAAAAAACAAGAAAGAAAAATGAAAATGAAAGAAAAACCCAAATCAAAAAAAAAAGATAAAAGAAAAAAAAACTAATAAATGCAGTCTTAGAGTTTGATTAACTTCTCTTCCAGTAGGATGCACTGTGCCCACCAGGCCAAGTTTCTCCGGTCAATACTCGGGAACCAGTCACTGTGCAGCAGCTCCTCCTCCCAGACTGGGCAAGTCTCCAATTCTGAGTGCCTAGGGCCACCTCTTGTGTCTAGTCACTTCCCCACTTTTCCTCTAGCCAGGCCCCTCTCACGAGTGCCGCTCACCACAATACTGGGTACACGCCAGGTCTGCTGCTCCCAGGAGCCCTGTTTTTATGAACGACTGGGCACACTCTCCCAGTTTGCCATTCCCTCAGACCCTAAGTTTGTAGAGCTTGGGTCTGAGAATCCTCAGCGAATTTTACTTGCCCTCCGGTAGCCACACCCCCGGTAGCTGGTGCAAGAGACCTCAGCTGTCAGCACTGGTGGGAGCAGTAGTTCCGCACTGTGGGTCCCGCGCCACCTCTAATTCCCTCGGTCTGGCTACCGCGCTCATGGGAGAGCTGGGAGGGGCCCTTAAGGTTTCCCCAATGTGTGGAGAGGGAAGGCTAGGGGATTACACACCTGTAGCCGCAGGTTTCAATGAAGTTATCTTCTCCGCCGCAGTCTGATGACGTCAGTTCTCTGCCATGGTGGTATCTCTTGCAAATGGCTACAGTTCGTTTCCCTTTGCCGGGTGACCAATGCAACAGGTGGGTTCTTACTGCCTCTCCCAAGCCCCGTTTCAAACCTGTGGCCACTACCTATGAAGGTTTGGTTGGCATTACCTTCGTAGGATCAGAAGGGCTGACCAGTTGTTTCAGCCGGATGGATTAGTGCTGAGTCACAGTTGTTTGTCTGCGGGAAACAGGTGAAAGGGAGCTTGAATTCAGCCGATCCGGGCTCAGTGTGTGTTCTGAGAGGCCCAGACTGTTCGCCCCAGGTCCACGTCAGGTCAGCATTGCCTAGTGATCCTGAGCAAACAGATTTAGGCTGTTCAGGACTCCCTATGCCTGCACAGCTGAAGAGGTCAGAGACTTGATCTCTCTGTGCCTGCCGCCATGTTGGATAAAAATTTTAATTATTTTCATACTAATCTTAAATCCAATGAGAATACAATAAAATACCATTAGAATTTATTGACTTATTTATATAAAAAAGCAAGAAGTTGAATTTAAAATGAAGTAGGAAATGCAAAATGCCAAGAATAGATGAAGCAATCTTTGTTTTAGTCAGCTTTGTGTCACTGTGACCAAAATACTCAATAAGAGAAACTTTGAGGAGGGAATAAAAGTTTATTTGGGGCTCACAGTTACATATCTGAGCTGTCTACAGAAAGCCAACTCCATTGCTTTGGGCTCAAGGTTAGGCAGAACATCATGGAAGAGGGTATTATAGAGGAGTGTTGCTTCATTTATAGAAGCCAGGAAGGAGGGGAGGGGAGTGGAAGGGAGGAGTCACAAAAAAGATGCACCCTTTCAGTGCACACCCCCAGTGACTCATCTCCCCCAATCACATCCCACCTGCCCACAGTTACCTACAGTCTGTCAAGCTAAGGTGAATTTGTTAGTTTATAGCTTTTCCAATCCAATAACTTTACAAACATTCCTGAATTAACACAGATTTTGGGAGGGATACCTTATATCCAAGCCACAATATTCCTTGGTTCCCAAGGCTCATGTCCATCTAACAATACAAAATGCATTTAGTTTGCCCTCAGGAGTCCCATAGCTTTAACAGTTTCAACATTGCCCAAAAACCCAAGTGCAAAGTCTCATCTGAGACTCAAGGCAAACTCTTGGTTTTCAGCCCCAGTGAAGATCAAAATCAAGTTATATATATCAAATGTACAATAGCACAGAGTTGACATTTCCATTGCAAATGGTAGGCACAGGAGCATAGAAAGATGGGATGGGCCCAAACAAGACCCAAACCCAGCCAGGCAAAAGGGTCCTATAACTCCACATACAGCATCTAGGAAACATGGTGGAGCAATGTGCTCTCCAAAGGGTTTACAACTTTGCCCTTTTGGCCTCGATGGTTGCAGTACACATGGGCTCTCTTTTAGCCTGGCCCTCTCAACAGCCAGCAGTTCTTTTTTGGCAAATAGTCCATGTTACTGCAATTTATTAATTGCTGAGCTCTCCATTCTGGCTTTGGCATCACCTTCACAGTTTCATGTATTGCCCAGTCAGAGACAGCCCAGAGGGCTTCTGACTCTACTACACTTTGCCCGACTTCCCAGGCCTTCCTTGAGATCTCAGTGGAGTCAACCACAGCCCTGCATCACCAGCATTTTGCATTCCTGGAGAATCAACCTCACATGAATGATGTCAAGATCTGTTGCCAGCTCACACAACACTTGGACCCTGTGGGATAATGGCTGCAGTAACTTCTCAGGGCCTGCATGGCTTAGCATGGTGGTGAAACAACTTCTTGAGGCCACCTGGGCAAGCAGGGTCCCCTGATGATTCCTTCTTAAAGAAATTTTCCCTTCTACATCCTTGAGATTCTGAGATTCCCTCAAGCCATTTTTCTTATTGTCTCTGTGAAAAGTACTTAGCAACTCTTTAGTGGCTGTAGTCTGTCCAACAACCACATCTCTTTCTTAGTTCGAGTTTTACAGGCACTTCTCTGGACCAACTGCAATTTTTTTTTCCTTTATTTGTTCTAATTAGTTATATATAACAGTAGAATTCATTTTTGCACATCATACATAAATGGAGTATAACTAAACTGCAAGTTTTTTAAACCTTTATCTTGGCTTTCTGTCTCAAATTTTCACAGTAAACCTGGCTAAAAGTTACTAGGAATATACATGACCCTCACTGAATTCTTTGCTGCCTTGAAATTTTCTTCACTAAGTTAATCCATCACCGTTACATGTAGCCTCACACAAAATCTCTGCACATGGACAAAATGTAGACAAATTCTTTGCCAGAATATAATCATGATAAATGGTCTTTAGGCCAATTCCCAATAGAGTCTTCATTTCCCTCTGAAACCTCATGATCACAGTCCTTGTTTCTGTTGGCATTCTGGTATTCTGAGCTCCCACCAGAATCACCCTTTAAGCTCTGCTTACAATGTTCTCAAACATTTCCAGTTTTCATTTCTAAGCCTTTTCAAATTCCTCCTACAAATCAGCTCCTGAGATTTCGGATCTACATGGACAGATTAGTCACAGAAATGACCCCCTCTTGGTACCAATTTCTGTTTTAATCAGCTTTGCATTGCTGTGTCCGAATAAAAACAACTCAGTTGAGGAAAAGTCTATTTGGGGCTCATGATTTCAGAGGTTTTAGTCCATGGTCAGCTTAGTTCATTGCTCTGAGTGCAAAGTCAAGTGGAACATCACAGTGGAATGGCATGGTGAGGGAGTACTGCTTCATAAGGCAACCAGGAAGCAGGCAGGGGGGAAGTGGCCATCCTTCCAGGGCACTTCCTCAGTAACCCATTCCCTTCAGCTATACGCCACCTGTCCACAGTTACCACCCAGTCAATTCATTCAAACTAGGATGGACTGATTATGTTATATCTCATTCAATCCAATCACTTTACCTCTGAACGTTTCTGTATTAACCCAAGAGATTTTGGGGACACTTCATAGCCAAACCATAATGAATACCATTATACTTTATGTATTTACATATTTATTTCAAAATAAAGATTTTGAATTTAAAATAAATGTAGAATATTTTTTTAAAAAGTTGAAATTCTGGAATGTCCTCCCAATGCTCAGGAGTTAGCCAATGCAGCAATGTTCCGAGGTGGAAAGTTTGGTTCTTGAGGGCTCTGTTCTCAAAAGATCTCAAAAGTGGATTGTTCCATTTGATGGAATAATAATTTGAATGGACTACAGCAAGGGGGTGAAAATTACAGATAGGCCAGGCATGGCTGGGCGAAGTAGATCACTGGGAGCATGGCTTTGGGGACTATATCTGTCCCTGACTCCTTCCTGTTCCTCACTCTCAACTTCTTCCATGTCCTGAGCTCAGCAACTTTCTTCCATGACCCTTCCACCATGATATTCTGTTTTACCAGACACCCAGAGCAATGCATCCCATTGACTCCTCTGAGACCACGAGCCCAGATAAATCTTTTCTTCCTCTAAGTAGTTCTTTTAATTTATTTTGGTCACAGTGATGTAAAACTGACCAATACAGCTATCCTTCCAGATTTTTACAGTGGGAGTATAATCAAAACAATGTGAAGAAGAATTACGAGTCCTAAAATGAACTGGTTTATATGTAGTCACATTTGAACTGGTTTATATGTAGTCACATTATTTGTAATAGGAAATGTGGCAGTTCATTGATAAAAGGAAGGTGCCAATACCTTGTCCTGTGCCATTTAGATATTCATGGAAAACTTTAACTTGATCTCTAACTCACTACACATGCAGAATATTTTCAAAATGATTTGCAAATCCAATTCTTAAAAGCAAAACAATAAAGATATTAGGTGAAAGCCTTAATGATTATTATTTTGCTATAAATAAGACAAATACACTAATTATAAAATATACTAACCTATTGACAAATGGTTTATTAAAATGTATGGGAAGTGTTCTGTTATGCTCATGGTAGAGCAATATGATAGAGGAACTTTTCCTCCAATCATAATCAATTAGGATGATGGAAAAATCGAAGATTTTCAGATATTAGAAAATAGATCACCCAGAACTGTGATCTATGAAGCAAGAGAAATAAAAGGGGAGAGTTCCAGGAATCCCCAGGCCGCCCGTAATGAAACACTTTCTGGAGCATGGGAAGGGTTGGATAGTCCTCCTGATTTGAAGAGCTTAGGTCTAGTTTGGAAGAAAGGGGAAGCCTCAATTTGCATGGATTAGTACCAGGATTAGTAAAGAGTGCATGTAGAAAGAGGTCTAGAAATCTATGAGAGATAATGTTTGCTGTGTTGTGGAATACCATGCTACATATGTGTAGTGCGACATACTATGAGATTGAGAAAAGAACAACCAGGAAAATGTAATACAAATAATCCCCATAACTCACAAAGGACTGGAAGACTTTTTAATGTGTCAAACAGATAAAGAGAATACCTCTGAAAATACTTAGGCCATTCAGTGAGGAACACAGAAAGGCTTTGACTCAATGATGTGCCCAACCGGAGAAGAAAGGCTCTCCCTTAGACTACCATAACAAAGCTTAAAACAAGTTTTGGATTGGACAACAGGTGAAAAGGTAAAGAGAGTGGGAATATGTCCTATAGTGTTGTATTGTATAGCAGAGTGACTATAGCTAACAATAACCTATTGTATATTTCAAAATAGCTAGAAGAGAGGACTTTGAATGTTCCAACCAGTAAGAAATGGTGTTTCAAATCGTGTGTACCCTACTTACTCAAAATTATATATTGTACACATGTATCAAAATATCACACTGTACCCAGTAAATGTGCACAATTTTACATGTCAGTCAAAAATAAAAATTTTAAAAATTAATTAAAAAACAAGCATTAAAAAAAGATCAAGTTACTCTGCAGTTGGAACAAAGACAGAAGAAAGGTTAACACATTTGAAAGGGACACTGCAAAACTGAGCACTCAGTAGCATAAATTCACCATGTCTAACATAAGTGCACATTTAAAAAATGCAGAGAAGAAATAAAAACGTACCCAATAACAGGAGAAAAAAAATCAAGCAATAGAAAAAGACATAAATGGCAAAGATAATGGATTTAATAGATAAGAACATTAAGAGAGCTTTTATGAACCTGCTCAATCAATGTGTTCAGGTATTTAAGAGAAAAATGACCACAGTAAGAATGAGAACAGAAAATAAGACAAAGAACATATAATACAAAGAACAGAAACAACTCATAGGATAGGTTTAAAACAAAATAGACCTTGCAGATACTTACCTAAACTTGTAAATTTGAAGTACAAACACACACAAACAAACACAGGCTCAGTCACAAAAACATGCACCAAGGTTATCTTGGCTCAGTTTGCACTTCTGTAAATTACATGTTTTACTAATTCTTTCACATATCAGTGTTCATGTCTTCCTTTGTGAATTTTTAGGTGAAAAAACATATTTATGCTAGCTGGGTCTGAATCCTTTATGATAAACAGCCATTTCTGCAGTCAGAATATAGACCATTGGTTAGATGAAAGTAGGAGCAGACAGAACAAGAGTTTTTTCTTACTTGTTGGTATGACTTCAGACGGTAATTTGAATCTTTGATGAGATTGCTATTTCAGGTTATCACTTTACTATTTTTAACACACCATCCTGATTAGGAAGGCTACTCTAAAGTTGAAAACAGAGATGAGACAGATAATTTTCTGTGCCTGTTTTAGGGACATTGCTTTAATGTGACTTCTCTTTGTTGACATAAAAGAGAACACTTTGACAGAACACACTTGGTTCCTAAGGGGATATTTTAAACAGATTTTTGAGAAGGAGAGTTATAAGGTTAACTAAGTTGTTAACTTAGTTAACAACATAATTTGTTTCTCAAGTTGGAAGAAACCACTCCAACATAGCATTAAAGTCAGATCTTCTTTATGCAATCTATTATATGTTTTTGTGTATTGAATTGTCTCCTCCAAATCCATTTTGAAGTCCTTATCCCCAGCACCTCAGAATGTAACCTGATTTAGAAATGGGGTCATTGCAGATTTTTTAGGTAAGTTAGGATGAGGTCACACTGGAATAGGAGATGCACCTAATCCAATATGACTGCTGTCCTTATAAAAAGGAGAAATCTGGACACACACGTGGAGAATGCCCTTGAAATATGAAAGCAGAGATCAAGATGCTGTACTATCTATCAATCAAGGAAAGGCAGATTGCATGGAAACTCCTAGAGTCTAGGGGTGAAGAATAGAATAGATCCTCCTTCACAGCTCTCAAAGGCATCAACTCTCTTGACACCTTGACCTTGGTCTTCCAGCCTTCAGAAATGCAAAAAAAATTGTAAGTTTCTGTTGTTTAAGTCACCCAGTTTGTGGTGCTGGAGTATGTTTGACAGGGAAGTTTTAGAAATTTATACACATGTAAAACAAAACAAAAGACAAGACTATCATTTGAAAAGTCCCCAGAAACAAACTGATTCAATAGCAGAAAATGCTAACATTATGTATAGCACAGGTAAAACTAATATGTATGCTAAGGTGTATATTGATGAAAAGGATAAGTTGCTACAAAAGAGAAAAATCCTTACTTTGAAAAAAATTGGGTCATGGTTGCATCTTAAACCAGTTTAAATTACTTTTGTTTGGCATGTTTCTTTAAATGAAGAGAGCTTTTAAAATACAGTGTTGAGATATAAATGATGCTCACTAGGAGAAAAAATGAAGTATGGAAATACAGTTTATCATTAATTGGGTTTCACTTAGTGTCTTATATTCTGCTGGCTCCAAACAGCAAGCTACCACATTCCAAACTGTTTAAATTTAGCTCAAAATATCTTTAAATAATAGCAAGAGGAGCTGTGTAATTCAATTTTTTTTCTTTGAGCTTCTCTAGTCTTTAAGACTAATGGAATCAGTTGGTGGGTTATTATTAAAATGCCTTTCAATTTGAGACATTTCCAAGTAAGTTATTCAGAATACCTACTGTTATTCTTTTACCATTTGTACTTTATGGGTCAGTGACTAAAATGTAGGATGCTCTGTAAGTCACAGTGACTTCAATATAAAAGATGTTAAGCAAGCATAATTGCATACCAAGCAAATCTTTATCTTAATTAGCTGTAGAACACGAAATATTCACTTTTGCACCTAAAAAAATAATAATGACGCTGTGTACTTAGGTATAGCCTTTATTGCACCACCCAATACAGATTTGTTTCCATTGTTAACAGGTAGTAAAATTTTAAAGGAGAAAACACACCCTTTTCCTCTATGCAGTATATTCTGCAGAAGAGTGAAGCACTTAAATTTCCATCAGAACAGGTCTTAGCTGCTGTGAAAAATTCCATATTGAAGCTTAAAATTTAAGGCTGCAATTTTCAAATGGTAATTGTTAGGAGCAATTCATCTTTTCAGGCACAAAATGATGATCCGGCATGTGTCTCCTGCATCGTTCCCCCTCAAAACTGACTGACACTACTACATTTTTTTTTGTTTTGTTTTCCTATCTGAGCAGGCATTTTTCCTCATAGTGAAATTGAGAAGATTTTTTGAATTTCTACTGAATATTTCCATATCATTTTAACTCTGTGAGTCTGTGTCACAGTGAAACTACAAAGTATACCACAGAGCTTTTCTAAATGAATTCATTTGACAGAAGAGATTTGCTGCTGACCTTGCTTCTCTTGGACTTGGCAGCAATCCTATTACCTTGAGCATGGCTGTTAAGACAGAATTCTGTATTATTTGTCCAAATCCAGCATATTATTGCATGTGGATACACGACTGTTTTTGCACTTTCAAAAGTGCTGATGGAAACTCACACAAGATGAAAGTCTAACACCAATGATGGGTTATTTCTGTGACTGTAAGAACTGACTGGCTTATTTGCCATATTGGAGATACAAAGATTGTTTCAGAAACTGATGTAAGGGCATAATGATAAATTCCACAAGTTGAATCCCATGAGACTATTTGTAGCATTTCACTTTTGGATTGTCATATTCTAGAGTTCAAATGTGTCTGATGTGCCTGTCATGGTGACCCATATCATTACATTTTCAGGTGTGGAACCTAAGCTGAATGTTTTCCATTTGTTCCTTCCTGATCCACTTACCACCTTCTCCATGCCCCAGGATGCTGCTACATTCTAGATTCCCTGGTGTGCTCTGAATGGATTCTCCATACAGTATCCTTTTCCATTTTCAGTCACTGCTTCCTGCTCTTCCCCAACTGAGTTAGAAGTAATAGCTTTTTGCCATTGCTGGACTCAGGTTCAATATTATCCTTTTTGTTTCCTTATACCCTGTCTACACCTTCATAAGTCACCACTTTATTAAACTTTATTTTTCAAAGTCCTCAGTTGAGTGGACCATCATTTTCTAACAGGACCTGACTGACACAGCAACGAGACCTCTTATTTGGATTTGTGTTGATAAAGCTGAAACTTTCAAGTCAGTAGATATGTACTATACTAGTATAAACCCAAATGTCCATGATAATGAAGAAGCAGGAGTGTGACTGCATGACTTGAAGATACTTGGTTTCTAAATCCTTGAGTCACTGATGATTAGAGACAGGAATTAGTCTAATATTGTTTATGTCTTTTCTAATTAGCAGAGATTCATCTTAAGAATTGAATGATAAGCTAACATCATGTTTAAATTTCTGTGAACTCTTTCATAGTAGAATAGAATTTAAAAAGATGGCTTGTCATGTAAGTTTGAAATAATTTCCTGGGTTTTAAAATGGGGAATAAGAAGGATGTGTGTGTGTGTGTGTGTGTGTGTTTGCAGCATAGGCAAAAGGATTATATGACTGCCAGATGCTTATATGGAAGTATAAATAACCATTCTAGATACATGCAGATATATGCTATTTATATTTGACATCTTGACCAAAATGTTCTCTAGTTCCCAGTGCTATGAAAAGAGATCGGACAATCTGAGCACAAGGGTAAAAAGGTATAAGGATCACCTCTTCCTAATTCCTTAGTAAAAAACGAACTTGCTAGATCAAAAGGAAAATACATAATCCAAAAGAATGTGGAAAAGTTTTCAAAAAAAGTAAAGCAGAATCAAGAGCATTAACAAGAATAATAAATAGAAAAATATGATTCTTATGAAAATGGCTATATGTTCTATACCATGCTATGTAAGGTCCAGTTAAAACTTGTTTTTTTCATGAAGAGGGTGGATAATTTCAGGGATGCTTAAACCCAATACTGAATGGAACAATAAGGGCGATTGGGTAGGTGGGAGAATGCTAATTCTGGTTTCTCAAGGAAGAAAGGACTATGGTTATTGATAATATTCTGAATATGATGAAAAAGCAGGCAACCGTAATTGATAGATGGCCCATCTCAATGACTTAACAAACCCATTGACATGTCTCATATCTACTGATTTATGTGGAAACAGGTTCTATTACTATAGTGAACTAGAAAAAAAATATTAAGGAACTTGAAGTCTTAGGCAAATAACTGAAGACTGAGACCATAAGGGATCTTTTACTTTATGTCTTTTGGGGGGAAAAATTCTGTAAGATTGATATAAAAAACAGAATTTAATTTTCAGGTCAGTGATTTCTGACTCCAACATGAGCATCCTTTGAATGCAGTAGCATCTCTTGATGACTGGCAAGCATGTATGTGACAAGAAATGCACTTACCTGACTGAAATGGCTTTGAAAATGAAATGTGAGAGAAAAATAAACAACATATTTATTTATTAAATATTATATTTAAATATAAATATTAAATATAAACAACATATTATTTATTAAAAATAATAAAAGTAGCCAAATATAAATATGGATCCTGAAATTATCCACCCTCTTCATGAATAAACAAGATTTACCTCGACCTTACATAGCATGGTAGAGAACATATAACTATTTTCATAAGAATCATATTTTTCCACTTACTTATTCTTGATAATGCTCTTGCAAGACAAGAGCTAAGACATAAGAGAGCATCAGTATAGCAGACTTGCATCAACCTTTTGGTGGAACTGTAATGGTGAGCTTCTGATGGGCAAAAGGTTTTTAGCTTTCATTGGCCAGTAATATTTTCACAATCAAAAACTAGAAACTCTATATTATACTAGTGAGCCTGACTTGAAATAGTAAAGCAGTATCTCACTTTCTGAAGTTTGTTAATTATTTTTTTGGAGGCAAAATAGAATATATTGAAAGAACATTTCAAGACACTAGGTAGAATTTAAGTGAATAATTCAAGCTTAATTCTGAAGTCATTAAGTGACTGTTATCTGTCACCATTGGTTTGATCAGTAATTTTTCAGACTCTTGGTGTCTTTTATATCTGAAGTACTCCTATATATATCAAACTTATTGCCTGAAAAGGAGAGAATTTCAGGCTTCGGTAGGAAAATGATATTGTGGGGCAGCAATTTTACTACTTATTGTTCTTTTTTTTTTTTGAAATTATCCCTAAATATATTGGTATAATTAGAGTAAGGCTTGAGTTTGATCGTGCTTGCCTTCTAAGTTATGTTATTACAAAAGATCTATTTATAATTTTGCAAAACTATCATAAAAAATGTTATACTTAATTAGTTTCTTCTGAGTTTCTGATAGACATTTGGTTGGGAAAAGAGCAATGGTACCAAGCTGATTTTATTTACAACTTATTTCTTTGGAGAGGTGTCATTTTCTTAAAAAAAAAAAATCATCAATTTTGTGAAAACACCTGACTGCTGTCTTGAGCAACATGTTTGGTTTAATTTCACGGCTACTATGTTCCATTTACCCAATGATCCAGTTTCCTGATCCATGCTGATGGTAGCAGGTGTCTTCCTTTGCCTGTTGAAATCTCAGATCTTTATTTGTACCAAAGATGGTTTCTTTAGCCAATAGAAACATCTTTCAGCCTATATTTTTTCATTGTCTCTCATCATGACTTCAGCTTATTTTCCCCAAATTCCTCTTCTTTTGTATTCATGTGCTTAATATTAATAATTTTATTGTGTGATGTCTATTTTTATAAGCCTACATAAATCCTTTCTGACCAAGCTGGTATGTAAATAAGTTAGAAAAATAGTTGACAGATAGATAGATAGGCAGATAGATAGACAGATGACAGATAGGTGAATAAATGGATATATAGAATCTAGTCTATTTTAAATAGCACAACTCCAAAGTATAGTGCACTGGAAAGCCTGCTGGGCAGTCTTCAGAAGAACTGAAGTTGGCTTCCTGTACTCCCTTAACTGGGCTTGAAATTTTGGAAAAATCCTTACATTATTTTTTTTCTAAACCACAATGATTTATTTTTTTAATATGGTGAGTGATTGGCTAACATTTAAAATCCATTCCAATTTTAATAGTATATGGGGATGAAAAATACCACCAGTCAAACTTGCTGAAGCATGGCCTGCTGGCTACTAACAGCTCAAAGCTGCACCCCTCTGAGAGTTGCCCTAGGTTGATAGAAGCCACTTCCTGTTTCTGAACAATGCCTGGGAGGTTAGACAATCTCCCATGGGGCAGCAGCTGGCAAAGACAGACACACACAATGGACCAAAAAATAAAGCCAGCCTCCTTGCATTTAAAAGAAGTAAGCCTGTGGTGTCCTTCCTGGGGAAGAGATTTCATTGTCTCAGGGTGAGGTTGGATGCAGCTGCACCATTTTCTAGATTGCTGGGCCTGGATGACTACAAACAACATTTCCCATACAACCTTGCCTGCTGTATTCCTGTGAAATTTGGCCAGCCAGAGGTACTGCTGGCTAGTTAGAAGGGGAAGGGAGAAAAGAAGTATTTATCTGTATACTCTAACTGCACAAAGGGATCAGTGCATCTGAGGACTCCACCAGTCTCAGTAGCAAGAGAGCTTCTAGTAGATTAGTATCAGGTACAGGCTGACAGGCTTGAACAATACCCTGCATTCAGGTCAATTCTCTTTGTTTTCCATTTTTTGCTTTTCTAATATTTTTCCATGTTTTTTGATCTTCTAGTCTTCTAAACACCATCGCAAACACTTTCTTTCTTTCTTTTTAATGAAACAGTTTCTTATATTAAATCCCCACTGTTGGAGATCCCTAGAGTGTTTTTCTCTTGTCCATACTGGATCCTAACCAATAAATAGCTAATATTTATTAGTTACTAAAGTAGCTAAGACATAGAGCATATAGTCCTTACTACAAACCAGGAACTTTACAAAAGTTAACTCACTTCATCCTCAACCTATGAGGCACAATTGTTTTATAAATGAGGAAACTGAGGCACGAGAAGTTGAATTACATGCCTAAGGTCACATGGCTACTTAGTGGAAAAATGGAACTCTGAATGTTGGGCAGTTGGGTATCACTAAGTATTGGGATACGGTACATTCTTTTTGAATGCCAACTTCCTAGTGTGCACCCAACCTTCCTTTAACTTTCATAAGCATGTGCACATCATAGAGTATTTTTATTTTGTGAGATTTACTGTACTGGCTTTGATGCATTCAAGGTCTCTTGATTTCCCAAAGATAACAGCATCAACTCATTTATAAGGACAGATCACTCATGACCTAATCACCCATTGAGTGTCCCACACTTCAACACGGTTACAATGCAAATAAATTTCAACCTGAATTTAGAAAGGACATTCAAATATAGCAATATGATATCAACATAGTGTATGTCCTTCCACTGCCCCTCATCCTCATCATCCTCATCCTCAACCTCATCATCCTCATCCTCATCCTCATCATTTTCCTCCTTCTTCTCCTTCTCCTTCCTCCTTCCCCTCCTCCACTGATGCTGTTGCTGCTGCTTCCTCCTCCTCTTCCCTTTCTTTCTATCCTTCTTGGATTCAGTTTGGCTTCAAATCCCAAACAGCATGTTACTGGACTGAGAATTAAGGAGTTATTCATTCTCAAAATTATATAGGCCAAAAGAAGCCTACTTCTTTTATACAGATACAATGAAATAAAATAATGCTGGAAATGTTTAAGGATTATATAAAATCACTTCCCTTGGTGTTAATTTTTTTTTCAAAAATTGATGCTCTGAAGGAAAAAATGTTAAATTACAGCCAGTATTACTAGCTTTTGTAATCAATTGGTTTTTCAATTTTATGTCAATTTTTTTTCACTTTTTTCATTGATGCATTATAGTTGTACAGAATAATGGGATTTGTTGTTACATACTCTTACACATACACAATATAACTATATAATTAGCCAATATCACCCCTCAGCAATTTCCTGCACCCTCCACACCATTCCTTAGTCCTTTTCCTCTACTGATCACCCTTGGATTTTCATGAGATCCACCCCCACCTTTATTTTTTCCCTCTCTTTCTTTTTATATGAGAGAAAATATATGATCCTTGACCATCTGAGTTTTACTTATTTCACTTAACAAAATGGTCCCTAGTTTTATACATTCTCCTGCAAATGATTATGTCAATCTTTAAATTTATTTCTTATAATACACATTTTTCTTCCTGAAATGTAATCAGTTTTTATATCACCAAGGACTTACTCTCTTTTAAACAATAATGAAGAGAATAAGTTTATTGAGCTTCTAATATCCTATATAGTGTATATTAAACCATATTTACCTATGTGATAATTAGTGATGGAGATTATATTAGCATTGACAGTCTTTAAATAAGTAAATGGTTACATTTCTAACTCCACTTACTAACTAGAAAAATTATTTAAACTTTTTATTCTTCAGTTTTTTCCTCTGAAAAATGAATTAAATAATAGGATTATTTCATAGAGTTGCTATGATGATTAATCAAGAAGAAACAAGTTATATACTTGCATATTTAAGATATTTGTATTAGCAATAGATGTGTGACTTCACCTGGTTTCTGCTACTATAACAGAATACCACAGACTGAGTAATTTATAAATGATAACAGTTTATTTGGCTCATGGTTCTGGGGACACAAGAGCCTGTCATGGCATCTCATGAGGGCCTCATCATAACATGGCAAAAGGGGGACTGAACACTTGCAAATCAGAGAAAGAAAGGTCAGTCCCATTCACAAGTGCACTTTCATGATAATTAACCCACTCCACTATAACAGCATTAAACCATTCAAGTGGAAAAAGACCTCATCACCTAGTCACTTCTTACAGCTCCCACCTCTTAATACTGTTACATTACAATGGAAATTACCTTTCAACATGGGTTTTTGAACATTCAGAACAAAGCCATGAGATCCCCTTTCCCTTTTTTTCTTTCTCCTTCTTCCCTTCCTTCTTTTCCTTATTTCTTATTTCTTCTTTGTTTCTCTGTTTCTTTTCTGTCTTTTCTTCTCTTTCTTTCTGTCTCCTTTTTTTCCTCCCTCCCTTCCTCTCTTCCTTCCATCTTTTTCTCTTTTTAAGATTTGGATAAGAAGTTTTCATGTGCAACTGGATAGTATAAGTGAGAACTTATTAAAATAAGTTAATTATTCTGGTTCTCTTATTTTTCCAAATGAATTTAATTATTGATTTTTCTATTTCTCTAAGGAATAATGATTGGATTTTCGTTGGAATCACACTGAATCTATATAGTGCTTTGGGGGAGTATGGCCATTTTGACAATATTAATTTTGCCTATCCAAGAGCAAGGTAGATCTTTCCATCTTCTAAGGTCGTCTTTGCTTCTTTCTTTAGTGTTCTGTAGTTTCCATTGCACAGCTCTTTCACCTCTTATGTTCTTATGTTGATTCACAAGTATTTTCTTTTTTTTAAGCTATGCAAATGGGGTAGTTTTTCTAATTTCTATTTCAGAAGATTCATCACTGATGTTTAGAAAAACATTTGATTTATGGATATATTGATTTCATATCCGGCTACTTTGCTGAATTCATTTATTAATTCAACAAATTTTCTGGTGGAGTTTTTGGGATCCTCTAAGTGTAGAATCATGTCATCAGCAAATAATGATAGTTTGAGTTCTTCTTTTCCTATTTGTACCCTTTTAATTTCTTTCATTTGTCTAATTGCTCTGGTTAGAGTTTCAAAGACTATGTTGAATAGAAGTGGTGAAAGAGGGAATCCCTGTCTTGTTCCAATTTTTCTCCATTTAGAATGATGTTGGGGCCACTCCCCCAGTGCGTGCAAGCTAGGTGAACCTGCAAACCATGGGCAGGTCAGGTCCAGCAACCAGCGGAGTCACAGAACAGCAGGGAACGCGGACAGGACCCACCAGTAGGACAGGGCTGGCGACCTGCTGAGGGGCAGGCCCGTCCCCTCCCCCAGTGTCTGCAAGGTAGGCGGGACTGTGACCAACGGCAGATGGGGCCGAGCGGCCAGCTGAGGGGCGGAACCGCCCCACCCCCCAGTGCCTGCAAGCTAGGCGAACCTGCAACCCATCGGGAGGTTAGGCCCAGCAACCTGCAGAGTGACAGAGGTGCCCCTCGCGCCGGCTGGGTAGGCGGACCTTTGACCGACCAGCAGAGCAGACCTAGGGCCTGCCAGCGTGGTAGACGGATCACACAAACTGGAGGAGGATCACAGCCACTACCTGCCCTGCAAGGGTGTTTTTTCAACTATACAAGAGCAATATAAATAAATAGAGGGAAAATTTCAAAAACACAACAGTTTCACCAAGCAGAAAGAAACGCCAGCAGTATCAAAAGACAAGGAAAGAAAGGACCACAGGCAATACAGGTCAACTCAACTTTAGAAGAGGTAATAGGTGCAACAGATGGAATGTCAGATAGAGAGGTCAGGATATACATGCTTCAGATGATCTGGAGTCTCAAGGAAGACATGAGACAGCAAAATCAGACAATGAAAGATCACATTGACAAACAAATCCAGGAAGTAAAAGATCAATTTCACAGGGAGATAGAGGTAATAAAGAACAAACAAATAGAAATCCTAGAAATGCAGGAAACAATAAACCAACTTAAAAACTCAATTGAGAATACTACCAGCAGAGTAGATCACTTAGAAGAGAGAACATCAGACAATGAAGACAAAATATTTCAACTGGAAAAGAACATAGACAGCTCAGCAAGTCTGCTAAGAAACCATGAGCAGAACATCCAAGAATTATGGGACAACATCAAAAGACCAAATTTAAGAGTCATTGGGATACAGGAAGGCACAGAGCTCCATACCAAAGGGATAAACAGTCTATCCAGTGAAATAATACGCGAAAACTTCCCAGACTTGAAGAATGAGACAGATTCCCAAATCCTAGAAGCCTACAGGACGCCGAATGTGCAAAATCATAAGAGATCCACACCTAGACACATTATAATGAAGATGTCCAACATACAGAATAAGGAGAGAATTTTAAAAGTTGCAAGAGAAAGAAAGCAGATTACATTTAGGGGTAAACCAATCAGGATAACAGCTGATCTCTCAACACAGACTCTGAAAGCTAGAAGATCCTGGAATAACATATTTCAAACACTGAAAGAAAATGGGTTCCAACCAAGAATCGTGTATCCGGCGAAATTAAGCTTCAGGATAGAAGATGAAATTAAAACCTTCCACGATAAACAAAAGTTAAAAGAATTCGCAGCTAGAAAACCATCTCTTCAAAAAATCCTTGGCAAAACATTACAGGAAGAGGAAATGGAAAATAACATTGAAAACCAACAATGGGAGATAGGACAGTAAAGGGGGGAAAGTAGTCAAAGAGGATAACAAATCAGGGTTAGTAACATCAATAAACAAATATGGCTAGAAGAACAAACCATATCTCAATAATAACCCTAAATGTTAATGGCTTAAACTCACCAATTAAGAGACACAGGCTAGTAGAATGGATCACAAAACAAGACCCAACAATATGCTGTCTACAGGAGACGCATCTGATAGGAAAAGATATTCATAGACTGAAGGTGAAAGGTTGGGAAAAATCATACCACTCATATGGACTGCGGAAACAAGCAGGAGTGTCCATACTCATATCTAATAAAATAGATTTCAAGCCAAAGTTAATCAAAAGGGACAAAGAAGGACACTTCATACTGCTCAAGGGAACCATACACCAACAAGACATAACAATCATAAATATATATGCCCCAAATAATGGTGCAGCTGTGTTCATCAAGCAAACTCTTCTCAAGTTCAAGAGTCTAATAGACCACCATACAATAATCATGGGAGACTTCAACACACCTCTCTCACCACTGGACAGATCTTCCAAACAAAAGTTAAATAAGGAAACTATAGAACTCAATAACACAATTAACAACCTACACTTAATTGACATATATAGACTATACCACCCAACATCAAGTAGTTACACTTTTTTCTCAGCAGCACATGGAACCTTCTCAAAAATAGACCATATATTATGTCACAGGGCAACGCTTAGACAATATAAAGGGATAGAGATAATACCATGCATCTTATCTGATCATAATGGAATGAAACTGAAAATCAATGATAAAAGAAGGAAGGAAAAATCAAGCATCACTTGGAGAATGAACAATAGGTTGCTGAGTGATCAATGGGTTTTAGAAGACATGAAGGAGGAAATTAAAAACTTCCTGGAGTTAAATGAAAACACAGACACAACATATCGGAATCTATGGGACACATTGAAAGCAGTTCTAAGAGGAAAATTCATTGCTTGGAGTTCATTCCTCAAAAAAAGAAAAAAACAACAAATAAATGATCTCATACTTCATCTCAAAATCCTAGAAAAAGAAGAGCAAAACAACAGCAAAAGAAGTAGAAGGCAAGAAATAATTAAAATCAGAGCTGAAATTAATGAAATTGAAACAAAAGAAACAATTGAAAAAATTGACAAAACTAAAAGCTGGTTCTTTGAAAAAATAAATAAAATTGACAGACCCTTAGCCATGCTAACGAAGAGAAGAAGAGAGAGAACCCAAATTACTAGCATACGGGATGAAAAAGGCAATATCACAACAGACACTTCAGAAATACAGAAGATAATCAGAAATTATTTTTAATCCTTATACTCCAATAAAATAGTAGATAGTGAAGGCATAGATAAATTCCTTAAGTCTTATGATCTGCCCAGATTGAGTCAGGAGGATATTGACAACCTAAACAGACCAATAACAATAGAGGAAATAGAAGAAACCATCAAAAGACTACCAACTAAGAAAAGCCCAGGACTGGATGGGTATACAGCAGAGTTTTACAAAACCTTTAAAGAGGAACTAACACCAATACTTTTCAAGCTATTTCAGGAAATAGAAAAAGAGGGAGAACTTCCAAATTCATTCTACGAGGCCAACATCACCCTGATTCCGAAACCAGACAAAGATACTTCAAAGAAAGAAAACTACAGACCAATATCTCTAATGAACCTTGACGCAAAAATCCTCAATAAAATTCTGGCAAATCGGATTCAAATACATATCAAAAAAATTATACACCATGATCAAGTAGGATTCATCCCTGGGATGCAAGGCTGGTTCAATATACGGAAATCAATAAATGTTATTCACCACATCAATAGACTTAAAAATAAAAACCATATGATCATCTCAATAGATGCAGAAAAAGCATTCGACAAAGTACAGCATCCCTTTATGTTCAAAACTCTAGAAAAATTAGGGATAACAGGATCATACCTCAACATTGTAAAAGCAATCTATGATAAGCCACAGGCCAGCATCATTCTGAATGGAGAAAAATTGAAGGCATTCCCTCTAAGATCTGGTACACGACAGGGATGGCCTCTCTCACCACTTCTGTTCAACATAGTCCTCGAAACACTGGCCAGAGCAATTAGACAGACGAAAGAAATTAAAGGCATAAAAATAGGAAAAGAAGAACTTAAATTATCACTATTTGCAGATGATATGATTCTATACCTAGCAGATCCAAAAGGGTCTACAAAGAAGCTATTAGAGCTAATAAATGAATTCAGCAAAGTGGCCGGATATAAGATCAACACGCATAAATCAAAGGCATTCCTGTATATCAGCGACAAATCCTCTGAAACGGAAATGAGGAAAACTACTCCGTTCACAATATCCCCCCCCCCAAAATAAAATACTTGGGAATCAACCTAACAAAAGAGGTGAAAGATTTATACAATGAAAATTACAGAACCCTAAAGAAAGATATAGAAGAAGACCTTAGAAGATGGAAAAATATACCCTGCTCATGGATAGGCAGAACCAACATCATCAAAATGGCGATATTACCAAAAGTTCTCTATAAGTTCAATGCAATGCCAATCAAAATCCCAACAGCATTTCTTGTAGAAATAGATAAAAGAATCATGAAATTCATATGGAATAATAAAAGACCCAGAATAGCAAAAACAATGCTAAGCAGGAAGTGTGAATCAGGCGGTATAGCGATTCCAGACTTCAAACTATACTACAGAGCAATAGTTACAAAAACAGCATGGGACTGGTACCAAAACAGGCGGGTGGACCAATGGTACAGAATAGAGGACACAGTAACCAATCCACAAAACTACAACTATCTTATATTTGATAAAGGGGCTAAAAGCATGCAATGGAGGAAGGATAGCATCTTCAACAAATGGTGCTGGGAAAACTGGAAATCCATTTGCATCAAAAAGAAGCTGAATCCCTATCTCTCGCCATGGACAAAAGTTAACTCAAAATGGATCAAGGAGCTTGATATTAAATCAGAGACACGGCATCTGATAGAAAAAAAAGTTGGTTATGATCTACATATTGTGCGATCGGGCCCCAAATTCCTCAATAGGACACCCATAGCGCAAGAGTTAACAACTAGAATCAACAAATGGGACTTACTCAAACTAAAAAGTTTTTTCTCAGCAAAAGAAACAATAAGAGAGATAAACAGGGAGCCTACATCCTGGGAACAAATCTTTACTCCACACACTTCAGATAGAGCCCTAATAACCAGAATATACAAAGAACTCAAAAAATTAGACAATAAGATAACAAATAACCCAATCAATAAATGGGCCAAGGACCTGAACAGACACTTCTCAGAGGAGGACATGCAATCAATCAATAAGTACATGAAAAAATGCTCACCATCTCTAGCAGTCAGAGAAATGCAAATCAAAACTACCCTAAGATACCATCTCACCCCAGTAAGATTGGCAGCCATTAGGAAGTCAAACAACAATAAGTGCTGGAGAGGATGCGGGGAAAAGGGCACTCTTGTTCATTGCTGGTGGGGCTGCAAATTGGTGCAGCCAATTTGGAAAGCAGTATGGAGATTTCTTGGAAAGCTGGGAATGGAACCACCATTTGACCCAGCTATTCCCCTTCTCGGTCTATTCCCTAAAAACCTAATAAGAGCATGCTACAGGGACACTGCTACATCGATGTTCATAGCAGCACAATTCACGATAGCAAGATTGTGGAATCAGCCTAGATGCCCTTCAATAGATGAATGGATAAAAAAATGTGGCATTTATACACAATGGAGTATTACTCTGCATTAAAAAATGACAAAATCATAGAATTTGGAGGGAAATGGATGGCATTAGAGCAGATTATGCTAAGTGAAGCTAGTCAATCTTTAAAAAACAAATACCAAATGACCCCTTTGATATAAGGGGAGTAAACAAGGACAGGGTAGGGACGAAGAGCTTGAGAAGAAGATGTACATTAAACAGGGATGAGAGGTGGGAGGGAAAGGGAGTGAGAAGGGAAATCGCATGGAAATGGAAGGCGATCCTCAGGGTTATACATAAGGACATATAAGAGGAAAGGAGGGGTAAGACAAGATAATACAATTCTAAGAAATGATTTACAGTAGAAGGGGTAGAGAGAGAAAAGGGGAGGGGAGGGGAGGGGAGGGGAGGGGAGGGGGGATAGTAGAGAATAGGACAGACAGCAGAATACATCAGACACTAGAAAGGCAATTTGTCCATCAATGGAAGTGTAACTGATGTGATTCAGCAATCTGTATATGGGGTAAAATTGGGAGTTCATAACCCACTTGAATCAAACTGTGAAATATGATGTATTAAGAACTATGTAATGTTTTGAACGACCAACAATAAAAAAAAAGAACTATGTAACGTTTTGAACGACCAACAATAAAAAAAAAATAGAATGATGTTGGCTTTGGGTTTAACATAGATAGCTTTTATAATGTTGAGGTATGTTTCTACTATCCCGAGTTTTTCCAGTGTTTTGAACATGAAAGGGTGCTATATTTTGTCAAATTCTTTCTCTGCATCAATTGATATTATCATATGATTCTCGTCTTTAAGTCTATTGATGTGAAGCATCCCTAGAATGGACCCCACTTGATCATGGTGCACTATTTTTTAAATATGTTTTTGTATGCAATTTGCCAGAATTTTATTGAAATCTTTTTGCATCAATGTTCATCAGGAATATTAGTCTGAAATCTTATTTCCTTGATGTGTCTCTGCCTGGTTTTGGTATCTGGATGATACTTGCTTCATAGAATGAGTTTGGAAGGGTTCCTTCCTTTTATATTTCATGGAATAATTTGAGGAGTATTGGTATTAATTCTTCTTTGTATTAATTCTTCTCAGCTGTGAACCCATCTGTTCCTGGAATTTTCTTGGTTGGGAGGCTTTTGATGGCATCTTGTATATCCTTGCTTGAAATTGATCTGTTTAAATTATGTATGTCCTCTTGACTCAGTTTGGATTGACCATATGCCTCTAGAAATTTGTTGGTGTCTTCAAGGTTTTCTATTTTATTCTTTTGGAAAAATAAAAGACCAAAAATAGCCAAAGCAATCCTTAGCAACAAGAGTGAAGCAGGAGGCATCACAATATCAGATCTTAAACTATACTACAAAACTATAGTAACAAAAATTGCATGGTATTAACACAAAAATGGACATGTAGACCAATGGTACAGAATAGAAGACACAGAGACAAACCCACATAAATACAGTTATCTCACACTACATGAAGGCACCTAAAACGTACATTGGAGAAAAGATAGCCTCTTCAACAAATGGTGCTGGGAGAACTGAAAACCCATATGCATCAAAATGAAACTAAGCCCCTATCTCTCACCATGCACAAAACTCAACTCAAAGTGAATCAAGGACCTAAGAATTAGACCAGACACCTTGTGCCTAATAGATGAAGAAGTATGCCCAAATGTTTATCAATTTGGATTTGGTCTCAACTTCTTTAACAGGACTCCTAAAGCACAAGAATTAATAAATGAGATGGGTTCAAACTAAAAAGCTTCTTCTCAGCAAAAGGAAGAATCATTAAATGAAGAAAGAGCATATATTTTGGGAGCAAATTTTTGCCATAAAAGTGTCAGATAGAGCACTAATCTCCAGGATATATAAAAAAACTCAAAAAACTTAACACCAAAAAAATAAACAACCCAATCAATAAATGGGCTAAGGAGGTGAACAGACACTTCTCAGAAGAAGATATGCAATCAATCAACAAATATATGAAACAATGTTCAACATCTCTAGTGATTACAGAAATGCAAATCTCACATCAATCAGAATGGCAGTTATCAAGAATACAGACATGGGGGAAAAGTCACACTCATACATTGCTTTTGGGACTGCAAATTGGTGCAACCACTCTGGAAAGCAGTATGGAGATTCCTTAGAAAACTTGGAATAGAACCACCATTTGACCCAGCTACCATTCCTCAGTCTATACCCAAAGGACTTAAAATCAGCATACTATATAGTAATATAGCCAGATCGATGTTTATAGCAGCTCAATCCACAATAGCTAAACTATGGAAGTAACCTAGATGCCCTTCAGTAGATGAATGGATAAAGGAATTGTGGCATATATACACAATGGAATATTACTCAGAATTAAAAGGAATAAAATTTTGGCACTTTCAGGTAAATGGATGAAGTTGGAGAATATCATGCTTAGCAAAGTAAGCCAATCCCCAAAACCAAAGGCCAAATGTTCTCTGTGATAAGTGGATGTTGATCCATAATGTAGGGTGGGGCATGGGAAAATGGAGGATATTTAATTGTGCAAAGAAGAGGAAGTGTTGGGGAGAGAGCATGGGGGCAAGAAAGACGATGGGATTAAATGGACAGCATTGCCCTTTGTACATATGTGGCATGATGCCACATCATGTACAGCGAGAAAAATGAAAAGCTGTGCTGCAATTGTGTATAATGGGTCAAAATGCATTCTGCTGTCACATATACCTAATTATAATTAATTAATTAATTAAAAATATAATTAGTCAGTTAAATCACAATTTTACATTTTAATTCCTGTTAGTCAATTTTTCATTGCTATGAACAAAATACCTAAGAAGAAAAAGTTAGAGAAGAAAAAGTTTATGTTGGCTCACAGTTCAGAGGTTCAGTGCATGAATAGCTGACTCCATGGCTCTGACCCTGAAATGGAGAAAAACATCATGGAACAACTGTGTGACAGAGGAAAGGTGCTCAGCTAATGGCAGCCAGAATTCATAGAGAGGGAGAATGCGGAGCCAGGGACATGGTATAATCCCCATGAAATAATCCCTAGTGAGCTACTTCTTCCAGCCATGCCCCACCTGCTCATAGTTACCATACAGTAATCTAGTCAAATAATTAATCTATCAAATAAATTAATCCACTGATGTGTTTGCAGCTTTCATGATCTAATCAATCCACTTCTGAACACTCCTGCCTTGTCTAATTTTCTGGGGATACCTCATATTTAAACCATAGCAATTTTCTCGGTAAATAACATAGCAAATAAAAGCCATAAGCATTTTTTTACTAACTAGGATGACAACATAGTTATCAACTATACAATTTTACATGGAATTCAAGAATAACATCTAATGATTATAAATGCTCAGCATTCCAAGTTTCAACAGAGGTGATGGTTCAGTAGTTCCTACTTCTTCTACCAAACAAGTTAAATTTTTGTCCTTTCTCTTCACCATGTAGTCTACTCTAAGATTTTTCTCAATTGCTAGAAGTTAAAAAATAATATTACATTGGGTAGAGGTTGGTAAATGGTTACTAAGCTATAGTTGTATTGGGTAAATAAGTTCTGGTGTTCTATTGCACAGTAGGGTGACTATGGACAACTCTAATGAATTATTTTTAATTTTTTTGTTATTTTTATTTATACATAACAGTAGAATACATTTTGAAATATTTATACAAACATGGAATGTATCTCTTCTAATTAGGATCCTAGTCTTCTGGATGTACAAGATGTTGAGATTTACTGTGGTGAATTCATATAAGTACATAGGGAAGTTATGCCTGTATTGTCTATTTTTAAAAGCTAAAAGAGGGGATTTTGGATGTTTTCATGACAATGTTTAAGAAGGAAGATATTCTTATTCTGATTGGAACATTATACAATACATACATGTATCAAGGCATCACATAGTGAATAAATATGTACAATTTTATGTGATAATTTTAAAAAAATAAAAGAATATTATAAAACTGTTAACCTATTAAAAATCCATTACAGTATATAAGGGTGTTTTGTTCATGGACAGAGGAAAGAACATTTGGAAATCCCTCTACATACCAGAATTTTGCCTCATTGTTTTCACTCACATCTTTTTTTGCTACATTTTAAAATAGATGCATATATGAATATTGCTAGGTATTATCATCATTTATATGGTTACCAGCAGTAAGCCAAGATTAAAGATATTATAAAACCAGTGTCAAGAAATATTCCCACTGTCTTTTCAGTGTCCTATGATGGAAATTCCCAGTTATGCAAGTCATGAGAATTAACCATATTTGTTGGATAAGGTGTATAGCTCACAGCAGTTTCTATCTGTTGATTCCACTACCTTTGAATGGATAATCTCATTCTCAACATGAAATATTAGAAAAGTATTCTCAGCTCCTTTGTATGGGAAATTGAACCAGAAACTAGAAAATGGAAATCTTACCTACACACTTCAAAACCTCATGTGGATTTTCCAACTTAGTAGGTATACCCTGCCAAAACCCCAGGTATAAGGCTGTGGAATCACACTGACATTTGAAGCAAAGACTGCTGGCCCAGCTCCAGTTGAGACTATAAAAATGAATGTTTTTGTGTGAAGTGGGTTCAGGAAATAAACCAGTGAAGTCTACAAGCCCTACAGTAGGTATTTGAGTCCCTCATTCTTATTAGGTTCTGCAAACCTCCATTTTTTATCTAACCTAATGTGCTTGCTATTGCTTTTGTGTTCAATGTCCCCCACAGGCCTGGATATTGAAGGCTTGGTTTCCACAGTGGTGCTATTGGCAGTTGGTGGAATCTTTAAGAGGAGTGGCCTAGTCATAGGTCTGTAGGTAACTGGAGTGTGCTCTTGAAGGAGATTGTGGGACAATCCCCTTTCCTTGCTCTTTTGCTCCTGGGTGATGAGGTGAGTGATTTTTTTCTCCACCACATACTCCCATCATGATGAGCTAACTTGCCAAAGGCCCAAAGCAACAGGGTCAATAGATCATGGACTGAATTCTCCAAAACTGTGAGCCAGAATAAACCTTTTCTTTTGCTATGTTTATTGTCTCAGGTTATTTGTTATAGTGACGGGAAGCTGACTAGCACAATACTCACAGTAACAGTCTTTAAGCCGTAAAAAACACTCTCAGAAATTACTGACCTCAACAACTCTGCACATCTCTTGTTCTAAAGTGCCATTTGTGAAACCCAAATGCCCTGCTACCTTGGCTATCTTACTCTGTTGTTGGTTTCCTTGTTTTCCTGTTTTAGTGCTTCTGTGTGCCAGCAATTGTCATCACCCACATTGTCACAGTTGGGTAATCTGAGAATGATGGAATGTTATTCCTCTAACTACAGGATGGCAGAGGTAAGAGTGGTTTCAAACAAACAAGCATGGGACGGCATTTTGCTAGAGGAGTAGCTGTCGCTGTTCAGGTTTTTGCTTAAATCTTTAAGGAAGACAGTGTTCCCCTCAGCTACAACACTCATAACGCTGTTACTTCTACATATTAAAAGTGGAATAAATGAAAGCAGCTTCAAGCAATTTAAAAACTACCACAATGAGAGTGTGAAAGTGTAGAGGTGTCATTCGACTCCAAGGCTCAAAACCCTCATCTTTTACAGCATTGATGATAGAGCTGAAAATACCCTCCCTTAGGGTAGAAGGGCCCAGTGAAGCTCATGCTGAATGAAAGTTGTATGTCTTTACTTGGTTTTCATAAGTGTATTTGACTGATAATTTAAATTAATGAGGCAGTGGGAAAACTTCACTTTGAATTACAAATGGAGCAGGGAAACACATCATTCAGTAAGAAAATAGATTTAGCAGCTGTGAACATAAACCTTATTTCTATAAAGGTCAGGATGATGGGTTTTATTTTTCTTCCCACATTGAATAGAACTATCAGTAAAGGCATCCTTTTGATATACTTAGATTATGCCATAAATAGGAAGAACCATTAGCAATAATATTGTTTTCTAAAAAAAAAATCATTCTTGTTCCTAACCCTGGAACTAAAATCTGTTTAATATTACTTATACAGAATTTAATTTGCATATAAGATGAATTTTAAGGCTATGAATTTTTCAAATTGTCAGTATGTGTTATAATAAAATAATATAAAACTTAAAAAGAAAACACATTCAAATTTGTTTTGGCTCATTTGTAATAACAATTTGGTGAAGAGTTCCTAAATTTTCTCTCTTGAATATATTGAAGAGTAGCATTTGGAACCTGGAAGGTTGATCCCACACAAAATAATTGTAATTTATATAACTCCAATTATTAATGTATTTTGTGCTAGGAAACTTCTTTTCTGTATCCTTTACTTAGAATCTGAAATGATTAGAAACATGATTTAAATTTCATCTTAGTAACCCAAAATATGAAACAGAAAGGTTTCTACAAATTAAGCCAAAAATTAAGCTATTTTAAATTCTTCCCCTTGTATAATATAAAATTACTCACACAATTAGGTTAATGAAAAGGAATAAAAATGAGCTAAGTCAGCCACTTGAGCATAACTGGGCTTAGAAGTTCGGTCAACACTTGTGCTTGATTTGGTTCTCCTGACCCAAGGACCAACATAATTAAGAAAGTAGCAAGCTTCAATATTCATCCCCTTTTATTATAAACTTGAATGACAGAGTGAAGCCTGTAGAAAGGTGAAATAGAAGCATTCTGCCTGGTTTTGAAAAAATGTGTGAATATTTCCATCTGAATTTAGATATTACTTCTGCTGAGAGCCCTCGAAGGTGTATCAGTAGATTATCATTCACTAATGAGTTAAAGAGAAGGTATCCATCAGTCCAAGGCAGTTTAGAGCATCCAAGTTAATAGTGACCAGTAACCAAAGGCAGAAGTTCATCAACCTACAAGCCAGAACATATTATCCTCGACTAGGACTGACTTTAATTAATAAGGCTTGACTGTCTTCTGCATGTTTTATCTTCACTGATTCAAGCCGCAATCTTCAGAACCTTAGGACATCAGAACACAGTCAGCTGCTTGCCCTATTCCTACCACTTCTTTGTGCTGTTCACCCTCACATTCACACTGTAGGAAGTCTGGACTCACTTCCCTGCTTCCTGGCTTGCCTTCCGTTCTTTCACTCTAGTCTCAGTATTTGCCATCTCAATGTCTTCTCAATGATCAAAGGGTGTTCCTCAATTTCTGCCTCAAGTCATTTTGTTCAGATATGAGGAGGATTTGGTAAATTTCTGCTTTGAGCCCTGGTTTTTCTTTTGGCTTTGACTCTCAGCCATATCTGTGAAAAAAAACTCCAAAGTCCATTGACTTGTGATTTATAAAGGGCAAACATCACCCCCTTGGACCCATTTCATGTGACTTTATTTCATGCCGAATCACCTGCAAATTTTTATCTTCTTTGCAGTTTGGGCTCCTTCCAGAGAGCCCGCACCTTGCTTTGTTCTTCCTTTCTCTCTTTCACTTCTGCTTTGCCTGAGGTCAAGTTCCAAATAGTTTTTCTGGTTTCCTACATCCCCCTGTTCTCATATAAAATTCAATTCAGATGATCAATTTTCAGAAAACTGTACAGTAGTATAAGAAGCAATTTTATTATTCCCCTCAAAGGGACAGTTATTCAGTCTTTCTAAAATTGGGATAATATGTAAGCAACTATCAAAAAGTCATATTAACTTTCTATGTGGCAAAAGCATTGGGGTAGTGGAGCAAATTTTAAAAACCTCTATAAATTTAAGCTAGTCTGTAAATAACGTTGAGATATAATGTCTCATTACTTATATTTTAAGGTAGTTTTGAGAATTGACTGAGATAGTTGAGATAAGATACAGGGAAGAAATTTGTAAATAAAAACTAGATAAATGCAAGTTGCTATGTTTATTTTATCATATCCCTGTTTCTTTAAATCATGAGCACATCCGTGGCAGGGTCCTTCTTCTGCTAGTTCTTGAATAAAATACCCCATACTAAATTCATAGGCAGAATTTAATAAATTTTCAACCATGGAAGTTTAGCAGGTGTCAAAGAAAGTCCTTTGAACCATTCCTCTTGTTACAAAAAATACACATGCCAGCATGTTTAGCTCTAACATTCCAGTGACAATGGTTATGAAATAACAAAAGCTTTTTATGCCTGAGTTTAGAAAATAAGGTCAAGGACAGCTGTTGGTACTAGAGCGGTATTGAATGCAAGTGGGAAACAAGGAGAAAGGATGATGTTGTCATTCCCTGAAGGCCTGGCTGATCTGGAAGAACATTATTTTCCTTAATGTATATATGCAATTCCCTGAATGTTAATGAAAGTGGCATATGCCCAATGAGGGGAGAAGAGAGGGAAGATTAAAAACCATCACCAATGATGCACACTTAATGAACCGCTCTTAACAGTTTCACTAGCTGCTTCTTTAAAATTCTGATTTTTTCAAAAAGGTATATTAGCAGTTTCTATTTGAGGCCTGAAAGAAGTCCAAATGCAAGAAAACATATGTTGGAAAAATCAAATGGTGAAGAGTTTCCACTGCGAATAAAAATCCTATTGTTTTGGAACTGTATTTCAGACTGTATGATTTTTTATGGGTTTTGCAGAAATGTGGGAGTGAGGCTAACAATCATCCAGGGCATTGCTATGGGGAGAAGGCATTTTTCTCAACCCTGTTGAATCTCTATTTGTGATTTTTGTTGTGTTCTTGTGTTTGAAAAATGGAATGGATCGACTACCAGACAGGGCTGAGGTTTTAGTAAATTGTGAGATCATGGTTCCTCCACAGTCATTTTGAATCATTTTTACCATCTGGAAAATTCCATGCAATGAAGCATCACCCAACATTGTTACAATAAGTCCAAGGCTTCTATGTCTGTATTTTACAATATTATAATAATCTGCTACATTTTGAAAACTTATAATGGAGATCTCTTCTCAATAATTCAGCAAGTCATTGGGACATCTTTATTCAAATGCTACCCAAATGTAGCTAGGAGTATCACTTCACTTTAAAATTATCTTAGACAAAATTAGGAAAGTCAATATTGTATTAGGAGTCAGTTATCAAAGCTAATGTTACTATCCCTTCAATTACATTTGATATTTAATGAGAAATTCATCATACTTTTATAAAAAATGAATTTAAGAAAGTATCAGTACTGGCTTTCCTGAGGTGATAATTTTTTAAGACCATTCTTTGCGAAAATATGAACTTAGAATACTGACATAGAATTATTTCTATGCTTTTAGAAGTTGTATTTGATCAGCGCTTCTGAAATCTATTAAGTAAACAAGTGGGGTGTTTAAATATTTTAAAATCAATTTTTGTGAAGTCTGAAAGTAGAAAGTGGTCATAAAAATAAATAAACCTTTATGAAAAATGTGAACATTACCATGTACCAAAATTTGTTAGTGTATTAATTTGTAATTTATGTGCATACTAGGATATTGATTGTGAATCAATTAATGTTATATTCCAGTTAGCTGTGAAATATAGACCCACATTCTTGCCTTATGGGTTGCCAAATATATACTACACATTACTTATTTTAATGGTTAACCTAAGCAATGTTTTCCAGTTGAAGTGTTACCAGGAAGCAAATTATTTAGTATCAAACTCGTAATGATGAGTCTTCCATGTGGAGTAAGTTCCACAATTACTACTATTGGCTCCTGAATATACTTTGTGCATGAATTCTGTTAAAATGATATTAATTATTTTTTCAAGTATGACATGTTTTTCCAAATGTCTGTTTTTTTTTCCTATTCACATTCTTGCTGCTCCATTTTTTTACAGAAAACTTGGAGTCTTTTAATTTTTCTTTTTGTTGTTAAATATTATAATGCTTTCATCATCTAGTCATTCAGTCATAAAGTCTTTGGTTTTAGAAATTGTTTTTAGTAGCTAATCAGAAACTCACTCCAAATTACTGAGCCTTCATTTTAATAAGAAGCATTATACTACTACAAATGTGGACCTCTGCAGTTCACAGTTAGTAGTAGAAAGTGAATAATTTTAATTTTTATTACTTCTGAATATATGTATATATAAATACACACATACACAGAGAGAGAGAGAGAGAGCTTTATACTCTCATTGTTCACAACAGGGACAAATGGGTGAGGAGAATGTGTAAAGAAAGAAGGAATGACGTTTTTAAAGATTCCTTTATAGTGTATGTTCTCTTTTGCCTGTCAGCCTTCATAACTCAGGTTTTACAGTGTTTAGTTGGCTTGGTTAACCGTCTAAGAACAAATGGAAATAAAGCTCTTACTCACTTTATTGTAGTCACTAGATAATTATTTAGTCCGTTCAGTCCAAAGTGTAAATTTATCATTTATTTCTAATCATTTATAACTGAGGAGGTGAGCAATCTGACTTCACTTAAACTTAGTATTTTTTTCTAATACTTAATGAGATACACAGGCCTAATATGAAACTTTCACAAAAGAGAAAGAGATTTTAATTTAAAATGTAGCTTCTGTACCAGACCTTACAACAGATTCATTTTCAGGAGCTAATAGCAAGGTGATGCAAGTATCAACATAAAATGGTATGGTAGATGGTCACTTGATTTTGAATTCATATCGTATCTTCTATTTCCATTTGAAAATATTTGAACCATTCAGGATCTAGTTTATGAGGTTTTTCTCTGTGACTGTTACATGTTGAAACCCATAATAATGTAACTGAAGACCTGAAATTGCTTATGCTAATATTTTAACCAGTGGAAATGTACTTTTTCTGACTCTCTTTTTGAAATGCACAGCCTCAGAGATATGCATAATTTTTACCTACTCTTTCTTAGCACAGGAAAATGAGATCACCATCATAGTTGGAAGCTCTGATACATAAATGAATTAAATGAATAGTAGTTTCTCTGTCAAACACCATGATTGTAACCATATTTACCTTCTTTAGAAGTTTTCTCTGTTGATGTTTTATATGTGGTTAGCTTTATAGTACAGATGTTTTTATGGATCAGCACCTGCATATTTTTGCTCATTCTATATTCATATGACAGCCATCACTCTGAAATCAAAGCTCTTTGAATAATAAATTGGGATAAACTTAATTATGCGTAACAAAAAAAGTTTGATAGGGGCTTGGGATATAGCTCAGTTGTTAGAGTGCTTGCCTTGCAAGCACAGGGCTCTGGGATCAATACCCAGCACCACAAAAAAAAAAAAAAAAAAGAATGAAAGAAAGAAAAGTTTGACAGCAAAAGTCTCCAGAGAAAATTCATCACTGAGACCAGAGAAGTCACTGAATCTCTGTGCATGGTCCCTGCATAACAGTTATTAGTTTTAAAGCAAAAAGTAATACTGCTATAGAAGTTATTCAAGAAGTAACAGCAGAATCATGTCCTTATAATGCTTTGTGAAACAGTCAAAACTCCAAAACCCACAGGACATATTTAATTCTTGGTGCCATTACATAAAAGGACCTAGTGTAGGCAGGTGCAGGTGGAGAAGACATCTTGCAGTAGTGGAGAGAATTCTGAGTACTAAAAGACAAAAAGTAATTAAGTTCATAAAGAAAAAGACAGACCACTTTGCCCTGTAAATTTATTGATAGTAGAAGATATTTCTGTTAAATATTATGTGTCAAGGATCCACCAGAGTTTGGCTGAATGATTTTAAAGAAATTTGGGATAGCACAGGAAAACTGTGGAATGTGCAAGAAATGACCAAAAAAAGTGGTCTGTGTTGAATGGAAGATACATCCTAGAATGATTGATTTGGATGCAGGAAGAGGGTCATGGCATGAATCATATAATAAAAGTTTGAACAACCATAAAGAGTAATAAGGGACTTCACAAAGAAGTGATCACTTTGTGTCTTTGCAGGAATGTGATGATTTATCTGATTATAAAGAAATAGACACCTTTGATTATTTTTCTATTGACTGAGTTATATGTCATCAGAAGTAGAAATAAGTTATAGAAAATTGATAGCTATGAAAATGAATTTTGATTGTTTGAAATAAAACTGATTTCTTCCCTGTATGTATACTAGGCTTAAACATCACAGTATATAGGACATTAATCAGTTTTGTATCTATTAACAAATCAATTCAGTAGTCCAAATTTTATATACACAGCACACATTCATATACATATACCTTTACATTTGTTACATTATGTCCTGATTTCTCTTGAACTGCTTTTTATCAGCTCTCTGATTTGCTTGATGATTAATTCCCTCACGTTTACACGTCTTTGTTTTGTAGTTGAATGAGAATCATAGTTTTACCTTTTTGAAAATTTGACACTAGTAGCAGGTTGGACTGTCTGGGGTAGATGTTTAAAGTCTGGAGATCATCAAGACTATTTCTGGAATTACTGCCCTCAGTACTCAGGGTGAGATGCTGAGGTCCTCGATTTGGATATTTACCTATGTTGGAAGAGAGTTCAAAGAACCTGAGACATTTTGACAATACACTTAGGACAGGATTTGGGGTATATTTGCAGAAGAACTATAGGAAATGAAACAAGAGTGAGTTAAAAGTGTACCTCTTGAACCTTTTGAGGGAAAGCAATCTGTTTTCACCTTGGTCTCCTTTCTAAGACATAATCTAATACCTACTGTTGTGGCCCCTTAACCCTGGTTTTGTTTCCTGTGGTTTCAGTTACTTATGTCTACTGTAGTCCAAAAATTTTAAATGGGAAATTGCAGAAATAACTTATAAGTTTTAAATTGTTTGTGTGCTGCCCTGAGTGGTGTGATGAAATCTCCTGTAGTCCTGTCCATTCTTCCTGAGATGGGAATCATCTTTGTCCAATGCATTCATGCAGTTTAGGATATTCACTCATTATTCACTTAATTGTCACTTGTTCATTTAGGTTGTCAAATTAACTATTGCAATATTGTAGTGATGTGTCCAATAGATTTTATTTTATTTAATGACCCCCAAAAGAATACATATAGTGATTTCTTTATTTAAATATTTTTAGTCATCAATGGACCTTTATTTTATTTATTTATATGGAGTGCTGAAAATAGAACCTAGTGCCTCACACATGCTAGGCAAGTGCTCTACCACCGAGCCGCAACTTCAGGCCGTATAGTGATTTCTTTAAATGAAAAGGAGAAAGTTCTTTACTTACTGAGATGAAGATGAAGCTCAGTGGCAGTACTTGCCTAGCATGTGCAATGAGGAAAGTAAAACATTACATGGTGAGGTTTGATAAACTATGGGTAAGAAAAAGTCTTCTGTCCCTGAAACTGAAAAAAAAAGAAAAAGAAAAGAAATGTGTGGTGAGCCGTTTCTGTGAACTGTGGCCGCCATTACAAGATGGCGCTGGTTTCCCCTGTAGTCTGTGACAAACAACTCCTTATCAGAATGAGTTGGCACGCTGTGACTTGGCACCCTGTGAGAAAAGTCCACGTGGCAGCTTCGCATTGGGGCTTGAGGTGCTTTATTAAGGCTGGGAGGGGCATCCAGGGGAGAGAAGAAAAAGTATCAAGGACCTGAATAAGCTGCTGAGAGAAGATTCCCGAGTTGCGTCTTCCTTGCGGGCAAGGGGTCGCGACAAGTGGCGCCGAGACCCGGGAACCAGAACTTTCAGTCAGTCAGGGGTGGTGCACCGGTTAGTCCCAGGTGAGTGGGATCTGCTATGAAAGCAGGGATAGTCCCAGTACGTGGGATCCGCGTCCAAAGCGGGGTCAGCTCCTCTACAAAGAAAGAGAGAGCCTCATGTTTATTGCAGCTGCACTGTGTACTTTCACTTTTGTTTTCTGTGTTTCTTTTGTTGTGTCATCTCGTTTTTGTTTTTTGTGGTATCTCTTGTTGTTTTTTGTGCGTCTTTTGTTGTTGTGTCATGGGTGCCGCATCTTCAAGTCCGATCCTCCTGGCCCTAGATGACCTGTTACATTCCAAGGGCCTGGAAGTGAAACGTAGTACTTTAGAGAGATTTTTACAGAAGACAGATATTGCTGCGCCGTGGTTTGCATTTTCGGGCAGCCTTACTATACCTAGTTGGGACAAATTAGGGAAAGATCTGGATTTCGCTTACAAACAAGGAACTTTAAGGGGCAGTACCATTCCGCTTTGGAAATTAGTGAGGGGGTGTATAATGGATGGTAAATGCCAGAAAGCTGTGAGCGAGGGCCAGGCTGTTCTTGAGCAATTGCATGAAGAAAAATCAGAGGGGTCACATAGCGAGGTAGCAGAAAGTCTTAGGAGTAAGAGTGGTAAACAGATAAGGGAGTCTGAAGTTAAACAGAGGAGAAGGCTCTATCCGGACTTGACTGAGTTAAAAACTCCCAAGGACACAAGTAGCTCGGACAGTTCTGAGGAATTAGATCCACCCTAGCCGCTCTCAACCCCGCCTTCTCATCTTCCCCCTCCCTACCAGGCCCACAGAAAAGTCTTAATTGACCTTCTCCAGAATATTCACCATGGCTTATTTTAGGACTTTCAGCAAAAGAATCTCTACAAAAAGGTTTAATGTAGATAAACTTCCTATTTTCATGTTGCCCTGTTTTATTTGGCTACTGTCTGAAAAAAATCAGCATTCCAAGCACTGGACACTCCCTTACTAGTTTTTCACAAAAATATGTAACAAGGCCTCTGGCCTTGAGCTGGGCTTCACAGTGCTGACTACATTTCTAAGATAAGGGAGTTACTAACTGGGCTCCAGGGTAACAGCTGGCAGGAGGAAAAACTGGAAAGGGAGATAGAGGAACTGGAGGGTCGATTAAAAAAGTCAAGATTTAAAGCACCTACGGCCCCGATGCAGTCATGCTCCCTCCTTGTAACCCTGATTGGGACAAGGACAACCCCAGAAGGCTGGGGGGTGTTCAGTGGCAGCCTAAGACGGCCCAAACTTCCCAGTAATTGAAAACTTGGATGCCGATGGACAGCCGGCCAGAGTACATGTTCCTTTAGCCTTTAAGGATATTAAACAACTAAAGGAGGCAGTTACTAATTACGGATCCCATGCCCCCTTTACATTGACTCTCTTCGAGTCTTTCTCTGCCAATCAGCTGACACCTAGTGACTGGCAACAGCTTTGCATGGCTGTGTTGTCCGGAGGGGATTTTTTGTTGTGGAAAAGTGAAAATCAAGAGAGGTGTCGCGAGCTAGCCCGAGTCAATCAGGACGCCGGCTTCCCACGGCATAACCTTGAAATGTTAACAGGCTTGGGATTATATGCTATCATAAATCAACAAATTAATTATAATCCTGGGGTCTATGCTCAGATAGCTGCAGCAGCCGTTCAGGCTTGGAGGGCTCTACCTATTTCAAATGCTAAAACAAAAATTTCAAAAATTGCTCAAGGACCCTCTGAGCCTTATTCTGACTTCCTTGCCTGATTGATACAGGTAGCAGAAAAAATATTCCCTAACTTGGAACAAGCCATGCCGGTCATTAAGAAATTGGCTCTTAAATATGCAAATTCCTATTGCCAAAATGCTATTAAATCTACCAGAGCAAAGAGTGTTGATGACATGATTCGAGCTTGTAAAGATATTGATGGAGCTCATATTACTGGACAGGTTCTGGCCGCTGCCCTCAAAACGGGAACAGGGGCCCGCCCCAAGGTCTACTGGGCAATCCAGGGACGGAATGGTGCCCCGGGGAGTGGGCGACTTCGTCACCTCCCACGGACCAACCCCTTTCTATCTGTAGACTCCCTAGGGGAATGCCAGGAAGTACAGGATGTACAACTGCAACCGCAGGTCGCAGAGACAGAACAAGCTGCTACCGCAGTAAGATCTTGGCCAGGCGGGGGAAAATGCAGACAAAATCAAACAAAATACAATCGGCTAAGAAAACTTGGAGAACTTTTGCCCTGAAAATGGGCACCAGACTCCATGTTGTTTGCATCACCATGGTAACCATGGGGTGCCTGGCCGGCATAGCTGCTTCCTGGTCCCACCTCCCACACTTTTGCGGGCTTCTGATTGGTTCTTCCACAGTCACTCAGACAGGACTTCTGGTCCCGCTTTCCAGCCACTAACCTGTACTGCTGTGTTTCAGGTTTCTACCGGAGCTGCTCAGAGCCTGTATTTTTTTTTACAACAAAATGCCTACCTGTAAATGCTAATGAAAGATATCTTTTTCAGACAAAATTTAATTCCACAGGTTTCTATGTTACAGTCCTAAATTTAAACTAGTTCTAAGTTAAATAACCTGACTTTTTCTCTATAGTTGTGTTACTAAATAATGATCTATTGATGAGAGATATCAAATATGCTTCTTTATATTTTACTTTTAATTTTGAAGGTTATGAGGATGCATTTGCTCGCCACAGGAACAAGCCGGCAAAGTTCCTGTGATGACCAAAAAATCCTTATTTTCATTGCTAACTATAAAAATAAAAATGTATACTCAAGGATCTTATTTCAGTTACATCAAGTGACGTCACATAGAAGAGTGCACTCCTAGCTAAAAATAAATTTAAATGGATCCAAATATTTTAAGACCACGTGGTTACATAAAGTTAATACAATTATAAGTCATGTTCTTATTCTTAATATATATATATATTTAGATATTTAGATAACCTATATTTGTTAATCTATAAATTAATTAGCACATGCCTAATTGATTAGTTAATATATATTTGCCTAATTGTTTTTCTTCAACAGAAAACCTATAATTTATGTTTTATATTTACATTTATCAGATACTCTGTTTTTTCAGTTACAGATATTTGAGATAAATGTGTTTACTATAAATTTGCTTTTAAGTAAAAATACAATCAAGTAATTTCTAAATCTCAAAGTAGAATTAATCAACACATTTTATCTGGGATTTTGGCTGCTAATCAAAGGATAGATCTGCTTCAAGCTCAAGTTGAGGAATTGTCTGACCTAGTACATTTGGGTTGTATTGATCAACGAGCACATTTATGTATAACCTCTGTCAGATTTTATGATTCCAGAAATGCCTCATGCATCATCGGAGAGTATCTATCCGGAACCTGGTCCATGGAAGCAGAAAACTTGATCCAGTCTCAACTAACTCAGATTGCTGTTTTGAATAACACCCATGTCAATCCAGTGACCTTGGGTCAATTTACCAATTGGTTGTCATCTGCCTTTTCCTTTTTTAAGGAGTGGGTGGGAATAGGCATTTTTGATGCAATGTGTTGCTTTGGTATGTTTCTCTGCTTGTGGTTTCTCTGTCGCCTCAAGGCCCGCAATGCTCACGATAAGGCTATGATCATACAAGCTCTTGCAGCTTTAGAAAATGGCAATTCACCTCAAGTCTGGCTTGCGCATCTTAAACAGTAAATCTTTGACATGGTCGTTGCACCCCAAGTTATTATAACATTGCACTGGGATCGACATGTCTTTCCTCGCTGTTCTCTTAGTGTTGGAAAGCCCTTGCACTCTGCCGGTCTTGCTGCCATTGCACGCAGATGGGTTTCCACACTAGTGCTTCTCTATCGCTTTAAAGTCCGTGCCTTTCTTTCAGGGTGCTGTCAACTTGTTTGTCATTGTACACAGCCACAGTTCAGCCTCAGCTATCCCCCTCCGTCCACCATCGTCACGGTACAGGATGCGAGGCAAGGCACTGCACTTGAGTGATCCTTGGAGTGGACCTCAAGGAGAGCATGTCCTATTGCATGCGGGTTTGACGTCCTTCCTTACCCCACCTTATCCACGCCCCGCCCCACGAAAAAAGGTGTCGGCTGATATGGCCTCAGGTTTGGGGAAGGGCCCTCCTTAAGGCTGGGCCATACTATGCAGCCACTTCTGCACAGTGGGATAGGACCTCTACTCTCGCCTGTATTGTCATACAAAAACAAAAAAGGGGGAACTGTGGTGAGCCGTTTCTGTGAGCTGTGGCCGCCATTACAAGATGGCGCTGGTTTCCCCTGTAGTCTGTGACAAACAACTCCTTATCAGAATGAGTTGGCACGCTGTGACTTGGCACCCTGTGAGAAAAGTCCACGTGGCAGCTTCGCATTGGGGCTTGAGGTGCTTTATTAAGGCTGGGAGGGGCATCCAGGGGAGAGAAGAAAAAGTATCAAGGACCTGAATAAGCTGCTGAGAGAAGATTCCCGAGTTGCGTCTTCCTTGCGGGCAAGGGGTCGCGACAGAAATGATAGTTTAGCCATGACACTTCAGACTGCAAAAGTTACAGCCACAGTGTGTGATCAGTGTCATTCACCTCACTTCATATCATCAGTAGGCATTGTATCATCTCCCAACAGCACAAAGGGGGTGAGTGCAGAACAGTTGAAAAAGGGAGACACACAGACCACATTCAATAACTTTCATCACGGTGTATTGTTAGAATAGTCCTATTTTATTATTAGTTATTGTTGTTAACCTCTTCTAGTGTCTAAGTTAGAAACTAAACTTTATCAAAAGTATCTATGGAAAAGAAAAAACAGCATTTCTGGGGTTTGGTACTGGCTATGATTTCAGGCATCCACCAAGGATTTTAGAAAACATCCTTTCTAGATAAGGGGGGATATTGTGCCCTATGAAATGGACCCCAGGTAGCTTAAAGAGCTTGTTCCAATAGCCTCTCTTGCCTTCATAGTGCTGGGGACTGATGAGGATCAAATCTTATCAGCTCCTTGGACAGTTTGCAAATGGGGAGAAAGATATTTATAAGGAAAGGTGGAAAAAATCAGAAAAAATTCAACAAAATATATATATATATATATTTAAAAATCTCTATTTGCCCCTTGTCAACAAATAAACCTTTAAATATTCAAATTGACTTTAAATACAACCCATATAATTCATAAGTTATTAGTAAGATTTTGGATATTAGTTTAGATGGAAATTTCATGAATGTTTATAGTATTTTGTAGTTTATAACCAACATTTATATTATTCATAGTATAAAATGATATTATATGCATCATGCATAGGATATATGATACATATAATATGAATTAAACTAGATAAAGAATAAAAGCAAAGCAATAATAAAATAACACAAAATAAAGAATGTAAGCAACCTAAGTGTTCAATGAAAATAAAAAATGATAAATATTTTGATACTCAGTGAACTATATTATTTATTCATGAAAAACTATGCTTATGAAATTGTTTTTTAAGAAACACTTATAGTTTAACTTATACAGAAGATTATTAGGTGTCAGATAAAATTTGATCTCAACTAACTAAAACAAACAAAAATATAAATCTGCTGATTTTAATTCTATATTTGGACCCAGAAATCCATATTTATAAATTTCCTCCAGATTATTCTGTTCAGCAGCCAAGTTCTGCAATCGTTAGTGAAATTCAATGGACTCTGATTTACAATAATTTATTTAACACTCTACTGTCTTCCTTCCTACTGGTACATTTAGCATTCCAGAGGAGAGAGCAAATTGGATGCTTTTATAATGGGCAAATTTTCAGAAAATTTTTTACTTCTCAGAAAACTGAGTCAGTAGAATGTAAGTTATTAAACTGTAAGCACGTTCTGGCAGCTTAAATTCTAATGATTCCATGTAAAGGAATAAAGGGATGTTTCTCATTTTAATGAAACTTGTCTAAGGAATAACTTCGTATGTGACACTAGCTTCTCTACATCCTTGCCCACGTGTAACAGTTTTAGCAAACATATAAATAACTCTGCTTATGTGCCAGGCATTATTCTAAGCATTTTAATACACACTGAGGCATTGAATCAAATCACATTATAATGGATCAAAAAGTGACAGTATAGTATAATCTCTCTTTAGCAGCCCCCTCACCAGCTCTTGGCTGCTAACTCATGCACAGGCAAGAAAGCCAGTAAGGGCCCTGGTTATTTGACTCCACATTCCCTCTGTGTGGGCTTTTCTGGAGACTTTCTCTCCCTTCTACTACTTGTACTTTTCTCTCCTCCCAGTTATCTTCCTTTTTAGTCAATGGCTACATGCTCAGTATAGGTTGGTGCTAAGAGGTGAGCTCCACCTGCAGGGTCTCGTAGATACTTTGCAGCAGATCTGTGATGGAATACTTAGTGTATTGTACTATAGAAGAGGAAAATGATGCTCAGAACACTGAAGGTTCAGGACTAAACCCAAAGCATGTATCATGGTTAACTTCTCTGTGTGATTTAACAAGTGATACTAGTACACTTTTGATTCCTTTCCTTAAAATTTAGGACTATGAGCACCTCTAAGCTAGCAAAAGAGGCATTGGATAAATTTATGTATTTTCCTAATTCATAAGTTACTATTAAAGTTTTGGCTATTAGTTTAACTGGAAGTTTCATGAAGAATATTCATAGTATTTTGTAGTCTATATTATTTATATTATTTATAGTATAAAATTATATTATATATATCATATAGCATAAGATATATGATACATATAATATGAATTAAACTAGATGAAGAATAAAAGGAAATCAATAATAAAATAATAAAAATGCCTATTTTAAAATTCAAATGAAATAAACAACAAATTGCATGTATTTGAAAGTGCGCAAGTTCTAAGCTACAGTTTATTCTTTCCCCATTCCTTACATCACTATGGTTGAACACTAGAATGTTTAGTTTGATCATCATAAAATGTGTTGCACCAGGTATTAATAATTAAGCAGATTTCATTATCAGTTAATATGTTATTTAAGGTGGAGGCAAAACTGCAAAAATGCATGTATTTAAACAAATAACAATTGTATTTATCTTGCATATTTGTTCTAGAGCTGGGTAGAACATCTAGAGTAGGAGCTTTCATCTCTGAGTCTAGGTTAGCTCCTTAATTGCTGTTTCCTCTCTACTTTAGAGAGGGAAAAATGGTGTCTGTTCAGGTCCTTGGCCCATTTGTTGATTGGGTTATTTAGGTGTGTGTGTGTGTGTGTGTGTGTGTGTGTGTGTGTGTGTGTGTGTTTAGCTTTTTGAGTTCTTTATATACCATAGAGATTAGTGCTCTATCTGAAGTGTGAGGGGTGAAAATTTGCTCTCAGGATGTAGGCTCTCTATTCACCTCACAGATTGTTTCTTTTGGTGAGAAGAAACTATTTAGTTTGAATCCATACCACTTATTGATTCTTGGTTTTAATTCTTGTGCTATAGAAGTCTTATTAAGAAAGTCGGGGCCTAATCCCACATGATGAAGATTAGGACCTACATTTTCTTCTATTAGACGCAGAGTCTCTGGTTTAATTCCTAGGTCCTTGATCCACTTTGAGTTTTGTGCATGGTGAGAGATAGGGGTTTAATTTCATTTTGTTGCATATGGATTTCCAGTTTTCCCAGCACCATTTGTTGAAGAGGCTATATTTTCTCCAATGTATGTTTTTGGCACCTTTGTCTAATATAAGATAATTGTAATTTTGTGAGTTAGTCTCTGTCTCCTCTATTCTGTACCATTGGTCTACCAGTCTGTTTTGGTGCCAATACCATGCTGTTTTTGTTACTATTGACCTGTAGTATAGTTTAAGGTCTGATATACAATCAATCAACAAATATATGAAAAAAATGTTCATCACCTCTAGCAATTAGAGAAATGCAAATCAAAACCACTCTAAGATATCATCTCACTCCAGTCAGAATGGCAGCTATTATGAAGACAAACAACAACAAGTGTTCGCGAGGATGTGGGGGAAAAGGTACATTCATACATTACTGGTGGGACTGCGAATTGGTGCAGCCAATATGGAAAGCAGTATGGATATTCCTCAGAAACTAGGAATGGAACCACCATTTGACCTAGCTATCCCTCTCCTCAGTCTATATTAAAAGGACTTAAAAACAGCATACTACAGGGATACAGCCACATCAATGTTTATAGCAGTACAATTCACAATAGCTAAACTGTGAAGCCAACTTAGATGCCCTTCAGTGGATGAATGGATAAAAAAAATGTGGCATATATATACAATGGAATTTTACTCAGTAATAAAAAATAATAAAATCATGACATTTGCAGGTAAATGGATGGTGTTGGAGAAGAAAATGCTAAGTGAAGTTAGCCAATCCCCCCAAAAAATGCCAAATGTTTTCTCTGATATAAGGAGGCTGACTCATAGTCGGGTACAGAGGGAGCGCATGGGAGGAATAGATAAATTCTAGATAGGGCAGAGGGGTGGGAGAGAAAGGGAAGGAGCAGGGGATTAGCAAGGATGGTGGAATGTGATAGACATCATTATCCAAAGTACATGTATGAAGACACGAACTGTAATCAACATACTTTATATACAACCAGATATATGAAAAATTGTGCTGTATATGTGTAATAAGAATTGTAATGCATTCCGCTGTCATTTGTTTTTTAAAAAAAATTAATAAAAAAAGAAAAGAAAAAGGAGAAAGGGGAACAAGGGAAGCAGCTTCTTTTCCAAAGAAGTGACACAGAGCTGTACAGATGACTTTCCCTCAGATCCCATCAGTTACATGGCACAACCAGATGTGAGGGAAGGTGCTGGATGGGCAATGGGCTTGGGGGAGAATCACAAATGTTCAGGGATGATGGGAATCCATGATTACAATGAGGAGGGAAAATGGATATTGGAAGATAATTTGCAATTTTGTCCCTGCGTCTTAAAGACTTAATAACTAATGTATATGGTGACTATCTTGGCAGGAAGGGTGGGATTGAGAGGGAGGTGGAGTGGGGTTTGCCATGCAGGATTGTCTTGTGATTAGCACGTACTCCATTAAGAAGAACATGGCAGGTGAAAAATGATAATGATCGCTCACTTATGACTATGGGAAGTTTGGACTGTGGCAACGTTAGATGCCGAATGTGCCATCAAAAGAAGAGAATTAGGTTTCAGGGTGGCATTTTGACTGAAAAAAAATGTGGGTTGCAAATCGAAGAAGCACAGACTGACCATATCTCAGACCTCTTTTTTGAAGTAGCCTTCAGATTTTTTAAAAAAATTTAATTTTAAGTATGTATGTATTTATTTATTTAATTTTGTGGTGCTGGGGATGGAATTCAGGGTCTCACATGTGTTAAGCAAAACTGCTGACCTATGACCCCCCAGTCCAACTTTCAGGTTCTTTAATCAGGAGTAGTATCTGTTTCCACTGGTCTTAATAAAGCAAGGGTTTGTTTCTTGTTTTTCTCATTTGTTTACTTATAGGTGATACTCTGTGTTTGTGTGTGTGTGTGTGTGTGTGTGTGTGTGTGTGTGTGTGTGTGTTCTATCAATGGTTTTACCTTACTCAAAGATAAAATAACCCCAGGAGTTGAAATACTTTTGAGCTCAGCTATGATTTGTATGAGGTTGCCATTTGGCTATTTTATCAAATTCCCCGAGCATACAATCAATGCAATGATTATTTCCCTTCTACACTGACCAAGGTAAGATAATTACAAACATAGCTTAAAGAAATGTCTTACACTAAGCTCCAGAAAATAGCAGGGATTTGCATTATGAACAGTAATAAAGGATTTGCCAGGAGTTCAAAACAGGGGTTTCATGCCAGTGTTCTCCTTAGGAAGTTTTTTGGAAATAGATTAGTATAAGTAATGAGTCAGTAGCTGAAGAATAATAAAAAAGATAGAAATTTAATAAGGAGTAAATGGTGAGAAACTTTAAATATTGGCAGACTAATGTTATCATTGTGAGTAGACTAAATTATGTTCATGACCCACTAATATTCAAAGCTACCATCCCATTTCCATCTCTATATCATCTCTAAGAAAGAATCTACATAACACATCTTTTAATATAATGAAGCTATTCCCAGATATTTACTTTAGACCAATTCTATCATACCTACATTTTTCTTATCTAGGTAGTTTCATTATGTGATGACAGAAAACTCCTTTATCTGGCTTATGTGCAAAATTTACCTAAGATAACAAAGTTTAAGCATTATTTAGCTTTAAGATACAATAGAAAATATTTGCCTTCAAAATTAGTTAACTGGCAGTGTTCTACAGCATGGAGTGTCAGGACAATATGTGTTTCCCCAGTTTTTGAGAACAAACAAGTGGTTTTGTTTAGATGAGGGAAAGATGTGGGAAAAGATTTGAGAAAAAAATAAAGAAGATTCTGAACTTTAGGGCAGGAATCATACATAAAATTGTTGCAAGATTGTGTTTGTTTCAAGCTATTCTTAACCAAAAGTAAATTATGCTATCATTGCATCCTCTTTGCAGGACATACCTCCGGGTGACCTTGAGTTGACCTAGTTCTCTTCCATTTTTTGCCTATAATTTTCAACACTAACTGTAGAATGTCCTGGGAGTGTATTGTCCTGAGATAGGCAGGAGCTGGTGGGAACCACCTGGGCTCTGCTCCAGTCCTCCCCTACAAACAGGACATCTTCAAAGCTTGTGTCTGGAAAGTCACTTTGCCCTGGGGTATAAAACCAACAGCAGAATGCTTCCCAGAGACCTTCAACTATGGTCCAAGGGCACATGCACAGTCTAGACTCTATGAGGCCTAGCAGTTATTTTGAATCTTAGGGTTCTGTCTCTAGTGAATCCTTGGTTTCTGTTATGCCTTGCTGCCTATGTAGGTAGTAAACCCACTTCATAAAAGTTATGATTGTGTTGTTCTATTTCACCGGACTGAGACAAGTTGGCAACCAGTGCATACTGACGCTGCTTCACACATCTTAGCATGTTTGCTAAAATGGTTTCTGTTATAATTCAATTTTTTTGATTGTATGAATCTATAAATACAAAAATAAGAAAGCTTTCAAAAGATGCTCTACATTTTTTGTCACAAATAATAGATTTTTAAATATATTAAGCTACCACAACATATACATTAGCATGTTTGGACAAAACCCATCTTACAAACTTAGCTGCATTTCTATGCAGACTAAGCTTCCTTTCATCAAAGCTAATTAGCAATTTTTTAAAGTTATCAAAGACTATCTTATCTTGTATAGGAGATTCAAATTCAGAGAACCGCTAAAAATCAATCAATTTGGGTTACTCCAAGTTATATTTTAGAAACTGGAGAGTGAAACCATTATAAAAGAAGAGACTTTGTATATAGTGTAACATTTTGTGAAAAAAAAAAATATTTTATGTCTTTCTCCCTTTTATGTATTATCCTGGGAAGTCACTTGAGCTCTTGCTAAAAGCTTCCATTTTCATTTCTACAGTTTTAATCACTTATAATTTAATGATTCACAATATTTCATAATATTCACTTAAGTAGTTTGGCATGTCTTCTTTTTGTAATCATGCTTGTAAAATTAAGAGCAATATGAAAGCCTTGCAAAATCTGATAGGCAAGTTGGTCCTTCTTCATCTAATGACTAGCTATGCCATATAGTCATTCCATCAACTCTTAAATTTTCATTCTGAGCAGATAACATGTATTTTTCCTCATCATTTCATGGTCTTAACCTGTGAAACAGAGACTTATAAATTATACTTTTTAAGGCAAGAATATTAATTTAGAATCTCTTCCATTGCTGAACAAATCAGAAATGAACAGTCTTGTGAAAATACAGTTGGATACAAGTGAACCATCTTGATTATTCCAGATTCCCTGCTACCATGTGTTGCTATCCCTAAATGACATCATGCAATGGTTTCTCACAGTGGCTCACCACCTTGAGACCACACTCATAAAGTACACTTAATGGAAGGATCTCAGAGCCTTCTCAAGTGTTTTGTTGAGCCAGGAGAGCAACTGAATTATAGATTAAAAGAACTAGCATGCTTCACTTGGCAAAGGAAGCCTTACTATTAGTGCATTTGCTACAGTCTCCTTCCTCCAATGAACTATTTCATTCAGACAGTCATAGAAAAGCATTTGTTGGCTGTTATAAGCAAATTACTTTAGAATGAAACCTTGTATTAATTCTCTAGAAAATAAAAAAATTCACACACACACACACACACACACACAGAGAGAGAGAGAAAGTAAGCTGAGTCTCAATTTGCTTGCTTGGTAGAGAAAAGAAATACTCTTTCATTGTCATGTATTACAGTTCTTTTCCCCAAAACAGGGCCTGGAGATTAAGAGCAACAGAAACTGATAAAAATATTAAAATAGAAACAATATAAACTATTTGATGTAGGAAAGACTAAGCTTGATGGAATGGACAGTGAGATATAAACTTGCCAGTGAGATTTTAGTTCTAGGTAAAATATTGCATAGAATTTACCATTGACATGTGTGATCAGAAACCATAGTGATGGGCTGGGGATGTAGCTCAGTTGGTAGATTGCTTGCCTCCCATGCACAAGGCCCTGAGTTCAATCCCCAGCACCACAAAAAGAAACTACATTGACTTGGAAGGTGAGTCTTGCATCTGGGAAAGGAAACTCAAACATTACATTCAAAGTATCACTCTCAAAGAAAAAGATAGCACAAAGGTTGGGACCTGATCATTTGGCATGACATGATCTGTATTTAATTCCTGGGTCTACCATTTGCTATCTGACTTTGAACAAGTAACTTTTCTTCTCTTTCATTTGTATTTTCATTTAAAAGATGCAAATAAGACCGGTATCTAGCATAAAATGCTGCTGTAGATGTAAATGAGATAATATTTATAAAATGCCTAGCACATCACCAGTCACATAGCAAATTCTCTTTAAGTCTTATCCTTGACTATCCTCTTGAGCACTTCACCTTTGACTCTGGAAACTCTCTGGAATTTTTGAATAATAAAGTGGGGATATTATTCATTTATTATTTATTTAATAAAGATGCACACTGTGCATTCAAAAACTAGAATTAAAAGATGGAAAACTAAAAGCATAGGAAAGAAATATCTCCCCCCGCCCAGTGTTATTTATGAGTTAGCATTGCACAGGAAAAACAGACTTCATCTTCTAAATGAGTTGGCAGTTATGTGAAGGACACGTTATCTTCCACAAGAGAGTGTGGATGAATACAAATTCATCACATTCATTCATTCATTCATTCATCTACTAAATGGCCCTTGATTTTCTACCTACCATTTCTCAGACCAGTATGAAGAACAGAGAACAAACAAATAAATCACACATCTCTGACTTTAAGACACTGGAAATCTTTTGTAGTAAAAGATATGTGAATTTTTAATATTATTAAATGATACAGCATGTGCTAGATTGAAGGACTGAATCCAATATTATATTTTAATCCAATAGTTGGATTGAGATAGGCAGACAAGCAGAGAAAGGCACACCTGAGGTGGGACACAAGACCCAAGGGACACATTTGGAAATGGAGACAAGCTAGTGCTTAGCCAAAGCTGGGCCATATTGAGAAGGGGCTTCAGAATCAAGCTAAGACATTGGACATCTGAAAACTATTATAACCAATGGGGTATGTCAAGCAGAGGGGTGACTTTTTAGTAGTAAATAAAATAAAGTCGAGTGAGAAGCAAGTTGAAGATACCTGTGATAAAGGGACTTGCCAGAAGTGATTGTAGCACCACAGGTGAGAAGTAACTGGGTCAGAAATGCTGGAGGGTTATGAAACTACAAAAACAGAAACTGAACAACAACAGAAACTCTGGGCGTGATTTGGCTGTCAAATCTACAGTGGAAAAAGCCCATATATACTTCATTGGAAGGGATATACCTTGTTATTTAGTGATTATCAGACTCTAAAGTTGAGGTGAATATATTCTGTTATCAAATCTCTAATTGCAAAAGCTTTATATAGATATTTATAATTTGCTTTATTTGTAAACTAGCTTATAACTGAATGGATTCGTCTTAGGGGAAAAAAGGGACTTTTTGATTTTAATCATAGTTTTTTGAAACCCATATGTGAAAGAAAATGTGATATAAAATATGAAACTTTTGCTGAGAAAAAACTTTTTAGTTTGAGTAAGTCCCATTTGTTGATTCTAGTTGTTAACTCTTGCGCTATGGGTGTCCTATTGAGGAATTTGGAGCCCGATCCCACAGTATGTAGATCATAACCAACTTTTTTTTCTATCAGATGCTGTGTCTCTGCTTTAATATCAAGCTCCTTGATCCATTTTGAGTTAACTTTTGTGCATGGCGAGAGATAGGGATTCAGATTCATTTTGATGCAAATGGATTTCCAGTTTTCCCAGCACCATTTGTTGAAGATGCTATCCTTCCTCCATTGCATGCTTTTAGCCCCTTTATCAAATATAAGATAGTTGTAGTTTTGTGGATTGGTTACTGTGTCCTCTATTCTGTACCATTGGTCCACCCGCCTGTTTTGGTACCAGTACCATGCTGTTTTTGTTACTATTGCTCTGTAGTATAGTTTGAAGTCTGGTATCGCTATACCGCCTGATTCACACTTCCTGCTTAGCAGAGAGATAAACAGGGAGCCTACATCCTGGGAACAAATCTTTACTCCACACACTTCAGATAGAGCCCTAATAACCAGAATATACAAAGAACTCAAAAAATTAGACAATAAGATAACAAATAACCCAATCAATAAATGGGCCAAGGACCTGAACAGACACTTCTCAGAGGAGGACATACAATCAATCAATAAGTACATGAAAAAATGCTCACCATCGCTAGCAGTCAGAGAAATGCAAATCAAAACTACCCTAAGATACCATCTCACTCCAGTAAGATTGGCAGCCATTAGGAAGTCAAACAACAATAAGTGCTGGAGAGGATGCGGGGAAAAGGGCACTCTTGTTCATTGCTGGTGGGGCTGCAAATTGGTGCAGCCAATTTGGAAAGCAGTATGGAGATTTCTTGGAAAGCTGGGAATGGAACCACCATTTGACCCAGCTATTCCCCTTCTAGGTCTATTCCCAAAAGACCTAATAAGAGCATGCTACAGGGACACTGCTACATCGATGTTCATAGCAGCACAATTCACGATAGCAAGATTGTGGAATCAGCCTAGATGCCCTTCAATAGATGAATGGATAAAAAAATGTGGCATTTATACACAATGGAGTATTACTCTGCATTAAAAAATGACAAAATCATAGAATTTGGAGGGAAATGGATGGCATTAGAGCAGATTATGCTAAGTGAAGCTAGTCAATCTTTAAAAAACAAATACCAAATGACTCCTTTGATATAAGGGGAGTAAACAAGGACAGGGTAGTGACGAAGAGCTTGAGAAGAAGATTTACATTAACAGGGATGAGAGGTGGGAGGGAAAGGGAGTGAGAAGGGAAATCGCATGGAAATGGAAGGCGATCCTCAGGGTTATACAAAATGACATATAGGGGGAAAGGAGGGGTAAGACAAGTTAATACAAATGGAAGAAATGATTTACAGTAGAAGGGGTAGAGAGAGAAAAGGGGAGGGGAGGGGAGGGGAGGGGAGATAGTAGAGAATAGGACAGACAGCAGAATACATCAGACATAAGAAAGGCAATATGTCAATCAATGGAAGGGTAACTGATGTGATACAGCAATCTGTATATGGGCTAAAATTGGGAGTTCATAACTCACTTGAATCAAACTGTGAAATATGATGCATTTAGAACTATGTAATATTTTGAACAACCAACAATAAAAAAAATTAAAAAAAAATATGAAGCTTTTAACTTTGTGCTTAGTTTTGTAGGAATGTATCTAAGATGGAAAGTCAGGTGGCCATATTTCAATATATTCCCCCCCCCCTATATTTTAATGGGAAATGACCCCTGATCTATTTGGACTTATGTGAGTTTTACTTATAAATATATATGAGGATAATGCTTGAAGCTCCTATTTAATGTATTTATGAAAAATTTTCACTTTCTGGGAAGCTTTTCATCAGCACATCTGCCTGGAAGCACTTATGATCGCCAAGGAGCTTTGAGCCTACATAGGCATTTTTGAAATGATACATTGTTAGGCAACTAAAAATCACAAGCTCAACATAGCGGCGTTGTCTTTCTTGCCAGAGGTAAAGACTGAAGACTGGCTCTGCCACATTCAGTCCTTCAGAAAGCGGGATTGTTGTTGTTGTCATCCCTCTGAGTCTGTGGTTCCTCATCTGTAAAACGGGGGTATGAAAGAAAGCACACAGTGGATGAATAATCAATTACAGTGGCAATTCTTTATCCCTACTCCCTTCTCTAGTCAAGTGACAAGGTCACATAGCAACATGACTCTTGGTAGGACACCAATTACTAGGATGCACATTTCCAGTTATTCAGAGACAATACTAATGTGCTTGTAATGCCCAACATTAACCTGCATTTGAATGAACTTTTCAAAATAGTAATATTATTTATCAATCCTAAAGAAAGAACCTAAAGTCGTAATCTGGAACTGCAGACATTATTTGTCCATTGCTTACCAGGATTCAAGTGGCCATAATGATGGATCATATCATGAAAGAGCACATGATGATCATGGGTCAGAAAATTGGGTGATGAGTATGGGTCAGGATGAGATGGGTCAGAGAGAGTTTTTTTTTTTTTTTCAGGCTCAGAAGCTCCTGGCCTTGATCAATCTGGCTGGTGGGTAAATATGGAACCCAAGGACTTCAAGAATCTCCCTGATGAAGCCCATCGTGGAGGAAGCAAGATGGCAAGATGAAGTGTAAGATGTTTGGGCAAAGAAAAGTTCCAAAGAAGGTAATTACTGAAAGTCAGTTAATCAAGCTGTTAATCAATCAAGCTGTCAGTCATTTATTAGAGTTGTCAGTCATCTATGAGTTCTGTTTTAAATCTCAAACCCCAGGGTGGGGTCTTGCAGCACTCAGGGACATCCGTGGAATGTTTTATCCTAGGTATTAGCAACCTTAAACACCCTGATGCCTTTGGGTGCCACCACCCAGATCCTCTGAGCTTGAGATGTCAAAGCATCTTCTTTTCCCTATCGTTCTCCATGATTAGAAGTCAAACTCTGTTCCTGCAGACAATGTGTCCCTCGCAGTCCTGTGAACATTTTATTGAATTTTTTTCTCATCAAAATTCAGCCTCTGGTCTCCTCTCCTCCATGGGACCTTTTCGGAACACTCCTACCTTCAGGAGAAGTCCTTGCTCTGAAGTCCTATTATTTATGAAATGTGGGCCACTGCTGAACCATCTTGTATGGCTCTTCTTTTCCCTCAGTGTCAGTCTTATCTCCTCGTGGAGATTGCAAGTGCTATGGAGGCAGGCACCTTTTTTCTTTTTTTCTAGGTCTCACATTATTTGAACATGCAATCAACCATGTGCCAGCAGATGCTTGGTGACTGACTTGGTGAACTTGAAATCTGAAGTTATTGTTATACATTTATGGACTCTTTAGGTTTGTTGAGCAGAAGTACTCTAGGCAGCTTTATTCTTTTCACATGCTGGATCGGCTCTCAGGATTTATGTCTCAAATATTCGCTTCTGTCTGATGCTAGGTTGATCAGTTATTTCAGGAAGAAAGATTTTGAAGAGAGAAAGTTGGCTTCTCTGTTTACCTGTTTCATATATTGGGAATTGTCCTTCAAAAAGAAGGTAGAAGGAGCAACAAAGATCTAATATCTGTTTACTTGCCAGGGCTGAGCAGGTAGGGGATATAGATTAATCCAACTTTATATGAGCAATGCAGATCATAAACAATATCCAAAATTATGTCTGTGATCCCAGTTTTACACTAAGTTTGATCCAAGATCAGGTAGAGGGTAGCCCAAAAAGTAGAACAGAGAAGCAGTATTTGATGATCTGTCCAGGCAGCTGCATCTGAAAGGTCTCTAGCAGGGTAGAAAGGCTATCTTGTTGGGAGCAGAGCTATAGATTTAGTGTAAGTCTGGATAGAAGAATATGGGTCCTAACCTTCTTTCAGGAATATTAAAATTGTACATTACTGGAAAAGGTATTGGAATAAAGATTAACCCCAAAGTTCAGGCCTTTAGAATGGATCTCACAAAGGGGCCAGGGAGGAAAAGTTGGTCCTGCCTGGGGATGGGAGATAGTATATTTCTGCTTAATGTTTTGTTATGAGAATGGCATTAGGGAGGGAGACCTTGAGGGACTCAGAGCCGGGAAGCCAACAAGGAGAATGACACCTAATTCCGAGCCAAGAAGAGTGCATTGTGACTTCACATACTTCAAAATGTGACTTGATTTAGAGCAGTAAAGACTGGCAACAAATCTGAGCTCACAGATAGGATTTCCAGGCACCCATTTGAAAAGTTATGGCAGCAGAGGCAGAGAGATAAGGTACTTATCCTCTATTCATCCAGAAATGAGAGACAGCCCACGCCCTGGTTGGTTTTCTTATCTAATCAAACAAAACGTGTTTGTGATGGTGGCCAGAATCACGAATAGCTGTGCTAGTCAATGTCTTCCCACCGAGACGGATGGGATTAAGGGTACAGAAAAGTATCAGGGGAGATGCCTGGGGAGAATAAAGGGAAGGGGGCATAGAGGCTGGGAGATGTGTCAGGTTGTCAGATCACAATGCCAGTAAAAGGAGAGAGGAAAGAAGCAGGGAAGACAGGCAGGAAAGTTGGGTGGGAGCATTCTAATTGCAGAATAGTTCTACAGAGCTCCCAAGCCCAAGTTTCTGCCCTAGGCATTTCCTGTCGTCCAGCAGTGGACCTTTCTTTGTGCCCCTGTTGTGCTCACTTGTTGGCTAGGAGCCACTGGTAGGAAGTGCAAGTGCAAACCTGGTGAACCATTCAAGGCCCAACAGCTGGGGTCCTTCATGGACTAGATTCCCTGTAGCCTAGATCTGAGTCCCATTCTCGAAGTGGTTGTATGGGTCACACAAGCACACTGTTATAAAAGGATGGTGTGGACACCAAATCACAGCATAGAGGAATGTCATGGTATAGATCCCTGTGGATAGTAGACTACACCAGGGCTGCTGAATACATAGCCAATGCTGGGAGTGTTCATTAAAGCAAAAATAATAGCTCATGAGGAGTTAGAGTGAGATGTAGACCCTGGCAGTTCTTGCTGGGTTCTTCTTCAGGGTGCAATCTAAGGATTCTCTCTCTGATGGAGAAAGGGCTCACAATAAGATACCATGGCAAAGACATTTTATGTTCATCATTCAGGCCCCCAAACACACATAAAAATGCAATATGGTCATAGATTGAATAGTATTCTACAAAATCCACCGGTTAAAGCCTTAACCCCAAATATGATGTTTATGGAGATAAGGCCTTTGAGAGCTAATAAGCAATAAATAACTTTCGATAAGGGTTCCTGGGATCCTGACAGTAGAAGCAATAGCTTTCTAAGATGAAGGGAAGACAGATCACGGCCCCTGACACGTGAAGACACAGCAGGAAGATGGTCGTCAGCAAAGCAGGAAAAGGCTTTTATAACGAGCCAAATCTTCTGGGAACTTTGATTTTGTTTCCCAGCCTCCAGAACTTTGAAAAATGAATGTCTATTGTTTAAGTCCTCAGGCTCTGATTTTTTTTAAATAGCAGTCTGAGCAGACAAATACAAATATTTAACAGAGGAAGTCCAAAGCCAAAGTGAGTGTGCTTCCTTAGTTTTGATAGTTTCTGAGAAATCGAAATGCTGAGAAATTCACATGCCTCTGAGTCCCTCGGGTCTTGATATGCTCCTTGCCCGACTCGTTGCTTGCTTCTCCTGGTGGTTGGCTGGCTCTGAGGTTGTTGTGTCCATCATGATTCTTTGTTGGAGAAGGAGCCTACCAGGTCAAAATGAGCAAAAAAAAAAAAAAGCATGTTTATGAAGAAGATTTGAGGTATCTCATAAAATTTTTGATGAGGTGGAAAATGAAGCTCAAGGACTTGGAATATCTCCCTTATCCCTATTCCTCTGCTGAGAAATTACTCCAGCTGCCAATGAGTAGCTACTGCTATCATCACCATGGCCAGGAGCGACCTCCTCTTTTCCTTTTTATGTTACTGTCTGATGTGACTGGCTGCCAAGGAGACTCAAAAATATTAAATATTCTGGATACTTCTAGGTAAGAGGTAGTCTTTGTGCCCTCCCTGGAGAATGATCCTCAAGCAAAGAATGTGTTCATTGGCTAGCCAAGAGGTATGACAAATGTCCACTTGAATTGGCTGTCACCTCTATCCTGGTCACCATTTCATTCTCGGGGTCTAGATGCATAGCCTCAATAACTATCTCTTGAATAAATGAATGACTCTAAAGAAACATACCAATGCTAAATAACCTCAAATCACAAGTCAGGGAAGGGAGTAGAATGCCTCATTTGTTCTATTCTTGTAATGGACTAGAATTGTGTAGAAATTAAAATTGATCATTTTACCCCATTGCTATTAGTCAAAACTACTCTTGGGAGAGAGTCCTTCTTCTTAACTCAGGAATTCAGATAGGATAGTGCATTGTCCCATTTAGCAAATTCCCATTCTCCTTCAATCCTCTGGTTTACTTCCTGTCTTCCAGTGAGGCTCCACGCCTATTGATGTTGTGCTCTTGACTGTCTGTGTTCTGCTCTACTGTATCCTCCTGGAGGTCAGGAATCGTGCCTGTCTGGGTTGCTGTTGTATAAGGCACTCAACCCAATCCCTGGTGTTTAGTATGCATTCAGGGTATGTTTGCTGGACGAATGCATAAAATCATTGTGTATAGGCAGTACCCTTCTTACAACAAATAGAAGAAATGATGAAATACATTGTTATCACAGGTATTTGTACAGTATAGAGCAGATCTAATTTTCTATTATGTGGTTTGGAGTCTGAAAATTTATTTATTCAATCCCTTTCTGGAGTTTTAGATTCACAGGCACACCTATTATATGAATATATTCATGCCATCTCAGAGAGCCATAGAATGACAAAAAAACATATAATGGTTATCAATTTTCCTTTAAAATGCATTTATTAGCAGCTATTCTTCACATTGTTCATTTTACAAATAATGCGGGAGTACTGCATTTAAATAGGAAAATCAAGTGAATTCTAAAATCAGAATCTAACATATTTTAGATCATTATAATTCTTTCAATAAGAGGCCTATGGAGACATCTATCTGTCTTTATTTTTCTTGGAGCCTCCGAATCAAGGATACGAGAACTTTAGTGAAGCACAGCTGAACTTGGCTTGATTTTGTTTGACTGATTTAGGAGGAGTAGGATAGAGAAGATAGAATAAGACTGGCCCAAATTTAGCATATTTCAAGACTTCTCTTCTGGCAGTTATTGCCCTGCATCTATGATGTCCTAACTTTGTCTCTGTACTGATTTCCTAGCCAGTAGCACTGAGCTCTCTGTTACAGCATCAGCACCAGGATAGAGCTTGCAGGGCAGGGGGTCTGCTGATGGAGTGCATTCCTGCTTCCCTCTCCCTTCCATGCTCTTGTGAACATTTTCCTGAGCCTTTTCTCTCTGTTCCAGACACCATATGCCAGCCTGCTGGCTGCAGAACCCTCACAGAGGCAATCCTGTAATAACTGGCATCTCTGATGGAGCTCTCACACTATGCTTCTCACTGCTTTTTGGAGGTTCTATACTCCAAGAAGCTGTTCTCAGCAAGCTGCCAAATTGGAAAAAATAATGAATCATTAGCCAAAGAGTCAATACCTGATAAGGCTTAATGGGCCAGCGCACACAGCAGTGTCTACATTTTCTTTTGGGAATCATTATTTGAAAACTAAAAAAAAAAAAAAAAAAAAGAGAGAGTGTTCAGGATCTAAGAATCAAAACAGTGAACAGTGAAGATGTGGGTATAAGCAGAATTTCCTGATAAGGCTATCAATGGAGTTGCTTTAACCTTTAGGACCATTAATGGATTTTTATGATGGTCTTGTTAAAAAAAAAACTAAAATCTAAAATAGAAGAGAGTGAATAGTTAGATACAGCTTTGATTGTTTCTCAGGACTTTGAATTTAAATTATATGCATACAATGATCCTAAAAGGACTTAACTGTATTAGGGTCTATCCCCTCTCAAACATAGCAAAGAAAGACTCCTTGTAGAAAAAAAAAATACTCAAAAATTTGTAATTAAAAGATATGTGCCCAATTTTCGAACTTTTAAATTAGCATTAAAGTATTTTCTCTTTTTTTTTCCTCCTCCCTTCCCTGCTGGAAGGAGTTATTTTAAACTGAGCACAAAATATCCATCTCCACAGCTCATATAAACTACATATAAATAGAGAATATATGTTGACGTTGGACTTATGGACTCACCAAGGAAATGATAAACTTTAATGATTTCAACATGAGGGAGGAAATGCCTAAACCAACATAAAAATGGTAGCTTTGGAAAAACAATCTATTTTACATCTCAATATTAGTTACAGTTGCACTAATATTGTATTTTTCATAAACCTAAGAAAGTAGCTTGCTTAATCTTATTATCAGATGGAAGTCAACATTTTTAAACATACAGTATAGTTCACTGTGTAATATATATTAAGGCTGAAGCCCAGAAAAGAAAATCACTCATTAAAAACGTCACTTGTTACTGTAGCAATAATCAATAGAGCATTAACTGTCACATTTTATTGCAATGAATGGAGAATAAACATGAAGACCATAGTGCATGCTTGTAAATGGTATGACTTGTAAATGTCAGTGAAGAGTTATTTAACACTAAAAGGCTATAAGCATTTGCAAAGGGAATTTTAAAATTCATCCAAGACAGCTGAAGGTTACAGGAAGAAAGGGCAACTATATATAGCAGGCACACACAGGTAATGTAAAATGTGAATGGATAAAAAGAATCAAATCCAGTTCTAATTGGAGTGTTCATTATATTTGGTATTCTAGAAAGAGCATGTCTCGAAGCTGCAAGTTTGGCATTATGAATATTTTATTGCATACCTCGTTTTATATTCATATAAAGCAGGCTTTCTTTTCTAACATAAGCAGAATGTGTGGATGGGTGGAAGGTAAAGAGCACCCTTACAGACAAACGCAGTTGAGTAAACATCATCCAGATGGAGAGCAATGTCTTTCTGGGAAATTGTCTTTTAAAGTTTATAATCTGGAACATTAGCTGCACTGAGGTTCCCTCTCTCCACCCAGCCAACTCAAATTCAGCTGTATTGTTCTGCATGTGGCTCTACAAATCTCACAACGGATAGGGAAGATGCTTGGCAATTTCCCAATCTGCTCATTTTTATCAGTACAGTGTTTCATATAAGACAATCAAGAGATGATGACATGATAGAACAATCAATATATGATAACAGGAATTGTGGTGGATTAACTCAGTGGGGGAAATGAACTGTGTGGGTTGCAAAAACTGTATTTGAGAGATGGTCTGACCATTTTCAAAGCAAAATCTTCTTTCAAGGGACTAGTTTCAGTTTCTTTCCATGAACCTACTTCAAATTGAAAACATCAGAGAAACTTCATGGAAAATTTAGGTATTGTGTTCTGAATATGCTGTAGCTATTAAAAATGCAAGAGTACCATTATTACAACAGAAGTTTAATTTAGCATTCCTCAGAAGAAAAAGGTACAATGAATTAAAGCCTGAGATAGTTTATATTTCAAATTTTAAGAACTCGTTAGAGTACCCAGACATTTTAGGGGTCAAAAGAAAAGGAAGAAGGAAATAATATGCGTGCTGTCAGTTCTACTCCAGGAAGGCATAAAACTCCAGAAGCTTCCAAGAACATCACAAGATTTGCAGTTCAACTTTTCACAGAACGAATGCAATAATTCAGTGTTTGTTCTTAGTTGGTCAGTGGAAACTGTCCCTTCTAGCACAAAGATGATGTTCAAAGTCGGGCAGATGCTGTCTGCTTCTTATTTCTGAAATAGTCGTTTTGAAGCTTTGTTTGTATTTTTCAGATTACATTACTGAAAATGATAACAGAATAGAAACTTCAGTTTTGCATAATACCTAGGATTAAGCAGCGGTAAATTTACAAATCATATAAAACAAGCCTAAAGGAAAATAACAAAGATATTAGATAATAGCAGTAATGAGAACATGTTAAGGATCCTCTTACAGGCTGCACTGGTTTCCTACTGTTGTCCTAAAAAAAAAAAAAAAAGACACACAAATTTGATTCCTTCAAATGACATAAATGTTTTGTGGTTGTGGAGGTGAGAAGTCCAAATAGAACATGGCTCTGTGCTCTGTCTGGGGCTCTGTGTAGTGAACTTGACCCTCCTGACTCTCTCTCTCATGAGGACTCTTGTGAATATACTGGACTCACCCAGGTGATCCAGAATACTTTCCCTATCCCAAAAGCCTTAAATTAATAAATTTACAAAGTTCAATTATTTTCCTGTAAGGCAACATATTTACAGGTCTAAATATGATGGCATAGACATATTTGGGGGCCCCTTATTTTGCCTATTACACATGAATGTCACAGAAATGTTTAATTATTTCTGGCCCTACTGGGTGTCTACCAGTTGACCTTTATTACCTATCACTTTGAAGCTCCCTTTTCCATACTGTGAGGAGAGGAGTAGGCCAACCACAGCATTGGATAAGCAGGGAACAGGAATTACTTTATTTTTTTTCTAAGCTCTTCAAACTCTATTCCAATGTATTGTTTCTCCACATACTTAACATGTAGAAAAACTGATTCCAATATAAAATAATTCAATTTTGATGTCATTCTCCACTCAATTCTAACATGCTTGTTGCTTGTGCAGGTTCAAACGAATTATGAAGTGGTTGGATTATTAGGCAACATTCTTGGGGAAAGCAATAGTAGAAGGAGAATGGATTCGTATGCAAGTATGCAAGATAATAAAAGGATGGTCAAGCAAGAGTGTATTCCTACTAGAGGAATAATGGGATTGTGATTATTGAATTATTTCTGGGGAGATTCTACAGTAAGATTACAATGAAATCATAATGAGATGGGGTCTTCTGATCCTACTGACTTTCTCACATAGGGGTGGTTATGCTTTGGCTCGGGGAAAAATAGTGTTTACTCCTCTTTGTGGGGGGGGGGACAAGAGCAGAAAATTACCTAGGATTTTTTGGGGTCTTATTTTCTACTAGGCTTTGTACAATGACATTTCACAGTAATAAAATTCTAAGTATGATCAGCCTTCCATGTCCCTGGGTTCTGTATCCATAAATTCAAGCAACTGCAGATAGAAATTTTTCAGAGAAAAAAGAAGGTGTCTGTACCAAACGTGTGCCGAATTTCTTTCTTATTATTTCCTAAATAGCGCAGTATTATATCTATTTATATAGACTTTACATTGTCTTAGGCATTATAAATAATCTAGAAATGATTTAAAGTGTATGGGAGGGTGTACAGAAGTTATATGTAAATACCATGTCATTTTACATAAGGGACTTAAGCATCCATGCATTTTGAATGAATAAACGGGGGATTCTGGAACCAATCCCCCATGGCTACCAAGAGATGAGTACACTCATAGACCTGCCTTCAGCGTGGCTAAATCCTGATACAATGAAGTTCATTTAGTTAACACTTGTTCTGTGGATATTGAAAAGGTAAGTACAGAGAGTACTGTATTCCCCACATTTTGTGTTCTAGTAAAAATCACCTAAACATGATGCAGTTTTAATATGTGGAAATAGCTCTCTTTATTTCTATTTTTTATTAAAACAATTAATTTTGAATTGTGTATTTCCAGCCAGATTCACAAAAATAACTCTGTTCTAAGTCATTATTGCTAGGACAATGCTAGCTTAATCAAATCCATTTCTCCTACTCAAGGTCAGACCTTCCCATGTGCCTTGGGTCCCTTCTCCTCTCACATCCTTAAGGACTTTGCCTCTTGAATTATCATGTCTGTATCATGCATCTTTATATTCTGGATAATTTTCTCCAGGAGACAAGTATCCCACAATAATATCTATATTTAAAACAAAGATTAAACTAAAAAATAATAAAAAATAAAAATTTCTCGATGCCTGTTGTCCTGATTTCTCCATTTCTCTACAGCCAAACATTGTCCACCATCTCTACTCTTTTCTGTTCTGTTCAATATTTTTTGTTGTTGGTATATACTTTAGGTATAAGAAAATACACGGAGTAATATAACAAACACATAATTTCCACCAAAATTCATAAAAACTCAATATTTTGAAAATTTTGATTCATAATTATTTAAAATAAAATAATTCAATAAATAAAACCCCTTTAATCTCCTCAAATTTCACTCTTTTCCTCCCTTACAAAGGAGTCCATGCTGTGTTAAATTTTTATTTATCGATTACTGTTAGTTGTAAATAAATAAGCTCAAGTGATTTTCTGAAGTTTTTAAATTTCATAAAACTGGTGTCCTTCTTCCACTTGTTTTTTTCTACTAAATGTGTTTTTGAGATTATTTTTCCACGATGATGCACACAGTTCTCTGCACATTTTCTAATTCTGCATGGTTTTTCATTGTCTGAGTTACCATAATATACTTACCGTTTCTTCCCTCAGCTGATGTCAGGTAGCTACCAATTTGGGCGCATCAAAGTAAATCAGGCTGCAAAATGGTTCTTATAAATTTCCCTGGGTACTACTCAGTGAGCAGAATTGTGATTGTGTGGGGAACGTATTTCAGTTTACTAATCGACTTAATATGATATTGTGAAGTGGTTTTCCAAGTGGGAATACTGAGTCTGTTGTCTTCATTGAGTCTGCAGAATCTCACTGTGATTCTTCTGGTATTTTTAATTTTGGCATGACATATCTTCGTGCCAAAGGCTGTATCAGTGAGATTACTTTGCTGCCAGAGTGGAGGGTCTGTCAGCTACCCCAGTACATTTGTCAGAAATATTTTCCATGTTAGTGTCTTAATTTGTAAGTTTTCAATAAATTCATATCACAATCCCACAATATGGTGGTTTATGAATTCTTAGGTGAGATATTTTCCCTCTAGGACCCAGGTATAGAACAGTAAGACTTCTTGTTGTCTTTATCCGTTGCCAAGGAAATCTCTCTGAGGATCATTGCTTTCTTTATGTTTGGAAGGTTTCACTTCTAACTCACATTGCCCTCTTCATGGCCTCCAATCTTCTTCCAAATTCAACCTTTTGTTATGGAGACCGGCAAGCCTGCTGTCAGTAACCAATGGATGGAGCGCAAGCTCACTACTCTGATTTTTAGTGTGCTTTCTAAATTTGCACCCTGAGGATTTCCTTTATCCTACATTTCAACAATATTTATAATGCTTTATATTGTTTTCATACTGTGTATCAGAGGATAGATTTACCTATTGTCAGAGAGCATATGCAATCATTAAAGATGACAAGTCCCTAAATCTTCTCTCCAGTTAACTTTGTCTTTTTATTTCTACCTTACTGCTCCATTTAGAGAAAATGATGTTTCCACCAAATGGAGAAGTTTGACATGTCAGGCTTAACATGTGTACAATTGGACCCTCTTAGCTTTTATCACTTAGCCATGGTTCTCTGGAAAGACAGAACCAATGGGCTCTTTATGTACATGAGAATATGTATTATAGGAAATGGCTCTGGTGATTGAGTGGATGAGCAGTCCCACAATATTTAAGCTATAGACCAGGGAAGACAGTGGAACAATTTATTTAAAGTCTGAAGATCCAAGAACAAGAAGTACCAATGTCTAAGGAGAAGATCAAGTCCCCAGGCTGAAAAATAAATTAATTAATTTAATTAAATACAAAAGAGAATTTGCCCTTCCTTCTACCATTTTGTTCTATTTGAGATCTCAACTAATGATGATCCATACCCATGTCAGTGAGAGCATCTTCTTTATTCAGCTCACTGATTCAAAAGCTAATTTATTCTAGAAATGTCCTCACAGACATATCCAGAAATAATATTTTACCAGCTATCTGGGCATCCGTTAGCCCTGTCAAGTTGAGATACGAAATTAATCTTTGCAACTTTCTTCTTGGTCTCTTTGCCAATTCTAGGTCAATGTTTTCACAGCCTACCTAGGTGCTCAAACCAGAAACATGAGTGTCTTGGACTCCACACTAAATCTACTACCAGTTGTTCTAGATTCTCTCTTTGAAACAAACATTCCAGTTCATCTTTCCAGCTCTGGCTTCCAGGGAAGGTGGCTAACTTTTGTAGTCTGAACTTTTCAGGTTCTGGGGCAAGCGGGCTTCCAGCTGTAGTTTGTCAACTGGAAGCCCTGGTGGGTGGTGTAGATCTGCAATTCTCCATGACTGGCATCCTCTGAAATAGTTCCATCTCCTGCCTGGCTTCAGCTTCTTCTGGACTGACCCACTATGGTTCCCACTCCCACCAAATGACCCCACCCTGGGTTCTGCTAATATCCACCCCTCCCTTTGACCCTCTGCCTTGAAGATGTAGTGGATTCTTGATTTGTGCATCCACAGAGCGTCTCACCCCAACTCCTGTCTAGATTTTCATCAATTCCATTATAGGGCAGTAAATTTCTTCCATTAATTTCTCTCATTTTTAAATATCTAGTGTGAACTTTACTCTTTTATTTAGATGCTGACTGATAAAATATAATTTGGATCAGGGATAATTGCTAGGGAGGCTTCCAGTTTGTATCTCTGCTTTCATTCTTTACTCCTAATCCACTCTTCTTACTGTAAATTATGTCATGTAATTGGCTTGTGTAAAGCCCCATGTTAGTGTTTTATTGCAATTAGAAATAAAATATGAATATTTAAACAGGTAAATACAGGCCCATCTATGGCTTTTCAATTTCAATTTGTACCATCCACAGCTATTCAATGCCCCTTTTTCTTCTACTGGAAATAGCAAGGTCTTTTCTACTTCTGAATTTTGGGACATGCTGTTCCCTAAACTTGAAATGCAGTTCCTCTCTAAATCCTGGCTGTGGATTTGAATCACCTCCTCACAAATCATCTCTGACAATTTGAGCCAAAATATGCTTTCTTGGCACCGGCTTTTTATTGCATTCATGTCTTCCGGGGGTGTTTTGAAAATCTGAAATGATTCAGTTACTTATGAGTTTATTGGTTTAATATCTGTGTCCTGAATATCAGAAGCTCTACGAATTGGGGTTCATGTGTTTGTCTCCCACAATTTCCTTCATGCCCTGTTTAATATTTGCCACTGAGAAGATACTCCATAAATATTTATGCACATTGGGGTTGAGGGTGGGACTCAGTGGTAGAGCTCTTGCCCAGCATCCACAAGGCCCTGGTTCCTTCCCCAGCACCACACACAAGCAAAATGCCTATGCATGTTAAATGCATAGGAAAAGGAAATCTTACAGTTTAATTTTCAGGTTGTCAGTGCTGTGTGTTTCGCTCTTTTGCCCCAGTGATTGCCAGGAAATGCCACCTCCGAATCCTTTAAAAGGAAAACCAAACAAGAGAAACAGTAGAACCAACTCTCTTTGAAGGTAAAAGAATTTTTCTAGGTCATAAAAGGGGCCCTCTGAAATCAATCTCCAGGTAAACATTAATTTCCCTCCCATTTCCACGATTCCTCCTCTTCTCAGAGGTTTCTCCTAAACGTCGTTGCCAGCTTCCTCTGAGAGGGAGCCCTGCAGACTGGAAGACCTGATGCAGAGCAGAGGGTAGTGCTCAGGGGAGGGGCAGACATGCAGGTCTGTGATTCAGTCAAGAGCTTTCATTTACACGTCATGCAAACGCAAGGACACCTTTAGGACTCACAGACAGTTTAATGTCTTGCTGATAGCCTTCCTTAAACACCGAATACCAAATTCGCCATGGTTTATAATTATCTACCTTTCTTTCTCTTTGAACCTTGCCTTGTTGCCTAGGAACTAGGTGATCGGTGTGCTTTAAATACGTGCTCAAATCATCTATCTCCTTTTTTTTTAGGATACTGTTTTTTTTTCACGCTACTTCTATTGTTATGAAGTTTCAGGAAATTACATTCTCTGTTCTGGATTTGATGGTTTGGAGTAGTTATAAACTGTGTATGCTCAATTAAGTATGAATAAAGTGTTCTAGCTTCCATTTGCCTTTCAATTTATTATCTGACATAACTTGATTTCTGTGGAGAGCAAACATTTATGTATTATGAAAAAGTGAACAGTTAAAAGGTGATTTATCTAGCATTCCATCAGCGGGAACTTCTCTAGCTGATCATGTCTCCCACCCAGGGCTCAATAAATTTAGTATTTATTATGATGATATTGAAAAAAAATGATGACCTTACATCAGCTCAAAAATTAACTAATTAATCCAATCTCACAATTTTATGCACCAGAGAACTGAGCCCCTGTCAGGGGCTTCCCTGAGTCTGTGACTGGTGACAGACCTGGGATTGGAGCCGGAATGCTCAGAGTTCCCTGCCAACATTCTCACCATCTCCTTCCTCGAATGACATTTTTAATCCACAAATTTTGTCTATTCTAATCCAAAAATGACCTGTGGTTCCAATGTTAAAAGCATTTTAATGTCTAGACCTTTTATCTTGATTCTTAGTCACAATAATTGCTCATTTAATAAACTCTGATGACAAATCCCTTTCCAGCCTTCCATACAATCCCCATCAGCAATCCTAAATATTCTTTTCTTAAACAATTCATTATGTTATAAGTTTTCAGAAGAAGAACTAATGAAAGAGGGTGCAAGTTATGTAGGGTGATAATCACGTAAACACACCGGCATTCACCATATATAGTGAGAACCAGCACGCAATGCTTGTTGAAGCTGCCTTCTCCTTGTTAGTCTTGAGTCTTTGAAAATCCCTGAGTTGAGCAGGATACACAGTTACTTTATCCAGTCAATTAAAAAAGAAAAAAAAAAAACTTGTTCTATTTTATCATTCATTCATTTAACCCGTAATGCATACTGATGTTCTATCAAGTACATTGTCAGGAGATAAGCAGTGATATTAGGTACATTAAGCAACATACTTTTAAACATTGCAGAATATGCACACATGTGTACGATATCTCTATCATCCTGTTCTTAAGATATTTGACCTATTGTCAAAGTCTAGAGGTTGAACAGGATATTACCCATTTTTTTTTTTTTGGCCTTTAAGTAGTAACCATATCAATCAGTTATTGAAACACTATTTGTCAAGAACTCTATCATCACCATCTCTTCATTGGGTAGCCCTACGAGGTGGTAGAGGGTTGAGTTAGGAGAAGTGCTGTAACAAACAACCCCAAATCTCAGTGGATTAACAAGGAGATTTACTTCTTGACATTTCAGTCCCTTCTTGTCATGCAGTGATTGGGCATCCAGGCTGCATCTCTACCATTCCTACCTTGAGCTGGGCCATCTGTATTCAGAGGGCCAGAAAGTGAAGAAATGCAAGGAAAGGATCATGGGATTTTTCCAAGGCCAACTATGGAAATGGAATACACCTGTTCCACAAGCAGTATCAATCTGACTGAAGATTAGCTGGGAAATACAGTTTACTTCTGTGCCCAAATAGAAAATAAAATCATTTGGAAAACATAGTATTTTCTCAGTCACAATTAGGAACTCTTGCTATTATTATTATCTTTGAGAAGAGCAAGGGTTATAAAATGACATGCTCCTGATAGATAAATTGTTGAGATTCAAACTCAGAGGCTACAGCGCTACTCACTAATGCAATCTCCTAGCTTTATTTTGGACAAATCAATGTTATTACAACAGTGGCCCATGGACTTATAATATAGTTTAACTAATAAGGAAAACATAAATGGATTTCTTTTAGGAACTGCATAATTGCTTGAGTGTATTTCTAAAAATAAATCTTCCATTTTTTTATTTTCTGAATCATTTACTTCCAAGTAAAATGGTTTTGACTGTTCATAAATCAGATGGAAACTAATTATTTGTTTTAGCTACATCAATTTTAATTAATTGTTGGGCAATCTGAGCTTTTTCTGGCTTTGCTTTGTGGAATTTGTAGTGCAGGTTAAATATAACTTCCCTCCATAATGACTAAATTAAAAGAAATTATGGCTGTCTTGTTTACATGGATAATTGGGCCATTTACATGAGATCCTTCCAATTTTAAATTAATAATTTACTGCTTTTTTATAAACAATATTGATATTTTGTGACAACTTAGGACGACCTAAAATGTTATTTTAAAAGATTATATTTCAGGCTGGGGTTTTGGCTTAGTGGTAGAGTGCTTGCCTAGCCATGTATGGGGCACTGGGTTCGATCCTCAGCACTACATAAAGATAAATAAATAAAGGTATTGTGTCCATCTACAAATCAAAAAATATATATTAAAAAATTCTATTTCTTCATTTTGATGATAGCTCACGCACTTTGATTTCCATTTTGGTCCAAATCTTGAGTTCTTATGCTTAGTTTAATACATTTTTAAAAGACTTCATCTGTAAATGTTATATGAAAACTCTTCCCTGACCCAGGAACCATATGAAATGTCCCCACTACTTAATAAATGGAACATAATTTATTCTAATTAAAACCCCATTCTTGTGGTTGTATATGATGTGAAGTTTCACTGGTAGTATATTCATATATGAACCTAGGAATTAGTTATGTCCAATTAATTCTACTATCTTTTCTATCCCCTTCCCCTCTCCCTTCCCTTCATTCCCCGTTGTCTAAGCCACTGAAATTCTATTATCCTTCCTCCCCATTCTGAGTGATAACATGCACATATCAGAGAGAACATTCATCCTTTGGTTTGGGGGGATTGGCTTATTTCATTTAGCATGAGAGTCTCCAAATCCATTTATTTACCAGCAAATGCCATGAGGTCATTCTTTTTTATGGCTGAGTAATATTCCATCAGATATATGTACCACATTTTCTTTATCCATTCATCCATTGAAGGGAATCTAGGTTGGTTCCATAGCTTAGATATTGTGAATTGGTCTATTATAAACATTGATGTGGCTGCACCATCGAAGTATGCTGTTTTTAAGTCCTTTGGGAATAAGTGGGTCAAATGGTGTTTCCATTCCAAGTTTTCTGAGGAATCTCCATACTGCTTTCCATCGGAGTTGTCCCAACTTTCAGCCCCACCAGCAATATATAAGTAAACATTTTCCCCCACTTCCTTACCAACATTTATTGTTACTTGTATCCTTTCTCCCTGGAGTGAGATGGAATCTCAGTATAGTTTTAATTTGTATTTCTCTAATTGCTAGAGATGTTGAACATTTTTTCATATATTTTTGACCATTTGTATTTCTTCTGTGAAGTGACTGTATGTTCCTTTGCCCACTTATTATGCGACTTTTGAAATAATTGTCTAGCACCACTATTCTGTTATTTGATTTACAGAGCTGCTCTAAACACGAGTGTGTATGTGTTTGTGTGTGTGTGTGTGTGTGTGTGTTTGAGGAGAGTATAACAAGGAGAACAATTTAAATTTGCTAAATGTTTATAGGCAACTGTGAGATAACTATGTTTAACCTGTGTATCTCAGAGAACTGTTGGAGAGAGCAAAATTAGCAAACCAGAGCTAAATAAGGGTGAAAATTGGTACAAAATCTACAAAGCATTGTTTTTAAATATCTGATTTTGCACCAGACATGGTGGTATATGCCTGTAATAACACCAACTCAGAGGGCAGAATCAGGAGTGTCCCAAGTTCAAAATCAGTTCCAATAACTTAAGGAGAACCTCAGCCACTTAATGCGACCCTGTCTCAAAATAAAAATAAAAAAGGACTGCGGATGTATCTCAGTGGTAAAATGCCCCTGGGCTCAATCACCAGTACCACCTGAATCTTCATTTTGCATTTGATTTTTCACTTCTAGTTTTCAGAAATGTGAGCCAAGTTCTGTGGCTTTAAGCCACCCAGTGGGTGGAATTGTGTTGTGGAAGTCCTAGGAACTAATACAGAGAGCTGTCAATCAAACATGAACAAGGGACAATTCTTCTTCCTCACTTGGCCCTCCTTTCTCTTAGGGTGGAGAGGAGAATCCCTTTCACAGAGACGAAGACCATGACTGTCAGGATAACCTGGAGCCTGGCAGGGTCATCAGGTAGATCAGAAGGTGACACAACCAGTACCTTATTTAAGGGACCCACATGTTCCCACTTTACTCTCTGTGGTACTAGGATAATGGAAGAGGGAACGGTATTGGTAGCAGCGGGCCATTTCCCAGAGCCTTTGTAAGGGATTTAAAGTCCAAAAAAGTAAGCAGTACATCTCTTCCCTTCTCCCACTAACTGTCTCACTTCCATCATAGGTGCCTGTGTTTTTGTTGTTGTTGTTGTTTGTTTGTTTGTTTTAACTTCTCAGGAAGCTGGATTATTCACTTTCTCAGACTCAAGGTTTGAGGGAAAGGAAAAAGAGGTGTGGTCAGCATCAGAACTACCAAAGAACTGCAGTAACCGTTGCCAGCACTAGGTGGCAGCACAGATGAGCCTGCAGAAGCTCTGGTCTCCAGAACAGTGCACATCCCAGGGCTGAGGATTTCAACAAAATTCCCACCATCTGTGTGCACCCCTGGCTGCACCTTGACCATCAAGCAAAAGTGAAGCCCATTTGTGGTGAGGGGGAGTGTTCAGCCCTAGATAGGGCTCACAATTACTGGAGAATCACAGTCCTCAGAAGCAGAAAGTGAATCAGACACCTGATGCTGCATGAAGGAAACAGAAAAGAAAGCTCTCAACATCTGTGCTTTGAGTCACTTCCTCATGTCCCCACCCCCTGCCCTGCTGAGTCAGTGATGTTGCTCCCCCTCCTTCCTTCACCCCAGACATTCAATTGAACCCTTTCTCCACAGTCCCTTTAGGATGATTGTTGGTCTTCCTAAGATGCTCTTAATAATGATTTTGGTTAGATTTCACCAAGAGGCCCTCAGTGTGACTTGCTCCATCTTACAAAAATGTGCCTTCAGCAACCCCCATCCCATCCCACCCTATGTTGACTGGAACCTGTGAACTGTATTCGGGGAATGTTAAGGTCCTTCCTTTAACTTAATGCTGACTCACATATCAAAGGCAGGCGCCAGTTTTCATGTACAACCCCAACATCTCTTACTTAAAATCATCATTTATTTTAATTGACAAGAGACTAAGTCATATGCTACCTGTATTTTGAAGACATTCAAGATGAATTATAATTTGTTTCCATACAATCAATATCAACTCGGAGAAAAGTAGTCTTCTTACAAGAACTTTGATTTGGAAGGGGGTTTCTTGTTTGTGTTAAATATAATATCTTGCCTTTAAAGATAGAATAATGAAAATAGAACAATGAAAATTAGTTTGGATTAACTTAATTGCAAAAAATTAGGTCTAAGGAAACACATGACTTAGGTTTCTTAAGAGTCAAGTGGATAGCAACCTAAAATCCAGGTTGCTTATTTTATTTACAACTGCTGCATTTTACAAATATGTCCATTTCAAAATGTAGGCTTGCATAAATCTGTCATTTGGTGCATTAAATAGCCTAGGATTGCTTACAGTTTGGCCATTAAGGTCTTTTTTAAATGCAGCTCATGTTTTAAAAAGTTACACCCAAGTATAGTTTACTGAATTTTATTTAAAATTAAGATTTTTAAGACCCAATATTCTCTTATATTTCAGCTTTAGATTCCTTCCCCAAGCAGTAAAAATGCCTGTATAAAAATAAAATATTACTGATTTACTGATAACTGATTCTGGGTTAAATGCGCCACCTAGTGGTGACATGAAAAAGTTTATGTTTAACTTGTAATTTAATGCTATTAATAATAAGAAAATCGCCTTCTCCTTTTCTCTTTCCATCAAAGGTCTTAGAAAAGAACGCTGTTGGTAGCTGGTGAAAGTACACCTAATGCAAATATAGATGAACCATGGAAACACGAGGTGGAGATTGTAGAAATCATATTTGGAGTATGTCAGGAAACAAGACCAGATGTCATCTGGTAAAATATGGCCAAAACGTACACCAAGTTAGTAGTAGCTTGAAGGCTTGACTCCTTGTTCAAATCCTGTCATTTACATTGTAAACTGATATTACACAACCAATATAATAAAATGTAGAGGTATGTGTGAGTGTGTGAGTCGTATTTGTGTGTGTTGTGTGTACTGTGTGTGAATGTGTGTGTTGTGCACTGTGTGTGAATTTGTGCATGCAAGAGTGTTTGTGTGTGTGTGAGAGAGAGGGAGTGTGTGTGTGTGTGTGTGTGTGTGTGTGTGTGTTGTGTGTGAAAGGCGTGGGGGGATAGGACATTACAGCCCTGAAGTTAAAACAAACTCAGTTGTACTCCTGAAGCCCCAGCCTACGCTGATCTCAGGATTAAGGCAGGAGGGCTGCACCTCGTAAGGTCCTAAGGACCTGGAAAGCTGTTGGTGCCCACGCATGGGCCACAGGAAGGTCCAGTGTCTGCTTCCTCCAGAACTGTGGCCATCTATGCCTGCCAGAATTCCATCAGCAGCATCCTCTACCCGGGGGCTCTCTCCTTCTTCTTTTCCCAAGGACAGGCCACCCTCTCGCCTCATCTAACTTCCAGAAGCTTATTTCACCTTTTGCCACAAGAATTTTGGAGGCACGTTTTGGGGCTGTGTTCCATTTTAGCAAGTACGCCCTGCCTTCCAAAAGATCTCCGTTCCTCTCTCCTACTTCATTGCCTCCTATCTTCAGGAAAATAGCTTCTGACAACAAAATGATTCACAATAGACTCCCTGAACTTCCAAAGAGAGGTGTGCAGATTGTTAATATTTGTGTATTTCGTTGTCTTTTTCTTGAAAGTACAAGACCGAGGAGAGGGAACTGAGCCTCCTGGTCCCTCTGTCTGCAAGAAAGACCCAGGACTGCTGATGTCTGATCTCTGTTTCTAGAACGACAATCCCATGACCAGTGTAAATCTTCAGAACAGGAAGAGAAAGAAATACTTTTGCTAAATTAATTTATCTGTAATATTTTTAAACTGGCATTTTCATAATGTCACAAAAAACAGAACATCAGATTGAGAAAATTTTGAGGAGGTAGGCTGATTGGGAGATAGCAGATGAAAAATGATGATGATAAAAAAATATAACATTTTGGAGCATTATCCATGTGCCTGGTGATCTGTTAAGAGCTTTTCAATTAGAAGCTCTTCTAACAATCCCAACCCTGTATGATAGGCGTATTTATGGCCCTATTTAGCAGGTTAGGGAACCGAGTCACAGAGTCATTGTGAAACTTGCCTACTGTCACACAGCTGGAATGTGGCAGAGTCTGGATTTGCATTGAGTCCTTCTTCCTCCAGTCATGTTCTTGATCTCAGCACTGTCCTATATTTTGTTGTGACAGTAGAAAATAAAAAATTTTCCATGCTATCATTAACTCAACAAATACTTGTGAATACTTTGTGTCAGGCCCAGAACGAGCATTGAGGATACAGATGGATGGCCTGGTCCCAGCTGTCAAGTCTCCCATGAGTGTGTTTCAACCTTTGAACACAGCTGTGAGAAACCTCCACCACCACAGCTCTCGCCCACCAGGCAGTTCCAACAAATGGTGTCTAGACACCACACACCATGGAGAGGCTGCGTGGCCAGCCATGAGGTCACCCAGCACGGCAGCAAGCAGCACGCAGGCTGTGTCAGCGGCATCTCAGGCCTGCTAATTGGGACAGGTGCAGAGTGTGATGACAGCAGGCCACCCACAGAGCTCTGGCACAGCCGGCCAAGACCCAGGGAGCAGGAAGAAAAAAAGGAGATGAAACCTTATTTGCAGACAGGGCAAAGATGACTGGCAGATTAAAAAAACATGTAGGTGAGACCCTCCTGGGACTTATCAAGAAGAAAATGATGGTCATTTTCAGAATGGAAATTCCCTGATCTCTTAGAGCAAACAGGACCTCAGAAATGAGGTTCTGTGGAAATATATGCTACAGGCAATCAAGAACGGGACAAAGCAGAAAGATAATCTGCACACACACATACACATACAAACGTGTACCTCTACACACATACAAACGCATAGTCATAACAATCATGGGAAAAGCTGTGGATCTGTCTAGCGTGGGGAGGGAGATATTGTTTTGAGGAAGACTCCTTTGACAATGGCATTTCAAATGAATAGATAAGAGTTTGGTGTCAGTAAAGGAAGACTACTTCGATGACCAGGTAAGAGCTGGTTAGTAGAGACCATGGAAATGGTCAAGTGAAACTAGCAAGTTGAGAAGATACACATAAAAAAAATGAATTTGATCTCTCTCTGTTTTGAAGTTATCAGCGGGGTTGATCTAATGCTGTGAACATATTCTAGGAAGATGCCAAGAGGAATGAGATAAGGTCATCTGATTGCAGGAAATTTATATATATTGGAACACAGGAAAATCACTGAGAAACATCCCAAGTTTTAGTGCAAAAATGTCTATTTTTATGTGAACTAATTGATGTTGATTTGTTTTAAAATATATAATAACTATTACTCAATTTAAAGCCTATAACTGATATAAATGCATTTTTGTATTATATTTTATGATTTAAGTAGGACTTCAAGAAAAATAGAAAAAGAAATAAAACTAAAAACTAAAAACATGACTTAATGAGAAGCTGATTATGAAAATATTGTGCATGTATATTATATCATGAAATGTTTTTAAGGTAAGAGCTTATACTAATTGCTTACTTAATCTATGTCCTTGCATGTTGAAGTGAAAGCATAAGTTAAACATTAGATACCTATTCACTTTTTTCCATATCAAAAGTTATTAACAGATCAGAAATGCTTAGACCATTTTAATAAGTCACCTTCCTTTATTTCCAAAGCTTGTACTTTGCAACGTATTTTTTTTTATCGCAAAATACCTGACAACTACACTGTCTCATTTGGATGTTGTAAGAATAAAATTAAGATAACATTCATCAAGCCTTCGGAGACTCTTATTAGGGAGAGTTTAGACAAATGTGAGATTGTAATTCGAAGAAGCTAAAACAATCCACGAAGTCCTCACAATATTTATTTTTTTAATTGTGAAAACCTGAAAGCCAATCGGTTTCTGTTATTGTTTTAATATTTAGAGTCAACACACAAAAGAACAAAATAGGAAATTTATTTATTAATGTTTGTATTTGTGTGTGTGTGTGTTGTTAGAATGAATTAAGCCCTGCAAAGATATTCACCCCCTAATCCCTGTGAATGTCACTTGATAATGTCACTGCAAAGGGATCTTACAGATGCAATTAAGTTAAGGACCATGAGATGGAAAGATGAATCTGATCATTTGGGTTGGCCCAGTGTAATCTCCAGGGTCTTTATAAGAGTGAGGCTGAAAGATCAGAGGAAGTGATAGACAGAACCATGGAAGAAGGAGGTTGGAAAGATGTGAGGAAGGGGCCAGGAGCCCAAGAGCACATCTTAAAAGCTAGGAAGCAAATTCTCCCTAGAACATCCAAAAGCAACCTGCATTAATGAACCTAGACCTTCATCCACTGAACGTCTGACCTCCAGAACAGTAAGAAAATAAACCTGCATGTTTTAAGTCACTCACTTGTGATAGTTTGTTATAGCACTTCAGGCAACTCATGGTGTGTGTGTGTGTGTGTGGTGTGTGTGTGTGTGTTGTGTGTGTGTTGTGTGTATGTGTGTATTGATTCATGTACCCAATGATATCACCAATGGTAAGAATATGAGTCAGGTCACTCCTCATTTTCGTTGAATTCAAAGTAAACTTTTGGGGGAGAATTCTTGTTTTTAAGGCAGTTTTATACACAACTGTACAGTTTCTGCAAAAGACGCAACAAGAATCTGTTCTCCTCAAGGACATTATTTGTTGACTCTTCTATCATTAATATTCTTTAAAGGCCATCAAGAAATGTTTTTGAGTGGGAGAAGAGAGGTTTGTTTATTTGGGACAATATTGATATAAAAGAACCCAGACACAAACACACAGTTCTGTAGTCCACAATTGCAAAAAAGATGTTCATAGTCAACATAAAGTGGCTTCAGTCTGAATTCTCAGCTAGGACCGAAACAGGGACAGTGCCTCTTGGGGTGAAATGAGATTGGGAGCATTTGCCTAGAGTGTTCTCTCCAACACTTTTCTCTGTACACCTTTTAAGGCCAGGATATTTCTTTAATATGCAATTCCTTTACTATTAAAATGATATTACATTTATATTTTGTCAGAAACTAATTGATAATACTAATGGGGAATCAGTGGATTCTAAATTTGCATTTGTAATTCTCCTTAATTAAGGAGTAATTTATAGACTATGATTAGCAGTAGTTCAAAGAATGCTGGAAGCCTCCACGTGACCCTGGTCTGTATAAGACTAGTCCTGAAGTCTGCACCCATCATTTCTAGAGTACCTCATTGGGTTTGTGCAAAAGAGGGAAAATGTTCTAAAGACTGACAGCAATTTTCTACCCCAGGCTAGTAAGAGAAGATTCATAAATATCCAAAGATTTATAAAACTGATTGTTAAAATACTGGTAGTTTAGAATTGATTATTGGGGAGTCTTTATACCACAGAGATTAGCAAAAGCTACAAACCGAGGCTCTCCAATGTTCCCCACCAGGGAGCTAATTGTTGCTGCTAATTGTTCTTCCTCTCTTAAAAACAACCTTGTTTCTGTTTTCCCTGAGCTACAAGACTTTTCAGGAGGGACTTTGTGTCTACCTTATTGATTTCTTTTCTGAGCACTGGTACTTCATCTGGTCAGGACCAGCTCATCCAAAAACTGCAGTGGACACAGTGCTTAGGGCTCTGGATATTTGCTGGGCCCAAGACATATTTCATTCATTTTCAAATTAGTTTAAAAATGTGAATATTTTATGTATAAGCATAAATATATAATATAACCCACATTATATACTATATATAATGTAACATACAGTTGCCGCAGTCTTGGCTGGGCACAAGATCACGAGCCACCACACACTTGTGGATTCAAACAGCAATTCTTTATTCCCGAACTCACACCAGCCTCCACACACGCTCAGGGGAAATCCCAAATCTGCCCGCACAATTCACCAAATCCCATTTGAATCTCACAAGAACTCAACGGGAACAAGAAGCAGGAACACCCTAATCCCAGCAGCAATAATCTTCAACCTCCAACTTCCCTAAAACCCATATTGTCTTAAACCGGGAATGTCCTAAACTTGTCTAAAACCGGGAACGCCTTAAGCTCAAGGAGCAGGGAAACTTCCTCAAACCTGATCAGCTCTAAACCCGGATCCGCCCTGGTCTTTGAGCGAGGTCATCTTATTAAAGCATACATGCAATGTCCCATCGAATGTCCTGTAAGCAACATGGGGTATGCTGGCAAGGAAATTTTGATGCGTCATTCCTACTTGGCAATGGCCCTCAGCATACAGTGACTCCAACCTGAGTTAAACATACCAATACAGATACAAAATATAATTTTCTTTATTTTTGTATAGAGGAAAAGGAGCAAGAAGGCAATAATGCCTAGGGCCAGAGTCATAATGTGGCCCTGCCCCAAGGCCCTCCTCAGCCTCCTGACCCAGAGTCAATGAGAAGCAAGCCTGGTTCTTTCACCTCCCCTCTGGTAGAAATGACCACCGCCATGTCTAATGCCTGGGAGGTGGGCATTGAAAAACCCCTAATGGGCAATCCTGAGTTCATCACTCATTTCTCTCTGAGGGTGTCTGGCTTCCATTAATACAGTCTCACTATCTAGGACTTGACTTGTGATTCTTTCAAAATGATGAAAAAAAAAAAACAAAAAACAAAAAACAAGAAAGCTAATGTATGAATTCCAATGAATAGAGCATCTGGTGCTTTGGCCATATATTGCATATTCATACTCAGTTTTCTGTTCTGCTTTGAAATTGTTCAAGTCAATAGCAAGAATTTCAATGAAATATCCACTTCCTTCAATAGTTTCTAGTTTATTCATAAATACATTCTCTCAGTGGTTTAGGGATTTTTTTTCCTGTTTCTTTTATAGTCAAGTCCTATCTTTACTAAAGTCTTGAGAGCTAAGCATTTATCAAGATTGCAAAATAAAGCTGGCACCTCCATGGTGTACTGTCCATCTCTGGGTCACAGACCTATTAAAGCAGTTCAAATTGCCCCTTTAGCATCGTTTTTTGGACACAGCCATTTTAGTCTTTATTCAGATATTTCCTGCGTCATCTTTATCCTTCCCTCCTGCTCCATCACCACCCACTCCTTCCATCCCTTCTCTCCATACAGGGACAATTTACTAAACGTTAAGTACATGGCAATTCCTAGCAGAGCTTATTAAAAATACAAGCATCTGGGTCCCACCTCTAATGTTTCCAATTCAGTAGGCTTTAGGATAGAGATTCAAAACTTGCATTTTGACTATGCCCTACTTTATTGATGAGGCTGACTAATTAAATTCTTTTTGGCTTACACAAAAAATGAAACTTTGTTTTCCAGATAGTTTGCAAATTGCAACAAGCCCGGAGCTATATGAAATTTAGAAAACAATTGAGGTAACAATGGAATATGATATTACTACTTGTCATTAGTTGACAACATCCATTGTGCTGGGCATTTAGAGTGCTAATTTTAATCATCACAATAATTTTGGAGGATAGGAGCTATGATTACCATTTTACAATTTAAAAACTGAAGCTGAGAGTAATGAAGGATGAATAACTGCTCATCTTCTCATAAACAATAAAGAATAGAGATGGGAAATGAATCTAAATGTAACCTTTAAGTCCTTGCTTTGGAGAAGTTGAAGAAGGGGGAGAGTTTATCTACCGATTTTTTTTTTTTTAATGATACTAAGGATTGATCACAGTGGTGTTTAACCAGTGAGCCACATCTGCAGGCTGTTTTTATTTTTTATTTTTATTTTGAGACAGGATCTTAATAAGTTGCTTAGGGCCTTGCTAAACAGTAAGCCACATCCCTAGGTTTTTTTTTTTTATTTTTTTTCATCTTGAGACAGGATGTTGATAAGTTGCTGAGGCTGGCCTTGAACTTGCAATCCTTCTACCTCAGTCTACTGAGCCACTGGGATTACGAGCATTCACCACAGTGCCTGGCAATCTACTGATTTTGATAAGAACTAGTGACTGAGGTCATTTCTTTTCCAGTAATTCTTAGCTATTCATAGAAACTTGAAGACATCACAAATCAATAAAAAGGGATTTTGTGTTTTTACTCATTTGATGGTTTGCAAATACTTTCAGTTAAAATGTTTTGAGCTCTTTACTTTTATTTGACCACAAAGAGGTATGTGTCTTTGCCTGGGTTTGTTGAAGGGGAAAGTTCCTCTGCCACCGGTTTTGATTAATTTTACCTGTTAACTGGCCAGGGTTTGCTGTACATCCACCTCCAATCTACCTCTAAGTAGCTGCAAAGTCCCACTGGGTCAATGCCAGAGCCCCTTTAATGCATTGCCACAACCCACACTGGCCATGAGTTTTCTTCTCTTCATCCTCTCTTTTTCTCCATTATGATTTCTTTTAAATTGCCTGCATGGTTAAAAAAAAAAGTACTTCTTTCACTAGCTCTATCTACAAGTCCCTCTGTCTGTCCTCCCCCATGTTGTGTCCTCTGCTTCATGGCTCCTGTCCTTCTCTGGTCTCCTCTTCGGGCCACATTGCTGCTTCGACATGAACCTCCCATGTCTTTCCATAGCAGGGCTCTGTCCTTGCTTTTTTGGAGGCTTCTCTCCCGTCACTGCCTGTATTATGGTTTGGATGTGAGGTGTACCCCAGAATCTCGTGCCAGAGGCAATGCAGGAAGTGTCAGAGGTGAAATGATTCCATTAGGGGAGCTGTAACCTTATTGGTGGGTGAACACATTGGGTGGGTTAGTCATTTGAATGGAGAACTAACTGAAGGCAGGTGGTGCGTGGCTGGAGGAAGGTCAATGGGAGTGTGCTCTCAAGGACTATATATTCTTGTCCCTGGCTTCTCATGCTCTGTTTCCTGATTGCCTACAGCTGATCGGCTTTCCTCTGCCACACCATTTTGCCACGATATTCTGCCTCATCTCAGGCCGAGAGTGGTGGAGTCGGCTATCCATGGGCTGAACCTCTGAAACCTTGAGACAGAATAAACTTGTTGGAAGCCCTAAATGAACTCTGGGCATGTCTGAGCCATCTCTCAGGGAGGTGGGCCTCTCAGTAATCTCACAGATCTGAGACCTCTGCAGGCTGCAGTGGCAAATGTCCTGCTCAAAGAGAATCCTATGATAGCGTGAAATTTATTGGTTTAGACAGCCTTAGGTTCCACCACAATGCCCTGAAAGTAGAAAGAGATACCAGTGCACCCCCCTAGCCTTGGAGCCCAGCTGCCTGGAAGGGAAAAATTAGTGTGCAAGTGATAAGTCCCCAAGCAGGCCAACTTCCCAACAGCCTGTTTACCTTGAAGAAACCCTCCTCACAATAGATTTCTTTGGTGTGTTTCACTATAAATAAAACATTCCCAGGCTTTTCCCCTTTGTTAGGATCAGACTCAACAGGTCTTTTCCATCCATTAAACACTCAATTTAACAAATGTTTTTCACGTCTTTTGTTTTATTTCTTTTCTTTTTTTTTTTTTTTATAAACCAGGGAGCAACTTCTTTCTTTTTTATTTTTTATTGTGCTGGGGATTGAAACCATTGGTGCTCTACTACTGAGCTACATCCCTAGTCCCTTTTTATTTTTTTTTAAATTTATTTTTTATTGTTGGTTGTTCAAAACATTACATAGTTCTTGATATATCATATTTCACACTTTGATTCAAGTGGGTTATGAACTCCCATTTTTACCCCGAATACAGATTGCAGAATCACATCAGTTACACTTCCATTGATTTACATATTGCCATTCTAGTGTCTGTTGTATTCTGCTGCCTTTCCTATCCTCTACTATCCCCCCTCCCCTCCCCTCCCCTCCCCTCTTCTCTCTCTACCCCCTCTACTGTAATTCATTTCTCCCCCTTGTATTATTTTTCCCTTTCCCCTCACTTCCTCTTGTATGGAATTTTGTATAACCCTGAGGGTCTCCTTCCATTTCCATGCAATTTCCCTTCTCTCTCCCTTTCCCTCCCACCTGTCATCCCTGTTTAATGTTACTCTTCTCATGCTCTTCGTCCCTACTCTGTTCTTAGTTACTCTCCTTATATCAAAGAAGACATTTGGCATTTGTTTTTTAGGGATTGGCTAGCTTCACTTAGCATAATCTGCTCTAATGCCATCCATTTCCCTCCAAATTCTATGATTTTGTCAGTTTTTAATGCAGAGTAATACTCCATTGTGTATAAATTGAGCCACATCTTCCTCATTTTTTTTTTATCCATTCGTCTATTGAAGGGCATCTAGGTTGGTTCCACAGTCTTGCTATTGTGAATTGTGCTGCTATGAACATCGATGTAGCAGTGTCCCTGTAGCATGCTCTTTTTATTTTCCAGACTTTTATTGCCAGCCAGCCCACACGTCTGGTAGTTACTTATTCTCTCCCCATTCAGGTCGTTGGTGAGAAAACTTTTCATCCTGTAAGTTGTTTTTGTCAGGTATTTTGGTCACAGTGACAAAAAGCTGACACAGCCTGGTTGCGTACATACAGATCCCAACCCATGCATCACTTCCCTGATTTTGTTCACTCAGTTAAATGCCTGGCCACTGGCAGCTGTAAAACTGTATTTCTGGCGGGCGAGGTGGCACATGCCTGTGATCCTAGTGACTGGAGAGCCTGAGGTAGGAGGATCTGAAGTTCAAGGCCAGCCTCATCAATTTAGTGAGACCTTAAGCAACTTAGGGAGACCCTATCTAAAATAAAAATAAAGAGAGAGAGGAAGATGTGGCTCAATGGTTAAGTGCCTCTTGGTTAAAAATATAAAAACCAAAAGTCCATATTTGTCTCCTAGTCACCCTGGTTACTGTGGCATGTCTACATCTTCTGGTGTGATGAATGGATAATAACTACCTCCTGCTATGAGATGCTAAGGTCCGTGGGGGCAGGAACTGCCCCTGTTTGTAACCATCATTCTATCTGAGCATTTAAAACAGTAGCTGACTGACATATATCAGCTGATAAAAATACTTGTTCAGTATCCAAGCAAATGAAATAATGAAATTGGAATGTATTAACTTATAAATAATGGGTAATTAGATAGATGTATACATGTGTAAAAATGATACATGATAAAAGGGAGTCGTCAACATTTAATCTTCTTATAAATATAATGTCTATGAATTTTGATTTGTGCAAGAATAGGGTAAAACTTCCCACGATTTGAATTTCTATATTGGGTTTTTAAAGTGCATGTCATCATGGATGTATAGCTTTGTTCAAACTTAAATAGATATAGATATATACACACACACACACATATATATATGTGTGTGTGTGTGTGTGTGTATGTATATACATATATGTTTATAAATATCTACATATAAATAGAGAGAATATTAATTATGACCATTCTATACATAGAATATATATAACTTCAAACAGTTTAATTTTAGGAAATTCTTCAAATGTTCAAAATTACAATGCTTAAAATTATAAATTAATGTATTAGTGGGATACATGGGAGTTGGGGCTACCTGTAGCCTACTCTGTCCTCTCGCCTGCTTGAACTCAATTCCAGGGGTACCATATCCATCGTAACATGGACTGCTTCTGGGTCTATCTGAACCGTGACTTAGTGGGTCTAACAGAATCCAACTTGTAGTGACTGTTTTGGGACAGCTCTTCATTTGATAGCCCTCCCATCATTGGGCATCCCAATGATGTGACAGGACTCAGTAGTATGTCAAAAACTGTCTTTTCAAAGACGATAATTCTCTGCTGCAGATGATATGCTCTAGTGTCAGAATCCCAGGGGCCCGTGTAGTGTCACTCATATGGGAGCTTGTCCTACGTTCCATACTGCATCTCTTAGTAATGACATCTCCAGGCCCACAAGGCTAGTGCAGTGCCATTTTCTGCTCTACGTCCAATTAAAAGCTGGCAGCCTTCTAGGTTTCCCAGAGAAGGTTTTATTGTTTCCAGAGTCCAAAGAGTTCCCCCAGGTGCTCTGCTTCCTTCTTTGCTGTAGGGGCTGTGAGAAGGAGCAATTGGTCTTCTACTTCTAGCCTAGGCATGCTCCTGGCCACTGGACCCCTAACCATTTCACTGACATGGCTAGTACCTGCATCTTAGTAGAGTTTGTATCCCATCTTCTGGAGAACACAGTACTTCCCCAAGCGTCCAGTATACCATCCACTTCTTGCTTTTTTGTTCCATGAGTATGACATTTATGTGGTGATAATTGTGGTGCTCAGAGGCATGTCTGCACAGCCCAGATCTCTTTGTACCATATTATGACAGAGGGCAGGAGAGTTAACATACCTTGAGGCAATTCTGCAAATAAGCAGTGTTATCTGTCCCATAAAAATATGAATTATTTCTAATCCTGTCAAAATTGAAAAAGCAAAAGAATGTGATCTCCTAATCAATGACTGCATGTCATCATGTCATGTACCTGAGGTTTTATTAATTTGCACTGGTAATTAAATCACATCCAGCAAAGCAACAAGATAGCTGCTGCTACTTGTTTTAGTAGCATCTCTCTGGTGATTTGATTCTACCTTTGATTAACTATCTTTGCTAGTGCCACAAGGGTAGAATTGGAGTGGGACGTTTCAGTAATACAGTGATTTTGGCCTTCCCCAGTATGGTAGCTACTACTTCACCAACAAAAGATTCTTCATAGGGATTACTTACTCCAATCACTGTATATAACAATAATGGTGCATACAGGGACTAGAAATGAGTTCCTAGTGGATTTGCGGATACAATGGGCACACTTTGAGACAGATTTTAGCCAAAATTCTATATATTACATGGACTCATAGGTTTCTCACTCTAATTGGGGACCATGATGAATCTGTGAACATCCATAAGAATCCAGGGGGCTTGGATTGTGGCTCAGCAGTAGAGCGCTCATCTAGCACAGGCGGGACTCAGGTTCAATCCTCAGCACCACATAAAAATAAAGTCATTGTGTTGTGTCCATCTATACCCAAAAAATAAATAAATAAATATTTAAAAAAAAAAAAAGAATTCAGAGCCTGTGTTCAATAGTCCTTTTAATGCTGGTATAGTTTCTTTCTCCAACATAAGACCACCCAGGTAAATGGCCATAAGTCCCTGCAGGTGCAAACTCAAGAATAGTCATGGTTCCCATGTGCCATGGTACTACAAGGTCCTTTCCCCTCTTAGTATCTGCTCACCCATTTTCTTTTCTTTTTTTTTTTTAACTTTCTTCACCCTCTGCTCCTTTGGTGATTGATGAGGCCCGGCATCTCGTTGGGCCTGTCTCTTTTGCCTCCAGAGGCACCTTCCTTTGTTAAATGGCTCCACAACTCCCAGGGCTTAAGTCCCCTCAGCAGCTCCTTTGACACTGCTGCTTAGTTTGGTAATCATGACTTCCTGGTTTCTGTCCATCAGGGCTGCCATCTGGTCTCTATTCCTTCAGTGCGCCATGTCTCCTGTGGATGTTAATGATCCTCACGCAGTGACCATATCTCCTATCATTATCCCTGGCTTGCAGAGGAAGCTACAAATAAACCTGTCAATTCTGGTGCTCCTCTTGCCAGCATCTTCCTGATGGCTTTGGTAAATGATGTGCCCTCTGGGTCTTCTCCCTGGTGGGTCTTCTGGAATTTCATTATACAGCCACTCCATCCTGCCCGTTGCCCTCAGCCACCTTGTTGCCTCCAGTAACGTCTTTCAGGGATATTAGACATTTTCATTTCATTTATCTTTGGCTATTATTTCATACCAGAATTCTAAAAGTAATCCTATCAATTAGTTTACCCTACCTCTGGTGTAGTTGGTTGGATGTCCAATACCACGTCTTGACAGCAAGGGCCTTCAAGTCAACAAGTTCTTGCTTATTCAGTCTTATATCAAAATTCAATCCCAGTTTATGCCTCTGTCACTGATCAGTATATTTCAGCTAATATCTGCAATTATTTAATTATATAGTCTTTCTCCTCCCTCACCAGGACCATCATGTACCCAGCATTATTAGGTTGCAATTTGGCAGTAATCATTGGCCTAGTAGATGGGGTTAGAAGATGTGGGCACCTGTTATATTGTAGTGAAAAGGCTTATCCGCCATATTTTAGCAAATCAGTTCTCACCAAGAAAGGATAGACTACCTCTTCAAGACCTGAAAGTTCAGGGAAGTACTCTTAGTAAATATCTCCTGAAGTATCCATTTAGATGTTTCTGTCTATGGTTTGGGATTCCAGAATTCTTCCACCAGGCCATTGACCTTCTTAGAGCACCCTGTCTTGACTGTGGGTTCCAACCTCTCTGAAGCTCAGAGAATTAAATAATCAGATCTTCAGCCTGCAGCAATATTGTATTTCTCCTTCCACTCTAACAGGGAATAAGGTCTTCTATATGAGCTACCAACTAGACTCTGGCTCTCACACTAAGCCATTAACTGCTTGTTGGCAGTTCTCAATTTCTCCTTATCCTTCTGTAAAGAATCAATACACCTACCAGTGGCCAACCCCAAATTTGCCATCCTATTGACATCACAAGTGTTGTTTCACTATATTTTTCAAATGATGGCACCATCACATGTGTCTCACTCTTCTGTGTCATCAAGACATTATCCCTGGTCACCAGGGAGTATCTGTACTCTATCTGCCAGGATGCATCTTCTCATCCACTGAGCAATAGGAAGCAGGTACCTGATGCTCCTCTTATCACTTCTTTTCTCAGACCACATCTAATACCACTTGTGTTAGCTCAGATACTCCAAAATTCACTTCCAAAGGATTTTACTAGGAAAGATCCAGTGAGGGGAAAAAAGAAAGAAACAGAGAGAATGGGAGAGTCATCAGACTCCAGGAAAGCTTGACCTTGAGTGAAGGAGAGGATGGGATGTTTGGGCAGAAGCATCTGAGACTAGTAGGGAGTCTAACGGAAGTTCTGTAAGATCGCCAGGCAGTGTATGAAGCAAAGTCACCCAATAAAAGAGTTCTCTGCATCCCAGGATTAGAATTGCCATAGCATCACTGATACAAACCAGGAAAATTTTGATTTCTTTTGAGATAACCATAACTCCCAGAGGACACGGGAAATACAGACATATATATGATTATGAAAAGGGTTCCTTATTTTCTGACACCTTGTTAATAGCCTGTCAGAGATTAATAAACCCTGATGGCATTTGATGATGGAAAAATTACCAGTAAAATTACCAGTAGAATCAAAGTAAACTCCTTATTTCTCATAGCTCCTCTTAACACTAAACCACATTTGAAGAAGGCAGCATAATATGTTTGTCTTTCCATTTATGATCTCCTAGAAACGGGGAAAAAATCCTTGATCTTAAAAACCCAAAACCTTCTTCAGAACATACTTTAAGGAAATCTCAAGTGGTATATAAAAACTCTAATGTAAAATACATAAAACTTTTACAAAGAATATGTTGAAATCTATAATGTCTCATAGAAAGGAAGAAAGATTTTTTTAAGAGGGTAAAGCTGAAAAAAATGTGAGGTCTCATGTATAAAGGATGGGAGAGAAGAGCTAGAATTTTGGTAAGTAGTTGAAAAACTCTTACATCTTATTTATTGTACAATGCAGTAGACTTCAAGAGCTCTTATGTACATAAGTAATACACAGCACAGATTCCATTCTCAAGAGGCTTCATAAAAGTCAGGACACTAAACAAAGACAGGTTGAAAAACACATAAAAATGCTTCCAGAACAATTAGGAGTTCGATAGCAAATTCACATTATGAATATGAACAAGAACTGAGACCATGCAGGAAAAGCAAAAGAGGAAACCTTGCAATTCATCACTTGCAAACCAGGAGCTGATTGAACTAGAAAACCCTAGCACATGGACGAGGGCTCTTTGGGGCATGGAAGTTTATTTTATCCTCTTCTGAGAATGGTCTTAACTGACTTAGTTGCCTTAATTCATAGGTTCTCTTGTAGAAGCTCTTTTAAATAGTCCTCCCTATTTATTCACTTCTATGTTATTGGATTGCCATTACTTGGATTTGATCTTGATTTTACTTCCTCTGAGAACCTCAGTTTGGTAGATCATGTGGATGAATGTGTTCCCTATGTTGAAGCCCTAACCCTAGTGTGATGGGGTCATTGGGAAGCCATTAGGGCTAGATGAGGTCAGAAGGGTGGACCCTCCATGATGGGATTGAGGCCCTTTTAAGAGGAGACATTAGGACAGCTTGCTGTTTCTCTCTCTGTGTCACAAGAGGGCACAACAAGGTGGCTCGCTGTAACCTGGAAAGAGCTCACCAAGGTCCTCTCCCCATGGACTATCTCAGACTCCCAGGCTCCTGAATTATGAGAAAATAAGTGATGATTGCTTAAACCACCCTGCCAGGTAGTATTTCGTTATGGTAGCCCAAGCTGACAAATACAGGAGACTTCCCCACCATTCCTTTAAAAAAAAAAAAATACTTTTCAGATATTCAAGTAATTAGCTATGGTAAAAATAAATAAATATTGATAAAATCAAATGGTTAAAAAGTGTCTGCAAAAAAAAACCACATAATTATTGTGTCTAAATTTTGATAAAATTCCAGTCATGAGGGTGTGTCTTGGTCCATCTTTTCTACTTTACATTATAGACCTGATGGTTTGCCAATGGTTAGCAATTAATTGGATATTTGATTTTTTTAATAGAGATGAGGAAAATTATTTCCCTGCATGATGTCTGCTTGTCTTCATTTTCATAAAATGGGAATTATCTGAAGAAACAAAGGTTTTCTCTATCTTGGTGTTTCTAAAACATTAATACCATTTTGAAAATTCATCTCAAGAATACCTTTTCTATGCATATCAAACTGTACTTATTTTAGTAGTCAGTATCAAGTCATTTTTTAGAAATCTATTTAAATAGTTTCATGAATATTTTTTTCTGTGTGTGTGGTAAATGAACATGCCAGGCACACAGGGAGATCCCATTCTTAGAATTTGGGTCTTCTGTTGCATGATGAGGTTTTTCAATTGTCTTGATGTGCATCTGGCCACAGAGGCTAGGAACCCTTTGGGGAATAAACCCATGTTTGTTATACACCAAGGTCAGCTGCTTTCAGTCATCATTTAAGTGTAGAAGAGGCTGGTCCTGCCTACAGGTCTGCATTCAAGTATCCTGGCATTTCAAACAGAGCTTAGTTTCCAAAACTAAGAAACTTGAACTGCCGTCTCCAATTAAATGTAGAATAAAACCTATTCCTCTAGTCATGGTTACAATTATGAAATAATTATAATCATAAAATTATAATAGAAAAAAGTATGTTTCCAGCAGGTACTTTAGGAGACAATCGGTATGGCCAGTCTTCTAAGTAATTTAAATATAATCTCTGGATAAAAACATGTGCCATGACTATATAGGTCAAGCATAGTTCTTGGACCTATAAAAGATAAGGCTTCACTGAACTTTATAAATGTGCTTCTTTGGACTTACTATCAAAGCATACAAAACCGGGAACTGAATTTTTTATAAAATTACTTTTATGAACATTGTGTTTTGCACAACACAACTCTGTAGCTCCAACTTCACGTCCCTAGAGAAATGTATCTGAGCATCTGGGATATCTGAAGCCATGTAGGCACTAAAGAACTGATGTATTTCCTCCTCTAAAATAGTTATTTCACATTTTCCTGTTCCCTTTGGATTCTAGGATGCATAGTTAGAATTTGTATTGATGCTAACTTAAAATGCTTGTCTTCTATTGTTTTATTCTTTTTCTGTTATGTTTGTTGTGCAATACACTTTTCCATAACTCTCTTTAATATAACCTGAGTTTCAGGTGGCAAAGATTTTCTCCCATTCTGTAGACTCTTTCTTCACGTTATTAATTGTTTCCTTTACTGAGAAGAAGCTTTTTAGTTTGAATCCATTGCATTTATTCATTCTTGATTTTACTGCTTACAATTTAGAAGTCTTGTTAAGGAAGCCAGGTCCTAAGCCCAAATGATTTAGGCCTACTTTCTTTTCTATTAGGCACAGTGTTTCTGTTCTAGTGCCTAAATCTTTGATTCACTTTGAGTTGAGTTTTGTGCAGGTTGAGAGAGAGAGGTTTAATTTCATTTTGCTACATATGAATTTCCAGTTTCTAGCACCATTTGTTGAAGAGGCTATTTTAATCCAGTGAATATTTTCAGCACCTTTGTCTAGTATGAGATAAGTGTGTTTCTGTGGGCTTTTCTCTGTCTCTTCTATTCTGTACCATTGGTCTACATGTCTGTTTTGGTGCCAATACCATGCCTTTTTTGTTACTATGGCTCTATAGGATAGTTTAAGGTTGATATTGTGATACTTCTTGCTTCACTGTTCTTGTTAAGGATTGCTTTGGCTATTCTGGGTCTCTTATTTTTCCAAGTGACTTTCATGATTGATTTTTCTATTTCTATGAAGAATGTCATTGGGATTTTAATAAGAATTGCATTAAAACTGTATAATGCTTTGGTAGTATGTCTATTTTAGCAATATTAATTCTGCCTAAAGATTGATTTGTTAATGTAGAAAATTTATTGTTTTCCCCCAACTGCCTCACAGTTATTTGCTTTGTTGAGTAGAGTTGGTGTAATAAAAACATATTTTTATAACTTGTCATCTTTATCCATTTTGACATTTTCCCATAACATCTAAAATGTTGAAATAGCATAGGAGTGATCAGTCAGAGTTGTCTTTGCAGAAATCTGGGGCACTTTGGTGCAGAGCTTTCCTGTACTGACATTGTCATTAAGATTGAGATTTATAGAAAACTCAATATAAAGTAAAAGACTTGAGTTTACTTAGAAGACCTCTGACTGCTGAAAGAGTATTGAGCTCTATGCTCTCCTCTTCATCTTGGTTTGACATCTCTATTCTGGATTTTCTTTATATTCCCCCCAAATGCTTATTCTCTGTGACAAATCCTGACTCACAGATGAGTTCAGAGCCCTTCTCAGCAGAGGAGCTAGGTGCCAGGTGGTGAAGGTTTTTAAATAGAAAGCCAGACATCAGAGAGTTTATTTTCAGAATAGACTAACCAAGCTCCACCATATATGAGAATAAAATAGGCATGGGAGAATTTTTTTTATAATTTTCATATATATTGATGCTAGATGTATGCTTAGATTTTATATATATATATATATATATATATATATATATATATATATATATATATATATGGTTAGTGGGACTTAAAGCCATGTTAATTTGATGTAGAAAAATGAATGTGACATTTTTAGCTCTATTATTGTGGGTTAAGTTTAGATATGTGCTTTCAAATCTGGAGCCACATTTTAATTTAATTCAACTTTTTTTTGGTGGATGACAAGTGCATTCCTAATGATACCATCAACATGAGCAAAGAGCAAATGGAGTAAATTAGTTATAAGGGCTCTAAGCTCCCCTTGGTTTTGGACTTGTTATCATTGAAATAGCCAAAAGAAATTGCAGAAATATTCTTGTTTATAGCATTTTTTTTAACTTTCCCAAGGAAAAAATCATGATATCTAGTTTATCTTTCACTGATTTTCAGAATGTGCAACTTTAACAGAGGAAGCAGAGAATCCCCCAAGCTATTCCCACACTGAAGTCAGAAACTATAATATGGAGACACTAAACAGTTAAGCAATATATATCAAGATTTTAAAAATCTTATTTGTATGTTTTTTCAGAATAGTTCTGCTTTTTGAAATCTTTGTAAAAATTATGCAGAAGATATTATTGCATAATTATTGATATTTGACAATCATTGGGAAGAACATCAATATCCAAAGATACAAAATAAGTACGTACATCATCTAGGGAACTGTTTTCTCCACTTTTTATGTAGGATAACTCTTTTCCTGGATCTATGTTGTTCTCTTTCATGGTTATTCTTCTTTTTTGCTCACTCAGTCAGATATTCCGATAGCTTTTTGAGAAAGAGTGCAAAGAAAAGATAAAATTATTTTTAAGATTTATTTGTGTGTCTGAAAATAATTTCAATCCACACTTGAATGCAATAGTTTAATTAGATTTTGAATGTAGACTGCAAGTAATTTTCTCAGTTTTTTGAATGTATCATGCGATTGACTTGCAACTTCAGATGTTGCTCTTGAAAACTCCAACAGCATTATAATATTTCATCATTTATAGGGAACTTTTATGTCCAGAATTCTGAAATTTCACAGCAAGATGCCTTGGTATAATTACTCTTACTTTTACTTTGCTTAACTTATTGACAACTTCTGCAATTTCAGGTCTTTCAGTTGCAAAGCGTTTTCTTGCATTATTTTCTAATATTTTCTTTCTCTTTTTCTCCCTCTCTTGCAAAGAACATTTGCCTTTCCAGACTGAATATCTAACTTTCTTAGCTTTTCTTTACAACTTTATATCTCCTCTATGTGTTATCTGATGAGAAAATTTTATTTTATTAGTTCAGCTATTTTATTGAATTTTTTATTCTTGCTATCATATCTTTGAATTTCCAGGAGCCCTTTCTTTAAATATCTTTTTATTACTTCATATATTTAATATTGTAGTACTTATATTCTTCTTATCTATGAATTTTTATTTTATACTTTACTACTTCTTAAATCAATAGCTATAGCTGTTTTTTGTGCAAATTTCTTAGTATATATGGGATAATAAGGAAAGTGAACTTTCATCATGTTTATCTTTTCTATTGTATGTTTGGTACTACTTATTAATTTCTGGTCCTTTTCTTTGTCTTTCTATTTATTTTCCTTTTCTTTCTCTTATATTTTTGAGGTGTAACTAATTTAATTAATTAGTTCATTAACATCACCTTTAAATGAACTGATAGTGAAATTAGCTCATTAAATTTCAACCATTAATTAAAAGGAATTCTCCTGATGAAATGCAAATAATAAGAAACCCAAATTGACTTCAAATACATATGATCACTTTAGTTGATGCAGAAGTGGTGGTGAAATCAAGATGAATCAGTGCTTAAAAATAAAATAGATTTACAAGAAGAAGACAGCATCTTCTACCTGGAATACCATATGAATTACCATTTAACAAAAATCATTGCTAATGGTGATATGTGGAAAGCATATTCTGAATATCAGCAACAATGCAAGAGTGACAACTAGCCCTACTTATATTTAATGCTGTTAGGGAAAGTCATTGGAAGAAAATCCTAAAAAATACCAACTGAAGCAGAGTAAAAAGCAGAAAGTCATTCAAACCTTATGCCTTGCACTTAAATAATCTGGAAATGGATCAAATGTGTAAATAAACAAAATACAAAATTTTGAAAAATGAGAGTTTCTTTGTGACTTCAAAGTGAAGAAGGACTTTAAACCTGGGTTTTAAAATCAAGGACAACAAATTAATTAGTAATTTCAACTACATTAAAATAAAAATCTTCTGTGAAGTTAAAAAGCATTTGTGCTTCTGGGAGTCTATCCTATGGTGTGTCTGTTCTCCATGTAATATTATGACATTATTCACAAGATCAAGTGATGGAGGTATGCATCGATGATGAAATTATCATTAATATTATTATAATTACTGAATAATAGTTAGCTTAAAAAAGAATGTGAATGCTTCCTGATAATATGATAGCCAGGACAATTTACCAAGTGAATAAACCAAGATATAAGACAAGATAAGCCATTTTTTTGCAGCGTGCAAGAAATGCAAAAATCAAGATACATTTATTTGTGAAATTATATTTCTTATAAATAAACATTGAAAAAAATACACAGTAACAAAAGTAGTTCCCTAGAGAAGCTGCAAGAAGGAAGAGCCTAGAAATGGACAGACTTATCAGTGTATATATGTTTATATAGTTTGATTTTTTACCATATAAATTATATCCTACTCATTAAGTAACACCAATACAAATAAAATAGAAGTAGCCACTAAAATTCTAACCAATATGCACACAAACTATACATGGAGAAAGTTATAGAAAATATTAGAAGAAATAAATGAGACCAACTGTATTCATGCAAAACTCAGTATCAAAGTTAGTTCTCAAAATGACTCATTAAATCAATTTACTCTCAAAATATAAGTGAAACAAGTGTTTTAGTGGAAATTGTCCAGCTGATTATATCATTATGTGTTAGTACAGAAGTATATAAATAAGTAAGATAACCTTGAAGAATAACAAACTGAGAAGACATGTTTTCTCAAATATGTGAACTTATTTTAAAGTAATAATAATAAATATAAGTAATCCCTGATTTATAATGGTTCAGGTTATAATTTTTTTTTCTTACTTCATGATGGTAAAAAAAAGTTGTATGAATTCAGTGGAATCCACACTTTGAATTTTGATTTGGATCTTTCTCTGGAGTTGTGATAGGCAGTGTGATTTTCTCTTGATGCTGGGTAATGGCCATAACTAGTGAGACACAGCCTCTTTGTGAGTTGAGGATCATAGAGGAAGGACAGACTTACAGACCATCAGAATAAGTAGCAAACCAGAAACACATTATGCCCAGCATGTACTTAGCCTCTTGTAGTGTGGCACGGATGCTAGGATTCACCAAGCACCATGTACTCCCATTCCTCACATGACTTCACTTTGGCTGAAACCATCTGTGTAGTTCTGACCAATGGGCCATAAATGGAAGTCATGTATCACTTCCACAACAAAGCTAATAGTTAGTATCTATTGAACAGGCAAATAAATAAATAATTAATATCTATTGAACAGGCAAATAAGAGTTTGCTAGGATTTGGTACTATTCAGTTTCTTGGTCTAAAGGAAATGTATAAAGATTTTGTACTTTTGTTTTTCTTTAAAAGGTACATATATCATTTTATATATTATTTTTCCTGGGTATGCTTTTTTTCACAATTGTACAGTTAAAGAATAAGTAACAAATGGTTTTTCACCAATATTCTAGATAAACAAAAATTTTTAAATAAATCACTATTTACACAGTACACTGTCATATTTTACTACTTAGTACGTGAAAAAAAATTTAAACTATCGTGTTTTCATTGATTTAATTTTCCCTCAATGTAAAATGCCTTGCTTATTCCTCTTAATGATTTTCAACTTAAAATATTTTATGTCTGATATTATTTTGACCTCTGCTTTCCTTTTTTAGTATTTTCCTAGTAAACATTTAGCTTGTTATCTTATGTCTAAATTGTGTGTATAATTTTAAGTTAAACACATGCTCTAAGAAGTATTTAATATCATTTCAAAAGCCTCACTCTGAAATTTTATTCCTTTAAATGGGCCACATATACCACAACCCAAATTTAATATCAAAACAGTATAGGTGACTTTATTTGTCATTTGTCTTTCACTACCTGGAGTTTTATGCTTGTTTATTTGTTTGTTTGTTTTCTTTTTTTGTCAGTTTCTGCTCTTATAAGCTATTTAGTTTACTATTGTTTGAAAGGCAGATGTACTACTTTGAATTTTACAACTTGTTCTTTATTGTTTTCAAATCTGTGTGTGTGTGCATGTGTGTGTGCCCAAAGACGGAATAATAAAATTCCATTTCTTTAAAGGATGGGAATTAAGCAAAGACAGGACTTGGCAAAGAAACAAATACACTAGATAACAAACATGGCTCCCAAGACATTTCAGTAGATTCCATCATTCAGGGTCTGGGTGAAAATGAGGTGAGCCTTTCTAAGATCCCCTTGGCTGTAGAATGCAGCTGCTGGGTGCTCAACTCTAGAGGCACAGCTGCATCATTAATTAGAAGGAGGGTTAAAAAGTCTCTACCAACTTTCTAGACATTATTAGGAAAAACAATATTTGGTGCTTCCAAAATGCAAGTCTAAGATTTCAATGTGCTAATGTGTTCTGGAAGTATGTTAGCTTTCCACTCATAGGCCAGGACTGGGGAGGCAGGTGTACATTGACTGTTTCAAATTCTTTTTTTTTTTTTTTAAGAGCCAAGGAGAAAACTGTGTAGGACCCAGTTGTGGATTCATGTGACTTGCCCACAAACTCTAGTCACCCTCCACAGGGTCTAGAGTGGACTTCAGACTGATTAACCATATTCATGGGAGGAAGAACTCTTCCTTAGGAGTCAGGTTTCTTGGGCTGAACGATTTCTTGTAAAGACATAGTAGAATCAGACACAGGCTCAAGAATGAAAACATGCTGATGCAAAAGCATGGAACTGGTGGTGTAGGTGGCCACTGTTTCAAATTTCTAATCTTGTTAAAACAAGAGCAATGCATCTAATATGACTTAGAGAGGTACTCTTTGTAGATATGACAGATTTACCCAAAATTACACAAAATTTGTGAACATTTCATGAATTACTTCATGGCAGAAATATTTTCCCCTCTTCATTGTAAATTCTCAGTTTCCGGATTCTTGACCACTAGCATTGACCCTCTGGCTTGCCAGTTGAGGCAGAAATCAATATGGTTTTTCTTTCTTTGTCTGCTATTTTTGGCAACATTAAATACTTGATAATAAGAAGATAGTTTTGGCTAAAAAAAAATAACCACAGATACAGGAATAACTGGTTTTCTAAATGTTGTTGATGTGGTATTAATACTGAGACAATCTTTCTTCTCTTATTGAACTTCTAAGCCCTTTATAAATGAGGCTCATAGGGTGTATGGCCTTGAAATAATACAAACTGTGGGGTGTAAAACAGACTGTAGACATCCCACTGATAAAAAGCCCAGACTACAGAAGGCATTTCATTACCCCCAGGTTAAAAGACTGTTCTCCTCAAAACGAAGGAAAATAAGAAACTTGGGAAGATTTCGGTTGGTATTTTTGAACTCTGAAATTTAGCTGATGATACTTAGGATATTTGATTTTGGATTTTAAGTCCTTTGAATTTTAATGTCCCTGTGATTTCATTTGCCAGGGGATTTCAACTTTGGAATTTCTCCTTTGGAACTCAATAATGGGAGATGATTTGCCTGGCAACTCTCTAGTTTGCTGGAATTTCCATCATTAGAGCCACTTTTTGCATGCTAGAATCAAGTGCTGCCAGGTCCTTCCCTCTCATTCCAGACAGTTGCTTCTGAATGAGGAGCATGATGACTCCAGAGGTTCAAATTCATTGACTCAGTGATTTTTGTTGTGAAAAGAAAGATAAGAAGCATCACTAGGCAAGTTGAACCAGTTTGGTGATGAATGAGGCATCGGCAAAGCCCACAGATAGTGAAGCAGGTATCATGGTGAGCGGGGAAGGCAAATCCACATCCAGAATGAGCTAGAAAATCCTAGAGCACCCTCCTTGAGGGAGAGATCCCTGTGTAATCAAACTTCCACCAGTTAAATGGGCTCTGTCGTTTCTTTACCCTGACAGTTTCGAGATCAACATTAATCTCTGCTATTGGCTATTCAAACAGAACCAATAGTCCTCAAATCTGATTTTAAAGGGTAACACGTGTTGTGACCACCATTGACACTTTGCTCATGGGCCACTGAACTGACTGATTTGAGAAAAGGACAATTTTGTATCAACACAGCAGATGACCCTGAACATCACTTCACTGAGAAGTTCTCAACACAGTCAGAACCATGTGGGGAGTATTGCTCTCCTTGGGGCATATCCTTAAAAGTCCACATCCACTTATGCTGCAGATATTTTTATAACAAGCAATTCTTTCTTTCCTTCTGGATTCTTAATTATTAGTTAAATGCCCATTAATCAGTACAGCCATTTTTCCTTTCATGTAAATTATACAGGTAGATGCAAACTTGGAAATTCTGTTATGTCTACCTTCCCTCCTTATGGATAACTATCATTCCACAGAAATCCATTTCTTCTTCAGTTTTTTACTATTTATAAATCAGATTCCAGATTTTTTTTCCTCCATCCAGAACATGCAGAATGCATTCCATTCATTCCACAGATGTTCAATAAGAAAGAGATGTAGAATACAGTCTGTATGAATCATCACTTGTGCACAGGACCCATACCTTCAGAACTGAATCTGTCCTGTTTTGTTTATAACTTTCCTCCTTGATGATAGAGGGCTATCTATCACTTCAGGGTTATCTTTTTTAAAAAGAGCATCATGGCTCTTTCTTAGATGATAGGAGAGCAAGTTACAAGATATTCTAATTGTATTTGAAAAATTTTTATATTTCTTAGCTCCCTAGGTCTTTTGAAAACTTCCCTGAAGTAACAAACTTCTGATTTTCTGATGACATGTTGCTTTGTCACATATTCTTCTTTCCAAAGAACCTCTTAGTTCTTCCTTTCCAGTCGTTATTGTCCAATTGTATTAATAGAGAAAACCAATATGTGTTCTGTAGGATGTGAGACAAAGCCCCAGAGAAGTCAATAGTAGTAATAGAGTCAGAGGATTGATGGTAGTCAGAGGATTGATTGGTATGTGGGATAGCCAACTGAAATGGAGACCCTCCCTAAGCATGAGCAGCACCATCCAATAGGATGATGGCTTGGATGGAATAACAGTCAGAAGAAAAGGAAGCAGCAGCAGATGCAAGCTCCGTTCTTCTTGAATAGGTTCTTGATTATTGCTGCCATCTCTGAGGATATAGGACTCTTGCTTCTTCACTCTTCCGAGCGGACTCTGCCAATGACTCTCTAGAAGCCTTCCGTCTCATACTAGGATAACACTGTTCTGGGGCTTCAGCCTCTTAGTCTGTGCAGTTACCACTACTCCCAGCTCTCCGGCCTTCAGACGGCCATTGTGGACTATCCAGCTTCAGGTCACATAAATAAACCTGTTAAATCCCCTTTTTTTCCTATGGATTCTGTTCCTCTGGAGAACCCTGACCAATACACTGCCCAAGTCACAACTTCCCAACAGTACCTGCTATCTAGGCAAGTTAAGTGAGGATGCATAGGAACCACCACAGTTTCATCTCTTAAGTCTTTGAAGAATGTAGTATTGCTCTTGTTTTATTCATCTTGTAGCATGGACAAGAATTCTGTGAACCCTACTACTATAATAGTTGCCACTTCAAGTTTCAAAGAGCGAATGAAGTCTAAGAATTTTATTTTCAAGTGTGTATTCAGGAACTGAGTTCTTCTTTTTGTAGGATATAATGAACAAATTAATTGGGATCCTTTCCTAACTCTAAGATGAACTTTGTCAGAATGCCCATAATATCAACTCTAATTACTGCTTTATGATGGTGTCCAGATCTACAGAGATGGACACTAGCTCAAAATGAGATACTAGCAATCAACAGCAGGTGGGACTATTTCCCTTCAACACTGAAGGTTTCTTTGCAACCAGTTCTAAGGAAGATCAATACTATATACACATGACAGTGTCACAAGGTCCTTAAGGTATCTAGATTTCTCTTTATTTAATGTCTCCAGACTTTTTATGTAGTATAAATTTGATCACTATTCAGTATATTCAAAAGTTTTACATTACCAGGTGCTTGAAATGAGACCTTCAGGATTATTCTACCCAATTTGTTTTTTAGGATCCATAATTAACTATTGCCCAAGATCTTGAATTTTAAAACATTGTGATTACCTCTGTGATCTTGCTGCCAACCCCAGCAATTACATCCACTACACCCACTTGTGTTTGATGGCTATGTTGTCACATGCTTCCTTCCATTTCTTGAAAATGTAGAGCTCAATTCAATGGCCATAGGACCCTCCCCAAGGCAGATGCTATCATGTCCCAGCCACATCCCTCTGATTCCCAATCTTAAAGGACAAAGGTGTACAAGTTTAGGACAAAGTAAGCTGGTCACCTGGTAATGACGTTGAATGACTTTAGTGCCCATAGTCCATTTATATTTTCTATCTGATGCATGCATGAGGCGTCATTGTTAAATGAATAAAGGTCATTGAATAAAGGCCCACTCTTATCACTTGAATTCTGGCAAAATTTAAGGACAGAATGTAGATTCACAGATAAGACAAACTTCTTTTTGAAAAACAACAGAGAAAACCTGTGGGTTGAATAAACAAGTTCCTATTGGACTTATGTAAGATCATGAAAGTCAGCAAATTAATGTACAGCTATGTGCCCAGAGTTTTAGAATCCTAGCAACCAAAGGAGATCCACAACTCTTATCAACAGGGTAATCTGATGTTATCAGTTGGCAGGCTTGGCAGAGAGTATAATGACATAAGGCTTCAAAACATCTCAAAGAACTCTGTGCAGCCTCAGCTCGTTCAAGAGTATTTTCCAAGGGTGGTGGTGTATTTTGTACAACAGTGTCACAAGTTTCTACAGCATTGCTTGTTCTGACCCCTCCCTTTTGGCATGGAAAGAATATAGTTGTATGATTGTAAATACCTGGAATAGATTTCAGAACCAGTTTACTTTCTTGGTACACATAATGTAAAAGTGAAATGTTTGCCAATGAAGTCATAGAATTCCAGAGAAAACATGTGCTGGTCCAGCCCTCGAATTTCAGGCACAAAGATAAGAAAGCATTTCCTAATCACCAGTTGAATTCTGAATCACCTTATCTGTATTTTCCTCATTTTTTGCTTCACGACATAGTTGAGGAAACTAGAGATGTACACAACCAAGCACCAATGTAAGGTTTTATTCATGTTACATCGAGGACAATAAATTGATGGTGATAGTGTAGAATCAGTAAAAATGGCATAAAAAATGCACTGGTTATGCAAATAAAAATGATAGGTCACAGGAGAAAAAAATATATGCAGAATTTTGATAAAGTGTGAAGATCATTTCTAAGATGAAGATGGGGGAATTCTTAAAAGACAAGAAGTTCCTAATTCTATTCTGCATTATTTTCTGTTCTGTGTAACAATTTACCGCAAATTTCATTGTTTGTATGAAAACATTTATTACCTTGGTTTCTGTGGGCCAGAAGTCCAGGCATGGTTCTACCAGGTCCTCTGCAAGACTGCAATTAAGGTGCTGTTCAGGGTGAGGTTAGTACCTGGAGCCTCAGGTGGAGAAATATACACCTGAATCTCAGCTCAGGTTGTTGGCAGACTTGCTTTCCTATGGTTCTGTAGTTGTAGAACTCAGCAGCTTGCTTTTTCACAATGAGCTCAGGAGGGTGCAATGGCTGATTTTAGGTATCAACTTGGAAAGCATTTTGGAAGAAGTTTAACTATTTTTTTCTAGACCATTAAACTCAGGGGCACTTTACTATTGAGCTATATACACTCCCAGTTCTTTCTACTTCTTTAAATTTAGGGATTGGGTCTTGCTAAATTTCCCAGACTGGCCTGCAGCTTGGAATTCTCCTGCCTCAGCCCCACAAGTCTCTGGAATTACACACTGGCTAAGGTTGACCATTGTATTGGTGTATGGGGTAAAACAAATGGCTGTCCTTCCTGAGATTATGCCTCATTCCATCCACGAGACCAAAAGCATCAGCCTTGTCAACCATTGTTTCTCTTGGTCCCTACATCAAATTTGGACTCACTAACCTCCAAAACCATTTCAGCCAATTCCTAACGATAAACCTCTCTTTCATTTTCTGTCTTGCAAGAGTTATTTGCACAACCAGAGAAGGAAAGAGAGAGGTCTATATCATACACATCTTAATTGCTTCTGTTTCTCTGGAAAACTCTGACTCATATAGCCACTTTACAGCCAGCCAGCCACTAAAATGGAGATATCCATAATGTATGGTAGTAAAGAAAATGACATCTCATCATCTTGGTTATATTCTATTAATGAGAAGCTGGTCCTAGAACCCACCTACATTCTGGGAGGGGGTATTATACAAGGATAAGAACTGCAGGCAGTCAAGATCTCAGGGGCCAACTTAAAGCCCATGTACAGTAGCTAAAAAGCCTCTAAAATCTACATAACCATGAACTTATATTCAGGGCCCTTGGCATTTCCAGCATGATAGAAGGATCTCTAAAAGAGAGAAGCCAAGTCTGTAGCCTCAATGAAGAATATATGGGGTTATGGAAATGCAGGAATTTATACAGGAAAATAAGAGTAATCTAGTGGGGAAATAGAGTTAATCTCCCACTGGAAAGGTGTAAAGATGGGGAAGACAAAACAGGGAGAGGGGCCCTTCATTTCTATTGAAAAGGAGAGGGGCATTATTACCCTCAGGCCTCAGAATATGAAATTGCTAAGAGGCTAAAGAAGTTCAAGCTGCAGAAAAAGAAGGTGGGTAAAACCTGATAGATATTTTCAGCCTTTAAAGATCTTATTAATGGGTCCCTTTGTTTCCTATCCAGACCAGGAAATTAGAGAATCAGCAACCTCAGCAATGAGGTTCCAGAACAGACTCAGGCTGTGGTATAAAGATGTCCATCACAGGTCAGCTGGGATGTGGCCGTCAAAATAGCAAGAACAGAAGGTGTTGATAATGAAGGATGTCAGATCACCACACCTGGCACTGAGTGTGGTAGCCAAATCCCATCCCTGGGGAAAGAAGGTGTCAGAGGGAAATGGCAGTTATCTAGTATTTTCCAGTGGTTGCTCTCCACAAAACTTAGTTTTGATGCCAATTGTGGAATTACCCAGCTCTCGATTATATTTCTCTAGGGTGATGGAGAATCTGAACACTTACTTCACAGGATTGTTAAGACATAGCAAGACCAGGTATATGTTACACACTCATTAATACCGTTTTCATTTCCAATTGGTGAAAAGAAATATTCAGGCGAGTACTGACTTGGTAAACTTAGAGTGTTTTTGAAGTTGAGATTATTTAATTGACTGAAATATTTTCATCTAAAATAGAATCCAGACAAGTTCAGGGAGCCAAAGTAATCTACAGTTTTTTTTTTTTATTATTATTATTAAAAATCTAAGCTCTCTGCTTCCTGCTTGCAACTGGACGTTGATTGAAAGATATGGCCAAACATGCAAACAGAGATATTTCGGGGTGGGAAGGAGGCTTGCTCCTATTGGAGTAGGTATGAGCTGGAAGGTACTGGTGGTTTGGACCACTGGAATTAAATTAGGTTCAAAAGTAAGTTTAATTCAAAGACTGAATTCAATCTTATTAAAAGAAATTAAGGCAGAACAGTATTTTAGGCAGACTAGCAAGTGTAAACTGTGACCACTGACCGAGAAAACATCAGGGGCTAAAGAGAATAGAACCCAGTAGAAAAGTAAAAACCTTTTCCAAAGTAAAAACCAGTGGAGCAGTAAAACCCTCCAGAGGGGTCTGGCTTCATGGCTATACCCTCTGCATAAAGTACTTCTGCACAGGTTCCCCAAACACGCAAAGCCACTAAAATGGCTTGTCTTAATCTTCTAATGCCATTGTCTTAAAATAGTTAATAATTTTTTAAATGAATGACTCCTCATTTTCAATGAGACCTGGGTTTAGGAAATTGTGTAGCCACTCCTGCCTCAATGTCCCAGGTGAAGGATCACAGAAGGCATCTCCCAGTAGGATGGCCTCAGGGGCTGTTCTACAGAAAAATAGTCAAGTGGAATGTTGGTAGTAGGTATATATGACAATTAACCTTGAGTGACTTGCTATTAAGGGTTCAGGGTACAGAATTTGCCATCCTGGAAGTTTGCAGTCAAAGAATTGTACCCATATTTTTAATTACATTTTTTTGTAGATGGACACAGCACCTTTATTTTGTTTATTAACTTTTATGTGGTGCTGAGGAGCAAACTCAGTGTTGAAGCCAGATTTAAAGTTAGGTAGTCAGTGTAGTTAGGTAAATCGGGTCTAATATCGAGTGAAATCTAAAATGGAGACCATGCTGAGAATGACTCAGGGAAACGCAGGACAACTCATGGAATGTTAATGAAGTCCTTGAAAAGGCCCTAGGCCAAAGTCCATCCCAAAGAAGTGATAATGAAGTCCTTCAGGACCAGATTACTTATTTGGCCCACGTGTGTCCCACCCCTCGGGCCTTCCAACCTACATTCCATCACCAAAACTATAAAAAGGGGAAACAACCGCACTTCCATGGATTCCACCTCTTGGGTCCCCTTCTTCCTCCGGGAGAAGTCTTTTCTGCTGTCCTTTAATAAACTTCTAATTTCTACTCTGACCTTGCCTCGGCGTGCTTCTTTGGTGTTATTCTTCAACATCAGGGAAGCAAGGACTGGTCACGGGTCAACAGCGGTAACAGTGTGTCACACAGGCTAGGCAAGCATTCTACCACTCAGTGTCCCACGCAAAGGATCACCGGGTGGTCCCCAACCACCCCGCCAATATATTTTTTTTAAAGTGGATGTTGTTAAGGTATTAAGTTGCATCTTAATAAGTGATTTTGTTGTTATTGTTGTTGTTTTCTGCTCTACCTTTTCTGGCTTCCCATTTACAACTGTTTATTTGTCTTCTTATCAAAGTTCCAGACTAAAAGAGAAGAACTGTGGACATTGTAAAGGGGAAACAGGTTTAAATACACATGCGCACACACACTTTTTGTGTTAATATCTCAGAAATAAAATTCTGTTGCTTTCAATGAGTTACAAAAATTAATTTGTATTTAATATGTAATACAACGCTGTCTGTAGATTTGCTCAATGTTTTTGAAATCAAAACTTGCTGTTTAGCTATGAATTTTAAGCAGGTTTCCTGGATGCTTTGACATTGCCTGCCAAAGACGGTAAAAAATAATATCCAGGCATCATGAATAAAAACAAATGAAACAGAGAGTCTTACCTGTTGAATTATTTACCATACAGACAGTTTCAGTTGGCAATTTGGTTATATGCAATTTATTTTGAAATTTATAAATAAAGTTAGCATTACTATTTTGACAGAAGCATTTCTCTAGGCTCTCTCTCTTTCTCACTCCCCCTCCCTTCTTTCTCCCTGTCATAGTCCCATACACACATTTCTATTGTTCCTCCCTTCTGCCCGTCATGGTCTCCCAGCCTGAGTGCAATGGAAAAATAGTAGGAACAAACAGCCCTTCAGCAGGAACCCAGTTCCTGTGTTTTCCATTTGGGGCCAGGAAGTAGCAGAAGACTTCCATGCTGTGCTGTTGATGTCAAATCCCCTAGGTGATGTTCTCTCCTCATCAAGTGGGGTAGAGGTGGGTTGTTTGGAATGCAGCATGTTACTGGGCGCACCCTTTCCCTGCAGTGATCCCACCCAGTGAGGTGACCTGAATTGGCCTCCTGGGACAGAGCTAGGGTGGTTACCTATGTGGTCAGATTTCATGCCTTGATAAGTACAAACTTAATGAGACTCCTTACCTCATCTAATTATTTTTTAAAACCAACAAATATTTTACCTGTTATGCTATCTAGCCGAAAAGAGACAAAGGATTCATTCAGACTAGATTTTTTTTTTAAACAAAGCCTATCACAACCACCAACACAAAACAAAAGCAGCATGTCTCAACCAGAAGCACCTCAAAACACACAGCAGCCATTTCAGTCAGAAGGTGGAGAAGTGCAGCTTGGGCCCTCCAGAGAATGACATATGCTCTCCAGGGTCCTCTGCCCTTTAGGGGAATGAGTGCCCTGTAGCCAGCAAAGAGGCTGGGAGCAGCCCTCACAGTGCAGGTGTTTCTTACTCATCCTAGCAACAGACAGTCTACAAAGCTAACAGTTGCCAAGATAAGATTTTTAATCCATTCCTTGCCCTAAAGTCTCTGTCAAGAATGTTTCCCTTGAGCTGAAATCAGTGCATGGTGGTCATTAAATCAAAGAGCATGGATACATCCTTCCCAATGTCCAGGAAGTAGCAGTGCATGAGTATCCAGCCATCTCCCCATGGTCAGCCACCTCTTCCTTTTCCCCTCTTGTTGCATACTCTTTTGAATGTTCTCCTTTCTCATCTCTAATCATTTTGTGCTTAAACTCCGAAATGAGATAACAGCTCACCAGAGTCACAATATGAAGTCTATCAGTGCATGAAGAAACTATCCAGTGATGGGACAGGGATATATCTCCGCTGATGGAGCACTGGTCTAGTATATGCAAGTGCCTGGGTTCAATCCCCAGTACTGTCAAAAAAAAATATTTAAAAATTATTTATTCAAAAAGACAAGAGATCAGTAAAATGCAAAAGGCATTATTTCATCAATTACAGTAATTTTGGAAACATCGTGGTGACTTACAAACTTTCTTTTCGTTCTAGAACAAAACCAGACTGAAGATTTTATTTATGTGGTGGTGAGCAATGACTTCATGGCTATACGAATTTTGTTCAGAAGTTGTTTATATTTGGAGTTTAGACGTTTCCAAATTATGAAAGGCAAAAATGGCCATGTTTCTTGTATTTAGTCACAATAAACATTAAACAGTTTGCAATTCTCTCCTTATAAGAACTTGCTCCTCTGAAAACCTGACTGCTACAGAGATAAAACACACATGCTCACGGTCACACATGGATGTATATGTGTGTATTGTAATAGAATATATATGCAATATATGGCATAAAGCATAGTAATGTCTATCGTTTTTTACATTAGTTTCAATTTTTAGTGTTCTGTTCTAGAAAAAAATATCATGTGTGAGATCATAGGTCATAAAAACTGGTCCAGAAAATATTAACCTCTCAGGTGAAGCTCAGCTGGTAGTGTCTAAAAGCCAGGAGTCAAATTGGTCCAATTTTTCTACGCAACTTGCTATACATTTCCTAGCAGTTAATTAAGTTCAGGGCTTCAGTTTTATGGTTTGAGTCAAGGATATACACTTAGCTCATGCACTTTACAGGATTATTTTGAGAGATCAGGAAAATATTTTATGTGAAAGCATTCTGGAATCTGTAAAACATTTCACAAGCATGTGTTTCCATGTCTACGTGGTATCTATTGTTTTCAGAGAGAAAGGTGGTTGAATTTGGCCTTTAGTTATTCAATAAAATATTTATTTTTCACAATACTGACATATTGATGTGAATGAAAAACAGAAAAGTAGAAAAAAAAGTCTTTCTAATCAAAGGTAGACATAGATTTCTATGTCTTTCTTGGAAGACATAGATTTTAAACACATATTTTGAAGATATAACCATACTTTGTAGATACCTAATAAATATTAGTTTTTAATTTTCCTAAAATAATACCACATGTAACAATTCTGTTAGGAAATGAAGGCAGTTTTTTTTTAAATCTATTTTACCATGACAAATTCAACACAAGGGGGCGTTGCCACCATTTATTTTAAAATATTCCTCCATGTATTCTCTATGCAAAGTGTTTTTCATCATATATAATAGCTCCACATGTGCATGTGACAGAGCACATTTCCTAAAATTTATTCATCCTAAACATCAATGTACGCACACTACAATTTTCACATGCTAGGTATAATCCTAGGGACTCTAAAACTCCAATTTTTTTTTTACTTAATAATTCTTCATCACACTTAGCGACTAAAAGCTAAAACAATCTAATACAAAAGAATAAGAGGTACTAAACAATATGAAAATATTCTGAATTTTAAGATTTTGAACAATAAACCTATGAAAAGCTTTCAAGTCTCCCTCCCTTACCTGTCTCCACTATTTTACCCAGCTCTCACGAAAACACTCAAAATGTCTTGCAGATTCAGAGGCAACAGAGTTCAACTTAAGAAGATGCCTGAGTCCCTGAAAAGGGAATCTGCTATCACAGTTCCCTTAGGTTCAGGGAATGTAATGAGCAATTTATTAGAAACCACACCTAGATTAATAATGAAAAGCCCCAGGTTTATCCTCTGACATACCTCCAGAACTTTGGAATATAGAAAGCACACATTTTAACAGGGAAAGGTAGACTCGTGTGAGTTTGTGTGTGTGTGTGTGTGTGTGTGTGTGTGTGTGTGTTTGTAGTGTGTGGTGTGTTGTCAGTAGCAGTAGGGACTGAGAAGTGGTCAAAGGTACAGTATGGTAAGGGGGGCTATTTGGATATATTATTTTGGAAGGCACATTGGAAAAATCTCTTTGATTTTATTTCAGGCAGTGAAAGTAGATACAAAAATTCACAAGTTATTCCCTAAAACGCCCTCTCCAATTCATTGTGAATTCGTAGCTGCATATCAGAGAAAACATTTGGCCTTTGCTTTGGGGGAGATTGGTTTATTTCACTTAGAATGATATTCTCCAACTCCATCCATTTACCAGAAAATGCCGTTATTTCATTCTTCTTTAAGGATGAGTAATATTCCATTGTGTGTATGGACCACATTTTCTTTATACATTCATCTGTTGAAGACCACTTATATTGGTTCCATAGTTTAGCTATTGTGAACTGAGCTGCTATCAATATTGATGTGAAGGCACCACTGTAGTATGCTGATTTTAAGTTCTTTGAGTATAAAGTTAGAAGTAGGATAACTGGGTCAAATGGTTGTTCCATTCCAAGTTTTCTGAGGAATCTCCATACTACTTTCCAAATTGGCTGCACCAATTTGCAGTCCCACCAGCAATGTATGAATAGGCCTTTTCCCCCCATATCCTCACCAACATTTATTGTTGCTTGGGTTCTTGATAATTGCCATTCTTGCTGTAGTGAGATGGAATCTAGGTATAGTTTTGATTTGCATTTCTCTAATTTTTAGAGATGTTGAACATTTTTTCACATGTTTGTTGATTGATTCTATTTCTTCTTTTGTGAAGTGTCTGTTCAGTTAGTTAGCCTATTTATTGATCAGATTATTTGGGTTTTTTGGTGTTAAGTTTTGACAAAGCGATGTGAAAGGAGGGGAGGGTATAGGAAGAATGGTAGAATTAATCTGACATTATTACCCTATGTGCATATGTGATTACTCAATCCATGTCTCTCTACATCATGTACAAATATTTACATGTGATGTGTCAAAATGAATTCTACTGTCATGTGTAACTAATTAGGACAAATTAAAAAAGAAAAAATATAAATTCAGAAATCTTTGAAGAATATATATGTACCCACATAACTGGAGCTATGTGAGTGGGGAGCACCATGGTTGGATATGAAGTCAAGGAAACATTGGGAAGCAAATAAATAGGGTGTGTGCTTCTCTCTAAAGATGTGACCTTTATTCTACATGAAAAAGAATAGAAAATAAACCAAATGAAGGATTTGAGAAGATGAATGACATGATCTGCTATTTGCTTTTAAAAGTATTACTTTAGATCATGTGCATGAATTGATGGAAAGAAGCCTTTAGGAGACTACTCCAATGTTGCAGGTGAGAAATGGTCTTACACCAGATTACTAGTTGTGGGGTGATGAGAAGTGGTTGAAGTCTAAAGAGAATCAAAGGGATTTCTTGGCAAATTATAGTAAAAGAAATGGGGGAGTCAAGAATGACTGGGATATTAGGCCCAAGTAGATAGAATATAGAGTTGTCATTAATTGAAATGTGGAAGACTTTTGGAGATTCAAACTTGACGTGAAAGATAAGGAATTTGGTTTTAATAAAATGCTTATGAGGTTTCAAGTGGAAATCTTATTGGATCTGAATTGAAAGTTTGAGAATGAGGCCAAGCCTGGAGATTTAATAAGGAGTTAGTTGTGTAAAATTGAATTTACAGTCATTAGATTGGGTAAAATATTCTAGATATCAAGACAGAACAGAAAAAAAATCACTACTCAGATAATAAAGAGAATCCTTAAAAGGAGATAAGAATGACTGATCACTGAAGTAGGAATAAAACAAATGAAAGACAAGCATGCCAGAGACCAAGTTGTAAAAATAATTCTGTGAGTTCAGGGTAATCAGTGGCAGCAAAATTGACAGGCTGGTCAAGTAAATGAGGACTCCCACCCAACTCAGAGACCACCAATGATGGACTTGTCTAGAACAGTTCTGGAGTTGTGGCATGAGGAAATGCACAGTTTTAAGATAGCAGCAAGTTATTTTTCTAGAAATATGGTATAATAAATATCCTGAAAATCTGTCTAATTGAACTAAAATTCAGTCCACACAGAGTTTTGAATCCAGGACCATGCACATGCGATGCATGTGCTCTACCACTAAGCTATATCCCCACTCCTAACTTTTGATAAATATGATAATCATTTTTTAAAAATTCATGATGAACTAACAAGAAAGTAAGGGTTTTCTTGACAGTCAAAATTAACACACACACACACATACACACACACACACAAATCAGAGAGGTAAGCAATCATATGCTGAAGACAATAACTCTCTTGGAAACATATATTTATTTACCTTTGTGATGTAGACCTTTGGCTTTAATAATCACACAGGAGATCAAAGCTAAAGCCCTGGGTACACACAACGTAGGACTTCTGATCCAAGATTTTTCTGCATAAGACCAGTTTATTTAGGTCTATTTCTTATGCTTATAGTTAACATTTTTAAAAAAAATTAATTGATTAAGCAAAATAACTGAACAATTTTCTCTGATATTGACAGTGTGTAGTAAGGTGGGGGGGATTTTTCCCCTGAGACTATGTAATTAAAACCCAATCCTGAATTAGATATGAATATTAAATTAGTACCATTTGTGTTGTCAAAAATCCCTTAACCAATACTATGGCACATCCTTAATACCTTCCTTTGAGCCTGGCAGAGTGGCATATGCCTATATAGCCCCAGCTACTCAGGAGGCTGAGTAAGGAACATTGCTTTAGCCAAGGAGTTCTGGACCAGGCTGGGCAACACTGTGAGATCCCATCTCAAGTATAAAGATATACACACACACACACACACACACACACACACACACACACACAAATCCCCCTTAGAAAACATACCTTAAACCCAGACTCCAAAGTATTCTCAAAGATATGGAACTAATCTACAAGAACTCATAATAATAATTTAAAAATAAGAAAATAAGATACTATGAGCAAAAATCAGCAGAAGCAATAAACAGCACAATTTGACCCACAAGGACTTCAAATATTAGAATAACATCAATAGATCATAACATCACTATTACTATATAAATTTTATCTAAGGAATTAAAATATGATAAAGAACCTATAAAACATGACAGAATCTACTAGAAAAACAGCAAAATAGGATTCTTAGAAATAAAAAAACATAAACATCAGGATTAAAATTTGGCAAAAAAATGGATTAAATATCCAAAGAATCTTCTTGGATCAGAAGTCCTACAGTGTATGTACCCCCAAAAAATAGATTAAACAGAAAGTTAGAGGTAGCTAAATGGAGATTTAGTAAAATGGGAAGCAAATCACAAGAAAGCTACTCAAACATAGAACACTATCAGACAGAGAAATGAAAATTTAAAGGAGAAATGACACACATAAAAATCAAATCATGGTCAATGTATGTCAAATTGGAATTCTAGGAAATAATAGGTTAGAAGAGAGGCAGTATTACAACATAACAGCAGAGAACTCTGTAAAATCTATCATGAAAACACAACTTGGAGTTGATGTTTTCTAAAATTGATCCTAATAATTTCAAGCAGCATAAATAAAATAAATCTGCATCAAGATGTATAATAGTAAAACTGTGGAATGCCAGGAGATTGACTTTAGAATTTGCTAACTTAGGAAGTATCTATAATTTCTATTATAACCACTAAAATAATGGAGAATATAAATATTTTTTATGTTAATTATGAATCCACCAAAACTTAAGAATTGGTTAAAAAAATGTCAGAATGACAACAAATATATTGTTTTTCTAGAAGGGAATGATTGATCTTTACAAATGTATTTCTGTAATCTTAGAATAAGACAATGTAAAACAAGAACAGTAGAAAGGTTAAAAAAAGAAGAAGAATGAAATTCTATAGAAAAAATGAGAATGCTTAAAAGAAACATAGTTTTCTATGTTATAAACATACAAAATAGATTTTCATGCAGAAAGTAAGTCTAGAGATGAAAAGAAGTTCACAACAAAATCATGATATGATTCATCATGAAGTAATAGTAATTTAAACTCTTACGCAACTAACAGCACAGCTTCCAAACACAGGGAAAAAACTGATAACACTGTAAGAAGAATTTGACAAATTTACTACTATTTTGAGAGATTTTTGACCAAAAAACAAGTAAAGTTATGAAAGATTGAAAAATTATCAACCTTGTAATCTGCATATATATTAAACATGATACCCAATAACTGGATAGCATGTTATTTGTTTTTTTCAAAAATATAAAAATTAACCTCATAGTTTTCACAAATTTCAAAGCCACCTTTCATTCACCCACTTTACATTCGAAGAGAAAGTGAAAATGCTCTGATGTTCAATACTGGTAACAAAGCTATTAAGAATCAGCCCATATGGTTCAAGATTTTAATAAATCATCTCTTTCATGTGAACGAAGAAATTATAAAATAAATTGGAAAATACTTAAAATTGAAGAATAATAAAACAGTACATATAGGCTACATAGTGAAACTAATGGAATACAGTGAAACTCCTCATTAACTACTTAGGAAAATGGATAATCAAGCATTCAATTTCAAAGTTAGTCAGTTTCTCAACAGGCATGTTATTGGGCTTTGGGGAAGAAGAGTTCTTTGTTGAGCTGGAATGTCCCACGCATCCCAGGATAAATACCAACCTGGCTTTCTTCCACCAGCTGCCAAGACCAGTCTAGAGTTGCTGTGAAAACAGAAAATGCCTCCACACATTTCTGCATCACCCCCCTCTCCGCCTCGTAGGTGATACATCCTCCATTTGAAAACTGTGAATAAGACAAAGAACAAAAGAATAAAAAAAATTAAAACAAAAAAAGAATAAGCCCAGAGACAAGCAGTAGATAACAGCCAAAGTAAAGACAAGAGTTTGATCCAGAAAGTGAGAACAATATAATTTGGTCAATGGAAAAATATGTGACAACAGATCCCACAATCATGTATAGCTTTAAAGCACACACACACACACACACACACACACACACACACAGGATTAAAAACAGAAAATGATAAAGATAAAAACAAAAAGAGGAAAAAAAGCAAAGTAAGTACCTAACATCAAACTCAAGACTAAAAAGATAATAAAATGATAGTGCGAATAACTAGGCTAATAAATTTGAAAAAGCAAATCCAATGGGCAAATATATATGAGGACGCATATGTGCATACACATACACAAAAATTTCAGGAAGACATGGAAGACCTGACTGTTTCTAAACTTGACTGAAGCAGTGAGTTTGTATTTGTACTCTTTCTGACCAATGAAATAACCACCTCAGACTGTTTTTAGGCTAATTCAACAAAACATTTAGGGAACAATTGCAATGTCTTACAACATCTCTAAGAGGACAGAACACTAAAGAAATATCTCCAACTCGGTTTATAGAGCTGGCATAGCTGTAGAAACAAAGCCAGAAAAGAATAGTGTGAGAAAATTAAATTAGTGGCCAATTCACCCATGACTGTCAAGGCAAAAATCCTAAACAGAGCATTAACAGACCGAGCTGGCAGAGTAAATAAGAAAATACAGGACAACATGGGCTTTAACTCAGTAACACAAGATTGGTTTACCCCTAGAAAATCAATTCCTGGATTTAACCACATTAATAGAATAAAGAGGAAAAGGCGTGATCACTCCTAGACATCAACAAAGTATTTAGCAAGTTTAACATTCACTTTTGATTGAAGTAAATAAGGCCTTAATAAACTAGGCATAGAATATGATTTCTTGAACTTTTAAAAGACTATCTAAAAAGTATTGCAAATATTGACCATAAAATTTGAGAAATATTCCCTTTGCATTTGGACCAAATCAAGAAAATTCAGAACTGTCCTACCTGTTTGACACTGTTATGAAGGATTTAGGCAGTGAGTGAATACACCTGGAAAAAAATGGGTAATAAATGTTATAAGGACTAGAAAAGGAAGACACAAGTTTGCTAGTGGCAACACTGTTCATGACTTTTGATATAGCATGCTCAAGTGGATTGTCAAAAAAAGAATTCAACAAACCTGCTAAAAATTAGATCAATATAAAATTCATACTATTAAATTAACAAGAACAAAAAAATGAAAGTGCAAAGGTAAAGGCCCCTACTTTCTCATGTCTACATCTGTCAATCTCTGTGTCTCTATCACTATATCTCTCCACCTACATCTTTGCTTCACTTTCTTGTTTAGCTATTTTTCAGAGATTAACATTGACCATATTTTAATCATCTTTGTATTTTAATATCTCTCACATTATTTCAAATCCTTTTCACTTCTTCCTTTATTATTTATTTTAAAAATTTGTTGTCTTTTACCTTTTTTTTCTCTTAAGTCATTATGTGCTTACGTATCTTCCAACTCCAATTCTGAAAAGTATTTTTCTTTCATTTCTAATATTTTCCTCAGTTCTTTCATCCTGTGTCTGAAGTTTTGCATCTGACCGATGTTGTCCTTTTACCTTTGTGCCATTTTCTTAATTTCCTTACCCATCTTGAATGGGTAGATAATGGTTTGGGAAGTGTTTGTCAACTTTAATTTCAGGGTGCATGAGAACATTCCTTGACCTCTTCCCACCCCCTCACCCCCCAAAAAAAAAATCCATGAGATTTGATTTTGAGAACTTTCTGTTGCTCAAAATTATGTTTTTCTGAACTTTAAAAAGGAAACAGTGTTTAAGATAACTTTTCTAGTGTAATAAGCTTCCTCTTATGGTGTTTTCATAGAATGCTCAAAAACACAGCAGCTGGGTTTTTTTTTTTTTTTTCTGTGTGTGTGTGTGTGAAATTTCCTGTCTCCTTCATGCTTTTATCTGTATCTTTTATTTCTCTCCCCATTCTTAAAATGCTGCTCAATTTTTGTTAGACATAGGGTCTTGTCCTGGGGGAGTTCCCTGGTTTGGGAATTTCAGGGATTCCTAGAAGCCAGATGGTGCCAGCTCTCCATCTTTTCATGGTAAAGCTGGCTGTGCTCATGGCTATCTCGCTTGACTAAACCCTTCCTAGTTCCAGGCTCTTTGCAGACTGGCTGTCCCTGCTTTCCTATAGATAACCTGCTGGCTCTTTTCAAATGATTTTCTTCCCAGGTAAGGCAGACAGTTTTGTTTTTGCATTTCTTTTTCCTACCCAAATGCTGAAACCATGAAGTCTTATTCATTAGTTTGTTTCCTCACGCACTTGTGTTTTGGGGTTATCTTGGCATTTTTATTGAAAGGATTGAACACAGGATTTAGATTTATCATTTATTTGCTTTGTCTGATTTTAATGGAGATTTATGGAAAACTATGCCTCAGTCAACACTGCCATCTACCCAGAATCCTGGGTCTTTAATTTTTCCAAAGAGGAAAAAAAAAGAATTTATTAATAGAACTTTATTTTTTTTTCTTGAGTGTAATAATGGAAATTGGCTCTATTTTAAATTGTGAGCATTTTAATATTGCTGGACTGATATTATTTGGACGGTTTGGGCTATTCTTGGTGAGTGAAAATGGACAGAAGAGCCGAGCTAATTTAAGATGAGAAATAAAATATGGGCCATATATCTTTGGCTTGGATTGCTTTCTAAACTTATCTCGGAAGCTTTAGTGAATGACAACTGCACTGTCATGGTATGCTTTTCCCATTCCATTAGTTTAGGAAAATGCAAAGAAACTGCAAAAGTGGTAGGGTGGATGTGTGGCTCTTTCTGATCAAAGGCTCCTCATAATGGATGAAACTCTTCAGGCCTTCCAACCTCAGGTTTCCCATTACCCACAGCAGTGCCAGCTTAATAAACATAAACTATTTATGCTTTTAACATAAGCCAAAGACTTACTCAACAACATACACAGAACTTATTGCTACAGTCCGGCTGCAGCAAACTAACGAGGTGGGGGGGGGGGTGACAAGCAACTTGTGTAGATTGATACAGCAGGAGTGGGAGCCATTTATTGTAGGACAGGAGAGGTATTTATACATTCCACACAGCTTATCTAATTAGCATAAACTAGATACAGCAGTCAACCAATAAGGAATCTTCACACTTAAGGGCTCCCTGGCGTTACTTCACAAACCACTCCCTCTGACATTTTGCCAGGCGCCATCTTGACTTGTTTACAGACCCTAACATTTCTCTGGCAAAATGCCAGGGGCCATACCAACTGGGCCATGGCTCTCAGCAACTTACTATGGACCTTCCATATTTTGATGGCCAGCTTTTAGTTAGTTGCACAAAGTGCCCCAAATTCCATTTATATTTACTGTTTTAATCAGAGTATTTTGTTCTTAAAATTCCATTCCTCTAGAATCATTCTTGATATCAAAATCTGAATCAGCCAGGGTTCCCCAAACCAAACAGAAACTATTGGTTCTATAGCACAGAATTGATCAGTCCTCTCTCTATAAAGAGATGAAAGGAAGCTTATTACAAGGAAATGGCTAGTGTGGTTAAGAAGCTGGCAAGTCCAAATCTGCAGTGTGGATGGCATGCTGGTGGCACAGGAGAGTGAAGGATATAGTTTCAGTCTGAAGGCTGGCAGCCTATACACCCAGGAAAGCTGAAAATGCAGATGAAGTCTGAATGTGGTCAGCTGAGAATTTCTCTCTGGCTCAGGGCGGCCCATCTTTCAGTTCCATTCAGGCCTTTGACTGATTAGATAAGGCCCATCCACATTGCAAAGAGCAGTCAGCTTCCTCCAAATTCACAGTTCACCAATTCAAAAGGTAATCTCATCCCAAAATACTATCCAAGTTGACCTACATATTTAACCAGCACATTTGTCTTGGTTTAGAGTAAACTGTTAGACTAGGTATCCTCTCTAGTACCTAACCGTAGAACCAATTAAACCCAGCAAAACAAAAACTCCATGATTCTTAGAGATAGAGCAGTTTGTATTCCATTTACAGTGGAGCTACTCCTGTGGGGAATCAGGACAGAGGGTTTCTCTACACTGCCCCTGCTCTTCCTCTTAATTCATTATGTATGTATCTTAGGCTAATGCACAGACACTTTCTGATACATTTTGTGATGATAGATTCACCAGATGGTAATTATGAATTTTTGTTTCTTGGAGATTGACCTCAAATTAATATTGAATAGTATTATTATGTCAACTACACTCCAGATATCCTTTTTCATGTTTCATGAAATCATATAGAATCATATACTCATATAACTTCTTTCCCTAATTTTTCATAATTTTCTCATTTTATATGTGCATGATTTTGTGAAAAACAAATCTTTAAAAAAATATTCAGAACGACATAGAATTGTGCTTTTCTTCCTTAATTCTGATAGGTTATCACTCTGTAATGAATGGAATTGCTATTCTGAGATTAAGAAGGAAGGATTGACTCAAGTAACAAGCACCATGACATACTAACTTAAAACCTTGACTTAATTTGAACCTCAACTCAATGATTTTCACCAATTCCTTGCACAGATGGTGCCTAATTTGCATGCGTTGATGTGACAGAGGCCAGAGTAGCTTGAGGTTCAGTGTGTACAATTTAGTTAAGTTTCCCACTACCAGTTTTGACCAAAGTGATGGCACCTGCTCCTGCCTGGACAAAGAGAGGACCTGCAGCACACATACCTCTTGTTTCCTGTGATGGTCCCTCAGTTAACTCCATGAGGAGATTCTCTGCAGCCATTTGCTTTTAAAGGGAGAAATTCTAATTAATGACTCATATTAACACTCATTACTAACTCACGGAGCTAACCAGCAATATATTGATTGTGAAACTAAACATGCAGTTTGATTATGGAGTATGTGTATAGAAAATTGTCTAATAAGCAAAATATATTTTTTTAGGAAACCAGTAAGTAGAATAGCTAAAACAAAACAAAACAGAAATTTTAAAAAAAGACTCAGTTCATGTGATATACATCTAGGGAAAAAAATTATCTACTACAAATAGAGAATTGTTTATATTTGGGGGCAAATCATAATTTAAAATTTCTGCTCCATTAATTTTAAATGTGCTCCCTAACAAACTCTCCAGTGTGCTTTTTCATTGTTTGTCTGCTCATCTCTCATATATCTGTTGGGGGAAAAATATATTTAATGTGCTGAGTCAAAATGAACCACTGAGATTAATGAAATTAGTATAATGAATTTCTATGAAATAATTCAATTATGAGAAAAGTCTATTTGGGTGAGTCCATGAAGTTTACCATTCATTTTTTTTTAAATTAATTTAATGGCAAGAGTGCTTCTTACAAAATTTATGAGACTCTTTGGACTTAATAGTTTTTCCCAGTTTCCAGAAATGTAAAGCAAATGTATTTTCCATGAGAAAGTGAAATTATTTTCTTCATTTCAACTTTTTAAGAGTGGCATTTATCAAACTCCATTTTAAAGTTCTACAGCATACTTTATTTCATGAATGCTCTTTATTGAGATTTATTAGCCTCTTTCTTCCTATATTAAAATAATTTTAAAGTGATCTATTTACATAATACAAATTTTTGGTTTAATTCCAAAATTTAAAAAAAAAAAATAAGATGGGGTTGCTCTTCATCTTAGTTACTCTAATTTTTTTTATTGTTGGTTGTTCAAAACCTTACATAGTTCTTGATATATCATATTTCACACTTTGATTCAAGTGGGTTATGAACTCCCATTTTTACCCCATATACAGATTGCAGAATCACATCAGTTACACTTCCATTGATTTACATATTGACATACTCATGTCTGTTGTATTCTGCTGCCTTTCCTATCCTCTACTATCCCCCCTCCCCTCTCCTCCCCTCCCCTCCCCTCCCCTCTTTTCTCTCTACCCTCTCTACTGTAATTCATTCCTCCTCCTTGTTTTGGCAGGACAATTCCACAAGGACACAAATATCCCATTTCAAAGTGATTTTAGAAATGTCTAAAGGATCAGCAGCTATTCCCATTATACAAATCTACATGTTCAAAATGCAGGGACCATAGTTTGGGTTTCTTTTAACCTGATGATACCTCAACAAAACAGAGTCAAAGGTAGCTTTTAAATATTAGTGCCTATTAATGTCATCTAAGAAACACTGCCCAGCCTTTAGGGATGACTGTTCTTAAGTTCAGGCTTCATTAGAAAGGCAGGAGGCAGTTCAAAATTTAAAAACTGTGTCAAAGGAAGGTATTATGTATTTCTCTAAACTGAACACTCTTGGTGTTATGATTTGGATCTGGAATGTTCCCCCAAAGCTTATGTGTTGAAGGCAATGCAGTAAGACCAGAGGTGGGGCTTTTCAGAAATAATTGGATCAAGAGGACTCTAACCATATAAATGGATTTGATGGATTACTAATTTGAATAAACTAATGTGTATTAAATGTAGGCATGTTGATCATGGTCAGAGGAAGTAGGTCACTGGAATCATGCTTATGGGGACTATGTCTTGATGTCTTGTCCCTGGTCCCTTTCATAGTCTCTGCTTCCTGGCTGCCATGAGCTGAGTAGCTTTCCTCTGCCTCACCCTTCCTCCATGACGTTCTTCTCACCTCCGGCCCAGAGCAATAGGGCTGGCCAACCATGAACTGAAACCTCAAAACTGTCACCCCAAATAAATCATTCTTCCTCTAAGTTGCTTATGTCAGGTATTTTGGGTCATAAAATCATTTTAAACAACTAAATAAAACATATGTCATAGCTCATTAAGGAGCATATTTTAATGATATTTACAACTAACTCTACTTCATTGGCTTTAACTATCTTGTTCCCATTAATTCACTGATTTGGATTTTTGTCAAAGAACTCTTCAATTCTTTCACTTGTCAATCAAATTTTACTTCTACTTTGAAGATTTTGGGTTATCTTTTCCTTAATTCATAGGCTTCTTATATCTCAGTTATCTATTTCTGAGCAACAAATTACTCTAAAACGGTGTCTTAAAATGTCACTTATTATTTCTCACTAGTTTGTAGTGTTTAATGCTGTTGACTGGCATTGACTAGCCAAAGTGATATTTCTTACCACTAAATAATAAATAAATTCAGAGTTAATCCCATCTCTGGGGGCTTATCTGGGACTTTTCACGCACATGCCTGCCAGTCAACTGGCTGTTAGCTGATCTAGGATGGCCTCAAACGGGAAAACTTCCTCTTCCATGTGGTCTTTTAATCCTCAATAGACTGTCAGGAGACTCCTCCCTAGATTTAATGAGAGTAGAAGGAGTCACAGAACCCAACAAATAGCCATACTCATTGGTATAGTTTTATTAGCAGGAGAGGAAACAAAGCAAAATTTATAAAAGCAGAAGGCACATGGTACAAAATCCTGAGGAACCAGTCACAAGCTTCCAAGGACTAGGATGTGCTTAGTCCCTCCAGCAATTAATTATAAAAACACATTTGCAATATTCTATTAGGGGAGCTCAGTAGAGACCCAGTAGCCATGATTCCTTTTGGGGGCTATTTCTATTCCCATTTACTTGGCTTGTACCACAATTCCAGAATCTTAGAATGAAAGTAGATATTCAATAGAAGCTATAGAGTTTGCACAAATAGTTTAGGCACAGTGAGCTATTTTTATTAATGAAGGTGGTGAGAACTTCTAAGTTTCCAGATGCCATCTAAAGAACCCAAAGGTCTTACCAAAGACAGTAGTCTCCGGCTGTTTCATTCACTGTTGTCTGGGTATTATCCTGAGCTTGTTCTCTGGCTAAAGCAAAGTTCTCAGAAGGTGAGTAGAACCACACATGGCCTCTTGAGGCCTACACTAGGAATTGGCACTTCTTCACTTCTGACATAGCCAACTGGCCAAAGTGAGTCTTAAGATTCAAGAAGAGAGGGAATGGATTCCATCTCTTTTTTGGAGAGATTGCTGAATCACTTTGCAAATGCCTTAAGTAGTCATCAGTTGGGTCCAGGAAGGCAGTCTGTCTACAACACTTTCCAAACTTTTGTTCTTTGCTTTAGTAAATCTAAAGAAGCTTATGACTTGTCTTATCCCATCTAGGCAGCCCCATTTCATAATTAGCTTTGCTCATTACTCCTTTCCAATCATGTATGGATAAGATTCTGGACATCTTTCAAAAGTTACCCCTCAATATCAGTTCATTATGATGTCTCTCACAAGACTGGACAGATCTCTATCAACTCCAGCTTCAGCAACTCAACGTGTCTACGTCCCACTGATGAACTGCAGTCTCTGTCACACCCAAGAGGTTTGAAACCCAACTGGATTCAGTCTTTTAAATAGCAGCCAAATCTAGGACCAATCCCACTGCTGGGTGTCCAAGTCCATAACTTTCCAAGAGCTTGTCCAGAGCTTCTTGGGCGGCTGGTGGAGAATGCTTCAGGGAAAATTCCAGGACAGTTGAATACAGATCCCAAATTGGGGGTTATACTTGGAAATCAGAAATAATTGATGTCTCACGCTCATTCTTCTTGACGTTTTCAGGCTAGCTATGATCAAATCAGAGTGTGTCACTACCGGGAGAACTTTATGGCTTTTCTTGGTAAGATGGTTCAGCTGTACAGTTTCTTTTTAGTGGAGTATAGTCTTAATACCCAAAATAGCAGATTTTTAGCATGGACTTTAAAGGAACATTCCTCTTAGGACTCTTTCCCGGACAATATAATTCCTCCCCACGACATTTCCTTGGCAGGACAAGCTGACCAACTTTGTCTCAGCCCAGACATGACCACACTAACTGCTCTTTCTCATGAGTTAATGAACTGCTTTCTCTGATTCCCTTCTTCCCACATTCATGTGGCCTGACTTTTAAAGCTAATTGAACAATTTTGTCTCTACTATAATGACTTTTGAATAGAACACCATTCCTTTCAATGAAGGACTGCTTGCAGTATTTTTAATTTTTTTTTTTTTGGTAAGGATATTGAGGCACTTAACCACTGAGCCACATCCCTGGCCCTTTTTTGTTATATTTTATTTAGAGACAGAGTCTTGTTCAGTTGCTGAGACTGGGCTTTGAACTCACCATCCTCCTGCCTCCAATCCCCAGCTGCTGAAATTACAGGTATGTGCCACTGCACCCAGCTGTTTGCAGTATTTTTAGAGGATAAAATTTTGGGGTGAATTTTGGAGAAGAAGGTTTTTGTGCTCACTGATCAGTTATGATAAATTCATAATTTAATACCCAAAGTAAAAACACACTATTGAGAAGGTATTTATTTATTTTTAATCAAAATCTCAATGAAGACTTCAATAAACTTAAAGGACAAAATAAAAACATTCTCATCCAAATGATCCTTTTAACACAATGATTTTTTTTCTAAAATCACTCAAAAGACTATTTCTTTTTCTGATTGTGTTTGAAGTAAATTATGTTTAAATCAATAAACATCTAGTTTATAGTTGAGTACTTATCATGGGAAATGACTTTGTATATTTGATGATGTATATTAGCCATATATCAAACAACCTTGTTCAGGGACACAATTTTGCCAAGGAAAAGCAAAGACTTACAGAGATTTAGGAGTGTAATCAAAAACATATTGAATTTGGCTAGGAGAGTTTATATGCATTGGAATTCAGTAGTCTGACTTGAGACCATCTTATACTGATTTAAAATATTCAGTATACTTAAATATATACCAACTTGTGTGTGTGTGTTTGTACGAGTGCACATGCACATACCTGCTTGTATTTGGCTTTAAATTGGATTTGGACATTTAAAAATGTTACCACCAAAGCTATTCTCAAAACAATATTATTCAAGAATCTAGAAAACTATACCCTTGCTTTTTTTTTTTACAAACACCCAAAGATGTCCAATTTGAATATTGCTACAGTGTCTTATAATAGACTTATTGAAAGCTATTAGAAAGTGAATGCTAAGGAAAGTAATAGAAGTATGAGATATCTGGCAAAGATTCTATGATTTATTGTGTGTCACAGAGATTTTCCGTACTTTCCTCCATCATTACAAAATGAAAGGGTCCACCTCTTTTTATTACACACACACAAAAAAGAGCAGTTGTGATTGGGGCTCATTTCTCCAGCCATCTCACATTTAAAATAAAGGGTTGCATCTGCTCCAAGCAAGCAATGGCCAGTCTGTTTCCAAGAGTCAGCCTCCTAAGACAGGGACTGGATGGGATAAGGAGCATTTCTGGATTGTAACAACAGAAACATCAATGCTCAATCACTTGAAATAATGCCAAGAAATAAAACTGCACCATCCTAGAGTGGAAAAAAAAAACAGTATTTTTTTCTTAATATTTTTGACAGTAAAATAAAAGGGACTTTAATGAAAACAAAACAATATTAAAAAAACCCATAACAACATTATTTATATATGTAGTGCTTTAATCATGTGCCATAACTAGAAGAAGCCATTTAAATATGTTATACTGATTGTATTCTGGAACGTTCCCTCAGATTCTAAGACTTAAAAGATTGTTGCTAAGATGTTATTTTTTTTTTCCAAAATGATAATTCTTGGCAGGCAGAGTATGATTTTATTCACAGGAACTTTGTCTCAGGGAATTTTTTGGTAGGAAAATTTTGAAGAGAATTTATAGAAAATGCTGCTCAGAAAACTCCTTTTCGAGGCAGTCTGTAAGAAGACTGGCCCTGTTGTAGAAAAAAAAAATGCCTAAGAAAAGATTCCAAACAAAATTATGGAGATATTCTTAAAAGGATTCTAATAAATATAAAGAATACACACCATCACTTGGAGATGAATTTAACTTTATTCAATGGAATTTTGTCTAAAGCATAATAGAGATATGCTATTATGGTTTCTTGTTTTTTTAATGTTTGTTTACTTAACTATTTCTGTCACATTTTATCTATCCTAGTAGTTGGGTAGTGGAAAATCTGAGTAAAAAGGAAAATACATTTTGATTTAGCCAGAATAATTATGGGTTGGTTGGACATAATATGATCCCCTACCAATCAAATACTGGTTTTACAAAGATATTTTGAGAAGTTAAATTGTCCTAGAGATCAGAGCAGTGTAAGAAGCACCTACCTGAACTGTGTTTTGTCTGTATGCTGTTTGGAAAATCTTCCTCCTAGTCAGGTCCCTGGAAGAAACAGAAGTGGTAAGCCTCAGGAGACACTTTGATTTAGGGGTTGATTTCTCACCATGCACAACATCTAGGACTTAGAATGTTATTTAAAGAAAGACCCTCTAGTGGGCAGGACACATGATGGGACAGTGCAGGGCTTATGGAACAAGGAGTGCAATAGTCCAGAAAGACAGCAAAACCTTTACATAATAAAACTATTAACTAGCACGTATTTGAAACACATTATAATCCAAAAACTGTATTAAACATGTTGCATGTATTGACTTAATAGATCCTTGGAGTACTTTTGTTCAATTCCTCTTATACAGTGTTCTCCAAATCTTTTCCTTGCATGCACTGAAGTAACTATTCTACTTCTCAAATAAAACCAGAACTGATGGGACTAAACATACATCCTCAGAATCAACTTGTACTAGAAGAGGTCCAGTACACTCTCCATCACATGTCACCATAGAGCCACCAATGATTCTAGACTGTAGAAAGGTCCTCTAGATAAGAAAACAGGAAGAAATTAGAGAGAACTGCATGTTTCCACCCAGCCAAAACTGGTGTCACTGAAGTGACAATCCATTCAATATGAACTTCATTAGGCCAGAATGAGTAATTCCCTGAGCAATGAAATACTGAGTCTACAACATTTTCCAAATCTTGCCCATTCTTCTTTATTCGTCAGTGAGCAGCCTGAAGGGAATTCCAGGTTAAGGTTAGAGCTCTCCACACCACATCCATCTTCTCACTATCCTTGTTTCTTATCATTCTCTTCCATTCTCCCTTTTCCTTTCCTTGGAATGGCTCATGTCCTGCCAATTCTGTCTCTTTCCAAAGTCCTCCTCTCCTTGGACCTACTGCCAAAAAAGTATTACCAAATGTGCTTTTCCACACTGGAACTGTGAGGGATACAAATCAGAAGAGTCTCTAGCCAGTATCCTTCCCTTCTGGTATTTTCCTTTGCAATTATGATGCCTATTTTCAACCTTAAACTTTCCATTACCATTTCCATTCCATTCCTGTGGGAGTCTCGCAACTTCTGCCCATATCTCACCTTCAGAACTTGGGACTTGGAATTAATAATGTTTGAGGGAAGGAGCTTGAAGAAACAGTTTATCTGGTAACCTTCACATAACAAATTCAACAATAAGAAAGAAAATGTAAACTCAATTTCCTAAGCATAACCTTACATTAGGAAAGTCCCATGCAGAGCACACAGGTCTCAGGTATGTGACATGCTTGGTTCCCCTCATCAATCCTGGACATTTTGAATACATGTAGAGTGTCTTTTAAAACACTATTCTGTCAAATGACAACCTGTAGTTGGACAAGTCATTGGAAATCCACATAGAGAACTATGGATTGTGTTCTTTGCTAGCACACTGCTCCAAATCCTCAATTTGTTTATTTAGATTTCTTTCCTGGATGTGTTATATATAGATATATTTTTTCCACTACTTGGGATCTAACTCAGAACCTTTGCATGAAAGGCAAGTACTCTACCACTGAACTACATTCCCAGCCCATTTGCTAGAAATTATGACCTTGTCTACACAGAAACACTTTTTTCTTCATTTACTATTTGATTTGTAATCCCCAAAGGCCATGTGTTTAAAAACTATGTTTGTAAAATTCTTTTAGCCTTTGAGATTTCCATTTTTTTTAATTCTCAAAATGAGTAGCTTACATTGACACATTGCAGATTTAGTAGCATAGTTCATACACAAGGCTTGTGAGATGTTAGAATGATAACATTGTACTTATATATTAAGAAAATACATATATGAAAAGAAGAATTCATCCTCTTAAATGGTTATGTGTGCAATTACAGCACTTCAGGCTGCTCAGACAACTCAGCAACTGTTCACTTTGTATGACTCTGAAATTTTTCTTATGAATACGTAGCTAAGAAGTAGGTTTTATATGCAAAACATAAATACCTACATTTAGAATTTCAATACAAATATGTAGGGAGCTTAAGTGTTTGGAGTTCAATTTTTCTGTTCCTTTTCAGAATTGAACCTCTAAAAAAGTTAGACTTCACACATTCACACCTCAATTTCTTCTTATTTGCCCAAATATTATGTAATTTTTTAAAATTCTAAAATTGATTAATTAGTTAATTCTTCTGGAGCTTCTGGGAATCAAACCCAGAGCCTTGTGCATGCTAAGAGCATGTTCTACCACTGAACCACTCACTGTTAAAAAGTTATTTTGTAACAGTTACTTAAAATCTAAATGTTTTAATTATTAACTTTCTGCAGAAATTTGTTTTTAAGTATAATTTTACATAATTTCCCCTGATATGCATAAGTTATTTCATGCTGATTTTATAGCTATCAGATTCAGAATCAGCTAGTTATATTCAAGGATCAAGTAGTGATTTGCTTCTCTGAAACCATGGACCTGTCAGTTGCTAAAGCTCCAAAATTTGCCATGTAATGGGATATTTAAACATAATGAATGAAGTATTATAATAATCAAAGATTCCTAGTGTAGAAATTTTCTCTTCTACATTTTGATCAATGACCACGTTACCTATTCCAGAATATTTCTAGAATATCATTATTTGAAACAGTCCTAATTGGTAGGGTTTTTCTTTGAATTGAGGACTACATTTCTGTGGTCCAAAATTTACCATCCAGTTGAACCCAGAAAAAGCCTAGTGATTTTTAGCCAAGATAATTTATCAAGTACTTAATCATAGTTATTCTTTATAGTTTTCTTTACAGAATGTTTGTGTAAACCCAAATAAATAAAAACAAAGAACACTAAAGACATGTGATTTGTTTAGATTCATGTTATTATATTTCATATCTTGGAAAGAAAAAATGAAACTAAATATTAATATGAGGACAACATTACTGTAAACAAAATACACTTTGAATTTTAAGGTCAAAATTCTTAATTAAAATTTGGGATATATCATACATCTATGTCCAGTATTTTATAATGTAAAAGTCTACAACATAACATTAACAAAATCAAAATATTTCAAAATACTTTCTATTTTAAAATCATCTAGTAACAGGCTTTATTCAGTATAAAATATCTACCATATCATTTTTATCTTTATTGATATAACTTGAGACATGGAACACTGATCCATTGTTTTGCAAAAATGATTTATTTATAAGATTTGAGTGCTTGTTTAGTTTAGTCTAAAAATACCAAAGCTAATCTTAAAGAATATAATAGAGTATTCTATTGGCTTTACTAAGCAAATGGAACAATATATTACCTAGGATGTACTTGTTATTACTGAACAAAGCATAAAGTTAATGAGATGTTCTCCTTAGAGATAAGTATGGCTCTCATAACAGTAATTAATTTAGATTTCAGTCTCCCTGCTTGACAGACTATCACATCTTAATTTGTTTTGATTTTGTGGCTACTTTCTTATGAATTATTCTATGTGACAGGTAATTTTACACAAAAGTATCCCTTGACAGATTAAATAACCTAGAAATGTAATTTCTATGCCTTTCATTTTTAAAAGGTGGGCCCCTTAGATCATTTCTGCGGATGAAGTAACATCAGCAGAAAAATAAATGTTCTTCCTACCCTTCAAAGTTACTTAACTCCATGAGAGTTAAGTTACCAATGTATTATTTATGTTGTTAGCAACCTTGACCTTATACACTGTCTGAACTGATCTACAACTTTGAACCTTCATCTCAAAAGCCTCTAGTGTGATTTCTTTCTGTTTTCCTTAAAAATCCTTTTCTATCCCAACATGTGTTCTTTTTTTTTTTTTTTTAATCTTATTAGCTTTATTTTCACATGTCCTTTTAGGCTGACTGCTAACGCTTGTGGTCTACGCAGTTACGTTTATTTATACCGTGTTTTCACGTTTGTATTCCGCCCATGATTTACATAATTGTTCCTAGCTTGTGTTGCCTTAACGTTAGCAGTCAAGTTGGCAAAAGATATTATCAACAAAGTACTCTGCTAAAAGTAGATGTCCTCAGTCTGGGCCAAATGCTGGCCGTCAGTTACTGTCACACGCAACTTCAGGGTCAGTTCCTGCCCTCTTTTTCTTACGCACAACTGCCATAGACATCAGCATCCATGCAACTGGAACTGAGTGTGAGTGTCCAGGATAGGTTTTGGCATGGAAGTCCCTGACAGCAGGACTTGGCTCGGGATTTGTTTAAATACAGGACCTCACTTTGGACTACAGGAAAGGGAGCATGGAGAAAAGAAAGAGAGTTGTCTGCAAGAACATAATGCTTAAAGCCTGGTATACAAAACAGATAGATATATTAAAAGAGATTTTTAAGATGTGATATTAAAACACATGATGGATATGATTTCTTATGATGAAAAACAACCAATAAAAATAAGATAGGGCAGCAAATTAATGGTTTTGTTCATTTCATAACTTTCTCTCCTGCTTACAAACTGTCCTTGGCTTTATGCTTGATTTATTTTCCTTTCTATTACAGATATAAAGGTGTCTTTCTTCCGATATGAGACTCATCACATAATACCGCTTTTGATCTTGTCCTCTTCCAAATCTTCTCGGCATGGCTCTCTCCATCATTGTACCTTTGTCTTTCTCCACCCCCCCTTGTTTTGCTGTTGGAGTTTTAATAGGATTGTGAGTTCTGAAAACAGAGACTCTCAAAGGAGAGCTTAAGAACAGGTAAGGCAGCCAGTAGGAGCCTCACCTGACTCCTTCCAGAAGCTGGAAGGAGTCGCACAACCAAACCCTGATCCCAGAAGTAGGAGGGTGTGTACTTCCCTCGGAATTCCAACAACAGCTTCATATGCCCACTCTGTCTGTGCTCCCCAATTCAATTTTATTATTATTACTTTTTTCATCTTTTTATTCTCCGGGGCTCTTTCACTATTCTGTGAGCATTTTTTTTTCTTCCCAAAGCTTCTGCTTGCTCTTCCTATGGCTTACTCATAGTTTTCTCTTGCAAGAATGACTCATCTTCCAGCACCCATTCACCCTTTGATCCCATCGCTAACCACAGGATTCCCTGTGCATTCTTAGTTCAGATATTAGAGAGTGAGAATCTCTCTGATGTCATTCATCCCTTCTTAGAGGATTTTGTCCTGGATTTTGGCCTCAGGGGCTACAGGTATCTGTTAAATGCTTGCATTGGTTGCCAATCTTGGTCCAGTCGTGAAGGGACTGGATGAACAGGGTTACAGAACAAAGGCATGGACAGCAAAGGCCATCAAAAGCATCAAATAGCTTCATTTAGTCTGTTCTGCATTTCCAGGCCAGTTTTTGAATGGAAGTTTGTTTTCTCCTCTACGATCAGAGTCACTTATTTCCAACAAAGGTCTCTCTCACCTTGAGATCAAAATAGAGCACACAAACTTCATTAATCAAGATACTATTCTAACACGATATTTTAAAAAAAAATTAAAATTAACACAAAAAATTCCACAGTGAACAAAATGTCAAAATGTATAACTGGTATTTCCTTTTGCCTCATATGTCTTGGCATGGACTAGATCAAGAGAATGTTGTCCTTGTTAGCTACAGTTTTCATTGATTCATTCTTTCTTTTTCTTCTTTTTTCTTACCAACCTATTCTTTCTGGATGTCTGTTTCTCTTGAATCTGTATTGGAATACCTATATTTGGAAACTTAATTCTATGTGGTTCTCAAGGTGAGGGAGACACTGGTTGAGAATGTATAAATTTCATGATCGATGAGAAAGTTAAAAAAAAAAATTATGCTCAAAAACTGACCTGAAAATACTTACTGACCTGATTAAAATTAACTATTTGGTTCATTCCAGGGCCTTCCGTATTGATACTTGTTTTACAACTCCTAATTCTGAGTCGAACTGATTATAACATATAGCTGGGAAAATTCTCTCTGTGTAGACTTGCCAAAATGGGGGGCGGGGGGGGCAGAGGTGGGGAGGTGCAAATAAAAGAGAGACCAATCAAACCACAGGAAAAGCATTAAAAAATTGAAACAGTCATATAAAAATGTATTAGGGAATCAAAATAGGACTGCTAAGAAAACACAAGTTTTCCCCTGTAGTGTTCCTTCCCTCAAGGTATAGACTATCTTTGAGCCCTCTCTATCATTCAGTGATTTAGACTGATTCTTCCTAGTTGAAACCCTTTTTGTTTTTTTGTTTTGTTTTGTTTGTTTGTTTTGTGCCAGAGATTGAACTCAGATTTGCTCAACCACTGAACCATATCTTTCAACTTTAAAAAAAAAAATTAAATTTTGAGACAGGGTCTCCCTAAGTTGTTTATGGCTGGTTTTGAACTGGAAGTCCTTCCTGCCTCAGCCTCCTGAGCCCCTGAGGTTACAAGCATGAATTCCTTTTCAGAAGCTGAACATTCATCTCCTTTACTGCCATTGCTTCCCTCTCCCTCTCTTCAAGGAAGGTGTCATGCAAGGATATGTCTTGGAAAATCTTGGGTTTCTTTTCCATCCTCATGACAATCTCACTTACTCTTAGCCGTTTAGTTTTCATGCTCCAGGAAATGCATCTCCAATCCCGGACTTCTCCATTGCTAGAAGCTTCTATGTCTCCCCTTTATCTCCATCCCACTACTTTTCTCTCCTGCACGTCCACATGACCTCTCCTTAGACTTTTATTTAGGTTATAAAGAATGTGCAATTGGTTCCAGTCTTTTTATTCTGTTGAAAGTTATAACTGTTTTATTTGTTTGAGAAGTTAATTTATATATTATTTTATTTATATTTTTTTATAAGAAAACAGTAAGCTAAATGGATTGTCTGCCCAAGGTCCTAAATCATTATGAATGAAAAGCCTGTGATAGGAACCTCTGCTTTCTAACCGCCCCTCCATCTGTTAGAGGAATAAAAAATCTAAGCATTGTGCCTTGAAGAAAACTAGCCAATACTTAGGGAAATTTCTTTCACAAACCTCAATCTTTCCTTTTTTTTTTTTTGAAATTATTTATTTTTGGAGAATTTAAACTCTCTAATATATACAAATGAGTCAATGAGTTCACTTATTAACTTATTTGATTCAATTGTGTTAGCAATTGTGGACTGCTCTGATTTGAATATGTCTGTTCCTGCCAAAATAACTTATTATGGTTTGGTCACAAATGTAACAGTGCTGAGAGTTGGTGGGAACTTTAAGAGGCCATTTGGGTGATGGGCCCCCATCAGAAAGGAATAGTGTTTATCTCACAGCAGCAGGGTGGTTCCTGTGCAAGTCACTGTTAAAGAACAAAAATCTTAGCCTCTCCTGAGCACTTGCTTCTTCCTTCTCTGTGCAATCTCTCTCTCTCTCCCTCTACCTCTCTCTTTCTTATATATATTCTCTCCATGTGATTCTACCCACCATGAGAGGAGGCTCTCGCAAGAGGCCAGTCATGGCACCATGATGTAGACCTCTAGAACTGTGAGCTAAATGAACCTCTTTCCTTTATCAGGAAAGTACCCAATATCAGGAATTCTGTCATAGCAACACCAACTTGACTGATGATAACTTTGCTTTATTAAAAAATGGAGAGATTCCTTCCTGTTTCCTTTCTACTGCAAATCTCTTGATCTATTTGTAGCTCTCTCTTGTTGGCTGGGTCCTCTTGCCCGAGCAGCTTCCATGTGATCCAATTATCACTCACTTTCTTTAGCTCTCAACTTCAAACCCCCAGTCTCAGTCACCTTTCATCTTCTTTCATCTGCTCTAGTGTCCCGTTATCAACAATCTTATCACAGACCCACTTCAGGCACAGTGCCTGGGTCTAGTCTGTTATCTTCTCGTCATAACAAACCATCTAGAATGCAGTGCACTTTTAATCAAGCCCTTTTATAAACTCTTGTTCAGGCGTAGTTCTCTCAGTTATTGTCCCAGAAGCAACCTAAATTCAAATGTAATTTTATTTTTCAGACACAGGCTGGTGAGATTAAGGACATCAGAGCTGCATTTCTTTCTCTTAGTCCTTTTACCTGGGAATGAAATGAATGACTTGATGTCACAAATGCTTTTGTCCAATACCTATTTTGTTTTTTTTTTTCCCCCAGTATCAGCTTTTAAAACTGAAAAACAAGGACAGCTATCACAGCAACTCTCAAATTATCCATTAACTTCAAAATTGATTTCTTGAATTACTAAACAAAGAAATTATAACAATGAAACGTCCAAACCATTACCCTCTTATGCCCATTTCTTTTTCAATCTTTTTTTCTACCCCTTTTGGCATACACTGCTTGCTCCACCCAAGAACTCTGCTGCCTGGCTTTCCTGTTGTCATGTGGTCTCACACCTTCTAACACCCAATCAAGAAAATGATTTTTCATGTAAATCAAATAATAGAGAAAGATGAATTAGTGCACTCAGTTGGATGATAATTCAGGGACTCAGGTATTATGTTGGCAAAATGGACAAGTTAAAGATGTGATCCCCCTGCTTTCAGCTCTCTTTCGTTGCTGGGGTGTAAGTGGAGTGGTTTTTGCTTTGGGTAAAATAGGACTCTTAAAAGAATTCGTTAGGACCTGGTAAGGCCTGAAGTAGAACTGGATAGGCAGGTCTTGACACCATCCAGCCTTTAAAGAGAACATCGTTGTAATAAGAATGCCTTTTCTAGCTTGTTCATTAGGTAGAGAAGCAAACATAGGAGAGAATACATTCAGTGGTTTTAACCAGGAATAGTGTATATTTGCTAATCTGTTTTTCCAATTTATTTATTTTTTCAACATCCAATAAGTATTTTTCAGTGCATTCTGAGAATCAGAAAATGTATTTAGACACTGGGGCCTGGGTGGGATCTAGAGGACAGTGGTGAAGGAAGGAGTCAAAGATGTTCCCTTAATGAGTTACATTTCAAGGTAACGCAACCATATCATATATTAGATGGAAATAAAGGCTGAAGAGTATAATAAACCAAGAAGGGAGATGTGGACCAGGGAGTTTATAATGTTAGTTAAGATAACCAAGATGGTAATCAACGACAGATGAGCAAAGAACTATAGGACATGAAAGAGTTTCCCATGTAGATTATCTCGAGAAGAGAGGTTCTAGACTAAGCAAAGACCCTGAGGAGAGAGCATGCTTGACATGTTTGAAGAATGCAACTATAGCAACTATAGTGGCGTAGGAAAAAAGGAGAATATAGAGATGAAATCAGAGAAATAATGAGTGGAGTGGTCAAGTCAAGCCTTGCCTTTTACTTTGAATGAATCGGAGAGGAGGATTTTTGAGCAAAGAAGTGAAAGGATTTGACTTACATTCTAACAGGATAATTCTGGTTGCAAAACTGAAAATCATGCCTGGTGGGACCTGAGATAGGACAAGAACTAGCAAATGCATGAGTGTGTGTGTGGGGGGGGTGCAGAAGTGGAGAAAGGGAGACCTATGAGATTCTCTTGCAATAATCCAGGTAGCAGATAGTGGTGGTTTGGACTAGCAGAGTGTCAGTAGAAATTGTAACAGTGGGTGAAACTGAAAGGTTTTTTTTTTGTTTTTTTGAAAAACCTTTTTTTAGTTGTTGATAGACCTTTATTTATTTATTTATTTATATGTGGTGCTGAGAATCGAACCCGGTGCCTCACACATGCCAGGCAAGTGCGCTGCTGCTGAGCCACAATCCCAGCCCCACTGAAAGTTCTTTGAAGCAAAGACTGTAAGAGTTACTGATGAGCAGTTGTGGAGAGTGAGGAAAACAGAGGAGTGAAGGGTGACTCCATGGATTTTGAACCAAGGATTTGGGAAAAGGAATTTCCTGAGATAGAGGAAACTACAAAGAGGACACACTGTTTCTTCTCCTTCTTCTTTTCTTCTTTTAAGTAAAAGTGGTGTTTGGAGGAGAAAGGAGACCTGGAATATGATTTCCTGAAGTCAAGACACACTTTCAAGGAGAAAGCAGAGACCCTGGGTCAAGTTCTGCTGATGGGCAACTAAAGCGAGAGCTGGGAAGTTCCACTGTCTTGTCTATTGGTTTTTATCTCTAGCACTGTTTATGCAAGGGTCAGGAGAACTAATTGGGATCCAAGGGATGAAGACAGTTTGTGCATCTCTTTGTTGCTACCTGGAGGAATATATTCATCTTATCAGGTAAAGCTACCTAAGGATTTCCTTATTCACTGCTACTCCCTGAGGAACCATCCCCATGTTCAGTTCAGGATGGTGCCTTTGTCCTGCAAAGAACTTCCTTTGGGGAGAGGATACATTTCTCAAACCAACTCAGAAGATCCACGGTTGGGGGAGCAGGATCTCTTCCAACCTCTCTCTAACTTCTCAACCAACCAATAGGCCTCTATTGGGACTTAGAAGATGAAAATCTTCTAAAACAAATAAATAAATAAATAGCAGGAGGAATTATGCATTCATGCTTTTTCAAGCTGACATAAAAATAAAGAAAAAAACAGCAGATAACAAGTGACTAGGAAGCAATCACAGGCTGAAAGTCATCTCCTATCAAATCCGGGCTATGAAGACAATGGGGACTGTGTAAAGACCAAGCAGCTGCTGTACCCTTCCCAGGGAGCCAGGCTGGGTGTGGCCCACAGAGCAGGGAAGTGAATTGTGAGCACCATGCTGTGAGGGTTGGAAGGAGGCGGAGGAGAGGATTCATAAAAAAGTAGTGGGCAGGCTGCCAAAAGAGTTCTTTCTCTAGAGATAGCTAGAAAGAGAACATAAATAACAGTGATTCATTCTTTGTGATGCTACAAACTCTGTCCTGCAGACCTTATTTACGTAGGAGAGAAGCCTATGATGACTCCAGTTGTTTGTGAGAACATGGAAAAATGATTGCATTGAGCTCTAATTTGACTCTGGTTACCAGGCCTAAGATCATCCGTTTTATTTTCTCTGGGAAACTTTAAAAAAAAAAAAAATAGCTAAATACGTAGACAACAAGCAGAAACTAATAAGAGATGATGGCAATATCCAGAATTTGGTATTTAAATTTCAGGGAGAAATCAATTTCTAGATCTTTGAAACACATGGTATTTCAAAGCAAAGACTTCTGGGCAAAGAATCTGTCTCTTCTATTCACTTAAATAAATCATACGGAAACTCCATGATAAAGGACACTCTGTTCTCAATATAATAAGCTACAACAATACATTCCACTCACCTCTCTTTCTCTCTCTCTCTCACTTTCCCCCTCCTCCTCTCTCCATATGTCAAAGATAGACGAACATTTTACCAGTTTCCTGTATAAATAAATACAGCATATATTTTCACTTGTTTCAGAGAATTTCCATAAAATTATGTCAGAAATATATCCTTGAGTCTGTACAAGTATGAAATCACGTCATGAAGGCAAGAACACTTTTCTATTGATACTGATTCAAAGCTTTCATGGGGTAACATCCTTAAATGATAGCTTTTCTTCTTCCAAACTAATCAAACAATATTCCTTCTTTGATGTAAATCCTATCTCAAACAAGTACTGGATTTAAGAAGAAATAAGTCACAAATGTGCCCCAAGGTGTTCTCATTAATACACTAGTTTTGGACCAATAGTGACAGACCTTTCCTTCCTTTGGGCAGGGACAGAAACTTGGAATGACACAACAGTAAAAGAAGAAACTCCAACAATTGGAAGAAAAGGTTCTTTTGCAGGAAAGAAGCACAGCAGAACCCAGGATGTATGTCATTCTGATTTTGTCCAGAGTTGGAATATGAATCTATATAGAATGACTTCTGTAGTCTACCCCCTCAACTGCAACCTGATGTCTGAAGTTCCACTTAGATATTATATTAAACATGCACAGATAGTTTTCAAACCTGAAAAAACTGATGGCTTCCTATATTCTTGTTTATCCTTTTATTCTTATAGGACAATTGCTACCAAGATGTATTATCTCCACTGCCTACAAGAGATAGTGCAGGGATTTAATGTTGATTTTAAAAAACTGTAGCCTGGGAATCCATTCCCTTAAGTTTCATCACTTGTCACTTTTTTGTGTTTAACACCTGACCTAGGACTCTCCACACACCTTCCAGAAAAGTTAGCAACTCCAACCAATCCACCTGTCCTGTGTCCATTAGCTCCCTGTCCTCAACACTGTCACTCTGCCTGCACTATGGCTAAAATGTCTGATCCCAAGAGTGAGATATGTTTGCCCCACCTTGGGCAGGATGCTTCCATTTTCTGTTCTGCTAAGTGTTGTTAAGATTAATGTCTCCCTGAAAGGATTTGTGAGGATCAAGATAATTCATGCAAAGGGCTTAAGACAGTGCCGCTGCTCAAGAAATATCACCTTCCATTATTACAGTGAGTATTGATTTCCTGTTACTACTACAATAAATTTCTATAAACTTAGTGGTTTTAAAGCAACACAAATTTGTTATCTTACATTTCTATAGGTGGTAAGTCTGACAAACGTCTCCCTAGGCTAAAAAAGTGAGGTGTTAGCATGGTTGTATTCTCTTCTGGATGTTCTAGGGGAGAATCGGTCTCCTTTTGTGGCTCAGCTTCTAAAGATGGCTTACATTCCTGATTCACAGTGCTTCCTCCATCTTCAAAGGCTTCAGTATGGCACCTCTCTGACCTTCCATCAACTGTTGCATCTTTATCTGACCACAGCTGTTGAAGTTCTCTGTTTTTTTAAGAACTCAAGTAATAACACTGGGCCCAGGAGGATTATCCTAGATAATCTCAAGGTCTATAACTTTAATCACATATGCAAAGTCTCTTTTTCCTTGCATAGTAACATGTTCATAGCGTCCAAGTGAGGAACATGGACTTCTGAGAGGGAGGGTACTCTTCCACATACCACAAGGGAAGCTTTTAGAGATTATAAATCCAAATGAAAAATGTAAATGTATTCCTATTACATGGATGGCCTCCTTTGTTTCTACCTGTTCATTTTTCCATTAACATTACATTCTAGGGGGCCAGACTCTGTGGTAGGTATTTCTGTGCCCTCATGGGACACCTGATGATCCTTTAAGCTGCACAACCATCTTGGTCCAAAAGGTATGGCCAATTATTTTAAACTCCCTTTGATATGGAGCAGATACATACCTTTATAAGATCTAGATATTGTACACTCACTTATTTGTTCAGTTAATCACTCAACAAATATTTACAAAGTGCTTGACATGAAAAAGCCACTCCACAAAAGGAAATCTCAATTCCTGGCCGGTTTCCAAAGCGACAAACTGTGACATCATTCCATCTCAAACAAACCAACTTCTATAAACATCCTAGAAGAGGCTTTATGAAGCCTGCTCTAGAGAAGGTTCTTAACCAAGGACATTTCGGAGGCTCCAGTAGTCTGGGACTTCTTGCCAATTTCATGGAAAATTGGACATGTCTGTTGTGTCTGTATGTTTGGGGATAGGGGAGGGTAGTCCACTGATGTTACCTTTTTCACAAAGGGGTCAAAAGATCTTTGGGGCACCAAAGATCTTGCTATTTAGTTTCTGCATCTGGCATTGAGAGGAATTTCATGGAATAAACTAAATGATGCTGTTGATTATTTGGGCTCACCTCTTGAGTCGCCCACCCAGCGTTCTCTCTGTCTTGATGAATTCTCTTCTGCCCATTCAGATCTTAATGCTGTTACCAAGCACAACTACCTCTGCTGAGCCTTGTGCCATGGGACAAAGGAAAATTAAGAGTTAGACAATGGCAGAACTTGAAGATCAGCTCTGGAGGATCCTTTCTTATTCTGATTCTAAAAAAAATTGTCCTGGTGATAGTTGCATTCCATCAGGTATCTGCATCCAGTTATGCACTATAGCTCATGTGTGAAAAGAAGAATTCCAAGAGCGATGGGATAAGGATTGTATTTAAAGCAAAGACCTGCCTTTCCTACATTAGGCAACTAAAATCAATTGGAGACAGAGATAAATTCTATTAATTAAATAAAGAAGGCTTGTCTTCTATCACCCTCTTTCAAAAAGCTGTATGCTAGGGAGAAAAAAAAATCATTTCTTTGTTTTTTCAGAGAGTATATTTGATTCCTGTAGGTCAAGGTCAGCCAGGTGGGTTGTGCTGTGCTCAAATCAAGGAATGTCTGCAGCCCCAACTCTCCAGACCCACTGCTTTAACTGTTCACTCCACCCTCCTTCCCTCTGATTCTAAGAAAGGCATAGGATACAACATCGATTCTCTTTTCTGAAAATTTCAGTTGTTTTCTACTGAAAGAGATACCACCCATTCCAGGCAGCTCTTTTTCACATACTGCAGAGCAGCAGAGCTCTGACTGGCTTTTACAAGTCATTCCCAGGCTCTGGGACAGCTCACCCTGTGGGTGGCAGGTGGGTGATGTGCCTTATGTAGATACGTAAATTCGTGTCCTCATGCACATGACCCACGGGTGTGATCTAAGCCTATTTATGGCTTTGGTGTGTATTTTTTATTTCTTCAGTTAAAAGAGTTCACTTGTCTCTCCTTCTTTGAATCAAGCTTTCCTTTCTTTCTCATTACAGCATTCTTCATATACCTAATCCCAACTACTTGCATTTCCTGTGCATGACATGATCAGAAACTATGTCATCATCTATTGTTTTTTTTAATATTTTTTTTATTTGTAGTTGGACACAATGCTTTTTTTTATTATTTATTTGTATGTGGTGCTGAGGATCGAACCCAGCACCTTGCACGTGCTAGACGAGCACTCTGCCACTAAGCCCCAGCCCCAGCTCCCATCTATTGGTTTTATGTCTTATAATCCATCTTATTTTGCTGGGCTGATAATATCCGGAACAGATAGAATACAGAAAGCAGGGAGACTTGAGGGATCATCAGGTGTCAAACTAGAGCTTAGTTTCTGAGTAACCCAGTTGAAGAGGATGAACAGAATCAATTTGTAGACTGTCTGTGATTTTTACAGCATTTGGGTATTATAAATATAAAAGTGCAGGCTTTTACCCTGCATTGTTTTTATTCAGAATTCAGTTTCCCTGATTTTTTTTTAAAATATAGGACTCTAAATCCACGTGATCTCTTCTTTCTGCCCATTTCTGACTCTAGGTTCACATGATCACACATGTTACTTTCATTTTAATCCACTTGGAAATGTTTCAGAACACTGAGAAAGAGAAAATACTAATTCAGGAGTTTACTTCATAATATCTCATTTTGATATCCATAGAAAATGGTCCTATGGAAATGACCAAGTAAGTGCACACCAGGTCATGGTCTGTTCAAATTCTGTTTTCTCATTAGGGACCTTCTCAGGACAGAGCCCTGGAAAAGGATTGTACTTGAGTGAGTTTCAAACATCACAACATCTGCAAAGAGCCAGAGAGACTTGAGAAAACTACTGCAAAACAAGGATGCAATTATCTCAAATTAAAAGCAGTAACATGATTAACTTGGTGTCTTGCTTACCACAGCCGCAGGACATATTGGAAAGTTCCTGATGATTCATTAGTGTTCACATGTTCCATCCAAGTGACAAAAAAGTTAGAAAGAAAACGTTATAGCCCCATATTTTAGAGCATTTTTATTCTACATTGTTCAATTCCCGATTTGAGATAATATAAGGAAAAATAGTCTCAATGGAAACTGAATACACTGGCAAATGAGAGATTATCAAAAGAGAGAAAACGGGAATTTTTTAGAGGCACTGGTGGGGAGGATTGTGCAACTTCCCACTATGCAAACTTTTGTCATTGTAAATTCTGATACCTTTTAAGGAGAAAACACCATCAGCCTGCAACTTGAGAGCTTTTATGAGAACCAGGAGAGGGCTTTTCCTTCACTCACATCTGTCTTCATTTGCTACAAGTATGCTGCTGATTTCACGCTGCTTAGCAAAGTCTAAAAAGTAGAAGATGAATTACTTAAATCAAGCAAATGCAAGTGTCCTTGGGCCATAGTAAATTTTAAAAAGCACATGAAAAGAGGCTTACTTTGAATTCTATGCTTTCTATTATATGTGTCCATTGTTCTCAAGAAAAGGTGCCAATATATGAAAGTTCATGATTTTAAATAAAGGTGAGACAAAGGATCATGTTTCAAGTGACATTTTTAAACAATTTCATCACATTTACATTTCTACATAGTTGAATAAGTACTTTAAAAAGTGTGTGTATTTTATTTCTTCTTCTTCTTCTTCTTCTTCTTCTTCTTCTTCTTCTTCTTCTTCTTCTCCTTCTCCTTCTCCTTCTCCTCCTCCTCCTCCTCCTCCTCCTCCTCCTCCTCCTCCTCCTTCTTCTTCTTCTTTTCTTTTCTTTTTTCCAGCTATTTCCATACTCAGGCATTTAATATTATGAAATCATAGAAATTTGGTCTTAGGATATTTTGCCAAGATCTCAAACACATTTTTGATAACACCTTTTTCACTATTTTCAGATAATCTACATTGTAGAATTTGCCATTTTATTTTTTTGTTCATCACTATCAACCAAATTTTCTCAGCTTGAAGTAACAGTATTTCAACAGGAATCATTTTAATACAGGATGCATGGCAGGTTGAAAGTCATAACCACATAGGGTATACATATAGACTTTATTCTCTTGGGTACTCTCCCTCCCCCCAAAAAAAATTAAACCATATTTAACATGTTAGCCATTAGAAAGAAAAATGAAAACTTGAATAAATGACCAATCAGCCAGATCTTGGGAACAATGATGACTCAATCAGAGGTGTCTAGGGATTGAAGGCATGTTTTTGAGGGAAACTCTGTTGTGTGGGGGAAGTAGTTCTTAACTATGAAGAAAGAGAATATAATTTTTTGTAGAAATGAAATGTCATGAAACATAATTGGCAGTATGAGTCTTGATCAGGTCTGAGTTACACGTATTTTATTTCATTTTACTTTACTGTTTATGTGTGTGTGTGTGTGTGTGTGTGTGTATTTATTTTGTGCTACTCTGAATGGAGCCCAGAGATGCTCTACCGCTGAGCTACATCCCCAGTTCTGTTTCTTTTTCTTTTTACTTTTTTTTTTTTTAATTTTGAGACAGCTTTCTCTAAATTGCTTAGCTGTCCTCTAACATTCAATCCTCCTGCCTTAGCCTCCAAAATTGCCAGGATTACAGGTGTGGGACACCATGCCCAGTGATTGGAATGTTTTAATTCCATTAACATTTTTATGTATGTTTGAACCAAATATATAGAACTGAAGAAAATCTTGTATAGTTTTCAATTTGGCCTAGAACCTCTTTAATTCTGGCATGTAAGAAATATCTTAGAATATTTGTATAAGTCAGTGACCTTATTAAGCATCATACTGGTAAGAAGTCCATCCTGATGTCCAACTGCCTTGCTTTCCTACACACATCCCTGCTAGTCTCCTCACCCTTGTCTTCTTACTTTGTCTTCTAGGTATAACATAGCCTATTCCTTGGATGCTTTGTGAATTGGTGGGAATTTTTTGTTTTCTTCTAGAACCAGTGAACCCTTCTTAATCCAAGAGGATGCAGTCGGGGCTTGGAGCAGCAGAAAGTACTGGGCACCAGCCTTTGTCCATCTGTGAATGGATTTTAGAGGTTGCTTTTATAGTAACACACAGCTATCCTTCCAGTTTTCTTTTCCTGTATTGCCTTATTTTACTGTTTCACACTTTTCCACCAATGTCTTCCCCAACTGTAGCAAAGAATTTCTCATAAGAAACGAGCCAACATAAGTGCAAAAGAGAATAATAATTTTTGGAGGGGTGTATTTTGATCAAATATTATTTTTTTCCTCTGTAAATATAATGTCTGATATTTTGTCCTCCCAAGTTTTCATTTATAAAAAATAGCATCAATTGCACTTTTTTCTTACTAACCACAGACAGGATTTATTTAGTGTTTCAGTTGCTGAGCATTTAATCCTCACATAGCCTTAGGAGATAAATATTGTTACTGTCTTACTTCACAGATGAGGAAACTGGGGCTTACACCAGTTAAATCTTGCTTGAGGTAGCACAGTTAGCAAGAAATGGAGTTCAGAATCAAACCAAGTTATTAAACAGCTGAATCTCTGCTATTAACTGCTACCATTTGGCAATGACTTTCCCAAGATAATGGAGTGTTCAATAGCTTATAATTCATATCAGGCTCTCATTGCAAGAGTTTCCTTCCAAGTTCCTGAATTTGAGGCTTTATCATTATTTACTGCACAATTAATGATTTAGTTCCATTTAATCCAAAATGATCAAATCAGTAGTAATTCTGTGGGCCTTTGATGCTACCCAAAGCTCTCTTTAAAGACCTTTGGTTGGGAAATTGTGCTGTGAATCTCTTGGATTCCTTCCCTGTTTGTAGGGAGCTAACCTTTTGTGAAACACACTGAAGATTTATAGTTATATTAGCAAATTACTTCCCAGAGTTCTAAAATATGATGGTTTGAAATAATCAGTGTGTTCAGTCATGGCCCATCTGCTTCATTCGACTCTGATCCCTGGTTGAATATCAGACAAGAAGGGAGATCTTAATAAATAAGTGCCAAATAAAAGAGCTGACTCAGACGCACTCAGCAAAACACTTTTGGTGTGCATCTGAGTGGTTATGTCACTAGCAAACCGAAGCTCTGGGAAGAAATAAAATAAGGTATTATCAAATGAACATCTAAGCATTTGCTGTACAGCTGTGCATACCGTTCATGATCATTTGAAGGACGAACTCACTTCCTATTCCACTCCATCTTAATTGCTTTTGGTCTATTGACTTGACCCACCTTTTTCAGTTGGCCAAGGCAATATAATTAATGTCTAAAACCCCTCCTCAAAAGCAACAGTGATATTCAAAATATTTGTTAATCAATACAGGATGTTCCTCAACCAGTCAGAATGGGTGCTGGTGTTAACAACGTGTGTAGCTGTTCTGAGGCTTACTCACTAAAAATCAGCTCTTCCCGCAAGTCCTGCAATCTCAAAACTTCCTAGAGATCCGGGGGCTTCTAAATGGCTCTTCTCGCTTTCTATTCAAAGATTTAGCCCCTAAACACATTTTCTTAATCACCATTTTAGAAAAAAATTCCTGGGAAATTTGTCAGAATCTGTGTAATCATCACTAATTTAGCAATTCTCAAAGGTAACCCAGAGTTCATCCAGCTGCAGTTTATTCCATTGATCACAATAATCCACCCCACCCAGAACTTTCCTCATGAAAGGAATCTTCTTGGAGCGGACATCTGGATTGTATTATCCCAATCAGAGTGCATGGAGCATACTAGGTGCAGACACTGTTTCCACTGAAGAGAAAGGCCAGTTCTTGGATGGGCTTTCACCTTTCCTTCCACTTCTGCCTTTCTTTCTTTCTTTTGTCTCCAATGAATGGGTATTTGATGTTTTTACTGACACTAAAAAAAAAAAAATAAGATTCCAATAAATTTTAGTTTCTCTGAATAAAGCACATGTCTGAAACCTGCCATCCCCATTTATACACATTAGGGAGAGAGGGTGGCTTAATTTGAAAAGGAAAACCTTCCCTTTTGCAGATAATCCTGGAGTTGGGAAAACCTTTGGCTCAAGCTTAGAGGTACCAGTGGCCCCAAATGTATCTTAATGCTTATACTCTGTGCTTGATTTCTAGGAATCTTTACACACATATCTACATACTTTCATCTGTTCAATTTGAGTAAAAAACTTTGATTATCAACAAAGTATAATGAAAGTGCAAAAAAAATAGGGGAAACAGGAGCCAACAACTGGGGTATTAAAATGTTTCTTTCACAGTGTTTCTAATTGAAAACTAAGCATTTTGGATTCTCTACTTGTTTATAACTCAGGTAAGGAATGAAAACTAACACTTACTAGGTATCAAATCAGTTAATAGTTAAAATATTTTTATCCTCGTATCCATTTCCCTGTAATAAAAATGAAAAGAAATGAAAGATAATAAAAACCTAAATATGGTATTCAGTTCTTTGAAATTAGTACTTTCCCTTTAGGGAACCCTGGGTAATTAATGAACATTTGATCTTTGCTGCGTACCAACAGGATGAATCAATAAATGTTGGGGACTGTTTTCTGTCATTCTGTCACTATTTGAAAAAGAGGAAGTCTAAAATTCTTATCACCTAAGAAACAAGGTCATAGCATATTTAGAATAGAATACTAAGTTCCGAACATCAATTGAGAATCCAATATGTTGCAAATAAACTGAACACAAACAAATGGTGGCTTAAATAAGTAAAGCATTTTTCTCATATGCCAAACAAAAAGTCTAGAAACTGGCAGTCCAGGGTTCTTGCAGAGGTTAAGGATACTGTTGAGGAACACGTTTCCTTCACCTGCCTAGACCGCCTTTGATCTCATGGTCACACAACGACGGTGACAGTTCCAGCCATGGCATTCTTATTCCAGACAGAAAGAATTGGACAAACTTAAGGGGCCAAAGCTCTGCTCCAGGAGGCTTTGCCATTCTCCTTGGAAAAGAATTCTGTGGGTGTCTTTGACCAAAACCATTTTACGTCTCACCTGCCCCCACCCAACAGCAAATGAGAATGAGAATTTTATTTTAAAATGTTGTGAAGAGGAATGAAGGGTGTTGGGACAGGGGTTAAAGATGAGCTGACTCACAATATTTGCCACATATGTTTCTGACCAACAAATAGTCAGCTCTTTATGGATATAACATGTGTTTCCTCAGACCACACAGCTTTGGGGGCAAAATATATGAGTCACCGTAAGTCTTCCTCAGGGTTTCTCTGACTCCTTCTCCACAAACTCTTCCAGACCTACAGGAACCTTTACTGTCCCTCCTAAATAGTTCTGTAATTCCCAGAGGGTGTCTTCTGAGTATTCATAATTGTAGCTCTGAAGTGTATCCCCTGTGTCTGTTTCATCTTTTCTTGCCCTGACTTCACAATCAGAGGTCAATGATGTTGACACATTGAAAAGCGCCACAAGCTGCTAACACCGTTGCTGATTGCTGCTGCCATTGGTGAGATTTTGGCCTGTAAAGGAGCCACTCTGCAGAAACTGTTCCACAGCCCCCACAAACCACCATCCAGCTAAGAGCCATTTATCTGTTTTCCTTGCCCAAGGCCATGTGGTGAAGACATGCCGCAGATGAACTCACCTTTTGAGTTCCATGGGGTCGTGTCTTCCTCCTTTGGGCTCCCTATTCCTTGCAAAGTTTGGGTTGGAAAAGTTGTTTCCACTTCAACTTATGCAAAAAAATAAAATTACATAAGGTTTGGCAATGGGACGGTACATGGATCCTGCCATGATCAAATTGACCTTTCCTTCAGTTCATGGGACGTTTTTCTTGGACCAAAATTATATGCTTTGAATTTTCTTCATGGACATCATTTTTTTTTTCCTTAGGAAGCTCTCATAAGCCTCAGGCATGCTTTGCAGGGATGGCTTGGCACAATCTCACTTATCCAAACCAAGGGGTACATTCAGTTGAGGATGACAAACTGTCACTATTAGAGCAAAGGTGATAAATGCTAAGTGCAGTAGATCTGTCTTCATCTGAACTCCATCCATAGCCCTTCTCACCTAGCCATATTTTGGGTTGTCAAAATTCAAACTGGTTTCACTATCCAAACTCTAGGCTTCACACCTGTTTACATTTAATTTTGCATACCAACTCTTACTTTTTACATCATATATGTGTGTGTCTACATAGATGGGTATATACATATGTATATGTGTGTAAATATACACACGCATATATGTGTGTATATATATGTACATATAAATATATACAATATTTTTGAAATTATGAACCCAAGAGGTCATATTATACTCACTTACCCAGAAAATCAGTATTATTACTTTGGACTTATTTATGCTGCTCAACATAGAGAAGAAATTTGGTGGGTTCTTAGTTGGATCATCTTGGTCTTTAATAACACACTCCAGTCCTCACCAGGAAGGTATTTGCAACGCTATTTTTCTTTCTACCACTAAACCTGGATTTGAAGTCTCGGGCAAAATTTCAACTTGGGGTGGGGAAAAGTCTGGTGTTGAAACAAAGCTAGAAGCCCAGAGACAGTAAAAGGAGGGAAAAGTAGCCAGAGTAACATTGTTCATCAGGCCACCTACAGCGTGACTATAAACTAGCTGGTTGTGATCATTGTTGAATAATGACTGCCTCACAGCCATCGTTAAATCCAGATAAGAGGATCTAAATTAAAGTTACAAATATGCACAGTAGAAATCTGAATACGATTTCAACAGTGACAGTTATGATCACAATATTCAGAAAGTGCCCCACCTCCGTGTGTGAATCGGATTTCAGCTTTCCTGGAATAAGGGACATTATATAAGGAGAACTTATGCCTGGAATAAAAACAAATGACAAAATAAGGACTATTAATACTTAAAAGACTATAAATACTCTTGAAAAAACTAAATGTTTCATTTCTGCTTGCAATCACCTCCAGAAAAATCAGAGAATATATGGGAACTAGTAAACCAGGACACTATTGCATTTATGAGGACATGGGGCTTGTGACAACATCTTTTAAATAGCTCTTGTAGTATCAGCAGATCCTTGACACACTAAGTGCAAGGCAAGCACTCTAGTCCTTACCATTTGACTTCAGTGTGGTGTTGTTGAGACCCGTAAGAAATCAAGTTTCCAAGCTTGGGTTGGAGACCCTACTAGGCCAATGGCCACACCTTTTTTTCCTCTTCCACCTGAGCTAAATTATTTCTTCTCAGAAATAACCTTTCCTGTTTTGGCAAGTAACTTTCTGTGATGCTAAAAGGAACTGGAACTTTAGAATAGCTAATTCACCTCAGATGGTTTATGCTATTCATTTCCAGAAACAAGTTTAATATTTTTTATCCACTCTTGACTATTGGGTCCAATCCTTATTAATAAAATGTGCGCCACTGGAAGGGAAAGACACCTTTGTTGCTTAATCTGTGAGCAGTTGTTTATATTAGGCCCGCATAAATGTCATGAAGAACGGGGAAAAAGTATAATTCATGAGAAAAATTCATTTTTATGCTTACTTGCCTATTGCCAAATTAAGTATTATGGTTGGAAATGCAGGGTGGAGGCCCACTTTGGAAAAAAAGAAACGAATCAGATTATCTGAGTTTGCTTTCATCATCAAAGGGTATTTAAGGCTTTGGATGGACCCTCAATTCCTAACTTGCTACTAGAGAATGCTCTCACTTTGCACAAATAGTGCAGAATTCTAATAAAGCGTTCTTGGAATTCCTTCTCTTGACTATAAAGTTCTTTAGCATTTTTTTTTCAACATTCAATTTTGAGGTGGTCAAAAGAGGATGGAAAAACACACCATCTACGTTAGAAACTAAGTTTTCCTGAATGTACCTAAATGACGGCCTCTTGATGAATTTGCTTTTCTGTTCCAAATATATTTATGAAAGATTCATTAACTTCCAGATTTTAAAACAGAGAGGAAAATTATAATCGTTTATTTCTTAAGAGATTTTTAAAAAGTGTCTGAAATTGATTTATCATTGGCTTTGTTATAAGGCTAGTGTTTCAGTCACAGCCATTTAAGTTCTGATCCTAGTTTCTTACAATCCTGATGGAAATTCCTACTTAGTTCTAAAGCCCAAAGGCGGAGAAGGGGGAAGTAAAAAGAAAATTGACTTTGTATTCATAATTTTTTTTCCAATGGGTGTATCAGATACTAAATTTGTTTGTTTGTTTAATTTGGAAAACAAACTTACTTGAAACACATTCATTTTCTAACTGAAGTGGAAAATAACAAAATAGAAGTCATTAGCATTTCTTTACTTGAAGCAGGCTTTCCCTGATGTTTCAGCATCCAAGGCGCTGAAGGTTATTTGTCACACCAAGCCGGTGAGTAATAAGCACACCAGACTTCATTTCTGTGCATGCAACCTATGGTGACAAAATGTGAGCGAGGCCAAAAAGAAATACTTACTAGATTTAGTAAACTTTGTGTTTAAGTTGCTAGCCCCCAAGAGTCGTGTTCTGCTCAGAACGTCATATGGAATTTTCTATGGCAAATATTCAGGATAAACACTACTTTTCACATGCGTTTTTCCCAGATATTTGTAGACTACTGCTCCCTTTACAAGCTCTTTAAAGGATAAAATGCAGTGGTGTCAGGCTGGGGTTGTGGCTCAGCGGTAGAGCGCTCACCTAGCATGTGTGAGGCCTTGGGTTCCATCCTCAGCACCACATAAAAATAAATAAATAAAGGTATTGTGTCCAACTATAGCATATTATATATATATATATTTTAAATGCAGTGGTGTCAAATTCATCATTGCTCTTTCATGTTGTAGATTTTATTCATTTCCACTTACTTTATGTCTAAGGTCAGAGCCATCCCCACTGACACTCCCTGACTACCTGCCAAAAGTACAAACTCAAACCATTGCAAGATCCTGAAATGTGTGCTGCAAACATCTGGCTGATGCTGGCTCTTCTTCCCAGTTGTGCTTGTCACTCACCATTCACATAAATTCTGAGCCAGTTTAGGTGACATGTTTACTTAGAACTCTTGTGACATGTGTGTGTGTGTGTGGGGGGGTGATTTTTGCCTGAGTTCCTCACCACAATCCTGTATAAGAGAAATAAATTTTTGTACCTGAAGTAAAGGTACTGATCATAAATTGGTTGGGCTCATTTAAAAAGAGAAAGAAATAAAAAGAAAAAAAAAGAAATTTAAAATTGCTGTGCCTCTGTTTTTCTATTCAACACGATAGTACCTGCTTTAATTAAAATCGTGAGAATAAAAGTAATTTTTTTTTAAAAAAGGAAATATGTGAAGAAAAATAATAATAACAACACATTAAGCAAGTTCACGCATGGCTTACAAAATTGTATCTGATTTGCTTGGCAACTGAATGTGATCATGTTTTTACCACCAGAACTCTCATTGTCATGGGTAATGTAATCCAAATATTTTAGTTCCCAGTGAGAGTCAGGAATAAATAAGACAAGCTCCGCATGCTAATTCCGGCCTTGGGGCCTGAATATAAGAGATTTTTGAATGAGGAAATCGGATTTGGTGTCAAGCTTAATAAAATGAAGAGATGTTTGTTGATGGGCAAAAGGAAGAGATGGGTTGAAAATATGTTGTGTTCCCTGCTGGGAGAGTAGTTTGACTTTGGACAAAATAATATTCACAGTTTCTCTTTGGATTCATTATTGCTCCTGGACTCTGTCTGATTTGAACCTCATAGGGGTCATCTGTGCCTCTGTCATCTCTAATTCTCTCCACTTCAATGAATCATACTTCACACTGCCAGGATGACCACCCAGAAAGTCCTGTTTACGTAGGACTTGGCTTCTGCAGAAGAGTTCATCTGAAGTCCTGAATGTCTGAGTTGGGAGCCTACAATGGTCTCACGATTGTTTCTGTGCATAGAGGGAAATAGAGTCATCTATAAGGCCCAGTAATAATCTGAGAGTTAGTCTGTTGGAATTCTCGTTTTATAATTGCATATATGGGACTTTGTTATAGATTACCACTTTTATTTAAAATAACGTGTACCTAAGGAAAGTCAGTCTACATAAGAATAAGGAAGTTGAGATTATGAGGATTCATCTAGCAAGTTATACCTTGTTAACCTGTTGCTTTTTCTCCTTCTGTATGATTTTATGATGTTATAATTTTAACCACTAAAATATTAGAAAATCAAGATAGGCTTTCTTGATTAAATCAATAATAATGTATTTTTTTAGGCCTGGGGAAGATTAGGGAAGATTTTATAATGGGTAGAAGAGATTATCGAATACCCATTTGATGATACACAAGAGTCATTGAAGTGATCCTACAGAGGTGATTACCTTCATCTTTTAAAAGGCTTTCTATCTCTGTAGAACTAAAAATCAACTGACAGAAAATTGATAGAAATGGAAACGTTGCTTGTCCATAAAAATTCAAATTGTGTTCCTTTACCCTGTGGATATATTTATGAATTCATTTCAGAATTGTTGCCATAAATATATAGTCCTCTGTATGGGGGTCATGATTTCTCCCTTTTTAAAAATATATCCTTTAGCAAGATATATACAGCAAGCTCATCAATAGCTTTCTGCAGCAGCTAGTAAGTTATTTGAACAGTTGTTTGATAGGCTTAGGATGAGGATCAAGATAAATATCAGGGAGCTAGAGATAAAAGGAGAATAACTTGACAACATCAGGCATGTTTATCAGGAGGCCACCTTCATGGGCAGAGATAATGAAGCATCTAGAATCAATATTTGGAATATTTAGGGCCCCAAGGGAGTGGGATGGAGTAGTAGTAGACACTAATAAATTAATAAGGTACCCAAAGTAAACTCAATTTCATAATATTGCTTTTATCAGAACCCACATATTTTAGCAGGATATTCATTTATACCAAAATAAACAAAATTTTAAAATTTATTGAAATGAAATAGTTTAAATTTATTTAAATTAAATAGTTGTATTTCTCCTGTACAATTTTTGGGATCACAGATTGCATTTTCCCAAAACACCTGAAAAATATCTCTTGTTTCACACATCCTATGTACAATGTGATGTCTACATTCATTCTACATAAAAATGAATGGGGAAGGGGTGGGGAAGTCTATCTCCCCTCTTGCTCTTTGAATCTGGGTAAAGTGATGCTATATTACCACACGACTAGGTCACTAATGACATTTTCTTGGGACCATTGCTGTGAAAACACAATTCCCATGTAGTGAGGAGCCCCACACACAGTTGGAAGAGGCTTACTTGGAGGATCTCACATGAAAAGAAGAGCAAGCCACAACCTCAGAAGAGCTTGAAGCTGAGAGCCACCACCAGATTCCCAGTCATATGGGTCAACCATTTCTGAAAGTGACTTCTTGGGTCCTAAGTTCAAATGTTTGTTCCAGGTGATACCTCATGGAGCAGAGACAGAAGCTTGTCTTACCAAGTCATGTGCAAATTGTGTTCTCCAGCTAAATAAGCAACTGTTGCTTTCAGGAGGTATGTTTTCAAGTGGTTTGCTTGTAGCAATAGATAATCCATGTCTCCTTATATTGGGTGTTGCATTTCAAATATTTCTAATGAATTAAACCTTTTCTAATTAAGAAGTGTTAGGAAATGACTATATATGGAGAGATTTAGGAAACCCTGTGTGCTTTTTGGGTTCATTTGGAGCTCAGTAAATGTGTTTTGCCTATAGTTATATGGTCATTTCAAGAACAAATTCAGGTGAATTGTTTCCAATAACCACTGTTATTCATGAATAAAGATTTAGTGGAAAATTCTGTGTGTGTGGGTGTGTATCCTCTGAGAGCGTATGCTACTTACTGCAATGTGTATTTTGGCTCATTTGCTTCTTACTGGCTCAGGATACAGACACTATCATTGTTTTGAGACCCTCAAGTTCTTATTTAACAGATCTTTCTACATCTACTATCAGTTCCAGTTATAAATTTTGTTTGTTTAAATCCAGTACTTCTATGCCAAACTCCGATAATTCCTTATTTTCTTCAGACCTTCCATCCCCATTTCAGGCTGCCTACAAAAGAGGTCAATTTCTTAATCAAGGTAAAATATGCAGAACACAAAATACACCATTATAACCATATTAAGTGTATATTTCAGCAGCATTAAATATATTCACATTATTGTGTATAGAACTTCATCATCATCATCTCATATAAGTAAAATCAGATAACATTTAACCATTTGTGTCTCTCTATTGCACTTAGTATAATGTCTGCAAGTTTCACTTATGTTTTGCATGTATAAGAATTTCATTCTTTCTTGCTGAATAATATCACACTTGTTTATCTGTTCATTCATTAGTGGACATTCAGATTATATCCATCTATTTTGAATAATGATGCTATGAACCTTGGTGTATGAATATCAGATTGACTCTGAGCTGTCAATTATTTCTGGTACATACCCAGTTGTGAAATTCCTGGTCCTTATAATAATTCTAAGGTTAAATTTTTGAGGAACCACACCATACTTGAAAAGGGGTACTTTAAAGGGGGAGCAGCCTATATTGATGAGTATATTATTTGGTGCCATAAAAATTATGTAATTTATCTTTTTTACTAAGGGTGGCATTTCATCCATATTATCTTACTGGGTCATTTAAACTAGGTCAAGCCACCACTACCTACATTAGATTTGATGAGCATTTTGTCACTTGTTTCCATGTCTAATTAGCTTGTTTCTGATCATGCTTTGAAATTTTTCCATTAGAAAAAAGAAGACAAGAATAAACTGCTTAACAAAACACATCTTCTGTTTTCCACAAAGATTTGTTTGCTGCCTTCACATACCATAGTATTATCTCTAACAAACTAGTTCATTGTGTGTGTGGTGTGTGTGTGTCTGTACAGATATACTTAAGGATTTGCCCACATGACTGTGGAGGCTGGCAAGTCCAAAATCTTCAGGGTTGGCCATTGGGTTGAAGACACAGGCAAGAGAAAACTTTGCAATCCAAGTCCACAGGTGGTCTGCTAGCCAAACTCACACTTCTGCAGAGAGACAGGTCTTTTCCTTATGAACTTCAACTGATTGGATGAAGCTCATAAACATGATGGGAGGTAACATGCTTTACTGTTAGTCTACTTACTTAAATGTTAATTTCATCTAATAATGCTTTCACAGCAGTATCTGAGGGTTTGACTAAATATTTTGATACTGTTGCGCAGTCAAGTTAACCATCACAACAATGCATTTCCTTTAAAAAAAAACCACAGCTTTATACACAGCTTAAATTCTGCAACTTATTTGGTTCCTCATTTTCTATACTTCATTTATCTAGTTCATTAACATGGCTTCATATTACTTAAGTTATTTGCATGTACTTCCAAATATTTTTCAGTAGAATTTTTTTTTTCACTTTGAAGAATTTTATTGAGGCTTCCAAGAAAATTGTGAAACTGGGCATAAATCCCTGAACATCAAATTCTATTTTCCTTAAACCTTGGACATATTATTTATTTATTTAACATTCTGACAACACCATCTCTGTAAGCACTCAGAAAAGTCAGTGTTCAGCAAATGCAGATCCAATGCTCCCTCACATTGCCTCTGGAGCCTTAACTAAATGTGGACCTCCTTCTTGGTATCAGCTACAGACCTCTCCTTTTCTTTCAGGGTTCTGTGAAATCCTCAAGTCTTTACGGTTGCCACCATTTTATTCCAAATCCAATATGGCTTAATTGGCCATTTTTGAAATGTTTCTCTTATGACCTCCTTAAAAGAATCCTCTGTCCTAAGCTCATCTGTACCTCTAAGACCTTGCTGCAGTTTCTGCTGTACCTCTAGGAATGCCATTCTCAGCCTATCCCAGTCCCACCCGCTGGGTAGAACATAGTTCAAATTCCCTTCCCTCCACAAGGCTTTCTCAGGCTGCATGACTCACTGCTGCCCATTTTGTCTGTAATCCTCAATGTTGGTAGCAAAGCGTGTGCTATAATCTGATGTTTGGAGGTCTCATCTGGGAAGTAGGCATCCCAAAAGGAGAACATAAAAGCAGAGACATTTACACTTTTATCTGTCTCCCCTTTCCCACAGAAGTAAACCAAAAGATCTAAGTTCAGAGATAAATCAGTGAGTCTTTTTAAAAGAATGAATTGATAAAAACATAAGAGGATCTTGTTCAGTGTAGCTCAATCCTGTATGTTGTCAGAATTTACTGCTGGTTTGTTATCAATGGGTGCATGTAATTAACTGTTTCGGACTTTGTTTATGCATGACTTTAAAAACAACAGTTTCTCATTTTGAATTACTAGCATCTTAATGATTATGCCCAAACCTAATCTTTTGTGCATTTTTTTTTCCTGCTTGAATTCAGAACTATTTCATTGGAGCACAGTGTTTACCAAACTGAAGGGTCCCACATATTCTTGGAAAATCTCCTAACAGATTTATCTATAAATGATACCTTGGGGACAATCTTTACAAACTCAGTCTGCTTTTCCTCATGCAGTGCAAATAAATAAAGCCATAAATTAAAGTACATGGAAAAACATGTGAGGTAAAACATTTCTGCAGCTAACTCACATACAGCTGTTTAAATCTGTGCAGAACACTAGGTTTTATTCACAGTCCTATTATTAATTTTTATAGGATTAGCCATTTCTTCCTTTAGCCATTCCTTCTTTTCTAGTTGGTTTCATATTTCTGGCCGTTACAGTGTTTTTCATGTTGTTTGGGACCAAGACAGTGATATAATACTTCAACACTGCTTTCATGTCCCCGTATGTCAAACAATGTATAAATGTCAAGTATTTTTAGTCTCTGCATCACGGCTGTTACTGGATTCCTGATTCCCAGTGTGTACACTGTCCCTAGAGTACAAAATATCAGTGAGTCATTTCATTTGGGAATAAAAGAGCTTTCCATCCAAATGCTGTTATCATTCAAATTGTGTGTTAAGAATCTCTAAGTATTTATAGCCACAATAACTGGCTTTTCAAATTTTATACGTAATCAATTTCGTTGTTTAGTGTTTAATCTTAAAAATTCTACTAAAAAGTTAACAAATATTTAAGAGGTAAATAGTTACGTTTTTCAAGTTATTAAAAGCCCTGTGTTTTCTAGGGGACAATTTGTTACTACTTGATAAAAAACACAGCAAGCAGTGATGGAACATTTCCCACTTAGCTCCACTAGAGGTCTCAGTTTTGTGTGTGTGTGTGTGTGTGTGTGTGTGTGTGTGTGTGTATGTGTGTGTGTATTTTTATTTTTTTCCCAGAGAAAACTAACATACTGTTATCGTGATGATCTGATAGCACAATATTGCCAAAAAGTATAGTTATCATAGGAATAACAGAAATTTTCTAATCCAGTATAAGTAAAAACAAATTCTAATACTTTTCCAAATGTTTAAACTTTTGTTGTACATTTCCTGTTACAATGTCATAATAGTCTTTATATACATAGAGATAATGTTTTCTTCAGGTGGAAAAAAAATAACAAAAAAAATCATAAATGTAAAATACATTTTGGGTTATTTCTAGTGAATTGTTTTTTAAAAAACTCCCTAAATGCTTAATCTCCCTTATGACTATGACTTCATATTTTTATAAGCCTTGATTTTCCATCATGCAATGTATTAATCAAAAGTGTGTACTGCTGATTTTCTAATTTATTCTGAAATGTGAACCACTGAAAGAAAGAAGGTGGGATTTTTGTTTGAAGAACTTGGACCGTAGTTCGGGACCCTGGTTCTAGGCTAGTCATCATCACCATCAAAACTGTCTTACTTAATTTTAACAAAATCAAAATTCTCCAAGAGCATCCTCATGTAGTTGGGGATTAGTTACGTTTAATAATTGAAAAGGATATGTATTTATTAGAAAAACACTTTATCCTTTACAATGGAGTGCTGCTTGCCACTATTGCAGTATCCTCTAACATGTGGAAAACTCCACCTGTGTAAATTTTTTTTTTCCTGAAGGCCAATTGAACTTAGATCAGTTTTTACTACTAAGAAACTTTCTGAAGTAGCTGAGTTGTATCCATAAATCACAATGGGGTTGGAGACTTGTTGAATCATCCAGAAAGTGACCATACTCTGCCATGTGTTCTAATTATTAATATGAATAACAAAAATGAATTTATCCAGTGTGCTTGGATTATACAAATAATATCTCATTTATTTTAGAGTAATCCTTGGAAGTATCTCCTAGCTTTACAAAAGATAAAACAGAAACTCAAAAAGATGAAGTAATTTGTCAGCTCCCAAAGAAACTTACCACTATAGATACAGTAACTTTGGTAGAAATGGCTCCATCCCCCTGGAAAGGTCCTGTAGCTGTGGTAACTGGCCATGATTGCTTTTTGCAGGGAGCCCATATGTTTGTCAATGAGGAAAATTTTTATTGAGTGTATACTATGTGGGAACTGTAATTCGAGGAACTCAACAGAAAGAAACATAAAGTCTACTTATAGAGATAAAGAAGCAAAGGAGTACAGAGTTGCAATGAGTACTTCTATAGGGAATGCTTGTCTGCTGGAGGATCTGGCAGATAAAAACAATACAGCTCAATGCAAAAAACATTCAAATCAATCTATGCTAAATAAGGATCATTTAAACCAAATATATGTACTTTTAGTAAACAATTAAAATGACAGCATGATGGCGGAAATTGGAAAAAAAAATCATGTTTTAAAGGAAATTGCCTTGGCTACAATGAAGATATCTGCTTTTGTGTCAATATCTGTGAAGAAGTACAATATCAGGATATGATTAATTTCAGATGGCATTAGCTTTCCACGTTATTTTCCAGTAACATGAGGTAAAAATATATATACATATATCTTAGACCACAAAAACAGGATAATCCAAATTTCTTACCTTGTTGAAGAAATAACCAAGACCAAGAAAAATTAAGTGATTAGCCCAAGATCACATATTTGTAAAAGGTCCAGTACTTCAAACCTGATTACTGTCAGTGGCATGGATGGAGGAGATTTTTTTTATAAATTAATAACCAAAATATTAAGTATTAACATACATATGCAAAGTATAATAAGAAAGCATAGCAAGTTCTTTATAATGGGAAAATGTATTGGCTGACAAAGCAAACTAATATATGTAAACTTAGAGTCTTTACAAGCTAAAATTTTTAGGAGACTGTGAGCCTACTGTGAAGAACTAGGTTCTTGATGGTGGTGGTGGTGGGGTAGATTGCTGCAGGCTGCTCGGCTGGGCCGTGTGGGCTCTGTGGAGCTCCGCTCCTGCCGCTGCTCTCGCTGAGCACCGCCTGCTGCCTTCCTGCTGGGCGCCTCCCTGCTGGGCTGTCAGTGCACGCCGGCTTGCAAACTTGCAACCCGGCTGGGCACAAAAACACAAGCCAGTCAAACTGAAACAAAGTTTTATTTTGTGAGAGGCCGTGTGCGTCCCCTAACAAGCCGGTCCACACACGTGTGTGTCCACCTGAGCCGGGGGCTCCACTTCCCCCGGAACACCCTCCTACCATCCTTCCCCAACCAATGGGAACTCTCCGGGAGTCCAGTAACTTGAGTTCCCAAACGGGCCTAGGTGAACAGCAGGAGTCCATTTACCATATGAATGTAATACTTTTGCAGTGGCTCCTAGCAGTAGATGACCTAAGACATAGATGTAAGGGACTGTGTGTCCTGGGACTTGAGGCAGACACATGATAGATATCATATGTGATGCTTATCATAAGCTAATTCTAGCTTTTTCTATCACAGAAATAGTGTGTATATCACACATTCTCTAAGTATGTTCTCTTGGCCCATGTATTTGTACTTTTTTAAAATTCTGATCAAATATGTATTTTATAATATAGATTGTGGTGTCAAGTGGGAATACCCCTTGCATACAGAGAGAATAGTGCACATGGTTCCTTAAGGAGAATACACAATCAGTTGTGGTGGAGGGAATTAGATGTGACAAATACCAGCCTGGTGTCAAGGTCTTTGTCAATAGGACAGAGTGTGTTCTCCAGTCAGTGTCCAGCTGTCTCCACATTATTTTTTTTTCCCCTGGAAATGAATGAACAGTTGCCCTTAGTATCTTTAACTGTGTGAGGATGAGTAGTGTCTGTTACATACCAGGTACTGGCTTAAATACTTTGCGGGCATTACAGAATTGATTCCTCAAACCAACTGTATGAGATAACTTCCCATTTTACAGGAGAAAACTTGAGGGGGAGAAAACAAAGAGTAAGGCAAGTAAATAGAAGTTGGAGGACTGAAGTCCAAGAAGTCTGATTCAGATTTTGCAGTTTCAGCCAATGTGTCAAAACATTCAATATGACTCAATCATTTTTTAAAATAGTTTTATTCTAATTTGTTATGTATGACAGCAAAATGCATTACTATTCATATTACATATAGAGAGCACAATTTTTCATATCTCTGCTTGTATACAAGGTATATTCTCACCATTCGTGTACTTCATACATGTGCTTTGGATAATGATGTCCATCTCATTCCACCATCATTTCTAACCCCTTGCCCCATTCCTTTCCCTCCCACCCCTTTGCCCTATCTAGAGTTCATGAATCAATCATTTTAAACAGATGAACCAAAAAAAAAAAAAAAAAAAAAACCACACTCCAAGGCACTCTGGCTCTTGTCATCTGGGGCATCCACACTTCTTTACTAATTATGTTTGCTGTGGTTTAAGTATTTCTAGAATGGATCCATTCAAACTGCCTTCAGAGCCTGAAGATCATTCTTTGAATATATTCTGAGGTGGCAAAAAATCTCTTTGAAATTTATTTTGGGCACAACCAAAGTCCTTTGTAGCCAAATCACTAAAATAGGTCTCAAAACTGGGTGATGCCATTTTTGGTCAAAAAATAAAAATATTTTGAGAGACAATGGGACAGAGTTCTGTCTGAATTGGCTCTGAGAGACAGTTCCTAGGAAAGTCTTTGAAACAATGGTTACTCTGGGTTCATGGCTTGCAGTCCCAAATTATTAGACTTGGGATTGAGTATGATCAAAGATATTTGGGTTTTATCATGTCTTTCTTCAAAGGTCACATTGCTTGCCTCTATAACTTGTATTTAAAAAAAATTTTACAATATAAATATAAATGTATTCTGTATTCATATATATAAAGAATATAGAATATATTTGTTTGTTTGTGTGTGTGTGTGTGTGTGTGTGTATCTCCAATCTAAATATATATACCATGGATCAGAGACTAAAATCACATGATCAAGGAGCTTGAGAAATTTTAGGATGGCCACTGAATGCTATACAGCCAGGGAAGCAAGCAGTCTGGCTCAGTACAAGAAGCTGGAAGCTTAGAAACCAGAGAATCAATAATGCAGATCCCAGTCTAAAGTCAAAGGCTCAAGACCCTCCAGAGGGCCACTGGTTCAAGTCTCAGATGCCAAAGGCCAGGGAACTTGAAGCGCAACATCCAAGAATAGAAACAGAAAAGTTGCTCATTCCAGAGGGAAGAGCCAGAGAGAGTTGGCTGATTTACATGTCAGTCTTAGACACACCCAGAAGTAACAGATCAACCGGTTCTGTAGGGATGGATTCCCAATTCAAAAGAGTTGACAGGCAAAATTAACCTTCCCAGTAACGTTTAAGAAAACTAAGTTGACTCGTGTGAATGAACTGGGATGAAGCTAGCCAGGCAGAAAGCCACTTTCTAGGTCTTTATTTTCTGTTTCATGCCAGGAGGGTTCCAAGTTTCCTGCTCCCTGCTCTCTACAGCCCATCTGGTGGCAGTATCTACACATGTCACGAGCCATTATGAGGATCTGTGCAAAGTGGATCACGTTTGCACCTGTTGTTCCTTCCCCAGTATCTGGGAACAGGCAGCTTATTTCAATTTCAATCCCTAGTGCCACATTTATGGTCTGCTCCTTCCTTGACCCTTTGACCTGAAGTGATCTTCTGTGTTCCTGAGCTCATATTGTCATGCAATTCATTGGATTCACTTCCTTGTATTGTTAATTGACTTTTCATCTGTATATATTTTATTTCCAGCTGAATGGAAAGACATCTCTCTTTGTGAGCTTTTCCTTAGTCCCTAAAACAGTGTCATATACAATCTTACCCATACTTGTTATGTCAGCAGAATGAGTGGTCTAATTTCCCACCCTGCAGATTTATCTTCATGATGATAGTTTTCTTAGGAAAAAGTTAAGTTAATTTCCATCCTTCTTTCCCACTTTCTTCCCTCTCTTTCTCCTTCCTTCTTTTCTTGGCATATATCACTTGAAGGATTATATTTCAGAGGAACACAAAATGAAGTAAATACTTCATTATTTTTTTTAAAGGGACCAATGTTGAACGTGTTAAGAATTGGTTATTTTGCCAGGACCATGCCTGTAATCACAGCGGCTTGGGAGTTGAGGCAGGAGGGTCACAAGTTCGAAGCCAGCCTTAGCAAAATTGAGGTGCTAAGCAACCCAGTGAGACCTTGTCTCTAAATAATATACAAAAAAGAACTGGGGATGTGGCTCAGTGGTCAAGTGCCCCTGAGTTCAATCCCTGGTACCGCCCTCCCAAACAAGAATTGATTATTTTTTAAATAAATGATGTTTTCCCTAAAGATATGTTCTTAAAATATAATTGACCCTTCTTGCTACATATAGCCTTTGATCCTTCTGCAGTTTCTGTCAAATATTACTTAAAATTAAGCATTTGTTTTAGCATTATTATTTGTTTTTCTTTTATTTTGGATTCTGAATAAAAAATAAGTGTAATACCTAACAATCTGAAGAAAGATAAGCTTACTATTATGGACGCTCTGTACTCAACAAACATTCACACTTTAGATTGCATGTTTTGTTGGTTATTGATAATTAAAGTAAGATGCAAGAAAGAACTAATGGTGTTATATTTTTCCCCATAAAGTCTTATAATTGGTGGATGTCAACAGTCCCTTGGAAAAAATGTGCAGTTCTCTAATTTTGGACTGTCAATAATGTTTTATTTCATCTGTAAAATCATTCCATTTTTTTCTTCTCCCAGCCATGCTAAAAATAGAATATGACAGTTTCAACTGAGTATGCATTTTTTTAAATTCATAAGACCTACTTTAAAAATTACAACTGTACTTATGAACAACTGCCTGGGATCAAACGTTTTTTTCCAGGTATTCAGTTTTGTTTACATTTTACTTTTTTTAAAGTTTTTTTTTAGTTGTAGTTGTCAATACCTTTATTTTTAAATTTATTTTTATGTGATGCTGAGGATCGAATCCAGGGCCTTGCATGTGCTAGGTGAGTACTCTACCGCTAAGCCACAACCCCAGTCCCAACATTTTACTTTTGAAGCTGTTCATACTCACATGGATGTTAAAGCAGAAAAAAGGAAATGTTATGAAAAATTTAGTTAGAAAGCTAATGTTTTTGTTTTGGGAATTGGAAAAGGAAGATCATAAAGCAAAGATAAGCAGGATGTTCTGCAATTTCTTTAGCAATCTTGTGTCTTTGTATGTTGAATTTAGATGTCAAGTTCAAAGTCATGTACAGCAAGGTCAGCATTAGTAGTGTAAGTCACTAGTCACGTCACACTAGTATCATACTGCCTACTTGTAGGAAATTGTCAGGGTATTTTAATTAGAAAGCCACAGGGATAGACTAATAAACGTTTAATAGAAATTGCCCTACTGTTATAGGGAACATTCCAGAATATCTTATATTTTGCTAACTATATATAATCTCCGCAAAGGACCCTGGCCACAGACTTGAAGATCTAGTGTTTAGGATCACATCCTTATTGTTTAGGTTGAAGCCCTCCTGTAGACTTCCATTTATTCAGAATTTGTTTAACAAGGTAATAGGTGATATATGCCCCTGATCTACTTCCCCTTTCCCTCAAGTACCCTTTGGAATAAGTCCAGTTTTTATTATTATCTCTGGCATAATCTGAAAAGACAGGAGTGAAAGCCAATGCTTCTATTGCTGTTAACAACTTTGAGAAAACTTTTGAAGGCGAAAGGTTCTAGAGTATTCAGAGCTGAGTAAACTGACTTGGAATAGATGAAAAGTCAGAGGAATATTCTAATGCCTCTCACTGTCTACCCCTGTGTTCTACCCTGTGTTCTACCACAGGGTTCTACCCCTATCTTCTGTATATGGTACACTTCTCTGCTTTTATGCAAAAATGCAGGTGGAACTGAAAAATTCTCAGCCTACTTTAAAGAAAAAAACATAGGAGAGAAACTGTGCACAGGGACAACCTAACACTTCTAGAAACAATGATCTTTGATTCCCACCCCCCAGTTATTTAATCTTTCATCTGAGCTCTCACATCTCCCATCTCAAGGTGGCCAACTGTGGCCCCTACTTAGGCAGACTTAGTGTTCCTGCTTCACAGCGGTGCCTGCCTCCCTCAACTTTGAAGGCAGAGAGTCATTCTGAGTGCCTCCATATTAATTTCTTGCTCTTTGCTCAGTTTTTTGTTCCTTAAATAAATCCCTTGATATGTGTTTCTTATAGCCATAACATATTTGTTTTTAATCCTTAAGATTGAGTTCAGAACATATGCAAGCAAAAAGTGACTCTATTTTCACTCTCTTCTTAGTTTTCTTCCTTTGGTGCAAAATACAAGATCTAGGAGCCTCTAGAAGGAAACAGTGAGTCTTTAGTAACCGGGAATCCTGGTGCACATCTAGAGCACAGCCTTATCATCAATTCCTATCTTTGGCTACTTTTGTAACCTACACAGCTGTGGAACAAAAAGACTTTACATAATGTAATTCAGTGCAAGATAACTTGTAGGCCTGTGGATCCTGAAAGTCCTGGAGTCGGAAAAGGTTTTGAACAGAAAAATGATATCATTTGCATTTTTAAACATCAAAGAAATAATTGCTCTGTGAGTGTGCTTTGGAAAGAGCATTGCAAAAGAATGCAGCTCTTTCCCCTTAGTAGGAAGATATAGCCCTGATGGATCAGGAGAGACTTGATTAGTGGCAATGGGGAAACAGTTGCAAGGAGGCACTGAAGAGTTTTCTATGCAGTGGAAGGACTTGCCTGTGGATCACAGGCAAGAGGGAGGCAGCCCTGAAAACTCCTATCTCCCTGCTTCTGCAGTATCTTTAGAATAAGATTCCCCTCAATAGATGAATGGATTAAAAAATGTGGCATATATACATAATAGAATATTACATAACAATAAAAGAGAATAAAATCATGGCATTTGCATAAAACCAAATGCCCAATATTTTCTTTGATATAAGGAGGCTAATTCATAATGGGTTAGGGAGAAGGAGCATGGGATGAATAGATGAACTGTAGATAGGGCAGAGGGGTTGGAGGGGAAGGAGGGGGCATGGGGTAATTAATAATGGTGGAATGTGAGGATTATTATTATCCAAAGTATAGGCATGAAGACAGGAATTGGTGTGAATATACTTTGTAAACAACCAGAGATATGAAAAATTGTGCTCTCTCTGTATAATAAGAATTGTAATGCATTCTGCTGTCATATATTAAATAAATAAATAAATAAATAAAACATTCAATTAGTAGTGGGAAAAACAAAACAAAACAAAACAAAATGAATGAGAAGTCTGAAGGAAAATATCTTTAGTCTGGGTCCAGAAATAGAATTTAATTTTGAAAATAGGAATCTGGAGTTGGAAAATGATGAGTACAGCTTCAATAAAAATTGTTAGAATTTACATGTGCAGGAGAATGATTCCAGGGGCTTTCCTATGATTTTCATCAATTTTTAAACATTACTATAATTGTTCACTAACATAATTTTAATCATTGTATATTTGGCGCCTGAATTTTAATCTTGTCTAAATTTTAATCTTGTTTCTAACCTATTGAGCATTGTTTTTGCTAAGTGTGTGCAGATTTCTTTTTCAATTATCTCTTTATGTCCTTTACTATATTTTATGTACTTATCTATTCCTCTGATTTTTTTCTCCAAAACAAATGACAACAGTTATGTATTTTATCTTTAATGAAATTACTTTTCTCTTACTTTTTATTGTATTCTTCTGAAACATACAAGTTTAATATTATTTTTAGCCATCTTGGTTGTGTAATAAGTTTCATTATTTGTAATTTCGTGTATCTTCTCCCATCCAGAGATCAGATAAATATTTCTCTGCATTTGCTAATACTTCTTAAGGTTTTGCATTGTTTGATTTTATGTGTCAACACGATTGAGGTTTAGAGTACCCAGGTGTTTGGTTAAATATTATTATTATTATTATTATTATTATTATCATTATCATTATTTTGTTTCTGTGGGAGCTCTTCTGAATGAAATTAGCATTTGAATTGGTCCACTGAAAGAAACACAGTGCCTTTTCCAAAGTGGGTGGGCCTCACATGCTCTGTTGAGGGGCTGAATAAGGACAAAAGGACTAAGTAAGGAAAAATTCACTCTTTACCTTTTCTTTTCTTTTCTTTTTCTTGTATCTTTGAGTTAGAACATCAATTGTCTATTGCCCTCAGACTCAGACTCAGACTGTCACTATATCATCAGGTCACCCCATCTCCAACTTTGGAATGCTCATCTTGGGATTTCTCAGCCTCCAGAATCATGTGAGTTGGTTCCTCATAATAATTTATTTGTTGGTTAATAAATTATACAGAGGATAGAATATAGGTCTTGGATTGGTTTTGTTTCTCTGGAGAAGCCTGATGCTTTTTTCCTTTAGACACATTAACTTCCTACATATCTGGATTTTAAGTTGATGAATGGTCTGAAAGTAGATTCAAAAATTATTGTTTTTCAAACAAAGTTTGCTTCAGGGATATGTTTGGAATGATCCCTTTTGCTCACAGACTTATGTTTTTCACTTTACCATAGTTGAGATTACAATGATTTGGTTTGGATTTATTTTTTGTCATCCATTGATATGTTTCTCAATAATTCTACAAGTGTCATTTTTGTCTGATTGTAATTTGGTGAATTTTCAAGTCAGGTCAAACACATCTCTTATATTACACCTTATTTCCTTATGTGTTATGTGTTTCTGTCATCATCGAATTTACTTCTCCCAGATAAACTTTATAAAATGTTTTCAGATTCCAAAAATGGATGAATCATTTGATAATGACTGGACTTTCACTACATTTACTCATTATTTTATAACAAAATAAAAAGTTCAGAATCTAGGATCAAACTTAAGGAAACGTGCATGTTTCTTGTTTTATTTGATCTTCTTTTATGTCTTCCCCAAATTTTTCATTTTTTTCTCTCATATGTGCCTTGTCCTTAGTTACAGAAGGTGGGAAACAGAAAATAGTGCTTTCTATTGATTTTTCTTTATAGTTTCAAAACTTTTAAATTTTTGTATATGTTCTATTACCTTGGACACATATTTTATCATGAATTACAACTTTAATCTACAAAAATGTATTTTTTTATTTTTTAGTGTTTTTCCATCTAAACATAATTGAACTGAGGTCATATTCTATTCCCATTTTACATTTGCCTGATTTTTGTACTTCTTTAAAAAAATTATTTTGACTTAGTTTTCTATTATTTTTCATGTCACTGGATGTTACTTTGAAGCATACCCTGAAGATACTTGTCTGTTAACAGGAAAATTTAAAACATGTATTTTTATAATAATGGTGGGTGGCATTCTGTCATCTTATTTTGTGTTTTTTCCCCCTGCTTTATGGGTCTTTTAAAATGTACATTCACTTTTCAAAAAATAACAACAACAAAAAAACTATTTTTGTGTACTTTTTTTTAAAAAAGAAATACCACTCATTTATATTTAATTACTAAATTCAAGAATAAAATGGTATTCTTTGATAACTTTCATAGCAAAACAGAAATGCCTGCCCATTTTATAATTTTGTCAATGATACATACTTTTATCCATGAATTATTAAAATATTTATAATATCTTATTTTTAACTGTTATTTTTACATTTCTAGTTAATTTTGAAATGTGTTTTCAATAATTATTCATATTTAGCTATAGGTTTAAGTGGTTTCAATACTTATTAACAATTCTGAATTTTCTATTGGTCTCTAAGTATACTAAAATGTACATCTATGTCATACAAAGTATCTTTCCCCCTTTCCCACTCAAAAAAAAAAAAAAAAAAAGAAAAAAAAAAAAGAAAAAAAGCCTGGGACTCATCCACAAACAATATTCTTTTTCCTTTCATGTCTATATCCATCTGCAAATTCCATCTTGATCTGCAGAGTTTGAGCTCTTATTGTTTCCATAGCTATTACCCTAGTTCAGCCCCATCCATATATCATTCATTGCAATTACTGCAATAGGATCTCACAGGTTTCTATCTGGTCTCCACCTATAATGAACTGTGATTCCCCAGCTCAGTTGCTGCTACTGGCTCCCCATTTCTCTCTAGCAAAACCCAAGGATAGTTCTTATTATTATTTGGACATTTTCTCTGCCTTCTACTATCCCAACCTCCTCCTTTTATACTTTCCTCTTTGTTCCAGCCACACTGGCCTCTCACTGAATCATCTTGCAAGAGGGTAGTCAAGTTTACTGTCATCTGTGGTCATCACCCCACTGTTGTAAGCTCTTCCCTCTGAGAACTGACTCTTTTGCATCTTTCTGGTTTCCACCCAAACATCCTCTTATTTAAGAAGCCTCTCTGGTTTACTCTACATGAAGCTGTACTCTCTACTTCCTTCCCACTCCATCAAGTGAATGGTAAGTAGAGCAATAGAACATAAAACTATGTTCCTAAATAAATGGAAACTCACATAGCTTAAGGAAACAAGGTAAATTCTAAACAAAGAGCTACATGGTAATTATGGAAACTTAGCCTTAAATAAAGACTATGTGAACAACAGACGGGAACTATAAAGAAAATTTCCATTTTCTGAATTATGGGGATAAGACTGCACTGAACAACACCATACTAGGGACTCTCAGGACTGTGGCCAATGAAGAGACAGGAGGGAATGAGTGGGCATTGTGTATGGTTCCGTTTTTCTCTGTGACTTGTCATGTTCATGGCTTAGTATATATTGTGCTACTCTTATTAAAGAAGATACAAAACCTTTGCTTCCTGGGAAAACTTGATTAACCAAAGAATCTTCTTGGTTTCACCGGCCTCTTTCTCTTCCTGCTCATGTCATATGATGAGCTCATCATATCACAAACATGTAGACAGCAGAATGAACCCTCTTTTGGGGAAGAATGTTGGTCAATTTCCTTGATAGGGCAAATATTCACAGAAATTTTTGTATTCCTTTCTTCTAGGAAACTGAAGAGGTTAGAAAATTGTGTCCACCATTTATTGTTCCTAAGACACAGTAAGAGCTATTGTACCCTTCTTAAGATGGCAAACTCCACAAAGAGCAAGAGCTAGAAACCAATTTTGACAATGATGAAATCTTTCCTCCAAATATTATCCTTGACAGTTGAAATGGTAAAGAAACTGTTCCTTGCACATTCCCAAAATGAGGAGTTTGAATTAGAACTCAACTATGTTCCAGCTAATCATCTATACCAGCCACTCAAGACACCACAAAATCTCTCTCCTGCTAAGCAGGTACCTAGTTAAGCTCTCAGGACCAAGATGTGTTTTGAATGCAACTTCTTTTGCTGCCAACATAATCTGTTACGACTAGTGATAAAAGAAATCTCACCAGCAGAGGGCTGAAAAATAATATGGCAACAAAAGAAAGTCATGTGACATTACCTTGGACAGAGAACAAAGGGGATGGCAGAAAATCTTTTTGGCTTGTTCTATCTCTTCATATTCTGAATCCTGAGAATTGTTACTGTACCAAATCAACCTAAGCCTTTTAAGAATGAAACACTCTTTCGACTGAGTTAAGATCCCCAAATGACTTCTTTATAGCACAAGTTCTTGTATGAATCTTCTTTTCTCAAATAGCATGTATAATAAACAAGAGTTGGAGCACTTTGAGTGTGTGTGTGCTCTCCATGTCACTTACTACAGGGATTTGTGCAGTACTAATGTAAGCATTAAATTACCATGATGGAGATTGCTGGTGCATAGTTCAAATTAGGCCTCTGAACTGCACAAATAAAATCTGTTTAAATGGGACAAAGACTAGTTCCCACAATATGAGAACTTGCTGTTTTTTTTTTTTTTCCTACTTTTCAATACTGTAGCCTAGTAGGTTCTAAAGGAGTTATCGGAGATTAGCATGACTCTCTCCTACCCCATCCCCCTTTTTGCACTAATTTATACCAGACTCCAGAGTATAATCCCTTCAACTGCTGGTGGACACTCTGCATAATTGTGGGGTAACTTAGAAACTGTCATCTGAAGCTGAAGGGGGCATGTTATTATTCTACATGAGAAAACTTACTTAAAAAAATGAAAATATGAAGTTGGGACTGTCTACAGTTAACCACATCATCTGCCTTATAGTCAGTAAACTGCATTAGTAAATAGCAAGGTAAGAAAGTAAAGAGCAAACTCTTTCTCCAGAGCAACACAGTTACTTTGGAAGCAGTCCAAACTTCTAAAAAGCCATTGATATACTGAAACTATAAGGATTTACAAAAGGGTACACAGAAAGACCTGGATTTTCCAACATCTCCAAAACACCTCAGGTATTCCTGATAAGCAAACAAAACTTTGCAGAGCTTGGCCCATGGTGCATGTCCAAGTGCAATTTATGATTTATTATTTTCTACTCACTAGTTGAAATACTTTCCCATAGTTTCATATATGTGATATAACTGAGGAAGAGATCAAAATCCCAAATGGGTCCAGAACCCCAACCTTTTCCGATTTAATTTCTGATATACATCAGAGGTTGGCCATCTCATCCCACAGAACAAATCTGGCCCACCACTTGTTTTTGTAAATAAATTTTTATTAGGACATAGCCATGCCCATTCATTTACATATTATTTATGGCTGCTTTCATGCCTACAATAGCACTGCTTTGTAACAGAGATGGTACAGCTCATAAAGCCATAAATATTTACTATCCGGCATTTTACAGAGGTTTGCCAACCACTGGTGTATATTATTAGAAACATGAGTAGCAAATTTATCTATCACTAAAGATACAATAAATTCCTTTATTATCAGCACTACCATAAACCAAAGATACATAAAATATATCATTAGAACTCAATCTTATTTCCAAAGAATTTAAGAAAAAAATTGTCTTCAGAGTCAATGTTTGCCTCAGATCTCCTGCCATGTCAGAAAACAGTCATTTTTCCACTTCAGAAAATAAACACACATATCCAAAAGTGTTCTTTTATTATTTCTAGTAACATATATTGTATAAATACTCTATTTTTATATGCACTTTTACAAAAGCGATATAACTTAAAAGTTTTATCATTAGAAATAAATGTATAAAAATAAATATGTTATTATAGGCATTTATTACAAACTGTAGCCCTTCTTAGAAGGAACACACAAACCAATACTTATAAAGTACATATATAATTTATAGTAACACACTTTACTATATACATATGGAAAAAGTCATATTATCTCTCTGTAGAAGAGCTGAACAGACATTCACCAGGATACGACTGTTGGACCAGCTGCCGGGATGGACCCGCTATCCCTCAGCAGCCTCCTCACCATGAGACAAGTGATCTCAATGTCCCTAAGCCCAGGGGACACTGTTCTATGTGCTCCATTCTTGCTCTGGCATTACATCCTTCTGTGTGGTTTCACTGACTTCTTAAGACACAATTCACTTTTCCACATCCACATTCCCACAGTCGGCTTACATAAGGAGGAAGGTAGATCAGAAGTACCAAACTCATCTTGTCACCTTGAGTTTTTATCAGCACCTCGTACTCTGCTGCTTTTCTTGGCCTTGTAGACTTGATGCACTCTTAGAAATACATGCATTTACGTGAACGACACAGATAAAGACTGAGATGGTACAAGGCATTAGAGAAGGAGCTATGAGCCTTTCTCTCGTGTTGGACAATCTGAACTCGTCACTCATGATGGAAAAGATGCATAAACATTCTCTGATACCATAGCGGCCATAAGGAGTGCTGATCAAATACCCTCTTTGTACTCCTTTCTTCCCCTTTTGTTAGTGAGGTAAAGTAAGCCATGTCTTAAACAAAATTTCATCTTTCTTCTGCTTTTCATTCCCAACTTGCATGGTACAAAGAATTTAATCAGTACCAGGAAGCAGGGCTTGCAATATAAAAATATTGGCTTATTTTGACAATTGTTTTTGTGATAGATGTAACAAAAGAAATAATAATAATAATGCCCTGGGGCTTTTCATGCTATATCATTGCTCACAGGTTAATAAGCCTCATTAACTAGCCTATCAGATTTGTAACTGGCAGGATATTCTCACGATCTAACTCCTATTTACCTCCACACTCCCATGATTGACACACCTCACTGGCTACTGGCAAGATACACTGAATCCCTCCAGCATTCTTATTCAGTGCGTCAGTCCTTCCACACTGCCTTCTCCGCAAAACTGACCTTGCTTAACTGCATTCTGCTATCGTGCAAAAATCTATGTAATGCTTAGGTTTCTTTGAAGGATCGCAATTCTCATGAGACAACACTCCCCCATCATGGGACAGGCACTTCAAGGTTCTCTTTTTGTAACCCTTCCCACAAGTCTTGGAACATGGTGACCATTCTCCCAGCTGCCAGTGTGGGCAAGACAGGTCTGCACAAGGTCGGGTGCTTTCTGGTTTCACCTCCTTCGCACACTCAGATGCAGGCTGCCCGTTAATGTCCCGACATTCCACCAGTCTTCTCTGCAAACCCAATCCACATGACTTAGAGCATTCACCCCACTCTCCAATGACCCATTCTGAAAAAGTAGGGATAGCATTGAAAGATTCCTTCTTCTTCTTCACGAAGTAGGTGTATTTAATTTTGGGTCGGAGAGCATTGCCCACAGTAAGAACCTGGATGGTTAAGGGCTCTTTGAGTGGGCTAAAGCTGCGGATTCTTTCCAGCGCTGCGGAGGAGCCACTATACCATAAGACCATACCTTTGTACGTAATATCTTGCTCTAAAGTGGACAAAGTGAAGTCACCATTCAGAATATACGTGCCATCAGCAACTTTGATGGCAAGAAAACTGCCATTGTTTCTGGATCCCCTCTGATTCCGGTGTTTCACATCAATGTTTGTGGCTCCACTTGGAATTGTGACAACATCATGATACCCAGGTCTGCAGGCAAGAAAAACAGAGGTGAGTCTCTCATTCATCGACTAATTGATTGGAATCATTTCTACTGAGGATTGAACTCAGGTGCACTTGGCTGCTGAGCCACATTCCCAACCCTATTTTGTATTTTATTCAGAGACAAGTTTCACTGAGTTACTTAGCCCCTTGCCATTGTTGAAGCTGGCTTTGAGCTTGAGATCCTCCTGCCTCAGCCTCCCAAGCTGCTGGGATTACATACATGCACTACTGTGCCCAGCCCTGATTGGAATAATTTCCAATCTAATTGGAATCTAATCTAATCTAATCTAATAATTTCTAATCAAATTTCCCCATTGCCATGAAACAGTACATTTAAATTATGAGGTACCTGAGAGATGTATTTTAAAACTTACTTTGCACTAGCAATGGATCCTGATATTTTCTTGCATGTAGATCCATTTCCTCCACAAATACCACATTTGTCGAACTTCTTTTTGGAGTCTATGATGTGATCACAACCAGCTTTTACACACTGTCCTTGCACACAGACAGAAGTGGAATCTGGACTACATGGAGTACCATCTACAACCTGAAACAAGGAGGTCATATGTCCAGTGTTACTCATCAGAAGAGAAGGAACCTGTGCTATGGTAACTATGAACATTTTTCTTGAGTACACTTATTAAAGTAATATTTTTCATACATGTCATGCACTTTCCTTTTCTTTGGCTTTTTTTCAGTGGGTTGTTATAAGCATCTGAGGAAATCATAGATTTTCTGATTATCTGTTTATTGGCCTATCTTCCCTACAGCTAAGATCAATGAAGCTCTGTGCAGGTCAATTTCTTTACTCCTGTATTCTTAGTGTCTAAAGTAATATCTGACAATAGACAGTGCTTCATAAGTGGTTCACTGAATGTTGAATCTGCTACTTGGGAATATTTTCATGGTTTACAATACTAATGACAATCTCAACAGAATTAAATTCTATTTTTTAGTTTTGAACCAGATTTAACCCCGTGGCCAAACCACAAGAGAAAGGATGCTTCTTGTTCAGTATATGTGCTCAAACATACAAATTATCAATGCTCAGACTTCTATTTTAATGTTTCCATATGTTACTGCTAGTTACTCAGTGACGAGTTCTTTGGATCATGCCTAAAACTATTGTCCAAAACTACTAGTTGTTGTGTTAATATATAATATATTTAACCACAGTTATAGGTGAAACCTAGTTATACAAAGAAGCTCTTGATTTTCAAAGGGTTTTCCTGGTACAGAAAAGGACTAATGCTAAGCAATTGCCAGAATCTCAAGTGCAGAATTTAAGTTTCATTCATAACTGGAAGCAATAATAAACTCAAAGCAGGCAGTTGCTAATGCATTTGGAAGAAAAGAAGTCTGAATTTAGACTTCTTTTAAAGTAAAGAAAGCAAGTCAAAGGATGCATGAAAAAAAAAAAAAAAAGTAACAAGCCAAGACCTTGGCTCTTGGATGGGGGAAACAATAATGTAAAAGTATCTACCTTGGGCTGTAAAACAAAGAAGTAGCCGATCCCTTTGGCTTGACAAATGAGCTTGCACCTGTCCTTTGGTGAGACACCAGCATACTTGGGGGTCCACTCCACCACAGGCCCGCTCCCAAAGGCTTTTGAAAACTCATTGTGTGCCTCACACTGTTCCTCCCTAAAGGTTTTTCCTGGAAAAAGAATGACATGATGACATTATCAGTTTCTGGTCTTGAACTGCCCTTTGTGTACTCATCTTATTTACCCCATTTCTGAAAGTGTAAGCTCACTGCTGCTCACCATTGTTGTCTGGACAGTCCTCCACGTTACAGGACCTGTAGCGCACTCGTTTGCCTTCACAGTACTTCCCTCCATTCTTTGGGACTGGGTTGTCACATTCCCTTATTGTATACTGAACTCCTCCACCGCAGGTTCTCGAACAATCTCCCCAGGATCCCCAGGATCCCCAGCTTCCATGAACAGGGGCCTAAAGGGCAACACAAATCGGTGTCAGAATTCTCCAAAGAGACCATTTTAGGGAATAAAAGAAAAAATATGAGAAAAAGACTGAATTCCAAAAAATAAGCTATCTTGCATTCCCACTGGAGGAATTCCCACAGATTAGGGTATTTATCTTGGCAAGAAATCTTTTAACATCACTTTGCTTTTTCACTTCTGAATTTTAAAGGGATGTAAATACGTTCTGGGGGAAAAACTCACATCAAAATGCTTCTTGTCAGTCTTGTTCACACACTTGCTGTTGATACACCATTTCCCTTCCCCACAGCTGGTGCCATCCGCCCAGGGGAAGTGCTTGGTTTGGCACATCAGCACACCAGAGGGCGAGTTGACATTGCACCACAAGGTGGCACACGTGCTGGCTGGGTCTGGGCAGTGTTTGGACTCCTCCCCAAACATAAACTGGCACTGCCGGTTTACATCATACAAGGTGCCAGGGAGATCAGATGGTAGCCGTATGGGATTCTGGGGCTTGTCCATCAAACATTCCCCTACAGAAAAAACAACAAACAAAAAAAACAAAAACACATTATTAATGAGTAGTTAAAGAAATAATGCAAAGTGTAGATCATGGTTTCTCAAAATATTCATCATATGAATTAATACATAGCAAAGTAATCTAATATGCAGAGCTTTGGGGGAAAATGCCAGAGAGATTTATATTATCACTAAGATATTATGCTTAATAGGGGATTTCTGGATTATCAATGACAGGAAGTTATTATTCTGTTAAAATATGAATGAATGGACTCTAGGAGCTACTTAGCCAGAAACAGTATCTTTTATCAGGAATTAAGATCTGAATATCTATGAGCTTGACAGTAAAGTGTAATTTTGAAAATACAAAAAAAAAAAAAAATTAAAAAGAGCTTGGTTAATTAGAACTCTATATATGAAAGTTGCGATCTTTTCTAAAGAGAGCAGCTAAAGTATCTTACCATGACCATTATCCAGAAATGATGTGATCATGTAGGCACTGCAGGGAGACCAAGGATGGCTGTGATCCAAATTGGAGAGCATTGAGGCCATCATGTGGGAACCCTGGTTCCCAGCGTTAAGGCTGGCACACTGCTTCGAATCATCATGAAGCATGTTCAACACGTGGCCTAGGAAGCAATCCAAAATCCAAATTGAAATACAGATCACTTGCAACAATCCTTTTTTTTCTCCCGACAGGGATTCATCTGTCTCCAAGTCACATTTCTACAGGAAGAAGTCTATTTAGAAGACAATCTATTTTAGAGACAATGTCTATTTTTTTAGCTGGTGTACAGAAATGTCAAGTTCCATATATCCATAGTTCATACTATTTTAGGTTTTAGTCTAATTAAACATGGTCATATTTCAAAGATCAGAAACTATAATTTCTAAGACACACTGGTACGTAAAATAGAAATATAATCTGCAGACTCTCCTCTCAAATCAATATATTGTTTCATCAGTTTGAATTCTTTCATTGGGCTTTCATTTATACTCTGAAACAGACTTACCTAATTCATGGGCTGTGGTGAAAGCAGCTTGTAAACCATCATCTTCTATGACCGAGCAGCTTCTGCTGGGATCACACACAGTTCCAACATCAGCTATTCCAAGAGTATCACATGTCTGAGTCCCACATAAGTCCTATAAGGAGTAAAGATCAGTCTTTATTAATATGAACAATAGGAACCTTTGCATTTTAGTTTCTAGCAAGGTGTGTCTTTATCTACATTTGGGAACATTTACATTCATTATTGTTTAACTAAAAACTTTATGTGACTCTAATCAAAACCTGTCCTAATGTTTTTAAAAACTGAATAATGTAAAACTTGAGACATTAAGATTACAGCTGAAAATAAGCAAGATGGACCATGCTAACCAATTTTAAAAAATTAAGTGAAAAAAATATTATTGAAATATTTTTATTCAGTTGGTATTATGCTGATTCCTAAGTGGACAATATGATCATCGACATATCTCCTTCTCACCTCTCTGGTAAAAAGAATCGCTGTGTCATAGTGTTCTGCATCCCGGTCACTGGGAGGATTGTGTTGTTTTTGCCAGTTGCAGAAGTTCCGCAAAGTGAGTGCAGCATTGGAGGTCACTTCTGGCCCCTTCTGCTCCTCATAGATAACTAAAATCTTCACCACCACGAGGCTGATGGAATTTCGAATGCTAGGGTATTTGTACAACCTGGCTGCCACGGAGAACAAGGTGAGAAGGTAATGCTTTAGGTCACTGCCGTGGAACTCTGCCATTGACTGGTCGGCCACAAGCATGGTTTCCACATAGCGGGGGCTGGACACAAATCGCTTCTTTCTTATGCTTCCAGTTCCTGTAAAGAAACAGGGACAGTTTGCTTGTGGGCAGTCTCTCCAAGAATAGTTACCTTCCTCGAGTATATAAAGAAAGCCTAACTAGTCAAAGCAAATAAAACCCAAATATACTTAGAAAACAATAACAAAAATATTTGCACGTTTTTATTGAAAATATTATTTTTAAAGTTTTTTTTTTTTTCTCTCTTCTGCTTTAAATAAAAAGACCGTGTACTCCTTGGAGTGATCTGGCTGTTTTCATGTGTAAGAGAGCATGGTTTCTTTTGTTCCTTTGAAGTCACATCACCCTACTCAGCTGTAGTAAAAACTTGGAGCAAGGGCAGCAGGCAGAGCGCCCTGAGTCACTCTTTCACTCTTGAGGCCAGGACTCAAATCCTGAATGAGATCATCGGGCTCCACGTGGAAAGCCTAGGGCAGGGCTGGGGCTGCTGCCAAGGGGCTGGGCCTAAGGAATCTCAGCCTGCATGGCTCAGCTTTCTCATTCCAGGGGTCCCTTGGGTGTTATGCGTTTGCCAATTCCGGCACAAGGACCACCCACTCTGCCCAGCAGCCTGATGCCCCATTCTCATTGCCCCAGAGAAATAAGTTTCTGCCTCAAACCACCGTTCATCATTTGGAAAAGAGCCCTCGGACTACGGACTGAGAGCCATCTCGCCGGCAGGTCCTAAACTGGGCTGTGACCGCGTTAACTCCTCCCAGGAACATAAGAGCAAACGCAAAAGGGAAATTCAAAATCAAGACACGTGGAAAAACTTAAGGAATAAAGACATCGGAGTGATAAAGTGGAAAAAACTGGATAATAAGCACTGCACACAGAGACTCAGGAGAAGACTGGAGGCGTAGCAGGAAAGCTCGGCGGCCACTAACACTCAACAGTGCTAGAGTAGGATGATGGCCGCGAGAGGGAGCGCAAATCCGGAGGCGAGTAGGAGGCGCTGGGAGGCGGGGCAAGCTGCGCAAAGACCTCCCAAGCAGGTTCTGCCGAGCGGCCCCGCAGCCGCCAGCAGTCCAGGGTCAGACTTTAAAGAGGGGGAAGGGAACAGAAGCCCACAGAATAGATAACGCAGTAGCGCAGTCGCCTAGGCTCATAAGCACTGAGATCACCGTCGCTCTTCTGCCCTCTCGGTCTCCGCCCTCTTCTGAGCGCCGACCGAGAGCATATGCAAAAACAGCAGTTACAAAACAGCGCGAAGCTGCAACCCAGTCAAAGAGCACACACAGAATCGTTAAAAAGATATTAAAGGTAAGAAGTCACAAATGCACACTGAACCAAGGTGTAGAAGTCAGGTTAAACGCTCCCTTCTCAATTGAAACGTTTTGCCTAAGTCTGTCGAAAATCGATTTGTCTGTTCTTTTTTCGTTGTTCATTATTCGGTAGAATTAAATGGAATTAAATGTTCTAAACGTAGGATTTTATTAACTCAGTCTTAGGCTCACCAACATTAACCTCAAAAATCATTCCAGGTCTCCGTCTTGTCGGCAGACACATTCTCCTGACTGCAAGTAGAAGTCTACCAAGTCACGTTGCCTAGAGAAAATGGGGAGAGGGGAATGAATGGAGAACCAAGTAGGGAAAACTTTTCTACCTGTTGGCTGTCCCACGTGTTGCGGCTCCGGGTCCCGCTGAGGCCACTGCGTTCCAAGGTCTTCTCCCTCATGTTCTGCACCCCTCGCGGGCAGGGTCTCATCGTCCATGACTCCACACTTGGCGCCACCACCGCCCCTCCGCCTCCGCCGCAGGAGATGGAACTGAGGCCGCTTGATCGGCTCCTCCTCGGGGGCGGCGGGGGCGAGGCGCTCAGTGGCAGCTGCGGGTGCCGGCTGGATGAAGAACTCCTCGCCTTGCAGGTAGAAGGCGCCACGCACGCCCTCGCAGAGGCTGAGGGCTGCGGCCGAGCTGGGGTCACCATTAACGGTGCCAGAGTAGAAGCAGTGTGCTAGGTCGCCGGCGGGGTCCAGACGCTGCGCCTCAGGCGCGGGTTTGCGCCCCACAGTCTGGAGTGTGAAGCCTGGCGCCAAGAAGCCGCGGTCGGGCTGCAGCTTCAGGTGCAGCCGCTGGCCAAACGCGTCTAGGCGGAGGCGCGTGGTCTCCCGTCCTTCGGCGCGCTCCAGGGCAGGCAGCACCAGCTCTTCATCTTCCTCGGCGGGGCGCCCATGCGCGCCGGGCACTATAAACAGCACTGCAGCCGCAGCGAGCAGCAGCAGCGTGGGTGCAGGCTGAAAGCTCCGAGAACGTGGCGCTCGCTCAGCGTTCCCCATATCGCCGACCAGCCTGTGGCTTCGGGACTCCACAGGGACTGCTCTTTGCATCAGAGCTCTGGGAGACGCGGCACTCTGAAGGAGGGGGAGCTGAGCTGGCTTTCTCCGGATTGTCAAAGTTTACTATTATTCTTTGAAAGTTAGCGGAGAACCGGCTACAGCCGAACCTCCCAGTCACCTAGAAGGCGCAGAGATTCTGGCGGCGCGCGGGAAGGTTTTCTTCCAGCGCAGAGTTGGAGGCACCGCACGGTGGGCGCTATGGAGTGGCCGCTAAGGGAAAAAGAAGCGCTCTAGGGCACCTCCCGGGCTGGGGGCAACTCGAGGATCGGTGCCTTGCGCTACCCTTCGTCCTCCGCCTAGTACTGCTCACTCTGAGCAGGACTCTTGCCCTCTCCGCCCGACTGTGCGCTCTAGCTTCGCAATAAGCGCTTGGCTCGTAGCGGCTTCCAGCGAGTGCAAGAACTGTGCAGCCCGGACCGCCCCTTTATAGCCCTGGAATGAGCCCCTCCTCCATCTTGGCCGCCTTTCCATCCCAAAGACACCGCCCCCTGAGCTCAGTCGGTGCTAAACCGCGCTCAGCGCCGCGGGCCCCCGGGGGGGAGGGGGCAGCCTCCGCGCTGGCTTCGTGCCAGGGCTCGTCAATCTAGGGGGCGGAAGACGCAGAACGGCACTGTGACCAGCACTTTGTACAGCCTGGGCCACTCAGGGGGGAAAAAATTCTCCCTTCCACCACGCCTCTTCCCCGCAGACTTCCTGGACCACCCTGCCTTCTCCTTTGTGGGGTACTCAGTATACCCTCTGGGCTGCAGCTCCCAGGAGGGAGGTTCGGGGTGGATAGTTGGGTCCCTTTACCAAAATTTCCCTTCTCTGGAGTGGGCCCTAAGTTTCCCTCCCTGCCTGCATAGCCCTTTCTTCCCCAGTCTGGAAGATGGGCCGCCCTTTCTAGAAAGAATAGCCTGCCCACCTCTCCGTCTTCTTGGGCTGCCAAGAGCTCCTTTGCTGCAAAGCTCTCTTTGCCCCAACTTTTCTTAGGGAAAGCTTGGTTTGGTGTTGGCTTTGCCTTCGCCCTGTACAAACGGTCTGGGGGCACATCCTAGACTCAGGATTGTAAAATGGGTCTGCATTGACCTTTACTCTCTTCCCTCTCCCCGGCCCCGCGCCACATAAGACTTTTTGTGGGGACCCGTGTCCCCATTTCCTTAATAGCTGATCTGGAACGGGGTTCATTTCCTAGAGCCCATGGAAGGAATTGGGTTTTCTCTTCTTCATTCGAGAAAGTAAGTCCCGCGGATCGCCCACCTAAGTGCAGCTGCTGCAGGCCATAGGCGCGATGAGCAGAACAATTAAGGAACCCCACTTTGCTATTCAGGGGCAGCGGCGATCGCGGAGGATAGAAAATATGTCGTGGAGAAAAAGAGGAAATAGATTTCCTTCCCCACCCCGCCCTCCTCTTCCTAGTAGGAAGGGAAAAGCAGGCGTCCGTGTTACGAAAGCGACAAAGCTGAGCCTTTCCACCCCCAGGTCCCTAAGAAAAAGCTGAGCGGCTCTTCCATCGAAAAGGGAGGGGCTCAGTGCTTCAAAGGAAGGAACTGTTTCACAATGCGCTCACAGGCGGAAAGCCACTGGGACAATGGTGAGAACGCCAAAGCCCGGGGCAGACTCCCGTCCCTCACACTCGCTTTCTACCACTTGCTCGCCCTTCTCGGTCTCTCTCGGGTCTCGCCGCCCCACCCCCACCCAGTCCCTCCGTAGGCTCCCAGTTGCTCTCCGCTTTGCCTTGCTCCTCCCCAGATCTTTCCAACTCCAGTTGGCCTCAGTCCGAAGCACTCCCTGGAGTCCTCTCATGGGTCCCTCAAAGCTTTCTTTTAGGACTCTTACCAACACCTTTTCTCTAAGCCTTCTAGATTGCTTACTTGAACAACAAAAACAAAAACAAAAATTTTGCTTCAGGAACCATCAAATGAGAAAGAATGACAGACAGAAACAAAACACTTTGCCCTTCAAGGGTTCCATAACACCCCCTGGTCCTCAGGCCTTCCAGAATGGGTGGTCTTAACTGTAATTTTGGTTTCTTCAGCTCGAACTCATAGTTAAAAGTTGAATGATTAACTCGAAAACATATTTTAAGAGCACATTCTGGGTTACCAGTGTTGTTTGTTACTTCCTCTTCCACGTTTCCACCACCTATCATTTTGATGTTTTGTTTGAGCTACCTCCTTGAATCTTGCAGCAATCCGTCTTGTATCATATTGGATTTCTCACTCATGTATTTAATATTGACATCCACACTCATGTATCATGAGTGGCCATTTGGTTCTATATTGTCCAGTCAAACTCCTTCTCTTCATCTTTGAACTAAGAAGATTATTCCCCTATTCCTCACAAGAGGCCTTTCTCAAACATGGAACATCTCTGCTCCCTAGTTTGGCTTGCAGACATTCTTTTACATTTCCCTCTTTTGCATCCTATTTTTTATGATCTCGTTTTATTTCATTTGTTCCTTCTCTCTAACGACTAGAAAGTTTAGAGATTGGAGAGGACATTGGAAGAAAGTTATATTAGACTTATTTCTACAGAATTATGAAAACATGATGGTAAAGTCATCAACACAGTTTCAAATCTCTAGCTTGCAAGAGGGCTCAGAATGTGTATGGTAACCAGTACTTGGAGCTTCACACTGGCTTTGAGATAGAGATTTCAGATACTTGAGGTGGCCCTGGGGAACCAAAAGACTTTCCAGGTCTGGGACGGTAAGTGTGATTCCCTTGAATTGTGGCAGAAAGGGAAATTAAGAAGAAGCAGAAAATGTGTAACTTTAAATAAAAATTGTGTATTGTATTCTAGCCTGTCAACTGCCCTTACATATATGCTTCAGCTTTTAAAATACATTAATGCAAGTTTGGCCTTTGGTTCGTTTCTGTCTCCTGTGTGTTCTTATTGGAAATTTGTTTAATTCAAGGCATACATTTCTAATCTTGAATGGGTTATTTCAAATCCATTATAATTTTTTCATATTTCATGTTGTATATCCAAATAGAGCTGATAGAAAGAAAAAAAAAACACACACAGTGAGTTCAAGGCTAAAGGATTGCCAGGAACATGGCTTTTTTATTCTTTGGGTTACTCTCCAGATTTCTGTTCTTTTGCATAATGACTCCAATCTGTTGTGCACCTGTAGTTCTGGGAAATGATTCTTTTTTAATCGCTTCAACAGAGACATGAATGTAGGAGTTGCCAGTTACTAAACTGAAAAACTCCATGCTCAGAAGAACATCTAATCCGCTTACTTTTTTTTAAAGACCAGCACTCTTCAAGTGTTTGTAGTATTGTGTAAATATATACACATGATATTATACTTACTTATAAGCAAAATGTGAATTTGTTCATGGGACTAATAAGAATGTTGCACAATTGTTAGTCCTTGTATAAGTTTCACTCTCCCATCTTTATATAGTTTTTTGCTCCTTGATTTGAACGTGCACCTAGAAGATCACATATTGTTACAATCCCTCTTCCCCATATTTTTGCTTTTATTTTTATAAAATACATATGGCCTTGAATCTTAATATGTTCTAATATGTTAAAGTTCTATTGACTTTAACCATTTTTTATTATTTGTCAGGATGACCTAATAACAGTTCAAACATTTAATGTAAAACTTCTCACAATGAGTGATTTGATCTTTTAAAACATTTTTGTCCTTACTGCACAAAGGCACTTTCTGAAAAAAAATAGAAAAGTATCATGACTTTTGAAGTGAAAGAAAATATTAATGTCTGTTTAATCCTTATATGTTTGTATTGTTTCAGTGATTCATTTATTACAGAAACAATGCTCCATAATTCTATAGCAAAGCAAGTATTCAACAAGCAGCCATCAGATGGGAAAATCTGGTAATGTATGTGGGCTACTAGAATAGTTTTAGTGTGAACATGTGTATAGAAACTACTAATGTGTATATTTTATAACCATGGAAGATTTTTTATTCACATTTTCATACCATAAGATTTACCAGTTAGAAGTAGGAAAGCTATTTGACATTAGGACTGCTTTAGGGAACATATGTTCATGAAGCATTAGTGGACAAATGGTTATTTGTTGAAAATTATTTGATTGCAATTGAGAAAGTAAACACAAAACATCTATTTTTAGCAGGTTACATTTTCAGAACTATGACAAATATTGAAGACAGAAAATTTGTTGTAAATTGCATTAGAACTAAAATATTTATATAAACCCCAAATCACGCATTTGTAGAACTAAGAACAGCATGATCTGAATAAGCCATTCCTTTTGTTTAAAAGATGTGAAGTTGAGCCTCAAAAGGGTTAAGCAACTTGCCTAACATGATAAAGGCAGAGTAAAATTGGGAGCTTAGAAATAAATGGCCCTGATCCAAAATTTTAATGAAATACCCCTTGGCATTTTAATCTACGTAATAGTTTGTAAGCAAGTTTTTTCACACTTATGACTGATTTTGTTTCCAATTATTAAATTTCACTTTAATTATTAATATGAATTTTCTAGCAATAAAAAAATTCCACCTTAAGACTTACAGCCTTTAGTACCTCTTTCTCAGCCCACAAGGTGGCGATGATCTACAACAAATGATGTGCAACATGGTTTTCTTAATAGTTCAAGTCAGGAATTTCCAAAGGTTTTACACATTTTCAGTCTTATGTAAAAAACTTCTATGAAATTTTCTCTTACCTTCTTGGGATTACATAAAATATTTTTAGAATAGTACAAGATAAAATGTGTGTATGTATATATATGTATATATGTATATATAATTTTTTAAAAAATAATAAAAACACTTTAGTTAACTATGGAAGTAACCAACTACTTTTTAATTCTGTGGCTCTATGAGTTTAAACCAAAAATTAACTATACATAAAAAAGAAGACTACCTCTGACAAAAGTACACAAGACTATTTTATCACATTTGAGAGCTCCATGCAGTTGAAATGAAAAAAAAAAATCATACATTGCAAAAAATCATACATTGCAATCCACTAAAACTGAGATTAAACTCATTCACTTATTCATTCAGAAGATACTCATTTTGTGCACTGTTTAGTATGCATCAATTCTTGTCTATCAACTCTGAAGTTATCTGGTATTCCTGGTTTAAAGATTTTCCTTAGCAACAACAAAAACAAAGTGTAAATAAGAAAAGTGAGAAAATATTCTACCACCAGGTGGTGACAAAAGATAAAATTTAAAATAGTACTTGAAAAATGTGTACTTCATGCAACATTTGAAGATCCCAAATACACATGACTTCCAGATGTCATGTGAATTGAAAATCATATTGTCAAGATGTTTTAACACTTAGAGTGAATTAATATTAGCATAGTATTTTTACTTTAATACACAATCATTAGAAGCAACAATTTCAGCCAGCAGGAGGCATACAAGACCACAGAATAAGAAATTTCAAAATGTTCTACTGCTTTTTCCTCTACCCAGCTTACAATTTATTGATTAGTTGATGCAGGTAGGAGATGTTCTATTTTTAATTTTTAGAGCAACCCCCTCCCTTCCACCTGCCCTTAACACTATGTAGCTATTTAAGCAGAGTCTGGAAATCCATTGTCAAGATATTTGGGTAGTGTTTGCCAAAGATAAAAAAGCAATATTGGATTCTTTCTAAGCCTCTTTCCTACAAGAAGTATCTATAATTCTACAATGTTTCTTCTATCTTATGGATAATCCATAGCTGAGTTATGAATTACTGCAGTTCATTGGCAATCCTCTAGGACATATAGAACTGGGAGTATCTCAGAATCACTGATAGTTGAGCACCCTTGAATTTTTATGTTATGCTTCTCAGTCTTTATCATCCATAGAAAATTATGTTTGCCAACCTGGTGTCAATGAATTAAGATGGTTGCAGCTGGAAATACTGTCCCAGAAATTTCCCTTGCTTTAGAGCTCTCAGGCTACCCTTCAAGCTAAGGACCCCAACAATGATTGCAATATCTGTCTGAGCTAGTATATTTATGTGAAATTGATTCAGAAGGTGGGATATCTCTCTTGCTGATTGGTTGTTGAGATCATCAGACTTGCAATCCATCTTTGAGCAGCACCATGTCTAAGTGTGGGAGGAATTCCTATCCCATGCACAAACACAGAGAGCTGGGGGTAGAGATTTAGGTAAATTCCCAGTTAAATTCTCACTTTCTGATTCTGTCAAGTCCTTGCTTTGTGGCTTCTGTGAGCATCCTTGGGCCTCAGACTCCTCATATGTGAAGTGGAGATATAATAATCCCTGGTCTGAAACGTTGTTGAAAGGATTAGAGATAACACTGGCATATAACAATGATCCATGGATGAATGGGGTTGATTAATATGATGGACTTTGAAATTAGGAAGAGATCTCAAGGGGATCATGGAGAATATAGTGAATGAATTCTGGCTAAGCATATAAAAAATATACTTAGGAAAAAACCTTCAGTGCTATGGAACAGTTAAATCAGAGACTGGCATGTAGTGGTTACTTTGCTTTTGTTTTTAATTGACCCAAATAGTAGTATAAATTTAAGAAATATAGCGTAATATTTAGATTCATGTACACATTGTATACTAAATGATTGAGAATTTAACATATTCTTCACCTTAAACATTTAGGATGAGGAGAGTGAAAATGGAAGATCTGTGAAAAGGTGCAAAATTACAGTTAGATCAGAGGAAAAAATTCTGTTGTTCTGTTTGCATAGTGGGGTGACTATTATTGATAATATCTTATTGATGATTTTAAAATGGCACACGTTTTTTAAATGAGTGAGGCAGGTTGGTCTTTCCATTCAGTAAGATTCAATAATTTGAGGTTGTTTATGGTAAATGAATAAAGGGGAGTCACTGATTATTGGGGATGTGGGGTAAAAAGCCAGATAAGAACTGAATGAAATGATTTTGAAAGTGCAGGGAAGTTAAAAGAAAAAGAGCTTTCCAAATTTATCAAGGAGATCTGCTCATGAATTGACGTAGAGTTGCTGGTTTTATAGCTATTTTGCCCTTTTACCATGCTACCTCGTTTTTAGGACCCTATCAGTCTGGAAACCCACTCAGACGTTCCTGTGGGTGAACTGTTGGGAGTGCCTGGGCTGGACACCTCCTGAGGCCTGCCCCACATTGTCTTGGCTCCCATTCACTATGCCATTGCATCCTGACCACTTTTGCAACTAGGACTTCACCTCAGTTGTCCCCTGTGCACTGAATGCTTTATTCCTAGGGATTCCTCTGGATGACAGCCTTATATTTGCAACTGGGGGCATTAACTCGTGGCAATCTTTGACTAACGTGTCAGTGGGAAATGGCTCCTCTTTCGTCTCTTAAGACAATAAGGAGGGCCATTATACATGTCCTTTCAGATTGTTCTGAAATAATGAAGCCCAAATTGTCCCAGCAGTGACTGGTTGGCTGTGCACCTTTGTATGGATTTCTTCTCTTTTCTTAAACTCTTCCCAGGCCCAGTTTCACAAACAAACTTACCTTTCCCTCAGCCTCTCCACCTCCACAAGGACAGCATGCACCCAAGCCTTTTTCTCAGGCTCTGCTAACTGGGGTAAATGGATTAAAAAACAATGAGTGTGAGAAAACTTTCTAGATCACTCTCTGATCATCCTGTGGGATAACCTTCAGGTCTGTGCAGCAGAATGGCACCTGAAGAGAGGAAAAGAGTGATCCAAAGTATGTAGTTGGATGGCTTTTGATAATTGCTTTGAAGTAGGGCTTGGCAAACTGTGGTAACAATCTGTTTTTATCAATTAGGTTTTACCGGAACAAAGTCTCAATCACTTGTTTATATATTATTAATGACTGCTTTTGCAATACAAGTCACAATTGAGAAATTGCAAAAGAGACTGTATAGAACACAAGACTGAAATATTTGTTGTGTGGTCATTTAAGAAAAATTTTGTACTGGGGGAGGGAGGAAGAGAGGGAAAGGAAAAGTACTCAGGAATGAAATTGACCAAATTATTTTATATGCATGTACAAATATGTAGCAACAAAGTCCACTTTTGTGTGTAATTATAATACACCAACTTAAAAAAAGAAAAAAAAATTACCGACTTGTGCTTTGGAAGCCTTGGAGAAAAAAAAGAGAGGTTACATTTTTCTCTAACTCCTAAACTCAAGGCATGTATGAAAATGATCTTTATCTCCTGCATCCAGAGAACAGACTATGCTGAAAATGTGAAAATGCATAAACTTTCAGTCATTTTATATCAAAATCAAGGTCATAATGGAGAAAGTATGGGACCTTGAGACATAGGATGGTAACATTTGAATGAACCCTAATTTTTCTGAATCCTTTCTTTTGAATCTTTTTCTCCTGAAAACTTTATTCCCTGGATAAAGTTTTCTAAAAAACACTGGCCTTATGTATTATTCAGGGTTATCCAGAGAAACTGAGGAATTATGTATATGTATGTATGTATGTATATGTGTGTATAAACACATATGTCTATTTATACAAGATATATGTAAATATGTTTATATACATAGCATATGTGTTATATATTTATACAATTCCCCATATAAAATTTATAAGGAATTTATGGCTCATGTGATTATGGAGGTTGAGAAGTTCCATGATCTGTTACCTGAAAGTGGGAGGCCCAGGAAATCCGTGATAAAATTTTAGACCAAGTACAAAGTTCATAGTGGAATCCCCATCCAAGTGTAAGGAAAGACCAATATTCCAACTCAGCAGGTAAGTAAGAAGAAAAAAGAAGAAATTCTTCCTTCCTCTCACTTTTGTTCTTTTTAAAGCCTCAACAGATTGCATGATGCTCACCCAAGTTGGTGGGAGCAATCTGTTTTTATGGAATCCACTGATTCAAGTGTCAATCTTAATTGTTTCCTTTGCGATGAAGAGGCTTTTTAATTTGAAGTCATCCCACTTATTGATTTTTGATGTGACCAGCCTCTTCCAAATAGGCCCACTTCATAAAATTTCCACTAACTCCCAATGAATGGCTCCATTTATCGGGGACCAAGTCTGAGACACACAACTCTCTGGGTAAGTTTCCAGATCCAAACTATAACAGTAGCAATGATGCAAGCAATCTTTCTCTTTGTCTCCCTACCTACTAGGGAGTGTCTCTGGGAGGAATATCCAGGGTATGTGTGTGGGAGGTGTCACTCACATTCTCTGTTGCGCTTCTCTTTTTCTCAAGCAGTGGCTGTCTGCTAGTCTCTGCTAGGCTTTATTCTCCTTTTCTTACATCTCTGAAATTAAGAATTAGTCCACTCAAGAGAGCTAGGCAGGGCTGGAGAACCATTATCCATGATGTCATATTTGAATTCAGGGTTTTCTAGGATTTTGTGTGTTATTGAGAGTGCTGTATGCCATGCATTCTTTACATATATAAGCTAAGTAATCTTGGTGTGTTAGTATTTCTGTTTCACAGATGAGGTGATTGAAGCTCAGATAACTTAAAAATATTAACCATACTTGTATAACTAATAATTGGTGGGTCAGACAATCTGTTATTTTAATCTTTAACATAATTAATGAATTACACACACAAACACACACACACACACACACGTATGCTTAAACTTTATAAGGAAAAAAAAAACTTTATAAGGGGGAGTGGGGAGTATAGATAGAGGAAAGAAGCTGGCTTAAGAAACCAGATAATTAATTTCAGTTATGTTACATTTGACCCAATGGGTTAGTCACCAATCTCTGAGTCTTAGTTTCTATATCTATAAAATGAGCAGGTTGGACAGCTCTAGATTAAATATTCTATAACTTTTAATGCAATTTTAGCTCTTTGAATGATGGTAGATATACAAATTGATTCATCTTTATTTGAATGGTCTAAAACTGTTACATACATGATTTATTATGTAAGTCCTTGGTGACGAAATTATTTCTCAATTGAACTTTACCTTAATTAGAATTGTGTTCCCATCAGAAATGCAAAGCATGCCTTTTTCCTACCTCTAGTGACCTCTGTATCTAATGACATTATTGTTACCAGTGTTGGGAAATGATGAATTATAATAGTAAACATGTCTCTTTTGTTTTATATAATTCAATCTGTAGAAGAACTACAGAATATCATGTTGTACCAAGGGTTAGTTTTCTTCCCAAAAGAATTTAGTGCCATATTTTGTATATTCTATAACTTAAAATACCATATATGTTTTTATATGTATTACTAAAGAAATAGATTCCAAATTTCCAATATTTCACTAATGCAGAAAATAGAGAATAAAGACTTAAGTTTCATGACTGTTTGTTTAAATAAATGCATTAGACTCTGAGTAGGTGGAAACAATGTTCCTGGGACTCATTATCATCTCTAACATTTATTAAGCATTTATTTTATACAGACACTGACCAACAAAATTCATATATACTATACAAAATGGCCAGAAAGCTAAGTTTAAAAGGGAAAGTTACACTAAAGAAAGATAAATATACGGTAGGATTTTATATCTTTCCATTAGAAATAATGTTTATTAGAAATAAACATTTCTACCTAGAGGAAGAATGGGACACTTGCTTCTACTTATTGAGCAACTGGCATGTTTCCAAAGTCAAGGCAACTGCACAAGCTATTTATGTTTCACATAAGAAATTAGAGAGCAATAAAAGAAACAGGTGAAGTCCAAGGGAACATTACGAGATCTTCTGACACACACATGTTAAACACAAGCTCTGCTCTGAACACCTGTGCACCAAGGGAAGAGAGAATGAGTGCAGACATGATGGGAGAGCCACAACCAAGGAGGCTCACATAAAGTGGTTTTTATTGTCTATTTTTGTAAAATTACAAATTTTTAAAAAGTGAAAATTCACAATGTCACAGCAACAAACCAAAAGTATAAAGGAAAAACAATACAAGGTGTTTTTTTTTTTTTTTTTTTTTTTTGTATTGTATTTGAAGACAGGGTCACGATGGGTTACTTAAGGCCTCTTCAAGTTGCTGGCTTTGAGCTCCTGATCCTCCTGCCTCAGCCTCCTGGGTTGCTGAGTTTATCGGTGTGTGCCACCATGCATGGCCTACAAAAGGCTTTCTAAGAATAAAAACGAACTAATAAATGAACACTCTCTGTCATTTCTACATAGCTGGGATCTCAGCACTTGGCTTGTGAGACAAAACAGAGAATGTGGGCTTTTTGGTTTTTTTTGGTTTTTTTTTTCCCCCCCTTTGCAGTATAAGTTATTTATTTAAGATGTTTTACTTTTTTGATGTGTTTGTTGCCATAAACTTCCTGCTTAATACTAGTTTTTTTTTTTTTTTGTGTGTGTGTGTGTGTGTCCCATAGGTCTTTGTATGTGGTATTCCTATTTTTATTTGTTTCAAAATATTTTAAAAATTTCTTCTCAATTTTTTTTCTTTATCCATTGGTTGTTAAAAAGTCAGTTGTTTGATATCCATGCATTTGTGTAGTTACAGAAGTTTTCTTGTTGTTGATTTCCAGTTTTTAATGCACTGTGGTCAGAAAAGATATCTAATGTGACTTCAATCTTTTAAGTTCATTGAAACTTGTTTTGGGACCTCTCAGATGACATAACCTGGAGAATGCTCCATTTGCTAATAAGAAAAATCTACATTTCATAGCTTTTGGATACAATGTTCTGTAGGTATCTGTTAGATCCATCTGGTCTAGGGTTCAATTTAACTCTGCTATTTCTTTGTTAATATTTGGTCTCAATTATCTATTGCCAAAATAAGGTATAACATCTCCAATATTATTGTATTGTAATCTCTATTTGCCTTTAGGTTTATTGCTTTATATATTTCAATACTGTGATACTATTTTTTTATTGCAAAAATTGTGATTTGCTCTTGTTGAATGACCCCTTTGTCATTATATGTTATGGTTTGGATGTGAAGGTCCTCCAAAACTCACGTGTGAGACAATGCAACAAGGTTCAGAGGAGAATTGATTGGGTTGTGCCAATCTTAATCCAATCAGTAATTTAATCCTTGATAGGGATTAACTGAGTGGTAACTGAAGAAGTGCTAGGGTGTGGCTTGAGGTCAGAATTGGGCGTGGCTTTGGGGTATATATATTTTTATCTGGAGAGTGGAGTCTCTCTCTCTGCTTCTTGATCACCATGCTGTGAGCTGCTTCCCTCTGCCACAGTCTCTGGCCATGATATTCAGCCTCACCTTGAGCCCTGAGGGTTGGAGCCAGCCTTCTGTGGAATAAGACTCTGAAACTGTGAGCCCTCAAATAAACTTTTCCTCTTTTACATTTGTTCTGTTCAGATCCTTCAGTCACAGCAGCAAAATATATCTGACTAGAACCTTCTTTGTCCCTTTTTACTGTTTTATATTTAAAATTTATTTTATCCAACATAAAATGACTATTCCTGCTTTTTTTTTTTTTTTTTACTTTATTTGCATGGAACGTGTTCTTCTATCCATTCACTTTCAGTGTGTTCATGTCCTTAGAGATGAAGTAAATTTCTATGATGGTGAATTTTATGTATCAACTTGAGGAGGGTCACAGGTGTCTAATTTGGTCCAGCACTATTCTGACATTGCTGTGAGGTGATTTTGGACTAGGTTAACATTTAAATTAGTAGACTGAGTAATGCACATTGTCCACCATAATGTAGGAGAGAGTTTTTTCAGCAAAAGAAACAATAAGAGAGATAAACAGGGAGCCTACATCCTGGGAACAAATCTTTACTCCACACACTTCAGATAGAGCCCTAATAACCAGAATATACAAAGAACTCAAAAAATTAGACAATAAGATAACAAATAACCCAATCAATAAATGGGCCAAGGACCTGAACAGACACTTTTCAGAGGAGGACATACAATCAATCAATAAGTACATGAAAAAATGCTCACCATCTCTAGCAGTCAGAGAAATGCAAATCAAAACTACCCTAAGATACCATCTCACCCCAGTAAGATTGGCAGCCATTAGAAAGTCAAACAACAATAAGTGCTGGAGAGGATGCGGGGAAAAGGGCACTCTTGTTCATTGCTGGTGGGACTGCAAATTGGTGCAGCCAATTTGGAAAGCAGTATGGAGATTTCTTGGAAAGCTGGGAATGGAACCACCATTTGACCCAGCTATTCCCCTTCTCGGTCTATTCCCCAAAGACCTAATAAGAGCATGCTACAGGGACACTGCTACATCGATGTTCATAGCAGCACAATTCACGATAGCAAGATTGTGGAATCAGCCTAGATGCCCTTCAATAGATGAATGGATAAAAAAATGTGGCATTTATCCACAATGGAGTATTACTCTGCATTAAGAAATGACAAAATCATAGAATTTGGAGGGAAATGGATGGCATTAGAGCAGATTATGCTAAGTGAAGCTAGTCAATCTTTAAAAAATAAATACCAAATGACCCCTTTGATATAAGGGGAGTAAACAAGGACAGGGTAGGGACGAAAGTTTGAGAAGAAGATTTACATTAAACAGGGATGAGAGGTGGGAAGGAAAGGGAGTGAGAAGTGAAACCTCATGGAAATGGAAGGCGATCCTCAGGGTTATACAAAATGACATATAAGAGGAAAGGAGGGGTAAGACAAGATAATACAAATCGAAGAAATGATTTACAGTAGAAGGGGTAGAGAGAGAAAAGGGGAGGGGAGGGGAGGGGAGGGGGGATAGTAGAGAATAGGACAGACAGCAGAATGCATCAGACCCTAGAAAGGCAATTTGTCAATCAATGGAAGGGTAACTGATGTGATACAGCAATCTGTATACGGGGTAAAATTGGGAGTTCATAACCCACTTGAATCAAACTGTGAAATATGATGTATTAAGAACTATGTAATGTTTTGAACGACCAACAATAAAAAAAATAAATAAATAAAAATAAAAAAAAAGAAAGGAGATGAGAGGTATTGCAAAATTTTCACAATGTTTAATAACAACAAAACTAATCTCATCTGTTTAAGTACAAATGCATTTTGTTTGAAAGGGAAAATGCCCATATGTATGTATGACAGCTTGCTCTAATGAAACAAGCAGCTTGTATTTATGAATTGACCATAGAAATGAGCCACCTTCTTTTGTGCTGTGCTCCAAATGGCTTTTTTCCTTATGTGCGTAACTTGTGCAGAATTCCAGACCTGAAAGAAGCAGAGAAATTGCATGATAGACTTGTGGACTAATTCTTTATACTCTTTCAAAACCAATTGCTCTTTAATTCTGCTCATATAACTCCCAAGCAATACCAAAGACACCTGACGCCTGAGTTATTTTATTCCTTCAAGAATATTTTGTTTTGGAATGAATGCCTCTAAACCATTTCTTACTTTCTCAGGAATTGTTAATGAAACAATTTGAATTGTCAGATCTTTAAATGAAAGCATTTAAATCCAAAAAAAAGAAAATATATGGTTATTAATGAAGATAACAACTCAATTAAAAATGGGCAGTATTCCTAAATAAGCAATTTTCAAAGGATACTGGCCAATAGGTATACAAAAATAAAATATGCTCAACATCACTAATCATCAGGGAAATGCAAATCAAAATCACAATGAGATATTGTCTTACCCTAGCAAGAACCACTATTATCAAAAAGGTTAAAGATAACAAATGCTGGTAAAAAAGAGAGAAAAGAAGTACTTGCACACTGTTGGTGAAAATATAAATTAGTATTGTCATTTTGGAAAGCAGTATGCAGGTTTCTGAAAAAAAATTAAAAGTAGAGCTATGATATGATCTAACAATACCACTACTGGGTGTATATCCAAGGGAAATAAAGTCAGTATGTTGTAGAGAAAGCTATACTCTCATGTTCATTGTAGCACTTATCACAATAGCCAAGAAATGGAAAAAATGTAAGTATTCATCAACTGATGAATGGTTAAAGAAAATATGGTGCATAGTCACATGGAATATTATTCAGCTATATAAAAAATAAAATCCTAAACTTTCGAATACCATAAAGGTAACCAGGGATCATTAAGTTAAATGAAATCAATCAGGTACAGAAAGACAAAATGGACCACATGATCTCACTGATATGTAAAACCTAAAAAAGTTTATCTAATAGAAGTTGAGAGTAGAATGGTGGTTACCAGAGGCAAAGGAGAGAAGAGAAAGTCAGAATTGGGGAGAAGTTAATTAATGGGTACTGAGTTAGTTAGACAGGAGCAAGAAATTCTGGTGAGCTATTGTAAAGCAGGGTAACAGTAGATAAAAATACTGTACAGTACATTTCACAAAGATAGAAGGTTAAACTTTAAAAGTTTTAATTGAAAGAAACAATAACTGAGGAAATAACTATGTTTATTCTGATTTAAATATTATACCATGAAAACATATTAAAATAGTATATCTTACCCAATTAATATATATGCTTTCTGTATTTTTATGTATCAGCAAAAGACAAAGTTAATTTAAAATTTACACTTTGATTGTGATTCTTTAAAAAATTTTATTTGTTCTTTTTAGTTATACATGACAGTAGGATATATTTTGACATATTATACACACATAGGTATAACTTCCTTGTGACTTTTAAATCATATTAAAGAAAAATATTTCAATAAAAGCAATTTAAAGTATATTTAAATAAATGTATATGATTTAATGGTAGGTATCATAGAAATGCCCTGCAAAGAAAATTTATAGGTATGGTAATTTTTTATAATACCTCTTTAAGCTAAAAGAAATTTACAAAGCATTATGTTTTATATTCTTTATAAAACTTTGTAAACATATACAGAATCTATAGATAGATTATATAAATATATGTATATGGACATATATTTCAATAAAACAATCTGGTTTAGTATACTGAGAAAATGTTGTATTTCCATTAAAATTATACATACATTTTATAGAACTGTATAGAAAAAATCTATATAAAAAGCTGTCAAAATAAAGAAATACAACAGATTAAGGGGAAAGAAACCCACAAGCATGCTTCACACATTGTATCTTCCACAAATTTCAACAACAGGAACTTTGTTGTACAGATTTGTTTTACTTCTTTTCTGCAAAAACAACAAACAAATTCCTCCTAGTCCTTTAGAAGATAAAATCCGAACTCCTCGCTATGTCTTGTGATGACGTACCTGATCTCAGCTCTCATGAGCCCTTCTCACACTTTTCTCCCAGTAACAAACTTTCCTCACACACACAATGCTGCTTTATACTATTCTACTTATCTTTCCTGAAACCTAGGGCATTCTTTATTTTTTTAATGTACCTGAAAAACTATTTGTTTCCAATACTCCACTTTTATTTTTGGTACCAAAGATTGAACACAGGGTTAACTCTGCGGCCAAGCCACATCTGTAGCCCTTTTTATTTTTTTATTTTGAGATAGGATTTCATTAAGTTGCTTAGGCCTCATTAAGCTGCTGAGGGTGGCCTTGAACTTGTCCTCCTCCTGTCTCAGTCTCCCACGTCACTGGGATTGCAGGCATGGGGCACTGTACCCAGACAATCCTCTGCTCTTAAGGTGACTCCATATGGGCAAATTGCCAGATAATGCCAGTTGCTCCAAAACATACAGAGAAATAGGCTGAGGCAATAACAAACTTCTCTTTCACTTTTATACTATACCCATCATTATCTTATCACCTTCAAATTTCTGTAACAGTCGGCTTACTTGCATAATTTTTCCACTGGTGTGTCAACTTCTCCAGAGAAGGGATGGTATCTTATCACCACCTGCAACTTTTAAAATTCTCACTCACTTTCCAACAAATGTTTATTTTAAATCAGATGAAATGAAGACTATTAGTAACAATCTGAAAATAAAGTTTGTCCATGATAAGGATTCAGAAGAGAGCATACTTCTTTAAGTGCATATTTTTATGATGAAGGAATTATTGGGGAGGAGACATAATTTAAAGCTATTTGTATTTCTTTATTTAAAATATAGTTGTTTATTAGCAACCAACATTATGTAATTTAGAACTCTTCAAAACTGTTAACTGAGGGTTTCTGTTTAGATTTACAATAAAACGTTTAAAAATTAGAAGGTTTTTAAGTCTATTTCAGGAAATACTGTGGAAGATTGCCTAAGACTTCTCCTGCTGAAAACAATTTTAAAAGCTGGAGGAAATACTAAAAATAACATCTTTATGAATGCATCTGTGAACAGAGGAGAAAGTAAGGAATTCTTAGAGGCCAAGGAGTCAACAAAGGGAAATAAAATTCAGAAGTTAGTTCTTCTTCAGGGAATTTTCAATATGGATAAAGTTTGTTTTCAGGGACTCTTTGGAAATCAGGAACATAGAAGAAACTCCAGAGCTACATGAGATGGGATTTGCACTAGGAATCCCCTCTCTACACTCCACGTATTCACCTCTCAGGAGAGGAGAAGAAAAATAGTGGAATTGAACTTTGATACTGTATGCAGGAGAAAGAAAAACTTTCTGTCTGACTTTGTAACTCAAACCATTAGATTTCAATTTTACAGACCAAATTCATAGTTCCTAGGCGGTCGAAACTCTCAACATACAAGTATTTGGTGTAACATAGTTCTTGTCTCTGTTGCTCCCAGGACCTGGCAGAACTAGACAAAATCCTTCTCCCATGAAAGCCATCAAACTCAGGGCTCAAATAATAGCCACAGAAATATGAGCTCATAGGGAAAACAAAAAGAAAGCCACAACAAAGCAAAACCAAGTAAGTAAGCTATGATTAGTAAGAGCCAGCAGAATGAAATCACAGAATCAAACTTGCAAAAAATTAGATATTGGCTGGGCACAGTGGCACATACCTGCAATCCCAGTGGCTAGAGAGGCTGAGGCAGGAGGATTGTCAGTTCAAAACCAGCCTCAGCAAAAGTGAGGCACTAAACAACTCAATGAGACCCTGTCTCTACAAAATAGGGCTGGGGATGTGGCTCAGTGATTGAGTGCCTGCCCCTTAGTTTAATCACCAGTACCCCCCCCCCCACAATTAGGTATTGGATTTATCATACAATATGGTTTAAAAATTTGTTAAATGTGAGACTCTATAAAAACAACTAAGCACAAAATCTTAATAAAATGGTTTTATTCTCAGAGTAGACAAAGTTGAAGAGCAAATTAGTGATGTGGAAAAAGATACAGAGAAATTTCAAATGATATAAGAAAGTCCATGGTATGAAAAGTAGATAAGACAATTTAAGAAACACAGAAGATAGAGTAAGGTTAAAAATAAAAAAAAATTCATACCTAAATAGAGCAGTTCAAATTTAGATCACTAAGGATACACAACAAATTTAAAGCCCTAACCAGAAGTATAGACAGGTTTATTTAGAAGAAAGGCAATTATCCTAAGGGAGATTTCCATCCATCAGTGAAAGTTTGAAGAAAGTGAAATGGTATATTTAATACCCTGAGAGAAAATAACCATCATTGCAAAATTATATACTTGCAAAGAATGATTTTTTAAAAATACAGAATACCTAAGAGTTTGCTTGAATAATCTCATTAAAGAAAATGTCATATTATGAAGAAGAAACATCACCTCAGATGAGAGTTTGGGGCAGGAAAATCAAGCAGCAACATAAAGAATCCCGGAGCATATAAAATGAAGGCATGTCTAAGCCAGTTATACTTAAAAACCCTGAAAGCATGAATGAGGAAGATTTCTGGTCATCATACTTGTAACACTGATGCTAAAATGTTCAGTCAAATAATAGCAAACCAAACCTAATTGAAGGATGTACAAAAAAAAAAAAAAGATAAATACATTTTCACCAGGTATTTTAATTCCAAAATTCAACAATGTTTTTACACAAGAAAATCAATAAATGCAATTTATGACCTTAACAACAGAAACATAACAATTTTCTAAATAATATAGAAAAAAAATATTAGGTAAAAGTCAGCCTTCCTTCATTCTGTTAAGGTTTAGTTAAGAGGTGTTCCCCGAAGCTTCTGTGTTAATGCAGGAATGTTTAGAAATGAAATGATTGGTTTGTTTGGTTAGTCTGAGACTTCATTTAGTCTGCTCATCCTAGTTGGAATGCACTAACTGGGTGGTAATCATGGGCAGGTGGTGTGCAGCTGGAAGAGGTGGGTTCCTGGGGGTGTGCCCTGAAGGGTTCATCTTCCCTGCGGCCACTTCCCCTCCCCCTCTCTGCTTCATAGCTGCCATAAACTAACTTTCCCTATTGTGCCCTTTGGTCATGATGTTCTATCTCACCTGGGGACCAGAGAAGTGGGACTGACCAACCATGGACTCATAAACTCATCCTCCTCTAAGTTGTCCTTGTCATGTACTCTGTTCACAGTGACGAAAATCAGTCTAACACACACTGTAATTAAATTCTTAGGAAACAATGCATGAAAGGGTATTTTTGTGACCAGATCAACAGTTGATGTGACGATTCTTCAGCCAGCATCATACCTAACTTGGATATGTGGGTAATATTTCATATGTGATAATGAACTAATTAAGGACAACTGCCATCACAACTTTTTAAAAAAGCATTCTTTTTGGAGAATAATTATGTGCAAATGAAATAATTATCAATACATAAAGCCCAATAATTATTAATATTTGGAATCAATAAATAAGTAAATGAGTTTTGTTTCTGAAAAGGAGTAATTCACAGAATTCTCTGTACCTTCTAATACAAATTTAGAAAATAAAATTAAATAAAATATACATTTGGGACTATATTAAAATTATACATAAGAGTAAATGTCATAAAGTTTATACAAGCTTTCTGTGGATACAGAACTTTGTTAAAGGAATTAAGGAAGTCTTAAATAAATCACGAGATATGAAATGTACCTGAGTTAAAAGATGCCGCAGTCCGGGTGCAGCAAAATAACCGGGGGTTGACGAACAACTTGTGTAGATTGATACAGCAGAAGTAGGAGCCCTTTATTGTAGGACAACAGAGGTATTTATACATTCCACACAGCTTATCCTAATTAACATAAACTAGATACAGCAGTCAACCAATAAGGAATCTCCACACTTAATGGCTCGCTGGCGTTACTTCACAAACCACTCCCTCTGGCATTTTGCCAGGCGCCATCTTGACTTGTTTACAGACCCTAACATTTCTCTGGCAAAATGCCAGGCGCCATCCTAACTTGCTTACAGACTCTAACAAAAAGACATATCTAAGGAATGCAATTAGCACATGAATTGACCTATAAAACCTCAATAGTTTCTTTGCAGAATTGACAGACCTATTCCAAAATTGGTACAGGAGAGAGGGGAACATGACATTCCTGTGAAACACAAGTTTGCCTGACAAAGAAAAGTCATATGATGAATTTCTTTGGATACAATATAGAAGGAAGCAGCAGATCAATGAGTCCACTGTGCTGTCTAGAAAAACCAGATGAAAAAACATTTTTGCAATACATCACATGCAAAAAGTTCTAATTTTAGAAATTACATTCTGCAGAAAAGTAATTCATAGATGGGCAGAAATCAGTGGTAATAATACTACTTGAGGGATTTGCTTACACCGGGTCTGGGGTAAGGCACAGATTTGACATAAACAAGAAGATTTTCTTGGCAAAAAGAGAAACAAGCAGAGCTTCTTAGTGCTGCTTGGGATTGAGTAAAGGATTTGAGTCTGAAAGACGTGCAAATATTTCCTTTCCATTTTTTCTCTTAGGAGGCTATCAAATTCTAGAAGGCTAGGATTGAAGAGTTCAGAGTTTGAAAACTTTCTAGAAGGAGGATATGAAGTAAATACTTGACAAGTCTTGCCTGAGAAATAAGGAAATCCAGACGTGAATTGAGTATAAACCCTGCCTTGATCTAAATTAATTTTTGATGGACTGACGTAGTCAACCCTTTATGCTCTCTGCCATTCTAAAGAAAAAACGTGTTCTCACTATAGAGAATAACCATCTAAGGTTTTTGTGGAACCCGACTTTGGAACCAATAAGTATGGGTTTGTTAATGATGTCACAGAGGTTGAAGGATGCAGGAATTAAGAGACCATCAACTCATTACATTCCTCACTCTATTTCCTGGCTGCTATGAGCTGAGCCGCTCTCTTTCACTGTGCCTTTCCACCACATTGTTCTGCTTCACCTCAGGCCCAATGCTATGGAATCAGCCAATCATGGACTGATCCATCTGAAACAGTGAGTCAAAATAAGCTTTTCCTCCTTCAAATTGTTTCTGTCATGTATATTGGTCACAGTGACACAAAGTTGAATAATGTGTTATTTTTCAATAAAAGGAACCAGGACTCCTGACTGAGCAGGGAAAATAACAGAAGGTATTTGAATATCTTCTAGTACCAGATAATAAAAGTTTAGAAAGTGGATTAGTAATTCTGAACAAATATATTTCAGAATGTATATTCACTGTCTATAAATATCCAGAAGTGAACATATCATTAAAGAATGCAAACATACATGGTGATAATCAAAGGAAAAACAGACATGCAATTCAGAACACTCTTTTCCTTATTTGCTTGCTAAAAACAAAAAATGCTGTTGAAGTTCCAGCAGCTTAATCACTTCCAAAATCAGAAAAACTTTCCTTCCTTTATCTTACATTTATCTTTCTATTTTTACAATTACTTCCATCTGTTTATGGGTCAGTATATTTGGAGATTACATCCTCTGGTTAGTAGCCAAGCTTAAAATTGAAGATTGATTTTAGCTTTCTTTCTCTATGGTAAATGACTCCATTTCTTAAAGACCGCTCTCTTTAACTATTTAATTATCTTTGCACTATTGCTCTGGTCTTCTCTGAGTTTTCTTCATTTTTTTGTTGTTAGAGTCTGTAAACAAGTCAGGATGGCGCCTGGTATTTTGCCAGGGCAAGTGGTTTGTGAGGTGGCACCAGCGAGCCATTAAGTGTGGAGATTTCTTATTGGTTGACTGCTTTATCTAGTTTATGTTAATTAAGATAAGCTGTGTGGAATGTATATATATACCCCTCCTGTCCTAAAATAAACGGCTCCAATTCCTGCTGTATCAATGTACACAAGTTGCTCATCACCCCCCAGTTATTTTGCTGCAGCCAGGCATTTTGTCTCGGAATTTTTTGTCTTAATTGTTTAGTCCTAAATGTAATAAGTTGATGGCCTCTTAATTCCTGCATCCTTCAACCTCTGTGACATCATTAACAAACCCATACTTATTGGTTCCAAAGTCGGGTTCCACAAAAACCTTATATGGTATCTCTCATTCCACAATTCCTCGGTAAAACCTTGAATGAGTGGAGTTTCTTTCTTTCTCTCTCTCTCTCATTTAGCTATTTCAAAGTAGTAGCTCTATCTAACCAAGTTGATTTGTAGTCTCTGAAATATTTCTATAAACAGTACAAATAATACCATAAAAATACATGGAGATTTCAATTCTACCTTTTCAGAGTGTCAAGTTCATTATTTCAATATTCTCATGAAATTTTATGCTTCTCCAATAAACTAATTCCAAAGGGTACACACTGAGAGCAAAATGAAAATTAAAAAAATATACTAAAACCATAATTATACGTAAAATAATACATATATAATTTATAGTATATAAACATATGGTAAAAAAAATTCTAAAACAATAGATACATTTAACTTTTTTCCCATTTTTATAAAATTTCTGGGTGAAGAAGTGTACAAGATTTCTACTTTTATCACATTTCAAATAATATTTCAAAAATATTTATTATGCTACTTATAGGTTTTTACTTATCCAAAATGAATGTATTCATTTTTAAATGAAAAATACAATGCAACTAAATATATTCTGAAATGGTTCCTGAAACAGAAAAAGGATTAGAGGAAATATTGGTGAAATCTGAAATAGTAAACAGTTTAATCATCATATCAATGTTAATTTGCCGCAGTCTGGCTGGGCACAATTCAGGAGCCACTTGTCAAAAGAAACAAACTTTATTTTTAAAACTACAAACGCCAAACAAAACAGCTCCTCAGGAAAAACCCTCAGAGCCCAACTGCCACCACCGGCTTCCACCCGCCTCTCCCACACACCAACCACCACCTCCCACAATCCTCCTGCTCTTGAGGCCGATTGGCTAGGTCGCGTGGGCGGAGCCAAAGAAGTCCCCCAATGAGCAGTTCCGTAGTCTGAAGGGCAGGGAAACAGCCCAATGAACATGACCGCAGAGGAGCCAATCAGCTAGATGTTGCTGGGGCCACTGTGAGCCAATCATCAGCTGGCAGCTGGAAGTTTGCTGGCAGCTGGAAGTTTGCTGGGGCCCCTTTGGCTGTGGCTCTCAACATCTCCCCCTCTCTGTTTAAACAACAAGCATGTGGCTTAGGGACCGTGCCTGCCTTAGGTTGTCCAATACTACATATGGTCCTTACCCGTCTTCGGATGAGCTGACCTCAGGGCGTCAGCCTCCTGTCTTAGGTTGGTACCATTGTAATTGGATCTTACCCGTCATTGACTACCGGTCCAGTATACAGCCACACCTGTGGAGAGGTACCAGCGGGGGGGTGAGGTTCTTTGCCTCACCTCTGTTGGCCCCCAAATAGCTGAACGATCATTACAAGCAGAAGGGAGGAAGATATACCAAATCAATACTCCAACACTACCACAAGTCGCTGCACCAACAGATAGTTCACAATGCATACAAGTGAGTTTACAATGCATACAAGTGACACATAGTTTAGGCAAGTTCTGTAAGCGGTTCAGTGATGGCTATTGCAGAAACTGTAGATTAGTTTTATCTTTGTCTTCACCGGCACAGGGATGAAGATAGGAATTCTGGCAATAATGGCTAAAGAAAAAATTATATAACATTCTAGAAGGTACTAAAAGAAAACAATTTTCTTAACAATTCTTCACTGGCACTGGGATGAAGATAGAAATTCTGGCAATAATGGCTAAAGAAAACATTGTGTAACATTCCAGAAGGCACTAAAAGAAAACAATTTTCTTAACAATTTACATTATCTTCACCGGCACTGGGATGAAGATAGGAATTCTGGCAATAATGGCTAAAGAAAAAATTATATAACATTCTAGAAGGTACTAAAAGAAAACAATTTTCTTAACAATTCTTCACTGGCACTGGGATGAAGATAGAAATTCTAGCAATAATGGCTAAAGAAAACATTGTGTAACATTCCAGAAGGCACTAAAAGAAAACAATTTTCTTAACAATTTACATTATCTTCACCGGCACTGGGATGAAGATAGGAATTTTGGCAATAATGGTTAATATTAATAATTGTGTAACATTCTAGAAGGCACTAAAAGAAAACAATTTTCTTAACAATTTACATTATTTTGAAAAGAATTATTAAATATAATGAAAAGAATAGGTGAAAGTAAACAAACAGATCTGTTAACCTTCTTTTTTGTTTACATATTAAAATAATTCTTAACAGTTATTTACCCAATTTAAATTAAACCATTTAAATCACGTGAATAAAAAAAAAATTTTTGGATCCATTTTTTTTTTATGAGCGCTCAATCATATATGATATATGGACATATGTACATTCAAACATATAACACAAAACACAAGTGTGCACACATAATATAATACATACAACACATAACATAATAGTAAAGGCCTTATAACTTTTTACAGGTGAAATCTCCATTGCAATGTTTAAAAACTCAATAGTCAAAAAAGAAAACAAATAGAACTGATCAGCAAAACATTAACCTAGGTCTGCATGAGCTCAAAAAACAAAATAGAACTTCATGATATGGGAAAGGGCAATAATAAAACAGATATTGAAAAAAGCATCCTGGTTCTGTCGCAGATGTAAGGATAGCCAAATTGGAGTTTTGGATATCAGCTGTTATGGATTTGAGCCAAATCATCTTCTTTTTGGTGTAGAAATCGCTTTAGTTAATCTCTTTGGAATCCAAATCGGCTGCTGTTCTCCCTGTGGAAACACACAAACAGGCCCCCGACTCCAGACAATCACTGGGTCAGGACTTTAGTTAATCTCTCTGGAATCCAAATATCCAAATATCTGGATCCCAACTATCAACTGCGGGGGTTGGGAGCCTCCTAGCATATGGAGGTGGTGCTGTTGATTGGACACTTATGCCCTCTGGTGATAGAATGCTGTTAGTAGCAGTCTCCTGTAGAGGTGGTGCTGTTGGTTGGACGCTTATGCCCTCTGATAGAAAGGTGTTAGTAGCAGTCTCCTGTTGTAACTTTTCCCCTGATAGCTTTTTCTGCTTTACACTTCTTCCTCTGTCTGACTAGTTCGAGAGACCTTCTCTTTTACTTGAATCTTTTCCTCTGTCTGACTAACTTGAGAGACCTTCTCTTTTACTTGAATCTTTTCCTCTGTCTGACTAACTTGAGAGACCTTCTCTTTTACTTGAATCTTTTCCTCTGTCTGACTAACTTGAGAGACCTTCTCTTTTACTTGAATCAATATGTCTTCTCCTTCCTCTACCATTGTCTGAACTGAAGGCTTTGGACTAAGCAAACCAGATACCAACGCCCACAATGTCAATGTGCCAACTGGAAGAGTTCCTGGGCTTTTCTTTTCTATTTTTTTTAAATCTTCACCATGATGGTCCCACTGTGATATATTTAACAACTCCTCCTTAAAAAGCCATGGGCTACATTTTTGCATTGTATCAACGTATGCCCTGAGTATTCTTGATTTTACTGGGATGCCTCCTTCGTCTAACAATTTACTTAACACTCTTTCGGTTTGTTTTTTACTAATTGCTGATCCCGTATTTCTACTATAATACAACCCAGCAAGATAACACCAAACCAAACCGAGACAGAATCCAATAAAAATGGAACAACAAAATTTCATTATAGCCTTTCTATCCTCCTGACATGTGCATCCGTCCTTTCTCCCTATCTGTTCCTCAGACGTAAATAGTTTTTCCTCAAATGTGAGCGGTTTTTCTTCCGTCTCACTCATCTCCAGGGACTGAAATGTCCATCCGACCTTTCTCCCTATCTATTCCTCAGATGTGAGCGGTTTTCCTTCTGTCTCACTCATCTCCAGGGACAGGCAAGTTAAAACAAAAATGAAGCAAAACAAAAGAGTAAACTTAGAATGGCTACCCATCCTCTTGCCCTGCCCTCAGGGGCTAGCAGTTTACTTACCCTCAGTCGCTCCCCGTGCGAGCCACCAAATGCCGCAGTCTGGCTGGGCACAAATCAGGAGCCACTTGTCAAAAGAAACAAACTTTATTTTTAAAACTACAAACGCCAAACAAAACAGCTCCTCAGGAAAAACCCTCAGAGCCCAACTGCCACCACCGGCTTCCACCCGCCTCTCCCACACACCAACCACCACCTCCCACAATCCTCCTGCTCTTGAGGCCGATTGGCTAGGTCGTGTGGGCGGAGCCAAAGAAGTCCCCCAATGAGCAGTTCCGTAGTCTGAAGGGCAGGGAAACAGCCCAATGAACATGACCGCAGAGGAGCCAATCAGCTAGATGTTGCTGGGGCCACTGTGAGCCAATCATCAGCTGGCAGCTGGAAGGGCAGGGAAACAGCCCAATGAACATCACCGCAGAGGAGCCAATCAGCTAGATGTTGCTGGGGCCACTGTGAGCCAATCATCAGCCGGCAGCTGGAAGTTTGCTGGCAGCTGGAAGTTTGCTGGGGCCCCTTTGGCTGTGGCTCTCAACATTAATTTATTCATTTGACAATTAAACCCTAGTTACATAAGAGGCTATCATAAAGGAAATCTAGGTGGAGAGTACATGTGAGTGTTGTCTATTATATTTGCATTTAGAATAACTCAAAATAAAAACAACATTTAAAATGTTTCATAAGATAGATTTTTATTGAATGAGAGTATGCATAAGACAGACATTTCTTTTTCAAGCAAGTTATTTAAAATTATCTATTAATATTAATAGTAGTCTTCATCTAGGATTTTTCTATCATATAAGTTTACATAGTATAAGATTAACAAATATTCACTTTTAGTTCTGAACTTATGCTTTTTAAATGTATTTCCTAATTGGTGATAATCAATGCTACTCTGTAACTAGAAGTTATCTAACATAAATGGTTCTTGCTTCAGCAGTCTAGAGCATATAATTGCCTATAAAAGATAATTCTGCCTTCAATGGAAAACATTTCGTTTAGGTGTGTTGCCTTGCATGTTTATTGTAAGTTCCATAAAGTCAGCTTTATCAAATATATATTTCTATTGGCAGCCAAATGAGCAGTTTAGATTAAGAGTTGACATTCTTCAGGATTTTAACATGTAAAATGTGTAAAATACAAAAGCAGTACAATTTTAGTTTGATTCCTCAGAGTTTAATGAGCTAGTTAGAATTAAATAAACTTGGGGAATAATGAACTAATTTCTCTGTTTCCCAATATATGAAAGAAGAGCCACCCTATGTTTTCTAGCTCTCAAATGTTCTACAAAGAAAGTTCATGTGCCTCCATTCAAGTCTTAACAACATTAACTGATTTGTAATATTTTGTGAAACACAAAGGAGCAACAAGACTTTTTAGTATGCTATGTTTCTTTTCCACTATTGGAAGAAATAATATCCTAATGAAATCTGTTCCATCTAATAGAAATAGAGTAGAATAGAGATTACCAGAGGCTGGAGAGGATGGCAGGTGCTGGTGGTGAAAGGTTGGTTAGTGGGTACAAAGTTTCAGTTAGGAGGAATAAGTTTCAAATTTTTTTTTTAAACAGAACTTCAGCCAGTATTAAATACTTCAAAATAGCATGAAAAGGGGAATTTGAATGATTCACTGCAAAGAAATGATAGATAGATGTTTTAGGTGATAGAATATGGTAATTACCCTGATTTGATCATTAAGGCAATGTATGACATATATGAAATATCACATTGCATTCTATAAATATGTATAATTGTGTATCATGTAAAAGAAAATAAGAAATAAATTCATAAATTAGAGAGAGGGCAATAAGACTTGAATTATTTGAATAGGTTTGTACTTTAATTAATACCAAACTGAATTTGATATTAACTGAACTTTTCAATAGGACTTTAAAAAGTTGTCAATAAAGCTTTTATTATATTTGTGGACATTAATGCTGATTCCCAAACTAAAATCTCTTCTACTTCATGAATTGAAATATGTAGACATCATTATTGGCTTTAATTTTGTCATTGTCAAAACTTTCAAATGGGCAAAAGACCTGTTCAGAAAGACAAAGCCTTTAAAATCAATTCATGTTTCATCATACCATGAGGCATATAATAAAAAATCCCAAATCTTAGAAAAATTCTGAACCCTCCAATAATGTATTGAATGTACTCATTTATCTGATTGATGGATTCTAGAATTGTACTGTTCCTTATTCCATTCTTTCCTTTTTCACACAGAGGCAGTGTTTCTTAAAGTGGGTGAGTTTGGAGGCGAGCACTTAACCATGGCTAAATCCTTGGAGGGACTCCTGGGTGGATTCAGAAGGAAGCACAGGAACTCTCTCTCAATTGGTATTTCTGTCTTTGGTGAATGGTTTTTGTCAGCTGTTCATCTCTGTGACCAAAAGACCTAACAAAATCAACTGAGAGGAGGAAAAGTTTATTTTGGCTCACGGATTTAGAGGTTCAGTAAATGATCAGCTGACTCTATATCTCTGGAATGAGTTGAGGCAGGTATCCTGGAAGAAAGGCTTGGCAGAGGAAAAATGCTGTGTTCATGACAGCAAGAAAAGAGGGCTCTGTTCATCAGGGACAAAAAAGGAAATTCAAAGTCCCCCAGTTGCAGTGACCTACTTCCTCTGGCACACACTACGGTTGGTTAACAACCAGTAAGACCATTCACATGGATTAATCCACTGATGAGGTTACAGCTTTCATAATTATTTCACCTCTTGTATTGTCTCACATGTGAGCTTTGGAGAATACCTCATATCCAAGCCATAACAGTGAATCACTGTCTATAGCTCGCCACCAAGTTCATGGCCACAGTGGTTTTGTTTCCATTAAGACACCTTGAATTCTTGATAAACTCAACTTTTCAGTGAGGCCTACTGGGCTTCTTGAGACTCTAGAAGTCTTCTTTTCTCTCCTATTTTGAATTCACTGTCATTAGTTTTGCATCTGCCTTGTCCTCAGCTCAGACTCAGGGACCATTGGGAGGCTCTTCCATACTACTCCAATCTGATATTAGGTCCAGCAGTCACAGCCTTCTTACTGGAGCTTCTGAATTCACACCTTATATTTTGCACCTGAGCCACGATCAATGAGATTTAGGACAATTTGGAAATGTGAACTTAAAAGAAGATAAAGCAATTTGGATAGAAAACAAAACAGAACAGAGACCAACAGCAAAGAGAAGAAAGAGCAAATTTGACCTAATATCTGAGATGATCTAATTATCATAATTTGGCATGTAATTTGATTTACTTGCAAGCAAAGATATTTAGAATAATTTTGTTTCTATAGTCACAATAGTTTAAATGATGCAAACTCACTTATACCAATCTTATTTTTTTTTTAAAGTCAAATGTACAGGAAGTGCTTGTATAGAGAACATTAAATTCAGTGAGGACCCACTATGCTTTTATGAGGGGGAAGGGAAAAAAGAGAGAGAGATAAGTGTCACAGTAAATTGGGTAGAGAGAGGTGATGGGAAGAGAGGGGAGGGGAGAAGAGGGGGGATTAGGGAGGGCAGCAGAATACAACTGACACTAGTATTGCTGTATGTATACACATGGATGTATAACCAATGTGATCCTGCAATCTGTACATGTGGAAAAATAAGAATTCATACCCTATTTGAATCAAATGTATGATATGTCAAGATCATTGTAACGTTTTGAGCAACTAATAAAAAAAAACCTATAAAATCATACTTAAAGGGATGTTTTTAACCTTAGGACTGGAAATTATGTTTGTGAATATTTTCTATGTCCATTGAATTAATATTTTTAGGGTTCTTACTTTTCAATAATCTAAATAATTATATGAATAGGAATGTGGGTACCTAGATGAATGAGTGGAAAATATGTCAAGTAAACTCTTTAATGAATGATTCATCAGAGTCTATGGTAGGTGCTGGATCCCAGTAAATAATGTTTTCTCTTTCTAACTTAAAGCAGAGAAACCCTGTTGTTGGGCTCCTTCTGATCCTTGTTGTTGGTTTTTAAGATACCAGATGTGAGTCAGAGTGGACAATTCTATTATTTTGTTGGACTGTTAGAAACAATTTATCTCACATTCAGATTAATTCACTTTGAAATTTAAGTAGCAGGGGATGCTTGTAAAAGAATTTTTTTTTTGCATGCATAAATGCAATTTATGGAATTAGAATTACCAAGCCTGAGTTTGCTCCACTTCTTGTCAACCCTGAGGTATCAGAAAAGTTGCCTAGTCTTCTCTGGCTGTCAACCAATGACACAGGAGCTCCAGGCAGCCACAGAGTCCACTGATTTCTGAGGTAAATAAAAGGGAAGGAGTAGACATAACTAGATCCTAATGCTATGTGAATGTGAGTGCTGGGGTTTGTGTTGGGGGACAAGGATATAACAGATGGGTTGGATGGAGCTTTTATCCCATGATTCAAAAATCTTTAGGGATATTTCATGCTCCCATTTTATTATGCAACACAAGAAAATAAGAGTCCTCATTCAAATAAAGTGCATAGTTAATGTGAAAAGCTAAAGGTGTAAACTGGATATGTACACATACACTGAATTTCCAGAGTTTTGAAATTTTGATGTTATGTAATAACAAGACCAACCCAAAAGGTGGCACTAAAAAACAGTCATTATGTGAACTTCAAGTGGATATAATTTAATGAGAAAAAAACAATGTGGTTGGATGAGCCTCAGTTTTCCTTCTTTATTGCCATTGTAACAGTATGAAGAGGTGGAACCGTCTAGAGTGGCTGGGTCACAAGGCTCTGCCTTGATGAATGGATTAATGTCCTTTCCATGGGAGTGGGTTATTTTTCTTGCAAGTGGGTTTCTTGTAACTTTGGTCCCCTCTTTCTGTCTCTTATGTGGTACCTTCTGCCATGTTAGGATATAGCATGAAGACCTTGACCAGAGGCAGCCCCATGCTCCAGAACTTTCCATCTGGAATTATGAGACAAACTTCTGTTGTTTATGAACAACATTCTGTGGCATTCCGTGATAGCATTAGAAATCATACTAAGAACAGCAATCTTTTAAGCTTGTTCAGGGGGTATAATAAATTGCGCCCCATTTTTCATACTTGGTTTATGTAACAATCAAGAAATACAATAAATGATTCTAACCACAAAGAACAACAAAAAAATCACTTTTCTTACAGTTAAAACTGGAGAAGGTATTTTACATCTGGGAGCAAGTAGGTGTCTCTATCCCATACTCTGATGTCTGTAGCCTTGCTCACCTTGTCACAGGGGCGCTTGACTGGGAAAGCTTTACCTACAAATACAGACTTGTCCACAGAGAAGTAAGGCAGAACAGGTGGGCAGTTGTTTCTCAAGAGAAACAGAAGGAAGAAGCTGGCTCCACTTGCCCAGGGCCACCATCCAACCTCACCTGTGAGATAAACCCCTTCTGTGACAACAGCTGTGTGGGAATGTGTGAGAGGGCCAGGGTGGCTCGAGGTCTGACAGGAGTGGAACCCTCTCCACTTAAAAAGGAAGCAGGAATAAAGGACTTCCTACCCACCCACCAATAGTTTTTCTATTGAGAAGGCTCTGGTCTACTATGAAGCAGCCCTGAGTATTCCTTAATAACAGGGTGCTGGGGTACAAAGGGAATTGTAGAATTTCCTAGAATTATCTCTGATATGAGGAATGCACATACACTTGAAGCAGTGAAATACCAAAACCAGCTCCACAGACCGAACGTTTATGTTTTCCCCAAACTCGTATGTTGAAAATTGATCCTAAAAGCGATAGTGTTTGGAGGTGGGGACTTTGGAAAGCTAGTAGATCATGAAAGCTCTGTCCTTGACATTGACATTAGTGCTCTTATAACCTGGGAGTTAGCTATCCCTTTCCACCCTATAAGGTTATAGTGAGAGAGGTCTAAGAGAAAACAGGCTCTCGCCAGACACCAAATCTCCCAGCCTCTAGAAGTGCTGTTCCTAAGCCACCCAGGTTATGATATTTTTGTTATAGCAGCCCCAGTGGACCAAGCTATCACAGGAATTTCTAGCTACCAACTTTAAGTGTTCTTCTGGAGGTTCAAAATAATTTGGCTTTATCTCATCAGGTATGTTCTAGGGCATATTTATTGGTCAGCTTAGCTCAGCATCAGTAAGTAGCAGACTTTCATCTGAACTAAGGAAGGAGTTCCTAATGCGCCTGGGCTCTTGGCCTTAACATTGTAAGATTATGCTCTCATTCATGCTGCTTTCCATCTGGTCTGATAGCAGGAGACATAAGTGAGTCTGATGGGAAAGGTAGTGACTGGCCCCAGGTCTTTTCCTCTGGGGAATGATATTCCAATAGAAAGCATGGAAATGCCAGGGTTAGGAACTTCTTCAACAAAGCTAAGATTATTAATACAAATTTACTGTTATGAAGACAGTAATAATGAGCATTCTGCTTTTTCTTTTATAGTTCTTGAGCCAACTGTTGTTAGGAAAGACCACATAAAATGAAATTGTTGTGTCACCTGTCGTCAGAGGCAATGAACATGCCCTGCACTGAACAACACTTCTGGAGGCTGGCAGATTTGTTGTCTGGTGAGAGCCTATTGTTCTCTCTTTGCTTGCCATAGCAACTGAAGATAATGCAGTGCCAAATATACAGCACCCCAAGTCTGTTTGCTAAGATACCTAAGTAGTGGTACAGCAGCACTACCTGATGACCTGCTTGAGACCTGTAGTTTAAGTAAGAAACCTTTGATAAGTCATCAAGATTCAGGGATTGCTTGTCAGTGCAGCAAAAATTAGCCTATCTTGACTAATCCAGTAATTTAGAGCTTCTGCATGTAAAAAGAATTCAAGTTAGTGTGCATGTCTCACTGAAGGCACTGATACATTAGGTGAAAAGATTTTACAGCAGAGTTGTGCAAATCCTTATAAAGGTGAAAATAAGCAAGTTTTTAGAAGATAAGTAAGGTGGGGGACATGTGAAGGCAGTCAGGAAGGCAAGGGACTCTGAGAAGAGCTCTGGCGGAAGAATGTCAGTGACAAAGTCAATTAGCTTACAGCGGATAGGGGCTTAAATTGTAGAATTATGTAAAACAAAATTTTTACAAGTATGAAGAATCCAAAGGAGGGAACCAGTCTGAGAAGTAACATGATGAAGAGTGGGGATGAGGTTGTGGCTCACTGGTAGTACAGAACACATGTGAGGTACTGGTTTTGATCCTCACCACACATGAAATAAAATGAATTAAATAAAGTAAAAAAGAAGATGAAGAGTGGAAGTGGCTATATGGAAACAGTAGATGGTAGGTCAGGAGGATAATATTAGCAGCTTTAGGGTTGCTCACACCTAAATAAAATAGATGATATTTCACCTGTTTAGCCAGCATTTTAAAAAAACTTACATGTCTTGGATATTTGGTACCCACACTAACTTATTTACTAGAACATTAAATGATAGCTTTTTTTTCCCCCTTTAGATCTAAGGGTGACTTCATTGGAAAGTTGTGTAAAGAACTGAAATATAGTTAGGGGTTAGGATGGGAATTACAAATTTGGGATTAATGCTAAGTGATGATGACTAATGCCCTAAGATCAAAAATATAGGAAGACGAAATCATCTTGCTACAGGATATGGAGAAGAGTGGGCAAAGTGCTGAAGACTGAGACCTGAATCTTTACTGGTTTGAATCAAAGTTGGACTAGATCACATATCAATCTATTAACTGTTTTGCCATTCTCAGTGAATGAAAATCCAGATCTTTATGAACAACTGTAGCTTTTCCAATGCTTCAATGAGACATGACTTGCTGAGTTGATAGAAGCATTTCACGAATCTAAAGTTTATTTGTTTGCTGTGTTATAACACTTTTCTTTTTAAAATTTAAGAGTGGCATCTTCAGAAAGTCCTGAAATTACAATGTCTAGGTATTAAGATGTTTCTTATGTTTGCAATTAGAATGCTTAAGATGTATTCTATCCAGGCCTGCTCTGCTGTTTGTGTTCTGTAAAAAGATACCTTTTGCACTGCTTCTGAAAATATTTTATATGTACTTGATCAGTCAGTAAGCATTAATTTGACAGTTTCATATCCTAGGTGTCCTGCTAAGCTTAGAAAATAAAAAATGACCCAGACACAGTTTCCAAATTGATAGTATAGAATCTACATTCTAGAAAGAAAGGCACACAAAGATAGAGAAAAATTAGCTATAGGCTGATTTTTTAAAAAAAAAATTTAATTTTTTTTGTTATATATGACAATAGAATGCATTGCAATTCATATTACCATTAATTTATAGAGAACGATTTTTCATATCTCTGGTTGTACAAAAAGTAGAGTCACATCTTGATGTCTTTATACATGTTCTTAGGATAATGATGACCATCGCATTCCACTGTCTTTCTTACCCCCAGGCCCCCTCCCTTCCTCTCCCTTGGCTGATGAATTTTGAGCTGGAGATACACTCAGAATGACCACTGTGGCAATGGGAAGGAGGAGCAGCTCTTCTAGGCCTAAACAGCAGAAGGGTAGGAGTTTTCAGGTTAAATGAGGGCAGGGAGCAGGAAGGGCATCCAGTTGGAAGAGCAGCTGAGCCCAGGCCAGGAGGTGAGAGCACCTGTAAGTGACTCAAGATGTTAGCAGCACGGAGTGGTGAGAGATGAAACTGGAGAGATAAGCACCAGCCAGATTATGACAGGCCATGCTTCTCCAGCCCACTTTGTTCCGGAACAATTTTCAAGTGTCTTGAAGGGCCACAAATACCATAGTCAGACACTTGGAGCTTTTCCTAAAATGCTGGCAAGCCTCAGAAGGAAAGCAGCATGATCAGATTTGCATCTTATAAGGATAAGTCTGGTATTTTATTTTTCTGAGAGGAAGATGGATTGTAAGGAACAAGAGAGAAAAGCCAGTTAGTAAGGAGCCACAGTTAGTCAGGGTGACAAATGCATCATGAGGAATTGAATTAAAGTAGAGGCTTTGGGGGATGGAAAGAAGACAAAGCTATATAATAAGCATAATCAACATGGTTTGTTGTTAAATACTTTCTCAGTGAATGAGTTGTGACTAATTAGACGTGTGGGGTGAGGAAGAGGGAGAAGTCAAGGTTGAATTACAGGTTTAGGCCTGGGAAACCAAGTGGGTGACAAGAAAAGTCATTGCTTGGATACCGAATGCATTCCTTTTGAGTTCTTTGTCTGCATGGGAACTGTAATTGTTGTATGTGGATTAATCTCAACTATATGATAAACACTTTCAGTTGATGTTTTCCTTTTTCTTATAATTTTCCAGCACCAACCCAGAACAGTATTGATCACAAAGAAGTACCAATTGCTTTCATTGAATTGATTGCAGTTCTATAAATCTGGCATGTGGTATTATCCATTTAAGAATGAATGAAAGGTCTTAATTGAATATCAGTTGGTATTATGTGGTTTCATGGTGCAGAAATGAACTCTATGAGCTGAAGAGACTCGTGGTGAATGAGTGGGACTTCTCAGAATTGAGATATAATCTGAAGATACAGGCTTAGAGATAGGCAAGAAGAAAGTCGGAAGTCGGGAACTAAGCAAGAACCCCAGGAAGTGTCCTGTAACATGAAGGATCTAGTCAGGAAGCCACTATGGAAGCCACACAAACTTAGTCTCTTTGTCCTTTGCTCAAGACTTAAATTCCAGAGAGCTCTAAATTATTGCCCATCTTGAGTAACATCTCCATTGCTTAGCTAGGAGAGGGGTGGACCCCTAATTATAGTCTTCTAGAAGGGAAGGGGATAATTCCTCAAACATTTGGAAATCATGGTGCACTTTGGAAAGAAAAAAAAGGATACTAGCTAGACAAATAATTAAAAAGTTTTCTTCAAGCTGATTCTAACTTTTTGGTGTTTTGTTTAAAAGATTTTTTTTTTTTTTTCCCCGTTCAGGACTTTGAACCTAGGTGTGCCTTGCCATTTCTATTTTTTTTTCCCTTGAGACAGGGTCTTACTAAACTGCACAGACTACAACTTGAAGTTGTAGTTCTCCTGCCTCAGCCTCCAGAGTGGCTGGGATTGTAAAGATTCTTAAAAACAAAATTGAACTTTCAGAAAATACAAACAATAAAATTGGTTTTCTGGATAAACGGAACTTGGTTCTTCTTCAGTTTAGCTACACTCTTGGACAAACATAAAAGTCTATTATTTAGCTTCTAGAAAGTAGATTGGACATTTTTAAAATAGTAGGGCATTGGTACTGAACTAATGAGATACAACAGGAAATTCCAGACTTGGACAGAGATATTTAGATTCTGTGGTATAAAATTGGATAGGTGAGGGATTGGGTTGGGGAAGAAAACATGTGAGAGAATTGAGGAACACACACAGAAGAATTATTTGGATAAGCTTCAGAACAACACTCCAACCAAATCTCTAACTCTTGAGCATCCGGAGGGAACACCCGCCACTAATTACAGGACTATGATACGCAAGAAGCCACTTCAGGGCTGTGGGGCCCAGATCAGTCATTCTGATGGGAGTTTTTAAGATGTGGCTGTGGTTGTTTGTTTGGTGGTAGGAGAGAGTTTAAATTTACTTCCACTGGCCTTGGTGAATGTTGATATTTCTTGCATCTAATCTCACTCCAGAGCTGGGGAGATACCTGTGCCAACTATGGTTTTGTTTGCTATGCCAGACAGTCTTGGTGCTACAGAGTCAAATCCCTGGGAAGGATGTTTATACCAATGTGGGAAACAGGACTACAATTCAGTCTGAGTTTTGTTCAGTGATTACTGCAAAGGGTCCCTAGTCTGTCCCTTTTGAGGAAGTAAGGAAAGGAACAGCTTGTATGATTGATTCTGAAAACCATGAAGGGATTTTAAGTTGGTCTGTGTTCAAAACCACAAATGGGGGCTGGGGATGTGGCTCAAGCGGTAGCGCGCTCGCCTGGCATGCGTGCGGCCCGGGTTCGATCCTCAGCACCACATACCAACAGAGATGTTGTGTCCGCCGAGAACTAAAAAATAAATATTAAAAATTCTCTCTCTCTCTCTCTCTCTCTCTCTCCTCTCTCACTCTCTCTTTAAAAAAAAAAAAAACCACAAATGGTATGATATTTCTCTTTTCTCTCAATTCTAATATTTTTTTCCCCTTAGGTAACAATTTCTCTCCTTTTCTGCAAAGAAGAGCTCAACACTGAGGAAGTCCACATTCCTTTCTAGGGTAAAATAGAGTTGAAACTTTAGACATGACTGGTGAAGATGTTTCTTGGAAATATAATGGGCATTTTATGTGAGCAATCTTTTGCTATTTAAGTATTGATCCGTCATATGCTGGCAAACACATCTGTTAGTTGATGTTTATAGCTTGCCTTAGAATGTCTTAGTTTTCCTTTTCTCAAGCCACAGAGATGCAGAAAATAATGAATTATAATCCATTTGTTGACAATTATCACTTTACCACTTACAAGTGTGTTTTTTCCCTCTTTGTAGAAAGGGTGATAATAGAACAGGAATAATTCGTCCAATTGGAAATCAGATGGCAGAGCTGCTTAAGGAGTATCTAAACTATTTAATTTGTCACACAGAAAATGATCTGACATATTCCTTCTGCTTCAGAAATGTTTTTGCCTTTTTATCTCAGAGAATTAATACATTGTCAGGGATGATATTGAGCACATTAAACACAGGCTAATGAGTTGGACTAGATGACCTTTAATATTCTTTCTCCAAATGAGTTTCTGTGTTACTGCTGTGGTCAAGACTATAGGCAAGGATACGAGTCAGACTGCCTGGTTTGAATCCCAGCCCTCAAGGACAGAACCAGTTGCCACCCGAAAGCTGCAGACACATGTCCTTGGCAGAGCAACAGCTACACCTCCTAGTTGGTGCAGAAGAACCTGCACATTTCACTTCATCAGTTTCTTTTTCACTTGATGGTTCTGGAAAGAGTTAGAAAAAGTGTGAGTTCACATGTGTGCATGCAAACATACATATATATATATATATACACACATACGTAAGTACATGTGTGTATGTATATTTACTGTATTTTATGTGGGTATCACAAACAAAGAGTTGACAGTTCCAATGAACACTGAGTTGATAGTCTTGACACTACCAAGCTTTCTGAATAGTGAAACCTCAGGTGAGGATCATAAAGCTGTTATCTGTCCCCATTTCACACACAGTTATAGCATCACTGAACTATTTTTCTGTCTTTTGTCTAGCATATTCTCTCTCTCTCTCTCTCTCTCTCTGTGTGTGTGTGTGTGTGTGTGTGTCTATGTTAAAGATGAGATGATTAGTTAAGTGGTGACTGAACCAAATCCAAGATAGACTGCTATCTTGTAAGTTCCCTTTTCAATCTTGGAGGGAGGATGTGATTGAGGTGAGTTTTGAAATATTGCCCTATACGTGGTAATCAAGACTAACTTCTCAGACAGAATATGGAATTCCATATTGGTGATGAATACTTGGTAATTCTTCCCTGTAAAAATTTTACAAGAATTTATTTTAGCGTTTTCTTATTCATCTCTACCTTTTTTCCCCCAGCCTGCCATGTGTGTGTTCAGTGTGATGGAACATGTCTCTGATAACTTGAGAAACACCTTGAACTAAATTAATTAAGACTACTATTGATAAGACCATGTGACTCTGTGTATTTTGAAGATTAGTTCTAAAGAGATTTGAAATGAAAGTTATTGAACCTGAGGCCACTTTTTTAGTATCTACTAAGCTAAAAAAATTCTGATAAATACTTACAGAATTATATTGAATTCTTGATCATATTTCCTGATGCTTTCACATGAATAGTAGGTGCCCTGATCTTATAACAGAAGAAAAAATTTGTAACTACAAAATTTTATCAGCCTAATTTCTGTCTGCAATTAGTTAACTTTGATTATTTTTATTTTATTTATTTATTTTTGCAGGCACAGGAGGAGATGTGGAAGAGAGAATTGTGATGAGTAATTGTAATTGTAATAAACAGAAAGCTTTAAAATTATCTTTAGAATTTACAGATCCTGTGCCACCATATCTTGATTTGGGTAGAATAGTACCAGTGTCACTATTTGGAATCTAAGCAGTTTACATTGAAATTTGCATTCTCATACATACATCTAAGCTGTTTAGGATTCTATAAATTCTTCTTACGGGTTCATCATCTATCCATGCCACAGTGATAACATCATTAACATATGATGGCATATCTGGAAACAGAGTGGCAATGTCAGGCTGAAGTCATAGATCTTTGCAGGGGTGAAATGCCTACATTCTAAATAGAAGCATTTTAACACGGAATGCTCTTCAGTGAGGGGTGATTGTTGTGACTTCTGCAGTAGCCTTATTGACAATCTTCCATGAGGAAGTTTTCAACAAATAAAATTTTACAAAATTCACCCTTTGAAAGAGGACTAAGAATTTCACTGACTATGAGTATAAAAGTTTGGTATTCCCTCAATTCAGAAGTTTTCCAGAAAGCCCTATACTGTCCCATGTGGTACTACATATGAAAATACAGACCACCCAAAATGCAACTCGTAAGACTAAGAAACTGAATTTTCAACTTTTAAAATTTTAATTCATTTGAATTTAAAATGTCTGAATATTTCATGTGGATAATATGTGAATATGGTAATACTTTAAACATGTCTGGTTAATATGTACTAATATTAATAATTAACCTATTACTTTGCAATGTTTTATTAATGTGACTACCACAACACTTAAAATTACATGTGTGGCTTATATTATATTTCTATTGAACAGACCAGCTCTGCCTTACATGTTAACTTTAATTTTCTAGACCAACCCATGCCAATAGCCCATATGTATGACATTAGATTTTTTTTTTGCTTGTGTTTTTAATTGAGTAATGCCTCCAAGATCTCTTTTTAATTTTTTAAAAACTTATAAATTGGTTTCAGTATCTCTTCACTATGTTTGCTTCAGTCCAGCTTATGTATTGGTTTACTTTAGCTCACAGAGATCAAGTTCAAGATTGGAGGGCCTCTGGCGAAGGTAGTACATCAGAGTGGGGGTGTGTATACAAGCAAATGGTCTCACATTAAACCAGGAATGGGAGAGAGAAAGAGAGAGAGAGAGAGAGAGAGAGAGAGAGAGAGAGAAAGGGAAGATGCTCAAGGTCCACCAACCCCTTTTGAGAACACACTCCAATGACCTAAGGACCTTTCATAATGCCTCACCTCTTAAAGGTCCACAGCATATGCAGTACCACCACCTAAGACTTACTTAGGCACCTTTGGGGAACACTCATCCAAACCACAGGATATGACATGGTCCTAGGATCATAGGACCACAGTCTACTGCAGAAGGCACTAAGTAAATGTGTTTCTTTTTCATGCTTCTGGGGACTCTCATTCCTTTAAATATGGAAGGGAAAGTGTCTGGGAATTTAGTTCTCCCTGGAAACAGTTCTCAGTCAATGCCTGAGGCAAATTTAAATAGATGCAAGTGAAAGGGGGATGTGTGAATTACACAAAACTTATTTAGGGAGATGTATGGTTGCTCCTTAGTTGATGTAAGATAGAAAAAAAATAAGTTAACCAATTAATAGTCCACAAGGAGGAAGAGGATCCGAATTTTGTTTTCCAGATGTTTAGTTTGCATCTATGGGTGACCATTTCAAGAAGAAAAGAATATTGAATAGATGTTGAATAGCTCAAAGAATTTCCAGGTAGGTTATAATCTAGGCTCAGGTTAATGTTGGGAACACAGAGAACTGGGAATTAGCACAAGTGATAACAATGCCACAGGGCCTGTCCAGAGAGGACTCTGCTACTTCTCCCACCACACCTGAGTGTTTCAGCTTACAGGACCCCTCCTTCCAGATGCCATTCCTGGAGGTTCCTTTCTGCTACCCATGTACTGGAAAATGGGTGTGGCTGCAGCCGGAATTAGAGCCTTTTCCTTTCAGTCTGTTTCCTATAAGCATCAGATTTGAAGATTGGTGGATTCTTCTGATTGGGCAAACCTAGGTCCTGTGTCCACAGTCTGTGACAGTATAGCATCCACCTGTGATTCATAGGGTAATAGTTTCATGATTTCTCCAAGTTGTGTGTATTGTGCAAGTTAATTTCTTTCCACTGTTAACTCAGGTTTCATTTTATGGGCATACAACAAGATGTCTGTACCCTCAAATATTCTTCCCTTACTTGTGTTTTCAAGGGATTTTTCCTATGAACACTTACATGTAGATATATTCTAAAAGTTTTTTCTTTTTCATTGAATAATGTCTTCATATATTTTAAAATCCCAACTCATCTTCATTCTTCTAGAGAGCCTTGAATTAGTAGTTTTTTTTTTCTGACTTCTTTCTTTCTTCCTCTCTGTTCTGATCATTTAAATTCTAAGATTTTTAAAATTGCTTGTTAATTAAAAAATCTTCTGAAATTTTGATTAAAATTATCAATATATCATTTATGTTTAACATTTTAACATTATGCCTTTTAATTCATGAGCTTTATATATTCCTTTAATTTTTCCTACTTTCTCTCAACAATTTTTATTCTATAGACATCTTGAATTATTGAATTCCATAGTTAAATATCTTACATTTTTATGCTGTTTAAAAGATATTCTTAACCTTTTAACATTTCATTGTTTATCACTAATATGTAGAATTATAATTTATTTTTAATATTAACCTCTTAAGTCTGTAAGCTACATTTCTTTTTAAATCTGTCTGTTTCTTTTGTATCATGGCCTTCTTTTCATTTGATTCCTTGAGAATATTTAATGTATTTGCCTGATAGTTCCATCATCTGTCATTTCTCAGTTTGTTTCTGTTGACCAGCTTCACCATGATTATGAGACATATTTCCTCTTACTGAAGGTCTGATAAGTTTTCATATGATGTTGGATATTGTGAATTTTTGGTGATATGTATGTAGAATTTGTGGTCTTTTTTAAATCTTTTTTTTTTTTTGTAGTTGTAGTTGGACAGAATGCCTTTATTTTATTTGTTTATTTTTATGTGGTGCTGAGGATCAAACCCAGTGCCTCACACATGCTAGGCAAGCACTCTGCCACTGAGCTACAGCCCTAGCCCCTTGTGGTCTTTATTGAAAGGATTTCATTTTATTATTTGTTTGTGGTGCTGGGAATCAAAGCACATGCTAGGCAAATGCTCTACCACTGAGCTACATCCAAGGCCCATCATTTAAAGATCATGAAGGTGTCATTTGGCAGGCAACTTCATGACTTGTGGATTATTTTAAGCCTTATCTTTCAGCTTTTAAAGAGAGTCATAGAGCAGCCCTATCATGAAGTCTCCTTCTAGGATCTCTACTGAATGCCTCAGTCACCCAACAAGGTCTGTCCAGTTTACCTAGTCAATTCAAGTTTGTTTCATCCCTGAGTAAGCAATGGGAATTGTTTAGCTTACAGCTCCCCAGTAGCTTTTCAAAATTTTACATTTGCAGAGCCTCATCAAGTTTTACCTTATGCAATGCTTAGTTTTATTCCATGCATTTATGACCTAGTGGTCAGCCAAGGTAGGGCCCCATGCATACTTTAGGGCTACTTCCTTGGTATCTCCCTCATCTTTCATGTTTTGCCTTGTAGTCCAGCTTGAATTGTCAGCCTCTCTGACCTCTAATTCTTGTCCTGTCAACTCAGCGGGTCTGTCATGCTTGGCTTGGGCTCTCCTTCTCTGCTATGGAATTTAGAGTGCTTCTGGGAAGAAAGTTGCCTGGTCTTACAGTTGACCCCTTTGTATTCCTTCTTTCAGGCATCACAGTTTGGTACTGCCAGTTCCTGGAAAGAGTTTTTTCGTTTATCTGGCCAATTTCTAATGGGTAGTGTAAATTCAAGTCCCTTTCCTGTGAATGTTTCAAAGCAGAAATAACAATATTTTGATTTTTTAGTCTCTATTTTGAAACTTATATCCGTGTCAAAATAATAATTTATGCTAGCATACTTTAAAAATTCACATCATCATAATATATGCTAGTTTAAGAATTCATAATAGGGGCTGGGGATGTGGCTCAAGCAGTAGTGCGCTCGCCTGGCATGCGTGTGGCCCGGTTCCATCCTCAGCACCACATAACAACAAAGATGTTGTGTCTGACGAGAACTAAGAAATAAATATTAAAAATTCTCTCTCTCTCTCTCTCTCTCTCTCTCTCTCTCCTCTCTTACTCTCTCTTTTAAAAAAAAGAGAATTCATAATAGAAGTTCTTATTTTTGGAATCCTTTTATACCACTGACTGTCTAATTGTGGCCACAGTTTTGTGGATGACTTCAAACAATAAAACATTTAACATATAAATTCCCACAAATGTTTCATATTTCTTAACAGTGAAGTGTATTTAATTTTTTATCCATATTCTTCAGAGTAAAATTTATATTCTTTCCAATGAATTTGTAGTGGTGATTGTTTTCTACTTCATTTTTATTTTATATGCTAGTATAGATAAAATTCTTACAAAAAATTGGAGAAAAAAAATATGAGAGCATCAGAAAAAAAATTTTCAGTGAATCTAAGTGATTTCTTCCTGAATTATTTTATTATGCAAATAAGCATACATAAAATGAAAACTAAACCTCAGTGTCTCCTGGGCTTATAGGGGCAAGTTTCAGTGTTTCCCCTTGGAAGCCTTACACAGGGTTTGCCCCCAACAGGACTGTTCCCTTTCTATTTACAGTGATGCACAATCGATATTTAACTCTGCTCACATCCTCACTTGGATCCCCTTCTCTGCTCACTCAATCTTTTGTCCTGTTTGCTTTTACCTTCAATCAGACTGTGTATCACAAAGGCAGCACAGGGATTTGTGGGTGGCCATGGGCCCAGCTTACCTGGTGAGGATGCTGGGTCCCTGCAGTATGAAGAAATATTGGTTTTAGTCAACATCTGTGGCGGGAGCAGAAGCAACAAGAAAGGCTGATCGTGGTCCCTTGCTGGCCACGGAAGGGTGTGCGGAAGCGTGACTTGGAAATGTGAAGTGTTCTGAGAAGGTGAATGTGGACTCGGCACCTTGGAACAACAGAGGGTGCTGCTAATAGCATTGGCAGGCAGTCTGATTTGTAGTCACGAATTATTGATCTTTTCCTATAAAAATGCAAAAGGGCAGGTGACCACAGATTTTCTAATTAGTTTTGGCACCATAGGCTGCGGGCGATCTCTCTGGGAATGTGTTTTCTCCCACAGGTAAATAAACTGTTCTCTTGTGTGTCAATTCACCGAACTTTGCCCTGAGCTCTGATTGGACTGCATACAAACCAAACACTTCAACCAACACTTCAATTGACTGCTCATTTCCTAGGTCCATATTATACGTGGGAGTTTCTCACATGATTTTAATATATTTTTATGCTACTAAGTAAGCATTGAATCAGCATCTACTTTGGAACAGTTAGACAAAATACGATGTAACACTTGAAAACATTTATAAAAAGATACATAATATTTTTTTGATTATTATTTGTCTGGTGACTTGAGGTTTTAGAAGTTTGACCATTTTAAAAGTGTTTCTACTTTGAAGACATTAATTTTCTGTTTGGTTGTTTTTTTTCCCCCTCTCATTTCCCTGTTGCTAGTAAGCTATTCATCTTAGTTCAAAGGTGACACTTTGGCAAAAGATATAGAGAAATTAAATTAGAGGAGAGAGGAGTCGGGTAAAGAAGGAAGGGAGGGAAGGAGAAGAGAGAAGGTCTAGGAGTAAGGAGGTCTAGCTCTCATATGGCTTGACCTTTGTGTCTGTGGACCATTTATCTAGACAGGCCTAGTTAGCACTTGAATTCTGTTCATTGTGATCTCATGCTTACTTTGAAGCCTTTAATCTTCACAATATATTTATTCACACTTTGATGCTAGTAAAGAGAGGCAAGAATTATGGAATAAATTCAATGCAAATAAAACGAGGTTTGAACTTCTTAAATTAATTCTCTCAGATGTTAAGATATTTATACTTAGTTTAGGGAAAAACACACTCATTAAGATTTTGTCACAGAAGCCACAGGAATAAACATTCATTCTCTCCCTCAAAGTTTCCGTCTCACATTCTTTTTCTTTTACTCAGCGTGTCTCTGTCTCTCTCTATTTTTATTCATGATCTGGTTTGTTAGTGTATTCAGTTTGTCATTCACTTATTCAGTGTGAGTGGAAGTGAAGTTCCATTAGATGTTTAGCACAAACACGGCTGGTTTACTTCAGGGAAGCCCATTAACCAAAGGTGGAAAGAATTAAAAAAAAAAATCTGTTGACTGGAAAATTTGCTAACAAACTTTTGGTTACTCAGAGGCTTGCTCACAACATGGGATTTGAGAGTGGGGGCCTTTGGGGGCGGACAGAAGACAAAATGTAATAAACACAACAGACTCTCACTGGCATCCAGTTGATTGGAGTACATTAGGAAAGCAGGTTACAGGAACTATGAGAAGCTATGTACTTTGTGAAGTGGACAGTTCAGATGCCAATTGGAAAGATGGAAATGAATAGTGATGCCCCAAATGGAGGTTTCTGCCTCCGCCTACGTGTACACACATCTTATTCTTCATTCACAAGGAGATCTTAGCATGCAAACAGGATATGTTCCAGACTCCTCCAGATCTAAGAATGTCGTTGCATAAAGAATTAATGTAAACCCAGGCCCTTTTTTAAAGTGAGAAAAGGATAAGCTAAAATGAATCAAGTGACATTTGACTTATCTACTTTTTTAAAAGCAAAAATATATATATACAAATGAACATTATTATTATTATGATTTTAATTTAGAACATGTTTCGGAATGTTTCATTTTTTTTCCAGGAGAATTTATTTTCTTCTGTTTGTTGACTTCACCATGAATTTTAAAAATTCTTGGTGTGTTGTTCTTGGTTTATTTGACTTTTGATTTTAAAAAGCAGGGGATGAATTTCAGTCTCTAATTTGGAAGAATATCTTTGGAAGGAGGCTGTCCTAACTTCCTGAAGGAAGTGGCAATTTAATCAGCCCTTGGAGAAAGGACAGGATTGTGACAACACAAAGACAAGGGAGAGTCCCCTCTCAGAGGGAAGAGGATGTTCCCAAGGTAAGGATGTGGAGGAGAGCCAAGTCCAGCTGGATGAGTGGGTGACCTTGTGGCACAGGACACAGGCAAGATCAGGGAGAGCAGAGAAGATAGGCTTGGACTCAGCCTAGAGGGCCAGGACTGAGTTTTAAATCAATAATTGGCACTTGGTTAGATAGGGACTGCTTGAGTGGAACTCCAACCAGAGAATGATCAAGATAGGCAAGAGCAATGATGAAACTTTGCCCTCTGATCATGTAGTGTGTAGACATGTTACATTCCTCATCAGCAGATAATGAGACTAAAGCTCAGAGATGTTGAAAATTTTTTATGTATAAATTGAGCACTTGGGTCCTGGTTTATTGAATGAATGAAGTCTTAGCTTAGCGAGCAACAGGATGCAAGAGATGCTTCAAGATGGAAGATCTGGCCTAAGCATAGAGATTGGGTGCAGGGACACTAGACGAGGCTTCTGGTTTCACCCAGAGGCACTTTATAGACCATGTCTAGTGTGGAAGAACATAGGGCACACACCAGAAATTGAGTTTTATTAGTATTTAATTATAAAAGTATATAGGATTCTTGAATTAGCACACTAGGCAAACTTAATACTTTACCTCCTCTTAACTTCCCATTAAAATAGTTATAATGATGCAATAACATGGTATGTTAAACATGAGAAGAGAGCTAATTGCATCTCTGGTGTGACCTTTGAAAAAGCATATTCTTGGACTATAAACTAGGCTTCAAGTTCTGAACTCAGAAAACAAAGAAACCATTAATGCAAGGAAGCAGACGTGTTTACCTCTCCATGATAGTTCTGAATATTATTTTTAAGGAGTTGATCTCCTCTGAACATAGGCATCTACTCCTGAGCCATATCTACTTCTGTACATTTACTAAAATCAGAACTATTTAAATCAATAGTCTTTTACTTTCTTGACATTCTTTCAGAGATTACAAGTCTCAACATGAAAAAGATCAGAAAATAATGGGGACTAGAAACTGGTAGAGATGGGAAAATGCTTTTAGTAGCATACTGAAGATCCAAAGAACTTTGAAGTCATTTAATTCTAGCATTTGCATAACACCCTGCTGTTATTGTGGAAAAGACCTAAGCTTAGTTCACCAGGGGCCCTCCAGATAAATTTCTGCCATGTTCTGCAAGAAGAAAAAGGGAATCTACAATTCTTTGTGTGTTTTAGAGCTAATTCCCTGCTCCCAATTCAAATGGCTCTTGAAGGGGGCAAGTCACACTCTTTTTTGCAAAAATCATATCCAGTTAGAAATTTTCTCATTCAAAGATGAACAACTAAGAACCAAACCAACAACATATGTAATCTATGCAAAAAACACATAGAATAAAGAATGAAGGCATTGCTAAAAAAAAAAAAAAAAAAAAAAAAAAAAACCATGCAGAAATACTTTGCTTACTTGGCTACATGTTGAAGTCTCCTGAGGTTTAAAATGACAACAACAACAACAACAACAACAACAACAACAAAATAACCCCAGAGCTTTGGATTTAATTGGTCTAGAGTTAAGACCTGGGATTTTTTTTCTTTCAATGGATTTGTTTTAAATCAGTTTTAGGTTCAAAATTGAAAACTAAAAGCAAAATAGAGAGGATGGTACAATGATTTCTCGGGCCCAACATATGCACTACCTCCCCAGTCATCAACTTCCCCTCCAGAGTGGGATCTTTGTTACAACTGAAGTGTCTTCACTGATGCATCATCACCTGAGATCTATGGATTACATTAGGGTTCAGTCTTGATTGCTGGAACTATGGCAAGAGTATGAGTGATGACAAGTGTTGTGGTTTAGATATGACATGTGACTCCAAAATTCCTGTTAATGCAAAGATATTCAGAGGTAAAATGATTGGATTTTTGAGAGTTATAACCTAATTAGTCCATCCTAGTTTGAATGAATGAACTGGGTGGTAACTGAAAGCAGATGGGGCATGGCTAGAGGAGGTGGGCCACTGGGAGCATCCCCTGGATGAATGTGTCTGCCCCGTGGCCTCTTTTCCTCTCTCTCTCTCTCTTCTTCCCAACCCCCAGAGGTAAGTTGCTTTCCTCTCCTGGATTGCTCCCCTTTTATGTGCTACACTCACCTTGGACTCATATAAATGAAATCCACCATATATGGACTAAGACTTCTGAAGCTTTGATCCCCAAATAAACTTGCTTCCTTAGAATTGTTCTTCTCAGGTCACAGCAATGCAAAAACTTACTAAAACAATACACCTGTATAATGTATGGATAACAACATGCATGTATCATGACATTCTTCCACCATTATATTTCATACAGAGTATTTTTATTGCACTGAAAAATCCTCTGTGCTTCACCTATTCATTCTTCCCTATTCACATATTCTGGCCAACACAGATCTTTTACTGTCTCCATAGTTTTGACATTCCCAGAATATCATGTAGTTGTTGGAATGACATAGTATGTAGCTTTTTCTTATTGGTTTCTTTCACTCAGTAATGTACATTTAATTTTCCTCTATGGCTTTTCTAGACTCTATATTCCTGAGTACTGAATGATACTCTATTATCTGGATGTGCCAGACTTTTTCTATTCATTGACATCTAGTTTCCTTCCAGGTTTTAACAGTTATGAAGAAAGCCACTCTGAAGGTCCTTGTGTGGATAAAGAATTTCAAAGCTTTTGAGTAAACACCAAGGAGTGTGATTGCTAGATCTTATGAGAAGGTATGATTCATTTTATAAGAATCTGCCAAACTGACTTCCAAAGTAACTATACTTTTTGCATGTCTGCTGCAAATGAGACAGTTTTCTTGTTGTTCCAATATATATGTTTAAAGTTCCCCAGGTGACTAATACAATGAAGATTGAGAACCACCAATTCCAAGTGAAAATAGCGCTCAGCAACTTTCTTCTCACTTAGTCTAAATTTCCTTCTCTAGTAGATACAATGAATCATTGTTTCTCTTCTACTTTCTTTGAAATACTTTTACTTTTCTATGTTTCTAATACATAATCTTTCAAGGAAACACAAATCTATTTTAAATGTCAAAGAGCAAAGAAATAAAATGAAATTACCTATAATCTCAGATTACTTCTTTGTCTTCTTCATTTTAGAATGTGTTGCTGATGGGGTGCGGTGGCACATGCCTGTAATCCTATAAACATGGGAGGCTAAAGGAGGAAGATTGCAAGTTTGAGGCCATTGCTCAGAAAATTAGGAGACCCTAAGGGACTTAGTGTGACCCTGTTTCAAAATTTAAAAAAAATAAAATAAAATAAATAAAGACAGCTGGCAATCTAGCACAGGGGCAAAATGTCCCTGGGTTCAATGCTCAGTACCACAAAAACAAATAAATAAATAAATGTATTTTCATCCAAGACACTTGAGATCATACTGTACAGAAGAGTACTGATGAGGCCAAGGACCTTGAACTGATGCCCATACATGGGAAAGTTCATTGGGCAGTGTTCATGGCCACAGACCCCAAACAACTACCTGATGAAGGAAAAAAGAAGTAAAAAATTGCTTGTGAACTATGTTCTCCTAAACTCTGTGACTTTCATGTGTTTGCTTCATCTTTAAAATGAAGACAGTGGATGATATGATTTCTTAGCCTCTATTTTTCTTGAATATTCACAGTATATTATTAACCTTTAGTAGCACAGTTCCATTAGCACTGGTGGCAACAAATAAAAAAAAAAAGAAAACATGTTCTATTAACCTTTCATCAGCTCCTTTAGATTTGATGGATATTCCAGTACTGGCTTTAAGATAAGGTGGGTGAAGAATTTGTCCCCAGCACTCAGTTTACGAGCAGAAGGGGAGACTTCATAAAGCTCAGGTATCAAGAAAAATAATGTCTTAGTATATTTTTAAAAAATCAAAATTAATGCAAAAATGAATAATAAGTAACACAGTCTGAATAAAGATAGATTTCATTTAAAAAACTACATTTGCTTGGTATTGTGAATTGATGGTCATGGATTTTTTTTCCCAAGGTAATATTGCAATGTAATCTTGTGTTATCAATCACTCGTGCAATAAATCTGTAGTGATTAAGAGTTTAAAACCTGAGTTTTGCCTTCAAAGAGTTTATAACATGGGGTATAGAAGTAGTTGAGGAAGAGGAAGAAAGAGACTTATGCAACTAATATTAAGACAAGGCAAAAGTTAAAGAACATAATGCTGTAGGTACCCATAGTGGCTATTCAGAAGTTGGAGCAACTGATGTTGACTAGGAACTAGGAACATGTATGCCAGTGTGTGTGTAGCAGCATCAGGGGAGGACAGTCTTCATGGAAAACATGAATTTTAATTGCATAGTTTTGCTAGGGATAACTGAAAAGCAACCTCAACTGATAATTGGATAATGCTTCAAAGACACAGAGACTTGGCACATAGAGGAAATCCCCGAAAGAAGGTGGCCTTTGTGGCAGAGCCATAAATATATAATCATGTATAATTGTTGGACATGTGGCCGGACAAGTTGGTTGGAATCTGAATGCTATCAGTATTCATCATTGTCTGGATTTCAGATTCAGGCACATTCTGGGACAAAAAAAAACAAAAAACAAAACAGAGCTGCAAATATTCTTTAAGGTGTGGAGTCTCCACAAAGGAGAACTCACTGTGCTTCTAAATGTAATAGTGTTTTGGAAGTTTGTAGCTCTGACCTAGTAAACTTACCCAAGAATATTTGGTTGAACAGTCAGGAAAACATGCTGCCTCCAGACCTTAGCTTTGAACTGGCAAAAGGGATTATTCACTCCTCATCTGATTCATAGTCACAGTGAATCAGAACCCAGGTTGGACAGTGGTACAGATGGTTCCCCATGCTTTCATGGGTCAGTCACTGCTTTAGGTGTTCAAAATTGAGCCAAGATTGATTCTTATGATGGAGAATCATTTTTTTCTGAGAGAAAAACAAAGCACATCAAAGTGCAATAATTTTTTTCAAATTGTACACTCGCTTTCAGAGACATAGTGTCTTTGGCGTTGACTTGAAAGCTGTGGTGTTGAGTCTTTTAGGAGGTGGAAGGTAATGGCTTCAGACAGAAGAAATAAACTAGAACCTCAGGAATCCTTTTGGCTTGGCATGATGGAATCTAGTGGCAAGAACACTGTATATATCTAAAAATAAATAATAACTTCATGAAAATGTAAGCAGAGTTTCATAGTGTGCCCTTTCCTGGTCTTACCTGCTGTAGCTGTCATGCTTGTGGCTTCTTTCTTACCCTCTGTCTCTACTTTTGCTGGAGCTCTCTCTCTCTCTCTCTCTCTCTCTCTCTCTCTCTCTCTCTCTCTCTCTCATTTCTCTTAATATCTAAGATCTGTTTATTGTTATTTCTTTTTGAGGATTGACCAAAAAATAAGAAACTGTGTTGGAAAAAAGGAAAGAAAGAGAACAGCTTCCCTCATTTTTCCACTCTTAGGTCAATTAGAATAGCATTAGGAATATTCTAAGTGGCCAAGTTTAGGAGTGTATATTTTGGCATAAATCTTCACATAAAAGCTGCCTCCTCCTCCTCCTCCTCCTCCTCCTCCTCCTCCTCCTCCTCTTCCTCTTCTTCTTCTTCTTCTTCTTCTTCTTCTTCTTCTTCTTCTTCTTCTTCTTCACAACTCTTATTCTTTAACAAAACTTTAAGAATCCTTAAACAAAAGCTTTTTATTTGAAAGAACCAATATCTAACAGTGAGTGAAACTGCATTGGAAACTGAATTGGGATTATTGTTTGTGGTGGTGAGTTTTTGGACTTCCTTGAATTCCCCAGAAACTGGAACATACTCATGCACAGCAATTACTATTTAAAACTACATGCTATTTGCACCTAAAGTAAGATTTTGAAGGAACAAAACTTTCATTTTTCTCAATTCTTTTCATTTAGCTCTATGGAAAATATTTTACCTAGCTCATTCAGAAAATGTGCAAGCCTGGCTTTGGGGACAACACTAATTTTCTAAAATGGATGGGCCAGAGCCGGTTTCTGTAGATTTCTCGCAATCAATTGGTTGGAAATTGGACCTATAGTGATTTATGGTAATGGCCTGTCATCAGTCTATGCCATGCTCACCTGCATAATTCATCAAGTATACCAATAATGCCCAGGGTCCATAATCTGACTGAGTGTATTTGGTTCTCAGGAAATACACACCAAAAAAGAAAACAAGAAAAAAAAAAAAGGAAAGGAAAAACAAAGTGCTGTGTTCCAAGAATCAGCCCCCAACCAAGCAGCAAGAAGAGTCATAGGGGGGTGGGGATGTGGCTCAAGTGGTAGCACGCTCACCTAGCATGCGTGAGGCACTGGGTTCAATTCTCAGCAATATACAAATAAAATAAAGATATTGTGTCCACCTAAAACTAAAAAATAAATATTAAAAAAAGAAGAGTCATAGGCATGTTGACTTACATCTACTTAGAAGGTAAGAGGTACTCCCCTGAGAATGTTTACCTTAGAGACAGACCAGGAAAGGAGTGATATATTCAGGAAAAGCTTCTCAGCCTCAGTATTATTGATACTCTGGATGGGATAATTCTTAATTGTGGAAGGCTGTTCTGTATATTGCAGCTTCTCTGGATTTTGTCCACCAGGTATAGTACCATTTCTTCCACTATTGTGACAATCAAAACTATCTCTATGCTGTATTAAATATCCCCCGGGGGGGGGGGCAAAATTTCTGAAATGAGATAAACTATACCTAGGTGGTATGATTGAATATGGTTTGTGTCCCCAAGGCTCCATTGTGTTTCAATTCTGGGTCCCCAGCATGATGCTGTTGAGGATTGGTAGAACCTTTGGTAGATGGAACCTGGTGGGAGGTTCTTCTACAATTGGGGCATGGAGTGTTCCTTATATGAACCCTCAATACATTTTTGGTGACTGCTTTGGTAGTTTTCCACAAATGGTGGTTCTAGAAGCCAGAGTTTGACTTTGCCCAGTTCTCTGTTCCTGGCTGAAGATATGCCAGTGTGGTTACTTGCTCAGGCAAGTGGAATGGAAGTTACTGATAGCAATGTCTGCATCATATCTTGTTGCTCCTGTAGTTGCCATCTGTCATTTGCCATGAGATTCTCAACAGAATTTAAATGACATTGATGCCATGCCTCTAAACCTGCAGTACTATATATACCTTTTATCTATATAAAGTTAGATGCCTCAGGTATATTTATAGTGATGAAAACTTATATACATAAGGGACAATTAAAACTAGAAATTTTAATAGGTCAACATCATGTACTAGTGTATGAAGTATAGAGCAGTCTACAAGATGAAAGAAAATATTGTTAATCATACTTAAAAGTAATGTATACAAATACAAAGGATACACTGATACATTGGGGAAACTTTTTATTAGGGAGAGGTATAGTTGAAATTGAATCTCTACTGTTATACTACTTCTGAAGCATCTGTGATTGGAAGAACTTTTAGAACATGAGATGGTAGAAATGTTCTTCTCCATTGTTTCTTACTTTGACCAACTCACTGGTTTTTCAATCTATCCTTTCTTTTTGTTTATCCAAACAACAAAAAAATACAATTGGCTTTCCTTCCTCTTTTGTTATGGTTTGGAGATAAAGTATCTCCCAAAGACTTACATGTTGCAGGTTTGGTCCCTAATCAAATAGGGTTCAGAGATGATTGGGTGATGAGGACAATAGAGTCATCCATGGATTAATCCACTGGTGGATTCATAGTTGAATGAACTATTGGGAGGTGGTGGAAACATTAGGAGGCAGAGTCTAGTTGGAGGAAGTGGATAGGTCATTGGGAACTTGTACTGCCCACCATCTCTGTCTGTTTCTTTCTCACTCTTTTCTTCTTTCTCTTCACTTTCCTTCTTTCTCTTCACATCCCCATGAGGTGAGTCCACACCCTCCTTACCTCGACACTCTACCTCACATAGGCCTAAACAGTGGAGCCAATAAACTATGGACTGAAACCTCTGAAACCATGAGCCAGAATAAATATTTTATCCTTTAGGCTGTTTTACTCAGGTATCTTGTCACAGAAACAGAGCTAAGACATTATGTGTTTGCAACTATTCGAAAACACAATCTGTATCATCTTCATATTCTAACTCTTTTTCCCCATACAAAATGGAACATAGTTTTAAGTTCTTTATCTTTCCAGTCTCTTTTTTCCTAGTGTGTCTTCCATCTGTTTACATTATTACTATTTTTTTTTTATATCCAGGATTGAGAAATTCAATTCCCATGAGAAGTTGAACCAAAAATACATATGTCAGAAAGATACAGAAAACCCACTAGTTATCTAAATCTCGAAAAATCTGTTTGTTTTTTTTTTAAATAACAAGGAATCCAAAGGCGGTTGATAGTTGGCATTTAACAGCTCAAAGACCTAGTCTTGCTGGGCACCTGCCCTACTATGGTTAGTATGAATCAGGGAAGGCAAGTGGAATGAATGAGAACATTGGAAGTCTGTTATATATTTTGTGAAGCAGAACAGGAAGAACATCAATCCATAATTGTATAAATGTGCTTTAAAAGATAAGTTGCATCTATGGCAACCATATTACATAGTTGATACTGCGTTTTACTAATATCATAGAAGAAATGACCTTGTAATGTAATTTTCTTAGCACTTATATGAACATTACCTCACTATTGATGCTGGAACTGTGTCTTATATGCTATTGCATCCCAATATTATCAGAGACCATATTACAAGGTACTCAGGAAACAACTTTTTTAAAGATTACCAATGTCTGCAAAATATGTTCTAATCTTACCAGCATTTTTTTCATTTATAAGGATATTTACTAAAAAAAAAATTTTTTTACAACATATCTCTTGTTCCTGTTACATTGAATTTCCCTATTTATCTTTTAGAGGTTTATGAATTCTTTAGAAATTGTATGCAATATTTTGTGTATATGTTCATTTATTAAGTAAAAAAAAATAGTTTTAATTTAATCAGGTTCTTTGTTTCTTTATAATTGAACTCAGGGGCACTCAATCACTAAGTCACATCCTCAGCCTTATTTCATTTTTATTTAGAGACAGGGTCTCACTGAATTGCTTATTGACTTGCTTTTGCTGAGGCTGGCTTTGAACTCAGGATCCTCCTGTCTTAGCCTCCTGAGCCACTGTCATTACAGGTATGAGCTATGGTGCCCAACTTTAATCAGGTTCTTAAAGAAGTATTCAGTCCCTCAAATTTTAAGTTCCTCTTCAATAAGAATTTTTCAGAAAAATATAAGTGAAAGATCAGAGGTAAAGGGCCTTGAGAGAAGACTTATTTTCAATAAAATAATATATCCCTCTAAGGCCAATTGTGCTGTAATTTATGCTTCTTCTGATGAACTCAAAGTGTTTTAAAAAATGTATTTACTATGACAGTTCTGATTCTGTTACTGAGGTCAGTGCCAAAATTCCTGAAAGGATTTGGGAGTCTATCTCTAGTAGATTACAGGAATAGCAACAATGGGCTCTAGAAACATTCTACCAAAGTTTAGTTTCATTTTCTCAATGTGAAATGGGTGCAGTAGAGAAGCTGTCCTTTCAAAGGTTTTCTGTTCAGCTGTAAATGCTTTTGAAAATCAGCCTGATAGCTCACATCGTTCATAATCTCTGACTCCAGTAGGACCAAGAACAGAGAAACTGACAGTATTTAGGGGTAAAGTTTGTCAGTGTAGAGGAGTTGGAACTTGATTGTTCTTCATTAAATTGTTCCGGATAAAGTGCTATAGACATTTCCTAAATCAAGTATTTCCTGTTTTCATCCTTCTAATTAAAGAGGTTTCAATTGCTCTTGAAATGATCTAGCAGATGTTTGAAGATTTCTGTGTAACACTCTATACATCTGGCTTAGCGTATCTAGGGGAATGGTGATGTGTAGCTTAACACATTTAACTTTGTGTTGAATAACATCAAATTAATAACAACTTCATTTGCAACCTTAAATCTGGAACCTCAGACATTCCTGATCTACAGATTTACAAAATTCTTTAGAAATGTTAATTCCTCTCCCACCCCTAGACCCCCAGAAAGACATGCAGATTGGTAAAGCAAAAGAAAAAAAATATCAAAATTAAAACAACAACAAGGAAAAAACAAAAAACAAAAAAACCTTCCCACCCAACCAGGAAGATTCCCTACTCTGGGCTGGTACACCAAGTTAATTACAAGCCTGTGTGATTTACTGTCTTCAGCTAGCTTGTTTTGTACTTCAATGAATACAAAGTGTAATGCTTTCCATTTAATTGTTGACTATTATGCTTTTGCAATTCTAAACATTGTTGTTTCTGAAATGAAAGTCTCCTCTTCTTTTGTGTGTGTGTGTAAAATGATATGTTAGCAAAGAAAAATGAAGAAGTTGGTAACCAAAGAACAAAGGGTGGCATATTTTATAATTTTTCAACTTCTGGAAGAATCAAGGAAGGATCTTTGAAAGTTCTTGATTTACATAATGGAAAATTTTTACTTAGTGTGGTTAAGAGATGGAACTTGAAAGGATGGGATAGAAAAAGCCTGGTAGATTACTCTTGATTCTCTGGAAACACCTGCTCTTGGAAATACAACATGCTGTGTAAGAAGATTGAGAACCCTGATGGAGAGGACCCTACTTGGAAAGATTACATGAAGACACAGGGACCCAGTTGGGACTGACCTCCTGGCTGTCCCTGCATTAACACCAGGTGTGTGGGTGAGCCTGGCTTGGACACTACAGCCATGTGATGTGTGCAGCAGTGGTATCACTAGGCTGAGCTCTGACTCATGAAATCATTAAATTTGGGGATGGTAGGTTAACAGCACTTTACGAACAAAAATCTTCATTAACTTTTAAATTATGTGACCAATCTTTCAGCAACATTTTTGCTTATCCCCATTGTGGCTACAAAGTCTTGTTCCACACCAAGATTTTAAATAAACCTGTCTTTGAGTCAGAACATATATATGGATCCCCACAAGTGACTCTATACAAACATTACATTGGATGGCGGGTGGTCTTACTCCAAGTTTTTGTGCCAAATCTAGTAGCTGCGATACTTTGTTTATCTTATGCTCCTCCCTTGTAGTTTAGCCCCAATATCTGCTCAGGTTTCTAATGTGGCAGCCTTCCTTTTGTTCCACTCTAACTTGTGATCTTTGCCTGTTTTCATCTGTGTAATCACTTTCTATTAATACCAAAACCAAAGTCAAGCATTCAGCACCTGTTGACAGCACTCCCTCATTATCTCAGGGTTCTGGAGGCTCAGAGTGTCTTAGCCAAGTCTCTGCTCTGGGTTTTACAAGGCTGGCATTAAGATATTTGTAAGGTTGTGTTCTTCTGAACCCTCCAAACATGAATCTGATTCCATGTTTGGCTTAGTCAGTTTTCTGCTGCTATATTAGAATACTACAGAATAGGATATGTATAAAGAAAAGAAATTAATTTCTCGCAATTCTGGAAGATTTGGAAGTCCAAGGTTGAGAAGTTAGCATCTGATGAGGGCCTTCTTGCTGCATCATAACATGGCAGAAGATGCAATGGTGAGAGAGAACCACAGGGGTTGAAGTCATATTTTTATAAGGAACCAATCTAGAGATAACTAATGTCCTCCCAGAGCAATGGCATTGATCCATGCATGAGGTCAGAGCCTTCACGACCTAATCCCCTCTTAAATGTATCACCTTTCAACACTGTGCACTGGGTATTGAGTCTGTAATACATGAATTTTGGAGTACACATCCAGTTTCTTGCAGTTGTGAAACTCAGGTCCCTGTTTCCTGCTGGCTGTGGGTCACAGGGGTTCTCAACTTCTAGATGCACCTGGATTCCTTAACGTGTGACTCCTTTACTCCATCTTCTAAGTCAGCAATGGAACCATGGAATCCTTCTCAGGCTTGGAATTCTCTGACTTCCCCATTTTTCTTTTCTCTTTTGCTTTTTAGACTTTGTGAGACCACATTGGGCCTCACCAGTTAACTTGAGATAATCTTCCAGTTGTTAAGTAGTAACAATTACATGGCACAATACTTTCACAGCAATACTTAGGTTGGTGTTTAATTTAATAATAAAGGGATGGAAATTGTGGATATCTGTAGAAGTCTGCTTTCTAGCAAAGCATCAAAACTGGAACAGAAGACCCGTCCTGGAGTCAAATAGCCGAGTGTTTGCAACTATTCTGAATCCCTTGATTCCTTAGCCTAGTCCTGACTTGACGTTTTTTTCTAAAACTTTTTTTAAAACAGTGTTGCCTGTTAAAAATATTTCCATTGTCACATGTGCCTACCTGTTGGGAGAGCACTGACTATTCCTTGAAGCCTTTAACGCTGACTACCTGCTTAGAGTGCCATCAATTCATTCACTCACTCACTCATGTATTCAAAAATACTTCTTAAGCACTTACATGCCCATTGCATTCCTGGGAGCTGGTGATATAGCAGTGAAAAATAAAGATTAAGTGCTCAAAATATGTACACTTGTAGATCTGAGTATATTACAGTGTTGATGTGTAGATCTGAGTACATTACAGTGTTGATAAATTTGTATAAATGGATACATAATGAAGTTTCAAGTGATGATAAATTCCATGAGGAAAAATGGAGGAATGTATCTATTCGTGGTTGAAGCTGAGAGATTGCATTTAAGCAGAGGCTTAATGGAATGGGATGGAGCTAGTACATATCCGGAGAAGAGTGTTCTAGGCATAGGTTTCTAGACATGGTTCATCTTTAGTGCAGTGAAGAATAACAGGGAGGCAAAGCAGCTGGAACAGTGAAGCAAGGGTTAGGAAACAGGAGGGACCATCAGAGAGGTAGCTGGGACTGAATTCTGTGGAGCTCTTCAGATCCTGGAGAGGACCTTATTCTTTATATTGAGAAAAGCAGAAAGGTCCTGGAGTGTTTTTAGCAGAGGAGTTAAATGATCTGATTTACAGACTGTCATGAGCAGTCTTGCTGTTGATGGAAGCAGGAATCCCCACCAGGAGGTATTCGCAGTTGTTCAGGGTGATAGCAGTGGAGAAGCCAATATCTGGTTGGTTTTAGCATAACCTTGAAGGAAGGAGCATCTGTTGCTTGTTCTCATAGATGAATGTCCTCTCTGATCAACTCAGAGCTGGTCATGCCTTCAGAAACTTCTATAGGGTTCTCCCTACAAAAGCTCTGTGTCTTTTGTATCTTATGCCTGATCCTGTCCAATTCTGTGTTTCCTGGAAACTGCCTAAAAACATCCTAGGGAGATCTAAGGGGCAATAGAAAACATCTTTGAATAGGCAGAGGGATAGCAAAGAAACTTGAGCTGAAGAAGCGATCCAGGCAAATTCTTCACAATGTCTGTTAGGTACCAGACATGTTTGGAAGATGAAAAGGTTAATGACTCTAGACACTTTTATAGATGAAACAACTCTTTTTAACCTAAAATGAGTTCAGTTACTGTTTTTAGAATGAATCTCCTTAAAAATTATTAAGAGATACACTTTTTAGCTTTCCAAGATTTAGATGCTTTTAGTCATAAATAATAACAGCAGCAACAGAAGGTCTGTGATTCCAGATAAAGACAAATCATGAGTTGGGAGGAAACAGGGAGACACTTTTGGTATCTAGAAAAGACATCTTCTTATGGGTCATTTCCTAGATAGGCATTAAGTGAGGACCTGAGTTGGTTTGCTTTCCTCCATTCCTGGGAACCACCCCATATAGTCAGTCATCCTGGAGTCCATGTTTACTCATGTGATAGACATGGATGGAACTAAGAAAGCTAGAACTTTCTACTATAACTTCTCACTTGTGTCTGTATAAAAACATGCAGAGTCAATTGGTTCCAGGACCCTTCACAGATGTCAAAGTCTAAGGATGGAGAATCTGTGGATACAGAGGACAGACTATGATCACTGGTTCTGTTGTATAAACATGAGTTCGATTGAGCAGAGAAAACACTCAATGATACATCTAGAAAGACACAACAGAATTAAAAGCATTAAGAAAAATTTGGACTTCACAAACACCTCCAGTTTCATTTTTAACCATTTCTTTGTTCATTCTCTAATTTAAAAGCTACACCTCACACCAATTTATATCACTTTACACTTGCCAGTAATTTACTAGTTTTCCAAGTCAAATTCTCTCTCCTTTCTCCTTCAACAATAATCTTTTGTTCCACTTTGGCTTCTGATTTTATCCATACTGCTTGCCTTATACTCTGTCGTTTTCTTGCAATTTTTATTGGAATTTTAAGACTGCTCTTGATTTACTGTTGGGGTCCACATTTGGGCCTTTAAACAGTACATTCAGTACATACTTCTGCACTTCCCCAATCCCTCACAGTTCTCCATTCACTCAGTAATCCCTCCCTCAGACACACAGTCCATAAGGATTTAAGATTCTCGGTGATTAAAGCTGTTAGTGATTGATAATAAATATTTAAGATACTCTCAATTATGCCTGTCACTTGGGTGAATGCTAGATAACCACTGATGGTAATCATATCATGACAGTCATCTGTAATACTTAAATTTTAAGACCAGCCTCATAAGACCACAGAGATGGTTTGTGAGATGTTTACTACAGTGTATGACCCAATGAGATGCTTAACAAATATTAGCCATATTGTGATGACCAAGTTTATATATCAACTTTTTAAAAGTATAGGAATTTTTAATGGTTTATTTGAAACATATATGTCCTACTATGGGTAAAATTTAAAGTATCATTATTCTAAAATACAGTTTGAGATGAGAGGGAAATTCAGTGTTTGCAACATACACTAAAGTATAATGATTTCAGGATTTAAAAGAAATTAATATCCTTAGGTAACTTAATGCTATAAATTTGTTAGCAATTATAGTTTTCTAATGAATTTCAAACTTAAAAAAATATTCTATGCTTGTATTCATATCTCAACTCTTTCTGGAATAAGTTTATGTACAAAAAATTAAAATGAAGCCAAATTTGTTTGCTGTTTAATCTTAATACTAAGAAGACTTTAGAGAGTGATAGTCTGGTAAGAAGAGCTTGAAGCAATAGTTCTATAGTAATTTAACTAAGAAAAAATACTGTCTATGACAAAGTGATTGAAAGATGATAGAATTACAGGTCACCTAGGACTTTCTCGAGACCTGTCTATGTGCTACCAAGGTTATGGGAAAATTAAAAATATATGGACAATAGTTTTCACCTCCAAAACATTCAGTACATACTTTAACCTAGTTTACAATTTGTATTTATTATGTCCACCGAAACCACAAGACCAATGCTTAATTTTACAGTTGTTAAGTCACACACAGGGAAGTATTTTACAAAGTAGGATATTGTTCCTCAATGAAAAATATTACAGAATAAGTCCCTGGAGGCTCAGTTCAAGCGGTTTACCTGAATAACAGAGCAATTACGGAATGTAGGCTACAAGACACAGTAATGCCTAGAGTATTGATTCCAATTTGTAGTTTACCAAAGCTGAAGAGACATGTAAAACATGATGGTCTTAGTTTTCCACAATTTTTGGTCTTTTGATTGCATTATACATCATCCCTTCTGGAATACTGAGGATAATAAGAGCTTACATTTTATATTTAATATTTAGTTATGTAAATCTTCATTATTATTGTCTACCATGAAGGTATGTTTCAAAATGAAACCTATGTAGATTTACTACTTGAATTTACTCACAGACACTAATTCAGAAATAAAAAATCTGTGCCACTGCTTACATCAAATGTAACATATTTATGCAATCTACTTAGTTATCTGCAGTTTCTATTCACAAAGCATGTGCATGATTTTCACTGACTGATAAATCATTGATAAAATGTAAGCAGAGTTTGTCAACTGCTAATTGTAGTGAGATGCACCAATAATGCCATGCCTGAGTGCATAATGCACATACTATTTCAATATTTCTTAATCAAAAGTTTAGCCTTACAAAGTTACACAGAGTATAAACTTCTATTTTAAACATACCATCAGTTTAGGTAGCAATGCTTCTAGTAGGTTGAGTTGTTAAAAGGCTAAGATATGGTCATTAAATATTTAGTGTGGTCATAAAATATTGAGAAGTTTAAAAAATGTTAGGCCAAACATACATGGAAATTTGTATGGAATGTGTAAAACATGATTCATCTACTCATGAATCTGGCCTGACATTCTTCAAGTTTTGAATCTAAACATCCTCAGAGGTACAGAGGGTCTATGCTATTGAACATGGTTGGTCAAAAAATGACCATTGAATGTGCTTATTTATTGAACATTCAGTATTAAATGTTGCTCAAACTTGACAAAAAAGCTTGGAGGCCTTTCTTGGAAATTATAGACTCATGTTAGAAAGAATAATAACTTAGAAATAGAAAGGAGACCAGGAGAAGAGAAGAAGGGGAACAGGGAGGTTGATGAAGAGAGGCACAAAGAGGGTTGTAGGGAATGAAACTGACCAGATTCTGTGGTGTGAATATAAGTATATGTAACAATGAATGACACTATGTATAATTATAATGCACCAATAAAAATTTTTCAAAACAATACAGCACATTTGATAGCTGATTAGGGAAAATGTTAGCACCTCAAAAAGAGTTAAAATTCTTCATTCGATGTGCCAAAGAAAAATTAAAAAAAAAAAAAAACACAATTCCCTGTTCTATTTATAAATGAGTTTTTCCTCATAGTGTTGTACCATGGGTTGCTGATGTGGCAGTGCCTTAGAACATGGATTTTTATTTATCTTTTCATTTGACCTACACAGCTCACAAGTAGTTAATGGAGCCACAGAATAAGGATTAGAGACAGCAAAACTATATTGCTAAAGTGCTAGTATATTGGTAAGGTGCAATTAACTGAGACAACTACTGTGTATGCTAAAGTCTTACTCTCTTACAAAACCAACAGCATTTAACAACATATTCCTTTATTTTCCCCACAAAACCTGCACTAAAATCATACCATGGCACCAGACATTTGCTTGATTAAATGCTTTGCTGATCCAAACACCATCTGTATTCCCATTTTTTGGTTGACTAGTGCGTGGTTTCATGTTTCAATATGTTCCTATACTTAATTGAATAGAAAGTATGTGTTTCATGGTGATATAATTCAATATGTTCTTTCTATAATTCATGCTAACAGAGGGCTATTAGGAACAATTTTAGTTTTACAAATTGATCTAAATCTATATGTTTCTGACAAATGAAAAAAACAAATAATAGAGAAAACATACAAGTTCCTTTTTGGTGTACCTAAGTGATAAAGCACCTTGAATTTGTTTCTTTTATAGCTTTAGATGTCCACTTCTGTCCTCAGGGTTATTTCATTTATTTTGTGCTTTGAAATGTTAAAAATGTAGGGTATTTGTATGACCTCAAGTTTAGTTATAAAGGAATCAGTACTGTTACCCATCATGCAATGAGATTTCACATTCAACCTGACTCCTAGTAAAATTCAGTTATTATTAAATTCAATCTTATTTTATAATAGTGACCTCTAAGTCATAGGCTTCTGAATCTAGCTGATGTCCTCACCTACACTGTCACAGAGACCTTGTTTGCAAGGAAGGAGTTTGCAGGGAAGCATCAGAACCAGAGATTGACCTTGGAAATGGTCAGTGAGTGGAAGGGTGTTTTGCCTCATTCCTGGGATCGGACTGAAGTCACAGTCAGGGACAAGCTGGTCTTAGCAATGGTGTCTGCCTATCCCAGGTACAATCACCATGCTCTGTGACTGAATGGTAGTCACAAAATGTCACACACATTCGGTCAATGGATAGCCCCATTTGAAGAAACAGGACTAGCAGCATCTAAACCACACAAATCCAATTTGTGCTCATGTATGGAATCCTACAGATACTGGATATTAACTCATATTGATTTTGGGAAGTATCTCTAACACCAAAAATCTAAATCATCAAAAGGTGATTTCTGGTTTCATTATCATTTTTTCATGTCTCTCAAAGATGTGCATGCGCAACTTTCAGATCATGCACCAATAACTCCTCGTCCATGTTCATCAGTGATGTGAAGGAGTCTGTCTTGTTGTTGTCATAGTTTCTATGGGAAGCTCCCAGCTATGTATGTATTCGAGTTTGGAACTTGCACCTTATTTGATGGAGTAAGCATTTTTCATGTCTGTGACTTGGAAAAAAGAGTGTTATGGGATATGAAAGACTTATGAACAAAGCTACAGGCAATGAACACCTCTAGTCATGAAAGATTAAAATTTTCCTTACAATGAAAAGTGATAGTGTCAAAGTAAGGGTGCATAAAGAATATATACACATACACATAAGTCTATTTCATGCAGAAAGCTTTCTGTAAAAAAAAAAAATACAAAAGCAACCAGTGCTGTATATCATGTAAACTCACAAAGTGTACTTTATACACAAACAAGAAGCATAAATTAAAAAGCAGGACAACAGCAAAACATTTTAAATATAGAAGAATTTGCACATACTTTTGTTAAATAAGAATAAATAATTTTATCACACAAATTCACATACCAGTTGCAAAAACAATAAATTACTTATTTTTCAGTGCTGCAACTTTTTTTTTTTTTTGTAATTTGTGATTCATCCCTTAATTCTTACTTTATGGGATAAAACTGTTTCCACAGGAAGGCAAAGGGAGTTGAATTTGTCAATTAAATTATACCAATGTTATTATACTTCAAAACAAAAAGGGGTTAATTAGATCTTTTATGATCTATAACAAATACATGTTATTTTCTTCTGGGCTCCCTTTGTACCTAATGAAACTTATGCTGAAGCATTTAGTGATATAAGTGAGATTAGATTCTTATAAACCTGAGCATTTTTCAAAAAAAACTATACATTTTCTTCTTTTTTTTTTAACATCCTGAATCCTATACTTTTTTTAAAAAATTCAAGATGCAACAATGGAAAGGTAAGACAGTACAATATCAAACTGGACTGAATTAGATGGAGTTGAAAAGTACTTTTTCCTTTGTTCATTAGTCTGAACACTCCACCTCTGAATTTCAGGTTCCAGTCTGTATCATGTTTCTCAGGAGTTTAGACATACATTCCTCAGTCAATCTATTAAAACTTATTTTTTTTTAAAAAAAGATAAAGAAGCTCCTTATAAAAATGAAATAGTGGTTTATTTGTTTTAACCCTACTAAGATTTTTTCAAAGAGAAGTGTAAAACTTCATTATTTGGGGGAAGAATGAATCATGGATAAATCCTATTAAAAATCTATGAATACAGTAAAGAAGAGTAGGAAACAGCCTTGTGTACTCTTTAATTGTTTTTTTTAATGTTGTTGGAAGTAGAATCACAAAATATAAAAATGAATCTTGTGACATTTGAGTTAGTTGATTAAAATTATTTTTTAAATTAGGAAAAATATTAAAACTATAAAGTATCTTTGAATTAATGAGATTTTAAATTTTTTTTCTTACCCATTTGACTGGCTTTTGTCCCTGTCCTTGTATTTGGTGTTTACCATCAAATGTATATATCAGTCTTATTAGACTCCATTTTTTAAAAATGATAATTTCTTAAGATAAAACTACTATTTCTAAAGCAATCTCAGTCTGTGAAAATCTGAATAGTCATTTGTTTTGTAAAACATTATCTGTTTTACAGAAGGAATTTCCAAAGACAATACTTCAAAGAATGAGACATCCATATTCCTGATCCACTAAAACAGATATGATAAAGCCAGATCAACTGAGTAATTCTTTTATGTTATAAAATATTATAATAAAAATAAACTCTCAAAAGTTTAATGAAACTCCAACAACAATTCCCTAAAATTCTTATATGCAAATCTTTTAACAATAGGCACATTTGGTGCGATTATTATAAAATTTTATATAAAACAATTAATTAACTTTTTGATATCTCACAAAGAAGAAAGAAATACCAGTGAAATAAATACTTTTGATTTTCTGAGTTATGAAATGGGAGAATGCAGTTTACAGTATTTATTTTAAAAAAGACTTTTATATGCATGATTGTAAAATATTTTCAATGTCTAACTGTTCAAACTTATAACCTACCTACACAGGCTATGGAACTAAAAGTAACAAACTTCCTGGAAATCATGATATTTTTGTCACCCAAACACTTACTGATACAACCAAATACTTTCCAGTTGGGAAAAATCTTTAGTAAAGTAGAAATATATTAAAATATTAAGAAATTATTGCCTATGGTGTGGAAACAGCCTTATTCATGTTAAACACTATTTTTTTGCATTGACCACTTTAGTGATAATGATATCTTCTAGATATGACTAATTTCCAAGTGATTTTTAATATTCCTATTAAACCAGGTTGACAAGAAGTACAAAACATTGCAGGTGTTTTGGAACCCATCAATAAAACAAACAAACAAGCAAAAACAAACACATTTTAAAGGCTTGCTGGTAAGAGGTATACCAGTGTTGAGGGTGTGGGATGTGGTTTCTGCATGTACATTACACATTGTGATATATCAAATGAGAGCCGTAGAAAGAGAAAGAAGTTGTGAAGATCTAAATTGAAAACTGGATGACATGTGTTTTTATCCTTTAAATTCCAACATGAGGAAAACTCATTTTTATACTCCTGAATGCTGACCACATACACACACACACACACACATTACTTCTACATCCTAATCATATATTAAATTTGGCTGGCTGCCTGAAAAAAATACAGGCATTCAATGATTTAAGTAAATGGACCCATGTGTGTATTTAAATGACTAGATACAATGAGATCCTTTTCAGAATTGCTCAAGAGATGCTTGCTGTTAAAATGTTTTTTGAATATGTTTTATCTCCTGTGTTCAGAAAACATACTAAATCTTGTTAAAACAGCAGCAAGTTCTTAATTTCCAGTAAAACATCCACAGCTCTTTCTGGAAACTGGAAAGAGTTGAAATAGCTGCAGACCTACTTTGGTCAAACACTATTTTATATAAATATATATATATATATATATATATTTATATATGTATATATATATATATTTATATATGTATATATATTTTAATAGAACCAAGTGATATAAAGTGACATACCAAGGAAGAAGGTATTTACAAACAGTAAAAATAAGCTACTGTGCATCATGGGTGAAAATGATTATGATGTCTTTGAAGACATTCTGTAAGAGGTAGGTGACAAGGGGGAGACTGTTCTGCCATCTTCAAACGTCCCCTGATTCTACATTCATCAGTGTGTTTTCCATTCTTGTAGGTCCAGGGGATGTTCAATAACCAAAAAAATTTCCTATATTCCAAGGTTACCATTGTCACATGAAGCAGTGCCTATCTTCTTTTGGTCACAGAGAGCAGATTCTGCCCATAATTCAACTCCTGGTGACAATGACATTGAAGCATGACTTTCTGTGCGTTGGGGTAGACCTCATGTTCACCACAGTGATGGATCCTACAGTCATCTTTGTGCCTAAGAGCATACCACAGGCTAACATTTCTTCAGCAGACATTGCTTAAATGCAGAAGGCCTCTGAGAGAGAAGACATCCCTTGGCTAACTTCCGGTTTCCATCTTGGCACTGCACCGTCCTGGTGTGCCAGCCCGTGTCACAGGTCCTAGAGCAGGCAAGCCAGGGGCCTGTCACCCACTGCAGCTGTGGAAGGTGTGATCCCACTTTATTGCTGCCGTGGCTAGTGACAGAGTTCACTTTTTGAGTAGACTTCTTGGGAACAAAAAAACTATAGCGGACGTCTAAAGCTTTTGTTGGGTCTGTTGCAAGAATCTGCACTATTAGGATCTCCTTTGTGGCTGAGTAGCCCATACCATGCAAGAAATCATCCCTCTGGCTCCAACCACTGTAGTTCATGACTGTTCCGTTGATGTCGATGATTGTCTCGGAAGTGGAGATCATGTACTTTCCATTGATTAGGTACTCGCCATTTTTCTTCTTCAGGGCTAAGTAGGCAGTGAATCTAGTCTGGTCTTTGGCTTTGAATTGTCGGACTTTTATGTGGGTTGCCCCTTCAGGGATCCGCACAACGTCAGTGTAGCCCTTACTGGAGAGAGGAATTTCCACAGAGGAGGGGGGCAAAGAGAAAAAATAAAATAGGTAAACTCTCAGCAAATGGATGAACAAAAAGAAACTCACTAAACATCTTCCCACGAACTATCAATATTTTTAAAAGATTAATTTAGATTGATTTTAGAAAGGCATTTTCTAATGACACATTAAAAGTGACCATCTGCATTTGTATCGAGATGTTCAAAATTAGGATGAAGTCAACAACTTACCTTGATTAAAAAATTTATACCAACTTCATTTAAAAATTTATTCAACCATTGCCATCCTTTTCCTACTCTATCATCTTTACAATGTCACTTTACATTGTTTTCTAGATACAATGTGACATATGTAAACACAAGATAACAAAAAAACATTTGCCCTCATTCAATCTCATAGCAAATTTTACTGTTTCTCAAACTTATTTGCATATTGGAATATCCTGGAGATCTTTTAGAAGTTCCAAAGCTTATGCCACACTCCAGGCCAACTGAATGGCCATCATGCAGGGTGGGGTACCTACAGCAGCGCTCTCAGTGATCCCAACACTGCTTCAATGTGGACTGGTTCAAGAGCACAGATTTAGTACTTTGCTGGTCTAAGGTCAGAACAAAAGCTCTGTTTCCATTTCTACTACAACTATTAAGTTATTTAGTGTTAAGAGATAGGATACTAAATAGAAGTTAAAATTCTATAACTAGGTAATGAAAACTTACTACCAGCATGAAAATAAAAGAAAAAAAATTAACACCTTATCAAAACTCCCTGAAATTAGTATTCATGGAGATATTATGACAAACCAAATAAAATGTTACAATGGGTGACAAATAAGATAGGTCGCTAGGCCATCTGCTTAGGAGAAGGGAAAAAGTCACAGATATCTCTAATACTCATAAACCTGTGCAAATGCTGGGAAAAATGCTAATTAAGCACCAAGGGACTACACCAGTAGTCCCACTACTTACTTTAAATAATTTTCCAGTTATTTAAATAGAAACTCCTGGTGCAGTTAAATAGAAATTCCTTGTGCAGTTTGACTGAATTGTATGAAATTGCATTGTCTATTTCTTACTCAAGGTTAGAAGCTATGGGGTCACTACCCAAACACTAAAAATCCAAGTCTTTCCCCTGCTCCAGAATTTCATCTGGATGGAAGGGGAAGCTCACCCTAAGCAAGTGCCCTGTTTATTGGGCATCTGTTCCACAGTAATTGCCAATTAGGTATCAGAGTTTCTGACAGTGTTGAAGAAAGAAGATGCAGGCTGAGGATATTGCTTATTCCGGCTTGATTCATCATTTCAATTTTTAAATATATTATGCATAGTCCTTTCTTCCAGACCTTTTTCGTTTTTGTAGTGTCTAATACCAATCAATGATATGGAAAACCATGGTGGCTTCAAACAACAGCAGGAAGAATGTTGGGGAGTCTCATCTTACATTCAAAGCTAAGAAAAAGGGATATTTTCAAGTATTTAAACAAGTTCACTCTAATTCACTAGTGGCAGTGTTTGGCTTAGAAGTCATGTCTCTTGAATCCTAATTTGAGTTCTTTCCACCATGTCCCCTTGCCTGAAATCCTTATCCATATTTTATAACAGTTAACTGAAACTAAGTTCTGGTTATAATGATACTAAGCAAGATATAAGAAAAAGAAAAATTGAATGGTAAGAAAACTGGCAGGAGAGCTTTTTGTTTTTATCTTGCTCCTCAGAGCCTGTCTCATTTTGCTGAGAATCAGTGCGGTCAGCACCATAACAGGTTTTCAAGCTGAGTTTTACAAGGCACTGGTAAGTCTGAGGACTAGTGTCCTGATTTCATAGGCACTAATTAAAAGATGGGTTCCATTATCTTGTGATTAATATTTCAGTTTCTCTGCATCCTGTTGGGTATCATTTAAATTCTGGAGAGCAACCAGGTTCCTTGACTACCATAAATAAATGAGGTTGTTTTCACTTAACTATTATAAAGCCTGACTGGCAGAGCAAGAGAAGTTGGTTTTGTGCAGGGCTATCTGCACAGTACCAAGAGCAGTGCCTGCCTGTCATGAAGGAGTAAATTCATTCACATACTTAGCATGCTGTCATGGAAGTGACATTTTAAGGGGCAGTCATACCCCCTCACCCTTCCCTTAAATAAAACTTATATTTCCTGCAAAGAAACTCAGCAAGGTCAGAAGACAGAGTAATGGCGGGATTGGGGGATGGTCTTCCTGCTCGTTAGCGTCGCCATTATCTGGGAAGGTGATATTTGACAGAGGCTTACAGAGACCACAGCTTATTAATTGGGGAAAGTGTGCCAGGCAGAGGAAATGGCCCATACATGAAAGTTGTTTGCTTGAAAGGAATCAGGAGCAGAGTGAGAGGACCAGTGTCAATGAGGCACCACCTAGCAGGCTAGGGGATAAAGCAGTCTTGGACACTAAGTGACATGGGGCCATCAGAGAGTGCTGACCAAGGAACACCAGGATCTGATTAGGTAATAAAGCAGTCACTCTTCTCAAGGGAGGAAGAAGAGGCTGTGAGGGGCCAGGGCCAGAGTGATCAGTGAGAAGATTGCTGGTCAGCCAGGCAAAACTTGGTGACTGGGAGGGATGGGGATATAGCTCAGTTGGAAGAGTGCTTTCCTGGCATGCATAGGCCCTGGTTTCAATCCCCAGTATAAAAAAAAATTAAAAAAAAAAGACTTGGTGACTGGGGAGGAAGTCATGGTAAAGGGCAACACATCTGGAAAAATGGTGGGAAGCAAGCCAAAAGGATTCACTGGTAGATCAATATGGGGTGTGAGAGAAAATGAGAAGTGAAAGCCAACTTGAAAGTGTAGGCTTAAGTAATTGAGTTACCATTTTCTGAGCTAAGGGAAGAGTGGTCATGTTTGTGAACAGGTGTGAACTTGAAGTATTTTAGTTTGTATTGCCTCATTTAATCCTCACCTATGCTTTCATTAATTGCAAGATAATTGCTCTTATTTCCATTCTACTTTTGAGAAATATCATGATAAAAAAAATTAAGTGACTTTTCAAAGATTACATGGCTAGTGAATTATTTTTTTGAACTAGAGCTTAATTGCAAATATTTTAGCTCCAAGATTAATGTTACTCCTAGGTAATTTATTTGGGACATTCAAACAGATTATTTGTATCACATAATGTAGTCTTGGTCAAACAAGTTTGCAAGTGGTTGTACTGTACATCATCTGTCTTTATCATGGATTTCTTCATCTTTTCATGTGACATCTTATGTGAAGATATTAGTCAATATAAAGAACTTAAAATGTTATATTTAGCATTTTAAATCTTTTTTAAATTTTAATTTCTTTCTTTGTTTCTTCTTTTAGTTGTAGGTGGACATAATATCTTTATTTATTTTTATGTAGTGATGAGGATCTAACCCAGTGCCTCACGCATTCGAGGCAGGCACTCTACCACTGAGCTACAGCCCTAGCCTTATATTTAGCATTTTAAAAGGGAGTTTAAACTTTATGTAGAAAAATACATAGGATATATGTCTATGATAAATATTATTAAAATTAACTTTATTCCCCATCTAGTTTATAAATCTTTCTTTCCTCCTTCTCTACCTCCCTTCTTTTCTTCCTCTTTGCATTACTGCCTTCCTTTATTATTATTTTTAAAATTACAAAATGGCCTGTACTTAAGTTATAGCCTCGGCTCAGCTCAACACCCATTAGCCAAGTAGAAGTCTGTACGTCTTAAACTTTCATAGCGCCAGTCTCCTCATTTGTTAAACAAATGGCTAAATTCATCATCTATAACATGTCTTTGAGATGTATAAAAATGCAGGATATAATTGGAGGTGCAGGATTTATCAACACAGATGGCTCAACATCTGTGTTGGGTAATTAATTATTATTTCATTATCAAGTAAGATTGGTAGTACATATTTTAACCCAGAATAAATTTTTAGCCACACATTTTTTTATCTTGTCAAAGATAATTTCAAGTGTTTACATTGACATGATGCTTAATCTTTTAATTAAACTCTTATAGTTAGTTTGATTTGTGCTTCACTCTCTAAAGATAACACAGCACCTACATCAAGAATATAGGTCCACTCAGCTAATACCACTCAGCAAAAAGTGGTTTTGCAAAGAAAAAAATAATAATCCTGTATTCCATTAGAGTTAGCCATCCTATCTGTTAGCATAACATTTAATGCCAGAAATAGGTAATTTGTACACTTACATATTTAAAGTGCAATTAAAGATGCAGGAGACATTGTTTTTTATGAATTTTCTTTAGAATAGATATAAATCAGAATATTCATTATAAACCAGGATTGGTACTCACACCGCTTCCATTAACTTACAGTTTGCAAGAAGAAATGCTTTCTCAAAAAAACTCAGGCTAGTAAAAACTGCTTTCTTAAAAAAAATTAGTTAAAATAGAAACCAGGCATCCTTTCATCAACTAGGTTTTAGGGCAACAGATCTGTACAATGTCACAGTAGCTGGATGCTATCCTCTTGACCCCTACAGCTGTGGCCATCCATCTTTTTCCAGAGGCACCAAGAGTTTCTCCTGAGTTATCAGGGCTTTATTCATCTCCTCTCCTTCCCTTCTCACATTCCTAATGTGTTCCTACAGCCATGTCAGACTTCCCCTAAAAACAGCTTATGAGGTAATGTGAGTCCCCTGTATCAATTTTGCAAGTGTCTAAAGCTTTGTTCAATTCACGTAAGGGCAAGCATTCTATCGTATTACCTTTTCTTATTGAAGGTCCCAATAACCTTTGTACAACTGGAGTTGTCTCCTCCGCACACCCCGCACTTGTCATACTGCAGTTTTGAGCCAATGATGCCATCGCAGCCCGTGCGCACACACTTCCCGCGCACGCAGACGGAATTGCTGTAGGGCCTGCACTCAGTCCCATCGGTCACCTGAAATGGCAGACACAGCAAGAGTGGGAACATGGGTGCATTGCTATTTGATTCCTTTGGTAAGCTGTTCTCATTTACGTTTGATTGGAATAAGTTATATTGAAAAATAAACCAGCAATCAAAAATCAACCAACCACTTAGTTTTCAGGGATTTAAGACTGAAACATCCTTGCTATATTAGCGGTAAGAAGATCTGACACCTTTTCTCAACTTAATGTGCTAGGCCATCCTAGGTACTTATCTCTATTTTGGTATGCATAACATGTTCCCACAGAATCATCCAGTTTTTATATTGATTGAAACTTTTTTTTTCATCTATTTTGTGGAACTATCATGCCTGTAGAGAACTGAATATGAGCAGCCTTACGGACACAGAGATTCTTCTTTATTGCAAAACTGTTCTTAGGGTAGCACATTTGAAAATCTAAACTTATTCAAACCCATGTGATTGGTTGAAAAGCATTCCCCATTGTGCATTGAAGTAAAGATAAATACGTTAATGTGGAAAATAAAATATGAGGAAGTCACAAAAATACTACTGAAAGAGAATGAATATATTTTGAATAAAGGAGTTAGTATAAACTGCCATTAAAAAGCTAGTTAAAAAACCATATGCATATAAACTGTGGCTTATGTATGTGAGTATATATAATACCACAAACATATATATATGTTCATATATAAACTTGCATTTATTGTTTGCGTATAGACAAAACTCTTTTCATATATATATCGGAATGTGAGTGAAGGTGTGCATGTATGTAAAGTGAAGTAGAATATACTTCTATAGATGAATGGTTCTCTAGATAGAGCTATTTCCAGGTTATGTTTTTGTTTTTATTTCTCTGTGCTAATTATTTATTGGTACTTGGGTTTGAATGGAGGGGTGCTTTACTACTGAGCAACATCCCCAGCTCTTTTTATTTTTTGAGACAGGGTCTTACTAAATTGTTTAGGTACTTGTTAAGTTGCTGAGGCTGGTCTCAAACTTGGAATCCTCCTGCCTCAGCCTGCTAAGTAACTGGGATTACAGGTGTGTGCCATCCCATCTGACTCTATATTATTTTTTAAATGAAATGTATTATTTCATACTAAATGAAATATATTTTTCAAAAAAGCCACATAAATTGAACATTAGCTTAGTTTTCAATAATGTACATTTCTGAAGGCCAGTTTCAGAAGTATTATTAAATGTAGCACCTCTTTGCAAAATAGATAAACAATATTTAATAGTTGCTGCATAATAGTGAAAAAAAGAAAAGTCTGCAGTATATTTCCTAAGCAGATATGTTCATCTTTGAAAAATAAGAGATGACCACAAACTTAACTTATACATAGCTTGAAGGACACTTGATTCACATTGATGATCCAAGACTTAGTCAAAACCTTGGGTCAGAGACAATGATATTGATGCCTATCTTCCTGACTCAGCAGAAGAATTCTTAAGTAAATGACAGAAAAATAAAAAAGTTGCTTGCTTTATATTCTCCTTTGCAAATGTGCCTAAGAAATACTAGTTGTTTTCATAGCTATTTTGAAGTTTATGTTATACTTTGCTTGCCCTGACAGTGATTTATAATTTTCAAAAATAGCTTTTAAAAATTTACTTATTCTGTTGAAAAATAATTTTTATTCATTGTTTAAAGTTTGAAAATATAAAAATTATAGAGGTGGAAATAAAAATCTCCAAAATTCAAACCACCCCCAAAATAATGACTATTTACATTTGGCACCTGCAGCCTTCATTCTACCAAATAATTTGCACTAAACACACCTCCTGCATCTGCACAGCTAGTGTGTAGTTACCTTTGGAGAAAACACCACGTAGTAGCCAGTGCCCTTGGCTCTGCAGGTCAGTTTGCACACGTCTGCTGGCAGGACGCCTGCATATTTGGGAACCCATTCTACAAATGTTTTGACTCCTTTTGCATCAGACTGATAGCCGTTTTTGGCCTCACATTGCTCATGACGAAAAGATTTACCTAGGAAACAAAACATGTTACTTTAACACTTGACCTGTTCTGAACCTTACATATTAATCTTGTGCATTTAAATAATTAATTTTAAGGAGATGATGCTAACTTTATCACAGAGCTTCTTTATGCATCCACTCTGAAAGATTTTATATCATTGTCTTCCATTTCTGTCTGCAGGATCATTATTTTCCAGTTCCCTGAATACACTAACTTGTTTATAAAATAATTTAAAATCACTCACATATTTGTTATTGATTTGCATACTAGTGGAACTGTGCAGCATAATATAAATGTTATTTCCCTAGCTTCTCCTATTTATTTCTGCTAGAGTTCAAACACTTGTGGCACAGGGTAGTTACCATTAGGTGGGCAGGGCGTCACACTGCAGGAGCGGTAGATGGCTCTCTTCCCTGTGCAGTAGCGGCCACTGTTTCTGGGTGCAGGATTATTGCAGTGGCGATAGGCAAACTGTACTCCTCCCCCACATGAGCGAGAACACTGGCCCCAGGGTCCCCAGGACCCCCAGTTGCCATGGCTTGATGTCTGAAATAAAAAAGAGAAGGTTTTCTTTCTTTTCTTTTTTTTTTTTAAACCCAGGAGGAAAACATTCAAAAGGTACCTTTAGAAATCACTTGCATATAATGAGACAGTGGAAACCTCATGACAGTTACATTTTCATCAAATTTGAACATGATCATGCTCTGGAATTGCAACACATTTCCAATTCCAAGCAATTCATCTTTCCCAGCCTTTACGGCCAGTGCCAGAGGATCTAATGCATCCTACTAAATACTAAGATACCACAAAGAGTGTCTTCTGTTTTCTATGAGACATTTTAAATTATGCTTTCTGATATTGTACAACTCTGTTGGTAACCACTGGACAACCATGTTCTCTTTCTGAACACGCTGATCTCAGGTCTTTGATAAAGTGCACAATGTTGATAGCTTTGCAGGAGGCCCGGCATTGTTCAATTGTGATTGCAAGTCCATGTCTTTCTCCCTCTTTAGCCCTGAAGCTCTAGGGTCCCTTTGATGATACCATGCATTCGGTCTGTGACAGACTCTGATCCTTACATAAATGTATTTCAAAGGCTTGGCTAATTCCTAATTAGATGTGACAGAAACTGAAGGACACCTGTACCCTACATGCATGGACCCCATAGGGAAGGAAGAGCTCTGTAATGACAACCTAGGTCTAGTCCCCTGGAAACATTGTGGGTTGAAGCTGAAAAGATTCAGAAAGGAAAAATATTTCACACTATTTTGTCCAGGGAATGTGCGCAGAGCTACCTCTGGCTGCCTGTGTTGGGGTATCTGACAGTGTTAAAGACTAGGAACCCATTCTACAAATGATTTCTATGTGACAGCCTGTAGAAACACAGGTGATAAATACAAAGCAGCATTCTTCTGGGACTTGGCAAAATCTTCCAAGTGAGAGTGAACACTCAGCATGATCTGGCCTTGAAGATTAAGGAGGCAGTTTGTGACCTGAAGCTGGGACTGTGCATTTAGTGCAAACCTATTTCCCCAGAGAAGCCAGAGGTTACTGCAATCGCTAAAGTTAGATGAACTTGCTATCAACGGAAGAAAAATGACCGTTTGGAGCTTGCCAAATACGTATAAGAACCATGGCATTGACTCTGCTACTATTTACTTACTAAATTTAAATAAATGTATCTGGAATCTTAACAAGAAGAGTTTAAAAGTGAGCTTCCAAAAGATGAGTTCTGGGGCCCTAATTGGGGTCTCAATTAGACAGATTCTTGGTCATTTATTTACGTGTGAAAAGCTATAATTCCTAAAGAAATACCTATTGTCAGATATTCTCCAGTGTTTGATTACTGAGGCAAAAAAAAAAAATGAAACTTATATAGATCAGAAAGGAAGAATCTTTTAACCAAGAAGCCCTCTATGACAGTACCCACACACATCCCATGCGAGGTCTCAGGGATTTGGGTGGCCACTTACTGAGTAGTATTTTTTCTTGGTTTTGTCCACACACTTGCCCTGCAGGCAGATTCTCCCCTTCCCACAGGGTGTCCCTTCCACAGCCGGCAGCTTCTTGGTCAGACACACCATCTGGCCCTGGCGCACCACGGCACACCACAGGCGGGCACAGACGTCCATGCCAGGACACACTGAGTACTCGGGGCCGAATGTCAGGTTGCACTGCTGGGTGGCATCGTAGGTCTGTCCTGGGAGTTCCTCAGGGCCCTGGATTTGCTTTCGTGGTATGTCTAGCAAACAGTTACCTAAAAGAACAACGGAAATTGACCTCCGTAATAAGTTTAGGTCTCACATCGCTAAAAGGGGAGATCTAACAATTAAAGGCTCCAGATAAGGCCGAAGCACTGTGCACCCACAATCTCCATGGAAAAGGGACTCTGCAAGCGGCAAGGGTGGGACTCAGCAGTGCCCTCTAGCACCCTTCGTGGGTGATACATGTAATGGAATGCCTGTAATGGAGGTGTGGCTGGCAGCATATAAGTACACGAAATTATTTGAAATAGTTTGAAAATATCCATTATGCTGAAACACTAAAACAAGAGAAAATTAGGGTGGACCTCGAGGAAATCTGATAGCATACTTAATAGCAACAATAAATCCTCCACAACTTGGAGAAACAGAATTCATCCTTGGCATTCTATTTACATCCCATATCTATTTCTCACTTACCTTATCCCTATGTGTTTATCCCATGTCTCCTTTCCACTAGTTCCATAATAGTCAAGTTTGTACCTCATTTATTATAGTACTCACTGAACAAGCATTTGCTTAGTACCTAGAATGTTCTAGAAAGCATACTTAGTATCAAGAATATGGAAAAAAAAATGACCCACATCTACCCCTTAAGTTCTCACAATAAAATGAAAGAGATGGACTAAAAAAGTAATGTTCCTTTCAGACTGATGAAATTTGAATGAAATTCTTTCAAGATTCATAGAATAAAGGAGTGATAAGAGAAGAAAAGAAACAATTTTTGACAATTTAGGACTAGGCCAGCCTTCTGACTCTTCTTTTTCTTTCCTTGGTGTCTATTCTTTTGGGAACAGGTATCTGTTGGGTGTTTGGAGTATATCTGTCAAAACCAAATTAGTGTCTTACTGCAAATATTAGGGATCAGGGTGGCCACAGGCAAACAGGGGTGAGATGAGAGGTCTACAGAAGGTGGAACACAGATGAAGCAGATCCACAGGTGACACAGGGCTTTCTCCCCCGAAAATGCTTCCCTGAGAATCCCTGCCCAGTGAGCTTTACTCTATTTATCTTCTTTTGTCGTATATGTATGCATACTGCCCATCTATTTCTATATTTTTTGTTTACTTAATTTTAGATTTATGCACTGATGATAAAGCTAATAAAAACAATAACAAACATTTGTTCCACACACTGTTCTCAGTTATCTACATGTAATAACTTTAATCCTCACAAGAACCCTATGAGGCAGTTTCATTTATTTTGCTTACTTTATAGACAAGAGAACTGAGGATCGTAAGAGGCAGATAATTTACCCCAAGCCACAAAGCTTAAATTAGGGTCTTATGCCTAGAATCTGCCCTCCTCATTGCATGCCACTTTGTCTTCTGCAAGCATGTGGAGAGCTATCTAATGTTGCTGCTGAAGGGCAGCTAGGCTAATGGGACAAACACCTGGTCTACCCTCTAAGGCTGGTGAAACACTAACAAGGTGAGTGCTGTTGGCCAAGGCAGTTAACCTCTCCCTAATTCACTAGGAAGAAATGTGTCTCTTCTCACTGTAACAGTCAAAAGGTAAAATTGGCAAACACAGATACAAAGGTAGACCCAAAAAATAGGAAACAAAGATAGATAGTTCTCTGTCCAACGTATCTGCCAACATTCTAGATGTATTATTCTTTTGATTCAACAAATTCAAATCCTTATTTTTTCATTGAGAAGTAACCTCTCTTAAGTGTTCTGCAAATGTTTTTACAGCGACACTCAGGTTTCTTCAAAGTGAATACCTTAGAATTTGTCCGTCTGTGATGGAGGCATTATATGAAAATGAATAAAGAGCGAAGTTCCCATTTAACTTCTGAGCCAGGGTGTTTGAAGAGGTAAAGCTTCTGAAGGGAACCCAGAAAAAGCATTAAAAGTAAGAGGCCTGCCAAAGAGAATGTGTGGGAAAAACATCAAGTTGAAAGGAAAACATCCATATCAAGTCAATAGGAAAACAGGAAAACCTCACTAAGCTCTGTTTACAGGACCAAGATGAGGCACTTCAGAACTCCGCGGAGAGCGTTATCTTCATTGCTAGATGGAAAAAGCACGCTGTGGAAACCAGAATGGCTTAGCAGACTGCTGATGTTAGAAGACTGTCAACAAATCTGAATCAGCAAGAACACTTTCCAATTCCTCAAAAGTGCTGTCTTAAGAAACTTAAAAAAAATTTTTACTGAAAAGCACAGATCTTGGGACTGGGTAACTAAATATTAGCTGGGAAGTCTTTACCAGGTGTGGATGCATGTGGCACAGGTCTTCTTTACGTATCTGGAGGCAAAATGAGTCGCAAACTCACTGTGGTTGCAAAGTCACTGACACTGACTCTACCTCATCAGCTGATGATTAGTGAAGAGACGGATAGAGGGAAAACTATTTGAAATCAGCCAACAACAAGGAGACTTCAAGATGTGGGTTCTCTTCATGACACTTAATTCAGAAATTTTAAAATTTGAAAACCAAGAACATATTTGCTTTTCTATTAAGAAATAGGTATATCAGTCCTTTTTTTTTTCCCTTAGAGGTTGTGTGGAGATAACCTTTAAAAATAAAACGATTTATTTTTATCAAGTGATTGACATAACTAACTTATTACCACCATGTTCTCAGTCTTAGAATATGTTACTGTACCATTTCTGCATACTCTGAGTCATACAGTCTATAGATGTCCTTTTTAAAAGTTGATGTATGTCCTGCAATAAAATAGTATGGACTTCTCTACTAAATGGCAGACCCATTCCAGGGAACAACAACAAAGTCATTATACAGCCTGATTATTAATCTCATGGTATAAAATGTTTAAAATTGAATTAATAGTGGATTAGATACACATTTTTCACTTTTCAAAATGCATAGTTGAGGGGAAAAGGAAACTGATCAATTTTTCAGTATCATTTCATTGACTTCTATAGGCTCCCTATCTACTGCTGACTTCCTCTTAGTCTTTTATTCTCAGTCACTTTTTCATATCTACTTCATAAATTTATTCTAGTCTGAAATTCTATCTGGGCTTTGCTACCAACAGTTACTGTTGTTGTTGTTGTTGATGTTGTTGTTGTTGTTGATGTTGTTCTTGTTGTTTGTTCCGCAAATTGCCAAGTTGCTTCTTTGTCCCTGCATCCCTCTCTTCTTCCATTCCTTTCTTAGCTTTAATATATTGTGTATGTAAAATGGATAGTTTATAAAACAAAGTTGATAGAAATATGTGCCTATTTCATAAATTTTTACTGTCCATGGTGAATTAAATGTTTAAAATAAGGCAAAAGATAAAAAAGTGAAATGAGGTGATTTGAGATAGACACAGAAAGAATGTGGTTGTTTGTTTCCATCTGGCCACTGAGGTCCACCAATGGGGTGGAAGATAGTCCTTCCCTCCAGGTGATCTCTGGTTTTACATACCTAACTTCTAGCACTATTCATCTTTCATATAAATGTTGCATGGGAATTATCAGATGAATGTTGCTGTTCTTTATATTTTCACTTTCCTTCTGTAATTCTAGCTCTTTAGTTATTTCAATCTTTCCATCCTTTCAATACTCAGGCATAAAATTAAGAATTGACCCCAAAATAGCCATGGCATAGAAGAAATCATTGTCCTCACTGAAGCATCCAAAGCGGCCCAACAGGACTTCATATGCTGTCTCGTCACTTCCTACTTCATCTCTATGTCTTTGTGCTTTTTCTTTCAGGTCTTAGCTGAAATGTGTGACATTAAAAGAGAAATGGGTGCATTTGCCTGCTATTCCATGAGTCATTTGGGAGATAGAGGCAGATAACGGAACAAGGGCATTGAGAAAAGAACAAAGGGCACTGACCTAATGTAACTCTAAAGTCTGTTTGAGAAGCTGTTAGAGGCATAAAGTGCACACTCAGTAGATGGAATGGCAAGGAAATAAGGATTGAAAACTCCCCATTCCAAAGGGGGAAGCAAAGCTTTTGAAAAATATTGGTCACCATTGCCTTAGATGTCTTATTTGCATTTCCTTTTAAAGAACATTTATTGTGAAAATCAAAGTACAACCATAGTGAGTTTGAATTTTACTAAGACTACCTTAAAAACTGAATGTTGAGCTCTCATGCTAAATTATATAATCAGATAAGCTGTAAAATTGGCAAAAGATTCAGAGACCTGGTTTTCCAAAAACATTTTTTTTCTATCTAAAGTTCAATGTTCAGTGAGGGACTGTAAACTTTGCTCTTAAAATAAGCTACATGTTAATATTTTAAGTATGTCTGCAGATTCTTCTTAGCGGCCTGTGTTGTGGGTGATCTTGAGCTGTCCCTACCTGGGTGGTGGCCTTTCTCATCATCTGGTACTCCAGCAAACACAGCTATCTTTTTTGGCCTCAAGGTTATTAAGTATTAGAGAGAGGAAATTCAATAACCTGCTTTCACTGCACAATTTCTCTGGCAGTGCTTACCTTTATTTTAGAAGAGCACACTCCCAGCCAGCTTGCCTAGAACTAATGGGTATAAACATTCAGGACTTCTGCAAGTCTCTTGGCCGGGCATAGAGGAGTCCCAGGGGACATGGCTACTCCTTTCTGAATCACCAATCTCCAGACACAGCTACTTTTGAGTGTGCACATTGGCTTCTCAACCATAAATTAATTGCTGCATATTTCTTGTTGGATCTAAATCAGGAAACACTCAGTGCTAATGAATTTAAGTTTGGCAGTGGTTGAGTGCTACAAATGTCCAGCCACTTATAGCTAATAATTTTTAAATAAATCAAGTGCTTCGAATTTAATTTCTCATGTCTCCAGCTCTTTTGGAGGTGGGAAGGGAAGGATAAGATATTACATAGGAGATAGATGTTCCAGATAAAGTAATCTTTAGATACCAAGATACCATCAAAAATTATGCACATTTTGGGTCTGGAGATGTGGCTCAGTGTGTGATAAAGTTTTAACCTCACATATATGAGGTCCTTGGTTCAATCCTCAGCAACACACATACACACACACACACACACACACACAGACACACATTTTGTATAATTGAGAATACCTACTTAAAAAAATAACAACTGCTTTTCAATCTTTATATTAGTTTTACCATTTGGCCTTCCTCAATAACTGAAAAGTCATTCTTTTTCTGAATTTATTGCATCATGCTAAAATATAGAGGTAACTTTAGGGACAATACTAATGTGATAGCACTTTTGACCTTTTGGAAAATGGTATCAGACCACTGGACATTTTATGGTTTTGGGCTATATTTCACTGTTTTTGTTTCTTCTTTATTGTTAAAACAATGCCACTTCTTGCTCTCAGTTTACCTAGGTGAAGTCTTCCCCATCCCCTACAACTATTTTATAGCTTAACGTTGTTAATGTCCTCGAAAATTAGAGCAGAAAAATAGTAAAAGTGTAAAATATGAATAACAGGCATCTGACTGGAAGCCTGCATAGCTCCCTAGGAGTAAAGTGAAAGGTTTCGTGACAAGGATCCTAAAGTCTTTTGATCCCTAGACAAAATATATGTTCATTTTTCTTCCTTCCTTAAGCTTCGACATTCTCCTTGGTTTGCTCCTAAGTTCCTTAGTTCAAATGTAAGAACCTCAATCATCTAGAAATTAAGTTTCCTAATTCCTGTGGCTGGTTTTGCACTTCAAATGATTTAAGTCAGTTTGGAGGGTCCCAATTAAAAAGTTAATTAAACTAATTTGAATTCACAATTAAATAACAGTACTATAGTGTACATGCTTCAATTCTGTGCATGCTATTTTTAGAAGAAATGAGACATAATTTAGCTTTGCCACTGTTCCACACTACTTTCTTTTATATTTCATTGTTCTGAAATTACTTTAATCATTATATGTGATTCATAAAATAGAATTCTTTGTTTTGGCTAGGATAAAACACTGCCTAACCAAACCAATGTATTCAAATAAGAGAATCTAAATTTAATGAAAAAAGTCAATACATAAACTGAGAATTTTCTGTTCAAAGAATTCTAATAACTAAATATGTTTATTTAATATACATCTGGAAAATTCAGAAATTTTAATCAGTACAATTGAAGAAGATCTATGTCTACTAAAATTATGTTCTTGTTTTCTATCATGAGTCTTTTTGAACAGAAACAGAGATTAAAAAAAGTAAATTTGCTGTACAACTGTTAAAATTCAGAGTATGAACTTCTTTAAATACAGAAATAATGTAAAGAGTTGAAGACAGTGCTGAAAGCCTATTTACTGCACAGAAAATAAGATCATGATTTTCAAAATATGAAATACACGAATCATTCCAAAATTATGGCATTAAGGAACAAAATTCTGCACAGCATTGTAATTAGTTGACCTAATACTTGTTCAGGAAAAAAAAAAATTGGTCCCATTTTAGCCATAAGTATTTGCTGCCTTAGCAACTAAATCCATTCATTTAATGAGTCAAGGTTTAGCTCAACCTTTTGGAATGTACAAAGTGTGATTTTGAAATTAGATATTAATGTTATTTCATTCTCAGGAAAAAAATAAAACAGCAAAAGTAATATTAGGGGTGAAGTGTTAAGGTTCCACTGAAGACAGACTTTATCAGATATTGACTTTATCTATGTAGATAAAAGAATTAGGTAAACATTTATTTTAGGACTTTATCGGCATCTAACCAGCATTGCTAATGAATAAAACATAAATGCTCATTTTATTATTAGTCTAAAGGAAAAGCCTAATATATTGCTTTCTAGTCTATTCTGAAATTTTTAAGTTATCAGGCTGACCTTTCACTAACAAACAACATTTATTTTGTATTGAGAGGAATTTTACATCAAGCTGGACTCAGGTTAGTTTTAGGGATAGATAATGTAAACAGCAGCAAATAGCAAAAGGCTTCAGAGTTCATCAGTGATGTAACAAGAAGGAGTAAATGAGCAAATTCTGGCTACATAATATCAAAGAACTGTGTGGCTGAAGTTCTGTCTGAAGTGAATTTAATTATCCTCATTTTGACACTGTGTGGCCAAAGTTCAAGATGCCTAACACTCTTAAGAAATTACAAATATAATAAGTTATAAACTTTGTGGATTTGGGAAAGGCCATAATCACAGATGCTGAACCATATACCATAAGGTAACTTTATGAAAAATTATTATGATATTTGATTTAAGCACTAATTTTAGAAAGAGATGAATTTTAAAAGAGCAAAAATGAAGAATATGTCCTTTTTAGTAGATGATGTGAAGTGAAATATATGATATCTGAGGATCTCTCCTCGATGCTCATGTGTTCACCCACTTGATTTCCTATTAATTTTAAGTAATAAAGGATGTGAGAAAATTTGCAATAGCTTGTTTCAGAGATTATTTCGGGGCTAGGATTTATTATTTCTAAAAATTATAACTTCCTCTATTTCTATATAATTTACAGCTCTAATCCTAGTCTTAAAGAATTAATAAAGTGTACTATGTTCTTGAACTGTCTCTAAAGGATAAAGTCAAAGACTTTCTTTTGAAGTTCTTAAAGTGCTTTCCCATCATTTAGATTCCTTTTCTGTTTCTGTTCTGCAGTTTTTATTCTACTTTCAGGGGAATCTGCTGTCAGAATGAAATCAAATTCTTCCAGTCAATGAAAATCTAGAGAGCTTCCTTTGCAGGTTTTATGTTGCCATAAAGAGAATCCGGTAGAACTGTCACCTACACCTAAACCACACCCCTGTAATAGGCATGTAGCAAATAATTCTGAGTCGTATTAATAGCAGGCAAACCAAGATGTCTGCCAAAGTTCTCACAGGAAGCCAGTGGTGAGAGAGGGAATAAAAGCCAGGCTTTCAGGGCACCCGCTAGGCATTCTGTGTGGTCTCCCACACGGTTTCTCTTTTGAACTTTACAATTCAAAAGCAAAAATACCATAGCTATAAAGCCACCAGGGATGCTGGCATTACACACCAACAGACAATCAATTTCCTTGCTCCTATTTTGACACTGTCTAAACAACCAAAATGAACATTATGGGAAAGCAATAAAGTAAAGTGCCTAAGAATCCCAGCTTTCTTCCCTTGAGCCTCTGTTGTCCTGAAGGATACATACCATGGCCGTCATCCAGGAATTCTGTGATGGTGGCTGAGGTACATTTGGACCAGGGCTTGGATGCATCAATGCTGGTTAGGATGGAAGACATTAAGCGCTTATCTTCTGTGGAACCAAAGTTCTCTTCACAGAATTTGGAATCGTCATGGGAGAGGCCAAGTAGATGTCCTAAGGGAGAGAACAGAGAAGGCACAAATGTGGGAGCGAATAAAGGAAGTGCCAATGACGAGTGGTTTTGCATTTCTATTTTTCCCTGACAATTATGCTGACACTTGATTTTTTTGTTCCCAATTATAAATGAGTTCATTTTAATTTCTTTCTCACCCAAAGACTGCACTCTAGAGAAATAAAAGCTGAGGGTAGTTAGTGGAACCATTGCTTGGGGTGAACATTTGGAAGAAAACTGAAAAATTTGAGAATGGATATTCCCATAATTCATCTGGCTCACATATGCTCAAAGACATGTAGAAACAAAGCCTTATTTAGAATCTAGAATTTGCGAGGCAACTGTGGGATTATGTCATAGCCCTCACCACATATTATTTTGATTGTCTAATTTTCTGCCTTCTCTGATCAACCCTAAGCCCCATGAGATCAAAGTGCATCTGTCCCCAATTCTCTGTTGAAACCTTTGCATTTAACTTAATGCCATGCAAGTTGCAAACACTTGAGAGATGGTTCTTGAATGAGATTTATTTTCTTGGTCAAGTACATAAGTATTTATGTGAGATGTACCAGAGAGGCAAAGACAGAGAGGAAAAACGAGTAGCTTTTAGGTTCCATGCAAATGTAAGCTTACTTCATACCTTCATTTCTTTTTGTTATTTAGGGAGCTGTGACTGATTACTAGTCTCACAAATAAATAGCTTATTTTGAAAGTATATTCATCTCCATTTAAGAAATGTTTGAAAGATCAAGATGCCCTTGATGGAGTGTTCAAGACTGCAAAGCAAATAGATACTGGGATGTGATTGATCAGCCAGGTGGTACTTGTGCTTAAATCTCCCAACCAGGCTCTCTGTAATCCCAGCCCACACTATTGCCATTCTGTTAGTCAGATACCATTACACACAGTACATCACCACATTCCTATAATCTGAGTAAATTGCTTTTTATTACCTAATACCAATTTTCAAGCAGTCTAAGGATAAATTGACATTCCCCAATATATCTAAAAGACTACTTTAAAAAAACTCAGGTAAGCAGTTCTAGCAGTTTGCAGAAACTCTAAAAAGTAGACAACAAATTACCCTAACAGTGTTTTTAGCAAAGCTTTGTAGAATCATATAAAATCCACTGAAATGCATGTAGAATATAATAGAGCAAATTGATTCCTTCATTTTCCTTTGGTTCCTGAGTGCCAAGTACAGAAACTTGGGCCATTCTATCAGGAGTCCAGCATACACGGTCAAACTCAACAGAGAGGAAATCTTTCATGCTGCATTCCGACTACTTTTGGCCAACTTGTTAAATCACTGACACCTCATAATAAAATTGTTCACTGAGCAGCTGACTGCTGTTGTGGCTGAAATTAAGTGACTAGGGCTCGGTGACCTTCCAAGTCGCCACATATTTATGCTATTTATTTGGTAATTGACTTCAACAGTATTTATGAGGCTAGCAAGGTCTCTCTGGAAAACCCTCCCACTGTTATGCTCAGTTTGTTTGGACAGAAGCATGAATGTGCATCAGACATTATAAAGTATGTCCAGGATAACGTGCAAAGGCAGATTAGGAGAGACCATCTAATTTTTGAGTAGTGTGTTAAGAGTTTTCGGATCACAGGCCACAGAAAAACAGAATCTTCCTTAAAATTACTGGAAGTCATTTTGTCAAACAAACACTCACTGAGAATCCATTGCACAGATCCTGAACTTTTTCAAGGTAGAAGCTTTATCAGCTTGCACTGTGGGAGTTGTGTGGAAAAATTTTATATTTAAGTTTTTGATCTGGTACATAAGAGAAAAAAGGAAAAGTGGCCCAAAGTAACCTCTGTAATACGATATATATTTGAATCCAGATTTTCTATATTGAAAAATGTGATTTTTGCATTCTATTTCATAAGATATTCATATGCATTAAATGGAGTAACAGCCTTTTCCTTCAAATTGATATAAATAGCACTTTCCATATGCAGTTTTATTACTGCATCAAGGGATTTTCACTTCATTTGGAGGCTAGATTTTAGATTTCTGATTTAAAATACAGGCCGTATGGCCAACATCAAATTCACTTTGAGGGGCTGGGAAAGTACCTTGTTTTTTTTTTCTTTCATATAGAGGGGCAAGGCATATAAATGTAAAACATTTTAACTATTTCAGCAAGGCATCTTTTAAGATGGCATAATTTAATGGATCATTTGACATGCTATGTGGCATCATATTGTGATATTTTCTTTTTGCTACCCAAATTTACTAGTTAATCCATGGAATCTTTTTATTTATTAATTTTTTCATGCATCATAGTTATACATAAGAATGGAGTTCATTTTGACATAGTCAAGAATGCGTATAACATAGTTTTCTCCATTTCAATTCCCAGTAATTCAATTGCCACTAAAGTTACATCTAAGACATTGTACCAGAGAAGATTGCCATGCTGATGGTGAGCAAATCTTAGCTCCACCTCCTCTAAAGCTGAAAAGAGATGTGAATTTTCTAAGATCCCCAGAGTCAGGCAGAAATGGACCGCCTGGGGTTTAATTGAAAGAGCAAATGAGCCTTCTGCTCTCCATGGGGTAAGCCCATGAGCTGGCTGGGAGAGGCAGACTCTCTTTAGAGCAGGGGGAGTCACAGACAATGGGAAGAACATGTGAGCACCCCTGAAACAGGCAGTGAGTTCCAGAGTGGCTGGAACCAGGTCACAGTGAGAGACCCATGTGACTTCCCCTCAGGAGCTGGATGGAAATTGAAAAGGAAGATCAATGTGAGGAATGCTTGGATGCTCTTCAGGAAAGATGTGACACACATACTAAAGGATGTGAACAGCAAAAGGAGTAGGATTTTAAAAATATGAGTCCTCCATCAGTTTGGCTAAGATGTCTAATGTCACTCTTAAATTTTCCATTGTCCTTGAGCCCTGAAATGACAAGGTCCATATACCAGCATGAAGATACTTTAAAAGGAAGCTTCATGAGAGCTCACACTATGACCCTGATGCTTACTAACACAGGAAATCTGGACTCTAGGAAATTAAAATATAACATCACAGCTGACTACTGTGTATTTCAAACAGTTGTGGAGGTGAATAAAAATTTAGACTTATCATCCAGGATGGAATTAAGCTTCTCCGTCATCTACCTTTTCAGGGAGAAATTTGCTCATAAATCATTTATGGGAATGTTCAGAATGAATGGTGTGGACTGGAGATGAAGGATTTCTGAAACAGGCAGGACCCAGCTGCATCACCCACAGATCGGACTTAGACATTCATGCCGCGCAGAGGCTGAAACAGCTCCTGGAGCATCTGAAGAAGTGTTGGAGAAAGGGTTTACAACACTAAAGGAGTTTGTTGTTTTCATTACGTTGTATTTCACAGTGAGCTTTTAGAGAAATGCACAGCAGCAAGGTTGGTGGAAGGGACAGAGAAAGGCAATTCATGCCCTTGAAGAGAAGAAGTTATTTCCTTCTCCAGAGTCACAAAGTAGGAACCGAAGAGTGGGGAGAATTGGGAGCTAAAAAAGATCTTTGAGAAAGCTCTTTCAGTAAAACAGGGAGTGGAAACTAGTGAGAGAAAAGGTGGAGGGAGATTTAGGGGCATTCACTGTTGGGGCTTCAGCTAAATATCACAAAGTCTTGTTTTGGGGAAGAAACAGTATTTGTATTTAGAGCCATTTGTAATTAGCAGACATGCAAAACATCAAAAAGAAGTTTGCTTGGGCAATTCTGTTTACAATGCTATCTTTTATAGAGAATCCTTAATTTTTGATGTAATTGGAAACTTCTCACCTGAAATTCTGAGGTAATGAAAGGCTAAACAGTCTAATATAGTGTATCCACTTGATAATAGTCTCAAAATAAATTGTGGAGGGGGTGACAGATCGAAGCCAGAGTGAAATTTCCAGAATCATGCAACTATCTAATCCATGAGTATTTTCTGAGAGACTCAAGAAACGTGTTGGGGAAAATGTGAGGTGTTCCCATACTTCAAAATAAATTTTGATGTTTGAAGTCACCAGCAAAAGTCAAGGTATAATTTGTTAGGAAATATCCATCTCTTCTTAATACATACAAAAGCCATGCTAATAAGTACCCACCCCACAAAATAAGATCAAGAAAGAGTGTTTTTTTTTCTGAATTATACTAATGAAATAAGTTTAATGGTGCATGATGTCAAAGCAAAGCCCCTAGTAACAATTCTCAGTTATATTGTTCTTGCAGAAATAGCAAACAATTGGTCATTTGAATATTCTTCCAGTGTGACAATCTTCTTTTTAAATTGGTACATAGGTTATGTTTTGTTAAATAAATTTCATCTTTGAATTCTCAAGAGAGATTTAAAGAACATCGAGTCTCTTTAAATTTATCAATGAATTCACTGTTGGAAAATCAGTGATAACAAGTGGAGGAGTCAGGACACATTAAGGGAAACTGGTAGGCAGGCTTCCTAGTCAACTCAGGTATTGCATTACAGTTATGGCTGACTTACACTATTAACCTCAGGAAGGAAACTGGTTGTTTTACTGAACTTTGGTCTGTGAATTAAACTAAATTTCAAGCTTCTGTCTCCTGATCCTAAACTGACCAATGGTCAAGGGGACACAGCACCACATCCTAAAAAAAGTTACCAGAAGCTCTGTAATGTGTTTACTTGGGAAAGAAAGTGTTCAGATGAAGCATCTGTTTCTTAATGAGGTCATGTTTTTATTTTACCTAATTTTCCAGCTGGGATTATGGAGGTACAAGAAGGTTTGGCCAGGGATTAAAATGTGAGTCAACAGTTTAAACAGGATCAGAATCTAGAACTGAAGAAAGCATCCATGAGCTCTAACAATTGGATGATCGCTGTTTAAACACAGATCCTTATATAGAAGTGATAAAATTCCCAAATGACTATTTGAAAAATTAAATATAAATGGTAAACATGATATCAGTTACACAATTTGGTTGGAAGAAAATAATCCCTTTCACTGTATACCTAACTGTATCAATGTCCTTTTGAATTAAATTTGAGATTATTTCCTTTAAAATAATACTGTCTAAGAAAACATTCATTTTAGGATAGTATAAAAATTTGGGGCTCTGGAGCCAGGGGAGTTGAGTTTGAATCTTACCCTAGCAGTAATAGTTCTTAGGCTTAGCTTTAGAAAATTGTCTGTGTGTCAGTTTCTTCCTCACTTGAATAAAACTTAACTACTTCCCCGAGCATTTTGTAAAGATTAAGTAGCATAAAAGATGTAAACTGTTTAGAACAGGTGCTTGATATATACCAAGGGACCAGCTAACTTTACTGTCCTCATTTATCATTGTTCTCTCACTATGGAAATGCTAGTCTTTGGTGATTTTAATATTGCTAAACACCTTGATTTGGGAGGGGAAGAGAAAAATTCCTAGTTACTAGAGGAGAAACAAATTACACAGTAAGTGCAATTTTCCTTTTTCTGCCAACTTCAACTTGATTTCCACACATGCAGCAGAAAATCAAGAGGCCTCCCCTAGAGAAACACGAATTGGGATTTGATGTTTTAAAAACTTAACAAGCACTAAATCACTCAATACTGTTAGACATATAGCAAAGACCTATTCCTACCTTTCATCTGAGGCCAAAAAAGACAGTGTAGCACTGTTCCAAACTGGATAGAAAAAAAATGTTCCGTTCACATTGATTAAAGCGATGGGTTTGGGAATAAATAACAAGTTAAATCCCAGCTTCCTTCTCACCTCACATCTCACAGCCAGTTTGGACATCTGATGCTGTACACTTAGCTTTGGTCTATGGTGTGTCAAGGGCTGCCACAGCTTTTCAAAACATGGCCTTGTTTAATCTAATCATTGATGGGAGTAGTCACAGGCTGATCAGCACAACCAGAGAACACCCTCTAACCGCAGCAAAACACAGGAAAACCCTGCTGTTGTGTCTCAGCTATTTCCCAAGTCTTCACTGAATATTTGGTCTTGACTTTTTAAAATTGCCTGGCTTTAGCTTAGGAAGCACATTGGAGTCTTTCATAGTGCAGAGATTCACTTAACACATTTTATAATTAACTACTATAAAGCAAACCTTTGGCATGTTTGCAAATTATGGATTTCATTAATCTAAATAAAATCAGATTGTTCTCCCTAGTGTATTAGAAGCTGGCTTGACATCAATAAAATTATTGTTTTTAACAACCATGCGTGCAGCAGGTGAAATCTTTATTATTATAAGTCTATAATAAAACTTTGACAAGTTAAAAATATAAACTCAAAATGTAAACTTACATCAACTTGAAAACTTTCTGCAGTTCACATTTGGATTGTAAAATGGCTGTAAACACATTCCTATCTCCACCCAAGGCGCATGGATGGAGACTGTGTTTTTGATGGTTGGAAGTAACTTTTTGAAATATTCTAAGAAGTTAAGGCAATTTATATATTACTGCCAGTGCCAATAACCTACTAATCAATAGTTATTTTCCAGAAGCCTGGTATTGGTAGATTATGCACCTCCAAAACTCAGCTGCTTTCTTGTCTTTTTTTTTTTTTTTAAGAATTAGCAGAGGGGCTGAGGATGTGGCTCAATGGCTTAAGCGGTAGTGTGCTCACCTGGCATGCGCGGGGCACTGGGTTCGATCCTCAACACCACATAAAAATAACGTAAAGATGTTGTGTCCATTGAAAACTAAAAAATAAATATTAAAAAATTCTCTCTCTCTCTTTTAAAAAAAGAATTAGCAGGAGAAAAAATAATGCAATTAATATGTAGTACATGAAAGAGATCTTTTCAGAATTGTTTATTCCATCCATGGCATTCTAACTTTAAGCAATTTACAAAAATTTCATTTTTTCCTCTATCTTATGAGTCTCAAGGTAATTTTTTTCCTTGTAGAGAGGGTAGAATAAAAAAGGAAATTTAGATTCACTTATCCATTCAAAAAATAAATCTGATCTTAAATTTGAAACCACTATGTAGAAAAAAGAGGAAGCAGTTGGACTCTCCCATGAGAACTTATAAGCCATTTAATGGAAGTGTTATTCTTAATCAGACATATCCTTTTACTGCTTATAGAAAAAAGAAAGTAGAAAAATTATGGGAAGAGCCTGAAAATCTTCTCCCAGCTTGTGTTTTGAGCTCTGTAACACATTTATACTATCTGTTTGCATGAAACAAACTGTACAGTTTGGAATGAGGATTATGTATATTCAAAACACTGGGAAACTGACGTTTCCAAATGTCATTTTTGTCACTATACATAGTCCATCTACACAGCTTCTAAATCTGGAAAGCAACAAACATGTAATAAAAGGAAAGAAGGGAAATCCCATGGAAAGAATACAGCAGAATTTGAATCCAGGGCACGGTGAGCTTAAGCTGTGCTGAAGACTTGAAACAAAGATCCAAAAATAAAAGCACTGGAAACAGATCAGTGAGCTATATTATTTAAGATCCAGGAACTGTGGGGATAAGACTCTAATAATCCACAGAAGATTAGGTATATTTTGTGTATTTTCTAAAAATTTTATGGCTGATACTTTATAACATATGTTCGTAATACTTAGGCAAAAAGCAAAATTAAATAATAAAGCAATTAGAAAATAAAGCAAATGAAAGCCAGATTTTCTTTATGAAAAGGAAATTAAATCCATATTTCTACACCTTATATGTCTCAAATTAGGCCATTCATAATCCAAAAAGGGAAATTAAGCAGGCACTATTTGATTGGAGAATGATTTACAGAGGGTTTTAAAGAGGTAAACAGAGGTGATCCAACCAAGAAGTTAAAGGGGACCAAAGGATGTGATCATACATCAAAGATTGAGGTTTGATTTTGCATATGAAAGTCTACATTTCTCTGACATTGTTCTATAACTATGTCCAGTAATCCTGTGTCATTAAGATAAGTTCTCATTGCCTATGTGTATATAGTTTTAATATAACATTTGTTCTTATCACATCTGACATTCTTTCTACCACTCAGACTGTGCGTATGCTGGTGTCACCAAGGCACTGGCTGAGGAATCCAGGAAGACTGGAGAAGGTGACTCTGCCAGGCTCCTCATTCCAGCCTAACGGGCTTGGGAGTCAAAGCAGTCCTGAAGAAGCTGCATTGACAGCCAGGGCATTTCTCCTACAGAAGACCTCCCAGAGGCTGCCATCTTGGGAAAGCAGATCACTACAGAGAGCAGAAGAGAGAAGAAACAGTCCTTCCTAAGGAATGCCTGATCTCTCCAGTGAAGTGCAGGATCTGGAGCTCTGGGTCCTGTGGGTGGATAACACCAAAACCCAACTTGGCTGCCCATTCCCTATCATTTCTCCACCCTGCTGAGACACACTAGGCTGTTGAGGGATTTAGATGCTTTCATATGGGACTTCTCTCACTTTGTATAATGGTGATGAACAATGGTGTACTTTTAAATTCTCCTCCATTTAATTACAATCCTTTGGAAGACTGGAATGAATTCCCCTTCATTCCCATTACAGAATCTGGGTGTTGCCTTGAGCAGCTCCCTTGCTTGCTACATTCTCCTGCTTACTCATGTACATACATTGATAATGGAATAAATACTGATTAATGGTCTCTATCAGAATGTGTTGTTATTAGTTAGTTTCATAGGCATACGCGAGAGACAAGTGAAGACAAGCCCCTTACCCTGAAGATCAATTGGCTTGTGTTTTAAAAACACCATCAGGCCTATGAGCTCCTCCAGTGCAGCATGCCCAAATCACTTGCAGAACACGGAGAACATTCAGGCAGCACTGGGCACTCCAATTCAGATCTGGCTCTTGAGGCCAAGGATGCTCAAGGAGTGTGGACTGAACACTCATCCGTGATGCTGTTGTATAGTTATTTATATCAAAGCTTTATGTTTGTGTTTTGTTGTTGTAGTTGAGATCATAAGAGTATCAGGAGTGCTAGGAACATTACTGTCATGATTATTCCATAAGAGGTGAAACATAACTACTTAATTCTATTTAAGTGCTATAATATTGGGACTTACGAGATTATACCTTTACTTAGAGGTTACTTTGACTCCTCAAAGAAATATAACAGCTAGATATTCTCTGCCTGCCAAGAATGTGAAATAGAAGTTTTAATTTCCATTTAAAATTTATGGTTTTAGCTTTAAAGAAACTAAATCTGTTTAAAAAGCAACACAGAAAAAATTAAGGCTACAGTAATGATCAAACCATATTTTGTCCCACCAAAACAACGATGCCAAAAGGTGATACATAAATTAAGAAAATAAATGAATTCTTTTAACTAAAAGGCACAAGAGAAGTACATGTGGATATAAATACCCATGAAATAATTCCATGAGATGGACATTATTATCTCATGTTATTTCACATATAAAAATTAAAGCTTTGAGAGAGTTAAAATAATTGGACCCATGAGATCCAGATAGAAGGTACTTTAGCAAGAAGTGAACTCAGAGTGTCTAATTCAAACACCTAGTCCAAAGTATTAGCCATTTTCACAAACATATAGTAGTGTAGGTCAATGATTAGAAAGCACGTATTCCTTATGGCACATACATATTTTAATGGTTAACTGAGTCCTAAATTTAGAGTTGTAGGGTTTGGATGCTTCTTAAAACAAACGAATTGGGGAAGTGACATCTTAAAGCAAACCCTGTTGAGTGTCAGCTTGGTTTCCCTTGTCTATGCTATTAAGAAGGACACAGGAATATCTTCTACAAGCTACTGATTACCTTTGATGGGAGTCTGCTATTCTCACTCACAATAGAGCCAAACATGTTAAATCTCTGTGCAAACTGATTAGCCCTGGATGAGTCAGTTCTGTGCTGAACGACTTCCAAAAGGGACATCTCCGCATTCCATAGGCGACTGTGACAAATTTCGTCTAGGAGTCACTTAGCAAAGCTTAAAAGGACAGGAAGAAGATAGTAGCAGTAGCAAGTTTCTCTTAACGTCTAAGTGACACTGTCAGAAGGAAACATATACCGTGTTGCTGACTTTGCCTTCCTTCTCACATATTAGTTAACCCTAGAAGTGCAAATATAAACAAATTTAATCCCCAACGGGTACATCTGAACCAGAAGAAATCTGGAATTAATTGCCAAATATTTTGGTTCCTGTTGCAGCTGCTACAAGTGTTTGACTTGGCGAGGGAGGAGAAAAGGCACTGCATACCAATTTCGTGAGCCACGGTGAAAGCTGCGTGGAGGCCGTCGTCTTCAATCACAGCGCAGCTGCGCTCCGGAGAACATATGGTCCCCACGTCTGCCATTCCCAGGGTGTCACATGAATGATGCCCACATAAATCCTGCCCAGGAGAAAGAAAGAAATCATTACAATCAATTTACATCCAGAGAGAGCCACCATGTCCAGCCACTTGCTCACCCCAAATGGCAAGGCTGGGATATGTTTATGGTATCACCTGCTCAGCTCTTGGAAAGGCTCCAAAGACAAACCCACGGCAGAGACTCTTCTGAGCTACTTTGGGACCAGAAGCACAGAAGGATAAAGGCACTCAAGTGCATTAAAAAAAACATGTCTTAGGACTGTACCTTGTCCATTACAATCACAGCTGTAGTTTAAAAAGCCATAATGTACATATGATATGTCAACAATGGCTTTTCCATACGGTTGTGCATAGGAAAGCCCTAATATTCTGATCCCCAAACATGCTAAATTTATCAGAAGACTGTCCTAATAATTTTCTTTCTGTCACAGGGGAAAACTACATCCACACATTCACGACAAGATAAATTTTTCAGTAACTTGAAAGGGAAATTCCAAACTGAGTTGTAATTCCATGGGTTTCCTCTTCAGAAATATATGCACTCTCACTTACAGCATTTAAGTGTTTCTCAACCTGACCAGCTCTCAGAAAATATGTACAATGCAGGTGTATTATTTACACGTATGGGATGGATATGGGTATGTGGATTTTTTTTTTGTGTGTGTGTGTGTGAGAGACATTGCATAGCTTTTAAGAGATTCAAAAGGGGAAATGATATCACATTCCTCTTTCCTTTGGCTGAAAGGAACCTCAAGAAGATATTGAAAAATATGAAGATCTGGGGATTGAACCCAAGGGCACTTTACCACTGAGCTACATTTCCATACCTTTTTATTTTTTATTTTAAGACAGGGTCTTGCTAAATTCTTTCATTATTTTTTATTTTAAGTCAGGGTATTGCTTAATTGTTTAGGGTCTTTCTAAGTTACTGAGGCTGGCTATGAACTTGTGTTCCTCCTTAGTCTCCTGAGCCACTGTGATTATAGCAAATGTGTCACTGTACCTGACTCAGCCATAATTTTTGTGTAAAAGATTTGTAAAGATAAGCTTTTACTTTAAATGTTACTCAAAAAATTAACAGACATTAAATTGCCTATTATTACCTATTATTTTCAATAAAATTTGAAGAACAGTGTGTACATTTATATCCCCTCAAACAAGACAGTATTTCTAGTGAGCCATATGTTAATAACTGCAAGGAAAGTATTTTTTAAAATGTTAATTAATATGCAAAGTTGAGTAAAAAGTACTATTTCAATATAGCGGTCATTTTTGCTTTCCCCTAATTGCCATAACTAGGAACTCAGTAGATTTTTGGCTAATTGAGTTTATTGGTGACATAGGGTCAGACTCAACGTGACTTTCACACACCTTTCCTATGCTGCCTGTTAGTAGGACCTCCCTACCCATGAGCAACACAGATGGCTGTTATTATCATGCAACCAGTGCCACCTACCCAGGCCAACACAATCTTCTAATTCTTCCTAGTTTGGCTGCCTAAAAATCCAACCAAAGTGAAGATACATCCTATTTTATTCCCTTTAGTATGTTTTCAAGTCATTATTGTATCTGTACATTGTGAATTCACAGCTGTGATGGATTACACTGTGGCCACTATATTAGCTTAGCAGCAGACATTGGCAATCTCAGCCAAGTGGCTTTGGTGAATCGAGACACCAAACCCACAACACCCTCCAGAGTTTCCTGTGTATCCTCATATGTCATCCCATGGGATCCCAAATTACAGCTGCTGAGAACAAATTAGTAGTTTTTAAAATTGAAATTGGAATATGCTTTTGCATAATAATCAGTCTTTGAGATAATAATATAGCAAAATCGATTTTTTAAAAAAATCCTCACCCTCCCCAATCATTTTAGTAGTTCTAGGACCAAATCCCAGGTCATCATTTAAGAGAGCTACTAGATACTTGTAGGTTATTTCTGCATGACTGTAAATTTTTGTATGAAGGTTTATGCTTTTCTTCATAATTTAGGCTTCATAATTATCAAATAATAAAATGCAAGAAGTAAATTTTCCCTTCTTACTCCTTCTTCACTAATAAGGTTGGGTAAAGAGTCACAACTAAAGGAAATGGCCTTCCTGTTCTGAATGGCATTTCAACTAGAATCTTAATATCTCTCTGTTTACTGCTAATCAATTGCTCATTAAGGGCCATCAGCTCTCTTTGTCATCTCTGAATTGCAATAAATGCATCTGGCCTTTTGCCATGGAAATGTGTGTATGTGACAAAATTATGAACAGAAGCACTTGTTATTTTTTCAACCACCCTCATTAAATCCCTTGACTACATAGTCACACTATTATATTTCCATAACTATAATTACAAACTGGCAACCTTTCCATTTCACTCACATGATTTCAAGCCTTAGCAATATATTTGTTGTTTTACACTCAAGATTTACAATGAACATCTGAGTTTCCTTGTGAACCAATGTTCATCTACATGTATGAAAACTAATCTGTGTATTAAATTATTAAGAATTCAGCATATCACACAAGTTTGTTTCTATTTTCTGGTGGTTGCTTATAACTGTACAGATGCAAACCTTATTTCTTGTTTATACAATTTATTTTTTTTTAAGTTCAGAGTAGGAGTACAGGTACTACTGCAGTAATAGCATATATCTGTGTTTATATATCTCTTTATATAATCTAGATTTGGAGTCAGAGGTCGTTGTAGAAATGTGGATTATCATGGAAGAGGTAAATGAATTAAATGTACTGACAAAGACTTTTTTTGCTTTATTCATTGTAGATCTGAAGGTAAAGAATATCTTTGTTGTATTAAAGATGGCTCTTCTTATATAGGATCAATATATTATCACTACTGTTTGGAAAAAAAGCGCAATGGAAGATTTAGCAAAATGGAAGCATTGCAAAAGTATGCAGAGATTTAACTGTGGTCTTGTGGTATGGCATTGGCAGGGTTATAAGACTGAGACATGTGTCTAACTCAAAAATATATCTGAGATGGTCTGAAAGACCAATAGAGATTTGACAGGGAGATCACAGACATTATGACCATTCACCAGGTGTGCTTTTTAGAAGATTTGGCATGTGGCAAATCTTGTGATTTATTATGGAATTTAGAAGTACTAATAAAGTCCAAGACCTGTTTGTGGGGATGGGAGGGAGGCAGGGAGCAAATAATGCTGCCTTGAGGAGATCAATACCCAAAGAATACTATTGCTTGGAAAATCCCAGTGCTCAGTGCCAGGTGGGAAAAATGAACCAAACAAGTGTGAATATACAAAGTGGAACAAATCACAGGAGTTGAAGGATTTCCTGCCTTGATTGAGAGATGGGTCTCCCATGCTCCATGCAACTGCTGCAATAAGAAGCTAAGGAAATACAAATGCTGATAAGGACAGATACCACCACAATTGCAGGGGCAGCAGTCCAAGTTAAGGAAGAACACCTTATACAGGAATTAAAAGCATCTTGTTACTGTAAATATTACCTCCCGGTAAGGGCAGGCGTGGTGCTCAAGGGAAGAGCAGGAAACATGGTTGATCTACACTTGAGTTGTTTACACTTCTCTTCACACAGCTCTTACTGAGGAGTGATTAGTGATACAAGAATTAATAGGATGGTACATATTTTAATCATAAGTATCACACACACACATGCACACCAATGTGTATTTGTTCTGATTTTTTTTAAATTATATTTTATTAACATGTGCTACTTGTAAATGTGAATGGGTTTGGTGTGATATTTCCACACGTGTATATGGTATGCACAAATCAAATCCAACTTCTCTTTATTTCTGTGCCCTCAACATGGATCTTATTCTTGAGGTGTCAGTTACTTTTTTGGCTACTTGTATAGCAATCCCTAATCACAAGGGTTTTATTTTGTCCTTCAACACAGACTATATTAATTGGGACTTTTAGACCCATCATTACCATGACTCATGTTATATTATCTCTACTCATACCTTTGGATACAACTGGGTGATATCCAATATTCAGAGCTCAGCTGGATAAGAAGGTAAGGAATCCAGGTACATTTATTCATAAAACAATTACTGCATGCCTATAATCTTCCACCTATTGTACTAAGTGCTGATACTACAATGAACAAATGAAATAAGATCTAATCCTGACCCTTAAGAAACCTCATAGTCCAGTGAGCACAACAGATATGTCAAGCGGGGACCAGGCTGTGCTAAGATGAATAGACTGTTGTAGCATTACAGGAGAAGAATTGATGAATTTTCCTAGAGAGAATCAGTAAAGGTTCCAAAGGAGTGGAGACACCTTTGCTGGTTTTGCAGTCTGGGAAGAAAGGTACTGTAATAAAGAAGGATCTGTGGAAACATCATGGGTGGTAAAAGACAGGCTCTGTTTGGGGAAGAATGAAAAGTTTGCTATAACTGGATTTTGGTATTTTGGGAGTGGACTAGCAGGGTAATCTAGAAAGGCTGTCTGGATCCAGAGTTCCTAGACAGGACATGTTCTCTTATAAATATGGAGAAAGAAAGGGAAAAGAAAGAAGCACATTGGAGACTGAAGGGCTTAGATGCTTGGAAGAGTCATTCTGAAGAATGGAAGCAAATCTGTTAGAGATGGTGCATGGAAAGCTGATACTTTTTTCATTCTAACTATATTAGTAAGAAGTATGGGGAGAGTGAAGGGGGGGAGGAGAAATGGGAATAGGAAAGACAATAGAATGAATCAAACATAACTTTCCTATGTTTATATATGAATACATAACCAGTATAATTCCATATCATGTTCAACCATAAGAGTGAAATCAAAATGGTAATGGGTTGCACCCCATGTATGTATAATATGTCAAAATACACCCCACTTTAATGTATATTTAAAAACAACAAATAAGAAAAAAGAAGTATTGTGCAAATAGTCTACAGACTTTGAGACAAAGTCCCTTTATCATTAATATAAGGAGACTGGATAAGGTGTTCTCTAGGGCTTGGTCCAACTACATATTCCAACTTATAGAGGAAGAAATTATAGATTAGAGGCAGCAAGTGGCCAAAGTCTTGTTGGATCACTGGGAAGCTCAAATTCACACCTGTAACCAAACATTTTATTTCCTTGTCTTAACTTACCAAGGCACTGTTAAATCAGTACATGTTATTCTTGATGTTAATCTTATCTTTTACATTTACATTGGCACTTTAATTTTTTTTTAAATTTTAATAAATAAATAAATAGAATTTAATAAATAAAAAACAGCAGGGTCTTCATCTTTATGGTATGTCTGGTAAAGCTCTGTCATTTTGGAGGGCAACTTAATATTCAAATTTCATTGCAAAGGATATTTCAGAAAACAAGAAAACAGAAGTGATGGATGAGAAACCTGATAGTGTCATTAACTTACCTCTGTCTCTCTCTCCTGCCACATCTACTGGCAGTCACTGCAGCTGCCCTCTATTTCTTATTCTTCCCATTATTCCTTCCTGCTTGGACTATCACCTGAGACTTTTAACTGGCCCTGAGTCTCAGTAACTTTCCTAATTCTACACTGTGATAGGTTTCCTTCTTAGAGCACAAATCTAACAAGAGTCCTCCACTCTTCCACACTGACCTTGGCTTGGCATTCAAACTCCTGCACAATGCAACCCAACCCTCCTGCTTGTCTCCAGTGACCCTACATGCTCAGTCCTGTCCACTATTTCCTGCATATCTCATGAATATTTTGAGCCATAAACCTTAGACCGAAATATTCTTGCTGCTAGAAAAGAGTCATTTATCCACATTTAACTCCTTAACATTTCTTAACTGAACCTGTGCCCCTCAATTCCTAATGTCATTATTTTACTTTAGACCATCATGAGCTCCTTCAGTTTAGATGACTGAGACAGTCTAGCTTCCAGTGAATCCAGTCCTGCTACTTAGGCTAGAGGGCTCATTCTAGAACACATTTCAGATCATTGCTGTTTTCCCACTAATATTCTTTCCATTGGTTTTCATTGCATTTAGTTTATAATATATACTGCTTGCCATGGTGCTATGGACTGAATTGTGTCCTCCCTAAATTCCTAAATTGAATTCCTAAACCCTAACGCTACTGTATCAGAAGATTGGACCCATAAGAAGGTAAATTAGGTTAAATGAGGTCTTAAGGGTAGGTCCCTGATCAGATAGGATTGGTGTCTTTAAGTGACACCGGAGCTCAGTCTTTATCAAACTCTCCTGTGCACCCAGAACATTCGCAGAGGAAACATCTTCTGAGCACATGCCAGGAAAAGAGGCCTCACCCCAAACCAAACTGGCTAGAATTTTGGTCTTAAACTTTCTAGCTTCTGAAACTGAGAGAAAATATATTTCTATTGTTCAAGCCACCCATCCTATGACATCTTCTTATGGTATCCCAAACAAACTGAAATTACATGTATACAATTTCTTCTGTATCTGTAATCTGGTTCTTACTGTCTTCTCCAAGTTGTCCTTTCCACCCTCACATCCCGTATCCCATCACAGATAACTGAATTTTGCAGAATTATCACAATGCTTCTAAGCCATGGAACATGAAGGTCCACTGTGTTCCCAATGCCTAACTCCTCCTTATGAGCCTGGCTAATGCCTACCTTTTCTTCAAACCTGAACTGAAATGTGGTCGGCAATATTTCCCGATGCCCTACAACCACATCTATCATAAAAGTCATCATGCTCCACCAAAATTATCCACTTCACTGTTTCCTGAAATAGATTCTAAAGAAAGTGGCCACTTTTTAAGTCTCAGAATCCCTGCCTAGAAGGAAGATATTGAATGTTTGAATAAATTAGTGATAATATTTTTAGTTTAGAGAGCACTATCTTCTTTCTCTGCCATTTGTCAGCTGTTGCTCTAAGATTATCTGTTTCTCTGTACATGAGTGTCCTTATCTGTCAAACTAAAAGAATGACACAGTGGTGTAGATTGCTGAAAGATTAATGATCATGTGGCTTACACCCCTGGGTAGTACCTATAAAGGGCTTGATCACAGGTGGTTGAATCTAAGTAAAGTTTATCCATCTTCTGAAAACCAATTCAATTCTACATGTACAATAAGACCTGCATAAAAATCCACAGGCAGAATTCACAGTGCTCTCACTTTTTCTCTCATAGACTTTGCATTTAGCTTAATAATGCATTTATCAGTTTTCCTAACACTGGACTGATTTATGCACATGCCTGCATCCTCTCAGCTAGTGATAAGCCCAGGAGGCAGGGACCAGGTGTTTTCCATCCTGCATCTACCACACTGCCTAGTGAGTGTGTTACATGTGGAAGGTACACACAGGCACATGCCAAAGTAAGAAACACAGAAAGGCAATATCTCCTGTGTGTTGTGAGATCTTGTCTCTAATAGACTTTAGACTTTTCACAATATTTGTCATACATTAATAATACTAATTAAGCTGCTTAATCTGCTACTAGTCTGCCCATTTCAGGGTTATTTAGCCTTTTATTAGTTAAGATTGACTATAAGCTATGATTTATTCATAAGGACTCCTTTATTTTTTTTTAAATGGACTTGAATTCAAAAAAGACACTGAGTCAGATGGTCTAGTCAGCAGGACAATAAGAGAAAAAACATCCCTCTCACTCTTTCAAGATTCTGGTCTTTCTTTAGCACCCCCTATTGTCAGAACCTAAGAAGTGGTAAAGGAGAAACATGTCTAAATTCCAGTTCCAGCATCCTAAGCTAAATCAGATTAGGAGAAGAGAGTTTTGAGCCGGGAGACAATAGCGTATTAAAGTGCACACTGTTAATTAATGACAGTGAATGAACTTTTTACATGGCACTTCTCTTAGCTGGTTTAGTTTCAATTCCATATTTTCAATCATGGCAGGGTATAGCTTTCACTGGTGGTACGCAAGTGTCAGTGGGATTTTAAACAACCACCAATTTTGTCATCAATTGGAGAGACTTTTGTTTCTAGAAAAGAGTGGATCCTATACAAAATGGGTTTAAGACTTTGTCTTTAAATATTTAAATAAATTACTTTAAAATAAAAGAGGAAGTTAGGAACAAGAAAAGATTCTTGCAAAAATAAAGACTGGGGAGGTTGGATTTCAACTGTTCCACTGCAGAAGTAATGTGAAATCCAGCATAAGTGCTACTCCACAATAAAAATGGCTTCTGCGCCAGAAAATTGGCGGGTGCTAAGTTTCTCTAATTATAGCGATACTGAAATGCTGGAGTATAGATATGACAGCAAATGTATTAGTTTGATAGATAAATTATGGACACTATTCTGCTGACTTTCAGATACAACGTTCAAGGTGGCCTCGGCTAGTAAATACAGTGGAAAACATATCCTCACACATTTGCTTCATGCCTGAAAAACAAGTAATTTAGAAGAAGACATCTGGAGACAAAATTTGAGCTGGACTCAGAGCCCATCAAAACACGGATTTGATGGCTTGGCGTCTGGCTGCTAAGCAACACACTTCTTACATTCAAAACAGAGTTGTAAAAGTAGAAGCCTGCAGCCAACTCTGTGTATTTCTCATTGAAATAGAAATAGGGGAGAAAGATTTTCTTAAGGCCTTAAGATATCTGATTTCCATGAGATAGATTAACCAAGATCATCTCTCTTCCAGCCTTTTCTGTTTTTTACTCTCTGAAGAATGAGGCAAAAATCAACTCTACATTTGGAATATTCGCAAGTGAATACTGCATAGAGGTCTTGAAATACTTGTCTCAGCCACCTAATAACACTCTTTTAAAATTAGCTGTATATATTCATAATACCTTGTTGCAACTTGACTTTTCAAACTACTGGTTTTTGTGAATTCCAATGTGTAGACTAGAAGGCCAACTGGAAACTCAGTGAGATTTTCTTTCCTTAAAGTATGCTTCTGCTTGGCAAGGAGACCAGGGAGGACCCATGTCAAATACTTCTCATGTGTGAAGCAGTTTGAAAACAGTATGTTATTACAGTACTTATTAAAATTAAGATAGCTAGTCAATTTATTTCTTCCTTGCTTTCATCCATTTAAAAGGTTTGGATACGTTTCACAGAATTAACTATCCAAGCAAAAAAACAAATCCAGAAAAAGCAAGATAGACATCATATACAATCACTGCCTAGTTTGTTTTTATTCCCCTGGGAAACATTAAGAAAATTATGGGTCAGAGGGCAAGGAGTGATGGGCCTTCTATCAATTTTGACTTATATTAGAATTCTAGAATATATGTTAGTAGTAAAGATGAATTATTAAAATGACCTACTCTTCAGAGCAGTATGCCTACAAAAGATTTTTTTTTCCTTTTTCTTTAGGGAGCCTCCTTCCATAAACTAGCCAAGCTTCCTGCTTGGCAGTCTCTTGTGATGTAGCAAAGCAAGGAAACCCAGACATGGAAAGTTACTTATGAAAAAAAAAGGTGGGGGGGGGACTTGGAAACTAAATAAAAAAGGGATAATTTTACAGGAGAATTTCATAGGGCCGGCTACAAAATGAATGTTCTACCGTTTCAAAGACCAATGTTGTGCACAGGAATTAAAAGATGGATTCCAGAATATCACTTAATGAGGAGAAAGATTTTCCATTGTGCACCACACGGGTGCTCTGCCTGGTTCTCTCTAAAGTGCTGCCCTTCAATGTCTTTGTTTACATGTGGTTTATATTATGTCCACCCATGAACCACATGTACCACTCCAAATTTATCAACACTTTTCCTTCATACCATGGGTGCCTTAGTAAAAATAGAAGAATTTGGTAGTGAAGGCATGATTCTGAAGCCTCCTGCATCATTTAATTTCTTATCCTTTGTTTATTCCATTTCGTGATTTTAGATAATACTTCAAAGTTTGTAATTCTTCATTTATTCTGGGTGAGTCTCAAACACTTCAAGAATGAACTTTAAAGGTTGATTCTTACCAGTTATTTGATTATCCAGAAAGCTGCCAATCAAAACAGAACTGAAAACTGAGGCTCAAAACTATGAGCAACCCAGACCCCAATCCAATCCAGACTTTCTGTTAATGTCATACCAAGGTGGTGGTCTAATAACCATGTAAACAGATATTGTGTTCCTCATAGAGCCTCTGGGCTTATAAAGATCCATTTCTTTCCTGTAAAGTCATCCTTAAAATGGGGGAAATCTTGGGAAAATACTCTTTCCCCAGGCCTTGACTCTTTGCCTAGATCTTTTGCACTGGAGCTTCAGAAACATTCTTCCAAAACCCAAACCTGCAAATTGGATGTGACCCTTCCTTGGCCGCTGAGTTGGCCAGGACTGTGCTTGTGATTTACTGGTCTACTAAGCAAAGAACTTGTTAAGCAACCTCACAAGTTTGTCCTGTCAGCTGATTGGGCTTCTGTGTCCTCTTGGCCCTCCCACATTCTTTCCTTCCCAGGAACTAAGACAGTAAGGTAGACCTGCAATGACTCCATTAGGAAGCCAGATTGGAAAGGAGGTCCTTAGGAAAATCTTTCCTTCACTTATGTTGCAGAAGGAGCTCAACTAGGAAGGGACATTTGCAAAGGAATAGCACCAGATGAACTATCTGGATGAACTAACAAGCCCTTTCCATTAGGTTAGACAAAGTTATTTGTTTGCTTTCACTGGAAAGCAAAAGATTGATGATTCCAAAAGAAATCTTGCTTTCCCCCTTTCCCATTTAACTATGTACAGTTTCTCAAGCATTCTAGTTCTCTTTACCATGTTTGTGGCCCTGTATTAATATATCTCAGACTGGATGACACAGAGCATTATTGATTGCCTAAGCAGATCTAGTCACTAAGGCAAGAATTGCTGCAGAGGCTAATCTGAACACAGGAGCACAGCTCACAGCCTGGGTTTTCTGCAAGATGCAGTTAAGCAAGTCCCATAGCGGCAGATGGTTTGTAGGAGAAACAAAGCCATCAGCAAGACTGTCCCTTCCACCTACCTCCTTATCTCAGGGCCAGGTGCACCCACCCCAGCTGGACCTACCTCCCTGGTGAACAGGATGGCCGCATCATAGTGCTCCTCGTGGTCATCTTCCAGCTGGTTGTGCTGGTGCTGCCATTTGCAAAAGTTCTTGAGTGTAGTGGCTGCGTTCTTGCTCACTTCCAAGCTCTTGTCCTTGTCTCCCAGCACCACCACCTTCACCACGACCAGGCGGATGTGGTTCTCGATGCTGGCATGGCTGTACAGTCTGTTGGCAATTGAGGCCAGGGTCAGCAGGTAATGCTGCAGGCCCCGGCCATACATCCGCGCCATAGACGCATCCGCCACCAGGAGCAGCTCCACCTGGCGGGCCCGGGAGATGGAGCGGCGCCTACGCCGCCACCAAGTCTGAGGTCCGGAGTCCCCCATAGGCAAGAGAGCGGACTGATCCCTGAGCTTCGAGGCCAGCGCAGTATGTCGGTCTGGACTACTATGAAGCTGGAGGCGCTGGTGGACGCCGGGCCGGGACGCGGGGGTCTCACAGCTGGCGCGTGGCGGCAGGGCTTCGAAGCTGAAACCTTCACGGGTGTAGACATGCAGGACCCGTGCTGACCCATCCCCGTACACGCGCCCGGTTTCTCCCTCAGGCCATGGCCCCCGCAGTCGAGGCTTTAAGGTGTAGCGCGCGTGCTTGACCGCGAAGAAGCCGTCAAGACCCCCACACAGGTCAAAAACAGCCAGGGAGCGAGGACTGCCGTCCACGGTGCCCCTGTAAAAGCAGTGGCTCCGGTGGCGCCGAGGTGCGCTTAGCCCGCCTCCTGCGGGCACGAAGCCAGAAGTGCCCACCGAACCATCCCTCTCCAAGTCCAGGAGAAATCTTCGGCCGCCCGCGTAGATGAGGTAGCCCACCTTTCCGCCGCCGGAGTAGAGTTGGTCGATGTTCTGCACAAGCCCGCTGCTCCTGCGCTGCAGCGCCAGGGGGTATGGATGGCCCAGAGGCTCGAACCGCTCCTGCGCCTCCTCCCCCTGCCGCTCGCGGGGCTGGGCTGCCGCTGCAGCAACCGGAGACTGCTGGGCTTTATCCTGGGCAGGTGCCTCAGCCCGGCTGGCCGCAGCCAGGGACAGGCGGAACGCGCACAGCAGCAGGGACGCCCACCCGAGCCGCATAGTGCGCTGCCCGCGGGGAGGGGCTGCGCGACGGGGACTTTATGGGTATTTGTTATTCGCCAGGGAAGTTATCGGGGCGGGGGGATGGGGACACACACACACACACTTGCTTGCAAGGTTGAGTCAAGTGTCGGAGGGAGGGGGACCAGAAGCAGCGCCAGCCTGTCCGGGCCGAGGTGCCAGCGTGCTAACTTTTCTTTGTTGGTTTGGAAAATGTTTGGATTTGTGCTCCGGAAAGAGGGGAGTAAAGAAAAAGAAAGGGAAAAATAAAATAAAATAAAATAAAAAAGCTAGGTAGTGGAGATTCAGCCAATACGGGGAAGGGAGGAAAACCCAAATGTAGCCAAGGTCGTTGCACCAAGAAAAGTAAAAAAAGGTATCGCGCACCAGGCGGGCAACTGGTGCGCACCCCCTCCCGCCCCCTGGCTGCTCCGGACCGGCTGGCTGCGGAGTTTCCAAGCTTCGGGGCCACTTCCTTTCTTATTTTGTGGGTTTCCTCGGCTCTGCTGAAACCGGGAGGAAGGGAAGAAAGAGACGGAAAAAAGCCATAAAAATCAAAACAAAAATGTGGGGGGCAGACTGCGGAGAGCCGGTGAAGCAGCGCGTCCGAGTCCCCTTGGCTGCGGTGTCTTCCTGCCCGCCGTCATCCCCAGTCGGCCGTGGAGAGCGCGGAGAGCAGCGCGAGCGCTGTGAAGATGCGAGGAGGTGGAACAATGAATTTATAGCGGCATGCCATCCTGCAATGGCAATTTCAACAATTCGTCACTGCACGCTGCCTCTTAAAGGGAGAGCTTCCCCCACCACTCCCACCCTTCCCCGTCTGCGCCTAATCAGATGGGGGAGGGAGAGAGCAAGGGCGGGGGAGGGTGATCGAGGAAAGGGAGACGTGAAGGAGGAAGGGACCGGGACCTGAAGGAGAGGAAGGAGGGACAAAGGAGGGAGCAAGGGCGGGCGGGGTGGGGGGTGGGGGTATTTGGGAAGAAAAACATAAAATTGACTTGGTCTCATTTAAAGTCACAGCGACTCCGGGTCGGTCTGGTATTTCACAACTAAGAGGGGTTGGTTAGCCTCGGCTTACCTCATCTTCTGGAGGGATGTTTTGGGGTGTTTTTTAAAGTTATTGAGACATTTCAAGTTTCTCCCTGCCTCTTTCTTGCTTGCCTTTCTTGCTTTGGGTAGGAAGTTTCTGCCGCAAGTTTTTCCCCTTTGCAGGCCGGTGCGCTCCGGCTTTGCAGACGGTACCACACCATCCACCAGCCAGGGCTCTCAGCTTCCCAAGCGACCCCTCGCCCCCGCGCTCTTTCGCTTCCTTCCAGCGGTCCGGGGGTACTGGGTTTCCTGCCTCCTCCTTCCTTAGCCTATTTGAGCTCCGACGCTAGCTCGGTTCGGTCGCGGGGTGACTAACTTCTCCCAGCCACCAGCAGCGCGTCTGGGTTGCCGAGAGCAGTCGCTGGCGCTTCCTGGCCGGTCCCTGAGCTTGGAGCGCGACGGGTGCCCCAGGGCAGGGCCGCCTGCGGTATGGGAACTCAGCGGCTTTGTGTGCAAAGGATGGGCTCTCCTCTTTCTCCAGCGCGCGTCTAGTCAATGCCCACAATCTGTCACTTAATCCCAGCCACTGGAACGCCGTTGCTTTAGAAAGGCAAGGAGGGAAATAGTTAGCTACTGAAATGAATTCTCCTCAATCCCCCCCCCCCCCCAGAAGATTTGTAAATTTTGTATTCTCACTTTCTCTTTTTTATTCCTGCTTAAAAGATAATTAAAATGATAAATGTCTATATGTTCAATCACAGAAAATGAACACTCATTGTCAAAGGCCTTAAACTACTAGTCTTTTCAGAAATTCCTTTTAGGAGAAAAAAAAGAATACTTTGTAGAGAAAGAGGATTGGTGCTTATTAGTAAGCGGGTGGCATTTACACACCGTTGGTCTTTTTCTCTGTCCTCTTTGTTTCCTCTAATTATCAATTCTAAAAAGGTAGAAGGAAAGTCCTAGGGCTTTCTGACATAATAACTATAAGATCTATTGTAGCAGCAGGAGCACCTCCCCTACCAATGTTCTTCAGTGAAAAATGAACCTGGTATAATTAGCACATTTCCATGTTTTAAAACTCTGATGGTGACAAAGGTAGCTGCGATGCCTCAGTGGCCCCCAAGCTGATGATTGCTTCTTAGGGAGGGAACCATGAACATCCAGAACTAGCTGGAGGTCCTCAAAGTACCAATAAACCTCTGGAGGACTTCTGGAAATGTCCAGTAATGATGGTCCATTTCCCTCTGACTGGAACACCATCTGTCATCATCTGGGAGGCAAGTAAAATGTGTTCTGACATCTGATCCTCACTCATAAAGTAAGTGACCTTCCAAGTCCCAGGAATATTCAATAGCTGCTGATGGATTCTGAAATTCATCAGAACCTACAAGGAAGTTGCTTTTGTTGAAGGCCTGTGAATTTCCAACCTCCTCAGTCTCTCAGTGGTCAGTTGTCCAGGGCCCATACTACCAGGCTGATGAGTCAGAATATAAAGGAAGAGAATCTAGGTTCCAGCAATCTCCAATTTTCCACCAATTGCCTTCAGCACTAAGCTCATGATTTTTACTCCAGTGATCAGTATATTGTGCCTACAAATAGCAAACTTGATTTTCTTAACCAGTTTTAGTGAAATAATCCAGCATTTGGCATTAAACACCATTTATAAAGCAATCTCGATTCAGTAAATGCAACCATTTCATCATTGTTAATCTCAGTGGATCATTTTGATAGGTATTTCAAGATGACAGTGGTTCAAATGTATTAATTATAATTCTTTTCATCCACAAAATATTTCTTATTTAGAATTTAAGGAAATTCTAACTGAATTTTCTTCTTATTAAAGCTTGTCTCTTTTGAAGGTGCTGAGCTTCTCACACAAATTTTATGCCTTTATTTTTTTTAAATGACATTTATATTCAGATAGATTATCCAGTCATTTATGAGTACATTGAAAAACACTTAGAAACAAAATTCCAAATATCAATATCAAGTGCTGAATATTTATTAGAATCACATATCACAAGGAAAGAAACTAACAGAGCTTTTGAATAGAATGAATAAATTCCTACTCATACAGAACAATTTTCTTGGAAGTAAGTTTTTTCCCCCCTGTATAAGTTACTTTGACACTTTAGAAAGTTCATTTGGTGATATGTGAAAAAATTACTTTAGTGGATTAGAATGAGCAGCTATGTTCTAGAAAAATAATGTTAGCTCAAGGAAGTAATCTGCACCTGATGAAAGTAGTTGAAGTGTTTAATCATAGGAAGACAATATACTGGCAATCATGTTTAGGTGGGCTCATTTCTACTTCATTATCTTATTATTCTAAATAACAGCTTTATTTGTGCATATTTAAGGAGAAATCTTCACTGCATTTATAGATATGATCACAAATTCAACTGATACATAACTTTTACATTTCCTAAAAGGAAAACAAGGCTTTCCATTCCATCATGATGCTAAATTGGAAATCATCATAGAGATCCTCTAAGGCAACTTTCATTTACCAGGAAGAAACTGAGACCTAGAGGTCAAAGTGACTAACCTGTAGCCAAATTTTAGGAAAATTAAATCCTCTAACTCTAGTTTGTTGTTTGATCTATCCCACCTCTTAAAAACCAAGGGGTAGGGAGCTTTGTGATGTTTTCCAGGGTCTTGTGAAGATGAATAAGCCAAAATGAAGGTTTGCAAGGCACTCACAGTTTAGAGATGGAGCCAAATGAATCAACAAATTCTTGGAATCCAAACAGGAAAACACAAAAATAGAAGGGATAAGATGCAACAACAACAAAAACAACAACAACCACCTGCAGGTGCTCTGAGCTCTGTATTTCCAGTATCACTTCATAAGATTCCTATGTTCTTGAATGTAGTATTTTCTCAAATTTCCATTTGCTAAAGTGTCATTTCCTCATCCCCACCTCAAACTAAGGTTTTAATGGTAAGAGTGAGGAAATATCTCGCAGTAAAATATTCCCTGCCAGCCAAACACCTGCACCTTACCTCCCATGCAGAAGAATCACAATTCCCAACTCTGTTTTCCTTTCTTACATCAAGACTCCTACTCATGCTTTGCTGCATTGAGAGTCCTCTTGGTGTCCTCTCCCTGGTAGCAGGATGCATGGTTAGCATGAAGTGGAAAGACTTCACTATTGCTCCTGGCCACTTATGCATGCTTTGAAGATTCTAGGTGAACCTTTCCCCATTTGTCTCTTTGCTTTGCAAATTCTAGTTCTCAGAAGACTTTGCTTCAAAACTAAAGGTTACATTTTGGTGCAGGGGAAGGAGTATATTTACTATTTAGTCCCAAGATTTTAGAGGGTGAAACTGCTCCTCTACAATCGTTCCCTCCTTTTCCCAGACCTTCCTTTACTCCACAGTGGCAGAACATTCATCTTAATGCACCAGTGCACACACATAATCTCACACACATTAGCACACACAACACATATTAGTATGCATAGTCATGCCCAAGCACCCACCCTAACTTAGGGTCCCCTCTAGCCTGCATTGATGTGTGAATATGAAGTTTTGATCAAAGCTTAGACACTAGAAAAGGGGATTAGACCAATTGTTCCCTCTCCCTTGCAAAGAAAAGTTTCTTGAGATCTGCAATGTCAAGGTCCCCCCCCAACAAAGAAGTTTCCTGCATACCTGATAAAATTCAAAATCATTTTCTCTGCTATCTGAATAGGACAAATTATGACCATCTATCTATTGTGATGGAAAATATATGCTTTGGAATCAGTTTTATTTAATATCATAAAAATAAATCCTTGTAAAAGCTAGATTTTTATATTTCCTATACACAGAAACTTTATACTGTAAAAAAGTCTTCAAATGAATAATGTGCATATGTATTATTTAAAACATACAGGTGTTATCTGTAAAGTAAAACCGACAAGTCATTTTTTATGCTGACCAGCTGTGAAATGTTGTTTTAGCTTTTCTCACACAATTATGCACATATTACTTGCTTTTATGAGTTACCCAAATTCTTTTTTTCCTATATTTTCCAGAAATTATCTTGAAATCAAACCTTACTGGAAACACATGAAAAATCGGGAATTCCCACACAAGAGTAATTTGAAACATTTGAGGTTTCTTATTTTTCCTTCATGATGGCAAATTTCAAGCACAGATTTCAAAGAACTTAATGAGCAGTAGTTGTCGTTGTGATTGTAATTGTAGTAAAATTTGTTGTTCCTGAGTCGTACAGTCACACCTTTTTTAGGCTAAGTTTGTGTCTTAATATCACTTTGTTCAAGCTTCGGAAATATCACAGTGTTTGTTGAAATTACTCAGTATTTCCATTTTAATGCACTTGCTTTATTCTGATATGGAGCTAATGTGTGAAACAAAGCTGAATATAAGGAAATGGAGATACCAGCTGCCTGATCAATGTGTTTCCCCCCCTCCCCATGATGTGGAGGGTTCTGCAAGGTGCTTAGATGGCAGGTAGAGCCTCATTTACTCATAACTGTCAAAGGATATCACATACCTCTCTAACACACCTTTCCTAGTAGGGTACTGGAGGTGGAAAAGCAGTTATCTAGGTTACAATTCAGGCAAAGACATTGCAGTTTTGATTCATGTTCTTTCACCTAAGAGATGCCATTTCTTCCACATCCTGGCTTCCCAACTGCTTATCATTTTGGTAACAGAAAGTGATGCCCTGATTTACTGACTGAAGGAAAGTTTGATCTGAGTCCTAGGAAGGGACTCCCTTATAGGGGTCCACTACCAATCCTGCCCCCATCCACCACCCAGTTGGCAGGACCTGTACCTGCTGGTAACATCCCTTTCACTCCAGCTGAACCCCACAGAGACCCAAGACAGTCATTGCTGCCCTTTGAAAATGGGAGCAGATGAGCTTGAGGCATCAAATGAGAAGCGGAATCAGGCTTTATTGATTTACAGTTCAGGAAACTCATCTTTGCTCATGGAATCCTGTGTAGCTCTTCCCAGAGCCAGTTTTTGTTCCTTTCCTTCTCATCTCAGAACCCTGCATCAGTTCATCAAAATCCTTTCCTGTCTCTGTTGGTGCCAAATGGGGTCATCATATTCTTTCTAGATGGAGGTGAGTAGGAAAGGATACGACTGTGGTGCTGTTTTGGGTGAGACTCTGGCCCATGTTCAAAACTATCCCCTAAAGACAGTCCCTACCAAATTTGACCACGAAGGTCACCAGACCCTTAATGGCCCATGTCAGTTTGGGTCCAAACATTTCAGTGACTGTTGAACCTAAAAGAATTCTTCTGACTTGTGACTTTATGGAATTAACTGCCAATAGTGACTTGTGAATTACTAAAGACATATTTACAATTAACTATACAATTTCTAACCTATTTTTTTTCTGCAGTTCAGACTCACACTTGTCTGACAGCAAGCATTAGTTAAATATGTAATTATTTTATCCATTAGTTTACTCAATGACTTTCTTTTAGAAAATTAAATAAGGAAAATGTTGTATGTTGAACCTAAGTGTGATGGAGGTATTGACAGAAGAAAACTTCCAGTATGATATAAAGAAAGCCTCTCATTTGTATTCCACTACCGAATCTGTAAAATATTCAGGGAATCCATAAATAACCTAAAAAATATGATTAAAGGAGAAGCTAACTCATTAGAGTCTCTGCGAAAAACTTCCAGCCCAGTCAGTTTCCCCTCTGGAAAATGCAAAATTATGTCTGGAGACTATGATTTTTTTTGTTTACCCTAAATCTAGTTTTAGCTTTAGATTGTTGATAGAATTGTCCTATCGGACAACAAACTTTTTTGCATAAAAATAACTCAATATTTCAGAATTGGTTTTGGCCTCCCCATCCTTCTTTCCATATTCTTTCCATTTCTCCCTGGATCCCCTCTCCCTCTCTGTGTCTGTCTTCTTTACCGGAATGCATGCTCTATCAAAAGAGGAACCCTGAAGGTCTTCTTTCCACTTTATCTCCAGTTTTCAGCTCAGTATCTGGTAAATGAGAGGCATGAATTGACATGTTAAGTAAGCAAAACACAGATAAACTATTTTTTAAAAAATTATGTAAATTATGTGGGTCTTTACTGATATTTACTTATCACCTTTCTTTACCATTGTTCTTCTAATATAAAAATATATTTGTTCAGGGAAATTCAGTCCGTGTGTTTGAACAAAGCTATTTTTTCCCCATAGATCTGGACACTGGACATCAAACTTGGCAACTAAGAGTGCTCCTTACACCTGGCCAGAGCAGCTGGTTCTGCAAAGAACTCTGCCCATTGCAGTCTTACTTGGAACATTTGCTCAAACCATTAGCTAAATGCACTCCGCCCCCACCTCGTCATCAGGGAATCTAAGGACTACACATTTAAAAGGAAAGCTGAATGCTGTAACAAACACTCTTAAATTCTCAATGGCTTCACACAGAGTGCATTCTTTGCTCATGTCATAGTCCATTATGGGTTGATGGCTGGTACAGTGCTGCTCTGTGCAGTTATTTGAGAACCAACCTTATTCTATCCTGCCATCCTATCCCATTCTTAACCTGTTGCCCCTAATACTGACATAAGAAAGAGAAGAGAAAGGAAGTAAAGGCACATCCTCCCTTATTTGCTTTTTCTTGGAAGCAGCATACTTGGAAACAGCATATGAAATATAGTCCATCTGGCAGAAAAAGCCATATGGCCCCACCCAGATATAAGACTGTGGGCAGGAAGCTGGGGAATATAGAGCAGCTGAGAGTCAAGAAGAAAGAGCAAAAAGCATCTAGTTTAGTCTCTGCTGATTTCACTTTTATCCTAGAGATGTCACCAAAGAGGAGACTCAGAAAGAAGCCAACCAAAAGTGAGAGTGGGTGAAGACAGATAAAAAGTAGGATAAAATAATGAGCAGTAAATCATTAGAATCGTTAAATCCAGCCATGTCAACAAAATATTTCCTTTTGTTTATGCCAGTATAATTAGGGGTTCTGCCACCTAAACCAGAAAGAATCTGGATTAACACCCCATTTTTTGTTTGCCATGTTATGTTTACCCTTAGTCTAGTACCTTGCATATGGTAGACAATTTAAATACTTTTGATTCAAAGAATTCACCAAAGAATACTCAATAAAATATATTGAGCTAAGATAGTCTATGTTTATTGATCTGATGTTAGCAAATTTATCTGACATTATTCCTAAAAATTACAATGCCAAGTAATTAACTTACTCTATTATTGAAGTTTCTATTCTCTTCTGTCACTCACCTATGCAGATCCATGTTGGTCTGTATCAGAATTGTCAACACCTCTTATTTAGGCTGATGTACTAATTGCAGAATTGTCACATTTATGATTAATCAAAACTGATATTTAATTGTATTTCCATTATTCTGTCTGATTTATCTTATTAAATATTGCAATGCCTGTGAAATCCTGGAACTTAAGCAAATCCTCCTCCAACGAGAACTCTTAAGAGATACTTGGCTCACCTGCTTCATCTGTGCCTGACCCTACAGTACGGAAGAGTACTGATCACTGTGGCTCTTAGTAGTTAGAGCAACCTACTAGACTGAGCATGATAACAAAATTATTCTATCAAACTATGAGAACATGTACTGTGGACAAACTTTCTGTGCACTTTAGCACATCCTCAAAAACAGCAATGCCAAAATCCCAGCCTATTAGACACTTTCTCTACTTATTTACTCATGTGAAAAAGAGTGACAACAGTTGTACAGACTTCACTGATTCTTATGAAGATGGGTGTGTGTGTGTGTGTGTGTGTGTGTATCTGTGTGAAATATTGTGTACAAAGAAAATGAACAATAAATTCATTATTATTCTTAAATACCCATTACAGTAGTTGAAGATTTTGTTTTAACTCTTTGATGTCTGTTTAAATTTTGCTTCAAGGAGTTTATCTCTGACTTTGTTGTGATAGAAGATTTTGAAGGATAATCATTAAGGCTGTGAAGAATAAATATATTTGAGACATTTCGGGTCCCAAGTTTAGAGAAAAGCCTGATGTTAAGAAGTGGAAAGTTCAAAACAGTTTAGAAGACTATCTATTCTAATAGACATTACCTCTGTTCTCTGGGTGAACTATAAAAAAAAAACCAAACAAAAAAAAAAAAAACATCTTTCTTACTCATGTCTTCCTGTGTCTATGGTCCCTGAGAGTATTAAAGCCATTTGTGTGCTTATCTTTGTGTTCCTCTTGCACTTCCTAGATTGTCATTCCACAGAGAATAAGGACTATGTCCCTCATTGCACATGCCTCCAGAGCTAGAACTGGCCTGTACAGACCTTTGACAAGCACCTGCTTCCTTGGCTTCAAGTTGGTCAGTATTATATAATCTGCTTTAAGATAGAAAATAAAATAGATCCATTTAAACAGGGAATTTAGTAATGACTCACCATACCAGAGGCATAAGAAAAGGAGGGAAACAGCACTTCAACTGGTCCATCCAATGCAGACTTTACACATTAGTAAACATTTGAGAAAAGTTGAAAAATGGTGAAATGCATTGCTAGGCATAGAAAACAAACCAAAAAACAAACAAAACCCATGTCTGAATGTTTCCATTAGAATAAGCTTAATGATATAGTCAACAGTATGTTTTTATCAAGCTCAGGTGGTGAAGGCATGATGGAGGCAGTTGAACTAAGCACATGTGGTGTAATGTTGGCTGGAAGCTTCCAGAAGCATTTGATATTTTTACCATATGTAAAGTTAACAAATGAATTCTTTGATGCATTGCCTCACATGTATTTTCCCAAGTAGAAGAAATTCATAGAACAGAAATAGCATATTCAACAAAGAAAATACTGGCCTATCCTGGATGAAAATACAGTCCCAAATATTCTCCATGAGATGGGTGAGAAAACATGAGGCTTTAAGGAAGCCAAGGATAAACTGACTCATCTACTTTTGTGGCAGGGTAGCATATTTTGGGATTAAGACTCACTTGTTTTCTTGTTCTGTCATTTCCCAACAGTAAGGCACTTGAGGAAGAACTCCCTGTATGTTTATTGACATTCCATTAAAAAGAGCAGATGCCATAGCCAACTCTTCTATTTTTTCCTACAAAAATGTCCACAAGTACTTTGTGCTAAGGTGTTTTATTAAAATATGTGGGCTCTCAATGTTTTCTTAACATAGCTTTAAAGTAGGAGAACATACTTTCTCTTTCTTCATGTTTGTCTTGACCAAGGAAAAATAAACTTCCATACATCAGAAAGCAGTGAATCTCAAATACTTGGAAAGGTTTTTTAAAATGATTGGGCATCCCCAAAACTTTGGCCATATGAATTATATCTACTGATATTTACCATAATAAAAATAAGAACTGGAAAATATATATTTATCTTATTTTATAATGAAAATAAATCCATTACATGCTAATATGGATAATATTTTTATAAACATAATTATGTTCTTCAAAATAAGAAACTAGTGAAATGAGGGATATAGTTTTAGATTCTTGTGAATTCCTTTCTTTCTTTTTTGTTTTTCTTTATTTTTTTTTTCTTTTCAAAAAATGTACCAGGGATTACACCCAGAAGAGCTCAAATACTGAGCCATATCCCCAGCCTTTTTATTTTTATTTTTTCCAAGACAGGGTCTCGCTAAGTAGCTTAGGCCCTCTCTAAGTTGCTGAGGCTGGCTTTGAACTTGTGATCCTCCTGCCTCAGTCTCCCAAGCTACTGGAACTACAGGTATGCACCACCATGTCAGGCTTATTTTTGTTAAAAAAATATAGTATATATATATATATATATATATATATATATATATATATATACATTTCTTTATAAAAGATACTAGGATTCACATGTTTTTAGTGGTTTAACCAACACATGCCATGTACCCACCAAAACACTCCACGGAATGGCTTTGTATTATGAAAAAAATATTTGTGACCTTGGGCATCCCCTGAATGGACATCGAAAGCCCCACTCTAGGAAGTTGCTACTCAAAACCAGCATCTGCCTGACTTGGGAGCATGTGAGAAGTGCAAAACCTCAGGCCACACCCTGGTTGGACTGGATCTGCATCGTCACAAACTCTTCAGATAATTCACAGACATATTCATAAGCAAGAGTATACTGCAGGTTGGTTTCCCTCTGTCATTGACTTTTCTCCTGAGAAAAAGAGAGACACATATTGGTTTGCATTTACCAGTTGGGTATAAATAATGTGGTGGCTTTTGCTAAGGTTTGCGCAAGTATCCCCGAAAGGTCATGTGGTGAAGACTTCATCATTAGGTTGGCACCATTGGGAGGTACCGAAACCTTTAAGGGGTCTTTTAAGTCAACATTTTGTTGCTGTGACCCAAAGACACAAAAACAATTTAAAGGAGAAAAAAATTATTTTGGCTCACAATTTCAGAGATTCAGTCTATAGATGACGGATTTTATAATTTTGAGCACAAAGTGAGGCAGAACATCATGGCTGAAGGATGTGGAGGAGGAAAGCTACTCAGTTCATGACAGCCAGGAAACATAGAGCTCCACTCACCAGGGAAAAAAATATAACCCACAAAGGCAAGTCCCCAATAATTCACTTCCTACAGTCATATCCTATATGCCTACAGTTACCATTCAGTTAATCCATATTAGTGGATTAATCCACTGATGAGGTTACAGTTCTCATAACAATCTATTCATTTCACTTCTGAACATTCTTACATTGTCTCACACGTGAGTTTTTGAGGGACACCTCACATCTAAACCATAAAAGGGGTAAGATCTAATGGGAAGCCTTTGGAGGTGTGTCTTTGAAGGGAATAGTAGGATCCCAATCCTTTCCTCTTTCTTTCTGTCCTAGTTGTGAATTGAGCAGCCTTGCTCTGCCACATGTTCTCTGCCATCAAGGCTGCTCCTTGTTACAGACTGAAAAGTAATAGGGCCAAATGACCATGAACTGAATAAAAATAAATTTTTACTCTTTACAAATTGGTTGTACCAGGGATTTGCTATAGCAATAGAAAGCTGACAAGCACAATCTTGAGCATATGTGACCTTTTGCAGAGGGTGTAGGATAATTCTCTGTGCTTAGAAGTTCACCACAAGTTTGCTAGATGTCTTGCTTATCCTATAAGCTCTCTTGGACTAAACAAATTAGAAAAAAGTGAATCAAGTTCCATCCATATTCCAATTAGGTTTTCCTATGTATGTTTTAATCCTTACCTGCCTCTGACGCTTATTTCTCAGTTGGATCAGGAAGAGTTGTGACTATTACTCCAAAATATGTCAGCATTGCCAACTCATGCCAGGAGTCTTCTGTATAATGCTGGGTCCAGTGTATATGGCTCTTATATGTTGTTATTGTTAGAGCTATTAGAGAAAGAGTGGTGATGTATAACTTGACATTCTTTTAATTATTCTTTTGTTTTGAAAAATTCATATTTTACAAGAAAACAAGGTGTGAACATTTATGGTCAGAAAGGCACGAGAAGTTTACTATTGTATGTAAAGTTGCATTGATAAGCACATACAGTTGTAAATTAATAATTACACATGGAATAATGATGGGTAAGCTAAAAAAGAAAATGAAGAGAAATAAGCATTCTTTAAAGAATACCTCTTTGGATCAGAAACTCTAAGTCAAAAGTCAGTCATTTTGAATTCTATAATAAATAGACAAGTGACAACTAAAGTTTTGGTCCCTAAAGGATAATAGGGCAAAAACAAAGTGATATAAATAAATGGTGCCTTGCAGTTAGCCTTATTACTCAAGACCCGAAACTTCAAGACACCATCCCTAGGTCTTGTCAGTGAGTTTAAGAAAGTGACAAGTAACTGCTGTCTGCAGCAATGGACTGTAGTAAGCTCTGAACCAGGTTTGTGATGAGACCAATCTCAGAAGCCAAAAGATGAACCCAGGAATATAGTGGATTGGTAAACATGTCTGTGGTCCCCAGTGTTTCTTTCAGCAGGAGCCCTCAGATGATGCAATCTTAACAATTAATGATGGTTAAGTAGAGATGGATTAGCACAGAGGAAAATGAATGGAAAGGCAATCAAACAAAAACAACCTCACTGAGATACGGGAAAGATGTTACACGGAAATCAGATGCTAGGCATAGTTGAGCATGCCTTTAATCCCAGTGATTCAGTGGGCTGAGGCAGGAGGATTCCACGTTTGATGCCAGCATCAGGAATTTTGCAAGGCTAAGAAACTTCTTGAGACCCTGTCTCAAAATAATAAAAAAAAATATGACAGTTCAAAAAAAAAAACAGGTTGGGAATGTAGTTCCGTGGTAAAGTGACTCTAAGTTCGGAAGGAAGGAAGGGAGGAAGGGAGGGAGGAAAGAAAGAAAGAAAGAAATCAGATGCTAAAGTACATAGATTTCCCTGATTCACAATGGTCTAACTTGCAATTTTCTGAATGATGGTATAAAATCAATACACATTCAATAAAAACAAGACCAGAAACTAGAACTTGATTTTGATCATTTCCCAGGCTAGTGATAATGTGGTACAACTGACCCTCTAATGTGGTACAACTGTGGTAGAACAGTGTCAGTGATATGATCAGGAAGGAAAGCAACTGCACATGGCACACTGTGTTGCTAACCTAGGATGCTGTGTAGGTTAAGGGTGTTAAAAGCATCTTCAATTTGTGATATTTTCAACTTATGATTAGTTTATCAGAATGTTACTCCACTGTAAGCTGAGGAGCATCTATACATATAACAAAAATATGAATTTCACTTCAGGGGAGGTTGACACAAACTTTAACCAAAGTTTCTAAGAAAATTGAAGAGATAAATGTAGAAATAAGTTCTACTAAAGCATAGAATATTATAAAGTTGCATTAAGGTGAAATGAAAGAAGAGAATGAAAAAAGAGAACTATGGAAAGGAATTGATTATAAATTTTGAAAATCAAAAATATTCTATGTAAACCTATTGTAGTGGATTTCATAAACTACATATAGTAGAACACAGCTAATGATTTTAAAGAAGGTTCAAAAGAATTCATGTGCAGTACATAAGTGAAAGAAAAAGTAAAAGAACAGTAAAAGATGCATATGTTAATTAGGAAGAACTCAAGAGCACAAGGGAATGTAGAGAATGATAGAGAAGTGGTACATGAAGAGAAAATATTTGACTATTTTCCAAAATTCATTAGATAGAGTTTGCTCTGAGTACAAAAGTGAATTAGTACAAATAATTTCTATTTAGGCTCTTTGCACTTACTCTTCCTAACTAGAGAGACTACTGTCACTGTTAATAGCCACCAGAATGGGGGGAAACCCAGACTGATAAATCTTTAGTGAACCTGAGTCAGCAAAAATGCATAACAAAAATAGCAAATTAAAGTTCTTAAAGGACTAAGGGAAAATAATTGTTTAAGTATACAATTTTATAACCAACCTTATTATCTTCCACAAGTAAGTGCAAAATAAAGGTTAAAATATTTGTTTCCAAGATTAAGAACTTTATCATCAGTCAAGAGGAGCTTATGTAGGAACTGTTTAAAATATTAATTATGAAGATAATAATATTATCACACAGGAAAAACATAGAATGAATGCTGAAAGCAAAGTGAGAAAGCAAGAGACAGGCTAGCGAGAAATGAAGGACAGAGACCAGGCAGAGATCCACAAGAAAGTTTATTTGTCAAAGCTGACAAATAAAGTCCATCTCTCTATAGAGAGGAGAGAGGCCCGAGATGTTCGGGGGTTCAGCTTTTGTGGGTAGGGGTTTGGAGTCATAGCTGTGGTGCTGTGGGAGAGGCTCAGGGGGCTTGTGTCAGAGCTGGGCAGGTGGGAATAGCATGGGATTGGCTTAGGTTGATGGCATCACGGGCTTTCTAGTCCTGTCCTTCTGGGATGGGCGCAGGGTTATGGTACCATGGAGTAGGTCACTAATGGGGTTGCGGGGAGTTCCGGTAATAGGAAGTACCAGAAAGCGAAACTTATTTCCTAAGAAGGACAGTTGACATTCAAGATGGTTGCTCAGGTGTTAAATCAAGACCCTATAAATGCAAAAAAAAAAAAAAAGATAAATATATTTAATTTTGTCATATGATAAATAAAAAGGGTGCATCATATATGTTTTTTTCTTCTTTTAACTAAAAAAAAAAATAAAATGAGGAGAGATCCAAGATAGCAGAATAGAGGTTACATTCCTGGGTGCTCCATGGAGTGAAATCAAAAAGCAGACAGTGGCTTCTCTGAAAGATGGGTGAACAAAAAAAAAAAAAAAAAAGGAAAGACTTCACTGAAACATAAAACTAGACATTCAAAACAGACCAGGGACAAAGGAGGTTGGACATAATAAAATAAGAAAAAAAATCCTTGTAGCACAGCCTCTACCTCAATCAGGCCAGAAGCTCCAGCCAGAGGGGTCCCTCCGTGAGCATAGCAGAGGGATAAGCAAATTAAAGGAAACTGAATTTTTGAGAGGCCTGAGGTATGTCTGGGTACAGAGCATTTAGAGACCAAGGACACGGTCCAACAGACCTGTAAGACTTGCTCCTCGATATCCGTCCATAGGGAAAGAAACCACCGTCCCTCCTGAGGCATGTGGAGGACAAAGGAAGGAAGGATTTTGCAGTTGTGGTGTGGGGACTGGCAACTGGGAAAACCCATTCCTGGCAAACCTGGGTTTGGCCCAAAGTACAGGCCAGGTAAACACACTGCACGACAAAACGACATAGAGTGTGCTTAAGTGCCCAGAAGAAATTCAAACCTGGCAAGAGGTTTACACAGGGGACAAGTGGTCTCAGAAATTCACCCAAGTCTACCCGCACCCACCCCCTGCCCCTCCAACCTGACTGATTTCAGGACTGGCTGAAGAAATGGGAACTTGGAAGCATGGGGGTGGAAGAAATTGAAGACTTAACCCAGGACCAGGAAACGTGGGGTCTGCAGGTGACTTAGGGGACAAAGAATTGGGTCCCCCACCACTCAAGTGGAACCCAAGGGAGATCCCTGGGGTAAAGTCTTCCAGCGTGGACCAGCAAATACTGGTTACTGGAGATGTGCTGATTTAAAATCTCCAGATCAATTAGCATTCAGCAAAGAGCCTGAAGCCCACCTAAGCATAAACCCTGCTTCCAGAAACTCTGCCTGTGGGATTATCTCTCTCACTTCAGCAGTCCAGAGGGTGGAGCATCACACTCCAGAAGAACCCATGTATAACTGGTGAGAAGAGAAGCAGATAATATTTTGAACTTCAACAGAAAGAATTCTTTAAATTTTCATCAAGATTCTTTTTTCTTTTCTTCTCTCTCTCTCTCTCTCTCTCTCTCTCTCTCAATTCTTTTTCACTATTTAATTGTGACCTTAATGGTCCATGGACATTTATAGTTTCCTATTTTTTTCCTTCTCATCTCTAACATTTTTGAAGCCAGTTATTATAAATGGATTCGTTTTTGTGAACTAGTTATTTTTGTGTTTGATTAATATATTTTAGTTTTGTTTTGTATTTATTATTTTGTTTATATATTTTTTGGTATATATATATTATATATATTTTTCCTACCTGTTTCCCTTGATTCTCTTTTCTTCTGCTAATATCCAATCTCTGCCTGCTTTCTCCTACTTGTTTCTCTTGTTCTCTCTTTCACTGTTCCTTTAAACTTATACTTCTGTCTTCTCTCTTCCTCTCTCATAACCATCACATCCTATAATCACTTCTATTCTCTCCTGTCCACCATTTAAAAATGTAAACTCATTTGCAAACTTGCTGTTTTTATTATAGATAGTAATTGATCATATCATTTCTGTTTATTGTGATAATTAACATTGAAGAGGTCATAGTAGGAACTATTTGGTTTAATGCTGTAAATTGTTTGCAATGGTCATTGTTATTATTTCTCTCCCCCTAAACAGTAAGGTACGGGAAATCTTCAGGGACAATAAAAATTTACAGAGTAGAAATTCTACTGCCTCAGATCCATACTGTTAGATGGGTAGACACAAAAAACAACATGAAAAAACAAGGAAACAAATTGCCCCAAGCAAACCAACACATTCCAATAACAGAATCCATTGACACCATAGTGTAAGAAACGTCAGAGAAGGAGTTTAGAATGTTCATAGTTAAACTGATCTGCAAAGTTAAAGGATGATATAAGAGAGCAAATACAGGTAATAAAATATCACTTCAATAAAGAAACTCTGAAAAAACAAACAGAAATTCTTGAAATGAAGGAAACAATAAACCAAATAAAAAATTCAATAGACTAGATCACTTGGAAGACAACCTCAGGCAATGAAGACAAAATATATAATCTTGAAAACAGAGTTGACCATGGAAAAAAGATTTTAAGAAACCTTGAACAGAACTTCCAAGAAATATGAGATAACATGAAAAGACCAAATTTAAGATTTATCAGAATAGATGAAAGCATGGAGATACAAACCAAAGGAATGCACAATCTTTTCAATGGAATAATATCAGAAAATTTCCCAGATCTAAAGAATGAAACGGAACACCAAATACAAGAGGCGTATTGAACCCTAAAGGTGCAAAATTACAACAGAACCATATCAAGGCACATTATCATGAAAATGCCTAGCACACAGAATAAGGATAGAATTTTAAAAGGCTGCTAGAGACAAACATCAGATCACATGTAGGAGGAACTAAAGCAGATCTCAGTTTATTTCTCAACCTAGCCCCTCAGAGCTAGGAGGTCCTGAACTAACATCTACCTAGCTCTGAAAGAAAATGGATGTAACTGTGTTAGGATGCGACAAGAATCTTGTACTATGTCTCATTCTTTTTTGAAGCCCTACAACCCCGGTAAACCATGAGACAACACAGAGAAAATAGGAGGACTAATGTTGCTGGAAATTTAGAAATGAGAAGAAAGAAAGGGGAGTGACAGGAGCCAGAATCTTTGTGTGTGTGTGTGTGTGTGTGTGTGTGTGTGTGTGTGTGTGTGTGAATATTTTAAGTTTAGAAGAAAAACTAAAGGGAAATAATTTTTCTTTCTTCTTCTCTTCCCTTCCTTCCATCCCTTCTTTCCTCCCTTCTTTTCTTCCCTCTTACTTTTCATTTAAGGGTAATCCATTTTCCTCAGTGTTATTAAGAAGGCAGCACCTAAGTACAGGTAGCTATAGGGACCTCCAGTTCCTCAGTCCCTGTTTCCTTCAAAAATGTAGGCTTGGAAGAGAAGCTTTCACCAGATACAGGCATGGCCAGAAGGAATTCCTAGAAAGCAATGTGAGCCTGAACTGAAGACTTTGCACCTCTCGTCAAAGAGATCAGTCTTTCCTGAGTTTTCTCATGTTCTCCTAAATTCAATGGGGCACTTGTCTTAACTACAGGTGGTTCCCCACTTACAGCAACTTGACTGCTAATGAGTCACCAGCTCAGTGCTCTTCCACTTACTCAGAGCCCTGGCAGAAGGCCACGCAGAACTGCATCATTGGCACTGTCTTTTCTCTGACCTGCACTAATATTTAAGACCCTATGACCTGGGTCCTTGACTTCAATGACCTCTTGATAGCCCAGTCAGTTATCCCTGCCTGGGTTCTCCTTGGTGCTTTGTCTCAACCATTCCCTGTCAATAATCAAGATGGGGGGGGGATAATAACAATGTCAGCTACATTATATAAAGCTTTCCTTTATACCTTTGAGCACACGTGATTCATTTTGTACTAACTAATAATTAAGCATTTTTTAAAGAATTTTTTTAGTTGTAGATGGACACAATACCTACCTTTCTTCCTTCCTTCTTTCTTTCTTTCTTTCTTTCTTTCTTTCTTTCTTTCTTTCTTTCTTTCTTTCTTTCTTTCTGTGGTTCTGAGAATCGAACCCAGTGCCTCACACATGCTAGGCAAGTGCTCGAACAATGAGCCACAGCTCCAACCCCTCCTATTTTATTTTTATTAATCAATATTCTTTTTTCTCTGGAAGCCTATTGTGTCTAATTATTTTATTGTTCAAATATGTTAATAATATATACTGAAAGTCTTTATGCTACGTAGCATTTGTTTATAAGAATGACAAATATTTAATTTTTATAGATGTTCTGATCAATGGCAAAATATGAGGATCAGGCTGTTAATAGGAAACTATTCTTTATTACAACATTTTATTTGAAAACTGAAATCCACTTTAATCATTTAATCTATGGCCTGAGTGATTAGCTTGAAATTCAACATCATTAGAATTCAACATTATTAGTATTAGAATGATCTAGGAAAATTATAGAAGGCAAAGGCAAAGGCTTTGAAAGAAATATCATCTTCATCTTTGTTTCTGGGGTACAGATAATGTGAAATTTAAATTAGAGATTCAGAAACCTAGCCATTTTAATGAATTCCAAAGCTGTCCTTGTTAAGAACATATCTTGTTGATACATTCTGATGAGTTATCATTCAGAGGTATCAATGCACCACCTTCTGAGGTCCTCTTGCTGTCTACCTAAACAGCTCAGAGATTCTAATCACTTTGGTGGATTGTCATGGACTAAAGTCTAGTCACTGGTTCTGCAGATAAGAAACTGGACCCATTATCACCCCAGTTTACCCACTTTCCAGTGCTGACAACACTCCTGGGTACTTTCTTTCTTTGGTGTTGTCAATTTCCTGATAAAAATGGCAGCTCCTTTATTGCTGATAAATACTTCTGTCACCCCTCATCTTGTGTTGAGTCCAATAATGGGATCAGCTAAGAGTAATCCCTTACCCTGGCTATAGCACTAAGGTTTAATATACACAAACAAAAAATTCTAGTACTTTCCCCTTTCCTCACCAATGTGTTACTTTTTTTAAAGGGCACTTAAACTGTTTCTAAAGTTGAATAAAATATAAAAGAAAGTACTCCTTATGAAGACTTCTTGGTAAATTGTATGGATTGTATAACATTGAAAAAAGTTGAGAAAAACATGGTACCTATCCACAATAACACCTTAATAATAAAGCAATTATAATTTGCATGTATTTTCTTACAGCCTTAATTTGACAATTTTATTCTTTTTTGTTTGTTTGTTTCCTAGATCTGAAAAAACGCTAAAAGGCTTAGGTGAAAAAATAGCATCCCCATTCATACGTAGTCCCACTAGCTGTATTCCTCAGAAGCAACTGTTTGCATTTTTAAAGTGTTTTGACTGCTAACTAGATATTTATTTCCATATCTCTAGATGTTGTGTTAATTTTTTTTCTTGATTTACCAATTTCCATCATCATCCAATGACTTTTCCCAATAGCTAAAGATTTATCTTGTATACTTCTCCCATTTCTTCTTCCTGTATAGAGTAGGCCCACTGTAAACATAGGTTCTGCATGAGTGGATTCAATAAATGGTGAATTCAACCAGCCATGGATTGGAGACATTCAAAAAGATTTTCATCTATACTGAGCAAAACAATTTCTCTCTTTCATTATTTTCTAACAGTGCAATACAGAACTCAGTTTTGACATTGTACTAGATATTAAATATAATCTAGAGGGCTAGTATTGTGGCTCAATGGTAGAGTGCTTGCCTAGCACGTATGAGGCACTGGGTTTGATTCTCAGCACCACATGTAAACAAATAAATAAATAAAGGTCCATCAATAACTAATAAAAATTGAAAAATAGTCTAGAAATTATTTAAAGTATGCAGGATGATTGTGTAGGTTCTGTACAAATAGATGCTATCTTACATAAGGAATTCCAATATCATTGGGTTTTGTGGTCTGGGGGTGTCTGGAAACAAATTCCCTAGGATAAACAGGGACAACTGATTACCCAACAGGGCTAAACACACTTTAGATAAAATTCATAGTTTGGGGAGTTCTTTTTTTCTCAATATATAGGAAACAAGGATGTTGGCTAAAAATGAAGAAAGGAGATTTTGGAGTGTGACAGGGATGAAAAAAACTGGCCCAGAAGACCAGGAGAATAATTTGATTAATTATTCTAACTTTTAGTGTTTATGAAAAAATAAAGGAGAGTCAATAATTCCATGTTGTCCACCTTTCATGCTTAAAAAACAACAAAAATCATTTTTCATCGAATGACTCTATGCTATAACTTTTTATTTAGCTTGAATATTATGGTCAATTGTACACTTTGGTTAAAAAGTAATAAATGTCCTTTGAATTTCCAAAGATGTGGCATCTCCAGTTGAAGTGCTCAAGTTCTCCTTGATCTTCAAACCTACTAAAGACAATGCCTGTGATTATGCTAAAATTTGATGGTAATAGAAAAAGTACAATTTTTTTTTCTTCCAAAGAACTGAATCTAGGTCAAAGCCACCAGAAGAATTATGTGAGTTGATTACTTTAGGATTTTAAGCTGAGTGTTTATAAGGAAGCTCAAAAGGCTGGGAATAGCATGACTTTGGGTTTGAAGAGTCACATGTTTAGTTTGAATCTCAATTCTGCCAGTGAAATTCCTCATCTATTAAAATGTCCCAAATAATATTTCATTCATGTAATAAAATGAGAAAACTACCAGTTTCCATATCTATTACAATAACATTTCCCTTGCAGCAATGTCCTGTGGAGTGGAAGTCATTTTCTTATAGTACCAAGTATTTTGTAGGGCCTCTAATAATTCAATGTGGCTCTACTGCAGGACCACCCAGTAGCAGTGCTTTGGAGTATTCACTGGAGCCTCTGCTTATGGTGTGTCATTTATATTTAAAGCAAAGGCCTTTCATAGACAATCCATCAGCAAAAAAGTTAAGTTCATTGGTATCCAAGGCAACACTGACATTGTTATTGACATCTGATTCAGCCCTGGTGGTGACAACTCTTCACCTTCCTCACTTCCAAGATCATCATCATCCCCAATTATAACCACCTCACCTACTATCTCTCCTTCCCACACTGCCCACTCACTCAAAAATCTAAATCAAAACCAATAATAAAACCCCCCAAAACAAAAATAAACAAAAACTGGCATAAGTGTCTCAGTGACTCGTATCCTTCCTCACCTTGCTTGTGTTACTTGACCCCATCAAGCATCTGGAACATAACTGAACATTACTAGCTCAGAGTCCGGACAAAGTAGGTGGAGAGTAAATATTTATTAAGTAAATGAATGAATGGTGTAAACAGTCCACAATTCCCCTCATCATTCTTTTTTCAGCTAATGACATTGTATCTGCTCATTGGTTGCAGTGCCTTGTATTCTTTCTCATTCCTAATATTTATTTGGTCAGCAAGTCCCAGAAGTTTGACCTCAAAAATAACTCTAAGTTCCTCTCCTTCTCTCCCCTCTGTCATATTATCTCACCAAAGGTGTTGCCATTGTTCCTTAACTGGCCTCCTGGTCTCTGTCTGACCCCGTCTAGTTTCTTCTGTACGTGGTTTCTATGGTGAACAGTTTAAAATGTGAACCAAATAGTATTTTGTAAACCCCTGTTGACTTACTGCTTTAAAAATCTTTCTAGAGTTCTCCATGTCTTAGGTGAAGTTCAGTGTCTTCAGCTTACCTCCTTAGCTTCATTTCTATCCTTCCACTCATCATTTCTCCAGTCAAATAAGTTTCAGTTCCATTGTGTGGATACAATAGAAAGGCAAACTTTCACTACCTCTGTGCCTTTTTACTTTGTTTTTGTTAGTTTATTCACCTTCTTTCTATTATTTTTCTGGATAAAATGCATTTAATCTCTAAGCTGAAAAACATGTGTGATTTGCACCCCGACTCAAGGAGAAACAAATCCTTTCTCTTGTGTGCCCTACTAACTCTTACTTCAATGACTTTTGACATGCCTTGGGACCCTAAGACTGTGACCATCTTTGTGGAAGAATCCTTGTCCTACTCTTTTTTTGTATCTTTATTAGTTTCCTGTGTCTTCTTCAACAAATTGTCACAAACCGAGTGACTTGAAACAATGTAGAGCTCTGGAGGTGAGAAATTAAAAAGTCGCTGAGCTAACTCAAGTCTTCTGAGGACTGCTTTCAACAGGTGGTTTTGTAAAATGGAACATTGATGGGTGGATTCTTTGACTCACAAATTTGAAGAATGAAATTCACAGATATAAGAATGAGAGCAAAGTAACAGGAGTCTTTAGAATAATAGGAAAATTTTTTAAAAAAAAGAAAGAAAGAAAAGAAAAGAAAGCAGAGCTCTTGAATACGGAGGAGGAGTCCCAGAAGAGGGATGCCAGTGTGTGCCTTTTGTTTAGGGTTTTTTGTGAACTTGATGTTCACTCTAGGTGATGGGTTGGATGATATGTAAATATAGGACCCAGAAAAGGAACAATCAACTCTATTTTGTCGTCTTTAGCAAATATGGAGAAAAGTGATTTCTAAGCCTTTACCAGCATAATTGGGAGTAAGGATTTGTAGTCTGAGAGGAACTTCTTGGGGTAGGGGTAGATTTTGTGGTTGACTATTGCTAGGGCTAGGGATAGGGGTAACTAGGAGAACAGTTGTGCTTGAAGCTGTCAGAGGCAATGACAAGATGTTCTAGCCAAGAGGGAACTGTTGTGGTTGTAATTGTCAGAGGTAGACACAGGGTGTTCTCCAGGGCTGATGTCTTCTTCTAGGATGGCATGGTTTCCTTCCCTCCTTCCCTTTCTAAGGCCCTTACCCTGTCTACCTATGGGTGGTCTACTTCCCTGCCTCAGTTTGAAGAGAGGAGCTGTTCTTTCTGTCTTCCAGCTTCTGGTGGCTCTTTGCATCTGTTGGTTTATGGTTGCATCCATCCTCCCATGGTCCCACTGCTTTCTCCTCTCCATCTGGGTCAAATTTCTGTTTTCCTTTATAAAGAGAAATGTGATGGCATTGATGGGCCAACTAGATAATCCAGGATAATCCTCCATGTCAACTTCCTTAACTTAATCATATCTACAAATATTTCCTCCTAATTATGTTACCACATCTTTCAAGGACTGGAATCTTTGGAGACCATCATTCAATCTCCTACAGTTTAATCCTCTTCTCCCCCATCACTGATGTTCCATATCCATCTCATATGCAAAACACATTTGCACTGTTATGATTTGGATACAAATCTCCTGTGCTAAAGCAGCAATGTTCAGAGGTAAAGTGACTGGATTGTAAGAGTGGTAACCTAAACAGTCCATCCTAGTTTGAATGTCTGTGGATAGATAACGACAGACAGGTGGATTGTGGCTCCAGGAGGTGGGTCATTGGAGTATGTGTCCTGGACGGATGCATTTACCGTGAGGTCCCTTTACCATCTCTGTCTGCTTGCTGGCCCCACCAGCAAGGCAGATTTCCTTGACTGGGCCCTTCCCTGAGGATGTGGTGTCTCACCTTAGACCCAGAGCAATGCAGCTAGACAATCATAGACTGAACCTCTGCAACAATAAATCCCAAATATACTTTCCTTCTCTAAAGTGTTCTTGTCAGATATTTGGTCACCATGATGGAAAAGCTAACTAAAACTTGTACCATTCCATCATCTCTAATGGTCTCAATCAATTACAGAATAAGCTGAAGTCCAAAATCTTATTGAATGTCTTCAGGTGAAAAGTTCCAAATCTCATCACCTAAATCACCTAAGGTGAGAATCCATGAGATTCTGTCTGTGATTCAGACTTCTCCATCTGTGGATCTATGAAGCTAGAGAATGTATTATCTGTCCACATAGTGAACAGATATAGTAAATAATTAGTAAAATAATTATAGAATTTCCCATACCCAAGAGAAGAAAATGGAAGGGAGAAAAAGGTTCCAACCAATTTTGAAATCCAGTGGGAAAAATCCCATTATGTTTCAGGGCCTCTGAATGATCTTTTGTGGCCCAAAGCTGTGGGCCTATTACACTGCTTTTAGAGTCATACCTGATTTTTCTTCAATGGTAAATCTTGTCTGAAGTTGAGTAAGTTTTGTTTACCTGTTTCTGGTCTCTAGAATTTTTGAAGTCTGGCAAACTTTGTTAATTCTGTCCCGTTTCTGTCTCTGTTACTTTCAGTTCCAGCTGACAATGTTCCTGCTGATAAAACATTCTCAAAAATGTTGTGGCTCTCCCGTGTATGTCATGGACAGTTCTTGGTTAGATGAGACGGTCCTTGTAAAATCTTTCTTGGTTAATCCTCTCTGTATTCTTATCTTTTGCTGAGATGGCTGAGGAGATTCACATATACCAAATCTCCTCAGCACTGAAAGGAGGTTGTATAGCAACACTTTGGAACTTCTCTCCAGAGTATACTTTAACAATGAAGTATCTTTGAATTTTGACATTTTTTTGTAGTCTGGATTTGCTGAGAATTTCTCCAGTTAATCAAGCGTGGGCTCTTTTTATTTTTTCCATAACAATTCTTTCTTCAGTTTACTGCTTTCTACTACTCACACTTTACTAAAACAGGGGGGAAAAAAACAGCATTCTAGCTATACTTTGAACATTTTGCTTGAAATCTCAGATAAATATCCAAGTTCATCACTTACACGTTTTCCTTTTCACATAAATATAGGGTACAATTCAGTTAACAAGTTGCCACTATACAATAAGTATTGACATTCCTTTGATTTCCCATAACATAACACTTCTGAGCTTTTCTAGAAGTGCCTTTGACATTCATATCTCTACCAGCACTTTGTTCAAGGTAATCTAGGGTTTTTATATCAAGTCTGAAAATCCTCCAGTCCCTAGTCATTACAAAATATCAAAACCCCTTTTATATATTTGCTTATGTTTTACATTTGTACCTTGAACCTTAACCCCTTTTACTAAAATCTGTATCAGTTTAAGTCTCTACCAAAGAAATAGAATGAATAAGGTCTCTCTATTTATCTACTAATAGTTGATGATTAATTTATTATACAAAATTCTGTCTTATGCACTTTGGGGGGCTTGTAAGGTAAATTCATACTCCACAGCACAGGCCATCAGGAAGGGCTGGTTGTAACTCTCAAGCACAATGGTGAATTGCATTCCACAGTCATAATTACTTCTTCAGGAACACTTCAACTCTGCAGCCCTTTAAGTTAACCCAAAAGAGTACCAAACCATGTAGGAAAATCTGTTTCATTTAGAGGCAATTAATTATAAATCTGGATCACATCCACAAAATATCTTTATTGCATCACTTAGATCATTATTCTATTGAATACCTGGGACCTGGAAATGAGAATCTAGTCAAGCAGACCCCAAGCTGATGATTGTGACCAGTGGTTAGGACAGATTCTGGCACAGAGTAGACCTTCATTTAATTTATGCTGAATAAATCATCCTGTGAGCTGTACTTTGGCTATACTTGCCTCTCTGTGGAACTTGAATTCTATAGCTAGTTTCTTAAATAACACTAACATAAAACAATCATTTCTTCCCTAAGTCTGTGCCGTTCTCCAACACTGAAACTGCCCCACTGTGTACACTCCCCATGTCTGATCTTGATGAATTATCATGTGGCCATGAGCATTATTGGAACAGTGAATCACTGTTAAGAAGAGAAATGCCTAATTTTGAGTCAGAATTATTTAGTAGGTGTTTTAATCAGCTTTTTTTGCTGCTGTGACCAAACGATCCAACCAGAACAATTGTAGAGGAAGAAAATTTTATTTGAGGTCTTATGATTTCAGTGGAGGTGAGGCAGAGGGAAGCAGCTCTAATGGTGATCACAAAGTAGAGAGAGAGGTCTCCACTTGCCAGATGCAAATATATACCCCAAAGCCTCGCCTCCAGTTCGTACCTCCTCCAGTTATACCCAACAACTTCAGTTATAACCCAGTAAATCTCCATCAGGGGATTATTTCACTGACTGGGTTAAGGCTCTTACAACCCAATGATTTCTCCTCTGAATCTCCTTGTATTATCTTACATATGAGTAAGGGGGACACCACCTCTAAACCATAACAGTAGGAATAAATATACAGAAATTTCAAACCAATTCCTTCTTTTGCTCATTTAAAATATTATATATTTGAATTTATCCAGTCTTAGTTTATGTAAAAGTATTTTTTTTCCTTTTGCAATTTCTATTTCATATCTTTTCCACATGTGGTCCTTTCTTGATAATCCCTCTCAGAATCATGAATATGAGAAGTTATCCTGGGGGCAGGCAGGTTATGTTCAAAAGCCTCCTAGAGAACTTTTCCTGAGTCAAACTGAAATAAAAGCTAGAAATTATCCAAGCTGTAAACTACTTTTAAATTGATATTCTAAAATATTGTGAATGCTCTATGCAAGTTTAGCACCCAAATTTGAAATCTTCAGATTTACACTCTTAACAGCTTTAAAAATGAAAATAATGTATTATCATCTTCTAGTTTTCACATTTTCCATGAATTGTTAATGATATACCTCTAGGAACTTTGTTTGTCCTGAAATATAAAATTCAGCCTGCCTAGTCATTGAAACACATCAAAAAGTTAATGTCCTTTGCTATTTTTCCCACTAAGTTTAAGACTTTTATTTCATTTAAGTAAATTTGAGTTGAAAAATTATCATCTTTAACAAAGAAAATTTAAAAATGTCTATGATTTTGAATCCTGGTCCTTAAACTAACACAAAAAATCTCCTATGTCATCTGTTCAGTTATTTTTTTTAAAATTCAGAATACAAAGTTGTTGACTGAATGATAAATTTTGACTATTCTCAGCCTTTTTCATAGGCCTCCAGTTTTCTGCTGGAAATTCTTTCAGTAGTCTTGTCAATTATTATTTATTTATAGTAACCACCTCTTCCCTCTTTTGTTCTCCTCATTTGCAGAAATTCATGTACCAAGAGCTGTTAGATTTAAAAGTGGACAGTTCTTCTCCATGTTGTATTTTTTTAATTATACACTTAGAATTTCACTTTTGATGCATCAATAACCCTCTTAATCTTTCCTCCATTACAGGATTCCCACTCATGTTTGCTCTTATGCTTTCTGAACTTTTTGAACATGACTTATAAATCTAGAATTTATGTTCAACAGAGTAACAGGCCAGGCTATGTGGAGATACTAACTTGTTAAAACTTTTCAAATTGGGTCAACTACCTGGGGAATTCTTGAGCTTGTTTGGTGTGAAGATTTGAGTCAGGTATGTTCTGTGGAATATTTTAATCTGAGTTTCCGCTAAAGAGAATGGAATAATGCCAAACCGTGTGTTTTTCATGATTTGTTTTTCCACCCCACCTCCTCTACTGTTACCCACATTCATCTGACCGTAAAAGGCCTTCTAACTAGGGCAAACTCATCCGTGTTTGGGTTCCTCAAATGTTTCAAGCTATTTTTCCAACTGTTGGGGTTTGGCAAACACTTATCAGTTTTTTGCCAACATGGTTATTTTTTTTCTTTTTAATTCCAAACCAGAGTGTATTTCCAGGGAAATATATTCCATATGTTTCTTATTTATTTATACATAACTCATAAAAATAGTTTCTAATAATTATTTTATGCTCATAATAGCTGCAAGCTTTTCCACATCCATATTTTGGTCTGCTCAGAGATGGTTCTCCCTTTTGGTTAGATTAACTTAGATGAAAATTCTGGACCAAATTTGAAACTCAAGCCAGCAACTAAAAGACTGACAAATGCATTTTTTATTTCTCTTACTCCCTTTAACAGAAATAAACAGGGTTCTTTTTGCCTAATATAACAACAAGGACAGTTCAAATAACTGACGTGTAACACATGCAGATAGCATTCTAGAAATGAAAGGGGGACACATTCTTTATATTGCACTCATAATCATGAGACCTGCTTGTTTTGGAATTTGCCTCCTTTTCCACTCTGGGTGAGATGTTTTTTTCCCCAGAAATTAACATAATGCTAGTTACGACTTCTCCCCTCTGAGGCTTTGAGTCAATTTTTCTTGATCCAAAGATAGATGTATTGACTTAAATCCTTAAGAGTTTAGGAAAATTTTGTCTACAGTATTTGCTGCTCAATTATATTTCATGATTTTTATTTATGTTCAAATTTCCAATGAATAAAATCAAATCAATTCACTCTGGCAATATGCAAATATAATTCCAAAAGCTGATCTCAGGAATAAATTATCTTTTAAAATTCCATAGAAATGGAACATGGTATTTTTTATCAATCGGCAAATCTGCAGAAAACAGACATCACATTTAAATAACAATCATCCTAAGGGGCTTAAATAAAGGGATTGTTTGCAAATGATAGGAATAGTACAAGGAACCAAAGAACAGTGTAGGGTAACCTGGGCTAATAACAGTGCTACTAGTTGAGCATGGCAGAAGAAGAGGAGGGAGAATTTTCCAGAATCCAGAACATAATCTAGAGAGAAAGTCACTGGAAGAGGAGCAGGGACTTTTGGTTGAAGAATGCAGCCATTTGAGGCAATTCCAAAAGAAGGTAAATTTACTTTCCTCCATTTTATTGACCAGGAACCAAAAGGTAATGAGATCCACCATAGTGGTTTAGATATTAAATATCTCCCAAAGGTCATGTAGTTTTGTCCACCAGCTTGTAGCACTATTAGAAGATGGTGGAATATTTAGGAGGTGAGACCTAGTAGAAGAATGTTAGATTAATGGGTGTGTGCCCTTAAAGGGGATATTTGTACCCTATCCCCTTTTTCTATCTTTACTTTCTCATTGCTATGAAGTGAACAACCTCCTTTATCATACATTCTCCACCATGATGTATTGTTTCAATAGAGGCCCAAAGAAAATAGGACCGAATGACAGTGGATTGAAACTTCTGAAACTGCATCAAAATAAACCTTCCCTCCTTAAAAAGATATTTATCTCAGGCATTTTTTCACAGTGACAGAAAACCCACCATTAATATTGTCCAAACAGGTCAACTTCCTAAGAAAGAAAGCAAGGTGGGAAAGAATGGGAAATTGGTTTAGTGAGTCAAGCAGAAAATTATCTGGGACATATTGAAAAAGCCATGAAACACCCCTGCTTTGAAACATAAAAAAAGAGACACAGTGTTTGCTAAATTTATCTGTCTGAATATTTCAAGGTAACTTTAACACCTTCACAATTAATTTACTTCTGGTCTTGCTGGTTGATGTCTCCTACCATATGTGGACAGTGAATATCTGTAATATCAAAGTCTTCACAGGTCTCTAGTCAAGAATGGCAAACACAATACTTTGTTAATACAAGTCTGAGAAGGATTATCTTGCTAAAAAAGCATTCATCAAAGAATATATTCAATATTTGCATGAGGTTGTATCAACTTTCTTTGGACCACAATTCTCAAGCCCACTTTCTGCAGACATTCACTTACCTCCTGATCTTACATAACCCTTTTGAGAGCTACTTCTGATGAATGGAACATGGGTTACTTAATTAGAACACTTGAGTGCAAATTTTGGTTTTAGTTCTTAGAACAGCAACTTAACCTTTCTGATAAAACTTAGTAATTTAAGTTTTATCTTCTCACCCTCCCCTTTAATTATTTTGGCACTCATATTCCATATAACCCCTTATTTTTATTTTTTGAGATTAATATGATATTGGTTATAACACTGAAAATGACAAAAACATTTGCCATGTGCGTGATCCTGGCTCATCAAATCCATCTGTGAAGTTTTAAGCACAATGTAGATGTCTACATTTCAACCACAGACATTCTGACTTCATAGGTGTGGGATGATTCTAGTTATAAGTCTCTTAAAAGTTTCATGAGTGATTTTGATCCAGTTGATAACTTTAAGGGTTATATAAGGCATTCTGTTCTCTGCCTCTTCCCCACTGAGTCTTTTTCTCCAAATCCTGTGTGCTGTCACTCACCTTCATAGGTGTTTGTTAGAACTACAGACTGCTGAAGAAATGAAGGGGCTAAAAGCATTGGATACAAGATTTAAAGGATAGAATTAACTTTATCCTACAGGATGATTTTCAAACTGTGAACTATAAAATTCTAGATTTTAACAAATATGATTCTGATTTTCTGTAAATATTGACTTTAAATATAATTTTACTTATTTATTTTTTTTTTTACAAAGGATGTATATGTTTATGGTCTAAAATATCACATTTAAACTAGATACATATCATATGATCCAAAACCCTCAAGCTCAGCTAATTACCAATGTTGATTCATTGGAATTTACCAAAATATTAACTTGAAGTTTATGTCTTTTGGGAGAGAGGCTGACTGGGGAGCAGGAAGATCAAAATTAGAAGAAAACTTTTTTGTAACATCTTTACATGTATTTAAATGTTTAATAAATGCAAAATTGATTAAGAAGTTTATGTTTTTCATTATTATTGAATAAATGGATTTAATTTCTATTTGCTCAAATGAAACTTCTAATGTTAGAAAAATACTTTCCACTCCTGTGACAAGGGCAAAGTTTAAGTGCATCAGCTTAGTGGATGTTTTGATGGCTGTGAAATTTCATCTGTTGTGAAATTACAAGTAATCTCGTAACTTCTCATGGGGACAGTTTGTTAGCTAGTTCAAGCCTATTTAAGTGATTCATTTTGAAAATAAAAATTTAACACTATTACCCTTTTCACGAATTTAATTGGTTTAGTGTTCAGATTACAAAATGGGACACTGGTGTCACTCATACGGAATGAAGTACTCCTAAATCGAGCATAGGTTACAAACAGTAGTATAAACTAAACAAGATAAGTCATATTACAGAGTTATTTATAAAACTACTTGTAATGGTTAACTTGAGTTGTCAACTTAATTGCATTATGAAATGCTGAGGATTAAGAGGTTTATGGGTGTGTCAATGAGGATGCATCTAGGAATGATTGGCATGTGGGATACCCAACAGAAATGGAGACCCTCCCTAAGTGTGGGCAGCACTATCCAATAGGATGATGGCTTGGATGGAATAAAAATTGGAAGAACAAGGAATCATCAGTAGGAGGTTCAAGCTCAGTTCTTCTTGAATGGGTACTTGATTGCTGCTGCAATCCTCTGAGGGTACTGGACTCTTGCTTCTTCACTCTTCCAAAGTGGACTCTGCCAGTGATTCTGCAGAAGCTTTCTGTCTCAGACTAGGGTGGCACTGTTGATGCCTCTTGTTTTGGGGCTTCAGCCTCTTGGACTAGTTCTTCCACCTCTCCAACCTGCAGATGGCCATTTTGAATTATTCAGTTTCTGGTCCCATAAGCCATCCTGATAAATCCCTTTTTATAACTCTACTTTCCCTTGATTCTGTTCTTCTAGAGAACCCTGAGTAATACAGGGAAGAAGTACTCCTAAATTGAGCACAGGTTACAAACAGTAGTAAAAGTTAACCAGGATTGTAACACATTATAGAGTTATTTATAAAACTACTTACTGTTCATATCAACAACTTATAAGCTGTTTTCTCCATAATATTAAAACATTTTTTTAAAAAATTTATTTGTTTTGAGGATATTGGGGATTGAACTCAGGGGCATTTGACCACTAAGCCACATCCCCAATCCTATTTTGTATTTTATTTAGAGACAAGGTCTCATTGAGTTACTTAGGGCCTCTGCTAAGTTGCTGAGGCTGGCTTTGAATTTCCAATTCTCCTGCCTCAGCCTCCAGTGCAGCTGCTGGGATTACAGGCCTTGGTTATGGTGCCCAGCTAAAACAGGTTTCTATTAGCTCCTTGAAAACTACCACCATGCCCTTACTAATTAGCTGAAGGTTTAGTAAGACTGGTTTACAAGGGAAAATCCTATTTATTTCTCAACACTGCTAAGATTCCACTAGCCTTCGATTCTGGAATAATACATAAAAGAATTAACTAAGTTGTTCAGGATGTCTCCTACTGGGTCAAGAACCAGTGGTTCCCTGCGCCACTGAGATGAAACCACAGCTTTCAGCATTTACCATGTCATTCATATGCAAAGAGGCCACCAAAGGATATTAGAAGCCTTACTCGCCTTTAAACAATGGCACTTGATCCATGAATTGTCAGCAAATGGACAAGGAATAAGCAAAATCTAACCATCAGGCCCAATCACAAGCTTTTACCCTTATAAATATCAAAAGGCAACAGACCTTCAAGAGCATCTGTGCACCTTAACTTTGCCCTGCTCTGTGCACCGCCTGCCCTAAGACCATGCTCAGGTTAAGGTCTGGCAGGTCTCCGGAGGCTTCTGGCTGATTTCTCCTTGCCAAGTCTGCGGTCAAGGAAACTATTCACTATTTCACTGTAGAGATCCCAGATCCCAGAATTCTAATACCAGATGATAATGGACTTCTTTCTAAGAATGTAGTCTTGGAATTCACTGTTTCAACAAATTATAATATCTCAAACCTCAGGTCAGAGAGAAACCCCATCTGATCCACGTGTTTTTCACTCTGTTCTTTCTTGGGGAGGGGTGGGATCCAGAATAGGACCTGTTTGGTAAACTTTCCAAGTTATCTGTTCAGGTCTGTTGATAGCTGTTCTGTAATAATGTCTTCTTTGATGCATGACAACTCCACTAACTCAAATCCCAGGAAAGCAGTAGTGTAGAAGTGACAGTTATATGCCGTAGGCAGGAGGGGGACATAGCATGTCAAATAATGTCCTGATCAGTACTTTTCTTTTTGTAATGCTGACTGGTGAGCCTGATACAGGAGTGTGTTCCAGGAATACTCAAACTGTGTCTTCAGTTATTTATTAGTTTTTACTTTGCCTCCTTACTTTCTGGTGGTTTTCTAATCCTGGGCCAGGATAGGATTTTGGAGTGAGCTGTCTTGCAGTTCAAGTAATTTTTGGCACTTTGTACCATAACCAAGGCTGGCAACTCCTCCGTTTGCTCTCCGGAGCAGGTGACAGCAATGTTGAAAGCTATATATCTGGAATATGAATGGGATCCGCAGGACATGAGTTCATGGATTTTCTGAGAGATGGAGAACAAAGGCTTTGGAGTCACAGTCACTGGGTTTCAGTACTGATTCTACCTTTGCCAACTAGGTGGTGTGGAAAAAGTGGAGTTCTTCTGCCTTTCAAAGGATCAATTTTCTCTTTTCAGAAATGAGAATAGTACAGACATACCTTAAAGGTTGTTTTGAGGATTAAATGTAGTCCTTAGGACAGTATCTCACTCATGGACAGAATTTCAAATGATTATTTCTATTTTTACTGACAAACCATAAAAAAAATCTCTTCACAGAAATGACACTGATTTCAACAAGTTTGGGATCTTTAGAATAGGACTCATTAGGAAAACAAAACAAAGTCTTGATATTGACAAATGTTACCCTCTTCACAGTTTTAAAGAATAACTTAATAAATAGCTACATCAGAAGATATTTTAACATTTATAATCAGACATTCATACTTTGTGGAAGTACGGTTTATGAAACATTCTTATGAATTTATCCCTTCACAAATCAGTAAATCATTGATTGTTATCGTGATGATGCTACTTCAAAGGCAATTTTTAGAACATAGTGAAATTATTTACTCTATTATTTTGCTGATTTTAATTTTCTACTTATAACATGAGGCATAAAGTACTAAACTTGTTTATTTTTTTCAAGAGAGGAATAGTTTCGCGATGTTGAATTTAATGACTGCATACCTTCCTTCTCAGCTTATGCAAAAAATTGGATTTCAGACCCATATAGAATTCCTGTATCACTTACACTAGAACACAAGTAGCAAACAATTTATTTTCCATTTCTATCCACAATGCTACAATAGAGCAGAAATTGAAAGCACTTAGCTATGATAATGTTTTTATTACTGAGAACATTTCTACACTAATAAAAGCTACAGCAACAAATTTCTGGATAAATCTACTTCACACAAATACTTCATTTTCAGAAAATGTGGACTGTTAAACTGTAGTCACAAATTTATTTGAAGAACAAAATTGTAAAAATACAGACCATATTTTCCTATGAGGACGGGGCAAGCTCTATGACTAATAATTGCCATTTATTACACACCTACTATGTGCCAGACACTTTACATGCAACGTAATATTCAATTACAACAATAATCTTAGAAAAATAAATAATTGTGTTTTCCTATATATTTCACTAAGCTGATGATCAGAAAGTTTCATCATCTGTCCTTGATCATACTTGTAGTAAATAACAGAACTGCTGTTATTCTTTGCTGCAGAAATAAGTCTCCTCCTCCACTACCCTAGACCTCTCAGCAAGGAGAGGTGGAGTCCAGCAGGGAAATGTTTGCAGAATGTGGTTTTTGGAAAGAGTTTTGCTCCAAATATTCTTTCACCAATGATAATGATGCTTGACATTTCTCCAAAGGATATTTATGTCTGTAAGTCTTAAGGGATTTTAGTTCATTTAAAATCTGTCACTAAAATGCACATGTACTTGAGGTTAAGATGAGGATTATTAGGTAAGATCTTAATAATTATTGATGAATGCCTGGATAGAACTTGGTGAAGTAGGAGCAAGAAATGCATCAAATGGGTGAATGAGAACAGTCATGAAAACTTCCTACTTCTGCTTCTTCAAAATATTTCCTCTTTGGGGCCTGTTTTTGCCCTTGATGTGCAGTGTTTAAAACTGAAAACTTAAAGAATAAGATATCTTGTTAAAGATAGGAGAGCACTTGGATGTCCCTCTGATGGATCTCTTAAAAGTGGTGGGAAGTAGGTCTCAGCATTCTTTCAATGGCAAACAGATGGCACCGGCTGGTAAAAACCACACAGATCTGGGAGTCTGCTCTGTGTCTAGCTCTAGCTCAGGGACAAGCACATTAGTGGTCTAGTGGGTTCCAGTAAAGGCTACTGTTATTTAGAAATGAGTAGTCTTGTCCAATCACTGGGGTCATGGACACATATGACGTGGGTCTTTGTGTGTGTACTTCAGTGTGTGTTTGGAATTGAAAACAGTGGTTTTTCGATTGCCCTGATGAAACAGAAGGGAAATGAAAACATTAATTACCTATTTGGAAGACTCAAGTAAACTAGATATTTTCACCTCAAACATACTGTTATATCATGGGAAAGAGGCCATTGCCTTAGTCTCAAATTCTATCGTGTATAGACATTCACCACATGTGAGAATTGTTTTTTTGAATGAAAAAACAATTAGTCTCCATATTGGATGGTGACAATCTTCTACTAGAGGCAAGACACATTGGGAAGAAGTCAGATTTTAGAATTAAAGCACTTAAATAATAATGATCTTTTGGCTTAGATTGAAAGAATTCATAACTGGTAAATCTTGGTAAAAATATTCACAATAATGGTTGTTTTGGAAATATCTTATTTTGGTTAAAAATAATAATGACCATTTTTTATTTTTAATTTAAAATACTTTCAAATCACCAAAGTATTATAAGGATAGAATAAGTTGGTTTTTTTTTTCTTTTAACCCTTGACAGTTTTTCAATAAGTCATTGTTTGACGTCCCATCACTGATGAATTTTAACAGAGACATTGCCCAGTGTACCCACAATATAATCATCCAAATCAGGAAGTTAACACTGATACATGACTACCGTCTAATCCTCAGATCTCATTTAGATTTCCCGTTATTCCCAAGAATGTCCTTAATACCAAAAGGAATCATTCCAACGTCTTACATTACATTTAGTTGTTTTGTCTTCTTTGGTTTGGAAGAATTTCTCAGTATTTTCTTAACTTGCATGAACTTGGCACATGTAAAGATTTCAGGGTGTATTTTTGTTGTTATTGTTTTACGATTACTTTCTCCCATCCCCCCAATTTAGGTTGGTCTAATTTTTTTTTTTTAATGATTAAACCCATATTGTGCATTTCTGGTAGAGATTTCACAGAGAGGATTCTTTGTTATTCTTATTCCATTTTATCAGAAGGAGCTCTGTTTTAGTTTGACACATAACTGGTGATGTTGCTTTTGATTTTCTGATTAAGGTGATGATGAACAACTTTCTTCACTATGAAGTTGCACTTTTACACTTTTTCTCTTTTATAATTAGAAAGTTGGAGGTACTTTAGGACTATGTAACTATGTCATTACATGTCAAGATTTCACACACATTTTAGGATCTATTGATTCTTCCTGGATGAATTATTTATTATTCTTATGATTGTCAAGGGATAACTTATAAATTCTGCATTTTCTTCTAAATTGACTATTTATAATTCTTCTAAGAGAAAAAGTGTTTTTTTTTTTCCCTCCAGAGTAAGTTTTCCTTTTGAGTTGAGTTGTGTATACATGTGTGATTTCCTAAATGTGGTAGGTTTCCTTATGAAGAGAAGAACCTATTTTTTAGTTGTAACAGGATTCTCTGAGGCTCTGTGGCTTTCAGTGCTCTTCACTTATCTAAGTGGGACTCACAGGACCTCTCAAGAAAGGAGGTGGTCTGATTCTATGACAACAGCAGTTTTGTTGTTAGTTCCATTTCAACATAGCTTTACATTTTTCCATGGAAGACACAATAAATAGGAGTGAAAGGTGAAAGGTCTTGGTTGCCTATGTGCTGTGCAACAAATTTCCACACATTTAAAGCAACACTCATTTATTATCTCACAGTTTCTGTGGTTTAGGAGTCTCCTCTGCTCTGCTGGTTCCCTTGGTGTCTTCAGGCTGCAACCCTGGCTTTGGCTGGGGCAGTGGTCTCACGAGAGCCTGGGCTACTGGAGAAGGACATGCATCTAAGTTCACTCATGAATTCTGCTACAGTTGCAGGATTCATGGCATCTTGCTTCTTCAAAACCAGCACGAGGGGAGTGGTGAGGGAAGAATAGTGGGAGAAAGGTGGGGGGTGGATAGGGTGGGAGGGAGATAGTCTCTAGAGTGAGCCGGCTCGTAAGGAGTCACATACAATGCAGCATACACACAGGAGTGACACCCCATCACCTTTGCCATGTTTTATTTGCTAAAAGCAAGTTAAAAATCCAGCTCATATTCACTGGAGGACTGGCACTGTCAACAAGGGAAGTGAGAATCGTGGGGGATCCAGAGTCCCACCTCACAATCCTCCAGTTGCACGCGTCCACTTGTCGTCTCAATAGTTATTGCTGCCAATAATTTACCCTGACTTCTTCTGGACCTTTGGAGGCTCACACACAAACACTAACACCCTTGATATATATCGGATTATATTATAGGTTTTGTTCTAACATATCTTAAAGGTTGGTCCATGACAATTCATGTATGCTCAGTATATTTTCAAACTGCTGCATAGTATTTCACAGGATGAAATAGTATCCTCTATCTTACTCCGTTGGTAGAAAATTTGTAGCCTTCATTTATTTCTTTTGTTATGAACAAGAAAGTTGCAATGAAGACCATAAATCATTTTGTGTGTGTGTTAGCTAGCATGGCTACTTAGAAATGTGATGTTGGGGATATATGTGTTTTTAAATTGGAAAGAGACCCTCAAGGATTTCTTTGAACATGTAGAAAATTTGCATTTTCTCAATTGAGCATGCAGTTTTCTGTATCTTATTATCCTATATAGCCCAGTAGTATATTTCATGAATATTTCTGGTTTATGTTTATCAAATGGTTAAAAATAATATCTTGTTATGATTTGCAGTTTCTCAATTACTCATGAGCTTATGAGTTTTATTTTTAATATTAATAGTTATTTTCGTATTATGCATGTGAATAGAATTTTTCTCACAGGCTATATTTCTTTTTTGCTGTTGCTATATTTCTGTTTTACTGTTTTATCGATTTGCTATGACATTTAAAATTTTATGTTTGAATGTCCTTTGCCATATGTGTTTGTTTACATCATTTTTGAATATAAGAAAATACAAATGTTTTATGAATTTTATGTTTACTTTAGCATCTTTTACTAATGTCTTAAAAAACTTTACACATATTAACACAAACATTTACTATTTTACTATCTTCTTTTTATATTTTCTTAAATTTAGTATTTTGATCTGTCCATTTATTAAGTGGATTTATAGAATTTTTTCCCCTAAGTTAATAGCAAGTTGTCTGAACGTAATATATTGAATTATTCAATGTTTCCTCCATGAATCTAAAAAGCTACCATTGTCATTACATTATGAGTTACATCTGGGGCTGCAGAATCTCTCCATGAGGCTATTTGTCCATTTCTTCTTAATGTTTTAAGCACTATGATTGATTTATCATGCTTCTTAGAAACATTTGCAATTCTTTCCAAATGAACATTCAATGAAAGAAATTACAATAAATAGTTAAAGAGCCACAAAGAACTGCTGACATTACAATGGTCTGATCATTTTCCATTAAACCAAAGGCCAAATGTTTTCTCTAATATATGGATGCTAATTCACCATGTGGCGGGGGCACTAAAGAATTGAGTTACCTTAGATTAGGTAGAGGAAGTGAAAGGAGAGGAGGGGAGGGGATATGAGGATAAGAATCAAACAGACATTATTACTTTATGTATATATGTGATTGCATGACCAATGTGATTCTACAACATGTACACTCAGAGAAATGAGAAATTATATCTCATCTATATATGATATATCAAAGTGCATAAATGCATTGTACTGTCATTTATAACTAATTAAAACAAATAAAAAAATTTAAAAAAGATAAGGCAAGGAAGGTTCCTGAGACTTGCCCGGCCAGCGTGTATGTACCTCCATCGAGGGTCATTCAACATACATTGTGTCTTTAGCTTTCTAATGATATTCTTAACCTCTATGATTCGAGTCTATTTTATGTCACCGGGGCTTATTTCTTTGGGAGACACTGTGCAAAAAATAAAAAAAGATTTCCTCTTTTTTTTTTTTAAAAAAAAGACTTTTATTTTGTTTCACAGAATTCAATATTGATTTGAGCCCAAAAGTACACTTTTTATCCTTCCTGTTTTTATCTTTTCTTTTTTTATACTTCCTGTTTGCCACTATATTTTCTCATGTATTTAAGTCATCTAAAATTATGATTTTTCTTATAGTTTCAATTACTCTTACTACTGCTTTCTCTGTTATATTTAAAATCTATTATTACCACCATATAAAATGCTATTACTACTTTTATATGTTCACCTTGTATGTAAGTATCTTTCTGAGTATCCATATAAGTTATGATAGATTTTTTTTCAAAATAATTGTCATGGACTTTTTTTTTGTGTGTGTGTGGGGGGGGGGGCGGGGAGACATTACCAGGGATTGAACTCAGGGACATTCGACCACTGAGACTCATCTCCAGCCCTATTTTGTATTTTATTTAAAGATAGGGTCTCGCTGAGTTCCTTGGCACTTTACTTTTGATGAGGCTGGCTTTGAACTCTCTCTACCTCAGCCTTCTGAGACATTGGATTACAGGCATGCATCACCACGCCTAGCTGTCATGGGTTTTCTAACTGGTAAATTATCTCCCAATATTGCCTGATACACAAACCTTTTTATTTCCTTCAGCTGATTTATTGTCACACCCAATGATTCTAGTAAAATGTTCAACTTCTGACTTGTATGAAAGGGCTTCCAAATTTTATTTTTAAATTATAGTTGCTATTATGAGGTCTTGGTGAATGCATAACTTTCAAATAGGTCCTATATTTCTAAAAAAAGACATTTTAAAAATAGGAATAATTTTCACAATTATTGAATTGATCATACATATTTATCCTTTAGTATTTTAATATACTAACTCAAATTTATACATTTAAAAAATCAAATAATTCTTATATTCTTGGAATCAACAGTACATAATTATAACATGTTTTTAATGTACATTCTGCTAATGTGTTATAGGATTTTTATGAATTTATTCAAGGCTGAGAGACTTTTAGGTATGGTTGTATATATCAAGTACCTCTATGTGTGGGATATGACTCTGTTCTTACTTGCTTTTTAGGTTTTCATATACTATAATTGTTGTTAACAGAAACATACTGTGGACTTTCGGGGCTTCCTTTGCATTAGCATCTTCCAAGTTCTTCTCCTTAAGTTTGTATCCATAAGAGAGTACTCTTTTCCCTAAAGAAACCTCCTAATAATTATATAAGCAGTGGGCCACCAAAACTTGAAACACTCCTGGAATTGAGTGTATTAATATTTTTCAACTCAAGGAGATTCTGACCATAAAAATAGTCATGTTGATTTAAGCTCCAGGGACACAGAAGATGCAGTCATAATGCAGCACTGGTGTCTCCGACTCTAACATCTCCGACTCTAACATGCTAAATAGGGTGGCATGTTGCACAGGTAAGCTCCAAGATCACAGATGATGTGGCAAAAGTTGAGGTGTCATGAAGGAATCCTTGATTGCTGTAAGATTCTTGTGTTTTATTTTGATACACCCTTCTTGTTGTAATGAATTATACAACAGGAATTCAATAATAGCAATTGATTTTATTGCATGATACCCAATTTTTCATTGATCCCAGAAAGTGACTTATGTATTTGATTTGTATCCTCTTCTGGGCTGTAAACTCCAGAACGTGAGGACCTATTTCTCTTTTTGTCTACTATCCCTACAAGAATGTGAAACATATTTTTTTCTGGAGAAAAAAATATGTTTCGATAATGAAACATTTAAATTTATTTTAAAAGTATAGTCCGTGTCTTACAATGATCCAGCCATCATACTGACTTTGATTCAAAGGTAACATGTGTCTAAGCAAAAATGTTTTGACATAAGAAAAAAAATTAAAAAAATCAATTGCATATAGATGGGATTGATTCCAAAATATAAAATACCAGAAAATATAATGCAAGACTTCTGAGTAATACTCATTTAACTTCAATAAATTCCAATTTTCTTAAGTTTAGATATCTAAATCAAAGATATGAATGATGTTGTTTGGTTTGAGTAATGTGTTTCTTTCCTTAAAAAAATTTTGTATTTGAAAAAGGAAAAAAGAAAAAAGAAAAAGCCAAATTAGACTATCAAGTTGCTCATGAAGAAATAATCTGGAAGTCACATAAAATTTTAAGAAGTGTTACAATGATTTTATTTTTATCCCATAAAATCATGACCTTTCCTCTTAATATAAGTCCTTAGCATAGCCAAAGCCTCATGCAATACAATCAAATTATGCTGAGCCTCTGTAAGCATTCAGTTCTTTGTTTTAAGGAGAATATTCAGCATAAAGTAATAACTCATCATTTAACAATGTTCATGGTATCTCAAGTTCCAGGCTAGTCCCAGCAACTTAAACAAAGTTTTTGGTAGTTCAGTGTGTTCTTTTCACCCTTTGTCTTAGTTTGTTTAATGTTGCTCTAACATTATATCACAGGCTGGGTAAATGATGTAAAACAATTATTTCTTACTGTTCTGGAGGCTAGAAAGTCCAAGGTTGACAGTTTGAATCTGGTAAGGGCCTTCTTGTGTGACAGAGGGCATCACATGGAGAGAGAGGAAGTGGGCAAACTCAGGTCTTTCTTCCTCTATTGTAAAGTCTCTAATCCCATCATGTAGGATTCCCCTTCATGACCTCATCTAATGGAAATTACCTCATCCATACTCTATTTTCAATTGCTGTCCGCATGTGAATTTGGGGGTCACATTCAAATCATGGCATTCTTCCTTAGCTAAGAATCTGGTAGCTCTCTGGCTCTCTGACTCACTTAGGAATAAATTTTCTAGAAACAAAAGTATGAGTAACTGTTCTCTCATTTCTGTTACTTTTTAAGGAAATCTTACTGTTGTAATTGGTTGTGTAGCCACCATTTTTTACCAGCCACAAAATATATTTTCTTAATTTCTGAGGCACATCTGCACCAATTATTTATTAATTCTCAACCACACATACATGGTTGTGTGTATTTCTTGAATACATTTTCTATGCCCTAACAGAGTACAGCTTAAAGCAATATCTAAGTAACAAAAATACACAAAAATTTTTAGCCCCTTAAGTCACAGTTAGCACCACCTACTTTTTGAGACCATACCATGCTTTTAATACATTCTTCTACTCATCAAATGTTATGGCACCTTTTAAAAATTTCTGCCTTATTAGTAAAAATTACTGGTAGAAATTCTTTAATTATCACACAAAGTTACCATTTTGTTCCTTGTTCTCTCATGGCTCACTTGGCAGAAAATCTGGGGAGCAAATATGCATAAATGAGGGACCATTTCAGGCATTCTGTGGAGTTTTTGAGGCTGCATAGTGTGCCTGGACTTTCAGTTGATAGTGTTACATGCCTCCTTGGAAATACAGTCATGAAGCATGGCATGTTGGGATGAATATTAATGCTCTCTTAACATCAGATTCAGTAGTCCTTTACTCAACTCATGCATCTGATATTTACTGGATCTCTTTGATCCTAGCATAGTCACCTTGAGTTTTGTTTTTGTAAGTCTACTGCACGGTAGGGTAGGTGATAACATTTTTGGATGATGAAATGTGATGCTTCATTTAAAATCTCCATTGCACACACACTAAAAGATATATTGTATCATTAGTTTTGTCAATACATAGTATTCCAGCTTGAAGGCCATGCTATGTGAGCATAGAAACTTAAAATCTGACAACAAAATATCAGTGGCCCTAAAGGAAAATTTCTAAAAATATATACAATTTTTGAATATTTCATTTAAAAAATTATGATCAAGAATAGTAATGCTATTTTTCGTTGGTAACTATCTTTTTTTCATTGCCATTTCAATAATAGATTCTACAGGGGAATTTCAGAACATACAATCAATCCAAAGAAAAAGCACAGGTAGAGAAGGGCCAAAACTACTTAATATGAGTTGCTTTGCAAACAGACTGGTGATGGATCCAAAGCAGACTTTGAAGCCACACCACACAAACAGCATGACAGAAGGCCACATTATCTTGTTCATTGGAAGAAAGAATGGAGAATGATCATGACTGAGTATTAGAGTAGGGAAAACAGGACTACTTAAAACACTGCACCTCTCATTCATTTAATTTTTTTAAAATGTGAAAGTAAGGCTCAATATGAGAGATTTTAAGGACAGTGTGGCAAATATCCTCTCAGGTCAGAGCTTTGCAAAGCTATTTTCATTGCGGGCATGTGAGAAAATAAGAAAGGAGAACATTAAATATGAGGTTCTCTCACTGCCTGGATAATGTTTCCTGTTTGTGTTCCTACCTTTCAACCAGAAAGTGATTGAACATTTGGATTTCACATTGTTCTTACTTGTTTCTTTCATTTTGTATAAACAACAACAACAAAAAAATGTTATTAACAGTCATGTTCTTTTTTCTCCACAGACTATTTTGAAAATGCAATGGGGTAGCAATATAAAGAATAACTAAAAATTATATTAACTGTTTCAATATTGCAGTCACCTGAATTCCTAAAAAAAAAAAATAGTGGAAACCATAAAACCTGGCTCTGAAATCTTGGGACATTTAGCCAACCTCAATCTCTTTAGCATTTTTAATACATAAAATAGAACATGAATAATATCCATTTTGGAGGGGTTTGGAGAAGATTTCAAAGTGGCCCATTTGTAAGTTAGACCTGAGAAGCACTGTCTCCTTTACTATTAATCAGTACTATCCAGTAATGATCTACGTTCACCTTGGAGAGCAGCTGTTGTTCTACCTGCTTCCCATCACACTTGGTTGCATCCTTGCTGCTGACCCTGTTCTTGCCTACTACTAAAGTTCGGCATCTGTATATGTCCACCTGAGAGCCATTGAAGGGCTGGGACCTTTTCAATGTCCACTGAAGAATGTGGCTCTTGAGCAATGATTCTGTTTGTAAATACTAAAGTCCCCTTATGTCACATGCGTGATGACTATAAAACTTTGGCTCTATATGGAATCCCAGAGTTTTTCCAATGGAATTTGAAGCTCCACTTCCCCTAGTGGTAGCAATCTTTTGTTAGTGGCTTTCTCTTGTCTCATTTCATAACTTTCCCAACAGTGTTTTTTTTTTTTGTTGTTGTTAACTTCCTAAGTAAGTGATTTGCGACATTTTTGTTCCAGAGTCTATGTCTGGGAAATTCAACTCAAGATATCCTATTTTTAGGTGAATTTATTTCCCACTCGCCAGCATGGTATATAGTAGGCAATTTTGTTGCCCCTCTAATCTGTTTAACCTGGTGGGAGGGATATTGAGGAATAATCTTGGCTGCAAGATGATGGAGGAGTTTGCATTCATCTGCATACATCTCAGTTTTTGTGGGTGGGCACTTACAGTAACAAAATGCAAAAACCATGGGAAGAAGATACCCCTGTCAAATGAGATCCCTGAGGGAAACTGTTTAGGAGGGTTGAGCCAATAATCACAATGCAAATATATGAAGATTTACATAGAAGAAAACAGTCTCTACAAATCAATGGTAAAGGTCAGATTGTTTAATATATGATGTTGAGAAACTACTCCCTTCATAGGAAAAAAATAAGAAACTTAGATGGATTGAAAGAGTATGAAAAGACAAAAACTATAAATACATAAGAAATAGGAAATTATCACGTGACTTAGAGATAGGAAAGAATTTTTTAAAATAAGATGTTGATGGCAAAGTAATGACAAATAATTAATTATTATTATTTTTTAACAAAGGATCACCCAGATCACTTTAAGAACAAATTGTCAGAATAGAATAAAATATATGTAATATCAAAAACTGAAAAGAGGTTAAGAAAAACGCAAACAAGCCAAGTTCAGTGTCAAATGCCTCTAATCCCAGTGGCTTGGATGACTCAGACAAGAGGATCACGAGTTCAAAGCCAGCCTCAGTAACTTAGTGAATCCCTGTCTCAAAATAAAATACAAAAAAAGGCTGGGGATGGGGCTCAGTGGTTGAGTACCCCTGGGTTTAATCCCCAGAACCGCTCCCCACAAAAAAAAGAAAGAAAAGAAAAAAAACGAAAAAAAGAAAAGCACAAGTAAACAAATAAAACTCATGACAACCAATGATATAGAAAGATCAAGAGAAAATAGACTATATCTCTGAATAGGAAAGTTAAAGAGGAAACTAAAATATCATCCTCATACAAGATGAAGTCATATGATAAGAATTTATGGTACTAGAGAAATACAAGTTAAAACAGTGGATTATAAGTATATATATCCAAGACTGGAAAAATTTTGTAAATTCAGCTAATGTTGAATATTGCTATAAATATGGAATTTATCTCTCTGAATGAACCAGTATTAGCTACAAAGACAAATGACACACCAAATTTGGTGGTAAAATATACCAAAGATTTACTTATTGCTACGTGTAAATTTGTGAGAATTATATTGTTGGGTAGTCTTCTCTTCACTGTACTCAAAAGCCCAAGTTGATAGAGCACAAACAAGTGATTGTTATTTATCTCCATGCCAATGGGGAAAAGGGAGATCTTTGGACAAAGAATGGGGGCAGGGGATGGGTGTTAAGACCGTGGGGATGGGAATGGAGCTTTTATTGACAAATAAATGATTTATGTCACTTCTGCCATAAAGTGACCAGAAATATGACATAGGCCAGAAATAACCACATATCTTCTACCATATGGAATGATAGGAAACTTAATCCATTTATAATTGGAAATGAAAACTTCCATACTTATTTTTGCAGAGCAATCTAGCAAATACTTATTCAAGTTATGTATACATACACAATAACATCATTTCTTTTCTAGTGTTAATGATGTTTTAATATTCTCTCTTTTAGGCTGAGATCAAACCTCTCTTAATTACTTCCTGTCTAACTTGCTGTGAGGCTTTCCATTTTCTGAATTTTAATACTTTTCATTGAGTTGGAAGTTGGAAAAATATTATTATACTGAAACTACCAAGACCACTAAAAGAGATACTTGGGCCCTCTTAGAACTTTTTTTACAGAATGAAGCTTTTTTCTTCAGCACTTAACTGTTTTTAATGATGCCAGATTATTTTCATTATAAACAACAAAAATTCAGAACTAAAGTTTATTTTTTTCTGTAAATGTTTTCCTCTTACTACATGTAAATAGTGATGTTACACTACCTATTCTTGGTTGAATTGGCACTTGCCAGTTGCCTGTGTTCCTCAGACTTTTCTCATTTGCATGATTCTCATTCACTCTGTGGTCCATTTGAATTCCATCCCAGTGTGGCACTTGAAGAATGGTTTGCTTAAATTGCTTGTGGCAAAGAACAAAGCATGCAGGAAAAAATAATTTTTTAGAATGAATTTTCTCCATTCATATTTCTGAGCAATATTTGCTCAAATTCTTAAGGCTATAATCCAAGCCAGAAAATCTGTCTGTGGCTCATGGCCCAAGGATGCTCAACCAGCCACTGAAATGTACTCTTGTGGAGTCTGTTTCCTCTTGCTAGGAATTAATCCCTTTGGAATGTCAGATTGTCACCAAGACTGACAATTATACATGAAAAATTAGGCTTCAGGGAAGTCATAAAAATAAGAGTGAACAAGCTCTTGACTTCTTGCTTCATTTTCCCTACCCAAAATAATAGTATATTTCCTTTAATATCTAAAATTTCTGGACTATAAACTTTTCTTAATTGACTAAGTTTCAAATTTGACTGTAAATTCTGAGGAGCTGACAATATTTAGTGCTTCTTTTACACTTTATCCCTTGCATCTAGAAGAGTTCTACATAGTTCAATGATTATTTGCTCTTTGAACAAATAAATAAATGATAACATCTATTTTGTTGGGAAAATGAAAATATATTAGATGTATATTTATTCAAAACCTAAGTAAGTTATGGGGAGAGAGAAAGAAACATCTAACTTACATGGATAGAAGCAAGATCAAACAATGAATCAGGGAGCTGTTACTTTTAAGAAACTATTGATTAGTTTTGTGGGTTCAATGTTGACCCCCACTTCCCGCAAATACATGTGCTGAAGGCCTAACTACCAATGTCTCAGAATGTAACCGTATTTGTACATAGGGTCATTGCACATGGAATCAGGTAGGATGAGGTTATTCTAGATTAGGGTGGATCCCCAAGTCAATATGACTGCTATTCTTTTAAGAAAGTAAATTTGGCTACTGACTGGCACCAAGGGAGAACCCCATGGCCAGAGACAGCCAGTAGATTGGAGGAAAGGCATGGAATTTATTCTCCCTCGTGGCCCTCAGGGAAAAACAAAAAACAAAAAAAACCCCGACTCTTCCTACATCTTGATGGGAGGAGTCTTAACTCCAGAAACAATGTAACAATAAATTTCTATGGTTTTAGCCACTCAGTTTGTGTATTTGTTATAGCAGTCCTCCTAAACCAGTACAGTCAAGGACAGTGATCTTATTTTTAAATGTTGATAGAAGTGTTTGGAACAAATTCAAAATATCAGACATTTCCCTCTATACTCATGTTTCACGAACTCAGGCATGAATCTCTCTTTTTTTAAAATTCTAATTTGTTATGTATGACACAATTCACCATAGCTGAACTGTGGAACCAACCTAGATGTCCTTCAGTAGATGAATGGATAACAAACATGTAGTATGTATACAAAAAGTGAATCTGCCTTTTCATATGTGCTATTAGAAAAATCTGAGCAGTGGCTGAAATGAGTGTCAATGAAATGCCTGGTGTGTGTGTGTGTGTGTGTGTGTGTGTAAAGTTCATGAAATGCTCCAATTGAGGAAAGGGGTTTCAGCTTGCATGATCAGGTCTACTTAAAGTTTTCACAGGATCAAGCTGTGGATAACAAGAAGTATTTTCCAGTCCCTTATCAACTTCCCTAATCTTAGTAAATGCAATGGGGATTCAGGTATAGTCATTCCTAGGTAACAATAGGGATCTGTGCCTGTTAAAATATAGGGAATTGTTGAGCTGCTCAAATTTTTACCAAGAAGGAAAGACTATGCAGGCTGTTGAGAATACATAATTTCTTATCTGAATTTCTTTCTACGGGGAGGCAATCATGAGCAGCTAGGATGAGTAATTTATTCCTAAGAACTCCCTAGGAGATTTAGGCAAAAATATATCCCAATATCCAAGTAAAAGATAAATGGTGAAACAGTGTGACAATGGCTTCCCTAGTGAATTTCTAGAATAAATTTATTTTCTACAATTTAATGGGTCTTTGATGCCATCCTACAAAATACAGTTAAGAAAATAAAATGTCAAATCTGAAGTGGTTGAGGAGGAATGTTTTTCCATAATTTCTTGAAATAACTATCTTATATCAGTTTTCATTGTCATCCTTGAAAATTGGAAAAGAAGCAATGAACCAAATTTGGGCATTTCAAATTTAGATAGAGTGGAAGATAGAGTGGAAGCTGATTACATGACTTTCTTTTCTTCCAGTACTGTTTCTTTCCCATATCCTACTCTGTCTCTTTTTAAATTTCATATTGGCCATTCATAGCAGCAGGACATTTTTAGAGACATGTTAACCTGCTATGGGGACATCTATAATAGTATTTGGGAATTCTGTGGGAAGGTTTGCTGCAGCCACAATACAACTCCTGTGGGCATCCATACTGAGGCAGCATCTAAGGCCTACCTTCTCTTCAAAGAGAAATGAAACACATGATCTCCAAAAAGAAAGCACTCAGCTGAGCATGGTGGATATCTTTAATCCCAGCAGCTTGGGATGCTTAGGCAGAAGGATTGCAAGTTCAAAGCCAGCTTTAGCAATTTAGAGAGGCCCTAAGCAAGTCAATGAAACCCTGTATCTAAATAAAATATGTACAAATATATGTGTATCTATAAAAAAAGGGGTTGGGGATATGACTCAGTGTTTAAGCCCCTTTGGATTCAATCCCCAGTACCAAAAAATAAGAGTACTCCATTTAGTGAATGTTTTAAAGAATCCTCTTTCTAACAAGTCAGGGAAGAGTTTGTGCTTCCTGGTATGATAGGAAGATACAAAACTTTGTGACCATTTAGTTTAATATACGTTTTGATTGAAACAGATATTATACTACTACCCTAATTTTGTACCTGTGTTGGTAGGGCCATTCTTACATTTTTGATAAGCTCTATGAAAATAGCAAAGATGGAACAAATGCTGTACATGTAGAATCAAGAATAAATATGTACTAATATGTAACAATGAATCTCACCATTATATATAATGATAATGCACCAGATTTAAAAAAAAAAAAAAAAGAATGAACAGACATGTTCAAGGCGAAACCTTAGGGAGGTGCATAATCACTCATGCCAGACCTTGGAGACTGTCCATCCAAATGTGCAGATGCGTTTGTTCTCCATTTACAATCTATGAGCTTTATTTTGTTTTATTAATTTACACAATTCACATTTTCTTGCTTTTTCTCTCAAATAAGGGGAGAGATCAAAATTGAGATAAAACTTAGTTATTCTGAAAGGAAATTAAATATTAATAACCATACATTTTCACATATCGAAATTTATTTTTACCACTCTGTCTAAATAAATTTAAAACACAGTGGTAACCTAACTGAATTTTTTCTTTTACTCCAACTATTCATCCAAATATTTTTCTTCTTGAGTTATGGTTTTATTCTAAATAGCTTTCAATATGCTAAAATAAGTGGACTAATAGATACTGATAGAAAGTTTTAATTTAATATAATTTATTATGCAGTGATGTACTTTAGTTGAAAATTACTAAAATGTGAGCTAATTATGTAGTTTTTCCAAGAGGATTCTATTTCATACAACTTTAAATAAACTACAATGCTGCCTAAATTTAAAACTTTCTCAGATTAAAAACTGCTTAAAATATAATACAACTTCAAAAACTCATTAAAATACAATTAAAAAAACAAATAGCTAAAATTTTACAAATTGCACACTCCTACATACACAGCACCACGTGTAACTCACTGAACAATCACTGCAGATTTTATTCCAAACATTTTGCAAAGAGTGGAGTGTGACTATTATGTGAAACATATGTGTGTGTGTGTATGTAATGCATTCTGCTGTCATATATATATGTATATATATATGACAGCAGAATGCATTACAATTCTTATTACACATATAGAGCACAATTTTTCATATCTCTGGTTGTATACATAGTTATATTCACATCAATTTGTGTCTTCATACTTGTACTTTGGATAATAATGATCATCATATTCCACCATCATTAATAACCCCATGACCCCTCCCTTCTCCTTCAAACTCTCTGCCCTATCTAGAGTTTGTCTATTCCTCCCATGCTCCTGCTCCCTATCCCACTATGAATCAGCCTCCTTATATCAAAGAAAACATATAGCATTTGGTTTTGGGGCATTGGCTAACTTCACTTAGTATTATCTTCTCTAACTCCATCTATTTTCTTGCAAATACCATAATTTTATTCTCTTTTATTGCTGAGTAATATTCCATTGTGTATATATGACACATGTTTTTTTATCCATTCATCTATTGAAGGGTATCTATGCTTGGTTCCACAGTTTAGCTATTGTGAATTGTGTTCTATGAACATTGATGTGGCTGTGTCCCTATAGTATGTGTTTTTAAGTCCTTTGGGTATAGACCGAGGAGAGGGAAATGGTTGTTTCATTACCAATTCTCCAAGAGATCTCCATACTGCTTTCTATATTGGCTGCACCAATTGTAGTCCCATCAGCAGTGAATGAGTGTGCCTTTTCCTCCTCATACTCACCAACACTAATTGTGGTTTGTATGCATAATAGCTGCCATTCTCACTGGATTGAAATGAAATCTTAGAGACCCTGCGTCTAATAGAAGAAAAAGTAGGCCCTAATCTCCATCATGGGGGATTAGGCCCCAACTTCCTTAATAAGACTCCTGTGGTGCAAGAATTAAAATCAAGAATCAATAAATGGGATGGACTCAAACTAAAAAGCTTCTTCTCAGCAAAAGAAACAATGTGTGAGGTGAATAGAGAGCCTGCATCTTGGGAGCAAATCTTTACCCCTCACACATCAAATAGAGCAATAATCACTAGGGTATATAAAGAACTTCAAAAGCTAAACACCAAAAACCAAATAACACAATCAATAAATGGGTCAAGGACCTGAACAGATGCTTCTCAGAAGATGAGGTACAATCAATCAACAAATACATGAAAAAATGTTCATCATCCCTAGCAATTAGAGAAATGCAAATCAAAACTACTCAATGTGAAGCTTTTTTTTAAAAAAATTGTGCTGGTATTACTTAAAATCATTCATTACTAAACCATCTTTGGTGCAAGATTAGGATGCATGGATTATTGGTGAATTTATGTTAATGCAATGGCAATGACTATGTGGTGAACAATGGAAATGCTTTTCTGTATAATTTTTACCCATGGCTACCATTAGAGAACATCATGTTATATGTTCTATCAAAAAGATATCTAGCTTTTAACATAAGAGACAAATTTAAATTGAATGTAATTTCAGTTTAAAGAACAAGTCATCTAAAAGGGCATAATTATCCCTTTATTAGCATAATGAATTTCACTTTAATGTATTTGATATAAATTACAAAAAAGTATATGAGGTTATACTTTGATTTTGAAACACATAAATGCTAAATTTAAACAACAAAGTGCCATTCACCATATTAAATATTTAAAAAACTAAGAGCAGAGAAGGTTGGAACAAAAGTGATATGGGTGCAAACAATGAGCTCAGAGAGACATAGATCAGTTTTTTTTTTTCTTGGAAGTTATCCTAAAAAAACTTAGCATTAAGAGGAATTAGAACAATAGAAGAAAACTATTCCCCAAAATGTTCCTGACAAATAATAATTCAATATCTGGCAAATAGGGTAGTAGTTAATAAAAATCAACCACTCTACTAATTTTTTAAAAAAACACGGTCATTAAAAGGAAAATTATAAAAACATTTTAACAAGATGAGTATAGTGTTAAAAAGTAAAAACCAGAATTACTCGTAAAAATTTTAAAACTTCACTAGAGGATGTGCATGTTTTTGATGGTAATTATAATAGTGTTTGAGGTAGTGAGATTACAGGTAAAGTTTCTCTATTTTTCTTATTTTTGTTTTATTAGATTAATGCAAAATGGACTTAATCAGAGCTATTATGCTATTTGAAATTCCAAACCCTGTTGGGAGTTATTATTTTCTTTGGAATAGGCAGTTACACCCAAGACACTTGGAAAATAAGGACAGAGGACAAGTGAGAATCTTCTTTCAAAAGATCACACTCTCTCTGTCCAGTGCTGTGTATTATTCAGAATAGTTCAGGCTAAGCTGAGCTAATATATATGCTTAACCTTACAGAGGTGGAGCCCATCAAAAGTTGATTTCTCAACTCCATGATGTTTTGTGAGGTTGGCTTTTGTTTCCAAGTAATTTCCATCTGCACTAGCATCTCAGCATAGGTGGAATTGAATGCAAAACCATGCCATCCAATCTCATGCTGAATTAAAAACCCAAACTTTGCTATGGAGTTTGATACTATATTAAATTTTTCATGTTCCTGAATTATCGTACCGTATCATTATCCTCCCCCTTCTAAAACTTCATAACCTATCTGCACTCTGAACTGATGAGCTCATCTTCCATGCTACTGAGAAAAGGGAACAATTGGAAAAGAACCTCCACAAGTTGGGACTACCTGTCCAGTCCAAACCCTCCACCTGTGCACAAGATCCCACCCTGCCCTGCCCCATTTGCTTGGCTCTTCACCTTCTCTCACATCCCAGTCTCAATTTACTTACAAATGCTGACAGTTCTGTCTTCCAAATAAACTTCTTCCATTTCCACTGCCTCTACCCTGATCTAAGCCACTGACATCTCTCCGCTGAACAATCACATTAACAGGATAACTGCTCTTTCTACCTCTGACCCAGAACTCTTTGTCTATTTGCAGCACAATTGGTAAGTAATATGGTTCAGATACAGGTCACATCATATAATTCCCCTTTACAAATCCTCCCAATAGCTTCTCACCCATTCAAAATCAAAGCCATAATTCAACAATGACTTAGCAAGGCTACTAAATATATGCCTCCCTACTTTCCCTTGTGATTTCACCTTCATTGACACCAATCCTTGTGTGTTACTCCTCATCCATAGTGGCTTCCTTGCTTATCCTGAATCACTCCAGGAAGGCATATCTTGTCCTCCTGCCCTCCACTCACATAGCAACAGGACTGAACTCACATGGACACTTCTCCATCAGTTTCTGTAGTCTGGTCTCCTTGGTGGATGTCCCCTGTCCCAAGCCAGGCTTTTATCCCCATTCCCCTTACCTGTTTTCTCCATAAGACCTGTCTATCTTTCATATCCACCTCTTTCCTTTAGAGGATTAATATATACATCTATATTTTACATGTATATACACATATAAATGTACATAAATATGTATGTATAAATGTATGTATGTATATAAATGCATTCGCTTATACACATATAAATGTATAGTGGCTATCTAGAATTTCACTGATGACTTTATATTAACTGGGGAAATAAGCATTGCATCTGTGAATACAAGGTCAGAAGGTGTTCACTCATTGCTGGAAATGAATGAACACTGCTTTCCTACTTTCTAGGAGAAGTATCTTAGATTGTATGGACTCTTGGATATTTGCTTTCTCTCTTAGGCAAATAGAGAAGAGACTAAAATTACAATTTGTGTTTTCATTGTTTTTGACAATTGAGTACAAATGCATATAAAATAGCTATTATAAGACATGGTAGAGATGGGACTAACAGTAATTGTGTCATTAGTTGTTAGTGATTATTTCTGGAATTGTATAGGCTGATGATCAAGTAGGTGATAAATTCAGGCCATATTTCAACCTTCATTGGGTCCCTGTATTATTTCCATGGGGTTATTTGGTAATGATTATGATGGATAAACCTAAAATTGGTAGGAAATTGAAATTTAGCATAGTTTTAACTTTACTTTTACTGTGCCTTTGTTGAAATGCATGGTTTCAGTTGGTTTGATGTCTATTGAAAGCACAAGGAGAAACAAATATGGTTTTTATAAGACCAATTCAACGGAAACAACTGCTTTTCAAGCCTAATTAAAATAGAATTTCATGTGGACAAGTCAGAACTTTCAGAGTGCTGATTGTTCCCTTTGTTTGAATTTTCTGTGAAGAGGAAGCCAAGTTTAAGGTGGCAAAGTCTTTAATTAAGAGAAGGAATAGTTGTTTGGCAATCTTAAGAGTTTTTGTAAACCTGAATCCAAAAAGAATGATAAAAATCCTGGTAGGATTTGGTGGTTCTAGATAAGTGACTTTATTTTCAGAAAATAACAGCACTATAGTATCAAGCACAAAAGATTTAATCAGTAATTTTATTTCACATCATTGGTAATTGGAGTAAGTTCTAAACTTCTTTGAAATAAGACTTATAATGGTGGAAGGATGTTAGTAGGCTTTTAAGTTTCTCTTTCCATAAAGATGGCTAATAAGGAGTATAAAATGTTCACCACTAAATAGTTAAAAATAAGATTTTTCTTCCATAAAAATCTGACCATTGGTTTGTTGAATGATATAACTATGCACATTTACACATGTAAAAAAATGTCTATTTGAAATATTACCTTTAAAATGTCCATCGTGAGGGTTTGGGAAGTGAAACACACACACACACACACACACACACACACACACACACACACGAGATTGTTGATGGGCTACATTTAAGAGAAAACATTCTTGCTAATGAAAAATGTTTTAAAGAGTAAGTCATTGGTCTTATCTCTGAGAAGATCAATTCCATTGAACCTAATTACTCAATATACTTTGGAATTGGAACCACCTTCCTACTATAACCATCTAGATAACCAATACAACATCCTGCCAGAATTGATTGTTGGAAGAAATAATTTGAACCAGAAACACTTAAGTAAGGAAAATGCACACCAATCTGGCCTCCTTTGTGAATAGCTTAAAACAACAGATTCTTGGCAGAATTGCCTACCTCCATTGCTCTTTACAGTAAGGATCAGTATCAGCCAATCTTTCTTAATTTCTCCAAGATACTCAAAGGGTGGAAACATTATGAAGATAGGTCAACACCCTCATTGTCTCCAAATTTCTGGTTGCTAATATTTTGTGAAATGTCTGCTTTTAATTATCCACATTTGTATTGCCAAGTTAGCAGGTAAAATTACTTAACTCCCTAAGAATCACATGCAGACTCAAATCATTAAAAACTTTTCCTTTGGGAAAACATATATCATATTAAGGGACTTCTCTCAGCTGCCCCCATCCTAAAAACAGAATTGCTCACCATCATCCTTGTAAGCAGTTGAAAGGCTATGACATTGAAACCATAAATAACACTGTAATTCTGCTCAGAGAAGTTGCAGGAAAAGCTGGACTACTACATGGAGATGTCCCCTGCAGAATCCTCTTACCTCAATGAACTGCTTTATCCATGAACAGCACCAGGCTAAAAGGGACTGTGAAGCCTAATCTCAAAAGAAATGTCTACTGGGTAATGATGCAGGCATCTGTGATTGACAAGTGCTGAGACTGTGCCGGAAATACTACCTTTAAAAAAGACCTTCTGTAATGGAGGGAGGTCTGCTACCTGCCTTCGCCTTACCTTAGTATAAAGTCTAGCATCAAGGGAGAGAGCCTCAAAGACAACGGGGGATGACAGCTCAAAAGACCTGAATGAGTAGCAAAGGTGAGAACAAGGCTATCTATCATTCCCAGGCTCTTCCTGTGATTACAGGTTGAACATTCCTTGTCTGAAATGCTTAATGTTGGAAGTGATTCAGACTTCAGAATTGGGAATATCTGTACATGTATAATAAGATGTGTTGGAGACAGGACCCAAGTCTAAATACAAAATTCATTTATGTTTCATGTATACCTTGTACATACAGTCTGAAGGTAATTTTAATTTTAATATTTTTTGGTGTGTTTGCATTTTGGGCTATGAATCATTGCTTGAGGTCGGGTGTGGGGTTTTTCATGTACAACATCAAGTGGATTGTCAAAAAGTTTTGGATTTTGGAGCATTTCAGATTTTACGTATGTATATTAGTGCTTAACCTATACTGTACTTCAGATTCTCTGAAAATTACATATTCATTCAAGCTAAGGATAAAGCCTTCATTTATATTAAGGCTGTATCTGGGAAAGGTTGATCAAATTACTAGTTGTATAAGCTTTATTTGAACTTACATAACCAGATTGCTTGCTTCCTAACATCTACTCAAGAGTCACAGAATTATGAAAGAAGAAGTTTTAAATAGAAGAAGGAAAGAGAAAGAGTCATTTTTAACCAGAAAAAAAGTTTGCAAAAAACAACTTTCATGCCTATTTTGAAGCCTGTAAGTTAGAGGGGAAAAAGCAGAATGTTTGGATCCAGTAGGCTTGAGAACAAAAGTCCAGGGAGGGAGGGGTGAATGTCATGGGTGTCTCTTGGTGCTAGTAGGCTAGCCATGGCTAATGACTTCTGTTCTGCCCTCATTTATATCTTGGTGTTTATGTTATGAGAAAAAAATGTGCCCAAGAGTACAGTTTATTAATGAAATAGTTATTTTTCTTGGAATAGGATTTAGTAAAAATTCATGGTATTTTATATTTGCCCATGCCTATTTGGAATCTGGCATCATTTATTCTGTTTCATAGGCTTTCTAAAATTACCCCCACCCCCAAATTCTTCCTCTCTCTCTCACACACATACTCTTTCCCAGTTGATCCAATTAAGGATATAGAAAAGAAATCATTGCCATTATTTATTTCTAAAATTCAGATACATGTATGCTTTGGAGGGTATGCTGTGGAGGTAAAAAGATAATATCTGGACCCTGTGCTTTCCGTAATGTACCAGCTCTTATTAATTTTGACTGAATTTCCATTCTTTAAAATTGATAAATAATACAAAACTAAAAGAGCTATGAATATATTTTAGGTGTTTTGTAAAATTCAAACTCTTCCTGGATAGTTTCTACTTCTTTTAAAGCCCTACCATTTACATCCCTAGACCTTCAGTGAATAAATTTCTTCTATGTTAAAAACATCTGGAGCAAAGTTTTTAATGTTCTTTGGATAACATTGCTTTGGAACTAAATCTGCTGTCAACTAGCTATGTAACTTTAACACATCTCTTCACTTCTCTAAATCTAATTCTTCATCTAGAAATTAAGGAGATTAAAGTAATGCACCCCCAGCTCCTCAGTGCAGACACAATTGTAATTTTATATGACTATTTTATATCATCAGTTTTGACTGAATGCGTTGGAGGTCTCAGAGCCACATTTCATGGCTGGGTTTGACAGGAACTTTGCTAACAGATGTGGGGAGGGACAGCCTGTGGAATTCCTTGAGGTAATGTTATGTTATACCAAAAATATCTAGTAGGGTTTTATAGAAATGCCAGATATTTGAGTAGAGGCTTTGGAATTCTTGCAGAAATGTTTTACATAGGAGCTGTCATTTTTAATGTGAAAATTTTATTGTGATTTTACCATGGAATATTTTATCCTCTCAACTGTATTTTTAGAAACAAACTTGAGATAAAATCTTCCATAAGATAAAGAATCCTCATTATCAAGGGTGGAAATTTCCTTACTTTCAACAGAGTATTACTATTCTAAAGTTTAAATATATATGTAAGATTAATGAAATACTTTCCATTTTGAAGTAGGTAATTTATAAAAGGTGATTCACTATTGACTATTTCACCATTCACAATGCTTAAGGTGGGTCATACTGTCTTACAGTTTTGGCAGTATGCACTACTGCATCAGGTTGCTCTTATCATTTTTAAATTTATGGTAAATACATTAATCAATTAGAAAACAGATTTCCAGGTTTGTTTTGCAGAGAGACACGAATACTTAATTGAAGTGACATTAAGACTTAGTGGCGTAACAGAAAGGGTAGCTGTCCCTTTGGTTCATATGAATACTCTATACAAACTGATGATGTCCCAGCCAAAGGTTCTCATCTAGCACCAATGGGCCAGTTAGCAGTGCACAGTGCAGCTGAACTCCAGGTTCAGATAGGATCTGGATGGCAGAGAGAAGAACACCTTAATGTCTCCTCAGAATGTGTCATGGTAACCTTGAGATAAAAACAAATCAAAATAAGACAAAGCAAACAAATGTAAAACAGTTTTACTTTCCAATTCCTAGTACTTTCTAAACAAATGAAATCTTGATGAGTCTGTTAATTGTAGACATCAACTTAGAGTCTTGGGGTGCTGAGTGTTTGGTTAATCATTTTTATTGGCTGTGTCTGGGAGAGTGTTTTTGGATGAGATTGACAGTTGAATTGGTAGACAAAATAGAGCAGAAGGCCCTCCCCAGTATGTGTTAGACTCATCTCAAGAGTGGATGATCTGAATAGAATAAAAGGCTAGATAAGAAAGAATTTTTCCTCTCTGTCTTTGAATTGAGATAGTCTTCTGCCTTTGGAGTTAGACTTGACCTTGGACTTGAACTGAAACTCTTATCATAATTTCTTCTGCTTCTTAAACCTTCAAGCTTGAACCAGAACTATAATATAGGCTCTTCTGGGTCTCCAGCTTACTAGTTCTTGGAATTCTAAACTTCTATTCTCATGCAAGCCAATTTTGCATGGTAAATAAATATGTGTCTGTATGTCTGTCTCTCTATCTGTCCATCCATCTATCTCTCCTATTGCTTCTGTTACTCCAGAGAACACTAATATACTCACCTGTAAGTGGTTGACTTACTAACAGAAATATACTTATCCCTGCCATTTGCATTGGTGATGCCTGAAGGTGTTGCTTAGGTATATGAAATATTACTTATATTTCACCATGAAAAGATTAGTTTGAAACTTTAGTGACTTTACCGATCTCCTATTGCAGTTTTCCTTACCTCTTGTCCCATTAAATATCTCTTCTGGATTTCTGTCATTTAATGGTAAACTGGGATTTCTGAAATCCAGATTATTTTCTAAACTCTTACAAGTATATAACTTTTCTTCTCTAAAATATTCATTGAGTCTTTATTTCTTAAGTATATTACTGTAGGTGAAGGAAGTGAAAGAAGAGGTGAGAACCACAGCAAACCATAAAAGAGACCATATAGAGCTCTGTCATACTTCCAAAAGCATTATACAGATTTAATGCAATTCAAATCAAAATAAAATGACATTCCTCATAGAAATAGAAAAAATAGTCATGAAATTCATCTGAATCTTTGAATCTTTGTTGAGTTTGTTCTATATAACCTAATTTCAATCTTAAGGTATTGAAAAAGCCTACTGTTCTAGGCTTTGATTAAAACATCGGTTCTAAACAACAACAATAATAACAAAACAAAATGGATAAAAAGATTGAGGGTAGGATAAGAGAATTGGAATCTATTCAAAGTTTCAAATGGTAATTCTGTAATGAATAAATAAAAGGATGATAAGAAAAAAGTTTAAAAAGTTATGGATTAAAATGAAAAGTTATAACATACATATAATTGTAGTCACCAAAAGAAAAGAGAATGACACCAAAATTACATTACAAGAAATATGGCATAGAATTTTTCAAAACAAATTTTAGACTTTGAGCTGCAGATTCAAAAACTTTTCCAAACCACAAACCAGTTTATACAAAAAAACAAACCTCATACTCATCTATATCAGACTAAAATTACTGAATACCAAGACAAACAGAAAATCTTAAAAACAGACCGGTTTAAAGAATAAATTACTTCCAAAGGGAAAAAATAAGGCAGATATTCATCTTTTCAATAGAAATGAGAGACATAAAAGACTGAAATACAATTTTTTAAGAATTAAAAAAATGCCAAACTAGATACTATACTTTATAAGACATATTCTTTTAAATTAAGAATGAAGTAGAGAGATTTTCAGATAAACAATAAGAAATTTCAGCTCTACATCTATAATAAATAATTATAAAGAGGGAATCTTTAAGCATAATTAAAATTATACCAGAAAGAAGCATAGTAGATCAACAAGGAATGAAGAGAATGGGTAATGGAAATAAGTGGCCAAGTCTAAATGGAAATAGATTGCTTAAAGTGGTAACCAACTAATCATCTCAACAATAATAATATTTGTATGTTTTAAAGTATATGCAGAGTTAAAAGTCATTAGAATAGTGAAAAAGTTGAGTACAATAATAGCATTACAAATGCCAAAGGCTCTTGCATTGCCTTGAAATTGGTAAAGTTCTGAATTTCATGTCAACTCTAGTAAGCCAAGGATATTGAAAAAAATGCTAGGTATCAAGTAAAGCAAGGATGCATACTAAATAGCTCCTGTAGCAGTTAAAAGGCTAGTGATATAACCCCCAAACAACAGGACAATCTGATTTTGAAAATGGTTAAAGGACTTAAATAGAAATTTCTCTTAAAAAGTTATACAGATTGTCAATGTCACATGCAAAGATGCTCAACGTCATTAATCATTAGGGAAATGTAAACAAAGACTACAAGATATACTACTTCACTGTGATGAGATGGCTATAACCAAAAGAGAAAACAAAAATAAAAACAAAATTATTGATGAGGATGTGGAAAAATTGAAACTCTTGAGTGTTGTTAGTAAAAATGAAAAAATGGTAAGCCATTGTGGAAAATAGCATCATGGTTCTTCAAAAAAAAAAAATTAAACAGAATTAGTATGTAATCCAGCAGTTCTACTTTGGGGTATATACTGAAGAGAGGTGAAAGTAAGAACTTGAATGGATATTTATACATCCTTGTTCATTAACAACAGAAAGAAGAAAGCATCTCAAGTGGGTATTAATGAAGAGAAAAACAAAACGGTATATATAGATACCAATGAGACACTATTTAACATTAAAAAGAAATTTTGATGACTGAATCCTGCAAGCAGTATGCTAAGTGAAACTGCAGCCATTAACGAACAGAGACTACATTATCCCCTTATAGGAAATACCCAGAGCAGTTGCCAGTACAGGTGAAAATGGGTGTCACTGTGTTAATGGGCATGGAGTTTCAGTTTGGGGAGATGAAAGAAAGTTCGGGAAATGAATGCTAGTGCTGACTGCAAAACAATGTGAATATACTTATACTGAGCTATATACTAAAAATGGTTAAAATGGCAAATTTTCTGCTTATACCTTGAAACAATTTTTAAAAGAACCTTAACAACAACAAAATATAATAATAGAATGTATTACTAACAAACTAAAAAATGAAAAGAAGAGGAAAAATTAAAATAATTTTTAAAATATGTCAAGAGGTGAGAAGACACAAAGAACTGATGAAATAAGTTATAAAATAGTGAAGTGTTTCCAATAAATCCAAATTCATTAGCCAATATTCATTGTAAAGATTAGATTAAAGATTAAAATAGCTATACTACTTCTTCCATGAGATGTGTCTTTAATGTAAGGACACAGTAGTTGAAATTAAAAGCAAGAAAAACAGTAACCAACATAGAGATGTGTAACTACAACATTATCAGTCAAATATTTAAGGGAGTAGTTACCAGTAAATTTATTCAGTAGAAAGATATGCAAGGCCTAAATTTGTATACAACTTATCCTATGTGCTCAAAACTGATAAAAAAAAAAAGGGACAAAAGATTCATGATAGTAATTTGAGACTTAAATATGCCCAATTCAGTAAATGATGGATGACACAGACAAAAATTAAGTATTGTTTAGGTCTAAGAATTTAAAACTATTTAATTAAACAATTTGGCAAGATATATGGCATATATAATATGTATCTATATATACAGAAAATATACACATATGATGTGTGTGTATAAAACTGCACTCAACAACTGCAAAATGAATTTTTTTCAAGTGTGCATGTTCATGGAACATTTGCCCAAATAGGTTGACAAATGCTGAGACATAAAGCAAGTCTCAAGAAACTTCAGAAGATTTGGAAATGAAATCAAGAGAAAATATATATGGGAAAAAAAACCTGTGGTTTAGCTGGAAATAAAAAACAATATCAAAAGCAGAAAGATAACTAATAAAATCGCTGAACTTTGAAGATTAAGCAATAATCTTCTAAGTAAGTATTTGTAAATAATCCATATGCCAAAGAAGAAATTATATAATTAGAAAATATTTTGAACTAAAACATAATGACAACATATTGGCATACAGAAATCTCTTAAATGTTGTTGTGGCCATGCACAGAGGAAGGCAGGCATAGCTATCAGTGGTATCATTCAGAAGCAAAGAAAATTCGGAAAAATCAATAAACTAAACTTCCATGTGAAAAAGTTGTAAAAAGAGCTAACTAAAATATAAGTAAAGAAATAATAAAAAGTAAAAATAAGAATCAATGAAACATAAAATAACAGTTTAGGAAAATAAAGCCACAATTTGCTTGTTTGAAAATAGTATTAAAATTGTAGACTTTTAGCAAACTTACTCCTGTTATTTTTTTTTTTTTAAGAAAGAGAGGGTGCAGCTTATTGAAGAAAGTAAAATAAGCTGTCTATACATACCTGAGAGACACAGGAAGTAAATCGAGATAGCAAAAACATTAAGTGACCTCTGTCGTTTAACCTACTAAGCTGACATAAGATGAAAGATTAAATGTAAATTTCCTTATTATCTGTATCTATATTCTTTATTCTCCATCTTTTAAAACACCAAATCCAGGATTGGGATTGTAGCTCAGTGGCAGAGCACTTGCCTAGCACGTGTGAGGCACTGGGTTCCATTCTCAGCACCACATATAAGTAAAAAACAAAATAAAGGTCCATTGACAATAAAATTTAAAAAAAAAAAAAAAACACCAGATCCACAAATTAAAGTCTCCACTAAGAAAATTCCCAAACCCAAAGGACTGCATTTGTGATTTTTTTCCCAAAAGTGTTGGTGACAGATATTACAATTACCACACAAACTCTTTTAAGAATGGAAGTGGAAGGTATACTTTCCACACTTATCGAGTGATTTAATTTTATCTTCTCTTCCTTTTCTTTTTTCCCATCCTTCCTTCTTCCTTTCCTTCTTTCCTACATCCCTCCCTCCCTCCCTCCCTTCCTTACTTCTTTCCTTCCATTTTCCCTCTTATTTCCCTCCCTCCCTCCCTCTCTCTTCTCTCTCTCTTTGAAAAGGAGTCTTGCTCTGTTACTCTAACTGTCCTTGAACTCCTGGGCTCAAGTCATCCTCCTGACTCAATCTCCTGCACTGCTAGAACTACAGACACCCAAGTGCACGGCTTTTTCCAAACCTTTTTAATGTATAAGCATAAGTTCATGCCAAAATCATGGACACAGTTTTTTTTTTTTTTTCCCAAGGGCATAGGAACAAAAATATAAAACAAAATATCAGCAGAATTAATCTAATAATGCATAAAGCAGAATTTGTTCTATTATTATAATATTTGTAAATTGATCAATGTGATTCACATTAATTAAATAAAGGGGAAAACATGATTATCTGTTTAGATAGTATCAATATTGATTTTTCTGAGAAACCTCACAGCAAACTGATGATAGAGGGAGATTTCATAAACTAATAAAGTTGTGTCCATTGATTATTGTGTTCTAACAAATCATCTCAAAACTCATGTTCTAAATATATATATTTAGATATATATTTATATATATCTAAATATATATATATATATATATATTTACATTTTTTCTCTTTATTCTGTTGGCTGGCTGATTTTGGATGGGTTTGTTAATTAATGAATACAAAATGAAATACACAAATAATATTCTTTAAAGTAGCATCAATCATCTCAAATACCTAGGAATAAATCAAATGAAAGATGTGCCAAATCTCCACACAGAAAATGACTCTGTGAGTAATAAAATGTCCCCAAACCATTAAGAAATTAAATTATCTCACAAACATTATTGAATGAATGAAAACTAAGTAAACAAATTAAACAATGTACCATATGTATGGACTAGAGATCATATCACTTAAAGGTATAAATAATATTCACCCAAATAATACATGCACAATTATTTTCATCAAATTCCCTCCAGAGGTGTGTACGTGTGTGAGTATGTGTATAGATCAAAACTGTCTCTGGTAAGCAGAAAGTCAAAGAATGAAGAATAGTAAACAATCTTTAAGAATGCATTCGGAGAACTTACACTATCAAGTTTTATTATAAAGATATAGTAAAACTATGTGGCATTGACAGAATTAGACAAATAATACAGTGAAACATCAGTTAAAATCCAAAATGGCACAAGCATATCAATAATCACACCATTTCTCAAAAAAGTACTAAAACAATTTAATGGTGAAAGGTTCACATTTCCTGTTATGATACTGGATAAGCTGAGTATCTGTATGGAAAAAAAATAATCTTCAAATTTTCATTCAGTGAGGCTGGGTCAATTAGATATTCGAAGGGAAGAAAAATTGAGCTAAACTTTTTCTCACACCATATATAGGAGTTCATTATGGATGAATTGAAGATTACATGTGGACTGAAGATCTCAATGTGTAAGGTAAAATAATAAAGATTTCCTTTCACAACTGGAGACTTGTTTCATAGTAAGAACATGGATGTGTTGCTTTATAAATTGATAGTAATAAGTCAGGCATGATAGATTATATACTTGATGATTCCATTTATATAAAATCCCTTCCTCCTGCCAAAAGTAAAACTAATCAATGAGGCTGAATGTCACAACAATGGTTACCTCGGGTGACTAATCATGCACCTTCTTTCTTATACACATATATTAGTTATGTTTATAATATCATTTATAGTAGTATCAAAAAATCCAATACCTATGAATAAGTAAAATGGTAGATGTGAAAAACTTCTCTTCAGAGACTTATGACATAAAAATTATTGAAATAAATGAAAAAAGGACAAATAAATGAATGACATGCCATTGTCATAAGATGAAAGACTCATTGTAAATACCATGTCTACCTCCTCAAAATAATAAATGTGGAGTAACCATAGTAAAGAGAAATTTCATTATTAAACTTATGCCTGCTATATTTCAATAAAAAGTAGTACAGAAGATAAAATAAGACATAAAATTAATTGAAATCATTTTAAAAAGAAAACTAAATACCAGTTCCAGCATATTACTATTCTTTCACGTTTTAGAAGATGAGGATGTATGACTATCTAGCCATGGTGCTAATATATTCCATTACTTGTGTCAAATTTCTCACCTTCTCAAGTTGCATGAACACAGACGTTTTGGACCTTTATGCCTATTACATTCTGGGAAATGGCCTTACCATTCCTCAGTAATATTTTACAAGTGAACTCAGTGTGGGATGGATCACTGACCTGACGTATATTTGTTTGGTAGTAGAACTGCTTAGAGTCTTCTGAATGACTATGGCTCACAATGCTCTGCATCAGTGAGAAGTGTTCTGAGATCCATCAGAACATACTTCACTATCCCATGAAACACAACATAAAGGAAACTTAGAATGACATTATCAAGTTATTCTGCTGTTTCTCCTACAATTAAAATCCATGACCTATATTTAGAGGACTTATGAAGGTAAATCTTCTTAAGGAAGTCAAAAGATATTATGACTTATATAATAATTTAATATTTTGCCATACTTATGGTAAATATTTTATGGAGTTATTGAACAGAAAATATGTGAATATTTACAGATAAATTAATCCAGTTTCTACTTCATAAATGGTTCCTCTGACATGCAGGTTTTTAAATGCTGTTTAAACACCTTTAGAAACAGGAAGCTTATTATTTTATGAATCAGTTTATTAAATTTTATTACATTACAAGAAGACTCTTATGTGGATATAAAAATATGGTTTTTGATAGTTTATGTCTATTGATCTTCCTTATGTGACTAAAAAGAATAAAATTAGAATTTTAGGAAAAGTTATACATATTTTTAGTTGTTTACAGTGTCTTGATCCTTTAAATAAAATCAGATTAAAAAACATGTAGTGTAATCTTAACTACACACACACCTATATGTATATGTAGATACATATGCAAAATTTCTGAAGCAAAAAGTCAATATTTTGGTTTTTCATAAATAAATTGTTAAGCAAGACTTTCTTTATGCTTGTATTTGTCATCCAAAAATATATCATCATCAACTCAGTTACTAATGTTAGAAATTCTTGAATTCTTTTCCTCTAACTTTCCATATCAAATGTATCATCAAATTCTGTAGGCTATTTCTAATCGGTTTGCCTGACTTTACTTTGGATCCCCACATGCCATTATTCACTAAGAATTAGTAGTTTTTTTTAAATTATAAGATCATGACATTTTGCACCCTCTAAGAAAGCCCATCATCAGTTGCTATTAGGGCCATTATGTAATTCCTTTCTTAAGAGTTGCATGAACATATTGATTTTCTAATGAACAGAACATGACAGTAGTAATGGGACATCACTTCTGAGCTTGGGTTGCCAAAGACTGTGACTTCAATTTTATTTCCTCTCTCTCTTTCTTCTCCATGTGTTCTCTGATGAAGCAATCTGCCATGCTGTGAATCGCTATATGCAGAGGTCCAGGCAGCAGAAAACTGAGTATGACCTTCAGCCAACACTCAGTGTCACAGTCCACAAGGAACTGAACCATGCTAACAAAAGTAAGTGAGCTTGGAAATGGACCTCACTCCAGTCCAGTCGTGAGATAGCTACACCCTTAGTGAATGCCTTGATTACAGCATTGTGAAAAACCTCAGTGTCCTCAGTTGACTTCAACTGCATTCCTGAATGACAGAAATTGTGAGGTGATAAATGTTGTTAAATATCTACATTTTGGACTCATTTTTTTAAACAGAAGTAGAAAGTTAATACATACTGCTTTGCTTAAAACCCTCCAATCACATTCAGGACAAAGCAGCAGCTCATGAAGTCAACAACCTATTACTATATTACTTCTGATCTGTTCTCCCTCATGATTCTTTTTATCAGACTAGACTTTCAGTTTGGGAACAAGTGAAGCTCTTGTCCATGTGAGTTTTAGTTCATGGTATGAACTCTCTGGTGGAATGCTTTTTTTAAAAATTCTAATTTGTTACATATGACAGCAGAATGCATTACAATTCATGTTATACATATAGAACACAATTTTTCATATCTCTGGTTGTACAAAAAGTAGAGTCACAACATTCATGTCTTTATAAATGTACTTAGGGTAATGATGTCCATCTCATTCCACCATCTTTCCTACTTCCATGCCCCCTCCCTTCCCCTCCCTTCCCTTTGCTCTACCTAGAGTTTGTCTAATTCTCCCATGCTCTCCCCCAACTCCGTTATGAATCAGCATCTTTATATCAGAGAAAACATTCGGCATTTGTTTTTTTGGGATTGGTTTACTTCACTTAGCATTATATTCTCCAACTCCATCCATTTACCTGCAAATGACATGATATTATTCTCTTTTAATGCTGAATAGTATTTCATTTCGTATATGTACCACATTTTCTTTACCCATTCATCAATTGATGGGTATTTAGTTTGGTTCCACAGTTGAGCTATTGTGAATTGTACTGCTATAAGCAATGATGTGGCTGTGTCCCTGTAGTATGCTGTTTTTAAGTCCTTTGGGTATAGACCGAGGGATAGCTGGGTCAAATGGTTGTTCCATTCCAAGTTTCTAAGGAATCTCCATACTGCTTTCCACATTGACTGCACCAATTTGCAGTCCCACCAGCAGTATATGAATGTGCCTTTTCCTCCACATCTGCACCAACACTTATTGTTGTTTTTATTCTTAGTAGCTGCCATTCTGACTGGAATCAAAGGCATTTCTGTATATCAGTTACAAATCCGCTAAAGGAAAATGAGAAGATTTACAATAGACTAAAAAAAAAAAAAAACTTAACAAAAGAGGTGAAAAACCTCTACAATGAAAACTACAGAGTTCTAAAGAAAGAAAGAAAACTGTAGAAGATGGAAAGATCTATCTTGTTCTTGGATAGTTAGAATTAAGATTGTCAAAATGATCATACTACCAAGTGCACTATACAGATTTAATGCAATTTCAATAAAAATCCCAATGACATTCCTCATAGAAATAGAAAAAGAAGTGATGAAATTCATCTGGAAAAATAAGAGACCCAGAATAGCTAAAGCAATCCTTAGCAAGAAGAGTAAAGCAGGTGGCATCACTTAAACTATACTACAGAACAATAGTAACAAAAACAGCATGGTATTGGCACCAAAATAAAATTGTAGACAAATGGTATAGAATAGAGGACACAGAGACTAACCTACATAAATACAGTTATCTTATATTAGACAAAGGCACCAAAAACATACATTGGAGAAAAGATAGCCTCTTCAACAAATGGTTCTGGGAGAACTGAAAGTCCATGTGCAACAAAATAAAATTAAACCCCTATCTCTTACCATGCACGAAACTCAACTCATGGTGGATCAAGGATCTAGGAATTAAACCAGAGACTCTGTGTCTAATGGAAGAAAAATTAGGCCCTAATCTCCATCATGTTGGATTAGACCCTGACTTCCTTAATAAGACTCTTATAGCTCAAGAGTTAAAAATCAAGAATCATTAAATGGAATTATTCAGACTGAAAAGTTTCTTCTCAGCAAAAGGAATAATCTGTGAGGTGAATAGAGAGCCTACATTTTGGTGACATGCTTTTGTTCCCTCTCTTCTCAGAGCTGACCTCTTGAAGACTTTGGTCTTTCTGGATCTTCTATATCATAAATCTCCCTTCAGCTACATCAGGAACTTTAACCTTATCTTATGTCCAGAACACTTTTATAACTTCACATAATTTCCATTGTTAGACTATTTTCTTTCCCTTTCTTTCCTTTTTTCTTAGCATGCCCCCCTTACAGCACAGTTCCTGGTGCTGGCCAGGTCTCCAGCCAAGGTCTGGAGCACCGGGATCCAGCACATTCCCACGTGTTATGCTACCATCAACATTGGACTGTACTGCTTACAACCTCTTATAAGTAAACACACTTGTCATCACATTTTCTTTGCAGTTTTAGAGGATGGAATTTGAACAGAAAAAAGACTTCAGCTACTATTTAGAATAAAGAGCAATAAAGAGGTACAACAAAGAAAAGTCAATATTGATGTCAGATGCTAACACTTGGTTTCCTGTGAACAGAAACTTAGTTTGTTCACATTTTTAAATGTTGTTTCAGTATAACTTTTATTTTTTTCTAGACTTCATTGTGAAGAATCAAAAAAAATGAATAAATAAAAATTAAAATAACATTAATTCCTCTCTAATCATCCTTTATATCCAGCTTAAATGACACTGGAATCCATTTAAAATGTATCAGTATGAATGTTCAAAATTTTTTCTTCATAGTCATATATTAAGAACAGAATCATGTGAGATGAGTAATTATTGAGATAAAATACCAGGAAGTGGTCATGTTTTAGGATTGCATCACCATGTTTTCTTTAACAGTTGTGAAGAATCCAAAGACCAAGAACATTTCATATCAAAATCATTAAAAATCAAGAGCCTACGTGGTAGGTTATAGTATAAGAACATACAGAAATTCTTTAAAGTCAAAGGATGTGTAGGTCTCTTTTCCAATGAAAACAAATAGCATTAAAAAAGATTATATCACTTACGTGTTTTTTCATATTGAGTACCAAAAAGCCCAGTGCCTCCTTCAATGTGACTTATTAATGTGATTTAAAGTATGAAATGAATTGGTCAATTTTAATGGTCCAGTTTTATGGATGGCTTTCCAAACTACATGAAAGGACAGGCAGTCCTTCCTTTTCTTTGTAAATATTCAAGCTTTCCTTCTTTATTCCTTCTGCTACTTGCCTCAGGGCCATTTCATGCTTAAAAGCTTTGGATTGATTTCTGTGATCATTGGTGCTTCCATTTGCCATCTGTTGGTTGAGATATTTATATATTTGGAAACACAGGAAAGGAGGCATAGAGAAATTGGGGAAGTTTGAATAGATAGGACATGGTAGATTTCAAACACTTTATATGATCAATTATTGATTCATAATATGTGGAAATTTACAATAAAATTTTCAAGACCATTTAATGGCTGAAAAAGACTGAAGCCAAGGGAAAAATAGGTTTTGGTAACACTGGATATAAGATGTGTTAAGAATGCTAGTATACACTTGGAATTTTCAAAGTAGACACTTAGAAAAACACTGCTTACAATATTCAAAAACTGTTAACTTGTCAAAGAGGTTATGATTGGAAGAGGAAAACATTTTCATTAAGTTTGAGTGAAAAAAAATGGTGACCCTCTTTTGCCTCTTGATCAGTTTATTGTTGCTCTGAGAGCACAAGGAACTATTTAATGAGGTATAAAAATCCACCTAGGTTGAGGGAATTCAGTAAGACTAACTTTGTAAAAATACTAAGGCTTAATTGTGTGAACGCTTTGCTATTTGTGAATAGTGTAAAGTAATACTGTACAAAGCAAATTGAGAATAAACATCTCAAAAAAAGTGAAAGTATGTTTCTAGGGTTTAAATTCCAAGATAATAAACTTGAACTTTTTTTATTTCATAAATTACTTCCTGAGTTTTTAAGATACAACCCCTCCCCGCCCCTGCCCCAGAAAACACACATGTGCAACTGAACAACCAATGAAAAACATTACTCATTTATTTGTATGCCTGGATTTCTTGGCAATCTTCTCCCTTTTCCTTCCATGACTGATTCTTAGGTTTTGCCTTTTTTTTATATTCACTTCCCCTTGGGTTGTCCTGTGATCATGTGCCTCCTTATGGTGGAGCTTGGCCAATGTCAACCATTGTTCCCATGATGTTTACTACCTCTATGAAATCAGGCTGCCTCTGGATTGTGCTTCCAAGAATTCTCTTCCCACAGCATTAACTGCTCCCACAAAGAATATATTTGACTAATGTGTAATCTGTGGAGGTTGGAGCTTATGACCCAGGGAGAACCCTGTCACCAGCAAAAGCATAGGCAATGAAGAGGAAGGGACTTAAGACATCATAAACAATACCCAATGTGGAGGGTTTGCTCCCACCCTCTCCTGGGTCCCCTAAAGGAATTAGGTCTATGATTTTTATTTGCTTAAAGTTTGATCTTCAGAAGAGGAGAATTAGAAAATAACTATGAGAAATTACAACAAAGGAGGATGTTACAGAGTACATGGTTTATTTTTTTTTATTACCCTAGTTTTGAATTAAGAACTCTGGTAATGAGGACAAGAACAAAAATACTTGATGACTTTGTCTGAAATTTTTATATATGAAATATAAAATTTGAATTAAGTTAGTTTTTTTACTATACTTACAAATTGGAAAGATTGTGTATAAATATGAGTATGTATATAGGTATACATATGAATATTTTTACTAACATTTTTCTTGAAGTACTTTTTTTGTGTTCTTATAGAGCAGGATCAAGATAGTTTTAGGGCTTTAGTAGACTTCACTATGTATAATAAATAATAGACATACCATTATGGAACTCATTTAATAAAATTACTATATAAATATGTTAGACTATGTAAGTCATGAAATGACTGATTTGACATAAATTTAGATTGTATATGTATTAAATGATATATTTATGAATTTCAATTTTGTAATATTATTTAGTATTAAATACTATTATGAAAACAAGATGATCAAATCTCATTTTTTCACTCCAGGTTTACTTAGTCAATTTTGCACATGATAGAATATTGAATCTGAAGTTTCTATTTTCACTTTTTTTGGGGGGAGGGGGCGGTGCTTCTAAGCCAGCTAAGAATATCAGATACTCTCTAAAAAGGAATATCTAGTTTTCATTTATTTTTAAATGTTTCTAATATAATTATCTTAACTGATTAACATATTATAAGGATATACTTTTTAGGTTTCTTTCAGAACTTAGGTGAATATCTCATTATTGTCAATGCAAATTGCTAAATCTTCATGTGCCTTGGAGACCCTGCCTGCCAGACCCAGTATTGGATATATAACCCTCTCTTCTTATTCTGCTCCTAGCCCACTACCTCCCACCAGGAGCTACTAGTGCAGGAACACTCCACATTCCTTTCCATCTCAGAGTCTTGTAAGAATTACCCATCTTAATCTACTTTGAAAAAAAATTTAAAAAATATGTATGGTGCCAAAAGTCAAATGGTTTATTAGTGTTTGTAATAAAAAGAACTTTTAAAATTTATGAAAATTGGAATTTCTCTGCTACAAACTTGGTTCCCAATAATTCCCATTTCCCAGATGTAGTCACTTCCATGTATTCTAGCAGTTCTTCCTAATACCATCTTCCATACCTCTATACAACATGTTTATACTACTATTTTTTGAGTTTTCATCTACAGTAATAGTATTTACTTCCTAATATGGAAAATAGGTCCCCAATTCACTCTGTTTTCCAAACACAGACAAAAATTTTATCCCCAACCCTTATCCCACCATAACTGTATCATAATCTGAAAAGTCCCAAATTAATCATTATATGTTTATTCAAATGTTATTTTCATGAGTCATAGGTTTTTTTAGTTTTTCTTTAATTTTCTTGCTTGTTTTATTTGTCTAGTTTTGCATGTGTCTATTACTAGTTTCTCCCAAATTCTTATAAGTGTAAAGCTCCAAATAATGTATTCAAATATATCAAAGAGACTTTTAAAAAAATTTACTTGAGTCCTAGAGCCTGCTCTCTTACTGCTCTAATCTGATTGATTGGCTTTGGATCTACGGGACACTTTTCATCCTGAAGTTGGCCTTCACCACAAAACAGGTACTAATGGTCTTAAGCTGTTTTCACTGGAGGCTGAGGTCGGGGATAAGGGATACATTTGTGACTCAGTTGGGGCAGTGGGAACCCAGGGTGCTGACATAGGCTGGAAAGAGAAAGTCATGCATTCTACCAAAGGAGGTCATGAGACCCTGTAGGAATTAGTAGGCATCTTTGTTCCTCTGAGGCAAGACTTGGAATGAACTGTTTTCTGCTAGAATTAGGTCTCAGGATTGGTATGAATCTTTTGTATCCTTTTAAATTTTTTCTTAATATTCCACAGTTCTTTTCCAAATTAAGTCCAGACAAAGCAATAGCAATGTATAGAAAATAGCTTTTGAGACACATTAATTTAGGAACTCTTGCTCTTCAATGCTAATGGAAATAACCTTGAATATTTCTGTAACTGCAATAAATGAATGGAAAAAACTATTCAGGGGATTCTAAATTGTCGATAGTTTTTTTAAAAAAATATTTTATTGTTTAATTATAGTTTGGAAAAAATACCTTTATTTAATTTATTTTATTTTTTTTTTTATGTGGTGCGGAGGGTCAAACTCAGGGCTTTACACATGCTAGGGGAGCTCTCTGCCTCTGAGCCACAACCCTAGCCTTATACCTTGCTTCTTAATTTAAACTAAAGAAAATAATAAAACGTGTAATCAGTGAGGTGTGGATATGAAGATTACTCAATTTATTTGATGCCCAATTATTTTAGTCAGCTTTTTTTTTTTTTTTTTTTTTTTTTTTTTGTAGCTGTGACTAAGGGATCTGACCAGAACACCTGTAGAGGAGACAAAAATTTATTCAGAGCTCAAGATGAGGCAGGACAATATTGTGGAAGAGTGTGGCAGAGGGAAGCTGCTCACATGATGATTAGGAAGCAGAGAGAGACTCCACTTGCCGGATACAAGTATATACTTCAAAGCCACACCCTCAATGCCCACCTCCTCCAACCATAACCTATCCACTTTCAATTACCATTCAATAAATCCCACCAACTGATTAATTCCCAATTTTTTCTCCTCAAAACCTTATTGCATTGTCTCACACATGCAATTTTGAGAGACACCTCACATCCAAACCATAACATCAATAGAAATATGTTCTTTTTCTCCCAATAAATAACATAGTGGGTAGTTATTTTGAATTTCAAACAAAGAAACTTATTATTGAGATTGTTGTTTGGAAGATAAGCGTGCCTTTTTTCTTCCTCACTGTTGTTTTGTTATGTTTTTAGAAAGAAAGACTGAAATTAGTACCAATATCCGGAAAGCTCACAAAGTTGCTTAGGTTTATGAAGAATGACTTTATCTAAGACTTGTGACCCACTGTTTTAATGCATCTTGCTTTACCCTGAAAGGCACCTCCTTTGTTAGAAAGCTTGTCCTTTCAACAAAGGAAAGTCACTGGCTGGTAATCTAATCTTTGAAAAAAAAAGCCTGGCTTTTTCTGGCAACATAAAAGAGAAAAACAGTATTGGGAGAAAAAAGGAAAAGAAAAGAAAACAATTGTTGAAACTACAAGCTGGAAAGGAAGGCGAAAGAACTCCTTGAAAATAATTAGTACCCATGCAGTTTCAGCTGTTAAAATGCTTGGTACTGGGTGAAAGAACTTGAGTATTGTGGCATCCTGTCACCAGCTCCAAGTAGGGATCAGCCCAGAGTTCACCAATGGGAGGAAACATGTCACAAAGATTTTGCTCTTTAAAGATATTTTTGGTTTTTGCCAATGAAGGGATGAATTATTTGCTTTTTTTGTAGGACTATTATATTTTTAGAAATAAACAAAACACCACAACATTTTTTATTGCTCTGGAATAGAGCATGCTGCATTTTTCAGTGGGGTGTTATCATGATGTTAAGGATCTGATTGGCTTGTTGTTGTTTTTCCTATTGTTGCTGAGTGTCATGTTGGCGACTTTAACAGCCAGATGTGTCAGGGAGTGATGTGGGAAAGACTAGTCACAATAAACATACACAGCTGACTTTTAAAATATTTCCTGATTGTTATCAATATAAAGTTCATACTTTTCCATGTGGTGTTTCTTAAATGATATTTTTCTGTTGTTTACTCTGAAGTGGTACATTAGGCAGCTAAGGCTAATAAAGTAATAAAATAGGTAACATTTTAGGCAATAAAATAGCATAGACTTGGGATGTAAACAACAAAAATGTAATCTCTCACTTCTGGAAGCCAGAAGTCCAAGATCAATGTTCAGCTGAGTTTATGGTGAGGGACTTTTCTCAGCTCACAGATGGCTGCCATCTTGCTGTAGGCTTATATGACTTTTTTGTGCCTGTAGAGAGAGAAGTATTTCTGTCCTCTTCTTATAGGGTCAACAGTCATACTGGGCCCCCTCCTTATGATGTTATTTAACCTTAGTTAATTGCCTCCTGAAAACCTTACCTCCAAATACAAGCACACGGAAGGTTAGAGCTTTGGGATATAAACTTTGGGGACACACAATTCAGTCCACTACAAAAAGTTTACAGTGTCAGTATCATAATAGAGGCAAAGTACAAAAAAATGTTTTAAGCTACTGCATGGTTTTTCGAGTTTATATTAAGGAGGGAGGGAGGGAGAGAAGGAGGGAGGGAGAGAGGAAGTGAGGAAGGGAGGGAAGAAGAGAAAGAGCGAGAGAGATAATTTTGCCAGTGATAGATATGAAATGGAATCTCTTTCTTGATAATACATTATTATAAAATCTGAAAGCAATTTCTAAAGGGCATATTTGAGCTTGCATCTTGCAGCTATTTTTAAGATTAACATATACAACAGCTCACATTTTGGTTATGTTTACTGTTTTTCCAAATACTTCCAGGTCAAATATTTTGTGTGAACCTTGCAATGTGCTTGTGATAGGAACCCTGTCATTAGATGTTGGCTGGGAATCTGGGTCATAGTACAGTGGAGAGAGCAATAAGAACACTGAAATGAGAAGATCAGAAGAGAAGTTAGTGCTTCTGGAGTGGGGAGGGGGCATTAAATTAGTGATTTTGGGTATGAGATCCTCTCTCTAAAATGAGAGTATTGAATTGGATGAGACCCTAAGGTTGCTCCTGACTTTTAAAGTCTGTGATGCTATGAAATACAAAGAAAATGGAGAGACAGACTATCAGTCAATAGTGAATAAATAAATTTTGTGGGTTTAGAGCCCTGTTTGCCTGACATGCAGCTGATGGAACTTTCCAGAAATATTAAAGTTTTAGTGTCAAAGAAATTCATGCTAATCCTGTTGACAGCATTAGAATCTTACATTTGAGTTATTTCAATGGTAAAAACACACGGGGGGGGGGGGGGGCGGAATCTCCCTTTAAGGTTTTGAAGGAGAAAATACCTGCTTGATGTCCTAAATAGAGAACTGTGCTTGTCCTTAGAAAAGAGAGAAAAAGTGATGACTGCAGATGTCTAAGAGGGTGGCTATAAATTCAGAAAGTTGTAAACAAGAATTGTGATGGGAATAAAACCCAATGCCCTTATAGGGAAGCCCAGACATGCAAAGATTTGTATATGCGCCTTGCCTTACGGTTTGGTTTTCTTCAGAAGCCTGTGGTAGTGCTAAGGGTTTGCCTGTAAAATGAGACATGAATGATGTCTGGCAGATCTGAAGCACAAAGAATGATCTGAGAGCTCTTGTGTTTACACTTGCACAAAGATGGTTGTAAGCAGATCTTTTCTAAACAAGACAGAGCAATTTAGAAGGATTAGGAGACCTGAACTTAGAGAAGTGTGTACCACAGTGTTCTTCCTTCTAAAGCTTTGTGAAATTAAGCCCCTTAAGCTGATAAACCTAGAACAAAGGGATTTTGAAAGTTCCTTTTAAGGAATTTACTCCCTATGGGATCTTGTTGCTTGTGACTTGAGTTTATAATGTCACTCCTTTTGTTCCGCGGGCCTAATCCATTTTGGTTATTTTCCATGTAGTAGCAAATGGTTTCAATGAGGTGGCTCCCTGAGGCTGGGTGAGAGGGCATATAGATTTTCAGCTTTATTTTTTGTTTACATATGTTTAGAATATGATGAAAAATGTTCTTCAATTGCAATTCATCTCTGTTTTGTCTCCATTCCAAGATAAATTTAATTTAGGGGAAATCGGAATACAATTCTTAGTCACTTTTGATTTATGTTAGAATAAAACTATGTGTTCATGCTTTCCTCTAATGGTGCCCTGGGAGTTCATGTCTGAAGGTTGTTTTCAGGTGAAACCACATCATCCTCAGTCCTCTGGCTACTGCCCTGATCTAATATTCTCCAAATCTCACATTCACTCCATGTTAAGGAAATGTTTTACCATGACACCTTTTGCTGTATAGGATGGATACAGGTGTTTTGATATGTTAACCGCAATGCAACCCAGGGGATCCTCATTAGCCTGTGACTAAGCTGTACATCCAAATGGTTATATCACTGAGAATTTCACAGTAAGAAAGAATACTGCTCAAAGCATTATTATTCCCACTATGATGCAAAATTATAAGGCACTAATAATTTTATTATTATTGTTGTTGTTATTCTTTTGAGACAGGGTCTCACTGTGCTCAAATTCTTGGGTTCAAGCTATCCTCCTTCCTCAGACTCCCAAGTAGTTGGATCTACAGATATATGTCACCTTGCCTGGCTTAGAGCATTACTATGTACAAAGAAATAAGACTAATAAGCAGATTGTGAAGGGAAATTTATATATATAAATACTATACATTTTATTAACTGCAAAATTGTATTCATATAACACATAGATTAAATTATAAAAGAAGAGTTAGACATAGTCCTTGGTTTATCAAGGACTTTCTAAATGAAAGTATTATTTATAGTCTAGGGTAGGGGTTTATAATGCAGCTACATAGTTCCTTAATTTCATTAAGCCAGGAGTAAATACTCAGTGTGCTTTTTCATATGATTACTTTTTCAGAATGCAAATCTAAGATGATATAAATTTATAGCCAAGATGTTACTGCCTAATAGCTTTCCTTCTCTCTCTTTCCTTGATTAAGTCTTGGATGCCTGTGTTAATCATTTTCTCTCACTATAATAAATAACTGAGGTAATCAACTGATAATGAGAGAAGGTGTACTTTGGCTCACAGTTTTGGTTTACAGTCAGTTGGTTGGTTGCTTTTAAGCCTGTGGAGAAGCAGCACATCTTGGTGGGGAGAGCAGCAAAAGAGAGAGAAAGAGTCTGGGTCTCATGACCCACTCCAAGGAGATGCCCTCATTTCAACCATCATTTCAACCTTCTCTATCAAGAAAACAGTTCAACTTGAAAAAAGAAAAAAAAAAAGTGATTTGGAGTGGAGCGTTAGGTCAGAAAATAAAGAATTCGTAGAGTATTTCCCCACCCAGAAAGCACAATTAGAAACATTCCAAAAGACACATTTCAACTAGTGGATCAGGATCTATCTACAGACCTTCGAGCTGTGGGTGTTGATTCTCTAAGACAGAGATGGTGCCATTTTCCTTCTTGGACATGGAACTGGCTTGCCTGTAGCTCTTGTTGGTGGTACCACTCTGCCATGCTGCTTTTGTCAGATTTTGCTGCTTAGAAATCAGCACTAGGCAGTTTGTCAAAATTTCTGGAAGATAAGGAATGTAGTTGTGCCGCCAACAAGGACTTTAGGTCACATGTTCTGTCACCACATGTCCCCAGCAATCTCAGGGCTTTGAACAGATGACTCATAAAACTGTAAATTTAACTCTGCATTAAATCCAACGTGATAGTGTTAGGGCAATTCATTTCAGAACCTGTGGCATTCCTGTAGGCAGCTTGGTGCAAGTTTATCATTCAGGGTTTTACCAAGTTTGCTTTGGAATTGTTCTTTTTTTTTTTTCCCTATCACATTTAAATAGAGTTTTGCATATTAGTGAAATAAATAGCTATTTTAACTCTTGACAAGCAGGTCAAGTTTTACTCTAAAAAAAAAATTAATGGTGGTTTGTCTTTAAAGAATTTCTTAGTTTCGGATGCTATGACAAAAATAACAAAAAGTGTGTTTAAACAACATTTGTTTCTGGAGGCTGGGTGGTGGTCTAAGATGAAGAAGCTGCCAGATTTGGTGTCTGGTAAGGACTCTCAATTGGTTTGTAGATAATTGATGTTTTTGCTGTAACCTTCTTTGGTGGAAAGACCCAGGGCTCCAGTGTGTTCCTTTTATTTAAAGGACACTAATTCCATCATTGATGTTGTACCCTGCTGACCTAATAGGAATCTATTATCTTCTGAATCTGTTATCTTCATATACCATCACACTCAAGTTTAGGACTTCAACACATGAATTTTGAGATGACAATAGACATTCACTCCATAATAACATTTATTTTATTTATTTAGATTGCTTCAATAATATACATGTATGTGTTATTTTGATAAAGTCTAAACTTTTTAAAAGTGGGTATAAATACTTACTGAATGAAAGAATTAAAATGATTTCCTTATGTGATTTTGATTATATAATCTAAACAAATAAATCTTTTCTTTTATGTATGTGTCTATTGCTTGGTTTATCCACTTTAGACAAAATCTATCTTCTTCCCAGTACAAAGGATGGCTATTTAGTTGAAAAACCTTACTCATTTATCTTCCTCTGGATGTTGATAGCTATATCATTAACAGTAGCTCCTAAGTGGTCAGCTTTGCAACTATTATAAACCCCCAATTTCTTCTTTCTTGCAGCTTTCTATATCTCATTTTATGATAAGAATATTATCTCCCTCATTCTCTGCTGCATTTCGCCTGTCTTCTTCCACACACTATTATATGAATATTTACTTTCATATTTTTAAGTTTTGAACATTTATGATCTAACAAAAAAAATCCCATATAACCTCCCAAATGCCATATGTCAAAAAGTCCAGTTTTTTTTTTTTTTTTTTTTTTTTTTTTTTTTTTTTTTTGTAATTCACTGAGAGAGTTTATAACAAGAACTTGTTAAAGATGTTGGTAGAGAGCCGTGACTTGGTTAAGTGAAAGTCTGAGCTTCCATTATCTAAGTTAAGTGTTGTGAGTAAAAAGGGCTTCAAAATTATTGCTCAGAGGGGCAGATAAGGCAAAGCTGAAAGACTGATATCTTCCTGAGAAGGCCAAGGAATCTGTAATGAACTAGGGAGGAAAATGCAGTGTTCTCTGGAAACGAGGATGAGAAGTGAATGTTTCCCACTCATTAAATGCAGGGCAAGTAGGAGCGCAAGCTACCCTGAAGCTGCTGTTTCTCTTGGCAAAGAAAATTTCCTGCAATTGAAAACTCATTGGAGACTCCTGCAAAACTAGAGCTGAGATGCCATCATCACTGTTTAAGTCTGATAAATTATAAATGGATGGGCCCAGCATGGGAACTTCCAAGAAAGCACAAAAGCGTCCATAAGATAAAGAAGTGTTCTTTTAGTATCTACCACGCCTAGAGAGCATGAAGGGAACCTACAATCATACCAGGGAAGAATGTGCGTTCTGACTCTCCTTTAATGTGCCTTTCACTTTCTGATGTTCCAGCCCCAAAGATTTCAGAAACAAGTCTTAGGGAGTAGAGAAACAGGAAGTGAGAAAGAAAAAAATTTCACTTGCTCAAGTTTCTGGATGTAAGTTTGCATCTAACAGTACCCCAATTGTTGGGTGGGAACTCTTGGAAAGGAAGTCTTATCTTGGAAAGAAAATTAAAATGATGATTATTGACACTAGGAAAGCTCTGATTTAAATATGTCCTACAAATTTCATGTGTTGAAAATTAAATCCCCAGTAAAACAGCGTTGAGAGGTGGGAACATTAAGAGGCTCTCAGGAGTGGATCCCTGCTGTCCTCAAGAATAGGTTACTTATTATGGATGTGGGTTCCTGACCAAAGGATGAATTTGGCCCTCTTCTGCATTCTCTCTTCTGTGCATGCTACCTTGCTCTCCTGTCTTCTTCCATAGTGTGAGGCAGCATGAGTGCCCTTGCCAGATGTGGGTTCTTGACCTTGGATCTTCCAGCTTCTAGAACTGTAAGAAATAAATCTCTGTTCTTTATAAATTACCCAGTCTCTGGTATTCTGTTACAGCAGTACAAAATGAATTAAGGCAATGAATTATTGGCTCAGTATGGTGGTGCATGCCAGTAATCCCAGATGCTAGGGAGGCTGAGGCAGAAAGATCATGATTTCAAAGCCAGCCTCAGCAAAAGTGAGGTGCTAAGCAACTCAGTGAGACCCTGTCTCTGAATCAAATACAAAATAGAGCTAGGGATGTGGCTCCCTGGTTGAGTGCACCTAAGTTCAATCCCCTGTACCTTCCCCCGACCAAAAAATAAATAAAAAAAGGACTAAATTGTGTGATGTAATGAATTAGGAGGACCTTCTGACTTTTATGACTTAAGAATATCCAAAGAAGTAATAAAATTGATAGTTTTCATCTAGTTATAAAAAGAACAGAATTTTACCAAGTTTTTAGGAAAAGTAATGAAAGAAAAAAAACTTAACATATTCCATGAGTTCCCATTATGACTGTATTGGTATAATCAAAGCTGTTCAGTTCTGATTTAAGTACTTGCTAGTATTATGTATGATTCTACATGCATTCACTATCACAAACCCAAATGTCCTTAAGAAAGAATGATCTGGGTCAAAGTCAAATAGACTCTTTTTCCATATACTTTATTAATTGCTTGAAGTGATTCAGTATTTTAATGTGCTTCACCCTTGAGATTGTACTTGAGTGTGCAAGAAATTTTTTTCTTTTTCCTCATATTAGGGATTGAATGTAGCGGTGCTCAGTCACTGAGCTACAACCCCAGCCCTTTTTATTTTTTAAGACAGGATCTTGCTAAATTGCTTAGGTTAGCCGTTAACTTGCGATCCTTCTTCCTCAGCTTCATGAATTGCTGAAATATAGGTATGCATCACCAAGATTGTATAGCGTGCAAGTTTTCACAGTATTTTTAAACTACTTTTTTATTGCATTATTTGCCTAGAGCATATATTTAAGTCTTTATAACTATTCATGCATTCCATTACAAAAAAAAAAAAAATCTTCTCTTTGTCTTTTGTTTCCTAAGCAACAAGTCCCCTCCCCGACTTCAATCTACTCTTCCAGGAGGACCCAGGGTTTGGGATTCAATAATCTCCCTTCACTGTTTCATTACTTTATTTGTTGGAATACTTTTATGAGTAACTTCTTTGGAAGTTGTAAATGGGAGAAAAGTTATGAGCATTGCGTGTCTGAAAATGTCTTATCCTACTTCACCCTCATTGACAGACTGGGGGGATCTTACTTGCTTGAATTAGTCCAGATACGTTAGCTTATGTGGTTTTTAACAAACAGCCTACAAATCTCAGAGATTTAACAGAAATGTTTACTTTTTACTTGGAAAAAGAGCTCTGATATAGTCCAATCCAGTAAAATCTTCATCTCAAATGCTTCTGTATTATCCAGGCAGAGGAAAGGGAGTATCATACTCTGACGCTGAGGAAGCCCATCTTGAACCAACACACATTATTTCCATTTGTATTTCGTTGGCCAGAAAAGTAGCAGGTTACTGTGGCAAGTTAAGGAGCATGGGACACATCACACACTTTCCAGCAAGAAGTGCTGTCAAGGCTGTCTCTTCCCTTTAATTGGTCAAAGCAAGGACCAAGCACGCGTCTATCAGCTCTGTCAAGGAACTGGAGGGAGAGGAGAATCAGATCATTTGTGAGCAGTCCTTGAAATATACATTATTTTAAAATAACTTTTCTTTATTTGAAGGACTTACTCCACTGTGTTGTAGCATCCAGTGAATTTCCTGTGCTATTCTTTTGCACATGACCTGTGTACACTAACTGGGTAAGACTTCAGAACTTTTTTTTTTCTGGTGTTCTACAATGTATGATAATGTGATTCATTGTGTATCTTTCAGAATTTATTGTACTGGGCATTAAGTAGGACATTTAAGACCAAAAACTTTCATCTTTCAATTCTGAGTGAATTTTTGTATTATTTATTTGATAATTATCTTTTCTCATTTCTTTGTTCTTTCATTTTAGAACTCCCATTAGTTTGTGTATTTAAAGGCCAAAGAGTTTTGAAAAAAATATATGTGAGATCTGAAAAAATGCAAGATAATAGAAATTTCAGTGAACTTAGGTGACAAAGACAAAAGATTTGCTTTCCAGGAAAGTGTTATAAGGAGAAAGCAAATGAACCAACAGTCACTATAAGCTCATGCTCTTAACACCTTTCTCTCCAAAGTCTTTTAATTATAATTTTTATACTATGGTATGGAGACAGACAAATTGTTTTAAAAATAGAAAAGAGAAGTTATTGCTCACAATAATAAAATTCTTTGTCATAGAATAAAAAACTGATACATTTTCAATTTCACAGAGAATATAATTTACTTAGGAGCTATATCCTGTATTGAATAAAAACATTTCAGCAAAAGTATAACCAAGTAATAGTAGTAGGATTAAAGCAAAAGGACAATAATTACTTGCTTAATAAGAATGAAGGAGCTTAGGATTTTTCCAGATGTTCAAGCATGACATGAACAAGTACCGCTCCTTATGGCTTTCCATTTTACCCTCCTCAGGAGGCTTATTTTCCTGTTGGATAGGGTCTACCTATTATAATGCTATCATTTCCATGATGGCAGAAATTAAGTGACTTAAAATAAGATGAGTAGTGTGTTCTCCAGAAGTAATAATTATTAACTTATGCCTAGGATTTTTCACTCTAAGCAGATAAATGGGTCCGTTTTGCTGGACCATGTATTTACCGTTCCAGACAAATTGAAACCACAGTAGAGGTGCTTGAAGTCTGAAATGTGTGTGAGAAAGAACACTTCACCTCCATGCTTCTTTACCAGAACCAGTTTTCAGGTTTTCTTCAACACCAGAAAGAAGATATCCTTTACTCTCTTGGGATTCAATAGTTTGAATAAATGCTAACCCAAAGGTGTCAAATTCTGTTCTCCACATCAGATGCCTTGAAGAGGGTCCAATTTCATTGTGTTCCAGGAATCAATGCCAGGAACAGGAGCCAAGTACAGTTGGATTAAAATGAAGGAAATTCTATTCTTAGGGCAACTTAGCAACCATCAAGGTCCAGAGAGCCTAGAATGGAACAAAATGCCGGCACTGTAGTGGCAAAAGTTACATAATGCATTTTCCAAGAAGAAAATGACTATCTTTGATTTTGTAAGGAATAATGTCCCCCTTTTCACTTTCACTTGTTAAAACCAAATGAAAGCAATGGTTCTTTTTTTTTTTAAGAGAGAGAGAGAGAGAGAGAGAGAGAGAGAGAGAGAGAGAGAGAGAGAATGTTTTAATATTTATTTTTTAGTTTTAGGTGGACACTACATCTTTATTTTATTTTATGTGGTGCTGAGGATCGAACCAGCACCCCATGCATACCAGGCGAGCGCGTTACCACTTGAGCCACATTCCCAGCACAGCAATGGTTTTTTTGCCTTTGATTTTAGAACTAAAAGAAGTCAATCTAACCTAACCGGTAAGGCAAAAGCAGATCAATAACCACCAGCATGAGCAGGGGTAATCACCAGGATGAGCAAGTGTATTCTTTGCACTGAATGACAATGCTTTGCTTTGCTGATGTGATTATGATCTATTCTATCCCAAGGGATGTTGTTTTTTGACCATTTCCCTTTCACCAAGCAAATGCATGGACCTGTTGGGTGATGTTTCCAGAGGCTAGTTTATAAAAGTATCAATGGAGATGTGGTAGGTTTTTTTCTTTTTTCTTTCTTTATATAATTTTTAAAGTTTCTATTTCAGGGTAGAAAATTATCAAAGGAGCACTAGTAAGATTAAGGACCATGTTCTTTTGCTGCCTCTTTCATGCACTGCATATGTGAACTCTGGCAAAAGCACAAGCTTCATAGACCTCAGCTTAATGGGATGGTTTTGGATCACATGACTCTATAGTCCTCTCAGTTTCAATATCATACGACATCAAGGAGTTGCATGTGCACCATGCCACCAGGTAGTATGGAGGCACAGCACATTAAGTTTTTTCTTTCAACCTGCAACAACCTATAATTTTTGGGGAAAAAGTTTTTACTTTTCCCTCTCACACCCTTATTTCACACATTGTCCTTTCTAAGCTAATTTCTCAGCAAACTTTTGCCTTGCCAGTTGAGTTTGTGAGTCCAAAACCTAGCTTTTTTGTTTCTTTCACTTCTTTTCTCTTTCTTCTCTATAATGTTCTAGATTATCCTATGCTGTCCATATGCTATTCTTAGCCATCATAGTCTGACAAGCATTCACATGCATACACATGTGTGTGTGTGTGTGTGTGTGTGTGTGTGTTATAAAAGACATGTGAATATAGATTCCTTAACTGTACACTTACTCCTTCTTATCCTAAATAAACCCTTTCCCCAAAACACCAAAAATCGGGAATTTAGCAAGAAAAGCTAAGACAGATTGTTCTAGAGTATGCAAATACAATGAATTCTGTCCAGGAGCAAAAAGTAGAAAGGACCAACAGCAAGTTAATGCATTGGAAGAAGTTTCAGAAGGCATGCCATTAAAATTGGGTTGGAGTTGAGAGTAACAGTGACTCGTCATAGAGGCTACTGCCATGTCACCTTGTCATCTGCAACTTGGCATCACTTAATGGATTTGTTTTTTTTCCCCCTCATTTTTCTCTTATATCTGTGGTCACAATCAATAGCTCGGGACATTCAACAATTTATATATTATATGCCTTAAAGATTAATCTTTGCAGAATAAGGAAAAGAAGTGCAACTTACTCCAAGATTTTTGTATATTTTATTGGAGGATCTTATTGCAATAAGAATACATTCTTCGTAAGTGAACATCAACAAAAAAAATCAGACGTTACACTTTTACTAATAGTCTATTTTGTGCCAGACACCATAGAGAAAGCAGAGAGATATACAAATCGTTCTTGTTTATTCATAATCTAGTAGGAAATAATTAGGTCATCATGCAAAGTTACAAGGTATAATGCCCTCTCGAAGATGTCCATGCCATAATCAATGGGAACTGCGAATATATTACATAGTAACAGAAATTAAGGTTGCGGATGGAATTAAGGTTGCTAGTTAGTTCATCTTAAAATAGGGACAATTTCATGAATTGTCCTCCTGAGTTCAGTGTAATTTCAAAAATGAAAGAAGAGGGCAGAAAAAGGAGTCATAGCATGCAAAGTGACTGAATTCCACCCACTTTGGCTGGTGTTAAAGACAGAAAATATGCCAGAATCAAGGACCACAGCAGCCATGAATGCTGGAAAGATAGGAAGACAGTCTCTATTTCAGGTACAGTGTCTGCCCACAGTTGTGTTGTAGCTCAGAGAGATCCATCACAGAGATCCATACAGAACTGGAAGATAATATATGTGTGCTGTTGTAGGTCAGTAATTTGCTTTAGCAAAAATGAAGGCTGGCACCATGTGATTAGAGTCCAATGAGAAAAAAAAAAAAAAAAACTAGCCAAAAGAGGAAGAAAGCATATGTGTGAGAGTACTTTTTTGAATATGGTATCTACTCTTTACTGTAAAAAAAAAAAAGATTACAAAAGGTAATAATATTAATTCTCTTGTATAGTTATAATGAAGATTGAGTTGATACATATAAAGCACTTGGAATAATTTCTGACATGTAGGCAGTAACAAGAGTTTAGTGCAATATATTCTATTATATTAAAGAACTTAATGTATTTTAGAATACCTGAGTTCAGTGTAAAATTCTGAAACTGTTTACTTGAAATCAAACCTTGGCTCACTTTTAAGATGTAGAGCCTTATTAGTTTTAGCTTTCCCAATACTCTAAGCATTATTACCCTTTATTTAAATATAGAATAAGTATGCATAACTTATATGTCACATGTATGACACACACAAATGCATACAAATCTATACGTACATCAGTATCCAGTTAGGAAAGTAGTAATGTTCTACATAAATATTAAACAAAAATTTAATTAAGTACATAATGAAGACTGAGAAGCCAGAGGAGGAATGTTGAGGCACCCCAGAGAACAGTAATAACAGGAAGCTAATGATGCTTCCAGAGAGAGAAGGGCAACAGAGGATGCAACATGTCCAAAGCCAGACCCCAGAGCATCCCATGGGGACCATTCCATGGTGAATGTTGCTGGATGGCACAGACTGAGTACCCAGCCACAGCTGCAGCTTGAAAGAAGATTGTTGCCTCTAAAACTAACTGTCCTGACTTTAACTTTCCTCTAGTGTCACACTGGTGCCTCCAATTGGTTGAACCCAGTCGGAAACCAGCAGAAGTGAGGGTGGGCAATTCAACCCTCCTACCAAATGGAGCAGAGCAGTGGAAGAGGAGGAAAGGATCCAAAACAAACAATAAAAGGGTTGCCTGTGTGTATGAACATAGTCCCTGCTTCGTTTCCTGGTTGTGAGGACTAAATCATTTAGATCTTGGGAAGCATTTACATGTGCTATATGCCTAGGACATAGTATGTTTTCAATTGATGCTTGCTATTATCATTGTTTTAGCTGTAATTATAAAATTAATGAAAGTCATGCTTAAACCTCCCATAAACAAGGGTTGTAAACCATTCTTAATACTTTCAAGTCTATTATTGTTTCCTCTAGAGGCAGATTATCAATGTGCTGAGCTTTGTTCAAAACAAAACATTGTTGAAGTACACACTACAGAGAACTTGATAAGAAAGCAAACCTAACACAGGGTGCCAAGCACAAACAAACCTTTCCTTGGTTAGATGAATGGTCATGTTTTGCACATGTATCAGTGAAATGTACAAATAGCTTTTTAATTTTCTTTTGAGACAATTCAATAACAGTTCTTTGGCTGTCTCCTGAGTTTGTGTAAGAAACATATCTAACATATCGTCAGCATGGAAAATTTAATGTCTTGCCAAATAAAATATGCATGCAAGTCGTTGGTAAAATGTCTCATTTTTATCCTGTTGCAAATATATGTTTAGTGTTTTAATGACAAAAAAGACTCTTACAGAGTGTCCTTTGCTCTCAGTTCATTTTTCATCTTTGTTAAAAGATCCACCTAATGTCTGAGTCACTACTTGCGTTAGGTAACAGAAAATTCCTCTATGTGTACATGGACTACTCTGATACCTATCTTTCTGTAGTTCTACTTAATTCCAAACTTACATATAGTATTGACATTTATACTTGATTTTCCAACGGGAAATCATACCTAAAGCGTAACAAGTCATTGTCAACCTCAACTTTTCTGCTCTTGCTTTTGTACTTCATTTACTGATGAATGAACCCATCTTCCTCTCCCCAAATCAGAAATGAAGAGTCATCCTAATTTTCCCTACTCACTTGTTCTTACTTGCTGCCTCTGACACTGCCTAGTCACTAAATGACAAGTCTACCCTGTTCAAAAGTCTCCAACCTACTTCACCTCCTTCCTACAAATGCTGTTTGCTGTTTCATGCCACAGTTGCTCTGCTGACTGCCAAGATTTCCATATGCTTTCCTTGCTTACAATGTGATCTTTGTCCCAGCAAGACTCTACTGTGCAGTATCACTACTTTCCCATGCTTAAACAATATTTGATTTTTTTGTATCATTCAAGGTAAATTCCAAACTACTAGGCTAACATATAATGCTGATGGGATTTGTCGTTGGTCACATCTCTAGCATTATGTTCTGAATATACTCATTTCAATAATATGAAATTTTAAGTACTCTAAGTTAGCATTCCTCCCTCAAGAATGCCTTTTGTGCAATGACAATCATATGCAGATAAACTATGCCCTAACAAATCTTCACCATTGAAATGATCATACAGTGATCTCCTTGTATTTTATTTGTGTGTCCTATAAGCAATTTAGGAACAGGTGACATGACCTACTAGATTTTGTATTGCAAGTGCCCTAGACTGTGGCATCCAGTGTGGTAGCTACCTGTCATGTATCTATTAAATATTTGAAATGAACTATTCTGACTTAAAGGTGCTATCAGTGCAGAATACACACTAGATTTTGAGGACTTAATTTGAAAAGCAAAGAACAAAAGATATGTCATTAATCATTTTTATTTTGATTGCATCCTAAAATAACACTATGGGTATATTATAGTAAGTAGATTTCATTGCTAAAATTAATTTCACATGCTCTCTTTACTTTCTTTTGATACTGCTTCTAAAACATTTGAAATACAGGTATGGCTTGCATTGCTTCTGTTAGACAGTCCTTACATAGAACTTAGGTAATTAAAAAACATTTCACAAGTGAAAACATGCTCTCAAAAAAATACTCTGGAGGGGCTGTTGCTCAGTGGTAGAGCCCCCATCTAGCATGTGTGAGGCACTGGGTTTGATTCTCACATAAAATAAAGGTATTGTGTTCATCCACAACTAAAAAAATTTTTAAAAGAAAGAATAATTTGGAAAAAGTCTAGACATTTGAATGAGATCAAAATACAAATTAAGAGAAAAGATTAGAAAAATAGATCATGCACTCAGTTGTATTAGTAGAAATTGAGTTGCTCAAGAAGGTGTAGCTAGAGGCTCATGTAAGTTATTTCAAGCTTCCTTGTGCTGGAAATAAGTTGGAATTTTAGTTATTAATTATAGGAGTAAGACAAGACTTAGGAGACAAGTATATATGAGTCGATTAAACATGGAAAGGTGAATACATAAATTAACCAAGAGTCTCTTATCAACCTGTACAAAATATCAGTCAAATGAATTGTTTTGAAAAAAAATAGTACCACAAAAACAAATAGACAGGGGTAGCAGCTAATAGCAATACAATTTTTGCACATACACACACACACACACACAAAGTCAGAGAGCCAAATAGTGAATTAACAATATATAAGTGGAAAAAATCTCAAAAAGTAGATTAATATTCTTAGAAGAGTTAGCAAGTATGAATCAAGAAATATATACTAAGTCAATTCTAGAAAATACAAAGGAAAACTTGGGTATTACAAATATATTGATATAAAAAATACTGGTACAAATAGAAAACTAAATAGAAGAATTGGAAGATAACATTGGAAGATAACATTGAAGAAACCTAGAATTGGAAGATAAAATTAGAAGATAACATTGAAGAAACCTAGAAACCAGATCAAACAAGCAGAAATATGGAATAGGATAAAAAAAGATAAGAAAAGCCGGGCGCGGTGTGGTGCATATCTTTAATATCAACAGATTGGGAGGCTGAGGCAGGATGATTGTGCATTCAAAGCCAGCCTCAGCAAATTGAGGAGGTCTTCAGCAGTTCAGTGAGACCCTGTGTCTAAATAAAATTTATAAAAAAGTCCCTGGTACCTAAATAAATAAATGAATGAATAAACAACAACAACAAAAAGGAAGATAAGAAAATAATATGATTAATATAGGACCTTCAATATCCCAATAAATATAGTACAGAATGAGAAACTGGGAAAAATAGAAGAAAATTATCAATGAAATATATTTTTTAAACAATTTGGCAGTAAAGAACATGGGCTTGCTAATTCAAAGTATCCTTTCCCAATGTTTTACACAGTGAATGAAAATAGACCCAGATCAGAAAACCAATTTTCAAATTATAAAGCAGTTGGGTTAAAGAGAAGCCTCTAGAAATTTCCAGAAACAAAGTTGTATGCAAAGAATCTAGAGTATCAGAAGGTCATTAAATTTCTTAATAGAACACTGGAGTGACAAGACATGGGGCAAACACTCTCGAATTCTTTGCAAAAGTAATCTACAATAAAACATTTAAGGCGAATTTCTAGTCAGGTTTAGGAATAAACTTAAATTTAGATAATTTAAGACAGTAAGAACTAGCAAATATATTCATGATCATGCACATTTTTCAGGACGTCACACCCTGCTAAAGTTAGAGAGAAGCAAACAAAAAGAAAACAAACAAACAAAATCCCAAGATGCCATGGGATCTAGCAAGAGAGGGAGGAGAAGGAAATTCTTGGGAAGATGGGGAAAAGGTGCCAAGACAGTGGCATTGTAACAAGCCTAGATTTACCGGTTTCTCCTTGGAGCACATCAGAATGATCTGAGAAAATAGTTTCAAGATTACATTTTTTTAAATACTAAATTTGTTTAAGTGTATTAGGTAATTAAAATTAGGTATTTAAAGTGTAAGTGTATTAGGTAATTAAAAAAACATTTCACAAGTGAAAACATGCTCTCAAAAAAATATTCTGGAGGGGCTGTTGCTCAGTGGTAGAGCAAGGAGGTACTGAGAGGAGGTACTGAGAGGAGATATATATGTTTGGGACAACATCTGGAAATAAATTAAGGATAATAGCACAGTGAGCTAAATAAAAGAAAATCAAGACAAATATTAACTTCAGAGAAAGATAAAAATGTTTTGCAGGAAAGAAAATGTACTTATTCTCTACATTACTCTAATGACTATTAAAAGCAATCTGTTCTTGTTATTACAGATACTGAGCAGTTCCACAATTAGTCATCTTCAAACCTAAGTACCCCAGAAAGCCAATGATATAGTTATAATCTAAGTTTAAAGGCCTGAGAACAAGGAGTGTTAATGTGCAAGCCTCAGACCGAGGGCAGAAGATGGATGCTCAGCTCAAACAGTCAAACAGAGAAAGTGGATTCTCCTTCATCCTCCTTCTTCTTTATTTAGACCCTTAACAGAGTGGATAATGCTCATCCACATCAGGGAGGGGGTTCTGTTTTATCTTACTACCCATTCAAACACTAATGTCACATAGAAACACACTCCCAGACACACCCAAAACTGCACCCAAATATCAGGGCACCTGAGACCGTGATCCAGTCAAGTTGACACATATTTTAACCATGAGAGATATAAATACAAATACTTTCTATTTAAATAATTTATTATAATTGCAAACATACTTGTTTTTCATGTTTCTAAATATTTATTTTCAAAATGAGGAAAATACAAGGAATACTCACTAATCATAACCAATATTTTTAAGACTTTTAAAAGATATTTTTATTTGTTTTATTTAGTTATACATGACAATAGAATTTATTTTGACACAGCATACATAGGTGGAGTATAATTTCCCATTTCTGTGGTTGTACATGATGTGAAGTTACAATGGTGCTGTATTCATGTATGAACATACTGCCTTTCCCTTTTCCATTTTCCTCTCATTTCCTCCCACTCTGCCCTATTCAATTTGGTGAACCTTCACTCCTGCCCCACACCTCATACCTGTTATGAGTCAGCATCCACATATCAGAGTTTTGGCCTTTGGTTTTTTAGAATTGGCTTATTTCACTTAGCATGATAGTCTCTACCTCCATCCATTTACCAGAAAATGCCATAATTTCATTCTTCTTTATAGCTAAGTAATATTCCATTGTTTATATGTACCACATTTTCTTTATTCACTCATCTGTTGAAGGCATCTGGTTTGGTTCCATAGCTTAGCTATTGTGAATTCAGCAGAAGTAAATATTGATGTGGCTGCATCACTGTAGTATGCTGATTTTAAGTCTATTGGGTATATACCAAGGGGTGGGATAACTGGGTCAAATGGTAGCACCATTCTAAGTTTTCTCAGGAATCTCCGTACTGCTTTCCAGAGTGGTTTTGCACCAATTTGTAGTCCCAACAGCAATGTAAGAGTGTACCTTTTTCTCTACATCCTTGCCAACATTTATTGTTACTTATATTCTTGATAATTGCTATTCTGACTGAAATGGCATGAAATCTTAGAGTACTTTTGATTTGCATTTCACTAACTTCTAGTGATTTTGAACATTTTTTCATATATTTGTTGACCATTCATATTTTTCCTTCTGTGAAGTGTCTGTTCATTTCCTTTGCCCATGTGTTGATTGGGTTGTTTGTTTTTTCAGTGTTATGGTTTTTGAGTTCTTCATACATCCTGGAGATTAATACTGAATCTGAATTTCGGGTGGCAAAGATTTTCTCCCATTCTGTGGGCTCTATTTTCATGTTCTTGACTGTTTCCTTTGCTGTGAAGAAGGGTTTTTGTTTGATACCATCTCACTTATTGATTCTTGATTTTACTTCTTGCACTTTAGAAGTCTTTTTGAGGACTTTGGTTCCTAATTCCACATGATGGAGAGTTGGGCATACTTTTTCTTCTAGTAGTTTCTGGGTCTCTGGTGTAATGCCTAAGTCCTCTAGTTTTCTAGAGGAACAGAATCATCAGGAAGTATAATAATAAAAGGGGGATTTATTAGGCTAGCTTATGTGACCAGAAGCTGGATAGTACACATTGGCCATCTGCAGGCTGAAGAGCTAGAAGAACTAGTAGCTGCTCAGTCTAGGAGGCTGATGTTCCAGATCAAGAGGGGTCAAAGTGCTGCCCTAGTCTGAGAAAGAAAGCTTCTGCAGAATCACTGGCAGATTCTGTTTTGGAAGAGTGAATAAGTGAGAGTCAGATATCCTCATATGTTCACAGCAGCAATCAATAACCCATTCAAGGAGAATGGAGCTTGCATCTGCCTCTGCTTCCTTGTTCTTCCAACTTTTATTCCATCCATCCGTCCATCATCCTATTGGATGGTGCTGTCCATGCTTAGGGAGGGTCTCCATTTCAGTTGGCTATCCCACATGCCAATCATTCCTAGACACAACCTCATTGATTCACCCATAAGCCTCTTAATCCTCAGCATCTCTTAATCCAATCAAGTTGACAATTCAAATAAACCATTATAGTTCTTGATCTACTTTGAGTTGAGTTTTGTGCAGGGTGAGAAGATGGCTCTAATTTCATTTTGCTACATATGGATTTCCAATTCTCCCAGCACCATTTGTTGAAGAAGCTGTCTTTTTTTTCCCCTTGTATGTTTGTGGCACCTTTGTCTAGTATAAAATAACTGTATTTATGTTGGTTTGTTTTTGCATCTTCAATTCTGTGCCATTGTCATAACCAATCTTGTAGAATTTAAAAAGGATGACTTAATGTGCATGAGAAAATACAATTAATTAGCAATGTGTGGGTATGCATCTGCAGAAATGCTGTGCAGTTACAGTAGATAGACAATTAAAATGTACAAAATCTATAAAGTCCAGTACATAGCACATGCCAGACTTTCTTCTGAGGTCTGAATCTATGTCCTCAACAGATCAATGAAACCTCTACTTCAGTGTCTATGGGTCCCTTAAGCAGAGCAGAGTCAGAATTTGCTTTCCTGCCCAACAGAAGATTATGCATTCTTCCTAGTCACTGTCACAGAAAAAGCATTGCCACTCTTCTTGCCACCCCAATCAGATATATGGTAGTGGAGGACAGGTGAATGTTGTATAAGATTCCTCTCTCTCCTAAAACCCTCCAAACCAGTAAATGATCCAAGCCACCCAACTCTGCCTTTGACATATCTCACCCTCCTCCCAGCCCTACTGCCTCATAACCGTGCCCAGACATGTGGTTTCTTACCTGTCTTCCTCTAATTCTTCTTCCCTACAGCTGCCAGAGTTACTTTTCTAAAGCCCAAACTAGGTCGCATAATTTGCCTTCTAAATAGAATTAGATACCCTGTCATGCCATAAGATGGTATAGCATATAAAGCCATTTCTGGCCTGGGCCCTATTAATCTGTCAGCTCTTATTTTCTCTCCTCCTTCCATCTCAAAGATGATCTCATTTATGTAATTTGATTCATCTTCATAGGCTTAGAACTGCTCATTTATCCTGTGTCCCCCAGCTGACATTGATGTGGCTCCCAGGCTTCAGAATCTTGGCAGTAACATTAACCAGCTATTTGACCTTAAACATGTTACTTAATCTCCCTGTGTATTATATGCTTGTTTTTAAAATGACATAATAACAGCATCTATCTCATAAAGTTTTTTCAAGGTGTAAATAATATAATACATGTAAAAGGATTAGCACAGTACATATCACTTAGTAAGAACTCATCAAATGTTATTTGTCATGATTATCAGGATGGTTTATGTATGCATCTTTCCTTCTAGTGAGTTATTCATGGAATAATTGTTCTGCAAGTAACACCCTATCTGGACCATAATAGTGACTCATTCAATGTTTGTTGAGTACATAAATTGATAAATAAATCAACCTCTGAATCAACATTATTCCTCAAGAACTAGTAAAAAGTCAAATATTTCATAGATGTCCTATAAATCATTCTTAAGCTTGACTGCTAAGATTTATTTGAGTTCCAGAGTTCATCTAGTTATCCTGCCTCTGTAACATCAATTAAGAATGACAAATGAACAATGGAAATAAAGGTGACCCTCAATCTTTTCTCACATAAGAATATGGAGACAAAAGGACTTAATTAAAAACCACCAAATTAGTCTTAATCCTCATATCTGTATTTCTGTATTAGGATTCTCCAGAGAAATAGATCAATAGAATATGAGTGTGCACACATACATACAGAGATTTTAAAGAATTGCCTCATGTGAATTATGTTAAAGGACAAAGACAAAATATACATGATGGGCTTGCAGGGAAGGGCTGACATTGCAGATCAAGTCCAAAGGCTGGCTGTTGGCAGGCTCTCAGAAGACCTGGTTAGCACGGCTCTGTACACCATCATATGAAGATGACAGCTTTCAAATTGAGAGCAATCAAAGCTGGTGAGCAGTTCAGCCAGGATTCAGTCCCTCACTCTCCGATAACTGAAGCCCATCAATATCCATTGAACCACAGAGCAATCTTCCAGTGATTTTTTAAAAACTTTCCTGAAGAGAAAGTAAATAACTTTCACAAAACGTCTAAAAACATTCTAAAAGCAAAGAGACCATGTGCTTTATTTTCTTTTGTGTGTTTTTTTTTTTTTTTGTTCCCAAAGGAGTAGTTACAGAGTGTAAGCTGTTTTTAGCCTCTTAACTCCTTTATTATACTGCAAAAAACAAAGTAAGAGGAAATATTTTTTTTTGTCCCTGAAAACAAAGATGTACAATGACTATGTCTGTGATTTCAACCTTCATATTATGTGAAATATAATATTATTATATTTTTAAAAATTCTTACCAAGAATATTTACAGTTTTGCTGTCACATCCTTTGATTTCTGATTTACCTTTTAGCCTAAGATCTTGAGGAATTTTATTCTCAATTTAAAAAAAAAGTCAGGATAAATAATATACTCAGTCTTTGGGGCTCATCAAATTGTAGCATGTCAGTTAAGAATCATGGTCCCTCAGTGACAGCAGTAGGGATGGAACAAGAACATTAATAGAAACAGTTGAGGAGGAGTACAATATCAGGAGCATTTGCTTGAGGCCAGCCACTCTTGTAATTTCCTAAACTTTCTTGAATTATGATGTTTATTTGTATAAACTTTTAAAACTGGCTTTAAGCCATTTTGCACAAAGAATAGCTTAATTGTGTCCTACATTCAGCTAGCCTTTTAGTCAGGTTCCATATTTCCATCTCTTTAAGGGCTTCTCTGTCATTGGAAACGAACTATTGGTGGAATGTTTCAATTTATCTCTTCCACAGGATGGTTTACCTCTGTCTAAGACATTCTTGTCTCTTCCTTGTAGTTTGTAATCCTTGAGATTTCAGACTCTAAGAGTCTACTCTCCTAGTCAGGTGATGGTCTCTGGAGACCGGTTCACAACTTGTTGATATGATGTGGGAGTACGGTGAGGATTAAATCCATGAAGTATAAACTTAAATTCAGAATAAAGCCCATAGAGAATCGGAGTCAACTACCTTGACTAAATAGTTAGTCTTTTTTAAAAAAATGATTTTTCTTGCTGTGGAGTTTTATAATCAGGTTTGCTTTCCAGATATTCTGTATCTGACTGAGACTAGAGATCACAAAGTAACTTTGAAAGAATATGTGGATTTGGAAGGAAGTAATAAAAATAAAGCCGACTCTTAGTTGTGCTCACTAAACGTTAGCCATTATTTGGAAATCTGTACTGAGATTTGAAAAGTGGAAGGCAATTAGGAATGGATTGGGCTATTTAGGAGGGATAGGGGTCAAGGAGAGGGTGCACAGAGTGGAAAGATATTCAAAGCAGGCTGTTGTGAACCCCAAAACTCTTAAGAATAGCAGAGATAAACCAAGAAGATAAAAATGGGAAGAGAGCGAGACAGAAGGAACGTTTAAAACATTTTTATAATGACAGTTATTTTAATAAAGTATAGTTGATATGCTGACGGAGCAAGAAGTTGGTTCAGAAGGAAATGTTCACAGTTTCTCAAAATAGAAGTGGATAGGATTCAGAGGAAAGTTAATGAATGGCCCAACATGCCTACCAGGACAGTAAACATTAATATTTTCTTCTGTATTTAACTCTATTTGAATCCTTAAAAGGCTAATAAATAGCTATGGCCACTTTATTTATTTATTATTTTCTTTCTCATGAATCTTAGCCCTGTGAAGGAGATGCATGTGATGACGGCATTTTCATATTGACAATGATGCATCATAAAAACATCTCGCACTGCGAGGTCAGTTGTCTCCCAAGTGTAATTTCTGTACATACAATTGTTCATTTTTACTGTGGTGGAGAGGTCTGTGAACCAGCCTCTTTCCATCAAAAGCATATAGACTCTTTTCACATGAAGCCATTTCAATTGACAAAAGAGTTTCTTTTCTCGTAGAGTTTCCCCAACTTCTCAGGACTTGGGAATGGCTCCATGCATCAAACAAATGGCTCTTCCAACACTGGACACTGAATGGCTTCACTTTCTCACACATTCTTGGGCCATGCAGTGTTTTCCCCTAGCAGGGCCTGTGACCTACAGATGGCTGTGGCAGATTCAATAAATTGATAAAAAACACAAAGATGTTTATTATTTCATTATTCTATATTTTCCCTTCTCTTCTCATGGGATTTTCAACAATGGCTAAATCTACTGGACAGCAATTACCAGCAGAGAGAACTTCATTCCAGCAAGATTGCCTTGTAGAATGTCAGTCAGTCACAAGCAGGACTATCATACTTAAATTTTAGCATGGCATTCTAACGTACACCACAAGAGGGAAAAGATATTCTTCTTTGGCTGTGGAAGACGTTTGAGGTAAAAGTTGCCTAGAAAAATCTAGTTATGAGAAGCTCTAGAACAAAATATGTTAATTAAATAATTGATAACTCAGTAAGTAAATATATTTCACTATTAGTGTTTTGTATTCTTGGAGAGAGCATTATAACATACATTTGGAAGCCAGCTTTTAAGGTTGATGTGTTGTGCAATGGAAGCAAATAATTTGTATTAAACCAAGTGGGTATCTTTAAAAAAGCCAGTATTGTGATTGTTTGGCTTTCTTTTGTCTTCTATTATGAGAAATAATAAATTCTCAGAGCATCAATGCTAGACTTACCTAACATCATGTTATTCTCCTGTTGAATAGTCACCTAGAATTTTCTAATGTTGTTCCTTTGGTTTTGAAATGTATCTTCAAAGCTAGTGGTTGTGATAGGAAAGTACCATAATAAAACTCACTTCAGCATCAGGAAAAATATTAGGGGGATGTAAGATAATGTTAAGGTCAGAGTTCAGGTGTTAAATAGACAAGACTTAAATTCTAAGTTTTGCTGTGCAATCTTTGTTGGCCTGTAACTTTTCTTTTGAACTTGATTTCTTCAATTTCAAAATACCAGTGTGGTATTTTAAGCCCTAAAGTCTACCATCTTAGAAAGTACTCAGTAAGTGGCATTTTTTTCTTGTCAAAATAGACATGCCACATTAATGAAATTGTGGTTTAAGATGAATTTCTAAGGTAGAGATGTGGGAAATGTAGGGATACATAATATATTGGAGAAGGTGATGGGGGCCCAGCACAGAGTAAGAATGAGAGTTGCCTAAAAAAAACCAAGACTGGCAATAGGTGCAGAGCTGTGTCAGCTGGTTATTGAATAAGAAGATCCTTTCGGGTCCCAATGACCACATAAGGACAGATTTGACAGAGTGAGCAAAGTTGCTAATACCTAGGAGAACGGTAGATGGTTACTAACTTGACAGTGAAAGCAACTACCTAATAGATAACATGAGTGAAGGATTGTAGACAGCTGAGAGTCTTGTTCCTAAAATTTATAACGTAGACAATTGTATTCTATTGGCATTATTCTGTGAAGGAATGGAATATAGTGAAAAAGTAGTATCAGGATTAATTTCATGACATTACAGTCTACGTAGTTGCAGAAGACCTTGTGCATAGAAAAACATGGTTTAATGCATTGTTTGGAATTCTTAATATTTTTGAATGAAGAATCCACATCCTTATTTTGTACTGGGACTCAGAAGTTTTGTAGGCAATCTTGTATAGCTTGCTTATTTTAGACACTGTTTTCAACCAGAGTGATTCCCTTTCTCATCTCAGGACACCTGGTAATGCTAGAACCTTTTTTGTGTGTTTTTATTATAACAGGGGGCATCCTACTGGTATTTACTGGAAAGAGTTCAGAAATTTTGTAAATGTTGTACAATGCACAGGTGATCCCTTAACAAATAAAGACTTACCTGGTCCCAAGTGTCCACAGTGCTGAGGTTGAGAAAGTCTGATTGAGTCTGATGATGGTTTTACTGAAAGTCAGATTTATCTGTGGATACCTATTGTTACCTAACTTGGGAATGTGCAAAGCTTAATGGTCGACTTCAGAGGAATTATCCTCCATGCAGTTTTGCCTTACACATTGTATGCATAACACTTTTACTAACAAGAGGTTGTATTTTTATAATTGAAACAAATTGAGTTGAACCAACTTGATGCCAGAGGAGACTCACTGGACATGGCAGCTATAATTAACCCACCAGCAACATCTGTGTAACTCGCAAGGTCCTTATTTTTTAAATCTGGCAAAGAAAAAAAAAAAAAAGAATCCTGGCTGAGTGGTCAGAAAAGCTTATTTTCTAGGTGCCAAATCATATTTCTTGCTATAGTTCACTTTGGGGGTTGGTTTCCTATTAGCTTAGAGAAAATGTCCCATTATCTTATGTCCATTGATTAACACAACACCCTGTTAGACATGGCGTTTTCTTAAAGATTTTTCAAATAATTGTTGTACCAAGTAAACAGGATCTTTCTGAATCTTTCTTCTGCTGTATTGTTTATTTGTTCTTGTGGAATTTAATGACTTTGGAGCCAAAAAGCCTTGCTAACTGGAGATTATTTTACATAGACCCATGTAATTGTAGGTTTCCTCTTTACATAGACAGGATTGCTTCAGCCACAGGGAACTATTAGGATTACAGATCTGTCACCTACATCTAAGTAGGTCAGTCAGCAATGGAGGCAAGTATGACCAGGGGTGTAAAAGGAAACAGACAAGGGAGGAGCATAGACTCATTCACAGGACTCATTCACATGTAAAATGCATGTCCTAATTAGAGTCAGGCAAAAACAGTCCATTGATGCCAGAAAGGTGCAGGGATGTTTTAAATTTTAATTTTACACTATGGGGTTTTACTTTACATTTCTTTCCAAGATGGTTCTTGTCACTTGGCATGTGCATTCTTTATCATTCTCCTGGAGATACGAAAGGACTAATGGCAATTAAGTTATAAAATTTTGAAAGAATTCTCATTTCTCTGCTTTCAAATTATTTATTTATTGGTTGTAGGAAATTTGTAATCCCACTTGGATTTTTAAAAGTGATTTCATGATGTTATTATAATAACTATATTTTATACACATCCTGTAACTTAAGACCACAGAGAAGGTTATAGAATCTGGAGTTTTTAGGCTCCTTGACTTCTGAACTATTTAAACCAAGACAGATTCAAAGTGTTCTAATACTCACATTAGAAGCTCTTTCTCACCCCTGATAAAAATCTTAGGGTTTTTCTTTATATACAGTACAAATTTAAAGGAACTTAGTCAATTCTGTTAAACATAGTGATTTTAATGCCTTATATAATTGTGTTTTTCCATGTGGAAAAGTTGAAGTTTATTTTCTAAAGAATGTTTCACATGTTTATACTACTTTAGTTGTATTTTTATCCTAAAGATATATAGATGATAACTTACATATGTTCAATTCTGTTGAACCTTGTTCAATCCTGTGCTACCTTGGTTTCCTAGCCTTATTCTTATAGAGCCACTAATGCCAATATGGGTGTCTCATCTTCATGATATTTTCTAATTTTAAGTACTTTTTTTAAAAAAAGTCTGTCCTCCAAAACTACCAACAGATGAATTTGAGGTTTGTTTCTAACACGTGACTTTTGAGGTACACGTTGATGGCAATAAATAGCGACTAATGGACAACTCTTCTTGGACAAAGGTGGAAGAAGCACACATGTCTTCTACCTTTCCTCTTCTACATCTTGCATGGCAATGCCAAGGCAGCTCTCTTCTGAAAATTATGCTGCCTTTAATAGCCTGAATCCTTAAGTGAGTGAACAGAGCAGAGGCACTTTCTCACCCAATGTAGGCTTCTAGATGAGGCATCTTCAAGGGATTGTAACTGTAGGGAAAGAACTTCTGTGAGAACTTTGAGATTATGTGGTTCCCCTGTAGATCAGCTAGCATTGCCCTAAGTTTTATTTAGAAATTGTTGCATGCCATAGGTGCTGCTAAAGTAAAAGCCTAAAATATCTGGTACCAGCTTAGTAGTAAGCCAGGCAGCAATCAAAGAGGAATCTTATACTCTAGACAGAGCCATGTTCTTTAATGGAAAAATATTTGGTAAAAATTGTCTGTAATATGTTAGAATATTTGTTTACTAAGCCTGTGGGGGAGAGAGGTTGGAAAAAGACAGATATTAATAGCTTATGTTGGTTGTCATTTGTTGAGTTTAGCAAGTTATTACAAGGAAAGAGATGAGCTCAGGCAATAATTGGTGTGATTGAGAGCATACACAGATGAGGATAAAGCTGTGTAGGAATTTGGGTCTTCTTGGGGGTAGGAAAGCTTCTATTGCCAAAATGGGAAGAGATAAAGCCTAAAACAGCCTTTAGCTTCCAATCCACATTAAGACTCAGCACTGTGTCAGAGATCATTAAGTGTTGGGTATTTTCATACTTCAGATTTTTAGAGTAGCAAAGTGATCACGCAGACTTCAAAGGGAGAACTTTTGTACTAAGAAGTCAAGGAATAGGGTTGAGGATGTAGGTTGGTGGTATAGCATTTGACTAGAATGCACAAAGCCCTGTGTTTGAACCCTAGCACCACAAGGAAGAAAAAAAAATCAAGGAATAAATTAAGTGAGGATAATATTTAGAAGTTATTTTCAGTAATGGTTATAGAAAGCTAGACACAAATATTTCAGAGTAGGTGAAATATTTTATTTATTGTCTTATTTTAAGACATAAAAATAGAAGGCACCCAGTTAAATTTGAATCTCAGATAAGCAACAAATAATGCCCCAAGGGATATGCTTATAACCATTATTATTTTGTTTATTTCAAATTCAAATTGAAATGAATATCCAATATTTTATGTGGCATCTCCAGTCTAGGGACCTGTAGTCTTTAGAATTATCTTATGAAAAAGCTATGAGCCCAAACCAAAAAATCTTTGCATGTTGGAAATTTTAAATAACACCTGGGCTCCTAAAATAGCAAGAAAAGGACATGAGCTTAGAAATCTATGAAGTCCTGTAGGAAGTCATTACGTCTCAATGCCTACTTCACTTGTGACCATGGACAATAATTACCTCCTTCTCAATGCTTACTTCACCTGTGGCCATGGAGAATATTTAAGGAAGAAACTTCCATAGGCAGAACTAAGAGACATAAGAAGGAAGAATCAGTATATTCCTCCAGAAACAGAGTGAGCATTTGTGCAAATACTCACAGACCTAAGTCACTTGTCCCTAGTGCTGATTTTCCAGGATTTCTGTTAATGTACCTACTGAGTCTCTATTAGCCCATTTATGAATAATGCTTTATTCAACTCTCCCTGGTCCATCATTTTATATGGACTGTAGAAAAATGAGTATACGTAAGATGAGGTCTTGTATTTTGTTATTCTTTTTAAATCATAAGGACCCTGTCTGGATTTAAGAATGGAAATCTAGACTTTGAGCTAGACACCATACCAAATGACCCTGAAGGTCATTCCCCCAGAAGGAAAGGTAAGGCTTCTCTTTGTGCTTAGGAGCCCACACTTGGACATTTGGAGGCTAGAAGCCGGATATCCCTGTAATCTGTCTCTTAAGTAAATTTTTTCCCATAGCGTAGGCAAGAGTCAGCACATTTTTCTGTCAAGTTCCAAAGAGTAAATATTTGATGATTTGCAGGCCAAGAGGCAAAGGAGGGGACATTACGGAGGGACTTTAATAGCAACCGTAGAAAATCTAAAACACATTTTTTTTAGCTTTTAGGTAATACAAAAATAGGCAAAAGCCTGGATTTAACCCAAAGCTAATTTCTGACCCTTTGAAAAGAAGCAACTTCCTACCTAGGGTTTTTACTTCCCAGGCTCCTTTGTATTTGGTGGGGTCACATGACTGGTTCTTAATAATAGAATGTGAGTAGGGTAAGTGGAGGTCACTGTTGACATGAGTGGGCTGTCTCCATTTTCCTTCCTGTTCCATCACGTGGTTTTAATGCATAAGGAAATTTGGAAAGCCAACGATAAAAATGTGGGACTGCTGGGCACAGTGGTGCATTCTGGAGGCTAAGGCAGGAAGATTGTAAGTTCAAGGCCAGCCTGGGCAACATAGCAAGACCCTGTCTCAAGAAAAAGAAAAAAAAAAGTAAATATATAACAATTATAAAGGACTGAGGATGTTGCTCAGTGGTAAAGCGACCCTGGGTTCAATTTCGGATCTTTGGTACTACCAAAAAAAAAAGAAAAAGAAAGAAAAAATATAGGACACAAATGGATGGACCAATAGGAGAATAAAGTAAATGGTCACAAACCAGGAATATGGGCATTGGTATATTATATAAAAAATTAAAGAATTTCTATTACATTAAACCAATGGAATCATGTTCTACTTATTGCTGTCTCAGGTGTTATTCTAATTAAAATACTGCTCATTTCATCGATTTTTCTCAAGATAGTGAATGCATATTTGAAAGCAGTATGTGTCTGGAAGCCTAGACTTTCTGCCCCTTACAGGATTTTCTGTGTTAATTATGACAGATCCAGTATTCATTTTTTTGTCACTAATATATTGGGTCTCTTCTAGTTCAATAAGTTCATATTATATTTTGACTGGCTTTTGATTCATTTGGTCAGAGTTTTCAAAATCTACACAGAAATTTTACAGGTTTCTGTTTTAAAAAATTGTTAAATGACACAAAAAATTGACAACCAAGAAAGAGGAATTATGAACTCTGAAAACTTATGAAATTTTTCTGATTCCTTGTTTTACATATATTTCACTTGTTACTCATCTATGAGAAATTTGTGATATTTTCCTATGATCTGAATAGAAAATATAAAGGAGCATAATTATTGATTATTTTCTTTTAAAATTCTTTATTGTGCATTATAATTATACATAACGGTAGAATTCATTATGACATATTCATATATACATATAAGTGTCACATGATTTTCTCCAGTTCATCCCTTTTTCTTTCCTTCCTCCCTCCATCTGTTCCTCTTTCTCTCCTCTTCTGGTCTTCCATTTATTTACTTGTATTCACTTTTTCCATTGGTACATTATAATTTTACATCCAAATGAGATTCATTATGGTTTATTAATGTATTCATATAGGATAATTTTGTCAGTTCTTCCTTTTCCCTCTCTTCTTTCTTTCCTCTTTATTTTCTGCCTTTTTTTTTTCTGTTGATCTTCCTTCTATTTTGTTGAGATATCCTCTGTATTAATTTATTTCTTCTGTGTAGCTTTCACATATGAGATAAAAACATGTGGCCCTTGATTTTCTGAATCTGACTTATTTTTCTTAGCATAATGTTTTCCAGTCTCAACCATTTTCTTGTAAATGACATACTTTTTATTCTTTATTCTTTATGAGCAGAACTCCATTGTGTATATAAAAAATATTTTCTGTAATCATTCATCTATTGACAGACTGCTAGGCTGTTTCCATATTTTGGCTCTTGTGAATTGAGCTTCTATAAATATTGGAATGCAGGTATCACGGTACTATGCTAGTGCCAGAAGTAAAATAGCTGAGTGATATAGTGATTCCCCTTTCCTTGTCTTTTGAGGGACCTCCATATGAATTTCCACAATGGCTGACATAGTTTGTATCCCCATCACCATGTATAAGTCTACCTTTCTCCCTACATTTTCATCAGCAAATATTATGATTCATATTTTCAGACTAGACACACAAGAATGTCAAATGATGAAGTAAAGTTAGATGCCCCTTATTATTGCTTGTATATGAGATGTCCTCCCTCATGCTCATGTGGGAGACAATGCAAGAAAGCTTAGAGGTGAAATAATTGGGTTATGAGAGCCTTTACCTAATCAGTGTTAATCTGCTGGTAGGGATTAATTAGATGGTAACTGTAGGCAGGTAGAGTGTGGCCGAAAAAAGTGGGTCACTGGGGATGTGACTTTGGGGTACATATTTTGTCCCTGCTGAATGGATTCTTTCTCTCTGCTTCCTGATGCAATGTCCTGATCTGTTTTCCTTCACCACACACATCTACCATAATATCTTACCTCACCTCTGGACCCAAGGATTGGAGTCTGCTGTCTATGAACTGAGACCTCTGAACTATGAGGGTCAAATAAACTTTTCCTCCTTAAAATTGCTCTTGTCAGGCCTTCTGGTCACAGCAGTGATAAAAGGTGACTAATACACTCGTGAAGTCAGTAGATATTTTATCACATCTTCAATACAACACATGAAAGAGATAAGTCTATAGATACAAGAAGATGCAGATCCAAAATCAACGGATCTGATTTTTTCAGCATCTCCTCTAATCTAGATGCATTTCCCAACAAGAGGTTGCAGCCCCAAATCACTTTCCCTTTGTGAAATCAGACAATCTGGGACTCATACAATTTTGAAATGCAATTTAAAGATGTGAGCTCTAAAAAGTATGTACCACAATTGAACAATCACACAGTGTAGAAGAAGTCATAGAATTTCAAGTGGATGTGATTTTCCTAGTTTGGTGTTAGAAATATTTGTTTCATCATACGTAAAAGTTATAAAAGTAAAGGCCTATAAATAAGTGTTATATGGGTAGGTAAAATTTCCAGCTATATTGGTCTTTCTTGATATAATAGACTCAGGTATATAAATCATATATATAAAATGAATAATAAATAATGTGCTCCTGAAATAGTAAGAAAAGTGAAACAAAGTTCTATTTGGTTACTATCTCAGAAGCAAATTCTCCTGCCTGGGATTTCAGTTTCCAAAGCATCTGGAGCATAGTTTTCCGAGGGACCCTCCAGGCTTCTGTGCCTACTCTCTGCTATCTGCTAATTCACCTGGAATTTGTCCATATGTCTTCCAGTTTCTCAAATGTTATTAACTTTTTTTTTTGTTTCTCTTGTGTTGTATGACTTTCTTTTGTAAAAACAAATTATTGAAAATGTTTGTCAGATCACAGAACACAAAACCCAATATCTATCAAATCTACTATGCTTCTTTGTAAGTTCAGCGTTTTCTTTAATATTAGGATAAACACAGTTTAATGATGCTGTGGGTATAGTTTCCTCAAAGGGCAACATCTTCTATAGTCTTCACTGCCTAAAATTACCCATGTCATTAAAATAGCATAGGAAATAATCAACAGAATCCACCCAGGCTTGTTATAAATAGCTAAGATCTTATACTGGGAATTTTATCTCATTCTCTTGGAATTCAGATATTGTACCAATTGACTCTAGGCTAGAGTTTTGTTTTGTTTTTCTCCTAAGGGGGAAAAAACGACAAAAAAATGTAATTAGTTTGTTCTGGGGCGAGTTGGATTTGGTGGGATCAGCAAACTTCTTTAATGGGCCAAATAAATATATTTGGCTTTATGGGCCATATGGTCCTTGTCATAGCTATTCAGTTTAATCTCCTCACCCCAAAGCAGCTATAAACAATAGGCAAACAAGTAGACATGGCTATATTCTAATAAATGAATAAGGCTCTATGATGGCCATGTGTGTATTCAATTGAAATGTTTCAGTAGCTCACAGAACAGTGAAAGAAAAAAAAATATTATTGACTTTGGTCATCTCTGCACTCTATCAAACAAACATCAGTTCCTGAAAAAAAAAATTCTTTTTATACCAGAGATCTCTCACAGCTGCTAAAACACAGGTACTTATACAAACCATCTGCAATAACAGTGTGTTTAAAGACATGGTCAGCTAAAATCAAATTGAAGGATAATTGATGTTTCCTTTTTTGTTGTTGTTTTTATTTAATCTTGTCACGTTTACGTAGCTCAATGGGATGTGTAGGGCAGTAGTCCACAAACACCAGTGTGTGTAAGAACGAACTGGAAGACCGGTTAAGAGAAAATTGTGTTGCTGGGCGTGACTATAAGAGATTCTGACTCCATCTGTCTGGCAAAGTGCCTGACAATTGGCATGTTCAAGTTTCCATGTGCTGCTGTTTCAGTGAAATTACCTGGGGAAAATTTCACCCAACACTAATTAAGCAGAATCCCTAGGATAGGTATCTGGGCATACAAGTAATTAAAAGTGCTACTCTGTGAGATTTCAGTATGCAACTAAGTTTGAAATAAGTGGCTATAGCAAGTACTTTATTTCCCCTTCAGTACTTTTGTGGAATAACTCTATTTTTGAAATGTTTCCTGTAACTGGCTCTCAGCAAACTGGATTTTTTTTTTTTTTTGGAAATAGGATAAGAGCAAATCATTAGAAATATATTGTGTAAAGCACGATGTTTGCATTTGAGAAGTTTCAAACCTTGGGAAATGGATATGACTGCAGAAGACTTGAAACTCAATGCCTGTGGTCTTCTATCTTCCATGGTAAGGGGAGCTGATGGAGAAGCCTGCTCTCTGAGTCTCTCCCTGAGGTGGTGATTATAATGGGATGACAAAAATAAGGATGATCTTCTAAACAAACACAGTGACATAGGTCCTCCCACTTTTCTGTTCAGTAGCACTCTGTCAGCCTGATTTTGTCTAGAGCAGCATTGTGTTCATTTTACAATACGTTCCAAATTAAACTAGAGTACTAATGCCTTGAATTAGATTTTTTAAGAATTATGGTATGTCATTTTTCCTCTGTTCCTAGTCTAACTAGAAAGATCAAGTGTGATTTCAAAATAGACTCACAGCAAAAAAAACAAACAAACAACCAAAAAAACAAAACAAACAAAGAAAAAAAACCCTACATGTATTGTAATACCTGTGGACTTATGGGAAATGATAGCACAGGCAGTGGAAATTTATGTAAGATTGGGTTGTGCAATTGCATAATTATTCTCAGAAAACAGCTGTAATTCTTGTTTTTTGGTTATAAACATCATGTGGTTTTTTGGGGGGATTCAGAAACTCTAAATTGTTTTCAAAGTTTTAGTGTTTTGAAGATTACATTTTTAGAATAAGGCTTATGTTGTTTTGGAGCAAATTAATATGTGCTTCTGGGAAATTTACAGAAAAGAGCAAAAGTAAGTGTTCCACTTGTTTCTTTTTCTTAATCACTGTCTCAAACAAATTTGGCTTTTAAATCTGTTTTCTCCGAAGTTCAGAGTTCATTCTTCAAAAGTTTAAATCTTTCTTCATCATCTTTTCTTCTGTTTACATCAACCAGGCTTTACGTTTGAGTGGAAAAATACTGGATTTTCTTTGTAGGCAGTGTCTGTTTATGGGGTCTATCACTCTCTTATCTCTTTGACTTTCCACTTAAGAGCAGAATTATGATAAAGCATAAGAACCTTCAAGATTTTTATTCCTGATAATTCTGATACAAACACACACACACACACACACACACACACGCATGTGTAGTTTGACTAATAACAGGAAAGAAAAATAAGACAACATTGCGAGTAAATTATTTATTACTTTCAATAATCACAACATAATATTCCTTTTGTTTGTTTGTTTTTGGTACCAGGGATTGAACTCAGGGGCACTTGAGCACTGAGGCATATCCCCAGCCCTATTTTGTATTTTATTTAGAAACAGGGTCTCACTGAGTTGCTTAGTGCCTTGCTTTTGCTGAGGCTGGCTTTGAGACAACATAATATTCTTCAACTATCATCTACAGGAAATTGCCTTGTTCCATTCAGTTTATTACTCTTTCTAATTGGAACCATGGACTTGTTGTAGATAGAAGTTTGGGAGAACTTTTCTTTACCTAGACTATTGAAAAATAAATTGATCCAAATATATTGATGGCTTTTGGATAAATATAATCAAAAGCACATTTCTTATTAAGGCCCTTGTTTTGCCTTCTCCCCAAACATTGGATTGACAGAAAATAGAACTGCTAATAAATGAAAATGTGAAACCTCCATACAAAAAGAAAAAATAAAATGTGTTTGCAGAAGATTCAAGGCAATCTAGTCTTTTATTTTTATGGACAATTGATTGTTTGTATTCTACAGTAATGCGTGATTTAGATTGCAGAACTAATTGTTCTGACAAAGAATACAGTTAGGAAAGAAAATGCAGCCTCAAAATTATTTTATTTCTCACTTCTGCTATCCATCAAATACCATTTAAGGGATTCTGATTGTTATAAATGTTGTTGACCTTTCCCACATTGTTTGGAAATTCATGAAAATTGCTTTTCTCACTTGCAATTTTATTACTTGTCATTCTATTCCATACAGAATTTGCATTTTCCCTTTTTTTTCTGACTCCTGCACATGAACATTTGTGCTGTCATCCAATGCTGAGGAGATTACTTGCTTGCCCATTTCTCAGGCCCTGGCTCTCTGCAGTGCTCAAGTTCTATGGCATGTGCTCCCAGATGTGCTTCTGTATCATTAGGTTCACTGAAGGATTCTATTATAGTCATCTAGTCCTTTTGCTGACTGCCTTCACAGACCCAGTGACTACTAGGCTGTAACACCTTCCTCAAGTAGATAACAAATCCAGGAAAATTGTTGTTAAAAGGATAGAGAAGTATTGCAGGAGGAGCAGCAATAAGATGATATAATAGCATTCTTCCCTTTGCAGGAACATCAATTTGAACAACTATTCACAAATGAAAATACTTTCATGAGAGCTAAGGAGTCCAGGTGAGAGATGACAGCACCTGGGTAGAACACTGAAACAAAATAAGATGTATTGAAGAGGGTAGGAAGACTATTCCACATTAACCACAAGACCTCTCCTGAAGTACAACATAGAAGGAGATGCACCACATGTGGAGGAAGAAGTGAATTCATCACCTGGGTTTGTGAAAACCTCAGTACCATGCTCTGCCAAATGAGTCCCAGCACCAGGCTGGCTTGCAGACCCCAGTTCCAGGCTTCCCTTAATACCAGGACAACCTCTGTAGTCTCAAGGTCTAGCTCTCATCCCTGCATCCACCCAGGCTCCAGGCCTGCCACTCTGGAACCTGCTCCAATACCAGACCAGACCCTGCAGCCTATACCAGTACCAGGGTAGCACACCAGGTACCAGGCTTCAGATTGGTTCTCATAGACTTGGTACGAGGGCAGTTCCTGCAGACCCAAGATCCAGCCCTACTCAAGTACAAGGCCAGCCTCTTTGGGCTTCAGTAGACCCATGGACTAGGCACATCCTAGTGAACACTAGAATCAAGCTGGTCCCTGCAGACCCAGGGCCACGCTCAAATTCCTTGACCCAAATTAGACCTACTATGATGTCAATCTAGTACATAAGACTCAATACAAATCTTGTCACAGCCCAAGTCATCCTCCATGATACCCAGGCTTCAGACTGGCCCTTGTAAGTTATAGCTCTCAACTCTTCCCCTCAGAACCAGGGACCAGGCCTGATAACCTTCTGACTCAGGTAACCATCTAGCCCACCCCAGGCTTCCAGCAGCCTACACTGTGCGCACAACCAGAACCATACCCTTTGAATAGTGAAAGGTTTCTTGGGATAAAGGTAGTCTGTAGGATGGGAACAAGCCAACTTGTTAAAATGTGCATATATCAGGACCAGTCCACAAGAATCATGAAAACTCAGGGAAACAGGACCCCACCAAAGTAATAAAATAAAGCACCAATAACCAAGCATAAAGCAACAGGGAGATCTACAAACAGTCTGCCACAAAATTCAAAATAATCATCTCAAAAAACCTGAGTGATCTACAAAGGAACAGAGACAACACAATGATATCTGAATAACAATATAGTAACACAATAGAAGTTCAATAAAGAAATAGAAAAGAAAGAACTAAACATAAATTCTAAAGCTGAAGAAGACAATGTCTGAATTATTTAAAAATTCAAAAGCAGATGTGAAGGCTGGGGATGTGGCTCAAGTGGTAGCACTCTTGCCTGGCATGCGCAGGGTGCTGGGTTCTATCCTCATCACCACATAAAAATAAAATAAAGATTTTATGTCCACCAAAAACTAAAAAATAAATATTAAAAAATTCTCTCTCACTCTCTTTTTTTTTTTAAAAAGCAGATGTGAATAAGCAGAAGAAACAGGTTTTAAGTCAAATGTGAAATTATCCAGTCAGAAAAAGAATAAGAAAAAAAAAATAGTATGAAAAGGTATTGAAAAAAAATGAAAGGTAAAGTGTGTATATATAATGGAAGTAACAGAGATGCAATACACATACACATGTATATATATGTGTGTGTGTGTGTATATATATATATATATATATATATATATATATATATATATATAGAGAGAGAGAGAGAGAGAGAGAGAGAGAGAGAGTGTCACTGAAAATTGGAGGTTTTAGTACATTACTGATTTGCCCTATAGCTTTGAGCCAATGGTGGCATAGTAAATCGGGGTGAGAGCATGCAACGGAGACATCCTGTTCATTTCATAGCCAGAAAGGAATGAGAACAAGAGATCAGAATCCCAAAGTCCTCATTGAGGGCATGCCCCAATGACCTAAGAGCTCACACTAGGTCCCATTTCTTAAAGTCTCCACCACCTCCCAGTAGCACCATGGGCTAAAGATCAAACCTTCAAAACTTAGCAACTGGAAAAATTGATATTGTTAAAATGTCCATTCTACCCAAACCAACCTGCAGATGTGATCAGATTGTCATCAAAATTCTTGTGCCATTTTTCACAAAAAGAGAAAAAAAAGTTTCTAAAATTCATATGGGATCACAAAAGAACCTAAATAATCAAAACTCTCTTCAGCAAAAATAAGAATGCTGGAAACTTCATACTACCTTATTTATTATTAGAGCAGGAAACTATTTTGTCAAAGCAATATGGTACTGACCAGGAGTGAATTCATGCTTTATAGTCAATCTGTCTTTTACAAAAGTGTGAAAATCACACAATGGGGAAAGGACAATCTCTTCAATAAGTGTTGTTGAGAAATCTGAATGAAGAAAAAATGAAATTTGACCTTTATTTCATACCACATTAAAAAAATGACTCAAAATGAATTAAAGACTTTAAAAGGAGGCTAGATGGAAGACGACTAGAAAAACAAACAAACAAAAAAAAAAGGGAACAAGATTCTGACATTGATTTAGACATGAATATTTGGAGATGACCCCCAAAGCACAAGCAATTAAAATAAAAAGACAAATGGATTTCATGAAACTAAAATGCTTCTTCACAGCACAGTAAACAACAGAGAAGAGAAGACCTACAGAATGGGAGAAAATATTTGTAAACCATAAGTAGTATAAGAGTTTAGTATCCAAAATAAATAATTGGAACAAATAAATAGTAAGAAGTTATATGATTTAAAAATGGATAAAATTTCTGAATAGACATTTCAGAAATAAATAAAATATAAAAATAAAGTAACAGATGTGTAGAAAAGATAACCCTAGTACACTTTTGGTAAGAATTTAAATTAACACATCTATTATGCAAAAAAAGCATGGAGTTTCCTCAAAAAACTAAAAATAAAACTTCCATATGATGCAGCAGAGTAAATTTTTGGATATAAATATTCAAAGGAAATTAAATCAGTATCTTAAAGTGATATCTGCATTCCATGTTCAGTTCAGCATTTTTCAAAATAGGCATGTTATAGAATCCCCCTAAGTATCTGTTGATAGATTAGTGGATGGATAAAATATGATGTAGACATGTCTCTCCATCTGTCTATAAATCTACAATGAAATATTAACCAGCCTAAGAAGAAGGAAGTTCTGTGATTTATGACAACAGGAATGAACATAGAGGACACAATACTAAGAAAAATAATGCAGGTACATTAAGACAAATACTGCATAATCTCATTTATATGTGAATCTAAAAATGTTGAACTCAGAAGCAGAGAACAGAATGGTGTTGTCAGGACTGACAGGAAGCAGAAAATCAGGAGAGGTTTGTCAAAGGGTACACAGTTTCAGTTAGGCAGGATGAGTAACTTATGGAGAAGTAAGCTATTTCATAGTACTTATTAACAATGCTGTTTTAAATACTTGAAATTTGCTAAGTCAGTACATCCAAAATGCATTCACCAAAACTAAAGTTGACTTTATTGGGGGGATGGATGTTTATTAGCTTGGTTGTGCTAATAATTTTACAGTATAAATATGTCACACATCACACTACACACCATAAATATACCGTATACAATTTTTATTTCTCAATAAAGCTGGGGAAGAAAACCTTACCAAAAAAGATGAGAAAGAATTGTATTCAGAGTCAGATAACTTGGCAAAGTCCCTAACCTGCCACCACAAACTTAGTTACATCAGTTTCCTCACCTTTAAATAAATAAAAGCTCTCATTCATATGGTTGTGAGGAATAAATGAAATAATGTCTTCAAGTGCTTAGTACAGCCTTTATGTCATCATGGAGAATGAATATCTGTTTGCTCTTTTACTCAGAATGATTGCCGTTTACAAGCTGGAGGCCACATCTTGTATCTGAGGGGATTTTTGTCTAGGGATGTTTAGCCAAGAGGCATTGGCTTCACCAGTCACTCTTGCACAGAACTGCCTGTAACAGGGGAATAAGACAAAATAGAGTGCAATGCGTGCAGATAAATAGGAGAAAGAGAAATAAGACTGCATTTTGTATTTCTAGTTGGCTAGAACAAATGAATGTACATTCTTTACACTAACAACTGTTGCAAAAATAAATTAGAATTGTATGAGACTGAAGAGAGAAGGGTTAAACACTTCTTGAATTTTTCGAATTTTATTTTACAGGGGGAAAGAGGAAAGAATAATTATAGAGCTCTTGTCCATAGGGCTTAGCTGCATGGTTTCTGGAGAGAAAATGGTGGTGGGAACCTGGAGAGAAGAGACTGTATCTCTAAATGGCATGTAATAAGTAGCTGACACCCTGTTTATCCTAGTTGGTATTTGCTGAGATTCTTGGACCCTGTCTCTAAATAAAATACAAATAGTTTTTATTAAGTTTAGAAGAGTTTTGGACAATAATTCTTCATTTTTCTGGCTCCTGGACCTTTGGAGATTCAGAACAATGTTAGACTTTAATGTTCTTCTAGAACCCACTGAGACTCTATTCATTGAATTACACTTTTCCCAGTATTTCATTTTGTATAGGTGCTATTATTATTCTGATTTTTTGAAAAATCTGATATTCTCTCTTTTCTTCTTCTCATGATGTTTGTGTTTTCCTTTAAATTTTGGAGTATTTAAATATAGTTCTAAAAGCTATTTTGACATGCCTGACATCTACTTACGTCATCTCTGACAGTGTTTTAAAATGTAGGTTTATTAATCAGCATAGAAAGGCCAACAGGTGAAGAGAGGACTTCAAATGAAGAGTTAGCTTGCTATATTCACAGATCCGTAGAGGAGAGGCAGGGCCTGCCATGGCAGAGCACTCTTGGGGCTTGGTATAGAGCAGAGGGAGCAGGGGGAAGAGGATCCCGAGACTTTATTGTGTTTGCTGCAGGAATGACTGGGAAACAAGGGTAGCATTGGCTTATTTGAATAATTACAGTAGGCTGTGGTGCCTAGGGTTGTCCCTAGTTGTATTTTACTTGGTCTTGGTGTTATTATGGCAGAGGAGTAATGGCCCAGAGAGAAAGCCTTCTGAAAACTTGATGAAGGAGGTCACTGGGATGTCGGATTCAGACTGGCTAGTTTGCATATGAAAGGCGTCCTTCCAGGCAAGTTCTTCCACTATCTAGGAAACAGCTAACCCTGGGAGCAGCAGTCCCTATATGGAGTCAGCAAGGGCCCAAGTTGATTTGAAGCATCAACTACAAAATTCAGAACATGTGCTTATTAGAATCCATACGTTTATGTTGATTGTTTTTTCTCCTTTTTTTTTTTTTTTTTGAGTAGCACTTCCCTTTAGTTGGAATGGTTAGTAGATTTAATTAGATAGTAGACATTTGATTGTCAAGTATCTGAATTCTGTTTTTTTTTTTCCCAAGTATCTGAATTCTGTTGTGTTTTTTTTTTTTTCAAGAGTCTGTGGGGTTTTGGGTAAGCAGGGAAGTTATTAGCAGATTAGTTTCATCCCTTTTATGTGCGATTTTAAGTTTTGATAAAGTGGATCTAGAATAGACTTCATTGCAGGGAGATTTGAGCCTGACAACCAGGGTACAAATTTCCTTTTTTCATATGGGAATTTGTTTTCTTATTAAGGATGTTATGAATGCTTACAATATACTAAGCGAGAACTGTACTGAAACTTCAATAAAACACAAAAAAGGGAAAACCTACACCATTTGCTTATAAATCTGTTAAGTGGGGTTAGGCATATAAACTAAATTCTTGGCTGACTATGGCAATTAAAAATGAGTATGTACTAAATTTTGATCAACAACAAAATTTGTAAATGCAATAATATTTAAAATATAATGAATTCAGATTATCAGAGCCTAGAAATGTCTGTTAGAACTTCACAAACACATATGTGCTTTAGTATTTTACTATGTGCTGCTAGTCTAATTTTGTGCTAAATTGTAGAGACGCAATGGTAAAGACATCCTTGGCTACAAGGTGCTTATCTTCTTTTGAGTTCCAAGGTAAGTAAACAGTACTACTAGAAAAATAGGTCTTTTGTGCTGTTACAATCATTGATATTAAACAAAACAAAACAAAACAAAAAACAGTCTTAGATATCAAGGAAACCTCTCAAGAAAACATTATTTTAGTTTTAACAAAATAATTATTAGAATTTTATGCTGGGCATGGTGTCACATTCCTGTAATCCCAGTGGCTTAGGAGGCTGAGACAGGAGAATTGCTAGTTCAAAGCTAGCCTCAGCAAAAGTGAGATGCTAAGCAACTCAGTGAGACCCTGTCTCTAAATAAAATACAAAGTAGGGCTGGGGAACTGGGGATATGGCTCAGTAGTTGAGTGCCCCTGAGTTCAATTTCCAGTAACCCCCGTAAAAAAATTTATTAGACAAAGAAGTGACATGATTGGCAGAAAGGTTATAAGTGGTTTATAGTAGAGAAAAAGCATGTGTAAAATCTTGGTAGCACAATAATAGTAAACATTAAAAAATTATAGTGGTTTGTAAATTCCCAACATGGTGGGCAGAAAAAAATGGAATGTCATGAGAAGATTGAACAGGCAGGCATTGGCCAGAGGAATAAGTGTTTACCATAGGGTCTCTCAACTGTTTTTCAACTCTGAAGATTTATGAACATGAAACTCAGAAAAGAGATCTGAAACCTGCAGGATAATCAAAGGATTCATCAATGTATATTAGTTTGCTAAAGCTGTAACAACAAAAGTTAACACAAACTAGATGGTTTAGACAATGGAAACAGTTCTGAAGGTGTATGGACTAACTTTGACAAAGTTGTGAAGCAGAAAAAAAAATTGTACTGAAGCATCCTCCCCTGTTATGTTAGGAAATCATGGATTTAAAAAAATTTTCCATCAATTTTGATTTACAGATTCTCTAATTAAAAATACACTCTGCTCTCAACCCAAGGGAATGGTTACTAGGATGTAGAATTACTTATAATTTTTGTCATCTTGTTACCCAACAAGTACAATGATCATTTTAATCTATTTCTTCCAGTCATTGGGGCAGGGTATGATTGAACAAAATTCCACAAATAACTTAGTCACTATGAAATCTGCCTCTCAATGTTAGTTGGTTAGATCAGATACTGTTCCAGAAGTCTTTTCTCAACAACAATAAAACACATAGTCTTGATATTCCCATTGAGAATAGATCTAATTCTTTTGACCTAAAAACTAGGATAAATGGAAAAATTGTATAAAAATCACACCCATGTCAAAATAGATACATTGCTCTTCCCTCTGAAAGAACCAATGCTGGAAGCATTAAAACATGAAATAATGTTTGAATGTTTTTCAGGTCAAAAATTAGGTGCTGATTTATTTCTTTCCTGAATTTGTTGAAAACTTTTTATTGCTTGAGGTACTCCTCAGGACATGGTGATTCTGGGCTTTCATGCAAAATTGCTACATTTTGTGTATTTTCTAGGTCTTTGGCTTCATTATGCTTTCTCACAGCTGACCAGCTTGCTGTAGAAAACAGGGCAATTGACATACCTAGAGCCTCAAGTGAACTTTCACCGCAGAAGCGAGACAGACTCCTCGTTTTTGGTACTGTTACTAAATACTTTAGCTTAGGGCCAATATCCACCCTTGACAGGTCATCCATGTCCAGTTGTGGGATCTTGAAGGGAAAAACTGTCCCTCTTTGGTTAAATGATGATGACTAGACCAATCCATTACTATGAGGGTAACAGGAATAGTCAAGCATGTCCAAGATCCCATGCCAGGGTACAAGGCATGGGATGCAGTGCGGAGGATAGAAATAATTCCTAGAAAAAGAAATTGCTGAGTAGTGATTCTCCCAGCAAGTTGTCATATAATTTTGTTTCTCTAAATCTTGCTAAGATTTTTACTGAATACTGAGTTCACATACTCACTGCTTTAGCATTTGGAACTAAGACAGTGAACAAAGTCATGAGGCTCGCTTTCTGGTGTGGTTTTGGAGGTAGATGGTAAACAAATAAAGAAATGAATAAATACCTAATCCCATGATGAAGACGGTTACAGGAAAAAGAGAAACCAGGGAAGAGGGAGAGAGGACATGCCGTAAAGTGTGAATGCATGGTAAGTGGGTGATCAGCAAGGCCTCACTCATAAGGCGACATCTGAATAAAGACCAGAAGGAATCCAGGGATCTCTGAAGAGCCAACATTCCAGTAGAGGAAATGGTTGACCAAAATTACCTACAATGAAGGAAAGCTGGCTTTGTTCTATCATGGCAGATAGATTAGCAAGCTCTAAGCATTACTTTTCTTTAAATAATACATACTTGAAATAAAATTAAATGGGGTTTTGCTAACATTAGTCATACCACAGCAGTTTTCAAATGAAACCATGTGCCCTATTGTCCTTAGACTGACAGGGTGCCCAAAAGAATATAAATAGTTCAATTCAGTTAACATTTGAAAAGAAAACCTATAAATTAATGATTAAGGAAACAATAATATTCATACAATAGGGGATTTATTTGCAATTTCTAACAGAGGCACCAAAAAAGCAAGAAAAAAAAGTTACATATCCATCCTCCAAATTTCTCTTGATTTGCATCAGATCTCCCTTAATGATTCCTTTATTAGGTGCTAGTTTGTTTTATAAATGAATTAATTGGTTGCAATGGATTCATCATTTTCATAGTAATTTGCCATAGCAATTACTAATATTAATATGGTTCAGTGAATTTCAGGAACATCTTTCCACTTTACCCTCATTTCTGCCATTGCCAGTGATAGACAATGTCATCCTGGTCTTGGTTTTTAAGAATGGAAAATGCAAATATCACTTATGGGAGCATGGATGTCTGTAGCCATCACACTTGTTTTGTGGTTTTATTGGCTGAATGGCTTACCAGGACAAGCAGAAAGGATGTTTGCGTTTCCCTCAAGGTTTCCCCAAGGCTACCATGGACACAGACTCTCAGCATCATAGTGAGTAAATATGGATTGTAAAAGACTGACAACAAAATGCACCAATCATTAAAGACAGTCTGATTTAGTTATCTTGGGAAATAAAAACTTTAGCAGCAATGTCTTTGTTACTATTTTCTATTTTTTTTTTTTTCTGGAAAGAAAGAGATGTCAGTGTATCTGACAGATTCCTCTGATTGTTGCTCAGGCAACGATGTAAACTGGTGGAGACAGACTGCAAAGATTGTCTTTTCTTTCATTCTTATTAATTCTCCCCACCTTTGTCTCCCTTGTTGGAATTTTCCAGAACAACATTTTATTTTTTTTAAGTTGAAAGGTCTGTTGTCTATTCCTGTTAGTTCTAGAGAAGTTTGATCAAGCTCAAATCACAATTACAATACTTACTAAGGTTAAATTCATGTTTGTGTATCATAAAATGAATTTTTTCCTTTTCTTTGAGTATAGCTAAGTATTTGTTTCATCATATGTAACACTGCCTTATAGATTTATTTTTTCAGCAAACATGAGTTGTAAAAGGTATTTGAATTCCTTTAATATGAAATGATATCTTCAAATTATAATTTTATTATCACTGTTTAATTATTTATGCATTGTCATTGTTTAAAATCATTGAGTGATGTATGATTAGAATTTATCAAAAATGTGACATAAGTTGAAGATTAGACTAATTTTTAATCAAGTGTTCTTACATCAGATATAATCTGATATATTGTAGAACAAGCAATTAGTTAGTTTTTAAATAATGTAACAACTCTATTTATGGTTAAGCTATATCATGTCAAATAATTTCTGGTCCATAACTTCTTGATTTTCTTAGAGAATAAATACAGAGGTTTACTGCCAAAATAATAAGCCATATATATTAATGGGTATTAAACAGTCAAGTAGCATACAACTACCAATCCATGGAAGATTACTGAAGAAAGTAGAATAAATTCTGACTTTTATGAGTAGCTAATGAAAGAGCTGCCATAGGAGAGGAGCTAGGTCTGACTCTCCCTGAGCAGAACAGCAACACAAGAATCCTGTCCTTCAAAACAGAATTACCCCCATTAAAACCACCTGGCCCAGGGCCAAGTTGAAGAGGGACTGAGGGTAGATATGATATTCATCCATTTCGAGTTCTTCATTCATTTATTGTACATTTGAAGGTTATACTTCTCCATCTCTCCCTTTTGGCAGGTGGGACTGAAGGAACTGTCACTTTCAGGAAGAGCCATTTAATTGCTTTGTGTGAGACTCTAGCAATCCCTTGGAAATTGTGATGGCGAGTCAAATTATGATGAAGATACACTAAGACTGAAACAGCCTTGATTTCTGGGTCACCAAATGGAGACATGTTGTCCTAGATAGTCACTGTGACCCAGTAAAATTTCTGTGAGCAAGAAATAAACTGTTGAAGTATTAGGTCATCTAGATTGTATAGAGTTTTGCTACTGCAGCATTATTTGACTGATCCTGATTAATTCAGATCTTGATACTAGACTAAGTATAGTAAGTATGGTACAAAAGAAGTCGTAAGTCATAAGACACAGATTGATAACACAGCATCACAGGCTACAGTTATTATCTATGGTGTAGCCAGTACCAGGAACTTCTTGTTTATATTGCTTCTCTTTATACTCCAAGTCCCAGAGAGTTGATAAGGAGAGGTCCATGTGGATGCTGCGTACAGAGTCATTTTTCTTTGTACTTGAAAAGCCCCCAAGCTTAGAAACCCAAATATTTTCTGATAGGCTGTAAGCAAATCTGCCTGATCTTTACCCTGGAAGGAAACACGATGTTCATTTTAACGGAAAGCAAACAAACTTGCCTTTTGCTTCACAGGGAGATATTTCCCAAAGCTTTGTTGATGCTGTTATTCTAGAAAAACACAGTAGATGACACCAGCACCTCTTTTCAAAAGACATGCAGAGAAACATGAGAAACCCATGAAGATCCTCTCCCAATGCATCATTTCAGTTCGCTGGTTCAGTCTTCTTGAATACTTACCAGATTCTACTCCTTCATTAATGTTTTTCAGGACTGTACTAATTAAGCCCACTTTCTTTCTTTTAACTCTACTGATTATGTATAGGTTTTTGACTGATTTATATGATTTGATAATTTTTGTATTTCTTTTTTTTTCACCCCCTGAGGATTGAAAGTTCCTTGGAAGAAGTGACTATTTCACTCACTTGGAAGAAGTGACTATTTCACTCACACTTATATTTCTTAAGAGGAGATAATATAATTTTACCCAACTGGTGTTGTCCTTTTATCCTCCTTGAAAATATCCTGTAACATAATATTACATGGAATTCTTCCTTATGAATTAGATAAGCAACAATTCTTTAGTGAGATATGGTCAATAGATCAGAACAACACACAACTCCTAAAGTTAAAGTGAAATTTGCTTCAATCAAATGACATCCTGAAATGGCCAATAACAGGAGGTGTTTTTGACACATTGGAACTCTGAAGAAAATCCCTATTAATCTATAATCATATTATAAATTACAATTAGTGGTATGACGTTTTTTTCTATTGCTTCCTTTGCTGTTGCCTGTTAAAGTTCTCAGTTTTTTACTGCTACTATCTTAAGTGTGCTACTCTTCTACAGTATGCTAAAACCTACCTTAACTACTTTATAACTTTAGTTTTCAGAATCCCATCACGGATACATTTTTATCATTCATGTTTTTGGATGAAGAAGTGTACACTTCTAAAGTCACTTCTTTGAATTCATGCAGCAACTAAGGTTCTAGTGTTGAGATTCAATACCTCTTTTATATAATGCTAAAGTCTGAGTTCTTAATCATTACCTTATTATAATAATTTGCCTATAAACTTAAAGATATTCACCAGTAAGTCTTCAATCAACCAGAGAGAGAGAGAGTTTTCTCTCCTATTGATTAGATTTTGAAACAACTATCCAATTTAGTTCAGCAAATTTCAGTAACATCTTCTGTCCTCATTCACTGAGGAGGAAACTGATCATTAGTGAGTAGAGATTATTTTTACTCTTCTGCTTCTTTCAGTAGTATATGCAGAATGCTAATTTATAACTCTAAAATCAAAGAGGAAGAAGAAAATCAGTCCCTGATTTCTGGAACAAATTCCCATCTTATGATAATAAAGTGGAGGGCCTTGGGGATAGTTTTGTACAAATGACATTAATATATAGATAATGTTAGGGATTTTGGTAGTTGAAGTCAGACTTAGGATGCAAATGAACATCAAGACAATATCTAGATTTTTCCCTATTGCTCATAACCAAGGTGATGGAAGAGCTGATTAGAGACCTTTTGCTGTCCTGTTTGTACAGTTATTCTTTTGCATGCTAAACCCAGGCTTCTGGGTACATTGACATTCACTGAACCACTGTAAATGAAGACAATGTGTTCTATCTAAATGTAAGAAACTGTATTCCCTTTCATGTCAAGGCATGCTACTGAAGCCTGGAGGACTTTTAAAGTGTGAGACAGTCCTCCCCCTCTCCCCCGGTAAGAATTTGGCTTTGGTTGCATTTTTCCTTCATTGGTGTCTCACCCTGCCAAGTTTTGAAGTTTGCATGTTCAGGTTATTGGGAGTTTTGTTTTTCTGAGTGCAAATAGAGTTCAAGTTTCTTAAAATAGGAAAAAAAATATATTTCTCCCTTCCCCCTTTCACTTTGAAAACATGCTTATGGTTCAACATTATTTAATTTAGGTTAAAACTAAAAATAAATTCTTCCAAGTTTGTGACTAAACAAGGAAAAGTTCTCAAAAGCACTTTTTTTAAAAAAAAAAGTCATAATTGAGTATCAAGGAGGTAGAGGAAGAATGGCTTTTGCTTTCAAGATGTAACTCTGATAAAGTACTGTCTTGTGGAAAATAGCTTCACGTCCAAACTACCAGTGCTTTGTGGGTTATGGGCTTCCATTTGACCTAGATTTTGCTGGTCTTATTCAATGTATCCGATTTTTAACTTTCCAGTCTCCAGAATAGCATGTGGATTTGCACAGATTCTGAAGAAAGGAAATTACCAAGAGATATTGGTCAAGGAATACAAAATATTATTTATCTAGGAGGAATATGTTTAAGAGATTTATTGTACAACACAGTGAGTATAGTTAACGACAGTGTATTGTATTCTTGCAAATGGGCAAGAAAGTTAATTTTGAGTGCTCTTTCCCCTCAGAAGATAAGAATCTGAGGTAAAGCATGTTAGCTCTATTTAGCTATTCCAGCAAGCATGTATATTTCAAAGCACCATGTTGGGCACCATATATGCAATTGTAATAAATAAATAAATGAAAAGAAATTATCAATATTCTTAGAATGATTGAGCATGTCTGTCATTTAGTAAGACAAGCCCAGGGAAACATGCTGGGGAAGATAAAATGTCTCTGTTCTCTTTTCAGATGCTACTTCTGTGTGAAGCTCCTAACATTTGCCTGCTGCCCTCTTTCCATGTCTGGGCCCTTTTTACGGAGGTCCTCACTAGATCTTCTCTCCTTTAACAGTGTAATTTCAGGACATAAAGTCTCCCCATTCTTTCCATAATGCACTTTTTCCCATCATCTCCCTTCAGTAACTGTCCTTCATATGTACTCAAATATCCTTTCTGCATTGCACTCAGCATTCCCTTCGCACTTACCAATACAGAGACAGTGTCCACTCTGAGTTAGACAGTACTGTAGGGATCACAGCTCCGGGGATATACAAGACAGGAAGGCCCTGCTTTAGAGGAGATTTTATTCTTGATAAATAAAATTTTTTAAAAAGTAAAAAATGCAACAGGTTCACTCATGGTGGTGTTTGCTTGAAGGAGGTAACCATGGTGATGAGGGAGCATTATTGGATTTGGTGCATGTAGTGGGGAGAAACTATAAGATAGGTAGGTCGGGGAAGCCCTCTCTGAAATATTGGTCTGCTTAAACTTGAAGGACCAACAAAAGCCAATTGGATGAAGAATTGTAGGCAAACAAAGCTCAGCCCATTTCAGGAAGTGTATCCAGAGAATGATCCACAAGAAATTAAAGTCACTCAGAAAAGGTATTGATTCTTCATCAGTGACTTTTTTGGTATCCATGATGGTCTGAAAAAAGTTTGTATCAACTTCTGAAAATGTAATTCATCCATTTGGAATATTTGGTTACCAAATGCTCTACTCAACAGAGGGTTATATAAGTTAATATCAATTATATCACAGAAAACATTAATAGGAAGGTTTCTGCCCTTATAAAATTTTCAACCTAAGGAAGTCTGTTCTTAAACACGAATAAAAGCAAGTTATTGAAAGTGTTATGGTATGTGTGTTTCATGCTCATTTCTATTTCTGAAATCTTTCTTTAAGCTTTAACCAACAGTGTCCTATATCCCATAGTATAAAATATTTCTACCTTTGTTACTCTTCCCTCAACTTTTCCGTAGATTTTACCAATTCATTCTCAGGTAGGACAGATGAATGGGACCTGTTGGATGTAAAGGAGAGACTGTTACACCTGGGGCTGGCTTCATAGGTGTGCATCTGTCCCTCGGTTCAGAAAGTCCATACTCTGTTGTCTCCATCATGAAATTCTTAATAATTATTTCTTTGAACTGAAGTTTGACAGGAGAGACTTGATTAGATAGTGGGGAATGAGCTCCACATTTTCATCTCCATTCACCTCTAAAATGTGTGTAGCCTGTCCTGATTGAATCAATCACATCATATGCCCATGGTCATTGACCTCTTAGTGCCATGATTTTCTCCATGTCTTTGTGATCATTGGACCATGCAACCAGTTCAAGGGTCAATTGAAAATTAATGAATGAAAATTTAGAGCAATGAGCTAAACTTTGAGGGGGAATTCAGAAGAACAAGCTACAAGCACAATAGATTTTTTTTTCCTTGAAAAATTGCAGTAAGCCTGTCTTAAAAGTGTAAATTCTTTATAAAATTATGCCGTTAAATACTCATGCCTTTTGCATTGGAGTTGCAAACTAAGGGTCAGTGGGTCAAATTCAGCTCAGAGGTATGATTTGTTCCAGTAGCATAGAGATTTACAGAATTTGAATGTCCTTTTCACTAGGGCCTGCTGTTCCAGAGAACCACTGGCTTGACCATAAAATTGTCTTTGCCAAGAGAATCTGTTTACCCTTCCTGGTCTTGAGGCTGTTTGAATTTGAAATCCTGAGCTCTAAAGTTAAATGTCTAAAACAGTACTTTCCAAACTTTAGCAGGGATCCCAGTCGCCTGGAGAGATTGTTCCACCACAGATTGCCCCCTCCAGCCCCCTAGTTCCTGATACAGGTCTGGGATGGGTCCTGGTAATATCCAAGAAGTTTCCAGGTGAAGTTGGTATCACTGCTCCAGGAACCACACTTTGAAAACCACTGATCTAATACAGTAACTGCCATTTTTGTTATTGGCTATTACCTACAGTAAACTCTACCCATTCAGTTGTGAATGAGATAATGTCAATAAAACCTATGTACTTTCATCAGTGAACTGAGCAGAACAGGGAATTCAGCTGTAATAGCATCTGTGAACTGAAGCAATTAACGAGTCCAACACGTTTTTCTCTCCCAAAGGGGAAAAACTATCTTGCTTTTCACTGATGTTAGTTCTATTTTAGTATTCTGTAATTTTTTTTAAAAAATAATATGCTTAGATTATTTTTCAAAAGTAGTAAAACAAGTTTAAAATGATTCAATTTGAAATGTTGTAAAGTTGTCTTGCTCTCAGTAAATATCAAAAGCAATGAGGTAATGGAACCAGACAGTTGGGGCTGTTGATAATGGATTCACTTTGGAAGGCCTCTGATCCTTCTGTCAAGGAATTGTTACTGCCTTAAGCCTGTGATGCCAAGATTTCCCTTGATAATTTAGAGCCCAGCAATGCCTATCAGATATATGCAGCATTATGCTAGAAAATGTGGCTTGAAAGTTTCCAGTGGAATACACAGTTCAATCTGGAGTCCATTCTCAGCTCAGCCTCTTCTTTGAGGCTTGGAGTGTCCAGTCAATCAGAGAGAACTGTAGTCATCAGCCATCAGAGTCTCCTAGCCACACCTTTTAGAGGAGGACATGGGATACTGCTACCTGGTGTCAAAGATGATTTCTCTGAGGTTAATGTGTTCTTAAATCCTTCTTTATGTCCACTTTCCATTTATTTAATAACTTTGTCTGGGTAATGGAATGGGAGACGGCTTTTAGAGACAGGAGCATTTTAATTTTACTTCCCCCCACCCTGCCCTATCTTGGTGTGTAAGTAGTAAAGGGAAATTATTAACATGCTTTGATGGAAGCACTAGTGGACTTTTCTCTGAAGCTTGTCTTTCATGGGTTCATTAATTTTATTTATTCCTCTGACCATCATCAGAATTAACCACAGTTCATCTACTTTTGATATTCAGACCATCCATTTTCCATAATAACGGGAGATGATGAGAATGTGAACAGCTCTCTAACCCTCTAGACTGCAAACTATGTGAGCTGGGGTCCGTCTCGTTTCTTTGTCTCATAGCAGAGTGAACATATAGTTGCTATGTATATAGTTGATATTTAATAAAGGTAGACCACATTGAAATGACCTCTTATCCCTCTCCACCAAAAAAAAAAAAAAATTAAAAATCTTCTCAACAAGGAACCTCCTAAAGGGACAGAGTAAACAAATACATGCAAAGTGTTCTCCATGCTAGGTACTAATTCAGTCTCTATTGGTGTCTTATTATGAGTAGCTATTTTTACTTTTATTTAGATATGAGTTTTTTTTTCTTTTACTATCATTATTTATATAATGGTTTCAAACTCTCCCACGGTGAAGACTTTAATGAAAACTTCATTTACTGAGCAAATAGAACTGGGCTCCCTCCTGTATTCCTTCCCTTGGTTAATTCTTTCATATCCCTACAGTTTGAATGGGTGTTAAATCCTGATATCAAGGAAACACTCTATAATCTGTAGCACAGCTCAAGGCTCAGGGAATATAAAATGTCAATAAAGTGGGGGCATAGTTGAAAAACACTGGACGTTTTATTCTTTTTTTATTTTTATATGGTGATGAAGATGGAACCCAGTGCCTCACACATGCTCATTTTTTTTTTTTTTTTTTGCACTGGGGATTGAATCCAGAGGCACTCTACCACTGAGCCACAACCGCAGCCCCTGAACATTGTCTTTTTAAAAGACACTTTTCCCTCCCAGTCGAGGGAAATGTATAAAAACCTCAATGGTGACTGAACTTAGCCTGTAGTATAGCCTGAAAGAAGATTATTTTATGTACAAAGTCATATTTTTGTAATTTAAAAACAACAACAACCAAAAAAATAAACAAGGAAAATAATGTTACATTTAGGAACTTATGCTAATCCTTATTGCATGTTTTGCTAATACTTCAATAAATTTCCTTTACTCTGAAGGTTTAGTCACAAAGTAATACCAGAACAAGAATGAGAAGAACTGGGCTCTTCTCTATTCTCTGCCTGTTATTTGAACAGTTATTCAATTTTTTTGGATATAAATTTCCTCAGTTTTTGCAACTCAGTAATATCTGTTTTAGAAGTATTTTAGAAATATATTCTATTTTATAAATATTTTAGAAATAAAAGAGACTTGTACAATTTCTTCTAAGATTGCCCCAAGGGCTGCCCAGGTTGTACACTGCACAACTCAGAAGTGTGATTCAAATAGATGAATACCAGAGCTAACTTTCTTCTGTTTCTTTTCATCCATGAAGACATGGATCATACAACTAGGTGTGGGATTCTTTCGTAGTCTTGTGCTGCCCCTTCCTTGACATGAAGAAGCATGGTCTATTACAGAAATGATTTGTGCATATTACCAAAAACAACTGAGAGAACAAGAGGGCATTAACCATATTTTATAGATTTACGTTCTGTTTTTCCCACTTAATCCTTAAATGGAAAGGCTTTGGGGGCCTCCCCAGAACTGAGGATTTATATGCAGCATAGAGACTGTTTAGAGTAGAATTATAAAACCAAAAACATTATGAAATATCTCATTAATCTAAACACACCTTTTTTTTTTCTTTTTTTTCAGGAAGGAGTGCAATTGCTCACCTTACTTCACAAAATATATCTAATGCCAGAAAGTCGTATCTACAGGTTAGCAGCTGATAGGCTGTACATACAGGAGAATGGGGAGCTGCACTGTGAACGCAAACCTGCACATCTGTTAGCAATAAATGCTGTCTATGGATCGAGGCCAGATTTGCCTCTGCAACACATCTTTTTTCTTAAGCACGTGATTCCACATTTCACTTCTCCACTTGATTTCATGGAACTCAGAGATTGCTACAGAGAAAAAAAGAAAAAGAAAAAGAAGGAGCATAATCAACTCTTTATATGCATAATCAACTCTTTATATTCACTGGAATGTTGCCAATGGAAAATTAATGAACTTTTCTGTAATTATTGAGCAGTTTCAGTTGATGAATTATTGAGCACTCTGGGATTTCATCTGATGAGACCCATATGGTCACAGAATCTTGAAACTGGTGAAAACTTGAGATGTCATCTCTTCTGTATCTGGTCCTGTTTAAGCATGCATGACCCTAGCCTGTTGGCTCTTACTCTTGTCCCTCAGTAGGGTCTGCCCTATGCCTGCTTAAGCAGAGGCTATACTACCTTGGACACCCTAATTTGACCCAACAGCATCCACATTGGGTCTCCTTTTTTTCTACTTCTGAACTCAGAAGAGTCACCTTGAAGTGTCATGCCTCTCTTCCCTAGAGGAAATCATAGAATCTGGGATAGAAAAGCTGAAGGTGTGGGTAACCGTAACACTCCCCCAGGGGAATGGGGCAAACTTGCACTAGTGAGTGGCACACAATTGGAAGGAGTCTGTAGCTGTGTGGTCCCCCCTTCCTCTATCTGAATAGACTCTTCTGAAATCTAGAGATTGTAATGTGCTGTTCCAGAGACCATCTTCATGTCAAGGCAACAGACTGATTTTTCTTTTTAAAACATGGCCAGTTTGATAATTTACCACTTTTTATGTGCTTAGCTTCTCTTCCTCTCTGGCTTTCTTTTGTCCTGCATTCTGTTTTTCTAAGACTGTACTTTTCACTTCCCCTAATATATATTAACGTGAAAGTTTCATATTGGAAACTTGGAGAAGTTTTTGCCTATAAAAGAGGAAACTGAGACTCAGAGCAATTAAATTACTTTTCCATGGTCCCGGATTGCAAAGCATAATTTTTAATGTTTATTTCCTTTGCTCTCCTTATCAAGTATCTATGATAAAGCTTCTATGTTTTCAAAGTCCAACTTAAGCAGCCCCTATAGACTTTCCTCCTTTTGTAACTCATGCGGATTGCTCTCTCTGTTGAATAAAACATATACTTTTCGATTTTGTGTTCCTTTGCACATTATATTCTCATAATTTCAGATGGACTATGCCTTATCTCCATGTGAATTAAATTCCCTGAGAAAAACCAGCTCATTCTGATGTTTTCATTCCCCAGCATTCTGAATGCAATGAAGTCTGCCATGATGGTTTCCTGGGAGTCTGCTCCTAGAAACAACAAATGACAAATGTTTCTTATATTCCAGTCCTCCAACAAGTTGCAATGTTTTTCTTGGACCTACTTTTGCACATACTCCATTGCTTTTTAATCTTGTACTAATTATTTCATAAGAGGAGTCTGCCCTCTCTAAAAGCCAAACCCTAGAATAGAATCTGCTCTTTCTGCAATACTTTTCCTAAAATTTGCAAAACCTGGTGTGTCCTTAAGCACTTTAAAGTGATTATGTGTTACATTCAGGACTTACTATGCACTTGCAATAATTAGAGGGAAATCGTTAAAGATTATATACAAAAGATAACGATAGTAGAAAAAGTGATGAATTCAGAATAAGAAGCTTGACATTGAGATCTTAAAGTTGCTCTGGATTAGCATTGTAAATTTTATTTTACTCTTCTGTAAAATGATGAAGGTATGTATTGGACACTGGAAGTAAAATCAGAAATATATGCAAAAATGTGACCACAGACTTGCCAAAAGCAAAAAGGACATGATGCTTTCAAGTCAGCATGGCTCTTTGAAGTGGAAAAGTAAGGTGGTGCTGAGTTGTGAGATGATTTTTGAGGTATTTGATGATCTTGAAATTTTCCATCTCTTGAAATTTGTTACTGTGTTGTAGACAGTGATTTTGTGTCAAGGCTATGGGGAGAAGTTGCTGGGAATCCAAAGAAAATACCCCCAACACTTTGGGATATAAGATGTATTAAAAAATACATACAGGGAAGGTTCATTGACCATAGGCTGGATAGAGAACACCTCTGTCTCTCTCTGGACATCACCAAATAGCACATACGTCCCTCACAAGGTACCTGGGTACCTGGCACCTCCGTCCCTCAGGATACCAGTCCAGTGGCAACACCTGGTCCTGCAGGATCAGGGGTTTTACAACTTAAATTCCAGAAGCAGTGGCATCATTATCTTAACTTACTTTGTACTGATGTATGACCGGAATTCCAAGGAACCTGGCTTGTAGGGAAGAAAGCAACTTTCTACAGGTAATTCCTACTTGATCTAACTCCCAGCATACATAAGAGCAAGCTAAATCATATTTACCAAGCCTTTCCTGCCCAGAAGCTCTCTGTTTCCTTAATATGGCGAGGTTCTTGGGAGTGGAGATGAACTCTGCAGGTAAATGGTGTTTTACCACCTTCCTTTCCCCCAAGGATGACAGTTGCTTTGACCAACAGGACATTAGTCTCCCTGCTTATCTTTCCTTCTCCTTCAGGAGGGTTTTCAGGGTTTTATGGCATCCTCTAACCATGTATCATGGACTCATTATTTTTATTCCTCTAGAATATCTGATTTTGGGGAAAAATTATCATTTATATATAGGTGCAATAAAGGTAATATCAGGAAGCAAAGCTCACCACTTCTGTCAATTCTGTCACTTATTCCAGGTGCTGATAATTATTTCAGTCTTTCGTAAGATGTGGAATTCTTTTGTTTATGAACAAAGAAATCAAAAGAAAGTCAACAGTACAAATGCTCTGTGAGATAGCTAGAAAACAGCTCACTGTGCAAAAAGGGGAATTTGGAATGGAGTTTGGAGGCTTAGAATTCAGCCGTTTCTACTTCCTGTGTAATAGATCCTGAGAATCTCTACTTTTTATGCTATTACTCTCTAGTTTGGATTATTATTGCCTCTCAGTTAGATTATAGTAATAGTGTCTAGGGCTGGGGATGTGGCTCAAGTGGTAGCGCGCTCGCCTGGCATGCGTGCAGCCCAGGTTCGATCCTCAGCACCACATACCAACAAAGATGTTGTGTCCGCCAAAAACTAAAAAAAAAAAAAATTAAAAAAATTCTCTCTCTCTCTCTCTCTCTCTCTCTCTCTTAAAAAAAGAAAGAAAGAAAGAAAGAAAGAAAGAAAGAAAGAAAGAAAGAAAGAAAGAAAGAAAGAAAGAAAGAAAAATAGTGTCTACCCTCGGCTGCTTCTTGTATCTCCTCTTTCCAAGGGCAGCTTCTCTGGATTGATGGTCTTGCTCACTACTTGTCTTTGTAGGGCATCCTTCTTTGTAAGTGCTATCATTAGCACTTCATAGCCTGTCCCAGCCAGAACCAGACATTTCCAATTCATTCTTGTATAGAAATTTTCCATAGCAGCAGATTTCAAAGACACTGGTTTTTGGATGCTGCCTATTGATGCATGCTTATTCCAAACATTTAGACCTAATGTTTTAGTAACATTACCTGATGTAAACCTTTGGTGCCTCTCAGAAGTCTTTTTCTCTAATTTGTATCCAGAAGAGAACAGTATAAGTGATCTACCTTAGGTCTGATTTTTCCCATCTAGGAAAGAACACATTGAAATTGAATTTCGCATTACACTTTACAACCAATTTTGAATACATCTAGAACGTACTTATGGGGTGGTTTACTTAGATAAAGTGAGCATCAGGAGATTCATCATATAACATTGTCAAACACAATTAATATGTCTCTATAAGGGCCTAGAAGACTAAGTATAAATTGTTGCATGCAGGAGAGTAAATATTATAGCTAAATTTGTTGCACTGTACATGGAACAAGATTAAATTCTAACTTCCTCTATTTCATTACTTTCTTAAAGATCATAGTAGTATAAATTTTGAAAAGGTATATTGTTAATCAAGCAGATTACTATATACAGCTAGAATTTCAAATTCTCTTATTCCAAGAAATGAAGGTGCATTAATGACAGGATTCAGTGATTCTCTTTTCAATTATTTGTTCAAAATTACCATTTTGGCCTGCCTGGGTATGGTGGCACATGCCTGTAATCTCAGTGACTGGGAGGCTGAGGCAGGAGAATCACAAGTTCAAAACCAGCCCCAGCAATTAAACAAGGTCCTAAGCAACTTAGCCAGGCCCTGCCTCTAAATATAATAGGGCTGAGAATGTGGCTCAGTGGTTAAGCACTCTGGGGTTCAATATCTGGTACAAAACATTACAAAATATTTTGGTTATATATAATTGTCTAAATTTATTATAATTATCTTAATAAGCTCATGACTAGTACATTTCATTATTTTTATTTATTTGGTACAAGGATTAATTTTTTCAACATACAATAACATACTTTCTTATTTAATGTTTTATTCCCTTTTCTCCACCAAAATTATTTGACTAAATTTATTGTTGATTTTCATTATTTTTTCATACATAAAACTTTAGTGATATAGTTGGGAATAACAAGGCTTTTAAAATCGCTTCAACATTTCAATATTTTTAATCCTGGTTTTTCATATGAAAGAGTAGTAACAGTGGAAATCATTTCTATGCAAGTTTATGCCCTGCTTTGGGGAGTGAAGTTGTGTTCTCCCACCCATTTTCAGTTCCTTCAAGCATTTCAACACCATTTTCTTCTTTAGAATGCAGGAAGATTTCAATGTGTTCATACTGTTTAAATCCCTAGGTTATAGTTACCAAGCACGTTCGTTTTCCTTTCTCAAATTTAACTTTCCTGATTGACTGCAGTCATCCGTACATGTAAGCAAATGACCTAAGAAGCAAAACACTGACAGCCCTTGATCTCTGTGCAAAGAGACCAAAAGTATATCAAATCACTTCAGGGCGTATGCAGAGGATCACCTGTTCATCTGATCTGTGCTATTTAGAGATCATCTTGTGAGTTATTGAAATTGGACTTTCCTGATTAAATAAAGAAATGCATGATAATTGAATTATGAAATAAACATTTCGTATGGCTGAATATCATGTGCCTGGGCAGATATTAAATAGTTTCCAGAGGAGAATGCCTAGTGTTCACTCTCATAATTTAGGAACAAGGAAAAATAGAAAGAGAAAAAAAATGTAGCATCTGGTATTAAGACATTAGTTAGGTATTTATGTGTATATCCGTTCACATTTAAAACAACTTGTAACATTTAACCATAGAATTCCTTAGGGTTCTTTATTTTACCCTTGATGCTAATGTTATTTGATTCGGAACATACCTGAATAGTTTAACTGATCAATGTTGAATGAGAAAAAGATATCATTGACTATTGTTTTATCCCAGTTTGAAGTATAGGCCATGGCCACATGTGATTAAATAACTTCAACACACATCTTGATTATGTTAGAGTGAACATTACTGGTTTTTAACAATTAGTTCTACATGTAATTTTATATTATTAACATAAATGTCTGAAATTTGACCCTTTTAAAAAAAGAAATGCCTCTTCCATTCTATATGTTTGTCATCTAAACATGCTTTATGAAGGTCACTGGATGATGAGCAACCCTGATGTCTCACAGTATCTTTCATAATTTTCCACACAATAGTGAAATGCCCACTTCTAAAAAGTCATTCCTTTTTAAAATATCTTTGTTATTTATTTTTATGTGATGCTGAGGATTGAACCCAGTGCCTCATACATGTGAGGCAAGCGCTCTACCACTGAGCTACAACACCAGCCTTAAAAAGTCATTCTTATCAATTCTTAAATATACCTGGCAATACTAAACAGTTCTATAATCTTTCTTCAAATTTTCTGAGTGAATGTTTTATGACAGAATTGCGTTTTAAAATTAGATTTCAGGCTTCCCTGAGTGGAAGAGATGGAATAAAGTAGAGATGTGGGCAGTGGAAACAAAATGAACTTCATCCAACTGTGAAGAACTCATATTTTAGCCCAGCACAGTGGTGCACGCCTATAATCCCATCGGCTCAGACAGGAGGATCATGAGTTCAAGTCAGCCTCAGCAAAAGCAAGGCACTAAGCAACTCAGTGAGACCCTATCTCTAAATAAAATACAAAAATAGTCTAGAGATTTGGCTCAGTGATTGAGTGCCCTCAGTTCAATTCCTGGTAGCAAAAAAAAAAAAAAAAAAAAAAAAAAGTCATATTTTGTGGCAAATGGGCACCTGAAGAAGTTGTATCAACACATTTATTCATTCAGGTTTTCCAATCATTTACCAGTCATACTATACTACACTATGCATTATTCATATATATTAAGTGATTATTATCAACACCTCTTTGTGATTAGAAGGTAACTAAGAACATAGATTAGAAGGTAAATAAGCCAAAGCATCTCATAGTCAAAAGGTGTACCTCTTAGCAGGGGGAAGTGGTGTATGCCTGTATTTCCAGGAGGTCAGGAGCCTGATGGGAGGATCACAAGTTCAAAGTCAGCCTCAGCAAATGAGCAAGGCCTTAAGCAACTCAGTAAGACCTTGTCTCTAAATAAAATACAAAAACGGCCTGGGGATGTGGCTCAGTGCTTAAGCGTCCCTGAGTTCAATTCCCAGTATCAAAAAAGAAAATATTTTCTCCTATATAAATTAAATTACCTGCATGACACCATTCAGGAAATTAATAAAAAATTTTGACTTCTTGTTGAAATTATTAGCAATTAAATTTTGAAAGCATGTTATTTATGTAGAGAAGGGAATCTTTCAATATTCAACCTGACAAGACTAAATTCTAGGATCTGGAATGAGGTTTCAAAATTAAGACTGAGCTCATTTAGAAAATAAGAACATTTTGATTAGTTTTGTTAACCAATTTACCCAATGAGTTGAATCAAATGAAAACCCTTACATTCTTAATTAACCTTTAATTCCAGAACAATCTCTTATTCATTATTTTCCTCATGCGATAACATGTTTTAAGCATGATCAAAAGACCTAAAAAATTTGCTAATACCTTAATACATTTTGCTATTTAATCAGTGTTAATTTGTTTCAATTGCTTTCATAATTTTACTTCTTCTTTTCTTCAGCTGACTTGTTTGAGCAAGGCTCCAAAAAATGATCTACACTTTACTTCTGGTGATTAGTTTTGTAATTATTATTAATAAATAGGTTTCTTCTTCCATTCTTTCATGATTGCAAATTTTGGTTGAGTAAATAGGCTCCACTGATCCTAGAGTTTTCCTGTGTTCTAGATTTTGTTGATTGTATCTTGTGAAGCTATTAATAATGCTTTTTTGTTCTTGCTTTGAGCTCTGAGTCAGACACAGATGATTGATCAGATTCAGTTTCCAATTATGTGATAAGAATCCTTGCAGGTGGCCATGTGTGACTTAGGTTTGGTTGGTTTTCTTTTGGGGACCTAAAAGCCATTAATAATCATTGTTCACTCGACTTATTTTATTAGAATTGAAGAAAATGACGATATTCTAATTCAGTCATTCTTTTTTGTATTCATTAGCTGGGTTGTTTTTATAAAGAAGTTTTCCTAAAAATGTTAGTTTACTCTAGGCACAATTCGTAAAGGAAAAGTAAGTTAAATACTTATTTAATCAGCAGACATGGGAGTGGATTCCTAAGCATTCTTCAGATGTGATAAACTACTATTTCTTCCTTATCATTAGGACCTTGTGGGCTTTAGCATACTTTCTGTCTCTGAATTCATTGTGAGTTTTATTATATTGCTGTTCATCTGGGCAAAATTCTAGTGGTCTCTGATAATCTCTTTGCTTTCTGGTAAGGGAAGATACTCTGGGATCCCCTTGCGTACTTCCTGTTTGAGATTACAATCTGTTATTTTTCCCAAGAAACCCTGATTTCATTTAGAGTGGAAAATCGTTATTAAGGACCATAAACTGGTAGGTGCTTTTGAACACATGGATGGCACAAGTTACTCTTCAGCCATGTTTAAAAATGCAGGTGTAGTGTAGGTATGGTTTTTAGATGTAGAAACATTTCCTGTGAACATCCTATTGAACAGCAGTGTTTAATTTTCCTTCTATCCCTGGAGTTTGTTTTTCTCTGTGCTTTACTCCTGACTTTGAAACGTGGGAGACAACGGATGGGGTCAAAGAGATATTATTGGGGATGATACTTTTATCCTCAGGACTGAACACTTAAGAACCAGTGTCAGATTTTGTTTAGACTCTTCCATTAATAAGGGATAGAAACTCAGTGTTTGTCAAAATGGATCCATGTCCATCATTTTGCTCGAATAAGAGTCTTTTGTTCTTAAGCATCTGAGATTTTTTCAGTAATATACTACTACAGTGTAATCCTGGCTGATACAATTTTTTTTTTTTGTACAAAATGAATGTTATGTCACCTTTCTGCCTTCTTTAGCTAATAGAGTTAAATTTCTATTCTTCATGAAAGGCGATCCATTCTGTATTCCAACTTTTGATGTGTTTATATTTCTTTTGACATATGGTTTTGGAAATTGTACGATAATAACTTGAAGTGCTGACTGTCTTGTAAACATGCCTCTTGATCCTTTTTAGCAAGGCCTGATTTGAATTGCTTTGTCCTAGTGCCAGCCTCTGAGACATGTTAGGTTCACTGATTTTGTTGAAGTGAACATGAATGTATTCTGTCATGAATATATTCTGCAAAGTATATTGACTAAATGTTTTCATTCTTTTTGGAATATGGAAATACAAGACATATTATCCCATAAAATATTTCAACGTGGATCACTAGAGCTGCAAACTTACTTTGTCCTAGAAAATATTTTGGTGATGCATGAGATATCTACCATCTGATAAGTAACAGGATCAGCATATAAGATCATGCTGTCACAAGGCATGTGCTTAATAAGTATTTATTAAATTAAAGAATAAGTGCTGCTGTTATAATTGGTCAGGAATTAATTCATAATATTAAAATGATTTGATATACATTGACTCAGAAACTTTTTTAAGAGTCAGAATAGTGCAAAACATGTTACCTTGTCTACACTCCTTATTTTTTTTATTTTGTCAAAGCCTAGTATAAGTGCCAATGTTGCTCCCCCCAGGTTTCCTTTATAGGCGAGAGCACATGTTCCCCCAGCTGCAACAAGTGTTGATTGAATATTCCTCATGTTTATTCCCGCTATATGTGAGTACTCTCTGGCAAAGAAAATCCCGCCTCCGGAGACTGCCCATGAAAATCACTCACTCATACAAGCCACAAAGGCAGATCGCCTTGCCTCAAGGTGGGACAACTCAGTGTGGTGACTTTTGCTCCAGAGCACCCTGGGATCAGGCCAAGGTTGGACTTTGCCAGAGACCACATCCTTACTCAGCTCTTGGTCACTCCCTTCCACACTTGTTTTGCTTTTCTCGAGGAGCAATCCATCAGTACAACATAGGAACCTAAATGTGTGTTTTAGGCTCTGCGTCCAGAACATCTGATACAAAACAGCTGGTTCAAGGAGTGGCCCTGGAAAACAGTCTCTAAGGATGGGATGCTGGAGTTGAATTTCTCACTGGCTACATGACAGTGGAACTGAAGATGGGAGGAGAATCTGAGTATCCTATTCCCTGGAATACAGGATGATAAAATCTCCAAGCCTTTTCATTTGTGGTGATCTGGGAAAGTGTGTGGGTGGAAGAGACATGGTGGCTTGTGCAGCTTGGCTGATGTATGAGAGGTATAGGAAGAGGGGAATTTGAACACTATCCTACTGGGTGACCATGGCTCATGAAAAGTGAAGATGACCAGCTCAAGGTGATCAGACACAAACCCCCAAAGACACATGGATATCAGGGAGCCCCACTCACAAACCTTTCAAAGCCCTTATAGAGGACTTGGGATGTAATTCAGTGGTAGAATACCTGGGTTTGATCCCCAAAACTAAAACAAAAAATGATAATAATAAAATTCCTCATCACCTATTACCTGAGAAAGGACCAATTTAAATACTAGGTTTATAATCTAATCATGAAAGTGGTAGAATTTCAGAAATGATTGAGTATTCAGTTAATCAAATCTCTACCAAAATAAAGGCTCTCAAAAAGAAAACCAAGGTTATCTGAAACTCATTTATTTGTATTTTTATTTTATTAATTTTTATTTCAATTATCCAAATTTACATTATATAGAAGGTTATTAGTCATAAGTGACGCCCAGAGAAAGCTACGACTTGGCATCTACTATAAATAGTCTTCTTGCCCATAGAGCCTTATGATGCCTTATGATCCTATAGACTCCATGATACTGAGTATCTTGGTTTAAAACTAAACAACAGAGATAATATGTTCAGTCTTTTGCAATCTCTAGAAAATTTGCTATGAAAATTCCTAGAGTCCTAAAGCAAGATCATTCCATCTGCAACAGAAAAATATGCCCACTAGAATAACAATTTCTGATATACTAGTTAGTTCTGCTACAGATAGAATGTACAAACATGGGAAGCCATGCGACCTTGTCTTTAGATCTGGCTAAAAGATCTGGCAAACATAAGCAGGATGTCTCAGAGGCCTCACTTCCAGAGTTTTAGTGACATAGAGGGCTGCTGATCATGAAAAGGTGACTTTCAAAGAGAAAATAACCTGAAACTAAGAAGTGGGAATGTGTTACTCCATCCTTTTTCACATCTTAGTGTGGAAAAGATTTCTTGCTTGTATGTGATTTGAAGTTCTAGTGAGAAATATGAGATCAGCATATTTTGAAAATGTGATGTTGTAAAATTAATAAACATTGTTGGAAGCAATGAATTGGAAGAGTGATAACCCTAAACCCAATATCCATGATATTTTATTCCATTCTTAATTTATAAAACTACTCTTCAAAGAAGAAAAGATATTTTTGCAATGGTCTTCAAATGATCTTCAGGTTTTTTAATTCAAGGAAATCTAGACTAGGTGATGTAAACATTATCAATCCAGGGAAGATAACCGATGACATGAACCCTAGGAGAGGAGCTTGGTGCCACAGTCTGGCTGCAGCAAAATAACCGGGGGGTGACGAACAACTTGTGTAGATTGATACAGCAGGAATGGGAGCCGTTTATTGTAGGACAGGAGGGGTATATATACATTACACACAGCTTATCTTAACAGCTTGGGACCAAAAAGGATCCTTGAGATGAATTTTCTTTTCTTTCTTATAAAGGAAGACCCAGTAAGTAAATGAAATAATAATTGTAAAAAAGGAATTGTTATGATATTTTTCCAAGCCAAAACACAAACAATCTTTCTTGCTTTCTCAGCTTGGGCTTTAAAGATAGAGGGATTGGAATACTTTAGGTGGCTCAGAGATAAAAAAAAAAAAAAATTATGCCTCTGTGGTCTATGATCCATACACTGTATATTCTCAACATTCTGACTAAAGAAAAGGGGACAGTGGGTTTCGTGAAATGTTTGGAGTGCAAATATGGAAAGCTTTGTATAAAAGTTTTAGTTTGGGTTTCCTGAGACTCATCTCAGTTCTTTTAATAAAGACAAAAACCGAAAGGAATGTACCACAACAACAGAGGGCGATTGCATAACAAACGTGAAACTGCAAGTTGTATTGTAATTAGATTGCATTGTGTGCTGATCACAGATGTGCTTTTTGTTAATACTCAGTCCATTGAGCTCTGTTTAATTAATTCATTCTCTTTATTTAAAAAGGAAAAAAGCAAATAACAGTGGTAAATCGACCATTGAAAGTATAAATGGAAAAATGCTTCTAATTGTTTCTATTTAATTTGCTAATTAGATCACATAGTTAATTTAAATGTACAAAAAAGAAACAACTGAAATTGTGTGACTGAGCTTCAAAACATGGCCCTCTAATTTTGTTTTTCTTTTGCAAAGGAAGAGATTTGAATTTAATTCTCTCTACTATCAAGGTACCAAAAAAAAAATTTAAGAGTTTATAACATGATACAATTAATGAGAACTCTTTTTAGAATGTTTAATTTCCATTTCTTGATAATTGATTATAAATTTTCCAATTTATCCACTTTAAATTACACTTCCTGGTAAAAATATAAATATACATAGCATTGTATGTTAAACTATGTATTTTCTAATCAAATCAAATGTTTTATACTTTACACCAAGAGTCAACAAGCTCTGTTTGTAGGAGGACTGGCTACAACTTATTTATTTATTTATTTATTTTGGTAAATACAGTATTATTGGAAGACCACTGTACTTACTTGCTTACTGTCAGTGTGTGGTACTATAACAAAACATATGAGCTAATCAACTTATAGGAAGAGAAGTTCATTTTAGCTCATTGTTTTGAAATTATCAGTCAATGATTTGTTGGTTCCATTACTTTGGGCTTCTAGCAAGGTAGCATATTGTGATAGGATATATGATGGAACAAAGTTTTTCATCCTATGACATGTAGGGAGAGAAGAGAGAGAGAGAGAGAAAACAATAGAGTTGGACATCTCATGATCCCTTTGAAGGTCACACTGATGGTGTGATCATTGATGATGACTTAAGAATTGCCACAAGGCCATACTTCTAAAATTCCACCATCTTCTAACAGCACCAAGCTGAGATCCAAGCCTCTAACACATGGACCTTTAGGGACATTCTGGAGTCAAATCATAGTACTTACTTACTGTCTAGGGCAGCTTTCATACTACAACAGAGTAGTTGATTAGTTGAACCAGGATCTAGGGCCCACAAAACCTAAAATAGCTCCCATCTTTCCCTCTATTAAAAAGAATTTGCCAATATCTAGTCTGGGATATACAATAAATCAATGTGCAATGCACTATGCTACTTATAATATATATATAGTTTTAAATTAGCAAGGCGGTAGTTTTGTTAGCACCATCTCTGTCTCCGTTGTCCTAACAGGTATAAAGCATGCCATGTTTTCACTTAACATATCTATAGAAGGCAAAAAAGAAAGTAATTGATCTCTTTATCCTTTGGGTCAGTGTGTCTTGACAGAGATGACAGAGAATCCTCAGGAGAATAGAATTTAAATTATAGCCTAAAACCTCCAGTCCTAGGCCCCAGATAAGGCCTGCTTTACTGGTTTCTGAGAGTGGTCCAGAAGGATTTTGAAGGAGATTCTATAAAGCAATGCAGAGTTGCCAGGCTGTAACCTTGGATCTGCTTTCCAGATTGCTCCAAATGAGGTTAACACAATTTTTTTTCTATTCTTTAAAATGAAGTAAAAGCTTGATACAATAGAACGATCCATTTGAACCTTGAAATAGTGCTTATATTTATTAATTACACAATTATAACATATTCTAGGTTATATAAAATAGCTGTCTCTTGGGATCTAAGAGGGATTGTTACCAGCCATAGATGCTCAAGACCCATGTATAAAACCATGTAGTGATTGCATATAACTTTCTCACATTCTCTGATATACTTTAAATTATCTCTATAGATTACTTATAATCCCTTAATACAATGTAAATGCTATGGAAATAGCTGTTATTCTGTATTGTTTTGGGAGTCATGCCAAGAAAGAAAAGTCTGCACATTTTCAGTACAGACAAAATTTTCTTCTGAGATATTTTTTATTTAAGATTTGTTGAATCTGCAGATCCAGAATCCACATCTAGATTGCACATACTTACACATTACATAATTATAATATAAATTTTGTAGTTTAAATCATAGTAATGATTTTACTGAAAATGTTTACAAGGTGTCCCTTAAAATTTTTAGGCTATAATAACACTTTAGAAATGCAATGTAAAGAAAGGTTGTGCATGAGTGTGTGTGTGTGTGTGTGTGTGTGTGTGTGTGTGTGTGTGTGTGGTGTTGGTACCAACCACAAGCAAGATCCTTTGCATGAGATAAAATTAAGAGATACTCCATTGAGTATTATGCAATGTGAAAGTCATAGAAATTGATGTGGCTTGAGGTTGTTTAGGAGGGAAGAGCTTCATGGTGTGGGGTCATTTTAAGAGAGGGTGAAAATGTTATAGGTTTAATTCCAGGAAAAGTTACAACTGGGAAGGTCAACCAGTTCTGTGGGTGGATCATTACCTCCAAAAACTGAGTCAGTGTGTGTGAGGTCAGGATTCTGGGAGGTCTGTCCATGCAGGAGAGCATGCCAACAAGTAAGCTTGAATAGGCACATGGAAAGGAAGAGGTAAATTATATACACAGGCATTGGTTTCACATCCCATGAATTGGGTCTCAGAGCAGACTACAGTCGGGTCAGGGTAGGGTGGAGTGACAACCAATCAAACTCTCAAAGGGAACATAAAGCGTTTGACTTGAACCATCAGGAAGTTAAAGAATGATGGTAAATTGAGGACTGACCACAGGCAAAGATATCTTGAGCCTGTAGTGAAGAGATGTATGAGGGAAAATGCCTGTTTCCATGTCCTACAAGAAGAAATCTTTGAAATCCTGTACCTGTCTTGGGGATGAGAGGAGGTTCTTCTCACTGAATAGATGTTGGTATTGTGGTTGGTCTTAACCTTGGAGCTGAACAGAAGATACCAACAAGGCAGGGACTGGTATTCATGGTACTTATTTGGAGCCATCAAACTCATGTGGGTTATGTAACCCAATCCACTCATTTTGGAAAAAGAAGAGAGTAATGGGGACAGTTCTTGGACAAATTTCATATATTCTAATGGGGTTAGGAAGTAGTAGATAAAAGATCCTTTTATCTAAATGTTTGTCACCCTGAGATCAGTATCAGAAAACATGGAGCCACCATAATGACTTTGTTGTTCTGATTTGTATCTCCCTCATTCTAGCTTTGAATTCCATTTCGCTACATTTCTTTCATGTAAGATCTGATTTTAGGGCTTAGAAGCTCTTCAGCGTGGCAACCCTTACTTTCCCTAGGAATTGACAGTATGATTTGTGGTGTGCCCTGGTGCTAATGTGCTTCAGTGATTCAGCAGAAAAAGCTCAAAATGACATCAGTCTTATTTTTCATGTTATTTGTTCTGTTTTTTTTTTCAAAATTATTTCAGCTGAATTATTGTCAGATACCATGCAAGCACAATCTTGCTTAGGGGATCCTTAAAAGATAAGCATATTTGCACATTGAATTATAACCACAAACAAAGGCCATTAGTAACCATTAGATTAACTTATACCATCATGGGAAATCATAAAATCTTTTTTTTTTCAATTCTAAAATCTATCTATCTACTTATGCTCCTAAGATTTTACATTGATTTTTCTAATCCTGGCTCTTTAAGTCATTAAAAATTAAAACTGTTATCTAGACAATAAGAATTAATCACAGACGTTTTAAATTGAGACAGTAACAGGGATAATGTTATTATTGACTTGTCAACTCATGCTTCAAATTTAAAGAATGACTTGAGCATATTGATTTATATCATTTCTCATAACCTTAGTGAAGGTGCATACTTAAAATGCTAAGGAATTATCTAAGCTTGCTCTTTTACTTTTAAGTTTGATTTCTGTATGTATAAGATAATTAATTCTATTTAAAGTGAAATGTTAAATACATAATAAAACATGTGATACAAAGATTTGCGAAAATGATGTGAAATTTACTGATGTTATGGAAACCCTGAAATAGAACACCAATGAGAACAGATTGTTCCAGGGTCCGGTGCTCCTGTTCATCACTGGTACACTCCCCTGTGATTAAGATGTTTGTGAAGTCAAGCTGAAAAATCAGAAAGTTGGTTAGTAAGTATGGACTCAAGCAAGGCATTTGGCTGTTTTTGACAACTCTTTGGGCAAAGTTGTGTAAATATCAAAAGTCCGCTTGAGTACGATGCAATTTCATTCTATAATGTGAAGATATTGTAGATTTTTTTTTTGCAATATTTAAGAGTTCCCTGTTTTTTTTTTTTTTTTTTTTTTTTAAGTTTGGGATGCTTCTACAGATGAAGATGATCCTGAAGAAAACCAGGTTTATGTCAACTTTCCAGAAGGTCAAGTGCTGAGCCATGCAGGCACTCAGACTGTCTGAGGATCAGTTGAAGAATGCATTCCCAAAAGGAAAACCAAACTTAAATCAATGGAGAAGCACTTTTGTTGAGTAGGGAAAAGGGTCCTATTCCATTTCTGTTCTTGTTTCTTAACCTGATGCTTCCCAGTCTGTTGGACAACAGAGTTTCTGAGAAGATTGAACAAAATCATGTCACATGGTAATTATTTAATAATAAAATCATGCACCCTCCCACCGAGAATTTGGTCATTTTTTTTTCCTGAGAATAGTGATTGAGGATTTGAAGAAACCATCTTCTGGGAAGGACATGTGGGGGATGTGGGTAGCCTTAAGTATAGCCTGGATCCACTGAGAGGGAGAACATTCTTTCCACTGGGAGTTCTGGCAGCGAAGGCTGCCCTGGTGGCGGCAGCAGCTGTGCCAACAACATCTGCCCTGGAAACAGCAAGAGGAACAGGTCAGTGGGCAGCTGACAATGCAGTGCGTGTGTGTGAAGGGCACCTTGGACTTTCAGGGAGATCTGGGAAGGGAGAGAATGGCTGGTTTGAAGAGTCTACAAAAGGCCAGAAGACAGGAAGAGCATGGGCAAGAAGTGCAGTAGGCCCCATACTCGTCATGTGGCCTGGGACAAACTGTCTTGTTCTCTTGTCTGTAGTGAGCCTGGTGGCAGTGAAGCCTCCCTCAGAGCACCACTGGCAGGGTTCCATAAGAAACCCTGGTAAAGTACCCGACTAAGGAAAAGCACTCAGCAAACACGGACTCAGAAGGAGAATCCCCAAATCATTCAGTAGATACACAAACAAAACCCAAACACAGCACAGTTATCTCCCAAGCTTCTGTGTAGAGAAACAACAGAAAAGCCTTTTAGGCCTGAGTGCATTTATCTTGAGTCTTGATATCATGCACAAAGCAAATCCATGACTACATTAAAAAATGGGTGTGTGTTCCTGTCTTCACGCTGGAGTGATAGATCCCTTTAGATTTTCATCCTTTCTAAGAAAGCCCAAACAACAGGGTGTTTATATTTGAGGTGATTAAGTTTTCATTTTCAGAGTACCTTTTGTCGGAATGGCATTGAGTTTCATCTCTGGACACAATTTTGAAATAAAAATGAGCAACTTCTCAACATTTAAAGTGCCATTTATTTACAGGAAAATACTGGCAAGTTATTATTTTAAAAATACTCCATTTGTGTACCATAAGTCTAAATGCATTCTGCTCTCATGGCTAACTAATTAGAACAAATAATAATAATAATAATAATAATAATAATAATAATAGTAATAAAACCTCCTACCCTATTTGATAAAACGTTTCACAGAAATTGGAAAGCATCGAAATAAAAGTGTAAATGGCAGTTGCTCTTACGGGTTGAGCCTTGAAGGTCTGACCTAAGGAGAAGCCCCTGGGAAAGTGTGTGAATAAGCTTCATTGACTCTTTCTTCCATGTATATGGAGACTTAAACATCACAGTGTATATTATAGATATGCACAATTACTAATTTTTAATTAAAAATAAATAAAATATTTGAAAATTTGTGGATTACACTTCATTGTTTACAGGAAGAAAGGGCCAACCAATGTTCTGCCCCCATGAGATCCTCATGGAACAAAGATAACACTGAAAGGTTGACACACCAGGCTTGTGTAGGATAATTTTAACTTTTTCTGCTTTAACTTCTGGGTGTTTTAGTATTTACTTGTAGTGTCTCCAGTGGGAAAAAAATGAATCCTCAATGAACTAAAGATAAGTTTGATTTGATTTCAAGAATTCAAAAACATAGCTGGGAACCGCAGTACATGTCTATCATCTCAGGAGCTTGAAAGGCTGAAGCAGGAGGATTGCAAGCTCAAAGCAAGCCTCAGAAACTTCATGATGCCCTAAGCAACTTAGTTAGACCTTGTCTCAAAAATATAATTAAATAAATAAAAGGGCTGGGGATATGGTTGTGTAGTTAAGTACCCAGTACACACACACACACACACACACACACACACACACACACACACATATATATATATATATATATCATATATATATATCATATATATATATATATATATATATATATATATATATATAAAGACATTCATAAAAAGACGGTTAAGTCAACCAAAAGAAGCTCAAACTCTAGATGTATCAGCATAATTGACTTTTCAATCATTGCTTTTTCCATGCAATGTTTGAAATATTTATAAGAAGTGGAGAATCTTACATGGGCCATTTCTCTTTGCATCAGACAGCACTGTTGCCTCCTGAACTCAGTATGCTACAGACCCCTTTAAACATTGAGTAGTAGAACAAGATATATTCCATGCTTTTATAGTCATGTCAAAATGGTTTCTACAGTCACGTAAAACTAAAAAGAATCAATTAAAAACAAACATTGAGGGAATGAAATGGGGCACTCTCCAGTTCTAATCATTTTCATTCACATTATACAAAAGTTAATGATGAGACCAGGTATAGGAAATAAATGTATCAGTCCTCTCCAGCAACAGATGTTTGAAACAGAGGGGGTAGGGGAGAAAAAGAAATATCTAAATTTTTAAAAGAGAAAGATTGAGGGATTAATACTAACTGAAAATATGTGAATACACCTAAGGTCCTGAGAGACAGTTCAACTGCAAAGAAAAGAGTAGGGCCTGGCTTCAGATCCTCTACACAAACCACAGGGATACTTGCTGAAGACTCAACTTTGATCAAGTTACTTAGTATCCCATACTCTAGTACTCTTCCCTCTCAAAAAGTGGCAATTTTAAACAGAATCTGCCTCATCGCCCAGAGAGACATTAAATACATCAATCACTAAATGGAAAGCATTTAAAATATCACATGACATTTCGTCAATTCTGGATGCATGAGTTGTCATTATAATGAAAAAGTATGCACATCAGCTAAGTATTTGGGCTCACACTCCTTTTGTGTGTCCCCCATGAACTTATTTCCTGACACAACAGTATTTACCATTGTCTCTTTCCCATCTCCTGTACATTTGTCAAGATGCATATTGGTCTTGGCTGCCAGCCAGAGGATCTGATTCTAATGGTTGAGGAAACAGAGATGTCACATGGAGGAGATGGATTTTTTTAAAAAAACCCTTCATGAATTAGATATACAAGAACTAGGGACTTCTAAATCAAATCATGAAAGTTAATATGTTTAGGATAAAAATAGCTAAAGATGTTTAAATATGGACATTTCTGAGGTAATCCTTTTAACCATGTCCTTCACCTAAAGCAACAGAATGAAATACTGAGACTAATTCAATTTTGATAGCCTGGTTTTCTGTGCTGTTTTAAATATAGTTTAATCATAGCTTGTTAAGAACATCTGTGGTGCAAGGGAAAGTTGATTGGATTTAGAATTAGAATCATGCCTTCCAAACTGTTGTCTGCAGAAAACTGGTCCTATAGGATGTTTGCAAGTGTTCTGTGAAGAGAGATTTCTTTGACCAAAGAAGTAGGAAAATGTAGAATTAAAAGATCTAGTTCTGCTCTGTCATTTATAATATGCTAATTTGAAGAAGTTACAAGTTTATGAACTCCATTTGTAAGAGAACAAAAATAGTAAAGTACTTTTTTCATAGTGAATTTTTTTTGTGAATTTTTAAAATGGGATAAATGAGATAATGTGCATTAAGGACCTGAGGAAATGTGTTTGTGATGCTCTTTGATGAACCCCACTTTCTGTTTACAATGATAGGAGCCTGAAACTGAGCATTCTTTTTGTGTAGTTAGTATTCAAGTTAGGGGGGAAAACAATCCATACAAAAATTAGAAAAATTCTCTACTTATTATGAATAATTCTATCTGCTATTTTAGACTCTGATATGAACAGAGAATTGGAATTTTCTAATGAAGTTTAAAAATTATTTGTTGCAAGGGCATATTATCTGTTATTTTTTTTCTAGGTAATAGTTCTTTAAAGCGTTTACTCATGTATAAAACTAACAAACAAATACAAAACATAGAGAAAGGTAATAGATAAGAAAGCATTTAAATAACTTGCAGAAAAATAATCTAACATTTTATGATATTAAACCATTAATTAAGAGTAAATCCATTGTCAAATAGTTTGTCCTTAAAACTATGAGAAGATATGATAGATGTTTCAAGAGGGAGATATGTATAAGCTTATTTAAAAATGATACAATCGGTATATCTGTTGATCAAATCATATGGTACTGAATAATATGCTCATTTTTTTCTGTCAGTTGAAAAGACAGAGTTATGAGAAACTGAAAAAAAACAACTGGTGAAAACTAGGATTCCTCAAAAAGAAAAACATAGATAATAAATGTATTGGAAACAACCATAAATCTCACAAACTGCTAGTGGGAATGTAAAGTGATACCACTTGTGAGGTTCACATTAAAGCTGAACCTAGGCATACTCCATGACCCACAAGTCTAGAAACATGTTTTCCAAAGGACATGCACTAGAATCTTAGCAGCACCATTGTTAAGGTTTGGATGTGAGGTATTTCCTAAAAGCTCAAGTGTGAGACAATGCAAGAAGGTTTAGAGGAAAAATGATAGGGTTATCAAAGCCTTAACCTAACCAGTGAATTAATCTCCCTGATGAGATAAACTGAGTGGTAGCTGAGAGTGGGTAGGGTGTGGCTGGAGGAGGTGGGTTCCTGGGGGTGTGCCTTTGGGGTATCTATTTTGTATCTGGTGAGTGGAATCGCTCTCCCTGATTGTCATGTGAGCGGCTTCCCTCCACCACACTCTGCTGCCTTGATGTTCTGCCTTAACTCAAGCCCTGAAGAATGGAGCTGGCTGTCTATGGATTGAGACCTCCAAAACCATAAGCCCTCCAAATAAACTTTTCCTCCTCTACAATTGTTCTTGTTGAGTTTTTTAGTCATAGCAGTGAAAAAAAACTGACTAAAACAATCATTTATAATAGCTCTAAAGTGAGAAACTACCCACGTGATCATCTAGAATACAATGGGGAAACCAAAGGTTCTCTGTTCACACAACAGAATACTACGCAACAGGAGAACGGGCAAACTACAACTTCAAGCAATCTTGCAGAAGCCTCTCATGAATATGGGGGCAAAAGACTCTGGACCTAAAAGTAATGTTTTAATCAGTTTTTTCATTGTTGTGACCAAAAGACCTAATAAGAACAATTGTAGAAGAGGAAAAGTTTCAGAGGTCTCAGTCCATAGACATTGAACTCATAGTTACGGGCCTGAAATGTGGCAGAACAACATGGTGGGGGAAAGTAGCTCAGGACATGGCAAGAGGAAGCAGAAAGAGAGGGCTACACCAGGAACAAAATATATACCCCCAAAGCATGCTCTCAGTGACCCCCCTTCTGCAGCCACATCTTAACCTGCCTTCAGTTACCATCCAGTTAAATCCTATTAGCAGATTAAGCCATTGATTAGGTTACACCTCTCATAACTTGATGATTTGGCCTCTGAACTTTCTTGCATTGTCTCACATATGAGCTTTTGGGAGACATCTCATCTCCAAACTATAAAAAAGTACATATCACATAATTTTATTCATGCCCAACAGGTGAAACCTATCTATGTTAGAAGTTAGGGCAGTGATGACTTCAGAAGTCTGTAATGGAACAACAGCCAAAGACCATGCCCTGGACCTCAACCCCAATTTTTTTTTTTGATCTCTTGCTGGCTACCTGAATGTGGTCAGTTTGGAAAAAAAAAATATATGGAGCTACAAACTTTGGCTATGTGTACTCTTCTTTGGTATATTTTACGTCAGTAAAAAAAAGGTGAACAAGAAAGTCCCCAAAGTATTTTCAACTTTAAAACTGAAAATTATCTCAATGCATCCTCTGAGACACTAAGTGAAAGATTTCTCCTTTATATGTGATGCTTATTATTTTTTATTTTTATACAACTTAAGGGTTGACTGGCTGTGGTATAATGTTCTATATTTTTTTATTGGCAAATGAACCAGTTCTAGCCCTAGGTTATTTTGATCACTCTTCAAACACCACCCAGTAAGGACCATAAAACCAGGCTAAGGGATGGGCCATTTTTAAATCATGGAGGTGCTGTCCTTGCTCTGTGACTTAGCTAGAGCCATCTATCTCCAATCACCAAAAAATGACAAAGAAAGAACAAAATCAGTACCTACCAGTTCAGCAATGCAGGTAGGTCAAATTCAGGAAGTTTAAATGTAAAATCAATTAACTGTGAAATCTTAAGATTGGTGCTGACAAGAGACTTCAGCAAGTAGGAAAGGAATTATGAAAGTTTATGCTATGGATATTTTGCAGTGCAATTCCAAGAAGAGTATAACAACTAGTACAATTATTCTGCAAAAGGAAAATAATCTACCTAGGGGAGTCAGCTATGTATTTTAAGACTTTGAAGTTTATGAAAGCCTTTTTCTAATGTACAGGCTTCTGGTTGTCCCTTTAGGGACTTTTCAGCTCTTACATCTCTTCATTGCCTATTTTCATTTCTCATAGCTCTTTTTGATATAGACTTGTAAAATAAAAAGCAGGATGTGTGACTGTGTTGAGAATCCTTCAAATGTATTTTCCTAGAAAATCATGTACAAAGAATTAAGAAAACAAACAGAACGCTGGCTGTGATTTTAAAGATTTATTTTCTAATTTTGCAAGCTTTTAGGAAAATGAAGATGATTGTTTTTTCTTGAGTAATGGTATATGCTAGCTGCAAAATTTAATTTTAATAAACAAATTTGTTAGTGTTGAGAATATCTAAATAAAATTTTAAGAAATGTTATTACATCTATATTACAGCTTACAATATGAACATAATATGTACATTCTAACTACATATATACTATATATATGCTGTATATTACTGCATTTATAGCAGCACATGTCTAATATCCAAGATTCAATTTTGTTTGATTGATAAGTCTGATAATTTAACATTATTCTCTTATAAGTTTAAGATCATGAAAAGACTTTTTGAAATATCCAAGTGCCCTAACTTGGTTTCAGCTTGGTGGAGCCATGGCAAGTCCTTACACTTAAGATTACTTTTGACATAATGCATTTGAGTCAATGAAAATATATAGAAAGGAGACATAAAACATTCTTGAAAATATGGTAATAATATAACTTGGCTCACAAAATGATTTAACTAAAAGAGCATTTTCTAAGCCATCAGTGGATAAATATTCTACTTTCAATTATACTTTTACTAGAGGATTATTATTATTATTATTATTAAATTATACTTTGAATAGTGAGTTATTTCCATCATTTGAATAGTTATATTCAAAAAGAATTATTGACATATGTGTAATTATGTACAATTATATTGTGCACAGCATCATTTTAGCAATGAAAGCTGAAAAGTTAGAAAATTGGTTTCAAAGACTATTTGCATAAGAATAGGATTCATAGTGTTACAATGGGGCAGAGTCCCATTCTCTTACTTGGTCCCTCTATCTGTGTGCCTCTCTCTGTCTATATGTCTCTGTCTTACACACACACACACACACACACACACACACACACACACTAAACCTATCTACACCAAAGAACTGAGATATAACTGTATCACATTTTCAGGAAAAATTTACTATGAATGCTAAAAATTATAGATGGTCATAGCAATTTTCTCTGAGATTTTTCTGAAATTTTTTTTCTTTCCTTTTCTGTGAATGTTCTTTTCGTTATCAGGAATATAATTTTTGAAATGTTTGCTCCTTTAGTTCTTTGATCTACTGCTATAGGATTTTCCTGGTACATTGTCTAAAATTGTGAACTCCTCCTACTCTAGAATCTTTAAATTCCCCAATTCATTTCTTATTTTCCGCACTTGATGCTGTCTGATCTGCTGTACTTTTGATTTATGTATCATATTTAGTGTTTATCTCCCTAACTCTGTATGCTTCCTGAGGGCCAATAATGTTTCCTGTTTTGTTTGTTAGAGCATCCCCTACTCCTTCAGTGGTTCATGGTATATACCCAGAGTTCAATAAATATTTGTTATATAAAGAAATTAATTTTCTAAATATACCACTGTGATATATACATAGTATTATGGCTATCTGTTATGCTGAACAATGCACATGGGAAAGGAATAAAGGTCACTCTCATGACTTAGAAACAAAAACTTCTATCTTTCTGGTCAAATTAGAGACCAAATGAAACACTTCACAGAATCCTTTCCCTCTCAATATGATTCTGCCTGGAAATGCCAATGCCTTTGTTGATGACCTTTGTATTGTAGCTTTTGCTAATGTTGAGGAGGAAACATGTTTCTCTGGTAGTTAGGAATGGCCATCTTTGGAGAGAGGCAAAATAGAGTAGAGAGAGGTAAGTGGTCTTTACAGAATACAAATATGTTTTTGATACTGTAAAAAACAATTGTAGGAATACCTGGATTTTCAATACTTGGGCAGCTCTTGCAATTATGAGTTCCACATGTATGGAGACTAACAAGATGGTAACCCTAGATCGAGTTCTGCAAGGACTGGCTGGTACCCCAGATGCTCCTGAGATCCATTTGAAACCTGGCAGGAAAATAAAATTCCCAGTTCTTTCATCCACTTTCTTCTGCTTCTTGTTTGTTTTGGAACTTTGGACCATACTCATTAATATGTGTTAACAACTTTTTGAAAGGAACAAGGAGTAAGAAGGAAAACAACAAGAGAGCAAGGGAGAGAAGTCAGACAAAAAAAGAGAAAGAATAGAGTGGAAAGCAAACAAAAAGAAGGAATTCCAAAGTGTATCAAGGGCTGTACTTGGATATTCATTACCAAACCATGTAAATAGCATGTTCCAAAAATCTATCATTTTCCTTTAAACTGAATTTTCCCAATGTGAAAGTTACTGAAAGTGAAGTCACATTATAATCAACACCATAATAAAACAAATTCAGTTTCCGAATGGTGGATTCATCCTGGCTGTTAAGAGCAGTGAACTGACTAGACCGCCAACATCCTCATCATTATTATTTTCTTAAAAAATAAATAATCATGATGTTTGAAGCACTTTCTGTTGGTGACTTAAAAAATTAAAAGCAGCCAAGCACCTGGTTTGTTTTATGTGGCTATTATTTAAATAAACAGTTGTTACAAAACACATGTACTCTTTTAGTTTATTGGAGTGCTACTTAGTGCTTTGCTAAATGATGCATAAGTGACCTGAAAGAGGTTAAGCAATTATATAAGAACCTAAATTAATTACAGTGCATAGCTGTATACCGGTCAACAGCTACTAGAATAGGACTAAAAATATAATTAAAAGTCATTTATTTCTTATTAACTATTGAATTAATTAATATTTACTGAGCACCACCTATGTGCCACAAACAATTCTAAGCACTTGAGCTACACATCAGCTACATTTCATTTACTGAGACGGATTTATGTGAATACAACCCAAGTGGGTTATAAGAACATTTTATGTCTTACCTGCGGACCTATGAGGTCCCTGTAGCTTTCTGGGATTTTTCTAGGCTAGAATGGATTGCATTCAGGCCTGTGCAGCATTCAGATTTTTTATGTCTGTTACCTTAGGAACATACCCAAAGAAGCAACAGCTACAGAAGACATCCTCTTTTCAGGGAGGGAAAACTCTGTCTAAAAGTGGCACACTGTCATTTCTGCCCACATTCTTATTGACCAGAGCAAATGATAGAGCCACATTTGACTTGAACAGAGGAGTATACTCTTTCCATGGGGAAGAGTAGTCCATATTTGCTGAACAATCAGTAAATAGAGACACCTCTCCAAAGTATAGCAATGAACAATATAGAAAACTAGAACTGCACTTGTGGAGCCTGCATTCTTGTGGAGAGATAATTCATAATAAAATAATAAAGAACACAGAAAAACATGTTGGAAGACAAAATGTTAAATGAATTGGAGAGCATAACACTCACTGAAAAAGTGAGCCTTGACCAAAAACTTGAAAGTAAATAGTTGAATTTAGCCATTAAAATATTTAGAAGAAAACCATTTCAGGCTGAGGGTCTAATCTTTGAGAGCATCGTAAACTGAGAGTTTGCTGAGATTGTCAGAGAAAGAACAAGGAGCCAGAGTGGCTGGAATGAGGTGGACAAAGGTTCACAGTAGCTCACACAATTATGGAAGCCAAGAAGCCCAACAATACACCATCTGGAGAACCCAGAAAGTGGCTGGTGTCGTGTCCAGGGAATTCAAACACCTGAGGAGGAAACGGGAGCAAGAGCCCGGGACTGAAGGGCTGCCTGTCCAAAAGTAGCAGAAGTGGATGCTCCCACTCAGAGGGAGACAGAGCCAGAAAATTCTCCCTTCCTCAGCTTTGTTTGTTCTCTTGGGCCCTCAAAGGATTGCATGGCCTGATTCAAATACTAATATCTTCCAGAATCAAAGATCTCCAGGCAAAACATTTTATTACTGTTTACCATTTTAGATAATAAAACTACTTAAGTCTGTACAGCTTCCTGAACTTCCCCTTCTGTGTATTCTCTAGGTTGTGGGCTATAATCAAACACACCCAAAGAAATTTAAAATGTGTATTCCATTGTATAAGACAGTTAATGTACATCCCATTTTTCAGAATTGCTACTATTTTGTGAGTGCTTTAATTTTGAAAGATTATAAAATATGGCTTATCCATATTAGGGAAATTATAAATAACCCTCAACATTAGCATTAATTATTACCTATAAAATAATTAATATAGAGAGTCAACTCTTCTGCTTACATTTTCTTTATGCTTAAAAAAAAGTTAATGGCTTTTAAAAATCATTCCTGTTTTGACTTTAAGTGTTCAGTTCATCCCAAACTCATTATTCAGGCACTTTAAAGTCTTGAACCTTCCTTATTTTTCTTCTTTATGACACTGTGTAACTTTATAAGTGAAGATGCATTTCTGAGCTTCTCCCTACAGAGTGAGTAAATTTATGGTTGATGTAGAAGCCGCGGGGTCTCTCCCAAATTATTTAATACTACAAAATGTGCCAGAAATTTTATCTTTCTCTTGTCTGTTAGTATGTCAGGATTTCCTTCTCTCAAGATTTGTACCATTTCCACTTCACTAATCATGTAGCTATTATGATAAGAATAAAGTAAAAAAAAAAAGTAAGAAAAATAATTTTAATGACTTGGATTAAGATTTTCTTATGTCCTGAAACTATCCTAAGTGTTTTATGATTAACTCCTTTACGGATCACAAAATGTCTTCATTTATGGACAAAGTAGACCAAGCAGAGAGAGATAAGAAATAGTCCCATGGTCATTTAACTTAAATGCCCTATTGGCCATTGAGTAGTCCCTTTTAGTGCTTCTTCAATATTTAGAGAAAAGCTGCCCTTTAAATTGCTGAAACTTTTCCTGGATACTCTTCTTACTCTCTAACACATCCCACCATCCATTCACTCATTTATTTATTTATTGATCATTTACTTATGAAAAACATAACTCATGGTATTGGTGATTCAGTAATGTGTAAAATAGAAATCATTTTGCTTTCTTAGAGAGTACACTATAGTGGAACATTTTTAGTGGTCATTTAGAACAGTGGTCACTGTTATATATGTTATATACTTCACCTGATACAAACTTTTTAGGCACATATTATTATAGTAACTTACAATCAAAATGAAGAATGGAGTACTTTGCTCAGACTTTCAGAGTTTTGTCTGTCTGTGTCAGATGAGCTGATAGATTCAATTTCATTCCACACTCAGTGATATTGAGCACATATTCTCTTTAAGTCACACTAGTATTTACTTTGCATTACTATACAACATCATGGGAGAATAGGATGTTACTGGGTCTGCAGGACTGAGAGTGTATAGCCATGAAATGATGCTGAACTGAACCTTAAAAGGTGCTTCATTCCAGGTGGATATATGAAGAGGGGACAGACAGCCTACTAAGAAGGAGTATATCTGATACAACAGAAAAGAAGACAGAGATGCAATTGTATGAACCAATGAAAGGTAATGGTAATGGTGTGGTTGGGGCCTGAGATGCCCTTGAAAGAGAGAGTCTGAGTACAAGGAGATAAGAGTCTAAAGACAGATTGGCTGAGGGAGATTGTGATCAGGAATTTAGAGTTGTGCACAACCAGGCTGTCTTTGAATGTTTCAAAGCAGAAAGGAGATAGTTCTGAGGATCTAAGAAATTAAAAATCTCAGGCAATGTTATAAAAAAATTACAAAACTTATTGAAAAAATTCCTAAAATGTAACATGCAACTTTAAAACTGTTAATTTTTGAGTCTTTTTTTCCAGAAGTGGCCTTTATTCTAGTTTGAAAGTTGGAAAAGAAAAATGTCCTTATCTACATCACATCTTTAAGTCTATCAGGCTGTGTTACAGAGTGCATGGTATATGAAGCAGGCAGTTTTATTCTTGTAATTACTAATTTACTCTGGAATTTTGGGCATTCGTTAAAGCTGAACCCAGTTCCTTAAGGCTTTTTAAATCCTCAGCTACCCCATCATAAATACAGGAATATAAGGTTTCAATGATGGTTCATTTTCAAGAACTTTGAAGACTATGTAATTTCATGACATTAAATTTAAAAAGTGAGTAAACATAGTTCTGAAATTGGCACCAGGGTGAAATCCTAAAAGTCAATCTGTACCTGAAATTAGACAGTATTCTGACACTCATCAAATGCTCTCACTGAAGTTTGTCTTGATCACCATCAAGGTAAGGGAAATAGAATATATTGCCCTAGCTTTTTCTATTATACAAACAAATCCTTACACTTTATAGTCCTTGGGAATTTATGAAATACTACTTTATACCTTACTTTTGTAAGACACTGTTAAACAATGTAGTATGAACAATATAATTTACCGAACAGCATTTTTCTTCGAAAAGGGTTTTGAAGTGAAATTCATCTTCAGATTTTTCTGATTTAAAGTTCTCAGTCTGGGTGAGAACTAGAAGCCCATGAAGTAAAAATCAGTGAAATTCCTAAAGGCACCCCGATCATCTCCTTCCATCCCCTCCACTTCTGTTGGCACATGGGTGGCTGGTGAAGCAGTCAGGTTTTGAATCTTGTCAGTCTACCAGTTTTCCCAAAGTCAAGTGGCTCATGAGTGCATCCACCAAGGGTATGTTTAAAGCCTGCTGGGGAATGATATATTTTTAAAATAATTGTGTATATTAAGCAGCAGTTTTTAAAAATAGGATATTTTAATTCACAAATGGATTTTACTGAATAATGTTATTTTTCAAAAAAAAATGTTTAATTCATGTTTGATGATACTTGAATCACTGATTGTGGCATGGCTGGATTAAGCCTGGAGTGAGGGCTGCTACTGCTGTTTCTTGCCCCTTCTATCACAGCTTCAGTAATAGGGACTCCAGCAAGATTGCACAAAGAAATAATAAAATCCAGATCAAATCAGAGATTCCAAAAAAACTAAGGCATTTTTGTCAGCTAAGCATTTTTAGAAAGTGAAACATTTTATAAAATGTTCTGTTGAGTTATTTTTTTAAACAAACACAGATTAATAAAAAAAATACTGAAGCTTCCTTTTGAGATCCAAAAAACATTGCTGTTCTAAGGTTTTATTTATTCCTTTATTTTTAATGGTACTTTTAAATGTCACAATGAAGAATTGCTGTTCTTTGAGCTGGGGACTGGAATGATTCCAAATCATGATGTTAGCAGTAGAATTAATTTCTGTTACTAATTTGCAATTCAGTGCTGAATTCTGAAAGATACATTCTCTGTGTGTACCTGTGTGTAAAGAACAAGCTTGTTTTATTTTAATGTAATATTGTCTAGATGTTTAAAAATATTAGAAATATATATATAATGTTCATTATGTAAGTGCACATTGGTCAGCTAAGTTACCACCTAATACCTTGGTGTCTGAAGCACATCATCAGCTTTTTCAAGTTGAAGCAATGGGAGCATAATTTTGGTCAAAGGGTTTCAAAACTTTTGAATAACAGATTAACACATGTTCACCAAAAACAGAAAAGTGGAGAAATGTAATTCTAAACCATTCTACTCAATAGTGTTTTAATAATATGTATCCATATATCTTGAACTTCTCATAATTTCCTAATAAATACCTTTCTTATGCCTTACTTTCCATTTATTCTGCATATTTTCATTGTGTCTAATAAGTTTTAGGCATTGTCCTAGGAAGCAGGGGTAAGAAATAAATAGTACAGGGTCCTTCCTGTTAGCAAGATGAAGTCCTTTAAAGAAGACAGATCAAAGCATTGTCAGAGTGCTGAGAGCCGCAGCCGAGTCTGTATGGATCCTGGGCATTTTGCCAACAGTAGTGATTGACAGGCGAGGCATTAATATCCGCCTCTGCCGCTACTTTTGCGTTCTCCTGCTGTTTTGGCTATTTTGGACTTCTTGCGCTATTTTGAGTTCTCACGGGATTCCCTGGGAGTTCCCATTGGTTGGCGAAGTGCAGGAGGAGGGATTTCCCGGGGGAGGAGCCGCGTGGCTTTTGGGAGGATTCCCCAGGAGCCTGTGTGAGGTTTTTTCTTTCAATAAAAATATAAAGTTTGTTCCTGCTTCAGTGGCTTGTGATTTGTGCCCAGCCAGACTGTGGCATCAGAGAATTTACTGCATTCCATGATGTGGGGGGACAAGAAACTGGTAGGATATAAATGTGAGTCACACAAATAATTTTAAATTTCTATTAGCCATGTTGAAAGAAAATGATATTGAAAAGTTGAAACTGATTTTCGTGATTCGTTATATAACCCAATATGTGCAAAAGATTTAATTTCTATATGCAGTTAATGTTTTTTTTTAATGAGATGTTTTATATTCTGTTTTCTTTTCTCTTCTTTTTTTGGAGGGAGAAGAGTGTCCTAGGGATGGAACTCAGGGGCACTAAACCACTGAGCCACATCCCCGGCGCTATGTTGTATTTTATTTAAAAACAGGCTTTCGCTGAGTTGCTAAGTGCCTCACCTATAGCTGGCTTTGAACTCAAGATGCCCCTCTCAGCCTCCGGAGCCTCTGGGATTACAGGTGTGCACCACTGCCACCAGCTTATATTCTGTTTATTCTTTTGAGTCTTTGAAATACAGCATGTATTTTTCACTTACAGTGCATCTCAGTTTGAATCAGCCACAGTGCGAGTGCTCCCCAGCCACACAGGGCTATCATGTGGGACAATACATTTGAGAAAATCAGGGATGTCTCACTGAGGCCGAGACTCTATAGCCGGGACAGATAATATGCAAAGCATCCAGAAGAAGAGCAGAATGAGTAGTCTTAAATTATAAAGTCTGCTCAGATGGAGAACCAGAAGAGGAGGAGAAAGAAGCCACCAGGGACCAGAATTTACAGAGCCTTGCTCACCACCTGATAACCTCGCATTCCAAAACCCCTTGGCCCTATATAACAATTTGCTAGTATTAAATGACTAGTGATCACAGACTGGTGACCTGATGACCTAAACCTAATAGGAAAAAAAAAAAAAGCTTAATTAAATTAAATTCCTTCTTTGTGCCAGAAAAAAATTAATCAATGTGTAAATGTCAGCCTTAAAAAAAAAAAAGACTGAATGTCTTCCTTTTGAGGTTGTTGCTGAAACCACTGTCCCAGTCTGTGCCCTCCTGGCTGTTTCTGACTTTTCAAAGGCAAATTTGCAAAGGACTGGGAAACCTACAGGATTAGCTCATGTTTTTCTTGGCTTTCTGGGATTTTGCTCTTCAGATGCCCATACTACATTCTTGAATCCTAGGCTGGCAGAAAACAGTAAAGTGTTTGGATTCAAATGGAGGAAAAAAAGCAAGAGAAAAAAAAATGCTGAGAAATGTGTTGTGCCTTGGGTTTGCTTTGACATGACATTCTTTCACACATTCACTTGTTGCAACAAGCAATCCTTAACTTCTCAGCAGCAACCACAAACTTCTGACCTTTACTTAACAGAGAGGATTGATTTAAATATAGACTCCTGGGCAAGGACAGGGTGACTTAGAGAGAAGCCATTCATTTTTCCTTGGGTTAGCTTACCCTTCTAGTACTTTTCCAATTGAGGAAGTAGATAGCAATAGTCCATGATCACTAGAAATGGTGCCCAGCAGACTATACTCAGGAATATTTGCTCAGTTTGCTTTATAGATATGTAACTTGGTTTTGTTTTTATTTCATTTGAGAGCGGGAGCCTTCCGAAAAACTCAGACAGTGAAAAGATCCCCCTTTAAACGCTGATTCTTGCGATGAAGTCAGAAAGATTTCAGACATATGGCTCAGAGTAACAGGGATGAGTTTATTCAAGAGATAAGAAAAGGGGATAGGGCACATTCTCTCAGAGAGGGACACTGTGCCTCTCCTGCACTCCAGTTTTATTGGTGATCCCAGAGAAGTCTCCAGAGAGTCTTGACCTTTGACTGGTAGCGAGATGACCTAAGACCTTTAAGTACACAGTGCCTTGTGAAATCGAAGTTGACTTGGTCCATATGGACTGGTTCTAATTGGGTTCTTAACCATGCTTTCTTACAAATTTTATGGTGAGGAGGAACTATCTTATCTTCTATAGTTTCAGGATCTGGTCACAAAAGTCTACCCCTTCAGGATTCTCTTATCAATATAAATCTGGGCTTGCTTTTCTCCTGCAGTGAACAGGCAGTTTGCTGAAGAATGTGACACACCCTATCTGCTTAGGCCAGGCAGGGTTGCAGGTAAATTGTTTCTTAGAAAAGAAAGCATGTGGGGGATGGCACAGTGGGCCCATTTTATTGAATTATTTTGTCTTAACTCATGTTCCCACCATCCTTACCTGTCTGTCTCATAAGAATTTAATATTTATAAGAATAAAAAAGTTGGAAATCAAGTGTGTTCCCCTAGCGATGAGAAAACAATATGTTCCTCATCAAATCAGTGTGAAAGGCTGTTACATGGAAAATAACTAAAGCTATTCTCATGCCACTTGTTTCTATTATTTCTTCCTGTAACGTATCTAAAATTAAAATGTGCATTTCATTTTTATTTCATATTCTAGAAGTTAAAAGAGATTAGAAAACCTAAAGTGTTTTCTGTTCAAGTGGATTAAGTTATCACTGTACTGGGGAGACTGTTCTTCCTCTGACTTTTCTCTTTAAAAGCTGATTTCCCCAGTGCTCCATTTTGCAACCCTCTCTCTCAGGACTTGCTCTCTTCCTCCCTGAAACCACGCTTGTGGATTTGGCTGACTCTTCTAAGGAGTTTGTTTCTCATGCGGCTGTACAAAATTGCCACAACTTAGTGGCTGAAAACAACACAGATTTATTATCTTGTTGTTGTGGAGGCCAGTGTCTTGAAGCCAGGTGTCTGCAAGGGCTGTTCCTGTAGGAAACTCCTCAGGAGACTTTCCCCACCTCCTCCCACTCCTGGAGCCTGCCCGCCCCCTCCATCTGCAAGGCCAACATTGCAGATCTTCAAGCTTCTCCGTGACTGTGACCTCTGCTTCTTCACAGCTCCTTCTCTGATGAAAATGCTTCTTTCCTTGTAAGAACCCTGTCTTTACGTTGATTACCCCCATAATTCAGGATAATCTCCCCATCGTAAAATCTATGAATACATTTTATCTTACAAAGTGATGTCTCCATAAGTTCCAGAGATCTCTGAGGAGGGGGGACATGGTTCTGCCACCCACGGTGATGACTCTCACTCTTTGTTCCCAGCCCTTGCTTTTATTTTCTTACTTCTTACATGGACACGTGCTTATCAAATACAAGAGGCTCAGGGATGAACTGTGTCTTCATGTTCCACACATTTGGTTTCTTTTGATTTCTTTGGTACATCATGAATGCATCTCCTAAGCAAAGAATTATGAAGCCAAAGAACTGGGGATGGTCCTCAACTCAGCATTTTCACTCACTTGCTAAAAAGCCAAGATTGATATGCATATATCTCCATCAGTATCTACATCTCTGTATAAAATATATGGATACCAAACTTCTAATGTGTTGCTATTAAGAGGTGGGCCCCTGGGAGGTGACTAGATCATGAGGGCAGCCCTCATGAATAAAATCAGTTTCATTATAAAAGAGGACTGAAGGAACTTGTTTACCTCTTCCACCACGTGAGGATAAAGCAAGAAGGGGTCATCTTTAAGGCAGACAGTAGGCCCTCATCAGATACTAACTACACAGCTACCTGCATCTCGCATCTGGAACTGCCCAGTCTTCAGAACTATGAGTCACAAACTTGTGTTGTTCACAAATTACCCAGTAATTTATTTTGTTCAAAAAGCTGAAATAGGCCCAGTATAGCGGTGCGCACCTGTAATCCCAGCGGCTCAGAAGGATGAGGGAAGAGGATGGCAAATTGAAAGCCAGCCTCAGCAAAAGGCACTAAACAACTCAGTGAGACCCTGTCTCTAAATAAAATACAAAATAGGGCTGGGGATGTGGCTCAGTGGTAGAGAACTCCTGAGGAAAATCACTGGTACTCACCTCCCTCAAAAAATAAAAGCTGGAATAGACTAAAACAAATTCTATCTAGCCTTTTAATACCTCCCCGCTGCATATTACCAAACACATTTCTTCACCTTGCCTGTTGGACCTCCCTGATCTTGTCTCTGGCTAGTTCAGTCATGTATTTTACACCATAGGATTCATTTTCTTGCTCCTGGTTCACTTTGTACTTACTGTGCTCCTTGAGCTATGTTTTTCTCTCATTCTAAGATTGGTCATGCCTCAGTAAAGACATCTATTGCGTGCTATGCTGTATATGTTTTTCTAAACTCTGTTTGTAGAATATATTTTTATTTGCTTTCATATCTCATCATTTAGCAGAGTCTTTAGCACAATATATATTTTTCATAATAAAGTCTATCTTTCTGGTTTTCCAAATTTATGAACAAAAAGCATTTAAACCCCTTGCCATTATGAAAGGAGATCTAATGTTCTGGAAGATTTAATAATTTATGAGGCTTTTGGTCTAGTGCACTCTATTTGGGAGATATTGGAAAGTTAAAGGTTCATATTAAATCTTGTAATAAAGCAAGAAATTGCACTGACAATTTATATAGCATAAGAGATTTTGGTAAAAGAAATCTATAAACATTCTAAATAATATATGTATGTATATATATATATGTTATAGTTTTTATGTGCTTTAAATATAGCTGATATTAGTTTCCTTCTCTTTTTATTCTCTCTCTGTTTTTTCATTTTTAAACAATATGCTTGACAAGCACCATAAGTCATTGTTCTCATCAATGACTTGTTTGGAATGGTGTCAGGGGTAGGAATCTGTTTTTAAAAGATCCTCTTACACTTTTTCTCTTTTTCCACCTCACCCCAGATTTAACCTTGCCATGACCTAAAGTTTTCAACTGCCGCTCTGCTCCCATCACATACATGAGCCTTCTTTTTCCCCTTGTAGGTATTAATGTGAAAGTCAAATACATCTAGTTCATTTTTGAGGGGGGCTGGCAATGGGGGGAGTAGCCTACCAACTTAACCAGTTACATTTTGGCAGAAGCAAATTATCCCTGAGGATCATGATCCCTGGAATTTAATTTTCTTCAAGGTTGCCTAGAAAAAAGAGAGAGAGAGAAAAAAAAAAAAAAAGATTGACCATGGGTTGAAATTCTGTAAATAATATCCCCTAAAGAAGTCCCTGCTGTTTTCATGTATATGTTCATGTGTATGTTTTCACATGTAGGTGTCTGCGCACAACCTTTGTGGTGTCTGCTTTCATGTCCAGTACTCAAGTGAGAATATTCAGAAGAAGACAAACATATAGGATGGGTGGAATTTGAAATTCCTTTCCCAGGAATACAGTATTTACACTAATATCCATGCATATCCTAAAATAAATTCCATCAGATGCCAAGTTCTCTACTGTACATGTTGATTCTGAACCTAGAAAACTTTGTTTTCCTTTAGCTTCCCCCTGTATTAAACCTTCTCTCCTGGAATGGGAGGTATGCACTGTTCTTGATCCACAGCTGCCAAAGCGTGGCCACGTGACTGGCTGCCAATCCAGCATCCTGCTGGAGACTCTGGAGCAGGAGGAAGTGACACAAAGATACAAGGACAAACAAATCTGTCAAGAAAATAGTGTCAAGAGCCCCAAGTGCTACAGTGAGTTTTCAGTGCTTAGGGTTTTTTAAGGAGGGTATTTAAGGGTGAGATGTCGCTATGTTTCCAATCATATATATCTCTCTTCGTTTCTATTGTTTTCTGAATTTAGTTCTCAAGACGTCCTTTCATTTTTGGAATCTTCTGGGAATCTTGCTGCAAATAGCCCCATTTATGTTTTCTAGAGTCGGTGTGTGTTGTTTACAGCCAAGAATGCTGACTGATTTGGTTTGGAGATGATGAAAAAAGAATAATGAGGAAAGAGGCATCTTAGGGAGAGTCTCTCCAGAAGAAACTAAAAGGCAGGAATTGGAGGGCCAGTGCTTTATTTATTTGGAAGTAAACTTCAGGAATCACAGGTCAGGAGGCAGAAGGTGATCCAGGGGAATGTGAGCCAGAGGGAAGGATGTGATGAGCAGACTACAGGTCAGACCTGCTGGGAGAAGAGTGTCTGAGGGGTAAGAAGGACAACATATTCATTCTCACTGTCCATTTGGCATGAATGAGTACTCTTTCTGGGAATGTGAAATTCTCCACCTTTTCATACTGTCCAGCTCACCGACTGAGAAAAGACTCCTGGCCAGAGAACCACAAATGTTTACAGTAGGACACTTCTTACCCATGTGGAAAGAGTGACCACAAAGTACTCATACAGAGAGACTAACAACACTGGGGGTAGTTTTTGTGATATGTCAGCTTGGCTAGACTATAGTTCACAGCTACACAACTGAATGTGAATACAATAGTTGCAAAGAAGGGATTCTGTAGATGTCATTAAATGTTCTAATAAGTTGTCATAAGGAAAGGGGAATTATCCTAGATAATGTAAATAGGTTTGGCTGAATTAGTTACTTGTACTTAAAAGAAGGGTTGATATTTCTACCAGAGATGAAGACATTCCTCTTAAAGAAAATACCTTCAACCTGTTCCCATGGAATTCCACCCTGTTTGCCATCCTTCTTTGTGGATGACAGCTTCAGACACGTTGTACTCAGGGCAGAACTTTTCTGACTGCCTGCTCATTCTCCAGGTACCTCAACCATGTTCATTCCACAACCCTGTTATCATTTAGCTAACTATAGATCTATTATTAGCATAATATTTGAAATGATATAGTCTTATAGGTTCTACATGTCTGCTTGAACTCTGACTGGTAAATACATTTTTAATACCTGGAAATAAGTGCTGCCATCACAGATACAGAAAAATATGGGAAATCCTTGGAGCCAAGTAGTTGGGATCCAGAAGTAACTTGAAGTAGAATTGGAAAAGATTACAAAGAATAATAATTGTCTTCAACAACTAATTTTAAGTAGAACTATGGATTCTGTGAGGCTGACATTGTGACATATGCCTATAATCCCAGCTACTTAGGAGGATGAGGCAGGAAGATCTCAAGTTTGAGGCCAGTCTGGGCATTTCAGCAGGACTTTATTTCAAAATAAAAAAACAAAAACAAAAAGAGATGATAGAACTTAGTAGTAAAGCTGGATTTCATCCCAGTACTGCAAAACACAAACAAGGAAAGAAACCAAAAAGGATTTCATGAGTTTTCCTGATGAGGGCTCAGGAAGATGTAAAAGGGATATTATTAGAAACAGGAGGAAGGATGATTCTTTCTTTTTTTTTTTTTTTGTGATGGCAGAAAGTTAGTGATTATGCTGGAAATGTAGCTTTGTGGTACGAAACTTACCAAATATTCATGAGGCCCTGATTTCAATTTCCATAATAGCAAAGACAAACAGAGATTTGGTAGAATTGTCTCCTGAATTTATGTGGAAAGTAGAGAGTTTTTTTTTTTTTTTAATTTAATCTTTTTTTTTTCAGAAAATGGTGGAATGGGAAGTCAGAGAGATTTGAAGCACATCAGAATTTCTTGCTAATTCAGAGATGGTGGGGGTCACATGCAGGAGCCAAAGAGCAGCCTTGAATGTGTTTTGGGCTGCCATAACAACATATTGTAGGTTGGGTGATCTAAACAATAGAAATTTGCTTTCTAACCATTCTAGAAAGTGGAAGTCTGAGACCATTGTTTCAGCAGGGTTGACTTTTTCCAAAGTTCCTCTCCTTGGCTGATAGATGCTCATTTTTTTTTTTCTCTCTCTTTTTACATGATCTTCTTTGTGTACATGTCTGGGTCTAAATTTCCTCTTCATCCAGGGTACATGTCATATTGGATTATGGCCCAACCATATCACCATTTTATCTTAATTTAGTCTTTAAAAACTCTGTCTCCAAATGTAGATATGTTCTGAAGTGCTCAGGGTTAGGATTTCAACACATGAATTATAGGGGCACACAAAACCCATTCAAGTTTCAAGTTTCTGAGAACCACACTCAGGCAACAGTCAGCCAGAAAAAAGGAATATCAGTCCTACAACATCAAGGAACTCGATTTACTCTCAGCAAGTTGAATCAGCTCAGAGAAAGTTCTTCCTCAGAGGCTCCAGATTAATTTCCAAGTTGGGCAATTCCTTATTTCTGTCAGTCCTCCTGGCCTTCTGACTTGTAGAACTGTGAGAGAGTTTTTGAAAGCCTCTAAGTGATGGCTAATTTGTTATGCAGCAGTAGAAAATGAATACACATGCCATATATTGTTAGCTAGCCAAAAGTTCTTAAAGCAAAAATAAGAAATATTGTGATAGGGAGATTCAATGAAAGAGTCGACATTCCCTGACACTGCCGTTGATCCCAATGTCCTAAGTCTTCCTTTTCCTTCCAAACCTGCTCTAGATTTTACCTTCTTCATCTAGCATTCTTTTTTGTCTACTTTACTTGCCCAAAGTTCTCAGTAGGAAAAATAGATGAGACTAAGAAGACACAGAGGGAAACTCCTGTGTCACCCACTACAGGTCACATTGATTTCTTTCCCTTCACTCACATCTTTAGACTTTATTGGTGAAGCCAGAATTAAATACAGGCAGTCATTGTAGAGAGGTAATCAGGTTGGATGGAGAAAATGGAGTCCACTTTGGGTCCAGGAAGCTGGAGACCACTCCTGAGGAATTAAAATGTTAATTTCTTCAGAGCCCTTCTTCTGCCCTTATCAAAATAACCTGCCCCTGCTCCAACCTGTTGCTAAGGTAACCAGTCCCAGGGATTGTCCCTCCCTACAGGGAGTTATAAAAGTTGTTAATTGGTGCCTGGATCACTCCATTTGGCCTATCTGCTTCTCACCTTTTGGCTATCCCACCTAGGCTATCTCCTGGGCCTAGCCCAGGGATAAGGGGGTAGAAAGCAGGAGAAAAAAAGAAAGTCTAGGATGTATAAAAGGGGCAGGATACCCTCACTTCTTGGGATTCCTGGATACCAGCTATGGCCCCCTAATCCCTCCCTGGAGAAGTCTGTGTTACTACTTTTTAAATAAGCCCTGCTTTATATGCTTTCTTCGGGTGCTTCTCTACTGTTCAAACATCAACATGTGAGGAAGCAGAACTTGATAACCAGCAGTATTATTGGGACATTGGGATTTTTTCCCCCACAATGAGTAATAGAGTAGGATACTACCTTAGACTGGTTCATGGATCAGCCACTTGTTTGTTGGTGAGGGCCAAAAATGGAGTACAGACCCACTGTTATGAAGTGATTTTTGTGTCACTCCAAAATTTTTGCGTTGAAACCCAAATGCCCAATGTGATGGTGTTTGGAAGTGGAGCCTCTGAGAAATAGTCAGGATTAGCTGAAACATGAGGCAGAGTATGCCAGATGAGATTCTGAGAGTTCTTAGAAGTTCTTAGAAGAGACTCCGCAGCTACTTCTCACTCTTGTATAAGGTGCCATCTTCCAGCCAATGAGGAAGCCGGCACCAAAAGCTGAATCTACAGGTACCTGGATCTTGAACTTCCTAATCTTCAAACTGTGAAAAATACAAGTCTGTTATTTAAGCCCTTCAGTCTATGGTACTTTGTTATAGCAACCTGAGTTGTCTAACACACCCATTTGAGCCCCCACACCCCTGTTCATGGTGGGCTGGCCCTCACAATGATGTGAGGGTATATTTTATTCTTGAGTAAATATCTGTTCACTCTTTTCTTATTAAACTGAAATTACTATCTTGCCTATTCAAATTTATCAATAAATTTGGAAGCCCTTAACCGGCCCCTGCCAATTCCCTTATGCTTATGCCCCTATATTTTTTAAAATAATAAGCTGAATTCTTCATAATAATCAAGATTAATTTTACATGCCAGTGCAGTAATATTTGGTAATTTTTTCATGTATACAAAAATGAAGAGTACAAAATAATCAAGTGGCAATCGTAGTTTTATCTTAAGTTGAAAGTTAACTATCTCTCTTGATAAAGAAGCCTTCTTATGACTCATGTCTAACCAGAAACCAGATCTCTATTTCAGCAGATCCTATATAAGTTGAAAAGGGAAATACACTTGCTTCAGTAGCCCAGTGGGAGAGGTGATGTGAAAGACCACACCTCCCTTTACATGTTGATTTTCCAACCTTATGAACCCTCACTATTAGTGTCATGATACCATGGCATAGCTACTGGTTCTAAGAATATACCATATCTTGAAGGAAGAAGATCCAATCCCATGGACTATCATATCAACAACTTAGCTATGTCTATGAAAGCTGTTTTTATGCTCTAACATAGAAGAAATTTCATGGAACTGTACTACATTATAAGGAGTCAGTCCTATATACAAGTGACCAAGGGTTCAGGTCCTTCCTATGCATTTGGTCCTTTGGTCCATGGTAATGCTATACTGTTACACAGATTCTCATAATTTTTAGTGTGTCTTTGCATTTGGTGCTGACCAAGGTTACTATAAACATGACAGAAAAACCCATACTTAGATTACATCAATCTCTGTAAGGAAACACTGCTGCTTCTCAGTGTCCTCATGTGTAAGTATGCAAATCTTTTCTGTTTTATATCAGTGCCCATAAGAATGATCTGCTTGGCCTCACCAAGGATTAACTTTATCATTCAAGATCAGTTTTTTCCCTAGTTTTCTCCTGATAATTTGAACATTAACATCAGAAGCAGCTTGATTAGCTTGGTGAAAAGGATTGTGTTGGTGGGTATATGCACATCCTCTTTCTTTTTTTATTTAAATTAACTATTTCAATCTAAGTTAATTATTGATGGGCTGATTATATAGTCTGGGGTGGCTGATGACAGGTTTTCTAACTTCAATTGTCTGGATGACTCCCTGTACTGATGTTAATTTTTTTTTTTTTTAGTGTGTTTCATATTTTGTTTCTTTTAGGCACCCAACTGTGAAGCCAAGAAATTAGGCAGGGATCCAAATTTCATGTGCACCTTCAACCAAGGGTACTACTTTGTCAGTGCAAAGTCCATGACTGCGTGAATTTCTCAAAGTTCTTCCTTCTCAGTATCTTTCAAGGAGGCCCCTAAATGAGGCTGTGGTATTCATTTAGGAAGTGAGAACAGTCCATATTTTGGTTCATGCCAGCATATTGAACTGACCCATCCATGAATCAGGATCAGATTTCTACCTTTTCTGTCATCTGGTTGTAAAAAACCCTCCCTAAGGAAGGCATAGATATAAATTAAAGGATAGATGTCAGGGAAAAAGATATTGGTGATGTGGAGTCTGGATGAAGTATTTGCATATTTTTTTTCATGCTCTTTGGAATTGGTGAGGTCTAATTCCAAATACCAATTCTATTGTATGACAATTGTGGCTGTGTTGGACATAACTTATATTTAGTCTTTCTGACAATATCCAGCCATTGATGGGCATCTCATTGCATTGTTACTGCATAGTTTGTGTTCTGGTACTTAGTCTTCGGTAGGGTCAAGGAGCACACAAAATATTCCTTTTCAAAAAGTGACCATTTTTTTTTTTGTTTATTTGTTTCCCAAAGATGGTAGGGCTTGCTCCACTTCCCAGGTATAAGATGTGCTCTTCTCTGTGACTCTTTAGAGATTAGCCATATGTCTAAATGTACCAAAAATACCTACTGCACCAAGGGATCTGCAAAGTCATTTGAATGAAGAGGCAGTGCTGTTTGTTCCAGATCCTGAGCATTCTGCATTATCATCCAGTTCTGAGTCACATTATAAACTGATAACTATTTGAGTCAATCATCGCATGGGGTAAAGCCATATTCCCAAGTGTGGGATGCATTATTTACAACATCCACAAAAGTTGATTGAGGTTATCATCTGTCTGCTTTTCATCATTTGGGGTGGGATGGAGTACAGATGAAGAGCTAAGGCATTGCTTGTATAATACCTCTTTTTATATGAAATACATGGAATAAATGATGAAGATTGTGAAAAAGCTGAGCTGTTGTTAGTGGCCATATACACTCTAAAGGAAGAAAACAGAGACTGTCAAATCAGGTTGCATAATGAAAATCTGAAGATATTCTTTGCAGCATTTAAAGGGGTTCATATGTCCTTTGCCAGAAGAGCAGAATGTCTTAAAAATTTAGCTCAAGATTTTATGGTAAGAGAGTTAAAGTCAAAAGAAGGCTAAATTCATATTTCAGGAAAAAAATTATGTTAAATTCTGGGAATACAGAGCTTGGTGAGTATATTTGGGAGAATGAACTTGAAAATATTGGTCCCTCTGACCCAACAGGAAAAGGGTCACATTGTCTAACACTATGCAAAAGATTCACACGAGAGAAATGACTCAAAAGTTGGTACTTGTCCTGCTCATTCTCTTCTCCTGTCTCCCCTAATTTCTTCATGACCAACCACATAAGGCCAATATCAGAATGATCCAAACAGGAAAATAATGTTCCTCACAGGAATCTCTATTCAGCATCTAGCTGCAGGCCTGGATAACATGTGCCAATGGGACTGGGGATACCTGTCTGTCTGGCTGGGTCCTGAGGGGTCTAGAATTTGGAGAAGAATGATTCTTCACATAGCACTGTCTTCATGCATTCCTGTTGCTGTAAAAACAAAAGAATAATTTATAAATAATCAACATTTATTTCTGATGGTTCTGAAGGCTAAGATCACCGTGTGAGCAGATTTGGTATCTGGTGAGGGCTATTTACTCACAGATGAGCTCTCTGGGTACAGTCTCAAATGGTTAAAGGGGAAAATAGCCTCCCTCAAATCTTTAATATTATGATGCTATATTAATCTGTTTTTATATCGCTATAACAAAATACTTGTGGCTTTTTTATATAAAGAAAAGAGGATAATTTAGCTTACATCTCTTCTTCCTCTGGAGAGAAATTCATGACAGATGGCACCACAATGGCAGGAGCACACGTAGAAGAGATTGCATGGTGGTAAAAGGAAGTCAAGAGATTTAGGGATCAGACTTGTTCTTTTTAAAAGAATTCACTCTGGTGGAAATATATAGCTTTTGAGAGTTTTAGTGACCGAAGCAACTGGGAGGTTGAGGCACAGACTCCTCACCTTCAAGTGGAAAATTTGTGTTCAACTTTTGAGCCTCTCCAAACTTAACCTCGAATGGTCTCTTGTTGACCAGAGACCTTATTAATCACAAAGACAGTTGATTAACATATATTTTGCATTGTTTATGTATTATATACCACATATTTTGCACATGATGATATTTTACTGCAATATGTAATTTACTGAAGAAATTGAACTGCTCATGCAGAGATGATTAGCAGTAGCACATTGTGTTTTAAGTGGATATTTGCAACACTTGAGCTCACCTTAGTAACAATAGTAATAAGAGGTGGCTATGAAATTATCACAGTAGTTCAGTAGGCACTGTAGTTCATTTTTTACAGATATGATTTAATATTGCTCCTTTAATTTTATCATCCTGTTAACCTCAAAGGGTGCCATGTATGGTCTATGTATTTGTGTACTTAAGTTTTGATAAATTTTGACCTTTTTATAATAGCTTTATATATACTTTGGTTATATTTTACAATAGGCTACTGATACATATTCTATTCATTCATGTCATTAAAAAATATAGTTTACACTGTTTATTAAAGATTTTTTTGAAAAATTATCACAAATCTTCAAAAAGGACTATATATAAGTTGACCCATTCAGTTCAGACCCATCTTGTTCAAAGGTTAACTATGTACTTTTCACTTCTGAGGTTGAGCTTCTAAGAACCTCTTCATCTTCCATTAGATCCTATCTGTAAAATATTCCACCATTTCTCAACAATGTAACATTGGGGAAAGAGCTTCTAGCACCAAACTTTTTAGGGCCACACAAATCACATCCAAACTAAAGCAAGTTCTTTGTCCATGATGACTCTCCCCACATTAAGCTAACTGCCTCCAAGAGGCCTCAAACTTTAGTATCATCACCTTAGGAGTAAAGTTTCAGTGTATGTATTCTGAGAAGGTATATGCATGTAGGCTGAAACAGTTGTACTCAAATAATAAGACCACATTTTGCCATTATATGCACAGAAATTCATCTGGTTTGTACATTTATATATGTGTTCCTATTTTTTCCCTAAATTTGCAAGTATGCCCTTTCTGAAAGATTAGAAATCCTTTGAGATCCAGGACACAATTGTGTAGTCTGCCCCTTACTTTCTACAGTGTCAGTAAACACGTACTGGGGAAAGGATGTGGGAGTGGAGCCTGAATAAAGCATGTCACTGATTCTGATTTGCACCAGTCATACCTAAAAGTAGGTGTTTTGCACTATGAGCTAGTTCTAAGAGAGTAACAAATAATTCTTAAGAACATAATTTTATTAATTTGATTTAGAGTTCTGATGGGCAATGGCAAAGTTTTCATTAAGGTTGTAGGTTTTAACTGTCATGTAGAAGTGACAGATGATCCAAAAAAAAAAAAAAAAGGAGGTAGGTGATTTCCAGGTTGGAAAAACCCACCTGGTCAGTTAGTTTTCTGCATTCTCTGGACTCTGAGTAGCAGATTTTCCTTATAAACCTATAGCTGAAGCATGAAATTGAAACACCAATGATCACAAGTTGGCCGGGATTCCAGTCTCAGTGTATAAACATATAGTCACACTTATAGGTACTAGATCAGAGCCAGTCTCCTCCCCTGGCATCTCAGAAGGGGACTGCACTGAGGAATCCAGGTGTCTTCCTTTAATTTCATCAACAACCCTACTTCCCATGGAAGCCACCCTACTCTCCTTCAGAAACATCTTATTCATGGGAATAGGAGTACCTACTCCCCAGGAGCCTCAGAGAAATGGAAGAATTGTGACCCATGGGATCAAGCACAAGTAGTAGTTGGGAATAGCACTTCTTTCCAGGAAGGTCTGTTTATTTATTTTGTTCTCAAAACTTCTCATTCTGTTAAACAATTTTTAGAAATCCTATCAATTCAATTCAATTCTGCACTAGTGCGCTCTCTCTCTCTCTCTCTCCCTCTCTCTCTCTCTCTCTCTCTCTCTCTCCTTATAAATATGTGTGTATGTTTTCCCTATAAATATAGTTTCCTCAAAACTAACAAGAAGGGGCTGGAGATATAGCTCAGTTGGTAGAGTGTTTATCTTGCATGCACAAGGCCCTGAGTTCAATCCCCAGCACCAAAAATACAAAACAAAACAACAACAACAAACTAACAAGCAGAAGGAAGCACGCCATCTGGCTCACCTTATTACTCAACTTATTTATGCATGTGAAACTCAAATGGAATAATATGGTATTAGTTGGCCCAACAGAATCATCATTTAGCCAGTGAGATGGGAATCAAAAACCACACTTAATCCTAACCACTTTTATTTATTTACTACAATATGGTCAGTGAGTGGAGTATAAATATAACACAAATAGTTTTTTTTTCTTTCTTTTCAGTTTTATTTTAAAACATGTTAGAGATTTCTTGTGTTCAGAATTCCTTCTGGTCACTTCCCTCCTGAGCCCTGTCCATCTCACTCCAAACCCTACCCCTAGTCTGAGTCCCTCAAGTAGGTTATTAAGTCAACAAAAAGAGAAACATTTTTGAATAGCCTAAGGTTGAAATGGTCATTAAAACAAGTTCCTGGTTACAGGATACTACCTTTCTCTAAATGTTTTATGGCCATTTTATATCACTTAACCCACTTGTACTTCTTTTCCTAAAAAATAAAAACAAATAGCAATAAAATCATATCAAATCAAAAGTTTCAGTTCTCCTGCAAAGCCTGTGATGTCATCTGAATATATTACATAATAGGACCCTGTAACAGAATAATTTTCTCTCCTCTCTGAGTCTACTTATACCTGACTTTAGGATTATTCCCTACAGGGAGATACACTCATATTTTACAGTATGAAAATAAACATTTCTCCAATTTCATTCAAGTCCCATTTCAAATATAAAAGATCCTTAAGTAAAGACTCTCCCTTTTGGGTAATTCAAATGAAAGTGGAAAGTTTTGGCTGACTTTTCTGTCATCCTAATTTTGAAACTCTCTAAATAAAACTTACTATAGCTTCCCATATCTGTAGTTTTGCTTTTCATAGCTTGAATTATCTGCGGTCCACCTCATGCTATGGTTTAGATGTTGTTTTACCCCAAGGCTCATCTGTTGGAAGCCTGGTTCCCAGGATGCTGTTGCTGGGAGGAGCTCTCAAGACTTTAAGAGGGGGGGGCCTAGTAAAAGGTCCCTAGGTCATATGAGGATGTGTCCTTGGAAGGGACAGACAGATTTCTGGCTTTCTGTTTTGAGATGGAATTTCTTCTTTCGTTGGCTACTGCAATGATGCCATTGACCATTATGCCTTCACAATAGGCCACACACATAGGGCTGCTGAGCCTTGGACTTTCAGCCTCCAAATGTGTAAACCACCTAATCTTCTTTTTCATGTTATGCAGGTTCGGGTATTTCAAAACAATGAAAAAAAGAAGATTAATAAACCAGGCTCTGAAGATTTTAAAAGGAAAATTCCAAACATAATTTGTAAGTTTTAAATTGGATGCTAGTCTGACTAGGATGATATAATTTGATGTTCTCTTGCTTCATCAAAACTGAGGATATAAATCATCATTTTATCCAGTTTGTGAATCCATGCTGTATATGCTCCTCACCCATTAGTCACATAGTAGCTATCTCAATTATCAGACAAGTACTATAGTTCCACAGAGCTTTTTGGTCACATAACTGTTGATTTACTTAATAATAACCACAAGCTACAAGAGCAGTAATGCTGGCAATTTTATTGCATCACATTTGTTACATTTATTCTATTTTAATATTTGCTATTGTTTTGAATAGTTGCCTAATTAGTTTGACTTAGAACAAGGGGTTGAAATTTGACAGACTTTAATCCTGAATATATATATATACTGAATCAAATAGAAAAGGACAGTGTATATATTTTTATCAAATACACTGTCCTTTTGATTAAAACCCCTAGACCAGCCTGGTTGTTTTTGTTTGTTTGTTTCTTATTGTCTGTTTTCTTTAAACTCATGCTGGGGAAAACAAATTTTGAATTCACTATCCTCCAGTGGCAGCCTCCTGAGCTGCTGGGATTAGATGTGTGCACCACTGTGCCTGGCTGGCAGACACTTCTTAAATGGTTGAGGTCCAGTACTTCTAACCAGGTTCTGGTTTTTAGTCTGATTGCATTCTGATTCAAATTTATCAGCTGTTTCTCCTGCACATTAAATCAAAAGAGTTATCAAATACTTTCATATTGATTGGCCTATTCAATACATCTTTACAGTGAGGTAGGACAATCTTACTGGTAGCTACCAGTAGAAATCTTTTTTAAAAAGGAAAACTTATCTACTCGGAAAAAATTAAGAAGAAAACAACCACAACTTCTTGATAAGTCATTGAGAATGTAAGATGAGATCATCAGGGACCTACACATGGGTGGAAATGTTCTACGTGAAAATAATGTACCTGTTAATCTGGGCGAAGGGTTTAAGAAGGAGCACAGCTGGTCAGCTGGCAGAAGGCTGTGGAATGTAATGTAGCCCCACCCATGATCCCCCAGATACTGAGTGAAATTACCGAATTCAGAAATGCATGAGATGTGTTTGAATATGTGGTGTGTTCGAGGGTGTGTATGCAGCTCCGTCATGGGGCTGGGTGCCTGTCTGTACTGATGCAGGACAAAAGCCCAGACAGTTAGGAAAATATGCAGTCAGAAGAAAGACTGAAGAGCCGAGATTCTCAGAAACTTCCAGAAACTGGGTGGAGGACTCTGTACAATCACAGACTGAAATTCTATTTCAAGCCAGGTTTAACCAGATCTCCAAGATCAGAAGAATTGAGTCTCTTGGGACTGATAAATAAATAAGGAATGGTTCCCAGGAAAGAAAACAGGACTAGGAGTCAATGTTGGTTCTGGCTTTTCTCCTGATTAAGGACAAACATCACTGAAACTATAAAATGAGAACAATTTTGGACTAGATTAAGCCAGAAAATTCTTCCCCCACTCTGGGACCACAGTCTCTTTTCTTCCATTAGCTACGTATGGAAAATACTCCATCTTTTGCCCCAATGGTTTTAATGCAAACCCTATATGCAGCCTGTCCAACCATACATCAATTGAAATATCATCTTTGATAGTTCTTCTTGTGATCTCATAAATATCTAGTTTTAATTCTTTGACCTTTAAAAAAATAACAGGAGGAGAAGTCTTAGGATATTGAAACACTGCTGCATGTGATTAATGTACTATCACTGAATTTTATGAAATAGCAATTCTTTAAATATTAAAATGAAACTCAAATCCAGGATGCCTTAAGCAGAGGCACCCACAAAAATGCTTCAGTAGCATTTACTCATTCATTTTATGCTAAGAGCCACAGCCAAGTAATATGATGCGTGGCATTTTTGGTTGAAAGGTGAAGCCAGCTAGCCATTGAGAGATATGATTATGTTAAGATTTACATTCATATGGATATTGGACTCCTGCTGTCCACCTCGGCCTGCTAAGGGACTCCTGGAGAGTTCCCATTGGTTGGGGAAGTGTGGTAGGAGGGATTTCCAGAGGAGAAACTTCCTCTTAGGATTCGGGAGAATGTGGCGTGTGTCAATCGGCATTCTTCCTGGGGGCATACGGGCATTGGCTACAGTTTCAAAAAATAAAGTTTGTTCCTGCTTGAGTGGCTCGTGATTTTGTGCCTAGCCAGACTGCGGCAATTTTACACTTCAAGAGACATTTATTGAGTGTCTATGACATATGTCAGGCACTGTCCATTCAGGAGATTGGAAATGAAGATGACTGAGGGTTGCCATTTAATTATCTTGTATAAGCAGCTTGGACATGTAAATCTCAATTGCATGTTAAATTTGAACATTTTTGTTCAGTAATAGTCACTGTCATTAGATATTAGCCTGGTCTTTGAGTTAAGAGTAAATAAGATAAATATAATGAGACAGCATGAGGTATAGAAGTGAGATGATACAGGATCCCCGGAGTTTCCAAATGGAAGAAAAACATTAACCTGTGACAACATACAACTTCTAGGATTTGAATTTTGATATCTTCTGAGTAAAGTGACCACTAAACTGAGATTCTAAAGAGAGAATCAACTCTGATGCTGATAAAGTATGTTGGAACTGATTTTGAGGAAAGGCTTTCTTTCCTAATTCATGGCCACAAATCCTTCATTTAGAAGGCTTTTCCCATTGCCAATCTTGTCTATGCAGAGCAAAATTGAGAACTCTAACAAAAACAAAAATATCAAAACTCTTCAGAGCTAAATAAATGTCACAAGGCCATTCACTAAAATTTATAGACCGGAGTCATAACAATCCTTGTTTTGTTTGTGTACATATTTTTATTTCAGTAACAAATTCTAAAAATTTAGTCTCCTACATGTTCATCTCACTACCATTGAGGATTGGAAATTACAGGCCTAATGTCATTAAAAACAGAATTCTTTTCTTCCTTTGAACTCTTCTCCTTCCTTCTATTCTTTTCTTGGAAGACAACTAGCATCAGGAGAACATTTTACAGGATGGTGTGACAGGTGACTGGAAACTGAGGAATTTAGAACCCCAGGAGCAGGGCAAAGGTAACACTATGCACTTAGCATTAGAACAAATGATTCTAAGCCTCATTTATAACAATGGTTGTTGAAAATAGCTCCCTTAGTTTTAAAGGAAAGACAAATTTACACTAATCATCTCTCCTTAAAAAGACAGATATATTTGTTCTATTTAGAGTAATTACCTCCCACCCTGCAATAGTTTAGTTTTAGAGGGAAGGATTTTATACATAGAATACGTATATATTATGTATGTCAAATATACAAATATATAAATATACATAGTACATTATTACATATATTCAGATCAATTTTATTATTAGTTACTGAGACAGATTTTTACAAAGGTTATTTAATTTATCTTGATACATACATGAATAAAGTATGCATTATTGTTCATACTTTTAGAGATAAAATTGTACCTTACAATACTTCAAATCACACTGCTAGCTAGAGACTGGACTGGAATTGAAATCAGGTTCACAGTTTTTACTTTGTGTGATACAATAGAAGGCATTGATTTAAGATTTAAGGTCCCTGGGTTTGAATCTCCAAATGTTCCATTTGCCATTTGACCATAAGAAATGACAGAATTTCTTGGACAAAGGTTCCCATCTCTTAGATGGGAATAGTAGTGCCCAAATCAAATTGTTATGAGGATTTAATGAGATAAAGTATGTAAACTCTCTGTAATTACTCAACAAACAGAGCCATTCCATGATCTCAGTTGGAAAATCTTCTATCATTTGAGAATGTGATGTTTAAGAATTGAGAATAAATTATATCATATTTCAATCAAAACTAACTTATGAAAAGTACTAAATGATCATTTTGATGTTGTAAGAGCTGGCTAATGAATGCAGCAGAGATATTTTTGTCTGAAGTTTACCTAATCTCTTTATATTTAAACCCAAGAAAGCATTTTACCATTTTTAAAGGCCTAACTTTTTATCATCAAAGAAAATAGATAAATGTGTGTTAAGTCATCATTGTAAAGCTCTCCCAACTAGCTGGAAGGAAAAAACATCAAATCATATATCAAATGCATCATTATACAAGTAATATATGCTGACTAGAAACAATTAGTTTTAAAATATTGAACTGCATGTTAAATTTGAACATTTTGGTTCAGTAATAGTTACTTTTGTGACAAACTGACTTTTCAACACTCAATATAAAAATAAATTTCCAATATGCTCTGCTTGTGGTTCCATGATGTATTATATTCTACACATAAATTCTAGAGTGTGTACTTAAAATAAATACTGTATCATGTAATTTTCTCTTTAAAATTCTCAGATGGCTTCAAATCACATATAAAATAAAATTCCATCCTCATAAGACCTACCAGGTGTTATCTGCCTGGCTCTTTTCTTCCTTTGAACTCTTCTCCTTCCTTCCATTCTTTTCTTGCAAGGTCCAGCTCAATTCAAATGGAAGATCCTTCATTGAGAGCACCTTCTTTATATTGCCGTTTTCTTTTCATTTGGCTCATTATTTAAGTTTCTACCCAATGTTTCATAACCCTCCTGGAGACTCGCCTGATTTTCTTTTGTCCTGGCATTCTGTATGCATTACTCTTACCAATCCACGTAAGTGTATTGAGCCAAAGTACTGAGCACCATGAACTTTGTGCAGTACTACCAGGGAGTGGTTGTTTTCTTCCCACTTTTTTCTAAAATTATTCTCAATAGTAGTTACCTTAACCACTTGTTGACAGCATCTTGGGTATGATCCATAATTATCTGGTCACTTCCTAGTTCTGTAATTACCATCCTTAAATTTATTTTTTCTATTCCATAATTTCAGAAATCCTATGGAGCTAGTATAGACTATTTTTTTTTTTACTTACTATCCATACTATTCTCAGGCTACCAGTTCTTTTTGTATTTTTCAATGTACCAATTCTTGCTCCATTTATAATTATTATTTTTAACAACATCTATCATTTTTTCCAATATATATTTATATAATCTATATTGATTCATGTGTGTGTATATGTATACGTATGTATATGTTCAACACACACATGTATATTTTTATATGTATCTAGCATTTCTAATGGATTCTTTCTTATGGCAGCTTGTTTTTGTTTCATAGATCACTATTTACCTTCATTAATTACACTCATTTTAAAGTCTTCTGATTGCTCTGGTGCTACTGTGTCTTTGTGGGTCAGTATTTTGATTTGTGATTTGATTATATGGCAGCCATGCTTTCCAATAATTTAGCATCTTTGACCATCAGCTTATCTTTGCTTTCAGTTTCAGAGCCACTGCTTGCTGCTCTTTCTTGAATATCGACCTGGGTGGGAGGGAAGGAAATGAGCTCCAGATTTAAAAAGTATTCCTCACTTTTTAAATACAATAATAATTTGATGGAATGATGCCTTTGCATCTGGCCTTCTTTCTGACTTCCCAGCTTTGACGAGTTTGGACCTACTACCCAAGGCTCTTGTTGGTTGCCTCCTCTTCTCTTCTGCATCCACCTCTCTGGGGATAGAGATCCTTCAGACCCATCCTGCTCTACTGGCATTCTCTAGTTCTACAGGCTCACACATGTGTCCTGAGATGCCCTTTTCTTTTTAGTTTGTATCTCATTTTCTTTAACACTATTATATTTGAAATGTAGTGTTAAGAACCCATGTAATATAAAGAACCTATGTTTACTTGGGGGTATATAAAACATAAAATAGTAAGAATTAGAAAGTCTAAACAGAGCTTTACAGACATCTGAGCCTAAACCAAAAGCTTAATTTTTTTTTCTTTAGACAGAGAAAATACAGTGTTTTTGTATTTTGGTTGAACAACATGGATGCATGTGTACTTATTCCCTTCTTCCCTAAGTACATAAAATATAGGATTTTGTGTGAGTCACTGAGTGCTTACTGGATGTCTGCTCTGGTCAGAACACTGCCATACCAGGAAAACACAAATGTCTTATCAGAAATTAACTTAGAGCCTAAAAACTCTGGATATTTAAACAATTGATTTAAGAAAATTCCTGATGAAAACATAATTATCAGTGTTTTTCTGTCTACAAAGGTTAACTTCAATCCAATGTTTAGATGACCTGAGCTAATAGATAATAATAAGATTGAAAAAAGATGTTCCTTAGGTTTAAGAAGTTTAAAGGGAATCCAGAAGATTTAAGTAAACAGGAAGTTACTTAAAGGTTAACATGACTATAATTTCAATAGCTCTTAGTTTTAGAGATCACCAAAGTAGTAAAATGTATTCCTGTCATTTATAAATTCTCTGCCTTCCCTGTGGGGAAATAGAAAGCACACCTTAGTCCCCATATTTCAGTGCTTAAAGAGAGTTAATAAAATAATGATCTTCCCCACCCTTAATTTTGTGTTTGAGATCTTAAGGATCGTAGAAGTTTCCGTTGAAATTGCTCGATATTTTTTTCTTCTTTTTGGGTTCCCTGGATATGATTTTTGGCCTGGTTTTAATGTTACTCATTTGTTTTTGGATCAACTTTTACCATGTGGCTGAAATTTTTTGCGTTGTTGCAATAGTACTAAGTTGCACCATTGCTCTTCTCAAAAGTGGAACTGCATGGAAATTAAGATTCGAAAAACACCACGTTTGAGCAACGTCAAACATCTGACTTGGACTGCCACAGGCAAGGCGGGGCAGGGCATTGCCTGTGACTGGTTCTTTCTGTTATTAGTTCTGTGTCAGGAAGTAACAGGTTTCCTGTATGTATTTTATTCAACATTAAAAAATTGATATCAATTCTGAGTTCATCTGTTTTTTTAAAAATGGATATCAACTCTGGAATGAAATTCTACTACATAAATGTAGGGTTTTTTAAAAAAATTATAACTATAAGTAAAAAAATAAAATTTTGAGAAGATTTTTAACTTCTTGGACTTGATTGGGTTTAGTGTGATGGTGAATTTTCTTGTTGAAATATTCTGTCTTTAATTAGTCTTTAAAAAGGTCATCTGTTATCATTTTCCTTAAAAATACTGAACTCTATAAGGCAGTCTTGTATAAAATGCAAATATATTACTGACAGAGTTAGTATCTTGCTTTAATATGGGAACTTTGACTGAAAACTTAAGTATTGTGATGAACCCCATATTAATGTTGCAAAAAATGGAACTTCTCAGAACATAAACTTGAGAAAGTCATCTGTCCAAATCCCCCAAGGAGGAGAAAGTTGTTAGTTTTGCTAACACTATATAAATTTAAATCAGTACCTTGTTAGTTTAAGTGGAATATACAAAAAAATTGTCTGGCCTTTTAATCATAATTTAAAAATTCTTTCTTTACATTAAAACAAAAATAATATTGAGTTGTACCATTGCTTTTCTAAAAAAAATGGAACTAAAAAAATTTAAAAGTCAGTGGAGAAAGAGCTGTATTGTTTATCTACAAAAAATGATTCTTTCAGAATCTTTTATTGATCATCTACTAGGTAAAATATGATTTGACTTACAATTTTGAAGGGAAGTTAAAACAATACTTTAGGTTAGGGATCTTTGAAACTAAAGGAAATTTTAAATTAACAATGCTAATCCTTTTTTTAAAAAAGAAAAACTTTAGTAGTTCAATGGTCTTACAAAAAGACATAACTGATCCAGAGGCCAGATTATTCAGTGGAAATATCATCGAATTTTGAAACCAAGAACAATAACCAAAAAAAAAAAAAAAAAAAAGTGACCTATGAAAGTAAGCAAGCCAAAAAAAAAAAAAAATTGATGTTGAAGTAGTTTTCTCATGGTTCACACCCATGAAATAGCTTTGTCATGATTTTATATTGGCAAGCCTTTCATCAAGATCATAATGAGGTCAGGAGACAGACATTGAGAATGACACCAACCCTGTTAGCCTCCCCACAACCCCTCACCCTTTTTAAATAGCCCGCTTTGGGGAAGTAATATCAGAGAAGTTAAAAATTCTCAGTTTAATATTCCTAGTAAATATATGGCAATCATGGAATTTTAGTTAGGAAAATGATACAGTATTTTTATGTATACAAATTCTTGTTTTTCAGAAAAAAAAATTCAAATAAGGTAAAAATGCTTTCCATGCATTGTATTGCTTAGTTCTGTGTCTACTCTGAGATAGGTGAGTTTATTATTTGTATTTCACAGCTGCAAAAACTGAAGCTTAGGAAAGTTGAGTAATATGTCCAAGATTGCACCATGGATGAGGCCAAAGTGGGTGGAAGCAGCATAGTCTGGGTGCTTCCTCTGTGCCTTTTTTGTCCTGGCTCCTTGTGCCAGGGCTACAGTGGGGTGGAGGGAGACTTCTGCTCTGTATTGTATGCACAAGGTCTTGTTTGATCAGGGAAGAAATGGATGGATATTGGCCCAAGGTCAAGATCACGGAAGTGGCAGAATGCTCATGACACAAATTTTATATCTAAATTTGTAGGCAAGGCAAAGGCAGGCTTGGGCTATATGAAAAGGCACAAGACTTATTCTAGGTTTGGGGCTAGGCCTTTGGTAATTGAGAACAAATTAATATGGGTCAATATACACTTTATCCAAATATAAACATTCATTTGTATTATTTATATTCAACAGTTTGGTGTGATCTGTTATACTCAGATAAAATCATGTCCTTAAAACCTGTGAGTATAGGAAGGGTAGCAGAATACAATGGACACTAGCATGGCCCTATGTATAAATGTGGCTGTATAATTAATGTGATCCTGCAATCTGTACACGTGGAAAAATAAGATTACGTACCCCATTTGAATCAAATATATGATATGTCAAGATCATTGTAATGTTTTGAGCAACTAATAAAAAAAATTTAAAAAAAAAAGAAAAAAAAACCTGTGAGTATTAGTGTTTTTAAAATGTATTAAAGAGGATGGGTCTACTTGAGAAAAGTTGTCACTTCTATTTTTGTTTCAAAATAACTTATTAAAATGATCTTTAGATTTTGTCTTGTTTGCAAACTTCTTATATAAGACACTATAAAAATAAACATAAAGTTAGTAAAGGCTTCAAAGGTAGTAAATGAGAAACATATATTATTTTAACAATGTTTTAAACTTGTATCTAAAAGTGCTATAAAGTAGAAATCTGAGAATCAATAAAAACAGAGGTATATAGAAAACAAAGAGGATAAGCTTTTTTTTTCTTCTCCTATTTTTATGAGTTCCTTTAAGTAACAAATTCATTACCCTTTGTACTTGGGTGGCTATATATTTTTCAATGTAAAACTAAAATTATATTCCATAATGGAAAATTTCTCTCCAAAAATTTAATGCAAAGGGACTTATAAAATCTAGTTTGATGAAACAACAATGAGAAAACAAAGGAAATAATATAAAATATTTGAAATGTATAGTATTAATTTGCTTGTTATATTCAGGATTATAAGTTTTGAGTATTTATATGTGTGTTAGAATGAGAAAACTGATTCAGTTGCCTCTATTTCCACGTGCCAATATCATGCTATTTTATGTCTTCTACATACTTATTAAAATTTTAAATATTTTAAAATGAAAACATCTTTACTATCTTATTATACAAATAATTTACGGTTATGAACAATGTTTGAGGAATGTAAAAATGTTCTAAATGATAGCATATATTACCTAAAATCTCCATGCTCATATGCAAGTGTTCAGTATTTATTTATTTATTTGTTTGTTTGTTTGTTTTTGTGATGCTGTGTATTGATCACAGGGCTTTACTCACTATAAGGACAGCCTCAACCATTGGGAGACCCAATCCCCACTTCACTCAATATTTGAGAAGTAATTCCTGACATCTATGTTTGGAAAACATGAAAAGGAATAAACATATATAGATAATTAATATGAATAAAATTGCTGTACCTTTTAAACTGCACATTTATTCAATGCTATTATAGATCAATTAAATTCTTTCCATAGAAAATATTGTGTGCACAATATCAACTTTCTTTGAGAATCTTGTATTAATTGATATTTGTTAAATTCCCAAAATTTTGACAATGCAAACAATGCTGCAGTGAACATATTTTATCTTCTCTTTATTGTTCAAGTTTAATTATCTTTTAAGACAAATACTCCAGATGAAATTTCTGGGTCTAGTAATATGCACATTTTACAATTGAATCACAATATATTTAACATTTATAAATACATGAAGAACTCAAGTCCAAAGATATGATTTGTTTTTAAAAGTTGTATTTTTAAAGTTATGTAATCTCAAGTAAAATAATTGAAATATGCTTATGCACTTAGAAATAGTTCTTTGAAAATAATGAATAATGCTGTATTTATTCCTAGAAATTAACTTTGGTCAATTTGGGGGGGGGATTGGGGGTGGGTTACTGGGAATTGAACTCAAGGGCACTCAACCACTGAGCCACATCCTCAGTCCTATTTGGTATTTTATTTAGAGACAGGGTCTCACTGAGTTGCTTAGCACCTTACCATTGCTGCCCTGGCTTTGAACTTGCTATCCTTCTGTCTCAGTCTCCAGAGCTGCTGGGATTACAGGCTTGTGCCACCATGTGTAGCCACTTTGTTAAACTTTTAATGTAAGCATTCTTTCTGCTGATTTTCCTTATATCTTATTTTCATTACAATTTCAGAAATAAAAACCCTGAATAATTTCATGATTGTATGTTTATGACTGCCTAAATGAAATTTGTTAAAACAATGATATCAGAAATTCCAGAGCTCTTTAAGTTAAAGTCATACATAGGACGCTTAAAATATTAGAAATTTGTTTTAAAAATGAAAAGAATTTAAAATATTCTGAGTGATCTTACCACAGATATATTTCATAATACTATATCAAGTTCAAATTCTATTTGTTGGATTTCAGTGAGAATTTTTTAAGTGTTGTAAAGTCTTGCTCTACAGCTGCAAGTGATAACTTCTCTTGCTCTGATGAATTCATGAGAGCTGTAAGAGATGTGGTAGCAGCCAAAAGGTTTCATAAATCACGGTTTGGTCCAGATAAAAGCAAGGGCTAAGAACTTATATGTCAGAATTCTGCAAAACATTTGAAATGGATTTGATATTTTTTTATTACTAATATCTCATTTTTCCATTTCTACTCTTTTCTTCAGTTATGCCTCTTGGCTTAGATATATACACCCAATCATAATTTGGTGAAAGAAAAAAAAAGTTAGCTTTTTACACCAAACAAGATTTATCACTCAGAAAGTTGTATGTGTTTGAAACTTTACTTCATCTCACTTTAGTTTCCTCATTTGCAAAAGGAAGATCAGAACAACTCCATAATAATAGTTTGCATTTACTTACAATTGTTTTTTGCATTTGAGAATAAATATTTTAATGCACAATAAATGATGTCCACAAATCCTTCAGATTCATTAGAATTAATAAGGACTGCACAGTGCTTTATATTTGAGAGTTATATCGATCAATATTGCCATATTAGAGAATAAAACCAAGAAGTTTAAAAATATACAAGTATTAATTTATTTCAGAATCATAGCTACAAAAATGGAATAAAAATAATAATGATAATAAATCTGTTATATGCTGTTTCATATTTTCATGAAAAATAACTATTAACTGTTTATTTAAAAAAGAATAATGAAAAATTTCATTGTGTTACATATTAGCAAGTCTCTCTAGTGAATTTGATAAAAAAGAATTATAATCTACAATTGTTTCACATTCTTCTATAAATTTGTTGTCTTCATTAAAGCCTGTAAAGAAAATCCAGCCTCACACTGATATATGTTTGGAATTTGACGTATGTTTGGAAAGGGAAGCACTATTTTAGTTGCACTTTGTGATGACTGTGATATTCTTCTTTGATGTTATGGACAATAGATAAATTGTAGACTCATAAATATTATTTGCAACATAGAATCTGAAACCGTATCAGCAAATATTTTACCCATTTTAATGTCCATTGACTTATTTTGCACTTTCAGAGGATTAACAGCATGGGTTGGTCACTTGAATAATATTACTTCACTGGGACAGGTTTTCCAAATGTTCATGATTTGTTAACAACAACAAAAAGCCCCCAAATTTTAATATTCCTAATGATCTCACCTGAAAATGTTTACTTTTGGGACGGAGTCAAGCTTATGATAACCGTTTCAAATTCCCCAAAGTTCAAATTTTCACTTGTAATCTTGAATTTTAGCAAATATTGGTTGACATTTTTCATTCAAGCATCAGTCACGTCATTTCTGAGAAAATATTTTCAAATATCCTAGTTAGAATAATCATATTTATCAGTCATTTTATATATATATATATATATGTGTGTGTGTGTATGTATGTGTATATATGTATGTGTGTGTGTATATATATATATATATATATATATATATATATATATTATATATATTAGTTGTAGTTGGACACAATATCTTTATTTTATTTTTATATGGTGCTGAGGATCGAACCAGTGCCTCACATGTGCTAGGTAAGTGCTCTACTGATGAGCCAGAACCCCAGCCCCCTATTACTCATTCTTTTAAGTAAAAACAGATTTCCAGAAAGATATAAGCTGGATCAATTTACAGATCAAACACATTTTTTCCTCTTTAGACAACAATGATATAACAATTTGCAAAGTGCTTTGTATGCATGCTTTCTGTTTTGTCATAAAGAAAAATAAAAGTACAGGTACATAATTTAACAAAATGTAATTATCTAACCACATTACCACAGACAGATTGAAGTGAATAAAAAGTTTATATATATATATATATATATATATATATATATATAAAATATTCTGATATATATTTAATTTTATGTTTATTTTTAGTATTTATGCCCTATAACATACTAGTAATATAAGAGCAGAATCTTCCGAGTTCAAATTCTCAATCATTCTATCTGCATGAATTTACATTTTTTTAATATTTATTTTTTAGTTGTAGTTGGACACAATACCTTCATTTTATTTATTATTTATAGGTGGTTCTGAGGATTGAACCCAGGGCCTGCATATGCCAGGTGAGCACTCCACTGCAGAGCCACAACCCCAGCCCCATGAATTTACATTTCTTAAACTTTATCAATCTCAGTTTTCTAAACCAGAGATGATTAATTACATATATATGTGATATATCTGATGACCAAAAATGATATTATTCTTTTCATCATATGGTTATTATGAAAATTAAATGAATATATATAATTTCTAGCACAAAAAAATACTCATTATATGGCACTAAAATAAAGATGTAGCATTAAGTTATTTACCCAGAGGCCAAACCAGTGTCCCCTGTTTCCATGTTCAAGGTCCTTGCCAGTGGGCCATGCCATCTTCTAGTTTGTATAACAGCTAACACCAGACAAGTTATTATTGCAAGTTGATGGTTTTGTCTCCACTAATTTGATTTTTCTCTCTCCTATTATGAGTTTCCTTTTTAGTGTGAAATTAGATCTTCCTTTATCATTTGATCACGGTACTGCATTTTGGATAGGAGAGACATGTACTTTCAAAAGCCATTTTAAACATAATTAAACCTTATTTTGAGACCATTAGGCAGTCTGCTAAGATTTAAGGAAATTGCTTATTTTTTTAAACTTTTTATAAGAGAGAGAGAGAGAGAGAGAATTTTTTTAATACTTTAGTTTTTTTTTAATTTTCGGCGGACACAACATCTTTGTTTGTATGTGGTGCTGAGGATGGAACCCGGGCCGCACGCATGCCAGGTGAGCATGCTACCGCTTGATCCACATCCCCAGCCGTGAAATTGCTTATTGACGTTATCTGCAAAATAATATTTCCTTTTCCTTCCCTTTTCCTCTAGTGGATGATCCTTCAGTTATTCTATTGCCTTGAAGTTAAAAACAATTATCCCTTAATATGCTTTCTGGTACCAAAAATTGCTTCAAATTGAATATACAGATCTTTTGAATTGAGTTTTTCCATCATTTCTGGTGATAGTGAATATATTTGTTTTTTTCCTGCTTCATAGATTAGTGTTAAAATCACCTGGTATTTAGCACAATATATTAAAATAGTAATCAATAATGTAACAACAGTAGCAACTACAATGGTGGAAATTTGTCCTGGAGTTTTCCTCTTAAATCTCTTCTCTATGACTTTTGTAGTCACTGAAAATATTTACTTGAAAGCATAATGATTCAGAAAAGAAGCCCTGACCACCTACTGCCGAACTTCCCATTATATACATTTTAAATGGATTAATAAGTTCAAGATAGACTATTGCATTTGCTATCAGTTTGGAGATGTATCATTGCTGGTGGTCTATCAAAGTGTTCTTAAAATGATGAAGATTTTAGTAGGTCATCAATAGCCAAGGGAGTAGAAAGAGAAGGAGAAGATCGTGTGCTTCTTTAGCACTTCTGCTTAACAAGCAAATTCAATGAACTTGAGTGAATTGTGTCTCTGAACACTCTGAAGTATATCTTGAGAAAAAAATAAACATTGGCTTTCTTGTTGGTCTTCCTTGTGAGACCTCTGAGAAAAAATGAAATTGTCTCCCCGCCTCCCTCTTCCTTGCACTGTTAACGAGAAAATAAAATCTGAATCTGTTTAATGAGTTGATTTTTATGCTATAAGGGATTAACTAGATGAAGTCTAGACAAAGACTGAGGTATCTTTTCCTCTATTGTAATGGTCTCGAATAAAATCCTTTTTTGCTGTTTTCAAAAAAAAAAAAAAAAAAAAAAGGCAAATTAGCCAGCCAGGTAATGTGAGCTTGAGATAGAATAGATTTATTAGAGATAATGTTTTAATGACACAAACATCTTGCACCGTTGAGTCAATAGGCACTTTCCAACTTTCCATACTGGTCTTCAGTATTTAGATTCTGTGTCATTGCTTTTCTTTTACCATAATGATTTTTCTTGCTCTTTGTAGTGTCTAGTCTTTTATCCGTGAAGACATTAATATAATCCTGGATGAAGAGAAATGAAAAATAGCTTCAATGAGGCATTCTTTTGTAACAAAAGTGATATCGAATTTCTCTGCATCTGCTTTAACCGAAAACTTTAACAATAAAGAGAAAATAATTTCTTCTCTGTTAACTGTTTCTTCACCAAGAAAGATACTTCTATCATTTTTCTACATGAGAATGATAGGAACATTCCATTCGTTATTTTAATATTTTTATATTGGATTTTTTTCTAAAAATGATTAGTGAAATTTAATTTTACATTTTATTGAAACTGCAGACAATAATATTAAATCAATAGCAATGTGCAGGTTTGGTTACATTTGATTGATACATGGAAATGAGATTATGCTGAATCTTATCTTAGCCAAAAGGCTGAGCAATGATAATTCTGACAATGTTACATAGTATAAAGAGTACACAGAGTAAGATAGAGGAAGACGAGGAAGTATGGAGATTTGGTCACTAAATCATAATATGGATTGTCAGTTCCTTTTTCCTTGTCTTCTTTACTAGATCATTACTTCTAATCCATCTTGTTGTTTTTATTTTAATGCAACCAGCACATATTCATGCTTAAATATATGAACAATATAAAAGACCATGTGAAATGTCTCTCCCTCTGAAGACTCCTACACAGGTCCTCTGTAGCATTTCTTCATGTATCCTACCCAGTCTTGCATTAATCAATATTTAGAATTATGCCTTTTATTTCTCTGGATACTTCTTCCATATTATTTTACCCATTTTCATGAATTTATAGCTAAAGTATTCAGATAATTCTTAATTTTTTAAGACTAACTCACATAATCCAACTTTCCAAAAAACTTGTCCAGTCAGATATCTAAAAAACACCACTAATCCAGTAAATCCAAATTTGAACTCATCATCTCGACTCTGAAACCTAGTCATACTCAGGATATGATTTCTTGTCTCTATAAATGGTGTTATGTAAGGGTAAGAGCAAGACAGTATTTCTGAAACCACCTTGTCATAGGTCCCCATTCACTGAGTCACCAGTCCTACTCTTTCTACCTTCTTAATTTAACTTTCTTTCATGTGCTTTTTTCCATCTCTGCCATCAACATCATGTTAATCCAAACTGTTCCGGTCTGATTCTGGGTCACAGTTTTCCTAAAGAGTCTACTACATCCACGATACTCTCCTTTGATCTATGCAGAGTAACTTCAGGGATCTTAACAATTGAATCAAATGGTGTCACTCCTTTGCATATTTTTTTTTCATTGTTGTATTAGTGAGGGTTCACCAGTTTGGAATTGGCTCATGTGATTATGGAGGAAAGGAAACCCTATGAGATACCCAAATTGGAGAACCAGAAAAGCTGATGACACTGGACACCAGAATCAGTCTATGAACAGAGACCTGAGGACTAAGGGCACCAGTGTCTGAAGGCAGGAGAAAATGGATGCCCCAGCAAAAGAAGAAAATATATTCATCCTTCCTGTACCTTTTTGTTTTATTCCAACTCTTAATGGATTGGATAATGCCCACTCACATTAGTAAGGATGAGTCTTCTTTACTCATTCTACTGAGTCAAATGCTAATGTCTTCTTGAAACATCCTCACAGACACACACACCCGGAAATAATGTGTTACCAGCAATCCAGGCATCCTTCAACCCAGGTAGACTGGCTCAAAAAATTAATCATCACAACTGTCCTTCACATGAAAACAAAACAAAGCAAACTTTAAGCTTAGAAAGAGATGTGAAATCTGGTCTCTTGGCATCTCTCCAACCTTAAATTACATAGCTCTTCAGTTTTGAACTATGGTCACATGATCTTTCTTTAAGTTCCTCAAAGCATTTTCCTTTCCTACTCAGGTTCTTGCACATTTATGCTTTCTGCTTGGAAGGTTTAGCTCCTGCTCATTTTCCATTTCCTCACTTCTTCAGGTAATAGTTTTAAGAGTTCAAGTAGTCACTGGATTTCTCCATTCTGGCAATTATCACTATTTGTAACTCCATTTATATCTATGACTTATTCACTCTTTAATGTACTCCATCAAACATTCTATAAGACAAAAACATTGATCCTACTAGATATGAGCATGGATTCTGGAACCAGATATCAAGTTCACACATAAGTTCTAGTGTAAAAATTTTGAAAATTTTACTAAATGTTTTTGGGTCCTTCTTTCTTCATCTAAAAAAATTTATATGAGAAATAATCGAGTTCCTGTGAAAGGCTGGGAGCGGAAAGCACAGAGTAAGTACCATGTAAATGTTAGATTCTACTATTTTGCTTTTCCTCGTGATTATTTACCTGAAACTGAGCATCCCTGAAACTGAGCAAAGTACTGCAGCTTCAGTAGTTAATAAATTTAAATTTAGTGTATTAGTAAAGAGGGATTGATCAATGGTAATAAGAAAATAATAATTACATTATTTCATAATAAATTGTTACTGAATGAATGTAGCTAGACTTTGTGAATGAAATGTGTAATATACAAGGAAGAATTTTAAGACTCTTTGACTAGAAAGCTAGGCACTGCTCAACATAGATTCAGAAGATGATTTTGTTTTAGAGGAGAAGAGTTAGGATGAAATTGATTGGAACTTATTGATTTTGCAATGAAATGAGAAATTCAAATTGAAATGTGTGATTGGCATCTGGAACTGATGACTGGCAAGTGATGAGAAAAAAATCCTCAGGGTTGGTGCAGGAGGCACAGAGGCTCAACTGAAGTTGTACACTGTAGTGGAAATGTCCAACTGTAGAGGCCCTTCTTCAATTCCTAAATGGTAAGAATTTTCAGTGTTCCTTCAGTTTGCCATCGTATTGGTGTTAACTTTTTCATATGACTATTCCATGTTCTCTCTTCTTCCTTCCTTCAGACAATTCCTGTTGATGGTCCAGCCTACACCAGGCATCAAAGACTGGCAGAACTATCACATGAAATAAACATATCCATACTGAATAAAACACCTGACAATATTCTTTGTTTATTTTCCATTCTCCCTAATAAAAAGAATTACTTTTTTGCTTTTTTTTTTCTTGAAGTTACTTCAATCTCATTGCTAAAATAGTTTGGTTTCTTCTTTCTAACACTAAGAGAGAAATTGTGCACTAAAAAATTAATGTTTTCACTGACTCTAAGATTTACTGGTACGGTGATCTTGGATAAATGACATAACCTCTTTAATTATAGTTCCTATAACTGGGGACATTGACCATTGTGAGAGTTGTTTAGAAGTAGCATATCTAACACTGAGCAATGCTCCTGGCTTGGAGGGGGTGTGCTCTAAATTGAGGTATTTGTTCTTATTGTCCTATTTCTCTTTTTTCTTAAATAAAATATTAAAAACATAAGCAATAACACATCTAAAGCTAAGACTACTGGTTCTTTTGATAATAATAATAATTATTATTATTATTATTTTAGTCTATTTGGGCTGTTGTAAGAGTATCATAGACTGGGTGGCTTATAATGAACAACTATTTATTTCTCACAGTTCTGGAGCCTGGAAGACCAAGGCTAAGGAGCCAGTAGATGAGGGCTTGCTTCCTAGTTCACAGACAGCATCTTTTCCTAGAGTCACAAGAAAGAAGACCCGTGGGAGCTCCTGAGGTCTCTTTTGCAAATACACTTATTCTATTCATGAGGACTTTGCAATCATGACCAATCCCCACTCCAAAGCTCCACCTCCAGCTACCAACACATTGAGAATTCAGTTTCAACATAAGAATTTAAGAGAGGTGGGCACAAAAATTCAGTCTATAACATTAATCAATATTTGCCAAAGATGCAGTGTATTTAGAATAAAAATATTTCTGTGCATTATAGTCATGATTTTCTTTCTGAACTCAATATTCGTCTCATCATATTTTAAATTAGAGGTTGCATTTGACCTGAAAAACTAAAACCAAGACATACATGCTACATTTATAATCTATCTAATCTTATGTAAAGAGAGAAAATATAAATGTCAAGAGGTAGCTTGCCTTTTCAAGCTAAAATTTAGTATAATGCCTCTTCTTATTTGTTATCACAATAATTGTACTTAAATTTCACATAGCAAATATGATTAGCACTGTGAATAATTTTATGAATGTAATAGAAAACAGGTAATAGTACCTATTCATGTTTTTTTTCTGATTAAATGGTACACTTTATATTTTGAGTTGTAGTTTGTGAACTGTTACGAATAGTTTCTTCTTCACTGAATAAAATGAGAGCATATTTCACTTGAATTTATTTTAAATACTAATTTATGAAAACAATGAGCAGTCAATAATTTTTTTTTTGCCTCAGTACTAACATACAAGCTAATTTATTTTTCCCCAGAAGAAATTAATTTTCTGAAAGGCCAATCTAGGTAATTCTCTAATGTGGATAAAAATTATTTAGAAATTTTAAGACTTTACAAACTATTTGAATACAATAATTCTATAATGAAAATTACTAATTTTCTTGCCCATTATAATAATATTCAGAAGACTGTGAATTTAATAATTATTGGCTTTGCAAATTTCAGCAATATTGAAAAGAATGAAATATGAAAATAATGACTGTTGGTAATAATTGCAGTTCACTTACAGCTCACTTAAGTCATTAAATTGTAGAAGGTAACCCTTAATGTTTTTAAATGCATTATTTCACTTAATACAAACAGCTTTGAGATCTACAATGATGTCACACCTATTTTACAGTGGACAAAGCCAAGGCTGATCAAAGTTCCATACTTTACAAAAGGTCAAAGCAGCTAGCTCCTCCAAAACCCCCCATAAGTATGACTTCTGCCTACATTGCCTATCATATATGTGTGGTTTGAGCGTATATGCGTGTGTGTGTCTATGCACTCACATGTGCACACACACTTGCCCACTTTGAGCATGCCCAGAATTCACCTATATCAAACATCATGTAAGGTGATTCAGTATGCTTGCTTTCTTGGTCTTCATATTCAGATTTAGTGCTCTTGGTGATTGTATCTGAGCATTTTTCTTAAGTCACAGTGCATTATGAGATTAAAGAGCTGTGAGGCCCAACAGGAATCTACAATATAAGCTTCCCACAAATGCACTTAGCTTTTGCTCTCATAAAATTTGATCTCTTTTTAATGCTTTAGAGAGAAGTTACAACTACAGGAATAAATCAGAAACATAAAAAAATTAATCCTGGTTAAAAATTTTGGCTCTGTAATGCTGATGGGTTGGGGATCTAACTTCTTGTATCTACGAATCATTTATTTTGATGTTTTGGGCTTTCTTTACATTCTGGAGCAATAGATATAAATAAAGCAAGTAAAATATTAATAGCTAATGTTTAGTAAATGCTTAGTAGATGTCAGGTAACATTCTTTAAACAAATTAATTCCTTAAAGCAGTCCTATAAGGTACATATTATTATTATTATTATTATTATTATTATTATTCCTTTTTCAAAGAAGGGAAATATGAGGCAACACCTAATTAATTAATGTGCCAAAGATCCCTATTATGGATTGGATATGACACGTCCAAAAGCTCCTGTATCAGTGCTGGAATATTCAGAGGTGATATAATTAAATGATGAGAGCTAAAACATAATCAGTGGGTTGATTCATTTGATGGATTAATAATTTGAAAGAACTGTTAGGTAACTACAGGCAGATAGAGTGTGGTTGAGGAAAGTAAGTTACTGAGGGCGTGCCTTTGGGGTTTTTATATTTGGTTCCCAGATCCTCCACTGCTCACTCTCTCTGTTTCCTGGCTACTATAATCTCAGAAGCTTCCCTCTGCCATGCTCTTCCACCATGATGCTCTGCCTCATCTCAGGCTCAAAAAGGGACCATGGGCTGACCCTCTGAAACTGTAAGCCCCCAATAAACTTTTCATCCTCTAAGTGTTCTTGTCAGGTATTTTGATCACAGCAACAAAAAGTAGACTAACACAGTCTCACAGCTCCTAAGTGGTGGAGCTGGCCTCTGAATCTAACCAACTGGCTTAACAGGCTTGTGAATGCCTTGTGCTACTTATTTGAAGTCATTTATTGGATGGTTTACTAAAATTGATTAAAATGTCAGAAGACAAATGAGAGAAAAATAAGCAAATTACCAATACCAGGAAGTAAAAAGAAACCTACAGTTATAAGAAAGGCAATGAGGAAATCTTATCAACCATTTATCTCAATAGGCTTGGAAACTAAAACAATGAATTCTTTAAAAAACACAACCAACCACGAATGACAAAAGAAGAAATAATTAAATTGTCCTTGATATATTAAATAGATTGATTCTCTTCTTTAAATTCTACACAGAAAGAAAGGTCTGTATTCAGAGAGTTTGTTAGTAATTTTTCATAGTACTTGGAGGAAGAAATCATAATGTTCTTGGATTGTCACATACAATAAATAACAATAACAGAAACATGGCAACACATTCTGACTTTTAATCTAGACAGTATAAACTCAGTATCAACAAGAAAAAATACATTACAATATACAAAAACTACAGATTAATCTCTGTAATGAACAGAGATGAAAAAAATCTTAAGTTGCATGCAGACACATGTAAAAAACAATATATCTGGTAAGGGTTATTTACCATTTTAAAGTAACTAAGATACTTCATTATATTAACATAAAAAGTTTAAAATTCAACATACATTTATGATTTAAAAATATTTGCAATTTAGAAATAAAAGAACTGATAAGCAGTATTTATAGAAAACTTCATAGACAAAATTATTATTATTTTATAATTTTTTTCCTGAGTTTGGAAGAGAAAGAAGATCTTAGTGCCTGAAGAACCAAATGGGAAATAAAAAGAGAAGAAAAGAAAAAAATCAAAGTAAAAAGAAAAGACATGAGGACAAGAAAAAAAAGATATAAGGATGAAAGTGATATGAAGTAATACTTAACTCATACAATGTTACTCTGTACCTGTGTTGCCTCCCACAAAAGTTTTTAGGAGATACCACATATCCAAACCATAAAAAATGTATATAAATCCAGAAATTAACAACATAAGTAATTTATTCACTCTAAGGTACATATCAATAAAGCACATTTTCTTATATTTTGTAAATGTATACTTTGATGCTTCTTTCTTATTATCACAATTTTTAATATCCACTTTTATAATGAGCAAAAAATTCAGTCTTTCCTCTAACATAATTAGTTGAATTTTCTAAGGTTTAATAATAAAAGTTTAGTAAATTTGTTCTTAACAAATTATTAGAGGAAATATAAAAAAATTCCAATACAAGCAAATTTAGGAAAATGCCTTTTAAGATTCTTTATGTATCAATTTTCAATGGTTTCAGGATATTTTATATTTGTTTTTGTGATGATTAAGTGACTAAATAGTATTTGGCAATACACTAACCAGATACAGGATCAGCATTATCGTGTTACTTTCATGAATACCAATACTGCCTGATGAAAGAACAAATATTTAATAAAAACTGTGCAAATGTGATGGGGCAAGGTCATTATCATGATTTGGATATGAGGTGTCTTTCCCACCCCCAAAAAGCTCATGTGTTAGGCATTGCAGGAATATTCAGAAGTGAAATGATTAGATTAGGGAGCAGGAAACTCATTAGTGGATTAATCCATTTGAAGAATCAATAATTTGAATGGATTGCTGGGTAGTATATGAGATAGGTGGGGTGAGGCTGGAAGAAGTGGATAAATAAGAATATTCACTTAGGGACTATATCTTGTTCCTGACTCCTTGTGCTCTCTTTGCTTTCTCATTGCCATGATCTGAGCTGTTTTCCTTCCCCATGCTCTTCTGCCATGTTTTTCTGACACATCTTGGTTGATCATGAACTGAACCTCTGAAATTATGAGCCCTTAATAACCTTTTCCTCCTCTTAGTTGTTCTTATCAGGTATTTTTGTCTCAGTAACATAAAATTGACTATCAGTGTCATTTTAGGAAAACAGAAATTATGATGTGGTAATATCAAGAAATCTAATGTGGTCAATGTTGGGTTATGAAACAGAAATTTGGAATACATAAAGTAGTTTCAAGTAATGGTAAGTGGTTAAATATAGTGTAACATGTCTTTGAGTTAAAAAACCAAAAGCTTACCGATGGGTCATTGGCACTTGAAATGCAATGTCATTGAGCAGGAAAAGCAAGTTATATTGCAGGGACAAAGTTTCACCTGCAGACTCTTCATGGCTTTTGAGATAAGAACAAATTATAGTTTTCAATTGTTGGAGGGAAACAACAATAAAAACAAAACAAACATGTGGCATCCTATGTAGACCAAATGCCTACAACATTTACTATGCTGCTGTTTACCCATGGTTTTAACCCTGCCATATAATGTTAAGATCGTTATTGTTAATGTCAGAAAAGCCTGGGTTGGTGTTTGAGTCCTACCATTGATTAGCCTAGAATACTTGCTAACCATAACTAGACTACATGTGGCTGTGACTTGGAAGCATAAAAATATATCTTTCTATTAAACAAAGGGCACCTGACACTTGCCTTCTTCTGGATGAATCCCAGTATTCCTGCAATCACTTTGACAACATTCTACACAAGGTGAAGTGTGATGAGGATACAAGGTCCTCTTAAAAATCACAGTAAACTGACCTGTGAAGATTTTCCTAGAACATATGGCCATATGAACCCATTGCATGGTCATGTGAATCTCCTCCCAGGCTTCTCCCAGGGCCTGGGAATGGACCTGGTTATGTGTATGTCCCTGAAGTTTAAGTTTTATTTGTGTCTATTTCGGCTTTTGTTCAATTACATACCCGCCCCCCCCTCCAACACACACGAATGACACAGGTATAAATAAGTTTTTGTGCTTAAGTAACTTGTTTGGCTTTGATAAAACCCAGATTAGTGTTATTATCTATAAAATGCTGGCCTTACAATTAATTCTCCGATTAATGGTTATGTCCATAAATTCAAATGTAGTTTTGGATTAGAGAAATGGAGCAAGATAAGAAGCAAATTTCCTAAAGTATCAATTGGGACCTGGGTTTTGGTGCCACACTAGCTGTGGAGCTACAACTGGCTGTCTGCCCAGTAAAACAGAATAGGTTAGTTTCAATGGCCTGAAGCTGCCTTGGAAATGGGTACTAAGAACAGTCAATTTTGCAAATCCCATTTGCCTAAGTTTCTAACACTGTTTGGAAGCCAGCCCATCTGAACTCTGTAAAGTATGAACATTTTGTAGATACAAAGAAATATGGCCAAAAGTAGGCCAGTTCAACAAAGACATTATTCTAAAAGCACAGGAATGTCTTTTTTCCTCTAATGAATAAGCTAGTGGAGTGGTTGATATGAAAAGGAATTTAAGGTAAACCACTCAATAAAATATGTAACTCAAGAGGCATGCGTCCCAGAGCCACTCCTGTCCATTAGCGCTTGGGGAAACTTGGACAAGTCACTTACCTTTCTGAGCTTCTGTTGCTGCATTTCTAAGGTCACACATTCATATTTTACATTACAAAGAACTTTCTTCCTGTGAAATTTCATTTTTTTCATTTAAAAAAAAGTCAAGTGAATACATTTCTGTTAAATGTCTCTATTGTTATTCTCGACTTATGACCCCTATGTGCTATTGAAAACTGGAGTTTTAAGGTAAAAGTATCAATGTATCTTGAAGTTCTTTAACCTTTTTGGATAAATATTTACTTTGCCAAAATGGAGATGGAAGTGAATATCTGCTTCACAATTGTGACGTGATAAATTGTGATACTTTACAATGAAACAAACTCAGAAAATTTAGCTCAGTCTCCTCTGAAATCACCATTCTCATCAGTCTTACAGGACAGGTACATTTCTGTGGGAGGAAGCCAACAGATAGGAGGAGAAATACAGAAATAGGAACTTAACTATGATCAAACATGGAAGTCATCTCTTCGGCTCTGCTTTTTATCAGTATTGATACTCATTTTCTCCTACATTCCTGTTGACTTTTTGTGCCCTTATGGCTACTGCTGCACTTGATAGAAAAAAATATGAATGTTCTTATCACTTAAACTCAAAACAGATACTCAGTTAATTCTTTTTCTTCCTATTCAAGGATTCAGAAGCCATTAATAAGCATATTCTATAAAAATGTACCAAGTTTTACATAAATCCATAAAAATCTCCAAGAGAACAATCTGAAACTTCACATTTGGCTATTTTTTTTTTCATTGACATAAAATATACTTGGCTGCAGTCAGTTGTTTCTGCTGACTTTTTGAGTGTAAACTGAATGAATATAAAATTTTGTTCTTTTTATAGATTTGTGAGTTGTTTATCATCACTAAATGATGGCAGGGCTAGACATTGACACTATTGCAAGTTAAGACTAATAACAAGAAAAGGTTATCACACCGTGTGATTCTATTTTCCTCTAATATTTAGGGAAATGTCCTTTGTGCTTATGTATAATGGATTGAATTGACAAGATTTAAGATATGATGATGTCTTCAGACATGGTATTCTTAGAGGATACTTCTGATTTCCATTAAGTTTATTACTGATATTCCTGATAAATTCCAAGTATATACAACATACATGTAAAAGAGAAGGCACCAACAGTATATATTTTATGTACTTCTAAGATATTTTGCATATCTGCAGTAGTTTTTCACTAGATCAGTTCCCATGCAGCATAAAGATGTAAAGCAACAGTTTCTTTGTGCTGTATTCTGTTTTGCAGTATATTCGAGGAACAGCCAAGACCTTAATAGTGGGCTCATTTATGGTGATATTCCCCACTCCCCACACACTGTGAGTTATTCCTCAGTGAAGCTCACCAAAGGTGGGGAAAATTTCAGTGTTCTGAGGCCTCTTGAAGGAAAACACACTTTGAAAGGGCATGCCTGTTGTCCTACAAACAATCCTGAATTTGCAAGGATCCCATAACATGTGGTCAAGACATCTTGAACTCATTATTAGGAAACAGGAAAAAAAATTAGTATGTTTTCTGCTACAAGCTATTTTTAAAATCATAATCAAATGTATGATTTTCTGAGTTAGTACACCCTTCTGATTTTGATAATCTTTTAAATCCATCTACAAAAGAAGATATATATTCTATTTTACAGTAAGAATGCAAAATTCTTAAGGGCTCTTTATTTTATAAACTTCATGTGCACTGAAATCCCATATGGGAGAATGGCATTTAGGGGAAACTGCACAAATCTTCCCCTCTTTTCTATTCTATTCTCTCTCTCTGTATGAGTATGTGTAATTTCTGTTATAAATTGCAAATGGTGTGATAATGTGCTCTATTCCCCATGAGTGCCTGCCCTGAGGCAAAACAGCAGGAGGAGTTGAATTCATTTTAATTTTGAAACATATTGAGGTTTCCTCTGCAGCATGGGGACAGAAGTGTTAATTACTTTGGAGAACTGAGATGCTTATAGGGTAGAAATTCAGCCTGATTAAATTACATAAGAACTGGGGTCAGAATACCTGTTCTTTTCAAATGTATAGGCAAAGTTGGCTGAGATAGTCCAAAGTATAGAATACAAGCATGTTCCGATAAATTTCTAAACATTTAGTGATGTCATTAATCTGTTCATGAGGGCAGAACTCTCATGGCCCAATCACCTCTCAAAATCATCACAATGGCAATCAAATAAATTCATAACAGGCTCAAAAATGAAATTTAAAAATACCACCAAAATATCACAATATAAAATGAAAAAGGTAGCAAGAATGTGAGAACTTGTATGCCAAACAACTACAAGATATTATTGAGATTAAGTAAAGAAGAACTAAATAAATTTGGAAACATAATTTTTGTTTCTCAAAAGATATGATATTTTAAGATGCCAGCTTTCCCCCAAGTTATCAATAGATGCAATATGATCCCAATCAAAATCCCAGCAACATTATTTTGTGGGAAATTGACAACCTGATTCTAAAGTTCATATGGAAATACAAGGGGCTTAGAATAATCAAAACAGTTATAAAAAAAGAAAAATTAAGAACTAATACCATATGATTTTAAGACAACACAAATTTACATTAATCAACATAATGTGTTATTATCTTAAATACAGACAACTAACTCAATGGAACAGGTCAGAGAATTCAGAAATAAATTTATATAGGTATGAATAAAGACACATAGATAATTCAGCTTTGTTTTTTCAAGTGAATGTTACTAGAATATATTAATATCTTTATTGGTTTCATCAGGTCATAAACTGTTGGCTTAAATGACACACATTTTTTTTTCTCCACAATTCTGGAATATAGAAGTTGAAGATTTAATTACTGGAAATCTTTTTGTTTGTAGATGGCTGTCTTCTTCAGTTCTTCTCTTGGTTTTCCTTCTGTGTGTATCTATCTTCTACCAATTCTTTTAAAGAAACCAGTCATTTTGGATTACCATCCGCACCAATGACCCATATCATCTTATTTACCTCTTTAAAGGCAGGATCTCCAGTGGCATTGGAAAGCACCTGGGCTTCAGATTTCAATTTAACAATTTCTGGAGAGTACGATTTAGCCCATAGTAACATTCATGTGCAAACAAATGAACTCTAATTCATATCTCAACATAGGTCCACATCTGAAATACCTACATGTGAATGTCAACAGCAGCACTATTCCTAGTTTCCCACAATTGTAAAGGACCTAAACATCCCTCAAATGGTGAATGGATTGACATTTGTTATGTTCATACAATGGAATGCCAGTCAACCATTCCAAGGAATGTTCACCTGATCCATGCTATGATTGCTGCCTCTCCTAAACATTATGCCAATAGAATGAAGCTAGGTGCAATAGAGTAAAAACTTCATGACCCCATTCAATCCCAAATATTTATTTAAAAAAGCACATTTAATAGAATTAATTTATTTATTGCCTAGCACTGTGGATTGGAACAGCAATTAACTGTAAATTATTATGAAGAATCTGACTGGAATGAGGCAGTAAATGTATTATAAAACTGATTTATTGAGGGTAGTTGCATCATTTGGTAACATTTCTAAAAATTGTTGAAAATCATTGAAATACAAACCAAAAACATGTGAACTTCATGTTATATAAAACATACCTCAAGGGCTAGGGTTGTAGCTTAGTGGCAGAGCATTTGCCTAGCATGCGTGAGGCACTGGGTTTAATCTTTAGCACCACACAAAAATAAAATAAAAGTATTGTGTCCATTCACGACTAAAAAAAATACTTAAAAAAATACCTCAGTAAAACTGCTTAATGCACATTAATTAAAAATGAATCTTAGACCTAAATATAAAACCTAATACTACAAAACTTCAGAAAGAAAACATAAAGAAGGCTTTCTTGACCTTGGGTTAGACAAATATTTCTAAGATACAAAAACCTAAATGATGAATCAAAACTAAATATTGATAAACTGAAATTCAAAATCAAAATTTAAATTCTCTGCCCTTTAAAAGAGAGTCTTAAGAGAGTGAAAAGATACATAAGAGAGTAAAAAGGTAATTTCTGCAGCCATGGAGCCTTGTTTGGAAAGATGTGAGGAGAACAAAGTCATTAAACCGAGTCCCAGAAAGGGAAATATTTTATCAGATGGATGGGGGTTGAGGAAAGAAATCAGGAGGTGGAATACCATTCCTTATTACGTGCAGAGTGACTCAGTATGAGAAGAGTGAAGAGTATCAGGTGGGACAGTTAGGCCACTGAAGTCCCTGAAGCAGGCAGAGAATAGATCAGAAGTGGCCTGGTTTGTCCTTCAAACAAGATATGGAAGTTTCACTGTATGCACTGGAAAGACATTGAGAGGTACTATCAAGTGGTTCCAGGATGCCTCTGCATAACATATGAAGATCAGTTCACGGCACATTCAGAAAGGATGCAGAAAAACACATACAGTGACTACTTCACTATTCCAGGGGGAAATTAATTATGGTGGCCTGGTTAAAGATAGTGGCAGTGAGAATGGAAATTGATATATTTTAAGTACATAGGATCAATAGTTTGGGGGGTTATGCTGTGGAGGACTGAGGATCTGATTAGGAACAGAAGGGAGTCAAGGATTATTCTTGGGTTCCTAATGTATGAAAATTAAGTATAATTTATTGGCCAAACGAATCTCATTTTATAAAAGAATTATTGCTTTTGTAGCCCTTTATACAAAAAAAAAATCACTGATAGTTGTTGCTTTGATTAAAAATTGGGAACAGAAGAAATTAAAACTGTTTTCAAAACATTCACAAATAAAATGTCAAAAAAGTATTTCTCTAAATATATAGTATCCTATTATGTTAATTACTTTGTCCTAGGCTAGAGTTCTTTATCTAAATTCTGTAATACTAGCTGTTGTTCTGACTTACCATCTATGTGCTATTTATTACTTTGTATATTCCAAACCTCAGCTTCAAGAACATAAAAGTCACTCTGTATTCCCAGTATTAAGAATAGGGCTTCCCCCAGTAACCACCAAGTCTTGTTAGAATCAATGAATGAATAAAACGAATGAATGAGATGATTGTTCCAAAAATACCCATCAGTTGTTCAATTTGTCCAGAATAATTTAATAGCTAAACTTATTTATAATAATATGATAATGGCAGAAATATCTCCACTCAATTTAGTTGGCTATCATATTTGGGTTTTCAGCCATTACTATCTTACTTCCTGAAATGCACTCTAAGTCAGATCTTTAACAAAGTATCCTTTACCTAGTAAATATAAACAATATTTTCAGAAATTTGGCATGATCTTGTGAGTATTCAGAGTTACTTAGATGGGATTTAGTTTAAGAAATGCATATTAAACTTATTACACTTACACAGTACATATTCCCTTTTATTTTCCCTGTCACCCCATGGGTTGTTGCCTGGCTGAGTACCAAAGCAATTCCAAATTCCAGTATCCAGAATTTTATGTGAAACTTACCTAAGACAAAGGCTGCTTGTATTTTTTCAATGATCACTTTCTTTCATGGCCTGGCACATAAAAGATGTAGACTTTTCTCCCTCTATTTCTGAATAATGGATTTTAAAACCATATTAGACATCTCCAACATAATATAAACCTAGGGAGTATGTGGTAGAATATCTCAGGAATGCCCTGCCAATAAACACAAAGAACTAATCAGCCCACACTTTGGTTTTATTAGCCTACTCTCCTCCCATGAGATATAGCAGTAGTAAAATTAATTTATCCAGCATTCTTCAATACTTGACAGATAAGAAGGGCTACTCGCTTCCAGTTCAGTGACAGGTTGATAGTTGTGTTTTGGAAATGTTTGTACAAATACAAGAGCTCAGTCTCACTGTACTTTATTTACTTGGGAGAATGTTGGCAGGAACTGATATACCTTACCTGGCAGGAGCAATGAGGGTAGGGGACTTTTCTTTCATTTTAGTCGTACTTAGTTCAGTCTAAAGAAAAATGATTACAGAGCACACACAGGTACAGAATTGATGAGGAAAGAAAAGAAAACTGGGATTAAAATTAACTTCACATCTATATCTAAGGTAAAATCCCATTATCCTGTGAACCCCAAGGGCATATTCTCCAACTTTCAGTCTACTTTTTGGGTATCATATTTGAACTTTTAAACTTTCTTCTTTGTAGCCACAGATCCACACCTTCTGTCTTAGCTGCTTCTGATTCTGTGAAGCCCAAATCCATGATTCAGGCCCAGAGAGTTCCAGTCATACAACCTTTCTCATTAGAAGTGTTCCCTAGGTATGAGGGTCATAGGGGAGTCTTACCCACATTGGAATATATCTCTTTTCTTTAGATGGCCCTCAATTTATCTTCTGTTTAGAGAAATTTTCATATCTGGTTTGCATTGGTGATAAAAGCAACTCAGACATTGTTTCTATTCCTTGCTTTGCTTTATCTGCTCAGCTACAATTGCACCTAAAAATACCATGCAATCTACTACCAAGGACAGATTGGCAGACAGGTGACCTGGCACATGAAAGATGCAGTCTTTCCCAGGTTGAACATTCACAGGTTGAACAGTATATGCCATGGCCTGGTGCAAGAAGCCAACCCCCCAAAACGTTACCTATTAACTGAGCAACTCAATAAGTCTATATTTGAATGCTAGATCTACAGAAAATATGTATAATGTAAGGTCAATATTTCCATATACGTCATGCATTGAAGTTCTCCCAACTTCTCTTCTAGTACTTCACAGACTAGATGGAAGCTAAAATTGGAAAAGCCTAGTCATTAAAAAACACAAAAAAAGATTTAATAGTGCAGGACTTCAAAGTGCCTTAGGTTCATAGCTACAACATGTAAGATTTGACTATAATGACAACAAAAGAGAGAAAAAATAGTTTTGGAAATTAAAAAAAAAGTAGGTAAAATGTTCAGAAAAGATCTTACTTTTTTTAGTTTGGATAGAGAAATAGGCAAAACCAGCTAAATAATAACATTTTCTTTTTGACATGCAATCCTTCATATTAGTTTCATATTCATAGTGGTATGAGGAATCCTGCTGTGGTTCCTGGCATCATGCCTCATATTTACATAGGAACATAATTAGAGGAACAAGGCAGGGGTGGGGAGCACCTCTTTTCTTTTTTTCTTAGGAAAAGCTTTCCTAGACACCTGCAAGTAAACATCCCTATGTATTGCATTGACTCCAATTGTGTTCCTGACCCATTTCTTACCCTATCACTGTCACGGACAAGGGAGTCACCGTAGCTGGAACAGAATAACCATCCACTGCAATATGGATATTTAATAAGAGTCTATCAAAAATGTCCACCACAATTCCTTCCTTACATATTATGTTAAAAATGCTAATGTTAAAATGAAACATATTCAGTCTTCCTCAACTGGAAACAACTCAAAGCCACATCCATATTCAATTCCAGTATTTTGGGTCATGTATAAACTCTAACAGATTCCTGCTTAGTTTTTTAATATTCTGTATCAGAAGTCAGCAAATTACAGACTTCTCACCAAATCTAGTCTGCTTGTTCTTATATGGCCCATGGACTAATTATATCTTTATACTTTTAAATATTTACATTTTAAAAGGACACACACACACACACACACACACACACAGAGTCATCCATTCCCTGGTATTCATAGGAGATTGGATCCAGTAATCTTCATTCAACAATCCATTTATGTCCAAGTACTTTAGATGAAATGGGGTAATATCCACATATAATCTATTTATATCCTCCTGTATTCTTTAAGTCATCAGAGGTTGCTTAAGATATCTAATACAATGTCAATATCATGTACATTGTTATATGAATTGTTTAGGGATTGATGACCAAAAATAAAATGTTTGCTCATGTTCAGTAGACTGTAATTTTTTTCAAATTATTTCTGATTGATGTTGATTGAATCTGTGGATGCAGAATTACAGATATGGAGGGTAGATATACATATGTTCTTTATTTTTCTTCTTGCTCTGGAAAACTTAAAATATTTTTTATGTGGTCCTCTGCAGAAAAAAATATTTGCCAACATCTTTACCATATGACTTTGGACTAAAAGACAAAATAGCCATGCCAACATAAACAATGTACAGTAAGTAAAAGATCACTTTTTTTTCTTGGTACCAGGTCTTGAACTCAGGGGCTCTTAACCATTGAGTCACAGTCCCAGCCCTTTAAAAAAAATTAATTTTGAGGCAGAATCTTGCTAGGTTGCTTAGGGCCTCATTGCTGAGGCTGGATTTAAACTTTTTTTTTTTTTTTTGGGGGGGGGTAGTTACCGGAAATTGAACTCAGGGCCACTGGACCACTAAGCCACATTCCCAGCACTATTTTGTATTTTATTTAGAGACAGAGTCTTGCTGAGTTTCTTAGTGCCTCACTTTGGAGGAGACTGGCTTTGAATTCACCTCCATCTCCAGAGCTGCTGGGATTACAAGTGTGCCCCACCCTGCCCGGCTTGGATTTGAACTTTTGATCCTCCTGCTGGGATTGCAAGTGGACCACTTTTAAATATGGTCTGAAAAGGATTGATCCTTGTTGATTGTAGGGCAGCAGTCTTATGTAGATTTTGCTCCCATATTAGTTTCTGTGAGGTTGCTGATTCATGTTCCTTGGAACGTCTGGCCTCTTCTGCCTTTCCTGTGTGCCCTTATGAGATGTTCATACAAACTGGTGACCAGAGTATAAATTTTAAAAGAAAACCTAATAGAGTTAACAACAACTGATCTTATTTGCTCTCCTGAAATACAGTCTGCTGTTCTGATGGCCCTTCCTCTTCTTCATCTGTCTATGAGTGAAATAAAAAGAAAACAGATGTGGTTGTTTTCACGGAGCCTCATTTCAGCCTTGTGAAATGTCAGGACTACAGACTTCTGTAGAAGCTATCCAGTCAGCGCTTGTAATTTGTTTCCTGGATTCCAAATCTATCTCTTTTAAAAAAAAATTTCCTTATGGCTTTATTTTATTTATTAACTTTTTTTAATGTGATGCTGAGGATTGAATCCAGTGCCTTATCCATGCTAGGCAAGCACTCTACCACTGAGCTATAGCCCCAGATCCTAAATCTATCTTTCTTGATTTGAAAAATGGAAATTATAATATCTACAATTTGGGATTGGTTTTATTTATTTATTTATTTATGTTGTGAATCTCAGTTTTTTTCTTTAGTTATACTACATGAGAAACATTCCATATCATTCAGTGATTTGGGAAGAAACCCCCCCCCCCCATCTCTGGCTTCTCTGATTCCTTATTCAGTATTACTCTTTGAACCTGGAATATGCCCCAAAGGCTTGTTCCTCAATGCAACAATGTTCAGAGTTGGGGTCTGAGGGAAGTGATCAAATAACCAGGGCTCTGAAGGCATGGATGGATGAATCTATTGATGAATTAGTAAATCTGATGATGTTAGTGAGACATGGTGGAAACTTCAGGAGATGGAACGGAGTTTGAGGAAGTAGGTACCTGGGGATATGCCCTAGAAAGGCTTTCTAGTTTCTGGTCCCTTTTATGCTCTCTGTCTCTGCTTTCTGACTGGCACCAGGTTAACAGCTTTCCTCTGTCATGCTCTTCCACTGTGATTTTTCTGCCTTGCTACACACTTAAAAGCAACGAGACCAGCCAACAACCATAGACTGAAACTTCTGGAACCGTGACCCCGAATAAATCTGCTAAGTTGATTTTCTCAGGTGTTTGTCACAGCAACAGAATGCTGACTCACACCCTCAGTAAGTGAGTTTGTGGAAAACCTATTATTTTAAAGAAAGAACAGTCATTTCTCACTAGATTGCCTGATTCTCAATCACTTCTGAGACAGGTTTAATCTTCCTGGGCTAGAAACCTCATTTTTGTTGGTTGTAAGTGCCTGAGGAGATATGAATAGCCAGATCACCAACATTTTTCAGTCATGTCATTTCAGGATATTTAAAGAAACAGACACATACAGGTCCATTTTGGAGATATCCTTTATTTCAAATCTTTTAAAAATTTCTCTTGTTGTCTGTGGTATGGTTTTAAGCCATATGCATGAATAAGTAGTTAGAACATCAGCTTTAAAGGAGCTAATTTCATATAATCAGAAAATAAAAGAGTAAACTAGTTATAAAGGTTGGTATCTAATGATGAGAGGAAATATATTTTCTGAAATCTTGCTCTGATAACTCCAAGAAATGCGATCTTAAAGAGTCATGTACTTCTTTTAAAATATAGTCATCATGGACCTTTCCATTTCTTGCTTTTCAATAATTTCAACCCATATATTTACCATTTTATATAATTATAATGATCTTATTTCACAGTCTTGTGATACAGATCTTTTATATACTTGCTTAGATTTTTATGCATTGTACATGAGAAGAAGCTATCATGGAATTAAAGATTGAACAGAGATGCTAATTCTGATCCAGGAAGTCTCCAATAAATTGAATGCTATGGGACACTTCAAATTAAGCTTGAGGTTGACACTCATTTTTACAGTGTAAGGGAGAAACTAACCTACTCTATACTTTTGTTTTTCATATATTAAACCCAATGATAATTTTTTTCCTTAAAAATTAACATAATTATTAATATTTAGTAAAATGTTTGTGATGGAATAATGTTTGCTTTCCTGAAGTTACTGTCAACTCTCTTTTTAAAATTATACTGTTAGATCCAATGGTTAATAATTACTAGGACTTTTCATCTGTATGTAAAATTGATCTTCCTTCTTTAGAAGAGCTATTAAATCAATGGTAGTGTTTGACTGTAGTTTCCAGAAGCCAACAAGGAAATATGAATTCATATGTTAGTCTCTCAGGAAAAGTAATTGTGGAAATCAAGGAAGAGCAAGAAACCAAGGAATGGTGAGGCTTTCTAAGTCCCATTCTCTGTCCAACAACCAGGAGCTCTGAGTGTAAATCACACAGCAATGTGTCCCTTCTCAGGACAAAGGAGTTAATTTTCTTTCCAAGGCCATTCATCTCTTGGCTATGGGGCTATCTATAAGGAATGGGATGAAGTCAAAACTTCCATGCTTTTTTGTCCCTAAGAGATGCAGTAGCTCAGAGGAATTCTTGTGAAGATAGTTGCAAATGACAGATTATAAGTAAAGCACATAGAGGCTGGGAAATGTACCCCAGAAGAACTGAATGGAATACCAATCGTGTCCAACACAGGGATTAATCCCCAGAGAGAAAGGGGCATGTATTTTCACACTGCCTCCGCCAAAGCATGCTTCTTAAACTTCAAGAGTTAAATTTGTTTCCAGGGCAATTTTATCACTAAGTGTCTTGAGTCCACTTTCAAAACTTAATCCCCAAGATTATATGTATTCTCTCTGCATTTAACGAATTGTATTTCCCCCACCCTCAGATTGTATGTTATAGAATCATTTCAGGAAATCCCAAACAGGAAAGGGGTACCAAAATAAGAGTGTCTAAAGCTAAGCAATACCCATGGTAAAAAAAAATATATATTTTGAGAAATAATTTAAAAATAAGTATTAGTTATTTTGAAATTTTTGGTTTGTTCATTAGTAGATCAAATATTTTGGCACAGATGTTAGATGTTTTATGGAATTTCTCTGATGTCTTATGATAGAAACTGAATATATTTAGGTACAGATAATTTAAGGTCTCTAAAATTAGCAGGAGGAAGAAATTTCTTTAAAAGCTATGCAAGTGTGATCAAATGTCAATATGTAATAAATAAGTGTGGTTTTTGTCTTCTAAATATAGTTTCTGTTCTGAGGTTTGTAGTTGACCATACATTTTCTTTTAAAGGATGATGCCAAGTAGAAAGTATAAGATTTTTTGAATATTTAATGTGTATTTACTTTTGGATTTTCCTGTTACCTACATTAGTGTGTGTAAAATATGTAGTGAAATATTGACCAGATGAAACTCATTTCTATTATTGCCTTCCTCCATATTAATGCTTTAATTATATATGTGATAATAATAACTGCTTTGTTAAGAGGATGAACTAGCTTTCTTCAGTTTAGGAAAGCCTTTCTTTCTTAATTCTGCCCCAAGCTCCTTTTTATATTATATATGCAAGAACGTGTATTTTCTAAAATATTCTGGTTTATCAAATAGTGTCATAGATGAGTTGATATTTTTAAGCCACAGCACCATAATTGTTTAAGTGACTACACGACTCAAATAGGACATCTTCATTTCCTAGAGTCGTTTCTTTGCTAAAACTATGAACTGATGTCCTCAAGTTGTCCTGGGGGCAAGTGACATCCAAGTGTTGGGGAATCTCACAGGACACCCTGTGACCAGAGCAACTGTTCAGGGAAAAAAAAGTGGGGGGGGACGTGTAAGCTCATAGGTATGTTAGTACTCCCCTGAAAGACATTTTCCAAACTCGTTCTTTGAGATCATAAAGATTTTTTAAATTTTAATCCCCATAACACAATGAGGACTGATTCTTTAGGACCATTTTGTAGAGAATAGACTCTCTAGCATTCTCCCAAATTCTTTAATTATAGAGCATTTTGTAGGGCTCACGGAAACTTACCACTCTGCCACCATCAAGAGCAGTGGAACAGGCCACCTGGCTAAGTGAAAGGTATTACATTTATTTATTTATTTATTTATGTATTTATGTATTTATTTATTTATTTATTTATTCTGTTATAAAATAGCTGTACAGATGTGCCGGAGTATGGGGAATAAAACAAAAATCTGGATTAAAGAAACTGATTTTCCCTTTATATTCTAAAGAGCAAACAATACTCTTGGCTAGTTGTGAATGTTCCAAAACACCAAAGCACTATCAGTCATGTGTGTGTGTGTGAGTGTGTATGTGTGTGTGTACATATACACACATTCACATATACATATATAACGGCATTACGTGTTAACCACGTTAAACATAGTTTCTTCTGCTTAGTTGTGTTCTTTAATGGAATTCAATTTTAGATTTTGTGTGTGATTTAAAATGAGAGTTGTAGAGCATCCCAGGGATGGTATCAAAAACACACTCAAGAGTTCTATTAATGCAGCAGATTAGGCAAGGCTTTGTAGAGCACTCTGAATGGTTTTAAAGATCCCTGTATAATCATCTTTGCTTTAAACATTGTATCAAGGCCCTTGGCTCAAGGCCTTTGGTTCAGCTGTCAAGCTTTCCATCTAAAAGGCATGTATGATACAAAATTCTTTCAGATGTAAGTGCTTGTATTTTGGGTAGTATTACAGAAGTAAGATGTATTTAGAAAATCAGCTTTCACTTTTGAATTGTATGCATTTTTTTTTTTTTTTTTTTTTTTAGTCAGGTAAGCAGTTCACAGATACAGTCGAATATAAACTGGGACTGAGTATATTTATTCTGAATCACTTAAAGTGTACAGAATTCCAGGGTTGGAGTTGTAGCTCAGTGGTACAACTCTTGCCTAGCACATGTAAAGCACTGTGTTCAATCTTCCAGTACCACGTAAAAATAAATAAATAAAATAAAAGGTATTGTGTTCATCTTCAATTAAAAATAATGTTTAAAACTGTACAAGATTCCATAAATAATGAATAAATAATTTTTTTAAAGTGCCTGACTACCAACTGTCATGGTGGAGAGAGGCATTAGTAGTAAGGAGATAGGACAACCAAACCAAATGCAATGTCATTTCCCAGATGGGATCCTAGGACCAAAAAAAAAAAAAAAAAAATTAGTTTTCTGTAAATCTGAACCTATTCCGAAGTAAACTCTTTATTTAAAAAATTCTTCACAACTAATGTAACGTTGAGATGTATATCTAAATATCTAGACAGATATAAAATACAGGTCACAAAGATGGAAAAAGTTTTCTGAGCTCCCTGCGTACATAGGACAGGGAGCTAAGTGCTTTACCTGCCTTATCCTGTGTAATATTCCCCCCACCTTTGTGAGAGAGGTATGATTAATAATCCATTCAAAGTCAAGAAAATTACAACTGAGCAACTTTAAACAATGTGCCCAAGGACCACAGTTCATGTTTGGTAGAACTAGAATCCACATTCCACTGCCTGACCCACAGCCAAGGGCTCCCTGGCATCATGCCTCACTGAATGTATAGAGCATATAGTCTCCCATACAGGGATGCTTCTTCTTTGTAGACACCATGGTACCATAATGCCATGGATTTGTTACTCTGCCAGAGACAGCAGAACTTTCTCCCAGTATCTACCATTAAACACACACTCATTTCACTTAGACATATCATGGTGGTCTATAAGTAGAGTGATTTTCATATATTTAATGTGTTTTATAAACAGATCAAATAAACATTTATACTACTAATGTTGTCTCTCTGATTTTTAAGCTGTTAACTGAATTCTTGCCTTGTTTTTCTGTTTTATAAGGAGCAGATTTGCTTTTTCACTTTTATTTTGGCTTACTAAATTATAAAACAAAAGTCAGTCAAAGTTTCCTGAGATTATTTTAACACCCTTTTTGGGGGAGGTGGGTATCAGGCACAGGATTGTTAAAATATTTTGTAGCTTTGTGTTCTCTCTTCAAAATCAATAGTTGGAAGAACAAACAAAGGGATTTTTAAATAAAATTACATAAAGTGCCCATGCTGTGTTTTATTATTCATAAAACAAAATAAATCAATATGTCTTGAACTTCTTCTTGGTTCTCCATTTTCTCCCTGAAGAAGAGAGAGAAGTCCTCTTTGTACAACTCTTTGGATGTCAATGAAGATATTGAAGAGTGGTACATCTGTTTCACGCATTAGGGATCTTCTATCAGGCTTATAAATAAGAACTTCAGCAGTTCCAATAAGTCAGGAAGTATGAATGGGCCTTTTTATGTCAACCATGAATGAACTAGCATTTCCACGGGTGTGGTAGGGAATACTGATACAGTTTTGGAGCAGAAATTGCTAATAGGTTTTCCTATCTATGCATTGGTTCTGATTTTCTTATTTGGAACAAAACTTGGAAGCCCAAAGTTAAATTTTTTTTTCCTTCTGGATACTCTCCTTATAATGGGGTTGAAGTGGTTATTAACAGCATATGTGAAATATAAGTGTTTGTGTGTAAATATGTACATTTTATTAAAAATTATCTTTTGACTTAAGAAGTTTTAATGAAGTGATGAGATTGGAGATTTATACAAAGTTCTTAGGCACAAAAAGTTTAGCAGCTGTTTCATTCCTTTAGTGTTGCCAAATTATTTTTACCTAAAAGACTTAGAAAGATCCCTGGAAAATAATCTATTCAATATAGAACAAAGCACATGGAATTAATGCAAACATATATTTTAAATTTTTCTTCTCTATATATGGATTTACATGGTTAAAAAGAACAAAATTCAAAATATGTTGATCTGTATTCATGTTTCACTAATTAGAAGAGTAAAATTTTCTTCATATTCCCTGAATGAATAAATAGTACCAAAGTTAAAATATAGACTTGGAGATTACTGTCAGGATTTGGATAACATTTCCTGCATTGTTGACATAATAAGCATATTTTTGGGAGAAAGTACAGAACTAATGGGATCCACCAAAGATAAAGTCATATTTAGTTTCTCCTCATGTGTCCACAAAAAGCAAATAATACTTTTTAATGAAACTAAACTTCCAAACTACTAGTGTTTGTTATTGCTAGATTTAGGTCATAACAATGAGCAACATTGACTCTAGCATTTCAGGTGTCCAGGAAAGCTTAGGGGAAAGCCTTTTTTTAAATTTTAGTGTTTCCTGAGGCCTGTTGGAGCTTGATTCCTTCCCATGGGCTCTCAGAAGTGCCATAGGGGAAAAACAAAATATGTAATGATCATCACTGGCCTAAAAGCTTCTTAAATGGAAAGAAAGACTTTTTTTTAAAGAATAGTATATGTTCACTTTTACGTTTACCTTTCACTATTATTCATGTGATTATCAACATAACTCTATTGTATATAATTAAAAAGAACTTGGCTTCACTGACTGGGAGGCATTCTCCCACCCTCTGCTGTTCCCAGGCTGTTGGCACACTTGTTCATGGGATCACAGAAAAGATCTTTTGATACTGTTGGTCTTTGAGAAAAAATTCTATTTTCCTTTATAGTGATTCAAATCAAATAACATTCAACCAACCAGATGTAAGTTATTTTCATTCCACAATTACACCATGTAAGGCTAGCCAAACATGGTTTCAATTGAGTATATCTGAACTTTCTTCTGTAACAATTCATGTTTTAATTGAATGTCTGCAAATGACAATACTTCTAAACACCTACTGATTAAGCAGGACTAACATTATGAAACCATTATGGATGTTTAGAAATCAATGAGGAAAAATGTGAAGCCACATTCCCAAAAACAAATATATCTGTCACTGGGAACACCATGGGTTTGTATTGAATTTGTTAGCTAAAAAAAAAAAAAAAAAAAAAAAAAAAAAAAAAAAAAAAGGTAAATCCCTAAATCACTTCCTGAAACTGAGTTATTATTAGTAGTAAATTATCAGGTCCTCCAGACACATAAAGGCATGAAAATTAAGATAAATATTAGGATTTATAGAAAGTATCAATGTTCCATGAAATGTCACTCCCTTGAACAGCTCTAGGAGGTTAGGCACGTAATTCCTTTCACATATGGTGCGTTTTTTCCTGTGTTGAATTTTTAGTACAGCAGATACAAATGGAGTTAGCTTGCATTAACATGGCTCCTTAAATATTATTACTCAACATGACTATATGATAAAAACTAATCTCCCTTTTTACTGAGCATATGGGCTTTATTCTATGGAAAGCAGCTGTTGCTAATTCAGTCACATCTAAGAGTAATTCCCACCTGTCAAATGTATTTGGATCCATTTATTCTTCCACAGTGAGAACATTCTATTGGTTATGTTTTTCCCCCTATTTAAAGCAAGGTATAGTTCTCCATTCTTTTATGAAGCCAGGATTATTAAAATTAAACTTTAAAGTGTGATACAGTTTCACATCCAGCAAGTACAAGAGAAGTATTTCAATGAAAATAGTTACTATTTTATAGAGATATAGATATGTGGACATATAAATATGTGACTGTGTGTACAGGAATTTAAGTTCCTCTTTTTAGAATAAAATGCAAATGAGCTCTTTATAAATTACCAAAGTTCACCTTAGACCACTATTTAACACATTCAAATAATAATAAAACTAAAACCACATTTATTCAAATATTCATATAATGAAAAGTAGTAGAAGGAATATTCATAGCAGAGGAGAACTGCTTTCAGAGAATACTAACTGGATCCTGTACCATTTTTGAGTATCTATTAACTTCATTTCCTGGCCTCTAATCCATAGGAATGGATAAATTATTCTAATTATAATGTACAGCTTTATTTGAAGTGACTTTCTTCTCCTACCCAAGATCTTCTTATATCTACTGCAGTATACGACATTTTCTTGTCAACTCTATTTCACTTTAGATGAGTTCATTCTCTGAAATAAAAGGGACAGCAGCTCTTGTGAGGGAGTTTCTGATCCACAATGTCACATGCACATACATCCATGTTGGATCTTTGATTCATAGTTTAATAAAGTACTGCCTCCATTGAACCATGCAGCACAGTGTCAGATAATAATTAGGCAATTCTGAGCAAGATACATGTCTTCTGTCTGACACTTCAGGGATTTGTGAACTTCATGCAAACATACTCACTGCTTATGAGTCATTGTCTCTTTCATGCTATGTGATTACCTCCAGGGTACATGGTTGGAAAGTTTTCAATATACATACATCTAAGAACCTGGAAGAGTAGAGGATGATTGAAACGTGAATACAAGTGCACATCTAAAAATCTCCCATTGTTTTCATGCATACCCCCCTCGAAGCAGTGATCACTCTGTCACAATTTTGTATTTCTTCCTGCTCTTGTGATTTTAGGTAGAAGTGAAGAAGGAATAAGAAAGTGGGAAAATGATCCGGGTTCTAGCATCATGGCTGGGTTGGGTGAAAGGATGGATGTCAAAGTGACCAAAATAAATGAACAATATAGTAATATTCCATCATATATGCCACATTTTCTTGATCCATTCATCTGTTGAAGGGCACATAGTTTGGTTCCATAGTTTAGTTATTGGGAGTTGAGCTGCTTATACACATTTATGTAGCTGCAACTCTGTAATATACAGATTTTAATCATTTTGGACATAAACAAAGGAGTGGGATAACTGGGTCAAATGGTGTTTCCTTCCAAGTTTTCTGAAGAATCTCCATACCACTTTCCATATGGTTGCATCAATTTGTCTTCCTACCAGCAATGTAGGAGTGTACCTTTTCCCCCACATCCTTACCAATACTTATCATTGTTTGTATTCTTGATAATTGCCATGCAGACTATGGTGAGAAGAAATCTTAGTTTTGATTTGCATTTCTCTTATTGCTAAAGATGAATATTTTTTTCATGTATTTGTTGATTGATTGTATTTTTTCTTCTGTGAAGGATCTGTTCAGTTCCTTAGCTCAGTTATTCATTAGGTTATTTATTTATTATGATTTTTTTAAGTTTTTTTTTAGTTCTTTATATATCCTGGAGATTAATACTCTATTTGAGGTACCTGTGATAAAGATTTTCTCCCATTCTGTAGATTCTCTCTTCACATTATTGATTGCTTTCTTTGCTGAGAAGGGATTTTAAAAATGTTTTTCTAATTAGTTATCACATGACAGTAGAATGCGAGAAAGAATCAAAATCATCATACTATAATAATGCAGTCACATCAATGTTTATAGAAGAAGCTTTTTAGTTTAAATCCATTCCATTTATTGATTCTTGATTTTACTTCTTGTGCTTTAGGAGTCTTGTTAAGGATATCAGATCCTAAGCCAACTTGGTAAAGATTTGGGCCTACTTTTTCTTCTATTAGGCATAGGGCCTAGGTTCTAGTGACTGTCTTTGATCTACATTGAGTTGAATTTCATGCAGAGTGAGAGATAGGGTTTCAATTTATTTTGTTACATGTGGATTTCCAATTCTTCCAGCACCATTTGTTGAATAGGCTATCTTTTCTCCAGTGGATGTTTTTGGCAATTTTGTCTAGTATGAGATAACTGTATTTATATGGGTTTATCTCTGTGTCTTCTATTCTGTACCATTGGTTTTTGTGTCTGCTTTGGTGCCAACACTATGCTGTTTTTATTACCATGGCTCTGCAGTGTAATTAAAAACTCAATTTGTAAATGCTGCTTCTGTGATCAGCACAGATACTCATAGATATTTAACAGACAAGTGTTATATTAACAATGCACTCACATACTAACACCTTATAACATTTTGAGAAGACCTAGAGTTTGTTTAGAATTATTACAAGGTCTGTTGAGTATGCAAATAAAATATAACAAAACTTGACTATCCCTAGGATTCTGACTTTAAAATATTGTGGCATAATATAGTCCTCTCAGTCCTCAGTGAGGGTGATAGAGAGCAATTCTATCTTCATTTTCTCTTGAGAAAAAAGAATAAATAGTAAATAGGGGGAAGCAATTTAAGAAGAGTAATAACAAGCCATTTCCTAGTATGATGTATGCATAATATAATTTCTTCAGATGAAAGGATAAAGTAGTTGAATTTAATCTTAAAACAATGCCTTATAATTTTTAAAGCAACTTAAAAATAAAATAAAATTTTGTAGATTTTCTTTATAAAATACTGAAAGTTGTCTAAATAATACCTATCCAGAGATAACTCATCACCATCCAATTCTCTTATAGCATCATATAAGAATTTAGGAACATTAGCAATAGATCACCTTTAAAACTATTGGCAAAGCTGATTCATTTTTAATCTACAACACCAACAAATTTGAAGTGTACATATTCAAAACGCACAGGTAAAAGAAAATATACAGAAGTAAATGTATAGTATTATACACTTTAGTCTATAGCATTGACCAAACAACCCACAAGCAAAATTGCTACTATTGCAAATAAAATCAGCATGATTTTTAATATAAAAACTGTTGAAAGTGATAATCAAAATCAACCTAAAACAAGGCTGAGGTTGTACTGATAGCATATGGTTTTTATAAAATAGAATGATTTCAACTATTTTTTTTTCCTACATTCCAACTGCGTGATATTCAAAAATTTTAGTAAACACAAATAAATATTCAGTAACTTTTGGTAATGTTTTAAATTGAACTATGACCATTGAAATTTTTAGTCATATATTACAACCCAAAGCCTATTGAACTGTGAATACTAAATACTAAACTACTACTTAATACTTTAATACTTTTTAAGAATTTTAAAAAGAGTTCTCATTCGTTGAGATGGCTTTTTGTTCTCATTGCTATTCCTACTCTGAAAATAGCCTTAGGAAGATGGTAGCCTAATAATTCATGACTCAATGGACATGGTTTATATGTGGATATATGTAAATAACAATACACTGGATTATTTTTGCAAAAGCTTCAGAGCAGTAACTATTAAAAGTTTTTTTTTTTAAGATGTCTAAAAGGAAGACATATTCATAGTTGAAGAAAATTCACAAGATGGTATTTTATTGCTTGGACATTTGCAGAGCTAAACCATCTTTCCTTCATGGTGAACAGTCAGAACATGGACTATTGCTTCTAGTCAACTCTGCAGAAATGATAATGATAAACCCTAAAGAAACTGAGAAAAGGAAAGAGAGGAAAGGACAGATAGGCTTTCTTTCAGCTGTCAGTTATGGTGAAGCCAAGGAAGGGTGCCTCCCTGGGTGGAGGAAAGCACCACGGTCAATTATCAGATTCTTTTTGGACATGCCGCCCTCAGGGACAGCTGAGGAACAAGTGAGGATTTACCACTTTTGTCACGACCTGGAAAGGGCACAAAGAGGGATGCATGACGTAAGGCCTCAAGTTCAAAGCAATATCTTTGGAGCGTTTTCTAAGGAAAATTAAGCAAGCTCTGAATAAAATGGCTCATTTATTTCGTTCCCTTGTCTCTGTGTGTTTAAACCTCAGTGTGTCTAAACATCGTTTAGCATAGCTTATTAAAATACAGATGCTGATATTTCATTAAGTGAGGCAGCTGCTTCCCAAGTGCTTCTGTTATAAGAATTGATGAGAAACCTTGCTGCCTCTTGCTAACCTTCCTTCTTCCTGGGAGGTCACCTCCCCACTACTTTGCAGGGAAAACTGGAGCCATCAGAGGAAAGTAGTCTGAACTTGCTCTTTAAATACACTTGCATCTGCAGCCTCTCCTAGAAATACTGTCTCCTCTTGGCTTCTTGGCATTTAAACAAAATTTGACTTTGTTACTCTCTGTTTTAGGAGGAGAGTTTCCCATTCTTTCTGGTTCTTTTAGACCAACTTGTCTGTCTGTTCCACAATTATTCAATGCTGCTCATCTTCTTTAGCTTTCCTCATGTTTTTCCCTTTAATTCCTATTTTTATGTGGTTTTATGCTTTTGCATACATATGGCTATGGTGTTTTTGCCAATGAGTTTCAAAGGTACATCCATCAGTTTGACTTCTTTTCTTAGATCTCGGCCTAAATATATGTCTAAATGCCTACCTGCCACTCCTAAAAATGATCTTCTAGATATTCCGAACTTGATATGTACAAAACTAGACTCAGTATCACTCCCTTACTTCTTGTTAATTTTTAATATTTTATTTCTCAAAAAAATGATCATAAGATACTAGATTTTAAGACCATAATTCTTGAGAGCATCATTTACTTCTCTATTCTTACATTGCCTTACATGCAAGTGATAAATACTGTTAACCTATAGAATAAATACCTTCTGTCTCAATCTCTACTCCTACCACCTCCATCTAGTCCAGTTTCCTATGTTGCCAAGACAATCATAGTAATGTTTATATAACTATCTATCAATGAACTTTATATCAATTCTTGTCACCTTTCAAATTATTCTTTTTTCTTTCGGCCCATGATCTTAAAAAAAAAAAAAAGTTACTTGTAACACTTTCTTGCTTTGAAGAGAATTTCTGAACCCAAATGCACTAAAACCAACCAGAATGACTGCCGAACTGGAGATAAAAATACTCTCTTCTTAAAGGGGTGGTCACCATTCAGCTTGGGCTGTGAGTTCCACATGAGAATATAGGCCATATCCTGGCCACCCAGTTTTTTTTTCCCCAAAAGAATATGTATTTCTTCCCTCTTTTCTAAGAATAAAAAAGATGTAATCATTTAAAACCTGAATTTCCCATTGGACTCACAGCACCAGAAAATCTGGGACCCAACTTTTTCACCACCTGGCACCTACTAGGTTTGGATAAATGAATGTGTTGCTCAAAACAAGAGAACAGAGGAGAAAGTGAACCATGCTGCCTAAGGACAAAGGGGAAGAAAAGAGAAGCCAAAACATTGAGTAACAGCTGAATTTTGAAGAAATTAATAGGGTTACCCCATTTTCACACTGACAGGAAGCTTAGGGGAAAAGTATGTACAAACACACAGTTGTGTGAAGCCATGTGACCCATGAAGAGAATTATTGGTCTTATTATGGTATGGCTCAGAGAGGTAGTTACAGATAGACACGGGAACACTCCAGAGAGCTCTAGGGGAAGAAAAGACCTTAGAGTGCATCACAGCCTGCATGTGAATTTTACCTGATGACTTAGCCAGCCAAGGATATGTGTTTTAGAAAAATAATCTAGCAACACTCTGAACAATATGTTCTAGGGGGAAGGAGCTGGGAGAAGGACATCCAGTTAAGGAACACTTGCAATAACTCAGATGGATAAAAAAAGCATAATTTGTGAAATAACATGGGGTAGGCATAGGTGTATTTGAGATTAATTAGGACAATTCTACATGATACCCCCTTGGTCCAACAGCCCACTTATTATTTGGTATTCCTAAATAAATATTGCAACTTCTTACCTCTGTGGAGTTTCTCAAGTTATTTTGTACCCTGGACTACATTTATGCAATCCAAGAAAAGTGACAAACAGAACTTTATTTGTGTGGTTTCTGAACCAGAGCAAAGGAACCTAGGAACTGGAACATTTCAGACCTAACAAAGCAGACTTACTCAATCAGAATCTGAATGTTAACCTGATCCTCAGAGGATTTCTAAGCACACTAGAGTTTAAAATCCCAGCTTAAACTTTACCTTGTCCAAGAAATCTTTCTGAATTTCCTCAGTCTTTCCACTCCATTGAAATAAAGCTAAGTTGTGTGATGTTTACAAATTTGCATGTATCAGTTCACTTGAATCATGATTATTCAAACAGGTGCCTTGTATACCTCCCTAAACATCAGCTCCAGGAGGCAGACAGATTCCAATTAACTTGACATTGTCTCTACTTCCAATACAGGACTTGACTCAACCCAGGTTTTTCCCAAGAGACAGAGAAGGAGACTTCTGTTGCTCTCCTTGGAGGCCAAGTTGCATCTGCATATCTTATGATAATGCTTCCTGTTGATTTTAGATCTCTCTTTGTCCATCTCTTAAAAATGAGCACTTGGCTCCAGTAAAGCATGATCCATATTCAATTAAGTTCCTCTATCTAAATCTAGTAGTTTTAAAGATGCAATATCTACTCATTTATAAACTGACTTAAATGACTTGATGGTGGACTTCTTAGCAGTAACATTCACAATAAACTATTTTGCTGAAATCTGTTATAAACAACTTGAATATATTATTCAGAGTTCATCATATGGATGGTATGACTGAAAACAAAAATATTTTTTCTATTAAAGAAACACTGGATTTCCAAGGGTTGGTTTTATGAAAATGTAAAACAATACCAATCTTATTTTTGTCTATTTTTTATGTTTATAATTTTAGGGAAAAAGATAGCAATCTAGACTGGACTGTTTGTGTTTAATCCCACGAAAGTTTTCCTTTTTTGGATGGCAAACTGAAATGTTTAAAAAGTGGGTCACTCTGAGCATCCTTCTCTCTTAAGCAGCAGAGTGTACTTGAATGGTTTGGACTAAGTGTTTTAGATAAAGGAAATGGTCTTTCTAAAATAACATGAAGTTAACAGCTGGAAAGAAGTAGTGAAGCATTTAACTATCCATTATGCTGAAAGAAAAACTTGGCTAAAATTCTTCCTTCCCATTAAAAGCACTGAGTGCACCTTCAGAATTTATGTAACTGTGCTGTTAAACCCATTTATCATTTTTCCTTTATAATCCAGACTAAATAATTAATGTATACCTATTTAGGAACCTCCTCCATGTTTTTTAATGAGGTAGGCTATTTTTAGTTTTCATGGAAAGTTATAGTCATGGTATTTTAGAAAGCAAAAGTATTTTCAGTTTAAAATTATTCTACTTTTTTTTTTTAAAAAAAAATAAGTCTTCTAAATTAAAAATTAAATCAGATAGGAACTTCAGGTCACATTTAAAGTTCAAGAAAGAGATGGGGGTGGGAAATGAGACAATATCCATTTGTACACATTTGGGTAATCCTGTAAGGTAACCATGACCGTAAGTAACTTGATGACCCGTAAGTAACAATAAAGGACCCTACACTTACTTACTTGACTGAGCGTCACAATTAGTTTATAAAACTTTTCTATGAATACAATAATTTACTGAAACTTAAACTCATGTCAACCAAGAGATTTAAAATTCATCATGAGATTCAAACTTGTTCGAAGTATCCATTTCTCTTGTACTTTCAATTCTGTGCTATTGTTGCTCTTTGCAGATAACATGCATTTTTTTTTTCTATTTTCTCCACCACTGTCCATCCCCATTTACCTTGCTTCAAGTTCTCCAGATTTCTGGCATCTGGAATTCAGGAAACATCTATTATTTATTCAAATTTTCCATCTGCCACTTCTAATTCGGACACTGCAGTCATATGTATGTTGAACACTTCCAGCACATTACCACATATTGTTTATGCTCTGATTTGTTTCATTTCTTCCCAGTCTTTTCCTGCCTGCATATGCTTCTATTTAGCTATTTTTATACTGAGATAACTTTTAGTACCAAAGTAATGTATTCTGCCTTCTATTAAAGCCATCCATTGCATTATTGCATTTTTAATTTTAGTTATTCTATTTTTGGTTCTTGTATGCCCATAGGAATTTTTTTTTTATTGATTCCAAGTTCTGGTCAAAATAATCCATCCTTTTATCTATTCTTTCTTCTTCTTTACTAATTTTTTCTTGTCCATATTGTTTTCACAGTTATTGCCTCCATGTTTTCATGGTCATTAAGTAAAATCTGTTTCATTATTCCAATAACTGTGTCTTCTATTTCTCTAGTCTATGAAATTTTTAGTCATGTTTATGTATCTTACTTTACTTAGTGATACTAATATCATGCAAGATAATTGTGGAATCTGGATAATCTTATCTTCTTTCACAAAAGGTTTACCTTAAATTCTGGCCGGCAATTTAACTGGGAACACGTTTCCTTAATCTAATAAGGGAGAGAGCTGTTTGTAGTCTGGTAAACCTAATTCCAATTGTTTCAACCCTGCTCTAAAAGCTGAGATCCCCAAGGTCCCAACTGAGTTTTGACAGTGTTCATTGACCTTCTCCATGGTCAGAACTGAACACGAATTGAATTTTGGCTTTTTAGTACGTTAAGATTAACAAATATTCATTTGCATTCCAGTGGCTTTGGTTTAGCTGTTTAATTTCTTATTCTATGAAACCTAACATGTTGATAAATATCTTAAAATGATGGACCTCCAAAAATGATGGACTGTTATATCTTTTTCTCTATGTCATTTTGTTTTCAATGTATAGCCTGCTCCATCAATAAATGAAATCCCTGTATACTACATCTCTACAAACATCAATCAAAATAGCCCTTTTTAAAATAAGGTAGTCTACTACTCATTGGTATGCTGTTATGAGGTAATAACAAAAATTTCATTTGACTTCTTTTGGTAAGCATGATTACTTTGTAAGACTTAAAAACAAATTTTAAACTTTAATGTATTTCTATGTATAATACTATTAGAAGATTCATGATATAATACCTTGACATTCTACAGTCTTCATAGACATTATTGTTTATAAACTATTTATTGCTTGGAACAATTAATGCTAAGGTCCAAAAATTCAATGACACATAATTTAATACTCAGAGTTTGAAGTAATATGTGCTTAAACCAAAGTATCATTCTTAATGAATGATTTTATATTTGTCAATTCAGATGTTATTTCAAATAATGAAAAAGAGTATAGCATAAAAGGAACTAAAATAACATAAATGAAACACTCACAATTTTAAGTAATTAAAACCTTTTAAGTGTATGAAGTGCTTAGTGTTTCATTTGGAAATTTTGGATAAGGTTTTATAGCAACACATACCGAGTAAACTGTTCAGGCCTTGTTTATTTTAATGGCTTCTAAAACAGACTTTGAAAAACTCTTGTGTTGAAAATATGTGGAAAGGAGCATGTAGTGGTTTTATTATACTGTAGCATAGCTCTTGAAATTATATAACAATTTTCCATTTTGAACAGCTTTAAAGAACAAATTTACCAAGCTACATACATAATGGTAGAAACACATTAGTCAAGGAAAATGCATGTTTATGGATAACTAAATTGATATAAAAATAATAGATTTGGCCTTGCCTTTATAAATTAAATGAGGTAAATTTAAAGTTTAGAATATAATTCACTTTGATATACTGCAACTATTTTAATTGTCATAAATTATCAGATGTTATTTTTTTCATTTCTTATTTTCTCTTATGCAAAATACATGCAATAAAACATCAAAATTAATTTCTTAAACATTTTACATTCTTAAGTCACCAGAGTTTTGAAATACCTTGTTAGGTTTTGATGTATTTATAGGTATTTGCTTTAACTTTAGTTGTTGTTTTGATTTTAAAATACTAAATGAAGCAACTTGCTTTTCCAAGTTCAGCTTTGAGTTTATAGGGCTCATAACTATGACATGAGTAATCTGACAATTTTTCCCCTTATATGTTATTTTCACTGAAATATCTTTCTTTGAAAGCCATTTAAATCTTCAATCAAAGGGAAGATTAGGTAATTGCAGGAGTTTTTCTTTTGTTTATATTAGAGGAACGTGTGAACTAAATGACTATTACTTTTTTGATTATGTGTCTCTTTTTGTGTCTCTAAATCCAAACTTTGCATGTATTTTTTATTTTAAAGCTAGATTTAGTAAAATTCATTAAACTTCACATTGTATTCATTGTGTGTGTGTGTGAAAGAGAAGGAGGGGAGGAGGCAGAGAGATGATTCCCTAGATCAGAGAAAATTCTGATTTCTGATGGAATGTTACACTGGTATTGATTTTACAGTGAAATATGGACTTTCTAAAGGTTTCCTATGCCTTATTCACAAAGACAATGTTGTGAGGGATCATTTACCTCCAGTACTTATGCTAACACTAAGAGCTATAAAGCTAAAGTGACTTGATTGCATTTATGGAGCAAATGATTGACAGAAATAGAAGGGATAACAGAATTCAAAGTGGAATGCCCTCCATGTGTTGGGTCCCATCTTAGTGCTTTCAAAATATTGCCTATTTAATCTCCTAATATTCCTTTAAGACACATTCTTCCCATTTTACAAGTAAGGAAATTTGATCTTAGAGATAATTAAAATAACTATGAGAAATGTATATCATTCCACAGATATAAAATGTATTATGTATAAAGAAGCTTAAGAATCTGTAGGAATACAGACAATAAACATTAGCACAAATAATTAATTATCTGCTTCGGATCCACCCACCTTGAAATTACTGTAATTATAGTGACCAAATGCTGTTACTATGGTATATTATTCAAAGAGGACTTTCTAAATTAATACTCAAGGGGAGTTTCATTCATTCCTAAATTCTATATTCCTTTGTTCCTCAAAGATGAGCAATTCAGAATTGTTTAATGCTTTGCTTTGGAGAGTTCCGTCTTTTGATAGATCCTTCTCTCCCCACTGTGACTGTGGAAATCCCAAAGAAGGCTTCTACATGCTTCATGTTTCGCTGCTCTAGTCTCTTCTAGTTTCTTGCTCTAGTCTCTTCCATTCAACATTAGGTCTATCAGTTAACAGCATCAAGTGTTTTTTGTTTAGTTGTTTTGTTTTATTTTAAAAATATGTAACTTGTGCTGGGCATGGTGGTGCACACCTGTTATCCCAGAAATTCTGGAGGCTGAGGCAGGTAGATGGTAAGTTCAAGGCCAGTCTCAGCAACTTAGCAGGACTCTATCTTAAAATAAAAAGAGCTGGAAAGAGCTGAGACTGTATTTCAGTGGTAGAGTACCCATGGTTCAATCCCCAGTGCCCTCCCTCCAAAAAAAAAAAAGAAGAAAGAAAGAAAGAAAGATAAAAATAATAATAATTAAAAAAATGTAACTTGTGTTGTTCTTGAGTAAGCATCATCAACACATCTAGGTTGTGGCTCTGGATTCACTTACAGGCCTTTGGGTAAGAGGATAATCACTGAATTATTTTTCAACCTTTTATTCCATATGAGAACTTAATTTAGGCTGTAAGCCTTGCCTTGTGTGGTGTCTGCAACCATTAGGTAAGAGAGAAAAGAGGAGCACATTTATAATATTCCTTATTGGGATTCTCCAACTCATCCCTGCTCTACTGTGTTTCTATACTGAACTGTTGACCTAATATTCAATAAAGCCTTAGTTCCTGATCATTTAGGTGGTGATTATGTTGGAGTCTATTTCCAGGTATACACCTGTGAGCTTGTTTTTAAGTCTATACTGTTTTCACTTCAGGTAGAATTCAATGGCCCCATTCTCAATGGTATTAAAAGAAGGACACTATTCCCTCTCTCTTATGTTAAAAAACAAATCTTTCCAAATAATTTCTCCAGCTTTTGCTTACTCCAAATATTTTGAGATTTATCTGTCTGATATATTGGTATCTGGAGCTGGTATCAAATGCCATGTGAAACTCATGAAGATTGCTCATGGAAAAAAAAAGTCCAAACTTACAGAGAGTGCTTCATGCCTCTTCTGTGTTCTTTCCATTTCCCTGCTTCCCACGTGGTATGCCTTTGGATTCCAAGACAGTATTCCAAACCTGTCTATTTACTGGGCCTAGAAATGTGTTTTCTTACAGTGCAGATGTTGCCAAAATAACTTGAGTAAAATATTTGATTGAGTGCTGTTGTGGGAACACACCTCAGAAATATAGCATTTATGTGATTTCCTCCTTGTCTTAGGAAGGCAATGCCTTCCAAGATTTTTTAACTCCCACCTTTCTGTTCCAAGGTAGTTATCAGGAGAGAAAATAAAACAAACAAACACATTTTCTGTTTCTAACATGAAATGCTAACAGGGCTCTTCAAATAATTTCACTGTATACCTTCAAATCTATGAAGATAATTCCTGTTGTTGCTAAAAAATACATAAATTTTCAAAATGGATGTGTTCCAGCTTTGGCATAATTGCCTCCCTGTTGTTGAATGCTTGGCACATGCATTGAGCTATCAAATCCCATCATTCTCCCTTGCTGGAAAAATCAGGCAGACATCAAATAAGATGATTTGGCAGAGTCAGCTGATGTATTCTCTGAAAATAAAATCAGTTTCCACAATTTGAAAGGTCACTTTAAAAACTATTCGTTCTTTTTTTTTAATATAGTTTTTAGTTATAGGTGGACCTTTATTTATTTGTATGCGGTGCCGAGAATGTTATGCTTTGATTAGCATTTGGAATAATTTCCTTTTTGTTGGGGGAAAGGAAGAAGGACTGCCATACTTAGTAGACTTAAGCAAATAAATAGAGTTTCAATGCCTATGATTTAGAATCTTTTCTACCCAATTTAATTTTCCTAATGTAAAATTTGGCTTTAAGGTAATAGAATTTTCACTCTCTATATTTTCAATTCCAATTTAAAAAAATAATATAAGAAATTGTAAATAAACCTTCTTTGTCATCATTAGAAAAAGGAGGGAAGAAGTTTGCTAAATTAAATAGGGGGTGTCCAGTTAAATTTGAATTTCAAGTAAACAAATAACAATTTATTTCTCTTTTATAAGTATGTCCAAAGTAGCATTTAGGCCATACTTAAAAGAATCATTGCTAATCTGAAGTTTAAATTTCACTAGGCAGCCTTTATTTATATTATGTGCTAAATCTGGTAACATTAGAAAGGCAATAAAGAAGATTGCATAGAGAAAAAATGAAGGTATTATCAGTGAAGTTTTGGGGAATGTACTCATAACTTTGAACTCTAATTGTAGCAACTGCAAAGTGAAGAAGAGATTCATTTCCCGTGTCTTAGAGAAAACCACTGCATTCCATGGACAGGGCCAAGATTCTGCTTGGATTTTACAGATAAAAAGAGACATGCAGAGATTAAGAAACTTGCCTAAACTAGTAAGTAGTGCGGTTAAGACTGTTCTTTCCAATGATATTTGCTATGTTTCAAAGTCCACCCCCATGCACAGGTCAACATGTTTCACGGTTCAGGAAGGCATGGACAGATACCAGACTGTTGTTCATCTACAAAGTTCTTCATCTGTCAAGTAAGCAAGATAAGGTCAACCTTGAAATTTATTGCAAAGGCTTTCTAAAACATATTAATATAAAAATATAAATGATAGACTCTGGACAAAATTTTTATTTTCCCTGTTAAGCTTCTAAGTTTCTCTTAGTCGCAGAATCATACCAGGATTTAGAAAAAAAAAAAAAAAGGATGTAGGATTAAGAAATGGAAGGACCAGGGAGATATCTTTGAATCATTTATAAAGCAATATATTGAATAATCAGTCAAAAGGAAAGAAATGGGAGAAATTCCTCCTCCTATCAGTCTATTATCCACAGCCAAGGAAAACAAATTTTTAAGTGCTATATGGAAGCTTCTAGACAAAGGATCTTGAAATATTTTAGTTAAAAATAGAGATATATAATTTATGTTAACAAATCTAAAGTTACTAATTTTAAGTGTGTATATTAATGCCAATACTGATGTGACTTATATTTACTGTGCTTGCTGTCAATATTCTGTTTTATTGGCTCTATAAAATTAGGTACAGCACTAATTTACTAATCCTCTGTATTAATTATTATAGCTCATTATGTCAGGAAAATGAAAAGATCTTGTCCTGCTTTAGTTCACGGAACCTTTCAGTTATCTCTACTGAGGGTTATATTTGTGCATAATTTTTTCTGTTTTATTGAGCTATTATACCTCTAGTCATGTCTTTTTGGGAGGTAGGGGTGGGTGCTGAGATTGAACCTAGGGCTTTGTGGATATTAGGCAGTTAATCTACTGACATGAGCTGTGAGTGATAGAAACATGAGGTTAAGGGCACAATTTTATAAACTGGGCCCACTGAACTGATCCCCACATGCTTTCTTTTTTCTTAAAGCCATTTACCTGCAGCCTGTCTGGCTTCATTCAACAGGATAGGTTACATTCCTCAGCAAACAACCTGTAATCTGCAAGAGAAAAGCAGGCCTGATAGGCCAATAAAAAGAATACAAGTCACCCTGAAGGGGGGACTTTTGTGGCCCTTACATAAACCAGACACCAGAACTTGGAGAGATAAGGCTAATTCCCTCTAACCATAAAATCTGTATGAAGGGGTTCCGAACAGAACTGGTCAGTATAGGCCAAAATGATCTAGAGTTACTATGTTCAGTAGAGATTCAAAAGTCTATTGTCATCCTGCTGTCAGTCAAAAGTCAAGAGGTGGGCCAGCATGGGACTCTCTCAAAGTTTTTCCCTGGACCCTCCATAAAATTGGAGGGCAGGAGAGCCACGTCATCGCTCTCCTATCTGAGAGGACCCACTCTTTCCATTCAGAGTGTCTAATTTTCCCTTTTCTTATCTCTTCTAATAAATTATGTCTGATACTCTGAGCAACATGTTTTTTTAAAAAATTGTGACCTAAGAGCAAGAAGTAGAGTGAAAACAGGGCCTCTGCAGCTGCCTCAGCTTCATGGCAGACCAGGGCCCAGTAACACTCTCACTGAACTACATCCCCAGGCTCTTTAATCATACCTTAGATCACTGAATCAGTCAGTTCCTGTATCAAATTGTCAAATCAATTTTGAGAACATTTTACTCTCACCTATACACTCAGGAGAAAGTCTTTTTTTTTTTTTTTCTTCTATGTAATTTCAAAACCTTTGACTTTTCAATTTTAGAATTTATAGGTTTTCCACTTTATTTTTCTGAGTAATTACTTTAATGGCCTTTTTAATTTAAATTTTAATTTAATTTTACTTTGGTGCCTGAGGGAACAGTATTTCTGACTTGCAGTTTCCTGGATGTTCAAATACAACTTTTATTTGTGTTATTTTTGACGACCAATTAGCAATATCCTAAATAGATAAATGGAAAGACCAGCATTTTTGAGTGACATCATGAAAACACAAATTAGCAAGAGGCTTTTAAACCACATAGGAGCCAGTTAAGTCTTGGCCATGAGATGCATTAGAGTTATCTCTCTTTGGCTGCATAGATTGGCTCTAGTGTGGGTGCTTCATAAGGGCTAGTCTTCCAAGGTGGTTGTAAAGGCTTTCTAAAACATATTTATAGCACAGTATTAATAGTAGGAACTAGATAAATTGAAGTTATTTTTATTAGCGTGTTTAGAGCCAAATCCATTGAATCCATTTTTCTATTTTCCACAGAGATAAGGAAATGTTTTTTTTTTTCTACCTGCTATTGGATTTCTTGACAAGATGATGTAAATACACCCACTTAGCCACAGTGGCAAACACTCTGTAGTTTCTAGACAGTAAAGATCTTAGATTCACCAAGTACTGTTATAGTAGATTTTTCTTTTAAATACTATATATATTTTTTGTTCATTTTCTTTCACTTTTAAATTTAGAGGCAAGTAGTTTAATAATAATATTTAATTTTTAACTCCTAATTTGGTCAAAATATCTAACCAAGCTCCAGCATTCAACCCATATCAGAGAAGTAATCTTCGGATCAGGTCACATATCTCATAATCTGGTCATTTCACATCTGAAAATTCTTGTATTATGTCACCCAAGAGTTTCTTGGAGGATACCTCATATCTAAGCACTGATACACTGGTACAATTGTATCAAATATTCCTGGAAATAATCTATTTTAAAGTATCATGCTTAACATTCTAACAGAAAAATATTGTTAGATTGTTGCAGAGTGAGACCCACTTGCTGAACCCAGGCAGAGTCAGAATTTTCATCTGGTGGTTCTTGCAAACTTTTTTGCAGGGAGAATTTCAGATGGGTCACGCAGAGTAACAGGCAGGAGTTTATTGGACAGATGTGTAATATAGATGACCAAGAATCCGGATGGACTGAATGGGTAACCCCAGGGAGGTCAACATGGGCCTTACAGATTCAAGGTTTTTTAAAATTCTGAACTTGGAAGTCTCCCCTACCCATGAAGTTCGAACAAATAGGTTCTGGCCCCAGAAAGTCCTTCTCCCTTTCTTTGACTTGGCAAAGAAAATCCCAGGAATTGGAAGGAGTTAAAACCTGTGAAATTCCTGGAAGTGGAAACCTGTTCAAAATCAGGGAAATTTATCTTTTGTCTCTCTTCCTCCCACAGCTTCTGGAAATAGAACTTTTGAAACAATGAAGGTCCCCCCACCACCTTCCCCTAAAGTTGGGTTTCAACAAAACCCACTCTTCTATCAATTTGACTTTGAATGTCTCTGGAGCAGAGAATGCTAAGGCTTAGTAAGGCTTAGCTTCTTTCCTCCCTGGGTGGGTATTAGAGTTAGCAGCTAACAATTACTTTGGTTCTTATCTGCTTTGACAAAGTTCTGTTATCCCCAGTCCTGTGACCTATGGAGTCTTTTTGAAGCACATATCTGATTTTGTCCCTGTAAGTTAGACTTGTTACTATCTTGCCCCATACCCACCTGTTTATGGCTAGCTAACCTACCTAATAAGAGTATTACCATAGTGAAACATGATTATTCATTCGTTTTTTTTTTTTTTCAGAATTTCACGCCTTTCCAAATGCCATTAGACCTTAAACCTTTTTATCACATGGGCTGCTGTTTTGCAATTTGCTTTTGGTTTTCCAGTGAGACATCCAGAATGTTCTGTTTTCTATCTGAATGCAATTTCAGTCATTACTCTTTGATAGATTGGATCTTGTTTTCCAGAGTGAAATTATCATTTTAATTGATCTGAGTTATTATTTTTCCATGTTACTCAGTTCACATAAACTGTTGGCACTACTATAGTTGTGGTACAGAAGGATGAGTTCCCATCACCAAAGTCTGTGTTGAGAATGGTTTCTTATGCTGACACCAAGCAGACCCCAACTCTTGTTTGGTATCCCCATGCTCATTAGCTAGGGGAATTACTTACAGGTTGCCAAACACTTTTTACATTTGTGTATCAGTCAACCCCTCATGCTCTCTATCAGTTTAAAAAGCTATGCTTTGGGATACTAGAAATGGCTGAAGTATTTGTTAAGTTTTATTGAATAAACATAATTAACTTTGCCAGTTTAATGAATCCATGAAATTTAAAAACCTGTGGGATTAGTTCTGTTTAATATTAAAGCATCAGTTTTAGGAGTTCTGTTACCTGTTTGGTCAGTAGAAACCCACAACTTTATTTCATATAATTTATGTTGAAATAATAAAATATTAATCTAATTCAAATTCCATTAAAATTGTGATAATTATGCTAAATTTACACTCAGGATCTATTTCCAGGGCCTGAAAAATTAGTGTTTACTTTTTCCAGACACCTATACAGCCAGGCTTCTGGAAGTGAATTACATTCTCTACTCAGAAGTAGGATGTTTCCTTATTCCACTCTCATCACCAGTAGGGTGGTGTTTTGGATAGACTATAAGTACTGCTAGAGGGTAGCCTGATGGTGGCTAAGTAGTTACCCCATAGGGACAGTTCTGATGAACTCTGAGAGTCATTTACCAGATCCTAGAAAGACCTTCCAATGACTTGTAAGCAACAAATTCACCTTATTACTTGTCTTCTTAAAATATATAGGATATTTTGGTTCTTAGCCTGAATTATTCAAACAAACTTGTTTTTGCACTCACTTTTAAATATTTTTCACAAAATAATTATAAATAGGTAGATAGTATTGTTAAATACCTAAAACCTTAGAAAATGAAAGGTTATTCATTAATATTTATTATGTCAGTGCACTGCTATAATCCAGTTTGTGTTTTGCAATGTAAATCCCAAAATGTGTTATATTATTTCTGACAACTCAGGTTGCCAACATAAAGCTAACATAAGCTGGTTTTATAGGAGTTTACTTATAATCTTTAACAGCTGGGCTTGAAAATAATTCAGGTTTTAAAGTTGGAAACATCGTCTGTTTTAAGAGGTAAGGAAATAAAAATCTGAGAGGAAGGATTAGATGATGTAATTTCTTCTGTTTGATACTAAAATTCCATAAGACTCTATATTCAAGAAATATAAAAATATAGCTGAATTGCATTTTTCTGGGCCTTTGAGAAGTGTGGGTGACAAAAAATGCATTTTATGAACATTTTTTATGCCTTGTAAAAATAGCACTACATATATATGTTCAATTCTGCATAACAATGAGCTTACTTTCTCTCTCTCGTCTTTTTTTATGTTCCTTTATGGTTTACTACTTTAGGCATTAAATCAAGAATCTAATATTTTGAGGGTAAGGGGCTATATATCAAAAGCTTCTTTCTTCAAGCAAATATTTGGTGGATTCCCACATGTCTATTGAAATGAAAACTAGGGAATACTATGTGTGTGTATCACAATATTCTTTTCAAGAAATTCGCAGGAGATTTATTTAAGTAGGTCATTCTAGTTTGAAAGCCAACTATGAATTTATGAGGGGCAAGGGGATATATCTATAAATTACTTCTTGCAAAGTTAGGAAGCTTTTGGTTTCAAGTTTAGTATTACTAATTAAAATATTGTGGTTTTCAATGAAAGTAACATGTTGCACTTGATTTAGTCTGCACTGAAGTGGGAGGAACATCATCTCTCACCTCATCTAATGTTTACCTAATGGGATTCAAACATTTTAATGTAGAGTCCTTTTTAAGCATATTTATACACAGTTAATTTTATTGACAAGTAATCTGCAAATGCATTGTGCTATGAGCTTGCAAGTAAGGGATGGGGTCAGCATAGTCCACAGAAAGGGTCAGTTTAGCTTTGTGGATAAACTTATGGACTCTCCAAACCCAGTATCTGGATTTAACTCCTGACTCTGTCAAATATTAACTCTTTGATATTGGAATATCACTGATTTTTGTTATTGTTGTTTATAACATGAGGATTATCATTGTATCTACCTCATTTGATCAATGCGAGAACCAAAAAGCATGACTAGTGATGTTGAAGCAAAATCTACCAAAATAAAGGAATTCTCCACTGTTGACTGAATTCAAAGGCAAATAAATAAACAATACTGCTAAGCGCAAACTTCACTCAAGACTCACCCCAAATACCCAAATACAACTTCCCGATACATAATCCTAAAATACAAGATTAGTTTTAAACAATGAACAAAGCAGTATCTTTTAAAAATGCTGCTTCTGCTCAAAGTGACTTCCCGGCTCCTAATGGGCAGTGGGTTTTGTTAAGGTCTGTAAACAAGTCAAAATAACACCTGGTATTTTGCCAGAGAAATGTTAGAGTTCGTAAACAAGTCTGGATGGTGCCTGGCAAAATGTCAGAGGGAGTGGTTTGAGAAGTAACAAAAGCGAGCCATTAAGTGTGGAGATTCCTTATTGGTTGATTGATGTATCTAGTTTATGCTAATTAAGATAAGCTGTGCAAAATGTATAAATAGCTCTGTTGCCCTACAATAAACGGCTCCCACTCCTGCTGTATGGATCTACACAAGTTATTCGTCACCCCCCCCACCCCTCCACCCCCCCACCCCCCCACCCCCCCCCACCCCCCCCCGGCTATTTTGCTGCAGCCGGACTGCGGCAGGGTTTGGCTGCTGGGCACAGGTACATCATACACCCTCTCGGTAAGGAAGTATACACACAACAAATATTAGGCATGTGCCTCACCATCTGTGTACCCCTGCCCTCCATACTGGCAATGATCGTCCATTCAGTTTGCTATAGTCAAATATCATAAACTAAGTAACCTAAAACCAATAGGAATGTATGTCTTAAAGTTTGGGAAGCTAAAAATTCCAAAATCAGGACACCAACAGATTTAGTATCTGTTTAAAGTGCCCTTTGATTCATAGATGGTGTCTTCTTATTGTGTCCATGGAGTTAAAGGAAAGGCAGTTATCCGGGGCCTCTTTTCTAAAGGCATTAATCCCATCCCAAGACTCCCCCAGGCCTCACATCCCCATATTCCATATTCCTGGTTAGGTTTCAACATATAATTTCTGAGAGAACAGAGTTTTTCAGATCATAGTATGGGTTTCCATGTTAAGTTCATAGCTTGGCTAAGGTAGCAGGGATGCTAGAAAAGGGATGTCAGTGGATTCTGGTAACAGGTCTATGTGCCATGGACTCTCTCAATAGTGCATATGGTTGGGTAGTTGCCAGTGGGAATTTATAAATTAGGGCTCTTACTTGCTCACTGGGACATGGCTAGTAGGGTTCAAACCTCTTCAATGACTGCATATTTTGAGTTATAATTTCTCCAGTATGAATGGTAACCCATTAGATGTGACACTCTTGTGAAGTAGATAATATAAGCCCTTGTATGTTATATTGCTGATTAGAGCCCCATTACTTACTGAGAAAATTGGTTGTGCTATATAGAGGGTCGGAAAGAGTCCAGGTGTTTTAGGTTAATAGAAGTGGATTTTATTGATTGTCAGTTCATATTCCCACCTTAAATATCCACATACACTGATAATAGCTGGTGACAAAGAGAAAATTTCATTATACAAACAATATAGACCATAAACTTGACCTTGGGATATTAGCATCAGTTCTCCATCTCCTTCCCAGAGGTCATTCTGCTATCAGATTGAGAGACTTCAAAATCTGTTATTTTCTCTTCAAAACATTTTAAACTTCTGCTATCGGGTGCATTTCACTACAGGTATGACCAAAATTACATTTTGTGATCTCTTAGAATGTTTCCATTCAATTATTGAATAGTGAATTCCTTGATGAATGTAAATAAAACCACTAATACCCTTGCTGTCTGTAGGTTTCTGCTCAAATGTCATTTTTTCATTCTTTGTCCACTCTTTGTCCCCTACACCTGCCTGTATTTTGTTTTTAAGCAAACCCTTGTCATTTTATAACTATTTTGCCTTTCATCATGAAAAATGTGAGCTTTTTGAAGACAGATACTTAGACACTTCTTGTTTTCTCCATCTGTCCCACTCCTCTAATTCAGGAAAACACTGCACATGTGTGGGAGTCTTCTGTGCTTTCCCTGTACCTCCCTGCTCCTCTGTCTGTCCTGTCCAGCCTCCTGATGCAAAACAAGCATAATAAAAAGCTTTACCAAGCCCTTTAAACACTTTCAGGATTTATCCTTCTATCATAACACTGTTAGGCATTCCTGTTTTTGGCTCTTGCACATAAAAAACTGAGAAGTATTAAAGACAGTAGCACAATTTCTGAGTTGGTTAAATAAAATAGTCCCACCCCATCTGAATACTATTGTTCAGAGCCTCTCATGTTTGAGGGCTCATTTTCAGCATAAATCCCAAGTTTTCTCTACTCTCAACAACTTCTCTATACCATCTGAACCCACTCAATAACTTAAGAGTCTCTGGAAATAAGGTAACAACCACAGAAGACTGACTCCCTTCACCTCATTGAGAATTTATTGGTAGCATGTATGCCTCAAGGAATCATAACTTTCTTCTATTTATTTTTACTTTTAACCTACCCACTTCTGTCTCCATAAATGAGCCTTCTGATCTCCTGTGTTCCTTCATTCTCTTCTCTTCACAAATCTTTGACCAGGAATGCTCTTCTACCTGAATTTCAGCACGTCTCTTCTCTTTCCAAGCATATAAGGTCACATTCCATTTCCAGAGCATCTTGATCTTAAAAAAAAAAAATGTAGAATGATATTCCTCCTTTGTCCAAGAGAATGAAAAATATTAATTTTGATTTTTATTGAAAATACAATTTCCAAGCCAGTCCCTCGATACATGGGCATGGTGAATCTAGGATTAGACCTTGAAGTAGGAATTTTAAACATGTGTTTTCTGGGGAGTCACGCATCATTTTTTCTTCCCAACTAGATTGTGTTTTTCAATGTGTAAACATGCTATTTTCTTAATGCTACATCCCTTCCAACTATTTTAATGCTTGTCTATGCCTCAAAAAATTTCTTAACAGAGATGTCTCTCCTTGCTGTATTTAGTTACCTTTTCCTTTTCTTTCCAGCCCACTCCAATCAGACTTTAAATTTTGTGTTCATTGAACATCTTCTTCTTAAGGTCAACTATAATGGAGTGTCAGTACATCTTTTGGTCCTGGCCAATCCTTGTCATGTTTGACATCTCAGGAATGTTTCTTACAGGTTACACACCTCCCTTTGGAATCACTTTCACTGCCTTTCAGGAGACCACAGTCCGTTAGTTTATTTGTTGTTCATTTTTTGCAGTGCTGGTCTTTCTTGTATATTTTTCTCTTTATCTTCCTTACATACCAGGACTTTCCGACTTTTTTCTCATCTTTATCTACATTTCTTTTGTAATCTTACCAGGTCTGGCAATTTTAAATATCATTCATGCCTTGACGACCGTGAAGTTTATATTTCTAGCACAGTCTACTCTCCTGATCTTTTGTTTGGTTGTCCAACTGCCTGGTCAACATCTGTCCTGGATGTGCAATAGGCACTTCAGTCTGTTCAAGGCTTAGCTCTGTTATCTCATGTAGAACTCCCATACTATTTTCCATTTCAATCAATTATTCCTCTGTTCCCCTAGTCACAAACAAAATAAAACAAGCAACCATAACAAAACACAAACAAAAATTTAGGAGCACTCTTGTCTTCTCTGTCTCTAAGTTGTCTTATCAAATCCATAAGTGTTATTCTCTTAGGTTCATCATTAAAATACAACCAGTTCTCAGAACTTCCATTGTTACCGTCCTGGTCCATGTCACTGTTGACTATCTTCTGAATTTTTGTGAGAGCCTCTTAATAAGGCTCCCGCCTTCCTCCCTTGTTCTTTAGGGCACTTCTTATTGTAAACAGAGTAACTGAGTGGTCCTTCTATAACATGCATTAGACCACAGCACTTTTCTGCTCAAAACAGGCCAATCAATAGCTTCCATTCTCACTCAAAGTAAAAACCTAATCCTTTACAATGTTTCCAAGACCCTACATGAGTCAGCTTCCTTTACCTCTGACACTCAGCTGAATCTCTCTGCTCCATTCACACTCTATTCACAAGGAGAGTGGTACAGTCCTGGCCACAGGACCTTTGAATTTTCTGGTCACTCCCCAGCAAGCCCCCCTACTCAGGTGTAGTTTCTCTCACCTCCTTAGGAGCTTGACTTAAAAGGCAGTGTTACAATTCTCACCTGCCTTCTCCTTTAATTCTGTTTCCATTTTTTGTTATCCAAAGCATTTATTACCTTCCAGATTTCTAACTATGTTACTTAGAGATGTTATTGGTTTTCTGAAATTTACCACAAGAATCTCATAACCATTATAGAGGGATTTTTGTTGTTTTCCAATGCGGTAGACATGGTGTTTATAACTGCGCCTAGCACATAGTAGATATTCCAGAATATGCACACAGTTGAAAACATTGTTTTTTACTGTTTTTATTGCTACTGACCATGTACATATATTTTTTTTCCTTTGAACAACATATTCGTGGCTAAATTTCTAAAATCTCAAATCTCTCTAAACTATATCTCTTGTGTAACTAGGTATGCAATAAGCTCTTATCAAAAGAATAGAATGAATTTAACTGAATGCAAAATAGAATTTAGATAGCATTATTGTTAATATTGATATGTTAGGTATCTCTGTATTGAGTAAGTAAAAGTTTGGTAAACATATATAGTTTTAAAAGAACAAGATATTAAATTTTTATATTTATGTCACAGAGTTGGACAAACACTTCAGAAATCATACTGCAGGGCTGGCTCAAGCGGTATCGCACTCGCCTGGCATGCGTGCGGCCTGGGTTAAATCCTCAGCACCACATACCAACAAAGATGTTGTGTCCGCTGAGAACTAAAAAATTAATATTAAAAATTCTCTCTCTCTCTCTTCTCTCTCACTCTCTCTTTAAAAATAAAAGAAATCATACTGCAAAATAATCCTTTAAAAAGAAGGGAAATTTTATATTTAAATTTGTAAATTTTTCAACATTTAAAATTAAATTAGTATACAAAATACAAATTTAAGTCCTATAAAAGTATACATAAAATAAAAAAATGGAAAACATACTTTCCACAACTGAAAATTTAATGAATTTATGATTTCTGATAACATGAATATTACATAGACATATACACATATACATATATTCACACAAATATTATTTCTGGGCTCATGTCTACATCTCTATCTATATTCACAAATAAAACCACAGAAGGTAAGCCTTTTTTCCAAAATCCTTGATGGAATTTTTAATCTGCACATAACTGATTTTGTTATTTAATTTTTCAAGACAAATACTTAATTTAACTAATAGTTTAAGTATATATATGCTAAGAAACAATGCTGTAACAATTCATCTTTGGTTTAACAAGATTGATTTTTTGTTTGGCAGACCATACCAGTCCAAATTTTCTCCCTTAAAATATTTTTTCCCCTGACGATGATTATATTTCATATTTTAAGCTGTTCTTGCATGGTTTATTTTTTAGTAAAACATGCTTTGTTTGAGGTGAGATGCTGAATTTATTCTTTATTTTTTTCTAGTTCTTTTGTATCTATTCACCCAAAAGTTGGCAGAGTGAAATCCTGTTTACTTATCCTTTGTGCAAATCTGGAACTTACATTGGGTGGTCTCATTAAAGTTCAACAGTAGTGGCAAGGTCAGATCATAAGCACATTATCCTTTTGTAAAATAGTAGAGTGTAACAGAGGTATTTCCTAATATTCCAACTGCCATTGTGTTTTATATGTCTATATTAAATAGAAATTTACTGGAAGATGAGGGAGAAGATATGTTAGAAATCCCCTCCATGTAAGTTATAAAATTGTCTCAAATTCCTTCCAATGTTTATAAGGATCTCATAAAATTTGGGTGGTCTTCATTTCATAGAACGGCCAAGTGATAAATATGAATCATGCAGACATAGATGTGTAGGTCAATCTTCTTCTTGGCATCTCAGCCTAGCATGCTATTTTCTTTCACAGTGTGGAACTCCTTTCAACTTTGTCTTACTTTCTGCATGCATGGACATCATGTGTGATTCAAAGTGCAAGAAGATAGTGACAGCATGACTATTGTATTTTTGGAGGGGCCTTTTTAAAGCTCTGTGTATTTTCTACTTGGTATTTTGATTTTTGCTCTGTGTTTATGTTTCTACTCATTCAGGCAAGGATTGAAGTGGTTAAAAACACAGATTCAGCATCTCAAAACACAGAGTGTGAATCTCAAACAGCTCTTGGGCTTGCGCAATCTTGGTAAGTATAGAGTGGAGCAGGTGGAAAAAGCCACCTGAGAGTTCTGCGGTTCATGGCTGTCAGAGTTATGTTCATGGCTGTGAAGGTAGTTCATGACACACCTGCCAAAAGATGTGGCTAGGAGTCAGCTAAGGTGAATGGTGAAGAGGACACTGGACACACATGACTTCTGAGTCCTTCAGGACACGGCTTTGAAGCCGGCTTGAAAAGAATGTCTGGGGATACTGTATTTGCTCATGGGAATAAAAAAAAAAAAAAGTTTTAAAATGAGATAACTGGCAACAAAAGTATTAAAGCAAAATAGTTCCATTTCTGTGGAAAATCACAAAAGTACATTTAATCCATATTCTAAGTCATTAAAATCACTTTGTCTCATAAGAATTAAGGAAAAAAATCACAAAGCAACTATAATGTTGAAAGTTTTGATGGAAAATGTATCAGTGTTTTTCAATAGCTTCTGTCTTTCTGAAACTCTGAACATGATTTATATAAAAGATAAAGTAAAAGTGGAGGTAGGTGGATTTGAATCGCACTAGGAATTTCTGCCAAGCAAAGCAGTAAGGAAATTCCATACCTCCTGAGTGTTTTGGAGTCATTCCATTTGAATATATTGAAAAACAGCAGATAGCCTTTACTCTCAGAAGACTGTATTTTGGAATGCCTTGAAATAGGTTGGCAAGCAGTAGATATAATGAGTTAAAATGTTTCTTTTAAATTTCTGTTTAAATTATGCAAATTAGTCAATATGAAAGTCATCACCTTTCCATGATCTTTCTTATTCTTTTGAATACTGTAAGTTACCATTCCTACTAACATGTTTTAACTCAGCTATTAGTGATCTCTCTTTATCTTAGAGTTCCTCCACCCTATTGCCTAAAAAGCAGAGTCTGAAACTAGGACTTGAATGCAGGTAGTTTATTTTGGCCTGGGATGGGGAATAAGAGGGGAAGTGAAGCCAGCCAGGAGGCAATCTTGAGTTGAGCTGACTTGATGCCACCATGAGCCCGGATCCTGCTGGGTACTTTTGAATTATTTTTCAGAATATGCCACAGAATTGTGCACTCCAGGAACTGTCTATTCGATTGTTTCCTGGAGGAAGACAGCATTTAACACATTTATCAAAGGTTGCATTCCTATAAACCCAAACTGCACCAGGGCAAAAGGTGACAGACATGTGATACACTCTGACACACTGACGAAGTGTAGCCACGTTACACCTGTGCAAAACTTGTGGCTGTTTCAGCCTGGAAGAAAAGTTGATCCAAGAGGATGTGTAGAAGGATGAGAGGTGTCTCATGTAGCCCTACACAGCGGGAAAGCAGGATGGGCATGTGGCTTCCTTCTCTAGTCATGTCGTGTCAGTTTCAAGCTGAACAAACCTGCTTCCTAAACACAATGAATGAGATGCCCACTGTGTTGTATTTGCCAGAGCCTCTGTACTGGAGTGGAAGGTTCACATTAATTGCCTTCTTCAATATATGGTGAGTGCTTCAAAATTTTGTTTCATACTTTTTAGAAATCAAACAGAAGTACTTCAGGGAAAGTTACTGTTTATCTTAAGTGTCCAGACTAAGATTAAATGAATTTAAATTACTTTCCCTAAGCCCTCTGTGATGTAGTCCTTAAGTAGCAGTATGTATTTTCTTCTTTTTCTGTTATTTTCACACCAAACCACCTCCTAAACCACAATGGTTTAGTTGGAGAAGGTTATGTTGCAATACCCCCCACAGAAGAAAAATGCCACAGATTATAATAAAAGTATTGTATACTCATGAGTTGATCCATGGGTTTTCAGTTCTTTTGTCCTAGACAGCAGTTTCTCATGAACTTTGTCTCCACTGATTTGTTTCTATGGTGAAATACCCAAATATCCTAATTTTAAACATTACAAATTTATTTCAATTCATCTAAATGCCTAATCTCTTACATTATATATATATATATATATATATATATATATATATATATATATATTTACTCAACATAATCAGGTATTAAAACAAGCTTTCTGAAATATTCATTACATAGATTATAATGCATTGTCAAAATTTCAGGGGAAGCCATTTTATAAATCTATCAAAGCCTCAAAATAAAATATATGAAATAACTTTTCAGCAAACTGTTTCCTTCTTTATATACATTTATACATCTTTTTATAAAAGATGCACTCTAATTTTTCATTCAGAATATTTTACTTAAGTATTATATTAAAAATTATATAAACTTTAGATTATGAAAAAATAATTCTTTACCTTATTTAATTAAGAAGAAATTACAGGGTTTTTAAAAATTACTTAATTATCTATGATTCCTTGTTTTCATGACCCAATTTTTCTCCTTTTTGGCTATTTAGATTACCTAAGAAATATCCAAAATGATACATTAGAACTTTAGCCAAAGTAGAAAAGCAAAGCAAGATAAAACCCAAACTAAAAGTGTTAGTGAGCCTCAAAACATAATAGTCTATAAGAGTACATACCTGGAAACTGACCCATGAGAAGTATTTAATGTTTTGTTTTTAACATGTGCTCTATGATGAGGATGAAGGAAATATTCTCAGCTTGCTTTGACTCAATTCCCAGTGCAGTATTATGAAATAAGAGCAAAGAAGCATGGCTGTCTTCAACACCCCAATCATTATCATATAATTGAACTAAAATGAGATTACTTTGAGAATGTTATTTCTTGGTGCAAGATATTTTTCCTCATTCTTAGGCTGGTTTCCTCAAAATAAGAGTCTGAAGAGTAAGCTTGTGTGCTAGTATTTATTAGGAGCACCATCCCAGAGAAGTGAGTTGAGAGGAGAGATGAGGAAGACCGTGAATGAGAAAGAACATATTTAGAGAATGTGCCACCAAACTGGTCTCTGACCAGATTAGAGACAACAGATAGCTCAATCTCTCAGAATTAGTTGTCAAGAAACCCCATGAAGTCCCACCTCTCAGGACAGTCTGTGGTGGGACAAGAGATGGGGAAATATATCCCATGAGTTCGGATTCCACATGCATTTAGTCACACTCAGTTTTCACGTGTGATTTTCAAAGCCCTCCTGGAAGGAGGAGGGGAGATGGGTATAGTTCTCCTGGGGTCAGGTGCCCAGGATTTTGGTTGGTTATTCTTATTATTTAGATATGAGTGTCCCCTCAAAAGCTCATGTGAGACACAATGCAAGAATAGTCAGAGGTGAAATGATTTGATTAGACGAAATGTAACCAAATCTGTGAATTAATCCACTGATACAGATTAACTGAGTGGTAACTCTAAGCAGCAGGGTCTGGAAGGAAGAGGGGAGTCCTGGAGGACATGCCTTTGGTTTATGCATTTTGTCCCTGTTGAGTGGAATTCTCTCCCTGCTTTTCGATTGCCATGTCCTGAGCTGCCTCCTTCCTCTATTCCCTGCTGCCACTGTGATGTTCTGCCTCAGCTAAGGCCCCGAGCTATGGAGTTGGCCATGGATGGACTGAGACCTCTGAAACCCTGAGCTCCAAATAAACTTTTTCCACTCTACAAATGTTTTGTAAGGTAACTAAAAGTTACTCTTGCAAGAGGTTTCCCTCAGAAGTGGTCTCTACTGACAAGGTGAAAGGAGAATAAATAATTGAAACATAGAGCAGACTGAGTGGGTCTAAGATCCAAGAGGACTCTGATATGGTTAGTATATCATTGTATGATTTATCACTGTCTTATCTAAAATAAATAAAGCTCATTTGCTTATTTTGTATAATAATTTTCATTTGTAAAACAGGAATTAATATATCTAGATTATAAGAGGCTCCAAATGTTTGGCATTAAATTAAAAAAAAAAGATGCTGCACCAAATTCAATGCATTGAGAATTTTATATACATACATTTTCCTTACATGTGCAGTAGGAATGCCCAATATTCCTGAAACATGGAATATGGTTTTAAAACAGTTTAGAAACATTTGCAAAGGTGATTAATGATAAAGAGAATAAATGTAATTAAAATAAATATTTATTAGTAAAATCGGTTATCTAAAATTTAAAGTACCAGACACTTCAACTAACATTTAAAAAGAAAAGTAGAAAGAAAAAAAATATTTCCACAGATTTGTGGAAGAGACTTTATTATTTACCACACACGAAGGACTCCTTCAATTCAATGGTAAAATAACTTTATGGGGGAAAAAAGATGAAAGCTACTCTACAATTTTTGGTCATTTAATAAGTTCCCATTTGTATTGCAAATATTGATAAATATTAAGGCTTCTGATCACCTCAACAACTTCATGAAGTAGATACAGTATTTTGTTCTTCACACAAGGCTTTCCCACAAATAAATGTACATGTAAAGAAACAGAAAAAAAATTTTCTGAAAGTTACAGAACCAGTAAATTGGGCAGGGATTTGAATTTAGGTGATTAGAGTTCATAATCAATCTCTCTCTCCATTTAGTTCTGAATTCTTTTAACTCCATTTCTAGAGAATGCTCCTTTTTACCTGAACACTTGATAGACACCCTCTTATATTTCTCTACTTCTGAAAATATGCCTCAGTCTGCTGTCTTCTTTTTGTATTTCCACAACCGATATTAAACTCAACTCAAGGATGAATACCTTCTTCCAGAAAATAGTTACCCTTTGCCACCAGCCCTGGGTGCATCTCTCTCTCCTACGTCTTTACATTGTTGAATGTTTTATTATAGACGACACATCTCACCGGACATTGCAAAAATCAGCCCACGTTATCTAACTACCTGTTTTACTCAGTGTTTTCACTGCTGTGACTGAAAGACTGACAAGAAAAGTTTTACAGGAGGAAATGTTTACTTGGGGCTCACAGTTTCAGAGGTCTCAGTCCACAAGTGGCTATAACTCTGGGCCCCAAGATGAAGCAGAAAATGGATACAGAAAGACATGATGGAGGAAGGAAAGCAGCTCAGGTATGGCAATTGGAAGCAGAGAGAGCGAGCTCTTATGCACCAAGGACAAAATGTCAACCCCAAAGGCATGTCCCACCTCCTCCAGCCACACCCTACCTGCCTATCATTACCTCCCAGTTAATTCCTATCAGCAGATTAATGCAATTGTTTCACCTCTGAAATTTCTTGAGTTGTCTCACACATGAGTTTTGGGGGACATGACACATCTAAACCATAATGTTACCTTACCAGAATGTGGCTTCTTGTGAATCTGGTAATACAGTAGGCATTCCACTTGATAACTGAATGAACTAGTAAAACCAGTTTAAGCTTAATGAACAGTTTAAGAGAATTTGAAAGCAGGAGCACAAAAAAGTGGAAGATGAAACCTTATTTTTTTGAAATCCTACTTTCAGTGGGGGATATCATGAATATAGAAGGGAGTCCGGTAGAGCAGAGGGAGTGGACCAGGGCAGGGAGGATAGAAGGAAAGAAAAGGTACTGGGAATGAAGTCGACCAAATTATATTGTGTGCATGTATGAATATGTAACAGCAAATTCCACTATTACGTATAAATTGATATATCAATGAAAATTTATTTAAGATATCAATTTCTCAAGAATACTACTATTTGTTTTTTAATTCTTATTATGCTGCTGTCATCTGTCAATCTCAATTGAATATAATTTGTTGTTGTTGTTGTATGTTGTCCCTTAACTGCCTAAATTGGATTGTCAACTGCAAAAATAATTCTATGAATGAGAAAATATTACCTCTATTTCAGGATCATCATTTATATTTTCTCTGAGAAATTCACAGTTAATCTAAAATTGAGTCTGTTCAATATAATTACAGCATAATGTTAGTAAACTGGAAAACAGAAATATTCATTTTCATAGACAGTTTTCTGTATGTATAGTCAATATGTATACTTTCTCAAGAATCATAAGCAAAAAATGCAGTTTTTTAAAAAATTTTAATTTGTTGTGTATGACAACAGAATACATTATAATTCACATTATACATATAGAGCACAAATTTTCACATCTCTGGTTGTACGCAAAGTAGAGTCACATCCTTCAAGTCTTCATACATGTACTTAGGGTAATGATGACCATTGCATGCACCATCTTTCCTACCCCTAGGCCCTCTCCCTTCCCCTCCCTCCCCTTTTCCACTTTGCTCTATCTAGACTTCATTTAACCCTCCAGTCCCCCTCCCCCATAGCATACTATGAATCAACATCCTTAAATCAGAGAATTCATTCAGCAATTGATTTTTTTTGGATTGGCTAATTTCACTTAGCATTATATTCTCCGGCTCCATCCATTTACCTGCAAACACCATGATTTTATTCTCTTTTAATGATGAATAATATTCCATTGTGTATATGTACCACATTTTCTTTATTGAGTCATCTACTAAAGGGCATCTAGGTTGGTTCCACAGTTTAGCTTTTGTGAATTGTGCTGTATAAACATTGATGTGGCTTTGCCCCTATAATATGCTGTTTTTAAGTCCTTTGGATATAGACCCAGGAGTGGGATAGTTGAGTCAACTGGTGGTTCCATTCTTAATTTTCCAGGGATTCTCCATACCACTTTCCATACTGGCTACACCAATTTGCAGTCCCTCCTGCAATGTATGAGTGTGGCTTTTCCCCCACATCCTCACCAACACTTATTATTGTTTGTATTCTTAATAGCTGCATTCTGACTGGAATGAGATGAAACCTTAGGGTAGTTTTGATTTGCATTTCTCTAATTGATAGAGATATTGAACATTTTTTAATATATTTGTTGATGGAGTGTGTATCTTCTTCTGAAAAGTGTCTGTTCAGTTCCTTGGCCCATTTATTGATTGGGTTATTTGTTTGGTGTTAAGATTTTTGAGTTTTTTATATATTCTTGAGATTAGTGCTCTATCTGACATGCATGTGGTAAAAATTTGTTCCCAATTAGTAGGCTCTCTGTTCATCTCACTGATTGTTTCTATTGCTAAGAAGCTTTTTAATTTGAATCCATCCCATTTATTGATTCTTGATAGTAATTCTTGCACTATAGGAGTCCTATTAAGGAAGTTGGGGCCTAATCCCACATGATGGAGATTTGGGCTTACTTTTTTTCCCTAATAGACACAATATCTCTGGTTTAATTCCTAGGTCCTTGATCCACTTTTGAGTTGAGTTTTGTGCATGGTGAGAGATAGGGGTTTAATTTCATTTTGTTGCATGTGGGTTTCTGTTTCCCCAGCATCATTCATTAAAGAGGCTATCTTTTCTCCAATGCATGTTTTGGGCACTTTTGTCTAATATAACTGTAATTATATGGATTAGACTCTGTGTCCTCTATTCTGTACTATTGGTCTACTTGTCTGTTTTGGTGCCAATACCATGCTGTTTTTGTTACTATTGCTCTGTAGTATCGTTTAAGTTCTGGTATATTGATGCCACCTGCTTCACTCTTCTTGCTAAGGATAGCTTTAGCTATTCTGGGTCTGTTATTTTTTCCAGATGAATTTCATGACTGTGTTATCTACTTCTATGAGGAATGTCATTGGGATTTTGATTGGAATTGCATTAAATCTGTATAGTGCTTTTGGTAGTATGGTCATTTTGACAATATTAATTCTGACTATCCAAGAACAAAGTAGATCTGTCAGTCTTCTAAGGTCTTCTTTAATTTCTCTCTTTAGCATTTTGTAGTTTTCATTTCATAGTTCTTTCACCTCTTTCGTTAACTTGATTTCCAGTATTTAATTATATTTTTTAATTCTATTGTAAACAGCGTAGTTTTCCTCATTTTCCTTCAGAGGATTTATCACTAATATATAAAAATGCCTTTGATTTATGGGTATTGATTTTATATCATGCTACTTTGCTGAATTTATTTACTAGTTCTAGAAGTTTTCTGGTAGAGTATTTGGGTTTTCTAGGGATAGAATCATATCATCAACAACTAGTGCCAATATGAGATCTTCTTTTCCTATGTGTATCCCTTTAATTTCTTTCATATGTCTAATTGCTCTGGCCAGTGTACAGAAGTCTTGAAAGAGGGCATCCCTACCTTGTTCCAGGTTTTAGAGGGAATGCTTTCAATTTTTCTTCATTTAGAATGATGTTGGCCTGAGGCTTAGCATAGATAGCCTTTATGATGTTGAAGTATGTTCTTGTCATCCCTAATTTTTCTAGTGTTTTGAACTTGAAGGGGTGCTGTATTTTGTCAAATGCTTTTTCTGCATCTACTGAGATGATTATATGATTCTTATCTTTATGTCTATTGATATGATGAATTACATTTATTGTTTTCCATATATCGAACCAACCTTGTATCCCTGGGATGAATCCCACTTGATTGTGGTACATGATCTTTTTGATACATTTTGTATTCTATTGGCCAGAATTTTAATGAGAATTTTTGTATCTATGTTCATTAGAGATATTAGTCTGAAGTTTCCTTTTTTTGATGTGTGTTTGCCTGGTTTTGAAATCAGGGTGATATTGCCCTCATAGAATGAGTTTGGATGTGCTCCCTCTTTTTCTATTTCCTGAAATAAATTTAAGAGTAATGTCATTAGTTCTTTCTTCAAGGTCTATAGAACTTAGTTGTGTATTCATCTGGTCCTGGGATTTTCTTGGTTGGTAGGCTTCTGATGGTGTTTTCTATTTCATCACTCGAAATTGATTTGTTTGAATTATGTATATCATCCTGATTCAATTTGGACAAGTCATATGACACTAGAAATTTGTTGATGCCTTTGATATTTTCTATTTTATTGGAGTACAAGTTTTCAGAATAACTTCTAGTTATCTTCTGTATTTCTGCAGTGTCTGTTGTGATATTTCCTTTTTAATCATGTATGTTAGTAATTTTAATTTTCTCTTTCCTTTTCTTTATTAGCATGGCTAAGGGTCTGTCAATTTTATTTATTTTTTCAAAGAACCAACTTTTTGTTTTGTCAATTTTTTAAATTATTTCTTTTCTTTCAACTTCATTGATTTTAGCTCTGATTATACTTTTTTCCTGTCTTCCACTGTTTTGGGTATTCATTTGTTATTCTTTTTCTAGGGCTTTGAAATGTAATTTTAGGTCATCTATTTGTTGATATTTTCTTCTTTTAAAGAATGAACTCCATACAATGAACTTTCCTCTTAGAACTGACTTCATAGTGTCCCAGAGATTTTGATATGTTGTAGCTGTACTCTCATTCACCTCTAATTTTTTTAATCTCCTCCTTGCTGTTTTCTGCAACCCATTGTTCATTCAGTAGCATGTTATTTAGTCTCCAGGTGTTGTAGTAGCTTTTATTTATTGTTTATCATCGATTTCTAATTTAATTCCACTATGATAGGATAGAATGCATGCTAGTATCTCTACTTTCTTATATTTTATAAGAGTTGCTTTGTGGCATAATATATGTTCTATTTTAGAGAAGGATTCATGTGCTGCTGAAAAGAAAGTGTATTTTCTCATTGAAGAAAAGAAATATTCTATATATATCAGTTAATTCTAAGTTATTGATTTTATTATTGAGTTCTATAGTTTCTTTGTTCAGCTTTTGTTTGGAAGATCTATCCAGTGGTGAAAAAGATGTGTTAAAGTCACCCAAAATATTGTGTTGTGGTCTATTTGACTCTTGAACTTCAATAGAGTTTGTTTGATGACCATAGATGCTCCATTGTTTGTGGCATATATATTTACAATTGTTAAGTCTTGTTGGTGTCTGGTTCCCTTGAGCAGTATGTATTGTCCTTCTTTATCTTTTTGATTAACTTTAGCTTGAAATCTACTCTATTTGGTATGAAGATGGAAACCTCTGCTTGCTTCTGCAGTCCACGTGAATAGTATGATTTTTCCCACCCCTTCACCTTCAGTCTGTGAATATCTTTTTCTATGAGATGAGTCTCTTGGAGGCAGCATATTTTGGGGTATTTTTTTTAAAATCCATTTGGCTAGTCTATGTCTTTTTATTGGAGAGTTTAGGCCATTAACATTCAGGGTTATTATTGAGACATTGTTTGTATTCCTAGCCATTTTTGTTTAATTGGGGTATTTACCTTGACTTTGTTTCTCCTCTGATTAGTTTTTCCTTTAGTGTAATACCTCCTTCTTCTGATTTTCATCATTGTTTTTTTTTTTCATTTCCTCTTCATGGAATATTTTGCAGAGGATGTTCTGTAATATAGGCCTTCTAGCTATAAATTCTTTTAACTTTTGTTTATCATGGAATATTTTTATTTCATCATCAAATATAAAGCTTAATTTTGCTGGATATAAGATTCTTAATTAGCATCCATTTTCTTTCAGTGCTTGGTATATGTTGTTCCATGATTTCCTGGCTTTGAGTGTCTGGTTTGAAAAATCTGCTGAGATACGAATTGGCCTCTCCCTATATGTGATCTCTTGTGGCCTTTAAAATTCTATCCTTATTCTGTATGCAAGGAATTTTTATTATAATGTGACTTGGTGTAGATCCATTGTAATTTTGTACATTTGGTGTCCTATAAGCCTCTTACATTTCATTTTATAATTCATTATTCATGCTTGGGAAATTTCCTGATATTGTCTCATTGAAGAGATTGTGTTCCTTTCTTGCAGTGCAGATCTAAGATATTACAGTTTCTACCATATATTCTTGTAGTATCCATGCAGATTGTGTATCTCACTTTGATGTTGGGCTTCCAGACCTTGCTGGTGTCCCTCAATGGATGCTACTGCAATTATTGGTGGTGGTGGCAATAGCTGAGTTAACTCGAGATAATAGTGGAGGTGCCCCAAGATGGATGAGACTTCTTACAGAGATGGGGCTTAAAGGGTGAGACTTACCCTGTCTTTGGGATGCCTTCTCTGAGATGCAGCTGCTTCTAGGCCCTGTCTGTTGTCAAAAGGTAGGGACTACTGCTTGGGAAAGGCTATGGCAATGACTGCAGTATCCCAAGATGGAAGTGGTTTAGGCTTGGGCTCCCAGGGGACTGGGGGTGGCCAACTCAGACATACCTTGGGCCTGAGTCCCATGTATGTTGGCGTAGGCAGTTGTGGGCCAGGTCTTTGCTTTGGTGGTGGTCTGTTGGTCAGAAGAGGCAGTCCTGTGCTGAAGCCTGAGCTTCGGAGGGTGTCTGCCAGTGGCAGGATGGACCTGGGCCCACCCTAGGCCTGGGTTTCCACGCAGGTTGGTGTGGGCAGATCTCAACATACAGCTTTTTATGAATGAAAAGAATAATGCATATTTAATACACAGAGTTTAGTGTCAGTTAGTCCCTTAGAGTAAGAAATAGTGTTCAATTATAGTCCCACACCTCTAGGGGATTACTCTTCATTGGAATTATTATTTTTTTCTCATTGTCTTTATTCTCTGCCCAAATCAGGTGGTATGTTTTCTCATCTAACTACTATAGAAAGGTCATCAGTTGATTTCATATCTTTGGTAACTTCAGTTGCCATCCCTGCTGTGTATATATCCATACCCAATAGAACTATTGCTTAGACTCAGCATCTCTTTATTTTACATTCTAACCCTTACCAAATCAAAAAAGTCTGAGAGTTTTTTTCTGTTATCCCTTTTCAATGAAGTCAAAGTTCATTATTGTTTACAATAAGTTCTTAAATTGAAGCTCAAAGTTACAGCTGTATCTCTTCCCATTTCAAATTTACAGCTGTATCTCTTCCCATTTTCCCTAATCATCCTCACAGTCTCTGGATCATTTCATTTCATCAGTTCTTATAAGTTTGCTGATGTGCTCTGTCTTTATTCCTATCATGATTATTCTCTGAAAGTCTCCAACATATGATTCAAATTCTATTTTGTCTATGAAATGTTTCTATTTCCCACAAATCATAGTTAATTATTATTTGTGTCTGTATTTCTATTGTTTGGATTTTTGAGACAGATTCCTTGCAAATTGTTTGCCTTTCTTTCCCAGATCCAAAGTAGTACACTTTTAGAAAATAGGGTTTAAATAGTTTTTCTTTATTTTATTTAGGTATCAAAAAACTAAAGAGTTGTTTGTGTACATATATTTTGTGTGGGTGTATATTTAATACATAAATATTTACTGGTTGGGTAGAATTCTCTTAGAAGTGCATAAAGTATCTGGCTATATCCTGTCTTTCTGAAGTAATAAGTCTTAACTGAGACTTGCCATAAGACATTTCCATGTATTAGAAACTATTTTCTTTAAGTAGTGCCCAGCCCTGGAGATATTTTCCAAATCTTCATTAATGATAAAGATCACCTGTCCTGAATTCTTTTCTCTTATGTTCTTCTAATCTGTTTTTTAAATCAATTTGATCAAATAATGCGGGTAATGCATTCTGGATTCTGATTTAAGGTGACATATCTGGCAGTATTTTTATAAAAGAAGCTCCAAGAAAACAGAAAATGTAATCAGATATTTTTATCAACCATTAGTTTCCACATGTGAAAGAAGTAACTTAAACTAACGAGGTTCAAATTGCTCCTACATTTTAAAAATATTTTCCATTCTTATCCCACCGCCTAGTAGTTCTTCAAGAAAAGCTTGCTAAAGGCATAGATACATAAGTGTTTCCAGAAAAAAAAAAAAGTGAGCCTTAAACACGTTGAAAAATTCTAAAAACAAAGCCAGAAATGAAGCTTGGCCTTATCATTAGTATTCAAGTGTGGGCTTGTATGTTAGTTAGGTTTATGTCACTGTGACTAAGAACAACTTAGAGGAGGAAAGCTTATTTCAGCTCATGGTTCAGAGCCTTACTACATGAGGGTCCAAATTCACTGCTCAGGACCGAGGTGAAGCACAGCATTAGTGGAAGGTTGTGAGAGAGGAAAACTGCTATGCTGTTTACGGTAGCCAAGAATCAGAGAGAGGAGAAGTGGCTACAGGAAAGTGGTCACTTGGGCATGCCCCAGTGACCTCCCTTCTCTACCATGCCCCTTCTGCCTACCATTCACCCAGTTAGTCCTTCAAACGAGAGTCGTCTAATTAGATTACAACTCTTATAATTAACCAATTCACCTCCTGCCTAAATACAGAAGCTTTTAGGGCACATCTCATGTCTAAACCATAACAGCTGATAACTCTCAAACAAAGATGGGGAAACAGGACAAATCTCCAGAACACAAAGAGGTTTCCAGAATGTCTAATCAATATTAAAAGATTGAATTTGTTTGAAATTATTCAAGAACACAAGGACAACATATTGGGTAAAAATATGATGTGATCATTTATCTTTAAATCTATGTGATGACAAAACTCTGCTTTTCCCAACCAGTATTTATTGAAGAATCATGTTGATTCAACTAGAGGATTTTAGTGATTTGGGGGAAACTCTGAGGAAATAAAACAAATCTTCTGAAAACAATTTGCTATTGATTAAAAAAAAAAAACTGAATGCAAGTTTGGCAGTGTGTAGAATTAAGTCCAATATCTAAGCCCAGTGTTTTATCCACATCTTTGCCCAGGTATGATTCCACACACATATATAGAGAGTCATAAGTGCAGTTTATTCATTTAAATTTGCTTTATTAGCATAGCAATTGATGCTTCTTTACCATTTAGCAGAATTTTTAGCATCCTACATTTTTTGTGTCCAATGTAGAAACATTTAATTCTCTCAGAAAGTAAGAAAATATGGACAGTAAGGTAAATAGCTTGCAGTCTAAGGACTTACTCGTTTGAACTTTTGTGTGTGTAAGACTGGATTTAAGGCTGTTTGAAGCAAAGTTCCCCAAAACAGGCTTTAACTGTTTATATGAGGTTCCCCACCATATGCACCGATAAGAGTTGAAGTCCATGTTGTACCTTGTGACCAGAGAATTCTGTTGAAGAAAAATACACTATAATCAGCTTTAGCTGGCTAAAAAACTAAATTCTTTTGATTCCTGGAAGTTAGTAATAAGATTTTTCCAATATCATTTGACACACTTAGTTTTGTAAGGATTGAAGACAATCCCTATTGATTAGAGAAATCCCTTCATTGAGATATTTTGAGAAATAGTCTACGTAAAAGTATTTGGTACACAGTAAAAATTTAAGTCTTCTAAAAATGACTCTACTCTCAAATAATCTTGTTTTCAAAGGTCACATCTCTGGGGTAATGACTAATTTTCTCCTGATGATTACTAGTCACAATTATGTGAAATGGTGGTTCTTGATGACTTTTTCTCCCCCTTTAAATAAAACAACATATTTCAAAATTGGAACCCTGGGACATTCAGTTCTTCTAAGTCATACTTTTTTTTTAATAAAGGAAGATTTATATATATAAGGTTATATAAAGCATATTAAAAGAAGTTGACAAAATGTCAGCAAATTATCATTTTGTTTATTAATGTTTTCTTTAAATGTCAAAATTAATTACAGCTTGAAATATAGTTTTTCAATAATCCTGGCTATATAAACATTAGAATGTGAACTATGCCTTCATTGAATCATTTGGACATGAGAGTCAAACATCTGGAAATTTGAGTCAATTGTTTTTACTGTTGATTCTGTTTTCATCCAGCTGCATGTTGCAGTAGACATCATGTGTTGAACACATCAAATTTGCCTTCTTATCACATTCTGCACATCTGTTACTGACATGAATTTCAGCCAACTTTGATTCAGGCAGAAGTCAGTTTCTTGGATTATTTTGAAATTTGAGGTAGTTTGTGCTTTAAAAAAATAAATGCAAAAAGAAACTTACTGGACATAGAAATAACAATAAATGTATAATATATTGCTTTTCTACTATGCTCTCAGCTCTCAATGAAGTGAAGCTGGTTATAGGTTGTGCACATTAAATATCCATAAGATATTTAATACTGGAAAACACTTAATTTGGAGTGGAGATTTATTTCTCAAATCTAATAAAAAGTAAGGGTAACACAGTTCATTTTTTTGTATTGTGGTAAAAAAAATAATATTATGAAATCTACCACTTAAACAATGTTTTATGTATGTTATAGTGTGCTATGTATGCTACATTAACTACAAGCACAATGAAGTACACTGGATCTCTAGAATTTTTTCATCTTGCATAACTGAAATTTTATACCCATTGAGTAGCAATTCCCCGTTTCCCACAGTGCATTTTTAAAGTCTTTTCTACATCTGAATTTAATTTCTGACAAATGCACATGAATGTTTAACCCAACATTATAATCCAATAATATTTACTCAGTGTGTATATCTATATATGATACTGTTCAAAACAAGTTAGGGAACATAACCTTTTGGAACTAGATATTTCTTAAATTTCCTACAGCTGATTCTTATTTGAAAAAAACATGTAGACAAATGTAGAGACACAGGCAGAATGTAGAATAACACCACCAGGAGATGCTATGCAAAAGACCTGCTGCCATGTTCCCAGGACACAATCCACCTCAACTTATAAAACCCAGGTGTCTCGACATTCTGCTGCAAAACTACATTTTTCTTACAAAGTCGGTACAAGAGTTTATCAGTCCACTTTTATTTATTCATGTTAGCATAAACAGCATTACATTAGAACTTTAGAAAACAGATTTTAATAGTAGAATTCTGGGTAGGTAAGAAATTACACTATGGTATAATTCTAAGTTTTTCAACAAATCACAATGATGATCTTATGATGAAATCAATGAGAGCATCTTCAGATAGCTGTTGTTGTTTTGTCAATGATTCAAGGAAAAATCCTCCCTCTTCATCTCATTCTTTCTGTCCCCTATCCCTCCAACACACACACACACACACACACACACACACACACACACACAGTTAAAGCACAGATGAGCACTCATATTCTACTTCTACAGCCTATAACTTTCCTCTACTATTTCAGGATTCCTTAATTTAGCAACGTAATGTCTTTGAAGCACACCAGCATAGGAAGAACAATTGAAATAGGAGGCAGGATAATACAATGGATAAAACATGTGCCTAAACATCTAGATTTGAGTTCTGACTTGGCCATTTCCTAATTATGTGGCTCTTCAGAAGGTCATTTAATCAAGTCAGGCATTGCATCACATGCCTGTAATCCCAGCTACTTAGGAGGCTGAGGCAGGAGGATCTCAAGTTTGAGGTTATCCTGGGCAACTTAGCAGAATCTTATCTCTGAATAAAATAAAAATGTCTGTGGATGGAGATCAAGGGTAGAGTACTTGCCTAGAAAGAAAATAAAAGTTACTTGTCTCTCCATTGCCTCATGATATGGTGTATCATCTGTTCTTGCCACAAACCATTTTGACTTAATGGGTCAAGTCCTGACTTTTGGGTTCCCACAGTAATGTGATTGTGTTTAAACACTTTTGTCATAGCACTAAGCATAATGTATTATGCTTCATCTGTTTATAAGACTGTCACCCCAAGCAATTTGTGAACTTCTCAAGACAAAGGATTGAGTTATATTTATTCTTGTATTCTCAACAAATATCATGTTTTCCACAAAATAGATCTTCTAAACATGATGTCATTGTGATGTTTCATCATGAGTCATTAAATCCATTATAATATTCAGTGAATGTGTAGATAGAATAGAATTTCCATATGATTTAAAGTATCAATTGTATGTAGGTAGGGAAGCTGAGTATTTGTTTTATAGAATCACATTTTATTGTTGCTCAGTACAGATGCCATAAATTTTCACTTTATCATCAAAGTCACTCTGCTCAGAAGACACAGAGTTTTTTAACATGATGATCAGCAAAGGTTTACGAGGCTTTCTGCAAAATTTTGAGAAATCTTTTTTCTCTTCTACAAGATGGACAATATACACATTAAAGGCATTGAGTTAAAGGGCAGTCTTTTGGTTTCCTTATACCAGGGTTTTCCACATTTTTTGAATGTAGAATCTCTTCCAACTTCAAAAACCACCTCTTTTCCTCATAAGAAGTTAGCTTTCTATAAAACACACACCTTTGGAAATGATGGTTCTAAGCCATTAGTCCAAGCCACATTGGTTTCTAAGGTGAAAAGAACACAGCCCTAAAGAAACAGGAAGGCAACAGGACCTGGGCACACAGTAGAAATGAAAACTCAGGAGTCATGGGAATGAGAAGAGGATGAGAATCAAATTAAGGAGTGTGAGCAACCTAAACCTTCATTGGGGAAAACATTACTATTTATAATGGCAGAAATTACTTTCCAGAGATGTGCAGGTGAAAGTTGGTAAGAACTGAATGAGAACTTCAAGACAAAAGTGCATTTCCTGATAACTAGGCCAACTAGGCAGCTCTCTTACTTGTAGTTCTCTGGGACACCAATTGTTCTATATGAAGAACTAGAATATACGGGTACATAAGCACTTATTAGAAATGTATTGCATCCAAAGTACTATAGAAGGCATTTCAAGAAGTGCATCAGCATGTTCTTACAGGCTATTTTTTAAGCAAGAAATACATTTTTGAAAAAGTAAAAGAAAATAATTCATAATATTGTATTGAAAGTTACAAATTAGTAGAATGAATAGGGGCATTGACAGTTTACAGAAAAGAGGAAGGAATTACAGTGGTCCCTTATGATCTGGGAACAATTTTACCAGGGAGGATGAATCTTGTTTGGAATTGAATAATTATATAAAATTTCAGTAATTGAAGAGGAAAGAGGAGAACATTTCAGGACTGGTGATATGTGAAGGTGTAGATCTGAGACTGTGTAATGAGTTTTTGTGAAATTAAAAAAAAATGTTCTACAGAGTAATACCTAAAGGTAAGGTGGAGGTAAAGATTGCACTGCTATGGGTAAAACCCGTGACTCCACCCTGCAGAAATAGAGACTACTAAATATTTATGAATAATAAATGAACCATAGAACAAACATGGTGGAAGAAGACTAATAACTTGTATTGTAGATCGAAGATTTATTTAAAGAGAGGCCCTAAATGAAGAGGTCTTAAAACCAAACAGCCTCATCCCAGATTGTCTAAATCATCTTCTGAAGAAAGATGAGAAGGATGCAGCAGAAAAGAAATTTCTTTGGAAGTAGGATATCAAAGTAATGAAATTCAAGAGAAATATAAAGAAACAACTTTGTGGCTTGATAAGTATTAGTAGATGTGGACTAGGGGAAAGTCTCCAGAATTAACCTAAGAGATCTTTCATGTGCATGTGTGTGTGTGTGTGTGTGTGTGTGTGTGTGTGTGTGTAAGGGGTGTTGCTGGGCATCAAACCCAGAGCCTCACCCATGTTAGGCAAGCATTCTACCACTGAGATGCACCTCAAACCTAGGAGCTGTATAAGGGGTACAGAGGCAAGAGCTGCTTGGTGTCAGAGAAACTCACTAGAGAATGATTCATACCCTGTCTGTAAAATATAAAAGATCATTGTATGATAAGAGGCTGAAAAATTGTTAGGGATATGGAAAAAGCACATTCATAAAATAATATTAAAACTTTATTTAATGGATCCTATTCACTTGTTCTTCATACTTCCCTTATGTACCTACTTCCACAAATAGCTCCTCAAGGATTTTACTTCCTTTATCCTTTACAAAATGTCTCAGAAGAATCACTTAACAGATATCTTCTTCACTTCCAAACATATCACTCAAAATGTTCCACAAAAGTTTTTAATGGGCAATCAACTTCTATGAAAGGAAAAATAATATATTCCAATTATAAATGCCTGTCTCTATCCAAACATTTTTGTGATTCTCTAGAATTTTAGCAGTAAACTTATTCAGTTATCTAGAATCAGAACTATAATTCAGTCACTGACAATTCACTAGTTCCACTGGATTTGTTTTCCATTTACCAAAATAAATGTTGACGGTAAAAGAAGTACTCATGTTGTTAGCCTTATACTAAACAAACAAACAAACCATCTGTATACTTTACAAAGCACAGGCAATAGCCCATGAAAAGACAATATGTTTATAGTAGCACTCACATGCAAAGAGTTGGAAACACTGCCCTTTTAGGAATCTGCACACACAAAGTGCATAGAATTGCAGATTAAGGAAAGTTTTGGTCATGGAAAACAGTTGTCTTTGAACACAAATAACTTTCAATTTTCTATATCAAGGCAGTTCTTTTGTTATCATATCAATCTGGGAAAATTATATGTGAATATGAAGTGTGAAAAGGTTGCTTTTAAGGTGGATAGCAAAAACATAATAATGGGTAGACTGATATTTAAATAATATGTCACATTCCGGTACTATGGGCTTTCATGTGGCACATAGGAAACGTGGTCAAGAAAAGGATAGAGGACGATAAAGTGTCCCCCTCCCCCTACCTGTATTATAAAATGGTAACTGTACAATTTAGAATAGATAAATATAATCATGTTTTATACTTCAATACTATTCCCTTCTGCACAAAGCAACTAGGTAAAGGAGATTCAGAAGAAAACTTTGGTTGCTTTTATGATTTAGATATGAGGTACCCCCAAAGCTCATGGATGAGACAATGCAAGAATAGAAGCAGGTGAAAGGATTTGACTATAAGAGGTATAATCGGCTTTGTGAATTAATCCACTGACACAGATTTACTGGCTGGTAGTTGAAGGCAGGTAAGACATGACTGGAGAAAGTAGGTCACTGGGGCATGCCTTTGGGATTTATATTTTGTCCCTTGTGAGCAGAGCTCTGCCTGCTTTCTGGCTGCCGTGTTCTGAGCTGCTTTCCTCTGTCGGGCCTTTTCCCCATGATGTTCAACTCTCCTGTGCCCAGAGTTATGGAGTTGACCAGCCATGGATGAAACCTTTGAAATGGTGAACCTACATAAAATTTTCCTCCTCTGTTTGTTCTTGTTGGGTCTTTTGTTCACAGCAATACATAATTGACTAAAACAATTGCAGAATGAAGCAAATTATGTCTGGCGGAAACAAAACTGAGAACTTAAAATAGTACTAATTATACATTGTTGCTGAATGCCCTTGTGGCTGTTATATTAATACTGGATCTCCAAAACTTGAAAAGCTAATTGATTTAAATAATTTACTATTGTTTCAGTTGGTTTTCTGCATATAAAATAATATCAATGAGGGAAAACAGCAGACTATCTTTTCCTTTTCTATTTTTATGAATTTTATTTTATTTATGGCACAATCAGTACCATAGATTTGTAACATTCTGTGTGTACCTTAGTAGAAAATATATTTTGTAAGATTCTGTGTGTACCTTAGTAGAATATATATATAGTTTATGTAGGTTATAGATAAACCATATCTTTAAGCACTTTGTTTGTATTGCTTAAGACTACTTAATATTAAGATTTGTTTGGTTTTAATTCCCAGTTATCTGAGAGTTAGGTTACATATTTTTTTTTTATTAAGATGTTGTGGATATGTCCTAATTAAATTGGTTTTGGACTTGTTTGGGTGGTATTAGGTCATAACCTAATGGTTATGCATGGTGCAAAACATTTTAAATTGCTACTTAATTCTAATTAAATATTTATTTTTACATAATAGCTTATTTATTTATTATTAATTCTAGTTTAAAACCCATTCCTTCTGATATTAGTTAAACTAAATGTTGTTTTGGTTAACATTTTTATCATATATATTTCCAATATTTTAATGTCCACTTATAATTTAAACCATAATTATAGAAATTTGTTTTATTTCTTCATTAAATATGTCTCTGGGAATTTCTGAGGAAACTCTAAAACTGAATTTTAAAATTTATAATATTGCTAGGTATTAGTAAAAATGAACTTGAAGGTTATGTGGTTTGACATTTTTCTTTTTAAATAAATATGATTTTAAGCCATTATATAAATACACTTATTGTGTGTGTGTGTGTGTGTGTGTGTGTGTGTGTGTATGTGTGTGTATGTGCATGTGAGAGAGAGGGGAAAAAAACCCAAGGTCAGAAGAATAGAACTATATTTTAATTAACATAATATAAATCTGAAAGAGATTTTTTTAAGTTAAATAAAAGGGAAAAATAAAGGTATTTACTCATGGTGTAGAAATTTTCTTCTCCTAAAAAATCAAATATGGATTATAAAGCATCCTTTATCATACTGTTATTAGCTTTCTGTCTTTGTGAGAAAATACTTGAGATAAGCAACTTATAAGGAGGAAAAGTTTATTTTGACTCATGGTTTCAGAGGTTTCTTTCCGTGGTTAGATGACCCCATCTCTTTTGGACTTAAGGTGAGGCAGAACATCATGGTGGAGATCTGTGTGGCAAAGCAAAGCTGCTCACCTCATGGCATCTGGCAATCAAAAAGGGCTGGGTCCCTATATCCCTATCAATGGCAAACCTTCTCAGACCTTACTTCCCTCCACTAGGCCTAACCTCCTAAATATTCTACCACTTCTCAATAATGCCACAAGTTAGTGACCTCATTTTTGGTAATATGGGCCTTTGGGTGACATTTAAAATCCAAACCATAATGCATACCTTATGTAACCTTGTATTTATCCATACTGGTTCTATATGTAGTAAATGGGAACTTGAACTGTTTAATGGTGAGTGAAGCCTAAAGTCAGAAAAATAGTTATCTTTTAATTGACCTGTTATAAATCTGAAACTTAAAACAAAAAGGAAAGAAAAGAAAAAAAAAAGAGGGAAAGAGGGTATTCATGATGTGAAAATCTGTTTTGCTTTAAAAAGCAAATGTAGATTATAAGCATCCTTATACTATATTTTCAGCTTTCTATCACTGTGACAAAATACTTCAGATAACTTGAAAGGAGGAAAAGCTCAAAAGAGTGAAAATATTGCAAATATTTAATTAAACCAACAAAAATCCAAAGAATTATCAAGCAAAACGTAACATTGTTAAGAGATTTATATAAATATATGCATTTATAATTGTTTTTTTTTTTTGAAAAATACATGCAATGTAGCATGTCAAGCACTATACCAGGTAGAAAGTAAACTGTGCATGCAAGTCCACAACTAAATACAACAATATCAGCTAGTGTTTTACATCTTTATCACTGTGTCTTCTATTTTGCTTATAATTGAATAGAAAATTATGGGCTAACACATATTTATCTCAATACTCTGATGCTATGAGGAATCTCTCACTGTCTTATATGCAATTCAAACTGCTTTGGATTTCCATAGGAAATTGTATCTTGACACTAATAGTCTAATGAACACCATTCAGCAAACATTTCTAAAACAACCAGATCTTAAATTTTGGTTCTTATATATTTTCTTCAGAGCCCTCTGCTTGACACATATGTGGCCATCTTTTCCTGACATATTCATGCTGTCTGTCTTCTGTGCTTTTACCCTAAGTTCTTCTAAGAAGAGGTTCAATCATGGTGGATCAGGGCCTGATCCTATGGCCTCCCCCTTAATTGCCTTTTTTTAAAAAATTTTGTTGTAATTAGTTATACATGGCAGGAGAATGCCTTTCAATTCATTGTACACAAATGGAGCACAACTTTTCATTTCTCTGGCTGTACATGATATAGAGTCACACCATATGTGCAGTCATACATGCACCTAGGATAATGATGTCCACCTTATTCCACCATCTTTCCTTAATTACCTCTTTAAAGGACTTATCTCCAAAATGAAGTCTTATTCCCAGGAAGTGATAGTGAATATAACTTTTGGGAGAATGCATTCAGCTGATTTATAATTATGGTATACATAAAAATTAAAACACTTCTGTATATTTCTGCATAAATTTGTGAGATTTAAGGCTCAGAAGAAACACAATTAACACTTGAAAAACAAAGTTGTAAGTTATTAGAAGACATTATGAGAAGCAGAGCTAGCAAAATTTGAGGCGTATTGAATTTGAGTTGACACCAGGGTGCCGCAGTCCGGGTGCAGCAAAATAACCGGGGGGTGGGGGGGGTGATGAATAACTTGTGTACGTTGATACAGCAGGAGTAGGAGCCATTTACTGTAGGACAAAAGAGGTATTTATACATTTTGCACAGCTTACTTAATTAGCATAAACTAGATACATCAGTCAACCAATAAGGAATCTCCACACTTAATGGCTTGCTTTTGTTACTTCTCAAACCACTCCCTCTGGCATTTTGCCAGGCACCATCCAGACTTGTTTAGGAACTCTAACATTGCCCTGGCAAAATGCCAGGTGTTATTTTGACTTGTTTACAGACTCTAACACCAGGGCATGATATAACTACAGTTTATAAACAGTATTCTGTCTCCTAGATTGAGGTTTTCCAAAATGCCTTGAAAACCTAGAACAGTCTGTTTGTGACCAATGTTCTATTATTATTATTATCATTATTATTATTACTATTGCCTGTTCTTGCCAGGCGTGGTGGAGCATGCCTATAATCCCAGCAACATGGGAGGCTGAGGCAGAAAGATCACAAGTTTGAGGCTATTCTCAGTAACTTAGCAAGGCCCTAAGAAACTTAGTGAGAACCTATCTCAAAATAAAAAATAAAAAAGGATGGAGATATGGCTTAGTGCTTAAGTATCCCTGGGTTCAATCCCCAGTAACAAAAAAAACAAAAAACTAACAAAAAAGTAGTACTTATTCTTGCTCTCAGAAATGTTCATGTTTATGTTTATTATATGGTCAACATATCTGGAACCTCCAGTGTATTTTTACCACAAATCTGAGGAAAATAACCAAGAATAAACTCCCATATATCTGAAAAATTGCTAATCCCATGACCAGTTATTCATAAAGCTGTTAAAATTGCCTAAAGGTATACCAGTAGCCAGATAATTGTGCCATATAAGAGGAGAGAAAAATTTAAAAGATGTGAATCTTCCTTTCTCACTGTTATCATTGAATGGTTATGACAGTATGAGGTAGGTTGAGCTCTGATCTTCTGAGATTTAGAGAAGCTGAATAACTTGACTTAGCCACATAATAAGTAAATAAATGAGTTCAAGTGTTTATCTCTAAATGCTGCACAATGAACCTCTATGTTCTTCTGGTTAATGGGTCAAGAGATAAGTTTATTCTAGCATGGGACCAGTGAGCACCAGCCATATTCTCCTCCCATCTCTTCTACAGAGCAATTTTGAAAGTAGTCAAGGTTTTTTTTTTTTTAAGTAGATCACATTTTAATTGAAACTCTTAGAGTCATGTTATTGACAACTACCTAAAGATGTCACTCTATTATGTATCCACATAAAAGGACATTTAATTTTGTGATTAGGGTTCAATTTACTAAAACAGAAAACCAATTAGTTGAATTGCTTTTTTCCCCTATTCTTTGGATGATTTAAGTACAGATCCTGGAATGTGCCCTTATTTTCACGGAGATGTAAATTAAATAAGAAGTAAGTTTTGTGTTACAAAGAATTGAAGCAAACCATTGATTAATACACATTTTTATCACAGTATTGACTTTAAAAGTATCTTATACTACATATTGTTCTTCACTTTTAACTTTTTCAGACAGATACTAAACATGGTGAGTATTTCTAACAAACTCTCTAATATACTGAAGTCACACAGAAACAACTAATATTCAATCAAGTTTATAACCTGATTGACTTGGGGGCTCATTCTTGTAATCTGCAGTTTTCTGAGGCATTTACCTTATCCCATTTGAGCAACAGCATGATTTAATGAGAAACATTTCTCTGTCCTCTGACTTCCATATGCTTTAATTGTACCACAATTATTTATTTGTATTGTGGGGAATGGGTTGTCATTTTCAATCCTTCACTCTACCTCATATTACTACCTTTTTCATATGCCTTTACACTTCCTCTCACTGGTAGTGAAGTACATTCCTCTGCCCCATTGATGGTAATGTGACTTCCTTTGATCACTGGAAAATGAGCAAAAATGACTGTGTCAGTTCCACATTTAGAATTTTAGCAGCATGTCCCATTTGTGCTTACCCTTCTTGCATTTCTGCCATTGTAATTAGAAGAACATGTCTTGGTGGACCCATTGATCCAAGAAGAATTAGAGACACATGGAATAAAGTATCTATGTGCAGCTTACTTCCAAGCCTGGCCAAGCCCATTGGCTTATTCAGCCAGCTTCCAGATGACCTGCCCGCACAAGACTATATATAAAATATTAGTATAGTTCTTTCATTTTAGGGAAGTTTTCTACATGGCATTATTGTAGCAACAAGTGGTTTATCCACACATATTCAAAAATTCCTTTAGAAATTCTGCGTCTTAGACACTGTTATGGTTTGGATGTGAGGTGTCCCCCAAAGGCTTACATGTGAGACAATGCAAGATGGTTCAGAATAGAAATGATTGGGTTATGATAGTCTTGATCCAATCAGTGCATTAATCTCATGATAAGGATTAACTGAGTGGTAACTGAGTGATAGGGTGTGGCTGGAGGAGGTAGGAATTAGGGCATGACTTTGGCATATATATTTGTATCAGGCAAGTGGAGACCTCTCTCTGCTTCTTGATCACCATGATGTGAGCTGCATCCCTGCATCACTCTGCCATGATGTTCAGCCTCATCTCAAGCCCCAAGAAATGGAGCTGGCCTTATGAACTAAGACCTCTGAAACCATAAGCCCTCTAGTAAACCTTTTCTCCTCTGAACCTTCTTCATTATCTCACATATGAGCTTTTGGGGGACACCTCACATCCAAAACATATCAAGTACTGAACTCGGTGATAAGAGAAGAGAGCAGATACACACACACACACACACACACACACACACACACTCATATAAACTGTAGTAGGTTGGTGTGCAATTATAATATCCCATGGATAGTGTTTAGATCAGAGAAATGTACCATAGGAGCATAGGAAACTGTTGTGTCATTTAAACTCTCCATGGAAATAACTGTGCAAGCAGTAAAAGTTTCTCTTGTACAAAGTGTGTAATGAAATTGTGATGGACACAAGGTCTACTACAAAGCTGAGTCAGCTGCAGAAGCCCCCTTTCACCATAATTCTTGTGATAGCACTACCAGAAAAGACTTCAGACATACCAGCCAGAGTAGCAGGCATGAGTTTATTAGGGATAGAAAAAGGGAAAAGAGAACACTGTCAAGGGAGAGAGAAGTTTTTTTTTTTTTTTTTTTTTTTTTTTTCAGAGAGGAGACGGATGGTGTGCCCTTCTTGCTCTCCACTTTTATTGAAAGTCTTCAGAGAATCTCACCTAGGTCCACCGCTTGGTTTCTGACTGAGAGCAGAGGAGCTGCACTGACTAATCAAAGAGAGGATGGTGTGACAGTCACAGAGTTAGAGATTATGGAAATTGAGTCCCCTGGTTTTGCTTAGATTTCTTGCCTCCTTAATCATTTCATTATTCTTTGAATAGCCTCAGCAAGTTTTCTTTGTGGCTGCCAGAGTGATTGGGGATTGTGATAGTTTCAGTGAGGAGGATGATAAGGCCACTTGGTAGGGTGTGAACTAATTTTGAAGCAATAGTTTTTTTCTTAAAGACATGTAATTATGTCTGGAGGGAGGTTTTGAAATATCAGACTCCCATCTTCCAGGTGTTTGGCCATCAGATAAGACTCCCTGTGGTTTTCAGTCTCCCTTCATTTTTCCTTTCTCTGCTCACCCATTCAGAGCTGACGAGGCATCACTCAGGCAGAGTTAACAACGTAAGTGAGCACAGGACACTGGATTCTTAATGAACTATAGGAAGATAATGGAGACTATGGTGAACATTAGAGAAACTGTGGGCTAGACTTATGATTTATGTGAGTTTTAGCTAAGGTCGTATCTTTTCAACTGTGTTAAGGTGTTTGGACTGGACTCAGAGACAGCAAAGGTGGTGTGAGAAGGAAGGAATGAACTGTATGTAGCCTTCCTTTACAGCAGTTCATATAAGTTAGCCCCCACCCCCCACACACACAAGAAAGTGAGAATCTTAGTCTGTTTTGTTTTGCTTTAATAGAATATGTGACACTAGGCAATGCAGAAAAATAGAGGTTTATTTGCTGGGAAATTCACACAGCATGGTGCTAGCTCTGGGGAGGACCTCTGGCTGCATCACAACATGGTGGAGAAGCAGAGAAGAGAATCAGCTGCATACAGATGGGTTGCTGTGGAAACAGGAAAGCAAGAGCCAGGAAGGGTTGGGCTTTCCCTTTTATAACACCTCACTGTCAAGAGAATTAATCCAGTTCCAGAACCTAACTCACTCATGCAAGACAGCATTAATCTATTCAAGAAGGTGGAGCCCCTGTGACTATCTCCCACCAGGTCCTGCTTCTTAAAGTTGTCACACCCTCAACACTGCCACAGTGGGGACCAAACTTCTAGCACATGAACCTTTGAGGGACAAATCATATCCAAATCAAGGAATGAAGGTCTCTTGCTCTCAGTGCCTAGGGAAAATCTTTTCCCGTGAGCACGTATTTAATGCACTCAACGTGAATTCTATTTAACACATTGAGTGCATTACAGATTTCTGTGTGCTAGTGTCAGTTTCCAGGAGGCAAATGGGGATATGAACAAAACAAGTGGTTAGTCATGTTTAGTACAAGTTTAGGAATACGCGGTTGATCAACTCATTAGATCATCCTGCATGCCTTTCCTTGCCAATTCAAGAGGGATTAAACTCCAGACCAGCCATTTCCCAGTGGTTTGACTAGTCTAATTTTAAAATAATCAGATGAAAAAACTTCAAGTCCTTGGGGAAATTATTCCCTGCTTTAATAGATCTTGCTGCTAGGAAATGTTTTTCTGATAGTCTTACCAAATTTTCTTTCCACAATTTTATCCTATTACTTTTCGTTCTGATTTAAAATCACTTGAACAGTCTTTTTTTTTTTCCTGTTGAATGGTCACCCAGTCACTTAAGGTTAAGATCAGTTTTTGTCTTTTCCAACCCTTTTACTTTCCAGACTCTGATTTTTTTTTTCTTACATGCATTGAGATTGAGATTTGTTTTTTTTTTCTCCCTCCAGATTTATTAGCTCACATACTTTAGATCCATTTCAATCTATTTTTCATCTGGTCTGTAAGCGTTTATATCCTCTTTTTTATTATTGTCTTCCCCAGTGATGTTTGCATCACATCCCTGATGAGGGTAATTAGTGAGCTGTTTATTCCCCTTTCACAGCCATGAATAAAGATGTTCTATAAAGTGAAGCTTTCACACTGATCTTTACTGGGTCCTCTGAGAGCATTCCTCCCAGCTATGCACTCTGTCATTAGCATGAGTTACTTTTTCCCTTTCTTCCAGCTTTCAAAGCATGCTAACACCAAAACATGCAAATCTACTGAAAAACATCAAATGTGTGCTTGTGAAGTACAGTATTCAATAAAAACATACCAGTTAAAGTGCTTTGTTTATTTGGACATTGCAGAGTCTTGTATTCATGATTTATAATTCTCAAAGATCCTTCCAAAAGAGACAAAAGCTTCATGACAATTGCAGCCTCAGCAGAACTATCAAGACTGGGTCCTGGAAGCTTTTGTTAATGGTGGAGAAATATTAGCAGAGATCCAACTTTCCCCAGTGCTTGGGGTATTGTGTTAGAGATGAAGCTGAAGATTTTTAGGAAAGTTTTTTTTGTATATGTCTGGCTACTTTTTAATTTGATAAAGCATTCATTCTAGGGAACTAAAAACCTAATATATTAGCAAGTATGTTAAATACAGTGTCTTCTGATCCCAAGAAGATACAGTCCAGATATAATTAATGGAAGACACATTAAGATCCACACACTTTTAAAGGATGGGTGGATCCATTTTCTCATATCTTGGGACAATCCAGTAATGGAAGGTCTAGAATCACTCCTAATTCTAATCTCCTAATTTACATTATGAAAATGGAGATTAGACCATTTAATTGACTTTACAAGGGTTTTCTAAGAGTGAATGCTGTTGCTGTATTTAGACTTAGGACTGTTAGATAGCTGACTTTTTTTTTTTTTGGTACTGGGGATAGAACTTAGAGGCACTCAACCACTGAGCCACATTCCCAGTCCAATTTTGTGTTTTTTATCTAGAGACATGGTCTGACTGAGTTGCTAAGTGCCTTCTTGTTGCTGAGGCTGGCTTTGAACTCGAGATCCTCCTCACTCAGCCTCCCTAGCCACAGGGACAATAGGCATCCACCACGGTGCCCAACACTGACCAGTTTTTAAGGCACTATCTACACTATACTTAATTAGGCAATCCATGCAAAATCTGATGACTGGCACATCGTCACAGTTCATTTCCCACTGGCTATGATTATGCCTCTGAATAAATGACATATGACTCTTATTTCCAACCAAAGTTCAAGAGTTTTGCAAACAGTAGCTCTTTCCAAAATACTAAGAGAAAACTCTTTTAGAACACTAGTATTGACATGCAAATGTGAAAAAAAATATTTCCTGCACAAATAAGTTTATTTTGTTATAGCTAAACAAAAATTTTGAAAAAAAAAAGTTTGGAGTAACTTCGTGGTTAAACTGTTTTGCCATTAATTAGTCTGTGACTCTGAAGTAAATTTTTCAATATCATTATCTCATTGCAAAAAGGGGGTTGTAATAAATTATATTCCATCTAGGCCATTGCAGGTTGAATGGTGGTCCAGAGAATGGGTATGGGCACATATTAATCCCAAGAACCTAATAAAGTTATTTCTGGAAAAAAGGGGGTATGCCGAAGCAATGGAGTTAAGGATGTTGATATGAGTTCATCCTCTATTATCTGAATGGATCCTTTGAAGAGACATGTAGAGAAGACATACACAAGGAGGAAGGTGACATGTTGACAGAAGTAGAGCTTGGAGAGCTCTCCAAGTCCAGCAGTGTCAGTGAGCACCAGAAATGGAAAGCATCTGCCTTGGAGCCACCAAAACCATCAGGTTTCTGTTGAAACATTATTTTGAGACTTTTGGATTACAGAACTGTGAGAGGACAAATTTCTATTGTGTTACAACATCTAGTTTCTGGTAATTTGCTCTAATAACCGCAAGAAACTAATAATCAAGATTAAAACATGGTATGGTCCAATGTTTCCATTTATTGTATGATTCATTAATAAAACCAAAGTTCCTGATTTACCCATCAAATGACACGTTGGAATGCATGAATCTTAAATTCTTCTTTAAGATCTCTACTTAATAAAAGTAGAGAACCATTTACTAGTGAGTTCTGGAAATTTACCCATTTTTTGAAGATAAAAATAAAGATTGAGACTTGGGAATATTAAAAATAACAGCTAGAAATGGGCAGGCACAGAAGAAAGTAGATGTGGAAGGAAAATGAAGCAAACCTGAGACTTGTTATTTTTCAGAAAAAAAAAGAAAAGGCTCTGTAGGCTGTAGATAATCCATTTTGTACATTTTACTTCAACCATTTAAGTTTAAATTCAAGGTCTCTTTCTATGGCACACATTGTTATTGTTCAGGCAGAAAAAAACAAACAATAACCAAAAAATGAAAATAAACAAAAACTCTATTTGAGTATATATATGTTTTTGAAAGCAGAAAATTTGAGAATTGTTTAAAGAGGCAGTTTTTAAATTTTAAATCATAATGCTGATACTTTTATATCCATATAGAAATAAAATATAATGTAGAGTTTCTTCTTACTTTTAGACAAATCTTTCTTTGAACTGGACAGGTTTTTAAAAAGTTAGCAGTGATATTTTATTGGATTATTAAGCAGTTTTAACATTTTTGCTGATTAACAGTATATAGGACTGAACTCATTGACAAGTATTCTATTTAGGGAAAATTATACATTCTACTTTACATACAGTTAAAACATTGAATAAAACTTGCTTATACCATTAATTTATATTTATTCTAAAGTGTTAATACAATAGTTTAATTGTTTGATTTCTAATCAGTATGTTTTCACAAATATTTTTAATATATGATATGAAATCCAAAATAACAAATAAAAATAAAATGAAAAGTCTTTTAAAATTATTTCAGATGACCCAAGAAGCCACCAACTAGAGAACTTAATGCACTGGTTCTATTTGCTATGTTCTGTTTCTATCTGGAACAGATATGAAAATTCTAAGATAAACTTTAACATAGGGGTTATTTAAGAAGGAAATTACTATTAGTGGCCTATCTTAAAAATATACTAGTCAAATGCCAAATGTCATTTGTCACCTTGAGCAAAACATCTGACAAGAACAATTTAGAGGAGGAAATTTTTATTCTGTCTCACAATAGGACAACAGTGTAGCTCTGGATGCTAGGTGGGATAGAACATTATGGTGGAAGGGCATGCTGGAGGAAAGCAGCTCAGAAAGTGACCATCCGGAAGCAGAGGGAAAGCTCCACTCACCAGGAACAAAATATAAACTCCAAAGATATGTCTCCTCTACCAACACCCTACCTGCCACAGTTACCACCCAAGTCAATTCATCCCAGTGGATTAATGCACTGACTGGTTTAAAATGCTCATAACCCAGTCATTTCATCTCTCAGCTTTCTTGCACTGTTTCACATTTGAGCTTTTGAGAGACACCTCATTTCAAAACTCTAACACCAAGTATTTAATTTTGGAAAAAATTTTAATGCATATTTATCAACTAGGCAAGCAATATTTACTACGTTTGGATATTTGAATTCTACAGGTAATGGAGATTATATATATATAATCTGTGTACTAGACACAAGGAGCCAAAATAAATAAAAGTTTTCAAGGAACTTCACTTTCATCAAATACAGCCACACATAAAGAGATCAGCAAATCATCATGAAGGCTGGCAGATAAAGTGAAAGGAAGTATGGTTGGGTGGCCTTGTGGCAAGAAGCATGCATAACACACATGGCCATAGGAAAAGTAGCCAGAGGTCAGATCAGTCTCTGGGCCACTGCAACACAAATTCAGCTCAGTATATTGAGAAATCAGTGACAACATCCTGAAGCCTAAACACAAACCATCATGGACTACAATCTTATTTTCATGAAATTATCCTATTTATAATTATAATTATAATTCTATACTAATTGTAGTTAATGGAGTGTAGTTAAGTATAATACCATATGTTGTACCAGAAACAGAGAAAATCAATTATCTTGACAAAAAGGGTTAATGGAGGATGACTTTAGGAAGAAAGAAACTGAAGAGGACCACACCACCAACCTTCATCAGATTGTGTGTCTTACTCTCATATTCTCTGTAGAGCAAATGTCAATCAACTTGATCTTTCAAATATATTTAGTGAAAGCATAGCATTTTCCTCCCCAGACATCTCTTTGCCTTTTTGGGTTTAAATTGCCACATGATACAGAAACTACTAACTGACCTGTCAAGTTCCCTTGATAAACTCTGTAGTAGTCCATGTAGATTTTGAAGGACACCACAATGGGATTCAGGGTGCCTTTGCTCCATCATATCAGTTTCTCTGTTGTTCCCCTTCTTCAGAAGAGATGCTGTTGAGTTGAATTGATCTTCTCCTGAGAGAGTCAACTTACAAAGAAGAGGCATTCAAGGAATCTGTGGAATCTGTTGACACAGAGATTGTGAGTAACTACATGATTTATGGAGTAGGAGCCTTCTGAGAAGGTTCAACATGCTCCTTACTCCTGGGAGACAGGTAGGTGTCCATGCCCTTTGAGTGAGGACTGGATTCAGAGACTCATTTATAATTGATGGAGTGCAGTTAAGTGTAATAAGCTTAGGTTAAGGCCAATCATGAATTTGGATCTTGTGAATTAGTCTATCAGACTTTTCCTAGCTCAAATCAGCAAGAGGGCAAGCATTCTGCAGGGTACAAGACAGCTCTATTTTTCAATTTGATGAGCACTGAAAAAACTCAAGTACACTCATTCCTATATTTCTTATCACCATATATTTAATCATCTATACATGCACACATATGCAAACATACACACACACACACACATATGCACAAATGCATGCACTCTCTGAGATGGTTAACATAGAACATTTTCAGAATATATCTAGAATCCTGTATCACCACTATATATTCTAAGAGGAAGTGGGAAGAAGCAGAAATATACCCCCTCCATTTACACAAGGCAACATTAGGTATGTGATTTGTGAGACTCCAATAGAGAAGAGTAGAAAGTGATTTAAGCAGAATAGTAACAAAACAATGATGTATACTATGTTTTTTCTGTTAATAGCATTAGAAAAGTAAAAGTTTTCCTTAATAATGTGGATGTTTCAAAATGAAAAGTAAAAGCAATATCATTGTTACCCTCTGGCGACTAAAAAAAAACTTATTCAACACTCATGTTGTTTCATGGGAGAAAAGATGTCATACCTTCTTTATCCTGGACCTTCTATGACTCACAGGATTTGAAATTATGTAGGGGAAGCTAAATAAATCAACTTCTGGCCTCTTTTTGTTTTATCTAAAGTTGTTTCATATTCTGCAACTTCCCATTTCTAGATGTATTTTCATCAGTATGGGATCTGGCTTTAGGTTTCTCAATGAATAATTTAAAGAAGAATAAGAAGAATGTCACCATCTGGACCTTTTTATTTTTGGTGATACTGGGGATTGAACCCAGGGATGCTCCCACTGAGTGGAGGTGGTGCTCCACCTTTTTATTTTTTATTTTGAGTCTTGCTAACTTGCCCTTGAGCTTGCAGTCCTCCTGCTTCAGTCTCTCCATCTCTGCACCCAGAAAAATCAAAATCTTAGTCCTCCTCTGCCTGTCTTCTAACTTCCCATCTTCCTTCCTTCCTTCCCCCTTTTGAGTGTCCAGCCTAACTCCCTTCCTTCCTGTTTTCTCTTCCTCTCTGTCTTCTTTCTTTTCTTCCTTTTCAACTATCACCTTTTACTCTTTTAGTAGAATTGGAGTCTTATTCATTTTTTTTTATTTCTGGATATTTTTCACATTCAGAATGTTGCATATAGTGTATAAAATGTCATTAAGAGGCAATCCAATTCATATAACAAGGATAAAAGATTATTCCAGAGGCATGTTTCAGGATGGAAATTCTTGGGGTGGTTAGAATCTAAATGGACACGAAAAGCAAGGGCGTGTGCAACTATAAGTGATGCTCCAGAGTGGGGCTTGCAGGCACTTACTGAAAGTCAATATTACTGCCTGTTGTGGGTATTAAGAAGCTAGTTTAACCAAGTATATGGGTGAAAGCATAAAAGAACTGGTCTTAAGAGAAATCTAGTTAAAGGATTCAGAAATTCAAGAATGTTTGTGGGTCAAGAATATAAATCTAGTAGAGAGATTGAAAATACAAGGTCAACTGTACAACTGATAGAACATTATTATAGGCAGCAAGACATTGTGTGGTAATCTGAGGATTTTGCCATTTATAAAATGGATACTCTTCTTGTAAAAAGGATAAAGTGAATGAAGAAAATATAAAGAACCTTAAGGTAGGAGGTACACTAAGAAATCAAATGCCTGGTTGTAGTCATAATTGAGAATTGTTGGTGAGATCATTTGTTCATCTGTTAAAATTTATGCTCCTGGAGAGGTTGGGAACTTCAGGATGTTGAAGTTTTGGATCTGTTGCTATAGGGAAGGAGATACAGAATCAACAGTGAAGTTTGAATCACTGGCATTTCTAATGAAATTAGTAAGTTGAAAGACATTTTCCTCCGGGCATGAACTTTTACCCAGAAAAGAGTGAAGAAAACAGCAAGAAGTTTCCAGGGCTGGAATTTGGGAAAAGAAGTGTGAAACCTTCAGGAGGCATTATAGATACGCTGGCTAAGCCTTCCTAAACTGTTTTAATAAGAAATTGCAAATTGGGTTGAATGCAGAGTGAAATCAGATAGGTATGGTGGCTGCTGCAGCATGGGGGTAATGGAAGGCACGAGGTCCCAACAAAAGTGGAGATGAGGTCCTTTTGACTGATGGAGGAACATTTGATGCTCAGGTTGAAGCAGCAGTTAGAATCTAAGGACTTGAAGAAAAGCAATTTCCAAGGATGATGCAACTAGGCTGTGGACATGCCAACACTTGGGTGGATGGGTGGCTACGGAGGTCACAGGAGTTCAATGGCTGAAAGAAATATGAAGGCTGCAATGTGAATATGGTAGCAGGGAAAGGAGAGGATGAGATTGTGATGCAGGAATCAGCTGGTATGGAATAAGTGTTCACCATGGAATATAAGGAAGGGTAGGGGTGGAAATTACCTTTATTTCTATTGAAGTGGAGGCTGAGGAATTGTTAACCCTGCACAGTGTCCATTTTGATCAATTTAGACATTTGATATGCCTTATGAAAACATAGGATTATAAATTGAAGCATGATACCACCAGTCCAAAGTGGACTGGAGACTTGTGTTCATGTCTTGGAGTCTCAATTTCAGATAGATTCCACATGTTGCAACTCCAGACTAGAGAAACCAGAATAGCAGAGAGAACTCAAACTTCTATTGTTTTTGTGTGTGTGTGTGTGTGTGTACATATTTGTGTGTATATATATATATATATATATATATATATATATATATATAATTTAAAATAAAAAGTTCAAGTGGAATATACTTTTTCAAATTTTATTTTTCATGTAAAAGAGAAAATTGATTTCATAATTGTAATTCTGGAGGCTTAGAAATAAGATTAATAGATGGAAGCTATTGAGAAGCAAATTTTTAGTTAATGCAAGGAAAACACCAGTTAAGACTTTCTCCAAATGAAATTGCTTCCTCTTGAAGTAATGAATTCCATACCATGGATAATGTTTACACTAGACAAAGGAATTCTTCATACCATTGGGTTCACAGAAAAGCAGAGTTGGGATGGCCTAGAAGTTTGTTAGAAATGCAGATTGTCAGGACTTTTCAAATATCTGCATTTAAAAAATCCGTACCCTGACAACATCCTCAGGTGACTGCTGTACACATTAAAGCATTGAGCTTGAGGTCATTCCCCACTCTGATGACAACTGGGCTCACAAAGGATAACCTGTTCCTAGTCTGTGAATTTTGTTACATATTTTGATTTTAAAAGCATGTTTTTCTTCCTTGGTTTGTCTCTGTTTTTTAAAATTTCAAATGTCAAATGAAAAAGTCTATTGGAGTTTGACTCTTCATATTCGGTTTAATTTTATGAGATTATTTTCATATTACATCATCACAAAGTTCATCTACTTAATAAGAGCTCTTTTTGAAAATAACTTTGTGCCTCATGAGCTCTATGCCTAAAATATAGTTTTAACAATGCATTGAAAACAACAAAAACCATAACATCTGAAAACCTCTGTTAGCACTTGCCTTGTGTCACCACCTGTATTGATTGCTCCATGTGGAGTCTTGGAACCTTTTAGTCACTAGGAGTTTGCTTTGACTGTTCAATAGGAAGCTGCTTGTGATGAAGGTACTTAGAAGAATTGTTACTTTCTTGCTTTTTCTCTATTCTCCCCTTTTAAAAGCAAATTTGTATTCTTTTCTTTCTATTAGTCAGAGTTATCCAGCATTCTAGATTGTTACTTCTGAGACAACTCAAGCCTTGTTTTGCTTTAAGTGCTTGGTGAGCACAACAATGATTTGTTTTTCAACAGAGAAATAAATTGATAAACTATGGTAGCAATTATTCCTATGTATTTTTTTTTTGTTCAGAAAGCACATTCCTTGAGTTTTTTCTCCAAATGGAAAAAAATTTTAATTAGCATAAATATGATACAGTGTAACAGGGAAACATCATAGAAATGAATAGGGCTTTCAGCTACAAACCTCTCTCATGACCCGATATTGTTTGGTGTGTGCATAATAACTGAGCTGTATGAAAAAATCTCTGCTGTCAGCAATGGAACATCACAATTTACAACGTCTCCCTTCCAAAGGGAGTATATCACTACTTACAAAAGTAGCTGATTTATAGCAAATGGCAAGAAGCAAGAAATCTTGGTTTTTATGGTAAAAAAAAATGGCAGTTACTGTAAAGTTTTTCTTCTTTGAGTTAGGGAAAGATTTGCTATTTGTGATGACTAATATGCTTGGCAACCTAACTGAAGACTTACTAAGTCAAATAATCTTTTGTCAAACGGTAATTCCATTATAGACAAAAAACATATATAAAGTGTGTTTCTCCTTGCTTTGTAAATATTCTGATAACACTTTTATGTGTGAAGCCCAAATATGAGAGTGATGCCCATTTACTTTTGTGTTTGCTTAATCACCACTAATTATGTTCCCTTTATTACCTCTCACCCTCTTATCTGTTCCTTCCTTCTTGCTCCCCCAAATGCATCTCTAAGATTTTACTTGAATTCTGTTTTTGTTTTAATAAATCAATACTCTTTGAGAATGACAAAAAATATCATGCCAATCTCTCATGGCATGAAGGATATGTTTCGAATTTTTTTAAAAACCAAAAACCTAAATATGCTTTAAAATCTTTCTACTTTAGGCTAGGTATAGTGGTGCACGCCTATTATCCCAGCACCTGGTGAAGCTGAGAAAGAAGATCATGAGTTTAAAGCCAGCCTCAGTAATTTAGCAAGGCACTAAACAATTCATTGAAACCCTGTCTCTAAATAAAATACAAAATGGGGCTGGAGATGTGGCTCAGTGGTGGAATGCCCCTGAATTCAATCCCTGGTACCAAAAAAAAAAAAAAAAAAAAAAAAAGAAAAGAAAAAAGAAAAGAAAAAAGAAAAAACAACACCAATAACAAAGAAAACTTGCTACTTTAATTGGTATTCCTTTGGGTTCTTGTAAATTTAAGACATTTGTCTTTGTGTGTTTACACACTTCATTTTCTCTGGGTTGAAACATCTCCTTGTGATGTTTTCTTCTATAGTTTTTTGGATTTGCAACAATTTTCTCTTCTTTTGCTAATCTACTTTTCTAGTGTTAATTTCCCTTTCCTCCACCATTTTGCATTCTACTTTTTTGGGGGCTGCTGATGGGCATCTCACCTGCTGACTTGCTTTACCTCATTGTTTTTCATAGTATCACTGTGGTGAGGATCCTCTCTTGTACATTACACTTACCCATAGCCTATCCATCTGTTAAGACCTGTGTCCCATATGTTACCTCCCTGACTACTTTGGTGGTATTTCCTCTGAAGTATTTTTCATCTGCTCAGAGGCCTTCTCATTCTTGCTTTGACTGTGATGTCCTCAATGCATGAGGATTCATCTAATTATTTCTATACTTCCACTGCTGTGTGTTCATTTGTCCGTTTATCCAGAGCTTTTATTATGAAATCACCATTCAGTTCATTTTTGTATTGTATAAGTGCTGAGAACTTTGGGACAGTCACTTTCTAGTAGTGAAGCAAGACCTTTGCTTTATAAATCTCCATAAAGAGCAATGAAAGTTATGGTGGAAGATAAATGTGCAACCCAGCCTGGTGCTTCTGGTGGACCAAACAAATGACCAAGAACCATACTTAACTGCCTTGATGGGACCTGCCACTTCATCATTGTCGGTTATCAAGCCACAAAGGCCCATGTGGAAGGATAGTTTAGTAGTAATTTTCTCAATTAATAGCTGTACTTTTCCTTTGCAAGGGAAAGAAATGAGAAGACAGCAACTACCTCACAATACAACATTGGAAAAGTGAATCAAAGACCTCAGATTATACATTTGTATAATTATTCTATTTTAAATGGGTTTCTTCAGAATTCTAGAAATAAGCATGTGACCAAGATCAAAGTAAAGGGGAGTTTGATTTGGTTTTCTGATCAAAGTGATCCAGAGAAGCAGAAGAAAAGACAACAGGGATCTTTCAATCCATGATGGAATTGACCTCAGACAAGTTATGACATTAGTGCCTCCTTATGTCAGACAATGACAGTGATTGATCTAAAAATAGCTAAAATTAGAAAATGTGTGGTATGCTAACGTCATTTCTCCTTATCAATAGCTGCCATGATATTTTAACACTTGTGATCTTCTTCAAGTAGTAGGAACAAAATCATAAAAGCATTTTACCATTAGAATTCTGTGAATCCCACATCTTCTGTTTTCTTCTAAATTTCATCCCAACTCTAAAATATATAAAGTGAGATTAGCATTTATGAAGGTTTTATAAATTTGAAAATTAATTATTTTGTAAATTTTCCTCAAATTTCCAATGCAGCCCAAATTTTTCCCCCTAAATGCCTGGTCTTTCCTTTTCTGTAAAATAAAGCATCCTCTTTCACCTGTTTTACATATATATATTTTGTATAATATATATATATAGTATTATATTTTGTATAATATATATTGTATTAGGTATAGGAGAGGCAATAGAAAAGCAGCCCCTATACTGGGCCCTATTCAGTGGTAGCTTCTTGTTCCTTATGCTTAAGGAAGACTTTGAAGAATCCAGGTGTAGTTGCTTTGTATGTTGTGATGGGTAGAAGGGATGAAGTGAAATGTGAAGGCCACTCACACCCTCTATCTTGCCTCAGACTGTGTCCTGGAACCCTGGGTGGAGAAAGCGCCACTTTCATTCCTGCTTCCGGGTGTTGTTGACGGTCATGTTGTGTTAGAGAACCACAAGTAAGAAGACAGACATGCCCACCTTGTTGGCGAAGATGGCAAGCTGCACGTCTGTGATCATCCTGACCAGCTTGACTCGGCTCCGATGCTGCCTGCACACCAGCTGGAGGAGAGGTCTATATTTTAGAAGGTGGCTAGAATCTCATTTGACTTGTTTCCTTTACTTCCAGTATTCGCACATTCCTCACACAAGCTAAGAACAGATGTGTTAAATTTTGCTTGTGAGTGCTTGGATTCCTAGTAGCATTGCATAAAGTTCATAATATGACCAAGATATTAATTTGTCACAATTTCAGCGATATTCCTTATCTTAGCTTATGATATATATGTTGAATTCACTAACTTTATTTCTAGGCAAAGGATGTTTTCTGGTTACATATCTGCCCAAATGTGAACCCAGTACTTAACAAAGGAGCTGGATTGATTGGCATCCTCGTTATAGTAAAGCATACAGTTAGTACTGTGGGAATCCCTTTTGAGTTACTGAAATCAGAAAACTTAGAGTATTATGATAATGAAAAATTGAAACTAGGTAGAAGGTTATTAATTCATGGAGCAAAGTAAGACTCAAAGAACCTATAAAGTGATTGAAGAAATCTGGAAGAAAATAGGTAAGTCAATGAATGTCAACTTCAGCCAGAAATGTCTTGAGTAGGACCTGAACCAAAGGTAAAGCTGACATCCGGTTGTATATTTCCTATTAAGAAAATACTTTTCAGAGTGAGATCAAAGATGCAGATAGATATGTCTGGAAACCCACAGTTCCTGGAAAACCAAGAAAGCACAGAAACCATATTTCAACTTCACTGGTTCCAAACTTGGATTTTTTCTTTTCAACCCAGAGAGAATGACCTTGACATACACATACCAAAATTTCAATTTATAAGGAAGGTTATACACAGACATATTATCTTTTCCCATAGTAAAATGTAAATGAAATGCAAAATTATAACTGTAAAATTTGTTGAGTACAATGGCAAAAACAAAGAAAGAAAAGCACCGGACCTCATTTCTGACAGTAAATAAGTCTATTTTGTAAACATGATAATTTTAGATTATCATGAAAGCTATAAATGAAATAAATTGGAGTCATGTGAGAGAAATTTAACCACAAAAGTAGGTTTTCTATTTTATTTATTTATTGTTCTCCTCTAGAGTAAGCTGAAGAAGTGACATTTTAACTAAGACCTGAAAGATGAGGATGTTCATACCATACCAGAATGCAAAGGAAGAATGCCCAGGCAGGAGAAATAAGAAAACCCTTACCTATACAGGTGTTGGTGTCATATTGTAACTTTCAGGATTTGGGGAAGACATTTAACATATTGTTTTTTCTTGCTGTGCATTGACATTTCTGGCACTTCTAGGGGTAAATTTAAAACCAAATTCCATTTCTTTTCACTTCACTACCACCATCAACCTTTCTACTCCCCCTCTGCACACTAAACAAAACAGTATTAAAACATCGATTTGTCATTCATACAGAGGGAATTTACTGCCAAGACTGAACCTAGGATGGGTGCAGCAAGAGGCAAAAACCACTTACAGTGCTTGACAGTTTCTAAAACACAGATATCAACATTGACTTAAGACCTTTGAGCCAGAAGCAAGGAGTTCTGGTAGAGATGATTATGTGTTATCTTTGTGATTTATGTATGTGTCGACTCTAATGATGAGTGGTCTATGGCTTTCAAATCAGAGCTTCACTTTGGATTTATTTTTTAAAAAACAATATAAATAGAGTTTAAAGTTGCTTGGAAATAACCTTTAGAATGCAATTTAAAAATAGTAAGTAGAAAATAAATATAAGACACTGTCAACCAATTCTTCAATAGATGGAAAAATAAACATTTAGGTGATATTGCATTTTTAAAAACAAAATGATCTGCAAGTTGAAGAGTATGAATAGCTCTGAAATGAAGAAAAATAGCTAGAAACTTTCATTCAGAGCATTACTTGTGACTCTTTATATACTTTCAAGTAGTCTGATACTTGAAGACTTTTTTTGGAAAATAAGTGATGAAATATTTCAAAGGCTATATCAATGAATTACGAACATTCAGGATAGATGAAAATCTTGGAATCTCATACTGCTCTTTTGTGACCATCTAAAGAAAAGTCATGCCAGCAGTAAGATGCTTCTTCATTAGGAGTTCAGAACACTTTATCCCTGGAGTTTTTTCCTATTTATTTTCCTGTGTAGAAAATATGGCACTAAAATCCCTCCTCACCTCTGCATTTAAAGAAGGAATAAAGCTGCTTATCTTCTTTGCATGGTTGTGTGTTCAACCCAATTTAAAACCTATCACATTACCAAAACATTTGAAACATTAGAATTTTAGGAATAGCACACATTTGCTAAAACACTGGGTATATTCTAGGGCAAGTGGTCATTGATTAATTTTTGAAGAACATAAAATGCAAATCAACTTTTTGTAGAAACTTTTAGTGCTTGGAAAATCTACTGAAGACATTTTCCACTGAATCATTAAACAAAAGTATCTCATTGATCTCTAGATGAGCAGAATATATGACTTTAGAATTGAAACTGTCCAAATTATAGAAAGTGTCAAACAAAGAGATTAGGACTATCTGGAAGTTAAAAATTTAGGTAGAAATATTAATATTTTAGCTAAATAAAAAAAAGAAATAAATATTAAAATGATAATGTATGATATTCTTTATTAAATAAACTTTCCTACTTATCAATTTGCTTTCCATATTTTATAAGAACTTATTCATATGATTAAATTCAAGTGTGTTTTAGCAGAAATGGCTCAGAATTCAGTCCACAGATGTGGTTTACAATCTCATCTTGATTACTTAGCTAACTAATGCAGATTTTGAAATTTTTATGCAAACATGAGGTCTAGATGACTGCTATGTTCCCTTGGACTTTCAAAGCCAGTGATTCTGAAACTGATGCTGATAAACAAAAATTCTGGGAATTTGGGTGGAGTGGAGTTGGATAGCATTGCATTTGCATTTCTCTGCCTTGTGTCGGAGTGTTTCATTTTCATTACCATCTTTAGTGGTAAAACACAAATTAGTGTTGAACATAAATGTCATTAATAAATCATACATTTTAAACACTGGTGTAACCACTGAAAAACTAGCTAAAGGGCTTTGAAATTAGGGGAAGAAACATAGGTATATTTTTCAACAGTGATAAAAAAAATAAATAAAATCTAGTCTATCTAGAGACAAAAAAAAAAAAAAAATTCCAAAACAGATCATAGAAAAATTCTGGAAAGCACTGTTGGATGTAGAAAAACAGAGGTAAAAAGAAAGAATAGGCAGCTTAAGAATTTTAGTTAAGTACTTCAAGACAAAGGTACTATATGCCTTGGGCTACAGAGAAAGCTGCTAGGACACCTGCTAAATTTTACAACCAGTACCATCTGTGATTCAGAGGCTCCTGGAAGCAGGTTTACAATTTTTAGATAGATGATAGAGAATTCTGAGTTTTAAGGGGTTTTAGTTGCAAAATTTCACATTATCTTGTCATTTCTCACCCCTTTTACATGTAGCAGCTGTTTATTTCTTTTTTTAAAAAAAAAACATCAGAAATTCATTGGTTGCTCAAAACATTACATTGATCTTGACATATCATACATTTGATTCAAATGGGGTATGAATTCTTATTTTTCCACGTGTACAGACTGCAGGATCACATTGGTTATACAGCCACGTTTATCATACTGCCATACTAGTGTCTGTTGTATTCTGCTGCCCTTCCTATCCCCTTCCTATCCCCCCTCGCCTCCCCTCCCCTCCCTTCACCTCTCTCTACCCCATCTACCATAACTCATTTCTTTCTCTCTCTCTCTCTCTCTCTCTCTCTCTCTCTCTCTCTCTCTCTCTCTCTCTCTCTCTCTCTCTCTCTTTTCCCCTTTCTCCTCATATCCTCTTATATGTATTTTTGTATAACAATGAGGGTCAGGTCTTCTTCCATCTTCTGTGCAATTCCCCTTCTCTCTCCCATTCCCTTCCACCTCTCCTCCCTGTTTGATGGTAATCTTCTTCTCATGCTCTTCCTCCCTACTCTGTTTTGAGTCTCTTATATCAAAGAAGACATTTGGAATTTGTTTTTTAGGGATTGGCTGACTTCACTTAGCATAATCTGCTCTAATGCCATCCATTTCCCTGCAAATGCCATGATTTTGTTATTTTTTAGTGCTAATATTCCATTGTGTATATATGCCACATTATTTTTATACATTCATCTATGGAAGGGCATCTAGGTTGGTTCCACAGTCTAGCTATTGTGAATTGTGCAGCTGGTTATTTCTGAGAGGTTGAAGAGAGAGGATATGCCCAACCTTGCTTGAATGTGCAACCTACATGCCCTCTTTACATTCTGCAGAAATACACAGGAGGATTTTCACTGTTGTTATTGCGATGTAGCCAGGAAATGGTGGAGACAGGATTTGGACTTTGGCTCATTCCAGACCCCTTACTTTTAAGTACTTTGTGATTCCTACTTTGTTGTGTTTGTATTTTGTGGTTGCCATATATTAGTAAATAGAACCAGAGGTTGTCAACTTTGATCAAATTATGCAAAGCAGAGCTTCATTAGAGTGTCTCTTGGATGAACTGTTCAAAGAAACCATGTTTCCTCTGAGTTTCATATTTAAGTTCCAGAACCTGTAGAGGAGATTTTTTTTTTTCCCTAATGAATGGTCAGAAAAACTACTCTCTGTAGTGATAGTCTTCATTTTTTACCACAATGAGTAAATTTAGTTCTGTTAACATCCATAATTAACATTTGGATACAGAGTAGTATATCACAAAATATCTTAATAATCCTAGAAATTCTGACATCTGTGAATTAGGGGTTCTTTTAAAATGCATTGAACTTCTTCAACATCATTCAGTAGTATCTTTACATCTCTCACATTGACCAATTAAGCCCAAATTCTTTGATTGATTTTTTAGCATCAAACAATTCAACTCTTAAGAATAGATATTGAAATAATATTTTAGTTCTGCCTAGTAATAAATGTGTCACTATAACCTGTTTAAATTAACTCTTAACTCATGATCACTGCTTATCATTGCATTGTACAAACCAATACGCATCATTTGTCAACATTTAATTCTAGCCTTAGATCAAGTTTATAATGAAAAGACATTTGGTTAAAAAAATCTGATTTCAAACACTAAACCATGTAAATTATTTACTCAGGTATTACCAATAATTATTTTTATTGTAAAAACAAAAAAAAATATTTTAAAATATCAATATTTGTTAGATATTTTTAAATTTTAAAGTCCTTCCACATATATATTTTTTTTCATGAGTGTTTCAGAAATTCTGTTAGTGGCAGAAAAGATGCGATAATTTCAAAGTGCACCTGTGGGAAATGACAAGACAAGCATGCACATGGTAGGTGATAGTTTTTCTCAGATTATTATAAGTTATCAATAGGAAACATGGGTTTAAAGTCAGAATCTCTGCTTCTCCATCTTTTTTTTTCCCCAAATGAAGACAGATTTATTGTTAGCAGCCATCAATAATTGCACTAAGTGTGAATGGATTAAATATCCCACTAAAACCAGATTGGATTAAAAACAGTATTCTAGCTTCAGGAAACATACCTTAGATTCATGGACACAAACAGACTGAAAATGAGGATGTGGAGAAACTAGAATTGCCAGTTGATCTGTATGCAACCACTTGGGAAAACAGTTTGATATATTTTTTTAATATTTGTTTTTAATTAAATTATTTATTTATTCTAATTTGTTATAGACAATGGAAGAATGCAATTTATTTCATATTACACATATAGAGCACAATTTTCCAAGTGATTGATTGTACAGAGTATTTTCACACCATTCGTGTGTCTTCATACATGTACTTAGGGTAATGATGTCTAACTCATTCCACCATCAATCCTACCCCATTGCCCCCTCCCTTTCCCTCCCTCACCTTTGCCCTATCTAAAGTTCTTCCATTCCTCCCATGATCCCCTCCTCATTGCCATTATGAGTCATCTGCTCCTTCATCTTATGCTAACAACTGTTTTTGTGTTTTCAATACTTACGAGTTCCCTCAGAATTCTAAAAGGTTAAAAACATAGACCATACATTCAGTGCTCACCTCAAGAAAAAAAAAAAAAAAGATTGAAATCACTGTTGGTGTCAATATGCCCTTCTGCAATCGAATTTTTCATTCATCTTTTAATGGATATTTTGTTCTTTTAGCAATGCTGCAATAAAAAAAATTGTTTCTACATTTTGAATGCTTCTTCTCTCTCTTTCTGAATCTGTCTGTCTTTCCTTTTTCCTCTCTGGCCCATTTTGTTGTCCATAATGGTGCTTCCTTGCTGTAGCATTACTTGGCCAAAGGAGCTTTGAGATTCTTTTAAAAGGACACTAATTCTGTTCATGAGGGCTCCACCCCATGACCTCCTCCCCCAAAATACTTAACTTCTAATATTGTTGCTTTGGGGCTAGAAATTCAACATATGAATTTTGAGGAGACACAAACATTGAGGCTAACCCCCCATTGAAATGTGAAATGCTTTCTTGTCCACCCTAAAGTAAATGAAAAACTGTTTTTTCACAAAAACCCCCAAATGTACATTTCTCTAAATTCAATTATTCCCCTTTACCTAATAGATAACTTGGATGTAATTACGTGTGTATCAATTTCTTTGCTCATTATTCTTTCTTGTCTCCCAGTCTGTCTTCTGTGATCTTTTTAACTCAAAAATTTGAAGAGAACTATTCAGGTATTTTGTAGCATAATTACTAGTTTGGATTTTTTTGACAATTTAATCAGACCATAAAGAATACCACAAAAGTAATGCCATACTCTCCTCATGCATTTTATTGTTTCATGTTCTGTACTTATATTTTCAATTCATTCATTTTAATGAATTGAAAATTCATTAAATTTCTGCATCTGACGATTTCAACTTCTTAAGTCAATAATGGTCTAATTGCAGTGTTTGTAGTTTTTGTGGATGTTATTTATGGACACAGAGATTTTATTTGCATGGGAACTTACTTTAGATTGCCAGTTTTGCCAGACTTCATCTCTGAGAATCATTTGAGACTTGTTTTGAGGACTCATCTCTCCAATGAGGATTTCCATTAGTTTTTGAAAGATAAATCAGAATTTTTACAATTTCAGGCCTATTTAAGTTAATTGGTTGGTTTGGGGTATTCCAGATACTTCAGTTACCTTAAAATCAGATTTCAACCTTCTCTGAAGTCAGGTTTCTCTCACCAATTATTATAGTGGACATGTTTGTACCATTGGAACTGAGGCTGCAGTGAACAGGATTTTCATCTTCTCATTTTTCATATGTGAACATTTTTTTCTCATTTCTGATTTTGCTGATGATGTCACCCTTCCAACAGTTTTAGCTGTACTCAGAAGCATCAGTTCCAACCTGGCTTAGTGAAAGTCCATGTCCTAGCCGCCTATTTACACCTCACCACAGTTATCGCATCTCCAAATTTATCTTAGTTAATCTTACCAAGATCTTAGTCCTTCTTAGTTTAGATGAAAAAAAATGCTCAAAGAAGAGATAGAAGGCCATTTGGTGAATTTTACAAAAGTAAAAATTCACAGAGTTGGATATGCAGTTTATTTAAATGTTCATGTTATCATATTCTGTTGTCACATACATAGATGCATGTATAGAGACACACATAAGATGATTCACATTATAAATACATAATAAAATGACCAACCATAAAGTAACATTGAATTTTACCATGAATATACTCAAGTATTCACAATCTTCCTTTTAGCATTAACATTTTAATACATCTTTGTTGGTATATGTTCTTTCATTTATGTGTTTCTCCGTCCAACCTATTTTCATTCACTTAGATATGTTGCAATGTAGATAAAAAAGCATTATAATATTTCTTCCACATGCTCTGATATGCCGTTTTCATTTGTGGTTTTCCTCTGATGCAAGGTATACACATAATGAAAGCAAATCATGAGTATATTTGCTAATTTTGACAAATGTATGAAATGTGGAACCTTATGAATTTATATGTCATCCTTGTGTAGAGGCCATGCTAATTTTCTCTGTATCAATCAAATTTTAGTAATATGTTGTCTAGTCAATGTACCCATAGCCTTTCTCATTATGTAGTCTGGGGATTTAATCCAGGGCCTTGTTTATGCTCAGATACACTTTTTAGTTTCAATTTCTGTATTCTATTTGTTTCCAAATAGATTTGAGATTCTTACTTTAACATATGAAACATATGCAGTGTCTTAACAATAGATTTTTTAAAAAAGCTTTAGAAAGGCTCAGATGTGATGGTATGTATTGTGCGAAGTCAGGGAAAAGGCTAAAATGCATGTCACAATACTTGCACCTAAATAACTAGAAACATTACTATTCATAATTGACAGCAGAAAAATGAAAACCCTGGTAATGAGTTGGTGCTACAAAAATCAGACAACCTCCCCTCAGAAAATAAAACATAATATGCAACTTTGTTTTGGTCTTTTTTTGAAAACTACTTGTGAGTAAAAATATGTCTAAGTATGTTAATGGTAGCAATCCTGTATTCATTCTTCAAAATAAAAAGTTGCATTCCAAAGTGGAATAATTTATATATATATATATATATATATATATATATATATATATATATATATATTTTTTTTTTAAAGAGCATGGGATTTCCACAAAAGAGAACATTTTGTGCAGTAGTATCATTTGGCAGCATCATTAGAGAATGTTTGGATGAGCACCTTGGGTATGGATCGCTAGGCTTCTTCACTGTTTTGGTAACCCTGGGTCTGACATCTGGGAGTCATAATGCATTTTTATTTTTGTACCAGTTCTCATAGCCATATTTTTCTTCTGCTTCACAAAAATGACTGGACCTCAATCTTGGCTTCTGAGAAAATTTATCCTTGGTTTTGGCTAGGAAGCAAGACTTAGAAATTACCGTCTGTCTTTGGGTCACATTCCTCAGGGTAAATATTCCCTCAATCACCAACTGTAGAAAAGGGGCTAGGATTGCTCATCAAATCTCACATTTTAATTTGTGTCAGTGTAAATTACTGAAGACCTTCAGGATCATAGCTTTATATGGGGAGTTCATCACTAAACTGTAGAAGACTAGATTGCATTAATAATTATAGGTAAATTCTTACTTTTCTATTGTAACTATAAGTTACCATAAACATAGCAGCTTAAAATATAAAAATATTTTTGCTTCCCAGGTTCTGTAATCTAGAAATCTGGATTGGCTGGACTGGGTCCTGGGCTTGGGTTCTTCCTAGACCACAATCAGGTTGTTAGCAGGTCTGCATTCCTCACTGTGGGCCCTGGGGAAGAAATTACTTCCAACTTCAATCAAGTTCATGGCCAAATTCAGTTTCTGTGGTTGTAAGGCTGAGTCTTACTTCCTTGCTGGCTATCAGCTGAGGACCAGCTTTGCATCTAAAGGCTGAATATTTTATGCTAACTAGGTGAGACCTTTGATATTATGGTGCGATTTCCTTTCCTCTTTTAATCTCTCTGGTTTTCCCTTCCATTTTGGTATTGCCATGAAAATATTTCTGATATGCCTGGGCTACACTTTGATAAATTATGACTCTTGTGATTATTCTGTCATTTTTTTCTTTTACTTCCCTATCGTATACACAGTTGATTTGTATTCATGCATGCTGCTGACAAGCATTTTCACTACTCTTTGGCATTCTATTACAAATATACACTGAAAAATAGTTGCGTATTCTGTTGATAGTTACTTTATTTTGACATTTTCTTACTTTTCTCTACCACAACAAGACTATTGAGAAGTTCATATTTATTTCCACCCTCAATATGTAATATTGAGTTACGTATAGAAAAAGAATTATTGAATCAAATGCTTTTAGTTTGTACATTTTGGGAAGAAAACAGCAAGTTATTATTCATAATATTGTTATCAAATTATACTTTTTATCAATGTGTATGTGAGTTTCTATTGACATATCTGTAGCAAATTAAAACTGCTGATCTTTTTTTTTATTTTGTAAGTATTAGTGATAATACCCTATAAATTCTATGTTCAAACATATTTCAAATCTAAATGATCATCTCGGACCATTTACTTGGATGATATAATAGTAGAGACTGTGAACTAGTTTCAGCATTTTCTCTGTCAACTACCTGCCTGGTCAGTTCCTGATTAGTTCCTTCAGCAGACACATCAAACATAGAGTGAATAACAGATCCATTCAGTGTCTTTCCCAATTGCCTTGAAAGCTTTTCAAAGCATTTGAATTAAAATCTAAGGCCAATGTTTCTGTGGCCCAAAAGGATCAGCCCTTGCCTCCCTTTTAAACTTTACCTCTAGCCATTGAGATGTTCCTTCTGTTCCTTGGATGGGCGAAGCTCTCTGGCATAACAGGACCTTTGCACACAGGGTTCTCTCTTCTCCAGTACTCCTCCTCTTACTCTCTTTTGCTTGGTATCAGGGATCAATGCATCCTCCGGTTATCTTTTTGCTTCAGGTATCAGTGAACACTTCACCTCTTCTGGAAAGTTCTCTCTTTGGAGATAAAGATTCATTAGGTTCCACCTCCAAACACACCTTTGCTATCATTTTTTTACTTTATAAGATTAATAACAATTGGGGATTACTTTTTGTCTGACCACTTTTGTATATATATTTTTTACTCCTAACTTACAAGCTCCTTGATGGAAATGATTTTGTTTTCCTTTGCATCCCCAACACTAGGAAAAAATATTGTACTGTTTTTGAAAAAAATAAATGAATACAACATATGGAGTTTTACATGGTTATATCATTTATAACAGTTCTATACTTCAGTTGTTTGTATTTAAATATGCTACATTCAAATAGTAAAATAAATATGTTTGGAATTGTTCCATAACTGTTAGAATATACTGAAGTCCATATCCATTTGTTGTAAGTATGGGTATATCTATATGGATTTAATTACTTAAAAACTAAAAGTAAGTAAATAAAATATATAATTTATAATATATATTTACATTTTTAAATAAAATTAATTTGTTCTTTGTGTAAATAAATATATATTTAAATACACAATATTTAAATATGTGTATCATACTTATAATATATATTTAAATATGTATATATAATATTTATAATATATAAAAGTATATAATATTTATAATATATAAAAGTATATATATTTAAACAGGGATTTAAATGTCTACTTAAATATGCTCACACACAGATCAAATTTTCTAAAACGGAGTTTCATGGTTAATAAAATAATCAGACTTCAGTATACGTGTAATTGGATAAAATTTTTATGTATGGAAGAGTTTAAATTTATGCATTCTCCATACATACCACAACCTCAACTGCTAGAATTGTTTCTGGGGTCTTAATTTGACAGATATTATGTAGTGATCTTACATACATTATTTTAATTAATCCTTCCTCCAGTCTCTTGAGATAAATATTGTTGTTATCCCTCTTTTATACATAAGGCAAATTAGGAAGCTTAGTAACTTGCTTAAAGTCCTATGGCTACAATTGATAAGGCTGAGACTTGTAGCTGTCTTACTCCAGAGTCTATATTTTAAACATTGTGCTTTTCTATGATCTTCTTTAATTAGCAATGCAACATATCAAAACCAATTGAGAGATACCAGGCACTCAGTGCCTTTCAGGGCTTCTCCTATGCACTATCTAGATGGTTGTGTGTCTTAAAGTAAGAAATCAGAGAAAGAATGAAAGAAGATTACAAATTGCAGGCAGATTGAATTATGGCTTGGGTGGAACTGGGGAAAAAAAATCAATGCAACAAAACTTAGATCCTCAAACTTAGATAGCTTTGTAAATTGCAGTTATTTTGGAAAGAACAATTCATCCTGAATAAGTGCATACCTTTAACATCCTAATGAGAGCCTGGGGGAAATAATTAACATCTATTGTGATACTCCAAATAAACGAAAGTTATGCAATGTGCAATATATTTTAAGAGTTCTCCATGCTATCCCTTAAAGTCAAATGTATCTGTGAGTTGAAAGTGTAACTATCTGTAAATTAACTATAACTGAAGCAATTTCTAGAGAAATATGGGGGAGGGAAGTTGACTGGAAGCTAGAATAGATAGAAGAAAAACATTCTCCATTGTCTACTTTTACAACATTGCTTTCTATTCTAAAGGATAAGATAGATATTAGATTTTTTAAATACTTGCACTTTAATATATTACAGCATGCAAAACCAAACAAACAACATGCTGTTTCTTTAACTTTTGCTAATCAATTCTATAAGATCTAATTGCATGTTCCCATCATTGTCCAATTTAAATCTTCTCTTTTTTTCACAGACTGAACTAATAATTCACTCCTGGCAGGAGCACATGTTTACAACTTCTACACACTGTGCCTCCCTCTTACTGGCTGCTCATCTTCCTCTAATAAGGTTTATCTTGGCCATATTGGCTCTAAGAAGATGGGGTTCATATGGAGTTTCTCTTTGCTTTTGATCTGTTTTCTTGCAGATTTCTGCCTTGTTCTTAGTTCCTTCTTGCTATGAAAAAAAGGTCTTTTCTGCCAACTTGTGGTCAATAGAGCAGACATATGCAAATAATGGAGCATCCTCTTAAACTGCCAAGCTGGACTTAATGTCTATCTTGGATGTAGCTCTAGCCAAGATGCAAACCATAGGCATGTGTTCTGCCAAGTGAGCAAGCAGGGAGTCTCCCTCCAAGCAGGCCAGAAGCAGGGCTAGGTTTGTACCAACCCCAATGCTTTTAGCAAAATAGAGCAAAATTTACATTGAGTTTCCACAGTCTTCCAATATATATATGCTGGAATTCTTAGAAGTTGTAAAAAGCAGCTATCACAATGCATCAGACTCTCTACTGCCCTATATCCCTCCTCCCTCAGCCCAGAGCAGTTCTCCTAGGGTCTCTGTTTCACCAGGCCAGATTTTCAGACTTGAAGAGAATTCATTCAGATTCACTTACTCTTTTTCTTGTTTTAAAATTCATAGAGACTAATGTACATGCACATAAACTGAAAAGATCACGCTTGAAGTGCACATTTATTTTAATTTTGAAAAGGATGAATAGATTCATTTATAAAAATCCATTGGTAAGGTATTATTTGCATAATCTGTTTTAAAACCTGAAAACAACACAAAACCAAAAAAAAAAAATAAGCAAAATAGAAAGGAAAAAGAATGAAGGAAGGAAGAAAGGATGAAAGGAAGTAAGAGAGGGAAGGAGGGAGGAAGGGAGAAAAAGTCTCCTGAGATTCTCAATATTTTTCTGATTTTCCATTAAGTAATAGTTTAGACAGCTGCCAAAGACTATAGCCATTTTCTAATAAAAAACTATGCATCTGGACTTAATCACATTCACTCTCTATACCAGGTCAAACAAATTGAAAAATGGTTCCTGGATTTTAAGAAGGGAGGTAAATCCATCAGAAATCCATGGAATAGAAACATCACACTCTTTAGACTCAGATGTACGTGGGTTTGGTTACCACTTAATATGATCTTGGGGAAATTACCTTTCTGGTAATTTCTGAAGAAACCTTTCTGGTCTTTGTAAAACAGAGATTATAAAGTTTCTGCTTTAGGAAGCCCTTGCAAAACAAATCAGTTAGATCGCATCCATATGTACATAAGAAACAGCACACTATTTGTGCTCAAAAAATGTTTCTTCTCTATTCTCTCCTTGCTCCTCTAACTGTGGGCATATGTATTTTGGGCGGGGCATCTAAATGAACACTATTCCTTTCACCTTTCAGCTAAGTTCTCATCCCTTTCCTGATTTTCTTTTTCACTTAAAAATAGAGCCAAAACTTTCACTTGGTTTATATTTTGTATCAGACATTTTAACATTTCCCCCCCATATTTTTGCTGGTTCAGCTTTCTAGATATTCAACACTCAACCCTGAATACAGTGTTTTCCAGACCCAAGAAAATGTGTAACTTTGATAGTCCCAATGTGACTGCAGAGATGTGTAGGTAAGTGGACTTATTTTTATGATCGAAGGTCTGTAATAACTTGTTTTTGATTTATTTAATTTGCAGGTTGCTAATGACTGAGCTAAGTAATTTAGGAAAGACCAACTTTAATTGCGAGATTTAACTCTGCTAAGAGTTTCATAAACACATTTTAACAATTTTGTTGGAATTGTTATCATAATAAATGTTCATATTCCCAATAAATATGTAATTGGAAGTAGAATTTTCATTAAAACCCACCAAAATATGTTTTCTCTGTGATGTAGCCCTTTAGCACTCTTATAAAAAGTAGACTGAATGCTCCCTTTTTATATCACTAAAAGAATATTATCCATAATATCAGTTCACATGTAAAAATAAAATTTCCCTAAATGGAGCAATAATTAAATTATATGACTTAATTTTGTTTTTGGAATTGTTTTGAGTAACATAATTTTCAGACTGAAAAAAAGAGAGAATATGAAGAAAATTCAAGGGGAGAGGTGAGTTATTTGCACAAGTGATCAGAGTCCACAGGCTGGAAATAATTTTAGAGAAATTGTATTGTTCTTTACTACTTCCTGATTGATGTAACTAATGAGAACATATTTTATATGGCTATGTCTGGCTAAAACTACCTTTTCTCATGACTTCAAGTTTTATATTTTTTGCTACCTCTTATAAAATAAAGGTATTCATTCTTAACAATTTAATAGGATTACTGAACTTAGATATTTTGAATATTTAATTGTATCTTGTTCCATTTTAAGGGGATGGGAACATCTCAATTTTCTTTCTCATTTTATTTTACTTTTATTGATAATTAAAGAAAATGTCACATGATATAATTATATTTCACTAGAGGACATATCATATCCTAAAACCTCTCTCATGTACCTGAATGAATTATAAAAAATACCAACCAGACACAATCTGTAAAAGACAGTGAACCCAGCAATAAAGTTCCTAAAGTATTATAGTGCACTAAAAAATCAGGTTAAGACAGTTTTGAAACAAAACTGTCAATTCTTGTATTCTTATTTTATTTGTTTGGTCCGGGCCCAAATAATTATATACAAGGTGTTATATATCCCTCAAGTGACGTTACAATGAAAGCTATTTTAGGAATTTCTTTGTCTGCCACTGAGACCCTACAGTCCTTTATTGGAAAGCTTATATTCTTGCTACTAGAGCTACTAATAATAGCAAACTTGAAGATAATTTTTAAAATTTTCTTGTAAACTCTGTAAGAAGTTGCTTTTCATGCCCATCTGAAATATGGGGTATATTCCCCTTCTATACCAAGATTAGGATAAGTTTAATGGTATCCTGAAGAACTGATGCTAAGACAGTATGAACAGCTAGATTCCTGAAGTAAATGTCTTCTGGTCTTTTATGTTTCACCAACATGTACAAATGTAGAGACAAATGCAAAACATCTATAATAATAGAAATTGAAATATTCAACAAACCTCGGCATTGTTCCTTAAAATTAAAACCAGCAACAATCAAACCCCAGCATATTTTTGCATTAAGTTCCTGCCTAGGTCCTCAAGGGTGGTGGAAAAGTTTGTAACCTATATCTCACAATTTCTTGTTTAGTATTTCATCTATATTTAAATAACACAGGTATAGCAGGGATGTCTACTTTGGTTTGTCTCTTGTCTTTCTTCAGTCTATTTTCTGTATGTAAGTATATCTGATGGTGTAGCCCAGCTGTTAACAGCCTGCCTTTGGGTTCCCACTGCTCTCCAAATCAAAGGCAAACTCACTCAGTGGTCCATATATTTCTGCCCTACTTTTCTCCTTTCCAAACCAGTCTCCTTTGACTTACCCTGATGCCTGTGTTCTTGTCATACTGATTTTTACTCAATTCTAGCATTTACATCTCATGTATTTCCCACACTGTGGTCACACTGTCTGGAACGCTATCTCTTCTACCCATTCTCAACTTTCAAACATTGTCTTTCTCTTTTCTTTCAGCTCAACAGTTGATTTCACTTGCCTATATCTTCGAAGTTTCCTTATGCTCCCAGAATCTTCCTATGCAGAGTTGGTGGCCTCCCGCAGTGACGTAAACCACCCTGCTGCTTATGGTTTCTACAAAGTGAGTTTTAAGGACCTTACATAATCTAATTGCATCCTGGTATCCAATCACTGTGAGTTGAGACCTACCTCCTCGTGTTTCCTGTCACTAGGAGTCTCTATCTTGATGAAATATAATTGAACACAGGTGTTCTTCAGACACGTTCTCCTTTCAGGGTGTGTGGAGACATTTAATTTGTAGGAGAAATAGCTACACCATTTCTTTGTTTTGCTCTTTCATTTGGTTCTTACATTTTCTCCTGTAATATGCATGTAAAAAATTTTTTATGTAGGAAAAATCCTTGACAAATATTATGCTTATAATAAAAACATTATAATGTTATGACATCTAATGATTTTTTCCCATTGTGACTGACTACCTATTTCAAATGGCTACTGATTCATGAATTGTATTTATACATGGTTTTTGTGCTTCATTTCACATTCCTACTTTTTAAATGAATCTCAGCTCTGTTTTTTTTTTTTTTTTAGACAGACTGTGACAGACACTGTGTTAGAGTTTCCAAGTGAATTTCCAAACCTTGTTGCCTTTAACAATAAATCTTTCTAATCTAGCTGCTTTCTGGAAATAATATTTTCTTTGCCATAAAAAGTACATATATTCTTCTCTAAGCTCGGCAGACTCCATACCCATTGTTTCCTATTGTGCTGTGGATGCAACAAAAATGTAGTCAAAGGTAAGTAAGTGCTGGCCAAGTTGGCTAACCAGAACATAACTTCATTTATAAAATCGTATCTTTTGAGTTTTACCAGTTTTTCAAAGTGGTTTTTCGATTATTCATTTGTAGGCTGTATGAATATTCAATAAATGCCACTGAGTAGGATGTATGACTATTCAATAAATGGGACTAAGTGTCACCAGACACCTATTAATTAATCAAATAAACTGCTGAATGAGATAAATAAAACCAAATAGGTGACTCACAAAAACATAATGTTATAATACTGAGCTTAAATGAGGTATAATTAAAATAGTGCATTTGACTTACATAAAGTACAAAACAGGCAATACTAATCTATGCTGTAAGAACTCATGACAAAGTTTAATCATTGGAGAGAGGCAATGTATGAGGGGTATCTGGGGAAGAAGACACAGACACTATGTGGCTAATAATTCTCTGCTTCCCAGTCTCCATGCAGATTATAAGACTGTGTTGAGTTTATGAAAAATTTAGAAGCTAAATCCTTACAATGTGGGTGTATATTATAATTTCAAAAAAATTAAAGATATTTAATAAATGCAGGTGTGATATTTTATCTACCTGAAATATCCATGATGAAATAGGAATTAAGTTTAATGCTTAAAAGGAACTATATCCATTTATAACATATGACTCCTTTTATTAATAGTTGCAAAGTACAATGATTTCTTGTATAAAATAATTTATAGATTATATAATTAATTGATCCTCTTGACATTTGACAAATGTTATTGCTTTAGTGGCATAATCATTTTGGGGGGACAATAGCTAGGAAATTCATTAAGGACAGTTCTATATTCTGTATTTTCTTCATATATCTATAAGAATACTTTCACTCACAGGCTTGGCTTTTTGGTTCCGTGATGTCAGTAAATTATAGATAGGAGCATTCACTCCTTGGTTTCTGGGAGTGTGGGCTACTGATGACTTTTTGCTGAGTTTCCCTCAGCCTAAGTAATGTGCTTTGCCCAAAGACCTGTCCTTCTTGGGAGATGGGAAGATCTTGTCTAAAACTGTGCAGCAAAGTACAAAGTCTTATTTCTTTGGTCTGGTGAATGTCAGCCTCTGAAGGACCAACCCAACTTAATAACTCCCAAGATTGTTGTGAATATACCCCTATCCACTCTTTCCCCCTGCTTAATCCTTAATCCTATTTCCTTTGGTCCTTCAGGTGTAGTTCTTGACACCATCCCCAGTGAAATCCCTCCTTGCTAACTTTTGTCTCAGAAACTGTTTCCTGGAGACACAATGAAAGACAGTTAGTATCAGGAGATAAAAATCTAAAATGGGATTTGGGTGCCAGGTAACTTTCTTGCTAGTTGTCTCCTACCCTCTCATCACAGGTGGTATGTAGGACTTGGATAGACCCTCTCAGTTGTACTGATGCATTAGTTAAAATGCCATGACTGTGGAAAGGGATGGGATACTGATGGAAGCGGAAGTATTGGCAGAAATCGGTGGAAGAAAATACACTCATAGGTGCAACAGGCTGGGCTTTTGAGAAAGGCAGGTAAATTGTTTAAATATATTAAATATATATATATATATATATATATATATATATATATATATATAGAGAGAGAGAGAGAGAGAGAGAGAGAGAGACTATAGATATTTTGTGTGTGTGCTGAGGATTGAACCCAGGGCCTTGTACATGTGAGGTAACCACTCTACTGACTGAGGTATGTCCCGAGCAATACCATAGAATTTGATGGCCATTGCTGGAAGAAATATTTGCATAAGAGAATGACAACAGAAAGCTGTTGAATCTACAATTAAAAAATAAATATTAAAGCCAGAGGCCTTTAGAGAAGAGTATGAATTGAAGAAAAGATTGACTGACTGGTTAGTAAACTGGGAAGAGAAACCACTGGAAGACTGGGAACAAAAAATTTCAAGAAAGAGTCAATATAAACAGACTCATGGGAGAGGGAAACAATCACTAAATACTTTTGCATATTAACACCTACTAGAGAGTATCTTTTGAACTTCTAAACCCTCTTTTTCTATCATTTGCATTGTTTGAAAAATATCTCTTTTCCATCATTGAATGGGCATGCTGTAAAAATGTTTTAGTTTCTTCACCTGAAAATGCTTTTTTCCCCCTTTACTTCTGAAAGAGAGAATATATTGCTGAATACAGACCTCATGGTTGGTGGTTCTTTTACTTCAATACTTAAAATTATTAGGTACCTTTCTTTCCAGCCTTGATCATTTCAGATGAGAAAATCACTATCATTCTAATTGGCATTCACCTGTAAGAAATGTTGATTTCAAGATTATTTTGTCTTCAGTTAACATAAGTTTATTTATGTGTATTACCATGGAATTCTTAAGTTCCTCTTATTTGGGTAATCATCTTCTTGAATGTTAAATTTTACCAATTCAGGCAGTGTTCCACCATGATTTTTAAAATATGTTTGAGTGCTCCACCTCTGAACTTCTGGGATGTTGACAATATGAATGCTAGTTCTTGTAATTATACCGTAGCTCTCTAACATTTTGTTCATTTTCTTCCATTATGTTTTCACTCTATTGATTAGATTGAATTACCAGTGCCCTCCTTTACCATCTCTACTTCAATAATATTGAGCCCCTACAGTATGTATTTTTTTTGCTTATTATTTTTATTAGCTCCATATATTCCATTTAGTTCTTTTGTAAAACCTCTGTACTTTGCTGAGTTTTTATTTTTTATTTGTCTCAAGAAAGCTTACAATTATTTGTTGAAACTTTTTTATGAAAACAACATTAATATCCATGTTAGGTAATTTGACATTAGTTTCATCTCAATTGTGGTGTCTGTTTGCTGCTTTATTTATTTATTTTTATTATCAATAAATGAGCCAAGGACCTGAAGAGACACTTCTCAGAAGAGGATATACATTTAATCAACAAATATATGAAAAAATGTTCATGATCTCTAGCAATTAGAGAAATGGAAATCAAAACTACTCTAAGATATCATCTCATTCCAGTCAGAATGGCAGCTATTATGTGTTAGAGTCTGTAAACAAGTCAGGATGGTGCCTGGCAAAATGCCAGAGGGAGTGGTTTGTGAAGTAAGGCCAGCAAGCCATTAAGTGTGGAGATTCCTTATTGGTTGACTGATGTATTTAGTTTATGTTAATTAGATAAGCTGTGTGGAATGTATAAATACCGTTCCTGTTCTATAATAAATGGCTCCCTCTCCTGCTGTATCAACGTACACAAGTTGTTCGTCACCCCCAGGTTATTTTGCTGCAGCTGGACTTCGGCAGATGGTGGCCCGTATGGGGAGCCCCGGGACACTCGGGGGTAAGTGACGAAAAAAAGCTGCCCATCCATAGATAGGACAGGAGCAAATCTGCTCGTCCCTAGGCAGATAGAGCGAGGGGAAAAATGGCCATTTCGAGAAAATGGAGAAGATTGATACAGTATGTTTGTGTCTTGTTTTGTCTTGGTGTATTTTATTGTCTTTATGATGAAAATATGGAATGGGTGAGAAGTAAATTGATAAGGGAAAAAGGCACCCCAGTGGAACCAAAAGCAGTTAGGGCATGTGTTGATAAAAGTCCAGGAATTCTAGTCAGAAAGAAAAAGAAAGTTCAGAAGAAGAAGGATTATCAGGAAAAAAGTTGCAGCAAAAGGCTATTACTAAATACTTTTCGTTACCGGAGGGTGCATGAATCAGTGCAATGGCAGCTGCTAATTAAGATAAGGTGTGTGGAATGTATATATACCACTCCTTTCCTACAATAAACGGCTCCCTCTCCTGCTGTATCAATGTACACAAGTTGTTCGTCAACCCCCGGTTATTTTGCTGCAGCCGGACTGCCGCAATTATGAAGACAAACAACAATAAGTGAAGGTGAGGATGTGGGGGAAAAGGCACACTCATACATTTCTGGTGGGACTGCAAATTGGTGCAGCCAATATGGAAGGCAGTATGGAGAGTCCTTGGAAACCTGGGAATTGGACCATCATTTGACCCAGTTATTCCTTTTCTTGGTCCAAAGGACTTAAAAAGAGCATACTACAGGGACAAAGCCATATCAACGTTTATACAGCACATTTCACAATAGCTAAACTGGGAAACCAGCCTAGATGCCCTTCAGTAGATGAATCGATAAAAAAAAAATCTGGCATATACACACAATTGGAATTTTACTCAGCAATAAAAGAGAATAAAATCATTGGCATTTGCAGGTAAATGGATGGCATTGGAGAAGATAATGCTAAGTGAAGTTAGCCAATCTGAACAAAAACAAATGCTGAATGTTTTCCCTGATATAAGGAGGCTGATTCATAGTGGGATAGGGAGAGGGAGCACAGGAGGAATAGATGAATTCTAGATAGGGCAGAGGGGTAGGAGGGAAAGGGAGGGGGGCAGGGGATTACCAAGGATGGTGGAATGTGATGAACATCATTATCCAAAGCACATGTATAAAGACACAAATTGTTGTCAACATACTTTATATACAACCAGAGATATGAAAAATTGTGCTGTATATGTGTAATAAGAATTGTAATGCATTCTGCTGTCATTTATTTAAAAAAATTTTTAAAAGAAAAAAATGTTTTCTTCATTCAAGTTGTGAATTTCCTGGGTTTTGTTAAAATATTATGAGACTCTAAATACTATTTAATTTGTTGAAATGTAGTGCAAGAGAAGGGTGGGTTCAGGCTTCTTCTCAGCCTTGCTGGCACTATGCACCCAAACCAAAGGAGAGAGCTGACTTAAAGCTCCAGGTAGGTGGAGTCTAAGCTCCATATCTTAGTCCCACTAATATCAGGGAATGGAGATGCAGAAGTTCAGTTAGTATTACTTTTTGTTTCTTGGTGAGTTTTAAGCTCAAAGCTACTTTCTGAGTGTCACTGACATCAGAGGAGTCTACAAACCAACCTTGTCTCTGCCTGGCCTCTTCATTGATGTTAGGTTGATCTTGTTCATTTATACTCTGGGCCCTGGTGATGCCATAGATGTTGAGACAGAGTACACCCCTGCTTTGTATTATTTTGTTCAGTCTTTTGGCTACCAACTGAATGTAAATATTCAGCTCCCCAGAGGGCTCTGACAACCCAGGGATTGGGTGAGAGTGTGGGAAGAATGGTGCCTAGTGGTGAAAAGCTTGCCTCTATACTACCTTAAGTTTTATTGTTGCTGGGTGGAGGTGTTGACTCTTGCTTTGGGGTCTCAGTGACTATCCTGGTGGGTGAATTGGAGCATCCCTTTCTTCTATAAACAGAGGTTAAGATCAATGTCCTGTTTGGTTCTGTTACACTATTTCATCAGGTGAATCAGATTCCCTGGGTCCCTTTCCACCAATAGAGAGTTGGGGGATAAACCTTCCCTTTCCTGTTGACAGTAACCACCAGGGATGTTGAAATTCCACCTGGCACTAGTAACACTGAAATGGAAAATTAGTGTCTGCTTTTCCCTGTTGGCATCACTGAGTAGGAAAATTGGAGCCTGCTCCTCACCTCTGCAAGATGGCTGAGTGGGATGGAGTGTAATTCCACACTCAGTTCACAGAATTGTGAGGTGGGAGGGGGTATATGCTCTTGTTTTTGGTTGGGGTTTGGCTAGTATAGGACAGTAATTACCAGAATTGTTCTCTATTGTTTTGCCACCCTTTTCCTAATTCTTTTCATAAGGGGCAGGGAATAGGGGAGTAGGATCTCCTCCTACTATTCCTCTTCCTCCTCCTTCTTCTTCTTTCTTACTCTTTTTTTGTTTTGGTTGGTCAGTTTGTAGTTCAGGATTAGAGGCAGAACCCTGTCTGGGATATATATGGGAAGCAAAAAGACAAACCAGACACTTGGATGTGTTTGGGCTATTTCAACCTGGATAAAACTAAGGCTCGAAACCTGTAAAGGATTGTAAGAGTCTGACCTCTTGCCTCAAGAAGAGACAAATCTGAAGGGTTTTCCCAGGTCCAGAAATCTTGTTGAGACTGTTGTGACTACATCAAATTTTAATTCCTCTCTCTAATCCCATATCTTTGAAGACTTGAAAAGAATTATCCCCAGGAAAACTACCTGAACCAAATTTACATCTTAGTGTCTATTTTCCATACAGCCCAACCTAAAACATAAAACCTTCACCTTGTTATATCTCTGCAACAGTTATGTGACCTCCACTCACCAAATACAGTATCCATGGTCTTTCAGTCTCAACATCTGATATCTCATTACATTCTGCCCATTTTTACTTGCTTAGTCATTGTTTCTACTTACTTTATTATTTCTAATTAATTTTTCTATTTTGTTCACTGGCTTCTATCATAACCTTCTAGAAATACTTATATCTGCCATTCAAAAGCTTCTGAAGAATATTAATGATACAGGATATTCATTCTCATCCAATAAATGCTTGCTAGAATGAGCTTTCTTCAATTCAATCACCTTATAATGAGTAGAACTAAGAAATGTGATATCTTTTCTCATTTCCTTCAGTAGGATTCTAGATCTGGAAATTCTGGAAGGACAATGTTGATATGGAAAATTCTCCTTCCCTTCCCCTTTTATATTTTATGTATTATGAGTATTTATGTTTTATGAATTATGTATTGGCCACTCACTATTTGCATTTGCTCCCCCTGCCGCCCACATTTCTGCCTCCTCCATATGCTTTCCTTTCATTCAAATCTGGCACTGAGTTTGCTTTCTTTTTCTGATATCATCTAACCTTTATCCACATTGTATATTCATATTAGTGACCCCAGTAGTTGCAAATAATACAATGGACTTTCCAGTAAACTAGTTAAGATGCACTAGTGGAATTAACATTATATTTTCAAAGAATAATCAGATGCCCATATCATCACAAAAAATAAGAATTTATTTACAATTACAACATTGTTAAGTCTTGCAGTTTCTTCTACTAAGCTCTTTGAGGATGAGTTGTACACATGGCTCCAGTTGTTATGAGGAATATGCAAAAGGAAAAGATTGAGTCCTTGGTTATTGTGTACATAACCACCATAACCACCCCCACCCCAACATTAACCCTATTCTTTGTATCCTAGCCAAAATGGACAAGAAGTTTTTTTTTTTTATAGAGTTAGATATTTGATATTGCTTTTCACCACAATATCCTCTCTAATTTCTCTTAATCTCTTATTTTTTTTCCTCACGTTCTTTGACATGTTTTCTACTTCTTGTGACTTTGACTCACAGTTTTTCTCAAATTTTGTGTCTTGAGTGCACATATGGTTTCTTGATATTTTTTAATTCCTATATGCAGAATATTGGAGTCCCCAGCAAATTTCCAAGACAAATGAGACTGTCTGTATAATAACATTAGTAGTTAATGATATTAGAGCAATTTAACAAAATCTAAAATCCTCCAGGGTTCAAAGATGTAGAGTTAGATGAAAGAAGGAGTTGAACTTTGATATAATCACAACAAACTTTGTATCAATAAATATATCTAGGCCTTTATCTCCTTTGTACTGACCCTGCAATCACAAAGAAAGACTGCAATTTTGATAAATAAATGATTAAAATGTAAGTGAGTAACATTCTTGGCACGTGTCACAACAACTAAATAGCTACAAAACTCTCTTCCAACTTTAAGAAGCAACAGGAATGCTCTTTTAAGTGCCATGATCTCCCTCCCCATTCTTGTTCTCTTTAAAAATGTACTACCTATATCTTCAAGCAAAGAAAAGTACCCAGAGAGAAGAAAATATTAAAGTCAAGCTCTGGTAAATGCTGAAATTAACAGTCTATAATAGTGAAGCAAGATAATACCTCACAGTCCATTAGGAAAAATCAAGGTCAAGCTTTGTCTTAGAGACAGTTTGGCTTCAAGCTCTGGCTTCCATGAATCAAGCGATGTAGAGAAGAAGGAGCTGACTCTGCCAAGGGAGTTTGAGCAACATGAGAAACACATATATTCCTCATCCAGCAGTTGTAGGAAGCTATCAATTTTTTTTCTCAGTAGGTTTTAAAATGAGGAAACCAAGATTTTCAAATGAGTCATACCTAAGTACTTTCCCATGCATTTAAACTACAGATTTCAGTGGGAGCTCACAAAACTGAATTACATGTGAACTTCTGTCACTGGGTTAGGGGTTGATGAGGGTAAGATAAAAAGATAAGATTTAAGGATAATGTCTTTCAAATTGGATTTTGAAAATATTTTGTTGTTATTGTTGTAGTTTTAAGTAAAATTATTCATATCTTATTTCCATGAAAAAAATCAGATCAAGTTTTAAAAATTGTTAAAATTTATGATTCCTATAAAAGAACAGCTTGCAAACTGGGAAAACTCAAATGGAAAGCAGCAAGAGGAAGCTCAGACATTTGTTATTATAGGGAGCCCAAAAGCCCAAATGAGGAAATTGTTTAACCTTTTTAATGATTGACTGTTATGGCAGGGGTTTCAAGAAGGGAGGGATTTGGTTGAAAGGGATCATCTTATACCAACTGCTAGAAAGGAACTTACGCTTTATTTATGATTAGCAGAGGCAATTAAAAGATATCATCTACATTTAGCTTCTGTGGCCTGCTTTTTCTGCTCTGAAAGTTCTCAAGCCTGGTTGCTATCTCATTTTAACAATCTATGCTTTTTGCTCATCCTCTCAGAAAACTGAGAGTGTGACCAAAGAGTTTAGCATTACTCTGGTAACACCATTGATCTTGTTGCCATAGAGCTACCCATGTAGTTGTTCTGCTTCCTGAGAGACATGTGGTCATCAGAGACATGGAAGTCAGGAGGTTGAGATCTTCAGCTGCATAATCCTGAAGGATGACTTCTGATGCATAAGTGACTGCCAATAGACATTCACAATTCTTGAGAGGGTGGATACCACTAGAGAGATTAAAATAACTATGAGAATAGAAGCCATGGATAAAAAAAAAAAAATTGCCTGGATCTAAATTCCCAAGAGCATAGATTTATTTATTTATTTAATAAAACTATAGAAGAAATCTTACCTATCTGGCGAAATATTTGTATCCCATATTTCTGATCTTTTAGATTTTGGGTAACAATTTTGGTGAATTGATATAGAAATAGTTTTTATTTTCATTTTGTTGCACAATTAACGTATTAAAAACTCTCTTGTTTTGAGGTAATATTGAAGCATAATTGTTCAATTCAGGTTACATTGCATAAAGAGGAGTTGAGGTACTTTTCTAGGAGACATCATAGTGAATAGTTAGAGCAAATTATAAAGAGTTTTGGAGTCTACTGTGGTTTTTCTGAAGTTTATATGATATCATTCATTTTTTTTTCTTTTTTTATTGTTGGTAGTTCAAAACATTACATAGTTCTTAATACATCATATTTCACAGTTTGATTCAAGTGGGTTATGAACTCCCATTTTTACCCCGTATACAGATTGCTGTATCACATCAGTTACACTTCCATTCATTTACGTATTGCCATTCTAGTGTCTGATGTATTCTGCTGTCTATCCTATCCTCTACTATCTCCCCTCCCCTCCCCTCCCCTCCCCTATTCTCTCTCTACCCCCTCTACTGTAAATCATTTCTTCCACTTGTATTATTCTTCCCTTACCTCTCACTTCCTCTTGTATGTAATTTTGTATAACCCTGAGGATCACCTTCCATTTCCATTCAATTTCCCTTCTCTCTCCCTTTCCCTCCCACCTCTCATCCCTGTTTAATGTTAATCTTCTTCTCATGCTCTTCGTCCCTACTCTGTCCTTAGTTACTCCCCTTATATCAAAGAAGTCATTTGGCATTTGTTTTTTAAGGATTGGCTAGCTTCACTTAGCATAATCTGCTCTAATTACACCCATTTCCCTCCAAATTCTATGATTTTGTCATTTTTTAATGCAGAGTAATACTCCATTGTGTATAAATGCCACATTTTTTTTATCCATTCATCTATTGAAGGGCATCTATGTTGGTTCCACAATCTTGCTATCGTGAATTGTGCTGCTATGAACATCAATGTAGCAGTGTCCCTGTAGCATGCTCTTTTAGGTCTTTAGGGAATAGACCCAAAAGGCGAATAGCTGGGTCAAATGGTGGTTCCATTCGTAGCTTTCCAAGAAATCTTCATACTGCTTTCCAAATTGGCTGCACCAATTTGCAATCCCACCAACAGTGAACAAGTGTACCCTTTTCCCCACATCCTCGCCAGCACTTGTTGTTTGACTTCATAATAGCTGCCAATCTTACTGGAGTGAGATGGTATCTTAGGGTGGTTTTGATTTGCATTTCTCTGACTGCTAGAGATGGTGAGCATTTTTTCATGTACTTATTGATTGATTGTATGTCCTCCTCTGAGAAGTGTCTGTTCAGGTCCTTTGCCCATTTGTTGATTGGGTTATTTTTTATCTTATTGTGTAATTTTTCGAGTTCTTTGTATACTCTGGATATTAGGGCTGTATCTGAGGTGTGAGGAGTAAAGATTTGTTCCCAGGATGTAGGCTCCCTGTTTACCTCTCTTGTTGTTTCTTTTGCTGAGAAAAAACTTTTTAGTTTGAGTAAGTCCCATTTGTTGATTCTATTTGTTAACTCTTGCACTATGGGTGTCCTATTGAGGAATTTGGAGCCCAACCCCACAGTATGTAGATCATAGGCCACTTTTTCTTCTGTCTCTGATTTGATATCAAGCTCCTTGATCCATTTTGAGTTAACTTTTGTGCATGGCGAGAGAAAGGGATTCAGTTTCATTTTGATGCAAATGGATTTCCAGTTTTCCCAGCACCATTTGTTGAAGATGCTATCCTTCCTCCATTGCATGCTTTTAGCCCCTTTATCAAATATACAATAGTGGTAGTTTTGTGGATTGGTTACTGAGTCCTCTATTCTGTACCATTGGTCCACCCGCCTGTTTTGGTACCAGTACCATGCTGTTTTTGTTACTATTGCTCTGTAGTATAGTTTGAAGTCTGGTATCGCTATACCACCTGATTCACACTTCCTGCTTAGCATTGTTTTTGCTATTCTGGGTCTTTTATTTTTCCATATGAATTTCATGATTGTTTTATCTATTTCTACAAGAAATACCCTTGGGATTTTGATTGGCATTGCATTGAACTTATAGAGAACTTTTGGTAATATCGCCATTTTGATGATGTTAGTTCTGCCTATCCATGAACAGGGTATATTTTTCCATCTTCGCCATTTTGATGATGTTAGTTCTGCCTATCCATGAACAGGGTATATTTTTCCATCTTCTAAGATCTTCTTCTATATCTCTCTTTAGGGTTCTGTAGTTTTCATTGTATAAGTCTTTCACCTCTTTTGTTAGGTTGATTCCCAAGTATTTTATTTTTTTTGAGGATATTGTGAATGGAGTGGTTTTCCTCATTTCCATTTCAGAGGATTTGTCACTGATATACAGGAATGCCTTTGATTTATGCATGTTGATTTTATATCCGGCCACTTTGCTGAATTCATTTATTAGCTCTAATAGTTTCTTTATAGACCCTTTTGGGTCTGCTAGGTATAGAAACATGTCATCTGCAAATAGTGATAATTTAAGTTCTTCTTTTCCTATTTTTATGCCTTTAATTTCTTTCATCTGTCTAATTGCTCTGGCCAGTGTTTCAAGGACTATGTTGAACAAAAGTGGTGAGAGAGGGCATCCCTGTCTTGTTCCAGATTTTAGAGGGAATTCCTTCAATTTTTCTCCATTCAGAATGATGCTGGCCTGTGGCTTATCATAGATTGCTTTTACAATGTTGAGGTATGATCCTGTTATCCCTAATTTTTCTAGAGTTTTGAACATAAAGGGATGCTGTACTTTGTTGAATGCTTTTTCTGCATCTATCAAGATGATCATATGGTTCTTATTTTTAAGTCTATTGATGTGGTGAATAACATTTATTGATTTCCGTATATTGAACCAGCCTTGCATCCCAGGGATGAATCCTACTTGATCATGGTGTACAATTTTTTTGATATGTTTTTGTATCCAATTCGCCAGAATTTTATTGAGGATTTTTGCATCTAGGTTCATTAGAGATATTGGTCTGTAGTTTTCTTTCTTTGAAGTGTCTTTGTCTGGTTTAGGCATCAGGGTGATGTTGGCCTCATAGAATGAATTTGGAAGTTTTCCCTCTTTTTCTATTTCCTGAAATAGCTTGAAAAGTATTGGTGTTAGTTCCTTTTTAAAGGTTTTGTAAAACTCTGCTGTATGCCCATCCGGTCCTGGGCTTTTCTTAGTTGGTAGTCTTTTGATGGTTTCTTCTATTTCCTCAATTGTTATTGGTCTGTTTAGGTTTTCTATATCCTCCTGACTCAATCTGGACAGATCATATGACTTAAGAAATTTATCGATGCCTTCACTATCTTCTATTTTATTGGAGTATAAGGATTCAAAAGAATTTCTGATTCTCTTCTGTATTTCTGAAGTGTCTGTTTTGATATTGCCTTTTTCATCCCGTATGCTAGTAATTTGAGTTCTCTCTCTTCTTCTCTTCTTTAGCATGGCTAAGGGTCTGTCGATTTTATTTATTTTTTCAAAGAACCAAATTTTAGTTTTGTCAATTTTTTCAATTGTTTCTTTTGTTTCGATTTCATTAATTTCAGCTCTGATTTTAATTATTTCTTGCCTTCTACTTCTTTTGCTGTTGTTTTGTTCTTCTTTTTCTAGGATTTTGAGATGAAGTATGAGATCATTTATTTGTTGTTTTTTTTTCTCTTTTTAAGGAATGAACTCCAAGCAATGAATTTTCCTCTTAGAACTGTTTTCAATGTGTCCCATAGATTCCGATATGTTGTGTCTGTGTTTTCATTTAACTCTAAGAATTTTTTAATTTCCTCCTTGATGTCTTCTAAAACCCATTGATCATTCAGTAACCTATTGTTCATTCTCCAAGTGATGCATGATTTTTCCTTCCTTCTTTTATCGTTGATTTTCAGTTTCATTCCATTATGATCAGATAAGATGCATGGTATTATCTCTACTCCTTTATATTGTCTAAGAGTTTCCCTGTGACATAATATATGATCTATTTTTGAGAAGGATCCATGTGCTGCTGAGAAAAAAGTGTAACTGCTTGATGTTGGGTGGTATATTCTATATATGTCAATTAAGTCTAGGTTATTAATTATGTTATTGAGTTCTATAGTTTCCTTATTTAACTTTTGTTTGGAAGATCTGTCCAGTGGTGAGAGAGGTGTGTTGATGTCTCCCATGATTATTGTATGGTGGTCTATTAGACTCTTGAACTTGAGAAGAGTTTGCTTGATGAACATAGCTGCACCATTGTTTGGGGCATATATATTTATAATTGTTATGTCTTGTTGGTGTATGGTTTCCTTGAGCAATATGTACTGTCCCTCTTTATCCCTTTTGATTAACTTTGGCTTGAAATCTATTTTATTTGATAAGAGTATGGACACTCCTGCTTGTTTCCGAAGTCCATATGAGTGATATGATTTTTCCCAACCTTTCACCTTCAGTCTATGTATATCTTTTCCTATCAAATGCGTCTCTTGTAGGCAGCATATTGTTGGGTCTTATTTTGTGATCCATTCAACTAGCCTGTGTCTCTTAATTGGTGGGTTTAAGCCATTAACATTTAGGGTTATTATTGAGATATGATTTGTTCTTCCAGCCATATTTGTTTATTAATGTTACTAAACCTGATTTGTTTTCCTCTTTGATTATTTTCCCCCCATACTGTCCTACCTCCCACTGTTGGTTTTCATTGTTATTTTCCATTTCCTCTTCCTGTAATGTTTTGCTAAGGATTTTTTGAAGAGATGGTTTTCTAGCTGCAAATTCTTTTAACTTTTGTTTATCGTGGAAGGTTTTAATTTCATCTTCCATCCTGAAGCTTAATTTCGCCGGATACACAATTCTTGGTTGGAACCCATTTTCTTTCAGTGTTTGAAATATATTATTCCAGGATCTTCTAGCTTTCAGATTCTGTGTTGAAAGATCAGCTGTTATCCTGATTGGTTTACCCCTAAATGTAATCTGCTTCCTTTCTCTTGTAGCTTTTAAAATTCTCTCCTTATTCTGTATGTTGGACATCTTCATTATAATGTGTCTATGTGTGGATCTCTTATGATTTTGCACATTCAGTGTCCTGTAGGCTTCTAGGATTTGGGATTCTGTCTCATTCTTCAAGTCTGGGAAGTTTTCTCGTATTATTTCATTGAATAGATTGTTTATTCCTTTGGTTTGGAGCTCTATGCCTTCCTGTATCCCAATGACTCTTTAAGTTTGGTCTCTTTATGTTATCCCATATTTCTTGGATGTTCTGCTCATGGTTTCTTAGCAGTCTTGCTGAGCTGTCTATGTTCTTTTCAAGTTGAAATACTTTGTCTTCATTGTCTGATGTTCTATCTTCTAAGTGATCTACTCTGCTGGTAGTATTCTCAATTGAGTTTTTAAGTCGGTTTATTGCTTCCTGCATTTCTAGGATTTCTATTTGTTTGTTTTTTATTACCTCTATCTCCCTGTGAAATTGATCTTTTACTTCCTGGATTTGTTTGTCAATGTGATCTTTCATTGTCTGATTTTGCTGTCTCATGTCTTCCTTGAGACTCCAGATCATCTGAAGCATATATATCCTGAACTCTTTATCTGACATTTCATCTGTTGCAGCTATTACCTCTTCTAAAGTTGAGTTGACCTGCATTGCTTGTGGTCCTTTGTTTCCTTGTCTTTTCATACTGCTCGCGTTTCTTTCTGCTTGGTGAAACTGTTGTGTTTTTGAGATTTTCCCCCTATTTACTTATATTGCTCTTGTATAGTTGAAAAATCTCCCTTGCAGGGTGGGTAGTGGCCGTGCTCCTCCTCTAATTGGGGTGATCTGTCTACCACGCTGGCGTGCCTCTAGGCCTGCTCTGCTGGTAGGTCGCAGGTCTGCCCACCCTGAGGGCGAGGGTGGCGGCTCTGCTCTGCCCCCACTCCAATTGTGGTGATGTGACTACCACGCCCTCGGGTCATTGGGCCTGATCTGGATGCGGGCGGCGGCTCTGCTCAGCCCCTACTCCAATTGGTGTGACTTGTCTACCATGCTGGCAGGCCTCTAGGCCTGTTCTGCTGGTGGGTTGCAGGTCTGCCTACCTTGCGGGCCGCTCTGAGCTCGGTGCATGCTCTGCTAGGAGCCAGCTCCAAGGAGCGGTCTCCGCGGGTTCCCCAGCCCTGGGCCAAAGCAGCTCCGGGAGCCAGAACCCGACAGCTCCAAGCTCTCCGAGCTCGGTGCACGCTCTGCTGGGAGCAGGCTCAAAGAAGCAGTCTCCGCGGGTTCCCCAGCCCTGGGCCAAAACAGTTACGGAGTCAGAACCCAGCCGCTTCGAGCTTGGTGCACGCTCCACTAGGAGCTGGCTCCAAGACGCAGTCTCCGCGGGTTCCCCAGCCCTGGGCCAAAGCAGCTCCGGGAACCAGAACACAGCAGCTCAGAGCTTGGTGCAGGCTTTGCTAGGAGCGAGCCCCAAGATGTAGTCTCCGCGGGTTCTCTGAGGGTTCTCTAGCCCTGAGCCTGAGCGATCTGTCTGAGAGACGCAGGCAAATACCAGCCTGAAATCACCTGTTCCGTAGCTGAATGAGCTGAGATCAGTAGAAAACAGGGATGATTATGTCAGCTCTCCAAGATGGCGGCCGCTGGCCTCCTCTGTGGTCCAACCGGTGTGGAGAACCGAACTGGACCGCTTCCCTCCTCCTTCTCAAACCCAGAACTCAGCACTGAGCACAGCCATTGCACTGCTTGCAGGAGCCCCCAGAATCCGCATCGCTGCACCCCCGTACCGGCACCTCGCAGCTTCCCAGCGCGCGCTGCAGACTCCAGCCGCTGGGCGATCCGCTGATCAAGCAATGCGACCCTCCGTGTAGAGAAATCGCCCGCGTCCGAGCCCCCGCAGCCGAACTTCGAGCGATGAAAATCCCTCCACTAGATTCTGGAGCACCTCAATTTCGCTGGAAATTCCCAACAAGACCGCCTTCAGCTGTTTCACCTCGTCATTCTCCCGCACAGTGACGCGGCACACGGGGGTGATGCACTCCCTTCGCTGCCATCTTCTCTATCATCATTCATTTTTGGATCACACAACTTGGGAAAGGGCAGTTCGGTTTTTAGTCAAATCAGAAGAATAAAGGATCCAATACAGTTTATCGGTAAATAAAAAGACCTTAAAGACAATGAAAAATAGTGAGAAGATAGTTGCCTATGAGGAAGAAGCCCTGACCAGGTACTGAATCTTCTAGCACTTTACCTTGGACATCCAGTCTCCAGAACTGTGAGAAATAAATTACTCTTTGTTTTTAAATGCCCAGTCTATGATATTTTTTTACCAAAGCCTGAACTGAATAAGAAAAATACTAAATGGATTCTATAAAGCATAATAAGCTGATATGGACACAGGAAAGACAGAAAGCCTTACTGAGGTAAGTGATAGAAAACAATGGCCCTTCACAATATCTGATTGTCCTTTCTTTCATGGGAATATGGGAAACTACACCTGTCACTAGGCCCATATGATTAGTCATGACCAATGAAAAGTGAAAGAAAATGGCAATTCTCTTCTGCAATGCAGCAATGGAAATTCAAGGTGCATTTCTCCTGTTTCTCGCTGTACAAGGTACTGAAAGTGGAGACCCTAGTGAAGGAAGCAGTGTCAAAAGGAGAGACCACCTACTATACTAAGCCAGTACCTGGAGGACAGAGTTAACCACACCTGAGGCTGACTTTACAGCCTTCAGAAATAAATTGTGTTCAGCCACTGAGGCTATGAGTTTGTTGCATAGACTGATTTGTCCTAATTAATATGGGAAATGATTAACAAACACACACTATAAGTTTTGATACTATTTGTGAAGTATCAACTTGCTAACAGCATAACATAGTGGGGAAAAACCTAAGTTCAAACTCTGAAGTAGGCAACATAATGTAATGGGAAATCAGATTATGTCACCATAACCATATTTATATAGATAGGATTGGAAATGGTCAAATTCTGTCCACTGACTGCCTAGGCAGAAATCCTGCCAAATGGAAGCTGGATATGGGATCATATTGGCCTCATTCAAGAATTGTTTAGTAGGAAGTTGCAAGTAGTAGATCTTTTCAGGCCAACATGAAAGCTTGTTCTGGGAGGTGAACAGGGAGGATACCTGCACTCTCACAATTAGTGGCAGAGGGAGCAATAAATGTCTCTCTTATTCTGATGATGTTGTCATTTTGTAGATGGTTTCTAAAACAGTGATTACAAATGAACTAAGCTCAATAGACAAACCAGACAGATACAAACAGTAGAGGAGGCTTCTATTCAGCAATTGATTGCCTATTGAGATATGTATATTGACTCTTCTTACAGCCTATATCCTCTTGATTATTACACCATGCTCCATGTCACCAGTGCATAGTATTATAGGGAAAAAAAATACTTATTTCTGTAACTATGGCAGACTTTTGGAAGCATGTAATAAGAGGAAATAATTATTAATGGGTTCATGGGTGAGATTGGGTGGGTAGGAAGAATAACTTCTACAGTTCTATAGCACAGGTTGACAAAAACTAACTATATTTCCATACAGGGAATAGAAAAGATTTTGTATGTCCCTAACACAGAGAAATTATAAATGCTTGACATCATGGATATGCCAGTTACTCTGATCTGATGATTATACATAATAATCACATTTTACAATGTCATCTTGTATCCTATTAATATGTATAACTATTTATGAGTTGATTGAAATATTGGGTAATTTTATTGATGCTATTGAAAACACTGGGATTTTTGTTTGATTCAGCACTTAACTTCTTTCTTTATTTTTATCCCATTCTTCCATGAACACATTTATTTAATTTGTAAAAAAATTTCCCTCACTGCAGGTCTTCCATAGTAGTCACCAAATAATTCTCAACTTCTGGGAAGAAGATTGGTTTTCAAATCCTTTGCTTGTGGATGCCTATCTAATGATTAAACCATGTTTTGCCCAGCCCTAAGATGCTCTAACTGGGTGGATAAAGCATGATATATGTTGTCTTTATTCCCAGTAGAAAGAATTGCACACTGTGAATAAATGAAAGATAATTTGAAATGAAATTTATTTTTAAAATCTCTCAGACTCTATATTTAAATGTCACTTAAGTAATAAACTGATTAATTTTTATCAACTATGGCACATTTTCTATGTTGTTATTATCTTTTTATTATCTGTTTATTATCTTTTTGGTGTTCATAGTTCACCATCAATGGTTAATTCTGGAATCATGCATAGTAATTGTTTTTCCTAATTTGCTTAAGTTCAAGCTATAAAACCTAGATTAATATTTCATCTTTAAAATTACATATAATACTTGTCTTTGTCTTACATTCATAGCCAAGAATACTCTTCATAAGAGCAGCAAAGAAAGATGAACTCATGCAGAGGGGAATTGTCTAGTCTTAGGACTGGCATGTCTGTGTAATTGGCAACAGACGGATACGACATGCTGTTATGTTTTGCAATGTTGTCACAATTCAAAACAGGACATAAGGCAACAGCCCCTACAGTCTGTATGAAATATGCTTTTTTCAGCCAATCTTGATTCTGATTGATTATGTAGAGTTCTTAGAGAGTGACAGCCCAAGTATAAACTCTCAAATTGCCACTCCCATAAAGCTTCACCTTCAACCCCAAACATAGATTGCAATAGCTCAGCAGCAGACAGAAAGATCCAGGCTCAGGCTGTGATGTGCCAATAAATTGAATATATGAAACAAGATGCCATGACTTACAGCACTTATAGATAAATTCTGTATTGTAAATGTACATACAGTGACCAGTCTCAAACTATCAAATAACTTGAAAATTATTGATATTTATGAATCAACACTTATAAAACCAAATGGGAAGGTTAACAGCATACCACTTCCCTGAGCAGGGATCTTAAGAGACGAACCAGGATGTTGTCTGCAATACAAGCTTTTTCTGATCCCACCTTGGGAAGTCCTTAGAGGTCATCTACCATCTAAACCTTGACCACCTCCTCTTTGTCTATTTTTATGATTATATTTGGGGAAAAAGAACTGTATAAGATTTTCTTTGGGTGGAAGTATGTATAGATTCTAACTGATAGACCCACTTTCCTCCTGAAACATGGTAGAATCAAAAGTATAAAGCTACCAAAACTTGGAGACCTCTTACTACATTCTGCCTTTGGAATTATTAACAGATCCCATAACTAAGACTGGATGAAGTTTAGAATCTGGGAAAGAATTTGATGTTACTCTAGGGGCACTTAACAACTACCCTATTTAGTCTCTGGATTAGTGAGCAATAGAAAAGTTTATTTCCATTCCCAAAGGGAGACCTGGATTGTAAAATACTTTGCAAACTACAAAGTGGAGGAGCACCATCAATTTTTATTGTGTTTTTCCCTCTAATAATGATTGTCTCTCTGATTCCTCCTGTGCTCTTGTCCTTATTTTATTATTTTCTTTGCTAACATCAAGCACCCATCAGAGGTTGTTGAAATCCCAACTGGTGCATTTCAGTTTCATTTACTTCCACAGATTGCATATTTGGAGATAATATCTTGAATCATTCATGTCCCTAGTTTACAGCTTTTAAATGGGAATTATAATAGCTATTGTTCACATGAGCTGAGAATTATAAAATAGTTGGACTTATTTAAGCTCCATGCTAAAATCACTGCCTTTGTGCTTAATTAAATTCAGTTGTTTTCCAACTTTCTAGCCAACTATACTAAAACTGAGGTTAAAATCTGCTTTATTTGTATTTGATGCCAAGAGAACAAGAGATCAACATAGTTACATTTAAAGGGAATTATATGTATCATACATGTGATTTTGCAAAATGTCCCAAATGTGCACATTCCTCAAGAGGAGAGAAAAGAGGATCTGCAGTAATGACTTTTGCTGCAAGAAGAACATAAACAAGTTGAAATCCTTTCATGATAACAAAAGTCTCACCAAGAAGGGTTGGACTTGGTCCATGCTTTAGGAATTTGCAGATATAAGGGGTTAGTTATCTTCTACTCTGCCTCTGTAGGGTATAGTTTGAAAATATTTTCTGTCAGAGAGACAAAAAGAAAAAAATTGGAATGCATAGATTTTTTTCCCTAATACAGAGATCCCTGGAAACTCTTTGCTTTTTCTCTTTACATTTCGGACTTTAATTCAATGCTTGCAATATGACCAAGACCTTGATTTTTAATTCAGCAGTCCTCCACAACCACCATCTTTGCTTGAATTCTGCAAGTGTTTTATTCCCTTGGCATGAAACTTACTATTAAGACATATTGTGAGGATTCTGCATGCCCAGATTCATAACACTAAACAGTTTGATGTAACATAGCTGATAGGCTACTCTTTTCTCTTTTTTTTTCTCCTAAAATGTCATCAAGTTTTAGGCAGAGAAGCATATGAGGTAATACAATGCATATGCCAATAGGATATTAATTTCTAAAAAATGCATCCCGACCATTTGAGTGTTACAAGAAGGCTTTCTCAGTTAACTCCCCAAAGGGTGTAACAAAAACTAAATGTGTCTGTAAAAAGTAGTTTATAAAACATGTATTACATTATGTTTGGGTGAATGTGGTTTTAGGAGTGTTTCTGAGCACACCATGTGGATCCAGCTCAATCTCTGTATTTGTCATGAAAGTTCACTCCTCAAAAGAAAACATTTCAAACACTCAGAGTTATATCATTTAGGTAGACAGATCATTGGGCTTTTAAGGTCTTTATGTCAACAGAGAAAATATCAGCCCCATTCCTTAGCTCTAACCGACACTGTTTCTCGATGTTCTTATTAATTTGTGCTATAAAGACACAGGGGCAGAAGCAGTTGGAAAATGTTCACATTAATAGACAAAGCAATTTGACAACAATTATGTGCCTGGTATCTTCTTAGCTCTGCTCAATAGTGCACACTTATTTGAGACTTATAATGGTGAAACTTGCAGGTGTTATCAAGTGAGGAAAAAAATATATGGGGTGGTAATGGTGAGGGTGGGGATGAGTAGGAAGGGAACTTCTATTACTACTTCTCTCTGCACAGTTGAGCAATCAGGAGAAGTTCAAGGCCCGACACTGACAACGCCTACGAGCAGAGTCCAGGGATAAATTATTTTCACATTGACATATTTTTGGAATTACTAATCTAATTTGATTTTCACCATCTTATTCTCTCATAAAACCTGCAATCCCCCCTGATCTCACTGAGCACTATTTGTCCTAATATTTATAGCTCATTTGTTTAGGGATGGTGACTTCCATGTTGAAAAAGCTCCCCAAGGCAGGACTGACTGTTGTAATCACTGACTCAAACTGTCCTTGGTGTTTTTCTCGCTCCATATCTACTCCGATGACTTCTTCTCCACGATTCATTATTGTTTTCAATGAAGTTCACCAGAGCAGGACTGACACTTGACTTCTCTTTTGCCCAAATCTGAAGTCTTTGATGGACTTAGGAACTGGTGTTTCTGGAGTTAGATGCCAACTCCTGCTCTCAGTAGTAGCTTACAGAAAAAAAGTGGGGTCATGATCACTGCTGAGAGATCCTCTATAACTCCCTTATCTGGCAACTCCCCTTAGACATGAGACATACTTTAGCATGTATGGACTAGTGTGTACTCTCTCATATTGTGAAAAACTAGAGCCTTCAGATAACTCTTCCTTCATTTTGAAAGTCTAGGACTGGAGATGAAACCCAAAAACTTCTGATAAAGTAATGATGTCCCATCTTTTAAAATATATATTAATTTTGTTAGGTAGTTAACTATAACACATGTGTATTTTAAAATATGCTTATTATAAGTACTTATTTAATAATCACTATGCACTCTGAAATTTAGTCAGTTAATATACCTGTTCACGTAAGTTTCTGCATATCCTATTTAAGAAAATATTGGTCTGAATTAATCATAGGTAACAAGGATATTTCTTAAAGGCATTTCCTTATATGCAGCTATGACTTCATAATCAATCAATTAAATAATTATGATAGATGTTACATAGTTTCAGTTTTTATTTTATTTTTTATTTTTTTTATTTGTTCTAAGTAGTTACATATGACAGTAGAATGCATTTTGACACACAAGTGGAGCACAACCTCTCATTCCTCTGACTGTACATGCTGCAGAGTCACACCAGTAGTGTAGTCATACATGTATATAGGGTAATAATGTCCATCTTATTTCCACATCCTTCCCACTCCTAAAACATCTCCCCTCCCCTCACTCCTCTCTGCACAATCCAGTTTCCTCATCTTCCCCCCCCCCCACACACACACTACATTATGGAACAGCATCCACTTATCAGAGAAAACATCCAGACTTTGGTTTTGGGGATTGGCTTATTTTGCTTATCATGATATTCTCCAGCTCCATCCATTTACCTGTAAATGCCATAATTTTATTCTTTAAGGCTGAGTAATATTCCGTGGTGTATATATACCACATTTTCTTCATCCATGCATCTGTTGAAGAATGCCTAGGTTGGTTCCATACTTGAGCTATTGTGAATTGAGTTGCTATAAATGTTTATGTGGCCTCTTTACTGTAGTATGCTGATTTTAAGTCCTTTGGGAAAAAAACCTAGGAGTGGGATAGCTGGTTCAAATGGTGGTTCCATTCCATGTTTTCTGAGGAATCTCCATACTGCTTTCCATAGTGATTGCAAAAATTTGCAGTCCCACCAGCAATATGTCGGCTTTGGACCTGGATTCCTTAACAAGACTCCTAAAGCACAAGAAGTAAAATAGAGAATTATTAAATGGGATAGATTAAAACTAAAAGGCTTCTTAGCAAAAGAAATAATCAATAATGTGAAGAGAGATCCTACAGAATGGGTATATTTACGAAATGCACCTCAGATAGAATACTAATGTCCAGGATATATAAAGACAAAAAACACCAAAACAAACAAACAAAACAAACAAACAAACTCAATCAATAAATGGGCGAAGGAACTGAAAAGATACTTTAGAGAAGAAAAAATATAACAGATCGGCAAATGTATGAAAAAATGTTCAGCATCTCTAGCAATTAAAGAAATACAAATCAAAACTAAAATTTCATCTTACTCTAGTCAGAATGGCAATTATGAAGAATACAAACAGCAATAAGTGTTGGCCAGGATGTGGAGAAAAAGGTACACTTATATTTTCATTTTTGTTAGGTAGAATGCTATATTTTTCCTTAGTAATTTTTAATAAATAGCTTCATAATCTTTAACAAAATAATGACTATATAATGGATAAATCTGGAAATAAAATTTTAACACATTATATTTATAATTGAGACAAATATTTTCATTTCTTTCCTTCTATATTTTAGAGATTAAAATATGAACTAATCCCATGTAATACGTTGAAATTTAGTCTGGCCATTTTAGAATTAACTGTTATGTCATAATATTTACTTTTATATAAAAGTTTCTAAATCATCAAATTGTTGTATTATTGATAATAAAATGTACTACATGTTTATTTTAAGTCAAATATGCTCTATTACCTTAGAAGAATATATTTTTTTTGATATTTAGTTCTTGTTTGTAGGTGGACACATAATACGTTTATTGTATTTTATTTTTCATGTGGTTCTGAGGATGGAACTCAGGGCCTCGCACATGCGTGGTAAGCACTCTACCACTGAGCCACAACCCCAGCCCCTGGAAGAATATTTTTTAACTGATAATAATAAAGTATAAAATAATGATGCCAAAGTAATAAAAAATCATAGAATATAAAAATAAGAATTATGTTAAAATCTGTGATTGATTTTACATTATAGAATGTGTATACTTCATTAAGTATTCAGTGGTATAAAATTCTAGCAGACAGAATCATATTACTACTTAAATGAAAAGTGTCTCTTTACAGAGTTCCTTGATTCTATATTTCAGTTTTTATTGATTAAGGTATTCTGCCCAAATACTCAACTTTCAGAGAAGAGTGCCTATACACTTAGCTTGTGTATTCTTTTGACACATACATTTTCAGCTTATGAATAAAATTAATGTTTCTACATTTTAAAAAAAACTTGTATTCAAAATACTTTTTCACATTATATTCTCTATTCCATTTCTATGTGTATGTTCAGTGCATCACTGCCATCAAATGATGGCATGATGTCCTGTAATTCTAGCCCCTTTTAAAGTTTGGAAGTATTTGAGTAGTCAAAATAACTTTTCAAGTACAATATGCAGCAATGACTCTATGCATGTAATCTTTTCCATGAGTAAAATGTATTTTTTTAAAGAATCAGAAAATGATTTTATGTATAGCTTTAAAATGGCTTTGTACTAAACTTTCACATGTGACAGCTTGAAGAAATGCTATCTTTTTTTTTCCTAGTGTACAGAGAAGTGCTCTACAGTTGAACTACAACTTCAGCTCCTCATTTCTTTCTTTTTTCTTTCTTTCTTTTCTTTTCATTTTTTTTTTTTTTGGTACTTGGATTGAACTCAGAGGCACTTGACCACTGAACCACATCTCAGCCCTATTTTGTATTTTATTTAGAGACAGGGTCTCTAAATCAAAGAGGATCCCCTGTTGCTAAGTACCTCACCATTGCTGAGGCTGGCTTTGAACTCACAGTCCTTTGAACTCACAGACCTCCTGGGATTACGGGCATGTACCACCGCACTGGCGCTCTCTCTCTCTCTCTTTTTCTTTTTTCTTTTTTTTTTTTAACAATGATGACAATGGTTTTGACTATGATAATGAAAAAGAAGATGAAGGCTTATGAATCTCAAGTCTGAAAGTCACTGCTTCTCTCAGAAAAACTGCCATCACATCATTGTAGATTGTCAAGTCTCTATTTAAAATTTGCACGATTTCATCTTTTTTTTTGTTCGGCTGCACAACTTCATCTTAATTTTTGCATCAAAGGGATTCAATGAATTGAAATGTAGTGTTGTGTATTTTTTTCTATCTTAGATATCTTGAAATATTTAATCCTGGAGATGCAATACAATTAACTTATTCATTCGCTCTTCTAATTTATTCAAAATTCTATAATTCAGATTCACTAAATTATTAAATTCTAATAATCCATCCTAGGAAAGGAATCTTCATACCAAGGAGTTTCTGTTTCCTCAGAAGGAGTAGCTTCATAGTAGGTGAATCAAAAAGTGGAATTTGTCCCATTTAGAGAAGGAAAATATTTAAAAATTTGGTATCATAAGAGTTGAGAATAGAAGTTGGTTATCAGAGGTTGGGAGAGTGGGACAGTGAGGTATGAAGAAAGGTTACTACATGGGTTGTGAATTACAGTTAGAAGTAGGAAGTTCTGGTGGGCTATTGCACAGTAGCATGACTATGGATAATGATAGCATATTATATATTCCAGAAAGCTGGGAGAAAGTATTTTGAATATTTTCACCATAAACAAATGAGAAGATCGATATGTTCACCCTGATTGAAACACTAAACTGTGTGTACATGTATCAAAATACCCCATGGTATCCTATAAATAAACAAAATCTAACAATTTTACACATCAGTCTAAAATTTTAAAAATGGTAGAAAATAAAATGTAAATGGCACACGAGATAAAGGCACTGTCAAGGAAGTGCACTCAGGCTGTGAGCCCAACAGAGGGATGCTATGACCCTTTATAATAGAAAGAAAGGTGGGTGCTGCATATGTCATTCAGGTGGAAAAACAATGTAGGGCATTTCATAAAGAAAACCCATTACCAATTTCAAATAGAGGAGGTGTTACAGAGCACGGCCTGTCCTGGGCATTGGAAGTACCTGTTCAATTGGAATACAAAGTGGTAGGGAAAATCAGACATGGGAGTAGAGACAAGAGGTGAGGTTGTATCTCAAGGGTCACATAGACCCAGATAGGAAAATAGGACAAATCAAAGAGGATCCCCTGTTGCATTACCTTATGTGGAATATTAAAGCAAGAAACAAATTATTTGGGCAAACTGTGCTCATTCCAATTAAAATTGTGTACTGTATTGAATTTCCATTCACCAAAAGTGACATATTTTTTTTATACTAGTGAACACATGTAGACTCTTTTTCTAAATAAAACTTTATCTCAGTTCTTTTACAGTCTTGGTCAAGTTTCTCATCTAAAATACATATGAACTTCTCAAGTAGGAATTTCTTGCAAATCCACAGATTGGGCTCTTGTTTTCATTCTTGAGAAGATTTTAAAATCACAGCCACATTCAGATAAATTTCACATAAACAAAACCAATCTTCTCCAAGTTTTCTGCCTTCGGGATGCTTTTCTTCAATTACAGGAGTAGTAAAAATTTATGATGAATAATGTACTTCCTAGTTTCTACTATTAATATATTTACTGAACTGGCTTTATCACATAATTATGCAGAATCCTTTCATCTTTATCTCCATTAAACTACCATTTTTTTACCCTGATGCATCTCACAGTAAGTGGCATCATCAATATATTTTCTTTATTGATTGATTGATACTGGGGATTGATCCCAGGGCAGTTTATCACTAAGATATATCCCTACCATTTTTCAGTTTTTACTTTGAGAACATTTTAACGTGCTGAATTTCTCACTAAGTTGATGAGGCTGGCCTCAAATTTGCAATTATCCTGCCTCAGCCACCCAAGTCACTAGGATTAGAGGCATGTCCCACCATTCCTGGCTTTTCAGTATATATTAACCTTAAATACTTAATTTAGGATCTATATAGTATTAATATTTTAAACTATAATTTATGATTAATTTTAATAATTTAAATATAAATAACTTAAGATGTTTTCTTTTAAATTATTTTAAAATTAATAGTAGACAATTGAGAATTGCTTAAAAAATTGCTGTTTTTAGAGGCATAATTTGCATATATTTATTCATATGACCATAATCAACAAAAATAACACAATCCAATGAAGACCAGAAATCTACAAGACACATACCTTTGTTCCAATGAGATTACAGAAGGTACTGAACAGGTTGGGAACACATTTAACTTGTTGAACTTGGACCATTATTTTATTAATAAAACACTTCTAATCTTTGTAAATATAATTATCTTTAATATATTAAATTACCATGGAAGCAACATAGAAACATATGATTTATATATTTTGCATGATTATTGACCTTGAGCTTTTCATTCAGAACTGTTTTATTCTGAATTATTTTAACATACATTGTAAATACATTTTGATCACTACAGTGAAAGAGTGTCTGTGTGGATGTACACACAATGTGGCCAATTTTGTTTCAATGAATATTTAAAGAAAGTTGTATCAATATATTTATTTTTAAAAACTATCCCAATCCTTGGTTTATATCCAAAGGACTTAAAATCAGCATTGTACAGTGAGTCAGCCACATGAATATTTATAGCATCTCAACTCACAATAGCTAAACTGTAAAAGCAATCCAGGTGTTCTTCAATAGACAAATGGATAAAGAAAATGTGGTACATATACAGTGGAATATTGCTCAGCCTTAAAGAATAATGAAACAATGGCATTTGCTGGTAAATAAATGGAGCTGGAAAATATTATGCCAAGTGAAATAATCTAATCCCCCAAAACCAAAGGACAAATATTTTCTCCCATATGTGTTTTCTAATCCACAATAAAATGGGTGGGGTTTAGGAAAGAATAGTTACTTTGGATTAGGTAGAAAGGAGTGAAGGGAAGGGAGGAGATATAGGGGTACAAAGGATAGTAGAATGAATCTGACATTACCCTATGTACATATATGATTACATGATCCATGTGATTCTTTATCACATATAACCAGAAGAATGAGAAATTATATTCCTCTTATATATGATGTGTCAAAGTGCATTCTACTGTCAAGTATAACTAATTAGAACAAATTTTAAAAAATACTTATTTTTATACATTGGCTATGTGTACTACTAGATTCCGGGTGAGTAACAGCGATAAATATGACTAACCCTTTAGTCCACTTCATTTATTGGTCTAAATGGTTTGTAAATATTGATTTTTTTTATTCTTCCAACTTACATGTAATGTTAATGCTATTATCATTGGTAATTTACAAACATAGACCCAGGTGCAGGGCATTAAGGTTGAGATTAGATCAGAGTCTGAAAGTCACCATACACACTATTTTCAAAGATGTGCTCTGCACAGATCTAAAGCTTACCATTCACAGTAGAGTCACCGTGATATATTTTTCATTTGTTTGTTGTTTAAAACTTTTTTGTTGGTTAATCATGTGTTCAGAAGTATAAAGAAAACTGAGTTTACGAAAGAGGTGAGAAAACTTAAGTAGCAAAGACATAACAGCAAATTGTTTAGTGACTATTAAATACTCCCTAGGGGCTTAAAGCCCATATTTTATGAACAATCAAACAAATGTAGAAGAAAGGGAATGAATGAACTATGGATGGATGAATGGTTGACTGGAAAATATATTAGCCAAAAGGAATTTAATGAAGTAACTGTGTTTAAGTGGAGTGCAAACTGCAAACCTTAAGGAAAATAAAATTAGAAATGTATAAAGATCAATTTGTACTCAAACTTAATAACAGAAACTTTCAATATAATACTTTAAAAGTTAATTACTACAATATGTTAAATTAATGTAAATGCTTTAAGAGATAATTAGTTGCAGATATGAATTCCATTCACTTAATTATGTCTCAGAGGACCTGAAATAACTGTACTTCCATCTCAACTACTGACTCTCTTCATAATGCTTAACTTTAAATATAATCAACCATCTAGCCGAGCTTTAGAGATTTTTATGAAACAATCAATTATTCTACAATTGGAAGAATAAAAAAAATCAATATTTACAAACCATTTAGACCAATGAATGAAGTGGACTAAAGGGTTAGTCGTATTTATTGCTGTTCCTCCCCCGGAATCTAGATTCAATATTTACTTTATAAAACCAAATATTCCAGTAAGAGGAAACAAAGGACAGATAAAGCCAAAGTTGAAATCTTTTTATTGTTAAAGTCTTATCCATTATTCCAACTTCAATGAGTCAAACACAATTAACTGGTGTGAGGGCTTGGTCCCGATTAGCATTAAGATCCTGGTGTTCACTCAAAAGTAGTTCGTCAGCATTGTGCTAGTTTTGGAAGTTGTCCTCCTTTTAATACTTCTTCCTGTGTGTGTTTTTCATTGAAACAAATGGTCTTGATGTTCTCTTTCAAAAAGAGAAAGATGTGAAGTAGTAGTGGAAACGAGATGGATTTCACAAAGGAAAAACAAAAGGCCTCTTTCAAGAGTTCACATGACACAGTTTCACTTATATTATGGTTTCAATCTAGCAATATCTCTGAAAACCACAAATGTTGGAAGCATGGACCCCAGTACAGCAAGTTTCAGAGGTGAGGCTTTAAGGCAAAGAGAGCTGTAACTTCATCTGCTTTTATGCTCTGCCTCATCTTAAGTCCAGAGCAAAGGAGTTGATCAACCATACACTTAGAACTCTGAAACGTTGAGCCCAAAGTAAGCTTTTTCTCCTCTAAATTATTCTTGTCAGGTATTTTTGGTCACAACAAAGAAAAGTTAAACAATACAACAACAATTATCAATCAATGTAGCATATGTTGATTGAATAATGCTTATGAAAAAGGTACTCATTGTTGTAGATAAAACAAATCCCATTTTTCTCTACTGACTCATACAAATTCTAATAAATATAAAATATACTAGTGATGATTTGGCTAAATTATACTCACATAGATATGATAATAATTTGTACCTGATAGAATTCCTTAAAAGAAAAATAAAAATATAAAACACATTTTCATATACATTTGCAAATATCATATATAATACCTATTTCTGTTTATAAATTATGATGATTGTTTTTATCCTAATTTAAAACAAAGTTGCATTTTTTTCCTGAAGAGAAGGTATTCTGTTAATAAAAAGAAACCATGCATTTACTTTCCTTTTTTTCAAAAAATTATTTCTTTCATACATGACATTAGTGGAATGAATTACATCCAGAATTATCCATTCGAAGCACAACTTTTCATAGGAAGGGAGAAGGGGAATAGCAAGGATGGTAGAAGATGATGGTCATCATTATACAAAATACATGTATGAAGATGTGAATTTGTTGTCAACATGCATTTCTTTCTTAGTAGTAGATTTAAAATGGGCAAAAGTATATTCACAGTTTTGTATTAACTGTATTAACTACGGAAGATACTGGGAATTACATTCAATGAAAAACCTAGATACAGAGAAAGAAAAAGAAAGAAAGAAAGAGTTGAGGGAGAGAGGGAGGGGAAAAAAGAAAATAAGAAAGAAAGGGAGAAACCAAAAAAATCAAAGCTTTGCCCAATGACCTGAATACCTTCCATATTAGACAAGACACAGGCTACATGAAGAAAACATTCTTAAAGTCCACAGAGAATTTGAAATTCAGGGATAACATAAGCAAAACTGGTTTAAAACTAGGAAATCCATCTTTGAATAAATATATCTAATAATGCATATATATATATATATATATATATATATATATATATATATATAATGTTTTCTAAATACATGCTTTTCCAAAATAATATAATTTTAGATTAGAGGATAACATTTTATGCTGCTCAGTTGTCTTCATTGAAAGAAGCATCAAGAGTGATGTCAAGTCCTCAGGTGCCAATAATATCCTTTCAAGCAGCTGACCTACTTTTTCTCAGGACAAGGCTCCAGTTTTTCCAAATGATTGTCTTTTGGATTTCAGAAGAAATGAGAACTCACTTCTGCTTTCTGTTTGTGGTTAGAAACCCAGCTAATAGAAAAATGGGTATTTTTTTTTCTTTTTGCACATCTGCATGTAAAAAAAAATAATGGTATAGTAGAAAGTCAGATATCAAATCAATGAAGAAAAGTTTAGAAATGTCTTGTTACATTTCATGTGTTTAAACATAATTAAATTAGCATATCAATAATGCAATTACTTCTTGGAAAATGGGAATACTGGTAAATTTTATCCTTCATGCAAAATATTAAAAATTTATCAGGAACTGTTATGTTGACATTATAGAAAAAAGTCTGAGACATAAGTAAAGTACTGCTCTAGAATATGCATAACATAGTGATTTTGAAGAGAATGTATGTATGTATCTTTAAGGAATTGATTCCCATGTAAAGCCAATACCATTAGCCAATCATGGTGGTACACACATGTATTCCCAGAGACTCTGGAGTCTGAGGTGGGAGGATTGCAAGTTTGAGGATGGTCTCAGCACCTTAGTGAGTTCCTAAGCAACTTAGTGAGTACCTGTGTTAAAATAAAAAAGACTAGGAGTGTGGCTCAGTGCTTAAGCATCACTGGATTCAACCCCTGTTGCCAAAAAAAAAAAAAAAAAAAGAGTCAATATTGTCAAATAGGGGTAAAACATTTAAAAATGAACTTTATGATTTATTTTCAAGTAATAATTTTATTGAAAAATACTCTTATTAAAACCAGAAGGAAATGTTTTCCAGGAATTGTTAAAATATTTTCTCCATTAAGCTAGTTTTTAAATTTGAAAATTTACCTATTTATAAAAATCACTGTGCAAATTTTTCATGCCCAAGATCTGTATATTTTCCATATTTTTATTGGTGCATTATAGTTGCCCCTAATGATGGGATTTGTTATTACATATTTGTACATGCACACAAGTAACAGTATAATTTGGCTAATATCACTTCCCATCCCTGCCCCCTCCTTCCCTGGATTCCACCCTTTGGTCCCTTTCCTCTACTGATCTCCCTTTAACCAAAATCTGTATTTTACCTTTGGCAGAAAAGCATGTGAAAGGGAACCAGTGGAGTACATGTGGATGTATATGTGTGATTGTATGTGTGTATGTGTGTGTGTGTCTGTAGTGTAAATACATAACCACATATTTTTATTATGTGGTTTGGGGCAATATTTTTATTTCTTATTTTGTTAAACTGCTACACTTTAGTGTACTATAGTAATATTCGCTTAAGGCAAGTAATACAAAATATATAATGATTTCTAAGAATTAAACATTCTGTGTTTCAATAAAGTTGTGGTGAGAACCAATAAGTATAGTAAGTATGGAGAGCACTATAGGGTTGCTTATGCTTATTGAAAGTTAAATCCTTAAAAAGCTCAAGTGAAGAAAGAATATTGGAAATCACATATAAACAGATGGATAATAATAAATGAATAAATGATATTTTGTAACTGCAAGAATAATGAAAGAAAAAAGAGATAAATAAATAAATAAATAGATAGATAGATAGATAGATAAATAAATAAATAAATAGAAGAAGGAAAGAAAAAAATCTTATGTCATGGGTTGGCCACTGCCATTGCTAGATCCAAGTATAAACAGTGGTTGCTTCAAGCTTCTGGGACATCTCAACTCTCTTTCATGTTGAAGACTAATTATATGTCCTGCAATATCATTACAAGAAGATTTTTCCTATATCTGAATTTACTGAATGCCTCTATCAAAGCAGGACACACTGACAACTTTTCTGTCTATCAACAATGACAAATATAGCCTTTCTACATTTCTAACTTGTATTTTGCTTAGATTTTATTCTGAAGGTATTTATCCAATAGTTCAAGGAGTTGAAGAGAATTCCATGAATTAAAGTGCAATTCTGTCACAGGTAGTAACTGCTTAATGGACCAAAGTCTTAAGGCTGTGCTTTTTCTTGTGGATCATAATTCTCTAAAAGAAAAATCCTGTTCCATTTCTGGAGTTCTAAAATAATTCTGTTTTGTAGAAATACTTTATGATTATTGCTTCACTTGGGAGCCTGGAAACTTAGAACTGAAGATGCAGTTATTTTAAAAGCTTAGCTGGAAGTTAAATATTAAATGCACTTAAGAACTTCTGCTGGTTTCTGAAGTGGTTGACAAAGTGAGGTCATTTAACATCCCATTTAATAGAATTCTGATGGAGTATTGGGAAATAAGTACTGTTCTGCCTTAATACTCCTCTCACATTAAGAACTGATTTAACCTGAACCTGAAACACTGTATTTGAAATAACAGCTGTTTAAATAGGAAGAATATGCATTTTCTTTCAGAGTGAGAATGCTTTCCTTCTTAATAATCGTGTCCTACTAAATCACAAATATTATATTCACATAATGATGTTCAATCAGACAGTAGAGACAATATATTTCAGGTTTTCCAAGAGATTTTCATGTAAAAACGAAAAAAGTTGAGAGGATTAACTAATGGTTAATCCACATTCAGAAGGCAGCATAAGGAAGCCAAACGAAGGCATACAGGGAAAAAACAGACTAACAGACGCACCCCTGTCCGGTTGTGTGATAAAGGCTAAAAATTAGGGAGAAAATTGAAAGGTCTAATTTGTCAACAACAACAAAAAGTATGAAAATGGGCATTGGCTCTACTTGTTCTCTATATTGACATCATGGTAGAAATATAATCCTTTCAGTTAACAGGTGCTATGGTTTAAATGTGATTAGAATGTGTCCCTCAAAGTTTCATATGCTGCCACACTAGTCCCCAGGTTGGCAGCAGAGGAACTATTAAGACACATCCCTAGTGAAAGGTAATTATGGGACTCCACCCTTATGAAGGGATTAGTGTTGGTCTTCAAAAATGGGTTGGATCTTGCAGAACAGTTAGCTACCCTGAGAATGGGTAATTATAAAAAGAGCACACCTGACTCCTAGGCTCCCAAATCTCTCTTGCTTTCTGTTTTTCCATGTGATCTCTCCTTGCACTGGATTTCTCTAACAATGATGCTTTCCACCATGCTGTAATGGAGCCAGAAGGCCCTTACCAGAGCCAAGCAGATGCTGGCACTCTGCTCTCAGATTTCATAAGCTATGAGCTAAATAAACCACTTTTCTTTATAGGTTACTCAGCCTTGGACATTTTATTAAAATTTCATTAAACGAACTAATGAAACATATTAGAATACACTGACATTACTTAATGCCTCACAATGAACCAACAAGAATCTCCGATGAAAATTATGATTAGTTTTCCATCTAAAATGTTGTAAATAATTCCATGAGGGTAGAGTTATTCTTTGAAAATATCGTATTTAGTTTTAACTTTTCTAAATACCACATTAAACAAGCCAAAGGACATGAGTAAGCTTATCTTTAATAGGATATGTTCATTTACCTAATGTGACCAAAAAAAAATCAACAACGTGTAGTCAATAAACATAAAATTGTGAATGAAATGTGGTGCACTTTTCATTGTTCTTCTAAGTCTTCACAACATGATGGGTATTTTATATTTATAATACATGTCATTTTAAAATAATTGCATTTAAAGTGCTTATTAGCCAATTGTGCCTAAAGGTTACTCCATCAGGCAGCATGGCAATAGACATCAAATACATCTCTAGGTTTCCTAGAGGTAATTTAATTTGAATTAAGAATAGATAAAATGGAAAACTTTTCAAATATTTAAAATACTTCAGCAATAGGAAAACCAAAATAGAGCAAATAAATCAACAGGGTGGTATTCAAAGGAGTGAAAAACAGGGATCATCTGAGTAAAAAATAGAAGTTTGGAAAATAGTTAATGACAATGGATGTCTTTTGTAATTTATAACAGCACATAATTTATGTGGGTATGATAATAACTTTAGAGCCACAATTAACGTATTGCCCATTCATTACATAAAATAATCTTAATAAATAAATAATAAGTGAATAAGATTTAAGGTCTGATAAAGACAACAAAATGGTGAAGAAGCAGTGTTTTCTCCCTGTAGGGAACATAACACCAAGTAGACATTGAAGGCACTATGCTAGTGACAAAAGCATATAGTATTTCTGTGATGGATTAAAATTATTTTGCAAATGAATGGACAATAGATCAAGGTAAGCCATGTGGAAATTAAGAAAGAAGCATATTTTATTAAGAAATCTATTCTACAAGTAGAATTGTTCAAAATTAGATTTTATAAACCTACAATTATAACAAAACTCTTATTGGCTGGAATATTGAGAGAAACCTGAATGATCCTATATTGGAGAGGACATAAAATAGATTCTTAAGTGGAGTGGGAAGGTTGTTGGCATGGTTACTAAAATTCTTTCCAACCACATGACACTATAACTCTATAAATATTGTGAGAAGATGCATATGCTTTACTTTTACTCTGTAAGTAGATGATGGTTTTAAGTTATTTGAATGCAATTAAATATACATAGCATTAATTGGTCCTTTGATTTTTAAATAACATATTTTTATGTATTATATTTTCATTGAAAATTTGAATATATATTAGTAAAGCTGGTTAATATAAAGTTCATAAAATCCTTTGTTTTCTTTAAAACACTTTCCACCTTGTTTCTGTCCATGGGTCTATGTCTTCATCTACAAATAATCATCTTATTACTTTTATACCAATCCCAAGTTTAGCCAAATGAACAATAAGAGGGTAGTAAAGTACCAGAGACTTTTAAACCAAAGTATTTTAAGTATTTTTAAATAATTTGTTTAAAACATTCTTTAAATTCAGAATATTAAACATCTGATACATTAGTGTAAGTTCAACCATGAGTCCTTAAATCAAACTATTACAATAGTTTACATAAATTTCTGCTTGATTTCTCAGACCAGGATTCCCATTAAAAATAGATATATCTATAACATTCCTTTGAATATTTCCTCGGGTTTTTTTTTTTCTTTTTTCTTCCTGACTGAGGATTTTGCTTCCTTTTTCTTGTACAAAATAAGGTCTGCAAATATTTGGCAGTAGGCTTACATGTGTCCCCACAAAAGCATGCACTGGTAATTTGATCCCCACTAACTGGTGTTGGGATATGAGGCCTAATGGGAGGTGTTTAGGTCATGAGGGCTCCATATTCACAAATGGATCCATCATGATTATGATAGGACTTGAATACAGAAGTTCTTTCTCTTTTCCTCTCACAGTGTGATGCCTTCTTCAATGTTATGAAGTAAGAAGCCCCTCACCAAAAGTGGACCCTCAATCCTAGACTTTCTGACCTCTGAGACTAGAGCCAAATAAGCTTTTATTGTTCATTACTTATCCAGTCTATCATATTTTGTTATAGCAGCACAAAATTGGCTAAGACAGTTGGACAGACTTAACATACTTCTATAATCTAATATCCCTTCTTTCAATTTTGATGCTTCTAAGATTATGTAAAATTAGTCTAGCAATAGATCTAATGGAATATGATGAGCATTTAAAAGTTAAACTATTTACATAATAGTTATTTATGTGAATAAGCAAATAATGTGGCCTACACGCAGCCTACACGCAGCCTACACGCAGCTGGAAATAAAAACAAGACAATTAGATAGCAATGTTCTGTCTTAGAACTGTTGGAACAGATTGAGTGTATAGCATTCAGAGATATTCCACACAGAGCATGAACCCCAGTGTTTACAATATAGGGATCAAGATGATCATAAACAACACCAAACATAAGCCTGTTACGGAATTAAAAACTTTGGATAATGACATTGTCTTGTCTACCATAATTATATACAGCAAGCTCAGTATCAATGTTTAAAAAGGTAAATACTGTCTTCAAGGAGTAGGTCCCTGAAAATAATGCAAACAGAAGCAATAATATTCAGTGGACTCTAATATAACCTAATGTTTCACCAATCAAACTCCCTTAGAAACCACTGTAAAACAACAGTTCAGAGTTAGTTGTGCAAAAACAAAGTGGTATTGTTTCGTTTGCAAATGAAGAAATTCCTTTGTCCTTTTGAAATGTTGTATTCAAATTCCTCATCAGTCATGATAAATTTTATAGATTTCTAGAATTTAGACAATGATCTCTTTTTAAAAAACAATTTTATAATTAATATGAATTTTAAATCAACTTTTAAAGTGAGAAATAATTGCTTCTTCTAAATACTCACAACTTTTGAAATCAATATTAAGTTATGAACACTAGCCTACATTCTTGCATTAGAAATATATATTTGGAGAAACTGTTACTCTGAAGCAGTCAGGAGGATCCCAAGCTTTCAAGTGACATCAGTGACCCTCATTCTGTCTGTTTGTTGCACCATTCATACATTCTCCTATAGTATATACTGGTTGCCTGTTACGGTTTGAATATGATATGTCCCCAAAATCTCATGTGTGAGAAAATAAAAGAATAGTCAGAGTTGAAATGATTAGATTATTTGAGCTGTGACCTAATCAGTGGGTTATCCACTTGGATGAATTAAGTGGGTGATAACTGTAGACGGTATGGTGTGGCTGGAGAAGTAGGTCACTAGAGGCAACTTTTGGGGATTTACATTTGTCCCTGGTATCCTGTTCTTACTATGTGGGCTTCCTGGATGGCATAAAATGAGCAGCTTTCCTATGTCAAACCCTTCCTCCACCATGTTCTATTTCATTTTGGGCCTGGACCTATGGAGTCAGCTGACTATAGACTGAACCTCTGACACTGTGAGTCAAAATGAACTTTTCTTCATTTAAGTCATTCTTGTTGAGTTTTTCGTAACAGTGACACAAAGCTGATTAAACCGTTGCCTCACAGTTGCAATATAGTCACTTTACCTCAACATTATGTTTGAGTTCTCTCAAGGGTTGAATGGTGACCCCTCAAAAAAGATATGTTAGAATCTTAATTCCCTGTTTTAATATGTTTGAGATTTTATAACAAAATAGTAAACTTGGTCTTTTCAACCATTTCCACACTTTATCTTATGAAGTTTATTTAACCTAATTTATTTTAATATACTATGAAAATGATAATCAAAAGACCTTAATACAAAGTACTCTTGAGTACAAATTCTTGTGTTTAGCAAAAAAAGAATTCTACAATGACAATAAGAATTGTGTTTGACAGTGCAGAATTTTATAATTTCTTGATTTCTGTTAATATTAATAAAGTAAATTTAATGTAATTTCAAAATTAATTTCTTGAGTATTCACTCCAATGCTGTAATTACCATTTTTTTTGATGAAGGAAACTATTAATCAAAGTCTCCAAAGGCATATTTACCAGAGAAAATGCCCCTTGTGATATGTCTAAATCTAGTCAGAGGAGAAATTTACAATGTGAGACATTAATAACATGCTTTGGATATTAAATATTCTTGAGCTTTAAGTTTGCTTATAAATGATGTGTTTGACTTTGCTCGCACTTTAAAGAAGTCTAGCTGCTCTCTAGGCTCCTCGTTCATGCTGTGAAGTTGAAGCTGGAAAGTGGCTGCCAACCAACGATGACATTTTTGCTCCCTGCCTTTTATTACTATGTGTAGTAGCCATGGGGCTAGGCATCACCTTGTAGAATGTTGGTAGAAAGGGTGTGTACAATTTTGGGAGCAAAGTTATCAAGAAGTTTGTGTGGGTATAATCCTTCACGACCCGTCCTTCAGCCGTCTGATTGCTGATGAGGGTGAGGTCTGTAGGATGGCACAGCAAAGAAACAAGAGGAGCCCAAGTACCTGAATGGCAACATGGGTGAAAGCAAATTCCTCAATCTGAACACCTTGCCCAAGACTGAACTATGAGCAGGATATCAACTTCCATTAATTTGAACATCTGTCTCTTTAGATCTATTTTCATAGCAATAAACATGCCTTAAATAATGAAGCTTTCTTTTACAGAAATTTTTATGTGATCAATTTAATGTTTTTTTTTTATGTTGAAATTTATTTCACAATAGGGTTGGATAGTAGCATGTTCACTGCTGAGAACCTGCAGTGCCTGTCACTTTATGAGGGTTTAATAGATGTTAGATGAACAAAAGAAGTAAGCATTTTGGGAAAGAATTAAAAAAAATATATTTAGTTTTGTATGACCCATAACCAAACATACAGTTCTCATGCTTTTAGCAAATATCTAGCTTTTGTATCTCAGCTCAACTAAAATCCTTCTTCCCATGGGTCCTGGACAGAACATTCCCAGCCGTTTCAATGCTGCATAGCAAAGGCCTGACAGCTTTTAGAGCAAGAGTCAATATTAGTTAATGATCTGTCTGAAATTGCAATGTTTTATTTCATCATAGTGACAACTTGTGTTCCTTCTGCTTCTATTGTCTTTGGAATTGGTGCTATTGAACATCATTATCCACATGTATTCTCAGAGTTGTGACTATAAATTCTTTTGAGTTATTAATTATTAAAATCCCACTTGACACGTCTAATTAACTCATAATAAATCTTCTAAATTACTGCATATTTTACACATTTCATTAGGATCCTTGGAAAGAAGTTATACCACTTCACATTCCACAAACAAGCCATTTTTCTTTACATTGAATGAAGCATTGAAGTTTGATATGTCCATTACTTAGCTCTCTCAATAATCCAAATTATGTCATTTATTCTATATTTGAGTATACTTGGAAGTGATTAAGATGAACCTGTTGACAGGGAAGACTGCTCACACAGATCATAGTGTGATCGTGAGGACAGGTGCATTTGTGTGTGCTCAATAATAAGCAGTCTGTTTTATATTTATTCTCTTCTGAAAAAGTTTGTTCTCCTTTTAATGAATTTTTTTTTAATTTTAGATTTTTCATTAGTATACTGGGTTTACTTTAAGGAAATTCCAGCATTACTTGTTTGATTGTTGCTTCTTTTTCTGAAAAGTAGCCTCCTACCATAGAAGTTGAAGTAGCATATAGATGAGTAATCTGTACACTTGTTCATCTTATGTGTTGTGTGAGTATATATGCTTTTTCTTCTTATGTGTGTATGTATGTATTGTGTATATTTGGTTCTTTTGTGTTGTTATTGGGTTTTAAAGGAATTTTGTATGATCGGAAACCACAGAACCTTAGAATTAAAAGAGATATTACAGCCCAAATATTTAAAACTCTCAGTGATGGAGGCTCTTGCACAGATACTGTGAAAAACACAAACAAAACATATTTGGCAGATGAAAAGTGGCATTGCTCATCTTCCTTTGCAGATGTTGCTAAAGTGATGTTGACCTTACTGTATTTCTCTATGATTATTGTCATACTGACTGGAGCATCTCCTTAAAAAATAGTAAGAAGAAACAAATCTGCCAGAGTCGCAGTAAATGATTTGGAATAGTACAATAATTGTATAATTCTAAATTTTAAAAAGTATGGAAGTTGTGCTCATGAGTCTTAAATATTGATATATTCAGTTTGAAGTGATTAGCAGAGGACATTTGTATGCAGTAACGTAGTGTTCCTGATAAGGCACATATTACATCACAAGGAGATCTGGGTCCTACTTTTAGAAGATTGGTAGAAAATATATTTGGGTGGCTGTTAAAGCTTTGTGAAAAAAATTGAAGGCATTTCATGTTTTTTGAAAATTTAGAAATACAGAATTTTTTATTTAACCTGTCATTTTTCTATCACTTGAGCAGAATGAAAATATTTAATTGATTAGATATGCTTTCCCCCATAGCTTTGACATTTTCTTGGTTTAGGTATCATATTACAAACTGAATAATGGCAGCACTGGCTATACAATGGTGTGGGCAGCTAACACTTTCAACTTGTTTGGTTGTGACAACAAATGTGAATGAGTGAACTTTGAAATCCGTGAGACCACAGATACATTTCATATATTTCAGTCTATATGCCAATGAACTTTAAATGGCAATCTCTATATAGGTCCAGTTTTATTGCAGAGGTTTTAAAGACATGGGAAAGTGATGAATGTCATATTCTGAGTGCATATGCATTATATTCAGTTAGCATCATATTAAAATTGAATGATTATCAAGCAAATAAAATTTTTGTCTTTCATCATAGACAGAATGATGGTATTTCATCATCTTCTATTAATTACCAAAGTTTTGATAGGTGAGTAAGTTTGTCCTCAAAGTATGATCAGATTTGAACCACTGGAGAGGTAGGCCATGAGACTTCAGGTGATGAAAACCGTCTTGGATGGAGGCTTTGAAATGGGGTGGATCACAGCATTTGGGATGTGATGTATTAAGATACTCAGGTCTAAGAGGGATGCATCTGGACTAGAGCGATGACAGAGAGAAACTAAGTGGTACCATAAACCCTCAAATCCAGAGCACTGACAGAGCTTGAAGTCTGGCTGGAAATGGGGAAGTGAGAGAAATCATGAAACAAAGATGACCAAAAATTAACTTAGAATGGAAGAATGAGATGATCCCAAAGACAATAGGGAACCTAAAAACATGTTTCTTTAAAGCTTTAAGAAAGCAAACTTCAGCAAGTTAGGTATTCTGTGTCTAGCTAAATAGTATCTCTAAGAAAGTTGTAAGGATAAGGAGAATTGCTCATCTCCCAATTTCAAGGTAAAATAAACATACTTGCTTAAAAAAAAATTTTTTTAAAATACTAAGTTCAATATTTTATTTTTGATGTCTGGAAATTTTTTGCAGCTTTAGAGAATTTCTCATTTTCTCATAATTTTAGAATAATTATATGATACACATGTTTATGATCATAATGTTCACCATTGCAAATCAAGTAAAAGAAAGCAACATGTTACATTTTTTTAAACAGCATGAGTCTAAAATTTAAATTCTATGGAATTATAATTTCAGTTCTTGTGACTAAATCAAAGCACAATGTTTTAGAGGGAAAAATAGTAATATTTATGTAATTCAACTTTTCTTTAAAATATATTTAAAATAAACAAAAAACAATAAAAACTTTACTAAACTAAACATAGCTGTCTGAGTCCACTTTATCTTAGCTTATAACATTCTTCATTGCTTAAGTGTTTTCAGAATGTTGGTTATAACTTCAATTTACTATTCAATTTTTAAAAGAAAATATGGGTTAAAAAAGGAAAATCTTGGGTGTTATTATACATAATAAATGACATTTAACACATTGACAACAAGAAAATATGTTCTTTTACAGAAATCCTATGATTTAGGTCAAATATTCACTTGGGAAAGGCAAATCTTGCTGATTTTGAGTTTGTTTAAATGCTCCAACCATTTTTCACATGTTTTTTGTTTGTTCTTTTTTTTTTCTTTTAAGTTTTTTCCCATTATTTGAAAACCCAATGGAATTGTAATGGAACTGGGAAATGTAATCCATATGTTTTGGAGCTCTTTACAATTAAATCATCAAATAACCATCCAAAACATTTTGACCATCTATTATCCACATGAGAACATGATTCAAAATTCATGGGATTATTTTGTGGTTAAATATTTCATTTCCAAATGTTTATTTTCCTTTTAATCTTGAACAGTATATTAATCAAATATATACTAGTAGTAATGTATGATTTTAAAATTATAAAGTAGCCATTTACCATTATGTAGGCAAAAACTCTTATTCAATGCTCACTCATCTATTACCAATTCATGACCCAAACTGGCAAATATTTTAGAAAACAAAAGCATCTCAGGGCAAAGTACTCTCAAATGCCCTCAATTCAGTTATCATCCTACTGAAGTCCTTGGAAAAAGAATACTTTTTAATAAAATAATACCAGTTTTTAAAATACTTTCTTCCATCAAGTTTGAATTCGAAGTACAGTATTTCATTCTCTCACAAAAATACTTTAGAAAAAAAGTTGGTTGTTTTCTTTTTTGAGTAAAATCATCTATTCCTATATCTATGATTTGCTTCTGGCTAGGAGCAGGTATTACTTAAGAAAAATCATCTCAGCTTGTTGGAAGAAGCCACTACTTTGTAATTAATTCACATTCATCAGAGACACCACTAGATCTGAGTTATCATGATCAGATCAGTTGGGTTGCATGCACTGGGTGAGTCACAACAGGGGTCAGGCTTTTCCAAGAGTCCTCTTTGCCTAACTATTAGTATTCGAATTTTTAATTAACTTTTTTTTTCTTAGAGGAGCTTTTCCTCTTCTTAGCTAAAACTGAAAGGATTTAAACAAATGTGTCTAATGTGAGAGTTTTATTTTTTTTAAGTAACCCTAAATTTTGAAAGCTATAGTCAATTAAAAATAGAGGAAGAGCATGATGGCACTTGGTATTCCTCAAAGCATGTTTAGTTGCAGCATTAGTACAGAAATTGTAGCTAAACATTTAAGAAAATATGTTATTAAAGAAACATTCTTAAACATAGTATACAGTGCACTTATTCATTTGTGCAAAAAAATGGCATAATCTTACATTATTATGACTATTATTTGCACATTAAACACAGTTTTGATTACCAAGAAAATGACACTTTTATAATTCTATTATACAGAGTAGCTACACCGTTACAATTTTTCTCTGTTGGAGAGCACAGACACTTGCTGTGTGAGTATGTAATTACACATGTACTGCTACTGTTGTGTAGAGATAACATGTTCTATTTGTGCAAACATAGAATATAGCCCATATGGTTTAGATTCTGAAATCGTGTAATATGAAATCATCTGCAGCCCCACCCTGAACCTCCACAGAGAAAAATCACATGGGATATATTCACAAGCATTTTACTTAAAAAGTTCTTTGGGGAAAAAAAAGGCTGAGATAAACTGATAAAGTAGAAATAGCGTTCCCTCAAAATTGATAATATTATGTCCTAGAAAGGGCTTGGAACTGGAGTCTGACTGATAGAACTGCAGGGTTGCCATTTAGATAAATTATTCAAACTTTCTGACACTTAGCTCTCTACTTCTCAAGCAAAATCAGACAATTGAACTTCTATGTACTTTTTTATGAAAATGCTTAGGACATAGTAGGCTTAAAAGAGGTTATGCAGTGTATGACTCCATAAATATAAGACATTCTGGAAAAAGCAACACTAGAGACGGTAAAAAGAATGGTGGTTGCTAGCAGTTTAAGGGGAGAGAGGTACAGAAAGCAGAGCACAGAGGGATTTTCAGGTAGTGAAACTACTCTGTATGAAAGTGTGATGGCAAATATGCATCAATATATATTTGTTAAAATCCATAGAATATACAATACCAAGAGTGGACCTTAACGTATACAATGGATTTGGGGTAAATAATGATGTGTTAATACAGGTTCATAAAGTTTAACAAATGCTAAGATTCCTCTGGATTTGTTAACAATCATTACAACATCCCTTGTCGAATGTGGGGTATTGATAATGGAGGAGGCTGTGGATGTGTGAAGGGATGGGAGAATATGAGCGACTTCTATGCTTTGCCTTAAATTTTGCAGTGGACTCGAAACTGCTCTAAAAAGTAAAGTACTTTTAAAATGTAGTTGTTGGACTTTAGTTTAAAACTTTAGTGTTTTTACAAGGAGACTATATTGAATTACATCTTGTGCAAATAAAATTAGCTTAACATTAAAAAATGAAAACCTAAAGCACTGGCCAAAATGTATAAAATGAGAGTCTTCACAGAACTAGAAAAAAATTTGTACCATGCTGTGCAAAGAGGCAAGAATGAACACATTTATTCTTGCACACTTAGATAGTACTCAATATCAAAATCTGTTTATGGAGTAAAAAATATGAACAGAATTGTAGTAAGCACCACAGTGCCCTATCTAACATGTCCTATGGGTGGATGTTTATACAGAAAATGACAGACAACATGGAATTAAAGAATAAATGTTCAGGAAGTCTGCTCCTGTAGGGCTCTAAGTCCCCAAAGATAGGAGAATGGAGGATCTCTGTGAATCCTGTATCCAAGGGACGTTTCCTGCATGGGAAACTTTGTTTCCTCCAAACTTAAGTATTGAAATTGAATTCTCACTATTAAGAAACAGGAACAGTGGGACTTTCAAGAAATTTTTAGGGCTCTGCCCTTAAAAATGGGTTCATCCACTCATGCGATTAGTGGATTCATGGGTTTCCTAGAGAGGCTCTGGTTAGAAATGCCAGTGTAGCTGGCTCTCTTGCCTTATCTCTTACTACCTAATGCTCCATGCCACCTCAAGGTTCTGCCAGCAAGAATGTCCTCACTAGGTGGGAGCCCTTGACCTTACAGCAGAAATGTGCACCAAAATAAGCCATATAGATATATGTGGTTTATGTTTTCTGTTTACAAAAGACAGACAGAGATGATGCCATATAGAAAGGAGAAATTCAGGAGTTGGAATGAGCCCTTATTCTGTTTTGGGCACTATGCTCACAGAGAGCTCTATCCGTGTTTCAAAGAGTGGAGAAAATGAATGTCTCCTTGCCAGCCAGTTTTCTCTTCTGACCTAATTTCAGAAAAAAAAAAATGGGGGAAATAAAGTTAAATGGAAGCCGACATATAGCCAAAGGATCACAAATATTATTTACTTTTACCTCCAAAGAACCATATGGCACAAAATTATATGTGATAAGTGGATAGGCAAATTTACCCAAGTCCCCAAATTTCTAAGACACAAAAAGGAGGGGATGTGATTCTACTTCGGTTTTGTTGACCCAAAACTATTACCTCAACACATTCTAGCTTCTTAATAATTTAAAACTATTAATACTTCAATTTAACAAGAAAAAGAAAAAAAAGTATGACTCATGAAAGCTGCACCATTATGATCACCACTTGAAAGGAAAATCTGTGTTCAACATTTGAATGACTTGAAAGCAATAGTGATGATTGGGATTTATTGAGAACTGATTATGCACTGGGCTTGTTCTAATCAACCTAAATGCATTAGGAACTAGGGATGAATACAAACAGATGAAGCTGCAAGTCTTGTTGGAGAGAGGATATTGAGGGAGGCCCCAAGGAGATTCCTGCAAGTTAGAATTGTGAAATCAGATAATATAATGACCACCCTGGTGGTGTTCTCCAATTGTCCAGTAAAAGCAGGGCCCTTGGAACTCTTTGGGATCCTGAGAGGATTACTAACTTTCCATACCTTCTAATATTTCCAGACTCACGTCCAAACCACCAAGATTCACATTTCCTATAACCCCACCTGACTCTTCCCTATCTCTCAACATTTTTCCATTTATTGCCAGCATAATAATATTGTTCTGACTTTCTTTCCTGACCTTGTTTGTCTTTCTTTCTCTTATGATGTCTTTGTGGCATACAAATTGGTGAGACTAAACTATTTCTCCCAGAATTTCCATTCTATATGCCTCTGTATGGAGTGGACTACGAGAAAGGTACTGGGGAGGAAGAAAGTAGCATTCATTTTGTAGCATAAACACAGTCCTCTCAGCTGTTGGACCCAACAATAATCTTTATGCTGTTGGGAAGAGATTTCACATATGCTATGAAAATACATATATTAGGGAGGTTGTTATTATGGGTAAAACTCAATCATTTAGAAAACTTTTTAAAGAGGACTTGAGCCAGGCTGAGGATGTAGTTCAGAGGTAGAGCACTTGCCCAGTATGCACAAGGTACTGGGTTTGATGCCTGGAACCTCTAAATAAAAAATACAAATACAAATACAAATACTTCTACTAGTGTTAATAAATAAAAAAGAGGGCTCAAGCCTTTTGTGAGGGAGACATTGACTCCACCCTATGGACAACAAAAGCTGACTGAATTTCACAGGGTTCCTGAACTGTATTCTTCTTCCTTTGTGCCTTTCTGTGCAGACCCATGGCCTGTGCCAGGGCTGTAACCTGTTCACTCTTGTACCTGCTGGGCCATTCCTGCCCACCCACCCACAGCACTCCAGACTGGCTTTGCCAACCACCGTGTTGTGTAGACTCATTCAGTGTATGATATCCCTTAGGATGGAAAGTTTAACCTTGACTTTGAGACCCCCATCCAGTGATTCTCAACCCAACAGCCAGAAAGATCCATGAGAATCAAACTGAGAATATTATCATGTAGTACTCCCCTCACCAAACAGTCATAATTAAGCTTCTCCAAAGACCCTCACCATAATTATTCCTATCAACAGGATATCAGCAAAGAGTTCTACAGAGACTTCAATGTGGTTGAAAGCTTCCTATTTTCTATAAGGACCAAGTTTCTCTTTCTTGTAAAAGTTTGCCTACTAGCTTGATCTTGTACAAAAAGTACTATTTGTGTTTGCCCTGGTAAAAACTTGTTAAAAATTCTGTCTAGTTTAAGAAAATGGAACAAAAAGTACTTCTACGTAAACACCCAAGAAGATGTAAACTCCATCCCACTGAGTATAGAGTTCAAAGAACCTCCAGCCTTGGGGTCCAGGGATTTTTAAATATTAGCCCCCTCTGGACTGCTGCAGCTAAGATAAACCTACTTCCTGCTAATTCCTTGGTTGTTCTATATCAGTCACATATCCCTGCTCAAATTTTTCAGTCTTTCCATTTTATTCCAATAAAAAGTGAAAATACTAACAACTTCATACATTGTTTGCTATGACTTTTGTCCCTCATCTGCCTCTGTGAATTATTTATAATCTACTCTTGCTTATTCTCTGAACACTAAGAACTTCTTGCTAATTCTTGAACATACTTGGTTTACTTCTGATATTTTGGTTTGTCTTCTTCTCTGGCTGGAATGTTCTTATTGTCCTTTTCAAATCTTTACTCAGTGCTGTCTCCTTTTCATTCTCTGTGTTAGTCAGCTTTTGATTACTGTGACAAAATACCTGAGAGAATCAACTTAATGAAAGAAAGGTTTATTCTGGCTTGCAGTTCTAATGGTTTTAGTTTGTGTTTAGTTAACTTTTAAGACCTGTGGTGAGGCAGCACACCATAGTGGGAAGCATATGATAGATAGAGCAAAGTTGTTCACCTCATTGTTCCCTGTAACCAAAAGACAGGAAGGGACTAGAGTCTCAGGAGCCTACTCAAGGGTATGCCCTCATGACTACACTTCCCTCTACTAGGCCCTGCTCCTAAAGGTTTCACCATCCCCTTGTAGTTCCACAAGCTGGGAAACAATCCTTTACCACATGCGAACTCTCCACCGCTCTTTTTACATCAATTCTTCATGTACTATTATGTCACAGACTATGTTACTTTATTTTCTTTAGTATGTATTATGCATTTTTCTTATTAGTAACCTTTACTAAACTTCTCCAGAGAAAGAGAATAAATGATGTGTGTGTGTGTGTGTGTGTGTGTGTGTGTGTGTGGAGAGAGAGTGAGAGAGAGAGAGAGAGAGAGAGAGAGAGAGAGGAGAGAGAGAGAGAGGGAGAGAGAGATTGATTTTGAGGAATTGGCGTATTTGATTATGAAGGTTGGCAAGTCCAAAATCCTCCGAAGATAGACTGGCAGCCTGGAGACCTAGGGAAAAGACAAGGTAGTGCTTAAAATAGGAAGACAGTTTGCTAGTAGAGTTTCTTCTAGCTCAGTCTTTGCTTATTTCTTTTAATTGCATATTTGTATATTATTTCTAGTATAGGCACATTTTATTTGAAGAAATATACACTAGTTAGCTTTTAAAAGATCTCAGTTTTAATGACAGCTTATAATTGCATTTATTTAAATCTAGGCATTCAGAGAAACACCTATTCATTTTAGCCTGAATACAACATTTACCATAAATGATCATTCATAGAAAATAAGCAATAGCATTAGGTGGATGACATCAGAAACACATTTTGCTGAAAGGCTGAAATTATTTTTCTTGTTTTTCACATGAAATTACAGGTTATAAAAACATCAGCATAGTTAGCAATAGTCATTTTGAATCACGATGAGTTGTTCCAAAGGGCTTAAAATATTTTTTGGCTTCTATGAATGTTAAAAAGACCTCTATAATAAATTGTAAATACATTTAGATATTGGACATTATTCCATTGTGCTTTTTCTACTAAAGTAAATTTTGAAGTAGAATAAAAATTTTATTATTTATCTTGTGTCTTATGTTAGTGCAATAGAACAAGAATGTTGCCTGGACACATCCACATTTGAATTGAGATCATAAACATGGAAATGCAATCTGAACTGGTTTAAAGGCAGTCAAACATGCAAACCTGGGTTAAAACATTACTTGAATCCAACATAGAGTTGATGCTGTACATTGGCTTCTATTTTCTACATTACAGGCTTTGGGGGAAAAATATAACAAAACAAATTGCAAAAGGAAGTCTGGAGTCACTAATAAGAATCTTGTTGCTTATTATGAAATGCTTATACGTTGTCATTTGAACAAATGTCTCTTTCTGAGGTCAAAGAGGAGTGACCAGGAATGAGAAATGGAAAACATCTCAACCCCATACAAAGAATGTGGCTAGAATTTCACTGAAGCAAATGAAAATAATTCTCTTATTCATTCCTTGATGTGTAGTCATTGGCCAAACAGCTCAATCCATAAATTCATCTCACAGAAAACAAGTCGAAAGTGTCTTTAGGAAATTCATTCTAATGAATTCAAAACCACACATGTATTAAACTGTTTAATGTAATAAAGTCCAGAACTTCCTCACATAACTTTAGTTCTTAAATTTTACATAGAGAAAGTAAACAAGTACTTCCGGAATTTCATCTGCTTGACTCATTTTGAATTGCACAGGAAACACAAAGTAAGTGAATAATTAATGGAAGTAAATATTTCACAAAACAGAGAGAGGTTCTTATTATTGCTACAACATAATCATTGAAATACATTTGTATACTTGTAATAAGTATTCTGACGTCAATTTTAATCATTTCCTTTGTGCGGAGGAGGGGAGTGAGGGGATTGAAACCAAGGCTTTGCACAGGCCAGGAAAGCACTCTACCACTGAGCTGCGTCCCCATCCCTTTACCAGTTCTTGACATCATTTAATAACTCAGGTTGGATATCAAAGATTTCCTAATGCCACCTAAAATCAGCTAGTTAAATATTGTATTGTATTGTAATTGCGTGTTGTTAGTTAAAAAGTATATTGCATCAGATGGACATATATGCAAGTTGACTTATGTTATTTAAATATAATCTGGCATTATATATATATATATATATATATATATATATATATATATATATATAATATATATGATACTTCCAGAGGACAAAAATAAACCTCAAATTGTGCATGTGTCAGGTGGAAATTGTATGAGTGGGGCTTTCATTTGTTGCCTCTCTTATTTATTTTAAGAATGAATTTAACAAAGAATAATGATGGAACTCAGTTCCTACTGATAACTGTTTTCTCTTTTCCTTTAACATTCTCGGGGGTTGATGGCAAAGATGTAGATACACATAACAGAGCTCCCATCTAGCCCTTTGTTTATGTACTAGGCCCCTATAACACTAGTTGGTATTATCACTTAAAAGAAATAAATACATGTTAGTTTATATATTGAATATTATCTACTCATCTGGAATTTCAAATTTTATTTTTAATATATCATTAAAGCTGCAGAGACTACATAGGAAAATTACATATTTTTTAATTGGCAAATTATAACTGGACATGTTTATGGGCTGCTAGTACTGTGAATGTAACCACTACCTGGGGTTAAAAAAATGAGACTTGTGGCTTCAAAGTCTTGTAAGTCCCTTCCAAGTTGTCTGTCCTTTCTACTTGCAAAGCTCGTGTATCCCCTCAATTAGTCAGGGTTCTTCAATGAAACAGAATCTACCTAGGAATTGGGCACGTACATACGAGTTGGTGTTGTGATGTTGCAGTCTGGATTTCTTCCTCCGTGTTCCTCAGTCTTTTGAGACCTTCAGGTTTGGGGGTGTATCCATACGTGAGGGCAATCTGCTTTACTTCATGGGTTCTGTTTTCAGTGTTAATCATGGCTAATAAAAACAGCCTTCATGATGTGATGTTTGACATGACAACTGGGTAGTTTAGCCCTAGCCAAACTGACAGAAAATTAACCATCAGACTGAGGAAATATCTTTGGTATGTCAGATTCTGGGGATCAAACCTAGGTCCTCATGAATGGTGGGCTAGTGTTCTATCACTGAGCTAAAACTCCAGCTCCAAATGTTTATTTTCAGGTAGAAAGAAGTATATGGAATATACCAGATTACTCTCTACCTTCTATTTTGATTTCTAAATTTAAGGATCCTATATTTGCATCTTTGAAAATGTCAAAGATTAATTTGCAGATGTCAAAGACAAAGTTGCATGTCTTTAGTACATAAATCTAGTGTTTACTTTTATAATTTGGCAAAATCTTATGTTCAATATCAAATTGAGGAGGAAAATATTTAAGTGCCAATATTGCAGTTTTTATTTCTCTAAGACTTCCCTTTTATAAAAGATATATTGTAGACTTCATTTTCTACTCCCAATCTCACAAATGTGAAATGTCCTAAATATAAGCGTATTTATTTATTCTTGCAGTTGCCAATCTGTCTCTTTATTCCATCCAGAAACTTCATCAAGGTTGTCCATGTTCATTTTCTTAATTTCCTCTTCATTGTTTTTTTCCTCGTCTTATTGCTATTTGGATTTTACCTCTATCACTTCATTTCAGCAAAACACCTGTTGCTAAGGCTAGAGAGGTAAATTTAATGGGACTATTGTAGTTCTCCTTGCATGCAACCTCTCAGAAGCCATCAGTACCTTTGTTTGGGCCCCGTCTTAAACAAATCTACCGGTAGATGTCAAAGCTAAAGGTGGCCATACAGGGTTAAAGTCAGCCTGGAGGTGAATATTAGAAGTTAATTGTGTCACTTTCCCTCAACAGATAGCAATGGAAGCTGTATTGTTGAATGAAATCATCCAGGAAGCTAGCATCCAATGAAAGAAAAAGACAGGTGAGGACAAAGCTGAGTGTAGTGAACACTCAAGGACAGGGGGATCCGGGGAAAACCACCGCAGCATGGTGTGTTAGAAGGAAGAGGGTGTCTTGGAAAATGTGGCAACCTGCTTTGTTTGAAAGCTGATGAAATGTTAGAAAAGATGAAGCCTTAAATATTTACATTGCAAAGACATCTGGGGGACTGGTAGAGGAGGAAGACAGATTGGAGTCTTTGAAGAGTAATGAAAACATCTACAATGGTGATTTTTTTTCTTCTGTGCAAACTAAGAATCTTTCTGATATTCTTGGCTAATCTCTGTGTGATCCTATTCTATATCAAACCATATCTTTATTAATTTTCACTTCAATTTTCAAAATACATCCACTAATAAAAATATGTATCCTCTTATTTCATTCACTTAATTTACCATTCTAATAATTTATCCTATAATAATTATCCAGGTCTACCTTTGTTTTACTACTATCTAGACATTGAAAACTCAGCAGTGAACCAATAATGATGGGGCCTCTTCCACATGTAAGAAATTCATCTGGCCAAATTGTAACAATAGAGGCTATGTTACCAAGGTTTGCTGAGGGAACAACCACCCAAAAATATCAGTGGCTTGTGACATAAAAGTGGCATTTATTTGTTGTTCAAGCTATGTGTAGGTTGATGTCAGATATAGCCCTCAAACGTATTTCCATTCCAGGACAAAGAGAGAAAACAGAAACAACTAGGCTTGGAAAATTTGTTAGTGCCTCTTAAAGATTCTTCTCCAGTGCATTGAACCTCATGCACAATTGTATTCCAAGCATCACACATGGTGGAGGCAAAACAGTGAGAGCATAGAATATACAGCCTATCTTTTAGGGGCACTTTGTCCCTAAGGCATTAAGAAGCAATGTATAATTTCTGTTGTCAAGAATGAATGACTCTGTACAATAAAACAATCCAGCATAAATATTTACTCTTGAATTTTATCTACAACATAATCCTATAAACATTTATGAAAAACTGGCTCAAATTTTTTGTGTCAACAATATGGCTATTACACTACTAGTGATTCTTAAAAGTAATGTGGTCATGGGAATCACCATAAGGGCTTTAGTTAACTACTTTATTGAATATAATTCCTTCAATCCATTCTTACTTATGTACTTATTGATATAATAATATATAATCTTCTATTTTTAATAGGAAACCTTATAGTGGAAAAAAGTTGTATTTTTGTATAGCATACAAACTGAAAACCATTTTCTAAGTCATTATAAAATACTTGTTGAGTCCCTATAGTTGGCTACATTACACTATGTGTATTACATTGTGGTACATAATGTCTGTGCACATGTGTGTGCAACAACTGGACACGCCACATACAGAATAAAAAAGATAGAAAAAATAAAACTGTTTCATGTTTGGCCTCTTTCCTGTGCTTTCCCTCTATATCCTAATATTGAGTTCTAGTTTCCCTCCAACAGACGTCTTTAGAATCTGATCCATGTGGGACAAATCTGATAATATCATGCCTGTAAACACCTGTCTTGTTTGTTTAATGACACCATATAGATTTTAGGAAAGATCCAGTCTCATTATCATGTAATGTAGTCCCTCTTATCCATGGGAGAGATGTTTCGAGACCACTAGCTTCTGCTAGAAAACTTAGCAAATACTGAATAAAATATAGACTGTTTTTTTTCCTATGTACATGCATACGATAAAAGTTTACTTGTATGTTAGGTACACTGTAAGTGATTAACAATAACTAATAGTTAAATAAAACAATTCATAACAATATACTTTGTTAAAAACACTAGAAACACTAATCTTGTGTTTTAGATACATTTTAAATAAAACAAGAATTGAACCTAAGTACTGTGATACTGGGACAGTTGATATTAAAATTGAGATGGCTACTAAGCAACTTTGGAAGAGTAGTATATATACATACAGCCTGATAGGCAGGGCAAAGGATAATTAACATCTTTTGGGGGACAAAGAGAGATGGCATAAGAGTTCATCGTTTTTCTCAGAATGACACACATATGAATTTTGTTTTGAAATTTTTCCATTTAATATATTAGGGCCAAAGTTGATTGCAGGCAGCTGAAACTTTAGATAAGAAAAGTCTACTGTGCATAGTGTAAGGAAGACTCTGGCCTCTCCTCCTCCTTCTTGTTCATTTTCTAGAACTTTCCTTGATATAACAACCTACTGGCACTCTGAGCCTCTTCCAGGTCCTGATTGTGAGTATTTTGGTGCCACCTCATTTTCTATGGAAAGATTTCCTCACCCATCTCACCCATTCATCTTTCCTTGGCTATATATAAGATTGATATAACATGTGCTCATATTACCCAGTATGTTCCCTTTATAGTGATATCCTACGTTGAAACTATATGTACATTTGCAGTATTTTTTTTTTTTTTTTGCTTAAACATCAGAACTTTATCACTCAGTGTTCTGGAGGCTGGGAAGCTCAAGGTCAATGTGCCTGCTGATTTGGCTCCTAGTGCTCTCCAGCCTTTAGTGCACTACCTTTGTGCTGTGCATTCATGTGGCACTGCATTCCCATAGAGAAAGCAGGGGGGGAACTAGGAGGAGAGACAGAGGGGGGGGGGAGAAAGCGTGAGCACACTATGCTTTAGTGTCTCTTCTTAATAAGGGCAGTTATCACATTTTATCAGGGATGTACCTTTTAATGCTTGTTAAGCTATTTTTGTGATTTTGGGTTGTGCAAAAATTATTGAGTATAGTTACTTAAACTAGGGTGGCTGTGGCAACACTGGGTGATAAAATCTTATGAGACCATTCTCTATTATATTTGTGGTTTGTAATTGGTTGAAATGTTGTTTTACCTTACAGGACTTTAACGTATAGATAGTAAGCATTTCGAAATATCTGCAGCAATTTGGTATTGTCAGATCGTTCCACTTTATGATCAGTGGGATCATTTCTCTCCAGGTTATAGAAAAATTAGAAGTTGTGAGCTACACACAGTCTCAGTTCTGTGCTAGTCATTGCCACAGGAACCATTGCAGCATGTGACATTTAAAAATTTTGAGACAGTGTACACTTTTGCATGCTTTTTTAAATTTTTATAATATGTTGTTCCTAAAAGCATTTTAAATTTTAGTAACACATGGATTTTCAAGTTGTAGTTTAATTTTATTAGTTATATTAAGGAATATGACTTGCCTTATTTAATTTTTCTCCTAATTGTAGAAGGAGAAACAAATTCCCTGGGGGCTTGTTAAGAAGAAGTACACTTTTTCTGAATTTGACAGAAGTCACAGGGATTGTGAAAGATGTCAATACCAAAGTCCATATTCATTTTACTTAGAAGTACAAGTCCTGATATACTGAGATCACTGTTTGGACCATAATAAATAATAATGTGTTAAAACCACAATGTTTCATTTGTAGAGATGTATTGGATAATGAAGGGATGAAACTATCAACACTTACATAGAATTTATATAAAACACACAAATAAATACATTCAAAACCAAGAGTCCTCTGTAAAAAAAACAAAAACAAAAACAAAACAAAACAAAAAAACGTATTGAATGGAAAAGTGTACAGAGACAGACACTCAATATTTCACATATAAATATTGGTGCTATGTGTGCTTCTTGTATAATAACACTTTGGGTTGCTGAAACTACAGAAAACAAACAATTACTAAGATGTTAGCGAAATATGGTATTGAAGATGTTTGCTTGGAAATATAGGATGGCTCTATAGTAAAGTGGCCAATCAAATAACACTTTCCCATATAACTTTATATTCAGGAGCTGAGTTATGGTGTAGAAGACCAAGTTACAAAATAATTTAAGCTAACAAAGTCTTTTTTTCAATGTTACAACACTAAGGCACAAATACTGCTAATGGCAATTCTTTTAATATTACCTAAATTCAGCATGATATTGATATGGAAATGTTTTTCTTCATTGTTGACTTAAAATAAATAGGTCTAAACTGTAAGAAACTATGAACAATGAGTCAATGTAGCTTGGATATTTAACTTTTGTGTAGGAGTAGGTTCTGACCAAAAATATTTAGGAGTGGTTACCCCCAAATGCAAATTAACACATTGCCTTATTTTATTATTGAAGTCTTGCTCTGTATAACATATCTGGTTAAATAAACAGAGTGCTTACTGTTATGATAACATTTCTGAATTACAATAGACCTGAAAATGAATTTTGATAATGCAAAATCACTCACTTTATTTTTGTGTACAAATTCATACAAAATGAACATGATGGATTTACTTTCGAAACTCTTGTTTTATTCCAAACAGTACAACTCTAGTACTGGTTAGGTCATTAGATTATTATTGAACAAAATTCTAGAAATAGTGAAGATAGCCATCATCATAGGGATTATTGTGAATTAAACCTAGGTTATACATATTAAAGAGGAGACAATCTGTGTTTGTATTTATCATTTCAAAAATCTTTAAATATTTGTATAATAATATAAATTCTATTATATTATAACAATATTATTTGGCCTTCAAAAGGAATTTTTGTCATTTGCAATAACATGGAAGGAACTGAAAGAAATTATACTAAATAAAATTCAAAAGAGACAGAAGTAAAACCATACATTCTCACTTATTCCTGGAACCTAAAACAATCAAATTCACAAAAGCAGAGAACTGAATGGTGGTTAGCAATGGCTGAAAGGCAGAAGCAACACAGAGATGTTGGCCAAAGGAAAACAGTTACAGCTAGACAGGAGGAATAAATAAGCATTGAAGGCAATGGACATGTTAGCTAGCTTATCTAAATCATTCCACACTCAGTACATACATCATAATATCATCATATCTTCCATAATTACATAAGTCACAAAAAATAATACAAGCTATAAAAGAGAATACAAATAATTTTTGTATTAATGGAATCCTGAAATGTGTGTTACTTTGAGATTTATGTTCACTCAAATTAATCCTCTCTTGATTCAGTCAAGCCATGGGGTTAGAATTCTAACATGTATTTTTAGGGTAACACAATTCAAATGACAACATTAATCATGGCTGCTATTTCTCTGTAATCTTAAGAAATGATACTGGACAGGTACAGGAGACCAAACACAGAGAGTCTGTAAGTCATAATGAGATGATATTTTCCTAAATGGAATGGAAAACTATTAAAATAGTCTAAGAAAAGAGAGCAATAATCAAAAGAGAGTTTTTCAATTTTCAAAACTCACTTTGGCTTTGACATATAGGAGGTAGTGAAAAGAAGCAAGATTGGAAGTAGGGGGGTAAGTTGAGTCTGTTCCAGTGGTCTGTGATGATGATGGTGGTCTAGTCAATAAAAAACAGTGGAGCTATAGAAAAGTTGATGAGTGCTAATGCAACCTGTGATTGATTAGAATTGCCAAACATGCAGTCAATGGTGACATCTGAATATTTGGCTTAGGTAATTATAAAGGTGTGGTTGACATAGAATTAGATGAGAAATATGGCATGAGAAAGGTCTTTCCAGGGAGAGTGTTATTTTTTAACAAGTTAAATTTGAGGAAGCTCAAGGCTGCCAAGAACAAAAGTAGCATAGTGCTGTCAGCTTGCCTTCACCCTGTGGGGTTGCCTTTAGGTAACTTCACACTGGTATCCATAGGCAATGCTTAGCTTTACAGAAGCTGGAAATAAAGAAAGAAATGAAATGAGGAATTCAGAGATTGAGGACTGGAATAAAAGTAATTGAAAGATGGATACGCACACAATGTAAGCTTGGTAGAGTAAGAAATGAAGAGAAGAGAGGGAGATTCAATAGGATTTAAGTAAATGGAAGTTGAGATAGAGTTCCAGTGGGCATAGATCAATAAAAATATCTTGAAAGAGAGGAAGGGTAGTTGAAACAGGGATGTGTTTGTCTGGAAATTACACCATAATCCTGAGCTAGTAAATGGATTTTAATGATTAGAGAGGAAGAGACAAATGTGGTAGAGGCAGGGGAACAGATATGTGAGACATGAGGAAGAATCTTAAAATTGTCTACCCTGCCTTTGTAATGGAACCCATGTGTCATCTCCTCTATGAGATTGCAGGTGACTTCATGTCCAGGATTATCATGTATTCTTTTCCTCTCGAACACACAGCTCACTAGTATGCAACTTTGCAGCAAACAAGAACTTTATAACTAAAGCTTGCATCAATTAATGAGGAAAGTAAAATAGGTTGATTAATCCCCAAAGCAGATTATAAAATTACTCAACAATGAGGAAGGGGCAAATATTTTCAAAATAATATTACTAGTAGAAGCTCATAGAATCTCATGGATTATCTCACAGCCATAAATATTCCAAATCGTTTAAACCCCTTGCTATCATCTTGACTTGTCTACTAATCCCATCCACAGGGTTCTAGGGGAGGCATGTGCTTCTACATTGGTGTGACCATCAATCATTAAGTTCTGGAGATATGCAAGAGTCCTTACTGAAATAGCTTTCTATAAAAAAGTTCAGAATTAAGCAGTAAACATCATTAGTGCAATCCTGAGACAACTGAATTGTGAGGAAAATCTTTTATACGTATTTTTATTTTCATATTGAATACAGAAAGGGCAGGTCCTTTTTCCAAAGCAGCTTCAAAGTGCAAGGCATACTGTCTTTGCTTAATTGCTTTTTTGAAAAAAAGAGCTTTGAGATTATCATGAAGACTGACTTTTTAATGGGCTTGTGAAGCATATTTACATTTTAAACTTTAGAATTTGCATTTTTGTTTCTCTCATGCTGTGTTGGTCGACTATTTGGAATTTTTAATTTAATGACTCCATGGAAATCCAAAATTATTTATTCTTAAGTAATTCTTTTTCCCATGAAGGCTTATGATTTTAAAAAGTCTTAGAAGTAAAAGTTATATTTAAGAATCAATATGTTTCTAAGCAAATTGATCTATATGTGACATCCCTGCTATTTTGTTCTTGAAAGATCTTTGATAGCACAAAATAGAAAAAAAAGACTAAAAAGTTAATTAATAAGATGTCAAGTTCTTGCAAATTTAGGATATGTTCTGTATCTATACTTTCTTTTTCCACTTATCATTTTGGACAGAAGGGTGAAATGCAACAACATTTCACTGTGATATCAATTTTTTAAAACAAATAAAAATCGCTCATTTATTCAACAATTACCATCTATCGTCAAAGGAATTCCCCAAAGAATTCCTTTTCTGTAATTCCAGTCCAATAATGTTTTACTAGTCCTAATGGATTGGTGTGTGGATGAGCAATTGGTAAAGGCTGGTTGTGGATCTTTTTTATTTGGAAGACGTAATGAGTCCTTTTTATTTGGGGGGACACTTTGTATGCTCTGTAAGGTGAATTATAAAAAAAAAATATAGAAGAAGGTTAAATAAGTCTGGTGAAGGGAGAGAGAAATAAGGAGAGAAATTGAATTACACTTTTACTCAATTTCTTTTTTGAGTAATTTCTTTAAAAATTATTTTTATCTTGTCTTACGCCTCCTTTCCTCTTATATGTCATTTTGTATAGACAAGATAATACAAATGGAAGAAATGATTTACAGTAGAAGGGGTAGAGAGAGAAAAGGGGAGGGGAGGGGAGGGGAGGGGGGATAATAGAAAATAGGACAGACAGCAGAATACATCAGACACTAGAAAGGCAATATGTCAATCAATGGAAGGGTAACTGATGTGATTCAGCAATCTGTATACGGGGTAAAATTGGGAGTTCATAACCCACTTGAACCAAACCGTGTAATATGATGTATTAAGAACTATGTAATATTTTGAAAGACCAATAATAAAAAAATTAAATTGCTCAAAAAAAAAATAAAAAATATTTTTATTTTTTAAAAATATTTTTCTTTTAAAATTAATTCCATGAATCTTTGTTGATTCCTCTATTATTTACCAGATATTAAAAATAATGTCAAATTTTTTAAAAAAGGAATAATACCAATCACAATCTCCAAAGTTCATGGTTGCTCTTCTTGTGAAAACAACTGAATGAATCATTTAATTTGAGCTGTAGGGTACACTTTTTTATGAGTATTTATCAGTCAAAGATCTGCTAGGATTGAAGATACACAAAAACACACATGAATACACTGGCCACCATTCAGCTTGTTTTTTTTTTCATAATCTAGAATACTTTACTTTTGTGTAATGCAAAAATATTTAATGTTCCACTAATTTGCATAACACAGGACTTTTTTTCTATGATATTTGTAGGCTTACTTTGTTATTTAACCTTCCATGGCTAAATCAAAAAATGTGATTTCAGAGCTAATTGTAACCTAAAAGCATAGAAACCAAATATTTACCAAAACTGTAGAATGCTACACCTACTCAATTTAGCTTGAAACGATTCACATAATTTCTAGTTCAAAAGTGCTAATTACTCATGTTTAATTTGGCCTTTATTCATTGAGAAGTTGATTTTATATGTTAGTTGGATTTCTTCAAATTAACATACTTGTATGCAAGAAAATATGGGTATTTTACAGGAACCATTTGCTTGACAAGGGTAAGCGTTTTATGTCTGCATTTTTAAGATCTTGTTGAAGAAGAAAATCCCATATCCTCTTCCTCCTTGGAATCACTGTGCCCCATGGAAGCTCTGACTTGTCCACACTTTCAGCCCATGCAGCTTAGCTTCTCTGAGCAAGCAGAAGCTATTCCATAGTTTGAGCCTGACTATGTCAGAATAAGCCCAGATTTCCTTGTCATCAATGCAGAGCATGGGGGGTGCCCAACTTCCAGTGCTGTTGGAGCAGTGGGAGTCCCCTGAACTTGGAAAGTCTATGAGTCATAACTGTGTCTGTCCAAAGGACACAGGTGAAGGCACAAGGTGTCCTGAGGAGGTGACATGAGCTGAAGGTACTAAAAAGACTTTGCAGGGTGTTTGTTTTGTAAAGTCTTAAAATGGTGTTTATAGTGTTAGATAGTTTAAAGTGTTAAATAGTGCATTTCTACCTATCAATAAGAAAATCAAATTTCTTAATACTGATGGAAAACTTTCCCATATAATGGGACTGATTTATGAGTCAGGAACCTAAATATTTTAGGCCAAATATGTGATGTTTGCATAGCTTTGACATCACTTACATGTGTTTTCAGAGGGAAGTTTTCAGTTGCTCGTTATGTAAATATTCATATAACCCCCAAACAAATATTCACCTTTTGTGACAGATTGCACATTCCATAATTGCCCGTCCTTCATGTTAATATGATGTTGATAATTCTTCTGTTATGCATGGTGATATGGTAAACTGGTACTCTGTCCGCCCCTACTCATTACTGGACTGTAGACACTGTGATGGCTTCAGCCAGTAGAACATAGCTGAAAGGATGCCATGAAATTTCTGAGATTTTGTCATGAAATTGCTAAACATTTTTAACTTGCTCTCTTGGGATGCTTGCTGTCAGTCACTGTGATAGGAAGAAGCACAAGTTTGGCTCCTAATTTGGCTAAAGTATTTTAGAATAGGATAAATAAGTTCATTCTACATATGATAAAATGATTAAGTCCAATTTAGTAGATTACATTATTCTAAGTATACTAAAATATTTTGTATATTTTTAATTTTTTAAAAAACTTTGAACAGGACTAGGTTGGAGATGATTTGTTTTGCAGCAATACTAATTTCACATCCGTCATTAAACTATAAACTTAAATCACTACATTCTACGAAACTTTTTAATTAGTTTTTCCTAACTTAACACTATGTAATTGTGTTGTATGCTTTTGTCACCCTGAAAGGTTCTAACTGACTTCCAATGACTACACAGCAAAGAAACATCCATCTTTGAAAATTATTCATATATCTACTCGGTATTTAGTTTTACTTTAATTTTCTTTTTTTAATTTTTTTTATTAGTTGCTCAAAACATTTACAATGATCTTGACATATCATACATTTGATTCAAATGGAGTACATAATCTTAATCTTATTTATTTATTTTAATTTTCTTTCTACATATTTTTTAACCTCAATATCATCAAATGGCTTGATTACATAACATACCATATGCTATAAGAAAACAATTATTATTGGTATTTTTAAACTAATAGGTACAGTGCATAGCAAAAGACTGACACATGTTAAATCGTAAATGATTACTTGTATGAGTAACTGTATTCATGGAGACTTTTAATCTTCTTTAGAAAAGTAGATAGAATAGTGTGAAAGTAAAGTTATATCATGCTTACATTTTTATTTCCAAATCCAGATTTGCTCTTTAGCTGGCTTCTGTTTTTATAAAATTATTTATTTAACTTCTTAAATAATTGGTGGCAAAAATGAATGGAATTGTATTAGTCCCTCATCTTAATGAAAATTATTGCTATTGACAAAAGCTATTGCTTTTGTCACCTAATAAATTACAATAATGGTGGTGATGATAATAACAGCTAATGTGTCTTGAATGCTTTCTATGTGCCAGCCATCATCCCAAATGCAGCTTGGGTACTAAATTAAACTGTTTAATCATATTAATTAAGATATAATTTACACATAATCAAATTCTTCTCCTTTAATTTTACCGCTTTGTGCAGTCTGACAAATGTGTACACCGAAGAAATCACCATAATTAAAACAGAACATTTTCATCACTGAAGAAAAATTCCTTATTCCACTTTGTGGTCAATTCTCATTCTCATATCTAGGCCTTAACAAACAACACTCTATTTTCTGTCCACACAGTTTTGCCTTTTCTAGAATATCATATAAATATTATCATATTGTATGCAGCTTTTTGAGTCTAGTTTACTTCAATTAGCATAATACTCTTGTGATTCATCAAAGCATTGATGTTTTTCTTCCATTGTATAGATGTATCATAATTAGTATATCTGTTCCCTACCAATGGACCTTTGGGTTTAGTTTTTGGTGATTGTGTATAAAACTGGTATAAACATCTGTGTGTAGATACTTGCACAAACATATGTTTTCATTTGTTTCACATCTACCTAGGAATAGGATTGCTTGGTATTGTGCTAAATAGATGTTTAACTTTATAAGAAACTCAAAATGTTTTCCGTAGTTGCTGTGTCATTCTGTATGACCATCAGCCTTGTATGAGAGTTCTGACTCATAGGCTTCCTCACCACATCTTGATGATGCCATTTGTATTTTAAAGACATCCAAGGGGGAAATTAGTGATTCCTCATTTTGTTTTTAGTTTTCAAGCCATTAACCATCAACTGAAGTATCATTTTATATATTGATGTCTGTCATACTTCTTTTCCTCTAATATTTTGTTCACTTTTAATTGGGATATTTTAAAAACTATTTTTGAATTATGAATGCTCTTTATATATTTTCAATATAAATCCTTTCCTAGATGTATGCCTTAAAATATTTTCACCCACTCTATGGCTTGTCTTTTGATTTTCTTAACAATGTCTTTCAAATGACAGAAGGTACTTTCTTTTTGATTTTATTTTTAAATTTTGTTGGAGATATATCTATCTAATTTTTATTTTATGGTTCTTGTTACCCAATATTGATCCAGGCCTAATCCACATTTGTGACATTTATCTCCTCCTTTTTCTCTATATTTCCTTATAGATGTTTTACAGTTTATTTCTATATATAATTCAAGTTGTTATTCAAGATTTATTTTTGCATGTAGATGTGCAATTTTAGTCATCTCCTCTGAAAACATTTGACTTATTTATTTCAGACTAGCTTTTCTCACTCCGAAATATAATAGTTTAATTAAAAACCCAGAGGTATGCATGGTACACATTGAATATATACATTTCTTATTTGTAGATTATAACTTGATAAAGTCGAAAGAAAAAAAAAGAAACAAAGAAGAAGAAGGCTATTGAATTGCTCTGACAGCCAACAGCTTCTAGCACATCACTGAAAGCAGTGGATGGTTATGGATTCTATGCGTGCATTGCTGTTTATGCTTCTTGATTTATATAAAATGGTTCTCTTTATTCAATGAGAATCTATCAAGCATTCTCTACTACTGATGCAGATATTTTCTAAGTCTTCAGCAGAGGTCTTTAAGTCAAGAAAAGGAGCCAATATCAAGAAAATGTGTCCATTGAAGTCAAGAAGAATCTTGTCTCTTCACAAAGAAGTCCTAGGATAGCCACATGCCTGGTCATCCACTTTGAGCTGCCTTATCAGGGACTCATGGTTGGTCTTAGATGCTAGAGTACTGGAAATGTAAGTAGAGAAACAGCTAGATCAGCCTTTCTGATTGAGATCCCATGCTGTGGCTCCAGTGCTGTCACAGTAGCTACCCTGCCCTCCAGTCTATGGTGCAGCAATGGAGTAACTGAGCACAGATGCTGGATGACGTCACTGACTGTAATTAATCCTACATTGTTGTGTGCAGCTCTCTTGGTTGGATATTCTCTAGTGAGCATTAAAATCTCATACAAAATTCTTCTTATTTTCTTCCTATGACTGTGTGTTTATCTACATTCTTCTTCTCTGGCCCCTTTTGTCCAGCTCTTCCAATCTTTTATTTTCAAGACTCTTATCAAATTCACCAAGCCATTAGCTACTGATGAAATGTCTGTTTATACCCTTACCAGAGACCATTTCTATTTCTGTGCAAATTTCAGGCAAGGAGCATCCTTTGTGAACATAAATCTGAGCCAAAGGGGAGATGCTGGGGTGAGAGTGAAGAATGAAATGGTGTTCTGAGCCACGTCTATGTAAGTTAGCTTTGCCCTCTGAGACTGCACATGATTGCTCCTGAACATAATTTCTTTCTTAAATTGCATTGCTGCTAGGCCTTCCTGTCTTTGTGGATTTGTGAATATAACATATACCATCACAAGAAGCACTGTGTTGGCTACCTGCTTCTGGATGTCCTGTTGTCAGGTGCTCTGTTTCTACCAGAGCCTACTTACTTTTGGAATACAGGTGTGTCAGAGAGTTATCAGTCACATTTCCTGATGGAGAAATCAGGTAGCTAGGGGAGATTCAAGATGGCAGATTTGAGGAAGGCTGCATTTTTATTTGCTCCATTGTTCATGGGTCAAGCATTGGGGGGACTGCTTCTCAGCAAGGTAGGTGAAAAGGGGATTTCACTAAAACTCAATATTGGACAGTTAGAGTATCTTAGAGACTTAGAAATTTGGGTGGGTTGAATGCAGAACAAGAAAGAGTACAGTGGAGCCAAGCTGGTGTGGCAGCAGTAGAGAGTGCAGTGCTGGTTCACCACAGAGGGCAAGGAGAGCACACAGAGGCACACACAATGGTCATATTTGGTACAGAGAACCCTATAGATCAGAAAAGCAGCCTGAACTAGCTGATTCAGAGACTCTACAGCAATCTGGTGTTTAAAAAGTGCTCTGTATTTATCAAATGGCAAGTGGAGAGCTGAGGCAATCATCTTCAGGAGGCCATGCTACCTGCACCTTGCTCCTATGGGAACCCAGGAAATCATAGCAAAACATTGCCATTCTGTCCCAGAAAGCACCCAATGAATGTGTAGTCTCGGGTGCACTTACCAGAATGTGAGTGAAAAAAACAAACAAACAAAAAAAAGATAATATCCAGGAAGATTCAAGTCAGAAAAACAAAGGGAAGTCCAACTGGCTTGCCCTTTGGGTCTGGCAGATTGTGTGACCAGAGGAAGAGGGTCAGGAATCTGAACAAGACGCTCAGGGACTAAGCCTGGGGAGCTTTGCTTGTGGACAGCACAGTGAGTACAGAATTGGTTCTCCTGACCTACAGGTAGAATTCTTGGGAGGCTCCTGAGATACAGACTCCCAGCAGGGATGTCATCTGCTGGGCCAAAGAAGTTATAACCCTCCAAAAACCCCTTAAGGCCCCATTTTAGATCTAAGTGCCAGCTTCCAGAACTGCTTTCCTAGAGCAGCAGCAACTGCACCTTGGGAGTGTTTGGAACCAGTGTGTGAAGACGACACTCCCACTGGCAGTACTTCCCATTCCATTCCTGGGTATGAATCCTGGGGAGGAAATAATTGAGAGCATTTTTATAAGGAATCTCCTAAAATATAGAACTCAGTTTTACATTGGGAATTATCTCTCTTATACACATAATTGCATGACCAAACTCTACATTTTAGGATTAACAAATAAAAAATCCTCACCAATATTTGGTACATATTAATTTTTCTCCCACTTGTCAAAATTAAAGTCAAACCATATCCTTCAAGGTTGTTCAAAGAAAAAGTGTAATTTATCTTTGCAATATTGAATAATTCAGTCAATAACACACAACCCAATCTTTCTTTTGCGTTTTAAACTTATTACATTTAATTACTGACCACAAAAAAAAAAAATACTGACACAACTGCAGATTTTGCAGTATTTTCAAATAATGACTGGAAGTGTCAGAAATAGAATTGAGGGGGCACAAGGTCAACATATGACTTGTACTTGTAAAACTGCCTTGCCTAGGGTCCCCACTGATTCATACCTGTTACACAACAAGGGCTCTGCTCAGTTGTACTGTGGCACCAATATCTTTTCATTAATAATGTATTTTAAAGTGACAGACAAAAAAATAAGAAGTGTATAATAAAATATTCACAGAACATTTAATTTAATTTTGGATACCAATATGAAGACTATAGCAATAAAGATTTTTGGCACTTCATTTATAAGTATGTTAGGTAAGGTAATCTGAACAAAAGGTACCTCATGTGCTTAGAAATCAGAGTGAGTGTGTTTGTGTGTGTGTGTGTGTGTGTGTGTGTGTGTGTGAGAGAGAGAGAGAGAGAGAGAGAGAGAGAGAGAGAGAGAGAGAGAACAGAGCTAACCTTTTATATTTTCCTTGTAGAGATATCATTAGATAAGATACATCTGAGATCATCAGTGGTCACAAAGTAAGTGTGTTGATTAACATCTATTTATATTTTCATTTGTGTCTTGTTCTTCAAATTATTTAACACAGTTCAACACTATTATGTTGTTGCTAATAAACATTGACATCTTTGAGCTTAATGGCTTCTAGGCTTATGTGTATACATGGCAGCTATTTAAAGTTCTTGGAATTTCAACTCATGAAGGTCAGTATTGACCAATTCCAACTGTCCTAAACTTATTCCATCTATGCTAGAAGAAGAGATATTTGAAAAAAATCTGAAGTTTAGTTATCTAGATTTTGTTTTAGAAATCCATCTGGTCTTTTACTGTGGATATGATAACTCCATTTTTATTTGTGCTTGTGTTTTTCCACTTATCAGTGGAGGTGATGATGTCAAAGGACAGGGGCTATCTCTATGCCCTTGCTGTTGAAGCTGTGCATGTCCTCAGTGTGAATACAATAGTGAAGACATGTTTGTGGAAACACAGGGGAAGAAAGTCTTTACCACTTCATTTTTCACAAGGGTCAAAATTTGGGGAATATCCTGAATCTGTCCAACATCTGTAAGGGTTATCATCATTTGGTGATATTCAGCATTTATTTGGAGTCAATGACTGTAGAAATGATACACATATTCATACAGCTCTACACATAGCAATTTAGGTGAATTATGAAGTGATGATGAGCACATGAAATTCTATGGTTCAGTTTACCATAAAATATTCAAAAGAAAGAACTTCCCACCATCTGTCATGATCCAGGCCCATATGTAATGATAGTACTATTACTTCAATTGCAAAACAACTTTGCTATTCAATATTGTTTTCATATTTATTACCTGATTTGATCCACACAACAACCCAGTGAGATAGCTAATGTTAATTTTCCTTATCTTTTATGGATGAGGAAACTGAAGGATAGTTTCTTTATATATTCTCCATATCTGATATTCTTGGATTGCTAAGGACCTAGCACAATTCAATTGAGTCAAAAATAAAATACTTCATTCCATTGAAAGATGACAAAATAAGGAAATAAATAAGTTTAAATACTGGTAGATATTCTCATAAAAATGAAAGTTACTAAAATCAATTGTAATCACTGGGGTCCTTTCACACCATGTGAATAAGGGAGGATGTAATGAGAGCAATTTTAACATCAATTTGGACTCAATCAAGTAGAGAACACAGCAGACCTTCTAGTGCAACAGCCTTTAGAAAGTAGCCAACCGAATATACTTGAAAACCTGAGAAATATGCCGGTGTAGCTATAGTGGGTCATGTAAAAGTGGTACATAGCACGTGACCACAGGGGGACACAGGGTTAGATTCTTTCAGAGATGTTGTATATATCTAGTTGTAAATGAAATGAAAAATTATGGAATATTTTAGGCAAGAAATTGTCATAATCCAATATTAATTTTGGAGAAATTCTGTTATCTGCTTCTGGATACTGAGATTTTGGAGCATGAAGCTAATAAGGATCTGTGTTGGTTGTCCATGTAAACATATGTTGGCTTAAACTAGGGTGTGGCAATATCAGGGGTGAGCGGTGGCTGGATGCAGGCATATTGCAATAGAAGTGCTTGGAGATTTGCCTATAGATTAAATTGAAAATGAAAGACAAAGAAGAAAGAAGAATGGCTGCTAAGGGGTTGGAGGAATCTGGTGGACCATGGTATCACTGATCAAGGCAGGGGTAAATGGGCGAGAAATTGATAAATATGACATGAATTAGAATTGAGTGAAAAACGTCACTTAGTGAAAAACATCACTTACCTTTCTGATGTGCACTTCTGTCTTTCAGGCCAGAAGAGTGAGTAGGTTGTCACTAATGTCAATCTCTTTGGTAGATTGCATTTAAAGGCATAAGAATAAATGACCTGATCCAGAAAGAAAGGGTTTAGATAATAAAGGGGAACATAGTTCGGGAACACTGCAGCATTTGGAGCTTCAGTACAAATACTTTGTAGATAAAATTATGACTCCTTCAGTTGTTTCAGTTTTTGCTAATGGTTGTGTTTCCAGAATATTATATGTAACCTAAATATAATAGTACATATATCTACTAATATTTATATCTACATTTGTATTAATAAATACTAAATATTTGTATTTAGTGTAAATTTAAAAGCTACATAATATAAATGATCTATCAATGCAGTATAGTTCTTTCCTATTTCATATGTAGATACTACAAATTATTAACTTTATAATATTTTGTACTAGATGTCCTGTTCTTATCATTTAGTCCTTCCCCCTCTACCCCCTTTATTCAGGACTAGAACCCCAAATAGTGGAATTTATAATAAAATGATGCTTGGCACCAAACTTTCATTTAACTCAGATAAAACTTACTGATTTTATGTTTTCCCTAAGATGTTTCAAAATAATGTGAAAATATTTTTCTGCTATTGTTCAACAAGAAATAATTTCTTTTGATAAAATGGTATAACTTCCATATGAAACTCCTTGAGACAATTACTGTTACCAGGTTATCTAGCTTTGTAAATGTATGTCACTTCCAATTGTTACATTGTGTACAGTAACTGAAATATTATTTTTCAGGTTTAGAAGGCATTATCCTTCAAAACAAAATAATATTGCTCTTTCTCACACAAAGAAAACTAACAGTAAGAACATATGTACTCATAAAACTTCAAACAACAAAAACACACAAAAAGAAGAGGAAACTGAACTGTTGATCAAAGGGATACAGAAGGTACCAAGCTCATGTGCTTCAAATGAATATTTAGTATGTGAAAACAACCAATGAATTAGACTAGACCTAGAAATTTTCATCAAATGGAAAATCAATGTAGTTTTGTGTGTGTGTGTGTGTGTGTGAAGATACAAATCTTTGTAGAACTTTATTTACAAACTAAGAAACATTTTAACTTGCATGTGGAACATATTTATGTAGAAAGTATTTGGTTATAATGCTCTTTGAAGATCAAGAGGCATATGAAATGGAAAAAGAGTGAGGTAGTATATGTCAAAAATTATCAAAGTAAGTGTAATTCCTGAAACATTAACCTGGGATTTGAATTCCTAAACTTCAGGATGCATATTAAGTTGCACAAGGAGAGTGTGTAATACTGAAGGGGTGCATAATATATTTCAAGTTGTAGAGATCATCCCCCAATGAAAGTCTTTCTTCACCCTGTCTTACCCACACATCTAGTTCTTAAACTTTTTTCATGTCCTCTAACAAAATAAGGACCAATAAATCAAGCTCCACACATTATATGAGGTAGCACAATTTTTTTTGTGTGTAGGGAGGGTGGGCTCTATGGCTTGGCCTTTATAGCCTGTGGGGAAAACCTCTATACTACACTCATGCCAATAATGGTCATGTTTCAGGACATAATTTATTGTGGAAACGCCAGACAGGAGCTCAGAGTAAGATCTCTTTTGCTGCAATGTGAATTTCTAACAAACTCAATAAACATTTGAAATTACAAAGCATGCAAACAAAATCCATTTTATTTGTTTCATACAATTCTGCCACAAAAGTTCAAGGTTGAATTGAAGTCAGACAAGGTTAGTCATTTTCTAAGTTTGTTTGTGTTCCTTTTTTCTTAAGCACTTGCTATAGAGTGAAACTACCTCCCAGGGACAGAGTGTCCTCCATTGCAGAAGAGCCTATCTAGCTAAACAAAGACCATGTCATCAATTACCATTTGAAAATGTCTCAGCAAACCTTCTTTGAAGTAATCCTTCCTCAAATCCTCTTTGAAACTGGATTTATACAATCGGGTAAGTGGGTAAACATCTTGTGAAATCAAATGGATGGAGGGGAAAACGAATTTTGTCATGCATGAAGTTGTTATCTTTAAAGGAATGCCTAAGTGGAATTCTTCTGCAAAGTTCTGGGAAATCCAGATAGAGGCCTGTTAAACCAAGAAAATCTGATCCTATGGCGGGAGGTTGATGAGGGTTTGTAAGAACAGAGCTTAAGGGAAAAAAAGTAACAGAAACAGCTCAGTGGATACACATATACTCTCTTCACTTGCTTAATTTTACATGATTCTTATGACAACCTTCCAATACACTTTACCTAACCCTGGCCTTGTCTTCTAATCAGTAGGACTGGACCTTCAAGTAAGGTGGAATTCTGTCAAGCAACTTGATAGACATTCAGTGTTTTTTAATGGAGAATAAATATAATTATGAATTAAATGAAAATTACTTCCAGAGTTGCACATAGCATATTCATACTATCAACAATAATAACAATCCACGCATTCCTACCTTATCAAATTTTTATTGACACAAAAATGATACTGAAGACGCTACTTAATAATACAAGTTATTTAAAAGACTCTTGCTCCCTTGAGTAATGTTGAGCATGAAACAGAAATTTTTTTTTTTATTTAATTTTTTTTTTATTGTTGGTCATTCAAAACATTACATAGTTCTTAATACATCATATTTCACAGTTTGATTCAAGTGGGTTATGAACTCCCAATTTTACCCCGTATACAGATTGCTGTATCACATCAGTTACCCTTCCATTGATTGACATATTGCCTTTCTAGTGTCTGATGTATTCTGCTGTCTGTCCTATTCTCTACTATCCCCCCTCCCCTCCCCTCCCCTCCCCTTTTCTCTCTCTACCCCTTCTACTGTAAATCATTTATTCGATTTGTATTATCTTGTCTTACCCCTCCTTTCCTCTTATATGTCATTTTGTATAACCCTGAGGATCGCCTTCCATTACCATGCGATTTCCCTTCTCACTTCCTTTCCCTCCCACCTCTCAACCCTGTTAATGTGAATCTTCGTCACAAGCTCTTTGTCCCTACCCTGTCCTTGTTTCCTCCCCTTATATCAAAGGAGTCATTTGGTATTTGTTTTTTAAAGATTGACTAGCTTCACTTAGCATAATCTGCTCTAATGCCATCCATTTCCCTCCAAATTCTATGATTTTGTCATTTTTTAATGCAGAGTAATACTCCATTGTGTATAAATGCCACATTTTTTTTATCCATTCATCTATTGAAGGGCATCTAGGCTGATTCCACAATCTTGCTATCGTGAATTGTGCTGCTATGAACATCGATGTAGCAGTGTCCCTGTAGCATGCTCTTATTAGGTCTTTGGGGAATAGACCGAGAAGGGGAATAGCTGGGTCAAATGGTGGTTCCATTCCCAGCTTTCCAAGAAATCTCCATACTGCTTTCCAAATTGGCTGCACCAATTTGCAGTCCCACCAGCAATGAACAAGAGTGCCCTTTTCCCCGCATCCTCTCCAGCACTTATTGTTGTTTGACTTCCTAATGGCTGCCAGTCTTACTGGAGTGAGATGGTATCTTAGGGTAGTTTTGATTTGCATTTCTCTGACTGCTAGCGATGGTGAACATTTTTTCATGTACTTATTGATTGATTGTATGTCCTCCTCTGAGAAGTGTCTGTTCAGGTCCTTGGCCCATTTATTGATTGGGTTATTTGTTATCTTATTGTCTAATTTTTTGAGTTCTTTGTATATTCTGGTTATTAGGGCTCTATCTGAAGTGTGTGGAGTAAAGATTTGTTCCCAGGATGTAGGCTCCCTGTTTATCTCTCTTATTGTTTCTTTTGCTGAGAAAAAACTTTTTAGTTTGAGTAAGTCCCATTTGTTGATTCTATTTGTTAACTCTAGCGCTATGGGTGTCCTATTGAGGAATTTGGAGCCCGACCCCACAGCATGTAGGTCGTAGCCAACTTTTTCTTCTATCAGATGCCATGTCTCTGATTTAATATCAAGCTCCTTGATCCATTTTGAGTTAACTTTTGTGCACGGCGAGAGATAGGGATTCAGATTCATTTTGGTGCAAATGGATTTCCAGTTTTCCCAGCACCATTTGTTGAAGATGCTATCCTTCCTCCATTGCATGCTTTTAGCCCCTTTATCAAATATAAGATAGTTGTAGTTTTGTGGATTGGTTACTGTGTCCTCTATTCTGTACCATTGGTCCACCCGCCTGTTTTGGTACCAGTACCATGCTGTTTTTGTAACTATTGCTCTGTAGTATAGTTTGAAGTCTGGTATCGCTATACTGCCTGATTCACACTTCCTGCTTAGTATTGTTTTTGCTATTCTGGGTCTTTTATTATTCCATATGAATTTCATGATTCTTTTATCTATTTCTACAAGAAACGCTGTTGGGATTTTGATTGGCATTGCATTGAACTTATAGAGAACTTTTGGTAATATCGCCATTTTGATGATGTTAGTTCTGCCTATCCATGAGCAGGGTATATTTTTCCATCTTCTAAGGTCTTCTTCTATATCTTTCTTTAAGGTTCTGTAATTTTCATTGTATAAATCTTTCACCTCTTTTGTTAGGTTGATTCCCAAGTATTTTATTTTTTGGGGGGATATTGTGAATGGAGTAGTTGTCCTCATTTCCGTTTCAGAGGGTTTGTCGCTGATATACAGGAATGCCTTTGATTTATGCGTGTTGATCTTATATCCTGCCACTTTGCTGAATTCATTTATTAGCTCTAATAGCTTCTTTGTAGACCCTTTTGGGTCTGCTAGGTATAGAATCATATCATCTGCAAATAGTGATAATTTAAGTTCTTCTTTTCCTATTTTTATGCCTTTAATTTCTTTTGACTGTCTAATTGCTCTGGCCAGTGTTTCGAGGACTATGTTGAACAGAAGTGGTGAGAGAGGGCATCCCTGTCTTGTACCCGATCTTAGAGGGAATGCCTTCAATTTTTCTCCATTCAGAATGATGCTGGCCTGTGGCTTATCATAGATTGCTTTTACAATGTTGAGGTATGATCCAGTTATCCCTAATTTTTCTAGAGTTTTGAACATAAAGGGATGCTGTACTTTGTCGAATGCTTTTTCTGCATCTATGGAGATGATCATATGGTTCTTATTTTTAAGTCTATTGATGTGGTGGATAACATTTATTGATTTCCGTATATTGAACCAACCTTGCATACCAGGGATGAATCCTACTTGATCAGGGTGTATAATTTTTTTGATATGTATTTGAATCCGATTCGCCAGAATTTTATTGAGGATTTTTGCGTCAAGATTCATTAGAGATATTGGTCTGTAGTTTTCTTTCTTTGAAGTGTCTTTGTCTGGTTTCGGAATCAGGGTGATGTTGGCTTCGTAGAATGAATTTGGAAGTTTTCCCTCTTTTTCTATTTCCTGAAATAGCTTGAAAAGTATTGGTGTTAGTTCCTCTTTAAAGGTTTTGTAAAACTCTGCTGTATACCCATCTGGTCCTGGGCTTTTCTTAGTTGGTAATCTTTTGATGGTTTCTTCTATTTCCTCTATTGTTATTGGTCTGTTTAGGTTTTCTATATCCTCCTGACTCAATCTGGGCAGATCATAAGACTTAAGGAATTTATCTATGCCTTCACTATCTTCTATTTTATTGGAGTATAAGGATTCAAAATAATTTCTAATTATCTTCTGTATTTCTGAAGTGTCTGTTGTGATATTGCCTTTTTCATCCCGTATGCTAGTAATTTGGGTTCTCTCTCTTCTTCTCTTCGTTAGCATGGCTAAGGGTCTGTCAATTTTATTTATTTTTTCAAAGAACCAACTTTTAGTTTTGTCCATTTTTTCAATTGTTTCTTTTGTTTCAATTTCATTAATTTCAGCTCTGATTTTAATTATTTCTTGCCTTCTACTTCTTTTGCTATTGTTTTGCTCTTCTTTTTCTAGGATTTTGAGATGAAGTATGAGATCATTTATTTGTTGGTTTTTTCTTTTTTTGAGGAATGAACTCCAAGCAATGAATTTTCCTCTTAGAAATGCTTTCAATGTGTCCCATAGATTCCGATATGTTGTGTCTGTGTTTTCGTTTGACTCTAGGAAGTTTTTAATTTCCTCCTTGATGTCTTCTAAAACCCATTGATCATTCAGCAACCTATTCTTCATTCTCCAAGTGATGCTTGATTTTTCCTTCCTTCTTTTATCATTGATTTTCAGTTTCATTCCATTATGATCAGATAAGATGCATGGTATTATCTCTACCCCTTTATATTGTCTAAGAGTTGCCCTGTGACATAATATATGATCTATTTTTGAGAAGGTTCCATGTGCTGCTGAGAAAAAAGTGTAACTACTTGATGTTGGGTGGTATAGTCTATATATGTCAATTAAGTCTAGGTTGTTGATTGTGTTGTTGAGTTCTATAGTTTCCTTATTTAACTTTTGTTTGGTAGATCTGTCGAGTGGTGAGAGAGGTGAGTTGAAGTCTCCCATGATTATTGTATGGTGGTCTATTAGACTCTTGAACTTGAGAAGAATTTGCTTGATGAACACAGCTGCACCATTATTTGGGGCATATATATTTATGATTGTTATGTCTTGTTGGTGTATGGTTCCCTTGAGCAGTATGAAGTGTCCTTCTTTATCCCTTTTGATTAACTTTGGCTTGAAATCTATTTTATTGGATATGAGTATGGACACTCCTGCTTGTTTCCGCGGTCCATATGAGTGGTATGATTTTTCCCAACCTTTCACCTTCAGTCTATGAATATCTTTTCCTATCAGATGCGTCTCCTGTAGGCAGCATATTGTTGGGTCTTGTTTTGTGATCCATTCTACTAGCCTGTGTCTCTTAATTGGTGAGTTTAAGCCATTAACATTTAGGGTTATTATTGAGATATGGTTTGTTCTTCCAGCCATATTTGTTTATTAATGCTATTAAACCTGATTTGTTTTCCCCCCTTTACTGTCCTACCTCCCACTGTTGGTTTTCATTTTTGTTTTCCATTTCCTCTTTCTGTAGTGTTTTGCCAAGGATTTTTTGAAGAGATGGTTTTCTAGCTGCAAATTCTTTTAACTTTTGTTTATCATGGAATGTTTTAATTTCATCTTCCATCCTGAAGCTTAATTTCGCCGGATACACGATTCTTGGTTGGAACCCATTTTCTTTTAGCGTTTGAAATATGTTATTCCAGGATCTTCTAGCTTTTAGAGTCTGTGTTGAGAGATCAGCTGTTATCCTGATTGGTTTACCCCTAAATGTAATCTGCTTCCTTTCTCTTGTAGCTTTTAAAATTCTCTCCTTATTCTGTATGTTGGACATCTTCATTATAATGTGTCTAGGTGTGGATCTCTTATGATTTTGCACATTCAGCGTCCTGTAGGCTTCTAAGATTTGGGATTCTGTCTCATTCTTCAAGTCTGGGAAGTTTTCTCTTATTATTTCACTGAACAGATTGTTTATTCCTTTGGTTTGGAGCTCTGTGCCTTCCTGTATCCCAATGACTCTTAAGTTTGGTCTTTTGATATTATCCCATAGTTCTTGGATGTTCTGCTCATGGTTTCTTAGCAGACTTGCTGAGCTGTCTATGTTCTTTTCCAGTTGAAATACTTTGTCTTCATTGTCTGATGTTCTCTCTTCTAGGTGATCTACTCTGCTGGTAGTATTCTCAATTGAGTTTTTAAGTTGGTTTATTGTTTCCTGCATTTCTCGGATTTTTATTTGTTTGTTTTTTATTACCTCTATCTCCCTGTGAAATTGATCTTTTACTTCCTGGATTTGTTTGTCAATGTGGTCTTTCATTATCTGATTTTGCTGTCTCATGTCTTCCTTGAGACTCCAGATCATCTGAAGCATGTATATCCTGACCTCTCTATCTGACATTCCATCTGTTGCACCTATTACCTCTTCTAAAGTTGAGTTGACCTGCATTGCCTGTGGTCCTTTCTTTCCTTGTCTTTTCATACTGCTGGCGTTTCTTTCTGCTTGGTGAAACTGTTGTGTTTTTGAAGTTTTCCCTCTATTTATTTATATTGCTCTTGTATGGTTGAAAGATCACCTTGCAGGGCAGGTAGTGGCTGTGAACCTCCTCCAATTTGTGTGATCCATCTGTTACGCTGGCAGGCCCTAGGTCTGCTCTTCTGGTCGGTCAAAGGTCCGCCTACCCAGCAGGCACGAGGGGCACCTCTGTCACTCCACAGGTTGCTGGGCCTGACCTCCCGATGGGTCGAAGGTTCGCTTAGCTTGCAGGCACTGGGGGAGGGGCCGGTTCCACCCCTCAGCAGGCCACTGGGGCCATCCGCCGCTGGTCAGGGTCCTGCCTACCTTGGAGACACTGGGGGAGGGGACGGGCCTGCCCTTCATCAAGCCGCCTGCCCTGTCCTACTTGTGTGTCCTGTCCGCGTTCCCTGCAGGTGCGCGTAGCTGTTCTCTCACTCGGCAGGTTGCTGGACCTGACCCGCCCGTGGGTTGCAGGTTCGCCTAGCTTGCAGGCACTGGGGGAGGGGCCGATTCCACCCCTCAGCAGGCTGCTGGGGCCATCCGCCGCTGATCAGGGTCCCGCCTACCTTGCAGACACTGGGGGAGGGGACGGGCCTGCCCTTCAGCAAGCCGCTGGCCCTGTCCTACTTGTGTGTCCTGTCCGCGTTCCCTGCAGGCGCGCGTAGCTGTTCTCTCACTCGGCAGGTTGCTGGACCTGACCCGCCCGTGAGTTGCAGGTTCGCCTAGCTTTCAGGCACTGGGGGAGGGGCCGGTTCCACCCCTCAGCAGGCCGCTGGGGCCATCCGCTGCTGATCAGGGTCCCGCCTACCTTGCAGACACTGGGGGAGGGGACAGGCCTGCCCTTCAGCAAGCCGCCGGCCCTGTCCTACTTGTGTGTCCTGTCCGCGTTCCCTGCAGGCGCGCGTAGCTGTTCTCTCACTCGGCAGGTTGCTGGACCTGACCCGCCCGTGGGTTGCAGGTTCCCCTAGCTTTCAGGCACTAAAACAGAAATTATAAAATGAAATTTACAGCATTTATAGCATTATTTGTTAGTACAGAAAATAAAGTAGATTAAGATGTATTTTATAAGTCATCCTCATTGTTTTATAGTGCTTAGTATATCATAAAATATTAATAACTGATTCATATTAAGATGTTAACAATGGACATTATAAACAACTTTATGTAAGTTTATAACTTTAAGTAGATTTATAATTTCAAATGCGTGAAATATAAAATGCATACCCCATACTTAGGTGTAATGTATTAATTATAGTCTATGAAAAATTTAGAAGAGCAAATAGTGGTTGGAGTCATCAACATATTTCTCTGCTGAATCTGATGAACATCCCAGCTTAGCTGACTTTGAACTTAGATTCCCAGACAGTGGAACATTGTCCATTGATAGTATAGACACAACAACCTTTCCTGTCTTTAAATCGAGAAGGAAACTTCAAGATCCCCCTTTGCTAATTGCTTCATTGCTCTTTCCATTTCTTTTTTTTCTTAAATTTATCCTTTTTTGTTTTGGGGTCATTGTGAAATTTTAAATGTGGACATATTTTAGATGATTTTTATAGGGCTGTTATTAATTTATTTGTGGGTGGGATAATGTAATTGTGGTTATGTAGAAGAATGTCTTATGCCTAGGAGATACAGCATAAAGTTTCTAGAGGCATATTTTGATGTCTACAATATATTTTCAAATGCTTTGAAAATTATACACCCCTTCATCATATAGAGAGAAAATTCACCAAATGTGAAAAATTTAACACATTTCAAATCTAGATGGATAAAATGTGGATGTATTTTGTAAGTTACTCTCTTCTTCTGTATGCATAAAAATTTTTATTATAAAGCATTGGGGGAAAAGGCATAGGCCCTGTGATGGTCAATTTGATGTCAATTTGACTAGACTGTAATATTCATTTATTTAATCAAACACTAATCTAGGTGTTGATATAAAATATTTTATAGATATTATTAGCATATATAGTTAGTTGACCTTACATTATTATTCTAGGTAGTGTGGGTGGGCCTCATCTAATCAGGTGAAAGCTTTCATACAAGAATTGAGGCTTCCCTGAACAAAACTAAAGCTTTAGTTTGTGGCCTAATGTTCCAGGGCAAGGCTGCCCTGTTGACTTTGGACTTGCTTAGCGAGCCTCCAAAGTCACAGATGCCAATAACTTGCAATGAATCCTTTCAACTGTAACTTCTACCTCTTCTAGTCCTATTGTTGGACTTTGACTGATATTTTTCTCCAGAAGTTTTGTAAATTGTTGTGGAGATGTGAAAGTAAACACACAAACACATAGACACACACACACACACACACACACTGCAGAAAGATAAGTTTTACATTAGAGGTCTTACAGTTTTCTATGGCAACCTTAGACTTGGGGGCAATTTCAGGGACAGCTCTGTCAACTTCAAGGAAGAGATGAGCAATTCACAACTTTAAAGAGATGAATAATTAGCAACCAATAAGACATTGATGGAATTTATTTTCCAATATATTTAAAACTAAATTAATTGATGAGCATAAAAAGTTCAATGTAGGTATTAGATATAGAAACTGGAAATGTAATTTGAAGACAGTTGCATGACTTCACTGAATACAGTTTTTCAAGGGGGTTTTCTTACTGTTGAACGGTGGGGATTATGTGTAGGAACTTCTCATTTACACTTTTTGTGAATGCGCTTACTGTTCAATTAAAAGCAAATACAGATGATACTTAAATATTCCATTCCCTAGCAGATGTGTAACTACTTTTCATATAAAATTATTTTTTCATTATTCTAGAAAAATTTTAATGTTTTTAGCATGACAGATTATCTAAAAAAATCAAATTTAATCTTCTCACAAACTGTCTGTTGAGATTCCAGATCTATAAATAGGAACTAAATTGTTTAGAAATTCAAGGTACAACCATTTAAAAAATAAATTAGAAATTATATTCAGATATTTCATTTCTTACTGTACTCCCAAACAATTCAAACAGAAAGGCTGGAATAACAAGAAAGTGTGGTAATAATAGGTGAAATAAAATAAAAAGGCAACGACTTCTCTTTGCACCCGAAAGAGTAGCATCACTATCAGTTTTCAAGTTTTATTTTTTTAAATATTTTTTTTGTAGTTGTAGAGGGACACAATACCTTTATTTTATTTATTTATTTTATGAGGTGCTGAGGTTCAACCCAGCCCCTTGCACATGCTAGGTGAGTGCTCTACCACTGACCCACGACCCCAGCCCCAGTTTTCAAGCTTTAAATAAATGATTTCATTTTGACATTCTTAATTTTTGTCGTCAGAGTTGTAATATCTATCTTATTATTTCTTTTTATGGCCATTTGGGTTTTAATTTATAACCTTCCACCTCTTGTTCCAAAACAACTGTTACTATAAATGTAGATTTTTAATCAATACATGCTTAGTTTGTTTCAATAATCTACTCATGAGCTGTTTATGAAGAAAGCCTGAACACTCCAATATATTTTAGTCAAGGAGCTAAAGAAAAATTCAGAAAACAATTATTGGCAAGAAGTTTGTTTTGTCTGACCTACGTGCAAAGACATCCACAATTTTGTTTTTATTTGCCATTGTTCAATCACAGGAAGTTATCAAGCAACCCAGAAACTGCTGAAATAAATATATATATATATCAGCTATACATGAATATGGAATAGCCAGATAAATTAAAATGATGTTTTAGATACTCTCGAAAAGCAGAGCAATTTCTGAAAGGAAGGTAATACAAAGAAGTATAAAATGAGAAGTGCAACCATACCAAACAGATTTATCAACTTGAGTTCAGTTCCTGGAGTAAGATACTTTGGAAATCTGTTCACGCTTACAGGTTAAATAAGTCCACTCTGCTTTTACAACTCCGAATGCTTACAAAAGGCATTTTTAAGGCAATACTCAAAACCTATCAAAGAACATACTCAAAATATTGCTGAATTGAATGAATGGCTAAATAATATAGTAAACTGTGCTTTCAAAACCAACAACAGCTTGACAAATGGCCAAATCTTTCTCATAAAGACCAGGATACATTATCTATTGGTGGGACTTTGCTTGAATAGCAGCAACAATAAACAGCATTTTCGATTCAGGAATAATAAACACATGCTAATCATGTGCTTGTATTTACATATACTAAGTCTACCTATTGTTATGTACCTACACATATTTAGGTGTTTCAGTCAGCTTAATCTTGACAATCAAAACTAAACTAAACAATACTCTTATTTTTACAGTTTGTAAAAATCGGATGCAGGTTTAGTTATTAAAGAATTCTAAAGAACAAGTAATTCCAAATGCTTTTGTCCCCTGTCCTGTTCTTCTCCCCAAGTTGGTGGGAGGCGCACATGCAGCTTGCTGCAGACCACTACTTTATCTATAAAGACAGGTCTTCTGGGTGTGAGGCAGAAAGAGTAAGTGTTGGTCGGGAATTGTCTGCGTTCCCACCCTTGTGATTAACTCAGACAAGAAGGGATGTGGCAAGAGCAGATCCTGGAAAAGTCAAAGTTGAGATAGAAAATGTGTTCTTGTTTTTCTCAACTGATTGTGCAAGAACAGTGCCAAATGAGCCTGTGAGCTGGAAAGGCTGACCAGGAAGGCGCAGCAGGAAACAGCAGTGAAAAAGAGGGAATCTCCATTTTTCAAATTCTGTTTGTTTGCTATTTAGCGCACGATGAAGCTGAAATCAAATGGAGTCTCGTGGAGGCTTTTCTATGATGAATAGACCTGTCTGTTTACAATTTTATTTTACCTCGAAAGAACAAAATCATTAAAATTCACTCTATATTTCTAGTTCAAGGGAACAAAATTTAAAGGGATGCTTTTAAAGAAATCCTGAGAAGGTAAGACAGTCAGTAGGAAGTGCCAACTAGGATGGTGGCCAGCATTCTAGGTCCCTTCCAAAAAATGCTGGTACTGCCACCTCTCTAGCTGTAATCATGGAAATGCCTCTTTACAAAGGCAAATGTTCCCTAGAGGGCCAAGTTTCTCTTCCGACCACCAACTGAGAACCTCTGCATTAAGGAGAGAAAGCACCTAGGCAGTGAGAATGAAAAGCAAATTAACTCAAACATAGAAAATGATATCACTATGGAGAGACAGCATTCCGAAAGTCAATCTGAAAGATCCATAAAGAGAGGACAGATGAAAAGCGGGGCAATTATGGGTTTGGAGAGGGTAAATTCATTATTGAAGACCTCTATTTTATTTTATTTTTCTGAGAAAAGCAAATGTTGAACAGCTATTAAAAGTGAGGGAGTGGTTTGATGTTCGTAGACTTTAGGGTTTGATAAATGATATGATTAAAGTTTTGCAAAAATAACTTGCCAAGGAATAATGAGGGTGCAGCTGAGGTTGAATAATAACTTGAAGTGGTGCCAATCCACAAGCTCATGAAGTATTCCCGAGCAATGTGCAGGCTCAGGGGAATGGATACACAGAAAACAAATAGTGGGGCTGCGCAGGCTCTGAGAGTTCAGCAAGGCAGGTGAGATGACTCAAGAATAAGATGGAAGGAAATTAGGTACCAGAATAGAGTGGAAGTAAATGGTCGATGATTAGGTCCAGACATGGCCATCAAGAAGTGAATCAATGAGAAAAATAAACCAGGAAAGAACAAAAAGACAAAGGAATATTAAGAAATTCAAGTTTGGATAAATTCCAAAAAATATGCGGCATGTTAATAAAAAAGTGAGGCAGGTGAGAGTCTTAAAAAATGTGGTTATTCAAAAGGTCAGGTGTATGTATTGAGGAAGAGTCAGTCCTGCTAACAAATAAGACATCCAAACAAGCTCAAGCATTAGGGAGATGCTATTGTTTATCCTGGATGTTTATATATCTCCCCTTACTAATCATACACATTTATATTTACATATAGTAAATCTACCTATCACTATCTACCTACTCATTATCTAGGTGTTTCAGTCAGCTTTGTATCACTATAACAAATATTTGAGATAATCAGCTTATAAAGAGGAAAGGTTTATTTGGGCTCACAGTGATGGTAGTGCAAGTCCATGATCAGTTGGTCCAGTTATTTTGGACCTGTGACAAGGTAGCACATTGTGACAGAAACGTATGACAAAGCAAGGCTGCTCCCTGCATGGCCGTGGAGTAAAGAAGAGGGTGAAGAGGCCACATCCCACAATCCTTTGGGGGCATACCTTGTTTTAGTTAGCTTTTACATCATTGTGCTCAAAATACCTGCAAAACCAAGGAGGAGAAGTTTATTTGGGATTCATGGTTTCAGAGTTCACAGTCCACAGAGGGAGATCTCCCCCACTCTGGGCCTGAGGTGATACAGCATATCATGGGCCCAGTACAGGGAAGTTGCTCAGCCCGTGGCAGGGTCAGGATCACAGAGAGACAGGGAAGTGGCTTCAGGGCAGATGTACTCTTCCAGGTGCCCAGGGGCCCACTTCCTCTAGCCATGCCACCTACCTACAGTTTCCATTCAATGAAGTCATTTAAACTGGAATAGACTGATTAGGTTACATGTCTCATCATCTATTCATTTTACCTCTGAATATTCCTGTACTAACCAGAGATTTGGGGGGACAACTCATCCAAATCATAACACTTTCTAAAATCTAAAGACCTTTTTTTTTTGTTTGTTTGTTGTTTGTTTTTGTTTTTGTTTTTCCTACCAATGGATGAAAGCATGGTGAGGATTTTATAGTTTCTGATAGCTTTTAGATAGTATGAATTGCACACATAATCTCATTATTTCAGCAAATTAAAGTCCCCAGAGAGCAACTGGTATCTTAATCTTTATTCAAGATAGTTGGGTTTCCTATTCCTTTGCCAGGCAGGATCATCCTCTGGAGATATTTTGCCTTTCAAAAAATAAATAAATTTTAAAAAGAAAAACCAACTAGTGTCCCACTTCTTGTCTTATCACTCAATTGTAACCCCATTGTTGGATACTACTTCTAATCCCTCATGTTTGAGAGAAGATGCAAACAGAAGCAAAAAATGTTCCCTCCTCACCAGTACTACTGCACACAGCTTTCATGCATTCCAGCCTAGCATGTATTTAATGCTGTGGTTTCTCTTGCAGGGTATATGTGGGTTCTTGGAAGGCAACTTCTTGATTTCCATCAATATAACTTTCATGATGTGACTGATGCCACTAGAAATCTGCTTTAGCTTTTGCCACCAGGAGCCTATTGGAATCTTGTTATTGGAAGCTGTCTTCCGGGTGGAGATCATTTTCAAGGACCTCATGCTAATCTTCCTCTGCAGGTTATCTCACCCAGTCCCTGAGACCCATGCACTTTGACCTGCCTATTCCCAGTTGGGAGCTGAGTGACTTTCCAGCTGCAGGTTTCCAGTCCACTGCCAGGAAGGCTTTGTCTGCTTTCCTCAGGCATGAGTCACCTCCGTGTGTCTCCCACTGGGAAGAATGTGTGTCAAGCTTGTTGGGTATACCTATTAAAACCCCTCTCAGGAGGCTGGGGCACGCCTTGCCTTTGCAGGGTGGGGCAGTGAGAAAGCCAGCATAGTCATCCTCCTCACAAGATCCCAACCCTTAAATTATGCCCACTCTTGAATTATGCCACTCTTTAGACACTTCATTATCTTTAATCTGAAAAAGAAAACTCTGGGTGAGGAGCCAGAGTATTATGTCATGAATTCCCAGATACTATAATTGAAAATTTAATTGCATTGTAACAAATCATAATTCCTATTTTATCAGTTCCCTCACAACTGGAAGTTTCAGCTGGACATCTTGTTTGTATATAGAGGATAAAACCCGGTAGGAAGGGTTTATCTACCCCCAGGACAGGATTAGTCTCTATACTTAGGGACACAGGCATCACTGCAAGGTGATACAATGACAAAGCAAAGAGATATAAATCATAAAGAAGCTAACAAAATGGTGATCTCTGAAATCCACTGCTGTAATCCAATTACCAGGAAAGAGTAGAAGGTGTTGATCCAATATTCAGGTTCTGAACGAAGCCTCTGAGTGAGGTTAGATCTTGTGGCTGCCTGAAGTACACAGACCCACTTGCAGAGACCTGGGTCATGTCTCAGGTTTTATTGCAGAACAATCCCAGACAATTTGTCCAAGGGCTTGTTCTGGACTGAATTGTGACCCCACCTTCAGTTTCACACACTGAGGCTCTAGCCCCAAAGCTCTAACCCTAGATAACTTGACAAAGAGGCCATGAAGAGGCTATAAATATTAACAGAAGTTATGAGTGGGGCTTTACTCTGATTGATCCTGTGTCCTAAAGAGAAAAGGAAGAAACATTGGAGATTTCTCTTTCTCTCCACATGTGCACAGAGGAAATGCCACATGTGTGACATTGTAGGAAGTCAGCCCTCAATACACACCAACCGCAAGGGCACCTTTGTCTTGGACTTCTAATCTCCAGAGTGTGAAAAAAACAAAAAAACAAAAACCAAAAAAACAACTGTGTTGCTTAGATCCCCAGTAGTGTTTTTTTTTTTTTTTCTGACAGCCCTTGCAGATTCATCCACAGCTCTTACTTTTATTGTGATAATTGTTTGTTCACATAAAAAATATGACACTTGGAAGATAAGGAACTTGCTACAAAAATAAAATCAACTCACCCCCAACATTCTCTTCAACTCAAATAGTATCTTAAAGGGAGATATTGTTAGCTCCTATGAACTACAGTCTAATCAACAATCTTTGAGCTGGTAATTTTCCATCATAGGACTTAAAATATATGGATAGGAATAAAGTCATAGTTTTCACAGGATCTCAGGGAGTTGCCGCTTGGAACATCTATGAATTTTAATTTTAATTTCACTAGTATGGCAGTATGTAAAAAAGTGGATGTGTAACCGATGTGATTCTGCAATCTGTATACAGGGTAAAAATAGGAGTTCATAACCCACTTGAATCAAATGTATGAAATATGATATGTCAAGAATTATGTAATGTTTTGAACAACTAATAATAAAAAATTTTAAAAAAACAAACAAAAAAAATTAAAATAAACAAATAAATAAATAAAAGCACATACATGATGAATGTATCTCTAGTCATGATGAAAGACAAAATTCACAGGGACTTGACTATATAATTGGTTTAAATCCTGTTCCGTTAATGGGCATTTACCTTTCTACTCTCGTATAAATCAAGTTACCATCACCATGGAATAACAGCCTTCTCCTTCTTTAGTGTTTTTTTATTGTGCATGGACATGGTATAAAATCACATTTGCTATCTCTATAGTCAAGAATATTTTAAGAGATGTACAGGACTGAAGAAATTAAGTGCCTTATTTTAAAAAATATTAAATGGGGCACACCTATTTTCTTAAACATTGGTGAAATTCAAACTTGGTAAGTGGAATGTCATTAACTGTGAATTCTTAGGTCCAACAGTATCAGCATCAATGCTTATTAAAACCTCTCATTCTACTTGAAATACAAAATCATCTTTGTCAGACCTCAGTCAGTGCTTTCTGAAAGCTAGGCCTAATTTGTGTTTGCTTCCCAGCCATTTTAAATTCTAACTTGTATTCTAAATTAAATAAATTACGTTTTTCATATTTTTTCCATGAATAATTACTGGAAAAAGCAATTTATCATAATAATTGTCTCATAAACAGGTACTAACCCACATTGTCCTTCAGGAAATAGCACAAGGAAATATCACAAGGGCTTGGCATCTTTATACTTCTATAAATGATAAATAAAATACCTAATTTATTTAACTTTATATAAGAAATTAAATATTTGTAGATTTCATCCTGTTGAGGAAGTATCATATAAAGATTATTTTAGTGTTAAATTAACCTTTCCATGTAGCTGTAATTAAGAAAGCATGCTTTAGTCTTGCTTTAAAAAAAATGTTTTAAAAATAATATTAGTTGATCAATGAAAATTGTACATACTTGTCTTCTACTTGTTTTAGAATTTGTATATTATAGAAAAGCTAAATCAAGCTAGAGATGTGCTACCTTACTCATTTATCATTTTCTTGCAAAGAGAACTCTTAAAATCTAGTTTATTAGCAATTTTTAAATAATACAACACATTATTATTAGCTGTAGTCACCATGGTGCACACCATATCTCTTTGACCTTAATCTTCCTATTTAGCTTAGCTTTTGTATCCTTTGACCAACAAGTAGAACATTGTTAATGAAGGCATTTGAAAACATACCTCAGTTTAAATTTTACACAATTTTTTGAATAATATTTACATTATATATTGTTAAGGTTAGATAGCAGTTAATGGTAAGTACATGGTGATCATTCTTAGTGCATTGATGTGCTATGTGGATATAAAAATAAGGCATTTTTTGTTTTGAAGTCTACTTTACCATATGTAGTTAATCCAACATTTTTTTAATTATCGATACATGAGTATGGAATACCTTTTTCCGTCTAGCAATCTCCCTTTTCTTTGATTATATTTAATCATTTACATTTCATAATTATTAAAATATTTAGATTAAAAGCTAAGTTTTATTATTTATATTATATATGTTTCGTTTTTTTATAATAGTTCTTATATATCTCCTTTTTTGTAATTTGACTTTAATTTTATTTAATTTGAAATTATTATGTTTTCAACAATACCTCTGTTATGGTTATTTTTAGTGAGCCCTAGGGATTATAAGATACATAAACTTTTAATATCCAATTAAGAATCGAAATTTTACCACATCAAGTGGAATGTAAAATGTTTTCTGAACTTCATGGCCCTTCACCCTCTACTTTTATGTTATGCTATTTTATGTATTATAGTAACATATAACAAAAATTCCATATATAATGTTACAATTTTCCTTGAAATGTCAAAGACATTTTAAAAATTCAAGAGAAAAAATGCTTGTAATATAACACTTACCCAATTACCAATATTCACCATTTCTGTTACTCTATGATGCTTTAAGATTCCTTCTGGTATTCTGTCATTAACAATTACTTTAGTGGATGTCTGTTAGCAGTATTTCTGTTCAGCATTTAATTTTTTAAGAAGATAAAGTTATGTAAGGTGATAGATATGTTAATTAGTATGATTATGGTAATCATTTTACAATGCATAAATATATTAAAGCACTCTGTGGTGCATCTTACATATAAACATTTTTTTATTATCAATTGTATCTCAGTAAAAATGGGACAAATATTGTATTTCCTTCTGGTTTCCATATTTTCTGATGAGAAATCTTGCCATTTCTCTTAAATGAAAATTTCCATTCAAATTCCAATTGTCTAGAATACAATCCACAATGTATGAGCATATGAAGAAACAGGAAACTCAACTTGAGTGAGGAAAAAAAAAAGATCAACATATGCTCATGACTGTGTAAAACCTGTATAATAGTTGAATAAGAAATATTGAAAAAGAATTTAGGGTAAAAAAATGGAAAACACCTCTTTAGTTACTTCTGAGACAAATCCATACTATCAAGTAAGATAGTATAGTGTGTGAGAGGGTTTCGCATACAGTGTTAACATACGCTATCATTTGTTATAAGCAAAATAACTTTCTGTTCTTGAAAAATGTGTTTCATTCTATTAAATATATGCAAAACTTCCTAGTCCATAAAGTTTATGCTCTGATCAACTTTCATTAAAACCTGCCTTCTACTAGTTGCTCAACTTTTATTACTAATGAGCTAGAATAATTATTACACTCATGTTCTTATTGTAAAATTTTCATTTTTCTATAGTTCTGCTTCCCATAAAAATTAATCTGTTTTTCAGAAATGAAAATTATTTCTTCTGCTATGCTAAGGCTTAAAACAACATATGAAAGGAATACCACATATATGATAGAAATAGAATTTTAATCGTAGAATTACACTAATTTAATTTTATTCATTTCTTTAGTGACAACCAGATGAAGTCTTGAGTAGATCACGTGAGTGCATGGTAAATTAATCATAGAGTTGGATTACTCCTCTGGAATTCTCTAGCGGAGAATAGACATGGTGGAGTGTTTAGAGGCTTCCAGAAAAGAAATAATGCTTTAACACACTAAACACATATTAACACTGGATGAATATCAAATTAATTTTTTAAATCACATTTATAGAAACAGTTACAGCTATTACATTTTGTTAAAACTCCACTTTAAAAGCCAAGAGAGAAATAGTATCAAGGATAAAGTATATGTTTGAGCCTCTGAGTTCAAATCACATTTCTATTTATTTTCCTTAGTAGCTAAGAAGTACTTGGTCTGACCTTGAAAAGGTGATAAATTGGATTTGCTTCAGGTGAAGAATTGAACTTGGAAGCTAGTGCTATATCATATATATATATATATATATATATATATATATATATATATAATAACTAATTTTTTCTCTGCCTTCCTTGGCTGAAATGTAATTTAATGAGAGGCCTTCGGAATTTAGTGATTTTGTAGTCACCAAGTATGAATGCAATTATTAAAACCAATAAGCACAAATCAAAATAATTCATATTTTATTTAGAAATTCATAGACAACTAACTACCAGCGACCATTACATTTCAGACTTTCAGCTATCATATTGTAAAATTTAATAGGCTGGCCGGCATATCAAACACCAAGACTGATGACACAAAATGACGTCGTTTCCAGGTATTATCTCCAAAGGCGTGTCTCCATGCAGCAGGATGTGGAAATGTTTGCTTAAAGGTGAGAAGCAGGTCTTAAAACAATAAAACGGCAAGAGGAAACTCTAAAATGCCTGACGTGGCCCCTGGGAAAGGGAGGCTTAAGCCTGAAGTTGGGATGGGAAGAACCAGGTGAATTCACCCACTCAGTCGATGTGTGAGAAAGTGGGCCTCCCCATATTCTCTAGATGATTGATATATTCTGTGCTAATAATGTTTTCCTGGTTTTATGTACCACCTGTATAGAAGTCTTGTAGCTGACATGTGTGAAAGGATTACACACTCATTCCTACACACAGCCAAGACACATGTAGGGCTTATGCAAGATGGGACAGAAAAGGGAAAAGACAGGAGGAGGAAAGCCTCTGAGAGCAGGGTACTCAGGGTCTGGGGACAGTCAACACGTCAGCCTATGGGCTTGGGACCTTATTCTGTCCCGGGATGAAAATAAAATTATGAACTATAGGAGAAAATGTAAAATGGTTATCAAAAGCCATTAACTTGCTTATCTGTATTAATTTTCTTGCCACATTCTAAGAGCCAGAAAATATAGCAAAAGCATTCTGCAGTTTCCTTCTATACTTAATCGTTTTTAACAGAAGACTTGAACCTGATGTTTTCTGAAGTTCCTCTAAAATGATCAGTTGTTGTTAATTTTTTCATGGGACTTCTGGGGCAATGAGGGGACAGGTTTGTCCTGGTCAGACCTATTGTTTAGGCTGGGATAGTCTTCTGACGCCTTCTTTGGCCAGCATTTGTTGGGTGTAGCATCTTGCTCTTAGTGTCTTCCCAGTCTGTGCTTTGGAGGCCACACATACTCTGTATAATGCAGTACCATCTCTTCACTTCCCTCAGTGCACATGGCCTGACAACAGTTACCTAGGCAGGAAAAATTCTCAGCTCCACCTACAGGCTTTTGAAGTCCTCCATATAGTGGTGATGCTCAGGAAAGAATAACACAATCAACATGTGCTCTTGCCCAGTACATAGTAGCTTTATATAAAAGTACAGAAAAAAGTATACATAAAAGAAAACTCAAACCCAACAAAAAATGTGACCTCTGGAAATAGCATAAGTCTCTTAAAATCTCTGAAAATTGTATAAGTCTCTTAAAAATCTCATTAAAATCAGGAAATATCACTGAATTTTTTTTTTTTTTAATATCTGGGAAGAGAGCCTAACTACACCAAGAGCGAAGTCCCTATACTCCTTTGACTCCATCCATTCCTCATTAGCCCCCTTATCAGCAGCCCCTGGACACTAAGCACCCGCCTATCTAATAGAGCTGACCTTAGCAGTGCCACATCCGACCTCTTCCTGCTGTAGTTGTTAATCTTGATCTTTCTTTTTTCAAATGTCCTTCTTTCTGGAAAACAAAAATAAACAGTACTGAGTCTTAAAACTTGCTTTATATTCAACTAGTGTCACAAAATTAGGTTATTCCTCTTATTATTTCTGGTGCAATACATTGCTCCCAAATTAGGCTGCTATCTCAATTTTTGCTAAATATAGTTCATGTATCAACACTGGTTTCTCTTATTACCATTGACAGGAACTTTTTTAGTTTTAAAGAAAGTAATTTTTAACTAAAACTAATCTTTATTTTGTGATATTACTGGCTTGTAAGGCATAATATAGAGAATTTATTTTTTAATTTTTTTTTTAAATACTGGGAATACTTTCTGCTTGACCACTGGGGAAGCCACATGGATGGGATTTCAGGATCCCCTAGGAAGTGATATATTCTAGTACACTCATTATTATCCTCAGAAATGTTCTGTTTCCACTTCCTCTATTTCTTGTTTATTCTTCTTTCAAAATGTGATGACCCACAGCCAGGTGATACAATCCAAAATCACACTGTATGAACCTATCACACAGATCATATCCCTGTACCTTTAAAATTATTCACAGTTCCCTTCCAGTTAATTCTTCAAATGGACTTAAGTATTCACTCCTTTCAATTTTGATTTGCTGTACAATATGACTCTGAAGCTCTTGTCCTCAAGAAGTAGAGTCTCTCTTGCTTTTGGGTTGGTCTGATAACTTGTTTTCATCACTTAAAAGCAGCAAAAAACCTGGGATGTGCAGGTTTCAAATCAGGCCTTGAGAGGCCTTATACCATCCCACCTGCTCTCCTGGTACTTCTGCCTTCCCCACGTAAGCATGCCTGGGTAGCCCTCTGAAGAATGAGATGCCAGACAGCCCAAAGGCAAAGCATTCTGTTGTTACCTGGTAACTCTGCAGATGAATGAGCGAACCTATGAGCCCATAGGAAGCACCTCCTGCACATAGACCTGATTGCTGACCCACAGAATCATTAAGTAAAACCATGGCATTTTAAGACTTTGGGTTTTGATTAGTTTGATATGTTGCTGAATTTTTGTGTTCTTGAGCTGGTATATTTTAAGATAACTTAAACAATATAACCTCTATTCCTCTTTGAATCCACAAAATAACTTTCAAATATTTTAACATTATAATTGCGCTTTTACTGTTTTCTCTAGGCCTGTATTCCTAGTCTCAATATTCTCACTTCTTTCCTTGCAATACATTTTCAATTCATATACTATGCATGTTTTTTTCTCAAATATATTTTTGTGACTGTATTTCCATATTTTGTGTGTACTGTGCCCTGATATAATACTGTCATCCATTGGTTCTTTGAGTAAACTCATAAACTTCTCTAGATCTAGTTCTATTTTTTTTTGAGTCAATGAAGATTTTTTTCCCCCAAGTCTCCCTAAGGGAGAAAACACTTCACTCTCTGTGTCCACAAGAATTTTCATGTGTCTCTGATACAGAGCATTTACCAAATGATGCCGCATGTTTTACACCTCTAGCACCTGACCTGATGGTCAACAGGGCTGCAGTCAGCTGGATCCTCATTCAGCATAATTTGCTCCCTAATCTCTAACCTGCCTCTTAGGAGGGATATACACTTGCTTCCCACCTTAGCCAGTACCACCATGTCAGCTCTGCCCCAGGTCTTAGGAGGCACCTTGCTCCTGCTTACCATTTAAGGAGCTTCTATTTAAGGAGCTACTATGCTTTGCTTCCTATTCTGAAAATGATCCATAAGAGAGAAGTTTTGCCTTTTTTTTTCACCAATGCACAGAATTATATGATGCCAGGTTGTGAGTTATGAATTAAAAATGCAAATGCAAACAGAGTTGGCTTACTGCAGCAACACAAGGGAGATTTTCCGTTAGCTCTTTCCTTTTCTGAGTTGTGGTGAACATTCATTCCACACTGCAAACATCTGAGCTTACAAAACAGGGATGGAATTGGCACATTTTATGAAAATGCTGCCATCCTGCTGCATTTTTGCTAAACCTTTCTTGATGAAAATATTTTTCTTGGAGAAACAAGATAGGTATGTTTCAGTGAATCACAGTAACAAAAAAGAAAACATTTAAATATTTTTTTCCTAGGTTCAGAAATTAGACTGTTATAAGCAAAATGTAAATTTTCATGTATATCTAAGTTTATGTGACAGCAAAAAGTTAGTACTTTGAAATATACATTTTCTGATCCACTCAAAAAAACATGAAACTTTTTTCTCCCCCTTTGGTAAGTCTGGTTTATGCCAAAGGATTTCTAACCTTCACAACCATGACACATGTCCTTTGCTACGCAAGACTAAGTGTGACTTCCGTTCTGCTTCTATATTTGCTGAAAGTTTATTATGATCTACATGAACCATGCAGGGAACACATCCTACACCCATTTGAGCAATTCATTCAATTCACCAATGATAGAAACAAGGAGAGATAAACATAGGGTCCTGAATAAGTATCAGTACATACTGATGTAAATAAGTTAATGGATGTTAAGTAAGAGTCAACATTTTACTTCAAAATAAAAGGAAATAGACCATCAGATGGTCTCTGAAACGTAAGAATAAAATAATAATAAGAGGAGTACTCATTCAGTCATGGCTGTAAATGTGTATTTCAATACTCAGGAAGAAAGAACTAAGAAAAGTCCAGGAAAACTTTTTATGGCTTCAGTTATCTGTGTACCGATGAAGAAAAAGCTCTGTAATAAGTCTAGTAAACAGGAACTTGAAATATGAAGACAATAAAAATAGTTTCATGCATTAAATTGTTACTATAAGCCAGGATACAAGTGGTATCAACCCATTTAATCTTATGTCTCTTAGCTTGGTGTACTATATGCATAGTACAGAGAGGGTGCCTGGCACAAAAATCACAGAGTTGACTGGAAGCCAAGTCAGAATTCAAACCCAAGCCAACAGGCTCCTGAGTCCCTTTTCTCAACTTACCATCAGTACCAACTTACCTATTCTCGAAGGAACTGGTATCTCACCCAAGCACTCAGAATATTCTTGCAAGCCTGACTCAAAAAATATGTGGACTTTAGAAACTCAGTTCTGTTCACTGAGCTCAAAGATCTACTCTATCTACTTCAAATTCAGAGGGGAAAAAACCCTAATGAAAGGTGTTAGTTGCACAGAGGGACAAACAAGCATGCAGCGATTTGTAGGGGCCTATAATTTAGAGACTGAATTCTAGGTTTGATATTTATCCAGGCAGATTTTTTTTAAACTTAAAAAATGCCATGCTTGCCTATGAAGCCACAGAATAACTTATAATTATGGATGCTTTCAATTTCAAAAGCTGACGAAGGAGCTTACAAATGGAATACAAAAGTGAAGGTTCACTGTATGTTCCAAAGAAACAAATCCACTTGCAATGAGGAGAGTTAAAACTATATTTTCAAAATGTGCATGACAATAAAACCTAGCATATCAGAGAAATTTGTGTTAGCAAAAAAGAAGATACAAAATTGGTGTTTGGGGGGGATTTTGAAAAACAAGTCTCAAATCACCTGGAACTGATATGTAGCAGTTTGGTGGAAAACTTCACCTTCCATGATCTCACTCGTGCTTACAGCAGTATTAAACCTAAGCCTCTCTTCCCTGTGTGTTACCCACCTTGTCTCTGACCTTTATTTTTAAAGAATATATATTTTGAAATTACACATAACACAATAGCTCTTCCTCCTCCATTCTGTTGAGCTCTTCAAGAGCAGTAGATGGATCAAGCTTATCACACTGTGCTAATACTTGGCACAGGGCCTGGTATGCAACCAGCAATTTCAAGAAATTATTTTTTCCTTAGTAGCAGCAGGTAGGCTGATCTGTCACATGTTGTCTAGGGCTAAAACTGTACAATTTTAGCTGCCTAGAGTATTAAAAACTCCTGTACCCCATCAATATGTCTGCATAGTATTCATTAATTTTTTTAAAAAAACTCATAATGAATTTATTTAAAAAAATGAATATTTAGTGCTTATAGTTTAAACAGTGTATGTCTGTCTTCTGTGGAGATAGATGGATAACAAATGGAAAGATTCTTGGTTGTTCATGATCCAATAGGCTGCAGAAGACAGATAAGCAAACATCTAGGCATCCAAGCAGAATGGGAAATACTGCAGAAGCATCTAATTTGGAACAATCACTACTGCAGTAGCATTCGGGAAGAGCTGAGATGGAAAATTATAGATAACCAAGGCTTCTTTATGAAGTAATTATATTCATCCTGGCATAATCATTTGGGTGTCTAAACAAAGAGTATAACTAAGGAGCAATCAAAGACCAAATCCTATCAATAGAGAATGCCAAAAGGATAAAAAGAAAACAAAAAACCTTGAAAAGCCATGTGACAGACAATATTTAATAATGGAATGCCCAGAGTCAAATATATATTGAGAATGCTATTTCAGGCATTTGGAGGGCAATAAATGAAATCTTGGATTCACAGTCTCAAGCAATATGAACCAAACAGGTGAAAAACCACTGTGAATGGCATGTTGCAAAAGACAGGTTTCAAAAATGAGAGTTTTATACTGAGAAAATGAATAGGGCAAAGGTGTTTAGGATGGATTCAGGGAAAGCAGATTCTGTCTATGCTCAAGCCAGAGAGGAAGGTTCACTCTTGGCAAAGAGATGTAGAGGTAAGGTAGAAATCCTTGAGAATATTTGGAGGTAAGAAAAGTACGTTTTATAAAGGTCATATAAATATTTAGCCCAGAGGATGCTAGCATACAAATCGCACTTGGTGATCTTCTTTTGCCCATAAAATGGTGTGATAATTCAGAAACAGACACAAAACCAGCCATACATCAAGGAGAAGCTTCATGAAATGGTGACAATTTAGTTAAAATGTGAAGGAAACAGAAAGAATGCAAACACTAAGAGGATATGTTGGAAGAATTTCCAAGAAGGAAGTCAAAGCATGAACCCTTGTTCTCAGATCCATAATTATCCATCCTGGATTTGGCATGAAACAGTAGGATTCAGACTGATTAAAACTAAGTGCTCATAGAGATTAGTTGTGGGAGGAAAGTTGGGGTAGATAAAAAGTTCTGAACATTAATAACATGAGAATGCTATAGTTAGACTTAAATGTAATGTGGATGGCCCTAAGGGGCTTTGTAGGCTCTGAAAAAAAAAAAAAAAGATATACCAAATCAGTGTTTGAGAAATATTCATGTATGCTTGGGGATGTGTGTAATAATGGACTACTGTTCCACATAAGGCTGCGATAAGACAATGATATTGATCTGTTTGTAAGGTTTGGAATGTCTGGACAGGAAAAATGTCCACAGGATAGATGAAAGGAAAAATTCATGGAAAACAGGCTCTTGGTGTCTCCTGAAAGAAAAGGAGAAGAATGAGCTGAAGATTAGCTGTGGTAGTGAGGGGTAGTGAAGGACAAGCAGGGGGAGCAATTTGGAAAGGAAGCTAGGTCAGTGGGCACATATTCTGTTTTTGATGGTGACAGGATATTGGAGTACATTTATTGGAAGCAAACGAAAATATGTAAACTACCAGTTAGTGAGTAATTGGAGCTACAGAATTACACCTCAATAATTTTGATACAAGAATGTTAAATTTATGGGAGTGATTTTTTTAAAAGAACTGGACAAAGACTGACCTGAACAAAGAGCTGACACATAGTAGTTCATTACTAATAGAGACCAAGAAGGAGGAAAGTTGATGAAAAAAAAATTGATGATGGTGATGACCAGGATGCACTAACTAACTAATATATATATATATATATTTACAGAGTTTTTATTCTGAGCTAGGGTCTGTAAGGACAGTTTTGCGTTTCATGCTTACTTCACCATCTTTGGACAAAAATGTAAATTCTATAGATGTCAGTAACTGACAAAGCAGAGTCTCAATTATCAAGAGATGGCAGATCTTCAGGAAGAGCATGGTTATACCTTACTAAAACAAAAGTGAGATAAGAAGATTCCTAATGTCTGATTGAGATAGGTCCAGTAAACTGGAATGCTTCCTAAGGTGCCGGGTTTTTGTTCTCTTGACTAAAAGGCTCAGGGGTCACTCCAGTTGAACTGGGCTGACTGGGCTGTGCAAAATAACCACACAAGAGACACAAGTACCTTTTTTGGGGGGGTCACTGCGACGGCTCCTCTGACCTTAAGGATCCGCAGGAAGAGAGAGAGCGAGAGCATGCGCTGACCCCTTTTATTGAGGAGAAGCTAGTCAACTGAGGCAAGGGGTCAGGTTTCAGGGGGCTGAGTATCTTCATGATGTCCACTGTCAGCAGGTTGACCAACACCTGGGTAGGCCACACCCAAGGGCACAGTAAGAGAAGGGGACACACATACACTGGCACTTCCATGGAAGATTCTATCCTAAACAGGGCAAAAGGAACAGGAGAGCATAGCTTCACCCATGGGGCTGCAGCAAGACACACCCATGCAGGAGACACCGACCCTGGAACCCAAGAAGGGTGGGGAAAGCTCTGCCACATTTCTGTGACTGAGCGCCTCAGCACCCAGCCGGGGAGTGTGACTCAGTCACGTGCAAGGTTGGTCTCCCACACTAAGGGTAAGCAATTACTTTAAGAAAGGGCTCTGTGATGTTCAATGAGAGATGGGAAGCAAAAATGGCATAAGAATTTGTGTAGAAGAAAGATGCCTGTACACCAAAACAAATATGGCATCACTATGATTATTTAAAAGATAGCAGAGGATTCCCTACTTACCTGAACTCTAACAAGTGTAATTCTATTCATATGTTGTTCTATGGTGTCCTAACTAGAATCAATTCATTGATAATATAGCTTTTTCCCAAAAATAAATAGTGCTAAAATTAAGAATTATTTCTCATTCATTAAGACTTATAATAGCCAAGGGGCTACATTATCTTTGATACCAACAGTACTTCAATATGACATAATTTCTAAGTTAACAAAATTGAGATCTGGACTATTAAGTGATTTTCTGTAGGTGGCTTAGCCGTAGGTACCAAAAACAGGTTTCCAGAGCAGAGCTGCATGGTTTATTTGTGTTTGCCATTCCTACAACTTCTTGCAAGATTTGGTATCTACCTCTCTGCTCCTAAATATAGAAATAAATCATTTATGATTTAAACCAACAGATACATTGTGTGTATTTCCCTTTTAACAGTTTGGTCATTAATCTGCAATGTTGAGGAACTGGTCTTAGAATGTTTGGCATCCTGAAGGTTTTACTTCCTAAAAGGTTGTTCATGTTAATAAAATTTCCAAAGGCCATGATTAATACCATTCTTCTTATGAGATCTTCAATTCCATAGAAAATAAATGAGGAATGTCCCCAACATGGATTGTGCTCTGGAAGGATAGAAAGATGTCAGTTTAAGATGAGAAGAGAAGGGCCATCATTATAATAAACCATCTGCTGACATATGAATTGTTTTCATGTTGTTATAATGCTCACGGAATTTCCATCTGAGGTCATTTTTAATTTATACCACCCATTATCTCGCTTGATCCACCTTTTTCTCAAGGTATGCTATGCTGAGGTTTTGTTTTTGTTAACCCGCCCATGCATGGTTAGCCTATACAAACACACGCATACCCTGCCTGGGGTTTTGCCAACATAAATACCAATGATATTCACACTATGGGAAGATGAGAAGCTGAGTTAAAAGTTGATGTGAAGGTTAATTAATATCTAAATGCAAAGTTCTATTATTCAGCTAAATATTAGAAAAAATGACTGTTTTAGATATATCGTATCTATAAGTTTAGAGTCAAATAAATGAATCTGTTTTGTCCCCCATCAAATATAATACATTCATAGGAAGCAGGGAAGGACATGGCATCATTAAGGATGGTCAGAAATCTCATAGGCCCTTCGTTAGCTTCTCTTGCACAGTGTTCACTTACTTTAAAATATTACCAAGGAATTATATTAATGTAATGAATTTTTCACACACATACATAGAATAAACATACCTAATGAAAATAAATAAGTTAAATATGAGTAAATAATATCCACACAGTTATGCAACAGGGATTTTTAAATTATTATTGTCAGTTTTACTAAAAAAATTAAAAGATACATATACAAAATACTTAAGTATAAAAACTGAGTTGAACCACACAAGGAGAAGGGTGGACTTCATACTTAGGGAATATTCAAAATCAAGAACAAACCTAGGAAAAAGCCCCCTGAAATTAGAGCGGAGATAAAAGGTAGGCGAATCATACACATGGGAATGAATATGAAATATGTTAAAAAAGCATAAGCAATTATAAATACAAAGTGGCCCATAATTCACAGGCACATTTATAGGAGCCAAACACATTGAGATGCCTTCCTTCCATTTTTGCTGGATTGCTAGTGTTATCTTGTAACGTTTCCTTCAACAACCCTCCCCCCCTCTGGTTACCTTTAGGTAACATTTCAATACATGCATATTTACTTCTGAATCCCTTGTCCTTTGGTCACAAGAATTTTATCTGGAGTCATTCTGTTCAAGAGTAATTAGGAAAAGGTGGAACTAGGAGATGGAGAGGGAAAGGGAGACAAAGCAGTAGGAAGAGAGATTCTGCCAAAAAGGTCACAACAGAGATAAAGATCCCTGGGCTCAGAAGCCCTTCCCAGGTAAGCAGCTGAGACATTTGTGAAAGGAATTGATGGTGTCAGGCCACAGCACGCTCCTTGCATGAGAGGAGAAAGTTAAATACTCCATCCCTACAAACAGCGCCCCCCCACACACTAACCAATACCTCCTTCATTGTGGAAGACCAAATGGGTTAAGAATGGTTCCATGAAGCTTTTATCTATCTTAAGTTTTCAAACTGCATCATGTCTCTCGTGAAAATAAAAAAAATCAAAGTCATAATTAGAAATACACTATATATTTGGATGGAAGATCAGACTCTGAGGAAAAGGAAGCGATTTTTAGCATTGAAAATGCAAACTGACTGCTACAGAACAGACTTCATAAACATCTCATTTCAACCACTGAAGGAAGAATTATCAATCACTGACGATACAAGATGCATTAAATAATGTTCATACTTTTGTATTTAATATATCATCTATGTATTTTTATTTTCATAAGTATTACATATTTTAAAGCAAACCTTCATTATAGAGGTTGATATGAACCCTGTGTACCCATTACTCTTAGAGCTGTAAGACAAAGGTACCAAAACTGGCTGCCTTTTTGCCACAACCAGGGAGCTTAGTATGTGGAGTGATGTCTCTTAGCTTTACTGTGATAGAGGGCAATGGAGATTGTGATAATTTTGAAACCACATGCCCCCCCCCTCCCATCGACTTTTTAAATTCAATTTTCTTAGGTCATTTAGTAAATGAAAGAAATGGGTCAGTGGGCTACAAAGAGCTTTCTGTCTTCAAAGTTTGACCTCTCAATGTCTGAAGTCTCTCAACTGCATGGCATCCTACCTCAGGCACTTTCAGGATCCTTGAGGCTGGGAAAATGTTCTAAAATAAAATACTAACAAACCTAAACCTTGATTTTAAGGACATATATGATTTCCCCAACTTGAGGCTTTCAAATTTAATTTCTGTTGTTACTTCTTTTTGTGAGTACTTTTTGCTAGGGTGTATTTGAGATGTGTCCATACTCCAGGAGTTAGCTCATGACAATGACAGCCACTCTGTATGGCTTTATCAAAATGAATACAAGGGGCTAGAGCTATTGCATGCTCAAGTTAAAAATATGCAAACATGCAAATGTACAAATAAAAACACAAATAAAATTAACAAACATTCACATCTGTTTTCATACAGATACATATACATTCACATATATAATTATGCAAACACATATGCACATAACAATTCACAAACACACAAACAGGCAAAACATGTATATGCACATAAATGGGCACACATACACACATACATACACATACAGGAACACTTTTGAGACTTCTGCCCAGCTTTCTTAAAGATGTAAATGTTTCATTAAATGGGTTTTGTGCATGAAATTGTGGTCTTACATCTGTTTGAGATAATCCCAAGGAGACAATCCTGGTAGGCCTAATGAAGCAAACTCAAATTGAGTCTGGAGGTTAGAGACTCTTGATGGTCTTGAAGACCTAAGTCTTATGAATAACCAAACATGTATTATGTAACTACAAGGAAATTAAATTTGCCAATAATCACCTGAACTTGGAAGCTCAGATATAAATACAGCCCCAGTGGTTGCTTGATTTCAACCTGTGAGACCCAAAGTGGTGGATCCAGTAAAACCGTGTCCAAATTCCTGACCTACTGAAACTGTAAGTCAAAATACATTTGTACTTTTAATCTGTTAAATTTGGGATAATTTGTTCTCTAGCACATGGAAATGAATATAGTTTTACTGATACAGTCATGTTAAAAATAAAATAATTCAAGATAAAAGCATTGTAAAGATCTTTGCAAGGCTTATATTAATAATATTGTCAGCTCAATTCTTACAATGCACATAGGAGAACTCCCAAAACATATATTTATGACAGTGTAATAGATTGATTTCTAATGTTCTCATTTTTCCCTTCTTGGTGTTCATGACAAGAAATTAAACTTATATCTCCTCCCACAGAGAGGTGGAGTATATTTGTTGTACAGGGCACATGACTTGATCTGACAAGTGGAATACGGTGGAATTGATGAAGTGTCAGTCTTGTGTGTCTGTTTGATCTCTTGGGACTCCACAAAAACCTGAAAAGAACACAGACTAGCTTTCTGTGGTATAAATTATACATAAAAGTCCAACATTCTTAATTAGGAAACTCATTTTCAGTCACTCTACCACCTTACACACTATTTAAATAATCTAGGTTGAGAATAATGAAGACTGGCTAGATCACCAGGATTATCAATCAACCCATTCATGGCAATGAATTATTTGCTTTAAGCTATTACATTGTGGGGAAAATTATTAGTCATTAATATGTTGATAATAGATAACAAATGCATATGTTAATGTGTATGACAAAAGCAAACATCATGATTGGGACATCTTTTGTTTTGAAGCTTCTCCATTTTTATATATATTGTAGTTTTGGATCACAAATACACACACAGGCTGAGCCCATACCCGTTCCTGAATGTAACGAACTGAGTGGGGAAGTGGCCAGGCCTGTCTGTTCAGGTGCTTCTTGCCCTTTCTATGTGGCATTCCTTCCACCTGAATACAGGCAGGACACTTTCTGGAATGAGTGTCTTATGATCTTATGACCAAACAAGGTAGGTCAGAGACTTTCTCTAAGCTTTAACTCAGAAAGATGGGAAGGTAATAGATTTCTAGGTTTAGTGGCTGGGTTGCAGGGAGGTATTTTCTAATTTCTATGATCTTCCTTATGCAAGAGAAATTCTAGTTTCTCCTCTGGGGAGAAAGAGGAAAAGGAGCAGAAGATGGTCAAAGACCCTTTGATTCTTGCTCTTCAATCTCCTCAGTTCAAAGTACTCAACATGCCAAAGTAACATATTTCAAGGTGTCATTTTCTGACTCAGAATTTCAAACAAAACAATAACAATAAAATCTATTTATATCTCATTAGGATAAATGTCAAAATAATGTGTGTGTGTGAGTGTTTTGGTATAAGAGAGACAAAGAGAGACATAAAAGTCCGGTAGTGTAGGAAAGGTGATAAAATGTTGCTAATTGGAGCTTCTAAGTCTCCTCTAAGAGACAATTACTTTCTTTCTTTCTTTCTTTCTTTCTTTCTTTCTTTCTTTCTTTCTTTCTTTTTTGTACTGCTTTTGCAACTTTTCTATCAAGTATTACGTTCTTGAAATCAACATGAGAGAATGGAGATAGTAACATAAGGAGAAGCAGATGTCTACTCTTGTGTATAAAATCCATTACTTTTTACTGTAATGTATAAATACATGATTTGAAAGGTAGAAATGTTAATAAGGAAAAATCTAACAGTCAGCATATGTATTTTTGTAGCATATAGCTTTTCTCCTAGATTGTCACTGGCTTGACATTATAAAATAGAATTATGCTGCATTTTGTTTGAGCAAGTGGATTAATTTAGATATTTATATTATTAGATATTTAAATTTTCTAGTTACTACAGTAATTTTCTATTTTTCTTGTAAATAGAAAAATAATAACTTTGTGTACCCATATTTTCTAAACTTGAGGATACGGTGCAGAAATTTCTGCTAAGCAGATGTTTTCTTGTTTGCATGTAAAATGGGCCTGTTAACGTTTTGTAATCCTGCATTTCATGTTTTCCAAATAGACTTGTTCAAGTGATTTGACTAAAATTTGCTAATTTGCCAAGATAAATATTTTTCTGAGTGCCAAAAGTTTCAGTCTTTCTGTGACTGATTCTTGCTGTCACTCCTTCAGTTTAAGCACGAATGTCAGGGACCTGAAATGTTTGCAATGCTCCTCTTTCTCAAATGGTTCAGAATTACAGCTTTACTCTAGGGTTGAATGTGATCATTTCAATCATTTTTCCATTCCCCAAAGAGACTATTATTCTTTCATAAAGTGCCTATTAGGGAAGACACTGGGAATTCAGAACAATTTTATTTTCTGCTTATCTTCCAAGGGCCATGAGATCAGGATCCAGATGTTCTGACTCAGCCCAGGGCAGGATTGTTCCCTGGCAAAGGAAAGTTGAAATTCTGCATGTAGGAGAGGAGGGATGGGGTTGCATTTGTCTGAAAGACAGATACACAAGCATAGCCATTTCGAACGTATTTACTCAGGCAGAGAACATGAAGTAACTTTAAAAGACGTGTGTCCTCTTATTCTAACCACTGTTAATGCAGTTGAAAAATAAGCAAAGATTACATCACAAAGTGAAATAAAGGTACCAAGATCATTAAGAAAATAGGTTACCTTATTTCATACATTTGGGAAGGTTCCTTAGAGGAATAGCAGACTCTGGTTTTATAAGTGTCATTCTCCTTTCTATGAGTCATCCTTGGCCTCCCTTCTTTGCTCATTTTCATGTTCCTAAGGCTCCCTCTTTCTGTTACTGTGACTTCCCCCCCCCCCACCCTGTATGCAAACAAATGAAACTGGTTGGAAACAGCCCTGTTTAATACATTTTTACTTCTTTTCTTTGTTCCTCTACACTTCCAACTACATTTGCGTAAGTTGAGAAAATATTCCGAGAAGAAAATTAAAAGTCTGTTTATGTTTTAAATTTTTGAACAATTAATAAAATGATTATGAAAACATTTATCACGTTTTTCAACTAATTTCTTCATGTCTCCTTTGCTCATTCTGTCTTCTTGTATCACAGTTTGTCACACCATTCAGGATTTTCCACAAATGCCCTGTCAGGAAGTTAAGCCTGCTCAACACATAGCCCAAAGCAAACTTTGATTTCAAGTGCACAGTTTTGGCCCCCAAAATACCTCACTGTAATTTCAATCACTAATGCTGAAAATAATGTGATTTCAATGACCTTCGAGAAAAGTAATTTGACACATACATATGTAAAAGTACACGACACTATTTATGAAGCAGTTTTAAATATGAGCAGTTTATATATGTAAATGAGACTGAGTAATGGACACAACAAATAATTCTACTGGTGCAATCTGCAGCCATCAACTTATTTGGACATTTGCCAGTCACCCGAGAAATGCCAAGGTTTAAAACCCCAGTTAGTGTGGGGGCATACTGTGCCCTCTTGTTTATTCCAAGACAAGAAATGGCCTATTGATTCTGACCCTTCTTTCAACTGAGGGTTATTAAAATTAAAATGTCAGAACTGTAGAACATTAGGCCAGGTAGGTCAAGCTCATCTGGCTTTCACAGTGGAAATTTCCACGGAAGAATGATTATCGCTATCAAAGATGTCCATGCCAGGCAGAAGAAGAACCCTGGCGATATTAACACACACACACACACACACACACACACACACACACACACACACACGCGCGCAGTATACTCTAGAGGCAATATTATCATTTACAAATAATACCAATGATGATCTATTTGACATTAAAATTAAACCTCTGGACCTTACCAAGTCATATTATTTCAGACTTTGAAAAGACTTAGTGATCATCAAGTTTCCTTACCATATATTGGGGAAGAATCTTTATGACGTTTTTAGACGGTGCTTACCTTATCTATGCTTGTTCAGTCTTTAGAGTCAACAAGACTTGCCTTTACATATTAGCTGTTCTTCTCCCCACCACCCGAATCTAGGGAAAACTTCTAAACCTGTTTTACTCATCTAAATGAGGGTATTATGAACCACTTCATGAGGTGTGGGGAATTTGTATGGTAATATATAAATTTCCATTGTAGTTGCTTAATAAATACCAGTTTCTTGATTCATCTCCTCCACTTCTGGGAAACCCATTGACGTACTAATTAGCTTGTTCTGCCATTGAACTGGAATAGTTGTTAGGACATTCTTCCTTACTTTATAAGTTGCCTTTATGTTATTCTCATCTCTCCTTCTTAGTTGTGGCTTTGAGCTTCCCAAAAGTAGTTTCTGCCTCCTCCATAAGTCAGGAGAGGTTAACTGAAGTTGGTAGAATAACCCTGTTCTTATCCAGAATATGTATTCCTGGTTCCCTTAACAACTGTTCAATGGATATGATTTCTAAAAATTTAGCTGTTCAAACTTGCCCTACTGCACAGAACTAATGAGGGAAAGAATCAATGTCCTCCTCCTTAAACCATCCATAGTCATGACTCGGAAATCCTGGACATTATATTTCAATTCATTTATGATGCATTTGATGTTTTTGTTTAGATTATATTTTCAATCACCTAAAGCAATAATTATTTTCATGCGAGAACTCACTGGATTGCACTATGCAACTTTCTTATCACAGTTACAAAAACCCAAGCACTGGTTGTAACTCTGGCTCTGAGCGTATGCTGATGGCTCACATAATTAACACATCTTTCTGGGTCAACATTACCAAGCAAAGGAATGTGTAATTGTACACATTTTATCACAATATTCATAAAATAATTTGCATTTCATCAGATATATTTTTTAGAAAGTGATTAACTGCCTTTAATTTTCTTAGGTCTACTATGAAAGGGGCAAGGTTGCTAGTTAGTCCACTAAAGGAAAAATTACATAAATAAAAGGAAGGGGACATTATGTCATTTTATGTATATTTATATAAATATAAAGTTGCTAAGTAGTAAATTCTCTGACATTACTTTCCTATTAATATCAACTGTACCTGGGTTTTGTAGAGGTTATCAGTTCTGACTAGTTTTTGGCTAAAGTAGTAAGTATGGTATTAAAAGTGGAATTAACTAAAACTCAATATGTATGCTATTATTAAAGGCAAATGGTAATAGTTCTTTTTAAAAATGAGAGCATTAAATTTCGAAGGCAATGTGTTTATATAATTAAATACAATATAAATAAAAGTTTATGGAGTACAGAGACCAGCATATATATCTTTTAAAGAACATTTTTTAATAAAAATAGCATCTCTGGAAGTTGAAATTTTTAAAAAATGGGCTTGCATTAAGTATACTTCATCTGTTCTTTACATTTGGTATCCAGGAGCTCAAGTGTGATATTTCTTAGAGTTTGAAATAAAGATTAAGGCAGGCTTGAACAAACTTGACTGTTTTAAATACATTCAAATGAAGACATCTCAAGATGAATCATACTCCAGAAACAAAACTAAACAAACCCAATGATAAGAGATTTATTTGTATATCTGATCTTAAAATAGTTGACACATTTTATAAAAATTATAAATAACAGGCAGGGTCTGCCATGCCTTACTGCCCCTTTCTTTTTTGTATCAACGTAATCCCCTGATAAACTTTACTAGAACATTTAGTGACATTCTTCTCTCTATTCCAATTCCATCTGAGAGAGGAAGTATACTGGAATATACAGTGTGTGCCCTCTGTATATTCCTACCACTGTCGTGTATATCCATATGGTTTGGATGTTGTTGGTTACTCAGTCTTTTTGAGATAGTGTAGCCCTGACCTATACACATCACTACTCATCTACTTGGTCACAGCCATTGTTTCAGGAAGGACATAACACCCAACATAATGCAATAAGACTCAATTGCTAGACGTTAAGGAACAGTTGGAAAAAATACACTCACCCGTTCTAAAGAGGCAAGACATTGAAATGGTAGCCTGAAAGCTTTGGAGGCCTCTCATGATTCCAGCTGTCCTGGTGAGCTCTACCTTTAGCTGTCTTGGTTTTGTTTCTTAAGATGGTTTGAGCTGAATGTTCTATAACTTGTAACAGAAGGAGGTTTGAATATATATTACTTCAACTTGGAAAACATGGGGGATTACTTGTACCAGAGATGCTAATTGAAAAATATGATAGTATGTCTCTAAATTCAACTCATGCCCAAAAGCCTGGGTCCCTGAGATACAACCCCTGTTCCTCCAGATTGACAATTCTCTCTACGACATATTTACTTATTTGTGGGACTGGGTCTCTACACTGACCCTTCTCCTATGTGACAATTTACTTCTGTTTCTCCATTCACTTCTGTTAATATTTGCTTTATGTATTTAGGTGTCCCTTTGTTGGATTATGATTTTATGTGCTCTTGATGAGTACCCATCTATCATTACATAATGATCTTTTATCTTTCCTGACTGGTTTTAATTAAAATCTCTTTGCCTCATCATACAAGTATAACTGCCCCTACTGAAGCATCTCTTTCTCCTTCTTTATTTTCATTTGTGTGTGTGTTTGTGTGTGTGTCTGTGTGTGACTTTAAAGCAACAGTGACCTCTTGGAGGCAACATCTAGTTGAATAACTAGATGGTTTTTGTCCATTTAGCCACTCTGTATATTTTTACGGGAAACTATAATCCACTTAGTTTTTTTAAAAAAAATATTTTTAGGTAAGAACATAATATTGGAATTTTGGTAATTGATTTAAGACTGTTTTATGTTTTTGTTTGATTTTTCCATTCTTCTCATGTGTCTTACTGTATAATTTGATGATTTGTTTTAGTGGTACATTTTGATTCCTTTCTCTTTATCTTTTGTTTATCTACTACAGATTTCTTTTTCATTGTGGCTTCCATGAGGTTTACATAAGACATATTTACAGCAGTTACTTTAAAGTAATGATAAGTTAACTTTGACAATATGCAAAACATTTTTTGACTTGTTCCCCTAGATTTTATATGATTGATGCAATAATTTAAAACTTTATTATATTTTATATCCATTAACAAATTATAGTGGTTATAGTTACTGTAATATTTTGGCCTTTTAACTTTTATAGTAGAGCTAAAAGTGATTTATGTACCACTATACAGCATTGGAATATTCTCTTCTTTACAGTGAGTTTTATAATTTCACATGTTTTTATATTAATATTCTTTCATTCCAACTCAGGAAACTCCCTTTAATATTTACTATATGGCTGTCCTAGAGGTGGGGAACTCCTACAGGTTTTATTTTTCTGGGAAAAAAATCATTCTATCTTCTTCATTTCTGAAAGAAACTTTCCCTAGTATAGTATGATTTGTTGAATGTTTTCCTTTCTTTCAGCACTTAGAATCTATTATTTCACTCTTTCTTGTCTATAAAATTTCCATGAAGAAACCCATCGATAATCTTATTGAGGTATCCTTACATCTGGTGAGTTCCTTTTGTCTAGCTGCTTTCAAAATTCTCTTTGTTTTTTGAGAATTTGATTGTAATGCATCTCAGTGAAGATCTCTTTATGTCCAGTGTATTTGCAATTATTTGGGTTTCATGGATATAGATGTCATGTTTTAGATATGAGATGTCCCTCAAAAACTTGTGTGCGGGTCAATCTAAGAATTTCAGAGGCAAAATAATCAGATGATGAGAGTTTTAATCTAATCTGTGGATTAATCCACTGATATGTATTGAGTGGGTGGTAACTGTAGGCAGGCAGGGGTGACTGCAAGAAATAGGTCACTGGGAACCTGTTTGGGGGCTTTCTAATTTGTCACTGGTCAATAGGATTCTCTCTCAGCTTCCTGGCTGTCATGTCCTGAGCTGCTTGCTCTGCCATGCCCTTCTACCTGATGTTCGGCCCCTCGGAGGCCATAGCTATAGAATAGTCTGACTATAGTCTGAACTTCTGAAACGACAAGCCAAAATAAATGTTTACTCCTCCAAGTTATTCTTGACAGGTCTTTTGGTCACAGCAGCTCAAGCTGACTAAAACACTAGACTTGTTTTTTCCTTCTCCAGATTTGAGAAGTTTACTGTCATTGTTTCTGTAAATAATGTTTCTCTTTCTCTATTACTTCTGGAACTTCCATAGTACATATATTGTCAGCTTGATAGTGACTTGTAACTCCTGTAGTCTTTCGTTAGCCTTTCTCATTTTCATTTCTGTTCCTCTGGCTAGTTAACTTCACATGACCTCTCTTCAAGCTCACAGATTGTCTATGGTTGATTGACTATTAAAGCTCCCTGTAGAATTTTCAGTTCAGTCCTTGTGTTCTTCAGTCCCAGAATTACTGTGCTTTGTTCTTTTTAGCATTTCTAAGTCTTTGTTACACTTTTTGTTCATATGATACAATTTGTTTGTTTTTCTGTCTTCTTTTGTAGTTCACTGATTTCAGGGATTATATTTGAGTGCATTTCCAGGCAGTTCATATATCCTTATTTCTTCAAAAATCAATTATTCTTGCTTTGTTTTGTTTCTTGGCTAATGATATGTTCCCTTGACTATCTAAAATCCTTTTTGATTTGCACTGGTGCCTATGAAGAAGAACTTGAAGAATTGGGCATCTCTTCTAGTCTTTAAAGACTAACGTCTGCATGGAAAGCTCTTCACCCATCAGCCTGTCCAGAAACTCTGAGCAGACTGGTTAAGGTCTATGGATATGCTTAGGTGATTAGCAGTATGCCTGTTTTCAAGAATATAATGAACATTTATTATATAAATTTTAATTAATTGTCTTACTGTGGTCAATAATGATAGATAATAATAATATGTGTCGTATTTCCCATTACAACTAATGCACATATTTAAAATGTCTTCCAATGTAAAAATACTTTAAAGTTTATGGCCTTCTTTTAATAACTTCATAATCTATTCATTCTTTTTTTAATAATAGATATCCAAAAGGGGTCAAGGATTTCAGCCTTATTTTACCAAAGAGAAAATAGATATCTAAATTGGTTATGTGGCTTGCTCAAGTCCCACAAATATGCAGAAGGTCATTGCTCTTTGAGATTTACTAAGCTGACCCAACCCTCATATAGCATTTGTCAAACTTTGATCCAAAATATTTTTGGCATTTCTTCTAAAAATAAGCTTTGGGAAAAAAAATAAAAGTATATTGGAATAATGATATACTCAGCTTCTTCTTTTTCCAAAAAACTTAGTATATGAAGGAAATGAGTTCTAATATAGAGTCAAATGTATTTTTTATTTGAAATGCTTCAGTTTGATTATGTACTTTATATGTTAAACCATGGTAATTGTGATAACTTACATGTAGAGATATGTAACATTCAAAATTTTCTAAAGGCAGTGAAGATGGGACATTCAATAATGTATTTATGTTGTGAAACATAAACTCATGTGCACCAAATGAACAGAACATCAAATTTAATAAACTCTGAAGAAAAAGGAGTTAGAGAAGACCTTGGCAATAGAAATATATTTCTTGGTTTACTATTCTAAATGTAATTTATAAAGCCACTTTAAAGTACATACATATTTAAGAAATATATGGTAACTTTTAAATCTCTTAAAAAAGTAACAATTGACAAACTCCTTGCCAGGTGCAACTTGGAGCCAAAGGAGTTTCTTTGTTCCTTACATAGTAGATTGATAACTTTGTAAAGTAAAAGAAAAATACAGCAGTAATGTATTAAAGCTCATGTTTCAGAGTAACTGGAGATTTTGTAATGTATGCCATTTTCTTTCTGAGTCAGGATATGAATATTTTTAAATAATATTGCAATTCAGACTATCACAATATGTATTTATGATGTTTGAGCAGGATAATTAACTGGCTTTGCAAAAGCCTTGGAGTAGTTTTCCAATAACTTGTGCATAATAATAAGAGAACAGCATAATAAACAAGTAGATAGGGAGAAAAATACAAGTATAGGTTATACATGGCAGAAGTGATTGAAAAATCATGAAGAACTATGTGGTGAGCAACAAATTTAACTAAATAAATTCTAAATAAATAAAACCTAGTGAACGACTTTAAGTACTTAAAAATGTTTAAAATAAGTGAATAAAGTCTAATAAAGTTGTTTCCTAGACGCTGTTGAATGACAATAACTAACTTTTAGGGAAGGTGATTGTAAGCAATATGGATATTAATTTATGTCATATGAGGTCTTTCATATGTAAATAATGCGTTATGCTATTATGTTAATAATCCATCATTACTATGTTAAATGATCCTTTTAAAGTGATATATCCTTCACTTTTTTGAAAATACAGGTGGATATCAGGATATATTTTCTAATGTACTGACATGTTCTTACTTCCTCTCTCAATGCAAATGGAAAAGTTTAATGAGAAGTCCTTTAGAAATATTAAGAATTTGTAGCAACTTTATTACATAAATAAAAGCCAAGTTGGAGGATTTTTATTAGGTCCATTTTCCATTGAGTAAAACTTTATTTTCTGACTAAGACAACTTTTTGGTCATTTTAGGTTTTAAGAAAGTGTTATATATGAGAATTCCCTCATATTTCCACTTATTGAAATCGACCATATTTTCATCGGTTACATATTATTCTCTTTCTCTATCCTTCAAAACAGGATGTGAGGGCGATCTGGGTGCGACATCTGTCACCCCATTGATTGCCAGAGTTGATTTGGCTGTTCTGGCTGGTTAGGAGGGTGTCCCCTTCCTCCCTCACCCCTCCCTATGTGTCCCTCCGAAGCTGTGCACTCAGCTTGAAGAGGACGACCTTCCCAGACAGAGGAGGACTGTTCCTAGCTCCCCTGTGAGAACCTCCAAACACTCTCTCTATCCTTAAAAACAGCAGTACTGAAAAGACGGATGTGTAGTGCCTTGGTTTATCACCACTCAGAATTTAGCCAAATAGGCTTAGATGCTGGCTGTGTAGAACAGAGCCCTAAGCCAATGTCTTTTAAATGAGTAAGGCACACACCATTCAACGTGGGATAAAATGGCCATTTCATTTTAGGATCTCAGAGCAATTCAAAATCCTGGGTCTGCCTACAGTCACACATTTTTACGGATTTCTGGATATTCATTTACTTAATTTATTTTTATTTTTAATTGATAAATACAAACTGTATATATTTGTGTCATGCAAGATCATGCTTTAATAAGTCTAGGATGTGAAATGACTAGATGAAGCTAGTTAATATATTTCCTTCATAGTTATCAGTTTTTTAATAATGATAGCATTTAAGACAGACTCTTAGTAATTTTCAAGTATCTGTTTTTATCAACTGTTGTCACTAATCTACAACAGTGAAATAAATTTCCTGAACCTATTTTTTCTGCCTAACTGAAAATTTTAAAATTATTGATTTCTATCTTGTTCTCTCTAATTGAAGTTAAAGAATGTTTCATTTTTGCTTCCCCCCCGCCTTTGGATTTTGAATGATGATGACATACCAATTTGAGAACCGTTTTGCAAGTTCTTGAGAACAGATTGCTCAAGAAAGCAACAATCAAGTTCCCTCGTGTCTTATGTCCTAACCAATGGAATTATGCTCTTGGGACGATGGGGAAAAGGTAAAAATTTATTTGGGTGCTTCTGATCATCCAATTTTACTTTGTACTGGTCATTCTCTAGCCAATTAGACTGTCCATTCTTATTATCTCTTCTATATACTCAGGAAATTTTCGGAATATCAGGAAAAACATATATTTTTTTTTTTAACATCAGCAGATCTTCTACTCCTCCAACAAGAACGAGAAACTTTGCACTAGAGCAAGATGAAGAAAGGAAGAAATTTGTTTTGCCATCCACTTTGGGGAGAATTGGTGGAGTGCACACGTTTGAGGGACACATGATCTTTTTCTCAGCAATCACTTGCTGAAGTTGTTGATGTCAGTTAACAAGGTCAAGTTTCCAGTTGTCTGGAAATAGTAAGAAAATGCTCTGTGAGTATCTTATGAGTGCAATGAATCAGCTTTCCCTCAAAATGCATTCTGGCTTAGCCCAGGACACATTGCTGAGTATACACATATGCATACCCACATAGAGTCTGTGGGTCTCAAAATCAGCATTGTGTTTATGTCCTTCCAGTCATCTCAGACGCACTGAGTAAGACTTACATGAGCCTGATTACATACTCTAAGATTTTCCTTAACATAGGGATAAAGTACATATGCTTTTTATCTTTTTATGATAGCTTTCACTGTTAAATGACAGGTTTTTTTTTGTTGTTGTTGTTGTTGTTGGGGTTTTTTTTTGTTGTTTTGTTTTGTTGTATTTCTGTTAACTTCACTGGGTGCTTGGTGTCCCATTATCGTGTTTCATTACATAAAGCACCCACCTTCCTCCCACCTATTTAAACCTTTCAAGTATTTATTGAATTTTCATAGTTCCATATCATGTTTGCATAGCCACGTAACATATGTAAAATTCTTTTAATCTCTCCTTATAAAATCAATCTTGCATTACCTTATTTGTTCTTAGTAATGCTCTCTGAACTTCACCAGCTTCATTTGGCAGAACTATGGGGGGAAAAAATGGATCCAGTCTGTTGGTAACAAAGTGCTTACCTTACCATTTCCCTTGGCAATTGCAGGCCTCCTCCAGGCAACAAAACAGTCTCTTGCGTGTTCTCTCTCCCCTGCTTTTTGCCAGCCTGCAAATTCCAGATGCTGTCAGCTGGTAAGCTTGAGCTCTAGGGACAGTGTGACACAGCTTTGGGTCTGATTCAGGGCTCATGTAATGTTGAGACAGTGCAGGTTCACAATGTACCCAACCAACACTCCTGGTTATTTTCACTTCCTGACCAAGATGTCTCAACCTAATTCTATCATCTTAACATCAATGGAGGTGGTTGGAAAAATTCTTTATCAGAGCCTTAAAAATAAAATCAGGGCCAAGATGTTTTCTTTTCCATTGCACATTTCCAGACCTTTGATTTTCCTGATGAAATGTTTCTTGCTTGTGTCATGTTCCCAGATTTACCTGGATTAAGGGAAGATGATTACTCAGGAGAGGAGAAGCCAAACTACATACACATAGATAATTTCACGCCATGACCTTCTGGTTAATTTCCTCAAAAAAGAATAATGCTAAGGATCATGGATTTGAAATTAACTATCAAGTTTTTTGTGTTTGTTTGGTTCATCTTTAAAAAACAAGAGGAGGCCTGGTGCAGTGGTGCATGCCTGTAATCCCAGTGACTCAGCAGGCTAAATTGGAGCATCTCAAGTTCAAAGTCAGCCTCAGCAACAGTGAGGTGCTAAGCAACTCAGTGAGATCCTATCTCTAAATAAAATATAAAATAAATATGGGATGTGGCCCAGGGATCAAGTGCCTCTGATTTCAATCCCTGGTATTAAAAAAAAACCTCAAGAAGAAATCATAGACTTTTTAAAATAAATACTTAATTTTATTATTTAGCCAAAGTATTATAATTGAAAAAAGGTGAGGGCACATGGAATCTTAAGTAGTACATTTAAGATATAACAGTCATGAATCATTTAACAATGGGCACATGTTTAAAAACATGTTATTAGGTGATTTGGTCATTGTGCAGGCTTCAAAGAGCTCACTTATGCGAAGTTGGTAATCACTGAAGAATATAATCTCATGAGATTATTGTCATATACATGGCCTGCCATTGATGAAAATGTTATGCGTTACATGGCCATGTTTGCTCATTTCACATTTCAGGTTTGAAAAAGAGTGCCTGATTTGTGTGCTTTGGGGATTCAGGTCATGCACCTGTTACCTTTCCACATCATTATTCCTTGGGTTGAGCTGCTAAAAAAAAAATGTGTGTATATACACATATGTGTGTCTACATTCATCTCTCTGCCTTATTTGGTGTTTTTGTTTCATTTTATTCTGTTGTTGTTTTGTTTGTTTGTTTGTTTGTTTGTTTTAGTTCTAACGTAACACATTAGCACAGCCTTTGTGGTTTGAAGTCCAAACCAAGTCTGTCTGCATAAAAATTGAGGGGTTCCTTAGCTGGGCGGTGGAAAAAATACCCACCATTGGCCAATTTGCTTTCTTGTAATGTAGGTCTGAGTTTCCTTCCCTTGTTGTAAACTGGGGACTGGCCATGTCTCCAAGTCTTCTTCCCTGTTGCTTCTTGTAGCTACCTACAATTTAATCCAGGAAAGGTATGTTGAAGTTGTACCTTTCTCACACTTGGCTCTCCGACTCTCCCTCTGCTTCCTCTTTCACAACATCTATCTGATACAAGCTGGGGAAAGGCTCTGCTTTTAAGCATTCATGTGATCAGATGAAGTCTCTCAGATAATTCTAGATAATATCCCTATTTTAACTCACGGGTTCTAGGAATTAGGACATGGATATTTGGAGTCAGTTATTTTTTAGTGTGATGCAGTATTTGACATTTTCTCTCTCTCTCTCTTCTCTCTCTCTCTCTCTCTCACTCTCTCTCTCTCTCTCTCATATCAAGAAGTAGAAAGAAGATCAGATGTTGGGTCATGAAAACTTCAAAATTTCTTCCCTTACAAGCTGTTCACTAATATAACCCCAACTGGAAATGTGATCTTGAGAATTTTCTTCATTATTCCAAAATTTTGTTTCATTTCTTCATCGTATAGTAATCTAATCAAGTAATTGTGAAATTGAATTGGTTGTGTGAATATTTCCAGTGCTAGGTCTGGTTGAATGGGAAGAGATGGTGCATTTTTAATCCAAATTTGTTTCAGAGAAACAATTGTGCATCCTGTGTCTTATCAAAACTTGCTTCATGGCAGTTACCCCAGGTCGCGGAGACCAAGCCAGGGCTATCTTTCAGGGAGGGGTGTTGGGAAGAGAGATAAGAACAGAGGGGAGGTACCAGCAGGGGAAGGAAGCTGGACACTGTCCTCTGTGAGCCCAGCATGTGGGAAACAGCTGGATGCATTAATTTAACCTTTATCATCCCTGGCACTGAAAAAGCACATCCAGTTTACACAGAAAGGATTCCCAAATGCTCAAAAACATTAGAATTGAAGCACAGCATTCATTATTATTCAGCTCACTCCCTCTGCTAAAAGCATTCAACTCTCATGTACTAAATAGGAGGGTCCTAGAAATGTTAGAATCTCTTTAGGAGAAAGCAAAATAAAATGCAAAACAAAATTAACTACAACTTCTTGAAAGGAAGAAACAAAGAAGTGCATTATAATAGGATAAAAATCCATTTGTCAACCCGTCAACCTACACTGGATCTAGGCCCAGGTCTAGGACCACATCTGCCAGTCTACCTACATGGGAGCCCAGGCCCACATTAGGCCTGAGTTTGCCACACTGACCAGCAGACCCACCCCAGAGCTCAGACCCCAGCCTATGACAGCTCCTGCTGATCTGCAGACGTATGCACGATCCAGGCCTAGGCCTAAGACTGCCTCCACTGACCTACACAGGAACCCAGGTTCAGGGTAGGACTGGGTCCACCCCCACTGACAAGCAGACCCACACCAGAGCTCATACCACAGACCAGGACCACCTCTACCATCTGTGAGGGTGCCCAGACCGAGGGAAGACCCAGGTCCAACCCCTGCCCACCTGAGAGCCCAGGCCTAACCCACCTCCATCTGCAACCATCACCATAGTTCTCCTCATGCAATAGGTTTCACCTTATGCCAACAGACAGGAGAGGCAGCTGCATCTTCATCTTGGAACAGGCATCCCAGAGCCAGTGTAGGGACCACCTTTTCAACCCCGTCTCCGAAAGAGGTTGCATCCATCTTGGGGCACCTCTGCTGCTATCTCCAGATACCTCTACTATTGCCGCCACCACCTATAGTTGCAATAGCGTCCATCGCTGTACATTGGCAGGTTCTGGAAGCCCAACACCAAGGTGAGGTGCAGATACTTTGCACATTTACTACAAGATTATAGGATACAAATTGTAATACCTCAGATCCTCACTGCTAGAAAGGAAGACATATAGACAACGTGAAAAAACAAGGGAAGACAGTACCCCCAAACAAACCAAGGTATTGCAATAATAGAATTGATGGACAACACAGTCGATGAACTGTCAGAGAAGGAGTTTGGAATATACAAAATTACAATAATCTGTGGATTAAAGAATGACCAAAATGAGCAAACACAGGCAAAAATTGATCACTCCAACAAAGATATAAAAGAGCAAATGTAGATAGCAAAAGATCATTTTAAAAAGGGATAGAGATTCTGGAAAAAAAAACAGAAATCCTTGATATGAAGAAAATAATAAATCAAATAAATAACTCAATATAAGGCATTACTAACAGACTAGATCACTAGGAGGACAGAAAGTCAGATTATGAAGACTAAGTAAGTATACAATCTAGAAAATAAAGTTGACCACACAGTGAAGACGGTAAGAAACCATGAACAGAACATCCAATAATTATGGGACAGTATCAAAAGATCAAATCTAAGAGTTACTGTGATAGAGGAAAGCACAGAGGTTTAAGCCAAAGGAATGCCATAATCTCTTCAATGAGATAATATCAGAAAACATCCCAAACATACACAGTGAATTGGAAAATCAAATACAAGAGGCTATCAGGACACCAATGTACAAAATTACAACAGATCTAGACCAAGGCACATTATAATGAAAATGCCTAGAATACAGAATAAGGATAGAATCTTAAAGGCTGCAAGAGAGAGAGGAATCACACCACACATAGGGGGAGACCAGTATGTATCTCAGCAAATTTTTCAACCCAGACCCTCAAAGGTAAGAGATCCTGGAACAACATATATTAAGCTCTGAAAGAAAATGAATGGCAACCAAGAATCTTATATGCAGCAAAATTAAGCTTCAGATTTGATGATGAAATAATATCATTTCATAATAAGCAAAAGGTAAAAGAATTTGCAGTGAGAAATGCAGACCTACAGAGTATACTCAGCAAAATATTCCAGGAGGAGGAAATGAAAAATACCAGTGAAAATCAGCAAAGGAAGGAACTGTTCTGAAGGAAAGGCCAATCAAAGGAGAAACCAAGTCAAATTAGAAATCAAAAATAACCCAAAATGTCTGGGAATACAAACCATATTTTAATAATAACCCTGAGTGTGAATTACCTAAACTTATCAATTAAAAGATACGGACTGACAGATTTTTTTTTTTATTGTTGGTCGTTCAAAACATTACATAGTTCTTAATACATCATATTTCACAGTTTGATTCAAGTGGGTTATGAACTCCCAATTTTACCCCGTATACAGATTGCTGTATCACATCAGTTACCCTTCCATTGATTGACAAATTGCCTTTCTAGTGTCTGATGTATTCTGCTGTCTGTCCTATTCTCTACTATCCCCCCTCCCCTCCCCTCCCCTCCCTTTTTCTCTCTCTACCCCTTCTACTGTAAATCATTTCTTCGATTTGTATTATCTTGTCTTACCCCTCCTTTCCTCTTATATGTCATTTTGTATAACCCTGAGGATCGCCTTCCATTTCCATGCGATTTCCTTTCTCCCTCCCTTTCCCTCCCACCTCTCATCCCTGTTTAATGTAAATCTTCTTCTCAAACTTTCATCCCTACCCTGTCCTTGTTTACTCCACTTATATCAAAGGGGTCATTTGGTATTTATTTTTTAAAGATTGACTAGCTTCACTTAGCATAATCTGCTCTAATGCCATCCATTTCCCTCCAAATTCTATGATTTTGTCATTTCTTAATGCAGAGTAATACTCCATAGTGTATAAATGCCACATTTTTTTTTATCCATTCATCTATTGAAGGGCATCTAGGCTGATTCCACAATCTTGCTATCATGAATTGTGCTGCTATGAACATCAATGTAGCAGTGTCCCTGTAGCATGCTCTTATTAGGTCTTTGGGGATTAGACCGAGAAGGGGAATAGCTGGGTCAAATGGTGGTTCCATTCCCAGCTTTCCAAGAAATCTCCATACTGCTTTCCAAATTGGCTGCACCAATTTGCAGTCCCACCAGCAATGAACAAGAGTGCCCTTTTCCCCGAATCCTCTCCAGCACTTATTGTTGTTTGACTTTCTAATGGCTGCCAATCTTACTGGGGTGAGATGGTATCTTAGGGTAGTTTTGATTTGCATTTCTCTGACTGCTAGCGATGGTGAGCATTTTTTCATGTACTTATTGATTGATTGTATGTCCTCCTCTGAGAAGTGTCTGTTCAGGTCCTTGGCCCATTTATTGATTGGGTTATTTGTTATCTTATTGTCTAATTTTTTGAGTTCTTTGTATATTCTGGTTATTAGGGCTCTATCTGAAGTGTGTGGAGTAAAGATTTGTTCCCAGGATGTAGGCTCCCTGTTTATCTCTCTTATTGTTTCTTTTGCTGAGAAAAAACTTTTTAGTTTGAGTAAGTCCCATTTGTTGATTCTAGTTGTTAACTTTTGCGCTATGGATGTCCTATTGAGGAATTTGGAGCCCGATCCCACAGTATGTAGATCATACCCTACTTTTTCTTCTATCAGATGCCGTGTCTCTGATTTAATATCAAGCTCCTTGATCCATTTTGAGTTAACTTTTGTGCATGGCGAGAGATAGGGATTCAGATTCATTTTGATGCAAATGGATTTCCAGTTTTCCCAGCACCATTTGTTGAAGATGCTATCCTTCCTCCATTGCATGCTTTTAGACCCTTTATCAAATATAAGGTAGTTGTAGTTTTGTGGGTTGGTTACTGTGTCCTCTATTCTGTACCATTGGTCCACCCGCCTGTTTTGGTACCAGTACCATGCTGTTTTTGTTACTATTGCTCTGTAGTATAGTTTGAAGTCTGGTATCGCTATACCGCCTGATTCACACTTCCTGCTTAGCATTGTTTTTGCTATTCTGGGTCTTTTATTATTCCATATGAATTTCATGATTCTTTTATCTATTTCTACAAGAAATGATGCTGGGATTTTGATTGGCATTGCATTAAACTTATAGAGAACTTTTGGTAATATCGCTGTTTTGATGATGTTGGTTCTTCCTATCCATGAGCAGGGTATATTTTTCCATCTTCTAAGGTCTTCTTCTATATCTTTCTTTAGGGTTCTGAAATTTTCATTGTATAAATCTTTCACCACTTTTGTTAGGTTGATTCCCAAGTATTTTATTTTTTGGGGGGATATTGTGAATGGAGTAGTTGTCCTCATTTCTGTTTCAGAGGATCTGTCGCTGATATACAGGAATGCCTTTGATTTATGCGTGTTGATCTTATATCCTGCCACTTTGCTGAATTCATTTATTAGTTCTAATAGCTTCTTTGTAGACCCTTTTGGGTCTGCTAGGTATAGAATCATATCATCTGCAAATAGTGATAATTTAAGTTCTTCTTTTCCTATTTTTATGCCTTTAATTTCTTTTGTCTGTCTAATTGCTCTGGCCAGTGTTTCGAGGACTATGTTGAACAGAAGTGGTGAGAGAGGGCATCCCTGTCTTGTACCAGATCTTAGAGGGAATGCCTTCAATTTTTCTCCATTCAGAATGATGCTGGCCTGTGGCTTATCATAGATTGCTTTTACAATGTTGAGGTATGATCCTGTTATCCCTAATTTTTCTAGCGTTTTGAACATAAAGGGATGCTGTACTTTGTCGAATGCTTTTTCTGCATCTATTGAGGTGATCATATGGTTCTTATTTTTAAGTCTATTGATGTGGTGAATAACATTTATTGATTTCCGTATATTAAACCAGCCTTGCATCCCAGGGATGAATCCTACTTGATCATGATGTATAATTTTTTTGATATGTATTTGAATCCTATTTGCCAGAATTTTATTGAGGATTTTTGCGTCAAGGTTCATTAGAGATATTGGTCTGTAGTTTTCCTTCTTTGAAGTGTCTTTGTCTGGTTTCAGAATCAGGGTGATGTTGGCCTCGTAGAATGAATTTGGAAGTTCTCCCTCTTTTTCTATTTCCTGAAATAGCTTGAAAAGTATTGGTGTTAGTTCCTCTTTAAAGGTTTTGTAAAACTCTGCTGTATACCCATCCGGTCTTGGGCTTTTCTTAGTTGGTAGTCTTTTGATGGTTTCTTCTATTTCCTCTATTGTTACTGGTCTGTTTAGGTTGTCTATATCCTCCTGGCTCAATCTGGGCAGATCATAGGACTCAAGGAATTTATCTATGCCTTCACTATCTTCTATTTTATTGGAGTATAAGGATTCAAAGTAATTTCTGATTATCTTCTGTATTTCTGAAGTGTCTGTTGTGATATTGCCTTTTTCATCCCGTATGCTAGTAATTTGGGTTCTCTCTCTTCTTCTCTTCGTTAGCATGGCTAAGGGTCTGTCAATTTTATTTATTTTTTCAAAGAACCAGCTTTTAGTTTTGTCAATTTTTTCAATTGTTTCTTTTGTTTCAATTTCATTAATTTCAGCTCTGATTTTAATTATTTCTTGCCTTCTACTTCTTTTGCTGTTGTTTTGCTCTTCTTTTTCTAGGATTTTGAGATGAAGTATGAGATCATTTATTTGTTGGTTTTTTCTTTTTTTGAGGAATGAACTCCAAGCAATGAATTTTCCTCTTAGAACTGCTTTCAATGTGTCCCATAGATTCCGATATGTTGTGTCTTTGTTTTCATTTAACTCTAGGAATTTTTTAATTTCCTCCTTGATGTCTTCTAAAACCCATTGATCACTCAGCAACCTATTGTTCATTCTCCAGGTGATGCTTGATTTTTCCTTTCTTCTTTTATCATTGATTTTCAGTTTCATTCCATTATGATCAGATAAGATGCATGGTATTATCCCTACCCCTTTGTATTGTCTAAGAGTTGCCCTGTGACATAGTATATGGTCTATTTTTGAGAAGGTTCCATGTGCTGCTGAGAAAAAAGTTTAGCTACTTGATGTTGGGTGGTATAGTCTATATATGTCAATTAAGTCTAGGTTGTTAATTGTGTTATTGAGTTCTATAGTTTCCTTATTTAACTTTTGTTTGGAAGATCTGTCCAGTGGTGAGAGAGGTGTGTTGAAGTCTCCCATGATTATTGTATGTTGGTCTATTAGACTCTTGAACTTGAGAAGAGTTTGCTTGATGAACACAGCTGCACCATTATTTGGGGCATATATATTTATGATTGTTATGTCTTGTTGGTGTATGGTTCCCGTGAGCAGTATAAAGTGTCCTTCTATATCCCTTTTGATTAGCTTTGGCTTGAAATCTATTTTATCAGATATGAGTATGGACACTCCTGCTTGTTTCCGCGGTCCATATGAGTGATATGATTTATCCCAACCTTTCACCTTCAGTCTATGTATATCTTCTCCTATCAAATGCGTCTCCTGTAGACAGCATATTGTTGGGTCTTGTTTTTTGATCCATTCTACTAGCCTGTGTCTCTTAATTGGTGAGTTTAAGCCATTAACATTTAGGGTTATTATTGAGATATGGTTTGTTCTTCTATCCATATTTGTTTATTGATGTTACTAAACCTGATTTGTTATCCTCTTTGACTACTTTCCCCCCTTTACTGTCCTACCTCCCATTGTTGGTTTTCAATGTTATTTTCCATTTCCTCTTCCTGTAATGTTTTGCCAAGGATTTTTTGAAGAGATGGTTTTCTAGCTGCGAATTCTTTTAACTTTTGTTTATCGTGGAAGGTTTTAATTTCATCTTCTAACCTGAAGCTTAATTTCGCCGGATACACGATTCTTGGTTGGAGCCCATTGTCTTTCAGTGTTTGAAATATGTTATTCCAGGATCTTCTAGCTTTCAGAGTCTGTGTTGAGAGATCAGCTGTTATCCTGATTGGTTTACCCCTAAATGTAATCTGCTTTCTTTCTCTTGCAGCTTTTAAAATTCTCTCCTTATTCTGTATGTTGGACATCTTCATTATAATGTGTCTAGGTGTGGATTTCTTATGATTTTGCACATTCGGCATCCTGTAGGCTTCTAGGATTTGGGATTCTGTCTCACTCTTCAATTCTGGGAAGTTTTCTCATATTATTTCACTGAATAGACTGTTTATTCCTTTGGAATGGAGCTCTGTTCCTTCCTGTATCCCAATGACTCTTCAATTTGGTCTTTTGATATTGTCCCATAATTCTTGGATGTTCTGCTCATGGTTTCTTAGCAGACTTGCTGAGCTGTCTATGTTCTTTTCCAGTTGAAATACTTTGTCTTCATTGTCTTATGTTCTCTCTTCTAAGTGATCTACTCTGCTGGTAGTATTCTCAATTGAGTTTTTAAGTTGGTTTATTGTTTCCTGCATTTCTAGAATTTCTATTTGTTTGTTTTTTATTACCTCTATCTCCCTGTGAAATTGATCTTTTACTTCCTGGATTTGTTTGTCAATGTGATCTTTCATTGTCTGATTTTGCTGTCTCATGTCTTCCTTGAGACTCCAGATCATCTGAAGCATATATATTCTGAACTCTTTATCTGATATTCCATCTGTTGCAGCTATTACCTCTTCTAAAGTTGAGTTGACCTGCATTGCTTGTGGTCCTTTCTTTCCTTGTCTTTTCATACTGCTCGCGTTTCTTTCTGCTTGGTGCAACTGTTGTGTTTTTGAAATTTACCCCCTATTTATTTATGTTGCTCTTGTATAGTTGAAAAGTCTCCCTTGCAGGTGCAGGCAGTGGCTGTGCCACTACTCCAATTGGGGTGACGTGTCTACCACGCTGGCGTCTCTCTGGGCCTGTTCCGGGAGTGGAAGGCGGCTCTGCTCTGTCCCTATTCCAATTGGGGTGTCGTGACTACCATGCTGGCAGGTCGCTGGGCCTGTTCCGGGCGTGGGCGGTGGGCTTGGCTGGCGGGATTCCACCTATGGCAGACCCTAACCTCCCTGCTTGCTAATTAATGGCTTCTCTGAGGCGCCACGCCTTCTGTAGCCGCGGGGCAGGCCGCGCGAATCAGTTGGCCTGGATCTCCGGGGTCCTGCTGCTGGCTGTTTTGACGTTGCAAGCTGTTGGAGAGTGGTGGTGTATCCTTCAGCTTTCCCGGATGGTGGCCACTGACTGCCTGGATGGAGTGTCTGCTGTGGGGGATGGGACTGGACTGTACTGCTTCCTTCCCCTTCTGAAATCCCGTACTCGGCCCAAGGGTCCGTGTGGGCTTGGCTGGCAGGATTCCACCTAATGGCAGTCCCTAACCTCCCTGCTTGCTAATTAATGGCTTCTCTGAGGCGCCACGTCTTCTGTAGCCGCGGGGCTGGCCGCTCGAATCAGTTGGCCTGGATCTTCCGGGTCCTGCTGCAGGCTGTTGCGATCCCTGGCACTCTATCACTTTGCTTTTTTCTGCTTGCCCCTCCCCCAGCGCTGTCTAGCCAGGTTTCGTTTTGGCTGCTACTGGGAGTAGGGGTTGGAGGTCAGGTGTCTCTAGTTTCCCCCTAGTCTTTATGGAGGCTCAGCTTGATACTCCCTCTCCCGGCAAGCCTAGGAGAGATTTTATGCGAATTCCCGCTGTCTGGGGGGTGAGCTGAATGACACCAACCTGTTTGGATGTTGCACTCTGAAGGAGAGTGGCGGTGTATCCTTCAGCGTTACCGGATGGTGGCCGCTGACTACCTCGGTGGAGTGTCCGCTGTGGGGGATGGGACTGTACCGCTTCCTTCCCCTTCTGAGATCCCGTGCTCGGCCCAAGGGTCCGTGTGGGCTTGGCTGGCGGGATTCCACCTAATGGCAGTCCCTAACCTCCCTGCTTGCTAATTAATGGCTTCACTGAGGCGCCACGCCTTCTGTAGCCGCAGGGCAGGCCGCGCAAATCAGTTGGCCTGGATCTCCCGGGTCCTGCTGCAGGCTGTTGCGATCCCTGGCACTCTATCACTTTGATTTTTTCTCCAGACTGACAGATTGGATTTAAAAAAAAAAAAAAAAAAAACAATATGTTGCCTTCAAGAGACTCATCTCACAGGAAAAGACATCCTCAGACTGAAGGTGAAAGGGTGGGAAAATTGTACCATTCACATGGACCACGTAAACAAGTAGGGGTTTCCACCCTCATATCAGATAAAGTGGATCTCAAACCAAAGCTAGTAAAAGTGGTCAAGAAGGACATTTCATACTTCTTAAGGGATTCATACATCAACAAGGTTCAACAATCATAAATATCTCTGCCCCAACAAAGGTGCATCTATATATGTCAAACAAACCCTTCTCAAATATAAGAACCAAATAGACCACAACACTTTAATACACCTCTCTCACCACTGGATAGATCTTCCAAACAAAAACTAAACAAAGAAACTATATAATCAATAGTTTGGACTTACCAGACATACATAGAATACTCCATCCATCAAGAAGTGAATACACTTTCTTCTCAGCAGCACATGGATCCTTCCATAAAGCAAGTCTTAGCAAATACAAAAAAATAGAGATACTGCCCTGCATTCTATCAGACTATAATGGAATGAAATTAGAAATCAATGATAAAATTAAAAAGACAAGCTACTCTAATACCTGGAGACTAAATAATATGCTATTAAATGACACATGGATAACAGAAGGCATTAAGAAGGAGATAAAAAATTCTTAGAGATAAATGAGAACTCTGATATGACTTATCAAAATCTCTGAGACATTATGAAAGCAGTTCATCGCATGGAGTTTATTCATTAAAAGAAGAAAAAGTCAACAAATAAACTACATGATACATGATATTAAAGCTCAATGCCCTAGAAAAAGAAGCCCCCTAGAAAAAGAAGAACAAACCAACACCATAAGTAGTAGAATACAGGAAATAATTAAAATCAGGATGGAAATTAAAGAACTTGAAACTAAATAAACAATTCCAGGGCTGGGAAATGTGGCTTAGTTATAGAGAGCTCACCTAGCACACACAGGGCCCTGGACTCAATCCTCAGCACCACATAAATAAATAAATAAATAAATAAATAAATAAAATAAGGGCATGTGTCCAACTTAAAAAAAAAAAAGATTAAAAAAAGAAATAATTCCAAAAATTGACAAAACAAAAAGACGTTTCTTTGAAAAATTAAATAAAATTGACAAACCCTTTGCCACTCTAAAGAAAAGAATAAGGGAGAAAACTCAAATTACTAAAATTTGTGATGAAAAACAAAATATCATGACAGACACTATTGGAATACAGAAGACAATTAGAAATTATTTTGAGAATTTACACTCCAGTAAACTGAAAACCTGACGACACCAAAAAATTTCTAGAGGCATATGATCAACCCAAACTGAATCAAGAGGACATACATAGGATATATAAAGAATTCAAAAAACTGAACATCAAAAAAAAAAAACACAATCCAATCAATAAATGGGCTAAGTGGCTGAATAGACACTTCTCAGAAGTATACATTTGATCAACAAATATATGAAAAAATGTTCAACATCTCTATTAATTATAGTAATGCAAATCAAAACTACTCTTAAGATTTCATCTCACACCAGTCAGAATGGCAATTATAAAGAAACAGACAACAATAAATGTGGGCAAGTATGTGGTGGAAAAGGCATACTCACACATTGCTGGTGGCACTGCAAATTGGTACAACCAATCTGGAAAGCAGTATGGAAATTCCTTAGAAAACTTGGAATGGGACCACCAATTGACCAAGCTAGCCCACTCCTTGGTCTGCCGCAGTCTGGCTGGGCACAAAATAACTGAGCCACCACACAGTCTTGTAGATTCAAACAGCAACTCTTTATTCCCAAACTCTCACCAACACTCTACACAAACTTCCTGGGAACACCCTGCCTCTACTGGGCTCCACGCCAATTCTCCCAGAATCCTGCAAGAACTCAACAGGAACTCCAAAGGAGTGGGCACCTGAGGTAGCAGGATAAGCCCTAATCCCAGCAGGATACGCCCTAAACCTGGAGCTGCCCTATTCCCAGCAGGATCCACCCTAAACCTGGAGCCACCCTAATCACCTTTCAACCCAAAATGCCATGCATCATTCCTACTTGGCTATGGCTTTCAGCATCTCTGCCGGGGCTGCAGCAAAATAACCCTGGGGGGGGGGGTGAGGAGCAACTTGTGTAGATTGAAAGATTGATACAGCAGGAGTGGGAGCCATTTATTGTAGGACAAGAGCGGTATATATATATTCCACATAAACTAGATACAGCAGTCAACCAATAAGGAATCTCCACACTTAATGGCTCACTGGCGTTACTTCATAAACCACTCCCTCTGGCAAAATGCCAGGCACCATCTTGACTTGTTTACAGACCCTAACATTGGTCCATACACAAAGGAATTAAAATCAGCATACTATAGTAACACAGCCACATCAATGTTCATAGCAGCTCAATTCACAATAGTTAAACTGGGGAAGCAACTTAGATGCTCTTCAATAGATGAATGGATAAAGAAACTGTGATATATATATATATATATATACACACACACACACACACACACACACACACACACACACACATACAATGGAAAATTACTCAGCATTAAAAGAGAATAAAATCATGGCATTGGCAGGTAAGTGGATGGAGTTGGAGAATATCATGCTAAGCAAAGTAAGCCAATCCCCCCAAAAAGCAAAGGCTGAATATCCTCTCTGATAAGTGGATGCTGATCCATAAAGGGGAGGGGGAACCATGGGAATAATAGAAGAAATTTGATTGGGCAAATGGGAGGGAGGTGTGGGGAGGTTGCATGGGGGCAGGAAAGATGTTGGAATGAGATGGACATCATTACCCTAGGTACAAGTATGACTGCATATATTGTGCAACACTACATCATGTACAGCCATAGAAATGAAAAGTTGTGCTATAATTGTGTACAATGAATCACAATGCATTATGTTCCCATATATACCTAATTAAAATAAATTAATTAATTTAAAAATCCACTTGTTTTCTTCTAATATTGCTTACAGGTGAAAGAGAAAAAAAAGTATTTAAGTAAATACAGTACATTCCTTAAAATACCAGGAGAATTATGGAGAGTCTTTAAAGCTGGTAGGCCACATTTTTGGTAGTTATTATTATGAAAATTTACCCACATGGATCTATTCCACCATCTTTTAAAACTGCAGAGTTTAGTGAATTATAAATGAACCAGCATGAGTATAAAGCTCTGGTGGGGTACCCCATGGACAAGGGGACCAGATATAATTCTTGAGTTCATTTCATCTTTCTTCAGTGTCAGCCACAGATGAACACTCATTCATTTGGGAAAGCTAATCTTTCCTTTGAAAGGCATAGAAATAGCCAATGGAGGAGGTCCTTAAGATTAGGAGTGTGCACTAATGATATTTTTCTTTCTAAAATTATGTTAGATATTCCAAAGAAAGATTTTGGTTGTATTCCAAAAAGTTTTTAGCTTATACAAAATAGGTTTACTTTAAAATCTTAAGAACAGAAATACAACATTCAAATTACAATAAAATAAGGTATGTGAAACCGATACAGTGAAACAGAAAAGCAGTACCCTAATTACACCAGCCAGTGGAAATCTGTATTTATCCCAGTCATGGGATATAAGATATTTATGTTAACTTTCAATTTTTTAAAAACAAATTTTGGCAAAGACCATTTAATTAAATACCATCTAATTAAATATTTTCTTTTGAAATATGGTATACTGAACTTATTTGTCACCATTTCTATCTAAAACTTTACAAAATAATCTGGTTTTTTTTCTATTTTTTTGTGTTTGTGTGTGTGTACGTGAATAGGTATGATTACTTTCCATACTGTTTTCTTTTCATAAGTATACTGAAGGCTATTTTTCTTTAATAACTCTTTTGGCCACATCGCAAAACTTTTGAAAACTAATGTATTCATCTCTAATTAATCTTTCAGCAATAGTGTTTATAGTTTAATTTTAATTTTAACATATGGGCTAATTGGAGGATCATATTATTTTCTAAAAAAAATGCTTTTATTAGTGCATTCTGGCTATACATGATAGTGGCATTCATTTTGACATAATCATGAATGCATAAAATATAATTTGCTCCATTCCCCCCCCAGTACTTCCTCTTTCCTGCCCTTTCTTCCTCCCCTATTTTCTTTGCTCTACTCTACTAGGGAAGACTATATTAAAAGAGATTTTAAAGATAATAATTGTTTATCTATTCCTCTATCCATCCATTTATTAATGCATCCACTAACCTTCCACCAGTTCTATTTATATCAAGCAATTATACTTGTATTTTGTTGTTCACTTCTAGTTTGACTCTTTTTTATGCAGAAAATATGAAATTCAACTATGAATATCTAAGTGGTGGGCTGGGGTTGTGGCTCAGAGGTATAATGGTTGCCTAGCATGTGTGAAGCACTGGGTTTGATTCTTAGTAGCACATATAAATAAATGAATAAAATGAAGGCCCATAAGTAAAAAAAAATTTAAAATATCTAAGAGGATTGTGGTGATTCTTCTATTCTCATTATGAATTTTTTAATTGAGATATTTCTAAGCTGTGTTATTGCTTGCATTCATTGTTTTGAGTGCTCCTTTGATCTTCTACATGATTTCTACACTTTATCACCATAAAATGTCATTATTCTTTCATGAAAAACTTTCATCTAAATTAATTTTTATTAGATACTAATGTTGCCCACCCTTTTATATTTTTACTTACATTTGCTTTGTATAGCTGACCATTCTTTAATTTTCAACATTTATTTTTAATAGCCTTCTAATTATCTTTCATTTTGAAGTGGATATTTTAAACCTGATTTGAGATTTATTTACATCATGGACTCCATCACATTTTCATTAATGATGAAAACATTTGTTGGATTAATATTTCCTTTTATTTAAAATCCAAGAATACTTATGATTTTTTTCACCATTTTCTGACTTTTTATAGTATAACTTACAAATTGTAGTCTTTTCTTCAATTATATTGGGCATTATTAGTGTTTGCATTCACAAAGTAAATTCATATTTAACTAATATTTCTTCACTAGTATTATAAAAACAAACTATTTTTATTTACTTTCTTCTCTTTTACCATCAACTGTCTATAACTATTGAAATAATTCAGATTTTCTTTATGACGCAATGATTAATCTATAAATAATGCTTTTTATATGCTTGTACATACATATTAAAATAGAATGCTATCTTACTTATTTTGAAATTCACAGTCACTTTGATTTTATTCACCAATATTCATCCTTACTTTTTGCTAAAGAGAACTCCTTCTACAACTAATTTTTCTCTATTTTGAAATTTTTAAGATAATTTAATTTTCTTTTATGTGGATTAATTGTACAAGTAATATTGCAATATACTATTTTGTTTCAATTTTCTTTTCCAATAATATATATATAAATAATTTGGAAAGTTATTTTGTCAGTCAAAATAATATACTTTGCCAATGAATTCTGACTTTAACTCTGATAAGAGAAAAAAATTGCAAAGGTAATTCTCTTTCCTTATTAAATACATTGTTAAGTAATATGCCTAGAAGCCTGATAATTATTTTTAATCTTTGGAGATCAAAACAGTTACTAGGTTATATAAAAATTATTATTATTATCATTACTGTTATTCCAGATATTATTATTATTATTATGCTTCCATGAATTTATTTTTTTCTAAGAGCTTGGATCTATCTTCAATTTAGGAAAATAGAGTAATAGGCCATATACTACTATATAGTTGATTGCTAGTTTTCATCACTTAGTTCATATTGCTTTTCTTGGGTCTCCTATTTTTCCATATGAAGTTTCTCACCATAAATACCAAAAAGTCCTCAAGTATAAATAGTGTTGAGGTTGGCAAGAATCAATAAGTGATATGGTTTCAAATTACAAAGCTTCACACAGCAAAATAAGAGCATGAAGAGAAAGCTTACAGAATGGGAGAAGATCTTTGCCAGCTACTCTTCCAACAGGAGACTAATAACCAGAATATGTATAAAGAACTCAAACAAATTAATACCAAAAACAAACAAAACAAATAAAAATAACCCTTTCAATAGGTAAGAAAATGAAATACACAGATATTTCTGAAATGGAGAAATAGAAATGACCAACCAGTATGTGTAAAATGGTTCAATATCTGTAGCAATAAGAGAAATGGAAATCAAAACTACACAGAAATTTCATCTCACTCCAGTTCAAATGGCGATCATCAAGAATACAAGTAATAAATGCTAGTGAGGATGTGGGGTAAATGGTACACTCATGTATTATAAGTAGGACTGAAAATTAGTACAACCTCTTTGGTAAGCAGTAGAGAGACTACTTAAAAGAATAGAAATGGAACCATCATATGGCCCACCTATTCTACTCCATGTTATTTATCCAAAAGAACTAAAAACACCGTACCATAGTAATGCATGTACACAAATTTTTACAGCAGTGTAATTTACAACAGTCAAGCCAGCCTAGGTGCCTGTCAACAGATGAATGGATAAAAAATATGTGGTATATATTCACAGTGGAGTTTTACTCAGCCATGAAGAAGAGTGAAATTATGTCATTTCCTGGTAAATGGGTAAAATTGGAGAATATCATGCTAAGTGAAACAAACCAGACTAAGAAATTTAGAGTTGAATGTTTCCTCTTTCTTATATGCAGAAGCTAGAGAGAAATAAGGAATTAAAACAAGAGGAATCAGATGAAAAGAAAGGACAGAATGCTACAAGAGAGTAAGGAGACAGTGGGGGGTCAGAGGCAGAGAGAAGTGATGGGAAACAGGAAGGAGCTATGGAATGAAACTGACCCAATTATACTATGTGCATATGTGAACACATCACAAGAAAATTCACTTTTATATGTAACTATAATTAAAAAGCAATAAATAAATAAAAGACCAATAGTCTAGAGGAAGGGGATCAGAGGGAGGAAGTTGGGGAAGAGCAGGGGAAATACTTTGGATTGCAATGGAGCAAATTATGTTACATGGATTTATGAATAGGTCAAAATGAACCCCACTATTTTGTATAACTGTAATGCACTAATAAAATCATTAAAAATAGTGCTGAGGTTGAGGAACTCTTTTTTAGATTGAAGTGGGTACACATTTTATAAGGTTATCCCTTTGTCCCAAGTATAGGTGGAAGTGATAGTGAATGCACTGAATAGTTCATATTCATCATAGACATTAAAGAAATAACTTTAAGAGTAGCTACCAGGGCTACATCTTAATAATAACCAAAACCTTAAATAGAACCTACCACGATTTCCTATGCAGCTATAATTAAACATAAACATAAAAAATCATATTCACGCATAGACAATGCATAAATGTTATGTATACACATATATATGTATGTGTATTTTTATTTATCAATCTATACAACAATGAGTGTATGCCATTTTAAAATAATTTCTTTAAATATTAGGCCATTTGAGGAAAATAAGTCTCAAGAAACCGGAAGAAAATATTTAACTCAGGCTCCCAAATTGAATTTTGACCTTGATTATAATGACTAAATATCATGCTTCACAACTTTTCAGCACTAGTAAGAAGGATACTTGATTCAACCTAAATTCAATGTGTTTAAATTTCTTAACACAGAGCGATGTATATTTATTCTATTTTCATCCACGGACTACTTTATATTGCATATTCTTTACTATAGAAAAATGCATGTGATGCATATGGTACATAATAGAATTGAGTCATTTCTACCACAGTCCTTGAATGAAGGCAGATTTGCCCTTATGTTTTTTTCTGTTAGCAAATATTAGGGTCATTTGTGAAGAATGTTTGATACCTTTTACCAATTTATATTATTTTCTCCATGCATTCATTCAACAAATATTTACTGAGTGCCTATGATACTTGTCAGTATAACATTTTCTAGTTCTTAATTTTCTTTAAAATACTTTAGGGCATGTTATTTGTGTTCTTCTGTTCAGATTATATTGTATTTGTTTCAGATTGAACCTTTCATACAAGATTTTTTGACAGGGCACCAAAATCTGAACAAATGGACAAAAAGGATGCCAGACTTATATTGCATCTGCTTGCCAATTAATGTCTGTGATATGACAGGATTTGTTATTCGTAATATATCCACTGTAATTAGAAGTGTGTTGATGGAGGAAAACAGCTCCTGTATAGATACCTCTAGTTGCTGGAAGTTTTAGATATTTGACCAAAGAAAATAAATAAATAACCTAGCTATGTAATTTTGCCACAGCCAGAACTAGAAATGGGATTAAAGATATTTTAATACAAACTATTCATTCAAACTGAAATTTACTAGGTAAATTCTTTCTCAGTGTATGGTATTTTATTAATAGCAGGAAGGATGTACTAAGACACTCATCTTCATTTTTTTTGATAGAGAAATTTAATGAGCAGATTGTAAACTGAAGAAGCTTTTCCATTTAGAAATAAGGCCACTGTGTGTCAATAAAATGAGTTGAACTGATTCTGACTTGAATACCTATCCCAAAGATGAAGTCAGTTACATTCTCATGGCCTTGAGGTTGACTTTCATTGCATTGCATAATTCCTAAGACCTTTGATCTTCCCCCCAAGTACTCTGGGAGAAGAGAAAAACAAAGGCAAAAGACAGGTATACAATTTTACACATGTTACATATGATCTCTGATTTCCCCTTACTTTTCACATCCATTTTTTTCCAGGCAAATCTAACAAATTTCTTGTCATAAGTAAATAAAACAGCAGTCACCAGTGCTCATTTGAATGCTGAGTATTCAAGGTAGTTGAGATTTTCTTCATCATCCAGATTCTAGTTGTAACAGGCATTTTTTAGGGAATGCAAGATGATAAAATTGGAAAATCTATTATTTGGGGAATACAAATATGTAGAAAAAGTAAAGAGTCTCCTTTTTTTTTTTTTTTTTCACTGAAAACAGACCAGAAACGGACAGCAAGGACTAATACATCAGAGCAAATTAACTTAGATAAGATATTACTGTGGTCTGGTTATATGTATGTGTGTATGCTTGTATGTACATGTTTGTGTATACACACACATACGTACATATACATAGATAGTTTGTTCCAATATTGGTGATGCTTAATTTTATGTGTCCACCTTACTGGACTCAGATGTCCAGAGAGCTGACAAAACATTATTTCTGGGTGTGTCTGTGAAGGTATTTCTGTATTGGCATTTGAATCAGTGGACTCAGAAAAGAAGATGTACCTCCACCAGTGTGGGTCAAAACATTATTTCTGGGTGTGTCTGTGAAGGTATTTCTGTATTGGCATTTGAATCAGTGGACTCAGAAAAGAAGATGTACCTCCACCAGTGTGGGTGGCAATCATCCAGTCTATCTGGAGCCCACTTGAATAACAAAAAGGATGAGAAGAGGCAACTTTTCTCTCTTCTTGATCTGAGCTGTACATCTTCAACTTTCTTTGGTTATCTGAGCTTCTGGTTCTCATCCTTCACATTCCAGGGCTTACACCAGCAGTCTCCCTGATACGTGATTTTTGTCTTGAGGTGGGAGTTATACTCTTGGCTCTCCTGGTTCTCATGCCTATGAACTTGGACTGAATGATACCACCAGCTTTTTCAGTTTTCCACCTTACAGACAAATAGATCATGGGCTTTTTGGCCTCCATAATTTTATGAGCCAATTCCAATAACAAATTTTTTCCACATTTCTCTCTCTATATATATATTTTTTTCTATCAGATATTCTTTTATATATTTGTATTCATCCTATGAATTCTGTTTCTCCAAAGAACTGTAATAAAATGTGTTTACTGCAAGCTTGCTCCATATTTGTTCACTTTGCATTGTTCATGCTGAACAGAGTTTTTTAACTCTCATATGGAAGAATTTCAAGGAACTTAATGATTTACAAAAATGCGTTGTGCTGACATTACAGTGGCCCAAATATTACCCAGTTCTCATAGATTCAAAGCCAAGAAAATCTCACTGGTGTGATTAGAAATGAAAGGAAATTGTTAGGAACACTGAATAGTTTAAGAACAATAGGCCTGCTGGGTTTGCATTGCCCTGATAGTCATATTTCCATAATTAGGTCAGTATGTGCTTTTAAAAAAATGTAGGAAAGTCAAACAAAATAAAGCAAAATAGAGGCTAGAAGAGAGCCGGCTTGTGCACAGCACCAGCTCACATCACTTTCATGCTCCTTCTATAAAGTAAGTCAGTGTTTACAGGCTGGAGGAAATACAGTCAAGTAGGCGCTCTAAAACGGGGAATCTAGACATTCAATTGTTTATGCCATTTTTGAAGGGATTCATCTGGAATCCCTGTCTGAAGACACACAGAAAAGTGAAAAACAGAATTTCCCAAGAATCAAATCCACAAAATGGAAAAATACAGTTTTAACTTGCCTTACTGCTTGTTTGCAAGCAACACACACTTGATGACGAAGGAGAACAAAGTGCAAAACACAGAGATTCCACACAGTGACAGGAATATAACAAGGTGTCAACAACTACCTAGAATCCATGAGCTTCTCTCTCTGCATCTTCTACCTCTCCTTTCTGTCTGTACTTTGTTTTCTCTGTGGAAAAAAAAAAAACTCCTTTTCTCTCCATAACTTGGAAAACATAATTTCCAACTTTGATTACCTTTGTATATTTATGTTCCAACATTCCTTGCCTTTTGTTCTTTCTAAAATAAAAGAATAATCTTGTTCCTATTTCAGGGCCACCTTCCTCCTTACTTAGTTCCTTCCATCTAAGATCCTCTATTCAAAAACTTTACTTCTGCAATGAACTCTTCTTATTCTTCCAGAATCTGGTCTTTTTTAAAAGTTGGATCATTTCTAACATCAAAAAATAATATTTAATCTTCTGTATATTCAAAATAATAACAATAAAAAAGATAAAAACAAAACAAATTCCCTTGGTTCCACACCAGTCTCCATCTACTACCTCACACTAAGCTTTAAAGCAAACATATAAAAAATCAAAAACAATATTTAACTGCCTCCACTTCAATTTGTACTTAAATTGTCTAGCTAAGATTTTATATGCCACTGAAAATGCTGTTTTCAAAATTTTCACGAATCCTAATCTTAACAAATCAAACTTTTAATCCTTGTGCTGGTTTAGATGTTAGGTGTCCCCCAAAATTCAGGAGTGAGACAATGCAAGAAAGTTTAGAAATGAAATGATTGGGTTATGAGAGTTGGACCTAATCAGTGTATTAATCCCCTGATAAGGATTAACTAGGTGGTAACTGTAGGCGGGTAAAATGGTGGCTAGAGGAAGTAGGTCAATGGGGGGGGGGTGCCCTTTGAGTTCTTACTTTGTCCAGGTGAAGGGAGGTCTCTCTGTCTGCTTCCTGGTGCCATGTTCTTGGCTGGTTTCCTCCCCAACACTCTCCCACCATGATGCCCTGTCTCATTTCAGGTTCAGAGCAACGTTGAGCTGGCCATATAAGGACTGAGATCTCTGAAACCATGAGTACCAAATAAACTTTTTCTCCTTCAAAATTGTTCTTGTCAGGTATTTTGGTTGCAGCAGTGAAAAAGTCGACTAAAACAATCCCCATTTCATCAAAATTCCCAAAGGAATTTTTTAGCAGTTATTGCTTCCTTCTTCTTGAAAACCTTTTGTATTCGGCTTTCAGCAAATCTCAGTCTCCAGGCTTTCCTCTGACCACACTTGCTTCTCTTTCTCAGGCTTCTTAGCAAGGTTCTCTTCGCTTTTGTGATCCCCAAAAATGGGGTGCCTTGGCACACACAACTGGGCTTTTTTTTTCTTCATATGAAAATAGTTCTTATTTAATTTTGTAGATATTTCTAGTTTTAAATCTGGGGAAACATAAAACCAAAAATTTAAAACCTGAAAAACATTTATACTTTGGAAAACACAAAATTCATCATTTCATCTGTCTATTTTACAATGTGCTGATATGTGTAATTGACATTTTAACCTTAACATGTTTCACAAATAATGTCTCATTTCCTTTCCCAAAACTGCTGTGTTCTCCTTCTTTCCCACGTCAGCGAAAAGCTCCCCTAGTTCCTAAGTTACTGAAGCCATATAATTCTGTTCAAGCTTTTTCTGGCTCCACTCATCCAACCCATCACCCATGTCTTATTGTACTATCTTCAAAATATAACAGACTTCCACCATTCACATCTTTATCAGCCATCTGCTTAGTTTTAGTGGCCAGCATCTTTTACCTGGATAATTGCAACAACTCTCTGTACGATTTGACTCTTAACTTTCTATTGTTTACACAGCAACATGAACCAATGTTATAAAATTGCACTTCACCTCACATAATTCTAAAGTTTGAAAACTGTACCATCTTCTTCCCCTGGTTACTCGCTATCTTATCATCCTCCTTCATTCCTCCATAGTTCTCATCTCACGCACTGCCTGCTTTTTGTTTGTTTGACTCCTCCTTCCCCATATCTTTCATAACTCTGTAAACTCCTGAGGCCAAGGGATTGCCTTCTATGAGAGTTTCTAAATTTAATATAAAATAGATAAATAGAAAAATATTTAAATGATAGGTAAAAAGAAGGAAAAAATAGGGAATAACCTATTTTGAATGTTTATGTTTGAATGTTTATAAACAATTTTAATTGTTTATAATTTAAACAATGTTTAAAAGTGAATTTGAATTTTGAAAAAGCAAGAACTAAGCACACTATGTCATCATGTTACTGGATAGCTAGAAGATCAAGATGATAAATGACATGATTATATTGAGATTAATAGGGTTTTGAAGAAAAGTGTATTCAAAATTATTATGAATAAAAGTCTATTTCAGCAATAATTTCATACAGAAAAATGATTTGGGAATAAATGCTTATATAGACATCAAGGTAATATAATGAAAGTAATTTGACTGGTTACTCTTAGTTCTTGGAAGATGCTTGAAAAATTTTACCTGCAATTATAAAGTATTCAGTACTTGATTAGGAATGAAATGACCATGACCAACTACACTAGTCCCCTGTATTTATCCAGAAGAATTGTGCTTATAGTAACACAATTCACAATAACCAAGTTATGGAAGCAGTCTTAGTGTTCATCAACAGATGAATGGATAAAGAAAAGGCAGATTAGTAGAACAGAGGAAGAGGACCAGGAAGATGAAAGAGGGGAGGGGAACAGGAGCAACTAGGAAATGAAATCAACCAAATTATGTTACGGGCATGTATGAATATGTTATAATAAATGAATTATTATAATGCACCTATAAAAGCAGGAAGGAACACAAAAGCTTCTTTATAGTATAACTTCTCACAATAAAAAAGAAAGAATGCATTTCCTCTCTTCTTTTTTCAATTTTCCTATTCTGTTTTCATTGTATTTCAGTTAAGTTGTGAACTTAATTACTTTCTTCAGACAAACACTTTGCATGGTCATGAATGACACCAAAGTTTCCAAATTCAATGACTCCTTTTCCAAGCAGTGATTTTGGAAGAATTAATCACCTCTTAGAAGAAATCACCAATTTCAAATTCTTTAAAAGTTTTTACACTGACAAATCCCATATGTATTCCCCCAGTTTCTGTTTTTACCATGACTGTAAGAATCAATGCCTCTGATGTTATTTCACTCAGATATTTCATAATCATTACAATCTAGTCCATCTAAATCCAATTCTTGATTTTAGCAATCGCCAGAAAGAAAATTAGAATAAAAATAAGCAGATAAAATGCTATATCATTTTAGTATTCTTGCAACAATCAGTGTTATCCTGAGAAACAGAATCAATAGAATAGAGGGATGGATAGACTTGATAGACGATAGATGGATAGATAGACAGATATTATCAAAAATTAACTCAGATGATTATGGACTCTAAGAAGTTTCGATCTGTAAGCAATAAGTGGAGGCCTATGAGTGCCAATGGCATAGGTACAGCCTGAGTTCAAAGGCCCAAGTATCAGGAGAGTGGTATTAATGCCAGTCTGAAAGTCAACAGACTCTAGGCCCAACAAAAGCCAATTTTTCAATTTGAATCATGAGGAAAAACAGAACAAAACAATAATTTTCCAGATGTTGTAGTCAGAAAATAAAACTTATGGAAACTTTCTGTTTTTCTGTTTACATTTTCAATTAATTGATTGAGGTATATTCATTTTAGGTAGGGAGAACAATCTGCTTTACACATTTTAATATTACTCCAATTCAAATGCTAACTCAGAGATAGATACCCTCTTAGACAAACAAGGTCAGAAAAGCATTTGGCCAAATGTCTAGTCACCCAAGGCTAGACTCATACAATTTACCATGACAGTTCTGTACCACTGAAAATGGCACTACTAAGGTCCAATTTTTCAAATCAAAATTCTTAAAGTTATTCTTAACTTTTTTCTCTTTTTATACTCTATGAGAAATTCCAGAATCTCTATCTTCAGAATAGTTTCGGAATCCAGTCACTTTTATCCATCTCCACTGTTATTATATCATTCCATACAACGACTGACTTCCATCTTGGCTGCAAGAGTAGCTTTCAAATTTGGCTTTCTGCTTCACTTTGTGTCCCACTGACAGTTTTTTTTCTATACAAACTAGAAAGAGTTTTTCTAAAATATAAATTGAATAATTCCACTTCCCTTTATAACCTTTCATTGACCTTACATAATATTAGGAAGAAAATCTAAAACACTTTTGTTAATTTACAAGATTCTCTAAGATCCAACCCCTGGCTTCCCCTCTGATCTCATTTCTCTCCTTTGTTTCCTCTGCTTACTATACTGTAACTGGATTATTCTCAGTTTTGTGATCAAGCCTTTCCCTGACATAATTTTCATGGACTCATTCAAACAGCAGGATCTTTTTGCACATCTTTTCCGCTGTCTATTCACATCTTCTAAAAGACCTTCCCTGACCATCTAATTAAATTATAACTCCATCATTCCCCATTTTTATATTTATTCATATTACTAAATAATATTTGTCATAACAGAATTATTAGTTGTTATTGATTGTGGAGCTCAAATATTAGAATGTAAGCACAAAAACCAAAACTTTTACCAATGCTTAGAATATGCAGACATTTGGGTGCTTGTGTGTGCATGCGCCCATGTGTGTGTTAACTGACTTTCATTATTTGTCTTTCCTTCTATTTGGCCTATATCTAAACTACTCTAGTAATATTCATAAGATTCATAACTGGAAACACAGAAGGAAACTCACTCCACTATATCCCAGATGATTCCTCGAGACTTACAGAATTTTAAAAGTGAATCTACGGAAACACTTAAGGTATGTATACATAAGAATACGTAGATAACAATATTCCACCTGCACTGAAACCATTCCCTAGTATCCATCTTGTCATTCATTTTCAGGAATTTAGAAAAATATTTTTCTTGCAATAAATGGTTATGAAGTGACCATTTGAGTGACTTTTCCAGAATAGAGAAGTACTGCAAGATGTCAATGTGTCTACCAGTAGACATGAACTATTAGTAACTTCAAATGATATAACTTTATTTAAAAATAAGAAAGTAAAAGCACTCTTTTCTCCCATCCAAACTTTTGAAAAATCCAACTCTACTCAGCCCCAAATACACCCAACAGTCTCTGAACCTTAATAATTACATTTCCCCAAGTACCATTTCATAGCATTCCAATGACAGCATCAGCCCGGGAGCCCTAGTCAGAGTACAGTTTCAGACTTTGAATGACTGTACATACTATGTCAGTAGTCACATGATTCTACTGCATACCCAGACCCCAGCACAATATTTGCATATGGTGGGTGCCCAAAAGTCAGAGTCTTCTTACCACTCACATTTTCTTCAGGTGCATTGGAAACCTCTTAGTTTTTCTTCTGACCAGAACATATTTGGTGAGCAATAACTTTCTAACCCAGAAGCCTGAGGGTTAAAAGGAGCTAATACTTGTGGGGATAAAAATGTAGAACTCTGAAGGCTGTAGCTTTATTAGTGTCAGCATTGTAACATGCTGCTATATGTTTGTCAGAGACAAGCAATAAAAAAACATATTCATTAAACATCACCTAGCAGCCTGCATATCACAAGCCTCATGATTATGCCTATTAATTTCTAAGGCTGATTTTGTTACTCTAATTCCAGGGGGAGAGGGCATTTTAAATTGGAGCAAAAGCCCAAGGATAAAACCCACAATTCTTTATCATTAGGAATAATACAAAGCCAAGCATGAGAAGGAAAGATCAAGGTATTTGAAATAGTTCCCCACCCACCTTTTTATTACAGGATATAATAAACAAAGAAAATGTTGTTATTTTTATGCAATTATAGCATTGTAATGCATTGCAAATATTTCCTAATTTCACTGTTTAGTACATTTTCCATCCCGTGTGTTTCCTAAGTTCCAGTCACACCAGATATTGCCTGCATCCCCACCCTTTGCCCTAGGCAAGAAGGTCACAGAAGAGTAAGGGGTAAAAGCTAATACAGAGGAAACCTTCAGCCACTTCCTATCTAACCATTCAAATAGCAAAGGAACCGCAGCTTTAACGTCACCACTTGTGCCTTGACCTAGTAACTGCCCATTAAGCAGAGGAAGGGCACAGTCTATCAGTAGCTTAGCAACCAGCACATTTTCCTTCCCACTGAGGTTGAGCATCTATTTAACAGCACTTCCGGCCCCATTGACGTCCATCTGGCTGAGCAGTTTCCTTCCTCTGCTGAAATAGGAAGATCCTACAATTATGTGTTTACCCATGGTCTAGAAGTCAGGGATTAGTCTCTTAAAAGCAGAATTGTGTCCAATTGGGTGAATTTCAAGAATGAGGCCTAATTCCTGAATTAGAAAGCCATAAAATGTCAAGTGTTCATTATTCTGTTTTCTCTATGATGCTTATAGCCTGCTGGCCTCTTTTCCTAAAGGGTCCCTCTGCTTAACTCTCCGACAAAAACCAAGCAGGAAGATGAAAGGGAAGACATAAAAATGAATGAATTTAATTTCACAAAATTGGATGTTTTGTCCTTCAGAGCAGAAGTGATATTCTGCAGGATAATCTTTTCTTTAAAATACAATGGGTGCAAAAAATTTTAAGGTGACATTTGAGCACAAATGAACCATTTCAAATGATCTATTGATGACTTTAATCATAGAAAATGTTTAAAATAACATAGGTTTTGAAGAAGTCCTGAAGCAAGTTAAGTCAAGTTAAACTCATTTTTATGTTGCTGAAAACATACATGTTTTAAGAAACATAATGTAATTTGGTTCTAGAAAATGCTGTACTGTGCTTGAGATTTGTTTTTTCTTTTGGACAGCAAAGTTCTGCTCCCTGTAAAATGATGGAAATAGACTTTTAATCATACATTCAAAATTAACACTGTTTACAAGATTGTGCTGTAATTTTAAATATATTCTATACTTAGGTAAAAATAAAAAATGATTTGTTTCAGTCACTATTTATAAAAATGATTTCTGCTGGATACTTATTTGCATGCATGCAAATGGAGGTAAATTTGACAGAATTTGTAGGCATACTGTGCCAAAATTTTCTAAAATATTCAACTTTCCCACGTGTAGGAAATTAACCCTTTGTTTGCAAATAAGATAATGAGGATATATAAGTAGTAACTAACTGTTGTTTGTGAGTTGTTCAAAGAGTGAAACTTAGAAGTAAGTTAATTTTAAAATAATTATTAAAGTTTCCATCAAAATTGAAATTCTTTAATGTAGATGTTTTGTTCTTTATTTTTCTGGAGATGGTATCTTAATTTATTTAATTGCTTTCTCACATGAAGCATAGCCAGTGTTTAGTACAGACTATGATTGTTTGACCACAACTCTTGAGTCTCTGCTTTTTGCTAAGATCCCTCCCCACTCCCCCCAAAAAATTAGGAGATGGAGAAAAGTGGAACCAGGGATGAGATACAAGCTGGTCATAAATTTGAACATAATCCAATAAGTTTTCTTGAGGAAAGAGGAAAGGAAAGGAGAAGAGGCCCTTTTATCAACTATCTTTCCTGTGCATTGATCAAGAAGAGCCCCAAGGAATCACATTTTGGCTAGGTTAGACTCCTGTGCCAATACATTCTCCCCATTGCAATGGAAAGGTCTGGGAAAGAGGCCAAGAGAGGAGACCTGAAGCAAAATGTAGCTAAGGTCACCTCTGTGCAGCTATTGCTACCGCTAGAGCAGAATTAAGAGGACTATAGAGTCAAACCCTTTTGCGCTCAGCCATGATCTTTCTGAGCTCCATTAAGTCAAATCCATCGCAAAATATTTGAAGACACAGACCAGCTGCAATCTGTTCTAAAATCTTAACACTGAAGATTTAGTGAAATAAATTTTAGTCTCCCATATAGCAACTGGTACTGAAAATGATTTCCATGATCTGCTTTTTCTCCACTGCCCCTTCAAAAGCAGCCTCACCCTTAGGGATAGCACTTTGGGATTTCTGGGTTGTGTTCTTAGTTAGATAATACAAGTCTTCTTCCCCATATGACCTAGGAATTTGGATGCTTTATGGCTGTTGAGCTGTTCCCTCCTCTCTTACAATTAGCACTGGGAAGTAGAAGCAGCATAAGACTCCCTAGTGAATACCTAGGGTTCAGAACATTGTCCTTCATACCCTCCTGTGTAGCAGCCACCCTAGCTCCTTGTGGTGTTCAGGATGCTTTATCCTTCCAACGGAATGGCAACTTTTCTCTTTGCCTGTTACCCACTGGCATGAGTGACAAGCTTATACCTTTTGCTTCAGTGGATGACTCTCAGTGCAGAACCAGGGCTTCTAAACAGGACATGTTGGTACTTTTCCTGCAGAACATGGGGAGACTGTGATCTCATTATACAATTCAATACTAATCTAAGGGGTCAGAGAAGCTATCTTATATCTATGATTAAAGTCTATACTTACTCAAACTTGAGTAAGGGGGAATGACCCCAGATAATTCAGATGGACCTGAGTCCATCTGATGAAGGGTCTTCAGAGGAAAGCCGAAGTGCCCCTGAAGCTGAAGCAATTCTGCTTTATGCAACAGCTTCACACTGTGCCTGATAGTTGGGGTCCACCTTTCCTGATGGCCAGCCCTATGGATTTTGGACATCTGGACATTCCCAGTCAGTTCCTATAATCATACAACACACAAGTTAAACCCTTGGGGAAAAAAAAATACTCCTACTGTCTCTGTCTCAGTCTGTTTGTTTCTGTCTGTGCCTCTCCCTCCTCTTTTCACTCTCTCTCTCTGTCCCTCCTTCCCCAACTGGTTCTGTTTCTTTGGTTGAATCATTCTTACTGAGGCAGCGTCTATCTCCCTGTTTCTGAGTTACTCACAGCTGGTTATACTGTTTTAAGAGTGTCAGGGTTCATCATGTTTGTACTTAGAGCTCTTTCACATGCTTTGTACAAACCATCAACATTTATTTCCTTCTATCCCCCACTTTTTGACCTATAATGTAACATATTTACATAAATTCTTGCTAAGATATCAGCTTGACATGTAACAGATACAAAGGTAACTGGAAGAACTTCAAGTGCAACCAAGAAACTTGAACGGAACAAGAACCAAGTTTCTAAGGAATGCAAATAAAATGGTAGAAGGACAGGTGGCAGGTTTGATTTTTTTTATACTAGGGCATTTATTTTGCATAGATGCAATATGGAATTGATAAAAAATTCCTTTGTGATCAAAGCCATTATGTTGAGTAATGGCAATTGAAACTATAGATGAATATTTTAAAATTGAAATAACCCATGAGGTAAACATTCTGTAATGAATATGATGAACTGCTACTTTGAAACCCTAGTGATTTTTCTACCAAGACCCATAATTAAATAATAGATCTCAAACTAATGGTATTAAAATAAGCAAACAATGTATTTGCAAATTCTATGTGTATTTAATTCACTGATAGAAGATAAACTATCTTAAATTCAGCTAATTTTTTAACATGACCAAATTATTTGTACATTAAAAGCAAAACTAATGAATATCTTCTATTTAGATCTGATATTACTTTCATATATTAAATATAAATTAAACGATTTATATATTTATAAATATATATCATTTATATGTAGCTATAACATAAATATGTGTTCATATAATATACCTTATACATATTTACTGACAAATTATGCATCTATATATCTATATCTCCCATGATCTTAAATTATTCTCAGAGAACTGACACATTATATGTGTATAAATATGTACTCCTGTGTTCTATAGTAACAGTTTCCCCTATGTTAGTTGTTTAACCAAAAGAAGTTAGTGTTTTTCTCATACTTTATAATCTATGACATTAGTAGTTGGCTTTAACCACACAAGGCCTAACTGATGAGACTTCACTGTCTGATCATGTGGCCTCATTGTAGCTTACCATCTTGTAACTTCTCTTTTTTAAGTGCATCATATTCAACTTACAACCTTTCAATAACCTCAATAGGGTAAGAGTGAATATGAATAATTGTGTATAAACTTTTTATTACCTCACCTCTAATGTGGTACACATCACTCCTTCACATTTCATTACCAGAAAAAAAAAAGAAAAAAACATGTGACCTTATTCAAGAAAACTCTTGTTAAGCATTTGGAGGAGTAGTTGAACACTATTACCTTTATTGCAGTGCACTCTTCCTCATATAATAGGTGTTATCTCACATCATCATAAGAAGGTTAAGCACAATATAATAAAATGCTTTGAAAAAGATCACATTCTCATAACTTTTGTTAGAGTATATTATTAAAATTGTTCTATTATATTATTGGCTATTGTTATTAATCTTTTAGTCATCTTTATTTATAGATTAAATTTTATCATATGAAGGTATGTGTAGAATAAAACATTACAAATATAAAATTTGAAATATCCACTGGGATATTGGAATGTATCCTTCTCGATAAAGGATAAGGACGGACTAGTGTAAGAAATTTCTCCATATTCCTTAGCATTTAGGATTAGAAGATGAGAATGCAAGATGATGTAGGAATTTATTTACATATTTTGATTTTACTTTCTTTTACCACATTGACCTTTCTGGAATGAAGAATATCTAACATGTTAAAATATTTTATAGTACTTGTGTTTTACTTATTTATATTATTTAGTTTTCTCCATAGAGACAGAAACAACACCATGGATTGATGGATGGATGGATAGATAGATAGATAGATATGAAAGGAATATTTGTTAGGAGAATTGGTTAACATTTTTATGGAAGCTGAGAAGACCCATGATATGCTGGCTGCAAGTTGGAAAGCCAGGGAAGCTGGTAACTGACTCAGTCCAAATCAGAAGGCCTGAGAACCAAAGAAGCTTATGGTGTACTGCAGTCTGAGACTGAAGGCCCTGAGAGCCTGGGGTAGCACAATCAAGGTGCTCAAAATCACAAAGATCTAGAGCTGTAATGTCTCAGGGCAGAAGAGGGAGTGTAGGTCTGTAATACAGAGTGCAAGAATGTATCTTGGTCTTCAGCCAGTTGGATGTTTCCACCCTCCAATGGAAGTGAAAGTTTCCCACTCAGCCAACAAACTCACACAAAGATGATCTCTGAAAACACCCTTGCAGACACACCCCAAAGTAATGCTCTAACAACCCCCTAGGCATTCCTCAATCCAGTCAAGTTAACACCTAACTTAATCATTGCAAAATCTCAACAACTAAAATGGAATAGATGACTAAATCAACTATTGTTTCTTACATACTTGATGAAATGCATAAACTGCTCAACAAGATAAGCAATGAGTAATATTCTAAATTAGCAACATGATAAAATTAACATTGATGTATTTTGTTACTCTTATAAGCCCTCGTTAGCAACAGTGCTATACAATGGAAAAAGCAAGTAACAGTTGCTTTAATTTTTTTTTTTTTAAGAATTAAAAATGGTTACGTTGATCTCTCAATAAATCAGAAATCATCAGTTCACTGGAACAATTAGAGATAATGAAAATGCAAGCTATGTTGATATTTTCTAGGTATTAAATATCAGTAAATATAGATTATGAGAAATGTTGTCTGAATCATTTCTCTTTTTTTTAATATTTATTTTAGTTTTCTGCAGACACAACATTTTTTTTTTTTTTGTATGTGGTGCTGAGGATCGAACCCAGGCCGCACGCATGCCAGGCGAGCGCGCTACCGCTTGAGCCACATCCCCAGCCCTGAATCATTTCTTAATTAAGTGGACTCAATGAGTATCATCAAGAATAAGTATGAAGGACCCAAATTTTCTATGTGAAATTACCTTTGAAAAATGACCTTGGTAGAATTAGAACTAAAGACTAGACCTGAATGTACCACATTCATATTAAGCTGTGCTAATTCCTCAGTATCTTTTCATCTCTACATTGAATTTCTCAAAAAATTAAATTTATTTAATGTGATCAGTGGTTTTTCTGATGATATAACTGAGAAATTAGAACCTTTATTAAATATGTGGGATTAAAACTTAGAGAACGTCCTGTGGGACTCAGTTGACTTTAAATCCATTACTGACTAAGGGTACTAGCCTACTTACACATGATTAGCATTGCCAATGGTTAAAATAATGGAAATACAATCTACATTCCATGACACAATTATGCCTCAAGTTGCAATTCTCTAAGGAGTAAACATTTACTTGGTTTTCTCCTGTATAGGCAACAAAATTTGAAATTTAGTAATTCAGTAGGTCTTGTTAAATTCTTCTGACTTCATACACTTACCTTGATCAGGGGCAAAATGCTTATTAAATTGGAAATTTGTGATCATGTTTAAGTGTATCTGAGAAATATCAATTCCTCAATTCATTAGAAACAAATAAGCAAGCAAACAAAAATGCTAGGTAGACACATAATTGTAGAGAGCCATGGCTGGTCAGAATGATGCTTGGCATTTGCAAGAGGGAATGTTTGAAAGGTGACACCAGCGAACCATTGAGATGATGATTTGAGTTAAGCTATATATAATTGCTGTGATGCTGGATTGATTGTATTGTATATTTGACCTTTACTGTCGGGCAATGGGGCGACTCTTGCTGCCTTGGGCGCTTGCTACTTTGGAGTTCTTGTGGGGATTCCCAGAGAGTTCCCATTGGTTGGGGAAGTGCTGGAGGAGGGATTTCCCCTGTGGGGGTTTTCTGGAAGCACCCTGTGGGTGGCGTTGTCGGAAAACAGTGGTGCAGTGCCAGTGAGACTTGAAATAAAGTAGTTGCTGTTTGAACCTACAAGGCTTTGTGGAGGCTTGGTTATTCGTGCCCAGCCAGACTGCGCCATATAATATTTGATATAGATAGATATTCACACATATATGTACATATGTACACTTATATATAGACACATATAGAGACATACATATACAAACATACATATACAAAATTTAAAAAATTTTTGCAGCATAATTTCTTATGCTGCCAAAGTATCTGACAAAAGAAAGTGTACACGTCTAGTTGTTCAACTGATTGAGCTCTTCCAAGCCTTTAATTTTGCATTTTTCTCATTAGATCTAGTCCCCAGTATATGCTATGATTGGCACCATTTTCCCCTTTTTCCAACATTCCTTTATTCCCTTTCCTTCCCTTCCCTATCTCTCCTTCATCCATCTTCTTCATCCACCCTCCCTCATTTTCTTCCATTTCTTCTCATCTCTCCTTCTCTCCTCCCCTTCTTCCCTTTCCTTCTATCACTTTCCCTCGCCTCTTCCTCTTTCTTCACAGTCTTATCACTAAGACAAAATCATAGCAGGTACATTAGCCATTTTTACATCACTGTGAAAAATTAACTTAAGAAAACAACATGAAGAAAAAAGTATTGACTTTGGCTCATAGACTTAGAAAACCTACTTCCTTCACATAGGTACTATCTTTTACAGGTCCCATTACTTCACTATAGTCCATTCAAATTTTAATCTATAAATGAATTAATCCATGAAGGAGGTGAAAGTCCTCTTGAGCCAATCACTTCCCAATCCCCTCCTCTGATCATTGTTGCATGGGGGACCATGTTTTGAACATTTGGGACTCTAGGGGTATTCTAAATTCAGACCATAACACCTTTTATGGTTTGAATATTGATATCCCCCCAAAGCTCATGTGAGAGACAATACATGAAGGTTTAGAGAAGAAATGATTGGGTTATGGGAACCTTAGAACAATCAGTGAATTAATCTCCAGATGGGGTTAACTGGAAGTGGTAACTAAAAGTAGGTAGAGTGTGGTTGGAGGAGGTGAGTCATTGGGGTATACTTTTTTTTTTTTATTTGGCAAGTGGAGTCTTTCTCTCATTCATTCACTCTGCTTCCTGGTGATCACGTGAGCCACTTCCTTCCACCACACTCTTCCATCTATGTTCTGTCTCACCTCCAGCCCAGAGGAATGGAACCGTCTATGATTTGAAACCTCTGAAACTCTGAGTCCCCACATAAACTTTTCCTCCTCTAAAATAGTTCTAGTCCAGTCTTTAAGTCACAGCACTGAAAAAAGCTGACTAAAACAACATTCTACCCCTGGCCCCCAATGTTTCTTCCAGTCTCACAATGTATAATGCATTCAGTCCATCTCTGAGAGTTCCCATGGTCTTAACAGTTTCAACATGGCTCTGAGTTCCAAGTCTTCTCTGAAACTTTACAGCAAACCCTTAGCTGTGAAAACCTATAAAAAATAAATTTCCAACACCTAATCGTGAAAAAGGCACAGGGTACACATCCCCATTCTGAAAAGGAGGAATGGGCCCATAGAAAGGAGGGATGGGAATAAGGCAAGATGGAACCCATGAAGGCAAGCATTAAATCCTACAGCGGTACACCTGGTATCTGTGGCATATGGAGGCAAAATACAATCTTCAAAGGATCTCTACTCCATGCCTTTCCTGGTTGCAGCCTAAATGGCCACTTGGGGGACTGACTTTGGACACTGCCTGCTGCTTTTCTTGGCAGCCATTCCATGTTCTTGGCATCTTCAATTTCCTGGGGTTTCCATTTAAACATTGGCTTCATTCTGAAGCTTTACCTATCACCCTCTCAAGGGCTGCCCTCAGGGACTACAACCCTGCCACACACTATGAGGTCTCTCAGGCCTTCCTTTGAAATCTCAGTGGAAACCTCTATGACCCCAAAACTTTTGCATTCTGCATTCCTACAAAATCAGCACCATATGGGTAAAGCCACCAACTCCCCTCAGTGAGAACAACAGCGGAGCACACTTGGACCATGGCTGCAACAGCCTCTGGGTACCTGGATGGCTGAACATGGTGGAATGATTCCTAGGAACACATACCAAATGTAAGTCCCGTTAGCATGTAGGTTTTTTTTTTTTTTTTTCTCAGCAGGAAGTATCCATTCTTCACAAAACTGAATCCATAAGCCCTACCAAATCTGGCTGTAGCATAATTCCACTCACAATACTGCAGAAAATATCTGAGTTTTCCTTCTGCTCTAAATGGTGCTCTATACTCTGACAGTTTATGTATCTGCCCCTCTTTTGCAAAGCGTCTAATTAGAAAAACTACTTCCCACATGTAAGACAAATCTTCTCTTACTATTTACTTGGGCCCTTGTAAGTTTTCTTTATTTAACTTCACAATTAATATTTATTCTTTTTTTTTCTTTTGTGGTGCTAGGGATTGAACCCAGGGCTGTGCATGAGGCAAGCACTCTACCAACTGAGCTATATTCCCAGCCCACAATTCTTATTTATTCTACTTATTTGCTTCTGTGGGTTTAGTATATTTATTCATTAGAATTTAAGTTTCAAGTTCAATTTAAGTTTCCTTTGCCACACTATTGTCCCCACAACTAACACTATTGAACATACAAAATGGTAGGGCAATAAATCATCTGTTGATTAATTCATTTGTATCACTGAGTATGTAATGTTATACAAGGCTACTCAAGCCATGCCTCATCTTCTGTGGGACTGTGGTAGAATATGACACACAGTGAAGTTTTCAGGGTGACAGGGATTTTGGATAATTGTATCAGTCAGTCAATGGTGACTCCAGCAGGGGCCGGCACAGCCTCCTGGGGAACAGCTATAATACAAAGGCAATTTTCTGAAGTCTAGGCATACTGTAAACTCTTATCAGCAATTAAACAGTGGCTGGACCAGGAAAAGGGATCTGGGAAATGAAGCAATCAACACTGATGACCATCTATTCAGCTGAATCAATTTATTTAATTGAAAACAGAAATATCATTTAACAAATTCTCATTAATTATTTTTCTTCAGGGTAATTTTGAGACTGTAATTAAAACTTATAGAAGTTTTAATTAAAGTGACTGGTAGAAATTAAATTAGAAGAAATAATGTTCTAACTTTATTAACAAAAATTAATTTTGTTTTATTTTAATAATAATTTTACCAACCATTCGGAGAAAAAAAAGTCTATTAGTCAACGAATATAATTCTGAACTCTTGAAAGTATAACCAAGACTGCTCAGATATTCTTAAGAAGTGATTTTTCTTTCAGATATTCAGGATGTGACACTTGGTGCATTCTAGTTTGCCAAAGGGACCTACTTCTTTGATGAAGTAATTTAAATCTGGATATTGTCACCAAGGAATAAAAACTGTTCTTTCCAACTTCACTAAGAAAAAGCCAGTGTTCTGGATAAGACACTTCCTTCTTTTTAAGAAACATAGTTTAAATACTGGAAAAGAAACTGATGCTCCAGATTTGTTTGAAAAATGCTTATAGTACTTTATTGAAAATACTTTCTATAGTTTTAGAAAGCTAAGATTCTACTTTTCAAAGTAGAGTAAATATCAGATAAAGTACTCTAATAACCTCCTGGTACAGAATTTCCTTTTAAGCTAAATTTTCTTTCAGAATAAGAGATATTTATGTCATTTTTTTCTGAAGTCCACTTTGCAGTTTCAGAATTTCTAAAACTGAAAAGTTGACAAGCAGCACATTCCATTACCAGCCAACTGAGGACACTGTCACGTCATGCCACCTATGGAACACTCTACAGAGCAGAAGACACAGAATGACTTTACATTTAATAAGACAACTGTTTTGTCTTATGGAACCAGTTAAAAACCTATGGGCACATATTAATTTGGAAAAGAAATCCTTAGCAAATCAAGACAGGAATTGGGAGTTGCTCAAGATGATATTCTTCACTTCAAATAGCTACAATGTTCCTGTAGTCATTATAGAACACACTGAAGACACATAACTTAACAAATCACTTAATAATAGTTTGATGCAGTATCATAATCAATGTACTTATTTACCTGTCCCCAATATTAATATTTTAATATATACTTTGGCTAAATTATTTCTGTAATTATTTAAAGTAAATGCTCAATTTAATTAAAGTCCAGTTCTTTATAGATGGATAATTATATAAGCTAATTCATACTACTTAAATACAAAATATGAATTCTAGGCAATACATTTAGATACCTTCTGTTTGAATCTGTTATGTTGAAACACATGGTACACACTTTTCAAAGGCTCTCATATTTAGGGACAGTAGGTGAGACATGTATAACTATGACACAAGACAGACTACCTCTCTTCAATACACGTCTGCTTGTACTATCGGAAGAACTTCCTGGAAGGACTGAGCTTTTAAATGTGAATGATGGTAAACATAAAAGAAAGTAGTCACAATTTAACAGTTCCTGTAAGTGATTTGCATTCTAATTAATGACCTAATGATTCAAACTTTTATTTACATCCTAAAATACTCATTTGTAAAATAAAAAATTTGAAAACAGACAATGGATTTTCCATTGAAATTTGTTGTCTTTTTATCTCTAGAAGGCTTGCTAATTACAGGAAAATGTGTATAGATGTTTTACAATGTCTTTTCCTAAGGTCTAAGAGGCTGATTCATTTTAGGGCTGGAACTGAAAGTCTGAATTCAGACAATGCTCATTCTTAAATAGTATAATACTCAGCAAATTCAGGTGATAGGAAATAAACCACTGTTATTTTGGCAGAGAGTTCAAAGGATATTTATTTAAGCCACACCCAAAAACATTTCAGTAAGTAGTTTCTGAAGAAACTCATCATGAGAAGAAGTACCTGGCATTTCTAACAGAAGTGTAAGTTAAGGTAGTCCTTCAAGTTCATTGGAAAGACTATTAAAGATTAACTTCATTCACAATTGGGTTCAAATGATTAGAATTTGTGAGCCTAATAAATTTCTAAATTTTAGAATTTTTGTTTTGTTTTAAATATAATCAATTTAAAGTTAGGAAATCATCTCAAAAATCTATATTCTTTGATATATCTTTACTGATTAAATCAATATAAATTTACAGAAAATGTAATATAGTTGAATCTCTAATAAAACATGACATTATAATTATTTTGAAAGAAATTTAACACATACTATTCTCCTAAGATATTTATAATGAATACCAGTGGATATCTAGATTGCAATTATATATTTGGAGCTTGCAAATGTCTCTATTACATTTTTTCACTGAACTTCATAGTCTTATTGATATATAGATATTATTATTCGCACTATTTTAATTCAGAATAGGTTTAGCCTCAGGAAAATTGAGTAACTTGCCATAGGTCCCAGAGAGGTAGAGTCCAAGTTCCTAATCCTATTAAGTATAAACACCTCCATCATATCATAACTTTATCTATCTATTTATTTATTTATTTATTGGTATGGCAACCTATATACTATCCTCTCTCATTTTCTTTTTTTCTTGAGATATCAGAGAAGAAATTTTGTTTAATTTCATTAATAGCTTTATTAAGCCTGAAACATAAGCAGTCAAAGAGAAAAATCTCACTCTCTCTCTCCCCTGGAAGTCTATTGTTTACTTTATGGTGAATGAAATATATCATTGTGTGGTAAATACGTTAATACATAACAATATATCACAAGTTTAAATTATAAATTTTGTAAAGAAGTAAGATCAGATACATTCATATTACAAAAAATAAATATATATAAAATCAACCACAGTGAATTCTTGATCATAGGATAAAAGTAGACTTGCAATTTCAGCCAAGAGACCACACCCTTATATCACACCAAAGCTTCCTGGATGAACTAGGAATACCTCTCATCCCCAGGTGAAAACCTGTCTGAGCTTTCTTGAGATTGTAACCATTCAAGAAAATTTCATTTGGAAGTGAGACTGAGTAGATAGTTCTGAGATATCCATAATAAGCTATCTTTCAGAGTAGATGACTTCCAAAACCTGATTTAGTGCTTTAAAAGATAGCTATGTTTTTATCACTTTAAGTCACATGAAATTATCACTATTTATAGGTCAACATCAGTTTGAAAATTTGACATGATTCAAATTTGACTTTATTTATATAAGAACAGTTGAAGATCTTCACTAAGAGCTTCAACTTTAGAATCCAAAGATTTTCATTCAACTATATAAAAATAGTCATGTTAATTAAGGAAAGTTATGAATTCTTAAATGGACATGAATATAGTAGAGATAGGCCCCTCAGATTCACTGTGTTAATTAAAACTATGAATACAACAAGTCTAGCACAATATTAACAGAATTCAAATAGTAGATATGTAGTGGATAATATTGTTGCTGAAGTCCTGTATCTTAACTTTGAACCCTACCTATCTGTCTCACCAAGAAAGACTTCCTAGTTACTTCCGATAAACCAGATCTGCAGCTCCAATTCAGAATTGATCTCTGTCGCGGTTATCCACAGAACCTCTTCCAAATAAACTTGTGTGAGGTAATGTAACTGAAGGAGTCTTCTAAGACCTAATATTAGGATTGGCTATTAAGCATGTATTTGTTAATGCCAAGAAATATCTTTCCCAGCTGTGACTTAGAGGATGATGCACCTCTAGCCCTTGAATGCATACATGCAAATTTATGAATTATTCATAAATAATTTAACATTCAGTACAAGTATAGAAAATGTTTTCAATATTCTATGATACATTCAGCTGTAAAAATTCAGTAAGTGGGGTTCCCCGTATCTATTTACACTGAGCTATGGGCATTCAAGACTATACCCATTCCTACCCCGGCCTTTCATTCATTTGACACTTTCTTTCAAACTCACAAGCAATTCCTAAGTGTCTCAGTCATTGATTTTTTTACACCTTTGCTCTAAGTGATCATGGTGCCTTATAGATTGTAAATTTCTTGAGATGAAACACTGTATTATTCACTTTGGCATGTGATTAGCATGTAGTCATATATTACAGGAATCCTAATAATATATGTTAAACAGAATCTATTTGAAAATCTAAATAATAAGTAGATAACTATGAAAATGTGTTTTTAAAGTTATACTTGAGACTTTGAATATTTAGGAAATGGTTTTATTTGTTTCAATATTGAACCATATGTTGGAAAAGATTTAAGACTTGCAAACCAATAATAACTACCTATTGACCTATACTTCAGTAGAAATAGTAGTATTTGAAAAACAAAATTCTACCTCTACATAGAATGTCAACTCAGTCCTACCGATGCCCAAATCTCTTGTTTCTAAGTCATAATCTTTCAGATGTGTGAGGATATGAATGACTGCTTGCATTGCTAAGAAATTTCTGAAGGCCATGGTGACTTGATGGCACCCAGGGAAGACATTGGCTGAAGCAGAAATCTGGATGTTTTGATATCTATATTTGTATTCATAATGGGTGTACAACATGGTAGCCAACAACCACAAACAGCCATTACATTAAAATTTCAATTAAAATAATTAAAATTAAAAATTCAGATATTTGTTCATACTAAACATATTTCCACCTCTCAAAATTTTCAGTTTTATTTTTCAGAGAAAGCTCATACTTATCAAATTACATAACATAGAGGCAAAATATTTTTTTTAATTGAAGAAAGTTCTAATGAACGGCAGCAATCCAAACAGTTGATGGTAGATCATGGAAGTGTAGAGGTACAAGGAGTAGTTTATGGCTCGTGTTATCAGAGTATCAATATAGGACTGTCATGACCTCAGAAATGCCCTGGCAATTTTCAGGTGCTGAAGGAATTAACACATCTCTCCACTTGTACCTATAAATATGGTGTTCTCTATTTGATATATATAAATACATATATATATGTATATATATAACATATATATGTTTAATTTATTATGACAGATACATATATTATATATGTAATTTGTAAATATATATAAAATATATAATATAAATACATAATTTATTTACCTTAACAAGAAAATATTGTTTACAAAATTGAACAAAGATTCTCATGTGTGTTTTCTTTACATTCACACTCCAATTCCCTGTTGAACAAATTATAGAATTTTCATCGCATACAAAAGTTTGCTTTTCATTTTATCAATCAACCATCTAAAAATCCAAAATCATTCTGACAACCAATCAAAAATCCTGAACAGAATTATAAAACAAATTTCAGATCTTTAAATGATGTTTTTATTTAAAAGGCAGTTCAATCTGGTAAATAATACATAATTTATTAGTGAGCTGGCTTTCCAATATGAAAGTATAACATTTGACTCATGGAAAATGTTTGTTGCTGTTGTTAGGAAGACCTCCCTGAGGAAAAATAATCTGACAATTGAAAATTCTGAAATCACAAAAATAGAAAGTTCACTACTAAAAAGAGACAGCCAATATTGATTTCACCTTTTCAAGGAAATCATTTCCTGAGATTTAAAGCCCTCACTGTAACACATTTGAAAATCAGGAGAATAAAGAAGCACCACTTGCAACTTTAATTGGCTTATATTTTTCATTGGAATATAGAAACTTTCAAATAAGAGGAAATTGTGTCCGACTGGTGACCTTAGTGTTGGACAGTTAGTCTCTTTCTATGTGAACTCTAAAACATGCATATGAATAGGAATGTGCATGAGCTTGTGAAGATATTACTGGCACTCTGCATTTTTCATATAAAGTTATGTCTGCCTAAGGCTGAATGCCGAACTGCTTTTCATACTACAGCTAATAGAATTTCATGAAATATTTAGACTTTCATAATATGACTTTTAAGTAAATTCTCAAGACAGTAGGAACTTATTGGCCATTCAAATATTTTTACCTGAAACAGAGCAACCATCTGGCACTCAGTTTGGAATGTGAATCCTGTCCGGGTCCATAACTCTCTCCAGCGGCTACCATTCCTGGTTGATCAGAGTGCATCTCTCTGATCTGTCACAGGATAACAACCATGCTTAAAGCTCTCATTTCTCACATTTTGAATCAATTGCATATTAAAAAAATACTCATAAAGTGATATATAATTCGACTGACACTTTAGTCATCAGGAATATAGCAAAAACAAATAGCAAATAAGTAAATCAAAGTCTCATTTTCCAGCTTGTTTTCGATGGTGATAATGTTGGTGGTATTGATAAGTGAAGGAACTCAACAAATGGGATATGTGTATACTACATAGCTTAAAAATTCACTTATTCTTAGCATTTCTTCTGTTTAATTCAACTACTTAAGACTTTTATAAATATTCGTATTTTCTGTACAGAGAATTACCTGTATTGGAATTACCTAGACATTCAGAAGAGGGTTAAAAAAATATTTTTCTTTGACTATAAAAATAAAGTTCTCCAGGCTTTTAGAATAACACTAAATTAAAGATATATTATATTATTATATTCATTTTCCAAGGGATGGTATACACTTTTTGTCTTAACCCACCCAGAAAACCTTCCATTCATGACAGGTATACAAAATCTTGACACCTGAATGAATGAACTGGGTCACTAAAATCTCAACAATTTACAAAGCATTGCCTTTCTTTTGTCTATGTTTTCTTCCCACCCTCTTCTTTTTGTCTCCCACAGACTAAATAAAAGCAATTTGAAACCTACTTTATTTGCCTCATCTAAAATCAACCTTTATATATATATATATATATATATATATATATATATATATATCCATTTATACTCTTAAATCATTCTTCTGAAGCTAAATATGTTTCTTGTTCCATGTGACTATTCTTCAAATGTTTATCTGCTTACTTGTTTAAAATGCAGTATTTTATATATATTATATTAATATTATACCTTATTATATTTTACATATATACATGTTCCTTCTCTCTTTTTAAATACTGCTCATCATCCTAGAAAATTATTTCAAAACATCAAAACCAATTTGACAGGGGTTGAGGCTGTGGCTCAGTGGCAGAGTATTTGCCTAACATGCATGAGGCACTGGGTTAGATCCTTAGCACCACATAAAAATAAAAATAAAGATATTGTGTCCACCTGAAACTAAAAAAATAAGTATTAAAGAAGCAACATTCTCCCATATGCACTATAGGCAAGGAGTTTGTCATGCTTAAATATTACTTTGAACAAATATTAAATTTAATCAAAACTGTACCTATAAAGTTTCAAGCCACAAGTTAGAGTTTCAAGAGATACTCCTTATATATATCACTTAAATTCTAAATTTTCTCAACCTTATAGGAATCAAGTAAACCTCCTCTTGGAAACTGAACTGAATTTGCATAATTACTTTTAGTTTTAGAACAACACTTATCTCATAACTCTATTATCAAGGAATGTAACAAACAATGGGTAAAGCACTTATCACATTACTTGGTATATGGTAATAGTTGGTAACTGTTAGTTGGAACTACAATAATTATTACTTTCTTTGATGTTATATATAAGTTTAAGTCTTCTGGAGTAAGTAGAACTGCTGACAACTTCTAATTTATTCATGTGTCTTAATTATACATGATTATGACTCTTGTTTTCTGTATTTATTCTTGGCTACTGATAATTAAGATATGAATAGATATGTGGCCATTTCAAAGTAGAGAGAAAAATGTTGAAACTTCATGTCTGGACAGTAGATGAATCAGTAGGTTGCTGTCATTGCGAACAACCAGACCTGAGAACACCAGACCCTCTTGTTTTAGCATATGGATGAATCCGCATATGGCTGGAAATAATACTCACACTGTTCTTGAAACCATTTTATCACCACAAAATACCGTTATCCATTAGGCAATGTAACCCTTCTGGACATGTGTGCATTGGCTAGCACTGTGGGAAAAATGATATAAAAGCTAACAAATCATAATATTAAACCAAAGGAGCAGTCACAGAATTGCTTTTCATGATTTTATCTCATTAATACTGAGTACTGGCATGGTCTTTATTCCTTTATAAAGACAGGTTATTTCTTGAACTTATATTAACCATAAATTTTAAAATAGGTAGGCCATTAATTTATAGTGTGGAAACATTGGAGATTCAATATTAACTATGCATGCATGTGAACAATATTACATACATGTACAAGGGCAGTTTTTAAGAAAATAGCACCACATGTTTTAAAATTAGGAAATATCTTAAGCCTCTACCTCTTTACAAATTAGCTTATTCAAAATATCATAATAGTAGCTAATAAAAAATAAACTAACAGTCAGTATTGACTGAGCATTCCCTACATGTCAGGCCATGTGGCAAGTGGTTTTGTGTTAATTATTTTGTATATCCCCGAAAATATCTTGTAAATACTATTGACGTTGACAGTGCTATGTAAAATTTATCTCGTTATTTAGGAGTATCATTCTCTTTACTGATGATCTCACAGTTATGGAAGATAGGATTTAAACAAAATATAAACTCAGCTATTTAAAACCCTACTATATATATTGAATTTTCTGTACAGTATTCTCAGTATAATTCAAAGTTAGTATTCGGCAAGGGAAACTCAGTGTCTGGGTGTGGCCTATTCTACTTCAAAACAGGTCTAGCTGATAGAAAGCTCTACCTTCAATTGTGTGCCAAAATCTACCTCTCCTTAGTTTACCCCAATTGTCTGTTTTCTGGTTGCAGGACAAAACAAATTAGATGATTTATTAGAATCATGAAGTGTGCCCTGTCTCCCTAAGACTTTTCTTTTCCAGCCAAATCTTCACAGTTTCCTGTAATTGTTCTGCATATGATCTATGCCAAGTTTCATGACTCTGTGAGCTGACTGTGGATTACTTCTCTGATATGTGGAGTTGCCTGGTGATGAACTACATAGACAAAATTAGTCTACTACTTAATTTTTATTTTCTCTTTTAACCCTCTGGGAGTTGAACAACTTACTTGAACTTTACAAAAGGACGATTATAAAAATCTCCTCCTGATAGATTTTATTTTTATGTTTCAGTGAGATAATCCGTGTAATGACTCTAGCATAATTCTTGGTACATTGAACATACTCAAAATATCTTATATTACCATTTATATTTTTAATATGAGAATGCCATCATAAGTATTATTTTAAAGGTTCGATTTTCCCATAATAGAGTGATAATGTTATTATAACTCCTCTAATCTTTCTAAGATTGTTAGTTTTTTACAATATAACAGTGGAGACTGAAATTATATAAATATATATGTAGTACATATGTGTAAAATTTCTCTATATATAATTATACATATTATGTATGATATATACCATATTTAACATGATATAATCATATATAATATATAATCCAATATATAAAACTTAACCACATATATGTATAGTGTCTGTATGCACACAAAAATTCATGCATATGGTTAAATACATCTGTATGTATTCACATATATGTATAATATTTATGTGTGGAGATATATATATATATATATATATATATATATATAACATGCATTTGTAATTTATCTCCAACTACCCCATACATCAATAGTTAAGAAACCATTTTCAAATCTGTTAGTAGGTCCCCATACCTGGAAGTTTTCTAATAGGATTACAAATTAACTTACAAAGGTTATATTTCTTGAAGGAATTATTTGTAAAGCAAAGTGTTTGTCCAGTCAGAAAGTATTCTCCATGCTATTCATTCTGTCAAATTGACAAGTCATCTGGAATTCAGGTCCTCAAAGTCTGCTGAACTGATTCTTGCCTTTATTTCACCACAACTGCTGTGAGCTTAGTTTTCACCGTATCTTACTTTTAATCTGGCAAAGCCTGAGTATGAATCTTTCTGCTCTTTTCACCTCAGTTTGCTTCCAGGACATCCTCTGCTACTGCAATTATCTTTCTTAGATACAAATTGGATGATGTACCACTCCCCATATAGAGAGCCTGTATGGAACCAGTATGCCAGCAGGTTGCCCCAATGTGGCCTTCTGCAGACAGTCCAACATCTCTCTCCAGTGTCCGCCTTGCTCTCTCCTTCTGTGTTATGTGCAGACTAGACAACACATTCCCCACATCACTCTTTAAATGTTATGGTTATTTCATGTCCTCACCAAATTTTTATTTGGTGACATCAGCCAGCATTTCCCTCCCACCTCATCTTCATTCATGGCAGTCTGTCCCTCTCATTTCTCAAATGCCACTTCATCCATAAAGTCTTTCTGGCTTCCCATTCAACACAGTCGCTTGAGACATTGAAACCCAAGGCACTTTGTTTGAATTTGTCTTAGCACACTTATCTAACACAACCTTGTGCTGCTGTCATTTTGGTATTTGCTTTATACTACTATCACATTGTAAGTCCCTTGATCATAGACACTGTCTTCTATTTTGTTGTTGTTGCTGTAACTCCTCACTATGTGTAGCCACATTCTTTGAAAATTATAAGAATGCAATAAGTGTCTAGAAAAATAGAAGCTTTAGACCTTAAAATAGGGATGTGTGTTGAATTTTTTAAACTCATTTTGTCAAACAAATTAGATATTACTATTGTTTCCTTATTATAAAGACAGACCAAGGTACTCTTAAACATTGGACATCTTGCAAGTATAACCTAATTTTGTAATATAAATCATCCTGAAACTTTCTACCTTTTATGTCATTGTTATATGGAAATAATTAAAATATCATTTATTCTATTTGCTTCAATAGAGATCCACAAAATATAAGAAAACTCAGATTTAAAAAAAGTATCAGAATTATGGTCGTGTTTGGAAATATTAATTTGCTTGAAGATCCAGTGAAGTTTTACCTGGTTTTACTCAAAGTGAGTGTTGCCAAATGCAAAACTATATACTTAACACACATTAAAAGATACATCTAACTAGTGAATAATGAGGAATCGTGGGACTTGCACACAGATGATCATATTATTACAATTAGGTCAGCTGACCAGATATCTGGCCACAGTGGATAGCCATTGTTTATCCAATACTCCCACATCAACTGACCTTCCAAACAAAGACCCACCTGTGAATTTAGGTTCAGGAAGAAAACAGAGAAATTGTGATTTTGTTAAATGCTTTAGGAAACCCTGTAGTTGTCTATTCCTCTTGCTTAATAAAGAGCACTTGACTTACTGAGATGAGGTTAAATGCCCAAAAAATAATGTTCTCAAAAAAAAAAAGTTTTTGTCCAATGAAAAAGGTAGAGTATCAAGAATGTGCTCTATGGTGAAAAAAAAAGATTTGTAATTGCATCATTAATATTTATATCTTTTTTGTTGTTCATGTCAGTAAGGTATAATCTTTCTTTATTTGTTTATGTTGGTATAGGTTGGTAACTTAACATACACATTTTGTAATATGCATCAGGTAGCCCCTGACACCACTTATTTGTTCAGATAGCCATAGAGCAGTCAGTCAGTGGCTCCCAAGGGGAAATCTATATACCAATCCCCTCCTCCTTCAACACTGAGACACAGGAGACATTTGACAGCATCTGAAGATGTGTTTGGTTATTATAATGAGGGCAACACAGACCCCCTAGTCCAAAAGCAATCAAGTCCTAAATATATCAACAGTGCCACATTAACTTATGGTAAATCGCAAAGATTTTTAAAATCAGAGATTTTAAGAGATTCCCAAATAACCTCCAGTTGTACCTCATTATATCTGTGCAACTTTGAAAAATTTATTTAACCTTCCAAAATTTCATTTGCACCATTGAGAAAATGAGGGTTATGATATCCAGAAACCTCTCTGATAAGTGAATTCAATAATTAATGTTGCATTGAAAACATTTAGCATAATTTTTAGAACATAGTAAATGATCACCCATGTCACTTTAAAGTTATTATGTGTTATGGTCTGAATGTTTGTCTTTCTCCAAAATTCATATGTTGAAATCCTAACTCCCATAATAATGGTATTTTAAGATGGGTCCTTCTGGAGGTGTTATCTAATCCCTTCTACACGGAGGTAGTTTTCTTATAAAGAAAGCCTCAGAGGGACTGTTCATTTCTCTAGTGTGTGAGTACATACCAAGAAAGAACCTCCCTATAAATCAGAAAGTAGGTCTTTACCAGGTAATGAATCCACCAGTGCCTTCATCTTGAACCTCCCAGCTTCCAGAATCAAAAATGAATTTCTATGACTTATTAGTTACTCATTCAGCAGTCCCAATATACTAAGGCATTATGTTTTTAGATGATTTTAATATTTATAGTAAATACTCTGGTTTATCTTCAGATTATAAATCTCTTACCTTTTACTAAAATTTTTCATTGAGAGCTGGGGGCAGTGGTTCATGCTTATAATCCCAGCTACTCCAAAAGCTGAGGAAGGAGGACTATGAGTCTGAGGCCAGCCTTGGCTAGTTGGAGGCCAGCGATGGCAACTTAGCAAAACCCCGTCTCAAAATAAAAAGAGCTGGTTGGGGCTAGGGTTGTGTTTCAGAGATAGAGCGCTCGCCTAGCACATGTGAGACGCTGGGTTCGATCCTCAGCACCACATAAAAATAGATAAAAATAAAGGTATTGTGTCCAACTACAGCTAAAAACATATTTAAAAATAAATAAATAAAAATAAAAAGAGTTCATTATGTAGCTATGTAGTAACGCATTCCTGAGTTCATCCTAACATATTTTTTTTTTAATGTAGATTTCCCAGGCTGAGGTTGTGGCTCAGTAGTAGAGCGCTTGCCTAGCATGTATGAAGCACTGGGTTCAATCCTCAGCAACACATAAAAATAAAATAATGATATTGTGTCCACCTAAAATAAATAATAAAAATCTCAAAAATAAGTTTAAAAAAATGTAGATTTCCTATAAATGCCCAGATTAGTATTACATTTCCTGAACTATATATAAGATCAAAATCAGAGTACTGCCATTAACCTACTAGTAAAAAATTTTCTTGGGCACTGCAAATCATCTGTCAGAAAAGAAATGTGGCTTCTCTCCTTGAACTATTTGTGATGGTTAAATCTGGACAGTCAACTAGAAGTAAGAGACTTTTGGATGTTTCTGTGAGTTTGTTTCAAGCAATGACTGGTACATGGGACAGCAAACCAAGGAGGGAGGCCTGTCCTGAATGTGACTGTGCTGTAGAACAGGCTGGGGTCCAGATGGAGCAAACGCAGGAGGAGGAGGAAGCACGGTGAGGGTACGCTTGATTCTTCCTGAGCAGGCACAGGTGCTGCCGCCATCATCCAAGGACAATGGACACCAGCTCTTCCACTCTTCCCATGTGGATGCTCACAATCATTTCTCCAGGGAGCTTCTAAGCATGCAATCTTGGACTAGGGCAGCGTCTTGGGTCCTTCTTGTCCTCAGCCTCCAGCTTCCTGGATGACTGGTTCCTCTGGCTCTCTGGTGTGCAGATGACCATTGTGGAACTCTTCAGCTTCCAGTCACGTAAGTGAGTCAATTGAATAAAGTCCCTTTTAAAATCCCACATATACATATCCTCTTGGTTCTGTTCCTTTGGAGAACCTTGACTAATACACTATTCAATGGCGTGACAGGGTTCAGTCTTTGTCATCAGTTGATTTCTGATCAACTTTGTGACTGATGAAATCATAGAATTGAACATCATCAATGTTGAAAGGGAGAGAACCAATGTAAAACTACATTTGCTTGATCTTCAGTATAGGCTTTTATAATAAGCTTAGATTTTCCATTCTTGAAATCAAATTTTCCTTTCTAACCTTAAACTCAAGGAATATTGGTTTTGGAATTATCCCAGATATTGTATATCACTACTTTAAACATGGAAGTATTAGTTTTAATTTAGTCCACTCTGATGAACATGCTATCCAGTTCTTGATTTTTACAAGATAATTTTTAAAAATTTGAAGATACCTTCTTCATTCTTTTAAGTAATCCATAACTCTGCCTAGGACCCACCTCCCAGTAGTCCATTCAGTTTTCAATAGATTAATTTAGAAAATGAATTAATCCACTTGGGAGCTGAGAGACTCAATCATTGCCTAAAAGTCCCACCTCTGAACATTGCTGCATTGGGAATTATGTTTCCAACACATGAGATTTTTGAGAACATTCCAGATCCAAATCATAATATTCAGAATTTCTGAAGTAAAACCTGATATATGAAGAATTTCTGAAGTTAAACCTCCAGATCTCAAGAGCTGAAATAGTTGTTAATGTTTCCATGAAACGATTATACTTTATGTACAAAGGGAAAGAAGAGGAAGCAACTTGAAATATTTTGGAACCTTCAAAAAAAAAAATGAAGCAAACATTGAGTACATCTTGGTTCTACATCATTGTAGAAGGAGCTGAAGCACCAGACTCATACATAGGTGAGATGTAGAAGAAAGAAAGATGCACTCCAAGAAAACTCTTAAAGGGTACTTCTGGGTTGGTGGTAAGAACATATTTCAAAATATTTTTTCTAATATCCGAACAGCCAATTCTACTCTTTTTCAATTCAATTGATTTTTGTGAGTGAGTCTGATCCTGGAAATTCAGTTCACATTAACTCATCTCACAGTTTCCCGGACTGAGCATGGGCTGTGACCAATAGCCAGCTTTCATACCTCGCATGCTGCACACTCCCCCTTCATTTAATAGGAAGTCTAACTATGTGAGAGGACTTTTAGGGACTTGGGATGCATGGATTCAGGTGTGAGCAAAGCTGAAACACAACACAAGGACAATCATGTTGATTTTACAAAACCTGTATGCTGGTGGGAGGCAGTCACAACCAACGAAAGCCAAAATTTAAAAAAGTAAATTATATAGTAACATAAAAAATGAAACGTATGTGGAAAAATAGAGATGACAAAAGAGAATGGGCTAAAGGGGCTGAGGGGAGGACTGATGATTTCAAATGGAGTATTCCTGGCAGATCTTACAGACCTTTGAGCAAGACCCAACAAATATTATAGACTGTGAAATATACATTTAGTTGCTGGGATATATAGTAAAGAAAAAAGACTAAGAAAACTTATATGTTTATTTTAGTCAAAGGGGACAGGCCATGGTAATACAGAACTATGTAATGTGTTAGGTGCTGGGGTGTCAAGGGGCAACCGGATGATCAGAATGGGGTGCTCTGGAGGATAAAATGAACTGTGAAGCTTTTTTATAAGGTGGCATTTGAACAGCAGAACCTAATTCCTTAGTATGGGACCCACAAAAAGTAGATGACCCAGCAACTTTTATGTTCTAACACTTCATTACAGAGTTATCCCAAGGAAGGTGGTTGAAAGGGAAGGAGAGTGAGGCAAGAAAGGAGGGTAAGGGAATAAAAAGGCTGTTTTTGGTCTGGCTGCCACTTGTGATCAGACCCATCAGCAGGCTCTGCCTGTCAGGACTATATTCCAAGAGGATGATCTAGTGTAACTTTCCTGGGCCTTCACCTGGGGAAAAGGGAAAGCATATACTTGCCAACACAGCAACCATCCCCCTTTTGAAAACTGCACACTACAGTGCATTAATTTCCCAGCATTTCTAGGTTGCTCTTGTCCAGGTACTAAGCTGGCCCAAAGCCTTTGCTGTGCCAGAGAAGCTGGAGGTAAGAAAGAGGAGTCCAGACAAGGGCACGAGGGAACTCACTGTGTGCTGCACCCTGGGGAAGCTGAGACTTAGACCCTTAGCAAAGGTCATGGAAACCTGTGAAATTTAGAGAAACTGATGCAGTGCACAAGAGGGGAATGCTTTACAGATTCTAACACAGATGACAGTCTACTGCTATAAGAATATTTCTATCTCCATTTAAAACAGAAGCCAGAAAGCATGGAGACCTGCAGGCATGGACCTGGAGTCATATAAACCGTGAATGCCAAGACTGAAACACAGGCTTATTAGGTCCAGAAACATGTTCTTCTTCAAGTGGGTTTTAATCTCAGTCCAGAGGCAAACATGATTCTTAATTAAGGTGGAAATTTTTCTTAAATTCTTTAATAGCTATTCCTATTAATTTTTATTTCCATTATTGCTCCTCAGTCAATCCTAACTATATTCAAAACTTATGGTTTTTAATATGTATAGAAAATCATTGGAAAAATGGTGTAAAGAGTTGAAGAGAAAAAAAAGGATATAAATGAGAATATCTAGGAGGAAATATACTTTTATATATTATTTGGAAAAAAAGAAAATTTTCATCTAAATACATTTTTCTATATATTATTTTGGCTCCAGTCAGTGAAAGAGACTGAATTTAAAAGCTTGAATTATTAAAATGGCATTTCTTTACTTTATTTAGACTGTCAATTGCAACCTACAGTTAACATAAAACAAAGTCATGGATTCAAGGATACTTCGTATCTACTGGATGTTATGAACAATGTGAACTCTATCTACTTTGTTCCAGTTTCAAGCAACAGTTATCTGAGAGACTCATTCAACACATCATTATGAAGTTTTGCAGACCTACTAGAAAGAGTATCCCATTTAGCATATGGGATATTGCCAATTTAATTAAAATCATCCCAAACACTGAGAAGTAAACGTCTCTAATTTCACTCATTTTAAGGTTTAACTCATTAACATTTCATGTGTACTACAGATAAGTGTGTGTGTGTGTGTGTGTGTGTGTGTGAGAGAGAGAGAGAGAGAGAGAGAGAAAGAGAGAGATGGAGAGATAAAGAGAGAGAGAACCATTAACTCAAAATTTTGTAGATAACTTGAGTTTCTCTCCCAATATTACTGTGCTCTGCTGAGTGAGCCAATTTCTTCTCTTGAGATTGAGAAATCATATTTTTAAATGTTTCTTTATGATGGAGAAATAGACTAGACAAAATAATTGCAAGCCAGATTTTCCATTTTTCTTGATGTCTGTGAGAATACTAGCTAAATTTTTTCTGTTTGATTCAATCTTTTGTTTTTTCCTCTTGTTTTCACTCCGCACTCTATCCAATGTGAAATCAGCACATTTTCAAAAGGGACACAGGCAAAGGGGTCATTACATCATTTTGACCTCCATTGTTGTTAGGGATTAATATGGTTAGTATTTTCTTACTACTTAAGAACACCTAAATTCTGTCTCTGAGAGAACAGAAGCAAGCATCTTTCTGTGCAATATCATTTTTTGACCAATAAACATTATTTATACTGTCTATTTCATCCAGGGAAACCAGAAAGAAAATACCCATTGAAAGACTCTGATTTTTATCTAACAAAAATACCATCGAAAGCCTCTGATTTTTATCTAACAGAACAGTGTAGATATGTAGCCGATAAAGATTTTTTTCAAAATAGCTTTTAAAGGAGCAGATTTCCTGAAGGTGTTTATTTGCCTTTGCTTTTAAAATTGTTAGTTAAAGGCAACCATACCTACTTCAATAAAAGAGAGCAGTATCATGGAATTGCTGATTTTAGTTACACAATCAGCAATTTTTGCAACATAAAATAATAGAAAAAAATAGAGTGATTCTTTGGGTAAATAAATTTTAATTTGCTTCTTGCTTTTGCACTAAGAGTACTATGCAATAAAACTCAGCAAGTTACCAGTCATGTAATTAACAAGTACTTCAGAGTCCTAACAGTATTTGAAGATTAATTTAGAAGTTCTAAACACTAAATTCTTTCTGATTTTAAGGTTGGTAAAAAGCATTTGGACCTCAAGCATTGTTAAAAAAGAATTGCAGGCTTTACTTTAGCAATTATTATCATTTTGTCATGAAGATGTTGACATAATTTATACTTGCTGTATACCTTACAGGAATAGTAGTTGTATCTGGTAGATTGTTTCAAAAGTATTTCCCAATGCTGTCCTTCTTCCTTCTTAGGACATCTTAGATCATCTGTCTTCCACACCACTGCCAAGCTTGATCTGTTTAGAAATACACGTGCTAATTTCCATGGTCCTCAGTCCCACGGAGCAGAGGCCAGCAGGCCTACAAGGCCTTCTGTGTACCTCAGCTGCCCGGTTTCTACCTGCTGTCCAGCTCCATGTTTCCTGCATGGTCCCTCCTCCTTGTCCTCTGTGCCTGAGTCCTAATCTCCCTTCTGTTGGGCTTGCTCTTTCCTCACTTTCTCTGTCTCCAGTTCTTCTTATCTTCCATGACTTCTGTGAATGTTTTTGGTTCTCCCTAATGTATCAGTCATACACATCCACGTGCTTCTGTGGATTCTGTTCTACTCCTCAGTGGTGTGTGGGTTATGAAGTTGTTAGAGACTCATTCATTCACCCAGGTCATAATTAACAATAACCCATTTTTTTTTTTTTTTTTTTTTTTGCCAGACACTCTACCTCATGCTGAGTATGCAGTGGATACAGTAAACACTGTCTCTCCAAACTGAGGACTGGAAGACCTCCAGCCTCAGTATGCAGATTGACCCCCAGGGAGACTTTACAAAAATGCAGATTTTGGAGATACACCATTAGATTCGGAGTTTAGATTACCACAGAAGAATGTGCTTATTGTTAACAACTCTAAAAAGATGCTGATCCATGTGGTTCATTTATACAATGCAAGAGATACTCAGATAAACTTATGGTCTATTCGGCATAATATATGCCTTTTTCTATTGTGATCTATTTATTACTTATTTTTTTTAACTCCTGTATTCCCAGGAAGTGCACCAGTGTATGGTGCTGTATATGTGCTCAATAAATATTGTTTAATGAATGAAATCTGTTAGGCAATTGCAACATAATGAAGAATGAAAATTACACAAGCAATTGTAACACTGCACATCAGGGTCAAGAAATGAGGGAGCTATCTTAGAAGAGAATATTGAACTGAAGTTGTTCACTCCAAAATGTAAGTTACCAGGCAAAGTGGTTGATAAGACACTGTCAAAGAAAACTGCCTGCTCAATACTTGGGGGTTAAGGAGAGCATGGCTTACTGTCAGGAAATAGATATGTAGCAAGTAATACATCACAAATGTGTGCTGAATGAGCAAATAAACTGTATATTTTTAAACAATGTTCTTGATAGTAGCACATTTTCTGACTTATAAGAAAAGCTAAATGGAGTTAAGTATTTATTGAACAAATAAATGTAGTTGTCTGTTCATGTTATGGTTTGGGTGTGAGGTATCCCCAAATATCTTATGTGTGAGACAATGCGAGAGGGTTCAGAGGGGACATGATGTGCTGTGAGAGCCTTAATGCAATCAGTGGATTAATTCTCTGATGAGATTAATTGAGTGGTGATTGAAGGCAGGGAAGGTATGACTGGAGGAGGAGGGAGATTGGGGGCATGAGTTAGGGGTATGTATTTGTATTTGGCAATTGAAGATCTCTCTCTGCTTTCTGATCATTATGTGAGCTGCTTCCTTCTGCCAAACTCTTCTGCCATGATGTTCTGCCTCAGCTCAGGCCCTGAGGAATGGAGCTGGCCTTCTATGGAATCTCTGAAACTGTGAGCCCTCAAATAAACTTTTCCTCCTCTAAAATAGTTCTGGTTGGTCTTCGAGTCACAACAGCAAAGCGGCTGACTAAAACACTTAGTCACTATATTTTAAATTGGATTGTGATTCCCATTTAGAAACAGAGTACACTCTATGTTTCCTTATGCATATGTGAATGCCTTCAAGACCACAGTCATTTCTATAAAGCAGTTTTACCATTAAAAATACATATTTTAATTCCTCACAACTTATTTTTGTCATTTTATAGAGACAAAAAATTTTCTTACTATTAGTCCTTCACAATATCCTGCTGTAATTGTAATGTGTTTAATAGGAAAAAAATAGACATTAATCACTTTTTATGAATTAAATAGATGATCTAGTAGAGATGACAATACTTTTATTCCTTTAACATGCTATAGGGAACATATTAACTGCTTTTGGTCAAATTAGATTATTTTAAACTATGTATTCATGCACATTGACTTAGTTACCAAATTATAAATCCAGAATCCAATTCCAAGAGCTTCCGGACATTCTACTAGGCAGAAATAATATTAACACTGATTCTTTTTTTTTTTTTCTCATGAGTCACTTCCTGTGTGGCTGCCCAGCAATGCAAAGCACTTACTTCCTCTAGTGGCTGATCCTGTTGATTACAAAAGAAGGGTTTATTTTTCTTCCAGATTATATTACCTAAGACAGGATTTATATATATATATATATATATATATATATATATATATATATATATGATTTATATTCTAATTATTAAAGGAATCTTTTAAATCAGTGAAGGATTCTTAAAAGTATAAAAGAAAAGTTGTTATTGCTTTTGTTGAAAGGAATATAAGATACTAGAGCTTACCATGTGTGTAAAATTCATGAGCCAAAGCCTTACTTTGTTCTACAAAATCTTTGATGCATAGTAGGCATGTATAGTTTATCCTCTAAGAGTTTGAGAAGAATTAGGTTTCAAATATCTGTTGGAACTGTATTTGTTAAAGAGTAATTATCTTAACTATATTCAATCATAATAATTAATGCAATGTGGTACAAAAACACAAAAGACAAATAGCTCAAAATAATTCAAGTAAGACTTCAGAAAGTACAGCTGCATATATCATAATTAATGAATTACCAACATGGCATTTCAAAAATGAGGGAAGCCTGGCTTGTTCAACAAATGGGGTGATGAAAGTCAACCACACACTTGAGAGGAGGTGACAGGGAAGATATATCCCTGTTTCAAAACTTTCACAAAAAATAAATTCCAATTTGATTAAGGATCTAAACATAAAATAACTGAAACCATATGCAAACTAGCAAGTTTTGCCTAATATGATAACAAAGCCTGAACTGAGAAAGGATTCATAGGCCAAAAGATTTGAATATTTAAAACCTTCTGCCTGTCATAGCTCACCAAATCAAGAAAGAAGATGGAAGTAAAAAATGGAAAATGTTTTGAAAGGCATACAAATAAATTGTTAGTGTCTTTATTACATACAAAACATGTTATGAATTATTAAGTGAAAATGTTTCAATAAAATAGCTAAAGAACCCAAATCAATAAATTAAAGTGGATGAAATAGAAATAGTCACTATGTTTGTATAAGTTATCAATATTGCTAACAATTCTGGTATTTCATATCAAATATGTATATATTGATAATGAATCATCATATATATTATATATATATGCATGTCATATATATACATATATACATATACATGTGTATATATATATATATATATATATATATAATAATACACACACATAAACACACTCATATATGAGTTATCTTCAACACTGAGGTCACCAGAGATTAAAACAAACATCATTTGCTATTTTTATTAAAAGTGAGAACAAGGTGTACTCCAGGGTAACTTAAGTTAAAGAGGGGATAAACCATTTTAACTTTCAAGTTAACTGGGAAGTAAATTGCTTTAACATTCCTAAATCACATAACATTGTGGTCAGCAAAATAATTTTAAAAGATAAAGACACAAAATACTCTTCCATATATATCTCACCTTAAAGCAAGTAGAGGATAACAGTATAGTCACCCTCATATAACTATTATTCTAGTTTGTTCCATGCTTCTGTAATAGACTGGTAATTTAGAGAGAATATGTTCATTTTCTCACAGCTATGGATGCTGAGAAGTCCAGGATCGGGATGCTGGAAAGTTCCAGTATCTGATGACAATCTTGTTTCTGCTCCCAAGAGGATCCCCTAGGTGCCAGGTGCTCTGGAGGGGAGGAACACTGTATCTTCACAAGGCAGGAGGTGGAAGAAAAAGAGGCATCTCCTGTGCCAAGCCCTTTCTACTGGCATTAATGTTTCCCTGAGGGCAGGAAATAACCCTCTCTCAAAAAACCACCCCCAAAGCTATTGTAAAAGGTGTTAAGTTTCCAACACTTGAATTTCAGGGACACATAGACCATAGCAATCATATAGTCTATTTATAACTTATACAGAGCTATATAGTAACAGAAGGCAATTCAGAGATATAGTTCAGGGTCCTTCATATGGGACCATATAAGCTATATATATATATATGAACACATATGCTGGTGTTGACATACATGTTCATAAGTGTTAAGTCTGTAGATAGCCTCCATTTTTCCAGAGTCTCACCAATCTAAATGAATTTTGTCACTATTTTATGACCAAAAAGTCATCTCACAAGTGCCTCAAATGAGCCACCCTCACCAAGGGGTTCCCCTGATCATTCTCAAGAGTTCTCTTTAAGTTCTTTGGAAGTGACTAATGTGTGGTGACATCATCTGAGGAGAGGTTATGTCTTTCACAGAACATTGATAAGGCTCAGGCGTGAAGTATGTGTGATAACAGGGTGATTACAGTTTACTTTAGAAGAGGCGATTGCTTTGGACACCAGAAACAAAGCAGAAGACAGCTGCTGGCCTCACCACAATTAGGAAGGTTTCATGTGGTTGGGAGTTTTGTTCTCTGCCAGTGGGAATCAGCAGAAGTTACCACACAGGGAACTCTAGGCCTGGGTGCTTTTCCAGCTCCAGAAAAAGATAACATCCTTGTTCCTTGTTCAATTGCTAAATAAGAGTAAATTATCTTCTCCTTGTACATGAAACCTTGATCCTCACATAAAGATGAATTCTTTCCCATGGTTTCAATAAAAATGAAAATAGACTATAATATTTTTATTTAGTCTTAAGTGGTACTACATGTGGGACAATACTTATATTTTAAAGGTTAAACTGCACATAGATCAATCCTACTCCTTTCTCTACTTGTATGTACCTGAAGGGTGATTATGTAGGAAAAAAACAGAGAAAACATGTGAGATACACTGATTACTCCCTCCTTTGAACTTTTTAACTTCTTGACTAATGTTTCATCTTAGGCTGTATTATATGTATTTTAATTACCTAAAATACCTAGTTATTTCCAAATCATAAAAATATTACATGTATTTAATAGAGAAAAGAAAAAAAATCATATGAAAACTTCAATTCCAGTATATAATGGGCCTTAATTACATGTGTGATGACATAATATTTTGTAATTTAACAGATATATTTTTCTGATATTTTCTTTAACCCTTCGATTCTATACCATCAGACAGCTAAACTGTATGTTATTCAATGAATCAAGGGAGCCTTTAGCAATAGAAGCCTAGAAAGGGTGTTTCTCTTGAAACTCAAACTTCACTCAGCATGAATGGTTGTCCTATCTGAGTGACAAAAGTTATATAGACTTGTGCCTTCTTTAATAAAGTACTGGGTAAGAAATAGTGTGACCCAAGTTGTATATCTGGTCAGAAAAAGCCTGAGACATGGGATTTCCAGAACCACATTGTGAACGTGGGTGGTAGAAACAGAGGATCATGAAACAAAGACAAGTATGGGATGGATAAATGGGGATGAATGGGATGGCAGAGGTTCCATCGCATGCCAGAATGTGGACATGACCCTTGAGATGCCCAGCTTTCCCACACCTGGATGCTGTACAGCACCAACAACTTAGATGAAACCAGAGGGAAGGAGAAACACAGACATAAGTTTATTCAAATTAATCTTTCCTCATTTCCAACATAATGGAGCTTAAATTTTATATTACATAATTATATAAACTAAAGAAATAATGCTTCTTGGATATGTGAGGTGGCCTAAGACTTGACGTCAATCTATTATTTTTAATTTAGAAGATGACTTCTGATACAAGACAGAAAATTGAAAAAGTGTATTTATCCATCCATCTGAACAAAAATCATTGAAGTTACAGTAAAATGCATGAACGACTAAGTTTATGCAGTCATACATACATACAAGTAAAGAAACACAAGTATACACAGACATACATATATAGACATATTTATAATGATGTTGAATATAGGAATGCATGATTTATAAAAGTCAACAATAAAATATTGAAATATTTTTGAAACATTATAAAGTAATATTTAAAACACAACTGGCAGTATGGAGATTCCTTGGAAAACTTGGAATGGAAACACCATTTGACTTAGCTATCCTATTCCTTGGTTTATACCCAAATGACTTAAAGAACAGCATACTACAGTGACACAGCCACATCACTGATTATAGGAGCACAATTCACAATAGCTAAATTGTGGAACCAAACTAGATGCCCTTCAATAGATGAATGGATAAAAAAAAAAGTGTGGTATATATACACAGTGGAATATTACTCAGAATTAAAAGAGAGCAAAATCATAGCATTTACAGGTAAATGGGTGGAATTGGAGAATATAATGCTAAGTGAAGTAAGCCAGCCCCCCAAAACCAAAGGCTGAATGTTTTCTCTACTATGTGGATGCTAATCCAATAGTGTGACTTGACTTTGTTTACAACCGGAGAAATGAAAAATTATGCTGTATATGTTTTCTATGAATTAAAATGAATTCTACTCTCATGTATAACAAATTAGAATTAAAAATAAAACAACTGTGTTGCTTTTATAGAGCATGTCCTCAAAAACCTCTAAGATCATTATGAGTAAATATGAAATGCAGATTCAAAGGATTCTGTAAGTAGACACATTTATTTATTTATGTAGACTAAATAGACCCATGCAAATAAAACAACCTTGTAGTACTGGAAACATCCATCAGCAGAGCTGTTCATTCATATTTAGAAACCATCACTGAAGTATAATTAGTCATTACAAGAAAACCAACATGAAAAAAGAAACAGCAAGAACAAACAGTCAATTACTATAAAACTACATAATAATTTTATACACTGAAGCATAAATCCAAGCACATCATCCACTATAACAGAGTTTGAGTGATGGATATATGATTTAAAAATTCTTAACATATAGTTTTGTCCAGTAGAAGAAACAAAAAACACGGAAAAGGAGGAAATGTGGTGTAAAACATGATGAGACATTATACAACTAATTTTCAATTATGTGAAGAGTTGGATCTCCATTGAATAGAGAACACCATGCATTAAACACAAGTGGAAAACATGTGTTCCACAAAGCTAAATAAAAGTTGATCTAATTGCTGAGATTCTTTGGTTTATAGAAAATTGTAAAACTTACTTATTTCTTAATCAATAAAGCCAAAGCTCCATTGATCTGTTCAATCAATTCAGGAAGAAAAAAAGAGTCAGTTAAGTCTCTTTAAGTTTATAACATAAATATATCCATATATGTGACTATAAATATAATAAATTTCCTCAAATATTTTCCTCCTGAAATTATATAGGATATTTGCATGGTTTTATATGCATGTCAGATAGACACAGCACAGATTACAGATGGGAGAAGATTTTCCTAGAGTACCTGATCACATTAAATATCTAGCAGTTGTTCTATAAATCAATTTTCATATAAACAAGTAAATGAAGCAGGACAACCATAATCATACAAACAGTCAACTGTGGGTGAACATTGAAGGTTCAGTTTTATTTTATTTAATCATACGTTTACTTCTTGCAATTTTTATATATGAAATAAATCAGTTTTATAATTTTAAATTTTACCCACATTATACAAATTGGACTTAGGATATTATTTCCCAAAAAGACATCAGTTATTTTTTTCAAAAGGTAAAATGTTTGAGGATGAGGATGAAAACAAACAGAGGAAGAACTCATAGGAATGTACACATAATTGATAAAGTTGTAAAAGGACAGCTTATATTTCATTTACTAGACAGGTTGCTCTATGCTGAGTCCATCATGAACAAGACACAGGCACTGGTCTACAGGTCTTGAAATGCAGAATGGCAGATGTTAAATGACTACAACACATTCAATTACATGTGTACAACATGATATAATTCTATACTATTATGTACAGTACATTATTGGTACCCAAAAGAGAAAACTGAAAATTTTAATTTTGGGATACTTAACCAAAGTTTTTGGAGATGGAGTAAAAAAATTGCTGTGATCTTAAAAGTTGTGTGATTGTTTGCATTTTATAGAGTCAAAGTTCTGGCACTGAGAGGAAGAGAAGTGGGAAAAGGAGAGTTAGTGAGGGATTGGATTAGGTACAGGGAAATATTGAAAAGATTAGGGGCATTACGCTAAGTGAAACTACCCAACCACAGAGGGATAAATACTGCATGATCTCATTTATTTGTGGAATCTAAAAATGTGAAACACAAAATCAGAGGGTAAAATGGGGTTTGTAAGTAGCTAAGGGTGGTGGTGGAAAAGAAGATGTTATTTAAAGAGGAAAAAATTTCAGTTATGCAGAATAAATAAGTTTTGGAGATTTAATGTTCAACATGGTGATTATAGCTAATAATACTGTGCTGTCTTCTTTAGCTTTGTGGGAGAGTAGATAAATGGTTTCATTACATACAGGCAAAATGGCAACTATATAAGGTGATGGATATTTTAATTAGCTGATTGAGGTAAACATATTAAAATCTGTCAAAATATTATGTTGTATACCTGAAATGCATGTGATTTTTATTTGTCATTTAGGACTCAATAAAAGTTGGGACAATGATTGAGGAGTTGAATAGCATGGTGAGGGCAGATAAACAAAGGGCACTGATGAAGAAAATTGGGATGATGTATTAGTCCAACAGTCTTTATTAGTAAACCAAATATACCCTTGAGTTCAATCCGGGGTACCACAAAAGAAAGAAACAGAAATGCTCATTAGAAATCAAGAGCAGACCAGCATAAAAGTAATAAGTCTGCAATTCATTGTATGAAATTTTGCCATAAATAATTAGTAAGAAGTTTCCTCTCGATAACTGTGCCTCTGTTGAAGAAATACTAACTAAAATGAACTACTTGACATTATGCATATTATAAACCTAATTTTCACATTATTGCAATTAGTTAATCATATTTATAGATATACCTTCCAAAAGACAAAGAGGGAAATGCAACAATCTTTAATATTCTCCTGTCAAATATAAGTGCTTAAATTTTAGTCATTATTCCCTGCATTTCTGGGTTTAAATTGCTGAGTCCATTCATATACTTTTTTTCGAGACTATAGTTGATTTTGGCATATTTTTCTCAAATGTGTTTTTTTCAAATGTCTGCAAAAACATCTGGAAAACTAGAAAACCCACAGACATGTGAGGACTTTTTGGTTTATGAAATTAGGAATGTCCACAGTAAAAAAAAATTAAGTCAATGTTATGAGTCAAAAATTCAGTTCCTTGCCAATTTATTTAATTTTTACTTGTTATTCCTTTGCAAAACAATTCTTCATTAAATTATCATATTTAGTGTTCATTCCAATTGCCTAGATGTATGAGAGTAATTGACCGAGCATACCAAAATAAATAATAAATGTGTACATAAATTATTAACATAATTAGTTAATATGATTTTTAATTTCTTCATAGAAAAACTTCGCACAGGTACCAACACCATTATACATTTTTTAAACATGTCAAAATTGAATTTCTTATCTCTTCACCCACTCAATTGCTTCCTCTTATGTTCCTAATTTTATTCTATTCTCAAAAGATCATGTGACTTTTACCTTTTATTTCCTTCTTCCTTTGTTCTCTAAATCTAATCTGTAATCTGTAATCAAGTGAGCAAATTATCATATTTCTCCTCTTGTCCCCTTCTGATCATGTATATGTATGGAAGATGCTCCATCACTTCTCCTAAAACAGATACCTATGCCTTCAATTCTTACCTTTTTTTTTTTTCCTGTTCCTAGCATCCTAGCTTTCTAATTTCATTATTCTACATATAACTTTTCCTCCCAACCTCTAACTCCCTTAAGGGCACTCAGGATCCACACGGTCCAATAATAGCACTTTTGGCTGTAACCCATGTATTACATAAAATTAGAGAGATATCTGGGGGCAGCCTAACTTCATTGAGACAGATTGTTTCATTTTCTTGGTATTAATCTCCAAATACCCACTACTATGTCATTTTTCTCTCGTGAGTGGAGATTGGGTGTTACCACCAGATTTATCTCAGATTTACATACGGAGATTTTGGAAACATGTGTGTGCCTATGTCCCACTTTTGAATATTGTAAATTTGTTATTCATAGGGGGGGCCCAGATTGAACCTTTCTTATAAAACATGATGTATTTCATTGTTTCTTTGTATAGTAATATTTTTCCTCTGGTCACCAAATTTTCTAATGTCTCCCAAACTAAGCACTGTGATGTCCATGAAGTCTTCATTTTAAGTATCCTCCTACCACTCACCACCTCAATTTTGAAAGACTCTCTCGGTCTTCTGAAATACCACAGTACTTAATAGATAGTGTACATCTCTTACAAACCATATTTACAGGCAAATGCTCTATCTCCTTTTCTCACTGTTTTAAAGAAAAAACTCTGTTGTGCTTTATCTTCACATTGTCTAAAACCTTTTGCACTTTAAAGATACTAGATAATTATTTTATAGGATAAAATTCAACCACAAAAGGCAATGGGTTGCTGACAAAAAAATATTTCTCAAGCTGAGATAAATAATGTGGTGTAGACTCAATTAATTAATTTCAGGTTACTGAGTGATAAATTAAGTGCCCATAAATTCCCAATGATGCTAATACTTCATTCAGCCAGATGTCAACCAGAATATTAGATAGTCAGTCATTCCTTTCCTTTCAGAGGGCTACCTCATTTGGGTGAGGCAGTTTTCTATCTATGTGGTCTCCCTGCACCACATCCCACCCAATTCCTTGAAAATTCAGTAAAAAACAAGTATCTTTGCTACTGACTTATTTGGAAGCAAAAAATATTCAGGCAAACTTATACTATGTTCAGATAAGAAAAGATAAATTCCAAAGTAGAGTATCAGTCCCAGCATGAAATAGATGAAAAGCTGACAGAGGAGTCAGCAGGTCTGTTGTACCTACCAGGCTTCTGGACACTGAGGATTTCATCTTTCCTGAGTTTTCAGCTTCTCAAATGAGAATTGGACTCCTCATTGAGTGGGTAAGGCAATGCTAAGGGCAATTGCTTCTTTTCAAACATTCTGAAAATATAAGATATCAGTTATTGTTGCTCAATCATATCACTCTCTTTATAGTCAGAAACATTTTTTAAAAATTTTGATTATAATTAGTTAACATGACTGTTCAATGCATTTTGACATATCGTACATTAATCAAGTATAACTTCTTATTCTTCTGGTTGTACATGATGTAGAGTTAAAATTGGTTGTATAATTATATTTGCACATAGGGTAATAATGTCCAATTCATTCTATTTATCTTTGCTAATCCCAAACCCCCTCCCTTCCCTTCACTCCCTTCTGTCTAATCCAAAGTACCTTTTTCAAATAAAAACTACACTGAGATTCCATCTCACTCCAATCAGAATGGCTATTATCAAGAATATAAACAACAATAAATGTTGGTGAGGATGCAGGGGAAAAGGTACATTCAATACATTGTTGGTGGGTCTGCAGATGTGTAAAACCACTATGGAAAGCAGTATGGAGATTCCTCAGAAATCTGGAAATGGAACCACCATTTCACCCAGTTATCCAGTCCCTCCATTAATACCAAAAGGATCAACATACCACTGTGACACAGCTACATCAATGTTTATAGCACCTCAATTCAAAATAGTTAAACTATGGAACCAAATTTGGTGCCCTTAAAGAGATGAATGCATAAAGAAATTGTCGCATATATACACAATGGAATACCACTCAACCTTAAAGAAGAATGAAATTATGGCATTTGCTGATAACTGGATAGAAGTGGAGAATATCATGCTAAGTAAAATAAGCCAATCCTCCAAAACCAAAGGCCAAATATTTTCTCTGATATGCGAGTGCTAATTCAGAAACATCTTTTAAATGACTACATTTATGTCTCTGCCTACTGAGTTTGAATAATCAGTAATAATCAGTAGAAGGTTTTTCTACATTGCAATAATTCAAGGATTGTGGAGAAATACACCATTTCCCATACAACTCTGTATTTAAAAACATTCCCACTTTATAAAAAGATATTATTATATTATTATTTCACTTATCATATCGTCTACTAAGAGGTAAAATGATGGCATGGGAAAGGATTTAAATAAACATTCTATGGGAAGTCTTGGTGGGGGTCAATCTGAGCACCTGCTCCCCACAGCTTGGGTGGGGGTACTGTTGCTTAATGTACAAGAAAAGCTATTGCCAAATTAGACCTGAAACTAAGCTCCTGGCTTTGTGGTCCCAAAGAATGTTTGCTAATTCAACAAGGAAAATTTATGGAATGTTAAAATAAGCTCATTCAAAGCTTCTAAGCATACATATGTGTTCTCTCAGTATTTTGACATAAAATGAATGAAATGTGAAAGCATTCCACTCACACATAAAGCACAACAAAAAGCACCTCTGTCTGATTTTTAGTAGTTAACATCTTCAAAATTATCTTCCCCAAAATAGCATTCAGAGTTTTAAAAATCAGGATTATATCATGTATTTGTGCTTTAATCATATCTATTTGAATATAACCTTCAATATTTCACTTGAAGATAGAGAAATAATTCATTTCATGAAGCAAAAGTTGTTTTAAAGATGACAGCAACATAATTTTGACTTATTGGGAACAGACTTCATTGACTGCCTCAATTCATGAATATTATGAAACAAAATAAATAAATAAAAAACAATTTGATCTATTATCTCTTTGAAAATCTTTTGGGGTCTAGTTACATAACCAAACAATCTCCAGAAAACAAATAGGTGGAACACTCAGGGCATGCCCACTCTTTCTGGATATTTACAGGTTTTCTAAGATGGCTTAATATAACTATTCCTCTAAAAAGTAAGCACAATGCAGTGTAAAGAGTTCTTCTTTTGTGGGGATAGTGTTTTAATTAATGGAGTGTTTCCATCCCTTTAAATTCATTTATTTAAATTCTAACCCCCAAGGTCATGATATTTAGAGATGAGGCCTTTGGAAAGGTGATTAGCTCACAAGATTGAGTTCTCATGAAAGGGATTATTCCCACCCCCATTTGTTTTTTTTTTGTTTTTTTTTTTTTTTACTAATGCATTATATTATGCATATCAGTGAGGAGATTCCTTATGACATATTATTACACGCAATTGACATAATTTGATTAATCTCATTCCCCAGTACTTCCCCATGTCTGTCCCCTCCTCCCTGGCTCTCTCTCCTCTCCCTCTTCTTTTATTGTATTAGATTCCTTTCAATAAGAGACAGGAGAAGATGCTTTCTCATTGCTCTTTCCCTGTGAGGATATAACAAGCTATCTATAAACCCAGTCCTACCCTAAGAACATGAAAATGGTGGCACCCTGACAGACCTTGAACTTTCAGTTTTCAGAACTGTGACAAATAAATGTATGTTGCTTAAGCCACCCAGTTATGACATTCTAAAACGGCAACCCATTATTTTCTCTACTGAAGTGTTGCATTTTATATTCCTTACTGATGACAATTCATTATATTTTAAATGATAAAAATCTAATTCAGGACTTAAATAAGTGAATTGAGGTATTCATAAATCTCTAGATTCTTATTCATTTTATACATTCCAGTATATCTAATTGGGCAGATTCCTGTGTAACTTCAAAAGAGGAGGGATATGATATAAGAAGGTAAGGAATAGAAAGTTCTAACTTCCCAGGCATACTTTAAACTGGACACTGATACTGCATGCACAAGGTACCCAAATGCTCAATCTCTGCTAGAAATTTCCAACAATTGTCTAGTGTTTTAATCAGCTTTTTTGTTTGTTGTTGTTGAAACCAAAAGCCCTGAAAAGAACAATTTTAGAGTTTGCTCGTGACTAATGGTTTCCGCTCATAGATGGTCAACTCCTTTGCTCTAAAGCCCAAAGTGAGATATAACATTATAGTGGAAGGATGTGGTGAAGGAAATTGGCTCAGAACATGAGAATTAGGAAGTAGAGGGAGAGAGAGAGAACTCTAATAACTAGGGACAAAATATATGCACACCAAAGGCATGCCCCAGAGAACCAGCTCTTCCAGCCTTACCCTACCTGCCTACAGTTACCACCCAGGTAATCTTTATCAGTGGATTAATGAACTGATTATGTTAAGGATCTCATAATCTGATCATTTCACCTCTGAATAATCTAGTATTATCTCACACATGAGTTTTTGGAGACAATCTCATATATATATTTTTTTCTTTTTTTGAGGGGGAGGGTATCGGGGATTGAACTCAGGGGCACACTCAACCACTGAGCCATATCACCAGCACTATTTTGTATTTTATTTAGAGACAGAGTCTCACTGAATTGGTTAGTGCCTTGCAGTTGCTGAGGCTGGCTTTGAACTCCTGATCCTCCTGCCTCCGCCTCCCAGCAGCTGGGATTACAGGCATGCATCACTGTGGGTAGGTAATGTCATCTTCAAGTCACCAATGGATCTCCACTTTAGTTTATACATTTGACATTTTACCTCAACATGCTTCATGCACAGGTAACCTATGGTTAGAACCATTATTTCATGAGTTTTGCATTACAATCACTCTCATAACAGAATCATTTCACCTCTACGTTTTCTTGTGTTGTCTCATACATGAACTTTGGGGGGATACCTCACATTCAAATGAAATAAGAGCAATTTTCATTGTTTTCTTAAAAGCAGTAATATCTAGAATGACTTGTCTATTTCATTGTTAACCAATAATCTGTCCTCAAACTGACTTTTTTCAAAATTGTGTTTTTATTGTCCTTAATATTTATTTAATATTTGTTTTTAGGTTGGTCAATTCCTTTCTTCTGATTTGCTTTCACCCTTGAAGATTTGTTTAGTCAAAGAGTTTGATATTCTTTCTTACATAAAAAGAATGGATTCTTAAAGTACAAATTCAGTATTGAGTTTATTTAGAGGTATGGATTTTTCTTTTAATTCACTTTGGACTCTCCCTGTAGGTTTTGATTACATACATTGTATTTTGTGATAAACTTTGAATACCTATTAAAGCCACAAATGTTTATTAAATCACAGCTATATATACAATGTCTGTGGTTTTGTACTAGTACTAAAATTGTGAACAAATCAGATGTGATCTCCATATTCTTTGGGGTAAACAGAGTCGGGGAAGCAGACAACACACAAAAACTGTTATAACTATTAGTTTTGAAAAAAGCAACAACAGAAACAGAAACAAGCCTGTGCTAGTTTATGTCAAGTATATAGTATTTGACTTTAGTCAAGGTCCTCTAAAATGAATCTGGGGGACAGTATTTCAGTAGATGCCTAAAAAGAAGGGGTCCAGTGGCAAGCTTACTCTTGTAGATGTTTGTTATTGAAATCTATAATTACTTCACCATTAACTTGATCAGGAGATTAGAAATGGCGAGATTTGGAATGCCAAATACTCAAGATAAAACATATAACAATAAATTTTCCAGGCACCCATTCTAAAGCAATCAACATGTATTAGACTAGGATGAAGTACATGAATATCTAGAATCTGTTGATTATGTAACAATATAAACTACTATATATAATATAGTAGGGTACCCCCCAAAACATACAAAAAATCACTTTCTGAATGCTTTTTTCAAACACAGATTCTTCAAAATAGCTTTCAAACTTAAGAAATATCAAAATTACTGAGGGCTTATTAAAATGTGTGTTCCTAGATCTCACTCCCAGTTTTCTGATTCAGTAGGTACAGTCATTCACACATACACAGGTTTTACCAGTGCCTTTAAGGGAATTCTTAAAGTTTTCCTGTGACTCAGCCAGGCATTGAATGAAGTTCTGCTATTCCACAGAGCTGGCACTGTTTGGGGTTCCTATATCTATGATCCTTCCATACACAGAAAAACAAGTGCTTACCTGAGAGCACACACTCTTTCTCTTCCTTTCTCACCATTAAATTGGAATTGAGCACCAATTAGTAGCACAGTAATTTTCAGTGAAGAGATACAGAACCTATGCTTTATAGCAAGGGTGGGAAAAAAACGGGCTTAATTTACAGAGAAATTAACAAAGAATCACCACCAAAATATACCGGGTATGTGTGTCTGTACGTGTGTATGCATGCCCGTGCTTGCATGCATGTATAGGCATGTGCATTAAACCTCATTATAGGAAAACGTATTTTCCCATTCATAGGATGTATGTACCTAGATTGAAAATCCAATTTTAAAGTTAGTACTCATAAAGGAAGTTGGCTTAGTATCTTATTAATCTACTTTGGAAATCTCAATTGAGCATTCAACTGTGACTTAGATGAAGAATAGAATGTACTCATGCTTATTTTCATTATAAGACCTTCAGGTTCTGAATTTTAAACTAGTCCTTTTTCCATCAGTTACTGTTTTCATGTATCTCTTCCTTAATCAGCTATATAATATTGCCAAGTTCCCATTCAGCTAAGTATGACTTTAAATCTGTCACAGATGTGTCAGAATGCAAAAAGGAAAAGAAAAAGCACTTACTATTTGACTTTTAAGACATATATTCTGTGGCTGAAGCAGAGTTTTCAAATATTTTGGAAGATGGTTTCTATACATTATTTCCTGAACAGATATATGTGGTATTTTATTTCCTGATGTTTATAAGCAGCTTTTTTGTTATACTTCCTCTAAGGCTATATTTAGTAGCTAAGTGATTGCTAGATTGGAGTTAGAATAGCATCACTGAAAAAGAAAAGAAAAAGGCAAAGGATTTTAACTTAATTCATATAAATTCCAACAGAAAAATCAATGTCCTCTTATCAACTCTTTCAGTTTATGCTGTTGGAGTTCTTCAAAGATCCTCCTCCCCCAGGAGGACACTCTTAAATTCCTGCTAAAAGCTAATAACTAGGAAGATACACTGGCATAAATATTCATAACAGACAGAGAAATATTCTCACTAAGTGATCATGATTTCAGAATTCAACTCTGCTTTAATTCTTCCAGTGAGCAATACTCAGGCCTTACTAAAAGGAGAAAAGGGATATACATTTGTGATCAGAAGGATTAGTACAGAATGATTATATAAAATTATATACATATTTTATTTTCAGTATGCCCAATAAATAATAAATATCATATATACATGAGATATTTTTTGATGTATAAATATATATTTGAGAAAATATGCAAAATTTTATAGGAAACAAATAGTCACAATAATCTAAACCACAATTGAATGTTAAATGATATTACACATATTTAGCTGTTCCACATTTAAAAGTAAGAATATATAAGAAGTAATTTTAAAATGACATTTTCAGAGTACTTTAAGTATATTTCACTTGCCATATATATAAGACCATTTAACTTTTTTTCTTATCTAATATTATTGTTGGCAAAAAATACTTTGTTGAATTACTTTATTTTTGTACAGCGAAGTTTTGATGTCTTGATGATATATTCTATTTTTAAGTTGTTATATGTTTCATTTACCTTGCTGTAAATACATTACATATGACAATAAAAGAACAACTGTTACTTCTCTTCTTCTCTAAAAAGGAAAAAAAAAAGAACTATTTTTCTCTTACTAATAAGCAAAGCATCCTATTTCCATGTCTGTAACTATGTTTCAGCACCATAAATTGAAAGCTGAACAATGTAACTAGGCATTTTGATATTGGATGTAATATGCAATCCTAAAACATTTTTATCTTCTTCTTTATTGGTATGTTGATATAAAAGTTTTACCAATTCATATTTCATAATCATTTAGTTATTTAGCATGCCATGTTTGTACATTTATCTTGTGAGTGTGTGTGTTTTCATGCATGTACACATCCCTGATCAATAGGGCTGCATTTCTTCTTATTTACATTTTTATAATTTTATAAAATTAATTATGCACATTGTTTTTACAATCAGCATTGATTTCCATACTACTTTTTAAAAAATATTTTGTTTTAGTTTTAATTGGACAAAATACCTTTGTTTTATTTTTATGTGGTCCTGAGGATCAAACCCAGCACCCTGCATGTGCTAAGTGAGCGCTCTACCACTGACCCATAATCCCAGCCCCTCCACACCACTGTTAGCAATACATTTTATATTATGAATGTCTATTTATTTTAATGAATGCAGCTTTTTACTTTATATATTTGGTCTTATTTTTGAAGCGCTTTAATGAGCAACAAAATGTCCTCATTATGCATCCAGAATTAGAATTTTTAGAATTTCAAACTAGACTATTGTTCAATGAGTATTCCTCCTAAATGTATGAATTTCTACTACTAAGGCCTGTTTACAAATTCTCATTTTCTCCTGTCTCCTCACAGTCTATGATGTTAACAGATAGCAGTAATTTTGCAAAAGAAAACAGTAAAGCAGATCAATATACTGTAATTACTTGGGGCTATGATTAGAATATACTTCATTTAAAAAATAAAAAGCAACTGTTAAATTATAATTATCAATGTGACCTCATTGAAATATAAACATATATGGTAACAAATTACAGAATCTAACCTTATGGACATCTAATAACTAGAATCATTTAGAATCATTATCTCAGAAGTACAAGAGGTTTATACTTCTATTTTGATTCTCTGTATTTCTTAAATTTGATAAATATGACATTTTTTTGGAAAAATTTTAAACACATCAATTATTTTAAGCATTTTCTTTTTTAGATCTTCAGTGACTTTGCCAGTACAATTATAATTTATATAACAGTGTATCATGCCATTTTAACTTACATTTGAATATTGATTAACACTGGCCTTACTTTGGGAATAAATTATCAGCTAATATATAAAAATAAACATGGGGGTGTGCTTTCAAAGTGTCTAGAGGCATCCAGAATTCATCTCCGCCTCCACAAAGGGGAACAGAATCAACTGACGACATCTTTATATTGAGGTGAGTGACTGTGGAAGAACACTAGAACTCAAAAGGAGGAAAAAATAAACCCTGTAAGATCCAGAGACCTAGGACCACAGCTTAGTAAGAAAAACAAAATACCCTGTCACCTGTCACCCTGGCTCCGCAACTAGTAGAGGGAGAGTCCCACTTTGCAGGGGTCAAGGTGAAGGAGTCTCAGCAAACTTTTATCAGTGTGGATACTGGCAATCCTGACTATTTGACAGCCTCACAATTTTTACAGGCTTGTAGCCTAAATAGAAAAGAAACCTGAAATCTTCATAGCATTGGAAAAGGAATTTACATCATCTCCTAGCAAACAACTGGGGTGCTGTAGCCAGAAGCCATCTCGAGAAGGGGCCCATTATCTTCTTTTATACTGTTCTAGGGCTCAGAAACCACTGCATGTCCTCATCCCTTGAGCCCCAGGCATTCCAAGGCACTGGCTTAGCTTGTAAAAGCTTCATGGTCCAAACTTGGCTCAGTACAGTGACTCTGATTCAAATCTGACAGCTCGACATGGTAGGGAATTGATGTTGTGACAGAAAGAGGAATGAAAGTCACCTTGAGCTTGACTAACTGCATTACTCAGTTTTATATCCCTGTGACCAAAATACATGACAAAAGCCAAGGGGGAAAAGTTCATTGTGTGCTCATGGTTTCAGAGACCTCAGTCTGTGGTTGGTCATCTTCATTGCTCTGGGTTCAAAGTTAAGTCAGAACATGGTGACAGGAGTCTGTGGTGGAGGAAAGCTTCTCAGCTCATGAAATCCAGGAGGAAGCAGCCAGGGCAAGAGACAGTGGGGATCCAGAAACAGGTCGAGTCTAAGGGCATGTCCCTAGTGAACTACTTTTTGCAGCCATGTCCCACCAGCTTATACTTATTACCTAATAGTTCATTCAAATTATTAACTCCAAATGAATTAATCCACTAGTGAGATTATAGCTCTCATAATATAATCATTTCACCTCTAGACATTCTTGCATTGCCTAACATATAAGCTTTTGTGGGAGACAATAAAGATCCAAACAGTAACATTCTACCCCTGACCCCCCAAAACTCACATCCATTCCACAATTTAAAATTCATTTAGTCATTCTTCAGGAGTCCCTATAGTTTTAAAATTTCTAGCATTTCTCAAACGTTTTACATCCAAAGTCTCCTTCAAGACTCAAGATGAACTCTTGGCTATGAGACACTGTAAAAATCGAAAGCAAGATATGTACATTCAGTATAAAGTGGTGCAGAGTAGGTAAACATTTCTTTCCAAAAGGGAGAATACAGGCATGGAAAAAATGAATAGAAATGAAATGAGACTGAAGTCCATCTTTTGTTGGTCTCTAGGTCCTGTAGTTCCACATTCAGATCTGTATCACAGAGTTGCTGTCCTCATCTCAAAGGAGTTGGGCAGCCTCCCACCTATGTCTTAACTAGCTCCAACCCACATGGCCTCTCTCTTTGCCTGGTTCTGCTCCCTGCCTGCAGTGTCCCTCAGCTGATGGTTCACATTCCTGCCATCTCTTGAATTGCAGGGTGTCCATTGCAGTTTAAATTTCACTCACAACTTCACACATCACTCTCTCATGGGGTGCCCATGGGGATTCTGATCCTGTTACACTCTGCATTCGTGAGCTTTCAGTCACTGTGGACAAAATATCTGGCAAGAACAATGTAGAGGAGAAGTTCATTTGGGGATCATGATTTCAGAGGTCTCAATTTGTGGTCATTCAATTCCAATGCTCTGGGTCCAAGATGATGCAGAAGATCATGGTTGAAGGTCATAGAGGAGGAAAATTTCTCAGTTTATGGCAGCCAGAAGGTGGGGCAGCCAGAGGAGAGAGGGAGAAAGAGAGAGAGATAAGTAGATAGAGAGACAGAGAACGAAGAGTCAAGGACAGGCATAATAAAAGTATAGACACCCAGTGACTATTTCCTCCAGCTATGCCCCACTTGCCTATAGTTACTGTCCACTAATTCATTCAAATTGTTAATCCATCAAATGAATTAATCCTCTTATGAGGTTATAGTTCTCATAATCCAAAAAAATTCACTCTGAATATCCCTTCATTGCCTAATACGTGAGCTTTTGGGGGGACATTAAGGATCCAAACCACAGCAATACCCAAAATACAAAGAGAGAAGTTCTAAATAAATAAAATCAGAGATGAAAGAGGAAACATTATACCCAATACCACAAAAACATATTAGGGATTCTTTTGGGAAAAAAAAAACTACATACCAACTTGTTGGAAAATTGAAAAAAAATGGACATATTTCTACACACACACATGATGTACCACAATTGAACAAAGAGGTCATAAAAATTTAGACTAATAATGGGTAATGAGATTGAATCAGTAATAAAGAGTCTCTCAAAAAATAAAAGCCCAAGTATGGATGGATTCACTGCTGAATTTTGCCAAACTTTTAAATAAGAACTAATACTAAAGATTCTCAAACTATTCCACAGAATTGAAAGGGGGGGAACTCTTCCAAAGTCATTCGATGAGGCCAGAATTACTGTTACCCAAACCTGACAAAGACATAACAAACGAAGAAAATTATAGACCAAGATTCTTGATGAACATGGACACAAAATACTAACAAATCTAATTCAACAGCACACCAAAAAATCATAAGCCATAATCAAGTTGTTTTCATTGAAGGGATGAAAAGATGGTTCAACATAAGCAATACAGAAATGTGATATATCACATAAACAGAATGAAAAATAAAAACCATATTATCATCTCAATAGATGCAGACAAACCTTTTGATAAAATTCAGCATCATTTCATGGTAAAATTTCTGTATAAATTAGATATAGAAGGTCACCACATGTCAATATAATAAAGACCACATGTGAAAATACTCATAACCAGCATCATACTGAATTGGAAAAAAAATAAAATCATTTCCTCCAAGATAAGGACTAAGATAAAAGTACCTACTCTCACCGCTCTTATTCAATATAATACTAGAAATTTTAATCAGAAAATTTAGTCACAAGAAATAAATACATAAAAATTGGAAAGGACATAGTCAAATTATCTCTGTTTGCAGATGATTGAATTCTTACATAGGAACATGTGAAAACTCCACAAAAAAGAGTTGGAACTGATAATGGAACTTAGTTTAAATGACAGGATACAAAATCAACCTTAAAAATGCAATAGCTTTTCTATACATCAATAATTAATTTACTAAAAAAGAAATCATGAGCATAATACCATTTATAATAACCACAAATAAAATAAAACAAGATAAAACTTCTAGGAATAAATCTGAGAAGACCTCTGCAATGAAAATAACAAAATACTGGTGAATGAAATCAAAAGCAAAAAATGAAAGACTTTCCATGTTGATGGATTTAGAATAATTAAAATTGTTAAAATGCTTATATTACACAATGCAATCTATAGATTTAATGCAGTTGTCATCAAAATACCAACAACATTCTTCACAGAACCAGAAAAAAAAATACCTTACAATTAATAAGAAAGCACAAAAGACACTGAATAGCCAAAGCAATCTTGAGCAAAAAGGCAAAATTGGAGGCATCAAAGTACCTGATTGTGAGACACACTAGAGAGCAATAGTGACCAAAAGCAGCATTGTAGTACTGGCATAAAAGGAGGCACAGAGCACAATGGAACAGAATAGAAACCCCAGAAATAAACGCATGCATCAGAACCAACGGATTCTTGACAAAAGATATAAAAAGGTACGTGGGGAAAGGACACCCTCTCCAACACATGTTGCTGGAATTAAACCACATGTAGGGGACTAGAACTTGACCCTGTCTCTCTGTACAAAAATGAACTAAAAATACATTGGAGACTTTAATGTAAGATCTGAAACTCAGAAACTACTAAAGGAAAACATAGGGGGAAGTCTTTTAAGATACTGGTACAGGCAATGATTTTCTGAATAGGATCACAAAACAAAGGTAACAAAAGCCCTGAGGATTATGTTAATCTAAAAGTTTCTGCAGAGCCTACAGTCAATGGGGAAAGAGACTTTTCACAGGATGATAGAAAACCTTTGTCAGCTAGTCTTCTGACAGATGGTTAATATCAAGCATCTATAAAAAATTCAAAAATCTTAACAACAAAAAAATAAGAAGTTGTATTAAAATGTGGAAATGATCTGAATACATTTTTCTCCTAAGAAGAAATGCAAAGGGCCAATCTATTGCTCAATATCATTAGCCATCAGGTAAATACAAATCAAAACTAGAGTATGATATCATTCTAGTTAGAATGGTTATTATCAAAAAATAAATAAATAAATAAAAATTAGCAAATGCTGATAAGAATATGGAGAAAAAGAAACTTTTATACACTTTTGGTGAGGATGTAAATTAGTACAGCCCATTTAGAAAACAGTATGGAGTTTCTTCAAAAAGTTAAAAATAGTACTACCATAAGACTTAGAAATCCCACTTGTAAGTATCTATCCAAAAAAAATCAAGTCAGTATAAAAAAGGGATAACTTCATGCTTTTGTTTGTTGTAGCACTATTTATAATAGCTGAAATATGGAATCAGCTTAGATGTCCATCACAGAGGAATGGATAAAGAAAATATGGTATATATGCACAATGGAGTATTATTCAGCTACAAAAAAAATCTTGTCATTTGTGGAAAAATGGATGGAACGATAAGACATCATGTTAAGCAAATTATGTGAGACACAGAAAGGCAAGTACTGTAAGTTCTAAGAGTCTACTTAGATACAAAGAGAGAACAACTATTTCCAGAAATATTGTCATTTTCATTGTCACTGTTTGGTAACTACTCCAATTTCATTGTTCATATAATATTTTCATATCTGAAAGTTGTTCAAAAGGGAGTTTAAACATTTCTACTATCAATATATGCAATATATGCACTAATTATTGGCAATGATTTTTACATTCATTTAAACATGCTTTTAGAATTTTTAAGGTTTCACTTTTCTTAGTTATTTAAAATGTGCAGTATACAGACCTACTGACTTGTATAATAATACACATTCACATGACATTTGAGAAAAAAAAACAAAAAGTTTACTAGGAAAAGAATGTTTCCTTGCCTTGACTAAAAGAAATAGCTTTTTTAGAGTAGAATGTGCAATAGTAGGAAGAATGGTGTTTGATAGTGAGAAAGAAGGTGGGGAAATAGTGATAGAGAACCTCATCTTATCAAAAAGAAGGGAGTTGGTCTTAAACTTGACATCAAGGGGTTTGATATGATGTGGAGAGGAAGCTAAAAACACTGATGTGACATTAGGTGATAAAACGTGGGAAAAGGAAATGCTCTTCCCAGAGTCCAGCAAATAATTTTTAAGTGGCTCATTAAATTGTGTTTCACCCATGAGAAGAATCTCTGTTACTGCCCAGACCTGTCTGATCTCTCCATTACCTATCCCTTGATAATTTTCCACATCACTAGATTTAAAAAACATATGCATATAACTGCATTTGACACTCTTAGAATTCTCCCAGCAAATACAGATTCCCATGAAAACGTAAATTAGAAGGAATGAAATGACATTGCTGAGCCAAATACTCATAAAAATGTATATTGTCTGGCTTTTGTTAGGCCCACCCAGATTATTGTTAAATCCTAGGAAGAAGGGGTACTGCTTATTTTCATTGATAGACAACATTGCAATTTGTGTGCACAACATCTTTCTCCTTGATTAAGAATCGTTAAATTCACTTGGAAAACTTGATCCTGAAGTTAACCATAGTTTACTTGGCTTCCTGATTGCTCTCAGTATGTATACTGCAAAGTGGCACAATTTCCTTTCATCTGGGTTAATTTATCTTCCTATAACACCAATATAAATTATTCTCTACTAAGAACTCAAAAGCAGTGTGCTAACGAGTTCAAATTTGCTTGCAGCTGCAATTAATTCAGAGAGAAATATTTATGGGATTTATGTTATAAATGAAGTTTCTGATAATCGTATTTTTTTTTTTTTACAAAAAGGGATTAGATACATTTAAGTTGATCTGAAAGTTTTCATTTTTTCTGAGTCTCTAAAGCTTATGACTAACTACAAATTAAATTTTGTTTTACAGATTGAATTATTTATTCCATTTGAATCCAAATTCTGCTTCTCTGCCCTGCTTTATCCCGTGTGGTATTAAAGTTGAATTCTGCTAGGATTTTTTTTTTCAGTGTTATTTAATCTAGTAGATTTAGTTAGGGCACTCATTTGAGAACATTTTTCTATTTATATTAATTAATCCAGTATGTTACAACATACTATGTGGCTGTCAATAATATATTTCTGAACACATTTCTTAATATTGTTGGAAATATTAAGCTCTACAATGCTTTTCCTGTGGAAAATGTTTTCTCCTGGGAAGTTTTAATTGATTTCAGAAATCTTCCAGAGATTAAAAATGTTGCAAACTAGAAACAAATTCTAGTCTGATCTGAAATAGTCTTGGTCACTTCATAACTTACATGTGGAAAGAAATGTTATTAGCTGTACTCAAAAAGTGAAATAGGATGGAAAACAATTTATATTAACATTATGTGTGAACTATGTTAGCTTTACTTGTTTTTTTTTTTTTTTTTTTTTTTTGTCCGGTTATTTAGTGCCAGCTTCTCTCTACTTTGCTTATACCAGAGTAATTCAATAGCATTGTCATTTGACTTATCTTAGGAACTGATAAATGCAGTGTCAAGCCTACTCATAGAAAGTCTAAAGCATGTTTTTCAGTATTTTTAAACTTAGAACTATTCTATAAATACATTTTCTACTTTTCTCCCCACTGGAATATAAGTTCTATGGAGTATGTGGTAGGAATGTTAATTATTTTAATTTATTATTCTATCCTCAAAACTTAGAGTTTGACATATTCTAGGTGCTCAATGAATCATGGTTGAAAAATTTGTCATGTGAATGATAATTAAAATGAGACTGTTTCTGTTTCTTACTCTGTTCTAGATACTTATTTAGGGCAGTGTTTGCATTTGTATTCAGTCCAATGAAGCACAGTGACTTATTTATAAAAATCTTGCCTTAATAGTTGCATGATTATTTGTTTCTAAAATCTGGATCATGGGGCTGAGGATGTGGCTCAAGCGGTAGCGCGCTCGCCTGTCATGCGTGCGGCCCGGGTTCGATCCTCAGCACCACATACCAACAGAAGATGTTGTGTCTGCCGAGAACTAAAAAATAAATATTAAAAATTCTCTCTCTCTCTCTCTCTCTCTCTCTCTCTCTCTCTCTCTCTCTCTCTCTCTCCTCTCTCACTCTCTCAAAAAAAAATAAAATAAAATCTGGATCATCCTCTAAACAGTACAACATTCGGTATCATTCTGATACTGTTTTGTGGTTGTGAGCAGGATAAAGAAAAAGTTCAGAGCATCAAATTTTGTAGTGTCCTTAGAAATATTATTTATAGTGAAATATTTCAAGTAAACATATGCTGTTTTCCTATCAGAACTGCATCTCAAACTGTTTTTTCTTTTACATGAACTCCATTCATAGACTCTATGGAAGAGTGAAACCCATAAAGTGCTATATTAAAAGACTCAGTTGGGAAAACCATGATCCAATAGAATTTTTGCCAGGGATAAGAAGTGCTTCTCATGTGTGTATGATGGCTAAAATATGTGGATTTCACCAGTGTCCAGTGCTTGGACTTTACTTCCTGTATGCCTACTATAAGGGTTGTATAGTAATTACTTAGGCTCAGATTAAAATAAAAAGCAGAGCTCTTGCCAAAGGAAAGGAAAAATAACCATAAGTCTGCCTCCCCAATTCATGGCAGGGGACAATTTTCAAGGGACCAACACCTCCCCTAAAGTTGTACTTAGGACCAGGGTTGGAAGTGTGTGAAAATACCCCAGTAAATTGCCTACTGTATTTATTGTGATGCATGGAATAGCTGGGCTAAGGAAAGAACTCACTTGACTCTTTCCAGACCCACTCTCAGGTTCCCCATAGGGAACAGAAGGCATAGATATCTCCCTGTCCAAGGTGACTTTTGGATACTTCCAAAAGGAGTATGGCAGCAATGGTAGGGTGAAGAGGAAAGGTCAGCTAAGATCAGGCACTTCAGGAGGTGGAAGACAGGCAACCATGAATGTGTGCCAGGGAGTGGCAATCGGTGGGCCTCCAGGTGGACTGAAGCTCTAAGCCCTCAATGCAGGCTGCACTTTCTCATGAGCTTGACTTAGAAAATATGAACTATATAAAGTCATTTAAAAATTATGTGCTCAGATATAAACTTCAGACCACCAGCTCTGGTTACATGTCCATGAAACTGCACCTACCACCCTTAAGGATCAAATTTTTTATATTTCATTTCTTTTTTCGGAGGGAGGTGTCCTAGGGTGTCCTTTAACCTTTCAAAATAAGAAAAGCTATCCTGGTTAGCTTATATGCAACATCAGTGCACACCATATCAACTGTGACTCGGACCTTCGCTATTCTTTAGTCATACATACATTACCTTCACCTGTATTCAGTTATCCAAGTAAGGACAATATGGAAACAGATGTTCATACTTGAGACAGTGCAAATTTTCCTTAAACAAATGAAAATGCGTTTGTTGTTTTCCCAAAGAAGAAGCCTAAGTACTATCATAACCTACATTCAAATCTGAAATGTGTTTAATCTTTTGTTACTGTCAAAAACCTACCTACTAATATAATGTTAAAAGTAAGGAATATAGTATAATGTTAGCCACTCTAAAATATCTCTCTTTGTGCCTATGGTGTATTGGTAATCCTATATTCTTTGGTAATCAGAATGAATTATTTCAGATATAAGGATGAGGATACAGAAAGGCTCATACCAAACCTTGGATAATTTCAATGTCTTCTCCTTCTCTAGATACCAAAGAATTTTTGTATACTCTAAATTAGTTAAGGAAAAAAACAAAACAAAACAAATTGTTATTCCTGTATATTCTTTATGTTACTCCCAAATTCAATAAGATTATTGAAGATAATTTCAGGCTTCTAATTCATCTTACTGCTATAATAAACAACAGAAATCAGTGAAACTGGAATAGGTGAAAGGCAGAAAATAAATGAAAAAAAGACAGATTTTAAAAAGCCAATGAAATTGACCTTCCTGAAGCAAAACTAATGAAGAAAAAAAAAAGAGAAAGATTCACATTACCAATATAAAAAATGAAGCAAAGGTCATCATTAGAAAATACACAGACATTAAAGGATAACCAGGGAGAAATGAAAATCTTTACACATAAAACTTCAGTGACTTAGATAAAATGTACCACTTGCTTAAAAAACACAAACTACGAATTTCACCCATCACAAAAGAGATCATTTGATCAGCCTTAATAACATTTAAAAAAATAGAATTCATCTTTAAAAACCACAATAATATTACTTAATTTCTCATCATGTTTATGGAAACCCTCTATACTTCATATATTGATTCAGAGCTGGGTCTATCCCAAGATTGTATGTTTTTTGTTGTTGTTAGAATTCTAATTTTTATTTTTTTGTATGAGGGGTTGCAAAAAACTTATCATTGTTGTTATTATTTTGGTTGTTGTTGTCGTCATTATTATTTTATTTGGGTACCAGGGACTGAACCCTGAGGCATGTTACCACTAAGCCACATCCCAGCCCAATTTTCTTTTTTTAATTTGATAAATGTTTCACTAAGTTGTTTAGGGTCTCACTAAAGGGCTGAGCCTGGCCTAGTACTTGACATTGTCCTGCCTCAGTTCTCAGCTGCTGGGATTTGAGCACCACTACAATAAGCATAAAACTAGTTTTGAATGCTAGATTTCTTTGTGAATATATAAATTAATTTTGTTGATTAAAGAACTTTGAAGACTGCAAATAAACTTTTAAAACAATATGTGTACTTCCAGGTTGAAGTTTTAGGACATCCTTAAGGAATCCAAATGAAAATCAACAATAGAAAAATTTTGAATTAATGACATTTAAAGTTTCTGAAGTATTTATGCTGTATATAACACATCTCCTACATGGTTGCTTTAGGTTAAGATGTGTCAATTATTCTTTTCAGATGAAATAATTCATTTCAAATATTAAAATAGATATTTTCTTCAGAAAATCAAATCTACCTGACTACTTAGAGAATATGTAACTTATAATTAATTACCTTTTCAGAATAACTTGAGATACATGCTTATTTTAACGAAGAAGAAATACTTCTGAATGCGGAAATAAGCAATGAGGCAGCAAAATATAACTCACTTAGAATACTGTGATCATTTAAAGCAATTCATACATCTATAAAAACAAACAAATAAGTAAATAACAGCTGTTGGTTAAAATAAGGAACACCTGTGCCATCTCTTCAAGGGAAAAATCTTAGAGGAAACATAAACAGATGTGTCATAGCACAAATTATAGATTTTGACCTGAGAACCAGTCTTATTTATTTTCTGTTGCTGTGACCAAAAATCACAGACAGGAATTTATAAAGAAAAAAATGTGTACATAGTTTATGTTTCTAGAAGACAAAAGATGTTGTTCTGATATCTGCTTGGCATCCGATGAGGGCTTTCCTGCTAAGGCCTTATAAGGTAGAGTGCATCACATGTACAAAGCTAGAATGCTGGTTAGGGGGGCTCTTCCTGTCCTTAAAAAGCCATTATGCAGTCATGGCTGCTCCATCTTTATGAGCTCATTTATTCCTATGTACCTCAAAAAGTCCCCACCTCTAATACCATTACCATAGGACTTTAGGGATTAAGTTTTCAATACATGAAATTTGGGGGACACATGCAAATTACAGCCAAACCCATTCCTACAGATGTCAATGCTATAGCTTTGGAGAACTTGCTCATTAACTCTAAGCTATAATGTCTTTAGCTGTACTTATTTCTTTTTTTTTTCATTTTTCTTTTTTAAAAATTTTTTCCATATATATATATATATATATATATATATATATATATATTATTGTTGGTTGTTCAAAAAATTACATAGTTCTTGATATATCATATTTCACACTTTGATTCAAGTGGGTTATGAACTCCCATTTTTACCCCGTATACAGATTGCAGTATCACATCAGTTACACTTCCATTGATTTACATATTGCCATACTAGTGTCTGTTGTATTCTGCTGCCTTTCCTATCCTCTACTATTCCCCCTCTCCTCCCCTCCCCTCCCCTCTTCTCTCTCTACCCCCTCTACTGTAATTCATTTTTCCCCCTTGTATTATTTTTCCCTTTCCCCTCACTTCCTCTTGTATGTAAGGGTTATACAAAATTTCATTTTTCTTTTACTTTATTTTCACCTCACTTTCAGGTTTTTTTTATTAGCTACACATGACCGTACAATGATCTTGACAATTTATACATTTGAATCAAATGGGGTATAATTTCTTATTTTTCTGATTGTACTTATTTCTTAATAAGTACCTCGCTGACTTATTAGGAGCTAAAATAAATTAATGCATTTACAGCAATTAGCAGTCAGTCTCTGGTGATGGGTAGATTCTCAGTAATAGAACAGTAACCAAGAAAAGGTAGCCTTAAGTTGTAAGTGTTAGGAGGATACAGCCTGCCACTGTTTTCAGAGAAATCTGTCTGCCTTCCTTCTCAATTGGCTGTCTGTCATAGAGGCTAACCATTTTATTTTTAAGTCATCACTAGAAACATTTGTGTTGCTAGCTATGAAACAGGATTCCTGTTGGAACATATTTCAGGTTTATAAAAAAAAGAGGCATATGCTAACAGAAAGGTAGAAACTCTTCATTGAAGCTAGCCTTAAAGCCCTAAAGGCATACTCTCCATGCCTTGTGATGAGGCCACATAGAATCAACTATAGTTACATATGTGCTGCAGTCACTCTCATTCATTACACATGAGACATTGTCAGCTTTTACCACCTGCTACACTCTTTACGATAGAGATGGTTAAGGGGGATCACTTGGAAAGTACAAAAAAATTGTGTTCTTTTTATAAGTGTTCTCTATGAATAAAACCCTTAATATTCTGGAATTCCTTTCCTCCTTCCAATTAGTGCCAACTTCAGTCAGAACCACCTACACCCAGTATCATTAGCCTGCTATGCATAACATGTTGCTATTGGCCATCAAAAAGATCAAGCCTATGAACAAATGATTCCAGGGCTTACCTTCAGAGCCAGTTATTGAAACTTGGATGTAAACCAAACCCCAAATATGCCAACTATGGATTCTGCCTTCTTTACAAGAATGTATCATCTTGATCTAATAATGTTCCAAAGGGATTCTGGGGTGAAACTCAGAGGCAGGAAAATATTTTTCTCCCAAAATAAACAAATATATTTGACACTAGAGAGAAATGTTGTAAATCTAATCCTTTCTCACGGAAGAAGTACAAGTGGAGATAATAGGAATTACTATTCATCTTGACTGTGCCACTTAACCAGAGAGTGACACAGTGACTTATATTAGCCTGTGCTTTCCCAAACTAATTTAAGTGTTATTATAAAAGGAAGGATATTATTATAAAAGAAAATAAAATGCCACTGTCATTGTGCAGTGATTTATCAGTTCTCATTGTAACCCAACTTTTCTGGACTCTACATAATTTGAGATTGAAAATATTAATATCTATACAAATAAACTAAAGAAAGCAAAGACTATTCTTACTTCTAAAGCTCTTTTAACTTTTTTTCCATTTGAGATGTGTACCTAAATCTCAGAAAATATGTGATAGTATAAGCTGACATGTTATTTCTGTGTATAAATGGAAATAAGGAGTTAAGACTTGGAGGTTAGTTAGAAGCAAAACTATTTGTGAGGACTAAAATAAAACTGTTTTGCTAGAAGAAGAAAAAAGAAAACAAGACTAAAACAGGACCTGGCAATAAACAATGCTAGTTGGAAGTCACCAATTGAGTTTAAGGATTTGGAAAGAAATTTAAGCAATGGCAGCTAAAACTGGAAACTCAACTAAAATATTTCACTAACATACCCGAAACTCATAAATGTCAAAATAATTTATTTATATCTAGTTATATGCAAAATAAAATTAAACCTATTTTAGTAAAGTTTTAAGGATTATATGTCTAAGATTGTAGTATTAATATTGTTTCGATTAATAAAATCAGTAAATGGAAATATGTCTCAAAGGAATTCCATAATTGTTTTCAGCAAGATTTTCATATGTGTTACTTTGTAGTCGAAAGATTTTGATGTGAAAAAATCATCATTAAAAATGTTTCAAAATGCTTCAGAATGGCTTTCTTCTTGAATTGTTCTGATAAGCAAATTATAGTCCAAAGTGAATGGAAAGAAAGTTCCTGATTTCCATCTTGCAAGAATCTTTTCAGTGACAAATACAATTTTCTCCTACCTCACTGAAGAGCATTTATTTATGGTTGTATATCTTTGGTGTCCACTTAGAAAGTGTTTCAAAAACTCTGCATCTGGGGTCTAAAAAATTTACCCCCTTAGGATGAGGCAGACACAGGTTTAAGGAATACTGTGTGTTGTTTTGATTCTTCATGATTTATTTTATTGCATATATTCTTGAGTATGTGAGGGTTTGGGGTTGTTTCCCCAATTATTTTTGTAAGTCCTAGATAGCCTTGATTCTGCTGAATACCCCCAGGACCTGCCAAGTGTTGTCAGGTGTGTGCCAAATCTTGGCTGCATAAAGTAAAACAAAGCTTTCTTCAGAAACAGAGATTAATGGAGAACTCTGAACTATCTCTCGGGTGAAACACAAGTACTTTAAATACTACCAACAGTTATGAGTCACTGATCTTGAGTGATAGTTGAAGTCTGAAAACACTGAGGTCTCAACATGTCCAAATTAGTAATTGCACGATGAGCCATCATCCTCGATCTCTTTCTGTTAGTGCTGAACTCTTCTGTGTTCATTTGAAAGAGATAATCATGAACTATGAAATTAAAAACTGAAGTATCCCAAGTATTTTATTATTTTATGAATTTGTGCCTCGAAAAGTGCTGTGTAAATATAAGTGGCAAGTGAACAAAGGAACATTGTATCTTAGCTCTGTTGTTACAGACATTGGAATGTGAGCAGTCCTTTCAAAGGTTTTCAATCACTCTGGTTATTGACCTGAATCTGGCACATTCATTTTTTTTATCATCTGTTTTCTTTGATGGTGATGATGGTATTATTTTAGGAGCCCTAACTTGGAACCTGAAATGAAAAAGATGTGAACTGTTATGATTAATAATGAATAAATTTTTGATTGGTGGAATCAGTTTTGGAAATAGCTACAAAGTGACCTTTAAAAAAAAACTGGTATCTCTTTGCTTTTAGAATTGGGTGCAAAGTATTACATGTTAAAATGTCTTTTAATTTCAGATCTAAATAATTAAAGGAGAAATGGTTTTGTTCACAGATGGACATTTATGAGACAAGCGTGGTTACCCTGGTGTGTTGGGAGTTTCCAGATCAGTATCTCCAAAGGAAGTAGAGAAGTGATAAAGATGAACACTTCCAGGAGAACTGACTCAACACTCCACAGTGCATCAGGACTCCCTTTGTCTGCTTCAAAACACCACCCAGTCATCATTCAAATATTTACTAAATTTAGAATATGGCTTATTGGATTCCTTTGAAAATTTTCTAGTTTTCTAAGTTATTTTAGGAAATGGCAATTGATAGTGAAATATGATCATTGTTCTAAAAACAAAAGTTTGCAAATTTGCTCTTTTTACACAAAGGTTTAATTCTTCCAAGATTTAAAATCACTTTTTAAAAAAATATTTAGTAAACATATGGGAAAAAAAAGTTAACTGCTTTCAAGATAGATGTTAACCATAAAGGAGGTGAAAAAAAAAAAACCTGTTTATTTAAGTGGTTTTAGAACCTGCCTTCCCATAATTTTCCCCTTAGAGATAAGGTACAAAACCTAGAAACAAGAATTTCATTATAATGCATGAAAATGGGACTACATAAATCCACGGTTTTCCTGTTTTAACACACTTCAAGAAGCAAAATTAAAATCTAGGGAAGAATCGTAGAAGGAATTCCAAATAGAGTTAGAACTGTAATCACACAGCAATCACACACACACACACACACACACACACACACACACACACTATATTCCAAGCCAGTGGGTAGAGTAAGAATGAATGTAGAATAGCATCGATCTAAACAATAACATCTGAGTTCCATTTGACACTTACTATTCACTAGAACCATATATGTATATATATATGTATATATATATATATATTTTTTTCTGAGCCATGGTTTATACAGATGTAAAGTGAGATGTAGGATTAGCATGACTATGTACTTTCCCTGGCTATGGAAATTGATCCCTCTAGTAATGCCCATGGATACATGTCCAGCATGCCACTGTGGAATGATTAGGCTCCATAGATAAGAGTATAGAATGAACTCTATCTGGAATTTGGGGGAGAAATTTTTTTTTCACAACTGCATACAAATTTAAGAATAGTAATGTGCTATAAAACATTAAGAAAGAACTATTTAATGTTTACTCATCAATTTAAGGAATAAATCTATTAATTTATAGAACTTCAATAATTTCAATGAACTTATTATATTGCTCTTTTAGCTTTGTTCCATGATTAAAGGCTACACACACTATCAGAGCCTAGAAATTGTAACATCAGTGAACTTGACTGGTGGGTGCATCAGTTGAGGTTGAAAATAAAGAATCAAGTAATATTCTCTATAGGTCCATAGGTAAACAATTGTATAGAAGTTTTAGAATGACTTAGATACATTGAAATTTCATTTGTTTTTCCATGAAGCGTAATGACTTCCTTTCAATTTCTCATGTCACATTAAAATCCTTCATTTAAAAAAAAAAAACAAAAAACATTAGCTTATGCTTCCATCCCTACAACCTGAGGAGAGTCAACAAGATTGCCTCTTTAACATCAGGTATAGAGAATTTAATTTAAGGAATAAATCTATTCAAACTATTTATTTAAACAAGACTGCTTGCTCATGTTTCCATGGACTAGAGCTGCCATAACTAAATATCACAGACTGGATGGCTCAAAGAGCATTAATTTTCTCGCATTCTGGAGGTGGGAAGTCCAAAGATCAAGGACTTCTTGGTGTGGGCACTCTTCCTGACTCTGCTTTCTGGTGTCTCCTCTAAGACCTCTAATCTTATTAGGTCAGATCTCTGACCTTATGACCTCTTTTAGCTTTAATTACTTCCTACTTCAAATACAGTGACATTTGGGTCAGGCTTTCAGTATATGGATTTTAGTGGGCACACAATTCAGTTCCTAGTATTTCACCTCTAGCTCCCCACAATTCATGATCGTATCAACATGAAATAATTTATTCCTGTCCAATGGACCCCAAAGTCAATTTGTTCTAATGTTCAAGTTTAACGTCTTCAGGCACACACAACTTCTTTGGATTGATTTCCCACCTTCCAGGCACACCTGCATGGCAGAATCAACCCCAGCACTCCGGGGTGGCCTTGCCCCTTCACACCTCCCAGCTTGTCTTCTAAGGTCCCACATTCTGAAATTGAAATCGCCCCTTGTGCTGAGGTGGGAGTGACTGCACAGAGGATCCCCGACTGCTTGAAACTTTATTCTTCTCTTTTCTTGAACAGCTAGCTTTCAGAGCTGAACAATTTTGTATTCCCATTCCTTACAGTGAAAGAAGTTCAACAGCCTTGCTTTATTCCACCCTGCGTTCTCTACCCCTTCAATACAAACTAGCATGTCACTGCTGGTATAAACCATCGCTAATCCTGTCTCTAGTCCTGAGGTGGTTTGACTGATCAGATCCATGTGGTAAAACCCTGATCTCAAGATCATTTATTTATTCATTGGTGCACTACAATCATACATAACAGTGGACTGCATTGTTCCATATTTACACAAGCATATAATGTAAGTTGATCACTTTTTTTTCATCAATTCCTCCCCTTTTCCTTTTTTCCTCCCTCCTTCTGTTTCTCTTCCTCTGGTTTTACTGGCTTTACTGATTTTCATTTTACTTTTATGATACCCCCCCCCCTTTTTTTCTTTTTTTAAGTTTGCATATATGAAAGAAAATCTATGACCTTTGATTTTTGGAATCTGAATTATGTAGCTTAATATAATGGTATCAAGTTTCTAGAAATGACATAATCTGTTCTCCTTATGACTGAGTAAAACTCCATGTTGTATATATCCACATTTTCTTTATCTACTCATATGTTGATAGAAACCTAGACAGCTTCCATAACTTGGCTTTAATAAATTCCACTACAATAAACATGGGTATACATGTATGGCTATAATGTACTGATTTTAATTATTTTTCTTAATACCAAGAAGTATAATAGCTGGGTCACATGGTGGTTCCATTCCTAATCTTTTGAGTACTCTCCATATTAGTTTTCATAGTAGTTATACTAATTTATAATCCCATCACAGTTTGTAAATGATCCTTTTTCCCTACATTCTTGCCAGCATTTATTATCATTTGTGTTCTTGATGACAGTTCTTCTAAGTGAAATGAGGTGAAATTTCAGTGTAGTTTTTAAATTTTTTTTGCATTTCCTTGTTTGCTAAAGATATTGAATATATATTTTCAAATATAATTTATATTTCTTATTTTTAATTTATTTGTCCACTTGTTGATTGGATTGTGTTTTTGTGGGAAGACTTGTGAGTTCTTTATATATTCTGAATATTAATCCTCTGTTGAAAGAATTGGCCTAGATTTTCTTCCTTCCTGTAGGCTCTCTCTTTATGTTTTTGTTTCTTTTCTTTTCAGTTTGATTCCATACTATTAAAAAAAAATTCTTGGTATTATTTCCTGAGCTTCAGGGGTCCTATTAAGGAAGATCTTGCCTGTGGCTCTATGTTGGAGGGCTTCCCCAGTGTTTTCTTCCAGAAGTTGCTGCATCTCCTTGAATTCCCTGGGCCTTTGATCTATTTTAATTTGACTTTCGTGGAGAGTGAGAGACAGGGATCTAGTTTTATTCGTCTACTATGGATTTTCAGCGTTCACAGCACCATGTGTTAAAAAGGCCTCTTTTGATGCCTTTGTCAAAGATTGCATAACTGTGTGTGTGTGTGTGTGTGTGTGTGTGTGTGTGTGTCCTTGTGTGTTCAAACACACATTTGGAGTTCTTTTCAGAATCAGCTCAGACTTTCATACTAAGATACTGTAAACTTGGGGGTTTAACTAGCATAAAATTATTTTCTCACATTTGTCACAAAATCAAGATGCCAGTAGATTCAGCTTCTGATGAGGACTCTCTTCCTAGTTTGCAGTTGCTGCCATCTCAGAGACAAAGAGAGGAGAACACTTTAGTGTCTTCTCATTTCTTTAATTATAAAGACACTAATTTTATCAGATCAGGCTCCACACTTATGTCCTCTTCTAATCTTAATTAATTCTTACTCCAGATTTAGTCACATTGGGAGTTAGGGCTTCAACTTACACGTTTTTAGGAGGCACAGTTGATTTCATAGCATCATGCTCTCTTATTTGGACATCTCATTTTACCTTTTGAGCTTTGGTGTGATATGTAAGGCTCTTGTGATCATGGTCGACCACTTGCAGCAATGAGTTATTCAATCTCACAGGAGACACTAAACTGTGATATCTCAGGACCATTTGCCTGGGCAAGATGTGACTCCCATCCACCAAGGCAGTGCTTTAACTGTTCTACAGGTTCACTTTGAATAAGGTTCATGTTGAGTGGACTGGTGGCCCATTCCCATGGGCCTTCCACACGGATGTTCCAGAGAAGGTTAAGGCAAGGAGTGAGGTTCACAGAGAGATGCCATCAGGTTGTGCCTGTGCAAAGCTGGTTGGAACCTTTTAGAACTCATCAGCCCACTAGAGGCTGATGTTAGAATTGAATGTAAGAGGCTGAATTGGTGACAATAGTATGTGTAGTTCTGGGTATTACAGATTTAAATGGCACAAATCATTTACTTCCTTTCCTTAACAGAAAGGGATTTGTGTCCCTTCTTGAATCTGGAAAACTTTCTCATGGAATATTAGAGAAGGAATACTGTGCCAGTTTTCAGATCCAGGCTTTAAGAGACTGTCAGCTTCTAGTAGGTTCTGAATGTCCTTTGAAACATGGCTAGTTTTGGAAACTAGATATCACGGATTGAGAAGTTTAAGTGATGTGAAGAAACCTCCTGTGGACAGTTTGGTCAGGGGTTTCAGCTAAACCCACAGCCAAATCTCACATCAACCACATGCCCAGTCACTGTGCCATCTTAGACCCTGATCCCAACTCCAGTTATTATCTGATAAAGAAGAGAATCCAAGGGAGAACGGCCCTCTGAGTCCACTGAACCCCTGGGACTGTGAGAGAGAAAGATAGATCAGTGTCACCAGTTATGGGATTAAAGCACCAAATTGTCATGATTAGGTAACTTTATTTAATATTCAGTATGTGAAAAAGAAATATCACTATATTATTTTAAATATCAGTATATTTCTTCTTTTTTGATGTTTTGTATATTTATTTATGTTTTGATCCACATACATGTTGTGAAATTGTTACCATGATTAAATTAATTAACATGCTTATAAACTTACATAGCTGTCTGAGATCTGGATGATAGAGATTTTGCCTAGTTTTTAAATTCATTGTTGGTATCTCCATTGCTTCTTACCACATGTATGGTGAATCTAGTTCCAAAGGTAAAACTTCAAGGAAGTATATTCTTGTTTTTAATAATAGCATAGAAGACCAGACCAGAAAGCCAGGGGACCACGAAAAAAATATAAACTATGACTATTCAATTTTTGTTTGTAACAAATTGAACTTTTTTCCCTTAAATTTTCCAAAGATTTGAACTATTTCATTTATAATTTACCAGCATTAATCAGCAATTGATAATTTTTTTTCTTGAGAATTACAGACTGTTCAGGCAAGCTATTAGAATTGTGAAATTTTCTCTGCCCCTGAAGAAGTCAAAGGACACCCTTGTTGCAAACCAGCTTTATTCAAGCTAGTCACAGCTTGACCACTGTTTCGTTAGTGACTTTAACAAGAAGATGAATTACACGAATGTTTTTATTTTCTGTTATGCAACCCAGTATTATTGCTTTCAACTACATCTAAATAATGTGAGTAAGGATGGAGGATATGGTCTGAAAAATGACCCAGGACATTAAGAGGAAATTAAAATCACCAATTAGTATTGCTTTCCTAACTGAGTAATAAAATATTTTTGAGTTTTTATTATGTTTTTGAAAAAGCTTCTGACTGCTGCAGTTTTGTACATCAAAGAATTCCTCTGTTTGGTTAAATGTTTGCATTTTGTTATGGTATTACCACATTTTTACTTAAATTTTAGGTTGGCACCTAATGGGGATTATATCATTTACGTATAATATTACTTTTAATGATATAATCTATAGATTGAAATAAGCATCATCTTTATACCCAAGTGATTCATAAAATTATGTCTATTTTAGCTTCTATTAAAATAAAAAGGGTTACATTGTGAGAAATGCATTATCATGGCATTAATTGTGGTTCATGGAAGTTAGTACCGCTAATTTCCTATTACAGTTAACCTTTTCTGACATTCACATTCAAGGTCATTTTTCTATTCAGAATTTCACTACCAAATCCACTTTAATCACACATGTACAGACACACACACACACACACACACACACACACACAAACATGCTTGAGGCACTGGCCAAACAAAACACACACTCTCTAAGCTGCCTGAGTTCCTGGTCATATAAACATTGACTAACCAAAGGAGTTTTACTGCTCTAAAGCCGGAGGTCCATTCCTGACCACCTACCTCTCTCTCCAAAACTTGTAAGGGCTCCAGAAATTAACTCCTCGGAGCATTAATGTCTCCTGCAGCAAATCTCTGTTAGAGAACAGACATCTGTTTTTGGAGAAAACTAAACTTCAAACTAGAGCCTAATACTAAACAATAAAATCAACATTACAAAATAATTATGTGATAATGTTACTGCATTATGCAGCCCATACTGTCCAATAATGTTATAGTTAGAATGAAAGTCTCATGTTTCAAGGAATACTTCGATGCCTCATATTCACCACTGAGAAAAAAAAATATATAAAAAGAAAAAGGATGATCACAGTTATTAAGAAAAGAAAGTAAGTATGTTTGGATCTCAGCATAACTGAAAATCGTGATCATAGTGAAAAACAGCCTTTTAGCAAAGGTTAAAAATATATGTGTTTGAGAAAAATATTGTTGTTCATTATAATACCTGGGTACATCATGTTATAATTAAGATTGTGTCACTCTTTCCATTATAAATCACTATTTTAAAGACCCATAAAACAGCTGTAAAAATGAGCTCCAGGCTCAATTTGGCATGTAAAATATTAACCCAAGAGAAGTTATTTTTTATTTTTATTTTATTTATTTATTTTTTTAATAAAACTTTATTTTATACCCCCCTTTAAAATGAGGCAAATTTTAAAATAGATTTTTTTCAGGTGCCTTTTTGGCACTTTATAAATCAAAACTGGTCTTGCTTGTTAAAAACCAAATCTTCCAAGTACTTGGTGAATTGGGAGAGGTAATCACTTTGAGTGTTTCAAATGCCTCCTTTAAAAGTGCCTTAAATATTTTAAACATTACGTGGGATCACTAAATATCTGAAGAGTTTTATAAGCCTCCTACTAGAAGACCATTTGCTTCTTTCCTTTCCAGGTGGTATTAAAGACTTTGGTGAAGCCAAAGTACAGTGTAAAGTACTTTGCTATTAGAAGTATGATTCATCATTTCAGAAATTCAAATTCATGACAGCTCCATCTGGCAAGCCAAGTAAGCTATTTGTAGAGTCTTGTCCACCTGTGCCTACCAGATATGCACAGAGCTCATTTGGCTAAATGGACCCTAAAAATGTCAACCAAATGAACCTGGTTATCTCATTATTTGAAGAGAAGACTTTACAATATTCCAACCATTGCAAAGAGAATAGTTTGTCACCAATGAGCATATCCTAAATGTAAACAAGTGCCCATTTGGTCCAGTAAGATTAAACTACAGAAGCAAATGAAACGCTAACACATAAAAATCACACTTCAAACAGAGCTGAAGTCTAAGAGATTATATGTGTCCAGATATTCTCAATGATACAGGGATTTATTTCATTTCAAGTAAAATTGACTAATTTGATTCTCAAGGCAAGAAAACTAATTTGTCAGTGGCTTTTATCTACTGGGATATCTTTCTTTCAAACCTAAGAGAATGTGCCAAGTTGGGTAGTTTTATACAACATAATCATCTTCATTGAAATATAAACTTGATGATGCATTATGTGCATTGAACTCTTGCATTATTTGTGGTCATTAACAAAATTCCTTTTTAAAATATTTTTATTTGTTTTAATTAGTTGTACATGACAGTAGAATAAACCTTTTTTTTTATTTTTATTTTTTGTAGTTGTACATGGACAGAATAACTTTATTTATTTATTTACTTACTTACTCACTTATTTTTATGTGGGGCTGAGGATCAAACCCAGGGCCTTGCAGGTACAAGGCGAGTGCTCTACCACTGAGCCATAACCCCAGCCCTAGTAGAATAAACTTTGATACATCATATATAATGCAAGTTGTACATGATGTAGATCACACCAGTTGTATACTTATATTCCTTTTTAAAAGTGAGCCACATTTTCAGGTCCAGGAATTGATTTATCCCATTTATTGTGTTCTTTCTAAGTTCAAAATGCTAAGCTAAATGTTTCACTTATATCTCATGATTCTGCCAGTAACCCTATGTGTTAGTATTTATTGGCCCTACATACAACATTAATGTACACCGCTACACAGCTATATTATTCCAGCCCTTTAGGAATGATCAAATCGCAAATGTTACCTTCTGAAAGCATTGATTAGGAAAAGTGCATGTGTTTTAAAACATGGCAACACATCAGAAACTATCCTCCTGTCTGGAAGGGTGGGGGGTCTATGTCCTCTACTCTTACATTCAGCTGGGCTGTTTGACAACTCTTATCACTAAAGTACAGCAGAGATGACACTACATGGTTTCCAAGACTTGGTGATTAAAGGCCATTTAGCTTCCATTTTATTCACTGAAACACGGGTGGTGTCATTATGTCAGAAACTCAAATAGCTGGAGACTGCCAAGGCAGAAGGGACCCCACGTAGGAAAATCACACATAGATGTTGTGTCCAAAGGTTTCAGCTGAGCTCAGTCTTCAAAGTGTCTTATCCTAGGCAGGTAACAGGTAAGTGAAAAAGCTCCTGATCATTCTAGCCTCTAACTGTGTTTCCTATTCAGGCATCGATGTTCTTCACAAGGACCCCAATCTTATGAAGCAGAGAATGTCATTCTTGGCTTGCATTGTCTGGAGTTCCTGATAGACACAGTCTGTAAGCATATTACGATTATCGGTGGATGAATGAAGATAATGTGATATGATACATATATACACACATATGTAAATATACACATGTACATATGCATACAGACATATGTGTATACATACACATATACATACATATCTACACACAATGGAATATTTTTCAGTCAAAAACAACTAGGTACTTACATTTCTATTTAGGGCTTACTTCACTTAATATAATGACCTCCAGTTCCACCCATTGATGCAAATGATAGGATTTAGTTGAAAAGATGTGGTCAACACAAAATTTCAATTATACAGGTGGAATAAGTTTAGGAGATACATTGTATAAGATGGTGAATATAGTAATAACAATAGCTTGTATTTAACTGTTCTCCCTACAAAATTGATTATAGGCATGTTTAGTAATCTATGTGTCAATTGACTGAATTTGGTCATCACACACTGGATACATATATAAAAACATTTTGTTGTATATCATAAATATATACAATTATTCTTTGTTAATTAAAAAGTTAAATTTAAGCAAATTATTTTCCCCCAAAACTTTTGAGATTAGAGACAGGTACTGCCAAAACCTTGCTACCAGTTAGTAAAGGAAAATTTTTTAAGACTCTAGTCTGACTCCAAGACAAATTCACAAACTAATTTGGAATATCTGCTCTGTGAGCTCTTTCAGAGTACTTTCTTCAACCTTGATTGGGCTCAAATCACAATCACACACTACAAGTTCTCTAGAGGCTATTTTGTTACTCTCTGCCATGCATCCAGAAAAGTTCCTAAATCTATTGGGTGCAAAACTCAGAAATATAAGGTTAATGATGCAATTAAATGCCTTACTAGAGTTAGATATCTGTTCAAATGAGAGTGGAAGCTTTCATGTATTTTAACAAAATTTTATACTTTGAATGTTTCTTTAACCAACAATAAGATTATTTTTAAATTTGCAGCCTGTTAATCAGGAAAATTAAGATTTTAATGTGGTATGATTGCTGAAACTATAGGCATGTTGAATTTCTAATGTAAAACTAATTGTCAATTCTTAGGTTGATAGTTCTCAATTAGACAACTGATTACCTTAGCATTCAAGTTTAATATAATGAGAGCAGATAAAAATAACTCTGTCTATGCCAAAGCATTTTAAAATAAAGACATCAAAACCAATTAGTGTTTGATATGGAATTGCACATTAACCATTTTCAAATTTGATCAGACAGTTCAGTGTATAATTTCTGATTTTTCCAAGCTATATTATCTTAGGTGAATTACTTGGCATACTGAAACCTCATGTCCTTCATACATGTTGATTTTATTCATGTTTATTGGGTGCTTATTTTGTGCCAGTCATTGTGGCTGTTTCATAGGACAAAGCAATTAGCAAAAATCAGTCTGTGCTGTCATAGAGCTACAGTCTTTTGAGATAGGCAGAAATTTATTAGAAATTTAAAACATGAAATTGCAAAGTAAAAATTGAAAGTAAAAATTAACATATAATTAAGAATACTGAAATATTGGATTAAAATTTTTAATTTTAATGGATTAAAATTTTTCTTTCTTGGGAAACTGACATTCAACACAAAATTTAAAGGTTAAAGAACATTAACAGTGGAATGAGGACTAGAGGACAATGTCTTCAAAGTTCAGAGATAATAGCAAAGTGTGCTCATTTAAGTGTAGAAACCTGAGCAGGAATCTGAACATATATGTAGGGTCTTGAAAAGAACTTCAACTTTTATCCTAAAGCCATGGAAATCCATGAACAAATGTTGCAGTTTTTTTTTCTTGTTGTTGTTATTGTTGTTTTGTTTTGTTTTATCTCCAGGTTTTCTCTTTAAAAGATGAATTACTCAGATTGAACCACTTCGGAAAGCAACAATTCCTCAAAAAACAGGAATGGAACCACCGTATACCTAGCTTTATAAATTCATGATATTTACCCAAAATAATTAAAAATCATCATACCACATTGATACATGCATATCAATGTTTATACCAACACAATTCACAATTTCTAAGATATGGAAACAGCTTAGGTGCCTGTCAACAGATCAATGGATATAGACAATGTGTACATACAGTTACAGCGGAGTTTCACATGGTCAGAAGAGTGACAAATTATGTTATTTGTTGGTAAATGGATGAAACTAGGAAATATCATGCTAAGTGAAAAAGCCAGACTCAGGAAGGTTTCTTTCATATGTGAGAGAAAGAAAGAGACAGACAGACAAATAGACAGAGAAGAGATCTTTCAAAAAAGAGTAGGCAGCCAGTCTCTTTAGTGTACGCCTGTAATCCCAGCAACCCGCGAGGCTGAGGCAGGACGATAGAGAGTTCAAAGCCAGCCTCAGCAAAAGCAAGGAGCTGAACAACTTAGTGAGACCCTGTCTCTAAATAAAATACAAAATAGGGCTGGGGAGGCTCAGTGGTCAAGTACCCCTGAGTTCAATTCCTGGTACCCTCCCCCCACATCAAAAAATAAAAAAAAGAAGGGAGACAGTGTACAGGAAAGGGATCTAGACAGAAGGAGGAATAGGCATGGGGAATGCTGAGGAATTAAATCTACCAAACTGTGTCTGTCGACAATATGCCACAATAAATCTCACTTTTATTTATACCTTTAATTCGATAACTAAAATGATAATAACAATAACAAAAAGGACAGTAGAATAGAGCAAGTGATAATAAAGGGGATAACAGAATAGAGCAAGTGGATCAGGGACAGGAGAAGGGGAGAGAAGGTACCTGGGAATGAGATTAATGAAATCATGATATGTGCATATGCAGATACAGTTTAATAAATTATGTATAAAATACACCAATATAAAATATATTGTTTGAAATTAAAAAAAATCACTTAGCTTGCATGAAGAGAACATACAGAAAAAATGAAAGAATAGGTGACAAGTGGGCATTTAATAGGAAGATGTCCAGGCAAAAGATGGCTGTTGGTGAGTCTGTAAAAGGATCTTTATTCTGTTCCTCATCACACATAGTTATTCTTTTAAAAGTTTCCAGTATTAGATACATAAATGAAAATGATTAAATAGTTTGAGTCTTCATAAAATATCATTAGAAAGTCGACAAATGAAAATTATTCCGGGCTGGGGATGTGGCTCAAGTGGTAGCGCGCTCGCCTGGCATGCATGCAGCCCGGGTTCGATCCTCAGCACCACATACCAACAAAGATGTTGTGTCTGCCGAGAACTAAAAAATAAATATTAAAAATTCTCTCTCTCTCTCTCTCTCTCTCTCTCTCTCTCTCTCTCTCTCTCTCTCCTCTCTCACTCTCTCTTTGAAAAAAAAAAAGAAAATTATTCCATCTAGTGTTTAGATATGTTTGACTAAAGTATGTGTCTTGGTTGGTTTTGTTTTGCTACTTAGAATACTGTGGAGTGCATAATTTATAAAGACCATAGTTTGATTTCCTTTGAGTGCTAGGAAGCACTGGGCCACATCTTATGAAGGTCCTCATGCTGCATCATCCCATGACAGAAAGTGGAAAAGAAAATAAAGAAAAGAGCAGAAGAGAAAGAAGGGGTCAACTCGACTCTTATAACCAACCTACTCATGTGGTAATGGCAGTGATCCATTCACGAAAAAAGAATCCACATGACCTATTTACTTCTTGAAATTCTCCCTTCAACACTGGTGTTGGGGATTGATTTTACAACACATGAATTTGTGGATACACATTCAAACCATAGCAATGTGTGAATCAAGTAATTACACAGAAAGCATTTGAAGTTAGTGAAAACAACCTTAATGTTCATTAAATCATTGACTCAATTGCATCAGACAGAAATGGTCAATAAACATAAGATCATTAATTAGCCCAGCTAGCAGGGAAGGACCTTAGTCACAGTATAGACAGAGTAAGACAAGGTTAGAGTTTTGATTATTTGTTTACTGGGTAATACCTAAGATTCATCCTGAAATTTCATAGACTTTTCCACAGTATACATTAAAAACTTATCTCCAATGACTATATTAAGATTAGTTACTTCTTTCTCCTGTTAAAAGAAAAGGACAATTTCATGACACATATTACCAGTTTATGAGCAGTCAGAAAGGAATAGTTTATGTATACAGTTTTTGTCATAGAACAAAAATAATTAAGTCAGTCATGTCCATTTCAGCACATGGTAAATCTATCATGTCTACATAATGTCACATGAGAAAGCAAGAACCGTTATAGTCTAATCACCAGAAGAACCTAACAGAAAATATAAAATCAAACTTGGGAAATACAACTCGCTCTGTCTGTCTCTGGCATGACACAATGTTTTTAATTAGGAAGAGATAACATACGACTCAAGAGGTCTTTGAGGGTGATATCACTGTGTACGTGCCCTGCCAACATCTCTCATGTTAAGAACTTAGAGATCAAGTAACTGCACTAGACATGTAAACCAAATAAATATGTCGGGCTAACCAAGGCAAGTGAATCAGGTTTAGATTTTCCTCATTAGGAGTTAATAAGCTTCTCCAGAAAATAAACTAAAAAGGAATCTGGACTTAGAGTGTCCATGTCTATGACACCAAGAATATACCCACACATAATATAAAAGATATGGAAGAAAATAAACAATGAATCATGATAGTTAAATATAAAACCATCAGATATGTTTCTCTTCTTTCTAGGAGGACAAACTGTATTACTGGCAATGTCAGTAGTCACTAAAGGAAAAAATAAATAGGATTCAAATTCTATCTTCATACAAAACAGTAAAACACATAGATTTAAATGTATAAATCCTCCAAATGATAATTTTAGGAGAAATATGTAACACGGGGCAACCATAGCGAAAGAGATGAAGATCTGTGTTCTCCCACTCTCTGAAACTCGGTCCTGACGGTCATGTTGGTTTTATTTTTCCCCTCCATTGTAAGGATGATGTTGAACTTCAATTTTTGATATCACTTTAAAATATTAAGGAAAGAATAGAATGAATTAACTTGACCATTTAGTATGCTTCACCTTTGGCCACCAAGGAATGAACCTAGTTAACCTCAGAAACAGACTTAAATGATATCTGTGCACGTGCGCGCACACATGTAACACACGCACATACTGTGGTGGCTTAGATATTAGGTATTCCCCAAAAGCTCATGTGTGAGACAATGAAGGAAGGCTTACAGGAGAAATGATTGGGTTATGAGTGCCTTAACCCAACCAAAAAATATAAATCCCCTGATGGGATTAACTGAGTGGTAATTGAAGGTGGGTAGAGTGTGGCTGGAGGAGGTGAGTATGCCTTTGGGGTATGTATATATTCTGTATTTGCCAAGTGGTGTCCCTTTCTCTTTTCTTCCTGATCATCATTCATGTGAGCTGCTTCCCTCTGGCACATTCTTCCACCATGTTTTTCAGCCTCACTTGAGCCCCAAGGAATGGCAGTGGCTCTCTGTGGCTTCAGAACTCTGAACCATTGAGCCCTCAAATAAACTTTACTCCTCTAACTTCATTTTTCTCAGGTATTTTAGAATGTAGAGATCTTCTTTAATATTTATTTCTGCTGTTCATATAAGGTGGGTTCTGACTTGATTAACCCAGAGTCAATCTAGTATGCTGGTAAAAACCAGGCTGCATTTTAATCCCAGCTTTGAGATTTATTGCCTGTTTTATCTTAGAAGAGTTAACCTTCCCATTTTTAGAGTGTGAGGAATAGTAAATAGCTCTATCTCTTATAGATAGATGAGGATTAATTAAATGATATTTATTTGTAAGGTTTAAAACTCATTGCAAGCATTATGTATGATTTAAATTTTAAAAATGGCATTTCCTGAGATAATTATGTATTGTGATGATTAATTGTATGTGTCAATTTGGCTAAATAATGGTGCCCAATGATGTAATCAACTACCAATGTAGATATTGCTGTGAAGGTATTGTTAAAGATGTGATTAATATGTAAATTAGTCGACTTTGGGAAAATAAGATTGCCCTCATAATGTGGGTGGGCTTCAATCAGTTAATGCCTTAAGAGCATGGAATGAGGTCTCTGAAAGAATTCTTCTGAGACTATGACATAAAAGCCCTGTCTGAATTTCTATCATGCCTTGCCTTCCTTTGGAATTTGGTCTCAAGACTTTATTATCAATTCTTACCTAATTTCCAGCCTGGAGCTTAACTACAGATTTTGGTTTTGACAACTTCCATGACTGTATAAGCCAGTTCCTAAAACTCTTTCTGTGTCTCTGTCTCTCTATACACACATATACATACGAGAGAGAGAGAGAGATGAGAGAGAGAGAGAGAGAGAGAGAGAGAGAGAGAGAGAGAGAGAGTCTAAATTTTCCATACATAAACATACATATAATAGTATGCACATACACATATGTGTGTATTAATTTTTCCAATTGACCAAATTTATTCACTCAATAAAAAATTATTGAAGGCCTACTATGTACCAGAGAAACTCTTTTTTATGCTGAAGATTTAAGGTAGATGAACTTTCCAATGTTACAGAGCTTTAAGAGTAGGAAATCTTTATTTTTTAAAATTGTATTTCTAGCACCAGTATATTGAATTAGGTATGGAATATGTGTACACTATTTATTTAACCTATATTAGGACTGGGGATAGAGTTCAGTGGTAGAACTCTTGCCAAGCATGTGTAAGGCCCTGAGTTCAAATCCCAGCACCATTAAAAAAAGGCTCCTCTGTTTTGTTTTAATCTATATTAATTAATAGATGACTCTTTCCTCCATTTCTGTAAATCTTTAGAAAGCTCCAAAGTTAGCCACTTAGATTAGTCTACTTTTCAATATTATTTAAAAAAAAGTAATCTACTTATGCAGAAAAGAGGTTTATTTAGCTCATAATTTTGTTTCAATTAGCAATAATTGCGCCTCGGATAAACCTCATTGGCTACGATACTGCCACTGCGCAAAGCTAGCTCATAATTTTGGATGTTCAAGAGCATTGTGCCTGCATTAGCTCAGTTCTGATGAAGGCTATTTTGGGTGTATCACATCATGGTGGATGGTATTGTGGGAATCTGTGTGGGAGCAAAAGATTACATCTTGATAGTGGAAGCCAGAGAGCTGGATCAGGCCAGCCTGAGGCTCTTATAACAACCTTCTCTAAGAGCTAACAAGAACTTTCTTGATACTGTTTAAAGGAATATTCCCAGTTGACCCATTAGACCTCACCTCTTCAAGTTTCTATTCCCTCTGAATACCACACCCCTAAGGCCAGGTTTCCAACACATAAAACTTTGAGGGTAAACCATATCCAAACCATAGTACATTCATCTTTCAAAAGCTACATTTACAACATTTTAAAACTGTGTGTTTATATGTATGTACATAAACTCAGTACAAGCACAGAACTTCACCTGCATCAGTTGCCTAAGAGGCTCAACATAATACATATTCTTGATCAATAAAACCATCCATATTAATTGCTTTGTATTATACTTCATATGATTGTGGTTGTATCCATATGGCAAATAAAATGTTGAGGATTATTTGTGTGTAATTTTTCAGCTTTTGGTTTCTCATATAAACCTATTCACATATGAGCATTGACATTATTAATTTATATGTTTGAAACAATCTTTTAAGTATTAATATTATTGTGATAGTTTTTCATTGCTGGGGAAATATATCCAAGAATAATAACTTAAAGGGAGAAAGAATGAATATGGGTTACAGTTTCAGAGGCTACAGTTTATCCTCATCTGGGTCCATTGTTTTTAAATCTGCAGGAAGACAAAAAATCATCACGGCAGAAGTGCACGCTGGAGGAAAACCGTTCCCCTCATGGCAGCCAGGAAGCAGAGAGAGAAAGGCAGGAAGGGACTAGGGACAAGATAAAGCCCCCAAAGGCATATATCCAAGGGTCCACAAGGTTACTAAGAGTTAAGATTCTATCAGGTGTAATTTATATACAAAGAGTATAAGAAGTTTCAGTTGGGTTTCAATTATAGTATTATAGAACCATAAAAAACATGAAAGTATTTCATCTTATTAAAGTGGAGTAATTTGTCTAAATTCAGAAATTTTATAAAGGTTGTTTCAGAATGTGAATTTATAAAAAGGGTTAATGGCTAAAAAAGAGATATAAAAAGATTCAAGATGTGAAAATATATTTTAATATAAAAGGTTAAAGGAAAAACAAATGTTTCTAGATGAGATAATCTTTGTGTGGTAAAGTAAAAAGTTGTAAAATGTCTAAGTAAGTCGCAAAAGGCTTTAAAAGGTTAAATTAAAGGTGGTTAAGATGCCTTCATGGCAGAGGAAAGATTGTGTCACTGGAAGCCTAGTTAATCTTAAAAGCATTACTTAAAAAAAAAACATGAAAATGGGAAGATAATAGGATAAAAGTAATTTGGATAAAGAAGATTAAAAATTTAACGTGGAAACCTTTAAAGACAAAAGTACAGAAAAGTAAAAAAAAAAGATTGAGAAGACGTAGGAAGATAGAAAAGATGTAGGAAGACAAGAATTTTAAACCCACAAAATAGGAAGCAAAAAAAAAAAAAAAAACTAGAAGGAAAAAAACAGCAACTAAGGGTGAATGTACAAACTTTAGAAGAAAACTAGAAGATAAAAACAAGATTAAAAAAGGGTTAAAAACGTCAAATAAAGGTATTTCAGATAAAAATACAAAAAGCTAAGATAACTATTATATACAGACATTCAAGATAGAAAAAGGTAGAAGAGAAAAGTTTAAAAGACTACAGTAATTCTAAAAACTAAGGCAAAATGCTTTTGGAAGACTTGAATTTAAAAGGATCTTTAAATTTCCAAAGGATGCATATAGGATATTTGGGAACATCATCCCTGATGAAAAATGAGTTAATGTTTTACTTAACAGGAATCCCATACAATCCATAGGGACAAAGCATAATTGAAAGAGCTCATCAAACTATTAAAATGTACTTATTAAAGCAAAAAGAGGGAATTGGAAAGGGGTATATATCCCCCAAAGATAAACTTAAAATAACCCTCTTTACTCTAAACTTTTTAAATTTGGATTCATCAGGGCTTAGTGCTACAGAAAGGCATATGTGTCCAAAAAATGTACATAAGCCCAAGGTACTTTGGAAGGATATTCTAACAGGACAATGGAAAGGTCCTGACCCAGTGATTGGAGTCGGGGGTCTGTTTGTGTGTTTCCACAGAGAGAACAGCAGCCAAGTTGGATTCCAAAGAGATTAACTAAAACAATTTCTACAGACCAAAAAGAAGATGATTTGGCTCAAATCCATAACAGCTGATATTCAGAACTCCAGTTTGGCTAGTCTTACATCTGCAACAGTGGTTCTCCCACACCTGGAGGCTAATGAATAATGAACACCATTAAGGCCTATTTCAAATGTAAAAAACCCTGAAGCTTGCTTGTGGGAATACCTTCAGACTCATATGCAAGTTACAGGAAGAAGGATGGGATATCATAAGAAGAGTCAAACCCAGGTGGTAACCAGGATGCTTTTTTTTTCCCAATATCTATTTTATTATTGCATTTTCCCACATCATGAAGTTCTATTTTATTTTTTGAGCTCATACAGACCTAAGTTAATGTTTTCTGATCAGTTCTATTTTTTTTTAATTTTTTTTTAATTTTTTAATATTTATTTTTTAGTTTTTGGTGGACACAACATCTTTACTTTATTTGTATGTGGTGCTGGGATCGAACCCAGGGCCCCGCGCATGCCAGGTGAGCGCGCTACCACTTGAGCCACATCCCCAGCCCTCAGTTCTATTTTTTGACTGTGGAGTTTTTAAACATTGCAATGGAGATTTCACCTGTCTAAAGCTACAAGGTCTTTACTATTGTCTTATGTGTTGTATGTTATGTGTGCACACTTCTGTTTTGTGTTGTATGTCTGTATGTGCGTATGTCCATATATATGAGGAGCGCTCATGAAAAAATGGATCCAAATATTTTTTATTTATTTATTCACGAGATTTAAATGGTTTAATTTAAATTGTGTAAATGGATGTTGAGGATTGTTTTAATATTGGAACAAATAAAGAGGTTAACAGATCTGTTTGTTTACTTTTATCTTCCTTTTCATTATATTTAATAATTCTGTTCAGGATAATGTAAATTGTTCAGAAAATTATTTTCTTAGTGCCTGCTGGAATGTTACATAATTTTTTTTTTAGCCATTATTGCCAGAATTCCTATCTTCATCCCAGTGCCGGTGAAGGCAAAGATAAAACTAAGCTACAGCTTCTTCAATAGCTATCACAGTAAACTGTATAAACTGATGCATCAATGAATAATAACTCAACAAGTGATGCTCAATCAAGAAGTCGATTTACTTTGGGAGGAAATGGGCATATTAATGGATTCCTCTGCTTTGAACTGCTTGCAGAACTTGCCTGGACTATCTATTACTTGCATGCATTGTGAACTATCTGTTGGTGCAGCGAATTGTGGTAGTTCTGGGGTATCTTTGCTGATGGTGTCATCGGTGGTACAATTTTTCCAAAAAGAACCGTCATTTGGCTTGGTGTCGTGGCATTTTGTATCCTCCTCCCTTCTGCTTGTGATGGTCTAAAATTTGGGGGCCAACAGAGGTGAGGCAAAGAACCTTACCCCCCGACTGGCACCAAGGCCAAATTTGGGTGCCAACAGAGGTGAGGCAAAGAACTTCACCCCCCCCACTGGTGCAAAGGCCAAATCTGGGGGCCAACAGAGGTGAGGCAAAGAACCTCACCCCCCTATTGGTGCAAAGGCCTATCCACAAGTATGGCTGTATGCTGGATTGGTGTCCAATGACGGGTAAGATCCAATTACAATAGTACCAACCTAAGACAGGAGGCTGACACCTTGAGGTCAGCTCATCTGATGACCAGTAAGGACCATATGTAGTATTGGACAACCTAAGACAGGCACGGTCCCCAAGCCACCTGCTTATTGTTTAATGAAACAGAAGGGGTGAGATGTTGAGAGCCACAGTTTAGTCGGAATGATGCCTGGCATTTTGCTAGAGGGAATGGTTGAAAGGTGACCCTCCTCCATGAATAGAGCAGCTCTGAGGTTAGGGTGGATCCTGCTTGGAGGGCGGATTCTGCTGCCTTAGGTGCCCACTATTAGGGCGGATCCTGCTGCCTCAGGCACCCGCTACTTTGGAGTTCCCTTGAGTTCTCGCAGGGTTCTGAGAGAATTGGCGCAGAACCCAGTGGAGGAAGTGTGTTCCCGGGAAGTGTGTGTAGAGTGCCCGTGAAAGTTCAGGAAAAAAGAGTTGCTGTTTGAACCTATAGGGCTTTGTGGCAGCTTGGTTATTTTGTGCCCAGACTGCGGCAAGAAATCCTTTTTATTGGACTGGTCATTGGTGAGTTTCTGTTCTTTCCTTCATCTGTTAGCTCTAAAACATTTCCATATCATTATTTCCAACCTTTAATTTCATTTTCTCTTTAACCAGTGGCATCCATTAATGTCTGAGTGCCTTCTTTTTTCTCTGATAGCTTCCTCTTTACATTATTATGATCTTATATTTTGTCTAGCAGATAGTTTCTTCTATTATCAATTTTCAGTATCAGATTCTTTCTCAGCCTCTTTTATTAATAAGTCATATGCTTTGAGTCAGATTGCAATTCCTTTCTGTTAATTTCCCCTGATCAAAACATGAAATTGTTTCTAAAACTACCTTTTCCCCTCACATCTCATATTAAATTTACTAATACCATCTGCTTATATAAAATTTACAATATGTGCAGAATCTGATGTTGTATTCCCACTTACATCCTATTACCATGTGTCTTTCTTGACCATTCTGTATCAGCTCCTAAGTGATTTATCTGCTTCTACTCACCTCCATCTGAGTTCCCCTTCCCTACCCACAGTCTATACTCAGAAGCACAGTATGAGTGAGGCTTTAAATATTTCATTTCCAATATCATATCAAGCTCATTTCCAAAACCCAATGTTGATTACTTATTTTCCTCAGATAAAAATATGAATTATTTTACTGTAGGTTAAGACTTGTACATAGTCTAATTCTCTGCTGTTGCACCATTAAATGTCTTCTCCCTAGCAGACTTTCCTCCTTCTCAATGCATACTTGCTGGGTCCCTAGGCATTTGTACTTGATCTCCTTTTTACCAAAAGGAATCTACACATTTCACTACCTTACTTTGTTAATATCTAAATTCAAATAGATTTTTTCCCCAAAAAGAGCTGCTTTGACAACCTTATCTGAATACGAACCTCCCATTTTTTTTCTCATTGATGTGCTTTTCCATCTTAACACTTATTGCACCCTGAAACATAACTACTGTGTTTGGTCATTCAGTGTCTCTTTCCTAACTGTAATGTAAACATCATAAAAATTTTGCTCATTACTGAATCTCTAGTTTTTAGAACTATTCATGATGCAACATAGAATTGAGAGATAGATGTTAAGTAAACAGTTGAACTAATGAATACCAAAAAGCAGAATAGCTTAGGATATTCAGAAGGAGTATTCCATGAGAACAAGCAATAAATTGCTTGCTCTCATTTCTTTCCCATTTTTGCATAATGTTTTTTGAAGATACAATGCTTGGAATCTACTTTGGCCTTCTGAAAGTGGAAGCAGAGGTATGACTATCAATATAAGAAGGGAAAAGTATAAAGTCCAATGACTTAAGCACATGGTGGTAGTGTATGGCTAATCACCTGTAACTTCATTTATTGATTTATAAACATACCTTTCTTATTGCAATACAATGCTACTTACAACTCAAATCATGTACAATCACAAGAATGGGATCCTAATTAGAATAAGTTATATTCCACATATATATGACAAAAATACACTCTACTGTCATGTATAGCTAAAAAGAACAAATGAAAAATGAAAAAAAAAACCTAGTATTCATGATGTAAACCAGAATGTTCCACAAATACATTATTATTAAAAAGAAAATTACAATAATTATAATAGTGAAAAACAGAAAAAATAAAACCCAGACAAAATAAACAAGAACAACAACAAAAGTGCAGTGAGACTGTGCAACCATTTTTGAAGAATAGGAATATAGGTGTCCTGTGGGAATTATTAAAGTTTTTACAATGTGATTTAAAAAGCAAAAATAGTGGAAGCTCACTCTGGTGGAACAAAATTGGACAGTGTGTCTGGATTTTAAACTGGCTGTTAATTACTAGCTCTTTGACTTATCAAGTTTCTTAACCCAGCAGAACCTCAGATGCCTGTAAAGTGGGAATAGTAATGCTATTAGTACAATAATAATAATAGTTGCTTCAGAGTGTTGCTGCAAATATGATGTGTAATAATGAGTGCAAATCACTTGTTTTGCATCTTCTATTGCTTGCAGTTACTATTGTGATGTAGGACTTTTGATTACCAGGGGGCATATAATTAATTTGATAGGCAAATAGAAGCCACTCTATTTTTTTAATAGAGAAGCATTATGCAAAAACATCACAGACTCAAAGCTACCAGGGTTCTCTTCCCCATCCCTTTCTAGGAAAGCTAAACAGCAATCTATTGAAACAAAACATATTCATAAAGACAATATTTGAAAATATAAAATGGTTTTATTTACTTTGAGCATAGACAATTTTCAAAAGGAAAGAGCTTTGAGAGGAAAGGATGGCCTGGGAGAGGTTACTTGTAAATTATTTGCAAATAAAAGAAAATTATTATAACTATTAAAGTTCATTGTGTTTGTAAACTTTGTTTTCATCTTTCCTTAATGTACTCCATTTACAATCATATTTATAATAAAACTAAATGATCCTTAAAATTGAAATGTCAAATAAATATATAATCTGTTGAAGGTGTTTAAGGACACTTTATAGCCATTTATTCTCTACTCTGGGATGATAACTCTAACTTTATGCAGTATAAATATCATGGTCAGTTGAAGTAGCAAGTAGGCTCATTTCTCCCTGAAATTATTTTCTGCTTAGAGATTTTAAAGCTTTCTCTAAACTCCACAGATATATTGTCTGGATCAAATTGTCAGAAATCTATAGGTTCAATAACTTTTCTGAACTTGGAAAAGTTAAGATTGACATGAAAAGATACTTATAGTCCCAATCCATGTAATGATAGCCTTTCAGAACCAGTTTCTGCAAAAATAAAATTGAGTGCAATGTTTTATTTTCTTGAATTTGCTTTAACAGAGTCTTTAGTAATCGAGAAAGTAGGCAGCTATAACTTTCTTAGGTATTCATTTATAGTTTTTTGAATCATGTACCATTATTATGTGTGTGTGCATGTATGTGTGTGTATGTATATATGTGTGTATACATATACATATATATATATATATAATAGTTTATGGAAACTTGTATTTAAATGTATATAATGTATATATGTATAATACACACACACATACACAAAATGATAGAGGAAGATTATAGTCCAAATTTTCACCTGCCTTCCATATGGCAAAAGTTTGATTCTATGGAGTATGTATTTATATTTTCTATGATCTTAGTAATTTCAGAACTTGATCATACTAAGCATTTTTTGTAACTATTCTGATTAAATACATGTGGTTTATCCACAAAAATGAAACTTTGAATAAATCAGGGAAAATATCAATACATTTTATAAACACTGAGAACAATCACAGGAAGTTCTTCTAATACGTTATGGAGTCTAGCCATTCCTTCCATTTGCAATTAGCTGAAGGATTGAGACACTCTCATGAGGCCACCGCCATCACCTGGTGCTGTTGCTGGCCATTTAGCTGCTAACTGGAGAATCTAACTGGGATGAAGTGAAGTGGAATTCCATATGGAGTCTACATTTCTTTGGCTTGAGCAAACATATTCACTGAGGAGCTAACAGTCACTACAGAACAGGTCAGATCTCATAGGACAAAAATTGGGAGAGTGTTTACCGTATAATTTTTATTTTTACTAAAAAAATGAGGAAAAAATTCAGGCTTATTCATTTAGTAATGATTTGGAAACTGTCTTAACTGGAAGATCTGAGAATTTAAAATAATAACAATTGAATTTTTTTATTTATCAAATCTTTTCTTCTGTGCTCATTTTCTTGCCTCATTCAGCTGTAGGTTCTGCTCTGGTACAGATTCTCAGAGACATGCACGTCATTTCAAGAGCCTATAGCATTTGTTAGGGAAATATTTTACCTGAAATTCTTACTCTGATTCATCCAGCTAACTAATCCCCAGATTTCTCACACATCTCACTTTCAAGAATTATTTGTTTAGTAAATGTCTGTCACTAAAGGAAAGACAGTGTGTTTTGAATTTTTGAGAATAATAGTTCCAAAGTCCTTACCTGCCATCCTGTCTTTAGTGTTCCCATGACAGCTTATTTTGGACAAAATATCATCATCATGTGTCTATTTTTTATTATTTTTATTGATTTTTTTCTCCATATGATAGCCCAGATGAAACCACAAACGGATCATCATATTTTAGATCAAAAAACATAATTCCCATTCATTCTCAGCCCTGTTGAGTTCTATATTGCTTAATATTTTGCCTGTTCTCTCTGTTTTTCATTATTTTCTCACTTTCTTCTAGTGTTTTTTGCATACAGGTGCTTAAAGTCATCCAGGATTCATCTTTCTTTCTTTCTTTCTTTCTTTCTTTCTTTCTTTCTTTCTTCCTTCCTTCCTTCCTTCCTTCCTTCCTTCCTTCCTTTTTCTTTTTTTTTACAATAGAGTAGAATGTGAGAGCATTTAAAAAAGTTATAATAAATAGAATTAGAAAAAAGAAGGATACATTACACATTTTAAAATTATTAATTATTATTTTTTAAAAGGTGTGTGTAAGTGTGTTTATGTGAGTGGTGTACAGCCTGAGGTGTTGGTATGTGTACTGGACCAGGATATAAAATGGATTTTGTGTAGAGGATCCTGGTTTAAAAGATGTAAAAGCTACTGCTGTATTAAAAATTAACTATATTAATATCCTAATTTTACACTTGTTTTTTCATGTGGGAAACTAAACAGGTTTCATCATTTTAGCTATCCCTATTCAAAAATGATGCATATGTCTGTCTTTTCTGAAAGTTCACCTCTGACCTATCCAGATCTGACCTTTATTAACATCTTTTTTCTCAACACAATATTTCCCCAAAATCTAGCCTATTTTTGCTATCATCTGAGATTTTCCAAGTCATTAATGTTTCATGGTTAATTGTTTATCATTTTTTTTTACCCAAGATCTTCTCTTTGAATGAAACCCTATACTAATTCGACAAGTTTTTCATCATGTGCAAATGCATCCATTTCTGTCTTTTGGAGCTGCATAATGCATGCTTCCGGTGCAGATTTTAAGCACAGAATTGACATGTAGTGGAGTGACAATTGTTTGAATTGCAAACAATTCGGGTCTCCTTAGCATCAGAACCAGCCCTCAACACTTCTTAACATATATGAACCATGGAAAGATAATTGGCTTTTTTGTCTCATTTTTTTTCACCTGTAACAGAAAACTACATGAGTTTGATAAATAAATAAGTAGATGAAGTGTTGTGACTAACAGACAGTAATAGCTTAGTAGATGATAACTATTGCATATAATTTATTGCAGTGATATTCTTTTCCATGAGGGAACCATCCAACAAACTTTTGTAGTAAGAAAGGACTGCATTGTGATGACCCACTTAGTTTTCCCATGTTAAATATTTTTCCAAGAAAACATCTGGAGATGAGCTAAAATCTCAGCAAGAGAAGTTGGAGGACAACAGGCAGCAGAAATCTACTATTCTGTACAATACAAAAAAAAAATCATTCAATAAGAAAATGCAGGAAAAACATTTAAAAATAAAAGCAAAAGAATAATAATAGCCTCAGGGGCAAAAAGTAAGAAAGGAAGGAAGAATGGAAGAGGGGAGGACAGGAAGGAAGATGAGAATATTGATAGAATCATTATGCTTGTGGATTTGAATATTTAATATTTAAAATTCTTTACAAAATAGGTTTAGAATGTTCCAAAATGAAAAGCATACTTTAAAATTATGAAGTCCATGTAATTGAAAAGTGAATGAACTGATGTTTATTTCTTGAGTGGGAGAAAAATGATAGGTTCAATATTATGGTTTTATATAACAAATATTACTTGGATGGCAATAAATATTCAGACAGCATAAAGAAAATTGTGTGGTACTGAATCATAAACATATCATTGAAATAGAGAAAATAGCTCTGTAATTGATACTAGCAAAATAAACTTCAAAGGGGGAGAAATTGTACTCTCATAAAAGATGTGGTGAAACTGATTTGCTATGGGAAATTTTAGAGGTTTCTTGTCTAACAAACAAACTGTAAGAAAAACTAAGAATTCAGAATAAAATTCCAAGTCATTGTTTTGATCACAAAAATTACATTTTAGTATTTTCTTGACCTCTAGAAACATGGTTTTATTTTTTAAAAATCTGAAAAGTTTAAATTAATCAAAATCTGAGACAAAACTGAGTTGTCTGCATAAAATATCTAAAACTTCTGAAAGTAGTAAAGAAAACTACAGACATTCATTTACCAATTGCTTAAAGATACAAAGAACATTTATATTATACATTGTCAATGACGTATAATTGGAAAATATTTTGATATTACTTTAGGAAATATTTTGCTATTATCTACTAACATTTAAGAGACATAGTCCTTGGGACCTAATAATTTTATGAAATAGTTCCAACAAAATTATGGGCAGGTGTGCACTAAGTTATTAATAAGAATTTTTTCACTAATCTTATTCATATCAGTATGATATGAACATGTGAGTCTCAGCACATAAAGTTGAAGGAAGTCAAACAACCCAGAAAAGTGAACATTTTGTTACTACAAATAGGTAAAGTCGGTTGCTGCACATACTAACATTTCAGGTTGGAAATCAAGATGGTAGGGGAGGTTAAAGGGTTAGGAATTACAAGGAGGTCATCACACAGAGACCTTTAAAGTGCTGACAAAGTTCTGTTTCTTGACCTGGTTGCTTCACAGTTATTAGTTGCTAATCAGTCATGGAGTTATACTTTTGACTGTGTTCAGTCTTTGGTAAGTAAGTACTATGACCATGAAGTCATTCCACTCAGATCTTTAGGAGAAAACTATCCTGTGAGGAGTGAAGTTCGTTGGTGGTTGAGTTGCCCCTCACCAACGGCTGTTCATAGAACAGTAGCAAAGACTGGGCTGTTCTCTCACACCAAGGATTCCTCAATGGGAAATCTTTGCTCTTGGGTTCCCTAGAGGCCTGTGGAAGACTTCCTCAGAACAGCAGTACAAATTAAACTTTCTTGCTCCCTAATCCTTTATTTTTCTCCTCTCTATCTTCTGTCCCAGGCCTCAGGCCTACACACAGTCTGTGGTCTTTTCATGTTACTCTTCTTCCCTTGCCTCATCTACAAACTCCTACAATAAACCTCTTGCACCTTTTAATTGATCCTGGAGTCTCTTTCCTGGAAAACCAGTGGGAAGCAAAAGGGATCAGAAGGAAGCTTACAGGGATTAAGATATTTTTGCAACTGAATAACTCACCTCCCAGTTTGCAAGAGGACTCAGTCTTGTGCAGGATGTGAGGGTAAGAAAAGTCCCTGGAAGAAGATTACCTAATTCCCTACAACTTGAAGAAATGTTAATTTGACAAAATGGTCCTTGAGGTAGGAGAGAATAAATACCCTTACTGCTTCAATGATCCAGTCAATTCAAAGATGCAAAGGGCCACAGTGAGTTGACATCATGCAGAGTGATAATGATGGACTGAGGGTGTGAAATTTAAGTTGGATAGGAAGAATAGGTCCTGTTGATTTTTTGAATAGACTAGTGACTATAGTTAATAATAAAATATTGTATGTTTCAAAATAGAGAAAAACCTGTTTGGTTAGAATAGTGGGTGGGTGCTACTATTTACAAGCAGGCAGGAGATTCAAAATTTGTCTTCTACATTGTTTAAAAGAACACTGTGTATATGATATAGGCAGATTTACACACCACCTTGCAACTTTTGCCTTAGGATGCAGTAGAGACACAAGCAGAGAGAGAAGATAGAGACTATTCTGAAGGAAGTTAATAGTTGACTTTGACTTTGGCCTGGAATATTTCATACAGTATCAATTGTCAACTATTAAAGATTCTTTAAAAATTAAGTCTCCAGGGAACTAGTAAGCAAAGGAGAAATTTCAATGTACAATTATGGAAACATTGAATCATCTATCATGACAAATATTAGAGATGAGGTAGCTAACTATGCAGTGTGAGAAAACAGATCTATAGGTTGTCAGGTCACAAAGCAGAAGAGTAGTAGCCTAGTTTCACATGCAGTATTATGCAATCATGTGCATCATGTCAAATATGACCAAGGAAAGCTCTTTAGTTGCCCCCCTCCCATCCACAAATGTTAAAAAGTTGTTATGTATACCTCAGTCCTTATCATATCCACTAGAAAAAAAATACACAATTAAAAAAATCACACATACAACTGAAAAATTCCAGAGTTTGAATTAGATGCTACTATGATTTAAACATGGCTTGCACATGTCACCAACATGTTCCTGTATTGGAAAACAGGTCTTCAGTGTGGTAGTGTTGGGAAATAATGTGGAAGCTTTAAGTGATAGGAATTAGGCTGAGTCAGTTGTGCACACCTACAAACTCAGTGACTTAGGAGACTGAGGAAGGAGTATCACAAGTTCAAAATCAGTCTCAGCAACTCAGGGAAGCCATAGGTCACTTAGCAAGATCTAGTTTCAAAAAAAAAAAAAGGCTGGGGGTATGTGTTTGATAGCTTTCTGTTACCATAACAAAATACATAATCAATGAACTTATAAAGAGAAAAGATTAGGACTAGAAAAATGGCTCATTGATATAACATTTCCCTAGTACGTGTGAGGCCCAGATTTCAATCCCTAGCACCAGGGGAAGAGAGAGAGGAAAAGGAGGAAAATAAAGAAGGAAAGAGGGGAGAAGAGATACAACATTATTGGGGGTATGGCTCAGTGGTTAAGCACTCCTGGGTGTGATCCATGATACAAAAAAAAAAAAAAATGAGTCCTAGTGCAAGGTGTTTGTGTGACTGAGTGCAGCCCTAGGAAAAAATTAATGTATCCTCCTCATGAAACCCTGAGTAGTTCTCATGAGAAAGATGTTATAAAAAGACCTACCTGAAGTGACCCTAGTCTCTGGATTCCTATTTCACCATGGTGGTTCGCTTTCACAACAGCACCTGTCATGATGGCATCTGCCATGAGTCCCTTCTCAGAAGCCAAATCATGAGCCATCTAATCTTGAACTTTCAGACTCCACAGTAATCCTGCTTCCTTTATGTATTGCCATTTGGCATAGCAATGTAAAACAGACTTGGATGAGAAGGCATCTCCCTTGGTGGTCAGAGGTGAGAACTTGTGGTTTAGTTTGAAGAGCTGGACTTTGGGATAACAGGTGGCCTAACCTTGGTGCATGAATTTTAAGTTTCAGGCTTCTGGACTGTGACACGTGAAGTACACCTATGAGTATATGACAAGCAAATCACCAGGGGTCCTTTTCTGTTTCTCACTTGTCAATCATCCATCCTTAGTTTCAATGTGCCATTTAGCACAAGCTCCACTTGGCCCTTCTGCATACTTCCTGGGTTAGCTGGCATATGGTAGTGGTAAAGTACAAAGAGCATGGTCAAATTGACTTTGAACTATTTGTCAGAGCATTGTTCTAGTCATGTCAAGGAGGGACAAAATGTAAAAATGAGGATTCTTTTCTTTTAAGAAAGCAAATTGAGCTATTTTGTAGAGGGTCGCCCACTCTAACCATGCTAGGAAGCCAGATTTCTGAAAGGGAAGCATGTACATTGGGGCATTGCTTTAAACTGTTTTATTTTATTATAACAGAATAACACACACAAGATAATTTATAAACAAAAGAAATGCATTTGTTATAGTTCTGGAATTTTCGAAATTCAAGATTGAGGGTATTTTTGCTACATCATAAAATGCAGAAGGCAGTAGGTGATGAGAGACCAAGAGAGGGCAAGTTTGGGTCGTTCTTTGTCTTCTTATAAAGCCACTCATCTTATCAGAGGAGACCTAACTTCAGGGTTATCTAGCACTAATCCCAAAGGCCATGTATGCTACCATCAATATATGAATTTGGCTCAGTATGTGGCATATGTGTGTAATCTCAGAAGCTTGGGAGGCTGAGGCAGGAGGATCCCAAGTTTGAGGTCACCCTCCGTAACTTTGTGAGGCCCTGCCTCAAAATTAAAAGTAAAATAGATTAGGTATGTGTCTCAATGGTAAAGTACCCTGGATTCAGTTCCTAGTAATACATATATGAATTTTAGGAGTTCTATAGTTTTAGTCTTGAATGTTTCCCAAAGGACCATGGTCCATGTGTTGGCTTGGTCCCCAGGGAAGTGCTATTTTGGGATGCTGAAGACATTAAGCAGAAGGGACTTCTGGGCATGCGCCAAAGGGAATTTTGAGGAACCCCAATCCTTTTCTCTCTTTCTTACTTCTTGGCCATGAGGTATGGCCCAGAGGTAAACAACTTGCTCTGCCACTTATTCTCCACCATTGCCATCCAGTATGCCCACCATAGTTCCACAGTTCTTGTACTGTTACTTGCAGAATATATCTTTCTCCTATATCTTGTATCTCTTCTCTCCTCTTTCCTTCTTTCTTTCCCTCTCTCTCTCTCTCCCCCTGGTGCTAGGGATTGAAACTTGGGCCTCACACATACTAGGGAAATGCTATATCAATGAGTTATATTTCTAGTCCCAATTTTTTCTCTTTAAAAGTTCATTGATTATGTATTTTGTTATGGTAACAGAAAGCAACCAAACACAGGCATTCTGCTTCCAAACATGAAAATTTGAGGGCACATTTAAACCATAGTAGACATAGTAGACATTACAAGATAGAATACTAAATGAAATTGTCTTTGGTTTCAGGGCATGAAGTAAAGAACTTTAAAAATAAAAGTAAAGCCTAGATCCCTGATTCCATATATAGAAATGACTCAGCTTCAGCTACTACTATCTCTCAAGTTATAAATGAGAAAAAAAATCTTATTTAGTCATTGTTATTTTTATTTCTATGTATTCATAGCTGACAGCTCTCTTATTAAAAAAAAATCTTAAGCAAATGCTATTCACCACATTAATAAACCTAATGGATGAACTCCATATGTCATCTCAATAAATATGGAAAACTAATTTAAAAAATACTAATGTATATCCATTAAATATGCAAAATGTAACTCAAGAGAAACTTGTTACATCTGAGAAAGTGCATTATCTTGAAACCTAAAGCTAACATAGAAACTAATGGAGGCAATTTTGGGGCATTAACTATGAAATTTAAAAGTGGATTTAGACACAACGTACATGCTATAAAACTGATGATGCCAAAGTATAATGTTGACTTTAAAAAGTGGATGGATGCTGATAGGGAAGTCACTGTTTCTCTCGACATTTTCACTGAAGTCTTGAAGTCATAAGAACATTGGAGAAGCACCAGTATTGTATAGGGATGTACAGCAAGGGTGTGAATGCTTGAGGGAGAAAATCTGAAGACTGCAACAACATAGATCTTGGTAAAGAGAACATTTGGATGATTTCCACACCCAGAGACATTGTTAATGAAGGGTAGTCTACAAACATCACCACCTAGGCCACCTAGATATAAAGAATGGTGTCCTCTCTAAATAAATTTCTTCTTTTATTAATTCGGGAGGATTCAAGATATCAAAAGAAGAAGAGAAATACAAAATGACAGGAAAAATCCAGGATTTTAACCCATCCTTCACTAAGTTGCCCAAGCTATGGATTAGATCTCAACATGTCAACATGTCACAAGAGAAGAGGTGTCTCCAAAGAAGGGGCTGAGGAGTTCCCTGAGAGAAGGAAGAACACTCACTCAGGATGAGCAGTGTTCTTGGAATATGTGATGGAAAGGAATTTCATCACAGGTCAGGAAGTCATAGGCATAGACAGAAGTATCTTTTTTTTGTTGTTGTTTTTAAGGAAAGTAGATACATATTAAAGGGGGGGATGGGGACAATCTCAAGAGGTTCCTTTGTGGTTGAAGAAAGGGAAAAGCATTCATGGGAGAATGGGGACCACCTCAAGAATAACAGATGAATTCAGGAGGTTCCAAGATCTTTTATAGGAAACTGGATGAGAAGCGGGTATGGGATGGTATGTAGGAATGACATATGTCCATTGATCTCAGGAAGGGTTCTGGTGGGCTGCTCAATCTCTTGGGCTAAGATGATCTTCATTATTTAGTCAATATATAAAATTGGAAAGTCCTCTAAATTATGAATTCCTCAAAATACTGTATGTCACTTTGCTTAATCTATTTATTGGGGAATTCGTTAACAGTGCACAGGTAGATTTACAGATTTCCTAGGAATCTGAGGAATAACAGGCTTGCAAGAGAGGCTGGCTGATGGTGTGTCATGCCTGGACAGATATGTAGAACTGCTGACTTTCTTTATGTCTCCTTTCAACATGGAAATTTTAAAAGAAATTCCAGAGGATTTTTTTTAAAAGAGATTTTAAATATTGTAACATGTTCATCATTTTGGTGTGAAAATATATCAGACCTGATTTATAAATAAAGAAGCTTGAATCTTACTTTTCTATAGTCACAATCACACGTGTGTATATGTGTGTGTGTGTGTGTGTGTGTGTATAGACTTTATAGCAAATGTGGATTTCAGGATCACTGTGATTAAATTAGCAAGTTGATGGGGCTGGGTTACAGGGCTAAAAGCCATATGTGCTCTTGCTAGAATTTAAAAAAAAAAAAAAAAAGGTAGAAGACAAGGGAAGAAGGGTAAGTAGCAGGAGTTCATAGACTGATATTTTGACCAAATGCATATGAATGACACAACTGGGTTTGTGATATAAAATCAGGTTTTCTTCTGGTTTCTGAGTAAAAGATAGTCAACAGAGATTAAAAACATTTTTTAAGATATTTTTCATAATAAAGAACTTGAGTCCTTAATCCTAGCTCTGAATTTTACCTATCTGGTTAAATATAAAATAAGAACAGGAGTATTATTTTTTTCTGTTGTGGTATATTTGTGGTATTCTCTGTGCTTTGCTACTCAAGCCATTCCCACTTCTCACTGGCTGTGATTGAAAGGAGCTTGTGATGGTACATGGTTGCTGCAGAGATCTCTCTTGGTGGAAGAAATGAGTATCAACTGAATGTTAGAATACAGCATATTATACTTAGACCATGACTGTGTAACAATTTACTCTCACTCATTTATAGTGGCTTTTCAAATTTATGAACTGAAGTGTTTACATGTTGATATCAGCACTTTCCTGGCTGGTTTTTAGCCTGGGGTATTTGCAAAATTCCCACTTTCAAATGCATAAGAGTTAATCCATTCTCTAGCAGGACATCTGACAATGTTTTATAAACCATCATCTTGCTTTGTCTCTGACTGTCAATTTGTTTTTCTTTCTAACTTTTAAATTTAGGACAACTGTGTTGTGGTCTTCAAGCATGTGCCATGGCATTTCTCCATGGGGTGGGGGGTGGGTAAGGTGATGCAAACAAACCTTCCACCACACACTCCATAAAGCATCTACCCCTGCCCTGCCCATAAAGCAGGCTGTCATCAATGAGGGACAAGCGATATTCTGTCACTGATTAATATTGGGAATTAATATCCAAGGATGAATGAACATATTCCTTGGAAACTAGTTATATTTTCTCACTCATGAATGCTGAATTTTTAAGTGGTCTTTAATAATGGAAAATAAATGATACTCTACTGAATTACAAATGTTGTTTCACTTTGGTAAAAGTAGAGTTTGTTACATTTTCAACTATTTGAAAGAATAAAACACCAGTTGGACAGAACAATATACCTTTTGTTTCTTTGAATAATTTTGTTTCCTCAATCTCTGTAATTTAAAAATTGTTCATTAAAGCCATGGATAATGATGTCATTCATCTCTTGTCTGATTCAGCTTTAATAATTAGTGTGAATTATGCTTATTAAAGAGCATTCTACTTCCATCATCAATTACTGTTTTAGTTTTAGTCTTGTCCTATTCAAGAGAGAGAGAGAAAAAAAAAAAAACTCTGAAATCCTTTTGATCATTCTCCAGCAGTTGTCAAATTACTTCATACTTGGCTGTATCCACCTCTTATAGTATGTGTCACACATCCCAATCTATCATACAATGTTATATCTGAAAATGTGTATTCCATATATAGCAGCAGGTTACCAGGGGTAATAAAATGTCGTAGTACTTCAAAACGGAAGGCATGTGACACTTTTGGCTATTAATTTTTAGAATTCAAGATTGAAAATTCATCAGCATACCCTATTAAGCTCACTGTATTAGGTCATCTAGAGAGTAAGTAAAAGGGTTTTGTGTTTGTTAAGAATAAAGGGACTGAGGAGATGTCTAGTTTTTAATTTGGTAAAACCTTCCAAATGCTCAAGATATCACTTTCATTGGTTTAGAAATAAAAGCATTACATTATATTTTTTCCATTTTAGTATATATAAAGATGTGGATTTAAAAAATGAATTTTACTTCTTCTTACTATTATCATTTTAGCCACAAAATATGTTACATTTTTTCATGTTAATTCTACACTAAAAGGTTGTTCTTTCAATATTGAGTTTCCTTGTAGTTTTTAATTACTATAAGAGGACTATTCTTACAGATTTTATTAAAATCTATTCTTACAGATTTTGTTTCTCAATTTCACATAATAGTTCTTGGTTATTTTTCATGAATGGGTATTGTGTTATTCATATACAGGATCCAATATACATGCAACTTAGAATACTGATGTCCAGGTATATTTGAGGAGCTTTATATTAAGTGGGTGTTGTTTAATGATATTAAAGGGAAAGAGAAATATTTGTCTCCTTGGCCTAATATGTTCATGCTATTCATATTAAGAATCTTCTTGGCCTCCATGGAGAAATGCAGCATATTTTTTAATTGATTTTATTTTTTAAATACACAACAGCGGAATACATTACAATTCTTATTACGCATATAGAGCACAATTTTTCATATCTCTGTTTGTATACAAAGCATGTTCACACCAATTCATGTCTTCATACATGTACTTTGGATAATGATGTCCATCACATTCCACATTCATAGCTGTCCCCCTGCCCCCTCTCTTCCCCTCCCATTCCTCTGCCCTATCTAGAGTTCGTCTATTCTTCCCATAAGCTGCTTTCTTTAAGACATAAAGTAAAACCCAGAACTCTTGCCATGTTCCTAATCTAAAGAAAACCTGCTGATAAGCCAAATTATGCTGAAATGCCTGCTATTTTTAGATCTTGGCATATTTGCCAGATGTGTGACTTTCATTAACTGTGTATATTCTGCAGCCAAATGTCAACAAGTATAGTTTCATTAGACTGAAAATCCTGGCTTTACATCTCATTTTACTGTTGAGCACATACTCTATAAAAAAAACTTAACGCACTTCAGTGTCAGTGTGCTTAGTTACAATAATATCAAATGTCACCAAATATGAAATCCATCTTTGTATTAAAATCATGTTTTATCTGATGCTAACATTAGATATCAGTGAGAAAAAAGGTCCCCCTTCAAATGGTATGAAGATAGAGAAATGTACAAAGCCTGTAATACACATATTACCTTTTTTTTTTTTTTTCTCAAACTGGGAGTTAAAGCTCAGTTAGGTTTTAGAAATGCCCTAATAATCCCTAAGACTTAAGTGGATGTTCCATTGAGACTACAAAATAACATAAGTTCTTATCCAAAAACAAATTCTGTTATTTTATAGATGCCCAGTCTCCATGGTCAAGCACCATCTGGGAGTGAGAACAATTGTGAAGATATAGTGTCCGTCTTGCTATCCTGACCAGCTGAAGATAAAACGCTGAAACACTATTGTACTCATAATTTAAAACTACATCCAAAAAGTCATCTTGATTTCTATGTTCATGAACAGAGAGATTTCATATTAAGATTTTAAATTCATATTTTTTAACTTTCTCTATACCAAGAACTTTTAAGCCCAGCAACAAGGATGAGTGCATATGAACCTTTTCTGAATGCTAAGAAAAGTTTGATGAGCTAAGCTAGTGTATTGGGGAAGGGAGGAGTTTAGATTATCTATATTATTCATCAGAAGCTTCAGTGGATTTTGGCCCATCAGAAAGCTAAGAACCACTCTATTTTCCATTCTGCTCTGGCTCTCTTTTACCTTTGTGTTCTATCATTATCTTTCTTTGTGTACTTGTTTTGTTCTAGGCAAGCGTTCTAAAGAGTGAAATTAAAGTTTTAGTTTGTTTTTGCCCTATGATGTAATTTAATGGCAATCTGGGTAAATCTTAAAACACCATTTAAAATAGGGCAACAGCCTTTGAAACTGGTATGGAATTTGTTAAATATGTCTGAAGTAGTATGCAACTTGTTTCTAAAACTGTTTTCCAAGTTTATTACACAGATAGGAGAAAATTGCCATTCTAACAATTACAATGATCTCAAACATCTCTAGTGTCATTTAAAAAAACAGATATAATTTACAGGGAAGGTTTTTGTTTCGTTTTGTTTGTTTTTTTAGTTTCTTAAAAATGAATTGTTTTCCCACCTCCATTTTTACTTGTGAATAAAAGTGACTTAAATTTGCTGGTGTTTTGATAAATATGAAACTCATGGAAAAAGAAGAATTTTGAATATCATTTATATGATTAATTGAATATATTACTAACAATATTTTTAATTGGCAATATTCCTTTACGACTTCACTTCTACTTTTGAGTTATTTAACCTAAAGACATAGAAATAAATTTCAATATATTCCAACTGAATTCTGTAGGTACCCAGTTCTTGCTTAGTGTATTTAATAAATATTCTACTAAACTTTACAATGTTATTACTTAGGTTTATTAGTACCTATATTCCTTAAAACATAAAGTATTAAAATACCACCAATTTGGGGTTAATACTTTGACATTTTATTTTGACATTACTTATATTTACAAAACCAGTCTAAAGAATTCAGTTATCAAGACCAGTGTGACTTTCACTTAGTTTCTGCTTCTGCATAGCTTACATAATCATAAAACAATTGTTAAGTAAAAACTTTGATACATTATATCAACTAAATTATAGATTTATTTGAATACAAATTTTACCAGTTTTTCCTTTAATGCCCTATCTAGCATCCCACATGGTAATTATTTGCATGTTTTATATGGTTTTTAAATCTGTGACAATCCCTCAGTCTTTTCCTTGTTTATGAAAAACCTTGGCCTTTTGATTGGTATGGATCAGTTATTTAATTTGTACTTGCCTGGTGTTTGCTCATGACTATCCTGGTTATGCTCTGTTGAGAAGGATAGTATGGAAATGATGTTTCTCTGCATCTGAATTATGCTAGTGAATATTTATATAAATATATATTATGGTAATGTTAATCTCAATTACTTGTTTAAAATGGTATCTGCTAGGGCTCTACAATTAAAATCATTGTGTATTCTTTTGCATTTTCTAAATATTTGCATGAAGAAGGGGAGATAATATTAATCTACGTTGGTATTTCATTCTTCATGAAGCAATCTTGTCTGCAATTGTGTTTTAGCAGTGATATTATATGTCCATAGTTTCTTCTAAACTTTTTAAAAAATGTTTTATCTGTAGCTGGACACAATACCTTTATTTTATTTATTTTTATGTGGTGATGAGGATCGAATGCAATGCCTCACATGAGCTAGGCATGTGCTCTACCATTAAGCCACAACCCTGGCCCTCTTCTACACTTTTTAGTTAAAACTATTTTGTAAGGAAAAAGTGTTTCTTCTCCCTTATTACTCATTTATTCCATTTAAAATATCAGCATAAATTAATACATGCCTGTTTTATCTTTGATGTATATTTCATTGTGGCTCCATTGTTCATTTCTAGCAACAAAACTCTACAAAGTTGGCTTTTTGGTTTATACCTGATACTCTTTCAATATGCTCCATTCTTATTGGATTTTTCATTTTATCTGTTTATTCAGCTCGTTAAGAACATTCTTCACCACAAAAATAGCCAGACCCACTATATATTTTCACCGTCCAACCCCAGAACCACCTATGACCTCAAGCAGTCTTGATTCCTTTTGTTGGAAAATGATGCTTCTTTCATTCTTTTTGGCCTAAGTTGCTAAGAAAACTCAAGAGGAGGATAATAACTCATACATGGGATTTTTAAAATTTATTTTTCTCTTTTGAATTAACTCACTAGTGAATACCAGACACATAGCCCTAGGAAGGTTAAGGTTATTAAGAAACATGACGAATAGGTGTAGTAGATTTTGCAAAAATGGGGAGGCAAAAAGATAGCATGGAACCATGTTGTCGAGGAAGTAAAGTCATCCTGCAGTTAAAATTATTTGCTTTATCATTTTATACACTAAATAGGGTATGCCATATTAGTATGATTAAAGCTTGTATGTGTGTGAATTTAGTAACTACAATGCAACTTTTCAATATCTCTTGTTGTTGCAGTGCAAAAAACACAAACAGGATCTATAAGGATTTGTGGTCCTGAGAATTTAATGATTGAGATTTCACAGAGACTCTGAATATGCTAGCTTCCTATTGATTTTGTGCCACATTACTACAAACATGGTGGCTTAAACCAATACATTTATTATCTTACAGCTGTGGGAGTCAGAAGGCTGAAGCAGGAATCTCATTGGTGTTTTCAAGATTGGGCTCCTTTCTGGAGGTTTTGGGGGTAAAATTATTTCCTTGACTTTTCAAGCTTTAAGTAGCATCCACATTCCTCTGCTCATGACCCAATTTATCTTCAAAGCCAGGGATGGCCCTTCAAGTCTTTCTCACATTGCATTACCCTAACATAGACTCTTGACCTCTTAAAATTTAAAGAAATTTCTGACTATAATGGACCCTCCTCAATAATCCGAAATAAAAACAAATATTTTAATCTCTATATTTTTGTTGATAGAAGAGACATTTTCATATTTAGAGAACAGAAAGTACAATTATTGAATTTATCAATAACATATGGTTATTAATCCATGGTATTTGGGTTACTTGGAGTTGTGAGTTATCTTTCATCATAATATAGAAATGGGAAACCACAAAATAGCTTTTCACTTCTATTCTTGATAGCTAATAATAATTATTACAGGGCTTCCTCTGACCCCAGTTATGGGAGATACACAATGGTTCCCTGGGTTATTTTTTTTTTTTGTATAAATATCATCAACTCTCTGAACAACTCTTCAGTTTAGGTATTTTTCTACTTTGCACTGTCTTTTCCTTGCCTGATATTACAACAGAAGAGTTGAATTTTGACTACAAGTTTTTCTAATTCAAAATCAAGTAAGTCCCCCCCCCATGTATCTCAACTTTAAAAATAAATGAGATTTCTCCTCTTTCTCGGACTTGTCACCTCAAAAAACACTCCAGTGGTCTATCCATCGAATGGTTTTAGCAGTCGACCCCACAGAAACTAGCATTAATACATACTAAAGACCATCATTTGCATGTATATGGTGCGTCTGTTCATCACAAGTAGACAGTCTGTGTGCCTTACCCAGGTGCCTTCTGTCAACTTCTTCACCAATTTCAATTGTCATGCCTCTCTCTCCACATAGTTCATTGATCAAAAAATGTGGCTGACTCTAGTTTGGATATTTGCTTTCAGTCTTTTTAGGTCCTCATCACTTCCAGGTTGTAAGGTTTGGGGACTGTGACAGAAATAAAGTGCTGTCTTTATCACAGTATATCACATGCTGTCAATGGGATTTGTTGATATTGACCTTGATCACTTAGCTAAGGTCGTGTCAAATGGGTTTCTCCACCATAAACTTAATTCTGTCTTTCAATATTTTCTATACTCTTTAGAAGAAAGGCACTGCTCACAGCCTATCCTTCGAAAATGATAGTTATTTTGATTGTTTAGAATTCTACACAACAGATTTGCTTCTTCTCTATTATTTAATTAGCCATGCAGTGATATTCATATGAACTCGATAGTCATTTTGTACTTTAGAGTGTGGTCCACTATTATTTGTTTGTTGTTGCTTAAATTGTTCCAGTTGTGGACACTTGGAGATCTTTTAGTTGATTCCTCTGTTCAGGTCATATATCCCCATCATTGTGGGATATTTTTTGAGTACTTCCTGGAACTACCAGTTACAACTTTAGACTCATCTTGAATATTATTTTATTTTTAAAAAATTATTAAATAGTTTTGATTCTATGATCCCATTTTGGGAAAGTGTAGAGAATTTCTCAGAGTATGTAATAATATAGAATAACATCATCATTCATAGCAGTTAAGCCATGCCTGATAAATAATAATATCAGTGATATTCTTTTTCTTCTTTTTCATATTTATATTATTATGATATATCATTTATATTTAACACCAAATCAGGTGATAAGACAGAAAAGAAAGCTGAAGGCAATAATAAAACTTTACTAATGAGGAGCTGTTTGTGTTAATGGTCAGCCCATGAAAGCAGTTTTGAAGAGCTGCAGCTGCCCTCTACTGGACAAAGGTCCAAACCCTCTGGAGATAAGGGGGCAGTGTCTTTTTGGAACAAAAGACCCATCAATTTCTGGGTCCTGACAGAGATGGTGTCTCAGGAGTTAAAAATGTATTTGAACTTCTGCTACAGAATATACAGATTGAGCTTAGCTGTGTATTTGCTGGGTCACAGTATGAACTTAAAATTCACCTCCTATAAATGTGAAGTTCATGCTGTAGATGGTGAATAGAAATGGATATGTGTGAGAACAGGCCCAGAAAAATATTGCACATGCTGGCTTGCCAGTATTGTACCTCTTGAGTCTGATCTAAAGAAAATATCTTCTTGGATGAGATTATTTTGCTCATGACCTCTCTGCTGAGAATGTGACCATGTCTACTACAGACCTTAAATAAATAATTCTGAGACTGTTTATTGCAAAGATCCCAGGATAAGTAGCCTACTTATTTTTTTTGTACTATATAATTAAGATTTAACTATCTAGTGTGAATATTTGATGCAGGACAAAGATTTCCTACATGATTCAACCAAAGCAAATTGATACTTGAATCTCAAATGATCAAGCACACATTACCCTACATGCTAGGTGCTGTTCTAAGAATCTGCTTACAATGCAGATGCAAAATTGCAACGTTCTCTGATGAAATGGTGCATGCATTCATGACTAAACTCAATGAACAGTAAACATGATAAGCAAGTAAATGTATTTAACTGGTAGGAGGCAAACGAAAACCACAGTGGAGTCAGCGTGATTGGAGAAGAACAGGGTAAAGATGGGAACAGGTCGCCATGCTCAACAGAGGAATCAGCATAGGGCTCTTCGAGGTGAGATTTGAGCGAACTAGAAGTTATTATACTTCAAGTATAGTTATTTTCAAATAAAGCATGGACCTCTTAATGAGGCCCCCAAGCTCTGTGTATTCAGATATTTACTGAGTTCTGCAGCCTCGCCTCTTACTACCCACCTCGGTCTTACTCTGGTCTAAGTACATAAATGTTAGGGTTTTTTTTTTTTTCTGTGTTATTGCTGTTTGTTTGTAATCATTTCATTTAATGCCCAAACTCATTCCCAGCTCTGAATCTAAAATATTCTATATCCTGTGCTTAAATTGTCTCCTCTTCACCATTAACTTCTCTGTCCCATAATTATCCTTCAATTCTCAATTAAAATCCCATTCTCTCAAGTCTATTCTTGATTATTCTACCCTCCCCAAACTAACAACTCTCTGAATATTCCCTTCTAATTCTTATTATTTGAAATCCGTACTATTGAATGGTTACCTTCTCCCATCCTCATGTCACCCTCTTTTTACTACTAGACTACAAGCTTTATAATCAAGGGTTTTTCTTTATTGTCTTCCCAGACCTAATAATGAGTTTATAGTAGTTGCTTAATAAATGTTTTCCAAACTGATGAATGAATAAATTTCTCTACATCGTTTTTTTTTTCCCCTCCTATGTAGGTAATTTGATCATGGGAAAAATAAGGAGAAAACTCTCATAAGTGTCCTGTCATAGTAAAGATTTTCTCTTATGCCTAGTTTACCGTCAGCCAAATTTGACTCTTGGAGACAGAATTAGATATATCAGAGATAGAGATTGTCCAACTGAAGAAACAGCTAGACTCTGTTGGAAGCTTGTATTTGTATATGTTCCAGACCTTAAATCACTCACAGTGATGGAATTAAGAAAAGTAGAATGTAGTCGTGATCATGGCATGGACTAGTTTGACATTGACTCAGAAAGAAAAAAAAAAAAAGAAATGGAAAGTAAAAAGGGGAGAGTCCCAGAACACCTTATCTTCTATGCTGTCAGTTGCTGATAAAAAAATTATGTTCATATAGATCAAATTAAGTTCAAATTATGTAAAAATTATCTCAGACTTGCAGTAAGCAATATGCTTTTCACATCAGTAATTACAATTAGGCAACCTGCTTGGCATACAAGAAACAAAGATGATAAGTTATTGTAAGAGAGATAAATAGGGAACCTACACCCTGGGGACAAATTTTTACTCCTCACATTTCAGATAGAGCCCTAATATCCAGAGTATACAAAGAACTCAAAAAATTAAACAGTAAGAAAACAAATAACCCAATCAACAAATGGGCCAAGGACCTGAACAGACACTTCTCAGAGGAGGACATACAATCAATCAACAAGTACATGAAAAAATGCTCACCATCTCTAGCAGTCAGAGAAATGCAAATCAAAACCACCCTAAGATACCATCTCACTCCAGTAAGACTGGCAGCCATTATGAAGTCAAACAACAACTAGTGCTGCAAGGATGTGGGGAAAAGGGTACACTTGTACATTGCTGGTGGGACTGCAAATTGGTGCGGCCAATTTGGAAAGCAGTATGGAGATTCCTGGGAAAGCTGGGAATGGAACCACCATTTGACCCAGCTATTGCCCTTTTCAGACTATTCCCTGAAGACCTTAAAAGAGCGTACTATAGGGATACTGCCACATCGATGTTCATAGCAGCACAATTCACAATAGCTAGACTGTGGAACCAACCTAGATGACCTTCAATAGATGAATGGATAAAAAAAAATGTGGCATTTATACATAATGGAGTATTACTCAGCAGTAAAATATGACAAAATCATGGCATTTGCAGGGAAATGGATGGTATTAGCACAGATTATGCTAAGTGAAGCTAGCCAATCCCTAAAAAACAAATGCCAAATGTCTTCTTTGATATAAGGAGAGAAACTAAGAACAGAGCAGGGAGGAAGAGCATGAGAAAAAGATTAACATTAAACAGGGACTAGAGGTGGAAGGGAATGGGAGAGAGAAGGGAAATTGAATGGAAATGGAAGGAGACCCTCATTGTTATACAAAATTACATATAAGAGGTTGTGAGGGGAAAGGGAAAAAAAAACAAGGGAGAGAAATGAATTACAGTAGATGGGGTAGACAGAGAAGATGGGAGGGGAGGGGAGGGGGGATAGTAGAGGATAGGAAAGGTAGCAGAATACAACAGACACTAGTATGGCATTATGTAAAAACGTGGATGTGTAACCGGTGTGATTCTGAAATCTGTATTTGGGGTAAAAATGGGAGTTCATAACCCACTTGAATCTAATGTATGAAATATGATATGTCAAGAGCTTTGTAATGTTATGAACAACCAATAAAAAAAGAAACAAAGATGATAAGTTATTGAATCTCTTACAAAAGTAAAATCAAATTTGAGATTCTCTAACCAAATTGTGTAACAGGAGATTTTGGATGAATAAGTTCCAGTTTTTCTATACCTACAATTTTTCAAGAGCACCCATGTGTAGCTCTTAATCTTGAACAAGTACTCCAGTAGAGGAAATTGACTTTCTCCTCACGTCAGCTCAATTGAATTAAGTCCAACTTCAGATCCATAGATGCAACTGAGAATAAAGCATGGCAATCTCCCTCTGGCATCTTCTGTGAGTCAATGTTTTCTCAAAGAGGAAGGAAAACATTTATATTAAGGGGAAAAAAACCCTAAAATTAAAACCTAGCCTCACACAGTTAGACTCTATAGTTTTCCCCAAAAATGTCTGGTTACAGACATCACAAAATAAAATTATAGGGAAGCCAGAAAGAAGCTGAACTTAGGGACACCCAGAAGCATAGACTTAAACATCATTCGATCTTGCTCTCCACCTTTCACTTCTACCTTTCACTTGTTGACACTTTGATTCTGGTCTCTACAAGCTTTCTTCACTGAGCAAGTGACAAGGGCAGCCAAGAGAAATATTCTGATGGGTTCACATGTGTCTGCTTGCACAAATCATTGTCATTAAAAAAGTATATTTTGAAAGATGTCACTAACATTGAGGTATGCAGCCCTGTCCACACAAGGGTAGGAAGTACCTATTGTATAGTAGATTGCATACTCAATCCCCAAAGATAGGTCTCTGTTAAATATCTAGAACCTGGAACGTTGTCTTAGTTGGAGAAATGACCTTTGCATATGTAATCAGTTACAGCACTTCATATGAGGAGATCATCATTGGTTGTTTCATTTAATCATTATTGTCTTTAAATCTGTGGCAGTTTCTTATTTTTCCTAGTGCTCCATGACCTTTTGAAGGGTACCGATTAAATATTTTACAGAATGTGTGTTCATTAGAATCTTTATGAGATTTTCTCATGATTACTATGTGTTTATGCATTTTGAAAAGTATATTTCAGAAGTGAAGTGCCTTTTCATATCATCATGCCAGAGGAATAGTGCTCTATGTTACCTGATCACAGGCTATGTTAACCTCTATCACTGGGGTAAGGGAATATTTGCCAGATATCTACACTACACTATGACTACTTTCCACTTTCCACACAGTTGTCATTAAAAAAAAAAAATCACCAAATTCCAGTTCGCACTCAAAGTTAGGAAAATTAAGCTGCCTCTTGAAGGTGAGAAATCTAGCATTTAGAATTCCTTTCAAAAGAAGACTTATAATTTTCTCCTTCCATTTAGTTATTGAATTATTTATTTACATCAGTATGGATTCCTGGATGTTTATATGATTCTCTGAGTTCTAATCTAATACAACTATTATTACTCAAATGTGTTCTGCTATGATATTGGGCTACTTAATGCTTCTGATATGAAACTACTGTTTTTTACTCACTTTGTGGTACTACAAGATGCTCTGCATTTGTATTATATTTTCTTTGTCCTTTCCCTATAATATTTAGTTTATCTGAGTATTCTTATTTCCTTTAATTGGAAAATAGTATTTTGACATCAAGAACTTGGTGCTAGATGTTCTGTTGTTATATTACTGATTCAAACCTTATTTTCAAATATTGACTTTTCTTCCACATTGAGAACGAACAAAGCAGTTAAAAGATAACATATTTAAAACTTGGTTGTCTGAATTCTAAACCCCTAACTCAATTTTTATGGCCTAAATAACCTTAAATACTTACCCTAAATTCTTTGTGCCTCAATTTTTTCACTAGTAAAATGCAGATAATAATAATACCCATCTTGTGAGTTTGTTATAAGTATTAAATCATCTAGTATATGTCAATAATTCAAGAAAGTTCTGCAGCATCAGAAGGAGATAATGCACTATGAGCAAAAAGAACTGGCATTGAAGCATAGGAAGTGTACATTGAAGGCATCTACTCTAAGTCCTAGACTCAACAGAGGTATAGAAAATTTTAGCAATGTTAACAATAAGGCACTGCATTATGTTAGGTCTAAAATGTCTTGTCTGGGGCTGGGGATGTGGCTCAAGCGGTAGCGCGCTCGCCTGGCATGCATGCGGCCCGGGTTCGATCCTCAGCACCACATACCAACAAAGATGCTGTGTCTGCCGAGAACTAAAAAATAAATATTAAAAATTCTCTCTCTCTCTCTCTCTCTCTCTCTCTCTCTCTCTCTCTCTCCTCTTTCACTCTCTCTTTAAAAAAAAAATGTCTTGTCTGTCAAAGTGCTAGTCTGTCAATGGGCTCTTCAACTTTGACATAACACCAGTGGTTCCTCGATACCAAGTACTGTTTGTCTACTTCAGAAGGATTTGAGTATCTTTTCATTACACCTGAGATCATAGGTCATGGGTCTCTCCCGGAAACATCAGAGGGTGATGATTGTATTTACTTATAATATTTTCAATCCATATGGATCATATATTCAAATCCATTTAGCATCTGTTTCAAGAGGCAAACAACACAAGAATTCCACTCAAACTATCTTTTGAAAACAATGTAACTTGTTAAACTGGAATATTTCATCATTTATAACATATAGATTAAACATCAGTACAAAATAATTTTCAAAATTATACATGTACTGAAGTCAGGTGTAATTCTTTTCCTGGGGAAGCTTTTCAATGTATTCTGGATACACTTGCCCTTTGTAACTGTATTCCCAGGGGCATATTGCAGCCCCTAAAGAGTACTGAGGGAATCGTTGAATATGAAAGACAAAAATTTGGGTTCATCAGATTAGAAACCTAGGAGAGTGATAGGTAGAGAGAGGTGGAGAGAGGAGAGAGAAGGAGAAGAGATCATATCTACATAGCTTGGAGTTACTGAAGATGAAAGTAGGCAGTCATGAAAGCTAGATGTGACTGCTAGGGACTGTGTATGTTACCTCAAAATTAATATATTAAAATACTAATATCCAATTTAATAGTATTAGAGATGGGGTCTTTGTAGGTTAATTAGGTCATGAGAGTGGAGCCTTCATAATGAGATAATTGTCCTTATAAGAAGAGACAAGATGGATGTCTCTTTTCTTTACATGAAGACATAGTGAGAAAATAGCTATCTGTGAACCAGGAGGAGAGAGGTCACAAGAACACAATCATACTGGCACCCTGATCTTGAACATTCAACTTTAAGGACTTTGGGGAATAAGTGTGTTTGTTGTTTAAGTCTCATGTTGACCCAGAAGGCCATTAATTATCTCATTAGAACATTTTTGATTGTGTTCTAGGATAGATATTTCTCTTTGGATAAGTTAAATATTCATCCAGATATTTCCTTGGGTGAAGGTAACAACTAGACATCCTGGACTAATTCTGGCAAATATAGCATGATTATGGAGTTTTAAATCATGTTATGTGCTTTGCTCATTTCTGTAAGGGTTGAGCAGTCAACTAAAAGTTGTACTTTATTTATTATCAGTAAGCTATGGTATTTCCTGATGTATAATCTCTGTCCTACGTGTCCCTTTTAGGTCTCTGCTGTTTGCTCAGTGTGGACTTTGTTTCACATCAGTGTCGACTTCTCATCCCATAATAAAGCTGTTCTCCAACCTCTTCTGTTGATATGGGCTGGGCAATACCTCAGCCTCTTTCTTACCTGCTGTGATGGAAGTTGCAGCAACTCCAGTGCCCTGTGCAAAACTACTTAAACACAGGTGGAGTCTGGTTTTCCCAGTGACAGTTGAGGGAACCCAGTAACACAATCTAGAAGCATTATGTACCACTGGGGTAAAATTTAGCCAAAGGAGAATGAGGAGAAATTGAGGATCCTATCTTTTCTCTATCACTCCCAAAAGATAATACCAAGGAAAATATTTTCATTAGTCTCTCCATAGATATTTCTTCTAAGTGCTAAGTAAATGACCTCTTCTATCTGTGATTTTTTTTCTCTTTCAGTATCCCTTAGCTTGACATTTACCCATTCCTAATGTGTTACTACATAGACTTTGCAAGGCTCTATTTCCTAGGGGTGCTTTGCACATCTCCCTTCAACCACAACGCACGTACAAATGCCCAGTCATTATATGTTCATTTGGTTGATGCCAGCAGGAGTAGATGGCCAAGTCCAATTATGCTGATTACTTCCTTTAGTCTATCTTGGACAGAGCTAAAATTTCTGCTCTTAAGCCCCTATTTCAGTCAGGGGCACACATCAAGTGCAGCTGTTGCATTGGAACCTGGAATTCTATAGGCCTGCCAACTGGCACATTCCATCATGTATCAGGAATTCTTGGGATGTGAAATCCAAAACATCAGCCAAAGGCATAACTTAATATCTCTCTGATGGTATAGAATGGAGTAAATGTAAGTTTTTATTTTTCCTGAGAGGTGGAAAGCGGGAAATCATATTTATGTGCAGTCTTTTGCCAAAGGCAGATACTGACTTTCCACAAAGGTTTAGAGCAATTCATGAGAGTCTGTGGATTCTGCTGAATTATTTCTGATCATCTGACAGGAGAAGGATCACAGCATATAATAAGTTATACTGTGTCCTTCAAAGATTCCAGTCTCCCCAGAACATCAAAATGTTATTTCACTTGGGAAAAAAAAATACACACACACACACACACACACACACACACACCTTAATATATATATAAGGTGGAATTAGTTAGAATTCTTGAGATGAAATCATTCTGAACCTAACATGGACCCTAACTCCATAAATGAATGCCTTTGTAAGTAGGACAAGAGAGAGAGAGAGAGAGAGAGAGAGAGAGAGATTGAAAATAGATACATTCACTGGAGTTATCTTCCACAAGCCAAGCAATGTTAGAAGGCCCAAGAAGCTGAAAGAAGGAAGGAAGTGTTCCCTCCTAGAGCCTTCATAAGGAGTGTGGTCCTGTCAACACCTTAGGTGCAGACTTCTGGCCCCTTGAACCATGACAAAATATATTTCTGCTTTTTAAGGGTAAGTATGTTGGCCTGGGGATATAGCTCAGTTGGTAGAATGCCTGCCTCACGATGCACTAGGCCATAAGTTCTATTCCTGGTCCCTATTCCCCCCCAAAACAAAGTTCTCTTAAAGTCAGATTGTTTTGCTTTTTATGGCAGACATAAGGAAACTAATGCAGAGCAGTTCAGAAAATATCAATGAGATAAGAAATCTAGACATTGAACACAAGGCGTGCGGGGAAAGGACACAGACAGCAAGGAGTTTGACATCAGGGCTTCCTCTGTCTTCTATGCTTGTTTTCACCTTTCTACCTGAAAGCTGGCAACAGTCCTTCCATCTGGAATGAGGAGACACACGCTGGGTAATAACAACTAAATTTATCTCTTACATGAGAAATATTTGTTAAAAGTTTTACCATCATTTAAAGGTTATAAGATAAGATCCGTGGTTGACCTAGCAAAACAAACAAACCAAAACATAAAACAGAATTTCACCAAGCATGGTAGTGCACGCCTTTAATCTCAGCAGCTCAGGAGGCCAAGGCAAGAGGATTTTGAGTTCAAAGCCAGTCTCAGCCAAACGAGATACTAAGCAACTCAGTGAGACCTGTCTCTAAATAAAATATAACATAGGGCTGGGGATGTGGCTCAGTGGTTGAAGAGTATGTGGAAATCAAAGTGTGAAAACTGAACTTAAGACTGCACAATATATTTTCTGAATTTGTAAGCAATGTACTGATTCTAGCACCTCTTCTGAACTATTGTTTCTTATCCTTATGTTTTTGTAAAACTTCTTTTATAATTCTGCAATCCATAATGTGAAATGAAATATAAAATAGAATAAATGTATGTATTTAAATCCCATGTTCTATTTCTGTTTTTTTTTCTCTATAGTCCATATACCATATAGTATTACTTTTTTCCAAGTGTGGACAATTATACAATTTGCCCTAAATTTATTTGAGTTTTTTGGATATTACTCTGCAGATACAATGAGCCAATAAAAGATAAATAATGGGATTATTTACTCTATTGAGTGACCTTGGTTTCTTTATTTGGGTATACTGACTTTCATAGTTCTACCTGAAGAAGATTTGGCATTTATAGAATGTTTCTTCAGGGAGTCAAATTGTAATCCTGGATATAAGCACCAACAAACCAAAACAGTCAGAATAAGTGGGAAGCGTAACACATTGAAGAATGAATGACAGAGTCTCACATATATGAATAATGTGTCATTCACAGCTGTTGTGGCTTCTTTCTAGGTGGCAAAACATGTGGTCAAGCTCTTACCTACCTATTCCAGTGTGAGGAAATTATCTCAACATCTGGTGATCCCTTCATGATTACTCAAGTATATCTTTCCATGATGTTACCTTCTACTCCACAATTACAAAGAAGAGATGGGAAACTGATAGAACCCTGTATATATTTAATCCAAAATTTCCCTAAATTTCTCTTAAGTTAGGGTTTTTGTAGAATTTTGGTAATTTTTAGTGTTGTATGAGCTATTAGTTTTACATGGAAATGAGCTTACTTGCAAAAAGGCATTTCCACACAGTTAAAGGAGCCATTCTGGTCCATTCTGAACCAACTGAAATGACAAGACACTTTGCAGGAGTCTATCAATCAAATGTGTGGGTATTAAAGTTCTTACTGCCTTTACTGGCAAGTTATAACTTTTGCAGAAATGACTTACCTTGCTTGGTGAATTTGCCTCACCACAGCACATAACCTTGCACTTTTTTGTCTCACTATTCTTTTCTGCAATTAAGTTATCCACAACTCTGGGAAATGTACCCATTTTTAGGGATTAAGTATAAATGCATGGTAGTCTAAAGCCTGAGGTAAACATAAAGTGCAATAGACACAGGAGCAACATCTAACAAAGCAACACTTTTAGCAATATAACAATGCTTCTCTTTTCCATGGATAATTCTTTGCCATTTCTTCCACATTTTATATCCAACTCTTCCTCCTAAAACAGTGGGACTTCTTTGGTCATGAATCATTATTGCAAAGATGAGATAATTTTTCAGGAATGATTCCCAAGGTGGTTTTGCTCCAATGAATATTCTGTTGAATCATTAACACCAAGATGAACATTCTAAATTTTATGTTCCATGATTCCCACACTTGGATAGTCTATGATAAATTACCTATTGTCAAAAGGAATGTGATTTTAACTAGAGTAACATTCATTTTATAATAACATAGGATAAATAAAAAGTACACTTAAACATATTAAAACTTGAATATATAATATACAAAAATGTTCTTTAAATAATATTTTAGCCACAATGCATGTTGTGATCACATTTTTAAGAGAAAAGGAACATTATACATTGAAAATTATAAATCTATCACTCAAATTAGCATTTCTTCATTATTCTATCCAAAAGTGAATGTGAAGTTTATATAAGCAACTTTATTTTATATCTAAAAAGAAAATATATAATTCAAACTTTTACAGTAACTTTAGAGGTAATTATACAAATAGGTATATTTATTTAAGTGGAATGGCTCATCTCTGAATCTATTCCACTGAGCATGATGAAAGCTATTATAGATATTTGAATCATACTGAATATACAATTCACCCATCAACAAATACATTCTTCAGCCCTCTGTCTCAGATAGTTCATGCTTCAGGGGAGAGAAGAGAGGGAAGGTAACTTCATGCATTAACAGAGAATGTAGATTAGAGAAGTAAAGAAAAGCTTTACTGCCCAAAAGGGAACTGAAACAAGGTTGCCAGATGGATTCCAAATAAAAGAGAGTTTAAAACAATAAAAAATGTGTAAAGTTCTGGAATTATGAAACGGTATAGAGTATTCTGGGAAGGTAACAAAGGGAAAGAAAGAGAGAGAAAGCCACAGAGATAGAGATGATGTAGATAAGAGGATCACACACAGAGAGATAGCTAGAGGGAGAGAGATGAGAGAATCCATGAGCACATTTGGGTAGATACATGCATGATACTTGTGTGTGTTTGTGGAGGGCATGCGTGTATGTGCATACACATGTTGCTGATAGTCTTCCTTAGCATGTTAGGAAGTTCAATATTAGCATGCAAGACAGAAGATTGATGGATAATATTTACAAAGAATTCACATCATGATGCAATCCACTTTTAGGAAGGTAATTTTGGCAAAAGAATCTTTGTAGAAGACAGATAATTTTTCCCTCTTGAATTAAACTTTACTAAGTTCAACCAATTCCAGAAACAATTCTATCACAAGAAGCAGAGGAAACAATTCCCCAAAGAGAGATGTGAAATCAGACGCCCAAGGCAGGGAGATGTTCTGTTCCTGGATAGAGCCATGGTGATCATAAAATTTATTGTCCATACCGGGATACTTGGGAGAGCATTATTTTTCTATTAGTGGACTTAAAATAGATTCAGTTTTAAACTAGTTTTAAAAATATATTTCTTTATATGTATATATATATATATATATATATTTTTCTTAATTTATACAAGACAATAGGTTTCCTTTTGACATAATAATAAAAGTGTGAAATATAATTTGTTCTAATTCAGCCCCCAGTACTCACTTTTGCTGTTCTTCTCTTCTACTCTATTGATCTTTCTGCAATAACTTATAAGTAACACATTAAAGCAGCATTTAAAAAATAAAATTTTATAAGCAGAATAATTATCCTTGATCAATATTTATATTAATCTGTCTCTAAATACCAGGTCACTGGTAATTTTCTGTAGTTTGTTTTTTAATATATTTTTAGTTGTAGATAGATACAATACCTTTATTTTATCAATTTATTTATTTTTATGGGAGTGCTGAGGCTCAAATCCAGTGCCTCGCATGTGCAAGGTAAACACAATGCCACTGAGCCACCATCCCAGCCTCTGAATTTTTTGTTGTTGTTTTTGTTTTTCTGTTTTCTAATTTTGAGTTATAACTTTAAGAGTACAAAAGTTTACAGAATTGTCAGCAAAGTTTTATTATAAAACTTTACTTCAAAATGACTTTTCTATGTAGACACTAATATATTAATAGATAAAAATACTAGAAAAATGTGGTGGATTGAGGATATCTTCAATTCTACTATTTATTTCATATGGAAATGTTTTAATATTTGAATCCAAATACTTTAATATGTAGTAGTTTTTGCTGCCTTTAAATGTTCCTCAACAAAATTCTTAAAAGTTGGGATTCATCATGCACACTATGCTGTCTTTATCAAATTCTAAAAAATGAAAAGGCTTTCATTTTGCCCATCAGCTGTTTCACAAATAAAACAACAAAAAAGTTGTTGTCTACCTGGGCGAGGTGGAGAATGCCTATAATCCCAGTGGCTCAGGAGTTGGAGGCAGGAGGATCTCCAGTTCAGAGCCAGCCTCAGCAATTTAGCAAGGCACTAAGCAACTCAGTGAGACTCTGTCTCTAATAAAATACAAAATAGGGCTGGGAGGTGGCTCAGGGATCAAGTGCCCCTGAGTTCAATCCCCAGTATCAAAAAAAAAATGTTGTCTAGCTATTAGGTGCATATATAAATTATTAGTATATTTTCTCTAAATTTTATAAGCACTGATCATGCCGAAAGAAAACAATTCATGCAGCAGTGCTAATTGTTTTAATATTGTAATGAATTAGCGTACAATTATTGATGTATACCATACAAATTCAAGTGAGAATGTACTTCTACCACAGATGTCTTTATTGAATGTTCAGAAATGTTAGGACTTTTTAATTTTACTCTATGGAAGTACAGAATATAAATACTTTCAATTAAATACGTTCCAATAAAAATATGAGCTCCATGAAAAATTTTTCTCATGAGTTAGTTCCTCCAACATGCAATAACTGAACATGGAAATCCACCTATTTAAGAAGGATAATTCTCATGTTCCATCTCCATATACTTCAAAATCTCATCATTTACTTTGTTCAATTATACTCTCATAATTTTAGATACACTAGTCTAAATATTCTTGTTTGCTATCTTTTTATCTTTAGCAAAATCTTCTTGTTTGCCATCTTTTTATCTTTAGCAAACTATAGTTAAAACAATAAACCATAATTTTAAGTTACTTCTCTTATCCTCTTATTGAAGAATCTAATATCACTGATAAAACAGATAAAACCTGGATACACAAAGATTTTCCTTTGTTAAAGGCAACACTCACTAGTGTTCTATTCCAAATTATTTTTCCTGTAGTGTTTTTTTTCAATGAAGTATGAAGTTAAAAATAAGCAAAAGTGATTCATAATAACAGTCATTTAATCCTAGTGAAACCCCACTCTTTTAAAAAGTGGAAAGGAAAGACATCTGCAGCTACATATGTTAACTTGGCAGCTTGTGCGTAAACTTCTTAACCAGAAATTTTTGCAGGTTGTTGCTGATTATTCTTTCTCAGAGTTTGGTCTTTTGTTTTTCATGTGGCTCATATAGTGTAAGTTAATATCTACAATTTTTATGAAAAATCAGTCTTTATCATTGACTGTCAAGAGATATAGCCTTTACCTTTTTTTAAAAAAAAAAATATGTACTTTGTTGTTTCCCCTTTGTTACCTAAAGAGTTTATTGCAAAATTTAAAAATCAAACAATTTGGGCTGGGGATGTGGCTCAAGCGGTAGCACGCTCATCTGGCCTGCGTGCGGGCCCGGGTTCGATCCTCAGCACCACATACAAAGATGTTGTGTCCGCCGAGAACTAAAAAATAAATATTAAAAAATTCTCTCCTCTCTCTCTCTCTCTCTCTCTCTTTAAAAAAAATCAAACAATTTTATTACTAAACAATGGAACATACTTTCCATACCTTCCCATGAGTTAACCTGAACAGTTCGCACTTGGTACTTGTGAACTGTCCACATGAAAGAGGAAATAGGGCCCCAGAGATGAATTTTAAGTTGATAATTGTAGATGGTCTCAGATTTGATCTTAACTGTAAGTTAATAAGTGAGTCTTACACTGTGTCATATACATATACTGATTGAAGATCCCAGGCAACTGGCCAAAAGACAAGGCTGCTTTATTGTTCACACAATTATTGCTCACCTGTCTTCCATTTCTCACATGCAAGTCCTTCACAGGGTGAAGTAGATAGGAGCTGCACATTCTTCCTGTGTGTGCAATGCACATGCAGAGAGTATGAAAAATCCATAATTAGGAGAATCTTTGCCTTTATCATACCTGTCAAAATTTCCCCCTACATAAGGAGATTACTCATCACCCTAGAAATTAAATATTCTGTTTTAGGAAGAGGGAGAGGGTAATTCCAGGTTTAGTGCTCTGCAATTGCTGCAGATCTGCTATAGAAAAGAAGAGGAAATCTTAGTGTCCTAAAATATATCCAGGGAGGAAGATGTTTTCATCTTCTTCGAGTTATTCAATAATACTTGAGCAAAGTTCATGAGCATCCTTGGCTTGGAAGACCCAATATCTTCCAGAGAAATAGCTTCCAATATGGACATATCCCTCTTTTCAAAAGCTTGACTGACTATAATTCTAGTGGATGAGTACAATGGTTTATCACACACACACACACATACAAAAAGACTGAGCACTCTTTCGGATAGAGGACATTTTCATCTCTCCTGATCAATCTCACCTCATGGAGGGTGCTCTAGTATTGGAACATCCCTGGATTTCACAAACCCAATTTGTGAATTGGGATAAACATGCTTTGTCTTCTCTCTGTTTTGGCACAGTTCTCAACTGCTCACGGCCATGGGATAAACCTTGTAGTCTGTGCAGTTGATTGCTGTAGATTGAAACTTAATCCAATCTAGTGCACCCTGGGACTGAGTGGATAAGAGTGATTCTGAATTTCTTCAAAACATTTGATATCGAAGAATAGAAATGAGGAAGAAATGACAGCAATATGAAGTAGAGGTTAGGTTAATAAGAGTTGGAAGAGGTTTGAAATGTTTCTGTGTGAAAAAAATTGAGCCATTAAAGAAAAATACTTAAGACAAATATATAAGTTAGATGGAAACTAAAATTACACAAGATATATTCTTCTCATGCTCTTCCTCCCTACCCCATTTTGAGTCACCCCCCTTATATTAGGGAAGACATTTGGCATTTGCTTTTTAGGGATTGGCTAACTTCTCTTAGCATAATCTGCTCTAATGCCATCCATTTCCCTGCAAATGCCATGATCTTGTTATTTTTTAGTGCTGAGTAATATTCAATTGTGTATATATGCCACATTTTTTATCCATCCATTTATTGAAGGGCATCTAGGTTGGTTCCACAGTCTAGCTATTGTGAATTGTGCAACTATAAACATTGATGTGGCTGTGTCCCTGTAGTATGCTGATTTTAGGTCCTTTGGGTATAGACGGAGAAGAGGAATAGCTGGGTCAAATGGTGGTTCCATTCCCAGCTTTCCAAGGAATCTCCATACTGCTTTCCAAATTGGCTGCACCAATTTGCAGTCCCACCAGCAATGTATGAGTGTAACTTTTTCCCCACATTCTCACCAGGTCTTGTTGTTTGACTTCATAATGGCTGCCATTCTTACTGGAGTGAGATGGTATCTTAGAGTAGATTACCTCTAGATAGGAAAGAGAGGTGGGAGGGAAAAGGAGGGAGAAGGGGAATTGCACGGAAGATGGAAGGAGACCCTGATCGCTATACAGAATACATGTATGATGAAGTGAGGAAAAAGGAAAAAAAAAACCAGAAGTGTGTCACATTAGATTGGGTAGAGAAAAGTGATGGGAGGGGAGGGAAGGGTAAGGGGGGAAAGGAAGAACAGAAGAATAAAATAGACATTATTATTGCTGTGGGTATATATGTGACTGCATGACCAATGTGATGCTGCAACCTGTACACTCAGAAAAATGAGAAATTATACCCCATCTGATTCAAATGTAGGATATGTCAAGATCATTGTACTGTCATGTGTAACCAATTAAAACAAATAAAAAAGTTAAAAAAAATAAAATAAAATTACACAATGAGGAAATGATCACAGGTGTACCTTTCCTCATAAGGAAATATAGGTACCAGAGAACTAACTGTAGAAGTGGAAAAAAAAAAAAAAAGAAATGGAGGTAGATTGCAGGTTACAACTTCATTTTCGTCATGAAATATGAAGAAAGATCATTATCTAACATATGTTGTCTGTGAAAGTAGAGCTAAGACCTAAAATAAAGTGGTAAATATTGGACAAATTGGCCAAGGTGTTGTCTTAGTATGAATGGCAGACTTCTCTATGTCTGTCACTGATGGTCAGCAAGATATTTCCTTTTTTCCCTAAATTAGCTATGTTATCATGGTTAATCAAAGCAAATGACTTGTTATTTTTGTTGATATTTCTTTTTTATGCATTTCACATTTTTTTCTGTGTATAATTTGAGCTTTTTATTACTTCATCAAATTATCTATTGGAGTACTCAAATTATTAAGTAGATTAAAAATCCAGTTCATTATTTCCATCTAGTTTAAGGAAAATGTATATTTATTTGTAGAAAAAGAAACTAAAATTCTATACAAATATTTTTAATGAAATGAAACTAATTCTGACATGATTTTCCTAACAGTTCTCTGACATTATTAAATATTTAAAACACCTACTATGGAAATGTGACTTATTCTCTGGCTCAATATGCCATTGTTACACAGAAAATGTCCTGATTCACACCATTTGACTTGTAAATTCTGTTTAACAGTGATGAGTCATCAGTATTTAAGAGCTATTAGTTAAAAGGTGTTTCACACATTCCTGTTTGGTGGTGGAATTTGAATGAATTCAGTGCGTATGATTCTCTTATTTTAAGATTGCAATCCTGAGTCACTGAACAGTGAAACTCTTGAATCTGTGACACATCTTTAATGATACATCTTCATAGCAGGGTGTCATGGAATCATTGAGGCATTGTAGTTTTGATGAAGTCAGTTCTATGGAATTTTTTTACCTTAATATTTGACTTTGATAGTTAATCTTTTTAAAACACAAGGTATATGCATATGCATATACATGTATAAATATATAAACCTTACAGAATTACTGCATACTTAAATTACATAAATGTACTTAGGTTTAAATCCTTGAAAACTCAATACCAAATATTTTTAATCATTCTATAGGAGACTCTGTTTGTATGTATGTATTAATGCATATACAAATATATACTCTCTCCTTTAAGTTTCCTTGAAAAAAGTTCTAGAAAAATTTATTTTTAATATCAGAGCATAAAGAATTAAATTGTTTTATGATTTAAAATTATGAGAGAGCATCTGTAGCTTTGCTAAATATGACTAAAGATTTCTGTCTTTTCATATGAATCTATAATTAAAATATTTGCAGTAGCATTTTGAATATGATTGATTTTAATTTACTTCTTAGGAAAAGTGTCTCAATAGAAATGTCTTTTGGCCACATTTCCTAACACCCATCTTCTTTCATGAATTAATACTGTGATTTATTCTTAGGTCTTTTATACAGTTATTTGACCTCCAGGTCTTGAGTGGGCTGATTATTCTTACTTTAGAAAATCAAAAGTTTGCATTTCCCTTCATAAATGCAGATCAGAGCCAAGGGAGGATCTTGAGTCTACAAGAAATAGACAAACACAAAGCTTCTACTTGTGCTTATCTTCAGTTGAATACTCCTGGTAAGCTAAAACTTATTTGTGTTGCCAATATTTCATTCTTGGTTCTCTTAATTCATATATTTTTACCTAATTTTATTTGGCGTATCTATATCTCATATATACACTTGATGGAATATTCTGTTTCCCAACCTTTATGTTCACACAAGGCAAAGACTTCATTTGAATGTTCTTCCTCGCTTCTCTCCATATTGTCATTCATTCTCTCCATAGATGGATATATGACTGAACTGATTGGTAGTTGGGGGAAGAAATGGAGCATAACCAGACTAGAACTTTTCCTATGTTCTTTTCATAGTTAGCCCATCAGCAATATGAAAATTCATACTTACTCTCTTATTCTGGGTTAAGGTTAGTAAGAACTCTGTCCCTGTGATAGAGACACACAGTTGTCCAAATTTTGCCTCTGTAGCTAGAGAAGAAACTTGTAATATACTGAAAATCTTGAAAATCTAATCAAGGATTTAAGTCATATCTCCAGAACAACTTCTATCAAAAATAATAATAAAGTTTTAATTTGAACTATATCATCTAACATTGGTCATTTCCTGAGTTCATTTGGAGAGGGGATGAAAGGGATAATATTAACTCATTTTTACTGAATCCTGACAGTTATTCTTCCTCCAACTTGTCAATATACCAGGGCTTAGATCTATTCTATTACAGTGTATATGTAATATATGTCCTTTCACATTGTGACTTTTTTCACAATTGGTTTTTATATCACATTAATTTTATTATAATATATATGAGGAATTACTCACATTATATATAGTACTGAGAATATATACCTTCCTTCTTGCAGGTATAAGACTCAAATATAGTATATAATACATAATACTCTATTTGAAAATTTTTCCTACGACATTTTCATTGACTCTCTACTTTTCTATGTCATTCTAGAGCTTCTCTTGTTGTTAACTTTTCTTATTTACTATTATAATACCAACATCAAATTATATAAATAGGCACAGAACAATTATGTAAGAAATATATTAAAGAAATAACAACTGGAATTATGGTTTGTAAAAAGTTCCATGTAGTTGGGATTAGTAACATAATTTAATATATTAACATTTGCATTTTTATGATAGTTCTGTTCAAAGGGTAAAATGTGTGATATCCTGTTTTTAGACATGATATCAAAACTTAAGATTCCATGTTTTTAATGTGTATATTATATTCAGTAAGCATTGGTTTATTTTTAAAAATCCTAAAGTTGTTAGTTTTAAAAAAAAGCACTGATGTGTGATACATTGACAATTCTAACAATGTCTTCAGGGCAGGGCTCACTTGGGACATCTGATCTGCACATCATGTAGAGTTAATTGGGGCCACTCACACATTTGTAGTTAAGGGGCAGGTTGATTGTAACTTGTTGGTCCAAGATAGAATCACATACAATTCTGAAAGCGGTCAGCAAGAGTGGTCACTTCAGCTCTCTTTCGAAGTTATCTTGGAATATTAACTGGTTTCCAAGATTACAAGAGTATTACCTACAAGACTTTTTAAAGGAAGCCAGTCTTTGAAATCACTTCTGTCACTAACGCTTAGTCAGAAGGTCCAACCTAATTCAGAAAAGAAAATAAACGGACCATTCCTTCTGATAAGAGGAGTGGTAAGGGGTATACATAGACAAAATACTTTATGACCACTTTTTATAATCTACCACACAATATTAATTAAAGATTATTAAAGTAGAGGGGACTGATATTTACTGAGCATCTACCATACTTGGGTATTTTGTATATATTAATTATTGTATTAATATTATAGAAACTTTATATCATGGGTATTACCCTTATTTTTACAGTTAAGAATATTGGAATTCAAGAAAGTTAATTACATTCCAGCACCCATTGCTAATAACTGACCCAAACAGCCTTTAGAAGTCAAATTTACCTGATTTTAGAGTCTATGCCTTGTCATAGAATGCAAAGTGTAAGTGAAATTAATAAATAATATGTCAGAGCCAGAAGTATTGAAGTGGGGAGAAATAGGATTAGTTTCTCTAGGAGAATACTATCATTTATCTCTTGGTATATAAAACACCCCACAAAACTGGAAGTTTTGTCACCAAATTTGTGTGTTGGCAATTTAGGCTAGGCTCAAATGCAGTTCTTCTACTTTTCTGGGCTGGGTCCACTGATACCTCTGCAGAGAGATGACACTCAACTAAGGAACTCTCCAAAAGGTGACTAGCTATTGAGCAAGGTCTAGATTCATGGCAGGAAACAATGTTAGTGGCAACACACAAGCTATAGTAGGAGACTTCTCAAACAGCTGGCAAAATTATCTAGTGAATCTTGTGAAGATGATTTCCAGGTAGAATGTTGACAGCGTTATTTGTTTTGTTCCCTTTAAAAAGATACAAGGACATAAAAAGATAAGATGAAATAATTATTTTGTGATCCAAAACACAGAGGAAATGTACAGTGGACAGGTCCCAAACTGAAAGACAAATTTCTTCTTTTCCCTGATCTCAATAGTGGGTAAATGATTCTCAAAATAGCATGATGCCCAGAGAAAAAGCTCATTCAAATATTGTTATGTGACTCTTTAAAGTATTTGAAAATTTTCAGGTACAATAGACCTTTATAGCAATAACAAAGGACTCCAAGAGTTTGAAGGACTTGGTTTCATACTGGCCCAACATTTTTCCCAACAGAGATTGATCCTACTAAAAACAATTGCAGTTATGCTGTTTTTTTTTGTTTGTTTGTTTGCTTTATTTATTTTTAATTTTTATGAGTTAGAGTATAATCCAGTGCCTAGAAATTCCACAAAATTTTTAAGGAAATTTGTCAGAAAATTGCCACCAGTTGGAAGTAAGAGAAGTTAAGAATGCTCCAACTGAAAAAGAAGCAAGATGAGGAAGTTCCATGACCAACACAGGTTGCTACTTATGGAAAAGGAAAATGGCTCTGGGGCAGACCTAGAGGTTTCAGCTAAGATCTGTGGAGTTCCATGAACTAGGGAGCACTTCCTAGATAAGGAAAACAGCAGAATGGGAACTTATAAGGAGCAAACCAGTCCTTAATCAAGGAACATTCTCTGTTCCTAAAGTAGATGCAACAATTCTTGCCTTCCTAGAGTTTTAAGAGTTCTATGTATCATTGACCTTCCATTATTTCCCTTTTTATGTGAGTCTTTGTTATAATTGTGTTATAATTACATTTTATTTTTAGTATGGAGCTAATTTACCATAGGTCTTTGGTTTAGGAAGGGCTACCACCAAACTTGAAGTGGATCACAAGAAATCAGACTTTCAGTCTGATGTCATTTATACAAGAAGCTAAAAAAATGGAGTCCCAATACTAATGGAGAGTATTTCTAATTCATAAGAGCCTGACTTCTTTTTCAGCAGCCTAAAATTTGACAAGCATACCTATGTATAGTTCAGCTTATGATTGTACCCTTTACTACACATGAGTGATTCTCAAATGTCACAGATTTTCTGGTACATACTAGAATTACATTTTTGACTTTAAATGCAATAATGTTATTTGAATATATCTATTTTTAGAATTTTTAAAATTATCCATTAAGTTATAAGTAGAAGAGACTTCAACAAAATAAGAACTAAGAAGCAAGAAGAAAGAATCAACATTAGGATAATTCATATTTCTCAATATAGGTAAACAGAAAAAAAAGTACTAGTCACTAGGCATATGAGATAAACACATCCCCTTACATACCTTTACAAAATTTCTCAAAATTAGAAAGCAACCAAAGGGAAAAGTAACTTATGATACTGTCATCAGATTATTGGACAGATTTACTTTTAAAGTTTGCATCATGCATGGCAAAATATTATCCATGCATTTTTTTTGGTCAAGTTATTAGTTAGTATGTTTTCCTTTCAACTCTGATGAAATAAAATCCACTCAAATATTCTTGTCATATTATAGGCGATTTTTTTGCTCTTGTGTGTAAAGTAAAATGTCATTTTCAGCTTTGTGGTAAGGTTACACTTTTGCATTCAAATTGTTGCAATGGGACATGTGAATAGGCACATCTGATATTCAAAAGAAATTATACATAGAACCGTAGTATATTGAAGTTTCTAGGAGTTAATTTCTTTTTGAAGTTGGCTGCAGAATTTTGTGGTTTGGTTTGTATTCAGTAACTATTCCTAGTGTTTATATGATGCCAAACTCAGGAAAATACACTGCAAGTTTATGGGGGATGAATCTTTCAGTCCCAGACTGAAGATTAAAAAGATTTCTCTTGAAAAGTTGTATTTAAAATATTTTAAATATAAGTAAACAAATGTGTAATAGCTTCATTCAATAGAAGCTTTCTTTTTGTATGTCTATTTAAGTAACAACAACAACAAAAAAAAAAAAACAAGTCTTACCTTCATAACCAGGAATAATGCCTAATTATCTATGAATAATTTGAAATTAAAGGAAATTTTCATGTTGGCTTTTAAAGCTATCATCATAATAGTTTCTATAAAAGATACCATGTCACTGCTTTTTATTATATTTTTAATTGCTTCTGGATATGACTTGAAAATCACTAGGCACTTTGGGGAATTACAGAGGTACTGATGTGTCTCCAGTATTTGGTCACTCTCAAAAATAAAAATCCCGACATTAAGAAACATTCCCTGACGTGCGGTAGACTCCTGGATGTACGAAGGTTCACAAAACATGGAAAGTCTGCCATCAGACTTTGTGCCACATCCTGTCTGAGCGAGAGCCATGCTCAGAATTGCTGATGAGGTTAGAAAGTTCCCGGACACCAGAACGTGTGACTCCTTCAGCTTGAACCAAGCCCCGGGGGTTTCTGGACTACTCTTGGTCACCATCAGACTGAAACCACATTTAGTGTTCAGCAATGAAGAACACGTTAATTTTAAGTGACTGAGACATATGACTACAAAGGGAAAGACATTTGGTGTCAATATTTTGTCACAATTCCTCTTTTCAAAAACACGCTTTCAAATTTCATCATATCAAATGTCCCAATGTACTTCCATCATAGCAGTATTTCCAGTTTCTCATATACTCTTTCAGACTATGTCTTTACAAGTAAAGTTGAATATTCATTCTTAGTTTCTGTATTTCATTACACAAATAGGAGTAAATGTACATACTATCTTTGGAATCTTGCTTTTCTTTTTATTCTCCAACCATTGTGTCAAAAATGTTCTTCTACTTTTATATCTAAAGATTTTAATGATAGAAAATGTGTCATCTAATATTATTTAAATGATAATTAAATTATTTAGATAAATGTTTCCCTTATTTGCAGAGGTATCGTTCTATGTGTGCTATTAATTTATTTAAGCCATTGTTTTTATGGATATTTCCTGCACAAAACATCACTAGGACAACAGGAAATCTATTATAATCCTTATTGCATGCACGTGTGTATATATTTGTAGGACAGACTCCCCAAATGCACTGCTTTTTCACAGGCCATGTGTGTTTCCAATTTCAGTAGCGAGTACCAAATTGTTTCTCTGTTGTTATGCCAAATAACCCTTTTGCTACTTAAGAAAGTGGCTGTTACCCATACTCTCTTCAGCACAGTATGATATCCAACTTTCTAAGCCTTGGCAAGCCATAATGGTAAAAATTGGTCGTCTTAGTTATTCTTTCCTTTACTTTAATCAGCATAGCTGACATTAAGACTGCTTTAAATTATTTAGAAATTGAGGTGGCCCAGTGAAGAAGATAAAAATGAAAGAAGGGAGGGAGAGAAGGAGGGATGGAGAGGAAGAACAAAAGAGAAATAGAGAAGGAGAAGAACTGAAGTTAAAAGGATGAAAGGAAAGAAGAGGAGAAGGAAGAAAGAAAAAGATGAAAGAGATGGAAGGAAAGATAGGAAAGAAGGAAGGAAGGAAGCAGAGAGGGATGGAGGGAGGAAAGAACAAATGAAAGAGGAAGGGAGGGAAGAAAAAAATTGAAAGAATGTAAGAAAGATGGGGTGCGGGGAAGAAAGCAGTACAGTAGTGCCCAGTCCAGGTGTGGAAGAGTGAGACGAAGCTGAACCAGAGAACACATTCAGGCAAGGGGACATTTGTAGAAGAAAAGTGCCAGATGATGGGGGCAGTGGATCATTGTTACTGAAGTTTTCTGAGCAGAGACCTTCAAGGGCAGGAGGAGTACTTAAGAACAATTGGCAGGCCAAGATGGTACATAGTGAAGGAGCCCTGGAATCCTAAAATGGGTGCTATTTGCAATCTTGACCTAAGGTGATATGTACAGTGGGAGCTGAAAAATCACACAGTGGATAAACAAAGACTGTACAGACAAAGGAGTGAATGAAAGAAGGCGTGGAGACTTTGAGTCACACTGTTAGTTCTCTTGGAAAGCAATGCTTTTGTTTCCATAGAAGAAAAGTATATAGAAGAAAAGTATATAGAAGAAAAGAATAGGTGATAGAATTGGACAAAGATGTTTCTCCTCTCTGTCAAAAAAATTTACAGAAGGACCTCTTTTTTTAAATAATGAAAATACATATTATGGATAATATATTTATTCTAGCTAACCACGGGAATGATTGAAATGAATGTTTGTGTTAGATGATAAACTTAGAGAAACCCTGAGGGATTTCTAACCTTTTCCCTGTCATGCTCTCCAATGACTTCCTCCCTCAATTACCCAAATTAAATCTATAATCTATATGGAGAGTCTGAAGTCACTATGTATGTATAGCTTCAGGGTAACATTTCCAACACCTTGAGAAATCAAATCACGACTTATGAGTTTCAGATATAAAAACCCTGTTGCCACCATGGACATAACTCACTTGAGAGACATGATTTGCATCATTTCACCTAACTTCACTTTATATGAATGATTTATATGTAAGCTGTATGAGGATAAGAGTATTTTTTCTTGTGCAATACTACTTTCCTAGGCCTAGAAAATGCTAAATACAAGGAAGATACACTTTGAACTTTAACATTGTAGCATTTAGTCAGCTGTTGAATGGATCTCTGCATGTTGGTTGTGTAACTGCATAGTCAAAGTATGGGCTTGGGGGTGGTGTAAGCTAAAAGAACCAGCTCTCTTCCTGGAAAAGAATGCTTACTCCATTTCTCTTATGGCCACAGCAGCAATTCACTGATCTCCAAACTGCATCCATTCTCCTTGCAAAATCTGGTCACGTCAGTATGGTTTCCATTTATTAACGTTCTGTGTTTAGCTAATTTTTATTTTTTGAAATGGAAGTTCTAAGTATCATTACTCTCATGTGTTGAACGTTAGCAATCCAAGTGCTTGGGTCAATCCAAAAGCTTTTAAATTTGTTTTCCTCTCACAGCTTCTGAGCCCACCCAAGATCACAGCAATCTCTCAAAGCTGGAAACCCTGCATTTTGTGGGCCAGCGTATTTGGAATTGATTTTAGCCGTACCTGGATCCAAGTTGATTTGTCATCAAACTCCCAGAGTTAACTGTTTAAGTCTTCAATGTATTCAGCCTCTAGATCCCCAGAGTCATAGACATTCACTGGCCTGGCTCTAATTTTCATGTGGAGTTTAGTACTTTTTCATTGGGGATTTGTGCAAAAAGCAAAAATATTTGTCAGAACCCTGCCACCAGGAAAGCTAAATTTAATGTCGTGACTTGTGTTGCAGAAAAAGTTAATTTTCCCAGGCTTTGTGCACTCTGAATTTTTCATCCATGGCCATTAAGACCACAGTGTTTTCCCCAGAGTTATCTTTCTTCCTTCTTTCTTTTGGCAAGGCTTACCTGGATGTGAATTTCCTGCCTGTGGGTGGAAAGGTTAAAGCAATAAGAGCTCGGTCACTAGCGGTTGCTGATCCTCCCTGTAGCCTGGTTTTCTCAAGGCACTTGCGCTGATGTGGCATCCTTAACACTCTCTAGGGCTTACAGGAAAACTCCTGTTTTGTGCCGGAAGCTGCAGTGAGCCAGCGGCTATGAACTTGTGGCCCAACCACAGGGAATCAGGAACTTCTGAGTTGGAGCCCAGACCCAACCAGCCTCACTGAGTGATCTCAGACAAGTTACTCTCAGACAAGTTACTTAACGTTTGCTTGTCTCTCATTTTCTGGCTGTAAAATGGGAAAAAAATGATATTTGTTCACTCAAGTTAAGCAGTTCACAACTTGCTTCTGCCATATTCTGGGCTAGTTTTTTTTTTCATGTATTTTTTTAAATTTATATATATATATATATATATATATATATATATATATATATATATATATTTTAACAATAATTTTAAAGGGGAATTGGAATTACAATTGTATCGTTTAAAAATTGCCATATAAAACTGCCATAATTTGGCATGAACTTAAGCAAGTCAAGTATATAGAAATATGTGTACATAATCCCTTTTGAACTGTACTTTAATGTTCTTTGGCTATTCCTGAACAATTATAATGAAATGTCAAGGGAGACAAAGCTCTTTGTCCAGTTCCCTAATACAGCTCCAGAGTTTAGAACAGTGCCTAACATCTATTGAATGTTTAAATACCTGCTGAACTCATTAGTAAATGAAGCAATGGGAAGTTAAATAATTTCTCAAGAAAATTATAGACAGGAGAGAGATTAATTTTAGCATACATAGGTATGTATAGGCAACTCAATTTCTTAATTAAATAAGAAACCAAAACATAACAGGAAAAATGTATGGAAATTATTGTCATCAATTTATGAACTACAAAATTCTTTATTCACCCTTTGGATACCTATTATTCAAAGCTATTTTATAATAATATGGATAATCTATGCAATTTGATATGCTTTCATACCCTACAGAATATTAAGCATTTAATAATATGTTCTTAATGATCTACTTTATTTCAGAGACATTGCCAGAGAAATTATTTCACAAAAATTTATAAAGGAATAATTGTCAAATTAGAATAAATATGTTTAATTGTGAAAAGAATAGGAAATGTTGTATAAAAGACAATGGTAAATTAGACATTAACAATCCCAAAACATTTTTGTAAAAATAATTTTGGTTGCTTACATATTTTTTTCTCATTCTTAGTTGTTTAATATCACCTCAACATGTAAAAACAATTTAACATTTACTCAGTTGACTTTTGGAATTTTTCTTAAATCAATTACTGTGTCATAATACAGAGTTTTAAAAAAACAAATAAGAAATGAGATAGCAGTCTCAAATTAGAACTGATGAAATGACAAGAAAATTGGAGATAAAAACAAGAGATCTCTGAAATATATGAACAATGAAGTACACATATTTATCTTTTACATTTGAAGATCTCAAAAGGAACACACAATGCATCATAGTAGAGGAATTTTACTTTGAAATAAGAGATTTGCTTATTCTTTTACTTGGAAAGAAAGATGTGTTCACCAGCCCAGTATTTAACATTAGTTTCTTGTTGGAATTTGAGAACTGACACCCACTGGTAGTGACTAATTTATTGAAAATAACTGAACCAAGGTGGAGATTTAAGTTATCAGGCTTCAATGAGACCAAACTCATTTCCTACTTTTATCTTAGAGATCCTGTGGGAATGAAGATTGCTGTTGACATTTGCTCTGAACACAAACAACTTCCAATAATACCCAGGTTGTCATCAAACTTCTTTTCTGAAGAAATAGAGGATTGATTCTCTACTCTGATCTCACAAGGCCACAATCAAGATACTGGTGGGCCAATAATTCTATCTGGAAGAGCTGGAAGAGTATTTATTTCTGAACTATTCTGGCTGTATGTAGAATACAGAGGAGACCCCAGTTTTCTTGCAAGCAAATGGGGCCAACTTTTAGCTTCTAAAAGCCCATTTAGGTCTTTGCATATGGGCTGGATATCAGAGAATCAGTAGCAGTGTAGCAAATCCTTCTCACACAGGGACTCTTTCTGACTTCTCTTCATCTCTGTCTTCAGAGAAAGTTCCCTTCTGTTAAGAGCTCACGTGATTAGATTGGGCTTTCCTTGATAGTCTAGAGAATTATCTCTATTTAATTGTCACTCATCTTAATTATATCTACAAAATATGGGGCCATTTAATTTAACATTCACAAGTTTAGAGGGTGGATGTCTTTATAAAAGCATCCTGCCCATGAATATCCCAAACCTACTAATTAGTAAAACTATTAGAATGAAAGGACAAGAAAACTTGTCATAACATAGGAATAGCAAAGTTTAAACACTTATGAAGAATTGTGTCTTCATAAGAACGCTTATGAAGAATACAACAGACATTTGGAAATGACGTGGCTATAATTTTGGGAGACTGGGATCAACTTGTGACGATAAAGGCTCTAAATGCAGAATCAAGAAAGACATAGTCATCGAAGTGACTAAATAGAACAATAAAATTTAGGAGAAACCTCAAAGAAGTTACAGAAAATGAAGCATAAGATCCTGTGTCCTTACAGTAAAAAAAAAAAAAATGAAGGTAATAAAGAATGAGTGAAACAGGATTTCATGATGACGAAGAATGAGTAATCTATAAGAGGCTTCGCCTAATGATACAAAAAAGTCATAATAATACAAAAATGCACTGTTTAACAAATTTAAAGGTGCTTTCAAGTTATTGTATGATACATGACCAGAGTTTTCTTGGGAGTTCTACTTTTATTTTTGTTTATTAGCACAAGCCCTAAACATTAAAAAAAATGTGTTTGATTATTGATGTTACTAGGTAATTTAATTAATTTTATTTTATCAAAAGAATAATACTTATTTCAATAAACACAAAATAATCACAACTATAGAATAAATTATATAACTGATAAGAATAAACAATGTGCACTTATTAGCATAAGTCTTAGGTAAGAATTTTCCCATCAGGTAAGAATTTTCCCATTTGTTTCAATGTATACAAGGTCCTCTTTGGATACTTAAAATTCTCCAGGAATCTTGATCAGTGAATCCCACTTGGGCAGTTAGGGTGATGCTTCTGTATACAAGTCCTATTTACTGTTTTTTGTTTGTTTGTTTCTTTGTTTTAAGATTACACTTCTAGTGCTGGGGGTATAGCTCAGTGGCAGGGCGCTGGGTTTGAGCCTTAGCTCCACATAAAAATATAACAAATAAAATAAAGGCAGCGCTTGTTGTCCATCTACAACTATAAAACAAACAAACAAATAAATAGATAGATAACCCTTCTATACTTCTGTGTATCATTATATGATACTACTCTGATTTACCAAATGGAATCATCGTTCTTGATGTACTCTAAAAGAGTCCTAAAACAATTCATTTCACCAGAGTCTGTTCAAACATAAATAAACTAAAAAATTTGAGCAACTCACTCTGTCACAGGAAGGTTCAGATCCAAGACCTGTTCTAATTCACTATGCTTTTAATTTTCCACTATGCTAATACTCACCTCAGCTCATTCTTTAATCATCTTTTAAAAATGATCACCTTTGAATTAAATAACAAACTGGAAGATGAGAAAGAATAGGATATTGCTTCAATCAAGATTCTCACTAACCTAGATGATGCTTTTAGGTTAATAGAATGGATTCCAATCCTCTTCCATTAAAGGGTTGTTTATGTTCTCCCCCCCCCCCCATTCTTCATAGTTTTGAATCCAGCTCATTAGTTTTAATTTTAGACAGATTTTGTTTTGTACTGTTGTTGGTGGTGGCTCATTGGTTGATTTTTTAAGTGCATTCTGCTGAGGGGGCTGTCAATGCTCCCAATTTTTAAATGACTACTTTGAAGTAGCACTTTCACCTTTTTCCTTCCACTTCTTTTACACTGTCTTTCTTGATACTTCTTGAATAAGCCAAGCTCATTCCAGCCCTAAGAACTTGTTCATCCTTCATAAAATGTGCTTTACTTGATTGCTTCTGACAGAAACCTTGCTGGCCCTCGGATCCAGTTAAGTTGCATTTCCTATGAGTTGAGACTTCTTGATGTAAAGTATATGCCCATCTTCAGGGTTTCACTGCAGCTCATTACTTTTTTCTCTTTTGCATTCAACTTGTCAGCAACTGATACTTTTCTCATTTCTCATCATTTGATTTCCTATTTACTTATTTCCTATCTCTTCCTATTGTGATATTAATGAATGAATGGATGCACAGGTGGAGACATATAATTGACACCTTCTATTTCTGAACTTTAAGGTAAGATGATAAAGCCTAATTCCATATTTCTGTTTTTAAGTCCACTGAAACAAAGGATCAGAACAAAATATTTCCAGATCAATTTTGTGAACATAATATAAATAATAACATGACATCTGTTTTCCTTAGCCTTCCACTATTTTCCATACCCTGAATTTTTCACTTGCTCTTGTAAAACCCTTGCTGGGATCTATTCACCCATGTTAGTGCTCCATGCTTAGAGCTATTTGTGTCCCATGACTCTCATCAACAAGTTCACATTGGTAAGAAGCTCTTGTTTCTATGCCAATGTGTCATTGAGTGCCCGACACAAGGTGTCATACTCTCTCTAGTATTTTAAATTTTATGATATATTTTTAAATCTACTCTATAAACTAACACTTGTTCTACAAAATACTGTAGTGGCTACATTTCAAGTCTTCCTTGATGTGAGAGAAATTTCTAAGAAAAGTCCACTTCTTTCAACTTTTCAAAAACACCAATCTGAAAATAGTATCAGAATGACTTGGATCGGGTTTACACTTTTCCATGGCTTATCATTGCTTATAAATTCCAGCAGAGGCAGAAGGTCACCCTGCAAGTCACAGGGATGAGTTCTCTGTGGTCATTACTAAAGTATCTTGCTGGAAACTTATATTTTTATGACCACTACCTACACTTTTGATTGATATGTAAGCAATGGAGTCATTTTCAATGCTCTTTTCTTGTCTAGTTAATATTTGATAAGTACTCAGACATAAATTTAGAGATTCCCTCTGAGTTTGTAAAGAAGAATTTGGAGACCTGGCATCCTGAAGCCTCAGGGAGTGGGGAAAGGGGACAGCATTGGAGATAATACAAGTTTCTAATGGGATGAGTCTGAGACTGGGAGGTGAGCTTGATTTTCTGTTTCAGAGTTTAAAACAAAATTATGGTAGAAAAAGTATCTTTTCAAAATTTTTAGATGTATTCAGGGAGTTTTCTATGTTAGAGTTTATTCCATGAAGGTAAATAGGTGATCCAACCAAATAAACAATTTCTCATTTGGGTAAATTTTGACGATCTTTACTGACAGATTTGAGTTTCCAATTTTCTAAAATCTCTGTCCAGCTACTAAGTGATGGAAATTTATGTAGAAAATGTATTGAGAGAATATGTTATTCAGATACCTCTGCAGCAAATGCTTCTCTAAAACCTAATGGCAATTGTAGCACTGAAAAAGTAGAAATGCCTATCTTCTGCATATCAAAATAGCAAAAAAGGCAGAGATGTATTGCCTCCAGAACTGCAGTTCTTTTTTAAAATATATTTGAGCTTTGGATGTGCTTGCTTAAGGGTGTGATTGAGCTAGTAGTCCTATTTACTGTGGTAATAATTTTTGTGGTAATGATTACTTGATCATGGTCTGTTTTTTTTTTTTTTTCAAAGGAAGTACATTCTAATGATTGCTTAATATCTGGCAGTCATTTAAGCAAAATAAAGAAACATTTGATATTTTTGCATCATTTTCCATCCAAATAACAATATCATAGCAAAAAAAAAAATCCAGACACTGGTTATGAAAATATAGAAATTGTGACAACAGCCAATTAGTTCCCAGAAAGTCTCTCAGTTTCTTAAAATTTTCCACAATAATCATGCATTGGAAAATCTCCTGATAAAAACAGAAGTCATAGTCAAGCTAAGAAGAAAAATCAACCTAAACTCTCTTATTTCCAAGACAGAAGGCACATCTAATGAAATAGCATTCAAAAAACATGAATAAGAAACAAAAATTGGTCTACAAATACCCAGTACACAACAACAGGGATATAAGCACACTGCTACTTGAAGATCTTTATAAGAAGTTAGTTAGTGAGTGTCTAAGACACCTCACTGTTCATTATGCCTCTAGCCTGAGATGGAATCCAGCATAAGAATATCAGCTGGTTTCTCCAAAGAGTTTCCATACACCTACCCACTGGCTTCCAAGACTTAACTATGATTTCTACAGTGTCACACCCAGAAAATATACCCTCCCCTAGACATATACGTTTCTCTTTGCTTTGCCACAAAGATTAAAAGAGAGAGAGAACTGAAAAACTCTAGGTTATTTCACAGGCTCCTTTCCTTAGAACTGTATCTTGCTGGGATTTTAAATAAGTACCTTATAAAGCTAAGTAATATGGGTTTTGCCTTTGGAATATTTTGTAGATACATGATTTTTTTTAAGAGAGAGAGAATATTTTTTTAATATTTATATTTTAGTTCTTGGCGGACACAACATCTTTGTTGGAATGTGGTGCTGAGGATGGAACCTGGGCCGCACACATGCCAGGCAAGCGCATTACCGCTTGGGCCACATTCCCAGCCCAGGTATATGATTATATTCATTTTCAGTGACTGTATTTCTAGTTCCCTACAGAGAAATGCCATCATAAGGCATCTTATGTGTTAACTGATAGAAATCACTTTTAAAGAAAATTCTCATGAAATGATATGCCCTTGTTCATTTCACACATAATATTTTGAATCTTACACATTGGCCATTTACTCAGCTAACTTAGCTAGAATGAAATAAACAGCTGGTTTTAAATGCTGCTAAATTAGATCCAAGTTAGCTTCTTTTTTCTCATTCTCTCTCCATCACTGAAGACATGGAGGTCATCCGTTTTTTATTGTGATCTTGAAGAAGACAATATTGTCACAAAGGTAAAATGCTATATACAATGATTGCATCAAGATTTTTTGACTTACATAATGCAAAGATCTTAGTTTCAAAATTCTCTAATTAGATTACTTTTATTTTTTCTATAGTACTTTTTATTCAAATAAAATCTCAAAAGCATATGGAATACAAATGTCCCATGCTTCGCCAACTTTTGACTGCACACATTTTTGTGCAGCTAATTTATGTTTTCAGGAGACACACTAACTTAAACACACATGACGAAAGTTAATGAACACTCTTTTTCATCTATTTCTGGGGTCGAAAATTAATGTATATCATGTGCTCAAAGTCATTCAATTACTGTGATAAACTGGAAGCAATAAGTTCTATTTGCCCAATATTTTCACATCTTTGTCTTCTAGGCACATTAAAATATTTAAAACTTTGACTCTCAGAGAGGACAGAAGTGGCCATTTGACTTGAGTCAATCAATGAAATAGACATTATTTCTTACTGTCTCTGGAAACATAAGAGACACTACATATGTTACCAAGCTGCCTTCTATTGGTAATGAAAAGGTTATAGAGGTCTGTGTCAAAGTGAAACTTCCATCATCCCAGAGCCTTGAATAACCTAGAGAAGGAAAATAACTTTGTCAGAGCCATATAAAATTTTAGAATCTAAAAGAGTACACTGTGGTCTTTGTTAACTCAGTTTAGGGAATGTTTAGTTACTTGAGCATGATCTTCTGTAAACTGACTAATATGTACACTGTGCCTATCAAATTGTCCATCTCTTTATTCCTTCTTCTCTTGGCACAGAAGTTACTTTGGCCATTGAGTGTTGCTGAGTGTCACTTGATATTATGTGACCCTCTGCATTATACAGATGTGGCAATAAACATCCAATTCCTTTATTGATTCTAGACTCTATGCATGAGAAAAGGAGATCACCTTCTTCCAAACCCTGCTTTACTGAAGAACCAAAGAACTCTGTTGATGTTGCATTTTGACAGAATCTCTTTCTAACAACTTCTGTAGCTCCATGATTGTCCTTGTCCTGAATATCATTGAGATTCTTACACCTTTTTTTTTTACAAGAAACTAAATTTCAAATTAAAAGACCAAGTAGGAAAAATATATCATATGGCTTCTCCCATTCTCCTGTGGTTTTTCTTGCTCTCCCACCCCATACCTCTCTTTTGCTCACTTGTTAAATCAATGTTTCCATGCTGGTTACTGTATGGAAGTCATTAGTGGTGGTAAAAGTGTAGGTATGTTTTTCAGGATAATATATTCTGAGCCATAATTAATGGAGCTGAAAATGTCCTATTCCAACCATAAACTCATAATCCAGAGCCCAGTGCCTTACTTCTTCCTGACTTCCCTTGCTGGTAGCAGGCCTTTCCTGGCCCCTGGGGCCCAGCCCCGAGTTCCTTGTTCTGCATGTCCAAGTGGCCAGCTCACAAGGCCGTGACGCAGGTGGCCAGCTCACAAGGCCGTGACGAAGGGTTGCGGTTTCCTGTTTATCTGCCTCAGTCATATGTGCCTCTTTGGGAACATCTTGACCTGTCCGGAGCCTCCTGATAGGGGACGGTGGCGGTAACCCAAGGATGCAGTTATTACTCTTCCCTCCTCGCTTTTGAGTGATTTCCCGCAGCTGTTAAAAAAGATATATAAGGGAACAAACTTTGGCAATAAACGCGCACACGCCTCCTCCTGGATGAAGAACCTTGGTGTCCTGTGTATTTCTTAACCCTGCCATCTCTCCCGGACTCGGCTCCGTTAGCCGGACGCGGCATTCCCTCAGTGTTTATAAGATTTTTTTTTTATGTACACTGAACTATACAATCTCTTCTAATCTGAATAAGAAATCCTTCATCAGAGAATAGAAATATGATATGATTTCTTCAGGATCCTAAAGTGTGGTAGCATATCATGGGGGAAGAGTGTTGGCAGAGGGATGCTGCTCTCCTCATGGCAGCATGGAAGGAGGTGGGGAATGTGTGTCTTGAGAGCAGATGTACCCTTCCATGGTAGGTCCCAATGACCCACCCCCTCCAGCCATGCTTCACCTACATAGTCAGTCCATTCAAAAGTAGACAGACTGATGAGGTTGCAGCTGTCAGGATTGATTCATTTTATATCTGAACATTCCTGAATTAACAGGAGATTTGGGGGAGACATATCACATCCAAATTATAACAGTGGTTGTGGTATAATTTTCAAAATATAAAAACAAAAAAGTGCTATGAATTATTCTAACCATGGAGCCTAAAATCATTAAGAGATTAAACTTACAAGGCAACATCTCGGTTGCTACAATATTTCTCAAAAGAGAATTATTGTATAGAGATATTTGTAAATGTAGGCTTCTCAAAAGTGATCTAAGTTTGTCCAAATCAGAGAGTGAACTATTTTATGTTTGTAATAAGCAAGACCCAAAGCATGTAGGTACTTCACTGTCACATGGATTTTTTAAAGTTTAGGTTGTTGAATTCTGATCTCAACATTTATTTTTGTCTGCCTTTCCTTTTATCATTGTATTTATTAATTAAATCCATGTCCTGAAGTGATCTTCTCTAATCTTCCTCCATTATATAAGAAGAGTTTTAACATTGCCTTAAGATCTTCTCTATATCTCTTTAGCCAAAGTGTTTGAGGATTTTATGGTTTTGCATAACTGGAGAACGAATCTTTAGACTGAAAAGCATTTCATTTTTGATAATGACCCAAGTGACCTAGTTATCTTTCTCCTGTCAAAGTACACATGCTAAACTAAAAAATGTAACTAAATGCAACTTCAAGAAATTGGAGCATGCTATATTTTTTTTCTCTAATGCCTTGCACTAAAGTAGTATGTCAAAGACCAGACTGATGCTAAAGGAAGCCTAATAAATGTAACTGTATGAACCTTCTATACCGTAGACAAGTTGTTACTACAAGGTATGACCAATAAAACTAATGCACAGTGTGAAGAGACTCCCAAAGCCTACATTTATAAATGTCTCTGTACAATAATTCTGTTCTGAGAAATAGTGTAGCAATCAAGATTTTACCTTATAAATTTAATCTCAGTGACTTTAGGCTCCATGGTTAGAATAATTCATAGCACTTCTTTTTGTTTTTACATTTTTTAAATTATACCACAACCACTACCAACCCTGGCATCAACCAGTAATTAAAGAACAGCATCACTGAAACCCATCGCCACCACCAGCACAAATAGCATCACCTGCATTGTGCATGACAATGCCATTATCATTACTACCATCACAACAAACAATAAAATCAAAATTATCACCACCAACAACAATGAAAAAGTGTTTAGTGATAATATAATGGATTTGTATTTCACTTATGTCTTACCATCTCCAAATTAAGAATTTAGTCTTTGTTTCATTAGAATATTAGAATATCAGTAATTTTATAAGACATTGGAGATTGTTATATTAAATAGAGGATATTTTTTTCTTGTAGTAGTCTAAATTATGTAGAAAAGCTTCAAAATGTATTTTATGTAAAGTTAGGATATTTAACAAAAATGGCACTTTTTTGAGGGAGGTACCAAGGGATTTAACTTGAGGGCACTTAACCACTGAGCCACATGCCCATCCCTTTCTTGAATTTTATTTAGAGACAGAGTCTCACTGAGTTGCTTAGTGTCTCCCAAAGTTGATGAGGCTGGCTTTGATCCTCCTGCGTCAGCCTCCCAAGTTACTAGGATTACAGGAGTGTACCACATGCCCAGATCAGTCTAACTTTTAAGCACAGAAATAAACATTATGCATAACTATATAGTTCTGAGAACAATGTAAGGATGTGTTTATGTTCAATAAAAATAGTCTGGCATCATTTCAAGAAATTCAGTGACAAATCAGTGAAGGTTATTAGCATTCCAAAGCCACTCGTCAATATCATTAAATAGCCTTTTCGTGGCAGTTTTAATTTTTGTGACTCATTTTAATTACAAGGTAAAGATATGTTGAGGAGGAAAGAAGTAAAACTGCTTATCAGTGATGACCGCGAATTGCAAAGGTTGAACTGTTAAGAACATCCCAACCAGATATATTTATGAATGCTCATTGCCTTGAAATTATAAGCTATCTTAAATATTAGTTTAAGAATGAAGAGCATAGTTTACGTTTAATAAAATTTCTTTTTCTCATAAATTTTATTTCTAGAACTCCTTTAATTGTATAGAAAAGTTATAAAGGTAATAAAGAGAGTTCTCATAAATCCTGTAAACCAACTTCCCTAAATTTTGATATCTTACACTAGTATGGCATATTTGTTACAGTCAGTGACCAATATTGATATATCATCATTGACTAAAATCTGTTTTTTATTCATCTTTTATTTTACTTACCACGCTTTTATCTGTTCCCCTTGCTTTTGTTGCTCTTGCTAGTTTTGAGCAATACTGATGTAGTACATTGGAGGCTTCCTTTTCTATTGAAATTTTATATTCTTTCTCACAATTAGATTGGGGTATGGGTTTCCCAGAGGAGAATTACAAAGGAAAAGTATCATTCTCATCACAACCTATCAAGCGTTTATAACACCAGCCTGACTTACGGTTGGCATTGCTCTTCATCACCTGGCTGGTGTGGTGCTCACCAGGTACAACTATCAAAATTACTTTCCCCTCATTTCTCTGTACCACACTCTGGTGGAAGGAAGTCACTGTATGCATCCCACATTTAAGAAGTAAGGAAGAATGCTACAGTTCAATGAGGATGGGTACCTACATAAACGATTTTAAATTCTTCCACAGGAGAGATTTGTATCTTCTCCCCCATTTATTTATAACATTATGGACTTTGGGCTAAGATCCAGTTTTACTTTAAGAAGTAAATTTTCACAAATGGTTCTGACTTTGACCATTGGAAGCTCATTCAGTTGATTCCTATACTTTCTTGATATATCTGCATCACTGTGTGTATGTGTGGGGGTGTATTCTGAGAACTTTCTGAAACATAAACATGTTCAAGAGGAATCTTGTATGCTTTCTGCTTCAGTTCTAAAATCAGTCATTTATTTGAAGAGTTCTGCTTTGTTGACTTCTTTGTTTAAATTTGAGATAAAAATGAAAAATGAAGATATAGGTACTGAGTGGTTCATTGCTAGTGGAGTGTCTTTATTTCCAGGATCTCTTTGATCAGCTTGACAGAATAAGAAAATATCTATATAAGATGTAGATATATGCATACATGCACACATACACATACAGGTGTATTAACACTGTATTTATGCATATGTAGCTCTAATGGTAGCTATTTGTGTCATATTAAGTTAAACATGAATTGACATTGATGAATTCAGGTCTAATCCATTGCTACATAAGTCATTCTTGCTTCCTTGTTTTGATTATTTCTTACCTCTCACTCTAATCTACAGTCTACTATTTCTATCCATTTATCTAACTGTGTAATTATCCAATTCCTGTGTTCATGGATAATGGTTTCATAATTGTTAATACATAACTCAGTGGGAAACAACTTTTAAACTAGATTATCATACATTTGTACAATTCCTTCTGTCTTTATTCTTATAGATTCCACTCACACCTAAGATTACTTAGTTCAGCACTTTCCCTTCTGACCCAATTTACTCAGTGATGCTGTTTCAGAGATTTGTAATAATTAGATTTATTTTTTCACTTTCTGCATCCCATCCTGTGATACCATCATCTCTTAAGTATTTTTTAAAATTTGTGAACACTGGAATTTACTCTTGTGCTGTAAACTTTTTTGGCACTTAACAAATGCATAGTTTTGTGTATCCATTCAGTACTGTGTTATGCAGAATGGACAGACTGCCCTAAAATCTCCCATGTGCTTTATCCAAACACCACACCCCACCTCTCTCCCATTGAACCCCTAGGAACCATTGACCTTTTTATTGACTCTATTACATTTTATATATAATCATTAAATTGGAGTCATACAGTCTGTAGCCTTTTCAGACTGGTTTCTTCCACTTAACAATTCACATTTAAGCATCATCCATTATTTCCATGTCTTGATAACACATTTGCCCATTTCTATTGCTGAATGTTTTGTTGTTTTTTTTTTAAATACATTTGCCCATTAAAAAGATTATAGGTTACTACTGTTTTTTGTAATTTGTGAATGTAGCTCCTATTAAGCATTTACAAGGAGGTTTTTGTGGGCATGTTTTCAAATCAGTTGAACAAATTCCTGAATGATATTGCTGGGTCATGTGGTAAGACTATGTTTAGTTCCGTTTGCAACTGCCAAACTGTCTTCCAAAATATCTGGATTAGTTTACAGTCCCATCAGCATGTAATGAGATCTCCTATTGCTCCACTTCCTCTTCAGCAAATAGAATTGTTATTTTTTTTTTAGAGATTAGTCATTATGAGTCCTGGGTAATATAAATTTGTAGTTCCTAACAATCAATGATGTTGAACATCTTTATATTACTTGTCATTTGTATGTTTTTGTTGGTAAGGTGATTGTACCTTTTATTTCCTGTGTTTTTAATAGACTTCCTCATTTTATTATTGTTGATGTTAAGTGTTCATTGTACATTTTGGATTAAAAAAATCTTTCATTAGAGATAAGTTTTGTAAAGATTTTCCCCACATATGGCTTTTCTTTTCATTTTCTTGAGTCTCAGAGAGCCATTTTTAATTTTAACCAAATACAACTTAGCTATTTTTCTTCTAATGGATGGTACTTTGGTATTTTATCTAAAATTTAATACAAAAAGCCAGGCTACATATATTTTTATTCATGGTTTCCTTTATAAGTCTTATATTTTACTTTTAAGTATGCATCTTTTAGCTGATTTTTTAAGGTATAAAGTGTTTCTCTTTTCTGAAGGGTCAAGTGGGACATATGGATGGTCAATTGTCAAGTTCCACTGGTTGAAGACCATCCTTTCCATATTGAATTCCCTTTGCCTCTTTGTAAAAGATTCAGTTGACTATACCTGTGTGTGTTGGTTTCATCCCACCTATTTCCTTACGCTTTTGCTAGTAACATTCTGTCCTGACTATTGAAACTTCATGGTAAATCCTTAAAATTAGTACTATGACTCTCCTGATTTTGTTGTATATTAGTATCACTTTGACTAATTTAGGACCCTTTGCTGTCTTACTAACTTTAGAATCACTTTTAAAAAATAACTTGAAGGGGTATGAATTTCAAACTTAAAATAACTGATGTCATTCCTTATATTGAACCTTCCAAACTATAAAAAGGAATCACCTTCAGTTTTTTTAAAGATGTCTTATTTCTTGCCTAAGCATGTTAGTTTTCCATAAATAGTCATATGATATATTAAGTTATAGCACAGTTGTTTGTGTTTTAGTGCTGTTGTAAATAACATTGCATTTGTCTTATTCAAAATTTGAATTTTCTATTATAAGTATATAAAAAATAAATGAATGTTTTGATATTTAAATTGCATCTCATTGCTTTGTTTTAGTATTAGTCTCAGAATATTTTTTGTCAATTTTTTATAGAGTCAATACACAGAAAATCATGTTATCTGCAAAGAAAGATAGTTTCATTCCTTCTTTTCAATCTTTATGGATTTAACTTACTTAACTTTTTGCACTAATAGGATTTCCAGTATGATGCTGAAAAGAACTGGTCAAAGAAAATGTCCTTGTCTTGTTCCTGATCCAAATGGAAAAGATTTTGATTTTTCATCATTAAGCATGACGTTTACTATATTTTGTTTTCAAATTGTTTTTTAACAAGTTAGAAAGTTCCTCTCTATCACTACTTTGCAGAGAGTTTTCAGTCATGAAGGAATATTGATTTTGTTAAATGACTTTTTCTGTGTCAATTCATATAATCACACGATTTTCTGATTCAATCTGTTGATATGTTGGGTCACACTGATTAATTACAAATCACTATAGCATGAATATCAAAACATCCTATAGTTTTGGTGCATGCTTTTTAATGTATTTGGAGGCATTTTTTGTCAAGATTTTCAGATTCCTTGCATATGTGCCCATGAGACATAATGTGATGGTTTTGTACTTTTCATTTAATATAATGTCTTCTTGTGATTTTAATATCACAATAATTCTGACCTCATAGAAACAATTAGGAAGTGATCCCTCTGCTTCTCTTTTTTGGAATATAGTGAAGAAAAATGTTATTGAAGTTCATTATGAGACTATCTTGACCTAGTACTTTTTAATGATATTACATATTCAAATAATTTTGAAGTAATCCAGCATCCCTCAGGCTATTTTTTTCTTCTTCAAATTTTAGTAATTTTCTTCTTCAAAATTTAGTAATTATCAAGAAATGAGTCAAATTAAATAAGGTATCTGCTGTCTCAGTAAAATAAAGGACAACTAACTTAAAGAGTAGTATAAGTCATGAGCCAGCCAAGTTAACAAGCCACTGGATTCCTATCTTCTGGTGATCAGCAAGCAGCTGTAAGTGTCAGCAAGCAGGAAATTTAACTATAAAAATACGAGATGTTCTTCTCCTATTAATGTCTAACTTTCCTTCCTAGATAGTATCATAATTTCCTTGGATAAGTTCTGGTTGCAGAATTGTGGTAAGTAATTGGCTGTGTATAGCACATGCTATTTTAAATTTCTCTGTACCCTCTTTCTTTACAAGATCTATCTTTAGAGAAACATCCACAGTAAAAGATGGAGTCATAATGCAACATGAGGTCACTCAATGCAATCATTTTACTTCACTGTGAACTCCACAGGATCACACTTGTAATTGGGGTGTTATTTATAGTGTTCCTTCATTGCCCCTTTAATGTCCTCGGAATCACTAGTTATGATCAAATTTTCATTTCTGATGCTGACAACTTGTTCCTTTTTTTTTAATCTTAGTTACTTTGACTATGGTTTTGTTAATGTTATTGATCTTTTCAAGACTTCAAAATCAATGATTTCATTGATTTTCCCTATTAGTATCTTTTTTCCATTTTATTGATTTTTGCTCTAATTTTTATTATTTCATTTCTTCTGTGATATTTAGAGTTAATTTGCTCTTCTCTTACTTGCTAAACTTAGAACCTTGAATTACAAACTTCAGATATTTCTCTTTTTAGTTTTATACATCAGTGCTATACATTATCTTCTAAGCACTTTTTTCACAGCTTTACAGAAATTTTAAATTGTATTTTGATTGTATTTTTTCAGGTTAGATTTTTTTTTTAGTTTTTTAAAATTTGTTCTAATTAGTTATACATAGCAGTAGAATGCACTTTGATATATAGATATACAGATGGCGTACAATTTCTCATTCTTCTGGTTGTACATGATATAGAATCCCACCTGAATATCACCTGAAATTTATTTCATTTATCTATTACCTATAAGTAAATTGTTCAATCTCTAAATATTACAGAAATTTTCATTTGCCTTTTAGTTTCTAATTAACCCCATTGTGGTAAGGGTTTCCATTCTCTTGCCTTAAATAGTGGTCTATCTTGGTAAAAGTTCTTTGTGAACTTGAAAAGAATGTATATTCTCCTGTTTTTGAATGGAGTATGTTATAAATTAGACCAAGCTGATTAATATTGTTATTGAAGTCAATTATCCTTGTGTTGATTTTCTGCCTGTCTGATCTTATCAAGCAAAAAACACAAGGCTGTTAAAACCTCTTCTCTAGATTCAATGTTTCTGTTAACCCCTCAGTCCTGGTGTTGAAACCTGATACTCACAGTGAAGGTAAATTTAGGTGGGGCTTTGAGAGACAATTAGGTGATGAGGTCACAGCCTCCATGAATGCATTTTTCCCCTTAGGAAATAGACATCCCTATTATGTCCCATGTGAGGACACTGCAAAAATGACCATGTAGGAACCAGGAAACTGGTCCTTACCAGTGAATCTATGAACACCTTTCTCAATGACTTCCCTGCCTCCAGAAATAACTCAGCTACCTGAACAGAGTAAGATAGTCTCCAACAGTATCAGTGGATTGTTTATTGCTCCTGGTTATACAGACAGTTTTGTACTCAGTTGTTAAATGTACATATGTTAAAGATTATTTATTACCTTGAAAAAATTACCGCTTTGTTATGATTCAGTGCTATTCTTTACAACTAACTACATTTCCTTTTTTCCAAAGTCTGCTTAGACCGAAATTTATATAGTTATTTCAGCTTCTTTTTGATTATTGTTATTATGGTGTTTTCTCCAGTCCTTTAATGGATTTCTTATTGGCAATATATAGTTAAGCCTTACTTTTTGTCTATTCTGATACTTAGACTGTTCACATTTAAAATGATTATTGATACTATTGAGTAGGTATCTACCATGTAAGTAACTATACCCTATTATTGCATTGGACTTCTGTTGTTTTCCTATCCTACATTTTTTTTTGCCTTGTATCACTGTATTTAGGCATTTTATGTGATACAATTTTATATCTTATCTTAGCATATTAATTATACTTTTTAAAATAATTACTCTAATTGCTAATGTTGCAAGGCTGTACCTTTCACAGGGATTAAATGATTTCTCATGAGACTGGATTAATTATCAAAACAAAGGATTATTTCTCTCAATAGCTGCTCACTTTGTCCTTTTCTCTCTTCAAACATACCTTTTCCTTGATCTTACAGGCACTTATGTCACATGGCTTCATCTACCATGTCATCCTGCAGCAAGAAGCCTTAATGAGATGCAGGCACTTGATTCTGAACTTCTGTGCCTCCAGAACTGTGAGCTGAATAAACTACATTTCTTCATAAGTTATGTAGTTTGGGGAATTTTGATAAAGCAACTGGAAATGGACTAAAACATTTACTTACCTCTGAGTCCATTTTTGGCATTTTTGCCTAGTCTTGTGATTATTTTTTCATGTTCTATGACTGACCACTTCCGTTGTCTGCTATAACCTACTTACTATTACCTACTCACAAACCCTGGTCTTGTAATGTTCTCTGTCTTATCTCTATCTCTATGTTTTCTTACTAATCATTTCCGTAGACATTATGTCATTAAATTAGTTCAAATCTTAAAATAAAAATAAAACAGCACTTTTTTATACCATATAATGCTGGAACCACACTTTATTTCTCTGGTTCTTTTAGCTATAAACACCCCCCCCCCACACACACACACACATTATTTTAATAAATGATTTTTATTCTTCTGGCTTTTCTTTAATCGACTTTACACAGATTTACACAGATTTCATTGGGAAAACAATCTTAATGCAGGAAACCACTTTGCCTTGGTTTTCCTGCCTTACAGAAAACTAATCTGTTCCACTGATATCTGACTTACTTGCTATATCCAATGTCTTACTTGCTATATCTCTACCCTGCAATCTAAAATTACATTAGTAAAGTCTGAAGAAAACATACAAAAATTCCTTCACAATCTGTACAAGAGCATGTGAGTATTTTTTTTTTCATGCAGGATGAAACACCTAATCTTTCCCATCTGCCATGTGTTTATCTTATTATTCCTGAAGATCTTGTCTTCAAACAGTAAAAGCATCTTATAAGTACTAAAATGGGTGAAAGATTTTTACTTACTTGAAAAGTTTAAATTTCAGAAATGCCTTCGTTAGGAAAGATATTGTCTTCAGATCAGACATTATTTTCTGATGCAGAACACATTTTGGCTGCTGATAATGATAAATTCTGAAAGTTGAAGAGTTTTACTATGTTAAATTTCATACAAAGCCTTATTCTTATATTTTTATATTATTAGTTTTCTTTTTAAAAATATATTTCAACCCATTTTTACACCATGAAGAAAGATATTAGGATGTTCAAAATCAAAACCAACAATAATACATTGAAGTACATAAGTTTTATGTAATTCTACTTTCCCAATACCATTAAAAATTGATATTCTTTCAAATATCAGCCTTAAGGCAACTGGAGAAAAGACAGTATCAATCACACTGAGACACCTGCCATGATTATTGTGGTTCTGGGAATCAAACCCTGGGGCTTATACATGCTGGCATCTTCTCTACTACTGGGCCAAATCCCAGTCCAACCTGCCACTATTCCACTATTTAAGACACAATAAAACACAGAAGAATCATTTTAGTTCATATGTTGTTTGTTGAGGTAAATCAAAATAACTTGCATTAGCTTAGTATAAATAGGAATGGATTGTAATGATAATGAGGGATGCTCAGAAACAAGAATACAGGAGTGACTTATACTTAAGTGGGAGAAAATACAACTATCATTTTTAAAACGCCTGACTCTAGATTACGGTTTCCCAAGATTCACACTCTAGGCATTTTGCACTGGATAATTCCCTATTGGAAGAGGTTGCCCTGTGAAAGTGTGGTGTTTATCAGCATCTCTGGCCTCTGCCTACCAGATTCCAGTGTACCTCCAATTTAGTTAAAGTAGTCAGATTCACTCTGGGGATGATATTGCCATTGGTTGAAATCTGCTTCTGTAGATCTACAAATAGGGCAATATTTCATGTAGATATTGATTTTAGAGATACAGATGTTGATTTTAGAGCTACATATGAAGATGGAGACAACAAACATATGGGTATAGATACAATTTATTTTTCACCTTAACTTGCACTGCACAGTGATGAATGTAAACATAAGTTTTACAACCCAAAATTCAGTTCTGGGAAATAAAACAGCTGTAGAATTTTTGAGAACTGTATTTCAAAAATCCCAAGAACTCAATGACCTTTTTTGATTTACATTGTTCCCACAGACCAATAAATTGCATCCAGGGCATTTGATGATTCATCATAAATATGGTAACTCTTAACAACTCATAGAATGATGGTGGTGAGAAAGGAGTGATTAACTTCAAGGATGGAGGCTGCTAGAAAATATATAAATTAAAACAAACAAGATAAAAAACAAGGCATCACAAGGACTCTAAATGAAACAGAAGAGGAAAATCTATTAATTTACTTTATGCAGGCAATTGTCCTGAGCAGAAAGCAGAAGTGTTCAAGTGAAAGGGCTTCACCAACCTTCCAGAATAGCCAACAAAAGTAGATATGGAAATTAACATCCTGCACATTGCTCTCAAGCATCAACTGAAAACTTTCAAAATAAAAATATAATTTACCTACCAAAGAATGAGAGTCAATTAGATATTAGTCATCTCATTTTTAATACTTGAAATTGGAAGAAAATAAGAAAATGGATTCTTAATTTCCTGTGGGATATTATATCCATTCTACATCTATAAACCAATGTACAGTTCCAATTAAACATAATTAAAAGTCTTAAGAATTTCAGCTGACTTCATCATTTGGAGAACATAATGGCAAATTTATTGGCAAAATGACTAAAAGAGATAATAAAATAAAACTATGAAAAGCAGGAGATAATGGATCTATTGATATAAAAAAGGAAGAAGACATTTGTTCTGAAGATCTGGAATACCAGTGGAGACTAGGGAAGGGCATAAAGGCTGTACTTTTGTAAAAATGATATTTCAAGAAAGAATGAAATAAAATCTTAGAAAATATGATTATGACAATAACGCTAAATATAAAGTAACATAGTCTCACTTGAAAGAAAACAAACTGAAGAACATGTACACAATATGAAGCAAATTAAAATAAATCAGAACTTCAAGCTTTTGCTGAAGAATCCATAAAAACAGGTTAGGAATATTCTTCTTCAAGTGACATTCACCCCCAAAATTTGAATGCATAAAAAGCTACCCACAGATTCTGTAATAAATATTACTTTGTACCCATAATTTCATTTAAGCAGTATTAATTCTTTTTCTTTTTGGTTTGTACTGATGAGGCAAAAGTTATTCATAATGAGCCAGGCACAGAGGCACATGCTTGTAACCCCAGCAACTCAGGAGACTGAGGCAGGGGGATGGCAAGTTGAAAGCCAGCCTCAGCAGATTAGCAAGGCACTTAGCAATTCAGTGAGACCCTGTCTCTAAATAAAATATAAAAAGGGCTGGGGATGTGGCTCAGTGGTTAAGCACCCCTGGGTTCAATTCCTGGTACTAAAAATATCTTTTCAATATTATTCATATTGAAATATACCATTTTTCATTATACAGTTCTATGAAGTTGATAAATGAATGCAGTCCTGGAATCATTTTCACAAACACAATTCAGAATATTTGCTTTGCCCCCAAAATGGTACTGCAAAAGTTGCCTCTGAAATCACTGTTGTGATTCCTGACCATTACTTTTTTTCACAATGTCATAAATGTAAAGATATATAGAGGAGGTAATTTTGTTTGTTTGTTTCTTTGTTTGGTCTGGCTTTTTGTACTTGGAATTATGCCGTAACATTTACCCAAATAATTACATGATCAGGAGTGCATTTTTTATTACAATGGCTATTTCATTTTACAGATGTACTAGGTTACTTATGTATTCAGCCCCTGATGCATCGTAGTATAATTGGTTCATTTCCAGGTTTTTAGTAATATATATATTGAGTTCAACCAGGAGATAGGTCTTAATCCATTTTTGCTGCTAGAAGAGACTAGTACAGAGTGGGTAATTTATAAAGAAAAGAAATTCATTTCTCACAGGTTTGGAGGCTGGGAACTCCAATTTCAAGGTGCTGGCATTTAGCAAGGGGAATTTTTATGTGTCATCTAATAGTGTTCATAATCAAAACAGCGTGACAGACAAGATAGTATGTAAGGAACAAAAAGAGGGAGCCAAAGTCACTTTTCTAAATATCTCACTCTTCTGATAATGTGCCTATTCCGTAGCAAATATCCAATACTTCTTAAGGATTATCACTTATTTTAAAAGTTCCAACTCTGAACATTATTACTTTGCTGACTGCTTCCAGCATCCACACTTTGGGGAACATATTAAAACCACAACAAGACAGAATTGCATGGTTGTTTGCACCGTTTAATGTTAATATAAAAATTTTAACATAAGCGTTTAAGTAATGGGGGATCAACGAGGTGGAGGAAAAAAAGAAACTCTGAAGAAGATGTAATACCAGAAATAATGAGAGTCATCACTTCTGAGGCTGGAATAAAACACTTAAACAGAAGGCCCCCACCCTTCCCAGGACTGAGACTGTGACTTAGTGGACAGAGTGTAGTCATGGCTTACAGGATGGGACAGAGTCTGGTAAAGGACTGGCAGTTCCCATTAAAAATCCACTCTGAGAAAAGGAAGCTGAAATTTACTGGCAATTCCTCCTCCTTTCATCTTGTTCAAAGTTGTTTTGGCTCTTTGAAGTTCTCTATTTTCCACATTAATTTTAGAATTGACAATAAAAATAAAGAGTGTTGGGATTTTGATTGGAATGACACCGAACCTACAGAGGATTTTAGGGAGCATTACCCTGTAGCCATGTTGAGGCTTTGGATTCAGGAACAAACAGCATTTACTGCTTCTTAATATTCAGAAGCAGCATATATTCTGATCACACCAAATGAAGCACAAGTAGTGAACAGAATGCAATTTCACCAACTGTGATAACAAAAAAGTAGTGAAATCACTGACCAATTTTCTCAGAAATAAGTGTATTAAAAGAAGGAGGAAGTGTATGAAAATGTTAACGTCATTATTTCAGAAACTAGGAAATCAAAACATGGTTTCCTTGAGTAACATTTTAAGATGGAACTTGAAGCCTATTGTACAAAAATTGTGCAAGCGGCAGAGAGGCAGAGATTTCAGGGTGACGAGATAATTTCTGGGGAAGACAAAAGGCAGAGAAAGAATGCTGCAGGGGACATTAGGTTTCATTGTGAAACCTTCTTTACTCTTTATTTTTTTTAAAGCACATATTTATATTTATAGAAATAAATTAATAACAACAAAACCCTCAAAATTAATGGCTATATCCATTAAATTATTATACTGGAATAAAGTTATCAATTACTAAGTGGAGAATAATAAATGGTATTTTGTTGTTGTTGTTGAAGGATGAGCCTTATAAAATCTACCATATCACATTATTCACTAGTAACTAACCAGCGCTTAAGAATATCAGCTATTGAAGATGTCAGATATGTCTGAACATAAGGAGGATAGATGATATGGGATCAAAATCAGATCAAGAACTAAAAAATATGTATAAGAAACCTGGGTTTCCAATTCCTTTCCAACTTCCTGCCACTGAGTAACCAACTTTATTCATATAAGGAAAGATAAAAAGAAGTTGGCAGTGAGGCAGGTATTATAGCTCAGTTGTACAGCTCTTGCCTGTGTAAAGCACTGGACTTAATTCTCAGCATCACGTATAAATAAAATAAAGGTCCATGGACAATTTAAAAACATATTTAAAAAAAAAAGAAGCTTGAGAGAATTTACTTCTGGAGATGCAGGGATATAAATGCTCTTCCTCAGGAACACTAAACATGAGGCATTTTGACTGAGATTTTGCAAAGGTATATGGAAAAAACAGTGTTGCAAAGAAAGCCTACCATTCCCTCACTACACGTTCACCAGGAGATAGAAAACTCTTCTTTGGGGATAATAAGTGGACTCAGAAGGGATAACTGATACTAAGGGTTTTGACTTGCTATAATGCAATGGCTGGACCTTACCTGATCATGGTAATAAAGGTCATTAATCAACAAGTTCCACTCATGTACACTTTCCAAAGAGTATTTTAGTGCCACATTTTAAATTTTAAATAGGCAATTAAGGATCACCAGATATTTTTGGAAATTTTACAAATGAAAGATATCAAAGCAAACAAAAAAGTAGGTTAAAAAGAACCATATATAACACAGATATAGGAAAAACTTAAAATACAAATTATATGCAAATAATAACCTGAAAAAATAGAGGATATTGTGCTCAAAACAAATAACAGAATTGAACATTTAAATGAAAAATAAAAAAAAATTAATAGAAGTTCTTGAAACCTTAAAAAATTAAAAAATAGAAATTAAAAATAGAAAGAAATGACATGTAAACTAATAGAAAATAGATTTATTATTATGAGATTAGCTCATAACCAAATAACTAAATAATAGGGTTCAAAAAATAGGTTTCAATAAAAATAATAGGTTTCAGAAATAAATTAAAGAACTTCAGGTAAAAAGAAAAAGATATGAAAAACATACTAATAAACAAAATTGTCAATAATTTAGAAGTATATTTTCTAAGAAGTTTAAAGAGGCCTTACATCCTCATGATAATTTAGATACCAGCCTCTGAATACAGGTCACATAATAAACAAAGGAGAACAAAACTGCATTAGAAAGACATGGTCATTAGCACAGGGAGTGCTGCTATCCAATCCTGATAGAAGAAATTTCCCACTCATCCTCTACTCATCCATTTCAGAGAATATCCAATGCTGCAGTCTGGCTGGGCACAATTCACGAGCCACTTATCAAGCACAAACGAATTTTATTTTTAGAACACACAGAACCACACAAGCTCTTCAGGAATTCCCCAGAGCCCAACTGCCACCACCGGATTCAGGTGAGCCTCTCAACCCCCCACTCCTCCTGCTCTTGAGACTGATTGGCTGGGTCACGTGGACGGAGCCAAAAGTGTCCCCCAATGAGCAGCTCCATGGTCTGAAAGGGCAGGGAAACAGCCCAATGAGCATCACCACAGAGGAGCCAATCAGCTGGCAGCTGGAAGTTTGCTGGGGCCCCTTTGGCTGTGGCTCTCAACAATCCAAGGCATCACAAATTGAATATTGGTAGAGAATATAATTAAAGGTACTGCTGGGAGGTTTCAGAGAGAAATGAAGAAAATGTTACCGAAACCTAGAGGAAAAGGGAACCTCAATATTGTGGCAGGAATTAGATGAAATAGTACACAATAATTACATGAGAAGCTGAGCTTATATGTAACAAATTTGAAGACTAAGCTGAGGAGATTTCTAAGCAATATGCTGAATTAGAACCTTGTTTCTCTCTGTTGCTTATAATAAAATTTGAGAGCAAAGACAGAGACCAAGAAAAGGATTGTCAAGGAAACAGGACTTGATTTGGGAAATTGTCAGCCTATCCAGATTGCAGAGACACTAAAATTGGGAGATTCATTGCCAGGAAAGAATATTTTGGAGAGAGAGCCAAGGGTGTGGCTGGAAAAACCTTTCACTAGTGCTTTGGAAGGATCAAAAGGGCAGAGTATTCAAGTAAGCATGTGTCTCTTTGAAGAGATTAGACAAGTGACTCATGGATCCCCTCAACCATCTAAATAGAAGCCAAGATAAGAGATGGCATTATCCCTCAAAGATCAGTGGATGAGCCTCTGATCTAATGGAGTGAATCCCTGAAACACACAAGGGACACTTTCAAGATTCATGAGACTGTTAGGCCCATAAACATACTCATTGCCAGCATGGACTAAAATAGGGACAGGGAGAGAACAAAATGAAGGGATGCTGTTTATCTTCCAAATTCCTTAGATAAAAAAACAAGATAACAAAACTATCCAGGGGCAAACAGGTAGCATCTCTAGCACAGGGGCTGAGTCACAAAAGGTTATCTGTCCAGCAAGATTTTGAAATTGTTTAGAACTTGTGATTCCCCCTCTCCCTTTTTTAAAAATCAAGTCTACTCTAAAAAATAATTATAACTAGTACTATTATCCTATGCTTGAATTTTAGAACATAAGATATTTCAGGGTTTCATGGATTCCCTGATGGAAATGAATTTCGCCTTAGATCATATGATATGGAGAGCCCCGCCCACAGATTATTTGGGAGATTGACAGGATGAGATGTGGGCTTTTCCTGATGACGAGATTCAGATGTCATTTTGGACTTGTGATGATGTGCTTATGGCTTGAGATTCTGGGGACCTTGGAAAAGGATGAGTACATTTTGGCATACACATGAATCTTTGGAGATCAGAGGATAGAGGATGGTAAAATAATAATGACCCTCTCAGATAACTACACCTTAATCCCTGAAACCTGAGAACATGCTACCTTGTGTGTAAAAGGGATTTGGGGATATTATATTAAGAATTTTGAGACTGGGAGATTATATTGGATTATGTGGGTGTATCCAAAGATAAAGATCCTTATAAGAGAGAGAGACAGAAAAATAAATATAAGAAAAAATATATATATAATATTGATGATGGGAGGAAAGGTGGAGAGGGAGAAGACATTTGCTGTTGCCTTTAAAAATGTAGGATGGGGCTAAGAGCAAAGAAATGTAGGAGGTGTCTAGAAGCTAAAAATGTCATAACAGATAATTCTATGGGAATAAGTTTGTATAGTTTTAAGACTAATTTTATGGATTTTCCTCCATAAGCCTAATACCTTCGTATTTTCTCATCTTCTACCACCCCTGGTGTGGAACTATGGGAGAGAAGGAAACAGAAAGCAACAATGTAATGCAACACTAGGCATTTTACTAGATGGAGTTAACAGAAAACTTAGAACAAAGAATGCTAGAATGTTTATAGAGAAATTAATGGAAAAAATGAGTTCCTTGGTTGGTCTCTTATCTTTCCTAGGAAAAAAATTATCAACATGTGCACTGGACCACACCAGAAGTAAATTAAACTGATCAATGACATTTTAGGGTCACATCCACATAAGCATAAATTTGAAAAAAAAATCTCAGTGTTAGCATTCTAGATGAATGTCATAGTGGGTGTGGGGCGGGGGCGGGGGGTTCAAGCAAAGGCACCCTTTTGAAAACATACTTGAGATAAGATTTTTGCAAAGCAAAAGTGTCCAAGTCAATACAAATGATCTTGTATTATAGTAAACCACTAAGTCTGTAGTAACTTGTAGCAGCAGCCATGGGAAGTTCACATACCAATCAAACTATTAATCTAGTATGAAGGTAAATAAAGGTAATTTGAGACATAAATGGATTCAAAATTCATTTCATATACTATCTCCTGGGAGGATCTTGAAGTATATGTCTTTCACACAGAAGTAAACCCTAAAAGAACAAGACATGGTAGACATGGTATCTTAGCAACCAAAAATACCATACAAGAAATACATTAATTTCTCTCCCCTGTAAACTTTCTTTCTTTTGACTGTTACAAGATGACAGGATATTACAGCTCCCTCAGATACTATCTTTTTTTTTTTTTTGGTCTATTAATGTGTGACAGCCATAGCTTACCCAGTAAAATACCTAAACATGGTATATAGGATTTTGACAATTACAAACCAGGAGAGGTATCTATGAAGTTTTAAATTGAATAGTGGTTCTTTTTTATAGAACAGAAAAATGTATGAGAACAAGAACAGTTATAGCATTTGTAGTGAGCTTGCTCTGTGTTTATTGTTGAATTAACTGTTAATGCACTCACTAATAAGATGGACTTCCTACAACTTTTTTGTAATTTAGTCTTACAGATGAGGAACTGAGACTTTAGAAAGGTAAAATAACTTGCTTGTGCTATAATGCTATTGAACAAATAGATTAAATGAGAATTGGCATATTTCTGTTCACATTGTGGGCTGCCATGCCAGCTTCATGCTGTATAACATCAACTCCTATCATGTGGAAAATTTTCCTTTTTCACATAAAGAATAAGAGGCCAAAGAGAACCAGTCATAAAGTAATGAATTATTCCTGCTTCCCTAGCTAAACACTCATTAGTGTCACAATCAAAAGCAATTTGAAATACAGCCACTCAACCTGGAGATAGTTAAGACCCACGGAATGTATTTACCTGCCACGAAAAATACTTTCCTTATACATAGCACCTTAAAAGTATGGAATTTGCACAGCTGGAAAAGCTCAGTAACCAATTCACTTTTCATGGTGTGTATCATCTGATGATAGGCAGTGCCAGAAAAGAGATGAAAAAAGATCTGAACAAAATATATGGTTTTAAATGAACATCAGCCTTATACATGGATTTCATATCATATTCTGAGATTCTTTTCAACAGAATGTGAAAATATCTAATGAACAAATTAATCCAACTAGAAACCCATGAAGATGTGATTTTTTTTTTTTTAGAAAGAGTCAGCAAGTATGGATTGCATGCTTACTGTGTGCTTGGTGCTGTGGCACATTTCATGGGTTCTAATGCTGTCAGTAATTGCATGAAGAGTGTTAAATTAACTCCTTTGACAGAGAGGTGAATTTGCTTACAGAACTGTAGCTAATTATTAACAATAGCATTATCTAAAGCCAGTATCTCCACATCTGTGGTAGTTGTGTTGATGATTGTTTTCCCTACAATTTTAAAAGAACTCTGGGTTACTGATATGGATTCTATCCAAAATGTTAAAAGCAAACAGTTTATTCAGTAAAGATGGATGGATGTGTTCTCTTTTCAGAGACGTAATTTAAGAAAACATGATTTCTATTTTGGTATAATTAGAAAGGCAAAAATACAATTTCCAAGTATAACCAAGAGAGTTACTTCCAGTAAGCTCTGATTATAATAAAGGGATTCTATGAGGTTAAAAGAGCTGATCTTGCCTCAAAAGCTCTAAAATATTTAATAAACTTGAAAGAAAACATATTAGTTAAGTGTTAATTTTACTCAATTACTTATCCTCAATTTCAATTTCCAGGAGGAAATTACTACTTAGTTTACACAGCAGGATATATGTATTTTTTACTGTATAGTACTTTACAGGAAATTATTTTATATAAATAACATTTAGACTACTAGTGGAAAGTGACAGATTAAGCATAGGTATTTACCTCCTTCCCTCCCAATATCCTGTGGAAATAAAGAAAATTTATTTTAAGATGTGTAAATCCAAAACATGGTTCTGGAATGCAGAAGTAAGCTATTAATGCATTGCACCAATTCTAGGCATTTTTGAAGCAGAGCATTATTTTGGTTCCAGGGAGTCCTGAATAGAGCAATTATAATCTAAAACGAGTAGGAGATCATTGCTTGGAGAGAATCATCTTTCCCTTCTTCTACCACCAGAGAAAATAGGCTCTGAGTGAATACACACCAAGACCTCACAAAATAATCCAGGAATAGTCAAATGCAAAACATCTGTAGAATACCTCAGTTACCTATTTTCATTCAACTGTTAGAAAGAGCAGAACTTTTCTTTCAAGATTGGTTTACTGACATCTCACCATCTATCCAACTTCTAAATCAGAGTCTCAAAGGACTAGAGCATGTGATTTTCTCTATTCCTTTTTACTTGTTTTAAGCTTTTCTCGTTGATTTAGTGTCATCCATTGATGAGTTCCATCTTAAAAATCTGCACCTGATACCTAGACTTTGGTATCCAGAATCCCTACTGACATGTTTGTTGTGATGTTTCAAGAGTTCTGTGTAAATACAGTATTCAGCCATGAACCTCACAGGAACATTTCCATCTATGATGGGCCATTTGTCCTGTAGTATTTACCCAATAGCTGGGGTGTGTCATAGACTATAGCACTTAGGCTTGCCTAAGTACTCTATGATGTTCATAGAACAATGGGTTTGCCTAATAAAGCACATTTCAGTACATATTCCCATTGCACAGCAACACATGACTGTGAACCTCAAACTGTAGCTCTTTTTCCCAAAGATTTTTTCCCATATTTTTACCAACTTTGGAATATAGCCACATGCTTGAAGCTCACTATACCCCTAGCACTCTAGAATCTCCGCCTTCACCTAACTGTATTCTTCTAAAATTAGAGGTCTGTGTCAAATCATACCTCTTAAAAAAGTCTTTGCTTGACTCTTCCCCAAAACAGTACCAACAATATTGTCTATTGGAAGATGGCAAAGGAAGTTGTTTCTGTCCTGCTACTTTCTAATTGCTTTATTCATTTGTTTTTACCATCTTTTTTTCTATGAAATTTAAGTTCTAAGTGAGAAGGCACCTAATCTGTGTTGATAACCATTATGAACCAAAAACCTGCAATAGTAAGAGTATATGCTCATGAAATGTTTTTGAATGATGGGATGAATGAATGAGTGGATTAATTGGAATTAAGAATGTCTCATGTAAAATTTGGGGAAATTGGGGAAAAGTGAATGAAATTATAATTGTATCCTCATCTTATATGCAAAGAACAATAAATACTACATAAAATTGATGAATGTTGAAATAGGAATAGTATATTGGTCACCAATATTATGATGAAAAAGTAGAATGATTCATGTGGACACCTAATTGACTTCCTTCTAAATGTACAATTTGATTAATCATAGTCTATCAGCAAATTCTGCTGTTTTTAATGTGTATAACTGAGCATGATGATAAATTAATTAAATACATTTCTTTATTTACCTTTCACGTGTATTTTTACAAGTTTTACTGTTCTAACTTATAATAGTCATCATAGTTATCAACATTGATCTTTAGAAAATTCAACATGTTTTGTTTTAAAATGTAAGTGAAATTATTTTAAATATCTGACTTAAATCTATAAACAGTTTAATAATAGCTCAACATAATTTAAAAGTATATAGATAATGTCCATTGTTTTCAAATACCAGAGTATATGAGAATAGTCAAAACTTTGATCTGCACTTAGAACAGAGAAAACTGTTAATGTACATTTGGCACCTGATTCTCATTGGCCCTCTACCAGATCCTTGCTCTTCATAAACCCCCAGAAGAAGATTAAAGATGAAAATTACTTAAAAAAACTTGCCATAGTCTCTATGTTAAACATATGGCTAAATGTATTAGAACCTTTTTTTTAACCTATTAGACTGCGACATATTGTTTTTCTTACAAAAATGTAAATATTATAAAACTTTGTATTTAAAAGTACTATTTTTTGTTCTATTTTGCTTTTATACTCTATATATTGGTCATTTAAATATAATTGGTGGTGTAATGTGATGTCTATTTTGGCAAAGACATGATATATATGCATGTTAGTAGGTAGGTATGTGGCTATTTATTCAACTTATTTGGAGTGGAGCTTGGCTGATGAAACATGGCACGGCTAGAACATTCCTTAGTATTTCTTGCCATTGACAAATGTAGCACTGTCTCCAGTGGTAGAGAGGTGAATAAAAAATGATGGTTTTGAAAGCAATGTTTTGATAAATTAAAATGAAATTTACTTTGGACAATAAGATTTATTAGTTGTGAGATACACATAATCACTTAGGATGATTTTGAATTTCATGAAGAGAAATCAATCTGTAATAATTAAAATTGAGTTATTACAATAGATTATTCCAAAAGAATTTGACTTTTTATTAATGCCAGCAGTCAGATTTTGAAGAAGACCAAACAACCTAATGCAATTCCAATTCTTTCCTATTCCATGCATAAATAACCATTTTCCCTCTGAGCACACTTTTCAAATGTTGGATTTGGAGGTTAATATTCAGCTAAGAAAAGATAGTCCTGTCTTTTTAACAAATGCTTTTGCAATTCTTATATTAGAAGATGACTGTTGAAAACCTACATAAAAACTGAACTCTAAAGGTGATACTGAAAGATGCCTCAGTTCATTTGTCAAAACAAATAAAAGGAGAAAGCTACATCTATTTGGTCTCATGTGTGCATCCTCTAAGTGTGGCTTTGCAAACATTTCCTCAAGGTAAACATCAGTGTCACTGATAATGAAAAGTTTTTATGTCCAAGAAAATTAAAGGATTATGCTTATTGAATGTTCAAATAATGTCAATTTATATCATTAGATAATATCTTTCAAAGTATACCAATATTTAATTTCATTTTGGATTGTTATTAATGATTTCTAAGGACTGTCTTAGTTCAAATCCAAAATTAATGGATTCAAAGCAAATGTGTGTGCAGCTATATAAAAATTCTCAGAAAGTCAAAATATGCACATGCTTGATTCACTGTGGCAATCTTTGATATTATTTATATTGTTCAAATATCATATTAATAAATATAATACTGTCAGATTCTAACATTTAATATTTTAATATTATTCACATTTTTCACACTAGGTGATTATCATTTATGGTAGAGATAAGGGTTAGAAAAAGAGTTTAAAAACACAGGGTAGAAAAAAAGTGGTTTATTCAGAATCACCTGTCGCTTTCCTTAAAAACAACTGAATATTAAAATACTTTTCAAAATATTTTTATTTTCTAGGTGTTGAAAGTAAACAAACCCTAAGAAACTCAATTCTCATATTAACATTACATATTTGCTATTAAAACAGCATGTAAGAGTTACCCTTTTTACTTATTTACTTAGAAACTTACATCATGTTGTAAGGAAAAAAAAGTTTTTTTTTTTTAAAAAAAAAACATTTGCAAGAGAAATATGCCTCAAATTTAAAATCAGAGTTTTAAAGTTGAAATGGGTAAATAGATGCTGATCTTCATTATGTTGACATATGCTGATGATGTGTTCCAGTTACCAATTATTGCATGACACATAAAACTAAACAGTAGTGTCAAAGAACAACTTATTATGTTCATGGATTATGTAGGTCAGGAATGCAGAGCGTCAGCGGGAATGGCTTATTGTCCCTTATTCATGATATCTGGATACCTAACTGGAAGACCTCAATGTCTGGGAGTGACTGAGCCCTGGAATCATCTGGAATCTTTCTGAAATTGTATTTGGCAAACTGGCTTAGTTCAGAGACCAGGCTTGGCTGGAGCTGCCAACTGAAGCTTCTGCTCTGGGTTACTATCAGGAAACCTATGTGTCTTGGGCTGAATCTTAACCTTCGTGGTAAAGGCATTAGGAGATGGAACCTTTGAAAAATGACAAGGTCTTGAGAATTGAGCTCTCATGAAAGAATATGTACCCTTATAGAAGAGGCACCAAAGAGCTCTTTCATCCTTTCTGTCATGTGAGAATTTGGCCACAAAGCATGAATGATAAATCATAAAACAATCCTTACAAAATGCCGACTCTGTCCCTTCTTTGATTATGGACTCTACAACTGTGATCAATATATTTCTATTATTCATAAGCTATCCAGTTTGTGTTATTTCTTTACAACATCCTAATTGAGCTAAGTTCTCAGGATCATGCTTCAATAAAAAGGTAGAATTTCATGACATATTATAACAGCCTCGGAAGCAAAATATTGCTCTGCTATATTTTGTTGTGGCAGTCATCTCATCCAAAGTCAAGGGAAAATGGCATGGCTGCACCTTTTGATGGAAAAGTATCAGTGGATTTGTGGTTTTGCTTTGAAAAACCACAAGTGTCAACCTTCTGTCCTCAAACCATTCACATTTCTTCTACAAAGTACTTCCACCCTTTGCCAAGACTCCTAAAAGGTCTTGTATTGACATGGGATCATCAAGTTGGATCTCATGTTCAAATCTCAAATAGAAATAAAGTACAGGTATAGATGATATTTCTTAAGTAATGTTGCTCTTGATATCAATATACAATCATGGGTGGGTTAAAAGTAATGCAATCGAGAAGGTCTATCAAAATAACTGTATTTATTACAAAGTGATTCAGTTACTACTTCTATATGCACATTCCACTGATTATAATATATGTGACAAATTTAAAAATGTGATTTTAATTATTTGATACCTATAAAATTTTACTTGTTATTTTTAGATATACATGACAGTAGAGTATATTTTGACATATTATACATACTTATTCTACTTAGGATTCCATTCTTGTGGTTGAACATAATGTGCAGTTTTACTGGTGGTGTACTCATAGAGCAAAGTTATATTCACCCTTGAACAGACTCAACTTATAATCAATTAGACTTCATCAGTTCAAATCAATTAAACTTCATTACGATATTGTAATATTGTATTCAATTTCCCAGAAGCAAGAAGGGAAACCACAAACTAGATGATCAAATATTTAGCGATCTAGCCAGTAGATTAATAATGCGTGGGGAAGATGAAAACCTGCTGAAGCTTGAATTGTGTCCTGGGGTTATGAAAACAGCTATGACTAATTGCCTTGTTTCACGGAAATAGGAAAGAAACAAAACTGTTAATTGCAAACACTTTACCTCATAAAGTTGAGAGCAACTTCCTCTGCTCTTAAATATTATAACTATCACAATGTTTCCCAAGGTAAAAAAAAATATTATGTAGTGACTATAGAAATGTGAAAAGATTAGTAGGTACACAGTACCTCATAAAGCTTTGCAGAAAAACTTCTAATCTGGAGACTGATAAACACAAAGAATAGATATTATAACTCTAAGCAAGAAATTTTAAAAAAGATGTTTTGCTATTCCATAGCTCCATAAATTACAATTATAAATAAAGTAATTATGAGGATTAGATCAAGTAAACCTTTCTCCTAGACAAATAACATGTGAAGACTTGGAATATACAGGAAATAAAATGAAAGGATGAATCTCTATACCTTAGAGCCTTTGGGAATTCACTACTGAATTCCTTGGGACCATGTGTTTGAATGAAACCAGTTTAATATCTCTGATCATCTGTAATCTGAAAGTCAATAAATTTTAGTTTTTCCTTTTAAGACTACATAGAGGACTCCATTTGACAGTACCAGGACTCTCGGTCTGATCCACTTCCTACATACTACACTAATCAAATGGTAAGCTTGCAGCATCTGAGACCCATAAACAACAATGCTTTGGCTGGTGGAGTGATTCACTGAAGTTTTCTACCTGCTTCCAGGCTGATTCTAATACCAGGGTCTCTAAAGAATACACAGGATTCCTGGGGAAAAAAAGGTGTGGTCCTTAAAATTAAGTAAAGATTTCTTCCTGGTACTTCCCAGGCAAAAGGAGGTAGGAGGGGAATTCCCTGACTGCATACAGGAATTTTCACTGCCTTCTCTTTCAAGTTCTGGGAAACAAGAAACACTTAACAGTAATTTATAGCAATAAAAATTGAGGAGAATATATTGATACCTTAATTAAGAAAACAGAGATCTATTATGTAGTTCACATGATCTCACAGTAATAAGAAAAAACAAAAATTATAAAACTGATTTAAATATGTCTACTTGTACATTATCTATCTATCCACTTCCCTATGAAAACTCTACCCTACTAAAGAGCAGAGACTAATTTGTTTTTTTTCACTTAGAAACATTGATGAAATTCAACTAGACTTTGATTTAGATAGCTTACATATTCCTTAAAAGGATTTGCTTAAATAAAACTATAACAAATTGATTGTTAAAGCAAGTAAGGAAATTTAAAGTTGATGATTTTATAAAGTGCGTATTTCAGCTCTAATATGATTGTTCATTTTAAACCAAAATTTGGTTTTCTTGGAATGCAACCATAAGTGTAAATGGATTTGTAAATAAATAGAAAGATGTCATGAAGCAATATTATATTTTAAATAAAAGAAAATTACCACTGTGAATATTAGAAAATTTTTTCATCTTATAAATTTTTCAACTAATTTGTCTGAGTGATAATAATACTTATAAAATGATTGCTATAGAAAAATTAAAGATAGTACAGTTCAAAGTATTATATTTTATGAAATCCTTTCCAAAATTTACCTTACTAAACAATAAGTATAAATCCAACACCCAGTGAGGGGTATGACCTCTTGAGATGTTAGCTATGCACAAACACATTGAAGGTATTTGAGACTGTTTCAAAAAGCAATCCAATATTTACATACTATGGCTCAAGGAAGAGATACTAACTCAACTTATTCTCCCTCAGGCCACTGTCTAGACCACAGGAAACCTGGTCAACAGCCTATGGGACATCACGAGCTTCAGACTCAGAAATTTCCATAATGCCGTGGCCAACTGCAAGACATGGTGAGTCACGGCCACAAGGGCAACCAAAGTCAGCACACGGGAGCTGTTTAGACAGTGATGGACCCAACATCAGAGTCAGGCCAAAGGAACATCTATCTAACAGCTTTAAGGACTGATTTATCTTCGATTCAGTGGAATTTCTGGATTTAACAGAACCCAGAAAGCTTGGCTAGAACAAGAAAAGTATGGAAGATTGGAAACAAATAACTTTTCAGAACTCAGCTTGCTCTGGAAAAGGAACTTCTAGATCAAAGGGTTTAATCTAGTTAGTTATGGACAGTCAGATGCATGTCAATATTCATATTTCTGTTCATATGAATATGGTTATCTGTCTAAACAGATAAATGGAAACACTACCTCAGATGAGACTAAATGACTAATAAATGGTACAGTACAATTGAAATGAATTAGAATTTTAATTACATATATTGCATATATTAGAAAATGTGTACTCATACACACACACACACACACACACACACACACATGTGCGCACATTTTCTTAGAGTCTCTATATTTCTTAAAAAAAATATGAAATAGCCAAGCATATTGGCATATGTGTATACTCCCTGTGATTCAGGAGACTAAAGCAGGAGGATTGCAAGTACTAGGCCATCCTCAGCACTTCAGGAAGGCCATCAGTCACTTAGAAAGAACATGTCTCAAAATATAAAGAAAGAAATAAAAATAACCTGGGATAGAATTCAGTAATAAATTGCTCCCTGGGTTCCATAGCCAGTAATCCCCCCAAAAATAAATAAAAGGAGAAAAATTATAAAAATATCTATACATTCTTTCACACACAAAATAAGTATGCCTAGTGAAAGCAGGTCAGGGTTGACACACTGGATGGAGAGTAGAAATCACCTGTAATTATAACTTCTGGCCATTTGATTCACTGCAGAGAAATCTAGGTCCACCAACTTTATCTGATTGTTTTCCCCTGTCTTAAAGCTAAGCCATGCCCCTTGCTAGTGATTGGTTCATGAAATCAGACTTAGGCCAATCATCACATGGCATTAGCCAGATGACAGGAACTGGTTCAGGAAGGATAGTCACATGACTTATCCAGGCCAAGACATCTGGGAAAATGGGTTTAAAATATGGGGAAAATGTATTTTTGCATTGTTTTTTCTGTTGCTAGCTTTCTTTCTTTGTTCCCTGCTCTGTTTGCAACAAGTCACTAGAAAGTAAGTTCTCTCTTCCACAAATTGTCATGCTCCATGCAGGTCTTGAGCTATTAGCAGCCTGAGAAAGAAGCTGCCTTGTTGCAAAAGAGGCAGTGAGAAGAATTTCAGAGCAGGAGAGCCAGAATCAAATCATTAGCCAACCCTGGACTCCTATTTTTGTGAACCAAATATTGTCTATATTGTTTAAGAATTTTTGTATTTTTTTAACTGATTTTAATAGAATGTTCTATTCTCTTTCACTGCAAACATATCTAATTAAATATACATGTGAAAACCCATCATATCATTTGATTATACTGAATTAAAATATTTTGTACCTAAAGTTCTTCTTATCCTTCATATTTTTTATTAAATATCTCAAATAATTCACCTGCACATTGTAATTGATTCAACTGTGTGAATTAAGCACAAATTTACTTTGAATTGTACCAAATTGAATATGTTCAACACTTAAACGAGAAATAGATATGTCTGTACTATTTTATCACACTTAAGATTTTATTTATGTATTTACTTACAAATATTTCATATATTTATAGGTAGACAAAAAGAAAGATAACAGGAGTTTCTGAAGGACGTTTGTTAATCTACTTAAAGTGAAGTTATGCACCATTTTTAAGCAAATTACCAGCTTGTTCCTTCTGTTGCTGAAAGAAAGAGACCAGGAGATGGATATATCATGAGCTACCGTCAAGATTTTGTTTATGTTTTGGGATAGACAAAAGTGAACTAACAAGTTGATTTGATTGATAGATGAAAATCAGAATTAGAGGAGTTACCTGAGGAAACAGAATCTTATGTGAATATTGTTCTATTGGAGGAGAAGGAAGTAAATTGAAAAGGCAGGAGTGGAACAAAGATGTAAGTAATGTTCAGTCATGAGATGTGGAAGATAAGGTACTTTGGAGACATAAGCTTTTGAGACAGTGTGTAAAAAGGGAAGAACATAACAGGTTCTTAAATGAAGGTGCAAAACAAAGGAACCTGAAATGGAGACTGGCCAGGAAAAAGCACTGCTGGAAAAATTAGGAAAGAACAGTGAAATGAGACAAATCCTTGTCACTTGATGGTCATAAACAGTGACCAAAGCACATTAAGGAGCTAGGGACATGCTGACAATTAAACACATACTGAGTGGATAAAAATGCTGTTCATTCCACATGAAAAGTGGACTAAACTTAAAAGTTACTATTCTAAAAGTTTGGCTGCCTGCTTTCTCCTACTTTGACATGGATACAAAATTCTTGTGTGTGCTAGTTTTTAGTTCAATTATATTTCTGTGCAGGTATGTAGGGGATTTAGAAAGAGAAAATGATGAAAATAAGAAATCTATTTGACAATTGAACAGCTCTATAAGATGAAACTAAATATATATAGTACTATAGATTCTTATCCAAACCTAATATAAAAGCAATACAATTATAATTTAAGAAAGACCAGTCATGACTCCCTGAGAGATGATGGAAATATTAGATTAGTAAAACCAATAGAAAAATAAATTATTCATCCATTTGGTTTGTATTTTATATTGGATGGTATCTCTTCTAATTCTTATATTGCTCCATTGCATTCCACTCCATTATCATCTGAATAATTTAGTTTGCATTGTAATTATAACTTACAGTTTGATTTCTAGTTATACGTTCACAGAATCATTTTAATCAAGTAGAGCATTTATTACAGATTTTCTTCACAATATGACCCACAAAATGCCAATAGCATAGTGTATATGTTAAACTGGGGGTGCTTTCCTCTTTTCCTTTTCCCATCATAGCATTTCGTCAAACTATCATAAAGTATTCAGGGTGCATGTTTAAATTTGCTTCATTAGACTAATGTTTTATTTTCCTTCTGTGATTAAATGTGTAATACATATATACATACATACATATATGTAAATATACATATAAATAATTTTTTTCATTTTCTATTACACTAATGACTAACTTTTTGAAACATCATTAAATGTCCTTATGGGATAACTAAGGTCAGGAATATTATCATTTACTCATTTTTATGCCCAGTATCTTATAAGCTACACAAATATTACATTTAAATTTATTTTTTCTCATATTTCTCTTAAAAAAGTTAAGATGCCTCTATTTGATATGAGGTTTTATTGCAAAAAATGACAATGCTTCTCTAACACAGAGTATTTTATTTTACACAGTGATTGACAAGCTATTATCCAGAATATACCCAGTAAATGTATTTGACATGAATGAAGAAATTCAATTTTATTGCCAACAACTGGATGATGTTACAGTTGCTCTACTAATAAAGTTGACTGAAGTATCATGGTTTATTTTTCATTTAATAATCTTTGTATCTTATTTAGTCTATAAATTATAAAATTCACTAATTAATTTCTTTTTATCAGATGATATAATCAAAGCACTGTAATTCCATTAAACTCTATATTACTTTCTATTTCCAGGTTAAGTTGCAAAATACATATTTAGAAATCTTTTCGCTGATGTATTATTAGTAGAATAAGTTGGAAATCAAACTTCTTCTTTGTCCTAAAACAATGTACTCATTGGGCAACTTGCTATAGAAGTACTAAAACAAACAAACTGATAGATATGTTCACAGAGCCCAACTCTCAACTTGTTAAATTCAGATTCTTTTAGAGGAGTCCTGGAAACATCTGAAAATTTTCAAATATCTTTTATCTCTTAGCCTTCAAGAAATAACACTATTTGTTTTTTATTGATATTCAGCCAGTTCTAGCAGACAGAAGTGGAGAATGGCAAGAAAACCCCATTTTACATTGGAAGGAATACCATTCAAAATTTGGAATATGAGCAAACTCCTTAGGAAAAAAAAAATATTTTTAAAGAAATAAAAACTGGAGGCACTGAGAAAGGAGACGCCTTAAACTTAAAAATCTAATGATAAATGAAACTGCAAGGCAAACACACAATAAATCACGGTTTTTAAACCTCACCATCCTTCGTGTTGTAGATTAAAAATAAATAAATCATGGTTATTGATTCCAGCCCTGGATTAAGGATGTTCAGTTTATTTGAATCCAAACAGATTTATAAAGCTTTCAATGCTACAGCCTGGTTCTAACAACTTTCCCAGAGGCACCTTCTCTTTGTCACCCAAGCAGTTGGCTGGTCAACTTCTATATGAAAATGAAAAACAGGCTTTGGTTATAAAACAGAAGAATAAGACTCAACAAGCTGAAGCTAAATTATTAGCTTAGCACAGGCAAGCCCAATAGAAGCTATTATCAAATTCAGACCAGCCCACCTTTGTGAGAAGAAGTATGACAGTTATGCAGGATCTACCCACATTCCAAATACTTTACATAAAAATGTCTACTTGGCGTATTATGCTATGTCAGGAATCATGCCAGTAAGTATACTTTTACTGGAGGTGTATAATTAAGTGCAATGTTTTCAGGTTGATAGTTTGCTATGACATGTTGTCCCATACTGGCTCCAAAGGAGCTCTGAATTTTCACTTCACCTTGATCCAGCTTCACCATGCATTATATTTTCTTGAGCTTACTGAGAAAATTTATTGAAATGTATTGCTTGCCTCAAATAGACAAATTTTAGGCAATCCTCACTTTTCCTGTTAGAAACACAAATCCATTCAAAATTAGAACAACGAATCGGTTATTGTGGGTCATTTTATGTGTTTCAAAGCTGTAACAGTTTTACTTCTGTACAGCTCCTATTTGAGGACTAAGTTGGGAACATAAAATTGCATGTCTCCAAACGTGTGATGACATCTGTAATTCCTTAATAGCTTACCTAAAATTGGTGCTGAATGTATAGCATAAAATTAATCACAGACAATGGAGTTACTTTGACATTTTCAGGTCAACCCAGGCTAGTGACTTTCTGGCATTATTCAATGTGCAATTACCAATTGAACTGAAGGCAATATAGTTCCTTTTATTAGTAAAGTAGTCATTGATTGATTTCTAGCAATGTTACAGCTAGCCACCTACACCAACAAAATAAATCACAATTTAAAAGTCACAATATTTTCAGCATTCTAGTTACTATTTATGAAGTTCGCAAATATAGTAATTATTTGAGAAAAAAAACATGATTTAAGATTAATTTCTAAAATTATGCATTTTATGATAAGTTTTACCAGTTAACAATTATGAATTTAGGAAAGTAAAATATTATGGATGAGGAACTTGCCTGTGACAAAAACTTGAATTATTAAAAGGAAAAATTATGGTGCTAAATCCACCCTTCTTATATGAATACTTCAGAGCTTCACTTATAAATTTTGGTGATTTTTGTTTAGAATGCATTAATATTTCTAGAATTTATTATATCTAAAAATAATCTCATGACAGATATTGGGTTCAATATTGTTATTCTTCCAGCTCTAGCTTTCCCTAAGCTTTACTGAGTTGGCAGTTTTTCTCATTTTTCATAAATACTCAGAATCTTTTCCTGCTGGAGTGTTATGTAATTTATGTAGAACTCAAGGATAGGCATCAGAGAAGCTTTTTACCATGAAATGTGAGCGAAGGTGACCTGCTTCCTTTGTCCCTGTGACATGATATCTGCCATTGTTTCAGATGGAGACAATGAATGAAGCTGTTATGGATCAGAACTACACCTGAACTATGACCGATGTGGAAAATGAGTTGAAATACATACATGATGCTATCTATGCCCTGCAGATGAATTGACAATTTACCATTTAGGAAAATATTTTTCTATTTTTATCTTGGAATTTTTATAGCATATCTCTTTCAGTCTTATGTTTCAAACTTACATTTTAAATTGTTTCCTGTTCATTGAATTTCAACCTATATTTGTCTATAAAATAAAAATGTGCCTTTTGTAGACAGCATATGGTTGGTCTTGTTTTGTCATCCTAGTTTTTAAAATAACATCTATTTGGATAGATTAATAAGTTAAGAATTAAAGTGAGTATTGATTATGGCTTTAGTCAGCTTTTTTACATCTTCTGTTTTTTTCTCAATTTTTATTTCTCTTCTTGATCTCATTTTCTTTTTCATTATTCAATATATTTCTTTAGAATTCCAATTAAATTTTACTCTTTGATTTTTAACTCCACTTTTTTTCCCAACTGGCACAAAGTTTGTGGCATATATTCTTAACTCTTCATATTTTATTTAATAATGTAAAAAAAATTAAGGGCTGGGATTGTGGCTCAGCAGTAAAGCTCTCACCTAGCATGGGCAGGACCTGGGTTCAATTCTCAGCACCACATAAAAATAAAAAGGCATTGTATTGTGCCCATCTACACCTAAAAAATAAATATTAAAAAAAAGAGTTTAAATTTTTTTAAATATTAACATTTTGTAAATATGTACATCATCTTCTTTATGTTAGATCTTTCTTGTATTAAATTTATGTACGTATAAATCTAGACAACATTTATATATGTATACATATATGTGTACTTATATGTAGTCTTTTTCCATCTACCCAGATATTTATCTGTTTAAATGTTTCTTCTTTTTCTTTAAGAACAATCTTTCCTCTGCTAAGATTTTCTTAAAATTATTTGTAAGGCTAGTCTCTTGTGTTTTTAAATCTGAAAATAGTCTATTTAATCTTAATCATTGAAGGATGGCTTCTATGGATATAGTAATCTGGGTTGATAGTTTTTATTTTGTTTTGTTTTTCAGCACTTTAAAGATATTTCTTCATTTTCCTATTTCCGTTGATTCTAACTTCCATGATGAGAAGTTAGTTATTAATGGGGCTCTTACTATTTTGTGTAATAATTTGATGTTTATTAGTGTAAGAGGTAATCATTATCTGTGGATTCCAATCATTCACTATGGTATTCTCCACTTCTTTTTTTCCCTATTTGATATCTATTAAGTATCTTATACCTGAAAATGCATGTCTATCTTTAAGTTTGGAAATTATCAAATCTTATTCATTAAATATGTTTCCTCAACTCTTTCCTTCTACTGTTTCAATTACATGTATGTTGGACTATATCAGATTACCTAACAAATTCCCAAAACTCTATTTTTTTAAATTATATTTTCACATTGTCTTTCACCTTAGGTAATTTTTATTAATTTACAGTGAAATTCATTATTTTTCTCTCTCGTGTCTATTTGGCTATTAATCACATTCAAGAAAATATCTTTATTTCAGAAATTATAATCTTCTGTTCTAAAATTACCAGTTAGTTCCCCCTCCTTCTCTCCATGTCTTTATTTAACATGCCTACTCTGACAGAGAACTAACAAGTTTCCAGGATGAGGTAAAAAATTAGTACAATATATAGAAAAGAAAGTTTGAGGCAAATAAATGCTTATTTCTTGGAGGTTGTTATGTAATATTTGTAAGTATTTCCTATGCATTTGGCTGACAACTTCAGAACAATTTGAATGTTTTATTAAAATGTTATGGAAATGCTATGGTGCTTTTGTTACTAGGTAACATAATTCACTAACATAACTATTGTTAGTTCTTGGAAGTTATCCATGCTATGAGCTTATGCTCAATTATCTAATTCCTAAGGAATTTTAATTAAAAGTGAACTTTGGGGAGTGTTTCATAGATATATTTAATACCATCATGAATTAAAATAATTTTAGTGCTATCATAGCATTAAGAAAAACTAAAACATTATAACTATGAAAGGTACATCAATGTTAACTTGAGTGACTATTGATGTTCACATGACGAAACCTCATTTATAAATATTGTAAAGCAAAAGATAAAGTATAGAAATATTTTTGATTTCTCTTAGAAAACTGACAGATGAGATTAGGTTGACATACATTTATTGTTACTTGAGGAATTTTAACTATTAAAACACTATAATAATAGCAATAAAAATGTGACTTTGTTTCATACAAAAACAATTTTGATGAAATATTAGATATGCTGATAATGTTCTAGAATAATGCATACTAATGCACATCCACATTCTTGGGGATATATAACATCATACATACAAACAGCATTTTGTCTAATTGATGATTTCACTTTCCTCAAGCTGAAAATGAGCCACAACATCTCTTTGCAGCCTCCTGGGATATTTCGAAGTTCATGGGCTAAAACCATTGCACATTGTTGTGGAAAATTATCTTAATACGTGTGCAGTATGTGAATATAAAGTCTAAAATGTTCACAACATATTAGAAATACAAGTTTGGAGGGAATGGAATTCTAAATTTAATTTGTTAAAGTGTAAGCATATATATATATATATATATATATATATATATATATATATATATAATGATACAATCATATATCAAGAACAAAAATGAATTCAGCAGAAATTAATGGATAAAATCATCTCAGGAAAAGTATTAGGTGAAGCTAGTTTCCAATTATGTTATATATAAATTTTATTTTCTCTAAGGCATTCATTGTTACTTCCATTTTCTTTGTTTCATTCAACTGTCATGGATTCTCCACATTCCTTTCTTGATCTTTTACCTATAATGCCATAGAGAAGGTTCCCCATTTTACTCCTCTCTCTCTCTCTCTCTCTCTCTCTCTCTCTCTCTATATATATATATATATATATATATATATATATATATATATTATATATATATGCTTACACTTTAAAAATTTGAGCTGTCATTAATTGAAATATTAACAAATTAAATTTATTATATATATATAATAATCATTATGATAATATTGATAAGGTGTTTAAGTTTCTCCCATTAAAAAATATTACAATCTCTCATCTTTTTTTTGGTACCAGGCATTGAACTCAGGGGCACTCAACCATGTCCCTAACTCTGAGTTGCTTAGTGGCTCACTGTTGTTGAGGCAGGCTTTGAACTAGCAATCCTCCTGTCTGAGCTGCTGGAATTTTAGGCATGTGCCACTGTGCCCAGCTGTCTCATCTTCATTAGTACTCTACCACAAAAAGTTTGGTTTGTGTTCGTGAAGGAAGCAGTTGACTGATTCCATTAACTTGATAGATTTAATGACTTAAATTTATAGTTTTCTCATATCATTTAATCACTCTTAGAAAACTCCTAAACATCTTTCCATGGTTTTATGTACCAGGCAATGGTTTCACTAAAATTCCATCTTTCTCTTTAAGTTTTTATTCAACATAGGCAAGTTGTCAGTAACCATCTCTACATTTAGTTTCCTCACTAGTTAACAATCCATAGAAAGAGCAAGTCTTTCTTTTACAATTAGAAAACACACGAAGGACTCTACTTTTGCTTTTGTTGCCTGCTCAATCTCTCTGCCTGTTCTAGTAATACTCTGCCAAAGCCTCAGTCATGAATCTGCACAAAAACATCATGAAAGAGTGAGAGCTGGAAGACTCAGCCCCATCAAAAGCACAGAGATGACTCCACAGGAAAGAGTCATTCTGCCACCAGGGAGGGGGCAGACATGCAGGGACAAAGAAATTGAGTCCCACTGTACATTATGATAATGTTAACAGAAAATTGTTTGAAAATTAAAAAAAAAATAGAGAAGTGAATAATATTTAAAACAAAATTAAATTAAAACTTATATAACTCTGGGATAATGACATTTTTGAAAATATGATCTGTGTTCCTTTAAGGATCTTTATTGAGCACTGTTTACTGATGGCTTAGAAGTGTTCACACTATTTTTAAGAATTTAGAATATTGTTTCTTTATTTAGGTCTTTATTTTACTCCAAATATGATAGTATTTTACAATAGGACAATACTTTGAAGTGACAAGACAGAATCATATTTTCACTCAAATTATTTAAATCCTGGATTTGGGTATGACATTCAGCATCAGAAAATATATTAATTTGAGTTAATAATATTAATATTATGTTAGTCTAAAATGTCAATATCAACTATTATTTTTAATACAATACATAAATTTTTTTTTCAAATTCTATTAAAGTGGGATAATAGTAGGTATAGTCTAGGTCAAGCTACAGTAATAATGACTTTTAAATCTCAGTATGTTAGCCCTCTCTGTTTTTTTTTGTTTTCTTCTATAATGTCTGCTATTTTCCATACCATTATGTAGAGAAATTTCCTGTATGTGTTGATTAAACATTAATACTGCTTTAATATACCATAAAAAAGTAATTTCTCTATTGTCATTCCATAAAAAGAGAAGAGTATTGACATAATGTCACTCTACTCACTTGTCACCCTTATAGATACTTAGCCCTGCCATATGTGACTTGAAGGAGAACATAATTCTACTCTTCCATTGCCTGCAAGGAAATAAAAACCAGACTTTTTAAGCTGATGAGAAATGTGCATGTTTGTATATGTGCATGCATGAGCATCTGTACACATCTGCTCCTCTTACCTACATTTGTGTATCTCTATGTGTGTGTATCTATACACAGACCATGGTCCTTATTCTCACCAGTGCAATACTTGTAAAACATGTCAGCTGAAGTCAGTGCTACAGGTGTTTTCACCTTTCAGGTAATATTGTCCTAAAATGTCCTGAGTAGTGTGATTTTATAAGAATCAAAGTAAAATTTTAAAATGTGGAGCCTTCCTACAGTTTTTTTTTTTTTCAATACAATTGATTTGCCTGCCTGGTATTAAAAAACAATCAGATTAAAGAGGTGCATGAAATAATTAACCATCCATAACTTGGACATTTAAATTTAGTAAATACTGTATCAGTCACTTTTCCATTTGAAAAATATAGACAGTCAGAAAATACTCCAGATGAAAAGAACATTTTCTTCAGCAGTTTAATTAAAAATAATTTAATTTTAAAGAATAAATTTTAAAAGGTAAAACAATATACAGAAATAAGGTAAATGTAGTAGAATACAAGGATTATTAATTATGGGTATAAAATATTATTAAAATAACCTGAGAGATTAATTATAATTATAATCAGGAAACCTTGAAAATTTTGAACATTTAGGTAAAAGTTGACATTTTTGAAAAAAGAAAGCCTGTTAAGCATGTCTATAACTTAACAAGAAAACACCAGTTTCTTAATGATTGGATGGAACGGTCTCAATAAGAGCCATTGCTGTTGAAACTATTTAATTCAAAGTTTTACTCACTAGCCCCAAGATATTTGTTGCAGAGGTATCTGCATCTTAAGGAAGGAACAAGTGAAAGAAATAAACGAGTTCAACAATAGCAAAACAAAACAAAAACCATTACTATACAATGCAAGAAACTTAAAGAATGATTTCAGAGTCATACAGAAAGTTGAAAGTTCCAAATAGTTTCTGGACAGGGCCTTCGGGAAATTCCTCTTAGCCATTTAAATTAATTATGCCCTAGACTCAAGAGGCCTGAAGAAAGTCCACTACAGATGGAGAAGGCTTTCCCTATTCCCTGGAGAGGTGCAGAAGGAGACAAGAGGCCAGTTTGATCTTTTCTTGACCTTAGTCCCATCCTCTTGTGCTCCTAAAATCTAACTTGGAACATGCTGAGCCACAGATACCACTATGGACTTTAGAAACATAAATAAATAACATGCTTGGTTGCAAGTCACTGTCTTATAATCTCTTTTCTATTGTGAAAAGAAATAGGGCAGAAACATATTTGTATGATCAGAATGTGGTCTGATACTTATGTACTCTTATTTAAATCTCTTTAAATTATGTGTCAGTAACAGGATCAACTTGTCACCATATAGGTATGTGAAGAGAAGGAAAGCTGGATGGCTAGTGGGTAGGGAGGGAGAGTTGGGGGAGGCAGGGTGAGACAGAGCTGACAGTAATGGACACAGGGTGATGGAAGTTCTACTGTGACCAGAAGCCAGTTCTTGACTACAGGCAAGAATTAAGTCTTCATCATCGTTCTCCTGTTCATTACCTCTGTGAGCCCAGAAAGAGCATCCATCACATTGCCAGCTTCAACTTCCTCATCTTGGAAAGAGAGACAATATTTTGAATGCATAAAAGTGCTTACTGTTTTAAGTTTTCCATAAATACAGAGTTGGGAATATCATTAATATCAATATCAAGTGTTTCTTAAATTCAAGAAAAGCTGGCTTATTAGTATCAAATTGCTGATATGACTACTATCAGTAAACCCTAGCCAGACTAAGACACTCACAAGTTGTGTCTAGAAGAATCAAACCCTAGTGAAAGCTTTGTGTTGATTATTCCAGCTAAACAAGTTCAGATATTTCTGTTTCATTTAAATTGCTACAATAGATTAGAATTGATTAAGAGAAAAAAAGCATAAACTAGGTGTGATGGGATTATACCTGTGATCCCAGTGACACACATACTGAGGCAGGAGGATTGCAGGTTCGAGGCCAGTCTGGGCAACTTAAGAAGGCCCTGTCATGAAACAAAAAATAAAAAGGAGTGGGGATGTATCTCAAGAGTAAAGTACCCCTAGTTTCAATCCATAGTAGCAATAAAGAAAAAAAACAGAATTATATCTGAAATACTTAAAAGCTACTATCTTAGATTTGACTAAAATAAATGTTTAGATTTGACTAAAATAAGTGTTTGTAATTTGAATTATTAGTTTATATACTCACATTAAATCAGTAAGTCAGTTTACCAACTGTAATATTGAGCGTGTTTTCCCTTCACTTTTCATCTCACTGTGTGAGTGATCCTGGGAGGGGGTTTTAATGATCTGAATGTCCATTTCCTTTTCTACACTTTAATCCACTGCCTTAAATGCCGCTTCTTTTGATATTCTCTGATTCCCTCACTTATATATTCTGCATTGTTAAATTTGAACCCATCACAGGGAGAGAAGAAGGGGTGGTATCTTTATAACAGACCTACCATCCTAAAGGAGACCATTGGCTTATGGTTTTAACGCTGCCTTTACAATGGAGCAATTTTGCAATGTATTTGGAATTCTTAATCATACTTTTAAAATGATCTACTTCAGTACCCTGGTTTCTTATTTTTTGTTATTTTACTAATGCAAAAATAATTGCCTACTCTATTAGAGGCGAATCTCATCTGAAAGAAGAAAGCAGACTAGCATTTGCAAAGAGGAAAATATGGAGACAAGAAATTCACTGAAAAGGGGCCTAGTAAACCTTTTAGAGGTAATGGAAATGTTCTATACCTTGATTTTATTTGTGTTAATATCAGTGTGTACATTTCTCAAGTTTCATAATACTACTTATTTAAAATGGGTTAATGTTACTGTATGCTATTCATACATCAATTAAGTTGATTTAAAGAGAAAATAATTATCAAAGAATCTATTTTTGTTTTTGTGGTTGTTACATGATCTTTAAAAATAAAAATCTATCTTTTAGTCATCTGATTATTTATGTAAATAAAAGAAGAAGTTCAGTATATGTGCTCATGTTCAAAGTTGGTTAATGGAGTTACTTATTCTCAATATAATTATCAATTCCCTCAATTTTTGATTAAAATTTGTCTTGATATTTAATTTTTAGGTCAAATTACAAATTATTATGAAAGCATATCATCATTGTCATCCCCATATATCAATAATTTAAGTATTCAGAAAATGTTATGTTTCATGGATGGTTTTAGGTGTGAAATAAATGTTTGTTGAATAAATGGACAATCATCATCCTGACTTATGGTCTCATCCCTCCTTCATTTAGCAACTAGGAGGAGCAACATTTAAAATTTTGCATTCAATGATATTGGAGAAAGAATCCCTCCCAGTACCTGACTACTTAGTAAGGGAGTTCTCATTTATGAGGAAAATTTCCTGAAAAATAATTTAATAAACAACACACATAATTGTTACCAATCACGTAACTCCAGAATGTGTTTCTGTTGGACTTCTTTTGTCTTAGTGTATAATACATAAGCCTATTTCCTGGTATTTACCTCATCTACATGTTGCTTTTGCAAAAATTCAATTTTACTTCCATCCAGGCCCTCTCTTAAGAGTTGTCTCCTCAAGTTACATTGAGACCTGGGAATCCCCCTTTAATCTTAAAAAAGCCCCCAAATTTCCTGCTAACCTATAAAAAGTAATAGTGGCATTTCTATTGGATGAATAATGGTCAAGCAGAGACCTTCAATTATGCATAATTGCCAGGCATTAACATCTGCTCTTGATTCAGATAGCTGGTTTGTGTCTTCTGCTTTCTGTATTCACACCAACCATTCAGCCCACAGCTGTTCAACACTGAGCACTACAGCAAAGCCTCAAGGCTCCTGACAGAGGGGAGAGCAAGTCTTGGTTTATGGTGATGGAGAGGTAGGCTGACAATTTTGAGTTAGTTCCAATGTCTTGCCTAACGCTGTTTTCAAAGAGGTTTAGTTTTCAATCTTAAATCTTTCAGCAGACATATTGCAGAGTTCAGAATTACAGCAATTATAAAAATTTATAATCATCATAAATTGAAGGCATTTCTATAATTATCAATCATCTGTTTTCATATTAGCATTTCATTTCATCCCATTTAAAATAGAATCAAATCATAAAAAGAAAGGAATAGCCACGTTAAAATCTTATTTATTATGATCCATAGGTTCAGCGTATAGAAAATAGTCTTATTAATACTAAAAGTTTACATTTGTTGAGCGCTTTCTCTTATCAGGGCCTACTATTAATGCTTTATATTCAATCTTCATAATAATCACATAGGTTAGATATTATTAGAAGATCCACTTTCCTTCAGAGGAAACTGGAACCCAAATAAATCAAAGAATGTTGTGCATTATGCAACTAGAAGTGAGATTTTTAACCCAGAACTACCTGAGACCAGGCCCCTTTCCTTTAGCCATTACACCCAGTGGTCTCAGTGTCATGCCAAAGGCTCTCAATGATGTATGTGAGATCACCACTCCTTTCTTTACTTTGTATGGTCTTGTGGAGTATGCATTATGTAAAAACAACAATAAAATATCTAAGAAAAACTGGAAGTGAATTTTTTTTCTAGCAGAAAGTCTAATAAAGAAAAGTTGGTGCTGTTATTCTTTATTTAATGTAGTATCAAGTAACAATAGCTAATGAGAAGGTAGATATAACAGAATTCTCAGTCAGGACATCATGTCAGATACGCTCAGCCCATCCACTCCTGGACATAATGAAGTAGGTACCATAAAGGTGCTCGGATCTTGCTACCTCCTTTATTACTTCCCTTGATATTCTTCAAGGACTTTGGAAGTGATTTTTTTTTAGATTGTTCATCAGCCCCCTGACCCTGGGAGCAGCATGCTTGGAAGAGTTGTCTAGCAACTTTGATTTGCACTGATTATGTTGATATTGGTTCCAAGACATCCCAGGGCTCATCACTGCATTTCTAGGATGCCATAACCAACATGAGAGAAGAAGTAATTAGAACTGTACTATCAATTCTGTCTAGTTTCAGTTCCAAGTTTATCTGGAGGTCATAGCACTGCTTCCCAAGAAAATCCCCAAATCATTTGGAACTGAAAGAACAAATTCCTTGTCTCTAGGAGGAGCAGAATTTCTCCCCCTGAATCAATGTTGACTGCTCAGCATGAAAGTTCTAGATAAGGGAACCCCTATAGAAAAGCTATACAATACCACCAATTGCAACTAGTGCAAGGGGTGGTGCTGAGAGCCATTGCCAAGTAGGACACATCGTAATCCTTGCCAGCGTACCCCATGTTAATTTGCTGCGACCTTGCTTGTGTGTTTGAGAAAGGTGACCCTGCTCAATGACCAGGGTGGATCCAGGATTAGGGTGTATCCTGCAGGAAGTATCCCCGTCCTTGGGTTTAGGGCGTGACAATAGGAGTTTTGGGGAAGTTGGAGGTTGAAGATTATTCCTGCTGGGAATAGGGCGTGCCTGCTGCCTGAGTTCCCACTGAGTTCTCCTGGAGAGAAAGTATTTAGGACGTGAATTGTGCGGGGCTGGGGGGGGGATGTGGGGGGGATGGGGATTGCCCCTGAACCTGTGTGTGGAGGCCGTGTGAGATGGGGAATAAAGAATTGCTGCTTGAACCTACAAAGCTGTGTGGTGGCTCGTGATTCTGTGCCAAGCCGAGACATTGGCATTTGGCAGGGTGGGAGGAGACTCTGCAACTAAGGTCTCTGGAAAAATGACTCAGGCATTATCTTTGACCCAATTGGATAGGGTCTCACCTGCCTTCTGTCTTTTCAGTTCTGATCTGAGGTAGATGACCATGTCATTGGTTGGTGTAGACTCTGACAGGTAGCTAATAGTTTCTCAATATACTAAGAAACCTCTGCGCCTATCTTCTTGTTCACCTACCATAGCCCAGCCTTGCCTTCTGCACAGATTAAATAGTGCCTGATAACCTGATTAGTCTTGACCTGGCTCACTCATTATCTGCTATGTGTAAAGCTGATACACAAAGTCCCCCTCTGCTGTTCAGTTCCAGGATTTTCTCAGGCTTTCAAACAACTACAGCATGTAATTCAATGTTATTCTCACAGTCAGATGTCGGTTGTGGCTCTGTAGTGCTGTTGGCATATGCATCAAGGACCCTCTCCTTCCCTTGAGTGCAGTGATTCAGTCTCATATTCCTTCGTGTCTGCCAGTATTCAAAAATCGCGGATATTTTAACGTATATTTCAGTCCTTTCACGGTGTATCAATCTTACTTCCATTATGCTTCTTTCTTGCACTTATGTAGAAATCTTGTCTCTGTTCTCACATTCTCAAAAAATAATTGCTCATTATCTTTTAATTTTTACTTTTTGGGTATACATTATGCCTTTTCACTACACTGACTCTCTCACTGCTAACCCTATTGGTTTGCCACTCTGTGTCTGACTAATCTGTTTTTAAATCTTCTTTGGTTAAGTAAAACAAACTATTCTGCCTCTTTGTCCCATCATCTAGCAACTTAAGTTTAGTTTAGAACATCAGACAGTGGTGGGGATCTGTGACACCGTAATTCATGGTCTCCAGCTGCTCAACTTTGTGTTGATGTGGCAAACACCTGAGAAAAATAAGTTAGAGGAGGAAATATGTATTTTGGTTCATGGTTTCCTAGATTTCAGTCCAGGATCGCCTGCCTCTATTGGTTTGGGTCTCAAGTAAGGCAGAACAGTATGGTGGAAAGGTATGGTGGAAGAAATCATCGAGCTATGGCAGCCAGAAAGCAGAGAGAGAGAGAGAGAGAGAGAGAGAGAGAGAGGTTGGAAGAGTCATGGAGAAGAAATGTCCTTCTTGGATACGCCCCCAGTGAACTACTTCCTCCAGACTGCCGTAAGTGCTACAGTTTTCACCACTTCCCAGGAGTCCATTCAGCTGTCAATGGATTGATACACCAATGATGTCAGAGCCGACCTGATCCAATCGCTTGCCCAAAGCCTCACCTCTGAACATTGCTGCACTGAGAATAAAGCACATGAACCTTTGGAGGATACTGCAGATCCAAACCATAACACCAGGCTTAGACTGGAGCCTCTGTACTGCTAGAGACTCTTCTGCAAGTGCATTTGTGTCTTTCTGCTCTCCTTACTTTCTAGAACAAGAACAGTTTATGTAACAAGCTACTATATGTCTGAAATAGAAGCACCTTCTACTCAATACATCTAAATCCACAATCAACTACTGTGCATGAAAGCTGATTTCTCTTCTTACAATACCTATTTTAATATAAAAGGCAATCGTATCCACTTGTTAGCCCCTGTGAAAACTTGGGTGCTGGCTTTCTCTTTTACTTCACTTCATGATTCACTAAGTCTATACAGCTCGCATTTGTATTAGGAATCTTCTAAGTCTGTTGCCTTGCTTTAAGACATAACTAATCAGATTTCTATCTTTCTTGAACCAGTAAGCAACACTGCCTCTTTAGAATAGAATCTAATGTATGAAGTACTCTAAAAACGTGATGTTTCTGTGTTAAGAGTTTTGACATTAAAACAGAAAATGAGATTTCCCAGAATACTACTACTCCCTGCTGTATCAATAACAGATTTAATACAACCACCAGAAAAACCAAGCCAAGAAATCCAACCTTGGAGGTCAGGCCAGGTTGGTGGCCAGCCAAGAAAAGGGCAAAAGAATGTTTGGGGCAGAGTGTAGAGAGTTCATATTCAGAGAGCCAAAGGGGTAGGAGTGAAGTGTGGTCAAGGTTTACAGGTTGGGGCATGGATCACAGAGGTCAGAACAGGGCAGGGAGCACAGGAAAGAATTCCGTCCAAGTAAATAATCATGAAATGCACTGTTCCATTTTTATGCTGCCAAAATTAAGAAGGTAGGCATGAATGTGCTCAGGACTGTAGGACACAGAGGTTTCTGGGTCTGGGAAAAAATTGTGGGTTTGCACAGCTGCATTATTGGAGAAGTGTTACTTTCTAAGCAAAGACTTCCTGGGTTTGAGGAGCTTTTCTGAACTGGTGGGGGAGACTGCCCAACAGTGCAGCTCCCCAGAATTAAGCAGGAATATACTAGAACAAGACAAAGGTAGAGGCTTTCTCTAATAGGATATGCCAAATATTATAGTGTGATTCTAGTGGCAAATCAACCAACCTCTGCTCCTCAAACCTATGAGATCTTAACAAGTTAACTCCCATTTGTAAAATGAAGTTAATAAGAAGCCCTGTCTTATATGGATTTTTTAAAAAAAGCAATAAAACCTTTTGAAATATAAGTCGAAACACAGATTTTCTAAGTATTTATAATGATCATTTTGATTATCAAAAATCAAAGTAAATATTCACTTTCATCTCTTCAGATATATTTAAGAATTCAAGCTAGAAAACAGTTAACCATGCTGACTGGCTTAGAGAAAAATTAGAAGTTAGTCTCCTGCTAAATTCCAACTCTTTGTTACAAGGAATCCTTAAAGTTTATGTTATAGTGGGTTAGAAACAGTTAATCAATTAATTAAGTAAAATGTGTATAGTAAGTAAAAGAGTAGATTAACTAAACCTTCCTGGCCTTTTTTAGTCTTGGATAGGTATTGCTCACTTGAGAATCACTTGCACTTATGTGAGTATCCTCTGATTCACAGATGTAGCATAGTGCACCTGCATTGATATGTTTATCTAGAGCTTGCTCTAAAACTCTCAAGTTAGTAAGTTTCTGTATTTCTAAAATGTAAGGAACAGAATCAATGTGGTGAAGGAAGTTGCCACCCTGAGTTGAAAATTGGGCCTTCAGGGCCAAGTCTCTATATAGGCATTCGGTTTTCTTAATAGCTTAAATTATTTATAAACATCCATTCAAACAATTCTTAAATTCCACCGATACACTGAGTTGGATATAGACGTCAGGTGCTTCTAGGAGAGTACAGTTCTGTGGATACTGCTAGGTCAGGAGCCAAAATGATTCTTAACCACAGGAAGATGGTAAGAGGAATGAAAGATTCTACAAAGAGGCAGCCACTTGGATGGGGGATATCAGCTAAGCACAAACATTTCTTTCTTCTGAAAGTCACTGTTGAAAGCAATGCAATAATATCCATGTAATTATTGTTCTGTAATATTTTAGGAGGGATCAAGAAAGAAAAGAATAATCATATACTATGTTTTGTTGAAGATTTAACATCAGACATCCTGTATTATAATCCTCTGGGAAACTTGAGCCTCCCAGCAGAATGAACCAATTTCCGATTGTGTAGGGCCTCATCTTCATGTTTGACTCTTGTGGGCTTCTGCCAAAGTTTTCTGTCTCCCTGAAATCCAATCACTTTGTAACTACACATATGTGAGAGCCATGTGGTGACTCCCCTTCACTCCCCACTCCCTTCCAAAAGATGTGGGCTCCTCTGTTTCTGTGTATCATGTCCCTTCTTACTCACAATGTATACTCTTTCACCAACTAATTTTATCAGGTAAGAGGAAAAAGGTATAGAAATAAAACTTTGACATCTAATTGTTACTGACAACTGAACCTTATAGTCCTTTATGGCAATGATCTCCAAAGTACACCAATGTGTTAATGAATCAAGATAAACCATTAAAATATACCAGGAAACTACTACAGTGTCTACTTACAAAGGCTCTCAGTTTCTGTTTAATTCAGAAAACAAAAATGTATGTCAGTATTTATATGCATAAGCTAGTAAAAATATAACTTAGACTCTAATAACAACTGACAAGCCTGAGCAATCAGACCTCAGCTCTACTCTGTGGTTCCATTCTCTTCATCCCCAATTTTAAAGTCTACTTACTCTCTGGTTGTCCCTCAAACTGTGCAAGAGAAACAGAACTGAAATTTGTGTCTTTCATATCTTTTTTTCTTTTGCAACTCTTTTTGTTAAGCACTTGATGCTTATGAGATTTAGCTACATTGACTACTTGGAGTGATGGTTCTTCTTTTTTGATATGAATGTAACATAGGATATGAATTCATGTTCCTCTCAGTGCATAGTGCAATTATGATTTTTTTCATTTGTTCAGTTTTTTTTTCTTTTTTGTCTTACCTTGTTTTTCTAGGAGGGACAATGCCACTGTTGTAAGCATTCAGCATGCATTTATGTGACTTCTGGCATACGGGGGTCAATGTTTCTCTAGGATATAGTCCCAGGTGGCATTAGGAGTTGTCAGGTCTTCACATTCTCGACTTCATTAGATAATGCCAAATTGCTTTTAAAAAATGTTTGCACTGGTATAGTCTCTTTTGTATGTGTTCCTATTACTCTATATCTTTGCCAAAGCTTCATGTTTTGAAACTTGTTAAAATTTGCCAATCTGGTGGGTGTTAAATGGTATCTCATTGTGGTTTTAATTGGAATTTCCCTGATTACAAAAGAAGTTGAAATCTTTTTGTACAATTAAGGGCCATTCATTGTAGTGACTATGCCCATCATCAATTATAATTATGTTGAGTTATTTGTCTTTTTTCTAACTTATTTGTGGGAGTTCTGATATACTCTGGGTAATAACTCTTTGTGGAATATATATTTGTTGGCACAATATGCATTGCCTCCTTTCACACTCTTTATAGTATGATGTTTATTGATGCTCTGAATTTCTCTTTTATCTTTGATCCTCTTAAAAGAATTTTTTAATATGACAAACATAAAATATCTTTCTGATTTCATTAAAAATGTTTTATAGCTTTCCCTTGAATTCACATTGTAAATGTCAAAATAAACAGGCAGTGGATATAAAATGAAGCTGAAAGTTTTAAAGTGCATATAAAAGTAAATAAATTGCAATGAAATTATGAGTAATGTGGTTAGACTTTCCATGTTATTGCTGATTTTGAGATTATTAAGAAATTAAAAATGAAATAGATACTGATGTCCTGTTTTTAAAATCATGTATATTTTTAAAAATTTTAGGGTAGAGCCTATCTGCTGAAAGAAAACAAATACTAGCAAAAATATGGAGATAAAGGTACTCTTACATAGTGTTTTTGTGAATATAAATTAGTACCGTCTTTATGAAAAACAATATGGAGATTCCTTAGAGACCTAAAATTAACTACTATATGATCCATCAGTCCTGCCACTGGGTATATACCAAAGGCAAATGAGATAATTATATAAAAAAAAAATACTTGTACTCCCATGTTTATTGCAGCACTATTCACAATAACCAATGTATGGAATCAATGAAGGTGTCCACTAAAAAATAAAAGGATAAGGAAAATGTGGTATATGTACATAAAATAGTATTGTTCAGCCCTAAAGAAATGAATAATATCATTCACAGTAACATGAAAAGAACTACAGATTACTATGTTAAATAAAATAAGCTAGATCACATTATATATGTTCTCTCTTATTTATATATTATGTTGAGTTATTTGTGGAAACTAAGAAATCAATCTCATAGAACAGACTGGAAATAGTTGTCTATTTAGAGTTCATTAAACAGAGACTGGAAAGGACAGGAGGGTGGGGAGAGGTAAAGAAGTTGGATAAGGAACACCAAAGAATATTTAGATAGTCTCCTATAGTATGGTAACTTCTCATTATAACAGTATAAAAACATATGTCAAAATATCTAAAAAAACACAAAAATTCCCTGCACATAGAAGTGATTAATATTTGAGGACATGGAAGTGCTTATGGTTTGATCATTGCACATTGCATACAAGAAGTGCATTACTATACTGTACCCCATAAAGTCATGTAAATATTATGTCTCAATGATAATAACTAAAAATAAAAAATCTTAAAATTATAATAATGCAATTCCCTTGACACCCTCCATGGTAATTCTGTTAGAACATAGAACTCTTACCTGTCACTTTGGAACTTTAAAACATAAACTTTGAGTTTTTCAGTAATGAAATCTAGTCCCACTTAGCAACTTAGTATGTTAAAATTTTGGTAGGAAGGCAAAGTGAATCTGATCAGGGTGCACAGTTTTTCATATCTATCACTGACAATCCTTGGGGAAATATTGTTAAAGAATTCAAATACAGGAAGCTGAAAATGCCATGTTTACTTACTCTTTTCTGTTTAAGATATTTGGTCTTAATCATTCAAAAATTATGTACCAGGAATCTACCATTTTTAGTCAACTAGTTTTAATTTGATTTATTTTATATATAGACTTAAATTGCACTTTCAGAAATATAACGTACAATGCATTCTTATGAGAATGTTTGGTCCCCAACTTAAAAAAATCAAGAATTAACAAGTTGGCTCTATTTGTTTTAACTTTTTTGTGACTCAAACCTATTTACAAGTATTCTAATATGCCTATACAGAAAAGTGCTAAAGTTAAGGCAATTTAGAATCCTTTTCCTCATGTAATCAAACTATGCTATATTTTTTTTAATAATGACTACTACTTTAGTATTTCATGAATAAAATAAAATAGAGAATTTTTATCTCTTTTTTCTATACTTCATATTGAAATTGAAAGTTCACAAAAAACATCAATAATGAAAATAAAAAGAATGAAACAGACATCTACTTCCTTAAATCATGAAATCTTCATAACAATCATTTGGGTTAGTTTTTATAACTCCTTTCAAATTCTTCTTTTTTGAGCTTCTATAAAATTTAACATTGATAGTTTAGATAGTTCTCAGATAACTAAGTTCTAAACCTTATTAAATAATAATTGTCTGCATGACTTTGGAAAGTGACCAAAATTATTTCAACCACAATTAATTTCCTCAAGTGTTGTAGAACATAGTTCTATAAAAGTCAAATTGAAAACTTTTCTGTAACTCCTAAAATTTTTATATTCCAGTAATATATGATGTGAAAATGAAACAAAACAATATTATTATTATTTAGAAGTCTTCTGAGAGACTTTTAGTGAGTTCATTAAATTTATGTTACATCTATTTTGAAATTAAATATTCTCTATTTTAAAAAATCTATATATCATAAAATTCATACAGTTTCCCATGAGAAGTTGTAGATGAGGTTATAAATTTAATGTTAGTTAGCTAACAATTTAATCTTGCTTTAATATTCTAGGCTTTGGGCCAGAACTATACCTCATACATTGCTTAAATATTTGCCTTAAAGAATTCAGTACTTCAAGGTAGAATTTTGTATTCACTGTATATGCCAGCCCCTCAAGCCTCAACTAAGCTCAACTTGAAAAACAATGCTGCACACATCACCCCAGCAGAAATTTTCTCATATTAATTAAGAGGTTCCGATTGGATGGCAGCAATCAACCCATATGGTGCCATACCATACAGCATTATTTGCAGAGTTGACCATGTTATTCATACTACTGACTTGGCAGCCATGTCTCCTAAGTTTGTAGGTGGTTACAAATAGAAATGGGCCACATGCCTCAAACTTTCTCTCCTTCTTTATTACCTCACTTTTTCTGGCAGTTGTGGTTGCCTTTATTGTATTTATCTGTTTCATAACTCTGTCTTCTTAAGCAAAGGTTAGAAGCAACAACAACCACAAATATGACAGGAAAAAAATCCCAGAATTCTCTCTAGAACAATTGGATTTTCATTGGTAGTGATTATTTTTAGTTCAAATTATAGATTGTTTTAACTATGTCTTCCTTCATGTAGATATATTTGTCTCAAATATAGCTTAAAAGATAACTAGTGTAGGTATGTTATTACATATAGGAATAATTATCATAATTTAAACAACACCTAAAATGATGTACTATGGGCTGGGGATATAGCTCAGTTGGTAGAGTGCTTGCCTTGCATGCACCAGGACCTGGGTTTAATCCTCAGCATAATAATAATAATAATAATAATAATAATAATAATAATAAATTTAAAAATAAATAAATATAATGTACTAATCACAATTACTTAATTACAAAATAACTACTTTTTGATCCGTAAAGAAACAAATGAAATAGAAATATTGATTATCAGTCTTTTTTAATGATTGAGGAATCAGTTTTCTATAGATTGATTAAGGATCATGTAAATAAAATAAAAATATTTTATTACATTGAAATATATATATACATGTTAATGAAAAATAAATGGTCTTCCACCATTCATATTTGTTTATATTATAATAGCTTTGGAGTTCCTCTTTCTTAGCTTATTTATTTATTAGAATCGTACCCACTTTACACATGTCCACTTTACATATGCAAAGATATTCTTTGCAAACTGATGGCCAAAATCTGCTTCACTCTATGATTGCCTTTGGATAGCACCTTCTTTCCCGTTTTCTTGGCCATGTAGCTTTCTCTGTCTAGTGAGTGAGTAGAAAGTGAAAAATGCTCATGCATAAGGCCTACCCTCTCTTGCTTCTGAAACTGTCCTTCACCATGGGCCAGTCCAAGAAAGAATCTCAGAGAATGAGAACAAGAAGGGAGAGGTCCCACCTGTCCAGTCTTTTCCGTTCACTCATTTTAGCTCTTTTAACTATTCTACTGAATCATGGAAAAGATCAGCTGAGCCCAGACTTTTACTACCACCTAACTGAGCCATAGAATTAAGTACAAATATTTGATGATTTCTTTGCCATTAAAATTTTGAATGATTTTTCACAAAACACTATATATAACTAACTCCATTATGTTTTGTGGTATGTTCATTAATATTATCTTTATACCTAATTTATTATATGATTTCTAGATGTGAACTTTGGCAAACATTTGCATTTCCACAATTTTATAATGACAGAGAAACATGACAGTCTTATATATAACTTTTTATACAATGCTTTGAACATTGCATGCATTCAAAACAATTAGTTCAATTCAGTAAATAATAAATCATGTATGACACTGAATTTAAATTTTTAAAAAATTTAAGAGAAATCCTAAAAATTTTGTGGACTAAAATTGTTACAGGTAATTTCTGTATATGTAACTATTAATTGAAATCTTTGTTTAGAGTTGTTTATCGTTGAGTAATTTGCCTATGTGTTTGTTCATTTTCTACAAATGTACCCAAAAGAAAATTTGTATGTGATTTTGAACATCCTGTAGGAGAAATATACAGGAAGTTCATGAGCCGTTGCCAGGTTGCATAAAGATACCTGAAGGTATCTTCCTCATGAAAACACTGGTGCAAGAAGAAACTCAGCCCTAACAGAAATGAATCGGTACTCTAGACCAAGGGAAAGATTTTAAATCATGCCTTCCATGACAGCAAGTTCAAGAAGCAACAGATGGGAAACAGCTGACAGAGTGGAAACTACCCCAAAGAGCTCTTGATGAGCACCATCATTGTTGGCCAGCTCATGGTATTAATAGACAAATACTTGGAGTTATAACATATTTCCATGAGACAAACCTGCAGGTCACTGAGTAGGTCTGTCTAGAAATTGTGTTTTCTTGTCTTTGGGCCTTACTAAACTATGTCTACAGAATGAGTGTGTGTATCAGTTTTATAGTAAATTATTTTGTGCAAGCCTACAACAGCCTGGATTTCGAAAACCAGCTCCACAGCTATCTTTGTCAACTTCTGGGGCATTAAGTCATTTTTTTATTTAGGAAAAAAAAATCAACTCTAGTTTCTCCACTCTGGTTTCCTCAGCTCAGTAGCATAGTACTGCCTGTAAGGCTGCCAAATCTTGTAACATGGCCACAATTTTCATGGATTTATAGCCCTTCCTGACTACCTCTGATACTCCACTGACCTCTGTGAGACAGAGCAGCCTTATTTCCCCTAATTCTTTAAATGCCATGAAAACAGGATCATGTCTTCTAATAAGATTTGACAAAATAGGAAATAAAAGTTGAAATGAACATTAGCTTATCATTTTTATTAACCCCTCATAAGTTCAGTTTTAGGTTCTACTTCTTCAGCTTTGATTAATTGTTGGTAGGTTCCATGGAGGACTCCCCAGCTTGGCCTTACCAATGAAAACAACTCCTCCAACTTCAAGTCCCATTTCATATTCTGGTGGAGATACCCATAATTCATGGTGAAGATTAAATCATCTCCCTTCGAGTGTCCCCATCAGGAGATTATCTATACCAAGGCACAGAAAAGCAACCATTGTCATTGAAAGTTTATACAAAGAGATCATTTTTCTTATCTTAATTATGGAAAACTTATGCTGCTCTCAATTTTCCATGTATTTTGTTTTGTTTTGTTTGCAGTGTTGAAGGTAGAACCCAGGGCTTAAGGCATGCTAGGCAATTTCTGTATTGCTGAGCTACAGCCCTAGCTTTTCTGGTTGGTTTGGCAGCACATTAGGCATAAATTTTTACATGATCCATGAAATTAATTCTAAAAGGGAGACCTACTATGGCTTAGCTTTATCTTCCACTCTCCCTTTTTTTTGTGAATGTGGAAACTAAAATCAACAAGGAAACAGAATATACATATGTATTGCTAAAAATTTGGTTTTGGTGCTTGTGGTACTCTATCCATTTGGAAACATTATTTTTTAAGCAACATTTAAAAAAATTGTTTCTTGTACATGATCAAGCTGTTTCCCCCAGCTATTACTACTAAGCAAAATACTTGTCACTTGCATATAAAGCATACATGCAGTTTCATTCTCTTGGTATATTTTAACCATGTGCATGCAGTATGTGCATTATATTAAGCAACTCTTTTCTAAGAACAAAGGTGTAGTCTCCCCAAAGACAAACATTGATGCCCAGAAACAGAAATATGTGTTCAGTCCTCCAAAGGGTGGTTTTCCAACTGCAAATGCCATCACAAGTCACCCATGATATATGAAAACTCCTAGCAATGTGTAAATTGCTAATAGATTCTGAGAAGGTACAATACCATGATCTTCTAGAACATTGAGAAAAGAAATATTTGGAATATGTATTTAGTAAAAAGGTCTTAGATACTGGAATCCTGCCAAAGAAACCAACAATGAGGGTGCTCATCAAGAGCTCTTTTGGAAAAAAGGCCAGCTCATGGTGTTAATAGTCAATATAATCTCAGTACATCTGAGCAAGAAAAGGGAGGCTACTCTAACATGCTTATATTAAAAAGCTTCCAGATAGGCTAAGTGCCTAAGAAATGATATAAGGACTGGTAAGACAGGCATTAGTGTCTTGAGTCTCAATCCTACCTCTAGAGTTATAACCCCTGAAAGAAAGACTGGGTGAAATAGTTTCATATGGTATGGTTTAAAAAACAGTCTAATAACCTACACACTGGACTGATACCAAGTATAGCATGTGTAAGTGGTTTGGGTCTGTACATTCAGTTGAGTCTGAGAAAGCCCTAGGTGAGCATTGTAGAGCTCTTCAGATTATAGAAGGCATTTAACAGTATAAGGCCAAGATGACAGTTTTCAAAGGAGTTGAAAGAAAAGAGAACATATCTTATGAATGCACCTTAAAGCACCACAGAAGTTTGGAATCAAGGATGAGATGAAGAACTTAATGGGAAAAAGATTGAAAAGAAGTGTCTAATAGGAGAGAAATAGAATTAGAAGCATGTGCCATCCTGGGAACCAAGGGAAAAGTGTCTTTGGACAAGACAAGAGTAAAATATATATATAGTGTCACCCGTGTTATAAAATAGAATATTACAACAAAGAGTGAACGAGAAACAATTATTTTTGAATGATCTTTGTTCTGGTTGGCAGATACCTAGTTCATATCTAAGAAAGGAAATTTACTCCAACTTTTCTGGGATTGGGGCTAGAGTTGTGCATATAGGCAGAGATAGTGTCAGACATTCAAATGTGCCCCAGAGATGTAAGGCTAACTGGATGTTTGGTGGAGAAGGCAGGCTCAGATGATGGAAACATGACTAGGAGGGTTGTAGAGAGTAACAAAGGGAGCAAAATTTGAATTTTTACTTAGATTAATTTTTCAAGATACAACCAAGGAAAATGACAATAAAGCTTTTATTTTTGCTACTTCTCAAAACTAAGAAGTAACCTTTTCATAGAAAATGAGATATGACAAAAAATAAATATTTAGAGAATGATTAAAATGTTGGTAAGTTCATTAATTTTAAAAGATGCTGGCCACCCTAATTTTCTAAATAACAATGCAGTTGTGTTTTCACTGTTGATTACATTTCTGTATGACTACTTCAGAAATGTTCATAAAAACTTTGGGCTACAGGTAACACACTGTCGTCGTTTCCTACTCTTCTTATGGCATGCAGCTTGTTCTTTGATGACACATTCCAACTAGAGAACTTCTCAATGAATAGAAACAGTAGTTTCAGTAGTTTAGTACACCCAGATGCCAGTTGGTGCATGCTGGTTTTGCCATTGTGTTATGATTTCCTTTCATTTATTAACAACTCCACCTGCACTAAAAAAAACACTCATCCAGGATGACTAGGGCTAGCTTTTTACATATTAGGAAATCCACATTTGATCATAATATTTAGAAAGAGAAAGTGGAAACATGCTATTCTCTTGAATTCCTATGTTTTAATCTACATTTTTACATGAAAAGCAATATTAACAAAAATTAGTTTGATTGGTGTATGAGTCAGGCTGTGAGAAAGTAACTCTGCCTCCAAAAACACCTTAGTTACGAATTCATTGTTCAACTAGACCTAACAAAGGAGAGAGAAAACTGAAAAATTAGGTTATGTGGTTGTGATCTTCAAATCAACTCCTGTGAATATTTAATTCCAGTAAATTATAATTCAATTCAAAGCCATGTGTGGGAAAAATCAGGTTACTCTTTCAGATATACGCGAAATACCAATTATTTTAAAACAAACTCACAGTGAGTTTGATCCAGATAGAATGTAGGATGAAATTTGTAGGATTAATTTTAACAAATTTGCCATGTAATAGTGTGAATAGAAGTTCAAGGATAAGTTGACTCTGCGCATATCTACCTCTACTTATCTGAACATACAGAGTAGGAAGCCCATTTGCTCAAGTGGAAATTAGTAGCTGCGACCAAAAGCAAAACGTCCCACCACATACCAAAGGCAGTGCAACCTTACCAATAAATTCCTAAGAGCAAATATTACTGGGCAGTGGAATTTCTGAGACAAGGGTAGACGACATTCTGGGGGACAAATCTCTATAAAGAAACTATCCAAACAAATAGATTTTCTATAATGTTATCGAAATTATTTGAAATAACTTTACCGGTCAATCTCGAGAGAGATGCAGCTAATTCTAGTGAAGATAACAGAAATTCAGGAGACATAAATTCTAGGCCTTTTGGGGTCACATAATGACTATATTTACTTGCATAGAATAACTCAATTTTGCTATTCTTAAACAAGAAAAAATTAATAAAACCATACCATGTTTATACATGGTCTAACAATATTTAAGGTATTTTTTTTGTTACTTAGTGGGGCATTTGTACAAACTTTCTGAAGAATTTAATGGTAAAGCACTAAAATGCATTTGTCTTTGAGTTTTGATTTGTTAAAGTTATGATTCATTTTTTATAATTTGTAAGAACTATTATTTTGGAATATAATGGGGTATAAGACAACCACAAGATATCATCATCGAGGGTTTTTTTAATTTTAAATTTTTTATTTTTAATAACCAACCTTCTTAATTATTATTTTTAGTCAAAACAATGAAATTTGCCTGGCATATTGATATCAAATACATTTTGTTGAACTCTATAGTCTACTAGATAATATGATATTGTCTCCCACACCTGTAGTCAAAGTTCAGTTGATATCAGATACAAGCCAAATATGTTAGGAACTTTTGAAATGCAACAATCAGTAGGTATATATCATTTTTACATATTGGTATTTAGGTATCTCTTTAGTGAAAAGAACATGGGTTAGAATGATACAAGTATGTCGTGGTATTCGCCATCACATGCTTTTGTCTATCGATTTCAGATACTGTGAGATTTTCAAAACTGCTAATTTGTAAAATTTCATGTATAAGACTGTGTCTCTAGAAGCAACCAAAATGTCTATCAACATAGACAGGATTTTTTCCTAGTGTTGGGGAAAATAAAAAATGAGAGGAACCATTGTGGTTTTCAAAATAACTGGGTGGTAACATGAAGGTGTAATTAATCATTTGCTTCTGCACCTAGTGACTCACCTCTTATTCATAAAAATGATGTCATAAAACTTTCTCAGCTTATTATTATGTTACTAAGGAATAACTTAATGGGAAGTAAATAAATATAATTTATATTTCATTATGTCTCATCTATAAAGACATTAAAACCATGAATGTGGTATATTATCTTTATTTCTAGCTAGTGTAAGATTGCTTCAAAATTTTGGATAAATACATATATCTTTAAATTGTTATATTTTAAAAAAATCAATCAAAAAATGTTAGGCTCTCAACTCTATGAACATCATCCTCATCCCAGTTACTTCTGGGTATCATGATGCAGGTACATTTTGCCATTGATAAAAACTTTGGACATTCAATCAAGGGGGGGGGGTGCTTATTCTTACAGGTTTGCTAATTAGAAAAACAGAAAAATGATGGTCAATTAACAACTTTTTACTTGCCATTCTTTTTCAGAAATCTCCATCAATGCAACTTCTGATTGGGCAAGTTTTATGGACATATTTTCAGGAGATAGGAACTTCACACTGGGTTCAGTTTGATCAACTGGGTGTGTTTGTAGCCATCAGATCTCTGAGTAGATTGTGGAGAAGAGAACTGTGTGGATTCTGGCTGTCTCTGCCTCTCACCTTCTTCCTATGAGCAAGACGTTGTATCACTTTGGCACACTTGTAGCTTCTGTTTGATTGCTTCACTCAAGTGGCAACATTTTGTGAGTGAGTGTGAGAATATGAGAGTGTGGTAGTGTGTGTATTGGGGTTTCTGGACACGGGGAAAGGCATTTTACTTCAGTGGAAATAAGTCATCCTCAAGTAAAGGGAAAGTTTCACATGGGTGAGTGAAGGCGGTTATTTGTAATCAGGTGACAATTTAAATTTCCTTCAAAATTAGAAGATCAGGTACCTTCAGAAAATGCACTTTTAGGTAAGTTTAAGTCATAAAATAGTAAAAATATATAATAGATACAGACATGTGACCAGCTGTTTCTTCTTCTTTGTCCATATAGATAGAGGGATCTTTTATTTTATCATCTTATATTAGCAGTCACATATTTCTTATCCTGTAAGTCTATCTCCTCTTTCCTTCTTCTGCTCCATAGACCACACTTCTGCTAGCCCTCCTTGCCTGAAGCCTCATGTGTGCATCTGTCAGCCTTCAATTGCCCCTCCTCAATCTTCTTCCTTACTAGGAGAACTATGCACACTTTATGGAAGGAACTAGAACAACAGAGAATTCCTTCTGAGTCTACTTCTTGAGGTGTCTTCTAGAATCCCTGTTTTCTTACTTTCGTCTATATTTTCCTAGAATAAAAGGGGAAAGCCAGAAGAAATATGTGGTTAATTGTAGATCACAGGATGTATGTGTCATTTTGACATCCAGTGTTACATCAGACCAAGTGTTGGTAGTGACACATTTTGGTAATAAAACTATGCAGACGAGTTCTCACAAGTTTATAGTGGCTTTTTTTTTTCTTTCTATTTTCTTTTATTTTTGTTTTTATTTCTATGTTGACCTCAAAGGTGATACTTTTAATTACTGAAAATGAACAAAAGAAACCCTAGGAAAGTCTCCTTTGGGAGAAATATACAAAATTTTGTATCTCTGTGTTAATTGATTTATTTCCTACCATAATCAACTTGAGGTATTCTGTTTCTTTTCTCTCAGTGTTAGGAAGGTGCTACGTGAAAGGGAGTGGATGGGGAAGGAGGTTATGGTCATTTTTAGTGAGTTGGGTGTCAGGTCTTCCAGGGGAGACTTGAGAGCTAAGAAATTTGCACAAAAATTATTCTTCAGAACGAAAAATAAAAATTTACACTATACTTTTCTTCCTATATTTATTCTCATTTCATTCAACAGCTTAGCAGTTATATTTTTAATTGAGTGGATGATATTTTATTTAAGACATTTTCGTAGCACAAAAAAATGACACTTTGAATTATCAACAGTTTCTGAATGGGAGAGTTTAATTTTAATTCACTTACTAATTAATATTTATGAAGTTAGAAATCTTGAAATATGGAGTTTGAAAATAATTAAATACTATTACAATTTCACAATTTTAAAGGAAAAAATAATAGTTATTTCTGACAGTTTAACTATATGCTAGACACATTTTTCACACAAAGAATAATAACAGAAAAGGGAAAACTAAATAAAGAATTTTCTGAAATCTTTCCCTGCTCAGATGTCTACTCTTCTAGATTGGCTAAAATACAAGCAATGGCTCTACACATTTGGACCTGCTCATCTTAAGGCCAAGCTATGTTAAGAGAGTGGAATGAAAGGAACAGAGCTGACAGATTACATCACCCGATTTACACCGCACAACCACCATCTCCTTGTGTTTATAGACTTTAAATACAGCTCCTCTGAGTTTTGATAATGGAGTGACATAATCTCAGGTCTGCATGGCCTTCCCATTTATGGTGTTTCTTCACCAGGGAAAATTGTTGATACTCACTGTTCCCAGGATTATCCTGGGAAGAAGTGGAAGATAAGGTGTGCACTGCATAAGGGGAGTGGAATGTGGTGGGAGAAGAGGCTGCAGACCTAGACAGAGGTCAGAACTGTGGACCAGGGATGTCACACATGGGCTCTGTCCTTAAGTGTTAAGGATCTCCAGGGCATTTTACTCAGGGAAGAAACACAAAGACACTGCTCCTGATAGAACTCACTCTAAGCAAGAAGTGTGTTTATTAATATTGTTTCTGGAGAAGACAATTTATGCAACCATTTTAGTGGGATTGTTTAGAGAATATAAAACTTTCTTAAATTTTCATATTTTTTTTAACAAAGATTGCAATTGATTGTGGTTGTGGATATTTTAGAATTTCTCCTGGAAAGCAAGTGTTCTGAAAGTCCTAAAAATATCATTTTGTCTTATTTGTTGAATATATACTAACACATTGGTCATTTACAACATGTGTTAGTTTAATGCTGCTTAAATATGTAGTCAAATATTATATTCCATATAAGTTGATTTTCTTTTTAAAATCTCTAACCTTCTCAATGTCCCCAATATCACAGCCACTATACTTATCTATTAGTTCAAGAGGGAAATTTTTAAAAAATGTAATTTTTTGCTTATTACTCTAAAATACACAGAAAAAGTACTATACAACATACTAAAATATGTAAATTTTATTTTAAGTACATATAAACTTTGGTGACATAAATACTGGTTTTATACTTGAAAATTACTTTATTCAATAAATTATTATTGAGTTTTTACACTCTGACAGTCATTGTTCTAGGAATTTGGGGTACACAGGGAACAAAATATCCTTGTAAAGGTTATATTCAAGTAAGTATTTACATTCAAGACAATGTTAAATATGATTTTTCATTCCTAAAAGGAAAAATCATATGGAAGGATAAAAAAGAAGGAATGTTTTCATATGTTGAAACATCACATTGTACCCCATGAAGATGTTACAACTAGTATGTGTCAAGCAAAACAAATAACGAATAGAAATAAAGAATTTTCTAGCACCTTTTTCTAAAAGACATTTTTAAAAGTCAAACTTTCTTGTTTTATTTTACTTAATCTTATGTAGCCAAAATACAGTCCTGGCAATATGCATTCAGTGTAAAATTAATGATATATTTTACTTTGCTATCATTATTACTATTTTGAAATCCAGTATGGATTTTACTCGAAGAGCACTCTTCAGTTCAGAGTGGCCACGTTTCAAGTGACCAAGGGGCATTGCCGCTAGACGCTACTGTGATGAAAGGGAGGCCTGGATATGACCATGGAACAGGAGGCTGTGGGGAGGATCATGACATAACAGGTGGTGAGGTCCTGTCATCTGACCACCAGGATGGGGCTATGTAAGGAACTGAAATAAAAATGTGAAAATAAAAATGAAGAACCAAAAGGAAACCCACATTGACTCCAGACCTGCTAAAACAAGATCTGTGGAGGATAAGAAGGCCATTAGTGGAGAGAGGTTTAGGGAGAGTAGTGCTGTGGTTAGAGCAGGAAGGAAAGAGTGACCAGGGATTTGGAAGAGATCGGGAAAATGATACTGGTTCTCTCTTCCACTAATAGGTACAGGTTGTTTTCTAAATAGTGCTTCCATGCTATTATAAACTTGGTACTATGGATATTCACGTACAAATTTTTGTGTGGATCTATGTTTTTATTTCTCTTGCATCTCTAAGAATGTAATTGTGGAGTCATATGGTAACTGTAATCTTCACATTCTGCAGAAATCTCAAACTATTCCATTGTTACTGGCACATTTTACATTTCTTCCAGCCATGCATGAGGGACCAGGATCCTTCCTGACCCCAATCAATGGAGGCAAGTAGGCCCGAGAGCCAGGTTTTGGCTCCAGGTTTTGGCTCCCCTCTTGGTAGATGAAGCTATGGTTGACAAATATAAACTAGCAGGATTATAGTTAGAATGCCCAGGATTACTCTTGACCTTCTTGGGAGTGGGAAGGAATTATATCAAGTGTCAAAGGTTCTGCTTGGCTCCTGGTAATGGGTTTGAGATTTTGGAGTGGCCCAATGTTACTCAGAATGAATCTCTACCCCACTTTCCGTGCCTGATCATGAAATCCAGGCAACACAGAGTCCTTCTAAACAAACATTTCTAAGATTCACAACAACATTGCAAAGATAGCAATGGCTGATCCTGCTCTACTGCAGGAGGATGTCAGATTTCAGATGTTTTAAATGACTTGTCCAAACTCAGTGATGGCAATCATTGATTAATTCCATAATTATGCACATTACATATCAGCACTAATATCACCATGAAGAATCGGTTGTAGTTTCTGACACCTCAGTAGGCCTCATTAACTATACTTCTGTATACTTAGGTGTTGTTGTAAGCATTGTAATATTAATTGGCACTGGCCTGTGGGAAATGTGGAAAAGCATTCCATTAAGGTGTTGGTAAGTGATATTAAAGAAGAATGTGTTAAATAAAGGAAATAAGGTAAAATTACCGTACTCTTAGTCATACTGAAGAAACACATTCAAATGTCTTCTTTTGGGAAGTAGTTGTTTAATGAAATTTGACATAATGCCACAGGGAAGAGAATTAGATGATTAATATGGAAAATGAATGTGAAACATGATCTATAAATTGTGATTCACCATTCTTAAAGAGGCTGTGAATTAGTGGAGGATTCTTATCTAAAATCTCTTTTACTTTGAAAGTGAACTATGGTTTTTGGTGTATAGAAAGTATTCTGAATACGAAAAATGTTAACTTTATATGCTTTATAGTCCACCCATCTAAGAAGCAAAGATTATGATTTATTATTACTCAAAAGGAATTAATCAAATGGTTATAAAGAATTTAAATAATTTTAAGTATCAAATATATACATAACGTGCATTGATATAATATAGTACAAAGATGCTACACTTCATGATGTGAAAGAATATTTAATGATAGGAGAATGTGCAGTGAATTTTTTATTGAAAAGTAGAAGCAGTTTGCCTTGATACTATATTTGGGAATGATAGAATAGAACAGACAGAGAAATCCTGATTTAGAAGTTTATCCTTAAAGAAATATACCAACATGGTAACAGTGGGTCTCTTTGGTGTTGGGATAAAGTCTGCTTAGTATTTTCTTCTCTTTTTGTGCATCAGTAATTTTTGTCTTCCTTTATAAAATAGATTTTATTTTGTGATGGTGCAACAGAATAAAATTTAAAAGTTCTAAGATTCCAAATTTTTACCAGTATCCCAGTCAATATTTTCTATTTATCCTTTTAAGGATTTTATTATATCTAGCCAATATTTAAAGAACAGTTAACACCTGAAAATGTCTTTTTTGCCACCAATACCAATATATGATAAGAGTAAAATTAAATAGAAAATGAATGTTGACAAAATTTATGTTTTTCTTTTGCAAAAATATAGAAGGCAAATTTTTTATGTAAATGATGTTTCTTGAGTTTTTGCTCAGGATACAAAATGACTTATAAAAGATCCAATTTCTGGAAAAGAAATGGATCGCAAAAGTGTTTTTATACATAGCCATACACATTTCTCCAAGTGAGTGATGATAAACTTTTGTGATCCAATCTTGCCCCCTGGTGGCCAGCTCTTCACCATGAAAATGCAAACTGCAGCTTGTATGCCCTTCTTCAAAGGTCTTCAGAAGTAACCCCTCAATGAAAATATGTGATTTCTGGAAGAGCTATAGCTGGTATCTCTTCCAGGCATGCTATATGCATGCCACAAGCATGCACCCCAGCCTCAACACCACCTGTATGCTTAAAGATGATGTAAGAAGTAACTTGCTTTATTTTCTTAAGAGTTTAGCACTTGTAGTTCTGGAAATGCCAAACAGCTACTACTTAAATCAATGAGCATGAGCAGCAAGAACAACAAAAAGTCCTGTTCATTCACACAGCTCACACATATGAAGTTCATGCACTGTATGTGTTTTGCTAAAAGAAGAACAGCTGTTCACATCAATCCAATAGCCTGCAAGATCTAAATGTTTCCTGGCAATAGCAAAATAAAAAATAAGAAAACAATTTTTAAGATTCAAAGGAATCTAAGTTAATTTCTTTAACTTACACCTAAGGAAACGGTCAACAAAAGTGTGGGTGTTTTTCACAAGCAGGCAGACAAAGCCCAACATAGGATGCAGATGCAGACATAAACATTTCTATTTCTACAACCAAACCTGATGTCATCCTTCTCACCATCCTTGCATTAAAACCAGTCACTTTCCAGATTGTAGGTGCATTATTGTTTACTCTGCTTCATCTTTTACTAAGGTTTTCTCTGTCAGAATTTAAATATGCCCAGGTCTCCTAGTATATAAAACAAAACCCAAAATGATCTCTCTCTCTCTCTCTCTCTCTCTCTCTCTCTCTCTCTCTCTCTCTCTCTCTCTCTCTCCAACACATATATTTTTGCAGGCACTTGCCCCTTTCTTCTTGACCTCTTTGCTTGAGAAATATTATGTCACTTGACTGTGTTGGAACCTTTCACCTGTTTCTCAGGCTACCACAAAAAGTGTGCTTTCCCAAGGTTTCTCCCCACAACTCTTACTAAAGTCACCAATTACTTACACATGCTACTGAATCCAGCAGAGAGTGTTCAGTTGCTACTCATTTGACATCCCAGTACAACAACATTGTTAGATTATTAGCTTTGCTCTCCTAAAAAATGCACCATTTTTTTTTGTACTTTCAGTCGCTATCATTTCCTGGGTTTGTTTTTGTGTTTTTGTTTGCCTAACGGGCTATTCAGTTTCTTCTTCTTCTTTTTCTTAATGTAGACCATTAACAGACTTTTCAAGGTTTGGCCCTGGGCTCTCTTTTCTTGTTCTAAGTTCTCTCCCTGGCAAGCTCAGTTATACACATGGCTTTTATTACAAACCACATACTAGTGACTCCCAAGTTCATATCCACCTCTTGGAACAGTAGACCTGCTACGCAGACTGCCTATTTGACATCTCCCCTTTGACATTTAAACGATACCTTTTGCTAACAACCCTCACTGTGTCGTAGTTAAGGAACAGAATATTTTCCTTGTGACCAGCAAGTCCTTGTATAATGTAATCTCAAAGCAGTTAGCTCTATGCATCCACTCTTGCTGAGCCTCACTTAAATTTGCTTTCTTTTATGATGCTCCCTCTATTCAGAGCAACTTTGTTTTCTGCTCCCTTTTCCTAGAAATCCTTTTTGTCCTATCTGCTAGTCCCTCTTCTACAAGGTAAATTCTTACTCATCTTTTAGAGTCTCATTTCTAATGCCACCTACTTATGAAAGTTATATCTGATCAAATTGTGAATTCACACCAATATTTCCAATCCCAACCCAGTGTCACATTGTCTACTTCTCCATTTCTTATTTTTGACCTCACTTCTCCCTGATGGTAGAGAAACTTGGCTCCCATTATCCTCAATGAGTCTGCTGTACCACATCTCTTGATCCTGCAGGACCTCCTCTGGGCTTGCTTGAGTCTGGGCCCTGCTGGACTGCTGTCCTATAGGACCATGTCCTCACTTCATCCTCTGCCCTCAGGTGCACCTTCCTGCCAGGTCAGGTTTCTTTTCTCAATCAGGTGTACCTAGGAGCTCTTCAGTGTAATTATTCACATGCATATAATAAGGAAATAATTAAATAAGGAACTAGGAAGAAGAAAAAAAAAAGGAGACAGACAGGAAGAGAAGCAGGAAAGGAAAGAACAATAGGGAAGTCAATGAGTTTTTATAATGACATACCAGAATTGGAATCCAGGAGTATGTAGCTACAACTTTTTCTATGTAGTTATATTCCTAACGTAGCTTACGTGTTTGTATTTGTGTGTGTGTGTGTGTGTGTGTGTGTTCTCTTACGTCCAACATAGAATCATGATTCCCATCAAAATTATACTTGTCTGAGTTTCTCATCAAACCATATCAAATTGTGTTTTGATTTATCAACATAAAATGAGTTTTGCATCAAAATAGATGACATTATAATGTAAATCATATTAAAATGTATATATTATAATTTAATTATTTCTAATTAAAATGCATTTTCTCAAAAGGGTGAATTGTAGACTGGGAATGATGTTGTGACACAGAGAAATCTGAAAGAAAGATTAAACTTCATGCATGCTCTCCACTCATGTACTCACATCTCTGTTGTGCAAATATTAGCATAACAATACAGCTTTCAGGGTGTGATATGTGTGTGATGGCAGGGTAGGGGCTCTAACCTAGGGCTGCCTCCTACGCTAGACTGAGCTAAACCTTAGCACAACTCTAAGGTATAAGCTTTGGCTCACCCTCTAAGAAATATCCGGAAGAGAATCTCTATGCTCTCCTGTACTTGAGAATGTTGTACAATCCCTTATCTTTGACACTAATTAGGAGACTATAATTTAAAAGATGTATGTGAAACAGTATTTGGAACCTCTGATACTAAATTTAGCAAAATCTGTATATGACCTTGTGTAGCAAAATTTAAGTACTTTATATCAGATCTTTTTAACAACTGAAGTACCTTTCAAAATTTAGATTATTGTTAACTATGTTTTCTAAATTTTTTATTAGGTCATGTGTCTATAATTTCCCAACTGAGAGTAAACATTAGACAGACTATTAAGAATCTAAATTTGGAAAATTTAAGGTCTTTTTAAAAGTAGATAACCCACAATTTGGATCTTTGACCCCAAAGTTGTCATACCTGTAGTATGTAAACAGTCACCATTTTTCTGAGTAACATGAAATCTGTTTTAGTCAGCTCTTTCACTACTGTGACTAAAAGATTTGACCAGAACAATTTTAAGAGGAAAAGTTTATCTGAGGGATCCTGATTTTAGAGCTCTCAATCCATAGACAGCAGACTGCATTCCTCAGGGCTCAAGGTGAGGCCAAACATCATGGCAGAGAGTGTGGTGGAGGAAAGTAGCTCACATGCTGATCAAGAAGCAGAGAGAGAGGTCTCCCCTTGCCAGATACAAATGTATACCCAGAAGCCACTCACACCCCCAAGTCCCACCTCCTCCAAACACACCCTACCACTTCAGTTACCACTCAGTTAATCCCATGAGGGCTTAATTCTCGGATTAGGTTAAGGCTACCACCCAATCATTTCTCCTCCAAACCTCCTTGCATTATCTCACACGTGAGCTTTAGGGGGACACGTCACATGCAAACCATAACAAAATTTATTTGTCATCATAATAATTTCTCCTTTTAAACTGTGATAAAAACACATCCCATGTTTATCATCCCGACAATTTTACAGTGTACAATACCTTTTCTGGCTATAGGCACAATGTTGTATCCAGATCCCAATATCTAATTCACCATGCACAGCTGAAAATTCAAACCCACTGAATATCCACCACCCACTCCCTTCTTTCCACCATCCCCTAGCAACTACCATTTTTCTTTCTATTTCTATGATTTGACAACTCAAATGACTTCATATAAGTGAAATCACAAGATATTTGTCTATGACTGGATTATTTCACTTAGACCTTGTTCATCAATATTATCACATATGGCAGAATTTCCTTCTTTTTAACACTGAATAGTATTCAGTGTTAAATATTATTAATAGTATTTCATTGTGTGTGTATGTGTGTGTGTGTGTGTGTGTGTGTGAGTACAGAACTAGATAAATGGATATGTGTGTGCACACACACACATACATGCTAATTTTCTTTATCCATTCTTTTTTAATGGATTTAGGGTGTTTTCATGAAATCTTAAAATAAATAGATTATTGTCCTGCATTTAATATTAAGAAGAAATAGCCTAACGCAATATACTTAGCTTTATTTGTTACTGATAGAATTTACTCTGAATAATTTATTACTCTTGATTTAGATTCTTCATAAGAAAAAAAAAGTACAAGGGGTCAGTAAAAAACAATAAGTAATAAAAATAAAAAAATAAATTTTGTAATAGAAAACCTTTGGGAAATACATGTTGTATAGTTTATAAAATTTCTAATTGTTTAAATTATTTTTAAAATGAGGCTAGTGTTATGATTTAGATTTGAGGTACCCCCAACAAAAGCTCATGTTAGACAATGGGGCAATGTTCAAAGGTGCAACAAGTAGATTGTGAGAGTTGTACACTAATGAGTGGATTCATTCATTTGATGGATTACAAATTCAATTACCTACTATTATAATAGGTAGTAATTATAGGCAACTCGAGTGTGCTTGGAGGAAGCAGATCACTGTGGATATAACTTTGAGGGTTATACTGTGTCCTTAGCACCTTCGTTTCTTTCTCTGCTTCCTTGGTGCAATTACTGAGCAATTTTTCCTCTGCCTCACTGTTTCACCATGAAGTTCTGCTTCTCTGTGGGCTCAGAGCAAGGACATTGGCCATGAATTGAACCTCTGAAACTATGAGCTTAAAATGAACTTTTCCCTCCTCTAACTTGTTCTTACTGGGTGTTTTGGTCACAGTGATGAAAAACTGATTAGCACAGAAAATGCTACAAGGAACTGGTCTTTGCTCTGACAAACATAACCATGGGGTTAGAAGTCTTTGGAACTGATTTGTAAGAGGAGTTTCAATATAGGTTTGGAGATGCAGACTGATGAAGCCTTAAATTGTTGTAAAGAGAGCTAAAAGGATGATTCTGCTGGGAGCTCAAAAGACTGGAATGTTTACAGAAATATGGACAGTGAAGAATGCTCATGAGTTTCAGAAGAGAACAAGGACTCTACTGGGAATTGGACTAGAAGCCACACATGCTACATCCAAACAAGAACTTGTTTACATTTTGCCTATGTCCTGAGACTTTGTGGGAAGCTGAATTTAAGGGTGATGCATTAACTAATCTGTCAGAGGAAGTTTCAATTTCACAATATTCAAACAGTGGCATAGATATTGCTTGCAGCTTTTGTCCAGGTTTACTCTGATAATTGGGAGGAGAAAGCAGAATGGAAGAATTTGAAAAATTTGCAGTTTGTCTAGGAAAGAAAGAAGACAATACAAAATTGAAGCCAGGAATGGTAGCTGCTGAAGAGATTCCTAACACTGAAAAGAGGCTAGGTACTTTGCACAGAGACACTAAGAATGATGCCTTAAATTCATCTCAGGAGTCACTAAGACCACACCCCTTGCAGGCTCAAGGGGCTCAAATGAAATTTTATTTAAGAGAATGTGGGAACACTCTGCTCACAACGGAGGGCTTAGAGAGCTGTTTCCCCTCATTTATTTTATCATGCTCAGCTATGTAGATACTAAGAAGCCACTGCATTCAAGCTGACAGCAGACTCTAGCCTCATCCACATGGTGCTGGTTCTGCAGGAATGCAGGGCAGGATACTGGAATTATTTGGCATAAAGAAACTTTACAACAAAATCTCAAATAAAGTCCTGGGAGACCAGGTAAAATATAAGAGGGTCAGAATCCCTGTGGGTAGCCCCTCAGAGGGTAATGCACAAAGCCATGAAGAGGAAACTTACACGCTCTAGAGACCTTCAGGATTAACATCTGCCAGTAATGTGTAACATTTGCCAAGGAAAGCTTCTGGCAGGAGCTAGAGCTAGCCTAAGAGAGAGGCCATATAGGATAACACCATATAAGACCCAAATTCGTTGGAGATCACTTCTCATCAGATACTTTATAAGGAGTAAATGGATATAATGCATGCCTAGCTGGGTTTCAATTTTGCTTTGGTCACATCATTTCTGTATACCCATTCCTTCCCTTTTGAATGGGAATGCTTGCTCTATGCCATTATATATTTCGATCTTTATACGGGTTCAGAGCCAAGAGTCTGCCTTGAGTCTCAAGGGAGACTTTGGATATGAATTTCTGAGCTGTGCAAAAACTGTTAAGACTTTGGGGACTCGGAGGTACAGACTGACTACATTTTACATTGTAAGATGACTATTAGCTTTTGAGGGCCAGAGACAGAATATTATGATTTAGATATGAGGTATCCCTCAAAATACTCATGCCAGGCAATGTAGCAATGTTCAGAGATAAAATGATTAGGTAAGGAGAACTACAACCTAATCAGGCATTAATCTGTTAGATTAATAATTTGAAAAAAACACCTCTGTACTGGGTGATAACATTAGGTAGGTGGGATGTTCCTGGAGGAAATAGGTTACTACAGGCATGCCCTTGGAGATGTGACTGCAGTACCTCAGTCTCTCCTTTTCCCACTCTATCTTTCTCTCCCTCTCCCTCTCTCTCCTCCTTGGCTTCCATGAGCTGAGAGTGTCCTTCATCCATGATATATATTCTGCATGACCTTGTGGCAAGAGTAATGGAGTTGGCCAACCATGGACTGAACCTCTGCAACCATAAGCCCCCCCAAAAAACTTTTCCTCTGGTAAGTTGCTCTTGTCAGGTACTTTGGTCACAGTGATGAAAAGTTGATTAATACAGTTATATAAGACCATTTCAGATAGAATTAAAAGTTAAACTAATTAAATTCTCAAATTGCATTATATGCAAGTAGAAATTTAACTATTTTTAAATATGTCTCAGGGAGGTTTGTGCTCAAATAAATGTGAATATTCAACTGGTTCCCAGTTTTTGTTTGCCTCTTCCTCCTGTAAACAACTATTCATTTTTGAAAAATGTCACTTTAAAAGCCTCTAATTTTTTATGTGTTTTTTCAGGATCAAGGGGCTCAAACTGATGGATGATAAAAATGGAATATACATGCAGCATGAATAGATATAATAAATGTATGATTATGGATTTATGTTATCAAAAATAATGAGTACATAATAGTTGAATATTCATCCCAGGCTACTTGTGGTTGTTTTTTTTTAATTAGTTGCTCAAAACATTACAATGATCTTGACATATCATACATTTGCTTGTGGTTGCTTTTCAGCTGCAGATCTCTTCTTAGAATGGGCAGGTGGCTTACATGAGCTGGACAATGTATGAGTGGTTACACCCTGCATAGAGATTCTTTCCTTATTTCTTCAGTAACTATTTTAAATGCATCTTCTATTTCCTAAGGAATTACATGACAAGAATAGCAGTTTACTAACTCATGGGAAGTCTATTTAACCTCCATCCAAAAAGCTTCTTCACCAACTAAAAATACATGAACACCCATTGCCTTGAGCTCAGATAATCTGGTTGCCTGGAAGAATCTTGACTTAAACCTAATCAGGTGCTGACAGACAGCCTTGCCTTCTGTTACTGAAGAGAAGATACCAAATTTAGTACTAAAGTCATGAAAACCAATTGCACAGATGTTTGGATAGATGTCATCAAAACCATCATGCTATATCCAGTGAATTGACCATGAGCAAATGCAAGACCACAAACACTCCTCTGCAGATGGTGTCCCATTTCTTTTCTCTTTTACATTTCTCTCCCCCTACCTCGTAGGCAGCAGTTTTAGTGGGATTTGTCCTATGGCAATTTTCATTGTGAATGTTTACTCAAGAGAAAAGGTCAATTTCTCCTGCCCATCATTTTGTTGTCCAGTGTCCCTCAGGCACATGCTTATAGGCATTGAAGGTGAATCGAATATAGAAACCTGCTACCCTACACCTAAAGAGCTATAAATGAGAGATGTTAGAGCAAAGGACTTTTTCCCTTATTGCTTTGTTTTTGAAACTCTTCTTTAAATGACAAAGTGCTTTTTAAAGTAAAAAATTTTTTAAAACCACAGGAAAGAAGGTAAACTTGTGTAAAAACACTAAGAAATTAACTTTGGGCTTTAAGTCATATTTCTACACACATTCCAAACACTCCAAGTTCAAAATGAAATCACATCAGGTCTAACCCAGCTCCTTCACCGAATGATGTATTTTCTGCTCCATCTAGTACTCTCTTCATCGAGGCTCATGATGTTTATGTAACTGGCATTGCTGCTGCTGTTTTAGATAACACCCTATACATCTAATAATACCCATTACATACATTTTCAACTCATCTTAAAATTTTTGACAGAAAATTGAAAGATACTCCATATTTGGAAAAGTATTCAGAGGCCACTGAATGAAAAGAACAGTGGATTTTCTATGACAAAATTTTATTTCCTTTTAAAGCCTTCTTAATATGCTGAAGCCATATTTAGACACTTCATGGCTAACCTTCAGATTCGTCTTTTGGTGTTCCTTGCATTTCTACTATGCACATGAAGAGCATAATTGCAGAAACCAAGTTTTCTCTTTTCTCTTTAAATGACCAAAAAAAGATGTCTTCTCTCTTTAGAGTAAAAGAGGTAAATTTGGGTGAGACGTTTTTTGAAATGATGACATTAACTTCACAAGCCTCTCTTCTGACATAACCAAAGCCAACACCTGGGTGGGTTGCTAGAGGGATGCATTTGGCAATGACATTGTTCAGACACAGTCACATGGAACAAGTGCTGCAGAAGAAGCATTTCAGTCTACAGTACTGTTACCTTCAAGGTTGATTAAAAATAAAAAATTCTCCAATTATGCTCTTTCTGTTCTGTTTTCCACTTAACTTATGAAATTGAAAAAAAAATGTTAGTACTATTTGCTCTTTTAGATTATATTGCTGATAAAATGATCAATAGGCTAAATCTGCCAATAAAGCACAAGGTAACAATTGATATTATTTAATGTGAGTGTTCTTAATTTTCTTCACACCACTGCCTGGTGGAAATAAAGTGACTATTATTTATATTGTTTTTGGATGCCCTGAGACTTAAGTGTGATTCATCTAGAGAAGAAAAGCTTGCTTTTTTTTTTTCCTTAGAGCATAAAAGGAATGAGGTAAAATGTAAGTCATTGAATTGAAAATAGGTTTAATGTTAGTATGCCCAGGCTAACTGAGGAATGGCATCAAATTTCTATATCAGGGAAGAGAAAGATAACTGGGCTCAACAACAGAGGCAGAAACAGGTCACATGATCACTGATCATGGATAACCAGAAGTGATGGCCATGGCAAATGGCCTTAGTTTCTTTTAATTGTGATGTCAGAAAAAGGTTGCTCCAGGATACATGGATGCTGCAGAATTTGTGATATTGTAATTTGCATAAAAATGTGCTGGGCATGTGACTCGAAGTTTATTATTTGGGTGTGTCCAAATGATGCTTTTTCTTTTATTTATAGTTCTGATTTTAATTTCTGACAAGAGGCCTCTGCTTGCCTATTGTGAATGCATTAAACTCACTTATTTTGTAACTTCTGTTTGTCTTTTATTTTGGGCTTCTCCAAACTAAATCAGCCTGGCTCACATCTCTGGGTTGGCCTTCCCAGTCTTGACCTAGCCCTTGAGGTTCACAAGTCTCTATCTTGTCAAAAAAAGGACATGTCATCTTAGGTGGTTCTCACCCATTGGTGGAGGGAAGGGAGAAATGTGTTTCTTGGTCTCCTTTGCTTTTTGGCAAGGATGGTAATGAACTGCTCTGTTGGTACATATTTTGTTTCCTGGCAACACCCTGGCATCGCCTTGGAGGTTCCATGCTTTTTGCAGGAGTTTTAATTGTGTCATAAATAACTTATATTCTTATTGACTTAAAACAACAAAGACACTTATTTTCTTCATGGATATTAAAGGTCAACTGGGTCATCCAACTATAAGAGGCTTGAGAAGTTCAGGTCAACTACAGAGGAACAGGACCTAGAAGCTAACTGGATCTTGATCTTTCCATGGTAGATGGCAAAAATCCAAGATGACAATAAGAAACATGTCATACTCCTTAAAATCCACATTCATTCCCTCTCTGAATGCATTCACTAAAGCAATCCCAAGTCAAATCCCAGTTTAAATGAATTGGTGAAGCACACTCTACTTCCTGGGAAATGTGGCAAAGAAAGGGGTGAGGAGAAGTAGACAAATAGTACAATGTAAAGGACACGGCAAACCAACCTCTCTTTCCACTCCTCTTTCAAATTCAGATCCAGTGTTTGAGTAAAAGCAACAACTGAAAAGATGGCAGAGCAAAATATCATCTTTCCTTACAAGTAGAACTGATTGGAGAAATCAATGTGTCTGTAGAGGTAAAATTGGACTTTAAATAACCATCTACCTAAATGGTATGACTTATGTTAATCAGAGATCTTCAGACTGAACCAATAACATGTATGTATGTATGCATACATAAGGATGTTTCAACAGGGATCAATATAGAGACAGAGATATATGAAAGGATGCTTATTAAGGAAATTGACTTACATGGTTATGGAGGCTGAGAATTCCCATACTGTGCTGTCTGGAAGACAGAAATCCAGGGAAGCCAATAGCACACCGCATCCAGCTCTGAAGATCTTAGAACCTGAGAAACCAATAGTGTAACTATCAGTTTGAATACTGAGAGGATTATGGGGTGTAGATAGAAAGATGTGCTGTTTCAAATCTCAAAGTCCAAAGGCTGTAGGATTTGGAGTTCAGGTACCCTAAGGCAGGAGAAGATGGGTGTTCCAGTTCCAGGAGCAAAAGAGAAATATCTACAGATTTACCTCTGTTTTTTATGTGGGTTTTCAGTCAATTAGATGTTGCCCACACACAGTGGAGTTGGATTTTCTTTACTTGTTCCACAGATTTAAAAGCCCATTTCTTCCAGAACCACCATCATAGATATCCTCAGAATGAATGCTTCGCTAGCTATCTCGAAATCCCTTAATCCAGTCAAGTTAACACTTGGATTTAAACATCACACTTATCTATAATTTCAGAGCCAGAAATTATAACCTTCATTTAATGAGGTCAAAAATACTAAGCAAGCATCTTTAATTCAGAGGAAACTTAGAAGAGATTGTTCCATGCTCTCAGAAAACTCCAAATCCCAATCTTACCACAAGACTCTGTTGATGTCTTTTCTCTTTGGCAAAAAGAAGCAGTAGGAAAAGACTATATTCTTACCAGAGTATTCCCCTTTGAAGAACATGAAGGCTTCCACCCCACCTTAGAATTTTGAGTTGGAGATACTATTCTGCTCTAATACATCTCTCATTATTTTTAACAAGCCTTTTATATTGCTTCTGTGGGGGCAAGTCTTTTCTTTCTCTCTCAGGAGCCCCTCAGTTTTACCTTAGCTTATAATATGACCTTCTTGGGTCCATCCTGTGTCCAATTCACCAACATGATTAGGATTGAAACAATTTTCCACTCCTAGTGTACCATGTGGGAAGAGAGGGGGAATTGTACACAAATCACAGATTTCCTCATGCAGAACAGATCCTTTATGGTTTTTGATCCACTGAGTCGCCCAAAGTGTGTGAGTGGTGATTAGACATAAACTTTTAATCCAATGCCCCACAGACAACAGAATGAGCCTTTTCTGAAGTCTCATTTATTTGTCTTCCTCTACTTTTGCAGGTTTATTCCAGGATTAGGAAACAAAATGTGATTCCTATCTCTTTTCACTCTTAATCTACCTAGTGTTACTCTTATAACTCAGATCAGATTGTTATGTCTTCAGTTTAGGACTTAATATGTGGAAGGCCTCCTTTCAAGACAATAGTCATAGTTTCTTTGCTGTGGTCAAAATGAAGAGGAGAGATAAAGTACAAGGAAGTAGATAGAAATTTATTTCCTGTAAACACAGCAGTTATAAGTCTACCATGTAGAATTTGAACACACTTCGATCATTCATCATTTTATCATTTGTCAAGTATTCCTTGCTTGACCTGCTTCTACAGTATAAGCACTCTAGAAAAGACTGAATGTTCTATCAGTATTTTATATAAAGAAGGTATTTTCACTGGTAATTAGCTCCTTTGATTAAAAATCACATTGTTTAAGAATATCCAAAATTAAGATTTCCAAAAAATACGCAAAGACATTTACTAGACTTTACTGGGGTATTGATTTTATTGACAATCCTTCTCTCTTCCATTAAACCTTTTTTTTTTATAGCAGTAGTAAGAATGTTTTCAAATGGAGAATATCAGGCTTTTCTTTACCTTTGAACTATCTGATATTAGGAATTTTTATAAGTCAAATTTCTCTTAAGGGAAATTTTTATCTTTGGGAATTCAAATGGCTGCTGTATATAAAATATCAATAACAACAACAGTTTGGCAAGACAAGATACACAATTCTCATTGATGTGTTTCATTTAAACTGGTCAACATGTCACATAAACTAGTCCAGAACCTTAATAATGGTTTGTATCATTCACACATACTATTCCTAGTAAATTTTGTCAAATAATCCATGTAATTTTGAATCAATTTTGTTTCATCTTGGAATTTTCTAAGGGTACAGCTGTATTACATCCTAAGTAGTTCTAATATATGTCTATTTCACTAGCTACAGCCACACACACACACACACACACACACACACACACACATATACACATACACACACATATATATAATTTGCTTATTAATTAGATTTTACTTTTCATCAAAGAGAGACACTGGTGTTGATTTAGGATATATCATGTTAATTATGGTTTGTGATGGTTTGTATCATTCACACGTACTGTGTGAAGTCCAGTTCAGAAGGTATTTTTACTGGCAATTTGCCACTTTGATTAAAAATCCTATTGTTTAAGAATATCCAATATTAGGATTTCTAACAAAAATGTGTCATCAGTTACATGCTTACTAAATTGTAAATAATTTTTAATATCTGCTATCAGCCCAAGCTTTTCGTTACCCACTTTCCCTCATCACCTACTGTGCCATGAAGTATACATTAACACCCTGTCTAACACTTGACAAGCTCCAAATCTGGGATCTGACTTTGTTTCCTGCTTCCTTAGCAGCTGGCTGGGAACCAGATAAAGGATTACGCCCACCCAGTTACTAAAACATTCATCAGCAAGTCTAGCAAGTCTTGTCTGTCAAACCACTTTGGAATGTATCATACTAATTAAAAAGAAAATCCTTTTATTTTTTTGTGTGTCTTAAGATGAGCTCAGAAGATGTTGTGGGATATTATAGCATGCCATTTGCAGTTATGGCATGCCAATTATATGTCAAAATCACATTATTATTTTTTTCAAAATGGTGCCATGAATATTATCTTTTCTATTTATAAAAGATGTTTGTAAGAGTTATTTTTAAAGTTTTCAGAGGCTGTAGAGCTAACAATTAACAGATTTTTGATTGAACTTCAATGTCTGATTCAGGTTCCTGAATCATATTGAATAGTCTTTTTTTGTATTTATAGTACTTTACTTACTGAAGTTTTTACACCAGTCAAAGAGGGAAAAGTTGGAAATGTTTAATATAAAATAGGGTATTTTGTATTCTGAGGCAAAGTGAGCCCAATATCAGAGATACCAAAACTATGCTGCAACTCCCTAGAGTCCTCTCACAGAGCATGCACTAAAAGCTTTGACCCGTGACATTTGTTTCCTCCTACAAAAATTTTTGCATTTGTTGCTAAAAATCTCTATAAATAAGATTAGTTGTCCACATTTTCATGATGTGTCCTAAATTTTCTGCAAGATATTTCTGAGAATTATTGTGAAATTAATCAAGCGGTAGTAGTTCTGATTCCAGAAACTGCAGAGTAACTTGTATTAGACTCTCCCATAAGCAGATAATAAATAAACTCTGGACAAATATAGCCAAACAAAAAGACATTTGAAGGCACTGGAAACTAAACAAAACTATGCTAAAAATCAAATAGTATGTGGCCCTGGAATAAGGTAGTGAAACTGGTGAGATCCTTATTTGTCCATCATCCCCCCCCCCCCCCCCCCCCCAGGATCCACAAAGACCAAACAGTACGACGCAGAGTTATTTTCGATTAATGAATTGGGGGACACATTTGTGGCCAGAATAACTGCAAATCGAGTGAAGAAAACCCAGAAATAAGATTAGCTGCAGAAGAAGCAAACCCTAAAATCTATGTATAAATTCTTCTCAGCTTCTGAATGATCTTGGACTTTAAATGTACAGAGGCATCTAGCAATAATCAAACTAGTGAAAAATAGCCAAAGCAAGAATGCTGAAAATGTAGAACAAAAATTTCTTTTACTGCCCATCAAAGGGAGATGAATTTTTAATTTTGAGTCCTGCTAAGTAGGAGGATCTTGACAAATATCTGTCTTTTCACTAGAATCCTTTAAAAAGTCATATGGTAGGAAAAGACTGTGCCAGGATTAAGATATTTTAGAAAAAAAACCAAAGTGGTACGCCCTAACAAAACATAAAACCAAGACTCCAAAGGAGAGGTTACCATTCGGAATTAGCAAAATAGAACAAAAATTAACAAGTCTTCAAAAGTAAATAGCAGAATTCAGAGTCTCTATAAAATAGTGTTAGCAATCACTTCCATACATAAAAGAACTAAAAGGAATGATAGATGATTAAGACATTAATCATCAGTATTAATATATTCTGTATTCTGACATTATATTATTATATTATATATTCTGAATGATAGATGATTAAGACATTAATCATCAGTATCAATTAAGCTTAACATGATGAAAGTATTAGATGTTAGCAATTTAAAGCAACTATTATGTAAGTATGTCAAGACATAAAAGACATAACAGTCATAATTATTAAAAAAGGGATAATCTTAAGAAAGAATAAGAAAGATACTTCAAAAAACTGAAAGAGAATTATATATGATGAAGTAGTAAATACTTTGGATTCTCAACTGCAAAGCTTCCAATGGCCAAAACTGACCATTTGAACCACAAAATAAAGCACTATTAGGTTCTATATGTACTTAATAAAAAGTATGAAGTACATATATCCATATTGATACAAATAAAAAAACAAATAAATTAATGCATAATTATTTATAATAAATACCATTAAGAAAAATGATAAATATCCCATACAGAAAAATTCAAAATAATTTATGTAGGTATCTTTTGCTAGAACAGTAGGCACATAACTCCACCCTCCTTTAGTGTGCTGAGATGCACCTAAAAACTTTGTTCAAAGCATGTCGTATGGGAATAAAAGTAACTAGAGTGGGTGATGATATGATGATTCTTGCTTCTGCTAGACACCAGGTGATTGAGGGCAGCACAAAGACCCACCCATCACACTAACCATGTTAACTAATGCAGTCCTGATATGGTAGGATGAAAATTTCACTCTGTCTCTGTCATCTTCCTTCTCAAAACTGACAACTTGAATCTAATTATAAGAAAATTAAAAAACAATTCCATTATTGGGCATACTTCAATATGCCTAACTAATACCATGCCAAACAATAAAATCTAAGAAAGTGTCACAGACTAGAGAAGTCTAAGGAGGCATGAAAACTACATATAATGAGGTGTTCTAAGTGGGGTTTAGGAGCAGAAAAAGGATAATAGAAGAAAATTATGGAAATGTGTGAAGGGAGTGTATTTCCTATTCAATTACAGTATATTAATATTAGTTTATTAATTGAAAAAATACAACACAAACGTAGGATGTAAATAATAGAAGAGACTGTGCGAAAGTGTATACGAGAACTTTACTACCGTTTTTCAAGTTTTTGTGACCACATTATATTGATATATTATGTTGGGTTTCTTTTAACATAATCATACATGCATGGAATATAATTTGTTCCATTTTAGTCCCAGTACTTCCTCTTTCCTTTCCTTTCTCTTTTCCCCTGTTTCCCTTCCTCTACTGCTCTTTCTTCTATTATTTTGTTTTAAATTGGTACTATACAGACATACATAAAGGTAGAATTCACTACATTATATTCATATATGTATGTAGCAATATTACTACCTTTTTATTTGTTTTTATAAAACTAAAACTTCACTAAATAGTACAGTCCATTAACAAAGCAGCATATGAGTTTTACAGCATATAGGAGATGGCAGAACAAAGGTTTAATGACTGCCAGGCATGGTGGCATACACCTATAATTCCAATGACCCTGGAGGCTAACACAGAAGGATCATGAATTCAAAACCAGTATCAGCAGCTTGGCAAAGTGCTAAGCAACTTGGTGAGACTCTGTCGCAAAATAACAAGAGCTTAGGATGTAGCATAGTGGTTAAGTGCCCCTGGGTTCAATCCCCAGTACCAAGAAGAAGAAGGAGAAGGAGAAGGAGAAGAAGACACTTAATAGAAAATTAAAATTATTCAATCTTTTGAGAGATAAAAATATCTTTAAAAATTAATTGAAGGACTTGGAGGACAGTATCAAAATGTCTGACATAATAATTAGAGTCCTAGAAAGAAAGGACACATTTGAGAATAAAACTGAAAGGTGTGATGGACCAAAATATACTAGATATAAAAAGCAATATAAGTCTATAGATACATGAAGCTTGACTACTTCAACCAGGTTAAGAACAATGAAAACTACATAAATATATCCTACTCAAACTTTTAAAACAAAAGTATTCCAAAATATTTGAATACTAAGCAACATATGTAGTAAAAAGGGATCAGAAAAATTATAAAATGTCTTTAGTTTAATTACAATGATAATGGAGCTTACCAGAATTTATGAAATTTTGCTAAAATTGTAAAGGGAAATATATAGCTGTAAATATACTATAAAGTTTAAAATCAGTGATGTAATTTGCCATCTTACACCACTAGAAAAAGATGAACAATTTAATTAAATAAAGAATAGATAAGCAATTGTGAAGTTATAAAAGACAAAGTTGTTATTAATTTAAAAAGTTAATTAATTGATAGCTCTCTAGTAAGATAAATCAAAGAAAAGCAATTAGGAAATAGAGAATTGCTAATATTCAAAATGATATGACACACAATTATAAATCCTATTTTCAATGTATATATAATGGAAAATTATTTTAAAAAGTTTTATTTCAACAAAGTTGAAGACTTTGATTATATGAATAAATTCTTTGAAAAACACAGTATACCAAAATTACTGTAAGAAAAAAATAGAAAATCTAAATAAATCTATGCTTGCATTTATTAACTCAAATCTTAAATGAAACATATCTATTTTCCAAAGAATACTACAAGCCAATATATTGATAATGTATAGAAATATTTAAAATTTAAATAATACTGCTACTAAAGAAACTCTAAAATATTATCTTCTTGTTCTTATCAAAGGAAAAAAAAACAAGAAAAAGAAAAAATGGAAGAGAAAAAAGAGGAGAAGAAAGAAAAAATCTGATGCAGGAAAAGAAAATTCACTTTACATTTTTCTCCAGAGTAAATTATGGTTCAATCATTTCATTCAACACTAAACTCATTTCCTGCCTGATCTTTTGCATTTTGTGTTCTATCCAGATAAATAAGGAAATCTATGTGACTGGGCACAGAATTTACCTTCTTTCTTTTCTTATATTCACACAAGTTCTTTCCTATGCCACTAATTCTATACTGTCTCAGAGTGATCTATATTATTAGGTCATATTTGCTATTTTAGGTATGAATTGTGAGATTACAGTATTTCCACAAAATTTTAGTGATGAGTATATTATAATAAAGTTCAGAGGAAATTACCTTAGAAATGTTTTGTAATTGATACTAAGGAAGTGACTGAGCAGCAAGGTTCTACTGTGGTTGAATGAAGTTCTAGGCTTTTTAGCTCTACGAAATTATCACCTCTCCCTGCCACAAGAATGGAATATCTACTTTCAAACCCAAAATTTTATATAATAGGACTATATTAAACCTCCCAAAATTAAATGGATATTTTGAATATTTGCTTAACTGTACAACATCTGCTATCTTTTAATAGCAAGTTTTTAAAAAAATCATCTTATTAATCTGAACACTAAAATGACTTTTCAGATTTTTGTCACAATATCATTGTCAACTTTGTAATTTTCTGCCAACATCAAGTTCATTCTGCAAAATTATTTTTTATATCATTGTGGACATGGTACCTTCTTTACACTAAGGAGGACTGCTACTCAAATGCACCTTACAACTTCCAAATGTAATTCTTTTTTTTTTTAATTCCAAATCTTTATTCAGTAGGTTCACAAGGATTTGAAAATATACTGGATAATTGGATATTTTGCAGTATAATGTCTTCCTCCAAACAAACCAAAAGAGAAAGAGGTAAAAGAAAAAAAAAAAGCAAAAGGAAACTACAAAATCTAAATAGACATTAAAAGATTGGAAAGCTAATACCTGCTAAGAAAGAGGAAATGTCTCGAAAATAAAATCTTGGTGAATCTCCTATGTGTTTTTTAACTTACCACTTATTGTGATATATTGCTATCCATTAGTGGTTTCAATAACCATTTCTTCTACTTATCTTTTTAAAACAAAACAGCCTGACTTAATTCCATAAATTCATATTTATCATTGTCATTAATGCCGTAATCTCTTCTTTACTAAGTCAAAAAGTATTTTAACCTATAAATACACACATAAACACAGAAAGGTGGGCAAATTGCCTCTAATAATAAGTCATTTCAAGGCCATCTAAAGATACAAGACTGAAAAAAAAGGAAGAAAGACCAAGAAAAATGTAAGTAAACTAGTGTACTTTAAAACAGAAACTGTACTAGGTATACATATCTAATTCTATATAATTTAGGTGAAATATTTACTATTTACATGAAAATTAGATTTGAGGCCACAATTTCAACTTCACTTTCTCTCCTGAAGAAATTATTTCTTATCATCTAAGATATTCCCAAATTACTCTTGATAAACAAGAAAAACCTCCCCTTTTATTTTTCCCCAAATTCAAGTTGCGTGTTTTCATTCCTTAAATTATAGATTTCCACCCCATAATTTCTAAATACCCAAGCTTCCATTATAATAGCTGCCTGAAATATAGCAAAAATGTATTTCGTTTTTCCCATTTGTTTTATTATGTTTTTATTGGTGCATTCTAGTTTTACATAATGGTGGGATCTGTTGTTACGTATTCCTACATGCACACAATATAACAATGTAATTCAGCCAATATCATTTTCTAGTATTTCCCCATTCCCTTCCCTCCTTCCCTGCTTTCCTTGGTCTCTTTCTTCTACTGATCTTCCTCCATGTTTGTGACAATGCATTTCAATGAAGGTATTTCCCAGTTTATCAAAAGAAAATAAGATTCCACACAGAAATTATGTTTAAGTTATTATTTCAACTGTTCTGTTTGGTGTTTTTTTTTTTTTTTTTATCCCACCCTGTAAGCTGTGATCAAAGTCATCACAACCTGCTGATCTGACCAAAGCTGAATGCTAATCTGATTAATGTAGTTTATCTTCCACCCATTGTGACAATGTGGCTGAAGAGTTTTTATTATTTTTGCTATGTTTCAACCTGAAACAGATTTTTTTCTTCTCAAGAACTTGTATTTTAAAAAATTTTACTTATTTTATTGATTTTTTAAACATATGACATCAGAATGCATTACAATTCATATTACATATATATTGAACAGTTTTTCGTATCTCTGCTTGTATATAAAGTATGTTCACATCCATTCGTATCTTCATACATGTACTTTGGATAAGGATGTCCATCACATTTCACATCATCATTAACCTGCTGCCCCTTCCCTTCCTCTCTTGCCCCTCTGTAATACTTGATATTTACAGGACATTTAGAAAAACCTTCTATCTACCCTACTGGTTTTTTGAGCCTGGTTCTTTTTCACTTGCATGTTTGTCAAAGGGGCACATTACTAGTCACCTCTTACTCTGTAGTATTTAAGGCTAATGGCTCACCCTAGCATGTAGAAGGCATAAGGTGTTACAAGAATAGGAGACAACCAATGAAATACTGTTTATAACACATTATTTTTGTAACAATTGTTTTATCTTAGATCCACAGATTCAATAGTATTCCTTTTTTACCTTTTTATTTATTTGTGTTCTTTGTAATAAATTATCATTACAAAAGCTTGCTTCAAACATTTAATTTACAAAAGCCAGTTTTATGTACTTCCTTTGAACTTAACATAATTGCCTTATCTCCAGTTAAATCTATATCCTTGGATTTAATAAAAACTTGTCAGGACTTGTCCTTGGGATTTTACCAATTACAAAAAGAGGTATGCATGTAATAATATTATAAATTTTCTTTTGGCTAGAATTCTAGCCTTTCATATGCTGCAATAAATAAAATACTTGTGTATTTTTCCATGAAACCATGGTAAAACAGAATAAAATTATGACTATGAACTGAGAATCAGATATATTAATAGCCATGTGTCCTGATTTTAGCCAATGCTATGGGCTATAAGCGTAGATTCTTGTATATCTCTGAAAGACAATGATACAGCTACAACTGGAATTTTTCCAATGAAAGGTGTTTCATTACATTTGCAGTGAAGTCTTCATAACTTATTATTTTTAAAGTTCAAATATTAGGAAACATTCCATTTTTTTCATTTTTACTGATGGTTTGTTGCACTATTATTACAGTTATGCAGTCCTTTAGGCCAAGTTTGGCCATTCTTCTAAATTATAACTCTTTCTTCATGAAAGACCATCACCTTCCTCTATAACTCCATTGATTATATCAATAGTTCTACACACTTCCTAACACCCACAGTTCACAAAACACATTTTTAATTTTGTGTTTTTCCTTTGACATGTATTTCTTAGTTCTCAATCTACACGTAGTGTTTCTCTTGCCCTGAGAGTATAGAGATGTGATTATCTTATAAAGGAGCTCTCCTGTACCAGTGGAGTAGAGGACCTACCCTCACTTATGAGGATAACAAGAGAGCAACACCATCCATTTGTATTCTTTAAACAAATGTATAGTTTCCTGATATAAAGCAATAAGTTAAACTATTATGTAACCAAATTAGATTTATTTTCTACTAAAATACATAAAGAAAATTAGGAGGACAATGATTTGGCTGAATTATCCCAAACTTTGTGTTTTTCTAATGCACATACTTGTACCCAATAGATGCATCGCCTAGCCGACTAATGTGGAACATAATCACCCAAAGAAGACTATAAGAATGATTGCAATTTGCTGAGTATACCAATCATAGTATATATGAAAACTGAGTTCTAGCTTAAAAACTGGAAGACTTAACTTTTATCAAGTCTATGCATTATTTTTTCCTTGTCTCAGCCTTGTGACAACTTCTTTTCCCTTTGGCCCAATTGTTCCTTTGCAATATCTCCATTCCTCAAAAAGTTAAGATTTCTATGTTGTAACAGCTGATCTGGACACCAAGTTTTTAAAATGTTGATAATTGTAAATGAGAAAACCTTAATACTCAAAAGTCATAAGTCAGATTTGTTATTTTTGAGGCTGAAAAACAAATTAACCTTCTGAGATAACAAGTTTGTTGTTTGCAGATAATCACATTAATGGGCTCTGAGTTAGGCAATGTTTAAGTAAAATTCTCATTCTGGGATGTTGACTCTCCAGACACCCTGGCTCCAAGAAACTAAACTATGCTACCAAATGACATTAAAGACTTCATTCATTATGACTGTAGATTAGTATCCCTCTAAGAAATGTTTCTTTCATAAATATGGATTTAGACAGTACTTTTCCTAATTATATCTATTGTTTCTTGGCAAATACATTGTGTGTGGTCTTGTGAAAGCATTTTCTAGAAAGATATTGATAGTGAGGGCATTGTGTTAAACGTGTATCCCATGCTCTCTAAGGGATTGCTGAAGCTTACCATGTTATCTGTAATTAAAGATCCACACATAGTATGATTGTTATGTGGATAATTCAGATATAGACAAATGAGTGACATCAGATTCATGTGTTCTTATGGATTATCCTCATGAATGCCAAGGGCAGGACCAGTGTCTGTAGAGAAAGATCATTCCATGAGAGATATTGAAATTCTCAAATTGGAAATCAGCCAATCCTGGGATAGGAAAAGAGCTCTAGGAGAGAGTCCATTCAACTTGGTAGAGGGAAGGGGCAGCAATGATACAGTTTGGCCATGGAGGAATTCAGGTGCTGAGTACCAGGTAAGAGAGACTGAAGAAAGTGCTCCAGAAAGCAATAAAACGACTACTGTAACATGGAAGAGAACCCGAGACTGCACGGGGTCAGGGGGTTGTGCAGCACACAGGAGATCATAGTCTGTCCTTGTTCCAAGTCGTCTGTGTGATACTTCACTTTTCATAGTCTCCTGTTTACCAAGTTGTGTTTCAAATATTGAAACAGTGACTGTGCCTCCTGTCAGTACCTAATTACCTAAGCCCATTCATGAACAGATTCCTTTGATCAATTAAACAGAGCCCACTGTGCATAGAAAACTGTGAGCAATGGAACATAGAATGAGATTGAGATTGTAGTTTGGTCTTGGAATGTAAGTAAAACTCTGGCCCTGACCAAGAAACTTACACTACCTCTAGTTCTGTTTCCAAATAAGGGACTTGAACAAGATGATCTTTATAGTCAACTACCAGCATTAGCAGTTTTGGTTTATTATTTTATTGACATAATTTCATTATCATTCTACAAACATCAAATATAGTACTGAGTTGTCCATATGAAGAGAGTTCTACAGACTTAATTAGACCCCAAACTAGGTTGCAACTCTTGTCCAGAGGTCCATCTTATTTTTCATTCAAAGAGAAAATAGCAAGCAGATGACATTGGGAAGTGGTGTTTACCTCTGCCTACACCCCCTCATTTTCCTTGCAAGATTATGCACAACATAAACATGCAAGGAAACTGTTTTGATCATTTTCTGGAGAGTGCCTTGTATTGCTACAAAATCCATCTTCAAAACGCTCTATAGAAAGTCTACAGAAGAGAGGCTTCTTAAGAAGTTCCTGCTTGTTAGCATTGTTTTTGACCCTTTACCATTTTTTTTTCAAAGTTTTATTCATCATTCCCATGTCACAGGTGCAGTGGTGAACAGGTGCCTTCAGTTAATAACACCCTCCTTCACACTCAGTTCTGGGTTCATGAAGAATATGTCTTCATTATTTAATGAAAAACACTGAAGTGTTTTAAGTTAGGTTTGTATATCTGCCAGAGTTCAGTTTAGAAATATGTTTGTTGTTTTAAAGAAAATGAATGTGATATATGAACTTTTGCTAATTTAGTTAGTATACATGAAAGCATTGAAAACTACAAGTTCTAAAAAAAAAAAGAAAGAAAAGAAAAAGAAAACAAAGAAAATAAAGGATTCCCAAAGATGTAAGGGATAAAGCAATCAAGGTCAATAGTCTCTTTTCCTTGGTGCTAAGAAGTCCTATAGATCCCTTATCCTTCCTAACTAGCAACAATCTTATGAATATGCAGATTGCCTGTTCTCCTTACCTGCCTTTCAGTCTTGATTGAGTGCCTCTGTTGAGACAAATATGCTAAACTTCAAGAACCCAAGATTCAAAGGTGTTTTAGAAACCATTTTTGTCTTTCCAACTTATTCAAAATAGAAGAAAGAGAATCGCAGTTTGAAGGACAATGTAAACATCAAGGACTGACAAAAAAATCAGCATTATTTTAATCAAGGAAAATGCTTTAGGACAGAAGACACAAAAGCAACTCTCTGCAAACCAAAGTATTTGAATTAATGAAAATATTATACCAAGAAGCCAGGTGTGGTGGCAGTGCATGACTGTAACCCAAGCAGCTCAGGAGACTGAGGCAGGAGGATCATGAGTTCAAAGCCAGCCTCAGCAAAAGCAAGGTGCTAAGCAACTCAGTGAGATCTTGTCTCTAAATAAAATACAAAATAGGGATAGGAATGTGGCTCAGTGGGGTGTCCCTAAGTTCAATTCCTGGTAACTAAACAAACAACAACAACAACAAAATATTATACCAAGAAACATTCAAAGAATGTGAAATTGCTTAGGATTTTTTTTTGTCATTTCTATTAGAGTTGGAAAGTTTGATTTTTTCTTCATAGAAAAAATCACTCTAGGAAACAAAACTTCATTTGTCTTTTAGACACTTGTCATATTGATTCAATCATTATGCATAAGTAGCCTTCTCAAGGGATAGTATATTACATACTATGTTGGTTTACTAGGGATATTGTAGAAAAATACCACAAACTGAACAAAACAGCAGAACTATTATTTACAGTTCTGAATGATGACAAAGTTGATTCCTTCTTTTATTTATTTATTTTTAAAAATTGTTGGTTCCTTTTGAGAGCCATGAGAGAGAATTTGTTTCAAGACTCTCTGCTATCTAGGTTCTGGTGTTTTTCTGGCTAACTCTAATATGTATTGGTGATTGCTTTGTAATTAGGATAAGGCAATGGATGTACCTTCATTTCACATGTTCTTCCTTCACAGTTGAAGCCATGCATGTGTCTGTGTCCAAAATTCTCCTTTGATAAGACATCCATCATGCTGGAAGTCTACTTTATTTCCAAATAAAGTCACATTCAGTGATCTCAGGGTTAGGATTTCAACATATGATTTTTTAAGAGAGATATAATTCAACCTTAAGGCATACAATGAATATATATTTGCATATATATTTTACCATCTATTAAATTACTTGTGTACAATGAACATTTACATAATCATAATCTGTTAACTCAGGAGAAAGAACTCATTCATTTATTGTCAATATTAGCACTAGGTAAATATATCACAACCAGGAAACTGTTTTTCATCAAATGCTATGATTTTCCTCCCCAAGGCAATGTATTGTCTGGTGGATTCGGGGAAAAAGAAAGGATACATGTCTCATCATCTTCTACATCAAAGACTATTTGTATATTTGTTTATATTATTCATGTTCTTTTGCATTAAAAATGATGATTTTTTTTCTATCCTTGTCTTTCTTTAAAGATTTTCCAACCACTAAGAAGGTTGTGCATTAACAAGGGAAAGCCCAAATTAAAGGAAGCCTGTGGTTTGGCAATTTAAAAGTTTAGAAAAAACTTTGTTAAAAATCTTTCCACTGCCATGTTTTAACTTGTTTTAGTCGTACTGAATATATCCTTTTATTATTTGTAGAGAGACCTATGAATATTTACCTGAAGGTCTATCTATTATAAGGAACACAGAGGGAGATTCTTCAGTGCACTGTTCATTTGCTGAGTGTGGGTGAGTGAAAGACCAAATTTGGCTCACATTATTTAAAATTCACTCACTGGGGAGCAGCAAGTATGGTGTTCCTAGTTTCCATGGTCAGTGCAAGCTCGCATCAACAGCAACAGTGTTGTACAAGAGTTCTACTTTTTTATTCAGGCTTCTGGCAAGTCTTCCTTTCATTTGGCTCTCTTAAATGGCACAGTTGAAGCCATGCTGATTTGGGTTTTGGGTGGGCCTAGGTTCAAAGGGAAGCTTGGCAACTTTATCAGTTTTGTTGCTTAAAATCTTTGTGACTTTAATTTCCTCAAGTACATAGTGGTGATAGCAGGGACTATCTCATAGTTGAGTAACAGTAAGGACTAAAATGAAGCAAGAGCACTTCTGGGAAACCTATAGCACACGGCCCAATTTTCATACAGTTGGGAACAATGCATTCTCCCTGACATAGCTGAAATTTCTTTTTTATACAAAAATATATTTGTGTGTATCCGAGGTTTACAATTTGACCTTAGGGAATAAATATAGATATTGAATTGGTTAGTATCATGAAGCATATATATGTCATATGACATATGTTAACATATGCTTCATGATGACATTAACATATATGTCATCTTATGGTTAATATTTTAAAGACCAAAGCACATTGACACTACTCATTTGACAAAAGTCCTTACTACAATGTTTCTTTCTCACTGGACTAAATGGTTCATCATACTATATCTGGTATTGCTTTTCAGCTTTCAACGTGTTAAGTTCTCTTTATAAGGAGCAAAACTTTCTCCCATTATGCTGTACTATTTATTGCCATTTTTGTTTTGTGTATTGTTTTCTTCTCTTTAAAGCTGATATTTGTAAATTATCTTCTTCTGCTGCTATGTTTTCCACGAACCAGTTACTCTCTTGTGTTCTTAGACTTGCATTGGAGTTCCAGACCTATTGTCAATTGAAACCATCATGAGAATGGGAACTGACCTCACCCAGCCTAAGAACTGTCCACAGAGCACACAGCACTGGCTCTCTTAAGCAGACACAACACTGGTTTCCCTGCCTTATCACTGTTTTTGTGAGGACCACATTAGCAAGTAGAGCAGGGAGGATTTTAAACTCCTAAGAGTGGTCACTTGTATGAGGTTGGAGACTGCTTGTTCCTGTAGACACTTTTAACAATAGCATCATATTTGAGGCAAACAACTTTTCAATAAAAACATTCTTTAAACAACAATAAAAAAGTATTTAAAATACCTAACTAGCCAAAAATCCTAATGTAACAACACAGCTCCTGTGGAATATTAGTTGTTCACCTTTGCAATCAACTGAATGACTGAGAGATGTAGTTCAGTGTTGCAGCTCATCCTCATGAGGGGTAATTCTATTCATTAACCAGGGGAAGATTCAAATTCAGAATTCAAAGCATGGTTTCCCTCAAATGAATGTTGCCACTGAATAATAGTAAAATTGAAATATCTTTAAGTTGAATCATTATAAGTCAGGGACCACCTGTATCCACCTATATTTCCTTCTGCTATAGAAATAACTTCTTTAAGTCTTTCTCCTATTTAATTTTTGTCTTCCACCATGCTGCTAGTGCTATTTACTGTTTCTGATGGAGAAGTTCTCAGGCATGGTTTGCTGACTTTGCATCCATTCCACCAAACCTCTACAATGCTGCCATATTATACTTTCACCTTTAGGAATGAAACCTAAGTTGATCTAAGATAACCAATAAAACTTTTATTCTCTCATGATAACTGATTCAAGATTACCCACGCAATATGAAGAGCTGCAATCAGCTTCAAGTCAAGCTGTGCAAAGGGCACTTTTCTTGACAATATTTATGATTTTTCAATGTAAATTACACAACCACTTCAGCTACCTTGATAAAAGCTAAGTTAAAACCAACTTCAACCTGAGAATCATACATAGAGAAAAACTGGGAAAAACCAGCAGAAGCCCTGATCAAGCCCTCTCTGAAACTAATAAGACATTCAAATAGAAAAAACCATATATTTTTAATGAGTTCAGTTACTTTGAATTGGATGTTATTCACCAAAGACTTGTAATATTTTAATCTACATATTTTACTCTATTACCATTTCCATTTTCTTCCAGACTTTTAGATTTATTTATGTACAATAGTCACAGCATGTTCTTTTAGATAAGTAAAAATAAATGCAAACATTTTCTAGAATTACACATAATTTTTATGAAAGATCATTGGTATAAAATATTTCTTAATTATTTTATAGTGTTTTTATCATTTTTTAATATTTTAATAATTTTATTCTTTCTTTTTAGTTATATTTCCAAAATTTAAATATTGTTATTGTTAAAATTTTCATTATTGTTTCAGAGAGTCTTAAGTTATTTTCAAGGGCCTTAAAGAGCATAGTTCTTGGAAATATACATTTATTTCACCATTGTTAAATAAGGGTCCACAAACTGAATATTAAGTGGACTTTGCCTATTGCTGGCTTTCATATCTTTATTGATCAGGCTTGGCATTGCAAAGTTCTCAAGCCTTGAAATCCCGTAGAGCCAGCTCCCTACAAGGGATTCTCATCTGAAATGAATCCTTCTCATTGTTTTTATGTGAGGTTTTTCTAGTGTTACTTCCACAAAGTTCAATTTTCAGGCATTTAAATTGAGACTACTAAAGTTCTGTAAGACTTGGCTTTTATATCATCTACCATTATTAGATTTTTGAAAGTATTTAAACTCCATCATCTTCTTAGGTTAGATAATAAAATTAGAGATTTTTAGAAGTAAAAGTATGTTCAACAATCCCAAAATAACAATGTCTTGATGTACAAAAGATTATTCTTGGTTAAGCAATATTGCAACACAGAGCAGATCTTTAGGATTAGACAGTTCTCCTGGGTATCTCCCATCCAAGTGGCCATGTCGGATATGAGGCCCCTTTCATGCTTTGGTTCTGACTTGACCTATAATTCTTGCTTCCATTCAAATTTGGGATCCTGTGTAAATTTGAATGGATTTGTGTGCAGCATACTTAATTTCAAGCCATTCCTTGGCCGCTTATTGGCCACTATTAAGTCCATCACACATCCAATTGAAATAATATTTGAGAGAGATGTAACAAAGACACATTCTTTGCTACAATGATGATAAAAATGATGTGCTTTCCTTAAAAATTGATAATTGTTTACAGAAAAAAGTTTGAATATATTTGGAATACAATTTTGTTGTTGTTGTTGTTATTGTTATCATCTGCATAATGTTCTTGTGTGCTCCTTATTCAGAGTTATCCCTGCCTAGCGACCTTGACTAAAACTCTAATCAAATTTTGTGCTCACTTTTAATATACATCTGGCAACTAGGATGGTGTCATGGAGAACATGACTCATGGAAATTAGTGTTAGGGAAATTTTATACATTAGTTATAATGAAATGGTGGTTAATATTTGAAAGACTGATATATTTATGCTTACATTTACTCAAACAGCTTAAGATGTAAGAAGATTATATCCATATGTCTGTTGTTCAAATGTTCAATGTGTATAATGATCTTTCTCTTTATCTAGATATCTATTCATGTATCTGTCAAGATTGATTAATGAATAAAGCCATCGGACATAAACCACTAGTTAGACTCAGTATGATGCTAAATCTGTGCAGACTTCCATCCCCACTGATCCTCTAGATTCTCATATATACGCTCCTTTCCCCTGTCATCATTGTAATGAAGGCTCTGCTTTTGGTAACACAATCCACTTAGTTTTCTGCTATATTCTAACACTGTAGTGATGTCTATTCATAGAAATATCTGCATCTAAGACCAGTCTTCTGTTTTATTCTCTGAACCCTAGTCTCTGTCTATAATCACCCCGTTTTTCTTTTATTTCTCAGTATCTCATTCTTTCTGCTTTTTCCTAGTACTAATTCTTTAATCCTGTACTTCCATCTGATGACTAGGACTTACTACCTTATGATAGTTACCCCTGGTGTGGTTTTTGTAGGCTGAAACCCAACTTCAGATATCAAAGTTGCTAGAATAGCATTACTTTAAATTAGATGTCACTGATGCCTATTAAGTCAACTACCTTGAGAACTACATGTTGCAATAGTCTTCTAATAATCTTGTCCCATGGGTTTTGCTTCAATACTTGGAGCAGTCAAATATTAACTTTCCATCCTCTGTTCAACCTAGTTCTCCTCTTTTAGATAGGGACATATGTAGGACTTTTCCAGGTCTCAGACAAAATGATGTAAATGTGTGTATATGTTTGTGTTCCTGTGTATGTATCTCTAATTACATGTATATGTGCTTACTAACTTTGATAATATGCCATTATCAGAGAGACATTAATTTGGTTGCTTTAGCTCACTAATGTTCATGTGTTTATTTTCTTTGCATATTCACTTGAAACAGTTTAACTTTCCTTGGTAATTTTTAAATTAAATTATATTTTATTGGTTGCAACCCCTGGTATCTTCCCTTGTTTGTTTATATTACTAAAGTCAAGGCTTCAAAGAGTTCTGGGAATATTAATTCCAGTTTAAGCATGCAGATTGGACCACCCATGCAATTGTGTATTTCCTCAAACATAAGTTTGCTACTGTGTAAAGAGGTGCCAAACTATTCAGAACCCAGACCAAATGGTTGCATCTCATCTTGTGGGCCAAGTTTGGAAAGCATGGCAGGATCAAAGAGACCAAGATATCTGATTTTTTGGATGGGTTATAGCTCATTCCAAATGACAGAATGAAGATTTAGTAATGTTGCTTCTATTGCTCATAGTAATTGAATTGACCAAACATTTCAGATTCAGAGTGATTCTGCTTAATGCTTTGCTCTGGGAATGTTAAAAGAATAAACATTAAGCTTTGAAATTTTTCCAAATGTCTTCTCAAAGATTTTGTATTAAAACTTAGGAGATATACATATACTTGTTTCTGATCTATTGCTCAATTTGTGTCTCCATATACTCTCCATTTTAAAACTCAACAACGTCTATACATTCAGCTTTTTTCATATATATGTGAACTCGGATTTTTTCCACTTTGATTCACCAAAATAAATCTGTATGATCCCTTCTCAGTTCATGTGTTTTAGCCCAACCACTTCAATGTATATCCCTCCCTTCTTGGCTATTGTTTCTTTATTTGCCCTCTTGAATACTTTCCCTCCCACCTTACTTACTATTGCTCATCTCAGTGGCCTCAGAGTAAATAACACTAATGAACATCTTTCTTGATCCTCCCTTCCTAAATCATATTAACAGTTTTCTTTGTTTTGTTATGTTGTTGCTGAGGACTGAACCCCAGGCCTTGTGTCTATAAAGGACACACGTTACCACTGAGCTACCCTCTCAACTCCCATTGCTATGTTTTAATTGCTCATTTCCTTTTAAAGAAAATACTTGTATTCAAAATACACATCATAATTCTCAATCCAATTTATTTGTGTTTTTAAAATCCTAGTATATATTTTCCACAATAAACAGAAGGACCCATGAGAGCAAATACCTACCCCATTCCTCAGGGACCAAAGTGAGGAAGTACATCATGGGATAAGAGTGTGGCAGAGGGTACTGGCTCATATGATGGATCCACTTGCCAGATACATCATTCTCCCATGAATAATGAGCACACAATTATTTGTCAATGTCTTAAGTAATAGCATGTCTGAGAGTACTTTAGATGTAATAATACCTAACTGTTAGATTTAGCCCAAGCACAAATATACCCTAGTTACTTCTTCTTCTCCACTGTTTACTCATGAACCTGCCTGACTCAAACATAACCATCCATGGTAAAATTCTAAGACATGTCAATCTCCATAACCTGTTGCTGGCAATGCTTACTAGCTAAACTCAAGGCTGTGTGAAAGACCAAGGGAATCACTGAACTATGTTCATAAATATCAGTCTCCTGGGGCATATAGAATGAAGAGGAGAATTTGACCATAAAGGGCATTGACTAATTCCTTGTTCAAAAAAGAAGAATATTGAATTTGCAATACAGAGTTCTCTGCTCTTTCCCTGTATGACTGTAAAGAATTAGCCTAAATATGTGAGTAGACTTTCTTGTGCCAGTACTTATCACATGGAACTGTGGTCAGAATGGGAGTAGTGTAGCCTAAAAGTACCAAACATAGCAACGTGTGGCATATAACTCATAATGAATTACAATTTCCTTCCTCCCATATGAATTAATGAATTTTAATCTGGAAGTATGAAGACATTGGCTAGATCATAATGACTAATGAAAGGGTTAAATTGATTAAGGTTGTACTTAGATTGTATTTAGAGTTGCCTGATAAAATTCAAAAACTACAGTGTATTTTTATTTAATCAAACTGCTTACCTTTCATTCTTTCTTTAAATTCATGATTATTTAATAGCATTTATGCAGTTGGGATAAAATTTGAAAATTGAATTATATTTTTCTTAATTCCTGAAAATTCATAGAGTAACAAAATATATTGATTTAAATGAGAAATTTTATATAACTTATAATGAAGAACTTAATTTCGTATTAGCAAATTCATACATGTAACACATAACCAAAGTTGTTTTATATAAAGATGACATGAGAAAAATTAAAATTGGCTTTTAAGTCAAATCTGAAAATTTTGACAAAATAAGAATTTGTTAATTTGATATCATTGCCTATAGAATGATAATCTACACTTATTAAAATGTTAATAACAGCATTTATTACATTATACTTTTTTAAAAAAGTAAATTATCATAGTTTGATATAATTAATAAGCAAAATATGTTGCAATCAGGACCAAATTAACCCGGAGTCTGTTCAGGGAAAAGGCACATGGAGATTAAATTTATCAAGAAAAAGTTCACTTGTACAACATGCTACATAACTGTGTAGAGATTAGAAAGTGCTCATTTGTAAGAAATTGCAGCAATTTCCCCAAACTTCAAAGTATGATCCTATAAAGTGATAATTTGAAATGTTTTATATTGCAACACTGATTTGGAAAATTCATAGTCATGGTTACACAGTTATTTGAATGATTATATATAATTCCACTTAAAAATAGACAGAGGGCTGAGAGTGTAGTTTGGTGATAAAGCACTTGCCTAGCATGCTTGAGGCCATGGGTTCAATCTGTAACATTTTAAAAAATAAATAAATAAATAAAAAGAAGAAGAAAAAGACAGGTCTCACTGAATTTGTGTAAAGAACTCTTAAATCTCATGTTTTAGTCATACGATTATAGTAAAGGAAACGTTTATTTGGGGACTCATGTTTCAAAGGTCTCAGTTCATAGATACCTACCCCATTCCTCAAGGACCAAAGTGAGGAAGTACATCATGGGGTAAGAGTGTGGCAGAGGGCAGTGGCTCATATGATGATCCAATTGCCAGATACAAAATATATACACCAAAGGGACAGCATCAATGCCTTCCTCCTCCAGCACACCCTACTCTCATTCACTTGCCACTCAGTTGATCCCATCATCTAATCCATTAGGGGGATTATTCACCAATTAGTTTAAGGATATCACAATCCAATCATTTCTCCTTTAAACCTTCTTGCATTGCCTCATATGTGAGCTTTAAGGGATGCATCGTATCCTTACCATAATATCTTACCATGAAAATGAGGGAGATAATAAAAAGAATGATCTGAGACGATAGAATCTTGAGGACATTATGTGCCCAGTGAAATGAGCCATTCACAATAAGAAAAATGCTGCACTACTCCACTTACACCAGGCATCCAAAACAATCAAGCTCATAGAAGAGAATGTAGAATGATATTTACTCAGAACTGGTGGAAGAGACAAATAGGAGATTGTTCTTTATTGAGTAGGATAGAATTTCAAATTCATGAAAAGTTGTAAACATTTGTTTTACAACAATGTGAATGTCTGCCACATTACTGAAATATACACTTCAAAGTGACTTAAATGGTACATTTAATGTTACATTTAATGTTATGTTATGGATGTTAATTCAAGTCTCACTTTGGTGATAAAAGGATTAATACATCAGGAGATGATGACCTGGCTCAGCTCATTCTGCCAGGAAGAAAATTCATACCTCCCAGAACACATTTCAGGTAACTAAATCCTGTCAACTAATCCACGCGAGGGTTCTCAGACAATCTCGACATGTGGCAGTGAAAGTCTAACTCATTGGATGTTCAAAGCTGGATGGATAGGTAATTCAAAATTAAAGAGGAAAGACCCTCAAGAGATGAGCAAATGTGTCCCAACTATCTAAAAAGCAATGAGTGTTTGCATTTTATTATAATTCTAAGACAGCATCCACATATTTTCATACTTGTATTAGGTACTGCCATTGCTTAAAGTCTTTATAAGTTACATTTATAAAGGTAAATATTTAGATTATTCTCATCATTAGAAACTTCATCAAAAATATATATTACAATGGAAATTCTTTTCTTTATTCAATGACTTAGTTGAGCATATATGAAAAATATTTTATACAAAAATATTTTCTATGATTTATTCATTTCATTTGAGAAGATAACTCTAAAAACCAAAAGATTTAATATAAAACCAAAAGAAAACTTAGCATTCTCTGATCAGTTTCATAGTATTAGGTGAATTTCTTGTGATTAACCCTTGTTAAAATTTTACTTTTTCATCTTTGTTACAATGGATGTTCAGTCGCATTGATGGTATTTATTCACAAGTAAATGCGCACAATGTCATCAACCACATTTCTAGCTACAGTTCCAGCTGCATTGAAGGGAAAAATTTCTTCCTGAAGTTAAAATCCTCCCTTTTCCTAGCATTTCTTGGAAACTGGAAGAGACAGTCTGAGATAATGTATCATGACATAAGACAATAGGACTCTGTCACATACACACATAACTCAAGGAATGGCAATCTAAATAGTGCTTTGGAGGCTTGTGTTCTCATTAGGATCTGAGTTATTTTTATAATTTCCTACAGGAACCATTCAGGACAGCACAGGGTTCAAAAGGAAGGACAACTAGAAAAGATACCGAAATTATTTTGAGTTGACTCCTATAAAAATATTTCTGTGGCGCCATTGTTTTTTTAAGGGACAAATTGTTATTGTCGAGAAGAGTGAGGTCATATTAAATTAAAGAAAATGATACTGAAGAGATTTTGCCATATGCCAAAGTGATTTGGAAGAAACATTCTCATGTGCAGTTTTATAAAAGAAAGAATTAAAAATTAGAATTTACATTGCATGAGCATGATTGCTGTACCGAGAAGAAGAACCTCAAAGAAGGTGTAGGTTGGTTAATTAGAAATAATAGCCCAGGTGATTAGGGTTTTACATGGTTGAGCACCTTCCAAGCATGAGGGAGTCTCATCTGGCGTAGGCGAGCAGTTTTTTGGTGGAGTCTGCAAATGAGACCACACAGAATGTGCATTATACCTTTGGAATGAAGAGTTTTTGGTTATTTAACTTCCCATGTGCCAGTCTTCTATCAGTTACTTGTTATTCCTGAGGTGTTTTCAAGGCTGGAAATGAACACATATCCATGGAAATCTTCACATAGTCTGTGTATAAAAGGATTTTGTGTGTTCTTTTCAGAATCAAACAAGCCCAAAGTAGGAAGGAACATATTGTTTCAAATAACAATAAGAATGGAAATTGATTTGCTTCTCATTTCCTGGATATTCTTGAACCCATCTTTATCTTTGTTGTCTGACTCATTTCCTTGCCTAAATTAGAAAGAATCTCAAAATTCATTTATAGTTTTATTCAGCTAAAATTAAATGCGTAGAAAGTTCAGGTTACCTATGTTACTACTTGCTTTCTTTTGACTAAGTTACTATATTTATCATTTCCTATCAGGGATGTTAGACTAAATTGGCTTATCACATTTTTCTCTGATGAAAAGCTGGACATGTTTCAAAGAAATTTTAGGAAGATTTAAAGGGAGATAGTAAATTTAAGTTGCAGAGTCAAAAATGTTATTAATAAATACATAAGTTGAAATTTATAAAAATGCATCCAAACAGCTTGATTATAAAACTACCAAATCAAACATTTTAAAGCAAAGACTTCTCTTTAAAAAATTCTCATATTAATATTCAACAAAGACCTGAATTTTCTTTATCTCTACAGTAAGAGCCAACACAAATGTAGTGGTACAGAGAGAGTGCTTATTGAATTTTTTGGAGAAAAAATGTCTTGGAATCTAAAAAGTGTTGTGATTTCATTATTGTCACATTGAAAAAATTGTAAGGGGTTTTTGCTGATAAAGCCACTTATTCCTGAATTATTAAATTTAAAAAATGGCAACACTATTATTAACTGAGTTAGATATTGAACTTTGAGTGTTCCATAGGTTGATTTGACAAGTTCCATTTACTGAATTGAGAAATTAATCTATAAGATTGCTTGGGAATATATGATAAGCAACAGCCCCCTCTTATTTGCCACATATTTTTACAAATGCCCTGATTTTATATATAATGAGAGTTTGAAATGATCCATGAATTTTGGATTGATTCCAACACCTAGTGAGCTTGGCTTGAAATTCAAGGTACACTGGATCTGAAAAGAACATCAAAATTTCAGCTGAAAGTCATCTTGGCTTCTTTGTAGCAAGGCAGCCCTTGCTAGTCTATGCCAAATAAATAAAAATGAAACAAGTATCATATCAGTTCTAAATATATAACTTTAGCCATAATTTCCAGATTCATTATGTAGTAGAGGGTATGGTGTTCACATCTAGAATGTATAACTCTGTTAGAGGATGGAGAGGGAAAAGGAGAAGTCAAGATAAGACACTGGAATAATAGTGATGACATCATCAAAACTGGTAAAATATGAAGTGGTGAATGGTTTGGAACAGAAATATAATTTACTTAATTTGAACTTAGTGAAGTTGAGGTAATAAAAATAAATTTAGTAGAATACTCCATAGGTAGCTGGAAATATATTAAAAAAAATAAAAAACAGTTCAGTGAGGTTGAAGGCAGAGGTGTAATTTCAAGTCTTGAAAACAGATGTAGTGAACTTCGCCATGAATGTCTTTAGGGGGTGGAAAGTAAATGAATACAAGACTAGCCAAATCTTTGGAAGCAATAGGATTATGAGATCACAGATGGACCTAACACAAACTGGAGTGGAATGGGAGTTGAATAAGCACAGTAGGATTTCGTAGACTCAAACCAAATCATGAGGAAGAAATTCTTTAACTGCATCTACAGGACCTACAGAGTTTAAAGCAGGTTCAAGACTCTTGAATTTAGAAAGAGTCAGCCTCTATTTTTATTAGTGTGATTTCCACAAGATGTTATATGTGGGAACCAGATTTCAAGGGGTTAAAGAGAGAAACATTTTTCCCAAAATAACTGTAGTAGAAATAATCTACTAATGTGAGATAATTTTTTAAGAAAGAAAATAGGATGGAAGAAAAGTTATATCCTATATATTCCATACATCATAAAAATAATATAAATATATACACACATATGTATGCATAATCTTCAATTGGAAATAAAATAAACTGACAGCAAAAGCATGTGATAAGTATTAATATTTACTATTAATAATTAAATAATTTCATCAACAGTTTGATGAAATAACACTGTCATTGTTCTGTCATGTTCAAAAGGAAAGAAAATATGACTTGTGTTGGGAATATTATTTGTACATTAAGTAACTAAACAATTGCATATCTTGCATATTTTTATGGATGGAAACCCTAGGAAATTTGCTATTAGGACAAGAAAAAATAAGTCATGTTTCATGGAAAAATGACTGATTATGTTTTCCACAGTAGGTCACCTTCTTCATTAATCTTACTGTAGGGTTGAATTATTTGCTAGTGTTTTATGATGTGTTAACATTTAAACCTGACGTTTTGCACTTTAAGCAAGTTATTTATAAAATCTTTGGAACCAAGAATATCAGTCAAATTATAGCTATCTTTTAGAAATATTATAAATTTTAAAAACATTAAATGATTTCTTCTAGGTTCTTTAAAAATATTCTATTGGCAATAATATGCTATATGTTCTTTAAAAATGAAAAGCAATTTCTTCAGAAATTAACTTGTATTTCATGAGGAATTTTATTTACACACAATATAAAGTTTAAAGTTGAATTTACTAATATATAGTAACATATTTTAAAGATTCTAATTGATGTGTTTATTTATTTATTTTGTGTGTTGTGCTGAGCTCCATCTATATACTAGGCAAGCACTCTACCACTGAGCTATATCCTGTGTGCAGATTGTTTTTATTTTATTTGCGTTTTTTTAGCTAATAATATAAATCAAATCATACCCTTATCAGGTATGAAATACTCTATTTGCTTTTCATAATACTCCAAGTACTATCTAAAGTTCTCACCCTGGCCTACAAACCTGAAGTGTTAGTTCCAGTCTACTGCTGGGATCTCATGTAGTTCCCTCTCAACTTCATCTCCTACACCCACTTGAGGCCTATTTAGGAAATTCATCCTCTGAATTCTAATAGCTTCCTCTCTTCCTTAAGGATTCTATGTAAATATGCATTCTGAACTGACCTTTGTTAACACTTTTCCAAAAATTGCCATCCTATCCTTTCTATCCTCTATTTTCATAAGTGTTCATTGGTAACTGTCAGTACTCTCAAATCTCTCAAATGCACCACACACACACACACACACTCACACACACACTCACAATCTTGAAAAGCTGACTCATGCAAATCAGGACACTAATTGTCCAGTGATGAAAACCAAACACACCAGACCAGTCAATGTGGCCTTAGCTCCACTCTGAAGTGTTGATCATTCTGGGGTTCCCTGTTTTTGATTTGTTTTGCTTTGTTTTCTCTGAGACACTGTCTGCCCTGACCCTCTTTTACAATTCTTACTGGACTTCTTCCAGACACGGTGTTTCCTCCATTCTCTCTACCAGATCCTTTGAATCTACTATCTAAATCAGGTCTGAATCTGATAACATTAACCATTTTCCTGCTAACACCTTGGTACAAACCACCATCATCTCCCCAGTGAATTCTATTCGCATAAGTATTCTTCCTTCTCCAATCCTTTTTCTTCTACAGTCTATTCTCAAAAGAACAGGTAATCCAAACTTCTATCAATGCCAACAGCATGTGGCTGGACATGGGTGTGGGCTATGACCTAACTCTCAACTCCTTGTGGATCTCATCTCTTTTTCTCCATCTTTCTCGTCCCACCATGGACACAACCTCTCCTGGAATTCTTCAGCCTCAGGGTTCTGAGATACTACAGTGTGTCTACCTTTGGATATTCGCATAGTCAGATACCACACCTGCTCCAGATCTTTTCTCAAATGCCACCACTCAGTCAGGGTTTCCCTGACACATATTTTTAACATTATTGTTTCCTTCCTGCCCTTGAAATCCCCTATTCTAGTCCCTTTTCTTTACTTAGATTTTTTTCCCCTGGGCTTACCACCTTATAACATACATAGTATTTTAACTTTTTATAAATTTAAGCTTCATAAAGGTAAGGGTTTTTGTCTTCTTTATTTACAGCTCTAGTCTCTAGAGCTTCAAACAGTGTTTGGAATATAATAGGGGCTCAATAAATAATTTTTAATAAATAAATGAACAAATAAATTAATACCAAGAAACAAGGAAATTGCAGACAAGATAGAAAAAAATCTATTCAACACATCATACATTTATGAGTAGATAAACTGGTTGTTTTATGATTGCTAATTCTAACACAGCATGTGTGTTAAAAATACAATTTTATTTGCAATACAGACTCTTCATTTAAATCAAGCTAAGGTAAGCTATATTATACATGAGTTATTTATTAGGGCATGAAACCAATTACTAAGGGCATGATATTAGTTGGGAATCAAGGCTAGAATAATTTAAAAGTCATGCTTTTAGTATTTTTGCATCCAACCTACAACTCATTATCTTCCTTGACTGATTACTGGTTGTTATTTTTGAGAAAGCTGATATAATTTCATAATCTTAATTGACATCAAAAATCAACATCAACAGAATTAAGCATACAATAGATATAATGGCAAACTATCCTCTCTACTGAATGGGTTCTTATAACAGGGAGTTTCTTTGAAGTATTTATTATCTGATTGCACATTTAATGATTATGTATTAAAAAGAAAGAAGACCTGCCCTTCTCTTTCCCTTTGTCTCATTCTAATTTTTAATGCTGATCGTTCACTTTCCAAAGAGACCAGGCTGGGAGGTAGAAGATTCTGGTCAATGACAAAACCAGCAACAACAAACCTAGAAAATCTACAAGATATACCCTGACATTTTTATGACATAAAGCCACATCTTTTTTATCAAGTAAGCACTTTGTACTCTTATAGGACAATGTATTTTTCCAAACTAATGCCTTCCTGGACTAAAATTCATAACTCAAAGTTCTGCCTGGTTATGTTACTATCAAGGTGGCTGTAGTCAGTGACATCACCTGGACCCCATTTTATTGTTAATTAGTTGTTCAATAAAATATTATATATAATTAATACGTATCAGTAAATAGGTACCCCATTGTGGTAATGTGTTCTATTAATTGTGTTTAACTAAATAAGGGCCATACTGTTTCAATGACAGAATTTTTTTACTCAATGTTTATTATCTTTGGCAAAATGAGATACAGAAATAAGGTGTATCATGGATGAAAACATGCCACATGTGCACATAGACTTTTAAATCACATGATTCACATTCCCCATCTCAGGTCATTTCGTTTTAGTTGTAAAGAACTGGGCAAGTTCCTTTATCTCTTTTGCATAGAATTTTTTTTTTTTATTTTAAGTGCTGACAATCACATCTAATTTATAAAATTGTTTCAAAGGACAAATGTGTGCAGAACACTTACCATAGTGCTTGGCAAAGTAAATGTTCAAGATATGAGGGTTATTACCAACTTTATTATTCTAACTTATTGAATTCAGGTCATTACAATTAGAGATATATGTAGTATACATGTTTAAAAGAACACAAACATAGTCCTTGAATTTTTTCCAAAATATTAAATTTACAGTCAATAGTACTACTTTCATGTAAACATAAATCTAGGTCAAAACTGAGTTGCTTTAATCCTGCAGATACTAATTAATGAAGAAGAAGGAAGAAAAAAAAGAGTGCATTATTCTTATATGCCCAATTGCTTCCAGGCACCTAGGACATATGATCTAAAGAAATTATTCTGTAAACTGTAGTAAATTATCACACTTAACTCAGCAAGAAATTTGAGATCTCCAGGGGATTGTGTATATATTACTTGGTCTTTGGAAGTCTCCCTTTCAGGTTAGCACCAAGCTCATTCTCTAGGATATTATGAAAGTGAACCATGAGTTATATAAGACATCCTTTGACTATTTGTGGTTAGGGGGGAAAAATTCTCTCAACACTTCATTGAAGCAGGGTCACAAGTCCCAGAGGTTTGGCAAAACTCCAAATTAAATAACAACATCTTGCACTGCATACCAACCTTTCCTTCACAGGAGAGAAAAAACCAGTTAAGTTCAATCCAGTCTCACAAACTTTTTTAGAAAGCAATTGTATGTCCACAGACAGGGCAGAATTAGAAAGTAGACTCACAACTCAAAATATTGCACAAATGGATGAATAAGTATGTGTGCCAAAGAACAGAAGAGTAGATTGCATTCAGAACCTTAATTAGTGGTCTAGGAGCTGGCATTTGGGAGTTTTGAAATGAAAGGGATATATGGTATGAGGAGTTTCCAAAGTCGTGTCTTATGTCATGGAAAGGTGTTAAGACTTTTATTCGAAGGATTTTTCCATTGACTAAAGGGAAAGCTTTGCCCTGAGTAATGTGTTCATGACAAGAAATTTAATAAGAAGGATGAAACCAACCGTTTTACCAGGAATGAGTCAGGAGAGCCCTAGGTACTCAAGTCGTTGTAATCAGTAACAATTGAGCATGAGCACATTTCCTCACGTCTCCAGTCACATTCTATACAATTCATGAAAAGCAGGCGACCAGCTGAGCCCTGGTGGTAGCTTTTCTGTGCCATTTACTCAATTTTCTTTTTATTATTTCTAGCCCGGAACAATTATAATGGAATTGAGGAAAAGACTCAAGTAATGCTTCTGTTAAAATAATAATAATTCTTCCATAGTTAAATAAAATTGTACAATGATAGACCACAAAATTAAATGCCTTAAACTATTACAGAAGCAAGTTGTTTTCATCATCTCCTTAAATAAGGTTTTGCTTACTGATTTGTGGGACATTTACATGGAAAAATGTCAATAAAAGCTTTCTGTATTTATATAAATGAAATTACTAACATATTTGAGAAACACTGGATTTGTGAGAATATTATATTAGGTTTAACAAGTTTATTGTCCCTTTTTGCCCTTTACACATACAGGTGTACTAACCCACATTGGTTTTAATAATCAATGTGTTGAAAATATTTTATTCAGGAATGAAATCACAAATCCCATAATAGCTATGAATTCAATCCCCTGTGATTCTTTAAACTCTGATGACCTTACCAATCTTAAACATAAGTGAAATTAGCTTCTTAACTGTTAAAAATCCCAAGACCTATGCCCTAGAAATCCTGGCCTGACCATCGGCTTTGTTTCTTCCTTTCTTCTCCTGAGGTGTACATCTTGGACGGAGAACTACTGCTCTTCAGAATGTTTTATTTTTAAAATATTAGACCCAGACCAAGTTCCTGTTCTCACTATCTAATTGCTATAAAATGGTGAGGGGCTTCATGCTCTTGGACACTAGGGTGTGAGCAAAGATCTCCCCCACAGGTTCCTAGTGACAGTTGCTAATAAACTCTTTGAAGTTAAGTCTCCATGAAAGGGCAATGCGAAAATCCTTTTTATAACTGGAAATGAATCAGTCAAGCTTCTCAGCTACTCCCTCACCAAATTCCAGTAAATCTCATATTATTTGGCTCATTTTTCCTAACTCCTGTTGCGATGTAATTTTGCTTCAGTCCTATCCAAATTACAGCTTTTGAAAGATTTTGCTTAGCAAACAGCTTTTTAAACTACAAGTTCTCGTCAAACTGCATGTTGGAATCTGTAAAATTATCATTTTAATACTAAAAATCCCTCTAGTAATTCAATTACTTTGGGATTTTTTCATATGTGTGAAAAGAGTATTTAGCTCCAAGAACAGAGATTTTCTAAGGTAGGGCAATTTTGTTAGGTTCTCTCTCTCTCTCTCTCTCTCTCTCTCTCTCTCTCTGTGTGTGTGTGTGTGTGTGTGTGTGTGTGTGTGTGTGTGTGTAGTTAATTTAAAGTTCAAAACAAGTTCATCATGTTAGAATCTCAGATTGAAAGAATTTGGATATTATCCCTGTTTTATTATTAAAGGGTAAAATTAAGTCATCAAATTTTGTTTCAGCAGCCTCCCTCTGAAAGTAATGCAGCTACAAGCTGAGGACAGTTATTTCACTTGCTTAGCTTATTTCTTTAACAGTAAAAAGCAAACAAATGATTCAGCTGAGGCTTTATTTCTGCCTATGTTTCTAGAACACTTCTAACCCAAGGCCATATTTAAGGTGTGTTATCCCAACATCTGGAAGTAATTGTTAAACACTCCTGACATTAACCCCATCTAATCTTTTGTCCTCTGCTCCTTCATTCATTGAATTCACTTATAATATTTTCTATTTGTCTTTCATTGTATTTTGTTTTTGCAGCACTGGGAATGGAAGCTAGACCCTGCATATACTAGGCAAGTGTTCTACCACTGAATTAAGTTCTCAGCCCTTTTTATTTTTTATTGCTTTAAATTTTGAGCAACGGTCTCACTGAGTTCCCTGGGCTATTCTCAAACTTACTATCCTCCTGTCTCAGCCTCCTGTAAGCTGGGGTTACAGACATGCCCCACCACGCCTCAGAAACAAATGTGTTCTCCATGTTTTATATGGACCTGAAATTGAGGCTACAGCGAAAAAAACATGAAGGGAAAATAAATATCCCTGACTTTACAAAACCAGCTTTCATATGAGATAGACTATAAGTTGTAAATACCAAATTATAAATGTTAAAAGAATGAAAGAAGAATGTTACAAAGTTTTAGAGGTATTTTGGGGATCACACGGACTATACAACTTTAAATGCAGTTTCTGTAAAGAGCTGAAATTTAAGGAAAGAACAGAAGGAGATGAGGGAGGGATGGTGTGGCTATCAGTTAACTTCATAAAATAGTTTGAGGAAGAGCAAGAGGCTGGCTTTGCAAGAGATGAAGACAGAGAACTTCAAGGACAGATCCCAGACAGCCGTTTGAATCATAGTAAGAAATTTGTGTGCCATAGAAAGTCACCAAATTCCTGGAACAATGGAAAAAATATTATTTGACTTATTGTTTAATAAAATTAATTTAGATAATATATTAAAGCCAGAAAGTGATGATCATGGCCTATGAAAGGAAATAGTGGGCTGTAGTGTGTGTGTGTGTGTGTGTGTGTGTGTGTGTGTGTGTGTGTGCGTGTGTAGTATACGTCTCTATAAAAGCATTTTTTATCAGAAGTTTAATTCAAACTCGGGAAGCTGCTCAAATTTTAAGTGTTCTCCTGGAAAGATTTTTCAAAGTGTATATAAGGGTACATGATTCATCCCAAACCAAAACCTCCAATGAGCATTACTAAAACTTATTCTGGTCCCTGTGCCAGTGCCCTCCCGCCCACCCTTGCCTATATGTGACGACTATTCCAACATGGGACAACATATTTTAGTTTTCATCATTTTCAAACTTTGCCCAAATGAAATGATATTGTGTCAAGCAGTTTTGCATCTGAGATTTTTTTGTAGATTATATTTGAATATGTCTATGTTGCTATGTGGAGCAAATGTTAAATTGCTTAATACAATTGTCATAGTGCTTCAATAGATTCATGTAATTGGTGTTTGTTAATCTTGCATCCAAAAAAATGGCTAAGCATAACATGGCCTTGAGGGTGAAATTTTATACACCCCAGGAAATGGTATTAACTATGGGACTATAACATGTGTGGTGGAGGTAGTATGGCAACATAGTTCTCAGTAGACAGAGTTGAGATAAAAAGTGTCATACATAGCCCACTCACAGGTGTGTTCAGGTAATGTGGATGCTGAGTCCTCTCCACAGTTGATGGAGTAAGTCAAATGTGTTTCAGCAAAGATACGCTATACCACTTCTCCACTATGATAGAATGGTAAATCCCAGGATGTGGGCTGGCTGAGTTATTTCAACTCCAGATGTAGGATTTAAATTCCATCACAGTCTCCCCTCTACTCATTGCCAGAGAGACCAACATAAGGGAGGCTATATACATCAATACCATGAATAAATCTTACATGACAACAACCATTTATTATCAATTCTTTATTTGTAAATGCCATTGAATCAATCAGTTCTTCATAAGCATCATCAACCCATGCCCTAGAGAGAAAGGCATATGACACCTAGAATGTCATATGATTATAAAAACATTGCAGAACCTATTATTCTTTATTTGACTAAAATTAGAATATTTTAAAATTGCTTATGAAGAAAGTGATTACACAGAAATAACATGCCAACAATTACCAGATGTGATAAGCTGATAAACATACTGTAAGAAGGTGTTAGGGAAGAGGGAAAAAAAGGGCTTTCGATAGTTATGCAATGTATGAGTATATTAAGTCATCATTTTATATGGAAGGGAATTCACAAACAGTGCTAGTTGTTCAAGGATTGCAAAATGTTATAAATGTTTCACTTTATAACTGTCACCCAAAGGGAGGGAATCTCCATTAAGTGATATTTGAGTAGATTTTTGGCTTGAAAATTGAGAATCCAGTAAAGAGTTGGTTATTAAATCAGCAGACATATATTGATCATCAACTGTAATAGAGAACATTATTCATTCTAACCATTTCCAGAAAATTAGTATGGTCAAACTATAACAGGAAAACCCTACTTTTGTATTATTAAGATAGATGTAAAGGAGTCTTATGGTAAACCAGCACATGGATACCATTTTCACACTTAAGCACATCCAAAGTTTAATCACATGACATCCTACAAATAACTCAATCAGCATTCTCTGAACAATTAACATCAACCAAAACAACAATAATATAAAAAAATAATTACAAACAAGAGGAAAATGAGGAAAAATAATGACCAAATTGAATATTGTATCCTTCATGGGTTCCTGAAGAGGAAAATAAAGAAATCAATCTGATTCAAATATAGACTATAATTAATACTAGTATATCAATATTGTTTAATAATTGTGATGAAAGCACCATATTGATATAAGATGTTCAGAAGAGGGAAAACTGAGTTTTTGATGGATCAAAACTCCCAGTGCCTTCTCAACTTTCTGTAAGTTTAAGATGATTTTAAAATAACAATTTTGTTTAGACATAGACTTTATAAAGTGTTTTCACTAAAACAAAACCAAATTAATTTCTTCTTGGCTTCTCCAACATTATAATTCATTTGTTTAATATTCTACTTGGCACTGATAAGATATTTACCACACAGTAAATATATTTTATGGTATTCCTAGAACAACTTAAGCGGTAGAACTTAAATATTTAACTGGAATAATGTTTATAATTAATTCAGTAATTTTAATCCAACACCTCCTATTATGGTGTAAATATTAGGTTTCCACCAAAAGCTCATGTGTGAGACAGTGAAAGAAATTTTGGAGGTCAAATGATTAGGCTATGAGAACTTTGACCCAATCAGTGAATTAATCCCCTGATTATCTGGGTGGTAACTGAAGGCAAGTAGGGTGTGGCTAGAGGAGGTGGGTCATTGGGAGCATTCCTTAGGAGTATGTATTTTGTATTTGGCAAGTGGAGTCTCTCTCCATGGCTCTGCTTCCTAATGTGGTATATGAAGCCTCTTTTCTCTGCCACGCTCTTCTGCCGTGATGTTCTGTGTCACCTCAAGCCCTAAGGAATGGAGCCAGCCTTCTATGGACTCAGACCTCTGAAACCATGATCCATCCCCAAATAATCTTTTCCTCCTCAAATTGTTCTTGTCAGTTTTTTTGGTTCCATAAATGAAAAAGATGACAAAAACAGGCATACTTGAATCTTAATGACATCTTGTCACGTATCTTTATGTTTAAGCTAATAGTATATCTGCTAATAAATATGTACATCTCCCTGCTTTCCACATAGTAATGTAAATGGTTCAAAAATAATATTTTCTTTTTTTTTCCCATATAGCTTCAAGTAAATTAATATGAAAATATGGTTTCACTCTGCTGAATGTAATAATCAATATATAAATAAGTATAGAGACATATTTTTAGAAATACCAGAATATTTCTAAAAATGCATCTCTATACTTATTTTCTCAGCCCCACAATTATGCCAGACAACATCTTTTGTGGTGGGCCCCACCTTACACTAAGCAAAAGGTATAGACATTTTTATATTTTATAATAATTTTGAGACAGGGCCTCCCTAAGGTGTTGAGCCTTTTCTTGAAGAAAGAGAGACCAGTTTGCTGTAACATTGGCAAGACCAGCACTCATAGACTTTGTTCACTGATTTCTTCTGGAGACACATGTATCAGCTCAGCTCTGTCCCTATCTCAGAGGTCTTGCCAATGTTACAGCAAACTGCCACTGTCAAGGTGAGGAGTATTCCTAGAGCCATGCTACAAACAACAGGAAACAAAAACAGGAGAAGAAAACAGATAGGAAAGAGGGTCTCTCTTTCTTCCTCCTCTCTTCCTTCTCTCATTTCTCTCATTTCTTCCTTCTCTCATTTCTCATTTTCAAAGAGTGGGCTTGCATAGGAAAGTTTCACATAAGTTTAAGAAGAAATAGCAAATGAGAAAAAGATGTATTATTTACAAATGGTTTAAAAGGTGCAAGATGTAAGCCTAAACAACTATCATGGTGCCACTGAAAGCAAAGCTGTGGATGGTAAAATTGATTTTCAGTGTTGCTTCAAGAGAAAGAGGTCAAACTGCATACAGGAAAGAACGTGAGAAAATTCTAATTCCCATTCATGGCATAGAGAAGAGTATGATTTAGCAAATGGCTGGGCTTGAAAGTTCAATAAACAAACAGCAACTCCAGGGTACTGAGGAAGGAGAGTATGTGTGTTATGAACCTAGTTCTGTTTCTGCAAGGTGACTGGTGCCTGTCTGAGCAATAGCTCCAGGTGGTGTCTTCCACTACCCATGGCATATGGGTGAAAAAGTGCTCTACAGTATCATAAAGGGCTCTCTATGATGTTTTCAGACAGAGAAGTCAAATATACTTCTAGGTTTTCTATATTAATAATACTCCCACTGCAAATGTTGATGTCAGTTGCAGCAGGGTAAGTCCATAAGTTCTGCCTGAGTTATCAGTTAGGCTCCATAATTAGATGATTATGGGATTGTCTTAAAGGATTAATTATAAATTGTTATTATTTTAGTGAAAAATTAATACAACTTTTTGCAGAAAATAGATGCACCATTACATGTACCAAGGAAAGGAAAGTTATGCTTTCCCAATTCAGGTGCAAATCCCCCAAAGCTTTTGTTCTATTTTTAGAGTTTCATAAAGTTCCACTAAACATAGTGTTGTGGAACTTTCTTTATTTGCTTAATGATAGGTCTTTGGCATGCTACCAAATCTGTACTTCAGGAACAGTTTCCTGTTTTTAATAGGAATGAGGTATGGATATCTCATGGTTTCCTTGATTGGATTCTGTTCATGGAGATTAAATTGGTTTCCAGAGTTTTGTAAATATAAACACTGATTCAGTGAAATCCTGATTCCTATTACCTGAAGAATTTGTGTGGGTACATTAGCAGTATACACATCAAAGAGAGAGACAGAGAGAAACAGAGGCAGACAGACAGAGACAGAGAGGGAAAGAGAGAGATGTTAAGGTATTGGATCACTTGAAAGTGTGGGAACTGGCCTTATTGCCAGAGATTATACGCTATCCAAGATTTATGATGGTTCAACTTGTAAGTTTTTGACTATGATAGTGCGAAAGCAATGAGCATCCTGTTGAAATTGTGCTTTGAAGTTTACGTTTTGACCTGTTCCCAGGTTTGTGGTAAGGGGTGCACAACACTCTCTCAATGCTGGGCAGTGGAAGCAGGGGAAGGAACCAGGATCTATGGTAAGGTGTATTGTAACTTAATGTTTTTCAGTAGGTATCACATGACACCTTTTACTTAACAATATTTTAATTTAATTTAATTTAAATAAGATATATTTACTATACTTTATTAAATATATACATATTTGAATAATTTGTACATTTTACAATCATATTCATAAAAAAATGTCTATTGATAGCTTATTCAAAATTGTACCAAATTCACAGAATACTTACTACATTTATTTTTGCCAAAATGAATTATATAGCTAAGACAGATCTCTATTTTGCTTTATTCAAGTTTTATAAACTTATTATGTTTAATTGGTATTTTTAGTTTTTGGCTATTATTGAAAATAAGATGGTAGTCCTCCATTTTATGATCTAACCAGTTACTACTGGGATAAAAAAGTAGCTTGTCATCTAATATTAAATAACACTTAATATTAAATCATCAATTTAATTAAATATCATCTTGATTTAATTAATATTAAATAATTTTAAGATTAAATCATCTAATATTAAATGTTTTACCACTGATTTTATTTCATGGGATTCATTATTTATATTATTTACATTTAAATTGACCTTCATTGGTTATAGAGCAGAAAATCGGATAGTCTTTAAATACGATAATTTGGTCTTTCAAACTTTTCTTTTTTAAACAAATTTCCAAAAGTTGTGACAAACACACACAATGGAAAATTTTCCTTCTTAACTCTTTTTACGTGTTTAGTTAAGTAGTGTTGAGTACATGCACATTTTTGTGCAGCCAGTCCTCAGAACTGTTTTCATCTTTCAAAACTAAAACTGTCTATGATAGGAAATAAATTCCCATGACTTCTGTGCTTCAGACCCAGGCAACCACCTGGCCCTTCAGACTTTTAGGCAATGCTTGTTGGTTTGTTTGATACATTGAGCAGTAATTTAATAATGACATAAAATAAGAATGGCTACACTGAAAATATTTTTCATTTTACCATTATTAAAGGAAAATGAGTCAAATGTTTAGCAAAACTAACTTTTGCAGGAAAGGAATTACTGAAGGGAAATGGATGAGCTCACAGAATTCCTGGAAATTCTGTGAATAGACTGAGGCCCGCAAGAACCAGAGAGTGGGATGCAATGGTGCTGCACAGCAAATTGGGCAGGACCTGACGACTGCAGTTGTCAACCCCTGGTGCAGTAGCTCATGTCCCCCACCTTGTGGTCCTGGTCCTAATCATTGCTCTTGCATCCCATCTTCTTCAACAACTATGACCATGACTGTTTTTGTGATCTGTTCATCTTTGGCACGGTGTGGCTTTTAGTAATTCTAGCTCCTTATTCTAAATTTGAGACAGGTTTATCCAATTACCAACATTTAACTGCAAGATGTAAGTGTGTGCATGTGTGTGCAAGGGAATGTGCGTGTACTAGAACATGTGCATGCATTTGCTCACACATGGAAATAAGTGCTCTTTAGATTTGTAGATTTTTCTTAATTGATTGTGTTTTATATTTGGCTTCTACTTTGTGTTTGCATTGAGGTAGAAAAATAGGGAATTTCCCCCTTGAAGGAGGGGTTCTTATGCTAAGGAACATACAAAATATCCAACTCATAGCACTATTGAGTTCTTGTTCTTAAGATGGATCAGCTCAAATCAAAGTCTCCAAATACTTTTCACATACTTTATGATAATTACAGTACAATATTAGCAATTTTGGAATTTTCCTGGCTTTATTGAATTGGAATGCTCTCCTTTTTTCCCTCCATTCTTTAAGTTGTTTTCATGGATTTGAAAGGGCGAGATAAATTAAATATGTTCTGGCTCCACTACAACTTAATTAGAATTCCTTTGACTTTAATAAATTAGAAAAGGATAACATATTATATAAAAAAAAGTCTTTAGATAGGAAAATCATTACATTGTTTGAGAGCATTTGTATTAATCAGGTTTCTCCAGGGAAACAAGACAAACAGTATGTGTGTGGGGTTGGTGTGCAAGAGACAGAGAGGGAGAAAGAGAGAGAGAGAGAGATATTAAGGTATTTGGTCACATGATCATGAGAGCGTGGGAGCTGACTAGCCGAGAATCTCTCTCTTACAATTTTGAGTCCTAAGCAATATAGAGACAGAAATTCCCTTTGGGGAATGCTTCTATCTTCCCTTTCCTCAAAGAAGGAATTCCTGTTTCTATATTGCTTTTAACTACTGATTGGAAGAAGTATATTCACATTAAGGAACCCTATTTGATTTGCTCAAAGTCTAGTCTAAACATTATTAGAAAAATGTGTGTTAAATTTTTTAAGCTTTTTTTACATCCTAGAGATTGATGCATTACCTGAGGTGAGTGTGGTAAAGATTTTCTCCCATTCTGTAGTCTCTTTCTTCACATTTTTTGATTGTTTCTTTTACTGAGAAGAAGCTTTTTAGTATGAATCCATCCCATTAGTTGATTCTTGATTTTACTTCTTGCACTTTAGGGATCTTGTTAAGGAAGTCAAATCCTCAGCTGACATGGTGAAGATTTGGGCTTACTTTTTTCTTCTAGTAGGTGCAGGGTCTCTGTTCTAGGGCCTAAGACTTTGACCACTTACATTTATGACTGCATGACCAATGTGATTCTACAACATGTACAATCACAAAAAAATGATAAATTATGTACCATTTATGTATGATATATCAAAGTGCACAAAATTCATGCTACTGTCATGTATAACTAATTAAAGCAAATAAAAAATACTTAAAATATGTGTATGTGTGTATATACATAGACAAAGATATACTGTGACCAATCTGTTGGGTCTTCTGTTTGTAGCCCAACAACAGACTCAAGAACCTAAACAAATTTGTATATCCTTTTGGTCCGTTTTGCTTTTGTTCCTCTATAGAACTCTGGCTTATCCAACAGCTAATACACCAGTTATCTGCTGTAGCTCTTGTCCTTGTTACTTTATAACAGATAACTGCAAAATCCTAAGACATGCAACAGTGAATTTTTGTTTCTGTGTAGCTGCAGACCAGATTGAGTTGGGCTTGTCTGAGCAGCTTTGTTTGGGGCAGTGGTAGTGGGTTTCTCTTCTCTTCTCTATGGACTCATGGGTCATCTGTCCTTCATCCTTCTTAAGATCAGAAGTGGAGCCAAGAAAGCATAGATAGAACGGAACAAGCATATGCACACAGGCCTTTAAAGATCAAGGCTCAAAACTAATAGTCTCTTATATTGACTCATGCATTGGCAAGGCAATTCATGAAACTAAATCTAAAGAGATGAGAAAAATAAGCATGTTCTGTCAACAAGTTCATATTTTTTTCAATATAGAGGAGGGAGGATGAGGACCTGGGACAAACGGCCTACTCTAGGACCAGGATACAACCTAGCAAAGTAAGAAGAGCACCGAGTTAAAGGTCCAGAGACCTGCATTGCAATGTTAGCTTTATTTAGGGTCGTCGATTACAAAACATGATGATCATCTAAGTAGTTTTGTTCATATGAAGATTTATGAGGTAATAAATGTAATGCTTTCAATAGCTCAATAAGAAGTACCATTCCTGCTAATGAAAAATTTAAGATATAATATTGTGCTGATACACAGCCTGCTGCATATAATAATTTAATAAATCATGGATCCTAAGAAGTAAATTGAGGTAGATATTCCAAATCCACTAAATTGGTAACTTTTAATACAATATAATGATTTTCATGATTTTGGTTCTTCTTAAAAGGTGTGACTGCATTGCATGGGTACTTTAATATTGTAATTTCTATAAGTTCATTTCACTCACACTGAAGACTCTCTGAAATTATGCACAGGCTGTCTGTGCATAGTGAATAATTTTTTCTGATTCACTATTTAGGTTTGCTTCTGGCAAAGGTATGATCAAATTCGGATATGATGAGGATGCTTTCCTTGACCAAATTTCAGCCATGATCTTCTGAGTCTGCTTCTCTTCTGATCAGGCCTGCTGGGCAGCAGAGCCCATTCAATAAGAATCCTGCTAAGTAATTTTAGAGAGGTTCTGATCACATGGAGTTGCCTCCAGCAAGAATTCCTGTTAGATCTGGTAAGCAAGAAATCTTCTCGGTGCTTAGTGTTCCCTCTTAGTAAATTGTTATCCATCAATCTCCAAACTGTTCATTGGCTATAAATCTCCACCTCTTCTTGCTGTATTTTAAAAGGAGTCCACTTTTTTACTTAGGTTTCCCCCCCCCCCATTGTGATAATTCCATAATAAAAATCTATTTTAAACACCTTAACTAATATCCAGCTTGATTTTCTTTTGTAGATGCTACTGAATGTAATAGCATCAGGGATAAAACAGAAAATGATCCATCTCATGGAGCTTACCCATGCAGGCACAGAAAGAAGTCCGGAACCATAGACCAGGCCCACTCATGCATGCAATGTTCCAAGAGTCTATAATGTTAAGATACTTCCAGGTTCCTAGTTGCTGTTACTGGTTTAATTGCTGTTTCCAAGCTGGGATTGACTTTAAATTCTAGTCACGGGGACAACAGGAGTTCTTGTGTATTTCTTTGTGGTTGGCAAAGGGAGGAATTTGCAGGCACAGTTTCTCACTCCGCAGCCAGTCTTTATGAAAGGAAAGCGAAGAGACAGGAATAAGTGGAACCAGAAAGAAGAGAAGATCATTTCCCCTATGACCTGTGTAGAGGATAAACCCACCAGTAGGGGGTGGCTGCCTTGAGGTTTAGAAAAGAGGCAGGAGTTTTCTTGAGGAAGTACTAGTACTGCATGTGTATATCCACACCCTAATTTGACTGAATGTTTTAGCCAGTGAATCACTTCCATATATAGAACACTTCTATGATTCTTCCAACCTTAATGCAGAGGAATTATCTCCACCATTCTATAAGTGAAATTCCTTGAGTCTTGTGAGACTTAGAGGTCTGTTGTAGATATTACTCTGGGAAAATTGCTAAACAACACTGAGTAGTTCCAGGGTTGCAGCCTTGCAGCCTCTTTCCCCAGAAAAGAAATAAGAGGAGATCAGTAGAGCCCAAGATGCACTGTCCAAGAAGTCAGGACAAACTGACTTTTCCCCTCTTTTTAAGAGAGTATCTAAACTTATAAAACAGGCCAGCATGAGAATTATGTTTCTTAATTTCCACCTATAATATATCCTAATTAAGCTAGAGCAGTTGTTTTTATTTTGTGCTGTCTGGGAATTCTGCATGTGCCTCCAGTGTCCCTGAATTGGGGCAAGAGGGGACAATTAACTGGGTTCAAGGACTCCTTTCAAGCCCTAAGCAAAAAAATGCCACAGATCCTCAGTGGGCTTATATCAGAGAACAAGTGCATTTTAAAATCACTGGACTAACTCAGCAATAAAAAGAGATGAACGATTGGTTCACAAAACATCTTAGATGGATCTCAAGGCAGAAACACTGAAAAGTCACTCTTAAAAAATTACATTCCTTTGGATGTAGCTCAGTAGTAGAGCCCCCACTCACCATGTCCAAAGCCCTGGTTTCAATCTTTAGCACATAAAAACAGAGACAAACAACTGCAACAACTGCCCTGTGAATCCATGCAGAGAACATTGTTAAAATCACAAAGTTATAGAAACTTCAGGTCCTAGTTGTCATAAGTTAAAAGAGACATTGGAAGCAATAGAGAAGTAAATATGGCTGCACACAGATAGATAAAAGTGACCTGTGTGGCAACTGTTGAATAGTTACATGCATCTGTGGATGTGATAAAAGTGCACATGTAGATGGCTGTATGTAAAACTAGTGAGATGTGACTAAGGTCTTTGGTTGCCAATTTCTTGATGAAACACATTGACTGAAACTGGCCATGGGTATAGAGATCAGTTCTTCCAACTTCATGTGAATCCACAATTAAATAAAACAAAAGGCCAAAAATTATCACTTGCCCAGAATAAAGGAAGACTTGATATAGACATATCAAGGTATCCAAATCTTTGGATCTTTTGGGGGGAAAAAGTGGTTTTTATTAGTATATTATAATGGAGTTTATTGTGACATATTTGGCTTATTTACCATATTTATATGTGAATGTAACCTAATTTGTTCCATTTCATTCCCCAGTTCTTCTCCTGTCATTCCCTCTTCCCTCTGTGTAATTCCTTTCTTCTACTCTACTTGTCTACCTTTAATTTCCTTATTTTTTAATGGTGCATTATAATTATAAATAAAATCGGGACATTTATAACTAAATTGATTGAATGTTTAGAAGGGGAACTCATCCAGTTTGGCTTAGAAAGGTAATAGGGTTAACATTTAAGATTCACTGTTATGAGCTGGGCATGGTGGTACATGTCTGTATCCTTGCTCCTCAGGAGCCTTAGGCAGGAGCATCACAGGCCACTTAGCAACACCCTGTCTCAAAAGAAAATTTAAACAAAAAAGGACTGGTGATATAGCTAAGATGTAGAATTCTCCTGGGTTAAATTCCTAGTACAAAAAATAAAAAAATTTAAAAAAGTTTCACTATTATCATACAGAGTTGCTTCCTGAATGTTAAGACAGCATTTATTTACTGAGTCCTGTTGCAGCCAGACAGTATGTTCAGTACATGACTTTTGTGGCAATTTCTCATTTAACATCCTGCAAGAAAGTTGCTATTATCATTCTCTCTATATGGTTTTGAAAATTAATTTGTTAATTGAACTATTATATAGTATTTTCACCAAAAGTCAAAATACAAAGGGGTGTGGTTAAGAGTCCTTATATACAAACAGAGATATGAAAAATTGTGGTATATATGTGTATTAAGAATTGTAATGCAAAAAAAGAGTACCTGTATAATGGCAAAAACTGGTATGGACATATTTTATATACAGAGATACGAAAAATTGTGCTCTGTATGTGTAATAAGGATTGTAATGAATTCCACTATTGTCGTGTATTTAAAAATAAATAAATTTAAAAACTTTTAAGCTAAGGTAAAGAAAAAAAAGTCATTTAGGGCTTAGGTTTATGTGATTCCACAACATCTTCTTATTTAACAATTTTGCATTTATTTTTTTAAAAATAATTGTTCACAAATGGGATTAAATAAAATTAGCCTAAATAAAGATTTACAAATGCATGTGTAAGCACTTGTACACATAAACATTTACAAATTGAAAAGTTTTGCAGAGCAGATATTTGGGTGCAAGCTAAACATACAAAACTGCTACTTCAGGAAGCTGATGGGCTTTAGATTTTGGTACCTAATCAGTTTGGGCCTCAGATTCTAGCCAGCTTCCAGGTGTTGCCTAAGCTGTTGGTCTGGGGCCACACTCCAAATACCAAAAATCAAGTATTATGAAGCAAACTTTTTGTTTTTAAGATTTTTAAATCTTAAAGTTGTTTGAAAATTATAAGTTGCTTAGAGATTTTAAAAAACATTTTAAAAATGCTTAAGAAATTCTTTATTTTATAGTTATCTCTCAATTTAATCTGATTTAAAATATCCTTTATTATTTAAAATATTACCAAACTATGTCTTTAATCAATATCTTACCATAGTAAAATTAAGTGCACTCAAATGGCATTTCCTATTCGTTAAGTTCATATTATATAAGAATCACAAGATGGTCATTATGCACATAAATGTGTTGAGTGCCCAGTATAAGATGGCTGCTCTCCCAGGTAATCTGTTTTTTTAAGTAACTCCATTCAGCATTTTGTAGATATAGGAATGGTGGCACAGAAACACTTAACAAGTCCTTTAGTAGGAGAGCCATATTTGGTGTCAGAACCGAACAGTGCTGTGAACACTTTCCTCACTAAGTCATATGACTAACACTAATAATAAATAATACAACTGTAGTAGATAAGTAAAGATTCCATAGGTGGCCTAGACATTTGTGAGTTTAAATATAACATGGCCTATCCGTGCACACATCCCATTTGTGCCAAGAAAAACACAAGGAAACTATCTTCCCAAATCTTGGGTCAACTTTGTGTATAGTCTCTGATTAACAGAAGAAAAGACAGAAGAGAAGTGGGAGGAGGGAAGCAGGCTCAGGAGAGGAAGAGCCTCAAGTCCAAGTGACAGAGCAAAGGGCAGGAGCAGGGTGCTGCCTGCTGTACTCACAGAGCTGCCTCCTGCCTGGTGGGCCCCAGGGCAGCTGCTCCTGGCAGCCAGGCTGCACATGGCCTCCAGGCCCCTGCAAAACAGCAGCACCTTTTTTCACAAGAAGAAAAGGCCAGTGTCTGTGCTACCTTTAGTCAACCACAGGCTCTTTTTGGTTGAGAAAGCAACATTAAAAAAAAAAAAAAGCCACAGTCAGAGATTTTTCCTTACTTTTTTCTAAAGTGAATACTTTTCTCACTTTGAATAAACTTTAAGAAATTATGTGTTTGAAGTGACATATTACTTCATTTGGAAAACAACATCAACAACAATAGACCAACTATCTTTTTTAAGAACTATGTATGGACCACAAAGTTATCTCAGTAGAAAATAATGATGACAATAATGAATAACATGGGTGACATTTTTTATTTGAAATTATCTAGCAGATGTTAAAAGAAACTGACGTACAGGACGTGTCTGACCTGATAATTATATATATGTGTGTGTTTATGTATATATAATATACATATTATATGTAATATATATTCACATATATTTATATATAAATGTATATATGCCTAAATGTATATATGCCACAGAACCCACTGGTCCTGCTTCCCACACTGGCCAGGGAGGTGACAGACTATTAGGAATCAGAGCATGGACTCTGGAACTGTACTGATGGGGAGGAAATAACAATTCTACCACTTACTAACTAGCCTCCAAATTCTTCTTTGTCTCAATTCTTTTTAAAATGGTGATGTGAGAAATTAGTGAAGTTGGTGTATATAAAACTCCTGGAACAGCACTTGACATGGAATGTGTGCTGTACATTCATTTTCCTCATTTCCCAGATCTCCATGCAAAGGTTTCAACATGGTACCTGTTATGCAGACCACCATAAAATCTTCCATTGCACTTTGATGTGAAAATGTGGGTATTTTTAGGCCCTCGGTGGAGACACTGGGTTTATTCAATCAGGGAAGTATGCTACTCCATTGCAGAGCTGTCAGGATTCCCTAAAGAACACAAAAATTTGAACATGCCTAGCTAAGTTTCCCTTTGCCTGGGGAACAGGAAGATGTGCACCAGTTATGATTTTGGAATATTCTTTGCTCAGCACTTTTCAAACAGAAATTTGTTCTATATCTATTGAGCAGGTTATTTTTTTCTTTTTCCAGGAGGGATTCTGCTATGCTTCTAAAGATTTTTTATAGCATAGAATTTTAAAATTCACCTTTGACTTTTTACTCATTTAAACAAACAAAAATCTGAATTATGGCACCTCAATTCACTTTCTCTTTCTTTTACCCAGTGAACATAAATATTTGGTGAGTGAGACAAGAAAAAAAAACAAACACACCGACCACCACAGTACTTGCTCATTTGTTGAGTGCTTGTTTTGCCTGTGCTGTCTTCTGACAGCCCATCTGTCTCTTCTTGGAGCATCTTGGCTACTGCCCTTTGCTGACCCAGCTTTCCAAATACTTAAGTTCAGAATACTATCCAGTAGCCAAATCAGTCCTTGAGTCACATTATGTTTTTAGAAATTGTTACACTTTGCTGCCTGTCCTTGGACAATTACAGGGACTCGTGTTTTTTCTCCGTATCTTATTCGGAGCATTGTAGGTTTCAGGTCACCCAACAATGTACAGTCACTGCTACAGCTAGGAAAATCTAGTACTCTAATCCAGTCATTGATGTTTATCAGCCATGAGTGAAATACAAACCTCACAAATTCTATTTAAAGAGAACAGACTGTTAGGAGTAACAGATCTTTCAGAACCAACTACTATGATTCCTCTGTATGCCGACAGATTATTTTTCAGAGGGGAAAGAAAATCACATGAGTTTCATCTCATGTGGAACAAAACAAGCCAAGTTCTAGGCCAAAGGAAAACAAAACGAGTCCTTAATCTTTGCTTGATGAATATTTCTCTCTCTCTCTCTTTTAATGGACACATGGAATAAATCTATTTCCATGAGTTGTCTTATAGAATTTTCCAAGAAAATGGACTGAATTAGTTATGAGGAGAAAAAAATGGCATTAGCATTTAATAGACAAAATAACTTGTTCTACAGCAATCGAATACTTTCACGTGTCAAACACTGTTGTTTGCGATTTTATGAGTTTGGTTTCTAAGCTTCTGAAAGTACACATTCTAGGACTTTGTAAACAGTCACATTTTCAGAAAGCATAAAGTATTTTTTTTACTTTTTTGCTATATATCCAAACACATAAAATTATTATTTATTTCTGTGGCAAGAACACCTTAATGTTTAACCAAGGGACTCTTAAAAAAGTGTAACAGATGGGGGGGGGAAAGAGCCTGGATTTGTTTTATTAAATTGATTTTACTAAAGCTCCTTTTCCTTGAGTCTTTGGCATGACAGCATTCCTTTAGAATGACTTAGCCCAGCTGTGTGGTGGGTGAAGCAAAGGGCAGCGTTACCTAATAGGAAAATCCATTGTACATACATAAGGTGTCAGCCCTCTTGGAATGCCCAATTCAGGAAAATAAAGCGAATGAAAAGAACTTATCCAAAGGAAGAAAACTTGACGTGCACTTGGGTCACAAAACTGCCTTTAAAAGGCCTAAATGGGCAGCTTCAGGATGTGTTAGAAGAGTTCTCGATGAATCACCACAAGGCCTGGGTTCTAATCATAGCTGAATGACTTGAGCCAACTCATTTGACCTGACTGGACCCCAGATTCCCATCTATAAAATGAAGAGTGGTAATATTTGTCTTTCCTACTTCATAAAGTTATTGTGAGGCCAAAATAGGAAAACAGATGTGAAGCTTCCCCAGAGAAGTATATAAAATAGTGCAGATATTAATACTGATTCTCTTCAGCTCTTTTAAGGGTCAAATATCCATCAGTCTCCATCATATTCTCCTTAAAAGGAAGTGGTTCTTTCTTGGAAGGCTAGAACCTCTCCATTTTAATGACTCACTCTAGGTATGATACATAACACACAACCAATGTCTGAGATAATAGGAAAACCAAATGCCACTTTATATTTTACCAAAATTTGAGGTGGAAATTCACATTTTTTTTCTGCTCTCATTTTCAAGATTGTGCATTGTTTAAAATCTTCCTTTACCTTTTGTTTCTTTTTACCAATTTCTTCAAGCTTTTCTATCTATCCCAATTGTTAACCAGAATTATTTGACACCACAGTACTTGTATGTTTGAATAGCTGTCTTTTTTTTTTTTTTGTCACCACAAAAAAAAGAAAGATCCTCAAATTCGCCCCCATCAATTGGTGTGTAAGTTATGGGTTATAAAGAGAAGCTAACAGTTTTAAAATTGAAAACACCAAGAAATCAAAACAAGACCCTCTAGGATTTGAAACAGGTCTGATTGCCTCAACATCATAGTTTACTTAAAATATTACTGTTGAATATTACTTGGGGTAAATTTGTCTTAGACACCCTGACCTGATATTTGCACCATCTGTCAGGGAGCATTAAATCAACCAACCAGATGGTGATGAAGAGCCTGGTTTGTATCCAAAGACCAGCAAGGGAGAAAGTTATGGAGAATCACATGACTACAGAGGGGTAGAGAAGTGTCATTTCCTACTCTGCAACTTTTCTCTAGGCCACATGATGATGAGAGTTCAACACAACTTTGTGTATACAAACAGCTTTTTTTAAAAAAATTAGAAATACTTTCATGGTCTTTGCATTAAATATGATGTCACCATCCCCTAGAAACATATTGAAAATTTCCAATCACTTCTAAAGTAAACACTCCAGAAAAACTGTCCTGGAAAGTTGCTCATATTTTCAAACAACACAAACACACATACACACACACACACACACACACACACACTTATACACCTTTTATATAATTTTAATGCAAACATTTAATAAAATATATTGGAATATACACTGGGGTTTTTGAATATTGACTATATAAATGGAACACATACCAGTAAGGAAAGAAATTGTTTCTAAGTGAGTAGTTCCTCATCCATTCTATTTAAGTCTTATGAAACATAAAAGCTTTTAGTTTATATTAAAATATTTTATACATATTACATGTTCCATAAAATTCTATAAACTTCTTATTACCCTGTACCACTTATGAAATGTAATACCAGGAAGTTATTTTAACTGCATTTATTACCTCCTTTGTGACTGTTAACTCTTTGTTTTTAACTGGGCATAAGTACAGTGAGAACATGGTTATCTGCAAGGTTATCATTACATGCCACATATAACCTAAGTAGCAAAGATCCAAGTACAAAATAAGTTGTCTATAAATGATTAATGATTTATCCTCCATAAGATTTAATACCATGCACACAGCAAGCTATACATAGTTAGTTGCTAAATCATCAGTTATCAAACTTAAGCTCTGTTTCAAATAAGGTACTTATTAGAAATTTTCTAAAACAAACCCCCTTGCTTCACAAATCTAAACATATGATGGATGGATGGATGGATGGATACATACATACATACATACATACATATATAGATCGACCTGAGAGAAGGATGATAGCTTGGTAGATGGACAAACAGTTAGATGTGTTAGTGTGTGCACATGCACATGCATGAGCAAACTTGTGTGTTTAGTGCTATCTGGCCATGAAAAAAGTTATGCATTAGGCCATGGTACTGAAAAATTAGAAGGAGACCTCTGCTTCCTACAGCTCTGTTGGCATGCAGCCAATCTCTTAGAACACCATTGTTATTGCCTAGATATTGGGTCACCCCCAAACCTCATGTGTGAGACAATGCAAGAAAGCTTAGAGGTAAAATGATTTGGTTCTGAGAGCCTTTAACCAAGTTAATTAATCTTCTAATGGATATTAACTGAGTAGTAACTGAAGATGGGTACCATGTGGATGGAGAAGGTGGGTACCTAGGCATGTGCCTTTGGGGTACATATTTTGAATCTGGTGAGTGGAGACTCTCTTTTCATTTCCTGATCATCTTTCTAGCTTCTCATCTTTTGCTACATGTTCTTCTTAGTTCTTGTAGATTGTTATAATAGGCAATAAGATATAGGAACATAGAAATTTCCAATTTATCCTTCCTATTGTGTATTATTTTTTGAAAATAAAAATAAAATGACTATATAAGTCTATAAAGGCCTTAGATAATGACAATCAGTTTCTTTAGGTACTGATCAACCAGAACCTTTGTGATTGCATGAACAATCTTGAGGAAGGTCTTTTCTTTACTCAATAGATGAGAAGGATGAGTAGTAAGAAAGTCATCTGTGTAAGGTCACAACAAGAATGAGTAAAAAATTATCTCAATTTTCTCTACTTCAAAAATATCCACAATAAAAGCCCATTTATGTACAATAGTTAAAAATTCTCCAAATTAACCTGACCCCAAATTAAATTTTACCTGAATCTCCATGGTTCCCCCTCATACTCTATATTAAAACCCATATCAACAGAGGCCTAGTCTGCATGTAGCTTCCAATACACCCTAACTCAGGTAAGTTGCTAGCTCCCATGACCTTGTGCGTTCAACAAGACCAATTCCAACACTTTCACATGGATACAGCACTATCTTCTTCAGTAAGTATCTAATTTCTTCAGAAAGAACTTCTCATTTCTTTTTATGAACTGTTATAATCCACTTTTCTATTCCTCAAGAAGCTTATATAATTTCATTTACATTGCAATTTTTTGTATACTGTATGTTTAGATTGAGGTTATGAGTTCCCAGAGAACCAGAGTCCTTTTATAGAGTAGATTAGTTTGTTATGATACTTGGAAGATACACAAACTTAGAAGCATAAAACAATTTCCACTGATTATATCTCAGTATCTAAACCCACAGACTAGGGCCAAGACTTCTAAACAACATGGTCATGTTTATCAGAACACCCGCTCTACTCAGTTCCAATTTCTGTTTTAGTTATTTTTGCCTCACTGTGACCAAAAGACTTGACTGGAACAACCTCAGAGTCAACCATGTGGTGCTGGTTCTACAGTATTGCAGGATGGTGGAGGTAGTAGGTCATGGAGGCTTCCACTGGGAAGCTCAGCAAAGTGCAGCAGGGTGAGAGTCCCTGCAGGAAGCCTCCGAGAAGTCACTGTGGGGAGATGTGAAAAGGAAGCCGAAGCCGGAGTTGAAAGCCCTGAGATTAAGAGATGCCAGTAATGTGGGACATCTGCTAAGAAAAGTTACAGGAATCAAGCAGAGACAAGCCAAGAAAGCCATCATGTGGGCTGCGATCAGCAAGGTCATAGGAATGGAGCTTCCTATGTCCTTTGGAGAGAACATCAGAATGCATGTGCCTCAGATGCTGGAGACAGAACACAGGAATTATTTGCCCAGCTGGATCTCAGCCTCACTTTGGTCTCATCCCTTCCATCTACATCTCTATTTATCCCTTTTGTTATGGAAATGTTTACTCTGTGCATTATTTTTTGAATATATGTAACTTGCTTTTGATCTTGGATCTTTAGTGAGTTTCCTTGAGTCTCAGATGAGATTTGGGACTTGGACTTTGGGCATTGCTATAATGTTAAGGCTCTGGGGACTCTTGAACATGGACTAAGTATAATTGTATTGTTAAAGGGGATGAGCATTTGGGAGACCAGGGGTAGAATATTCCTGTTTATAGATGAGGTATCTCCCCAAAGCCAAAAGGTAAGAATGTTCACAGGTGAAATTTTTAGATTCTTAAGAGTTTTAACCTAATCAGTAGACTAATTCACTGATATGGATTAACTGGATGGTAACTCTCAACAGAGAGGATGTGGATGGAGCCAGTAATTCACTGGGGACTTGCCTTTTGGATTTATATTTTGTCCTTGGAGAACAGAGGTCTCTCTCTCTCTGCTTCCTAGTTTCCCAAGCCTGAGCTGTTTTCTTCTACCATTCTCTTCTGCCACAATGTTCTGCCTCACCTTGGACTCAGAGCAACAGAGTCAGCTAACTTCTGAAATTGTAAGCCAAAAGATACTTTCCCTCCCCAACATTTTTCTTGTCAGGTCTTTTGATTATAGCATTGAAAAAGCTAACAAAAACATCAACCTTGCCTGCTACCCAATAAATAAATGGTTTTTAAATTATGAAGTAATTGTAAAAAGTTTATAAGGTGACACTATAGGATTCCATTGCAGGAAGTTAAGATATTTTATATGGAACAAATAAAAACTTTTAGCAGTTGAATTTATCTTTAAATGTAAACAAAAATCCTTAAGAGTTTTGATTGAGTTTATCATTCACATATTATATTTTCAATTAATAGGGAAAGTGATAGCAAAACTGAAAAAAAAAATTTCAATCAAGTCTCATGCTTAAGTAATACTTCTTTGCTTAGTGTCACATATACCAGGGCTTTATCTTCCAAGTAGAAGTCCCCAAAGCAAAAGAGAGAAATAAATGAGAATAATAACTAAAACCAAAAAGCCTTGAAGAATGACTAGAAGTGATAGAAATAATTATTTGACATGTTTTCCTCTTGAATCTTAAAGACAATGAACTATATTATAATTTGAATCTGAGATGTTCCCCAAGGTCCCCATTGCATCAATGTTCAGAGAGCGGGCTGTGGGGAAATAATTGGATTCTGAGGACTCTGATCTAATCAATGGATTATCCATTGACTCAGTCATAACTAAATTGACAACCATGATTTCCATCCCACACAAGTCTCTCCATGCGTCTAATATATTTGCAAATTTATTAATAATAAATTTGTCCTAACAAAAGTCTCCCTACATGTCTAATTAATATAGGGTAGAGATCATCTTACTCAATTATAGTTAACTGATAGTTAAAACTATCAGTTTTATAAACTGATTAAAAAACACTGTTTTATAAACAGATAAAAAATACAAGTTTATGACATAATAATGATGAATGAAATACTTTATAAATGAGATAATTATTTGGTTATATTGTTTATACATGGATAATAATAGTAATCAAGATGAAATTTAGTAAACTTAGGTATGTTAAACATGAAGAACAGTTATCTGTTGTCTGAAATATTGTGTTTAATTAGACCATTTGGATAAAAGTATTTGAAATTATTGGCTTTTTTAACTAAATAAAATGCATGAACCCAAAACAATGCTATTCTCAGTAATTCATATTTTACCATTATTATTATGTCTTTCTTCAATTTTGTAAAAAGTTTATAAGGTGACACTATAGGATTCCATTGCAGGAAGTTAAGATATTTTATATGGAACAAATAAAGGCCACCAAATTTACTTTAAATTTTGCATAGGCAAAAGATGTCTTGTGTTTTATGTGTGAATAATATTCACATTTATAATAAAAGAATGGAAAAATTTAATATCTATTGAAAAAAAGTAGTGTGAAATTCACAAGACTTAAAGGGATAATTTTAGATCTCTTGTAAATATTTACCATATCAATGGAAGTTCACATTGGATTCACTCACTAATTTTCATATCAAATGTATCTTAAATATAATTAACCAGGTATATAATTTTGAATTCTCTTATTCTTCTAAAAATTCTGCATTGAGTCAGCTTTATGTTCTTTATTTAAAATAAGATGTACATGTAACAATGCATTTTACATAAAATAACTAAATAATGTTTTTAATGAAAAGAATATGCTTACATTCTGATTAACCTACAAAATTACACATATTTATTTTGAATATGAAAGAATGGCACACAATGTATTCATTTATCACAAGTATTTTCAAATACAAGTAATATTTTTGAACATCCTTAGGGAAATAAAAGTTTTTGAATAAGATTGAATTTGTAAGGTAAACACATATAGATTTTTAAATACATGTTAAATTTTTATATAATTAATGTTACATTAAACCCATACTTGAAATGATAAATGTGATTGTGGCAATATTAAGAGTCTCAAGATCTAGTTTAATTTCAATGGCTCAAGTGTCTAACATTCCATAAAACACATAGTAAATAATTAATGAAGAGTTAATACTTTGGCTTAACTTTCCCTTTTGCTGTGACAAAATACCTGAGAATATCAACTTAGAGAAGAAAGAATTTATTTTGTCTCATGGTTTCAGAGATTTTAGCCCATGGTTGATTGACTGGCTCCACTGTTTCTGAGGCTGCAGTATGGCAATACATTGTGGTAGAGAAGAGCTTTGGGTATCTAGGAAGCAGGGAGACAGCAAGAGAAAGGGGTGTGCCCTGGAGACAAGACATACCTTTCCAGGTGTGTCCCAGTGTCTTACTTCCTCCAAGTAGGCCTACCTCTTAGAATTTTATCACCTCCCAACAGTCAATTTAGTTATGACTGAATCAATGGATAATCCATTGATTAGATCAGAGTCCTCAGAATCCAATTATTTCCCCACAGCCCGCTCTCTGAACATTGATGCAATGGGGACCTTGGGGAACATCTCAGATTCAAATTATAATATAGTTCATTGTCTTTAAGATTCAAGAGGAAAACATGTCAAATAATTATTTCTATCACTTCTAGTCATTCTTCAAGGCTTTTTGGTTTTAGTTATTGTTCTCATTTATTTCTCTCTTTTGCTTTGGGGACTTCTACTTGGAAGATAAAGCCCTGGTATACGTGACACTAAGCAAAGAAGTATTACTTAAGCATGAGACTTGATTGAAAATCTTTTTTTTAGTTTTGCTATCACTTTCCCTATTAATTGAAAATATAATATGTGAATGATAAACTCAATCAAAACTCTTAAGGATTTTTGTTTACATTTAAAGATAAATTCAACTAACACCTCTGAAATCATGATCCGAAATCAATTTTTCCTACTCTAAGTTAGTATTTGTTAGCTAGGTATCACAGTGACAAAAAACTTCAGAGGTGTTAGTTCATGGTCAGGTAGCTCCAAGACAGAAAAACATCATGGTGGAAGGTTATGGCAGAGGGAAGCTTGTCAGCTCATGGCAACAGGGAAATAGGATAGGAGGAAGAGGTCAAGGACACTACCTAACCCCAAAAGTATGCCCCGATAACTCACTTCTTTCAACCATGCTCCACCTGCTTTAAGTTTCCACTTCCTTCCAATAATAGTCCACTCAGCCTTCAAAGGATTACTACAGTGACGAGGTCAGACTCTCCTGATTAATCACTTCCCAAAAGCCCCACTTCTGAATTTCACAGCATTAGATACCAAAGCCCTCAAAATATGAGTCTTTGAGGGACCCTTCATATCCAAACCATAATAGGCTTCATGATTATCTTAAATTGGATTACCTATAACCTGCCAAAGGAACTAAGTACAGTTTTTTTTGTTGTTGTTTATTTGTTTGTTTTTCCTGTATTCTTGGCATTGGAAATACAGAAACATGCAAGGTGACACAAGGAAGCAAGAAAATTCAAGGCAGTGTCGACTGCTGAGTTGGTTACCATTGTGGGCAAATGGGATGTGATGAACCCTGTGAAGAATTCTGTGGAACATGCTTCAGTCTGCTGCTGCTAAGGATAGGAGGATGGGCTTTTACTTCCAGATATTGGGCCCCACATTAATTGAGTTTGGCTCCTAGAAGCTGTAACTCCCCAGCATTTCTAAGCTATGGCAGAAACAGAGCAGCTCCAGGCTTTACAAATTGTTTTGAAGAATAGTCTTGAAAATCACCATGACACTTTCTGAAGGTAGAATTTAAAAAAAAAAAAAATGCATGTAAAGTGCCAAAACAGCTTCACTGAGACTGGTAGACCCAGAAAATTACATTTATGGGCCATCAGTTTCTGTTAGAAAAGGGTTCTCTTTTCAGATGAGTTGCCTCTATCAACCTCCCTAGTTCCTATACAGTCAGAAGTCATGGTCATAGTGCCCATCACAAACTTTAATCTTTGAGAAAAGCATGTTTTTTAGCATGTTAGAACTGGCACATAAATATTAAATTTTTAAAAAGTTTAAATTAATGTTGACAAGTAAATAAGACATTGTTAGCAAACACCTTATTGATAGTTAAGGGGAGGGGATTTTGAAATAGAAATTAGAAATATAGACTCATTAATTCAAATCACTAAAGAAAAACATGCATCTAGATCATTTATTCATAGAAGAGAGGAGAGTAAAGCACTGCAAACTTCCTTAATTTTGGTTTGTAGAAAATGGTAGTATTATATAAGATCATGTAAAAGGACATGGTAACAAAACTGTAATCTGTGGTAATTATTAAAATAGAATTTTTACATATTATTGACTTAGGAATCCTAGTCCTGAAAAATTAATGTCATGGAAACAATTGAGTATGTGCATGGTAGTGTATTTCAGTATTTACCATAGTACAAAACAGAAACTTGAAATGAGCTATTATTCATCAGGATATAAAATATATCATCTTATGTCATTTTATGACATATTTAATAGGCAACAAAAATGAATTAAAATTATGCAATTTTGTCTTGACACTTCCATTATTTGTTAACTAAGGAAAAACTATAAAGGAGAAGGACACAAACAACGGGTAAATAACATGTGCACACATGCATTTGATAAACCTGCAGATAAAAAGGATTTGTAAGACCTTATTAATTAGAAATATGAAAATGTATGTGAGGGATGTACTAGGACAGAAGTAATTGATATTAAGTTGTAAAACAAAAAATTAAGTTAAAATATGTGGCATATGACATAAATTCATTTAAGTTAAATGCTATGTGTACCAACATTGTATTTTAAAGGAAAAATTAGATATGTTTTGATAGATTTGTGGAAAAAAGCACATAGTCCATAGTAGAAAATATATGAAATTTGATTTTTTTTCTTGGTAAAAACCCCGATGAGCCACCCCTCCCAGACTTTTCCATTATCTTGCATAGTAAACAAAGATAATGTTGTACAAAGCAAAGCACATCTGGCATATGGATACCATTAACCCAGCAACTTACATATGGTGCTATTTTGCCGGGAAACAATGACATTTCTATCTATTTCAATGGTTATTTCACTTGTTATCCAAAAATAAAAATTGCTCTATGAAATAAATACAATTTTTAAAATTAGTTATTTTGAAATCAAATTATTTTTTCAACATTATTTCAAATTTCATTTCCACCATATGCTATTCACCTTCTAAAATAAAAGCACAATTATCAATGGTAGTAACATTCTAAAAACCAATACCATCTCAAACTAATATTTAAATCATGTCTTATTTAGTGTTCTAGGAACACATTACTGAGAATCAGATAAAGGAAAAAAAGAATATAATATTTTTGAAAAAGCCTCTCTGTTAAGCATGCATTAAACATATTGAGAACTGGGGCTGTAGCTTAGTGAGTTCTTAGCTCAGAGTACTTGCCTAGCATGTGCAAGGCCTTATGCTTTTATCAGCTTTTTTTTTTTTTGTCTCTGTGACCACAGACTTGACAAGAAGAATGTAGCGAAGGACAAGTTCATGTAGTAGCCATGGTTTTAGAGGTCTCAATCCATAGACAGCTGACTTCACAGCTCTGGGCCCAAAAGTGAAGTTGTATGTCATGGCAGAATGGTGTGGAGAAGGAATGCAGCACAAGATAAGGAAACAGGAAGCAGAGAGAAAACCCCACACACCAGGGACAAAATATACAACCCAACAACATGCTCACAGTGACCTGTGTCCTCCAGCCACACCATAGTTCTTATAGTTACCACTCAGTTAATTCATATCCATGGATGGATCCACTGATTAGGTTACAGCTCTTATAACGGATCACTTCACCTCTAACAGTCTTTCATTATCTCACAATGAAAAGATATTAACAGTTAAATACAGGTTTTTACATTAAATTTAGGTGGCCACTTCATATATAAACCATTACATCCTGTATTTAATCCCCAGCATTGAAGATATAATGAACATACAAAATATATTCCCTCCCAAATCAACAATGTTGGCTTGAAAACATAAGGAGTTGGGAAGATCATTGCATTATGAATTGGGAAAGTGGAAAGAGCAAAACAGAAAGTTCAATACTACCTGTTTTGTTGTTAGGATTAGTGGCATCTCAAATATTAAAGAAACTCACAATGAAAATGTGAATTTCAGCCTTATCACTTTTTGCTACTCTCCATGGAGTAGCACTGACCTGCCGAAGGGGTAGGAAAAAGATTCCTAGGAACCATTCCTATATTAAAACCCTAAAATACAAATGAATTTACCTTTGCTACGAACTCATTCAAAGTAGCAATCCTTAACTTCAATGATCTCTAGCTCCTCAGTAGATTGCCCATTTGTTTAGAAAGCTTTTTTAGTATAAAATTTCTGCCTTTTCTATCCTTAAATTTATGTATTTAAAGGGTGAATACCACACACAATGTGACTAAGATATAATCAGTTACCCTAGACGTAACTTCCCCAAATGTGAAAGAAACATAAATAATCTGAAAATTATATCAAAAGGAAAAAATTCAGATTTCATGTTCAAAGACCAATAGAATCTGTTTACTGAAGTCTGCTCTACAGTATTCAGTGATTTGAACCAACAACTTCATTTGGAAAATGGTAGAGGAGACATATTGGAGAGAAATGATTTCAAAACCCTCCTTCTAGTGTAGCTCAGATCAAAATCAGATCTCAAAATCTATGTATTTATTTCAACATTCTGCCTTCCATTCACTTGGGAGTAACAGGAGGTTTCCAGTCTCTTCTAAAGCAGGTCTTTTCTATCCTTTTAACCTCCCAATGTTATAAAGTTTTATGGCAATTTTTACTTTCCCTGTCCTCTTCACCCCAAACACATTATTTAAAAAAAAGACTATTTTTTCATGTCTAATGTCAACACCTGTGTATTTATATTAGAAGTTAAAGTAGAAGTAGTTTTAACTTGGGGTACTTCCTGTAACTTGTGGTGGGGTGCCATTCTTGAAGACAAAATAAGACAACTTCTCATTCCAAATCTGTATACCTTGCAGCAATGAATAGTTTATTTCTGTGTACTAAGTCCCAAAGAGAGGTTGGAGAACAGTGGAGCTGCTGTTCATGACATCTGTGGTTTGGAAAATTATAGCATAAGAGAGAGAAATGATCCCAGGTTAAAAACATAAGCCAGTTTAGTCTTTTAAATATTGTCACAATCAAATAGTTCACCTATTAATAACAAATTATATCTAAAGATCAGATTATTTTAGTTTTTTAGTAGATTTTTTTGAAGAAATGTCTTTCAACATAATTCAATATGCTACTAAAAGTGCTTAATTAATGTATATTTTGCCCCAAGGATATTGGTAAAGTCTTGATCAAAACTGGAGATGGATGCATACTTTGTATTGGTGAATATGTGGTTTCAGGGTTCCAAATATATTTTCAAAAATGACAGAAGGGAAATAAAATTAAAATCTGAATTGAAAACAGGTAAATAAAATTATTTCAAATTTGTTTTCTGGTTCATTTCAAGATTAAAACTAAAATGTGACTTTTACTTTACCATATGAGCTTATTTTGGCCTCAGAGACTGGTAAATGCTCTTGAAATCTAAGTCATGTTTTGCTGTGTTACGTTAGCCTTGGCTCACACCAATAGTTTGCATAAGCAGTTGGAAGTTTTCAGGTTTTTTTTTTCCCTTGAATCTGAGGTCACTCTTCATTCCAACTGACTAAATTTAATGTAAAAACCTGTATTTAACTGTTAATATCTAAATACAGAGGACTGTTTGGGTCACCTAACACTAAATATTAACTGTCCAAACAATTTAGCCAGAACATCATAATTTGAAGCTAGAAACAAACTAAAAGAAGCTTTTTACTTAAAATCTTTTAATCAATATCTAGTGATACCCTTTCTTGAGAAAACTTGGATTTTGACAGCTCCTTACTATTCTGTCTCTTATTTATTTATTTATTTCTATGTGTCATATTTAACTGAAAAACAGTACATTAAGTGATACAAAGATATAAGATCCAAATAGACCTAACGATTTAGTTCCTTAATAGGTGCTTTAAAATAATTTTGTTCAACTGAAATCCTAGGTTCAGAAAAGTCAACTCTAGAACCAAAGAAAATTACAAATTATTTTCTGATTATTTCTAGACCTGAAATGACCTGGTGAATCCTCTACTCAACACTGGACCTCTGGAGGGCATGTAGAGCTCCTGTCAATAAGATTGACATATTCTAAATCTACTTTCACGATCTGGAAATTTTATATTTCTATTAGACACAAGTGCTCAGCAGTAGACTTGATGAGCTACCTCCATAGGTCAGAGCTCCACTGAAGAACTTGCCTGAAACAATGACTAAAATTGAGGTTCTCAATGGTCAGAAGTTCCTGAATGATTGTTGCCTTGTATAATTATGGGAGTGGACTGCTGTAGGTCATTATAGTTTATGAAATGTATTGCTTGGTGTACAAGTTATAGAACTCATATAAATATAAATGATATGGTAAAATGAACCATTTTCAATGGATATGTGTCATTTGGTGAGTCAAGCTAAATGATAAATCAATTGAATTTTTTAGTTTTTGTATTTGTTATATATATATATATATATATATATATATATATGGGAGTAGAATGTATTTTGACATATTATATAAGAGAGTATAAATTCCCATTTTTGTGATTGAACATGATATGAAGTTACACTGGTTGCATGTCCATATATGAACATAGGAAAGTTATGTCCCATTCATTGTACTGTCTTATATATCCCTATCTCCCCTTTCCTTCATTCCCCTCTGTCTAATCCAGTGAATTTCTGTCCCCCACCCCATTATTGTGTGTTAGCATCCATATATTACAAAGAACATTCAGCCGTGTGTGTGTGTGTGTGCGTCTGTGTGTGTGCGCAGGCGTGTGTGTGTGTGTGTGTGTGTGTGTATGTGTGTGTGTGTGTGTGATTGGCTTATTTCACTTAGCATAGTAGTCAATTTTTAAAGAAAACAAATCATATGACTTATTAAATCTTGAGCCTGGGGGTTCTTCCTACTTACTGGTATATCTCTATGTCTGCCCACATGCTAAATTTGTTATTTTTAATATGTCTCCTTGTCTTTCTAACTCAATTCCTTATCTTATTGAGTGAGTCTTTGTTATTCAGAAACTATCATTAGCCTATTTGTCATTATTTCTAATCTTATAAAATGACTGGAGTTGTAGGTAATATAGCAGCACAATTCACAATAGCTAAACTGTGGAGCCAACCTAGATGCCCTTCAGTGGATGAATTGATAAAAAAAAATGTGGCATATATACACAATGGAATTTTACTCAGCAATAAAAGAGAATAAAATCATGGCATTTGCAAGTAAATGCATGGCATTGGAGAAGACAATGCTAAGTGAAGTTAGCCAATCCCTCCAAAACACATGCCCATGTTTTATCTAATATAAGGAGGCTGACTCATAGTGGGGTAGGAAGGGGGAGCATGGGAGAAATAGATGAATTCTAGACAGGGAAGAGGGTGGGAGGGAAAGAGAGGGAAAGTTATAGAACTCATATAAATATATAACATATACACCAAGCAATACATTTCATAAACTATAATGAGCTACAGGGGATTAGCAAGGATAGTGGAAAGTGATAGACATCATTATCCATGTATGAAGACAAAATTGAGTGTCAATATACTTTATATACAGAGATATGAAAAATTGTGGTATATATGTGTAATAAGAATTGTAATACATTCTGCTGTCATTTATTTTTTTTTCTTTTCAAATAAAATCAATATAAAAAATAAATACTAAGAATCTACAATATTGTAATAAGGACTTGGATTTTCTTTTTGTGTTCCTTTTCCTTTTTACGTGTACTTTAAAATTGAACAAATGACAAAGAATACTACAGATTGAAACTTGGCTTTATAAAAAATAGAATTTAAAGAAAAGATTTCATAGAGCATTTATTAAAACTAAGTGGGTGAATACAACCTGAATAGTTCTACGTAGAAACTAATAGACAGCTTCTGTATCTTGGAAAAAGATGTCTCCAGTTAAATTGATGTGACATGAATTGTATTTTCAGTTACTTGAATGATGGAGTATCCATCATTTAAAGATTACTCCACATTGGCTCCTCCTTACTAACTTGGCATGGCTCATCTAAATGTCCTTGGCTCAAAACATTTTACAATAAACTTCTAAGCCAATGCAGGCAGAATCTTGGCTTTTATGGGACCTGCCTCTTCCCACTTCAGGATATGTGTGTAATACTAAGCATACACACTGTTTTTTCTTTATTAATAATTTAACATTTTTTTCTGTCAACCAAACTCAGCTTTCTAATACAAGTTTTGTTTCTGGTAAACACCAGTGTATTTAGACAATTTTTAAGCAGAGAATTTGCCTTGTCTTCAAAAGTATAGAAAAAAAAAAGAAAGAGGGGAAGGGAGGGAGAGAGGGAATGAAATTAAATAGCCTTGCTTTTGGTAATTATTTGCCTGCAAATTTTTTTGGGGGGGAGGGGAAACATTGACTCTTCCAGTACGTGTACTACTCAAAGATAATTGCATTTAGAGTATTTCTTCAGATTTTTCCTTAGTCATCATAGCAGTAAAAAGTTAAATGCTAAGTAGCATTTGGCTTTCATTTTTTAAAAGCTCACATTTTATAAATTATTTTGCTACACCTACTTTGTCACTTACATTTTATACCCATCAGAAATTCACAATACTTCCTGGAACTTTTGAGTGTTTATTTCATCTTTATATCAATTTGTTTTACACATTAAGTAAGTAAAATGCAAATTTTGAAATGTACACCACAATTAATAACCATCTACATCATATCAGACTACTTTTTCTGTCTCATTAAATTAGTGTGGACAAATGATACCTGGCTTTATAGAAATGGCATCTGAGTGTCCCAAATATGCAGAATGTTCACAGGGCTGTGTGGCTGGAAACAGCTGAAACTGTCCCAAATTAATCATTCATTAATTAATCATAATCTTACTGATTTTTGTTTACTAATTTTATCAACTATCAAGAGAAGACTTGAAATCCCCATGTATAACTGTGAATTTTCTGTTTTACCTTTCCATCTCTGTAGTTTTGTTATGTGTTTTGATCTACATTATTGTGTGCAGATATTATTCATAATTTTTTTCTCTATGAAATTTTCCCTTTATCATCGTAAAATTATGTCTTTATCCCTAGTGATATCCCTTGTTTTGAAATTATTGCTTTTATTCTAGATTTTTTTTATTAAACTTCTTATAAACAATGTGTAGTTGTTTTGCTTTTTAAATACAATCTTATATCTGTCTTTTAATATGATGCTTGATAATGCCTTTTAATGAAAGTATTTTGTTGATCTATATTTTATGAAATTATTGTTATGGTTGACTTTAGTCATACCATCTTACCCTTTTCCTGCTTTCCTTTTTATTAAATAGGAATTTTACTTTTAGGCCATATTTTATCTCTGCTACTAGCATTTAGCTAAACCTTTTTGTTCTAAGGTTAAGAATTGCCATAAACTTTATAATGTGGATAGCTCTTCCTTTGCTTAGTTATAAAAAGCACGGATATGTCACCACAATTAAGTTAAATAACTCTAGTCCTTCAACAAAACAGAATAATGTACTACAACATGTTCACTGTAATTGATTTCTTGAAGTACCAACTTGCTGTTAGCTCTTCAGTCCATACCAGTACATAAATAGCAGAGATGCTTGATGATCGATGACCAGTCCTGTTCACTTTCTGTAATGTCTGTCCATGGTGAGTTTCTGTTTTTTGTTATTGTTATTATCCACTCCCAGTAAATCATGTGCTTTAGTCAGCTTTTTTGCTGCTGTGACAAAAGAACCCAACCAGCACAATTGTAGAGGAGAAAAATTTATTTGAGGGCAATTCCAGAGGTCTTAGTCCATAGAAGGCTGGCTCCATTCCTGGGGACTTGAGGTAAGGCAGAACATAGTGGCAGAGGAGTGTGGTAGAGGGAAGCAGCTCACAAGTTCATCAGGAAACAGAGAGAGTCTCCACACTCTATGTACAAAATATATACACCAAAGGCATGTCCCAGTTCCCACCCACTCCAGCCACACCCTACCACTTCAATTGCCACTAAGTTAATACCTATAGGGGAATTAATCACTGATTGGGTTAAGACTCTTTTAACCCACTCATTTCTCCTTTGAACCTTCTTGAAATTCCTGTACCTTTGTAATAAAGCTTTTAATATCTGACAAATATTTAGTTGTACGAAAGTTTTATATTTATCCATTGATTATTAAGATAACTGCACATTTCAGCTTGCCTGGCGATGATGATGGTTCCAAGTTGAAGGGCGAAGATAGTACCATCTTAATGCATGTTCAATGTATTTTAGTGTTAGTCCTGGAAAAGTGCCTTTTGTATTTGTTATTTTTAACATTCATCATTCCTGAGTGAAGCTCTACATTTTCAGTAATGTCAGTATTGTCAGTTTCTTTTTGTCTCTCATTTCTTCCAGTGCACGTATGCTACTAATAAATCTGTCTGCGTTTCTTTCTTGAACATGGCCATATATGTCTTCATTTGTGAATTTTTTTTTCATTTTTTAAAAATATTTTGTTTGAAGAATATTTGAAATTGGCTTGCCTTTTTCCTCTGAGCACTGAAGTGTTGCTCCCTTGTGTTCTGCTCTGTGTGCGTATGAGGGGTATTTATCATATTGGTTCTGTTGTCAATAATGCGTTTCCTTTTCAAGCTGTTTTTAAGTTTTCTCTTTATAGGTAGTGTGTCTTCAAATGATCCATCTATTTATTCTGCTTGAAGTTCACTGTACTTCTTATATCTATTGGTTTATATTTTTTTATCAAATTTGAAAAATATCTCAACCTCTACTTCCACAAATACTTTCTGTGCTTCCCCCCCAGTTTCTGGGATTCCAATTAACATACATCATTAGACTGTGTAATACATCCTAAATGGCATCTCCTTTTATTAATCTGTTTCTACTTTTTTTCCTAGTATGGATCAAGATTTCTTTCTTCTCTGCATTTCTGATTATTTCTAAATATACACTGGAATGTTTAATTTTATGCTGTTAAGAACTGGATATTGGGGCTGGGGGTGTGGTTCAGCTATAGAGCACTCACCTAGAACATGCAAGACTCTGGGTTCCACCCTCAGCACCACATAAAGATAAATAAATAAAATAAAGGTATTGTGTCCAATTACAACTAAATTTTTTTTAAGTACTAAAGATTTTTAAGTACTAGAGATTTTTTTTCCATTGAGGTATGTACTTAGGATAAGAGAGAGTTTTTCTGGCTTGTTTGCAAGTTTGCTTATGGTGGGTTCAGGACAGCTTTTTCTTTAGGTCTGATGTGAAACCCTAAAATATACTTCTTCTCAAAACTCAATCTGTTTCCAATTATATTCCAAGTCTCCCACTCTGGTTGGATCTGAGGTATTCCTAGGCTTGTATGATCTCCAAGAATTCGTCATTTGCAATGGTTCTCTTTCCAGTCTCCTGTGATTTCACTTCATGTAGACACAGATCAGTAGTCACCCCGGGACTCCAGGGGACCTCTCTGTAATCTCTAGAGCTGGCTCTGTGATGTCCTCTTTCCCTGTTAGTCTGCTCTGATGATTCTATCCCCCTTGGTCTCCCTAGACTTTGATACATGGCTCTTAAATTCAGCAAATCATGCTGTTTTAGTTTGGAATTCCTCTCACTGTGCTGTATACTGAAGATTGCTTTTCCTGAGTGAGCTGTTATCATCCAGGACATGGCTTCTTTCTGCTTTTCTGCCTTCAGAGACCACAGTCATGCTTAAAACAGTTATTCATATGCTTCTTCTGTATGTCTCAATCTTTATAAAGAGAGGACAATTGTGTCAGAATTCTTCACAAGCAATAATGGAATAGAAGGAAACTTGTATTTTTCTGCCTAGACAGATGTCAATTATGTTATTCCTTTATTGTTCATATCAAGTAAGTAAATCAGTCTTGATGATTATCAATATTTTTGTAATAAAATCATTGTTGATATTATCTATTAATTTATGTGTCTTTTTATTAAAAGTTTTCAATAGCTGACGTTTTCTTTTTGCATTTATGTTTTTATTATTGTGTTATAGTCATACATACCATTGGGGTTCATTTTAATATAATCATATAGCATGGAATATAATTTGTTCTAACTTTAGTCCCAGTTACTGCCACTTTCTCTCTCCTGCTCCCTCTCCCAGTTTACCTTCCTCTACTCTAGTTGTCTTCCTTCTATTTACTTATAGTTTTTTTAAAGTAGTGCTTCATAAATATTCATAAAGTTGGAATTCACTGTAGCATAATTGCACATGTACATAGCATAGTGGAGTCAACTTCGCTCCCCCATTCCTCTCTTTTCCTGTCCCTTCATCCCTTTCCTATGCTCCACTGATCTCCCTTCTATTTTCATGGGATTCCTTTCCTAGGCAGCTTTCTTTATAAATAACTATTGAAGTTCTCCAAAACACCAGCAGACAGAAATGAAGTCTCCACCATCATGCCTTGATATTTACCAACAGCTTCCTGAAGATTGCTATGCTTTTGCTATTTTGATTGCATTTTGTGCAGTTTCTTCTACCTAGTCTTCATTTTCCTAAAGGTCATTGCTGTTAGTGTTGTGGTTTCTGTGCCTTTTTCTTTTATAACTCTTGATTATTCACTTCAAATTTTATCCTGATGCATTTATTTTTTTTTATTTTTTACTTGGGATCAAACCTGGGGTCTTACATGTGCTAGGCAAGCCTACTGCCACTGAACTACATCCTCAGCTCCTTATAATTATCCTTATGATATATATCACTGACTGAATTTGATTAATATTCTTCACTACTCTTTATTGGAGAATAAGCATGCATAGATCCTCTGTTGATTGTTTCTCCATATTTCTTTGGGAACAGATCCCAGTCTTAGCTAAGGGACACCCTGAAAAGAGGTCACCTTGTAAGGCACTGCATTTGCATCTCTTCTCCAGGCTTCTCTTCTGGAATGCAGTTGCACTGATCCTTCGGGTTCTTGAGTCCTCACCATTAGCTTTCTTCCTATGGACATTTACTTTCTAGGGGTAATATTACTCAGGTTTAGGTTCCTGGAGCTGTAGGATCCCTGTATGGTCACCCTCAGGTTAGTACCTTGCCTCTTCACCTCCATGAGATTCCTCTGCTTGAATGCAGAGCATATGAAATAAATAGGGTACATCAGTCTGAATTTTCCCTCAATTTCAGATTATTTCCATTTTATGTTTGGACAACGTTGAGGTACTCTATGGTAACTTTCCTACTTTACTATGGTTACACTATTCCATAAAATCTGAGAGTTTTTAGAAAAAATAATTGAGGTACATCTCCCAGGACAGTTGCAATAACATTTCACAAAATGGTCATTCTGAACTTGGGCTGCATATACATGTGGAACTACCCTGATCCCTTCTTGTTTTATTTATGGCATCACACATATGGAAGGTTTGCTTCATAGTTAATGGCTTGGGTTTACAGTTATTTTCTGAGGATGTCTATTTTCTCTATTGTGCGTATTTTCTTTGTGTTCTCAAAGAGCTTTGAAAGAGGAAATATAAGTGAGATTTTTTTCACTATGTTTCTTATAGTGTCTATAATTTTGGATATTGATTTTTAGATTAAATAATAATTTTCACTGCATATGGCTCATGGTTTAGTCTCCTTCTCCCTATTCTTTGAAAGTGTGACACTTAGTATAATAAATACTCTGAACAATAGTAAATTTAAAAATTGTTTGATGATGTTATTATCACTGTAATTCTATCCTCCAGCCAACCTCCACTTCCTGTCCCAACTGCATGGGAGCAAAATAAATCAGTGACTACGTAATTTTTAAAATAAGTGGCTGGAAAAGTTTTGCTAGAATAAGTAACTAAAGATTTTGAAATCGTTGAGGTTTTCAATTTGCTTCAAAAGAAAAAAAAATTAGTCTTTGCCAAAACAAACATAAATTTTGCTCAGTACTATTTCCCCTAAATTTTAAGTTTACTATATCTTGGTTCTATACATTCCTTCCTTACATGAAGAATATTTTCATGGCTGTCATGCTGAAAACTTTAACATCCGTGTGTGCATGTATGTAAGTGTAATTAATTTTTCATAGAAATCGATTTGTCTTTGATTGGGCTATCATAATAAAGTACAGTGAACTGGTTTATACATAACAGGATTTTTTTTTTCATGATTCTGTAAGCTGGAAATCAGGGATCAAGATGCCAGCATGGTCAGGTTCTAGTGAAGAACCTCTTCTGCTTGTTAACAGTCATCTTCTCTTGTTTCCTCACATGGCATAAAGAGAATAAGAAAGCTCTCTGGGATAAAAAGTCTCTTATGTCCTGTTAAAAGAGAAGGGCCCTCTCCCACTGTTGTGGGCTCCACTCTCATGACCTAACTATCTCCCCAAACCCCACTTCCTAATGCCATCACATTGAAGTTAGGATTTCAACATGTGAATTTCTTGGCAAGGGGGGTGGTTGGGACACAAACACTCAGTTCACTGCAATAATTGAGGAAAAAGAGATAAACATGAAATGAGGAAATTTAACATAAATTGTAAGTAAGCACCATGAGATCATGTGTGTTTCAAATTGGGAAGCATAAAGAAAAGCTGGGCTGGTTTGTACAGGTTGGAAGTGATTTGAGGAGGGTGTTGGAAAGGTTCACATCCTGTGGATTGATGAAGACAGCTGGAACTTTCATGAAAGTCACAAGAAAATGAACAGAACCAAAACACTGGACAGGGGAGGAGGGAAAAGAAAGAAAAATGGAGAGTGGCAGAATAGATATCAATCACCTGTCTTAAAGTATCAGGTGCAAAGTTGGTATTTGTCACAGATAATGCACGCCTCTGGGGACATTTCCAAAGTATTGAGATCACCTACATCTGTGTTACTTAGTTGTTTTTTTTAAAATCCATTTTAAATGCAGATGCTCAGGTTATATTCTGTATTATTAATTCAGTGTCTGAACATGGAACCAACCTGGATATCTACACTAAAAATAAGCCAGGTGACTTTTGCTTAGTAAAGTTTTAAAGTCAATTACCTAAAATATGAAGCACACTCTCTTTCATTACTTTTAGTCAATGACCTGTGTAATATGCATAAAGATTTTAAGTAAATATTTAAAGTTGGAAATGTTAAGACCTCAGTGATTTAAAAGATATTTCCAAAAAGCATCTGTTTTTTAAATGCAATGGAAATATAGTTAAGTCTATGTATTATGAAAAATGAGAATTGTACTCTATAATAACAAGGGTACATTTTTAGTCCATTCTTCTTTAAGAGTGCATTGGCTTTGGTCTTCTTGTTATTAATATTTTTAATAAATTGATCATTGGCCTATAAGTTCTTGTTACTATTATCTTAACAACATAAAGGTGATACGAGGGAGAGGCCTTCTGTAACACCTAGACTTAAGCCAAGAGGGAACAGACAAGTTGAGAAAAAAATAAATACAAAACAAAATATTATATAAGATAGAAGATGACCACACAGTATTGATTTTAAGTGAACAAAGAAAGATTTTGTAGCAAAGCCACGTTTCAGGAAGTCACTGGGCTTAGACCTGAACCTGAATGTTGGATACTATGAGTTACACATAACAGAAAACACCAAAATAATCACTATCCAAGAATTTATGAGAAATAAATCAAATGTGAAATTATCTTTGTCTCATAATCACCTAGTAGTTGTTATTTAGCTCCTTCTAAGGTAATATGAGACTTCATAGAATATTATACTTCAATAGCACTTCATCAAAATTTCATTTGCAGTAAGTCAAATTTTCTCATTTCTTATAAAAGTTCCTCACTGTGCTGAGAAAACAAGAAACTGGCTTTTAGATAATGATTATTTTTATTCTCATTTATTTTTAAAACTCAATCTTTCTTCAGAGAGTGAGTTTCTTATAACAACTTGCTGCATACCTTCAACTTGAGTTCAGTTATACCCACTTTTTTTTAATTAGAAGTCAATAAATCCCATGATATCACTTAATTTTCAAGCTCTTACATTTGAACATACTATTAATTTTCCTTTCAGTTCTGTTTCTCCTTAGTAATTGCATGGAGTTCAAGTGTACTTGAAATTATTTAAAATATTATTCCCTGGAGGACAAATACATTACCTTGGGTCCATATTATATTTAAGGCATGCAGTTACTGTAAGTATTCAGACAACTAACTAATGCATGGATTCAAGACCAGCAAGAGAAGTGCTCCTCTTACTTTCTTCCCTAGTGATGCTGAAACAAATCAATTCTATCACTGTCTTTGACAAAGAAAATAACTGAAATAATTAAAACAAAGTCCAAGGTTTCTCACCCAGTTTTCTCACCATTCTTCAGACTTATTATTTTTATTTGATTAAACAAGATGAATATTAAAATGAAGGGTGTCTGTTGGATGCTCATTAATGTCAGCCTTGGTTCCTTGTTCTCAAATTGCTGTGATTTAGCAGTAAGACTACAGCATTTTGGTATCAAGAAAATAATATCCATTTTTCTGTACTAGAGAGAAGAGAAATCCCTTAGATGATCTCTTTGTTTAATCCTCTATGAAATTCTTACATAGTGAAGTCAATTCCCCCCTGCTGTATGGATCCCCAGTAGTCATGTGGGTCTTGGAGGAGCATCATGGTGCCAAGTAAGGATTTAGGAGCCCAACCACCTGGTTTCCTCAGGCCGTACCATTCATTGCCTGTGAATGGTTAAGCCAATTTCTGAACTCCCAATACTTTCTCCAATTACAGTTCACTAATCATAATAACTAATTACAGTTGCTGGGATAAAATGAAATCCAATTATTATCGTCATTATTACTATTATCAATTATTACAGAAATCCTTCCTCCACAATGGAAAGTTAAGCCACTAATATTTTAACTCTGAAGAAAAAAAATAACATCTAAGGACTATTAATTAGGGTACAAGTATTTATAGGTTATAGGGTTTTGCCCTAGCTCTTTTTGCCCATATTTCCTTTTCTTTTTTTTAAATTCTATTTTTCCCTTTACTCAGGGATTTTGGTGCTGGATGGTGGGTTGTAATAGGCCAATCAAAGTTCATGCCACAGACACTGGATTTTTTTTCTTGGATGTTTGCTGCTTCCTTCCTTTTTAAAATAAATCAAATCCATGGCTGAAGTTGATATGAGGGATTCTGTCCATTGGCAAATGGTGTAGCCACTATTCTCTTATTAAAGCCTGGGAGAAAAGGGTGATGACTAGTGTTCATGGCCAAACTTGGTTCATGCCTGCCCACTGGATTTGTTTGGATATCAGGAAATTATGGACTGTAAGATTTGAATCAGGACAAGGGAATTAAACCCTAAGAGCCATGCGTCAGCAAAGACTGTGTTGTAAAACAATATTGGAAGGAATTCTTTAACCAAGTCAGTGAAGTTAGCTTAGTCATGAAGATTCTGAGTGAGTTTTCTGACCCTGAGAGGGAAATATGGAGCCAACAGTATCATCAGGAGAATGGGAATAGATGCCAATCTTTATTTTAATGATAGGTTTTAGTACTAGCTTTAGTCATCTAATTCAAGCCCTCCATTTCCGGTCTTTAAGCATCCTAGATGCTTGTTTCAGAAAATGGGGCCATTTTCTTCAACATTACCATCAAAAATGTGCCATATATTGTCAGTTTTCCAAATTTAAATGCTTATTTTTTCCTACCAGATGTACACATGGTGGCCATATTCCATCAGTACGCGCCTCCACTCCTAGGGTCGCAGTCCGTCCTCTGTTAATCCACACTGCCAAGTTTTGCTCTTCTGTTATTTATGAAAGTGTCTACTGTCATCTTGGAAGTTAACTACAAAATCAAAGGGCTTCAATTCACAAAATGTATGCTCCTTTCATTCAGTTTTGTACATGAGGGAAAGAACAAGACCACCAGTTGACCCAGTTCCTGGTGTCTCCTCTGTAGCAATGGGGCAGGGAATCCAGATAGCTGTGGATTGGCAGGGGAGCAGGAGGACATATGCTGAGCAGGGTACAGTAGCTCTTCAGCCTGTGTGGTCTTTGCTTGCTTCCTGGAGCAGATGTTGTCCTGTTCCTACAGTACGTTTTTTTTTTTTTTTAAATACACAACCATTAAAAGAATTTTTACCATGAAACTAAAGACATATTAGCTATTATCAGACTTCCTCCTATTAGTAGTGTAGGGCAATTGATTGATTTTAGAGGCATGTGGTATTTATTTATTTTATTGTTTCAGTAAGCTGGCCCTCTTTTAGCAAGATCTCAAGAACATTTTCCTTGTTTCTTAAGCCACTGTGAATTTTCCTTTGTAAGTATCACATACCAACATCTTGCTGGCTGTCTTTGCAGAGAATGGAGAAATTTTGCATGGCTTTATGTCTTGGCTCAGATGCCCAGTGCAGGATTCTCAAATTGATTCCCAACCCAAACAGTGTGGCTTTAATCACATTCTTGTTCTGTATTCTTCATGTCAGAAACTTTATATCTGTACACAAAGTCATGGCCTCCCACACCTTGATTTATGCTGCAGATAGATACAGAAAGAAATCTCCCAGGCCAATCCTTGCTTGATGTAGAACCACCAAGTGATGTGACACTTCATGACAGGACCCTCCTGGGCAGAGACACCATGAGTGATGGGATTAGCTTCCTTGCAAACTCATCCTATGTGATGGCTCCCTGCAAGTCTGGGCAAGAGTGTGAGTGGGTGAATTCACTCAGAACAATTCTTCCTGTGCACCTTCCCTTCCTGACCTGGGCTATAAAGGAATATCAGACCATGTTGGATAGTATTGGTTTTGTTGGTTGGTTGCTTTTAATCATTTTACCTTATACTTTGTGTTTTAGTTTTCCAGGATTGCCGTAAAAATTAAAACACTTATTCTTTCACAGTTGCAAAGACCAGAAGTTTGAAATCAAGGTGTAGGAAGATGATATTCCTTTTAAAGGATCTCCAAAAATTCTAATCCTTCCTTGCCTCTTCAATCTGCTGGTGGCTCTAGGTTTTGTTTGGCTTGGGGAAACCAAACTTCAGTCTCTACCCTTGTCTTCTCATGATCTTCTTTCTTATGCCACTTCATCTTATTTTTTTCTGATTCTTATAAAGATACTCAGTATTGTATTTAGAGCTCATCTCATTTTGCCATGATTCTTACCTAAACACATTTACAAGTTCTTGTAAATTATATTGTAAAATTCCAGGTGAATTTGTCTTTTGGAGGCAAGGATTCAACCCACTGAATCTAGCAACTCAGGTCAGTCAAGGGCAGACCCTTCAAAAAGAAAGATTTCCTTTGCTTTCTGATTTTGAAAATCTTTCTCCTACCTCTTTACTTTCAGCATCTGATCTTTGTTGAGGAAATTAAAAGAGAAAAAATGATAGAAGTTGTCAACTAATAAGTTATTGTCTATAATCTAATGAGAAATGCAGGATTATTATAGGGAAACTGGACTGCGGGGATTGACAACAATTTGATTAACCTAAGATTTAGATTATGACAATAATGTTGCTGTTTTAATACATCTGTCCTTGCTCCAAAGCTCTTTCTGTATCCCTGTCTAAAGTCCTACTGAGATCTCTTACCCATCTTTCCCAACCAAAAAAGATTCTCCACTAAGTAATTAAAAAGGAACTTCAACTTCTTTTCACACACTCTGAAATGTATAGCTCTAACTTCACTTTTCTACAAAGATTCTTCAGAATCTTTATCTTTCTCACAATTTCATCCCTTGCTAATATAGCCTACCTGGTTCAGAAAGTCAATATTATTTTATGACACTTAGATTAGTTCCAAACACCCCTCAGAAGCTGCCAAAAATGGAATGGTATGTGCCTTGGGAAGCAGAGACCTGTCAGCTATCAATCCACACAGCAAAATAAAATTCATAAACTAACATTTTGAGTTGGGTGTTTCACAAGGGCTAAAATTCCTCTGTTGGATTATAGTTGCTTGGAGAGTAATGGTAAGGTATTTGACATTTTGGCATTTCTGAATGTCATTTACACATCTGTAAGAAATTCAGAATTTTAGAAATTTTGTTTACTCATTTGAGGACATTTTATTTATTAATTTCTATAGAAAAGAACTTTGAACATGGTATCAGATTTATATGCACAGTAACCTGTTATACAACTAGCATGACCCATTCATTTAGATATACTTCCTTGCTGTCCTTCACTTAGGCTCCTTGAAAGATGGATCTATTTATAATAATATATGTTCCCTCTACCAAAGATCATGTTGTGTGTCTAAGAATATGGTCCAATTTTTATGATGTTTTAAACTGTCTTGATTTTATATACCCTGTAATGGAGCCAAACAAAGTAGAGACCTAAATAAATATCAGAATAATCTGGTATTGAGGAATGACAGGAGTCCTAGGGGCATACTTGTAGAGGTAGACTATTAGACTATATTCAATCAAGGGTTTTCCAATTAATGTAATTTAAAAGCAACATCTGGCAACATTGGAGCCCATATATGAAATAAATATGGACAAATTTTTCCTCACATAGTTGATGTGATGCCTGGAACTATATGATACACAGAATTACATATTTTTGTATGGGAACACATTAGTAGAACCTCATGTATATCAAAATTAATCCAGATGAAAAATAATGAGTAATTCTATTCACAAACATAAATGTCATCTCCATATTACAACAGAATAAGCAAAACTACAATGCTTTTAGCTGGCAACATTTGAAAGACTATTCCAAATTTTGCAAAGAAATTGAATTTGTTAATATATTGAATGCAATTAATTAAAATCCAAATGTACATACATTATAACTGCATTAAATAGAAATTTAGCCACTGTGTCTTTTATCAGGTTCAGAGTAAGCATTCTGGATCTGGTACAAATGGGCAACCTTTGTTTTGTTTTAAAACAATATATAGACATGAAATCTATACAAAATGTGGTGAGTTATCTAAGGATTAGGGACTGGAGACAAGTTAAGTCATAACAAAAATTTAAAGGATGTCAACTTATTTTTAAGGAAATATTTTAAAATGTATCTCTGACTTGAATGAGAGTTAAATGTTTTCTATATATTAAACTATGAATTTAAGGAGGAAATTAAAAAAGAAAAACTTCATAGCTGAATTACTAACTTATCTGCAATGACTTCAATTATTTTTTGAAAGAAGATAAATGTTTCTTATCTTGTCATCCAAGCCCTGTTTTACTAGGACTCTAAATTATTCTGTTTCCCATTGTAATGTCTAACAAATACTATCACATTCTACACACACACACACACACACACACACACACACACACATTATCTCTCCAAATGTGTTTTATTTTCATTTTTTCTTAATGCTTCTCATCTGTTTATTTATGTGAGTACCCCCCTGCAAGGTTGGAAGGAAATTGAAAGTGAAAAACCATAGGTTTTGCCCACATACAGCTTATGTTCCAGAAACAAAATTGAGAATAAACACCACGACATCATTACTTACTAAATCTGGAGTTGTAACCAGTGACTATCTGCTGTTACTTTGACTGTACTCTCCTTTGTTCCCTTCCATCTTGATGAACTCTCAGCATGTTTCAGTTCTCATCTCAGACAACTCTTTCATCATTAAGCATTCCTGAAATCTCAAAGCTCTTAAAGAGATTTTTTTTTCTCTTCCAGTTATTCATAAAAAAATCCTTGGCATGAAGCATATTATACCAAAGTACCATTTCTTTACTAAATTGTGACTTTTTACCATTTTGCTAACTAATATCTAAAAGAAGGAATTTTCAAAATCTTTGAAATAAGTCTTGTTATATTGAAAACAATCAATATAGGTAAATAAAAACATTGCAAGTTTTTTTTCTAAAAACAATATGTCTAATCACATACTCTCTGACTAAATTGTCTACGATTCAGTAATTCAAAACAAAGTTTGATTTTTTTCACATTTTTATCCTGTTCCATTGATTTCAAACACTTTTTTATTTGCATGTTTCAATATTCAAAGAATTTTAATTTTGTTTATGATCTTGTTTTTCATTTCTCTAAAATTTTTAGTTTTACTACACTCAGGTATGGAAATGATCAATCAAAAGAAGAATAATTATGAAGTTCATACAGGAAGCTTAGCATTCCAGAGAACCCCTGAATTTACTAGAAGAGTCCTAGAGCCAGCCAGTGCAGTGGTACATACCTGTAATTCCAGTGACTTAGAGGCTAATGCAAGAGGATTGCAAGTTCAAAGCTAGCCTCAGAAACTAAGCAAGTCCCTAAGCAATTTAGCAAGACCCTGTTTCAAAATACAAAATAAAAAAGGCTGGGGATGTGACTTAGTGGTTAAGAACCCCTGGGTTCATTCCCTGGTACAAAAAAAAATCCTAAAATGTCCTAGAGAGTCCTTGATATTTAATGTCTGTAAGTCTCATGAAGAAGATGCTTATTAAAACCATATGAAATCCTTAAACTTTTCTTGTTTCTTGTTTTAGATAAAAATTAAACAAAAAGTGGTTTTCTAAGTTTTTCCTAACCCTTCCCTAGAGGCTAGCCATGTCAGAAATCTTAATTCTAGGTTTAAACACAAACATATTTTAAAAACAGATATTTATTGAGATTCCTTGGCCAACCAAGAATAAGACTGATCTGTATAAATACTACCATCCTAATTTCTCTCTCTTCATATAAAGCAATACTCTTCAAAACCAGGCATCTGCCTACAAAGTGGGCATTACTGCTATATTGCTAATGAACCCAGTTAGATCAGAGATTGGCTACTGTAGAATACCAACCTCAACTGTAAATCTGAGGAGAAAATCGGCTCTCTGTGTTTACTCTGAGCAACCAGTATATGCCCTACTGTGGCCTTACTCTCCATGTCGCTGACTCAGTGTTTAAAAGATCATCTTTCCACTTCTATCATCAAAAAGAGAGGCTTCTTCCTCTTTGGACCATCTCCGCTAAGTCAGTATGCTAGACAATTTGAATTTTCCCTTCATAACTTGTTGCAACACACAACTAAACCATTCAGGGTCACTCTGGGTGATCTGGGCTGGCACAAAATAATCACACAGAACAGAGAAATACCTTTTCTTTGGGTTCTGTGATGGCTCCTCTGACCCAACTCCCACAAAAGAGGCAAGGCAGGCAACAAAGAGAGAGAGTGCACGGTTTGAACCTGGGTTTTATTGGGGGAGGCTTTTCTATGGAATATTCTATCCCCAAAAGGCAAAATGGGTAGGATTACAAAGGAACAGGTGAGTGTAACTCAACCCCAGTGAGTAGAGCCTACTCCTAGACCACCGTCTTATTATCTGAGTGAAGATAAAGCCCAAGTTATTTCAGGGTGCGATAATTTTTCAGAACCCAGGTGCATCAGGACTTCAGGGTGTCTGCATCCAGGGCAGCTCCCAATAATTACTCTGATCTTTGCTTGACCTTCTGAGCTTCCTCAACTGTCTGCTTTACCATCTGGCTGCCAGTTTCCCTCAGGTTGCTTCTAGGAATGAATAACAGGAGAAGGAAGAGAATGAGGGGGTACACTAGTATAAGGGTGTCTATGCTGCTTTATGGCCTATGTTATATGTCCTTCCCAGTATACAACAGAAAGTGTTCTCAACTAGTTCTGATAACTAATCACCCTTTTACAATTTTATGCTGAGAAGCAGCAAACCCAAGCACATTTGGTCATTCCTATTTGATTTTACTTAGTTCAGTCATGATTTTGTAATTAGTTCCTTTATTAAATACTCATTAATTACCCAATTTAGGTATACCACTATTTTTTTTTTTACCTGGAGTCAGATAAAGACTGAAAAAATAAAAAAGAGGGAAATGACATTCTGATGCTTACTCCTGCTTAAGTGGGAGCTTACCACAATGCATGGAGTAAATTGCCTTTATTTTTCTCCTTCATTGTTATGGAGACAAAATTTATATACCAAAAAATGAATGCTTAAAAATTACATAATCGAGTGTTAGAAGCTCGTGCTATTATCTCCACTCTAGTCTCAGAACATATGTGTTACCTTGAACAGAAACCCGGTACACACTGGCAGTAGCTCTTCCAAACTCCCTTTAGTCCATGGAAACCACTGATCTACCTACTATAGATTCAGCATGTCTAGATATTTCTTATGATAGGAAAAGCTGATACCTGGTCTGTTTCTGTCTAATTTCACTTGGCAGTGTTTTTGGATCACTCATATGATAACCTGAATCAGTGGTTCTTCCCTTTTTTATTACCAAATAATATTCAATTACATAGATATACCACATTGTATTACACATTTATCGATTAGTGAATATTATAGTTGTTTCACTTTGCTCTACTGGTGATAATGCTACCATGAATATTAATGTAGAAGTATTTGTGTAAAAAAAAAAGGAACACATTGTTGGGAATATAACCAGGAGTGGAATTACTAGGTCATATGGTAACTCTCCGTTTTGTTGTATGAAGAACTTCCAAACTGTTTTTCTAACAGCTTACTTATTTTACAATTCCAGTGGAAATGTATGAGACCCTCAGTTCCTCCCCATTTACTATAACACTTGCTATTGTCTCTTTTGTTATAAGTCATCCTAATACAATTATGCACATAAAACATTTCAGTCAATAATCGACCACATACACTACAGTGATCCCATAAAATTACATTGACTAGAGATGAGGGAGTCAACTTAAATTTGTCTAAGTACATTCTATGATACTTACCTACCAGTACACTTCTCAGATCATACCCCTGCCAAGTTTCAAATGCTTTTATGAAGTTGTGTGTAATTATACTTGTGATTTTCAATTTTTCTTTTGTTGTTTGTGTTTTAGGTGTCATATAAAGAAAGCATTGCCTAATGCAAGGTCATGAAACTTATCCCAATCTACTTTTACCAAGAGTTTCATAACTTTAGTCCTTAAACTTTGGTCTGTGACATATTGATTTTTGTGTATGGGATACAATACTGAACAAATTTTCTTTTTTTTTCACATGTGGGTATCTCGCTAATTGTCTCAGCAGTGTTCAAAAGACTATTGCTTTTCTATTGAATTGTCAGTCAATCTTGTTCAAAATAAGTTTCCTTAAAGGGAATTTATTTTTGGACTTTTCCATTTCATGGCGGTGAATATATTTCTTTACTTTTATATGGATTGATTTCTGGACTTTGATTGTATATCATTAAGCTACAGAACCATCCTATATCAGTCTTGTAGTAAGATTTGAAAAAGTAAATGAGTTTCCCAACTTTATTCTCTTTCAAGATTAAAAGTTTATTCTGTGGACCTTGCAATTCCACATGAATATTATGAAGAGCTTATTCATTTCTGCAAAACAGTAATCAATTTATATTAAATTTATATCAAATATCAATTTATATTAAAACTCTGGTTCTTTGACCATAATGTGTGTTTGTTGCATAATACTGACAGCTGGACTGTGTTTTTTAATCCATTCTTCAAAACTGTTTTAATTTGTCCTTTAATCTATTTACATTTAATGTAATTAAACATAATGTAGAATTTATGTCTGCCATTTGTCTAGTTATTTTCTATGTTTTGTGCAGTTTTTGTTTCCCAGTTTACCTAAAACCATCTTTATCTAGAATAAAGACTTTTTTAGTGTAACTTTTAAACTCCCTTGTTATTTATTTTGTCTTAAAAGTTATTTTCTTAGTGGCTTTGCAGAGAGTTTAAAATTAGCATTTTAATATAAAAATATACTTAGGATTACTAGCAACTTAAATTCAACATTATATAAAATTTTACTCCTACATACCACTGCTCCCTCTTCCTTCCTTAGTGGTGTGTTTTTAAATATATATATATATATATATATATATATATATATATATATATTATATGCCCAGAAAAACATCTCTATGATCATTGCTTTCTTAGTCTTTTGTTGAATTAGATAGAAGGGAAAAAATTACCAGAAATATATTTACATTGTCCTTGTAATTTTCTGTATTTTAACACTGCTTTCCATTTTTTCATTTCTTTATACTGATGCAAATTACTGAGCAGTATAATCTTATATCAGACTGAAGAATTCCTATTTGTATTCTCATAAATCAAATTCAATAGTGGCAGATTTTGTCAATTATTTTGCTAATCTGGCAAAGTTGTAATTTCTTCTTGTTTATGACATATATGTTTGTTAGTTTTGGAATTCTTTGTTGACAGTTATTTTCCTAAAGCACTTTGAAATGTCTTCCAATTTCTTCCTTTTTTATCTGTATTTTTTTAGATGTGTTTGACAGTAGTATATTTTGACATATTATACATATATGGAGTACAACAGATTGAAATTAGTATTTCATTCTTGTAGTTGGACTTTAATATAGTCACACTGGTTGTGTATTCATTTACAAAGGAAAGCTATGTCTGATTCATTCTACTGTTTTTCTTATTTCCATTCCTCCTCCCTTCCCTTCATACCCCTTAGTTTAATCTAATGTACTTCTGCTCTTCCCCTCCCTACCCAACCATGTTATAGGTTAGCATCCACATATCAAAGAGAACATTCAGCATTTGGGGATTGGCTTATTACATTTAGCATGATATTTTTTGTGTCACCCATTTACCAGCAAATTTCATAATTTCATTCTTCTTTATGGTTAAGAAACATTCTGTTGTATATACATACTACATTTTCTTTATCCATTCATCTCTTGAGGGATACCTAGGTTCATCCCATAGCTTGGTTATTGTGAATTTAGTTGCTATACACATTGATGTGGCTGTGTCACACTGTATTTTGCTGAGTTTAAGCTCTTTGGATATAAAGTGAGGAGTGGGAAAATTGTGTCAAGTGGAGGTTCCATTCCAAGTTTTCTAAGGAATCTCCATAATGCTTTTCATAGTGCAGTCCCACCAACAATGTATGAGTAAAACTTTATCTCCACATCCTCACCAACATTTATTGTTGCTTATATTCTTGATAATTGCCATTCTGATGGGAATGAGATAAAAATCATTCAGTGCAGTTTTATTTGCATTTCTCTAATTGTTGGAGATGTTGAACATTTTTGTCATATTTTTTTGACCATTCACATTTCTTCTTTTGTTAAGTGCCTCTTCAGTTCCTTTGCCCATTTATTTATTGAGTTATTTATAATTTTGGTATTAAGTTTTTTCAGTTCTTGGTATACCTTGGAGATTGATGCTCTATCTGCAGTGCAGGTGGTTAAGTATTTTCTCCCATTCTGTAGGATCTCTGTCCAAATTCTTGATTGCTTCCTTTGTTGTGAAAAAGCTCTTTAGTTTAATACCACCCATTTATTTATTCTTGATTTTATTTCTCGCACTTTACTAATTTTTAATTGAGGTAGTCAATTCCTGAGCCAATAAGATGGGAAGTTGGGCCTACTTTTTCTTCTTGTAGGCATATAAAGTCTCTATGGTCTCATGCATAGGTCCTTTACCCACTTTGAGCTTCACTTTGTGCAGGGTGAGAGATAGGGGTCTAATTTTATTTTGTTAAATAAGAATTTTCAGTTTCCCAGCACCATTTTTTGAAGAGGCTATATTTTCTCCAATGTATGTTTATGGCATATTTGTCTAGAATGAAATTTATGTGATGTATTTATGTTGGTATTTCTCTGTGTGTTCTATTCTGATTCATTGGTCTTCATATCTGTTTTGGTGCCAATACCATGCCATTTTTATTATTATAGCTCTGTAGTATAATACATGGTCTGGTATTGTGATGCCTCCTGAATCACTTTTCTCACTAAAGGTTATTTTGGCTATTTGGGACCTATAATTTTTCCAAATGATTTTCTACTTCTATGAAGAATAACATTGGAATTTTAATGGAGATTCTATTAAATTTGTATAGTACCCTTGGTAGTATGACCATTTTGAGAATAATAATTCTGTTTATCCAAGAACATGGACAATCTTTCCATTTTTTAAGTTTTTTTTTAAATTTCTTTCTTTACTGTCTTGTCATTTTCATCATAGAGGTATTTCACTTGTTTTGTTAGATTGATTCTCAAGTATTTTATGTGTTTTCTGTTTCAGGCTATTGTGAATGGGATAGTTTTCCTGATTTGTTGTTCAGCTAACTCATCATTGGTAAATAGGAATGCAAATGATTTATGGAATTTTATATCCTGCAACTTTTCTGAATTCATTTATGAGATCAAGAACCTTTCTGGTGGAGTTTTTTGATTTCTATAAATATATAATCTATTGCTGGCAAATAAGGATAATTTGAGCTATTCTTTTCGTATGTGTATCTCTTTAATTTCTTTCATTTGGCTAATTGTTCTGGCTAGGGTTTCAAGCACTATATTGCATAGGAGTAGTAAAAGAGGGCATCCATGTCATGTTCCATATTTTAGAGGGAATGCTTTCAATTTTTCTTTATTTAGAATGATGTTGGCCTTGGGTATAGCATATATAATTTTTATAATATTGAAGTATATTTCTATTATCCCTATTTTTTTTCTAGTTTTTTGACCATGAATACATGTTGAATTTTGTCAAGTGCTTTTTTTGCATCTGTTGAGATAATCATATGGTTCTTATCTTTAAGACTATTGATGTAATAAATTTTGTTTATTGATTTTTATATGTTGCACCAACTTTGCAACCCTGGACTGAACCCAACTTGATCATGGTGCATTATCTTTTTAATATGTTTTTTATATGTGATTTGTCAGTATTTTAGTAAGAATTTTTGCATCTATTCTTCAGGGATATTAGTCTGAACTTTTCTTTCTTTGATATATCTTTATTTGGTCTTGGTATCAGGGTGATACTAGCTTCATAGAATGAGTTTAGAATGAAGTAAATTGAGGAATATTGGTGTCAGTTCTTCTTTGAAGATCTTGTAGAACTCAGCTGAAAATTGATCTGCTCCTGGGCTTTTTTTTTTAATTGATAGGCTTTAGATGGTATCTTCAATTTCATTGCTTGAAATTGATCTATTTGAAATTTTTATGTCCTCTTGTTTCAATTTGGATAGGTCACATGTCTCTAGAAATGTTTCAATGTCTTCATGAATTTCTATTTTATTAGAATGTAGATTTCCAAAGTGGTTTCTGACTATCTTCTGTATTTCAGTAGTGTCTGTACAGATATTTCCTTTTTCATTATGAATTTTGGTGATTTGTGTCTTCCCTCTCTTTTCTTTGTTAACTTGGCTAAGAGTTTATCAATTTTATTTATTTTTTTTCAAAAAATTGACTTTCTGTTTTATCAATTATTTTGAATTATTTTTTGTTGCTGTTGTTTCAATTTTATTGGTTTTTGCTCTGTTTTTGCTTAGTTCCTTCTTTCTACTGCTTTTGCTATTCATTAATTATCCTTTCTATTGATATATGAGATGTAATGTTAAGTAATTATTTCATCACTTTCTATTCTTTTAAAGAATGTGCTCAGTACAATGAACTTTCCTGTTAGAATTGCTTTCATATTATTTCAGATAATTTGATAAGTTTTCTCATTATTTTCATTTACCTTTAGGTATTTTATCCCTGATTTATTCTATCCATTGGTCATTCAATAACATACTTTTAGTCTCCAGGTGTTAGAGTAGCTTCTATTTTTTTTTAATTTTATCATTGATTTCTAATTTCATTCTATTATGATCTAATAGAATACGGGGTATTATCTCTATTTTTTTCTATTTGCTGAAAGTTACTTGTAGCCTAAAATATGGTGTATTTTGGAGAAGGATCTATGTGCTGCAGAGAAGAAAGTTTATGTACTCATTGCTGTATGAAATATTATACATATATATATATAATATACATAAATTATTAATTGTATTTTTTAGTTCTATACCTTTTTTACTTTAGTTTTTCTTTGAAGGATATAACCAGTTATGAGAGAGGCAAGTGAAAGTTTCCCAATATTATTTTGTTGCAATATATTTGATTCTTGAATTTGAGAAGGGTTTGTTTGATTCCTGTAGATGCTCCATTGTTTGGGTCATAAACATTTATGGTTTTAAATATTGCTGATCTATAATTCCATTAAGAAGCATGAAATGTCCTTCTTGGTCCCTTCTGATTAACTTTGGCTTGAAGTTCACTTTATCTGAGGATAGAAAACCCTACTTGTGTATGAGGTCTATGTCAATGATTTGTATTTTTTTCGCTTTTGGTTTTTTTTCCCCATTCTTTTACCTTTAGTCTGTGGATTTACTTGTTTATGAGGTGAGTCTCTTGGAGACGCCATATTATTGGCTCTTTTTTTCTAATCCCTTATGATAGTCCACGACTTTTATTTGAAGAGTTTAGGCCATTTACATTCAGTGTTATTAATTAGATATAAATTGTATCCCCTGCCATTTGATTTATTTCTGGTTTTTAATCTGAAGTAGATTCTCCTTTGATTGACTATTCTTCCAGTGTAGGTTCTCCCTTTGCTGGTTTTCACTTTTATTTTTCACTTCTTCTTCATGAAATAATTTATTGACTATGGTTTGTAGTGCAGGATTTCTAGTTGTGAATGCTTTTAGCTTTTTTTTTTTATCATGGAGGTATTTTATTTTATCATCAATTTTGAAGCTTAATTTTTCTAGATATAGTATTTGAGGATGTCTTCCATTTTCTTTCAGAGCTTGGCATATATTATTCCAAGACTCCTAGCTATGAGGGTCTGAGTTGAGAAATCAGCAGAGATATGGATAAGTTTCCCTCTAAGTGTGATGTGTTACTTTTCTCTGGCAGCCTTCAAAATTCTATCCTTATACTGTATGTTAGGAATTTTTATAATAATGTGACTTGGTGTGGGTCTGTTGTAATTGTCTATATTTGGGGTACTGTGAGCCTCCTGTATCTGGCTTCCCATTTCATTATTAAGGTTTAGAAAATTTTCTGATATTATTTCACTGAAAATATTTTGTATTCCTTTGTTTTGCATCTCTGAGCCTTCATATATCTGGATGAATCTTAACTTTGGTCTTTTCATGTTATCCTGTATTTCTTGGAAGTTCTGTTCATGGTCTCAATACATTTTTTCCATGGTCAACATTATTTTCAAGATTACATATTTTATTTTTATTTCCTGAAACCCTGTCTTCCAGGCAGTCTAGTGTTCTAGTAATACTTTCCAATGAATTTTTAATTTGGTTTATTGAGTCCTTCATTTTGAGGATTTCTGAGTAATTCTTCTTTAGGATCTCTATCTTCTGATTGAAATAATCTTTCCTTTCTTGTATTTTCTCTCTGATTTTATTTTTAACTTTATTTTTGACCTCATAGATCAACCATCAACTTTCTGAATTCCATCTCTGACATTTCCTCCACTGTCACAGTGGTGTTAATGTATCGTTGAGACACTCTGTGCTGTTTTGGATGATTTATTCCCTTGCTTTTTCATATTGTTTGTGTGTCTACCCATCTTTCCAGTCATCCCATTTTCTCCTGACTTGCATAGTATCTAATGAGAAGTGCTGAAAATTTTTATTCAGTCTTGTTTTATATATGGGAATATTCTTCTCTCATTGCTTTCAATATTTTTTTCTTTGTTGTTGGTTTTTCATTGTTTAATTGTGATTTGTTTAAGTAGGGATTGCTTTGACTTTATCTCACTTGGAGTCTGGGAACTTCTTGGATGTGCACATTAATGTTTTATATCTAGTTTTGAAAACCTTACATTTTTGTCTCTTTCTTCCCCTTTCTCTCCTCTTTTGGAACTCCCATTAAACATCATTAATGGTATCTACATGTATCTGTTTACTTTTTTTATTCCTTTTTTTTCTCTTTCTTAGATTGATTAATCTCATTAACTTATGTTCAGATTGACTAACTCTTCAGCCTGCTCAAATCAGTTGTTAAGCTCCTTTAGAGAATTATTAACTCAATTATTGTACTTCTAATTCTATAATTTATATATACATATATTTTTGATCTCAGAGATTATAAATTTGTACTCATATTATATCATGTAAATATCCTCATCTCTCTTATTTTATTCCATTGTCATGTCAACTCAAGAGAAATTGAAAACTACATACATCTCTAAAATCACTTTTAGCTTCTCTATGCCAATATATCTTATTATTTTTTTAAATTCTTTTTTATTTATATGTAACAACTGAATGCATTACAATTCTTTTTACATACGTAGAACACAATTTTTCATATATCTGCTTGTATACATAGTATATTTACACCAATTTGTGTCTTCCTACATGTACTTTGGATAATAATGATCATCACATTCAACCATCATTAATTACCCCATGCCCCCTCCTTTCCCCTCCTATCTCTCTGACCTATCTAGAGTTCATCTATATCATCAAAAAATTGTGGTCCTAAGTATTTCTTTGACAATTTTGTACCTAATCATCTTTTCAGTAATTATTCTTTCAGCCAGTTTTGAGTCATTGTGACGAAATACTTGACAAAAACAACATAGAGGAGTAAATTTTATTTTGGCTCATAGTTTTAGAGATCTCAGTTCACGAATGACTAAGTCCATAGGTCTGGGCCCAAGATGAGGTAGAATATCATGGAAGTAAAAAATGATGAAGGAAGGCAACTCAGGACATGGCAACAGAGAAGCTGAAAGATCTCTACAAAGACACACGCCCAGGGACCTACCCCCTCCAGCTGTACCCTACCTACCTCTTAGTTACTAACTTCCAGTTAATCCATATCAGTGAATTGATCCACTGATTAGGTGAAGGTTCTCAATGATTTCACTTCTCAAAATTCTTGCATTGTTTCTCACAAAATGAATTGTTGGAGTATACCTCATATCTAAACCATGCACCTACTAATCATCTAGCACAAACCTAGAATTTGGTTTTCACTGAACTGTTTTGTTATCATTACCCTTCACTCTCAACAAAGAAGAATAAAGACTAAAAGAATCAAAAATAGGATAGTGTCAGGTACATTTATTTAAAAAGATAAAGGCAAAAACACTGACAATCAATGAAATGCATAAATGGAGAGTTGTATGTTGATAACAGTATTTCAATATATTCAAACTTAGGGCAAAACTAAATTTATCTCCTGAACAATCCTTAAATTTAAACCAATTGAAATATAGCTAAATGCTACCCTCAATTTTAGATTTTTTTCACTCATCAAAATAAAAGAAATATTTTAATCATAGTTCTTCTCTGAAAGAAATAAGAATGAGATTTATTTTGTATAAGGGAAATCACAAGGAAGAACCCAGACAGAAGAATTTCAGGAAAATGGGTGCCTGGTAAGAGATGGGATGTGGTATGGTTTGGGGGAAGAACACTGACAGAGGAGCTATTCAGGAAGAAAAGAAAGCAAAGAATGTGATTTCAGATGTAGGCATGCTTTGAATTCAGTTATGGGAGCCTCAGGAAATTCTGTTTTGATTGCTTTAATTTTCTCAGTGAAACGTAAAACAAGGATATCAGATGAGCAAGGAAGGGAAGAAAACATTGGACGTTTAAAAAGAAAAGGGTGAATGTAAAAGTTGGAGGTTCACATCTCTCAAAAACAAACAAACATATTTTAAGAATGGAGCATGGAATGAAAAGGGTTTTGCTTTTCTTGGTGCTGCAATTGTATGCCCTATTGGCTACTGCTAAGAGCCCTGTCTCCAACTTGAAAAAGGGTGACTGAAAATAAAACCAACACAAAAAAGACAATCAGAGCTATGGAGTGACAGATGTAAAATTTTCACATTTCTATTCCAGAACTTGGAAAAAAGCATACCATGAGCTTTTACATTACATGAGTGAATAAATTCCTGCATTGATTAAACTTGTTTGAGGGGTGTGTGTGTGTGTGTGTGTGTGTGTGTGTGTGTGTGTGTTTGTGTGTGTGTGTGTGTGTGTGTGTGTGAGAGAGAGAGAGAGAGAGAGAGAGAGAGAGAGAGAGAGAGATAAAATTGCAAAGAAGGGTATTTAATATATTAGACCTTTTAATGATGTAGTAGATTTCAAAGAATGTATTTTTACAACTGAACAGAAAATGTATATAAAAAAGATAATCTAGCAAATTGTTTATAAGGATGAATACTGGAATCAGAAACCTAAGCTTGAATTCTGATTGTTGCACACATTGATATTTATTATCTTAGGGTTTACTTGATCTTTCTGAGTTTCAGAACCTCACGGGTAAATCAGGTATCATAATAAGATCTACTGCGTATTAAGTACCAAGCAGTTTGAAAATACTGATAGATATTGTCTTAATAAAAGCTCTCCAGTTCTGCAATAAAGTAAGTATTATTATCTTACTTTTATACAAGAGCAGAGGGGGATTTAACAAGTTTAATAATCTGACCAACATTCCACAACTGGGAAGGTGGTATTGAGCCCATGTTTCAAACCTAGAATGACTGTAATTTTCAGTTCATCTAGGATTCGTCTAGTTCTTTACTGTTATACCTGCATCAGATCTGATTAACTTATTTTTTCACTTCCAAAAAAAGTCTAAGTTTAGTTAAAAAATTATATAGTTATTGTATGTCAGTTTTTCCAAGAAGCAGATTTTGATGTTGGAGATTAACTTTCAGTAAATTAGTTAGAGAATGCTCTGCAGATCTCTACCCTAAAGGGAAGAACAACAAGCAAGATTGGCTAGAGGGAAGAGCCAACCCCACAGGAACAGCTAGAGCAGGAATGGCGGTCTGGAATTGTTCCATTTGGAACTAGGGGTTCCCAGCCACTACATTACTATATCATCCCACCCAGTGCCTTAGCCAGGCCCTAAGAAGGGGAGTGACCTTGAGCAGCAAAGTGTTCTTCGGCTGAGGACAATTTCAGGAGAGATCCGACAGCTGGGAGCTTTATGCTGGCAGGACACCCAGTGCTGGGGGAAGAAGCTCTTCAGAAGTGGGACTCTACAGTCTGTCATAGCATCTGCCACATTGTCACAAGGCACTGCCTCTGGACAGTGGCTTTTCCATAGTTCCGTTTAAAATTAATCAAAATGTGAATAGCCTATCTTTTAAAGTGCCAGGTATATATTAATATATACTTTTATTATATATTGATACCCATATATAATTGAATATATATATGGGTTTACATATGTATTCCTGTCCATACATATTGAATAATATTAAAAATTAATAATAAATATCATATTATATGTTTAAAGTTATAATGTATTATTTGTGATATATCATAGCAGTATAAATACTGCTTTGAAGTTATCACCTCAAAGAGTCTAGAATAACTGAAAAATAAGATTTAAAATGTTTTGGGGGATTTATTTAACTTGAATAATTGCCAAGAATTTCTCAGCACAGTCTGCTGTCACATAAATTGTACAATAATCTGAGAATGAAGAGGTCCACATAGGTAGTAAGAACATAGTTATGTGTAAGGTAAGAATATAATTATGTGTGGATGGATGAAGCTATTGGTGGGTAGAGGAGATGTATGGTTATTATCATGCTATTGAAATCCACTGATTCTCATACTCACGTTTAAACATCATCAATATCTCTATAGAAACAAAGAGAATGAAACTTTTTTTTTCACATAATTACTGCCTTATTTAAATGCAAAACCCCAAATTGGAGTACTCAGGAAAAGTTAATGTAGGAACTCCATCAAGAAACTTCACATTGGCCATATTTATATTCTCACCATATTATTTGTTAACTTTACTCCTAAAATTATCTAGGCATAACCAGAACCTCAGATTAAATATAGTAGTAGTAGTAGTAGTAGTAGTAGTAGTAGTAGTAGTAGAAGATGAATTCTCTGTTTAGCTAATCTGGTATAACTTCAGATAAGGAAAGCCCATCTTTCCAGAGCTTTTGAAATATGTGCACAACATAGCTAGCATAATTATTACTTTTATACATCAGTTTGAATGGGCTAAGAATGCCAGATAGTTGGTAAGACATTATTTATAGTGTGTTTTTAAAAGTATCCATGGAAGAGATTAGCAATGGAACCAGACGACTGATTAAAGGTCATCATCAGTAATGAGAGTGGGCATCATCCAATGCATTGAGGGCACAGTTAGGAAGAGAGGAAGCAGATGCATGCATTACTCTCTCTCCTTTAGCCCTGACATCATCTGTCCTCTCTTCAGACTTCAGTTCTCTTAGTTCTTCAGTCTTCATACTCAGACTTGAATTATACTATTGGTTCCCTTAGGGTTTAGACTAAAACTGCCCTACAAGCAGTTCTGGGTCACCAGCTTAAAGATAGCAGATCATGAGTCTTCTCAGCTTCCATAATTGCATCTGCCGATTCCTGAAAACCTATTGATTTTGCTTTCCCAGGGAACTCTGACTAATGCAGCTCAATATTTGTAATTTCTAAGCAAACAGAAATGTTATAGATTTTCCTCTAGTCAAAAACATCAAATAATGAATTGCTAAAAGAGAAAAAATTAAATTAATTTTTAGCTCTCCATTGCTTTAAGTCCAACTGGCTGCTTCTATTGTCTCCTGCAAGTATATGCTGACCAAGACTACAGCTATTGTTGTTTTATAGACTGTTGGTAAATTTTACAAGTTTAAAAGACTGACTTGAAGAAAGTTTCACAGAAATTTAGAAAGTATTTTAATATTCATTATTTTAACTCTTGTATTAGTATCCTCTAAATTTTAACCACTGATTACACCATTTTCAGTTTGGTGCTTTTAATACTATGTATGTTTTGGAGTGGGAATGTAAGTTTTTGAAAGTAAAATAAAAAGAATTTTGATATTCTTCCTTGGAATAGAGATTATGAGAGATGTATAGTATAAGAAAATTCAAAATAAATTTTCATGTTAACTCTCATTAAAGGGGAAAGGATATGGTGCTTCCAAAACTATCTTAAAAATAAAAATAAAGTGGATTTTCCTTTCCACATACCTGGTCATAGTTTCAATCCCTAGGAGACATGCTCACATGCCATTAAATCTGTGACCCCTTGACCCTGGTTCATATAAAGACAGTGAGAACTTGGTCACAGGTATTAAAGAAATCTTGACATATACACATTCTTTCTTTTATAGAAAGAAATAAAAAGGTTTACTTCCACTCTTGGGAGAGCCTCTTAAAATCGAATACAAGGTTCTCTAAGGAAAAGGGAAGTTTATTTTCACACTCTAAGCAAAGTATATATTTCTGTCTGTAATATTTTCATGTAAATGCACAATATACATAGATTTGTAATGTTATAAAGAATAATAAAAAGGTAAAGTAAAATAAACCTCTTAAAATTATAAACTGTAAAAAGTTCTTCCTATAAAAGGAAGAAGAAAAATCTTACTTGACTAGATGCCAAAAATTTAATAATTAAATTATTAGGCAGAGGTGTCATTTTATGTTATAAAGAGTAAAATTTAGTCAGTGGTTTAGTCATTTATTTCTCTGCTGTGACTAAAAGGAACTGACTAAAAAAAAAAAACTGTAAAGGAGGAAAGGTTTATTTAGGGGTTCATGGTCTCAGAGGTCTTAGTCCATAGAAGGTTGGTTCCGTTACTCAGGGCTTGAGGTGAGGCAGAACATCATGGCAGAAGAGTAGGGCAGAGAGGAGCAGCTCATACGATGATCAGAGAGCAGAGAGAGAAACTCCACCCTCCAGATACAAAATATATACCCATAGCTGTTTCCCCAATGAACCACTAACTCCTGCTACACCTCACCTGACTCCAGTTACCACTCAGTTAACCCCATCAGGGATCAATTCACTGATTAAGTTAACGCTATAGTTCAATCATTTATCCTGCAAACCCTCTTTTATTTTCTCACACGTGAGCTTTTGGTGGATACTACATTTAAACCACAACATTGCACCCCTGGTCCCCAAACTCACATCATCTGACAATGCAAAATACATTCAGTCCATTCCTAAGAATCCCCTTAGTCTCAACAGTTCTGAGATTGCTCTGTAGGATGATCAAATATTGAGGAGGGGGTTACTGGCTAAACTGACTCAGCAGGGTGGTTTTGTTAAAGTTGGATTTTATAAAAGGAAGTACATAAGTGATTCTAGGAGAACATTCCAGAAGCCTGATTAAAATTTAATCAAAAAAAAAAAAAGAAATAGTCATTTCCATCTGATGGTTATGTCCAAAGATATGAAAAATTCATAAGAATTAAGAAATTCTGTAACACTATTATGTATAATGACATGGTTAATTTTCATTTTTTGGTGATTTATAGTGATCTCAATCTGTATCAATTTTTTCACAACTTCAGATAAAATTCAATAATATCATAAAATATGTTGGCCTGCCTACATGTTGTTTTTTTAGATGCAGCTTTTAAACTTTGCTTCTTTATTATATGAATACAGCTTGCAGAAAGGGAAAAAGAGAGAAGATAGAGAAGAAGAAGGAAGGACCTAAGGGAGGAAAAAAGTGAAGGAGGTAGGGAGGGAAAGAAAGAGTAAGGAGAAAAAATACATGAATGATGGAGTGAATTATTAAGCAATAAAACTATTGACATACGTTATTTTGAAAGCTTTATTTTTCAATTTTAAAAATAAAGTTATTTCAAACTCAGTACCAAATCATTGACTAATATTGATGCCAAATCTGACTCTATGGTACACATTTGTGCGATCCTGTTTTTTTGCAGACATAGACATGTATATTTAAAATGACATTACAACTAAAGAAACACAACTATGATTTTGTGAGCAGACTTTGTCCTAGCATACCAGAAACCCTTGTGTCATACATTACAAATACTTCGGCTATGTTATACAGAAAAAAATGATTTAAATTAAGACAATGCATTTGCACATAACAAAATGAAAACAAAAATAATTATATGATTTGATCAAGTAGAACAATTTTTTAACCACTTGACATTCTTTTCTTTTTTCAGATTTATATTCTTTCCTAACAGTTAAAAACAAAAGCACCTTTTAGATACAACATTTAATCTAATTTGTATTATTCTGCTATAAACCATCATACTTTTCTCTCTCTGCCACATTAAAATTGAAGTAAGATAAGTAAATTTTAAGCCTCACAAGCAGAAAATAGAATAATTACTCATCTTCTTGAAGTACAATCATACAACAATAAGAACAGAATGACACTGTATTAAAGCATTTAATAATTATCAGCTATTAATGGCTTTTTGGTCATTTTTATGCAAATTTGATTTAGCTATATTTTGCCCAATTTGCATTTTCTTCAAATTTCACTTGTTGCCAAATGAAGAGTAAAATCATTTAGTTATGAAAATTTATACCAGGTAGAGGAAATTACTCTTTGTTAACCTTGACCTTCCAAAGTCACCAGTTATTGGAGATTTAATTTCTGGAACATATCTAAAATGCTTATTTTTCTTCCAAAGAAGAAAACCTTTTGGAATTGACATATGGTACATCAAACTCAACTGGGATTACATTTGCTATTTTTATGATAGTATGTTACATTTGAAATTCCAATAAATGCTTTTTTTTTTTTCCTGCTTCAAGCTGGCTTCCTTAATCATTTCAGGTGATTAGACTTCATAAGAAATAAAGGCATGCCAACATCGATGTAATTTCCCAGAGGCCACTTTTGCCTCAAGGTTGTATTTATTCTTAATACACTCACTAGCTCAGAATCCAGGTGAATACCTGGGAGAAACAGAAAGTGAATTGAAAAAGTAATAAAAATAAAAGAACTAACAAAAGCAGAAAACGATCTAGCATACCATCAAGCCTGTTCCATTAAAATCCTAGTTGTTCTTTCCAGTATGTATGAGTTTTAACATTTTTCAGCAATGTATGAAAGTATCTATTTTCTTAGTACTTTTGTCCTTGGAACTAAGACAAAATTATTTTCTCCAGGAAATACCTGGCTTTAGAAATCCATTTTCACATATATCTAATACATAACAAAAGAAAAAAATATGCTTTCCACTATCATTAAGTTTCAGCCTTATTTCTTCACATCTGGGCATGGATATTAAAATGATGAAGACCCATTTTTTTTCAATCCTTTTCAGTCTTAGGGAAGTCCAAATAAGTTATGTAAAATACTGGGGCAGAATTTTTAATAATTATAAAGATCATTTTATAAGTTTAGAAACCATTTTATAAAAATCACAACCATGGATCTATTTTCTTTTTCTTTAAAAATCAATATGAACAAAATTTTATAATATCCTTGGCTGTGGCCTAATTAGTGCTCTATGCTCTTACAGATCCAAATCCTTTTACTATTAGAGATCAAAAGCATTTCTCTTTTGTGACCAATGTAAATTTGCTTACCTAATGCTAAAGAAGTTTTTGATGACAAAGAAAACGGATATGCTGGTCAAAACCCCAACAGACTCTTCTCTAGACATTATGATTAGCATAGCTTTTTCCGTTTTCTTTTTCCCTCAAGAAGTCCAGTACCTTTTCAGGTGCAAATACCTGAAACTCTGAAATATTCTTACTGTGATGTAGTCTTAGAATACAAATTGCATTTGGCCAAAGGAAAGATTTTTAAATGATATATTTTATTTTTCCTATGGAACTCTTTCCAACACCTTTTATATTTTCTGAAAAGGTTTTAATAGATTAGTTTTGATAATGGTAAATATCTAAGTCATTTTTTAAAAAGCACAGAAAGCTAATATTAAGAACAATTTAATAGTACAAATTGAGTATTTACACATACTCATAAAAGTTTAAATCATGTAATGATTTTCTTTCTGTGTCTGTCTTATTTTACTTTGGATAATGTTTTCCAGGCTCATCCATGTTCAGGCAATAGCAATATCTCATTCTTTTTCATGGCCAAATAATATTAAATTATATTGCATAATCTCACTTATATGCGAAATGTAAGAAAAAGTTCAAATGTACACAAATACAGAACGAAAGAGAGGTTACCAAAGGCAAGGTAATGGGGAGATATAAGTGAAAGGATACAATATAAAGTCACATAGGATGAATCAATCTGGAGATCATATGTACAACATGAGCCTACAAGTGATAAAATTCCACTGTGTGTGGAATTTATGCAGAGTACATTTTGCTACCCTTGGCAAAAATAAGAACAAAGAAATGGGTGACTAGGAGAGATGATGAATATGTTAATTTAGTTGACTATATGCATCTATAGATGATAATGATGGTGGTTAATATGTTGATCCCATGGCATTATGTTGTATACCTTAAACATATTCAATAGAAGTTATTTAAAAGTGATCAGGAAAAATGTTTTACCCACACATCTCAATCTCACCAATATGCCTCTAGATAAAAAGTTCAATGTCTGCTGAAGTATTCTATTCTGCAGAAATAAAACTAGAATCAAGAAAAGGATTAGGAAACATCTAGGAAGTTGCCAGTATGTTAAATGTATTGAAATAATTGAGCATGGAAAAAGGTATTTCCTAGTTTCATTGTTCTAAAAAAGTCATTTTAAAGATAATCTCAATCAGCAATATGCCAGCCCAATCAGCTTCATTTAGAGTCTGCTCATTAGAGAAATATGTAACTGAATAAATGTGTGGCTGAGACATATGCTGTCTAGCCTGGCAATTCATGAGTTTTTATATAACTTGATTGCTGTACTCGACCCTTCGCATCTGCTCAGTTCTACCACATAGAGGCAAACATTTTCACATTTCTGATGTGTCTTTTTGGCTTTATTTATTTATTTTAGTATTCACTTTGTATTTACCTCCATATTTCTAAATAACTGAGGAGAGTGTGAATTCAATAGCTGTCCCTTGTTCAAATCCTCCATATTCCCAAGAAATACTTATTTTCAGAACTAGTACTACTTGCTTATAAAGGCCTCAGGAAAATATTAAAGATGTTCCCTGTCTCTGTGCCTGCCATGACCTCCGCATGTCCTCATGGAACTTCTAAAGAACACAGACTTCTGGTGGGTTTGTCTCACGCAGGGGAACTTGGAGTCATTCAGTTATCTTAAGACAATCGAACCCTCCCTTTGGGGATCTGGCCAGTCCTTCAGGGGATGAAGTGTCCTTGAAAGGATCACTAGGTTGTGCAGGAGGTTAGAACAGAGCTTTCTTTGTTCTAACTTGTGTTTTTAAATAGCTCCCCTGGGAGTAAGACTTTGGACTCTCTCCATGGAGAGGATGCTCTGCCTGGGGTGTCCCAGAACTCTGGGGTGTCTCTGAAAAGCGGCCACAGAACTCCCATCTACCTGACCCCATCTGGTGATGCATTTTCTTTTCCTTCTCTCTTGCCTATCACTTTTGCTTTCCTAATGTAAATGTTACTGCATATAAAGAGAAATAATGGAAATAGGAACACTCCTGTTTTATTCTTGGGTTTGCCAGCAATACAGTTTACCTGATGGTCAAGTGACTTTTGGGTAAAGATGTACTCTGCATCTCAAATGACATTTTAATTTCTTGAATTTTATCCCCAAACTTGGGGTTTAGTTTCATTTTTAAAAAGTGATCACAATATTTTCTCAGGCCACATCCTTTTGGTTACCCGGTATTTAGTATGTAATAACTTTGGGTCCATTGTCAGATCTCTTTCACCTTAAAATGGGCTTCTTTACCTGGGGTTATATAACAGAGTCAGTCCCCTGTCAGTGTATCTGGGAGCATCAGATAACTGTATTATCCTAGGCACTGTGAGCAAGGAAAACAAAATCTACAGTAAGTCTTGCTGAAAACCAACCCCTACTCTTTTTGAGCCAGATCCAAAATAGTCAACTTGGAACTAAGTCACTGTTTGATCTCCTCAAGAGAAGATGGCGTGTTGAAGCCCCAGCACTGGTCTTTGATGATGACAGGAAGGATCTTCTGTACAGTGATAACTAGTACAGCCTTGTTGAGATGGAGTGCATGACTTATGGCCTTCCTAAGAGCCACCAACACCACCTCCATCATGAACTCAGAGGGTTGGCCAGGGAGAGATGCTGGCTGACATTTGTAAGTACATCATCCCACTAACCCAGCTGCTCCTCACTGGGTATCCTCAGGTAGGCACTGATGTGAGACAATATACACTCCATTTCCCTGATCCCATATGTTTATTTCTATGGCCTTCAAATCAAGGAAGTCCATTCAACCAAGGCCAGCCTCTGCTCCATCTTGAGGTGCATCCAACTAGTGTGATTCTCCTTTGCTCTTATTTGCCGAGTCCTATGACACCCCCGCCCCCCAAGGTTCCTTTTCTGTTCCTGTGCCTTTTTTTGCTTCTTCCTTTAATCCTGCCACAGCAATGTAAGTATGTCATTGATTAGATTTTCTTTCTTTGAACATGTAGGGTGAAGGCTATTTCCTGATACATCTGTTGCAAATACAGGAATAATTGAACAAATTTTCAAGGAACAATATTTAGGAAAAGAGTATATAGGACAGGTAACACCAGATCAGAGGCTGAGATGATGCTTTACCTGGATGTCTCAGGAACTGGAAAACTGGTGAGGATGAATGGAGCTACCATGAGAATAGTCAAGTAGGAGAGGAGGCATCAGAAGAAGGGAATGTGGTAATTCACTAATGCTGGCACTTATTTCCACTGAACCCAAACTCCAGCAAAGAACCCAAACTCACTGATCTAAGTTGTCACGTGAGTGGTGGCATTTCTGTTCTAGCAACTAAATCAGAAGACTGCAAACAATGGCCCACTGGCAAGATCTGGCCCACCCTCTGGATTTTTATAATAAAGTGTTGGTGAAGCACAGCCAAGACCATTCATTGGTAAATTGTTATAGAAACAGTATGGCTCCTAAAGTCTAAAATATTTGCAATCTGCCTCTGCAGAAAAAAAAAAAAATTGCCAATCCGTAGTCTAGATTATAGAGGTATAATTTATACAGTTTTGTTGTAGAAGATGATGATGGATAGCAATTATGATAAAATTGTTAGGCCATAAAAATAAAAGGCGGGGGTGGGGACAAAAACAGTGGGTATCTGTGCTCATTTTACAACTCGTTGACTGCTAGACTTCCTTTTTCTTAATGGTTATTTATGAGTGAGTCAATTATAAACGTCACTAGGATATATTCATACAATCCTCTGTCACCAGCAAAGACATAAAGGCAGTAGAGGATTTCACAAATTTACCCTTGACCTCAATCTTTTGTCTTAGGTCTGAGGCCCATTTTAGAAAAGCTCTGAGAATTCTGATCCTATAATGAGAAGGCCTTATTTTCCTCTCTCAGTTACACTATCCACCAGTTGACATCTGTAGAAACTCATTTGCTCTCCACAGTCTTGTAGTCTTGTCAAATACAAATACCTTATTTTTTTTAAGTATTCTAGATTGTTTTAGAGTTTTCTAACCACTTCTCTGGAATGTACACCCTGTAAACATTGGCATCCAATGCTTTGGTCCTTCAAAGACAGTCTCAGTTTCTGCTGTACTGTCTGCCCCATTATTTAGGGTGAATTTCATCTTCTGTTCTTTCCCACTCTGCTTTCTTACAGATAATCAGAAAAGGTTCTCAGATACAATGGGACACAAAGTCTGCTTTGTTAAAAGATATTACTCTGTTCTTATAAAAAAAAAAAGACCCCATAAGAGCCTGGTTTTAAGTCCATTCTTGATGATCCAATTGAGAAACCACATGCAAATAAGCTTTCTGGTTGCTGTCTTGGCTACTAGAGCAAAGATTTTTTTTGTTTTTCATTTTTTTTTCTTTCCTGTTCACAACTTTCCATTTTTACAGGCTTACCCGAGGGTACCATCAATGGAAACCAAAGCTTCTTTGTAAAGACTTTGGAAATCTTAGTGACGTTTATAATTGACTCACTCATAAATAACAATTAAGAAAAAGGAAGTCTAGCAGTCAACTAGTTGTAAAAAGAGCACAGATACCCACTGTTTTTCTCCCCACCCCCGCTTTTTTTTTTGGCCTAACAATTTTATCATGATTGCTACCCATCATCATCTTCTAGAGCAAAACTATATGTTTAGCCAGTTTTAGAAGATGGAGCCTGTTAGTAGTTGAATCCTTTTGAACCCCTGATTTGAGGTCATGTTGATCTCGCGCTGAAGCCCATGTCCATAATGTCATCAACATCTATCCAGATACTAATGTTAAGATTATCCTAAAACAGGCCTCACAGTTAAAGAAACTGGTACTCAGAACAGTACTTATGAGAAGCCAAGACTATTTCCCTTGGAAACTTCAGTTTATGTAATCAGTGCTATAAATCTGAACAATTTCTACATAGGCTGCTTGGTTTTTCTTCTTCAAGATAAAACAAAATATTTGGTTTACAAATATAGCAATCTGATTTCAAGGATATTTCTGAAGTCAAGCATATACAATGAAATTGTAATGCAAAACAATTAGTCCAGTCATCTTCGCTGAAATAAAATATATATATATATATATATATATATATATATATATATTATATATATTTACTTTAATAGTCAAGTAGCAACATGTCTTCACAAACCATATACTAGCTAAAGGAGAATAATACTCTTCACAAATTCTTGTCTCCAGTTGCCTCAGTAACTTGGATGTGATAAGCATGAAGAAATTTAAATTGCTAATTCAAAACTTAAAATACAAAGAAAACCTCTAACTACCAAACCCTCTCATGAGTACTTGTTAGTAGCTTATTTTTCTGCTTAGAAATATGACTGAAGTTTTCTCCCTAAATGGATGATTTCAGTTTCAACAAAATTTAAACTTCAAGCAAGCCAATGTTAATATTATTTGTAGATATCCTTTAACTTTCTATGTGATTCATGAAAGAAGAACCAAGTGATTGTGGAATAGTGAACTACAGTAACTGAAAACTAGTACTGTAAAGAGTCCACATTTTCCTTGTGGTATTTCTAAGAGTTCATAAGGGGAAAAAAATAAAGTGAATATTAATATTTTTTTTCTGCAAATATTTACAAAAACTTTTGAAATTACCTTAAATTAGCTTATGTTCATATATAATCAATACTATAGCAGGTCCATTATTTGCATCTTTTTTTTTCCATTTAATTGAACTTTACAAAGAATCACTATTGTCCTTGTTTTACCAATGAGTAAATAAGGTTGCCAGAATCTAGAGGAGTTGACCAAAGTAGATGTGACATAAATGTGTCAGACTCCAATCTCATGCCCTTTTTTCCAAACTAGGGTATGGAGTATTTTTACCTGAATTTCTAAACTATGGGCACAAATCCTAATTTTAGGTTCTGTTTCCATGTTCTGTTTCCAGGTTCTGTTTCCTAACTAATGCATTTTGGAAGTAAGAACATAATAAGAAACAATATTTCTCATTTTTTAAATACATTCTGATTCCATTTTACAAACCAATTAAGTCGACCAGCATGTTATACACTCATAAATTATGTTTTGGTTCAAGATCTTTTACCTACAATCTACATTATTTAAGAAATTTTTGCAAAATGAAACAGATTTTAACGAGCAAGCTACACAGATATATTCATCTAATACTTAACAATGGATATTACTGTTCTTATAATTTGCACTTCTCAGTCATAAGACATCCTATTGTGGTTATCATAATCGGTATAATGAATTTCTTAAAATAAATGAAAGTCTAATTTGATCCGGTGCCCACGAACAATCCACTCATTCACATCTAAATCACTGACCTGATTTGAAGACGAATCATGCCAAAATGAAGTCATGCTTTTCTGTTAAGACTGTTGCCTCAGTGTAAGCTTCTGAATAGCTTGTTCTTGGGATCTGAAGTGGGGATTTCCAGGGACAAAGACACACAACTTGATCTCACGACTCTGGACACTTAGACTTATTTTAAATAATAGAAACCTAAGATTGAAAGAAAATCTGAGTCATGGACCAATTCAAAGACTGTCACTTGGTGGAAAACATACCAGTCACCTTGGGTTTGAACAGTTTGGGATCACAGCAGGATACTCCACTGGTGGCAGAGTTAAGCATCAGAACCAATTCTCTAGGGGGCAAAGATCATTACATCTAAAGCTTTGACACAGCTCCTCTAGGGCAAATATTCCTTTATTACCATATCTGAGGGAACATATCATGGATCTATGCCTATTTACATTATTTTCTTCATCAAGAACAGCCTTACTGTTTCTAAAGTAAGTAACTGTTACAAGATCATGAAAAAGTTCCCAAGTATTTCTACAAAGAAATTGCCTATATTCGTTGTACTGAAATTTTCTACATTGGAACTTTGTTAAACAACTTTGAAAGAAAAACAGTTTTTAATGTTTAAGACACTGTGTGTATGTGTGTATGTGTGTGTGTGTGTGTTGGCAATGCATATTCAAATTGTAACAGATTTCTTCAAAGATTTAGATGATCTATGTCTTTCATGGTTCCCTACATAGTGAATGAAAATACAAATTGTCTCAAGTCTTTAATTTCAGATTTTACTTTTGACCAAAAAGAAATAGGTATCAGCTGGGCACAATGGCACATAACTGTAATCCCAGTGGCTAGGGGGGCCAAGAAAGGAAGATCATGAGTTCAAAGACAGCTTCAGCAACAGTGAGGTGCTAAGCAACTCAGTGAGACCCTGTCTCTAAATAAAATACAAAATAGTGGTTGATTTCAATCTCTAGCACGCCACCACAACAGCCTCCCTCCAAAAAATAAATAAATAAATAATAATAATAATAAGAGAAGAAAAGGAAAAAAATAGGTAAAATAGGTATCAGTTATTATATAGCTTATAAATACCAGTTGTAGTAATATAAAAGATGTGTTTACTGAATTCAAAATAAAGTTTCACTCAGAGTAAACTTTCCAAATATCTAAAAATAGACAGAATTTTGGTAATGAATTCCAAAATTAGATTCAGAAATTTGAAACTTATTGACATTTGTCTTCCAAGATCCCTAAGAAATAAAAATCTTAAGAGTAAACTTTGAGAGAGAGAGCATAATAAAAATGACAAGTGGAAGATTTTCTTTTAGATTTTCATAGAAACGGAAAAATTCACAACTTTTCTCTTTATTAACTAAACTTATATCTAATTTCAGGAATGGTTAAAAGAGAGTACTAAAAATAATTTTATACATCCAAATTAGATAATCTAGATGAAACAGACAAATTTCTAGCAACAAATGAGTTACCTAATGTAATCGAAGATCTTAAGTGACCTACAAAAAGAAACTGAATGAGTAATCAAACCTCCTGAACAAAGAAAAGCTCAGGATCAGATGTCTCCAACAGGGATTTCTACAAAACATTTCAAAAATTGACACCAGTTCTTCTCAAAATCCTTCAAAAAAACAAACAAACAAGCAAACAAAAAAAACAGAGGGGAGTATTTCCTAAATCATATGAGACCAACATTATCCTTAAAACAAAGCCAGGTAGAAACATCAGAAGAACAACAATAACAATACAGACTAATATTCCTTATGCATATATATGTAAAAAGAAAATTAATGAAGAATCTAATTTACACCATCAACTAAAAGAATAAAATACTTAGGAATAAACTTAACCAAGTAGGTAAACTATAATGATATACTCTCTGTGCTTACTGGGATAACTATAATTAGAAAGAAAAAGGAAATAATAAATATCATATCATTGCAGATGTTGCAAAATTTTAATCCTCAAAGCTAATGGGAAGGTATATACTCAAAAGAATTAGGACCAGAAACTCAAAAGGATATTTGAATGCCAATATTTTTCCTTCAAAATACCTAAATGGTGGAAGCTACACAAGTGTCCAATGAGAGATAAACAAAACAATAAAATATTTTTAGCAACAAAAAATGAGGTTCTGATGCATGCTACACCATGTATAACCTTAAATAGTTATGCTGAGATGAGCCAAACATAAGAATGAATATTGTTTTACATAGGAAATGTGTAGGATAGAGAAATTTATAGACAGAAAATATATTGGAGGTTACCATATAAGGGGAAAAGAGGAATTAAAAGGATTGGCCTGGGGCTGGGAATGTGGCTCAGTCTGTAGTGCACTTGCCTGGTATGCGTGCGGCCCAGTTTGATCCTTAGCACCACATACAAACAAAGATGTTGTGCCCGCCGAAAACTAAAAAAAATAAATAAATATTAAAAAATTCTCTCTCTCCCTCTCTCTCTCTTAAAAAAAAAAAAAAAGATTGGCCTAAGGGGTTTCTGATTGAGAGTGATAAAAATTGTGGAAATATACATTTAAATTATACACTTTCAAATGGTTAAAATGCCAAATTTTATTTTATACATATTCTATTACATTAAATAAAAGGGGCACAAAGATATAATAAAACAGAACAAGTAAGATACTGACCTTAATGTGTTTATATGCTATTCCAAATAGTTTTGATTTTATTCTGATGAATTATCCTGGCTCATTTAAATGGGAAACTGACATTGTCAGCTTTACATTTAATAAAAAGAATTCTAAAAATTAAATTAGAGGTTGTTGTAATGAGTAAAAATAAAGATGGTTCAACTACATGTTCTCTAAAAAGTGTGTATTTTATGTTCAAAGATACAAATAGGTTGAAATTAACAGGACAAAAAAGGATATATAATGCAAACAGAAGACAAAAGAAATGCTAAGATGAACAAACAGATCTTCAGATATTTGTTTCCAGAGACAAAGACATCATAAAATAATAACAGAGTCAATCCATCAGGAGAACTTAACAAGTGTAAATGTAAATGCAATAAGCAATAGAAATCTGAAATATATAAGGCAAAAATGGACAGAATTAAAGAAACAGATACTTTGATGCTAATACTTACAGATGTGAGCACCTTGCTTTCAAACTTGGTATGATGACTAAGCCGAAGATTAACAAGAATCAACACTAAAAATCAACTAGAAGTAAAGGACAACTATGAAGCAATTAACTCCCAAATAGTAGATTATGCTGTGTTCCCAAATGCATGACAAACATTCCCAAAGATAGACTACACACTGTTATAAAAGAAGATGCCAAAAAATGTGAAGAATTGAAATCACGCAAAGCATGATCTTTGGCCTAAGTGCAATGAAACTAAAAATCAATAGCAGAAATAAGCTTGGAAAATTCCAAATAAGTGAAAATTAACTGACTTCATATTATGGTTTTGACATGAGGTGTTCTCTGAAAATCCCATGAGTTAATGCAGGAATGTTCCAATTGTGAGATCTGTAACCTCATAATTGAACCAATCCATTTGATGGATTAATAATTTGGGTGGTAACTGTAGGCAGGAGAGGCATGGCTAGAGGAAGTAGATCACTGGGAATATGTCCTTGGGGTGCATTTTGTTCCCGGCCCTCTCATCCCCTTTCTTTCTGCTATCCAGGTATTATGAGCTGAGCAGTTATCCTCTATCACACCCTTCAGCCATGAAGATCTTCCATACTGAGTTTGGAGTGAGGCAGTTGGCCAGCCATGAACTGAGTCCTCTGATACTACGAACACAAATAACCTTTTTCTCTTCTAAGTTGTTCTTGTCAGGCATACAGGTCATAGTGATGAAAAACTGACTAACACATTCCTGAATAATCAAAGGATTAAAGAAGAAATCAAAGACAAATAAGGAATGAAAACGGAAATACTACATAACAGAACTTAAAGGATAAAGTCAAACCAATGCTTGTGTGAAATTTATAGCTGCAAATATTAATGTTAAAAAAAAATCTCAAGGGCTGGGGATGTGGCTCAAGCGATAGCGCGCTCGCCTGGCATGCGTGCGGCCCAGGTTCGATCCTCAGCACCACATACCAGCAAAGATGTTGTGTCTGCCGAGAACTAAAAAAAAAATCAATAAATATTAAAAAAAAAATCTCAAGTCAATAATATAACCTTTTGTCTTTGGATGCTAGAAAAAAAAAAAAACTCTAGTCAAAATAAGCAAGAGGGAGAAAATAATGAAGAATAGACACACGATAGAGAAAATCAATGAAGCAAAATATAGTGCTTTGAAAAGGTCAATAAAGGCTACAAAGATTTAGCTAAAAAGAGCAGAATTAAAAAGGAGGGAGAGAGAGCAAGTATAAACTCAAATCACTAAAATCAGAAATGAAGGGGGAACATCACTATTGAATTTACAAGCACCAAAGAAAGTTTATAAGGGTAATATTATGACAACTGTATGCCAAGAAATGTCTTAGCCTAGATGAAGTGGACTCATAAAAGACACAATGTAATTTGAATGACTCCAGAAGAAATAGTAAATCTAAATAAACCAATAACAATTAAAGAAATTGAATTAGCAATCAGATTATTTCCCCACAGAATAACCAAGCCCTAATGGCTTCACTGGTGAATTCTATCAAATGTTTATGAAATAGTAATGTGAACCCTTACAAACTATTCAAAAACAGAATTAAATTTAAAAATAGAGAATGGAACTCTCAACTCATTCTATGAGGCCAGTACTACCTCAATATCAAAACCAGACAAATGCAGCCTAAGAAAAGAAACTACACACCAAAATGCCTTATGAATATACATACAACATTTCTCAATAAGAAACCACCCAACCAAACCCAGTATCATGTATAACAAGGATTGATATTTATCATAGCCAAATAAAATTTGTTCCATAAATATAAGCCTGTTCTAACATTCAAAAACAAATAGACATAGTACAATATGTTCTGTCAACAGCATAAAGGGCAAAAGGTACATGAGCATCTGAATAGGCACAGAAAAGACATTTGATAAAATCCAATACTCATTTGGGATGAAACACTCAACAACCAGGAATAGGGTGAAATTTGCTCAATTTGATAAGGAACATGTACAAAAGCCCAAAGCCAACATTATTCCTAATAATGGGAAACTGAATGATTTATCCCTAAGTTCAGGGGGGAGGGAAGAAAAATCCAGCAGATGGCCATTGTCATAACTTGAATCAACACTGTAATAGAGGCTCTAGCCAGGACAATTTGTCAAGAAAAAGAAATAAAAGTCATCCTGATTGGAAAGGAAGAAATAATACCCTTATTAGCAGATGACATGATCTTGGACATAGACAATCCTAATGAATCCACATAAAATTTCTTACAACTAGTAAATGAAGGCCGTAATCTTGTAGGATACAAGATAAATGTACCCAAATCAATTGTTTCCATATATTCTCAATAAAATAAATTGAAAATAAAATTTAAGAAAATAGTTACATTTACAATTTACATTTAAAAGAAAAAGAAGATTCAGAAATAAATTTGATAAAAGTAAAAAGACCTGTACTCAAAACCAAATTTTAAAAAGTTGCAAAGAAAATTAAAATTGAAAGAAATGTTCATATCTAAGAAGATTAACATTAAAACAACAAAATTCCCATAATACTATACAAGTCCAATGCATTCACTACCAAAAATCTTAATTTATGTTTTCAACATTGGCAAAGTGCTAGTAAAATTCACAAGGAATGTAAGAGAGCCAAAATTACCCAGATCATCCTGAAAAAGAACAACATGGAAAGACCCTCAATTCCAAGTTAAAATTTTAATACAAAACTACATTAACCCAGTAAGACACTAGAATTTGAATAAAGATAAACATACAGTCAAATGAATTATAATTGAGAATCCAGAACTAAGCTCATTAATTTATGTTCAATTGGTCTTGGTATGGTTGCCAAGATAATTTACTGGAGCAAAATCCTTTTGACAAACTGTCTTTTAAGGGTTTAGGAATAATGTGGTCGTTCTCTGAAAGGCACTGGCTGTCCCTAACACATCCAGTGGTGGGGACAAACTTTTTCTGAACTCCTGAAAGCTGTTGGAAGCAAGTCAGAAAGGAGGCTTGGAGAGACAGCCCAAAGATACTTTCATGCATGCGAGCACATACTTTTCACCTTTTTTTTTTCCCATTTAAGTCTATTTCCCTGGTTTCCATAAACTACCAGAGACTTTATCACACTATCTAGATTTTTACTATTTTTTTTATTATTTCATAATGCCAGTAACTGGTCTTTAAATTGGCCCAGCTGACTTAAACCTAATGTGCTAATAGCAGGTTAAATGTTTCCAAAACATTTCCAAAATCTATGGATAAGCACCAGTAAGTATTTACTGGTCTTATACAGACTAGGTAGCTAAATTAATTTTGCTTTATGAAAATGGCATTGTGTTAGCTAATATACACAATGAATTATAATTGCCCTTACGTTCATCATATTGGCTTATTGATTGGAGAGAAATATGAACATTTGCTAAGTTTTCATTATATGGTTAAGAAATTATGCTCTTCAACCAAAGTGAACTCTACTGCCTGTTATTAAAAAGGTCATTCAATTTAACTTCAAATGGAGACTTGACATGTATGTGACTCCTTTTAAGTCTTGTTGGTTTGTTTTTTTTCTTTTTGTTGTTATTTTTGTTTTTATTCTTTTATTTTTGTTTTTTGTTCTTGCAGGGGGTGATTAAGTTTGTTGATCTCTTTTTAATTATGGATATTAATCATTAGTTGGGAGAGTAGCTGATATTTTCTCCCTTTCTGAGGCTGACTTTTCACTCTGTTGTTTGCTTTGAAGAAGGTTTTTAATTTGGTGTGATTCTGTTTGTCTATTCTTGCTCATATTCCCTAAGATGTTGGAGTCCTTTTTCAGGAAGTCAGTGAGTCTGTGCTTTCTTCCAGTTTCAAAGTTTCAGGTCTTATAATTAGGTGTTAGAGCCATTTTGAGTTGATTTTTATAAATGCTGGAGATAGGGATCTAGCTTCACATTTGGATATCCAGTTTTCCCAGTATTATTCATGGAAGATGCTGCCCTTTCTGCAATCCATGTTTTGGGCCCTTTTTTTGGCATCAGATGGCTATGGCTTAGTCATCAAGTAAATTCAAATTAAAGGGGGAAGAAATGGGAGGTAACAATGATCTATGTATGAGATTGCACTTCACCCCACTCAGAATGGCATTCATCAACAATGCACTAAGACAACAAATGTTGGCCAGAATATGGGGAAAAGAAATCTCTATGCACTAGTGGTGAGAATGTAAATTGGTACAGCCAGTATACAAACCACTCTGGAGGTTTCTCAAAATACAAAAAAAAAAAAAAAAAAATTCCATATGATCCAGTGTTATAGTTTGAATGTGAAGTATCCCTCTAAAAGTTCCTATGTTGATGTGTGGATAGTCAGAGATAATATGATTAGATTATGTAAGATATTACCTAATCAATCCATCCTAGTTTGAATAGACTGACAGGGTAGGGTGGTAGGCAGGTGGATCACCAGTGGAGCAGGTGGGCCACTGGAGATGGGTCGCTAGAGATGTGCCCTGGAAAGGTTCATCTTCCCTCTGGCCCCTCCCCCCTTCCCTGTCTCTGTTTCCTGGCCACCATGCCCTTCTGCCATGGTGTTCTGTCTCATCTTGGTCCCATAGCAATAGACTCAACTGACCATGGACTAAATCTCTGAAGCCATTAGCAAAATAAACTTTCCTTCCTCTAACTTGTTCTTATCAAGTGTTCTGGTCACAGGGATAAAAAAAAAAAACTGACTAACATATCCAGCTATACAACTCCTTTGTATATATCCAAAGGAATTAAAGGCAACATATGATAGAGCTACCAGCACACTCAATTTTATCACAGCACAGTCCACAATTCACAAAAGCCTAGATGTCTGTCCACGGATAAATGAATGAAGAAAATGTGGCAGATATACACAATGGAATATTATTCAACCATAAAGATAAAATTGTGTTCTTTTCAGGAAAGTGGATGGAACTGGAAGGCATTGTTGTAAGTGACATAAGCCAGACAAAGAAAGGCAAGTATCACAATGTTTTGCATAGGCGGAAACTAAAAAAAAATTTAAAAGATGACATATAAATAATTGGAAGACCGTTAGAGAAAGGAAAGGATGGAAATGGGAGGATGAAGGAGGTAATGTAGAACTGAAAAAAATTAAATTATGTTTTATGCATGTATGAATAAGTACCAATGAAACCCATTCTTCTGTATAATTAACATGCACTGATTTTTTAATAAAAGAAATAATTGTATTTTATTTTTACACTCAAATGTTAATTTTTAAGTTATTCCTTGAACTAAAAAAGAACTAAAAGTTTGTACAACATTTGGAGATTTAGGTCTCATATTTTCACACGTTTGTGTGGAAATACATAGTCATATAGCACTAAGGTGGCTGTCAGGATTGGCCAATGGATGTTACCTAAAATATTTCTGTATCTATTAAGGAGTTTATTGACTCAAAGGAATAGTTTTTACATTTATTTATCTATTTATTCATTTATTTATTTTGTGTGGTGCTGGGATAGAACACAGACCTTGTGCATACTGGGCAGGGGCTCTTCCACTGCACTATACTTCCAGTCTTAAAGAAAGGACTAATAATGAAATATTTGAGGTGAAAACTAAGTTACAAATTGAAAACCTTTGAATTATTTTTTGTTTGTTTCTACTGTGTTAAGAAACTTATGAAATCTAGTGTACACAAAATTTTAAGAATCTAGGAACAAGTTTTCTACTCCATGTCTAGTCTATGCATTTGACAGTTTCAGACATCTCGCATAAAAGGAATCCTAAAGTGCTTGCCTTCTGTGACTTGGTTATTTTGCTTAACATTATGTCTTCCAAATTCATCCATGTTGTCACCTGTAGCAGGATTTCCTTCTTTGTAAGTCTGAAGAGTATTCCATTTAACAACATACAACATTATTTTCATCACTTATCTACATTGGAAATTCAGATTGTTTCCAAATCTAAGCAACTGTAAATAATGCTACAGGGAATATAGGAGAGAAGATATTGCTTTAAGATTTTTTACTTTGATTTTTAATTTTTTTTTATTGTTGGTTGTTCAAAACATTACATAGTTCTTAATACATCATATTTCACAATTTGATTCAAGTGGGTTATGAACTCCCAATTATACCCCATATACAGATTGCTGAATCACATCAGTTACCCTTCCATTGATTGACAAATTGCCTTTCTAGTGTCTGATGTATTCTGCTGTCTGTCCTATTCTCTACTATCGCCCCTCCCCTCCCCTCCCCTCCCCTCCCCTTTTCTCTCTCTACCCCTTCTACTGTAAATCATTTCTTTGATTTGTATTATCTTGTCTTACCCCTCCTTTCCTCTTATATGTCCTTATGTATAACCCTGAGGATCGCCTTCCATTTCCATGCGATACCCAGAGTAGAATTCCTGGGTCATATGATAGTTGTATTTTCAGTCTTTTGAAGAAATCCTATACTGTTTTACCTAATGGCTATACCATTTTCCTTTTCTATCAATAAAACACAGGGTCCTCAAGTCTCTATATCCTCAACTCTTAACTTTAATTTTTCTATAGTAGTTCCTCCATGAGATGTGAGAAGAGAGCTCATTGAGGTTTTGTTTTGCATTCCTCTGATATTAGCGATGTTGAACATATTTTGTATATCTTTGGGGATTTTTTTTTTCCTTTGGAGAAAACTCTTTGTTGTTTAATTTATGGTGAGTAGATGTTTGTGTATGGAGTGGATTTAGGGCCAAATTTTATTCTTTGCATGTGCATAAATGGTTTTCCCAACTAATTCCCCATTGGATATTCTTGACAACCTTGTCAAAGATCACATGTATATAGAAGTATGCATGTGGCTTTATTTCTACCTCTCTGTTCTGTTTCATTAGTCCATAATGTACATTTTTATGCTACTACCATGCTGTTTTAGTTACTGTGGGTTTATAATGCATTTGGAAAGTATAAGGAAGTGATGATGAGGAAGTGTAATACCCTCATCATTGCTCTTCTCAAGAATATTTTGGTTGTTTGGATTCTTCTGAGGTTCCATATGATTTTTAGAGTTCTTTCCTATTTATTTTAAAAGTGAAATTTCTAAAATAATAATAATAATAATAATAAAGTGAATTTTGATATGGATTATATGGAATTTATACATTGAAATTTTAATATAAAGTTTCATTCAGTGTGTATTCTTCACTTCAATTAATGAAAACTGAGGGGAGAAAGAGAAAGCAGAGCATCACCTTTTCAGTCTGGATGATGCCTCCTTCCCTGATTAATTTGTAAGTGGGTAGTTGAAGAATTACAGAGGAATGTTTACACACATAAAGAAAATAGTTTCATTTGGGTCAAAAGTCACATGGGGCCAGTCAGAGTGGACTCTAAAATGATTTCAAGATCCCACTGTGAATTTCAGCCATTTACTTTCAGATCTATCAAGCAGAAGTTATCAAAACCACCCAATTCAGTGTTATTCTGCTTCCTTGTTTAATTTTCTTTTAGATTTATTTTTTAAAGCAATGAATAATCACTGAATGCAGCTTCCAGTGACGTCGTTCAAAAGTGGCTCTGATTCCAGAAAAGAAAATAGTGTTCTCTCCTGATCCTCTTCATGATGCTTCAGTGACACCTGCACTGGTTTATCCTCTTCCATCATGTGAATTTCAGCCCTGTCCTATTTTATGGGAGCACTATTAAAGATTGCTTTGCATTTTTATTTCTCTCAATTAAGAACGTACTGTGTGACAAACATCATTTACACATCCAAAAAATAAAAGATCCTGCCTATTGACTGCAGATGCACACATATACACACAAACCAAGAATTTATTGTGTACCAGGCATTTTCCTATTTGATATGCCAAACTTTAGTAGATCTTCACAATAATTGAGAGGTACTATTATTATCTCATTTTATGAATGAGGAAGAAAACAAGACTCACAGAGAGTAAATAACTTTCCCAAGTCTACACAGCTCTTAAAAGGGAAGGCTTCATTTCAAATTCACTCAGATTGAGTCTTATTAACCACCATATAGGCAAGATTTGTGAATCTGCAGGTAACTGTAAAATTGTCCATTAACAAAATTATTTGAAAATTAGTACATAAATGAAGGTATATTCAAAGTTTCAATATTTTGTAGCCATTAAAGATTATGTATTGAAAAATATTTAATGATTTGTAAATATTTAAAATATTGTAATATCCATCAGTATAAAATTGCACACTATGTATAAATGTTGACTGGGTCTAGAAAGCCAATGAAAAATAAATCTAAATATTTGCAATGTATAACTCCTTTTAAAAATACAGGCAGTTGTTTAATCAAAAGTTTTACAAAAATCCTTCTATTGATTTTCTAAAGAATTTTAATTTAAAATATATACCATGCATAGAACACATTATCTAGAAATATGGCTGAGGGTAAAAAAAAAAGAAGAGGAGTTGCTCAGAGAGTTTTCCTTAGACATTTCAGAGTAGGAAATTCTGGGTAGCAGGCTTGCTGTGGAGTGCATTTTATTTTATATTTTGTCACATTCTTCATAATTTTCCTGATCACCCACCAAATATTGTTATAAAGGAGATAAGTGAAGAATGATTGCATTTTCCTTTACACATGTGCATCCACCCTTCTCTCTAACAAATGAAGCCAGAGTGTTGCAATTTGCATAGGTTTCTAGAAAACTGTGTGTTTCTGATCTCTGTAGGTAACCTAAGTGATAACTCAGGTTTCTTGGAGATTTTTTTTTTTTTAATAGAAACACGTGCTGAGGAGTTGGAGAGCCTGACATCATCTGCACAAAGATGAAAGTATGCTTTAAAATATTTATATTTCAAAATGCATAATAGGCTTTTGAAGGTACTTCTCACATGACAGTTGAGGGACTACAGTAAGAGACTAATATTAAGGAAAGTAGCTGGAAACCACAACTCTTAACACTGCGGTTGGGAAATAAAATAGAAAAGACTTGCTCAAGAGAAAGACAAACACAACCTGTGCCCCATGGATAAGTGAGTGTCTGAGTCAGCCCCCTTCACCCAGCGTTCAGTTCTCATCACCATTTTCTTTTTGCTGCTCTTTAGCAGCCTGTGACAGCAATGGTTCCTGAAAGTGAGTTACAACTGCAGAGTAATTGCATGGCAGATTTATTTTCCTCTGGCATCTTTTGTAATTGGCATAGAACAAGTCCAAAAGAATTATTCCTTATCTTACTAAAATTGGCTAGTTTTATGCTATTGAAAATATTTTCTACATGTGTAAAATATCATGTAGAAGATCACTAGACTGGTTTCAAGTTTGTTGGTTGGAATCAAATGTATGTTGACCAATCCTAGTTCAAAATAAAACTTCATTATCTAAACTAGTTTTAAAATATACATATGTGCACCCAAACAAACACAAATGCAAAACTATTTTTTCTGTGCACCCCCATACACACATATCCAAGTGGCCAAAAGCTTGGCATATATATTTCAATTGAACATGATTGATACAATTGAGATACTTAATTGAAACATAAATATCAACTTCTAGACAGATGTTGCATCTTTTTAAAAAAAAGTTTTTAAGTTGTAGATGGACACAGCACCTCCACTTCATTTCTATGTGGTGCTGAGGATTGAACCCAATGCCTCAGACATGCAAGGCATGCACTCTGCCACTGAGCCACAACCCAGCCCCAAGATGTTGCATCTTATATATGGAAATTAGATATATATGTACACAATATGAAGTTGAAATCATCCACATGTATTACAGAGAAATGTGATAAATTTATTTATTATTAAGGTTAGGATATAAGAATATCTGAACTTTATAAAAATTTGGCATTCTATTTAATATTACAAAAAAATCACAACAATGTTCATGATTACACATTTATCTATACTTAATAATCTTTTTTTTTTTTTATCCAGGTGCAGTGGTGCATGCCTTTAATTCTAGTGGCTCTGGAGGCTGAGGCAGGAGGATCACAAATTCAAAGCTAGCCTCAGCAATTTAACAAGGACCAAGCAATATCTGAGACTCTGTCTTGAAATGAAAAAAAAAGTTTAGGGGATGTGGCTCAGTGGTTAAGCACCCCTGGGTTCAATCCCCAGGATCAATTTTTTAAAAAATCTTTAAAAAAAATAGAATAGTTTTAGGTTTACAGAATAGTTATGAGGATAATGGGGAGTGCTCTTGTGTGCCACACCCAATTTACACTGTTGCAAATGTCTTGCGTTGGTAAGATACATTTACTGTTCATGAATTAATATGATGTATGATTAACCAAAGTCCATACTTCACCCAGATGTCCTTTGTTTAGTCCCAGGATCTAACCCTTTGTTAGTACCTTTGCTTGTTGTGTTACTCTGGGTTGTGATAGTTTTTGAGATTTTCTGGTTTTGGTGACCTTAACTATTTTAAAACATCCTGGTTAGATACTTTTAGAATGCTTCATTTGGGTTTTGTCAGTGTTTTCATATCCTTAGACAGGGGTTGTTGTTTTCTCAGGGGAAGACCACAAGATAATGTGCAATTCTCATCACATCAAAAGTAGACACTATAAAAATGATTTCTGACTCATAGTCTAGATTTATTTAAAGTGTAGCACATGATGTTTTAATATGCAAGTGCACAGTGAAATGATTATTACAGTCAAGAAAATTAGCATCTACATTCCTCTCAAAGTTAAGGACACCTGATATGTATCACTGTTCTTTCTCATCTTGATCAGATGAGATCATGTTAAGAGATGTCTGCACCAAAGAAGTTACTCTTTCCCTCTTTTGTATGTGTATTGATTGGAAGGAAGTCACTCTGCCTCACCCTCATTAGAGACTAAGGCTTTATGTTTCATCTCTCTAAAGAAAGGGAATAATGTGGGCTGGTTGTGGCTAAGTGGTAGAGTGCTCACCTAGTACATCAGAGGCCCTGGGTATGAACCTCAGCACCACATAAAAATAAATAAATAAAATAAAGATATTGTGTCCAACTATAACTAAAAAAATTAATAAATAAGTATAAAAGAAGAAGGAGCATGATGTAGATATTCTCTAATGTAAATTATTTACTTTGGAATTATTATTTCACTTTGGATTTTTCCCCTTACTTATATGTTCAATATTTATATATACATGGAATCATGAATATGTTTATTAATCTTGTATTATAGTCAATATTATTTCATTGTATTGTTCAAATTGTTTTAGTTTGGGCCATTGGGAATTCCTTCCATCAGCTCTTTGGTCTCTTTAACTTGCTTCTACCATAGAGAGTTTTGTTTTATTTTTAGCAATTACCTTTTTCACATTTTGACTTTATCTCCTCTCACTCCTACAATCATCCATTTCTCCAGAGAATTCTTATCCCTCTTATTGGATATTAGTATTAGGAACCAAGATCTGGGTGCTAAGTGTGTTTACTGCTACTGAAGAATTGCCAGACCATTTTAGTTGACAGAAAAAGAAGGAAATAGATGTGTGTACACACATAAATATCCCTGTGTTTCTACACACTCATACATACTAAATATCATAAACAAAATTTGAGCTCAAACCCATACATTCAATTCTGACCCGTCAACACATGGATCACTGGGCCATATTTCCTAGGTTTACTGAAATCCTTCACTCCTGTAGGAAGAAAAGTGCCTTCCTCAAAAACGTACACAGTTGTTTAATTCCATTATGATTGTTTAGTGATATGAGAATTGCTAACCCATACCTCTGGGAAAAAGAACTATTTTGATTCAAGTAAGGGCTGCTGTAGAGTTTCTTTTGGTTCATGATTATAGATTTCATTCCATTCATTTCTGGAGTTACTTAGGAGCACATTTACCCTACCCTCTTAAGAGAGGCTGTCTCATTGTGTTACAGTTTGGTATTTATTTTCTTTTGTTTTTCTCATAGTTTACTTTTTATGGTTGTGGAGATTTTCTGGCCTTGTAAACAATTTCATTTTTGAAATTTGTGCACCAGAGGTTTATTTTTTTTCTTCTGCAGAGTTTTGTAGCTCTCAGCTAACTCTCAGGGCATACATTCAGCATGTCGGTTTTATACCAAATAATTTTACTATCCTAAAAAGTTCCCTGTGCTTCATCTATTACATATCACAACACGTCCCACCCACTTCCCTGAACTCCTGGCAAGCACTGACATGTTTATCATCCCTCTTGTATTGACTTTTCCAGGATAGCATAAATATAATCATACAGTAAATAGTATTTTTAGAATGGATTATTTCACTGAGCTATATACATTAAATGTTTCGCATATGGTAAACTAATAGGTAGCTCATCCCTCTTTATTTCTGAATAACATTCCATTTTATCTCTGTCCTAAACTTTGTTTATCCATTTACTTATTGAAGCATATCTTGTCTGCCATAAATGGAGCTTTGTAAGAAACTGACAAACTTTCATCCAAAGAGGCTGTTCCATTTGTATTTTCACATTTCCTTTAGTGAAGAACAAAAATTTCAGTTGCTCAGTGTCCTTACCTACAATCAGTATTTTCAGATTTATTTGGTGTCATTGGGAGTTGGTGATTTTAGCTATTCTAATTGCTACATACTGATATTTAATTGGTGTTCTAATTTGAAGCAAAATCTCAAAGAAATGATGAGCACCATATGTATGTATATTTTTTTAATGAGATGTCTATGTATTTTATCAATTTTTAAATTGGGTCTTTCATTTTAACATTGTTGAGTTTTATGTGTTCCTTGCATATTGTGATACAAGTTGTTTATCAGATATTTTACAATATTTTCAGTGGATTACTTGACATTTTACTATCTCACCACTTTCTTTCACAAAGAACTTCCATTTTAATGAGATAAAAGACCAATTTTTATTTCATGAATCATGCTTTTGGTGTTTTATCTAAAAAGCTCACCATCAAACCAAAGATAACAAATTTTCTCCTATGTTTTCTTCAATAATTTCTATGGTTTGTTATTTTATATTTAAGATTGACATTTTACATTTAGTTATGTGATGAATTTTGACTTAATTTTAAAGTAAGATATTATGGCTTGGGTCTGTAATGTCCCCCGGAATATCATGTGCTAGGCAGTACAGCAATATTCAGAGGTGAAATGACTGCATTCTGAGGGCCATAACCTCATCAGTGGATTAAACCATTTGATGGATTAATAATTTGAATGAACCACAGAGTTGTAATTATAAGCAGATGGTAGAAAGTAGGTCACTGGGGGAAAGGACTTGGGTAATATATCTATCCTTGGCCATTCTTATTTCTCTGTCTGCTTCCCAGTTGCCATAAGCTGAGTGACTTTCCTCTGCCAAGCTCTTCCGCCATGATGCTCTGTCTCACCTCAGGCTCAGAGCCATGGAATCAGCCAGCCATGGTGCGAAACTTCTGAAACCATAGGCCTATGAATATTGCTTCTAAGGGACTTCTACTAGTTCCACTCTTCAGGCTTTAGGTTCACCCAGAAGCAACTACTATAAAATTGTACTATTTATTCATCATGATTAAATTCACTTTTAATTTATAAACACTCTTATTCTTATTTTCTACCTTATTCCAATATACAATTATCAGTGTTACACCAAAACGCACACAATGAAAGTAAAATTTAATCTAAAAAAATCAAAATTAAGGAAAATATACACTGAAAAGGAAATAGTATCAAGGAAGAAATTTTGTTAAGTATAGGGCTCAAAGATTTCTAAACTATTGTTAATGTTGGGCTGCAAATTTCATGGCAGCCCAAACAAAACAGAAAATTGATCATCTCTATGAAGTATATTGTCCATAAAGACCTAAAAAGCATTAAATGATTTTCATGGGTTTATACAAATTAAAAACTGCAGTGTTCTTTGTTAATTTTTTTTTTTTTTAGAATTTCAAGATAGTAATGGTAAACATTGAACCCAGAGAAGAACATGTTTAAGTTAGGGCCTCGGCTACTACACAAGTCAGAGGCTCCGAAAGCCCCACTTCTTCCAGGAAACACAGCTCTTCCTGATGCAGGTGACAAAAGCCCTTTCAGCACTTTCCATACAAGGACATTAATTAACATTAACACAGAAACTACTACTAATAAAAATACCTAATTTTCCAAATGAATTAAAATGTGTTAGACACAGAGTTGTCCTAAAGGCATCATAAAGCAGAAATCTGAGATATTAGCTTGGAAATAAAATGATATGGTGCATCCAACCTTCCAATTCTCTGGATTTAAAAATAGGCTTCCAAAGCTCATCAGTGGGAATGGAAACACTGCCTTGACCTCAGATATACTCCCCTGGATATAATCCCCAAGAGTCAGGAACTATATAGCCCAAAGGCCAAATCTGGGTTCACTGCCTGGTTTTGAATGGCCCACAGACCACGAATAGATTTTATATTTTTAAGTTATCACATTTTATGTTGTATTATAAACCCTTGTATGGTATTGTCAGTTTGGCCTCTGGGCCCACAAGGCCTAAAATATTTGCTACCTAGCCCTTTATGAAAAATTTTGCTAATCCAATGATTTTTAGGGATGCTTTCACTCTAGCTTCATCTTACCATTTCACACTTGTGGATTTTATGATAATAAACATTTATACTTTCTATAAGTTGGATCCACTCAAAAACGTTGATGATGATTATGATTGTCATTGCTTAGTACTATAAAATATGTCATGTTTCTATGTAATTTTCTTATTAGACTTCAAATCTTAAAGCATAAGGATATGTATTAAGTATCTTAAACCTATGATAAGGATTAAATATCCCAGCTCTATCTTTCTAGTACCTAATACTGTATTTGCAAAGCCCTGGAAACTAAATAAAGAAATATTGATTCATACAGTGACTCCAAACTTAACAGGTTATGTCTTTAGTTAAATAATTTCAGAACACTTCATTTTCCATTTTCTTACTTGTAATAGGAATTATAATAAAATTGAAAGAAATACCTAAGTTTTAAATTATGTTTTGTATATTTTACTGGATATTTTATCTCTGAAAATGATCTACTTTGGTGTGAATTAACATAAGAGTAACATTCTCTCAAGATTAGTAAAGCAAATCTTTTGCAAAAAGTTATTCTATTATAGATCAAAACCAATAATAGATGATAAAATACCATTTAATTAAAAGTAGGAAACATATGTATATATAATATTAAATAATACCTTAAATACATATATTTAATGATCAGGTTTATGGTAGATGACTAGATGAACTTTCTCAATAATGGGAGAGTCTTAAATTTATTTTCTATTTATAAAAGCTTTGGAGCCACTACATTTTAATGCTTTTGCTAAGAATTAATGTGTTAAGTTTCTTCTTCTTCCTCCTCCTCTTCCTCCTCCTCCTCCTCCTCTTCTTCTTCTTCTTCTTCTTCTCCTTCTCCTTCTCCTCCTCCTCCTCCTCCTCCTCCTTCTCCTCCTCCTTCTCCTCCCCCTCCTCCTTCTCCTCCTTCTTCCTATAAACACTTCATTGTATAAATCTTATACAACTGAAAATAATACATGAATAAGATGTGAACTGTGTTGGAGACTTTGTAATTTTATATCACAAACTCATCCAAACTCTTTCAGAATAATAAATTGAAATAATAAAAGTGCAAGCTCCCTGAATCATATGCTGGCTGATTAAAGTTCAGCTTGAATTAAGGAAACTACTTGTAGTTTTAGAAGGAAGATGGGAATTTTTCTTCACTCACTATTTCCATTTTTGCGTGTTTGGGCAACTTTTTCTCATGGGCACACATTCTTGGAATGATAAACAGAATAAAATTGAGAAAATAAAAGCTACTTAGATTTTCTACGTTTTCTCCCTTCAAGTGAATTGATTCAATTCACTTTGAGTAAAGTGATTCAATGGAAATATAATTTACAAAATATTTATACATCTAAATTCTGTGCATTAGTAAAAAAAATTTACTTAGATCCTTTAAAGTCGTTAATAATTGCCTTTATTTTAATTTGTTAAATAAATTTTACTTTTCAAGAGATAATAATTATAGAAACTAAAAACATAATTAAGGAAAACATGTTTATAAAAGCATATTTATTCACAAATTGATGTTTTTGCAACTAATCCTAGAATTTTACATGACAATATTATTGCATGCCTTGCAGAATGGAAATTAATGTGTTTACTCTATAATATACAGGACAAACATGGTGAAATGAAAGCCCTGGTGGAGTCTGTGTTCTATGAGAAATACTGCATAAAAATGAGAAACCCTTATATCAATTTATAGAGCGCTGATATTTTACCGATGTGCACAAGATGGAATGACTGAATCAAGATAATTAACAAATGTATTATGTCATATACTTATCAGTGTTTCTTATAAAATTAAAAATATAATTTAGAAATTTTTAAGAATGAAAATTTTTTAAAATCCAGGGAGATGTTCAAGTTTAATATATTCATTTTAAAATTGAAAATCCCAAGATTCAAAAACAATTTATAAGCCCATTGAGGAAGAAAGTAAGTCATCTTGATTTTCATAGGTGCTCATCTAGTCAGACCAAGTACATACAGACTTGCCACCCTATTTGGTTTATTTATGATTTTGTGTGTTTGTGTGACCTTTCTTTTTCAAATTGAGCAACTGCTTTGAATTTGATACTTTTTCCTATAGTGGGTTTGATCATGCCACTATTGAAAACCCTGTAGTGAATTGTTTCTCTAAGGACAAAAACCTAAAGTCCTTGAATTGCATGGAGGGTCCCATATAATCCACCTTCTTCCCTCCCTTGCATTTGTCTAACTGAATCTCACACTATGCTGCCCTCTCTGATTCTTACCTGACCTTCCTGCGCTCACTTTCTCCAAACACAGTGCTCTCATTTTGTCTAAGCACACCTGCACTGCTCTATCCACCTAAGCTATTGCAGAAGTCCCTTACTGAGTAGCCTATGATTTCTAGTTTCCAGTGTCTCTCTTACCCAGCTGGATGATAAACTCCCAAGTTAAATAAAATAATTTCTATTCTGCTCAGTATTGTCTCCCAAGCATCCAGAAATAATAAAAAGCACCTGGTTTGTCTTAGACACTCAATATCTAATGAATAAATGAATGCAAGTTTATGTTACACTTACTAAATAAGAGAAACTTTTGTGTTAGTATTAAAGAGAGCTAAGATAATTGAATTCTGCTCTACTCTATTCCAGCTCTCACTTAGAACAATATCCTAAACCTGCAACAAAGCATATACATATTAATACCTAATACCTAGTACTTTCAATACTCTGAAGGTATTAGGTATTAATAGATTAATAATTTTTAAAGTTTGATTTTACTCTAAGATGTACCATGTTGCCAGTGTGTTTTTGAAATAGGTATTCAATACATTTCATGAAATACTCAAAACCTTTATTATAAAATTGACCTTGTGCAAGATTGTTTTTCTCAATTGTACACTAATGTTAAGTCTTCTGAGCATGTTCAAAACAAGAATCTGAATTATGTGTATGTTTGGACTATTGAATGCATTTTAAATTTTTGATATTTTCAACTTGCAATGGATTTATTGGGATACTACAAACACATTGCAAATAGGTGCAGCTGTACAGGAACCTTATCAATGTTTTTATCCTTCTACCAAAAGACAAGAGAGTTAAACTAGAGTAATGCAATAAAAGCAAGTCAAAAGGAATCTAACAGAATGCTAGAAGTGGATCATATCCAGTGCCCTAAGAAATAAAGTAATAAATGGAGATTTAAACCCAAAACAAAATAAGTGAAAGAGACCAAGAAGTAAAAATCCAGAGAGATTCAGAGGAAATGAATCAGAAATAAAGGTTATAGAGATGGCCACATCCAGCAGGGAGGAATTAGTTACGTGTAGAAATAAGTATTCATTAAGCAGTACTCTATAAAGTTGAAGTCAAAGAGACAAATTTAAATGTCTGTCCACCTGTTACAAAAGAAAACCCCTAAATATGACATTTTTATCCAAACCATGTTTGGTTGTCACTTCTGGCAGACATTCAAAACTGCACACACTTTCTATTCTGTTCTCTCAGGATGAGTTCAGGTGTGTGGGTCATCAGAAGGGTACCTCATGACCACAAATAATCTTGCTGATCCTCTGCATTCCCAGGGACTTGACTGCAGACCACAGGGAGCATAGAGAACAACTCAGATTTTTTTTGGAAGATTTATCTTTCAAGAAGGAGGCTATCTCTCATCTTCAATATTCAGTGCATTAAAATTGCACCTTCAGGCCAGGTAAGGTGGTGCATGCCTGTAATACCAGGTGCTCAGGAAGCTGAGGCAGGAGGTTCGTGAGTTCAAAACCAGCCCCAACAACTTTCAAGGCCCTAAGCAACTCAGTGAGACCCTGTCTCTAAATAAAATACAAAAAGGGTTAGGTAAGTGACTCAGTGGTTGAATGCCCCTTATTTCAATTTCTGGAACAACAACAAAAAAAGTTGTACATTCATATTTGACCATTGAAAGAATTTTTTATTTGTATATAGATGTATACTAAACATTTATATGTTTGTGTGTGTGTGTGTATACACACACACATACAAGTATTCTGCACCAGTTAATAGCAAGTTTATAACATATTCTTATCTATGTACAAAAAGCAGGTTCTTGTATTATGTTGTGGGGCAGGTCTCTCAGAAAATACACCAAGTCCTAATTTTGTCCAAATTGAAGAATCTTTATTTAGCAGGTCGGCTGGTGACTGCACACTGCACACCCATAACTCTCTACAAGGAACAGCTCTGAGTCTGAGCATTTTAGGATATTTAAGGGCAAAAACAGCAAAAACCACATCTGCATTGACATAGCTGCAAGCAAGCAGGTACAGAAGCTGAATTGGGCAGTTAGCTAGACAATGTGATTGGTACATTAGTATTTCCCATGGGACTTTCCAGGTCGGCATAGCAGCAAGCAAGCAGAAGAGAGGTGAGACAAAATGACCCTAGTTGAGTACAAGTTAGAGTATGGTTACTAACATCTAGACAATCAATCTCGACCAGGTACATTTCCCAAGAACAATGAAAACCAAAGAGAACAATTTTACATTGTATAAGAATTGCTATTTTGTGTTGCCAAATATGTTATGCTAGGTAACTATTCATGGATACAGAGGCAGAGCTTTCCCATGGGAGAAGCATCTCTTACATGATATGGAGTCTCAGGGTAAAATGGAGTCTGTTTGGTCATTGCCCATATAACCTGGCTCCATAACATATTACTCAAAGCAATGGAATTAAAACTGTGGATGAAAAAAGAAGAAACAATATGAGAATCTTTCCATGCTGTTACTCCAATTTCATCTTGTACTTTTGTGTTATACATGAGATTCAGAATGAAAATTTACTGAAATATAAAAAATGTTTTCATCATTTCAAAAAAACTATCTTACCATCTCTAAAGAAATATTTAAAATGATACAGGAAGTAGATGAATATTTGCAATAAATTTCTAGTATTATTTCCTTGTTTTAAGTCAGTATAAATGCATTCTCTGGTTTCTTTAGGATAATCACTCTTGGGCTATATGTGACTCCTTTTTTTTTCTTTATTCTTTTTCTAATTTCTTATGTCATTAAAAGTTTGTAAATAACATAAATATTTATAAATTACTTACTTGTATTAAGAAATGTTGCTGGGTGCAGTGGCTTACGCCTATAATCCCAGTGGCTCGGAGGCTGAGGCAGGACAATTGAGAGTTCAAAGCCAGGCTCATCAATTTAGTGAGGCCCTAAGCAACTTAGAAAGACCCTGTTCCTAAATAAAATATAAAAATGGACTGGGGATATTACTCAGTGTTTTAGAACTCCTGGGTTAAATCCCCAGTGCCGAAAGAAAAAAAGAAAGAGAGAGAGAGAGGGAGGGAGGGAGGGAGGGAAGGAGGGAGGGAGGGAAAGAAAGAGAGAGAGAGAGAGAGAGAGAGAGAGAGAGAGAGAGAGAGAGAGAGAGGAAGGAAGGAAGGAAGGAAGGAAGGAAGGAGGGAAGGAGGGAAAGAAGGAAGGAAGAAAGGAAGGAAGGAAGGAAGGAAGGAAGGAAGGAAGGAAGGAGGGAGGGAGGGAGGGAAAGAAGGAAGGAAGGAAGGAAGGAAGGAAGGAAGGAAGGAAGGAAGGTAGGTTAAGTCACTGGGTACAGTGGTACACACCTGCAATTTTTGCAACTCCAGGAGGCTGAGATAGAAGAATCACAAGTTTGAGGCCAGCCTAAGCAACCTAGTGAGACCCTGTCCCAAAATTAAAAAAAAAAAAAAAAAAAAAAAAAAACAGAGCTGGGGATGTAGCTCAGTGGTAATGTTTCCCTGGCTTTCAAACCCCAAGATAAAAACAGGAAAAAAGCTTCTTTGGAGCTTATGTTTGATTAGAGATAATAGCTCTTATGCAATAGGTAATTCTTTTCCTGCAGAAATGGTCAGTTGCAGGTTCATTTTTGAGATAAGGAATACTTAATTGTATGAAATAATGTGTAATTTTAAACCCAAAAGTCTTTAGAAGAAAGGAAAAATGTCCCAACTAAACAACTCCCTGAGAGGTGTTGTTCTCAGGAAATTTCAAGAAATTGATAATTGGGCTGGCAGCATAGCTTAGTGGTACAGCACTTGCTTAGCATGTGCGGACTGGAGAGGATGAAAGGCTCTTGGTTTGATCCCCAGCACTGTAAAAAGTAAATAAGTAAACAAAGTGAAAGAGAAAAAGAAATGTATGTTTGATAGGAATTCTATGGGATGCTTGGAAATTATTAAGGCAAAATCTTGGAGCTTCCAAAAGAATAAAAAAGATGAAGTGACGTTGCTAGGGTGAAATATTTCTGACAATCATGTTGATAGTGTAATATTATTATGCTCTCTCTACCTGTGTACTACCAACTGCACTAAAATATTCAAAGATTTGTCCAATTGTTTTGAAACTGCCCAAATTTCTGCCCAGGAATACAAGAATCCATCTTGCCTCTTTACCAAACTCTGCATGATAAATTTAAAAATCTAGGGATTCTCGAGTAGAAAAAGTGAGTACAGGCCTTGTTGGTATGGTACTGGAGGGGATGGAAGACCAGACCGTGTAGGACCTTGCTTACCATATTAAGAACTTTGATTTTTATTCTGAGAACATTCAACCATTCATGCAATGAGTATTTATTGCCTGCTTACTTATATGCATTGTAAAACCCAAGTAAGAATTTCAGAGGAAAAGGACAATAAGAAAAGATAATAATGAAATTGTGCTATATGTAAGAAATGGAAAACACCATGCAAATATAAATGAGGATAAAGAGTATCAGGAGTACATGAAGTAGGGGACAGCAGAAAGAATGGCAGAGCTTGCTTTGCCTTATGAGAATGTATTTCTCTTTGCAGGATGAGAAGAAGCTGCATAGGGCCTTTGAAATACTTCAGAGAAGAGATAATGGGATGCCCTGAGTTTGTGGTGGAGATAATGAATAGGGAACAGATTGGAGAGCCATAGAGCAGGTAAATTTAGGAGGACTTCATGATGCATTTGACATGAAGGATGAAATGAGAAAGCAATATGAGTAGAAGTTTTTTGGTGCAGAATTGATAAACAGTAGTTCCATTTTGGGGATGGAAAACACTGAAAAGACAAGAGTGCTTATTCTTTCTTGGCTGGCAATAACAAAACCTTGAATGAACTCCTTAGTGATATGTCCAAACTCATGACATGGCCTGGCCTGAATTATAGTATGTGTGTGTGTGTGTGTGTGTGTGTGTGTGTGTGTGTGTATTACTTTTTCTTTAAAATTTTCTCCCACTCACTGATTGTAAATACTTTTGTATTTTTATTGTGGTTATGAGTAGGCTACAGTTAGTAATGAATTAGTTTGATACAAGTCTGATCACTTAAATATAATCAGATACCACAGATCACCATGCTTCTATTATGGTAGTTGGTAGTCAAAATTGTTTTCTGTCTAGTGTGCATTGCTACTTATTCAACAAAGTTCATAGGACATACACATGTACATGTCATCCAACCAAAGAAAGAAAAATCAAACTTATTTAAGGGCCTCAGTATTTACCTGTGTTGAACTCTACTGAGAATTGCTAAAGGAACTAGAGAAGTAGTCTCCTGAGTACTTTCAATGCTGCTTGCCAGACATACTCAATTGTCCATAGGTCACTAGGGCTCCCTTACACAGATGCTATTAGGATTTCAGTTATGGCTTGTCTCCCGCGCAAAGGAAATATTTTGAACTGGAAACTTGTTGAAAAGGTGAAGACAGTTTCTTTAGACAACTGTAGAATAAGAGAAAGACTTCAGAGTGACATAGGCTCAGCTCCACTGAAACCAAAGATAAAATGTTTTCTGAACACAGGGAAGTATGCTAAAGGAAAAACACTGGAGGGTGTTGGGAGTTGGCTGGAGAGGAGGGAGGACCTGTTGTTGTGATTGTGCCACTTTGTTTGCTGATCAGTGCTTATTCAGGGAGGAGACAAAATTCTTATCTTCATGTGAAAGGTAGGTTGGCAAATTGGAGAAAGGAGCCCACCAAGATTGGACTCTTAGCCTTCCACAGGAACCTGAAACTACAGAAGCTATTTTCTTAAAGGTCTACATTTCAAATACGTGACTTCCAGATCCTTGAGGATATGGGATTGACCATTGCCTATTGAGAAAAGATTGACAATTGCATATTTTCTAAAACATGCTCTAAGTAAAGGGAGGGCCGTGGCCGACATTCAGTATTGGCTGAGACTAAGAGTAAATTCTTTTAGCAGCATGGAGCTGAAGAGATTGGGGTCATACTAGGTACAATGTATTGGGCCTTTTAAGGGACTGGAGTCACCCTAGTTATGTGGTCACGAGTGAAAGAAACTTGGCTAGAGCTTGGTAGAGCATGGAGGTTGAGTAGTCATTCAGGCCAAGATCTTTGGAGTTCTCACCCAATTTCTATCACTCCTCAACTGACTTTCTGCATCATCAAGTTGGCAAGTCTCTTATCTAACTGGGTGCTGCTGAGGCATCTTTGATGAACGTCAAAGTTCCTTGGGGAATCTTCTATCTACTGATATAGTCTGAAGTGCTAGGTGCCACCACCTATGCAGGTTGAAGTTCACAGGGACCCTGTGGGTTTCAGGGACAAACTGTAGAAAGTGGACTCAGGTAGGCAATTACTGTTTGTAGCCTCTAAGTGTTGTTTCCTTTTATTTTTTTCAGATTTATTCTGATGGCTTTATTTTCAGACTTCTTCCTCAAAACTTTCTTAGTGTATCTATTATTCTTTTCCCTCTGTATTCTATTTTCTAATAGACCTGTTTCCTTATTTATCTTAGATCAATGGAGGTCAGAAGGAGCCTCAATTTTGTATGAGCTTTTCATATTTCATGGGTCATCACCCCATATCATGTGCAACACAAGAATGGGATTCTAATTAGCAAAAGTTATACTTCATGAATGTATGCTCTGTCCAAATACACCCTACTCTCATGTATATCTAAAGAGAACAAATTTAAAAAAAAACTTTCTGATTGAAAAAATTGATGGAGCAATCTATTAATATTGTGGATGTTAACATGTGATTATACTCTTCATAGTCTAGTTCATCTCTACTTCAAGTGTACTTAAATAAAATCTTCACCAGTATTTAGTCCTGTCCTTGTAATTAATATCCACATTCTAGTTGTAAAAAGAACAGACATTTTTAAAAATTATGATGATTTTTGTCAGTGAATTTTCAGGCATTTTTATTGGAACTTGTAGCTAGTTTAAAAGCTATGAAATATTCTAAATTTACAGATAGAAGTGACACTGGGATCCACTGCCCAAAGAGCTTATGTGAAACCCCTGCTCTGTCTCAGGTTTCTGTGGTGAACCGCCCCTTACAGGAAGTGGGGGCTCTAGGTTAACTGTTTTGTTTTAGCAGTTGATACAGGATGCCAGGAAAAAGACCAATAAAAATTTGTATGTTTATACATTTGAATCTTGACACTAGTTCTAATTTAAGTGAACTTGTTCCAACAGTTAATATTTTACATTCCTTATTTTGGACTTTTTATTAGTAATATAAATGCTAACTGAGGGTAACTAGGTCCCATATTCTGTAATAAGAAACAGACTCTCTTATTGAATAATTAAACTAAGCTTAGAGTGTGCATAAACCAACTTTAGGTACTGTGGTATGTTTCTGGTATTAAATTCCAAACCTTTTCCAAATATGAAACGGTACTTAACTATAGGCTAGTGCTGTAAAAGGAAGTCTTGTCCAAGTAAAAAGTTACTGCATGAAAGCTTTAGTATACAACATTAAAAAGAGTAAACTGCTTAGTTTAGCTTTATTATCCTTTGACACACATGTGCATTTGATGTCTTTTAGTGTGCCCCTACAATAAAGTCTTTAAATGATGTCATTTGCTTATGAATCCAACATGAGAAACCTGAAAGTTGACTCTCAGCATTTTCTTTGCTTTCTTCAATTTGTGGTTGATTGTGACCTACATAATTTCCCTGAAGTGAGTCAGGTTCCTTCCAAATAGTTTGGCATTCCAAGCACTCCATATAGGTTACTGCAGAATACTTGTTCTTTACTGGTTTCTATTGCCAATGTACTTTGTTATAAAAATGAACCACATTTTTTTGCCAGTAATAATATAATTGCTATAAAGGTTATATTGCAAATTTCACCAGGTTCCATAAAGAACCTTATCATCACTGCTGCTGTTCCTCTAAAGAAATATATGAAAGAAAATTGTGGGGGGAGAGTAGTTTTAAATACTAATTACATATGCAGATAGTTATAGGTCAAATCCAGTAAAGGCTTGGAACAATTTTTTGGTTTCATTCACCTACTTAGTGTGTAAATCAGGGTCAATCATAATGAAAACAAAACAAAACAAAACAACAAAAAAGGACTCCTCAAAACGCCACCACATTTTCATTTTTCCTGTCCTGTGAAATGAAGGCTGCAAGTTGACACAGATGGTAATAATAAGGAGGCAGGTTCTGAAAGCTGCCAACTGCGTCATGCTGACCTCTTTCAACACACCTCATCTGAAACGATAACTATAATTCCTGTCCTACATTCTACTCTACTGCAGTACCACACATCTTTTAAACGTATTAAGGAAACCATTCAGAGAGCATTATTGGAAAATAAGAGAGGGCAACTATTCTGGTCAACCAAATAATGAGTTTTAATGCTTCCCAGCAGTTACCTAAAATCCCAGCTGAATTGAAAGACTTTAAGAGGTAACAAAGAAAATGACTTGATGGCAGCAGTGGACGGGCTGGGGGAGGGTTCCTAGGTGAATATGTAGCATTCAGTGTTATCTTCTGCTGTTTTTATTGGCAATATTGCAACAGATATAAATTATTTAAAACATTGATGAAAAGTCCCAATATCAATTTTTTTTTTCTTTTGGGAGAAGCAATCCATGTAAAGCTTTGAATGGCCTAGATATTAGATTTTGTACATCAGAGAATGGCTAATAGGTCAAGCAAAAAAAAATATTTTATGTTACCTATGATAAATAATAAAACATGGTTAGCAGAAACAGCACTTTAAAATGAATCAAACAATAGATATTCCTTCTCTGTAGAACAGGATAATTAAATAAAACATTTTGGAAAATGAAAAAAAATAATATTTAGGATAAAAATGCTCATTGTTATGTCCTAGGACTGAGCCATGTTGATACAACACCAATGTTAAGGTAAAAAATTATAGAGTGACCCAATGAAATTAAGCAAATAATTTTGATTTTTTTTCAAATTAACAATTTCGTAAAAATAACAAAAAAATGTTATAGATTGTTTATCCTGTCCATCCTGCAGTGAACAGAATCTAGCTCAGACAGTTCAGGAAACTTTGAGTAATGTTGTGGCCAATGGATATTGAGGCACCCAAAGACCAGCAGAAGTGAGCTACCATTACCACCACTGTGTCTGAAGGATGAAGGAAGGTAATGACTAGTTAGATGTGGGGAGAACTAGAATCTTAAAGTGGGGTTCCCTAGTGGAGCTTCAGTCCTTCTAGTTATCAACAGCTGACACACTATGCTGTCAAATGTGATAAGGAGTTGGGAACAAGTCTCTAAACTTCCCTCTCACCCTGAAATTCCCCTGCCAGCATTTCCCATTATCTGAGACCAACATTCTGTGAAGCTAAACAGGAAGGAAGCCCAGGTAGTTCAGTCCCCAGGATCAGCTTCCCAGAGCAGAAAGATGGGCAAAAAAAGACAGAATAGATTAGACGAAGTAAAAGACCCGATACAACAGCATTCCCACTACAAAGAATTAAATGCAATATCTAGTGATATTTACTTCCAAGTATTCTTAAGTAAATGTTACTCCATTATTTCAGTGCACACTGTCAATGTTGAAAATTCAAAAATGCATAAAAATCATAAGGAAGATGCAACAATCTATCCAAATACAAATCTTTTCATGAAAGAATAAACAAATTAGTAACTATAAACTAACAATTAACTATGAATGAACTTCATTTCATATGTTTTTCTAGGCATTTCTACAATACATGGTAAAATAGAAAACAAAAGATTTTATTAATAAAGTGGGACCATACCATAAAAGCTATCATAGAAGATTATTAACTTTAATTTTACTTTAATTTATCAGAACAAAATTATCTAAACTGAAACAAAAGTACTGGAGCTCGTTCAAATGTTTCTTTATCACCGTGCTGCCATATACTTAAAAATAACTTGAAATTCAGAAAATGTTTTAATCATAAGATTGTTAAAGAAAAAAGTGGAGATAAATAATTAAGTCAAGTTTATTTGAGCAAGAAAAGCTTTCTAAAACAGGGCATCGTTTTTGAATGTAGTTAATTCAGAATGCCCCTTGTCACCCATGTGCAGGTTATGTCTATAGTTAGAAAAGTGGATGACTTACTTACAGAAGCAACCCCATTGGCTATTGTTATTACTTGCTTTTGCTTGGCTGAAGCTCACTCATTGTGATTGAGATTGAGCATGTGTTAGAAGAATATTGAGATAGGTTTTAGTTTGTTTACATACCAAGTCAGGTTGTAATTTGCTACATATGAATGCTGCTTTAGGCTGACTTTAATCACCCAAGTATGGAAACTATCTTAGGATAAACATCAATTTAACAAGATTAAGAGATAAAAATTAATAGTTTTAACCATATGTTTCCACTTGAAGAAATCTGTTAAAATTCCTGCTATAAATAAATGAAGATATTAGCAAGTTATACATTTTATGCCTATTTTCATATCCTGTGCCTTTAACCCAATATTTATAAGATTTTATTATATGTTTAGCATTCAGATCTATATTTTATGTCATGTGTTCTTCAAGGATATTTAGTCCTGTTTTAAGAGGTTATATATAGGCATTCATCAGTGGTGATTTATAAGACATTCTGCATTTATTTTTTATTTGATTCAAGTTGTATTTCACAAATTCTTTTGTTCTTTTATGTTTTCAAATGACTCCATATTCTATTTATACTTGATAGATATCTAAGCTGGCTAAAAAAATTATTGGGTCACTCTCATTTTCCTTTTGAATTTTTAGACATCGTCCTATTTTCTTTAAGTACAATATGTTACTGCAAATAAATCATAGGACTTATCTAGCTTTTCTTTCATATTTTCTTTCTCTGTTTGATCAATTATATCTTTACCTTAAATTTTAATATGGTAAGTAACAACAATATTAAAAATAAATGCGTTTCTTCTTTATAGTTTCTTTAGGCCAAAAAGGAAAAAAAAAAGTGGGAGATATCTTCTAATTGCTTTACAATGTCTCACATTGTGAATTTCATGGTGTACAGTCCAGACTAAATTCTATTAAATTATACTGCAATGAAATGATTAATCTATATTTTCAACTTGATTGGATAAAGAGATGCCCATGATTAAAAGTCTTCTGGGTGTGTAGTGAATATGTTTCCAGAGATGATTGGATATGGGGACAGCAAACTGAGAGAGAAGGCAATCCCTAAATGTGGGCAGCATGGTCCAATAGGCTGAGGGGGCCTGAGTGGAGGAACAAAAGACAGAAAAAAAAGGAGAAAACTGAGGCATAGCAAGCTTTCTTCTTCTTAAGGAGGCACATTTATTGCTGCTGCAATCACCCAAGGACGTTGGACTCTAACTCCTTAACTCTTCCAGTGATTCTCCAGGGAGTTCCTGAGCCTTCATTTTAGGATGGGTCTGTACCATTGGTCCTTCTTTTGAGGCGACAGCACCATGGACTGGTTCTAGCTTCTGATTTTGTAAGCCAGTCAAAAAAACCAAATATCCACTTTTATAATCACGCACATAGGAAAGCTGTTGTTTTGTTCATCTATTATATGCAATTAGGTAAATTTGTAGTCAATGTAACAATATTATGCAAATAATATTTATTAATAAATGCATTTGGATCTGGAAAAAAATTTCTGCAGGATGAAAGCGAATCTTTAAAATTTCTGTTGGAAAAGGCCATATGCATACTATTCAGGCATATCCTATGTGACTAGCACTGTGCTAAGCTCAGAATCACCTTATGAAAAGTTTTGTTAATTTGTGATTAAGAACAATTAAAGCATACAGATATCTCAAAGAATTCAGCTTCATACTTCTCAGGATTTTATTTCACTCATTCAGATGAAGACCAAGTGGGTATGTTTATCAAGTTTATGGAATAGATGACCAAGTGAAGTTGCCATCATGTCTTGCCAGATTACAGCAGTAAAATGATTCCCACAAGAGGAAATTGCATTGAAACTCAAACATTCATATTCTAAATCAATTTCAAAGGTATGAGAGAAGATTGAAACAAATTAACTGAAGATTAGAAGAAAAAACTCAGAAGTGATAGTTGGCAGCAATCTTAACATAACATTAATAATTTTATCAGACCATAAGGGAAAACAACAATAAGATTTAATAGAGATTGATGGTCCATCCACTCATCTTTTGACCTATGATGTTAGAAGTATTAGTTCTCATTGTGACATCATAGGCCTTCTGAATCATATTCATAAGAGAGAAATCAGGGTGTCTAACAAAAATTTTATTCCAAGTATATGGTTCAAAGAACTAAAGATATTACTGTAGGTAAAGCCCTATTGAGTGAAGGCCAAATATTCCCAAACATATGAAGAGGTATCATGTAAAAAGGTACTATGCATATTTATCTATATTCTCAGTGGATCTCGCTAATCTAAGACACATGGAACAAATTTATTAACAGAAATTTAAAAGTCAGAGAAATCTGAGGATGAGAAGTACAACTTGGACTTTTTGAACTAAGATATATGTATGCATTAAAACCTTCTTTTCCTGATTTTATAAGAATTTTTTAAAAAGGAATTGAAGCAAAACTGCCTAGGTTTCAGTCACCACTATTCCTAGTTGGGTGATACTGAGCAAATGATCTAAGTAGGTGCATAAATTTCTTAACTGTAAAGTGAGGATAAGTGGATCAATGTGAAAAATCACATGAGTTAATATGTAGAAGACACAGAAAAATAGCTAAAAAAATCTCAGAAACTCAGATTGCCAAGGAAATGACTCAATAGAGATGAGATGCAAAAGGACAGATAAACAAGCCAGATCACGTGAGGAGACCACAGCAGTGCCAATCAAGTTCCCTTCTTTCTGTACTGTGTAGCCATCACTGGTCCACAGTGTCAAAAATATGTGTGATCATTGATTAATTATACATAATTATCTCATTGATTATGAATTAGCCTATATAAACTGTTTTAGCCTCCCAAGCTGCTGGGTTTATAGGTGTGTGCCACAGCACCCAGCCCCATGAACACTTTTAATCTAACTATTTTGCTTCTATTTCAGGTTCCCCAAAATTTCCTTCAATGGACTGAATTATTTTCTCCATTGCCCCCTATTGTCTCTGACTCTGAAAATTCAATTCTTTTGAATATCAGAGCTGCTAAATAGATTGGTTGTCTAAAATTTCAGTTCTTTTGCTTTGGTATTCAAACCTTTCAAATAGTACATATTTTATAAATTTTATGAACTTGTATACTTGTTAAATTTTTCTCAACCTTATCATCCAATCTTTCTACTGAGTATTTTACTTCTGTCAAATATGAATTTTCTGAGAACTCTCCCGTTTTCCCATGTGTCTAGCATCCTCCTTTTTTAAAGTAAGCATTACCTCTGAGGTTTTTGACATGGCTGAAATCATACGTTTGGAAGAGCTTTGAGTGACTCTCAGGCAGATTTCAAAGATATGTGATTGTATATTTTGATTACATATATGTACCATAATAGTTTGTTATTGAATATTGTTATTTATTAGTTCCTAAATTGGAAATATAGAAACCATTCACATCATATTTATCTTAGTGTCACTCCCTGAACTCCAATTTATTTAAATAAAATGTGTGTGCAAGTATTGTTCCCAGTTTATAGGTTTCCTTTTCGTTCTGTTGATTTTTTCCTTTGCTATGCAAAATATTTTTGATTTGATGAAGTCCCATTTATTCATTTTGCTTTGGTTGACTGAATTTCCCATATTTGATGTAGGTTAATATCCAAAATTTGTAAAGAACTCATACAACCATAGAGAAGGAAAGCAAATAATATAATTTAAAATGAGCAAAGTACTCCAGTAGACATTTCTTTAAAGAAAACCTTACAAGATATCTTGTAGTTGGCCACAACATAGATAGAGCTGGAGGATATTCTAGTAAATGAAATAAACCAGACACCATCATGTGCTCTGTTTATAAATTATTGTGTGAGAAATCTGACTATATTCTGTAACATATGTTTCTTTATTTAAGATCAGGGGAAAATGCATTTATATTACAGTCTACACATGTTCTTTTGGCCATTCTGTTTTTAAACTAAACTTTTGCAATAATCTTAAAACTTAAATGTTTACTTTTATGTCCTCTCCCATCCTGGGTCTTAATTGGGCTTTTTATCCAGCATTTGAGTTTAAAGAAAAAGGAGCCAATAGTGGTAGGAATTCAGGTAAGTAGATTTTATCACTGCTCCAAAAAAGCAAAGAAAAGGAAATGTCATTAAAAATAATGAATTCTAGAAAAAATACCTTAATATTTTGAGAACAGTAAAAAAAAAAAAAAAAAAAAAAAGACTTATTGTGACCACTAAGAGAAATTTTTGTTTCATTGGTACTGGAGATTGAACCTAGGTCTAATATATGCTGGGCAAGTGCTCTACCAGTGACCCACATCTCCAGCACAGAAAGTTGTTTAACTAGCACATCCTGTTAAATGGTTGAGCTAGTAGCAACATAAAGCTGTCTGGATGTGATGCACACAGTAAAACCCTAGGTAAGTGATCACTGCACATAGAACAGTGTTTTGTGAAGGGGGGGTGGGAAGAGGGTGTATGCCTGTACTCCCTGATGTATATGTCAAGGTAAATTCACGTGTGTTTCGGCCTTTGAGCATGTTCTAACTGGACTTTGTCTTGTTCTCAAAATGTGCTTTCAAAAACACATTCCCTGGCTTGCAGACCCCTTGACAGGGTCAGGCAGCCGAGCCAACCTTCCAAAGGGCCACCGTCATCTCCCTTCCAGGAAATAGCATCAAGTCAACAAATTGCTTGTTTGTGGTCTGTTTGTTTTCTCAGGTTTGGGTTTTCTTTGATCTTGGGTGAGCTCAAACTAATTTGGAATAAAATAAAATCAGTTCTTTGCTTCCCTACCTTTAATCAGTAATGTCTCTGTTTTAATTAGAAGCAAAAGAACAACTCTGTGTCAAAGGAGGCAAAGGACATGCAGTCCTGCCCTGGGAGAGGGAGTTGGAGCTCAGGGTGGACAGCAAGGCAATTTGAAAAATATCTGGCCTTGTTTTCTTAGAAAAGAGAGGGAAGGTTTTGCTTCACTCTAGTTTGTTACAGCACACCCTTTCTTTTTGTCACTTCTTTATCCTCCAGTAATTTTTGTAGCACTGCCCTATTTCCGATGGAGTCTGTAACCCCTGGCATTTCCCAGCAGAATCTTGATTTTAATCATTTACTCAAGTTTCTGAGTTAAACATTATTTTGTCAGAAGGTATTATAGTGGCAAAGGTTGATATTTTTTGCTCTTTATTGACTCAGGACATGCACAACTTCTCACTCAGCCTTCCTCATCTCACTCCTCTTTTAAGGGCTACAGAAATTACAAGTGGCAACTGTTTCCTTCATTAAAAATCTTAGTACAACAGAAACCATTTATTCAAAATGCAAGATTTCATGAGCTAACCCAGGTGTCTCAAACTAGTGAAAGGACATTTTCAGATCTTACACATATGAGCATATAATGCTTTAATGTAACTATTTAGAGGCACATTTCTTTTATATCATTCCCTTATTTTGTTGAGTGTTTCCTCTTCACTCTCTTATGAATCATGCATAAGTGAGAATCCAAGCTTCTTTTTCAGTACAATGATTCTATTTTCCTGAACAGAAATCCTGACTGAAAAGTATTCAAAGTCAGGTTCCAAAATTAGCCAGCGGTAGAGAAGAAATCGGGTGGAAAGTTAACACACCCTTTTATTATACATCATGCAAAATTGAAACATGGACAGACGCTTCATTATGTTTCTGTTTAGTTCTGATCTTCTTTTTTTCCTGCTGTTTAAGCAGTATCTCTTGTTCTAGAGAATATGGAGACACATTTGCAACTTAGTGACTTGGGTCATCTAGTTCAGTAGTCCTCTCATTCAGATTCCAGTCAATGCTCTGTTCCTAATCTCCTCTGAAACAACTCTAGAACCCAATTTTTTTTTTAATCTGGTATAGGTAAGAAAATAAGCACTGAAATCATTTATAAAATTTAGAATAGTTGCATCATTCTATTTATAAATGTAGCTGAAAGATTATAAAGATTCTCCCTTTTTTTGCCATTCTCATTTTTGAACATACTACTGTGAACACAGACTTTCATCCTCTTCATTGCATTTCTCCATCCTTAGTATCAGTGTGCTTTAGCTAGTTGGGTAGTGTATACACCATGAAATTTGATAAGAAAATATGATGAAAATGAGATATTTAAAACTTTGTAGACAACAATGAGCCTGATTTTTAAAACAGTCACCATGGTAAATAAACCATTAATGAATGCTTTATGCTAGTGAATATTCACAGTGCTCTCCCTGTTTGTATTTCCTCCGGCCAATTACACCTTATTTTCTCTAATGAAGCCATCTTTTTAAATAAATGTGTAGCTATCTAAATTCTTATTTTTGTGTTAGTCTCAGCGTTTTCTCAATTATCTCATTTTTTTTAGCAGAACTGGCTGTGGATTGGAATCATTTCTATAAAGTTGCTATAAAATTGACACCAACAACCAAAACTTAGCCAGATAAAATACTGCCAAAAAATAGCATAAGTAGTACAAATTTTTCTTGTCTAATCCTACATGTTGGGGAAAAAAATAAAGGAAGGTGCTCTCTTTTCTACTACAAGCAGAAGAATTAGTTGTGTTTTGCAATCTGTCAGTTATGATCACAAGCACAAGTCCTACCTGGAAAAAATGGAGATAAAATTTTTGAAATCTCAGAGAAATTTCTATTTAACTTTCATAAAATTAAGTTTCTGAGAATATGTGTCACTATCACAGGTAAGGAAATGTCTATTGTGCTCTCCTGGAAGCCCACCATGAAGATCCCTGTACATGGTGTCTCTAGATGCCGTGGCAGATGGCAGCACCTGGAGTAGCTTGCTCTTGGGGCAACTACTGTGCTGGAACTAATGGAGTTGCCCCACCCCATCCTTGCTGCAACATTTCCCAGAATAGAAGGTGAAAGAGGCTTTCCATAACTTAGTCCTCTCCTTCGGGCACCCCTTACTTCCCACCATCATGGCATGGGGAAAATTTTTAAGAAATTAGGCACATGAACTTTCTAGATGACAACAAAGATTGACGGAAAACAAAAATGAGGGACCATGACCAAGAACCGCTCGATTTTCACCTGTTCAACTGGGCCTGATTTGAATTCCAATGAGGCAGAGAAAACTGCTTTTGCCAGGTAAAGGAACATCTTAGAAAATGAGGTCACAGGTTCCTTTGTTGCTTAGTAAAAAATCCATAGCTGGAACTCAGTAGGGAGTCTTAGAGTAAGGCAAGAATGGGGCAACTGGTTCTGTAGCACAGCACTCATGTCTCCTCTGAATAAATGAGGAGCAAATTAGTTCAAAAACATTGTTTAGACAATCACAAAATTATGACTCTATCCTTAAAGCTTCAAATACCGTGATTTAAACATATAACTCCAGGCCTTCCTGGGAAACTCAGATAATCAAACTATAGATTTTTTTTACAAAGTCATACCTAAACTTCCTGAAAGTTTTCCCACTTATACTGCTATCTACCTCTAAAATGATTGAAGGTTAGAACAAAGAAGTTAAATATTGTACTATTTTGTATCTTCATTTTAAGTTATATGTATATATGTACTCATCATAAGCAAAACCAAAAATATACATTTTTTTCTTCTTCTTTTTTTTTTTTCATGCTGGGGATCAAACCCAGGGCCTTGTACATGCAAGGCAAGCACTCTACCAACTGAGCTATATCTCCAACTCAAAACCAAATATTTTAAATTTCCAAACCAGTGCTAAGGAAGTAGTAGGATTGTGTGTATGTCATTGATTTTATCACCTAATTCAACAAAAGGACAACTAATTGATAGCATGTTAATTTAACAAGGAGATGGCGTGGCAGCAGAAGCTAATCAACACTTTCCTTCCCATACTTCTAGCCTTATAGAGAGATATGATTCAGTGCTTTAAAATTGTTCTCTAACAGGCCCATCTGTTAGGGACGTTCCTTTAACGTGTTCTATTGATCGCTGGAAGAAGAGTGTTGAAGAATCCATTCTAATAGTAGGTCTGTGCATTCTTTTACATTTTGTTTGTATCAATCTGGGCTTTATATATTTTGAAGATTTTTTTTCATTTTTTTATCATCTTATGTTTAAGATGCTTTACCATCATATGACCCAGCCATCCACTTCTTGGTTTTTATTCTAAAGAATTAAAGTCAGCATACTAGAGTGACACATGCATATCCTTGTTCATTGCAGCACAATTCCCAATCACCATGAGAAAAACAGATGGGTGGATAAAGAAAATCCAGTGTATGTACTCAATGGTGTTTTATTCAGCTATAAATACAAATAAAATTAGATCATTTGCAGGAAAATGGATAAAATTAGAGGCCATTTGTTAAGTGAAATAGATGAAACTCAGAAAGTCACAGGTCATATGTCTACTCTCACATGTGGAAGCTAGAGAGAAAATGGAAAAGAAAGATTGGGGCCGATCTCATGAAAATCAAATAGAGATCAGTAAAGGAAAGGGATCAAGTGGTGGGAAGTAGGTTGGGAGAGGCAAAGGGCTAGGCAGTGATGTTGGCCCAATTATATTGTCATATTGTGTATTGTGTGCATGTACAAATAAGTAACAACAAATCCTATCAGTGAACTATTGTAATGCACCCATAAAAGATGTGGGGAAAAAAGATGTTTTTATCATTTCGAAATACACATAACATAAACGTTATCCTTCTCTCTTTTTTTAGCATATAGGCTCAGTGACATTGAATTCAGCTGTAAGGTTGCCACATACATCTTAATTATTTTCATCTTGTTAAAATGGAATTCTGCATCCACTAAACAATAACTTCCCATTGTTCCCCCTCTCATCCCCTGGCAACCTCCATTCTACCTTTGTCTCTATAATTTTGGTCACTCCAACTACCTCATATGAGTAGAATCATATAGTATTTATATTTTAATCACTGCCTTATTTAAATTGACACAATGTCTTCCAGGTCCATCCATGATGTAGCATACCTCAGAATTTTCTTTCTTTTTAAAGGCTGAATAATGTTATGTTGCTCATGAACATTTTGCCTATTCATTTTTCTGTTAATGGATGATTGGGTTACTTCCACATTTTTAGCTACTGTGAAAAATACTACCGGGAACATGGGTGTGCAAATCTCTCTTTAGTTCCCTGCTTTCAGTATATTTGGATATATAAACAGAAGTGGAAATTCTGTAGTATATGGTAGTTCTATTTTTCATTTTTAAGGAACTGCTATACTGTTTTTCCACAATGGGTGTCATATTTTATATTCCCACCAACAGGACACTAAGATTCCAATTTCTCTACATTCTCACCAACACATTTTCTGGTTTTGTTTGTTTGCTTGTTTACAATAGCCATTCTAATGAATGTGAGGAGGTATCACATTATAATTGACTATGTTTTCTTTTAAAGATTAGTGACCAGTGGGATGTATTAGGAATCTCAGGAATAAATACTGATGTGTATTATTAAAAGTTTTTTTGACAAGAGAGCCAAAGTCATTCTATGAGTAAAAGAGTCTTTAAGACCAACAGCATTGGGAAAATTGAATATCCATATGCCAAATAATGAAGTTGGACCTTAATAACATCATATGCAAATATTAACTCAAATTGCATTAAAGAATGAAATGTTATCTACAAAAGCTATAGAGAAATGTATGAATCAACAGCTTCAGGACATTGAATTTGGCATGATTCCTTGAATATGATAACAAGGAAATAATCAACAACAACAAAAAATAGATTGGAATTGATGAACATTTTTAAAACTTGGGCATAGAGATGGTTTCAACACTGTCAAAAAGACAACCTGTAGGATGAAATAAAATATTTGTGGATGATCTATCTAATATCTGGAAGAGCCAATTCCCACTCCTTGATATATATCCAAAGGATTTAAAATCAGCATACTACAATGACACACCCACAATGGTTATAGAAGCTCAATTCACAATAGCGAAGCTGTGGAGCCAACCAAGGTGCCATTCAACAAATGAATGGATAAAGAAAATATGGTATATATACACAATGGAGTATTAACCAGCCATAAAACATGATTATGACTTATTCCAGTAAATGGATGGATCTGGAGATTATCAAGCTAAGCAAAACAAGCCAATCCCCAAATACCAAAGATCTAATGTTTTCTCTGATATGTGGAAGCTAACTCAAAAGGTGGGGCAGGAAGAATAGAAGTTAGGTGGATTAAACAAAGGGGAATGAAGGGAAGGGGGGACAGGAAAAGGATAGACAGTGGAATGAATCTGAGATAACTTTCCTATGTACATATAGGAATATATCAAAGTGAATCTCACCATCACGTACATCCACAAGACTGGGATCCTAAATAGAATAAGATATATTCCATGTTTTTATAATTATACCAAAATGGAGTCTACTGTCATGTATAACTAAAAAGAACCAATAATAAACTAAATAATTATTTTCCTAATTAGCAAAGGATATGAGTAGACATTTCTCCAAAGAAAATGCATAATTTGTTTTGTGTATTTTGAAGCTGTATGTAGCCACATACACAGTTAAGATGTTAATCTTCTTGATGAGTTGACTCTTTGACTGTAATGCAATATCTCTCTTTGCTCCTAGCCACCACCTCTGCCTCATGGTCTACTTCTCCCGATACTCATTTCGTCACTTTCATTGTCTTTCCATGACTCTTCCATGATGTATCTTCCAGCATGGTTTCACTCGTAACTTATTTTTATCATGCAATTAAATGACCTTTTATGAGTAAAATATATTCAAATCATTTCTTTTTTAAATCCAGTCTGACAATGTCCACACTTTAATTATTTTGTTTACAGTTGTACATTTAATATAATTAGTGACATTTAAAATTATGCCTACCATATTATTAGTTTTTGCTTTCTGTTCTCTTGGCCTCACATTCCTTCATCTCCCAGTTTTACTTTCCTTTGAATTATTTGAACATTTCCCATTGAACAGACTGAGGGTTTTCTATGCTATTTCTTCTTCCATTTACTTCAGGCTACTTTTTTTTTTTTTTCTGAAAGCAGTAGCTGGAGTGCCTGAAAATTATGCCTTTTGTTTTTGTATGTTTTTATTTTCAGAGTTTGTGATCCACCATCAACTTTCATCATCTCTGCAAACTTACACTGCAGAGGAAGCCTCAGTCCTGCGAGCTATTGTTCTCAGTCCCTGGTATGGTCTGGCTATTGCTGGATTCTGGGCTCCTGGTGGTGGTTGGCGAGAGTTTCACTCTGGTAGGTTCAACCCCAGCTTTTATCCTGTGTGTGCAGCCTCCTAAGATGGAAGAATGGAGGGTCTTCATATATATATGAAAGAATGAATTCAGAAGCAGCTGGGATTTGGTATAATTTCCCAAGAAGTTGCAAGCCACTCTCTGCAGTCTTTTACAAGCAAGAGGATCCCTTGTGGTTTCCTGCATTGTCCTCAGATTTTCATGTGAGTTACTAAGGGAGCTTCATTTTAAAAAGCTTGCAAGACAGAATCTGGACTCACATTCATTCTTCCTGCCTTGTATGGAAGGTAGCCCATCCTTGGTCCTTAGTGCTTTATTTGTCTTGATAAAATCCCACCTGCTTTTTAAATATTTGCTTTTATGGCAACTGCTAAGCAGTCTCTTTTTCCTTCAATATTTTGGCCACAGGAGCTAGTTCTTTTGCCCTATTTCCTCTTTGGGGATATATTTCTCTTTGGAATTTAAGTAATTTGGTTGAATTGCAAACTCAGCTTTCTGATAGGCTCAAGAAAAGTTATGATTTTGCAGTTTGTTTTGACCTCTCTATTCAAATCATAGGAATGTTCTTTCTCGTATTTTTTTTTTTTTTTTTTTTTACATCTTAGCCAGAAGTAGGAATCCCTTACTCTGACTTGGCCACAACTGCATAATCTAAAGATTAATGAATTAAAATGTAGCTACAATAAACTGTAGAAATAAATGCATTGACAAGCTTTGTGCTGATAACACCTTAACTTGAAGATAGTAAGCAATGTTGGAAACTGTTCCAACATCAATCATCAAATAAAAAGCGAAAAGTAGGACCAAGCTGTTGCACATTTGTCTATCGGAGTAGCCAGGTTTATTCATTGAAACAGAATGTGTTAAAGTTTCCTCCCACATTTCTTTGTGTGTGTGTGTGTGTGTGTGTGTGATTTTAACATTATTTTTAATATTCTGTAATTTTTTTGCAAACTTTATATGATTTACTCCTTGAAATTTTTCAATGATTTTAATTATTAAACCTTTTGAGGATAATAGAATCACACTATAATCCAAAAGGAAGGGACATTGATTTAAGATCCAAAGAGAAGTGACATTGACAAGGGCAATTTTATTAAGAGATAGGCAATCCATAAATCATCTCCATTAGTTCAATAGAAGCTTAGTTCCATTTTCCAAACATGTGTATTATTAAAAAACTGTAAATTATCATAGTGAAGGTCATTTTTGTTCACTGAACTTTTATTTAGGTCAGAAAAGAAAATGCTCCAAGATATTTTAGAAACCATTTTAACAATGTGTACAGAAATAAAATGGCTTTATCCATTAATGCTTAGTTCAACAGAAAATTAAATTAACTAGAACATCCTATTCCCAGAGAAATCCAGTTTTATAATAACCAAAATACCTTAGAAATATTTATAAGGATTTCTTCTGGGAAGGTCACTGCCTTTTCATCAATGTGGGTCCATTTCTTCAAGATCCCTCCAATGTAGAGCAAAGTTTTATTATCACTTGACAAAAAATATAAAGCAGTTTATCATCACATGATATTTTAGTAGAAAACCAAATATATTTTCTGTGTGTTCATAGAAATTTACATCTGGAATTAATTTATGTATGCATATAATAGTATAAGGCATTTTAACAACTTTTTAGAAAATATCCAAAAGTGAACAGTGCATTTATTCTGCGAGTGTTAGAGATGAACTAATAGTTAAAGAAAAGAAACAATAAAGAACCATTGCCTTGGACAATCTTTGTGTCATCACACACATCACATACCCAACATTCACTTTTCTTCTTTCAAGAGCATCCTTAATTTTAGTCCCATTCAGAATATGCCGTGAATAAACTTGGTACTTGGTCCATAAAGCTGCCTGGGTCTTTTTAATCCAGTCTAAATTTTTCATACATTGATGAACTGACATCTTTGCTTACATTTATTTTCTTTTTTCTATTTTTTTAATGGAATGAAACACAAGATCTTTTGGACAGCAACAGTGTGTATGTTAAAGTGGTACTAAGATGAAGACCAAAAACAGACACGTAGACCAATGGTACAGAATAGAAGACACAGAGACAAACCCACAATAATACAATTATCTCATACTAGCCAAAGACAATATAAACATACAATGGAGAAAAGATAGCCTCTTCGACAACTGGTGTGGAGAAAATTGGAAATCCACATGTAGCACAATGAAATTAAACCCCTATATCTTACCCTACACAAACTCAACTCCAAGTGGATCAAAGATTTAGGCACTGAAACAGAGACCCTGTACCTAATAGAAGAAAACAGGCCCAAATCTTCACCATGCCAGCTTAGGATATGACTTCCTTAATAAAACTCCTAAAGTGTAAGAAGTAAAATTAAAAATCAATAAATGGGATCTATTTAAACTAAAAAGCTTCTTCTCAGTAAAGCAAACAGTCAATAACATGAAGAGAGAGCCTACAGAATGGGAGAAAATCTTTACGACATGTATCTCAGATAGAGCTTTAATCTCTAGGATATATAAATTACTCAAAAAAGTCAACACCAGAAAAGCCTGAATAACCCAATCAATAAATGGGCTAAGAAACAGAACAGACACTTCACAGAAGAAATAAAATTGATCAACAAATATATTTTAAAAATGTTCAACATCTCTAGAAGTTAGAGAAATGCAAATCAAAACTACTCTATAATTTCATCTCACTCAAGTCAGAATGGCGATTATCAAGAATATAAGCAACAATAAATGTTGGTGAGGATGTTGGTGGGGAGGTACACTCTTACATTGACGGTGGGACTGCAAATTGATGCAACCACTATGGAAAGCACATTGGAGGTTTCTCAGAAAACTTGGAATGAAACCACCATTTTGCCCAGCTATCCCACTTCTTGGTCTATACCCAAAGGACTTAAAACAGCATATTACAAGGACACAGCCACATCACTGTTAACAGCAGCCCAATTCACAATAGACAGACTATGGAAGCAACCCAGATGCCCTTTAACAGATGAATGGATAAAAAAAAATGTGGTAAATATGCATGATGTAATATTACTGAGCCTTAAGGAAGAATGAAATTGTGGCATTTTCAGGTAAATGGATGGAACTGGAGACTATCATGATAAGTGAAATAAACCAATCTCAAAAACCAAAGGCCAAATGTTTTCTCTGTTATGTGGATGCTAATTCACAATAAGAGAAGGGGAGGTGGGCTAGAGAAGAATAAAGGTACCTTGGTTTAAACAGAGGGGAGTGGAGGGAACGGGTGTGGGATTAGAAGAACAGTAGAACGAATCAGACATTATTACCCATTTTCACATATGACTATATGACTGGTGTAATTCTACATCATGTACAGCCAGAGGAATAAGAAGTTATACTCCCTTTATGTATGATCTGTTAAAAGTTATTCTCTTGTCATGCATAACTAATTAGAACAAATAAAAACCATTTAAAATTTTTTTTAAAAATTATTTTCAATGTTTCACCAAAGTCTTTTCATTATTGAGAAATATATAAGTAATATGCAGTACTGATAACTACTTTAATCTCTACCACTCCTTGAAGTTCTCATTGATATAAAGAGAGAAAACAGTCCTTACTGTGCTTTGTATACCTATAGCTTAGTTATTAAGTGAGTTTGTGCATATTTGTGCTTTTTAATGACCTATTCAGTAGTTCTATGCAGTATTATGGTACTGAGGCTAGAGGCTCCTCTCCCTCATGTTGAACTCTGGAGGGAACTGGTAAAAAATGAAAAGGGATTTAAAATATTCAATGGAATTTTAAAAACAATGGGCTTCCAAGCTCTATTTATAACACGGGAACTGTTAGAAATAGAAAGATTTCTAGCCTCCTAATCATTAATAGACGCAAATATTTCTATAACATATATTGAATTTTTTCTTGATTTTTGATGATACCCTTTTAGTGACTGGTGCTCTCCCCAAATTTCATTTATAGACTTAATTAATTGAGTCAATATCCAAATCCCCATAATTGCTGAGTTTAAGTTCTAGGAAGACCAATTCTATCCTACATAGACCAATTCTAATTTGCTTTCTCTTGAAAAATCTGTGAAGAACAATGCTCACAACCCAGAGCAAAAACATTGTTCCTCTGTGCCCACGTCCCTTCCTTGAGCTCTCTGTGCTTTCTTCTCTCTAGAGGTATGCCCTGTTACCCTACCCTTGCCACAATACCAGGGGGTTGGCACATGAACAAAGCAGGACTTTCCTTGGCTTTCTTAGTTACATGAGAGAAGATCTTCTTTTGCTTACAGTAAACAGAGTGGTATTCTGTTCCTTCATCAATAGTGAGGGGCTAGTTAATATACTTCATCTGTATCGTATCACATCTTTCCTTTCTCCCTTAACAATTCCTATTTCACCCTCCATGTCAAGCCTATTCTAGACTCTTTACTAGACAAGTGCTTTGTCTTTCAAAGAGATGCATTCTTTCAGTGTTTTCCTTAAAATGAATTTCTGAGAAATGAGCAGAAATCTGTTACGTGACCAATGTAGAATGCTGGGTACCAGCTCCCTCTTTGTTCTGAATGCTATTTTTCTGCTAACAAAGCCCATGCTGGCATTGCTTCAGTGGCATTCCATCATCTAATTTGCTTGCATAGAGTTTGCCATCAAGTAAATCTCTGAAGCCTCCTAGTGGGTCATCAGAGGGAAGGACAGGCTGATGGTAGAGTGTGAAGCCCTGGTCCACCTCCCTGTGAGGCTGTCTGCAGGCTGAGGGCACTGTTTCCCTGTGCAATCACTTCTCCTTCCAGTTCCTGTCCCTCTACTCCTGCCATTGAGTCTGAGCATGGTATCTGCTCCTCTACTGTTAACTCGGGTTACTTTCAGATTCCCCTATATTTAGTTTATATCTTTGTTTAATTTTTTTGTCAATAAATATTCTTAAAATGATCTTGTATTGAAGGTGCCATTTGTTTCCTATCTCATGCATGTTGAATAAGCAGAGAACAAATGGCAGTCCTTTATTGATCAATGGACATAACTTTTCAGGTGGCATTGACCCCTCACTCTGAAGGTGAAACAGAATGATGTATTGACTCTTGCATCAGGTACTCTGCAATGATTTTTACACAGGTACTTCCTGATGTGATAAAAGCTTTAAATTTTTAGAATTTGGTTAAAATTGTGACTTTACTTCATTAAGTCTGTGACTTTGATGTGAATCAGTTAATTCATCTATATCATAGGGATGATAATGTATCATTTTAAAGCCAGCTACAAAGAGCAAATGGATGAAATATTTGGATATCCTTATAGAAAATAGGGAGTTTAGTAGATCTCTCATAATGCATTACTTTCTGGTATCCTTATATTTCACAACAGATTATAGCATAAATCATATGAGTTGAGAATCTGCCTTTGTTTGTTAATTTAGAAATTGCACAGCATCCACTACAGTTTTAGTACTTCCCAGAGTTTAGTATACTAAGCTTCTGTACATTTAGAAATCCTGAAGTTGCAGAAGCCTCGTTTCTGTTCCCTTATCTTGTATTAGTTTTATGACTATTTATCCTTATTTATAAAAAGGAATATTTGGAATAGATAATTTGATGGCATTTTCTGGAGATAAAAACGTGAGATGTGTACATATGTTTTTTATGTATTTTGGGATACGGTTCATTAAAAACTATTTAGACTTAATAGCAGAAGTTTACAGAATTGGAACATACACATGTTTTAATAATTACCAAAAATGACATTGTGGTACAAATTATTTCTTCTGTAACTTACATTTCCTGAAAGTTTCCTCTTTTAGCCAACTTACCCCATCATCATCTGGATTTTGTTACAATTTATAAGAGCTTCCAGGCAACAGGTCTTTATTCTTTACCACAAGTCGTGATTACTGACAAATATTCACATTTTTTTTCAAATTGAAAATAGTCTAAGTACTATGAATTAATTGTTTGGCTTTAATAAAATAACATTTTGTTAAATTATTAAAATGATAGTATACTATACTAAAATAGTACTAAGTATTATCTAACAAAAATGTTTTATTAATATCAAAATAATATTTTGCAAATATTATTACAAAAGGTATTTAACAAAACAGTATAAGTCCAAGCCAAACTACTAGAGGTAAAAGGTAACTATTGATATAAATAAAATGCTTCCACAATTGATATTTCATCAGTCACATACAATTACATTAATAGATACATTCTCCTCAGCAAGTGCAGTTGAAGATAAAAATAGGAATTTTTTTTTTTTACATGTAGAGATAGTGACTATGAGTGTTTGCTCACAATAAATGCAATATGCAATCCCAGGTTCCCGTCCTCTTAGTGAGTCTTATTCGAAAGTATTTGTGCTGTAATGGAAGGAAAAAAATATCTAAGACAGAAGAGTAAGAAGTACAATCCAAAGGTTTTTGGGTGCAGTGTATACTTCCTGAAGGCCACTTCTCCCTTCAAAAAGGAAGTGCTTGAAAATATTTTGTGAGAAGCTTTGCCTCTTCCCTCAGGAGTTTTGTGTTTCTGTGTGTTTACATGGGTTTGCCCACAAGACACAAAAACTCTTGGGACCTGCTGTAGAATTGTGGAAACAGCCAGGGGAAGGACACCCCCATTTGATAGATCCCTTGAATACCAAATGGACCCTGTGTTTGACATTTTGGGTAAACATTCATAATTCTGCCACTCATAGGCTACTATTTCAATTTATTTATAATATTTCCTTTCTGAATGTATCTCTAGTCACGTGTCTAGCAATTTTTACAGAGGTGAGAAATATATTCAAGTGGTGTTCATCTTTTAAAATCTCTAAATATGTGTTGTTAAATTGCCCTCCTCCGATAAGATTATGTACTTTAAAAAGCAGCACAAGAAGTAAAGTCACACTAAGATCATTCATGTTGATGAATCCACTCTCTAATTGCAACCCTTTTAGCATGAAGTCAAAACCTGTAGTCAATGGCAGTTCTCTGAAAAGCCATTACTCTATTTGTTTCAGATACACCCTTTGTTTTTAATGTTTGTCCAGTTAATTTAATCTAGATCTCTCCTTCTTTGCTTGACCCCTCATGAAACTGGAGAATGACTGACAGCTAATTGATTATCCTCCGCTGTATCTAATATGGGTTTTTCTGTCTTTTCTTCTTTTTTTAATTTTTTTTTTCACATTAGAGACATTGTTTGTAATTGGAGTTTTTTTTATATTTCCAGTGAGTCAATTCTAGCCAGGAGCCCATTTGTTTCAGGATTACTTTATGACTGAGAAAGAAGAGAATCTTGCCTCTAGGACATTGGTTCAAGTTTATTCAAAATTACATGCAAAAGCAGTCCCACAGATGGTTTCTCTGTAGCCTACCCGAATTGAACAGATCATCCCAGATTTGCTCTCAGCAGTGGACAAATGCCCACTTCGCAAATCCCTGGCTGTCAGTCTTCAAGGAGCAAAGCTCCCTGGAATGCAGATGAGAGAATCACAACCCTTGGAGGAGGCCTCCCTCCAGGCAGTGCTCAAGTGCATCTGCTTTGCTGCAAGGCAAGTTCTCTACCACTTGGGAGATCCACCCAGAAGACTTCAAAAATCGTCGCCTGGGGACTTTAAGACCACATTTTACTGACAGTTTAAAACGGAGTTTTTATGTGGTCAACCTTTAGCTGTGTATTTTTTAAAAGTCTGTATTTGGAATCTTAAAACTCTTTCAAACCAATTGCAGGTCCTCTTGTCCACTACCACGCCAGCCCTCAGCGAACTCCTTTTGAGTGTTTATTATCTCTATTATCATTTATGGCCTACCAGAGCTCTGTTATTGTTGCTCTTGTTATTATTTTTGTAAACCTGCCTTGAACTCTAAGAAGATTATAAATATCTTGGGGTTAGTGGCAGGACACTTTATCTTTGTCTATTTCCTAAAGGACCTTTGAGCAAAGTGGGTGTTGTCATGAGGTACTGAGTACTTGCTGACAGTTTTCAAAATAAGGAACATGCCCTTGGGGAACTTTTTAAAAAAGAAATTTAACTTGATCATATGGAAAGTTTGTGGCCTACTCAAAGATTAGTATTTTGCAGCATTTATCTTCAAAAGTAAAATACTTAACTTAGAAATAGTATTCATTTGAAAGAAAGGAAAAAGGAAAGCACATTGAATCTCACTGCCTTTCATTATAAGTTTTAATATTAGTAATTCCAGGTAGTGGACAAACTAAGCTTAACAATTAATCCAAAGGTAAAAAGTTAGTCTTCAATTTTTTTAACTTTCAAAAATAATATTTATTGGAAACTCAAAATAGAGAATTGGGGTTGGGACAAGAACTGCTTATGTTTTCAAATATATAAATTTTTTAGTCTGTGGAGTATTGATCATCATCTTTATAAACTGTTTTATGAATAGGCAGTTCACATGTTCCTGCTAAACCAGTATATACCTGGCTTGTTCCAAATGTCCTGAGAAATTGTGAGTAGCCTCTCCTCTGCCCTTCTGCAATATTTCATAATTGAGATAATAAATTTAGTTGTCACTGCACAAACTCAATGTCTAAGTGAAGATGCTTATTTTCAAAGAATGAAAACCCAGTTAAACCAACTCTATAAAAGGGGGTTATTCAAAGATAAGAGAGTGCTATAATTTGCTGGTTTTGAGCTACAGATAATATGTCAAACTGCTTAAAATGGTTGGTGACATTTTCAAGTAGTAAAGTTTATATATATATTTCTGGTCAGCTCTAAACTAGATCACTGTATGCAGACTCAAACCAGAATTAAGTATTTCTGATATTCGTACTTTGTTCGTGCAAAGTAAATTAGAATCTGGTGTATTTTAAAGACTTTTTAAAAGAATGTTTGAATTCTTTCCTTCAATTGAAAACAATTCTTTGAGAGAACATTTAGATCCAATTAAAACTCCTCAAATGGAGGAGAAACAAATGATTTCATCACAGAATAACAGAGCATGTGCATGCTGCCTTGAAGTTCAAAGGGATGATGAATTTCTAGTATACTTAATGTGTTGTTAACAATCAAGAGACTTTTGGGGTCAAGAGCATTGTTTCTACAATTAAGATCAAAACTCTTCACATGGGCTAGAGGTATAGCTTTGTCGTAGAATACTTGCAAGCATATATCAGAAAATACTTCCAAGATAATAAATCCATCATCCCAAAGAAAATCATAAAAATTCAATCCCCATATTACTTGCAAGTAAGAGTGTACACACACTCAAAGCACACAGATTGAGTTTCTGGCAGACCATTGACTGATGTGAAAGGAAAGTATTAACTTCTTAGAAGAAAATACAGGAAAATATATTTGCTTCAAATATAGAAAGAAATCCTAAATAAAATTTGTCAAGTGCTAAGCATAAAAGAAAATGTTTCTTAATTGGAGTAGATGAAAATCAAGAGCTTCTGTACATGAAAGCATACTGAAGAAAAAGCAGACACACATAGATCCATAGATAAAATTAAGAAAGGGTGTTTTCAAAATCCATAACTAACTCTTAAAAATCAGTAATAAGTCACCTAAACAATCCCTAATTTGGGTAAACGTCTAAAAAATGCAATGTTCTAAAGAGAGCACAAAATGGGTACAATTAGAAGAAAATTTTGATCAACCCTTTATGCTGCTGGTGGAAATGTAATTTAACATTATTGTATTATACTCTAAATTTGAGAATGTGCACATCTATGACTCAGAAAGTCCACTGTTGGGTATACTCTGCACAGGACACCTGTTCACAGTGTACTAGGAGTGTTTTAGTAATTGATGGTTACATAACAAAGCACTTGTAAACATAGTGGTTTAAATACAATTTCTTTTATTAAGCACATACTTCTCTGGGTCAGGAATTCAGGCAGAGTTGATTAATGATTCTTCTAGTCCAAACGGCATCATTGCAGTTATTCAGTGGTGTTCTACCAGTGACTGATCTCAGCTGGACTTTTCCATAAAGACTTGCCTCATGTGCTGCTGGTGTCCCAATGGGGACAGTCAGAAGGTGGTTCCTGGTGAAAGGTCTCCTCTGCCTCTCTTTATTTAATCCCAAAGTTGTTCTAGGAGGGTCCCTCAGCTTACTCTGTAACTGCACTACAGGCCACATTGCTCTGGTTTTAAGATATTAAGGCAGAAATTGCTATGGTCCAGACCAGAATTAAGAAGAGAGGAATAGTGCAGATTTTTTTTATTGAAAGAATGTCAAAGAATTTACAACCATTTTTAAGCTAGAATGTTCATAGAAGTATTGTTTATAATGTCTCTCTCTAACAAAAATATATCATAGTTCACATAATAGAACACAATATAACTATAAAAATTCAATGAGGGACAGTTCATTGCTATCAAACTGATGACTCTTGACACCTACTTTGTTGTTCTTGTTTTTTACATGAATATTTTTTCAAGAATATAATATATTGTTATTAGCTATAGTCACCATGCCACACAATAGATCTCTTGAACATAATTGACATTTGCAGTCCTTTGGCCAAATTCTCCCCAAAACCCTCTACCTCTATCCCCTGACAACCACTATTTTACTGTCAAATTCTATGAGTTCAACTTTATTAGATTCCATATAAAAGCAAGGCCACGCCTTGCTTTTCTTCACTGTGGCTTGTTTCACTTAGCATAATGTTTTCTAGGTTCACCCATGCTGTTTCAAATTATAAAATGCTTTTTCTTTTCAAAATCTGATTCGTATTCCATTGCTATGGTTTAGATATTGGATGTCCCCCAAAAGCTCATGTGTGAGAAGATGCAAGAGAGTTTAGAGGTGAAATGATTGGGTTATGAGAGTTTTAACATCTCGGTACATTAATCCCCTGGTAGAGATTAGAGATTAACTGTGTCATTGGGGCATGCCTTTGGGATATATATTCCATTCTTGGCGAGCAGAGGTCTCTCTCAGCTTTCTGGTTCTTGGTTGCATGACCTGAACTGCTTTCCTCTATCACATTCTTTGGCCATGATGTTCTACCTCACTACTGGCCCAAAGCAATGGAGCCAGCTGTCTATAGATGAGACCTCTGAAAGCTCAAGTACCACATAAACTCTTCCTCCTTTAAAATAGCTCTTATCAGGTCTTTTGATCAGAGCAATGGAAAAGTTAAACATGCATTGTGCATTTGTGTCACATTTTCTTTATTCCTCCACACGTTGATGAGCACTTAGGTCGATTCCACACCTTGGCTATTGTGAGTAGTGCTGCAGTAAACATGGGTGCAGCTATCTCTTCCATATACTGATTTCATTTCATTTGGATACATATACTTCGTAGTGGGATTGCTGAATTTTATGTTTGTTCTTATTTATAGTTTCTAGAGGAACTTCCATAATAGCTATCTAATTGACATTTCCATCAGTATTGGCTAAAGTTTCCTTTTTTCTCAACACCCTCAACACTTATTTTCCATCTTTTTGAAAACAGCCCTCCACAGAGGTGTGAAACCCTGTGTCTCACTGTGTGATATTTTTTAACATCTCACAATTAGAAATTTTCATTTCTCTGATGATTAATGATGCTGGATATTTTTCAATCTTCTTCTTGACCAGCTTATCTCTTTGAGACATATCTGTTCAGATCCTTTGCCCATTTTAAATTGTTTTTGATTGTTTGTTTTCTTTCCATAGAGTTGTTTTAGTTTCTTCTGTGTTTTGGATATTAACCCTAATCAGTGTATGCTAAATGGTTAATATCATACATTGCAAATATTTTCTTTCATTTCATAGGTTATCTATTTATTGTTAATTCTTTCCTTGGCTGTGCTAAAGCTGTTTTAGATTGATGTAATCTAATTTATTTGTTGTTGTCTGTAAATGGTTCTGTTGCTCCTTATCTAATCCTTTGATTAATCTTCATGATTTTAGACATTTTACTATTTTATCTTCCTTTTGAGAATTTGAAATGTTCTGTTCAGAAGCCAGGCTTCATCTGTTGTGAGGTTTCTTCCTATGACACTGAAGTCTTTAGTTATGTCTGTTCAGCTTCTTTCATCCCGTAAACTCATGGTCTACTGCTAGAATTCCTAAAATCTTTCCTGCCGTGATGATGTTCCTTACTTTCATGTCTTGTGCTTTTTATTTCTCAAGATGCTGTGATGAATGTAAGTACATAGTTAATCATCCCATACAACAGGCTCTCTGAAAACATTTTCACAACTGTAAAAATAATGAGAATATTGAACCCAAGAAAACAGGATCCAAAATTAAAACAATTCACATTTTTTAAGTCCTTAGAAAGGACTCAATAAGTGTTAGCTCTCTACACTCAATACTTATTTTAAATTTATGTTAATTTTGAATTCTAGAAAATTCTAGTCAAAACCAGAAAGGGGAATATGATCTATTTATTATTTTGGTTTATTCAAATATATATTCAAAATAGAACAATGAACATCCTAATAATAAAATATTGAACTTTGGCTGGGAGTTTTTTCAGAATTTTGGAGGCCAATAATGTCTCCTCGAATTTAAAAGCTCTTGCATAATAACGTTTTAATGAGTTCAAGTATAAATTTAAATAAGTGAAAAACATAGGGATTAAATTTTCTTTGACACACACGTGAAGAATTTGAGAGAAACATGTTTGGCACATATGCTTTGGAATCAACAGAAGAGGAACTATAGAGAAATATCCCAAAGCAGTTCACAAAATTCACTAAACACAAAATTCACTAAAAAGGGACTTCTAGACTGAACAAAGAGACGAAAGATACATATCAATATTAATATTACATATAACTTGTTTGCTTAAGAATAGAGCATCTTATAAGTTAAATTTCATTAAATCAGCCTTATGAAGTAATTTTATTAAATAATGACATGTATTTTGCTTCTAGAAACTCTTAAGACTGTCATATAATACCAGTTAATCAATTTTAGCAATGTTAGTAAGTATTTCTACCCACACAAAACAAATAACAAGGGTCAAAATTTTACTTAAAATCTTTCCACTGCTTTCAAAATTATGACTTGGTAGAATACTATCCATCTACATATATTTGTATAAAAGTTTTATGTTCTTGGTTGGACGATCACACATACTATGATATCTATTTTACAAACCCAGAAGCTGGGGAGACAACATCAATCTTAACAGTACAAAACTTACAAAGACATGAAATATTTAATATCAAACATGAACTTGATTGCAATTAAGTAAATGAATTTAACTTAAAGCCAAAAGTATATTTCATTTCCCTTATTTCCTAATACAACATAGATGCAGCAGATGGATACTGTCACATAAGAACAAGTTCAACCGAAATAGCTTTAACTGGAAGGTTAATGATAATAAGTTGAATTCAATGTAAACAACCAAAGGGAACCAAATGTTCTGCCAAAAGCAGCAAAAATATATCTCAGCAATAAACTATAATATTTTTAGGAAAGTTTCCAGAGAAATAATAATCTTAACTAGCTCAGCAGATGATAACTATATTGTATAAAAGGGTTTTTCTAGCATGAAGTTTAGTATTAGTAACTACTAATGAATTGGTTCTCTTTGCCAGGTATAGCTAGTAAATTGCAGTTGTTATTTTATGAGGATAGCCCTAGAAAGAAAGATTAGAAAACAGATACTATGATCAAACACATGTAAATCTATTTCACTTCCAGGTAGCAAAATTGATTCAGAGTTCTCTTCAAACTGAGTAAGGTGTTTTTGTGATTATTACTAACCTTCCAAAACAATGGTCATCAAGCTTTTCAGCAAAGAAGAATGTGTTAAATTTTGGTCACTGTAACCCAAATCCATGATGAGAACAACTCAACTCAGAGGTGGAAAGGTTGATTCTGGTTCAGTTACAGAGGTCTTATTGCATGGTTGGACAACTTTATGGCTTTAGGCTTGAGGTGAGTCAGAACATCATGGACGAAGGGTTTGACAAAAAGCTTCTCAGCTCAGGGCAGGGACAAATACAGTCCAAAGTCACACCATGTGACCTACTTCCTCCAGCTATGCCTCACCTGCTGACAGTTATCATCCCTTAGTCCAATGAGCTATCAAATGGATGAATCCACGGAGGAGATCAGAGTCCTAATCATTGCCTAAAAGCCCCACCTTGAATCTTCCTGCATTGAGGGTCATATTTTCAAAATATGAGCCTTTTGAGAGAACACTCCAGAATCAAACCATAGCAAAGAATGGATATTAGATTCAACACCATGTCAGAGAGCAGTAATGACTGGACTTGTTCATCAGAGAACCACTTGAGAAAATTTTAATGATCACAGATTCTGAACACCAACCCAAACATCTTGATCAGAATCTCCTGTGCTGGGGATCAGGAATCTTAAATATGTAGAGCAAAGTTTGGAAACAGCCATATCTAAAGGTACAGAAAGAAAATTATTCTCCCATTACTTCTCTTCCAGATCTTCCCTGGCAACTGGAGATGGTTAAGAGTGGTACCAGGCACATGCTACCGTGTAATCATCAGAGAAGCAAGCCTGTCCAGCAGGGTCCTCCCTAGCTTAGTTTTACTTGATGTCACTCTGCAGATATCATGTAATAGAATGGCTGCTTGTGAGTCTAGGAGCCAGTCTCAGAGAATGAAGGAAAAGAACAAATACATATGGATAATGCATTACATGCTAGATTCCTAGTAAAATTTGTCAGCATACCTACTAAAAGGTACTGTTACTGTTACATTGTATTGATGAGGATTTTAACTGAGAGATGAATGAGGCATTCAAACTCTTCCATAAACAATGCAAGTGACAGAGTTTGTATTCTTTTGGAAATAACATGAGAGACAGAATCCTTTTCATGAGGTATACCTTTCCCTACTCCAAATGTGAATATGCTGGTCAAATGTAATGGAACTTTATCTGTTAGATATACTGGGGGAGAGGCAGGCATGATCTTTTGGACAAATTTATAGATTTAAAATTTATGTACCAGAATGAGGTTTTGATATGATACTACAGATTATGTGGTTAAACATTGAGGAAGTGGATGATCGGTTTGTCAGCTTTCTTGATGCCATTATTATGAATTTATCATATGGGTTCCCTTCTAGTCAGCTTTTCATCCTTTTGACAGCTACTTGAGAAAAAAAATAACTTAGAGGAGGAAAGATTTATTTTGTTTCCAGAAGTTTTAGATCATGGTCAGCAGGACCCATCACTCCAGACCTGAGATGAGGCAGAACACGTGGCAGAAGGGCAAGGTAAAAGAAAGTTTCTCATCTTATGGCAGCCGAGAACCAGGTGGGGAGAGGGAATGAAGAGAGTAAAGAGTCCCCAAGGCATACCACCAAAGACCCACTCCTTCAACTAGGACCCAATTCCTATACCTCTTATGGTTTCTATCACCTCCTAATAATGACTTTAAATTATTAACCTAGCAGGGCACAGTGGTGCACACCTGTAATCCTAGCAGCTCAGGAGGCTGAGGCAGGAGTATGGAGAGTTCAAAGCCAGTCTCAGCCAGCAAAGATGAGGCAGTAAGCAAATCAGTGAGACCCCGTCTCTAAATAAAATACAAAATAGGGCTGAGGATGTGGCTCAATGGTTGAGTAACCCTGAGTTTAATACCCAGTACTAAAAAAAAAAAAAAAAGTTAATCCACTGATGAGGTCAGAGCCCCTATGATCCAATCACTTTCCCAAAGTTCTGGAACATTACCGCAATCCTTTAACACATAAGCCTTTTGGGGACTTCCAGATCCAAACAATAATGCAGTGAATAATTAGAATACTAAGCCTAGATTTAACATGCTGTGTTTCTTATTAACTTATGACTTCTTTCAATAAGACAAAGTCCTTCATTTATTGAAGAAATTCTATAAAATAGATTTGTTAAAGAAAATTGCAGACTGAAGAGTTGTTAAATATATTTTAATCTAATTGTTGACTTCAGTTTTTGTTCTTTATTAAATGCGAGTATTAGTAGGTGTTTCCTAGAACTTATTTCAAATTAGAAGCAAAACACTCTGTGAAGTTACAAGCCAATGGAGGGAAAGACATTTCCACACTTCCCTGCTCAGCCACGAGTAACTGGCTCCAACAGCCCCAGAAGTGCTCCAGCTCAGGGAAAAGGACAGTGCTTCCACTGCCCAACCCGGGCCTCCCAGCTCCTCCACTTTTTCCATCCGTCTGCCATGCAGTCAAGAGTATCCATTGAAGGCTGGGATATAGCTCAGTTGGTAGAGTGCTTGCTTCACATGCACAAGGCCTTGGATTCAATCCCCAGCACCACAAAAACATAACAACAGTATCTAGTGGCCTGGCGATTTCACATTGAACAAGAGGGTCCTGGATAATTTGGCATCAGACTAGAGGTTGGCTTCACCAAGGGGACATTCTGAAAACTCCCTGAAGAGAAAAGTCAGTCTCATTAATCTCAGGCTCCGACTTATCAATCACAGAGACTGGTATGAAATGAAGCCGCTTCTGACTCTTGGTGAATAAACATACATCAAAATTCAGAAAAGAATGATTAATAAAGCAAGCTTATCTTATCTAGGCCACTTACTATACCTCTACAAATTTAGGAAGACTAGCTATATAGGATAAGATTATGCTTTGGCCCATGCCTGATTTTGAAATAAGACCGAAGTTCTTTTAAAAACAAAGTTCTTTCTGGAAATAAAATGTTTTATTTTAAGCATAGTAAAAATAGCCAGGATATTGCATACCAAGAAAGGCAAATTGATCTTATCTTGAATGCCAGTGACAGTGAACTTTTTGCAAAGCCCATTTGCCCCCCGGAGCTCCATGTCCCATGGTTGCAAGAAACCTAGAAAATAAAGGGCTGAAAGCTGGTGTTGTGGTATGGATGGGAGGTGTCCCCCAAAAGCTCGTATATGCAAGAATGCAGGAAGGTTCTGAGGAGAAATGATTGGGTTGTGAGAATCTTAACCTGATAGTGTTCAATTGGTAACTGAAGTGGTAGGGTGTGGTTGGAGGAGGTGGGAGTTTGGGCGTGGCTTTAGCGTATGTATTTGTATCTGTCTGGTGGATCTTTCTCTCTGCTTCTTGATCACCATGACGTGAGCTGCTTCCCTCTGCCACACACTCTGCCATGATGTTCAGCCTCATCTGGAGCCCCCCAAAATGGAGCCTACCTTCTATGGTCTATGACCTCTGAAACCATGAGCCCTTAAATAAACTTTTCCTCCTCTATAATTGTGCTGGTTGTGTCCTTTAGTCACAGCAATGAAAAAACCTGAAAAAAACATCTGGATATTTGGTAATCCTGATCTTTACCAAAAAAAAAAAAAAATATGTTTTCAATCCACAAAATTTACAGAAGAATTTCAAGTGATGTTTCCCATTTTAAATACATAATTAAGAAAAAATTTTAAAAAGTGTAACTGAAGGGGAATGTTTACATAAATCATCATGAACAATTTGTTTTTTAAAGGAACTGGCATCATTTTGATATGTACTTTTGAAATGGTGATTTGGTTGGATTTTACCTGGGTGATTTCAGAAAAATGCTAAAAATAATGAAATGAATGACAGTAGGTGAGTCGATGATGACATTGTGCCTTTTCACATGTACCCCAGGGCAAAACTTTAGACATTTCAATGCTCAATTTTACATTTATTAAATGAGTTTAGCTAGATTTATATGATCTAAGGTTTGGATGGAGCCTTGTAAAGATCTTTTCCTATAGGAATTTTTCTTCACTGATTATGACAGGAAAAGAAGAATAAGAAATTTCATTTTATAACATACAACATTTTTTCTCAATACTAAAGTTATTATCAGGACTTAGAAAGATTGCAGATCCAGGTCACATCAGCATCCTTTCTGATTCAAATACAAATGATATAGGATGTATTTTTTAAATGAGGATTTTATGTTCTACAAATGATAGGTGAAATAGGCATCTATTTTATAGATTTCTTCACAGTAATATAAGGGAGACTTTTGCTCAAATAAATAATTTCTTTGTATCAAATTCTTATTTTTAAAAGAGAATTTAAAATCACATTTTAACTTACATTGACTTTAATTTTGGACCTAGATGTTCTACAGAAGGATTTAGGGTTTGTTCTTTTTATTGTACTCTAAAGTAATTATAATTTAAGATGATGGACCTCTTCCCCTCTTTGTTTCTCTCATTTATAAATTTGTGATACCTCAATGATCCATGGAAGTAGGCCTGTGATCAGAAACTTCTACCTGAGATAGTGCCCAAGAGATCTTTGTGTGCAGGCATTTATATAGCCAAGTGCAGGGATTGATTTTATGTGTTTTATCTGACAGGGCTGCAAGGTGCCCATATATTTTAACAAACATCATCCTGGGCATCTCTGAGAGGATATTTTCTGATAAGATGAAAATTTAAATCAGCTGACTTTGAGGACAGCACATTGGTATATGAAATAGTTTAATTTGGCAAATGTAAACTGTTGCTATCTGTTTTAATATACTGAAAAATTATATAAGTGATAATTAAAGATTCTACCACTGAATTAAACAAGGAGGTAACAGAGCTGGTTCTGAGGTGGCAGCTCAGGGAGTCAGTGGAAAGCATGAGTGTCTGTGGGCGTAGGAGTCTCCTTGGACCACCAAGTTGGGACAATGCTTATGTGTCAGTTATGGAGCTGGAGAGGACTTTGGACCAAATAGTGCACTTTCTGTGACAGTAAGAAAATAGAGGAAATTTTCTAAGTGATTTAAAAAAAATTTAAACTACAGCTTCTCTGCAGAAATTGAGGAAAATCAAGAGAAAATACCAGCAATAAAGAGGACATTGGAACCACCAGACCACAAGAAATTTGTGCAGAATAAATGTAGAAAAGAACAAATTTGAAGACTGATGCTTTTGAGTTATTACAATCTAGTGATGAAAGGAACAAAAAGAAAACTAATAACAATTAAAAAAAAAATAATCAGTTAGAAAATGGGAGATGAAACAGGAATATACTAACATACCCATGAGTATATATTCCATATTTGGAAAGCAGTTCTGTGCTTTCATAATTTTTCTAAAGTAAAACAAAGTCATTTTCTGCCTCTTCTTGCTTAACTCCATCATTATCAATTGGTCAAAGCAGCATAACCTAATTCTAGCAGGAATCATATTGAAAATTTCAGTGAAATATAATTTTCCTGGTTGACATCAACAGATTCTCTTAGTAACAATTTACAATAAATATGTTACTAAAAACTATTATTTTCCATAAAACAGCAATAATAAATTTCCTAGTAATACTAATAATATAGCTTAATTATATAATATTCTTACTTTGATATTTAATTTAATTGAAAATAATTTACCTTAATTGTGGAAGTAGGAACAAACTTACATAAGAGTTGATGCTTGCTCTATCTGCTTTATAGTGATTATTTTACACCTATTTTTGACCTGCAACATTATCTGTTACAAGATTTTTGTGCATATATAATTATTTCTACAGAGAGGAGATGCAACATCTCTTTTCAGTTAATATTTGTTTATAAACATAGACAAATTACTATTTAACATTCATGTATCTGCATCTCATTTGGGTAAAAATTGTGCTTTCGAGAACTTTATTGAAATTAATGAGGAATGAATTTATATTCATATGAAAATTGAGTTCAGAATGAAATCACTTCTTGACAGTTTCTCCCACTTAAAATTTTATTTTGAGGAAAGAGAATTATTCATTTTTGAATTTTTTAATTTTTTTAAAGTAATAAAAATATTTAATACATCATTCTCAAATAGGTTATTGTGATTGGGTAGTTTTCCTAATTTCTCTGTTAGTAGACTCATCACTGGTGGGTAGGAACACATTTAATTTATGGGTGTTGATTTTATATCCTGATACTTTACTGATTTCATTTATTAGTTTTAGAAATTTTCTGGTGAATTTTTTTGGATCTTCTAAATATAGAATCATGTCATTGGCAAATACGTATAGTTTGAGCTCTTCCTTTCCTTTTCATATCCCTTTAATATGTTCTTTTGTCTAATTGCTCTGGCTAGAGTTTCAAGGACAATGTTGAATAGAAGTGGTGAAAGTGGGAATCCTTGTCTTTTTTCAGTTTTTTAGAGGGAATGCTCTTAATTTTTCTCTGCTTACAATGATGTTGGCCTTGGGCTTAGCATATATAATTTTTAAAATGTTGAGGTATGTTTCTACTTTCCTTAATTTTTCTAGGGTTTTAAACATGAAGGGGTGCTATATTTTGTCAAATGCTTTTCCTGCATCTATTGATATAATTATGTGGTTCTTGTTTTTAAATCTATTGACATAATGAATTATGTTTATTGATTTCCATATATTGAACTAACCTTGCATCCCTGGGATGAACCCCACTTGATTGTGGTGTACTGTCTTTAGTGTTCCTGAAGGCTTTTAGTATCTCACCTTTCAGAGGGAGATCAATATTAACAGTACCCAATGCAAACAATTACAGTCTTAAACCAAATAGCTCCTACCAAGGTGTCTATAGTTCTGTCACAATAAACAGCAATTATGCCTTAAATTATTGTCTATAATATAAACAGTAAGTTTGCTAAAAAGGGGTTATAATTTCAAATGATGGACAAAGAGAGAACAGACCTGGTGTAGGATGTGATGTTTATGTGGGAGGAGGAAGAGAAAATATAAGTAAAATTATATAGGAAGAGCGAAGGAAGATTTAATAGAGGTTAGGGTTTAGCATGAGAGAAGAGAGGAAGAGAATCCAGGGAAACAGATAAGTGAGAGAAAATATAAAATCAAATTAAAAAGAAAAAGAAAAATTATAAGAATCCACAACAAAACTATAATATACTATTCAGACCTTTCAGTCCTCAATAAATTGATGCATGAAAAATATGTGGTTTCAAAAAATATATATGTGGTTTCAAAAATAGTAGAAATATGAGTGAGAGGGGGAAAGAAAAGATCTTGATGGAAAATTGAACAATTATCTCTGTCGGTGTTCAAACTTTCTCAACTTCCCTTCTCTGCCAATAGGTAGGGTTGTCTGGAGTTTGATAGTAGTCTCAGTCCATTGAGTGGCAAACCAGATGGCTGGGTGGTTCAATAGCAAGATGCACTCATACTCTCTTCCAGCCTTACCACCCATTGTAACCAGCCCTTTCCATCCCTGTGCACTTTAGGACTTTCAGAATTGGGGAGAGCCTGTCTCTCTCTGGTCTCTCTGATCTGTGATCCCAGTGGGGAGATGCCCCTGTCTCCAGCCTGCCACAGGATTACCATTCCCAGACTGGCCTAGGACCCAGCCACAGTCCTATGGATCTGGGTTTCAGATTTACAGGTTCTCCCTTGCTGCAATCCCAAGATCTCAATGCCATTCAAACTTGAAGACAGACCACAAGGGATGTTCTTACACAAAGAGTGACCCTGTGAAGAGGCAGCAAGATGGTGGCCAATAGTGTACCCAGTAGGAAGCTCTCAGGTGCAGCCAGACCTGCAGGTATCCAGACACTGGATCTCCAGGCCCTTGACAGTGTCTCCAGACTGAGACAGTCACTCCTTGGGATGGGATGGCAGAGTGGCAGTGGCAAGCCTGCAGGCACCTTGGTCCTGAACCCCCCAGGTCTGGTCAGTATCCCAAGATGGAGGCAGCCAGTATAACCAAACCTGCAGGTACTCTGAAGATGGATCTCCAGGAAGCAGTGTGTTGAAGGTGACTGGTTGGTGAACTGTGGGTGATGGGTGGGTAAACAGGGGGCGAGCAGCAGACAACAGTAGTGGTAGCAGTCTCACAGAGAAACAATATTTCTTTCTGCTTGAATCCCAACTCACAGAGTGACATGGAATGCAACCTCCCTCTAGTCCGCCATCTTGGATCTCTCTCTCCCCATTACTCTTAATCCCTTTTGCCCCAATTTCCTACATAGAAATTGCCATTACCTAATTTATTATACATTTAATTGTTGATTGATTTACTATATGTTCTTCCTCTATACACTAAAATGTAGGCAACTTGAGGGCAGGACTATGTACTGTTCACCAGAAAATCTGAGTGCTGTTATCAGTGCCTAGTAAATAATGGTATCCAAGACATATTTTGGAGGAAAAAAAATAAATAGATATTTGCTTTAGTTTGAGAAAGATATGATGAATTATTGACATCTGTGATCCTAGATATTTTATATGACCCAATGAAAATGAACATATGCATTTATAAAACTAAATACTAGAAATATTAATTAAATATACATAGGCATCTGACTACCTAAAAACTTATCATTATCAAATGACTATAGTTTGGGGCATTTTCTGAATAAGAACATAACTCCTTGATAAAACACACACAATTGCGGAAAATAATTATCCTGGGGGAAAATCGGGGTGGATAAAGTAGTGGGTATTTGTCATGGCCTGTATTGTATTTTTTAAAACTCTTTGGCAACTTTTAGGTTGTTTTTGTAACTTTTAAGCATTTACCAAGTATGGTCTTAACTAAAATTTTATCTGTTTATGTCTGACCTTCTACTATAGTGTAAACTTCTTAAGGATGTGTTCCATCTTATGAATTTTTAATTTCTCCTATAATGCCTATCTGAGTATGTTGAAAATACCAGGAAATCAGAAAATATATTTACCTGATGAAAGACACCTGAGCATCAAATCAAATTATATTTGTGTGTGTGTGTGTGTGTGTGTGTGTCCTGTACATATAGTTTATAAATTTTGGCATTTAAGAGTTTCATAACCATCATTGCCTTGCTTATATACATGCTTGTTGGCAAAGATCATACATCTTTGTAAAATTTAAAATGGATGGATAGACCATTTTTAAGTTATATACAGAGACGAAATGTCATCAAAACTCCGTTTCAATGAGCAATAGAATCAGCAGTGTAAAACATAAAAAAGCAGAGCATTTCAATCTGAAAAGTCCACACTGTAAACACTGGTAACTGGAAATATCTTCATAAACTATCCAAAAGGATTATCTGTGTCTTACTGAGATTATGCGAAAATATCCAGGGTATACTGTTTTAGACTATTTCCAGAAAATACATGCAGACCTCTTAGGGCCAATTTTCCAGAAAGCTGATGAAGCTCAGACTTCAGGGCCCCTCCCTTGCAAAGGTGAGGAAGACTCAGTCAGCATTATGCCAGATGCTTTCTGTCTTGCGTTCCCACCCCTTCGAATGCATACACTTGCATAAACACCACTGCATCAACTTCAGGCCATAAAACTCAGACCCAACCAGGCCTCCATTAGACTATTAACATTAAGAAATCTAGGCTGGAATTTGCGACAATGATCCAAAAGTCATGGATTATTAAAACATGTCTCTACAGTCAAGCTGTGAAAGGAAAGGGGATACAATTGTGGATTTCTTTGCATCACTGTCACTATTACTTTTACCAGTATACAAAAACATCAGAAACCATGACTAGATAAGAGCACATGAAATCCCTGATAGATAATACCCATTAAAAAGTAGGCAATGCATCTTAGTAGAAACAGATTGCTAGTGCTCATTACTTATTTTCAACAGTCAATGAATTATTCTTATTGGTGCTAAGTATAATTTGGTTAAAATTTTAAAAAGCTGGTTCATTTTCATCTTCAATTTCTTTCAGTCACGTTGTGCCACAAAACTAAATGTTAGTTGTGTGATTAAACTAGATTTTTATAACCACTGTTGACACGAAGATCAAAACAAGAACAACAAAAATCTGCTATGTCCTGGGCTCATTTGTCTATTAAGGTTATCAAATTTATGGCGCCTTGGACTATACAGAGAACTTTAGGGAGTGAGTGGGGATCTTAACAATTCTACACTCTCCCATCCCAACCCCTACCTCTAACCCCGTGCCATTTCATAATAGAAATTCTTCCCTTCTGAAAGGGAATAAGTAGTTAATTATTCATTGGGGAGGCTATAGTGATACTAATACTTGGGAGGAGTTTTCCTTTTCCTTTTTTTTTTCTTTTTTTGGGTGGCAAGGGGGTACTGGGGATTTAACCCAGGAGCACTTTATTCTTTTATTATTATTTTTTTTATTTTTATTTTTTTTAAGATTTTGAGACAGGGTTTTGCTTCATTGCTTCATGGCTTCATTGTTGAGGCTGACCTCCAGCTTTCAATCCTCCTACATCAGCCTCTTGAGTCACTGGGATTACAGGAGTGCGTCAGTCCCCCAGCACCTGCTAGTTTTTGATAGCATGGGTCCTAAGGATTTGTTTCTCCTACCAGAGCTTCACTTGGAGGGTGGTTTTTCCCCTCTGCCCCTGACCCTTTCTCCCTCATGGTTCCTCAACTTGGGGTTGTCCCTGGCACTGACCACCCCAATTTCTCCTCCTGGTACTGAGTCTTTGTCCAGGAGACACCCCTAAGAAGTTCTCTTTGGGATGGCCACAACACCAGGGTGCAATGGTCTGGGAAAGAAGAAGGGTGGCCTCTGAGCACTTGCAATAGGTTGCAGTCAATTCCTAACCCTGACTCACCTTGGAATGGGGGAAGATGTGTTGCCACCCAATCCCAACAAGGGCAGCAGATCCCACCTATGGCTCTCTCTATTCCCGCCCTGGACCCCACCTCCCCTGGCTAGCATTCAACCCCAAGTCTGAGATAGGGATCTCTGCAAGTCCTGGATGCCAAGAGTCAGGCCCCATTCCACTGAGTCTAGAATTCCCATCCAGGAGTGAAAGATTCGAATGTAGAGTTCCCACTGCAGAGGACCCATGCCTGTCCTTGAAAAGTCCTTGAGTAGGTCCTGATCTCCACAAGAGGTTCAGCCAGCCTTGCAGCACCTGGACCACGGGGCCATGCCCACTACACCTGGTACTTGGGATTGACCATTCACCAGCACCCCTTTGTGCTCACTGTAGCACTTACTGGGGGCCTCAAATCAGTTCCCCCCATATCCAACACTCACCATCCCTGGCACCTATCTAAGGTGATCAAACAACAAGGGAGCAGGCTGGGAGGTTGGAGCTGGAGGAAGGATGATTGGGGTGGGGGATGAGGCCTGAAGCCCCCTAGTCCCAGGTGCCTATGCACACACACACACAAAGAACACACAGGCACACTCTCCTGCCCAGATGTGGGAACATGGCTGTTTTCCTACGTCTTTTTTAAAACACATTTTCATTCATTATGACTTGAAGTTGGTAAAATAGAGTATTACTGAAATCCTGATTCAAAAATTCCCTTTGACCTGAATCTTTTGTTGCATATTATTTACTGTTCATAACCCAAACCTAAAGGTCCCTTTGAAGTTGGCTTCTAGGCAGACATGGTGAGTATCCAGACAGACACATTTGGAACTACACGTCTGATCCACTGCTACACTTTACCTGAAGTTCCCACTGATGAGGAAGAGAGTCCCTCTTGGAAGGTTAAGCCATCTCAGTTTCCTCCATGCTCTCTACCTTTATCATAATAGAACATAGGACATATCTATTTTGTAGCGATTCCATGGGATGTGACTTAATATATGCTAGTACGCATATGTAGATACACACACTGATTTATGTCATTGACCTTTATCTTCATAATTCTTCTTACCATAAATGGAAAGACTATGTTCAAATTTAATTTCTATTTGGTGATTTCATGCATATATATGTATAAAGATCAAATCAGTGTAACTTACAGTTCTATATCCTTGAAAAAAATATATATATATTTATATATTGCTGCAGGCCATCAAGATCCTATAATCAAGTTCTTAAAATATATAGTAAATTTAAAAGATTGTTACTCTGTTGTACTGTAGAACACTAGAACTTATTCCTCTTAACTGTACTTTGGTGTCTGTTATCCAATCCTCCTCTAGACATCAGAATAGTCCGTTTTTTTTTTTTTCTTTACTACTGAGCCACATTCCTGGCCCATTCAGTGTTTTTCGATATGACCCTAAAGCACAGAGAACAAAGCACATATAGACAAATGGAATTATATCAAAATATGAAGCTTTTTCATAACAATGGACACAATTGATAAAGAGAAAATCAGAAAAAAAAGAGAAAAAATTTTTTCGAACTATCCATCCAACAAGGATTAATATCCAGAATATATGAATAATGAAAATTTCAATAAAAATGGGTAGCTGATCTGAATACACATTTCTCAAAAGAAGTCATCCCATTGGACTATGAATATACAAAAAATGCTCAATATCATTACTTATCCAAGAAATAAGAGTCAAAACCATAATGAGGTAATGTCTCACCCATTTAAGATGTCTATAATTAAAAGACAAAAAAAATAAGAAATGCTATTCAGAATGCAGAGGAAGGAGAACTTGTATAGAGGATTAATCTGAATGAAAATTAATATATTATCAAAAATAGCATCAAAATTCCCCCCAAAATTTAAAATAGAACTACCATGTGATCTAGCTTTCTCATTATTGGGTGTTTATGCAAAAGAAATAAAATCAGAGTATGAGAGAAATACCTGCACTTTATTGTTATTGCAGTAGTATTCAAAACAGCCAAAATGTGCAATCAATCAAGGAATCCATTGGTGGATGGATGAGTACAGAGAGTGGAATAATAAACAATAAATATTATTTTTCCATAAAAGAGAATGAACTCCTATGTCTTGTAACAACATTGATATAATTGGTGGACCTCATGTTAAGTGGAATATCAGATTCAGAAAGAGAAATACTATGTATTCTTAGATATTTTGAGGTTAAAATAGTTGGTCTCATAGAAAAAGATCAGTATAGTTCCCTTTAGTTTATCTTTATCTATTTCTCAACTTTTCCTAAAATTCCCCATCTCCCACTTTAAAGATACTAGTGACTGAGAAAAGTGTACCAGTGATGAGTGAATATAATATATCATAACTGGTTAATAAATAGCTTACCATTGTCTAGATGTTTAAATGGCATATGAGTAATATTTTTCTCAATATAAAATCAGTGGCATGATAAATATTAGTGAAGAGATAAAAATAACTTGCCTATTGTTTTTGTAAGTTGCATATTAATGATTTGATTCTTATATGTTTAGATACATCCAGAAAGATTGTAAGCCACTTACAATTTATTAGCACATATACACTTGATTTATAGAAGACAAAATTATAATGTAGTTTAATAACATAAAAATAAAAATTAAGTAGGATGTTAGTTGGGTTGATAAAATACTTTTAATACATTTCAAATGATATTAAAGATCCATCCTTCAACATTTCCAAAAATATATTATCAGTGAAATAGCAGCTTTGTGTGTTTGTAGGGTTTTTTTGTTTTGTTTTGTTTGTGCAAAAAAATAATACAATATTATAACCTAAAATAAATGAGAAACAATATAAAAAAGCACCAGAATCAAGTTTTGCCTATAAAAACAATCAGCAGAAATAGAGACATATGTTCATATCAAACATGTGTTGCTGATGGTGAGATAGTGAGAGCAAAGAAGACATACAAACTTCCGGAGAACACTAAAGGAATCATACTCAAAAATCACAAATGCAATGCTCTCACTAAACATGTATCAAAACTCAATGACATGATTTACTGAAAAGCTCTTTCTTTAACACATTCTCATATTTAGTATGGACAGCATTTACTGGGAAAATTTACTGGGAAAACAAAAACAAAGATCCTTAATTTGAAGCTATATTAATTGTGTTGGATGTACTATCTAGTTCTGGAAGCATTTAGCTTCATTGCTGTGGTGTGTCATATTGCATTTGGAATGCGACAATTTCATTTACTTAACATTGTCAAGTTTCTTAAAATAATAGGTTTCCGGTATCATTCACAGCAAAATGGCAATGCACTGCAGTTTTTATTTATGAGAACATTGCTGTGAAATGTCTGAAGAGACTATTTCTCTAATTCCAACCAAGTATTTCCCTTGTATGTCCTAATCTCTGATAGTTCCTTTAAAACACTTATTTGTAACTGAACCTGAACTTGATAAGCACTGTTAAACCATACTCTATTGTACACCAAATCATGCCAAACATCTAAATACAACTCATCCATTCCTACTGAAAGCACTGCAAAGTATTAAAATCTCTGACTGTAAAGTCAAAATTTTTTATTTCAAATCACCTGATAATGTAGTGATTTGGAACGAGTTGTTCAAACACTCTGGTTTGATTTTCTTACCACAAACTAGGGGTAACACCAGAGATGGCAAAAGAATGAAAAGAATTAATCCATGTAAAACTTTTAGAAAAATACTTGGCACATAATGCAATCAATATGTATCAGTTGCAATTGTTATTATTATTACCTTTTTTTTTTAAATCTCACCATGCTCTCTAGGAGCCATTAGGTATTTATGCCTCTTCAAATTGCTTGTTCACTATATTTTAATCCATTTTACTGCCAACATCAGTCAGATTCAGGTGTCACCTGGTCTGATCTTTCTAGTACATTGTAATAAGCATCTGACTTTTCAGTATGCCTCAAGTTGTCCTTCTCCAAGCTGACATATGTATCACTACTTTAGTTTATCTGTCTAAAATCATTTTGGAAATGTCATATTTTTCTTAAAAACCCCCACCCCCTTCTACTTAATTAAGGTATCAGCATAGACTGATACTAAGAACACCCTACTCTTTGCAACACAATTCTCAGTTTTCTCATAAATGGCCTATTGATGAACTGTTATTATTAACTACTGTGTGTGTTTGTGTGTGTGTTAGGATTGGAAAATGTGATTGAATTAAATTCTCTTATAAAACTCTGCCTTAGGTCAAATACTTACAAGATCTCAATCCCATGTATCTTATAATACTTTACATTGAAGATATTTGTATATCTTTTTGCATTGATATGTTCAGTCATTTTGACACACATAACACCTTCAAAAATGTGCATTAATAGAACTAATGAATTAATGAAAAGTACATTTTAAGGCTTACAAAATAATTCTACAATGAAATTTACCTTGGTTTTTTGTGCTCTACTGCCAAAATACTGGATTAGAAGGGCAGAACCAGTCAATTCCATACATATAAACTATACATGCAATCAAATCAGTGTTTTTATAATAGGAACATGTGATATCATGTGTACAAACATTAAGCCATAAATTAAAGGAAATTTTGTTTCATATTCTTTAGTATTTATCGTCATTCTTTATATAACTTAATCTGAAGAAAATACAGATTAGGTATTTAAATCTCTTCTCCCTATTACCAAGGAAGAAAGCCAGACACAAATTTTGTTCTTGTGAAAGATTTAATGAGGGAAAAAACAGAGGATGGAAAGCCCTAATCTGACCCTCAAACAAAAAAGTCCTTTGAAAATTATGAAGTAAGTAATTTCCTTCCGTCTCTTGGCAACGCCATCTTGATCTCTAAGAATTTCCTATTCACTCCTTGACCTTTTAAATGAGGTCATCCCCAAAGGAAATGTCTTATTTCAAGAGTAACTGTGGATATTAGCGATTTTGGAGAGTTTCAGAGTACAGACCTTGTTAGATCCTATTCTCCTAAGGAAGAAGAGGAAGTAAGAGTTATTTGCTTTAGAACTTAGTTTGCAAAGATTGTCAAAGCACTTGGTGTATGATGTGAATGTATAGCTATATCTTTGCAGTTGGACTATTTAAGTGTAACAATTCAATGTTTTGTAATTGCTTATATCCTGAATTAACACTTAAGTGGTTGGGGATTAGTAAGGCTTTATCTGTTTCAGAAACTTAAGATTATAAAAGTAAAATAATTATTTAACTTGAAAAATAAACTTTGTCAAATAAAATGTATCAATTCGATTCATGTGTAACTTTACCAAGTTAAAATTAGACACTGATTTTTTAATATATCCATCTATTTGTGCAATAATTTACTTGAAAATTTTAGAAAAACATTTTCTAAAATAATTTGTGGAAATCATATAAAAGCTGCTCTAGTGTCAAAATTTCCATGAAGTTACTTTATCTTTTTAGTAATTTGTATGTGATTTATGGTATCAAAGGATTAATTAAATTAAGAACTTAGCTACTTATATTTGCTTCAAAAAGCATATCAAATCATGAAAATGCATAAGTAAATGATAAGACATAAGATATGCCAAATCATGAAAATGGCAGTTGCAGAGGTTTTAGATCATGACATTGAGATCAGGAGAGTTATTTTTAAATTCCATCAGCTGTTTTTGTCCTGATATTAAATCAGAACTACTATAAACATGAGCGTAATATGATTGACTCACACTTTAAAATGATGAATACTGAACATGTTAATAAAAATTCCCAAAGTCATTATAGTTCAAGGTCTTTCATAAATGGATGATGAGCCCAGGATTTGAAAGTGGGTGTTGTGTAATAAGGGTGTTCTGGAAGCAGGGGAGCTGAGCTGTTGACTCCACTAGTCATTCATCAGCTATGAGCGTCTGTGTGACATGAGCTGTTTCTTTAGACAACTTACCTCTGATGAAGTGAAAGCAATCTTCTTCAGTTTGTCACTGCCTGTCTTTAGCAGTAAAGAATTGCTAAAGGGCTCTGGGATTTGGACAAGTTGCCAATGTTGAGAAATCCAAGAGATACACTGAATTTTGTTCTGGCCTACTAAGAGTTTCTAATAATGTGATGGCAGACACTTTCAATCAATCTACTTCAAAATGACTTGCTGTCACCACCAGAAACACTAGTTCTCTTGCACTTTCCTGACAAAGCTGATCTCTTCCACAGGTGGTAAAGGAATCTCAGAAATGTTTCATGGAGAATGTCAGGGGCTGTGAAGTGGGACAGGCAGGAGTATGCTGGTGTAAAGGGCATGCGAAGAGTTAATGGGATGTGAGACAAAGATCAGGGCTTGAAAGTCAGGTCTAGCTAACCCAGCACTCTCCTGTGGAATGAAGTGATAATAATAATGGCTCACACATTATTATTATCACTTCATTGCTACAATCAGGAGGCTCCTTCCTGGATTTAAATGTCAGTCTTGGAAGTGGAAATGTATCATAACCCTACAAGTCAGCAGAGATAAGTGGAAGAGTGGAATGAGAATTTAACTTGAAAAATTAGGATAGACTTGGGATATGTGTAGAAGGATGCTAAAAATTTACTGCTCTGTGCTGGGGATAATGATGGTTTCTTTCTTTCTTTCTGTATATTTACATAGAAACCTTGAAGACTCATTAGGTATGTGTTACTGTCTGATCTGATTACCACAACAATTACAGAAGGTAAAAAAAAAAAAATCATCAATCAACCTTATCTGACAAGTAAAAAAACCAAGGCATCCGGGGTCAAAGTAATTTTCCCAGGATTTTTTAAGTGGCAAGTCACAGAATGAGGGTTTTACTGATTTAATTTTTTTTTTCCACAGTGCTATACTGTGTTGATAAAATACATATCAAAACAAAACTGACAAGGAATTTTAGCATAAAATACACATGGACACATACCCTACACAGCAAGAGATGTTTGGGCATTTGAAATTGTTCTAGTAAGAAATGATATAGTAGTAACAGGTAAAATTGCTCCCTTTCCTACTGGAAGTTAACTGAATCTTGGATTTTAAGATACATGTGAAGAAATCATGTGGTTTAACAAACAAAGATAACACATATCATTGAAAAGATGAAAGAAGACAAAGAAACCTACATTTTAAAGTTTTAATATATTTTTCAATGTACGGAGCAACTGATTTATTTTGATATAATCAGTGGTGAAGGCGATGCCATCCAGCATTAGTGGAGGCTTTTAACTAGAATCATGTGCTATGTAAAGCTGTTGGATAAAGTTTAAAGGATAAAAATGTTGGAGGATATAAAAAAAAAAGTGGCAAAGGCCCAGTTGCTTTTGTAAGGGATTTTAAATTAAAGCAGAGAACCCTTTAAAGCATCATACACTGGATAGAATGAAATGAAAGCTAATTAACTTGAATTCTTTTTCAGTTGTGCAGCTTTGTAGTAATCTTCATGGAGTTCATGACCAGAGGATTACCAGGCCTTGAGAAGTATTTGGAGAAGGGTTGATGGTGGGAGCCAAAGCAGCCATCTGAAACAACTGGCCTGCTGGGGCATGTCTGAGCCTCATATCCACCTCTGGACCAGTTAGAATCATGTGCAAAATCAGGTGCAGTATCCACACACTGTATTAAAAAGAGGTGTGTGTATGAGTGTGTGCGTATTTATGTGGGAGTATAAGAATATGAAATAATATAGCTAAATAATATGTCTTGACAGCGTATTGTTAAAATCTGAAATTACCGATAATATTTGACCTAATATTTCCATTCCCAATTTAGATTAAAGACATTGGAACTGGGGTTATAACTCAATGATGGGGCACTTGTCTAGCATGTATAAAGCCCTGGGTTCCATCATCACTGTTAAAAAAGGGCATCATCAGAGAGAAATGTGAATATTTGTTATTATAATGTTTATTTTCATATTAATAACAAATTATTTTAAAAATATTGATTTTCAACCATAGATAAATGATGAAAAAATAATGTGATATTCATAAAAAAGAATGTGTCAGTCATGGAAGAAGTCACGCATTGGAAGGATATTCAATGACACAGATGTAGAGTAACAATAGAGTAATCATAAATAATTTTACAATGCAATTTATACTACAGAAGTATACTTAAATAGCAATGGTGATTATATATGTATTTATAGAGATACTAATAAAAAACAGTAAAATATTTATGTTGTATTATCTAGATGATAGAATCATATGTACTGTTACTTATACTGTTGGAATTTTATCTATTTCTTATTAAATAAAATATTTTTCCTATTTTACTGAAATCATCATTTTGAAATATCAACATGTGGGGAAAATAATTGCCATAGCAGTGAGTTATTCAGCATATTGATAAATAAAATAAAATCTATATGGAAGTTTATATAAGATCAGAGGCAGAAATTGTGGTTTTATCATATTTTTTGTCCTCTGTCTACTTTATCCACACTGTCACCATATCACCATAAATATGATAGGTCTCCTAGATGCTTCTAGTAGTCACAACTCACCTCAGCAAGAAAATACTATAAAGGAAAGTTAGCAAGTACATGATTTAACCAGGCAAATTTCAAATATTGCATTGAAAAGATAGTAAGACTCTTCAGGAAGCAAAAATAAGATCCTTAGTATTAAATTCTGATTCTTAAAGAAGCATAGCAGTATTATATAACTTTTTTCTTCAAAAACTTTCCAAGACTTGTTGAATGAGAGTGCTTTCTGAAGATACATGATGTGCATAAAGAGACTTCATATACTTTGTTTAGATCCATTGTGTTTAAAGTGACAGCTTCTGTGTAATTCCTCAAATTGGCAGGTTGTTCAGATTGGTGGTCTTCTAACTGGGCTGTAGGTGTGACTAACCCATTGTAAGAGCCAGCCACATTTGTTTGTATGGTGTGGAAAGAATCAATATGCAAATCCCCAGCTTTCACATGGCTTTTTTCCAGACTCCTTGATCTACAGGTGCACCTCTCCTACCCTGGATACATTTTCCCAATGATCTTTCTCCCACTTTCATAATGAAGACTCTTCTCTCACCCATTCTGTCATCACAGTGTGTACAATCTCCACCCTAGCCAACCAAACGAACAAAGCACAAGTCTGGTAGAGATTATGAGAAAGTGAATAGGTACTTAGAAACATTTTTTAAATTCCAGTTCAAGAAAATATCAAAGCTTTGTGAAAATTTAAAATTAATGAAAGTTACAAATCACTCAGTGAATTTTCACAAGCAGCTCTTGAAATCAAATAACCATATGGCAACCTGTAATATATCTCTTCCTTTCCAAATTATTTTTGTGAGCAACATCAAATCTTTACTAGTATAAAAATTAAAAATACAAATAGAATTGATGTCAAATTCTAATAACAAGAAATATTTTTCCATGGATGAATAAACTTACCAAAAAGTAAAATCCCACTAATTTCATTAAAATATTTTTTTCACAATCCCACATTTTTATTCTCTCTCTCTCTCTCTCTCTCTCTCTCTATATATATATATATATATATATATACACTTAAATTTATTGAAAGTTTAATATATTTAGATTTTTTCGTTTTACTACATGCCACTAAATTTTCTAATAATAATGGAAGAGAAAATAAATTTTTCTTAGACAATAAATAATATTACTTACATTTTCATATTTGTTGCAGAACATGATAAAGTGTCTAAGAAAATTATTTCACACATTAGAATAAATGCTTTCTGGAAGTGAAATGGAGTTGTTGTGTATTTCCCTTCATGTTCCAAATGGAGCAATGAAAGATTCTCAACTGCTAAGAAAGATAGTGTTGATGAAGATTTTTCACTTGAATGATGATAGAGATCAAATTGTCCTCATATTTTTTATTTCATAGGGTACATTTTTTTAGACAGATGTAAAAATTTTATTTTAAAATGTCTTTATTTGTAACATGCCAAAGATTATGTACCATTTACAACTATAATTATGAAAAAATGTAGATGTCAACCTAAAATGTATGCAAATGTTTCATAGTTTTTCAAAATTCTTTAAAAAATCAGTTAAGAAAAAACAATAATAATAAAAAAGATGAACATCAGTGTCTTGGAACATTTACAAAGCTCTGTTCTCATCAGCCTATGGGGTAATGAGTCCACAGGAAAAGGCTTCCCAGGTTTCCTACCTGTGGTCCTATGTTTTAGGTGAGAGGTAGGAGTACAGTTCTTCAATTTCTCTGTGTTGAATAAATACAGTGTTACATTTAAGAGTGAAAATGTAACTTCAGCATTGAAAAAATAAATAAATAAATAAATAAATAAGAAGTGAAGATAAGATTTGTCCTCGGAACATCCACAAACCATAACATCTACAGAAAGTCATAGACCGGAACCTTACTCTTCACTTTCTCTTTAGTCTGCATTTGTAAAATCAGATGCAATCTTATCACCTATCCCAGAATAGCCAGATGTCCCCACATCAGAAAATGTAGAGCCCTATGGGACCATGTTAATAAATGCAGATGGTATCCAAAATACTGTTTCAGTATAAATAGCGATGCAATCACAGAGTCTAAAAATCAATCCATCTAAATGAAGTACTGAGAAGAAGTTGCAGATAGTAGAAATGTTAGTGTGGAGAACAATTGAGAAGCTGTTACGTCAGTGCAGGTGAGAGAATTATCATAGCTGCCACCAGGGTGATAGAAATAGGGGAGAGCAACAATGGAGTAATTGACAGGCAAAATTGTCAGAATACATTGATGAGTGCAAACAGGAATGACTTCTGCACAGCCAGAGTTCTACCTCTCCCAGGTAAATGGGTGGCAGTGCCATGTAACAAGGGAAGAATCACTGAGGGATAAAGGAGAAGCAGAATTAAGAGTAAAGATCATTATGGTTTGGGATAGTTTAGAGTACAACAACCCTTGGAATGTGGAAATGAATGTGTCTTAGCCCCTGGCTGCATCATGATTCAGGCCAGGCAAGATGTTCTAATGATGATGGGGAAGTCATTCTTACTAGAATGTGCAGATTCATTCTATTTTTATAAGAATTAAAGCTGTCTGCAAGGGAATGATGCAAAGTGAAGAAAGAACCAGAGGTGGAGAGTCTGAAGAGAGGAGATTGGTTTAGAAATAGTTTCTGTGCAGTGTGGGTGAGCACATTATCTAGAGTTACAGATGCTAAACATAACTTGCAACCCCTAACCTTTGTTCAAGGAAGGCGTAAAAGCAAAGTACCTTAATGGAGGTTGACATTATTCTTGAGGAACATAGAAAGTTCACATTAACAAATTGAGCAGCGTTTTTGAGTTCTAAGAGTCTCCTTAGTTGAGAAGTTGAAATAAGGGAAAATCTCATTACTACCTGTCACTTGCTATTCTCAAAAGATAAAAGCATTGGCAATATAAATCAAGAACAAGAACCTACAAGAACAAGAACCTACAGAAACAAAAGACTTGGAATATTAGGTATGAGCTAAGTAAGAATTTAATAAAGAATTAATGGGTGGAATAAATAACAGGGTGAGTAGAACCTAAGAATCAGTGAAATGTGCTGGGCTATCAGATGAAGAGATTCTCCCTGAATACAGAAAGGAGAAGGAGAAAGAAATCATACACAGAAAAACTTAACAGATGTTGCAGATGATAGTAGATGTGTTAATATCTTTGTAAAAGTGCATCAGAAAGAAAGAGGAGGAAAAACTAACAGGGAAAAGAAAATTATTAAAGAAATAAGACCACATTCCATGGAAGTGAAGGAAAAAGAAAGATCTGAGATTAATATCAGCATATAATACAAAAGAGATCCACACAGAAGAGTGCTTAGATATCTGAAGACACTTACCAACACAAAGTAATAAGGGGGAAATTTACAATTTTCAAAAATAACAAGATACCGACCAAGGTATAAGAATTAGGTAACATAATTTCATAAAAACAAACAAAATATATAGGACTGTGGAAGTAGCTTATGGTAACAGGGCATTCTTAGCCTCTACAAAATCCTGGGCTTATTCCCCAGCACCACAAAAACTACAAAATAAATAAATAAATAAATAAATAATAATAATAAAATAAATAAGAAGACAGAAAAAGAAAAGTAAACAATGTATAAAAAGGAAATAGTGTATAATTTTTCACATTTTGAAGCAAAAGTACATCAAATAAAACTTTTATGTGCGTTCAAATTGTCACTTATTTTAGGTATAAAATAAAAGTAAGCTATGCATTTAAAATTAAAAATTTCAAAAAGCTAAGAATTCCAAAATTGTTTTAAAGAAGAAGAAAAATAGTAATGAAAATGATAGAAATACAGAATGTAGCAACAATTGATAAGCAAAAATGATAAGTCAAAATTTTTATAGTTATTAATAAAGAAGATCCTGGCAACATAACTAAAAGAAATAGAAGTTTTGAATAAAAATAGCAAAAAAGAGATGATTTCCCAATCAACAAAAATTTTAATACACACTGAAACAGCATTATGCCAAACCATTTTTAATCTATTTGAAATCTTGTAATAAATAAATACCTTTTTAGAATGTAAAATTACAAAATGCCACAAAATAAAACCTTGAATAAGCAAAGAAGAATTAAGAAATTATATATATAAATTAAAAACTAAATTTCCCTTTCACCATGATTCAGGATTTTATGGCTTTACACCTCAGTTTTATGAAACTGCCAATAGTAATTCCTATATTACACAAATCTGTTCATCATTTTATTTATATTTATTTATTTACTTACTTTTGGGTACCGGGGATTGAACCCTGGGTGTTTAACCACTGAGCCACATCTTTATCCCTTTTTATTTTATTTTTTATTCTGAGACAAGGTCTCACTACATTGCTTAGGCTTTGCTTTTGCTGAGGTTGGCTTTTAATTCATAATCCTCCTGCCTAAGCCTTCCAAGCTGCTGGGATTATAGGCATGCACCACCACCCCCAGCCAGATTTTTATTTTTAATGATCATAGCATAAGCTTGTCTCCTCAACTGGAAAGAGAGTTACACAATAAAAAAAAAGAATCTGATATAGTCGCAAAATCAAAAATGAAAGATTAGCTAATTGAATTTTATGTCATCGTGATTTTTAAAAATCTAGCTAAAACAAATTTATCATAATACTACAAGAATTGATCAACACTATAAAATTCTACCAATGTAAAATACCAGGACAGATTCATAGCAAGCATTCTATAGAAAAAAAATGTAGCAAGAGAAAAAAAAAAAAGAGCCCGGCTTTGACCAATCACAGGGAACTGTAAATAAGATATAATCTGGTCAATTCAGTAAAGAAAGAACAGAAGTAAGAAAAAGAACTGTAAGGCTTGCAAAAATTGTCACTTTTGCTAAAGATACTCTTATCCATGTGGTAACTCAGTAGAATCTATATACAAATTATATGGACAAATAAGAGCTAAGAAAAGAAATTTAATTTAACAATAAATTACAAAAATAAAAAAGAATTCTCTATGCAATCAAAACAAGTAGAAAATGCAGCATCAGTAGATACAACCTAAACAAAAACTACCTATATAAGTCTCTGTGGAAAAATTTTTGAAATGTTAAAATCATGAAAATTATTAATGAAGGTAAATAATATTTGAGCAAAAGAAAATCTTTTATACTATCAAAATTAAGTAACATTTTATATACGAATTTTCTTTAAATTAATCCAAAAATTATTCAATCTCAATCCTTTTGTGTATAAGTGAATACCTTTCCTCTAAAAGTCATTAATAATAATAATAATAATAACAACAACAACAACCAGGGTTGTTGGGGGGAGCTCAGTGGTAGAGCTCATGCTTACTATGCACAAAGCCCTGGGTTTAGCTCCTAGCACCAAAATTATAAATTTAAAAAAAAACATAAAAGAAAAAAAAGTAACATTAAAATTTACTTATAGGTTACTGGAAAAGCTAAGAAAGAATATTCTGATTCCTGAATAATATTATTTTAACATGATTGTGCAAAAACAGACGATTTTAAGATTTTTACATATCATCAATAAATGGATGAAAGAAGTAAACACTTTACAGAAGAAGAAATATATGAAAAAGTTTTCATCATCTCTAGCAATTCAAAAAATGCAAACTAAATTATACTGAGTTTCATCTCATTTCAATCAATATAGCAATCACCAAGAATACAAGTAACAGTAAATATTGGCAAGGGTGTGGAGAAAAGGTACACTCCTACATTGCTGGTGGGACTGCAAACTGATGCAACCACTCTGGAAAGCAGTATGGAAATTCCTCCAAAAAAACACCATTTGAACCAGTTATCCCACTCCTTGGTGTGTATTCAAATAATTTAAAATCAGCATATGGCAGTGACACAACTACATCACTCTTTCTAGCACCTTAATTCACAATAGCTAAGCTATGGAACTGACCTAGATGCCCTCCAATAGATGGATGGATAAAGAAAATGTTGTATGTATACACAATGGAATATTTCTCAGCCATAAGGAATGACTATATAACATCTAACAGCAAATGGAGGAATCTGGAGATTGTGTGCAAAGTGAAGTAAGCCAGTCCTATAAAGCCAGAGGTCAAATGTTTTCTCTGATATGTGGACGGTAACTGTAAATGAGGGGTGGGGCGGTAGATGTTCTGTAGATTGGGAAACAGGGAGTGGAAGAAAGGAAGAGGAGATAGGAAAAGGAAAGATGATGAAATGAATCTGACATAATTTTTCTGTGTGTATATATGAAAACATCACAGTGAATCCCACCATTATGTGTATCCACAAAAAACGTAGATGTATAACCAATGTGATTCTGCAATCTGTATACGGGGTAAAAATGGGAGTTCATAATCCACTTGAATCAAATGTATGAAATATGATATGTCAAGAGCTTTGTAATGTTTTGAACAACTAATAATAAAAAAAGATTCTAGCACACAAAAAAGAATGGGATCCTAATTAGACTAAGATATACTCCTTGCTTGTATAATTATATCAAAATGGATTATACTGTAATGTATAAAAATAACCAACAAATATAAATAAATAGATAAAGTGAAGAACCTGATGAATAGATTAAACAGAACAAATACATGCTCTATGCGATCCTAATATAGGATAGTCACATAACAGTGGAGGTAGACAGATCATCTCATAGATTATAGATTCTCTGTATGGGAAAAGAAGCTCCCAATATTAGAAAACACAGAACCAGACAATAACTTGAATCAATTTTAAAATTTTACAGCTGAGTGGAAAATAGAAGAAAATCCACTACCCCACATTATTTACATAAATAACATATGCACTAGGAACAAAAATTTTATAAAACTGAAAAAGTAAAAGGATATACATAAAAAAATGTGAGTGTAGTAGGTCTAAGAAATGGGACTAAGTGTGAAGAGTGCTGCTTTTCAGAAGAAAATGATATCTCATTATCTCACAAACAAGATCCCTAATTCCTGGCACCCACATTCCAAATCAAAGGCAGGGAACAGTCTATTGGTATGTTCCACTGAGATTCAGATTTATAGGTAAGTGTGCCAACTTTAGGAAATCACTCTAAAGAGAGTAAAAGGACTTAAATAACTTTGATTAGCATATGATCCAAGGCATATACAATACAGGAAGCATGAATAATCCTTTCAGTCACCCATAGGTTGGGAATGTATCTCCTTGAAATAAGCACAAGAAGTTATAAGGAGTTTTTCCCAGTCCATAAGTACCACAGTGGCAGTGGAATGAATTAAATGTCTTTCTCAACTTCTCTGTTGAACTTACAAAACACTACCTTCAGTAGGAATGAACCATTTTCATCTATAAGTAAAATAGCTTTTTAATTTTTGTATTATTTTTTTTTTAGTACTGGGGTCATTGAACCAGGGATTTTCTATCACTAAGCTATATAGCTACATGCCCCAACCTTTTCATTTTTTATTTTGAGTCAAGACCTCACAAAGTTGCCCAGGTTGGTCTTGAACATGTGGTCCTCTTATTTCAGCCTCCCAGGTTGCTGGGATTATAGGTGTGTGTACCACCACTGTGCCTGGCTGAAAAGAAAAATTTATTCAGACATTCATGTCTATAACATTTTAGGGACTCAGGATAAGAATTCAAAAGAAAACTCCAACGCCGTGCAGCTAAATATTTTAAATGTTAAAAGCAGCTCAAAAACCCGTTAAATATGTCCTATATTTCTACATTGAGAAATACACCTTCATAAAGACCATGTGAAAACATGTGCAAAGCTATCGTTTTTAATCTAAGAACATCTGTAAAATATCAAATATGACTAAATTTTATTATTATTGTTCCTGTCAAACATCTTGGAGGAGACAAAGTTGTCTGGATTCCATGTCCTTCAAATTAGCAAGTTTTTCTGATTAAAAGCTTTAAGAGTGTTTTTGCCATTTGGAAAGAATTATATTACAGCTTATGGTAGTGTATATTGTTTTAACATTTTCCAACTGTCTCTTTTGAGCTTTTGAAATTACAAGGAAATGCACCAGGTATGAAGGATTACTGATATTTTTCTCCATTATTTTTACTTGAGTAGAAATGCTGCAGTCATTGCAAAAGTGAGAAAAGTGTCTAAAGGGGCAAACACAACAGAGACAGGTACAGGTGTCAAAACCCTCTGTGATCACTCTGTGCTTTCATATCTACAATAAAAATATTGGCTTTTCCTGGCAAATTCTCTCCCCAGTTTAACCTAATAGTCCTATGTACCTTTTTTTCTGTGTGTTTCTAACACTATCATTAAAAAAAATGTAAAATGATCAGCCCCAAACTTATTACAATTTGAAGGCCATTCTTTGCCAGGCAATGTGAAGAATCTCCTGAAGATCCTTAAATACCATGGCAAAACATGCACAGTGAAAAACATGGCACGTTTAAAATGATAGATTGGCACATTGACTTCTTTTGAAAGAAAACTACAAGAAAAGAAGAAAAGAGATTTTTAGATGAAATCATGTCAAACTTCCCAATACCCAATAGAATATACCCAACTGCTTTTACAACAAACACCAATACAATAACTTTGGAGTTTTGTTTTTTTATTCTTTTTAGATAATTGCATCATACTCACCTCTTTCAAAGAATTTCCCATATTAGGACCTGGTATTCAATATAAAATGTACAAAGCTGTAAGAGATTGTAGGAATAAAAAATTAAAAACAAAAAGTGCAGGATCTTCTACAGCTGGGGATAATTAGTAAAAAATCATATTTTTGCCAGAAATAAAAGGAAGTTGAGTAGACAGATTTTTCTGTAGCCAGGCTTTGGAAGATCCACTGAAGGAGAAAATATCCACAATCTCCACCCTTTCTCTTCCATTCTGTGGAATCTAGCAAGGGAAACTCCATTGACCAGAGCATCTTAAAATCACTTAGTGCTTGTATTAATAATTCAATTGAAATTTCCTTAATAAAACAGGATCTAGTTAAAAACATTTCAGAAACTAATCAATTTGGAGGCTCTCTATATTTTTTCAAGCCAACTCTGAAGTTTAAATAGGGCATTTGAGGTCCTAAATCTGTTATTTTTTTGGTACTGGGGATTGAACCCAGGGGTGCTTAACCACAGAGCCATATCCCCAGCCCTTTTTATATTTAATTTAGAGACAGTATTTTGCTGAGTTTCATAGGGCTTTGCTAAATTTCTGAGACTAGCATTGAACTACTGATGCTCCTGCCTCAGCCTCCCAGCCACCTTGATTAAAGGCATGCAACACCACACCCAGCTCTTACTATATCTTTTTCTATCTGTTTTCTATGCCTGCCTGCTAGTGCACAATAGTGCAAGATTATTATTCTACAAGTACTACCTCACTTATTTTCCTTGAAAGCAAGTATTCACCTGGGTTATGAATTTCATGAGATAATGATGCTTCCATACAACTGAACTCCTTATCAGGGCTTCATTCATATAATAAATAGTGATCAGCAACTGTTTCACATCAGGCAAGTGACTACCTAAGAATTCAGACATTGCTAAGACTCAGTTCCTGGCCTGGGGTATCTTACCATCTAGCAAAGGCAGAAGCTTTGTTTTGTTAACAATGGTTAAAATGTTCTATGGTTTGGGAATGCTGCGCACTAGACATCTGGACTTTGTTTCTATTGTCCAATAAGATAATTTACCAATTGGTGAAATGGAAAAAACTTCACAGTCATTGCAACAGTGTAGAACCATTGAGGAAGTAATCATAATAAGGAAACCTTGAAATATAATTGTGTCCAAGGAAACCAGATTTTTTTTTCAGCATTTAGATGATTCAAAAGAAATTGCGCAGTCTTTCCATGAGCTAAAGAAAACCGGATTTGTTCTTCTGAAGCAACCGAGTTTACCCTGGGTAAAATGTGATTTTCATTTAATTCATTTGCTACTCATTAAGTGGCCAAGGTACATGAACTCAAAAGGATGAGATTTCATTGATTTATGATGTCTGGGTGAAGAATTCAGTCTTTTCTTTAAAGCCAGAACTATACCTAGATACTAACTTATACAAGTCACAAAAGAGCACTCGTGGGTTCACTAGAGGTCATTGCATAGTTAACATTTCTGCATCTTCCAGTTTGGTAAGTAAAGGTAGGTTTTGTGAAATGTTTCCGTTTTGAGTTTTATTCCTTTTTCCTTGATATCCTTCCCTTTTGTGTACTGTTATCTCTCTTAATTCTAAACACTTACTTTTGACATACTCTTCCTGATATATATATATTTTTATATTGACATTAGTCTTAGTCCTGGTGCATGTTCTTTGTTTAATCTTTAAGAATCAGGTAAAAAATAAACAAGGATTTTTATACAATGTTGATTTAGAGAGCTGCTTAAAGATGACCTCAGGGCAGTTAAACTTTGTACATAATTAAACACTTTAACACAGGAGCTGAAACATTTCTTTAATTCTGTACCTTCAATGTTTCAGAACATTTAAAGAAAACATTTTAACATTTAACACCATTTATATAATATTCTAAAGTGTTTTTATGTAGAACACTTCAGAAACTTCAATTTTAGTTTCAATAATAACACCATAGAAGTAAAAAATATACATTATTTTATTGAAAATATTAAAGAAGACCTTACGTACATTAACATTTCCTTGGGATAGAATTACAGAAGCCTTCAAAAATCATACAAAGATTAAAGCAATTGGTTTTTCTCTTCAAGAAAAATTTTAGAAAGTTTCTATTTAATGTGAAGAAACCTGAAGTTTTCAAGGCCAAGATGATAAAGTCTAAACATAGCCTCATTTCTATAAACCAAAATTGTGATTTAAGAATATTTATCCTAGATATGTCTCTATCATATACTACAATCAAACTCAAGAACAAAGTCAAGTATCTCTCATTCCAGTTTCCAAACAGGATGACAGCTGACAATGGACATTTTTTCTATTTTAAGCCCTCCCATAGAACATTCCAACATTGAACACTGCTTACTATTGGGAAAATTCCTTCCTGTCAAATTCAGGAAGTGCTCAACACTGACACATGCATGGCAAAGACATTGGGATTGCACAATAATACAAACCCCGGCCAATTCCTTGGCCCAGGACTCCTGACAACTACGTGCTCCATGGAACTTGGCTTCTACTATGCTCTTTACAAGCACACAGTCCAGACTGACTACATTCCACCACTAAAGAACAACTCAGACTTGAGATAATCAAGAATCACCCGGGGCTTTCCCTATCTCACCATTCATCCAAAACAGAGGCTCTGTGTCCTATAAGCTCTTAGTTCCATGGGGGCAAGTTCATGATTAACATTCTTTTAACCTTTCTGTATCTTGGATCTTTAACATTTTTGTACACTTTACCCTCTACCTTGGATGGTTGTTTCGTTAAAACATGTTAAATGGACCAACTGAGTATTCAAATTTCGTACAACAAAAAGGACAGCTTTTCTCTATAGCAGTTATTAGTAGTTGGGCATTTTTTTTTCTCATAGTAGAGACACAGAACTTGTCATTGTGGGTAAGGAAATGAGTCTTGGTCAGTTACTGGTCCAGAGCTTATAACAAATAAACGATTTGTAGTTGTATATGATAGATCTTACTGTCTTTCAAGGTTGGAAAGAGTAAAGTATTCTTTTTCAGAGGGAAAAATTAAAAATAGAAATTGGAAGCACTCTCCCCCAGTGAAAAGTTGCCCTCCACAGAAGAGGGCAGCTCTACATTTCATATCAAGAAGTGAAATCTCATTCCCTTCTCTTTGAATCTGAGCCTGGTCCTAATGATTTTGAGAAAAAAAAAAATCAGTTGAAGTTATATTCTTAGACCTCAGAGACTGGCTCAGAGGGAACCTCATGGCTTTTTCTACATTTCTCAGAATGTTGATTCTCAGATCATTCAGATGTCATGTAAGAAGTTAGAATATCCTGAGATCTTGCTATTGAAAAAAATCACATTGAGGATCCTGAGATCCCATTGAGAGAGGGCAGGTATGGGAGGCGTCTAATCACCTCTTAGATATTTGCTTTATTCCAACTAAAATCCCAAATGTTGGAGATCGAATATCCCCACCCAAAATGGGAAGTCATAGACAAAATCAATTACTCTTGTCACTTTTTATTGTTAAGATCTTTATTCTAAGGGAGGGAGTATTAACTCAGTAAAAGATTCACTGGACCATCATTGTATATTATCAATTATTGGTTATATGAATTTGAAATCATCAGTGTTGTTGGAAAGTCTCTTTATCTTAGCTTCCCTGTGGAATAATATAGTTGAAGCCATCATAAGGCCAGTTTTTGAAGCAGGTAAAACTTGTCTTTTATATTCCCAAATATCTATGGATTTATTCTCTACCAGTGGCATTTCTTACCTACTTTGCTGCTAAACAGGGACCTGATGCTCCACCTGGACTGCTTCTCATGCCTTTCCAAATAATTCCTGTAGCCAGAAAATATAATCTTAAATTTATGTTTTTGTTTTGTTTTTCATTTTAGTTGTGTCTGTTAACTACTACTTGGCATTTCTTTTAGGAATAATTTCTCCAATTTACAAATTTCATTTTCTCTTCTCATCATCTCCAGATCAGTTTTGAACTAGACTTTCCAAATTACTTCTGTTTATGCTGCACTTACTCACTTTATTTTCTACCCTGCATCCTACAGTCTATCTGAAGCGTAAGTGCTACTACTAACCTCCGTGCTCATGCTTGACTTCATAAATCATAGCATCTATACATACGTAAATGGTGTTTTTCAGAAAATGCCCTAAACCCTTTAAAATATTCTACATATCCCTTAAAGAATTTGTTCTTGATTTCTCTTCCAGTCTTATTTCTTTCATTACCCTAAACTCAACCGTGGTTCTGATCCCATGACGGCTCCAATGTGATATGTTCTCTGTTATCTCTAGGTCTCTGAAAAGAATACTCTTAATGTTTGTCTTCCCTATGGAAATTACCAGATCTCTTTGCCTTTCCCAGTACTCTTCAAGCTTTCAATTCCTCACCCCCTGCCATCCCTCTAAAAACACTCTTGCAATAAAGACTTCCTAGACTCCTCTCTCTTCAAACTGATGGTATGATCTTGATATTTAATCCCATGGAAGCTATAATAGCTCCAAGAATGATTTACTGTTGTTCACCTATCATAAAAAGCTAAGTGCCAGTAAAGTGATATATTCCTGATCCTTTGCAATCTGTGCCCTGAATATAAAGAAGCAATATAAAGTTTGCTAAAAGAATAAATGAGAACTTTTGAGTGCCATTTTAAATTTTGTATTTAATATGAAAAGTATGATTTTTAATATCAAAACATCTTTATTAATAATACTACAATAACTTTTAACCTTAAAATGAGAGATTTTAAAAATGAACTTATTAAAATTAAATTGAACTTTCAAATTCTTGTTTCTGTGTAAAGCATGCAATTTTTTTTTTTTTTTTTTTTTACTTTCCTATAAGCTCATGTAGTATTTAGGCAAGATATAAGAATCAGACAGGCAGGATATGAGAATCAGGTCAAGAAGGGATCCCGTTCTATTTTCTATTCAGCAAATGTTACCTATGTCAATCATGCAGAATTTTATGGGTTAAGTGATTCTACTAAACATCAAGATACAATGAATGTTATATTGATAGCTCTTCTAATTATGTCTTTGATATTAACTTTTTTCAAAAGGAATTAGAGTCAAGGCTTATAAACATGTGGATTGTACTTAAGATATACCCTGTGCTAACCATGATGTTGGTCATGTAGCCTTTGAAAATCTTGTTGAATGAATAACTGAGAGTTACAAATTCATTGGAATTTTGAGACAATTACAGATTAGTCAACACCGTAGTCACCTTCACTAGTACTGAGAACCTAATAAGTGGTATTTCAAATTCTGCAAGCCTACAACCGATTCCAGTGTTTTCAACCATAATATTCCCTTCCTGAACATTCTCCATTTTAATCATAGGCAACTTTAACCTTCAGAATATATAATTCTGAATCCAGTCTCTTCACTCTTCCCACCGTGGCTTAAGTCTCCAACATTACTCACCTAGATGAATACCATAGCCTCTTGGCTGGCCTTTGTTTCCCCTCTGTGCCACCAACTCTTGGCACTGCCATCTAATCTGATGCTCAAAACCCTTAAGGCAGAACCTGGTTTTCCTTTCTTCTAAGCCTCCATGGTCTGCCTTCAGTGTCCTGATGATTTACTCGGGAGTCAGAAGCCTGAATGCCATTATCAAGAATCCATTAAACGAAATTAGGATGAGAGAAATGAAACAAGGCAAGATGTCCTATAATTCAACTGTTCTCAATATAATTAGATTTTCAATAAAATACCATGAGAAAATTGTCCTCTGTTAAAAGTTGGATATTCTTCCTCCTTCACTCACTCTATCTCTTACTCCTCCTCCCTTTGCTCACTCTTCTAGAAACACACTGGCTTCTGCCATTTGAATCTTAATGATGCTAAGTTTATTTCCAGCTACAAACTTGGAATTTGCCATTTCACTTTGCCTGGAAACATCTTCCCCACAATTATCCATCCATGTGGCCCTTTCCTTTATTTGTTTCAAGACTTGACTCAAATGTCAATGTCTTAGGCTGGTCTTCTCTGACTTACTGTTTGTTCCCCTATTTTCTAGCATTCCTTTTCCCCCTTTACTGTTTAATTTTTTTAAAGCACACTTCACTATTTAGAATAGTACATTTATTTATGTGTTTTTATGTCTTTTAACTTCCTCTCAAAAAATTGAACACTACAGAAGGGCAGGGATGCTTGTTAATTCTGTGTAATTCCGCACATCTAAATGAGTGCCTAACACACAACAGGAACTCAAAGAACAGTTGTCAGTGAAAAAAACATGGATATCAGGAAAGTTCTACTGCCATTGCTTTTTCCATTGCTACCTGTAAAGAAATGATAATTTCTTTAGTTCCCCAAAAATGCTTTAGCAAGGCTAGTGCACTTCCCAGGGAGGTGGTCAAGGACTCCAGACAGCCTAAAAACTGATTTTCTTTAGCTTTTCCTCATCCTTCCTCACTCCTTATCTTGTCCTCCTCTCTTCTATGCTTCCCACTATTAAAAATTCTTGATGAATTTCTATCCAATGCAAGGCCTTCAAAACTGAGTTGAATAGATCTCCCCAGGCAACTAGTCTTTGACTACCCTGTAACTTCACTATATTAAAGTACATTTCTTTCACACTATATTTTAATGAAATATTTATCCTGAATACCCAAAAGGTCACCTAGTGAATGAACTTTTTTTTTTTTTTTGCTTTGAAGAGTTTCTGAATGGCTACCCTATGTAATTACTTTAAAAAATGAAAGAATAAGCAAATAATGGAAAGCTTACAGGTTAGCTTCAAGATTTATAACAGGGTTTCCATATCTTGTTTTATTATATAAATAAATAGAATAACATAGTGACACATCTAAACCCTCTATGGTAACACATCTAAACCCTCTTTCAGTGCTTCATTATATCATTGGTCTCTAGTTATACTGCCTACCTCATCAAATTTCTGAAGTATCCCATATCTCAAAGTGTAAAGCAGGGTGAAAATATTTTTCAGTCTAGACCTAATTACACATTGCATATGCCACTCAGTTTGAACACTCTCTGCTCTTCTCAGCACTAGGAGACAGTGTCTGTCCACTGGTAATTTATTGATATTGCTATTAATTTTATTGGCCTATCATCATATATCCTCAAGATTGGAAATGCAAGCAAATAGAGATGATTTGGGAGACTCTTTCTTATCTTTGGTGTACTACGGGAAATAATTAGAGAGACACATAGACTCAAAAACTGTGAATTGGCCAGGCATGGTGGCACACTCCTGTAATCACAACAGCTCTGGAGGCTGAGGCAGGAGGATGGAGAATTCAAAGCCAGCCTCAACAATAGCAAGGCACTAAGCAACTCAGTGAGATCCTGTCTTGAAATAAAATACATAATAGGGCTGGATATGTGGCTCAGTGATTGAGTGCCCCTGAGTTTAATTGCCAGTACAAAAAAAAAAAAACTGTGATTACTTTAAGATAATCCATTATGTAGTAATCAAAAACTATCAGTTTATTTTTAAAGAAATACTCCCCAAAGAATAAAAATACTAGTGGTAATGGTAGCAAGTATTAATAATAATAATAAAGATAGCAAACAGTAACTGATGACATTAAATGAGCATGGCCATATGTCATTGACTTAAAAGTTTTACTTGCAGCACTCATTAGGGGAACAAGTCTCTCGGGGAACTGAATCCTAAGAGAACACAAACTATCAAGTCTGAAGGTTTCTAAAGATTCCTTAAGCTTATGTTAGACAGAACACTCCTTGTGGTTCTTATCTTTGTCTTCATCAAAAAAAATGATGAAGGATTTAAAGTAAGAACAACAAGAAATTTCTTTACTGTGCTGAAACATAAATGAAGGATTGAAAATAGGTTAGGAATAAATGGTGGGGGAGGGAATGTAAATATCTCATGACACCTTTTAGGATAGCTAATGAGCACTGATTCACTCTCTGTTGTATGTCAGACATTACATCAGGTTTTTGCATGCATGATTTCATTTAATCTACAAATGCCATGTGCAACAAGAACACATTATCCTCTTTGCAATAAAGAGGAAAAGGGGCAGTTAAAGATCTTGACCACGGTCAGATAGCTAATAGCAAGTAGTGCAACTGGTAATCTAATACAGGCTATCTGGTTCCCAGACTGCACTTAACTCTCAGGATAGGCATTAGGAGAACTTTCAACCTTTTTATGTGCATTTTATATTGTTCTTTATGTATTTCCCCTGTAGTATTGAGCTGTAAAAGTTTACAATGTAAAGAGACCAGGTAGTTTTCCTTGTGGGAACCAGGATGAGGAGAATAGAGAAAATTAGGTTCCTTTCCACAGTCTGATTTTGGAAATGGATCAGAAATGAAAGACCAGCTAGCAGATGGTACTGAAAGGAAGATACTTCTAAAGATGCAAATTTTTTTCAAAATGTTATCTTGATATAATTTTGAATTTACAGTAATGGTACAATAAACTGGTATACACTGTTAATCAAGATTCTTTGCTAAAAACAAAACATTTGTTATTTTTGTCCCCAAGATTTTTTTTAAGAGCATGCTAATTATGCATGGTAATTGGGTTCATTTTGACAAAATCCTATATGCAAATAATTTTTTTATAAAGAGAGAGGGGAGAGAGAGAGAGAGAGAATTTTTTAATATTTATTTTTTAGTTATTGGCCGACACAACATCTTTGTTTGTATGTGGTGTTGAGGATGGAACCCGGGCCGCACGCATGCCAGGCGCTACTGCTTGAGCCACATCCCCCGATCCTATGCAAATAATTTGATGTCAGTCTCCATGCCCCGTTTTCCTCCCACTCTCCCTCCCCATGTTCTCCCTCCTCCACTGATTCAAGGCTGGATCATTAGATGACCTCCTTATATCTCTGTCCACTTCCTCCTCCTCTCCTTTCTGCTTTCACAGCTACTGTATTGCTTATTTTTCATTTGCTCTCTTGTTTATAATTTTCACAACCAGAAATAAGAAAAAGTGTGCTCTATATGTGTAATAAGAATGGTAAATGTATTCGGCTGTCATATATAAATAAAAAAAATTTTAAAATTCTTCTGAGAAGTTTTGAAGATACGAAGCATCTATAGAGTGGTCAATAAAGTGAAAATGCTAAAGATTCATTTTAATGATTAAAACAATTGCTTAATTAATTTTATTAATTCATTTAAATGATTAAAACAAATGCAAGAGAGGAAAAGAGAGAGCAAGTTTGCTCAGGTCTAAAAGGCTTCACTACTTAAAAAAAAAAAATCCACAACTTGATTTTTATTATTGTTGGTTGAAATAACAAAACATTGTATATTTCTATTATTAATTATTACTTCCACTCAAAAATCTGGCTTAGGTGACCTGTTGGAAGTTTAAGAACATGAATATACCCAATTGACATGAATTCTATTCCTTAGTTGTAGCCATGTAGGGGCCTGCATTTCTCTATTTTCTTATTTATCACCAACTCAAAATGCAAATACAAACATTCATGCAATTATTTTAAGTTTATTGAAGTGGAAAGAAAGGTAAGAGTAGATTGCAGTTCAAAAATTTGCAAGTTTCTCATGACCTTAATTAAATAGTTGATGAGCCCAAGTTCTACCAATAATTTTATTTGAATAAAAATGTACATTAACATTTTTATGAGTATTTTAGAATAATCAAGTTAAGGTGAAGATAGCTGAGTGTCTTATACTTTGAAGTTATTTTTCATTCAATAATGGGCAAGACGTATACCCTAGAAACTAGCTATTATGCTGTGTTTGAACTTACATCTTGAGATCACATTAATGTAAGAATTACTTCACAGTGGGTCATTTAGCACATAGGCAATTTCCTCAAATGGGGACCTCTTTTATAGGAGATTCTGCTTAGTGAAAAACTACCAAGTTGAGGACACAACAAATGATAAAATCATTTTGAAGCCATTTTTTTCTTAAAGGTGTGAAACAAGAATTAGTACTGATATACTTGTGATTTTACATTTCTGAATCACAAAATGACTTTTTAGCTTTCCTGTTACATTATCACCTTTTTTCTCTTCTAGAATTATAGAAGAGTTGTAAGGCAATTAAGAATGTTAGATGGAGTTTTCAGGTGCTGCTTAGGAATTTTATAACAGTTTTAAAGGCAATGTTTGATAAGTAATATACTGAAATATACGTTTTAAACTCTACATGCATGTTAAAACTTTTCATGGAAAATTCCCAATTTACCACAATAAGGAAAAGCTCTGTTTTCTTTGGAGAATTATTATTATTATTATTATTTTTTGGAAAAATAACTTAGTTCGATTTTCTTGGAAAAAAAATACCTACATAGTAGTATTGCTGTTCAAATTTTGTCAAGTTTATTTTTGTGGGTGTTTTGAAGTAAATGAACAGGTTTATGTAAACATTATGATTTGGCCACTCCTGGAAGTTAGAAAGAAGCAGTGTGTAAGTAGTGACGTACGTGGGCTTTACGTAAAGAGATCTTGCCATCTTTCAAGCCAGATGTAGTTTTTGTATCAACAAATGGAACACAAATCTCCAGTGTAAGCCTTAAGGAGAAATAACCTACAAACCATAAATGAATTCTTTGTATTTTAGTTTTGTTGACCAGAATAGTGTGCATATCTAATACTACGAAAATGTTAATGTCATCATGCATTTAAGTTAAATAGCTGATGCCCAATTATGATCATCATGGAGATCGGGATAATTACATGGGTGATGTACCAGAAGGGATTTTTTTTTTTTTAAGTAATGAAGGCAAATACCTGAGCAGGCCATTCTGCCTTCCAGAAAGAACAACTACCATGCTAAGCAAGCCAAAATCTAAGACTGATTTTTCACTTTAAACTTGAACTATGACAAAGCAACAACAATTAAGTCATAAAAATAATTCACTGGAGTTTCTTACGCTGCAGTTAGACATCAATCTTTAATCCATAATATGATTTTAGCAACCCAGTAGGGTGCTATCACAGATGTATGTCTCTTCTCAACTGTTAACTTCTTGGTCTTTCAATATATTACCTTAGGTTAGATTCCTCTGCCATTTCTATCTGTTCACTAGAACAATTTTGTTTCTTCTAGTCATACCCAGAATTCTTTGTGCAGATGTTCTAATTGAAATCTATTATTAATTGTTTTGACAGTTGATTATCTTGAGCAGCTCTGTTAGAAAGAGCAACTCTCCAAGTTCATTCCTAACCTCAGTCTGGGGTTCTCTTTTTGTGCATTCATATCCAAACTCTTAAGCAATATATAATGTTGTAATTAACTAAGAAATAAAAAAAAGAAAATGTCATGAGGAAAACCCAGACAAGGTTTACACCGTGGGATAATGGGAGTTCTTAATAGGATAGTTTGTGTTAGGAGTAATCAGCAAAGAGGAACTTCAAAGTCCATTTCATAATATTTCCCCTAAAGATCTTCATTCTTGTTGTTACTTAGAGGGGTAAAACTCCCAATATTATTTCAAATAAGCAATGAAAGGAAATATGTGTAACCAAGAAATAGGAAAACTTTATATGGTTCTCCCAAATATAGACTGGGTGTGTGCTTCTGCATGTTCAAGTGATGCTGATATTATTGCTTGAGGATACAACAAATGATAAAAACATTTTGAAGCCATGTTTTTTCTTGAAAGATACAAGTAGAACTGTGTGTGAATGAGAATGACCATTTCACACCAAATATGTCCAATGGGCTGTCGTTTTGCAAACATCTAGGCACACTTCTTGACATCTTGCTTTGCAAAACAGCAAATCCTCCCTCACCATCTGTCAGTCCCAGATGTCTCAACATCTGACCCAGGTGATTCCTAGCAATGCCTGTGTGATAATATTTCTCTATGAAAGCACAATAGTGTTTGGTTGCTTAGACAATGCATAGGTTGCCTAAAACGAAATTCTAGAGCTATAATACATGCACTATCATTAGCCAAAGAATTTAAAGAGTCTGTAAGGGTCCATATAAAGATCATTTTTGCCTCAGCATCTTGCATACATGCTTCATTGGCATGTACCCTCCTGTATAAAACAGAACATGTAACTTGCAAAAAATATTAATGACCTCATTGGCTTAGATAAAATGAAGCTTAAAATCAAGAAGGTTCACATGAAATATTTTGAATTAACAAAATGTGTTTTTTACTAGGGAAAATGAACCAAGTAGAGGTAAAAACCAAATTCATTCCAAGTTTCTCCCTAAGAAGAAATGATGGACAAATATTGAGCTTTGAATTTAATAACATATTGATTAATGAAGTAAACATAAATCTTTATTTTAGGCATTATTCTTAACATGTAATTTATTTTTCATTCACAAAATTATTCCTGCTTCATAATTTACTGATGGTTCATCTATGAATGAATAGCTGAATAATAGCAAAAAGATGGTGTATGTACATTTGAAAGACTTCACTTTCTTGTATCTTTCCCAATTAACCATGTCAATTATCTAACTTATTCTAAAATTCACATCTCATTGGTTCATTCACTTTGACAAAATGTGATTATAAAATATTACCCCCTTTTCTATTAAAAAAATATTAAAAAAAGAAAAAAATCACCAAAAATAATACATGAGTAATCTAAAAATCATGTGATTATAGTGGGGAATATTTCAAATAAAGTTAGATATGACATAGCTGGGAGATTTTTGTAAATCTCTTATTTATTATAAAAATACAAATATAATGCAGCAAACTTGTTTGCAGGTCAGTTTCTTGTTATATTAGAGGGAAAAAGATAAAGCAATTTTAAAATTCTTGCTAAATTTTAAATTTAGACAGTCTGGTAAATACTAACTATAAATATCAACCAATTACCAAGAATCCAATTAGTTCTTTATTGTATAAAAATTCGAAAGCATATGTTACAAAGTAAACATATTTATTCTGATGCTTTTTTGGAGCATAAACTAGACTTTCATATGATTTTTTTTATAAGCAAATAGAGTATATGTCACAGCATAGATTACCTAGTTAGGAATGATTGCTGAATTTTTAGAAAGGTTTTGAAGTCATTTAAGATCAAACTTAAAATATAAGTATTAATTTTATATTCATTTCAAAGATCCTAGACACATACACACACACACACACACACACACACACACACACACACACAAACACACACACACACACCAGCTCCAACCTCTTGAATGCAGCTTAAAGTTCCACAGTGGCCAAAAGTGCTGGATCTCATGGGTATATTAGGAGTGTGTGTGTGTGTGTGTGTGTGTGTGTGTGTGTGTGTGACTAATTTTTTTAATGTGTTTGTTTTCTCATTGCTCTTCTGCTCCTTGTTCAGTACTATGCTGCAAAGAAAAGTGGGTTGAGAAGGCAAGGGGCAATTCTTACCTTAAGGCTTTCTGTGAGGTCAGTTGCAAATGGTGGGAATGCCTTTGAAGACTCCTTGGCATCCTCTCTAAGAGGCACCACAGCCATCCTGCAATTCTCTGAAATAACCAATTTACCACCTAGCTTCTACACTATGTGTACAAGAGCATGTAGCCCCCCACTCTGAGTTGTTGACCTGTAGACAACTCCTTGAGTTGAGTTTGTAGCAGCAGCTCTCCCCTGTGTATTCAACACACTACATAGCCTATGTTCAATATGAACTGACAATCCTAATTCAATGATTCCTAAATTGGCAGGCACTAGTCTATTTCCTGGACCCCAGGGACCTACAGCCAGTGCTCCAGAGCTTCCTCTACTATGATTTTGGAAGCAAATCTCAGTCTTAGATTAGGGAATAAAAAGGACCATTTCCTATTAGTCATGAAATTACCCTCAAGAAGGCAATGTTCCTACACTCTGCAAATTCAACATGGATTATTCTAGCATATCTACATAAAATATATGTGTAGTTTTCAGTAATATTTCACCTTTTCAACCACCAATTAGATAATTAGAAAGATAAGAAGTTATATACAGAAGCACACTCATAGATATTTGTGTAATGTGTGTGTAGTTAAACACATTACAGATATATGTGCATGTGTGTGTGTGTGTGTGTGTGTGTATTTGTGTGTGTAGTTCAAATACTGTTTTCAATTAGAGATACTTTTGTACCAGTCTTGATGAATATTGCCCACGATATATGACACTCAAATTTGATTTTAAAAACTAGGTAAATTTCATTTTCTACATTGTACATGCTTTATTAATAAAAAAATCAATGAAAAATAGCCGAAACACTAAAAAGGCAGGCTCTTTTCTTTCCTTCCTGCCTTTAACATCTCCAGCCAGACACACCAATAATGAAAAAAGAAGGAGAGAAAAATGAATTAGGTATGAGTGGAAAACAGAAAATTCTTGAGCTTTTACTAAAGCAACGAAGGACATGTTTCGTCTTTAAGAAAATATTAATTCTGATTTTTTCTACACTACATTTCTATTACCTGTTTCCTCACTCATGGCGAAAATGATTAGACCTGTCAAAATATAAAAACACTTGGAAAAACAACCCCGAGGACAATTGCTCCTGGGAAGTGGCCATCTTCCCTGGAAGTTTCCAGTGAGCTGAATTATTCTTCTTGCAGCATGAAGGATACATGGACCCACTGTATCATTCCTTCTGTTTGTCTTTCCACTCTCATTTTCCAGTCTGCTTCATACAGCAACTATTGAAATGTTTTTTGGATACTTCTATTAGCTATGGCTTCCAAAAGTTGGGTTAAAATAGTAAGCTAAGCTGAGCAAGCAACATTTTGGCCTTTGGATTTTATTGGGCACAGTGGTCACTTATTGCCCCTCCCCCCACTTTATTCCTCCAACTGGATGGGGACCAGCATCTGGCTGGTGGCCATTTTGTTGCATGCCACACTTCTGTCTGCGTACTTATAATCTGAGGCCTCTCCTTCATTTTAGGGCACCAGGCATATTTCTGCCAAAACTCCAAAAATTGTTTCTTTCTTTTTTTGTTTGTTTGTTTTGTTTTCCTGTTCTTTTGCCTTTCTTCCCCCATTTTATTGTTTTTAATTAATTCCTGAAAGCCATATAAGCTCTACATGTATCTGATTCTTGACAATTGAGACTATTAGAAAACACGTCAGTAAGAGCAGACATGGATGATCTTAATTCATCTCCTAGCTCTCCCACTGACTGATTCTGTAACATTGGAGAGGAGTCATATAACTCCCTAGTCCTTTATATACTGATCAACAAAATGAGCCTTATTATAGGGCTGTTTGAGGAGAAAATAGCTGGTACATGCAGAAGAGCTTTAAAAATTCTGCACTCTTGCCCATGCAATCAATGTACTAGCATTACAATTAGGTGAGCCCCACACCCGCCCCCACCTCTGGTTGACCAGGATACAGAATAGGAACTATGCCAAGGCTGAAATATTATGGGTTTTTAGAGGCCAAGTAAAAATAATGCTCCCTTTTAAGCCTCCATCTCTAGATTAAAACAACAACTCCAAAATTATTATATCTGTAACAATGCCTTATGTTATTATTTAATCCTATAAATCAAGATTTCAGAGCTTTGAAATTGGATGTGGTTATCTTTCCAGGCTTAGAGTTTAATAACTTCTGATCTATACTCACAACCTGGAAAATGTTATCATATTGAAGGTCCACATGGAAAGATACTTTTAGGACATGCCAGTGACAGTTTATACACAAAACTCAGTCCCTTTTCAAATGTCATTTCCATTAGTGTCTCATATCAGAATTACAAGTGAAATGAACACACTGTAACCTAGTATTTTAAAAGGTTATGTTGAAGGAGTAGAGAGACTTAAATTAATTTTCCTTTTTCTCATTCAGTAGGCCTTTACTCAATAGGATTTCCTATAATTCTATCTTAATCCATGTCTCTGTGGATGAACCAAAAAGACCACAAAATGGGAGAGGCTGCCAAAGTGGCTTCCTGCCAGCAGCCCCTCTGCCCTTTAAGAGAGACTTGAGCTTAATGATGCTACAATGATCCCAATCAGTAAAGAGAGCACAGGGCAGGCACAGATCTCATGATGCTCTGCAAAGATCTGTTTGTTTAACCATGTGCAAATATTGCCCTAAAATGGTCAGTTGGTTAGCACATGCTAATCATTTACCAGGTCTATTCAATTCTGGAAATAACTGTTGAGAATAAATCATTTCAAAGAGTTTTTCTGTATAACCAATATTAATTTAACATTCAGGAGGAATGGCTTTGCTATTTTTGTTGCTAAAAACTTGATCTAGGCAAACGGCATATATTTAGAAAATTATTTAGAATACCTAATGAAATCCATCCTTATATTTATGAGACTATTAATTAGTCAAAGAGAGTGAAATAATTTTCTAGTAATACTAATTAAATGAAGGTTGAAAGTCCACACAACACAATTGTTCTCTGAGCATTGCTCCAAATTATTGGAAGTATATTAGAGAAGTTCAATAATTATTTTGTAATGAACTGTTTTACCTAAAAAAATTCCATGCCATAATCTTTTCCTTTTCTATATGTTGTCTTTAATTGGGTGGTTGGAAAAGAAAGCATTACTTATTTTGAGGCTGATGTTTGAAAATATACATCTAATAGGTAAAAAGCATTAGATGCTCATTTACTGGGCACTTAACACAATAAATATCATTCATAACCCATGTCACTTAGGACATTTAGGTCAAACCATCATCTTAATGAAATTTAGCATTTTTAAATTTGGATAATTTTTACTAAAAACTTGTTTGGATAGGGCTGAAGTTGTGGCTCAGAGGTAGAGCACTTGCCTAGTACATGTGAGGCACTGGATTCAATTGTCAGGACCATATAAAAATAAAATAAAAATACATTGTGTCCACCTACATATTTTTTTAAAACTAAAAAAAATACATATAAAAAAACTTATTTGGACAATAAATGCCATGGCTTAAGAAGATACAAATGAGACAAGATATTTATATATATTTATAAATGAATGAATAGATGGTTCATTCCAGAAAAATTGCCTTTTAACAATTGTCTACACAGGACTTAGAAAGGTAACTTCAATCCTCCACTTGGACCTTTGTCAGGGTCTGAGTAGACTAAATGAATGAAAAATGTGTACTAGTACATCATAGCTGGAGATTATTACTAAGGCAAGAATAGATGCTCTGTTTAAAACTTTTTAGAGTCAGTCCATATAATCACTGCCTTCAATCACAAAAATATATCAAGAAAACTAAAGATTTTATACTTTATCATAGAAAGGTTTTAAAATATAATAAAACCATATTGTAATTTATTTAAGAAATCAAAACCAAGCTATAAAAAATAAACTAATCAACTTTGTAATATTGTCCAGATTGAAATGTTTCCTACTTCGGTCTGTGAAGTACAACTCCTTTATAGGGAATTCTCTCTTCTCCTCAAGATATTTCCTACAAATAAAATTATCTTACTTTTCCCCTATTACCTAAAATGCTGATAGAAGTTTTGCTTTTAACCTCCTCTATTAATACTGAGGAATTTTCATCTACAGTTCTAAAACACTTAACAAATTTTAAAAATGGGCAGAGACTAATATTAAAAAGATTTTATAGTCATCTTTTTAATATAGGCTTCAAATCCTGTTTTATAAAATGATTCTACAAAGTTCTGTCTGAGCCAGGTTTGGTCACTCACCCCTGTAATTCCAGTGACTTGAGAAGATGAGGCTCAAGGCCAGTTTTAGCAATTTAGTGAGATCCCATCTCTAAATAAAAAATAAAATGACCAGGAATGTAGCTCCGTGGTAAAGTACTCCTAAATTCAATCCTTAGTACCAAAATAAATAAGTAAGTAAAATTCTGTGTGAATTCTCCCCATCTCCATCCCCTTCCCCAGTGATGCTCCCTTGATCAGAAAAGGCTATCTGTGCTGCTGCTTTCGGGATACCACATTCACAGAAATCTTCTTCACAAGGTTTATCCAACCTTTCAAGCCACTTGGCAATAATTAAGCCACTTCTTCTGGTCAATGTCTTGAACCAAAGTGATATGACAAATTAATTCAGAATAAACTGCTAATGAGTACAAATACTCTCTTCGGTAGTATATAAAAGTGTTTATTCTTGTAAGAAAGTAGGAGAAAGTTCAGCCACTGGATGATGATAATTTTGGGTAAAAGCTCCATTTTGAGCCATTAACATAGGACAGCTAGCTTTTAAACTAGCATACTTGTAGTAGTTCTTCAGAGAAACAGAATCAATAGACAAGTACAGTCTTTCAATCTCCTTCTCTCTCTCTCTCTCTCTCTCTCTCTCTCTCTCTCTCTCTCTCTCCTTTCTCTCTCTCAGTGAATTTGTTCAACTGACTGTAGAGCTAATAGTCCAAATGTGCAGGATTGGGCAGCAGACTAGAGATAGGGGGAAGAGTTAATGCTACAGTTTCAGTGTAAAGGTAATCTGCTGCACAATTTTCTCTTATTCAGGGGAAGCCAGTTTTTTTTTTTCTTTTCTTTATAGCCTTCAACGAATGAGATGAGGCTCATCTATACTGTAGGGAATAATCGGCTTTATTACAAATTCTACTGATTTTAATGTTAAACTCATCTGCAAATTACCTTCATGAAACATCAAGAATAATGTTTGACCAAATATCTAAATATTTTGTCAAAGCTTAATCCAGTTGACACAAGAATAATTGACTATCACCTCCAGTAGTGCATAAGGAAAATCTACTTTGCAAATCAAAATAGTCTTGGATTATTAGTAAAGCAATATATTGTTGAGAGTAATTGTAATGATTTATTATGATCCAGCATGACATGAAATGAAACTTGAAGGACAGGGCTAAAGAGAACAGCATAGTTCAAGGGAGGTAACATTGCCCCTGGCATGGTATAATCTTTTAAACAGAGTTTCAGGGTCCTGCTGGATCAGTAGTATAAGTACATAATGATGAGTTGTATTTTTTGTGAGGTTTGAAAGGTGCTATTATAAATTATTCCTAGGCCACCACAAATCTGAGTTTCAGAGACAAATATAGAATAGAAACAAACATGAGCATTTGTCGGTATTCTAGGTGAGAGCCAGCGTAAAATGTCAGGAAAATTCTAATTAGTACATGATGTCTGTTTCCTTGACTGATGTTCTTATATCTCTGATGCTTTCTTTAAAATAAATCACTGAAGTATTTTTTTTCCAATCACTTCACCAGATGATTGAGCCTCTCTGATAGGAATTCACCTTTGTCTCATTTATTTTTCATTTCCACACATACAGAAAAAGTACTTTCAGTAGATTAGACAAGAGGGAATGGGGAGAAGGAAGCAGGGGTAAGAAAAGACAAGACAGTGGAATGCATGTGGTATAATTTTCCAAATATGTATTTGAAAACAACACAGTGAATCCCCCTACCATGTATACCTGTAAGAATGAGGTCCTTACTAGAATAATATATATTCCATGCTTTTACAATTATATCAAAATGGATTCTACTGTCACATATAACTAAAAAGAAACAATAAAAAGTACTTTTAAATGCATTTTATTATTGGATAGGGGGTCCTTCACCACTTGCTTAAGTTATGAAGATTTAATCGATCTAAAGAACAACAAAATCTGAGAGGGGATAAGGAACATTTTCAGATATGTTTTAGGCTTCATTTTTTAGTATATAAAACAATTAGAACTACCTCAATGCTCTAGGAGTGATAAGAGTAGAGATGAATTTGAAGACCAGAGAGTGTGGATACAAGAGTATAGAGGATGGATATAAAAGTAGAGATGCATATGAAGCTTGGTGGAACTTCTGTATCTTTCTCAATTGATTCAATTGAGTAAAGGTAGAAAGCAACACTACACAAACTATTCAATGTTTAATTACACACAACACGAACAAAACCTCATAGTTTTCTAATTCTGCCTTCACGAGTTAGGAAGAAATGCTGTTGGTTGGAATGCATAATGAAGAGAATAAAAGTCCCAAGAACTCTCTTGGAAATAAACATCTTCTTAGAGAGGTCTAAGATTAGTCTCCTTACTTTCTCTGGCAAAGGAGTCATGGTAAACTGCTCTCCTGACAACCTGGAAATAGTAGACAAAGGGCAACTCCTACTGAGCACTGTGTTTTGCTCATTCTGACTCACTTCTCCTTCACATTGTTTGGTATATTGAAAAGCAAGACATGACACCTCTCAGCCAACAGCATTGCAACAGGAGTTGTGTGACTCTTCATTCTCCTTGTGTTCTGAAACATTGTTGGGGATAATGTAGAGACCGTGTGTATTTTCTTGAAGCAAAACAACAACAACAACAAACAGTAAAGGAGAAAATGACACTGGATTTATATTGAACACAATAGAGATCCTTACAGTCATTAAGCTTAGATGTCTTCAAAAACCCAAGGAAGAAAATCAGCTATATGAGCTGCACCCACATTTGAGCCACAAGACTGTCTCTCACTTCACTGTGGTTCCTCTGCCATTGGCTGTGCTTACAGGGGACAGTGGTGGACAGGGGTCATCCAGAGTGCCAAGGTTGTGCTTCACTTTACTTGAGATGTGTTTCGATAACAAATGATAGGCTACTGAAGCCTTGTTAGAGAGGACAAAATAAGCATACATAATAAATGATGAACAAAACAAATAAACAAAATACCCAATAGAAAGCAATCAAGCGTATTTTAGCAAACCATGCATTTCCAACAGACAGCAATAACTTCAACTCAATGACTTTCTTCTTTTGTGTAAATCCTTCATCCAACTCTCACCTAGAACCTCAAAACAGTGTCTGTTTCCTTTTTATTTCTTCAACTTTCTTTTTTTAAAAAAATAGGTAGAAATCAATCACATGGAAATGTATTCAGCTCTAGGCTCCTAGAAATAAAATAGGCTTTCCCAGAGTTTTATATCACTGGGGATATTAAGTGTGATTTTTGTCAAATGCTTACTCATTGTCACACATTGATTGATCACAGTGACTTCAAGATTGGATATTGAGTTGAAAAGCAATAATTTCATGTTTCTTGAGTTAGGAAGAAATGCAGTTGTTGGAATATACAATGAAAAGAATAAAAGTCCTAAAAATATGGTAACATCAAAAACATCTAACAAGATTAAGTATTTCCCCAACATGTAGGAAGAATACAAGACAAGTAGCAAATAAGGGCACTGATTAGAAGCCAAATAAACATAAAACTGCAGTCTTGAATTCAGGGAGCAGAGATCCAATCAAAACCACACGCTTCAGATAGGAGAAATGACCAAAGGAATATGAATCAGAGTACTAGGTCAGGATTTCAGACATGAATGAACCAGGGAGCTGTGGTTCCTGAAAATAAGTCATCAAAATTGAACCAATTTCAGGCAGAGTAGAAATCAAATTACAGAGATAAGGGTATATGGTCAAAAATTGGAATACAAGGCCAAAGATAAGCAGATATGTATGTGTATATATTAGATACACATGTAATATCACATATTATCATATATTATTGATAATATGATTACTATTATATGTTATATATGTTTATGTATATATATATATATATATATATATATAATATATATTTGTGTACCACAGAAAACAGTAGCTGCACTTACAGATCTGAGTTAAATAACTCAGCAAGTAGAACAGAAGAAATAAGACAGTATTTTGTGGAAAATAAAAACAGAAAGTACTGTTGTAGTTCCAAGGAATATTATGCATATGAAGCTTGGTGTAACTTCTATATCTTCCACATTTGATTCAATTGAATAAGGGTACAAATCAACACTACAGAAGCTATCCAGTATTCAGTTACACACAACACAAACAAGACCACATACTTTTCTAATTGTGCTCTTCTAAAACACCCACCTCCCTGAAAAAAATAATCCAAAAAAATGCTTAGTCATATATATTCTCAGTGGCACATTTTACCTTATCATCTCAATTTCTATTAGGGATTATATATGCCACTATTCATAAAATTATGCAGAATATCAAAACCTACAATAAAGTAGACTTTGGACATTCAGAAAGGATACAGAGACCTTCAGAATATCTCAAATTCACAGACAATGTAATTTTGTCCATAAAATATAGACAAGACACAACATAGTACCACAAAATCAGGTCAAGATGTGGAAACTTGGCCATTCCTACCCATATGTCTTGTTATCATTCTTAGAACCTCTTACAAGAGTTTCCCAGTTTCTTATACAAATTAGCAAATTGAAAAGAGTAAAATAAAAATTTAAGCTATTTAATGACTAATTACAGACAATCAATGCTATATACCTGCTTTGCAAATTTATAATGGCTGTTTGGATTTCTTATGACTCTACTTATAGGTACTACCATTATTTTAAATTAATGCCCAATATTCTCATCTAAAACATCATTTTTCTCAGGGAACTCCTGAACACTATTGTAAGAATGCAGTCATTAAATAAAATCATAGAAGCTTTATTAAAAAAAAATTAAAAATATGGCTACCATATTACCAAGAAATACCTTTTCTGGGTATATTCACAAAGGAAATAAACTTGTTACTTTGCCATATTATCTGAACTCCTGTGTTAATGGCCAGATCACAACAGCAAGGATAGTAATCATTCCCTTCTGTGTATGTACATCAAAACATCACACTGAATACCTGAAATACATACAATTAAAAAGCTTTTTTCTCCAATATATTAAAAATGAGGATTCATATCTGAAGAAACTTAGACTACATAAAATTAAAAGAAAAATTGATTATAATTTTCATTAATATTCTTAAAATTGATATACATATCAGCTATTCAGTGTTTTCTCATCATGAGCTTGGAGGATGGAAGTAAATGAAGCAGACACCATACAGTATGAGATGACCATTTACTCTTAGCTCTCAGAGTATACCTGGAATCTCTCACCTCCTTTTCCTTCTTTATTATGCTCCAGCCTAAGGAAAACCTCAGACAGTCATTCACAAACAACACTGGCTTTCACAGAGCACTAAAAATTTAAACTCTCTTAATTGTTATAACTTACTCAGTTTTTGCATTTATTAATGTTCTCAGATTCTTTAAATAGAATTCAACATAGTGCTAGCAAGTAACATTTTCTACTCACACCATAAGTTGCAGTATTAAATTCAAGCAATTTCTTACACTCTGATTTCTTTTCAGAATAAAGAGCATATCTTTATTTGTCATACTTTATTGTCATGAAGAGGACAGAAAGATAACTTACTATTATCCATGTATAAGTACTTTTATATATTACCAATTTGAACGTGGTCTTAATTTGAAAGTTCAAATTAAGTTTAAAGTTCTTTAAACTTACTCATGTGTCATTTAAAGAACTTTAAAGTTCTTTAAATGACACATGAGTATGACTCCTGGTTTTATCATTTAAACCCTTGTTCAAGAAGTATTATTTTTCATTTGAAAAGAAGGGTAAATAACTATACCCAAAATGGCTATTTATTAATGGAAATCAGGTACTGCAACAATTACCAATAATGAGAACACATTTATTTTGTGTCAGATCAATTTTCAACTTAATGGAAGAGTTAAGCAGAGTCTCTGAAAGGGCTCCTGGACTCTTATGTATGACATATCTATAAACATGTTTAGCTTTACAAGATACCATGTTGCATGATACATGTGTACATTATTTGTTTATTTAAAATATTTAATTACATTAAATGAAAAGCCTAATTATTATTACTATTTCAATTATAATATAGATGATAATAAAATAAGCCAAATATTAATCAAGCATCTATGACAAAAATTAAGTCCACTGTACTAAATTACTTACACGATTTACTAATTCTCTTTCTAACAATTCTTTTTGGCTAACTTCCTGGACTACTTAGAACAATGAATATCAATAACCTTAAAATATTGTTACTAATTAACATTTTCCTAATCAATCACTAACCTTTGGTCTCCTTTGTGATAATCAGAATTATTACCTACAACGCCAATGGCAGACTTTGAAATACTTTTAAATACAAAATTCACTTTTTTTTTCCATCCTGGGCACATGCCTAAACCAGATTCCTCAGCCTTCCTTGCAAGTAAGGTGCATCTCTGGGAATAATTACTAGCAGAACTGATATGTACCATTTTTAAATATGGCCCATCAAAACATGCCTCAAATGCTCCTCCATAATCTCTCTCCTTGCAGCTTGGAGCTTCAAGGCAACAACCTGAATGACATAGGAAGACATATGTTGAGGATTAGAGTGTCTCAGTTCAGAAGGTGATGGAGGAAGGCTATCCAGTCCCTCCATCCCTAAGCAATCCCTAGCTTTCTCTACATAAGCCTCTAAATTTGTTTTGGCCTATTTATTCCAATATTTAGATTGTAATAATATAGACGACCTTAACATTTGTTTTGTACTGACATATCTTCTTTGTCTTTCTCCTCAAAGGCTCTGTGCATGTGAATGCTAAGAAAGTAAGGCACAACCAACTAAGGGAATCCTCAATCAAGCACCTGACATTAAATATAAATGTAAATATACCCCAAGGGAATCTCTCTCTCTCTCTCTCTCTCTCTCTCTCTCTCTCTCTCTCTCTCTCTCTCTCTCCACACACACACACACACACACACACACACACACACACACACACACACACACTTCACATATGTTAGAACACTAAATGGAGAGCCATTTTCATTATGTTTTTTACTGATTCAGAACTTCAAATAATACAGGTCAAGAAACAAATCAACACGCATGAAAAGACTGGATCTGTATTTTGTCCAGTTCTTTATTTCAATAACCCTACTACCTGAAACTAAAGAAGGAGACAGGAACATCCTTTTCCCACAACCCCCAACAAAACTCTCTAATAATCTTTTAATTAAAAGTGAATGATGGAGAGATGGCACGTGAGCAGGAAAAGCTGAAGAACACTGCTCCCTAATGTATTTTTACAGCACGAATCAGTCTGCACATCTCCCAGGGAGATCTGTATTAATTACATGGAATCTAATCCATTCTACTAAAGCTGATGTTGTCAACTGCCATGGTTAGCTCTAGTTCACAAAGCTTGTTGACATAGGTAAATAAAATACGTGACATAGAAGAGAAACTTCAAAGAAGGTTTTACATACAACAGGATGCTTATATTGTGGAGCATGGGATTTTAAACAAGTTTGGATCTTACATAATGAAAACAACTCTGATTTTCCTGGAAGTTCTTGGACAGCATATTTAATTAATTTTATTTTTCCATTCAATAAGTTGTCTCTTATTTTAGTTATAAAACATTCTTGGATATATAGATATAGATATAAGATAGGCATATATTATGGGAACAAGATTTTATTTTAAAGCTGAGAAATTAAGAAAAAATAATATATATCCTGTCCCTATGTCTATAAAAATGGCAGAAAACAGGTAATGAGTGCTTTATATATACTGTGCACTCTAAAACATATTCAATAAGTTATTGCAATGATTCAATATAATACATTATAATTTTACCCTTGAAGAAAACAAGCCTCCAAAATGATAACTATGCAAGCATATTTGTGTGTTTTTATAAATATAATGAAAACCTAGAAGAAGGGAACTGAAAGCAATCAACATGAAGAAATGATAAAAAGCAGAAAACGCCAATTTCCCTGATTTGATCAATACATAATGCATGCATGTGTTGAATTATCATGCTATGTCACACAGATACATACTATTATTATACATTAATTTTAAAAAAAGCTCAGTAGTTCTCCCACATTTAAATGTCTCTCAAGTCTCTGAGACTTACATTTCATGAACTCTGCTTCTGCTTGCTTTGTTTCTCAATCTCATTCTCTTCTCATCTGCCTCCTAACCCAACTGATGTTTCAAGGCGTTAAAGTTAATTGGAGACTTAGAGTTAATTCATTCTTACAACAAATATACATTGCATGCTTATACATGCTCAGCATTTTTCTAGATGCCTGAGTTACATACATGACTGAAATAAGCATGATCGTCATTTCCAAAACATCTAATCTGATTCTTCAGCCTTGCTCTTTCAAAATCCCCACTCTGGCTAAATCTAATTCTGTACCTACTTCAACCTCATCACCCACACGTGGTAAAGGGGACAATCACACTGTCCAGAATATCCCTATGCATTTCTAACTACCCACCTCAAGTAGGATATTAGCAATCACCACCAACACCAGATCCATAACATATCTCCTTCTGTCACGTCATGGCTTCTTCAACTCCTTTACTTCCTGAATGATTTTCTGACTTTCCCTACTATCTTCCCCTATCTATGTAGTCTCCATGCCCTATTGTCATTTCATCTAAGGACCTTGGTTCTTATTTTGCAAAGACAATGGTAAAAATCAGAAGAAAACTGTACAAAATCCCACCATAAAAATAGTTATTCTGTCTGTAACCATCTGGACACTTGACCACCCTTCCTGCTACTGGATGGGGTGGGACATTTCCCATGCTTCTTTCCTCCTTCCATTATGGAATTCTTCTCCTGTGCTTCTATTGAAGGATAGTCTTCCTTCACCATGTCCCTCTTCTATTATTTCATGATTTGCCTTTACTATCTCATTCAATATCAAATTTTCCCTTTCTTAAAGAATAGTTCTTACAAATGCACAGCTATCATAGCTAAGAGGAAAACAAACAAAAAATTCCTTTCTGAGAAAATCTCCTTCCATTTCCTGTCCATTAATTTATTTTCTTTACATCAAAGCTCTTTAATTTTTTCCCATATCTTCATCCACAATTCTCTCTTTAATTTGGTCCTGTAAATCTCAACCCCCAGTGCTTCATCTTGAGAACCCCCAATCAGACCATCATTGATTTCAGAATTGCTAAATTCAGGCCAGTTTCTGGTCCTCATCCCACTTACCCTATCAATGTTGCTATTCAAATTAGCTGATCACTCTCTCTTGAAATGTGTTTTTCAGTTGATATCTATTCCACAGTTTTCTTCCAGTTGACTAATAGGTCACCATTTTCTGGATACTGCTCTTTCTCTATAATGTTCTGTTCTGAATTCTTCTCTTAGTCTTCCTGATTTCTCCAGCCTCTGAACTTTGTGATGCCCTCAACTCAGTTCATTGGTATCTTCTCTTTAAAAACACTCACTACCTGACTGAAGGCAGTCAGTCTCATATCATGCATGCACTAATGATTTTCCAATTTGTTTTTTCCAAGTTTAACCTATCCCATTTGATCTTTTTCATTCCTCTGTTGCCTCAATAAGATATTGTAGACATCCTTCTGAAAAATAGCAAATCCTTTCAGTTACATTCTAAGGCAGAAGACCTCTTGCCCTTCCTTGATTTTTCCATCTCTCCCACAATACACATCTAACCTTCCCTGTACCACCTGCTTCAGGCCATCATCCCCTGATACCTCCTCATTCCCTTATAACTCCCATTGGAGTGCTCAGTTCCTCCAACATCAAATCTCAATGCAGAAGCTTATAAAGCTTATTTTTAAATAAAATTTTGACTCCATATCACTTTTGATATAAATCCTCTTGAGTAAAAGCCAAATAAAACAACTCTACACAGTTTTAATTCCATCTCCTGTCCTCATCTTCTACTATTCTGCTCCTTTACCCATTCCTGATACACTTGAACACACTGAATTTTATCCAGCCTCAGGACCTGTCCCTGAAACAATCTTCCCTCTGCAGAGCTTGAATATAGAAAAGGTAATTAACTTTGCTGCTTTTAAAAAGTATTCCACATCTAAGTATTTCAAAACAATAAATCAAGTTTTTTTTTTTCTTTTTTTTTTATGTTGCAGTCCAATGAGAATGGAGAAGCATCCCTACCTAGATCTCCTTGAGGAGAGATTTAAGTCACTTGATTTAAGATTGAGTGACTCCAGCACCTTGTCATTATCTCCTGTTGATTGGGGGAGGAGAAGAACTATGCAATGTGTTTATGGGTCTGGCCTGAAAAATGGTATGTGTATGTGTTATTGGCCACCATTATATATAAAGCATACCATTGGATACCATTCAGTCACGTGACTAACCTGATTGCAATGGAAGAAAACCTAAATATTTGGCCAGTTCCCAACATCTCTGCCACATCAGCTGTCAACTTCCTTCAGGAAGGTGAGTAAAACTTTCCGTAACTACCTTATTTCAAGAGCAATGCAGCCTAGGTCAAGTGTTGCTGAGTAACTGGGCACCAATCTATTTTTTCTCTTTAGGTTTTCTTCATGATCCTGGACATCCAGCTCAAATAAGTTCTTTATTTTTTATGTATGTGAAGTCAGGCAAATGAGTTGTGGGCAAGAAAGTGTGTATGAAGTGACTAGAACTGATCACATTTTTCACTCTTCCTGCAACACACTATCATATTGGTCCTGGCACCAACTTCCTTAACAAGACCTCTGAAACACAGGAAATAAAACCAAGAATCAATATGTGGGAGGCCATCAAACTGAAAACCTTCTGCACAGCAAAGGAAATGACTAAGAGTATGAAGAGAGAGCCCACAGAATGGGAGAAAATCTTGACCAACTATCCTTTTAAATAGAGGATTAATATTCAGAATATACAAATAATTTAAAACACTTAACACCAAAGAAACAAATAACCCAATGAATAAATGTGGAAAAGAACTAAATAGAAACTTTTCAAAAGAGGATTCACAAAAGGCCAACAAATATATGAAAACATGTTCAACATCTCTAGCAACCAAGGAAATGCAAATCAAAACTACACTGACATTTCATCTCACTCCAGTCAGAATGGCAATGATCAAGAATATGAATAACAATAAATGCTGGTGAGGTTGTAGGGAAAAAAGACAAGTAGTAGAGCAAAAGGAACATTTGTACATTTTTGGTGGGACTGCAGACTAGTACAACTACTCTAGACAACAAGATGGAGAATCCTCAAGAAAGTAGGGATGGAACCAACATATGACCCAGCTATCCCACTCCTGGGTATTTTCATAAAATATCTAAAATTGGCATAGTACAAAGATGCAGATGCATAAATGTTTATAGCAGGACAAATCACAATAGCTAAATTATGGAATTGATCCAGGTACCCATCGATAGATGAATGTATTAAGAGATTGTGGTATATATACTGTATGGAGTATTACTCAGCTATAAAAATAGAATGAAATTTTGGCATTTGTTGGTAAATGGATGAAAATGAAGAATATCAGGCACAGTGAAATCAGCTAGGCTCAGAAACTCAAAGGTTAAATGTTTTCTCTCATATTTGGAAGCTAGAATGAATAAAGGAAAGGGGAATAGATGGATAAGATAACAAAGAAAAATCAAATACAAATTAATAGATTAGCAAAAGGAAGTCAGTAAGTCTAATAGAGTAGAGAAAGAATAGAAGGGGAGAGGGCACGAAGGAAAAGTGGGGATCATGAACTGAAACCAATTTCCATATATGTATGAGTTTGGATAAACTCAACTTCTATGTATAACCATAAAGTGCTAATAAATAAATAATAAATAAATAAAATGACGTGCTGTCCTCTACTCCCTTTTCTCTGCCACCAACCATACATAGGATTCTAAAATTATCAGGAAGACAGATGCAAGAGCAGAAGAGTTAATTCCAGAATGACCATATGGAAGGCTTCCTATTAATCAGAAATGCCCATATTGGATTTCATATAAACAGCCACAAAATGTCACCTTGTGAAGCCACTGAAATATTGTGATTTAAATTTGAATATCAGATAGCTGCAACCTTCCCATTAGAATCCCCTATTCTTCCAAATGTGCTTTCTTTATGTTCACATCATTTCTCACCATCTGACATATTCACTATTTGCCTGTCACTTTTTTTCTGTTTCTGCTGTCTAGAACAATGGTCATTCAACTTTAACCATGGCCAAAATCTAGCCTACTTTCTATTTTTACCAATACATTTCTATTAGAATATGTCGACACTCACTCATTTCTGTAACTGAATGGTGCTATTTTCAATAGCAAAGTTTAATGATTGCAACTGACCAGCTGTATGGGCAGCAAGCCATATTCTTTATCTAATCCTTTACAGAAAAAGTTTTCCAGTTCTTGCACTAGAACATAAACTTAGAGAATAAAGAACTGTCTCATTGTTTGCTGTTAAATCCTCAGCATGAGAACATAACCTGACCATTGTGGGTCATCAGGTACACAGTTTTATTTCTTTATTTATTTATACTTGATGCAAAAATCAATAAATGAACAAGTATGAGGTGGGCCAAAAGTATCTCACAAATTATCCCTTGAACTTTCAAACTTCACCTTATATGGAAAACCAAAAAGAGTCATTTCATATATAATTAAGTTTAAAAATCTTGACATGAGAGATTATCTAGAATCAGCTAGATCAGCCCCAAATACAATCAAATGTATCCTTATGAGAGGTAGACAGAGAGAGAGAGACAGAACAGCAGGGGCACTATGACCATACAGACAGAGATGCATGGTGAGGACACAGGCCAAGGAATGCCCTGCACCTTCCAGAAGACAAAAGAGGCAAAGAAGGTATTCTCCTTCAGTCCCCAGTGAGCACAACCCTCCAGACCCCTGGAGTTTGGGTCCAGTGATATTGATTTTGGATTTCTGGCCTCCAGAACTTTGAGAGAATAAATATCTGTTGCTCAACCTACTAAAATTTTGGTAATTGTTTCACAGGCAACAAGAAGCAAATACACAGAGTAAAATGAATTAAAATCAGTTCTCATTTTACAATTATGTTCTAAATGATGATAGGAAAACTGTTTCTTGTGTCAACATTAAATCTATCTAAATGCTCTTGAAATTAATTCTCACAGGGGAAAAAGTATTTTGGCATTTCTTCACTAACTACCGATTCATAGCAAGTACATCATAATTTACAGATTCTTCACTCGGTGGATAAAATCAGATAGATTTGGGGAGATTATCTTTGTTAGCTCTTCATAAATTAGTTGATGAAACTGCTTTGAGGTATTCAATATGCGAGTTAGGCATCATTTTGATATTTTCCTTAATATATGTTAATAGTTTCCTGAACTATTGTTTTCCAATCATAAATAATTTCTAAGCAAACTAAATTGGTTGTAAATTGGTTGTTATAGAGAAAGGAGAAATGTAAATGCATGAGGACCAAGTACATAGAAAAATTTTCTTCTTCAACAAATGAGATTTGAGGGAGAAAGCTCCCTTCTTCTCTTTCAAAGGAATGTGGTCATGATCATGTCTCCCTGCAGTACCAGAAGACTGCATGTTTTTTTGGAAATATAGACTTATGGTTGGATGATATACTAAGTCTGGAAGAGTGCACTGTTGGAAAACATTAAGCACATGGATTGCATCATTGAGCTGTTGAACCAGCCATGGAACCACCCTGCATTTGTACTTTGTGTTCTCTAAACGTCTACTTTGGGACTTTGATTCAATACTTGATGCTGAAGATCTCTCCACTGATCATTTCCATACTGTCACTTATGTCCATGGTTTCTGAGTAATATATTCATTCAATGAGGAAATGGTATAGTAAAACCCTCAGTCATATCTAACAATTAACAGGACTTAGCTAAGTCAACTTTGGATTCCAGATAATAGCACTGGAACTATGATATTGAATTATCCATCAACTGCTTGGAGATTCATTTCCACATACGGAATCAATTTGTGCAACCATGACAGTGATCTCCATTGATGACTTTATTGAGCCCTGGCAGTGCTGTGTCAATGGTGCACCAAAATGAACAAATGGCAGAGAGTTCTCCACAAAGAGCAAATGCATTCTTGGACGGCTTCATCATGTTCATGCCTGTAATTGAATAAATTTCTGTAGATAATTTTTTATGATTGCTCTGATCATGGAAGACATCTTAAACTTTAAGCAAGCATTCAGTGAAGTGGTTACCCAAATTTAATATGGAATAAATATGTTTTAAAATTGAGAACATCTTTAAATTTACAAAATATATGTGTCCCACCTCAGAACTACTGCTTTATGGAGTATATACTTACTATTCTAACAAATTTGTCTGGAATTTTGCTTTGAGCAAATATCTAAACAGGAGAAGAGAACAGTTAGCATTTCTAACAAATATTTTAAGTAGAGTTAACATTAAATTTATTTCCCTGTCTCCTACACCTTGAATGCTGCTCATACTGTATAGAAACACTGAAGTTCTCTAAACAGCTACAAATTCAACAGAGGTTGATTTCTTAATAAGTTGGTGGTTTATCTTAAAGTCTATTTGTTGTCACCTCTTTGCAATATATTCTAAAATAATAATAATGCAGAGAAACCAGGCATTGTTTTCTAAATATATTATTTTATGTTGTTTTCAGCACACCTTCTATAAAGGAATCATTTAAACTTTCAGTTTAGTACCAAATAGTTATTCTCATTATGCATCAGAACTCTTTTAAAATTTACAGTTCCAAACCCAGAATTCAATCTTATTAGTTACTTAGTTGCTCCAGTCTCTGCTTTTACATGTTTGGGAATGGTAAGTTGTTTGGGGAATTACATAGATAAATCTTTGTTAGTGTTTGGTCTCCATATCCATGAATTTTTTATGTTCTTCAGATTCATTACTATTGCAATGATCACAACAATAAAATAAATGTGATAAAAATTAATGCCTTATGTATGGTGAGAAATTGAATAATCAAACTCTGTGTCCTAATATCAGAACAATGTCCAAATTGAGTGCTGTGGTTTAAAAGTGTCCACCCAAATTTATGTGTTGAGACTTAATGGCCACTGTGATAATATTAGTTTAAGAGGCAATTAAGTTCTAAGGACAGAGAGCCCATAGTTTGAATTAGGGCTCTTAACTAAAAGCTTGAAGAAATGGATATGCTCCCTGATGTTCTTCTGCCATGTTAGATGTAACCCACTAGAAGAGGCAGTGACAAGGCTGCATGCTGGAAGCAATTATCACCAGATACCAATATTTCAGACCCTTAATCTGAGAAATCTTAGCCTCTGTGAACTGTGAGAAATAATGTAAATGATCACATAAATACTCAGTGAGCACACTACCAGCCCTGGAGTCTAGACTATCCCACAGGCACTCAAGACTCTTGACAACTGGGCTCCACTCCATCCACCTCTCCATGATTTTATTCTACCCTTCTTTTGTGAGGCGCTTGCTCTAGCACTTGCAAGGATCTAGATTTTCTCTGTACCCTTACGTGTTTCCAAATTTATAATGGCCTTTACAGTCACCTTTGACTCTCCAAACTCCAATCAAGCATCCAAATGCAACCCAATCCCATCTCTTCTTTGATGCTTGACAAAACCACTATACCAAAAAGAGATTTGACACTTCATAGGAATTTGACAGCACAACATACCTCTGCTACCTTTAAGGAACTAACAATGTGCCTTGGGTGGAAATTATTTATGTGAAAGTCCAACAGTCCAATGTGAATTTCAGGCTTTTAGAGGAGAGTCTAAAAATGAATAACATATGATCTTGTATTTTTGCAGTCCAAAAATTACCCTCTGAATTTATGCCTAGTCCTGTGGGTAGGATGATCACCACATTACGCTAATCATTTTTAAGTGGTTTGCTTCTGTCTCTTTCTAAAACTATTTGAGAATCTGAAAATCATCATTAAAGCAGATTTCTCCTGAAAATCAAGATGCTCACTAAACTTCACTAATTTTGCACATTCAAAAAATAAAGTAATACTTATTTTGCCAAAATATAAAAAAAGTATAATTGCTATATTTTAACAAAAATTGATCCTTGGCTAGGTGCTGTGGCACACACCTGTAATTCCAGCAGCTCGGGAGGCTGATTCACGAGGATCATGAGTGAAAAGGCAGCCTCAGCAACTTAGTGAGGCACTTAACAACTCAGTGAAACTCTGTCTCTAAACAAAATATAAAAAAGGGCTGAGGATGTGGCTCAGTAGTTGAGCATCCTTGGGTGTAATCCTCAGTACCAAAAAAAAAAAAAAAAAAATAGAGCCCTAGTACAAACCATGTATTAAGAAAACTTAAAAGACATTGCGTGCAGTACTAATGTAAAACATAGTAACTAAATTTATTCTTTTTAATATATTGCTTTTATATTGATGAATTGATTTATTTACCTTCTATTATAAATATCTCTATTAATTACTCTTTATTTTATCTATGCACAGACTTGTTCGCCATTCAATCTTTGTATCTTACATAGTTTCATTCTAAGACAATATATAGAAAGACGAATTCCCTGAGCTTTTGCATGATTACATATGCCAGTATTACCATTTTGTATTTGGATAACAACTTGCCTGGTTATGCCTGGTTATAATATTCTTGAGACATACTTTTTACCTTAGAATTTTGTAAATATTGTTCTATTATCTTCTGGCATTTCATTTTTCCATGGAGGCATTTGATCCCCACCAGATTTATCCCATTTTTAAGTTCTTGGATACCTGATGAATTCTTTCTTTATCCTTGAAATTCAATCACTTTACCAGAATGTCTTGAAATTGGTTCTTCTAATGAATTTTTTGAGAACTGTTATGCCTTTAGATTTATGGCTATTATTTTTAACTTCAAAAATATTTTCCACTATTACATAAATGTTTTTAATTATATTTGTCAGGTTTTCACTTCAAGTGTACCATTTTTTTTTTGAGGAGCATTTCCTAATATACCATGGACATTTTATTTATTTTTTTCTCTTTTTTGAGATACTGGCTGTGACTATAAGTGTGTGCAATGGGGCCTCCTATGAACATGAGCTTCTTTGTAATTGCATTGTTTGATTTGCATCTCTTTCATTTTGCTAAGACTAACCCACAGCTATCTTTGATTCTAATTTATTTCCTGTGCTGTCTGATCTGCCTCCTATGGTTTTTATTTTATTAGCTCTGCAACAGTGTTGCTTTGGTTCTCTCTTCTTTTAAATTTTACAATATCTCTAGCTCATTCACACTTCTATTCATTTCATATTTACTGCCTCTTCTCATTAAAAATCGCATGCTCTTTAGATTTTTATAGCATGAAACATTTGTGGAAACTTTTTTGTTCATTTTAGGTTATATTTTCTTTTAAAATTATTTCTTTTGTGCTTTCTGCATGCTTTTATTTTTGCAATAGTATTTGCTTAATTGCCATAGCATGTCAAATACTACATGTTTAAATAAACGTATGTTTAATGTGGCTTTTCTTAGAACCCTTAATTTGTTCTAATACAAAGATGGTATATTTTATTGCTCCCCTTCCTAAATTTTCTGAAGCCTTTAGACTCCTCCTTAAGACTTAATTCCTGGGGCTAGGGTTGTGACTCAATGGTAGAGTGTTTACGTAGGATGTGTGAGGCACTGGGTTCAATTCTCAGCACCACATGTAAATAAATAAAGGTCCATCAACAACTAATAAAATATTTTTTTAAAAAAATACTTTATTCCTAGAGTTGATAGGGTATGTTCTAGCATTATACTGATTACTATAAAAACTAAAGAGCAGCATAGTGAAATAAATGTTATTTACTATTGTGGTTTGAGACTTTGGGATTCCTCTTTCAATAATTCAATCATGCAGACAAAATTAGTGAAGACAGTGTTCACCTGAATAGTACTATGAACCAACTTGATAATATTACCAGTGAAATTAAAATAGAGAATAAGCAGATAAAAAATAAATGAAACAAAAAACTGATCATTTGAAAGAATAATCAAATTTATAATATTATAGCCAGGCTAGTCAAGAATAAAAGAGAACAGACACAAAGTATGAATATTAGGAATGAAAGAAGCTTCATCACTACTGATTCTATAGACATTAAAATAAAATTAGAAGAATACTATTAATAATGTAGCATGGTGTGAAAATGTTCCCCAATTTTCATGTACTTTAAATTTAATATCATGCAGTGATTGAGAGGTGAAATGTGTAGGTGACTGGAAGAATTTTAAAAAGTAGGCTAGACAAAACCTACATTGCCTTCAGGGCTCAGAACAATGTATAGCCTATAGGGAGAGCCTATGTCTTCTTATGGATTACTCTAGTGGTCACTAACGGAATATTAGTGGAAAGACAGATATAAAAGGCAATTCTGTTAAGGATTTACACAGCATTTAGGAACAAGCAAGTAGAAATCATATCAAAGACCAGGCGACATGGTGCATGCCTGTAATCCCGGAGGCTCAGGAGGCAGGAGGATCACAAGTTCAAAGCCAGCCTCAGCAACTTAGTTAGTCTTTCTCTCAAAAAAAAATTGAAATAAAATATAAAATGGGCCAGGGTCATGGCTCTGTGATTAAGCATTCCTGGATTCAATCCTCAGTAACACACACACACACACACACACACACACACACACACATACACACACACAATAATAATAATAATAATAAATTTTAAAAAAGAAAGAAAAGAAATCATACCAAATGTCATGTCTGATATATAGTTGCAAAGAACTTGGTGGAATTGCATGTGTATCTTAAGAATTTGTGGAAGACAAAATTTAAGAGCAATCTGGGGTTTCTAAGATATCTGGGAGAAGCAATAACCAACAGTAAAATATTCAAGGGCTATATGGCTTATTTTGACCACTTACAGTAAAATGAGAGAAGAGAGAAATGATTAAAAGAGCTCACTCATTGTCAATGTGGAAATCATACGTCTTTGTAATGCTTTGTAATCCGTATGCAATTTCTAAATAAAGATAATAACAAAGGAATAATTCTACCCAAAGTTTTATTGTGACCCTATATAGAACTGGAAATACATGAGCTACTTCTTTAAAATAGTAGGTGAAAGTCTTAAGTGATGTATATTTTTTCTTAATTTTGGATAATTCAAATAGCATGATGTGAAATTAACAATACTAAGTCTTATGGTATCAAGTCAGTGCATCTTATGTTATATGATCAAGGAATAAGAGAGGAAAAAAACACACGTACATGAATACACAAACAAAAATTCATAAAAAATAAGGAAGAATGCTCATCACAATTATTGCCCTCATTTATATAACTGGCCATGCAATTATAACTAGTAATTCATCTTTACTAATTTTTTAAAAGTGTCATATACATACTAGCTGAACTTAATACTTCTCCTAAGTGGTTGGTCAGGATTATTCCATACAGATATATTGAATCTCTCTTTTGCCAATCACTATTAGGTATTTCTTCTGGAAATAGATTCATTGACATCTTTATATTTAATCAATATAGTATAACCAGTTATGGAAATCACTGAACCAATTCAGAAAATGCACCCTTGTAATTAGGTTCTTCTAGACTCACTCCAAGTACCAATGTCTGTAGTAGTTGTGGTACTTCAGAAAAATAAAACCAACAAGGTCTTCACACTAGAGAGTCAGGAAAGTAATTCAAAGGTGTAAGAGCCAAACAACCGATGACATATAATTCAGCCCAAGTTTGAAGACTTAAGTGCACCAAGAATAGGAGAAAAAAATAAATACCCCAGTTCAAGCAGGCAGGCAGAAAATAAATTCTCCTTTCTTTTATTTTTTTTTCTTCTATTTAGGTTCTTACCAGATTGGATGATGCCTATCAACATTGGGAAGGGAAGTTGGCTTTATTCAGTCTATTGATTAAAATACTGATCTTCCCCGTAATCATCCTCATTGATACCCACAGCAATATTATATGACCAAATGTCTGAATCCTGTGATGAAGTCAACTGAACACATATAATTAATTACCACAATCAATTATTAGTAATCTTCAAAACAAGAAAGTCCCTGCTCCATTTAAGGAAAAAAAAAAACATACCAATACTGCACAATACATTTTATAATATGGCTAGCTCATTCCGAAAAGCCAGCACTACCTTAGCACTAAAACCAGATAAAGACAATATGAAAAGGAAAACTAAAGACATACATGTGTTCTAAACACAGACACAAAATTTCTCAATAAAAAACTACTAAACCAATCCTAACAGTATTAAAAATATAAATTATTATTATGGTTGAGATATGAGGTGTCCCCCAAAAGCACATTTGTGAAGCCATGCAAGAAAGCTCAGAGGTGAAATGATGGAGTTATGAGAGTCTTAATCTAATCATTACATTAATTTAATTTAATGGATTAACTGGATGGTAAATGTAGGCAGGTAGAGTGTGGCTGGAGGAGGGGGGTCACTGAAGTTGTGCCTTTGATGCTTATATTGTGTCCTTCTTGAGAAGAGCTCTCCCTCTGCTTCCCGGTCGCAGTGTCCTGTGCTGCCCTCCTTTATCACGCCCTTCCACCAAGAAGTTCTCCATCACTTCAGGCACAGAGTAATGGAGCCGACCATCTATGGAGGAGACATATGAACCCTCCCAAATCTTTTCCAATTCCAAAATTGTTCTGATCAGGTCTTCTGGTCCCAGCAGGGAATGAGCTGATTAAAACAATATGCAAGTGGGGTTTACTCCAGGCATGAGAAGATTTTTTTTAAATATTAAAAATCAATGTTATTTATAACATGATAATCATATCAATTGACAAAGAAAACGTGATGAATTTTAGCACCTCTTCATAATAAAAATTGCTAGCAAACATAGAATAGAGTCTATACTTGATAAAGGACATATATGAAAATCTCACATATTATATTTAGTACTGAGAAGCTAGAAGATTTCCCTGAAGACTGAGGACAAAACAAAGATACCTTCTCTCACAATTCATTTTAAACATCATACTGGAAGTCTTAGACACTGAAATAAGACAAGAAAAGCAAGTAAAAGATTTAAAGTAGAGAAGAAAGAAAGAAAATTATTCTCACGTGACATAATTGTATATATAAGATATTCCAAAGAATCTACAAGAAGAAGCCTCTTGAAACTCCTAAGGTATACCAAGGTCTCATGAAACAGTTTAAATACATAAATGTTAATTGCTTTTTATAAAGGTTATGTTTTTAAATTAACAATTAAAAATATTTTTAAAAATATATCATCACAAATGCATACAAAGAAGAGGTATAAATCTAACAAAATATATACAGAAAGTAGCAAAACTGTAATGAAAAAATTTAGGTGTTTATAAAAATTCAAATAAATACCAAGATATTTTATATTAATCTTTTAGGATTCTTAATATTTTAAAATGTTAATTGTTCTTTCTTTAATATATAGGTTGAATGTAGTCCCAATTAAATACTTGAAAGCTATTTTATAGATATCAACAAATTAATCTCTAAACTTCATGAGGAAACACAAAAGACCCAAAATAGTCAACATGAATTTTAAGAAAAATAATGTTGGAGAACTCAAATTGCCCAATATCAAGAAACTACTAAAAAGTTACATTGTTAAGGTAGTGTGATATTCACCAGTGTATACACACATAGATCAATGAAACAGAGTAAAGAGTCCAGAAATAGACTCATATAAAAACAGCCAATTACTCAATAGGTGGTACAATGGAGAAAGAATATTTTTGCCACAAATGGTGCTGTATAATAGTACGTCCAGGTGTATACACATACATACATACAAAAAAATCAATCTAGACATAATTTTACATCTTTCTAAAAATCAATTCAAAAAGAGTGCAGATCTAAATGTGAAACTATAAGTATGGAGAATGTCTAGGTCACCTTCCATTTGTTAAAGAGATTTCAGATAAATCCCCTCAAAAATTATCTGAAATGATAAATTAAAAATTTCACCCCTGTGAAAGTCACCATTATGATAATTAAGAGATAAGTCACATATGGCTGGGGACATAGCTCAGTTGGTAGAGTGCTTTCCTAGCATGCACAAGATTTCCAGTTTATATCTGCTAAAAGGCTTATATTCAAAACATATAGTAAACTTTTAAAACCCAACAATAAGAAAACAACACAATTTAAATGTTCTCAAAAGACCTAAACAGATACTGCATCAAATAAGTTAGGCAAGCAGGGAAAAAAAAAAAACATGTGAAAAGATGTTTGGCATCATTTGTTACTAGGGAATTGCAAACTAAAATAACTGTCAAAGAGCAAAGAAGCCAACCAAAAAGGCTTTCAATGGCCAAAACTCCCTATTAGGGCAATAAAATAAAGTAATATTGAATTATAAACCAAAGTATAAAATAAATACCCATGAGTACACATTGGTATAAATAAATGATTGAATAAACATACAAATGGGGAAGAAGACACAAATCTTCCTTCAAAACAGTCAGAAATGTTTGCACAGGCATTTTCCTTAGTTACTTGTGGACTCACATGGTGACTTTCTTCTAAACATTATGATATGGAAAGGGTAGTAATAAAGAATACTTTACAACACGGAAACCTGAAAAATGCTACCTTAGGCAGCTGATCATGGTCAATATCTTTGGAAATGTCATGCTGATAGTAATAACTTAGACATAATGCAATAAAAAATGGCACTGTAGCTCTGTGGCCTTCTGCCTCCAAAGTTATAGCCAGGATACACACACACACACACACACACACACACACACACACACACACATGTATGCATATACATATATGAAAAACATCACATCAGTTACAAGAGAATAATATCTTACAAATATACATGGCATGCACTTCTCAAAATTGTTAAGGCCAAAAAAACAGGGAAAGTCTGATAACTGCCAGAGCCCAGATGGAGTCTAAGAAAGTTTGACAGCTAAGTGGAAAGTCATATCCTGAGTGGAATCCTTAAAAGAAATAGAATATTAGATTTAAAACAAACCTGAGGCAATCTCTATAAAGTATGAATGCTATGTTTGAATATAATATGTCTCCTGAAAGTGGAAGATAATGTAAGAAGGCGAAATGTTTGGGTTATGAGAACCTTAAACCAATCCGTGCATTAATCCATTTGAACGGATTGAGTGGGTGTTGACTGTAGAGGTGGGGTGTGGCTGAAGAAAGCACATCAAAGAGGGACTGCTCTTAGGGAATATTTTTTTGTCCCTGATGAGTGAAGTTCTTCCTTTCTGCTTCCTGGTGACGGTGACTATGTCCTGTTTTCCTCCACCACACTCTTCTGCCATGATATTCTGCTTCACTTTGGGCCCAGAGCAAGGGAGTCAACTATGGACGGATACCAAATAAGCTTTCCCAAATCTAAAATTCTTCTTGTCTGATCTTTTGGTCACAAGGTTGAAAAAAGCTGACCGACACAATGAACTTCAATTAACAATGATGTGCTGTTATCAATACTGTACTCTAACCAACGTATCATAAAAATGTAAGTTCTTGATCATAGGGGAATTGGTGGTTAGAGTTTATGGAAAAAGTTCATTCTATATGCTGTAACTAAATATGTGAAGCTGGATAATATATATATATATATATATATATATATATATATATATAAAGAGAGAGAGAGAGAGAGAGAGAGAGAAAAGATATTTTCTTTGCCTTATAGGTCTGGAGGTTAGAACAGGTGACCCATCTGGTGAGAGCCTCTGCTGTGTCACAGCATGCAGATGGCCTCATATGGCAGGATGCTATTGAAGTGATCACATGGTGAGAAAGGAAGCAAGAGAGTGGGTGGGTGGGGGGAGGGAGGCTTGTTCTTTTTATACCAATATGTTCTCAGTGGGAACTAACCAGATTTTGAAGCATTGCATTATTTTCTTTCCTAGTACCCATGACCTAATCATCTTTAAAAGGCTCCAGGACTTCAACAAAATACACTGGGGAACATGAAATTTTAGGAGATGTACCCAATCCACAGCTGGAGCTCTCTGTACTATTGTCACAACATTTCTATAACTCTAAAATTGTTCTACAAATAAAGTTTACTTAAAAAAAATGATTCAATGACACAGAGTGCAGCATACAGATAGCAAATGAGTTGTTAGACTTTGCTTTTGGGAAAACTATCCATGATTTTGTACATTCATGCCCAAAACCTAAATGCCCTAAGGCACTGAATATACCTAAATACAAATTTAGACACTGATCCAATAGTCACTTTTATTTTTAATTTAGTGTCACTTATGTGTGCTTTATTTCATAGATAGATTGTAAACCTTAAATAGGAATAAATATTTCCCCAGTCATGCAACCCTAAGTGGAAAGAAGAGGAAATACATTATGTTCCAAAATTGATCAGAAGGTAATCAAATATGACTTTATATACATATATTTGTTTAACTGAATTACATTTTCAGTTGAGAAATATAATTATTATCAAATTAGTCATGCTTACTTTGAGATAGTTTTATTCATTATATATTTTTCATTAAATATACAAGAATAATATTCCTCCAAAATCAGGAAGAATTTGAGACATTTTAGACTACTAGATATACAGTCAGATGCCTAGCATTTCAAAATTCTATCCCAGCTAGTTTGAAGCTGTGTGGTAGGAAATTTACACAAATTTTTGTTTCTTTATGTTCAAAATGGAAAGATGTATGTATATATCTTCAAGGTCATTGAAACTTTTAAATGAGATGATAGGTACAAAATCCTAAAAGTATTGTCTGATACATCCATAGGCACACACACACACATGCACACACAATGTTTTTGCTTCCTTATAAAAAATACATTGACAATTACTTAACTTCAAGAAAAATATAATGGGATAGTGTTGTTTTATTCAGTAGTTTCTAGTATAGTAGCATAGTGTTTATGTATTTCCTGAAGATTTATCATTCATCATCATCTTATCTAATTTACCTATATGTCTGTGTGTCTGTCATCTATACTTGTTATTCAAGTAATGGGAGCTAAGTTATGAAAAAGACTCAAAGCAAGATAATACAACATCAAAGCACACACTTACCTGTTGAAAAGAATGGTACACTACCTATATATCCAGTGATTGCTCATTTTCTGCAATTGTGAACAAAATGTTACATAAACTTCATCACAACAGCAAATATCATAGAGTTCCATCATCTTAAATTCAATTGTAGAGAGATATCTGGGCAGATCTTTTTTCTTGTTTTCTTGCAAGAAGATGCAATACCCAATGATATATTTTTTCCTCTCAATTTATCTCTCTCTCCCTCCCCCCCATTTCTTCTCTCTCTCTCTCTCTCTCTCTCTCTCTCTCTCTCTCTCTCTCTTCCCCCCCCCCGCGAGCCTTCTTGTTTCCCCTCTTTTAATTTCCATCTCCCTGTTTGTGTGCGTGGGTACACATATATTCATTGATTTACACAGTACTTACATAGATTAAAATTTAGTCCATTTATAAATGTTTTGTGTCAGTGTTAATATTCTAATGAATTTAATATTTCACAATCCTGTGAGATATTTTTAAAAATCAAACCTTCAAAAAAAGTCATAGAAATCCCACAAAAGTACTGCCATATCCATTCTTCTCTACTCACTTTACATCTATAATCACTTCTACCAGACCATGTAGTGATTCATTGACTATCTCTGTACTTCCTTCATACACAAGCTTGGATTTGATGCCTTGTTCTATATTAATGAAATATATTTGTTCTGGCTCTGAGCATTTTTTTCTCAAGTTTAGTTTTATCCCACTGTTCTGCGTAAGCTCTTTCTTGCATCTGGCATCACCCAATACCCACAGAGAGACTAGTGTTTTCACCTCTCACCTGAGTTCACGTGGATCTCCTGTCACAGGCTGATGGCGAGATGCATCTTATTATTATCATTTTCAAATACTCTGTACACAAATAATGAATATTCACCTTAAAGTTATCCTAAAACATTAGTCTGACTTAGATAATAATTAATAGACATAGAATATCCCAGAAACATTGTGGTAAAAGAATTTGTTCAAAACTATTGACAGAAGAGGAACTGAATTATTTTGTAATGACTGATACCAAAAGTAACTTTTTTTGAATAAATATCTAATAAGATATTTATCATATATTAGAGAAAAAAAGCACTGTCATTGCTTAAATTTTACACAAATGGACACCAACTCTGTTGGCTTGCTAACATGGCTTATGTGCTGGCAAATTACAATAGAAGTTTTTTTTTTTTTTTTCCTGCAGCTTCAAATACAATCTTTTGTTTTCCCAGATGTAGCTATGAGAACAATTTCCAAAAAAATAAAACTAAAGTAGTGAGCCTTAAAAAAATAGAAAAGAAACATTTCTCCTCTAGACTTGGATCCATAAAGGCCAGTCAAGGAAAATATCTAATTTCTTCAAGGAAAAAGAGTTCCTATTTCTTTTGAAACATTTCTGTTGCTATAGTTACCAAATGCTCTCATTTTTTTCCCTAATAATAACATCACCATGTAGATACACACAGCTTACAAAAGTATCTGTTTTATTATGAAAATTTACAAGGAAAAGGGATCTGCTTCCAATGGCTTTCAAGAACCTGAAATTGAAGAATTTTATTAATAAATACACCTGAGTTGAACTTGAGTACTTTTCTGAGCAAGAATGAGGAGAAAAGGAGCAAGTTGAGAAATTGAAGAGTCATGCCATTTTAACATTACCAAGGTGAAAGTGATTTAAATTAGGAGTTGGGCATGGTTGATCTTCTCCACCTGGGTGTATATAAACATTGCCCCCAGGATTTCCACATTGCCAAGGCTGATACCTTCATCTAGATGGGCCACTGGAAATTAACACACACACACAAGCACACACATACCTTGGAGTAAGAAAAACATTAAACAGCTTATTTTCATTATTTCTCTTGTCAAATATGAACTTTAAAGACACAATTTTAAATAAAGCACGAACTATGAAAATAAACACTGGAATCCCTGTGTACAGGATTACGTAGTTGGGGCATATGTATTTCAAATCAAACTCTGAGTAGAAATAAAGTCCGTTCTCTCTTTCTTTCCTCCAACTTTTTAAGAATCTGTCACAAAAATCCTTATTAACAGGAATTTAAGGTGCAAATGTGTACCTTTTAGAAAGTAAAACACTGTTAAAGAAATGGTCAGTGTGGTCATTGTAAATAATTCTATCAAATTATTTAGTTATTTCAACAAGTTATGAAAAATACCAAACATGTTTGTGTCTCAAAACTAACAATCTCATAAACTAAGAGTTGGAAGAGTCTCATGAATTAAGAATGTCTAAAGACTTAAAAAGTAAATTGCAGAGTTTAATATTTTCCTTATCAATGAAGTTTTTGGTTATCCCTCTTTCTTCTTTCATATTTAAAAGGATTCCTTATCCTAGCTTATACCATATATCATAATCTGCAAATCACAAGGCTTCATAGTTTAGCCCCCTGTTTGATGATAAGCATATATTATTCAAATGTCAGCTTTCGAATTGTGATTTTGTTTTCTGGAATAATAATCTCTTCAAGGAAAAAGAGTTCCTATTTAATACAGAGAATTTAAAATTACTTGAACATAAACATTATTTTAATTGTCTTTAGTACAACAAAATTTAATTCAAATCTTTCAAATAAATTATTTAGGTGTTTGAAAAAAACTGACCTTTAAAAATTTAGCTTTGCAGGTTTTATTGCTGTAAGCAAAAATGTATAAAAAAGGAAAATTCTTTATGATTTTATATTTTTTAAAAAGTTACACATGTACAAACACACAGACATATGTGTACCTATTTCCATCTATACCATGTTTTACAAAGAGGATTTTATATTTAGTGTGGTTCTTAATAATAAAGTCTATGACTTTTATTTGGTAAATTTTCTCTTGCTTCAATACTGACTTGGTGGGGTGGTGAATGGAGATGCTTATTTTTTTTACTTCTGCAAACACGTTTTGGTCTTCCTTATACTTATTTTGTTATATTATGTTTTAGTTTTGAATTATATGTTGGGAAGGATCCTTACCTTTTCTATCAGCTCTGTGTCTGGATCCCATCTCCTTCACCTCCTTGAGAATTTTTTTATGTTTCCTTCTTCATTTTGCATCTTCTCACTCTCCCTGTCCACTTAGGCAGGTTTATCCAATTATAAACAACAAAGAGATGATTTTGACATTTTCTCTCCTTCAAAACCAAAACTGGCATTGAGGATTCTTCTTCCTCTTTCACTTTCTATCAATGAAGCGGTACTGTATCTAAAGCCAGATACTGTTCTATTCTCTTTTTAATTTTTTTGTTTTAATTAGTTACACATGACAGTACAATGACCTTGACCCATCATACATTTGAGTCAGATGGGATATAATGTCTCATCTTTCTGAGTCTACAGGTTGCAGAATCACGTTGGTCATGCAGTCACCTATATACACACAGCAATAATAATGTCTATTTCATTCTACTATCCTTTCTTTCCCCCCATCCCCTCCCCTCCTCTCCCAGCATGGAAGGTGGAAGGAGACACTCATCATTATACAAAATACATGTATGGAGATGTGAGAAAAGAAAAAAAAAAGAATAGCGTCACCTTAGATTGGGTAGAGAGAACTGTTCTATTCTTAATCTGATGCAATCCTTTTGGACAAACTTGTTTAATTCTAATGGCTTCAATTCTCACTTATAATCTTCTCACTCCTAAACCTATAACTCTCTTTAGCCTTCTTCTGAAATCCTTACATATGGACAAATCCTAATAGATTAGGGTATTTGATCCTATTCACCTTTAAACTAGAAAAATATTATCTTCACCATCTCAATTAATATATCTCCTACTTGCTCCCTGAGCAAATCTTTGAAATATGTTTCAAATTCTCTTCTACTTGTTGCAACTCTTTGAATTCCCTCTGTGTCTTTATCATGATTGACAGTGTCTTATGTTAGACCTGAGCTCATTGATGCAATTAACTAACTTCTCAGTTCCTAAATATAACTTACACACTGAAAGCAGAGGAAGCTTTATAAAACATGCATTTAATTTGGTGACTCATCTTACTTGAAAGTCTTTAAAAACACACTAGTGTTATACAAAAGCATTCCCTAAATTCCTTAGAATGATCTATATGAAATTTTATGATTTTCTGCCTGCAAGGCACAAATTTCCTACTGCCATAACCATAGTACTCATCTGCCATCCACCCCCATTCCAGCTTAGCAAACCTGTCTTGCTACTTAACAAAAGAGCCATGCTGGTTTTTCCTTCTTAAGAAAAACCTTCAACACTCCCAGGGTCTTGAACCCTCTTCTTTCTCCTCCTGAAGATCTTTTATCCATCTTTTAAGATTGCACCCACTTTAGATTTGAACTATCTTTAACTGAGTGAACTTATAATTTAGGCTTCTCCAATTTTATTATGACATTTTTACACCACAATTTTCTTATGATGATGACACAATGGGAACATTTCGTTAGATTAATTGAACACTTACAATATGCCAACAACTCTTCCAAAATATGTATATACAGTAATTATTGAATTTTTATGATTACTGCACTTTAGGAATTCTTCTCATTTTACCCATAGAAGTTAAATATTATACCAGCTTTACTCAATTACCACATGGCCAGACTAGTATTTAATCCAAAAGCTTCCACTATTCTATAACACTTTCTTTCCATTTGCTTGAATTCCAGGTTTCCCCCAGCAGGGTAAAGTACAGGTTTGCTGATACAAAAAAAAAGCTTTAGGATTTCTTTCTCTTGAATCCACTTGCATCAATTTTTCAAATTGCCAAACTAACACTTTGCAGCAGATTCTTTACGTTTTCACTACATCCTGTGAAATAAATTGTGCTGACCTGCATCTTTAATGCCTGGCACATATTTTCCCAAAACCACCTTAAATCTTGAAGTTCACAAAATTGTTAATGACTGACGTGAAAAATAATTCAAGATATTTTACTTTGTGATCTGTGCATGACATCTAGTGGTTGGGATGGGAAAAGTTGAGCAAAATATGATTAGAGCTGAGGGGTGGAGGAACACTAGATGTTGGTCTGGAGTCCTTGGTCCTAACATCAAAGGAAAAGTGACATAGAAATCTTTCACTTCCAAAGAGGGGAGAGGGCTTTCTTAATTATTTTCATCTCTTAGTTTATGGGTCAGAGAATAACAATATGTGTCGCATTAAGCAATCTGTGCTCACTGGGGCTTGTGAAACATTATTCGTCTGTACTCAGTGCCTAATTTGATAGACATGATTGAGTAATCATTATCAGATGAAAAAGCAAATAAAACCTTTCAGTCTTCTTTTTCATTTTCTGTGTGACAATAAGCACTCTGAGTGTGCACAAATATTTAACATAATGATATTAAAATCTATGACTCTTTTCATTTAAAAACATTTTTATATGCATCAGTTTTGATTCTTCTGAAAAGATTATAAAAGCAAGCAACTGCTAAACTTTGAGTCACAGGAACGACACTGGCTTTAGGTCCTTGATGATACAAGATTTGGGATCTGCTTACCAGAAACTTTTAGTCAGCTTAGATGACTGACAATGGAAAACGGTACACGATATTCACATGTCCAAATAAAAGACACAGCCAGTGCTTTCGGGATGTAATAAGGGATTTGGAGTCTAAGAGGTTAGAGACTGCACATAGAGGAGGTTAGATATAACTGAGCCTCATCTGACTCCTGGCTCTGCCAATGTGACCTATGCAAGCCACCCAACCTTGTAGTCTTTTGAACTGTAACTCACAGATCTACTTCATGTGGTGAATATCAGCATAATGTCCATCATGTTTCAAATTATCAGTCATTTCTATTACACACAATTAAAAAAGAATAATATTCAGATCCAATAATGTTCCCTGAGAATGCACAAAGGGAAATGAACCAAGATAAAAAGAAGTAATAATAAATAAATATTCTAATCCAGACACCAAAACAATTACAAGAAAATTTGAAAATTGATTATATATATTTTATGGCAATCCATTTGAAACCCTATGAATTCTCAGGATTCATGGCATGTAGGTAGATCAGAAGTGCTTGATATCTGGCCATTACTAGTGAATATTACTTTTCATTTTCTGTTTCCATGAGATACTCTTTTTACCATGACATGAACCACATGAAGCATTGCATCTCCTGAATTTTAGGCTTTTGTAAAAATCAATGTTTAAAACACAACTTGAATCATGGTAACAATCCATGCATTTTAAATGGGAAAAAGTCAGTCAATAAGTGTTTAGATTTGCAGAGACTGTTGGTCAAGATTCTGGTATCAGCAAACCCTGGAATTAACCTCTAGGATGAAGAGCAAGAAAAACAATCACTCCACATAGGCTCAAAGGAGACTTTTGTTTAAGAGGTTTGTTTCTGCATGGTCTTTGAAGTGGGTGCTTGTTAAATCCAGGGGCCTTGTGATGAGTGAACTACAAGAGAGATTGCTGACGGATCTGAAATCCCACAGTGGTTGTTTTATCCCTGCTTTGAGAAGGTTGATGATTATTAAGCTCTTTTTCAGCAGTCTTTGTTCTTAACCCAAGTATCCAACTTAAAAAGCCACGGAGAAGAGGTATTTTTTCATTACCATAAAAACAGACTGTTACCTATCTCCCTCTACACTTATTTTGCCAAACTGTGCATGCTGGTAGATGAAATTATTTTGTGAGATGTGACTTGAGGGGTGTGTGTGTGTACGTGTGTGTGTGTGCAGACTTGCACTCATGAGAGACAGACAAAGTGAGACAGAGAACTGTGTGTATGTTTATGGACGTGCTTAAAGAGGCCTCCAACTTCACTTTCTCAGGCTCATTTAGTTTTAAAATGTCATCTTTGCCTCTTTGTCATTGACCAACATAAGATAGCTGACCAATTTAAGTGCTGAACTTCTGCAAGGTTGGCATGTCCACCCTTGATATTTAACAGACCTGAACTAAACAAAGCGTGTTCAGTTTGAGTCATTTTAAATATTTGGTCACTTGTTAACTCCATGTAAACTTTCAGGTTAAGCCTTATTTCAAATAGTGGAAGAATTATAACCTGAATACACTGTCTGGCTTATGACAGTTTCTCAAAAATACTTTTGATGGATAAGCCTAAAAAGGGGAATATGTTTGTTGTTGGGTGATTAGCAGATTGGAAAGGAATATGTAATATAATTTTAAATCTGAACAAAATAATATTAAAGGAGAGTTTATCTTTATGTTCCCTGAGTTTTTAGCTTTCTTTTCTTTTTAATTTCTGCCATTTTCTTTTTTTCTTCTCTTAAATAATCAGAGTCAGATTTGTGAATATGCAGTACCAGCGACCTGCAGGAGAAGCCACTAGCATTTTGAGCTCTGGAATTCTTAAAAACAATACATAGCACTTAGTCGGATCATTTATCAACACATTCAGTACTGTATTATAGTGCTTTAGTATCTTGATACTTTGTACAAAGCTTTCTCTTTGCCAGTTTCTTTCTGTACCTATTCTACTTCCTCTTTGTATTTGTGATAAAATTTTAATTTTAAAATATATTATATATTAAAACTTAAATCTCTAACATTTTTAATGACATGTACTTTTGAACATGGGCACCTTTTTTGTTTAAGGTGCCCATCTCACAATGTATTCAACTTGTAGAATAATTCAGTGACAATAAACCTGGGCTGAACTACCATTTATGTTTGGCATTTTTGACACAGAAAATTTGATTAGGGATAGATTGTTGTGGCAATAAAAATGTAGTGAAGGGGGAAAAAAGAAAATTTCTTCTTCTCAGTGTTTGTAAATGCCAGAACACACATATATTTTATTCTGTGAAAGGGGGGGATTTATATAATTCAGTCAAAACACCTGAATGTACATGTGTTTTTAAAAATTTTTTTATTAGTGCATTACAGTTATACAGAATATATTATTTAAAAAATTAAATATAATACTCCTGTGGCATTGTGTAAAGGCAATTTTATTTTTTTTATTTTTCTGTTCCACTAAATAAACATCTCTACTGGAACATAACAGGTCATTGATTAATACCTGTTTGGCCATAGTAACAATTTCAACTTATTCAATGCAAAGTCAAATCCATTGGAAAAAAAAATTGCAAACAGCTATGAAACATACCTTTCCCCTCTTCACCAGGTTTGCCCAGCCTTGGGAAACTATAGCAGAAGATGTCCAATGGCTCCCTTTCCTTTCCTTCTCTTCAATTCCCATTCCCTTCAGTTGGTTTGGCTGTCCAAGAGGACCCAGCTTGTTTGACCTTGGAGTACCAGGCACAGGCTTCAGTGGATGATACAATCACAAGATGGTCTTGGTGTTCTCTTGACTTGTCCTCCAGTGAGATGTTATTGGAGGGTCCTCAGAGGTCCTTCTGTGGTCTTTTAGCACTACTCTATAAAATAGGCCTTTAGAATTCAGGTCATCTTTCCCCTTCTTGGAGTTACATTGTCCCTCTTGATGATCCTATTGTTCAAAGTCCCTTTTACAATGACCTAAACTCAGGATGCTCTAACAGATATATGGAGTCCTTGGGGACTCTTTTCTTTTCTTTTCTCTTAATTAAAAAATGCATATAGCTTAATTTATCATTTTTCAGCTAGATGCACATACTTAGTGTCTCCTGTGTGAAATCCAGAGATCAAATCAAAGTTCCAGAAATTTTATTCTGTTTTTTTCTGTGTCTGCCTGCATTTCTCCCTCCCTCTCTCCTTATTTCTTTTCTGAAACATCCCCCTTCCCTTAATTTAAGCTAAAGAGGAAAGGTCTTTTCCCTTTTGTCCACACATGCTAATGGAGGAAATGCCATTCAGACTAAGTATTCCATCAGAGTAACCCCGTCTTCTCCCATCCTCTTTCTTACATAAAGGATAATATGTGAAAGTACACAGAACAGATTTTGAGCCATCCATTGGCGAGTCCTGAATGGATGTTCTAGCAATTGTTTTTAGAATATTGTGAGTGAGGGTTCATCAGAGTTATGGGAGAAGTTTTGCAACTATATTTTTGTTCCTTACGTGAGGACTGTGGATACTATGTAAAATTAAGTTTCTGGAACCCATTTGAGAAGCTACAAAGTGATCTTTGCTCATTGTTATCTACAGACATAAATTAATATGGACATCCAGGCCCTGCAACCTTCATATGATAAACATACTTGAGCCCAGGGATTTTATGTGTTCTCACTTTCCTGGTTTCTGTGGACTATCATTTCTCATACAAAATGATGGAATTACCCATGATTTAAGATCTTTCCAGATTGATCCCCAAGAATGACATTTGCATTCTTCTAGCTCAGAAAGATCAAAGCAACAGACATACAGACCCTATACAATTGGCTGCATATGTCGAGGAATAACATTCTGCAGGCCAGTAACACATCTCGGCAGGCTGAATTATGGGAAAGACAGAATGAATCTGACTTCAAGTTGAAGAGTAGAAAAACAGAGTACATTCTATAAAGCGAACAATCATTACAGGGCCTGACCTATTCTTATGCAATAGAGCAGATCAACAGAGGAAGTGAATTTATTCACCTTATATGGAAAAAATATCTTCCAAATCACTTTGAGACTCTAATAAAATTTATGTATGTTTCAAATGCACAAGTTCATTTATTCTCAAATGTTTTTTTTCCTTAATATCCAGTTATTAGAATTTTAAATAAAAGTGGAAAAGTTAGGTAATCAAATATAAGCCTAATATTTTCACCTTAAACTCTATTTCTCCTATGTAAGGGGCACCTTTACAATGACTTCTTTCTTTTTGTTAATCTGTCTCATTTCATTACTGACTCATGTACAAGACACTAAACAGAGTGATAAGGAAAGTACAATTGTTCTATTCCCATTTTTCTTTGAAAATTAATGTATTTCACATCAAGCTATTTTGAAATTGACCTAAAAATTAATTTTGTCTCTGAGGTCACTCAGCCCCGACAGCCATGTCTCATCTTTTCAGCTCAGTATGTACCCATGGATGACAGACACTGTGTAGTTGGCATAATGATATTCACAAAACAAGAGTTTAATAAATAACTGAGGGATAAATAAATAGATGGGAACAGAAACATGGGCAGTGGGTAATGTAAACTGTCAGAAACCCAACTCTCTCTATGAACTTCATGGTAACATGTTAGTAATGATAAATCTTCCAACTATTTTGGATACTAGTTAGGTTGTTTAGGTCTCTGAATACAACTGCCAAATGTATTACTGATTTTTTAAGAAATACAATCTATCTGTTGCTATTTTCATGATACAAAGTAATCTAAAATTCCAGTATCTTTAAAACAAAAAGTTTTGTTCTATTTTTCTATATCTTTCATGTTTGAAATTTCTGACCTTTCTTTACAAATTCAATAGCTATATATTTTATCCAATGCTCAAAATTAATGTGTAATTATTTGATTATAATAACTCAAAATCATTTTAGATAAAATAAGGATAGCATATAACTGATTCAGTTTGGTCTGGTTTTACCAATGCATATATAAAATATTCAGTCTATTAATGAGATCTGTAAATGCATTAAGGAGTAAGAAGATGGAAAAGTTACCTCTTAAAATGGCCTTATCCTATACCTAAATTGGAACATTTTCTTTCACTACAAAGGCTCTTTCTTAAGTGGCATCATTTCAAACTCATTCTTATTAGCTCTTTTCCCTTTCCACTGTTAGCTTAACCCCACTTAAGTTGGCTTTCCATTTTGTCTACATTCCCTGCAAATGTAGGAACCACATCTCAGGCTGTGATTGGCTGAGATCTATAATTTTCTGCCTGTTAACTCTTTCTGAGTTTATCAGAAGAGATCCTCAGCCTAATCCTGTACCTGTCTCTGGCATTTCCTTTCCCACAAGCCCCTCAGCAAATCCAAGGTCCGAAAATTCATCAATGACACTGGGGCAGAGTCACTCCCTGTCTCAAATTGGTTTTGCGATTTCTCCTTTCCTTCTACCAACTCAATGTCCTTTTTCAGAAGTCATTCCTTCTACTATCCTTTTCAACATGTGCTCACACACACACGCACACACAAACACAAATTCTTTATATGGTTTCCCTTATAAAGATCACTGAGGTGGTTGCCGCATTTTGCTATCAGTAAATAGTGCCTTGAATGCACCTGTAATTTTATCTTTCTGCATTTGTGCAAGAACTGTTATAGAGTAGAATACTAGCAGTGTAAATTCTGAATTGAAGAAGACACATAGCTTTAATTTTAATCAGAGCTATGTATGCAATTGTCTCTTTTCGTCCCCAAGACTGTAACCATCAACAATCTCAATAATGACTTCCAAGAGTCTAGGGTTTTTACAATCTGGGTGATATTGGGTATTGGGTCTGTCAGCACTATCCATGTAATGGAAAAATATTTTATTGTTGCATTAATTTCCATGATTTGTGTTTGAAGGTGAATATTTTTATACATTTACTGATCATTTATACTTTTTCTTATTTAGATCATATATTTTGCTCCTTTTTTGGGGGGGGATGGTTTTTATCTATTACCTATATTGATATTTTATTTCATAGTTTTTTAATGTCATAGATTTTACAAATTTTACCCTATAGATCTTTCTGACAGTAAGACTTCAAGATTCTAGATATTTGTCTTTTTTCAGATGTATTTCATGAGTTTTACTACTACATTATTATATAGAATTTTGTATTTTATATTTAATAAATTGTTGTATGTAAGAAAACTTTATGTATTTTAATTAAATGTTTGATCAATTCTCTCATTTCTCTTATTCCAATACTGTTTTAGTTTGTTATCCTTAATTTCATGATTTTTCTTAAAATTTCTTGAATTTTCTATATTAGGGGTTCTTAGATGTCAACGTGCATCAGATTTACCTACAGTGCTTACTAAAACATTCAGTGCTGGGCTCAGTAGATCTGTGATAAAATCTGAAAGATTGAATGCACCACTAATATATGTTGTCAAGGTGTGTTTATATCTCTGGTCTAGGAACTACAATTTAAAGACTACTTTTTTATATAATAACTACTTAATCTGCAAATAATGAGAGTATCATCATTAGAATTAGTATCTTAGTAGAACACTGAAAGCCAAATGGTAATGATACTCATGTTTTATTACTCAGTATAATAATATTTCTATTATTCCATTGTGTATGTGTGCAATAGGGTTCCTCTGATGTTGGTCACTCTGCCCTCTTTCCTTGGAATCTAAAATGTTTCTTTTTCTTTTAATAAGCATAATTTTTGTGGTGGATTTCTACTAGTGGTTTATGGTAATAGTAATAAAATATTGCATGGTTTAGTTTGTTAAGGTTTGTTTGTTTTATTAGAGATAGACACATAATTTTGTCAAATTGTTTTGAAGTTTAATAATATGATTACGTCATTCTTTTTATTCTTTCAATATTTTCATGTGACGAAGCTCATGAATACAGTTAATAATGTTGAAACATCTTGGCATTGATGAGAACAATCTGAATTGGTTGTGACACTCTTTCTATTACTCTTGTATGCAATTTAATTTGCATTTGATTCTATTCAAAACTGAAAAGAGTCTAAAATCACTGCAACAGTTGCCTTCAAGAAATTTGAGCTAAAATGATTAAATACTCACGTCTGTTCATCTGGGGTATGTGTGTGTTTGTTTATGTGTATGCATGTGCACGTAAGTGTGAGTGCATGTGTGTGCGTGCTTGTGTGTGTGTGTGTGTGTGTGTGTGTGTGTGTGTGTGTGAGTGATTTCATTCTGGATTGGGGAAAAGGTAATTTTCTCACAAAGCACTTTGTGTTCATTCCTCATGCTGCTACAAGTGAATGCCATGAAACCCAGTTGTTGCCTGTCATGTAATGCATGTTGCACCACAGAAAAAAGGCCCTCAAATTCTGAAAATTGGCATTTATGTAAGAGCTACTAGCAAACTGCCATCCTCTGTGAGAAAGAGGGGAAAAGTTCCAGAATGCAAAGGAATTGTCTTTGGGATTAGAAACAAGGTCACTGCTTTACCACCCGGACATATTAAAAACAAATGGTTCCTTAGAGATAAGTTTCTATATCTCTCAGGAGTAGTTTTTGACTTCCAATGGTGTTTTGGTATTCAATTCTCCTTTAGCTCCCCAGTGCCTCTATTCTTTGTTCAGAAAGCTCTGACTGTGCAAAAATGGGATTCGTCATGTAGAATTTTCTCACAGCAGAATCCAATGATTGTTAAAGGGTTGAATCATCGTGTTTCTTCAGAGAAAATGCAAAAAGATATAAAATATTTGAAAATGTATATCAATTTTCTGAAGGTTTTTGAAGTTAAGCAACTCAATGATGTATTTTGGTTAAAGAATTTCTACATTTTCCTGCAGAGATTTAAAACACAAATGCCACCTTGCCCCCACCCCCTTTTTTAAAAGGATTTACAAATTTCCCATCATCTAACAAACTCTGTAGTCAGGGAGATTAGTTGGTCTGGCATCCATGGTCCTCAGTATGGCTTCAATTCAACTTCCTGTATATTTCCCGGGATAGTTGTTTTTCTGTTCTTTCTAGTTCACCTCTACGCTTTTGTTCATCCTTCTTTTCCAACCTCACCTCTTAAATTCATTACTAACACATTTACTAACTCTATGTGAAACCATCCCTAATAGATCTGATTTGAAGAGCTCTAATTATTATGACAGGGATTGAAATATATTTGTATCTCTTTTATAAAATTTAGCATACAGTCTTGGTTTGTAATTCTTTTCATGCCTCTCGCCTCCAATAAATCACAACCTTCTTGAAGAAATAAGACTTTCCTTAAATGTAGTCTTAATTCTGAAAATGTTTAAAAAGAAAATTTGGTCATAGTTAAACTTTAATAAATGTTTCTAAGGCATTATGAAAATTATGACATTTTAACCAATCATATGGTACTTGTTTTCTTTCTTCACTCAAGATTTACTTTCTCCACAGAAATTAGATTTTGAACCAATGTTAGAGGTACACATCGTAAGATGCTGTGGAGGAAAAGAGCACACATTAATATTGATTTTATACATTAAATTTATGATTTGCAGAATGTGAGCACTATACTAATGTCAGAATAAACAAGGTGGCTGGAGATATGTGATCTCTCTGTGTTTAGGTATCTATACTATCATTACTAGTTTTCTGTAGAAGTGCTGAGCTTGAGTGTTCTGTAAAACATTAATTCCAGTGCTTGTTATGTGAAGTTGCATCAAATGTTTGGCATAGGTATCTGTCTAGTGGTTCCACACTAAACAATAACGTGTGGCACATGGTGGATGCTCTAATTATTATAATTCATGCATTTGTTTTCCTTAGAAATTCTTAAATTTCCAGTAAGTAAGCCAAGTATTTTGGTTAAGGAAAATATAACTTCAGCTCTACTATTCATCTTTGCTTTCTATCCACCAGTTTATTGTGTTTCTTTTCTCTTTTATACCTTGCTCTTCTACGTCAGGCACTTTGCCCACTCTGCTGATAGGATCTGGTCTCCCTCTGCTCATTCTCTCCCTCAATCTGTCCTGTCACAAAGGGATTTTATATCTGATCTTATTCCTTTCTCGCCTAGCTGGTTCTTCTTAGGTATTCTCTATAACATTCCTGTCTCGGCTCCATAACTTTCAACTTCACTATGTTTTCTAATATCAGTTCAGTTCCTGACTGAGTACCTACTCTATGCTAGAAATTGACCTAAGTGCTGAGGAAACAGGAGTAAACCTGAAAGCCATATTCCCTTTTTACAGAGTAGTTGGCAGTCTGCTTAACATACTCCTTCAATAAGATTATTCAAATAAAGGGATAAGTTTTAGGAATGGGAAAGCAAAGAATAAGAGAGAGAACATATAAAAATATAAAATTTATGATTTGCAGAATGTGAGCACTATACTAATGTCAGAATAAACAAGGACTCCTTGAGGGAAAAAAATGATACAAGATGGGATAACTTTGCAGTATTGACTGGGAAAGAAAGAAAATTCAGAAATTGCTAACAATGAAAGTGAAAATGTAATGCATCTATGCTGATGATATGCATCTTATAGCACACTAGCTCACACTGAGAAATAGAAGCAAAAATCTGTTCATGAAAAAATGCTTCAGGACTTGTTTGTGATAATTATGATAAATCAGCCAGATTAGTTTCTCAGAATCCATTTATTTTTCTACTCCATTTTTTGTACCTTCCTTTCATTCCATCTCCAGCCTTGACCATGAGACTTCCTTTGGACATTGACTTTCTTTTTAGTAAATGTGATGCAAGCATAAGCTTGAGAGTGCACTCTGGAGTTCCTTTACTCTCTTAGCCCTCTGCTAGTGCCAGGAGGTCGAGCCCCAGCTAGCCTGCTGGAGGCTGAGGGAGAACATGGAGGAGCCCTAGTCATGCTAGCCAAGATTATCACTGCCAGCCCTCAGTCAACTGCCAGCTGACTTCAAAAATAGGCACAAACCCAGCAGAAGTATCCTGTACTAGCAGAACCACCCAGCCAACTTCAGATCTGTGAAAAACTGAGAAAGTCATATTATTTTAACCACTACATTTCAGAGTGTTTCTTACAAGGAATTTCCAAATGATGCAATACGAAAAACATACCTAAGTATGCACAAGCATGCATTCTGGATAAAATTGGGTGGTATCCATTGTATGAGACACCATTTCTCACAGAGGTGATGTGTTCTAAAAAGGATAGGCACCTCAGCTTTCTTTTGCTATGTGGAGGAAGAGATTTTCTTTCAACTCATGTGTTAGATGTAGTCTCAGCACTGTTTAACTGGATCTCTATGTTAGAGCCTTTTAATTACTTTTTTAAATCACTTGTGAGTTTAGGATTAGGGTCATATTTTATTTATTTTCAAAGTTTGTGTATAAAAAATATTAATCATACCTAATTAGAATCATTATTTTGTCATTGTCTAATATGAATTATACCTAATTAGGATCATTATTTTGTCATTGTCTAATAACCGTGTTCGACTATCCAAAGTAGAAGTCAAAGTAACTACCTTGGAAATCCTTTAAAGACTAATGAAAACACTAGAGGTTCATAAAGATGTCAAGTGTGCTACCTGGATTTGGGTCTTCATTGGATAAATGAAGTAAGTCATTTAATGACGAATGAATATCCTATGAATTTCACATTTCTAACAGTTTTGATTTTGACTGTAGATGATCTGATTCCAAACGGGTTATTTTCAGTGGTGTTAGAATATCTTTGGGGGACTTGCCTGCACTAGGAACCAAACCAGTCATCAGAAGAGTACTTTGACATGCTTTAGATGTTGATTTCACTTGGGAACTGCAAAGCTGTTCTTGAATTTCAAGGGTTCTACAGGACAGCCTTCAGTGTTGTACTAGTAAAACCAGAATATCCAAAAAACTGCAGACCCACTATACAAGGTTTCCAGTGTTTCTTTATCATCAAGAAAATACTAGCAAAAGATCCACTCGTTAAAAAGTCTTCTTTTCAATTTAGAAAGCATGCTTAAGATATATTAGAGTGTTCCTCTTTGTCATTGAACACACACTTTCTGTTAATATGATACAATTAATCTCTCTCCCTGTCCCTCCCCCCATTCCCTTTTTATACAATATTTCTTTCTTAGGGTGAGATGAGGGAAAGAATGAAGGTTTATATTTAAATAAACAGACTCCAGTGGTTTCCTGAGTCTGTCACACATTAGCTGTCTATACTATAACACTTTATTTGTCTTAATTAATAACATTGCTTTCATACGAATATTGAGTTAAATGGATTCATTTTGGATGTCCTTTTTTTTTTAAAAAAGCTCAGCTTTGGAAATCTCCTTCCCTTGGGAGGTTTTTTTTTTTTTTTTTTTTTTTTTTGAATCCTGTTGAAGAAATTTGAAATTTCATCAACAAAGCATAGTCATCAAGATAAGTGTCTCAGGTGCTCCCTCACGGCAAAGATGACCCAGGAGAGATACAATCATCTTGGTGTGCTTTATATGATTCATATACAATTCAACCCTTTTGGAGTTTTGAATTCTTAACGAAATACCACTTCCTGTTTTTGAAGGGAAAAATGGCATAAAAAGTCATATAAAAAGACTCATAAGGCCCTTGGACATCAAATAACTCTTACAAAACAACATTTTAATGAATTAAGTGTAAATGAATCAGAAACATGTGGCTTGAATTTCCCTTGAAATACCCATGGGCTTAAAAGTTAAGGGAAAAAAAGAAAAGAAAAAAAAAAGAATTACTTGGCAAAAACGTGTGTGCATTTTATTGAGCTGAAGCCTTTGGAGAAAAAAAAAAAAGAAAAAGAAACCATCCTTGATTTGGTTGACTGAATTAAAAAAACACTGCTGTTGCTTTTATTTGTTTATGTTTTAATTCTGAAAACGTCAGGTTGAAGGTATAATTATGTTTCTTTCTGGGTGCCAGATTCATTTATGTTAGAGCACTTTTTAAGTACAGCAGCGCTTTGATTAACCAGAACCCTCCAGTAATGGTTGTCTTTTCAAGGACAGAAGTAGCAGCCAAAGGAAAATCTAAGAACTATAGTTCAAATAAAGTTCATTAGAGCCATGATAAGAAAACACAGTGATCATTTAGTTCATTACCCAAGAAAATCCTAAATCCAAAGGAGTGCTGAGCCTGGTTAGCTAACCACTGAACTAAGGCTAAAAAAACAGCCAGCCAAGGGCCAGAGTTCAGAGGATAATAAAAGCTGAATTCAGTGGTGAAATCTGCATCCTGCATGGTGAGAGGAAGACCTGAGATACAGGAAATGGATGACAGAAGGAAAATGAAATGGGAAAGGCTGAAGAACTTGAAGTGGAAGATGGAAATGGCCAAAATGAAGCTGGTGCATAAGAATTTAAAATCCAGAGACAGGAAAAGCAGTGCCAATGAGAGTATTCAGAGCCAAAGCCCCACTGTGAACATGGATATGCAATGGATGTAAGTGGGAGTTGCTGGCCTACCAAACTTTCCAGAATAGAGGCCCCACTACTACTCACATACTTATGAACTGCTCACGTTAGAGTACTTTAAAATACAGACGGACGCACTCAACCTTATTTGTTGCATGTTTTATTTCCACAGATATATTTATTTTTAGGTATGTTCAAAGCATGGGTGGAGTGAAAAATTTGAATTGGGAGATCTCAGAGGAACTACATTCCTGATAGAGAAAAATCTGTAGTCTAAAGAGAGAAAAAAAGATAACCAGAGAGTAAAGAAAAGGTTTGTTGGTTTCATTTCGTCTCTGGCTTAGGGTAAAAGTAAACTCATGCTCTCTCTGCCATTACTCTAAGGCAGTTGAACTAAATGTTCAGTATGTTTTTCAGAAATATTTTTTCCTACTTATTATATGAATAAACACTTTCTTTTGGAAGAAGTGTTAGTCTAATCTATATAAAAAATATTTTTCTCCCGGGCTAGGGCTGTGGCTCAGTGGTAGAGCACTTGCCTCACACGTGTGAGGCATTAGGTTTGATCTTCAGCACCACATAAAAACAAATGAATAAATATAGATATTGTGTGCATCAACAACTAAAAAATAATTTAAAAATATTTTCCATGAGAAATGATAATTACTGATATTTTGTTAATATTAATGTTGCCTAATGATGACACCTATACACAAAGATTTAATTCATTATATGTAGAAAATATATTTATTGAAAAATTTATTATTTAAACATTTGTATAAGCAGAAATTTTGGTTAAAAACTGAATATGGAGATGTTAGCAGAAACAGCTGCAATACCATGTTACCTGGAGTAACCACCTTTTCCTCTGAAATCAATTATAAAGAGAAAAATGGCAAAATAATAACAACTTAGCATAACTTTTGGCAATAATAAAACATATGTAATGCAGAGATAGTCATTGCATAATAATTCTTAAATACATTTTTTTCTGGTAAAACATTCATTTTTCTTTATTTTGTATTTATGTTAAAGAGGCAAAGAGAGGAGAAAAAAAACTCATTTTAGGAAATTTTTAAGATTTACTGGCTTCATCAGTGGAGCCAGTTCAATGTCACTCACAAATTAGGGAGGTGGTAAAGAACTTCAACTTGGAGGTTTTATTTTTCAACCAACACTAATTCTAACTATACCTCATTAATATTCCTTTCTCATTCTTTAGTGACATTTAAGCAGATTCCAAAATACTATGGCAAATTTCAATTACTGAAATATATACCCTTGCAAATGAATTCAATGTACAAATCAGCTTCTCTTCTCAATTGGTCTGTTGAGCTGAGACCCAGATGTCCTCCTTTGCTGGATTGAGTGAGGCAAGTCTGGCTCTGAGCTCTCTCTTCCTTGCTTTCTGCAGGCATAGTCCTCCAGTGTGCTGGAGGGGAGAGAGGTATGCAGGCATGAGTGTCTGCACTTGACACTCTGCTCCTGTAACCTCTGTCTCCTCACTGTCTCTGTTTCTCCAGCACTGACTGGCCTTTGATACACTCCAGGTCACCAGGAAGTGGCTGTTGTTTCCTTGTTGGTTCAAAAACCCTTCTGGTGGTTAAAGCTTGTTCGCCCAATTCCTAAAAGTTCTTGTAACCTGTGTAGATTGTTAAAACATTCACCTTAACACTTTATGTGAGGAATAACCTCTGGAATCATGACTTTGCCATAAATTTGATATATGCTTGTATTTACTTAGGAATATTTCCATGTAGTTAGATTTCATAGTATCTATTTTTTCACTGCTTCAATCTATTGCAGTAAGATTTATACAAGCTCTTAAGAACTCAAAATAAGTTTCTAAATGATTGGGTGAGTTTTGCAACTTAGGATCAACTCAGGGAACTATTTTGCAATGTGTTCTTGCATTCTTTATGAGCTCTATCTAATTTAGAACATAAATTTCAGATGAATGACCCTGAATTATCATAAGAGCTGAGGTAAAGTTATCAATGAGTATGGGTGTGTGCATACTTGTGCTTGTATACACACATGAATGAGCATGTGTGTGCTGGGGATGGAGATAGGAGTAGTAAATCAAGTCAAAATGAAAATATTCTGTGTAGGAATTACGTGTTAGCACATCTTTTACTCTACATATGCAAATTTGCCTACTAGAAGATGAAAATGTTAAATTTATTTAATATAATGGGAAGGAAAGCAAATCAGTTATTGTATGCAAATTCCTGATGTTTTTTCTCCATCAACAGGGACAGGTCAGCTGCAAAGTACATCCCATCTTCCCAGAGTTGTTTAAGAACTTGATCCTTAGACACACCTGTTAGTAACATGGCTTGAAGTTCTCTCCATTCTATTTCCTCTCTTTTGGATGCTATTTCATCCAGCTGCTGATAATTAAAAAAACAAAGCAAATTCCACTCATGGATGCTGATCTCTGGAGAAAACTGGGGGAACATAAAGCCAAAGAACATGGTAAGCCTTTTTGTTTTCAACCAGGAGGCACACTGCACTATATTCCTTTTGACTGCAAAACCACAGGAATGGCTGAACGTCACTAACCACAAGTGATTTTTGAGTGTGAAGGTGGGGGCAGGTCATGAGAAATATATTAGTTTATAATGTATGACCTTCTATATTCTGAAAAAAATAAAAAGCCACATGTAGTTGAATCAGTACATTATAAATGCATCAGGCATGTAAGATGAATAACGTATATGGCTGGGTACCAGCAGCTGAATTCTTTCCCACATTGTGCTATTTTTAGCTGAGAAGGTTTTTCAAATATTATGCAGAGATGGAGATTCAATAAACAGTGAAGCCCAATACAAGAATTCAAAAGTGAAGCAAAATTGGCACCAGATAAACCACTTCAACTAATTATTAACTTATCATTTAATGTATTACATATAAACATATGCATATGTGTATAGAATATTCAGTGATATGCATGATGGTTTAACAATAATATTAAATGTGTCCTCAACTTATGATATTTTCCAGTTATAATATTGAGTGGAATGCCATCATAAATCAAGGAGCACTTGCACATACAGGGTTTGGAACCATCAGCTATACTCTACTTGCCTACAGTTACTACCCAGTCATTCAAACTAGGATAGACTGATTAGGTTAAAGCTCTCACAGTCCAATCACTTTTCCTCTGAACATTCCCCCATCAACACAGGAAATTTTAGGAAACATTTAGTTTTCAAACTCTAACAGTTGGATATTGAATATTTAGTTAATTTTGTATTTTTTATTTGGGGAAAAAATAATGCCACGTTCTAGCCCACACCCAAATACCACAAAACATCAGCACCAAAATCAACCTAGCAAAATACCTGCATAATATAAAATTAACGTGTCAATTAATTAATAATGAATGTATAATTAAACCATTGGAATAATGTTTGAGCATGTTATGCAAAACTATTATACGATATTGAATATTAATTATATTCTACTTCTGTACTGTAAAAACATCTCTGAAGATGTAAATAAAAAAATATGTTAAAGATAAATGTAGGTTTGGATCTTTATCAATGTATATTTCAGCGATCGTTTTTCCAGAAATGATATTATTATTTAATCCTTTTCTCATCAAGAGTGAATGACTGAGACACATTGTTGCTAAAAAGATGATAATAGCTAACAATGCTGACTGCTTGTTTTTCACAGGTCTTGCTATATATACCTTGTATTTATTTTTTATAACAACTTCATGACACAAGTAATATATCAGTAGCACCTTTTAAAGATGAGGACACCCAAGGAGATTATGTCGTAAAATTGTCCAAAGTCACATAGTAATTAATGGTAAAGCCTATTTGAACTCTGGTATAATGGTTATGAAGGCCTCTTTATTTAGCATTTCAGCATTTCCAACTATTAAAAGGGGAGATTCCCTGTCTATTTGTGTAGATTTGTCCTTTTAAAGTAGAGTTTAACACAGAAACATAGCTTGGCTCCAAATAGTGAGAATACAAATCTCTGATATAGGACTTTATCTTCTAAAGAATGGATCTTGTTGGCAGGAGTGATGGGGAAAGATACTCACTGCTGGTTGCACTGGGAAACTGGCAAACATGGCCATGCAATGGGGTCTGCTCATGCTGTTATGCCCAAAGAGGAAAGTTCAATAAAGTCTATTTAAAAAAAATGTTTTTAAAGTATTTGCTTAAATACTACTTATAGGGGAGAGAGAAAAAAATGAGAAGGTAGTGTATTTTCAATTTCACTAATATGGTGAAGATTAGGAAGGAAACTAAGATTTTATTTTGAAGTCATGTGGTCAGAGATTTCACAGGCTGATCTGCTCTCTAACTTGGATATGTCAACTCCCCACCAATGGCAAGGAGCATGTTTGGATCCAGAAAGGTCAGTTGCGGCTGCAGTACAGACCATCTAAATCCAAATCAAATCTCGCCTATGTCTAAAGCAAATACTGGACTAAGATGAAAGAACCTGTGCACCTATAAAGATCAGGGACATGACAATGTGACCCTGGGATGAGATATCATAGCCAAGGCCTTCTACAGTAGGAAGAATATAAATAAAGGAGACAAAGTGTTTACAATAGCCCTTTGAGGGAGAGAGATGATCCTTCTGCTGGCACTACATGAAACTGATTTTAATCACTGTAATAGGGGACATAGATAGATGTTTTGTGAAAGGAAAATTCTACAATAGAACATTTAGGAGGAGCGTTATTGTTTTCTGTGTGACTAGAAGACCTCATAAAAAGAAAAATCAAGTAACATGGTGTACAGACTCTGGCTAATTGCTGTTTGATGAAAGAAAAGTTGGGGGGTGGGGAAGAAGATGTCCTAGAGAGGAACTATAAAATCCAAATAGTTCACTTTGCTTCAAAATCGTTTCCTGTTATAAAGCACCAAATTCAAAGGGGATATAGTTTGGTCTAGGGAAATTACACAAAATAAATAACTAAAATCCTTGAAAATTACTTTAGCCCTACTCCACAATGAAAGCAAAACATGGAGTCAGTGTGAAAATAAATCTATTCCTTATATTGTTACTTTTCTTCTTGAAATTTGGCAAAATATAATGGCAGTATATTATTACCCAAAAGTATTCTGTGGGTTTCAAACGTTTTTTCTTTTTAAAAAAATTACATATGCTGTGTCAAATGAATGTTATATAAGAACTGTAAAGAGATATGGTAAAAAGAATAATCTAAAATTAGTTTTCACACCGATTCTAAATTTTTGAAAAAAATACGTGTATCATTTCTAACAGATAAATAACTCACTTGCTACCTACTAAATTACCATGATGTAAGTTTAGAAATTATTGGCTATAATTATAATTGTAGCCCTTATTAACACAGATATATAGCCTATGTGATGGTCAGAAAAATCCACAAAATGAAAATTAAAAAGAAAGAGGAACAAATAGAAAGTAAATTAGATTCCAAAAGAGTGTTGTGTTATTAGTTGAAGTATTGATTCTTAAGTCCACTACTTCCATACAGAATCTTGTACCATGTAAATTCTCACATTACTTCATCTCCAAATCACTAATGCATTTCATTGACATTGAGAGCACAAACAACCCCCCCCAATACGATTTCTTCTTAAATGTAAGTAGAATTTTGTTTTGAATGTGTTTATTTCCATGCTTTGGGTAAATGAAGAATAAGAAATGGTAAACTACTAGAGAGCAGAGAGAGAAGAAATGAAGCTCATTTTGGAAAGCAGGGAGCCCAGCCAGGGAAGGATCTGGAGGGTATAAATGAGGTTCAATTTAGAGGCCTGTGCACATGGCTCTGCATTTCTGCCAAACTTACCAATTAAAATTTTGAAGTTAAAACATGCTAAAGGGCTAGTTCTAAGAGACAAATATTAAAGTTGCTTTGGATTTTGCCTAAATCACAATCGTTCAAGTGAGTTCCAATAATCTATTTTGTTGTTTCATGAAACAAAAATTAAATTTAAAACATAAATTAAACAGGATTTCCAAATGTTTGCACTTACATAAGACAGATTACATTTTAAGTGTTAACTATAAATACAAAGAGCTAGAAGGAAATGCTGGTTTATTTTAGAATCTCTGCCATCCTGTTTAAGAATGGGAAGGGAAATAGATGATTCTTTGACGAAACTGAACTCATTCTTCTACTGTGACTGGCAGCCTGGAATTCAAAGTTGCTACAAGAATGCAATTTACCAGTTTTAGTAAGAAACAGAAATCATCATGAAATTACAGGTAAACCTCTTGGAAGACAACTGAACTAATAATACTCAGCAGTCCCTTGACAGTGTTCTAAGGAATAGTGGATGCAAACCAGAGCAGAAGTTAAGAAAACTCCATTAGAAGGAGAGAAAATGAAGCAGGACCCTCTTCTTGCCATGTTTATAAAAGTAGCCAACATTCATATTTAAGTACAGGTACCAGAAGGTGGCTGAGAGGACATCTCCCTAGGAACCTACTGGAAAGGTCTAGACAGCAAACACATCTCCTCACCAGCTTATTTACTTTAGAACAAGGATGGGTGAAGGCTCTGAGAGGTATCATGGCTCTCTAGCAAATTGTTGCACATTTTTTCTTGATATTAATCAGAATGCCTTTGAGTATATTCATAATGGATTTTACAGGAAGTATCTGTCATAGCAGTCTAAAAAGATATGATTTTAAAAAATTATTTCTAAGTAAATTAATTTATTTGAACTGCACAAGTTTGAGTCAATAATTTAGAACTAAAAGTGAGCTGTGTGCCTTATAAACGTGATAATACATGAAAAGATGTGTTAATAAATTACTATTTTACTGTGTATGAGAAGTGTTGGTGCTGATAATGACTTCCTGTGAGGAGTTATACATTATAATAACTTTTATTTTTGAGCATTTTATGCCTGGAGCTTTGAATATTTTCTTTTAAATGGATCTGCTGTAACTAAAGTATCACTACTAAATAAACAATGATACAACTTAAAAACTTCTAAGTGATACCTCTACTTGCTCATTAGAACAAAATAAAAATATTTGTAAGTAAAGGAACATGTGTTATTATCTCTGCTTCTTTATTAGTCCATCAAAACTCTTATTTTAAATAGAATATTTCTCATGAGGGCATTATACGGGAAATTGTGACATCAGTATGGCTCTAATAATGCTTTTGAAATTTGTTGCACACAATTAAAGTCATATTTCATAACTGAACTTTACAAGGAATTACAAAGAAAACTGCAATTGCTTTTCATACTGATAACCATAACTAGTTGACAGCTCAGGGCAAAATTTTTAAAGAATGCCAAACATAGCTCCTGGCTTCATTGGATTTAAAGTGTAACTAAGAAAAATTATGCATGCTATTCCTTTTAATAGCTCTAACCAAGAAAAAAATAAACAAGTTTTGAAGAATTCAATGTAGAGTACAATATGATCCATTTTAGAACACAAAACTTTACAATGAAGCTCATGTTTTCTGTGAACTGCAGGACCCAGCAGCATGCAACTTAGGAGGAGAAAGGTGGGTTCTAGAACAGGTCCATGGATTGTTTTATGTAATTTACATGAACAATTTGATGATATATTTAGGTGATGACCTCTCAAGTTGCTATAATTTCAGCTATATTAAATTAAATAAAATTTTTTTAAAAAGATATGCTTTTACTCATATACCATTATCTGTTAACATACAAGGAATTATGAATCATCCCAAGCAATAGCTAGCAGACAGCCTTTAAGATATATCATTAAATACAATTTTATATTTGAAAGAAAGCGAAATTGCTCTTAGATTTGATGGTTGGAGGAAAAATGGTTTTTATTTTTTATTTTGCTTTGGTTTGATTTTTAATTTCTCCTTAGGCACTATCCAACTAAGACAGTGTTCTAAAAATCCACTAAAACTTTATCCAAAATCATTTAATAGGTGAACTTAATGCATGAATAAGGAAGTACTTAGCTTGCAAGAAAAGAACAAATATATTCACTGATTACTCGGGTATTTTTAATTGGGTTCCAATAGCATTATAATACACACACACATACACACGCACACACACACACACACACACACACACATATACATACTGTATCACAGAAAGACAAATGTCACTATTCAATCATTTTGCCCCAAGTTTTTTGAAACATGATGAAGGAAAATGTTGCAGTAATTTCCATGTTGCTATCTTTGCCTCTTAGTTTCTGCTTACTTTCTTTGCTTAGGTAATTTTATTCACCCTTCAAGCCTCAGCTCAAAACTATGTAGTTCATCTAGGGTCATTCAATGTTGCTCAAGCATTGTTCCACTGCGTACTTTTATCAGGGTCCTTTTCTGACTGTATGTACTTACTCATTTTTTTATGTTTTCTCTGTGTGTGAAAACAGGCCCCTGTCTGATTAGCCTTTTAACTTCAGCACTGGGTCCCATGCTGGTAACTTATTAGACATCCAAAACATTCTTATCAAGTAAATAAATTAGTGAAGCAGTAAAGAAATATATAAAAATTATATTTTATTACTGAGTCAGTTCATTAACTCCCAGATGAAAAGGGGGCATTATTTCTGGGAAAAAAATGTTTTCTCACTTAGGAGAAGAGACGCCTAACTACTTTACCATCCCCTTAAATCACTGTCTCCATTCAGAGATGCTACCCAAACACTGTATTGTATGTGTACCCAAACACTGTATTGTATGTGTAAAGAGTTTATATATATATAAATTTAGACATTTAGAAGAAAAATTGTGGGTCGGATTTTTTATTATAGTTATCCTACCATTTTCCTATGAAAATTATGTTAAACTTATAGTTGTAACTGTAACTTGATATATTGGCCTTGAAACTCACTTTTCCTTATCTGTATATCCTGTACAAATTTCTTATTAGAAATTACCTTTATTTGCCTACTACTATTTTTATATATTAAGGCTGGATAAATTTTTAAAATTCAGATTCAGCTGTCTTTCCTTTTACTAACTTCAACTTCAGTGATTTATCTGCTTGTCTTTTTAGTTTTTGGACACACATTAAAATAACTTTCATAAGATGTAGACTCCATGATTACAGCAGTTTAGTCTGCTCTGATCAGTTTTGCATTACCACTGCTTAGAACAGTTTCTAGCATATAATTTACTCAATAAATATTTGTTGAGTAAAAAAAAATGAATAAAAAAGAGCAAAGTCATTACCAATACTGTATTATTTTATTATACAGTCATGCTTTTAAGGGATTTCCAAGTTTTTCAGATTGTATTATTTAAATTAGTTGATTAAAATATATGTAAAAGTCATGGGTCTGTATCTTTTAGCTATTAAAATATTCCTGATCAGTGCTAATTACCTTTATACCAATCTTAGTTGAGCATTTAGACCTTTTCTATTTAACAAATGGATACAAACTGTTCAAGACATATAAAATCTATAAATGATGGTGCAGCAAAAACTCATCTACAAGTGTGGTTTGGACCTGGTGTGTCCTCAAGAGCTCATGTGTTGAAGGCTCAGTCTCCAATGCAGTAATATTCACAACTGGGGCTTTTAGGAAGTAAGTGGGTAATGGAGACACTAACCTAATTGGTCAATTCTATTTGCTGGAATGATGATTTGAATAGACTACTGGAAAGTGGTGGAAACTGTAGACAGGTGGGCATGGTTGGAGGATGCAGGTCACTGGAAGTGTGCCCTCTGGTATTACATCTTGTCCCTTTCTTTCTTTCTCTCAGCTGCCATAAGCTGAACAGCTTTCTTCAGCCATGCCCTTCCACCGTGCCCTTCCGCCATGGTGTTAGGCTTCATCTCAGGCCCAAGGCAAGGGATCTTGCTGACAATGGACTGAAACTGTGAGCTGAAATAAATCTTTCCTCTTGTAAGTTGTTTATATCAGGTATTCTGATCACCATGATGAAAAGCTGATTAAAATATCTACTTGCTGAGTTTATTTGAAATATTTTATTCTAATAGATTACAGAGTTCTGTGTAATCTCTTCACATCAATTTTCCCAACATTACACACATTATGTTGAATCTGGCAATTTTCACGTTTATAAATTTCTTTATCACTGTGATATGGTCATATTTCTCTTCAATATATAATATTACTTAGAGTTAGGTTCCCAATGTATCATCTATATTACAGCAGGAAGGGCAGAATATGAGCACTATAATTAAAAATCCAAATTCTCAGACCTCATGTCAAGATATACCAAATAGAAATTTGGATTAGAGCCCATCATTATCATAATTGTAATGTATGCTGAAGTTTAAAAACTGCTGGTTTGTAACAATACTTTTTAATCTTGGTAACATCAAAGCCCACATTCCAACAGGAATAGCATCCATTCTTAGAGTTATGGTGGAAAAACTTAAGCCACCTTTTGAATTATATCTCCCTTTACTTGAAACGAGGGGGCAATGAATTTCTCTGAAGGACTTCTTTGACCAACCTTTCTCACTGAAATAAAGATGACACTCCATTTCCATTTGTATTTTTTTAAAGTTTCATTATTTTTTTATACAAAGGATTGATACCAAGCAAATTCCCAGGGTATGTTATAATAAGCAAACATTTGGCCATTTTATAAAGGAGGCAAAGGACCCAGACGTTCCCCACCCTCACTTTTTCCCCTGCTGGTTGTGTACTTCATGTTCCTCTCAAGTTAGAAATACGGAAGGATGGAATTGCCTGCTTTGTATCAGAGGAATTGTTTTTATGATTCTGTCCTTCTGATGTTTTACGTTCTCTGTGGGGACAGAAAATTATAAGAATCCAAAACTGTTATTTTCAAGATTCATTCATTTATGGTTTATTGTAGGATAAATACATCCCTTTGAATGAAAAAGAAATCTGTATAAATGTTAAACCAGGCTCTTTTCTATATTGATGTTGCTGAGTATTTTTAAGTTTGTATATGCCTTTGCATAAATTAAATCATTTATAGATATTGTACCTATTCTAAATTCTTGCATGGCACAATATATACACCCATTATTCTAAATCTGGCAATTTTCATGACCATTCATCACTTTGTAGCCATAAATATAAATAGATAATGAAAGTATTTAAATCAAAACAGAAGAAAAGATTTACTTACACTTGTGTGCAATCTGAGGAGACATTGTAAGCCAAATGAATTTAGAAGGCACATTAGCATCATCTGAATTCTGGAATGTGACATACACCTGCTCTCATTCATGCAAAGCTTTCTTGTGGGAGGTATAAGTTCTCTCCATTTTATCTGTCAAAAAGCACATTTTAGATGCATAACCCTGCACTCTGCACACTGCTTAGGAAGAATACGTACAGTGAGTTGAAGATCACTTAACATGCTAATTTCCATCATTTTTCTGAAACTTAATTTGAGTTTTCATGATTCTACATAGAATCAAAACATTAAAGATGATACTAAGTTCCAACATCAGCAACATTTATAGATAAGAGTGGGTTGGGGATAGGCTTTGTTTTGCCTAGCTTATATTATGAAGATAATTATGCAGTCATGTAGCATTTATACTTCTAATTTCCTTTCTATCAAAATTATCATACTCATGGCAATTAGAATGGAAAAACAGATGCAATCTTTTGCCTGAAAGTATACACTTTTGTATGTTGTGGTTTGACCTTGATCCAGCCAGGATGGTAATCATGCTTTTGGGGATAACATGGCTATCATGGGAAAGAAAGATGAAAAAGAACAAGCAATGAGCTGTAGATACCTAGCACTGTCTTAACAAAATCAATTATTATATTTCTAGAAATTTCAAGTACTGATTGTTAAGTGCATCCTTTAAAAAAATCAGTTATATAAACTTAAAATTAATGAATTATATTTTTAAGGTTTAATAAATACTCATTAATTCCTATTCATTTTTTATGTATTTCAGGTTTAGCTTTGCTCTTGAGGCTTTATGTATAGTGTGGGCTGTGCAACTTTTTTGTATTCTGTATTCAGCAATATATTGGTGAATTGAAAATTGGTCATGTTAGGGAAATATACATCACCATAATCATCAGATGCAACCAATTAGGACTCTCCCAATATCCACCTCCAATTCTCATACTCCCCCTCCACCCCCACCTCCCACACACCAGAAAGACTAATGTTTAGCATTTGCCAGCATATTACTGCAAAGGATCAAAGATTAGGACAAATTTTCTGGAAATTCTTGATGAAGTCTAAACTCAGAAGAAGTTGGGCCTTCTCTCCAGAATAATGAGAATGCCACTAATGTTTTTCTCAGTGACTTCTGAGGGACAGTCTAACCACTTGGATTTATTTAGTTAAAAATAATTGCAAGTATTTTGCTAGTAGCACTATATACACACTTAAATCTCTCTCTCTCTCTCTCTCTCTCTCTCTCTCTCTCTCTCTCTCTCTCTCTCTATTTCTATCTCTCCCTCTCTTTTGCCAATTTCAGTTCTCTTCCTCCTGCCAGAGGTAGTTACCTCCCTAAATTTAAGTTCACAATTGCAATTTTTGTAATTTTATGCACTACATAAATCTGTAATACAAAGCACTGTACTTTATTGCAGTGGTAAAGTTTATTTGCATTGTTATTTTCTTTTTATTTGACATTTTTGATATAATTTATCAATTTGGTTCAAGAACCTCTATTCAAATATAGTGAAAAATTTGCTAAATTTCAGTGGCCTACTGTATGAAAAATACTAAAATGTTTCAATCCAATCACTAGTTGGCAGTTACTTTAGTAAATTTTAATCTTGCATTATATAAAAATGTGTAATAAAAAAAATTGCTTATATCTTACAAACAAGTTCAATAGATTCACAAGGTTGTATATGCTTACACACACACACACACACACAGACACACACACACACATACGCACACACAGACAAGTAATTTTTTGACTTCCAGGGTGTGTGGAGCCTTTCTTTTGTTTATACTGCTGGACTGCCTTCTTCTTTGTTGATAGCAGTATGTACTCCCATCAGGCATGTGGTAGATTTTTTGCTTTCCCACATTTACATCTTCCTCTGACACAATTCCATTTTTAAATTTTAAAAGAAATGCTTTCTCCTATTTGTTTAGTGGCATCTTCCTGATTATCTGTGAATTGACCTTGACCTTTTTTTTTTTCCTCTCCTATTCTAAATGAGATTTTTTTTCTTTAGCGAATTATCTGTTCTTTTTTGGTGAAAACACAAAGGGTGAAATTGTCAAGTCAGGATCATTTGGATTATTTATTTATTTATTTATTTTTTAATATCAAGCTTCCTGGGTAACTATGGGGATCTAAGTAAACAAAAGCCTCCAGGACTGCAGGCAGTGTTCTGGGGCATGTAGGATTGCTGCCTAAACCTTTCCTTTTCTCCTCATTCTATTCTGCCCCAGATTATCAATGTAGTTTCTAAGTGTAAGGAACCAGAGTAAAATGTAAGTTTTACATTTTAATATGTTAAAATATTATATAATTAAGTTAATGTAATAAAATAATGTCATCCTTATTAAATATAGGAAAATATAAATATTTAGGAAGAAAATAAATGTCCCTCAACTTTTCCTTCACCTTTAAATGTTGCTTTAATTCTCACAGATAATCACTTAATGATTTGGTATGAATTGTTCCAAATTCTTTCAATACAAATATTTGGTGAATGAACAGATTAAAAATTTACTAAAATTTATTGTTTAAACGTATTAAATCAATGTCTAATATTTTTAATTTGAATGAGTTGTTAGGTCAACATCATTTGGCAGAAATAAAAACATCTTCTATATGAATGATTCTATTGTTAAATATCTTTACATTTTTGTGTATATGTGCTTTCAAGTGTTTTTAGTTTAAGCTGTATTAAAATATTCATCATGAACTGAGTGAAATAATGCATTTGGTTTAACTGGTAAATTGCTCTATTTCTGCTTAAGACAGACCATTTCTGTTCTTTGCATTAAGGCTCACATTGCTAAATAGAAAGGAGCTTACTTAAATGGTCTGTGTTAAGTAACCAACTATTTTAAAGGCCTTATTGAAGTTATTGTATAAAAGTTAATTCATATTGACTATGTTTCTTGGCAAAATGGAATATAAAATAAGCAGCACAGATGCATGTAGAATGAGAGAATTTTGATAACTTAAAATTTAATAGATTCATCTTGGAGCTAATTAGTTCTCCTTAAATTCTGCTTAGTATAGTCAGGTGGAAATTTCTTGGCTTCATAAACCAGACATTCTAGATTAGTTGATGATGATAAAATGACTTTCAGTCCTGAAAGATCACTTACATTATTATACTTGTATATATTATAATAATACATTTAAGAAATATAATATGCATTAAAAATTATCCTAGAGAATAAATATGTTGGCAATGAAATATACTAAAACAGAAGTTTAAAGCACAATTTTGTGAAAAGTAGGTTAGTTTTCAGGGACTATAACTTAACATTTGATGTTAAAACATCATTCATCAAGTATAGGTTAAGATTTGGGAAAGAATAACAAATTTCAAAAATTATTTTTCATCAAAGCCTGTTATTAAATTATATTTTTAAAAGCTTTATGCAATTAAAATGGGAAGATTGTAATCTTTATTATTGTTCATCTAAATACTCTACTCCTGGGATCTGGAAACAGTAGTAGATGCCTGTAATCCCAGCAACTTGGGAGGCTAACGCAGGAGAATCACAAGTTTAAGGCCAACCTCAGCAACTTAAAAAGAACTTGTCTTAAAAATTTTTAAAAAAATGAAAAATAAAAGGGACTGAAGATGTTGCTCTATAGTAAAGCACTCTTAGATCAATCCCTAACATCAAAAATAAATATAAAATTAAAACTCAATCAATCCTGAACTTAAAGAACTTTGAACAAGCTGTGTACTTCCGAAAAAAAGAATAAATATTGACAAGAATATAAAATAGCCAAGAAACAATGCCTTATCTTTACATATGGTACAAAGTATCCAAAACACTTGAATGATTTGTGCTTTTATTAATACCTACCAGTTATTGAACACATACATACCCATGTTTAGTTCATATGTGAAAATACAACTTCATAACTTTGAAAATGGCAGGTAAATTGAGGAAAGATGTTGCTACCAATAAAGGTGTTTAATCAAACTGAAATCTGAGGTTTCTTTGAAAATTAAATATGAAAGTATATTAATGATTTCTATCTAAAATTAGCTGCATAAATATGAGAGGATACTGAGAGTAAAATCTATAGTTTGATTGAAAAAGCAAGGAATTTGAGATCATAAGAACCAATTCTGTTTTTCTATATATATATAGGCATGTAATTCCTGGCAGACTATATTGCTCAATCTGCAATTTTACTTGCAACACAATAGCTATATTTTTATGCAAGGTGAATATGTTGGAAATAATAACAAAAAAAGTTTATAACTACAGTTAAAGAGCTTCTTGATCATCCCATAGCAAGGCTCTCATAAATGTCAATTGAAAGGAGAACTTCAGTTGAAAAAATGCAATATACCACTTCTGGGTGACATTCTCCTTCATGGTTTAAAATCTTCTCCAAAAGCTAATAATGATGATGCATTCTTAGTCTACCATTATTTATACTTAAAAGTTATTGTGTGAGTATATACTTATTAAAATAAGTCTTCTCTGGTGATATTATTTATTTTTACTTCTATGGGCTTGATCTTATGAAATTCGTATTAAGGAAAGGGGAGTATAGAACAAAAGTTTGAAAATTTTTACATCAATTTTGCTGTCTGAGATAAATAAGAGCAAATCTGACAGAGAACACTTAATTTATCCCTAATTTAAAAATTAAATTTTTATATCTATTCAAGTGATATTAATCCAAGTAAAGCCTGATTGATTAAATTCATAGTTTGAAATACTTCAAAGAAGTTCATTAATGGATTTTATAAGCAGGCTTCTGCATGCCAAGTAATAATAATTATATTAGTTATCCCTATAAAATATGAAGGTTTTTTTTCCAGTGTTATTAGACCACAGAGTATTTAGTCATGGCTTCTACAAAACCTTTCAAATTACCTTGCTGCAGTAGACCCTACACTGGGCCTACACTTTGAAGACCACTCCATCTAGTCCAAATATAATCACCATCCTTGTACTTTATGGTCTAGAGCTTATATTAAATTCATTCATTCACAAAGAAATTCAGTTTGTAGCTATTTAATAAGTCCAAAATAAAACACTGGTGTAGCAATTACAACTTCATTTTCAAGATCAGGTATATCTGATTTCCAACAAATACTACTCACTGTTGCTTTGCTCTAGTTGCCTTGATAGCAATCTCCATGTTGCTATTTCAGGAAAATAGAAGCATCTGTTATCTCCTTGAACAGAATTTACCTCTTTAAAATGTGCTAGCTGGCTTGTTGTATAGTAAACTAGATAGTCAATTAAGTCACATAGATGTTAGATGCAGGGACTGATAGAGCCAAACCTTTGGTTGTAAATTTATTCTACCTCCAGCTGAAGACCTCCTATGGTTTTGATTAAATCCCCCCAATTGGAATCATTTTTTCCCAAAACCAAACATGTCCTGAGAAAATAGTTGAAATAGACTGAGACCAGGTCTAAAAGCAGACACATTGTTAAAATTGAGTTTATGGTGAATGATAACTTGCAGACAATTTACCTTAAGACAAATGGCCAGGAAACTAATCTCTCTCATTTAACTACTATTTAAGAATCTTAAAATGCTGCTCATGCTGAAAACATTGGAAAATTTAAAAGAATATTTTAAATAAGCTTATTAACATTTTTTTTTAAAAAATATTTAAGTTTATTATATTCATATCCATCTTCAAAACTGTGTTGGCTTATATTTTAAAACATTTGAAAATAGCAAATTTATTGGGGTTTTTTGGATTTTTTCCATAACTTTTATTTATTTATTTATTTTTATTTCTTACATACATGACAATAATGGAATGCTTTACATTCATAATTATCCATTCACAGCACCATTTTTTGTAACTCTGATTATAAAGTATGTTCATGCCAAATTATGTCATTATACATGAGCTCACTCTCTCTTTTTTTTTTGCATTACAATTATATTAAGAATTGTAAGCAAATTTATTGTAACAGCAGCTACTATTTATAGAACATCACCATGTGTCTGAAAGTCAGTTGAATTTTGAGGAATGTTTTATTTCATTTAATTCTCACAACCCACCATTCCGAGTACTGATCCTTTCATATTACAGATGAGAAATCTGCATAAGTTGTTGAAAAATGCCAAAAGGCATGCTAAGAAAGAGAAGTGTGTGTAAAGACATCCAAGATGAGCAAATTACTGGATTTTTAGTATTGCCTTACCACTTGGTTCAAAGGTATAAAATAAAGTGCAGAGCCTGGTGTGGTAGTGCACACCTGTTATCCCAGCGATTCTGGAACCTGAGGTAAGAGGATCTCAAGTTTAATGCCAGGCACAGCAACCTAGCAAGACCCTGACTCAAAATTAAAAAAAAAAAAGAACTGAGATTATAACTCGGTGATAAAGCACCTGAGAGTGTTCAATCCATAGTTCTTATTAAAAAAAAAAAGAAAGAAAGAAAAAGAAAAAAAGAAATCTGTAGAATAAAGTATATTTCAATACACAAGGCATGCTATTTTTTTAGTTTGATATAAAGGAAAAGGAGACCTCTTTTTTTGTAACCTTTTTTCTTTGGAATTTAATTTATGCAATATTACATAATGTCATAGTCAATATCATTATATTAATTCATTTTTAATGTTTTTTTAACATTTCTCTATAAAAGCCAAGGATGCAGTATGTAAATGATAATTTAAAGCATTAATTTTAACACATTAAGATTATGGAATCTCAAGTAATAGATGAATAACAGAGGATTTTGAAACATCTCTGATTATAACTTTATAATGAAGAAGATTAAGTTTTGGAGAACATAACCTTTTATTTAATTCCTTGCCAATTGAATTATGTGAGGCCCTAGTAAGAAAATATTGTTTTTATTGAAAGCAAAATCATTTTTTAAAATATTATGCTCACTAATAATTTCATCACTGATTATTTAAAAAAAAAAAGAAGGGGACTCTTAAAAGACCACCATTATCTAAAAGGCATGACCAAAGAAAAATAAGTTTTTCTTTAAAAAACTATTTTCCTATGCTCAGACATGGAAACAATTAAGACAGAGAGATAATAAAATAAAACACAAGGAAGAAATGAATGAACTCTCTGAAATGGTAGGAAGCAGGGAATAAAAAATTAGCTCTTTGATGGCAGAGGAATTTCAACACGATCCCTGAGGACCATCACATCTTTCAATAGCATTTTCTCCCAATTAGGCTTTGGTTTCCTAGCAAGCACTCAGATGATGCTAGTGTTGATAGATTGCATCATACTCTCAATAGCAAGAGTATAGGCATCACCTAAAAATAATAATTCACATAGATCTCTTTCAGATTGAAAAGTTAATGATGGTGAATGCTAGGCAAAAAAAAAGAGAAAAACTTTAAATATAAACTTTAAAAATTTTTTCTATACTCTTTAAACCCTGAAATAATTATTCATATCTGTGGGCATTTACTTTCAGTTATTTTTGTTTGAACAGTTATCTGATAGCTACCAGCTTCTACATTTAACTTGGTTGACTATTTGCATTTTCTTCTTTTTAATTTTTTTTTCATAGAATACCTTAAGGCCTTTGGAATATACTGCCATTCAATCATTCAACAACATAGCTGCCCAGTTTCTACACAGTGTCATATTTGGATTCCTTCCAAGTGTCTAATTACTATACATACTACATGCATAAATAATTTTCACAATTCTAAATATCTTCTTATAATAGATTTCATAAAAATTGAAACATTCTGTCAAAGGAGATGAACATATCAACACTCTTGATTCAAACTGCATTCACAATAACTATCTCCCAATTATTACTTTTAGAACAGTGAATTTTATATATGAAAACTAGTTTTTTAAAATTTATTTTATTAACTAACTTTTATCCATTTCCATTACTACTGTTCAGAGAATCCTATTCCCATCCTCTATTTTTTTTTCTTTTTAATTCAATAATGTATATTTCTTACATATTTTATATTTATCTATCTTTTAAGTTTTATTCTTTTAATGCAGGAAGTGATTTTCCCTCATTTCCTTACATTGTTTTATATGTAGAAAGTCATTGCAAACCAAAAGCTTGTCTTGTCTCTTAGATTCTTTCATTTCCAATTGTTTTAAATGTCACACAAAGTAATCTGACCATAATTTGTATTGTTAGTGTGTGGTTCCAATCTCATACTATTTTATTTCCTAGGTAATTTTTCAAACACATTTTGTTTAAAAGTCTGACTCATGGGCTTTTATGATTTTTAAAAATCATATGCTAAGAATTTAGAAAGGTAGAAATTGTCTTTGGGCTTTCTGATGTCTTTCACAATACATCTATAAATTACTGAGAAGCTAGGGCACATTTAATTATGTGTGCAAGGTCTTGAGGTGCACTTTTTTCTTATTCAAACATTTACTCATGATGTTCTTGACTTTTTCAATAACTGTTCATCCTTCCAGATGAATAGCTGTATCATGTTAAGATAAAATAGGTTTCCTCAGAACTATGATTGGTAATATTTATATGTCATATCACTTTTCTACTGCTGTGTAATTAATTACCACAAACTGGGTCGCTCATAGTTCTCTAGGTCAGAAGTTTAGCACAGTGTGGTTAGGATCTCTGTTCAGACTAAAGTCAATGTCACAGCTGGCTGAGCTTTCTTTTGGCCTGAGGAATTCTTTCCCAAGCTCAATTCTGTTCTTGGCAAAATCAGTTCCTTACAGCTACCATACTAAAGTCCTCGTTTTTCTTGTGGGATGCCTACGATTACGGTGTAACTTAATCTAGAAGATGAGACATTTTAACAATATTTGAACCTCCCATAAGTAGTTGTTATGGTTTGAATATGAGGTGTCCCCCAAAGTTCATGTGTGAGACAATGCAGTAATGTTTGGAGTCAGTGAAATGACTACTTATGAGAGCTGTAACCTAACCAGTGGGTTAATCTATTTGATGGATTAATAATTTGAATAGACTAATAGGTCATAACTGTAGGCAGGTAGGTGTGGCTAGAGGACCATGGGGCATCCCAGTGGGAATTATATTATTCCTGGATCCTTGCACTCAAATTCTCTCTGCTAAGACTGTCATAAGTGAGCAGCTTTCCTCCATGTTATGTTTTCACTATTATGTTCTGCATCACCATGGGCCTAGGACTAGGAAGTATGTCATCCATGGACTGAACCTCTGATACTATGAGCTCAAAATAAACTTTTTCTCATCTAAGTTATCAGGTATACTGGTCACAGCTACCCAAACCTAAATAACTTAATAGTTTAAACAAAATATCTTAATTTATACAAAATTACACACACACACACACACATATATATATATATATATATATATATATTCACACACACACATATATATGCATGTATATATACACGTATATCCATAATGGTTATAAATATTTTTGTATGAGTCTTTTATATGTTCCATTATGATTTGGATATGAGGTATTCCTAAAAAGTTCCTGTTAATGCAGAAATATTCAAAGGTAAAATGATTAGATTATTCAACCTGTAACCTCAGTCCTACCTAATTTGCATGGACTAATTGGGTGGCAACTAGGGTCAAGAGGGTTGTGACTAGAAAATGCAGCTCACTGGGATGGAACCCTAGAAGGGTACATCTTACTTGTGGTTCTTACCCTGCCCTCTGCTTCCTAACCCTACAATAAGCTAAACATCTTTCTTCTGCTGGGCCCTTCCACCATTATGCACTGCCTGGCCTTGGGTCCAGAGCAATGGAGTCAGCCATCTAGGGACTGAGACCTCTGAAACAATGAGCCCCAAATAATCTTTTCCTCCTCTAATTTGTATTATGGTCACAGAAACAAAAAAGCTGACTAAAACATGTACTACTGCATTTACTTATTTTATTCATTTGATTTGTGTATAGATATTGTCTTCTTAATGCATCACCTGTATAAGGAAACTGTATACCTGATACAGTAACCCTGATAACCTAGATGAGAAAACCTTTACAGCATTCTCTGTATCTACTTTTATTCTCCTGCTTTCTAATTTATCTCTTGGTAATTCTTATTTCTTTTAGTTAGCTCTCGAGTTTTCTAATAAAAACATTTAATCAAAATTATTCTCATGTAATGATCTTGCAATACTTAAAATCTTATTAGTTAGAACACTTCTTCATTCATTTTTAAGAAATTTCAGTTGGAAATTTTTTACCATTTCATAATTGCATTTATCAATAGCTGTTCATTTCATGATATTTTTGGTACTGGGGATTACACCAGTGTATAACACATGCTAGCAAGTGTTCCACCACTAAGATAAACCCCTAGCCCTTATGAATTCATTCTTTGTTATAGGGGCACAGTACTGGGAATTAAACTCAGGGTCACTCCAAAACTAAATCACATCCCCAGCCGTATTCTGTATTTTATTAGAGACAGGGTTTCACCGAGATCCTTAGCAGCCTTACTCTTGCTGAGGCTTGCATTGAACTAAAGATCCTCCTGACTAAGGCTCCCAAGCTGCCAGGATTATAGTCATGCAGCACCACACCTGATATGAGTTCATCCTTAATATCAATTTAAAAACAATTTTCTAGTTTTATTTTAATTAATTTTATTTTGCTTTGCTTTTCAATCAAAACAAGCATTGAAATTTATTTATTTATTTTTTACTTTTGACATCTTAAAATGATCCTATAGATTGTTTTTATTAATGTGTTATAGTAGTAAGTAACCTACTATCTTCAATAAAAATTTCAGGTGTAACTTATGTACAAAAATAAATATTTTAGATATAATTTCTGATTCAGCTTGATGGATGTATATATTATTTTACCTACTAAGCCTTGAGCCTTTGAATTTACTCCTCACTGTCATTTCCAGCACTGGTCTATTTTAAAATGTGATACAAAGGGAATCAGACTGAATGAATCCTCTTGGAGATATCTTCCCTCAGTCAGCAAAATGCTAACAAAATTTATCCATGTCCTTACATGCTTTAGTAGTTCTTTATTAATAGGAAGCATTACTCTGTGGTCTGATTTTTAACTCTACAGTTGATAAACACAGGGTTACACATACTCTTTCAGTATTTGAGTGAAACTATGAACTATGAAAGCTATGAACCTTTTTATTCAAGTCTTTTGGTAGAGTCATAGAGTCACAGGGCATGCATATGTTTAACTTAATAAGAAATAGATACATCTTTCAAAAGCAATTTATATTTCACCCTTCCTCAAGCTATACATGGAAGTTCCTGTTGCTCCACATCCTAGTCAATACTTGGAATTCTTTGTCATTTTGGCTTCAGACATTCAAACAGGGATAAAATGGCAGGACAAGTTGCTTTGTGATTATGAGAGGGGAGCATCTTCAGGAAACTTCATAAGGACAAGGAAGAATGTCTAGAGAAGACCCAGACTGAAATAAAGTCATCTACTAGAAGATGAGTATTCCTTAGCAATAGTGGTTAACTCTTCAAATGTTTTGTTAAATTTGTTTTCTTAGCATTTGATTACAATTTTGCAGATTGGGTCTTTGGGTCATGTTTTGTTTGCAAGTGTCTGTATGTGGTTTTGTGTATTTAGACTTAGGATAACTTCAAAAATGAATTTAATGACTTTCAATCTTTTTTTCAGAAATATCTTTCTTACTATTAAATGATTATTTTACCTATAGATTGAAAGTAATTTTTAAAAATATCTGTCAAGGTCCTTAAATTATACAAAATAGGAACAATTCTGGTGGTAGAAGAGCTTCAGTTTTCAGGAATGTATGAAATAGAATCTGAAAATCCTTGACACTGTAAGATACAGGTGGAACATTCTACAACTTAAGCTCAAGTAAGCAGTGCTGTTAGTCACCAGTATAGACAAATATTTCTATTTATCATGTTGCAGAAGCCAAAGCATACTGTATAAAACCTCCAAACCTGTATCCATGTCACCTCAAAGCCTCCTAGGGAATTATTTTTTTGACTCACTTACTCCCACTTCTAAAGAATATTTGCTAAGATAATGTGGATATTTGAACTTAGTAGCTTTAAATGAGTTCATCTGAAAGCATCCTATGAAATTATATTGCTAATTTTGCTGAAGTAAATTTTATTTTTTCTTTCTAGTTGTCTTTGGTGATCCAGAACATAGGACATACTATTGCTCGGGTATGTAGTAGTAGAGGCTGATAAAAATCTATATTCTTTATTTGTCCTTTTTAGTTTATGTGACAATAGAATGTATTTTGATATAACATACATACATGGAATATAACTGCTCATTCTTGTGGCTGTACGTGTCATTTTACACTGATCATGTATTCATATGTGAATATAGGAAAGTTATGTCTGATTCATTTTAGTGTTTTTTTCATTACCATCACCTCTCCCTCTCCACCACACCCTGGTCCAATCCAGTGAACTTCCACTTCTCCCCTGCCTCCTGCCTATTGCGAATCAGCATCCACATATCAGAAAGAAATTCAGCCTTTAGCTGTTAAGGATTGGCTTATTTCACTTAGCATGATAGTCCATCCATTTACCAGCAAATGCCATAATTTCATTCTTCTTTATAGCTGAGTAATATTACATTGTGTGTACCACATTTTCTTTATCCATTTATCTACTGAATTGCATTCAGTTTGGTTCCATAGTGTAGCTATTGCGACTTGAACTGCTATGAATATTGATGTGGCAGCATCACTGTAGTATGCTGATTTTAAGTCCTGTGGGTATATGCCGAGAAGTGGGATACTGGGTCAAATGGTGGTTCCATTCTGAGGAATATCCATACTGATTTCCATAGTGGTTGCACCAATTTGCAATCTCACCAGCAATGTATTAGTGTACCTTTTCCCCATGTCCTCACCAATATTTATTTTTATTATATTCTTGATACTGGAGTGAGACAAAAATCTCAGTGTCGTTTTAATTTGCATTTCTCTAATTGCTAGAGATGTTGAACATTTTTTCATATATTTGTTGACCATTTATATTTCTTCTTCTATGAAGTGTATCTTCAGTTCTTTGGCCCATTTTTTAAATGGGTGTCTGTTTTTTTGGTGTTAAGGGTTTTTGGTTTTGTTTTTGTTTTTTGTTCTGGGAATTGAACTCAGAGGCATTTAACCACCAAACCACATCCGTAGCAACTTTTTTATACTTTCCTTAGAGATAGGGTCTCACTGAGTTGCTCAGAGCCTTGTTAAATTACTGAGGTTGGCTTTGAACTATAGCTTCTTTATTTACTTTTTGTTTGGTGGTTCTAACCAATGGTGAAATAGGTGTGTTAAAGTCACCAAGTATTATTGTGCTGTCTTCTATTTGATTCTTGAAACTGAGAAAGGTTTGCTTGATACACATAGATGCTCCATAGTTTGGGGCATAAATATTTATGATTATTATGTCTTATTGATGTAAATTTCCTATATTATATGAAATATAACATGAAATGTCCTTCTTTGTCCCTTCTAATTAAGTTTAGCTTGAATTCCACTTCATCTGATATGAGGAAAGAAACCCTAGCTTGTTTATGAGATCTGGATGAATGATATGTTTTCCCCATACTTTTACCTTCAATCTGTGGATGTCTTTGCCTATGAAGTAAATCTCTTTGAGACAGCATATTGTTCGGTCTTGTTTTTTAATCCAATCTGCCAGTCTATGTCTTTTGATTAATGAGTTTAGGCCATTTACATTCACTGTTATTCTTGAAATATGGTTTTTATTCCCTTTCATTTTGATTTATTTCTAGTTTTTAATTCAACTTTGTTTCTCCATTGATTCTGTATTCTCTTACTGTGGTTCTTCCATTTTCTGGTTTTCACTTTTATTTTTAATTTATTCTTTATGAAATTATTGTACTGAGTATGTTTTCCACTGCAGGCTCTCTAAGCTTGAATTCTTTTAACTTTTGTTTATCACTGAAAGTTTTTACTTATTATCAATTCTGAGTCTTAATTTTATTGGGTATAATATTCTTGGGCGGCATCTATTTTCTTTCAGAGCTTTGCATATATTACTCCATGAACCCCTAGCTTTGAGGGTCTGGGTTGGGAGAGAAGCTGAGATCTGGATTAGTTTCCCTCTAAATGTTATTGTCCTTATTCTCTGTTAGTCTTTTAAACTCTATCATTATTCTGTATGATAGGAATTTTGCTAATAGTGTTCCATGGTGGGTGTCTGCTACAGTTTTGTATATTTGGGGTCTTGCAAGTCTCCTATATTTGATTTTCTATTTCCTTCTTTAGGTTCAAGAATTTTTCTGATATTATTTACTTGAAAACAATGTGCATTTCTTTCATTTGCATCTCCAAACTTATTCTCTCCCAATAAATCTTAGATTTAGTCTTTTGGAGGTTATCCCACATTTTTGGAAGTTCTTTATATGGTCTCTGAACATCTTTCTCTATGATCACTTTTGTTTTCAAGATTTTATATATATTGTCTTCATTTCCTGAATCTCTGTCTTCCAAGTGATCTGTTCTGTTGGTGATGCTTTGAATTAAATTTTTAATTTAGTTTACTGATTCCTTCATTTTTAGGATTTCTGTTTGTTTGTTTGTTTGTTTTTCAGAATCTCTACCTCTTTATTGAAATTATCTTTCCTTTTCTGTATTTTCTTTCTGATTTTACTCCTTAAACCATCCTTTACTTTGCAGATCAATTTAACTATGTACTTTCTAAATTTCTTTTCTGACATTTCTTTCACTGTGTTATCAATGGATTCTGTTATTGGAGTATCTTGGTTTATTTGGGGCAATTTGTTCCCTTGCTTTTTCACATTGTTTGTGTATCTACCTATCTAGCAGCATGGATCTGAAGCAGTAGAGTTTCTATGGACAGAATTCTAGATCAGAATATGGTATAAAAAAAAGTTATAAATTTCATACAAATGCCAACTGTCTCAGAGGCTATTTCCTCAACATATGATCAATAACTATCCAACCCATCTTTGCTTCTACCAAAATTTGCTGAAGAGTCAGGTGGGAAATGGGTCAGGTACCTTCACTATAGGGAATTGCAAGGAAGAGAGTCCAGAGTAAGCCTGGCTTTCTAGGGCCCTCTCAGTTGAGCTGTGAACCACCATTGATCTGTATTTCCCAGATTCCCCTTGTGACTCAAAATATAAATCCAACAGATTATAATAACTAATTAATGTCTAAAAGTTTTTAATCAATTTGCTCCTATTTTTTCTAAAATATAAACTTTGAGTTATCTAGGACAGCAGTATGAATAATCAGGAAGTGAAATGAGACATATTAATTCTGAGAGGTTGCAGGTTTTTGGAAAAGAACAACAATTAAAATAGTAGACAAAAAGATGAATAAATTTTTCCTGTCAAAACAACAATAAAATAAAGGAATTTCACTAAGATAGAGAAGATAAGGAATGAATAAAACACTCAAATTAGAAGTCTGGGAGGCAAGCTTCAGAAAGAAGTGGATAGCTTTTAAGTGTACAATTGTTCATTTTACAAATTATGCTCGGAGTGCAGAAAATTTAAAAGTCACCCAGAAATATCTAGAGCTAATTGAGACAATTTTAATGTTAGGCCTATAATTTTGTAGATTGAAGCACAAAGTCCCAGTAGAGATGAGAGGCCTTATAAGGCAGTGCATTAAACCAGTGGAGCATTGTTTGACCATAACATGTGTGTTTATCAGGGAGAAAGCGTGGGAATGAAGAAAACAATTGGGAAAGAAGGACCCACAGGTATAATTTTTAACACACTAAATCAAAATTACTGTTCCTGTATTTCTTCTTCCAGGAATGAAATATATAACAAATAAAGCTGGCTTACTATCCTTCTATGTCTAGGACCTGGCACATGACAGGTGCCTCCATACATGTCTATGGAATAAATCACTGGAGGTAAATTAATTCTTGTCATGGGATTTTACTCTCTTGAAAAGACAGAGGAAATCAGCTTCTCTGGGAATACACTTGGCAGCTAGCTGAGAGTCTATTTGGAACACCTGTTGAAAGGATCATGCTACAAAAAGGTGAAGAAGGATGAGAAGGATATTAAGTTGAAGGGGATGGGGTCAGCGTGTTTGGAAACTTGTTTTATCTACAACTGCAATTTGCAGAGCCCATGGGGAAAACCCAGAAATGTGGAGATAATAAAGAACAGTCAAGGCAGTCACAGTGCTGTGGCCTATGTATCCATGACTTGGAAGCTCTGATGGCAGACAACCTGGATGCCTCTGGCATTCTAGCTGTCAATAGAGGAAAGTGACATCATGGATTTAAAGAATAGAGAAACTGCAGAGATCAGGATTAAGAGTTCACAAAAACAGTCTTGGTAGGATCATAGAAGCAAGAGATGCAGTGCAGATTAAAAAGAAATACTCTTCCTGTGGTTCTTAATTTTCAAGGAGAAATGTCAGCTCTCAAAACTGTAGGGAAAGATGTGATTATTTCCAGCAGTGTCGCAATGATGTTTTTGAGTAAGAAACAGAACAAAGATGGCTTGCTCTTGCCTGGGGTGAGGGACTCAGAGACAGAATGCTGAAGGGTCATCTACTTGCACAATAGAGTAAATGATGGAATTGGAGAGGAGAGGAAAGTGTGCCGTCCTCAAGAAATGGGAATGCTAGAAGATTGTAGGTTGATGACTCCCAATATTTAGGGAATATATGTTATGATAAAACATAAAAAGCAAGACTGTGGGAGGAAAAAAGAGTTGACTCTGATGGCTATGAGTAAATCATCTTGGAATCTCTTCCTTACCTAGGTGGAAGAACAACTGGAGTGGCAGTGAAAATTTATCTATTCCCAGTTGTCTATGAGAGAGAGCAGATAATATAAAATAAAGAAGCTCCTTCTTTTTACTTCTATGATTCCTTAAGCCAGAAAAACAACTGTTGGTTTAAACACAACATAATAAGCCTAGTCCTTTCACAAGACTGTCACTATTTTGCCTATTATTATCAAAATACTTTGCTTCTGAGGTTAATACTCATTAGGTCTCAAGATTCTTATTTCTTTAATACCATGATTTATAATTGTTTCAAAAAGTATGACCTGTTTTAGTGCCTGTAAAACTTATTAAGGAATTAAATATTTTTGAAAAAGGAACACAAATGCCTTAGAATGTCATCCACAGTTTATAGAAAATTATCGATTCATCTAAAAGGTAAGACAACAGCTCCTATATTAAAATGTGTGAATAGATTGGAACTGGAGGTGTGTCCTACACTAAACACGTATCTGTCACGTTCAAAGAAAACAATAAGAAAAAGTAAAACCAGATCGTCAAACGTAAAGACAAAATTATCTCCGCAGAAAATAACACAAAATACAAATAATTGTGTTCATATGAGACCAACTGTTAAAATAGAATACTTAATTTTTGTTCAGGGGTTGCCTTGCTGAGCTGGGTCAGAGGTAAGCCAAAGGGACCGGAAGGCAACTTTTCTTAATTATCAAGGATTTTTGTGCTGCTTGTAAACTGTGGCTTTGCTCCTTTGGCTGGAGCTGTAGCACATTAAATGCTGTGTGACAGCCTTTTCTAGGATTATTTCTGGTCAAATTAGACTACTAACTAAAGAAATTACTCCTTAATTTGCATATAATTTACAATATATCTAGGCATAAAGTTCTTTGGTTTTATCCTGCTTAGGACTCACTCAGTTTTTGAGTCTGTATCTTTAACTTGCTCCAAAGTTGGGAGATTTTCAATTTTAATCTCTTCAAATATTTTCAGGTCTCCATTCTTTTCCCTCTCATTCTAGGACTTCAGTGACAGAAACATCAGATATACTATTATTGCCCCAGAACTCTCAGGCTCCATTTTTTTTCCTATTTTCTCTGTGTTGTTCAGATTGTATAATTTTCACTAATCTTCCCTCAATCTTTCTGATTCTGGTTTTCTCTTTTTAATAGGTTAAATTTATTAAATGATAAATTAAAAAACACAAAAAATTGATACCTAGAGGTACCAGGTGATTTTTTTCATACATGTATACATTACATAATGCTTAAATCAATATATATATATCTTCTCAAACATTTATCATTTCTGTATGATGAAAACATTCAAAATACTTCCTTCTAGCTTTCTAAAACATACAATAGAATTTTACTGTCTATACGCATCCTGCTTTGTAATATCACTCTAGAACTTCTTGCTTATATCTAGTTATAAATTAGTACCTGTTATAATTTGGATATGAGGTATCCTCTAAAACTCCTGTGTTCCTGTAGAAATGTTCAGAGGTGAAGATGATTGGATTGTGAGAGCCATAACCTAATCAGTCCATCCTAGTTGGGATGGACAGACTGTAACTATAGGCAGGTGGGTTAATAGGGGTATGCTCTGGAAGGGTTCATCTTCTCGGTGGCCCCCTTCCCATCCCTCACTCTCCTTCCTGGCCACCAAGAGCTGAGATTTCCTCTGCCAAACCCTTGTACTTTGATATTCTGCCTTATCTCGGGCTCAGAGCAATGGAGTTAGCTGTCTGGGCACTGAGAAATCTGGAAAAAAATTTCCCCAAATAACTTGTCCTCCTCTAAGTTGTTCTTGTCAGGTATTTTGGTCACAGCAAAGCAAAGTTGATGAACACAGTACCTATTAAAAACATCTCTCTGTCAATCCTTTCTACCCCATTATCACAAGCCTCTGGTAGTCACCTTTCTGCTCTATATTCCTATGAGATCAACCTTTCATGTATTTCACAGATGAGTGAGATCATGAGACATTTGCCTTCTGTGCCTGGCATACTTAACATAACGATCTTTATTTCCATAAATGTTGTCACAAATGACAGGGTTTTATTTTTTCCTGAGTAATATTCCATTCTGTACATGTACCACATTTTCTTTAAACATTCATTAGCTGATGGACACTCAGGTTATTTTCATTTCTTGTTTATTTTGAATAGTGCTTCAGTAAACGAGGGAGAACAGGTGGATTTTCACATGCAAAGAAATGATACTAAAACTTTATCATTTACCATTTACAAATATCAAATCAAAATGGGCTAAGGACTTAAATGTAAGAGGTGAAACTATAAAACTACTGGAAGAAAACAAGGAAAGTACTTCAGGACCCTGGGACTGGCAAAGATTTGGGAGGTGACCCCAAAAGTACAGGAAACAAAAGCAGAACTGCATAAATAGGATTGCATCAAATGTGTTAGTCAGCTATTTTTGCTGCTGTGATAAAAAGACCTGACAAAAATAATTTTAAGGAGGGTAGGTTTATTTGGGGGCTCACAGTTTTAGAAGTCTCAGTACATACATAGACAGCTAGCACCCTTCCTTGAGGCTAGAGGTGAGGCAGAACATCATGGTGGAAGGAAGTGGCTCACATGATGATAAGAAAGCAGAGAGAGACCAAGATCAGCTCACCAGATATTTACCCCAAAGGCACGTCCCCAATGCCCCACCTCTTCCAGTCACACCCTACCAGCCTGCAGTGACCATTCAGTTAATCCCTGTCATGGGATTAATTCACTTACTGAGTTAATGTTTTCATAACTGGGTTAATGTTTTCATAACTCAATAACTTAACCTCTAAGCCTTAATGTATTGTCTCACACATAAGCTTTTGGGGGACACCTTACATCCAAACCATAACACCAAACTAAAAACGTCCTGCATAATAAAGGAAACGGTCAACTGAGTGCAGAGACAGCCTATGGAATGGGAGGAGATCCTTGTAAATTCTATATCTGGCAAAGTGTTAATAGTCAGGATATGTATTCTTACATAAAAATATCCTCAAAATATGAATAGCAAAAAATAAATAACACAATTAAAACCTACATAGACAATCTTCAAAAGACATACAAGTGGCTAACAGGCACATGAGAAAGGCTTAGCATAACTAATCCTCAGAGAAATGCAAAGGAAAACTACAGTGGGGCCTTCTCTTATTCCAGTAGCAATGGTTATCATGAAAAAAAGACAAAAATATAATCAGTGTTGTGAAGAATGTGGGGAAAATGTGTCTCTTACACACTGTTGGTGGGAAAGTAAATTAGTCCATCTGTGAAGAAAACAGTACAGCGATTTCTCTAAGGGAACGTACTTACATTAAGAGAGCAGAACCTTCATTATGGGATTAGTGCCCTTAAGGGGGAGCTGAAGATGTCAGAGTCTTTTCTTTCTACAAGACAAGGTGGTGAGGAAGTCAGGAGTCTGCAACCCAGAACAAGCCCTCACCAGAAATCGGCCATGTTGCTGCCTTGATCTCAGACCTCCAGCATCCATCCGGTACCATGAAAAACCAGTTTCTATTATTTCTAAACCGCTCAGTCCTGGCATTCTGTTACAGTAGCCCCATCTAAGACAGCAATGAAGGCAGAAAATGACAATTCTGTACTAGCTGCTCATAAAAGATTGAATTAGTGATGAAAAAATGTGCCAAACATTGTTAACTGTCTCTAAATATCCATATTCTACTTTCTCCACAGCAATAGAAATTTCATCTCTACACACAGATACTTTGAATAGAAAATACAGTCCAAATATTTCCACCTGGGCCTGGCTATGCAACTAACTCTTTAAAGTATCGGGATATGGGTAAAAGCCATACATCTGCCTTTTTCTTTTGAGAGAGAGAGAGAGAGAGAGAGAGAGAGAGAGAGAGAGAGAGAGAGAGAGAGAGAGAGAGAATTTTTTTTAATATTTATTTTTTATTTTTTTGTGGACACAACATCTTTATTTTTATGTGGTGCTGAGGATCGAACCCAGGGCCCGCGCTACCGCTTGAGCTACATTCCCAGCCCACATCTGCCTTTATGTGAAGTACTCTAAGAGAAAAAGTAGCCACCCTCTTCTCACATGTCCATTTTTTGTTTTTTTTTTTTTTTTTGGTACTGGGTATTGAACTCAGGGATACTCAATCACTGAGTCATATCCCCAGCCCTATTTTGTACTTCATTTAGAGACAGGGTCTCACTGAGTTGCTTACCACCTCACTTTTGCAGAGGCTGGCTTTGAACTTGTGATCCTCCTGTCTCAGCCTCCTGAGACGCTGGGATTACAGGTGTATGTCACCATGCCCAGTTCACATGTCCATCTTGAAGCCAGAAAGGAAGTACTGTATCTCAGGAGGTAACAGGGTCACTAGAGAGAAGAATAGAGAAAAGGGTCTCCATTAAACATTCCAAAGTGAAGCCATTTCAGCTGCTTGGCATTTTATAAGAGAGAAAAATAAACTCTATTATGTTAACTGTACTCATGTTTGGGATCCTTCTCATACTCAAACTTATGTCCTGCTGAATGCAGAAAGGAAGACAGCATGGTGAGGTTTCACGTTTCTTATAGCTCCAGCCTGACCAGTTTATATGGTAGTAATTGCAAAATCAATAGCTGCCTGAATCATTCCCAGCACAGCCAGGAGGCAATAATGGACAGTTTTTTTCCAATTGTGCAGAAACCACATGCCTCACTAGCACTTTTCTTGCTTTTCAAGTAATTGAGGAGTGTATCTACATGAATTGGTCCAAAGTGCACTTCAGGTGTGATTTGAATAGTCAAAAATTTGAAATTTGTCATTTTCTTCTTCCTTTGATGATCTTTTAATGGAACTCTAATAGCTTGCAACATGGCTAAGTGTGATTGAACTGATAAAATGGACAATCTATTTCTAAACTTGATGAGGGGCAAACTAGCTAAGTGATTAACATGTTCAGAACAGCTATTTCACGCCTAATGTTTATATTAATAAAGAACTCTCTAAGTATAGACCTCAATCTGCCATGGATCCTTAAATATTATTGAATGAATAAATAGATCAGTTCATTATTAAATGTATTTTGTAACAAATAAATGGAATGATTATATTTAATGGTTCACAGGTGGAACACCACTTGAAATTACACATGACCTTGACATGTGAGATATCTTCATATGGTAAAGAGAATGTAATTGGTTCAAAACTGATGCAATCCTGGAGATTATACATCCTGGAGATTAATGCTTTATCTGAGGTGTACGAATATGCTAATTTTAAGATGATAAAGATGGTAAGATGATTGTCTGTTTTAAGATGTTCATAAAATAAACACTAAATTTGAGTTTTGACTATTAAGTATTTTAATGGCATAATAAGGCTTCAATCCATTTGATTTAAAATTATGAGCATAAAAATTTAACATGATAGATGCATATTGGAAGGAATTATCTCCATAGGGAATCACACGAAAAACAAGTCTTAATATAATATAGAATTATTTCTCAATTTTCTCAAAGTATATAAGCACACTTACTATGTTTCAAAATAATACTTGATAATGAAAATATACATTTGTTATATGGTTCTGTGGCTAGAAAGTACCTCAAATCTTCATGTCATAAAACAATATTCTCTTTACTTATTCACATTTTCAAAGATCAGAAATTTAGAAAAGTGGGCAGTCTGGTCATGTGGCATTAATGTCATTCACTCCCTCCCTTCACTCTGCTACAAGATAACATGAATTTCACCCCCATGTCTGAAACCAGTGTCCTTCATGTGTTTTATTCCTCTACACCTGGCAAGGTTGGGGCTTCCTCACAAGATGGTGGTTGTATGGAAGTCTTACTTCCAAGAGCTGGCTGCCAAGAGGGAGCACACCAACAGAGGTATTAGAAGCTGCAGAATTCTTTAGTCTCACCTTGGGAAGTGCACCATTTTGTTTCTGCTGCACCCTATCCATCAGAGTCAGTCATAGCACCTGTTCAGATTCAACTAGAAGGGAAAGTGATCCCTCCTCTCAGTGAAGAGGAACAAATAATTTGTGTCCATCTTTAACCCATTATGATGACAAAAATATAAAGAAGTTACATATGTTCATAATATATAAAATAGAGTAAAAACTTTTAATCTTAAATTCCCATTTAAATTTCAAGGCTACTTTTAAAGTTTTCCAGGAACAATGTAAAAAATTCAGGATGTTGCAGTAGAATTCTAAGATAATACTATGAAAATAGAGTTTAATAAAATTCCTATAAAAATGTCTTTAAAAGCAGCAATAGCAAGGAAATTTATTGAACTCAGAGAAAAAACAAGTCTTAAAATAGGTGGTCTATTGTCTTCATTCATGCAATTATTTCTTCATTTGTTCATTCATCCAACAAATATTTCTTGGTGTTCTGTCATGAGCCCAAGAATTTTGTTCAGCAAAGAGGCTGTAACAATGAGGAGACAAGCATTGTTTTATTTTCTTCACGCTGCTTACAACTTAATATTGCAAATTATTCGCACTCTAAAGATCACTCAACTGAAGTTTTGATAATGGAAAACAATAGCCTTTGTAAAATTTGTAAATAAGGAATTTTATGTGAAAAAGATTGATATAACGTAAAACAATCAAATACAAATTCATGAATGCATTCAATTACTCAATCAAATAAGCATAATTTAAAGTTTTGTTTTGTCCCCAGTTCATTCTAAATCTTTAGGCCAATGCATAAACCATGTTTTAACAAAAACAGATGCTTCTCAGCACACAGGATGGTGACATCTGCTCTGTAGCTCCACATGGGAATGTCTTCTCATTGCTTACCAGCTCATCCCCAGTTCCAAGAAAACATGAGCCTCTTAAAACAAAGTTGAAAACCTAGTGGCTTGCTAGTCAGCTGGCAGTGTTTCTGCATTTTTAAGCAGGCTTGGATTTGGAGGGGGGAGGCTTAGCGTTCACTCTGTTACTGACCTCACTGAGCCAAGTTCAGAGTGGTGTGAGTTATCAAATCTGACAGCCTTTTGGCAAATCTTTGAAGGCTCTCGGGCCAGGCTCCCTTCCAAGCTCAGCTGGGATCAATTAGGATAAATAATAGTTCTTGCAATAGCTAGTTCCTACCATGCTTTTTAAAAGAATTTAGTGTGCAATAATGCAATTTATGGATTACCTGTACCACACTATCCATTCAAAAGAAAACAAAACCAAATTGAAAAGGTTAGAATGTCTTGAGAGTTGCAAATAATACTGCAGGGCAAAAAGTACCAGAGAGGCATTTTGAAGATTTCTTACTGTTTCTTTAATTTACCTAAGACATAATTAAGCATATATTCAGAAAGATAATATTTCCCCAAACTTGAATTCCACACACCAAAATCAATATTTTGAAGTTCTGGTTAAAACATACTACACGTACACACACATATTCACACACCCAAAGACTTTTGAATGTCCTCAGCAGCAAAAACAGTTAGCTAGCATGTGATGCAGATTTTCAATTTTAGGACAAAGATTGAACTCAAAGCACAGGTTACTGGTCAATAAAACAGAAGCTACTCAATGGAAGCCTGTGATCAACAGCAATGCATAATTATTTTCCACAGCAAGAGTAAGGCTGCATTTAATAATGCTAATTTTCTGGCTTCATGTGAACTAAGCTTTGCTTTTATTGGGTGTTTCTTTTTATATGGCCTGAGGGTAAGGAACTGCAACTATCTCATGGCTGAACTTCAAAACTTGAATGTTTGCAAGAATTTTCTTGTTTGACCTTATTGGTTGCTACCGGAATCATTAAACTAGCACGGCACCTCTTTAATGATAGTTTACATTTGACATTCTTCTCTCATATTTTAACAAGAAATATTTATTGTTAATAAGAGTGTCTGGGGTTTTGTTTCTTTTTTTTCGTTCAGTGATTAAAAAGTTATTTGAAGTCTTGTATATGTAAAATTTTGCATGTATAATGAGAAGTAAGTTATGTGGGCTTTTTTCAGGCAGATTTTATCCATTATATGAATATATTTATTGACTTATAGGCAAGCATACATGAAGATTGTGGAGAAAATAGCTTAATAATGGTTACAAATATTCCAACTGTCCCTGAATGCAACTGACTGTCACTCATGTTCTCCAGGGCGCTCTTCCATAATGTCCCTGTGAACTGCTAAGACTACAGTACTACTTAGACATGCTCTGTGCTCTCCCAGAGATTACCACTAATCCTAGTGGAATTGTGTGCTCTTTCCAGTTAAACCTCTGCATTTATGAAGTAATTGGAGCTGAAGTTGAATTTTTAAAAACTACTAGTGTATATTATTTTGACGAGTATTTAAAACAGGGCCTTTTGTTGGAGACAGCTTAAAATGAGCATGATGTATGGGTTGATTAAATAATGCATAGAGTGTATTTCATTATTTTTCAGCACAAAGAATCAGAACATGGTTTGGGGAGCACGCATGTTTACACTCTTCAGTATGTGAATTATTAAAGACATAGTTGCACATTATATGTTCAAATTATTTTGCAGATCTTTTTTTTCCCAGTACTAACTTATGGGAAAATATACTGCCAAAAATTAAGCAAAACACACTGCCAAATTAGAGTAACAGAAAAGATCAATGGAAGTTGAGATTGCATTCTGCTGGATTTAACAATATGTATAGAGTCTTAAAATGTGCTAGCATGGTTTGAAATACAGGAGACATGGTTGCAATGCTTAGTTTCTAGTCATAAGGAATTAAGAAACTTAAGGAGAGCTCAATAGAAAATAACAAATGATACTACAAGATGGCTAAGCTTACAGAGTGAGTGGTCCTTACCAATACTTGCCAAAAGATAGAGCTGATTCTAAATTGACTTCCTCAGAGATAATTTTGTTGATGAATTATGAGTTCTATGTGCCACTATTTATTTTATATATATATATATATATATATATATATATATATATATATATATATATATAAGGAAGGGATGAGAAGGTGCAATAAATGGAGGCTGAGAAGTCAAAGGAGGTGAACTGGGGCTAAGAGGTCGAGAGCAGAACAAAGTCCTGAGAGAACTCACTCACAATAAGATAATTGATTTTTAATCACAAAATGAATTTAGTTACAACATTTTGTAGGAAATTTTAGTTCTGTGAATATGCTAGCTTTGATTATATTAGCTTATTCATCTATACAATTTTTTATGTTTATTTCAATAGAAATCAAATTTCCAACTAGGAATAATTTATTTGAGGGCTCATTGTGTGCATTTTACACACATTTGCTAAAGACAAACATTTTTCACAAACCTACCTGTGGTACAAGATTAGGTCTAAAGTTTTGCTTCAGAAGTGTTTGCTTGTCTGTTTTTGTTATTTTTGTTTTGTTATGTTTTGGGGGGTATTTCAGTTTTTATAAATATGGTGTTATTTTTTTTAATTAAGCATGGTTTTCTTATTCATATTGTTATCCATTTATATTAACTCTTTGGAAATTTTAAAATTATTCTCCTAGTTTTTCTTTTTTATTTCTTTCTTTCCTTTTGTGTGTGTTAGTGTGTATGTGTTGAGGGGGTGCTGGGGACAAAACCAAGGGACATATTGCATACTTCATAAGTGCTTTAACACTGTGTTTTATCCTCAGCCCTTTTATTTTATTTTTATTTGGGGCTTAGTATTTTTCAAATTTACCTTGCTTTTTGTATATAAATATCACTAATTTGACATTTGTTTCAAATATTCGTTCTACTTTTTTAACATTAGAGTTTTACTACTAAATGTTAATGTTTAAAATTATTAAGCATATAAATCCACACTTACAGTTTTGATAATTTAATTTACTTCAAAATACTTCAGAAAAAGCAAAAGGGTGTGCTTAAGTACGAAATGTTAACTGTGATCTACAAAACCTAGTGTTGTTCTGTCACATGGGCAGGGTGCTGTCTGGAGTCACATCATAGAAATCACTAAGAAATGCACTTCAGAGTCTAGCTAAATGCACACAAACCAGTTGCTTCCCCAAATCCTGGATCCTCAGGGAACCAACCTTCCAGAATTTGTGCAGTCTCTACCCATCAAGAATGGTGAGGCAATTCTGAACGTAAATTTTAAGAGCCTGTTGTCTTGCAGTGGGGAGATCTGGGTAACCCAAGTCACCAGGAAGGTTGTCCAGTTACACCACTGGAGAAACCATATGAGGTGCCTGAACACTGGGAGAGAGGCACAATTGACGTAACATTCCAGTTGAGCCAGTCATAACTGTCACTTTGTCAATGCAACTTCATGGAAACCCAAGTGAAACCAAGCAAAGAATCATATGAAGAGTTGACCTCATTGTAAGGTTGGAATGTCCCCTCCAAAACTTATACCAAAATTTAATCTCCATGGTTATAACATGAGGTAGGGTCTTTAACAGGTGATATGTCACAAAAGCTCTGCCCTCATGAATGAATGGATGAGTTCTTGATAAAAGGGATGAGGTCTTCTCCATTCTCTTCCTCTAGTGTGTGTGCTTCCTTGCTCTTCTACTATGCAATGATGCAGCAAGAGAAATCTCGCAAAATATGGCCCCTCAGTTTTGGACTTTCTGGCCTCTAGGACCATAAGTCAAATAAACTTCTATTATTAATAATTTACCCAGTCTCTGTTCTGTTACAGTAGTATAAAAGTGCTAAAATGCTTTGCAGTTAAGAAACAAGTTAAAATAAAAATCTCATTTGAAGAAAACAAGTTGTTTGTGGAAATGGAATGCATTGATAGCAAATAAGAATAGAAGAAAATATCCTCAACCTTAAATTTTATTTACAGGAAAAACAACAAACAAAATTCACACACACACACACACACACACACCCCACATCAAAAAACTTTATGGTTAACACACTTAATGGTAAATGACTCAACACATTCTACTGAAGAACAGGAACAATCCAATGATGTATATTTTTGTCATTTTCATTCAGGATTGCCTCTGGTCAATAGAATAAATAATGTAAGAAAAAAACTAATAAAAGCAGTTTGTATTTGTTTATAAATAGAAAAATCATGTGTGTAGAAAGTCTTAAATAATCTTCAAATATATTCTACAATATAAATATAAATTTAGCCCTAGTACAGGGTATAAGGTAAATATAAAATTTTTATTTATTTCAATATAAAAATAAAACTGAAAAATATGTTCATTACAATCATACTACACTAGATTGAATACTGTTCCCCAAATCCATGTCTACTTAGAAGTTATAAATACAATCTCACTTGGAAATAGGGTCTTTAAAGATAAAAATCAAGATTTGAACATATTCGATTAGGTTATTCCCTTAATGCAATGACTGGTCTCCTTTATAAAACAAGAGGAATCTGGTCACAACCTAGATACATTTGACATAGGATGGGAAGAATAGCATATTAAGACAGAGGTTGGGATTTGAGGGGTGCATTAACAAGCCAAGGAGCACCACAGGGACTGCGATGGCTAGAAGCTTGGAGCAAGGCATGGAACAGACTCCTCTCGAGAGCCTCAGAGCCCTGCCAGCACCTTGACCCTTCAGAACTATTGATATAAAGACTCAATTCAATTCTAGTGAGAAAAGAAAACTCAGCATAATTTTTGAAGAATTCAACCAGGTGATTCTCAAATATATATGAAGGTCTGCCAATAGCCAAAGCAATTAGAAGAAAAAAAAAAAACTTTTGAGGATTTATAGGACATGAGGTCGAGATTTTTTTTTTTTTTATGAAACTGCAATAAAACAGTGCAGGAAAGCATGCAGATAAAGATGTAATAAAATATACCCAAATATTCATACTGGTGTCAGTAATTTTCCAAAAACATTTAATGGAAAGAGAAATTGTCTACAAGAAAGAGTGCTAGAATAACTGAATATGTATTTATATATATTTTTATAAAATATACATGTAGTTACATATAAAACATATAATTATATATCTAATCAACATATATAAGTATATATTATATTATGCTTATGTAATATCCATATGTATATAATGAGTGTCTATTTTTACCTCACTCAGAGTTCATACTCAAATGAACTCAAATCAGATTATAGGTTTAACATGTATACTGGAATGTAAACTTTTGAAAACAAAATGTTAAGACAAATTTGCTATGCCTTAATTTAAGCACTCTACTAATACAAGGAAAACTTCTATACCATGGAAGAAAAATTAATGGCTCAAATTTATATAAGCATTTGTATTCAGAATTAATAAGCATTTGTATTCAGAATTAATAAAGAATTCACACAATCCAATAATTAGAAAATAAATTAGGCAGTTCAGAAATCAGGCACAAACTTTGAATGGGTATCATACAAAAGAAAATATGAACTGGCAAATAAGGTAGAGATGTTCAAAATCATTACTTGTCAAGGAAACAAATAGAAATGCAGTAAGATACACAAATACTAAAGTATTTAAAAATGAAAAGTCCAGCAAAATCAAGTGATAGAATAAGAACAAAAACAATTCTCATACACTGCTGGTAGAATGCTAAACAGAACCATGACTTTGCAAAAGAACTTGTAATATAATTATGCAATTAACCTCAATTGAACATAAAAAGAAATGGATTCTCAAAGAAACAAAGAAAAATCTCAAAAGTATCATGCTGAGTAACACACAAAGAAGTACATATCATATGACTGCATTTAAACTGCAAAAGACAACACTTTGGAAGATAAATTTTTGATTTATTTACTGTGATGGTTACAGTGATGTATACATTTAGCAAAACTCATAAAACTGCACTCTAATGTGGTCATTCATTGAGGGCTATACTTCAAAAAGGTTGTTTTCCTTTAAAAATCCACAAAATGTACTACATGCAAACAGAATTGCTAAATTTTTCAAAATATTGACCATATGTGAATCAATCATAAGTCCTTTTCCTTTCTATAGGAAAGAATGTGTAGCAATGCATCATTTTATACATTCCTATTGAAAGTGTAAAATATTATAGTTATTTTGGAAAATAGGTTTCCAACTTTCTATAAAATTAAAAACACATAAACTATATGAGTTCATACTGTCATTCTAAAGTGTTTAATTAAGAGAAATAAAAATGTATCTATTAAAAGGCTTGTACAAAAATGTTTATAGCATCTGTATTTATTACATCTCCAAACTGGAAAGAGCCCAATGTCTAATAACAGCTGAATAAGCAAATTAGAGCATATTCATATGATGGAATATTTCTTAACAGAAAAAGAAAAGGGGTGCTAATGTATGTATCTGTTGCAAAATTCATCATAAATACTATGCTGACGTGGGAGGCTGAGACAGGAGGATCGCAAGTTCAAAGCCAGCCTCAGCAATGATGAGGCGCTGTCTCTAATAAAAAATACAAAACTGGGCTGGGGATGTGGCTCAGTGGTTGAGTACCCCTGAGTTTAATCCCTAGTACCAAAAAAAAATTATGCTGAACAAAAGAGCAAAATGGAAAAGCAGAAAAATCTAATTCCATGTATACATAATTCTATAACAGAAAAATCTTTAGCAATAAAAATCACATCAAATCCACACAAAAACATGCACAGGAATACTCAATTTTATTTCTAATTTCCAAAATTCAGAAGCAGTCAAAATGTACTATTAGTGGGTGAATGACTAAAGAAATTGCTCCACATCCAAACAAAGAAATATTTTTCAACATTACGGTGGAATGAGTTATCAGTCCCGAAAGTACATAGAAGAAACTTAAATGCATATTACCAGGTGGAAGAACTCAATCTAAAGATTATGTATTATAAAATTCTAAATTTTTGGCATTCTTGCATTCTATACAGCAAAACTATGAAGATATTGTCAGAGATTGTCCAGGGGGAACAGATGATGAAGTGGAGCACAGAGGATTTTTAGGGCATTAAACCTACTCTCTATACTGTAATGGTGGATTCATCTCATATATTTGTCAAGACTTATATAATGTACAACACCAACAGTGAACCCTAATGTAAACTGTGGACTTGGAATTATAATGATGTGTCTGGGTAGGTTTATCCATTAGAACAAATATAACAGTGGCTGAAGACACTGACAACTGGAGAGGCTATTTGTGTTGCGGGGACAGGAGATATTTGTAAAATTTCTTATGCTCTATTTTGCTAGTTAGCATGAAAAAATAATCTTATCAAGTTTGTCTGGTTCAGGCATTGGTCATTTCTACAAAGAACCATGAATGAACTGTTTAAGAATTTGAAAATGTTTTACAACCTGGAGTAGTGGTTACATGAGTATATTCATTTTCCAAAATTCATGCAAATTCATACTCAAAGTAGATGAATTTTAGTGTATATAAATTATATCCCAAATGAACTTGATTAGGAATAATTTTTAAAATGATATTTCATCAGGGGGTCATTAGGTAGAGAAAATCTACATGTAAATATATTAAGAACATGAAGAAAACAAGTTCTTTGTGGCAAACTCTTTGTATTAACAGACACAATTAATATGCCCCTTATGCATGTTCTTTGGACTCTTAGCTTTGCAGGGCTTCTCCTGTTTAATTCCGGGTTTGGTCATGTGACTTTCTTTATCCGATGTTTAAGCAGTCACTGTGATGCTAGCTCAAGTTTCTGGAGCATGAGGACATTTCTGCCCTGGCATTCTTGTTTGGCTGGACTTACTCCTGTAGGTCTGCATTATACAAGAAAACTTCTTTACACCCGAATACTGGATGGAGGGGAGGAAAACATAACACAGTTATCTTTTCTAAGTCATCCTGGATAATAGCCAGATAACCCCTGACATGTGAGAAGATGAAATTGATTCTTCTAGCAAATCCCAGCTTAAATGTTGATCCACAGTGAATTCAATAAATACTTGGGTCATTGAGCCAGCAAATTTTATTATAGTTTGCTATAGTCTATGGAGCTTTTTGTTTGAAAAATAATTAGTGTGGTATTCTGGTTATTCAAAATCAACTCCTACTAGAAATATTTTGACATAATTTTAAAAGAGATGGGTTTGGGTGGTTAATAATATAAGATTTTCATATACATACCAGGAAGTTAAACTTTGAATGGTATTAAACAAAATGTGATCCCAATTCTTGGTGTATTTTGCTTTAGTAGAAATTGATAGTGGGTACATTGGGGTTGATCCCTGGATGAGTCTTATATTTAAAGAATTAAGAATTTTTTCTTTTTTTTCCCATGGGATCCCATGACTTTTCAGAGGTCATTCACATCTACAATCTGTTTCTTTTTTTCTGTTTATTTTAAATAGAACTCCTATGTCTCTCTCTCCCTCTCCCCACCACTCTCGATTTCTCTCTTTTTCTCTTTCCTCTCTCTCTCTCCCCACCCTCTGTCTCTTTCTCTATCTCTGTTGGTCACCTTGAAAATTTCAATATATTCCCTCAATAATTGAATACTGGGTATATCCAGTTTTACAAACTTACATCATACTAAGTAAATTGTTTTGTGATGAATTAACTGAAATTTATTCATTTAAAAATGATACTAAATTGATGTACACCAATAATTTTCTTCTAATATTTTAAAAAAGCAAAATCAGAAATCAATCTATTATTGCTAACTCTCCTTTATTAGAAAAAAAACTTTGAAATATAACATCTAGCTAATTGAATAAAGTTTCTGACAGATGATTATTAAAAGTATTTTCATTCAAGAGGCATGTGCAAGGGGGAAACTGAGTCAATCCCAGCAACATTCCATTCCCCACAAATTTTGCTAATCTCGATTCTATTAAACAAAACTATGGAAGGCAGTGTTCTCATTTTTCAAGTTGCAAATTAGGTTAAATTTGCCTCATAAACCTAATTCCAATCTTTTTAGAACTGAAAGGGAAAAGCCAAAATTATTGCTTTCTGATCACAAGATTAAATATATGATTGTTATCATTAATACATATAATGGTTATTGAGAAATTTAAATTTTCTATCATAAACTATACCTTCAATTACTCAAGTATTTTCTATTGCTTTGTAATTTAAATAGTCTTTTTTTAAAATTTCCATTTAAAAAAATCTTACCACTTCTAGAAATGTTTTAGTTCATGTTTGTGAATTACAATTGCCTATATCACTACAAATGAGTGACATAGTACAGTTTTGCCCATTCTCCATCCAAAAATATAACATGATGGGAAAAGATTCTTCCTTCTAACCAGAATTGAGAATAATATATAACAAATTATCTTGAGCTTGAGAAATTTATGTTTACAACTTATAAATTCTACCTTTAATCTGTACCTCTTCACACTTTTTGATTCACCCATTCCTTTTGTCAATATTAGTATAGTGCTCCTCCGAGCGTGATGAGTTTAAATTAAACATCAACTATACACATACCATACTTAACATAGGGGTCAGCAAAGTTTTTCTTTAATGATAAGTTTCTAGACTCAATAAAACACATAATGGTCTCCGTTACAAAAATCACATATTCATAGTTTTTGTTACTATACCTTTAAAAATACAGAGATAGCAGAATGCATTTTGACACATCAAAACTTCTCATTCTTTTCTTGGTACGTGACATAGAATCACACTGGCAGTGTGGTCATGTATGCATATAGTGTAATAGTGTCCAATTCATTCTACTGTCCTTCCTATTCCCATACCCCCTCACTTCACTTTATTTCTCTCTGCCTAGTCCAGGGTGACTCTATTGTTCCTTAACACACACAACCTATTGTGAATTAGCATCAGCATATCAGAGAAAGCATTTTTGGGATTGGCTTATTTCACTAGCATAATGTTCTCCAGCTCCATTCATTTACCAAAAAAAAATGCCATAATTTTATTCTTCTTTAAGGATGACTAATACTCCATTGTGTATATATACACCATATTTTCTTTAAACATTCATCTATTGAAGGGCACCAAGTTTGGTTCCATATTTTAGCTATTGTGAGTTGAGCTGCTATAAACATTGATGTGACTGTGTCACTGTAGTATGCTGACTAAAGACCTTTGAGTATAAACCAAGGATTTGACCCAGATAGATGGGTCAAATGGTGATTCTATTCCAAATGTTCTAAGGAATCTCCATACTAATTTCCATGGTGGTTGCATCAATTTGCAGTCCCACCAGCAGTGTAAGCGTGTACCTTTTTCCCCACATCCTTGCCAACATTTATTGTTTCCTGTATTCTTGATAATTGCCATTCTGACTGGAGTGAGATGAAATATTAGAGTAGTTTTGATTTGCTTTTCTCTAATTGCTACAAATGTTGAACATTTTTTTATATATTTGTTGATCAATTGTATTTCTTCTTCTGTGAAGTGTCTCTTCAGTTCCTTAGCCCATTTATTAATTGAGTTATTTTGTTTTCAGTGGTAAGACTTTTGAGTCCTTGAGATCAATGCTTTATTTGAGGGGCCTCTAGTAAAGATTTTATCCCATTCTGTAGACTCTCATTTCACCGTATTGATTGTTTTCTTTGCCGAGAAGACTTTTTTTTTTTTTATTTGAATCTATCTCATTCATTTTTTATTTTACTTCTTGTGCTTTAGGAGTCTTGTTAAGGAAGTTGGATCCTAAACCAAACATGGTGAAGCTTTGGGCCTACTTTTTCTTGTATTAGGTGCTGGGCTCCTGTTTATTGCCTAAGTCTTTCATTCACTTTGTGTTGAGTTTTACTCACGGTGAGAGATAGGGTTTCCAGTTTTCCCAGCACCATTTGTTGAAGAGGCTTTCTTTCCTCCAATGAATGTTTATGAGATAAGCATATTTATGTAGGCTTATATCTGTGTCTTCTGTTCTGTACCATTGGTTTATGTTTCTGGTGCCAATATTTGCCATTTTTGTTACTATGGCTCTGTAGTATAGTTTAAAATCTGGTATCATGCTTCGTATTTCACTCTTCTTGCTAAAGATTACTTTTGTTATTCTGGGTCTCTTATTTTTCCAAATGAATTTCATGATTACTTCTTCTAGTTCTATAAAGAATGTCATTATGATTTTTAATAGGCATTGCATTAAATATGTGTAATTATTTTGGTTGTCCATTTTGACAATATTAATTCTGCCTATCCATGAGCAAGGGCATCCTTTCCATCTTCTAAGGTTTTCTTTAACTTATTTCTTTTATGTTCTGTAGTTTTCATTATAGAGATCTTTACTTCTTTTGTTAGAGTGATTATCAAGTATTTTATTTTTTTTAAGGTTATTATGATTGGGGTAGTTTTCCTAATTTCTATTTAGTAAATTTATCACTGGTGTATAGGAACATGTTTGATTTATGGGTGTTGATTTTCTATCCCGCTACTTTGCTGAATTCATTTATTATTAGTTACAGAATATTTCTGGTGGAATTTTTGAGTCTTCTAAATATAGAATCATGTGATTGGCAAACAGTGATAGTGTGAGTTCTTCCTTCCCTATTTATATTCCTTTAATTTCTTTCTTCTGTCTAATTGCTCTGGCTAGAATTTCAAGAATTCTAGCCAGAATTCTTTAAATTCTTCTTCCAGTTTTTAGAGGGTATGCTTTCAATTTTTCTCCATTTAGAATGATTTTGGCCTTGGGCTTAGCATAGATAGCTTTTACAATGTTGAGATATGTTCCTATTATCCCTAGTTTTCTAGAGTTTTGAACATGAAGTGGAGCTCTATTTTGTCTAATGCTTTTTCTACATCTATTGAGATGATCATATAATTCTTGACTTTAAGTCTATTGATGTGATGAATTATGCTAACTGATTTCTGTTCTTGAACCAACCTTGCATCCCTGTGATAAACTCCACTTGATTATGGCACACTATCTTTTTAATATGATTTGCATGCACTTTGCCAGAATTTTATTGAGAATTCTTGCATCTTTGTTAATTAGGGATATTGGTCTGAAATTTTCTTTCGTTGATGTGTCTTTGCCTGCTTTTGGTAACAGTGTGATACTAACATCATAGAATGAGTTTGGAAGGGTTCCCTCCTTTTCTATTTCATGGAATAATTTAAGGTGTATTGGTGTTAATTCTTCATTGAAAGCCTTGTAGAATTTTTGCACAGGGTTTGTCTCATTTCAGGTTGTTCCTGGACTATTACATTTTTTTTGCAACATCACTTTCTGTGACTAACACTTGATTAAAATAATCTCTAGGTTTTAATTGTAATATTGGAGAATTGTAACAATAGTCACATAGCAAAAGATCTATTTTCATATCAGGGGTAGGCATTGTTTGAGGTACCAGTGTCTTATCCTAATAATAGTAGAGATCAATGACAAAGAACCTATGGGACAAGTAATATCTCCCTGCTCTCTGTTATGGCCCTTTGTGTCACTATGAAGGGGCAAAGTCAAAGGAAGAAGTTTAATAGAAAAATGACATAGAATGGCACTGGTGTGTTTTGTTTTATAATGCAAAAAGGGGCATGTGTCTTTCTAGATTAGCATTTAGAAATGCAAACTGAACTTAAAAATTATCTTTATGTGTATGCCAAAGCAAAACACCATTTGTTTACATCTGGCAAGAAATTCATGATCAGTACCAAAAATCTTTTTTCCAAGCACTGACATTGTCAACTCTGGAAGCCTCATTATTTTTTAAAATTTGAAAGCATATTTTTTGGATTATATATTTACAACAATTAGAAGAGTGTATAGAGAGAGGTTCCTTTCCTCCAAATACTAGGAGTGGAACCACCATATGATCCAGCTGTAGCACTCATTCATATTATCCTAAAGGATTAAAGTCAGCATATGATAGCAACACAAATATATTCATGTTTATAGAAGCACAATTCAAATAGCCCTAGTATGGCACCAGCCTTGGTGTCTATCAATGGATGAGTGGATAAAAAATAATGTGGTATATATACACAATGGAGTTGATTTCACCATAAAGAAAAAATGAGATTATGTCATTTGCAGGAAAATGGATGGAACTTGAAAACATTATATTAATCGAAATAAGCCAAACTTAAAAGGTCAAGGGTCTTAAATTATATATAAAATATAATCCCCCAAAAAAATGCCTTCAAATTTTAAAAAATAGTGAGGCTTCCAGAGTTGACAATTCCCAATACATAGTTCAATGATAGGTTATATGAGGCATTGATTTTAATAATATCAATATGTGATTTTTCTATCAGAAGTTCAATAAATATCACTGAAGTACATTTTGTTTCTGATTGTTAGAGGTTGTGTGAAAATTTGCCTTATTCAAATTTTAAGTCTCCATATAGTTTTTCTCCTCTTAAGATTTTAAGCATATACAAAATAACATATGTATCCTAAAATGCCTTGGGAATTCTAAACAGGCCAAATGAACCTCAAATATTGAAGTGTGTTTCATGTACATACAAGTTCTCAAGATCTGTTAAAACATGTAAAACTATTTTCCCTTATGATAAGCATAATATGCTTCTGTGTTTTATAGCATTTATTTCCTCTTATTTGTTACTTCTTAAAAACTACGCCTTTAACCATCCTTTATATCTTGTCCTGTTGTGAAAACAGTGAAAAAAGATATGCTGGTTCAATGAACAGCCTAATTTTATAGACTATGTCAAGACAGTAGAGACTGAGAGATACCTGCCACCCATCATTCTTTCTAGAGTAATAGAATATAATGGAAGAACCCTGAAGCCTGTCACAACTAGCTCCGAGATTGTGACAAAGTTAGTTGTCCTATCTTGCCTTGATTTCTTTGATTATAAAATGAAACATTTTAATCTCTCCAATGTTCCCTCTTATTATAAGGTAAAATTTTATCATGCAAATTTCCATCTAATGCATATTATTTGGCTACAGGTACAGCTCAGTGGTTAAAAAAAAAAAAACATATAGCATACAGGAAGCCCTGAGTTCAATCCAAACATCATCAGCAAAATGAATTGATACACATTATTAAAACATTGAATGCAGAAACAAAAGAATAGTTTGGATGGTTTTCTAATTATTATGGGCTAAAACAGAACATTAAAGAAGCATCCAGTGTCTTGAGAGTCCCTCTCACAATAGTCACTATTGCCGATGACTTTGCTATTTAGATGACACTGTTCACCTTTGCCAGTTCATTGGTGCTGGAATTCTATTTGTACTCCCAAACGTAGCACATCCAATAACAGGGGGAAAAAAATGTTATTCAGTTGTTGAAATGCCCAATCCCCACACAATGTTTTGCCAAAGCTGCATTTAAAAAAGTGATTGACCACCCACCCCATTGATTTTCTTTTCCTTTCTTTCCTTTTTTTTTTTTTTTTTTTTCAATTGGATCACCAGCAACATGCAGGCGGTGGAAATTTTTGCAAACTCTTGGCTTTCTGTACCAATATAATAGCAGATGAATATTTCCTCACTACAGATGAAACAAATGTTTCTCTTTGGATAGGTTTTCCCATTAAACAAACTTGAGCCATTAAAATCTATGTTTAGATTTGGACTGCTGGGACAATCACCAAGTTAAATAGCTGTTTGCTGAAATATCTATTTTATCTTGTTGATTCAGAAACATGTTAATTGTTCTGTGAATTTAATGACAATCATCAAGTATTATTTTAAAATAATTACTTTGTCAAAAGGTGGTACTTCTAATGTTTGGTTTACTTTGGCTCACAAAGTAGACTTCAATCTTACAAAAATTATTTACGCTATCTTTTCTTTCATGTCATTTCTTTTCCCTGGATATAAACAAATTTTTTCAACTTTTGGTGACAATCACAATCATATTCTGCTCAAATCAATTCAAAGAGAAGTCCAAGATCAGTAAAATGCCTAACTAGTGCTTAATGAGAAATAAAAAGGAAAAAAAAAACAGATTTTTCAAAAGTTCATACTTATATTTCTTTGAGGCTACTTGCCCTTTCTTGACCTCAGTTTATACAGTTTCCTGTGTATAAAATTATGAGCTTGCATGAGATGATTTCCAAAATCTCTTCAGCCCTAAATTTCTAAGGACTCTATGACCCCATTTTTCAAGACTCACTAAGCTAAGTTAATTTACTGCAGAGACACTATAGTCCAAAATCCACGCCAATACATAGCAGCACTGGGACAAAGCTACTAGGACTCGAAATGCGTTTGGTGGTGAAGAGATTTGATCTAAATGAAAGGATAGGCTAGTTCTCATTAAGTAGAACTGGATATCTTTAGTCATTCTTTTGTAACCTATCACACACAAGGTTGGAATTCCCACCTAAATCCAGAGCATTATCCCTGTTCTTTGCATTCCCACTTTCTTCTTCTTTGTCCATCTGCAGATTCAAAGGTATTGATTGAGTTGAGATAAGCTCTAGTTTAGAAGAAGTGATATTTGTTCTGTGCCAAACCTCAGATCCTCCCTCCTCAGATGCCCCAGATCCTAAGCAACCAATATCCTAAGCAACCATTAGGATGGCATTAAAGTATACACATTTTAGAGGTCAATGTGGTTACAAAATAAGAATAAAATGACCGGTGACTAATCCTGCTCCTTGGCTTTCAATGTTATCCATCCTGGCTTTTCTTTTATTAACCAGCCTCATCAGGGAACTATATTTCCAGCGTCAGAAAAATAATATAAGTGAATCAAGACAACCTTTGATCTTCAAAAAAAAGGATCAAATTTGCCAATATCTCTTGTCCTGTGAACCAATCATTGACAATAAGAATAAAGAGTAAGCCTATCCTAGGACTTTAGGGCCTATTTTAGGTTTCTTAATAAAGAGAGCCATAATGATGGATACCACCTTGTTTTTCCCTTTTCCACATTTTGATTAATAAAATTGGATCAACATTATGTTTTTTATAAATAAAGACCAAGAGGGGCTGGGATTGTGGCTCAGTGGCAGAGCACTTGTCTCTCATGTATGAGGTACTGGGTTCCATCCTCAACATAAAAATAAATAAATAAAATAAAGGCATTGTGTCCATATACAACTAAAAAAATATTTAAAAAAAAAAGAAAGAAAGACAAAGAACAAGACAGTAATACCCACAGAACTGATGTCATTGACTGGCTGAACCAAAAATCCTTAGCAACTATTAAAATATAGATTTCTTGTCATAGATAAAACCAAGGTGTTTGTTTTGGTGAATACAGTGCTGTGCTGGCTGAATCTCTATCCAGGATGGAGATATTTACTCTCCCAAGTCCTAAGAAGATCTTGCGCTACATCTCTGAGCTGTCAATTCCTCTTCCAGAATTGCACCAGTTGAAGACAGCCTCCTCAAAAATATGCCCCCTTTCCTGAGGAAAGTTGCATCCAATGACTAATTGATAACCTGGGTGTCACTTCTCAAAATGGCTAACTCTCAAGGGCTATCTCATCTGAAGTGCTACCACACATCCTTGGTAGTGTCTTTGTGTGTGTGTGTGTGTGTGTGTGTATGTGTGTGTGTATATATATATATTCATCTACCCTTCACTATCTCTAAGGTGATGCTCCTGAAAAAACTCCTAATGAAATAGTTCGTCTCAAACAGGCTCTGTCAGAAACCAATTTACAATATTGTTTAGAGGACACTTAGGTTTTCTGATACAGTGGTTTCCTTATCTATGGGGGATATATCTCAATGGATGTACTAAACTCTATAATTCAATGCTTTTTCCTTTTTGATGAAGCAAGTATACACTGTGGCTAGAGCTTTCAATGTTTAAAGTGTGACAGTAAAAATAGTACAAATTTCTTTGTCCTTCATAATCTCATTGTGACTGTAATTCTTAGGGACATCAGATTACCATTTTTCCCCTTTTATGGTTAAATCAAAAACTCCTTCTCTTTACTGGAAAGAAATATTGTGACTTCTCTTTAGCACATGTGAATTGCCAGCCTGATTATTACCCCTGTGCTTTGGAGTAAAATAGAGTTACCTGAATGCAAGCACTGCCTTGCCACCATAGTTAGTCTGAGAGTGAGATAGGTACCAAGCAACTAACAAAGGGGTAGAATATAGAGTGTGGATACACTGGGCAATAAGATGATCCACATCCCAGGTGTGAGGAAGAAGGATGGCACAAAATTTCATCACACTATCAGATCAGCAGGCAGTTCAAAACTTGTAGATTGTTTAGTTCTGGAATTTTCCATTCAGTATTTTTGAAACACAGTTGAATTTGAGTAACTGATATTACAGAATGCAAAACTGTAGATAAAGTGGACTATTGTTATTGTGGCCAGAATTATTCCTAATTTATACATAAGTCTAAGAGCCAAGTGGGTGACATGCTGCTGAAACAGCAACCAGTAAAACTAACTCCAAAAGAAGGGAGTTTGCCATGTGGTGGAAAACCCACAGCATATTTTGGATGTTGGATTCATGTCCAGGCCTGGTCACTTTCCAGCCAGGTAAATTTAAGCAAAATATTTAATCCTCTGTAAATCTCTTTCTTTAATTTTAAGTAGACAAATAATGACCTTCTTATTGTTTTAATTAATTTTGGTGAATAATAAAAAGACAATACTTGAGCTGGGCATAGTGGTGCATGCCTGTAATCCCAGTGGCTCAGGAGGCAAACACAGGAGGATTGTAAATTCAAATCCAGCCTCAGCAAAAAGTGAGTCTCTAAGCAACTTGGTGAGACTCTGTCTCAAATAAGATACAAAATAGGGCTGGGGATGTGGCTCAGTGGTTGAGTATCCCTGAATTCAATCCCCAGTACCAAAAAGAATAATAATAATAATAATAATAATAATAATAATAATAATAAATCCAGTATATATATTGATTCCTTGGCTATTTTTTGGGGGGGGAGTCAACAAAGTAACACATAAATAACATTTAACATGTTTAGTCCCTACTCTATCTAAATAGTAAGTATTATTCATATATTTAAAATTGTTTTATGAATTCATACTTGTCCAAAATTTTATTTCCAGAGTTGAAGAGCCTGCCTTGGATAAATAAACGACCACTTTCCATGCATGATCTTTCCTCTTTCAATTTTCTTGTAAAATACATATATGGGGGGCAAGGTCCCAGTGTGATATATGGAAGAGGCAGCAGAGGAGAGATGTGAGGATACAGGAATGGCAGGGGTGTAGACAGGCAGCGTGGTCTCTGAGCACCCTCAGAGGAGGTCGTGGGAGCATGGTTCAGTTGTGACATATCAAAGTGGCCTTGGCCAGGAGCCAGGGTGGCTTCAGTTATTGGGGCATACGTGCTACTTCAGCTTAAGAGTATCAGGCACTGAGATCCTTGTGGAGAAAACTCTGTCCCAGTTTTGACAGGCACTTGTTCCTTCATGTATGATGGTGCATTTGACAGATACACATTGCTCAAAAGATGATGCTGGCTTTTGCATTTATAGCTCTGGAGTACAAGCTAGTATATACTCAGTAACTACTCACAGACTTTGAAGCATCTCACCCATTTGATTCTGATCGCCATCCAGCTGTGCCTTTAATAGTAAAGAACTAGTTCTTTCTTAGCCAGAAGAACTATTCAATGGCAGAATTGAAAGTTACCTTTCACCTTTTGCATGAAAAAAAAGAACAAAAACAGTTGAGGTCACAGGCAGAGCACTCACCTTGCATGTGCATGGCTGTTGGTTTGATCTCCAACATCACAAAACCAAGACAAAACAAGCAGCAACAGTAAAGTAAGTGAAGGGTTCTGGAGGGTCATCTCTTAGAGCACAGGGAAAGAAACAATAGTTATTACCATAGACCTAGTGCTGATGAGGAGTAAAAATATGGTAAGGCAGTTGACAAGTGCCCCAGTTGCTATGCAATTGGCTCTTGAAACAAAGAAAAAATCTTACTCCTTTCTAAGAATTTCTGGTCTATTGGGAAAGGTGATGGTTAAGGTCCCATGTGGTAGGAGATGCACTGGGAGACTCTCTGGCTCACCACCGCTGGAATCTAGGCAGTCGAGGGCATGCTGCCAAGGCAAGTTTATTGAGGTTTTATTCCAGTTAGGAGCCACAAGTCTTCAGGGAGCAGCAATTACTGGGTGGATTGCTAGAAGAGCTGGACTCTGGCTCTCTATCTCTAGAACAGTGTTTGCACACTGGCAACTTGTGAGCTCAACCTGGCCTAAGATATGTTTTATTTGGCTCCTATGCGGTTTTAGAAAAATGTTACCAACATTTAGAACTGGGAAATTTTACATAAAAGTCCAGATTTCTGGCTTCTGCTAAAAAAAAAAAAAAAGTGATCTGGCAATATGGGGTTCACATTCCCATGTGATATCAATTGGCTAAGTTCATGTAGCTGTTCTCCAACAAGAAGAGAATGTGTTCTTTTCACCATAGTCCCCACCACTCCCAAATACCCACCAATCCTGAACCTAAGAATCACTTGCCATTTATCACATTTGCCAGTGATACATTTTTTCACAGTGTAGAGAAATATGTTTCTGTATAAGATTTTTAAAAAGCAGAATAAAACACATAGAAGGAGATGTTCTCGAAAAAAAAATAGAAAAATATTTCCTAGTCCAGGTGAAGAATAATTCATATTTAATCCTATGTAATTTACATTCTCTGCTTGGCCCTAAATCAGGGGAAAATCTTCATTCCTCTTTGGTCTTTCAAAATAAAATATAATTTGGTGAAAATACAACCCTCATCCAATCACACAATATTGATCTTGGGATTGGATTTGACATAGTAAGTGTTCAACCATTTAGATGGGTGGATGGATGGGTGGAAGAATGAATAGATTTAAGCAGAAAAAGACTTGGGACCAACCCATTTCTCACATTACATAAATCATGCGGATTCTGAGGGAGGCTCTCTGACTTCAAAGTTGTGAAAGAAATGTGCATATTTTAAATCCCTGCTGGAATATTGAACCTTTTCCACCAGCTAACACTATGCAAAACATGATAGATCTTAATTTACAAAAGAAATCCACTGGACTATTTTATAATATCACATGGGAGAGAGTTTTAAGGACATATCTTAGGGCTTTATGCTTGATATTTTTCATGCTCATTGAAAAAAAAATCAGAAGCTTATAAAGACATTGATGATTTGCTTAAGAACTTTATAACCAGCATTTTGGGGGAAATGCCTCCAATCTAGGTTCAGTATCTATGCACAGGGTGCCATCCACATAAAAGGTCTTGTTTGAAATTTCAGCCCACACCATGGACTGAGATAAAGACAATATTACATGAAGGAAAAACAAGATTCAAGTAGAGAATAGCTCAATAGGAGTGAACAGTGTTATACAACCACAAAGACATCTCAAATAAACAAAGGAAATGATAGAAATATACAATGCTACCATCCCACACTATGTGCTTCTCAGATGTTTTCTAGTTTTATTTTCATTTTTTGGTATCACAAAGGTTTGTGTTGATGCATGTGTTGTCTGTGATGGTATGTTTGTATGGGGAGTGTGCTGCATGTAGTGGGATAAGTGTGTGTATCACATACTGTGTGGATGTCTGTGTGTGTTTAGTGTGTGTGTATGTGTGTGTGTGTGTGTGTGTGTGTGTGAAACTGTGCGAGTATTGTGTGTGTGGTGGTTTCTTTATGTGTATACTGTGTGGTGGTGTGTCTGTGTGTAGGGAAGTGTGTGAACCTGTGTGTGTGCAGTGTTGTTTATTTGTGTGCATGAATGTTTTTGAGAAAGTTGCAGCAGAAGCGGCAAAGCAGGAATACTGAGTCAATCATTCATCATGTAAAGAAGACGGCAAAACACAGTGGAACTTATTAAAATGGAAAAATGATATGAAAGGTGAGCATATATTCAATTTAAGGGAATGAATGGGTTTAGAGAAATTACATTTATTACCTCTGTAGCTTTCAGAGGTGGAAGTGGTATTAAGGATAAATGTTCAACATGAGAAATATTTTTCTCACAAAGGAATCACCTAAAAATTTTTTAAAAAGGACTGTCATGGAAATTCCTTGTCATTGTTACACTTTCCATGTTCAATTGAAGCTCGGAGAAATATCAGATTACACAATGTTTTAAAGCCCCAACATTTTTGCCCACAGGTTGTTATATGCAAAAACAAAAGGAAGGAAGGAAGGAAGGAAGGAAGGAAGGAAGGAAGGAAGGAAGGGAGGGAGGGAGGGAGGGAGGGAGGGAGGGAGGGAGGAAGGAAGGAAGGAAGGAAGGAAGGAAGGAAGGAAGGAAGGAAGGAAGGAAATTAGATTTGATTCCATCCTTTAAGTACAAACACTTGAGGGTTACCATAACTTTACTGCAAATCTCTGTGGTTTGATGGTCTATGGTCATTTGGGGGCTGCTCAGTATCCAACAAACCTCTTATTTCTATGATATCATCTCTCTTCACCTCCAGACACACTTGGCCAATCAGATGTTCCTGTGCAGAATGTTGAATCTGGAATAGGAACCAGAAGGACCAGGAAAAGTTAACAAATTATTCATAGCACAACACAGCAGCTTTGACAATATTGAGTTTTGTGGTACCAATCAAAATTAAAAAGTGTCCTAACTAGATTCCCTTCATCCTTGACCATATTATAATCTGGTTCCCAGCTTCACAAAAATGTTTTGTTTCTCCATGCGATTCTTTTTGCAAAGAGTAAACCAGAAATTTCTATTGATTGAAGTCAATAAGTTGATTCTGCAAAGTGAGGAGATCCTCTTACAAAAGATATTACAAATGTATTAATTTCAAGTAAAACTGCAAGGGGTGTGCTTTTATGTTTTATGGCTAACACATTCCCTTTCAAGAGAAGTTTATATGGCAATCTTTATTATAAAGTGAGTATCTGGGGAACAGGAAATCTATGAGATGATAATTTTATATCAGACACACATGGTTACAATTGGTCACAGGATCAAACATTGGAATGCTGATACATCTTTATTCTCATTAACAGGTCTCTCATGCTATAAAAACAAAAAAAAATGGAGAAGAAATTTTGTCTTTCTTTAAACCTCTAAAAGTATTTTGGATGAGTTAAGTCACTTCTCTGATTCTTTGTTTTCCATATTTCAAGATGATACTACACCTTGATGATATATTCTGATACATTTCACGTCAGGCTTTGTTGTTTCCAAAGTGATAATAAAAACCTTGCAACAAGGTTCCCAAATCATCCACTTAATCATTGTTTTTCCATAGTACACTCTTCAATAAAGATCCTATCCCGAGGTTAACTTCAATAACTATTAGGCTGAACCTATAGTTGATTATCAGCTTTTATTAAAGTTTTAAAAACTAATCTGAGATATTGTAACAATAGATCATTAAAATGTATCAGATATTTAGAAAATTGAATTATTGAAATTAAAATTACTGTCCCTTCAGTGTAGTGATTTATCTCAGCTATTCATGTCCTGACCTCCTTGTTTTTAATTAGAATGATTGCTCTCTTTGATAAATATAATACTGTCATACTTCCATAGATTACTTTCTTGTGTCATTCTCATTTCTTAAGAAATTTAATGTAACTAGGCACAATGGCACACACCTATAAACCCAGCAACTCAGGAGGCTGAGCCAACAAGGTCATAATTTTGCCAGCCTTAGCAACGAGTGAGGCCCTAAACAACTTAGACCCTGTCACAAAATGGAAAATAAAGAGGGTATATGGCTCAGTGATAAATTGCCTTTGGCTTCAATTCCCCATAACACTTCCCCCCAAAAAAGCAAGAAAGAAAGAAAGAGAGAGAGAAAGGAAGAAAGAAAGCAAAGAAAAAGAATGAAACTAATGTAATGGTACAAAAGTTATGTGTCAGTTATTAATTATTCTCAGATCTGCATAAAAGGAAAGGAAAGTAGGGAAAAGATATTTTAGAATCATATGTCTTGTATTTACATTTCAGTTTTGGTACTAAAGTGGACTTTGACCTTGTACAGCTCAGAAAATTAACTAACATTAAATGATGACCCAATTATACTTTTTTGTGTGATAACACACTGTATACTTTTGTGTATGAACTTGTATATGTTAAGTATATTTATAAACACAGATGTTTTGTATATAATAATGGTGCCTATTAAAAATTTAGGAAGTAATGATAAGTTACTATGCAAAACATGCATAAGTACACTCATGAAAATAAAACATTTGGCTTTCTAAAAAATTTGCTTAATAAACTTTGCAAACTTCCCTTCATTAAATCTCCAGTTATTATTTGTCATGCTTTGCAAGTTCATTCACAAATGGAACCAGAGTTGCTACCAGATAAAAACAATATAATAAATGTGAGAAATGACAAAAGTTCCTGTCCTTGGATATCTAATCGTACTCTTAAGATAACTTGACATGTTTTATGAAAATAAATAAAGATGCAGCAGAATATAGGGCAAACAGCACTGACTAGTGTAGTCAGTGAACATCTGAAGAATTCTGAGAAGAGAAAAGCACTGTGATTCTGCTTCTTAGTGAAATAGGGCCTTGAGCTTAAACTTGAAGTAATAGAGTCTCTGTTTCTTAGGGGATATTTCTAGGAAAGGTGTCATAATATGTAGGATAATAAATTTACAGTTTAAGCCACTGCGTGTATATTGATAATTTATCAGTACAAAAAAAAAAGCTAACAGATTTTGATACATAAGAGTAAGGAATTGTTGTTTATTTGTTTTGTTTTGTTTTGTTTTACCTAAGAGCAAAGTAGCTTTAGAACTTGGCAGTGAGCAAGGCTGAAAGAACTTTTAGGAACAGGTTAGAATAAACTCAGATTGCCCTGAAAACATCATTGTAGAAATGTGGGTGTTAATGACTCTGCTGATGACAACTCAGAAGGAGGTGCAGAGCCAGGTGGAGAAAATAGAGGCATCCTTGGAAAAGGTCTTCGTCCTGGCACATAGACTGTTAGTAAAAATATGCACATAAACCTGTTTTTGGTGGACCCATGGAGAAGAGAGTTTCCTAAAGAATGGCAGAAACTTCACAAACTTGTGTCCTAAAATTATGTGAAAAGTGAAACTCATAAACAATATTGAATTAAATATGAGGCCAAGATTTTCATGCAAAGGTTTGAAGAAGTAACCTTGTTTCTTTTTGCTACTTATAATAAATATAAAAATAGCAACAAATTAAGAAAAGAACATTTAAAAAGTAAGGATTTAAGTTATAACCTTTGCAGGCACTTTCAGTCTATCTAGTTTGCAGGAAATGCTAAAATTGAGAGATTTTCTGGCAGGGAAATACAATCTAAAGAAAACGTCTAAGATGTGGTTATAACACCTCTTGCTAAAACCTCAGGAATATTAAAAACCTAGAGTATTGGGCTGAGGATGTGGCTCAAGCGGTAGCGTGCTCACCTGGCATGTCTGCGGCCTGGGTTCGATCCTCAGCACCACTTACAAACGAAGATTTTGTGTCTGCCGAAAACTAAAAAAAATAAATTAATTAATTTAAAAAAAAAAAAAAACCTTGAGTATTCAGAAACCAAAGTCTTTTTGAAGAGGTTAAGAGTATGCCTCTCAGAGCCCCTTAATCTACACAGTATCCAGAAGCTCAAGGGTGTTACCCCTTGGACATCTCAGTAGAGGCAAAAATAGAAAAATGATTATGTAAGAAAGAACTATAGAAGTTTCTTGTCTAACAGTGAATCCCTGTGACATCTTATGGGAGACCCACAAGGTTATTAAGAGTTATGCCAGCAAAAATACTGCCAATGTGGATGGAGAGTGTAAAGTAGGAAATGAAAGCAAAATTATTGGACCCCCAAAGCTCTACTAGCAGGAGGTGAGCTTATAAATCTACTCACCAAAAACATCTGCCACATTTCATGACAAAGTAAACATGATTGACAGGAGGAATCCACAGTCTGTAGACAAGGTCTGGAAACCACTGAGGATAATCCTCAGGTCTTGAAATCTATAGAGTTTGCCCAGCTGATTTTAGATATTTTTTGGTACTGGTTACTTCCTTCTATCAATTTTCTTCTTTTTTTTTTGTTAACTGGAATTTTTAAAAATTTATTATTTAGTTGTAGATAGACACAATACCTTTATTTTATTTTTATGCAGTGCTGAGGATTAAAACCATGCTAGGCAAGCATTCTACCACTGTGCTACAACCTCAGCCCTAAACTGGAATTTTTAAAACTATTATTTTACGCTTGTTTCAACATTGTATTTCAGGAACATATAATTAATTTCTTCACTTTCACAAATCCACTAATGGATAAGACTTATGCTTCAGAATGGATTATTGCAGAAGCCTCAGTCATACTTTAATTGGATGATTTAGATGTTGAAATTTGGGAATTCTGAACTGGTGGTGTTTTGATAAAATTTCGGACATTGTGTTGAGACTGTAGTGAGTTGAGACTTTTGAGGAACTTGACTTAGGTCCTCAGTTTTATAGGTAGCACAGACATAAATCTTTTGGGGACCAAAAATGGAGTATGCTGGGCAAAATCATAGCCCCCAATAATGTTCATGCCCTAGTTCATAGAATCTATAAATAGATTACCTTACAATGCAGAAAGAATTTTGCAGAATTAAAAAAAAATCAATTAAAAAAATAATTGTGCCGATGTGGTTAAGATTAGAGAATATTTTCCCATGTTTTTTTAATGGTGCATTGTAGTTATACATAATGGTGGGATGTGTTGTTACATACTCATTTAGGCACACAATATAACAATATAATTTGGCCAATATCATTTCTAGAGATATTTAGAGAATTTGATATAGATAGATTATTATTCAGATGAGGCTAGTCTAATCACATGAGTTATTATAAGGAGACAAACTTTCCTGTAGCTAGAGACATTCTGGCTTTATCCACCATGGGTGTTCTTTGAAGATGCAAGTAGGGAACATATGTAAAAAATGTGAATGGTCTCTAGAATCTGGAAAAGAGGAGGATTGTCTCAATCTTCAGAAAGGAAAGCAGTCTTGAGTTTTGGGGTTTAGCTCTGTGGCAAAGTGCTTGCAGAATGGTAAGGTCCTGGCTTCAATTCACAGCATAGTGAAAAAGAGAAAAAATATATTTCTAAAAAGAAGAAAAGTCAAGAAAAAAATACAATTGTGTCCATAACTTTATATTAGCCCTGTGAGATCTTTGTCAGATTCTTGACCTATAGAATGATAAGATCATATATTTGAGTTATTTTTTATTAATATTTTCAAGAGAAGTTAATACATGTGGAATATTTCCCCATGAAATGCTAGTTTCAGGCACATATGGATACACACACACACACAAACACAGACACACGCACAATATACATCAGCAGTATTCTTTGCATAGTAGTGAGGAAGAGTAAAATTACCTATACAAACTGAAAAGTATTTCAAAAATTAATGTAAAATTATCATTTAATCCTCAGTCTGTTAAAGTTTTAGTTAATATGTTATTATCTCTGTTATGTCTTATACATATAGAGAGAATTAAAAATAATAAAACTGATATTATTTAATACTGCTTTATTTAAAGTATTTTGAATCATTGAGAGTGAAAGTACTTTGTTTCTTGTAAAGCACTTAGTATAAACAACCGATGCACTCAACACTTGCTCTGGAAGTGTTGGGATTATGTTGGGGGATGATAGAGATTATGTGGCATGGAATGAAAGCCAATATTAACAGGTTAACATAGTAATGTTTCATTAATAAAATAGTTCCACAATCGCCAAATCACAGAGATGGAGAAAAGATAGGAAGTCAAAAGGATTAGGTGTTGTCAGGGGAGGAGGCAGGTGTGATTATAAAGGAATAGCAAGTCCTGTGGTGATGGAACAGCCAAGTTGTGGAGGTGGCTATAGGATGCTTCCCAAGTGCAGTGGCACAGAACAGCATACAGAAGCTCATGTGCATGCACACACACAAGCACAAGGCACCACAGGAGTGTTGCAAATCTGGGAAATTATGAATACTCCTGTGATAATTATATCAATGATCCAAACTGTGGTGTTGTACTACTGTAATTCCAGATGTTACCATATAACTTATGGTAAAGAGAGCTTCTTTTCTATGCTTTGGCAAACTGTCACATCCTTTTTGATGTTTAGATTAATGCCCAACATGTTATCTTTTGTGCTCTCTGTATCTGAAAAGGAATCCTCAGCACTCCTTTAACAGGCAGGTTTTTGCAGACATCTCTCCCTCTACAACATACTCATTATTTCCTTTGACATCACTTCCCTCATGGCAGCATTGCATAGACAAGGTCACCTTTGCTCAGTACTTCTGCCTACCTGTCTAGATTCTCTCCAGCCAATAGTGGCGAGGCCAACATTCCCAGTATGGCTATGGCTTCTCTGCTGTTTACATTTCATTGGAATTTCATTTCAAGTGTTAACACTATTTGTTTCATTTCTGCATCTTCATTTTTGTATGACTCATTGTTTTATCTTTTTTTCTATAAACTACTACCAGGTTCCATCACTAGAAGATAAGGGGGAAAGGTAGAAATGCAACCATGTGCCTCCTTGTATATGGGTAAACTGAATAACATCTGCATTGACCAATCAGTGATGGACATTGTAAGAAATGACATAATGATTGGTTATTGGTCATAATGTACAGAGTAACTTACGCAAAACACCTAACAGTTAAGTTTGTTCTTTGTGCAATTTCTCAAATTTAGTTGACTTCGGTTATTGACATTTGAACAATTGCTACTGGTTAACTGATTTTTTAACTAAAGAAAACCCTGGTAGATTGGAATCTGTGCCTATAAGAACTATGCAAAAAACTATATGAACGTAAGGAATGTAAAACTTAGTTTTATATTGTAATTGTCAATTTAAAAAAAGAGAGAAACACTGGTAAAGATGGCCATTGACCAACATTATTATGTATTTTATGCATCTAGTTACACATGACAAATGTACTTTATATTTCAATCATATTACTCACAAAATTTTTGTACTTTCCTGAACATGCCTCAACCTCCATGGCATTTCTCAAATTGCCAGATTAAAAAATGGATTTTTAAAATATTTTCTAAATTAATGTAGTTAATTACAACAGTTGACATGGACTCAGTGATCTTATCATTTCTATTTTTTAGTCATCCTTTATTTCCACCAATTATATAAATCTTGGTCATGTAGGCAGGGAAAACTCATGCTTATCTCTATTTTTTAGAGGGTAAAAAATGTGACAAAGAAGGATTTGTGGGGGTAGGTTGTGTGCACACACGTGTTTTTACAACAAAATCACAAGGTTATGAATAATATATTGATATAATTAGAGAACTGGCTTAAAGACAATTGAACTAAAGGCAGAATTTGGTTTTGGATGAAAAAATATAAACAGTAGGATTCTCCAGGGACAGGTGCTATTGCCAGTTTTGTTACCATTTTCATTAAATGTCCTTTGGTGTTATTCTGAAACAAAATACTTGGTGAGACAAGCCATTTCTTTGGCCCAGTACACAATTTGTCATGAAATCATCATAAGGGTTGGGCTGTAAACAGGAACTGATACTAATTATTAATCATTTCTTCAGTTACAACCAGAGAGAATGAGATATTTACCAGAAAATCTATTATTAAAGATATGTCTCTGTGTAGAAATTGATTTTTAATTATTCAGTCACTGATTTTTCTACTTTTAAAATTAATGTAGTGAAGTAAAGTAGTTGACATGGATTCAGTCATCTTATCAATTCTATTTTTTTGTTCATTTTTCATTCTGCACCAATTATAGCATTTGTGTTTCAAGGATATTGCTTAAATCCCAATATCACATATTTGACATTCTAGAATACTTCCATCACTATCAGCACAAGAATTTAACTCATTTATGATATCACATATTTGACATTCTAGAATACTTCCATCACTATCAGCACAAGAATTCAACTCATTTCCACTCTTTAGAAGCATTCACTTTTAGTGTTTCTTTCATTTTTAAGAGAATTGAGAAATTGGCAAAAAATTTAGCTAAATAGAGGAAAATGAATTTTACTGGAAGGATTTTACGAAGAAGGATCTGTGGGGGTGGGTCAAATAGACAATATTACTAGGAAAACAGATGATTTTTGTCCCTGTATCTCTTTGCATAGTTAATAGAAAATAAATGTCTCAGTCATTTTCTGCCTTAAATATTATAATTTACAAGACAGCTACAAATTATTGTTCACTTTGTAGGGTGCTTTTTGCATAAGAGCATCCCAATACTGTTCTGTCCAAAAGATCACCACAAAATCAGTACCACCGATCAAAAAGATTTCAAAATAATATTTGTACTTTTAAACAATTTCAAAATATTGATCAGGTGAGGGCTATTTATTTATTGGTTTGCCAGTACCATATTCAATATAATAATATATTTAGCTATGTAGAAACAGTAGATATTTAATACAGTAATTATCTTAGTCTACTCAGGATGCTATAGACTGATGAGCATAGAAACAACAAACAATAATTTATTTCTCATAATTGTAGAAGTTAGGAAGTCAAAGACCAAGGTGCCAGCATACTCTGTGTCTGGAGAGGTTGCACCAGGGGTACCTTCTCAGTATGTGTACACATAATAGAAGGGGAAGGGAGCTCTCTGGAGTTGCTTTTATAAAGACACTGTTATAGTTTACATATGAGGTGTCTCCCCAAAACTCCTGTATTAATGCAGAAATATTAAAAAGTAAAACGATTAGAGTATGAGAGCTGTAAACTAATCTATCCATCCTCATTTGAATGCAAAGACTGGTGATAACTGTGGGCAGAGAGGGTGTGGCTGGAAGAGGTAGATCACTAAGATGTACCCTAGAAGGCATTATCTTCTATGTTGTCCCTCCCCCCAATCCACCCCTCCCCCATTTCTTTCTCTCTTGGCTTCCTGCTATCATAAATCAAGCAAGACTCCTCTGCCACACTCTTCCACCATGATGTCTGCATTACCTTGGCCCCAGAGCAATGGAGTCACCTGATCATGGAATGAACTTCTAAAACTATGATCCAAAGGTTTCTTCCTTTAAATTGTTCACAAAGTTACAACTATCTTATATTTGATAAAGGGGACAAAAGCATGCAGTGGAGGAAGGATAGCATCTTCAACAAATGGTGCTGGGAAAACTGAAAATTCATATGCAACAAAATGAAACTGAATCCCCTTCTCTTCCCATGCACAAAAGTTAACTCAAAATGGATCAAGGAGCTTGATATCAAATCAGAGACTCTGCGCCTGATAGAAGAAAAAGTTGGCCCCAATCTACATATTGTGGGGTCGGGCTCCAAATTTCTTAATAGGACGCCCATAGCACAAGAGTTAATAACAAGAATCAACAAATGGGACTTACTTAAACTAAAAAGTCTTTTCTCAGCAAGAGAAACAATAAGAGAGGTAAATAGGGAGCCTACATACTGGGAACAAATTTTCACTCCTCACACTTCAGATATTAGAGCCCTAATAGCCAGAGTACACAAAGAACTCAAAAAATTAAACAATAAGATAACAAATAACCCAATCAACAAATGGGCCAAGGACCTGAACAGACACTTCTCAGAGGAGGACATACAATCAATCAACAAGTACATGAAAAAAAGCTCACCATCTCTAGCAGTCAGAGAAATGCAAATCAAAACCACCCTAAGATACCATCTCACTCCAGTAAGATTGGCAGCCATTAGGAAGTCAAACAACAAGAAGTGCTGGCGAGGATGTGGGGGAAAGGGTACACTTGTACATTGCTGGTGGGACTGCAAATTGGTGTGGCCAATTTGGAAAGCAGTATGGAGATTCCTTGGAAAGCTGGGAATGGAACCACCATTTGACCCAGCTATTCCCCTTCTTGGACTATTCCCTAAAGACCTTAAAAGAGCATACTATAGGGACATTGCTACAACAATGTTCATAGCAGCACAATTCACAATAGCTAGACTGTGGAACCAACCTAGATGCTCTTCAATAGATGAATGGATAAAAAAATGTGGCATTTATACACAATGGAGTATTACTCTGCACTAAAAAATGACAAAATCATGGAATTTGCAGGGAAATGGATGGCACTAGAGCAGATTATGCTAAGTGAAGCTAGCCAATCCCTTAAAAATAAATGTCAAATGTCTTCATTGATATAAGGAGAGCAACTAAGAACAGAATAGAGAGGAAGAGCATGAGAAGAAGATCACCACTAAACAGAGACAAGAGGGGGGAGGGAAAGAGAGAGAGAAGGGAAATTGCATGGTAAAGGAAGGAGACCCTCACTGTTATACAAAACTACATATAAGAGGAAGTGAGGGGAAAGGGGAAAAACAAACAAGAGAGAGAAATGAATCACAGTAGATGGGGTAGGGAGAGAAGAAGGGAAGGGAGGGGAGGGGAGGGAAAGGAAGGGGAGGAGAGGGGGGATAGTAGAGGATAGGAAAGGCAGCAGAATACAACAGACACTAGTATGGCAGTAGGTAAAAAAGTGGATGTGTAACCGGTGTGAATCTGCAATATGTATACGGGGTAAAAATGGGAGTTCATAATCCACTTGAATCAAATGTATGAAATATGATATGTCAAGAGCTTTGTAATGTTTTGAACAACTAATAAAAAAATAAAAATAAAAATAAGTAAATAAATTGTTCTTATCAAGTATTTTGCTCACAACCACAAGCCAGCACAGACACCAATACCATTAATGAGTGTTCCACCTTCATGATCCAATCACCTTCCAAAGGTACCACCTCCAAACCATCAGGATGGGACTAGGTCTTAACATATGGATTTGGAGGGAGGCACAGATATCCAATTTACAAGAGTAATGTTAATTATGTGTTTGGGGCAATGAGCATCCCATGTTTTGGAACATGGAAACCACAAATAAAAGTATTGAATCAATGTTTTTTAAATAATATAGTTAAATCTCTTTAAAAATGTTTTACCATCTTTTTAGATTTATGAAGATATATAGATAATTTTTATACCTTTTTCCAGAAAGAGTTTCACAGACCGCAAATACCTAATGGCAAATCCAAAAACCAACTATATATGAGAAATATACTAAATTATGTGTTAGTAATATACTTTGAATTTATATGGTAAATTGAGAATGTCACTACACTCAGATCCAGTCAAATGCTCTATTGCTAATTAGTATAAATAGGACTCTAACAAAATTGTGCTTTATGATATAGAGAATAGATTTCTTCTAAATTTTCAATATGCATTGCAACTGAGATTCTTAACTATTTTTGCCCACATTTTATCCATTCTCTACTCTTCCATAATACTATGAGTTATGCAAGACTTTGTAAATGTGATTGAAAATTTAAGCATCATTTAAGCAGTTAGGAATAAATGGAAGTCTATTCAAGCATCTATATTAAGTTTTCTTAGTCTTAATCAATTTTTTGTTTTGTAATGCAAATGAAAGAAAGAAGATGAAATTTTAAGAACCTCTTCTGAGCCAGACACACACTGACGTTTTGTATCATTCTTCACATCATAAAAGTGAATGGTTGCTATACTCTCCATCTTCCAAAGGTAAAATTGGACCTGCAGAATGTAAATTGTCCTGTCCCCAAATGTGAAAACAAAGAAGATAGTCTGTCAGGAACCTAAGGCCTCAGATCTCTATGAATTCTAGGCTTGTATTTTTTTTTTTAATATATTACCTTCAGTGGACAAATGAAATGTTTCAGAGGTAGGCTTGATTTCCTATTTTTGATTGTGTTCTCCCCAAGGAGGTGAACAATGCTGGTTTTATATTTCCTACAATGTAATTATCTGCCACATTAAAATGATAAAACTCACTCCAGAAAATTAAATTTGAGATACATGTAAACTGCTGAATCATAACATCAGACATTTTGTCTTTTACAATGACCATTCATGAATCCCAGACTATGACAATAAGGCAAATTTTGGGTTGGCAATAGTGTGTGAGGCACAGATCTTAATGATGGAGTTAAAGAGGAACATAGACTCCGAGAGACAAAAGGGACCTGGGGACCATCCATTTCAACTTGGTTTAGTCTATTGGTAGAAAGTACCAGAGCCTGGATATTTTATTAGCTTTCCAAATCTCTGACAAGGTTCTTGTCCTGGGGCTGTTTTGTGTAAGGAGGGATGATGTGAACATCTGGAAGAAAGATGATCATCACAGTACGCAGAGAGGGCACATCTTCTAGCACCAAATAATTCATATCAGCCTAAGAGGGAACTCTGTTAGAAAGAGTATCATTTGGGAAGACAGTTTCCAACAATAAATTTTTAAGAATTACATAGATGTACAATTGTAAATTTAAAAACAAGCCATTCTATATACATTATATTTAAATTATATTTTACTCTTACTCCTATGCAATTTGTTTTAATTTAACAAATACTGTTTGAGTTCCTCACTCAATAACACTAAACGAACAAATAACAAAAAATAAAAACAAAACCTCCTTGAGTATAAACAGTGATTTATGGAAATTAGGTTGTAAATGTGTGCATATGGCATGTGCGTGCTTCTAAAGTTTCACTTAATTACCTTCTATGTTTTTCATTGGGGAAAATACAGATAATGTGGTGCTTTGTTTTAATTAACCAATGAGATTTTTTTCATTGATTCATGAAACACATATTTTTAAGATATCTATTAAGGGCAAAGTCAAGATCATGGGTTATGACTGATAAAGGAGGCTTGTGAAGTAGTTATAGTGAAGTAGCTACTAAGAAGGAATAACATGTTAGCATCTAGATGACACTATTCAACATGCTTTATAAAATTTCTGTGAAGCCTCTGTTTTTATTGAAGTAAATTCATTCTTCAGATGAGGTAACAATTCATCTCTAAATTAGAAACTCATATAAACGCTTAGATAGATATAAGAAAGAAATGCATAAGGATGTTTCATTAATAAATCATGTTTCTGATTGGAATAGATGATGTAGGATTACTTATTTCTACAAATGATTACAACAGTTCTTTGTCTTTAATATTTTCTTTTTCTAAAAGTCTGAAAGAGAGATTTTAAAGTAAAATGAAGCAAAATTTTCAGAAATACATACATAGAAAACCACCAAATAATAATTTTCTTAGGACTTTGAACGACCTAGATATTCAACAGTGAAAGGAGCTCAGATATATGTTATAAATGCTAATACAAAAAAAAATCTGATCTTTTTATATTTGAGGGAAAAGAGGAAGGGTGATTATATCTTCTTTAGTATCCTTCATTTTCATATTAATTCTGACTCCCTTGTTTTAACAAACAGTATGCTATGAGTTGATCTGTGTCCCCCTGAGAAAGGGTTGCTGGAGTTCTAAAATCTGGTACCTCAGAAAACGATTTCATTTGAAGGTAGGGTCTTTATGGTGAAATCAAATTAAAAATGAGATTATTAGGTCCTAATCTAATATGACTGGTGATTTATAACAAAAGTAGGAGCTGGGGGTGTAGCTCAGTCGTAGAGCATTTGTTTAGCATGTGTGAGGCCCTAGGTTCCATCCTCAGTACCCCCAAGCAAACAAAAACACAAAAATGACTGGGGCACATCTGGACACAGAGAGAGACACATAGAGGTGAGAAAAAATGAAGGGACATAGGGAGAAGATAGTCATCTATAGGTCAAGAAGAGGGTCCTGAAACAGAATCTTTCTTTACACTTGTTGACATATTGATTTTTGAATTCCTGGTCTCCAGAACCGTGAGAAAGCACATTTCTATTATTTAAACCACCCAGTCTATAGTACTGTTACAGCAACCTTGCAAATTAATACACTGTGCCTCCATTTTCCTCAGCAAGCTCCTCCCTACCCTACACAACAGGAGCATCTCTAACACACCCATTTACCCAGCAGTCACAGCAGCATGTAGATTGATAGCTCCTTCCCAGGACTTCTTTTGTGAAGCCCCCTCTTCCCTGTGGTTTTGGTGCTGCAAAGAAGACAGCCACATAAAGAAGACCCAGAGGAGTCCAGCTCATAAAGAGATGCATAAACAGGAAAGGATGAGTAATAGTTAGGGAGAACAGAAGGGTCCTATAGAGACAGTTGAGCTGCTGTTGCAAACCAGGTATAAAGAGCATGCCCCTTAGGTAGAACCGGGTTGAGCTGAGATTCTAGTTCTTTAACTAAAAGGATCTTAATGACTAAAACTAATATTTCCTTTCCTTATTTTCAGGAGGACAGGTAAATATGCACACACTCATGTACAGTGGCAATGATATTTGAGGAATAGAAAGTGAATTTTGCTTGATTTCTGTTTTTTTTTAAAGCTTTTTCACAGCTGTGACTAAAGGACCTAACCAGAAAAAAAAAAAAAATGTAGGGGAGGAAAGCTTTCCTTGAGAACTCACGGTTTCAGAGGTCTTAGTCCATAGAAGGCCAGCTCCATTTTGAGGGTTTCAAGGTGAGGATGAACATCATGGTGGGAGAGGGTGGCAGAGGGAAGCAACTCACATCACCATGATTAGGAAGCAAAGAGACAGCGAGGGAAAGACAGACTCCATTCTCTATATACAAAATTAATTCCCATAACCACTCCCCAATTCCTACCACCTCTTAATCCCACCAGGGATTATTTCACTCATTGGGTTAAGACTCTTACATTCCAATTATTTTACCTCTGATCCTTCCAGCATTGTCTCACATGTGAGCTTCTGGGGAACACCTCACATCCAAACCATAACAATTTGCATTTATATATCTAGTCTACATGCTTACACTTCATTTTATCAGCAGAATTCTGGTGTTGTTTCAGCTAGATATTTTTCATTCACTCCTTCTCACCAACATATCTGTGTCAGATGACCTCATTTTGAAGCTAATTAATACTAGGGCTATATTATTGAACTTTTCAGTAAAGCAGATACTGATTATGTGATATACTGCTCCTATTCAACATGTGCTCTGAAGTGGGGGAACAGAGATTTGATTCCAGTTGTTAGGGTCTGTAAACAAGTCAAGATGGTGCCTGGCATTTTGCCAGAGGGAGTGGTTTGTGAAGTAATGCCAGCGAGCCATTAAGTGTGGAGATTCCTTATTAGTTGACTGCTGTATCTAGTTTATGTTAATTAAGATAAGCTGGGTGTAATGTATATATACCCCTCCTGTCCTACAATAAATGGTTCCCACTCCTGCTGTATCAATGTACACAAGTTGCTCGTCACCCCCGGTTATTTTGCTACAGCCGGACTGCAGCAACCAGTGTGTAAACTTGAGTTGGAGTAGGAGACTGAATGGAAGGCATGGTTGCTCATTCATACCTGCACCCTTGTGACTGGTCTCCGATGCATCTCAAATCCTCATTGGAGCAAGATTTCAGTGCATTTTCCTACCAACACCTTGTGTGTGTGTGTGTGTGTGTGTGTGTGTGTGTGTGTGTGTGTGTGTAGCCAAACCAGATGAAAATTTGACCCTCAATTTTATCAGAGGAGTAGATTTAAAGGGAAGTTTTGTTGTTGTTGTTGTTGTTTTTGAATGCTCTGTTCACTGTAGAAGGAAACTGGTGAAAAAGAAATGATATTATTTAATATGGTAGCTTTAAAGAGAAAAACAAGGAAGTGATCCCCTTACCTTACCTTTAGCCTAGTGAGAGCATCTTCAAAAAAAGGACTGAGAGAACCAGAGAGGTGTTCCTCATAATAGGTGGAAAAGGTCAACTGATGAGAGACAGGAAGGGCAGCTGTTGATGGATGTGCCAAAGGAGAAGGAGTTGAGATTTTTAACCAGTTGTGTGAATTTAGCCACTTTATAAGCTTTTGTGCTCACTTTCTTCATCATTAAATGTGGCCCATGTGGATGCAAGGGCAATTCAGCCTGCAAACCTGCCACCCATTGATTTCCAGGGTCCACTTGGCCCATCTGCTGACCAGGCAAGTGTCTCCTTCCTCTCTCAGGGTCCATGTGCATACTTTCCCAAGTTGTGAGTTCTGTGGAAGAGGAGGACATTCCTCCCAGGAGGACCGTTCTCCAGTGAAGGATATATGAGCAGCTGTGCACCTGCCCCACCACTACAGATGTCAATCAGCTATCAGGTTTCATAAAATGTGAGTAATAATAATCACCTTACTAGTTAGCTCTATGAATTAAATGTGTTCACACACAAAATATTTAGAATAATGCTTATCACACAAATAGTCTTGGAGAAATTTCATCGTACATCTTATTATGTATTTGTATGCTATACAAGAAATGTAAATTTATATTAATTAATAATGTCTAATGGTTGATGTATTTCTACTAGTAAGATTTTCATGACATATAGGTCAACCTGATTATTCAAAGATTACAGGTATTATTATCTTATGCCTACTTCTTGAATCACTCATAAACTATCTCAAGAATGACAGAAATACTGCTTAAATCTATGAAAGCTGTTCAAATGAAAATATAAACAGGATGTATAGATTAGGCAGCACTAACAAAGACATGTCGTCCAGTTTGGTAAAAGCAGAATGTAAGCTGGATGTGGTGGTACAAACCTGTAATCCTAGAGACTCTGCAGGCTAAGGCAGGAGGATTGCAAGTTCAAGGCCAGCCTTAGCAATTAAGTGAGGCTCTAAGCAAGCCTGCATAAAAATAAGAAAAATAAAATAAGAATAACATAAAAAGTAATAGGGATATAGTTCTATAGATAAGCACCCCTGGGTTCAACTTCATTTGAACCAATTTGAAATATATTTGTATTCATCTAAGATTGGTGAATAGAGTTTCTATCATTATCCCAAATTTTCCTGATACCATCATCATTACTTCCTGTCAAGTTCCCAAAGAATCTCATTTAATTTAACAAAAGCTAAAGTCAAATTGTTTAGCTACTATTTGAAACCAACAATATACAGTACATTGGAAAAAAATTGGGATTTAGTACAGAAGATTGGATTACTTAATATTAGAAAAATGACATTCTTTGAAAATATGACAAAAATCTATGAAAATATCCTTTAAATATTATTTTTTAGAAATCACTAATTCAAGAAAAATGCTTCCTTTATAATTGTTCAGGAAGTCACAAAGCAAACTGAAAAACTAACATACGTCTTGATTTTTTTAAATACTAAAATACCTTTCCATACATAACAAAATTGCCTCCCCCACTTCTCTTTTTAACCTTAAGTAGTATGCTTTGAGTTTCTTCTTTTTTTAATACATCATTTTGGTCACTTGTTTTTAAATAACACTAAATTTATAAAACTTTTAACTCTTTAACCTGATTATAATAGAAATGGTGTTGATAGCTTGGTCTGTTTATTAGAAATTTGAGTTGTGGTTTAATTTTTTCCCTGTGACCTAATATTCAAAGTGCATGGAAATACTCAAGACCTATAAAACACTCATGTTTTGAGATCACATTTCTCTGTTCCAAGTGGAGAAAAAAAATACTTGTTTTGATAATCATTATCATGGAACACAGTGACACAGAAATCAAGTGTCAGGATCTTTTCATATACCCTACCTCTTTATATGAAGATCTTCTAATGTAAAACCACAAAGAATATGGCTTATCTGTCTAATTTTTCCATCATAAAAAGGATATAAAGATGGCAAGCTTGACCTCAACATCCTTAGCCAGTTTTATTCTGCAGGCAGAATTGGTGAGACAGAAGATAAACTCAGGACAAATTTCACTGCTTACAAAGTTCTGCATATTTATGTCCCTTCCCAATCACATGTGAAAATCCTTCCCCAAGTGATGATATAAGGAGAGTGTGATCTCTGAAGTGACATCTGTCCAGTCACATCTTTCTCATTCCTTTTGGAAATATTAGCCCTACTTATTAAAAAACCAAGGACCCTCACCCCCATCCATCTGGTTTGGAAGATACTGTGCCTGTTCCTTATTCCCTGTGGCTTGGTGGGTTTCTCAAGACTGAGGCACCACTAAGCAGATGAACATATCACACAGCACCATCACAGTCTTCTTAGGCTCTTTGCTGGAACTGGGTATAAAGAAACTGTCTGCTTTCCTCTATACTGTAATATTGGGAACATAGGAGCCAGGTGGTTTCAGGAAATACCAACACAGAAAAAGGAAATAAGAGTAAGCCCTGGATTTTGCCATAACAAAAATCAGCCCAAGACCTGGACTTCTCAAATGAATGATCCAACATGTTTCTTTTCAGTTTTTGAAATATATTTGTTTTCATCTAAGACTAGTGGAGTTTCTATCACTATCCCAAATTTTCCTGATACCATCATCATTACTTCCTGTCAAGTTCCAAAAGAATCTCATTTAATTTAACAAGAGCTAAAGTCAAATTGTTTAGCTACTATTTGAAACCAACAATATACAGTACATTGTATTCTCTCATACTAACCTCAAAGCATGCCATTGGTAATATGAAGTGTATTTTTACTTGGAAGATCCTGCCCATTTTATATTTGAAAGTGAGCAACATAGTTTCATATCTTTAGTTCATAATATTTTCCTAAGTTTTCCAACATGCTGTTGATTTTTAGAACATGCTGTTCTTTTCCTTCAGGTAATTACTTTTGAAATAATCCATGGGGCTATCAAGATGACAATAATTTGCATGATAATTTTTGCTGTAGAAATCACTTCATGATTTTTTCATCTTTTTTATAATTTATAAAAAAACGAGGATCTTATGACTTTTTATGTTAAAAACACTCAAATTATTTTCAAATATTTTGAAATTGGCAAAATACAAAAAGATTTCTGCCAAACAAGTTTTACTTGAATTTTTAAATGTGTGGGTTTTTGATGGAAACTTAATCCATATGTTTCTCATTCATTTACAATTAGCTGACAAAAATGTTGTTTTGTAAGAGTTTGATATCCATTATTTTTAAAAATATGCTTATTTTCTTTTAGCTACACAATGTTGAAAGGAAACCTATTCAATAATTTGAGATTTGTATTTTCTTATTCTATTTTTGGATTCAAGTGGCATGTTACATTAAAATTCAGGAAAGACATTTGTCAAATGACACGTTCTATAAGGACACTCTGAACTTAATATCTCATTTGATGAAAGACCATTTGTACCACTTGAAGAACAATATATTCCTCATGATTTCTCCATATGCTGAAAATGAAATGGCATTACCACTCCTACCTAACAATTATCAACATTACATGTGTCACTTTCTGCTTGGTGTTTTAAACACATGATTTGCTAAACTCCAAATAGCAGGAAAATTATATCTTGTTCCCCAAGGTTCACAGACAGTAAAGTCAACAAGTCCACCCTTCTTGCTCTAATGAGCATTTCCTAATATAACATAGGAAAGTACTTAAGTTGCAAACACTGTATGCATGTATCTGTAAGTACATACGTGTGTGTTTGTCAGTTGATCTCTGCGTAAGAAACATCAATGTGCATAAGACCTAAAATGCTCTGATGATCTTTTAGTTCTACAGTCTGGAACTTGAAGCTTCCTAGTACTCCACATAAAGGAAACGGTCATGAGAAATGTTTTGAGCTCTAGGCATGGACCTCACTAACATCTCCTCCCTCCATTGGCATGACTTAAGTATATGAGGTACTGAAAAACAGTCCACTATTCTGGTCATCAAATTGTTTGATTCTTTCCATGTGGTTAGCATATTTTTACCTCGCCAAAGGAGTCACTTCTATCCAGTCCTTTCTCACCATTGACTATATGACTAAAATCAAGGATCATAGGAAATGTGTGGTGATCTAGATATTACCATTGTTGACCCAAGAACCTGTCAATTAAAATGTCCCATTGCCTGTTGGGAGCCCTGTATGAACTATGGACATTGTTTGAGCCATTAAGGCAGGAAAGTTGCTTTGCTGTGAATTCCTGAGTGAAATTCCCCATTTGAGAAAGTCCCATTCACTGACAACCTGCCTTAGCTCACAGCCTTAGGTTCAAACACCCATCCAGAGATAGGCATGACCTGCCAATTTACCTCAAGAGTCCTCCCTCACTGAAACCTTTGATATACTTCCTCTTTTGAATCTAATTTTTGGCTTTGTCTTTTATTCCATACTGATTATTCAGACTTTTTATTTTCCCGGGAAGCTCACACCTCCAAGTGGGAATCTGCTTTTCTGGGGTGCTGGTAACCCCGGGAATTGTCTGCCAAAACATTTCTGATATAGAGAGAACACCCACAATAAATATACCAAATAAAGAGGAGAAAAATGGAAGACATGAGCAGCACTGATTCGTAGAAACTCTGAAATCTCACCGGGCACCATTTTGAAAGCACTTTGCTTTAGGATTGTGGAGAAAAAGAAAATCTCCAATGAATGTTCTCATAAACTCCAGGTCCTGAGGGGGTACTCTTCTCTTTGTCCATGAATCTACCATACATATGGAATCCCCTGTCCATGAATTCTCTACTCGGAGAATGGGAGTTCCTTAGGTAATCCCTGCCTCCTGGCAATGGAAACCCAAGTCTTGTTTGGGTGTTAAATGGTCAGATATTTTTGACAATATACTATTGCTGAAACTTTAGTAGGTTTCTGATCTATGTATTTCTAGTCAGTTCCTTGTGTCAGAAATCACATTTCTCCCCTTAGTTTTAATATGACAGCTAATTTTCCATCATCATTCCTATGTCTGCCCCATATCTATATGCATCACTATACACACACACACACAAACACACACATACGTGTCTGTGTGTGTGTGTGTGTGTATATATATATATATATATATGTATATACATATATATGTACCACTATTAGATGTATATATATGTGTACCACTATTACATATATATGTACCACCATATAGATAGATAGATATATAGATAGATATAGATATAGATATATGGATATATATGTACCACTAAATATATATATATATATATATATATATATATATATACCACTATATATATGTATAGTAGGGATATATATATTTTTTAAATAAAAAATTAAAATAAATGTGATATATATATATATATATATATATATATATATATATATATGGTGGTACAATAAGCAGATGGGAAAGAAACTTTAATTCTCTTTCCCTAAGATCCTTTATCCAGCTGGGACTTGTATCAAACACCACAGTTCCAGTCTGTCCTTTGCTCCATGTGAGTTTATCCAACTCATGAACATTACATGACTTTGTTCTTCAAAGTTTTGTAAACCTAGCCCTTACTGTTTAAAATCTAATGTTGCAAAGGTAAAATTTATGCTTATAAACCAGCCAATCCATTTCCAAACTTCTTTTTCTTTCAATGATTTGTCAAGTGTAGTTAATGTCCACACCCACATATCTATGCTTTTATTTTATTCATTTACATTTCTTAGTTTTATAGGATTCCTCCCAAGTGACTACCGATCTAGTATTCCTAAATGTCTTCTGACCTTGTAACACTGATGACCATCTTTCTAATTTCTAATACATGAGCCTTCTGTATTTGCTGTGATCTCTCAACTAATGCCACATGTTTTCATTTTTGTTTTATGTTTTCCGTATTAGTCAGGATAGGACAGACTGTATTGCAATAACAAATATACTTCGACATTTCACTGGCTTCATGTAATAAAAGTTAATTTCTAGTTCATGTCAAGCCCGATACGGATGCAGGGTCTCTGAGTTTTCCTCAACACATCCTCCCTAAGCAATTACTCAGACAACAAGCTGCTTCCAATTTACAGTTGTGTGATCTGAGCCAAGAGGCAATGAGGGATGAGAAAAGAGAATTAGAGCACCCCATCAGTTATTGTTAAAGGCTGTATAATGGCAATGTCTGACACCATCTTTAACATCTCCATATCCACTGGTCAGAAGTTAGCCATACAGCACCAACATGCACTCAAAGAGCCTGAGCTTCAGAGAATGTCATAGGGGAAGTACCTAGTGCTTTATGTCATGATACATATGAAAAGTCTTAATCTTTTATAAGGCACTTCATCATTTTATACTTAATATTCAGACTGTTATAAGAGGCTGGACAGTAATTCTGGTAGCTCAGGCACTCACATTCACATGTTAGGGGATCAGCATTAGGGGCTCAATTACAACTTGATTTGGGAGATTTTGGACCTGTCAATTTCAGGATAGTGAACACCTTGAGAGAAGGAGTAAAGAGGAAAATACTACAAGGAATGGAATAGGAGGCTCAATTGCATTGGTACTGATTTGAAACACATTCACAAATTATTTGATCATCTTCTCATTAACAGGTGGAGCCAGCACTTCCTCCTAGTGAATAAAATACAACGGAAATGACAGGTGTGACCTAGACAAGGTAGACCAGCAAAGACATTTGCAGTTTTTATCTTGCTCATTATCTCAGGTCACTGTCTGAGAAAAGAGGCTAACTGACCTGGGAGGACAACCAAGTGTCCTTGCAGAAAGATACATGTGGAGAGGAACAGATAGGCCCTCTCTCCCAGCCATATGAGTGAGCAACCTTGGAACTCACTTCTCTAGCCTCAGGGAAAGTTTCAGATGACTGCAGCTCTGGCAGTAACCTTATGAAAGACCTCAAGCCAGAACCACCCAGCAAGGCTACTCCCTAATTCCTGAACCACAGAGACTGTGATAAATGTTTATGGTTTTAAGCCACTAATATTGGGAGCAATTTATTAGGCAGCAACTGATAAATAATTCAACATCTGTAATATTTTATATCCAGAAAATCTAAAAAAAAATGTGAATATTGTGTCAATCAGGGTAGATGATAATTACATGTATAACAACTTGCTTATTCAACCCTTAAGTTGAACTTTACTGTGTGCCATTCATTGTTCTCCATGGCTTGCAAAAATGAAATATGTGGATATTCAAAACCAAACTATGTGAAATTTACTATAGTGATCTCACCTTTACAGATGAGTTAACTACCAACTAGAAAGGTTAGAAAGCTTTTCAGAGGTCACTAATGAATAAATGACACACAGAAAATTCATACTCGAGCAGTGTTTCTACATGGTTTGTGCTCTTAGGAATTAACATTATTTTATGGGTTATAATGAAGTGTGTTGCTTATAAATTTTTAAATATTTTATAATTTAAATTATAAAAATTACATGATGAGATCATTTTTCCATCATCTGATAGGCTTCTACACATACAAAGACATGGATTTTATCTTGGTTACCCTTATAGGCAAAAGCAAAAAAATTAAAAAAAATGAAAATAAATTATTTAAAAGGGGAAAAAAGTAAAGAAAAGGAATTCTCTATTTAGCACCAACTCAAGAAACAATTTCTTTCCTTCTTTAAACCTTAAAGCCATAACTTCTGACTTCCATGATTCATAAGTAGAATAATTTGGAATTTGTGGTGTTGGTGAAAAAAAATGTTAGTGGAACAAGTGATTGTAGATGAGGAAAATGAGGCTGCTTGGTTGCTGTTATCTCTATGGCTTGGGGAACTAACTTTTTTGTATCTGAGAATCAGCTATGAAATTGTCATTTTTATCTTTACAAAAATTCAGCATTCACATCTGGCCTCATATGGACTTAAATTATCATCATCTTTTCTGAATCAAAGAGACAAGCCTATCATGTTGGCATTAGAAACTAAGGAGGTTCCAAGAAAATTCGCAACCTTACTGATAAAAGCCTATTTAAAATAAGCCCTTCTTCATAAGGAATTGCAGTCATTCAAAGGGGAAAAAAAAATCATAGGTGCCATACAGTGCTTGAATGTATCTCTAAGCTCAGCTTGGATTAACCCAATGCAAGCATGGAAAACTACTGAAATTTAACAGACTTGATTTGCTATAAAACTATGTGAAATATTGGAATAATGGGCCCATTATCTCACCTTATCTAAGGCAGTAGATTTGGGTTTTCTGGAGATACATTAGGAATCTATCAAGGCAACAATGCAAGGCACAAATCTTTGCTATATTCCTTATTGCCAGGTAATTAACCTGCTCAGTAATTCAAAATTGTTTATTGAGAACTACAATATGAAGCCAGTATGTTGTCTTCAGGGTATAAAGTGTCAGCCAAAGAGGGGATACTTTAACTGGAATGACAGTAAATAGGAGATTAGAATCTAGTATGAGAAATGTTCTTGAAAGAACGTATTATGTCTTGAGGGCAAGAAAGGGAAATAGTTAAATTTCAATATGAATTTAAGTATCAAGAATAGAAGAAAGAAGGTATCAATGCAAAAATCAGTGAAAAAATCCCTGGAATAACTGATAATGAATTGGAAGAAGATGATGTTTCACTTGCCATGCAGATTAGTACCAAGTCAATTTTTAAAATGTTTTACACCTGGGAGCAGTGGCTCTCTCCTATCATCCCAGCAGCTCCTTGACTGAGATAGGAGGATCTCAAGTTCAAAGCCAGCCTCAACATCGGTCAGGCACTAAGCAACTCAGTGAGACCCGGTTTCTAAATAAAATATAGTTAAGTTCAGTCCCCGGTACCCCTCACCCCCCCCAAAAAAAAGTATAGTATGCAATTTACAGTAGATCTGATCTAGGGACCATTTAGATAAAAGTGGTAAAGAATAGAGAGTAGCAAGAATGATCCCAGGTTCCTAGTTTATATAACTATTACTTGATTTTGAAAAAGATGAAGCTAAAAATCATCATAGAAGCAAGCTCTCAAAGTTCACAGGTTGAAAAATCAGTGAACTCTGCAGCTTTGGTAATGTAAACAGACATACGGGAAGTAATATCTACTGTGTGTGCTTTGCATAACGTGGATATTGAAAATCAGACAGAAAGCTGTGTTTGTTTGTTTTTCATTAATAACTCTATATCTTTCATCTGGAATTATTAATAAAGTTTTCTTCTCTCTTGATGGTAATCTTAAAGCTGAAAATATTTAAACCTCTTTGCATTCATGTCGTTGTCCCCAAACAGAAATGCTTGAATGACATTTGCTACAAAATTATATTAATTTCAATTCAAATGAATGCAGAATGATCCATTAACAAGGTCTATGCTAAAAATGAGTAAAAAAAAACAATTACAGAATTAAGTTGAAAAGAACAATATTAGGCATTTCTGAATGTCAGGCATGTAGAGGGGAGATGCACTTGTGGGATAAATATTTATGTTAAAATAAAAGAAAGGGGTTACCAAAAGAATGCAATGAAATGAAAGTGCAATGTGGAAAATTTAGGTACCTGCTGCTGGGGAATTTTAGCTTAATTTGTAAGAAAATATGAAACAGAAAATTGTTCTTTGGAATCAGTTTTTTGATGCTTTCTCCATTTTTCCATTGTTCCTCTTTTATTAGAGACATGTTTCTGTTATTATAAACATATTCTAGCAATCCTTTTCTATCTAATGTGATAAATTTGGTTCATATGAGTTTAAGTCTCCAAAACAAAAAAACTCTCTTTATAAAATTTATGATTACTCAATAAAAATTTATACCAATAAACTAAATCACTTAGATTTTCTATAAAATTATTGATTTTAAGGGGCACTTCCTTAGTAGACACATTGATTGTTCAGGACATACCTTATTTTTAATTTGTGTGAGTGTGTGCACATGCATGTCCTTTAGTGAGAGAGACTGCTAAGTAAAGAGTGTGTCTGGTCTCTGAACTTTACTGGGCCAAGGCAATAAGTACAAAGTGTGTACTCAGGCAAAAATTAGATTTAACTTAAAAGATGTTCACTCTAAGAATTAATGGTAAAGAAAGTAATTTTAAAAGCCTTTTAAGGAAACTAATCAGGTATTATTCATAAAAAGGAGATAACAAGGTAAATCTTATACAATCCATATTTAATTGGTATTTTCTTATCATTCAAGAGTCTAATAAAGATTTTTTCAAAGTTCATGTATGAAGACACGAATTGGATGTCAACCTACTTTATATACAAACAGATATAAAAATTGTGTCATATATGTGTGGTAAGAATTGTAATGCAAAAAAAAACCCAAAGTACATGCATAAAGACATGAATTGGCATGTACATACTCTATATAACACAGATATGAATAATTGTGCTCTATATGTGTAATAAGAATTGTAATGCATTCTGCTGTCATTTATTTAAAAAAATAAAATAAATTAAATAAAAAAGAGTCTAATAGAGAATTTTTAATTTACCTAAAGTTTATTAACAAAAATCTCACTTGAAATTGACCTCTAAAGAATGAATATAAAAGGCATAACTTGTAAATGAGTAAAGAAAAGATGTATGCTGAAATAAAAATCAAATCATAGGCCCCGTGCAGTGGCACTTGCATGTAATCATAAGAGCTCAAAGGGTGAAGTAGTAGGATCGCAAGTTCAAAGCCAACCTCAGCAATTTAGTGAGGCCCTTACAACTCAACAAGACCATGTTTCTAAAGAAATATAAAAAGGGCCTGCTGATGTTGCTCAGTGGTTAAACATCCCTGGGTTCCATTCCAAAAATAAATAAAATAAATAAATAAAAATGTGAAAATATTCATACTGTATGCATAAACATAATGAAAGTAAGTAAATTAAACACACCAATAGGTAGAAAGAGGACATTTGAAATATCTAAAGTATAATATAATACACGTCATATAAAACTACTGAATGCAATAAATATATCATTTGCATCAAACATATGCATTTATAGTACACTTACAAAAACAAATGGGAAAAATACACACCAAGTTCAAAACAACCATTACTTCTAAGAAGAAAAATAAGTTAATTTTTGCTAATTTTGTGTGGTGCACACCTGGGTGTTAAGTTTTCTCTTTACTTTGGGTTTGACATTTTTCACTATTAAAAATATTGACTGTGCAAATTAGAATCTGTACTCATCTCTAATAGATCTAAAAGACATTCCTCCGTGTGCCTGCATTACCCAAGGTCACAGCACCTTCAGATGATTAGTGGCTAGCACTTGTCTACCTCTTCAAAGGTGGGCTTCTGGCAACAGGAAGGAGGAAAGGAAGGAAGAGGAAGCACCTACTTTTCAAGTACATGTCCCTTCAGTATCACAGGCTATTTCTCTTTATAAGACAGAAGCCATACTTAGTCATAGACTCACGCTTACATATGGGAAAGGCTGGTAGATATGATCTTAAGCTGAGTAGACATGTGTTTTGGTTAATTCTTTGGGCTCTATTCAAAAAAATAAAAACAAAAAAAAAGAGGAGAATGAAAACTGCAAAGCCACTCTTCTACGGAATTGTTGATAGTGTCTCTAGAAGTGTGGGTTGAGACCACTTTTCAGAATATTTACCTTTTTCCTGGGGAGAGGAAGTTACAGTTTTATGTTGCTGTTTCAGTCTTTCAGTAAAATGCCATTTATCCTTATGCAATATTTAACCCCACTTCCACAAAAGCTCACTGAGATTTTGTTTGAGAAAGAAAAAAAAATAATAAGCAACTTTGACAAGTTTGAAGGACAGGTTAATTATTTTTATCAATATATTCTACCAATTCAAGGAGAAGAATCATATTATTCCTAAGGATAGAGATCCATGAGGAATAGGAGAATTAGAGCAGGTGGGTTATTCCCTCTCTTCAGAAAAATTTATTTTAAATAAAAGCAGTGTCCCTTAGCTTAAGCATCTGGAAGGAACTACAGTAGAAATAAATCTAATTTCATTTGGAAGAATTATACTAAAAGTATTAAGCTTTATTTACTTCAGTTACATTATTAAACTTACAAACATACTACATAAGGATCTTATATGGAAGAGTTGTTACACTTTGTTACATTTTATTGCCATTTAATCTAAACCTATCCCAAGAGTTCTTTATATGATAGCACCCACTCTGATGTCAAGCACCTAAATGAAGGCTGAAATTTTTATATCTGTCACTTACAAAGAATGGAGTGCAATTTTAAATTCTTTTGCAGTCCAGTATCCATTATTTAGTAGTAAGATAAAACAATCTTTGAAAGTTACAAACGTGATAATAAAATTTGTTAATATATCTTTAAAGTTGAATGATTAATATCCATATTCTGTCTTCAAGAAATAATTCAAAAGCAGAAAGCTACAGCAAAAGGAACCAGAAAGCACTAAGGTATTTCAAGACAGCCAAGTTCTGCAATTTCTTGTTAAAGTTTTGTGAGGTGAAGTTGGCCTAACACTGATATTTCCAGAGATGGTGACTTGGCAGATATAATACACGTTGGCATTTTACTAATGAAAAAATAAACTGGTTCAAGTGTTTGGAAAGTACACAATGTGTGTTTATGTATCATTATCTGTTAATGATCCGAGTAGTGCAATTGGAAATTACAAATGACTTTCACAACTTAAGAAGTAAATGATTTTCTTAAATCATGTGTATTAAATTGTAAGAGCTGTCCAGTTTAGAGAGGTTTCTCCTGCTTTAAAATAGAAGCATTATAAGATTATGGGATTTAAAAATTAAAATGAAAAAGTCAGTGGGTGTTAACAACTAAACTTTAAACTTTGCCTAATTATAACACAAGTATACTGTGAAACGAAATAAAAAAAACATCTTATTTGTGTTCCTTTTATTCAGTATATAATGTAAGATACAAATTAAGGCTTCTATGTAGTTAATTAGTAGCATGGAATCCTTTCTAGTCATTTAAGTACAAGTTTGCAAAATTATAACGACAGCTTTGGAAGACATGTATATGAGAAGGCAGAAAAAAATTAAATTATTTTCTAAAAAGACATATCGAATGTTGAAAAACTGATGACAACTTCAAGGATACTTTAAAATTTCCTTAAAATTCTAAGACATGTTTCTATTTGCTAACAGCAGCAGAACATGTATAACAGATTTCTTTTTGTTTCAAATCATTTTAGTGATATACACACAGATATGTTGTCCTTTAAAAAAATTCAGTTGATATTTCCATTCACATTGTTAGAATTAGCTATGCCTAATTATATAAATGTTATTTTGGTTTTGGAAAGCATCAATCACAAAGCCTCCCTTTTTTCCAGTGGATTGATACTGGCTTTATGAAATATGAGAATGATCCTTAAATAATTTGCTTGTGGGTTTAAGTAAATTACAGGACAATGAGGCTTAATTAACCATGATTTTCATTTCTAGAAAATGCAGCTCTTCAAGGAGGGTGACAAGCTTGGCATCGCTCAGCGCATACCCTCCAGTTTGGGGAGAAAAAATTATGAGTACATATTAACAGTGCACCTCATTCCAGTCTTTCAACACTGAAGGGGAAAACATGATCATAGGTTTAATCCACCAGCACTACAAATCCACAGGATTGAAAATGTACTGTAACCAAGAAAGTTATCAGGCCAGGCTGCTTAGGCACTCTGCGGCAAACACGATGACTCCTCAAATATTTTCAGAGAGCTTATTACCTAAGCTCACTACCATGATATGTCAAGTTGAAGGAAATCTCTTACCAGCCTTCTTTCTGGAACCCACTCAGAAATCTAAAGAGACTGGTCTAGAAGTTTCCACAGTTGGAAAGTTTCAAGTTTCTTTGTCTTGAAGTTAAGCAGAGCTGGGAGGATTAACTTACCTTATTTCCATTTTATAATTAATATTCTCAGAATGCTGGTGTTCTAGGTATACTACTTGCTCCTGCTAAGAAGAAATGAAGAGAAATGCAAAACACATGGTAAATTTACAAACTCTGGCTCTAGCAATGAAGAAAATTAAAGAGGCACATATTGAGGACTAAATTATTGATGATGAAGGTCTTAGGTAGCCAAGTTTCTTTTGTAATAATAATATGTCAGTTTTCTAAGATCCTCTTTCACTCATTTGCCATGGTCCTGTCCTTCAACTCCACTTAACACCTTGTAAGTTTAAATGAAAAACAAATAATATAGAGCTGCCACAGTTTAACCTGGCATGGTTATTATTTCCATGAGTACCAAACATATGAGCTCAAACCTAGTTTTCAAACTAATTAATGGCGATGGTCCTGTTGTATTTTTGTAGAATGTTTATTAAAAATACTGTATTTTTATGTTTAAGTCACATTTAAAATGAAACTCATACTCTTAAATCTTTGGCCTTATTTGTATTAATGAGCACACACACAAAAAAAATTTATGAAGCCAAAAATATTATGGCAATTTTATCTCCAAGAAGCTGTAGGAACATTAGCTTTCATGATAGGATTTAAGTTTTAATTTACCAAATGGTTTGTGTGGCCATGAAAATATATGTTACTCCTGAAATTTGCAATTACAGTTATAAGACTTTATTTCTTGTCCTAAAAATGTAGGTCCATAACTGCTGTTGTGCTATCGATGAAATAAGAAAGGGGAAAAAAAGTCAACAAATACAGCAATGATCAAACCAGTTCAATTCGGATTTCATAAAATCGAACCTTTGGTTTCACTGTGATAAACATTTTACTCAAGATCTGCTAGGAGCCACAGCAAAAGTATTGATACATGGCTCTTTTGGTTTAGGTGACTGCCAGTGAACCATTGAGGATATGATTATGTTAAGCTTTACATTTCATATGGAAATTGGACTCCTGCTGTTCACCTAGGCCTGTTACGGGACTCGGGTTACTCATGTCGCTCATGTAATGGGAGAGTTCCCATTGGTTGGGGAAGGATAGTAGGAGGGAACTTCCGAGGGAGGTCCAAGCACCCGGTTCCGGTGAGACACGTGGGTCTATCGGCTTGCTAGCAAGACGCACAGGGATCGCTGGCGGCCTTTTTAAATAAAGCTTTGTTTCCCGCTTGAGCGGTTTGTGTTTCTGTGTCTAGCCAGGTTGCTGGCGGCTCGTGCAGCCGGGTTGTGGCATTTTGGTGGCCCATACGGGGAACGAACCCGCGACCTTGGCGTTATCAGCACCAAAATTTAGTTGGTCAGATAAAAGAAGAAATTGATTCTCACTGACTTCACGTAAATATAAACATAAAAATACCACCAAATTGAAGTTATTTACTTTTCACTAATATATTACTGCACTTAAATTCTTGAACATGTGTTTACATAAATTCACGTAAAATTTAAATTTTTCAAACAAGAATATTACATCTATTATAATTTTCCTTCTAAGGCAAATGATGATAATAGAAATTTTCTTGTACAGTTATACATATTTTTATTTTCTGGACAATAGCATAAGGTACACTTCTACAAGTGTTTGTTATGTGCATAAATTGTGTTTACACTGAGAAATATCCATGTGCAGAGAACATTTAATGAAAAAGTAAAATAGCAAACATGATATTCACAATTGAATGAGCAATGCCTAAAAGACTCCAAAGTGACATTTAACTTGGGAATGTACTTAATTTAATGGTTGATGGTTCTTTGTTGTGACTGTCATGTTCTAGGGTAGAGCACTAAGTTTGAACACTATGCAGAACTCTTGAGGGGATTTTACAAGAACACATTATTTTGCTTTATCTTCTCTTGAGTAGCTCTTTATTTTTCTTATTTGTGGATAATTCTTAATCAAAGTTTCATTCAGAATGGACATTTCTTTTTTCCATTTTGGAATTCTATCTCAGATCTCTTACCTAGTGTTCAAACTTTTGTAGCCAGTTCCCTGCTAGACCAATTCACTTTCTGATAATAAACAAATAAAAAATATAGAAATGGACAAATTAAAGAGAAACAGAATGATGAGGGTAGACTTGACTTTTTGAAATATGGTTATAAAGAAATGTCACTTAATACCAGGGCCAAGATTATAAGATGCTCATATGGCACAGACTCAGGAGAATTATAAGCAATGGAGAGTATGAGCAATAGCACTAAGATAAGAGAATATAAGGTGCATCCAAACCAAAAGTAAGCAAAAAAAAAAAAAAAAAAAAAAAACGCACAAAGAAGAGTGCTAAGAAGTTGCAAAGTTAAAAGCTGAGATCATGAAAGAATTGAAAGAACATGAAACAACATGGTTTTGTTCCAAAAGCAATAGAAAGACATTAAAAGGATTAAAGAATACAGTTCAGCAACAGGATGCACTCGTGTACTTAGTTGTTCATTTGTTCAAGATATTTGGAGTATGCCTACTGTGTGTCTAGCACAGTGCTAACTCCTGGGAATGTGATGTAAACTAACAAAGACACCACCTTGCTCATGTAAAATTTATAATCTGATGAGGACTGGAATATTAATCCAATATGAGCATTTAAACTCAAACTGATTATTTGCTCTGAAGGACAGGAATATGATTTCAAAGAGTCCTAACATAGAATCTGACATAGGTTGAAAGTCGGGAAATGTTTCTTAGAGGAAGAACTGGATCAGCTGAGATCTGGTGGATGGGAGGAACTCAAAAGCAAAGATGGGAGAGGAAAGGTACATAGTTCTACTGTTGCATGGGGAGTGCAGAAAAGACAGGATGCTAGAAGAAGGAAAGAGAGACCTGACTGCAGAATGTTGAGTCTTTGTAATGTGAGATGCACTGTTGAAATAAACAAAACTAAAACCATTATAATGCCACGTAAGTCCTGTAATGCCATCTAAGTCCCTGTTTATACCCTAAGGGAAATGAGAAGCCCTTGAAAGATTTAAAACAGTGGGTGAGATGATCAGATGTGAAATGATGCCCTGATGACTTGTGCTTAGGAGATTGGAAGGCAATTAGATCAGATAAAGGGAAAATAGGATAGAAACACTACTACCAGATTAAAGACATGAAATAATAGTAACCTTGACCAGAAAATATTAGAGAATAACTTCTGCATGTTATGCAGACAGTATTTCTCAACTTCATTTTAATCACCGCTTGGACATTTTGAATAACCCCTCCTCTGTGTGATTTTAATACAAAGGTAAGAGGACATCCCTTTATGAACCATATGTCTGTCCATTTTTCATACATTAAAAATTGTACTTTTCACCATGACAAAAAAATGAACCAATTTGAGGACACATACATATATACATAACTCCTTTATCATGCATGGTTTAGGAGCAATAAGTCAGCAGAGAATGATGTGATTTGAATATAGTGGGAAAAGAGAAAAAACTTATTAAACATTCTAGTTTGCATAATTTAATGATGTATGTCTTATTTGAGAAAAGGAGGGCTGCACATGGACCAGATCTGAGCAAGGTAAGACAGGATAATGGGTTTTGTTTTAACCTATCAAGTCTGAATTTCCTTTGAGAACTCCAAGTCAAAATGGCAGTTATAAAGAATATAAGCAACAATAAGCATTGTTGAGGATGTGGGAAAACAGGTACACTCATATAATGCTGGTGGGATTACAAATTGGTGCATCCACTCTGGAAAACAGTATGGAGATTCCTTGGAAAACTTGGAATGGAACCACCATTTGACCCATTTATCCCATTCCTTGGTACATACCCAAAGGACTTTAAATTGGCATAATACAGTGAGGCAGCCACATCGATGTTAGTGCAATTCACAATAGCTAAAGTGTGGAAGCAACCTAGATGCCCTTCAATGGATGAGTAGATAAAGAAACCATGGCATATATACACAATGAAATATTACTCACCACTAAAAGAATAAAATTATGGCATTTTCAAGTAAATGGATGAAGTTGGAGAATACCATGCTAAGTGAAGTAAGTCAATTCCAATAAACCAAAGACCAAATATTTTCTCTGATAAGTGGAAGCTAATCCATAATGGGGAGGGGGGCAGGGCATGGGAACAATATCGGAAATTTGAACTGAACAGAGGAGAGTGAGGGGAAGGAAGGGGGCATGGGATAGGAAAGATGGTGGAATGAGACAGGCATCATTACCGTAGGTATATGTATGATTATATGAATGGTGTGGCTCTGCATCACATACAACCAGAGAAATGCAAAGTTGTGCTCCATTTGTGTACAGTAAATAGAAATGCATTCTGCTGTCATGGAATCAATTAGAACAAATAAAAAATTTATTTATTTTTAATTAAAAAAGAACTCCAAGTATTACAGACCTGATTTCTCTTGGTGCCCAGTATAAGCAAGAAGTGTAGCTGAAGCAAAGCTATCTCTGTAAATCAAGGCGTCCAAAAATGACTTCAACTCTTTGGAAGAGTGTGAAAAGGATTGATACTAATTCTTTAAAGGTTTTGTAGAGTTCACTAGTGAAGGCTTCTTGTCTTGGGTTTTACTTTAATGGGAGATTTATGATTACTGGTTCAGTGTCCTGTTTCATGATTGATCTGTTCAGATTTCTACATTATTCAGTTGTGATGGTTTGTATATTTCCAGGATTTTTTTTCCCATTTTTCTAGATCTTTCAATTGGTTGGCATATAATTGCTCGTAGCTGTCTCATGATGCTTTGTATTTCTATGGTTTTATTCACATGTACCCACTTAGATTTCTAATTTTATTTCTTTGTGTCTTTTCTTGTTTTTACTTGGTTAAACACTTGTCAGTTTTGCTTAAGTTTTTCACTTTCATTGATCATTTCCATCATTTTTCTGTTCTTTATATAATTTATATTTAGTCTGATCTTTCTAATTTTCTTTCTTCTAATCACTTTGGGCTCTTTCATTCTTTTTTCTTGGTCATGGAGTTGTAAATTTGGATTTTTTGAGATCTTTCCTTTTCTTAATGTAGGTGTTCATTAATATAAATTTCTTATTTAGAACTGGTTTTTCTATATTGTGTTTCCATTTTTGTTTTATCTAGTATACCTTTATCTCCATTTTGACATCTTTGAATTTTCAATTGTTCAAGAATATGCTATTTAATTCCTATGTATATGTGAATTTTCTAGTTTTTCTCCCATTATTAATGTCTTACTTCACACCATTGTGGTCAAGAAAGATATGTGATATTGTTCCAGTCTTAAATTTGTTAAAACTCATTTTGTGGCTAACTCGATCTATCCTAGAAAATGTTTCATGTGCACTTGAGAAGAATGTGTATTTCTTGCTTGATAAGGACTTACCACTTACTACAATCATTTTATTTGCTTTTCTTTGGATTTTTGTAATTTCTTTGTTCCTTCAAATTCTTCTCAACACATATGAGAAAAAGAGAAAGTTCAAATTCTTAGAAAAATAAACACTGCCTACATAAACTAACACAGATTTTTATAGCAGTATAAGATGTTTATTAAAATGGCTTAACTTGAGTAGAAAAAAGAAAGGATTAACTTATTTTCAGGTTAAGTAGTTACTACTATACATATATTTTTATTTCTTTTAATCTACACCAAGAAGCCCAGGTTCAAATATTCATCAATTTAAGTGTTTTGTAATATTTGAAAGTTTTTCTTTTTGCACAAATTTTTGGAGCAAGAATTCCTTAGGGAAAACTCTCTCTCTCTCTCTCTCTCTCTCTCTCTCTCTCTCTCTCTCTCACACACACACACACACACACACACACACACATACACATACACACACAAATAAAAGAAGACAACATCAGCAAGAAGATAAATTAGACTTGGTCAAAATTAAACATGTTTACTCTTTGTTAACAAAATGGAAAGAAAAGCCACAGACTTGCATAAACTATTTTTAATACTTGTCATGTATCTGGCAATGAATTTGTACCTATAATATATAAAGAGTCCTTAAATTCAATAATAAAAGCAAAAAAAAATGGACAAAGTGCTTACAAAGATTGTGCACTAAGATAATATACAATGGGGAAAAGCATGTGAAGAAATATTCAGTATTTTTATGGGTGAAATGAAATTATAGTATTTGCTGGTATATGGATGGAACTGGAGAATATCATGCTAAGTAAAATAACCCAGTCCTCAAAAAACAGAGGTCAAATGTTTTTTCTGCTATGTGGATGGTAAACCATAACAGGGAAGAGGAAAGAAGGGAAGAATAAAAGTTCACTGGATTAGACATAGAGGAATAAAGGAAGGGAAGGGGAATGGGAATAGGAAAGATAGTAGAATGAATTGGACATTACTTCCCCATATTCATATATAAATACATGACCAGTGTAACTCCACATCATGTTCAACCACAAGAATGGGATCTGCCGCAGTCTGGCTAGGCACAAAATCACGAGCCACTCAAGTAGGACCAAACTTTATTTTTGAAACTGCCGCCAATGCCTCCGATCAAGGCATTCTCCCGGATCCCAAGAGGAAGTTCCTCCTCACTTCCCCAACCAATGGGAACTCTCCAGGAGTCCCATAGCAGGTCAAGGTGGACAGCAGGAGTCCAATATCCATATGAATGTAAATCTTAACATAATCATATCATCTCAATGGCTAGCTGGCATCACCTTTCAACCAAAAATGCCATGCATCATATTACTTGGCTGTGGCTCTTAGCAGGGATCAAAAATGTAATGAGTTGCAACCCATGTATGTACAGTATGTCAAAATATACTCTACTGTCATGTATATGTAAAAACAATAAGTAAAAAACTCAAAACATAAATCAGAGAACACTACAAACATATAAGATGGTTAAAATTTAAAATATTAACAATACTATAATTAAATATTTGAAAACACTCAATTTTTACACATTGCTGGTAAAAATGTAAAGTATTATCACCACTTTGAAAAAAGAGCTTTGTAGTTTTTTTATAAAGCTAAATGTGCAGTATAGGAAATATATACTTGAATCTGAACTGACGTGAACATTCTAGGTGTCTTAAAGAAGAATCAGTTGTGAGGAGCTCAGCTGGAAGAGGACTATATCTTACGATGTGGCAGGAACAATGAAATCAGAAGGAGATGAATTAAGAATACTGTTTGGAGACAAACATGACAGAACCATCACTTGCATAGAAAGTTACATCTTCATCATTCTTCAGAGCTAACTTTTGCCAAAGACTAATGGATTTATTTTATATATTGAATTATACAAAAGTAGTTCTATTCCAAAATCTGTAACTAGCATGTTTATAATCTGTTAAGTTGCTTAACTTTCCTGTTGTATAAAACAGAAGTTTAACACCTTTCCTTTCTCTTAGAGTAGTTGTAAAGAGAAAATGATATGATTGATATGTAAGTTCTTTGAAAGTTTAAAAATGATGATCAAATGTTAACTGTTATTTTCAAAAACTATTAATTTTATCAACTTCATTTTTATCATTATTATGGAAGTTAAAGGTCTGATGTGTTAAAACCTGATTTCTGCCATTTGCGATTGTTAATTACCACGTAGCAGACATCATAATGACTACATAGTTTAGTCTGAAATAATAGAAAAGACATAGATCTTACTCGTGATTATAAAAATGTGTTTAATTTCATTCATCAAAAATAATAATTCTATATAAGATAAATTTGCAAATATCATAAAAAAATCTGCTTTATTTAAATGCTTTAGGACATTTCTTCTTTATAGTGTTATTTTATTATATTAAAACCTTAACATTGTGTTATATAAATACTTTCTTGGTCACAAGACATAATAATCAAAATAATGCTAGTTTTAAATTCTGTAATATATACCACATGAGAAAACAGGATGTGTCAAAACTAAAGTTCTTCTCAAGAGGTGACTGCTAGATGACACTTTTGCAATCAGGTTTCAGTGTTTATCCATGTGCTTCAGAGAATAAAGTGGCACATTCATTAGAATCAGTGGAACAGGGTCACCCAATTTATATATAGGCTCAACTAGACTCCACTTTACAGTTTGCCAATTGTATTAAATCATAATTAGTGAAAATAAAATGCTTTAATGTTTTGGCAAAATCAAAACACCCACAAATGTTGAAGTAACAACACTGGATATTGAATAATGAATTATATGTTCAGTATTTACTCAAAGGTAAATTCTTTAGCTACATTTAAATGCTGATCTCAGTAAATAAAGTTTTCAGCAACCTTACTTTAAATCTAGCTGACTTAGACATTAACCTTTTTGGTAGGGTATATGTGTTCTTGTGCCGTGTGTGTGTGTGTGTGTGTGTGTGTGTGTGTGTGTAAGTTCTTCAAATCCATACCCTACATTATGTCTTGCAACTATCAATTTAAATGCTATTTCTTCTCATATAACTATGCACCTCAAAGATAGAAAAGTGTCCAATTAATCTCTGCATCACTATCCCTAGAAAAATTTCAATATTGCTACAATCCCAGGTGCAAAGAACTTGAATAAACAACCAATTCTGAGACATAAGTTTCTTCTTAGAGTACTTTACATATATTACTTAATTTTATCTTCATATAAACACTATGAATTATTTATTTTTTGCTAGTTATTTATAATGAGATCAGTTAAACATCACTATTCTATATGTGCTTATATTCAACCTAATGAATTTAATATTTATATTATTAAAATCAATATAATTGACAATGTGGAAACCTAGTTTTAAATAATTCTTATGATCAAGTTGAGGTAATTTCTCAGAAAGTAGAGAAAAGACATAGCAAAGATCAAATTACAAGAGATAGTGATACCGCTTCCCCACATGTTGAAGTTTGAACATTAGAGAAGTACACTGAAGCAAGCATATAAAGCAGGATTTATTTTAAAAGGGGTAACATAGACTTCTCCTGGGAGAGAGAAGGGGGCCATAGCTGGTATCCTGTTATCCCAAGATGGGAGGTGTTCTGCCCTTTTTATATGTCCTGGGCTTCCTTTGTTCTCCTGCCTTCCCCTCTTATCTTTCTCCTTCCTGTGTACAGTGACTAGGCCCAGGAATGCTCAGTGGGATGGCCCAAAGGTGGGAAACAGGTGCGCTGAAGTGGAAGGGCGGGAAGGAGTAGCCAAAGACATATTAACAAACTTGTAGTTCCCTGTAGGGAGGAGAAATTCCTGGGACAGGTTATCTTGACAACAGGTTGGAGCAGGGACAGGTTCTTGATTAAGATCCCTTAGGGAACAGTCTCCAACTTCCCAGACTCACTCAAAATTGGCCTCCTAGATCTGACCTGACTTGATTTACCTATCTACACTGACTGCCCGTCTAATTCTGGCTTCAATACTACAAGAGGTAGGGGGATGGAGATTGTTTTAAGACAAGAATGACTACCGAGAGAAAAACAGCCATCTCTATGCTTATTTTGTGATTTAATAACAGTAAACTTCTTGTGTTTATTTCCTATTGCTGCTATGAGAAATTATCATAAGTCTCTGGACTTAAAATCAGGTATTGGCTAACAGTTCTAGAACGCATACAGGGCTAAAATCAAGATGCAGGCCCAGCCACAGACTCTCTGAGGACTGTGGGGGACAACATGCTGCTCACTCCTTTCACCTTCCAGAGGTGGACTGCTCTTCCAGTTCACAGCTGCTTCCCCTGGGCCTCTGTTTCCAGGTCTCATCTCCCGCTTGATTTGACTCACTGCCTCCTTCTTACAAGGACCCTTGTGTTTACAGTGGACCCACCCAGGCACATCAGAAAAATCTCCCCCTCTCAAGACTCTAGATTTAATATCATCCGTAAATCTCCTTTTTCCAGGGTTACATCTTCATGGGTCCTGGGATTAGGACACAGACACCTTTGGGGTGCCATTGTTTTATAACAAACATAGATTTGTGCAACCTCTAAGACTTGGAGCTATATTTTATTGTAACTAATAAGCTAACCAAGTTTTTCTTTACCAAAAAGTTAATGTGAAAAAGACCTTGACAGATATGTTATGGGTCAAATGTGTCACACTTATACATCTTTTAAAATTAAACAGTTGTATTTGAAAAATAAAGAGATTTGTCAAGTCAAAATGACAGCATAGTTTAAACTTTCTTTAGCAGACATGGACTTCACTTTGAAGAATTTGTGTGCAATACTTGAGATACTTTTTTTTTCTGCTTTTGTTTCAGTTTCCAAAACATGAGTGTACTTATTAGACTACATCCTTCTGTTCAGAGTTCACTCTGATTTTCTTGTCTTAACAACTGTTAGAAAACAAACAAAACTTGTGCTTTTCTGTCCCCATCGATGCTAAATCAGGTTCAGCCTTTCATATGGTTAGGACATTCTTCTCAAAGAATTTCTAAATTTAAAAAAAAAAAAGAGAGATCATTATTTCCTCTCAGGTTTATGAGACAACATAATAATTATTTCATTTTATTACATTTGGTCCAGGAAACTAAATGATAATATTCTGCATGTTTAAACACTGTGGTAAAACTCTAGCTTCATTGAAGGGGTTCTTTTTATAGTTAAAATACTGACATCTGTGGCAGTTTTTAGGAAAACCTGTATCCGTTATCTTCCCACATATTGTCTTCTGTTATATTAATCACAGCAGGTTAAGTGCTTTAACAAACAACTCCAATTTTTACTGCCTCTGTTTTTTACAATAGTGTTCATTGATGTTCTTTTTTAAAGCAGATTAACAGTGTGGGTAGTCAAACAATAGTCAATAGTCTCTTTGCTTTCTCACAGCTCTAGGTGTTAGTTTTCCAAAACCAGTTTGGCAAATTCAATTTTTGGTGTAGGATTACTCCTCCTGGCTAATAATAGATGGCTGCCATCTTTTTATGCCCTTGGGGTTGGACATTGAAGTCCTTCTACTTTTCTTCTTATTTTTCTTTAAATTCTCAATAACAATCTATTTTAACCAAAAAAAAAAGGCAGAAATGAATATATACCATCTGTAGTTTTTCAAATTATACTGTATGTCATAAGCAATAGAAATAGATGCTATTGATTTATTTTTTAATTAGTTCTTTTTAGATGTACATGAATGTATAGTATATTTTGACATATATACATAGAGTATAATTTATTCTAATTAAGATACTATTCTTGAGGTTGTACATGATGTGGAGTTTCACTAGTCATGTATTCATCTATGAACATAGGAAAGTTATGTCCAACTAATTCTGCTGTCTTTTCTATTCCCATCTCCTCTTCCTTTCCTTCATTCACCTTTGTCTAATCTAATGACCTTCTATTTTTTCTTCCCCGACCCTTATTATGTGTTAACATCTTCATATCAGAGAGAACATTCTGCCTTTGGTTTTTTGGTATTGGCTTATTTCACTTAGCATGATATTCTCCAGTTCCATCTATTTACTAGCAAATGCCATAATTTCATTCTTCTTTATATCTGAGCAATTGTATATATCTTCTCCATTGTATATATACTACATTTCCTTGATCCATTCATCCATTGAAGGGCACTTAGGTTTAGTTCCATAGCTTATGAATTGAGCTGCTGTAAATATTAATGTGGCTGATTCACTGTAGTATGCTGATTTTGAGTCCTTTGGGTATAAACCTAGGAGTAGGATAACTGGGTTCAATTGTGGTTCCATTCCAAGTTTTCTAAGGAATCTCCATACTGCTTTCCAGGATAATTATACCAATTTGCAGTCACACCAGTAATGTATGAGTGTACATTTTTCCCTCACTTCCTCACCAACATTTACTGTTACTTGTATTTTTGATAATTGCCATTTTGACAGACTTTCTATAGCACAAGTAGTAAAGTCAAGAATCAATAAATGGGATGGATTCAAACAAAAAAGCTTTTTCACAGCATAGGAAATAAACCAGAATGTGAAGAGAAAGCCTACAGAATGGGAGAGAATTTTTGCCTCCTATGCCTCAGATAGAGCCTTAATCTCCAAGATTTACAAAGAACTCAAAAAACTTAACACCCTCCCCCCAAAAAAACCAAAAAACCCAATCAATAAATGGGTAAAGGAACTGAAAAGGCACTTCACAGAAGACATACAAATGGCCAACAAATATATGAAAAAATGTTCAACATTTCTAGCAACTATAGAAATGCAAAAACTAAACTACCTTGAGATTTTTTTTTTTCTTATAAGGGAACCAACCCTATCAGACAAGAGTCTCACCTTTAGACCTCACTTGAACTATCTCCTAAAACAGTCACTCTGGAGGGCAGGGCCTCAATATGTGAATCTGGAGCGGGCACAGTTCCCTTCTGAAGAGTCTACTTTAGTCAGTTTAGATTCTGTATCTTCAATGTGTGTGCCATCTACCCTTTCTTCAGACCTGAAAATTCTTCTGCATGCTCATCATCAACTGTAGACAAGGAAAGTGAAGTAGTATAGGATGGTTATAAAAATCTAGATCCTGTCTAACAGTATTGTATATTACTTCTATCCAGATTCCATGGTCTTATAATTCAGTCTTATAACATCATTTAATGTAAAAGTCCTGAGAAACCCAGTTTAGACATGAATTCAGGCAGAGAAAGGAAAAGAGACATTCATATTCACTAGCAGTCTCTACCTCCATACTAAACCTTGAACAGATATATATTTAGGAATTCACTATAAACACCACTAAAACTAAAAATAACTCCAGCTAAGTTGCAAATATAACATCCATGAAATGAATTGTATTTCTATATATTACTAATGAAAAATAAAAATGAAATTAAATGAACAATTCCATTTAAAATAGCATAAATATAAGAAAATCTCTAGGAATTAATTTGATCAACAAAATTCAACATTGGTATAATAAAATCAATTTTTTCTATACCCTAGAAAAATATAATATTAATGAGATTTCAAAAATAATTTTATTTACATTAGCATCAGAAAGAATAAAATACTTAGAAATAAAAGCAAAAAATAAAGATAAAAATAGAAGTTTGAAATGTTTATTATAAAAACTACTATTCTATTGATGAAGGAAATTGAGAAAGGGCTATAACTGAAAAGGCAACCTTTGTTCTTGAGACAATATTATGAAAATAATACTACTTTCCAAATTGATCTTCAGATTCAACAATGTCTACCAAAATTGCAGATGGCTTTTTGCGGAAAATGACAACCTGATATGAAAATTCATATGGAAACTTAAAATTATTCAAAACAATCTTTAAAAGGAAGAAGAGAGTTGAAAAAGTTACAAATTTAAAACTTACTTTACAAATTTAAAACTTATTGCAAAGCTACAGTATGTGACAGTGTGGTACTGGCAGAAGGATAAACAATTACTCTAATAGAATATAATTTAGAGAACAGATGTAAACCCTTACATTATGGTCCATTGATTTTCAGCAAGTACTAACAAAATTCTGGAATAACTAAATGTGCATATGCCAAAGAATGAAGCTGTACACCTGCCAAATACCACACACAAAAATTAGTTCAAATGACTCATATCTAAATATAAAAGCAGAAACTATAATATTATTAGAGAAAAACATTAGGCATAGATCTTCATGGCTTTGAATAGGGCCGTATTCCTAGATATGACACCAACAGTATGAAAACAAATTTAAAAAATGGTAATTTTAAAATAATCAAAATTAAAAGATTTTAGTGTAAAAGAATATCATTAAGAAAATTAAAAGAGTTGAGCGCCATGGTGTATGCCTGTAATCTGGCTATTCAGGAAGATAAGGAGGAGAATTCCAAGTTACAGCCAGCCTTGGCAACTTAGCAAGACTGGGTATCAAAATAATAATTTTTTTTAACTAGGGAAGAACTGAAATATATCTCAGTCCTTGCCTAGCAGGTGTGAAGCCCTGAGTTCAATCCCCAATGTGGCAAAAAAAATGAATACATACACACATGCCACAGAATGTTATAAAATATTGGCAAATAATTTACATTCCAGAATATATAAAGTTACTTCCCAATTCATGCTGTGCAGCCTATAATACCTTGATAACAAAGCCAGCCAGACATCTAAAAATAATGCTTATAGTGAATAAGTCTTCAGAATGTAGATTTTAAAAACTCTAAGTAATATTAACAAACTAAATACCACAATAAATATAAAGGACTGCGCATCTTGACCAAGTGAAATGGCTCTAATGAAATGACCAAAAATAGCAAGGGTTAGCAAGCATGCAAAGAAACTAAAACAACTGTATATTACTGATGACAATATAAAATGGTGCAGTAACTTTGGGGAACTTTGGCAGCTCTTCAAGAGCTAAACTTACAGTTACCATATGGCCCAGCAATTCTCATAAGTACATACCCAAAAGAAATAAAAATATGTCCATATGTCCATGACACTTGTGCACTAATGTGCATAGCTGCATTACTCATAATAGCCAAACAGTGGAAATAATTCATCAAATGCTTATCAAGTGATGAATGGGTAAACAAAATGTGATATCCCATGATAAACTGTTATTTAGCAATAAAGGCTGAAGGACTGATACATCTTACAATATGGGTGAAGCTAATAAATGTTATGCTAAGTCTAAGAATTCAGTCCTGAAAGACCACCCATTGTATGATTGTGTGAGTATGAATTGTTCAGATTAGGCAATTCCGTAATGTGTGTTAGGGGTGAGGTAAGTGAGGAATACGAATTAAATAATAGGTAGTAAGTTTATTTGCGGGGCTGATAATGAGAATTTTTACACTTACCTTTTACATATTCATATTAAAAAAAGTGCCTTGGGGAATAACTGGTCTGAGGAAAGCTTACTATTCTACTTGGTAATAATGTGATAAGATTCATGATTAAGTAGACTCTTTCTACTATTCAGGAAATCCCACTTTTTAGAAAAGTAAGATTTTAAACCCTTCACTTTGTGTTAATACATCAGTGAAGTTCTTAGTCAATATCATATAGATTTATTCCATTTTATAATAAAATGAATAAACCCCAATACAGATGTATTTGTAAAAATATTTATATCCAGTAACCAAAGAGCAAGAACTTTTATGTATTATTGCACATAAATATACTAGACATTTATATTTATATTGGACCTTACCATATAGATATAACATTCATACTTACAATATCATTTGCTTCTTTCCAAACTCTTGTGGCCAGAAACAGCGTGGAATATTTTTTTTTTCCTTTTGTATGTAAGGAAACAATTTCACAGCAGTTCAATGATCTCTCCAAAATTATCTTGTTAGGTTTCGGTGGGATGGGGAGGAAAGAAGATAGCTGGACATTACTCTCTGAGATCTATATTCTATCTTATTTTCAGGTCTTTTTCACATTTTAGATGAAATCACAATTTGTAGGAGCCTTTGCTCTGTTAACTACCAGCTGGGTTCAGAAATGGATGGCTGGAACCAGTAACTGGAATGCTAAAACAGGGTGAATCTGGACCATTCCCTCCTTCCTGCTTCCTTGAGTGTCCCAGGTTATAGTTGCTTGTTCTGTGGCTCTAGTTCCTTCCCAGGCCCTAGTTTTGGGTTGATATTTCAAAATCCTTTCTTCCAGGTTTAGCTGTACATTCCCTTATTGTTATCTACAGTTACCATATTGTGTAACAAGTACACCAGAACTCCTTGCTCCTAATTGTAACTTAGTACCCATTGACCAAACTTTCTCCATTTTCTCCCATTCTCCCTAGGCTCTGGTAACCAGTATTCTATTCCCAACTTCTATGAGACCAACTTGTATAGATTCCACGTATGAATAAGATCACACAGAACTTATTTTCTATATTTGGTTTATTTCACTTAATATAATTAACTTCAATCCAACCATGTTGGCATAAATGACAGTTTTCCAATCTTTCTATGACTAAATAGTATTCCATTGTGTATACTGAACATTTTCTCTCTCGATTCATCAGTCAATGGACACTTAGGCAGTTTCAAATTCTTGTTTGTAACAAAACTAATTCAAAGTACTCACAAAAGAGCATTTTACAAATACAAAATGTGTTCTTGAAAAACACCAAAAGATCTCAAAAAAAATATTTTATTATTTTGGATCTACTATAACCTTAGGAGCCTCAGATATGCTGAAAATTTGGGTAAATTTTGGTAAAATTTGGGTAAACATAAATTAGGCAAACTTTTTTATGTACTTTTTCTAGATGAGCTAAATTAATGCATACTAATCCTGATTTGGACATCCTGGTTCCTTTATGTTTCACTGTTGGGTCTATAAATACCCCTGTACATCTACAGTAATTTCTTTAAAACATACATATATACAAAAGCACACAACAATGAATTTCATACCTGAGGAAGGATAAATTTTGTCTGAGACTGAGGAAAAAGAAAAGTCCCAAAGCATATCACAAAGAAGACGGTTGTAGGGACAAGTCTACAAAGAGAACCAGACAGAAGCAAATTCTATTCTTCCTGTGTGAAACACAAAAGAAAATAAAAGTAATAAAGGCAAGGATCTACATAACTATGAAAATTCATAGCAATTGCAAGAACTATCACAGAAAGCAAACTTCAAAGAAATTTCAAGTTCTGAACGACAAAAAAAATTACAGTCAATGGAGACACTAAATTAACAAAAGATCCCTTCTACGAAAACTACAGCTGACTTGCATATTGCTGAAACAAGTATATTTTTCTGACTCATTCCAAGTATACATTATTCTAAAATCATGTTGTAAAATTCAGCCAAAATGGAACTTGAGAGAACATTATGTAAATATCACTTCTTGCTTCAATTCCCTCAAAATCCCTAGGTCCCATATCAGTAGAGGCTCCGCATGAGGGGTGAGGTTTGGAAGATTTAAAAAACACAAACATTCATTGTAACAATAGTCATCCTTGATTTGCCCTTTTATAATTGCACCTACTACATTCATGCCGAGTTAGAACAGGGCTCTGTAAGTGATCCAACACACTCCAAGGAGTAGGAGTCTTTGAGTGGAATTCAAGATGTTAATATTTCCTTTCTAACCAAATTAACTCCACATGTTTTCTGCTGCAACGAATCTCTTTCCTGTGGAATTAGGCATGGTCTGACTCACTCTTTATTTTTTTGAACACAACAATTTAATCCAGAGAGTCCTCATTTCACAGTGCCTCAGGCTCCTAGCCCATTGCTGTGCAGTGAACCTTGCTGCTGGGCTTTGTAACAAAGGTGTGGAATTATGGGAAAAAAATCCTATCACCATCAGTGTTCAGGTAAGGAAGTTTGGCCAGTCATGTTGGAAATGACAGGCTCCAAATAACAAATGTCTGGAGAGAAAGGGTGTTTTAAGGTATCTACAGAAATATAGAACTGATGAACTACTCCCAAAACACCTCAAAATAATGACTAAAATTTACATTGATGGAGAATGTTCTACATGTCGGACCATAATCTTTGCTTATAATAATGTGAATCCTAATGATAATAAAACTGTAGCCCCACTCTGAGAGAGAGCACAGTCCCTCAACTAACAGGTAACAGCAGAGATTCAAAGTCAGCTCTCAGGGCTTTAAATCCAATGTTTCATAATGAAACAGTCTCATTATTTCTTCTTAAAGCAGTCCATCACAGAGACAAGTACAGATCACTGTGACTTCCTTTCAGCTGGGAACCAAAACTTATAAAAATGAAGATTATTAAGACCTCAAAAGTTAGATGAGACAGAGTTTGATCCACAACCTGATTCTAGGAATTTCCAATCTTGTGCCCATTTTCCTCTATCACTCCATTCACTTGACAAAAACTTAGCTGATACCTATCTCAAGACCCAATAGAGTCTATTTGGGCAAAGAGGAAGGGTAATCCAAGGGGAGAGAAAGGAGACAGATTGGAGACCAAGCACAAACACTTGAGGGGCAGGACCCATGTTCTGTTTATTTTTATATCCATATCACTTTAGCATAATATCTTAAACATAATGAAAATAGATACTTCATATTACTTAGTGACTAAATACGTAAGTTTAATAAAAATAATGTAAGAAGCACTGTGGTTTTTAAATATATTTTCATAGTAAAGATTTTCCTATATTATTATAAAATAGGCACTCCAACACTTTATAATAATATAGTATCTGTATACCTTGGTGTAGTTCTTCCCACTTTATTTTAGCTTTGTTACAGCTAATTTCCTTCACCTCTCTGGTTTGATTTTTTTTTCTTCTGACCATAATAAAGGGATTGTATTACTCACATTTTAAAATGCTCTCACACCTTCCATAATCATTTTTCTTCAGAGGACCCTCTATTGTAGGATGATAGCCTAGTTGTAGAATTTGGGGCCATATGCAGATTTCAACTACATTATGTGCATGATCTCAAAGCCATCCAGCAGCCTGGTTGGTGACAGTGATAAAACAGTATGGTATTTTTAATATTTACTGAGCATCCATGTGTTTTTTTATATATTCTGTCTTTCAGCAAGCAATTATGCAAAACTGTATGCAAAACCTGTATGCAAAAGTGCTTAATTAGAAAGAACCTCAAGTTACATTATCTGATATTCTAACAGAGTTATATACCAGATATCAAAGAATTGAAAACAAGGAGTGCTTAATCACATTTTTCTGTCAACAAGGAGAGTTCACGTATTTGTTTGAAGGGAGAGTGGGACTTCACTGAGCAGCAATTGGAAGACCCGCCCCAGCCAAGGTGTCCATCACAGTATCTTTGGGGAATGCCAGACTTCTTAGTATAGTGCAGAGCAAACTAAGGAGATGAAGTTCAGCAGGTAGCCATGTCCTGGTCCACAGGGCTGATGTCATGCTAAGTTGTTTGAATCTATTGTAAATCATAAAGACTCACTAAAATTTTTTTGAAAGTGAGTGACATGATTATATTTACATTTTAAGAAATCTATGTGGCAGCCAGCCAGTGGAGGAGTAAGGAGTTCCTGAGTGAAAAGAATCCAGTTATTGCAGTGGACAAGACCTGGGCTCAGATTGCTGCTTTGAGTGTGTGACTGCTCCAGGAGATTTGGTACCACATTCAACGTGACTGAAGTTTCTTTTCAAGTGCCATACCAAAGAATAGGTAGGTTTTTTATTGAAATAAATATTCTGAAACAAAATAAAATCTGTGAAAAGCTGAAGCAGTGAGTAAATAACAACTAATCTGAGTAATTAAAACATTGCTTTGATCAAATATTGTTATGATGTTTTCTGGGTAACATGAAATAAGTGGTTGCAGATGTCCTAAACCAGGATGAAAAGTAATAGAAGCCTGAATGGGAAACTCATTGGAAATGTACTTCTTTAAACATAGACACCTGTTATTCTTATTAGCTCTAAGCTGCTACTGGATTTGCTCAATTTGGAAGAAAAATAAATTTGTTGCTTTCTAATTTGTTTCTGAATCATCATCCATAGATTTTCTCTCTTCCCTGCCCGAAGATTTGTATTTCATTGCCTTTCTGCCCATTTATCAGAACCACCAAAACATGTACATAAACAAACCTCAAGATTGTCTTATCTTTTATCTTTCTCTCCTATAATGTACTAAACAATATTTCCATTTGCACTCCAGAAAGATCTATTGCAACTTCTCCATTATGAGATATATTGGAATGTAAATCACACCAATCCAGTTCTACTATATTTTGTTCACAAAGTGGACATTTTTATAAATGTGTCTTTGGTACATTTAGTTCCACTATCTATAAGGAATTAGAATAAAAAGAGTAAGTACAAACTGACAAACATGATTTCCCCTAAATTGGGCAGAAATTTGAAAAAAAAGAAAGCCTCTATCAACTACAAAGACATGTATATAATTAATATTTTATATAACTTCCAAAATACTCCAAAAAATTTTTAGTTTTAAGAAGGTTAGACAAAGCATGGTTTAAAATATTTATATTATACCTTTAAAATATATTTCATCATATTTTCTTATCTAGTTAACTAATCCCCGGCCCCATTTTATAGAACCAAACGTTTTAACTAATTTTATTCATTTGCCTTTTTTTGAGGTCAATATTTCAAATGGTTTGAGGAAACAGTTCCCCCAAAATAACACTGCTTATCTATGTTTTTCAAACCCTATAGGAGTTTTTCAAATCTGTAAATTTCCTAGTCTACATGTATGCTTCTATTAACAATATTTACAGACTTTGAAAAAGAATATCCTGTTGGAATCAAAATGAACCTAAATAAAGACATAACCCTTCCATTTTCTGATATGAAAGACATAACCCTTCCATTTTCTGATATGATGACAATCAAATTTTACCTTTCTATTTTACTGTCATTTTACTTAAAAATGCCTAGAAAATTTCATTTCCATTTCCTATCACAGATAGAACTCTGAAAATATAACTGTATTCTATATTTGTCCCTCATTTGAAATTGATTATTTTCATCAGGTACTGTCAGGCACAATGAATGAATTATGGGTTTGGAGCCATCTCAAGGCAGGGAGGGGTGGGTTGCTTTTCTGAGAACTCTTGGTGGAATTCCACCAATTGGAGACTGCTCCGGCTATGTTGACACCCTGCCCATTGCCCCAGGGCTCAGACAGCCCTAGGTTCACAGCAGCCCAGAAGTAGAGGAAGTAGACTTAACCTGCTAAGACCCAAGCAAGTTTTCTTTGCCATTTTCTTCCAGTTTTCCTCAGGAAGTCCTTCACTCTGAATCCCATTGGTATTCCTGCCCATCTAAATAAAACCTGCAGGCTCAATTCTGTGGTTATATCCAGTCTCCATCAGAGTTGGATCAGCCCACTGTGCCCCCACTTTTCACTTATTTCCATGTCTTGTTTCCATTTCTGAAATTTCTCATACCTCTAACATTTCTAATCTGACTCATCGCCTTGTTTTGGGGAAACTGAGTAAACATCACTTGGGTCATGATAAGGTACTATCAAGTTAGTCACTGTGAAATCAAGGTCATGGATGAGTTTACTAAAAACCCATTCTCTCATTATGGTAGGCAAAATAAACATCATGGTCATAATCCTGACATTCCAGGTCTCATCCTGCTTCAGGGAAGGCAAGATGAATGTACTCTCGGGATCTATTGGAGTTACCTTGCCCAGCACTGGCAACATCCCACCTTGAAAAGTCTCCAGGAGCATCTGAACTGATTTGTCTCCCACAGACTTGTCTCTCAGTGACTTGTCTGTGGACCTAGCACAGGGAAAAGGAATTGTGTTCCTTATCTTTCCTTGAAATTGCACACCCTTTGCACTTCTGAAATTCAGTTATTTCTAGTCAAGGTTATCAAAGTTATTAATTAAAGCCAGAAAACTATGTTATTTTTAAAGTTCATGTTTATGTTATATTTATAATGCTCACATATCATAATTTTCTATGATTATATTATACGGACAACCCACAGATAATCAAATCTCTGGGTGAAACATTTATGCTGTTTTTGAACTGTCAATAGTCAGCCTCATTCCCTAAAAGAGAATTTTCCTAGGATATAACCTGTTATTAAAGAAAACAGAAAATAATTAAGGTGACTGCTTCCTGAATTCATAAAAAAAGACTTTATTTCATGTAATTTACTATATTTAGTAAATATTCCTAATGAGGAAATTAGAATATCATTTTAAATCAATTACAATGTGTGTAACATAACTAAATTACTTACAAGTTTTGTTGTTTTGAAGAAAATATTTATATTTTATTTTTTATGGAAAATATAAATTTTACTTAGGAAAGCCATTTATATAGCACACTTAATGTTGCTTGCTCTATCATTAACTTCTTCATGTGATTTCTGCATCTAGTTAAGACTAAAAATGAACAGGGAGTTTTTTATAAAGATAATTAGGTATGCTAGGGATGGTCTCACATTTCCTAATCTGTTTACAAGTCAGGACTTACAAGGTACATGAAGGAACTACAGTAATTTTCATCATTTATACATCTAATTGAATCAGATATAAATCAATCTTCTGGCTGAGCTATCCTATAGCTAAAAGTCCAGCTGCTATGTATTAAACTGCATTTTAAAATGCACTTTTTTCACCTTCTTCTGATCCAAAATATATTTGAAGTGTCTTACGTCCCTCATTACACCAGAAATAAATTCTGAGAAAATTCTCTGACTTGAAAGAAGTTGTTTAATAACATATTTACACTAAGACCCTAAATATTGGAAAACTAATGAGGTATCATTTGATCTGAAAGAACTAAATCCTCAGCTATTGATAAGTTGAAGTATTTAAGAACTGAAAGAATTTGGGGTGGCAGGGGTGGGGGGTGTTGTGATGCATTGAAATTTCTAAAATGGAACTTCCCACTTATAAATAAGAATATCTGGGCTGGGGTTGTGACTCAGGGTTTTTGAAGAAGAATATCTTTCTCAGGGGTATAAAGGGAGAGAGTTTTGCATTGTTACTAATTTCCCTCTCCTCTTCCTGCTTCCCATCACTCAAGAAAATGTAGGATATTCCAGGATCAGATTGTTTCATTTTGCTATATCTTCTACCTCTGGGGAGATTTCAGATATGAAATATCCCATGAAAGGAGCAGAAATAACATTAGTTCATAAGGCCATGCACTTCACAATGGAAATCAATCAGCTGGACTTCATCAAAATGTGATCTAAAAGAAAAGGGGCTGATAATTATCTAGAATTCAGGAGAAAAGAAACAGAAATGAGTGTGGAAACAAAGAATAATCTTGGCTGTGCTGTCATTACATATAAAGCTTCTACAGGACATGGTCTTAAGTGAACAGGATGGTTAAGACCCATTTGTGTTGTGTTTCTGGGTATCCAAAAGTAGGGACATTTGGTCCAAGTGCAATCTTCATAGAAGAAGGAGTAACGTCCTAGAGATCACATGAGTATATTGGATGCAGATTGTACTTGTAGGCATCCATTGAGAAAACTTTGAGTACATATGCTGTAAGTATAAAAAATAAGGCTTAGATACGATTGTCATGCAATAACAATTAAATGAAGATAGAATGTACATTTTGTGACAGGATAACTGCCTAAGTCATCACTTTTCTTATTTCTCATCCTCATTTTGTCTTACAGAAATAAGTGTGTAAGTGTTATTTCAGTGATCATCTAGAAAATTATACACATCTTTATACAATCTTCTCCTGAAAAGTTCTTTGTATTTCTAGCTCTATTTTCCATGGTCCTGAGTTAATATTGTTGTCTATTTTATTTTATTATCTACATTCTAATACATTGCTTCAATCTCTTTGTAAAATCAAAATAAACATATTCAAACATATCATGGTCAATGAAAGAAGGAATACAGAACAACAAAAATCTGCTACTCTTCCCTTGTTTTTCTGCTTCTTTGATTCATTCAGAGGAACGTTAAACTAAGATTATGTAATGAAAATTAGCAATATCTTTAGGATAGTATCTTATTGGTTATTCTTTTTTTAAGAGTGAGAAAGAGAGGATTTTTTTTAATATTTACTTTTCAGTTTTAGGCGGACACAACATCTCTATTTTATTTTTATGTGGTGCTGAGGATCGAACCCAGCGCCCCGCGCATGCCAGACGAGTGTGTTACCGCTTGAGCCATATCCCCAGCCCTTACTGGTTATTCTTATAGAGAAGAATATCCCAAAGTTGGCACATCCAATTGTGATTAAAAATTTTTTATACAACTAAAACATGGGATTGAAATGACTTTATTCTCCTCTTTGATCAGTCAACAATCAGCTTTCTACATTAAAAATGTGCAGAGATAAAACTTTGCACAATTTGAAGGCAATCTCTGTGGCTGAAAACTCAACTTTTGAGGTCCCCCCTGAAGAAATGACTAGTCTGAGGATACAGAGGTTTCTTACTGATTATATAATTAATAGAATATAAATTAATATTCTTAATAGAAAGCTAGAATTTTCCAATGTTCCTGCTTTGCCTCTTTTGAAGTTCTTCTCTCATCAGACTCCAAGTCTTTTGTAAATAAACAACTCAATAGAGGACACACTCATTATTTATAAGGATATTTTTTAGTTGACTATGCTTGCATGACAGTCACAGACTAACATGTCTCATCACCAACAATATCCAAGTGGCTGCCCAGGATCAGAACTGATATTGAGTCACACGAGATAAATATTGGCTTGCCCAAGAATTAAAACTAGGGCTCAGTACACCAGGGCTAGCTTAGAGGCAGTGGTTTTAGGACAAGAGCTCCCGTTATAGTTAGAATACATTTCTTTGAATCTTAGCTCTGCTACTTCATCACTAGGGAGACTTGGAGAAACCGTTCAAACCCTTGAAGCCTCAATTTCTGCACCTATACATGAAAATGATGTCTTTTAGGGTATGGGTATCATAAATTAAGTACTTCCTTGAAAGAAACTCTATCTGAAAACAATGTTTTAGAAATGCTATTGTTAGAAATGAATTATCATTCACTGAGAAAATACCTTGTATGCACAAGCACTGAATGATCTGTTTGAGATCAAATGAAAAATGGGTGATCTCTGTCCCCATGAAGCAAATTCAGCAGAGATGTGGGACTGTAACCAGCTGTTGCAGAGCTCTTCAGTAATTGTCCACAGTAATATTAGAAGGGTAGATTTTTGAAGGTGTTGAGTTATTTTTCAGTCAGGAAGCTAGGAAAGGTTTAATCCTATGTCACAACAAAGGATCCTTCTCACCTGGTGATGATGTAGGGTGTCCAAGGAACAAAACAGAGAAGAAATAAAATTATCATTTTATTAGTTTCTGTATTCTGCAACTAAAATTGCTGGTTGGCAGGTGAATTGAAGCCACTGGGTTAGCCTTTATGTCCAAAAGGAACCTGTGAATACCTTACTCACATTTAAACATTGATACCAGATGCCTCAGGTAGTCTACATGAGAGGGAGGTATATGGTTGGAGTTGTTTTACCCACTCAGACGCAGCATGCGAGGCATAGAAAAGCTACCAAAATTTAAGAGGAATCCTGACTTCGCTTATCAGTTTTGCAATAAGATATGAAAAAGGAAAGAACAATGAGAAACCCTGGACCTGCACATCTTACTTTAAAACTATAGCCAGCTATTGCACATGCAGTGCCAATGCCCAATAGTAATTATGTGCAGGTGGTTTCTCTGGATTTGAATTAATCTCTTTCCTTGGATTGGGAGTGGGGACAAGGAGAGGGGATTGCTATGAAATAGGTGAGTATGGGTATATGGTGCATGAGGCAAAGCAGCACAGGTCTTTCCCCAAATGGGTAAAATGATGTAATTATTATCTTCCTGCATTATCACCTTGGAATTCAATAATGTTATCAGAAGATATCCACAAAACTCAAAACAGTTCATGTGAGCTCTGTGACATGAAAATACATTATTCTTAAAATAAATATCACTAAGATTAGACTGCAATCTAAACAGAGTTCTAGATGGTATCTGGAGTCATAGGGGAACTGAGAAATAATGTTTAATACTTCAAAAAATAACATCTATCTATATCTAGAGATATCTGTATCTAAAGCTATCTTTATCTATAGAAAATGTGTTCACCAGATATTCTAAGACAAAATGAGTTTTGATAGTAGAGAGCATAAAAACAAATACCAGGTGCTATGCTAAAATAAGACACAACATGTCTGTGTCATTATACTCTCATAATAGGAGAAAGTATCAGTTCCACAGAGTTTGGGGCCAAAAGAAAAGAAGCAGATTCTATCGGTTGAGGAACTACATAAGTAAAGATTTCAAAGAGGCCAGAAAAACATGAATAAACTTTTTTCAAAGCACACACTATCACAATAATAGGTCAGGCCAACTCTCCCCATCAAGGAGAACTCCAAGTTTCTTCAGAACATCCACATAATGCACCTTGCAAGGACCCAGTTGATATACCTCCCTTGATCCTCACTAATCCCTAAGGCCTCTGTTTCTTGTTCTGGTTTTCCTTGTTTGGAATGAAGTCTGACTTTATGCCAGGCCTTAATTGTGTTTCTCTTATGGCTTTGGAGACTGCTGTAGTAGGTGCTCCATACACTGACCCAATAACCAATATATGATAGTGTGTCCCCCAGAGCTAGATGTCATCAGTCCAATATCTGGGGAGGGGAAGGAAAGGACTGACTCCATTTTTTCTAGCCCCATATTTATTTGATTCAACTTTACTTGAATTTAGCAGAATAAAGAGAAGTTGCCCTGAACCTAAAGAAATTCCTGAAATGCTAGATAAATATTTTCCCACAAAAATTATTTCTTATGAGACTCTTTTTAAGAAGACTAAAACTAATGTGGATAGATGTGAGCCATCATTTTATTATTTTTAATTCAATTTTTATCTGTTCTTTTTAGGTATTCATGACAGTAGAATATACTCTGATGTATTATACATACATGGAGCCTAACTTTTTCTAACTAGTATCCCATTCTTGCCATTGTCCATGATCCGAAGATTCACTATGGTGTATTCCTATATGAACGTAGGAAAGTTGTGTTCTACTCCTTCTACAGTCTTTCCTATTCCCATGCCCCCTCCCTTCCTTTCATTCCCTTGTGTCTAATAAACTTCTATCCGTCCCTCCCCATAACCTCTTCTAGTGTGTTAGCATTCACATATCAGAAAGAACATTCTGCCTTTGGTTTTTTGGGGTTTTGAGCCATCATTTTAATGGCATGTATGTCCATTTTGAGTAGAATCCTTTTACTCCCTTATGCAACAGTTAAATAGAACTCTTACATCATCCCCACATCTTTCTCTTTATTTCCCATTTTTGTTGTTTGTTCTGATATACTATTAGATCACTGTTTTAAATTTGTCAAGGGACATTCTTTACCACCTGCTAGATTTATAGTTGTTGACTTTTCCAGAAGGACTCCAGGGTTCATTACTCCATGTTACTTGAAGCTCTTGGCAGTGGTATTGTGAGAAAGTATACAGATCCTTAAACCAAACTACTTGGGTTCAAACACCAATTCTTTAATGAACTAGATGTGAAATCTTGGACAATTAAATATCTACACTTGCCCTAATTTCCTCACTATAAATTAGAGATAATAATTGTATTCCCTTGCATGAGATTATTGTGAGAATTGAGTGCAATAATACCTTTAACGTGTGCAGGGAAAGTTCCCCCCCCCCAGCAACTCTTCAATGAATTCTAGTAGCTATTTTTAGTATGCTGAACAATATCCACTTGCTAACTTCATGCTTGAATGATTACTTTCTCACATGCTATTCTTAGGTCATTTGTTCTTTTACATCATCTAGGAACATTTTAGACAATGACTCCTTTTCTTTTGGTTCTAAATATAGCTAAGACATTTTGTTTTCCTTGTTTTTATGCCTCTGCCCCTGAGGATAGTTTTTAATCATGGAAGAATAATAACTAGCCAGAATATTATATGTCCAATACCAATAACGTTTTATTTATATTTTCTGAAATATTATCTTCCTTTTTGACATAGTTCTTCCCTAATATAAAGGGAAGTTTCTTCTATTCTATATTTTAGTGCTTTTTTTCATCCATCTCGGGGGCTATCGTTATCATCAAGTAGGAATGGTTTTCAACAAATATATTCAGCACTTCTACTTTCTTCAAACTCTTATTTATTTATGTTTGGGCACTGTAATGACTTTATATTTTTCTCCACCTCAGTAATTTGACGTCTTTTTTTCCTTGATTTCACACTTTCTTCTTATCATTCTTTTCCCCTCATATTTGGATATTTATCTTGCCATTACACTGAATTTGCATAACTGTGATCATCACTTTAAGTTACACCATATGATGTTTTATTAGAACCTCGTCTTTCTTTCTTTCTTTCTTTCTTTCTTTCTTTCTTTCTTTCTTTCTTTCTTTTTCCTTTTTTGGTAAATTGCAGGCAGCAAGTCATAATGGAACATAATGGAAGAACAGCTTGTCTGGGGCTCTGTACAGGTCTTGCTGAACACCTGACCTCTTCCTTCTCTTCTGAGTTTGATTGTTACTTTCCAGCATCATCTCCAGTCTGCAAGGACTATTCCTATTCCCTGAACTTATGCAACACCCCATTTATTCTATAAAAATGTGTCCCAGAAATTGGGTAGTATGGATGACACTATATTTTAACAAATATCCTGCAGAGGCATAAAGAGGCTTCTATTTTTAAAGATTCTTTCTTTTTACCAAACTTCTTACTGTTCATATCACCTTCTCTCCCCAAAACACACATATGTACAATTTAAAATCTTTAGAACATACACCATATCCTTTTTATTAGAACTTGGTCTGGTCGCTGTTTAGCAAATATTTAAATGATACAAAACATGGATATGCAAGAAAAATAGCTAATTGATTTTGTAATTATCCAGAGTTAATTTGATTAATTTAAATGCAAGTCAATAACTTCAATTGGTAATTTATCTGGAATAGCTCAATAAAAGTGTTCAAGTTTATCCCAAACTTGTTATTTTGTTTTACTCAGTAAATTGAAATGAAAACTTTGAGTAGTAAAGATAATTCACAAAAATATTGTTTGATGCAACTCTTATGAAATGAACATTTCACATATTTTCTAATAAATCACATTAATCTTAAGTCCTTTTTAAAAATATATTTACTTTTGTAATGTTGGCATGACATAAAACAAAACTCAAATTTAATTATTCCTCTAAGTCTAAATAATTAACCTTAACTATAAAGTGTAAGAGTAACTACTCAAGTGACTTTTAAATAATTTTTTTTTAATTTCTTTTTTATTACCAGGAATTGAACCCCAAAGAACTTAACTGCTGAGCCACATCTCCAGATCTTTTAATTTTTATTTTGAGACAGTGTCTGGCTAAGTTGCTTAGGGCCTCACTAAGTTGCTGGGGCTGGCTTTGAACTTGCAATCCTCCTTCTCCAACCTTCCAAACTGCTGAGATTGCAGGGATTTTTTTACTTTATTTATTTTATTTTACTTTTGTTTTTTTGGTTGAGGGGCATTCAACCACTGAGCCACAGCCCCAGACCATTTTGTATTTTTACTTAGAGACAGGGTCTCACTGAGTTTCTTAATGCCTCACTTTTTCTAGGGCTGCCTTTGAACTAGCAATCCTTTTGTCTCAGCCTTCAGAGCCTCTGGGATTACAGGTGTGCACCACCATGTCTGGCAAGTAAATTCTTTATAAATGATTTTTTTTTCCTTTAATCCATTAAGCACAGAGGCAGTGACTATTTCAGATACAGAAGAACATAAAAGAAAGAGTGAGATTATTTTAGATGTACCTTTTTTCCATTTGTTGGAAGATAAAGAACCATAAGTATTATGAAAAGGCAACTGAGTTTACAAAGTAAAACCTGTCATGAAAAGGGTCACAATCCATCTCATGTATGGGAAATTCCTTTCACTCTGTAAGAGTAGTACAGGACACACATATCCCAAACCAACATTCAAAAATGATTCTAGAACCACATGACAGAGGACCTATTTGAGATATTTGCAACAAATATTGCTAAGTCTTGCCCATTGTCCATTCTTCATTTCTTTCTTGCTTTATTTGTTTTCCTTTAGTGTCAGAATTCCTCTTTTCCATGAGAGGACAATATTCCCAGTTAAAAATACTTAGCTTCAGGATATTTGATGCCTGCAGGGTAACCCCATGTCATGCTTCTAGCTAATGTGATTTAAGAGGAAGTCATTCAGAGTGACTTCCTCTAAAGATGGTGAGATAGATAGACTTCCACTTTGGTCTTTGGCTCTTTCCCCACTCTCTTCCCTTAGACTTCTTCATGATATGCTAAAGAAAAGAACCCTGAGGCTAAAGGCCTCCTGCTAAGTATGACTGACCAGAAAACTGAAGGAAGCAATGGTTATCTGAAAGCTTTGGTCATTGGCTGTACCAGCCTTGAATGCTCTACCTCCAAGCTTTTGTTATGTGTGAAAATGCCTAGCTTTCCAGTTCAGCTCCTCATGTTTATCAAGTTTCCAGTATCCTATGTCAGACACAATCTTCACAGGAAATTTCATGTTGATTTGTTTAGAATAGTTTTTCACTTATTGCTTATAAGTAGCACTTACATAAACTTTAAAACAAAGTCTTATCATTACCTTCTCTAATTCAATCTTTCGGCATTTGAATTTTACAGATAGTGTATTCTAATACCCTCAAGGGAATTAATTCAAGCTGAAACGAATTATCTTATTTTAAAACTTCAATTTGAAAAAAAAAATATTGGGTGCTATTAAATATGTAATGATGACTATAAATTGTACCAAGGACTTCTGCTTTTCTGATCCAATTTATTAACATTGGCCTTAGACCCTAATGATGTTCCTTTTGGAAGGTGCAGGAAATGGGAGGAGATGGCATCAAACTTGCTCATTTACACAGTGATCATTGAGTGATGACTGCAGCATGATGAAGAGGCTGAGTGATGAGCAAAAAATTTGAAGGAAGCACCACAGAGACAAAGACTATCATTTTAAAAAATTCTTTCTTCATGAGAGCTGATGGTTGTGACTCAGATCCTTAGAACTCTGACTTGTTCTGTGCCAAAAGGCAGCTTGGGAAATGCTAATAACCCAGCAGTAATCGTGATTTGGATGTTCTTACTGCCTGTGGTGTTTTGCAGGGAGAAGCAGAGGCAGAAGTTAGAAATTTTATTTCTCCATCTATTTTTAGTATGAAATTCCCCTTAAAATTATAGGCAGTTGAATCTCTGCCATTATAATATGTATTATTAAGATGCAGCAGTTAAGTTCTGCACTATGGTAACCTATAAATTCCGTAAAGGCATGGCAGGGGGCAGTGTGATGGGGAGGCAGGCTTCCATCACAAATGTGTTTTAGCCTGGCCTTTAGTGAGGAGGGTACTCTTCCCACAGCGAGATAGCAAAAGCCTATTCCAGGACTTGCAGAATCCGATTATGCAGACCAATAAGAAGCATACAGCTGAAGTACAACCCAAGCAAAGCAGGGACCTGATGCTTTCCCAGGCTACTAGGGAATGAGGTCAGGGTGTGGATAGAGTGGATTCCTCCTTTGCAACCTAATTAATATGAACTTTGCTACTTAAAAACCAAATTGAGCAATTGTCAACAGATAATGAGTAATAGCTCTATAATATTTAACATTCCCAGTGGGAGGATTGAATGTCTCCATGTTCACTGGTATAACCTCTGAGGAGTATAAAGCAAACATGGGGAAGCAAGAGAGATTCAGGTTTATACAGTCTAGAGACCAGGTGTTCTCTTAGCTGTCTTTGCTGAAGGCTTTCACCAAAGGGGAGAACAAAGATATAAACTCAATATTCTGTTGTATATTATTTTACCTTATTATCTGTGAGCATCATTCAATTATTTTAAATTCAATAAAGTAAACAATTTCTGTTGTGTGGATTGTATTCATAGAATCCTTCTGTTATTTTCTTTAGATTTACACAAATGTCATTTTCAGATATTGGGTGACTCCTGACTCAACATTAACATTATGATATCCTCAATGAGAAAGACCAACAAAGAGGAGGCTTTTTCAAGGATATCCATCAATAATTCTTATTTATCTAAGTATGCAACATCTTCTTTTAATGTGAAATTTTTTACTATTTTTTTTCAATTTATATATGACAGCAGAATGCATTACAAATTTTATTACACATATAGAGCACAATTTTTCATATTTCTGGTTGTTTACAAAGTATATTCATACCAATTCGTGTCTTCATACATGTAATTTGAATAATGATGACCATCACATTCCACCATCATTTCTAACCCCATGTCCCTCTCCTCTCCTCCCACCTTTCTGCCCTATCTAGAGTTCACCTATTCCTCCTGTGCTCCCTATCCCTACCCAACTATGAATCAGCCTCCTTATATCAGAGAAAATATTCAGCATTTGATTTGGGAGGATTCGCTAACTTCACTTAGCATTATCTTCTCTAACTCCATCCATTTACCTGAAAAAAACCATGATTTTATTTTATTGTTGTGTAATATTCCATTGTGTATAAATGCCACTTTTTTTTAATCCATTTGTCTACTGAAGGACATCTAGGTTGGTTCCATAATTTAGCTATTGTGAATTGCGCTGCTATACATATTGATGTGGCTGTGTCCCTGTAGTATGCTGTTTTTAATTAAGTCCTTTGTGTATAGACCAAGGAGAGGGATAGCTGGGTCAAATGATGGTTCCATTCCCAATTTTCCAAGAAATCTCCATACTGCCTTCCATATTGGCTGCACCAATTTGCAATCCCACCAGCAGTGTATGAGTGTACCTTTTTCCCACATCCTCACCAACACTTATTGTTTGTTGTTTGTTTCATAATAGTACCATTCTTACTGGCATGAGATTAAATCTTAGAGTAGTTTTGATTTGCCTTTCTCTAATTGCTAGCAATGATGAACATTTGTTGATTGATTGCATATCATCTTATATGAGAAGTGTCTGTTCAGGTCCTTGGCCTATTTATTGGTTGGGTTATTTGGTTTTTTGTTTTGTTTTGTTTGGGGTTTTTTTGTTTTGTTTTTGGTGTTTAGCTTTTTGAGTTCTTTACATACCCTAGAAATTAGTGCTCTATCTGATGTGTGAGGGGTAAAGATCTGCTCCCAAGATGCAGGCTCTCTATTCACCTCACAGATTGTATCTTTTGATGAGAAGAAACTTTTTAGTTTGAATCCATCTCATTTATTGATTCTGGATCTAATTCTTGTGCTATAGGGGTCTTATTAAGGAAGTTAGGGCATAATCCCACATGATGGAGATTAGGACCTACTTTTTCTGGTTTTATTCCTAGTCTTTGATCCATTTTGAATTGAGTTTTATGCATGGTGAGAGATAGGGGTATGATTTCATTTTGTTGCATATGTATTTCCAGTTTTCCCAGCACGATTTGCTAAAGAAGCTATCTTTTCTCCAATGCATGTTGTTGATGCCTTTGTATAATATAATTGTAATTTTATGAGTTAGTCTCTGTGTCCTCTATTCTGTACCATTGGTCTACCTGTCTGTTTTGGTGCCAATACCATGCTGCTTTTGTTACTATTGCTCTGTAGTATCCTTTAAGGTCTGGTATAGCCATGCCACCTGCTTTACTCTTCATGCTAAGAATTTCTTTAGCTAATCTGGATCTCTTGTTTTTCCAAATAAACTTCATAACTCCTTTTTCTATTTCTATGAGGAATGCCATTGGGATTTTGTTTGCATTAAATCTGTACAGTGCTTTTGGTAGTATAGTCTTTTTGATAATATTAATTCTGCCTATACAAGAGCAAGGTAGATCTTCCCATCTTCTAAGGTCTTCTTTGATTTCTTTCTTTAGTGTTCTGTAATTTTCCCTGTATACATCTTTCACCTCTTTTGCTGATTCCCAAGTACTGTATTTTTTTGAGGCTATTGTAAATGTGGTAGTTTTCCTAGTTTATCTTTCAGAGGATTTGTCACTGATGTCTTTGATTTATGGGTGTTGATTTTATATCCTGCTATTTTGCTGAATTAATTTACTAGTTCTAGAAGTTTGCTGGTGGAATTTTTGGGTCCTACAGGTATAGAATCATGTCATCAGCAAAAAGTTCTAATTTGAATTCTTCTTTTCTTATGTGTATCGCTTTAATTTCTTTTGTTTGTCTAATTGCTCTGACCAGTGTTTCAAGAAATATGTTAAATAGAAGTCGTGAAAGAGGGCATCCCTGTCTTGTTCCAGTTTTTAGAGGGAATGCCTTCAATTTTTCTCCATTTAGAATGATGTTGGCCTGGGGCTTAGCATAGATAGCCTTTATGATGTTGAAATATGTTCGTGTTATAGCTAATTTTTCTAGTGCTTTGAACATGAAGAGGTGTTGTATTTTGTTGAATGCTTTTTCTGCATCTATTGAGATGATCATATGATTCTTATCTTTAAGTCTCTTGATGTGATGAATTACATTTATTGATTTCCTTATGTTAAGCTATCCTTGCATCCCTGAGATGAATCCCACTTGATCATGGTGCAATACCTTTATGATATATTTTTGTATTTGATTTGCCAGAATTTAATTGAGAATTTTTGCATCTATGTTTATTAGAGATATTGTTCTAAATTTTTCTTTTTTTGATATGTCTTTGCCTGGTTTTGGAATCAGGGTGATCCTGGCCTCATAGAATGACGTTGGAAGTGCTGCCTCTTTTTCTATTTCCTGAAATAAGTTGAAGAGTATAGGTATTAGTTCTTCTTTAAAGGTCTTGTAGAACTCAGCTGTGTATCCATCTGGTCCTGGCTTTTCTTGGTAGGCTTCTGATGGTGTTTTTATTTTGTCACTTGAAGTTCATGTGTTTAAATTGTGTATATCATCCTGAGTCAATTTGGGAAAATCATATGACTCTATAAATTTATCATTGACTTTGATATTTTCTATTTTATTGGAGTAGAAGTTTTCAAAATAATTTCTAACTATCTTCTGTATTTCTGTTGTGTCCATCATGATATTTCCTTTTTCATCACGTATGTCAATAATTTGAGTGTTCTCTCTCCTTCTCTTCATTACCATGGCTAAGGGTGTATCAATTTTATTTATTTTTTTAAAGAACCAACTATTTGTTTTGTCAATTTTTTCAATTGTTCCTTTTGTTTTAATTGCATTGGTTTCAGCTCTGATTTTAATTATTTCCTATCTTCTACTGCTTTTAGTAGTTCTTCTTTTTCTAGGGCTTTGAGATGTAATGTTACGTCACTTCTTTGTTGACTTTTTCTGCTTTTAAGGAATGAACTTCGTGCAACAAACTTTCCTCTTAGAACTGCCTTCATAGTGTCTCAGAGATTTTGATATGTTTTATCAGTGTTTTCATTTGCCTCTAAAAATTTTTTAATCTCCTCTTTGATGTCTTTTGCAACCCATTGTTCATTCAATAGCATATTATTATGACTCCAGGTATTGGAGTAGCTTCTGTTTTTTATTTTATCATCAATTTCTAACTTCATTCCATTATGATATGAAAGAATTCGGGGTAGTATCTCTACTTTTTTGTATTTTCTAAGAGTTGCTTTGTGGCATAATGTATGGTCTATTTTAAAGAAGGGTCCATGTGCTGCTGAGAAGAAGTGTACTCAATCATTGGTGGATAAAATATTCTATGTATATCTGTTAAGTCTAAGTTATTGAATATATTATTGGGCTCTATAGTTTCTTTGTTCAGCTTTTGTTTGGAAGATCCATCTAGTGGTGAAAGAGGTGTGTTAAAGTCACCCAGAATTATTGCCTATGGTCTATTTAACTCTTGAACTTGAGAAGACTTTTTTTGATGAATGTAGATGCTCCAGTGTTTAGGGCATATGTATTTATAATTGTTATGTCTTGTTAATATATGGTTCCCTTAAGCAGTATGAAATGTCCTTCTTTATCCCTTTTGATTAACTTTGGCTTGAATCTATTTGATATGAGGATGGAAACTCCTGCTTGTTTTCACAATTCATGTCAGTATGCTTTTTCCCATCCATTAACCTTCAGTCTATGGATATCCTTTTGTATGAGATGAGTCTCTTGGAGCTAGCATATTATTGGATACTTTTTTTAAACCCAATCTGCCAGTCTATGTGTTTTGATTATTGAGTTTAGACCATTAACATTCAAGGTTATTATTGAGACATGATGAGTTTTCCAGTCATTTTTGTTTATTTTTGGTATTTAACTTGACTTTGTTTGTCTTTGCTTGGTTTTTTCTTTAGTTAATATTTCCCTTTGTTGATTTTAATTGTTGGTTTTCATTTCCTCCTCATGGAATATTTTGCAAAGGATGTTCTGTAGTTTAGGCTTTCTAGTTGTAAATTCTTTTAACATTTAACATTGAAGGTTTTTATTTTGTCATCAAATCTAAAGCTTAATTTTTCTGGATATAAGATTCTTGATTGGCATCCAGTTTCTTTCAGAGCTCCGTGTATATTGTTCCTGAATCTTTTAGGTATTAGGGGCTGGGTTGAAAAATCTGCAGATATCCTCACTGGTTTCTCCCTATATGTAAACTGATTCCTTTCTCTTGGGGCTTTTAAGATTCTATCCTTATTCTGTATGCTAGGCATTTTTCATTATAGTGTGCCTTGATGTAGATCTGTTGTGATTTTGTACACTTGGTGTCGTATAAGCCTCCTGTATTTGATTTTCCAATTCATTCTTCATGTTTGGAAAATGTTCTGATATTATTTCATTGAATAAATTGTTCATTCCTTTGGTTTGTAACTCTATGCCTTCCTCTATCCCAATAATTCCTAAATTTGGTCTTTTCATGTTATCCCATAATTCTTGAATGTTCTGCTCATGGTTTCTTACCATTTTCAATATGTGGTCAACATTCTTTTTAAGATTACATATTTTGTCTTCATTGTCTGATGTTCTGTCTTCCAAGAGATCTAGTCTGCTGGTGGTGCTTTCTATTGAGTTTTTAATTTGGTTTATTGTTTCTTTAATTTCAAGGACTTCTTTTTTTTCCCTAGAACCTCTAAATTCTTATTGAAGTAGTCTTTTGCTTCCTGTATTTGCTTATGAAACTCTTTATCAAAATGATCCCTTGCTGTCTGTATTTGCTTTCTAATATCATCTTTTAATTCACAGAACATTTTAATTATGTACATCCTGGACTCCTTCTCTGTCATTTCTTCTGTTGGGCTGGCCTTGATTCTAATAATGTAATATCTTGGTTTGTTTGGGGCAATTTCTTCCCTTGTTTTTCATGTTGTTTGTGTGTCTTCCCTTCTAGTTCTGTGAATCTAAGGCATTACACTTTTTACCCTATAGGTTTATAGTGTCCCTGCAGTATTCCAATAACCTCTCCTTTAAGGGGGAGAACAATATTAACAGATCCCAATATAAACAATATACAACCTTAAACCAAATAGCTGCTATTAAGATGGTTACAGTTTTGTCACATATACAGAAATGGTGAGTTCAATTATTATCTACAATATAAACAGTAGGGTTGCAAAAGGTTCTGAGGTGGACAAAGAACTGGGAGTGAGGTGTAGGATGAGATGTTAAGGGGGTAGGAGTTGAGGATATAGAGTTATTACATCTTAGAAAACATGAAAGCAAGAAGAATCTGAAGAAGTTTATTAGTAGCAGGAGAAGAAAAAGAAAGTGATTTGGAGGAGACGATAGAGTACAACAAACAAACAAATATTAAGAAAAATAAAAATGCAAAATAGGAAATAAAAGAATATACAACACAATCGTAATATACTATTCAGGCATCCTCGTCCTCGGTAGCCTAATTTATGAGAAGTACTTGGTTTCACAAAGGTTAAGGATATGAGGACAGGAAAAGAAAGAGAAAAAAAAATTTCGAAGGAAGATACAAGGATTCTTTGTGTTGGCAATCAGTGTCTTTCCAGCTTGCCCTCTCATTCAATAGGTGGGATTGATTGTTGTTTGTTAGTAACTTCCCCCTCAGGATGGTGAAGGTTATTAGGGTGGAAGGGTTGGTCTTGGGGGCAGAGCTCCTAGATACAGGGTATAGCACTTGCCAGTCCCTGATGGGAGACTGCACCCCAAGGATTTCCTTTGGGGCCTGCTCATGTGATGAGGGTGCCTGGTCTTATTTCCTTATTTTGCCTATAAACCTCACAATTCCTGGTCTCTCATTTACTCTCTAAACTGTATCTCACTCACCCTCTCCTTTTCTACTTCCTAATTAGGAACCTCTCTCTAAAGGTCTTGTGGGCTGTGCTCTGGGGGCAACGCACCTGTCGCGGAGCGTTGTTTTGTATTGGGCAGTTCAGAACCAGGTTTTTCGAACTGACTGGCAGCATAGCCCCAAGCACTATACCTGGTTAGTACTGCTGGGGGAATGGTGAGTTGAGGACTAAAGATACCTTGATATTGCTTCTAAACCCAGCTGGTGTACCAAGCTGGGGTTGCCTCAACTAAAGATGCTGATGAAGGTGTTCCAAGTTGGAGGCTGCTACTTTCAGCAATGGGGTGTCAGGTTGGTTAGGGCCAGGTGGTCGTGGTGGGTGGCATGTTCAGAGATGCAGCTCTGTGGCATGCAGTGTTGTGGCTGGCAGCTGTCTCCAGTCCCTTTGCTGTGTCCCTAGGTGCCAGCTACCATGTGTAGGGGACTATGACAGTGGTTGCAGTGTCCCACTGATGGAGGCAACCAGGAGAGCCCCACATTGGTAGATGGGGATCCACATGGGAGTGGTGGCTGGAGTTTCTGTGCCTGGGCAGTGGCCAGGTGTCCTGCATGGGTGCTGATGCCTGTGGTCCTGTTGGGGCACCCAGAGGTCCTGCATGGGCAAGTGGTAAGGAGTTCTGCACTGACGCTGAGCCCTGGAGACCTACGCCGGCATGGCAGCTGTGATTACTGCTCAGGAGCTCTTCTGCCAGCTCTGGAATGAGCAGTTGGTGAGGTTCGCAGTCCAGAAGAGCAATCTGTACTTACTGCCAATCCTGTTCTCTATGCTTCAGCAGCTGGGAAGCTGAGAAAAGCAAGGAACAGGAAGAGGACAAACAGGTATTGGGGAAGAAGGAGGCTTACTCTCACTTTTTATTTCAGTGTTCAAATGAACCTCTTTGGGACCAGTAGTGGCTTTCTCACGGAAGAATCAATTTTGTGCTAAATAGCTAAACTATATAAAATGTTTTTTTTTTAAATGCTATAATTTTAAATTCATAACTTGAATTACAAATCTACAAAATCTGTGGATATGGTAAACATGACAGATAATACTGTTTCCCAGCATATAATTCCTTCTTTTTCTCTCTTGGCAATCTTATTTTATTGTGACCCTCAAATTACCTTGCCCCAGTGTCACAATTTACATAGCCTTCTAGATCACAAATGGGGCAATTCCTGTGCTAAGGATCTGAATGCAATGCTGCAATTGTACTTTTTATTTCATAATGATTGGGAAGGTCAACTAACTATGGGTGAGTAGGACATGCAGCTATCCATCATATTGAAGAATTATCCTATGGAAATCAGTGAAAGTACCCCCGTCAAGAAACACCAATGTAAGTCTGACATTCCAACCTATCTCCTATTTTCCCAGTTTTCTCCTATCTAGCTTCTTACATGTGGCCACGGTGTCTGACTCTGACCAACAAAACCTCAACAGAAACAGGTAGAGAAACTTCAGGAAAGCTATTTGTTCCTAATGAAAGACAACAGACACAGAAGTCACCACTGTGGCTTGTTTCTTCCTGAAAGCCGCCATCCTTGTCCAAGACAACTCTAGAGGCACTGATCATCACATAGTTGACCAGTAGCCAAAACCACCCCTTCCTTGTTCCAGTTATGAGAGGAAAACGAGTCCCTATTTGCTGAAGCCACAGAACAGAGATTTTCTGTTATTTCAGCATAACATAGTTTTAGAGAAAACTATGGTGTTTTTTTTTTTTATTTTGAGAAGATTAAATTCAAAGGAATAGTTCAAGGGAAGTTTGGCTTCAAGGGATCTTCTGCTTGGAAAAGATGATTATAATTTTCTTTTCCAATTAGCCTGATGATCCACGTTGGATGGAGATGACAGAGGGAGGAGGGCAGAAGAACGGGGAGGGTGTCCTAGTTTGGTACATAATGCCAGCAGACATTCATTAAAGGCTTATTAAAAGTTGAAAGCCTCAGTGTCCATTTGACTTAGCGTCCATTAGGGCCACTATGCATTAGAAAATAACTTGTAGAGAGGTTAGGCATTTTCTCTCAAGTCAAAAAAAAACCTATGTGTTAATACTATTTCCTAAAGGATTAACAATGAGCAAGGTAGGCAGCTTCAGATTCATCATGTAAATGATGCTAAAAATATTTGCTACCTAATTGGATGCCATAAGGATTAAATGAAGTAGACCTTTACAGTGCTGAATACAGAGACACTTGTACAGTAAGTAATCAATTAAGAAAAAATACTGGTGATTTTTTCATACTCTTTACAAACTGCGCTTTGATTAATTACTTTTGTCTTTGGTAGTGAACCATGAGAAGAATACTGTTCAGCAAGTGGTATATAACTCAATATGATTGTAAAGATTTTTTTTAAGTAGTGACATGTATTCTTATCAAGTTTTCTAGTGACAATTTAAGGCAACTAACATGCATTCTGTTGTACACTTGTGAAATTACTACTCCAACAAGTAAAGTTATCAAAAGAATACAATTCAAAAAAAAAATTTAGAGAAGACCTTTCAAGAAAACATCAAAACTGAATAAAACATACCTTCCTATGAATTTTATTTGTTAATGCAGAGAATAATACTGCGTTGTTTGAGCTCTCTAATTGAGCTTTTATTTTCATGACACATAGACTAATTTCTTTAATTTATCAATATATCTATTAATTTAAGTAAAGATAAAAATTCTATGAAATTAGTTATAAAAATATGCAAGTCAAACTTATCTCATAGTTAACATTTTGTAAGAGTAATACAACTAAATTATATATAAAATATTTATAGATTTTCTAATAAAAATTTCATAAAATGAAGATATTGTACAGAAAGATTAAACCCTGAATTAATGTTTTTCTTAAGTAATAGATATAATATGTTAGGATTAAATAAGATAATATATTCTGAGGACCTTTTGAAACAAACTATACATCATCAGTGATGTATAGATCATTACCAATTGCCAAAGTCTATATGCAATACAATCAAACTATATTTTTAAACATCTGATTTGTTGCAGTGATAACATTAAAGTAGCTGCTTTTAAGCAAAGAACAATTCAGGAAATTTAATGTTTAAGTTTTACATAAATTTTTATTGAATCACAGTGCTTATAAAGATAAGGATAAAAGATAATATCCAATTTGAGTCTTATAAATTATAAAGCAAATATATATATTTTGCATTTCCTTCAAAAACTAAAGCAGGAATAAATTCCTTACTGAAACATCCTTGGTGAAAATATGTTTGTTACAGCAATTTAATTTTCTTAATTGTCAATGGGATTTTTTATGTTATTAAAATTTGAAAATATCTTATGTACTAATATTTAAGCTATTTTTTTTAATTTTATCTAAATTTTCTTTGTGCTGAAACGTGTTTTCTGTGAATGTATGAGAACATTTCTGGAGGGTCATCATTACCAATGAAAGATAACTAAGTAAACATAAATATGTACTATAAGTATAATGTATAAAATAATATAGTATAGTCATACATTAACATAGTAGGAAGAGACTCTGATAGCATTTGGAAAGTCACCTCAGAAGCTTTAAAATAAGTTGGCAGAGAGTTTAATATTGTTACTCCACTATTCATAAGATCTATGGATGAAGGTGTTGGTTCTCCTTGGTCCATTTAGAAATAATCTCCAAACCCAATTTTGAGAAAACAATAGAGGATAAATGAAGATTTATGAAATTGAATTCAATGGATTCTCTTTGTGCTCTGCTCTCTAGAAACAAATAGTGAAAATTTTAAAATGTACTTGGGAATTCTACTTCCACAAAATGAGCCCTCAAGTACATAAAAATATCTTCCATGGTTTCCTAAGAATGTTCTCTTTCTGGCAGGACATTGTTCCCATGTTTCCAAACCCCATGCTGGTTGGTAGCTCATTTCCAGATGTGTTCCTGCATTCAGACCATACACAGAATGAAATTCTATGTTTTCCTTGCCATCAGCATTATACTACACACAATTAATAAAGCTGAAGATCACATCAGCTTTATGATATAATACAAAATAGAAAAAGCTACATTTCAGCAATAATGTGAATTGTGATTAAGCTATTTGAATTATACATTTATGTAGTGAGGAACTGGAAGAGAACATTCAGCGATTAAAATTATCTAATGCTGATTACATTATAATAATTTATATATTTACTACTATTGCTAAATCATTAAAATTAAAGTAAAAATTATTTCTCCATTTTGGGCAACTACTTCACAATTATTGATCAATACATACCTTGCAATTAACAAAAGACCATTTGCTTTGATCAGATAAATTGCCCTTAGATCACCTCTTCCCACATCTTAAGTTTACATAATTGATGTTTTTAATTTAGTATGGGATTTTATATCTGAAGTTTAAGTTTGAATATTCTGTCTTGTTTCATTTCCTTGTTTCTATATCCTTTTGAATTTTGATTCTGAAAAACTAGTTTTCCCTCCTAGCTCTGGGCAACATAAAAATATTTCAAGCCTTTCATTCAAAAATATAACACAAAGTAAATAAATAAATGGGGTGAAATATGTACCATCTCTCTCCATCAGTATGAGCTACTATAACAAAATACCATAGACTAAAAAAAGGTTAAATAGCCAACTTTTATTTCTCATGGTTCTGAAGGCTGAGGAGTATAAGATCAAGGTACTAGTCAACATGGCTCCTGGTGAAGGCCATCTTCCTAGTTTGGAGGCACCTGCCTTCTTGTATCCCCAGGTGCTAGAGACACAGGTATCTTCTCTCTCTTGTCTCTTCTTACATGAACACAATGTCACTCACTAGGGTTCTACCTTCATGTGCTAATTATCTCACAAAACCCCACCTCAAAATGCCATCACACTGGGGACTAGGGCTTTAGCATATGAACTCAAGGAGGAACATGAACATTTAGTCCATAGTACCAATGAGCAGGGCTTTCAGGCACATAATGTTCAAATTTTCATCATTTGGTCCTTGTAAGTGACATTCAGTTAGCCTATATTACCATCTTATCCACCAACGCTTCATGGGATTTTCTGATTAACACTTTCAGGGTATTTGTCTTATTAATCAACTAATATTTATAAACATGACAATGAGACAATTCAGTTTGGTTCAATCAACAGAAAAGATTTGCATACACATTCTAGACTTGTTTTTCTAACTCAAATTCACATAAGAATACACTAATTGATTTTAAAATGCAAATTCCAGGACTTCATCCCAAGAACATTTTGTTTCATTTGGTCTGGGATAAAAATCAGGAATCTACATTTGCAACATGCACTCTTCTCCCTAGGCTTTTTCTACACTATTGGTCTTTGGGCCATTCTTTTGGAAAAACACAGGCAGCTACGTATGATAGAGGACAAAACAATATTTACTAATTTCAACCCAGAGAATTATGATGCAGGAACAAAACAAATTCAATGTCAATGATATTTATTTGGTACACAGAGAAATAGAAAAGAACAAATAATCCAATAGGGAATATACAATTTTATATTACGTGGTGAGACAACAAATGAATAAATTCAATAAGATTTGACAGTACATATAAAGTAAAGTGATTTGCACATAAAACTTGGTTCAACAAATGTTTATTGAACACCATCACAGAATATAATAAGTAACAGGCAGTGACATAGTATATAAATTCACAAATGTTACAATACTGAATTTAGGTGTAATTAAGATTTCTGACCATCTCCTAGGCATATGATTTTTATTTTTCTGCACATGTGGATCTGTCAACAACTGGAATTGTGATACATTTTTTCTTAGAATTATAAATAAGTTATGCAATGGTTTGGTAGCCCAAGAGATATTATCTGATATATGTGAGTCTTGAAAGATACTATTTGGCCTCTAGGCTTTTTCTACATAGAGAAAAAATATAAAATATACAACATCTGTTTCTTAATGATTTGGTTTTTTTTTTCTTTGCCGCCGTTGTTTACCTATTTGCTTTTATTAAGTTTTATCCTCATAATCTTTTCTATGTAAAATACTCCTCATATTTATGGAACTGTGCGACTGCACCCAAGTATTAAATTGTTCCAAAATGAAAATCTGTTTGTGTAATTTCTTGGCTTAAAACCCTTCAGATTCTTCCTAGGACCCTTAAGTCCAAAGTCCAAATTAATTCTGGACCAGATCTGCAAGGCTGACTCCTCCAACTGCCCTCTCAGGGTTCTTCACATCAGTTCACCAGGGCTTAGCCATGAACTTGACAGTTCTCATCAAGTGTTTGTTTACCAGATCCTGTTCTTGATGCTCTACTCACCAAATCACTTTTAATCCTGACTAAAGATATTCAAGATGTCAATTTTCTTTTCTTCTCCAAACATTAGAGTCTGAGAAGTAAAGAAACATCTCCCTTGGGACACAGGTCAAATCAGTCAAGAATGATGATGTTCCCATTTGAACTCAGGAAAGGTTAAATCCAAAGCCCCAGTTCTGGCTTTTGATTTATGGGGCTTGTCCTTCAGATTTAGTTTTGTACTCATCATTGTTTCCATTGTGCTGCCTGGAAAACTATCCCTGCTCCCAGGGATAACTCCCTTCCCAGGTTAATCCCACCCACTGTTCCTCTCAGCCAGTCTAGTCTTGGTGTCTAAGTTCCCATTTCGTGAAGCACATTTCCCAGGAGACTGTATCATAATTGTGCAGTAAGTTGTTTGTGCACCTAAAAGTGTCTGCATGCAGGCAGAGACCATAGCCATCTTATTCATGAGTTTCCAGACATGACACATGGTGTATAGTAAGTGATTATTGCTTGGTTGGTTAGTTGAAATAATGAATAAATAAGCATCAAAAATTTCCAGGTTTGTTTGAGAATGTTTCCTAACTCTAAAAAAAAAAGAAAAAAAAAGTGTTGTTAGCTCTCTTTTGATGATACCAAAAGAAAAGAACAATTTAAATTCAGAAACAATCTGAACAAAAGTCTTCAACTAGATGAATGAGGTTTATTGTCTACATTGCATATAAATAAAAGATTCATAAAAGATAAGGGGTTGGAGTCAGGCAAAATAATTTCTCATTTCCACTAGGTTTCAAAATCCTATAAAGCCCATGAAATGGCACAAACCGAAAGAGGGATCTGTTCACTCAAAACAGCCATATTTTCTTTGTAGATTAAATGGCAATTGAACAGTCTCTGTTTGTTTTGCTTAATGAATATGTAATTCATTAACTTACATAGCACATAAGTGAAATTTTATAAACCTTTAAAATATTGCCTACTTGATGAGATCTCAGAAGATCTAACTTCTCAGCTGCTTTCATTCAGTTGTCAACCATGTCAGCTCAGAAAGGTGAAATAATTTTTCTGTCACAGATTCCTCTGATCTAAAGTGAAATATACAGGAACTTCCTATAGCACTCCATTATGGTGGGTATAAAATTAATTAACCTCTGAATTCACTTTGAAAAGGATAAAACAAGTCATTGAGATTATTTTTATAGTTATATTATTAACAAAATTAACACTGAGGAAAATAAAAAATTAATATAAATATGAAATTAACCCTAAATTTAATGGCAAAACAATTTTAAAAATTTGAGGTGATTTTACAAAATGAAAATTTTACATAAAATAGCTGAAAAGTGCTTAATCTCATTATTAACAGCTTAACAGTTGAGGAAAATAAAAAATTAATATAAATATGAAATTAACCCTAAATTTAATGGCAAAACAATTTTAAAAATTTGAGGTGATTTTACAAAATGAAAATTTTACATAAAATAGCTGAAAAGTGCTTAATCTCATTATTAACAGCTTAACAAATTTAACTGTTAAAGAGAAACTGTTTTTCAAGTTATCAGTTTCAGAAAAATAGAAATATATATTTATTCTATTCATTCTTCAATGCCAAGATTTGACAAGAATGTGGAAGAACTAGAATTACCATGTACAGCTGGTGTAAGTCTAAATTATTAAAAAGTAATTGGCATTCCTAAATTAGTTTGATTATATACCATAATGAGAAAACTTTACTCCTAAATTGAAGGATTTATCCTAGGAATTCTTGTACATTTGTACAACTAAGAAATTTGCATAAATTAAAAAATTTGTTAGATTTTGTTTTATAAATTTGAATAACTAGAAAATACTGCATTGTTTTTCAACAAAAGCTACAATAAATCAATTGTTGCATAACATACAGCAAATATTTTCTAATAGTAGAAGAAAATGTAGACCCTAATCTTCATCATATGAGATTAGGCTCCAAGTTCCTTAATAAGACTCCTTTGGTGCAAGAATTATAATCAAGATTCAATAAATGGGATGGACTCAAACTAAAAAGTTTCTTCTCAGCAAAAGAAACAATCTGTGAGGTGAATAGAGAGCCTACATCTTGGGAGCAAATCTTTAACCCTCAAACATAAGATAGAGCACTAATCTCTAGCATATATAAAGAGCTCAAAAAGCTAAACACCAAAAAAACAAATAACCCAATCAATAAATGGGCCAAGGACCTTAACAGACACTTCTCAGAAGATGATATACAATCAATCAACAAATATATGAAAAAATGTTCATCATCACTAGCAATTAGAGAAATGCAAATTAAAACTACTCTAAGATTTCATCTCCAGTCAGAGAGGCAGCTATTATGAAGACAAACAACAATAAGTGTTGGTGAGGATGTGGGGGAAAAGGCACACTCATACACTGCTGGTGGGACTGCAAATTGGTGCATCCAATATGGAAATCAGTATGGAGATTCCTTGGAAAACTGGGAATGGAAACACCATTTGACCCAGCTATCCATCTCCTCAGTCTATACCCAAAGTACTTAAAAACAGCATACTACAGGGACACAGCCACATCAATGTTTACAGCAGCACAATTCACAATAGATAAACTGTGGAACCAACCTAGATACCCTTCAATAGATGAATGGATAAACAAAATGTGGCATTTATACACAATGAAATATTACTCAGTAATAAAAGAGAATAAAATCATGGCATTCGCAGGTAAATGGATGGAATTAGAGAAGAAAATGATAAGTGAAGTTAGCCAATCCCCCAAAACCAAATGCCGAATGTTTCCTTTGATATAAGGAGGCTGATTCATAGTGGGGTAGGGAGAGGGAGCATGGGAGGAACAGATGAACTCTAGATAGGGCAGAGGGGTGAGAGGAGGAGAGAGGGGGCATGGGGTTAAAAATGATGGCAGAATGTGATGGACATCATTATCCAAAGAACATGTATGAAGACATGAATTGGTGTGAATATACTTTGTATACATCCAGAGTTATGAAAAATTGTGCTCTATATGTGTAATAAGATTTGTAATGTATTCCACTGTCACATACATTAAAAAAATTGATTTACCCATTAAAAAAGTCAATGAAATTTATTCTTATGCAAAGTAATGAATTATTTTTAAAAGTTTCAAACTTTGTTAGTTTTTCTTATTATTTTTATATTTAAAGTCATATTTAGACATCCAAAACCATTATAAAGTTTATTGTAAAAAATTATAAATTAAAAAATAATCTATTTATCTAGCTAAAATAGGACAATTTTACACAAGGAATCACATTTTCCAACCTTAGGTTCATTGCTACAGAAACTACAAAAGCAAAACCGCTTTGTTCAGCTTAATTACATTATGTGAAACGTGTAACACCTATGAACACAACATACATGAACAGCAAATCACATTCAGTGGCAATCTTTTCTTTCCATGACCATGGACTCCACATCTATTTAATCTCTCTTTTAAAAGTTAGCCTGTTAAAATAAATGCTCAAATCATCTCTGATGGAGCTAGCACATATCAAAATAAATAAAAAGTTTTTCCCAAATTCTGTGTGGAAGAAAATATATTTCTTTGAGAGACAAAATTTCATAGAATAGGCCCAAAGACTGAATGTGAATGAATGCTACTCAATGCACCATGGCTGGTTTTTTATAATTTATAGGGGCACATGAGCAGCCAAGAGTTGTGAAAAAGCTCAAGTTTGCACAGACAATAAATAATTGACATAAATCTGAATAAATATTTTTGCTTGAAAGAGAAGGAAAAAAAAAAGTGTATTACATAAGTCATCCAGAGGACTGCCAAGACATCGCTCAGAGTCCTTGCTTTGCTCTTGGAACTGTGACACTGATGGCAATGAGGCTGAATATTCCAGGAGTCACCCATGGAAGCCCAGACTCTCTCTTCCTTCTGCCAGCCCTCCTGCTATTAGGCAGTAACCTGGCAGCAGGAAAGATCAGCCTCTTTCACTATGCTCTCTTTCCCAAAAGTACAGCACACGCAAACAGAGTCTCTCTCTCTCTCTCTCTCTCTCTCTCTCTCTCTCTCTCTCTCTCTCTCTCACACACACACACACACACACACACACACACACACACACTTTTCCATCTCTCATAGATAGGTTTTCTGTTAAAAGGGTCCTTAACTGACATTGGATTTACTAACTCCTCCTGGGCAGTAAATGAACCCATCTGTGAAGCAGTAGTTCTTTGAATGGTTCCCTGCGAAAATACTGGAATCTTATTCTTTGGTCTCTTCTTCACCAATCACTGCTATTTTTACTTTAATTATCTTTAAAGGCATTGGAACTACTGCTCTACCATGAGATCATAGCACCATAAGAGATACTGAGGTTACTGAGGTACATTCAAGTCTTAACTGGATACTGTTTAGTTTCCAGAATGCAAGAGAATTTCAAATAGGAGTGTCTTAATTTGTTTTCTATATAACCCATCTCACAGATATTTCTGAAAGTTAAAATTGATGTCAACTATTGTATGTTATTTAGTTTAGTTGTTTATCTGGCATCTGGTTAAGTTGGTATATTTCATTCTATTTTTTTTTTAATTGGGAAGGAAATACTTTAAAAACTTGAAATTTTAACCAGCATAAGAATACAATTCAGAAATTGAGCTCAAAATAATCCATTAGTATGAATTCAGGGTGTTGTAATTTGGCATATTATTGGAACACAAAGAAACATTCTTGAAATTTTATGGAGAAGCCAGGCACGATGGAGCACGCCTGTAATCCCAGGGGCACAGAGGCTGAAGCAGGAGGATTACAATCAAAGCCAGCTTCAGCAATTTAGAGATGCTCCAAGCAATTTAGCTAGACACTGTCTCAAAATAAAAAATGTTAAAAAAAAAAAGTTGGGTGTGGTGGCACACGCCTGTAATCCCAGTGACTCCAGAGGCTGAGACAGGAGGATGACAAGCTCAAACCCAGCCTCAGCAACATATCAAGGCTTTAAGCAACTCAGGGTGGTCATGTCTCTAATAAAATATTTTTAAAAAAACAAAGGGGCTAGGGGATGTGGCTCAGTGGTTGAGGGACCCTGGGTTTAATTTATGGAAACCCCCCAATAATAATAATAATAATAACAACAACAGTATATATATAGAGAGAGAATGCATACTCAGCTACCATTAACACCATGTCACCACACATACGTGAGGATGTTTTAAATGCTATGTAACATTTTCCCAAGGCAAAAATTAGTATCAAATATGTTGTGTAAAAACTTTAATTTCTACTTTTTCTTCCCTTTCAAATTAAATATTTCAACTTGTTCCAGGAAGGATTCTAGAGTAGGTGGCCTGCATGATATAAAGTAGAAAGGAATCCTTGAAACCTTGAAAGGGCCTCAGAAAAAGAAGCTGCCGTGACATTGACTCTTTATTGATCACATCACTAAAATTAAATCGGCAGACACTAGGAAGAAGGAGAGAACAGAAGCTGCTTGTATGGAAAATCTAACCAAATTTTGAATGTGTTGAATGAACTACTGGTTTAGAATAACATCATTCTGTCCCCTGAGAATGACCCCTGATGCTCACACTGTCACAAACTGTGTGGTTTTCTTTTGTTTTTCCCCTGACATTATAAAGTGAGGGTAATTAACTGTGCATGCACGTCTGTGAATGTGTGTGTGGAGAGCTGTGTGAATATGCACACAATGCTGTATAGGAAAAGGTTTGGAGTTCTATCAGTTCTAGAACTAGAGCACAAGGCAAATAGAAAGAACCCACACTCCCAGCTCTTCATCCAGGGTTGCATTTAGTTTCTTTTTTTTTCTTTTGTAGATCAAAAACTGTTCTGTGTCTGTTCAGAATTCATTCTAACACCGTAAGAAATAGAAAGAGGAAAAAATAAGAGTCGTGTTAGCATTATTTTGCTACCGGTGGTGTTATAAAAAATAAAAACAAAATGTGTCAGTGGTTGAAAATATTTCTGTAACCTTGCCAAGAAACATTTAGGAAAACATCATGTATGTACTTGAACTGTTTGTTCCCGAGCTCCATGTAAGAATGTAAGCATGGCTGAATATCCCTGCACCAGGCTCTAGGATTCTGCTTACTGTTGTATAATGAAAACAGAGAAAAAGATGGACAATCTTCCCATGTCCTTCCAAAACTGACACAATTTATTTGCCTTCAATGATCCAAAGCATTTCAGATAAGAGAACTAGAGATGGATAAGCTTTGAGAAAAAAAAAATCTCGTGGAATTATTTAAATCTTAATAAATTTAAGTGTTTTATTTAAGTCACTGTGTTCATCTTTGCCATTGTTATATGATCCTACATGTAGGATCCAGAAAGCATCACTAAACTTAATGTATTCATTAAAACTAAAATCCATGCAGTAAATTATAGTAGCAGACTAGGTATGCCAGAGATAAAAGCTAATTCTAAGAACTTCAAATAACATTTTAACAAGTTAACCCTCTCTATCCACCGGTTCTGCATCTGAGAGTTCAACCAACTGCAAATCAAAAATATTTCTTTAAGTTTCTTTCTGTACCAAACATGTGCAGACTGTTTTCTTGTCATTATTCCCTACATAACACACATGATTACCAGTCACATAGTATTTATAGTGTATTCGGCATTATAAATAATTTACAGATGATTTAAACTGGGAAGTTATACATGGGTTTATGCAGACCTGAGTGTCCTTCAATTTTGCTATCCATGCAGGTTCTGGAACCAGTTCTTTGTGGATAAAGAGGGACAACTGTATGTATTATATGTCGTTGCTTTTCTATAGTCAATTATATTCTAGTAACAAAGTATATTTCTCTCTACTTTTTTAAAAAACTAGATGAAATAAAAAATTTAAATTATGACAAGAAATGAATTTTATTAAACTTTTTTAACCTTAGAAATGCACCATAATTTCATGACACACTCATATCTATAAGAACTTTGATTCTAAATGGAAATAGATTAAAACTCTCCTATAGTATTCCAAATTTTCTCTGTCTCTAACCTTTAAGTTAATATAATATATGTGTTATGTTAGACATTACTAAATAATAACAAATAATAACCCAACCTAATATTGAGTATTTTGTATTTTCTTATATTTGAAATATTTTGAAATCCATTTGAAAACTAAAATAACTTTAATAAGTTATTAATATGCCATATATACATTTATATTATTTAAGAATATGTGATTGAACTTTTAGCAAACCTAATTATTCATCTAATATTCTTAGGGGGCCCAGAAAACACACTTTTTTTCGACAACAAGTTGCTGAATATAAGCTTAATAACTCTTGGAAGATCAAATTTTTTTTTTTTGCAAATTAGTACAAGTACTGAAGGAAATATCTAGCTGTGGCTTCTCTAATTCCCATAGATATATGTTGTAAGAAAAATCAGATACCACTCATTTACACAATGAATGGACAGCAAGAATAATTGACATCAGCCTCCTGTCTGTCATACCCTCACAAGCCTCATGCCCCACCTCTTTCCCTCTCACATCATCTATTAAAGTTTCACTGAACTACTGTCCTAAATATTTCATACCTCCCTATGATTGCACCTGCTTTTAGCTCTGCTTGTAATAACTTCCTTCTTCTGTTGGCTTATTTGTTTGTTTATTGAATAATACCATTTTCCCCAAGAGTCAGGTACTTTGTGCAGTTTCCCCTGAGCACTGCTTGATCCTTTTCCCTTTCCATCCCAGAACCTTAAGCCAAATTTGCTCCTTTTTTATTCATAGTAATAACCACTTGTATTGTGTGTGCTGTTTTCATGTCTCTTTGGCTATTAGACTGTTGGCTTCTTGGGATCCAGAGCTTTTCATTCCCATGTACCTGGTGCTTTGGCCAATATATGGCACCTGATAGTTACTCAGTTGAACAAATAAGAGATTATTTCACTGAGGGAAATTTCTTGGACACTTTCTATAAACACAAAAGTCTTACAGAACTATTTTTATGGCTTATACCATATTATTCTTATATTAGATGTGAATACCTATCATCAGAATGTCAAAGAAGTTCAAAAGAGTTGACCTATTATTATTTTATCTCCATTTAGATTTGTTTTTTTAATTGAAGCCCATACTATCCTGTTTTTCCTGATAATCTTAAAAGAACAAAGTCAACCAAATTTGTGTTACCAGTAAGCTACCTGCTTTTCCTCCTAGCCAATTATTTTTTTTTTCTAATCATCCTTTAATCTTCCTCCTCCTTCTAACCAGTAAAGTTTTCTTGTATGCTGGAATATTTTCCATTTATTCTGACAGATCTATTTCACTCTCCACTTTCTACTCTGTTTTGCCCCTGAGAGGGTCTACATTACATTATTAACCTTTTCCATCACCATGGAACCCCAAAAAACATCTCCAAAAATGGGAGATTCATTTTAAATGATAGGAAATGGCTCATACCAGAAGTTGTGCTGGTCTTACCATGGTGCCCCATAACCCAAGAGCTGTTGTTTTAATGAAATATCATGGAGATCTCAAGACTCAATTCACTAAAGGGAAAATAATTTTCAAGGTTACAATTCTACTCTATAGGATATATTAAGCACCAAACTAGTTCTCAGTATATGGAGCCACTGCTAGCATAACTAGAATTTGGGGGCAAAGAACCAAAATACATACATGAGAATAGGTCCTCTTACTATTATAAAAATAACTTTCTGAAAGAGTCTTTGCTCCTCATCCCTACATTTGGTTAAGTGGGTTAGTAGTCATATTCCCTAAAGGAGAAAGGCTTCCTTCAGGGAAGTAGTTATGGTCTGCTTAAGAGCTGAGACTCCCTCTTTGCTCTTCAGGGCTCCTCATATAATTTACCCACCAAAAAAAAAAAAAAAAAAAAAGAGAGAGAAGCCAGTTACTTGTTGACTGAAATGATCAATAATACCAAGGTAAAATTTAGTTTCTGTTACAAAATTGGGACAAGGAGGTCTATGCATGGAACCCAGGGATTTGCTGGGGTACTTCTTGGCATTACTTTGCTTAAGTGTCTCAGACTATAGCAACAGAGTAAATGAAACTCCACGGTAGACTCAGATCATTTAGGATCACCTCAACACTTCAAGAGCTCCATTCATCTCAGGCACCATCAGATACTGGGTAGGGGAGAAAGAGGCTCTCATTATCAAATTAGTCTTCAGAACTAGCATCAGAAATAAAGACTGCAGTAGAAAAGTGTTATGCTAATTATCTATTTTTGCTATCTCTTATCCCCTCTATCTCCTGTCTTTAATGGAAACCCTGGTATTACTTTCTACTTACGTTCTATATGTGTAGCTGAAGGGAAATCATAAGTGGGGCATGCACAGAACACTTCATCTGGACAGAACAAAATATGAATACAGAAGTCAGGGCTCTGCTGAATTTTCCCCATCTATCCATCCATCCATCTGGATCCATCCTTCATTATTTCCTACTCTGCTCTGTGTTCCTGGAGGCTGACCTGTATAAAAGCTATCAGTGAGCTTTCCCAACCTCTACACCAGTCACTTAGTGGGAGTCACCAGCAGATCAAAGGAAGGGAGAGGAGACATGAAGTTTCCTTCCAATGTGTTGACACTATCTCTACAAAGGCCACAGCTCCTACAACCCTTTCATCAATTACTCTGCTTGTAACAGCCGCTTTCTCCTCTTCCCACTTTAATCTGTTAAAGCCTAGGGTGTGACAGTTCCTCACAATTACTAGCCCCAGGGTATCACTCCACCTTAAGTTGGTTTCCTAAAACTTAGTTGGTTTCCTAGAACTTAGAAGTTCAAGGAAAAGTTATGAAACTTTCCTCAATTATTATATCATTCCATAAAAAATAAAATAAAACTTTTTAAAAAGGGCAGATACACAGTTGCCAACATCCACAATGGCATCCATAGCTAAATCATATTTATCAAAAGCTCTGTTTTTTAAAATTATACATCATACTAAACAATCTCTTCCCAACACACTAAGGAAATAAGAGGAAGGATATATCACAAAAAAATAAGTAAGTAAGCCCATGGGAGTGATGAAAGTAGAAAGGTATTTGAAAAGAGCAGGAAAATGTTAACAATTTAAAAGAGAGAAGTGAGATAAAGTTGTATAGAAGTAAAACTTTGATCAAAGAAAAACCACATCTTAATTAATATACAGATGAAGGTGGAAGGTGATTGAAAGTCTACTCACTGATGGAAACATAAAATTAAGTAACTTTAGATCTGGTCTTATTAGTTATAGACAGCAAAAGACAGTAAGTACAAGGTGACCTCAATGGAACCTAAGCAAAGGACAATACAAACCTATCATATCATGCAGCCCCCTACTCTCTCCTCAGCATGTACAGAACAGCTGACCACAATCTTTTTCCCAGGTGAAGATCTCACCTTGATCTTCAATAGAAGGTCTTCCCGGGTGGTCCCACAATGGCACTGAAGTTCTTGAGAGGCAGAAAATAGCTGGGAATGGCTCAGGATCTCCTCAGCGAGCTGGGCATTGCTGAGACAAAATACAGCCACATACTCCACCCTCAAATTCATGTCCTCCACCCTGTGGTCACTGCTAGACTGTTTGCTCTGCAGCCTCCTAATCTAAAGAGAAGCTGACCTTCTTACTGGCTTGGCTCACAATCAGGCTTCTGTCCACATAGGAGGAGCCCCTATGGCAAAAGAACTGCAAAGCAAACCCTGTTGGCAAAGAGATTAACAAATACAGCAGTTAATTCACGATGATGAGTGATACACTGAGATTCTCCAGGTATAAAATCTCAACAACAAAATCAAGTAATCCCAGAAGTAATAGAAATGATGCATAGAAATAGAATAATTTTTAAAATCCATGTTAGTAATTTCAGAGAAATTTAGGGGAATATGTCATGTCTACAATAAAAGTAGACTATGAAGAACAAGAAAAAAAATGAGAAAGAAATCTTAAAAAATTAAAAGTATGGTTTGCCACAATTATTAAAAGAGGATCAGAAAGAATACTTAAATGAGTAATCCTAGATTAGGAAGATAAGGATAAGGATAATATGGAAGATAAGGATAAGGAAAGGTTTCATTAAAATAAGATTTAAACACTAAGAAATGAAATATATTAGAATATTTAAGGCCAGTTTTTATAAAAGTAATTTATATATCTATTGGAATTTTATATATCCTTGGAAGACCAGAAAGAAGATGAGAAACAATTGAAGGCACAATAGTAATAGAAAACAAATATTAGAAAAAAGAAAGACTCAAATTGAAGGAATCCAAGATTATAAGAAAAAACTGTACACAGTAAGAAAGAGAATTGTAAAATTTCAGAATTCCAAACACCAGAAAAAAAAAGCATAACATTTTTTTTTTAGGGAGAGAGAATTTTTTAAAATATTTTCTTTAGTTTTCGGTGGACACAACATCTTTATTTTATTTTTATGTGGTGCTGAGGATCGAACCCAGTGCCCCGCGCATGCCAGGCGAGAGTGCTACCGCTTGAGCCACAACCCCAGCCCAAAACATCCTTTTGCCTTTTTGTTTTTTTGGTACTGGGGATGGAACCCAGGACCTTATGCATGCAAGGCAAGCACTCTACCAACTGAGCTATATTCTCAGCCCCATAACATTTTTTTTTTCTAAGGGAGGAAAATAATCTATAGAGGAAAGAGATGGGCACTAGATTTTTCATTAGTACCCTTTTATGTCAGGGAACAAAGATCATATATCTCAGAAAATGTAACTAAACTTGAATTCTATATTACAGGAGTCTTTAAGATCCTACATTCCATCATTATATTTGGAAAAATTAAAAAATCACACACACACACACACACACACACACACACACATATATGTAATCCAGAGAATCAAAAAAAAAAAAAGGAGAAATAACAGATTTGAACAGGAGATGATAGGGCACTAAAAATTTCTCCAGGAAGAAAATGGATCTCATTAATTAAATTGCATGATTAAGTCATCTGTTAATTTTAATTATAAATTAGAGATACATATCTCTTCTTCTAATAACAAAGTTAAATACCAGATGTAAGATAAAAATAAATAAATAAATAGGGCGGGAATGGCATGGCATGGTCCAAATATAAAGAACCTTTGTTTTGAGAAACTGATGTAGTGAAAGAAAATATAATCTATATACCATTGAACTTCAGTAATTTGAGAAGAAAATCTGAGCCTATAGCTATACTAGAATGTTTGCACTGTTAAAAAAAAATTTGATTTTTATAATAATCTTGCAGTAAGCATTATAATCATATGATAATAAATGTGTAGCATTGGAATTGATTATCAAAGCAGTTAGATTCAAAGCTTTCAGACAACATTGAAGGAAATAGGATCTAGTCTCCAAGGCAGAAAGGGCAAATCATGCAATGATGAGATTTCCTGGCTTTGACACAAATATAATTTAATAACCATTGGTCAGGATGTTAAAAGGACTTCTTATTCCAGGGGAATAACTTATTTCCCCCACTTAACTTGCATAGTCAGTCCCAAATTGTGTGTTCTTTCTAGGAAATAAGTATCATTAAGCTCTTAACTTTGACTGCTACTTGATTAAACTTCGAACAAGCATTACTGAACAGTGTCCAGTGATCTTGAGATTTAAGTAAGACAAAGTATTAAGTTAGAGACTCACAGAGTAAACACCATAAACAATAAATATCAGCTAGATACTATAATATTCATATTTATTAAATATTTATCATGCTAATATTATGTATCATACAACATTCATGATATGAAGAAAATAAAATATCTCAGCCATCAAGAAGCATACAACTCTACTAGAGACTTGTTGGAAATATTGACACATGCTGGGAATTGATTTCTTTATTGCTAGGATCTCTCCTCCTAACTGCTTCACAGATATTTGACCTTTAGATTATGATAAACCCATAGATACCTCCACTAGAACACTACCAATCTTTAAAAATGTTTAAACAGAGGAAATAATATTAATTGTTTGAATCCTTGAACATAAATCAATATGTTTGAACTGTTAAACTCTTCAATACTTTAAAATGGTGTTTGTAGCTCTTCCTTATTCTATACAACACTTGTGAAAAGTTCCACCTGAAAGAGGCAAGGGACCCACAAGACTGAAAACATTAACATAAATATTGAGATGGGAATAAAAATGCCCTTGTAAATTACATGCTCAACTATGATCTTACAGGGAGGAGGAAATTGAAAACCATCATTTGTTGCAAAACTTGCAAACTCAACCTGTAATTTATTGTAGGAATTTTACCGTGTGATCTTTGAGAAGACTTGAAGTTTCTGGTTCTGTGATACATTAGTGAGGCATTTAAAAATTAACTAAATTGTATGATTCAAACTTATCCAGTAATATTAGTCAATGTAAGAAATGACAGATTTTATTATAGACATATTAATTCCGAGAAGTGACATGATTGCAAATAGTAACTTAGTTAATTAATTTCTTTGAATCGTGGAATTTCAGGGATTCAGTAAGCATGAACAGGAAAAAACATTTAAGTCAGTAAATTATTAACCACTGTGTTATATTAGCAGCAATAATGTTAAGCAATGTTTAATGCTTCATTAATCTGTTAAATTTTATATCAACACAAGTTTAGTAACCTGTTGAAAACCTTGATCAAATTCTGGAAATCTAGACTACAAATACTAGATAAAAATCTCTTTTTCACATAGGCAACATATTCCTGTAAAAGCAGTAATTGTAACATAGAAGAAAGTCGGTCACTGAAACAGAAGATTTTAAAATTTGTTTCATAAACCATTGTCTTATTTCAGTTAGTTATTATTTTCATTGCTCACTTACTGTGAAGTTTCTGCTTTTGCGATTTAATTTCCTTTTGTACATAGTTATAAGAAAAATTAATGGATCACAGTCTGCTGAAAATTAGTGCATCGTGTATATATATTCCTTCCAATTTATAGAAGAACTTCCTAAGAAATGAAAGGGAATTTCTTTAATTAAAACATGCAATGATGGTTCACCAAGCAGCCATTAGAAAATAAATTTCATGTTTTCTAAAGCAAACATGTCACATGGATCACCCCATTTAAATCCATAAGAGAGAGAATACCATTATTCCAATGTTGGTAATCTGAGGCTTAGAAGACATTTGACCTGTCAAAACCTCACAGGTAGCAAGGGATGAAAGAAGAACTCTATCTCAGGCTGTCAGAATCCAGAGCTGAACTGCTAAACACCACACAAATATTCTCATACCATACCAAGTAATCCATAACATAACAAAACTGTCTACACAGGCTAATGATGTTTTACTCACAATGCACCCATACATGAATACATGGAACAAACATAGAAACATATAAGACGAAAAGAGTAAAACCCAAATAGTAATCATTATTATAACCAAATAATGGAATTAGAAGGAGCTCTTTTATGAGGAGGCTGAGGCAGGAGGATCTCAAGTTCAAAGCCAGTCTCAGCGATGGGGAGGCACTAAGCAACTAAGTGAGACCCAGTATCAACAAAAACACAAAATAGAGCTGGCAATGTGGCTTAGTGGTTGAGTGCCCCGAGTTCAATCCCTGGTACCAAACACAGACACAGACACACACACACACACACACACACACACACACACACACACACACAAAAGAAGTAGCCCTTTTATTTTGTTATTTATGCTTTCCTATACAATTCTGATTTTCTGAAATAAATACTTACTGTTATATAAACTACCTCAGGTGGAAATCATTATCAGTCTTTCTGTATAATATTGACATAATAAACTTTGGTTACAATCTTACAATGGTGCAATTCATGATAATAATAATAAACAAAAGAATTTTTATCTTTTCCTATTAAGTCCAATTATTTTTTGGAGCTAAAGAGGAATTAAGGAACATTCTGGTCTGGAAGCATTTCCCCCACCTACATTGTATATGCCAAGTTGTGTACTCATTCCAGGGAATAAATATCATTAAACTTGAACTTTGTCTGCTGTTTGATTAGATTTCAAGCAGGCATTCCTGAACTGTATCCAGTGGTCTTGAGATTCAAGTAAGACACAATACTAAGCTACAGTCTCACAGAATAAGCACAATAAATATCAGCTGAATGCAGCTATATATATATTGTCAATAAATAGCTAAAATTTCAAGGGTTTATTCTTGGAAAATAGTGTTTCTATTCTCTTGTTCCTAATTTTTTAGTTCAACAGTAGCTCTTTGACTGGAATTCTATTTAACCAATTTACTCACTTCTCTCCACTCCCCTCTTTAAAATCCTTATGCTAATTCCCTGCCCTGTTACCCTCTCCATTTATGCTGTGGCTCCCCAGACAATTATGTTCTCCCTAAACTAATTTTATTCATACCTGTTGTTATAAACATTAACTAATTTACACAAGAACAGATTAAATATAACAACAAAAAGTTGATATCCTCACAAAAAATTTAATAATTTAGGAATGTTAGGCCAAAATGTGTTTCAAAAACAATTACTGTCAATTTTAAGTATGAACAAAGACAAGTGTAAAGCGTGGAGAAAAATTAAAACCAGAGGATTCTGTTTTTCGATTTTTTGGTAATGTTCCTAGATTCTTCTTCTGCTTTTTAAAAATCTTAAGTGATATCTTCTACAAATATGAATAAATATTATAACAAAACAACAAACTTAAATATATATATATATATATATATATATATATATATATATAAAATATGTAACCTAAAATAACCAGCATTATGTTAGAATACTTGGTATTCTACATTTTTTTTCTAAAAATATTTCAAAAGGTATTTGTAATAAGTTCCTTTTAACCCCATTTTCACAGACAACATGTACTTTGTGAAGCACTACTCTCTGGATTTTATCCCCCAAACTAACATTAACATCATACAACATAAATTAAGTATTATAGTGAGAATGGATATGGAATTATCATGATGTGATGAAATATAAACACAACTTAAAAACTCAATTTAAGATTACCAAATATAAAACTTCACAATTTACAAGATATTAACTTCATCTCTTTTATGAATTTGAATTTACATTTTACTCACAAAAATTTCATGAGTTTTACAATTTAATAAATATTGAAAAATAAATTCCAGTGCAGTTATTATTATAAATTTTACTTTGAGAATTCGCAAAATAACATAAAAAGAGTCCTTGTGAACACGCACATCCAAAAGCTTTTCCAAACTAGCATGCTGATGTGTTAAATTTAAACTAACTCTCACCATCTGGAAATAAAAAAGCTACCCAATTCATATGCATCCAATATATTAGGGCTAGTTTTAAGGAAAATTGACTTGAATTAAATGTGAATTTAATTATTTTATAAACAATTAAACTTTTCATAAACATTTAGATACATCTCTCATCAAAATAAATTGCCTTCTTCCATTGATGACCCCTTAGTCATTCTCCAAGGTACTAATTATATTTGATTCAATTTTTAATCTTCCATTAGCAGTATTTTGTTAAATTATACCATAGGCAATGTTATTCAGATCATTATTAAGAAAAAAGAGATTACTATACCTTTCCCCCCACAATCCTGACCCACTCTACATGAAAATAGATTTAAGGTCACGGGAACACACTCAGTGTTATGGGGAATACAGGAGTCAGTTTCATGCAAGAACCCCACTATGACAGTGAAATGGTTAGAAACACCTTTCCTGCTCTATTTCAAATGGGAATGGGAACATCTGCATGAGAAGACAATATATGAGAGGCTCTAGGAAAAAGCATGAAGTCTACAAATAGAAAGGAATGATCAAAACAAAAGAGCACATCTGTACAGATGCTGGAAGAAAGCACTACTGAGGAAAGAGCTGTGGTCCATATGGTGGGCTGCATTCACACCATAAATCTGAGTCCCCCTTGTAGAGCCTGTGTGCTCTGAGAGGCCAGAAAACGCATTAAGATATCTTGGCTCAACTGGAGTCCCTGTAAATGTCAGCACGTTCATCCTGTCGCTAGGCACCACACTACTTGAGACCACAGTGAAGGGTTTATCTTCTTTGCTTTTTGTTTGGAGTCAAATGATTCCCCAAAAATGTCTCCCCTCATTTCAAGCTACTCTCTTTTACTTAGTCTTACCAACATATGGGACTCTTCTGTCTTTCTCAGGAAAAATAGTTTAAATTAAATTAGTTAATCATTTAGGAAATGTAAAGTTGCTACACTTACTGATGATTCTATCATTAAAGACTAGTTTGAGTAAAAGGGCAATGTACAAAACAAAAGTTGGCTTTGAGAAAGTATAAAAAATGAGCTGAGCACCTTTTTACAAAATAAAAAAAAAAGTGAAGATATAATAATGAGGACCAAAATTTTAAAAATACATATTTTCTTGCCAATTTTTTTAGGAATGTTACTAACGTAGCATGTTATGAACAAACATCTTTCTACATTACTTATTTCAGTGCATTATATTTATTGCTGTAGTTGTTAGATGAGGTTTCATGTTGGTAAGACCTAAGTTTTCGTTGGGTGTTTAAGCTATGGCTGAGCTCATTAAAATAAAAAAAAAAATTAAAAACTTTATTTAGTGGATTTACTGATTTTTTTAAATCTACTTACAGGATCCAGAATGGTCTATAAGGCTAACTAGAGGGAAATTTGTGCAGTTTCACCAGAATTCAAAAAGTAAGGATAATTAACACAAAAATTTCCTTGATTATCAATGACTAGTTTTCACTTTTCTATGAATAATTTAATGTAGACATTAATTGATTCATTGGTTATCTTGAAAATTTCTGAGTAAAATTTCAGGCCAATTAAAATCTTCTGGTGGGCTTATTCATCTAGTAAATCAGATACCTAAGATTATTTTTAAAGCAAAATAAGTAAGAAAATTGTATTATATTTGAAAGAAAGACCACATATGTGCAAAAATCATCTAAGAAAGGTGTTGATTGGGAAATGATTAATATAGCATGGTTTCCAAGAGCTCTAGAAAGTTAGGGAATGCAGAATCATAGGAAGATATGGAAGAATTGCCACATCACTGATTTTCAGGCAGATTGAAAGTTAACTTATAGAGTGACTTGTGCAAATTAAAATCAGCAATGAACAAGGGGAAAGAGGGCAAGGAGTTTCCAACGGAATGTGTGAACACCATCATATTGTCAGTTTGTGAGAGGGCATGTATACATCTCAGCTCTGAATTTGTTTTCCTTTGTTTCATAAGGAAAACCACAGGCTGGTTTTATACTGTTTTGCAGAGTAACCACACAATAAATGTTTGTTCAATGAAATTACTTTTTTGCCAGCTACAAGTTTCATTCTTTGAGGTATGCTGCATGCAAAATTTCACTCTCAAACCCTGTATATTGAACACAGTCTCTCCTTGAAAACCTCAGCTTTGTCTCAATTAGTCTTATACTACTAGCTTATTTCTTTCCTTTCATGTGTAGTATTTTCTCCATTTTGCAAAGATATAACTTTACGATATTATCATGAACAGCTTTATTCATCAGAGAATCTAGTTAAATTTGGATATCAGAAAAACAATAAGCAAATTTATTAGTATCAGTATGTTTCATAAAATATTCAGAATGCTACGCAATCCTTTTCTAAAATCTAAAATTAAAATCTGACTGGGTATCCTGTATTTTTATTTGCTAAACTTGTTAAAAATATTTAGATTGATATTCAGGCTGTGCCAGTAAACTTCATTGAGTCTATTTTTCTTCATTAAATTGCCTTTGCATCTTTGTTAAAAATTCTTATTACTATCACAACATCCCATTAGTTTCCTTCCTTAGCAGATTAGATTTTATATATTCACATTCATGCTTTCTTTTAGGACACATGCCTCAGATATGGCTTCCTTTGGGAGTAGCAGATACCAAGAGATACATGCTAAACCTCAGCACATCATGTTTAATTTTGCAGGTGTTATCTGTATGTCACTATATTTATGTTGGTGTATCTTTTATTTTAAATTGTACATTATAATTATACATAATAGTGGGATTCATTGTTATATATTGGTACATGTGCACAATGTAAAAATATAATTTGATCCATATGTGGAGTACCTTGTTTGCTCCTTAAGTTTATAAGGAGATTTTGAGGTTGTTAAATCTGATCTACATATTTGATACAGGTCTTCCTTGCAATAAATGATACCTCAACCAGGACTAAATATGATAAGTTGGTATAAAAGAATAAATGATTTGTTTCTTTTTCAAATGTCTAAACTTTCTAAGATATTAAATCTTTAATGTTCAAAAAAAAATCATGAAGGCTTTACAGGCCTTGCATTCTAATGAAGCAAGTCTTACAGGTGGAGTATTTTCTATTTTCTTTTTCTTTTCTTTTCTTTTTTTTTTTTTTTGAGTGGTTCCCCTTGTCTGATTCACTACAAACATGTTTTAAATGTTTCTCTTTTTTATAATATTAATGAAAACCCCATAGTTTTTTATGTTTTTAGAAAATAAAACAGGATTCCATAACATTGTCTCTAGTTTGCTGTCAAATCACCTCATAAGAAATGGTAAATGGATGACAAATTTCTTTGGGAGACAAATAATATTTTAAAATTTGAGGATCAGGCAGTAAAAGACAAAAAAAAACAATAAGTAAACTCCATGTGTGAGAAAAAAAGAGAGAGAAGAATGGAGCTCAATTAAGTAAATTTGTCATAGGATTAATTCAATTCTCAGTACATGATATTTTTCAAGTTAGAAGATTCTGGAGTATGCCCAACTGAGATGCTGTTCACTGACACTGATGGACAGTTTTTCTGGCTCAATGTAATATTTTTAAGAGAAAGTGGTACAGCCAGAAATTGATTATTCACATGCTATCAGCAGAGTTTTATCAGAATTAACAGGGGTCGGGCTGGGGATGTGGCTCAAGTGGTAGCGCACTCATCTGGCATGCGTATGATCCTCAGCACCACATACAAAGATGTTGTGTCCCCCGAAAACTAAAAAATAAATATTAAAAAATTTTCTCTCTCTCTCTCTCTCTCTCTCTCTCTCTCTCTCTCTCTCTAAAAAAAAAAGAAGTAACAAGGGTTAGAAAAGTCATTTTTATTTCCTAATGTACAAACATTTCTAATAACATCTCTAAAGTTTGCATGCAATTTAAGCCTACCTTGTTTTGGTGGTTTTTTTTTTTTTTTTTTGGTTTTTGTTTTGTGTGTGTATTTTTCAATTTTGAACTTGATTTTTCTCACTTTCCTAGCACATTGTTCTAAATCCATTTTTTCTACTGCTTATATAATACAAATGCTATAAATGATATTCTGCACTCACTAGGCGTACTTTTTACTATATAATGAATTGTTATTAGGAGTTCTACTTTTCTCACAATGGGCTAGGCTTTCCATTTTCCCAGAAAAGAAGATAGCTGAGAAAAGCAAAGGGGAAAAACAAAACCTATAAGTTATCGCCTTTGCTTGTTTCATCCTGATTATGGACATGGCACAGAATAATTGCTTTCTGGAATGTTTTCAGTTAGCATAGTGTTGTGCTGTGGCATCCTGACATATTCCAGGGCGTATTTTGAGTCTCTGGTGCCTCCTCCCTTTAGCACGCTATGCAGATGTGCTGCTTGTGGCATTGCATGACTAATTTGCAAGTCTACATTTGGTCTTTGTGTAAAAGACAGACAGAGTTATGCTGGCTTTGATTTTAAAAAGCAATACAGTTAAAATTCCATCAACATATTTAGGTATATTTCCCAGAGCATGTAATTGTTTAGTAGTGTTAACCAAAATGTATGTGAAAGTGTTTTAAAATTCAAATGAATTTCAAACCCTACTTTCATTGAGGCATCTTTCCTGAGTGAACAACATCCTCATTGCTCCTAGGAATAAACCCAATGGTGTATGCCATATAATAAATCTATGGTGCATAATATTAACATGGTGTTTGTACTTATTGGTTCTATTAGTCAACAAATATTTACAAGTATAACTTATATAGAACTAAGTATGTTCTATCCCCATTTGAGCATGTGCAAATTTATCAGCAAACAAAACAGATAGTGATTTCTTTTTTTATTAAGTTTGAATTTTAGCCACCCAAAATGGTGATCAACCCAAAGGAGCAGAGTTTACTTCCTCACTAGAATGTGAATCCCTGGAAGCTGAGTCATTTCATCTCTATCAACAAAATAGCACTAAACTAAAGGAAAGACTCTATGCACAATTGTTGATTTAATTTTAATATTTAAAAAAAAAACATAATGCCAATACAAATCTCTACTTATCTTTACCTTCTTCCCATATTTATTTTCTTTTTTTATGACATAAATATGAAAATTTAAGATACTGGCAAGTAAATTCTGCATTTTCAATGTCATTCCTCTTATCTTTAAAGAACCATAAAAATGCCTTCTACCAAACACATGAAATACCTATGGCTCATATCCATTATGACCCACCTCATCCATGAATTGACAAATACGTAAGTATTTTTCATTCTCTGAGAAGATTATACAACAAAATATGCATGTTCCAGGTGGAACAAAGAGGGGCAAAGTATCAGAACTGCTTGACACTGACTACATTTAACTCTTTTCCTGTGAGTGTTGGGGGAGTGGGTTGCGAGTGGGTTAAGAGTTGAACCCATGGCTTTACACACAGGCAAGTACTTTACCATTGAATTGAATGCCCACCCCAACCATTTAACTTTTAAAGTGTTTCTTTAATGTAAAACATGGGTCTGATTTTCATATAGTGCCTTGTCAGCAGAATTATTTCAGTGTAATCAGTCTTTCTGGAATAAAAACTCAGAGAAAATAGGTTTTAAAAAAATCATCGTAATTTATGTGAGGTCAACACAAGGTTGGGCCTAGGATAAATATTGGGAAAGATGACAGATATGATAGAATGACAATGGAAACTGAATTCAGAATCTATTCATGCCATACTAAGAATGAATATTTTTATTAATCTAAACATGTTTTTTTTTTTGTTTTTTGTTTGTTTTGTTTTGGTTTGGTTTTTTACCCAGAAGAAAAATTCATCTAAATGAAATCCATTGTTGTGGCTGGTTCCCTTTAACAGGTGTGATATGTCTATGCAGGTGACCTAGAGTAACCTAATCCCAGTTACTGTGAATGTTATCCATTGAAAATTTTTGCCTAGCAAATGTTTTCACCAGTCTTTCCATGGAGGGAAAAAAATCTCCAAAATAAACACATTGTTGTTTCATCATTTGGGGATTATTGTGTTTGAGCATGATATAATCTATTCTTAAAGTTGAACAGAGTTTTTGCAAAATATTGAATTGAGATTTGGGGAGTCAAGGCTTGAAGAAATGAAGGTTCGAGGAGACAGTGGGATGAATCTGACATAACTTTTCTATGTATACATATGATTATACCACAGCAAATCTCACCACAATGCGCATCCACAATAAGTTAATTTTAAAAATTAATAATAGGGCTGGGGATGTGGCTCAAGTGGTAGCGCACTCGCCTGGCATGCATGCGGCCTGGGTTCGATCCTCAGCACCACATACAAACAAAGATGTTGTGTCCCCTGAAAACTAAAAAATAAATATTAAAAAACTCACTCTCTCTCTCTCTCTCTCTCTCTCTCTCTCTCTCTCTTTAAAAATAATAATAATAATAATAATAATGACTATGGGTAAATGGCAGAAAGATCAGTAAAGGGAAGTGAGCAGGGGTTGGGGTAGAAAGTAGAAGGAGAGTTACTGGAGACTGAATTAGAACAAGATATATTCTATGTTTTAAAAATTATGTCAAAATGGAGTCTACTATAATGTATAACTTAAAGAAATCAATCAATAAAACAAACAAAAGGGAGTAGCAACAAATTTATCTGGGTACTAATGGGTTAATATTGACCCCAATGAAAAAGTATGTTAGTAAAAGGAGGAGAGCGAAAACAGAATGGACCACAGATCTGAAACTGCATTTTACAAACCTAAACAAAGTTTATAAATTGAGTCTACGATATGCTTCATGGTCTGTCTTTATTAAAATCATATTTATATGCAAGGAGTTCATGTTGAAGTATTTGTTATATTAGGATGCTACCCATAAATACACAATATTATTATTATTATTATTATTATTATTATTATTATTATTATTATTATCATTTAGTTGTAGATGGAAACAATGCCTTTATTTTGTTTATTTATTTTTATGTGGTGCTGAGGATCAACCCAGTGCCTCACACATGTGAGGCAAGTGCTCTATCACTGAGCTACAGCCTCAGCCCCACATACACAACTTTTATTAGCAACGAAAACAATATGAAGATATAGAAGGAAATAGTAGTGCATTTTGAATAACACAGGAGGAGAACCAAGTAACTCTGTTAATAACAAATATCAGGAAGGAAGTTGATCCAAACTTCATGGGCTTAGGAACGGCATAGGAATAAGCTTTTCAGGTTGGTAGCTTCACTGTTCACTTAGACAGACTTGAGAGCTTTAATAATTAACTGTGGAGTCTATTTATAGAATTTTTAAGCCATGGTCATTCCTGAGAGCTCTGGGCTGTTTATCACACTGCTCTCAGACTTGACAAGGTCACGCAGAATTCCCGTGTGAAGACAGAATATAACCTCAAGGTTCAGTGAAGGTACAGTGGCATGAGAAAGTGATAAAAGAGCAGCATGAGCATTTATCTTCCCCAGATCCTCCAAAACATCCCTTTGAAGGCGCTTTACCTAGGTGCCATTTCACCCCCTTCCATTAACAATTGCTAGGTTATCTCAACAGCTTCCCTTAGAGTTAAGTGAATTTACCTCTGTGTTTTGAAAGGAAACCAGACCCTTCCAAATTGCTAACACACTTGCCAACCCATGACCAGGTCACATATAAACTCGCTTACAAAACTTACTGGAGTTCATTGCTTCACACGTTGTTCCTCCGCTCCACGTTGAGGCCTCCTGAACTAATCACGTGTTTTCATTCTGTAATAATGACCATCTGTGACAGTATCTTGGCCAAAATAAATAAAGCTAAGCAGATGATTCTGTGGGGTTATGCTAAACAATTTTTTAAACAGGCTCAGATTTCTTTCTTAGGGAGTACAAAATATCTCCATATGAGAGCCCTTGTTTATTATTGTGTATACAAGGGAGTGAGAGAACTGGTGTGCTAGACAGAGAGATAGAATAACAGATCATAATTACAAAGTTACTAAAAGTTACTTAAAACAGACTTATAAATTATTTTTTTTAATGAGGAAATGTTTTTGAGACAAACCAGGAAGGCCTGCTTTCTCATTAAAAGAGTTTCAATATAGTGTCTAAAATGTTTTACTTCTGTCACGAAGATGAAAGCCAGTCTGTGTTAGCGCAGAACCTACTGGAAATGTTTTGGTCATCATTGTTATCGGTTTTGCTCCTGGCTATAGTAAAATCCTGGTTTTTTCCTTGCAGTGCTTCTTTTCTGGCTTTGAATGCACAAAACAAACTGTACAAACACATCAAGGGCAACCAAAAGCTGACCTTGCATTGCATCACACATCTGAGACACTCAGGACAGGAACGTTGACTAATCCACCATGATGCTTCAAAAGTATTTTGTGTAATAATAACAGTACCACCAGGTTTCTTTCAAGATCCTATCTTTCTTTTTTTCACCTTCAAATTATGAAATCCCTCAGTTTTAGAGGGGTTTGTCATCAGCAGCATCTAGTTAGAATTTGTTATCTACTCTGCAAATCTTTGTCCTTAAGGGGATCATTATTTTTTTCCATTCTGCTTTAATGCAGTTCCTGCTCTACCCTAATTGGTGATTTCTCTTTCCCCTGTTATGTTCATTGTTTGTTCCTTTCCTTCTTTCCCTTGGGTTACTTTCATTTTGTATCTTTTCTCTCTTTTACTAGATTCTTTTCCTTCTCCTGATTGATATAAGCATTGTGAGTTTTCATTCACTTTTTTTTTAAACACAGATATTATTTATTATTGTTTTATGACTAAGTATCCATTTCAATCAGTAGTCCTCAAATGTGGGTCAGTGGTTCTCAACATTGCTCCCCAGGGAACATCTGGCAATATCTAGTGACCTTTTTGGTTGTCACAACTGGGGCCTAAGAGGGGAGAGGCGATTCTGGCATCTAGTGGGTATAAGACAAGGAAACTGCTAAATATCTTAAAATAACTAAGATATCTCCCACTTCAACAACAAAATACCCAGCTCAAGATGTAGTAATATTCATCTTGAGGAACTCTGATTTAGATTGACCACATTTACCATTTTTTTTACACATGATTATTTTTTCTCCCATATCTTCCTTCTGAACTCACTGTTCTTCTATTTGAAGTGAGGGTCTACTCCTGACAAAATGTTTTCAGTTTTTGATCTCCTCTCTTCCTTCCTTCTCTCTCTCTCTTTCTCTGTCTCTTTCTCTTTCTTTCTCTGACCCTCTTGGGCTATTTTTATTTTGTCCTTATTCCTGAAATTTGTCTTGAAATTAAAGGCATTCATTTTATTTTTTATTGGTATATTGTAATTGTACATATGCAATTTTTATGGCTTCTTCAAACATGCACATAACAATCTGTTCCATTTTCTTCCACAGTATCTTCCCTTTCCTTCACCTCCTTCCTCCCCCTGCTCCACTTGCTGTATTAATCTCCTTTCCATTTTTGTAAAATTCCTTCTTAAAATTTTTATTCCTTTTTTTTTAATGTGAATCTTCTTTATACAAGTGAAAACATTCAACTTTGACTTTCTGAGTCTGGCTTATTTCACTTAGCATGATGTTCTCCACTTCCATCCACTTCCCAGTAATTATTAGCATAATTTATGCTTCTTTATTATTTGTAATCACTGTCTTAATGAAACTCCACTCTGTGTGTGTGTGTGTGTATGTGTGTGTGTGCACTGCTGTAAGCATTAGAGTGCATGTATTATGATAGTATGTTCATTTTAATTCTTTTACATAAATAACAGACAAACTTGTAGTCTAATGGTCACTGTTTTGAAATAAATCTGCCCTTTCTTCTATGGCTGTTTTGAAGATCTTCCTTCTGGTATTTGGCATCCTACTGTGGCCTGTGTATTATGTGTCCTGCTTGGAGTTCATTGGGCATTTGAATGTGTGGATGAGCATATTTCATAATTTCAGGAAAATTATCAAGTATTACATGTTCAAATTTTGCCATGTTCCATTCTCTTCCAACTCTTTTAAAATAATTATACTGTGGGAATGTATTAGCAATTTTCCCCATATCTCTTAACAAACACTTGCATATTTTCCAGTTTGGGGCTCAATCTACACCATCTTTTGATAATTTCTTCAGACATTGATAGTAGATTACTAGCTGTCTCTTCAGCTATGCTATTCTCATGTTCAGTTCAACCATTGAAATTTTTCAATTGGTTACTTAATTTATTTTAATTTTAATATTTACTTATTTATATTTTTTAGTTTTTGGCAGACACAACGTCTTTGTTTGTATGTGGTGCTGAGGATCGAACCCCGGCCGCAGGCATGCCAGGCGAGCACACTACCGCTTGAGCCTTATTCCCAGCCCTGGTTACTTAATTTTTCAGTTCCAGAATTTTTTTTTTCATTCAGCTATGCTGTTTTATATTTCCAGTTTCTTTCAGATTTTAAAGTTAACCTTTTATTCCTTTAAGAGAGTGTGAAAAGCTATTTTTCTTATTTGTAATCACTCTCTTTAAAACCTGTGTAAACCTTGCTTTTCTCTACTTTTTTTTTTGATATGCTTTTTTTTTCACTCATGGTATTGGATTATTATGCACACAATTTAGAAGAATACACTCATCATTGAATTAAGAACATTTGTGAGCCTCTATCAGAACTAGATAAAGTTGCCCTCAAAAGCATGTGGCTTTGTTCCTGGGGACACTATCAGTCAGAATTCAATTAAAGTTTATACTTTGAGGAATACTAGAAACCCTCATCCCAAGCTGGGCTGCAAATGCACAGGGTCCACCTTCAGTTATCTTCTACGATCACCCACATGTATGTATATGCTATGATTTGAGTATGGTTTGTTTCCACCAAAACTCCGGTTGCATTTTGTCCCAATGTAACAGCATTGAGAGCTGTTTGCATCATTAGGGCTTCATCCTCATGGAGGGATCGTGCCATCTCATGACTGTATTTTCTGTCTCCTTCTCCCTCCCCCTATGGGATAGGTCACCACCAGGAGAGGCTGGTGTACAGTAAGACTACCCCTTGTGTTAGTGCCCATTTGCCTTCGGCTTTCTGCCATGAGCTAAAGCAGTACCAGGCCCTCATCAGAAGTCAAGCAGATGCCAGTACCATACTCTTGGACTTCCCAACCTCCAGAAACCATAAGCCCAAAATAAGCTATTCTGTATATATTATGTGGTCTCAGGTAGACTTTTACAGGAAAGGAAAAAATGGAGTACAAATATGTATAACCTTGGATGACCCAGCTTAATGATGGAAGAATCTTTAATACATTTCTCACTTTTGTGGAGCTAGGAAGGATCTCGACTTTGTCCCCATCTTTCATTAACACCCCCAAATGTGAATCCCAAATCTTTTTAGTCAATTTTCTTGGAGCAAAAGAGGATTTTTCCCATATACCTCCTCACTTACCTGGATTCCTGCTTTACTTAGTTTTATGCCAAGAGCTCCTCATTGGCTCATCTACTTTCTGGTACTTTCATAGGAAAATTTGTTCTACATTGTCAATAGATTTTGCAAAAGGATATGTGCAAATAACTACTGAATATCAAAGTAACTTTAAGAAATACAATTTTAGTGAATGAACACTTAGCTTGTCTGTGAGTATAAATTTCTAAAACACTTGACATAAAGACATTGCTAGGTATACTAACTGTTAGGAGTCTAATGGATATTAATTATAACTTGGAGTTATCATGATAATTAAATAACAAAATAAGTAGCTATTCATGTTAATGTTGATATGTTGGCTTAGTTAATAATGCAGTTTTTCATCTTATGATAGACATTGACTACTTTCAGTTAGCTTTTTAATTTTTTTTTTTTTTTTTTGAGAAGAGGTATCTCTATATGACTCAGGCAAGTCTCAAACTCCTAGGCTGAAATGATCCTCCCGCATCAGTCTCCTGAGTACTGTCATTATAGGTGAGTGCCACCAGCCCAGCTTTAGTTACTTTTGATATAATAATAATGATAATTATAATAATAAGAACAACAACAACAACAACAATCATAGAGTTAATGCTAATAATAATAACTATCATAGAGTTAATGCTTGCATTTGCTAGGCACATGTACTATTATATTTAATCATTAAACCATGAGAGTTGCATTACTTTACAAAAGAAAAATTGGAAGCACAAGGAAGTTAAACTATCTAAAATCAGGTGATCAGTAAGTGATGGTGAACAGTAAGACTACCCCTTGTGTTGATCTTAACCCTCAAAATCAAGACCCATGATCTTACCTATATAAAAAACCTTATTTCCATATGTCGTAATTGCTTCTATAGAAGAATTTTGTAACTCAAGGGAGACTGATAAACCATGAAGTTAATGCCAATAGCTGTTGACATTCTTAAAGAGCCCAATATATCTAAGTTTATATATTCACTTTTCCTGGTAGAATACTTTAGGACAGCAATGGACCAGCTTCTTCAAAAATTAATTTTAAGCCCCCAGAGACTTTACTGCTTTTAAATCTTTAATCAACAACGTGTATAATAAGGTGTCACTACAGTGATATATCTTATAATTTTAATCATTTAAATTATTGTGATTCTAGATTTGTGTTTTATCATATCATCCTTAGATAACCTTTTTTAAAAATATTGTGATTTATATGAGAACATTCAAGACCTCAAAGGGACCTTTTCAAAGAAACTCTTATCAACTTTCTGAGTCATCAGCTCAACACAATGACAGTTACATAAGTGAAACATGGATGAATTGTTATTAATTCAAGACAGGAAAAAAAAGTGTTACATGTCATGGAAAAGAATACTGAGTTGCAACAGTGCAGTTATTCTGTTATTTATAAACATAGCAATCTGTAGAGGGTTCAAATTGACTAAAAATCATGTGCATGTAGAATAAAAAATGAAATCCCCCCTAGAATTTGGCAACTGCCCCCCCTAAAAGTCAGTTCTTTAAAGGATAGGAAAAGGGTAGAGAAACTTGAAAACTTCAATCAGTTTTTCCAAACCTTTTCCCAAATCCTCAAATACCAAGACATTTGATTTGTTCCTGCCATTTGGCAGGATAATGAATTGGAATTATTTTGAAATCAATTGCTGTCAACAGAGTCATTAATTTCCCAAGAATTGGTCAATATTTTACTTTTCTTTATTGAAACACATTAATAAAGTTAACTAAAAATGTTGGATTGGAATCATGTTTATTGAAATAATTATTAGTTATTTTCCTTGAAATTTCATGGAAGTAAGTAATCCAGAAGGATGTTCTCAAGTCACTCTTCAGTTAAAATAAACCTAAATATGTTTATTCTGTTTTTTTTAAGTCCTAGATATCATTTCCAGAGTCCTATGTCTAAAAAAGGTGTTCTCGGGGCTGGGGATGTGGCTCAAGCGGTAGCGCGCTCGCCTGGCATGCGTGCGGCCCGGGTTCGATCCTCAGCACCACATACCAACAAAAATGTTGTGTCCGCCGAGAACTAAAAAAATAAATAAATATTAAAAATTCTCTCTTTCTCTCTCTCTCTCTCCCCTCTCTCACTGTCTCTTTAAAAAATAAATAAATAAATAAATAAATAAGGTGTTCTCACCCTCAGCTACCTTTCTACCTCCTAAATAGGAGTTTTAAATTTAACCCTACAACAATTTAATTCTCTCTGATGAGTATATTTTTGTTTTTCTTCAGTCCGTGAACTTTTTCTTTTGACTCCATCAGCTTATAGATGGCATATTTATTTTAAAATAAATAAAAATATATACTGAAGTATGCCTAGGAACATAAAATCCTGTTTGGAATAATACTATAACAAAGTCAGGTTTTACTTTGGAAAATAAAATTCCCAATGTTATTATTATTATTATTACTATTATTATTATTTTACATTAAAGACCACAAAGCTGATTCATGTACTTTGAAAGACCAATAACCCTGGTCACTAATTCAAGTGATCTCAAATGAGGATTTTATTTTTCCGATAGCTATTAATATCAGAATATTAAAGATACTTTGTTGTTTGATTTTTTAATAAAAAAAGTTAGCAAAAGACTCTGGTTTATTTCTGGTGGAAATTTACTTTTGCATGAATGACAATTATAAAATAGATAACTAGTAAATTTCTAGAAGATCTGTCTAAATGATATTACCATAGACTTATGAAGGCAGAGAAATGGCATGATTTTCATGATGTTAAGCTTAACATGAAGGGTAATATGTGTCAACATCTTAATTTCTAGTAAATGATGAGAAGCTTATATTCTAATTTTTGGTTTTAGTCATATCTCTGCTAGAAAGACAGTGGTATTGTCATGAATGTTCAATTCACCATCCATCTCAATTGCAGATTTCCAAGGACATGCAGAACAACCTACAAGTGGATACAAGTGACATGTATCAATTTGATATGGTCTCAAAACCCCATGGAACTCACAAGCTATAACACATATGAGTCTCTAGCATGTTTTTGTTCCTCTCAACTTTTTGCCAGCATATAACCAACTTTGATTCCTTTCCCCTGTATTCACAACCTCATATTTACCTACATTTGCTATAAAGATACTCAGAAATATAAAATCTAGGACTATCACCCACAGGGGGGAAAAATGTCTTTGCTTCATCTACAGCAACTTGTCTATACTATTTCCAGTTGGTCTCTCTTAATATGATCCTCCCTGTTTCTGCTAATCATATGAAATGTTTCATTATTTCTACATTCACCAGAATTCTTGACATTTTCATAGTCATTATTAACAGAATTTTCTCAACTTTATGTTCAATCTCTTCTTTCTCAAAACCATCCTCTCTGGTGCTGTCAAACAAGTGTATGCTTATAGAACTGTATAAGGAAAAAATACATGAGGGTGAATTGTGACTGAAATATTAAATTCCCTTGCCCCTTAAAATCTAAAGCAGTCATGAGAAGCCATTTTAAGAAAAAGAAAGACACAGGTGTCCACCTGTGTCTTTTTAAAATTTTGAGTGTGAGAGTCTGAAAGTATAAAAAAGAATCTACTGTACATTCAAGTATAATCCAAGAGGATTAGAAATATGAATTTGGGGATTTCTATAGCATGCCTTATTATCTTCTTTCAAAATCACAATAATCCTGGTTATTTCATGAAGAACACTTTAAGCCCCTGGCTGAAAGGTCCTTATTCAACATTAGCTTGAACACCATTTGTTTGATCCAGTTCTTTCAGTGTTCTGAGATCTTACAACCAGCAAATAACAACACCTGAAAAATATTTTTTTTTTACTGCTTTTTCCTCATCTTTGTAAAGACTCTGGAGAATTGGTCCATGTGTTCAAGTGAAAACATGACTAAATACATGTTCAGGGCTTTCTGTGTAAAGCTGAGAATGGTAGTGTTCAGATCCATGTCAGACTTGTCCAATATCTGGACATTGCTTATTCATTCTGACCAGCAGGACTCTATAGCCAAATCTAACTTGAAATTATCAAGGAAGAAGATAAATAATAAAAGGGTATAGTATTTGGGTAACTTTGAAGACTTTTCCAAAATACTTTCAACAAAGTTAAAGAAGTAGGGTAGAAGAACCAGTGGAGAGAAAACACAAGAAAAAAAAGATAGAAGGAAAATGACAGAATTGACAGTAAACGACAGCGGACTTAATTGCATTTGAAAAAGTAATAGAAAAGTTTATCAGTGAAAAGGAAAGTTGAAATTGCAAGAGAACAATGTTGGGACTTGGGGGAGAACCAACAAGTAATATGTCTCTATTCTCCTGCATTTGGAATTATTTATGGTAGAGACATGGGAATTACAGAAATGAAGATCAACTCATAGTATCACCTTCACTAATGCAGAGAACATAGGTTTAGATCTAGGAGATAAGGGTGGTTGGCACAGGTGTTCAACCACATGCTCTTCCTGCAAGGACAAGTCTCATGATGGAGAGCAGAGAGCAGATCAGAACTTGCATCTTGTGAGCAGACCAGAGCACCCCAATGGAAGGGGCTGGGCCTAACTATGACCCCCACTGACTGACCAATCAAATATCTCATTCCCCTTTCAGGAAATAAGAGAGGAAGAGCTACATGAAAACAACAGGAATAGTGACGTTATCGTTTATAAAATTCTGAGAAAATCAACTGTCCGGGTGGACACAATGAGCTACCTCCAGTTACATATTTCTCTAGACCCAGTGTGTGTTTCACCACCTAAACCCTCAATTTAGTAATGCATCCAGAAATTTTACACCCCAAATTTATAATACATATATTTGTAATACCACTAATTTATAATACCACTAATTCTAGATAGCACCCTCATTCCCTTCATGACGAAAAAATTAGATTTGAGGGCATCTGCCTGCCAAAACAAGCCTTGCAGTTGGTCTGAAGATAATCATATCAAAGTGAATGTATCAGTCAGATTCTCCAGAGAAATAAAATCAACAGGCTATATATATGTGTGTGTAAATATATATATTTACACACACACACATATACATACAAAGAGACAGAGAGAGTGAGAGAAACTGACAGAGACAAGCAAGAGCTTGCTAAGCATTGGTTTATTTTAAGGAATTGGCTCTTGTGATTGTGGGACTGGTCAGTTTGAAATCTATGGAGCAAGCTGGAAAGCTGGAAATTCAGGTATGAGGTGAAACTCAAATGTTCAGTCCAAATTCTTCAGGGCAGCAGATTGGAAACACAGGGAGGATTTCTACAATGCAGACCTAAGGAGAATTTCTTCTTCAGGAAACCTGTTTTTGCTCTCAAGACTTTTAGTTGATTGCACGAGGCTTGCTGGTACAGTGGAGAGTAATCTGCTCTTAAATCTAGCGATTTAAATCTTACTCATATATTTTTTAAAGTGCCTTACAGCAGCATCTAGACTGGTGCTTGACCAAACAACTAGGCACTCTACCCTGAGCCAAACCGGTACATAAAATTAACAACCATGGGTTTCTCAGAAAGTGCCATAGCATTCAATAAATGCTTTATAATAAAGATTTGATATATTTACACACACAATACCAACATTACTGTTTAATTTATTTGGTAAATAAACAGAGTCCAGATACTAGCCTAAATACAATGCACTGGTTTTGTTCCTAAAATTAAAATAAATAAATAAAAAAACTTTCATTATGACTGTTTTAAAACAGATTCTATAACTAGGGTATTAAAGAAATTCTTCTATGCTAATAATGGAACTTCATGCTATTCAGCAAATTTAAAGCTTTCCTCTGAAACTTGGAGGAAAACTTGTGTAGCTATTGTTCTGTTATAAGAAAACAGAAATATTGAATTTATGTCAGAGACATAAAAAATAAAAATCTCTATTTTTATTTTTTACACCTCAATTCACTTTAATAGGTTACTGAGTTTTTAGAAGCATGGAAAAACAGTTGTATGACAATTTTAGATGTGTTTTTTATAATTTCAAAAATTGTTGTAAATAAATAAGAGAGTCATAAATAAATAAGAGATTCATTCTCAATCCTGCCACAAAATTACTGATGAGATTACAGAGAAAAGAGATAGCTACATTGTAGTTTTAATGTAGATTTTGATGGAAATTAAGAGGTTTAGGAGTTAAGAAGATTATATAATCATTTGAACTTTTAGTTTAGCTGTTTCAACTTAAAAAGCAACTTTTTAAAATTATTATGTGTTGATTAAAATTGAATGAACCCATAACCACAGACTCTTAAAAAATATTTAAATGTCTAACAAATCCATGTAGCTCATCTGAATAATAAGTTTCCTGGACACTGAAAAACTGTATAGGTAATTTCACAACATCCTCTTTCCTAGCTCAGTTAAATCTAACGATTATTGTCATGCAAGGGACTCAAGTCACTTTTTTTTTTTTTTGCACTGTATTGATCATTAGCTCATTATGTAAATCAGATATTTTAAGTTAATCCATTCAAAGGATAAAACATCCTATTTTCAAAAACCATCTAGCAATTGATGTGGTTTAGTAAATTACTTGCCCTTTGCATCAGTTAGATCCAGGTTCAAATTCATATTCTGTCACATATTATCCATGTGGTTTTTTCTTTTTTCCTTTTAACTCAGGGGCACTTGACCACTAAGCCACATCCCCAGCTCTATTTTGTATTTTATTTAGAGACAGAATCTCACTGAGTTGTTTAGCACCTAGCTTTTGCTGAGACTGGCTTTGAACTCTAATCGTTCTCCTTCAGCCTCTCCAGCAGCTAGGATTATAGGCTTGTGCTGCCATGCCCAGTCCCATACAATCTTAAGACAACATTACCTTTCTTATCTTTTAGGTAAATGTTTGGTAATAGTAATATATATTTATTCTATATGTAACACTTATTATGATCTTAATTGGGTATTAAAAACTACTCAAAGCCATTATATGTTAAAGACTTAACATTCAAGGATATTCTAAGCATGCATTTTGTTTTTCCTGATCTGCCATTTTTGGGGATGCTTCTTAATAAAATGCACTAATTTTAAATGAATGGTTCAAAGTCCTGACTGATTTTTGCAGGGCCATATAACCTGTACCAAAACATGATACAGAACATCCAAAAGGACCCACATGTCCCTTTTCTTTTCTGTTTTTTAATTTGTTCTAATTAGTTATACATGACAGCAGAATGCATTTTGATTCATTGTACACACATGGAGCACAGCTTTTCATTTCTCTGGTTGTACACAATGTAGGGTCACACCATTCATGCAATCATACATGTACCTAGGGTAATGATGGTCCACCTCATTCCACCTTTTTTTTTTTTTAACCCCCATACCCCTCCCCTCCCTTCATTTCCCTCTGCGCAATCCAGAATTCCTTCATTCTTCTCATGTCCCACCTCCGGGCCCTTTTCAATCAATGACCTATCCGTTGATGTGATCTCTGGAAAGCACTAATCTATGTTTTAAAGGTCTGTTTTTTCCTTTCTAGAATGACATATTGACACAATCATCCAGTATATGGTATAATGCTTTTGAGGCTCATTTTTATTGTTGGATATATTATTTTATTCCTTTTTTGTATATATGCAAGAATTGCACGGGGTCAATTGGACTTAATTATACTTTTAAAATTTTCCATTTATACAGACAAAAAATTATCTAAATATAAAATACACAAAGACAATTTTTAAAGAAAATATCAATTTTTTTCCTTATTACAGTCAACAGTAATTGATCTTAATTACAACTGAAAAATTCTGCTTATTAAAACTCACCATTAAAAGACTGAAAAGAGAAGGTATAGACTGGGGGAGAGTATTGCACCATATAAATGCAACAAAATATAGTATCTAGAATACATTGAAAATTCACCAAAAAAAGGAAAAGGACAAAAAATGTAGTTAAAAATGAAATAACTCACTAATTAAAACAAATTAAAAAATTAAATAACTCTGCACAAAATAAAATATGACTAACAAGCATATGAAGGATGATCAACATAATTAGTCATCAGAAAAATGCAGGACAAATTTCTGTGGATTTAGCCAGAAAGGCTAAAATAAAACTAGCCATCTCAAGTATCAACCAGGATATGAAATAATGAAAACTCTTAATGAGTGGATAAATTGGTGTGACCACTTTGGGAAAAGGTTGGTTTTATATTATTTCCTCCTTCCTGGTTAATTTACTTTCACTATTTTGGGCTATTATATGTACTTATTTTAAATCTCATTTCCTATATCCCATGTTCTACTTGTTACCTCTATACTTAATCAAAATCAGTACATACATTCACCAAAATATGTGTACCAGAATGTTCATAGCGGCTTTACTTATCACAAATAAAACTAAAAGCATCCCAAATATTCGTAAGTTTTAGAATCAGCATGTAAACAAATGGTGGTATACATTGATGATGCAGAATGAAATTTAAAATTTTTAAATTCATGTTCTTAATGCAGAAAATTAAAGAGAATAAACTACTACTGCATACAATTCTTACAAAAGACATGAAATTATATATATATATATATATATATATATATATATATATATATATATATGATCCCATATATCTAAAATTGAAAAAGAGGCAAACTCATTTCTGCTCATAAAAATTAATAGCAGCTGGAAGGGGTCACCTGGAAGCCTGCTGGTGCACTGGTCCCCTACCTTGCTCTGGGTGGTGACTGCATGGGTATATAAACATACATCACCCAGACACAACCCAGAGCGTTCATTACACAGACAGTTCATTAAATGTTTTTGCATGTACATGTATATAAGATATCTCAATTGATAAGAACTCTTGGAAGAGACTGTAATTTCTACCATCTGGTAAGGCATCCTGAGAAGGAACATAATCATTTGGTTTAGATGCAGATTTGACTCTAGGGATTGAATCACGATTAGTAAAGATTTCTCTTTTGCCACATTTAACTTTTGGTAATTTTTCAGATAACTCAACTTTAAATATGAAATTGTGAGGTTTATTTTAGTCACACTTCTTAAGAAAGGTACTAAGTTCATACTAACAACTTATAGTTAAAAATAAAATTCTAAGCATGTTTTTTTATAATAGTTGTATAAACACTCAATAACTTGTTCATAGAAGCAAGCCTATAGTTATATGAAATGTAACTATAAAATAAGAACAGTTTTCACATTTATTTCAGAATTTAATAGTAGTGATGTGAAAGTGGTAATTAAATAGTATAGAAAGCACATATTTTATTAAATATATCATAAGGAAGATACTATGAGAAATAAAAAAAATACTGTATATAAGAAGGCAACCGTTTATGTTTATTTGTCTGTTTTTGTTTATAACTGATGGACATATTGAGAATTTTCATTGAAAACTTATTATGTATGGAGGCATTCATGAGGTGCCAAGATACAGCACCATGAAGACATTAAAACCTCAAGGATTCATAGTGAGAAGGCAGACACACAAACAGATGATTATAATGCAACACTGAAATGGGGTCAGAGATAAAGCCCATATGCCAAATCTATAAAACAGAGTGCCAACACAAGGGATATAAAAAATGTAACCACAGAATGAAACTCGTATCAACGTTAAAAACAAAACTCAATGGTAATTTCCCAAAAACTTTTAATTCCCAGGGAATAAAGCTTCAATGCCCTATATTTTAAATTTGTTATAATCACTTCATTGCAAAGTCTATTTTTTACTTAAGTGTTTATGTGTGTGATGCAAAACAGAGCAAATGGAAAACAAAAAGAAAGATAATAATTTTGTCATACGTTTTCTACTCTCAAAGTCCCATAATAAATGCCTGACAATTTGAAAGTTCTCTTTGCAGAAGGCCAGGGTGCATGATGAGTGGCCCTGCTTCAGGTCTTTATAGCCCCCTAATACAATTACTCTCAGACACAAACCAGATACTGCACCACTGCTTTACTTCACATGGATCACTCACTCTTTGGGTTAGATAACATCCTCAGAAACTATAAACAGATCATATATTACATTGTAATTACCCTTCTTTAAAGATAACAGAAGAGAAATTCATTTTCTTATTACATTTACTTCAGAAGGTTTAACATTCAAAAGGTAAGCAATATCAGTTCTACTAAGAAATAAGTCAGAACATGAATTTTGAGCACTTGTACAAGAAATCTGGGACGTGTTTTTATACAATAAATTTCCTGAAATTGTCTTTGTAACAAAATACTAAACAAGCATAAGGTCAGGGGATATAAAGAATATATATTTTAGATGTATTTGAATACCCCACACTTGGAAAGAGTCAGAATATATGACACCCTGGAAGCATTTCTACTGCCATAATATTGGTTCCTGTGATTATGGTGTGCTATTTTATCTCAATATGTAATTTTTAAGGTGAAAATGTCAAAAAGTCTCCTTAATAAGCCCTCCATTTGCCAAAAATAATATTTTTAAAAATAAAGATGTCCTGAATCTTAGAACTTAAAAGCAGAGATTAGAGTCTCTGCTTCAAGTCTCTTGCAGTCTGTATGTTTGGGGACTGTTTTGAGATAACTATATGATTAGTGCTTTTATTCTCTACTCATGCCTTCTGACTTCAAACGTACCTCAGACCTGGATCATTAATTACATAGAAAGGGCATTGTTAGTAAATATCGCTCTTGATTATTTTAAAATCCATAAACGACAAGTTCCTCAGTTAAACGAGAATTTGAGGCCATCCAATACATCATAGTCAGCCTCTGTTCTTCTCAGCCTAACAGAGAACTTAGGACTTAAAAGGTTGGTGGGGTGAAGTTTGGCAACCATGACTACAGTGGTTCCCTGGAGGAGACACATCTGTCACCTGCGATATGGTGTACCCCTACACATTTCCCTCACTTCTCTCCAGTTATAATTCCATAGCACTGTCTGCCTCCTCCCAGTCCATTCCTGAAAGGTTAGTCCATAACTTCTGTGTAAAGGATGGCATTTTGGTTTTCCTTCTCTCTGGTCACACTGTTGTCTCTTCTAGAAGCATCCTCTCTTCCTTGTCCTTTAATTTGTGGACAGATCTAAGTCTTCAGTAGTTTGGATCTTGAATGTCCCCAAAAGGCCCATGTATCAAAGATGTGGTTCCCAGAGTGGCAGTGTTGGGAGGTGGTGAAAGTCTTAAGAGGTGGGGCCTAGAGGGAGGTCATTGAGTCACTGGGGATGTTCGCTCCAAGGGGATTGAGGAAACTTTCTCTTCCTCTTTTGATTCCCTACCATGAGGTGGGCAGTTCTGCCACATGCAATACGGCAAACTGACCATGGATTGAAACCTCTAAAATTGTGAGGCAGAATAAATCAATTCTCTTTATTATGTTGTCTCAGTTCCTTCCTAAAGTGACAGAAGTCTAACACAACCCTTCTCTTTTCACTCTACAGTTTCACTATCGTCAACTACACTGACATCTAATAACAATAACAACCTTCACAGCACTTATGAATTGATCTCTGTTGTTCTATCTTTTCAAATGCCTACTTAATATCTCACAAACACATAATGTCCTTTCTTTTTTTTGTCTTTCAATATTCCAATGCTACCTAGCTCATTCTACCTTCCCATAATAAAAGTCCAATAAAACTAAGAGTTATTCTGTTTAATATATGAAAGAGCTAACAGATCATGTGAAAGGCAAAAGGAGGTCATATCTCCAGCAAAGGGTACAAATGGCCTTCATTAGGAAGTATGGGGAATTTCTTTGTGGCAAGATAGCAATTATGTTATAAGAAACTTAAAAAAAAAATTCCCTCCTAATGGTTTTTATTTTCATTACAAATCACAACATGAAGTCATTTACTAAAAGGAAAGCAAAAATAAATTTGGTTGGAATCTTGATGAAAGACCAGAGAAACTCGGTGAAGGTGCCAGGCAATTTCAAGGGCCCCTTTGAGTGTCGTGATGATTAACTTATAATGAAATCAGTTTGTCCTGTGGTTACAACTTTCACCAGCAGGACTCAATTCCTTGGTGAAAGGCAGGTGGGTAGACGGGAGAAGACAAGGGGCAGATAGATGTAGATTCACTTTCCTTTATCCATAGTTCCAAAATTCAAAATGCCCTAAAAAACATTTCTTTCACACTTTTGACCACAGGCCAATGATCTGATACAAATGTATTTATAGTCTGTATTTATTCAAAGTAATATAATAACACATTTTGCTACATAAATTCATTGTGTCAGATTGTTAGTACTGCCTTGAACTCTAGAAGTATTACATAATTTTTAATTTAAAATATGAATTACCTTGAGCCTGAATGATATTTGATAAGCGATTTTAGATTCAGCACAAGCATCCATTCAGGTTTGTAATTATACCACCAGTACTAATTTCTCCTAAGTCTCTAATAACCCAACAAGAATGAAATGACACGTGTGCTGAAGATCCACAAGTAAATTGATAAGTTATGCAAGTAAGTTCAATGTTTATTAATTTCAAAATAAAATAAAGCAATCTTCTGATATCCCAGAATGCAAAATAACCATAACTTCTATGGTCATAGCTTTCAAAGTGCCAATTTAGCTCAATAATATTAAATGAATGGAAGTAGATATGAAACCACTTTTTTATTTTATTTATTTATTTATTGGTCTTACTAAGAATTGATTCATAGACTAGAACTATACTCTCTTACATCACCTGGTTACCTCATGTACTCATTACTATTCTTGTGTGAAATAAGTCAGTAAGTTTGATCATGCAAGATTTTGTGAGTCAGGGGAAAGGGCTCAGGAGACATTCTAGCCTGACACCTGCCTGATGTTGTTAGATAGGAGCTCATCTTGGAGAGATGAGGCTTATGAGTTCCCTTTGCAGTCTGAGGTCCTCCCCACACCCTCTTTCTGTGTTTGCTGCGGGAGCTGCTGCTGTATGGCGGCTCAAGGCCTTAGAACAACTAGCTGTGGAAGTCTCACAGCATCATTTCAACCATTTTCCACTTGTTACAGGCAAGTTATAAACCTGACTAGTTGTAAAGGGTAGATAATAACATAGGGTTTCTTTACAAGTCCAGCTGAGTCATTCTGTCTCACATCTAGAGGAATTCCATTACCTTCCATGTAGCTAAAACACAAGACTCACTATTTAGAGCCCTCCAACTTTACAGTTAGGCAGGTTTTGCTATAGTTTTCAACTCCATCCTTTTTTTGAACCATTTCAAAAAAGCGCTTCTCTTCCTACTCAGTTTACTTCTTTTTTCATCAACTTGTCCACCCCTAGAGAACTACTACTTATGAAAGCTTTTTAGAACCCAAACCTTCTGTCTTCATCCTAAAATCTTATCCTGGACATTGGTATTAGTTTCCTATAGCTGCTGTAACAAGTTATCATGAACATCTTAGCTTAAAATAAGACATATAGTCTATCACAGTTCTAGAAGAAAGAAGTCTGAAATCATGGTGTCAGCAGGGCCAAGCATCCTCAGAAGCTCTCAGGAAGATTGCATTCCTCCTCTCTCCCAGTATCTGTTGATGATTGACATTCTGTGATTTGATGCTGTGTAACTCCAGTCTCTCCCTTCACTCGCCATTGGATTTAGCACCCACTTGAAGCTCCTTAATTTAATCATAACTACAAAGCCCATTTTCCATAAGAGGTGATATTCACAAGGTTTACTAGGACATAGACATATTTGGGGAGTGGGAATCCTTCAATCTACTTCAGTATTCCTAACCTATTTTGTGGATTTAATTGTCTTTTGTTTAGAAATCCATACCTCCATTTTTCTGAATATTTCCTGTGATCTACATCTATGTAAATACATACCATTGCCTACTATACATGTGTTTTGGGTTATCAGAAAAGTCTGTAACATTCAGCTTTTTCAAAACTGTTCTTTTTGTCAATGTCTCTACATCTCCTCTTTTATGGCCTCCTGTATCAAAAACAGTATCGTGGTCCACCTAGTTATACCTGTGTTCATGAGTGTTATTGTTTCACCCACAGCTCACAGAAATAAAATGATGATGTATCTCTAATACTTCTTAAACCTCTCACCCACCAATCTCCTCACTTCTGACCACTCCCACTGCTACTTCATTACCAGAACAGGAAGTCATCCACCAAAATAAAGGAGAACTCTGCAACTTCAGGGTTGATGCATCTCATTAGAGGCCTAGATTTCACCTCACTACCTGCTCTCTGCATCTTATTGAGAGACATCTTGCCCCCTCTACCTTGAAAGATCTCTTGAATCTTTCATCTTTTATTGGTTTCCACTCTCTGTTCTAGTGCTCATTTCTGGTTTCCTTCACTGGACAGCCACTGTAGGCACTAACTGATCTCCCAGAATTCACCATTGCTCTACTCCGAGGCATTTTCCATTTTCTTACTTTGTAGACAAAGCAAGGCCCCTCTCTTCCCAGGGGCCTCTGCAGGGAGTGTTCCTTTTACCTGTAATGGTCTTCTTTCTACTTCTTCAGTAAGTGATCCCTTGCTTTTCTGTAAAGATTTATCCTTAATGCCACTACTTCAGGATCATCCCAATTATGAGGGACCATTTTTCATAACCCAAGGACACTACTTCCTGAAACAATAGCATTGGGGATAGGATTTCAAAATATAAATTTGTCATGGAGACAAAACACTCAGTCCATTGCATTTTACTAATACTAGGTGCTGAATGAATGAAATTCTGAAATTCTATGACGCAACATGATGAACTTTTTAAAAAACATTTTTAGTTGTCAATGGACTTTTATTTTATTTGTTTATTTATATGTGGTGCTGAGAATTGAACCCAGTGCTTCACACATGCTAAGCAACGCTCTACCACTGCACACTACCACTGAGCTGCAATCCCAACACAACATGATGAAATTTTGATGATAATAAGAAAACATTGTGTGTGTGTGTGTGTGTGTGTGTGTTAGGGAGTATATATGTATTATAAATTTTTGAACAGTGCCCCTTCAATATATATATATATATATATATATATATATTCCTCTGGAATTCAAAATGTGACTTTAATTGGAAATAGAGTTAACATAGGTATAATTTGTTGAAGATTTTGAAATGAAATCATTCTGGGTTTAGAGTATTGCAATGACTAAATGCAATGACTGATGTCCTTGAGAAAAGAAGATACACAAAAGTGCACAGAGAAGAAGGCTGAGTAAAGAAGGAGTCAGAGAACAGACCTCTGCTGCAGCAAACTGAGGAACACAAGAAGCCAAGATTTACAAGAAGCAGGCTCCACTCAAACACCTTGATTTCAGACTTCTGGTCTCCAGAAATGTGATAGAATAAACTTCTGTTTTTTAAAAAAATCTCCAACTTTTGGCAATGTGTTATAGCATCCATAGTAAACTAATGCAGTTTTTTTTCCTTACTTATATCCTTCAAACTATCCCAAGAAATATGGGCTATTGTTTCGATTTTTCAAATTTAAGAGCAAACTCAGAGCAGTTAAGGGTGCTGAGGGTCTTCCAGCTGGTAAGCAACAGGACTGAGATGATAATCAATGTTTATTTGATTCAAAAATCTCATTGTCTTTCACAATACACTACTTAAAATGAATGGTATTTATAATGCAATGTGGAAAGTTTCCCTTTTTAAATCATTGCAATACATAAATAAAATTAAGAGCTTAAAATACTAAACATCTGTTACATAGAAAATGTTTATCTGTGGAATATTTTTTTCTGAGACATTGAAAAATAAATATATCATCACTTACTAGACTCATACACAATAATTCAGTGGAGTGGAAAACCCTATATATGTTGTTATATGTGAAGAGTTTATTTCATCTCTAAGAGTGTGGCACTGTTGATGGCATTTTAGACAATGAAAATGATACTCAGAGTGTATAATAAACAGATGGTCCCCCCAAAGATATCCATGTCCTAAGAACCAGAACATGAGATTCTATTACCTTACATGACAAAATGTACTTCATAGTTGTGACTTCAGTCCAGGGTCTTGAGATGAAGAGATTATCTTGTATTATCCAGGTAGATCCAGTGTAATGGCAAAGGACCTTAGAAGGGAATGAAGAAAGGAGAAGGAAATGTAAACACAGAAGTAGAGGTCAGAGACCAGGAGAGAGACAGATCGTAAGTTGCTATGATACTGGTCTTGAAGATGAAGGATGACAGCCAATTTGGAAAGCAGTATGGAGATTTCTCGGAAAGCTGGGAATGGAACCACCATTTGACCCAGCTATTCCCCTTCTCGGTCTATTCCCTAAAGCCCTAACAAGAGCATGCTACAGGGACACTGCTACATCGATGTTCATAGCAGCTCAATTCACGATAGCAAGACTGTGGAACCAGCCTAGATGCCCTTCAATAGATGAATGGATAAAAAAAAATGTGGCATTTATACACTATGGAGTATTACTCTGCATTAAAAAATGACAAAATTATAGAATTTGGAGGGAAATGGATGGCATTAGAGCAGATTATGCTAAGTGAAGCTAGTCAATCTTTAAAAAACAAATACCAAATGACTCCTTTGATATAAGGGGTGTAAACAAGGACAGGGTAGGGACGAAGAGCTTGAGAAGAATATTTACAGTAAACAGGGATGAGAGGTGGGAGGGAAAGGGAGTGAGAAGGGAAATTGCATGGAAATGGAAGGCGATCCTCAGGGTTATACAAAATGTCATATAAGAGGTAAGGAGGGGTAAGTCAAGAGAATACAAATGGAAGACATGATTTACAGTAGAAGGGGTAGAGAGAGAAAAGGGGAGGGGAGGGGAGGGGAGGGGAGGGGGGATAGTAGACAATAGGACAGACAGCAGAATACATCAGACACTAGAAAGGCAATATGTCAATCAATGGAAGGGTAACTGATGTGATACAGCAATTTGTATACGGGGTAAAAGCGGGAGTTCATAATCCACTTGAATCAAACCGTGTAATATGATGTATTAAGAACTATGTAATGTTATGAACGACCAATTAAAAAAAAAAGACTTCCTGTGAAAAAAAAAAAAAAAAAAAAAAGAAGATGAAGGATGAGGCCATGAGCCAAGGGCTGTAAGGTGGTCTTCAGAGACAGAAAAGACAAGGGATTTATTCTCCCCTAGAGTCTCCAGTAGGAATCCAGCCCTGCCAATAACTTAATTTTAGGACTTCACATCTTCACAATATTAAGTTAACAAATTTGTGTTATTTTAAAGTACTAAATTTGAAATATTTTTGCAGCAACAATAGAAAAATAATACAAAGGGATTAAGAAATTTTATCAAGGACCTCATTTTCTCAGGGAGGTTACAGCAGGTGCCTGTTTCTCTGCAATTTAGGATTGGGCGAGTCACATTCTGGTAAAAGACCAATCCACACATGGATAAGGGGAGTACCTCAATCCACTCAACTAGAATTATGCATTTTCAAAATCACAATAAGGGTGAAAAGCATCAACTAAATAAATATTTATGATAATGAACTTCTACCTGCTCTTACATGCAGATAGCAGAACTGTTTATCAAATTTATTAAGCTTCAGTTCTAGCCAGATATATAGCCCTTTTTTGTAGACTCAGATTTGATCTCTCTCCAACTCTTTTTAAATGACTTCTCCTTTAGCTGGATTATTTCCAAAGCATATGAAAAATTGCAGTTTTCCAACTCTGTATGACTCGATATCAAATATATCTCTTTGTATTTACACAAAATGGTAAGAGGTTACTCAAACTCTGTAAGCTAGTTGTTAGCCTCAAATTGACAAAAATTTGAGAATTAATTTCCTACTAAATGTTATTTAGTAAACTTGGCTTGATTTTAATTGGTAAATTATAATTTAAAAAACAAGTGTTCAATTCATTATTTATTTCTAAGTTAAATACCATATTTCAGGGAGATAATAAAAAAGAATCAAGAATATTTGTCAACTTAAATATATTTCATTAATAATTTGCCATGTTTTTGACTTTCTGATATCCACAGTATCACAACGTATATTACTTTTTTCAGGCAATAACTTTCCTACGGTACATGTTAGAACTTTATGCATCTAAAGTACTTTCCTAGATTTCACAGAAGGAAAATGCAACCAATCCATACCCTATCTTGAAAGAATTTGAATAGGAAATCAGAATATAAACTCTAGATATAACTAATAAACAAGTCACTGAATCTAACAAATCTATAAATGTACTATACATACTCCTTCTTCAAGTCATGGTCCATATGGAAATCTAAACAAATCCTAATAGCAAAGTTTTGATACATATTAGACATGCTTTTCTTCCCTATGTTTTCTGGGAAGGTGAGGCAGAGCTTCATGCATCAATTAGGAATTGCCCTGCTGGGGGAAAGATGGATAGCCTTCAAGGAGGAAGATAGGTGTTTGCAGGAAGCAGAAGACTTGATGAGTGTCTGGCTTTACTAAGTGGAATTGTGTAAGGGGAAAGGGATCTGAGTCTGGATACATGGCTCAAATCCAGTGTTCATCAATTTTCTATTGATATAATAAAATAGCATGGACTGGGAAAGGTACAAAGTAAAGAAACTACCTCTCACAGTCTGGAGGCTAGGAAGTATAGCTTTGGTGAACTGCATCTAGAGAAGGTCCTATAGATGTGAGATAAAATATCACAAGGTGAAATAACACCATGCAAGACAAAAATAAAATCCATGCCAAACTCATCTTTTCACCAGGAGTCCATTTTGGGGATAACAGCCTTAGTCCATTCATGAGGGTGGAGGCCCCGTGGCTTAATGATGGCTTAAAGGTCCCACCTCCCAATATGGTCACAGTGGCAATTAAATTTCAACATGACTTTTGAAAATGACACCAAGATTACAGAAAACCTTGAATGTTGTGCTCGACAGTTCATATTTGGTATTTCTTTTTTGGAACATTATTTTTTTAAAAAAAAATTAGCAAAATATAGTACCTGAAAGTGCAGGGGATAAAGTTTGTCCATGTTTTATTCGACATGTCACTTTGGGCCAGATACTTTGCCTTTCTTTGCCTTGATTTCTTTATCTTTGAAATTGGGTCATAAATAAGCTTTATCCTCAAAGAGACACTGTGGAGAGAAATGTCTTACTGTGGAAAAGTGTTTATGTGCCTGGCCCATTAAAAGTGCTAATGAAGCATTTTTACTATTCTACTGATATCAAAAGAAGTTTAGACAAATCTATACACAATTTCACTTTGCAGAGTTACCATTTCAATAGCTTTAAGAAATACTAGTAGGGAAGCTTTGTTTTTTAAAGCATAATTTTCTTTCATTCAATCTTTTATAAAATTATGGGATTTATTTTTACTTCTAATTTATCATTTTATTTGATGACCACATCAGGAATTTTTATAGCATTTACCAATAATCTACTATAAATTTTGGAAAATATATTTTAGAAAGTCCAGAGTTCTTGCTTTATATATAAGACATGTACAGTTGTTTCTTACTCTTTGCAGTAGTATATTCTATAAAGTCAGCATGAACATTGAATCAGCAAATACTGGGAAATTGCTCCCTTGCATAACAATGTCAGGTTCCCAGAAGCCAATGCTTATAACATCCTCCTCAAACACGAATGTCTGTTATACAGGTTTGTTCACCATCAATCTCTTAAAACTAGTCTCACCAGCATGCAGGCATCAAGAATTTCATCTTTAAACTCTAGCACAACCTCCTGATCAATAGTCTTTCCTCATCTCAAGTTTCAAGTTTTAACAACACATTGTCTTTCAAACATGTGAGTTTCCGGACTAAGAAGGGCTTAAGGTTTCCCTGACCCTGGGTAACATGACCATAAAACTTCTTGGCTTTCAATCTCACAGTATTGCTCAGTTCCCTTTTTAAAATCCACTCCAACCACCCATAAATCTAACCATGTTACCCTACTTTGCGTGGCTTCATCATGCCTGGATGTGTTTACTTTAGCTCTTTCCAGAATGGCTCTTCTCGTACAGATTGTTGAATTTTCTTTTCCTGTTTCCTGTTGTACCATTTTGTCATTTCATTAACATTGAACTCCTGGCCAGGGGCACTATAACTCATGCTGAAGGAAGCTTATCTAACACACATATTTTCTCCAGAAGCTACCTGGCAGCAGCCTTTTCGGACTTAAGAACATTGGAGAACTTTAGCATTGCACTTGGGGGGCCATTGTGAACAGTGAAAAATAAAAAAATAAAATAAAAATAAAAAGCACAACCAGACAAGGAGTAAAAAGACAACAGCTTCCTGAAACAAGAGTTTAAATGAGAAAGGAGAGCACTACCTGTTAACCTCACGGGGGAAACCTTTTGTATTGACTGATTGTTTTGTTGTTGTTGTTGTTCTGTGTATGTCCATGGAAAACTAAAATTGCTTCAATATTGATTAGGGTTTCCATATACATTTTTAGTAAATAAGCAACTTTGGGAATAACTAGGATTAACTGTACTGACAATTTATCATGTGCAAAAGGCCCATTCTGAATAGAAGAATAGAGAACAAATTGCTGCTAGAGAGAGATAAGTGAAAGAAAGGTCACCTCTTCCAGTGTCTGATTTCCAAAATGACAGCAGAATTAGTATTAATGCATTGCAGTAGAGTTTATTTGCATGCATTATGATTGTAAAGGTCTCATTGTAAGGGAATGGCTTATTAAACATACTGATTTTTTCAAGGGGTATTTAATAATTACAAAGAAATATAGCTGATGGCTGGCCAAGTACAATAGAATTATTAGTTTTTCTGGGTACTTTTGTAAATATCAAGAATTGCATCATTAAGACATATGATATGTAGTATTTAATCGAATCTTATGATATTCAATTTGCCTGAAGCAAACTTCTAATCATAATATTGTTTGCTAATGAAATCTATACATCTAGAAAATAATTCAATGTTTATTATTAAGAATTGGGATTCAAATATGACTGGGAACTATTTATTAAACACTAACCTATGGACTGTGTGAGGATGACTAATAGGAAATAATCTCTTGAGTTGATACCATCAATGCAAGATATATTTCCAAAGAGGAACTGAGTAATGATAATGGATGCTTACATTTGTTGCATCTAATCTATCGATTCCAAGACATTTCTCAACACAGTCTCTCACTTCCACTTCTAATACCACCTCCCTGGTTGAGACCTTCTTTAATGCTCTTCTGATCTAGTTCAGTAGCATAACACAAGTTGATGAAACGCCACAAAGACTCAATAACAAGGTCAGCCATAGCTGACAGCTGAGAGCCAGAGATAGCAAGCTCTCCTGTTGACAGATCTCAGTCTGCAAAAATATGACTGTGCCTCGACTTTGTACCCTGAGAAGGAGTTTTCTGACACTTAAGGTTCTCAGAACACCTCTCTATTAAATAGGATACAAACATATACCCTAAAAGACTAAAGTATTTGAATTTTGAACATAGGCAATATGTTTAAGTAAGCTCAGTAAGTCTTAGCTTTCCTACAATAACACTGCAGACCCTGCCTGCTCTCTGCACTTCACTGTGCTTGTAGTCTTATATGCAAAGTAAAGAAAGCACTTTTAAAAACCAAGTTCATTGACTAAGTTATGGCATGAGATTCATTTGTGGGATTCACGCTGGTTTTCAAGTGGGGGCTTTGCAGTGTTCATCATGACCATTCAGACACATTTCAGATACTTTTGATGCCTCAGTTCCACACCTCTGGCAGCACTCATGAATGTAAAGGCCATTAGACCTCTAGCTCCAGGTATGTGTGATGCTACTAACCTATGCTCGGATCATGCATGCGACCTTCAAGGTACCCACATGATCATCAGCCTCTAGAATTAATTATAATTTGAGCTAAAATATTTCATGTTTTAAACACATAGAAGAGGTACATCTTTTTAAAAAAAACATCATCACTGCACAAGTTTCTTAGGGAATTCTATTCTAAATCATTATGAGTTAAAGTAAATCATTAAAGTATAATGGAAATTGAACCAGTATAAAGTCAGCAGAAGTTCCTCTTTAGATTTTAAAAGGAAGGCATCTCATTGTGATTTCTAATCCAAGTTTTTTCTTCGCACCTCATGGAGATTTCTTACCCTTTCACCTCTGATGTTTTCTTCAAAGCAGGAAATATCTTTAACAAAAGCAGGAACTATTTAGATATCAGACAAATTGACCCAGTAGCAGAGAAGTTGCAGAACAGCTCCTCATCTGAATTAGCTTTTGGACTTGATTTTTCATGCTTGGCTCCAGAGAGAGTGTGTGGGCCCCTAAAGTGCCTCCTTATCTGTCTTTCTGAGGAAAGATAAGCTGTGCTGTGGACCCACAGAGATAACGCTACTGGTTTTGAACAATGGGCTAGAAGCTGTGGCAGGGTTGCTGGCAAATTTGCTGGTAAATCCTTCAGTAAATTCAGACAGACTCCTCAGACTTGCTTTGATAAGCATGAAAGTTAACTCTGCAAAGTGGAAGGGACCTGATGTAAGACTCCTGCTAGGCCTAATGGGTTGCGAACTTTTGACCTTGAACTCAGGCAGTCTGGGAGACAGGGAAGAAAAGCTCTTGGCAAATTCCCTGTAATAACTTATTTAAGGGTATGTTTAATTTGGGATGTGTTTTTTGCTATATTCATTGAGTTGGCAAAGCTCTGAATTCCATAAAAGCAGAAGTCAGCCAGTCTGCCAGCACGTTTGATGTGATGGATTGTCTGTCTACTGTACAACAATCTGAACATCAGCATTTTTTGTGAGGTTGGCCAGAAGATAAAAAGATCTAGATTTAGAAGTTATTGTTGCATTGTTACATGAAAAAGCAGTGCCAGCCTCTAAAGTTATAAATAGTAAAGAAATTGAGGCCAGAGGCCCAAGAATGAAGGGTTGTCAAAACTGAACCCCTGTCAGTGTGGTGCTGTAGCTATCTATAGCATGGAGTAAATCACTTGGAACCAGGTCAAGGTGAAGTCAGACTGCTTGAAACAAGTGTTTGTGTCTTATCAAAAGGAGGTTTTCCTTCTCCTTTTATCATCAACGTCCACATGAAGACCATTAAGATTTAAAAGAAACTTTAAACTAACTTTCTGCTAGCTGAGTCTGAGGTTTCACTGGTTTCCTATAAATCTAGAGTATCAAAGGGAAAACAGTGATACTTGAATAATGTTCTTTTGGCAGGGTATAAATTTGTTTGGATCTTCCTAGGTCTTGTATTTTCTTTTTCTTCACTTATTATGACAGTGCAGGAGATATTTATAGAAAATGCCACTTTAAAAATATTTGCAAAACTCAATCCCTTTCCTTCTTCAACCCCAGTTCCAGCTCCTAAAGACCACTGTTGTAGTGTGTATTATGGGCATCTTTTTAAAGTTGCAGTTACAATCTGCTCTATGTTCTGAGAGGTCTCATACTACCCAAAGAGAAAAACAAGCCTGGGTTTCTACATAACATCACACATGCACACAAGTGCATGGGCACATGTGCAAGTGCGCGCGCGCGCACACACACACACACACACACACACACACACACGGGTAAATGATAGATCAAATAAAGACCTAGATGGAAAAGGTAAATGTTTAAAGCTTACAACGAAAGTTTTAATAGCATATCTACATGACAGGATCTTGGAAAACTTTCATAAACAAAGATACTTGTGTCATTCTAGTTTTATGCTTCTAGATTATGAGAGTCCATGAGAACTATAAGGCAAAAAATAATAACTTTTGTTACTTCAAAGTACAGAATATTAGTCAATGAATCACAGCATTTGCAAAGTTACAAAACAGAGGATCCTATGGCAGAACATGTTTGAAATTTTTAAAAGTAAATAAATAAATAAAGGTCACTCATTTCTATGAACTAATAAGGAAATCATATTAGCCCTGGGGGACGAACATACAAATCATGAGAAAGAAGAAACCAGAAAAACAAGCACATAAACAGACACTCAAATTCACTAGTCATTACTAATAAAATCAATGTAAATTAAAACAGGTGTCACTTAGCACTTTTTAAACAAAGACTGGAAAGCCAGATGATGCAATGTGGGTGAAAATTCAAGGGGTATAAGAGCTCTTCTTACATTGCTGCTAAAGACAGTCATTTTGGAGAGCAAATCTCTTGAGATGTAGGATAGAAAGATTAAGGCCTATATAACTCAGCAGTTCTGCTGCTGGGTACATGGCCCAACAATATTCTCACACAGGTACATAAAGGAGTGTGTGTGATGCTCATTGCAATGGTACAATTGGAAACGATGAGAGTTCACCACCCAAAGAATAGGCAGGTAAAAGGTTGGGAATAGATTACATGCAATGTCATACAATGATTACAAGCAATGGATTAATTGTAAGCAAACCACCATGTATGAACATTAAAAACATGGTTTAGTGAGAACATTTTGACAAATAATAGAAGTAGATATGAACACAATTCCTTCACATATATTAAAAGCATGTGACACCAAATGATGCACATTTTATAAAGACACGTATACAAAAAAGATATCCATAATACACATTACAATAGTGATCTATAGGAGCTAGAACAGGGATTGAAGAAGAAAGGTAAGAGAACAAAGGGATCAGTGAATTAATTTTCAAGAGTATACAAGGGCAGAGGAAAATGGGGAGAAATGCCACAAATTCTAACAGGCTGACTAGAATTCTGACAAATGACAGAATTGATGACCCTATATGCCATTTTAGTTCCTTGTTTCTATATTACAAGAGTCCACAGGATAGCAGAGCAATTATTGTGCAAATCAAAATCTCTGTGATGATTTGTTTTTCAGAGCACAGGTACCTTGTTATCATTAGAAACTTAGGTCTACTTTTTGCACACACAACTCCGACATCAACCATAGGATTAAGTAGTAGACAAGTATTGTTGTTTCAGGAGACTAAAACCAAACTATAATTAATACTTAAAACTTTAAAAACACATAAACATACAAAACATAGTAAAATACTACAATAAGTGAATATATTCAAGGCATCCAGAATTAGCAACTGTAACATTTTCACACATTGTTAATCATCTTTTAATAATGAAAATCATTTTAAGTATTAAAATTTCTTTTTAACCACCATCTCCTAATCTCTCATATGTACAACATATAATTGTTTTATGTGCCCCATAAGTGGACAACATGTTCAAATGAACAATGAAAATATTGGGGTTTTGGGGGGATATAGGGGGTTTTACTCAGCTTTTTTGTGGCTGTGACTAAATTATTCAATCAGAACAAAAAAGGAGGCTTACAGTTTGAAGGCTTACAGTTTCAGAGGCCTCAACCCATAGACAGTAGACTCCATTCTTCTAGGCTCAAGGTGAGGCAGAACATCATGGCAAACAAGGGTGGTGTAGGGAAAGAGCTCACATGATGATCAAGCAGCAAAGAGAGTGACTCCACTCGCCAGATACAAAATACATATTCCAAAGGCATGTCCCCAATGACCCACCTCCTCCAGTTACATCCTATCCACCTGTAGTTACCACTCTGTGAATCTCATCGGGGGATTAATTCAATGATTGGGTTAAGGTTCTCAGAACTCATTCATTTCTCTTCTAAACCTTCTTGCATTGTCTCACACATGAGCTTTGGGAGGACCCTCATGTCAAAACTATTACATTCTATTCCTGGACCCCAAAAGTTCTTACCATCTTACAATGCAGAATACATTTAGACCATTTCCAAGAGTCTCCATATTCTCTACAGTTCCAACGGTCCCCAAAAATTAAAGTCCAAAGTCTCCTCTGAGACTCAGGTCAAGCTTGTATTGTGAGCTCCTGTGAAAATTAAAAAAACAAAAAACAAAAAAAAAAAAAACTTACAATATCCAACATATAAATGTGGGGTAAATATTTCAATTCACAAAATTAGGAGCATAGAACTAATTCAAAGCAATACTGAAATCCAGCTAGGAAAACAAGTCCTGTAGCTCTATGTGTGGCATCTGGGGCACGAGGCATGCTGTTGTTCTGTCCAAAGGGCTTGTGTAGCTCCCTCACTGTGGCCTTGTTGGCTGTAGCACACGTAGCCTTTCTGTTGGATTGTCTCAGCCCAATTCCTGCAGCCTTCCTCAGTAGATGTTCATGGCACTGGCACTTCTTAATCTTGGTGTTCTCCACTGAAGCTTTGTCACTCTCCGCACATCTTCATGCTTCATGCATTCTGAGGTTGTCCTCAGGGATTCTGACCCTACTTCACTTTGCTGACCTCCCAGGTCTTCCTTTGCAATCCTGGTGGAAGACTCCATGACCCCCTAACTCCAGCATCCTACATTCCTGCAGAACCAGCATCACGTGGTTGACACCAAGGTCTGCCACCATCTACCATCTATAGCTATAGCCCAGCCTCCAGGGACTGTGGCTGTAGCAGCTTCTGACTGCCTGAGTAGCTGAGCATGATGGAAAAAAAATCTTCCTACTAGGCGCCCTTGTGCAAGTAGGGTGCCCTACTGGTCTCTTCTCAAAGAGAATTTTTACTTGTACTTCCTTGAGTCTGAGATGGATATGATCTTACCAATTCCTGAGATGCCCTCAAGCCACCTTTATTATTGTCTCTGGCCAAATTCTTTAACCTTTCCAGGTGGCAATAATGTGTTAAACTATTGCAACTTCCTTCACCCCACCTTTGAAGTCCATGTTTTTCAAATCTGTCTGCTGTGCTTTTTGCTCCTGATTATCACAATAAATTTGGCTAAAAGCCACCAGCAATATATGTTTCACCACCTGAATACTATACTGCCTAGAATTTTCTTCTGTCAGATTAAAAAGTCTATTGCTTTTAAAAACAGCCTCACAGGAAGTCTCAGGACATGGGCAAAATGCAGACAACTTCTCAGCTAGAACATAATATGAATGGCCCCTAGAACAATTACCGATTGTATTCTACTGTTCTCTACACCCTCTCAAGCTCTGTAGTCAATGTCCACAGTCCTATAGGTATTCTAGTCTTCTGAGCTCCCACCACATTCAGCCATTAATCTCTGTTTACAACAATATAAATCATTTCCAGCTTGTACTGTTAAGCCTCTCAAAATTCCTCCAAAATGCTCCAAAATCTTGTTGGGTTAGTCACAGCAGTGACCCCACTTTTGTTACCAATTTCTTTTTCACAACTATAAATAAAATACCCAACCAGAACAACTGTAAAGAAGGAAAAGTTTATTTGGGATCTTATACTTTCAGAGATCTCAACACACAGACAGTAGACTCCATTCCTCTGGATTTGTAATGAGGCAGAACATCATGGCAGAAGCTTGTGGCAGAAGGAAGCACCTCACCTGATGATCAGACAGCAGAGACAGTGATTCCACTCACCAGATATAAAATACGTATTTCAAAGGCACGCCCCCCAGTGACCCACCTCCTGTAGTTACAACCCATGTTACCACTCAGTTATCCCATTAGGGTATTAATTCACTGATTGGGTTAAGGCTCTCATAACCCAATCACTTCTCCTCTTAGCCTTCTTGCACTGTCTCACACATGAACTCTGGGGGACACCTCACATCCAAACTATAACATGAGTGGTCCCGAGAAGCGGTTAGCTGGGGAACATAGTTCAGAATGGGAACCCATGGATGAGCTGCCTTAAACCTCCTTTTGATTTGTTGCACTCTTCTATTACACTTAACCCAGTAATCAAGAGGAATGACAGCCAGTGTCACATCCTGCAGAGAAATTTTAGCTACTAATTTTAGTACACTCTCATTTGTTGGAACCTTAAGATCAAAGGCACATAGTTGAGAGGAACAAGAATATAAATAGATCTTTGTGTTGCCTGACCCAGGACTGTGAGGACAGAGACACACAATGTTTTCTTTCCCCTTTGAGGAAAGAGGTCATTTCTCCTCTTTCTGAGGATCTTTATTAATTTACTGAAACTAGGCTCCCCACCTTTCTCTGAGGGTGATGAGTACCAAGGTTATGCAGGTGGATTTCTGGAATAAAAATTACGACACCAGGGTGGACTATCCATTGCTTATCTCCAGCTCAAACAATCCCTCAGCATCTTCCAGGGCCTGGCAATCTCCTTTCCAGCAGGTGGACCCACTAGGCTGGCTCCCATTTTTTATTATAATTTTTTCCTATGATTTTTAAAATTATTTTTGTTCCTCTTCTTCTCACCTTTAGGCTCCTATCTGGCTTGATGCTTGGATTCCTTTTCTACATCTCTTTCCATGGTGACTGAGTGCCTTGTCCAGGTTGTTTATCTCTCACATCTTTTCTTGTCAACATTCTGCCTTACATCAAGGCTTTTTGTCCTCGTGTCCTTCGGGTAGGTCCTGTGTGCCTATGTGTTATAGTGTTGAGAGTGTTTCTGAGCTCCAGTTTTTACTTTCCATCGTGGTTTGACTCCAAAATTTCTTCAGTGAGCACTGAATGCAACACCTCCTGGATCCCCTTCTCCAAGTTCCTGCTGTGTCCATCCAGAGACCCCTCTGCCTTAAGTCTTTCTTTATCTTTCAAACCTCCATTCCTCGTCAACCTGGCCCTCCATACTGGCCCCTGATTAACAATGACATTATGGTTTCCCACAAGCTCTCTGTTGTATTCCATCTCATTTTAGGGGTTATGTATGCTATATTTTGTCCCTACTCTGTTTTCTCTGATACCCAATCTGGGAACACATATCCTAAAGTAGGCTGCAGGTCTCTATGCTTCCTATTTCTCTTAAAGACACCAAGTTTCAAAACTTCATCATCTATAGGAACAAAATGTTCTCTTTTTCTCCATGAAAGAAGACAAAGATGGAAATAAATAAATAAAGTAAAATTACAACTGTTACAGACTGAACCTGTCACCAACTGTTACAGGTTGAACTGTGAGTTGTATCCTCCCACACACAACCAACAATCCTTACCAAATATATTTATTTATTTATACATACACATATACCCTATATATACACACATAAGTTATATATATACTATACATAAATGCATGTATTATATGCTATATAACATAGTATAGAATACATATTTATATATAACATAATATAATAGAAATAGAAAGTTTGCTTTTTGACCATCTGATACATCAGTTTTATGATATAGAAAAACATGTTTTATAGAGATGAAAAAGATGTGCCTTTCCTAAATGATGACATTCTACTGAAATAAAACCATGAGGAATAGCAACCTATTTCTTTGCAAATTAGAACTTACATTCATGCTGTTAATATATCTCATTCTTCATATAATTAACCAAGTAATTATTAATCCACATAAATTAAGTTATATATAATAATATGTAATATATGAAATATCATATTATATCACATAATATATACTGTATAATATAATATATATGTGTATATATAGGGGTTATGTTATATACATACACATATATTATATAATATGTGTGTGTATGTAAAATACCATACACTCTGTCTGTCCCCCCACTCTCTTTCACACACACACACACACACACACACACACACACACACACACACATTGGAATCCTAATACTGGGCACCTCAAAATGTGACCTTTTTTGGAAATAAGGTCTTTGTAAATGTGATTTGTTAAATTAAGTTGAGGTCATGAAAGTGCTAGGGAGTGATATTAGAAAAATTATATTGTTATATTTTGTACATGTATGAGTATGTAACAACAAATCCATCATCATGTACCACCACTATGCACCAATAAAATATAGAAAATTATAAATAAAAAATATGAGGTCATACTGGGGGAAAATCAGTTCTGAATCCACTATTACTGATGTTCTTGCTAAGAAGATGACCCTGCTAAGACACAGAAACACAATGAAAATTCATGTAAAGATGGGGGCAGAAATTAGAGGATACACCTACTACAAGCCAAGGATGGCCAAGGATTGCTGGATGACACCAGGAGAGAGCATAGAACAGATTCCCTATGAGAGCTTCGGAAGGATCCAACCCTGCTGACACTTGAGTCTGGGACTTATAAGACAATGTATTTGATCTTGAACTGTTTGACAATAAGTTTCAATTGTTTATGACATTGTTTGTTTTCTTTTGTTATAATAGCCCTAGGAACCTGATACTCCAGCTCTGGTTAAGATAAAAATAATTTGTAAGATACTGCTTGTAAATTAATAATTACCCAGTTAATTACACAAAGAATGACATTATTAACAGCATGAATGTAAGTTCTAATTTGCAAAGAAATAGGTTGTTATTTCTCATGGTTCTGTTTCAGTGGAATGTCATCATTTAGGAAGGGCACATATTTTTCTTCCCTATAAAACATATTTTTCCACATCATAAAACTGAAGTATCAGATGGTTAAAAAACAAACTTTCTTAGTAACTTATTGGGTTCCATATAATACTGACAAAAACACAAGAGAAAAGAATGTGGTTTTTTTCATGGCTATATGAAATTAATTCATTATATAACCAGTCTGAAATTATTTAAAAGAAAGAAAAAGAATTGATCATTTACCAGACCTCTTGGCTATTTCAATCTCTTAAATATTCTCTCTCTCTCCTTCCCTCACATTCCTAGCTTTAAAGTAAGTAAACAGTGTAAAATTTGACTTTTAAAAAGTTAGAATTGTAGCTGATATCATTGTCTGCTTAAGATGAACTGATCTTAGTCTGAACTGATTTTTCACAGCCTTCTTTTGTACCACAAACTCACTGCAGGATTAGGAAAAGAGATCTGTGAACTATCCTAGAATGCAGAATTGTGATAATTGCTCTTCTTTCCTGGCCCCATGGTGACAGTAGTGCTATAGCTAACATTCCTTGAGAACTTACTCTGTGCCAGTCACAGTGCTAAGATGTTAATTATTATCGTATTAAAAAGCAATATCAAAAGGTTTGATTGAGAAATCATCATTTTTTCCAGGAATTAACGCATTGTTAACAAATAACCATTTCCATTCAATATTAAGTTGGAGGCCACTTCAAACAACACGATTGATACCAGATTAAAGTTTTATAAAATATTCCAATGTGTTTTTAAGATGGTGTAGTATATCAGACAGTTTGTTATTCCAAGGTAGTGTTTGTTTCGCTTTACAGACGTAGTCTGACTTTTAGTTCAACAAGTGAGACTTGGAATCCTCCTTCTGACCACTAATCTCATTTTACAGCATGCAATTGCCAATAGTTGGCAGTCACTGAGTTTTGAATTGATACTCAAAAACATTTGTCCATTTGGGCCAAGAATCATTAAATGGAAGAAATATGTTTATTCATTTCCCCATTTCCAGAAGAACTTGAAGAATTTTTTCTATGGTGACTTAGGAGGAAATTAAATGATATCCAATCATATTTTCTTGTTTTCTATTTCATTTCATAATAGGGAATGTTCACTTATATTACTCTGCAGATGCAGTTGCTTATTCTGAAATTGACTCAAATTCTAAATAATGTACACTATACTTCATAGGTCTGTACCAATATACTACAATAGAACCATTCACCTTTACTAATTTAGCCATAAGCTAATCATACCTACAATAACCACATAGGTATTAATGATCAGATTCATATTTAAGTTTGGCTTGAATTATAAATAATTATAGGACATATTTCAGGAATTTCTTTCTGTGTGACTTGATCAGCATTCTCTGAACTGAATTGGCTGTCCCTGCCTATTTGCTTTATACGTATTAAAATTGCCTTTCCAATTAGACAAAGGCTTCAGGATGTCAGTAAGCATGAATACTAAAGTACGAATACATCAGAGAAGAAATTGAAAAAGGCTGAATTACTGAGTCACACACTTACTAAGTGATAGAATTGGAACATGAATAGAGCTTATTTTATTCTATTTTCTGTAATCTGTGTAGCATCTCATAATCATTACGCTCTACTCCATAACATGTAAGTTAATCCCTAAATCAGCACAATGCTAGATTTGCGTGCATGTGTGTGTGTGTGTGTGTGTGTGCATGTGTGCATGTGTATGTGTGCACATGTGTACATGTGCTGAGGACTGAAACCAGGGCCTTATACATACTAAGCCTGTGCTCTATCCCTGAGCTACACCCCAGACCTAGTGCAGTGATTTTTAAATAGTTCATGAAAAAAAAAAAAACTTGGTAATAAAAGAGCTCTTACCATTCTCTCTTTCTTCCAGAAGGTAAAATGTTGTGCAAACAGAGAAGAAAAAGTCCTGTGGAAACTACAATTTTTCTTAATTTGGCAAGTGATGGAATGTGAACTATATTAAGGTTCTCCTTCTTCTGGACATTTCATATACTGTCATTATTTGAGTCAGAGACTCTTCCTATTTCAGACTCATTTAGTAACACAGTAAATACTGTTCATACTTCACAGATCTCCCCCCAAAAAAATTACTTTAAAAGTATACAGTATACAGAAAAATATAAATTAAACCATAAACCAAACTGAATTGTCAGCCTCCTGTTATCAACAAATAAAACATACATGTTGGTGGTGATAAATATGCAAATTACCCTGATTTGATCGTGGTACAATGTATTCATTCTGTGAAACATCAAAAACCTGTACCCCATACATATATATAATTATATGTCAATGAAATCCAAACTAAATCTTTTTTAAAAAAAAAACATTATGGAATATAAATTTTTAAAATAGTTTCCAACTATCTTCTGTATTTCAGACATTTCCATTGTGATATTTCCTTCTTCATCTTGTATTTTAGTAATTTGAGTTTTCTCTTCATCAGCATGGCTAGGAGTTTATCCATTTTATTTATTTTTTCAAATAACCAAATACATACATGCATTCTACTGTCATGTATAATTAATTAAAACAAAAAAAAATTAAAACATTATGTAAACGAAATCTTGGTTTTGAAAGTTTTATGGCATGAGTTTTTATGACTATAAACCAAAGCTTTGGCGACAAAGTGACTCCCCCAAATTGAACAAAATGCCTCATTGCAATGTGTTTATTTTCTCTCAGTTTCTTCTAGGCCTTTTGAAGTCTCCTGAAATTTTAGTCTTCCTAAAATTGTATCACAGATATCTAGGAAAATAAATAGAAAGTCAACTTGTCATTTACCTTAAACATTGAGTGACAATTGACATTCTGGTTTATTCTCCCTGCTGATTTTTATTAATCTAGGGAGGGGATAAAACACCTTCTGATGTGATTCTGTAGAAATATGGAACATGTGTCAATAAAGAATGAGGAACTGAGTTATGGAAAATCACTCTGAGTACCACCAGAGCTTCAGCAGCAAATGTGGATCAGATCATAGGGGACAGAATGGGAATGCAGGTTTGTAAGGCCAGCTGAAGAAAGGCCCGAGTGAACACGGATCTGCTTCTTTCTCTCTCTCTATGATTCTGCTCAAATAATAGAGCATTCTTTACTATACGGGGTAACTGAAATGAAGTGGAGTAAAGGTCGTATGGAGATGAAGAATAAGCCTAGAAATCATATTACTTGGGTTAGGTAGTTACTTATCAAAATCCCTTAAGATTTGGCACACATAAGTATCAAAATCAAGTCTGTAAGAAGCTGGTTCTCAAACCTCCATGACTATAAGGAGATATACAGGGAAGATAGTGGATGATAGCTACAAAGAAGAATGGAGACTGGATTCAGTGTGAAGGAATGACATTGTGGAAGAAGAAGGGAGTCAGGAGAATGGGGACCACTTACTTTACACCCCTTGGTTTGTACTGTTTATAAGAGTGAACACCTTCTCAGAACAGGATAAAGAGGTAACAGTATCCTTGGGGACATCTTGGGTTCCATTTAGCATTTAGCTAAAGGAATTAGAAGAGTATTTTCAGAAAAGTCAAGGATGTTGGAGAGTTTATTTGTAGTCAAAATGCAGGTCCAAGGATGGGGAAGGAGGTCCTAGTTGAAGAAATATAAAGTAGGGTAGGAAAGTTCAGGGAAGAGGAGAAAGTTGGTTTTGTTAGGTATTAAGGAGCACATTAATTAGACAAGCTTCATGATTGCCTTTCAAAGTTCCAAGTCATCTATTGACAGTCCAGGACAGTTTTGTCCTGGAAACAGAACATTGAGGGCTACCAAAAAGTTGATGCGAGACAACAGGGGTGGGGCTGGCTTATAGTTCTCAGGAATAGAGAAAAACCTCTGAAGACAAAAGAAGGAAGAAGATGTGTTCTAGAGAGGCTGTTTTGCAGTGTTTAGAGCAGGAGAGTTTGCTTAAGAATGGGCAACAAAGAAAGGACTAGTTTTGTGTCCTGGTGCCTGAAAGCTCTATTTATTGAAGGATCTGTGGCTCATTCCTGCATCAACCCTTTGCTGCAAAAAATTTGAGGAACAAGAAGAGCCGTGATTACAAGGGATTTTGTATAGAACCACGGAACTAATCACACTTTGTAGAGAGGCATGAGTGAAAATAAAAGGAAGAGTACAAATAAAAACTTACAATAAACAAAAGCTGAGACCTCCAGGACTAGCTGATTTTAAAATGTGATTACAATTTATCTCATAATTCCATGGCATTGAATTTACAAATAAACATGAAATTCAAACTTTAAAAAAAGATTAAAAAATAATGATTTATGTAATAATATGGACACATGCTTATAAGTAGGACATAAATATAAGTTGAGTGAAAATATTAAAAAAATCATTTAGTTAGTTACAGGAAATTAAATTATGCTCAATACACAGTCACATCTTCCAAATATAGGATATTTTAGAGGATGAAATGACTTTAGAAAACATTAGTCTTTCTATGATTGGAGTTATTATCCCAAAGATTGTTTATTTTCAGAGATGTTGGAAAGTGAATTCTCATTTTGATAGAAGGCAGACTCAGGTCAGCAGTGAAAGAGGAGTAAGGGGAAAAAAAAACTCATGTTATTAAGTACCTACCATGCACTCAGTACTTTTCGTTTCCTGTGAAGCGATGTTCTTTTTCTATTTTAATCAATATCAAATAAACCAGAAAATGGAAATAAATTGCCAAGGCGATTGCTGCAGAGACTGCCAGTCATCCACAATTTTGTCCCTTTCTTAAAAAACAAACCCTCTCATATTTTAGCCAAACACATGGCAGACTATAATCAAGATGGCATTTCCCAGACTGTAGCAAGTTGAAGCCATGTGCTAAGGCTATAGCTAATGACAAAAAAAAAAAAAAAATCAGTATGTCAGGTAGACTTCATAATGGTTCACAATGATCACTGGATTCTTATATTTACATCTCTGTGTAGTCTCCTCAATGTGAACTAAGCCCACTTACTTGCTTCTAAAAAAATAAATAAATAAAACAGAGCAAATGTGGCGTTACACTTCTGCAACTACGTTATAAAAGATGAGATGCTAACATACTGTCACACTCTCTTATTGACTTTATGAGCCAATGTTGGAGACATGTCAGAGAGGTTCCTATAGCAAGGAAATGAGATTTCCAGTTCAATATCCCACGAGGAGCTGAATCCTGCCAATGATGCGCATGGGCTAAGTAATTCCTTCCCCCAAGTGTCTTGAGATGAGACTCTAGCCCAGCTGACAACTTGATTGCAGTTTTTGAGGGAACTTGAAGGAAGGGACCCATCTAAGTCATACCCATACCCCTGACTGAGAAAAAAAGCAAATATGTTTTATTTTAAGCTACAAAGTATTGGAGTAATTTGTTGCACAGCAACAGATAAATAATATAAACAGTAATTCTGCCAAAAAATATGATTAAGGCATGTGATTAAATCTGATGGAGATGATAGCACATCATCCTAAGATTATGATCCTTGATTGAGAACATTACTAATCAAGATTTTTGGCTTTTTCAGTTGTCAAAGAATGTGTGTCTTCTACATGTGAAGAGAAAAGATGTAAAAGAATACTAACCAAATAAAACATACCATATTTACCTCTTCCATCTTGGTAAAAAAAAAAATACACATTTTTTAAAGACCATAAAAAAATAAAACATTTCTACATTGGTAGTAGGACTATGATTTAAAAAATTTGCCACTTTCTGTATTATATCAAACAGATATGATGTTGATAATCACAACTCAAAGAGTTAAAAACTCCAGAATTAGACAAAAATGCATAGTTATGTGAGGGTACAGTCTCCATAAGACTTATCCCACTTTGGGCAACATCTGCAAGTTTGAGGGTTCCCAGGGCCACTCTCACTTCAAGTTCAAAGGTCACCAAGAAGACCATTGGGTTCCACAATTCACTAGAAAGACTCACACAGTCATGTTTATTGCAAGCCAAGGATATAAATTAGAACCAGTGAAAGGAAAAGAAACACGGCTCATTTCTAAATAGCCACCTTGAGATTTGGAGGAAGGGGGAAAAGGAGTCAACATAAATATGAAGCTCATGCTGCCTGCTGCTCTACAAGGAGTAAATTTCCTTGTCACTGACCAGGAGCCAATGGTTTTCTTCTAGCATCCAGCCAACGATAGCGAGCTAACTTGCTAACTTGTGATTGGTAAAAATCTTAAACCCTTAATAGGTCCTAAATCTGGTTGCTACAATTACAATCATAAACCAAACAGAAAATAATCCCCAAGCTTATGAAGTTGTATTGCAACTTTACATACATTTTACATGGACCTGTTGATGTGCACATGTAGACCATGTATTTCTATTTCTTTCCTTCTAATTTACTCCCCATCAAATTTTCTTCTTACAGCTACTCTAATGAAACAAGTCTTTCAGAGGTCACTAATGGCTTCAACTGACCAAATCTAAGAATTTATGTTGAGTGTCATCCTATTTGAGCTTGCTAAGATTTTGCCATGTTGCCCATTTCTGTTTCTTAAGATCTTACTGGGTCTTAGAAACGTTCTTACAAGATTCATTCGTAACAGCTATGTACTTTCATATTTTCAATACTTACATCATAATCCACACATGTTCTCATTTAATGAGAACAAATGGGTATGCTGCATTTCATGTAAATTCAAGTTAAGACAGATAACCACAAATTCCAAGATCCTCTTTCCTATGTTGTTCTGAATTTGAGTTAGGTAAAAGAACTTGTTTGAGTGGAAAAGCCATAGATTTTGGAAGGTTATGAAGGGAGTACAGGTTGGAAGACCGCAACCAGAGTTGTACATGGGGTTATAATTTCAGCTTATCTTTCTACTATTTCAGCCCAAAGCCAACCACCAATATCTACCGATGTGGTAGCCAACAGATCTCTTTTCATGCTCCACCTTTTAATTTAAAGTGCTAATTCATTGACCAGACATATAAATGTTCTAAAACTCTTCTGTAATCTTTGACTTTCCCAGCCAAAGTAGGATGTCATGGTTAACAACTTTGGTGAAATCCTACCTACCTTAACTAGACTTTGCCTTCTTAGATCCTTCTGTGTGTTTTTAAATTTTAATTTCTATAATGAATCCTTTTTACCCATGCTACTTTCAGTGTTCTTGTTTTATATGGAACTCTAAGGTATTTTAGATGAAAAATTCAGTGATTATTCTGGGTGGGGGGGAGACATTCTCTGAGTGAATGCTGGGTGTTCATCTTAATAATCCTCAGAAAGGAAGGCAAGAGATTGACTCAAGGATATCTATGCACCTTTGAAACTGCTACAAATAAATATAACAATAGGCTATGGTAGGACTGCAATATATAATAAGCACATATGGACTCCCCAAAAGTTATCCACATCAGTCACATACTAAGCCTTCTGTGAACTGAATCATGCCTCCCTCCTTCCTCAAATTTATATATGGAAGCCCAAACTCCAGTGTGACGGTGTCTAGAGATAGGGCCCCAAGGAGGTAATTAAGGCTAACTTAAGTCATAAGATAGGGCCTGAAGAATCTCTCTCTTTCTCTCTCTTTCTCTCCACCCCCCCACTCCAGAACATGACCATGTTGGCACTCAGATCTCAGTCTTTCACCCTCCAGAACTGTAGGAAAATGTGTCTATGGTTTAACCAGCCAGTCTATGAAATTGGTTACAGCAGCCCAAACTGTTAGACGTTCCACAGGGACATTACTTCAGGTCTAGAGAATCTACTTCAGATATCCTGTCTTACTCTTGGATAGGATTGTGTAGGATACAGGACACACAAACATTTAACCTCTGTACACAGGTTTTGAGCCAATTCTCCTCATGGACATGAGGACTGACCCTGGCCTGCCAAGGATATAGAGCCTATGTGTCCCACCTTCTGTGGAGTAAGATTTCTCACTTTCTATTGGTATCACCCATGCAGGCACTTCTGTGTTACTGAATATTCACTTCCAATAATGGCTCCTGTATTTACTCTGACCATAGGTGATTTCAGTTGTTTAATATTTGTTGTGAAAATCAAAAAAAAAATATGAGAACAACTTGCTTAATCATGAGTTCTAATTTAAGTACACGAGTCATTTAAAATTATTCTTTGGATAAATTGTAAGAATTGTATACTTTATCAAAAACCTTGGTTATGATAATGCACTGCTGCTGGGAGCTGTGGTACATGCCTTATATCCTAGCTTCCTGGGAGTCAGAGGCAAGAGGACTGAAAGTTCAAGACTAGCCTCAGCAATTTCGCAAGCTTTATCTAAAAAATTGGCCGCGAATGTGGCTCAGGGATAGAGTGCTTCACTAGCAATCAGAAATTTCTGGATTCAATCCAGCATGCAGAAAACAATTAAAAAATAAAAACATATTGCTTCCTATAGTTTATGACATCAATGGTCTTTTAAAAGTTACATGTTATTTTTAAAAAGCAATATTAAAATATCAACTCCTGTCTTAGGATTCAGTATTTCACAGTATGAGAGGGAATTGAATTATTTACTAGTGGCCCCATTTTGCAGATGAGAAAACTAAAACAAGAATATTTAAATAGGATTCAACTTCATTATTTCTCCTACCTAGTTCAAAATTCTTGGGTCTCTACCTTATTTATTCTAAAGCATGAATAAGGGTCCTTATTTTTCCATTCAAAACTATCATTAGCTAAAATATTATTTCTCTAAAATTCTATGCTTAATATGAAATAAATTTCACATTCTAAGAGGTTATTTGATAAGATTAAGCATTGGGATTAAAAAATTGCTTTATCAAAAAGTTTTTCATAAAAATTATGATCAATTACCTTTTTGTTTTAATTCTCATTCCACTTGTGGTTTTTAATACTCAATTAATTTTTCTGGCTTAGCAAGGAAATAAATCTTTCTGAATTGAGGTTACAAACAGTATTCTAGTTTGTAAAACAATTTCTAAAGAAGGAATAGCTTTCTTTCTGGGAAACCTGTATAACTCCTTGCTTGCCCAAGCACTTGAGAATTCCCACTCTACAACTTCAGAGTCCCCAGACTCAGCTGAGCCTCCCAGAACTGATTATACCTTGCAAAGCCCTAATACTCTAATTTTCCACATCTGCACTTATTGATTCCCAGTACAGTGAGTGGTAGAAACTACAGGAAAAAAATACTAACCCCTGATATTTCATGTGAAATTCTAAAAGCCAAGTAACTCACAATTTAGAAATGCTGGATATTGTTGTGCTCTACTTATATCATATATAATAGATTACTATTGATATTAAATAAACAGTCAATATCACTGGGCATTTCATTATCTGGCCTTCCTTATCTAGCTACATTTCTTCCACTCCACTACGCTGGCCTGAAATAACACAATTTTCCTCAGACTCTTCATATGCTATTTTTCTCTGCCCAGAAAATAGCATTTTCTCATGTCTTATCCTTGAGAACCACTTAACTATAGCATTGTTCAAAAGGATTCTGTGATCTTTAGAGACTGTATCTTGTTCTCCCTTTATTTCCTGACCTACTCTGGATGACTTCGCTAAGATTCCCTAATTTTTAACATCATCTGATTTAATTATTTACTACTTATCAATTTATTTATCATTTGTTGTGTATTAGAGAGATAGGCTCCAAAGAGTAACAGAATTAGAGCTATTTACATCTTATTCCTTCTTCAGGTGAATACAGTTTCTGTATCATTAAGGCATATTATAAATTCATTAAATGAATGACTAAAGTACTGAATGAGTGAGGAATCAATTGAATCATTAATATCTATCATGACAATTTCCACAATGTTTTGAAATCCTCTGTTTTATTAATCTTGCATGCTAGAAAGCTGTAAAGCAGATGCCAATAGGTAGCTAATTATTTTATCACCAATTCCAACAGGAATCATAATTTATATGCACATATGCTATGCTATTGTCAGAATAACTGTTCATTATCCCCAAAGTCATTAATTTTCTCAACTTTGTTTTGCCCACTTATTTTTTCCAACAATTTGCTTTTTATTCTTTATGGGTTGGAGTCAGCCCCATTTTCTCCATAAAATTTATATTCAGTAATTCAGGACAGATACAGTGACATTTTCCCTCTACTCAATTCCAATATGTCCAAGCTTGGATACTTGATGATATTCTATTTTTCAACACTTTGGAGACTTTATTGTCATGCATTGCCATCAATAGGCAAATACATACATATCTGGTTACTTTATCTACATTGCAATTATTTAAGAGCAGTGTTATAACCCAGGCCCAATTCTTTATATTCTGTGAGAGTGAGGCCATGTATGTAAGAGGTACCTTTGTTGAATTAATGAATCATGAATAGAATCATTTTCGTACTTAAGCTATTTATCTTTGCCAAAACCTCCTGTTAAAGGTATATAATTTTAGAAGCCACACCTTTCAATAAATAGCTTCTTTAGTTAACTTAGTGACTTATAGCATTTACAAGATGACCAAGCTAGCTTCTAGGATGTAACCAATACACTGAAAGAATGTGACTCATTGCATACTGGGCTTTTCATTTTGGTGTTTAACATGGAACAAACAGGAAAGAAACATCCACAGTCTAGTGCCTGCAATCAAGGAGTTGGTGTTCAATTTTCTGGGCAGGCTTCAAGGTCCTTTGGGTTGTATTCAAGCAGCACAACCTCATGGCTAGCTCATGGAATCAAGACACCAGAATTCTACTTCAATATCCAACATTTAGTATAATCAAATGGAATGCAACATTGAAATATGAAATGCAATGTTTCAACTAAGGCAATGTTCAAGTTGGCAATTTATTATATGCAGCCTGTGCAAAACAGTGGAATTTGCTATTGTCTAGACCATACTTCAGACAGGGAGCCACAAATCCCAATTTAGAGGCTGCTCTGTGGTTGCATAACTTGAATAAGTTTCATCTCTGAAAGTCATTGAAGAAAAATGCTAGAAAAGTAAATCTCTAATAAAAGTCAGAACTCATCAAATATAACTTATCTATAATCATATATTATGACAGATGGCCAAATGAAAAGAACCTTTGATATTAAAAATCTGAGATCAATTTTACTAAGTACAGAAAACAAGCAAGCTAACAAAGACACCATTACACAGCATTTTTTAATTAAATATGTGCCAAGTCCAATATGTTCAATTAGACAAACCCAAAATAATTTAAGCAAAGTTATGTTAGTCTAAAGTAGTCAGAATTATTCATTGAAGAATTATAATTTTTACAAATACCAAGTTTTTATTCTAAAAGGGATAATTTATAACAGTAATTATAGATATGATTATGTCAACAAGATTATGCAAAGAAAGTGCTAAATATTTCTTCATTTTTTATTTAGTCAACCATTAATCATTGAGACATCATGTCACCAAAATCAATTTCCCTCTTCAGTTTATTAATTGCTTCTATAAGTTAGAAAATATAATTCTCAGGGCTAGGGTTGTGGCTTAGCAGGAGAGTTCTCACTTAAGCACATTTGAGGCCCTGGGTTTTGATCCTCAGCACCACATATAAATAAATAAATAAACAAACAAATAAATAAATAAATTATGTCCAAATATAACTAAAAAATAAATATTTAAAAAATATAGCTCTCTTATCATTAAAGGATATATCAGAGCATTTACAAAATAAAAATCTAAGAAGTTCCAAGAAATTAATAAGACCTGATCCACTAAAAATAAAGAGCCAAATAGAATATTATTTGGCAGACCATTGGGATGTTTCTTGTCTTTCCAACAAAGACGATTATTACCAAAAATAATTTGCTCAAAAAATAAGTTCAAATTGCATAATCTAGGGAAAAAAAAGGAGTGTGTGTGCTTTTATTTAATTTCTTTAAACTATAGAAATAAGTTGAACTGAGATTCAAGGAGAGAATAAATGATATGGTCTCAATGTTCCTGTCCAACTTTAAATGTTATGATTCTGTGACTATCTTATAGATTTGGGTCTGTATATAGATCAGGACAAGGGAGAGAGAAAAAAAATTCTCTCCATAATACTGATTATATTTATTTGATTTTTCAAAAGCACAAAATAAAGGAAAATTTATCTTCATTGACTTTCCTTTCTACATCCTTTCAGCACTGGAACAATTAGTTCGGGGATTTCTTCCAAGCAGTTTCTCAATGACTTTCAAAAAATAAGAGAATAAATAACTCTTTAATCTGAGTCAATTTCCTAATATACATGATGCATTAGGAAATTGATTCTGAAGTCTTAAGTAAACCTCTAAATATATTCATTATTGAAATATGGGATGTGAGGTTCCACTCACACAACAATAATTCTTAAAACTTTTACTCAAGAGGAAAGTAGTTGTAGTTGATCGATTTTAAAGTTATGAAATAATCTACTAATTATATTAGTTTTTATAATTATATTATTGTTAAGAAAAAAATATAAAATAGTCTGAGATTTGTGGCTGTGTGTTACTGATCAAAAATTCATTCAACATTTACTAGATCATCTGAAGATATCAATTTAAAGTTTGTATCATATTAAACATTATCATTCATTTGTCTATTTTTTCCTAACCAATTTTTCAAGAAGAGCGTAAACTTTGGAAAGAGAATTTTAGCTCATATCTAGGTTTTGGCTTTCATGATCTTGGTAAAAATCACTAATCTTTCTGAAAAATCAATTCTTTCTGTTACAAAATTGTCAGTATGTTCACATAATACAATGATATATTTTAAGTGCTTTGTAATATATAAAGTCACATAGAACATTAATTATTTAATAAGACCAAGATACCTGGCTGTCCATCAATTCTTTTTTCCCCCCATTTTTCACTGACTCTGCTCTAGCTACTTAATAGAACCAGCTCCACATCCAAGACCACACACACTGCAGATGGCTTTGACCTGTGGCTAGTTCATATCAGCAGAATGAGAAATGCTATGTTCCATTTTCTAAGTAAAGTAATAAGAATATTGTAAATCCTCCATAGTGTCTTCCTCCTTCCACGACATAGATAAAAGTGTTTATGTCCCCAGGTGATGACAAAAGATGAAGAAGCTTAGGTCTCTGGAACACAATAAAGAGAAGGACTCCATACTAATTAAGAACATCCACCTTGGTTTATTAACATGAAGGAGAAATTAATCTTCTCTTGTGTTGAGATATTATACATTTTGCATGTGTATTTCCTCACAGCTTAGCCTACCCCTACTGATATAGAAATTGACACCTTGAAATTGAGATAAAAACAAAAGACAGGAAGTTAGTGTAGATAGGTGATCTGCTCTCGGGTTGGGTTGGGAAGATGGGGACTAGTTCCAAAGGAAATGGAACGGGTGTACCTTAAAACCACTTCCCTCTCCCTCCTCCTGACCTGTTGTCAAATTCACCTGCCTCCAGGAAATTTGTCCTTCCAGCAAGGAGTTGATAATGAGTACCCCTGGACAGCTCCTTTCTTGCCTTTTTGGGCAGATGTAGAAAATAGGGAGAGGCGCTCCCTGAACAGCTCTCTTCCTGCCTTTTTGGTCACCACATAGGCAGGATGGGAGGAAGGGGCATGAGAAAAAAGGAAACCTAGAATTTATAAAAAGGGGTAATACATCCTCACTCACAATGGCACCACACCAGCTCTGGACCTCCTCCTCTCCAGAGGAGTACATCTCTCTCTCTCTCTCTCTCTCTCTCTCTCCTCTCACCTGTAAATACAACTTTTTGCTCTTGCCTCAGAATTTCTCCAGTGTTCATACAATACAGAGGGAACAGGGACCCAATCCTGATTTTCAAGACTGGTTTCAAAATGAAACACTATTACTTAGAAAAAAAATTAATACCCAGTATGGACTTAGCAGTTAGGCAATGGGGAAATAGAGGATGTAGGCTGGGAAGTTGGGAAGCTACGCTAGATAGTATCAAAGTATTTAGTTAAGCTGTTTCCTGAGATAGGTATATACAGTGGTTCTAAGAAAATTGTTGGAAGGAGCCAACCAACACCAGCATGAATGGTCTTTATGTGTTTCTTCAAGAAAGTATTTCAAGAACAGGATTTGATCCTATATAACTAGTTAACAAGTAGCAAGGCTGGAAAAGTCAGTGGCTCTTGAAGTCCACACAAAATTCGCTTTTATTCTCACACCAAGTTTATTGTCTAAAATTATCTTAAGACAACAGCGTTGGAGAAAGTTTGAAGAAACAGACATGAGGGAAAGAAAGAAAGCAAAATTAGAAGATGGAAGTAAGAACTGTGGCTAGAGAAAAGTTGGGACCATGATCAGAGATACCATGAATTAATTAGAAGCAAATGTTTCTGAAGGCTACCAAGATTTTGAAAGTTCTATGCTGACAAAGAAAGCATGAGCCTGGGCTATAAAAGCCAGTGACTGGCAGGCAAGCCTCAAGATGTGTGCCCTCAATATTTCATGAATACAAAGTCAGCCATAAATGCTAGTCAACCCTGTGTCAGGCAGCTTCCTGTCCTGATGGAATACCTGAGATAATTAACTTATAAGTAAAGAAGGTTTATTTTGGCTTATAGCTTTGGAGGTTGCAGTCAAGTACCAGGTAGACTGATGACTTTGGGCGTGTCAGATGGCAATGATGGGAACACGTGGCAGAGCCAACTGCTCACCTCATGAGTCAGGAAGCAAGAGAGGTAATAATTTCAAGTTAAACAATCATTAAGTCAGGGAGCATCTGTATCTCTTGGGATATTAAGTCACATTTCATTTCCATTTTGTGACTTGTTCTATTAAAAATCTGACTTGACACAAAATCTACATCTCTTAAATATACTTGCAATGAAGAGATCCTAGGACAAAGTAGAAAAGAGTCAGCCACAGTGGCACAAGCCTGTGATCCCAGCAGCTCTGGAGGCTGAGGCAAGAGGAACTCAAGTTCAAGGCCTGCCTCAGCAACATAGAAAGGCACTTATCAACTCAGTAAGACCCAGTCTTAAAGTAAAATATACAAAAAGGGCCTGGGGATGAGTTTCCATGGTTAAGCAACCCTGGTTTCAATCCCCGGTAAAAGTAGAAAAGAAACCAAAATTTAAAAATAGGTATTATAGATGAATAAAGTTTTTGCAAGCACTGTTCTGACACCAAAAAGAGTTTTCAATTGGAGTTAGAAGGTAACAAAATGCCATGCAAATAAATTATCCTTCAGAGATTTGAGCATACGTTTTAAAATTAGAAAAAAATTTCTCACAAAAATGACTACCTTTCTCCTTAAAATAGAAATAAAACTTCAGGAGATTATATTGCTAATTTTAAAATAGTAATCTAGCTTATGATTCAGGATGTTTATATTCTTCAAATTAACTTACACATTATCTAATGACAAGTCACATAAATATGTAATTTTTGTTAAAGAAAACACTTTGGAATATTGTTTCATTACAACCATGTAGACAATGTACTACATGATTATGCAGAAAAAGTAATATGGTATCTATCTCAACAAATGTAAGTTCTCTTGGGATAAAACTGCATATATTTGTACACAGACACACATATATAAACACATACATATATATCTGCATATTTACATAATTTATTTAAGAAATCAATCTTCTAATATAAATGAAGGAAAACAAAAAGGCAGTCAATTCTTTTTAAGGTGCTATGTCTGAATTCCATCTACATGTTATTTTTTAAGTAATTGTAGAATATTCTAAGATGTTTCTTTTTCTTTTTGTATTGGGAATTGAACCAAGAAGCACTTTACCACTGAACAACATCCTCAATCATTTTTTTTTTAATTTTCAACCAGGGTCTTAATAAATTGCTTAGGGTCTTGTTGAGGTGACCTTGAATTCATGCTCCTATTGCTTCAACTTCCCAAGTCACTGGGATTGTAGGCATGTGTCAACAAGCTTGGCAGCTCCACATTTTTTTAAGTTTTATTTGCTCTTTGACAAGAAATGAGCAGAAACCAGATATACATCTATATTATATATATAATATAAACAAGGCTATAATAATGTAACTTGTGACTTGAAAATCAAGCAAAAGAAACCACAGTATAGATGTTGGAAAGGAAATTGGTTAGGAATCAAAAGATCTAACCTTCAGCCTAGCACTCACTTGCAGACAATGGATCAATTCTTAGATCAAAAGTGTATCCCTATTTCTGTTGTAAGATAAAGAAAAATAAGATCAGCATTTCTAAGATGGTCTTGCATCTGTATTTGTGGGTACAAAATTCTGCTAAGCATGATTTAGAATCAGAAGAGAAGGAAGCAAAATTCTTGCTATTATTGAACAAGTGAAAGCTTTCGGTATTCTGATTTCAAGTTTTCTTTGTCAATCACCAGTTTTGTGTGGTAGCAAAAGCAAGTTTCTGAAGAGCAATATTACCTTCTGCTCTTCCAGACAATTCTACGTTATTTAATGTATCTCATTCTCAGAATTAAATTCCATTTTATTTGAAACACCTGAAGTTGCTCCTTTTATTGTACTGAACCATGACTGACAACCAATTACAGTGATTAAGAAGTTCTTTGAGGGGCTGGGGTTGTGGCTCAAGCCGTAGCGCGCTCGCCTGACATGCGTGCGGCCTGGGTTCGATCCTCAGCACCACATACAAAGATGTTGTGTCTGCCGATAACTAAAAAATAAATATTAAAGTTCTCTCTCTCTCTCTCTTTCAAAAAAAAAGAGAAGTTCTTTGAATTAATACACATGATTTTATTTGAGAAACATTGAGGACTATGGCTGTGTTTATACTTTTCTCAACACGAAAAGAGAAAACTTAAAAATTACCCAAATACATCAAAAGGTGGAATGTAAGAAAACAAAGAAAAACTAAAATAAAATGGCAGAAGAGCAAGAGTGTTTAATATTAAAATAAATGTAAATAGAATGGCTTCACTTCATTTATTAACATGCATTTCTCTTATTTTCTTTTTAAAATTTATTTCCCAGGATATTTGTTAAAAAAAAATTATTCCATGCATTTATATCATATTGAGGCTTCCTGAGGCATTACTGTCCATTGGGGTAAGTAACAGCCTGCCCAGAAACATAATAGGAAAATTTGGAAACATCCTAAATTTTTAAATTCTCCACTACATCGGATTAAAATAAGAACCGATGTTATGAAAAAATTTAAAAGGTTAGAAACCTAGAAAACTTAAGATGATGAGAGAGGTTCTCAGATAGATAAGCAATGTCAATGCGAATCCAGAAGTCAGTTGGAAAGCGGAAGGAAATGAATAGACAAAGAAGACTTAAGCATGTCCAAGAAAAGGAGCGTCACAGAGGCAGTGGAAGTCCCTTTTCTAGAGGAATGTCTGAGACATTGGGTCCACGGCTGGCAAACAAGGGAGAGGGAATGACTGAGAAGGGAAGTCAAAATAGATTTTTTAACATGTGTCCTGCAAATATGTCTGAGTGTGTTTTGCTTGTTGGAAGATTTTCTGGATCTTCCAAATGTTTAAAATGCTTTATTTTGGTGCCAAACTTTAGAGAGAGGAGGAGGGAAAAATAGGAAGTTAAAGGGAAATAGGCAGAATAGTTCCCATCAGGAATCAATAACTATGTGTCACCTTTCAAAAGGGAACAATCAAGAATTATTGGTGTTTACATTTTTAAAAGAGGGGCATTGAATCTGAACTTAGAGGAAGATTTACTTTTCAGGCATACTCCTTAATTGATGTACTGTAAGTTTTGTGTCCTGGAGATGCAGTTGGTGAGTGTATTTAAAGACAAGAATTAAGCCCCCCCTCCCCCCACAAAAGATAAATACTTTTCTCACTGTGAGGAGTTTCCTGTCCCCTGTGATCATGTGAGTGATCTAAACTCCTCCTTTAAAATGTCTAGTTTTGATGGGTCTAGTTGTTATCCCTGCACCTTCCCATCCTGAGCCTCTAGACATTTTGGCATCCATAAGCAGATGTAGTTCCTGCTTCCCATCCAGCTTAGGACCAGGCACTTATAAATTATTACTGATACCAAATGGAAATAAGAGCATATGCTCTTAGAACTTGTTTCATTTTTGTCTAATACTTGTAAACCAAGTGCTTTTGCATGGTTAGTCTAGTGCATATAACAGAAAATTGACCTGTCTTTATATAATCATAGGGAAACAGGGATGAGTTTTAAGGTGTAATTAATATGCAAAAGGCACAAGCATTTTCAGGAACGTGATGACCTTTGAAAATTTCTTTCTTTATAAGTTGTCTGAGAACAATGACAGAAATGTTGAAAATCAGCATTCCATGCTCTGGAAATTAACTAAAAGCTTGCAATAGTCCATAGACTATTCATGGGGGGGGGGGGAAGAAAAAGAAAACAGGAAATATCTTAGTAGAACAGTGAGATTGATGGTAGTTTTTCCTTGTCCTGTCTTGTCCCCTCTGTACCACTGAAGCAGTCTTGAAAACAAGCAGCTCCAAAACTGCAGGAGCTGTGAAACACTGCAGTCTAGCAGCCACCAGAGGAGGAAAGATTAGTTTGGAACTCAAACAAACAACCAAACAAAAACCACCCATCTTGAGATGATTTCCATTTTTTGACAATTGTCCAGACACTCTCTATGGAGCATTAATAAGAGAGAGCTATCTCTCTGGGAACTAAGTCAGAGACAATTCACTGAGAAAATTTATTTCCCAGGATATTTGTAAAAAATAATATTCCATGCATTTGTATCATATTGAGGCTTCCTGAGGCATTACTGTCCATTGGGGTAAGTAACAGCCTGCCCAGAAACATAATAGGAAATTTTGGAAACATCCTAAATTTTTAAATTCTCCACTACATCCTAGAGAATCTACAAGTTTGAATTCATATGCAGAGCCGTATAACTACTCAGAAAAGAACTGAGAAGGTCCTCATCTCTCATCTCCAGTGATTTTGAGACTTTATCTAGGCAAGAAGTAATGGCTGAGCCACATCATAAAGTGCCAGAGCCCTGATGACATGTCCAGCTCACAAAAAGAGTCCCCAAGGAAAGGCTGGGAGTCAGAGACATTGGATTTACCAGACACAGACTGAAGTCAGCTATTCCAAATATGTTCAAAGAGCTAAAGAAAACCTTGCTGAGAGAATTAAAAGAGTGTATAAGGAAACCATCTCACCAAATGAAGACTAACAGCAAGGAGATAGAATTTTTTTTAATTATTAAAAATAATGGAATTGAAAAAGAAAATAACAGTGATATTGTCCAAATTATATTGTCATATTGTGTGCATGTATGAATATATAACCACAAATCTCATCACTATGTACAACTATTAGGCAACAATAAAAAATATGGGGAAAAAGAAAAAAATAATAGTAATATTAAAAAAAACTCACTACAAGACATCAGTGACACATTTTAGTAAAAGAAGACTCAGTGAATTTGAAGATAAGTCTGTTGAGGCTGTCTTCTGAGAGAAAGGAAAAGACATGTGGGATACCATGGGCATACAAACAAATAATAGGAGTCTCAGGATAGCAGAAAGAGGAAGAGATAGAATATTTGAATAAGTATTACTAAACATTTTCCAAAGTTAATTTATAAAAGCAATAATTTAAATATCCAGCTTCCACAACCTGATAATATCATCTATATCTGTCCTTATCACTAATTTTGCTTCTAGATAAATAAGAAACTCAAAATTATCTACTGAAGGAATTAAAAATCCCAGAGCTGCACAATAAATATGTCTATTAATTAAGCCTGTAAATATATACTATACTCTGACAATGCAATGTTTTCTAAGTGCTAACTGATAGAGCACTAAATGCAACACAAAATTTCTGCCATCTAGGAGCCATACATTCCAGAATCCAGACAGCTGTCACCTAGCAGCAATCCCTTGGTGGCACCTGCTCTCAGCCGCAGTGATGGCAAGATCTCCCACACAGCTGCCCACAAAGGAAAACCACATAGGCATCTGCTTTCATTCCTGGCATATCCGTGAGTCCACACATGGTTGACCACACCATATTTCCCAAAGGACAAAAATGCCCTGGTCTCTTGAGAGTAGCGATCTCTATTCCCCTCTGCAGAAACACCTACTACTGGGGACATAGTTCCTCTGCTTGGTTAAGCTGGGATTGTGAAGTAATCTAATTCTGTTCTAATGTGTTGGAATGTCCATGGAGCCTCAGAGATGGGGATATGCATGGGTTTTGATCCTGAGAGAAGTATTAATAGAGACAACAGCTCCCTTCTCAAAAATGGTGCTGACCTACAGCAGACAGAGCTCTGCCGGAAGACAGTATGAACTTTTTTTTTTTTTCAAAGCAAAGTTGCTGCACAGATGCCAGGTTGCTCCCTTACCTGGACCACAAGCCTGCCATGACTGAAAATTTCCAATTGGGAGGATTGCAGGCATTAAGTCTGGTGGAGTTTGCCAGGGCTCTTCTTTCCTCCTTTTCTTAGCTGGAAACCAGGATGACAGTTCTCAGCAATTTTTGTTCCTCTTTCTATGCTGTCATTCCAGGTCTGAGTCTTACAAGGTCCCAGTCTTTTCTTCTTAAAGTTGAAGCATTTGCTCACAGTCACTCACCTCAAAATTCAGCTATGCACTTGGAACTTCAGTTCTCCTTTGTGAAGGAAGAGGCAGTGTTTAATTTTGTCATGCTCTTTCTGCATCTGTTTAGATGATCATTTAATTTTTTAAATCTTTGCTAATGTGCTGTGTCTCATTCAGTGATTTTCTTATGTTGAAAATAATTCTTGCACCCCAAGAATACCAGAGCCAGACAGACAGACCAGTGGTGGAGAAAACCCTCAGCCTTGGCTCCTCTATTCAGCCTTCCTGGCATTGCTTTGACATTTACCCAAAGTTTTCGTTATTTTGATTTTTCATATAAATTTTAGAATAATTCTTTTTGTTTTATTTTATTATGACAAAATACTTCACATAAGGATTATTCTCAATGATTTTTTAAATGTTCAAATTATTACTATTAATGATAGGTACAACGTTTATAGCAGATCTCTAGAGTTTATTCATCTTGCTTAACTGAAAACTTTATACCCATTGATCAGTAAATCCTTTTGCCCTTATACCCAGCATCTGCTAGTCACCATCCTACTCTTTGATTCTATTATTTAAGTGGAAATCTATATCATATTTCTTGTTCTGTAGTTTCAGTAAGCATAAAGTCAAGATTCATTCATGTCGCATGTTGAAAATTTTCTTTCATAATGTGATATGGTATCCCATGATATATATGTATATATATATATTGTATTTTCTTTATCTATTCATGTCTTGGTGTGCATTTGCTTTGTTTTCACATCTTCCCTATTATGAAAATTGACATAGGAGCATAGAACTGCTGGTATCTTTTTAATATTCTGATTTCAATTTTTAGAAAAATACCCAGAAGTGGAATTTCTACATCACATAGTAATTCTAATTTTAATTTTCTTAGTAACCTTAATACTAAATCATTTTAGTTATAAACCATTTTGCATTCCCACCAACAGTGAGCAAGTGTTCCAATTTCTGCTCTCCCTTGCCAAAAATTACTGTCTTTATTACAGTAACCATGCTGGCAAGTGATAAGTAATATCGCATCATGATTTTGTGAATTGCATTCCCCTGATAATTATTGATGCTGACTAATTTTATATTCCTATTGGTCATTTGTGCGACATCTTTAGAAAGTATCTGTTCAAATTCTGAGCCCATTTTTTCATTCAGGTTATTAGTTATGTTGTTGTTTATTTGCTTTATTATTGATGTTTTGCTGTTAATTTGTAGGAGTTCTATGTATATTTGGGAAATTAACCCTTATACTAACATATAGTTTGAAAATTTGCATTATCTTCCTTTTGCTCTTCGTGTTTTCCTGTTTATTCTTTGTTTATTTTAAGCTAATTATCCGGACTACAGTTGATAGCAGTATCTTGAATAGAAGTGGCAACAGCGTAATCCTTGCCTTCTTCCTGATCTTAAAGAAAATATTTCAGTTTTTCACTGTTGAGTACGATGATGCTGTAGTCTTTTAATATTGGGGCCTTATTATGTTGAGGAAATTTCCTTCTATTTCTAGTTTGGTGAGAGATTTTATCATGAATGGATGTTTAATTTTGTAACATATTTTTTTCTGCATCTGCTTAGATGATCATTTGATTTTTGAGACTTTGTCTTATGAATGCAGTATATCACATTGACCTTCGTTGGTTGAAAAAATCTTGTAGCCAAGTATAAATCTCACTTTTTCAAGGTGTGTGATCCTTTTAAAGCACCATTGGATTTGCTTTGGTAACATTTTGTTGAGGATGTTTTCATCTATATTTACTGAAAATTTGGCTGCTAGTTTTCTTTGTGATGAAGTCTTTGTCTGGGTTTCGTCTTACTGTAATGTTTTCCTTGTAAAATGAGTTTGGAAGTATTTTCTCCTCCTCAGGGTTTTTTTTTAAGCTCATTTAAATGAATTCTGTAGAATCCATCAGTGGAACCATCTGGTCCTGGGGTTTTCTTTGTTGGGATTTTTTATTACTAGTCCAAATCCATGCAATTTGTAGATTGTAGACTCTATTTCTTCATGGTTTGGTCTAGAAAGTTCTATGTTTCTAAGAATGATTTTGCCTTTTTTCCAGGCTATCCACTTTGTTGCCATGTAATCACCCAGAATAGTCTCTTGAGATCCTTTGCATTTCTGCAGCATCAGTTATAAAGTCTCCTCTTTATTTCTAACTTTATTCATTTGACTTGTCTTTGTTTTGCTCTTGTTCTAGCTCAGAGTTTGTCAATTATTTTATGTTTTTAAATGACAACTTTGTTTTGTCTCTGCTCTTGTTTTATCTGCTTCCATTCTTAGTGCTTCTATCCTTTGGCTAAATGTGGGCTTATTTTGTTCTTCTTCAGGTTCCTTGAGGCATACAGTTAGGTTATTTTTCATTTGTTGTTGTCGTTGTTGTTGTTGTTGTTTTCTGATGTCAGTGTTTATTGCTATGAACTTCATTCTTGGTATTGACTTTGCTACATTCCATAAGTTGTGGAGTCTTGTGTTTTCATTTTTGTTTGTGTCACAGAATTTTCTAATTTCCTTTTTGATTGCTTCTTTGACTCAATGTTTATTTAAGAGCATGTTGTTTAATTTCCACATTTTAAAAACAATTTCTAGATTTTTTTTCCAGTTTCATTCCATGGTGGTCAAAAAAGACAGTTGGTATGATTTCAGTCATTTTTAATTTCATAAGACTTGCTTTGTGGCCCAGCATGTGAACTATTCTGAAGACAGATGTGTGTGCAATTAAGAAGAATGTGTATTCTGCTGTTGTTAAATGGAACATTCTATGGTCCATTTTATCTGCAGTTTTATTCAACTCTTTTCTTCCATTATTGACATTTTTTTCTTGATCTTCTCTCCATTATTGAAGAAGTACACTAAAGTCTCCTACCACTTTTTATTGCTCTCTATTTCTCCCTCATTCTTAATGTTTCCTCTAAATTCTTAGGTGCTTGGGTTTATATACTTTATACTTGTTATATACTTGTTCCTGGTGGATTACCCTTTTAATCATCATGTAATGTTCTCTTTTGCCTCATTGTGACACTTTTTAACTTAAAGTTCTATTTTGTCTGAAATAACTAAAGTCACCCCTGCTCTTTTGGTTATGATTAATATGGAATCTCTTCCCATCCCTTTTCCTTCACACTATGTTTATCTTGAAATCCACTCAGCTGCTTTATGTCTGTTGACTGGAGAGCTTAACCCATTTACACTTAAAGCAATAATTAATAGGGAAGGACTCACCGCTGGCCTTTTGTTCATTATTTTCTGTTAATTGATACAATAGGTTGATGACGAATGTTCCCCAAGTTCATATGTTAATGGGTTGGTCTTCATGTTGGTCCTTTTAGGAAGCATGGGACTTTCAAGAAGTGGGGTCCAGCAGGAGGTCATCAAATCACTAGGGTTGTGCCCTTGAAGGGGTTGTGGGACCCCAGGTGCTTCCCTTCTCTTTGGTTTTGCTTCCTGGACATGGGGTGAGAAGCTTCACTCCTCCTGGGCTCCACCATAATATGCATCTTCCCCAGCAGAGGGCTAAGCTAATGGGTCCACCCAATTGTGGACAAGAACTTTCAAAACCATGAGCCAAAAATCAACTTTTATTAAATTGATTATCTCTAATTGTTTGTTATAATTTGGAAAAGCAAACTAACAGCCTTGTAGTCCTTTTCTATGTCTTTTCCTATCTTACTGTCTTACTTTGTGTTTTTCGTATTAACATAACTCAATAACCGTCTCTTTTTCTTTTGTGTTAAACCTACAAATGTTTTATTGTTGTGATGGTTTTGCATGAAATATTTTCTAATTATGTTTATTTTAAATTGACAAAAACTTTTTATTTATTTTTTTAATTGGATGTTCAAGACAATACAATGATCTTGACATATCATACATTTGATTCAAATGGGTATGAATTTTTATTTTTCCATGTGTACAGATTGCAGGATCACATTGGTTATACAGCCACATTTATACATTCAGCAATACTAGTGTCTGTTGTATTCTGCTGCCCTTCCTATCCCCCCTCCCCTCCCCTCCCCTCCCCTCTCATCATCTCTCTCTACCTATTCTACTGTGACACATTTCTCTCTTTTTTTTCTTCCCCCTCACACCATCATATATGTAATTTTGTATAACAATGAGGGTCTCCTTCCATCTTCCGTGCAATTCTCCTTCTCCCTCCCATTCCCTCCCACATCTCGTCCCTTTTAAGTGGTAATCTTCTTCTCATGCTCTTCCTCCCTACTCTGTTTTGTAAATTGACAAAACTTTAAATTGCATTTTTAAAAATCTACGCTATAACTGCTCCCCCACACTTAATGTTATAGATAGAACAAATTATTTCCATTTATATTATGCATATATATTATTTTTATTATTTTTATTTAATCTAATTTGTTATATATGACAGCAGAATACATTGAAATTCATGTTACACATATAGAGCACAATTTTTCATATCAATGGTTGTTACATAATACATCATCTGTTTATCCCTTTGAATACATGGAATCTTCCAAATTTCTAAGTATTTGACATTATGTTTCATTTAGGTTTCCTTCCACTCCCCTGACTGGAAAAATCCAATGATCTGAATTTACTATATTGATATTTTCTTTTGTTTAGTCTGTTATTAAATCCCACTCATGATTTTTTTTATTTGGCCTACTATAATTTTCAGCACCATAATTATTTTTAAGTACATTTCATTTTTAATTGTCATATACTAGTTGTACTTATGACATTCTAATACATATAGCATGTTTAATGATCACAGTGTGATACTCATATATATAGTGGTAAGGGTAATTGGTCCGGGTAATTGACCTCTCTATCACCTCAGATATTCATCTTTTTTTGTATGTGTGTGTGTGTAGATGCTGCAGTAAACATAGAAATACACACATATCCTTCATACTATTTTTACTTATTTTGAATTCATAATCAGTAGTGTGATCGCTAGCTCATATGGTAGTTCTAGTTCCAGTTTTTGAGGAACATAAATACTCTGCATAATAGCTATACTAGTTGTCATTCCCAGCAACAGCACATGGAATTGCCCTTTCTCCACTTGAACACCAGCATTTATTTATCTTTTGTCTTTGTGTAAACAGCCATTCTAGCTGTGGTGAGATGATATATTGCTTTGGTTTTTTTTTCTTTTTTTATTGGTTGTTCAAAACATTACAAAGCTCTTGACATATCATATTTCATACATTAGATTCAAGTGGGTTATGAACTCCCGTGACTCAAGCGATATATTGCTTTGATGACTAGTAATGTTGAGCATTTTCTGCACCTACTTTTTGACAATTTAGATGTCTTCTATTCAAAATCTTCTATTCAGATCATTGGTTCATTTTTAATTGAATGATTTGCTTTATTATTGCTATTGGATCTTTTGAGTTGTTATGTATTCTGGAAATTAATCTCTTGCCAGAGGATCATTTGCAAATATTTTCTGCCATTCTGTAGGTTGTCATTCTGTTTATTGTTGTCTTCATTGTGCTGGAACTTTTTCATTTGATATAATTCAATTTGCCAATTTTTTATCTTTTTCCCTGTGATTTGTTGTCATATCTGAAACATCCTTGCTGACACCAATGCCTTGAGTATTTCCCCTATATTTTTGTATAGTGGAATCAGGATTTAAGACCTTACATTTCAGTTTTTGATACATAAGGCTTGAATTGTGTAAGTTATCAGAGGCAGGAATCTAGTTTGATTCTTCTGCGTGTGGCTGTCCAAGTTTTCCTGTTCATCAAAATACTGTCTTTTTTTTTCAAAGCAAGTTCTTAGAACTTTAGATGAAAATCAGTTGACTACATAGGTTTCTTCCTAGCTTCTCTGTTCTGTTCTATTGCTCTGTGTCCGGTTTTGTGTCATTGCAATGCTCTTTTTACTATCATTTTGTAGTATACTTTGAAGTCAGGCATTTAATGTTTCCAGCTCTGTTATTTTTGCTGATAATCACTTTGGCTGTAGAGATCTTTTATGGTTCTGTAAGAATTTTTAGGATTTTCTTTTATTCTATTTTCCATCTCCATGAAGAACAACATTGGTTCTGATGGCAGTTGTATTAAATCTTTAGGTCCCTTTGGGTAGTATGAACATGTTAACAATGTTAATTCTTCCAATCCATGAACAAAGAATAAAGGATGTCAGACAATTTGTGTGTTTGTGAGTGTATGTATGTGTGTGTTCTTTTCAATTTTTGTTATTATGATTTGTAATTTTTATTGCAAGTTTCATTCACTTTCTTGAATAAACTTATTCCTAAGCATCTTTTATTTAGTAACTATTTTAACTGAAATATTTTTCTTGAGATATATATATGTGTGTGTACACACACACACACACACACACACACACACTTATCACATATATTTGGAGTTGAGCCCAGGAGTATTTTACTGTTAGGCTACATCCTCAATTACTTTTAGCTTTGAGACAGGGGTTTCACTAAGTTGCCAAGGCTGACCTTGAACTTGGAATCCTCCTGCCACAGCCTTCAAAGTTGCTTTGATTGCAGACGTGGGGCAGTGTACCTGGCCCTTAAGCTTTTCCTTTAATAAATTAGTTATTTTTGTGTTAAAAAGATCCTGTTTTTTGGCTTGTTAATTTTTGTATCTTGTAATCTTACTGAACTTATTTATCAGTTCTAACAAACTTTTAATGGCATCTAAAAATAAAGTCATGTCATCTGCAAACAGGAATAATCTGACTTCTTCCTTTCCCATTTGTATGAATTTCTTTCTTTCTCCTGCCTTATTGATGAGGCTAAGACTTCCAATAATATACAGAGTAAGAATGGTGAAAGTGGACAATTTTGACATGTTCCTGATCTTAGAGGAAACAATTTCTGCTTTCCCCGTTTAGTATGATGCTGGCTTTGAGTTTGTCATATATACCTTTTTACTGAGGCACAATATCTTCCTTCTCTTCCTTTTATCATGAAGTATTATTAAACTTTATCAAATGCTTGTTTTGCATCTATTGAGATGACTATATGCTTTTTGTCTTTAATTCTGTTGAAGTGACATATCACATTTATTGAATTGTGTATACCAAGCCACCTTTATATGCCTGAGATAACTCTGACTTTAACGTGATAATCTTTTTTATGTGCTGTTGTATTGGGTTTTCTTATATGTTGTTGAGATTGTTTGCATCTATGTTAATCAAGGATGTTGATAGATAGTTTTCTCCTTTTGTTGTATCCTTTTCTGGTTTTGTTATCAGGGTAATGCTGGCTTTGATGAATGAGTTTGAAAGAATTTCTTCTTTTTTAATTCTTCAGATTAAGCTTGAGAATAATTGGAATTAATTTTTCTTTAAAGAATTGGTAAAATTAGTGGAGTATGATGGTGCATACTTGTAATCCCCACTGCTTGGGAGGCTGAGGCAGGAGGATTGCGAGTTCAAAGCCAGCCTCAGCAACTACAAGGCACTAAACTCAGTGAGACCCTGTCTCTAAATAAAATACAAAATAGGGCTGGGAATGTGGCTCAGTGGTTGAGTACCCCTGAGTTCAATCCCCAATACAAAAAAAAAAAAAAGAACTGGTGAAATTCAACAGTGAAGCTATCTGGTTAAGGACTTTTCTTTTGGGAGAGATTTTTTTCCTCATTGAATCTTCTTGCATGTTATTATTCCATTAGGTTTTCTGTGTCCTTGTGATTCAATTTCAGTAGAAATTCAAATTCAGAAACTTATCCACTTTTTTAGATTTTTCAAATTTTGACCTATAGGTGTTTATAATAGTACTTATTGGTTTTGTTGGTGTTGTTGCTGCAAGGGTATCTGATTAATGTATTTTTTCTCCATCTTTTATTTACTAAGGTTTTTTATTTTGGTTAGTCTAACTAAATGTTTGATAATTTTTTATATTTTCAAAATATCAACATTTCTTTTTATTGATCTCTTATATTTTGTTAGTGTCAAGTTATTTATTCTAATTTTTTGTTAATTTATTTCCTTCTACTAATTTTGTGTTTCGTTTTTCTTGTTTTTCTAGTTCCTTTAATGAATTTGAGGTTAGGTTGTTTATTTGAAGTCTGCTTTTTTGCTTTTATTAGATTTGATTCATTAAATTTTTAAATCCCCTCGTGATTTCTTTATTGACACATTGGTTACTAAAGAGAATGTTGCTTAATTTCTATGTTTTGTGCAACTTCTAATGTTTCTCTTGTTGTTGACTTCTAGTTTATTTCATTATGTCAGAATGATGCATGCTACAATTTCAAGATTTTTTAATTTATTGAGTCTGTTTTGTGGCCTTACTATTTTGCTTTTTTTATTAATAAGATGAAGCTGAGTGTCAGGGTTTCTTTTCATGATTACATGGGGCTGCACTGGGGTCTGGGTCCACAGTGAAAGTGTGTTCCAAATCTTCCTTGTGTGACCCTTTGTGACTCTGGATACATGTTCTACCAAGGTGCATGAACCTCTCAATTAGTTTCTGATTTTTCACAAAGGAAATTTATCTGTGAGTTCTTGCTCACAGATAATCAATGTTAGTAGGAGGAAGAATGTTATTTAAAATGCTCATTGCAAGCTCAGAGCGTCCCTCTAAACTATTTTTCTAAAAATTACCATAAATGAGTGTTGAATTTTGTTAAATGCTTTTACTGGTCAGGCATGGTGGCAGATATCTATAATTCCAGCAACTTGGGAGTCTGAGGCCAGCCTCTGCAATTTATTGTTGCCACAAGCAACTAAGTGAGAGCCTGACTCAAAATAGAAAGCAGAAAAGTCTAGGGATGTGGCTCAGTGGTAAAGTGCCTCTGAGTTCAATCCCAGTACCAAAAAAAGAAAAAATTATATTTAAATGTTTTTACTGTGTTAATGGATATGATCTTGTGATTTTTCTCCTTTAGACTATTAACAGTATGTTCTATTGTCTGGTTTTCAAATATTGAACTGGAGTAAATCTCACTCATTCATGATATATTATTATTTTATTATGCTGCTAAAGTCTACTTAATAGTATTTTGATAATTATTTTTGCAATTCCATTCATAATATTTGTCTATAGTTGTTTCCTTTGTGTTCTCTCTTTGTTTTTTGGTATTGGAACAATAAAAATATCAAACCGCAAGTTATTAAATGTTTCCTTCTCTCTTTTCTGGAAGAGATTATGTAAAATTGGTGTTAATGCTTTAAATATTTGGTATAATTATCTGAGTAAACATCTGTGCTCAGAAATTAATTTTTGTGGAGTTTTATCCATTTGATTTATAATTCCATTATTTGATACTTATAGAGCTATTTAAATTATTTACTACATATTGGATTATTTGTGACAGTTTGTGCTTTTTCAGAAATTGGTCCATTTAATCCAAGTTGACAAATTTATGTACAGAGAGTTCTTGGTAGTATTCTTTTATTATCCATCTGAGAGCCACAATGTCTGAAATGATATCAGTTTTTATTCCAGTTATTAGCAATTTGAGTCCTTTTTCAATAAAAAGTTCTTTGTTTCATTGACTTTCTTTATTGTTTTTCTGTTTTCAAACTCAATGATTTATACTCTTGTTTTTATATTGCCTTTCTACTTACTATATTTTGTTCTTTTCCTTGATTCTTGAGATGAAATATTAGTATATTAATTTGAGACTTTTTTCTAATCTACATATTTAGTGCTATGAATTTTTCTATTGGCATTAATTTTGCTATATTCCAGGAAACCTATATTGTCATTTGCATTGCATTGAGTGTCTTTTCTAATTTTCCTTGAGTTTTTTTTTTATTGAACCCATGAATTTCTTTTCATTAACTTTCTGATATTGGTATCTTCTTTGATTTCATTTTGGCTGCTACACACTGTTTGGTTTTCATTCTTTCAACTTTGTCTGTTTTCCTTACTCTCCTGCATATGGATGAACTTTCTATATGTTCTGTAAACAATGAGGTAAGTGAGGTAAATAGGCAGCCTACATCCTGGGAACAAATTTTTACCCCTCACACTTCAGATACAGTGCTAATCTCCAGAGTATACAAAGAACTCAAAAAGTTAAACAACAAGAAAACAAATAACCCAATCAACAAATGGGCCAAAGCTCTAAACAGACACTTCACAGTGGAGGATATACAGTCAATCAACAAGTACACAAAAAAAATGTTCACCATCTCTAGCAGTCAGACAAATGCAAATTAAAACCACTCTAAGATACCATCTCACTCCAGTAAGAAAGGCAGCCATTAGAAAGTCAAACAATAACAAGTGCTGGCGAGGATGTGGGGGAAAGGGTACACTTGTACATTGCTGGTGGGACTGCAAACTGGTGCAGCCAATTTGGAGGGCAGTATGGAGATTCCTTGGAAAGCTGGGAATGGAACCGCCAGCTATTCCCCTTCTTGGACTATACCCAAAAGACCTAAAAAGACCATAATATAGGGACACAGCTACATCAATGTTCATAGCAGCACAATTCACAATAGCTAGACTGTGGAACCAACCCAGATGCCCTTCAACAGATGAATGGATTAAAAAATGTGGTATTTATACACAATAGAATATTACTCAGCATTGAAAAATAACAAAGTCATGGCATTTGCAGAGAAATGGATGGCACTAACTAGAGAAGATTATGCTAAGCGAAGTTAGCTAATCCCTAAAAAACCAATGCTGAATGTCTTCTCTGATATAAGGGAGGTGACTCAAAACAGAGTAGGAAGGAAGAGAATGAGAATAAAATTACCATGAAACAAGGAAAAGAGGAGGGAGGGAAAGGGAGGGAGAAGGGGAATTGCACAGAAGACGGAAGGAGACCCTCATGGGTTCACAACATACAAATACAATGGTGTGATGGGGAAGGGGAGAAAAGAGAGAGAGAGAGAGAGAGAGAGAGAGAGAGAGAGAGAGAGAGAGAGAGAGAAATAAGTGTCACAGTAGAATGGGTAGAGAATAGTGATGGGAGGGGAGGGGAGAGAAGGGGGGTAAGGAGGGCAGCAGAATACAAGTGACACTAGGATTGCTGTATGTATACACATGGATGTATAATAAATGTGATCCTGAAATCTGTACACGTGGAAAAATGAGAAATCATACCCTATTTGAATCAAATGTATGATATGTCAAGATCATTGTATTGTCTTGAGCAACTAATAAAAAAAGAAACTAAAAATGATTATATACAACTGAAAAAAAGAAAAAAGAAACCAAACAATCTGAAGAAACCAATATGTCATGTTGGTCTCAGGTTTCAGATAGGCAGCCTCCAGAAAAATGAGAAAATATATGTGTTGTTTACATTACCCAAATTCTGGAATTCTGTTATGGACACCTAAGCTAATTGCCAGAGAACTTTCTTTAGCCTTTCTTTTAAGATAGGCTGATGGTGATAAATTTTATAAGTTTTCCTTTACATATACTTTCATTTTTTATCCTTAATCCTTGATTTGAACATTGATGTGTATAGAATTATGGGTTGAATGCATATAGAATTATGGGTTCTTTTCTGTCTGCATTTAAAATCAAAATCTGGTGCCACTGATTTCGGGTAAGAGTTATAATGTTGTTCCTACTGTTTTTCTGCTATAGGTACAATGATTTTTCTTTGCTGCTCTTGAGTTTTGAATTTGGCCCTAATGTTCAGAGGTTTGACTATGATATATCTTGAAGAGGATTTCTCTGAGTTTATACTGTTTTGGGGTATCCTAGTCTTCTTGAATCCATAAATTTATGTCTTTTGCCACATTTGGAAAGCTTTTCGTAATCATTTTTTTGCATGTATTTTTTAGTTCCACCTTATTTGTCTTCTCTTTCTTAAACTCTAGCCAAGTTTGCTGATTCTTTCTTCTGTCTTTGTCATTGTGCTATTGGCTCCATCCATTTTTTTATTTTTATTTTTATTTTTTTAGTCTTGGGGGAATTTAGGAAAAGAGTTGTATTTTTCAATTTTAAAATTTTCATTTAAATCTTATTTACACCTGCTAATTTTTTTCTGAGTTTTAACACATTTTAACTCATTACCAATGTGTTAGTCACTGCATGTTGAAGCATTTTGGGGGGGGGTGGATAGACACACTGAATTTTTTTGTGACATGATTATAGCCTTTCCATTGTCTTGGTTCTGGTGTCTATTGATTTTTTTTTCATTCAGTTAGAAATATTTTTTGTTCTTGACATGATGAGTGATATTCTATGAAAACCTGAAAATATTTGGAACTAGGTTGTGAAACTCTAAATATTATTCAAATGTGTTTCATATGGCTTCCTCTGCAGAGACTATAGGAGATGAAGATTAAGGATAAAATTCTAAGTTCTCTACTTCCATTTACACTATTGAGTGGGTGTGAGAATTCCACTTCCCCACCATTGCTTACATGATCCTGACTAGGAAGCTTACGTGTGCTTTGTTATTGTTCTCCTGTGTCCTTCATTGGTACTATATGGACTTCAGGGATGGGAATGCAGGCAACATGGTGGAAGTCTTGAGTCTTCCCTAGGCCTTCCCTTACAGCAGGAGAAAGAAAGTGGAGGGAGTGAAAATCGAAGTTGCTTGAACGGGCTTCCCTGATACCACTGGGAATTCAAAGACAGATCATCAGTCTATGCAGAAATTGAAAATGTTACTTCCCGCTCAGTCCTCTCTCATATTACCGTAGTAAGAGCTTGGAGCACCACTTCACACACAAGCAATAATGGAAACTCCCTTCTGAGTCTTGGATGACTGGGTGAGGGTGGGTTCCAGCTTTATCTGTGGTGTCAAGCCAGAAGAATGCAGATATTAACGACAAGATTTTGTTCTTGATAGTCTATTCTTGTCCTCGTCCTTTGGCTGGAGAAAGTAGGTTTTTATTGAGAATGTTTGATTCTACAAACATTGGCATTTCTTAATGTTCATGACCTTCAACTCAATGACTGAGGTACATGAAGAAAACAGAAACACAGGGACCTTACCACCATGTCATTCTTTGAATCTCAGTGTCCTTAGCTAGCTTGCTTTCTTCTCTGTATCTTTCAGAGTCTTCTAATGTATTATGGTTTTCGATTGTGTTTACTAGATGTATATCTATTCCATCTTTCTGGAAGCAGAAATTCCTTTGAAAAACATTAATATATATATTTTTATGAGTGCATTATATTTATGCATAATATTGGGGTTCAGTTTGACATAATCACAAAAGCATGAAATATAATTTGCTCCACTTCAGTACCTAGTACTTCCCCTTTCTCTCCCCTCATACCACTCTGTTCCCCTTCTTCTACTCTGCTGCTCTACCTTCTATTTATTTTTAGTTTTCTTTTAATTAGTGCTTTATAGGTACACATAAAGATGGCATTCACTGTAGTATATTCATATACATATATAGCATAAATACTGATTTTTAAAAATCACTATTGGAAAAAAAATTTGACAAAGTTCATACATAGTGTGTACACATCACTTAAAATAAGGGCCTGGAGAAAAGAAAATGATACCTATGAAGACAAATTGGGATAATTGGGCTGAGTCAAAAAGGATGAAGTCACAGAATAGTTGAAAATTTACTAAATCAGCATAAGTCACAGTGATTACAAAGAATAGAATTGCATGACTCTTACAGTCAGAATTCCATATCTTTTCCGCATCATGAGTAGGAAAATCAAATTCCTTGTTCCCTCTCTCTGAACACTGCTTTTTTATTGAGCAACATAATGTATGATGGTATTTGGTTCAACTGTTTATTTCACCTGTTTCATGAGCTGCTCATTTGCTTCTAGATTTTCAACCAGGAAAAAGAAATACATTCTTGTAATTTGGGAAATTTGTAAACACATAAGGCCAAAATCAGAGTAGAAACACTCTTGTGGATAGAGATGGCAAATGAAATTCAAGGATGAACCAAAGACATTATTGTACTATGAACCTATTTACAATCCCTTAGTGGTAGTTTTTTCTAGGCTCCTTTGAATGACTCAATAATGATGTGCGATGCTGTGGTACCTTGGTACCCTGGTACCCTGGTACCCCATGGCAGGGGCATTACCTAAATGACATGGAGAAAGACCTTAAAAGAATCTGTTCAGTTAATAGATGCTACCTTTATAGTGAGGAGCAGATTTAATTGAATGATGATTTGTTCTCACATGATAATCAGGAAGTTGGATCTTAAGATATCTTCACCCTTGTGATGTAGAGAGGATTCTTTTAGTTTTGTTTTTTAAGTAAGGAAATATTAATATATAACTTCACACCCAAATAAATGTTAAACTTTGTTTTCCTGACAATGTACATTAATTAAAAATGACTATGTTGACATTTTAAAAGCATCTCTTTGCATACTGAATACTTGCTTTAGATTAGAGTTTAGCAAACAAAAAGCATATGGCAATTTTTTTAAGGGTTAAGTTCAATAAATGTCATCAGTCCTTCAGCATGATGAATAAGATCCTTGAAAAGAAAATGAGATGCCACTTTCAGTTTTGCAAACCACAGAGATGTGAGAGAGGGTCCCTGAGGGACATGCTCAAACAAGAGCCAGTTTTAGTGACAGAAGAGTGAGGAAAACAGAGCCAGTTTCTGTATAATGAAAGGGCTAAAAATCAAAAGTACTTTACCATACTACAATGGCTCATGTCACGTGCCTAGGAAAGCTTTCAGTAATTACATTTATTGGCAATTTTTACATGCCTCTAATCATATGTAGTAAGATTGAATTAAGCAGAGAAATGTTCATCTACTTTGTCCCTTGAGAAACAGTATGTGATTTTAAAACCAGAGCTCAAGGACTAGGAAACGCATTGATATTCCATTAGTATGTTATTCAAGCTCAGTCAATTTAAAACATTAAATTTTGAAAAAGTAGTGTGTTGTAGTGATAGGATCACAGGACCAAGAGTCAAAAGATATGAATTTTAATTCTTGTTACCACCACAACTTTTACATTTTCTGAATCTCACTTTTCGTATTAGTAAATTTTAAAAATAATAATTGTAACTGCTTTAAGTACTCTCCAGCGTAGCTTCAAGAGAAAAACGAGAAAGGAAATATTTATAAAATGGAATTCCCACCAGAGACTCAACCCTATATAGCAAAACTCCCAAGTGGCTATAGCTGGAGATTAAACTTGGCACAAAGGAGCAAGAGGGGACATTTGTTGGTACTGAGTATGATTACAAATAAAGCAAACTCAGTACACACACAAAAAAAAAAACAACAACAAAAAGAAGCCAGATAAATAATGTACATATTAAATTAATATTCATAATATCATAGTTATCAGTTTTGCAATTTGTACACAAACTCAGCACCAACAAATACTCAGTACACATTCACTGGCTCCAAATTTTTCTTATAGATTTCCACTTGTCATTGAGAGTTCTAGTTTATTTTTCTCTTTATTAACTTTATGTCCATCTTTTTTCCTATCACAACCACCCTTATTGGTACAAATGTAGGGTAATAGTGTATGAAATTCTATCTGGAGGATAGGTAAATTTTTCCAGAAAGTTTTCAACTTTAAAGATATTCTTCTTGAAATACTCAGGGACTTGTGGGTAGGTACTTAAATATGTGTGTGCATGCAGACACACGTGCACACACACACACACACACACACACACACACACACACAGGTCTGCACTCATTGAATGCTTAACTACTCAGTACTCAGAAGGAAAGAATAAATATTCACACAGTCCCTCCTTTCATAGATCATATGTTCTGATGAGGAAGATAGATAATTGCATTATAATTTCCAAAAATGTGCAATGTCAATGGAACAAATTGATAAGAATATTATGAATGTTATTCATAATTTTTACTTAATATGTACATTCTTTAGCTGGGGTTTCTTTGTTCTTGTTTTTTGTTTGTTTGATTTTTTTTTGGGGGGGTTGTCTTACTTTTCTCTTGCATTCCCTTGCTAAGGTAATTAATTGTACTTAAACTTTATTTCAATATTTAGGGTCTACGCTACCCAGGAGAAAATATGACTCAGCTAGAAAAAGAGAAAAAGTGGTGACCTCAACCTCTGAATATCACTGTAATAAATGTTCTTTACCCTCTGGTGGCTTTGCTTCTCTAACTGGATCCTAACTGATACCAGCGCTACAGGTATTGCCCCTTCTGCCAGGTCTTTCTGCAGCCCATGTACATTGTCACTGATCTGCAGATCATCCCTATGGGCATTCGGAAGCAGCCCGATCCACAGCTTTTTCAGATCCTGACAGTTCTGTTTCTTTTGCTTCAGGTATACACGCTGTTCCCAGGCAAGACTAGCTGTTCTTATTGCAAAAATCGCCTACCACCAAGACTGGAGGATGGGAGACACAGTCACTGGCTCCAATTTTTTCTTATATACTTCCACTTGTCATTGAGAGTTCTAGTTTATTTTTTCTTTATTTAGTTTATATCTATTGTTTTTCCTACAACAACCACCCTTGCAGACCTATGCTAACTTCCGTCCTGTTACCAGGTGTAGCATCAACAACCTTCCATACATCTCTTCACCAGCTCCCACAACTATGTAAGATTTTACCTCAACAATGTTCTCTACTCCATGATGGCTTTGCTTCTCCAACTGAATTCTAACTGATACCAATGCTACAGGAAAATAAGGAAAAATACCAAAAAGAAAGACAACATCAAACCAAGCAAACGATGAATTCAACAAAACGAGGAAAGTTACCAACTTGGGGGCCAGAATTATAATTTTAGAAATCAGAAATCAACCAGTTCAGCTAGATCAGAAATAAATATAAAACTATAAATAAGGGGCTAAGGATGTTGCTCAGCGGTAGCACGCTTGCCTGGCATGCGTGTAGCCCAGGTTCAGTCCTCAGCACCATATACAAAGAAAGATGTTGTGTCCGCCAAAAACTAAAAACTAAATATTAAAAATTCTCTCTCTCTCTCTCTCTCTCTCTCTCTCTCTCTCTCTCTCTCAAAAAAAAAAACTACAAATAAAACAAACACCTGCATAAGCAATCATGGTCCTCCTATCAAGTTATGTGTCCAAATTAGAATAAGAAGGCAGTGACCTTCTATAGGAAAAATAGAATAAAATTTAAAAGCAGTAAATAGAATGAGCAGAAAAGATAGATGATGTCAGGGACATGACAAAGAAAACATGTTTCATTCTCTAATGAAATAAAAGCATTTAGAATCTCTAGGCAGTACCTAGAAAATATGAAGGAAAATGATAATAGATCATGATTTCAAGAATTTGGAGAAGAGTGAGAGATGAAAATAGAGTTGAATATTCTCCCATAAGGGTTAATGGGATTGTGTCAGTGGCAATGCAGGGAAAAAAGAGACATTATTACATCATATCACTTCACACTTTTTAAAAAGATATTTAAACAAACATACTGATTAAATTGTAATTCATTGCCTCTCAGCTTTTAGAATCATCTATGCAACGTCCAAGACTACCTTATTCACACAAAACAATACAAGTGGACTTGGTGCTGGAGAAATTAACCAAGTGGTAGAGGGAAAAAACACAAGAAAAAACACAAGAACACCATTTGATGTGCTTCAGTTGCTATACACTTTTAAGGGGTTGAGGAGTGTCTCCATGAAATAAAAAATGGTGTTTTTCTGAGATAAATGCTTACAGTCTGGAAAATAAACACATTTATTTAAACTCTGAGCTATAAAATAATTTAAAATATAGCATAAAGTGTCCAAGCACAGTGGCGCATGCCTGTAATCTCAGTGATTTGGGAGGCTGAGGCAGGGGATCACAAGTTCAAAACCAGCCTCAGCAATTTAGCAAGTTCTTGCTCAATGATTTAGCACACTTGGGTTCAATCCCTGGTACAAAACAAACAAACAAAGTCAGCATAAAGTATTCATTTTCTGTGCTTCGAATATTTGGATTTCTTTGAAAGTGACTCACAGAACCTAATAAAATGAATGGTTTTGTGTCCCTAAAACACCTATATTAAAGCCCTAACTCCCTGTGTGTATATGTGAAAGTGGGTTTTTATACAGTAATTTAGATTAAATTAGGTCACTTGGGTGAGGCCCTTATCTAATATGACAGATATCCTTGTGGTAAGAGATAACAGAGGGCAAGCTCTTATTTCTGTTCTCCACACACATACACTGAAGAAAGACCACTGGAAGATCTGGCAAGCAGGTGGCCATCTACAAGCCAGGAAGAAAGTCTCACCAAAAATTTAACCAGCCAGAATGTGATTTTTGATATGCATGTATATGTATACAGCTTATTATAGATGTGTAAATTTAAGTGTTTAAGATTAAGCACAGATATCATACTTTCTTATCCTCCTCAATACTTTCACATGTGTTTCCCACAAACAAGGCATTTTCATACATAATCACCTTCAGGACACTTTTCTCTTTTTTCTTTGTTTCTTTCTATTCTTTGTTCCCATAATTTCTGTAGATTATATTTGATCAGGTTTATTCATATCCTTAAGTACATACCCATATTCTCAATATGATAAACTAAGCAGAACTGGAAGAATCTAAACGAACCCATAGAATTCAGTAGCCATGGAGGCATTGTGAAAATAAGTTTGATGAAAATCCAAACAGAAATGAACATAGTGGTCTTCTCTACTTGGTGATGGGTGAAGAGCTGTGTAAATTGCCTACTTTGAGATGAAACCATAGCCCTGTGCACTAAACTCTTCATTCTGTTTTGTTTTTCTTGCTGTGCCTTCTAGTCCTTCATGAAAGATATCCAAAAACTGATTTTTCACTGAAATAAAAGACTAAAATCAAGCAGAAGATTGTTTTGGCAAAGCATATTGAACCGATAAAAGATTAATTAGTATATTCGAGTTCAGGCCTCAGGACATTTTCTTCAAATGTTTTCTTTTTTATTCATAATTTAAAATGTACCTCCTTTTTCTTTTGAAATACATGCTTGTTTTGGAGGAAAATTCTGGCAGTATGTCAAGAAGTAAGCTACATCTAAATGGTTTAAATAGTGTTTATGAAGTACCATTAACTGTTTTTATCCCTTAGAACTCTAAAATCTTGGCAAATATAATTCATGGAGATGTCAATTCTTAAACAGAGATGTTAGAGGTTTGAACTGGATTAACTTTGAAAAGTACTTTTCTATCTTTTACTCAAGAGTTTTGGTTAGTATAAATCAAAACAAAGCACCCATAAAATACTGGTCTGCCCCATTTATCTTGTTAAGGTTCTGTGCTCTGTTTAACAGCTGTCCTCTCTTTAACTCTTGGATACAGAGAGAAGCTGAGAATTTTTGAGTTGCACAATTAGTATGTAAGGGGATTCTTCAAAGACTCAGTCATGGTTCAGAGACTGAAAAGTGGACACTGTCACAAAAAGAAGGAATAAGCCCCATTTTTATTTTAAAAAGTGACCTTGCTATAAGTAAAATGTTTTCATATTAACTATTCAGCAATGTTAGAGAACGTGTTTGAAAAGTTAACGTGCAGACACGACATGCCCATTGTTTGCTTAGAGAGTTCATAGAAAGTTTGGGAACATGCTGACATGGGCTATCTCTCTTCACGCAAAACAACCTCTTCTGCATCCAGTCTTTAGAAATTTTTGCTAAGCAAGACCCGCCATACTTGACAGAGATTATTATAGTTTGGATCTGGAATGTCCTTAAAAGACTTATGTGTTGAAAACTTGATCCCCAGAAGAGCAGTGTTCGAGGTGGGGCTTTGGGGAAGTGACTGGATCATGAGGGCTCTGATCTCATCCGTGGATTCATTACTTCATAGGTGAATAGACTATTGGGAGGTGGGATCTAATCCTCAGGGTATGCCCTGTGGGAATTATATCTTTTTCCCAACCTCCACTTTCTCTTTCCCCCATTCTCTCTTACACTCTGCTTTCCAACTGCCATAAAGTGACCGGCTGTGCTCTGCCAGGCCCTTTCTACCATGATATTCTGCCTCAACACAGAACAATGGAGCCCACTGACATTGGACTGAAACCCTGAAACTTGAATCAAAATAAATCTTTCTTCTCCCTTTAAGCTGTTTTTCTCAGGTATTTTTTCCCAGTGACAAAAAGCTGACTAACACAGAGATTGTGGATTCTATCCCACTGATACTATTAAGGACCACAGAGAAGGCTTTCATTCGATATATTTTAAACAACTAAACAACAGTTCAATATGGGAAGAGAAGAGAAAACAGGCTAAAGTTGAATTCTCACGTATAGTGGCCAAACATTTTGGGATTCATGATGGGACTTCTGTTTCATGAGATCATTGTGAACCTATCACAACATAAAGGGAATAAAATGAACAGACCACTCTAAATCTTTTAGGTATTCTGGCTTTTTTTGAAGATATAAATGATGCATTCTTTGTTCAGATTTCCTTGGCTTGAGGATGAGGGGGAGCTACAATAAGTGATGGTAAGCAGAGGAGTTGAAAAATGTAGGCTCCTGCCCATGTGAGAGAGTGTTCAAGGTAGGCTGCAAACTCATTGCCCAGACTACAAGATAGAGAAAGACTCCCAGGGTAGCTTCTTGTTAGCCCTGCTCTAAGCAGGTAACGTGATGCTGAGGTCAAGAGATCAGAAACTGTCCACACTGCTGCCTCTGCCCCCTGAGGAGGCTGGAGGCCATGGGAGTAGCTGCTGACCTTACAAAAGGGGAAACCACCAGCTGGATATCCCATGGTATACCCCGGGGCTCTTTTCCACCCAGCAGAGTTTCCTGGCCTGAAGGATGTCACCTCCCCACCCTGCAGGATTAAGGATACAAGAGCATTTTCTCAAGCCTCAGGAATATAGCCTTCTTAACAGTGTCCAAGTGTATTGTTCCACTTTCAGGCATTTCATTGCCGATTAGATTTTCATAAGCATCTTATGAAAATAAAATAGGATATGAAATATGATATGTCAAGAGCTTTGTAATGTTTTGAACAACCAATAATGAAAAAAAAAGTCTTCCTGGCAACTATAGGATATATGAATATTAATAGAACATCACAGGGGCCACAACTTTAATATATTTTAAGGACAAATATTGGTAAAGGTATATAGTCAGGGCTAACAAATTTAGCTCTATGGACACATTATAGAAATCTGTGTTGGTAGAGCAATATGTTGTTTGGTATGTATTTTGAGCATATAAACTCACATTAATGTGAGTCATATACACATGAAATATTAGGGGAAATATCTGAGCAATGAATGAAATAAAGTTTTGCAGAAACTGGAACTCAAAGAAAATAATATAACAAAATATTGCAGAAAATTCACCAGAAATATAGGCAGAAATAAACGATATCAATGAAGGCAAAAAATAAAATAAAATAAAATAGGAGCTATCTGTGGTTGTTCAATCATAGCATTCATTTTCTCAAACTTCTGTTACTCACAATACACAGCTTCGGATAATCTCTGCTACAATATAGAAAACAATTTAACTATTTCATAGGCTATAGCACCTCGTAAGTAATTTTATTGATTTAAAGCTTTCAGATAAATTCAGGAAAGATATTCTTGTGTCACATCTACTATAATGATCAACATTTTTCAGTTTACATAGTTGTTTTTTGTATTTTACAGGTTTACATACTGACCCTCATAATATATGGTCCTCACATCTTATTGTATAGATACTTTTTCCATGACTATAAAGTGTTTGACATGGTTGTATAATAAAAGAAATCTATCTTTTTAGATAAAAAATCTGATATTAACATGTATTTTTAGCCTTTGGATGAAATTTCAACTAAAATAGTATACTCAAATTGTTCTTGGTGAATGTATCCCTTCTAAATTATTAGCACTTGCTGAAATGAAAGAAAAATTCATTGGCAAATTATAAAAAGGGTTCACTAAGTGATCATCTAATAACTTACAAAAAAATTTAAGATGAAGTTAGTCATTAATACTTTTAACTTTCTTTCTTAAACTATGTGAGCTCCAAAAAAAAAAAAAAACTGGCAAAAGTGAGTTTTCCATAATGTATATTTTTGTTTCAGTCCAAAAAATATCACCTTAAAATTTGTGAGCATTTTGTGTTTCAGTAATTGCCATAACTATGTGTTCCTCTTTAAAATTTTTCTAAATTTTGAGCAAAAGTCAATGATTTAAAAAATGCAATCCTGCCACCTTGTGTTCTGTAAAACCAGGGTGGCTGCCTGCTTCTGGGAAATCGCCAGTTATGTCTTGCCAACGTGAAAGTTGTAATGCTGAATCAGAATCTGGAACAATCAGCAATGCTCTACCCCCTCTTTTATTTTCCAAGTGTGCATGAACCACTCATGGAAGCTAGTAACTTAGTCTGTACCTGTGCCAGGGTTAGGACTCATTCCTCCACACTTTTACTAAGATTCATAAACTTTAATTGAAATCTCTTTACTTTAATTCTAAACTTTAATTGAAACCATGTTTTATTCTGTTAGAAACTTTTTTATTTTAAATTATGTTATAAAGATAAGACATATCTGTACCTCTGAATTTCTGAATTGCTAGTTGATACCCTAGACTATATGTATATACTACTATATTGGGGTATATTTTTTACAATAAAAGTAAAAACAATAAAACAGCTTTCTATTTTTAAAAATTGCAGATTTTAAGATCTAGGAAAATTTGTGTCCATTTTTTGAACTTAGACAATCACCAGAAGTAAAAATTTAATCTTCTTCAAAATTATCATTCATAGGATCAAAGTAAAAGTAAAAAAGAATCCACTAATAACAAAGAAATAATAATTGATCTAAATCATCATTAATAATCATTAACCTAACCTACTGTTTACAGTGCAAAGTGCTGGAAATAGACAATACATTGTGGCAAAGCTTCCAATTTACTGTTCTTCCCTAGAAAGACAGAAGACGAAATTCTACAAAAATTGGCCTCTACTTCTAATTCTTTTCTTCCCTTGATATTTGTAAGTGAACATTTGATGTCATTCTGTTCCCTTTGTACTTTTGTGTCCAAATGGAAGATAGAAGTTACTATTTAATTTTTTTTTTTAGTTATAGGTTGACACAATGTCTTTATTTTATATTTATGTGGTGCTTAGGATCAAACCCAGTGCCTCACGCATGCTAGGCGAGCGCTCTACCTCTGAGCCACAATCCCAGCCCCTAGAAGTTACTCTTAATAGGATCAAATTTAAAATCTTCACCTTGTTCTTAACATTGAAAGTACATTGAAGGGCTTCATTGGAAATTCATATATGGAGACTGGAGATATAAAGAGATGCCATTATTTTTGTCATCTTCTCAAAGGGCCCCATCTCTCTTTCTCTCTCTCTCTCTCTCTCTCTCTCTCTCTCTCTCTCTCTCTCTCTCTCACACACACACACACACACACACACACACACACACACACACAGTTATAAAAAAGAATAAAAATCACAATGAAGCATATCTCTAATTTGATTCATACAGCTCAAACCCCTGTAAGCAAATTATAAAAATTTAGGTGGTATTCTACTGCCATCTTGTGTCGATGAGGAATCCCTTCTGGCTTCCACCAGGAGTTCTAGTTGGAGTGATGAATTCAGAGGCATTCTGAATCCAGCAGGTACTCTGAAGGCTTAAGAGAATGGAATGTAGGAAAAGAGTGCATTCAGGCTGTGGGTCCCTTCAAGTATCACCAGAATACTCCAGTACATAAAATTTATTCCAGTATGTAAAAATATGGTTACTCATGATTAAAAGCTTGTCCTCAATAATTTTACTCTGAAATGACTCTTTTTTAATTTTTTTTAAGTTGGCAGAGAAACTAGAATTGGCAGGAAGCCCAGAAGAAAGGACATCTAGAGAGTAACTTTTCCACAACTGAAGGCAAGGAAATGGTGCCATCTCATTAGGATGCTGCTAGAAATTTTAACATCTTAGAACCTTAAAACTTCTGCTATTCTGGGGTATTCATTCAGCATGAACCAACTTTCCTACAGCTTAAGCATGTCAATTTGAAAAAAAAAGTTTAAAACCATAAACATTTTTAAACTGCTGTCATATGTTACATAAAATCAAAAGAATTTTCCATCATTGTGATTTCTGGTTATCTGGTCAAATTGCATGTGCAGATTTCACAATTATACATAAGTATTCAAAAGTGACTTTAGTTCTTAAATATTTCCAAAATCTAAGAAATGCAAGAGTAATCACTGATATTAGAAAGAAAACACAAAGTTCCCGTTGCTAACCTGCCAATGGATTCTGAACTTTTGAATATAATCAGCTTGCCAAATGCATGAGAGGATAATTGAACAGAACTGGCAATTACTCTGGAGTATTCTGGAACTCAATGGAGAGATGAGCCATTAAATTTCTGTTTCACTGATGTAACCACAAACATTGTCTCAGTTATAAAGGCAGTAGCAGATATTATGGGAGTACATCTAGCCAGCCCATAATTTCTAGTTAAGAGGGAATTTGAAGTCGCCCTTTGGTTGAAAGGGGAGTTTGAGGACTGGTCTTTGAATAGCACAGACACTGACTTGGTGGTTTGTGGAGAGACATCACTCAATTCTGCTTCTGCCAGATTGCAAACTGCTCTTCTAGAGAGGGAGAATCTGGTCTCATCATATAGTCTTATTGTCAAAGGATAAGCAGGAATCAGGAAAATAAACACATGTTCTTAGAAGAAATTCCCTCCATTTTGTAGTTTTATCTGTTGCAGGGTGGGTTGAAGGAGATGGCAGGAGTGGGCGAATTTCATTCAAAACCTCCAAATGAAAGCTATGACTAATATTGTCTGGATCAATCCACTCTTATTTCAGACTTTGATCCTACAGTTGCCTTCCTATGCATGATAGGGTTTTCCAAACCATTATAAGATACACTTCCGGCAGGAGTCTCAGTTAAAATAAAACATGTAGGTTTCCAGGTCCTGTTTCTGATGCACTCAGATTTATATATTAATCAAGTCTGAAATCAGTGCCCTGTACCTGATTTTTTGGACTCTCTGCCCCAAGGGCAGGAGCTCTCCGCATTGGCAGAAATGTTGTTGGGATACTGCATTGTTCTGGGCTTGCCCATCTGATATGCCTATCCCAGAGGAAGAGCTGCAGGAACTGATAGAAGGTTGCAGAGCCATGTTTCCTTCCACTTCATGCTTCTTGACCAATGAAAACAAAGCACAGAAGCAGAGAAAAAAAATTGATCATCAAATAATAAAAGAGCTCAGGAATAAAAAAAAAAAAAAAAAAAAACTTTTCACTTTGGACAGTGGAAACTTGATTTTGTTACATCCTCCCCCAAATTTGCTTGTAAATCACAAAAACAGAATTGGAAAAGAGTCACACCAGGCTGAGAACATAGATGTTCACTTTGGCAGGGTGCCTGTTCTTTCCCTCCAGGATGGCTGGACTGGACGCTCCACTTGTGTTCCGGATACCTGCTCCTGCATCACCCCTTCTGTTCCCACCAGACTGGACTTTGACATGAAGCCATCTTTGTGCCCATAGAGACCTGTGCTGTTTTATCCTTCTACTCTCCTGATTCCCAGTAGATTTACACTCACTCCTTCCTGGTTCTACATCAGCCATGATAGGCGAAACTCCTTTTTCAATACCAGTACTTAACTTGAATCCGTGTGTGCTGAGCAATAGATTTAGAGAAAAGATGTAGAATTGTTTCAGACTTTCTTAGAGGACTTTTGAATTTTTTTTCCTAGAGGCTCCACCAAATTACATGATCAACATCAAAGCATGTTTTAACCAAAGTGTGCATGCCTCTATTCCAAATGTTCCAAATGCTATCCTGCACCTAGGACCAAGTCTAGCTACTTTCCAACTGAGGTTAATCTCCTTGCTCATCCAAAGTACCTTGAGGGAAATGAAATAAGTTTTGGCTCTGTGTGGGACTGTCTTAAGCCAGTGTTCCAGATAAAAATGTCAGATAAAAAAGAAATGTAATATGTCTTCTAGTTGAGTCACTAATTTTTCACGGAGATCTTAGTGACTTTTATTCCTATGCTTAAGGCAGTAAAGTTGATATGCAAAACAACCTGCCTTCATGGGACATGGGACATTTGCTTCACTTCAAACATGTACTGATAATCCTGAATTGGGAAAAAAAAATCATACTTTTCCCTGAATTTTAAAATTTGTAATAAAAACTAATTTTTGTTCAAATATGTCTCATGCTCATTCCACAATAGTTGAATACACATGGACATTTTCTAACCACTGTGTGTTTTTAAAGAAGATGGTTTTTGTTGTTACTTATTTACCAAAACCCACATTTTATGACTTCAAATCATCTTCATCCTTTAAAGCTGACATGGATTTGGCTCTTTCCAATTGATCTCAATATTTTTCTGACTGTGGTAGCATCAAAGGCCAACATCAATTTCTTTTAAAAAAAAATACCAAAGAAAACATTCTCTGATCCTATAATTTTTTTAATCTCTTCTCTGCTAAACTATTTTTTCAAGGATAATTTAAATGAAAAGTACAGCAAATACTTCTCCTCTATATACTACTATGAGTTTCAATAATGTTAAATATTTCTTATTGTCATTGGCAAGAATGTAGCTAGTAAAAGAGATTTATTATCATTTTTTCATCCATAGGTATAACTGTGTGAATGTACATGTGAGTGTATTCAGTGTGTGGTTTTTTTTTGCGGGGGGGGGGGGGGTTCTTTCATGATTTAGGGATTTTTGGAAGGAAGCAAGGTTGTTGATTTCTCTGGAAATGCACTGCTAGGTGTCTGTCATCACCCTCTTCCTTATGGTAAAATAAGAAACTCAAGTGGATTTTGAAGAATATGAGAAAAAAGGAAGACCCCTGACTCTGTATCACTGTCTCATATTTCAACACCATTTAATTGGTTGCATTAACCTACAGATTTTTTTTATAGTTCCATCATAATTTTTAATTCAGAAATCCTAGGAACTTGTTTGCTAATTTATTTGGTTGACAACTTTGAATGAAGCAGATCTTTATTTTCTTTATCTCAGCTCCTACATTTTACTACAGAGGTATTCCTGAATTTGATTATAAGATGAGGGATATGTGTACCATGTATTCTTTCTAAGTCTAAAATTCTAATTGCTGGATTCTGAAGCATTCCTGGCCCCAAGCTTTTAAATGAGAGACTTGAACTTACACTTGATTGCCTTCTCTTCTGGGAGGAGAAATGTTCACAAAGAAGGTGCTTATTAGACCCACTAATCCACAACCACCCTTAAGTGGGTTTGAGTACCTTGCTCTTTAGGGCAAAGAGTGGGGATTCAAGATAATAAAAGGAGAAGACTGTTAAAGGTTCTTGAGCATCAGGTTGAAGACATCATTGTGTTAGTCAGGTTTTTTGTCACCGTGATTAAATTACCTGAGAGCAACAACTTAGAGGAGGAAAAGTTTATTTTGGTCCAGTTTCAAGGTTCAGTGCATGGTGAGCCAACTCCACTGTTCTGGACCTAAATGATGCAGAGCATCAGAGGGGAAAGTAGGGAGGAGGAAAGCTTCTTAACTAATGGCAGCTGGAACATGGGCAGGGGGTGGGGAGCCCATTCACACACACACACACACACACACACACACACACACACAGCTATGAGGTAAATAGCTTTTGCACACACTTCCTTCACAATGTGCTACCTCATCAGTCTCAAAAGCAATGAAACTGACCAAACATGGACTACAACCTCCAAAATTAGGTCGGATATGCATATCCAACCTAATTTTGTATGTGTGTGTGTATATATATATACACACACACACACTATATATATAGTTCATTGGCTGAGCACCTTCCCAACATGCACAAAGTCCTGGGTTCTATTCTCAAAACCACCAAAACTGCAACCAAAATAAACTTTTGTCTTTATGATCTGATGATCTCAGGTATTTGTTACAGTAACACCCAGCTTACTAATACACGGATTTTTCTCCTGGATACTTCTAACATTTGAACTTCTGGAGTATTCCACTCTCCTATATGAAAATTTCTTTCAATATTCAAAAGGAGAAAGTGGATTCCACTGCTTTAAAACTTTGAAAAATACAACATGTGTTGTATTATTTACATTGGAATTAACTGTATTCCTGAATAAGTTCCAAGGACATTGTTTGATAAACATTAGGAACTCCTTTAGAACTACCATATAAAAAAATCATTTTACAATAATACAGATACTGTAATAATGACAAGAAAGTATGTAAGTAAAAATAGGTTTCTGAAATTTATAATTGTGGAATACTTGAAGACCATAGCATGCTGTTAAAATTCACTCAGATTTCTAAAATAATTCAAATGCATATTTCTTTATTTAACATGAGAGAGAGAGAGAGAGAGAGAGAGAGAGAGATTACTTATTACCATGATTTAAATATGGTTTATTGTGTCCCAAAAGTTTCATGTGTTGGGAAGTATGATCCCCAATGTGGCACGTTGGGAGCTGATGGAAATTTTAGCAGGTGGAGCCTAAAGGAAGGTCCCTAGCTCATTGTGACCACTGATCTTTAATATCTCCTGGAATGAACTCTCATGAGAGTTAGTTGTTATTCAAGCCCAGGTCTGACCTGAATCTCTCTCTTAACTCCTGTTTGACATGTGCTGTCTTCTTCCTGCACACTCTTCTGCCATGATGCCATAGCATCCTCACCAGAGCCAAGCTGATGCTGGAATCATGCTTTTAAATCTTCAGCTAAGCAAATCTTTTCTTTAAACAGCTATACTGCCTCAAATATCCAATTATAGTAATGAGCAACAGACTAATACATACATAAATATTTAAAATGCCATTTGAGTAATTGATCTCTTTTTTATTAGATAAGTATTTGAAATGCAAAGAAACTGAGTAAAATTAGTAAATAAGCCAGTCTTTCAAATAATGTTGTAAATGTAGTCTAAGTTATACTCACAATCTACAAATATTCTAAGACTGCAAAATGTGCCAAACCTTAAATTTATGTTTTCAATAAGTATTTCAAGAAATTCTTATGCCCCATTCTTCAAACATCTTCTAATTGTGAGTTTTAGAGGAAAGCTTCATATCACATATAAACAACTTCCTTAAGAAATGTTTTCAAATCACTGTAATTTAGAATGATGTTATATTCCCAATTGGCTAATAACTTGGAACTCATGTTTCAAATTTTTATTTGGGGAAAAGCATCTTTTAATTACAATCTGACTGTGGACATAGAATTATAATTGATCCTAGTAGTAATGTGTCATTTTTCCCAGACACAATCAATAGGGTTTTGAGTTGATCATATCCTCGGGAATTCAATGTCACTCACTGTTGGGAAGAATCTTGGATTACACTCATTGGGTGCTGGAAGGAAAATGACCAAGAGGAGCTCTAACAGAAAGCAGATTTTGCCATTTATATGACTTGTAACTGTTTATTATTTGAAGCTCAGTAGGAGAGAGTTGAAATTCTACAGCAATGATTCTCCTGTGTCATGAATAATTTCTTCAGGATGACAACAGAAGCCATGAATTTGACTTGCTTGTCCCCATACAAGAAGTTCAAGCCAACAAATGGGAAAGCAGAGGCCTGACTCCTTTAAATGAAAGCCTATGGTGCTGAGCATCCTTCTAAGAGGACCAAACTCAAATAAAAGCCAGAAGGGTTCTTTCCACAAATAAACATTCCTTTACATCAAAACTAATGCAGACATGCTGTTGGTTTCAATTCCAATAGATCCTTATTCAAAAATCAAAGTTTGGTCACTAATCTTTTGCATAATGGAGTTACAATCAGTGATATGTAAAAATTGGCTATTTAAAGCTTTCCATTTGAGTCCTCTTATCTCCAGAATTAGTCAATAGTCTTTTTTTTTTTTTTTGGTCCTTTTTGTTTATCTGTTTAATATGTTTTTTACAATCATGTGTTTGCAGTCCTCCTGGAATATTGATGCCTCTCCAAACCTGAGACTCTTAAAATGCATACTGAAATATAAATTCAATCTCTACTTGATTAAAATTTAGTAAGCTTTTAAAATTCTATTTTGAGCTATTATATCATGTTTTAAAAAAAGAAAATTTCAGAAATATCAATATGCCATAGCCCATGTTTTTCATTCATGAATTATTTATTTTGATAAGAAGACACTGTGTTCCTATAGAGAAAGACTATGAATAATAAATGTTAGTTTGAAAATTGACTGTGGTTGTTTTGTTTCATTTGTATAATCAGAGGGTAAAATCATTTTCCCTTTCTATGAAGCTGTCATAGTAAGATGAAAACATCGATACTTCTACCATACTTGAAAATTATCATACTAATAATATTATAAAGTGGCCGTATAACATTAGCACCAACCATGTTTATCATCATAGATAAGGGCCTACTTCAAATCCAAAAGATACTGTCCAGTGCCACTGAATTAGAATCATCAAATTCTTATCTAGATGAATTGCAGGATTCATTTATAGTAAATCACCCTAAAGTCATCAGGCTTGATGACAGTTGGAACAATTGAGTCCAAGAGATATGAGGACAAGGAATGTTTGATACACAAGCTTGTTTCTATTTTACCTGTGCTGCACGGGCATAAGCTAGTGCTGTCTTGCAGGGTCTGGAAGTTCCATTGTCTGCCATGTTTAGTTGGTATCAGATTTCATGGATGAGAAAGTCAGTGAGGGTCCATGGAGGGTGGGCATGGAGAGACAGGGTGTGGCATATCAGAGGGCAAGGAAACAGAGAGGGATAAAGACAATGCAAATTTAACAGATTGAGTCCTTGGTTTTTTTCTCTTCATGAGTTTTTAAAATCATCTGCTGCATCAGGTAAAAATTTATAGCTTCGACAGAAACCAGAGAGTGAGTGGTAACAGATTACTTCAACCTAAGTTCATTCTTCAATGGAGAGCAATTTAAGGCTATAAAGAAGTCATCATTTTTGCCATTCTTGAATCAATATGCATATTTTAGGGAGAGAGAATTACTTTGAAGACCTTTAAACCTATAAACTTTCATCAACTTAATTCATTAAAAATGTTAGAAAAACATGTCTTTTTTTTTCTTATTCAATCTTGTTCTGAACTGATTTGAATTTTCCCACCCAGGGAGTAATTCAGGAAAGATTCTCATTGCCGACCTTTCATGGCTCAATTTCTCATGCATGACTTTGGTTAAGTTGCTTCAGTCTTGGGTGGTTGCCTTTTCCCCCTTTATTAATTCTACTTTTTCTTTTCATCTCTGTGGGAAAGAAGTTATGTGGTTGGGGAAGGAGAATCACCTTGCTCTTTCTGGATCCCATGGTCTTCTGACTATGATCCTGTCACTTGAAGATGAGAATGCTAATGGCTAGGATGGAGAGTCAAAAGAAATAAATTAACACTCTGGACTGGTGTTCAAAGATGATTTCATATGAGTGTTCCAGTGACTATTCCACACTAGAATAAATCCCAGAGTGATGAATGACTCCATAACTTCCAGCAATTTGTAAAGTTACTTTATCAAAGAGGTGACAGAATATGAACAAGGCTCAAATTATGCTCCCAGGAAAGCTATGACTTGGATATTCTGGATTTTCTAATTATAGTGGTTGTCATGAAAGGAAACCAATTCCCAAGAAAACATTGTGAAGCATCTCCTTTTAGGAAAGGGTGTCCAATGGGAACAGAGACACATCTGCTTAAGTGAAAGACATACCTGATGATTGGGGTATCCCACATCTCACAGGACCCTGGCTTAAAACACTGAAATTGACCTCTTTTGCATTGAGGGAGACAGAGTCTTTTTCCCCATGTGTGTAAAAAGAACCTGAGTGCCTCATATTTATTTCAGTGTCAGGATGTAAAAGAGTATACATCAGACATTTGTTAAATTATGTGTATTGTAACTTACAGCAAAATTCACAGTTTACCCCCTCTGCCATGTGTTCATTGTGTCCTCTGAGGTTGTGGTAAAATCTCAGAATTTTCAATCAGATTTGGCAGGACAGCATACTCCCAAGCCATGACCTTTTTCTGCCCTTGCTCGGTAGCTCCCTCTCCTCCTACTGCCCTTTGTTGTCCATAGCCCTGCAGTGAGCATGCCCTTCCATCCAGAGCTGGAACTGTGATGTGCTCTGGAGCCCCTGAGTGTCTAGGAAATGCATCTCCTGCCCCCATCGCACACCAACCTCCAGAAAGAGCCCCTTCCCAACTCCTTTGGTGCAGGGAGGACTGAGGTTCCTAAGTCCTTTCCCATGAGTCACAACTCATTTCATCACACACACCCTGATGGAGCCATAAAATCCAACGTCCACTCAGAAAATAAATGATGTCGGCATTTACTCTGGGCTCGTTTCCAGTGGTGTATTCTCTCAAATGAGGCTTTTTGCCTCATTTCCCCTAGTACTCTCTCATAGAACTTAAAGAATTTTCTAAAAAAGACAATAAAGCTGAAAGCCATGGAAAGAAAACTTGGCTAGATAAAAAAAAAAAAAAGAAAAGAAGCTTTCAATATTGAAATCCTTTAAAGGGGCATGAAGGAATTACATTAGATGGCAATTACAGCATAGTAAGGAAATGACCCCAAGGCTGGTCATTCCACCACAATTTGGGGGGGGGGGGAGAATTTCATAGGGGAACAGGCTGAGGCCACACTTTTGGAGCCAGATCATAGCCACCAGTGCGTTTGTGCTTAAGGGATGTCACCAGTGTAAAGGCCATGTATGTGGAAGTCCGCGGAAGGCTCTCCTGGGGCCTCTCTTCTCCTCCATGGGCCCTGTCCTTCCAACACTCTTCACTTCTAAAGACACCTGGGAGCCATCATGGCGGCCTAGGAACCTGGGACATGTGCGACTCAATGGCTCTCATGGACCTTACGGGACCTCTCAGTAGGGTTGAGAAATTTACACAAGGGATAAGAGGTTTTTATTCTTAGTTGTTAAAACTTAATAATAATTCAATCAGTAAATTCTCAATCATTGTTTAACTGTCAGTTGGACAAAACCTTCAGAATAACTTGACCTGATTACTCCTTATAGGAGCCATAGCACCTCCTTGTACTGAGGCATTTATTGTGTTGATCATGTGAATCTTTCCTTTCCTCTTTCCTCTTCCTCTTCCTCTTTCTAGTCTCCTCCTCCTCCTCCTCCTCTTCCTCTTCCTCCTCCTCCTCCTCCTCCTCCTCCTCCTCCTCCTCTTCTTCTTCTTCTTCTTCTTCTTCTTCTTTTCTCTCTCTCTCTCTCTCTCTCTCTCTCTCTCTCTCTCTCTCTCTCTATCTCCCACCTTTCATTCATTCTTACCCCCTCTTTTTTTGCTCGTCTGCCTCCCAACTGAAAAGAAATTGTGTCCTGCATGGTTGTGTCACATCATCAGCATCTGATACCTGAAGGTTGTGGGGTTCATTCTAAGGACAAGAGAGGGAGGAAGGAAGGAATGAAGGGTATGGTCCTTCTTCAGTAAAATGGGCCTAATCTCTGATTCACAGGGTTACTGTGTGGACTGATCTTAATATTCTACTCTTGGTTCAGTGGTTGTTGATTTGTTACAGCTATGGGGTTTATTATTTTGTTTATTTTTAATAATGGTATAATGTGTATTACTATTGCTGTTATTAATTACGATCACTTGACAAGGTGGCCGTGGATTGAACTTCTGGGGACCTGAAGTGACCATCTTTATAGAGTCTATGATGATAATGGTTATGGTTTGGCCATGAGGTGTCCCCCAGAAGCTCATGATAAACCATGAAGGTATATATTCATAGGTGAGATAATTTGATGATAAGAGCTATAAATTAATAGGTGGATTGATCCATTTGACAAATTAATAATTTTTAAAAAGTTCTGTACTGGGTGGTAATTGTAGTCAGCAGGGGTGGTTAGAGAAAGTATGTCACTCGGGACATGCCTTGGGGTTTATATTTTGTTCCTGGAACACCTTGTTTTCTTTCTCTCTATCCCCTTCCTTTCTTTCTCTCTCACCCCACCACCACCACCACCATCACTCAATCCTTCCTCACTGCCTCAAGATGAGCCATTTTCTCTAACAAGTCCTTCCGCCATGATGTTCTGCCTCACCTTGGCCCAAAGAAATGGAGCTGGCTGCCCATGGACAGAACCTCTGAAACCATGAGCCCAAATAAACTTTTCGGCCTCAGAGTTGTTCTCCTTAGGTACTTTGGTCACAGTCTTGAAAGGCTGACTAACACAATGAGGCCAGTAAACCATCTACCATTTCTCTGCCTTGTTTGTTCTTTTCCAGCTTACTTATGCACTGACTTCAGCTTTCTCTGCCTTCTACTTCGTTTATTTTTTATTTTTATTTTTTTTTTTGGTATTTTAAGGATTTTTATCCCACTCTAATGGTTTCAGTATTAAATTTCTAAATCTGGTTTTAAAATGAAGCTGGTTTGCAAAACATAAGAAAGAACATGTGTGCAGATGAAGCTGTCGTTAGAATGGTACACAAGAATAATTTTTTTTTCAACATGGAAACTCCACAAACTTGTGGTTTCTGGGGACAAATAACTCTAGTATATTTTGTAATAAGGAAATCTATTTAGTTCAAATGACAAATGGATTTAGATTTCAGATGTCCCTTCTTTAATGAGTAGTAAACCTTGATCCAAATAATGAGAGGAAAACAGGAAATGAAAAAAAATAGTCTCCTATCTATAATTATAACTGTTTTGGATAGCAATTATCACCATGTTTTTGTATTGTTGTCAAAATAAGGTATCAGAACAATTTAGATTTCTTTATGAAGGGAAATAAAGAAACATCATTTTGTTCTTGGTAATTGGCATAGCCACCTTCACATATTACCACATCTACATATTTAAGAGGTAGCAATTTCTCATTTACCATATTTTATTTTTAACAAATTGCTTTTAATACACTCTAGTAGATAACCAATATACAGGCAATTGGATATTCTTATTTCTGTCCAAGGGATTAGGCAGAACTTCAATTTACACGATAGAGCCATCAAATTTTAAGTAGTACTTAATTTGAGCCAGGAGACTGGGTGGAATTACTTAGGGTAACAAGAGAAATGCATAGATACTTTTTGTCAATTGTTCTTAGTTTTTAATCATTGAAAAAAAAGAATATATCGTGAGGTCAAGTAACTGGTGATCAGTTTCATAATCAGAGAGAAAAAATATATGAATATTCTGGGTTAATAAAAGAAGTATCATAATAAAATCTGTGGGATCAAGTAGAAATCATTTAACTATTAAATAAAACAACTCAACCCAAACTGTTAGAAGTGGTCTAGGAGCCTGATGTCCCTTGCTGAAGCCAACCTGGGGCATAGAGTTGCTTTTACCATTTATTGTTTATTAAGTGAACTTGTCTATAGGTAAAAAAGAACTTCTCATTTGTCTTTCCCTTAAATTAGGTGAATTCTAAAATAGGTTCCCATTTTCCCAGCTCACATTCTACTTCAAATGAACAAATACAGCTCCATAACTTTATGACCCTCTTTTTGACCCTCTACTCTAGTTAGACTTTCCACACTTCCTGATTAACAGTTTCAACCTCACAGTATTCTAGAATTGATTCTACCTTGTTCATTAAATGTGCAGCAAAATACCAACAGATATTAATTCCTGAAATAACAATAATAACAAAACCGTCCCAAATATAAGAACTATATAAAATAATTTAGGGCACAAATATATTATAATATGACATAGATATACATTATATATATATTTTACATATATAATATGTTTATTATCTATTTATTATATATAAATATTTTAGGATATATATCCTATTACATACATATATGCATATTACATATACAATTTATCATCACTGGTTTATCCAACATGTCATCAGTATGGCTCCACTTTGTCATTGCTGTTTTATGTTTTAAAGGGGTAAATTGTTACAAATATGAAGAAAAAGGGGCTAAAGCAATTGATAATTGTGTCTATGGCTAAATGTGGATTCATGCCAAGTATGCATACTTTCCATAGCTCCTATTCAGTGCTTGAACATTGAATGAGGAAACTTATTCTCTGAGATGGTTAAACATAAAACAATAGCTTCAGTTTTTTTTTCTTTTTTTATTGGTTGTTCAAAACATTACAAAGCTCTTGACATATCATATTTCATACATTAGATTCAAGTGGGTTATGAACTCTCATTTTTACCCCACATACAGATTGCAGAATCACATCGGTTACACATCCACAATTTTACATAATGCCCTATTAGTAACTGTTGTATTCTGCTACCTTTCCTATCCTCTACTATCCCCCCTCCCCTCCCCTCCCGTCTTCTCTCTCTACCCCATCTACTGTAATTCATTTCTCTCCTTGTTTACTTTCCCATTCCCCTCACAACCTCTTATATATAATTTTGTATAACAATGAGGGTCTCCCTCCATTTCCATGCAATTTCCCTTTTCTCTCCCTTTCCCTCCCATCTCATGTCTCTGTTTAATGTTAATCTTTTCTTCCTGCTCTTCCTCCCTGCTCTGTTCTTAGTTGCTCTCATTATATCAAAGAAGACATTTGGTATTTGTTTTTTAGGGATTGGCTAACTTCACTAAGCATAATCTGCTCTAGTGCCATCCATTTCCCTGCAAATTCCATGATTTGTCATTTTTTAGTGCTGCATAATACGCCATGGTGTATAAATGCCACATTTGTTTTTATCCATTCATCTATTTTATCCATTCATCTATTCATCTGGGTTGGTTCCACAGTCTAGCTATTGTGAATTGTGCTGCTATGAACATGGATGTGGCAGTATCCCTGTAGTTCGCTCTTATAAGGTCTTCAGGGAATAGTCGGAGAAGGGCAATAGCTGGGTCAAATGGTGGTTCCATTCCCAGCTTTCCCAGGAATCTCCATACTGCTTTCCAAATTGGCCGCACCAATTTGCAGTCCCACCAGCAATGTACAATAGTACCCTTTTCCCCACATCCTCGCCAGCACTTGTTGTTGTTTGACTTCAAAATGGCTGCCAATCTTACTGGAGTGAGATGGTATCTTAGGGTGGTTTTGATTTGCATTTCTCTGACTGCTAGAGATGGTGAGCATTTTTTCATGTACTTTTTGATTGATTGTATGTCCTCCTCTGAGAAGTGTCTGTTCAGGTCCTTGGCCCATTTGTTGATTGGCTTATTTGTTATCTTATTGTCTAATTTTTTTAAACAATAGCTTCAGTTTTAATATATAGCCTCCTTTAGGATTTCAAGTTAATTGTCCTGACATCAAATCTCAAATATTCTTTCTTATCCTCTTCACCCTTCTCTTCCTCATTTTCCTGCTGTTTCTTTTCTATCTTTCTCTTATAAAATTAAGTAGCATAAGTATCCTCAAGGTAATAGCTAGACCTCATCATACATCATACCTACAGTATTTCTTTAAACTTCAGATTTGATTCAAAGGCATGTATATATGGCCCGTGACTATCAAAGTGCAGACAAGACGTATCTAAAGAAATAATTTTAGATAGCAAGAAAATATGAAAAACTTTAATGAAAAAGAAAGGAGTAAGACTTCTTCACTTTTCCCCTTTATATACAATACAGTGGGTGGATAGAGAAAAGAATAGAAAAGAAACATTCAGCTCTTTGAAGAGGAAATCAATACTGTGAGAAAGCATAGCTGGGGCTTCCTGGGGTACAGTTTGGAGAGATTTCAAGTAGTCAGGTGTAGGTTTGTTTCAAAGAGAGGACTAGTTAGTTAATCCTACCTTCCCTTCCCAGCCTCCACAGAAGAGGTGGTCCAGCCAGGAACAGCAAGGGAGCACAGAGAAAGTGAGCCGGAGACCTCCAGGGAGAAAGACTGGAAAAGGAAGTGCCCTAGTCCCTCAGTTGCAAATAGCCTGACCACAGATTCTAGCAACAGGGACCAGATGCTGATGACAAGGCAAACAGGGCCAGTGCTGCTTCCCTAGTCATTGGTTCAGGTTGCAGATCAGATAACCAGCCTCGGCGTGGCAGAGATCACCAGAATTCAGAGAGTCAGTTAAGGCTGCCATCCAGTTCTCCCTTTCTCCATGCACATGGAGAGGAAGAGAAGAACACAGAAACCCCTCAGCCCTTGCTCAATGAGCATTGATGGATCAAAAAGGTACTGTATAAACTGAAAGGGAGTACACCTCTGTTAACTTCAACTTTGTAATTCAGGTTCCATGATCACGCATAGAGCTGCTAATGCAGGAGTTCAAATCAATTATAGTAAATTAAGGAAAACAAGATACTTCCCATCTCATGTGCTCATATGCTTATCTAACAAATTTATGACCTACCCCCCCTCATCATAGAATCCTGGCAGGCTGACCCTGCTAAAATCAATTTAACTAATGTAAAGTAACAGAAGATCTTCCCCTCACAAAATTGGTAACAAAGAGTTCCAATGGTCTGCTTATAAGGATTAGAACAGAAATCAGCATTGAGGATTCATGACATCCAATTCAGAGCTTTCCCTGCTAGACCATGTGACTCACATGTGGTCATATCTATCTTCCTTCTAATGAAAAATCAATACAGGAATGAGTTCAGATGGCATTAAACATAAGAAATCTCCAGAATTCTGATTGGCAAATGCCCATTGATTCTTGAATGCAATGATTTCATCAATAAGCCTTCTTCCCAAACTATATGGAGTCATTTCTGAATCAGCTGAGAAAAGTTCAGGTTCATCTCAGATCATTTCACTTTTGGAGGCTAACTCTTCTTCAAATATTAGTCACTAGTGCAATCATTTAAATGAGTTTAATGATGTTCTATAAAGTTACCATTCAGAGTAACAGGACGACTCATGCCTGTCAGTTTAAGGAGATTATCCATTAGAAGGTTTTGAGTACCTGATATCAAACTTAACTTGAGAGAATATAAGAGAAATAATGAGAATTAAATTTTTTATATCTTTATTTTAATTTAGCCAGTTTATAGCTTCTTTCACATAGTAGCAATAGCAATTAATATGGTAGATATTTTAATTCCTTAGTCTAACCCATTTCATAATATGCTAATTATTTTATTATTTTGAATATTTATTCTTCTTTTATACATTTTCCAGTTGAAAAGGTTTTTGTTTTCATTTAGAATAATTAGAAGTCTCATATAAAGGATCACATTTTAAAAAGTATTTGTTGATATTGTCTATGCAACTAGGGAGGATTCTATATTAACTTCATATAAAAAGTATACACAGTGTAACTTATTTGTGGGAAATATCACTTGTGTGTATATAAAAGTAAATATTTTCAGGGAAAGCCAAATTAATTTGTGGTAATCAGAGATTTATATACACATATAGGTTCTCAATACCCAAAGTGATTAAATTACATAAATACATATGTTTCTAAAGAATGCACTGATATTATTCTCTAGGTAAAATATTAATTTACATAGAATGAACTTATTCAAAATTAAGAAAAAAATGAATATTTTGGAATGGTAAATGCTACAGAAAATATTCATTTTACCTGAAACATAGGTATAATAAAGTTGTTGCAGTTTTTAAGGAAAATTTCCAATACATATGAAAAGTTATGTGACACAGCCACATCAATATTTATAGCAGCTCAATTCACAATAGCTAAACTACCAAATCAATTAGGTGCCCTTCAACAGATGAATAGATAAAGAAACTGCTGTATATATACACAATGGAATATTACTCAGCCTTAAAGAAGAATGAAATTATAGCATTTGCCAGTAAATGGAATGAGCTGGAGAATATTATGCTAACAAGTGAAATAAGCCAAACCCAAAGAATAAAAGGTGGAATGTTTTCTCTGATACACAAATGCTAATTCACAGTAATCATGGGAAGGGCTAGAGAAGAAAAGAGATTAGACAGAGGGAAGTAAAGGGAGGGAAGGGGGTGAGGGGGAGGAAGCATAGTAGAAATAATGGGACATTATTACCCTATTACATATAGGACTACACAACCAATGTAACTCTATGTCATGTACAACCAGAAGAATGAGAAGTTATACTCCATTTATGTATGATGTGTCAAAATGTATTCTCCTGTCATGTACTGAGAACAAATTTTAAAAATTATTTTTAAAACTTATGTATAAATCTATTGAGTAGCTAATGATTTTTGTATCACATCTGCTGTCAAAGATGAAATGTGATTTAACTGAAATACAATAAGCCTCTTAAGCCATGGAATCCATTTTTAGATGAAATCCACAAGGCATTGTATTTCTGTCTGTCCTAAAGTTGTGCTACTTTGTTTGGAAATGCATTTTCTAGAATATGGCATTTTAAGAATTAACCATTACTGACTACTTAAAAGAGGCAGAATTAGTGTCATAAGAATAACAACAACAATGTCATGTGGCATCTACCTGTGTGTCCCCATTTCAAAATGTCCAGTTATGGCTCTGATGTGTCTCTACCCTAATCTAAAATGGATGCTGTCATTCTAAAGTAATGGCCCTTATACTCTGAAAAATGCCAAAAGTTCTAACAGCCATAAAGAGGTGGTTGTCAGTTCCATCCTAAAGAAGTCCAGGTTAAAAAAAAAAAAAAAGTATTGAGACAATGGGAAATTTTTGGAAGAGAAATCTTTTGGCCCAAACTCAGTTTTCTACTCAAAGGATTCTACAGTGGCAAATGGTCCCATCTCCAAAAGCTATTATGGCCACATTTAACTTCTGGCCAGTTTCCCAGCTTTTCTGCCTGCCTTTGACTTCTCTACTGTTCCACAATGATGGAAATTCATGCATGAAAGGATATTTAGACTAAGTTTGCAAAAACATGGGCATCTTCCATTCACCCATTGAGGGACAGGGTTCATTTCTGAATGCATGCTTACTATTTCCACCCAATAAAAGGAGTAGGAGACATAAAAGCTCTATTAGATCATCTTGTCAACTCTTTCTCCTAGAACCCTCAATAGTCCAGGATGCTGTCAAATGAAACCACCTACTTTAGGGCATCTCCAAGGACAAGGACAGGGAACACCTCTGGAATTTATGTAGACCTCCAGTGAGCCAGGCAACTACAAGATGGTAGGATTCCTGATTAGAAATGATGAAAGAAAGTAACACTGTTTATCATCACACATCACCTCCCGAGGTTTTTTTTTTTTTCTCTGAGAATTAAAAGACACATTGACACTAATTCCAAGAAAAACTATTTGTGTGCATAGATTTTAAATATTCATTTGCAATGGTGCCTTTCATTGCGATTGACAAACTGGAAGACTCACCCAGTTGAAGTCTTCCACTGTGTGTCTGTGTGTGTGTGTGTGTGTGTGTGTGTGTGTGTGTGCATCGTGCACATGATTGTGTGTGTGTTTGGACCAGAGGAAAGTCCCAGCATCACCTACATCTGACAAGCCCTCTGTACTGTGCTAATGAACCCTAACAGTCTTAACATACATCTCCCATGGCTGGACTCCAGGAAGCTTGTTCCATCATGGAAAAAGTGTTCAAGGTTCAAGTTGATGTCAGTCCTGGGTCTTCGGATAGCTTGAAGTGAAATAGTCTGTTGATCTTTTTGCCATACCTATAATCAGAATGCTGACAATGTTTACCCAAGTCCTTTGTGCTTCTCTTATGAATTAGATGATCTTTCTTTCTTAAATAAAAAGAAGCAGATGATGCAACCTGTTGAATAAAAGCAGGCTGGTGCATAAAAATGAGGAGAATCTGGTGGAGGAGCCACACACATATTCCCTTTATTTCTAAGTTGGCAGGCATTGTAAGATTTGGAATCTATACCAAAGAAGAATTCCTTCCACCTCTTTCCATGGAGCCGGTTCACTGATGTTGAAGCTATGTTAAAAGTCTCAGAGTGCTGGCTCTGAAAATTGCTAGAATTATCAAAAAAAAGTCCTTGCAGATTCCCTACCGAATCCAAAATATATGAGCATTGATCCAAGTGGACTGGTTTTCCCAGCCCTAGTTAATCATCAGGTAATTGAAAGTGTTCTCATCTCTTAACACAGAATGCTATGATTTCCAGGGAGAAGTTTGAAGCCTTGGCACTACAGCCTCTCCAAAGCACAATAAAGCTGTATCCTCAGTCCTGGCTGCATGTTAGCATCGCCCGGTGGGTTCTCATCAAAAACTTATGCCCAGGGACCCATTCTCAGACTTTCTGACTTACTTGGCCTGCGATGGAGTCAGACATTGGTATTTTTTATAGCTCCCAGGGAGATTCTAATGTGCAGCCAAAGTTGAAGCTGCTGAACAAAAGCCTCAAATTAACAAGCTGAATCTGAAATGAATTATAGGTATATTGGTATATTATAGTAGCATGTAACCCTTTATTAGGAGTCTTTCAGGAACTTCTAGAACAAAATTCTTCTGGCCCAGTAGGACTGCAATCTTGTTACTCAAAATCTTCTGCACATCTCAAGATCAGGAGCACCTTAGCATAAATACATAGGTAAGTGCAGCCCCATATACTGGTTAAGAGTATGGCTTTTGTATTCTTGGCTTCAAATCCTTACTCCTGTATTACTTAGTGGTATGACCTTGGTTGAGTTACTTAGTTTCTTTGTTCCTCCACTTTCTTTCTGTAAAGTGGAAACAACTGTTCCATTGAAAGGATCAAATACCTGAATATGCATGAAACACTTTCGTTGGTGCCAGGCCCCTGGGAAGTCTATGAAACTAAAATGATGCATGTTACTTAATGACATGGAAGCAATCTGAGAAACAAGTCATGAGGTGATTTTATCATTGTGTAAACATGATAAAATGCATTTCCACAAACCTAGGTGTACAGCCTATTTGCACAGATGACTGTGTAGCATAGTCAGTCACCACCGTATATCCAGTCTGTCAACTGAAATGTCAATATGCACCATATGACTATAGGAACTATTACCACACCAAAACTGTCCTAAAACAAAAAAAATAAGAATTAACAAAAAGCTAAATCCAAAGTGGATAATGAGCAAACAAAATTCTAAACAAAAAAAGGGCCTGGTTTCCCTGTAGACCTACCATCTCATCGTCTTTACAATTCTTAGTATCCCTCATAGAACGCAGCGGCACAAATCACTTTTCTTTCATGGAAAAGGCAGCATGTTTCTTGCCAGTATTGGCAAATTGGTTTTTTTCTTATAATTATGTGTTTACTAATAGCATCACTGTGATACCATGACCACTATAGTTTGCAAAGCAGCATTGTAATCCCAGATGTTTGTGTACTTCAATGGCAGTTATGGTGATATGTGGAGAGTAAACATTACACAAACCTGAAATTTAAATTTCCATTTGTACAATAACAGGACTGACTGACATGATGTGGATCTAGTGTGCTAGTTTAAAAAGCAAAAACCAACACACAAAAAAAGAACTTTTGTGAAAGTATGAGCTTCACTTCTCTATTCACTTTGTTGTTTGCCAAAATTTTTGTCCAACTAGGAAACTACCTTGGTGCTTCACATTAATCCAGCTTAGACTTTGTACACCATCACTGACTCTCAAATAGTGTTTCATTTTCAGTCCTGTAGAAATGTTTTCTCCAGGGATTCAGAATAAAGATTTCATGCCCTGTGAAGCAACAGGAGAAAGCTCCCTGCAGTTTGAAGAAAGCTGGTTACTCTACTTATGAGTCACTAAACAGGAAGCACTTTGACTAAATTAAGTACTGCCCTGAGTTTGCTTTGACTTAATTCATTTTCTTCCCAGGGAACAGGGCCTTGTTATCTTGGTAACTCCCCTTGCTTCTTTAAATCAAGGTACTGTAAACCTTTGCTATAAAGTCCCACATGTGTGTAATTTTACAAGTACTTAACTCTGTCGCTGTAGCAAGGAAGCTGCCATAGACAGTACAAAAATGAGTGTGCATGGGGTAGCAGGATGAATAACGGTCCCCTAAAATATCCAGGTCCTAAAACCTGGAACCCCTGAACATTATATCTTATATGGCAAAAGGGACATTGCCAATGTGATAAAGTCACAGAACTTAAAATGGACGATCTGCATCATCTAGGTGAGCCCAAAAGTCACCCCAAGTGTCCTCAACAGACAGCAGCAGGGGAATATTCAATCTCAGAGACAGAAGGCAATGTGGCAACTTGGGTAAGATGGTATCTGCTCCTGTCAAAGGTGGAGGAAGGGACCACGTGCCACGGAGCGAGCTCGTGCTCTAGAAGTAGAAGACATAGGGAATGGGTTCGCCCCTAGATACTCCAGAAAGAGAGTGGTTCTGTCACCACCTTGATTTTGTCCCAGTGAAACTGATTTTGGACCTCTGAAACCCCCAAGAGCTGGAATGAAAGAATGGGGTGCTGTTTTAAGCCTTCAAAGTTTATAGTACTTTGTTACAGTAGATACAGGAAACCAATTCAACCAGTCACAAGGAATTTATTTTAAAAATAGGAGGGAAGCCAGGTTTGCCCTTGCAGGCAGTATAGCTGCCCATTATCATCTATGATAGGTTGGCTCTAGCATCCTGACCCATCATCAGGATCATACCAAAATCATCAGATGCTCACATCCCTATATAAAATGGCACTGTATTTGCATGTAAACTACACACATCCTCCAGTATATTTTAAGTCATCTCTAGATCCATTATAGTATCAGATACAATATAAATGCTGTGTACACTGTGTAAATCATTGTTGCATAGTATCATTTGAGGAACACTGAAAACATTTAAAAATATGTACATGTTCGGTGCAGATGCAACTATTACAAGACTAGCTACACAGAACACAAGTGAAGAGAAAAAAAGCTCAAACAAGTAAAACGGGGGCAAGTAGGGATCTGGGGTAGTGAGAAGGAGCTGCAGTAGGCTGTGTCTCCACACACATCACTCATAAGGATGCATCTCATGCTCAGCGCGTGGCAAATCCAAGTTGTGCAGTTTGAAGCATTCTGGAATTCCTTTTCCCTAATGTTTTTGTTTTACCATTGGTGGTGTGAATACAGAACACACAGATGTGGAGGACCAAGGGCACTTTGGTAACTCCTGTTATACAGATCAGCATTTCACCATTTATCCTGTCACATTGTCTGAGTTCTCTGTTCACATACCTGCTTCCCCAAACTGAACCTTCTCTAGTGGGCCATGAGATTTAGAGTTGGCCAAATTAGGTTTTGTTTCTGGTTCTGTCCTTATTCACTGTGTGAAGTAGTCATGAACCTCTCTGGGTTTCTGTTCTCATGTTCACAGTGAAACTGTCTGGAGTAAGTCAGATAATGCTTGGAAACCCTCATATCATAATGCTTGACACATTCTCAAGAAAGGCCTCCCAACCACATGCATGATCTGGAATCCTCTTAATCCTTTCTGCACATACATTCTTCCTTAGCACTTATCTAACACATTCTATCATTTACTAACTTATAATATTCAATGATCACTGCCTGAATAGAAGCTCATAGGGTCCAAGTACAGAGACACATAAATTTGTAGAATAAATTAATGTGCACCAAATAAATAAACATATATTAAACAATTATATTAGTTTTTCATTAGTATAACAAAATACCTAAGGTTTCGTAACTTTCAAAAGAAGTTAACTGGAAGTAAAAATTTTGTAGGTACTTAACTCTTAAGCATTTTTAATAATTTTTTATGTTAATTTTGTTAGACTGCAATGTGAAATCTTTCCTTTTCTCCGCATTTTTTTTTATTGGTGCAAAACAGTTGTACATATTGGTGGGACTTGTTGTTACATAAGTGTAGATACACATGTGAAATCTCCTTTCTTAACAAAATTTCAATTGTGAAATATAGTGTTAACAAAAGGCATAGGTCTGTACAATAGATGTCTAGAATTTATTTCTCTCAAATAACTGAGATTCTATCCTCTTTGATAAGCAAACAATCTTTTTTTCCTAGACACAGCCCCCCACGTTAACTTCCAATTTACCCTCTCATTCTGAGTTGACTATTTTAGATATCTCATCAAGTGGAAATCATGCAGAATTAGTACTTCTGTGGCTGGTTTATTTCATTTAGTAGAATGACCTCAAGATCATCCAAGTCGTCACATATAGTAGGATTTCCTTCTCTTTTATAGGTGAATGCTATTACATTCTACGTATATACAACTTTTATTCACTCATTCCCTGATGGACATTTAGGTTGTTTTCATTTCCTGTTATTGTGAACAGTATGGCAGTGAATAGGGAAGCCATGCAATAAACACTGGAGAGGTTTATTTCAATTCTTTTGGATTAATATCCCAAAGTGGGTGTTCTGGGTCACATGGTAATTATATTTTTAATATTTGGGGACATTGCACACTTTTTCGATAGGTATTGCAGCACTTTACATTTCCACCAACAGTGGAAGAGAGAGTCAACTTCTCACCCTCACCAACACTGGTTCTTTGATTTTTTTTTTTTAATAACAGCCATCCTAAAATATATGAGGTAACACCTCATGGTGTTGACGTGCATTTCTCTGATGATTACTGAGGATGAGTATCATTGCATATACCTGCTGGCCATTTCAATGTCTTCTTAGGAGAAATGTCTATTCAAGTTTTTTGTTCAGTTTTAAATTGTATTATTAGTTTTGGGATATTGGGTTGTAGAATATCCTTATATATTTTGGAAATTAATCCTTGATCTGAAAAATGGTTTGCAAAGATTTTCTTTCATTTCCTAAGTTGTGTTTTGACTCAGTTGATTGTTTCATTTTCTTTGCAGGAATATTTTAGTGTGATATAGTTTCACTTGTTTATTTTTGCTTTCTTGTCCACTTTAGGTGTTATACTAAGAAATCATCACTAACAATGTCATAAAGATTTAATGTCTCAGGTTTTACATTGAAGCCTTTAATCTACTTTGAGTCCTTTTTGGCTGTAGTAAAAAATAAGGGTCAAACATCATTTTGCTTGCCTGTGGATATTCAGTTTACTCAAAGCCATTTTGTGAAAAAAAAAATAGATATATAGTTCCCTAATTTTACTTATTTTAAGACTGTTTTTGTCTTTATGTCAGTACCATACTGGTTTTTAAGTTTTGTTAAGTGGCATATAGAATTATATGTACTTATTGTGTAGTTTGAAAGTATCCCTTATGGAATGACTCATTACAGCTAAATAACATATGCATTACCTCATTTGATTATCATTTTTGTGGTGATATTTAATATTCATTCTCTTGGCCATTAGATTTGGATTATATTTGAAATCATGATGTCTCAAATTTTATTCTTACTCAAGAATGCTTTAACCATTCAAAATATTTGGTAGATTCATAGGAACTTTAGAACTATTTTTTTTAAATTATATAAAAAATGTCACTGGAGTTTTTATAGGAATTCTATGTAATCTGTAGATCATTTGGGGTTCATGGGCATCTTAACCGTATTAAGTCATCCAATCCATGGACATGAAATGCTTTCCCATTTGTTTTTATCTTATATAATTTCTTTAATTCTTATAGGTGTAGTGTTCTGACTGTGTAAATATAAGTCAGCATTCCTTTGGTGAGCAAACTCCAGGGGCAGGGGGCAGGTGGGCAGGGGTGTTAACAGGTGCCCTGTTTCCCACGCTTGGAAAATTCTGCAGTTTCCCTTAGGAACTAGTAAGATAACTAATACATGTGCAATGCCTAGCTGCTGTGGCAATGCCTTGCATGAAGAGGCTCTGTGCTAGAGTCTTATAAGCCTTGACCTTGATCTCAGGCACATAGCTCCTGGGAATAAAGGAACCCACTTGCCAGATAACTACTATGCTTCACCAAGCTCCTTTGCTCCTGGACCTGCCAGCCTAAAGGTAACTTCAGACAATGGACTTTCTTGAGAGCTACACAAAGCTCCTGACATTGCATATTGTAACTGTAAAATGTAACTGCAGAATAAGCAACCTTAGTAATACAATCAACAAACATGTAGTTATGGCACTAATAACCTAATGTGACCTACTGGCATAAATAAATGTAGCCACTTAGATGACCAGCTATTTTCTGCCTCTGCATCTTGTCTCCTTTTATTTCTTTACATGTAGGTTTCTGTATACAAATCTTTTGCCCCTTGGTTCAGTTTATTGGAAAGCATTTTCTGTATATTGATATTTTCATAAATGGAATTGTATTTCTAATTTCCTTTTTCAGATAGTTTGTTGCTATTTTATAGAAACCCAGCTGATTTTCCTATGTTGATGTTTTTATCTGAAACTTTACTAAATGTTTTCATTCTAACAGTTTTTTAATAATCTTTAAGATTTTCTATATATAAGATTGTTACCAGCAAACAGGAACAATCTTAATCCTTTTTTCCTGATTTGGATGCTTTTTATCTCTCTTTTTTGCCTAATTGCTCCAGCCAGAAATTCCAGTACTGTGTAAAACAGAGTGGCAAAAATGGTTATCCTTGCTCTCTTTTTATCATTAAAATAATGGTAAATGTGTTTTATTCTTAGTTCCTATATTTTTTCCAGAGTTCTTTCTGCTTCTCATAGCTAGTTTAATTCCATTGTAATCACAAAAGTTACTTGGTATGACTTCAATACTCTTAAATTTGTTTTGTGACCTAATATGTAAATTATCCTAAAGGGAAAAAAATGTGCATTCTGCTGCTTTGGGTAGAATGTTCTACATATGTTGGTTAGATACTTTTGTTCTATACTATAATTTCAAGTCCTCTATTCTCAATTTATATTCTGTTTCAATGTTCTGTCCATTTTTCAAGTGCTATATTGAATTCTCTTATTACATAGCTATCAGTACTGTTATAAATATTGAAAATATATTTGCTTTACAAATTAGGTACTTTAATATTAGACACGTGTATTTATAATTGTTACATCTTCCTTATGTAGTGATTCTTCTATCATTGCATCTGTCTATTTTGTCTAATGTAAACATAGCAATGCTTGCTCTCTTTTTGAGGGAAAGGGTAGTCACCAAGGATTGAACTCAGGGGCACTCCACTGAGCCACATCCCCAATCCTATGTTGTATTTTATCGAGAAACAGTGTCTTACTGAGTTGCTTAGCACTTCACCATTGCTGAATCTGGCTTTGAACTTGTGATCCTCCTGCCTCAGCCTCCCAAGCCGGTAGGATTATAGGCATGCACCAGGGCACCCAGTCCTTGCTCTCTTTTGATTGGCTTGCACAGAATATATCTTTTTTCTAATGTTAATTTTTATATGTAACATATACTTCAATCTTGTTTTCATTTTTAGAACCCATGCCATCACAATAAGTTTTTTTATTGGAATTTAATTCACTTAATTTAAAGCAAATAATTATAGAGAAATATTTACTATTTTTATTTTGTTAATTGCTTTCCCTTTATCTTTTGTCCTTTTCCTTTCTTGTTGTTTTCCTTTCATTGATTGTTTTTTTTATTCATATGCTTTGACTTGTTTCTGTACTTGATGTATTGTCTATGGATATTTTATTTGTACTTATCAGGTGATTTACCTAAAATATAATAATAAGAGTTTATTTTAGGCTGATGACAACTTCACACACATGCAAACTTTTCATGTTTTTGTTTTCTCACACATGTACACTCTTATTATTATTATTATTATTATTATTATTATTTTATTTGCAGTGCTGGGGATTGAACCTAGGCCTCCCACATGCCAGGAAAGCATTCTACCACTGAGCCATATACCCAGACAACACATATGCTTATTTATCTCACAATTTACATCATATTTATATTGTGCCCCATCATATTTTTAACTATGGTTATTTTTAACATTTTTGTATTTTAACTCTTATCCCAGAATAAAAGGTTTCATAGGACTTCTTTTGTTTGAGACAATATCCTTTTCTTTTGGTACTTTCAAAATTCTCTAAAACAATTTGATTATTTGTCTCAGCATGGATTTCTTTGAATTTTTTTTTGTCTTGATGTCATTTGTGACTACTAGATTTTTGTGTCCAATTTCTTTCACAGATTTGGAAATATTTAAATTATTATTCTATGAATGTAACATTTAATAGCTTATATTCTTAATCTAAGATTCCCATATGAACATATTGATATACTTGATGGCCTCTTATATACATCTTAATCTTTCTTCATTCTTTTTCCTGTTTCTTTTTGCTCATCTGGTTGAATAATTATATTTGGCCTCTCTTTGAATTTGCTGGTCCTTCTTTTTTCAATTGATCTAGTCTGCTGTTGAACCCCTATAGTAATTTTTTCATAAATCTCCTTGATATCCTAATTTTATTTATTTAGGATACCATACCCAGGAATGCAGTAGCTAGATCTTATGGTAGTTCTATTTCTGTTTATTTTAAATGTTTGCTGGTGTATAATAATTATACACAAAATGGATTTATTGTGACATATTCATACATGCACAAAGCAACAAAACATAATTTTGTCAACTTCATTCCCCAGTACATTCCCTTGCTCTCTTCCCCTCCCTCTTCCTGGTCCCCTTTCTATTTTCTTATTTTCTCTTTAGCTCCCACATAGGAGAGAAAGGCCTACGAGACTTGCTTTTCTATGTCTTGCTTACTTTTCTTAGCATGATGCTCTCCAGTTCCATCCTCTTTCCTATAAATGTCATAATTTCATTCTTATTTATGCCTGAATAAATCCCCATTCTGCATAGACAGCACAATTTCTTTAATCATTCATCTGTTGACAGATGCTTAGGTTAGTTCTATAACTTGACTATTTTAAATTGCATAATTATAAACACGGGATGTATATTAAAATAGTATTCTAACATTAATTCTTTTGAGTAAATCCAAGAAGGGAGTATAGATGGGTCATATGGTGGCTCCATTTCCAGTCTTCTGAGGAAGCTGCATACCAATTGTCATAGTGGTTGTACTGATTTACCATCTCAGCAACAGTGTAAACAAATTCCTTTTTTCCTTACTCTTCATCAGGGTTCATCATTATTTGTTTTCCTAATGGTTTTAACTATAGTGTAATAATATTTCAGTGTGACTTTGATTTGCATTCCTGATTGCTAAAAATAGTGAACATTTTGAATACATTTTTTGACATGTATACATCTTCTTTTGAGAAATATCTGTTCAGTTCATTTGTCCTTTATTGATTGTTTTATTTTGCTTGGTTTAGAGGTGTGTGTGTGTGTGTGTGTGTGTGTGTGTGTGTTTAGCTTTTTAAGTTCTTTATATATTCTGGATATAAATTCTATTTCAAAATTAGCAGCTGAAAAATAGTTTCTCCTTTACTGTATTCTCTCTTTTCATACTCTTGTTCCCTTCACTGTGCAAAACTTTTCTAATTTGATGCCACCTTATTTGTTATTTCTTGGTATTATTTCCTGAGCCATAGGTGTTCTATTGTGGAAATCATTTCCTGCACCTGTATATTGAATGTTTCCCATTTCCTTCTTCTAACAGTTTCAAAGTATCTGGTCAAATTCTTACTTCTTTAATCTATTTTAGTTGACTTTTGTGCATAACAAAAAAAGAGGAATCTAGACTCATTTTTCTGCATATGGATATCCAGTTTCCCCAGAACCATTTGTTAAAAAGGCTATCTATTCGCCAAAGTGTATTTCTGACACTTTGTCAAGATCAGCTGGCTGCATCTGTGTATGTTTGTCTCTGTGTCTTCTCTCCCATTCCACTTATCAACATGTCTGTATTTATATCAATATCATGCTGTTCTAGTTACTACTTTATGTTTTTCATACTGTTTCACATAATAGCTGTACTAGCATTTCCACCAAGGATTATGAAAGTTTTCCTTTCCATATCCTCACCAACATTTATTACTTTTTGTCTTTTTGATGGCACCTTCCTGAGGTAGGATGACATTTCACTCAGGTTTCGAGTTGGAATTTTCAGTGGTTATATTTTTTTAGCCCCATGAATTCTGTTGAATACTTTTTCCATATTTTCCATGTATGTATTGAAGTTATCCTTCATTCATAAGTTGTTCTGACTACTTTTTGAATTCTCTGTCAAGTAAATCATAATAACTACATTTCATCAAGGTGAGTTTCTAGAGATTTTTCTTTTCTCTTTGTATGGAACATGTTTTCCTAGTTCTCCAATTTCCATGATTTTCTGTATAGTTTTCTTCACTCTCAATACAGCACCACCTTTCTCAGTATTCACAGACAGCCTTTTCTAGGAGATGATCCTCCCCATTCAGCCAGTCTAGATATCCTGTAATCTGCTCAACCTAGCCCTTTTGCTGCTGCAACCTAGCCTTTATGTTCTCATTGCTAACATCTAGAATATGCCAAGTCCTACCATCTCTCCAAGAAAAGACTAAACCCAGTTCTCCAGGCAGCCTCCATGAAAGCTGGATTGTTGGATGCTCTGTCATTCTCCTTCCACCTCTAGAGAAAACCTGAGAGTTGCTCACTGTGTTCTAAGCCAGAAGAAGTAGCTGTGGTGATAGGGGAGTGCTTGATCTACAATGATGCTGATCTCATTGACTTAAGATGGCTAATGTCATGCTAAGCACTCTTAGGGAACTGGGAAAGACCAGACAGAAGCCAGTATTCTGAAAAGACCTCCCCGGACCCCACCCCAAATCTGGGACCTTTGATAGTAGTCCATTACTTTGCCTCCTCAGGGAGAAGCAGAGAGTAGGTTCCCTCCCGACTATATGGGGCTGTCTCAGATGTTCCGGTTATGACAAGAGAATATGTCAAATTTCTCTATCAACTTCAAAGTGGATGATGTTATACACAACCAGGGTGCATAATTTTTTCAATTAGTTTCTGGATTTCTCAAAGAACTATTTTAAACTGGTATGTTCATGGGGTTGAATTTATTCCACTATCTACTTGATGTCCCCAACCTATGCATCTACCACCTATCCCATGTCTCCTCTGCCTAGATTCTCAACAACCACCCTCCATATTAAAAATTTCTGATTTTACTTTCAATCAGAGAGTAAAAATTAAAATACCTTTATGTAAGAAAGGACTGTATTATTTCAAATATTGATGATGATATTATCATATTTGAAATCATATGGGAAAAGTAGTGTTGTCACTTATAATACTCTTTTATCCAGACATTTTCAATTTTATGAATTCATACTAATTTGAATGTGAAATAAGTTTTTATAGAACATTATCTATTTAGAGTTTATACAAGTGGATAAATGGAAACAATCTAAAATCTCAAAACGAATAAATTGACTTTAAATCAATTACAAAATAGTTACTTGTACAAATAGTCATTGAAATATATGTAGTCATTAAAATAGTAGTACAGAAATGAGTTTATTTACAGGAGAAAACACTAAGTGGAACTGTAGAAACTTCAAAAATTCTCATAGAATATCATCATTTAAACAATTATATACAAAAATATATATGGACACAAATACACATATGGAATTACAAAACAGTAAAAAACGGTTTCTGTGTTCAAAATTAAAATTTAAGTTTAAAATTAAAGCGTGTGTGTGTGTGTGTGTGTGTGTGTGTGAGAGAGAGAGAGACAGAGAGAGAGAGAGAGAGAGAGATTTGGAGTGTTGAATTGTTCTACAATGAGCATTTATTAGTTTTGTCGTCAGAAATAAATTCTTTTAGTGTAGTGCAATTAAGTTTTATGTTTTCAGGCATTTCCTCAGCCTCTGTCCTCAGGCTAAACTAAAAATGTGAAGGATGTTTGTATTGGCAGATTGCAATCTCAATTGTGCATACAAAGGTAGGAAAAGGTGGAAATAATGTTGATCCAAATGCCTTTGTGGGAAAGTGATAAATTATGGCATGAAACATCCCTTCATAGTTAATTAGATAATTATTAGCCTAAAGAAGCAAAAGGTCAAAGTTGCATAGTTTTAGAGATAAAGCCTAAAAGACTCATTAAAAGGAAATGAGCACAGGAAGTTCCTAAGTTAAACCATAAGTCCCTGGTTGTTATAACTAAAAAGGTCATCTTCTGATCATTTTAACTCATGTTCCTCCATCCAAAATGGTGGGGATGAAAAGACTGTTATGAACTCTCACGGACAAGTAGAAAAGGTAATGTTGGAGCAAAGAGAATTAAAATTGACTAACTTTTCCTAAGTTTTGTTAAATGAAATGTTGAAATTTCAGAATCAAGGAGATAAAAGCAAAATGCATAGGAATTTAAGACTGATCATATAAGAGGGTGCTATCAAAGTTTACTGAATGTTCTGATTGATGTGTGGGGCAGCAGCAAAAATTAACAATGATAACTATTTTTAAGAAAGAGATAAAGCCACACTAGCCTGACTGCTGAAGCAACAAGAGTCCAAGGGAACAGGAGAACAGGAGGTTGAGGGACAGACCTTTTGGGACTTCTGCAAACTTTTGAGGATTCATGGAACAAAGATTGGGCAGGGAGCGGCAGGATTGGAAAGCTTGCTGAGAAAGAAACAAGAGAAGAGCATTTTGGGGATGAAGAAGATTTAAAAGAGAAGCAAATGAGGAAAAACATAAGCATAAAATAAAGAAAAATAATTTTAAAAAATGATGAGGACCCACATAAGAGATATAGCATGAGTTTGGAAAGAAGCTAGGCAAGATAGTTTCAGGACAGTCTCTGACAAACATCTGAAACCCACAATAAAGAAGCAAAGAAAGATTTTTTTTTAATTGTTATTTGGGGATTTATTCAAGACTTTACTGAATGAAGATCAGTAAAATGTCAAAGAGTTTGATTGATGCTCTAGGAAAAAAAAAAGCATAGTATTAAAAAACAAATAAATAAACCTGTGTTTGAATACTGACCTGAGTGACCCTGTGTCCCTAATCTCTTTGAGCATCATGTATTTTTCTAAGTGAAATAAGGAGGACTTTATTCAGCTCACACATTTATTATGAAATGTTAGTTAATATGAACATATAAAATCCAAAATATGCTGCAGGAAACACAGTGGTTAGTCAATAAAAATTACCCCTTCAAGGATATGGGTGCTGCTATTATACTCAAACTATAAGAAAGGACATTGTTTATAATGGCCAGTTCTTGCTCATTTGCCCATTTAACAGGCATTTAATGAGCATTTACTATGTGGCTAGACATGGTTTACAGTGATCCTGCATATACTTTTTGGCATGGGAAGACAGATATTAAGTTAAAAATTAGATCAAATAGTGTAAATAGGTACACATCAGATATATAAAATGGAGTTGGTTAATAGAAAGTGTCTGAGTACCTAATTCGGAATTTGTCAGGAAGACTTCTCCAAAGAGAAGGGAAGAAAAAATCAAGTAGCATCATGAAGAACAAGAATAAGGGTATTTCAAGAAAGGTCCACCATCATGTTCAGGTCTGTGGAAAGGATATGGGACTGGTATGTCCTAGGAAATTGGAACATTCAACCCAGCTAAGGGATTCCAGTGGATGCAGGGAAGAAGGGCATGAGGCCAGATCAGAGGGCTTAATGAGCCAGGTGAAGAAGCACGGAGGTCAGTCACCTGCTCGGGTCAGCTTGAGTGCTGCAGGTAGGCCAGCTGAATGACCTGATCTGCATTTTGAAAAAAATCACTCTGGCTACTGGGCGAAGATTAGACTTTTAGGAGGTAAAGCAAAAGAAAGAGACAAATTAGGAGGTTTTTATAGTTGTGTTTAGAGGAGAAACAGAGTGACCTGGGAAAAGATGGCAGAAGCCAAGATTCACAGGAGTGGCTGAAGTGAGCCTGTGTCTTTGGGGTGTGCATCACAGAACCTGCCACCAGACTAGACGTGAAGGAAAAAGAAGTATCATGCACAGCACTCAGATCTTCTCTGAGTACAAATGAGTGTGTAGCTGCCAAGTAACAAGACTGGAAAGCATGAAATTAGGGAGTGAGGAGGAGATGGTAGAGAGATGTTAAGTAGAAGACTGGATGAATCACCTTGAAGTTTGGGAGAGATTTAGAAATAGTCAGCAATTTGGATGGAATTTCAAATGACAGGAGAGCTTGGTAAAAAACAGAGAGGGAGATCCCAGCATTCCCTTTGGGACCTGTTAACTTTGGGGAGTCATGCACATACAAGACAGAAGAATCTGTAAAGAAGCTAAGGAAGGATAAAAAAAAAAGAAGTAGAGGGAGATTTACAAAGAGAGGAGAATGTTTCAAGAAAGAAAAAAAACTGTAGTCGCTTATACCCAGCACTAAAGATCAGTTAACTCAAGTAATTTCAAAGTCAAGTTCATTGAATTTGGCAGCACAGAACACATGGGTGACTTTGTTAAGAACTGCCTCTATGAAAAGATGGGAACTTTCATGAGACCAAATAACATGTCATTTTAAAACAAGAGAGAGGACTTAAAATACTGCATTTATTTTCTCTGGATAATTATCTAAGTATGCATAATTTTGCTTGATCAAAAATGTGAACATGTTCATGTGTTATTCTAAATATGTTTTCTTTTCTTTTTGTGTACTTCCCACCTTTAATGAAACACCAACTTTCTTCTGCCCCAAATTCTAATCTAATATGTAAACCAGTGGTGATTTTTCAACATCTGTATCTATGCCTACATAATCCAATATATGCATGTGGTTGCGCACATGTGCACAGAATATACAGACTGTATTTTTTGTCCTTTCATTGTGACACCTAATTGGAGTCTTATAATTATTCTCTGGATCTTGCTTTTTTACCTACCTATATTGCACAGAATTCATCAACTGCTACAGCCCCAATCCATCCTTTTTTAATTGTTGTATAATAGTCTAGTTTGTGAATTTGTTGTTATTACTTTAACCATTCTACTATTCACCAGCATCAACTTCATTTCCAGTCAAACACATGATAATTAATGGTAGCAAAATACTCCAATGCCATGTAATTAACATTACCTTTATTTGAATGTTGAAGTCTTTTTCATATTTTTATTTTCATAAAAAATTCTTGTAAACAGTTACCCATAAATATTTCATGTAACTCTAATTATTTTTTTCCTTAAGATAGTCCTTAGCAATGCATTTACCTGGCTCAAAGATATAGAAAAAAAAAAACCTTTTTTACAATATTTTGATAAGTAGTGTCATTTCCTTTCAAAGACTAGATATTTGTGTTCCCACAGAGTAGATGAAACTGCCAACATCCCTGTCCCATGACATAAGGACTTATTAGGCCATCAGCTGAGACAATTATGCTGCCACTAAGGGAAGAAATCTTATAACTTTTACCAAGGCCTAGCTCCAGAGCCCAGCACTAACTCCATGGTAAAGCCAATTTGGATAATGTACCAGCTGGAACACACAATCTAGGGTTCTTCCTATATCTTTGTTATTGTTGTTGCTGTAGTTACCTTTAATCAATAAATGTCCAAAAAGTAAACAAGATACTTATGTCATCATTAATTGGATAGTAAGAAGTCCTTGTTTAATAAATTAGAGTCCCAGGGAAGAATATTTTCCATTTTCCAGCACCTTTCAAATTTGCAATTGCTATTTCCTTTCAAAACACTGACAGTGCAAAATGATGTATAAAATCTTGAATTGGAATTAAAAATCGTTGGGTGTTATTTAAAATCTTTGGAACCCAAGAGAAAGACAGTTATAATTTCTACTAATCATTATCTGAAGAGATTTTGATTTTTTTGCTGAACATGCATCTGTTTTGTTTTCCATATCTGTACTTTATATATCCTGACAAAATGTTATTTTCCACCGAGTCTACAAAGTCTTTAATAAAAACACGGTCCCATGCCTTCCCTGGATCTTGAGCATCTGAAGTGAGCTTCCCATTGCTAGATTTCCTTTGGAAAAGCCCTCTCGATGAACTCTGCGGAAGAGTTTATGTTTCAAAGAGTTTTGTGTGGAGTAAACTGGCAGTCATTCAGAGCATAAGATAAACTGTTGAGTCAGGCACTTTTGCCTTTCTGGTCATTTTTCAATCTGTCTCTTCAAAATGAGGAGATCTGGAAACTTTTCTTGTCTGTGGCAAATGCCATCATGCCTAAAAGAAACATTTGCATATATAACACAATCCCTTAGTTGAATCAGAGTTATTTAATAATCACAATCTGGTTTTAGAGAATTTCTGTTTTCCAGAAAATGCAATTTAGGCATCATTAGAGCAATTAGCTCAAGGATAAACCTTATAATATTGCATTTAACTAGACCAGTTGTAAAATCATTAGGGAATAAACATAACCATGCTCCATACAAGCTCCCTATTCAGGCATTGGATGATTTTTAGATCCTTAGATGACATAATGATAAGCCTCATTTAGAAAGAGTAATGACATAGTGAAAACCGCATATATTCTTGCTGTATTATTTGCATTGTATTAATTTAATGCCACCCATTTATTGATGGTGCTGACATTTTAGCCAGTTTGAACACAAGAAGCAGGTGACGCATGTATGACCTAGACACATGACACCAGGAAAACTACCAAGCTGTATTCAGAGGAGCCAGAGTTTAGTCTTGTTCACTACTTCTGAGTCCTGTAAAAACAAGCAGCATTAGGTCCCTGGGACATGCCTTTTGAAAGAGAAAATGAAAATATTAATATTTTACACAACATATGTGGCTTTCATTTCCATTTCTTGAGCACCTGCCTTTGTCAGGCAAGGAAGAAGTTTTTAAGAAGCCAGTGTGGTTAAGATACTCTACCCTTTTAGTAACTACCTTCATTCTAAACCCTGTGGTTCAGGAATATGGAACATCATTAAGCTCTTTTCATAAGTGCTAAAAAGAGGTTAAATATGAACAAACAAATTATCCAAGTCACAGAATACTACGGGCGGGGTCTCAGACCCATATTAAAACTAAGTCCACGCTGCTTTATGTTATCTCTTTCCTATGGCCTTCCAAATTATTAATTTTTTATGATGCTGCCACAACTTTTACAAACAATATTTCCAATTGTTCTTTCTATACTCAGTGGCTCTTGCATGGAATGCCTTGTTTGTGGTGTGTGTGTGTGTGTGTGTGTGTGTGTGTGTGTGTGTGTGTGAGTGCACTGAGTGTGAATGCAAGGCTCTGAATCTGATTCTACATTTTATACAAATCAATTGCTCTGAAAATGAAAAATTCTGCTGCCTGTTTATTTGGTCTATTTCAGGACCAATAATCTGCAGTAAACTTGGAAGTTTGGGGGTAGCAAACACAGGCTACATAATAAAGATGTTTTAAACAAAGATAGCTACATCCAAATGTTGGTTTCTTTCAGAGACGAAAACTGCCAAAAGCCTTCTTACTGTGTACCAAGAATGAAGTCAGTAACTAAAGTATTGTCAATAAATATTTCATTTCCAGTTTTCTTCACATTACCTTACATACATTTATGTAATTTTTCTTGATGTTTACAAAGTCATTTTTAAATGATTACCTCATTTATTTCTCACTGTAATTTTGTCAGACAAGTTTGGGACTGGTATAGTTTTCTCATTTTAAAGGACTAAAAATTTAAGTGTTGGAGAATTTAAGTAATCACAAAACTCATAAAATAATATGAATGCAGACTTTCTTCTAGCTTTTCTAACTGCAATTTGGAGACACCGTATCATCAAAATGAAAGGGATGTCCTTTAGGACAGGCACAGGGTAGAATCCTATTTCTCTCTTGTACTAGTTACTTATTTTTTCAGACTTTTTTTTTCTCTTTTGTCAAATGGAGGTCATGAGAACAGCCTCATAAAGTTGTTATAAGAAGACCTGCTCCTTACTGTCTTTGAATCAGCCCTAAATAGAGAGCAGATGCCATAGTCAAGGAAGTGAGGTGCTCTTTGCACTAAACCACCCTGAAATCCATCTCTGCACTTCAAAATCACACTACAGTTCCTGAGCTCATATTACTTACCATTAGAAGTAAAATATTTTTGCTTATTTAGAAATTAAAGTCCACGAGAGCCAGGCGCAGTGGTATACACCTGTAATCGACTTGGGAGGCTAGGGTAGAAGGATTGCAAGTTAAAGACCAGCCTCAGCAAAGACTGGGGTTGTGACTCAATGGTAAAGTAGCCTTGGGTTCAATTTCTAGCACCAAAAAAAAAGATTAAAATCCACTATCAAAACTATAATAATAATTCTATTACTAATAATGGTATTAACAAAGACATGAAAGATCTAAAAGCATCTGATACATTAGTTAGGTACATTTTGTTATATTAATAAAATATGATAAATAATTGTTAACACTGTGGATCACATTTCTTTTGCATCTCCCATTGCTCTTGGTTAGTTGCTGATAAATATATGGCAAATAAGGTTATATACAATGACTAGCCTTAAGTATATTGGAAATATATCATGTGACATATGAAGAAAAGTAAAGGATCCTCATCATCCAATTAACACATAAGTAATTAAGACTTACTTCTACCATAAAACTCCAAATGTCAATGCAGGGTCTCTCTCTTTGTAATGCAGAGTAGCATTCAATTTAAGTACGGGAAGGTTTCCAGCATGTCCAAGATACATTGTCTGAGAGCTTAGATCATTGCATAAATGTGCCTCCGTTTACAAATCCAGTGCACAACATAAATTCAGCACTAACAAAAGTAAAAGTTGACACTGTATGGGCAAGAATTCTTAGGGCGGGAAAATGTAAAATTTTACTCTGTTTTTCAGGAAATTCAAACCCATTTGCTTGAGGCACTCCAACATGGAGCATTCAGCCAGAGGAAGGGGATTCACAAATGAATCTGGGAAAGTAACCAGAGAGGCAGAACACTGAAGGCAAGGAGGTTCCGGGAAGGGAGTGAAGGAACATTTTTAACAGGAGTGAGGGGCACCTGTGGAGCAAGAATCCCCCCAGCGGGGGGAGGGGGGGATTGACCATTGCTTTGGACAAAGCGGAGGTCACTGGGGTCTTTATCACCAGGGAAATTTGGGTGAAAGTCTGGGGATGAAAAACTTGACTGTGACGATTCAAGAAAAGGAAGAAAAATGTAGTAGAGCTGATGAGGACATATTACACCTACTAGGAGTTTTGTTCTTAGCAGCAACAACTACTGCATAATGATGGAAATGTCCTGGTGGAGAGGAACTATTAATGATATAGGGGGAAAAGGAGATTTTTTTATATGAGAAATGAAGAAACGAAAATGTGAAGAATGACCTCTCTATTTCTGGTCTGTGCACCTCAAAGGATGGTGGAGGCCTTTGCCAAACCATCAAGTACCGGAAGACAACAGGTTCATAGAGGGGACCGTTAGCTCACTTTGTCTTTTGTTGAGATGAAGGAGCTCTGGACTCATCTAAAAGATACAAGTAGGCAGTATGTGTCTTAGAGGATAAAGTACCTCCAGACAAATAAACTTTAAGTAATAGCACATGATAACAAGTTACCTGACTTCTTTTTGATTATTTGGAAATGAGAATCTCTTTTCTACCTATCACCCTAACTGGATGAACAAGAAACTTTATTTTCAGGATATTTTTTTTTATGTTCTGCATAAGGTATTCTTATATGTTATGAATGTTTTCAAATTCTGAGTTGGCGATGTTAGCCTTATTTTCAGATGAGGAAAATGAAGCTCAGACACATTTGTCTAGGATCTCACAAAGTCCAAAGCAGTAGATTTGGAGTTAAACCCAGGTTTATCTCAACCAAATGCCTTTGTTTTTTCTTTCATGTATATGAATTTTATTCTTATTTCCTCCCATGAATATTATAGTTCCTTTCTAATCAGTTTTATGTCTCACTGTCCTTTCTGCCCCCTTCCCTATTTCCTATAGGTTTTCAAGCTTCTTTGTGGATAAAAATCCTTTGTGAGGCATTGCCCTCCCCAGATAAACAACACAGCACATCATCTGCAGATTGCATCACGATGTGAAAGGCTGCTCTAACTGGAGTCTTCATACTGCAGCCACAAGATCCTCTGAAAGGGAAACTAACTCATGCCGCTTGCTTGACTGATAATTGGTAAGGACTCCAGGTGTTCTATCACATGGCCTGGGTCTACACCCTGAACTCTGTCATCCAGCCATGCTGTTTATGTGCCTCTTCCTGGGTAGTACCTTTCCCAGTCATGCACTTTGGAAGCTGTGCTTCCACTCTTTCAGATCCCCTACCTCCACCTTTACTGAACAAAACCTTACCTATTTTTAAAGGTAAATATAAAAATTCATATTTGCTCTAGTTAGAAATAGGACATTTTTTCTCACTTACCTAACCGCACCTACTATGTGATTTATCATCTCTTGAGTTACACTTCATGTGAGTGTACATTTCTTATCACCCAACACAGTATTACCCTCATGTTTCTTTGAATTCCCTACAGCAATTTTCCATAGCATAAGTGTACACATTAAGGATGGGTATTAAAAAAAAAAGTTGCCTAAATTAATCAGTTAGGTGGTGAGTAAACCACAAATGGACATCACTTCCACTAGAATTTGAGGAGGCAAATTGAATATTAAAAAGGAGCAGAGGAAAAATGTCATCTGCTTCACAATAGGGTTTTCCACAATACTCAACCACACAGATACAAATGTGTGGAAAAATACTTGTCTGCTATAAACTAAAAGCAAGGTTATAATAAAATTTTCCTATGTTTTCTACCAAGCTTTATTGTTGCAAGTAAGCAATTAAGTCAAGTAAAAATAGTGAAGCTGGTATCTGCCACATATCTTTTATTACAACCGCACTGAAGACCAAGACATTGAAACAGAAGCAAAGAGACTTAGGGATTGTGAAGACAAAACCAATAATTGAAAGCAGTAGTTAACAATCAAAATGGAAACATGTAGTTTAGCAAATTCATTTTGCAAAAGAGTTCAAGTTTTCCTATTTCCTTGGCAACTGAAGAAGGTTATGATGTTGACTTCTCAGACATTAAATTCTTAGAAGAGCCACTTCCTTTAGAAATAGGGTAGACACTGAAGTGCCCCTGTAGGCTGGAGTTCAGCACTTCTTAACAAAACACCGTAAGCGTTAATGCAATAAAGATTCTCATATTCCAATTATCTTAGGTTTAATAACCAGGGGAGATTAATTATTTTTATTTTTCTCTTTTCCTTTTGAGAAAAGTAAGAGTCCACTTTAATGACAGGGATTTCCTGAGGTTGCTACATTGTGGGAGTTTTGGCCTCTTGAGGTTATCATTACAAACTCTTAAAAGATCTTCATTACTATTATTCTTAAAGTAAACTTGGCAGTTGATTAAGGAAACATTTTGCCTTTCGCCTGTAGAACATTGGCATGAATACCAAGGAACAGCCAAAGGCTAGACAAATTTCAAATGACAGAACGCTGCTCTATTTCCCACACTAGATTTTAACATGACAAAGGACAAAAGTCAAGTATGTAAAGTCAAAATTACAAATCCAAAGGATGTGGTATAATTTAATATTGGGTAATTCTAGACATTTTGAACCCCCCCTCACTTTTTTTCTCTGCTTTATATGAATTTCCTAAAAAGAGACTTTCATTTCTCAGGTGCACAGAGCTCCATCTTCAGTCTGCCGGTATATAGCTGACCTTATTTAAAAGTTTAGATTTTGTTTTTCTCAAATGCTAAGTTATATTGTGATGATTTCAAACTCATTCATACCTTGTTGAACACATAGGTACAGGAAGCCACGTATAAAAATTTCCCAATTATTTAACAAATTCCTATAGGTATTATAAGACAATCCTTATCTGAAAGTTAAAGTTAGAAAGACAGAAATAGAAGAAATTCTCTTTAAGGGTATAATGCTATGGGTGTCATATAAAGATCAATCCAATGTCCCCCCCTTGTCTCCTCCCCTCCCTTTCTCCTTTCCCTATTCTCTCAGAAATGAAGAAATGGAAGGAGGGGGAAGGTAGCTAATTTCAAGTTGATTCAATGGAATACAGACTTTGTGATACTTTAGAGTCAACAAAAAAAATTATTATTTATATTTATGAGTATCTTGGAGTGAAAATGTATTTTCCCAATGACAGGTACTGAAAAAACATACCCAGTATGTGGTCAGCTGTGACATCTTTGTCATCTAAAAGAAATCATCCTCTAGAAGGATAGCCCTGGAGAAAATGAAAGAAAAAAAATGAGGCAAATTAGACACTCAGATTCATACCTACAAGGCTTCCCAGCTTAGTTTCATCTTCTGCTTTCTTCAAAATAAATTTCAAAGAGAAACAGAAATTTCAAAGAGGCTTTAGAAGGTTACTGGCTGGGTACTCCAGAGAATTACAAGCAAGGAGTTGTCTGAAGAAACAGAAAATAGGCCATATTATTTTGGAAAAAGAGAAACTCTCTCTTCTAAAATAAATCTAAAGGCAAGAAAGATGCCCACAATATAAATACAAAAGTCACTAGATCAGTTAAGATGAGATCATCTTCCTAACAGACTGACATACAACTTGTGGTCTCTGTAAACAATTTCCGTCAATGATTTGAATGTAGTTTTAAATTCTATAATGGAAAGGATTGCAAATTTACCTTCAGCTATAGGTCTCATCATCCAAATGATTTCACTGGGTGGTTTCCCATTACCCTGTATTTTCTCAGGACAGGTTAAGCCTGTCTTCCTTTAATTTTTTGGGAGGAAGTAAGTGGTTGTCTTTTTTCAAATCATTCTTTACATGTCATGTCACATGCCTTTTGTTCACCTTTCTGAAATAAATCCAGTGACTCTTGATATCTAAGATGCCTCATTGTCCTGACATACATTTTTCTTACTACTTCTTTTTTATTTTTTTTTAATTTTCAAAAATGCCTCTCTTTTTTTTGAGATGGAATAGTAGAAATAGAGAAAGTCTATCTTTTGCGCTTCAAAGAACACTTTCCTAACAATTCAGACTCTTTTTTTTTCTTTTCTGTTTCTTTCAGGTTAAACCCTTAGGTTGACTCAGAATGGCAATGTCTGATGATACGAGGTCAGCATTAACTCCAATTCCCAAATGACTTCGGAAGAGACAGAACCTAACCTAGCTGTGACTGATGAATAACACTTAATTTAGCAGAAACTGCTCAATTTCACACCACAGTTAAATGGCATTTTAAAGGAAACGGCTCTAATGGAGGATCTGTGAGTTCCTAATGACTCACTAGATCAGAGTCTCTGTGCCCTAGGCATGAGTGCTTTGTTCTGTGTTTCTAATTTCCTTCAATGCTATTTTATATTAGCAGGGCGTACATTTTTCCCCAATGACTTTTTACTTCATAACTGGTCATGGCATGAGTACTCTAGTAGATGTTGGCACCAATTAATGACCTCATTGTATCTCTACCATTTGCAATGTGTCAACAATTCCTCAACACATTGAGTCTCTTCTCTAATTCTTTAAAATAGAGCTGGCCGTGTAACTTTCCTTGTCCAGTGTCGTATAGTGCACATGACAGCAGATCACTTCTCAGCAGAGGTCTGAAGAGGCCTGGTTTACCTTCAGTCTCCCAGAACCCCACACACAGAGCAAGGTAACAACAGAGAAGCTTTAGCTAACCTTCTGGGGGATGAGAGAGCACATGGAGCAGAGAACAATCATTTCAACTGAAGATTTTATCACATAGCCTATTTCTGACCTACCACTTGACCATAATGCATAGTACACATACCAAGCTGTGTTCACCAAGCTTAACACAGCTTAACAAAAGCACCAAGCCAATCCTAAACTCATTGACAAAATAAATATTCGTCATTACACATTACTTCAGTCTAATGGCAGTTTATGATGCAGTTTACGATTATATTACAATATAAATTAAAGATATATGTCTACTTCTAGCTAATAATTCTTGAATTCTTCATTAAGTACTACATAAGATTTTTTTAATATAACCTATCTATTTTATGATCATGATTGTTAAACATCCTCTTTCCATTTTCTTAAAAAGTTATGATATTCTTACTGATCTTGGCGTGTACAGGGGTTAGGTATTTTGATTTGCATAGGAATATGCTCCACAGCCAACCAAGCTCAAGGGAATATATAAGCAAGACTCATTAATGGGTCATTTCCTTGTTGAACAGATTGATCATATTTGCTCTACCTCTCCTGTTTTTCTAGCCAACTAACTTTATCAGGCTCCATTCTGTCACAGAGCTGACCCATGAAACCACTATAAATACTATCTACTCTTTGGTCTTATTTGATTAGGAGACATGTGCTGTAACCAAGCCAATCTTGATCTAGATGGATGTTTCTTAGCTACTGAAGTGAAAGTGTACAGACAAGTGACTGAACAAACTCCTGAAACACCTATAAGAGACATGTTTGATTTCATCCAATTTTCTGAAAGTAGGGAAAAAAACTGAAAAAAGGTCACAGAAAAGTAAATTTTCTTAACAAAAGGTTGTAAGTAAATAACGTAGAGATATGAGAGATATACTAAAATGCAGATATACATAAAATTCTTAGCCATTTGGAAAAGAAGCCAACTTCTTTGAGTAATAAATCATTTCAGTCTACTCTAAGCTCTTTTGCTTGATAATTATCTTCTGAGTTAATGGGAATCAATATAGTTTGAACAAGTATCCCCCCAAAAGTCTATATGTTCAAAATCTGGTCTCTACGGTGGGGCCTTTAAGAGTTGAAGCCTTGTGGGAGGTCCATAGGTCTCTGATGGGTGTGCTGTCAAGGTGGATCTGGGGATTCCAGCCCGTTGTCTCCCTCTTGTTTCCTAGCTTATGAGGTGACCAATGTGTTCCACCACATGCTCCCTGCTATTGCTATCCAACACTCCTCCTAGATGGCCACCCAATCTTGGACTGTAGCCTCCAGAACTGTGAGCTAAATAAGTCTTTTTCCCTTTTCCCTTAATTATCTTGGGTAGTTCATTATCAGAATAGAAAACTGAATATCATAGGACCACTCTGATTATGGGACCCTTGCATCTATGAGAATAACACAGCATGACACTTCCTGCTACCAAGGTCACCAGGTAATCTGTGTCCCATGACTTCCCAGACCTTTGCCCACTACACAAGGTGCAGGAATTCAGGACTGAGTCTCATGACCACAAGATGCATCTGTTGCTATTTCATAGTCCCTTCTGGCATCTGTTAAAGATGAAACATGATCCACCTAACTCACAATCATTTTCCCTTAAAAACTAGGCCATGAATTAGATGCATGAATAGAAACCATTTCTCAATACCAGGAGGACTGATGAATCACAGACAGTGAAATAAATACTTGACATGTTTTCTCTAAATACAGCTGATAAAAGTTGTAAAAATATAAGGAATAAACTCAAGTGTGACATTTTACTCTAAATAGTTAGTGCTATGTCATAAGAGATTTCTGTTGCTTTATCTCCTTCTTTTTGCATTATTATAAAGCTATCCAAAAAGGACATCATATATAATGATATGGAAGTATATTAAAACCAAAATTTTTGATAAATCTATAAGTGGATCTTATTAACTCCAACTGTTAAAGCATAGTTGTTGGTGTTTTTGTTTTGTTTGTTTTGTTTTGTTTGTTTTTGACATTGCACATAACTTCCTTGCAATCAGAATTCACATTATTGATTTTGAGAAAATTATCTGGTTATCTAATAATCTCATTAAAGAATCTATCTCTTCATAGTATTTTTCTATACCTTTAAAAATATACTTTTATTTCTTTTGATAAGAACTTATATGTTCTCATTATATATGGGACATAAAAAAAAACTTTGAGCTTTTAAAAAGTCCTTGTTCATTTGATTCTGTTTCTTACTCAACAAGAGAACACAACTTCAGATACTAAAGAGAAAGTTAAAATTTTATCTAGTGTAGTTTCCTAGTTTCAAATCACTTCTACTGGATGGACACACACATACTTCCCAGAGAAGGTTCTGAATCATCCCATCCACAATAATACGATGTCACCATGGATCTTATTATTTAAAACTTTGTTTGGAAATATGCTAAAGGACATATATGTGACAGCCTACAAAACACTATGTATACAATGGTTTCTTTCTCCCTTTGCAGAAAAAGTTTAAGTGCATGAAAACTAGAGATACTGAATTACAACAGTCAAAATAACCATTTAAGGCAATTCAGGTTTCTGTGGGGTCCTCTATGAAGCCAAAAACCTTTCATCAATGCAATGGTCTGAGTAGAAACATGCTTTGCTTCAGACCTTTGTGGTCAATATTATTCTTTAATAAACTTCTCCCCAGTTTTTTCTCCAGAATTACGTAGTTGAAATAAAAAAGGCAAAAACTGGGTTGCAAGCTGACTATTGTGAAAGTTATTTCTCCATCGTTGGACGACTATTTCTTGACCTCATTTATTTGGTAGAACATACTACTGAGATTTTTCAAGATGTAGATTGAATTTAATTGATATATTAAAGAGTAAATATTCCTATGTGAGTTTATGGTTAAAATGTAAGAATACTGGATTTTTTTTCTAAAATCAGTAAAAAAATAGTTAAAAGAAACTAATATTAAAAATAAAATATTTATCTAAATTATTCAAATGGATATCAATTACTTATGTTTCCATTTGTCTTTTTTAAAAACATAGACATTCTATAGTGACTTTTAAATTTTCGAATTAAGATATTAGCATTTAGAGTTTCCTGGAAATTGATAGAGTCTTCTAAGTATTTCAATATTCCTTGCTTTTATTACCAAACGATAAAAAAAAATCTAAACTTACTCTACTCAGACCTAAGATCAAAATCTGATTGATAGATGAAAGATAGAAAGAAAGACAGAAAGAAGTATGAAGTATGATCTTTCCTTTCCTTTTGAAAGAACATACTACTAAAGTAAAACATGGTAAATACCACACATTCTGTATCTATAAATGAGTAAATTGTATAAATAGGCCTTCAGATAGAGTTTGGGGTTATTTGATCCACTATGATCTTATTTTTTAAAAGTCTTCCATTTAATGGCTCAATTTGAACTGGAATGTGTGTTAACTTCTATTACTCAGTTGGGAATAATTCATCCAAGATTCTTGAGGTCATTCTCTCAGATGGTAAACACACCTATTCCACAAAAAAATTGGTCATCGTCAAAGGACAGGACACTGACCACTTTCTTCTTGTTTCTGATCATAGAAAGACAAAGAGACCCTCACTCACTCCATTTTTGAACTTTCATTGATCCATATTCTATTTTACTGGAAGGGGAGAAACACAGAAGAAAGTGTCGATGTACCCTGGAGAGAGGAGACCCTTGTCCTCACTTTCTGCCTCTTGAGTCAGCAATAGTACCAGCAAATTTTCTCACACTCCCAGAGAAGAAGGCCCAACCATTCTCCTTCTCATTCTTATACTATACCTCTCTTCCATATGGTTTAGAGAATATTCTTTGCATTTCAGGGAAGACTGGAGTAGTCCTCTCAGTCTCCTAGCTAAGCATATAGTAGGACACATTAGTGAAACCCAACTTGGTTTATTACAACATTCAAAGAGGCTGCCATGTTATTCTTGCTTAAATTTCACCCCCAAAGACAAGCAGTATCTTGACTTCTATTCGGCTAAACTATTTCAACCTACATCACTGCAATATTTTAGAACTCTTAAATTACATTTGATTACTTTTATATCACAGCACCCATGTAACCTGGAATCGCTGTTGGGTATATGAAGGTGGGTTTGGTGCTTAATTCCTAAAACTCACTCTGCTCTTTCTGTAGGTCCTCAATCAAGGGCTGTGATTTAGATCATAAGGCCAATGTAAAGCTTCCCACCCATCTTCTTGTCAAATTTAAAATAGCCAGCTGCAGAGCAAAGGTAGCTTGACATATCCACAGCCTATGAGAAAGTGAGAATTGCAATGGTAAGAGAAGCAAGATGATCCGATTTGTTCCCAAAAAGCCTTTTTGTCCCCCTAGATAAAAATTCAAAACCAGAATTTGTCAAACTAGTATTCCAAAAAAATCTGAGTTGCTTATCAAAACAACATATATAGTAAGCTGGTTATTGAGGTTATTTTGTCAAATCACAATTAAAGATGAAAAAGGAGTTCTCGTTGCTACAAAAGCCTCCACTCTCAGAATGCAAAATATATGTCAGAAGGATTGGCATGGCCTATGGAATATCATGAGTCATTCCACTTTGTTGAAGGAAGATGCCAACTGACTGATATTTTGTACAGGTTAGAACTATCTCTGGATGGACTATAAAAACCAAGTTAATAAACCAGACATAGAAAGGCAAATGTTCACTTATATGTGGAATATTAAAAAGTAGAATTCATTGCAATAGGAGCACAATGTTAGTTTCCAGAAGCTAGAGCTGAGTGTTGAGGGAGATGTTGGTCAAAGGACACAAAATCTCGGATACATAAAAGAAGTAAGTTCATGAGATCCACTTTATATTATAGGGATTACAGTTAATAACAACATATCGTATTCTTGAAAACTGCTGAGAGTAAATTTGAAATGCTTTACCACAACATAAAGTATGTGAGATAATATATATCAGAAGAAAAAATGTATCTGTTTTATGTTATTTTTCTCTCAAAATGTATTTCTTACATTCTGTAATTCCTATGGTATGAGAATCATCTTATACAAATTAAAATAAATTTAAATTCAGTGTTTCAAAAAAAAACAGGAATGGAGAGGGAAAAAGGGGCAATCATTTCTTGGACTGAATCCTGGTTTATTTTGCAGTTATTATTTTTCCAGGAAAATTATTAAGATATTGGATTTGGAAAATAGTGATAAAAATGAAATATATAAATCAAATATGCATCAAGATTCCACTGTGTGCTGCATGTGGGTGTAATGCACTGGAGAGATGGAAATATGGAACATTAAAAAAAAGCAACTATTAGATAGTTATAGTAGTTTCCCTCTGCTCTTAGAAATTGCTACAAACTTGTGGCTTAAAACAACACAAATTTATTTTCTTGTGGCTCTGGAGTTCACAGGTCCAAAATGATATTCTGGACTATAATCAAATTGTCAGCAGGGTTTATTCCTTTTGGAGACTCCAAGTAAAAATATATTCCCATTCTTTGTGCAATTTTTAGAAGTTACCTGCATTTCCTTAGATCACAGTCTCTTTCTGCATCCTCAGAGCTAGCAGCAGGGCATCTTCCAATCTCTCTCTGACCCTGATTCTCCTGACTCCTATAAGAACTCTGTGATCACATTGCCCCTCTCCCAGGAATCCAAGATAACCTCCGCATCTCAGATTCTTGACTTAATAATATCTTCAGAGTCATATTCCTTTTGCCATATAAAGTAACATATGCACAGATGCTGGGGATTAGGACATCTATGTCTTTGGGAAAAAGGAGGATTTTTATTCTCCTAGTACAACTCTGCACTGGCTACTGCCAATTTGCTCTATTTTTTGTTATTGTTTGTTTGATTGATCTCAGGAAACTAGGAATTGAACACAGGGCAAGCTCTCTAACCACAGAGGAATACTCCAGTTCCTAACATTTTGCGTTGGTTAAAGAAATACTCTCTGGATTTTGGTGCTATTGAGCATGTTGCCAATATTCAAGCCCCTAGGCAAAACTACTTTTAATTGCATGGAAAGGGCTCTCAAAGATATTTATTTTATTTGTGAAATTTTGCTGTAGTCCAAATAAAATCATGCTGAAAGTGGTATTTGTCCACTCTATGGCTGAGAGGTCATCAAATGGTTTAGATAAACATTGAGGAATCTGTACACACAAAAATAGACTCAGCCACAGCAAGCCCAGCAGGACTAGAAATAAAACAATCTATACATAAATTAAATGTAGATGAAAATCTACAAGGTACTACTTCTCGTGTGTACTTGACGTCTCAGATGAAGCAAAAGATTTATATATGTATTTTATATATTATATATACATATATATATTTAAAAATGAATCCAGTCAGAAGTTACATGATTTGAGAAAACAATCTTGTAATATTAAAAGTAGAATCCTAAAGTATTTTCTGAACCCAGTGTCCAGAAATTAAGAATTTGATATAAAAACCAATATCCATGGCACACATCCAAACAGATGGAAATGCTCTAGAAAAAAAATAAAATTAGAAGTATATGTTTGTTTTACTACTGCTCTATTCAGTTGAGGCACTTGTGGGTTAACAAAAGTTATGATAACTCATTCCAAGTATCTTCTTTAGACATGATATTGTCTTAGAGACAATGAAGAAGTGTGATGTCTGCATACAATATAGGAGTATCTCACTCTTAATTTGGGTAAGCCACTGGGTAGAAGTAGGTCACTGTGGTAGGTACCAATTGATGCATAAAAAATTACTCTAATATTTCAATCAACAACCTTTTATTTTTTAAATATCACACTCTCTGTGGGTCAAGAAAAAGGAAGCAAGTTATCTAGTTGGTCTTTCATGAATCTGTAATGAAGGTGTCAACTAGAGCCGTGGTCATCTCAAGGCTCAAGTGAGAAAGTGGACTTTCCAAGCTCATTCTTAGCTGCAGGAGGGGCTGAGAAGATTTGCTTTGATGCTTTCTTCCCTGAACTTCTCAGCACTGCTGTCTGACTTCAGTGTGAACCATTCAAATATAAGCAAAAGCACAGCCAAGAGGGAAGCCACGGCTTTTTTATACTCTAATGTCAGAAAAGACAACCTATTGTTTCCATCACAGTCTATTTACTAATAATTTATATATTTCAGCCCATATTCAATGAAGAGGGATTAAATAAAATTACAAATGTCAGGATGTGAGGAAGATTGAAGACCATCTTAAAAGCCGCTTACTGCCAGGTGCAGTGGCTCATACCTGTAATCCCAGGGACAGTGACGTGGGGGACCAAGACATGAAGATCACAAGTCAAAGCCAGCCTCAGCAACTTAGTGAGCCTGAATCAGCTTAGAGAGACCCTGTCTCAAAATAAAATATTTTTAAAAATTTCAAAAGGAGCGGGGCACATGGCACACACCTGTAATCCCAGTGGCCTGGGAGGCTGAAGCAGGAGGATCACGAATTCAAAGTCAGCCTTCGCAAAAGAAAGGTGCTAAGCCACTCAGTGAGACCCTGTCTCTAAATCCAATACAAATGGGGTGGGAATGGGGCTCACTGGTCAAATACCCCTGAGTTCAATCCCCAGTACCAAAATAATAATAATAATAATAATAATTTAAAAAGGACTGGAGATATAGCTCAGTGGTGAGGCACCCTTGGGCCTCACACACACACACACACACACACACACACACATAGACGCACACACAAAATGCTGCTTTATGCAATGATGCAGAAAAACTTCTGAATTTACTTTCCTATACTTTGATATTTGATCATTTGAAAGCTATTTTTAAGGATTAATGCTTTATGTCTACCCAACATAAGCAAAGCCAGATACTAATGTGGTAAAGATAGGATTCAATTAGCAATACCCTATAGCCATAGAGAAAAGGGTCTAGTGTGAACTGAACTCTGATTTGTGCAGAGATGACTGAGCATTTTAATGAAGAATTAGAGGAGATAAGAGGAGGCTGAGCAGGAGCTCGGGATAGTCAGATGTGAAAAATCACAAAAGTTGGAAAGCATAAATGCCAACAGTTGTCAAAGCTAGGATTTTCTCCTCCCACAGAGACTGAAAGCATGTATTCATCCTTTCTGATGAATACATTTTAAAGGAATGATTCTTAGTCCTTGAACATGACAATCCTAAAATGTAGGGGATACGTGTGTCTCTCCAAGGAATGGAGGAAGGATTCACATTTCTTAAGACCTTTTTAGTAAATGCTCCATGGGAGCCCTATCATCAGGTATTGCCTGAAATAAACAGTAAATCCTTTTGGCAACCTTGTGCTTTCTCAGGAAGGTACTTTTAGATAAGCTGGGGTCCTCCCAATGGGATGCAGCCCTGAGCTATTAGAAACTGTCAGTGTTTAAATCTTTTAATGTGGTGTGAAGGGAATGGATCATGCGTGAGAGAGTAAACAATGTTCTTTTCCCCACAGTGCTGGGGATTGAACCCAGGGTCTTGTACTTACTAGCTAGCATCACTGAGCTACAACCCCAGCCCAGAGTCTGCAGTTTTTAGAAGCCAACCATCAGAGGAGGGTAGTAGAGTTTGGTCAAGGAAAAAATTGTTGTCCTGTCCATATTATAGGACTTCAGACTCATTCATTTTTTATAGAGTCAGCAGTTAGCAAACTCATTAATATACAAGTTCCGTGGTACGTTGTTACGTCAGTCCAGGTGAAGACGGGCATCTTTTCATAGAATTCAGCTCTCAACTGGTAACTAGAATCCACAAGCAACTAATTTATCAGCTTCTTCCCTTGCTCCTGTGTTGGCTGATCATGGACCTCTTTGACGCTTGGTCATCTCAAATGCAGAATCAATTGATCTGCCAACTTGGCTGGATGCAGGAGCCAGCTGGCTATGCTGACTGTGTTGGGGACTAGGGAGAGCCCAGAGGACAGCCCCTCCAGAGCCAGCCAGCCAAGCCCCAGTAAACCAGCCAGAAATCTTTGAAAATTTCCAGAGATTGCCAGCTATCCCTGACATCTGTGTTCCAGAGCCGGAGACCCTCAAGCCTCCTTTCAAAATCCACAGGGGCCAACTCATAGGATAATATGGACCTTCCATTTGCCATTTTCAGTCCTCTCCTAATGTCGCTGTAGGTCCAGGGATGGCTAATTGTAAGAGAAACAAACTTTGTTACTGTCAACCTTTTCTAACATTAGTGTATCATGCATCTTTCAAACCAGAAGAGACTTGCTAACAACAATTCAGCAGGATTCTGGATTTTTCCAGCACTCAACTCAACTCAACTGAATGAGCACATAAGTGGGAAAGCATCAATTTGTGGAGAAATTGGAGGAATGTGGATAACGTGAAATGTAGTGGAATCAACATTTAACATTTCTATTATTCTCAATGCTGACATTTCTATTTTAAATGACATGTTGTCTCACAAAAGCTGAATTGATTTTTATTAATTCTCAAGTTGACTTTTTGGAAAAAACAACTTTTAATAATTCCTTTTATAAACCTTGGAATGAAATGATTATGCAATTTCAAAAAGATAATAATGTTAAAGCATTTGTCTTTTAAAAAATATTTGGCAAATAAAAATTGCATATGTTTAAGTTGTACAATATGATGATTTGATGTATGTATACATTGTATATTGATTACCATGGTCAAATAATTAGTAGGTGAATCACTACTATAGTTATCATTTCCGTGTGTGTGTGTGTGTGTGTGTGTGTGTGTGTGTGTTGTGAGGATACTAAAAATCTGCTCCTGTAGCAAATTTCAAGTAAACAATACAATATGAACACCTATGGACAGGTACATTAGATCCCTGAGATTATTCATCTTAAAACTGAAAGTTTATAACCTTGACCAATATCTCTCCTGATTTTCCTGATTTTCAGTACTTGGCAACCACCTTTTTACTTAACACACCATATTTTAAAGATGCTTCAGACCTGTTTCTAGGTATCCCTGAGCTTCAATATACTCATAATTTAATTCCTCTTAATGTCCTGCCCGCCTCGTGGTGTTAATATTAGAAGGAAATGAAATAACCTACATACAAGTTCCCAGAAAAAAAAAAAATCTGAAAAACTAAATTTGTTTCCCTTGTCAAAGAGATTAGTGATTTTTTTTAGTTCTACAAGTTTCTTTAGAAAAATTGAAGAAAAAATACGTCTTTTGCTTATCTTAATCTTCAAAATGTCTTGTCAAGATAACTGTGCAACTCAGAATGTGAATATAACCACTTTGCATCATCTGGGGGAGGCAGTTGCTTCTCTTTGATCCCTTGTTCAATGAATGTCTTGGTCTCTAATCACAGTTTTACTTGAAATTCTCATATAAACAATAACAGGGAAAAAAATTTAGAAACTCTTAACCCTTCAAACTGATCAGATTTGATGTCTTCTATGTGAAAGATCGCGTCTATTCTTTCCAAGGTGCCATTAATCCTTTTTATTCCTCTTTCTCTTGTTACTAAATTGTATTAATAATATTTCCAAACAGTGAAGTAGAAAGGAAATCTTTCAATCCATTAAATATATTAGATACTATGCACACAGCACTGCCTCAAATTAGGTGAGCTATGCTCATTGGATTAAAACAGAATAAGGGCTAAAAATAATTCAGGAAGTTGGACAAAAGTGCAGAAGAGGAAACATTCAGGGACGAGATTGGGCCCTTTGGGTTGAAACTCGTGGTTTATGTGTAAGAGTGAATGACAACACGCTTCCTTAGTTAGCTGTCAACTTTGCTCTCTCTTTGGCCATTCACTGCCAGGCAAAATCTCTGCCAGGTTCCTCAAACAAATTTTCTACACCCATCACATCTATTTCTGCTCCACCTACTTTCCCCTGTACCCCCTGTAATTTGTTTTCCATTCCCAATCTTGTGCCAAACGCCTGCTCATAAAAGTTACCAACAGTTTTATTATTGCCATATCAAGTGACCTTCCTTTATTTTTTTTTTATTCTATAGAATCTCCTTATACTTGAGAATAGTGGATGATTTCCTTAATGATTTTTTTTACCTTGGCTTCTGTGGCACCTTCTCCATCTTATATCTTGGTTTCTCCCTGTTTTCTGACCATTGCTAGCTATTTTTCCTGGGTTTTCTCCCCCAGAAATCTCTGTGTTTATTATTCTCTCTTTCAGTGCTTTTCCACATGGAATTTATACCTTGGAATGCAGCCATTCTCCAAACCATAACTAAACCTTATCAAATAATGTTTCTAAGCCTCTTGCTCCTAAAATCTTTCCGTGGTTGATTCCCACATTAACATGACCCATGCCTATGTTACCTTTCATGCGTCAGCCACACTATCCCTCCCCTCCTGGGACCTGACTGTCTTCCCACACACCTGCCTTGCTCACCCATCTGGCCCACGTGTAAATCCAAGAACAAATAACATCGTGCTGGGTGATTCACGTTGCCTCACATCACATAGACTTTACCCCTGAGCTTCGCTCTACCTAGAATGACCTTTCTGATTCTATGATACGTTTTATTATCTTTCAGTCCTTCAAACCTCAGTGAAAGTTTCTGAATTTGTCTTTCCTACTTGCTCATTTTAAGAAAAATGTTCCTCTTTTCTCTGTTTTGTGTTGATTTGGGAGGTATGGCCTCTTTTCTCAACTATAGATATTTTAAAGACATTGGTTGTTTTCTTCTCTGCCTCCAACGCCCAGCATAATTTCTACTCTTTGTTCACAACCAAAACCTCCTTGTTCGACAAAAAAAGTAAATAAAGTACACCAGGCAGTTGTCTTTCCTAGGTTTTCTTGTCTTGCCTGTGTAACAAATTCTTTGCCATGATCATTTCTATGAGAGTCTCAAATCTGTTTTTTTGTTTTGTTGTACCAGGGATTGAACCCAGGGACCCTTAACCACTGAGCCACATCTCCAGCCCATTTTTATATTTTATTTTGAGACAGGGTCTCCCTAAATTGCTGAGGCTGGCCTTGAACTCTCGATTTTCCTGCCTCAGCCTCCTGAGCTCTGGGATTACAGAGCTGCGACACCGCCGCCAGCTCAAATCTGATACTTTTGATAACTGAAGCAGTATGTCACTTCACAATGTGGATCTCCTGAATTAAACTTTACTCACTGAGAGGCTCCCATTTAGATTTGAGATTTTTGTCCAATAGATCGTGAACATCTTGAATGACAGGCTCATTACCCCCTAGAACTCAATAGTAAGCACATACTACTTAGTAAATTGAGATATATTATTGCGGTTGCCTGGAAAGTGTGGTAGCCCACTCCACTCTCCCTCAACATTTCACTGGCTGAGGTCACAGTTTTCTCGTTCTTTCAGAAGGATACCTTGCTGAAGTAGACATGTATGGCTATTTGGTCGAACCAAGGTATAAAAAAGCTGGGACGCATAGACTTCATCAGTAATGGCAGGCACACAAGGGAAGTGACTGGGTCCACAGATAGCAAGGTGGCAGTAGAGAAGTTATAAAAACAGAGGTCTCATTCCCAAGTCCTTGCCATTGTCAGAAAGGAAGATGGTTTCTGGAATGTTCTCAGTATCTCTGTCTCTTCACAAGAACCCTGGCTCCATCCTCAGCTCCAAAAGGTCCAGATATAAAGTTGGACTCTGACCAGCAACCTCAAATCCAGTTTCATGACTAAAATGTTGAACAGACATACACATTCAAAGGCCCAGGGTAACTTGCCCTAGGGCTTCGTACGGGAACACATCTGCTTAATAGCAATGTAACAGATACTTAAAGCACCAGTCACACAGAGAGACGGCTCAGCCCCTTTTAAAATTTAATGATAATTACTAGACTAAACAAATCATTAGAAATATGTCCCTATCTCCAATCTGGATTTTTAAATACTTATGAGAAACTTGGGAACTGAGCTTCAATCTAATAAGCACCAGGATACCTAGCATCAAATATTTTAGCTACAACTGATCCTTAAAAATTTGGGGAATTTTTGAGAAGAACACTGACTTAATTCCTTAATTCCGACTCAATTGTCCTTTAATGATCTGAGGAGGTAAATTAGATGAAGTCTACGTGTCAAAATAGATACTCTGATCCTTCATGTAAGTGGACAGATTTCAGATAACTTAGGCAAGAAATGATTATAAATGTTTCAGAGGACTTTTTTCACTTAAGAAGCAAGGTAAACAGCCCCCCACACACACACACCCCATAAAATGAAGAAAGAATAAAGGGGGGAGAAAGACAAGAAGGAGGAAGAGGAAGACGAGGAGGGAGAAGTGGGAAGGAAGGAAGGAAGGAAGGAAGGAAGGAAGGAAGGAAGGAAGGAAGGAATTGAATAGTGGCAAAGGAAATTGACCTCTTTTTCAATATGTAAAACTAGGGTCCATGTTTCCTAGATCTGGATAATTGGTACTTAAATCTATATACTAAGGAAATATGTATATGCAACTCCCCTAAAAGTTGATGGGGAATAAAATGAAATACAAAAGGTTTCAAAAGTTGAGTGGTATTTTTACCATCAAAGACACATGAAATAACCATTTTTCCCTCAAAGAATGTTTCACTTTGAGACTTTCATTTCTGTCCTTTCCATAACCTGTACAATATGTTTTTTTCCTAGTGTCATTTTTCCTGGCTGAGAAGCACATGAACAAGAATAGAGTTTTAAAAAATAATAAAATAAAAAAGAGTGGAGGTGGGGAGAGCAGAGATGTTATGTCACAAGTAACTTCAAATGGAAGAAAAATACTGGTTCCACATTTCATCCTGAGGAGAGAATGGAAACTTAAAGATCATGTTCACTAATTCTCCTTTTGTGCCAACAGTCAACCCAGGATTTCTGAGCTTGGTTAAGCTAGCATTCATTGGACTAAGAAATTGCTCCTTCATAGAAAATGCTGACTATTCCAACACAAAATGAAACAGTGTGAATTCTTTATATTTTGCCATCCTGGATCTGATGCCTCCTTCAATTATTGGAAAACTTTGCTGATCATTCTTTCCCCTAAGGACAATTCAAGGTACATGAATTAAGTAACTCTTCCTCATGCTGACTAATATGTATGAATTCTTCCCATGTTTCAGTATTACATTGAACTATTTCTATCTCCCATCTAATAAGGACTTTTTAAATATTTTTGGACCTTTTAAATATGCTTTGAGTTATGCTTGTTATAAATATATTAATTTTCACTTTAGTGACTTTTAGATAAATATATTTAAAAGTTAATTTTTGAGATGTACAAGCATAAAAACCCACATTTCAAAACCAAAGAGCTTGTTCCTGTGTGAATGCTGTGGTTTTCACCCTTGGCAATTACAAAATAGCAGCTGAAGTGGGCAAAGATAGCATTCAGGGTATATTTTAGATGTACCAACAACTAATGAAAATCAAATATGCATTTCATACATAAAGAAATTATCAAACTGGTTGACAAATAACACACGTTCAATCCATGTTAGATGTCATTATAATTTCTCACTGCACCCACTTCCAACACCTATGACTTTATGTTTTCATAAGCTTGCTTTCTCTAGATGCTCATTTCCAGTTGCCAAATACAAGTCTCAAACTCAGACTTAAAATTTTAGTCCCACGATGTCATAAGCCCCTATAAAGATATACAGGAGGCAGGGGGATCCAGTTTTTGTTCAATTTGCATCTTTTAGGGCCATCTCTTTACAGTTTGCAGAGAGAAAATTCAAAGAAAGAAACAGACTTGGTTGTAAATATATATATTGTGTGCTGGATTTTTAAAGCATTATTGATGGCATTGTTGTAGAAGAAGGTCAGCTTACTTCAGGGCACTTCAGTATCCTGAAGAATAAGCACCATTTCTTCTTTCCTCTCGCTGGGATGTTCTCAGGTGAACTTCTCATATTTTCCTTATTGAAGATATGGAGCCTGGAAATCATGCAGACAATTGGAGTAGGCCATTCCCAATCCCAGGTCAGAACCAAAGGCTAATGGCCATGTCCTTGTTTTAGAAAAGGTAAATGAGAAAACAAGTGCTAATCTAAAACCAGAAACCAGTCTTTACACCGCACCTGCCAAATTCCAGTCCCATTTCCTGATTGGTCTGACTCAAACATGTTCCCATGTGTACCTATGGTTTTATCATGATCCACCAATAAGTATGTGTTTGTGTGTATAGTGCCAATCGTTATATTATTAGAATTAAGAATAAGTCTGAAATTCTTTGATCAGTCAGGAGAAGAAAGTTACACGTGGTTTTGCCAGTTTCTGGTGACATCAACTGTTTCCCTTCACTGACACTGTAGGCCTTGATTTAAGCAGCAATTCCTCCTCTGGCTTTAATCACTTTTTGTTCTGATAGTATTTATTCTCATAGTTAGTGTTACTGCAGCACCCACTGTAACAGACACACAATAAATGATCCAGAAAACATTTCCTTCCCTAAACAACCACTTGTAACGCCTAGCAACACTGGCTATGAAATAAACTCCACCATTCCCCATGCCCAGGGACTGGAAGAATGCAGGGTGGGCCTGATGGAAATTACATCCCAAACCTACAAGACATTTAATACGCTCAGCCTCCCCAGTTTCCTTTCCTCTGGTTTACATGGGAACCTGTGTTTGTAATGGAGTGCTGAGTTAACCAGCTGCAGATACAGTCCTGGTTGTTTGAGCCTTCCCCAAGCCATGGAACTCCTTTTCCTAATGTTTATCCAACTCAAGCTTTATGCTTTGATATGACGTTTAATTGATTTGATATGACATTTAATTGATTTCAGTCTTTTCCTCCTAAATGTCAAGAGGCAATGTTAGGGTGTTTGTTTTGGTCTGCTTTTTGGTTGGTTTTGGTTTACTTGTTAGTTTTGCTCACATTGTACCTCTGCTATATCTAACAATGCCTTAGAACATGGTAGGTTTTCCAAAATATCTGGTTAATTCATTAATTAACCTTGAGTTTCCTAACATGACACCCTTTCCTAAAATCCAGCCCTGCACCCCTTCCACTTTCATCCCTGAGCCCTGTGCCCTGGGGCCTTACAGGACAAATTATTTTATGGGGTTTAACATGTTTCTGAAAACCAGATCTATTGCATACCTTGGGCTATATCAACCACCTCCAGCACTAAGACCACCACAACCCTTGCCTTTTTGTTAAGTAAACGCCTTGTTAGCTTGGACCTTGTGCGATGGGAGAAATCTTCTGAAGGAGAAATCATTCTAACAACAAAATTTACAGGGTTGTTTGTTATTTCCTGAAAGGGAAAATCTATGCCATCTTTAAAGTATTTCAAATGGCTCTGGAAGACCACTTCTTAATCTGGCTGTGTTTCAAGTCATAGCTGAGAAACAGAAAAGAAAGCTCATTGGTCCCATAAGTAGTTTACAGGAGAGCAGAAAGTGCACGTGGAGAAAAATTACAATGTGAAGGGCTGAGGCTATAACTCGGTGACAGAGTGCATGTCTAGTGAGTGTGAAGTCTTGGGCTTAATCCCCATTACCATAAAAAGTTATGTGATGAGAGAATTGCTAAAATGACATTCTGTACAAAGTACCATGAGCCCATAAGAGACACTGGATCCACCAAAAGAACTCAGGGAAAATGCCACTGGATAAAAAGAACAACCTTTAAAAACTCACAGCTGAATGATAAATATGCATTTGTCAGGAGGAAAAATATGTTCTAGGGAGAAAAATAGGTAGTTAATAATTGAAGCAGTGGTCTACATAATCTAATAACGGTAATTCACTGAAGTGTGTACGTGAATGTGCAGGTGTTCATGAAGGAGTTATGTACATGAGTTGTTATGAAAATGCTGGGGTTTAAAAACTAAAGTAAGAGCATACACATATGCTATCCAACTTTCCATTACTATAACAAAATACTTGAGATAGCCAGCTTTTGAAGAAACCAGGCTTAATTTGATTGACAGTTTTGGAAGTTTCAGTCTCAGATAGGTTGGTCCATTGCTTTGGGGCATATGGCAAGGCTGCACACCATGGCAGGAGTGTGTGGCAGGATAAACCATATCTCTGGTGGCTAAAGATAAAAGGAAGAGGAGACACTGATTTTGCTCCATTCCTTTCAAGAGCATGCCCCTACTACCTAAACCTCCTTCTAAAGTCCCATCTCTTGAAGGTTTCACCACCTTGAGATAGTTTTTGCCAAGAAGAGGACCATGCCTGTAACACATGGCCTTTTGGAGGGCATGGCAAATCCAAACTATAGCAACACCAGTTACCAGTTTGGCAAAATAATTTTTATTCTACCTGTGGTCAATCAGAAGTCACTTTATATTTGGCGGAAGGAACTATTTCCAATATAAAGTGGAACTGACCAAGAAAAAAGGATTTTAAAAAGCAGAGAGATTGATACCACAGTTGAAGAGCACAGGAAGTGGCCCAGGTGATGAGCTAGTATTGGTAGGGAAGAAGGTATCTCAGAGTGACTTAAACCAGACATAACATGGAATGAATGGGTGCTGGTGCCAGGCTAAGGCATGGAAGGTAATGTTTAGGAACACACGGGGGATGGTGGGAAAGAAAGTTTGAGGTGAGAGGATGAGTTTATTAATGGGACAGCAGGTGGAAGTTTCCAGGTGGAAACAATGTTTTTAGGTGGAGCTCAACCAAAGGATGTGGCTGGAGAAACAATTTGAGACTCATCAGCCATTGAGTGCAGATGAAGGCATGTGGGAGGATGAAATTATCCTCGTGGATTCACATAAAAAGACCAAAAATAAAATGCTAGAGAATCTCAATATTTGAAATACAGATGGAAGAAGAAGAACGATGAAAAACATGGAGAGGTGGCCAGGGAATAGAAAAGCTTTCATGTAAAAGTGAAAGTTGGAGGAGGAAGTGGTAAACAATATGAAGTGCCATCAAGATGGTCCAGTAAAAACACAAACAAGATTTCCCATTGGGTATAACCCCTTTGAGCACACTGAGGATGATTTCCGGAGAAAAAAAATATTTATCACAGTGGTGGTGTATGAGCCCACAGTGAACCACGTAGTCATGGCAATGGAAGAAACGGATAGACATCTAGGGCTAGTGAGGAAACACTGCAGGTTTCATCTTAAAGATGAATAAAGAAAACTTTATCAAGACTGGAGATAACATCAGTGGGGAACAAGTAGAAGGTACAAAAACTCCCCAAGGAGATGAGTTAAAGTATGAGAGAACACAGAAGGGTAGCATTAACTTGCTTGGTGATGGATATGTTTTTTCTGAGAGTTAACAAAGGGCCAAGGGAAGATGAGTGCGGAGAAGAGAAACCAGAAAATTAAAAACACACCTTACCAATAGCCTTTATTTTCTGGCAAATGCAAATGCAAAAGTAGCTGGGGAGATGGAGTGGCGAAAGCTTGGAATAGTTGCTGGGGGATTCTGGAGGAGAAACAGCCAGAGCTGGGAAAGCGTGTTTTGATTTCACATCTTGTAACACCAGATGACCCTGAGCCAGTGTGATACATTTGGCCTCAGGAGATATAAACTACAGGCTGGTCTAGAGCCAGAGGAGGACAAGTTCTGGCTCTATCTTGCAAGGGGGAAGCAGACAGGAAATTTTTCGGAGGATGCACCTGAGCAGGTAAGGCATGGGAAGCCCTCTGCAGGAGAAAGAGCCCAGAGGAGAATCAGGCAGCTCTACAGTGTTTCTGAAAGTGGCTCATTCCTGATATCTCCACTTTTGCCACACTGATAGGATGCTTCTTATCAAGGTCCAACATTTTTATTGATGTCACGCTAAGAACAAGCCATGTAGTTCTTGATTCCAGGAAATATTTCTTCTGGGAAAGAACGAAAGGAATCTGCGTGCTCTGTGAGCTTCCCCAGCCCAGCCTCACAGTTGGCTGTGTCCAAAATCAAGAGGATTTTCAGATGTTTCTCTGAAGCAGAGAGATATAGACCGTGTATATCCAATAGTTTATTTATCCAATAAAATAATCACATATTGTCTCTTATTATGACCATTTTGTCAATTATGAGCATTTTGTCAATATCAGTTAACCTTCAGAGCAACTCTCTGAGGTGAGTATGGTAGCTATTCTCATTTCGTGCATAGGAAGGCCAAAGTCCTCCTGCTAGATCTGTTGTCTATAGGCATAAAGGACACAAGGCTCAGAAGAGAAGTTTGAACTTGGGCAGTCCAGCTGCAGAATCTGGATTCTCACCCACTCTACCAAACAGTCTTTAAACAAGAAAATGGTTTTAAAATTATACTCTTCTATGGGGGGAATTTTTTAGATCATCTAATGTCTTCTTATCACTGTGTGTTTAAATAGGGTTGGGGATTCACATGTCAATTTTGTTGACTATGTATGAGGGAATTGTGCTGTATAAAAGTAATTTTTTTTAATATCAGACAATGTTTTTTCCTTTATTCTGAAATATCCACATCTTCAGTTTCAGTGGGTCACAGGGCACTCATGGACTCCCTGCATGCCAGCCCTATCTCAACTCCCTTCATTTCCAGAGCAGGAGACTACACAGTCAGACATGGTGACTTCTATTTGTTTTGGAGCTTTTCTGAATTAATAGAAGATGATCTTCTATTGGCAAGTCTTCTACTTGCATATGTCAAACCTGTTAGAAATATGTATTAATATTAATATATATTATACGTAATATAAATATATTATTCAGCTTTGTGTTGATGGGACCAAAACACCTGACAAGAACAACTTAGAAGAGGAAAAGTTTACTTTGGGTCATAGTTTCAAAGGTCTAGTCCATCTTTGCCTGACTCCATATCCCTGGGCCTAAGGTCAGGCAGAACACCATAGAGGAAAGGCAGAGGAAAGCTGCCCAGTTCCTGACAGATAGTAAGGCGGGGGCGGGGGTAGGGGGTGGTTGGAGAGCACACTCTACTTATTGAGGACAAAATATAAACTCCAAGGCATGCCCCCATCTGCCTATGAATAAATGACTTTCAGCCACACACTATCTGCCACACCCTATCTGCCTATAGTAACCACCAGTAGAGTATTCCTTTCAAATCCTTAATCCATTAATCCACTGATTGGATTACAGCTCTCATCCTCCAATCATATCACTTCTGAACATTCTTACATTGTCTCACACATGAGTTTTTGGAGATACCCCATATCCAAACCATAAAAGTGTGTGTGTGTGTGTGTGTGTGTGTGTGTGCATGTGTGTGTATATAGACATACATATATAAATAAGGAAAATCAAATTTATACATATATATGTATACACACATACATCTATGTATGTATGATTAATAGTTGTAGTCTTCATTTTTCCATCATTTATGTATATGTGTTTATGACTGCAAATGATTATCCTCAGTGCAAAATTCAAAAACATCGTTTTTTTTTCGCTAACGGTTTGTTTTCAGACACAAAGTTCTAGAATTTAGGGAGTTTTGTATGTGGTCAAACTCTGACTTTTTTTTTAAGAGAAAACCTCCTTGTTCAAAAGATAAAGCTTTATGTTAACCCGTAGCCTCTGCATTTCAAGTCTAAACAGAGAAACAACGTGTAAAGCAGCTAATTATTGCCTGCTTCTGAGTTACACCTCTTTCTACCATTGACTATGAAAAGGTACACAACTCAAAAAAATGCTATCTCCTAATGCAAAATCAGTAAAAATTGGTGAATTTTAAATCAAAGTTTAGAATGATGCTAAAAGAATAAGGATATTAGTTTGATAATGAACAATTAAACTTTAATTTAGAAGAAGACATTTTGACTTGCAATATATTTGAGATATGTTACAATATCAGAAAAAAATAATAAAAGAATAGTTAAAATTTTCATGTTAAACCCAAACAGCAAACAGAAAAATCTTGGAGACAAAAATGTTTTTTTTAGTTTCCTCATTGCAGAAAAGAGAACAGCTTTCCTAAAGCATAATGTGCACAAATAATTCTAAGTAGTTCTGAGTCTATCATTCTTACCAGATATGTTATTTATGCTTTTGATAAGAACTTCATTAGCAATGATGAATGGCTTATGTAAGTGCAATTTACTTTTTGCAAAGTCACTCATTCATTCAAATAAAAATTAATTGCTGATAATTTTCTATATGTCTGACACTATATGTTCCCTACCATGAAAGGCAAAGCATGACATATAATTTCAAATGTAATATGTGTATTACAAAAGGCTAAGTATGAATTGCTATGGTAGCAAATAATGGAACTTACTCTCAGGACACACAGATTTTATGTGCTTATATAACATGGCTTAAAAAAAAGATGCTAGTGTGCTAAAAAGCTAAATGCTAGTTTGATTTTAGCCATGCATTTTATGTGTCTGCATGTTTATTCTACTAAACACACTTCTTAACTCTGATTGCATATTAAGTGGTCTTCAGGAAAGCCCAGGTGATTCTCCTACACAATTACAATCAAGGACCAGTATTCCCTGTCAAGAGCTTCTTAAGGACAGATACATGTCTTGAAGTTCATGACCAGGGTCTAGCGTGTGAACTACACAGATTCTGCATACAATGAATGCCAGCTGACTGGACTGACTTGATTGGAAATGCCCTAGAAATGTGTTAGAAAATATTTCCTCAGGAAAGGAAATAAAACTATTACATACTCTTCCTTCAATTCTAATTTAATAACATTAAATATGATGAAGATACCCATACCAATCTGGTGAAAGGTCTGTCTTCTCTCTGGGATTGGGGGTGGACAAGAAAGATAACAAGCTTATCATTGAATAACTACCAGGAATTTGGATTAAGAAATACTCATTCACTCACAGTATATTGATGCCAACTGTTGCTAAAACCATCTTTCTCCTTCCAGACATGGATGATCCCATCAACCATCCTTAAGGACAAACATTGGCCTGGACGAAGTACACTGAGTCTGTGGTTTTCCACCTGGCCAATCCTATCAGCACTTCACGCCAGCCATACAGACAGAAAATCCAGTTTATTTGAACTCTGTGAATGGCTGAACCGATGGAGCTGCCCAGATATCTTGGCCAGGAAGATGTAATCTCAGGCTTCCCCCATAAACACGAATTCCCATGGAAACCAAACCGAGAGACAGAGCGTAATCGCTTTATTTTAGGTCCAGTGATCCCCATGAGACTCCCCATGTCAGTCTGGGTTCTCGGCATGCAAGCCAGTGCTTTTCTCCATGGCTGGCAATTGTTTGAGCCATCACTTGAACCAAGCTCAGACAGAGCTTGCTTTGAATAGGCTCCAAGGAGTTTTCCATGGAGAACTTATGTCTATTGAACTGTCTGCTTACCCAGACTTCATAAACCCTTCGTCTGTCCAGACAGGGGGAAAAAAACCCTGCAGTTATTATTATTAAATTCATTGAGTATTATTCTGTTTTTTTTAAGACCTCTGCATTCTTCCCCCACCACAATGAATCTGGATGTTGAAATTTTATATCTGCTTTTTAAGACTATTTCAAGAATATTGATGAATCATATCTAAAATAATCTAATATAAATTAACCCTTATTTTTTTAATAATTTAATGCTATAAAATGAAAACATGTATGTCATTGAACAAAATTACTCTATCTGATTTAAAAAGTCAGAATTCTGGCACATTAGGTCTTCCACCATTTAAAGACAGTGAAAGTGCAAGTGTAACTTCAAACTGATTATATTAATCCCTATTGAAACTGAAATATAACTTTGTCCTTGCAACATTCACATCCTTATTTGCTTAACTAATGTATTAGGAGGAACCTAGCTCAGTGCAGGACACAAAAATCCTGCTAAGAGTTCTAAGCAGGAACAGATTAAACATAGGATATTTATTGCTTGCAAAATTATTGGAAAGGCTCAAGGAACAGCTTTTAGGCTGTGCCTCTGGAATGACTGCAAGAACCATCAGGAATGATCCATTAAGGCTGCTAGTGAAGCTATAGCAGAAGGAAGAAGACCCACTTACATGCTCCAGTGTCCTCTCCACATCCAGAATGCCACAGAATGGATATTGGGAGCTGTCATTTTGAGACTGAAAGACCAGATCAAAAAGGTACCACCTCCGTCCCTGCTTCCTGACTCTGTGGAAAGGATGGTGGAGCATTCACTTGAGAAGGCCTCCTAATCCCATGATTTCACCAGCCAGCAGCAGTAGCCCAAAGCTACAGAAAAGTACTTTCTCCCTCACGTCCACCTTCCAGGTCTCATGGAAGTTGGTCTAATTGGTAGATGCTCATTGCTTCTAAATCTCAACCTCCAGGAGGTCTGGGAAATGAAATTAATAGTTTCTCAACTTTTCAACCAGCCAATGAAAAGAAATTATGACCATATATGATGCCTATATAAGTAACATAAAAGAGACACAAAATAATATCCATAACAGTCTTTTCTTGATATATCAGGGGGATTGGTTCTAAGACAAACCTCCCAAATTCTGCACATGTTCAAATTCTGTATATAAAATGGTGTAGTGTTGGCAGATAATTTATATGCATCATACCATATTTTTTGGTGTTTTTTTTATTTTTTTTTAGATATATATGACAGTAGAGTGGACTCTGACATATTATACATACATGGAGTATAACTTACTCTAATTAGGATCCCATTCTTGTGGTTGTACATGATGTGGAGTTTCACTGGTGGTGTATTGATACATGAACATAGGAGAGTTATGTCCAGTTCATTCTGTCTTTCTTATTCCATCTCTCCTCACTTTCTTTCATTCCTTTTTGTCTAATACACTGAAGTTCTATTCTTCCAATCAACACACTTATTGGGTGTTAGTACTCACATATCAGAGAGAATATTTGGCATTTGGTTTTTCTGGATTGGCTTATTTCACTTAGCATGATAGTCCCCAGATCCATCCACTCAACCAGCAAAAGTCATAAAGTCATTTATCTTTATGGCTAAGTAATACTCTATTTTGTATATATACTATATTTTCTTTATCTATTCATATGTTGAAGGGCACCTAATTTGGTTACATAGTTTAGCTATTGTGAATTAAGATGTTTATAACATTGATGTGGGTGTGCCTCTGTAGTATGCTGATTTTAAATCCTTTGGGTATGTACCAAGGAGTGGAATAACTGGGTCAAATGGTGGTTCCATTCCAAATTTTCTGAGGAATCTCCATATTGGTGCAACCTGTCTGCTTTCCAGACAGGTTGCACCAATTTTCAGTCCTACCAGCAATGTATGAATGTACCTTTTCCCCCACATACTGGCCAACATTTATTGTTACTTGTATACTTTATAACTGCCATTCTGACTAGAGTGAGACAGAATCTCAGTGTCGTTTTAATCTGCATTTCTCTAATATCTAGAGATGTTGAACATTTTTTCATGTATGTGTTGACATTTTAATTTCTTCATCTGTGAAGTGCCTGTTCAGTTTCTTTGCTCATTTATTGATTGGGTTATTTGTTTTGGAGTTTTAAGTATTTTGATTTCTTTTATAATCTGAAGATTAATGTTCTATCTGAGGTGCCGATAGCAGAAACTTTTGACCATTCTGTAGGTTCTTTTCATGTTCTTGAGTGTTTCCTTTGCCATAAAGAAGCTTTCTAGTTTGATACCATTACATTTATTGATTCTTGTTCTTATTTCTTGTGCTTTAGGAGTCTTGTCAAGGAAGTCAGTTCCTAAGCCAACATGATAGACAATTTGGCCTACATTTTCATCTAGAAGGTGGCAGGGTCTGTGGTCTAATGCCTAGGTGCTTAATTCACCTTCAGTTGAGTTTTGTGCAGGGTGAGATAGGGGTTCAATTTCATTCTGCTACATATGGATTTCCAGTTTTTCCATAACCATTTATTGAAGAGATTATCTTTTCTCCAAAGTAAGTTTATGATGCCATTGTCTAATATGATATAACTGTATTCATGTTCATCCCCATTTATTTTATATCATCTCTAGATTACCACATTTTTAATTGGCAGACAGTTGTGTAGATCTATAGATTCAAGACGTGGATGGAGGATCAGTTATGTATTTTTTTCTGCATTCAAATCATATAGAGAAAAGATGACAAGTTCCAATGAAACAGAGTCCCCTGCATCCTTACTTTTGTGGGCAAATCAAGAATACATCCTACACTACTTCAGTCCTAAATACCATGCATTCAGATTATGGGTTCAAGTTCAAACTTTACCTGCAATTTTCACTCACAATTGTGTCTTTAGGAAGACAGCCAAAGATCACCTAGAATAATATTCCCATGTCTCCACTTATTTGACTTTTCTACCATTGAACTTGACTTTGATGTCAGTTTTTGCCTTAAAACTGCATAAACTCTGTCTCTAGAAGTTAATTGCTCTGTAGGAAAACCAGAAATTCACACTCAGTTAAGAAACAGAAGATGAAATTGCTTTTAAGTTGCCCATTCCGCTGAATACATACCACACATAATAATAATAGCTGATGCTTTAAAGCAAATAAAGAGTTTTATGATGTGGCTTAGTGGTTTTATTTATGCCTCTTCAGGAAGTCAAGAGACCACAACACAAGTCTGAAGAAGAACTAGCCTCTGTTTCTGATTAAGCATTCAATGCTTAGAACTGCAGCAAGAAAGAGAGACAAAGAGAGTTTACTGCTGATTCATATAAGCAGTATTTTTTTCTGTTCTCTTTAAATAATGAAAGCTATGAGGGTAGTGGCAAAGGATAAAAGAAACTATACACAAGTGCTTCATCTGCAAATGTTTTCATTCATATTCCTCTAGGGGTTTTATTCTGTGCACACAGGAAATGAAATGTATCTTAAAAGGTCAGTTCTTAAAAGTTTATTATAGAGGTGACTAAAGCATGTTTAAGCCAAAATATTGATCCCAGAGTTGTTTTTTGGGTAGAAATTGGATAGGTGAAGTTTTATTAACAAAATAGTATTTCGTCTTTAAAATCACTTTTTAAAATAACAAGAGCATTTTTCAAAGGTTGCTTGTTGATTCGATGATTATTTCTTTTAAATTTATTTATTTATTTTTATTGGTGCATTGTAGTATACACAATAATGGGATTCTTTATGCCATCTTTGTACATACACATAATTTGACATAATTTGATCCATCTCATTCATCAATACCTTCCCTGTCCTTCCTCTCCACCCTCCCCCAATCCACTTCCTCTATTGTACTGATAACCCTTCTGTTATTATTATAATCATGTTAAATAGTGTATATATTATTCATTGTGGTACATTCATATATGAACACAGTTTAATTTGGTAGATTTCATTTTCCAGTGCTTCTCCATACCCTCACCTCCTCCCTCCCTCTCAGTGACCTTCCTCATTACTTACCAGCCATGAGATTTGAACAAAAAAGTTTAGAAATGAGTTGTTCATTTCTAAATTTTTTTTGCTCCTGACTGCTAGATCTGCAATCACATAATACATGGAAGGAGAATTAGATGCTATGCATGTAGTGCAATTCCTTATATATTTAATAAAATATTTTAAAGTATCTCATAAACAAAATTGCTCAGTTTACTAAACCTTCATATAATGTTCATAGAATGTTAGGATGAATATCTCAGTTGTCAAAATAATTATTTTTCCAGGAATATGATATAATCAAGTTCTTATAACATGCACAGTCAAAAGCTATAATCATTTGATAAGGACTTCAATATTCAGCTTCTAAAATATCAAGTATCCACTTACAGAAACATATTTGCATAGATGTGTGTTTAGTTTTTGCTGCAGTTTAGATCATGAAGTTTCCAAAGACCCAAGTTTAAAAGCTTGATCCCCAGCTTTGGTGTTTGTGGGAAGTAATAGGATTTGAGGATTTGAGGTCTAGGGAATGGAAGCTAGGTCATTGGGGGTGTGCTCTTGAGAATTTAGGATTTGAGGTCTAAAGGATGGAAGTTAGGTCACTGTGGGTATTCTCTTAAGGGAGATATTAGGATGCTGGTCTCTTTGATTTCTGGCTGTCATGAGGTGAACAATCCTTCTCTATATGTTCCTGCCTTACTATATTGTGCCACCAAAAGCTCAAAGCAAGTGATAACAGAATGAAACCTCTGAAACCATGAACCAAAATAACCTTTTTCCTTATAAAGTTGATTATCTCAGGTATTTTATCACAGCAATGGAAATACAAATAGTACTATTTCCATCTGGAAGTGTTCTATAAAGACACAATATTAGTTTTCTTAAATGTGTGTGCAGAGTTGTAACTAATAATTTGACTATGTTATTAGTTCTTTCAGTTATCATTTAGTGTAGGAACTCTGGAAAATATGCTCAATCTGTTATTATTGAGTATTAAGACAATCTTACTTTATGTATCACAGTGTAGTTAATGAATAAATTAAACTATGCATGCAACATTAAAGGTGGGCAACCATTCCACTTCTTTCACATATGAAGGGAGCTAATGATGCTCACTTTAGCAAGGCAAGTCTATTCTCTGCACTCATGCTTTGAGAAGGAGTAGCAGGGTTCAAGTACTGAGTGTAAATACAGTGCTTAAGTATAAGCAGGGGGGTATTGAGTTTGAAAGGAGAATCTAAGCATATGTTTCCATACCTCTTTCTAGTCCCTTAATCTAGGAAGTATGAAGCCTACTCAAAGCACACATTCTCATGTGCATCATTTTGCTGTGCTTCAAAAGAACTTTTCTTTATTGAGGAAGACTGAGTTTGTCCAAGGTTGTTGAGATTCACAATCTCATTATCCAAAAACAGATTTAGCAGACTTTTTTGTTTATTTGTTCTGGTGGGGTTTTTTTGTTTTGTTTTGTTTTTTCTTTTCTTTTTTTTTTTTAAAGGGTGAGGATTTGGTTTACATCTCTTGAATATTTTGTCTTTTCAATTGAATCAAGACTTAGGCAGTTCAATAGGGTCCTACTTGGAGGACCTCCTTGAGCGCAACATAAAATTTAATTTCTAATTGCCTAAAAGATTTGAATGCTCCCAAGAAGTCTCACCTTCAACAAGTTGAGTTTGCAAATCTGTGCTGTGTTAGTCAATTTCACACCACTATAAAATTACCTGAGTCAATTCATTTGCACAGATAAAACTTTTACTTAGCTCAGAGTTCCGGGGCTTTCCATCCAAGGTCAAGCTGTCCCATTGCTTTGAGCATGTGCCAGAAATAACTGTACCAGGAAGCACCACTCACATCACAAGCCAGGAAGCCGACAGAGAAAGAGGATGTGCTAGGGTCCCAAAATATCCTTTGTTGGCATGCCCCCAGTGACCTAAGAACCCACCAGGAGGCCTTGCCTAAAGGCCCACAGCTCTTTCCATTAGTGCCACCCTGGGAACCAAGCCTTTAACACAGGGATCTATGAGAAATACTACCCATATTCAAACCATAGCATATGCACACTAGACAAAAGAACTCTGATACTTTCTATATTTTAAAAAAATACAGTGAAGAAATAGAAGTGGGAAATTAAAACAATCTATACTATTACTTAAATTGTCATTTCTAATGCCTTTTCCCAAAATAAATCAAAAAAATAAATAAACTGAAATACAGATTTAGTTATTTACCAGTTAATTTGATGAATGTAGACCACCATACATGAAAATAGATGCTGGTTGTCCAAACTGATCAAATGAATACATGGTAAACAAATTCCTACTGTAATTTATATTATTGAGACACAGCCTAGCAATTTACATTAGCTTCACCTCCTCTTCTTCTCCATGAAATATACTAAGAAAATTTTCTAACTATCTCCAAAGCTAAAAACCAGTTAAATGGGTAACAGATGTTTATACATCTCAAGATTAATGTACTCTGCATACGGAACTGTCAAGCCGCACTTCACAACCACATCAACCAAAGCCCATGTGGCACACACCTGCAAAATTCAGGCCATCAGCACGCTTGCCATTAAAGCATCTTCAAGGTCACAGGGATTCTCCATGTAAATGGCATGTGCCCATTGTAAATTCTCTTTTAAAGATTTGTATTGTTCTAGCTTTACAGTTAATGAAAAAAGTAATATGTGTTCAGATAAACAAATAGAAAGTTAAAGAATTTATTGGCCGAATGCCCTTGGGAAAGCACTAATATTTCACTGAATTTTATATGAAATATGTGGGGGGGTTTTACCTGAATAATATTATTCAGAGGGAGTTTTCCTAACGTCTTGAAATATTAACCTGTGATTTCAACAATGTCACTCTTTACATGTTTTCTCCATAATCATTTACTCATTCCCTCACACAGTCACTCAACAAATACCACTATTCATGGAACTAGGAACACAGTGATGAACAACATAACAAACCTCGAGTTTCATTCTCTTTGAGAAAAGCAAACCAGAAAAACAATAAATATTATAATAAAGTATAAAAATTGATATAAAAGCAATGAACGTGCAGAGTACTACAGAAGCATAGGAAAGGGTAGGCACTTAAGTCCTTTACTAGTGTGACTGGAGGAGGGCATATAACATCTGCTCCTGATTTCGAAGGATAAATAGAATAATAAGAATTGGTTAAGCATGTTGAGGAGAGAGTGACAGCAGTGTGAACATGAGCAAAGTAGAGTAAGAAGCAATGTATCTGAAGTACTGCAAATAATTCAGTATATTTAGAAGAGTGGACATAAAGTGTAACTGAAAAGGAGCAGTAGTGTGCGTGTGTGTGTGTGTGTGTGTGTGTGTGCATGCACACATGTATTGCCTAAAAGCTTGGACTTTACCCTGAAGGTAATTTGGAGTCAGTGAAAACTCAAATAATTGGCAGTTTCTGACAATAGACTAAAAATAAAGGCCAAAATCAGGCCATGGGTCTAAAATGATTGGCAGTCTTTTGTATGACATTGCAGGCAAGAGTTGATTCCTTGAACCAGGATGGATCACAGGATAGGACCATGTTTGTAGCGGAGTAAGACACATCACTTTCAAGATGTTAGATCACCGTCCATGTAAACATGACCTCTAAGAATGTGATTATAACAACCTAGACCTCAAGGACATGTTTAAGGACTGTTAAAGCAAGATGACAATAGATAAAACCCTACCATGATTGTTTCCCCACAGAAACATCAAATTTAACAGCCATTCCTACCTTCATGAGATCTAGCAAAACAAGGTGAGAGAATGTAGTATCTGGCTTTAGCATAATAAGAAAATATATATATATATTGAAGAAAAAAGAAAGAGTTGGTTATATCACTCCTCCCCAGAGTCCAGTGAATTCTGCAGGGAGAGCAATCTTTCTTCATAGGGATAGGACAGGAAACTAAGTCATTCCTTAGGCTTGAAACCCAGTACCAAGCCCACCACAGTGAAACCTAGTACCTGCCACAACCCAACAACTTCTGTCCCCAGGACACTGCCCAAGAACTGAACCTCTGAATTCACATTAGCCACGTAGCTGCCTGCCTGTACCACCTCACCCCCAACCTTGGGCAGCAAGGTATGGAGTAGTACTCCATTCATAATGTAAAAGTAACCACACAGCCTTACTGTGGAACGTAGTACTGGTTCCACGACACTGAAAACGACCACCAAGCAGAACCCAACAGAACCCAACAGCCCCTAGCCCCAGACCAGTGCTCACAGGCAGAACCTCTAAACCTGCACCCTGGAAGAATAGACCAATGTTTAAGGGTTTATCACCAACACTCAAAATATGACCTGGGGCACATGCACAAGACTACATCATTCCCTGCCACCATAAGACTCAGACACAAGCTTAGCATCAGCCTTTGCAGCCAAGGAACATCCTCCACCACCGCTCCCCCAGTCTTGTGCAGCATGGTTACAGTCAATCAGAATTCTATTCTAGCCAGCATTGCCTGTGGTTGGCTACATTAATCTCAGGTCACAATTTTATCACAGCAACAGTGAGCAATAGCAAAGTGGGTTTTCTTCCAGCCCCAGGGCTAGACTGGTATCAATGACTATGAGCTCTAGGTATGACCCTGCATTGTGACATTTCATGGCTATAGAACTGCCCGTCCCATTGTTCTCTCAACCACACATAGCACAACACACAGGGAGTAATTGTTCATTTTGGGAAATGAAAGGGAAGTAGGCAGTCCTTCCCACAATGAGACCTAGATCTGGACAGAATCTGGAACACAGCCCAGTGACTGTGCATGAGGTGTTTGCTCATGCCCCAGTCCTATGCAGAGGATGGGCTATCCTTTTTAGGCACTTTTTCAGTTCATTCTGAATAAAGGACCACCTGTGATTTGAGACAAACTTAGACTTATAGCACCCTCTAGTGCTGAAACACTGACAACACACAAATCTTCTCTAAAAGCACCATCTGGTACTAAAATGATGGAAGTGAACACAGGTTTGGAGAAAATAAGCAGACTGCTTAGAATTTCTGAAACGATGGGTACAAATAGAGATAACAAATACCAGGATAAACACCTAATCCTTCAATGTGAAGGTGATGCCGTATGATGACAAGCTTCAAGAGTATTCAGGGAACCATAAACTTATCTATTAAATATAATAAAATCCAAAGAAACCACTAACAAATTGATCAATATGTGTAAATACTTGGACATAGAATTCAAAAGAGCTGTTTTTTAAAAAAAAAAAAAACAAAACTCAATATTAACCTCAGAAAACCAGAAATGATTCAGTACTCTATCACAGAAAAGTAACAAAGAGTTTAAGAATGTTTAAAAGTTCAAACAGGATTTTTTTGAGCTAAAAAGTATGCTAAGTGAAATGAAAAGTGCATTAGAAGTATCAAAACAGATCAAACAGAAGAAAAAGTGGCTATCTCAAGACAGCCTATTTGAAAACACATAGATAAGAAAAAGAAAGATAAAATGAATGAAGACAACCTATCAGAATTTTAGGATGTCATTAAAACAACAAATACTTGGGCTACTGAAGTTCAAGAGGGAGTTAAGAATGCCAAAAAGGTAGGGATATTTTTTCAAAGACATAATAACATAAAACTCTACCCAGTACTAGAGAAGGATACAAATATCCAGCTAAAGAAAGGTTAAAGGTCACCAGTCAGATTTACCTCTTTCAAGTCTACTCTAAGACATATAATCAAGTTTTAAAAGGGCAAAGACAAGAAGGGATTATCCAAGCAGAAAGAGGAAAAAAAACATATAAAAGGGTTGCAATTCATTTGACATAGTCTTTTAACAAAAATCTTAAAGTATAAAAATAGATTCTCATAGTTTGGGGGTGGGGGTGGGGACTGCCAACCAAGATTACTGTACCCAGCAAAGTTTTCCTTTAAAAATGAAGGATAAAAGAGTTCCAGACAAACAAAATATGAGAATTTATTCTACCAGACCTCTCACATAAGAAACACTAAGAACTGAAAGACAGAGATGCTAACAATTAACAACATCGGGAGGTATGAAACTTTCTGATATGAGTAACTATATATACAGATTTTGAGTAATATTGCAAATATGAGGTGTTAAGTATTTATATATTTGGCATTAAAACTAAAGAGTAAAATTATTAAAATAATAATAAGTACATTAATACATTAAGAGATAGGCAACATAGAAAGATTTAAAACAATTCAAAATGTGTAGAGAAATACAGTGCAAATATATAGTTTTGTATTTGTATTTTTTGTTTCCTTTCCTATCATTATGACCAATGTTAAGCAAAACCAAAAAATATACAAATGGTATGATACTGAACTAAAATGATTCTGCACAACAGAGGAAACTGCGTCTGATGCAAAGTTTTTCTCCAAGTGGTCTACATTTTATTTTATTGGAAGTAATTCTTTCAAAAGTTTAAGAAGCCAGTGAATTTGTATTATTCTACTGGAAGTATTAATAAGTCTTGGTAGTTAACTAACACATTAACTAGCCTAATTTAATTTATCATCTTTCAACATTTCCAAAGAACCAAAGTCACCAGGTATGGATATATATAGATATATTTTTATTTTATATTTATTATATATTTTATTTACAAATGAATCATTAAAGCAGGAACATTTTATAAACCATCTTCAAACATCAAAGTCTACAGGAGAAGTTGGACAGATAAGGTCTCACAAGAGGTGTACTTATGTAGAGTATGCACAGAAAAAAAGGGAGTTAAGTATCCCTGTTTCTGAAATTGTAAAATAATTATCAGTAGCTGAAAGGGACAATGTAAACAAGTTTAATGTTTCTTTTTAATATCTATGGTGACTTAGAGTTTCTATAATCATTTTCCAAATCTACCACCTCTTGGAATCTTAATTTTCTAAAACATATGGCCCACAAAGAAGCATTCTGTCTCCTATCATGTTCTTACTGTGTGCTTTTCCTGTATTCCATACATGAAATTTACCAAAAGAGTATACTTTGCATGTTAAAATCTACATTGTTTATCAAAAGGAAGAAAAATGATTAATCCAGAAAACATTAAAAATAAAAAAAAATTGTTTTCTTCAGAAATGACTTATCAAAATTTTTGCCTCTGATTCTTAAGTTGGATTGTAAAGCAGAAAGTATTCCTCTCAGGGTCCCTTATGTCTTTCTTCCCCCCTCAGGTATGTCCTCTTCTCCTTCTGTCCAGCATGTCAAGAATTCTTAACTTCCAACTTCTGATTTAAATCAACTCTCAAGAGAAAATCGAACATACTCATTTATACAAAATGATAAATTATTCATACATGTTGAATGCCATTCTTCTCTGATATATGTTCACAGTATGGAAATTTCATATACTAAAAAAGAAAATCATGACAATTTTAGTAATGGAGGAGGAGCTAACAGGTATCCCTTGAATCATGTCTCTATCCTCACCCACAGGTTCCCCACAAAGTACCTTGGAAAGCAACAACTTCATATCACTGGACCATGTGCAGAGAGAGTGCATGAAGTTTCGACTATAGCTGGGAGTTGAAAAGGCACTGTTTTCAAAACTCTCCACTGAGAGTTTGAAGAGAGACGGTGTCTCTACTGCTCCTGTGACTCAGGAGATCATAGGGGATAGTGAGGTGGGGCGACTTAGAAACAGGGGTCACGTTCATCTACAAGTAGCCTAACTTGCTAGGGGAAAGCATTTGTGAAAAACATCTTCTTGGAAATGTTTATTTATTTTGCATAAAGGAATCTCTAAATTTACGGTGCAACCTAGGTAGAGGTCGGTAGGACAGGAGGTGAACTGGAACACAACAGAAGATACAGGGGAGGTCTTGCACTCAGGAAGACTACATGTCAGAAGGGAAGACAACAGCAATCAGAGAAACACAGGCAGTATTGAAAATTATGAAATAAGGAAAGGCATCCCTGGAGACAGATGAATCTGAAGAGACAAGAATGAATTAGCAACGTCAAACAAAGAGAAAAAGAGTGCAGGTGGTTTTATTTCTTGATATAATAAATGTATTGAGACAGAAAATTTGCCATTTGTTATGCAGCAGTAGAAAACAAATACAAAATAATAGCAATAAACATGAGGAGAAAGACCATCCTTTTTTTAACTAACAAGTTGTATTTTTCTCTGATATTTGTGGATAGTTTGTGGATAGATTCACATGTGACACAATTTATAAATTTATAGGTAATATTTCTACTGGATGAACCTATTTGGTCTTTGAGTAGGAGTAATGAAAAAGACAATGGTCTTATCTCTTTGGAACTAAAAGATTATACATGTATTAAAAGGCAGTTTGGCATAAAAATGCAAATTGAGCAAGAATATTCCACAAAAGAGTACCAGACAATTTTTAATAGTATGAAATATAAGGGGAAATAAAAAGAGTTTAATTTGAGTTCAGGAAATTAGGAAAGCAACTTGTTTTAAGGATGAGTATTTTCCTACTCCTGTAAAAGTTGTGGAAAATCAGGACAGTCAATACAGCAAGAAACCAAAATTTTTGTTTCTCCCAAAACTCTATACTTGACGTAAGTTGAGCTTCATTTGTACTCTCAATGCAGTCACAGCAGGATGAAACCATATAATTCTCAGTGCCAGGAAATTTAGGACAAATCGTAAGCAAGCTTTTCCTTTAAAACAGCTGCTATTTTTTGAGTCTTTATAATTTATTTCACTTCCTGGAAAGAATAACATATACAAGTCTACAACTTCCAAACTCCCATGTTTGGACTTTTTAAAAATGTTTAAATAAATGTTGGAGTCATTTTAATAACAACAGCCAAACTTACCTTCTTCAACCAACATTGTTTATGGATTCTTTTGTATCACCATATCAGGAAAAAATTTCCCTGAAGGAATAAAAATTGGAAGGACTTCAAAAATTACACATCACAAGAGCTTCGTGTTTCCCAAGTATCTTTAATAATACTTTAAACTGTGATATTACAGTTTCACATGCCACATGATGTTCTAAGAAGACAGATTAGCTATTACATATATGCAAGGACTCTTAGAGGATCCATAGCACCTGACCATCATGCAAGTAGGAGAAAAAAATCCAGGAATCTTCAATCACCTATGTTTCTAGGAAGAAACAATTGATAAGAAAAATCATTTTTGGTAAACATTTTTATTTAGAGAAGCAGAATAAAATTTCACATCCAGGCAAGCCAACCTTTCCGACCTGAAGCAAAATGAGAACTTCTTACTTATTTCTAATCACTCACAAGGGACATAGGGAAAACATGAATTCATTCCCAATAAGGATATAAGGCAAAAAATATCCTTTAGGGCTGAAAAATAAAAAGTATTACATAGATGATTATATAACAAAAGAAGAGAGAAATTTCTCCAAAATTTTTTGAAAAAATTCAAAATATAAAGATAATTGAGTATGATTATTTTGTAATGTAGGTCAATAACAACAAAAAACTTTAAGAAGATAGTTTTTCATGTACTGGAATTTAATAGTTAAAAATCATTCATTCTGATTTTCATCCCTGTGACCAAAATACCTACCAAAAACAACTGAGAGAAGGAAATCCGTTTGAGCTTATAGTTTCAGAGGTTCAGTCCATGGTTGGCCAACTCCATCACTCTGAGTCTAAGATGAGCCAGAACATCATGGCAGAAAGGCATGGTGGAGGAAAGCTACTCACTTCATACTAGTCAGGAAGCAGAAAGAGAAGGAAGAGTCAGGAGAACAAGATATAATCCCTTCAGAGACCTACTTCCTATAGCCATGCCCCACCTGCCTATAGTTACCACCCACTATAGGGGTCCTTTCAAATTACTAGTCCATCAAAAGGATTAACCCACTAATTAAGTTGTACATCTCATAATCTCATCATTTTGCCTCCTGCTTTAATGCAGGAGTGTTTGTGGGATACCTCATATCCAAACCATAATATGTACTGATACAGGAAATTTAAAAGTAAGTTTAAAACATATGTTTTAATATGAACATTTTTGTTCAAAAACATCTTTATATCTACATAGAAGAGCCTAGAAAGATGTTATCAAAAAGATAACAGTAATTATTTTTTTCATCATGGTAAAAACAACTTAACATCTTTAGTCTATACTTCAGTTAATCAATATAGTAGATACACCACTAATGGCTACTAAAAACTATCACTAGTCCCAATGAGATGGGAGATGTGCTATAATGTTCACCATATTTCAGAGAGTTAATGTGAAAACAATATAAAATATATCATTGCTAGCTTAATAATGATTATATACTGAAATAATCATATTAATGTACTGGAGTAAATAAAATATATTATTACAATTGATTTCATCCATTCCTTTTTACTTTTGTCTAGTAAATGTGACAACTAGAAAACTTTAAATTACAACAGCAATTCTCATTTATAGTTCACATTTTATTCTGTTTACTTACTTTGAGCAATTCTGATTCAGAATTTGTGCATTTTCTGATCTTTTATAGTGGACATCCATTAATTTTTCAATAAAAATAAAGTTCTTTTTAGAATATTCTAGTTAAAGGCTAGGTAAAAACAATAAAGAAACTGTACACGAAGAGGAAGGCACCTGAATAATAATTCTTTAGACAAACATGCAATAATGTTGGACAAAGAGCTTAATCTTAGCACAGCAAAAGTAAACGTGGTCAATCAACTACAAAAACATTGGTCCATAAAAATGGTTCCCGAGGTCTAAGGGGTTTACAAATTTAAAATGTTTTTGAATGACTATTTTTTCAACATTGATTTGGAAAAGAACTTTCTCCTTTCTTTACTATCTCCATTATTTAGAAAATAAGAACAGAGACTTGCCCCCAAACAGTCATAAGTTTGAAATGGCTCCAGACCTAAACCAGGACTTCACTTCTACACCCAGTGGCCTTTTCTTTCCATTGCCCTGTCCCAGGGCACTGCATGCTTTTCCCCAGCATCTTACAGAAATCTAAAATTGTGATCCTTGTTTGATCAAGAGAACTTTCTAACAAAACTATCTTGGTTGATATTCAAATTCCACAATGGATTGCTAGTTAGCTACAAATAGAAATTAACTTTGTCTTTCAATGTTGTTAATGACTCAAGACTGGTGTACCCCCCACCAAATTCCCAATTCATATCTTGGAACCCAATATGAGAGGATTAAAAGGTGAGATCACTGGGAAGTGAGAAGTAAGGAAATTTTCATCCTTAAGAATAGGAAGATCCTCTAGTAAAATTTCTCCCCGCTTCTCCCTAATGAAGATGCAAAATAAGATGCTATCCTTGAAGCAGAGTGAGCCCTCAGCAGACTCTGAATATGCTGGTGTCTTGATCTAGAACTTCTCAGCCTCCAGAATTGTGAGCAATACATTTGCATTATTTATAAATTACCTAATCTAAGATACATTGCTTTAGCATCCAGAACTGGGATAGGTATTCAAAGACTTGGATATCATCAGAATCTGAAGTCTATGGCCTTCCTGACTAAGATTGCCATGACTAGTGCAAACTACTGATCAACTCAAACTATTACTTGGGCAATACATTATATTGATAAAAGGTTTTATTTTTCAAGAATTTGACATAGTATAACTCATGGCAGAGGACGTGGAAAATTGTGCCTTTATTATTGTCTCAGAGAGTCCAGTAAAGAAAATGCTCATTGATGGGTGGAATAATTCAAGACCACAAGAAAATGAAAGAGAGTAATGGATGATTAACCAGAAAAAAAAAAAAAACTCCAGAAAGAAAATTATGGAGTATAAATTCAAGTATCTATTATGTGGAATAAAATAAGGGTGTTAGAGAGAAAGGCATCAAAGTTATAATGCTTGGCTTTATCAGACAAAAGTCAAAATAACTATGTACATTTCATTCTTGGCATTTCACTCTTGGTCAATGCCATGTTGGAGATTCAGATTAATTTAAATTCTTTTGAGAAAACTGGAAAAAATAAACTTTTTTATTTAGAATTGAGACTGACAAATGTGATTCTAATTGTGGGCATTGAGATCTTCAAACATTCAAGTAAAATAATAATTTGGGGTTAAATTCAGATTTTTAGAAAGAAAAAACATGGAATTGCATTTATTGAGTAAACGAATGCTTATAAGGGTTTATGAAAGCATATGCTTCAAAGTGGATCAGTTTAGGGTTTTTTTCTAGCAATTATTCCAGTTCTGGGAGAAAAAAAAGAACTTTGGCCTCTACTGATGAGGTGTAAGACATAATAAAGTGAACATTTAGGTGATGCTGGATGCTGGACATTTATAAATAGACCAACTTGCCAGATCAACGTGGATCTTCTCTAAGCTCAATAGGACCAAAGCACAAACACCCCCAACTTTTCTGGGAATACTCAAGAGAAGACATAATGGCTACGTCTCAGGTGTAAGATCCTGAAGATGGCTCTGAATTCAGGTCCCTCCCCCTGCCAGGTAAGTGCCTTTGCACAAGTTAATGAAATCCTCTGAGTTCAGTTTCTTCATCTAAGTAGATGTACCACTAAAGGATATTGATTGGAGATTTAATGAGATTATTTACCTAAGTAAGAGGCGGTGACAGTTCAGAGACTCTACATCAAAGCTCTAACAGGAAATAGATGGTATGCTCTAATAAGATGATTGAGAAAAGTTAACCTTGTCCAGTATTTACAAACAGTGGACAAGGTTAAAGGAGATCAAACAGGAATGTTGAATCATCCCAAGCAAGAAAGATGAAAACCTAGGGCTGAACTGGGAAGCCAGAGGCAGTGTCCAGAACCCAGAGAGCTGTGGCTTTAGTTGTAGGCATGGGGGAGACTGCTTGCCTAGAGTTTAATGGCTTGCAGGAGAAGTGAGAAAGAGTCCTATCTTGTGGCCCCTCAAGGAGACGCAGGGGAACCAGCATCTCATCCCTCTCTTCTTCCATCTTCGGATCTGCCACTGGAAATTCATGAGGCTACAGTCAACAAACATCAGAGGGCACTGAGCTCAGTGGACACATCAGGGATGTCACAAAATAGAAGGAGAAGCAAATTGTCACTTTGGCCTCAGTTCTGAAGATCTCTTGTCCCTGCCTCAGAGATACAGTCAGGAAAACCAGCAGGCTACAACAAAAGGTGCCCCCAGCCCACGCATTCATTTCAAAATAGGGAATTTGGAAACAGAATTAAACTAGGCAAACTGAGAGAAGAGAAGAAGGTGAAGAAATAATACGGTAGGGTTCGTTCTTCCTTATAGTTGCAATCCTATTTGTTTTTGGAAGAGAAAGACGTTTTAATAGATGAATTACAGAGACCCAGCTCTTAAAGCCTGATTTTTAACCTTCTCAACTGCCATTAACCCAAAGAGGTAGAGAATCTAATAACATAAGTTTATTGCAATTCAGTGAACAACTAAGTTATTTTCCCAAATGATAGGTCTTTTCTGATCTTTACCCTTTTTCATTTTCTCATATTCACTTAGTTTCCAAATGGGAAAAAGCACAAAAAAAATTATTGAAAAGAAGAGATCTACATTTAAGACAAGGGCCAATTTTTAAAATTAACATGTTTTTCCATATAAAAAGAAATAAACCTTTTTTACTTTATTCTTTTTTTCCACATTTTTATTGGTGCATTATAGTTACACATAATGATGGGATTTATTGTTAACATATTTGGCATGCACAAAATATAATGAAATTTGTCTGATATCACAATCCTATATCTTAAGAGAGTGAGATTTGGAAAATTACAAACTTTGATGAGTGATCTGCATCTCATCAATGGAGCAGACTACCTGGCGTTTTCAGCATTTGCTTTGTTTTCTAATGCAGATTAACTATAGCTTACATGTACTGAGTACTTACTGTGTGCCAGGAAATAGGTGACATTTGCATTTTTCATTACTCCTCTTAAGAATTGCATGAGGTGAAATTAAGACTCAGTTTCAAAATACAGATCATTTGACTAACATTCATGTCATATTCTTTACTTCAATTTTGTTGAATAACGTTGCAAATTGTTCATCTCCCCACCTCCCTTCACAAAGGATTGATTTTTTAATTTAAACAAGAGACAGTAAGCTTCATTAGAAAATGTACCTCAAGCCTGCTCTTAACCCAAAGTCAATGTCATTCAATGACATAGATACAGGGATTTCCTTTTTTTTTTTTTTTCCTTTGCCCTGTGCTCCATAGTGTCAGGCACTGGAGCATAAAGATGAACAGGTTATCAAGTACCGTTTACAAAAGGCTTGGGTGCAATGAAACATATGTCCACGTGCATGTCTTTTGATCAATGCTGGGAACACCCTTTAATGCTACTCATTCCCTCGGTTACCCCTTCTCTCTCCCACACATAAATTTGGTGAGGTGAACTGAGCTCAACACTTTTTAAATGCATCATCATACATTATATTAGGACTCTTTATCTTAAAAAATGAAACCAGAGCTGATGTAATGAGGAATACCATTGCTATGTCTTATAAGATGCTAAGAAAACTATGGGAACCAAGATCCCTGTCATCACCCTTCTCTCAGCTCAGTCTCTGATTATCTTTTTTTTTTCCTACAGGCAGCTTCTTCCTTTCCAGCAGGAAACGTTTGCCAGCAGCTCAGTTTCACATCCTCTGAAATGAGGGTGTTTTCTGTCCATGTGCTGATACATTAACAGAAAAAAAATTAAAAATCACTGATTGGCCTTAATTGGGATGCATGGCAATGCCTGGACGATTATTTCTTCTGTCAAGTTCTAGACGGCATGTGGACAGGCAACAGAGAGGGCAGAATGGGCTTCTCAGGGTCCATAACCAGAGATAAGAGGGAAGAAAGGAGGAAAGTCTAAAAGCCCGTATCCTAGGCAAATACAGTGGGAAGTGAAATGCTATACTTTACCCCTTATGTTTCAAATCACATCCACTATACGAAAGTCCTGGAAAGTGGTAGGGAATAGAAAAATTGAATATCAACTAAATGAGGCTTTACTGGGGCTCCCACTGGAGCACCTGGGAGGTGTATGGGTTCGTGGACTGGCTCTCCAAATATTTGATGAGTAAACCTCACATAGACGAGAAGGCAGTTGTTTTAGTAAGCTTTTTCACTGTGGTGACCAAAAGACCTAACAAGAACAATTAGAGGAGGAAAAGCTTATTTCAGATGGTTGACACCGTGGCTCTGGGTCCAAGGTGAGGCAGAAAATCATGATGGAAGAATATGGTGGGAAAAAAAGTAGCTCAGAACATGGCCGCCATGAAGCCGAGAGCTCTGCTTAACAAGGGCAAAATATATACCCTAAAGGCACACCCCAGGGACCAGCCATACCTTGTCTACCTTAAGTTATCATCCATTAATCCCTTTTGGGAAATTGATTGATGTACTGATTAGATACCCCAATCATTTCACCTCTAAACCCTTTTGCATTGTCTCACACATGAACTTTAGGGGAACACCATAATAGCAGGTTTGTGCAGGCACTTAGTCAGCTCTTGTACATGACCCAGGATTGCTGCACACATCCTATCAGATCTTTTCTCTCTGCACCAGGGTTTGCACTTGACACAGTGATCTGCTCCTTCATGTTGGGTCCATGTGGGCTTGGCTCACAAAAGATGGTAGAGGTACTCCCTAAATCACCCCAGGAAAGTCATGTGTCAATCAAACTCAGGTAAATTGTCCAAGCCAGAGTGATAGGGAATGCCTGGAGGAGAAGCCAGAAACTCCTGAACCTGATCATTGGTGGAAACACTTTTGTAAAAAAAATAAATAAACTCATGTTAGGCAGGAAATATAAGTGGGGGAATCAGGGCCCTTTCTTCTCTAAAAACAAGTAGCAATGTATCTGCATATCTGAGTTTTAGTCAGTAAATCCCATAATGTTTGGAATCCCTTAAACATAGTCTAGGTATTTTTAGGGAGAGGGGATTCTTTTTTACGTTTTTGCATTATAAAACATTCGTTGACTGCAAAAAGCCTGATTTTATAAATAGCAGTTAAGGAGTACCGGACACGTAAGCAAAATAATAACTCGGAAAAGGGAATGTTTGTGTTGTCGGTATGTGACAACACAAACGAGATTGTTGTGGGGCAGGGGCCATAAGTGTCAGAGCTAAGGCACCCGCCACAGCCTTTGATCTGCAGTTTCCAGTTTAGTCAGTCACAGCCAAAGGCAAAAAGCAAAGCATGTAAGACCTATCAGCAACAAGTCAGAAGCAGGAAAATGGAAAAAAGTTTTAAAAATATAACAATTTAACATGGATGCCAAGGATGCAACCAGGAACATGGGTCACAGCTAAGAGAAATGAAGGTGGGAAATGCACGGAGGAGCTGAGTCACAAGGCTCGGAACAAAAGCCAGGGCACAAAGCGTGGAACACCATGAGTCAGCCATCCTCAGGAAAACATGCAAAGACAGCTTTTCCGTGACAGAGCTGCCCTTCCGAGGCGCTTGACAACTGGGCCTTCAAATCTCAAGTTAGGGCTGACTGGGGCTGCTGGAAGCCTGTCCCCCAATATGTGAGGGTCTAGTGGACACAAGGATTTCGATGGACATAGCTTTAAAAGGATTCCTACCAAAGAGGAGGAATGCTATGATTCCAAAATGTGATTATGGGATAAAGGAACTAGTTGAAATGGTAGTAAGTCCAGATGGCATACATCTAGCCTTTGGAGTTACAGAGTTAGATCAGTGAATTCAAGTCCCAAAGCTTCTTTGAAAGAAGGCCATAACACCACAGAAGAATAATCATGTGCAGAAAGGAAAGGATTTTCTGTTGTGCTTTGAACTTCTGTTTCATTCATATTTCAAATGTCTAACTCAGTTGTCACATAGTAGTGTTTCAAAGTTGTGTAGCCTCGTAGAATTCGTAAAGTATTACAAAAGTGCTACAGTAATGCAAAGTTGGTCAGTAAAGAAATCAATCCTCTCTCCATTTCCCAAGTGGTTTCTCAATTTGCTCATATACATCCTTTCATAAACGGGTTTGTGAGTCTCATGTATTCCAATCAGTCTGAGAAATATCAGGTAAACAATAACTAACAGGTTTTTTTTTATAACCTTGGAACCACTGCAATTTCAATCTCCAAGAATAGTATCTATCTGCATTCTTCTTCAAAATTGTTCAATACTGCACAATTTGTTCTTGATGTACTTCCTGATATCTTTCCTGGAGCTAGTATTCTCTGAAGTATCAGTTTGGTATATTCTGTTTTAGATTACTAGCTTATTCCTAAGAAACCAAGAAGTTTGGCTGATTCTGTTCAGCAAATGGAATAGTTTGGAATAAAATAGCTATTTGGGGCACAATCTAAAATCTCCCAAATTGACAAATTCTTGGGATTGTTCCTAAGAAAATGTTTCATGCATAATACACTAAATGTCTTCTGGAGAGAACAACACCCTCCATTCAGGGTTCTAAAGGCACCTCAGAATCGTTCGTGCCTTCTGATAATTATTTTCAAATTCCATGTTGTCAGAAATACACATAAAGCCAAGTTTTAAAACTGCTTCTTAGCCCATTGTTTCCGTATATAGGACACCTATAAAAGTTTAATTGGAGAATCACAGCCTTTGGGACAGGAGTTCCCCTGTGTTTCTCCTTGGCTAGGAAAGCAATAAACATTCTTTTTCCTTTTTGTCAAAGAAAATTAAACTTAAAATTTTATAAGCCCTGCAATATTTATAGGTTTTCGTAGGTGTCCTATATACAGGATAATGGGACATAATGTGTTAAGAGGTGGGCACAAAACTAAAATTTATATATCTTATGCAATAAGATATAAGCACTGTGATATAAGCCTTGGAATGCTTCTTGGTTTTCTTTTAACTTTGGTCATGAATTAAGAAGTTGTGTTGAGCTCAGGAGTCCTACTCTACAAAATGGTTCTAATAATCTATGTTATTCCTCTAGAGTAAATTAAGGTGTGGAAAGTATATTATGATGCAGATATGAGGTGTCCCTCAAAAGCTCATGTCTGAGACAATTTAAGAAAGTCTCCATGTGAAATGATTAGATTATGAAAGTCTTAATCTAATCCTCCATTGGTAAGGATTAATTTGATAATAACAGCAGGCAGGTAGGTTGCAGCTAAATGAAGAAAGTCACTGGGAGCTTAACTTTGGAGATCATATTTTGTCCCTGGGGTGAGCAGAGCTTGCTTTCTGGTTCTTTCTTTCTTTTTTCTTTCTTGCCATCTGCTGCTTTTCTCTGCCATGCTCTTCCACCACGATGTCTACCCACCTCCAACCCAGAACTATGGAGTCGGCCAACCATGGACTGAATCTCTGAAAATGTCAGCCAAAATAAACTTTTCCTTCTCTATATTGTTCTTGTCAGGTACTTTGGTCACATCAATGCAAAAGTTAGCTAAAACAAAGTATTTGGTAAACTCTTTTGTCTATGCAAACACAAATGGCATTAATTAGTATATTTTGATATAAAGAATGTATATTGTTTAACTGAATCGCTTAATTATCAAAATATTTTTTTTTCTACTGAAACGCATACTCTTCAGACACATAGCTACCTTACAACTAAGGTCAATAAATAAAACAGGTAGCCAGACACAGTTGCACATGCCTATAACTCCAGCTACTCAGGAGGCTGAGGAAGGAGGATCACAAGTTCAAACCCCGCCTCAGGAACACAGTGATGCCCTAAGGAACTTAGCAAGATCCTGTGTCAAAATTAAAAATTAAAAACTGGCTGGAATGTGGCTCATTGGGTTCAATCTTCCTGGTAGCAAATAAATAAATAAATAAAACGGGCAGCAGTTTTATCATTAAATTTAAAATGCACATTATGTAGATCTGACTAGGTATACATTTCGACAACTAGTCCAGCCACCTTTAATTCCTGAGAAGATGCAGAGATTTTCTCGCTAGGTCTTGTTTTCCACTGCATCTCATAAAAGTCTTAGGTAACTGATTCATTCCCTCTGTTAACTTTAATTTCTCTTCTGCCACATCCTACCATAAAACCATGACTGAGAAATGGAAAAAATATATAAAAAGGACTGGGTACTATGTCTGTGACACAAATATGGACTCATCATTGACCTAAGAGGAGATTCTGAGTATTTTTATTTTACTCTTAGAATTAAAAGCATGCTGTTGACACACACCGTCAATAAATCAAGCACACAAAATCCTGGGTCCCTCCTCATTTATATTTAGTTTACCAGGGTTTCTAAAGAAATTCTCACATTCTAAGTTCAGTCCATTGACACCAGATATCAAAAATGAGTTTAATCACTGAGCTACGGTTGTTCAAAACATCACAGCTGAATATTAAAAACACATGCTAAAAGGTTCTATCCATCAACCTTTCTACCTGATTTCTAAGAATGTAATCAGGTTGAGTTTTTTTCCTTTTGTTTTGCCTTCTTGTTTTTATTTCATGTTTTACCTGTTCATAAGACACTTAGAAAAGAAAAACTATAAACATTTATAATACAAACTTAAAATTCAGCAACACATGAAAACAGGGTTTGGGCCTGTAATCCCAGTGGCTTGAGAGGGTGAGGCAGTAGGATCGCAAGTTCAAAACCAGACTCAGCAACTGAGTGAAGCCCTAAGCAATTTAATGACATCCTGACTCAAAATAAAAAGATCTGGGGATATGGCTCAGTGGTAAAGCACCCCTGGGTTCAATTCCTGGTAACAAAACAAAAAAAAAAAAAAAGAAAAAAATAACAGGGTTTGGATCAACTCACTCAAAAGTAACCAAATTCAAAAAAAGAATCAACAAAAATATAAGCTTTAATCAGAGTTTAATCTATAGGTTTTCTAACCCAAGAGAAAAGAAGCAAAACCCGAATATCCAAATATTTTTCCAACACAACCTAGATATTTCAGTTGGTTCAAACCCCTGATTTATAGACCATTATAAACAATTGGGCAAAGGCTGCTGGAGGTTCTTCAAAAGAATGATGCAAATAGCAGGAAGAAAATTAATAAGCAACAGATGCATGCATGAGCCTTTCTGTAACTGGCTGTGAGTACAGCATGTGCCGCTCTGTTTGCGCATGTGTTCCCTTAGCACATGCACCACTGGTATCTGTAGGCATCACACAAAACAAAGTCACCATCACAAAAGAGGCTTGAATCTTATCCATAACTACAATTTCAACAAAAAGCCAGTACCCATAGTGACAAAATATGCTTTTTTTCTTTCAGCTTCATACCCTTTTCCTTTCAAAAAACAAACAGGTTATGGGGGGAAAAAAAGGAAAGTATAGTTTGCCAGAACTGCTGTGAGAGGTTTTTTCGGTTTAGGTTTTGTTTGTTTTCGTATATGTGTCTGTTTTTGCAGTACTATAGATAGAACCCAGGGGGGCTACACTTCTGAGCTGTATCCCCTGGCTTTTTTATTTTTTATATTGAGACAGGTTCTTGCTAACTTGTGTAGGCTAGCTTCAGAGTTCCAATCTTCCTGCCTCAGCCTCCTGAGTAGCTGGGATTACAGATGTGCACTACCCCTCCTGGGCTATAAGGCAGTTTTTAAATGGGCAAATCAGTTTCATCCAAGGATTCAATGTTGTTACAGTCATTTTCTTCTTATATATTGAAGGGAATTTTCCAAACAAAAGTCTCCAAAGGTTAGGTTTTCACTCTGTGTACATTCTGTGTACTTCTACTTTTTCCATGTTCAGCCACCTACCAAAGCAGTTAAGAACTAAGATGCAATTTAGGCTGAAACATAATCAGATTAAATTGTACCTGTCTCCATTTAAAAAATAATAATCAGGTGGGGATGTGGCTCAAGCGGTAGCGCGCTCGCCTGGCATGAGTACGGCCTGGGTTCGATCCTCAGCACCACATACAAACAAAGATGTGTCCGCCGAAAACTAAAAAATAAATATTAAAAAATAATTCTTTCTCTCTCTCTCTCTCTCTCTCTCTCTCTCTCTCTCTCTCTCAAAAAAATTTTTTTAAAATAAAAAATAATAATCATAAGGCAAAGTGGAAGATTGAACTATTTCCATCCCACATTATTTTCTTTGTGTTCTTCATAAATTCTGTAAATATCCAGTGCTCAGTAAGCATCTCTTGAGTTCCAAATACCTGGAACTGGGTTATAGCAATGAGAATGAGAAACACAGCTCCTTTTTACACAGAATTTGCAATCAAGTAAATTAAATATCCAAGAGAAGAATATCCTTGGTAAATTAGTTTTGATCTCTAGCCACTGAATAATCTTACTAAATCATTTCATGTATTTTTATTCAAATGGCCACGCATCATTTATTCAAAATTTATTCTCACCATGTCTGGTTATGACAGGTACCATTATATTAAGTGCCAAGGTAGATCAAAAGAAGCAAAACTATCACTGCTCCGAAAAAGTTACAAGCCCATAGACTTGCAAACACACAGGGCACAATGTATTAAAAAACAAGCATGAACTAATACAATGCCAGGCACATAGTAGGTGAGGACAAGAATATCCTTGCTGTAACAAAAGTAGGCCAAAGTGCTGCATGGCCTCCAAGGAGTTGACTAATTCTGCCTAATAGAGGTAGAACAGTTTCCATAGAGGAAATGCCATGTACCCGGGATCCTAAAAAGTGAATACACATTTCCCAGATGCTGGAGAATAAAAAGACTGTTCCAGGAAGAGGTAAGATCACAATGCAAAAGCACAGCAACCCCACTGAAAATGGGAAAATCACTCACACCCAATCTCAAGCTCAAAAACTCTGGTAAAGATGGATGTATTGGGCACATTATAACCTCAGGGAAGCTGATTTCCATGCACATGAATTTATGCTTCTTCCTGCTACAGATAGAGAAATAGGAAACTCGAAGTCAGGAAAAGGATGCTTCAAGCGATAAATCATCAGCAGAGAAACAAGCGAGGAGGAAATGCCATAAAACTATAGGAGAGAGAAAGAGAGCCGAGGGAGGAGGGCCCCAGGGCTGCAACTAAGCTTTTTGGCTTATGGGGAAACATCCTCTGGGTTATGGTGGGGAAGAACTTTGTTATGCATTTATAACGTCCTGCACTAGGAAGGGAGAAACAGACCACCCTAAGTCTGTTGTCCAACTTAAGCAGCCACACAAATGTCTGCAGAGAAAGGGTGAAACCACGTTGACAAAAGTCAGATTTGAGCCATAAAATCAGAAAAGCTTTCAAAAGTTAAACAAGACAAATTAAATATAGTAAGCACTATATTTAAAATATGGAGAAAGTAGATACTGAAAAGTTATTGGTGACAAATGAAGACAGATGATATATGTTCAATCTATGCTATTAAATACCAAATGAAGGTACATGTGAGGTACTGACATTCTCACTACTTGGTGGGCTGTTTTTGTGGTTCTACTTCATTAAACATAAACTATACGCACCAGAGCTTTGATACTCTCACTCATGACCTCATTTCCCAGCCCTATTCTTCTCCATTGGATTATAAACTTCTCACATAAAGGATCTAAAAGTCTAATTGCAAATGTTGAAAAGGAACTAATGCATTATATTCAGCTAAATTCACCAAGTCCCACTTGGCCACAGACATCCAGATAGCCTTAGGAGATTTGCAGGAGGCAAGCCTAGCAAAGTGAATTTGGAGAGTCTGAAATGTACCCTGCAACCATTGAGAAACCAAGGAGAAGTCTTAGGTACCTCTGTCTTGAAATCATTGTTTATTACTGCCTGCTCTTCTTGACTATTGAGAATAGGTTTTGGTTTGGATTTGTTTTTGTTGTGGCTGTTTTGAAGCCATTTTAAAAATACATACAGTCTTCCTGTGGACGTTTTATCTTTTTCTGAGAACATATGCTTTAAGGGAAAAGAATTTTACATGTGTAGGAATACAAAATAACCAGTGCCCTCAGTATAAAAGTATAAAAGTCTCCAACCTGGAAGATGCTCTACTTTGGGGCTCCTTAACTGCAATGGAGGGAACTTCTTTACCTACATGCATTGCTTGGTGGACAAATACAAACTGGGCAGCACTACTTACCAAAGATTCAGGCCCTCCATCCTAAATCTCAATTCCAAGTGCATTGAAGATACAGAGAGAAGTTGCAATCTGGCGTTACATACTAATCATATGGAAACTCTATACAGTAGTGAGCCTCCCAGTGCCAGGAAACTCAAAGCCACATGAAATCAATCAACACCATGCTGAGGCTGTCTTCTCAAAATTCCCATTCTTTCATCATCATCAAAACACCAAGGTTAGTTTTTTTTTTTTCCCTCTCTGTTGCTAATTGAACCAAATTTTATACCAAAGTTATTTTTTTAACTTTCATTCAAATAGTTGAATAAAGAGAGAATGTAGTAGTCTCTTTTATTAGCAACAATAATTAACATTAATATTATTAACTCACTTATAAACTGTCCATTTCAAAAATATTTAAGCTAGGTACAGTGGAGCAAGCCTGTAATCCCATGTAGACTGAGGCAGAAGGATTGCAAGTTCAGGGGCATGCTGGGCAATTTATCCAGACCCTGCTCTCTGAAAACAATTTTTTTAAAGGGCTGCAATGGAACCCAATGCTAAGACTCTTGCCCAGTCATTCAGGAGTCGCTTATTTCAATCCCCAGTAAAATAAAAATATACTCACATGATTACTGTGCATCTTCTTTAATGACTAGATCATCCAGAATCCAAGAGGGAAAGAAATGACATCCTAGGACTACATGATTTAACTTGAAATTAATAAAAAAATTCTAAGGATATGGTGAGCAATATCCCTTTTTCTTGAAACCTTGATAGACATGTTGCTATGGTTTGAATTTTTTTATTTTTTCATCTGTTCTAATTAGTTATATATGTCAGTAAATGCATTTTGACACCTTGTACACAAGTGGAACACAACTTCTCATTCCTCTGGCTGTACATGGGGCAGAGTCACTCCAGTAGTGTAATCATACATGTATATAGAATAATAATGTCTGTCTCATTCTACCGTCCTTCCCATTCCCACAGTCCTATCCCTCCCTCACTCCCCTCTGCACAATTATGATTTGACTTTTGTCCTCTCCCAAACTTAGAATGAAAATCAACTGTAATTGAAACCATATTAAAAGGTGGGAATTTAAGAGGTGATTAAGCCATGGGGCTCCTTTCATATGGGTGGAATCGGTGCCATTGTAAAGGGTTAATTTAGATCTCTCTTGTTTTCTTGATCTTCTGCCTTCTACCAGGATATAATGTAGCAGGAAGGCTCTTCTTGTAGAAGACAGACCCTCATTCTTATACTTCCCAGATTCCAAAACTGTGAGTCAATAAATTTCTCCATCTTATTAGTTACCCAATCCACAGTATTCTGCTATAGTGGCACAAAATGGACTGATAGTTGTCAATAACCTCACCAATGGCAAGCTTTCCCACTGCATCTGAGACAGATTCTACTGACATAGACTCCAGTAAGAAGCCTTCTATGTGTTTATGCCATGTGAGTAGATGTTTTTTTTTGCTTTTTGGTGTTTGATTTAGTTTGATTTGGTGCCAGGCACTGAAGTGAGGGACACATCCCCAATCCTTTTTAATATTTTATTTTGAGACATTTGTAGAAACCTGTCCTCTTTGACAAGGTTTCTACACCCGTAAGGGTGCGATGGAAAAACTGCACCAAACTTCCTTGGAGGAAAACAAATGCAGCCCTTTCACAACATGTTCCTTCTGCCATGCATCATCTACACAACACAAAGCACAGAATTCCATGACTTTCTAAACATAATGTATATTGATACTGGCAAGAAATTGGGTGAGAATATAGTATTTTTACACTTATTTGCATATCAGCATCTGTGAGTATGAATTAGCCTTCATGATTTCCTAGGGAATAGAACCTCTTGTCGGATATAAAGATCTGAACAAGATTTATGGCTTGGTTTCCCCAAGTAATACAAATGAACTATGAAATAAAAGCCAGGGAACTTTGTCTCAGCAACTCACCACTGAAAGTGAATAGCTACCAAAGGAAGGAAATCTGTGACAGAAAACAAGCATTTGTGTAACATGTCTTTAGACTTTTGCAATCTGTATTGCTTTCGAGAGCATTAAAGTAAATATTTGAAGAAAAAGGAACAAAAGAGGGCCTTCTTTTTTTTTTTTAAAGAGAGAGTGAGAGAGGGGAGAGAGAGAGAGAATTTTTTTAATATTTATTTTTAGTTCTCGGCAGACACAACATCTTTGTTGGTATGTGGTGCTGAGGATCGAACCCGGGCCGCACGCATGCCAGGCGAGCGCGCTACTGCTTGAGCCACATCCCCAACCCCAAAAGAGGGCCTTCTTTAAGGATTGCTAACTGAAACCATTTCTTCTGTTGTAGGTGCGACTGTAGCATCAATAAAGGCACTGATTCAATGGATGTGAATGCTGTGATGGACCTGGAAATCATCTAGCAATTCACTGATTTAAAAATTATTTATCTTCAGTATTGAAAAATGTGTTCAAAATCAATAAAAGTCCTATAATTTCCTGCTAGTTGAAGCCCTCGTGTTCCTTTCCTCTGTAGCTTTTTTCTGTAGTGGCACCTAAAGGAATTCTGGGTGGTTGCTTCGTGAGCTCTGACCTAGAACATCCCCTCTCACATTAGAAGTAGAGGACATAAGGTACAGGACAATGAAAGGATCCAACATCACTAAGATAGTCCACCACAGATAACACTTCTTCCTTGCCTTTTCGTTTCCTAGATTTATCCTCTCAACTTCAAATCATTTTGCTCATACAGTGAGTGAATTTTTAGGGGAAGCCAACTGCCCCCAAATCACTGAAAACTGATTTGCTCCAAGAAATCAAAACACCTGGTTGTGAAATACAATCCTTCCTAAACTGCCACATAATCACATAATATTTAATTATGGTCCACTTACTGATAGTATCAGTTTTATGTGGACTGCTACACGGCCATTAAATTTCTCAGATTACTATGTTTTAAGGAGTTCTCCCATGTGCGTCAATGGCAAGGGATCCATTTTCCAAACCTGTCTTGTTTCCTTAGTGAGTCAGTCTCTCAAAGCTTACATTGCAGTCATGGTTTGTATTATAAAAGTAATTAATCCCTAATGTAAGAAGAACAACTACATATAGTCTCTATGAAATTCCTAACCTAAAAAGTCATTTTTAAACGGTTTGCTTTCTTAAGTATTGCTTAATATTACCCAACTATGACTAGTTCTCTACAAAAATATAGAACACATGGGAGAAGAGTATGGCAACAGGGAAGCCTGGGGAAATTTGTGTATTGGAAGGAAAAAAGGATGGTGCTGGTGAGCAGTGAAGAGAGTACCTGAAAAAAAGGTGGGGGAGAATATAAGAGTCTGGGATACTATACTTTTCCAAATGTAAGGCTTCATTTAGCAAACTTGGGGCAGTCTTTATTTTTTCCATTATTACTACATGTGTATTAACAGGCACAGTTTGGCCTTCTCCTTCCTAGGCCTGACACTGAGTCAATGTTTAGTATCCAAACCACACATAAACTACTTTTTTCCTTAGAAAGTATTCATCCAGTGACTTAATAAAAGTCTTTAATGGCTGGAAAGGAAAAAAAATAAGTGTTTGCTTATTCTGTTAGATTTAAAGCCACGAAAGTCTTACAAAATACATGGGTATCTGTATTCAAAAGGGAAAAAATAAAGAATTCAAAGAAGTTAAAATGGGATGAAATCTCCATACCTCTGTGTTACTCCTATCATTCCATACCTGGAACCAAGGTAATTTCTCCAGACACAGAAGAGAAATTACTGAAAAAGTGTGGCATACGTGGCCAGTTCTTTCAGGATGCTAACTGCTGGCTTTTTGGTGAATTTTCATACCCTGGTCTTTGAATTCATCAAATTGTGCTGAGATTAGGAGAGTTGACTACTGATCCTGGTCAACTTCTGCAATTCCTGTAATAGCAGAGCAAGAAATTGTGAGAGACTGTGGCATTGAAGTCATAAGTAAAAATAATCAGTGGTGATAATAGCAAATGCCTTTTTGTTGCTCTTTTTTGATATAGGTGACAGTGGAGTGTATTTTGATATTTATACAACGAATGTAACTTCACATGCTTGTGGTTGTACACGATGTGGAGTTACATTGGTCCTGTATTCATATATGAACATAGAAAGGTTGTGTGCAATTCATTTTACTGTCTTTCCTATTCCCATTTCCCATCCTTCCCCTTCATCTTCCTTTTCAAATTCAATGAACTTCTATTCTCCAACCCCTCTTTATTGTGTGTCACCACCATCCTCATGTCAGAGAGAACATTTGGCCTTTGGGTTTTGGGGATTGGCTTATTTCACTTAAGCATGACAGTCTCCAGTTCCATCCAGCAAATATCTTTTGAGCATTTATTGTAGTCCAGCCAGTAAACTAAGCTCTATGTGCATTGCATTCCTTATTCTAACAATAAATATTGGACTCTGTCTCCCTCCACAACCCTTGATTCCAACACTCTGCTCTTCATCAATATACAATGCCACTTTCCCCTCTGCAAAGAGGGAATTGGACTATCTATAAACCCCAGATGTTTTCTCTCTTTCAGACTTCAGAGTTCTTATCAAAAATCATCTCCCAAATCTCCTCTAATAGAGAACCAGAAAATCATCTCCAGCAACACACAGAAACACAGTTACCAAGAGCTACTTTTCCAACCTCATCTCTCAAAGAAACCCATTCACATGTATCTCAGACCCCAGGGGTACAATTTCCATGGCTTTTTTGCTTCTCTATCTCTGCAATTAACTGTCCTTTTTGCTATTTTCAACTATTCATTTCTTGCATCTGCCTATCAAACTCTAGACTGTAATTTCCAGATTAAACGCCACTTCTTCCACAAGTTTTCTGATTCGATAGCATTTGTTGGTTGTACAATTTCCAATCACCAGCAATCTACATCCTGTGACATATTCTAGCCTTCTTCCCTATGGGCCACACAAAGGTCACACATTAGGAAGGAGGAAAATTGTCTAACATCTCTGTTTAAGCATTCACTGAGGAGGCAGTGTTCTCCCCTCACTCCTCACCCCTACCCACATACTAATTTAAACAGCCAATAGGATCATAGTGATTTGTAATTTGTTTTCAAAAGACTAAAAACTTACAACATATGTGTAATGATGAATTCTTATACACATTAAAAAATGAATGATTTCAGATAAATGCTGACAGGAAATAATTTTGTCCAAAAGTTATGAAACAACAACATAACCAAATCTAAGTATGTGCAGTCTTTTTGGTGGTGCATTACAACCATACTTCTAACATTGCCGGTACTTTGAACTCTAAGATGGCATTTCAATAATGGTTCTTCATCAGGAATTTCACAATCAAACCAAAGCTATTATCAGAACCTTTGATCTAGTTTCAAAAAAAGTAATAATAGCAACAATGATGATTAAAACAAAAGAACATTTGTATGATACAAAATTTAGTTAAATAATACATCAAGTTTTTACATGCCATTTAAAAAAAATGTATCTAGACACCTCAGATGAAGGATGCAGTAATTAAATGAAGGCTAAGAAAACAGGGAGAGGGCCATGACAGATGTACAAGCAGAAAAGTAGCAAAGTTTGGCAGAAGGATCAATGTGTTCAAATGGCAAGAAAGCACAGAGCTCATGTCCAAGAAGCAGTCTCCTCTTCTCTCCACAGTCATGACAGGCATTCAGTGGACTCAGTTAAGTTGGGAGACTTCAAAATAGCACCTAGGTTTTCTCTCCCATTAATAAAGAAACATAAACATACAGCTTCAAAATAATACTAGTTTTTCTCTCCCATTGAAAAGAAGCAAAAACATACGGCTGTATTCTCTTTACAAGGAATTTCACAACTTTTTGCAAAATCTAAAACATCTGAAGGAAAAATAAAAACAATAAAGCCAATTGTAGATATGAAATTTATGCCAAAAATTTTTGATTCAAATCCATTGTCTAATTTTAATATGTGAGTTTTTATACTAAAGAGCTATACCAGTTTATTAGAAAATGAAACTCTTAAAATATTATTATATTTTATTTTTTCAATAAATTCATGGATCACACTTGCATGATTTCACTTTATTACACATCTTTTTGCTAATATCTTAGGTTTGATAAACATATTTGGGTTAGGATTTCTCTTTAAAAAGACAGGCAGATTCAACTGACTTTGTTTAAGAGGTAATCTGATTTCTTTGTTCTTTTTAGTTTCAGATGAGCTTTGTTACGGTTTGGATGTGAGGTGTCCCTCAAAAGCTCACATGTGAGACAATACAAGGGGATTAATTTTCTGATTGGGTTAAGACTCTCACAACCCAATCGTTTCTTTTCTGTGAGAGTCTTAACCCAATTTGAAAAATTAATCCTCTGATGGGATTAACTGAGTGGTAACTGAAGGCAGGTAGGGTATGTCTGGAGGTGGAGGGTCACTAGGAGTGTGCCTTTGGGGTATATATTTTGTATCTGGAGAGTGGAGTCACTCTCTGCTTCCTATCATCATGTTAGCTGCTTCCCTCTGCAACACTCTTTCACCATAACTTTTTGTCTCACCTTGAGTCCATAGGAGTGGAGCTAGCTGTCTATGGACCGGGGCCTCTAAAACCGTGAGGCCCTAAACAAACTTTTCCTCCCCTAAAATTGTTCTGATTGTCAGGTTTTTTAGTCACAGCAACAAAAAAGCTGACCAAAACAACAGTGGAATCTATTATGATACATTTACATAAGCACAGAATATATCACAACATTATTTTGAGGCATAACCTCGCCTATTTTAAAATTTCAATGTCATGCAGTTTATTTCACAAAATATAAAATCTCAGTGTCAGATATGTGTCTCCTTTAATATTTGAAACTATTAAAAACTGTGAGAAAAAAAATCTGATGTCTCAATACAGGAGCAATTGACCTCTTTGGTCCTCCAAACCACATAGAAGATGAAGACTTACAAGTGACTTCCTTCATACATTCTCTGATAGAACAAAGATATAGATTAGAAGAAAGGGGAAATGATACAGAAAAAGACAGAAGAAAAAGGAGTATCTAGGAAAAAAAATTTTAAAGGGCACACGATAAGAATGATGGCAAGAAGTCACAAGAAGAAAAGATACTTGAGGGGACATGAATTCCATGTATATTAGGCATAGTTCTGAGATCCACTTATCATAGAAGGAAATAATGTCATTAGAGCTATGCTTTAAAATGCAAACATCACAGTACCTCCCTCAAACACTCTAACCTGGAGAAGGAAACACAAAGGCATTCTAATATAAGGAACACATTTTTCAAATGAATGCAATAAGCTGAATACTGCCTCTGAACTAAGGGTCAAATAACTTAGATCCAAGACCAGCTCATGGCCATAGTCAACTCTGTTTGGTTCTATAGTTATCTCAAGAATCGCCCAGTGATGATTCTGGACACTGGCAACTGATTCCCAAGATGTGCATAGGAAACGCAAAAGTTTTCTTACCCTTCACATTGCTGGGCTTTTTCTTTCTTATGATCTTATATTATAAGCCCCACTTGATAAAACTAGTTTAATTTTAAAACACCCTACTTTATTATACAAAATAATAAAGAAGTTGATTTGTGTCATTCAAATTATGACAAATTTAATTCTTCGTGAATTTCATATAAAAGCTCTATGAAAAACTCCAAAATATGTATGCTTGAATACAAAGAATTAAACAAATAGCAGTAACAGTAGGGTCTAGATCAAAGGTTTTAAAAATTTGTAACAATTTAGAATCACTGAGAGAACATGAAAAAGAACTGATTTGGGGACCTCCACCCTCAGACCAATTATCTGAGTTTCTGGAGATTTGACTCAGGCATCAATATTTTTAAATGCTTCCCAAATGATTGCAATAAGTAGCCAAGGTAGACAACTACTGACCTCATGTTTGCAGTTGAGTGATACAAGGAAATCTCCCACAGATGGGAATTCAAACCAGAACTACACTTTGGTAGATTGAGACACATTAATCAGCCTCTGTATGCTTCATTTTTCTTATCGTTAGGCTGGAGGATAAGCATCTTCCTTAGGAGATTGGAAACCCCTCTGGGGTTATGTGAGGATCGAATGGCATAGAGTATCTGGCAAGGTAAACAGGAAATAAAGTGGATTGCAGGTACTTTCTCTTTTCCCCTGCCTTAATCTGATATAAACCTTCACTAACTAAATTATTTCCTCCCTTCTATATTAAAAAAAAATTGCTCCTTCATGAGCATAAAATGGTGGTTATTAATTCCAAGGAGAATTATAAAATAAGTATTTGCAAAATGTCCTCTTTCGGGAATCAAGTGTTAATAAATTTATTAGCAAATATCTAAAAATATGTCCAGTATTTTATTATATTATTCTATATAATAAGTATTTAATAGAATACTTATTCTTAAAACATTGATTTTCACATGAAAACGAATATTTTATGACCAAATTTATTTTTTTCATATAAATGATTATTTAAGAAATCAGAATATTATAATACTTAATCTCCTAATAGTTTTCTTCATTCATGCCAATTTGACAAAGGATTAACTGAAATATCAAATATTTTTTAAAAATCAAAACCTGTTGAAAAGACAGCACAATAAAGAAAACTACACAAACTAATAAAGAGTGAGCACTAGATAGTATCTGGCAAGTTAAACAGGAAATAAACTGGATTGTGGGTTCTTCCCCTTATGCCTTCTATGCATAAAAGGCGACTTGCTCAGCATAAGCAATAAACACACCATTTGAGAATAATCCAAACTTAGAGTCATTATGTCTCTCATGTTCTTACCAGAACTCTGCCATTGACACGGCCACCATTTCGCACTGTTTGTCTTCGTCAGTGTTGGACTCAGGAGATGTTCTTCAAACAGTGGTATGTCATGTGCCTAGTGGTCAATAATTTCACTACCAGTTATCATGATGAATAGCAGATGGTGCATGCCTATAGGATCATCTCTCTTGAAACAGTTTAGTCATTGAATGAAGAAGGCATCAAGTGCCATACTTTATTCTTCTGAGACACCCAAGAAAAATATTCCCAGTGCTATTACATCTCCATGTATAAGAAGACATGGGAATGGGAGAGGTTAGGGAAGGGGTGGATGCTGACTCTTAAAATGCTTCCTTATTAGCTCCCTTCTCTGTTTCATAAAAATATGACCTTTAAAAGTTTTCCCAGTATCTGTAACCCTAAAAAGACTGAATGTGATAATCATTCCATTAAACTGCCAAATTTAATTTTATCCTGATTACAATAACCAAAGCCAATTGAGGTTTTTAAAAGATTACAAAATTAATGTGTGCTGCTCATTCATTCATGTCTTTCATGAATTTAATGGTTTATTCATTCATTATTCAGACATTAAGTAATCATTTATGAAGTCTGCATTATATACTGGATAATGTGTGAGGTATTAAGACATGAGCAGATAAATAAGACATAATCCTGCCTCAGAGACTTTACATACCATAACAAGGCTTCTAAACTTCTGCACTGTGACATTTAGGGCTGGATAATCCTTTGCTATAGGGCCTACCCTGTGGATTACAGGATGTTTAGCATCACCTTTGGTTTCTATCCCACCAAATGCCAACAACTCCCCTCACCTTTCTCTAACATCGTGACAATGAAAAATGGCTCCAGACCTTCATGGATGACCTTTGGGGGAAAATGCCTCCATTTGAGGACTACTGGTGGAAAGGGAAGACATAGACATTACAAAGTGCAACAACCGTCATAGGTACAAGGAGAGATAAATACATAAGATAAAATAGAGGCAAAGAGAAGTGTCAGGACATGCTTGAGCAGTAAAAATCTCAGAGTGTGATCATGGGCTCACAGACCTTCTTTCTACTAAAGATGCATTTCTGCTGCAACATGGCCTAAAAGACATTACGCATCTCAAATGGGACCTTCTCATTGGTGTCCTTCCCACCTTCCTCTAGATTGAAAGAGATAACGTTCAACTCTGTTCCTAGCATAAATGAAATCACTTCAATGCCATAATGCTATGAGCCTCCTGAGAGCCCAGTAAGCTGACGGGCTCTGGCAAATCACTGCAAGCATGATTAAAGCAAGGCTTCTTGAGACTTCATCTACTGCAGCAGGGCAGGAGGATGGAGCAGAAGTTACCATGTACCACGTGGAAGTTTCCCAAGGCAGAAAAAAAGAAGAGCTGGTGAGACTACTGCATTGGGGACTTTGATAGCATGTGGCTGAGACTCAGAAGGGTCTGCAGTGCCAGTAAGATCCAAGATGGTATGAAGTCAACAAGACAGGACTTCAGAGGCTCTCACAGTGAGGAGTAGGGAGCAAACTAAAGCTGAAAGACTAGAAATAAACCTAAAAGAAGTCTAATTGTGCAAAAAGCATAGAAAAAAAATCTGAGATGACATTAAAGCATGTTAGAATTCCTTACTGAAGAAGGAATCATTGAGGAAAATTCTCTCAGTTATAGAAAATATCTCTTTAACTTCATTAAAGCTCCATATTTATTGTCCATCTGTGCTGTGGTGTGAGGACTTTCTATCCTGCTAAACAATGACCTCAAGTTTGGAAACATAAAGTTCTGCTGGACCAAACAAAGAGATGCATCTTAAACAGGTCTGGACACTCAGGGAGAACCTACAGGTGAACAGAAAACTTTAAACAGATACTATCGGATGAATAAGAAATGAGAGGCTGAAGGTAGAGGACAAAGGAGAGAGGAAGAATACTCAAGCGGAGGATACCAGTGCAAGAAGTCCCAGCTATGAAAAAAATATCAATTGAATGAGTTTGAGAATTGGATATGACAAACACAATATTTCAAAAATGAAAAGAGACATAGTAGCAAATAGTTAATTCAGAATCTATTAGATTCCAGGCATTAAGATAAATGCTTTACCAGCATAATCTTTATTAATATTCAAAACTACCAATTAGATAGGCAGTTATAGTCCCCCTGACTTAGCTTTTCTTATTATCCTCATTATCATGATCAGATTTGTTTTTTAGGAAATGTGCAGGTCAAAGGAATGAGTAGATAGATTAAGAAGAAAAACAAAGAGTTAGGAAGATAGAGCTGCTGAAGAATAGGAGAAATCAAAGTACCAGACTAGGCCATTAGTGATTACAAAAGAATACAACGGATGGATTCATGAGTATCCTCAGTGGTAGAACAGAAAAGATGTGAACTGATTTTTAGAGTTTGTGAGAGAGGCATGGAGAACAAGAAGCAAAAAAAAAAAAAAAAAAAAACAAGAAGTATCTCATGCCACCAATGAGATGGGTCAGCATGAGGAAGAAAGTGGGGCTGAGAGATGCAAAGGTGTGGAAAGGACAAATCACGACAGGAGCAACTAATGTTGACAGTTTTGCTTGAAGGACCAGCAGGCACTTTGCAATGGACAACTGGAGCTTCATAGTGAATGATATCTGGTGACTTAGTTTAGATGACTTTCATGATGAGGTCACATTTGGAATCCTCTGAGGGTAAAAAGAGAAGGGAGAAAATAGAAACAGGGACTGAGAGTTGCTACTGGACCAGAACCATTGTGTGTGAATGCACACATTCAGAAAAACAATTATCTTGCTTTCTGTTCAAACACGAACAATTTCAAATCAACACTGCTTTTCTGATTTTTGCTCTAAAAGGCATCAGGAAGAGTTACCACAATCTAACAACTGATCCTTCTCTGTGGCCTTCCCTGATTCATTTCCCAGGTCTTTCCTTTCTCCTTCAGCTTCCTATGCTCATAATATGGATATCTTAATATTTCTTACTATTTCTGGACTTCTTAATATTTCTCAGATTGCATGTGGCATCAAGTGGAGGCTTCAGGAGAGGAGTTGGGTGTTTTAATGTTCTTAGGGTAAATCATATAGTGACCTTCCACTGAAGGACATTGAGTTTTTCAACTTGGTATCATTAAAGGAGTTCAGACAGGTTTATTGAAAAGCCTCATCCTTGTCTGTCCTAAAACAAACTAAATAGATATTCAGAGGAATACAGCAAGTGTTTAAACAGTGCCCTTCCTTTGCCATCTGTCTTTGATTCTTAAGTTCCATCCATGTATGATTACTTTCATCCCATATCTTTTAACCATCAAAATCCCATCTTTCAACCTATACCCCCTATAGGAAACTGTGCCCCTAGAACTCTTTATCTTCATTAAAGAATTGTGTTCTTTCACATTTTAGCAATGTCTTTGTATGTGTGTTTGTTTATGTAATTATGATTGGAGTTATTGAAACAGAAACATGGTCATGTAAATAATAACAAATAGAAGGTTTCCGTGAAAACACAAGCCACAAATGTTTCCCCTAACTCCATAATTTCAAATTGAAAATAACACTTTCAGTAGGAAAATCCTCCTTGGCAATAGCAGCAATGTAATTAGCCTCCAATTTTATTTCCTTATTGGTGATTCAGATCTTCTCCTTTCCACACAATGTGAGACATTGTCATAAATGGACATTTGCATAATGGATTGGAAAAGCATATAATCCAAACATCTGGATTCTTCCACATATGGCTCATTAGCTGTTGCTGCAAAAGCTGATATGAACTCATATTGATGCAATTAAATGTGACTGGAAAAATACATGCCTCTCACATTTTCAGTTATGCATATGTATGTATTTGGCATACAATTCAATATAGTCACAAGAATTTAAAAGAAAAAAGCTTTCTGCAGCTGTGTCTGTTAACCATCATCATGCTACTTCCTGAAAAATGAGCAGTGCTGGGCTGCTGGCCACTTCACTGCATTGCCATAGTGAGAGAATATCTAATACATAAGTAAATTCAGTCAAGGACCAGGGTTTCAAACTTGTTCTTCATGATGTTTGAAATATGCTCTAATTTGGAATTGTCCAGAACGGAGTAAAAATTGGTATCTTATCCAGCTTTTCTTAATTTGCAAGAAGACAAAACAGGTGATTACTTTTAACTCTCTCTCTCATCACTCTCATTCTAAACCAGCCTGAAAAGTGTGTGGCCTGCACTGAGTCACAACAGGAGCACAGCTTATTAGCTTCATAGGACTGGGCAAGCCAGCCTGGAATGAAATCCATAACCAAAGCACTGAGAGGGGAGCAGGCCCATGCTTTCACTTTCACTCTTGCAGTTCCAATTCTGCCCTTTGTATGATGAAGACAGAGTAGTCCTTGCCCAAGTTGGAGTGGACTTTCCCCTTCAAGTTTTGATCTCAGCAGAGGCTCAATGGCGGGGAGGAGCAGGACCCTTGCACAATCCTTTTCATAACTGGTAAAAAGCAATAGGTGTAATTTCTTTTGCTTTGATTTGGTTATCTACTCTGGAAAAATATTGACTTACAAAATGTCTGTATTTTTTCTTACCTGAAAAATCTCACCTTTGTTCCAGACTAAATCAATGTCAAACTAAATGTGGTACGCTGTTATTAATTTAGGCTGCCCAAACAGTCTTACAGGGAAATAGATTGGCATGTTTTCTTTGATCAGATTTTCTAGATACAAACACTGAGATGACAAGGTTGTTGGCTTATCTTCTCAGGAATGGTGCATTTAAGAGAGTAACAGAAGCAAGATTAAGCAGAGAGAACAACTGAACTGTGGTCAAAGATACATTAAAGGCTTTAATCCTATAGAGAGGATGAAATTAAATTTGGGATGACCCTTTAAAAAATCCTACAGTGAGACAAGGGGCCAGGTCTTTGAACCCCCAACTGAGCAATCATGGGATGCTAACTTCCCCCAGCAAAGGAACATCATCTTGAATGAGGAAGTATCCTTCCACCAAGGGCAATTCCTAGAGAAACACTAAAGTAGTAGCCATCAGTTGCCAGTATATACAGAGTAGGAAAATGAACACCTTGGCTCTCAAAGGGGTGATTGGGTGACACGCTGTAATATCAGCTGAAGCCCACCTTCATTTAATATGCTTGGTTCTACTTTATTCCTAATAAGTCCTCCTCATTGAAAGACACCTTATTTAGGATTCTATTTGCCCTTATTTTCTAATGAAATTTACAAGGATGAACTAGAGCTCCATCGAGTAGAGCTACCTCAAGGCTGTCGGTGATGCTCACCAGCATCCCCTTTACCACTCATTCTACATTCTGCACACTCAGTTTGCACCTCTGCTGGCCTAGATTGTTTATCTGCTGTGGTCACCCCTGCCCATCTCTGAGGAGTATGGCTTCCTGGTCGCCATGTAATTCTTGGGTCAAGGTTGCTGTGCTTGTCGACCATCTCCCCCAACTTGGGAGAGAAGTTGCAAGAAACACACTAGTAGATAAAGGGTGCAAATATGTTCTTCTCTGCCCCCAGTGTAATACAGCAACCCTATCTCTCCCTAATGTCGGAGGTCAACTCTCCCACCATGATCTCTCTTTTCTTTCCTCTCTTTTCATCTTTTGATATAAGGAGCCTGAATGACCAGATAACAACAATTGCTTAAAATTAACAGGACTTACATCAGGTCCCTGGTGAAAGCCTTCCCTTCTGAGAATAAGGCCCTCTGGATCCACAGAATCTAAAATTGCAAAGAAGTTAAAATTCCTTCAAGTGAATTGTGGGAGTGGTGATAAGCTGGGACACTTCACCTCCTAGTTCCTAGACCTATTTATTCCACATACTGGGAAAATAACATCATATAATGATCCTTGATTTAAGGTATTTAACATATCCTGGAAGATGGAACCTCATCCTTTCAGACTATCAGCACTAAGTTGGCATAATAGTGGCACCACAAAGTGAATCTTCCCTGTTCCTCATTTAGGCCAGCACTTCCTCATTGTATACAACAGAATATCCATCCCAATTATACATTTGGAGACATAATTCAATGACTACTGTGACTCTGTGAATCAGTAGAGCCACTGGGAGCCTGACCTGAGCTGTCATTCCATTGACACTTGTCACCCATATAAGCCCACTCTATCAGTGGGATATAATTGTGCTTCAGTTCCTGAGAATCAAAGTCAGCTCAGATCCTAGGCTCAATCATCCTTGAAATGTTTCCATACTTATTCCATACTTATTACCATGCAAATTCAACATGTTTTAGTATCTACCTTTCAGAGATCACCATCTCTTCAATAAGATGAAATCCCAAAACACTGATCTATGTATGTATCAGACACTGGTCTTCTAAAGGAAATCTTTCTAGAGAAAACAAACATAACTTCTCTGTATGTTGTCTTATTTTAACTTAATGCAAATAAAGCATAATATTTAAGGAAACATTACTAAAAAGACAGATGACAATAATAAAATATATCATGTGTATCATCTTTACCAAGAACAAAATCTTTGCCTTAGATTGTGAAACTAGAGTTCTAGTGGGTGAGGAAAAAATATCTCTCTAACTTGATGAAAGGGAAATATGAGTATTATTACTTCCATTTTTGATGCCCTCAATTCTTTCTGCCTCACAGCTATGGCAAGTGCAGTACTGCACTGATCAGAGACCAGCCACCTTTAGTTAACCACACTTCTCATCCACCAGAGAAATACTATTGTTCTGCTCTGTCACACCAACAATTTATTAAACAAGAGAGTTGGTGCAACATAAGCACAGAGAGGTCCAATTGTGCAGGTAGACATCTACAATGAGCAGCTTTCATGTAACTTGAGCCAATCACTCAACATCCTGATGTTTCTGTTTCCTCACATATAATAGGAAAATATAACCATATCCATGGCAAAGGTTCATAAGGATGAAATATACAAAATATTTAGAAAATTATCAATCACAGAGATCCTATGAATATTTGTCATTATCTTATTTAAATGTCATCATTATTATTATTTGTGAGCTTAAGGTTAATTACATAATGACACATTTAATAAAATACATTGGCTTGCTTATGTTGGGATACAAAATGATAGAAGGAATCAATTGAGCCTGGCAATATATATTTCAAATTTATCCCTAAATGTATTTTTAAAAAGGGACAGCATAGTAATACTAAATATTGAGAGTAGCCTGCCATGATCATCTATAAATTTTCAAGGCTCAATAATGCTCCATTTTCTCTATCGCTTTGTCTATAGAGCTAACCCCCGCCGTGCTCGTTCTCAGGCCTGGAGGTATTCCACACTCATGTTGAATTTGTGATTCCCTGATCCCACCATGCTCTCTCCTGCTTCATGAGTCTCACAAGTCATTCCCTTTGTCTACTACACTATTACTTCAACTCTGACCAGGAATACTCATCCTGCAAGTTCAGGTGCTCCTTGCTCTGGGAAGTCCTCCTCTGTCTCCCAACTCTAACCAAGCTTCCCACCCTCTGCCTCCCCAAGCAGCTCTATTACCATGTTCCCTGTCCAAACACTGATCATGTAGTATGACAACTTACATGTCCACATCTGTTTCCCTGGTTAAACTAAATTCCACACTGATTGTTCAATTTCATCATTTAGTAAAGAGTCTGGCACAAAAGTAACCTTTATAAAGTAACCTTTAGTATAATCAACATCTGACAGAAAGAATAATGTATAAATAAATGCATGAGCAAAGAAGAGCTTTAGAAAAAACTTGGCAACTGGGTTATATACACACAAATATGACATCTCTGAAAAGTCACTTGATTTGCTCATTTCTGTCCGTCATTCCTAGCACTCTGTAGTCTTGGGGTGAGTTAGACTCACACACTGCCAGAGCCCCATTCCCAAGATGTGATAGCAACATGGGTGTCGATTGCCACTTCCTGACCCCTGACCATGCCGGGCTCTCTCTGGCGTTCTAGCTTTGGCTAAGGCTGAGAAGCCAAGTTCACCAGCTCCATCCTCCTTCCTAACGAGGAGAACCATTCTGTTGCCTGTGGCTGTCCCTTTGAAATCAGACTCCAACCACACTCTTCCTACTTGGTTCTGCACCTCTCCTGGTGCCTGGAGGACAGAGCACCAAGAGTGAGATCTGGGGATATAAGCTTGACTGGTGCAATGTGTTCCCTTAGTTATTCCACTGTTCACATTTTACTAGAATGTGATTATAAACCCCCAAATGAATTTTCATTATGTGTAAACACAACTGCAATATCTGAAAGTGAACAAAAAACATTTAGAACCTCTATCTTATTTCTCAGTGCCCTGTTCCTTGTTCCTCACTGCCGTCCTCTGAAGGTTATTCTCACAGAAGATCTCTTTATGAGCCCTAAGTCTCTCCAGATGGCTTCCAAACCCACAATGCTGAGGGTATAAAGCTCAGAGCAATGTTTTCAAAAGTGTGGTCTTTGCATCATCTGGATCATAATCTAGGGAGTATGTATCTGCAACTCAATGCATTGGACCTGATTACCTTGGAATGGGGGCTCTGAATGTCATTTTAAATGCTTCCAGCAATTATTATGCACCCTCTATATGAGATCCACAAACTTGACTCCTTCCAGATATGTCTTTTAAGTATTTTAAAAAGAAAATAACCTTCAGATGGCAAAGTAATGCATTGGCTATATGTATCTGATCTGAAGACCCTTTGCTTCCTGGTATGAATGCACCTGGCTCAAGCAATTGTCTATGTAGTGGTTTTGTACTTTAAGATTAAGTGGGTTCATGAGGCCACATGGAATGCAGATCACATCGATGTAGGGGGTTATTGACTCTGGCATCTGATATCAGTTTAAACCTAAAGCCAAAGTTTATGAACTGCTTAAGGATATGTTTTCAACTTCTAGGAACTGAATGTCCCCATGGTAGCAAATGCATCTGGATGCCTGTACAGACTTAGTGCATCTGCTAGCCTGGGCAGTGGATCCGAATGATTACCTGCAACACTGGAGAAAATAAGAGGAAAGTTATTGATACTGAAGAATTCAAAGATATAGGATGTGGCTATGTACTGCACTTGAATAAAACCCAGATTTACTAAATTGGTGAGCCATGCTGTATATCCAGTGGTACAAAATAAAAATAATACTGAACAGATAATATTATTTCCTGTATAACAAAAATTTTAAGTAACCTCGGAACAGTTTTCTTAAAAACAAGCCATTATTATCCTATAAAGACAATTCTCTTACTAACAGAAACCATATTTAATTCTGTTATTCATTCTTTTTATTTATACATGACAGTAGAATCTATTTTGATATAGTTATATAAGCATGGAATATATCTTACATATTTAATTCTTGATCAAGATTATACTATGCTAAACTTCCTTTTGAGTTAACATTATATATGAAAACAGGGAATACTGCTTCTTTCTAAATAGTCTATTAACATGCTAGTGAATATCTCCAAATGCAATCCTTGGACTAGAAAGTAGCTCTTACTTTGTGTTGGGCACAGTGGCATACACCTGTAATCCCAGCGGCTCAGGAGGCTAAGGCAGGAGGATGGTGAGTTCAAAGCCAACCTCAGCAAAAGTGAGGTGCTAAGCAACTCAGTGAGACCCTGTCTCTAAATAAAATACAAAATAGGGCTGGGGATGTGGCTCAGTGGTCGAGTGCCCCTGAATTCAATTCATGGTACCAAACACCCTGCCCCCCAAAACGTAGCTTTTACTTTGGGACAAAGGTTGTAAGTTCTTGCTTCATGCCGGAAAAAAAAAAAAAAATATATATATATATATATATATATATATATATATATATATATTCCTTATCTTCCTACTGTGTGGTTGAGTACTAAGACTCCAGAGAGTCAAAGGGACACATGATGTCTGTCTATCTCTTGATTCCCCAAAGGTCTCCATTCCAAGTGAGCTGACATGAAAGTCTATTGAGGCTTGAATCAGAAAATGCTCATTTCTCACTTTGGTTATACCAAAGATCTTTAAAGGGATAAGAGACTGAATCAGTCTAAGAAAGCCCATATGGACTTTCTGACAAAAGCATGTAGCAGCATAGACTGTAGACATAAAGTAGAATTGTGTATATTTATCAATGATAAAATATTAAGTATCAGATATTTCACAGACTGCACACTGACCTAAATATGCTTTTGTCTTCCCAGAAGATATTTAATGAAATAATAACAAAAGTAGTAAAAACCTGAATATGAGGTACATTATATTGAAAGAAATGCTGGCCTTTGGCCTTTTAATTTAGATTCATTTTTTTTTTCAGTGAATGTTTATTAACTATGTCCATGGGCCTAATATCACATATAATATCAGCAACTCAAAGAATAATAATAGAAGACTCTCATTCTCCCACATATATGCATACTCAATAGGGAAAAAGCAACCACATTAACAAATAAATATAAATCCGTGTTGAGTTAATTGTCACGAAACCTGAGTGAGTATTCATTCACATAAAGTCTTGGAGTTTTCATAAATATAATATCTGAGCTTAACCTTCAAGAATGAGGGGAGAGGGTGGGAGAGCATTCACACTGGGGAAGCAGGAAGTTCAAGGTCAGACTGACTGAGCAGAGGCAACCTATTTCAGTACTGGGTACCATAGCTACGGCCTAGAATGGAGGAAGAAAAGTGTTAGGAAACAGGCAAAGAGGCCATAAAAAAAATAATAATCATGACCCTTCACAAAATAAAACTGTTTTCTAAATGAATAACTTTAAATTTCTCAACAAAAGTGGAAAATGCAAAACTTTCCATCAAAATAAGAAGTATTTGTTGAAAAAGAATACGATCTTATGACCACATTCCAAAGTGAAGCTTAAAATTCCGTTTCAGACAATCACAAACATTGCTTTTTGAAGTCACAGGCAGCTGTAATAGTTCATAATTACAAGGAAACTAAACAGAAAGAAGACAAACTAGGTCAGCAATGTAGGGCACTGATCATCTGATCTTCTTCAGTCTATTTTAAAATTCTGAAAACAAATTCTTCCAATATGTTCAAAGTAGAAGGTTGTCTTATTTTTTTTTTCTTTTTTGCTAATCTTAGTGAAGGAGCAAGAATTAAAAATATTTGGAACTGAAAGGGTATTAAAATATTGGACCATTCTGCAGTCAAGGTCAATCTTCTACACTATGTCTTTGATATCATGGAGCACTTCCATATTGATGGAAACAAGGAATGCTTCATCATTCTTCTGCCTGTCTTCCCTCAACCATCTCACTCTAGGACATGAGATTACTACAAAAGAAGATTCTAAAAAGCACTCCACCAGTTAGTTGAAGAACAATATATTATAAGTTCTCTTAGATAATTTTTGGAAGATTTTTGTATGTCTTTCTCCCCTTTACACAGACAATCATCATCTGTAAGTACTGAGTGTTAAAGTCAAGCAATAAAAAGTACATTATCTTCATGAGGAAACAAATTACAATGACCTTTTAAATGTGTTGTTCTAAATTTCCAGAATGAGTGTTCTGATCCTTGGCTTTGTCCTGTTGCTAGAAGGCCCAAGGCGGGACTTGTAGAAACCCACATAAACACCATCTGTGCCTTGAGTCATCAAAGACCCCATTTTAAAAGTCTTTTACTATGAAGTAGTTAGCTACTCTTAGGCTTCCAATGGTATCACTACGTTGAAAGTTTTGGTTTATAATTTAATACCATTATAAATGTTCATAATTTAACAAAGAAATTCCTGGCTTAATTTGCCACTTGGTAATTTTCTAGCTCATATCATTCTAACCATCCCACAGAAAACAACTAGAAAAATAATAAAATATCATGCATGCATTTAAGTAGCTTTGAAGGCATTAAAGAGGTACTGAGAAAGGGAAGCCCTGAAACACTACAATCTGATAGGAGAAGGGTAAGAAATTAATCCCAGCAATTCAGTCGTTCTACCCTCTATTGACATTAGCCAGATTTTAAGTAAAGCAAGAGACAAAGACACCAAACTGAAGTTGGTAAGCCAGGAAGAATTTCAATTGTCTCATGGGCTGTGGAAACAATAACAGCTTGTATTACAGCCCTGGAAGGATTGTACTCAAGAGGCAGATACAAACTGGAAACACACCAACTTTTCTAAAACTAAAATTCAGCCTCAGTCAGCTCAGTCCCACCTTGGATTAAGGTAATCTTCATCAAATGTCTGTCAAAAGCTAAAAGAAATCTCTTTGGGGGAAGATAATACTAGTCAGACCCACAGATAAGCTCTACAATATTTTGTACAAAATATCTGGCATTAAACCATAAATTACTAGGCATAAAAGGAAAACTGACCAAATAACAAAAAAATGAAAGAGAAATCAGAATAAATCTTATCAAAAAATCTGAGTTATTAGAAACAGACTTTATAGTAATTATACTTTATCTTTTTAATAAAATAGATGACAAGATGCAACATTTCAGCCCCCTCCCCAAAAAAATGTGGAATCTCTTACAAAGACTTAGTCCTAAATAATGGTACTAGAAAATGAAAAGTACAATTATTGTATAAAAGATATCAATGAGTGGGTTTAATACTAGACCATCTAGAGTAGAGAATTAGTAAGTTAGATGACAGGTAAAGAGAAAAAGAAGTAAAAAATAATGTGTGGTACATAAGGATAATTGCTATATTTGGGGGACACAAATACAGGAACTAAATGTGAACACTTTCTGATGTTGGCAACGTGCTATTACTTAAAGAAAATAGTGTTGATGAGAGAAGAGTCACCTGTGAACAGTTGTAAAACCATACAGGTAAAACTTTAAAACTTGGAATTTATGGACACTGTTAGTCTGTTTTCCATTACTGTAACAAAGGTCTGAGAAAATAAATGTACAAGAGAAAAGGGTTATTCATCCCATGGTGTTAGAGGTTTCAGTCCATGATGAGGTGGACCCCTTATTTTTAGGCCCCTGGTGGGGAGAAGGCAGCACCCATGACAGGAATGTTGTGGTCCAAGGAAGTATTTCACCTCAGGGCTGGGATGCAAAAAGAGACAATAAATGAGATGGGGGTCCCACAGTCCTCGTAAGGGTACACCCTCAGTTACCCAAAATCTCCCACTAGGCTTCACTCTGAAAGCTTCCACCACCTCTCAAGAGTGCCAGTGTGGGGTGCAACCCTTCAACACACAGGCCTTTGTGGGACATTCCAGTTCTCATCTAGAACATTCTTCCTGTGCCTCTGCCAGATTCAGTCCATCCTCCAGGGTCCCCAAAGTTTTAACTGTTCAAGCATTGCTCCAAAGTCCAAATCCAAAGTTTCCCCAAGACTCAAGGCAAACTTCACTCTGAGCCCCTATAGAGATTAAAAGGAGGAAATTACATAATTCTAATATACATAGTAAACATTCTCACTCGGAAAGGGAGAAACAGGAAAATAGTAAGGTGGATCCAATAAAAGTAAGACCTAAACCCATCAGGACAAACATGAAATCGTAAATCTCATGTCTGGCCCCTGGGGTGCTCTGTGTGGGACACAGGCTCTTGGTGGCTTGGGTAGCACTTGACTCTTGCAGCCCATGTGGTCTCTCTCTTTGCAAGTTTCCTGTTACTACCCTTGGTCAGTAATCCATGTTCCCGGCATCTCTAACTTAACTGGAATGTCCACCATAGTGAGAGTGGAATTTCACAACTTCACTTTCTCCCTCTCAGAGAGGTTGCTTGCAGGAACACCCACCCTAACACACGCTGGCTGCCCTTCCCCAAGTTTTCCTCTGAAATCTCAGGGGAAGCCTCCATAACCCCAGAACTCTTGCATTCCTCATGCCTGAAAAAAACAGCACTGCATGGGCAACACTGAAGTTGGACAATGCCCTGAGCCACTGGTCCTACTAAACCACAACTTCAGCTGCCTCTGAGTGCCTGGCCAGCAAGGGTCTCTAGGAAGTCCTGGGTGAGCACCGTGCTCCAGGGCTCTCAAAAGACCCTGCCCTGAAAATTCTTTGACACAAATTTGCACTTTTACGATTTTGAGACTTTGACCAGCGGCATCATGCTGATTCCTGAGACACCCTTGACCCATCTTTCCTATTGTGTTGGTTCCAAGCACTTGGCTCATTCTTAATGATGTTAAAATCTTTAGCAACTATTTTTTTTTTTTTTGGCAATGCCTTTAAACATGCTCCTTTTCTGGACAAACTGCAAATTTTCCAAATTTTTCTGCTCTGTTCCTCTGTGCTCCTGATTCTCACTAAGGATTTAACTAAAAGCAGTTAATGGTGCCCATGCCCTTGCCTGAATCCTGTGCTGCCTTGAAACTCACTCTGCCAAATAAAGTAGTCCATCATCTTTCAGCTCATCTTCCCACAAAGTCTCAGTTCATGGACAAAATGCATTCAAAATTGTTTGCCATGATACAACAAGAGGGGCTTTTACCCTGATTTCCAATAGAATACTGATATTCGTCCGAAAGCTCATCAGCATAACCTTTATGGTCCACAGTTTTATTAGTATTCTGGTATTCTGACTCCCCTCCCCGATCACACAGTAAGCTCTGATTATAACATTCTAGACTTTCTCTACTTTGCTTCTCCAAACTTTTCCAAACTCCTATAAACCAATTCCAAGACTTTTCCGCATCATTAGTATTAGTAATATCAAAGACCACCCACTCCTGATGCCAATGTTCTTGATGATCATCTGTTACTATAATGAAATACCTGGAATAATCAATTTATAAACAGGTTTATTTTGGCTCACAGCATTAGAGACTTCATTCCATGAACAGTCAGACCTATTTCTTAAAGGCCTCTAGTGGTGTGGGTAGCACATCATGGTTGGAGCCTGTGGTTTGGTAAAGACATTTACCTCATGGACAAGACCTAAAAGGAAGAGGAAGAGCCTAGGGTCCCAAATCCCCTTTAAGGACATGCCCCCAGTGACCTAAAATCTCCCACTAGATCCTACCTCTTACTGTTTTCATCACCCTAGTAACACAGACTAGAGATCAAGCAATTAACAAGTGAGCCTTTGGGAAATATCTCATATCCAACATATAGCACATACTTTTCTACTTGTATATTTCACTAAGTTTATTCAACAACAAAAAACAACTTTTGATCTTGGAGTGAAACACCTTGAGCTAAGTTATATCTATTTCTATAGACCAAAAACCTCATGAGTTTACTTAAAATGGTATATTAGAGAAGCAACTGAAACAAACTCTCCCCTTGGACTAAAAGCATATCCATGAGACTTTGTGCACCTAATAGTTATTCCCTGCATGTACACCCTCTGCATACCACCTTCTGGGAAGGATTTTGCCACAGAGAGGGCCTGTGCCAACTGCAGAAACATCTTCCCAGTCATATCTAGTCTTAGCCACAAATGCTTTTAACACCAGAGCATCTAAGACCATAGTCTTGGAAACATTTTTTTCCTTCCTCTAGAAAATGCTATGTATGTACTAAGTATAATAAAATGATTTGCAACTCCACTCACTAAACAAGGAGTCAGTAAACTATTATTATGGGACAAATTCAGTTCATGACCTGAAATTTTACAAATTAGGGTTGGATGATTTTTAGAAATTTTAAAGATTTTTTTCTTTTAAATAAGGGATAGAGAATTTTTTTACTATCAGGTCATTTACAGAAAGAAAAATGCCTACTCTTGCATTAGATCTTTGGTCATTTGTTCTCACATTTTCTAAAATATGTAATAGATCCTTAAAATATCAAAAATCTCCTGTGAGGCTTAATTTTATGTGTCAAATCAGGTAGGCCATAGTAGTCAGATATTTGGTCAAACACCAGTCTAGAGGTTGAAATGAAGGTTTTGTTGTTGTTGTTGTTTATTTTTTGTATTTTTTAGGATAAGATTAATATTTAAACCAGTAGACCTGAACTGAGTAGAACAAATAAATAAAAGAGAGATCAAAAACTAAATAAATCAGCAGACCTTGAGTGAGGCAGATTATCCTTCATGATGTGGTAGACCTCACCAATCAATTCAAAACCTTAAGAGAGAATTAAAAAAAAAAAAAACTAAGATCCCATGAGGAAAAGGGAATCTTCTCTCTGGGTGTCTTTGGACACAAGTTGCAACATCTGCTTATCTACCCTATAGACTGTGGATTTTCCAGCTTCCTTAATTATATGAGCCAATTCTTTGAAATAACATAGAAGATTAATAAATAAGTCTAGAAATATGTCACATACCATTGGACTATAGTTTAACAATATTGTATTATATACTGGAAATTACCAAGAGAATAGATTTTAGGAATTTTTACCACACACAGAAGGGTAATTATGTGAGATAATGAATATGTTAATCTGCTTATTAAAACATCTTTTATCTCTATCATAAAATCTCTCTCCTTTTCTCCCTCCCCCTCCATCACCTCCCATTCTCTCTCTCTCTCTCTCTCTCTCTCTCTCTCTCTCTCTCTCTCTTTCTCTCTCTCTCTCTCCTTCCCTCCCTCCCTCCCTCCCTCCCTCTCATTAGTTTTGCTTCCATTTCTATTCCTCTACTGGCTGTTTCTCTGGAAAGCCCTAATACATCTTCAATTGCCAAATTTCAGCCAAGTCTTTTGCTTCCAATGACCAAAAAGTCAACACATATGAGAAGCAGTAATTATAAAGACATTAGGAGAGGAGTCAAGTAATACTAGCCTTCCTCTGGGAAAAAAAGAATTGAGCACGTGTGATGGATTGCTCGAAAAACATAAAAAGTTCTCTACTCCTTTCTATGCCCACTCCCTTCAGAGCATGACACAGCACTGCCCCTTCTCCACCCTATTTCCCCACCTCTAGAGTCTGTGCTGACCTTGTGACTTGTGATCATTCCAGCTCTGGACCTCAAGAGGACTTCCTGGCTTCAGTTCTCTTGTTCTTTACCTTGTTTTCAAGACCAAGTTTAGAGGTTGCCCTAGAGATTGAGAGACAGTGCCAGGTAGAATCTAGTTTTCTCAGCCACCAGCTCACAATCTACCCTGCAGCAAGCACCACGAGCAAGACCAGCCAAAGTAAGCAGAACTTGACCCACGTAAGAATTACCCAATAGACACAAATGCTTGAGAACAGTAAATGAACGTCATTCTAGGTAGTAAGTTTGGGGGGCAGTTTATTGCATAAAATTATTATGGCAATACGAAACACCTGCTATATCCTCACTGAGCAACTGAGCTTGTTTCATCTGTCCATTCATTTCTCTTATTTTCCTAATAGATAGTCCTGTTCACATGGAGGATGCCAAGAGTACCTGATACTGGGGATTGAACCCAGTAAGGTGTTTTTATGACTGAGCTATATATCCCAACCCCATTTATTTTTTATTTTAAGACAGGGTCTTCCTTAGTTGCTTAGTGCCTCCCTAAGTTGCTGAGATGGGCCTCGATCCTGTGATCCTCCTGTCTCAGGCTCCCAGATCACTATAATTACAGGAATACACCACAACACCTGGCTAAGAATACCTGATTTCATCATGGAAAATGGAAAGAAAAGGATATTCTGTTTCAGTAGTCATGATAACCATATGAAATAATTTTCCTGGAAAATAATAATCTAACCTATGTGAAATAATCTAACTTATGTGGCTAGATTGAATAGTATTTATTTTCTAATAGAGCCAGCATTCAGAATGTACTAGGGAAACCAAGGGAGAATTTAATACTACAATAGAGGCCAAATAAAGGAAAAACACATGATGAATTCTTTGAGTGTGCATAAATATTGACAGTGAGTAGCTCCTTTTTTAATAGTTTTATTAGTACAACATCTTGACAAATTCAAAAATGTATGTAACACAGTTTGTTCTATTTCAGTCCCTAGTACTTCCTCTTACTCTCCCTTGCTCCCTTCTCCTGATCCCCTTTCTTTTCCATTTATTTATTTTTAAACTGGAGCATTATAGTGATGTATAAATTTGGAATGCATTGTTCCTACTCTTTTGAAGAGACCATTGTGCAAGCTGGATTGAGTTGCCTAAGGAACAAATGGATTTGATTTTTATTTTTGAAAAAAAAATCACAAATACAAAGAAATAGGAAATTATGTGTTTAATTATCTAATTTAGTATATGTCTCACACTTGTTTTTGAAAAAGTCTTAACATTTTTGGTGTAAAAACACCTAAAATATTTGAGAAAAAGTCAAAAACAGCAATTCAACATGCAAAAAGTAAATATATGTTAGTGCTTATAATTTACAACAGAAGAGTAAAAAATTTAATTCATGTATATATAACATGTAACTGTTAAGTTTTTTTTAGCTAGACTAAATAAATTTCTTCATGAATAAAGCAAATTCAAGAGCTTTAAAATGCATTTTTATTCAGATTGATCATTCAGATAGCTCACACAAATAATGCCTTACCCCAACACAACTTTATTCTGAGGAGTTGAGTGGGAGTTAAATTTTCTTCATGATTATCTTTACTCATATAAAATGTTATGTGACTTTCAAGCAAAGTAGGTAAAAATTCCCATGCATGTATTTAATGAAAATTATAACTCATCAATTCAAAAAGAAGACCTGTTTTTACCTGGACACAATGAGAATGTATTTAATTTTCTTTTTACAATTTAAGTTGCTGTAGTAGTAGCCTTGTTCATTATTAGAAAAGTTTCTAGGAAAATATTTTGATTGTTTTTCCAAAATGCAAATCTAGCTATATTGTAATGCATACATCCAAAACTAGAACTCATCATTCTTATGAGTCCAGTGATAAGTACTAAATATCAGAGCCTCCTAAGTTTCCAGTACTTTAAAAAGAAAAAGAAAAAAATGAAAAGTGGAAGCAAGAAGCAAAATGCCCTTTAAAGAGTGGCAGGATATTCTCATTTTCTCATTCTTCCCATACATTCTCTGCTTTGCAATCAATTCTGGAGATTGAGCCCAGGAGCACTCTGCCACTGAGTCAAATCCCTTACCTTTTTTTTTAGACAGGATCTCACTATGTTGCCCAGATTAGCCTTGAACTTACAATTATCCTGCCTCATCCTCCCAAGAAGCTGAAATTACAGATGTGGGCCACCACATCCAGTATAGCTTTTAAGACAACTTAAGGTATTCAGATTTAAATGGGAAGATTTCAAACAGCTTTATAGTCCAGCAGCAGCACGTAAAACAAGCATTCTGGAAGATTAACTCTGCATCATTTTTCATAATTCATTTGGTCTTGGATTAAAATAATTCTGTACAACAATGCTGAACTTCCAGGAAGAGAAAAGGGAAAAAGGAATAATGGGGAGAGAATTTTCCTCAGCTATGGGATTGGCTGTAGAGGTACCTACCTTTGTAACAGTCGCAATGTCTTATATGGGAAAACAGACTCTATGCTGGGATCTGCACTGGTGTTAACCTCCAGGATAGCAGGTCTGGTGAATGGGTATAATTATAGATTTATTCATCTTCAGGTTCCTGTCTTACCCTCTCCTACTCAACCAACTCTGCTCTATTACCAGGCAGGTGAGAACCACTCCTCAGTCTACATTTCCCAGTCTCTATGCACCTGCCTAGCCTCCTCTTGAGATAACCAATGAGAAGTATCCAGAGATGTAATGGTGGGAAGAAGGAAGGAGCCTGAGTAAACTCCCTGCACCTCTTTATATTAGTCAGAGCATGTATCAGGGGCCATATCCTCACCAAGATCCCATGTGCTCTGCACTGGATTGCTGTGACACTGGTTTCTACTGGTCCAACCTCCTTGGAGTTTTGTAAAACTTCCTCCTCCAACCTAGTAGTTTTATTTGAGATCTGATATCTTGATTCGTTTCCCATTCCATTTTGTTTCTCAGTGCCTCCATCATCTACCCAATCAATTCCAATGGATAAAAATTCTTGGTTTTAATATTGAGGGCAGTTTCCACTTTTTTTTCATTAACAAAATGATATATTTTTATTTGTTCTAATTAGTTAAACACGACAGCAGAATGCATTTTGACTTATTGTACACAAATGAATGGAAACTTCTGGACTTCCTGAATTTCATTGACAGAGCAATAGTTCCACCTGAAGTGGGTGACCTCTTCTGAGTGGTGTAAATGAGGCTTACAGACTATAAACACAGGCTGGGATGCATCCCTGTCCTCATGGGCAAGACTCATGTAAGGATCCTAGAAAGGTGGGCTAGAGCAGAGACACAGCCTAAAGAAAGGGACAAGAAAAGACAGGCTCCAAAGCTGAGGCCTATTCACACAAACTGTAATAGGATTTGTTGAAGAAGGGAGAGGAGAAGATAAGCCTACCACTAGGGAGATGTGGAGACTCACCCTAGACACAGCAAATATTTTATTTAGGAAACTAAATCCCTCATTAGTCCTAACCTATGCCTGGAGATAGGATTCCTAATTCTTTCTGCATTGATGAAAATTGGCCCAGGAACAGAGTGGACCTGAGCTCATAATATTTAAGAATTTTAGATGGAACTGAGACAAACATTCCTTCAAGAGTCCAGCAAAATTATCGTTACTGATTTAGATAAAGTCAGTTTCCAACGTTTGGCAATGTTTTCTATTCTTCTAATCATTTAGAATATCCAGCAGAATACTTAAGAGTTTTTGCCTGTTTCTTCTTTCAGAATTCCATGTATCTTAGAGGTCAGTACTCCTTTCCAGAATCTTGCTGCTTAAAGTGTGGAGCTGCATTGATCAAATTAGGTTATATGCATGTATAAATATGTCAAGTGAATCCTGCTAGTATGTAGAATTATAACACAATTAAAAACACATGTAAATTTTTTTAACAAGTGTGGTAGTAGAATTATAACATTGATATCATTTGAAGATAAAAAGAAATGCAGGATTTTAGACTGTACAATAGGTCTGCTGAATCAGAACTTTCATTAGAAAAAGTTATCAAGAAGATTTATGTGCACATTAGAGTTTTGAAAGCACTGTTGTATTGGAGTCATTTTAATTCAATTAAGCAATATCTATGATTAAAATGCTTTTATCACATGATATTAGAGCACAGAGGACAATTTCTCAAGAAGTAGAGCTAGCAATACACACACACACACGCACAATGAAAAAGTAAATAAAAATAAAAATGTGAGAGATTTTATTTTCTTACTTGCATCCTCCATGAAATTAGTGAGCCCTAGGTGATTCCTCCAGTTCTTATCTATACCCTTATATAGAGAGTTGGCAGAAACAGTGAAGACTTAATTTGAAGGACTAAGTATTGAATGTACATCAGAGAACTTGGACTTTCCCCATGTTCATGAGCAGTGTGTTGTGTGCTGGGATAAATAATTCATCTTGCATGGTTAACAATGTTTATTCTGATGATAATGTTTATCATTTTGACAAAGGTCAACAATGGTCATACTGCTCAAGTTTCATGTAAGATTAGAGTCTTGTAAACTTTTGCTTAAACAGTGATGCTAATATTGTGCCGCAGTCCGGCTGCAGCAAAATAACCGGGGGGTGACGAACAACTTGTGTACATTGATACAGCAGGAGTGGGAGCCATTTATTGTAGGACTGGAAGGGTATTTATACATTCCACACAGCTTATGTAATTAACATAAACTAGATACAGCAGTCAACCAATAAAGAATCTCCACACTTAATGGCTCGCTGGCGTTACTTCACAAACCACTCCCTCTGGCAAAATGCCAGGCACCATCTTGACTTGTTTACAGACCCTAACAATATTGAATTATAGGTTTATCAAATATTAGAGATAAGAAAATGCTGAGTAAAGTGGTTAGAGGCTGATGGAAAGCAAGAGTGCAGTTTTTCTACTTTAAAAAGAAATCAAGTAAAAACATATTTTATGTTTAAATCTTTTGGTTTATTGTTTGGTTTTCTGAGCTCCTCCATATATCACCAGAATACATATTTAACTTGTAAAGGGGAGAAAGCTGTCTACATAACATTCTGTGAGAAACTGAGTGAGAGAAGATAAGAAAACAGAGGAGTCTACAGAGGTTCTTGAGAACATGGAAGAATGGTAATGAATAAAAATCTTAAAACTGTGTGTTTTTGCTGCTTTCACTTGGTTGGACAGTCTCCAATATAGAGATGACCATTAAAGTTCTGTTTCACTCGAGTCTCTTTCCATCTCATATTTTTCTTAAATTTTCCCCGAACAGATCTGAAATATATTAATTAGTGTTTCAAAATTTTAGATATGTTATAGCATCTTAATTTTGAAAGGCATACAGCTATGGCCTCATTTTCTCTTTAAGACTAAACCACATGTTCCTAATTCTACCATAGGGTTCTAGTCGTTCTCACTGATGAAAATTGGTGTTAAAGTTAAAGAAGAGAAATATGTTACATGTTCCTAATTCTACCATAGGGTTCTAGTTGTTCTCACTGATGAAAATTGGTGTTAAAGTTAAAGAAGAGAAATATGTTTTAGACAGAGGCATCCTAAACCAATTAAATGGAGAGGAAAAGGAGAAGTAGTAAGGGGAGGAATAAAAGAAAGAAAGAAGAATGTGTGTTTCTAGAAATTCAATAATTGTACAATCGACCCTCTGTGTTCATGGGATTTACTTTCAAGAATTCAACCAACTGCAGATAAAAGCTATTTGGGGAAAACTTGTATCTGTACTGAATATGTACCACCTATTTCCTGTCATGATTCACTAAATAATACAATATAGTAACTGTTTATATACTGTTTATTTTTTAGATGTTATAAGTAATCTAGAGATGATTTAAAGTATACAAAAGGGTACACATAAGTTATATGCATAGGTTATAGCCCATTTGGTACAAAGGACTTTAGCATCCTTGAGAATTCATGATAAATATGTATATGTCAGGTGTGTTATATGCTGGGATATGGATATATATGGATGGATATGTGTGTGTGTGTGTGTGTGTGTGTGTGTGTGTATTCTGGCAAGAGAGAGAGAGAATGAAAGGTGCTAGTTTTAAGGAATTAATGACTATAGAAACTGGCTAGGTCTAAATTGTGCAGGGTAGGCTAACAGGAAACTCAATCGAGAGTTCCAGTCTGCTAGAAGAATGTCTTCTCACTTTGGAGGCATCAGTGTTTGTTCTATTAAGGACTTCAACTGATTGGATGAGACCCACTCACTTTGTGGAAAGTAATCTTCTGTATTCTTAAATTTACCAGCTTAAATGCTAATCTCAGTCCCTCCTCATCAGCCCTCTCCCAAAACACACATACACAAGCACACACACACACACACACACACACACACATACAAACACACATGCACCCAACCTTCACAGAAACAGAATGATAGTTAATCAAATATCTGGGCATCCTTTCCCAACCAAATTATACATAAAATCAGCCATCACACATTACCCGATGGTCTGCAGTATGTGGGGATGTGCTATTAAAAAATACCAGACCCCATACTATGGTCAGGGAGAATTCCAATTAGTTTCAAAAGCAAGTAGTTAAGATGATTAGAACTCATATTTGCTGGAAGATAGAACCCAGAAAGGTAAGCCAAAGAAAGTAATGACAAAATGAAATATTGATAAGTTGTCTCAGGAAACCCAGAAGGGAATCAGAGAATGGAATTTTCTGGGTCCCAGGAGTGCTGGCTCAGTCAGTATTCTGCTTGCTTCAGAGAGCCAAGATTGAGGGTAGGTGGAAGTGGAGGATGGGTTCCCAACTTAGTTACCAATATCTGTTGAAGGACCAACAGTGCCAAGTCAACACCTCATACTGTAGTAAACAGAGTGCTAGGATAGAGTTTAAATGTGCCCATAACTGTTCATGTGTTGGAGACTTGGCCCTTACTGTGGATGTGGTGCAGAGATGATGGACTTTAAGAAGGCAGGGTCCAATGGGAGGTCTTCAGATCGAGTGGGTGCCCTTAGAAAGGAAGGTGGACCTCAGCCTCTCCCAAGCTTGCTGTTTTGTGATGTGACCTTTTACTCACATGCCTAACCATCTGCCATGAGGTGATGCAACCAAGGAAGCCCTCACCAGAGATTGTGACATGCTGCATGGACTTCAGAATCCAAAACTATAAGCTAAATAAACCTCTACTTCCTTCCTCTTTTTATCAGTTTCAATAGCATTCAGAAAATTAGTCTACCATGAAAAATGTGTGCATTTGTCTTTACCACTTGTGTAAACTCCACAAGGTCATGAACCAACACACATGCTGTCTTTATAGCATTTGTGGGGAAACCTTACCCACTGTAAAATCTCAGGAAGGAGAATGAAAAAATATTGAGCAAATTGCTCACTGAGACATCAAATAAGAAAAGTTGACCTAATTTCACCCCCAAGAACTACCCCAAGCAGGCAGGTGTATCTATTTTACTTTGCATACCTTCCCAGAAAAATGACTTACCAAGCAGGACTTCACACATTGTGGTTACAAGAATGCATTTTTTCACTGGCTCCAGTTCACATGGTTTACATAGCATTTCATTTTGCCATGAGCTTTGTTTTCATTTGAAACACCACAAATGTGAAACCATTTGAGTCAAACCAGATGCAAACATTCAAAATGCCCTGCTGGTTCCTTTGGGCCTCACTTGTGAAGTAACTGAATTTCACTTATAGTTAAGTAAAACCTCCTCTAGGATTGTTCTTCTCCTCCAATGGGCTTTTGGACTCTTCTTTTTTTTTTTTTTACCAACTGTTCTAGGAGAAAAGAAAACCATCTTCAAAAAAGAATTTCGCTTTTCTACCTTGAAAACTACTGATTTTCTTGGACAGTTCAGTTATTAAATACAGAAATACATGAACATGAGCAGGAGAATCCATGCACATATATTCTTTGCATACTCAACACGCACATGTGCACACACATGCACACACATCATCCTCTTAGTTCACTGTAGTTTATACGGACCTATAATAATAGGCCAGTTCAGAAATGATGTCTGCCTTAACATCAACAGAAACGTGAGAATAAAGTTTTCCACTATCACATACATTACAGTTCAAGTATGTAAGCTTCCAGTGTGGTTGGCATATGAGAAGAGAATAATTCTTGTTCCAGATTCAACTTGAAACTCCAACCTAGACTAAGCATTAAATGTATTCTTACTTTTGCAGCCTAAGTTTCACATAGATACAGAAAACAAGTGGATATGCAACTCCAATGTGTCCCTCAACTATTTCCTGTCTATACTCAAACTCTGCTCAGGAAATCCATCCCTAACATGAATGACCAAGCAGAGTGGTCAAATCTTGGCCTAGTGACAGAATGTCATTGTTCACCCTTACATCAAAACAGATGTTCCCCATTAAGGTGAGATCTCCTAGATTCCTCCAGAAACACCCACATTGTAAGCATACATTTTATAAATAGTCAGAAGATGGAACTATCTCTAGGTCATCCACCTAGGGAAAGTTATTTTTAAAATGCAGATGTGGCAAGGAATGACGACATACATTAAGATATATGAAACAAATAGTATTTTTTATTTTAGATCCAGGATGGGAAACAACCCAGAGAAATAACAAAATTCAGTCCCTGTGTTCCTTTACTTCTCTGGAACCATCATGTGGTTTAGGGAGAGAGAGGGGGAGGCTTGCTGCCTGTCAGTAGACTTGGGAATCCTGGGGGACTCACTAGGTGAGCAGTCTAGGTGATACTGACAATTGTTCTGGAATAGTCAGGATGCAGACCCACACTACCAACATAACAAGCACGTTGTCGACTGATGTCTTCTACACACCATGTGCTTTGCAAACTTTGCTGATCCTCCAAACAATCCCCAATTGACTAGGGATCATTATAGTAAATAAAAATCAGCAGAAGTTTGTCGCGACCCCTCGCCGGCAAGGGAAAAAACGACACAGGATTCTTCCTTCAGCAGTTTACTCATAATGAAAAGACAGGAACAAGAGAAGAAAGCGCGCGCCCCAGCGGTCGGTCTGCCCTAGCTTAAGTACCCAGCCTTGCCAATGAACCAGCACCACGTGGAAGAGTCTAATAGGTGCAGCGCAGCGGAAGCAGGCCAGAGCCCAGCCCACAGCCCAACAAGGAGTTGTTTAACAACTCTAACCGCTGAGTCATCAGAAGCAGGAAGCCAGCGCCATTCTCAGGGTGCGGGTCGCCGGCTCCCAACAGAAGTTGAACAAAAGGAATTAGGTTGCCTTTAAGATGGCAGAAGTGTCAAGCTGAATTGAATTTTAGAACTGGCTTTCTAAAATACCAATGCTTTCACTGCTCCTATACTCTGAAACAACAGATTGTTTATTGTTAGCTAATAATCCCACCTTACTACCTCTTCCCCAGTTATTGCTGATGTCTGCATATTTCCTGACCTATTGTAAATTTAAAAATGCTTAGTTTCTCATATTTCAATTGTTGATCAAAATAGAAAATCTATTTATGGGAAAGTTAATCAGGAAAGAAAAAAAGTCTCACATTTTCTTAAAAAAGAGAAAATAGGCCTCTATTTAAAATAGGTTGAATGAATGGTCCCAAAAAGATATGTTGAAATCCTAACCACTATGCTTCAGAATATGACCTTACTTACAAATAGGATCCATTTGTTTGTCTGTTGTGGTTCTAGGCACCAAACCTGGGAACTCATGCATGTTGGGCAAATGTTCTACCACTGTACTATACCCCGCCTTGTTTTTGTTGAGACAAGATCTCTTTCTGTTGCCCAGGCTGATCTTGAACTTCTGGACTTAAACTGTTTCCCAGAGTCGCTGGGATATCAGTACACACGACCACACCTAGCCCAGATGGGATCTTTACAGAGACAAGCAAGTTAAAGTGAAGTTCTTAAAATCAACTGCAATCCAATATGAAGGATGTCCCTCTAAAAGGGGGGAATTTGAGCATCAGACAACACAGAGGGAAGGCAATGTGAAGGCAGTTTGGGAGAGACGGTCCTGTGACTGAAATGAACCACCTACAAACCAAGCAATAAAAAAAAAATATTTTCTGGGAAACCAGCAGAAGCGAGGCAGAAGCAAGGGAACATTGCCTTACAGGTTCAGAGGAAGCATGAGATTACTTCAGGTCTCCAGATTCATGAAACAATAAATTTCTGTTGTTTTAAGTCACCCAAGTTGTGGTACTTTGCAATGACAGTGCTAGGAAACTAGTACAGCCTCCAAGGAATGAAAATAAAGAAGGCTAAAGCCTTGCATTCTCCTTGTGGTCCTGGGACCAGCAGCATCTGCAACACCTGGAAACACAGTGGGCATACTCAAGTTTGAGAAGCTCTACTATAGAGAAGAGGGATTGCAAGTGGGTTGGACAGTAGTCCTTGAGTTGCAGCCCAGAACAAAGAAGAGAACATGTCTAGAAGGCCCTTCCGAAATGCTGTTTCTGGAGAGCTTGTCTCCAGAAGGTGCAAAGAGGAGGGAGAAACCTGTGCCCCTATTCAGAAAGGGAAGATTTATACTAGCTAAGACCAAAGTGATACCCCCTAAATGTGCAGGTAGCTAGAATGACCAAGTAAGAGGCACCAGAAAGAGATTCCAAGTGACTCTGGGAAGGAAAAGCTATGGGTGGATTTAAAACCAGAAGAAATCCAAGAGTGAAATGTGGGACAAATGACAGCAGCAGAAGAAACGTAGGTAGTGCCAGGGGATGAGAAATGTGTCCTCTGGTGCCTGAATCTCCAGAGAACTTAGGAGAGGGCTAGGGACAGAGCAGAACTTCCTGGTCATCAATGTTTGTTGCAAAGTCCCAAAGTAAGTAAATTTCATCTTACTAATTTATTTTTCCTAAAAGTATAGAGTTAGGAGTGTTTACCAAGGGATCCTTGACCTGTGAGTGGCTTTTACCCCAGGCGCCAGAGGTCAGGGTGCAAGCTAGATGGTCTCCCTCCAAAGCTCACAAACTGACTCCAGGTGACCCCTGACATTTACGGCATTGTGGGCACTTGCTCAATACACATGAAAAGACAAATGACATGAAATAAAAAGAAGTGATCTGTCCCAGCTGAGATTTGGAACCAGGGGTGAAAATACAAATAGTCTGTTCCAGATGGCAAAGGTAGAAAAAAAAAACATCTCAACCTGAGCCTCAGTTTAGAGATAGCTTTGGAGAAGAAAAAAACAGAACCAAGTGCCCAGAGACAGAAAAGACCTTGACAAAGGGCTGAGATGTATAAACCTTAGCAGCTGCTTTTTTTTTTTTTTTTCAAGAAAATCTGCAACCCACTTAGAGTAAAATGCTAATCAGCATAACAAATTGTCATCCATTGGTTCAAACTAGGATCTAAAGACTTTTTGTCATCCTCTTTTACCATTTATAGACATCATTTTCCAAAAGTCAATAGAATGCAGTAACGATGAAAGGAAATCTGAATCTCTACCTGGAAATAATCCAAATCTTCACTTTTTCTCCAAATTCTGATTTTAAATAGATCAAATCAATGAGTCATATTCAAGTTAAACTCTCACAAAATCAACTCCTCGTTTTTTGTAGCAATTAAAACTATTCTTTTCAGATGCTAAATTTCAAAATGCACTCCAACAGAAAACTTGCAACAGGAAAAGCATTTGCTTTACACATTAACGCGATTGCCCAAAACAGTTGTCTAGAACTATTGCCTGTGAGTTTATTTGGGTCTCTCTTTTTTTTTTTTTCCTGGAATAGCAAATCGGGGTGGCCAAAATTATCTGTTTAATTGTTGATTCCAAAGGGCTCCACTTCAGGAGTAGATGAGATTGACATGTCAGCACTTAATAACTATAACATGAACTGAAGAAGGGAGGGGAGGCAGAAAAAAAAAAAAAGCCCCTGGAAATGCCATCTCTCATTACCCTCCCCCACACACATACAGCCAAGAGTCTTCTCATCTTGTTTAACACAGGAAACATGCAGACTAGAAAGAATGGGATCATGCTACCAAATGGGTTAAATTCAAAATGAATCAAAAGTTAAGGTCACAGAGGCCCTTGTCCTGTTTCTTCCTATGTATCATTTTTTAAGGCCCAACTCAAAAACTACAGCCTTCCAGACTGCTTCTTCCTCTGATTTCCAATTATGTTAATTTCTAATCTACACATTTGTTTCTTTTTATTGTTATACATTGTAATTTACATGCTGAGCATGGAGTCTTCAGGTTAAACCTGAACTATTAATAGTACATGCAAGTTAGTATTTGAAATAATTGGAATCAAATTATCTGAAGGAGTTGAAGATCAAATGATGCATTTTAAATGGAAGTTTAAATGAAACTGAAATGATCCGTAAGCATCAGCCACATCCCAACTCCAATAAGCCAACCTTATAAGGGAATTCCACACCTAACAATTCCTGAACTTTGAACAGTCTCCAGATTCTACTGGGTTTGCTTCAGAGTTTGGCCACCACAAATGTGTACACTCCTCTGTTGAATTTCATTTCCCAAGGAAACTCAGGATCACTCAGAGTGTTGAGGAGATTTCCTCATAAAGGTTGAGTTGAACCCAGTGGGTGTCATAAAGGAAGCTTCCAGGCTACCAGCCTTCCCTGAGCTGAATGTTCCCATGCAACTATGGGCTCACGACTTAACACCCCCTTATTCCACATTCTACAAAAGACTGGAATGAACCAGGGAAAATTACACGGGATGAAATAATGTGATGAACTTGCTTCATATGTCATTCTATAAGCAGACATCTCACTCCAAATAGACTCTGGAGCAGCCTAGGATACCACTTCTCATTCATCATGACATCAGCACACCAGTGTTGTTCAGCCTCCTTTCTCTCTCTCTCCTCTCTCCTCTCTCCCCTCTCCTCTCTCTCCTCTCTCTCTCCCCTCTCTCTCTGTCTCCCTCCCTCCCTCTGAAGCAAAATTGTGCATGTAACACTTTCACAAATGTCAAAAACAGAGCTATGTGTTTTGTGATTTTTCTGGCACTGATTCACGCTGCCAGTCATTCCTTCTCTTCAAACTTGATGAAATCATAATGATTCATAAGCTTTAGTTGGAATGGCTGCATGATACACTCTTGTAGAAGTAATGAGCCTATTATATTACTCAAATAAATGGGCTTCAAAATAATAGAATAGTTTCACCCTTAACTAAATCTAATATGTTAGAGACTTATACAAGATTTTAGTCATATTTGACACAATGGAAATTAAGCCTGCATGAATGCATAGAGCTTTGGAACTAATAGGCTCTTTGTTCCTGGAGATGAACGAGAAGGATCAGATGGCAATTTGTCATGGATGTTTTGGATAAAAGGTGAGACTCTGACCTATTCTTCAAATTACATGACATCAGGATTCTTATATAGGTTCCAAAATGACTGGAAAGAATAATATGGAAGGATGAGAATTCTGTGGTAAAATGACTTAATTTTAAAATGTCAGTACATGAAAAAATGGCCTCCCAGAGGAACTAAAGGAAAAAAAAAATGAAGGTGGACCAGAGTCATGGCCAAAATAAAACACAGAATTATATTGAGAGGTAAAAGAAAACTTAGAAGTCTCTTCACTGTATGGATAAGAAAATTGAGCAAGAGACAAAGGCATGATCTTTCTAAAGACGTCAGTTATGAGTAAAAACAAAGGCATACAAAATATACCAGTCCTGGTTCAGTTCATTCTTCTTCATGGAGAAAGCTTCTCCACCACATTAGTCAAGTTCTCCAAACAACATGGTCACAGGGCAACATCAAGATGTCTCACGGTCATTGGGTTTCACTTAGGAAAATGCATCTTTCTTTGTATTTAATTACGAGTATCCTAAAATAGATAAATGAACCTTCTCACCAAATGCACTCCATAATTTTTCTTTCTAAAATCTTTTTGATTAACAAGTAACACATGTACACATTTATGAGGGTACAGTGTGATATTTCAGCATTTCGGGGCATGTATTTCAGCTCCATTATTTAAAGGAAGTTCTTTTTTAAAACAAAAATTTCCATATCATGGACTTACTGGATTTAAATACAATTTTGTCTTGCCCTGGAAAACAAAGCAGAAAAGTACATAATTCCCACTTGTTAAAATGGTGCCATCAACCAAAGGGGTCCCAATTCCAGTATCTTTCTAACAACATTCAAGGAACAAACTGATTTTCCAATCTCCCCCTTTAATTAATTACTTGGCACAAAACAAGCAGGCGGAATTTCTTCTCCCTCCCAAGAACTTCTTTGAGCAAGAACACAATGTATCATACAAAATATCATATTGACTCCATTCTAACTGGAAACGGTATGGTCCTGACATTTGCTGCTGTCCCATCTTCTCTTTGCTAGTGCCATGTCCAAAATTTATAATCTGCTGGAGAATATTTACAGTGCACAGATTTGCTCTACTGACACTCTAGTGGCGAGAAACCTCCTTGGAGATATGATTCTCCAGTTCTCACAAAGCCAAATTTCTCTTTCTGGGGAAGCTTGTCAGCACCCGGGCTGTGCATGTCCAGGCCACATGAGATGAAATGGGGGTGGGGGTGGGGGAATTGGTCCCAGGGAAGCAAGGAGAAGATGATAAGAATGTAGGAATCACCAAAATAAATCAGACCCACGATCTCTTATTTGTCTAAGTGCCATTCTCTCTTTCTCCCTCTTCCCTTCCCCCTTACTCTCTCTTTCTTTCTCATAAACTAAGCAAGAGAATCATGAATATGAAGAATACACTCAGCATCTTCTGAATGCTTCTCCTTTTCATTTCTTCTGACTACCTGATGTCCACTCCAGATGTGCCCATCTGTGTCCTGGTCATACTGGAAATACCGCCCTCCGTGCTCACTGCTTTGCTCATCCATATGCAGCACCTCTCCACACCAGCAGGCTATCTCCTTGTTAGGAGAAAGGCATTCTCTTAAGAGATTTTTTTTCTGAAAACCCAAGAGGCTTAGGGCCAGAATTAGCCTGAATACCTGCCTGCCCCCCACCACCTGAATTCAAATTACACCTTCGGAGAGGAAATTGTGGATCCACAGGAATACATTTCTAATACTGAGATTTTGATCAAGATGTCTGGGCACTCAAGGTCTGTCTTGGCACTTTGGAAATTCCACTAGATGAGTTTCTCCATAAGTAGAAACCCTCAGCTTTAGGGTGGAATCACATTAGTGGAAACCACGAGACTCAGGATATTGGAGTCCTGGATCCAGTTCTCCAAAGTGAAAGCCAAGAAAATTGCTTCAGTTGTCTTCCTCCTTCCACTCATTCAAGAAATAGGGACTTGAAATATCTACCTCAAAGCCCTTTTAATTGATGTCATTAGGCTCACCTTAGTTATTAAAATTTATCATTTTTCTTTGATGCCAATCATTGGGGAAGTACCTCCGAGTGATTCCACCTTTTTAAAGGATAGTGTTAAAGCAGGCATTGGAAAGCTTCTTCTGTAGAAAGCCAGATAGTAAATTACTCTGGAATTGGCAGACCAGTCCCTGTCAATTACAAAACTCTATTGTCATAAGGAGAAAGAAACAATAGACAGTATTTTAAGAAATGGACTTGAATAAATTTGGCCCATAGGTCACAAATGAGTGACCCTGGTTCCAAAGCACATAGTACCAAAACGGGATATGTGTGTGTCACAAAATCAAAGAGCCAACACATGTACTAATTGGAAACTAACCATTCGTTTTTTCCACCTCTTAGACCAAAAAATACACTTCCCAGTACCTGTTTCCTTGACTTTCCCCCTAGCTACCATAAAAATGATTTCTCCAGCAAGTGGCTTACAAAGCAAGCTGTAAAAATGATGCATATTCTTAAATAAATGTCATATATTCTCAATCATGTGGTCCCACACATTTGTTGGCAGCCTTAGGTGATGCCAGAGTGCCACTGGTGGCCCTGATAAAGGAGTGGCTTGCTCATGGACTCCTCTGGCACCCTCTCTCTGGGAGACTAATAGCAGGTAAGGCTCCTGTGGGAGGAGAAGGAGCCACTTTTGCAGGATTTTATTATACAGAGTAACCTCCTGGCTATGGCTTTCCTATTTCACAGTATCTTAATTCCCATTATCACATGGATATTTGTGATTGTATCTCCTCTACTTCCCACATCTGATCGATCTTTCTCAGGGTTCCATTGACTCAACGTTCTAAATCTCTCTAGAGTTCCTCTCCCTTCTCCAAATTCACTACTACACCAGGCTCATCAACTAGCACATGGACCATTATTCTTCTAAGGAGTCTCTCTTGCCTCTCAGTTTTTCCTGCTTCAATGTCCATTTTTAGAGCCTCATATCCAAATGGACAGCCTGGTCTTTCTTTGGCAGGTGTGTGGACTGGGATTGCCATCATCAAAGCAGGCTTGGTCACTTGTTAAAAGTACAGATTCCTAAACTCTAATTTTAAAACACAATCGGAAATACCATCTCAAGGGGTGGAATCTGGAAATCTGAATTTCATGTCTGAATCTTCCCGCTCCCCATCCAGTAACTCTCTTTCATATTGAGAAGCACAGACTTAGAGATAAAGAGTCTATCTCCAATGATGAACTTTTCCTCCTACTCCATGTTGACCCAGAGTCACACTGGCCAGCTCACTGACTTGCATGCCTATAGACCTGGAGAAAAGATGATAGAAGTGGTTGTCATGGTAGCTGATTGTATCTCCAGATTTTCTCTGGAATCACAGCAGGGAGTCTCAGGGGTGCTATTTGTTTGCTTGATGCTGGAGGAGAGATTTTCCTCCCACAAGTCAATGCTCCAGTCTACCCACCCCCATGCCACAAACAGCCTCCAACGCGTGGGTGACTGGCTGTGGGAAGACGTGGAATGTGAGTCATGAACTCTTCCTCCCTCCGTCCAAGCCACACTCGGATACCTGGCAATGAGTAGGAAGGCTGAGGCTCAGAGGGGACAGCTTCACCAAAATAATGCAAGTCCTCAGAGGGCATAGGCAGGCATCTGTATCCCCAGGAACTAGGTTGGTGACTGGGTCAATAAATATTTGCTGAATGAATGAATAATGGAAAGAAGTAACCAACTGATAAATGAACAAATGCATAAATAGTTCAGACCCAGGACGCAAGTACACTGAATATTTTAAAAGGCATTTTTGTTATGCACGGGCAAGATTTTTGACAGAATAATCCAACACATCTGCTTGTTGGTTTGCTCTTTGGGAATGAGATTTTGGAAAAGGCTGAGTATAAGAAATAGTATGAATTATACTTTCTTTCTATGATTATTCCCTCTGCGATTCCACTATTAACCAAAGCCAATAAATAGTAACCTTCTAATTTATTCATTATTCCTACTGTTGAAATCATGACGAGGCTCCAGCATAACTGTTTCCCTCTATCATCATTTGGGACAAGCAGAACATTCTTTAGAAGCATATGGGTGTGTGGGTGTGGGTCTGTGGTACGTGGTGTGGGGGAAAGATCATAGAGGCCTGGAAAAAGTCATGCATTCAAGCTCAAAAAGCAAATTGCACCTATTTCAGCAAATTGGAAATTGATGGTGTGTAACTCTGAAAGCCTAGCAGTGGCCATTATTTCCATCCAGGCTATTATTAACTGGTAATATTTTCTCTAGTAAACATTCAGTTACCCATAGCAACAGGAGTCATTTCATATAGACACAAGGGCTCCCTGGCTTTGCCAGAGAAATGGATGGTGTTTTAAATGAATCTTAGAAAATGCAAAGAGGCTTGCCAAAAACAATATTTTTGAAACACTAAACTCAATTTTTATTTGAGATAGAGGAAAGAAGAGAACTCTGATAAAGTAGAGACTGATAGATTTTAATGGGCCCCACTTCTGCTACACTGTTCCTAGAGTCTCTCTAGCAAGCAGAAAGGTGTCTTTTCTCTTAGCCAAGCCGAACACTCCATTGTGCTCTGGGTTAAGTCCCAGGCCCCCCTTCAGGTACCCAATGGCAATGTCAACTGCTACTTCTAAATCTTCTAATTTCATTCCTTTCCCTCACTATATCTTCCCATCTGTAATTCTAAACATTTGCATTGGTGTGTAGCATGCATATAAATAAATACACAAATTATATAAATGCAACTCAATAAACTATTTCAAAGTGAGCATGCCTATGCTATCACCACACAGTTAGGAAATAAGAATATGACAGGACTCTAGGTCCTTTTAAGCTTTTCTAAAGGAAATCACTGTATATTTTCTTTGTATTTGGGATTTTATATAAATGGGCTTTTATAGTATGTCCTCAATGTCTAGCTTCATCCATTCAAAAATATAGTCAATAGAATCAGCCATCTTGGTCAGCTTATTTCACTGGTGTATTGGTTTACCAAGACACTTGTCACAAGGAGCCACAAACTGGGTACTTAGAGAGTAGAAATGTATTTTCTCACAATGCTAGAGGGCAGAAGTTTGAGATTGCAGCGTCAGCAGAACTGGTTCCCTCCTGAGGCTGTGAGGAAGAATCTGCTCCATGTTTCTCCCCTAGATTCTGGTGGCTTACTGGCAGTTGTTGGCATTCCTTGATTTGTGGATGCCTATTGCCATCTCCTGACTTCATGTCCATGTGGATGGATCTCTCTGATGGTGCATTGTGTTCTTTTTAAAAGGACACTAGTCTTATTGGATTACAGACCCACCTCCATTCCATTATACCCTCGTTTTAACTAAACTAATTATATCTGCAGTGACCTCATTTCCAAAAGAAGTGACTTTCAGCAGTATTCAGGGTATTCCATTTTATGAATAAATCACAGTTTATCAATTCATTCTGCCATTGGTGGATATTTGGTAATTCCTCCAAACGGTAAGGAGCATGACATTTATCTTTGGTGTTGCTCACTTCCTCATTCTGGGCTCTCCACTGTTTATACTCCTCCCTCTCACTACTCCTTTCTCTGACATATTTTATCCTGTTTAAGCTGTTTAACAAATAATAACACTTTGACATTCATTGACTTCATCTTTGGAAGTTGCTCTCTTATCCAAGTTTCCCTTTAGAAAGAGATTCTGCAAGACTGGCAAACCATTAAACTTAGTTGCAGGAATCTCTAAAATTTGAGCTCCAGATGTAGAGAACCTTGGGGGAAGCTTGGTGTGAGGGTTTGTTCCATTTCAAACAAGATTTACTGAAGGAGACTTTCATTACACAATCTGACCCAGACACAGTATGTTAATAGATATCATAGAATCAAGTGATAATACATGCAACAGCTATTGTCGCAATAATGTTGCTTTACATGCGAACAACCTCACACCCCCACACACACACCACTTTGAATATAGTGCTTAAAACAAAATTTATTTTGCAAGTCTAAAAGTCAACTACAAGTCAGCTGAGCCAGGCTGAACTCCTGCTTCGTGCATTAAGATGTGCTCAATTTGCTTCAACGTGTGTTTGTTCCCTGGCCCTAAGAAAGGTGAAGCTATGTGCAAACATTTCTGTTTGCCTTCCATCTGCCAGCACCTGGTTGGCTACAATACTCACCTGACCAAGCAAGCAGCAGTGGGGCAGAGCAGAGAAGTATAGTCCTCCCATGGAAATGAGGGGAGTGAATAATTGTTGAGCAATAAAGTAGTCTACCACAGGAAGGATGAGAAGAAGGTTCTACAGTGAGGTAACATCAAAGAGAGATGGAAAAGAGTTGGAATTTCTTTGGTTTCCACCTGGTGATATTTTTTTTTTTCAGATCGGTTAAGCATTTCCAGGATGGACATCTTTTCTCTTTAATGGGAATGAAACAATATAATGGTGATTGTATTAATCTGCTAAGGTTAGCATAACAAATACCACAGACTGCTTTGTTGAAACAACAGAAATTATTTATCCGACAATTTTGGAGGATAGAAATTAAAGATCAAGGCGTCAGAGGGTTGTTTTGTCTGAGGCTTCTCAACTTGTGAATAACTGCTTTCTCTGTGTCTTCCCTCAGTCAGCCAGCCGTTTGGTCTGTGTCTTGATCTCTTCTTCTTATAAGAACACCAGTCCAGTTGGATTAGTACCCACCCCTAACGACCTCATTTTATATTCCTGGGTACTGGGGGTTAGAATTTCAACATATGAACCTTGGAATAAAAAACAATTCTAAGGCAAAGAGTGACCAAGAGCAAAATAAGAAGGGTTTGAATCTAATATCTGCCACTTAGAAAGGGGATGACCAACTTTTCCAAACTCTAAGCTCTAGTTCATCTTTAAAATTGGAGATCACAATATCTGCTTAGCAGAGTGCTTGCAATTACTTTTAGGAGTAAACAAGATAATTACACAAAATGCTTATCACAGTGTCTGTCAAAGAATAATTAAGTTCATAAATAATTATTGCTATTATTATTATTTTGCTATTAAATATTTAAAGAAGCCATATTCTATGTCAAGCCCAGAGCCACTATATATAAAGTGCCAATTATAAAGTAGCATAACATAAAAAATCTCAAAGCAGTATCAAAGAAAATGATAAAGCAAATCCTAAATACTATTATGCCTTTAGGCATAAAGTGAAGTCTTTCCTTGGGATTTAGCAACTTGTTCTTTGAAAAAATTAGACTAAGGAAAAGTTTTCTTAATCTTTCCCAGAGAAGATCTTCTGAGCTAGATATACATGTTATTGTGTTGCTTTTTCAGCTAAAGAAACTGGGACACATGGAAATTTTGTGATTTGACAGTCACCTCACTGAGGGGTCAGGGGACAATAAGCTACTACTAGAATGCAGTCTTGTCCTACTAGCATGGCTCACAGATCTACACTGAACTGGCTTTCCTTGTGTCTTTGCTTTGATGATCATATACAGCTTGATTGGAAAGTTACACTCTATAATTTCACAGTGATTACATGCCCCTGAAGATTATTTTGTAAGTAAATGTTTTGAAACCAAAGATAATCATTGTTATACAACCATAACCCTTTTTCTTATGCCATATTCTCCACCAAAAATTGAACCAAGCTAAAGTTACACTTCAGAGTCTCAATAGCTGGCTGACCCTGGGTTCTGTTCTACATTCCTGGACTTCAACTCCATCAGGCTATCTGGAGATGAATTACTGTCCTCTGGCCTCTGGGATAACCTCCATCCTTGCTACAGAAGGATATGTGCCCAGAAAGTTGTCATGGTGTTCTCAACATGAGCGCTGGCACGCACAACAGGCTAAGATGAATCAGCACACAGGCCTTGCATCATAAGAATATCAAAAGTGGGACATCCTGTCCAGAAGCTATGAAATATGCTCCTGCTTTCTGGATATCACAAAAGTCATCTCTCTTCCGAAAAGCTGCGTTATTGCTTTGCTATATTATCTCCAGGAACATCCTAGGCTCAAAGGTCCTTCACTCTAGGTTAGTAACTCAGAGCTGATCCTATCTAATAACTCCAGAAAGCAGCTCATGATTTTGGCCTTCCTTAGTTTTCTATGCACAAATGAAGAAATAAGGTACAATATTAAACAGGTTAATAGTGTGCCTTGTTCTAGCTAATCTACATTTCTTGCATTTTCAAATCTGTCTGAAATTTTTATAGTGATAGAAATCCAATACCAAGGCAATGATTTACTTATTGCATGCACACACACACACACACACACACACACATACACATAAACACACACACCTGTTTTGGTGGAACAATCTGCTGCTGCCCTCCTTAAATAAGGAGTGGCTAAATAAAGAATACTCGATAAAGTCTTTCCTTGGGATGTAGAAAGCAACGTAAACTTTGAGAGAAGCAACTTAATTATTCATACGCAACACTCTGATAAAGTTATCAACAAAATATTTCTTTCTCTCAAGATCCATTTCCTGGCTCTTGCCTGGTTCCTGGTATCTGAAGAACCAGGTTCTCCAGGATTACCTTCTCTGAGCCAGATTATCTAACATCCTTCAGCAATAAGTTTGTGTTACTTTTGTCTAAATAAATCTGATTAATACCAAGGCCATCACTTCCCTCTGAAGTGTCTGCAAGCACAGCCAAGTGCAAGTTTTATAGTGTCACTCACTGCCACTCCATATGACCTCCCACAGTACATTTATACAAATCAGACCGTACAAACAGACCTCAGAAACCTATGCTCCACATATGGCAAACTCAAATGATAACCTCTAATAATCACATTTATAAGTCTCTCATTTTAAAAAGAAATGTAAATCAGAAATGTAAATACCTATCTACAGATTAACATGCAAACTCAGAACAAATCTTCATCCATATTCCTGTACATATCAATTCATCCAATTTGGATACTTGGGGACACCTTCAGTACTTTAACAACAGTGAGTATGTGCTTTTCCTTCACAGTCACAAGAAAAGGTAATTTACTTTTAATTTAAGAAGTCATAAACTTAATCCTTGGACAAAGAAATCATCCCATTAGTATTTTGGTGGTTTTGTCTTCCATTCTGCATAAAACGATGGCCATGAGCTCCATGATCCATGAACTGTGCATCAGGTACTCAGTCTTGGAGAAAAGATCAAATGTGGCTCCTCTTGGCATCACAGGTCATTACCCAATTTAACTAAGCTCTCCTTCTCCAGAGAACTACAGGAAAGAAGACCATCTATATGTTTTTGTATCACAAAATCTTGAAATTGAGAAGGATTATGGAAGTCATATCTGGAGTTTTATTTGTCAAGCTACTTTATTCCGCATCAAAGTTTCTCTCTATGTCTAAATTGAAAATCAAGCCAAGTAATCAGTCAGTATGGGCCCAAAACATAGCTCAAGGAAATGCTAAAAACAGAAGATTAAATCATACGCAATAGACCTTCCATGAATTATGGAGATGGTAAAATGATGGTTTCAGATAATTTTATAGGGCCCAACTGGAATCACCCACGTGCACATCATAGTAATGCATGGGTCATGGTTTGTTTAAAACAAGACATGGACAAAGATGGATGACTAATTGCAGAAGATTGCCATTTGTGTTGTCCTTTGTAATGCTTAAAACATCAAGATTTAGGTACGCCAATTTGTCACTCTTAGCATGGCCCCATTATATCATGATTTAAATATCTAAAACATAAAGTCTGCAAAATTTAATGGACAAAGTGATGAGACTGAATAAACTATAAAAATTTTTTAATAGTTTATGGATTTCATATTTTAGAGATTTCATTTAGGGAAAAATACTTAAGAATAGGCTACTGACAGTTCTGATCCTTAAAATCTGATACACAATGATATACAAACAAGAAGTCAGCGTTGAAATTGAATCAATACTGTTTCCCTTTGAGATTGGTCTGCTTAATAGAACTTTGAATTTACAAAATCACTTGTGTACAATATTTCATGTGTGATATCCTTATATCACATGATCCTATTTTAAATAGTCTTTAAATTATGATTTATATTCTAAGTTTTTATGTTCTGATGAACATAATCCAAAGAAGATGTTTAAGGGATTTATTTAAGAAAATATGCTAATAGCTGGTAACAATGAAGGCAATTTTAGTAGATAAACAATGAGACTAAGCAGACTACCACAGGAGGTCAAGCCCAGCATCCCAGATCCACCCACACTGGCTTCACCCTCTGTGGGGCCCAGGTGCACAGCAGGCCTGGTCCACCCCTTCCCCCATGAGGCAGACATCACTGGAGCATAGCCTCTGGTGTAGGACCTGCCCTTTCTGACCAGTAGACTACTATGGAGATTAAGCCCAGAGGCCCAGACCCGCCCACTCCAACTTATGCAGTTCCCAGATCCAGGATGCATTGAGGGACACCAGCAGGGTATGGAATCCTAACATCAAGGTGAGGTACAGACAATCTGCACAGGTACTAAAAGAATATAGGGAAGGAACTGTAATATCTCAGATCCACACTGCAAGAAAGTAAGACACATAGACAACAAGAAAAAACAAGGAAGGAAAGTGCCCCCCAAACAAACGAGGACACTATAATATAAGAACCCACAGACAGCGAAGTTGATGAAATGTCAGAGAAGGAGTTCAGAAGGTTCATGATTAAAATGATCTGTGAATTAAAGAATGACCTTAGTGAACAAATACAGGCAAAATTGATCACTCCAACAATGAGATAAGAGAGCAAATACAAGTAGCAAAAGATTACTTCAAGAGAGAGATAGAGACTCTGAAATAAAAAATAGAATTCCTTGAAACGAAAGATACAATAAATCAAATAAAAAACTCAATAGAAAGCATACCAACAGACTAGATCACCTGGAAGAAAGAATGTCAGACAATGAAGACAAAGTATACAATCTGGAAAATAGTTGATCACATAGTGAAGAAAGTTAGAAACAGAACATCCAAGAATTATGGGATAGCATCAAAAGACCAAATCTAAGAGTTATTGGGATAGAGGAAGGCACAAAGTTTCAAACCAAAGGAATGCACAATCTCTTCAATGAGATAATATCAGAAAATTTCCCAAGTATGAAGAACGAATTGAAAAAACAAATACAAGAAGCTTACATGATACTAAATGTACAAAATTACAACAGATCGACACCAAGGCACATCATAACAATGAGACCATTAATATTACAAGTTAAAGTCAGATCCTTGGCTTCAAGTATGTAAGATAAACATGTCTGCATATATTTAATTCATAATAGATATCAACATATGAGAAGATACATATATAACAACATAAAACATGTAATATATAAAAAATATAAATAACAATATATGAAGCAAAAACTACTTTTAAAAATATAAAATATGTATAAAAGCATAAAAGATCTTTCTTAATATAAGCCACTACTCCTACTTAGGTACAGTGTAAAAAAATCATTTGGAAACATAGTGACCTCCCTACAATCATATTATTGTAAGATAATAGAGGGGAGATTTGATTACATTATTTAAAAACATGCTTCAAGGCCAATTTCTATTCCCACCATGGTAGCTGACAATGTTTTGTCCTTTCAGAATAGGAAAAGCCTGTGAAGAACGCTCTTCTGGTTCCACCTACTCAACAGAATTCAGAGCAAAGGAATTTCAGTTGTAAGAACTCCCAGTTGGAGTCAGGCCAGACCCATGGCAGGGAGTGGTCTAACAACCAATTCTGCCGTATTTTAATACAGAAACCTAAATGATGGCTCCCACAAAGATGTCCAGTCTAATCTCTGGAACCTGCGGGTAGGATAATTTATGTGACAAGTTTCGTTGCAGAGGAAATTAAGGATATTGTGATGGAGAGATTATCCAGGAAAACTTAAGGAGGCCCAATATAATCACAAAGGTCCTTAATAAGAGGGAAGTGGAAGGATCCAGTTCACTAGAGGTGAGATGTGGGGGAGAGATTTGAGGACGTTGCACTGTGGATTTTAAACATGAAGGAAAGGACAGGAGCCAAGGAAAGCAGGCGATCTGTATAAGCTGAAAATGTCCAATAGATTCTTCCCTAGGGCCTCCAGCATGAATCAACCCTGATGGAACTTTTAACCCTGTGAAACTGACTTTAGACTTCTGATCTCCAAAAAATAAAGAAAATAAATTTGCATTTCTTTAAGCCTCTAAATTTGTGGTAATAGGTACTGCCATCAGTACAGTGGGAAGGGGAGTCTCTGGATAGCAGCTGCTCCTTCAGCCATGACCCCAGGACAGTCAGGCACACAGCAGAACCATCCCCACAAAAGCCCAGCTGACACAGACCTGAAGTTGAGCTGCCCCTCAAATCCAGCCAGAATCAGCCAGTCTCCCAGACAACTCACAGATCTTTAAAACTGATATTGTTAAACCACTGATTTGTGTGGCAATAGTTAGGGACACAGAGATCAGCCTTCACCAAAAGAAATGCTAGGTGCTGAGTACATGTTCCTCTCTGCTCTGTCCATACAACTAAGAGTGAGTACACAGGTGCCTAATAGAAATTCTCTCTGTGAATATGCAGACCTGAAAGAGAAGCAAAAGTGCGAGGCTCTGCACTCCCTGGGGAGGGCTATAGTTTTCTGAAGGAACACATTTAAGAATGCAATATTCATCTTTTGGGGAACGATGCACACCTCTGGGCTAGTCTGCCAATATCCTTGTACCCATCTTCTCAGCCTTCCTAGCATTTTTGTTTTTATTGAGTTAGGAGATTTTTATTCCCAAAGTCAAGTTATTCAAGAAGCTTAAAACAATAACTTACATTTAAATATCACATTTTTAACTTTCTCCAAAGTTCTCATCAATTAAGATTTTAAAAAGTACCTCCTACGTTGTAAAGGCATAAATACATATACATTCTGATATCTACAGTGAGTAGATGCACATGTACCAACTGTGCATTATATTTCTTATATTTTTTAATTTGTTCTAATTAGTCATACATAGCAGTAGAATGCATTTTAACACATCATACATAAATGGAGTATAACTTCTCGGTTCTTCTGGTTGCACATGATGGAGAATCACACCAGGATCTGATTCATTCTGCTATCCTTCTACTCCCATCCCAGCCCCTTCCTTCATTCCCCTCTGTCTAATGCAAAGTACGTCTCTTCTTCCCTACCACCCCCCCCATTACTGTGAATTAGCATCCACATATCAGAGAAAATAATTGGTCTTTGGTTTGGGGAGATTGGCTTATTTTACTTAGCATGATATTCTCCAGCTCCATCCATTTACTGGCAAATGGCACAATTTCATTCTTCTTAAAGGTTGAGTAATATTTCATTGTGTATATTCACCACATTTTCTTTATCCATTCATCTGTTTTAGGGCACCTAGGTTGATATTCCATAGTTTATTTGTTGTGAGTTGAGCTGCTATAAATATTGATATGGCTGCATCACTGTAGTATACTCAATTTAAGTCCCAAGGAGTGGGATAACTGGGATAATGGTGGTTCCATTCCAAGTTTTCTGAGGAATCTCCATACTGCTTTCCAGAATGGTTGCACCAATTTGCATTCCACCAGAAAGGTATGACTGTACCTTTTTCCCCATATCCTCAACGTTTTACAAATATTATTTCCATTAATCCTTGCCACCATTTATCTGGTGGGTATTATCATCCTCACATCTTACAGAGGAAGAAGTGTGACCCCTCAGGAGATGGGAATCTTGCATTATTTCCGCAACCCATGTGCTTTCCTACCCATGCCTTCCTACGTTTGGAAACCGAGGTGCAGAGAGTTAGCAACTGCCGTGGCCAAACACTGGGCCACTGTGGTGGAGATGGGAGTGGAACCCAGATCTCCAAACACAAGGCTGTGATGCTTTATGCTGTAGACTATCTGGCCAGCCCATAATTCCCAGAGTCAAGAGCAAAAGAGAAACAGCTTGATAATCACAACCACCTTTGGCATTCGACAGTAAATTACAATTATCAGCTACCATTTTTCCAGGGTCACAAGATAAAATGTGACATTCTTTTCAGATAACACAATGAAGGTTTTATAGCTTGAATTTCTCCAAACTTTGTCCCTTCTTGCTCAGAATCCTGCCACACTCTTCTGTGGTCATGTGGTAAAACTCATCTGGAGCACATAATGTTTGTATTGACTTGCCTTTTTATTCCATTTTCACTTTTCAATGTAAAAGCACAGCTTTTTTTGGGCTCCATAATGTTTTTTACTCTTTTTTTATGGCAGTGATTTTTAGAGACAGAAATGATAGCTGTTTCCACATTCACATTTCCCAATAAAACTGTCATCAAAAGTTCTGAGAGCTTTCATTAATCACGATTAGTCATTTCTTCCATGCAAATGAGGAGCCCTTGAAATTATTTGTACTGTGCTTGCTGTGGATTCAATCACACAATTAAAAATAATGTTGTATTTTTTTCAAAAAAAATGAAGATGTCCCTCAATAATTCCTAGGCATTGATAACCCTAGGAGATGAATCTTTCCTCAAGATGGGAAGAGAAGAAAAAAGCCCCTCCTATTTGGAACAGGAGAAAAGAAAGAAGGAGGAAGAAGAAGAAGAAGGAAGTTTCATTTAAAGCAGCAAAATAAATGATTTAGGCTTAGTAGTTTATCTTGTGCTCATATGATTCTGGTGTATATTGACTAGAACGTTCTGTTGAAATAAGAAGATAAACAATGGAGAGAATCAAAATTCAAAGTGACGTTTTTCCACGTTTGTGGATGTGTATTTCGGCGTGTTTTCTTCGAGTGGGCAAACCAGTTGTCGTTTCTTTCTTTTGAAATCTCTGGCACAGGATTGCCCTTGCAGAATTCCGAAAAACTCCTTAGGTGGGACTTCTGGATTGGTTGCTGGAAATGTGATCTCCATCTGCCCCTGATTTCCTGTGTAATCTTGAGAACTTAATCTCCGTAGCCTGTTTCCTCATCAGGAACTTTATTCAAATATGTGTGTGTTGGGAGAAAGGGGTCATAAAGAGGCCATGAGGGCAAAGGAGGAAATATAAGGGATAACTTTTTTTAAGAATAGTAATGCAGATTGCCTGAATATCTCATCAAGTCTAAGTGGGCCACACACTTTTCATTCTTAAAAGCAAAAGCAAGAGGCAAGAGTATGTTAAAGTTTTCACTGTAAAGAAATGGTAACTATTTGAAGGTACAGATATGTTTCACATCACCTAAAGTATAAATGTATCAAAACATTTCATGTTACCCCATTAGTATGCACAATTTTTATATTTTTCTGAATCAGTTAAAATGAATTTGTTTAAAATAAAATTAAATTTAAAAAATATACGAAAAAAATTCATTGTGAGCACCTGTATCTAGATGTTCCCAAATCATTGTAGCTCTTCATTAAACTTAGAATCTAAAAAAAATTTAGAATGGAGGTAGTAGTACATATTTCTATATATTCATGACTTTCTTCTCAACTAAAACACCTGGACAATCAGTTTGTAAGCAGAGTAGCCCTGGGAGGATGTTATGTAAGTCAGGTGAGCTTTCTTCATATGACTACGAAACAATGGTGTTCAACCCTGTTGAATTCTGCATCAGAATCTCATCTAGTGCTTTTAAAAAATATAAATGTTACTCCACATCATGTTCAACCACAAGAATGAGATCTAAATTGTAATGGGTTGTGCCCCATATATGTATAATATATTAAAATATACCCTACAGTCATCTATATCTAAATAACAACTTTTTAAAAAAATAAAATGTAGAAAAGTGTGTGTGTGTGTGTGTGTGTGTGTGTACACATACATGAGTTGGAATTTCAACTAATACTTGTAAATGTCCACAGGTAATTCTGGTAAGCAGCCAAAATTGAAAAAAAAACATTTAAGGTCACTGTTTGGAAACATAGAAAGTACATCCTAATCACTATAATTTTTCCTTGCTCATTTTCAAAACATTAAGTAAACATAGTCTGAATAGACCGTTTGTTGGTTTTGTGTTAAATATTTATAATAGGAGTTTTTCTACCTAGGATGGTCAAAAAAGGTATTCTATTTTTTTAAGATCCTCCACCCACTAGATGGATTGGTCGAAACCTCACCCTTAAAAATACCTTCCTTGGGCTGGGGTTGTGGTTCAGAGGTAGAACACTCGCCTGGCATGCATGAGGCACTGGGTTTGATCCTCAGCATCACATAAAATAAAATATTGTGTCCACCTATAATTAAAAAATAAATATTTTTTTTAAAAAAAAGGAACCCTTCCTCTAGCTCAAAATGTTTCACTCCTCCGCCATTGAAGTTGGGGTGGGTGATTCTTTGTCGTGGTGCTGTCCTATGGTGCTTGATGTAGCATCACCCCTTGCCATTGCCCACTAGATAACAGTAGCACAAATCACCTCTGCCATGACACCTAAAAATGTTTATTTTCCATCACTGTCAAGTGTTCCCTAGAGGACAAATTTGGCTACAATTAAGAGCCACTTAATTTGAAAGAAAGAATCACATGGTAACTAAATTGCATGAACTATTGTTCACCTGTCCAACCATCTCTGATTAGGGTCTCCCAGATCACAGAGGCACCATGTGGATGAAATGCTGTGGCATCCATGGGAGTGTCTTCTCCCTGCTCCTACCACCATCTCATGCTCTCCGGGCTCCTCTGCTCTTACTCTCCCTGCCATTGCTGCGCCATGATGACTGCTCCACCCCATCTCTAGGGCAACAGTAGAACTGTGGGAATGGCTCTTCCTTCATGGACTTCTGTGAATCCTCCTGGCCCTGAGTCATTGTCTGTCTCAGAAAATTAATTGCAGGAGGCTCTCGGTGTCAGGAATCATCTTCAAGTTGGCTCAGAGGTTTTGTGGACCCAGAGGGAGAGTAGGTTGTCCTCCCTCTGAGAAAGTGTATATTAATTATTTGTCACTGTGGGTTTTCATTTACTGTGTTATACCCTGAACTATTCAGTAGCATCGAGGTATCTCTTTACTACTATTCTAGACAGACAGAATCTGGGACAATGAGTTTACTTATAGCTTTTATGTAGATTTTATAAATCCTCAGGAGCAGCAAATAAATATTTTAAAAGCCCAAATGACACATAATCCCATCTTGGGGCCCAAAATACTTTCAAGAAATAAGAAAGGAAATGAGAAGATAGTCTCTCAAATTGACAAAAATTGAGGACTAAACTAATCAATGTAAATGCACAGTGATTATGCTAATTTGGAAAATCAAGCTTTCCTTCACAGAAAGGAGTCTCACATAGTTGGAGTTGGGTACAGAGATGTTATTTTAATTTTTTCATAAGATTTAGAAACTGTTTTAAGTGTTGAAACAACAACTCCCTGCCTGATTTTTAACTCCCCAGATGAGTTAAATGTATTTTTGTTTCCCTTCACTGTATCAGCAAATTGAATCGCATGTCATTTTGTTAGTTCTCAAAACTAGCAAATCCACCTAAAGTGTTTGATTTCAAAATTGCCTTCTTATATATTATCTCCATTTTATGAATAAGAAGGCAAACAAATTTGCAGTCACTTGCTCAAAGTTAATAAATGACAATCTCAAAATCACATGCAGATCTGTTGATGCCAAGCCAAGTGTGCTTTGCAATGTTCTCTGGCAGCTTCCAAGTTGTCCTTTGGTTGACAGAAATAGATTTACAAATATCTTAGATTGTATGATAATCGAAACAGAGGACCACCTTTTAAAGTCTATTAATTTTCTCTAATAATAGCAGAGAAATACTTCAAGGGCGCAGGTAGAGACTAGATTAAACCTCTTTGTGTACAGAAAATCTAAGGCCTGGAGTGGAAACTCGTCTGCCTTATAGCCCGGGTGGAGCTCACGCCTTCCTCTGAAATTCAGAATATAATGGAATCATTATCGTTTATGCTCAGAGGTGAATAGCGTGTTCAATCTCATATCCCATTCTAGTGAACACAGTGCATACCTGTCCTTCCTCTTCCTGTCCTCGCCCTTCCCAAGGACCATAAAAACGGAGAGGACAGGTGGGGTTTTCCCTTTGCATAAACTGGCTTTCCTGGAGTTTTCCATTGTTCTTTCAACTGGGAACAGCTTACTAATGAGCAATTAATATTCTAAAATTGCCATTTTTTCACAGAAATTTCCAAATCCTTTGTGATAAGTAGAAATCATTTTCCAAATGAATTAAAGGAAAGTAGAAACACCCTTACCTTTTTATCCTCTTGTACAGGAACATCTAGGCTATCATCTCTTGTAATTCACATAAATATCCGCCCAATACAAATGACAACTGGTTAATATTAGCTATGGTTGGGAAATCAATTATATTATTGTTACATAAAATGTAAAATCAATTATATTATTGTTACCTTTTATCGTTTGAATATTATTCTACTCCTTCACTGACACCTATTTGTGGAAACTTAAGTGCAGATAAATGACGTGAACACAATAATTAGAAAAACAAATTCTCACCCTGGCCCACGGCACAGGCCTGTAATCCCAGCGGCTCTGGAGACTGACTTAGGAGGAACACAAATTCAAAGCCAACCTCAACCAAAGCAAGGCGCTAAACAATTCAGTGAGACCCTGTCTCTAAAAAAATGCAAAATAGGGCTAAGGATGTGGCTCAGTGGTGAAGTGCCCCTGAGTTCAATCCCCAGTACCCCTACTCACCAAAAAAAAAAAAAAAAAAAAAAGAAAAACACATTATCTAAAAAATGTCTAGTAGACTGGGTAAAGGAATGAATAAGAAGAAAAAGGAGGGGCAGAGAATGTGGAAGATGGAAAGTACATAATTATCCTGTGTCTTAGTACCAATGTAAAGTCTTATCTCTGGATGGGGCTTCCCTCAAGAACTACAGGTTTAACAAAAACAAAACCTATGGACATACACAAAATAACACAACAACAACAACAACACAAACACTTCAGTTTTTCTCCTATAAGTGTGTTAATACAGTGTGACTTGTTGCTTCTATAAAAGCCTTTTGAGATTACAGATGATGGAATTGTTGTTGTGTAGGCAATCCACCACCACTCTGGTCTTCTTCTTTGGCTCTCCCACATCCAAAAGTCAGCTAGACCTCTTTGCTCAAATGTTTCAGGAATATCAGAACCTCCTGTGCTCAAATTGAAGCAATTCTTCAATAATTTAATCAAAATGGTACCGACATCTGAAATTCCTAACTATGAGATATTTTGTGTCTATTCAAAAGTACTTTTAACAAGTGAAAGCAAAAATAGAATAATCTACTTTTAAAAAAGACTAAATAGCTACATGAGGGTGTGGACATTAAAATATTTAATAATATTTTCTTATCTTTTATCCTTTTTATTTACTTTTTTACTTAGGGGTTGTAAGGATCAGTTAATTCAAAAGGTGTAATTAGTTATCTAAGCAAATTTATTTAGCAAGATATGAATTATTAGTAATTCAAAAATATGAATATATATTAGAAAACAAGCATTTTTTAAAAAAAAATATTTTATTTTTTGATTGTTGAAGACCTTTCTTTCTTTCTTTCTTTATATGTGGTGCTGAGAATTGAACCCAGTGGCTCACACATGCTAGGCAAGTGCCCTACCACTGAGCTACAACCCCAGCCCTTTTTTTTGTAAAATTCTTATTTTTTGGTTATTTTTGAAAGTGGATTTATCTCACCACCATGTTTTTCATAACTGCTTATAGTCTAACAGTTCACAGAGATGCCATGCATATACTTTTAAACAATTGCATAATGCTGGTAGTAGTTGACATTTTTTTACATTTTGTCCATCCATAATAATATCTACATGAAATAATAACTTAGCATCATTAATAGTTAAACCCTAAGCTCATAACTCAATTAAAGAGAGACCTCTGAAGTTTGAATCAACTCTTTTCATAGATAGATTCTATTTTTAGAACAACTTACATAATGTGTGGTGTGTCGGGTGGGGTGGATGTGATGAAGTGTGTAAAACCTTACAAGCAAGAAGGAGGTCCCCGAGTTAAACTGTGCCTTTAATCTGTGTGGGCATTACATCATGAGTCATTTAGAGGAAAGGGTAGGGTTTCCTCTTGAATTCATTACAGCTTGAAAGGTAACATTTAGTAGGTAGGGTGTACAAGATGAAATTGTACCTCTCAGGTAAGAGCATGTTTTCCCATGAGAAAGTACACCTTCTTTTTTAAAAGAGACCAATAGCATTCTTTCTCTGTTTCATCAAGTATAAGTGGCTGGAAACTTCTGAGCTCAGTAGTAAAATATCTTGAACTTCCAATGCAAAAAATAAATAAATAAATAAAGGCAGTACAAATCAAGGCTGTGCACATATTTAACAAAGAAGAATGACTTTATTTAAGGTAATGGTATCAATAGATTTTTTAACTTGAATCTAGTCATCCCTTAGCAGTATAAAAATCAAAGCATTTTTCTTGAAGAGCACTGTATAACTAAAACTTCTTGTCTCACATTCTTACCAAAATGTATATATTTGTTTAAACATTAAAATGCCTGACAATTAGTTTTTATGTAATTTTCTGACCTCAAATTATTTCAAAGACAAAACTTTTTCTTTCTTACAATGATAAAGTTTAAAAAGAGAGAGAAAGAGATCAATGAAAATGGTATAAAAGGTAAGTAGCTATCAAGTCTCCTCTCTTCCAAACAACATCTTGAACAACAGCTTGATACTTTAGTTTTCTCATTGTAAATATAGTTTTACAAGTCCTTAACAATTTTACAAGTTACCTTGAGAATAAGTTATAATGACATATGTGAAAGTATTAAAAACCTGATCCATATCAGGTTTATGTAATGTAACAAATAGTTGAGAGAATTTGAGAATAGTTAGAAAAGAGAAGACTGAGATGAATAGGACCAATGTCATTAACTATTGCAAGTCTGAGTCATGGAAGTGATTAGAACTATTCAATACACACACACACACACACACACACACACACACACACACACACACACCCCAATTACTCTTGCTATTTCGCCAAGGGTAGAAATAGCAGAAAAGTAGATTTGGGCTTACTGAAAGAGGAAGATGTTTCTAATAGAGCTTTAGAGGCTGTGAGTTTCTTAATACTGATGATTTCCAAATCTAAGTCAGATGGCACTATGATGGGAATGCACAGGAGAAAGTTCACACATCAAGTTAGCAACTGAGCTATATGATCTGCAATCTTCCAGAGTGGACAATCTGGTATTTGCTACATAGAAAGTATAATTCTAATTGCATTGTGTTTCAGTATTCTTTGTGTAAGGGTAAAAAGGACCCTATGCCTGGGTATTATGAAGCTATGAGTTTCTCTCATGGGGCAAGTATCCAGCCCCTTTACCACCTCTATAGTAGGAAGAAAGTGAGGAAGCAGAATGTCAGCAGGGAGCACATCAGGAATATGGCCAAGCAAGGAAGTGCAGGCAGGGCAGGAAGGAGCAGCCCAAGGAGAGGGAGAGGGTACTTGGTGATATGACTTTGTTCCAAGCCTGTACACAATGAAAAACTAGACACATTATTTGTATGGCTGGAGTTGAACCAAACTGACAGAATTTATGATGTCTTCATATTTACCTCTGGGTAGACAAAACTCATGTCAAAAACAAATCATGAGATTATCAAAGTGATTTACTATAATCATCAAGAAAAATAGGAAATACTTTGTTAAATAAATTGTATAAAGCCTGGTTAACCCAGGCCCTAACCCTTTCTTTTAGTCCATGTCAGTGTTCTTATTGTTATTTTGTTTTGAACGAGCCAAATAATTTCCTTAAAGCTCTATGTCTTTGCCTTTCTGAAAACACCCTGGATATGCTGTGAACACAATTCCAAGACTTGGAACATGTTTTGAAGACCTTTGGCAGCATCCAGCCTCTGTGTGGGAAGCCTGTAGCTCCCTGTTAGACCATGTCTTTCACTATCAAATTCAAAGCATACAAAATATTAAACTAAATATTAAAGGAACATAAGATTTTATTTAATAAACTTGCTGGGGTGTGTTGTTGCTAGGAGTTGGAGCTATAAACATCACCAATGAGATCTTGTGATCTAACAAACTCATTTTCAATTTCTTTCATTGCCACAAATATGTGTGTGAGTGTGTGTGTGTGTGTGTGTGTGTATACATTCAGACACATCTAAGTTGCCTGAGATAAAAACTTCATGAATAAAATAAACTCTAGTTCTAAAAACCTGTCAAAGTACTACACACATTAATATATTTGAGTCTGATGCAAATGCTAATTCTATTAAGTCGATTATATGTAAAAACATAAAATCCAGTATAGAAAAATAATTTCAAGCCAGGCTCAGTGGCACATGCCTGTAATCTCAGTAATCTGGAAGGCTGAGGCAGGAGGATCACAAGTTCAAAATCAGCCTTAGCAACTCAGTAAGGCCCAAAGAAACTTCACAAGACCCTGCCCCAAATAAAATATAAAAAGGGGTGGGGATATGACTCAGTGGTTAAGTACCCCTGGGTTCAATCCTCTGTACCAAAAAAAAATAATAATAATGATAATTTCAACTATCATTTCTTAACAGAACATTTAATTGTAATTAGTTGAAAAGTTAATTTTTTGTAGATATGGTGACATATTTAAGCTGTGGTTTGTATAAAAAGCTGAGAATTCCCATCAGTGTTCAAACATCTCACCAGAAATGTAGACTCATGATATCCAAAGTCCTTGAAGTATTCAAAAAAGTCATCCTATCATAAAAATAGCAGTCTTTCATTCCTCATTTTATTTATTTTTGACACTAGAATCAACTAAAATAATTGCCCAGGCCATAAATCATTTCAACAGAAAGCAAAAGCTCAGGGGAAAAAAAAAATCAAACATAACTTTAACTGGCTGGAAACCATAAACTAAACAGGAAGTTCAACCCCAAATTCTGAACTTATAAGATAATGGCAGTTATTTGTGTTTTATTCAAATCAGAAAATATTTAATTTGTTGCCACTAAATAGAGTCCAGATGAAGGCAAAGGAATAAAAACCCATCTCTTTCCTGGTAGCTCAAACTGATAATAAGAACACAATGTGAGAACTCAGCTGGAACCCAAAGGCAGGAAAGAACACATGTGCATGACTCTTCATACTTCTTGTTTACTTTTCTTCTTTCCTTCATGAATCTTGAATCTCTTAAAATACCAGCCCAAGGCTGAAGGATCTTGAGTGAATGGAGGTTTCTTCTCCTCCCCAACATTTTTTTTCCTGGCAATTTTGCTCCCCCCCCCCACTTCCTACCCCTATATGGCTCTTCCTCTTCCTCCCTTCTATTTCTTTATTGTCATTATAATTTAAGCAGCCAATATGGCTACCTTGCTCAGAAAGCTGCTGTCATAGATTGTTTACAAACAGCACCGTGTTTCACTTTCACTGTTCCTGTTCCCCCATTCCATGGGTACCATCTTGTAGAAAGAAGCCTGATCTTTTAGATTCCTAACTACCCAGGACTTTGGTTCAAAGAAGATATACGGTAAATATTCATAATGGGATCAATGTTATCTCCCAATCTTCCTGTTTTTGACTTTCTTTTCTTCTTCTCATTCTTTCCCTTCCCTTCCTTTCCACCATTACTATATTTTAGCATAAGACTTCCAGAAAGCATAATCCATTGCCAACACATCTTTTCTAGATGAATGAAGACATCTTTTCTATGTGAATCTAGGAAAATATGGAAAGCCATGGGAATATCCGCATCTGAAGATAAAAAGACCTAAGGAATAGTCTTTCAGTTCAGAACTCAAAATTAGTAGGCAATATTTTTTTTTCTGTATCTATTATGATCAGCCCAGTCTTTTAATTTTTTGGTCTGGATTTGTTAAGAAAGAAACTAACTCAAGAACTCCTATGTTGAATTAAAATTCTGAATTTTCTGGCATATGAACCACTTGAATTAGAATTACTTTTCATCCTTATTATATATATATAAATCTCTGCATCTCAACCCAGATGTGTTAGTCATAACTCTTTCCAGGGCAGGAGAACACGTGAACATTGCCTTTTCATTGACTTTCCAAGTGATTTATTAATGCACAATACAATTTAAAAAAAAACACCATTCTAGATTATCTGACCCAATTTATAACTTTCTGAAGCTAAACATTACCAGAATGCCAGGAGAGGAAAGGTATCTACATCTTTTGCTCAAGGAAACTTTTATTCATTTATTCACATTTATGAAGGGTCTGGGTCAGACTTAAGATTCCAAAAGAAAATTAGCCTGAGTTTAAATATGTTAGGATCTTTAACTTCCCACAAGAAAGTTAAGTGTTTAATTAAGAAATTAACATACTCTGTAAATCATAAATTTTCAAAGTCGTTTATTACTTATCCCTTTAGAATAATTTTTAACTGCAAAATAGTTTATTAAACATTTATTTGAATCCATCACTAAAAACATTAATGGTTCCATTTGAAAGGTTGCCAACTGGAAATATTAATAAATGCTTTTTTATTTGTTGTTTTTACATTACATGACAGTCACATGTATTTTGACTTATTATACAAGGTGCAACCCATTACAATTGTGATCTTGTTCTTGTGGTTGAACATGATGTGGAGTCACACAGGTCATGTATTCCTATATGAAAATAGGAAAATTATATCCAGTTTATTCTACTGTCTTTACTATCCCCATTTCCCCTTTCTTCCCTTCAATCCCCTTTTGTCTAATCTAGTGAACTTCTATACTTCCCCTCCCTACCCTTCCTTGTTATGGGTTAGCATCCACATATCAGAGGGAACATTCAACCTTTGGGTTTTGGGGACTGACTTATTTCACTTATCTTGATAGTCTCCAGTTCCATTCATTTACCGGTGATGCCATAATTTCATTCTTCTTTTTAGCTGAGTAATAGGGAACATTAATAAATACTGAATGGTTTATTAAATTGATAATAACATGAAACCAACTTGGAAGTGTAATTTCTATTAAAAATAAGAGCATAAATTACTTCAAGGGTGTTATGTTAGTGTATTTACTTAAAGTAACTCCAGAAAGAACCAGGTTTTTGGTTTAATGCTCGTTATGGTCATCTGGAAATTTTTAATCATCTTGTGTTTAAACCTGTGTCTTGTAAGTTTTGTCCACATTAATGAAGCATGTGCATAAGTGCAGGAGCCACAATGGGAAGCAGCCTGTGAATGCACAAGTTCAGCCTCATCACTGCTGGCCCTTGGCAGCAAGGAAGCAAGAACACTGGGGTTGGCCAGCTATCGCACATGCCTGGAGTAAGTCCCAAGCACCTTGCAGCCTCAAGGAGGCAGCCTTAAGCCCAGATTGTCATTGATAAGGATGACAGCAGCCAAAGCAGCTAAGTGATAGTATCTGCCAAGGTCCTGAGGAAATAAAAGTGACATCTGTAATCCCAGCGGCTCAGGAGGCAGAGACAGGAGGATCACAAGTTCAAAGCCAGCTTCAGCAATTTAGCAAGGTGCTAAGCAACTAACTCAGTGAGATCCTGTCTCTAAATTAAAAAAAAAAAAAAACTATATGCAAAAAAAAAAATAGGGCTGGGGATGTGGCTTAGTGGTCTAGTGCTCCTGAGTTCAATCCCCAGTACCCAAAAATTAAAAAAATAAATACATAAAATAAAGGCCTTCCTTGGAGAAAGGAAGGTCAGTGTGAGACCAGCTGACCCATCTATTCCTGGAGCATCTGCATAAATACTTATTCTCTGGCCCATGTGCAAGGACAGGTACTTCCAGTGCTCAGGCAATATATTTTGTCAGTAAATTATTACAAATTAAAAGTGGACATTGCAACAAAATATATCAAATAGCTACTAGAATTAGTTACAGTTCAAAATCTCTGGTTTTGAAAACTGCTAGAATATTGTTACCAAACCTCCACAGGCTTAGAAGAAATCAATGTCATTGTATTTGGTAGAGAAGTGTACACTTTTCATGTGATGCTTTGGATAAACTATTAATAAGTCATTAATAAATCTGTTTTCCTTGTGATTGAAGACAGAGTGATGAAATATATAAAAAGTATTGTTAATAATACACAAATCATGAAGCCATTTCCAGTTTTTTCTACAACTCCCCTAAAATATAGAAATGTCACAGTAATCATTAAAATGTCATTTCATAAATGTGCAATTAATTTTGACACACACACATAATTAACTTTTATGAAATTGCATCGCCCTAGAAAAATTGCACCACAAGAATTATCAGCTCTAGATGTACTAAAATTTAGTTTCCCAGAAAAAATGAAGCAATTAAAAGTAAATTTGGAGAATGGGTATAATTCAGGGGTAGAACACATGCTTAGCATGTTCCCTGGGTTTGATTCCTAACATCAAAGACAAAAAGTACAGATAAATTTTGATGCCCTAATATGTAAATTTGCAGAATAGTATGCCAGAAGATTCATATAATGAATCAAGACAACATATCAATAAAGTAAGTATGATTTATTATGTTATGAGAGCAGAAATGTTTTTTTCATTTATAATTTTTATTGTTTCTCATTTATCATCATTACCCTTATTACATTTTATAACTAACAATATTATTTATTCATTTATTTATTTATTTTGGTACTGGGGATTGAACCCAGGAACACTCATCCACTGAGCCACATCCTCAGCCCTTCTTTGTATTTTATCTAAAGACAGGGTCTCACTGAGTTGCTTAGTGTCTCACTTTTGCTGAGGGTGGCTTCAAATTCTCAGTCCTCCTGCCTCAGCCTCCTAAGCCACTGGGATTGCAGGTATGCACCACCACGCCCAGCTAACAACATATTTTTAAAGACAAGCCTTTTTATTTTAGTCCCTCTAGCAGAAACTTCTATGTTCACTTTTTGAATGAGGGCCACTGCATACTCATTTGCATTTTTTTTCCTGAAAATTATGTAGCCAGCCCCACGTAAGAGAAAGAAGGCTGAGATCATTTTATGATCCAGAAGAATGAAATCCTGCAGGGTTAATGGCTTGACTATGGTCCCCAAGCCAGGGAGGGAGACCAACTTTCTAGGCTTCAAATTTGAAAAGGTAGAGTATGAGCCCATCAACAACTCCTTAGAACCCTCCAAATTATAAGAAGATTTAAATGTGCTCTCTAGAGCTAACTTTTCTGCTCAATAATGACCCCTGGAAACCAGAAGCTGGTGTGGACACAGGGTAATCCATGGAAGCATAGTAAACTGAAGAAAGGATGTGCTCCAGGTTTGTGCTTTCCAATGAGTCTTTAGACTTAGCCCAAACTGCCAGCTCTTTTTCTTCTCTGTGAAAACCTGCAGGGAAAAACAAAATCAAACCTCAAGCAGGGATGGTCTAGACAAACCTTGATGGTGAGGATATGGATAAACTGTAATCCTTGTACATTGCCATGGGAATATAAAATGATACAGCTGCTTGGAAATCAACAGAGTGGTTCCATGTGAAACTGTCATATGATCCAACAATCTCACTTCTAGGTACATAACCAAAAGAATTAAAAGAAAGAGACTCGAACAGACCAATGTCTATTCGTAGCATCATTATTCAAAATAGCCCAAAGGTGAAATAACCCAAGTGTCCACCAACATATGAATGGAGAAAAAAAATGCCGTATGCCATATAGAAAATGAAGTATTAGTCATATATTAAAAAGAGTGCAATGTTATACATGCTACAATATGGACAAATGTTGAAAGAATTATGATAAATGGAATGACAAACTTGAGAGAGCAAACACTGTATGGGTGAACTTTTAACATAATGGTCAAAATCATAGAAATGGAGAGTAAAATACAGGCTCACCAGAGACCGAGGGAAGTGGGAGAATATTGTTCAATGTGGATTTCTGTTGTGATGATTAAAAAGTTCTGGAATTGAATTAAAAAATTCTGATGATGGCTACACAACTCTGTGAATCTTAGTGTTACTGATTTATATACTTAAAAATGGATAAAATGGTACATTTTATCTTTTGCATATTTTATCACAATAAAAGGAAAAAGTGATAAATAATTGTTTTAAAATTTTGAGCTCCTACAAAGGGGGTCCTTGGTTGTTTTTATTTTCTTATCGATATAGAATTTTAAATTTTCTTTAAAAAATCTTCAATTTCTTGTCATTTGAAAGCCCAAAGATAAGAATGAATCTAATAAAGGATTTTGAGGACAAACTTGGGGGAAATCACAACCAAATCAGCAATTTTGGAGTATTTGTTTCAGAATCATAAGATTTTAGAGTTGATGATAACTTCAGAGACCATGTAACTCAATATTTCTCAAAATGTACTTCTCTGACCATTCATCTCTCACAATATGTTCCATCATCACAAAAGGTTTCTTCTGTGCCAAGTCAGTTTGAAAAGGCTACACTTTAAATATCACTTCTTGGTAATTGTCTATGGCCATCAGCAAATAAAACCCAGGAGTTTTAAATAAATCAGGCCTGGTTTGTATACCAGTACGTCTCAAATGGCAAGGTGCATGCTAACCACCTGGGATCTTAGAGAAATGTAGACTCTGATTCAGGAAGTCTGGTGTGAAACCCAGGAGTTTGCAAGCTCCCCAGGAGCTCTGGTGCTGCTGGCAGAATCACGTTTTGAGACTATGTCAAAAAAGCTTCTGTACCCTTAGGCAATGCAGGTACCCAGAATCAAGCCAACAGTGAAAATACTGACATGCACTCAAACTGACAGACACAGAGCCACTGAACCAATGCCCACTCTCCCCAGACCTCCCCAGGATCCAGAAGCAAATGGCCAACTCCACTGGAGGCAGCTTCAACTGTAGCCAACATGTGTTCTGACTGGTCAGTGACTGGCTGACCAGCTGATTTGAAGTTCATTATCCTGAGCGAAGGTGTGCCAGATAGGAGACTCTCAGTAAATCTGAATGGAATGTCATATGAAATGTTCAAGAATGAATGCAGGATAGATCCCTGCTTATCTTTACCTACTCTTTTCCCAAACTTAAATCACAAGTCTTTTTTCTGTGTGTGGAGGCTGGGAGACATCAATTTAATTCGACCTCATTTTGCTAATGAAAAAACTGGAGATCACAAGGGTGCAGTGATTCACTCAAGGTCAGATGCTGGAGAGAATAAAATGGAGGGCCAGAAATATGTTCTCCTCATTCCCAGAAGCCAGGTCCAATTGAAAGTTCCTAAAATAAAAGATTGTTCAGTTCAGCTCTCAGAGTGGTGACAACCTATGAAGTTTATATTTTGTTAAATTATTTGAATTAGCATTCCTGTAAAGAGAAACTATTTGTTTAACTGCATAGCCTCTGCCTTGAAATGGTTATATCAGGGTTACCATGATATTATATGAAAATATTATTTGAATCTAAAATCTCTATGTCCTGCTGTCTAATACCCTCAATGGAAATGCGGAATTCAGCTGGTGACTTACTTAATGTCATTAATCACCTGGGGGTCTTGAGGAGATGCAGATTCTGACTTGCTCTGGTGTGGGTCACCAAAGTTTGCATTTTTAACAAGCTGCCCTGGGATTCTGGAGCTCCTAGGCCAGGATCATGGTCATGAATAACAAGTCCAAGACCAGAATCCAAATCTCTTTACTCTTACTGTGGTACCTATTCCTCTAAACCACGGCCACATTGACTTTTGTTTTTTAAGGGAAATGTCTGCATGAATGACCAGTGTAGCACAACACAAGCCACTCTATAACCAGGTTGCTGACTACAAGTTTACTTTTCTTAAGGACAAGGTGTGAACAACCACTGAGAAATGAGCCAGAGGCCTGTAAGGCTGTGCTGTAGGCTGAAGAAAACTGCCCTCTGCTGGGATGTGGAGATGTGGGCTTCAGGCCTTTCAAAGGGGGGCTGAACTCTTAACAATTCCCTGAGGTTCAATGAGAAATGAAGGAGTCTTATAGAGATATTGGTACATGGAAGCAAAATGTTTTGCCATATGCTGTCAGAGAAAATTGTTTTCCAGCTGCAGTCAAATTCACTTTTACAATGGTATCTGCAGTTGTAACCCCACTCAGCATCCGGCTGCTCCAGGACAGCCCTGGGGCATATCTGTTACAAGGCTAGATGATCTCTAGTGAGAAATCTGGGAGCCATATTCGCTGCCTCTCACCCACCCAAACCACAAGGACACAGCAGTTACCATTGTGTGTTCCCAGATAAGGTTACAGCAGGGAACAGAGAGGTGCCTGTGATTCAGTTTAAGGCCAAGGTAATAGCTACAGCATTAACACTGACGAGCTTTGCAAAGGAAATAGCACCATCAGGTTGCAAATACTGATTTTTTTTTTTTTTTGGTCCAATCCTAAACCGGAACTGCCCTCGATAAATCATCTTCCTAATGGAAATGACAGAATTATTCTCCCAGGAGGACAGCACAAACCACACGTCCCTCTCAAGGGCAGTAGGAAGGAAATGCAGAGACATAGTTGCCAGGGAGGATCTAAGTCTTCCTAGCATTTGCTCCCACTGTGTCCCTCTGAGGTACCTCTAAACAACTTTTTTAAGTCATTGTTTACACATAAAAGATAGAATCCTTCACAGTGAGTAAACTGTCTGTTTAAACACTACTCTATGGTTAATTACCAGGAAAAATACATTTTTGTAAAAAGAAAGTTGTAAGTCTATAAAAGTTACCTTTTTATTAATAATGCCAAAAATCAGATGCAAGAAATCAACTGTTAATAGTGGTAGCATTTGGAGAGGACCTTGGGTGATGATCTTTCCATCTCTGTGCTTTTCTTAGTTTTAAATTTTCTATGCTTTTATAAGTGCATTACAAGTTACTGGATATTTAAGATGATTTATTTTATAATATGTAATCTGCCATGAGTGCTTGGATGCATGTCAATATTGAAACAAACAGACCTGGATAATATCAAAAGATTTAAAATCAGAACTAATAATTCACACACATTCACTTCCTTCATTCATTGAATTATTTTTATCAAGAATGTGTAATGAACCTTGTGTAAGGCATTTGGCAAAAAAAAAAAAAAAAAACTTCAGCTCATTCTTTTGAAAGTGAATCTGTTAGAACTCAAGGTTTCTTTTCCAATCAAAATGTTAGGAAGTGCCACTCCCAAGCTAGCTTTTGATTTCTGAGAAATTCTTGCCCAGGTCACCAGGGAATGAAAGGCCAGCTTTGAGGGAGAATCTCAATGAAATTGGCTAGAACCTTTTGGGGCGAGGGGGTGGGCGGAAATATCCTTTGACTAAAGCAAAGGGAGTATGGTCACAATTTTATCAAATTCACCTAGGCTTTTGGCCTAATCCTTTGAAACTTTTTCCCATGACTAAAATTCTTAATTGCTGTATTTCTGGCATGATGGCTGAGATTTCCGGGGCACTGGACCAAAAATCATAGTGGTTTTTGTCGACGTTGTTACAACAAATTAATAAATTAGAGGAAATCTTTTCTTTTTTTTTTTTTCTTTTTGACATTCACATTGAATCGCCCACTTCAGGTGTGAGGGGGCAAGTCAAGATTTGTTATATGTTCGTTTTGTCTTCCAATTCTTTCTCTGAAAGTTGCCATGATAAAATCCCAAGGGTCCCCAGGACTCTTTCAGGGAGTCTACAATTTCTTCCCTTTTCTATCTAAAGATCTTCATGAAGTCAAAGTTTCTTTGTATGTTTCAACTAGAACAACATATTGTAACAAATTGAATGCAAATGCAGATAAGAGAATTTGTCTTCTATTAAACCAGACATTAAAAAGATTTGAAAAAAAATGTAAAACAATAACATTTTCAACTTTTCATTTGAAAAATATGTTTGAAATGTTATTTATGTAAAAAAAAATCAGTTTTTGTTACTCTTGTCTATTATTGTTATGTCTCATGTATTAATAAATAGATTTTTTAATTTATCAATTTTAATTTGTAATATAGTAAATACCAACAGATGTAATGAAAGACAAAATATTTTGAGAATGGAGAAAATAAAGAAATCTTATGCTATTTAGTCTACAGGTCAAGGAATAGAAATTTGAACTATATTTCTTCACAACTCTCAGAGCCATTTCTTCCAACCTTTGAGACTTTAAATAGCATATTAGAGTTAGTCTCCCTGCCTTCAACCAACGTGCAAGATCTACAGCATTGTCCTGAGGAAAAAAGACAAATATACACACACACACACAACCACACAGGAGTTTAAATAACATGCATGAGTACATTTTATTTGATGGATTTATGATCCATTCTAGATAGGCATTCTGATTCACACTAAACAAAAGCAGTACAGTCCCATTCGAGCAGCTTAATACCCACATAACTTTTTATTACATAGTGAAAAACCAGACTCCATGTCCCCATTATTCTCATTCAATTGTAGCTTAATTTATATTGTTCCCTCTGTCATAAATTCATCTTATACTGACCTTCGAAAGGTCAAACTAAACTGTACCTTCTCCTACCAAGATTTTCTTGACTGAATTCTATGAAAGAAACAGATTTAAAAAAAAATTATCTACAACGCCCTATATCCTTGCCCTTTTCAACATTTTCATTCTTCATTCACAGAGAGTAGTCACCAAACTTTTTGTATAAAAGATGATAATAGATACTTTAGGTATTGTGGGACATGTGGTCTCTATTCTGGCCCTTGACTGTATCATTATAACTTAAAATAAGTCATAGACAATGCATTTTAAAAAATGGGTCATGGCTGTATTTCAATAAGAATTATTTTACAAAAAGAGGAGGGAAAGAGGCTGTATTTGATCCATGGATATATTTTACCAACCTCTTTGATAGAAGATAGGTAAGCAAAAATCAATCCATAGCTCCTTCCCCAGAGTATCTGATACCATATCATCATGATGTTTGCTGAGGCTGGAATTCTAAACTGGTTTCACTCTTGCATCTGGTGCTTCACCCATTGTGACTAAGCTCAAACTTCTTGACATGGTACTGGATTCCAGAAGGCAAACATAGATCCTTCAAGGATCCTTAAAACCTAGGGTTGGAATCTCATGTTTTCACTTCTCTATTCTACCAGTCAGAATAATGCACAAGTTCAGCTCAGGTTCAGTAGAAAGGCAAGTAGGCTTCCACTCTGGAGCTTGGAGTGGCAGGTAGCTGCAGACATGGGAAGAGTCAGCAGCCATATTTTCAGACTCCTACCATAACCATTCATATCTTTCCTATATTCACATCTTTCCTTTCACCTGCCTCCCACTCCCAAACCTTCCTGTATCTTGATCACTGAGTGTTACTGAGTACTCATGGGAAAATCTCTACTTAGATGGCAAGTAAGAAGTTTCAATCCAAGTTAGGAGTTTCCAGGAAAACTTTAGCAGGGGTGAGCAGAGAGTAAGTTTGCTGGGGCAATGTCAGAAGTGTTCATGTGAGAGAACATGGGAAGGGCGTAAGATGAGTAATGAAAGCTAGGCAGTAAGGAAAGAGTTTGTATGCCGTCATCCCTTAGATGAGCTCAATCACCTCTTGATGACGGTTCCCCTTCCTTATCCACTTGGTCTTAATCCAAGGGAGTAACAGTTAATTTCCTGTGGAATCACTTTCTGTAAACCGCTGCTTTAAAAAAAGTAAAATAAAATAAGACAAAATTTAGCACCTGTCTCTCAAAAACCAACAGCACAAAAGTAATATTCATTGTAGATGTTTGTTAGGCCTTCATCATCTGCATTTCACAACCATCCAGAACATATAATTACAGCTCCTAGCAATTTTTGTTCCATTGGGTCAGGAAATTCAATATTTTGTAAAAGCAAATAAATACATCGTAATTTGTATATCACACATGGTCAATGCAGTGAGAAAGTTGTATAAGTCTCAATGCAATCTACCCAAGAAATAAAACACTAATGAATAAAAGTGGGACAAAATTGTAAGAGAAAGCCTCAGGTTTAAGGCTAGCTGGTGTTTCCAAACCTTCAAAGGCCAAGGAATTTTAAAGAGCAAGTATAGAGAGAAGATAAATATAAAAGGATGATTTGCTAGCACAAAACAAAAATGCATCCTCTCTTTTACCCCCTTATTCAAAGTGGGAGTAAGTGTGAAAGGGAAATATTTTGGAAAAATGAATAATAATAGAACAAATAAATACAAGTGAACTTCCAGAGAATTTTTTGACTTAGTGTTCTTTTTTTAGCCTTTTCATGAAGCCCTCTTTCATTTATGATATTAGAATTTATGTGTTCTCACTTTTTCTTAGCCTGGTTAAAGGTTAATCAATTTCATTGATCTTTTAGGAAAACTAGCTCTTGTTTTTCTTGATTATCTATGTTGATTTCCTACTTATTATTTCTTTTCTTATGCTTACTTTGATTTTAATTTACTCTTCTGAGTTTCCTAAGGTAAAATCTTAGATTTTTAATTTCTGAACTTTTTTGGGTTAATCCATGCATGTTATATCACAAATTGCCCTCTAAAGCACAGTTATCACTGTAGCCAACAAATTTTGATAAGTGTATTTTAGTTCAGTTCAAGATATTTTAAAATTTCCTTTTATAATTCTACTATGAGCTATGAATTATTTAGAAGTGGTTTGTATAATCCCCAAGTATTTTGAGATTTTCCAGATATCTTCCTGTTATTAATTTCAAGTTTAATTTCATTGTAATATGAGAGCACACATGGTATGATTTCTATTATTTTAAATTTGTTAAGTTGTGTTTTATGGTCCAAAATGTGGTGTTGACTGCTGCACGTGAACATGAGAAGAATGTGGATTCTATTTGATACTATTTGCTGAAGTATTTTATGAATGCCAATTATATACAGTTAATTGATGGTACTGTTGAGTTCAACTACCTGCTATATCAGTTTATTTATGCAACAGAGTGTTGAAGTCTCCACCTATAGTAACGGATTCCACCATTTTTCTTTTCAAATCATCTGTTTTGGCCTCAGATGCTTCAACACTCAGTTTTTAGGCACATACTCATTAAAGAACTTCCATGTCTTCTTTAAGATTGACTCCTTTATCATTATAATAATGCCCGTCTTTATTTTACCATAATTTTCCTTGCTCTAAAGTTTTCTCTGTCTGAAACCAATATAGGTACTCCAGACTTTTTTTATTAAGGATATTATCTTTAATCATTTCTTTAATTTAATCTATACATGTCTCTATTAGTCTTCCCGGATTGTCATAACAAAACAATAAGGCTGGGCAAATGAAACAACAGAAATTCATTTTTCATGGTTTTATTGTTGGGGTTTAAGTGTGCAGAGTTTAGCTCCCTCAGCCTGACACTTTGCAAGGGCTGTGGCTGTGATTTAGGTCAGCTGAGGCAAACCTCAGCTAGGAGGAGGAAAAGTTCTCTTCCCCTTATCGCAATTCACAAGCTTCTGCATGGTTTGGCCTAGAGGAAGAAGCTTCCTGCATACTGGACCTGGGAACAGTACATTTGGGGATTAGATAATGTCTACAAAGAACTTTGGGAGGGTACTTATCAAATGAACAGGAACAATCTGAATTTAGCTCTGTGTACCCGCTGAGGCATGATATTTGGGCTATGTGGGTGAAGTGTTACTGAAGAATTGCTTGCTTTGTTAGAAGAAGAATATAAAAGGAACTTGCAAATAAAGCTCAGCATGCAGTTGCAATTGCTGCCTTGGCTCTGCATCCCCTGTGTCCTGGTGATTTCACGACCCTTACCCAGGGACCCGAACGCACTAGACGTTCACAATTTTTCATGGTTTTGTAGGCTAGAAGTTCAAGATCGAGGTTTTGGTAAATTCACTTCCTGGCATAAGCTATGTACATGACTCCAAAATCAATCTGCAAAAGATGGTTTCAAAGAAGTTCAACTTGAATCTCTGTCTCCTCCAATCACTAGCAAACTTAAAATCATTTTATGATCTATCTTTTAATATTTGTTTATTAAACAAAGGCAGATGCACTTATTTGTGATACATTTGTATGCCTCAATTTATGTAGCATACACTACACACTTGATTTTGATTCTTCTATTTTCAACTTAATTATTGCTCCAAGTTAGTACATGCTCCAGAGAAGTGTATAGTAGTAATTGTTTGTTATTGATGAATTTTTTACATTGAGTACTCTCTGTAAGAGAATAAAATTAATTTATATATTCTTCTTCCCCTTCTTCTCTGTCTACCTCACCACTTGGTTTGAAGGAGATTATCTTTTGCTTTCAACTGATAACAATAAGATGAAAGAAATCATGTCTATATTTTATATGATTTCCCCTCTTGCCCCATTTTTATATTTATCATGTACCTACATTAACCAAGGATATAGTTATGGCATGTATCTGCTGCCTTCTTACAGCCATCATTTATTCTAAATCCTACAGGTAAGCATCTGTTTTAATCTCACAACCAATTTTGTTTTTAGTACCTCTTTGGTCATTTAGGAGAAAAATGCTTTCTGGTTAATTCATCATAGCAACAGTATGACCTGAGTTCTAACATTCTTATAGTAGTTTATCTATAGCTTTATATTTTAAAACCAGTTTAGATGAATAAAAAGTCTTTGGTTCAACATTCATTTTTTCTTGATATCATGATTATATTACTCAACTACTTTCTGGCATAAAGAAACATTGAAGTAGGTCAGTTTGATAATTTGATTTTATTTGCATTACTAAATAAATTAACTATTAGACTGGATTCCAAAGTATTGAGTTTTTTTACTTTAAAATTCAATAATTTTACTAGAATATATTCCTATGTTGGTATATCTGTTGATTTTCTTTATGTCAGCAACTTAAAACAATATAATGTATTATCTTACAGTATCCACAGGTCAGGAGACCTGGTGGAGGTTAGCTGGATCCTGTACTCAGAGTGTGACCAAAAGTCAAAGCAACTGCAATCTTTTCTGAAGCTCATGGTCTTCTTCCAGTCTCACTGGTGATTGGCAGAGTTCATTTCTTCACAGTTGTGAGATTGAAACCTGGCTTTCTGGCTGGTTGTCAGTTGGAGGCCTCTCTCAGACCAGGTTGGAGAAACCACCAGCCATTCCCTGCCATGTGGGGCTTCCTGCAACACAGAAAACCAGCACAACAGCCTTGGTTTTAAAACCCACTAGCAGCATATATCTTTCCCCTAGATACTTTTCAGAAGTCACTTTCTCTGTGTATTACTTGCTGAGTTATACACTTAGTCTGTGCTTAATTCTAAAAGCCATAATATTATATATTACAAAAAAACAGAGTGAGGAAATTGAGGTAATGAACAAGTAATATCTAAGATAAAGGTTAAACCTTAAACTGCATAACATAAAATCCTATTTATATAGCTCTTCCACAACTGCCAACTAAGCTTCCTAGTTTATAAAGCAGAGTAGGAAACCAACATTCCCTCAGAAAATGTTTTTTCCAATAGAAACCTAAGATTCCTTATGAAAAGGATCTATGGGTCCTCATGAAAAGGACACCATGTGGTGTAGTGAACAACTTCCCAATCCAACTCCCTAAATAATTCTGATGGCATAATTCCAACACATAAATTATAGAAAAATAATCTTATGAGCAAACAAAAATGCAGTTTGATTTGGCGTGATCTAGGGATGAAATTTAAAATGTTTCCAGAAACCCATGGATAACAAATTCTTCAGTCATTTTCCTATTAATACTATTATCCCAAACTGAGTTTTTGATCAAAATTGTACAGAAAAGAATTGTATATTATATTCTCTGGCTAAAAGCTGAAGGTTACATGTGCCATGTAGGAGGTAGTCAATGGATCATTATGATTTGACAATCAAGTGAGTCTATGGGGAGACTCACATCCCCTTATTAAAATAAAGATTCTACCCAAGATTTGCACTTGAATGGACTGTTCAGATACTGCATGGAGATGATCCAACGTAGTGACTCTGGACAGAGCCAACATTTCCCAGTTCTATGGTTGCTATAAACACAGCGAATGAACAACTGAGGTCCTTAAGTTCTACAATAGAGACTATGGGTACACACAGTTCATTAAGAAAAATGTTGTGAAAAAGTGTTCCGAATCTCCACCGAGCCTGTTCATAATGTCACTTTAGTATCCATAGAATAGTAACTGTTAAATCTAGAATTCAAACTATGTTTGCCTTCCAGTGACCCTTTATAGTGACTCAAAAAAGCCTACTTGCGGATGTTTCTTTGACTTATCAGAAGCCAGGAAGTAAGGAAGGTTGTTAGATTGGCCCATGGTTTGTCATTGTCAAGGGGTCACCAAAGACCACCATAAATTCTGTGAATAGTAGAAAAGAAAACGAAACGAAGAGAATGACATCAGATCTGGAGAACACAGCAGAGATAAGGGGTTGATATTCATGGGAAGAGCTGAAAGATAAGAAGGAGTGAGAAACTTGGGATAATAAAATAAAAGGCCCTGAAATAAAACAAGCAAATTTCAGTTTTCAGTTTCCTAAGAAAATAAGTTCTACTTGAAACTCCCAAGGCATGGTCACATAAGTGAATTTACTGATCTGAAATAAAGATCTTTTTTTTTTTAAATGTAGGTCAACTCAGGCCCTCATGTATTTTAGACAAGCACTCTACCACTGAGCTACACCCTCAGCCCAAGAAAAATTTCTAGAGTAGAGAAAGTTAAGAATTGTGAGCCTAATGCTGCAGAAAAAAAGACTCTGTCTAATAAGCCTATCTGAAAAGAATTATAAGCTGAACTTCAGTGATTGGCTAATTAATGTTCCCTACTCATTTATGTAAGCTGCTTAATTGAATGAATTGGTTCAAAAAACGATAGCCAGAAAATTATGTTCAGATAAGTAATCCATTTTGTCACGCTAATGGAACTCTGCCCATTAAAGACTTTGTCATCAACAACGATGAGTAATGACTGAGAAGAAAGATGAAGAAAAGTTAATGTGAAGGAAAATGAAATTGTGGATTTATCGTGTGGTCCTGTTGACTGGAGTTTCAAAATAACATTGACACATTGATAATAAATGGAAAAGACCAGAGGTGGAAAAAGTGGTTGAAATGTCCAAAAGAAATACTGTTTTAGATTGCACATCTTCTAAATGAAATGTTTACAATGATTATTTTTATTAGACAACTTTATTTCCATCGTGGTTACTAATGTGTCTGAGTCACTTTTACATTTTTCTCTACTATTATGTATGAAAGGTCAATGGAGAGATAAATCACTCCAATACATAAACACCTGTGTCAAAAAGGATCATATGAAGGTCATCCTGAAAGACCACCTGGAAGTCTGCTAATTACAACTGCAGTAAAAAATACATTGACTCACCATGTGGTTTTGTGTAAAATTGCCAGACTTAATTTTCCAGCAACCCCATTTTCCTAGAGTGGTGTATATGAGTAGCTTCAAGCTGACCTCTGTACCAGAAATGAGATCCTTTGTCTCTTGAGTTATTTCTCTACCCTCCAAATTATGAGATTCTCTGGCACATGTCTGCTGACAGTTCCAAGAATTTGGGAAGTTAGGGACATGTTATTTTCTTTAAATGCTAGATCTGGGACTGGCTGAAGCTGAAAAGACAACATGTCTCACTGATATGTCATCCCCAACACGAACCTCTTTGTGACACAATTCTTGGCTGAGGTCCACAACTTACAACACAACACTCCCGAGCAGACACTCGTGATCCCTTAAGGAGTGTGCCTGATGTGGTTAGACATCATCAAATGAGTAAGTCAACACAGTAGAAGGTGAAGGACAGCCTCTTATGAGATTGAGCGTGACAGCTAAACATCAAGTGACAAAAGAGTGGAACCGATTGTCTGAAATATTTCACATTGTGTTCAACATTTTATACATATTGTTCCTTAAATTCCTTGTAAAACACTGTGTGTGTTGAACTGTATCTCCCAGAAATTTTTACAATGGGGGCCTAGCCTGAGTGCCTCAAAATCTGACCTTGTTTGGAGTTAAGATTGTTGCAGATATAAATGGTTAAGAACATATGGGAGTGAGATGGGCTCCTAGCCCAGCATGACTGGTATCTTTGTAAAAAAGGGAAACTTACACATAGCTAGGCATTAAAGGAGAATGTCATATGAAGGCAGAAGTCAGAGGGATACCTGAGGAAAACAGCATTGCCAACACTCCTCCAGAGGCTAAGAGGCATAATGCCTGAGATCCCCCAAAAAGAAGTGAAAACAGAACTAAATTCCAGAACTGAAGCACAGTGAATTTCTATTATTTAAGCCACCTCATTTGTGGCACTTTGTAATGGCAGCCCCTACAACCTAATGCCTATATTATCAGGTAATATTTTAGCCATAGAGTGGATTAAAAATCTTATTCATGAGGTTCATACCTAGAAATTACAGCAGATCTCTGAACTAAATAAGATATAGTATATACAGAGAGAGAAGCAAGAAGAAGGACGTTTTTCCATTTTTCACGGATCTGTGGCAAATAGAAAAACACCAGCACACAATGGCAGTCTTGTGTGCTGCTTCTCAGCTCCCATAGCAAGTTTAGACTTCAAGAATCTTCGTTAACTAACTCCCTGCACTCATTCCAAGGCCAGTGACACATTTCTGACTTGTTAAGAGAATTTTAATTTCTTTTAGCAAGGTAATAAGCTGTGAGCCTCTCATCAGAAAGGTTTCCACTTTGAGGGAGGGATTGCTGAATAGGCAGAGCACAGAGGATTTCTAGGGCAGTGAAAATGCCCTGGAAAGTGCCCCGTATGATAGCATCATGACGGGTACCATTTACTACACCTTTCCAACCCCACGGAATCTACAAAACCTAGAGCAGATCCTGGTGTCAACTACAGGCTTCCGTAATAATGGTGTGTCTCACCTGACAAAGGAGCCCCCTGGATGGGGGCTGCTGATATGGGGGTGTCTGTGCACCAGCAGGTGGGGTCCTGCATTTACAGGAACTCTCTGTACCTTCCTCTTAATTAGGCTGGAAATTTAAGTCTTTTCAAAAAATAAGTAAACTCTTTAAAAAGAAACCACTATGGTACCCATTAGCTAAAATCCTTTGTTTGGGGTTCTCTCTTCAATGATGGATCCATTCAAGGAGAGAGAAGTTGTCCACAGCAGGCAGTGGAAAGCCAGGGGTTGACAGATATCACCATCCCCATTTGTTAAGTGAGAAAGTGTTCCTGTTGAGTTAAATAAAAAGCACAATGGTGTTTGGAGAGAGCTTTTCCACACTGAATTTTCCATGAGAGAAAAAAAAAAAACAATGTATGCTTATTGTAAGAAATTAAATGATAGTGAGTCATATAAGGAAAATGTTTATGTTCTCAAATTCCACCTTCTTATTCATGATCTCATTGCTTTGAAGTAATCAATATCAAAACATTATCCTTTTGTTTATCTACATTCATACAAATATATCATAAACACACAGAGATTTTGATTTTAATCTTTTATACAAATAGGAACTTTTCCTCTACCTCTCGGAATTGAGAGGTATCCCCAGCTCAGTTGCATTTCCCTTATCAAAAGATAAGATCCCTTTGGCCATTTTTATAGCTGTATTGGAAGCAACCTAATGTCATTCCCCAAGGTATGATGAGTGAATACATGTAGACTCTGAGATACCTGAGGAACATTCTCCTGCTGAACTCCAGAGCTCACTACAGCTAGTTGGGTTTTCATGATCCGGCTGGTATATATTGCAACCACTGGGCTGGCTCTCCATTCCAGATTACCTCTCCCATATTAGTATTATGAGTGTGGACCACGAGAGGCATCTTATATGAGATTTAGAAGAAAGAAGAGAAGTAGCAACAAAATTATTTTTACTCTGCAGAGATTGGAGCTCGATATAAGCTGCTATAAATACATATCCGTGTTCTATATACTGATTCATTTGTTGGCAGCATTCAGCTTTGTGCCTGCATAATTTCCAGCTCCTGCCATATCTCTCTCTTTCGGCATCTTTGACTCATCGATCAGGTGAATGACAAAGTGTACCAGCTTCTGCTACAGAACACCACTATTATCACAGAAGAGTAAGAGGAATTAGGAGACTGACATGAATTCCAAATCCATCTTCACAAGTACACTAATCTAAGATGTTCCAGCTTAACCTCCTGGGTTTAGTTTAGCATTCCAGGTTCCATCTTACCTATGCTTCCCTTTTTGCAGCAACTAACGCAGAAGAAAAGAGCCTCCCATATACTCTTGAACCAGTATTCAAAATTACATAAGGTTGACTCTCTACAGAAAATCCCTTAAGTTCTGCTCCTCTGATAGAACCTTGACTGACACAGCAAGTATGTTGTCTAGAGACCTCTTTGACTTTTTTTACACAGATTTGCATGCATAGTCAGTCCTCTAGACACTTTGACTCCTGCAGAAAATGGTTGGCAGTTTTATTAGAGTTTGATCAGCCTTGGACACTGTCTATCAGTCAGTTAGCCTAAAACCAGTGCTTCATTTCCCCGAAGCTGAAAGTCATACATAAAATGGATGGACTGTTTAAAGAAGTGATTGTCAAACATTTTATGTAAAGACCCAGATAGTGAATATGGATGTCTATTAGATCTCTATTGCAACTATTCAGCTCTTATCATTGAGTGCAAACAGCTATACATGATACATAAATTAATAAAATATGGATGCATCCAATGATGCTTTACTTCTAAAACAAGGACATTAAATTTGACCTATATCATGACTTTCCAATGGATAATTTAGACAAAAGAGTACATGTTCTTTTCCATATAGGTGCACATAGAATCGTGCATTTAATGTAAAGAAAAATAAATAAATTCAGATTCAGACAGCCTGGGATCTAATCACAACCCTGCCACTCTCTCATGCAAATATGTGTTATGAATGTGTGAACCTGACTGTTGAAGAGGGCTTCCCAACAATCCAAAAGGAGGACCAAGGAGATAACCAGTGCCATCAAAAGCCAGAGACAGAAACCAATGACATAATCTGGAATTTGGCACAAAGTCTAGGCTTGACACCTCTATTTCAAAAACAATCTCCTGGGACTTTTCATGAGCCATCTAAATCAGGACTATAGCCCACCCAGCTTTATGGGAAATGGACACGCCACAACTAATGAGCCAATGGATTTTGAAAAGGAAACATGTCTTTTAATTCATTTTGACCAGAGCATTTTTTGATATAAGTATAAATCAAATTTTAAAACTGTTTCCTAAGACACATGGATTACCTCCGGTAAGTTATGATTGGTTCATTTGAGGTTCAATCTTAAATTTAATATAAGATGGAGTCTGGAGTTAGAGAAACTAAATGTCTGTACTCTCTAATCTGAATATTGGAATAAAAGAAAATCGTGACTAGGATAATTCTTTCATTAAGACTTACATGATACTAAAAGAGAAAAGAGAGAGAATAAACCTAAAATCATGAGTGTGCTGTTTCATGATATGATGTTGTATTCTAGGTATCAGAAAGGAGTGTTTGGGTTGTATAAATAAGTAGTTCTGGTTGAACACAAACATTCAAATCGTAAGATAAACCTCAAGCAAAAAGAAATACAAGAAAACCCTTCAACTTTATTTCTTTGCAGCACCTTATTCCTTTCCCAAGATTACACACTTCAATGATATTGACCTATTTACTCTGTACCTAACTTGCTATTCTCTTCCAAAATTCAGTAACCGCCACTCAAAGATACTTTCCTAGAGCATCCTCAGGGAAGTGTTCTGGAATGGAAAAAACATGGGGTCACACAATCCTGGATTAAGAAATCACATCTTCCCCTAATTAATGATAACAAACTTGAGCTTTTGTTCTTTGTGACCCTAGGTTTTTAAATCTGTAAAATGGGGACACAGTATCACCCATACAGAGGTTATACGGCTCAAGTAAGAAAATATTTCTATTTACCACAATATCATAGGTTCCATAAACTTCATTCTCCCCAGAACCCCTCACTGCTGGGCCACTCAGTGATGCTCCCCAATCCTGATGCAGTGTCACCTCCTCCATGAGATCCTTGCCAATACCCCTGAGCAAGAAGGTGGGCTTCTTCCCCATGGTTTCATAGCACCTCAGCCACAATTTGCTGTCTACATGTCTGTATCACTCCATGTGGATTCAGTGCTTTATTAATTCCTTATGTGTTTTGTACCTTCATAATAATAGTCTACAAACTTGTGTTTTGCAATAAAGGCATCCATAAGCATGGCATTAATAAAAATTAGTATGTGCTATTGGAGAGAGTTGAAATGTGAATTACTCAGTATTTGTAAGTGTTTTAGCTGGTGCTGTAGAGGCCACCTCTCCCTCATCTGGCTCCCACTTGCCCAACTGTTGCCCCTTATTAGATTTATAGATGCCCCGCTCTTCTCTATGACCTTGCCTCTCATATTCTCTCCAGTTAGATTCTTTTTTGTGAAACTGTACCTTATTAGTGAAATATGAGCAGTGAAGGCTAGCAAGCACTCTGGAAATGTGTAAATCAACGGTGATACTCTCCAAAGAAATAACAGAAACTTCAAAGGATGAAAAAATTACTCCTGCAAAAATTTACTAGTAGAATGCATTTTCCTCCTGGGCAAAATGTTACATTCAAAAAGAGGATAAACTCTGATCATGTTACTTCAATCTATATAGACCTAACTTCTAATTTTCTAAAAATAATTATTATAGTATAGTTAATGCATCTTGGATATTTACACAACATCAATCTAGGAACTATTAATATGTCAACTCATTTTTATCACTATGTCAAACTTTTGAAAGAAATATTACCATTATGTTAATTTCACAGATGATGAGTTCCATCTATCATAAGACCAATTCTATGGACCACCTGACTTGAACATACTATGCAATTTACACATAGCAGAATTAGTCACCACCTAAGGTTCATAATATTTTCATTATTACTTTTTCTAGTATTTGAGTACATAAAGAGTTTATGTTAAGACTTCATTGTCCATCAATAAATTTGGTTATCTGATTGTTTTCTGCTATCTTAACAGGACTCATGTGAATGGGAAAATACATAATTATACTTTATTAAAAATTGGATTCAGAAATAGGAAAAGTGAGAAAAATGCTTAGAAATAAATGCTTCTTACTGAAGAAGTAGAGGGTTACACGAGCTCATACAACTTCCAGTAGATAAAATATTCAAGTAGAAACCGAGGCCACTTGGGTAGTCATATTTATTTACCTTTAGCAAAGCTACATGGATATAAGAACTACAATAACCTGCTGATTGTTGCATTTATTCTACTGACTTTGATGTAATAAGCAGAAAGCCAATAATCAGTAGCATTTTCAAATTACTTATATTTTGTGTAGAATTATTCTGAAATAACAAAGAATTCTCCAGAATAAAGAATCTTTGTGATCCAAATATTCTTGTTACTATGCTTAATGTGTAAATCAAATTTTAACATAAAGATGTATATATAGGCAGAAACATTGTATATAAGGGGTCAGGATGCCAGTGTCTCGGCTGGCACTGAATCACGAGCCACCACACACCTTGTAGATTCAAAGAGCAATTCTTTATTCCCTAACTCACAGCGGCCTCCACACAGGTTCAGGGGAAATCTAAATCTGCCCGCACAATCCACGTCCTAAATACTTTTTCTCCACGAGAACTCAGTGGGAACTCAGGCAGCAGGCACGCCCTTCTCCCAGCAGCAATAATCTTCAACCTCCCACTTCCCTAAAACTCCTTTTGTCTTAAACCAGGAACACCCTAAGGAGCGGGATACTTCCTCAAACCTGATCAGCTCTAAACCCGGATCCGCCTTGGTCCTTGAGCAAGGTCACCTTACATGCAATGTCAACAGCGAAATCCATTTAACATGGGGTACGCTGGCAAGGAAATTTTGAAGTGTCATTCCTACTTGACAATGGCCCTCAGCATCTCCCCCCTTCTGATTAATTAAACAACAAGCAATGTGGCTTAGGACCGTGCCTAGTAGGTTGTCCAATTCAACATATGGTTCTTACCCGTCATGGGAGAACTGACCTTTAGGCGTCAGTTTCCTGTCTTAGGTTGAATCCACTGCAACCAGATCAACCCGTCACTGACTACCGGTCCAGCATTCAGCCATGCTTGTGGATAGGCCTATGCACCAGTGGGGGGTTGAGGTTCTTGCCTCACCTCTGTTGAACCCCAAATTTAGCCTTGGTGCCAGTGGGGGGGTGAGGTTCTTTGCCTCTTGGCCCCCAAATTTTAGGCCATCACTAGTAGAAGGGAGGAGGATACAGAAATGCCACGACACCAAGCCAATTGACAGCTCCTTTGGAAAAATTGCGGCACTGGTGACACCATCAGCAAAGATGCCAGCATTACCACAATTAACATGGGGTGCACTGGCAAGGAAATTGCATCACTGGTGACACCATCAGCAAAGATATGCCAGCAGTACCACAATTCGCCACACCAGACGATAGTTCACAATGCATGCAACTGATATATAGTCCAGGCAAGTTCTGCAAGCAGTTCAAATCGGAGGAGTCTATCAATATGTCCATTTCCTCCCAAAGTAAATCAAGTCCTTGATTGAGCATTACTTGTTGAGTTATATTCATTGATGCATCAGTTTATACAGTTTACTGTGATAGCTATCATAGAAGCTGTAGTTTGGTTTTCTTAGTCTTCATCGGCACTGGGATGGAGATGGGAATTCTGGCAATGATGCTAAAGAGACATTATCCTGAGCAGAATTATTAAATATAATGAAAAGGAAAGGTAAAAGTAAACAAACAGATCTGTTAACCATCTTTAAAAACAATCCTTAACAGCTGTTTACCTAATTTAAATTAGTAAGCAAATAGATCTGTTAACCACCTTTGAAAACAATCATTAACAGCTGTTTACCTAATTTAAATTAAACCATATAAATCATGTGAATAAAAAATTCGGATCCATTTTTTCATGAGCGCTCCTCATATATAAAATATGGACATACACACATACAGACATGCAACACAAAACAGTGCACACATAACATACAACACATAAGACAATAGTAAGTAAAGGCCTTGTAGCTATACCTAGGTGAAATCTCCATTGCAATGTTTAAAAACTCCACAGTCAAAAAATAAAACACAGTCAAAAAATAAAACTGATCAGAAAAACATTAACCTAGGTTTGTATGAGCTCAAAAAATAAAATAGAACTTTATGATGTGGGAAAAATGCAATAATAAAATAGATATTGAAAAAAGCACCATGGTTAATCACTGTCGCAGATGTAAGAATAGCCAAGCTGGAGCTCTGGATATCAGCTGTTATGGATTTCAGTCAAATCATCTTCTTTTTCTGTAGAAATTGTTTTGGTTAACCTCTCTGTAATCCAAATCGGCTGCTGTTCGCCCTGTGGGAACACACAAATGGAACCCAGACTCCAGACAATGACTGGATCAGGACCTTTCCATTGTCCTGTTAGAATATCTTTCCAAAGTACCTTAGGCTTATGTACATTTTTCGGATACATATGTCTTTCCGCAGCACTAAGTCCTGATGAATCCAAATTTAGAAAGTTTAGAGTAAAAAGGGTTATTTTAAGTTTATCTTTGGGGGATATATACCCCTTTCCAATTCCCTCTTTTTGCTTTAATAAGTACGTTTTAATAGTTTGATGAGCTCTTTCAACTATGCCTTGTCCCTGTGGATTGTATGAGATTCCTGTTATATGAGTAATACCAAAAGATGAGCAAAATTGTTTAAAAGAAGTAGAAGTATAACCAGGACCATTGTCAGTTTTTCACTGTTTAGGAACACCCACAGTGGCAAAATTTTGTAAGCAATGAGCTATAACGTCTTTAGTTTTTTCTCCGGCATGAAGGGAGCCCATCAAAAATCCGGAAGAAGTATCAACTGTAACATGTAAATATTTTAATTTTCCAAATTCTGGCAAGTGTGTGACGTCCATCTGCCAAATATGGTTAGGTATCAGTCCTCTAGGATTGACTCCAAGATTAACTTGTGGTAAAAAAGTCACACAATTTTGACATTGTTTTATTATATGCCTGGCTTGTTCCTTAGTTATTTTAAAATGCTTTTGTAAAGTATTAGCATTAACATGAAACCTTTTATGAAAATTTGTAGCTTCTTCTAGTGTAGAAAAAATATGTATGTCATGTGTAGTTTTATCTGCTAAATCATTGCCCAAACTAAGGGCTCCAGGCAATCCTGTATGTGCCCTAATATGTCCTATAAAGAATGGATCTTTTCTGTCCCAGATTAGACTTTGTATAGTGGAAAACAAAGAGAAAACAGTAGAGGAAGGGGAAATCCTACCAGCATCTTCAAGGGATATTATAGCATTAACTATATATTGACTATCAGAAAATAAATTAAATACAGAATCTTTGAACATTACAAAAGCTTGTAAAACTGCATTAAGCTCTACCTTTTGAGCTGATTGTTTCGGAACTAAAAATGTAAAAGTTTGATCAGGAGTAACTACTGCAGCTGTACCATTATTAGACCCATCAGTGAATATATTTGGAGCATTCATGATAGGTGTTTTTCTTGTCATTTTAGGAAAAACTACAGGATGCTTAGACCAAAAAGACAACAAAGGATTAGATGGTAAATGATTATCAAATGAAACATTCGATTTACACATGATTATTGCCCAAGTATTTAACTCATTAGCTAACTCATCAATTTGCTCCATAGTATATGGAGTAATAATTTTATTGGGAGAAATTCCAAACACTCCCTTTGCTGCTCTTATTCCTTTGAGTATTAATTGTCCTACAGCCTCAGGATACCTAGTAAGAATAGTGTTAGGAGAGTAAGATAAATGTATCCACAATAATGGACCTTCCTGCCAAAATACTCCTGTAGGAATATTTTTTGTTGGTAATACAATAAATAATAAAGGCAAACTTATATCAATTCTATCTAAATGCATATTTTCCATATATGTTTCAATAATTTTTAATGCCTTTCTAGCTTTAGGAGTTAACATTCGAGGTGAATTTGGATCTGATGGACCTTTTAGAATATCAAATAAAGGTCCCAACTCTCCTGTTGGTATGCCTAGATAAGGCCTTATCCAATTTATATCTCCCAACAACTTTTGAAAGTCATTAAGTGATTTGAATTTTAGGTGGACGGACCATGGTTGAGGATAATAGAACTCCTAAATAATTAATTGGAAAATTTAATTGTACTTTGTCTATTCCTATCTCTAGATTATAATTTTTTAATAAGTTTGTAAGTGTGGCATAACATTCCAGCAATGTGTTTTTATCTTTATGTGCTAATAATACATCATCCATATAATGAAATATTTTTAGTTCAGGATTTTGATTTCTAAGTGGCTGGATTGCTTTATTAACATATATTTGACACATAATTGGACTGTTAGCCATTCCTTGAGGGAGTACTTTCCATTCATATCTCTCATCAGGACCTTCATGATTTAATGCAGGGATAGTAAATGCAAAACGTGGACTATCCTCGGGATGAATTGGAATTGAAAAAAAAACAATCTTTAATGTCTATAGCTAAAACATGCCACGTTTTTGGTAAAGCAGACAGAGATGAGGCAAGAACCTCACCCCCCCACTGGTGCATAGGCCTATCCACAAGCATGGCTGAATGCTGGACCGGTAGTCAGTGACGGGTTGATCTGGTTGCAGTGGATTCAACCTAAGACAGGAAACTGACGCCTAAAGGTCAGTTCTCCCATGACGGGTAAGAACCATATGTTGAATTGGACAACCTACCAGGCACGGTCCTAAGCCACATTGCTTGTTGTTTAATTAATCAGAAGGGGGGAGATGCTGAGGGCCATTGCCAAGTAGGAATGATGCATCGATATTTCCTTGCCAGCGTACCCCATGTTAAATGGACTTGTCTTGGAAATTTGCTGCGACCTTGCATGTGTGTTTGAGAAAGATGACCCTGCTCTAGGTGATCGAGGGTGGATCCAGGTTTGAGGAAGTATCCTGCAGGTTTGAGGAAGTAACCTGGTCCTTGGGTTTAGGGTGTTCCCGGTTTTAGGCGTTTCCTGGTTTAAGACAATAGGGGTTTTAGGGAAGTTGGAGGTTGAAGATTATTGCTGCTGGGATTAGGGTGTTCCTGCTGCTTGTTCCCGTTGAGTTCTCGTGAAAAAGCCTCGTGGAGTAGGATTTGGGGGCGGCGAGATACTGGAGATTGCACCAGAATGTGTTTGTTGGAGGCCGGTGTGAGTTCGGGAATAAAGAATTGCTGTTTGAATCTACAAAGCTGTGTGGTGGCTCGTGATTCAGTGCCAGCGGAGACACTGGCATTGTACTAGTCAGTTTCAGGTATACACTTGGGGATCTTGAAATGTATTCCACCATGGATAAGAGGGGACTACAATAGTATAATATACATCCTACAATTTTATGTAACTTTATACCTTACATATGATTTATATTATCATTATAATGTATTATTTAATATTATATTTATTATCATACATTATTACTCTATTTTTCATTTCATCTTACTTGGTCATTTGCTTTAATCCATAATAGACCCTGCTGATGTTAATATTTTATATCCCAAAATGTATGCATTTGGAATGAGTTAGATAAATGTTTGTTTTTATAGAAAATGAAATATTAGCCTGGAAGAATTGAAAAGTTACTTCATCTTATATGGACAGAACTCACTATGGGAAAAAAATGCAGTCTCCCCAAACTGTCACAAGCATCACTTTTTGAAACTGTTTAGCCACTGGATTATTCTGGGCCTCACTAGATGGACCAGAATACTTGAAAATGTTTGGACAAGTTTGCTAGGAAGGTTTTGGAGAAAGCCAGGTGAGTGACTATAAACAAAAAGAAAAGTAATTATTCTTTCAAAGCTGAAATTAGACAAACCAGGTTGAAGATCATTTATTCCAAAAATTTGCAAAAGTAGACAAGGTGGGTATAGATTTTTTAATGGTTTTATAAATAATCGGGATGTCTTACAAGTGACCATTATTTTAGGCACTCTGATAGTTTTCAATATAATTTTCCATATTTTCTATGAGCTGAAATTTTTTTCCTTAAATGAAAATAGTTTGCAAAAAGCATCCATAGCATCATTGGTGACCCATTTACTCAAGGAACCCAGAGTTCTTTATGTCATATGAAAAAAAAAATTTGCTTCTGCATTGTCATGGAAGTAGAAGGGTTGAACACAGAGTTGTAAAGCCAAGGAGATCGAAAGAATTAGCCCCAGCTTCTCAAAGCTGTGTGTATTCAGTTTCAAAGAAGTGATGAATTATGAGGAGTGATAGAGAGGAGATCCACAGATGGTTAAATATATTTTTATAACTTAAAGGGAGATAATCAAACCACATTGTATAATGTATTTGAACATGTCACTGAAGCCAGATAAGGGTGAATTCCTAACCCAGCTTTCAACTGCACATAAAACTTGGTAATGTAGTATCTCTAAACCTCAGTTCACCCATTGGTAAACGGGGGATTTAAAAATTGCCTCCTTCATTGAATTAGCATATGCAATAAATGAGGAAAAAATGAAAATCCATGAGCTATTATTATTGGTGTTTAAACAGAAACATAAAATATGCAAGATTTTCATTATATTTCATAAGCATAATAAATAATAAGTTTTATTATAGCCAAAAACAAAAACACTAAATAGGATATTGCTTTTCACCTCCCTGAAATTTTTCCTACTCATCCTACATATAATTGCATATTTTCTCCCCCAGGGCAAAAACTTAATATATATATTACTGCTTCTTTTATCCTTCCTTTTTCTTTTTCCTACTCTAAACAAGACAACTCTATTTTTCTCCATAAGCATGATTAAACTGGGACAAGATAAATCTAGAAAAATCCAGTACCAGCTCCTAACCTAATGTATTTTGCAGCTGCTAGGAGAAAAAAAAAAGTACGGGAATGCTTGTTTTGGCCATGCTGTGGCTCCCAGGAAGGAAGAGTCTATGTGCAATTGTTTTCAGCCATGGTTCTGCCATTCCTAAAAAGTATGTGCTTCCATCAGCAGACTCATTCCTATGTGATTTTTTAAAAGGAGTAAACATTTCCTGAACATCCACAATATTGCAGAGTACTTTATAGAGGCAGATGGCACACGCGCACACACATCCACGAATAAAACAGTCACTGTCTATAAAGGAACACATGATCCAAGTTTCAGACAGGAATATGTTATATTAACCAGTTTATTTTGACTTTATATTGCACACACTGTTTTGTTCTGCTCCACGTTAATTGAACTATAATACAATTATAGTTTTTTATGAATACGTTATAAAATTTAAGATCAGATTCTTTTTCTGAATGTTTACCTTAGCCATCTTAAATACTTTCTGAAAATAAGTCAAACTAAAATAATTCAATATCTCTATTGAATTAAATGGGTTAACGAATTCATTGACAATTATATAATCATGGAATAAATTTAAAATATTATCAAAGGCTACCTTCCAAAGACACAGACAGTGGCCACAGGTGAATTTTTTCAAATGTTCTATATAGAATGCTTGTATAATTCAAACTGTTCTTTCTCTTACAAAAGGAAAATAAATTAATCATGTAAAATGGTATTAGCAGTACAAAATTTTACATTTCGGCCATAAAAGTAGGTAACTAATGAACATGGATTTTTAAATTCTGAATAAAGCCTGGCATGGTGGCACACACCTGTAATCCCAGTGGCTCAGGAGGCTGAGACAGTTAGATTGAGAGTTCAAAGCCAACCTCATCAAAAAGCAAGGCACTAAGCAACTCAGTGAGACACTGTCTCTAAATAAAATACAAAATAAAGCTGGGAATGTGACTTAGTGGTCAAGTACCCCTGAGTTCAATCCCTGGTACAACCCCCCCAAAATTATAAATAAATTATGTTTAATAAAATCCTATAGTAAAATTTACAAGTATAATTTATCACATTTATAAATCAAAGAGGAGAAAGCAGATGACATTGTAATAGGTACCAAGAACTTAATTTGTAAAAAATTGGCTTCCATTCTTGATGAATTTCTTAAATTTCATATAGAAATACATGGATATTTAGTTAATATTAAAATAAATATGTACACTGATGTGTGTTCATATATATATATATATATATGTAGACACACACACACATATTCTCTTATTTATATATGCATTTGTATAAACAAAACAAATTATGTAATGGTGAAATTGAGAGCATTCTTATTTAAATTGAATAACAAAGACACCTATAATATCCATAATTATTTAATATTTTACTGTCTCTGTCAATGTAATGCAATATAAAAATAGTAAAGTATAAAAATATTGAAGAAAAGGAAACATAATTGCAGTTAGTACCAGGGTATGATTACAAATACAGAAGCCTCAATTGAAAATTGGTGAAAAACAGGGAGTGCAGAAATGATGGATTGTAAAAGTGAAATGTCTGTAAGTCCACAGTCAGTTAGAATGTTGCAAACTCTTGAAATCTAATTAGTATGAGCGAGCCATTGTATATGCTGCACAAGTTCAAAGCTTTCCTCAAGATTTCTTTTTAATTTCCAAGAGGATTATGGCTTCCTTGCCAAGTTCAGCTCTGGGCTCTTGTTTTTGCAACTGCCTTGTTGCTTTTCTTGCCATATTATTTTGCTTCAGCTGGAAGATCACATAGTTTGAGCATCTCTAATGTGAATGTCAAATTCCTAAATGCCTTTTGAGCACTGACATGACACCACAAGTGAAAAATTCCATACAAACTTATTAGCAATATTGTATGAAGTTACTTTTAGGCTATATGAATGAATTTTGTATCTAGATTTGAGACTCATCTCCAAGGAAGTATATGTATCTAGATTTGAGACTCATCTCAGGAAGTATATGTAAATGTTTCAAGATCCCCAAATTTCTAAAATATAAAACACTTCTGGACCCAAGTATTTCAGATAAGGGATATTAAACCTGCATAAAATATTAAATATATAGACTTTAAAATAGAAACACATACAGAAATAGAATTTATAAAATTTATTCTTTGTAATTCATGCTAAAATCAGATAACATGCATAAAACTATTAAACATAAAAGCAAAATGTATTTTTCTTCTTCTTTTGGCTATTTATTGAAGACAAAATAGATAACATTTTAAATCAAAATAGTATGTCCTTATTTTTCATTCAGTTGAGTGATTTTTTTGTAAGATTTACATTTACTACAAGGAAGAAATTTGTCAACTCTATTAAATAAATAGTCATACCACTGAAATTTCTACAAGATTTTCTTTTGATATATCTTAGAAATTCTCCCTGCAGATGTGAGAAATATTTGAATTGGATACTTGAGCTGTAAATAATATGATCATAATTTCATAAATATATTAATGTTAACTGGATATGAAAAAAACTCCATTTTCTAAATGAAATTTTATTATCTTAATAAACTGATGTGACTATCTCAGCATTCTTAGAGAAGATGTGAATATTTTTAACTACTAAAACTATCTTTAAAATGTCTTCCACACAATGAAGGACAAAAAATTTATTCTTGGAAAAAATATTTTATAGGGAAGAATATTTAAGGTAGCTCTTACAAAAGAAATAATTTTAGTAACTCTTTTTCTTGTAAGACACTCCACAGTGGTAAAGATAGCAAAATACTTGAAAATGGTGCAATGTAAGTTTTAAAAATAATATTTTTCTCTTAAAAAATGAGTGAATCTTAAGATTCTTTTTTGTTGCTATGAATTGACTCTTTGTGACTAATGTCCACACTGTGTCATTTGAACAAACTTTTTAGATTAGTTAATCAGTCACGACTCAGGATGGTAATGCAGTGAATGGGAGTAAACAATAGATATTTCCTGAGTACCTACTTAACATTTGGACTTCTACTATGTGTTTTTGCATATATCGTTTAATCCACATTGTCATAGAGAGGATACGTAGTTTAAGAAATTTGGATGACATCAAGTGAAGCCAGAGTACACCCTCAATCTCTTACCACTGGGAGTCTACTTTTTTCTGATAGACGACTTATACAGATTTTGCATTTTCATCTTTTCTTGGCAGAAAGGGTAATGAGTGTCACTTATGCTGTTCATAAACGAGAAAGAGCTGTATCACTGCAATAGTCAATTTCTATAGAGAAACAGAACCAATGGATGACACATAGATGGTAGATGATAAGTAAATGGAGAGATTTGTTACAAATTTTTGAAGCCAGAATTAGACAGGCAGATAGGCAAGGGTCAGATCCAGAGAATGGAGGAACTAAAATATTAATTCCTTCAGAGCCCTTCCTCCACCCTTATCAAGAACCTGCCCCTGCTCCAACCTGTTGCTAAGGTAACCTCTCCCATGATTTGTCCCTCCCTACAGGGAGTTATAAAGTTGTTAATTAATGTGTCCTGGGCTGCTCCATCTGGCCCTTCTCCCAAGCATTTGCTTCTCACCTTTTGGCCATCCATAGAGCATCTCCTGGGCCTACTCACAGGAAAGCAGGAAGGAGAGAGATGAGGGAAAGAGAGCAGAACAAAGGAAGCCTAGAACATATTAAAAAGGCAGAATGCTCTCACTTCTTGGGATACCAGGATACCAGCTATGGCCCCCTTCTCCCTCCCAGGAGAACTCTATGTTACCCCTTTTTGATTAAACTCTGCTTTATATGTTTGCTTCAACTTGCTTCTCTAATGTTATACTTCAACAGGTGGAGAAGCATAACTCGTCACAGATAACCGGCTTATCAATATTGACTCATCTGACTATAGATGCTGAGAAATCCCTTCTGCAAAGTGGAGATAGGAAAGCCAGTGGTGGAGACTTGGAGACCTGGGAGCCAGAGAGTCAAAGGCAGTTCTGTGTCCCCTACCAGCAGGAAGCAGAAAGTGCATTCAACCCTCCCCCTCCTTTTTTGTTCTATTCTGGCCTTCAACCATTTGGATGATGTCAAGGATGCACTAAGTAAAACCCACCTGATTTACTCAGTCCACCAATTCAAATGCTAATCTCTTTAGAAACAATCTCAGGGAAACAAACAAAAACAGATTATTATTATCTGCTTAAACAGATAGCTGGCATCTGGTGGCCCTGTCCTGCTGATACACAAAACTAAGTATCATAATCACTGTGAAGTTTTTATGTTTTTAATTGATGTGTAATTTATATCCAATAAAATACACAAGTTTTAAGTATACAGTTAATTTTGACAAATATATGCACCCACACAAAGAAGATGCGAAAGATTTCCATCACCCCACAGAGTTCCTACTGGTTCTTTTCCAGTCGTTCCCAATCCACTCCATCTTAGAGTGAACCACTCTTCTGATTTGTCATCATTTTTTTAAAAAAGGCCTCTGATATATTCTCTTTCCTTTCTGGCTTCCTTCACTCAACATAACTTTCTGAAATACCTCTGTGTTGTGTCATGTTACAGTAGCTCATTCCTCTTTTCCCTGAGAGTTGTGTGTTGCATGATCAGATCCCACCTTGTTAAACCATCACGGGTTGATGGATATTTGGCTTGCTTTTCTCTTTAGAGGTATAGTGAACAAACCTGCAATAAACATTCTTATATCAATCTTTTTGTGGATTTATATTTTGATTTCTCTGGTGTAAATACGTAGGAAAAGAATTGCTGAATTTTATGAGAAATTTAATTTTATAAGAAATTGCCAATTATGGTCCAAAATTGTACCATTTAATCTCCCCCCGACATATGTGAGCTCCAGGCTCTCCACATCATTGCCCATAGTCCCGGTGCCTTTCAAATTATGGCCATTCTAGTGTTAAGTGCTATCTGTTGTAGACTTCAGGAAAATATATTTCTCTGAACACTAATGGCATTGATTACCTTTACAGAGTCTATTGATTATTCATATATTTTTCTTATGAAATATCTTTTTTATCTTTTGCCTTTTAAAAGTCAGTCGTCATTTATTATTGAGATTAATAAGAGTTTTTAAAATATTCTCAACAAAGTCCTTTGGATGCATGTATTTAAAATTTTTGCTCATTCTCTGGCTTGCCCTATCATCTTCTTAACAATGTATTTTTGATACATAAATTTTAATATTTGCAAAGTCTAACCAGAATTTTTTTCTTTTATGGTTTTCCCTTCTGATACTCTGTTTTAGGAAATCTTTGTCTATCCATGATTGTGAAGATATGCTCTAATGTTTTACTCTCTAAGCTCTCTAGGTTTAGTTTGTAATTTTGATCTATGATTCCTCCCATATTAATTTCTCTGATCTATAACCTAAGGTGGTAAGACTGGATATCCATAGTGTTACTTGTACTTAAAAAATTAAGAAGCTCTGCCACAGTGTTGAGAACACAGCACCTTTCTTTAACATAAGGCTCAACTCACATACAGCCATAATGAAAAGCAGGGATGTGCCTTACTCTAGTCTCCTGACATCAGAACATCCATGGTCAAGCCTTCTCCCCTCAGACCCTCCTCATCTCACTCCCTGCCAGGACATGCATGTTCTAGGACCTTTGTTCTATCTTCTTTTTCTTCTTTTTCTGATGATTCTCTTTTTTCTCTTCCTCAGGAAAAGAAATTTCAAAGCATACCATTTTATGAAGGAGGTAAGAATGCAAACTCATTTTCAGGGGCTGTGTTTTGATAAGGTGGATATGTTTCAATATTTCACTCAGTTACTACTTCAGTAACTGAACTTCAGTTAAACCAGGATAAAATAACTAAATGATTTTTAAGTCAAACAACTATTTTAAAACTATTTTATTGCAAATATTGCAATGGAGTATATTTATACTAAAAAAAAAATGGTGATTTTCTGAAATTCAAATGTAATGGGACTTCCTGTATTCTTATTCACTCAATCTGACAACTTCTCCCTCATCTAATTCATCTCCAGACTCTTTAAATCCTAATTACTCAGTATTTCCTGAATCCCTCAATTTCCATTTCTAGCACAAAGACTCTTGAAGCAGATATCACATTTGCATTCAGATTGCTTCAACAACCTCCTAAACCTCCTTCACATTCTAGTCAAAAACACCCTTCACCATCTGCTAAAGTCAAAAATAATTCTTTTAAACAACAATATCAATCATATCACACTCCTTCAATTGTTCCTATTGCTTTTTAAAATAAGCCTAAACCCCTAACTTGGCAATCATCACTGTATCTTATCTGTCTAGCTTATCTCTAAATAACCACTATCTTGGACTTTCCATACCTCTGGACATTTTTAGTCTATTCAAAGAGTCAAATTCTGCCCAATGTTTTTAATATTCAGACATTTTTTTTTAACTCAAACTTTTTTTTGAGCCCATGCTGTGAATCTCACAAGCCTTTTCTGCTGGACCTAGTCTGTTTACCCTCAAATATTCTTCTCTGTTCTGCTCTGACTCAACTGTCACAATAATACTGTCATCACCTCTCATTTTTCTCTGGTGCTAAAAGAAGGATTCCTATCATCTGGTTATAGGGACAGATGGACATCTGGATGAACAAGATTGACGGTAGGGAGGTAGCTATATATACTTACAGCCTGTGGACAAGCACATTGCATGCCACACAGGGTTGTACTTAGGAGCAGAATGATCAATTAGGGGCATTAGGAGGAAAGAGAATGTGATCGTCATTTTGAATTATCCTGTGAGTTGGTAGATTTCTAAAACCCTCTATGGAGGGATAAACAGAAACTGTGCCTGGTCTTCTTGATAAGAAGGGTCATTTGGCTGACAGACATTATCTGTGGGAGCAAAGAAGGGAGCTTGTGGTTAAACCATTTGAGGGCCCCTCAGTGGCACCAGATGTCAAGGTATTACAAAATACTCAACCTTAATCTTGAGGATAATAACACAACTAACGGATTTGTAAGAACATGCAGCAGTTCATGCCTCCTTCCAGAAAAGCATCTAAAAAGTTTAGATATACCTCTCACCAAATTCAGAAATTAAGTGTAATGTCAGGAAAACATCAAAGAGTTGGAAGTGGAAAAGATAAATTACTGGATGTCCTTTCAATGCACCAATAGGCTCCAGGGGTTATCTGATCCTATTGAACTAAGTACCTTCATTGCATTTGTAATGATTAAGCCATTTTAAAATTCAGTGTGTGTAGAAGTCAATGGTAAAGAATTGGTAGTAATGCAAATGATTCTTGCCCATATCTATGCAAATTAATTTTGCTGTTAGAAATATTTGTTCCCACCCTTTACATGAATCTAAATGTACATTACTACATTTTATCATTGGTAATAATCAATAAGATAGTAACTGTTATGTTTTAGATATTAGGTGTCTCCCAAAAGTTCATGTGTGTGACAACGCAAGAATGTTCAAAGACGAAATGATTAGATTATGAGAGTTGTAGCCTAATCAGTGGATTAATCCACAAATATCAATTAACTTGATATAACTATGGCAGGTAGGTTGTGACTTGAGAAAGTAGGGCACTGGGCATGGCTTTTGGGTTTACATTCTGTCTCTGGTGAGCATAACTCCCTCTCTGATTCCTGGCTGTCATGTCCTGACCTGACTTTCTATGCTATACCCTTGTGCCATGATATTCCACCTCACCTTGGGTTGGAGCTGTGAGTCAGCTGTCTATGAACTGAGACCTCTGAAACTGTGAGCCTCAGATAACCTTTCCCTCCTCTGAGTTGTTCTTGTTGGGTCTTTTAGTCACAGCAGTGGAAAGCAGACTAAAACCAAAATTGATACCTAGAAGTGAGGTGATTGCTGGAACTAACCTGACTATGTGTTTCAGAAGCATTTGGAACTAGTTTGTAGGAGGAATTTGGAAAAGCACAGAAACAAAGATAGAAAAACTTTAGAATTTTGTAAGTCAAGTTTACAAAAAAAAAAAAAAGAAGAAGCTTATTGAGCAATTTGGGTAGAAACTCAGAAGATCAGAATGCCACTGAGACCGAGGACAGTAAAGACTGGGCTCATGAGATTTCAGAGGAAAAGGAGAACTCTTGAAATTTGGACTAATGGTTATTTATGTTACATGGCAAAGAAGATGTCTTCATTTTGTGTCCTAAGACTTTTTGTGAGGCCAAATTTAAAAGTGATAGACTAATTAATCTGGTAGAGAAATTTTCAAGGCATAACAGCATTCAGGCAGTTGTATGGATATTGTTGGAAGCTTTTAGCCAAGTTCATTGTGGTGATCAGGAGCAAAAAACAAAACAGAAAGATTTGAAAACTTGCAGTGTGGCCAGAAAAGTGTGAGTAAAACTGGAGCTAAGAAAGCTGTAGTTGTTAAGAGATTATAACTACTACAGATATGCTAAGTATTCTGCACAGGGAGAACAGGTAATATGGCTTGATATCATCAGAAATTAGCAAGACTACATACACTCATCTCAGACTCAAAGGTGTAAACATAAAAATTCCTTTTATAAGTAGCTTGCACAGGGGATAGCTAGGAAATTGTGCTCATATGTCCAGACACTCATAGGCTGCTGCAGCTATGGTCAGAAGGGTTAACTAAAGTTCAAGATGGCATCAGACTGTGGCAGCAGCCACACGGTGCTGGTTCTGCAGAAATGCAGGATGCTAGAGTTAAGGAATCATGGGGGTTCCACCAATATTTAAAAGGGAGGCCTGTGAGAACAAACAAAATGTGACAGGTTTGGGATCCCTGCAGATAGCTCCTAAGAGAGCAAAGCATAAAGATGTGAAAAAGAAGCTAAAGTTGTAGAGACCACCTCTGAAATCAAGAGATGACAGTGTCATGGAATGTCTGCAAGGAAAGCTGCAAGAATCAATCAGAAACAAGCCAAGAAAAAGGCAATGTGGGCTGCAATCAGGAAGGTCATAGAGGCTGAATACATGAGCCCTTTGGAAAATGCTGCTGGACATGGAGCTACAGGACTTATTTGCCCAGCTGGATTTCAGTTTGCTTTGATCCCGTCTATTCTTTCTATGTCCCAATTTCTCCCTGTGTAATGGAAATGTTTACTCTGTGCCATTATATATTGGATATATTTAACTTGCTTTTGATCTTGGCTCACATCCAAGGGTATGCCTTCAGTCTCAGATAAGATTTTAAAGTTGGACTTTTGGACAATGCTGGAAATATTTAGACTATAGACACTTTTGGAAATGGGCTAAATGAACTTTGCATTCTGAGATGGGCATGAGTTCTGGGGGACCAGGAGCAGAATGTTAGCGTTTAGATATCAGGTATCTCCCAAAAAGTCATGTATCTGACCATGGAATAACATTCAGAGATGAAATGATTAGATTATGAGACCTGAGACCTAATCAATGGATTAATCCAGTAATATAAATTAACTTGATGGTAACTCTCAGATGTAGGCTGTGACTAGAGAAAGCAGGTCACCCATGGGCATACCTTTGGAGCTTACATTTTGTCCCTGGTGAGCTGAGCTCCCTCTCTCTGCTTCCTAGCTATCATATCCTCAGCTGCTTTCCTCCTCTAACACACCCTTATGCAATGATGTTCTGCCTCAATTTGGGCCCAGAGTTTTGAGTCAGCTCTCTATAAACTGAGACTTTTGAAACTATGAGCCCCAAATAAACATTCCCTCCTCTAAGTTGTTCTTGTTGGGTCTTTTGATCACAGCAACAGAAAGCTGACTAAAAACAGAAATTGACTCTGCATCATCTAGCAGCAAATTCATTTCAGTCATCTTGATATTTTGTGTATACCCACAATGCATACATGTAAACACACATATTGTATGCATGTATACATGTCTATACATATATTTAATATATATAATATCTATACATTCTTCAAGTTTTCCTTTGAACAGGTTTGAACATCTGGTTTTCCTCATTAATTAAAGAGCTTAATATCATCTTTAGTGCCTGTTTGTATTTTCATGAATAATAATCTTACCTTTTTGAAAATTATACTCCAGCAAACATAACTTAAAATAATCCATAATTTAAAATAGGCTCTTACAACAAGAATAAAAATATACTTCAATATATGAAGTAACAAAACTGCTAATGTTATTCATTTTTAATAATATGCCTTTATTAATCTGTAAATTAAAATGATAAATGTTTAAGACAGCAACGTAAACACATCGCAATACAAATGGAATGGCACAGAAAAGACAGGTGGCAAGAAAATGTGACAGTTTTTATTCCAAAGTAGGCACATTTGCTAGTCTCATTTAACGCTCACAACCTTAGCCTACTTCTTTGCTCAGTAATATTGAAAAACGTTATCATCAGGGAATTCAAAAGAGCCTACTTTTGCTCGCCTTTGAAAAGTTTGGTTGCTATCTTCGGTGACTAAACTTTCCTTTAAAAAGCTTAATTCCCAAGCTCTCCTTATCCTATAATTACTTAGATCATGCCTAAAAATTTGAAATGTCATTTTGTGACTGACAAAGCATAAAAGAAGAAATGAAGGAAGTTTTCTTATACAAACAGTTGCTAAATCACAATTCTGAATTTCTAAGAGATCATTAAGAAATCTCACAGTAAACAAGAAGCGATTTTCTTGTGAAAAGTGAACATCATCAGTTTCTGAAGATACTTTATTTGTGACTTGGCTTCTATCCCTTTGTGGACCTCTAATATAAATGAGCTTGGTGAGGATCAGTGTCTGTAGGAAATAGGTGAGCAGAGAAGACCTGCTGAGAAGTAAGCCATTCCCCCCACCTCAAGGACAAATGTGAGAAAGAAGTCTCTAGCAAGGTACTGCCTTCACTTCTCTAGGCCCTTTCCCATCATGATGTGGCCCAGTGAATTCTTTTCCACCTCAGGACAGGGAGTAGCTCTGAAAAGGCCCTGCCAGGTCAAATGGTTCAGAAAAGGAATATTCACCCAGGGGCAAGGCTAGGATGGGCAGGAAAGAGCTCTCCAACAAGTTACTTGCTGAATCTTGTTTAGCATCATCACCCATTTTAGCAAAAATGACAGCATTCCCTGGCTTCTGGTGCACCATCCCAGTTATTTTTGCCAAGTTCAACTGACTTGTAAAGACAACTCTCAAATAAACTAAAAAAGTTTTAGCTTGCATAATTAAGGAGTTTGCCCTGTGCCCTGTTAAACCAGTAAAGAAAAAATTTCTACGACACTCTCCACAAACTTGGCCTCCTTCATAAAAGTGTCTTGAGCCCAACAGTTGACAATCACTGCATATGCACACACACACACACACACACACACACACACACACACACACATACTCACTATCAGGAAGCATTTACCACCATTACCATTTATTCTGCTGTGCCTATGGTATATTTCCTGTCCCTGTTGTGATTCCCACTTTCAAGAAAGTAAATTAAGAAAAAATACAAAATCATGAGCGATCGCTTTCAGATCCCCAGTTCCTAGTGTGAGCTTGATCAGGATCTGTACTTAGGTAAGTGTGAAGTCAATAATGATAACTTTACCACACCTCTCTCCCCAATGTAGATGACGGCTTTTGTTTTAGACCCCACAAGCCTATAGTTATTCTGTAGAGCTAAAAGCAATAAGGGGGAAACTAGGTTGGTCCAAGGCTACCTGAAGATCTATCCTGCTCTTAAAGTTATTCCAGTCAAAGCCCAAGAGAATAGTCTTAATAATTTCTGAAATGCAACAAGAAGCTTGCAGTAACTAATAGAGTAAGAAAAAGGGAGGTATTTTAAATGCCCTAAAGTCATTATTGATAACATATTATAGACAGACCTAACCCTAAAGAGTGGAGAATGTATTTACAAAATGTATAAATTACGTTTGTCTTGTTTTTATGCTTATAAAATACTGTAACCAGCAGAAAAATATCAAAATTCACTTAAGAACAGTCATGGTCATTCCCGTGGTTAGTCCACAGTTGGGGATTAGTTTATTGCTGAGTGTAACAGAAGCTGGAGCAGCAAAAGACTGAGCCATTGGGTTTTCCGCTTGGGGACCACTCAGTTCATGTAGTTCAAACTAAAGTTGACACTTTAAATGAATTTATTAGCCTCCCTTTGTTCCATGACCAGGTGGTAGCCCAGCTCACACACAGACATCTTTGGGGTTATATAACCTAATCCAGAAGGGACCTATTAATATCAGATCTTTTCTCAAATGGTGAGCTTTCCAAGGCCAATTCTTTAATTTGATGTCGTGTTGTAACTTGGAATTAAAACTTCCACTTAAACCACCTGGGGCATCAAGTATGTTTTACCAGTAAAAGATCATTTTGCAAATTGTATATTATGACCTTCAGGGTAAGACTTTTATAAGAAAGAGGAGCAGCCTTTGGCAGGGTACTCAGTCCTGGAACTAAACATTTAAAGTAAAAATGAAACCCTCCCAGAGGACTAAGATAATCAGGTTAAGAAGATTATATAGCAGAGAATAAATTAGGAAATACTAAGGGGAAATATTAAAATCAGTAACTTTTTCCACTTGAAATACTACATTTTATTAACTCTAATTAATGATATTTTATAATCATTGGTAGCCAGGACTTTTTCTTAATGTAGTTATCAGTGACTGCATATGAATTGACTTGGTTATTTTTCCTGGTGGTATAAAAATATCAGCCAGTGAACCATTTATGGAAATATGAATCCTTCATTTAATATTGGTTCATAAGAACAAAAAATAAAAGCATCAAAATTTAGAGAATGAATATCATTGGAAGAGAATTTCAGAGACAATGGAGGAAGCTTTTCAAGAAATACTGTCCTAGAGTAGGAAAAAAATGTTTGCAAACTATTCATCCCACAAGAGATTAATATTCAAAATATATAAAAGGCTGAAAAAATAGAACAGCAAAGCATAACTAATCCAAGTTTAAAATAGGCAAATTATCTGAACAGACATCTTTCAAAAGAACCTACAAATAGCCAATAGTATATGAAAAAAATTGTTCAACATCACTAATCTTCTGGGAAATGAAGATCAAAACCACAAAGAGACACCAACTCACCCTGGTTAGAATAGATATTACCAGAAAGACAAATGCAACAGATGTTGGTATGGATTTGGAAAATGGGAATTCTTATTGTTAGTGGGAATATAACTAGTATAATAGTCATTATGGAAAACACTACAAAGGATCCCCAAAAACTTAGAAATAGAATTACTAAATGATTCAACAATCCTATTTCTGGGTACACAGGATAAAAGAGACATCTACACTCTCATGCTTATCATAGTATTATTCATAGTAGCAGTGATAGGGAAATGAACTAGGAGTCTACCACACTGGGAAGATACATATATACAATGGAATATATACCTTTTAGCCATAAAAGTTAATTAAATTCTGTGATTTGCAGTAGCATAATTGGAAATGGAAATCATTACACTAAGTGAAATAAGTCAGGAACAGACAGACACGAGGATATTAATGGAAAAACATTAGTATCAATGACACCGAGTCTAAAAGTATATTTGAAGAGTTGCTAACTAAACGTAAAAACTTTTTTGTTTGGTGGTACTAGGGATTGAACCCAGGGCCTTGTGCATGCTAGGCAAGCACTGTACCAACTGAGCTATATCCCCAGCCCCAAACGTAAAAACATTTTAAGAAAAATATTCGTAAACAGTTTCCTCAATTTCTTTGATTTTAATATGACTAAAGAATAATATGAGAAAAATAAATCTCTGAATATAAAAGAGATATTGTAATGACTATAAAATTAAAACTCTAGAATAAAAGGAGGACATTATTGCATGATTCAATTGGCAGGATTCTTTATTAGTAATACACAAAATAATAGAGTTTTGTTCTTGATGGTGTCTTAGTTTAATGAAATAAAATAGCTGCAGATTATGAGGCATAATAGCAAGACCCAAACCAGAAGCCCCTTCAGGAAATCTTTCTCTCTCCTCAGTCAAGTTAGGAAGCCTTCAGGAAAAGGTCTCTCCACTTTCTTCTCACCTCTGGGTGAGAAAGTCTGAGGTGGCTGAGTAAATTACAAAAGAAGACAGACCCTTGAAACCAGGAAACATTGAATAGTTTTCTGAGTGCATCATCTCGTACTTTGCATAAGAGAACCAACCCAAGGATGTTTCATTATTTTAATTCTATTAAATAATTTCAGAGGCCACTGCTAACCTTATTTCAGAGCTGTCAGTTTTGTTAAAAAAGACACATGGTGTACCTCAGCTGTGGTATTAACTTCCCTGAACCTCATTGTCTTCGTTTGCAAAATGAAAATATGTGTTAGGAATGTGAAAATACAGACTTAACCAAAAGTGTTTGATCCTTATATTTTCTATTTCTCTGTATATTATAGTCAAAAGTTCCATGGGGGCTGGAGTCGTGGCTCAGTGGTAGAGTTCTGGCCTGGCATGTGTGAGACCTGGATTCGATCCTTGGCGCTGCATATAAATAAATAAAAGATCCATTGACAGCTAAAAAATATTTTTTTAAAAAGTCCCATGAAGGTTTGTCTGGTTACCGAAGTTGGAATCACCTACTCATTATTAATTTGTACTCATTTTACTTCACCTCATAGTACTGGTTACATTTCTTTTCTCTGCAATAAAACGAGAATCCATATGTGAGTCTTTGTTTCGCCAAGGATATGTAGGTAATATTTGTTGAGCATATACTAAAAAAACACAGTCTGAAGGCCTTGTTTGCGTGATCGAGGTTAAATAACCTTTCTAGAATCAACATTTGAGAAAGGCATGAGCTGGGATTTAAACCCAGACTGCATGAATCTGCAGCTTCTACTTTACACTACATATGCCATCTTCTACCAAAGCCCAGTGCTTCCCAAGGAGTGGGGGTGCTGAGTTTATTTATTTTATCTTAAGCTAATCCTTAGAATAGCTATGACGTATTGATATGATAGATTATAGATATGACAGGTAAATTGATTGAAGTTTTACAATCAAATCCTTAACAGTATAGAAATTAGATAAAATTACTGTTAGAAATTTCAAGAAAGTTATTATTACAAATTGTCGGGACATTCATCAGTAGCAGGTGACTGAAAAATTAATTTTTTACATGTTTAAACCTTCTTCTCCCTTCTGACATGGCTATTCATTCTTCCTCTCAACAAGCTCCTAATTGTGGTTACTAATGGGTGTGTCCAGCCCATTTCTTAATAATTTATGTTAGCCCCATTCAATGACATTTACAATCATCTGTGAATGCCAATGGGATTGGATTGTTTTAATTTTTTTTAAAGAAGCTTCACTTACAGTCTCACATGTTTTTACCTACTATATAATGAACAATCCAGAAATTCAAAATGCATACTGCTCAGAAACTCTTCTCCACTTAAATAAATAAGCAAATGGTCCAAGTTTTGTTGACCATCAGAAGACCCCTTCAAGATGACTCATTTTCTCTCAGAGATTTGACATGGTGTCCTTTGTTGATACACACAAAGAGCATTTTGGTAAGAGGATGAGAAAAAGTGGGATTTTGCAAGACAGGCTGCATGCCAACTTCAACTGGTGCTGCCAGAAAAATCAGGACTATTAAATGCAGGGGGTATACTCTCTCCTTCCCCAGTGAGCATCTGAGATTAATAGAAGCTGTCAAACAGCTGAAAGTTCACAGATTTCAAAATACAACTTCTAAATCTTTGAAAGGTGGACTCATAAATTATGTGGCAAATAAAATTTTCACATTGTAAAAAAGGGACTGCCTACTTTCCTGAAGCAATATTTAGGTACAGTGAAAATGTGGAAGAAGAAGAAGAAAGTTGATTTCGTGTACCAGAAAGACCCATTGAGCTTCATCCCCACTTATTTCTCCATTTTGTGGGAAACTCTCATTCTCACAACACAGACCCTGCCAAGGAGACCCCTAACGTGCTCCTGATGTAGAGATGACTTTATTCTGTAACATCTACTTAGATTTTCAGTGGCCCAACACACCTGACTGAGCCAGGGCAGGGCAGGTAAGGGCTGAGAATCCCAAGGCACCAGCAGGTAAACAAAAAAAGCTCTGATTCTGCCCAATCAGGAATGATGACATTCGACTTACCTGAATGAGTATTTTCTAGGAGAGGAGAACTCAAATCAGAAGTACAAGAGGAAATTCAGCCAACTGGTAAAAAGTGCAGAAGTTAAGACCTATGGCAAAAAAAAAAAAAAAATGAACAACCTTAATACCTTAATGCCACGATGCAGTTGAAGCACAGATGAAAATAAAGGGAGAAAAATTCATAGTTGAGAAACAGACCAAATGTCCTAGTAATAAGAGTGTAGAGAGAGTCCAGCATATTGGAACAGCATCAAGCTCCCCGTTGCTGGGGAAATGAGCTCCCCTGTCAGTTAGAGGGATTGTGCTGGATGCCTCCACTTCCTCAGCCACCATTAGTGCACACTGTGCACCTGCTCCTGGGAGCCCACAAACCCAGCATGACGCTGATTCCAGCCTCCTCTATCTCCATTCATCTTCTCATTTTATTTTTTTGATATGATATAATCTGAGTTATCCTTGCCTCCAAAAGGCTGATTTCATGCACCATAAAGACCCATTGAACTTCAAAGAATTTTATTTGCCACATAATTTATGAGTCCACCTTTTTCTTTCTTTAGGACACAAGAATCAACTGGCACTCGATTGACACTTTGTCTCATTGCTGTATCGTTTCTTCTCTAATGACACAAATGAACACCAGTTATCTATCTTAACTGATTGAAGAAGAAAAATCTCACTATAATTACAACTTGAAAATTTGAAATAAATCACAATTCTCTTGTGTTTTTTTCTTCTTTCACCCAATGTTTATTTTGTAAAATTTCAAAGAGAACAGATAAAAGGTTTCTATGAGGAACATTATATATTTCTCACTTGAGTTCATCATTTAAATTTTGCTACACTGGAAATGAAGGTGCAGGCAATGACATTTTAACTTGAAATACTTCAGCAAGTATCTAATATAGATAAGGACATCATTCTAAATTATTATAATAGCATTATTACACCTAGGAGCCTAACACAAACAGTAATGTATATGAATACATGTGTATGTATATATATGCACATATATAGATCTTGCACATATGTAAAATCTAATACAAATTAACATATACACATATATAGTCAGACCTCCATATTCTCAGGTTCTACATTCACAGATTCCACCATCTGCAAATCAAAAGTATCTGAAAAAAATATTGCATTCTTACTGAACATGTATAGGCTTTTTCTTGCCATTATTCCCTAAATCTTCTAGTATAATAAACATTTGCATAGCATTTACATTGCATTAAGTATTTAAATCATCCAGAAATTTTTAAAGGTATACAGAAGAGTAAATGTTGAGCATCTATAGATTTTGGTATCCACCAGGGGTCCTGGAATCATTTCCTCCCAGATAATGAAGGATGACAGTGTATATATAATCAAATACACATATGATATACTATAAATAAACAATATGACTCTCTTTTTCTTTTTTCCATCCAGGTTATAATCAAATGTCACTCACTGATATGGTTGGTAGGTCCCGTTTTATATAGAACAGTCCCCCGAAGAGTGTAGTCTTGTTGTCTTATAAAATACCCAGTTTCTGTAGTTGTCTTATTATTTTCCTTTGGAGTCCTTTAACTTGTACCTTTATTTCCTATAAACAGAAAGTTAGGTCTACCTCATTTCATTTTTCAGATGAGATAACTAATATCTGTTTATTTTTACAAATAAGAAAATAAAGTTCATTAAGGAACTTGCTTGAGGTCACAGAAATATGCGGCCACCTAAAGTCCATGTTCTTTTTCACTTTACCCAGAGACTTACAGAGAGGCATCTACCATAGAGGTTGCCTTGGTTTGAAACTCCCATCTATATGGACAGTCAATGTCCAATTATTAAGTAAGCAAGATACTAAAAGAATCTTTTAATAATAAAAGTTTAAAGTTTGTAATAAATTATTTATTCAAAAAGCCAATGACAGCATATTTTCATCTAATAATGTATACCTCTGCTTTAAAAATGTAAGCCCCCATAAATAGGAAAACTTCCTTCTAGAAGGATCTAACCAGCATTTGATTTATATTGGAATAAATCTATACTAGTGAAAAAAAGTGTTTTATGCCTCATTTAAATTGAATAGTTGGTACTTTTGACCATAATTAAATAGAAGAGTTAAAAATTATAGTATAAATTGCACTACATAATTTTCTAAAATGTTTTCTAAAAATATAGTGACCACACTATCTTAATTAGGCTAGAATTTCTTAGGCATGAAAAGCCATCTAATACATATGCCTATAATTAGAATTATTGGTTCAAACCACCAAAGCCTGATTGTTAGAAAGCCATGACCATAGTAAATACCACTGGTCAATTTCTGCAAATATGACCAATATGACCAGTAAGACCATTCCCGAAATGCAGGAGAAAAAAAAAAAACAACTCCTATGGCCCTCACACTTCACAAGTCTACAAACCACAAGTCCCTAGCTTTTAATGTATGCTTTTAAGAACATTTGTTGGAACTTAAATTTTAGGATTGTAGGGAAAAAAACTGTCACTGGAATTATTTAATAGGAAATGTGCTAATCTGTAGATTACTTTCAGTAGTGTGTATATTTTAACAGTACTAATTCTTCCAGTTTGTGAACATAATGACTTTCTATTTATTTATGTCTTTAACTTGTTTCATCAACATTTTTTGTAGTTTTTTTTCATGTACACATCTTTCACCTACTTGGTAAGTTTTCTCCTTACTGTTTTGTTCTCTTTGATCCTATTTTAAAGCATAGTATTTTCTTCATTTCCTTTTCAGATGGTGCATTAGTGTACTGAAACTATTTTGACTTTATGTCTTGCAGCTGCTTAATTCATTTATTAGTTTTAAAAGTTTTTTTGTGGAGACTTTTGTATTTTCTACATTTACAACCACACCACCTACAAATAATTTTACTGCTTCCTTTACAATTTGCCTTTTATTTTTTTGCTTAAGCTAATTGTTCTCGCCTCACAGCACTATATTGAATAGAAGTGGCAAGAAGCAGCATCCATGTCTTGTTCTTTGTCTTGGTGTTGAGAAACTGGATATCCACATGCAAAAGAATGGAAGCTTAGAGGGAAACTTTCAGTTTTTCACCATTAAGTACAATGTTAGCTTTAGGCCTCCCACATCTGGCCTTTATTATGTTGGGGCAAATTCTTTCTACCCCTCCTATGTTGAGAGTTTTATAATGAAGGAGTGTTGGATTTTGTCAAATCACTTGTCTGTATCTATTAAGATGATTCTATTTTTTAAAAAAAAACAGACTTTCTCCAAAGAAGGCACACAAATACCCGTTCAACATCACTAACCATCAGAGAAATACAAATAAACACAACAATGAGACAACACTTTACAACTGTTAGTGTGGACAGCATTAAAAAACACAACAATAACTAATGTTGGTGAGGATGTGGTGAAATTAGAACTTATCTACATTGTTAGCAAGAATTTAAAGCACTGCACGGAAAACAATGCTTCAAAAAATGAAGGTAAAAGTACTAGATAATTCAGTAAAACCCACTTCTGGGTATATATCAAAAAGAAGAAATGCAGAACTAACAGAGAGATCTGAACTCTCATGTTCATTGAAGCATTATTCAATAATAGCCAAGCTATGGAAACAGCCTACTGTTTATTGCCATATGAGTGAAAAATTGAATATTATTCAGCCCTAAAGAGAAGGAAATCTTGCCATGTGTGACATTAATGAACCTACAGGACATAATGCTAAGTGAAGTCAATCGGTCACAGATGGGAAAATACTGCATAATTCCACTTATGTAAGGAATTTAAAACAGTCAAATGCATAGAAACAGAAAGTTGAATGGTTCTGCCAGAGGCTGAATGAGGCATAAACAGGTAATCAGTATTCAATGGGTGGGTCTTATATTTCACTTAGGCAAGATGAAGAAATTCTACAGATTCATGCAACTTTGTGTATGTAGTTAATAATATTGTGCACTTAAAAATTTGTGAGGATTTGACTAAAGGGATAGCTCTGTGGTCCAGCACAAAAGGCCCTGTGTGTTATCCTGAGCACAATGCAAAACACACACACACACACACACACACACAGAAATGTAGGGGATTAAGAATCATTGCACATTTCTAAAACCCTTATGAGCTATTAAGGAAATTTAAAAAGGAAGATATTTCTACCAGCTGCTGATCAAGAAAGGATTTTTAGGGTAAAACAGCATTTTCTCTGGGCTGAGCTTTAAAAGGCAAAATTGTTAAAAGTTAGGATAAATGGAGGCCCAGCAATTTAAAACAAAAACTAGCTTTGGATATGAAGACTTCATAATCCTGCTGCAGGAAAGTGAGGAATGCTATATAGCAAACTTTCAGAAAGCTATTCTAAAATGCAAAGTTCAGATGTTGGATACACGTGAGGGGTTGAGGTGAATTTGGAGAGGTTTAAAATGAACAATTATTTTCAGTTAACTTCAGACCATTGTGCATTTTCATTTTAGTGAAATTATTTCTGAAGGGAAACAATTTTTCTGAGCATTTAGTGTGTGCCAAGTACTATAAATAAGTCAATAACCATCATTTTCTAACAACCACCCAGGACATCCATTCTGTTACATCCCTATAAAAAGATGAAGCCTAGAGATGATATATAATGTGGCCAAAGCACATAGCTGAACAACTATCCAGGGATTCAAAACCAGATAATCTTAAAACAATAAGTTACTACTACACACCTATTAGAACGGTTAAAAGTCAAAAGTACTAGCAATATCAATTGCTAACAAAGATGTGAAGCAAAAGCAACACATATTCCTGGTTGGATGAAAAAAATGGTACAGTCATTTTAGAAGACAGTCTGAAAGTTTCTTACAAAGCTAACCATATAATTCAGCAACTATGCTCTTAGATATGTTTACCCAGATTATATGAAAAATCATGTCCTCACAAAAACTTGCACATAAACATTGATGGCAACTTTATTCATAATCACCAAAACTCAGAAGCAACCATCTTGTCCATCAACAGGTTAGTGAATGAGCAAACTGCTACAAACCTACAATTAAGTGACAAAAAGCTATGAGTTATAAAGTCATGCAAAAACATCCTAAATTAAAATCGCTAAGTGAATTAGACCATAGGGAAAGACTACATACCACACAATTCCACTTATGTGTAATTCTGGAAAATGCAAAACCTTAAAGTTGACAGATAGGGGTGATTTCCAGGCACTGAGGATGGTGAGGGGTTTAAAATGTGAAGTTCAAGGATTTTTTTATTCTATTCTCTATGATTGTTAATATTTTTCTGTAGTGGTAGATACATGACATTTTACAATTTGTCAAAACGTATAACTGTATAGTTCAAAGAGTGCATTTAAACACAAGCATAATTTTTCAATCATCTAGGAGATTAAGGGATCCCAAGATATGACATAACATCCTAACTATATTACATTAAAAACAATCTCAAGCCAAGCAGGTGGTGCACACCTCTAATCCCAGCAGATTTGAAGGTTGAGGCAGGGGGATCGCAAGTACAAAGCCAGCCTCAGCAACTTAGCAAGGCTCCAAGCAATGTAGCAAGATCCTGTGTCAAAATAAAAAAAATCAAGGGTGGGAATGTGACTCAATGATTGAGTGGCCCTGGGTTCAATTTCTGTTAAAAAGAAAATCTCAATAAAGGGACTTGGGTAGTTGGATAGAAGCATACTAGAACATACTAACCCAAGTAATTTTGGAAATGAGTAGAGACTAAAGTCTTACAACAAAGAAACTATTCACGGGCATTACATTCTCCTGAAATTGTTTCCCACAGGGATACAAATTGATGTTTCTGAAACTGAATAATTAAGTAATGGGCGGTGGCTAGTAGGAGCCCAGTTTCTCAGTGATGTCATAGGAGGTCATAAACAAGCAGAAGTTAAGCTAAAATGACCCATGTGGTAAACTAGAGTTAGAGATCTCAATAGCCTCATGTGTAGGCTAATACAAAGATGGATACATACAGAATTTTTTAGAGACAAGTGTACATGGATAAGGATACACACATGTAGTTCCCTGCCTTGCTGAGTTTAGAGTTTAGAAACAATGAACATCACATTAGCAACTAGGAGACCAGAGCCTAGATCTTGATTTCTAATACTGTTCTCCAGATTCTGGGGCCAGACTGAGAACTATCCAAGATGAGGGGAGGAGTATCTTTAATTCCATAAAGTTGGGAAGTGCTCAAAAAAGAAAACTCATAATAATGAGTGTATATCAAGGGAACACAGGGGCCAACTGAGTCTGCACCCACAGAAATAAATGAATAAACAAATAGACAAATCTCTCTTGCAGAGGAAATCCAAACATTTCATGGAAATATTAGACCCTCAAGAAGGTGGAGAATTACTCTCTACTCCTGATGCATGCTCTGTGCACAGGGACTTCCTTCCACAGCGGATGGTGTGAGAAAGGAGTAAGGAGAGAATAACTTTGCTATAGAGACACTTGGCCAGAAATATTTCAGCCACATGATCAAGGTAAATTTCAACAGTGATAAACCTCTGTGGCAGTTAGTGCTGGTGTGAGCAGATGACAGTGGCTCTTTACCTCTGTGGTCTTTCTCTCAGACACCCAAAATCTCTTTCTAAACATGAGGAAAACCCATAAGTCAAGTTTAGGGACATTTTACAAAATGCCAACACTCAAAACCATCAAGGTAATAAAATAACAAAAATAAGGCAACTATCCCAGCTAAGAGGTGTCTAAGGGAACACAATGAATAAATATAATGTAGCATCCTGAGTGAGATCCTGGGACAGATAAAGGACAGGAGGGGGAAACTATGTAAATAAAAATAAAGTACAGAATTTAGTTAATAGGAATGTCCCTGGATTGGTTCATTAATCTGAACCAATGTAGCAGATGTACATGATGATATAAGATATTAAAAATAAGGAAAATGATATTAGAGTTTTATAGGAATTCTATGCTATCTTCACAATTTTTATGCAAATACATAACTTATTTAAAATACAAACTTTAGCTTTTAAATGCTCTCACTTTGGAGCATGTAATTTAGGAAGTTCCATGTGGACTTAACATATGAAATTCACATTTGACTAGATATTACCTATTATTCCCAAATCTCAGAGGGTTCTAATTTTTATCATTTTATAATTTCAATAAAGATGACTAATTTTAAGCGATTGATAAAAGATCAAATTTTTAAATGATAGATCTATTTCTTTTCTTAAAATAAGCTATTTAATTGTTTTTGTATCACTGAGTAGGAAACCTAAACTCTAGAACTGTTCTAGAATTAAAAAGCCATCCAGGAAAACCTGGGGACTTCAATTATACTGCAGTATTCTGCATTGTGGTTCAGATTGCTGGGATTCTCTCTTCCTGTCGGACCCCAGACTGCCAAAGTGCCCATTGGCTTTGAAGGAGAATATTAGGCATCGATGAGCAATTATTCTTGTTATCTTACAGGTAATATATTGAAAAAATATAACAATCACTTTTTTATTTTTTACTTTTAAAATTTTTGTTATTTTTTTAAGTTGGCACATGATAATCATACATATTTATGGGGTACAATATGGTTATGTTTTTTCAGAACCTTCTCTTTCTAGACTAGGCAAAGTCACCTTTTCTATAAACATTCTGGTCTTCCCAAAATTACAGTTATCCCTCCTTATCCACAGTTTTGCTTCCCACCCTTTTGAGTTATCTGTAGTTAATAGCAGTCTAAAAATATGAAATGGAAAATTCCAGAAACAAACTATTCATGAGTTTTAAAATTGTTCTGAGTAGTGTGATAAAATCTCATACCATCCCATTCCATCCTACTTGGCACATGAATCATCCCTTTGTCCAAAATGTCCACACTTTCTATGCTACCTGCCTGTTAGTGACTTGGTGGCTGTCATTGGATCAAGTTCAACTGTCATAGCCTCAAGCCACTTGCATTTAAGGAACCCTGATATAGTAGCCTAACACTGACACAATGCCATCATTCACCTCACTTCATCTCATCACATGAACATTGTGTCATGTCGTAAGAAGGGTGAGTACAGATTAATAAGGTATTTTAAGAGAGACCACAGTCACATAATTTTATTACAATGTATTGCCAAATTGTTCTATTTTATTAGTAGTATTGTCATTAATATATTATTATGCCTAAATTATAAATTAAATTTTATCATAGGTTTATACATATAGAAAAGATATAGATAATGAGACATATATATTATATTATATGTATGTATGCATGTATATATATATATATATATATATATATATATTTAATGAACAGATCAAGAAAATGTGGCATATTACTTGGCCATAAAGAAGAATGAAATTATGGCCTTTGCTTGCAAAAGGATGGAACTGTAGCTATCATCCTAAGTGAAATAAACCAATTCCCAAAAAACAAAGACCAAATGTTCTCTCTGAAGTGTGGATTCTAACACACAATGGGGAGGGGAGGGGTGGAGGATAGAAATTCATTGGATTAAACAAAGGGGAATGAAGAAAAGGGATGGTACATGGGATCAGAAAAGACAGTAGAATGAATCAGACATAACTTTCCTATGCTCATATGTGAACACAAGACCAGAGAAACATCACATCATGTAAAACCACAAGAATGGGATCCTAATTAGAACAAGTTATACTCCATGTATGTATATTATGTCAAAATACAATTTAGTGTCATGTATATCTAACAAGAACAAATAAAATTAAAAGAAGTGTGAAAATGCACACAGCACCCCACACTGCAGATGAAGCAGTAATCCTGGGAGTTTACAGAGCCCATAGCTTCCCACAACAATGAATAATTCAAACTAAATTCCATGGTTATATTTTTCGGAGCTATTATACAACTTAGTAGATATTCTCCTCGTATTTTTTCCTTCAGTTAACTTTCATCTAATTACATTAACCTATTTGGTTTCCCACTCTGTCACTCACCAAACTTGGGAAATCAATAGACCACTTTCCTTAAATCAGTTCACTCTGTTAAAAGAAAAGAGGCAAATGGAATGACTTTTGCCCAACAAGAAGTAACCGGTGAGAGAGAATAGGACACAGGGGAACAGGCTTAGCAAAAGCTTCACAGACAGACATTCAGCCAGCCCAAACGAGAATACACAAATGCCAATTTACAGATGTGTAGCAAACTATTAAGCCTGATGAGGACCTGGACTGACATCTCATCACTGGTCATCATTTGCTTAATCCTCTGCTTGATCCTCACGGCTCTCAAAGTCTACAGCCACATTTTGACCCTGGTGAGAGCCACAACTTCTCCCTAGGACCCTCTCCTCAGCCGGCCATCAGCTCCACCCCAGGAGAAGCCTGCCTTTGTTCCTGACCTGATCACCACGGTCTGAGTGATTGTGCATCTGCTGGACTTAAAGCCTAAGACTTGAGACTTTTGAATTTAGCATGCAGAGGGAATTTCTGTCACTAGCCTGTCATGATCAAGTGTGTTTGCAGTGCTTAGAATTAATCTAGAACTGTTTGCTATGAATTGATTATGACTATTGCAGTGCCCAGCATTAAGGATTGTTGTTTTCTTGATTAAGAACCTGTGGAGTGAAACTGTATTGAGTGATTTGAGTAAATAAAGCATTAAAAGGGAAGAAAAGTGTGGACATTCTTTATTTCTACCCCTGGACTGCATTCGTTGCAACTTTGCCCCTCGAGACAGGTGACAACTCTGGACACCGAGTGTGATCCCCAGTGTAGAATTTCTCATAAATCATGCCAAACAGCTCTATGACTTTCAGTGGACAAAAGCAACTACTAAAATCTTTTAACAATTCAGAGAAGTGATCAAATACCTGTTGCGACAGTTTTCATGGAAGAATGAGAAACAACACCATTAGAGTCAGGTTCCTCGCCCAGTGCCTTCTAGGATGAATTGTAAGCTAGACAGTACTGGTGGAAATGAAGAAGAAAATTCTGATTGGAAAGACAGTTGAGACAAGGAATCATTAGAACTTATGCCAGTGCCATTTCAGGTTAATGATCAAAAAGGAGGAGTATTTTTAGATGGGAGATGAAAATATTTCAGACTGATGATAGGAAAGAAATCACAGGAGATGATTCTTTTTTTTTTTTTGAAGCTCCAAAGACAAAGGCAACAACAAAGTACCCAATAAAATAAAGAAGGTACAAAATGTGATGAGATCAAGAACAGACGGGACATGACCAGCCCGGTGTGGAAATAAGAACAGCTCTTTCCTGAAGACAAGAAGGAAATATGAATCCTGATAAAGATGATTTGAAATTAAGGATGGAGGGAAACTGTATAGAAATGAGGTCTTTTATTTTTCCTCCATAGTGATAGGAGCAGAAAAAGAAATATGGTCCTACATGGAGAAGTGAAAGCTGACGGTAGCACTGAGGGAAGGAGACAAAGCAGGCCCGGATGCTGAGTTGCAGCAAGAACAAAAAAGATCATAATCATCGTGTTCAAAACAAATGCCAATTTACAGATGTGTAGCAAAGTGTTAAGTCAGCACACCTGGGTTGCTCAAATCTTCTAGATTTCCAAAAACGCCTTTCTTCAGGGTTGGCCCTGGAAGATGAGCTCTGAGCCTTTGGAATGTTCTGCCTGATAAGAGAGTTTTGAATGCCTGGGGCCATGGGGTGTGCATCACTAGTTTGATCTGAAGGTTTATGCTGACAATGTGATATGTGCCAAATGACTATTTTCATTCCGGAGTGCTAAAGCAGGAGTAGCTAAGGTCCATCCAACAGGTACATGCCTATGTGACCCATTGCGGATAAAATCCCTGTGTACCATGACTCAGATGAGCTTCCCTGTTGGCAAAACTTCTCCTCTGTCATCACACATTGCTGGGAGAATTAAATGAGAGCATACATGTAATTCCACTGGCAGGGGACACCTGGAAGCTCGTGTCTGGTTTCTCCTGGATTTTACATTATGGACCTTTTCTCTTTACTGATCGTGATTTTTATCTTTCTACTGTGATTAACCATAACCATGAGTATAACATATTTTCTGAAAAATCCTTCATGAATTCTGAGTCTGAGAGTAGTCTTAGAGATCCCTGAATCTATAAGCTTACTCATTCTTCAACCCAAAGTCAAAAGTAGTGAGTAGAAGTTGATTTGAAATTGTCTCCAATGGCAGAACAGGAAATGAAAAGAGTGGGGAATACTGGGTTTTGGTGACTATTTCCGTGGTCCAAAGAACTAAAGCCAGCACTCAAGTACTCAACAGATCCAGTGCTCATTGAATGAATAATGTTTGAAAAAGCAATGAAGAATGCAGCATAACTTATCACATTGTAATCATTGGGCTCACTATTAAACAAATCCTTGGCCACAACCTGCCATTATCTCATCAGGAAGAAAAAAGGATGAGGACCAAGAGCTAGCTTCTTGAGAGAGCACTGAACTTCTCCACGTGAAGTATGTAGTATTCTAGCCCCTTAGTTGCCATCAATTAAAGGCTTCTTCTGCAAGCCCAATATTTTTTTCTTTGTGAAGAGAATTTTGGAAAGGAAAACTTTTTCTTAATACTCTTCATTAGTTGTCTTTGGTAATTTAAGTGTATGGACTGTATTTTGTTAAAATTTATTGGAGACATCTAATATGCATATGTTTATGGAGCACCAATAATGTGTTCTTTATTTAATCATCAAATAGTTAAATGCCTGTGTGCCCCCCCAAAATGTACTAGACAACTGAATTAAATTGGTTAGTTTATTTTACTGGACTTTTAATTTTTATTACAATAAAATTATATCAAATAAATTAAAAATATGGAAAATAATTTTTACTCTACATTTGGTGTTCATTAAACCTGACAGGGAATTATAGTCCATGGTATGCCTTCCTAAGACTACACCTCCAGGTGCCCACTGGGAGACATTTTAATGCTCCCAGGCTATTTTTACAAAGAATGGGTAATTGCACTATACCCTGAAAAAAAAAAGAGTAATAATCAGGAGCTGGTCCCTTCAAGAATAAAGGTCTGGGTCACATCAGGAAGCAAGCCTCTTACCAAAGGTGATGGAAATGTGGTAGGTGGGTGGTAAAGAAAGAGTGATGGCCTACAGTCCAAACTTGGGGAGAGGAGTAACTAGCGCTCATCCCACGAGCTCTCCAACCGCCATACTGCAGAAGTCACTACTGCTTGGAGTATAAGCCTCACTGCTCAGAGAGAAGTGGCCTGGAGTACACCCAGTGCTCCCCTAGATCTCCTTGGGTCCGTTTTACTCTGTGCTTTGGCCAGCAGCTAATACTCTTCTGTGAACAATTTTCTTAAGAGTTCCTGGAGCCCATTTGCCTCCAGGCATCCCAGAGACCAGCAAGGCTGAGGAATTCTCAACCCAACGAAGAAAGCCCAGCTCCTTGGCATTCAGTGAGACCCAATCTACATCCTAGCTTTCTCCTATAGAGGCAGAATGAGGAAATTCCCCGCAACTGTCCCACTTCTCTTACAGATTCCTCTTACACTCTCTTGTATGAATACTGACCTAGAAAACCATTTGCCAACAATATTGTCTCTTAGGGAACTCAATCTAAGTCATCCTTCTTAGCTTCACTTTCGGGCACCCTCCATGGACCACTGTATTAGTCTCTGTTTGTCACTATAATAAAATCCTAAGAGGCTACTTGATTAAGAAAAGAGGTGTATTTATTTAGCACACAGTTCTCGAGATTCAAAGGCATGGCACAAGCATAGCTCAATTCTAGTAAGGTCCTTATGGCCGAAGGTGTCACATGGCAAGAAGACATGTTCTAGAAATAGGAAGCTGGAGAGGCTGAGGTCCCACAATCCTTCTGAGGGCAAACCCCCAATGACCTAAGAAACTCCCACTAGGTTCCACCTCCGGTGGTTCAACACTTCCTACTGACATGGAGGACAGGACCGAACTTGCAGTGCATGAGTCTTTCAAACCATATCCACACCATAGAAAGCCCCTTTCCTTATCTATGGTGAGGTAGAGAATTCATAGGCAACTCCTTTAGTGACTCTTAGCAAATCACAGTACTGCTTTCCAGGAGGCAGCCCACAGATCTTCTCTCTTCCATATATATATATATTTTTTACTGAGGAAACATATACATGTATTTGTGTATGTTTCAAGTTGAAAGGGAAAAAAATTGATAAAATGTCTAATTGATCTAGGAAGAAAATATTTTTATTAAGAAGTTAATTTCCTTTTTGGATTTTCTTCTTTCTACTTATTTGACTGCAACCACAGGAACATTTCTTTGATCTCACTCTTTCATTCTCTGAGTGAGCTCATAAAGCCATGATATTATTCCCTCTGTGAGGTTTAGTTTTGGCAGCTCAGTTGGAGGCTGCTCTTGTGTAAAATGTACTTTCCCTCTTGGCTCAAAGATGGGGTGATGGCAGCGTTGTCCTCACATTCTCCCCTACAAGGTGTGTGTCTACCCCAGGACAGTGCTGACAGGTGACCTGTCTGAACTCGTCATGCAGTAAGCTCTGTGCATTCATCTGGCCCAGGCAGGCCAACTGTCACGGCAAGAGGTGAACACAGTCCTTAGAAATCAAGGAAGTTGTGGCTGGTAGATCATGCAAGCCATCCTGGCCCAATCCCTACACTCAAAGGAAAGAAAACTGAGGTTGCTCAAGGTCACGCTCAATTTTGCACCAAGTCTGAGATTAGAATCAGAATGTCCAGATTTTCAGTCTACCCTGCTTCACATAGAACTAAGTTTTATCTCTTTCCATTAAAAATGGGCCCTTCAAGTTTCTACCTGTGAAAATAGTGCTTTTTACCACTCCCTTTATGGGAAAGATGAATGGAGACCTTCCAGGTAACTCGCAAATTTAGCTTTGCATTCAGCAAATATCTAGAGTAGGTGAAGTTAGACATGTCCTTTATTTACCATGTTGATCAGCAAATGACCCAGTAGACAATTCTAAGCAAGGGTATGGAAATTGGAAGGCATTACTACCTGATGTTAGGAATGCAAACTCTTTGCTTCTAAGGCATTAGTTACCTGGCCAACTACACTCTTATGACAGGAATATTATTATTAAATATTTCAGAAAATATTTCAGATTAAATATTTCAGAAAAACAAAGTCATAAATATAGATAACTCAACTGATTTTTATTATTCCAAGTCTTAATTTCCTTAACTTTGAACAGTTACTTTTATTAGTAATAAAAAGTTATGAGTGAGTAATAAAAATAAATTAAAATATTCTTCATCTAAATGAATTGAGTTAAAAGATTTGAATTTCAGCAGAATTTTAATTAAATACAATGCATACATGCTATTGTTTCTATTTTTCTGGAAAATCCTTACTAACACAACACTTACCTAATGTATGCCATGAGCTATTGTAAATTTCACAACAAAGCAATGAGAAATTTAGTTCTCCCCACCTTTCAGAATAGAAAATATAAGCAATGTAAATTTTAATAACTTTAAACCATGATTATATAGTAAAGACTACTCCAGGGCTCAATCCCTGGCCTGTCTGCTATCAAAGTCTGCACTCAATATTCTACTCTCCACCCCTACCAACCCATTGTCTTTCCAGCTTTGCACAGATCTTTCTAGAGTGTCTCTGTCTCCTGCTTTGGTGATACAGTGGGGTTCAGAACCAAAGCTTTCTTTGATGATTTGAGACCATGCTGTGCCTCAGATAGGTATTTCTGAACCTTACTTTTTTCTTGTTACAGGTCTGTGGGTAGAACTGTTTAAGGAGGATCTGTACTGAATACAGGGCATGTTTTTGAATATTGCTTTTTCCCATATTTTAGGCATAAACCATGCATGATCAATCCATGAAAAGCACAGGTAATTTTAGACATCCAGGTCTTATTCTGCTATTGTTCATAGCACTCAGCACCTCCATAGAGCATTAGGCAAGGATCTTCTGGTTCCAATTGGGAACCAGAAGCATTGCAAAGGCATTTCACTGGCATGGGCTAGAGTGCAAGGACAGTTTGCCAGACACAAGACCTCACCGGACTCAATTGTACACAGATACTAATGCTGAGATCCAAACACAATGAAAGCAGAAGAGGGACAGATTGCTTCACTGAGCAGTGATTTCATTCTGAAGAATGCTCTTTGAAGTCAAGTAGATGGATGCCTGCAACTGATGCGGAAAGCAGAGTGCATTTAAGAATGGTGCTCATGTGTCATTCATAAATGCTTTCAACTTGGCTGTTATTCAAGTCAATTGTCTTGAAATGTCTCAAAGGTATTTCTTCTAATTAAGAATACAGACCATGGCAAGTTGTTGGAGTTTTTTGTTTGTTTGTTTGTTTGTTTTTAACTAAACTTGTTCTTTAGTTCTTTAAACATGATAGAATATATCTGGAAGCTTTTTGTTTAATTACAAAAATCACATTTTTCCATCTTCACAGCTGATACAAATGTCCTGTTGTTTAAATATTTTATTATATTAGTACATATGTAAATACATAGTCTGTATAAGTGCATCTGTGTGAGTTAATGTAGGTATTGTGTGTGTTTGTACATGTATCTGTGTACATCAGGTATGAGAAGTGTTCAGGTATGAGAAGTTCTATATGCTGTACAGCTAAGTGCCATAACTAGGATGTATATATTTTGATACCAAAATAAAACAACAATAAAATTGCAGCTGAGTTTCTTAATATGAAAGCTAGGGTTATAAAAAAAATGTGTTTAAGAAAATTGATGTCATCACTACAGGAAAAGAAGAGATCAACTAGGTTTCCTAACATCCAAAACTAGGTGAGGTTCACCTGATACATTTGAACATAGGCCTCTATTCCAGTCTTATACTTACTTCTTTTTTTCTGTCTGCCTTTGCCATTAAGACTATGAACTTCTTGGTTGCATTAAGTTTTGGAAATTGTGAATAAAGCTGCTATTTTAAAGGGATTATAGACTTCAAAGAAGCATAAACACTTTCTTATTTATCACCATGGCTACTGTATATACTGTCTGGCATACAAGAGCTGCTCAATATATAGCTGAATGAGTAATGGATTAAGCTATTACTGAATACAAGTCCATGAAATACTGAAGTTAGAACTGAAATTAGAGTCATGAAAAGAAAGGAAGAGATACTGCTAACATCTAAAATTAGATTGGCATGATTTCATATGGAAGATGCAAGGGAGAGGGAAGACTGATAACAAAAATATTGATACCGTATATTGTATTAGATTGTTTAACAAACAAAAATTATGAGAAAATTTGCTCCACGTTTCCAATTCCATATAGAATAAAAAATGTGTTGATACCATTGATAGAATCCAAGAACTGAGCTGTAGCACCAGTCAGTTGAAGTCAGGTTACATTTTAAAAGAAGGGAAAATATCATAAATGTTCTAGTATTAGGTTGAACACATGGACCATGAGTGTTAGAGTAGGAAATAACTGCATTAGTCAATTTGTACCCAAATAAACTAAAATTGTCTACTAGCTTCAAGTCTTGTACTTTTTTTTAATAGGAAAGAAATAAGGAGTTAGCAATATAGGTAATATCCTCAAGCCCAAGGTGCAGTACTCATATGCCAATGAAGTTTGCTGACTACTATCTACATTTTTTATTGTAAAGCATTATTGCAAAAGTGCACTTTCCTTGGAGAGAAAGATACTCTTGGTTTTCCTCCAGGAGTCAAGAGCATGGCAGTGTTTTCTTCATGGTGAATACATTTTCAAGAAGAAACAATAAACTAATATCTCTCTGGCACACACACCATGAGGCCCTATTAAGATAAGTGCTTGATGATACAAATAAAATTTATAATAAATAAAAGTTGTAATATCTCTCCCTCTCTCCTCCTCCCATCCAGAATTGAATTCACAGCATCATGGTGCCAAGTATACAATTTTCTAACCAATTAATAACTTCAAAACAAATGAATCATGTATAGTTTACAAGCCTGAAACTACCTGTCTGTTCTTACCTATGAACATATATATCTTTATATCCACTAAATTCACATTCTTATAACCTGATATTTTAAATTTTCTTCTATAGTAATTTTCTTTTCTTTCTTTCTTTCTTTTTTTTTCAACTTTTGACTAGGAAGCATATTTTGGTTAGGATTGTTGCTTACAATTCACTTTACTGGTTTGCACATACAGGAAAAAAAATTGAAACATGTCCATCAAACATTTTGCAATTTAACAGAATCTTAAAAAGTTTTCCAGACGTTTTCAGAGGGCAAAATATAATCCAATAGCTTAAGCCAAAGCCAAGATTTCAATTTGAATCTTCACCATTTTCTTGGGCTCTAAGGCGCATTCGGAAAAACATGATAGGCAATTTGTAAAACTGAACGACATGTTTTTTGGAAGAAGTTCTTATAAATTAGATTAAAGTGGCATTTTGCTGACATAGGATCCCCTAGAATATGGAATTTAATAGATGTCATCTGACTTAAACCCCATCCAAGATGTTTGTTATCGGAAATAACACAAATGACTCCACAGAGCATGTGGCACAGACTCACCTAGAGAAGGAGCTGATACATCAGCCTCTGAGCACAGAAGGAAAACAGAAGTCCAAGTAGTCACTCTTGGACTATGAATGATATTTTTCCATCTCGTAAACATTGCTTTCCCAATGAGGTCTTTTCCCACTCTACTAAGCACTCCATGTTTCTTTCCCATCCTTTGAGAGTGTCTCAGAATACATGGCTCAGAATGCCTCTTCTTGCTGGGCCCCATGGTACACACCTGTAATCCCAGTATCTTAGGAGACTGAAGCAGGATAATTGCAAGTTCAAAGCCAGCCTCGGCAACTTAGCAAGGCTCTGAGCAACTTAGCAAAACACGTCTCAAATAAAAAATAAAATAAAAAGGGCTGGGGATATGACTGAGTGATTAAGAGCCCCTGGGTTCAATCCCAACTGCAAAAAAAAAAAGAATGTCTCTTCTTGTCTACTTGGACAGAAATCCACAGTGCCCCAGCACAGTGAGATGCACAGGAAATAAGGACCCTCTCTCCTTCCTCTCTAAAAATGGACTCTTTGCCCACTAAAGTTCCCACCAAAGTGATAGGTTTTTAGAAAGATCTGTAGTTCACAACCCAGAACTGAGGACAAAGATGCTGAGAGGAAAGAAGGAATGGAAAATACCTCTTCAGGATTCTCCAGAGTCATCTCTCTTCCCCTTCCTCCCTCCCTTCTTCTTTCTCTCTCCTCCTTCTTCTATCATTTCTTCCCTTCTTCCCCTCCTCCTCCTCCTCCTTCTCCTTTTTCTTCTTCTTCTTTTTCTCTCTCTCCCCCTCCCTCCCTCTCTCCCCCTCCCCCCTCTCCCCTTCTCCCTCACCCTCTTCCCCCTGATTCACCTATTTGTAGCCATAAAGTTAGAAGAGTCAGGACAGCAACCGGGCATGTTGAGTCCTAGAACTGTGAACCTTGAGCAGCCAGCACTAGCATCGGCACCAAAACTCAGCCAGAGAACGGGAGTAGACTGAGTTTGAAGATGCTGCCATTACAATAAATGCTTGCCAAAAAAAAAAATGGTACAGGGATTGTATTTTCCCTTGTGGTTATTCCAAAACTGGGAGCAAGGGCATTGTTATTTGGTCCCTTGTTTGAATTTTGTACTAGAAGACCCTGAAACACTAGATGCATAACTCACTTGGTGTGGAATGCCATATTTGTCTGCCTTCTGCAAGGCTGGAATTATACTTACTAGGGCTTTACAATTAGGTTCAGAGTGACAAGGTTTCACAATTGCTCCTGTATTTTTAATACTGAATAGTGTTATCTAGGACCTTGATCAGTGATCTCCAAAACAGGGCACATAAATCATAAGAGGTATAAGATAATATATTGGAGTATGAGACCAAGTTTTAAGAAGTTACATTGATTTTTATATCAAAATGAAAAGAAATTAATCATATCTGATTATCAAAAAATTCTTTTTAACAAGTTGGATACTGTTTTTTTAGCTTCTCTCTTCTATTTCCCAATTATTCAAGTATTTTCCAGATTGGTACAATTTTATGTGCATTATGATTCTGGTTTCTTGTCTCTGAGTGGTTCCCAGTTCGCCCTCTTCAGTTCCATAAACTCAAGCATCACCTGTGATAGGATATAACCAGTGTGGCAGGCAGAAAAATAATGGTGTTTCTTGCTCATTTATTCCATAGATATTAAATGACAAGTGACTATGTGCCACATACCTTTCAAGGCACTGAAGTTACACAGATAACAAGATAAATAAGATCTTGCTCTCATAGATCTTAGACTACAGTGAGGTGGCCACAGACAATTAGCAAGTAATAAACAGGTTAGGTATGACATAGACATAGAATCAGGCATAGAAGTACAAGGCCACAGAACAGAGGGACCTCCTGGCTAACTTGGATTAGGTGGTCCAGAATAGCCTCACAGAAGAAGGTTGCATTTATATCAAGATTCAGAAGAACCATCCAGGCAGTGGTACAGCTAATGCAAAGACCCTCCCCACAGTGGGAAGGAGTTGAACACTGAGAAATGGAAGTAGGTCTAGCAGAGAAGGAGTAGGGGGAGGAAGGTTGAACAGTACAATTGAGGCTAAAGCAATTATCAGGGATGAAATAATAAAGGACCTTTATGACATGTTAAGAATATTATTTTAAACTGGTTTTCTATCGAAGGGCCTTAACAGTGGCAAATAATGTGAAATCTTTCACTACTTCTCTTTCATAGGCCATAAACTGCTTTCTGCTGGGCTCCCAATCAGCCAACCATATGTAGGAGATCTAGGATATATTGCCTCTAGTCCCACAACTTCCTCTTCTCACCCACTCTCCCTCTCTCCCTCCCTCCCACCTTCTCCCTGTCTTTTACAAAGTATGCAACCCTTGCCATATGATGGTATGCAAAAGTCTTCACAACCTAGAGTCTATTGATTCTTGTCTTGATTCTTGTCATCTTATCAGCCCATGATGTTGCACTTCTATTTTTTAATAATGGGACAAAATAATATTTCTAAAGTCTTAAATTTAAAATGTAGCTTCCCTTCTCCACCTCTACACTTTTAAGTTAAGACTTTAGAAATATTATGGGAAGGACGATAGAATGAGACAGATATTATTACTATATATGTATAATTATGCTACTGGTATGACTGTGCACCATAGACAGCCAGAGGAATGAGAATTTGTGCTCCATTTGTGTACTATGTGTCAAAATGCAGTCTACTATCATGTGTAACTAAGTAGAACAAATTTAAAAAAAAAAATAGAAAAGAGACCAGAGTAGAATACAAGAAGGGGGTCGGGGGAGAGAGGGGAGAGAAAGGGGAGGTACTGAGGAATGAAATTGTCAAGTTATACTGTTTTACTGTGTGCATGTATGACTATATTATAACAAATCCCACTGTTGTGTATGATTATAATGCACCAATAAAAATGGGAGGAAAAAGTGTAGGCTATTTCAGGAAACGGCAAAACTAGAATGCCTAAAGTCCAGTGGATTGAACCGTTGAATATCATAAGACGAAAGAAAAAACAAGAAGAGTAAAATCATCAAGTATCAAAAGTAGGAATTTTAATTTTATAGTATCTGTGGTAAGAAGAATATTAAATTTAATAAGAATATTAAAATAAGTTTTGCTTGAACTGCCACTCAAGAATTCAAATCCCTCATGGTCTCCCCCTCTGCCACCTCACTTTTCAAAATAAAATGTTCAGATTTTCATGACTTGCAACCCTATATCCACAAAAACAGAAATGTTTTCTGCATGAACTTCTTACAAAAGGAAATCACTGGCCTATTTTCTCGAAATTACTATGAACTTATTCTTTGATTAATAGCTTATACGTGGACACAGAGCTCACAGTTTATTTTATACTTCTAAATCATTCTCAACCATAAATAAAAGATCTGTGTCAAAACTGAATTTGCAGTCTTGTTTTGAATTAATTATTGAAGCCAACCTAGGTCCACCAGTTAAATACTGCTGAGTTACAGGTGAAACTCATTTAATTGTATATTTTGAATTGATCTCCCTTTTCCCAAAACAACTATGTAAATAGATATTATTGGGACAACCAGGTTTTGTTATGTCAGTGGTCCTGTAAAACATCATTGCATAACCTTTCAATGCATCAAAACACGTATCCTCAGGGGTTTTTACTCCTTGACAGCACATTGGCACATGTCTCACTCAAGGCTAAAGATCATTTCTAGCGCTTATTAATGTTAATTGTGAAAATTAGGCTTCAGTCAGTTCTTACATTTTCTGAGCTTAAGTTTATTTGTAGTAATAAACTAACTTCTTGGTGGAGCAGGTAATTACCAATGGTTGTTATGGGATGGGTCATCCTAAAAAATTGATGTGAGGTTCAATCCCAGTACCATAGACGGTAAACTTATGAAGAGGTAAGGTATCTTGAGTCTTAACAGAGTGATTAAGTTAAAATGGGGTCCTTAAGGTGGGCCCTAATCCAATATAACTGATGGACTTACAGGAAGAGGAAATTTGGACAGGAACATACAAAGAGATGATGTGAAGATACATCATCTACAAACTCCAATCTACAAAACAGAATCGATCCTAGTGTTGGAGGAACCAACCCTGTTGACACCTTGATCTCAGATTTTTTTTCTTTCTGAACAGTGAGAAAATATGCTTCTGTTGTTTAAGCCACCCAGACTGTGGCATCTTGTTATGGCTGCCTTAACAAACTAACACACTGATTTCTAATAGAGAGTTCATCAAGCTTAGGCAGCCCATATAATTTTATGTCTTAAGTCCCCTTCTGGTTACTTTAAGAGCAAATAAAGTACATACCATAAGGCAGCATAAGGGCATTGGAAATAACAGATTGATGCCAAAGCAAACTTACTGTTATTTTGTAAACTGATTCCCTTTTGCCAAATCACATGGTCCTATAATTAATGGCACTTGTGAAGCATTCATTTTACCACCCATTGGTACTTTTCCCAAAGATACTGAAGTGAACTAGTTAAAAGCTCTTGACTTCCTCACCATGTCCAGGCTCCTTAATAATCCTTAATACACCTTCTTTTAAAGCCCTTTATGTCATTGTATACACAGACTGTATCCTCATCACAAAAGGGCTCAATAGAACTATTGACTCAGTGATTTCCTTTCATCTCCATTATAAACAATAGCTAATGTTCCTATTAAAGTAATATGGCTTTAATTTGACTTTGGGTTGCTAAGGACTAAGGATAACATGCAAATCAATAGAACACTAAGGAACTACCATCCCACAAACCACAATCTGAGATAAACACCATATGACTCAGTAAATCTACGGAAATGTCTCTTAAAATTCTGATGCCAATTTGCTGTGCCTAGCAGATGCCAACAGTTTCAGACTCATGAACAAGCAAAAACTAGAAGTCTATGAAAGTCAGAAAAAGTTACTGTCTTATCAGAAAAACTATTTTAATTTGTGTTTCATTAGTTACATTAACTGAAATGCATGCGCCTTCTTTGACAATAGCCAAAAATGTTCATTTCTAGTCTTTGGAAAAACAGAAATATAAGAAAGAATTGCATTAAGATTTTACTCAAAATTTTAGAGAAAATTTATGCTAAAGGTTCAGGAATTTTGAGTGCTAGATCAAATAACCCCTTCCATCCATTGCAATATCCCATCACTGTATCCCAAAACTTCACTATTTGATACTCTTTGAAACCATTCATCTCTTATTTTACTTTTTAAAATTTTAATCAGAACACTATAATTTTACATCATCATGTGATTCATTCTGCCATATTCATACTTGCACATAATGTAATTTGATTAATCTTATTCTCTAGTACCTTCCCTTTCCCTCCTTTCCTCCCTCTCCAGATCCACTTGCTCTACTTTCTTGATCTCCATTCTCTTATTATTATTGTTATTATTATTGATTATTATTTTAATTAGTGCATTATAATCATCTGTATAAGTGATCTAAGTGGGATTCATTTTGTAGGAGTACATATGGACACAGCATAATGAGGGAGATTTCATTCCTCAGTACTTCCTCATGCCCTCCCCTCCTCCCCACTTCTCAACCCCCTTCCTCTATTCTATTGGTCTCCATTCCATTTTTTCACTTCTTTTTTAAGACATAAGAAGGCACATTCCTCCATTGCTGTCTAAAACAAAAGGCAATGGAGCAAAGATAAAAGCAGAGGAGTGGTCTCTGTTGCTGACATCCAAGTGAAATACTAATCCAGTAGGAACAGGGCACAGCCCAGGTGTCCCAGTTGTGACAATGCTCAGTTATGTGTCTGGCACCTTTCTTGTTCCAAGTCAATAGTCTGTTTTTTCTCAGATTCCTAAAAAATGACTCTGATTATCTGGAACCCCCTAAAGACTTTAGAAAAGGACTCAGGAATGAGCTGAGAAGACTATCAAATTTCTGGCTCCAGGGGCTGGGAAATGGAACAGGATTCAGTGAGGACTATGACCCTCCAGCCAGGAATCCAAGGCAGAAACCTGAACTACCAACTGAACAAACATGGTGTTTTTATGGGTTTTCTGCAACAGGAGCACTCACACTGACCCACGACTCTGCATGAGTACACCAAGGATCAAAGAGCCACCTATAGACCTCACACTGTGGTGGGCCTGGGTTTATTCTGTGTTAAGCAGAATAAGTCCCTAGGTGCTAAGACTCAGCTGAACTAGGGAGAAAAGACAAGGTCTAACATGGGAACCTGGTAGGTGACACAGAGACAGTTAACTCTTTGTATCCATGGATTATGCAACCCCATGGTTGAAAACTTTGGGGGGAAAATTGTATCGATACTTAATATATACAGACTTTTTTTTCCTTGTCATTGTTCCTTTTTACTTTTCATTATTATTCTTACTGCTGTAACAATATATGATAACAACTAATGGCATGAAAATTACATTGCACTTGGTATTATAAGTCATCTAGAGATGACTTAAATTATACAGGAGAATGTGTATGACTTATATGGAAATACTGCCTCATTGTACATAAGAGACTTGAGAACAGGTGGGGATAGCCTGTCCTGGAATTATCCCCTGTGGATACCAAGTACCTTTTTTTGGTTCTGTGTTGAAACGAGCCTCTACCTTTTCCAAATCCATTTGTTAAGCCATTTGCCCAACTTACTAAAATCAAGTGAGGATGAATGACATCACTACTGAGCTCTGGTCATGCTTCAGCAGGAAATTATAAAAGGAAAGATAATATTATAAACCAAACAGGTATGTTTTTACAGAGCTGTTTCCAGAATACAGTTTTATCTTAGAGGAAGAATTATCCAAGAACAATCCACAAAGACAAAAGTTGTTTATTCCAAAAGAGAGACGATCTTTATGGACTCTTATAGATCTTATATTAAAAGAACCTAGCAATTAAAATATAATTTGAAAGATTCTGAAAAATACTACAACATGTAGGAACTTAACACATTTCAGTATAATCCTTGCATGTTTCTTAGGGGAGAGCAGAAGTTCAAAGAGATATTTCTATTACCTTGTTTGGTAAGAAAATCAGTTAAGGTAGATAGGGAATGATGTCACGTGGAAATATGGATTTACCCAGACTAATGAGGATTATCAGAAATGTAACCACAGTCACATAATTTTCTATTGAAAATATCCCTTAAAAGCAAGGATTAAAAGTCATTTTAAGATAAATGAAAACTAAAAGAATTTGTGAGTATCAAATATGCAGTAAAAGAAATGCTGAAGGATATTTTACACATTTCAGAAAAATAAATGCTGCCAACAGAACTCAAATCTGCAGAAACTGAAGGGCACTAGAAACAGTAAATAACTTTTACAGTTACCTGAAAAGACAACTGGATATTTAAAGCAAAAGTAAAAGCATTCAAAGGTGAATTTTTAACTTTGGATATAAAAGATACCTCAAAAATGACCCAAAGAATGGATTGCAAGGGAATCAAAATTCTTCAGTGGTAAGATTATTGCAGTAAGAAGTGGTAAGTAATAACTAGGAACTGGGAATTGTGGAGTAGTATAGCATTAATTCTAAATAGATTTTGATAATATTTAGCCCTAGAGCAACTACTAAATATTATTAAATATAAGTATAGCTAATGAGTCAATAGAATACATAAAATGAATACTAAAAACAGTGTTCAATTCATTATTTTCTTAAAGCAATGTAAGGCAGACACTGGAAGCAAATATTCTTAATACATGTACTTTTTAAAAGGGCTTATAAATAAAAATAATAATGATGATGATAGAAGGAACCTACTTAAACATTGTAAAGACTATGTATGAAAAACCCAGGAGATTTCAAGATGGTGGAATAGAGGAGGTCACTTTCCTGGCTGCCCCATGGCATGAAATCAAAAAAGAAGACCAGCAGCTTCTCAGAAAGTGAGATACTGGAAACCTTCAGGGACTCAATAAGTCCACAGGGTAGAAACTCTACTGCATCAGATCCATATTGTTAGATACATAAACAACATGAAAAAGCAAGGTAACAAATCACCTCAAACAAACCAGGATACTCCAAAACAGAATCCATCAACACCACAATGAAAGAAATGTCAGGGTAGGAGTTTAGAAGGTATGTAGTTAAACTGATCCATGAAGTAAAGGATGATATAAATAGTGAAATCAAGGAGGAAACATAGGAATTAAAGAGCACTTCAATAAAGAGCAATTTGGGGGGAAAAATCAGAAATCCTCAAATTGAAGGAATCAATAAAACAAATTAAAAATTCAATTGAAAGCATCACCAACATACTAGATCACTTGGAAGACAGTCTCATGAAGACACAATATATAATCTTGAAAACAAAATTGACCATGGAGAGATGTTAAGAGACCAAAAACAGAACTTGCAAGAAATATGAAATAACCTGACCAAATTTAAGATTCATCAGGATAGAGGAATATAAACCAGAGTAATACACAATCTTTTCAATGAAATAATATCAGAAAAATTCCCCAACCTAAAGAATGAAATAGAAAATCAGATATAAGACACCTACAGGACCTTAAATATGCAAAATTACAACAAACCCACACCAAGGCACATTATTATGAAAATGCCTAACATACAGAATAAGGATAGAATTTTAAAGGCTGCTAGAGAAAACTGACAGGTAATATTTAGAGGGAAACCAATCCAGATCTCAGCTGATCTCTCAATCCAGACCCTCAAAGCTAAGAGGTCTTGGAATAAATAATATAAATCAAGCTCTGAAATAAAATGGATGTCATCCAAGAATACTATACCCAGCAAAATTAAGCTTCAGAATTGATAGTGGAATAAAAACCTTCAATGATGAACAAGTTAAAAGAATTCACAACTAGAAAGCCTGAACTACAAAACATATTCAATAAGATTTTTTATGAAGAATAAGTGAAAATAAATTTGAAAACCAGAAAATGGAGGTACTACACTAAAAGAACAGTAGATCAATGCAGAAACTAATGCAAAGTAAAAACAAGAAATAAATCAAAATGACATGGAATAAAAATCATATCTCAATAATAGCATGGAGTATAAAATATCCTAAACTCATCAGTCAAAAGACATAGAATGTTCAATTCAATTAAAAAACAAGACCCAACAATTTGCTGTCTCTAGGAGACTCACCTCATAGGCAAAGACATCCACAGACTTAAGGTAAAAGGATGGAAGAAAACATATCATTCACAAAGATCTCATAAGCAAGCATGGATTTCTATTCTTACATCAGAGAAAGTGGACCTCAAGCCAAAGATAAGCAGAAGGGACCAAGAAGAACACTTCATACTCCTTAAGAAAATTATACATCAACAAGACATAACAATCATAAATATTTATGCCTCAAACAATGGATCATCTACATACATCAAATAAACTCTACTCAATTGCAAGTATATAGGCCACAACACAATAATACTGGGTGACTTTAACACACCTTTCTCACCACTGTATAGATTCTCCAAACAAAAACTAAATAAACTATAGAACTAAAAAATACAATTTATAACTTAGATTTAACAGATATATACAGAATATTTCATCCATCAATGACTGAATAAACTTTCTTCTCACAGTACATGGATCCTTCTCTAAAACAGACCATATCTCATGCCACAAAGCAAATCTTAGCAAATACAAAAAAAAAATAGAGATAATATCTTGCATTCTATTATGTCATAATGGAATGAAATTATCAATCAATGATAAAATTTTAAAAAAGAGAAGCTACTCTAACACCTGGAGGTTAAATAATATGCTATTGAATGTAGAATGGATAAAAGAAGAAATCAAAGATAGAATAAAAAATACTTAGAGGTAAATGAGAACACTGATACAACATATCAAAATCTCTGGAACACTATGAAGGCAGTGTTAAGAGGAAAATTCATTGCATTGAGCTCATTCATTAAAAGAAAACAAATAAATAACCTAATATTTTATCTCAAAGATCTAGAAAAAGAGGAACCAATCAATATCAAAATCAGAAGACAGGAAATAATAAAAATCAGAGCTGAAATTAATGAAATTGACACAAAAGAAAAAAAACAAAAAATCAACAAAATGAAAAGTTGCTTCTTTGAAAAAATAAATAAAGTTGATAAACCCTTAGTGAGGCTAACAAAAAGAAAGAGAGAAAAAAACAGAAATTATTATGAAAAAAGAAATATCACAACAGACACTACTGAAACACGGATGTTAATTAGAAATTATTTTGAAAATTTATACTCTTAATAAAGTAGAAAATCTGTCTTCAAGATTAACAAATTTCTGAAAACATATGAACTACCCAAATTTAGTCAAAAGGACATAGAAAACTTTAACAGATTAATTTCAAATTGAACATTAAACAGGGACGAGAGGTGGGAGGGGAAAGGGAGAGAGAAGGGAAATTGCATGGAAATGGAAGGAGACCCTCATTGTTATACAAAATTACATATAAGAGGATGTGAGGGGAAAGGGAAAAAAACAAGGGAGAGAAATGAATTATAGTAGATGGGGTAGAGAGAGAAGATGGGAGGGGAGGGGAGGGGGATAGTAGAGGATAGGAAAGGAAGTAGAATACAACAATCACTAGAATGGCAATATGTAAAAACGTGGATGTGTAACCAATGTGATTCTGCCATCTGTATACAGGGTAAAAATGGGAGTTCATAACCCACTTGAATCAAATGTATGAAATATGATATGTCAAGAGCTTTGTAATGTTTTGAACAACCAATAATAAAAAAAAGCCTACTAAGAAAGAAAAGCCCAGGACCAGAAGGACTTTCAGCTAAGTTCTACCAGACCTTCAAAGAACTAACACCAATTTTATATATATATAAATTTTTTCTTTGGTGTCAATTTCATTAATTTCAGCTCTGATTTTTTATTATTTCCTGTCTTCTGGTTTTGATGTTGATTGGTTCCTCTTTTCCTAGATCTCTGAGATATAATATTAGGTTATTTATTTGTTGATTTTATATATAGATAGATAGATAGATAGATAGATAGATATAGATATATCCCATTAAATAGAAAGGAGGGAACCCTTCTAAACTCATTCTATGAAGCTAGTATCACCCTGATACCAAAACCAAAGACACAACAAGTTAAAAAATAATCAGACTAATATCCCTGATAAGCATAGATGCAAAAATTCTTAATAAAAATTTGGTAAATTGCATACAAAAACATATTTAAAAGATAGTGCACCCATGATCAAGTAACATTCATCCCAGGGATTCAAGGTGGTTCCCAACATATGGGAAGTCAATATATGTAATTCATCACATCAAAAGACTTAAAGACAAGAATCACATGATTATGTCAATAGATGCAGAAAAAGCATTTGATAAAATATAGCATCCATTCATGCCCAAAACACTAGAAGAACTAGGGTTAATAGGAACATATCTGAAATTTATAAAAGCTACATCTGCTAACCCCAAGACCAACATAATTCTAGGTGGAGAAAAAATTAAAAGCATTCCCTCCAAAAAACAGAACAAGACAGGGATACCTTCTTTTGCCACTTCTATTCAACATAGTTCTTGAAACTCTATCCAGAGAAATTAGACAAAAGCAAGAAATTAAAGGGATGTAAATAGGAAAAAAAGAACTAAAACTATCTCTATTTGCGGACAACATGATTCTATATTTAGAAGAGCCCCCCAAAACAAACTCTACCAGAAAATTTCTCAAACTCACAAGTCGATTAAGCAAAGTAGCAGGGTATAAAATTAACACCCATAAATCAATTGCATTCCTATATATCATTGATGAATCAACTGAAAGAATAATTAAGAAAACAATCCCTTTCACAATAGCGTCAAAAAGATACTTAAGAAAGAATCTAACAAAAGAGGTGAAGAATCTAACAAAAGAGGTGAAAGACCTCTACAATGAAAACAAAACACTAATGAAAGAAATTGAAGACCTTAGAAGATGGAAAGATCTCCCTTGTTCTTAGATAGGCAGAATTAATGTTGTCAAAATGACCATACTACCAAAAGCACTAAATAGATTTAATGCAATTCCTATTAAGGTTCTGATGATGTTCTTTATAGAAATAGAAAAGACAGTCAAGAAATTCATTTGGAAAAATAAGAGGTCCAGAACAGCCAAAGAAATCCTCAGCAAGGAAAGTAAAGCAGGAGGCATCACTATACCAGATTTTAAATTATACTACAGAGAAATAGAAACAAAAATGTCATGGTATTGACAACAAAACAAACATGAAGACCAATGGTACAGGATAGAAGAGACAGAGACAAACCAACATAAATGCAGTTAGCTAATACTAGACAAAGGTGCCATAAACATACATTGGAGACAAGACAGCCTCTTCAACGTACAAAAATCAATAGCCTTTCTATATAACCAACAATGAATCTTCTGAGAAAGAAATAAGAAAAACAATTTCATTCATGATAGCCTCAAAAAAGGAAGAAAAAACTAGATGTTAAATCTAACCAAGGAAGTGAAAGACCTCTACAGTGAAAACCATAGAACATTGAAGAAAGAAATTAAAGATAACATCAGAAGTTGTAAAGACTTCCCATGTTCATGAACAGGCAGAATTAATATTGTTAAATTGGTCATACTACATACTACATACATATTTATTGCAATCCTCATTAAAATATCAGTGACACACTTCCCAGAACTACAAAAATTAGTCCTAGAACTCATTGGAAGAATAAAAGACCCACAAGAGCCAAAGAATTCTAAGCCAAAAAGCAATGGTGGAGGCATCACAATGTGTGACTTCAAATTATAGTTCAGAGCTTTGGTAACAAAAACTACATGGTACTGGCATAAAAACAGACTCATAGACCTATGGTACAGAATAGAAGACACAGAGAAAAACCTGCATTTCTACAGTCATCAATCCTGGACAAAAGTGCCAAAAATACACATTGGAGAAAAGACAGACCTTCTAACAATGGGTTCTGGAAAAATTGGTTATCCATATGCAGAGGAATGAAACTAGCCCCTCATCTCTCACCCTGCACAAAAATCAACTCAAAATGGATCAAAGGCTTAGGAATTAGACCAGAAACTATGCAACACTCCGGCATATAGGCACAGACAATGACTTTCTCAATCAGACTCCTAAAGCTAAGGAAACAATGACAAGAGTTAACAAATGGAATGGCATCAAATTAAAAAGCACAGCAAAGGAAACAATTAGAAATGTGAAGAGAGATCTCACAGAATGAGAGACAATCTTTGCTAGGTACTCGTCTGACAGAGAATGATTATCTAGAACACATAAAGAACTCAAAAAACTTTTCACCAAAAAATCAAGTAACCCAATTAATAAAAATACAAATTAATTAAGTGGACATATCTCCAAAAAAGAATACAAATGGCCAACAAATATATGAAAAAAAATGTTAAGCATCATTAGCCATTAGGGAACTACAAATCAAAACTACACTGAGATTTCATCTCACACCAGTCAGAATGCTGTCATCAAGAATACAAATAATAATAAATGCTGGAGAGGATGTAGAGGAAAAGGAACACTTTTGCACTGTTGGTAGCATTGTAAATTAGTACACCAACTATGGAAATCAGTATGGAGATTTCACAAAAAAAATAGGTACAGAACTATCATATGAGGGGCTGAGGATATAGCTCACTTGGTAGAGTGACTTCCTCGCAAGCCCAAGGCCCTGGGTTCAATCCCTATCACCACAATAAAAAAAAAGAGAGAAAACAAAAGTCAGAGAATGATCTTATGACTCACCTATATAACTCCTTGGTATTCAACCTGAAAAGTTAAAGTCATCTTACTACGGTGATATATGCATATCTGTGTTTATAGCAGCATAATTCACAAAAGCCAAATTATGGAGCCAACATAGGTATCTATCAATTGGTGAATGAATAAATAAAATGTGGTGTATATAAACACAATGGAGTTTCATTCAGCTACAAAGAAAAATGAAATTATGTCATTTACAGGAAAATGGATGGGACTAGAGATCATCATGTTAAGTTAAATAAGTCAAACTCAGAAGGTAAAGGGTCGTATTTTTTTTTTCTCACATGTGGAAGCTAGAGAGGAAAAAGGAAAAGAAAGTTAGAGGAGGATCTCATAAAAATCAAAAGGAGATCAGTAGAGGAAAGGCAAGGAGGAGAGAGAAGTAGGAAAGTAGGGGCAAAGTACTAAGGAATGATATTGGCCAAATTATATTGTTATATTCTATGCACATATGAACACAAAACAAGTATCATCATTATATACAACTATATTAATTCACGAAAAAAAATGTAGAAGGGCTTATATCCTAATAAGTAAAGAAGTCATATAACTGAACAATAATAAGATAAACAATTTATTGAAGAAATGGCAAAAGATTTAAGAAATCAAAAGAGACATAGAAATGTCCAACAAGCACATGAGATGTTCAACACCACTCATTATCAGAGAAAGGCAAATTGAAACCCACAGTAAGATACTATTTCATACCCACTCATATAATTATCACATGAAGCCACAATTCTGCTCCTGGGTATTTAATCAAGAAAGATGACAATATATACCCACAGAAACATGACACTAATGTTAATAGCAGCTTTACTCATATGAGCCCAAAACAACAAAACCAAATGTACATGAAGAGGTGAATGGACAAGCCAATTGTGGTATACTTGCTCAATAAAATGCTAGTCGGCAATAAAAAGGACAAACTACTGGAATGTACAACAGCATGAATTAATCCCCATAATATGCTGAGCAAAAGAGTACATAATTGTATGATTTCATTTGGATGAGATTCTAGAATAGGCAAAATGAACTTAGAATGACAGAAATCATAACAGCAACTGGCTGAAACTTATGGTGCAGGTGATTGACTGTAAAGGACAAGGAAAATTTGGAGCATGATGGAAACATTACATGTTTCAATTAAGGTGGTGTTTACACAAATGTATACATTTGTCAGAACTCATTGAACTGTGCACTTAAACTAGGTGAGTCTCTCAAATATAAATAAAACTTTGAGGAAGTTGATCTTAGAGAACATAAAAAAGTGTGCTCTCAAAAAAGCAATTACTTTGGCAGTCTTTATCTATGCTCTAAAAAAAAAAAAAAAACCTCTGTATCATGTTGGCCTCCTCACATTTCAGTGTCTCTATGGTAAGATGAAGCAGTTAAAATCAATTACATGTAAGCTTACTTCCATCTGAACAGTTTCTAAAATTAACAAGTGTCAAATACAGACCATAAACTGTGATAGCTTATTTTATCTGTATAACTATACATATAAGAGCTGTTTACCACTTGTAAATATACATATATACACAGTACATATATGCACACATACATACATACAGCTTATTTTATATATATATATATATATATATATATATATATATATATATATATACAGAGTTTAAGAAGCTTGCTTCCTTTTTATTTGGCATATAATTTAATGGCATTTATACTTTATAGTGCCCCAAATTTGGTGGGTAGTTTTTCAAAAGGGCTAGATATGTTGTTAGTTCATCTACTCAAATACTGTGGGTTAAGGGGCTGGGGATGTGGCTCAAGTGGTAACACGCTCGCCTGGCATGTGCAGGGCGCAGGGTTCGATTCTCAGCACCACATAAAAATAAAATAAATAAAGCACCACTGAAAAATAAATATTTAAAAAATTCTCTCTCTCTCTCTCTCTCTCTCTCTCTCTCTCTCTCTCTCTCTCTCTCTCTCTCTCTCTCAAAAAAAAAAAATACTGTGGGTTAAGAATTGCTTATTGTGGGCCAGATGCAGTGGCACAGGCTTATTAATCCAGCAGCTCAGGAGGCTGACGCACGAGGACTGCAAGTTTTTTTTTTTGTTTTTTTTTTGTTTTTTTTGTAGGTTCAATGTCTTTATTTTTTTTTATTGATTGTTCAAAACATTACAGAGCTCATGATATATCATCTTTCATACATTTCACTCAATTGGGTTTTGAACTCCCTTTTTTACCCCAAATACAGATTGCAGAATCACATCTGTTACATACTCACATTTTTACATGATGGCATATTAGTGACTGTTGTATTCTGCTACCTTTCCTATCCCCTACTATCCCCACTCCCCTCCCCTCCCCTCCCATCTTAAAGCCAGCCTCAGCAAAAGTGAGGCACTAAGCAACTCAGGGAGACCCTGCCTCTAAATAAAATACAAAATAGGGCTGGGGATGTGGTTCAGTAGTCACCTCTAAGTTCATCCCAGTACCCCCTCCCCAAAAAAGAATTGCTTATTGTTACTTTGTTATTATAAATGAGACCAATTTTGGTTCCTAAATTACTCTTGTGGGTTAGACTCCATCATGGATCCTGCAAACCGTTATTAAACGGTCTTGCTGCTTACAACAAGAGAGCCTCACATGCTGGGATTGGCTTTTCAGAATTACAAGTAACATTTATCATACCCCACCCTTGTATTCTGGCAATAAGTCACTAGTCTTCATTTATTGAGCATGCGGTATCTATAAGGCATCAGAAGGGAAAAAATGCTAACACAGTACTTAAAGTAGGGATTCTTGAACATGCTATTCAAAAAATTTACTTGCCTGTTCATAAAATTTACTTTAAGAGACCTGGTGAGTAGAAATCCTTGCCAAGGCTTGGGATTTACATTTTTAAATTAGTGTCCCCAGTGCACCCCATTCACAATGATTTTCAAAGTCAGGCAAGTCTGGGAACATGGACACAATGTGATCATTTCCCAATGATATTTGACACATTTAGTGTGCTTGGCTTTGAATTATCTCTTTTTCTAAAATCTCACTGATAATTAAAGAGGAGGAGGTGGATTTCAAATTGTAACCAGACAGTCAGATTCTGGGGCCAGGGGTGAAGTCATTGTGTTGGTGTCTTGAGTTGTAAGTGTGCCTAGGCCTATTATGGTTGAGCTATCACCTTTTCATCCAGCAGACATTTTAAACTGGACCCTGAACATCAAAATAAGTCATGCATTTCTCATTCAAAATAACTATAATGTGCATTTCCAAAGCAATGACACCTATGTTAGCAAAGCTGCAGTGGGTATGGGGTATATAGCTGCGAGCCAAATGTTAGAGCCATGCAGAGAAGCTATGAGAGTGACTATTCCAGGAGACAGCTCATTTAAAATCATTTTGAAAATCTGCATCCTTAAAACCTTAAGGACAAAACTGAGATCTGATCCAGCAATGACTGTAGCTGTCATCTTCAATTTAAAAGGGAGGTGACAATCTCATTTTCCAACTCTCCCATTCCATAGATCCATAACCTACCAGTGTCCAGGTTCCTCCAACAGTCTAGAAGACATACAGGGTGCTAGCTGATAAACCAGATGAGAGGGTTAGAAGAAAAACTTAGTTCCACTAGTCCAATGATAGTCAATACAGTTTAGTTAGTCTCTTCAAATTCCCCTTACTTTAGTTGCCCAAGTTAGATTAGAGTAACTAAAAAGTAATAAGTCTTTCCAAAGAAAATATATGTACCCCTCTAAGCAATTTCAGTGAATGGAACAGAGATAGACAGATTCTCTCAAACTGACACAGGGAAATTTTGATCATAATCTAAGCTCTGTCTTCCTGGTTTATAGATGGACTGTTTTAGAGGTACGAGCTGGTCCAGCCCCAGGAAAACTTCAGATACATCATACCAGGAAATATAGACAATATCCAAAAGATTATCTGTAGAACCAGCTGAGGATTTTTATTATTATTGTAAAAGTTCTGGAAATTCTTTAGCAAATGTGTTAGTAACATTTTTAAAATAGCTAAACCTGTTGAATTTTTCCTAGTACTTTAATGCTGGTTGGCCCATCAAAAATCTCTAACTCAATAATTTCCAAGCATAGCGGATTGCCAGGTCTTTAAAAATACGTATTCCAAGCCCCACCTTAATCCAGTGGTCTGGGATGAGATCCAGGAATATATGTAGTAAAAGCCCTGACAAAATTATAACTGGCATTCAATATGTTTGACGAAATTCCCATAAAGCAAAGAATTAGAAAAAAATACTGCACATGCACATCTCTATATTGATATTAAAATACAACTATATCCACTCATCACACTTTTGATATAGATTATGGGTCTCTTTTTTTTCATATAAGTCTACTGATTAAACAGTAAAGCCATCTTTTTTATGTAATTCACACCTGCCAGGCAAAGGCATATAATTTCAGGTTTTGGTTTCTTTGATATAGAGAAAAGAATTATATACATTTATAAAGAAACTAGCATAACCTTAGATTTTTATAATGTTTTTAATCATTCACAGTTGCTTTGTCCACATACAACAATAAACAAATAATACCACTCTCTTCCCACTCAGAGTGTATCACTGTTTATCATTATCAGGTGTAAGAGCAACATAATAACCTCTGGTATCCAAATATATCAAGCAGTGTGCAGAAGGGGCTACAAAGACAGGACTAGTTAGCATCTTTCACTGAAGTAAAAGAGAAAGTTTGTTTGGTTTAACAAACAAACAGTCAGACAGTGGGCTGACTCATAAGTAGTCTCTCTGTGATATTTCTTAAGAGCTGCAAACGTTAAGCAAATAGGATGATGATCTAAGTGTGGAAAACATTACCCTAAACCAGGGATTCTCAAACTTGAGTGTGCATACAGATCCCTTGATAGTCTTGTTAAAATGCAGAGTTCACTACAAGCCAAACAGAGTCCAAGACTCTGAACTTCCAGTCTTAACAGTCTGACCAAGAAGGTGAAATCCTTACTATGTCACATTCTTCTCAGTTGTCGCAGCTAAATCAGTTAAAAGTGGACGTTCTTTCTTTCTCATCTTTTAAATTAACTAACTTGTATTATTTTAAACACAAGTTTATTTACTAATCATTCTCCATAACAATGGAAGACCCTTTTTTCTGCTGTTTTTTTTTCCCCAACTCTTTTCTAGAATAGTTTCTGTTCAGTAGAAAGAAGTTTTAGAGAGCAACAATGAAACAGAACATGTTTTCATTTTCTGTTGATGTCAGCATTACTAATTCTCCATTTCTGTCCCAGCAGTGAAATAGGAATTGAACAATTTGTTCTTGTAACTTTGGTTTACAGGGAAGGAGATTATATTTATAGAAAATTTCAGGATACCTTCTAATTCTTTCTTCCAATACCTGCTGTACAGTTCGGTTTTAGCCAATAAGACTAGCTAAGAGAAAGCCAAAATCAGTGATTTTTGGCAGCAAATGTCTCCTTCATGAATCACCATAGGAGAGCTAACAGTGAAGTTTGACAGAAAGATGGAGAGAAAGTAGAAACAGTTCTGACAGGTTTTATCTTGCTGTAGGTACCTTGTTTCAGTTGTCAGCACATAGCAAAAAAAAAAAAAAATTAAGTCAGAGTCCCATTTCTTCCCATTTCTATGGCTCCAACCATGATTGCCACTTGATGTGACCCACTTTGGGCAATTCAGGACATTGTTGTAACAGCGGCAGCTAAACCCTAATTATGGTGTGTTCAGGCTTGGGATGAGATTACGGGACTGGCATCACTATAAAAGAAGTGTTTGCCCCAGGAGGCCTGAGGAAGCAGGTCTGGATCTGTGTGCTAGGAGGGCAAGGCGGGGTCTCGAGAGGTTAGGAATGCAACCTGCAATGGTTGGAAAGCCCGCTGGCACCAGCATACGTAGCCATTCAGAACAAGGGAGTGTCACTGGGCTTTCCCCACAAGCCAGTAGGCTCAACAAGTACCTCACCTTTAAAGGACATTATTTTCTATTGAAAATCCTCAGCCCTGATTTCAAACTTTGACTTGTGATGGAAAGTCATATTCTAAAGTCATCCAGAGCTTTTCTCTTGGTCCATTTACCTTCAAAATCATGGCGAGCTTTTTAGGAAACAGAAGGGTCTGAACAGGAAGGATACTAAATCAGTGAGCTGCCACTGGCCAGATAGCAATGGCAGTCATGCCACATTCCTGTTTTTGGTTTTGTTTTTGTTTTTTTTTTAAAAAAAATACCAACTCATGAGAGCTTTGATCGTTTTTAACATTGAGAGGTGAAGCTGCAGTTCACAATGGATTCTGCCACTTAACCAGCAGAGGCCAGCTTTACAAATTGTACTTCATTGCAATATGTAATAAAGGTTTTCTTTATGATCTCTGGACTGTGCAATTATCAGGACCATGGTTCTAATTTTTTAGAGGCCAGAAACCCCTTTGAGAATATGATGGAAATGGTGAACCATTTCCCCAGAGCATAAAACCAAAATCTTATACTCAACTTCAAAAGGTTCATAGAGGCCCTAAAGAACATTTCACTTCTATATCTGTAACGAGGTTACAAAATCGCATTATAATATAATATGAATATTCTCTGTGCCATTTCAAAGACAAAGATGTATGTGCTAAGCAGTGGATACTCTTCTCTGAATAAAAACCCCAGCAACTTCAGTTTATCTCATATAAAAAATAATAAATAAATAAATAAATAAATAACCTATGTATTATCTCTCCTTCACTCCAGGAAAGCATAGGGGCGGTAACAGGAATTACCTACTGTGAAGTTCTGATAGCCACCAGCTTCCTGTGCCTGGGCCAGTGAAGCAAGCTTCACTTATCTAATTCATTTGGTGCCAACTCCAGTGCCCATTTGATTGTTCAGCATTTCCATGTTCAGGAACTCCTCCCCAGTGACTGATTGCCTGTGGCGTCACTGCCATTCTGAATCATGCAAATGAGGATGTCATATCCTCTGACTCAGGAGGCTTTATTTCATTGAAAATTATTTTAAGAATTGCAAGCAGAGAGCAGGTCTTTGCTTAGGTCTAACTTCCCAAATACATCACTTTTCCTTTCCTCACAGGGATCCAGCTAATGCGAAGGGAGACTGGGAAGCATGCAGAGGGAATCCTGTGATCTGAGCTGAGAAGCACATGCATTCACTGGGAGGGAAGTGCTCCTCCTTTGCCAGGAGGCTGTGATCCATGGTCCTTGCCAAATTTGGTACAACAGCAAATAGAACATTTCCATGTTTGTACTTTTCCCCCTGATTTCCCCAAGGAAAGGGCGAGTCAGGATATGTATGCATAGCATGCAGAATTGAAATAGCCTAGCTTAAATAGTTCAGTAACTATTGAGTAAACTTCCTTGGCTTTGTCCGTTCTAAGCACCTGTAACCAGTATCTGTTTTGCACTAGTTAGGCACCACTGCCTCAGTAGGCCAACTGTTTGTGAACTCCTGTACTCTATACTCTAAAAGGCAGTGTGTAGACTTTATGAAATCAGACACTGGAAAAAGAAAAATGGGCTGGTTGTGTGACTTACTAGTTGTGTGAATTTGGGCAATTGACTAAACTTCTGTAAGCCTCAGTTTACTCATTTGAGTTGATATTAGTACGACTCTCAGAGTTATTCTGAGGATTAAATTAATTCACACAATATACAAAAATTTCCTAGATCACTGTCTGGCAGATATAAAGATAGGAAGAATATATTAGGTACAGTGTAATGGTTAGCTCTTATTGTAAGGTATTCCCAAATCATTCCCTTAACTTAAAATGAACTTAAAACCAAGAGAAACATGCATTTTCTGTAGTTGAAAGGACAAGACAGTATGGCATGGATTTTTAGGTCTTTATACTGCAGTTAAAAGTCAGCCAAGTTGAAAGATCATCTCTTAGTTGATTGACCTTTGGACTCATATTTTCATCTGCTGAGTAATAATAATCAAGGACTCTTAATGGCATTTAAACCAAACAAAGCAGATAAAACACTTAGCTCACACAGATTAAATGTGTACTTTATGTTAGTCATCATTACCACCAAATAGCAAGAGCATAAGTATACACAAAGAACAGAATATAAGCAGCAAACATCCATCCCCTTAAAACTACTGCCATTGCAACATTACGTGTCAGGCATAGCTCCACACACTTTAAGAGCCTCTTTTATTTAATCCTTGTGACTACACCAGGAGGCAGGTGATCTTACCCAGTCTCATTTTACATATGAGAAAACAAAGTCCATGCCATTATCAAGTTGCAGACTCAACACAATCCAGACTCCTGACATTATGCTCTTCCAGCATTATGAATAGAACCTTCTCCAATAATGAGGAATGTGTATGTGTGTGTGTGTGTGTGTGTGTGTTTGTGTCCAATATGGTAGTCACTGGCACATGTGGCCGTTGAATTCTTAAAATAGAGTGAATATGCCTGAAAAAATGGAATTCTTTGCCTTATCTGACTCTAATGTAGTTTCGTCTAATTTAAACAGCAACATGTGACTAGAGATCACTGTAAGGAGTGGCACTGCCTATACAACATGTTGCATTGCTTTACTAAAGGAGCTAGTGCCACTAGAGAAGCTGGTGAAGACCCCCCTCCACACTGTTCTTATTCCACGCTTGTCAACTTCGGCTCCAGCTCCTTCATGCAAGACCTTGATCACTATTTTCTTTTTTAAAAATGGCCTTTTTATCATACTCTAATTATAGTCAGTGAAAGGAGATCCCATCTCATCCCATAATATTCCACCAATAATATTATTGAACTACTAGTATTGCTTACGTGTTTATCATTTACTCCAAGAAGTACATTATTGTTGTTATTGCTTAATATGAGACACCAATCCTCAGCTTCAGATTACGTGGACAGTTTTCTGCAAAGGCCCACAGCGTGGTTCTCTGGATAAGGCAAGAGTTCTACCTTGCTCTGTTTCACATAACCAGCAATTTTTTTAATTGTTGTCTGAACTGAAAATGGCATCTTGAGCAGAATCAGACATGGTGATAATTTCTGGGCAACACCATCAGGTTTGGCTTTCTTTGGAACCATGTCCTGAGTTAATTTACATTGTAATCAAGAAAATAATTTTATTTGAATGACACTCAATGCCTCTTACTGCTCAAGCCATTTTGGCTTTATCATTTTACTTCGTCACCTCTGCTAGGATGTTCTATGCAAAGAAGCACCTCCCCCCTTTGTAAGAGGCCCTAGAATATGACTCTGTCACTTTTACCCAAGTCCCTAGTATAATGTCATATGTAATTAACCTTTTTAAAACTGCATTTCCAAAATAGCTACTGAAATAAGAATGCTTAGAAGCTACTTGAGAAAATCCCCATAGATATACTGGTAACCCCAGTGGCATCTAGGGATAGTTCAAGGTGAATTGCAGTGCTGAGAATGGACAGGGAAGTTCATGTGAAAATCTACTTGTAGGTCATTTCCTCTCTTTGTTTTCAGACTGGATTTCCAAGCAGAATATTTATATCTTTTTCTGTATATTGACTGACTCAGCCTTGCCACAATTTTTTGGTAAAGGTGTGTATGTGTGTTCTGTGCATATCTTTTTTAATATATATTTTATTTTATATATTATCATTTATATTTCATATATATTAGACTGGTGATTTTGAGAGATTTTAGTTTTCACTGGTTCTTACTTCCCACCTTCATTCCTGTGAATGTGGGAATGTGTTCATAGGTTATCACTTTTGCAATTTGTGCAACAGAGTGAATCACAGGGATTAGCAGATCTTTTCGATACATGATTTTTTTTCATGAATACAACAGAGGGCACTGGACTTAGTACTCAACAGATAAATTAAAAAAAAATTGAACTTGCTTTTCTTTCAAGTCACTAGAAAATTCCACACTTATGGACATAAGCATAGTTTCCATCTGGCTGTCACAGACCTCTTCTCATGCCACAAATGTTTCATTTCTCTATCTGAAGTCACAGAACACATTCAGTCAAAAATCTCATTTGCAGCTCATAAATGTTGAGGGTTAAGGAACTTCCCTGCTAGGCAGGTTAATGTGGGTAAGACTAATTATGTAATTTGTTCAGAAAACCAAGATAGATAAACCCACCAAATACAGATTCAGAATTATGAAAGGGTAAGATACCAATTTTATATACAAGTCTTTAATTTTGAAGCGTTTTACATGAGCATAATAGTTTGCAATTGCTTTGAGTGAAAAATTTCTATAGAGTCTTGATTCTTGCACTAACCAAGTTTATATGGGTTAGGAAGCAACTCCTTATATAAGAGAAAAATAAAACTCATAGATATGGAAACAAAGAGATTTAAAACCATGGGGTCTTACTATTGATCTTTAGAAAATAAAAAGTAGCTACAAACATACAATTTCCTGACATGTTTTACTCATTTTTATACTTCTGAAACTTGGTTCATACAATTATTTAATAAACATTTACCCTGCTAGGTCATGGGAATGCAAGAAGAATGAGAAACAAACCTTGGCCTCAAGGAGCTCACAGTCTACTTAGAGAGTGTGAACATAAGTTTTTTAAAAGGAAGTCCTTAAGTGCAATGATATGGTTAAGAATAAAGTACCAAGAGGAAACAGAGGAGAAACAGCTAACACATTAGGTTGCCTAAAGGAGGTGGAATCTGATCTGTGCTTTGGAGCATCCATAGATAGTAGCCATTTGAAATGGAATGCAAAGGAGAGCAAAGGGACCGGAAGGAGAAGCCTGGTGCACAGTGAAAATTCCAAGTGTTTCCAAGTGCTAGGGAGAAACCCATGAAGTTGGGAGAGAGAAGCCCAGAGAGGTGAGCAAAGATCAGATCTTGTGGGCTTTATTTATAGTAGGCATTAGAAGGCAATTCAAGGTTAATTAAAAATAATTAAGCATAAAAGAGAAACTATTCTTTTTTTTTTTAAAGAGAGAGTGAGAGAGGGGAGAGAGAGAGAGAGAGAGAGAGAGAGAGAGAGAGAGAGAGAGAGAGAGAGAATTTTTTTTAATATTTATTCTTTAGTTCTCGGCAGACACAACATCTTTGTTGGTATGTGGTGCTGAGGATCGAACCCGGGCCGCACGCACGCCAGGCGAGCGCGCTACCGCTGAGCCACATCCCCAGCCCGAAACTATTCTTTTTTTATGATTATTATTTTAATAGCATGTTGGTAAACTTGTGCTGCATAACAAACTATCCCAGAACCTAGCGGTTTAAAAGAACTTTTATTTAGTTCTGTTCTGAGGACAGATCTTTCTATCAGGCCAACTCAGATGCTTCTGTTCAGTTTTCTCATGGATCTGAGGTCACCCAGCAAGTTAGCTGACAGCTAGATAACCTAGGATGGTCTCATTCACATGATGATAGGAGGCTATGTGCTAGAGTGAGTGGTTTCTTCCATGAAGTCTTGCATCCACCAGCAAGCCAACTTGGGCTCCTTTACTTCAGCATTCCAACCGCAGCAAGCGGCCTGAGCTCAAAATGTGGATCATACCATCACCACCACACTCCATTTGTCAGAGCCAGTTATAAAACAGCCCAGATGCAATAAGAGAGAGGCAGAAAGAAATGGATTTATTTTAGAAAAACTACATGCTTTACAGAACAACTACTGAGAAATGCAGAGAAACCAGAAGGGGATATTGTAGTCATCTAAAACAGAGACAATGCGACTAACCTGAAGAAATGATGGCAATGGAGAAAAGGAGACCAATCTAAGAAACCCTAGTGAATAAAAGGCAGGATTTCATGACTGATTGGTTGGGATGGGGAACAGATCTCCAGTCTGGCCAAAAGCAAGATAGAAATAACCAAATATTTGTGGGTTTAGTGAATTATCTCGGCAACATATTGCCAAATGGTCAATCCTTTTGCCAGAACCAAGGCGTGCGTCAAGAAAGTAGAGAGGAATGTGGATCAATTCAGTTTAGCACATATTAATTCAACAGTCCCAGTTCTACTGCCAGCAATGACCTTGCCCTCAAGGAATTAATACTTCTTCAATTAAGAAAAAAAAGCACACATGAAACCTGACAACAATAGAAAATAACACTTGATTAAATGACAAAACGTCTAGTAAAGATGAAAAATGATCTAAAGCCGAGAAGGAGCACCTCGAGAAGTCAGGAAAGTCTTCGTGGAAGAGGCGGGGACGTAAGGAAGGTGGAAATTTTATAACCAAATAGTCTTATTAATGCTACATTAATTTATCTGAGCATGATCTATATGACAAGTAGACATGATTTCAAATGCCTTGTTTTCAACACTCCATTGTTGGGAGAATTGAGAACATGGTTATTTAAATCATGTTCTATATGCTGTGATTCAGATGAAGAACCTTGATTAATCTGGTTTTCCCATTATTTCTCAGGCTCAGAATTTTAGTTGTTACAAAATCTGTCAAAACTTGCCCAGCAGGGAGCCAACAATCCACCACAAAGGTATGCTAGGAGCACAGCCAGACTAAACCAAGACAAAGTATTAGGAAACCAGCAGGGATCTGACAAGGGGCGCTGCAGGGGAAATGCAAGGGAACTGTGTCCCTAGAGACAAGATCCTATTAGCAAACAGAGGCCTAGGGAACATTCATTCCATGACAAGGCAAGAGAAATCTCTGGTACGTGATAATTAACAAAGCTTAAATGAATGAACAAATAGATAGTTGAGCGTAAACCAGGGAATGCAGAGGGGAGATATTAACCTGTCTTTCTATGAATCCCATACAACAGGCAATAGGAACTAAAAAATAATCCATGGTGAAAATCAGCAGGAAGCCCTTCCTTCCAATGTTTCAGTGCCTTGGAAAAAGATGAAGCCACAAGAGAGACCCAAGACCCTTGGGACAGATGTGGCTGAGAAGGAGGGTCCCCCACCTAAGAGTCCAAAAATGCCTGGAGTGTGGGTGTGCGGGCACAGGACTCACTGAACTACTCTAAAGTTTTCAGGCATCCAGCAAGGGAGTTGTTTCTACAGCGATTCAGTGAGTTTGGGGGGAAATCCAATTGACAGCAGAGATCCTGGGAACAACTGGAGGAGGGCTTGAGTGGGATCAAGCCTACAAGCCACGGGAAACATTTCCACTTCGAAAGTTATTCATGAATCTCGGAAATCCCTGGGGTTTCTGCTTTGGTTTGGTTTTTGTTTTTGTTTTTGTTAAACTAACTGGATGGAGAGTGTCCTTACCACCACCACCACCACCACCACCTGGTACTTCTGGGAACTCTAGTAGGTGTCCCATCTGGACTCAAAAACAAATCCAGCCATCTAGAACCTGGCATTCATCAGATCTTTCTTCCTCTCCTGCCTCAGATTTAAGTTGTATACTATTCTCTGGCACCCTGGCCTTTTGTTCTGATCCGTGCATTTCTAAAGGGCCTGTCACCTTAGGCCTGACATCTTTCATCTCTGCTAGAGATCATGGCTGCTATCAAGAGCAATCTCAAAGCCCAGAGTATCTGGTGTTTGAAGAAAAGTGAGGAGAACAGATCTCCTTTTTTTTTTCATATTCTGAAAGGGGATACTAAAGGAATAATATATTCCATCTTCAAATATTAGCAATGTTAGTGAAAAGATGTCATGGAATATACTATTGAGAAGAAAAACTGACTTGCATCTCATTTGTTCTTGTTTTTCTGTTTTGGTTTGTTTGTTTTCTTTTGTTTTACTGCTTCAAACTTAAAAAGGAATAAAATCCTCCTTTTCTCCTCTACTTTCCTCCCAGATAAAAGATACCAGCATTTGTATATTTAAAGTCCATCTTCTCCCTCAACCATAACTCCAGGGGAGAACCCATGGCTTCTGTACTTCAGATCCACACAGGTAAAATAATTCAGGAAGAATAATGGATGTGATGTTTCAGGAAGAGAACGGGGGTGATGCTTTGAACTGAAGAGAAGTAGTGGCCCAAGCCCTGGACTGGCTTTTCTGTGTTAGAAGAAGGCATTTTTGACGGACTCCTCCAGGAATAGGAACTGTGCCCTCCTCTACCCATATCCAAGGGCCATGGGACCTCTGAAAAGGGGCTGTGAGACTTACTCGCAGACCACTTAGAATCATCTTACCCAGAGAATCGAGCCATCCACTTTCTAGTGGAACAGGAAGACCTAAACAATGGGGACCTCAGGAGGAATGATGACAGACTGAAGGCCAGAGGATCTTCACCCCATCCTTCTGGATTGGGAAAGTTCCTTGTTGCCATAAGGACCCTAAGTGGGGTGGGCGCTCATCAGAATCAGATCTGAGTATCCTACAAACTTTGATGCGCAGGTACTAAAACACTTCACTTAGGAAAATATAGTGGTTTCTACACACAAATAAAGCAGAAGCTGAGATTACACACAGTTTTTATTACTGTAATCAACCCCCCCACACACACACACACTTCTTTCTCTCTTCCATTCTCTCCTAAGATACAGCTGGAACTGGGCCAGAAGTGAATCCGGATACAAACAATGAGCCATAGTCACAGCAACCTAGCAACCACTACCCTCAAGATACCACTGCTGCTAGGCACAATGGCGCATGCCTGTAGTCCCAGCAGCTCCAGAGGTTGAGGCAGGAGGATCGAAAGTTCAAAGCCAGCCTCAGCAATTTAGCCAGGCTCTAAGCAACTGAGCAAGACCCTGTCTCAAAATAAAAAATTAAAAGGGCTGGAGATGTGGCTTAGTGGTAAAGTACGACAGATTCAATCCCTGGTAGAAGAGAGAGAGAGAGGGGGGAAATGATGCCTCTGCTTTGTTATCCCAAGCTTATATTCCTACTTCTCAACCCTGAAAATAAATTCTCTCTTGTAAGAATGAAAAACATCCACTGCAAATAGACATCTGCTCTACCTGCTACATTAGCCAAAAGTAGAGATGGTTCTGAATTCCAGAAGTAGACACATGAAAGACTCAAGCTTCCACTTTGAGGTTCAAAAGAAATGTTGAAAGAGTGAGGTCTCCTAACATATTAGTAAATAGCCCATCTTCAGGAATGGTATTAGGAACCATTAAATGCTGAGATTACCCCCCCAAAATCTCGGTGCATATGCACAATAGGAATTTATGGTTTATTGCAATAGACTGAATGTTTGTGTCTCCCCCAATTCTCATAGGTTGAAATTATAACCCCCCCAATGTTTATAGTATCAGGGCCCTTGTAAGGTGATTATACTTACTGTAGTCTGAGGAGCTACCGCCCCATTGAAACAGGTATATGTGTAATCCGCTCTCCACCCACTCTTACAATTTCATAACACTGAGTATATCAAAAGCCACTTTTCATTGCATTTAATCTGGGCAAAAGGTCTGAATGTTCATGATCCCCTAAAAACATATGTTAAAATCTTCACCCTTAAGGGCTAGAGTTGTGGCTCAGTGGTAGAGTGCTTGCCTGGCATGTGTGAGGCCCTGGGTTCGATACTCAGAACTGAATATAAATAAATAAATTATTTAATAAAATAAAAGATCCATTGACAAGTAAAAAATATTTAAAAAAAAAAAACTTCAGCCTTAAGGTAATGGTGTTAGGAAACGAGGACTTACAGAAGTAATTGAGTCATAGAGGCAAAGCCTTCATGAATGGTACTAATGTTTGTATAAAGAGGTCCGAGAGAGAAAGACCACTTTATTCCTTCGCCATCTGAGGACACAGTGAAAAGATTTCCATCTATAAACAAGCAAATGCAGCCTCACCTAACACCAAATCTGCTGCTGCCTTGGTCTTAGAATTCATTTCCATCAGAACTGTGAGGAATAAATAAGTGTTATTTAGAAATCACCCGGTTTATGGTACTTTGGTATAGTAGCCTGTATAGACAAGACACTAGCTCATGTCACAGTCAGATGAGTTCAACAGGCTCTGCTCCATACAGTCACTCAGGGATTTAGTCTCCTACCATCTGGTGGTAGCACAGTGTTCTAAAATTTCATTCTCCTTGGCATTAAAGCCAGTGATGAGATGAGTGCTTAAAGAATTAGGTTTAACAGTGATTGAACTATAACCTATTCTATAGTTTCAGTTCTTTGAAAAGCTGTTGTAAGATATTTGATACATTGTGTTCTTCTTATTGATATTTGGGGGAAAAAAAAGAATTGCATTTGAAAAGATTTCATGGGCCTTGACTTGAAGATATATGTAGCAGTTACCTCCAAATTCTCTTGGTGTGAATTTAGTTCGTACCACCTCTATCTATCTATTGTTCACTGCAAAGAAATCTGAAAAATGTATCCCCAAGAATTAATAGAAATTCATCTGGTAAATATTTAACCCACCTCAAGCATTAGCCACAAAAAATTCCATAGCTTTTTCTCCCTGCTTATGTTTTATCATTATTCTGGATTAGATGATCTAATAATTGAGGAGCTCACAAAAGACTTCATTAGTTTCTGATTACTTTCCAGTAGTCTAAACAATTCATAGAATCTTAGGTAATCTTATGCAAGCTAAATCCTAGAAATACTTAGGTGGATCAGTTCTCCAATTTTAATAATTATTTTATAGTGAATTACTAACTTTTTCTGGTGGTTATGGTGACCAGAGAATTTGTACAATACCTGAAATGTAATTTAGGGTTTCTCAAGAAAGTACAAATACAAAAGAAAAAAGGTACAAATACTGCCTCACTCCACATTTTTACTAACATTATAAGATTGGCATTTGAGCACAAAGCCTCTCCCAGTTGATGTTCTGGGCACTGGAGACTTGGCTTTGAGAACTACAGATCTGAAAGCTCCCTGCGGAGTTCTAAGAATAGAACCCTAATGTGCATACCCTCAAGGTGAAAGGATGCTATGAATCTCAACACACTAGATGCCTGAGAAGTGGTTTGTTGAGACCATCAGGTAACCTACCTGTTTTTTTTCTTTGTGAATATCAGAGACACAGGGCACACTTGCCCACTCAATCCCTTTTACAATATGTCACATTGTGCTCCCATTTTACTGACTATATACACTCCAAATCTATACCAGGAAATTATTGATGGAGGCTCTTAGATAAGATCTCTCTTACTATCTAAAGATTCAGTCTATCTCTTATATGGCTAATGAATGCCTTCTATTCAATGTATTTCTTTCATTTATCTCACAATTTTGTCCAAGATCTTATTCAACTAGAGGCTGCATATCACAAGATAAGAATAACTCAAAAGTTTCAGAGACAGCTGAAAATGTTTAAGGATTCATAAAAATCAACACAAATTTCAAAGGAAAAAGAGTCACAAAGATTGTTGCATGGTATGCTTCCCAATTTTCTGTGCAAAATCACCTGAGCTATTTTTAACACAGATTCCCAGCCCCCACTTTTATAGTCAGAATGTTTACACTTCCCTGAAATTGATGTTTAAATCTAATCACCAATGGCCTGATAGAGAAGGAAGGACGTTCAGGAGGTGATTAGATAAGGAGAGAGCTTTCACAAATGTGATTAGTGTGTGAATCAGCTTTGCATCTCTGTAACCAAAATACCCCAAAAAGAACAACTAAGGGGAGGAAAAATTTCTTTTGGCCCAGGGTTCCAGAAGTTTAATTCACTGTCACCCAAGTCCATTGCTCTGGCCCTAAGGTAAGGTAGAACATCGTGACAAAGGGTGTGGTGGAGAACCACTGCTCCATTCATGGTTGGCCAGGAACAGAGAGAGGAGGGGGAAGGGGCTGCAGGGAAGATAAACCCTTCCAGGGCTGCCCCACCCCCCCACCCCCACCCCCATGACTCTCCTCCTCCAGCCATGACCCACCAGCCTTCAGTTACCATCCAGTCAGTCCACTCCAATTAGGGTGGGCTGATTAGGTTACAGGTCTCATAATCCAGTTATTCTGCCTCTGAATATTCCTGTAGTAACACAGGAGCTTTGGGGGGAGACACTTCCTATCCAAACCATAACAAGTCCTTATAAAGAAGACCTGAGGGAGCTTTTTTCCCCCTTCCACTATGAGAGGACACAGCAAGAACCAGGAAGTGGGTCCTAACCAGAGGCCAACTCTGCCTCTGTCTGATATTATACTTCCCAGTCTTCAGAACTGGAGAAATAAGTTTCAGTTATTGATAAGTCACCCAGTCTAAGATATAGAGGCTTGAAAGAACTAAGACGTCCACTCTAGACCTATAAATTCAGAGTCTCTAAAGGATGGGTCTGGGATTCAGAATTTTTGAATAAATTCCCCAGGTGATTCTAATTGACATTAAAGCTGAGAATCACAAAAGAACAATTAACTATCAAAAGAAGACTGTCTCTTGATCAAATGTACTTATCTAAATAATGAACATTAAGCACATATTTAGGGAGGATGGTTGTCTGTATGTTGTCATTATAATATAGTTAACATAGGATGACTATGAAGAAAAAGTATCAAGCATTACCCTTCCAGTACGTACCCCTCACCCCAGGGAATGCCTCAAGTACCCATAAACAGTGAAGTGGTGGTTCACTGAAGCACACCCTGAAGAATGTCTTTATGCATAGAAGATTGTGGAGAAGGAGAGGAGGCTCTTGTTCTTAACATTTCTCTAGGAGTGGGAACCTTGAACTTCTCATTCTTCCTCCAATGGTGTGGCCCAAGAGACTCTTTCAGAAGGTTTGAGAGTTTTCCAGTTATATGTTTCTATGTAACAATTCACTTAAAACTCAGTCACTAAAAATAACAATGTTATCTCCATTGTTCTACCAGTTGACTGGGTTAAGCTGGATGGTATTATTTCGTTTTTCTTAGGTAGCATTCATTGGGTAGAAGCTGAATCTGCTAGATCTCTGAAGATTCATGGGTCACTGTACAAAATGGCTCACTCATATAGCTAAGAAGGATGCTCAGTGTTGGCTAGGAACTCAGCTGGGTATTTCAACCACAGTACTTGCATGTAGCCTCTCCATAGGGCTTGAGCTTCTCACAGCATTGGCTGGGACATGTCAAATATGAAAAAAAAAAAAAACCTGACCCAAGAATGAGCCCTCAGAAGCTTCAGAACTCTCACAAACTAACTTCAGACATCCTGGAACATCCTTTCTAACTCATTCTCTTGGTCCAGCAAGTCACTTAAACCAGACAAGATCTAATAGAATGAGTAGAAAATGGTAAAGGCACACTTATAGGAAACATTGGGGATGAGAGCTATTGGAACAGTCATCTTTGGGAAAATGTGATCTTCCATAGAGTGTGGCTATGAAACACAGTGCAGAGCTTGTTTCTGTTTTGCCACCAAAGGGACTTGGGAGAGAATTCAGAAGGTATCCAAGATTCTAAGAAAGATTAAAGAAAGGACCAAAAGAAGGTAGAGAAGGTAATATTGGGAGAGCCACAAATTCCACCCAAATTTGCTATGCCTTGGCACTTATAGCAAAGGGAATAAAGTCTGGGGGCATTTCTGTCTCTAAGAATTTCTCAGGGGTAAGGCTTGGTGGTTGTAGAAGGACACCTTGCATAGCTCCCATATGGAATAAATAGGTATCACAACCATATGCACACATGCCCCATGCTGAGAGCAAAGACCAGGAAAAAAAATGTCTACCTCCCATTTGCACTTAGGTATGGTGAGCATGAGTACTGCCCAGCAGATGCACAGCCATGGACAACAGCAAGAAGGAATGATGGAGAGACAAAGATGGGCCTCCTTTCCTTCTCTGCCAAGTTCCCTGAAGATGAGCAGAGACCATCAAAGAAGGCACTATTTCTTTAATGTCATTGAATACAGCATTTATTCTACTTGAAACTGGAATTGACCAGCAGGAGCTGAGATACTGAATCATGTTTTATGCTTTCACCTCTTCTCTGTAGCTCCTCATTACTCTACCCCAGTCCCTCAAAGCAAGGCCAAAATGTTAAAAACTTGAAAATTATGATAATAGATTTAAAATAACCAATTTCATGTCTATACATTACTAAGAAGCTCAGATTGCTCAAGAAAACTTCCTATATGTAAATACCTTTTGAAAGAAAACATTTGATTCACTTTTTAATGGGGAATAATCATTAAAGTTAGACCTAATAGCTGTACCAAATGTGAGTTTGGGCCAATAATAAGTAAAGTATAAAAAGCATGCAACATGTGGCATGTTTGGTTCTATAGAAATATTTATTGTGTGCTGAGAACAGAGCTGTGTGATCATTTGTAAATATCTGCACCTGAAATTAGGGTGTAAGTTTCCTGAGGGCAGGACCGAGATCTGCTTTGCCCAGTATTAATTCTAACACTAAGGTAGATCTTCTCACAGGGAAGGTATTCAATAAATACTTCTTGTCTGATGATTTAGTTAGCTTGATGAGTCAAAAAGCACAGAACTTTTGAGACAGAGGAGACGTTGGAGATGGTTTGGTTCATGCTTAACTTCTGAGTTATGATACTGAGATCCACAAGGGTTAAAAGAACCTACTCACCATGATGGTATATACCAATGGCAGAGAAAGGAGTAGGTCTCTGAATCCAGAGAATTCTCCACCATAATACATTTCCTGATCCTCACTGTGGTGCACAAGGAGAGCTAGATATTAAATGGATGGATCGGATCTGGCTCTATATCCAGACTCATATTGACAATATTTCCTTGCTTTTCTTTTCTGGCCCCTTTAAATTCATGTAACTTAACTAAATTTTAAAAAGAGTAGAGAACAATTTTTACAAAATTAATCTAATCTAGAAGGCAGAATAATGGTATAAAGGGGATTCTCCTCTGATTTGATTCAGCAGTACGCACATGGTATAAAAAAGAATCAAAACAAAAGGGCTCCATGAACAAAACCCTCATCATTTATTCATTCATTCCTGAAGATTCACTATATGACAGTGTTTAAGGCACTGAAGAGCAATAACAAATACGACAAAATCCTTTCCTGCAAGTAGATTACATCCCAGCCTTGGTGGCAGAAATAATCAACACAAATGGGAGAATTTCTTGCAGTAGTAAGTCACTGAAAGGAAGAAAGTGTGAAGCTGGGATATAAGATAATGGCTAGAACCAAAACAAGGAAAAGAAGCCTGTCATGCTAAGCACTAAGGAAATATTATTCCAGATGAAGGAAATAGCAGGTACAAAGGCACAGGGGCAGTAAGACTGGAGAAAAGCAAGGTAGCAGAAATAGTTCAAGGTAGCAAAACTAGCTCACAGAAAAGAAAAATGATAATAACACTAAAACCATAAAAGCATGAAAGTACATGGCATGTTTGGAAACAAGCAGTTCTGATGTGGCCCATACAAGCATAGAAATGATGCTGAAAACCAAGCCTGGAAGACTATGAAGGACATTTGGGGATGTAGACTTTATTCTTTAGACAATGGAGAAATCAAAAGATATGTTAGAATAGATGAATGCAGAAAATGGATTGGAGCATAAAGAGCAGGATGTTCAGATAAAAGATACTGCCATGGTCTAGTTAACATTGAGGAGCACAGTTAGCCCAGTGGCATTGGTCATGGAAAGAAATCAATGGAATTGAGAGACATTTCACAATTGGCATAATAATGGAGTGCAAATCAATTAGATATAGGGAATGAGTGGAGAGAGGGGATGATGGTTTCCAAATTGCAATGGGGGAGTGTGGGTACCAGAAGCCAACGTGTGGAGGAGCAATTTTGTGACAGGAGTTCAATTAAGGTCATATTTGAAATTTGTTTTACTCAGAGCCCTCCAAAAGAACAAATAGGAAAAAAAAATACAGAGAGAGAGACACACATATGGAGGTTGATTAGATTGACTTACATGATCAGTGGCTAGATAGTCCAAAATGGCCATTTGCAGGCTGGTGATTGGGGAAAATCAGTAGCTACTCAGTCCAAGAAACTGGAAGCCTCAGAACAAGAGGGATCAACGAGGCAGCCCCAGAGACTGAAGCCCCCCATAGAGTCACTGGTGCAAATCTATGTTCAAGGATGAAAAATCTGAAGTCTGATGTCCATCAGTGATGGCAGCATCAAAACACTCACCCTCTCCACAGTGTCGAGCATGCACATATATTTCAGCTTCCCCCTTCTTCTGCATTTTGTTCCTCCCAGGCCCCCAGACTATTAGATGTACCACCCACATTTAGGACAGTTCTTCTCCACTCAGTTCATTGGCCCACATGCCAATCATCTCTGGAAACACCCTCAAAGACACACCCAGAAGTGTGCTTCACCAATTTTCTAGGCATCTCTCAATCTAGTCAAGTTGACAACCAAGATTAATCATCACAAAGGATTAGACATCTGTGAAAACATCCAGAGAGAGCTCTAATGCCAGCTATTGGGAGCCGAGGTCTAGTTTTAAGAAGGAAGTGGTAAAGAAGCAGATTTGGAAGTCCTGGGCATGGACATAGGAGTTGAATCCATAGGAATGGATTAAGGTACTCAGAAGGTGAAAAGAACTTGAAAAAACAGAATGTGGGAAGAGCTTAGGAAAGATAAATAGAAGAGAACCTTAGGGAATGATTTATTTTAAGGGGTTAGGGAACAAGAATGAGCCATAAAGGGTTCAAGAAGTGAATACAGAGTACTAGGAGGGAAGTCAAGAAAAAATATTATGTTAGAAGTGATTGAATGAGAGCAGAAGCAAGGAGTCAAGAATGTCAAAAATACTGTCCAAATGAGAGTTGCCTGTATTTGGAGTTGTGAAATTATTATTTCTGTGGATTGAGTAAATTCTATTCAGGAGAATATTTGAGACAACATTCATGTTCTAAAAATAAGTATAAGTTGTACTGGTCAAAATGCATCATTTTCTGCTCCAATAGAATCCTTGCCAGCTGTCAAATATCAGTACCTTTAAGACTTAATAGGAACCTACTTCATAGTTAGAGGTATTCCTTTCCACCCCAGATTCGTGCACACAATGAATAAAGAATGTAGCAACTTAATAAATCCCTGTACCTTTGAACTTAGCTATAGTAATAATCTATCAGAAGAGTGCTTTTAGAGGAAAAACTATAGAAAACATTTAATGATGAAATAAGGTTTATAGGGAAATAAATAAGATAATAATTTGTTTAAAAATAAGGTACTTTGAGCAAAATAAGAAGTATCATGCTTGTGTATATAATTGATATGAATTAGTGTTATTTTGGTGTCCAGGCATTGCCATTTGAATAGAAGATTGCCTGTAGACTTAATTGCAAGTTGCAGCCTGACCCAAATCAAAATCAATACCTATCATGGCCATAAGTTTCACCTTTGTCTACACTATATAATTACCAAATTCATCTAATATCTTGCATAAAGCATTATCAATAAAGTTCAGACCATGCCCTTTTGAAACACATCATTTTCCTTGGAATCTCTCTTCTATCAAACGCTTCAAAGAATCTCTGCTAATGTCATTATGGAGAAATAGAAAATGAGTCCTACCACGCAATAAATATGACATTATTTTGCAAAAAAAGAAAAGTCTAACAGGAATTTAAAGAAAAGGAGTAGTTGGGATGGGAAGGGAAAACATATCAAAATGTGAAAATCAAGTAAGACAACTTATTCAAATTCCAAGAGTTCACAATATACACATTATACCTGTCTCACAAGATTTCCTTTAGCTTGGGGTAGAAAATTAAACTACCACATTCCTGTGATTTAAGGTATTTGAAGTTAATTCGAATAGCTGTGTTTCTAAAAATTGCCTTCACTACATTTTTTTTTCTGACAAAGGAAAAAGTTGTTAGTATTTAAAAAATCATTCACACCATATTTTTTTGCTGTGAAAGATCTTAAAATGCAAACATAATTTGCTAATTTTATTAAAACATGAAAACGAACGTTAAATAGTTCTTCTAGATGTTGTTGATTACCTCCCCAATGATATTTCTTCCTTCCTTCTTTCCTTTTAGAACCCTGATTTTATCCAGTTATTTACCCTGTCCTGTTCACCAGGGAAATCCTAGTAAGTCTAACCCACTCTTGAGTCAGGAAACTGATACTGGTCCCAGGATGAGCCTATAACTTTAAATGGCCCAATCATATTGGCCAAAGGGTTCCTTCTCAGCCCCCTCTTTCTTACTAGACATAGGTGACATATTTTATAATTTAATTGAGAACATAAAGGCCTTCTAAGGGCAAATTATATATTGAATATTATCTAGCCAAGTTATGACTAAAACTTCAGGTCCTAAGGTAAAAACAACATAGACGGTCCCACAAGAATGCCCTGTCCTTATGGCACTGGTTATAAATTTTTAGTTTCACCATCAAGGATATTCAACACACATTAGTATCCCAAATTCCTCCATCTTTCCACATTCCTCTGGCATGATCCAAAGCAAGTCACTATAATTATTCCTCCCCTAAACTAGCTTCCACTTGGTGTCTCTGCTGCTGCCTCTAAAATGTATCCTGGCCACAGAAGCCAGAGTAATCTTGTTAAAACCTATACCAGATTATATGCCATGTTTAACATCCTCCAATGTCTTCCACCAGACTCAGAGGAAAACCCAATTTACTGGCCCTGGTTTACCCAGCCCTACATGATCTGTCCCACCCATACACCCTGACCCATGCCCAACCATCCCCTCCCTCACTCACTGGATACCCACTAGTATCTCTTCCTCAAACACACCACTTTTACACCCTCGGTCACCTAAGCTAAACTAGTCCCTTAGTCAACTGAGCCTAACACAGCCTTTCTTATCTTCTTACCAATAATTTTCTTGTTTGTTTATCATACCAACTGTCCAAATGGATAAACAAATGCAAGCATCCCTGCTCCTGCAGACATCGCCAATCCTTGATGAATTCACTTCTTCATGTATTTTGGGAAGGTTATTTTCTGTAAGGTTGTGTATTTTCTGTAGCTGTGTAATCCCAAATGGCACTGAGCATAGGTCTAATGCATGTACTAACAACAGAATCACATATTGATAAATTGTGTAAGCTCAAATGATGACTGAAAATAGATCTATCTCTTGGGGCTGGATGTGTGGTTCAGTGGTAGAGTGCTTGCCTAGCATGCATGAGGCACTGGGTTCAATCCTCAGCACCACATAAAAATAAAATAAAGGTATTGTGTCCACCAACAACTAAATATATATATTTTTATATATTTATTTATTTATCCTGACTATCAAAAACAAAACACAAACTAGCTTGACTTTGTAGTCATTAGCCTTAAATCAGAAAGAACTGTCAGATCCTACAGGTCCAACCATTGACCTACATTCACTCTGTGTTTACCAATTGGAATTATGGTTGACCAGTGGTTTTTAAAAGTCATTATCCAAAACGAGGTGACAGATATCAAGTGAGCAGAGAGCAGAGCAACCATGAAGAGGAAAATCAGGCGAAATTCTGAGAAAGTATGTGGGCTGAAGTGGTAAAACACTGCAGCGGGGTCACTACCTCCTCGTATGCCAAATCAGAACAGCTTCTCATAATGAGAGAGGATTAAGGAAGCTATGTATCATGGTCTGTGTCCTTATAGGTCACTAATTTAGTAATTTTCAAAAGGCAAACTTTCATGCAAGCAGGTACACTTTCTGACCACACAGTCTAGAAAGTGGTCAGGTCCACTAATTGCTTTCATGATTATCTCCAGCATTTTATTTTTTTTCTCTGCTCAGTCACTCATTTGGGAAGGGAAAGAGACTCAAGTTTGGTTTCCAAAAAGATAAGGATCTTTTTGGTGGTGGAATAGGCACAAAAGTTAGGAAGCCATACAGCTATTTTTCCACCAGTTCTGAGGTCAAGAACAGCATGAGAATTATTCCTGAGCAGATCCTTCTCTCAAGTAAAACTTGTTAGTACCATGTCCCTGCTACTTAGAAGAAACAAAATATATGCATTTTGACAAACTTCTCTTAAATCCCCATTTTCTTGGAATTCCAGTACTCTCCAAACAGAACCCTGTCTATAGGTTCAGACTTATTGGAACAAGTAAATGAAATCTGCTTGCAATTCATACTTTTAGCATAAGTACCCAATTTGAGGAAAGTAGTTCTACACGTTAGGTTAGTACATTAAATTACTTGCTCTTTACAACAGGATTACAGTAGGTTTCTGAAAGCTCAAGTTTGGCAGCCTAGAATTCCTGAGGCCAAGGATGGAAAAATGCTAAATATAAAGCCAAGTTCCTTCTGCTTACTCGAATATCATTTTGTTGAGTACGTAAAAGGGGGCTTTTGCTAAAAACACTATCTTCTCTCACCACTCATTCATTTCATACTACATAACTTTCTATCTCTAAAGTTTAGTGGACTCACCTAGAAGCTAATTAATTTGGAAATCAACATTTTCCAAAAATTCTCCATTCTTTAGACAGATACTGTAGAAGTACATGTGTTATCAAGGCACATTTTGTGTCTAACATCCTTAGAAAAATCTTTCTTTTTCTATTGAAATATTATAACAAATGCTCCACTGTTAGAGAACAACCAAGTCCCTTACCTTCCTCTATTTTTCTGTTTTTCACCAGTTTCAATGAGTATAATAAATTTTTGATTTGGAATTTATTTTCAACAAATCAATATAAGGGGAAAGCTGAACAAATGAAAACTATGTGGTTAGCTGCACGAGGCAATTGCTTGTAACCATGACTGTCTAAATACATAAAAATTGCTAAAAAATGAGAGTGAATTTGACTCTGAGTAGCTTTTAACAGATTCCATTTGAAATCGCCAAAGAGAAGAAGACATACGTTGTCTTTTCTAAATCAATTTCAGTTGAATTAATAACTCTTTGAGGGTAGGAAGTAGCTCAGAACAGTAGATAGAAAAAACAAAGGAGATTTGAAATCAGACAAGTCAGAATAGTAGCTCAGATACTTGAATCATTTTGTGACTTATTTAGTCTCAGCCTGAGTTAAAGATCTGAACCTCTAACTCATAGTAAACTCAGTAAGGATAAGTTCTCTTTGTATTTTCAAGTACACCTAGTTTAGGGCTTTTCATAATCGATATTCAATGGAAGTTTTATGAATAAGATGAAATTAGTGTATGCACACTACAAATATATGATTTTATATAAGGGATAATTATAATTAGTGGAACTATTGACAGTTTAGATTCTTCTAAACCTTAGATTGTTTCTGACTGCTCATTCTTATTTCTCCTATCTTACTCCTCACTCCTAAATCAAAGTGAAATGTTGGTACCTGATTATAATCTATTCAAACATATGAAAAACCATACAATATATTAATCTGAGTTTAGTCAGAAAAATAAAATGCATTATGGTGAAAATGGATGGAATATAAAGGGAGAGAGAAGGGAAATTGCATGGAAATGGAAGGAGACCCTCAGGGTTATACAAAATTACATACAAGAGGAAGTGAGGGGAAAGGGAAAAATAATACAAGGGGGAGAAATGAATTACAGTAGAGGGGGTAGAGAGAGAAGAGGGGAGGGGAGGGGAGGGGGGATAGTAGAGGATAGGAAAGGCAGCAGAATACAACAGACACTAGAATGGCAATGTGTAAATCAATGGAAGTGTAACTGATGTGATTCTGCAATCTGTATACGGGGTAAAATGGGAGTTCATAACCCACTTGAATCAAAGTGTGAAATATGATATATCAAGAACTATGTAATGTTTTGAACAACCAACAATAAAAAAAAAAACTTTTCTAAGTAGAAAGCTGTAGATCCCAGGGAACCAAGAAATGGACCCAACCCATGTCGTGGACTTTATGGGAAAGTCTGGAAACCACCTTCTTGGCCACAACCTAGGGAAAACATGGTCCAGTGAAGCCCAAGAAAGCACTAGAACCACAAAGTAGAAGCTTCTGGAGATGTCTGTAAGCCATCAGGACCTTCCCAGCTTCCATGTCACTCAGAGCCTCCAAATCTCACTGAAATTCTCTCAACGGAAAATTTTAACCCAGTACCAAACAGGGAAAGAGATGTAGGGGAATGTGATCTTCAGCCTGTTGGCTGGAGCTAAATTGAAACAAACAACATGTCACAATGTTAGACAATGTCCTTGTAAACTCTAACTTAGTATACATCCTATTACCACAAATATCTTTAATATCCAATAAAGATAGTGAAAACATCATATTTCCGCCTAAACTAATGCAAGCCTTCATTGAACCAAAGGTATTGTCACTGCTGTTTCTTAAAATATAAAGCAAGATAAGTCCATCCTCAAGAGACAATCTAGTACAAGGACCTCAGTGTCAGCAAGACCAGGATTCAAATCCTAGCTCTGCTACCTGACCAATATGTAACTTCTGATAAATTACAATATCTCTGTGAGCCTTAATTCTCCAACATAAAGGTAAAAAAAAAAAATCTACCTCTAATACTACTGTGAGGATTAGCAATAATGTTTGTGAATTTCTAGCTTGAAGTAAGAGCTTTTATCAGTTCCCATTTTAAGTGGCACAGATAGATGAACATTTTTGCTGATATATGTTGTTTCATGTTCAACTGTCTATTAAATTGCTTCTGAATCCAACTGTGTATGTTTTCATATTGCATAAACTTCCTAAAGTTGACATTGAGTGAAATGATCAATTCCTTGACCCCTCTTAGGTGAAAGGAGCTTCTGCATAAAGTTATGGCCAAAAGTCGGCAGCAAAACCTAAGAGAACAACGTTGTATAATCAGCTCCTGAATAATGGGAAATTAACTGTTTATCAAAAAAAAAGCAGAAATCCTGTTATATCTACATGATGCCAAGGATAACTTAAGGGAGAAATCAGCCATCCCTACTCAAAGATCTAACCCATGGGCTTGTAACTTGAATACTCTGACTTCATGTCAGAGGAAAAAAAATCCTAACTCAATTATTCTACCAAAAAACACAAATTTGTTGATTCTGGAAGATTACTGCAGCACCATGAAAATTATAAGTGTAGAAAAAAGATTTTTAAAAACTATGAAAGTTAAAATACTTTAGATATATCTCTTCACAACTTGGATGGTTATTCTTTTATTTGGACAAAGCATACTGGAGTTTTTTAATTGCAGTTTGTATTGCAATTCATCCTTCCATATTTATGACATAGTATCCAAGGACACAGCCAGAAAACCCTACTTTTAAGGCTGCCAACCACAAAAAAAAAATTACTTTGTACAACAATGATCTGCCGTAACCATAAATGACGTTATCTTAGGCCAAGCTTCCTAGATAGACTTGGATTGAAGTATCTCTTTACCCTGGGGTTATTAACTGTATAATGTGTATTGAGAGAAGAAAGTCCAAAAAAAAAAAAAGTACATGTTCACTAAGTTAACCCTTAAAATATCTCACATTTTGTATAAATATGAACATGGACTTTTTGAGTGGTAATTGAAATAAGATATTTGCTTTTATGTATGCAAAAATCCTAGAAGTTGTGAGATGCTTGTAATTATGTTTATGACTCCAAAAATCAATTGCACATGCCAAATTAGTTTGTGTGGGCAGATCTCCACTAATCTACAAGGATTTGGCTCTAACACCAAAATAAATGAACTTAAAAGCAAAATAATATCGAATGTATACCATTAAAACAAAAAAAATGTAACTAAAGTACTAACAAAAGAATAACTAAGACCTTTAGAAATGGCTGCATAGACAGACAGGCACCTCTGCTTGGCTACAAGCTGCCTCAAAATATATTAAAAATACCCAAAAATAATAGACTAGAAAATTCAGATTATCCATTGCAAGAAAATGCATAGAATTGGAGTTTGATTCAGTGAGCTGACCTTGAGGCAGACAGAGGAAGAATTGCAACCTGTCTTAAGTCAAGCTGCAATAGAAATGATCATAATAAACTGTCATAAAATAGAACTGAAAGGCTCTTGCTGTTCAAATGTCATGCTGAATGACATTGCCTTCCTGCAAAAGGCTGTGCTTAGTCCCTCTTCTGACAACCTGTGCTGTGCTGGCACAACATCAATGTCAGTTACCAAACACATATGAGCTAATTTCCTAAGGCTGAATTAGGTTTTAAGCAGACATGCTGCATCATTAACTTGTCCCAAACTCATGACTGACACATACTCCTAGTCCTTTTGTTATAAATTAAGGTTGAGAAACTTCTTGTTCACTGTATTTGTGCATTTCATTTTCAGATTCTTTGAGGCGATTTATATTAATCCCTACTACATTCCATCTTGTGAAACCTGATCCTTTATTTCAACATGATTCTAAATCTCCATTCTGTCATCCAATATACTAGCTAAACCTCCAAAGTCCATGTTAAATCCATGTTTCCTAAGGATACCAACATTGTTCTCAAACACCTGCTGCACATAACCAGCAACTTCCTGATAGTCAAAAATGTTAATTTTTAGGCACAAACTGTCACTCAAAGTTTATAAATCTCCTAAATATGCACTATCCTGACCACATTTATCTTTTTTTTTTGTCCACAAAGATAATACCTCTACAACGTAGCATAACAGACGGATAAATCTGTAACATTTTACTGATCAATCAGCCTTGAAGCTAGATTAAAGTAAGGAATCTGGGAAATTGAAAATGTCTTGTTCTAAATGAATTAATAATAACTCACAGGCAGCACTTTTACATTTTCAAAAGCCTAAAGATATATTTAATTAACCTGTTGGAGTTTTTTGTTCCAAACCGATAATCAAGTTTGCCCTACTCTATGTTCACGAGAAAATGTAGAAACAAGAGCAGTATTTCAGAAAAGGTTTCCTTCTATGTTCATACACAATGGACTCAACATTGTAAAGTAGTGAAGATTGAGAAGAGTTAGACTTGAATATTTAGAAGATATTTTTAACAAACAAAAACAGGCAATGAAACATCTCAAGCTCAAATAAGAGGATAACATTTTTCACAATCCACGAACTGAATTACTCAAGCTTTGATATAGAATCCTGATATCTGATAAGGTAAGTCATCTCACATAGTTATTCATCTTCAGAATTGCCTATGCTATTTTTGTTTTTGTTTTTGTATTCCATGTCCATAAAGTTCAGAATTGCCCAAATAAGTTATACGCACATATATGAAAGTGCATTAAAAATGCTTAAATTTTCACTGATTTGAAATCAATGGGGAAAATTGAAATATTAAATAAAGTATACCTTTCCATTAATCTAGAGCTTTTAAAACTTCCTTCAATAATGAATAGAGGTTTTGCACATCTTTTTCTTTAATTTTATATATATATATATATATATATATATATATATATATATAGAGAGAGAGAGAGAGAGAGAGAGAGAGAGAGAGAGAGAGAGAGTGTGTGTACTTTGGCATATCATACATACATGAAGTACAACTTATTCTAATTAGGATCCTATTCTTGTGGTTGTACATGATGCGGAGTTACCCTGGTCATGTATTCAAATACAAGAAGAGGAAAGTTATGTCCAATTAATGCTACTGTCCTTTCTATTCCCCTTCCCACTCCCTTCCCTTCATTTCCCTTTGTCCAATCCAATGGATTTCTATTCTTCCCCTCCCTACCCTCCCTTGTTGTCAGTTATCATTCACAGATCATAGAAAACATTTAGCCTTTGGTTTGGGGGGACTGCTTTATATCACTTAGCATGATAGTCTTCAGTTCCATTTATTTACTGGCAAATGCCATAATTACATTCTTATTTGTGGCTGAGTAATATTCCATTGTGTGTGTGTGTGTGTGTGTGTGTGTGTGTATACACCAAATTTTCTTTATCCATTCAACTGTTGAAGGGCATCTAGGTTGGTTCCATAGCTTGGTTATTGTGAATTGAGCTGCTATAAACATTGATGTGGCCACATCACTATAATATGCTGATTTTAAGTTCTTTGGGTAGAGACCAAGGAGTGGGATAATCAGATCAAATGGTGGCTCCATTCAAAGTTTTCTAAGGAATCCCCATACTGCTTTACAGAGTGGTTGTACCCATTTGCAATCCCACCAGCACACATCCTCCCCAACATTTATTGTTACTTAATAAGTTCTCCTCTGCCAGGAGTGAGATGGAATCTCAGTGACGTTTTAATTAGCATTTCTCTAATTGCTAGACATGTGAAACACTTTTTAATATATTTTTTGACCATTCATAGTTGTTCTTTTTTTGTCTTTTTAATGCATTTATTATTTAATTGGGTTAAATACCTCCCTTCTCCAATAAACTTTTTTTTATATTTTTTATTGATTGTTCAAAACATTACAAAGCTCATGATATATCTTCTTTCATACATTTGACTCAATTCTTCTGTGAAATGCTTGTTCATTTCCTTTGCCCATTTATTGATTGGGTTATTTGGAGATTTTGGTGTTGTTGTTGTTTTTGGTTTTGGGTTTTTTTGGTGTTAAGTTTTTTGAGTTCTCTGTAGATTTTGGAGGTTAATGCTCTATCTGAGGTGCATTTGGTAAAGACTTCCTCCTCTTCTACAGGCTCTCTGTTCACATTCTTGATTTTTTAGATACAAAGAAGCTTTTTTCTCTGTTTTTTAATTCTAATTTGTTATATATGACAGCAGAATGCATGCAGAGAAGATTTTTAGTTTGATACCATCCCATTTATTGCACATCATTGATAGGTTTATTTCTAGATATGTGACATTTGGTATTATAGTAAGTAATACCATTTCAAACTATTTCCTTCCTGATTTGTCTTTCATCAACATCTTGAATTAACTAGAACTTCCACTAAGATGTTGAAGAGTAAAGGGCAATCTTTATTTGGTCCTAATGTCAAAGGAGAAAGCTCATACTAGTTTTATGTGTAAGTAAAATGTTTGCTTGAGAATTTATGGTAAATACTCTCAGATTAAACATTTTTCCTGTTTAAAGTTTTTACTAATTATTTTTGATCATTATTTCTCAGATTATTTAGATATCTGTAATATTTTGTCTGTTGTTATTTAACGCGCTAAATTATATTTATTTGACTTTACAGTGTATTCAATTTGCATTTCTAGAATATGAAACACTTTGTCATGAAGTAATATGTTGCTTCATTTGGCCACTGATTATTTTGTATAGAGTTTGGGGCCATTTTTAATGTTAGACTGCTCTGTAAATTTTTACCCTTTATAGTTGTAGGATCAAGGTTTGGAGAACTTTATGAGGTGAGAGGGACAATTTTTCTCCTGTTACTACTTTCTAAACAATTTGTAGATGAATTCTACTATGCCTTTTTAAAATATTCAGCCAAATTCAATTGGAAAGCTATGTGAGCCTGGAATTGTCTTTGAATGAAGGAAAACATTTAATTATGAAGCAGTTGTTTAATAATTAAAGAATTTTTCTACCTTTTCAGTATGAGTTTTGGTAAATTATTTTTTCAAGGAATATATCCTTAATTATCTAAATTTTCAAGTTTATTGGCTGTGGGCTTTTCCAAATATCTTCTTCTCTTTTTCATCCTTGCTGTTTCTAAAGCAGTGTCCCCTTATCATTTACTAGAATTTGTGTTTTCTGTATTTTTTTCTGGATCAGTCTTTCCAAGGGGCTCACCAACTTTACTCATCTTTTTAAAAATAACTAACTCTTGTCTTTGTCTGTCTTCTCTGCTCTCGTTGCTATATAAAGATTTTATACTATTTTTTAATTTTTTTAATTTCCACAATCTTTGTGTTTCACTAGTGTTCTCTTTCTTTTTTAATATACATTTTAATTGACACATAAAAATCATATATATTAAGGGATGCAGTGTGATATTTTAATACATGTATAAAATGTGTGTTAATCAGATGGATTGGCACATCCAACATCTAAGATATTTATCATTCATTTGTGTGGAGAACGTTCAACACTCTCTCTACTAGCTGTTCTGAAATATATAATTAGTTGCTGGCAACCATAGTTATCCAAGAGTGCATAGAACAGTGGAACTTATTTTTCCTAACTGCAGCCCTGTACCCTTTACCTATCCTCTCTCCATAACCCTCCCTCTCACCCTTCCTATTCTTTTTTTTTTTGGGGGGGGGTGGGCAAGTACTGCAGATTGAACTCAGGGACTCACAACCTCTGAACCACATCCTCAACCCTATTTTGTATTTTATTTAGAGGCAGGTTCTCACTGAGTTGCTTAGAACCTGCCAGTACTGAGTCAAGCTTTGAACTCTCAATCCTCCTTTCTCAGCCTCCAGAGTAGCTGGGATGATAAGCATGTGACATCAGGCCAGACTCTGGTCACCACTATTCTGTTCTCTACTTCTATGAGATCTACTTTGTGTTTTCTGTTCTCTAAATTCTTGAGTTCAAATGTTTGTCTTACTAATCTTCACACTTTCACCTTTTAGAAAACATTTTAGGGAAGTCTCTCAATGTCTCTCTAAGCACTACTTTACTTATAATTTTCAACCTAAATATGCAATGTGTCCCTATAATCTCATTGTCATAACATTAATTTTCAAATATATGAGTTTTCTTTTTTCTTTTTTCTTTCTAACTTAATTGCATTGAGACCAGAAAACCTCCCTAGAACTTCCAATCTTTTTTAGAGGAGGGCTCAGCCTGCGTCTCTTCACTTCATTTTCTGGTTCTAATGAGGATCTCCATCTCACGTTTCCCTCTCTCGTGGAGGGCTTCTCATTCTTCCTGCGCAGCACTGTCTGATGGGAGGTTCTGTGATGACAGAAATGTTCTATGTCTGCAATGCCCAGTACGTAGCCAGCAGCCTCATGTGGCAATTGAGCACATGAAATGGGATCAATGTAAATGAGAAACTGAGTTAGTTAATGTTACTTACTTATAGTTAAGTTTGTGTCTAAATAATCAAGGTGACTAGTAGCTACCCTAACAGACAACACTCCTGGAAACAACCCTGTCTCTGTGAGTCACAGCCCAGTCAGGAAGGGGTTATTTGAACAGAGATGAAATATCATAAGTACCTGTAAACTCTGTATAAATTAATTAACTAGAGGAAAAAGAAAACTCTCAGGCATCACAAAAGTATCAACTGCTGGAAGTAGCTGCCAAGCTCCCAAGTGGAAGGAAAAGAAAAAGAAAAAATCCAGACTATTTAAACTTAGAAACTGTATCAATCAAATGTATTTAAACAAGAAAAGAGGCTCATGGAGTTGGGACCCAGAACTCTGAAGAGAGGAATGAAGATTTTCATTGAATTAAGTTTGTCCAAAAACTGTCCACACGTATTTTAAGTCCGGCCTAAAAGTTTCTCAGTACATAACAATCTGGAAGCTAACCTGATGTGTGTACAGACTGTGACCCACTCTTGTAAGGAGTCACTGGTTCTCAGCCAATCTCAAGCCACCAGCTGGCCCATGTTCAAATAAGACAGACACAGGAGGCAACCAGTCACCCTAGACATCACTTCCATTTTCTGTTGCCATAAATATAACCAGTCCATGTAGCGGGAAGGGGCATTCTGAACCATTTTAGTCTGAGTCTACTGCCCAATTTTAGAGTCACAGAGGAAGCCACTTAGATCTTTAAAACTATGTTTGTTATGGGTTTTATCTTTATAGGGAAGAAGAGGGAGTCGTCCGAGGAAGCTGGCTTTGCAAATGAAAATGAACAGCCAAACTTCACTGGGCTTTCCTGTCCTGAGAGCATTGCTGCTGTCAAGGTGAAGGAAAGTCGCTGGGTGATGCTGATGAGAACCTCAAGCAACGAAGAGGCTCACAGGAACCAACCAGAAGGAGCGAGTTTCTTCATCCTCTTGAGCCTTGCAGGCTCCCTCTTGCACGCTCTAGTGGCAAAGACCGACAGGGAGCAGCTGGTAAAGCAAAAGGGTGACTTGCAGAGGCCAGACCCCAGCCCTAGAAAGCACTACACAAGGGTGGGTTTGAACTTCAGAACCCAAAACTGGCACATTCTCTTTCTACCTTTGTCACTTTTCCCTAGCCTGGTCTTACCTGACCTCTAGGAGAAAAAGCAAACCAGCAAGATGCCTCTGAGAAGCCTCCAGTACTTACACTGATCAAGAGTTCCTTGGATTTTCATTTCACGTCCGTTGGAGACAGGGTAGTGAAATCGTCTCTCACTGTCGACAAAAGAAAAGAAGAAGAGATGCACAAAGAATAATCTATTTTAACAATTTAACTCTGCCTTGTGTTTACCTATGTCTGATAAAGACACTGGTAGATACACGGGATTTACAACTAAAAAAGAAATAGAGCAAGTGCAATTCTGGTGTTGTGAAGCACTCAGGACCGGTGGGGACTATGGAGAACACATGCCAGTCTAAGGGTCGATGGCTACCCAGCAGCCATAGATGGTTGTGTGGTGATGTGAGTTCAGTGTTCCCAGAGCTTAATTTTTTCAGAGGTGCCAGAAATCTGGATTTTTATGTGAAAACTTCCAATTTCAAAATGTTGGCTCAAAAATATTTTAAACATTGTAAAAGCCAAATGAAACACTGCTATGGGCCAAATCAGCTTGTGAGCCTTGGTTTGGGACTTCTGCAGGGTAGCATGTGGACAAAAGGGGATCTAAGGCAATAATGTACGTACTTCACGGATCCCACCACATGGGAAGGAACACGAGGTCCACATTACATGACAATCCTATTCTTAATGAAATGTTGGTTTCTTTTAATGAGCTTATTTTTGTTGTTCCTTTGGTACTCTCCCTCTCTTTTTGTTATTGTCACTGATGATGTTAAGACAAAGTCAGCCTAACCTAAGTCTGTCAGCCAACAGCATGATCACTCACTTCAATGTGGAGTTAATTTAAAATAAACAGTTTGGGGGAAGTAAACTGTATAAATCAAACATATAATAGTTATTCTGTGGGTTTGGCACTTGCTTCGGGAGAGTTGGCATCTCTAGTTTCACTGTGAGAGCAAGAGTCCATCAGCAGGGCATCTACTAGGGCATGCAAACTCAAGGCAAATAGAAACAGATTGGCACGACCACATACCAGTACCTATATGTACCGTACATGCAGTATGATCATATATGAAACTCCAGGGTTTTTAGCAAAAACTACATTTCAAAGTAGTTGTGAAAACATCAAAAACAGAATTTATAAGCTTTAGGGTATGTGCTATTTGTCAAACCTTTCAGTACCTGCTTTGATGCTGGATTCTTTCATTCATTTAGGTATCAAAAAATCATTTTCCCATATGGAAGCTTTACGCATATTCCTCAACCACATGGAACAGATATTTTGACTCATACGTAAAAGACTTGTGGTCTTTGCAAAACCATTATAATTTCTTTTTTTGGTACAGATGAAGCCATAAATAAATATATATACAAACACTGTATAAATTGTGTCATATGTTTTTGAGTATTTTACTTGTTCTTACTCATCAGAAGTAAATCAGTACATATGCCTACACATTAAAGGAGCTATGAACAATGGGTTTCATCAAATGGAGTATTTGTTTTTCTTCTTTCTCTACCTTCATCCAATTCAAATAAGCACTTTATCAGTACTACCACCAACTACCTGTAATACAGTTTATTCTTATAAAGGAGAGGCAGTGCAGAGTATGGAGGACACAAATTTTTTTCTCCTAAAATTTTGCCTTTTTAAAATTGTATTGGGGCTGGGGATGTGGCTCAAGTGGTAGCGCGCTCGCCTGGCATGCGTGCGGCCCGGGTTCGATCCTCAGCACCACATACAAAGAAAGATGTTGTGTCCGCCGATAACTGAAAAATAAATATTAAAATTCTCTCTCTCTCTCTCTCTCTCTCTCTCTCTCTCTCTCCTCTAAAAAATAAAAAATAATAAAATTGTATTTATGTAAGCTAAGGAGAAGAGGTAACCATCTCTGGAAATGTAGCAGACTAGAGCTTCAGGTCTTTGTCTACTATTACGGTTTGGATATGAGGTGTTCCCCAAAAGCTCCTATGTCAATGCAGGAATGATCAGAGTTAAATACAGGTGGGGTTTAGCTGGAGAAGGTGGGTCACTGGGAGCATGCCCTGGATTTATTGGATCATAATCCCTTTGGAAGTTGAGTATCTATATAATAGATATAAATTTCTCTAAAAGTTTCCCATATCATTGAGAAATTTCAATCTCTTTGACCTTGAAATTGCAAGTCTAAATTGAAAAGGCAGACTGTATATTTGAAATTAGAATCCAAATCTAACATTATTTTAACAGATGACTGTGGGTTTTACATCCAGTAATCTATTCCCTTCCTTCCATATTCATGGTATGAATGTACTTTCTTGTCCATTGATGTCAGACTTGGTCGCACAACTTCTTTTTTATTAATTTTTTAAACTTTTAAAAATTTATTTATTTGTTCTAATTTGTTAGGTATGATAGGAGAATGCATTTCAATTCATAGTACACAAATGGAGTAGAATTTTTGATGTCTCTGATTGTACATAAAATAGTCACACCATTTGTGTCTTCATACATGTACCTAGGGTAACGATGTCCATCTCATCTCACCATCTTTCCTATCCCCGTGCCCACTCCCTTACCCTCCCTCCCCTTTGCCCTATCCAAAGCTTTTCCATTCTTCTCATGCTCCCTATTTCCACCCCCATTATGGATCAGCATCCACTTATCAGAGAAAACATTTGGCCTTTGGATTTGGGGGATTGGCTAATTTCATTTGGCATGATATTCTCTAATCCATCCATTTACCTGCAGATGCCATGATTTTTTTCTCTTTTAATGCTGAGTAATATTCCATTGGCCACACAACTTCTTTTGGCCAATAAATTGTGAACATAAGTGAAATATGTCTCTTTCTTATCAGAAAACTTTGAAAACCAATGCTGTATCCTCTTCCAGAAGACTCATTTATCAGAGTGCTCCAGACATTGGAGCCTCCTTTAGTCTGTTCCTAATGAGGACAACCAGACCCCCAGCCTATCACAGAGCACAAGCAGGAAAAACCTTTAGGTCACCATGATTTGTAGATTATTTGTAATCACAACCTAACCAAGCCCATCTGGACCCATACGTACACCAAATTCTCTCAACTATCATCAATACTTACAATAACAATGCACATACATAATTCTCAAATGCAATGCATAAATTATTACTTTTGGAGATTTGACACAATTAAACATTTCTATGCTTGATGGTAAATTTTCCTTGAGGTTAAAAGATGCTTGTCTACTGCATCAGTAATCATCTCAAACAATCTTGAAATTATGTCTTGCTACAATTTGAAAGTTTATATGCCTCCCAAATTCATATATTAAAATCCCAACACCTAGGGTGATAATATTTTTAGAATCTGGGGCCTTTTTGAAATTATTTGGTCATGAGGGCCCTGCCATGAATGAGAATTGTACCTTTATAAAATGTACAGAAGAGTTCATGTGATGATGCAGAAAAGGAAATGGGCCTGCACCAGGCATTGGACCTACTGTGACCATGACCTTAGAGTTCCCAGCCTCCAGGATGGTGAGAAAATAATTCCTATTGTTTATAAGCTATGAAGTAATATATAAGCTTGAATGGATTAAGACATATAGTGATATAATATTTAAGATATTTTTCTTCACCTGAAATAATGAAAAGGAAGTAAAATCTGGAGTAGGAAAATTCTTCCCACTGTCCTCAATGCCAGCAGGCTAATAAATATCTTTCATGTAGTTACCATGTTGTAGGCTCCAAAATTTAAAGAAGACATTAGACATAGAGTGCATGAAACTGGTTTGAATTCTATCATCTAATTTTCTAAACATATTAGTTAATGTCTGCAGTTCCCCACCTGAAATTGAGCCAATCTAATGTAAGTGTATTCTGTTCCAATTTCTTTTCATGTCCTTCCCATCTCTTGGGAAATCCTTTCCTATCTCCATCATAAAATAATAACCCAGTTGCATTTGGGTGCTACAAAAAATGATTGACTCTTACATCACAGCTTTTAAAGATAGCCCATTGATGGCTGGCAGGTATTCATACAAGAATTTTATAATTTGTCAAGTTTTATAAATGTGCCTCTATGGCCTTCTTCCACAGAGTTTGTGGCAGCTCAGCATAACTGGGCACCACTGCATTGTCTCACACATACCAGGACTGGCCACAAACTTAAACTAGAAGATTGGATCTCCAGAGTCTCCAGCCTTCCAGCCCACGCTGCAGATTTTGGACTTGCCAGGCTCCATAATCATGTGATCCAATTCTTTACAATGAGTGTAATCTTTTATATATGACATACATGCATACATACATACATACATATCCTATTGGTTTGAGTCTCTGTAGAACTCTAACAAATGCACATTGCAATTTTTAAATTGCTACATCACCCTGTGCAGGCTATTATCTTACTGCCAGGAGTTTACAGAATAGTTAAAATGTGTTGTTCTGGTGGATTTTTATTCCAGTGAAATCCTTTGCTAGAAATTGCATAATCCATTGTCAGGTTTCTTGGTCAAAATGAAATGAAAAGCCATAATTTCTGTTTGTTGATGAAGGAATTAGAACATGGAAAATACAAATGTATTCTAAACCAAAACTATGAGAAGGGGCAGAAGAGAGGGAAAGAAGAAAATATTGAAGCACATTGTCATTCAGACTCAAGGATGTGTTGTACATATATTTTTACTCTGAGGCCTGGAATCTCTCTATTGTAGATGAGAAATTAAGGAAATTTTCACATTTCTAGTAGTATTTTTGTTGTTTAAAAAAGAGGGAATGAAATGCATTTTAAAATATCTATTCTAAAGGCAACAAAGATTCAAGAGGAAGGTTTCTGAAGTCATCTCCCAGTACTTGTGTCTTACTTGTTGTATGATCTGTGTGATTTCAGCTCTTCATCCATAAACTGAAAATAATCATAGCTCCTACCTTATGAAGTTGTTGGGAGAATTAAATAACTTCATACTAAAAAAGTATTGAGGATGGCACCTGACATATGTATTTGCAAGTATTAGTTGTTCTTATTGCTGATCAACCAAGTGGGATTTTAAAAAGCTGAGACTACTAGTCTGTCTAGGAAAAACAAGCTCTTAAGGGTGAAAATCTATAATGAAGACCAATCTTAAGAGTGTTCTAGTCCCCCAACGAATTTCATTATAAACCAGTTTTTCCTTCTAGATAGCATTTTCAAGCAGATTCAGTCAAATTAAAACACTAAAGATAGCCTCAAATCAGTCACTAAGAAGCATCTTGAAATCTGATAATGTGAAAAGAGATTCAGAATGCCATATTTATCCCAATTTTGGTTTTGCTATGTTAATTACTAGATGTATATGTCAGCTTTTGCTCAATTTGGTGTATAGGAAACAATTCCAAAATATCCCTGGCTTATAACAATTAAAACTTTCTTTTCATGAGGTAACTACAGTGACTATGCTCTGGGCTGTCTATCTGTTTCATGTCCCTTATTGCAGGAGACACCACATCCCTCACAAAGAGATGCAGCTGTAGTTGCCTGGGATAATTTTTTCTCATAACAGATGACAAGAACACAAAAGACAAAGTCTAATGGCACAAACAAATTTAAAACCCTGCTTGAACATATCTCCTCACATTCCATTGGCCAAAATGAAGCACATGATCAGGCCCAACAGCCAGAGAAAAAGGACATACATACTTGCTGTGCTGGTGAGGTGGGGGTGGTGTATGCTGAATATTAATACGATCTATACTCTTGCCAAACTACCAGCATTCCATCAAATTCAAAACCTAGAGTGACCACTTCTATTCATTTTGTTTTTGTTATGTGGGTCTCATGTTGAAGTGCATCAAAATCACCTGAGGCACTTTTTGAAAATATAAATGAGCAGGCCTTCCATTCTGGTTTGGATGTGGCTTAAGTCTATGTGTCTCACCCTACCCTACCCAAACCCGACAAAGGTTCATGAGTAGGAGGCTTGGTTCCCGTGGTAGCGGTGGTGGGAGGTGGTGTGGACCTAGTGAGAGGGTACTCCACTTGGGTCAGTGGAGGGAAACACACAGAAGAGATTGAAATATTTCTTATGGGACCCTTGTTAGTTCTTGTAAGAGTTCTTGCCTGAGCCTAATGCCACTCAGCCTCTCTGGATTCTTGTTTTATAAAGTAATCTCTTTCTCCCACACAGGGGTCCCTGACCAAAGCATTCACAGCCTCCAAAACTTGAACCAAATAAACTTCTTTTCTTTTTAAAGCTAGCCTGCCTCAGGTATCTCATTATACTAACAAAAATAGACTGATAATACCACAATGATTCTGATTTGACAATTGTTTGTCTGAGGAAAGCTATGCCTAGATATCAGAATAAAGCACTTCTGACAATCATTGCCTCTATCTTGTGACTTAGTTCCCCAGTGAAGGTAGACAAACACAATGACAACATTCATGAATGTAGATAGAACAGACTGAATTGAGTTTTCTGATGAATTGAATTATTGGTTCCTAATTCTTCTCCCCTCCATTTTTCCAGATCTCTGACAATTGACTTTGTAGTTCTTCCTACTAAATTTACTCACTTTGCTGATTGTTAGACTTAGCCATGAGGCATAAGTGGAAGTAATATTCCAGTTCCAAGCTTAAGGCCTATTCCTGCTTGACCGCTTGAATCTTACCTTGAGAAGAGCCTCTCCTTGGTAGCTTCTGCCTATGCATTCTGGGATCAAAATTTAACACATATTGATAGATCCAAATCCAAGAAGCCAAGCCCAGCTGGACCCAACTTGAAGTGGAGCTACCTGACTGAAACCAGGTAGATCAACCAATCTCCATCTGAAATCTGTATGCATGAAAGAAAAAAAATGATTGCTCCTTTAAGCCAGTAAATGGTGGGATGATTTGTTACTCACCAAAAGCTAACTCATACAGGAATCAAGAGTCACTCTCTAAGATATTCTGCTTCTCTCTCTCTACTTCCAACATCATTCGGGAAGCATCAGTGGAAGCATGTGCTTTCTCCATTGAAATAAAGCTCAGACTTTAAACAAAATAATTTCTTCCATTTCATAAAACATTAAAAGATATAAACCATAAAGAAGAATTTTTATCTGAAATCATGCCAGGCCATTTATTTGAGTTATACCTGAAAAAGCAAGTGCATGAATGTAGAAGAGTGAAATAAGGCGGGGGGGAGAGAATAATTAGGTCATACCACAGTACTAGTATTTTTTTCAAAACAGACTATTGTACAAAATCCAGCAATTTTGGTGGAAATACTCTGCAATGGAAGCATGTTTTCCATTAACTTAAATACTGTGTTAACCTCAATCAAAAATACACTTTCTTAAACTGAATGCAGAATTTATAGTTTTGAGAAACGGTGCCTGCACTCTAAAAGTGCAAAGGATCCAATGCAAATGACTCTGTCCCATGTGATTTTAAAAGTCTTATTTTGTAAAAGCAAAATAAAAACAACCTAAAATAGCACTTATTCTCCCACTCAAGGAAGCACTTTAGCCACGTGTGATATCTTTTAGACCGTATATTCCTTTTTTTGCCTCTGTGTACTGTCTTGAAGTCAAAAGATTATGATTTCTCTCTATTCAGTTAAACTATTCATGAAGAACTTCACACACACAGACAGCTTCCATCATCCCAAGACTATTAGTGGCTGGCATTGCAGACAGTGATCTTTGCTACACTAGTGAGTCTATGAAATATCATAGAAGACCCATCCTGTTACAACATCAGGCAATATGTTTGCATCTAAGCTGCCCTCTGGGCTTTGGGTTCATGGATGCACAGGGCCATGGAGGAATGCATCCTGTGGTGCAGAGAGGAAGCTTTGGGAAGGACTTAGGCCTCAGAGACTAACTCCAACTTGGGGTCTTTACCATGAGTTGCATGTTTCACCTGTACTTGAACTTTGCCCTTTGAGGGACCAAACAGATGAAGGAACTATTAATCACATTTTGGAAAGAAGGTGAGGACAGGCAGTGGAGGAAGGGAAACAAAGCACTGGGAAGTAGGAAGAATAGAAGTCCAAAATGGTCCTGTCTGAAAACCTGAGGCCAAAAAGGAAGCCCTGCTTATGACAGAAAGCTTTTGGGTTAATGTTAGCATGCATCCTCCTTCTGCCAATGAACTCTTCTGTTGGCTACTGGGAAAGGAAGAGCAGCCATCCTTGAAGGTGGGCAAAGACCAAGCCAATACTCATTGTTCATGAAATCAACCATTTACAGGACTAGATGAAGTCATGTTCCAGCCCAAAGGACTAAGAAGATAAATACAATCTTTTTGGCAAGGGATGACTTACCTACTGTGTGTGTTTAGAAGACTCACAATGCTTAATGCTATTTTCCAAAATGCTGACTTGGTAGAGCAACATGAGAGACATCATTATTCCACAAATCTCATGTACACTTTTAGTCACTAGGATGCTTGGCTTCTTTAATTACATCTGACTGTTACTTCCACCATTGCAAAATAATCCTCTGAATCATTTCCACTGTTTGGAAATGTTGATTTTAATGTTACACATAAATTCTGCCATAATACTAATATTCAAAATCTAATTTTCAAAACCTTTAAGCCAATATATGGTCTTTCCTATCACTTTACTGGAAAACAAAAAAATCACTAAGTCTGTGAGTTATTCATACGACAGTGAAGCATGACAACTCAAGGCCCATGGATCATATGACCAGTCATATCCTATTTTAAAGTGCATGTTGTTTTTCAGATAGGAGAGCACATTAAATAGTAGGCCCTCTTGCAAAGCAAACTCCCCAGAAAGAAGCATAAGCTTCAATTTTTACCATTCTCATTAAGCATTTCTCCTGTTCTCTTTCATGCTTTAAAAGATATTTCAAATCATTCGGAACTTCTGTTTGCTGAGTTCTCTCTTCCACAAAGTCTCTGCCCTTATCTTTTCCCTACCCTCTGTCTCACTCACATTAACAGTTGCCTCTGTGCCAACTATAAGTAATGTTATGTATCTCTGGGCTGATAAATTTCCATTGGAAGTTATCGAGATGGAAACAACAGTATTTACCATCATAGTGTCCAACACAAGGACAGCAGGTGTTAAGGGGGAGAATGTTAAGTCATTTGTAGTCAAGAAGTCCTCAGGTGAATCTAGAATAAAAAATAGGTTCTTATTCCACTGTCTGGCCAGGAGTGCAGCACCCTTGTCTAGAAGAGGAGGGCATGCGAGTTTGTGACCAGATCTGAGTCCCTCCAACAAGAGAGAAGAGAGTGGGCCTCCATAAGTGATCCTCTCCTCATTCCCCACACAATGTGCAGCCCCTCCTCTAAATAAATGTAGGGCAAATATTTAAAGAAAATGGTTAAAAGCTGTGCCACATTAGGAGGCTCTCCAGAGCACCCAGGAATCTCAGAGCACCCAGATGTTTTCCTCTGTCTCTCTTCCTGACTTCTGCTCTCCTTCTACATTTGTTTTAATTAAATAAATTGTAATACAAAATTTCCCTTATGGATGTAAGCTAAACCTCACCCGATTCAAAAAAAAACAAAACAAAACTTGGTAACTATGTAACTCTGCTTTGTAACTATTTAACTTTGTTCCATTTCCTCTTACACCTGGTGAAAGGAAAGAAAGAAGGAAGGAGAGAAGGAGAGGAGTAAGAAGGAAGAGGGAGTGTCTAGAACAATGCATGTTTGGTGTTTACCTATCTTTAAAGTAAGATCTTTCAAACTATTTCCTCAAATCAGAAAATTGTTAACACTATCTCTCTTTGCATTATTGGAAATAGATTTTGATCCACTTTGTTACTCCAAAAATAAACTTCAGATATATTGGAATTCTAAGCAGCAGTCTTTATCCAAACACTTAGCTGAGATATAAAACATATAGTTATATGATTACAGGACTTAAAAAATGTATATGTAAAAAAAATACATAAAATTGCTAACACTTCTCTTGCCTTATAACTGATAATATTCTTCAAGATTTGAGGACAAAACATTCCTTAGGCTTAACTGTGGGGAGTGGTGACAGCAATTGGGAGACCAGTGTCTGAGATTGGGGTCCCTGGTGACTTTATGGCTTTGGCATGCTTGGTGACTGGGAAAGTTTCTGTGCAAAGGTACAGGAAGCCCTGTTGCTATGGCAATGCTCTCCATGGAGAGGCTCTGTGCTAGAGAATTACTGGTTTCAACCTTACTCTCAGGCATACAGCTCCTGGGAATGAAGGAACTCTCTTGCTAAGACAACCACGGCCAAATAATAGCTTTGAATAATGGACTTTCTTGAGAGCTGTACAATATTCCTAACACTGCACATTGCAACTGTAGAATGTAACTGAGGAAATAGCTGCATAATGTTGCTAACTCTGTAACTTTCATGAATACAAAGAATATTGCTTGCATAGTCTTTAATGTGATTAATGAGACATATATAATAAAGATTGCTGGCATAATTCTTTAGACCTGCTTCTCCATCAGAGAGCAACGCTCTACCCAATCCTAGCTGTTTTACCTTCAAGATCTGTGTGTGTGATTCTTATTTCTCCCAATCTCCCATCACCCCTTGCTGGAACCTGCTAGTTTGACCACGCTGGTTGCAGAACTTAACCACTCAGATAGTTCAGATTATTGCTCTGGCTAGGAACCTCAAATATTCAGTAGTCATAAGAATACAACATATGCAGAGGTAGAGCAGAATTATTCTTGGAAAATTGTCTTGCTCCTCTGGAGAGTAAGTGCAGGCTCTATCTACAATGTAGCTCATTGCTTATTCATCTGCAGGGGGTTTTTTTCAGGCTTTTTTTCATCTCCAGACCAGGGCACCAATTCTTTACCAGATTGAGTATCCTAGTTCATCCTGGCTGCTATAATAAAATATCATAGACTACATCAATTTTAAACAACATATACTTATTGCTCACAGTTCTGGAAGGTGGGAAGTCCAATATCAAGGCACTGTTAGCTGTGGTGTCTATTGAGTGCCTGTTCCTCATAATAGGTGCTTTCTGTCTCGTCAAGTGGCAAAAGGGGCAAGAAAATGCCCCCCAACCATTATTCTGTTTTGTTTTGTTTAATTTTCAGTACTGGGTTTTTACAGTCAAGATGTGAAGTATCCCCTAAAAGCTCATGTGTAAGACAATGCAAGATGGTTCAGAGGAAAAAATTACTGGGTTTTGAAAGTCTTAACCCAATAAGTGATTAATTCCCTGATAGGGATTAACTGAGTGGCAACTGAAGTGGTAGGGTGTGGCTGCAAGAGATGGGAATTGGGCCGTGGCTTTGGGGTATATATTTGTATCTGGCAAGTGGAGTCTCTCTCTGCTTCCTGATCACCATGTGAGCTGCTTCCCTCTGCCACACTCTTCTACTATGATGTTCTACCTGATGGAGCTAACCTGCTATGGACTAAGACTCTGAAACTGTGAGCCCTCAAATAAACTTTTCCTCCTCTACAATTGTGGTGGTCCAGTCCTTTAATCACAGCAGTGGAAAAGCTGACTAAAACATGGGGAAAGGGCTGGGGATGTGGCTCAAGTGGTAGCACACTCACCTAGCATGTGTGAGGCACTGGGTTCGATTCTCAGCACCACATAAAAATAAAATAAAGATATTTTGTCCACCTAAAAAATAAAAAATAAATATTAAAAAAAATGGGAATTGAACACAGATGCACTTTACCACTGAGCTACATCTCCAGTCATTTTTTTTTTCCCAAGAGAGTGTCTCTCTAAATTGCCTGGGCTAGTCTTGAACTTGTGATTCTCAAGCCTCAACTTCCCAAGTTGCTGGGATCTAGACAGGCACCACTGTGCCCAGGTCCTTAAACCTTGTGTATTAGGACACTATTACCACTGCATAAACGCCCTCTTTCTTAATACTATTGCTTTGGGAATTAGAATCCAACATAAAAATTTGCATTTGTGTGTATGCTGGGGATTGAATTCAAGTCACTGCCCATGCTAAGCACACCCTTGACCACTAACCTATAGTCCTAGACACTCAATATATGATTTTGGGAGGATACCAACATGTAGATCATAGCACCTTGTAACTCTGAAAGATTCACCAACTACATAAAACCCTAAGAGCTAAAGAGATTGATGAATTATGGTAAACTTATACTTTGTATACAATTTTAGCACATTTTTAAATATTCCAAAACAACTGGCTTCTTCCTCCACATCTAACTCCTGTAAGAGAGAAAAGAAGTAAATGTATTCCTGTTTTATAAGGAAAGTTCACAGAAGTTAAATAGTAAACTTTTGCTTCTTTAAACAATGTGTTTATTTACATGCAATGACTCAAATGAAAAAAAAAATAGTGTCAATTTCAAATGAGGCATAACTGCTGGTAAAGTAGCACAAGGCTGTAATCCCAAGGAGACTCTGGAGACTGAGGCAAGAAGCTAATAAATTGCAGGCCAGCCTGGGCAACTTAGTGAAACCCTATCTCAAAATAAAAAATAAAAAGGAGTAGGGATGTGATTCAGTAGTAAAACACTTGTTGGTTCAATCTCTAGTACTAAGAGAGTATTTTACAACCAAAAAAAAAAAAAAACAAAACCCTTCATCAAATGACAAAAAACTAATAGAAATCAAGTTGGTATGGTCACAAAGTATGGCAGGCAGAGTACAGCCAGATTCATTCCATCCCATGTCCCTATTTCACAAAACCATGATTTATTTAACCACTTTAAGTGTCTTCAGATATCCATAGTGGCTGCCAACCAGATCATTGGTGATGAGGATGTCGTCTTTCATTGGCAACAGAGTGTAAGTCAAATCCAAATATTACAAGACAGAGACATAGGCATGACCTTGAACTATAAATATTGAAGGTACATTTTGAAAGAGGTGGATATAATATTCTCCTCCCAACTGCAAGATTAATTTTTTTTAAGTCTTAACTTTTCAACTGATGGGATAGATTTTCAAGGATTTTCTAGAAGCAAGGAGAGGCACAAACCCTGGGTTCAGTCCATCTCTGATTGAAAACACGGTTGAGGATTCATCTTAGTTCCTGCAGTATTGGAGACATGTTTTTTGTTTTTGTTTTTTTTTTAACTTGGAGCCAGAGAGAGTTTTCTTCACCTGCAAAGGGAAGGAAAAAAAAAATCCGGAATGCTATATCTCAGTTAGCTCTTCTTAGCACAGCTTAGAGCTAAAGGAAGTTTCTCATTTGGGAGTATGAAATTCTTTCTTTTCTGAGGGCACTTCCTTCTTTAGGGCCAAGCTGGGCAGTACGCTGCCTACTGGAATTTATTCCAATAGAACGGAATTTTATAAGGCACCCCCTGGGCTTAATCTGACTCCAATGTGTGAGCCTTCTGAGTCAGAGCCGGTGCAGCAGCAAGATAAGGAGGGTTGGAGAGATTGAATCTAAAACAAACTGACCTGGGTATTAGTTGTATTTGTTTCCTATGACAAAGGCCACAGACTGGGTGGCCTCAACAGAAATTGATTTTTCTCACAATTCTGGCTGATAGAATTCTGCGATTCATGTGTCAGCAGCATCTAAGTCTTCTGAGGCCAACCTTTCTGGCTTGTAGCACTACACATAGTCTTCCCTCCTGTGGGTCTGCATTCTAATCTCTTCTCCTAAGAACACCAGTCAGCATAGGTTAGGGCGCTTCCTGAGAGCCCATTTGTTTGTTTGTTTGTTTGTTTAAATATTTTTTTAGTTGTAGATGAACACAATACCTTAATTTTATTTGTTTATTTTTATGTGGTACTGGGGATCGAATCCAGTGCCTCACAAATGCTAGGCAAGCGCTCTACCACTGAGCCACAGCCCCAACCCAAAAGCTTCCTTTTGACTTAATTCTTCTCCAAATACCCTATCTCAAGACACAGTCACAATGCAACGTACGAGCAACTAGGACTTCATTATATAAATTTGGAGAAAGGAGGCAACAATGTATATTCCTTTGTACTTGGGAATTCCCTTGAAACACTGACCTCCTTGTGCTCCAAGCCCCCAAATCAAATATCCAACTTACTTACAATGATGGCCACATCCCTATGGAGCCAGCTCTATTCTTAAAAATAAATAAATAAATAAAGATGATGCCGGGGGATGACAGATCATGAACCTTTGTGTTCCAAAAGCATTTGTACCCGGCAAGGACAGGAAGTCAAAGGACAGCAAAATAAGCACTTACCAGGAAGTCACAAAGAGTCACAGCTGCATCTCCCCCTCCCCCTTTATTGTGTTAGCTAATGGCTGTGGTAAAAGGAAGAAGGGAAAACATGTTAACAGAGCAGAAGATTTAACGCCTCCCTCCCTTTGAAATTAGATTCAGCTTGTAGTTGCAAACTTAAAGCACAAGCCAATTTGGGCATGCACGCTTAGATTTCTCGTTGTCACCAAAGGCCGAGCAGTATGAAAAATAAATGGAACTGTACACTGTTACAGAGAGAAAGACAGATTTTAATCAATAATGTATCATTACAATGGGGGCTGAACTGAACTCAACTTGAATTTGTAGATAGGTGACTAGGCATTTTAAAAGGGTGAATGTGGAGAGTAGGGAAGGGCACGCAGGGGCTCAGTAGAGGTAAGAAAATGAAAAACTCCAAACAGCAGAAAGTGAGAGTTGGTCCATGTGAAATCCATCCAATGAGATGTCTCAACTTTGTATAAAGAATATATTACAATCCCTGTAATTGTAACCATAGATCCCTGCATGTGTTAACTGGTGCCGATTGAAGTTAGGCTCTTCCCCTCCCACAGAGACTGGGAGACCAGGGCCTTACAATCAGTTGTTGGTGGAACAAACAGTAAATCCTTTTGACAGCCAGGATTTTTCTCATGGAAGGTGCTTTGTGAGGGAGTCTAGGGTTATCTTAATCTGTTAGGAACTATTTTAGTGCTCATTCAAGTCTTTATAGGCCAAGTTTGTGCCCTAGTTGAGAAGGGGCCTCAGAGGAGCTTAACTAGAATTTAGTCAAAGGGAGAATCTTTGCTAATGGTGAGAGTCTACTACTCTGCAGTAAATCACTATTAGTTGTTTTGTTTGTTTGTTTGGGTTTTTTGGGTTTTTTGATACTGGGGATCAAATCCAGGAGCACTTAACCACTGAGCCACATCCCCAGCCCTTTTTATTTATTTATTTATTTTATTTTGAGACCGGGTCCTGCTAAATTGCTGAGGTTGGCTTTGAACTTGCAATCCTCCTGCTTCAGCCTCCTGAGCCACTGGGATTACAGATGTGCACCACCACACCTGGTACTTAGTTTTTAATGAAAACAAACAATGGCTCAAATTCCATCACTCAGATAGACATGCAATAGCATTAAGAGTTCCTACAAACTGTTCTAAACAATGAATAAAGACTTTCAGGTCGTTCAGGTGGGAAAGATAATAGTTTTCTAAACACACAGAGAGGTCCCAAGGCAGCATCCTGGGCCTAGATGACACCATAACATGGTCGACAATACACAATCAGGAATTCTCCTGAACCAGTTTCTGGACTGTGAACAAATGAGGAAATCAAACCATGACTTTCATCCCTAAGAAGGGCAGTAAAAAACCCCATGGATAGTCATGCCCGGTTCATTAAAAGGTACAAATGTCTCTTAACTGTTTTAGCCAATTCACAAGTTTGAAATATGCCTGATTTCGTCAGTGAGAGCCAAAGTCTATTTCTAACATCCATCACACTAATCAGCACTAAATGCAATAATGGAAGACTAACTTTGGAATCAATATGCTAATTCAGAGGATTAGCAGCTGAGCCAAGGGACCTAGAAAGGAAGGTCACGTCGCAGCTGTTTCTACAGTGGGCTCACTCTTAAGTAACATCACCTGCCATCTCTGGACCCTGCTGCCCTGTCAGTATCATTTCTGACCTCACATAAAGTTAGAGCCCACACAGAGTGGCATGTACCAAATGTTAGTAATTTAAAGTCAACTACAGCGATTGTAGCACCTATTTCATAAAAAGTTGGACAATAGCATGGAAGAGTGCACTGCACCTAGGGTCAGGAATCCTAGGTTCCAGTCCTGAGAAGACATCCCTTTTCTTTGAATTTCATTTTTTCTCATCCAGAAAATAATGGGATTAACTTAGTTCAATTTGTAAGATTCATTATACAGAAAATTTAGGATTTTGTAAAGGCAGTCAAGAAATCCTACAAACCTGTAATTTGCATTTTATATAGTTAATTTGTAGAATGTTTAAAGAAAGAAAAAGAAAAATTCCTTGTCGATGCAAGCATGCCCACACCCACCAAAATTCAATAGAGTAGAGATGAGTGCTCCAGGACTCACTTGTTTTTATTCAAATCTCAGAATAAAGTTTCTCAGACCATATCTGTAATTGATATATAAATATATTGTAAGTGTGATTGAGGAGGCATGTTGTAACTCAGCATTTATTTCGAATTTAAGCCTGTGCATGTTGACTCATGTAAAACTACACATGTGACATAGGTAATGCACCCAATTTAATGCCAGGAAAGGCTTAAGGATAGATGCTCTCATCATGACATAATTGTCAGTTATGCAATGGAAGTGAATGGCAAAGACTTTGTGCACTTATTGCACGTTCAGGATAAAGTTTGACTTTTTTTTTATGGTAGCATTATTTTAAGTCTTGAGGTCTTTTGTCTAATTTCTCTTCTCCCTATGTAAGCAGAACAAATTCCTCTAAAACTGAAAATGGATGTGAATCACTGGTTAAAAATAAAGTTTCACAAAGATTTATTGATGGATATGGTGAGTTGATGTGACTCAAGTTAAACAGAAAAACTGTCCAATTATCACCAGCTGAGTTTTCAACTAAGATTGCTTCTATTCACAGCAGCATAAAAAATGAAAGCAATGTCTCTGAAACTCACACAATATGATTTGAAGATAATCAAGGGCAATAGTACATTGCTTGGCTTCAATGAGTTTTGCACAGTAAAAGTTTTCAAAATAATTTTGATTCCTAACAGACTCTATTGTAAATCTGAAACAAATCATAGGGAACATATAACAGAATTTCAAATGTTTTCAACAGTAATTGAACAATTTGTAAGAAAATGTGTGCCAACAATATTTAAATCTAACAGTAAATAGCATCTCACATGTGACTCTATTTCAAATCAGGGAGAAGCGACTAGGAAAAGCTTTTCATCTCCTGGACTCAATATCCACAGGCCAACTAGAGTGTGCATTATGACGGCAGGCAGGGTTTGCTTAAATGCTTATCTTTAGGGCCTAAGATAGTGCCTGTGACATACTAAGCCCTCAATAAACATTTGTTGAATGAATAATGAATTGAGTGAAAAAATGGATACAGAGCTATAATTAGCTTTCTTATCAGAGCTCAGTCAAGAAACCAGATGTGCATTATACACTTTGAAAAAAAATTGTTTCTAAGACTGCAAAATCTGGGCTGGGGTTGTGGCTCAGCAGTAGAGCGTGCGCCTAGCACATGCGAGGCCCTGGGTTCGATCCTCAGCACCACATAAAAATAAATAAAAAATAAAGGTATTGTGTCCAACTACAACGAAAAAATAAAAATATTTTTAAAAAGACTACAAAGTCTTTATGGTACAACTGAAGAAGAACATAGATTTTTGTGGTTGCCGTCATTTAGCTTACTGTCCCCTTTAGTTTTGTTTATTCTATTATTCATTCAGCAAATATTATTGAGTGTTTAGTATGTGCCAAGCGCTATTCTGGGTCCTAGAGATAAGCAGTTAATCAAACAAAACCCCTGTATTCATTATGAGCACACTCTGGTTGACCTGTTGATGTTAATACACTTGTAAAATATTTGCAATTGAAAGATTATGTATTAACACAATTTACAAGTTGTACAGTTATTAATTATTTTATAATTATTACCATTATAAAAGCAGCAAGTTGCAGTATTTTTTATACCTATGGTGTTTTGCTACTTATAGCCAAGGTAAAAATATAATTTATTTCAGCTAAGAAAAATCTTTTACCTCTGTTTTGGGATTTTTTTCTCAAAAAAAAAAAAAGAAAGAAAGAAAGAAAGAAAGAAAGAAAAAGAAAAAGGTAAGCATCTTTGATCATTAGCTTTCATATATCAAAAGACAGTAGCAATTTATTGTCCCAATGATTTCTTGGCCTTTTAATTGTCAAATAAAAGACAAATACAGAAAACAATACAAGATAGGATCCAGTCTCCTGGTTATTCAGCAAACACTAGGTATTACTACAAAGGAATTTTGCAGATGGAATTAAAGTTACTAATCAATTGATCTTTAAACAGGGAGCTGATCCTGGGTTATCCATGTAGGACCAGTGTATTCACATGAGCCCTTAAATAAAGCAGCAGAGGAAAGCAGAAGAGATTCAGCAGAAGGAGAAATCAAAGACATTCAAAACACATAAAGGACTGCAGCCACTGCTGCTGCTTGGAAATACAGAGGCAGTGTGACCAGGAATGTAGTGACCCTAGAAGCTGAGAGAAACTCCAAGACGATCCAAGATGATAGTCACCAAGGAAACACACACACACACACACACACACACACACACACACACCATACACTCTTTTTGTAGGGAAAGTAAAGATAATAGAATATAGAAGAGAATTTTGTTTTGACCAAATTTATTCTTTCATATAAAAGCATTATTAAAGTAATCAGAAAGGTCTAAAAGGATACAATGAAATGTTAACAGTATGGTTTTATGTATTTTTAATATTTTTGTATTGTACTTCTTCAATAAAATGTTGTAAATGCCAATGATTTTAATGTTAATAAGATATTTATTTTTTATTTATTTCCCATATTTTTATTGGTGCATTGTAGTTGAACATAATCATAGGATTTGTTGTTACATCTTTATGTGTGCACACAATATAACAATATAATTTGGCCAATGTCAACTCACCAGCACTTCCCCCCTCCCTCCACACCTCCGTCCTTTTGTTCCCTTTCCTCTACTGATCCCCCTTTGATATTCATGAGATTCCCCAACATGCACCTTTCTTTTCCTTTTTCCTCTCTAGCTCCCACATATGAAAGAAAACATACAGCCCAATAAGATATATTTACATGCATGTGTTCTGCATAAAGATTTGTACTTGAATAATTTATAGCAATATCATCCATTATAATCCAAATGTGCAATCCACCTTAATACCCAGCAACTCATGAATGGTTAAACAAAATGAGGCATATTCAAACAATAGAGTGCTATTCTACAATAAAATACTGCAGCAAAACACTGGTACACACTAAAACATCATAAACTTTGAAAATGTATTGCTGAGCGAAAAGTTCAGTCACAAAAGGCCACATTCTGTATGTACTTTTCTATTTTTATGGAAAGTCCAGAATATGCAAATTTATAAAGGCAAAAAGTAGATTAGTGTTTTTCCAGGGGCTCAGGGGAGGGAGAAATGGAGAGTGACTGTTAATGAGTACTGGGTTTCTTTGTGGAGTGATGAAAGTGCTCTGGAATTATATAGTGGTGATGATTGCATAACTGTGAAAATACTAAAAACCATAGACGTGTAGATTTTAAAAAAGAAGATTTTGTGGTAGGGAATTGTATCTCCAGTAAAAATGAAAGCCACATATATAGATATAGATATAGATATAGATATAGATATAGATATAGATATAGATATAGATATAGATATAGATGAGGATATGTATATATATTCATTAAATAATTTTTTTTTCTTTTTTATTTTATTTTTTTATTTCTTTTTATTGATTTTTTTAAATGTCAGTGGAATGAATTACAATTCTTTTTTAAAATATTGTTTTAGTTATACATGGACACAATATCTTTATTTTGTTTATTTATTTTTATGTGGTGCTGAGGATTGAACCCAGGGTCTCACTTGTGCAAAGCGAGGACTCTACCGATGAGCCACAATCCCAGCCCTGCATTACAATTCTTATTACATATATAAAGTTCAATTTTTCATATATCTGGTTGTATATAAGTATGTTGACACCAATTCGTGTCTTCATACATGTACTTTGTATAATGATGTCTATCACATTCCACCATCCTTGCTAAACCCCTGCCCATTCCCTTTCCCTCCCACCACTCTGCTCTATCAAGAGTTCATCTATTCCTCCCTTGCTCCCCCTCCCTACCCCACTAAGAATCAGCCTCCTTATATATAAAAAGAAAATCAGCATTTGTGTTTTTGGAATTGGCTAACTTCACTTACCATTATCTTCTCCCATGCCATCCATTTACCTGCAAATGCCATGAATTTATTCTCTTTTATTGCTGAGTAAAATTCCATTGTGTATATATGCCACATTTTTTTATCCATTCATCTACTAAAGAGCATCTAGGTTGGTTCCACAGTTTAGCTATTGTGAATTGTGCTGCTATAAACATGGATGTGGCTGTGTCCCTACAGTCCTTTGGGTATAGATCGAGGAGAGAGATAGCTGAGTCAAATGGTGGTTCCATTCCCAGATTTCCAAGGAATCTCCATACTGCTTTCCATATTGGCTGCACCAACTTGCAGTCCCACCAGCAATGTATGATTGTACCTTTTTCCCCCACATCCTCACCAACGCTTATTGCTGTTTGTCTTCGTAATAGCTGCCCTTCTGACTGGAGTGACATGATATCTGAGAGTAGTTTTGATTTGCATTTCTCTAATTGCTAGAGATGAGGAACATTTTTTCATATACTTGTTGATTGATTGTATATCCACTTCTGAGAAGTGTCTGTTCAGGTCCCTGGCCCATTTATTGATTGGGTTATAAAGATCTCTACAAATGAGAAAGTGAAAGGAATCAGAAAAGTCTTTGGAAAGAAAGTGGCATTTTCAAAGGGTCTTAGGCAAAACAGTGTGTCTATATCTGCCCATGGCCCATGTTTTAACAAGAATGACAAATTACTAAAGTTAATGTTATCATAACAATAAAGACTTACCTACATTAATATATTACATCATTAACCCAACAATAATTCACCTTAAGCCCAGGAATTGGCTAGTACTGAAGCCCAGTACTGAAAGCCAAAATTTTCTGTCAAATGTTAGATATTGATAAGCCCACAAAGGAACATTAAATTTTGCAGGTTTTTCATGCATTTCTTAACCAAAATCTCTACATCTCCTTCAATATTTTCATTGCTGCAGCAATACTGTTAAAAAGAGACCTCTTGGGCATGCCACAGCCTGCCACAGATGAGTACCTTTTTATCTCTTGGGAATCACATCATTCTGCACTTGCGGAACGTGCAGAATAGCATGCCTGCTTCCTTATCGTGTTCAACACAGAAAGCCCTCATCAGTCCAGTTGGTTTACAAAACACAACTTGCCTTGAGCGTGGCAATGACACATCTGCCATGTCATCCATCTCAGATGCACATCTAACAACCATCTTTTATACTCTGTCAGAAAGAATGAAGAAAATGTCTAATTTGGTCTTTCTTAGTTAATGTTTACTGAATTAAAATTCAATATGAATTTGACAGTTTCCTGTTCAATTAAAAGAAAATTTTGTTATCAAAATATTTTCAGAAAATGTTTCTACCTAAAGATTTATTTACAAACCTAAGAATAGTGGATAGTGTAAACAAAGCTTTGAATCATTACCAAATCTTTAAGCTAAGCTATTACATATAATTACAGATGTACTTTCAAAAGTAGATTGTCAAAGGAAGGGCACCTCTTGTAACCATTAGCCTGGTTAACATGGCTTGGACAACTGCATTCCTTAAATACATTGGGCATTTATACCGGATATACTATGCTGCTCATTGCCTGTTTTTCTCTCTATTTTTTTTAATTGTTAATGCAAATCCTTGCTCCGAATTGTAGACCGTACAACATACAGAATCTTCTCTGACCCAATGCACAGGAATGTTTAATAGATCTGTGCACAAGTATCCTATTCAATTAACATGCACATCACCTTTGAAGGCTCTAAGAACTGGAGAAAAATTATAAAGAGACAGTACAGGAAATCTTTTAGTATAACAATAGAGATCACCAATGGTCTTGGCATAAAAGCAGACATGTACACCAATGGAAAATACAGTCTGAATATTGACAAAGGAACCAAAATACACATGGGAGAAAGGACAGACTCTTCAAGAAATGGTATGAGAAAGCTGGATTATCTGAATGTAAAAGATTGAAACTAGATTCCTGTAACTCATGCTGTGAAAAAAATCAACTCAAATGGAATCAAAGATCTTAATGTAAGTCCTGAAATTTTGGAACACATAGAGGAAAACACAGGAAGACCACTTCAAGAAAAAAATTTTCTGAACATGACTCCAATAGCTTAGGAAATAATAGCAAGAATTAACAAATGGGATTGTATCAAATGAAAAAACTTCACAGCAAAGGAAACAATCAAAAGAAGAAAAAGTCAGCCTACAGAGTGGGAGAGAAGACTGCCAGCTATTCATCTGAAAGAGGATTAATATCCAGAATAGATAAAGAACTTAAAGGATTTAGTGACAAAAGAACACCTGATCTAGTCAATAAACTGGCAAATTACCTGAACAGACACTTCTCAAAAGAAGTACAAATGGCCAATGACTATAGGAAAATATATTCAGCTTCTTTAGCTTTCAGATAAATACAAATCAAAACCACTTTAGGTTCTATCTCACTCTAGTCATAATGGTTATCAAGAAAACAAAAAAAAATAACAAATGCTGGCAAAGATGCAGGGGGAAAGAACCCTTATACACTGTTGGTAGAAACGTAAATTAATACATGCACTATGGAAAACAGTATGGATGTTCCTTAGAAAAGCTAAAAGTAGACCTACCATGTGAGCTAGCTATACCATTCCTGGGTATATATAACCAGAAGAGTCAAAGTCAGAATACTATAGAGACACCTGCATACCCACATTTATGGCACAGTGCACAGTATCCAAGTGATAGAATCAGCCTAGGTGCCCTTGAACTAATGCATGGATAAAGAAAATGTGGTATCTATACACAGTGGAGTATTATTCAACCGTAAAGAAGAATGAAATTGAGTTATTTATTTAAACAAACTAAGCCCAACTCAGAAAGGCGAGTATCTTATATAGAATCTAGTGGGGAAAGAGGTGACAAGAGATCAGAAGCAGGACTATTAACAAGGGAGAAGGGGATTCTGGGAGAGGAAAGGGGTAAGAAAGGGTGGCAGGGTGATCAAAGTAATTATAGGCAAGTATGAAAATGTCACTTGAAAGACATTTTTGTACATTAATTTGTGCTAATTATTATAGTATAAAAGAAATGAGGAATAGTATAACCAATGCAGTAAAGCAAAAGCTGTAAATAAGAACCCAAAATTGACATTTCATGAAAGAATGAAGTATTACAAGACTAATAAAAATCAATATTTTATATTTCATCTTCTATTAACCTTAAATAAAGATATTTTCACATATTAGATTGTCAGAGATATAACCTCTTTTTTAAAAAATCCACTGAATCTTGAATACCCATGCTAACAAAACCCCACTACCTGTGTGGAGAATGAGAGACAAAAATGAACAGAACTCATGTTACCTCCCATGGTTTTGTGTTTTTTTTTTTATTAAATCAACCAAAGTGTAAAAATCCAAGTGAGTCTTTCACCTCTTCACTGACTCATATTGTGCACATATTTTAATTTATGCAACCGTTGCTCAAATCATTGTTAGAAAATATCTTTTGAAATTGTCTGCATGATTAATGCATAGGCCACAGAAGAAAGTCTATAGTTTTTAGTCAAAATTAACTTTTTATTTAAATATATGACTGTGTAAGAGACATATACATTTGTGCTGCTATCATGAAGTGCCTTAGGCTGGATAGTTTATAAACAACCGAAATATATTTCTTATGGTTCTGGAGGCTAGGTGTTATGGTTTGGGATTTAAATGTTCCCCAAAGTCTCATGTGTTTAGATTTTGGTTCCCAGGTGACAGTGCTGTTGGGAGGTAATGAAACCTTTAGGAAGTAGAGACTCCTTGGGTAAGGTTGGATCAGGAGGGGCATACTCTTGAAGGGGATATTGAGATCCAGTCCCCTTCCTCTTTCTCTTTGCATTCCAGCCACCAGGAGGAGAGCTACTCTGCTCCTGCATGCACTTCCTATGATGATTTGCCTCACCACAGGCCCATAGCAATGGCATCAAGCAACCGTGGACTGAAACCCGGCACCATGAGCCAAAATAAATCTTTCCTCCTCTTAAGTGTATTTTCTCAGTATTTTGGGATTTTTATATTTGTGGTTTTTAGATATACATGAAAGTAGAGTGTATTTAGACATATTACACATACAGGGAGTACAACCCGCTCCAATTAGGTTCTCATTCTATGTTTGTACATAATCTGGAGTTCCACTGGTCATATATTCATAGATGAGCAAAGGAAAGTTATGTCTGATTCATTCTACTGTCTTTTGTATTACTCTCTTGCCTTCATTCCCCTTTGTCTAATCCAATGGATTTCTACTTTTCCCCTCCCTACCCACCCTTGCTGTGGATTAGCATCCACATATCAGACAGAATATTCAGCCTTTAGTTTTTTTTAGGATTGGCTTATTTCACTTAGCATGATAGTCTCCATTTTCATCTATTTACCAGCAAATGCCATAATTTCATTATTATTTATGGCTGAGTAATATTCCATTGTGTATACATATCCCATTTTCTTTATCTATTCATCTGTTGAAGGGCACCTAGATTGGTTCCATAACTTGGCTATTTAGTTGCTATAAAAATTTAGTTGCTATAAATATTGATGTGGCTGTGTCACTGTTGTATGCTGATTTTAGGTCCTTTGGGTATATGCTGAGGAGTGGGATAACTGGTTCAAATTGTGATTCCTTTCCAGGTTTTCTGAGGAATCTTCATACTGCTTTCCATAGTAGTTGCACCAATTTGCAATTCCACCAACGATGTATGAGTGTACCTTTTGCCCCACATCCTTGCCAACATTTACTATTACCTGTATTCTGAATAATTGCCATTCTGAATGGAGTGAGAAGAAATCTCAGTGTAGTTTTAACTTGCATTTCTCTAATTGCGAGAGATGCTGAACATTTTGTTTTCATATATTTGTTGACAGTCATATTTCTTCTTCTGTGAAGCACCTGTTCAGTTCCTTTGACCATTTATTGATTGGGTTACTTGTTTTTTTAGGTTAATTTTTTTTAGTTTTTCATATACACTGAAGAAATTTAATTAATTAATTAATTAATTAATTAATGCTCTATCTGAGGTGTAGGTGGCAAAATCTTCTCCCATTCTGTAGTCTCTCTTTTCACATTCTTGATTGTTCTATTTGCTATGGAGAAGCTTGTTAGTTTGAAACCATCCCATTTATTGATTCTTAATTTTACTTCTTGCACTTTAGGAGTCTTGTTGAGGAAGTCCATACCTAAGCCAACATGATGGAGAGTTGGGCCTACTTTTTCTTCTGGTAGATGCAGGGTCTCTGGTCTAATGCCTAGGTCCTTGATCCACTTTGAGTTGAGTTTTGTGCAGCATGCAAAATAGGAGTCAATTTCATTCTACTACATATGTTTTTATTGAGGTTGGGGGGTAGCAGGGTTTGAACTCAGGAGCACTCGACCACTGAGACATATCCCCAGCCCTATTTTATATTTTATTTAGAGCAGGGTCTCACTGAGTTGCTTAGCATCTCACTTTTACTGAGGCTGGCTTTGAACTTGTGATCCTCTTGCCTCAGCCTCCCAAACCACTGGGATTATAGGCATGCGCCACCAGGCCTGGCTCATTCTACTACATATGGATTTCCAGTTTTCCCAGCACCATTTTTTGAAGATGCTCTCTTTTCTCCAATGTATGTTTATGGCACCTTTGTCCAGTATAACTGTATTTATGTTGGTTTGTCTCTGTTTCTTCTGTTCCATTGGTCTTCATGCCATTTTTGTTACTAGAGCTCTGGAGTATAATTTAAGGTCTGTTATAGAGAAAAATTGACAGCATTCCCTCTAAAAGCTAGAATAAGACAGGGATGCCCTCTTTCACCACTCCTATTCAACACAGACCATGAAACCCTAGCCAAAGCAATTAGATAAAAGAAAGAAATTAAAGAAATATGAATAGGACAAGGAGAGCTCAAACTATCCATATTTGCCAAGAACATGATTCTATGTTTAGAAGACCCAGAAGACTCCACTAGAAAGCTCCTCAAGCTCATAAATGAATTCAGCAAAGTACCAGGATATAAAATTTACACCCATAAACTAACTGTGTGCTTATACATCAGTGATGAATCAACTGAAAGAGAAATCAGGAAAACTAAATCATTCACAGTATCAATCTAATAAAAAAAATGTGAAAGATCTCTACAATGAGAACTAAAGATCACTAAAGAAAGAAACTGAAGAAGACCTTAGAAAATGGAAAGATCTCTCATGTTCTTGGATAGACAGAATTTACATTGTCAAAATTTACAATGGGTATACTACCAAAAGCACTATACAGATTCAATGCTCCAGCACCAGAATTCGTCCTCCAACCAGCAGATCCCCAGCAGAGCTCAGGCATAGCCCACATCTGCCTTTGCTCACCTGAGAGGGACCCAGGCCCAGTCTTCCCAAATCTCCATCATGTTGGATCACACCCTGACTTCTTTAATAAGACTCCTATAGTGCAAGAATTAAAATCAAGAATCAATAAATGGGATGGATTCAAACTCAAAAGCGTCTTCTCAGCAAAATGTTAAACAATCAGTGAGGTGAAGAGAGAGTCTACATTTGGGGAGCAAATTTTTTAACACAAACACACATGAGATACAGCACTAATGTCAAGGATATATAAAGAACTCAAAAATCTTAACACTAAAAAACCAAACAACACAATCAATAAATGGGCCAAGGAATTGAATAAACACTTCTCAGAAGATGATATACAATCAATTGACAAATATATGAAAAAATGTTCAATGTCTTTAACAATTAGAGAAATGCAGATCAAAACTACTCTAAAAAGTCATCTCACTCCAGTCAGAATGGAAACTCTAAGAGTATAAACAACAATAAGTTTTGGTGAGGATGTAGGGGAAAAGGCACACTCATACTTTGCTGATGGGACTGCAAATTGGTGCAGCCAATATGGAAAGCAGTTTGAGATTCCTTAGAGAACTGGAAATGGAACCACCATTTGACCCAGCTATCCCACTCCTCAGTCTATACCCAAAGGACTTAAAATAAGCATACTACAGGGACACAGCCACATCCATGTTGATAGCAGCACAATTAACAATAGCTAAACTGTGGAACCAAACTAGATGCCCTTCAGTTGATGAATGGATAAGGAAAATGTGGCATATATATACAATGGAATATTATTCAGCATTAAAAGAGAATAAAATCATGGCATTTGCAGGTAAATAGATAGAGTTGGAGAATATAATGCTAAGTGAAGTTAGCCAATCCCAAAAACCAAATGCTGAATGTTTTCTCTGATATAAGGATACTGATTCATAATGGGTGTGGGGGGAAGCATGGGTAGATTAGATAAACTCTAGATAGAGCAAAGGGGAGGGACAGAAAGAGAGGGGGGCATGGGGGTAGGAAAGACAGTGGAATGAGATGCACATCATTACTCTAAGTACATGTATGAAGACACAAATGGTGTGACTCTATTTTGTGTACAACCAGAGATATGAAAAATATGTGTAATATGAATTATAATGCATTCTGCTGTCATACATAACAAATTAAAACAAAAAATTATGTAAAAAATTCCAATCACATTCTTCATAGAGATAGAAAGGGCAGTCATGAAATTCATTTGAAAAATAAGGGCCCAGAATAGCCAAAGCAATCCTTAGCAAGAAAAGTGATTCAGGAGGCATCACAATACCAGACCTTATTATCTCGGTATTTTGTTACAGTGGTGCAAAGCTGACTAACACACTAAAAAATCCACAATGAAAGCGATGAAAGAGATTCATCATCTGGTGAAGGATTTTTTCCTGGTTCATAGATGAAGCCTCTTGCTTTGACCTCATATAGGAAGGAAGCCAAAAAGCAAAGGACTAGGCAGTTCCCTAAAATCTATTTATAAGGGCACTAATTCTACCCATGAGGATAGAATGACTTAATCACCCCCAAAGGCCCATCTCTTGATACTATCACAATAAATTTTTGGTTCCAATATGTGAATCTGGGGGGAACACACACATTTAAACCATAGCAGTGACTCATTCTCCTTAGCAGAATTTACTGCAAATGAGTTATAATAATCATTTCTGAATCTCAAACCAGCCTCAAAGGAATGAGGATATTGAAATAATATTCACAAGCCTTTGAATACTGTTGGAAAAACTTTTTCTAAATTGCCAATGGGACATTTGGTCTTCCAAGGCAAATAATTCTGATGATTATTTTAAGGAAACTCATGCCCATTATCTTACAGTAATGTTTATAGATGTGTTTCTCTGTATATATATATATATATATATATATATATATATATAGAGAGAGAGAGAGAGAGAGAGAGAGAGAGAGAGAGAGAGAGAGTCATTTACAAAGATTAGAGAGTAGATTGAATTTTTTTAAATTATTTGCTGGTCTTCTGTACCAGCTCCTCCCTACTATAAATAGAATTATACCACTCACTCTATCAACAGCTCAACAGCAAGCTTGTGACTTACTATGCACAAGGAAATGTGAGTGGAAATTACACAGGCCACTACTGAACAAACCTAAGAAACTTTGTGTGATTCAACCACTGCTCTATGCCCTCTGATTTTAGAGTAAAGCATGGAACAGAGTTATCACCAAGCTACACCCAATAAGCTGTACAATAAGAAATACACCTCTGTTCTTGTAAGTGGCTGGGATTTTTAGAATTATTTGTTACTGCACCATAACTAGGGCTAACCTGACTGATCACGACAATACTTTTTGGGGGAGACAAAAAAGAACTAAAGTAAACAGACAATTTGAAAACCAAACTAATTTTCATTGTAGCCTTAGTATTTAGGATCCTTAGCAATAATTTTTTTAATATTTATATTGTTTTCTTATATTTAAATATTTTATCTATATATAATAGAATTCACATTAATACTCTGAATAATTTTTTTAAAAAAACTTAAAGCAGATGGCATATCATCACTCTAATAAATTAATGCTATGGGAAGTGAAAGGTAAAAACAAACACCAAGCTATATCAAGCATGCTGATGTAATTGTGCTATGAAGCTTTTGATATCTAAATGGAAGAGTGAATCAATTAGATCTCAGATAAAATGAACTCAGAAAAATATGCTTGCTCATTAGAAGTATGCTTACTATAATGCAAGAAATATTCATTAAAAATTCTTGCCCAAAGCTGAAAGAAACTTAGGAAGTTAAAGTCACTGAAAATTTACCACAGCCAGTCCTGAAACACAGTAAAATAATGACAAATTATGGTGACAAGTGAATACCTGAATGACCCTACAACCACATTTAGGAAAAATAGCAAATTCACTGAAATTGTCCAAGGATGATTCTGAAGGTTGTAAGTTGGACCAAAATTCACAGCTATTTTATGAATCTACTGAGTTTGAATATTTTTAAGAAAAATATTAATATGGAATCAAACAATAATGAGAAAAGCATACATGATTTTTTAAAGGTTGACTTTGGAGTTTTGAAAATGGTAAAAAATAATATTATTATTCAGCCATAAATAAGAATGAAATTCTTACAGCAAAATTGATGGAGCTGGAAGACATTATGCTAAGTGAAAAAAAAAGCAGACATAGAAAGACAAGTACTACATGCTTTCTTTCATATGTGAAAGCTAAGAAAAAAGTCAATCTGAATGTAGAATAGTGATTACTAGAGGTGAGAGCAGGGGAGGATGGATTTGATCCAATCATGCTGCATTTCACATATTGAAATATATCACACTGAATACATAAATATGCACAATTAATACTTGTTTTCCAAAAGTAATTTTAATTGCATATGCTGAACTTCAGTTCCATTTAAAGTTTTATCAAATTTAAGAGAAATTTGTTTGCCAAGAAGATATAATCAATAAAAGGATAGAGTGCCAAAGGCAGGCATGTAAGTTTTTCATTAAACATATTTAAGGAAGAAGTTTGCAAGCACAGCCATGTCTGTGCGCTTTTCTACTGAGATTCTTAACACTGCAGGAACAGATGGTTCAGATAGGGTTTTGCCATGCCCAGTGAAATGGGTACTGTAAACATTCAATTTCTGTGCCAAGAATTCTCACCCAAATTGATTTCATAGAATTTTACCACCAAATCACTAAAATATTAAACATGTTACCCATATTTTTAGATTTATTCAAGTTTTATTCAAGTTTACCAATTTTCTTTCTCCAAAGAGCATCTAGATGCCAAATAAGCTGCCAACTGTTCTCAAAGGTGAGAAAGAAGAAAGTAGTAGCAACAGCCACTGGCCACCGAAGTCTGCACACCTCAGTCAGGCATCAAGGAGGAGATGGCTGTCCCAAGTGTCCCCGGCCCTTTTCCTCTTTCCCACCTCTCGCATCCAGGGGCTGGCATTGCCTCTCTATGTAGCTGGTCCTACTCTCCCCTGCCTCCCCAACTTTGTTCTAACAGCTGTGGCTCTATTTTGACAACTGTCCTCATCATGATCAATGGTATTTAAGTATTGATTGCCTCAAGAGAACTCAAATCCATTTTTAAACAGTCACCAAAATATTTATATTTCTCAAAAAAGTTGGGGGGGGGGACTTTTCCTGAAGGATCTCTTTCTGAATAGAGGGAGTGCTTTGGGAAAGGAATAAAATAAGCATTGTTATTCTTGTTTTGCAGAGTAAGGCTGAAAAAAAGAATAAAGCCAATGTCATTAAACACCAGGGTCTCACTGGTCTCTGTGCTGGAGGAATTAATACCTGTTTTCAATAGAGTCTTTAAAATAATGCTCAGGGTAGGTGTTGTTGATACCTCGTTACAGAATACGAAACCCACGTGAAGAATTATTCAGCCTCTCACTTATCCCTTAGCCAAGGATGAAGACAGGCCGAAACCCAGACCCTCTGACCTCTGACCCTGTGCTGTGTCCAGGGTCCAGATCAAAGAGAGCCCCCTCCCTGTGGCAGCTTCTACTACACTTCTCTCCTAACCTTCCCATTTCCTACTTTTATCAGCATCTTCCTGCACAGGAAAGAACACTATTTTTATAGAAGTACATTCATCCTGTGTAAAATGTACTAAATGATCTGATTCAGAGTTAGTCACAGAAAAAAAACGTTCACAGTGTCATGACATTCTATTTAATGAAGAGTGTATGTTTCCCATCATTTTCTTGGCATTTTAGACATTAACCTCCTAAGTGAGAATACCACGGGTTTGCTGTGGATTTGATCAGGGTAACTGCTATAGATATCATTCACCTATGAACCAGCGTCTGCTCATGATTCCTCACAATTGAAAGACTGTCCAAACTATTGGCTTTCAAGAACTGAAGAAATAGACCCCCTGATGTACAAACACTGCCTGGGGGGTCACGTTGATGGAACCTTCTGTGCCTTAGAAACTGCTGCATTAGTGGAATTTTCCCAGATTGGTAAAAGGAAGCCAGAAGTAGTTCGATGACGACTTTCTATAAGCTAAACCCAGTTGGAGAGCATAACGCAGACCACATGGAACCATACAGAAAACCTTTTCCTTCCCATTTTGATTCCTTCTCAGTTCTCCAAGTTCACCACTCTTGCAATTAAACCTTCTTATACTCACTCGTGAGGAATCCCCAACGTGCCCTGAGACTTCAAATAAAATGCACATCTGGTGAGAGGTTTGCTCTCCCTGTGTCCTGATAGGATTTTACACTGGGTCTGGGTCAACACCTGGGTGAGACACCGTGATTAGGGTGTTAGTTCTAAACTCCTTGCTTAGCAGGTTTTATTAGATGTTATATTCTTCTTACGTTGGTATTCAGCATGTTTTAAGGTGTTTGGCAAAAGAACAGCATTCCCTTTCCACTAGGGTTATGAAATGCAGCTAGGTTTCAAATGGACACAGAGGGAAAAACGTGTCTTAAAAGTCAAATTACTCTCTGCCAGCTGTCAAATTTCTCCTCAGAAAACCAGCAGCCTTAAGATATGCTAAAATTACCCTGAAAGTAATTGAAAGCCAACCATTTAAAACAAATGATTGACATTAAATTAAAATCAGTGACAAAATGTTCAAAAATCTTAAAATAAAAATGCTGAGTACAAACCCAACTAAGCTGTTTCCCAGGCCCTGGACAATGTGGAGAGTGTGAATGCAGCTAGCCCTGGGGTTTCTAATGTCCTCGCTGGCCTATCTGATTTTACCTTCAGGTGTCCACCTGGTTCCCTCCTCACTCTGTCCTCGTGTGAGTGTGGCCTCCCCCTCAGCATCTTCCGTCCAGTCAACAAAATCTCCTGAGAGGAAGAAACAGAAACTTTTCTCACTAAGCATCTTAGTAAACGTCTATTTTCTTCCTTTCTTGTTCTTTTTTTTTTTTTTTTTTTTTTTTTTTGGTCCCACCTCACCTTTTCCCCCACTACCACAGGGAGACGGCTTCAAATTAACAAATAAATTTAAGATTTCACCAGGCTCATTCTCTTCTATGAACTAACGTTTTTAGGTCTACAGATGTTACATGACCACAATAAGTTATCTCATCAATTTAAGTAATTTTTAACTTTTCCTTGCAACTTTTCTTCCTTTTACCCACCCAAAGAAAAGGCAAGATTTAGAATGATTTCTCCAGATGATCTTCCTAACTCACTCACCACTAGAGCCAAAGAAAGACTTAGAAATTGTTCCAACATGGTCCTCACACACACACACACACAAAAAAAAAACCCCAGCAACATGTGCTTCATTGAACCCCTGTTTTACTAAGTGACTTTTCTAGCTAGGGTATTACAAGTCCTGACTACAACACTTGAAGAGAAAATGAGGGACTAAATTTTGGAATGTTGACTTCAACCTTGCTCTATTTATTTTCCACCAGAATTAATTACCACCAGTTTAGAGATTTAAAGCAACCCAAACTTATTATCTTACAGTTCTGTAGGTTAAAAGTCCAACAAGGGTCTCACTAGGCCAAAATCTAGTTGTCTGCAGAACAGTGTTTCTTTCCAGAGCCTCTAGGGGGTCAATCCTTGTCCTTTGCACTTCTAGACACCTGCACATTCCATGACCCTTCCTCCATCTTTAAATCAAGTCATGCTGCATCCCTTTAACCATTTTGTTTTAGTCAGGTTTTTCACTGTTGTGACTAAAAGACCTGACCAGAACAATTTTAGAGGAGAAGTTTATTTGAAGGCTCACAGTTTCAGAAGTCTCAGTCCATAGATAGCCAGCTCCATTCCTCAGAGCTCAAGGTGAGGCAGAACAACATGGTGGAAGAGTGTGGTGAAGGGAGGCAGCTCACATGATGATCAAGAAGCAGAGAGAGAGACTCCACTTGCCAGACACAAAATATACAAAATACAATGACCTACCTCCTTCAGTCCCACCCTACCCACCTTCAGTTACCACCCGGTTAATACCATCAGGAGATTAATTCACTATTGGGTTAAGGCTCTCATAACCCAATCATTTCTCCTCTGAACTTCCTTGCATTGTCTCACACATGAGCTTTTGAGGGATACCTCACATCCAAACCATAACATATTCATAATCATATCTCCCTTTCTTTTACCCCCATAGCTGGGGATTTTCTGTTTTTAAGGATCTGTGTGATTGAGGTAAGCCCAGTTGGATAATTCAAGAAAATTTCTTCATCTTACAGTCTTTAATGTCATATCTGAGAAAAAAAATGCTGTTTTTGTTACTATAGCTCTGTAGTATAATTTAAAGTCTAATATTGTGATACCTCCAGCATAGCTCACTTTGCTTAGGATTTCTTTTGCTATTCTGGATTCCTTATTTTTCCTAATGAATATTAGACTGTTTTTTTCCCTAGTCCTGTGAAGAATATCATTGATATTTTGATGAGAATATCAATGAATTTGTATAATGCTTTTAGTAGTATGGCCATTTTCACAATGTTAATTCTGCCTATCCAATTATTTCCATATTCTTAGGTCTCTGGTTTCTTTCTTCAGTATTCTATGTTTTTCATTATAGAAGTCCTTCACCTCCTTAGTTAGATTGATTACCAACTATTTTATCTTTTTGTTGTTGTTTTTATTGTGAATGGGATTGTTTTCCTAATTTAGTTTTTCAGCAGGTGTAGGTTTTTAAAATGTTGGTTCTTTTGGAAAGGTAAAACAAAAAAAGTATGCTAAACATCAGCAAAGAGGATGCTGAAATTAAATCATGCAAGGCTCTCATCCCTCATACAAAACTGATTGATAGCTGAACCTGGAATACTGTGAGCAATTCTGACTGCTGTATCTCCAGGAAGACAAAGCTGAACTGGAGGAAGTCCAAGGGGTTAATTAAAATGCTTGAGGGGGAGGCATTTCTCAAAGGCAAAAGATTAAAAAGAAAGAAAGGGGGTTAGAAGAGTGAATAGAAACTGTCTTAATTCATTCAGGCTGCTAAAACAAATCAACATACATTGGGTGGCTTAAAAAAAACAGAAATTTATTTAACACAGTTTCAGAAGCTGACAGTTCAAGATCAGGGTGCAGTATGGTTGGGTTCTGATGAGTGCACTCTTCTGAGTTGCAGACTCCCATGTTCTCTCTGTCTTCACGTGGCAAAAGGAGCAAGAGAAAACTTTATTGGGTCCCTGTTATGGCTTAGATGTGAGGTATCCCCCAAAAGATTATGTGTGTGTCAATGCAAGAAGGTTCAGAGGAGAAATGACTGGGTTGTAAGAGTCTCAACCCAATGGATGATTTAATCCCCAGATAGGGATTAACTAAGTGGAACTGAAGTGGTAGGGTTTGGCTGGAGGAGGTGGGAATTGAGGCATGGCTTCGGGGTAGATATCTGTAATTAAGAGTGGACTCTCTGCTTCCTGAACATCATGTGAGCTGGTTCTTTCTGCCACACACTTCGGCCACGATGTTCCAACTCACTTGGAGCCCCAAGGATGGAGTCTGCTGTCTATAGATTGAAACCTCTGAAACTGTGAGCCCTTAAATAAACTTTTTCTCCTCTACAGTTGTGCTGGTCAGGTCATTTAGTCCCTGCAGCAAAAAAGCTCACTAAAACAGTCCCTTTAATAAGGGTACTAATCCCCTTCATTTGGACTCCAGGCTCATGGACTTACTCACTTCCCAAAGTCCTCACCTCCTAATATCATTACATAGAGAGAATGTCAATACATGGATTTTGGGAGGAAACAAACATTCAGTGTACTCCAAAGCCTCTGAAATTGTGAAAGGTATAGAGAAAGTATAGAGCTTATATACAGGTAAATATAGTTACTTACCTTGAGAATTCTCACACTGTCTTTACTTGTGGAACTTATGAGAGTGGCACAAATTTTAATATAAGTAGGCTCAGAAAGGGTTTATAGAAAAGTCATAAATGACTTCAAGAAAATGTCCACTGCTATCAAGATATTTTCCTATATCCTTATCTATATGCAATGGTACTCACTTATTACTGGCTTGACCTTCCAGGTCCCTGTGGTCAATTGTGGTCCAAAAATACAAAATGGAAAATTCCATAAACAAACACCTTTCAAGTTTCAAATTATGCACATTTCTGAGCAGCAAGTTACAAGTCTTATGCTGTCCTGCTCCATCCTACCTGGTGCATGAATCATCCCTTTGTCCAGCATATCCACTTCCTATACGCCACCCACCCATGTGTCACTTAAAAGTCATCTAGGATATCAGATACACTGCATCACAGTGCTTGTGCTCAAATAACTCACATAGTAACCTAACACTATGTCTTAATGCCCACACCATTCTCCTCACTTCATCTCATCATGTAGACATTGGACCATCTCTCATCATCATCAGAAGAAGGGTTAGTACAGTACAATGAGACATTTTGAGAGAAAGAGAGGACACATTCACATAACATTCACTCCAGTGTTTGTTACAATTGTTCTGTTTTTATTTATTGTTATTAGTCTCTTACTGTGCCTAATTTATAAATCAAACTTTATCATATGTAAGTATGTGTAGGAAAAAACACAGGATATAGGGTTTAGTACTGATCCATGGCTATAGGCATCCTCTGCAGGTCTTAGAATGTACTCCCTTGGATAAGGGAGGACTAATATGCTTTAAGTGAAAAGATTATTCTATTTTATTGACTTGCCATCATTCAATCTGCAAAAAAAAAAAAATGATTCTAGCTCTCCCTGGTCTGTCTCATTTTCTGCCCTCCCAGCAGCTCTCACCTTGGCAAAACTGATTCTTGAGGGCATTTTTAGGCAGAACTTGGCAGTCAACAAGGGAGAAAAGCATGGGAAACTAGAGGTGTGGGGTTGGGGGAGAGTTTTCCCAGGTGAAGGTCATTTGAAAAAAAAAGTACAGCCTCAGAGAATGGCCACAATGGATGAGAGGGGCAGAAAAGGAAGTTTTAAAAAACATTGCTTTTTGAAAGCCCTCAAGGATTTAAGTTCTTTCAAAGCTCATTTTGGTTTCGGTGCTGTGTTCTTTCGACCACGATATTGCCCTGACTTAACCACACCAGTCAAGGCTGTACAAACATTCCCCATGTGGGCCCGTCCCATAATACCCTTTGGGATTCCTTGTGAAAACACCTAGCATTCCACTTGATATTCCTGCCCCACCACATGACACTTTTTAGAAAGTGGTTCAATTAAACTCCTTGGAGAACCTCGTAAGTTAAGGTAATTGGAGCACCAAGCAGAATCTGTCATCAGGCGCCTTTCACTAAGCTAATTAAGGATAAAACCAGTTTGAAGTGGTTTGAAGCAGAGATTAAAATTTCACCCAGCTGGACTTGGGTTAATAGTGAATCAAACTGCTGGACTGCAGTGGCGTTCTGCTGGGAATATCACTTGAAACAGAGGAGCCCGCCCACGACTGGTCTGATTTCGTTCTTGAAAATAATATAAAAGTAACACAAGCCCACCAAGGCTTTACCTCCCTTTCCTTTCAAAGCATTATTTGTGAGAGAAATCATGAATAGAAGAACCCATGATGTACTTTTTGTCAAGTCCAGATACTTCCTCCATATGTGCAGAAGGAGGCCACAAGTCACCTGAACACTTTCTAATAGGCACTGTCAGTGCTGATTCATTTCTCAAAACGTAATAATAATGAATGAATATACTCCACCAATCAAAAAAAAAAAAAATCACCTCACCTTAAAAAGCAGCCAGTCCTGGGAGTGGGGCAAGAGGAGCAGAAGTACAGAGAGATTCGAGAGAAAATGACTGGAGGACAGAGAAGCACGGTGAACCTGTGAACTGGGACAAAGAGGGCCGGCGTTTCCCTTCCTCTACTGGAGAAGACCTACAAGGACCTGCCTCAGTGTGTCTGCTTCCTGTGAGTTCTTAAGACTCCAGAAAACACATTCCTAAACTGAAACCCCATCCAAATTCCATTTTCTTCATTAAACAGGCTTTGCATCACACCAATCACAAGAGAACATTTCTCCTTTTCCAGCATGTTCCATAAGATGTTATGACCCCTTACTTCTGCGGCTGCTCCCGAGTGCTGCAACCTACCGGGCTCCAGGGTGTCGTCACTTTTCCCTTTACCGCTCCTACAGCCCCTGTAAACTCTAGACCATGACTTTTAATATGTTCAACTATTAAAATACATGAGCTAGAAACTCTAGGTACATTTAATAAAAACCCAGACCCCTCCGACACTCTCCTCTGGTAGAGCTCTCTTTTCCTCTCCAGGTACCATTTCTTCCCCGTTGTTTTGAAGTTACAAAGAGAAGCTTCCATTATTGTATATGGCTGAGAAATAAGAAAATATTCTATGGATATATGGGAAGTTGCGGACACAGTTAATGCCTTTTTTACTTCAAATATCTGCAGCTGGCTGCTTGAGGCCCCTCTGCCTGGCTGCTGCATTGGGCCTGGGAGCAGACCAGGCCAGCCAGGCCAGAAGTGCTGGAGGGCCAAGGTCTCTTGGAAAACTGTCAACCACTGACTGACGGATGGAGGATGTCTTTGTTCAGACTGCAAAATAATTCTCAGATTTGGTGTTTAAACAACACATATTTGTTTTCTCACAGTTCTTCTGGAGGCTGGAAGTCTAAAAATCAGGGTAGCAAAATGATCAGACTCTGGTGAGGGCCCTCTTCCAGGGTGCAGATTGCTGCCTTCTTGCTGTGTCCTCATGAGGCCAGAAGAGGGCAGGAGACCCTGAGGACGCTGTTAAAAAACCACTAACCTCACTCTTAAGCGTTCTACCCTCATGGCCTACTAACTCCCTAGAAGCCCTCAACCTAGTGGACATCAACATAGTGTCCATATCAGACATCAACATAGCATCCATAACAAAGGGCAATCTTGCCAGCATCTTTGCCTTCGGGGGTGACACTCTGAGGCATGCTCTACACAGCAGGAATGAGTGCTAGTGGCCCACAATTGTCAACTGCTTGTCATTACTCCACTGCCTTAAGTTATTCCCTGGGTCACCTCCCCAATTAGATGACCTGCGTTCATCTCCTTCTCTCAGGGTCTGCTGAGGCCAGAGGGTAGGCTCAGCTATGTTTACTAATAGGGAAGAAGGTTCAAAACTGTTCCAGAAACTGTTGATCTAGAGAAGGAGGCTGATAGGAGCAACTCACGTCTCTGCTCTCTAAACTCCCACCAGAACAAGGCACCTGAGACACCCTTTTCTCAGGGATCCAGAAAAGCTTCAGGAGGTGGAAACATTCCGAGGGGACCTGGAAGAACAAGTAGGACTCAGAGGGTAGAAGTGTTTAGAGGAATCGGAGCAGAGGGACCAACAAAAACAAAGCCAAGGAAACACAAAACCCTCAGCAGGAGGAGGGAAGTGACTCAGGGCCTTGGATCCATGCTAAATGCAAGAGCATCATTTCACTCCACGGGCTACCAAGAGAAAATAAGAGATCAGGGGAGTGATACATTACAGATGTTTAGAAACCTAAGCGAGGAAAGCACATAGACAGATTTTTAGAGAATAATAAGAATTATTTTCAAATGACTTAAATTTATAATAAAGCTAAATAAAGGTTTGGACGTAGCTTAAACCAATCAGAGAAGCTATATTTGCATAGATATAGGCGATATATGAGTATTGGTGCTCTTTTGTGAATGAAAGTAAGATTTTAGGCAAAATACACACTCTGGTTTCAGATTTGTGAGATACATTTACAGGTGAGGAAGGCTCCTGTTCCATGTTGGTGCTTTTTCACTATTGCCATTGCAGGGAACAGCTCCACCATTCCCATGCTGAGGTTCCAATCCGGGGACCGGTACTCATCCTTAATACCTCCCCCCTCAGCTGACCCTAACATCCATCAATTTTGCCTCCTACATATCTCCCAGATTCCCCCACTTTTCTACACTGCTTATCCAGCGACTGTCAGGTCCTCCGTCATGGAAGGACAGAAGAGGAGACAGTCACCCAGGCCCTCCCCTCTGCTCTCATCAGAAGCTCCACAGCTGGACCTTCTGTCTTGGCTCCCCACTGCCCTCCAGATGAGACCCTCTGTGATGCAGCCTCTGTCCTCCCACTCAGCGGACTCCCTTGAGTCTCTCTACCTTATTCTTGACTCCACAGCCAGGAAGCTCAACCCTTAGCTCCCCAGAGGAGGACACAATCCCCTTGCCCTCAGAGACTCTGCCTGAACAGTTCTTGTTAGGACTTTTTCCCAGCCCCCTCCCCTTTGCCTACCTAACCCTCATTCTTCTTTTGCTTCCCCATCCAACGTTACTTTTTCAGAGAGCCTGGCCCGGTCCCCAGCCCAGGACAGCTCCCTCTCCAACTTTCCCAGTCTTCTGCAGTTTTTCTTCATGACCCGTGTGCTCATCTGATGGTCTGCCCCATCTCTCCAGAGCACAGGCTCTCTGAAGATGGCCCAGAGCAGGGCCTAAGAAACACATGTCTGAAGAAATGATGTTCATGACAATTTCACTTGCCCTGGTATCCATCCACTGCTCTGTAGGCTTTAGCTAGTTGTTCCCATATGCAGCTAAGAAAACTAAGACTGAGAGATGTGTAAGCAACTTATTCTGTCAGGAATCATGGACCTAGAATTTATTTTTAATTTCTTATTTGTTCTTTTTAACTTCACCTAACAGTAGAATGTATCTTGACATATCATGCACACATGGAGTATAATTTCCCATCTTTGTGGTTGTACATGTTGTGGAGTTTCACTGGTCATGTGTTCATATATGAACCTAGGAAATTTATGTCTGATTCATTCTACAGTCTTTCCCATTCCATCCTCACCCTTCCCCCCACTCACCTCTGTCCAACCCCGTGAACCCCCCCACACACACACACACCACCTACTGTGAGTTAGCATCTGAATATCAGAGAGAACATTTGGTCTTTGGTTTTTTAGAATTGTCACTTAGCATGACAGCCTCCAGTTCTATCCATTTACCGGTAAATGCCATGATTTCATTCTTCTTTATGGCTGAGTAATATTTCATTGTGTATATATACCACATTTTCTTTATCCATTCATCTGTTGAGGGTCATCTAGGTTGGTTCCATAGCTTTGCTATTGTGACTTGAGCTGCTAGAAACATTGGTGTGGCCACATCACTATAGTATGCTTTTAAGTTCTTTGGGTATAAACTAAAAAGTGAGATATCTGGGTCAAGTGGAGACTCCAGTCCAAGTTTTCTAAGGAATCTCCATACTGCTTTCCATAGGGGTTGCACCAACTGCAATCCCACCAGCAATGTATGAGTGTACCTTTTTCCCCTGACATCCTCACCAACATTTACTATTACTTATATTCTTGATAACTGCCTTTTTTGACTAGAGGTGGAATCTCAGTGTAGTTTTAATATGCATTTCTCTAATTGCTAGAGATGTTGAATATTTTTTATATATTTGTTAACCAATCATATTTCTTCTGTGAAGTGTCTGTTCAGTTCCTTTGCCCATTATTGATTATGTTATTTGGTGTTTTTTGTTTGTTTGTTTGTTTGTTCTAGTGTTAAGGTTTTTGAATTCTTTATATATCCTGGGAATTAATGTGCTATCTGAGGTATAGGTGGCAAAGATTTTCTCCTATTCTGTGGGCTCTCTCTTCATATTATTGACTGTTTCCTTTGCTATAAATATTTTTTGTTTAATACCATACCATTTATTGATTCTTGATTTTACTTCTTGATCTTTAAGAGACTGGTTGAGGATTTCAACTCCTAAGCCGACATGATGGAGAGTTGGGCCTACTTGTTCTTCTAGTAGGTGCAGCAGGGTCTCTGGTCTAATGCCTAGGTCCTTGATCCACTTTGAGTTGAGTTTTGAGCAGACTGAGAGATAGGGTACTAATTTCATTTTGCTACCTATGAATTTCCAGTTTTCCCAGCACCATTTTAAAGAGGCTACCTTTTCTCCACTGTATATTGATGACACCTTTGTCTAGTATGAGATGACCTTATGTGAGTTTGATGGATCTAGAATTTCCTGCTAAGATTGACTTAAGCCAACATTCCTGCCACCAGAACTTAAGTAGAATAATAGGTAACATTTGTAGTTGTATTAGTGTCAAGAGGTAAGAAATCCTTTTTTTTTATTTCCCAAATTTTTGTTCTATATCATTACCATGATACCTGTCCAATAAAAATAGTCATCCAAATGTTGGAGACATTTTTCTAAGCTTTTTTTCTTTTTTTTGTCTTACATATATTTTTCTTTTCGCTTGTACATATTTTTGGAGCACAGCATGATATTTCAATACATATGTAAATTGCAGATTAACCACATCAAAGTAATTAGCATTCCAATTTCTTTGTGTTGAGAACATTCAAAATCCTTTCTGCTAGCTATTTTGAAATATGCAATTAATTATCATCAAACATAATTGTCCTACTGGACTAGAGAACATTAAAGTTACAACTTTCATTAGAATTCACCTCTGTACCTGTTGACCATCCTACTCCATCCCCTCATCCTGCTCAGCGTTTAGTAACCACTATTCTACTCTCCACTTCTCTGAGACTGACTTTTTCTAAGCTTTGCCTTACCTATATCTTAATTTATTTGACTTCTTAGCACCCTTTTCCAACTTGGTTGATTGTCTTCCCATTGTACCATATTACATCATTCCAGGTATTATCCTTTTCTACTCTTTGCCTATATTATCCTCTAATTTTTGCAAAGATTCAATAAAGTGGGGAAATATGCCCAATAGGGCCTGTTTATTGAACTCCTGTATGGGTGGAGTTTAGAGAGTGTTCTGTAATAGTGTAGGAAGAGACAATAAGATGAAGCTGAGCCGTATGTAGAATACAGGGTAGAAAAAACAGCTCCAGTTTGGAAATGGAGTCAGAGAATGACTCCCAGTGAAAAAAATAAAAGTCATTAAAGAATGTCTACCGTGGAATGCAATTGAGTAACATGAGAAGGGGAAGCACAATCTCTATTTCAAAAAAAAAAAGAAATTTCATTGTTTCAGAAAATTTACCGAAAGGAGAATTCTATGTAATAGATCAATTTAGATGATAACAGAATCACTGTATATTCTAAATATTCTGCTGTTTTCTTGATAGAACTAGAATCATTTGAGATATATATATATATATATATATATATATATATATATATATATATATATATATATTCTTTGCTTCAAACCAAAAAATAAAATGGTTTGACAGAAGAGACAAAGGGTGAGGTCCTAGCACATTCAGAAAATTAGGTCAACTTGATTAATGATGAGACTACAGAATATTCAATGAAAATATCAACAATTCTTGCATAATCTACTATTTATTGTGTGCAGCAAGATGAAGTGTGAGCCAGGTCATGTCTTCACTCAGTCTTGTGCCTTTATCCCAGAGTAATCTATGTATGCCCTGCACAGCAAGCTCCTCAAAAGAGACAACTCTGGGCACCCTGACGCAGTCGCCAAGAGCCCTGGCCTTACCTACTCATTCCTGGCTCATGTCTGGCTCTCAGTCTGCACTTGGAGATTTTCCACTTTTTATCCTGGTGCCTGAGCATGCCTTCCTTGGAAAGCTTGATGCTTTGTGTCCCTCCACTTTTGCCTTTTCCAAGGGGAGCCTTGCTCATTCTCTGGCTCTCTGTTTACCGTTGACTCTGCGCATCCAAATCTGAGATAACCTCCCTTGGCTGCTGTACTCCCAGGGTGTGCAGCTCAAGGCATGAGCATCCATGTGATGGAGCTTGAAGGAACCCAGTGGCTTCCCAAATGCCCCTCCCCCAAGAACACTGGAAGCATCTCTAAAAATACAGATGTTGTCAAAAAGTGGTACAGCTGATCCTCGTTATTCACAGATTTGCCTACTCACTAAAATTTATAACTCCAAAATCAATACCCTTGGTGCTTTCGTGGTCATTCACAGAAATGCACAGCACAGGAAAAAAAAAAGTGAGCTGATAGACACATTCCCAGCTGAGGTCAAAGAAGTTTCAATTCTCATAATGCAAAACAAGTGTCCTTTAGGGAGTCTTTTACTACCATGTTTTCAGCATTTTTATGCTTTTGATTGACAACTTTACTGTTAAAAGGGCCCAAGCAGAAGTGTGGTCTAGTATATATATATATTAGATAAGCTTCGTGAGGCATGAGCTACAGTGCTGTTGCTTGTGAGTTCCATACTAATAAACTGAAAATATATTAAGGTATATTTATATAGAAACACAAATAAAATAAGGCCATATATTGTTTAGTAGCTGAAAATATTGTGATCAGAAGCTGACAGGATCCTGACCTTGTATTTTCCCTAGGAGCAGTGGTTCAATATTTGATGGTTCAGTGTTTGCAGCAACTTTATAGAGTATAAGTACTGTGAATAATGAGAATCGCCTGTGACTTCATCAGAAAGGGTCCTGGGGAAATGGAAAAGACAGTGATGTGGAAAGGCAATGGCCTGTTTGCATGGACACCACTTTAGGACCTTACTGTGAAAGAAGTACTGTGCCAAGCAGGAGGAGAATCCTCAACCAGAGCTGGAGGAGCCCCAGAGAGAAGCCTCTAATTCCTCTCCATACTTCTTGAGCCTGGCCCCATTTCTAGAATAATGGTTCCACTAAATAGTCACAACAATATCATATAAACTGTCTATGGAAAAAGAGGCATTATGTCAAAATCTTAATCTTAATGTTTCACCTTCTAGCTTTGTACTTTACAATACAGTAGCCACCAGCCAAAAATGGCCACAAGCACTTGAAGCTGCTAGCCCAAAACGAGATGTACTGCAAATGTAGCACACATACCAGATTTCGGACACAGCATAATAGCAGAAGTGTAAAATTCGTTGTAAATAATTTCATTTTGATTGCATATTGAAATAGCTCTATACAATGGGTTAAATGAAATGTATTATTAAAATTAATTTCATCTGTTTATTTTTGCATCTTTTAAATGTTCCTATTAGAAAAATGTAAATGGTACAGATGGTCTTCATTAAGATAGTGCTGTTTTATAACAAATAACTGATTTGTGAGAACTTATGGTGGAAATAGTGAGAACTTGTACTATTATGTAACAGCAAACACTTACACTGAGCCAGACATGGATTCAATTTCTTTATATGTACTGACTTGACTAGGCCTCACAATCCCACAAGGTGCATACAACTGTGTCCTCCCACTTTATAGATGAGAAAACCAAGGCAAAGAAAGGTTAAGTGATTTATCCAAGGAACCAAGGGTCACTAGATTTGAACCATATTTGACCCAGGTAATCTAGATCATATTCTTAATCATCATTACATACATACATACACACACACACACACACACACACACGTCTATTTAATGCAAACATTGAACCTCGAAATAAAAATTACTTATTAGTAGAAAGAAAACATGGCTTTATGCCTTCAGTTGTATTATCAAAGATAGAAACATACATATCTATAATGGATGATCACTAACTTCCAAAAGTTCTTTTTTGTTTGTATTAGTTGATTGTAGTTATTCATAATAGTACACATATAGAACATAATTTGCTCCTTTTCAGTTCCCATTACTTCCTCTTTCCTTCTCTTCCTCCCTCCTTAGTTCCCCTTCCACTATTCTACTGGTCTTCCTTCTATTTATTTATTGTATTTTTTTTAATAATTGATGCTTTATAAGTATACATAAAGGAGGAATTCACTGTGGTATACTTGTATTTGTGAAAACACATACAAAATGCACAAAAAATGTACAAAAATGTAGCAAAACTTGATTGAGGATATTGTTTGAGGATCTAGAACAAGATTAAACAGTGGGAAGAAGGATTTAGAAGAGAACTTAAAAATAATAAAATACTAAAAATACTTAAAGACAAGCACTTTGGGTTGATTTTTAGATGAGAAGTCTCACATCTTCAGATGAACTAAACATTTCTACATAAAAGAAGAGCCTGATCAGCAGAATAGGAACTTTATACAAGAGGCAGAAAGTTGTTAGATAAATGGATTGGGAATCTGTACAACAAAACTGGCCCAGATACCTGTATGAAACTGCTCATTTGTTCTAAAAATCATCTGAAAATTCTCTGGGTTAACAATGTGGACTTTGTTCCCGCACGGATTACTCCTAGTAAAATCCAGGAGAGTGAAAGGGGCTTGTCTTCCTTCTGTTTTGCTTGTTTTTGAGATGGGGTCCTGCTGTGTTGCCTGGGCTGAACCAAGCCATTGCCTGAACTGAAGTTATTGTCACTGATTACCCTGGCGATCCTGGCACATGGCAGAACTTGCAGGGGTCTTGTTTCTGGAATAGGAGGTATATGTTTGCTTGGAGATTAAAAATCCTAGCAACAGAGCTGAACTCCCTGGCCTTCAACTTTTAGTTTAAGACCTTGGCTACATTACCTCTCCGAATAGACCCGTGAAACAAAGGAATGAGATCATCTTTGCAAAGGGTTTAGCACGCTGCCTGGCATATGGTGTAAACCCCTCCAAAAAAAAATTATTTTGGAAAAAATTAAATGATAACTCAGCTTCCTTACAGCCCACCCTGGGATATAACAGCCAGGGTTGCCTTCCCAGGCTGTGTCTCTTTTTCTGGCCCACGTCTGTTTCCTATTAAAATGCTGCAACTTGGTGGTGAAGGAAGAACTTATTCAGTAATTTTGAGCATCAAACAACAAACCAACTGATACCAATGCTCCAGCAGTGATTGAAAGTATTAAAGATTGCCTTCATCTTTTCAGATGGAAAAAATGAGGACACACTTACCCAAGGTCACATATGTCCAGGAATCATCCAAAAGAAACCAGAAACTCAGTCTCCTCTCCAAGTCCTCTGGCTCTACTCGTTAATAACTTGTGAAAGTTATTAACATGCTTATTATTTCTCTCTCATTTTGGTTTTCTCCACCGATGACTATAAACACAACTCCCTGCTCAAAGCTCAAGGTTGAATACTGGATGGGACTTTTATTCTCACTGCCAGAAGCCTGTGATTTAAACACATCTCGAAAAATTAGAGCCTCCTTCATAAGCTTTGGATCATTGGTGCAGAATGTAATATAAAAATTAAACTTTTTATAACACTACAGTTAAATAATAAAGGCAGCCCTTGAAACCCAACTGGGTATTTGCATAAACGCATTACTAGCATTTACATGGACCTTAATGAAAGCTAAGGGGGAAAATCTTGCTTATTTCCTGTTAACTCCAGAGTAGAACATGATCCTCATTTGCTCTTACAAATGAAGGTTAGCTTTTTAAAAAACCAGACACTACAGTTGAGTTCTTTTACAGTTCCTGGTTATAAGAAGAAAGCATTAGAAATTTTAATGAGAAGGAAAAAATGTCTAATGAAAAATTACAGTTATTCCAAAAGAATTGCCCTAAATATTTGAGTTTATTATGCCTCTGTATTTGCTTACTGGTATTTCACAGAACCACTTCTTCTCTACATGAATTATTTCCTTTAAACATAAATTTCTTCAAGGTTGTTTTCTTTCCAATCTCTTTATGTAAACTCAATGGAAAGAACCAGCTAATGATCTGACAATTCCATACTGATCAATTAATCAATAGGTTGGCCCTAGGGCAAACCTACGGTGCACCCAATATGCACATGTTTTGCTGAACTGAAATTAAATTCCATATAAGAAAGTAATTGAGCACATGCATCTTGGTTTCCTGGCCCTCAAAAGCCTACGATTTAACTGAGGTGCAGTTAGTTTATTTGGGAAATGATCCCAGGAAGCACAAGCAGGGCAACGGGGACCAGTGAATCAGGGAAGAGAGGGAAGCAAAAATGAGTCCTGTGGGCAACTGGTCTTCAAACCCAGAGGGAAACCAGGGGACAGTGTGGATGGACCTTCTAGACATGTGTCCTACACAGCCACCTCTGCTCTCCTGCTCCTATCCACGCATCCACAGCTTCCCAGGGGTTCCAGACAAGAGTGAGGACACAGGTCCTGCCAAGTTCTATCATAACCCAACCCTGGGCTCCAGTTACCATCAGAGAAGAGCCCACCATCTGGTGGTCTCTGAAGCAATGCTCCTCACCACCCCCAGACCTCAGTTATTAATCTCATTTCAAATCGTGCTTTTTAAACATATGGATAATTTCTATAATCTGGTCTTCAACACTCTTTTACTGGTCTACCTCTTAAAATAATTTCAAAAGACTTGGTACCGCCTAACGCATTTTTAGGTTGACATCTAAAGGTTTAATTGGTTCCTAAAAGTGACTTTTAGTGAATGGTAAATATTGAAAACCTAGGGACTGTGTTGTGGCTCAGTGGTAGAGGACTTGCCTGGCATGTGTAAGGCACTGGATTCAATCCTCAGTACCACATAAAAATAAAAATTTGAAAGTCTAGAACAAAACTGATACTCCACTCTTTTAAATGTTTCCAGTGCAATTCCATATCACTATAGTCCATTTTAAAATGCATATGTAATGTTCATCTTGTTTTCAATGTTCCTTGAAGACTTCTTTCAGTTTCATTTTCCCCATACAACTTTGTCCTTAAGTAATAATGTATTATACTTGAATTTTATTTGAAAAATCTATCATAGTTCACTGGAAAAAAAAAGGACACCAACTGACATCTCATTAATTTCCTATGCTATATAGGTTCAAAAGTTTTTTTTTAAGTTTTCTGCTGATCGTTATCATAAAATTTCTCATTTTAGTACATGATTAATCAAGACATTACAAATATATTAAAACATTAATAATAAACATAAAATGGAAATTCTTTTCAATAAAATGGACAGAACTGAGGTCAGCATTTATGTTGTTCCCTGCTATAATAACTATTTTTTTTATAAAAAAAACTTTTCTGAAAAAAAGATTTAGACAGAAGTAGAATAGATTTTGCTCTGATAATGCCCTTCAGTTCTTTGAAGTTTTTCAGAGTTACATCCTTTTTAAAAATTTTTTTAGTTGTAGATATTCACAATAACTTTATTTTGTTTAGTTTTTTCATATGGTGCTGGGGATTGAACCCACTGCCTCATGCATGCTAGGCAAGCACTCTACCATTGAGCTACAACCCAGCCCCAGAGTTACATTTTAAACATACATAGTGGTATATCAGCAAAGATCATTTTGAATAATCCTGAGTAGGTCTTTAAATTTTGTTTAGAGCAAAGAATTAGAAATGATCTGATTGAGCTATTACACTGAACCACACACTGTACCCAAAAAATCCATTAAAGTGATATGGATCAATTAAAAAAATTTAAGAATACATATTTTTTAAATATCATACAAGTTACAAATATATGTGCTTCCCAGCTATCAGATAACTCTGCCTTCTCAATATTAGTATTCAGCAGGGTCATTTGTTCAACAGGAGTTTTTCCATGATAGCAAGATAAGGCATGAATAAGGGAAAAACAGAAGGAAGACAAGTTTTTACAAAATCAAAAAGAAAAACTGTGATCTGTCAAGGTGCTTGTAAATGGATCCCTTTGAGAAAAGGTGTTACTTTCATGTAAACTTTCCAGGGACTGGTTTAGATTTATGCAAATCTAAACAAAATGTATATGCAATATGCCTGTATTTTTACCTGCAATGTGTGTATAAAAGCATAGAATAATTTGAAATAGCTTGCTGCTATTTAATTATAGCAACACATGGGTAGTTTCAGGTGGTCTGCACCAGTCAGTTCCTAAACTAATGGTTTCTCTATTGAATTCAGGGTGATTCTGTCTACAGTAGGGAAAGTTGAGATGCCAAATTGGTCTCAGAGTTGAACCACCAAAGTTTTACCCCAGAATTCAAAGAAGCCAGCAATCAAATTTCTTGTAGCTTTTCTAAACAATAGTAATAATAATGATGAGGGTTTGCAGACTTTGGCATCATCCTAGCCCACATACCAATAATCAAGTGGTTGAAGCAGGAATTCTGAAAATGCCTATGGTAAGGAACATAATACCCTCCTCATCACTAGAACCTGGGTACATGTTACCTCATGTGGCAAAGAGAATCTGGTGATGAATCTTGAGATGAGGAGATTTTCCTGAATTATCTGAGTGAGTTCAAGGTAATTGTGAGGGTCCTTATAACTGAAAAGAGGAGGTAGGAAGTTTGGAATCGAGGAGAAAATGTGGTAATGGAAGCAAAGACCGGAGTGATCTGGGGCCATGAGCAGAGAACACATCCAGCTTCTGGAAGCTGGAAAGAGTAATGCCACGATTTCTCCCCTAGGACTTCCAGAAGAAACACACTGTCATTTTAGCCCAACAAAACCCATTTCAGACTTCTGACCTCCAGAACAGCACAATAATAAATTTGCTTCATCTTTAACATGAAACATGCAGTAATTTGTTTCAGTAGCAATAAGAAACTAATACACTGCCCTCAATGAAAGGACAAGCATCTTCACAATTAACTATGTAGATGTATCTTATAATCATCATTATTAAAATATATAATATTTTCTAAAATAGTCTCATTTTAATTATTATCACCTATGATTTTTGATCATCCTAGGTGATAAGACACACATAAAAGTGAATGTACCACCAAGATAGGCCAGGCCCAAAGAAAACTGAAGGTGATGGCAGAAATCAAGAATTATTGAAAATCGTGGGCAGCCCTAAAGGGTGAGAAAAGTTTCAACTATGCTTCCCTTTCCTATTCAAGTAGTTTTGTTTGCCCAGAAATCTGCGAATACGGAAGAACTCTAAGTATGTCTTTAGTGGGCAAATACTTTTTTTTTTTCCTAAATTCGTGATGTAGGATTAAGGGCCAGAGACCACTGGGGGTAAAAAAGTATTAGTTTTGAAAAATATGGATACAACCCAAATGTCATGGGCCAGCTTGAATTCTGGTGAGCCTAATGATTTTTGAAAAATATCTGTTAGAGCAGCTCTCCACACCAGACTCCAGGGCAAAACCACAAGTAGGAATTGATCTGTTGTATTTTATAAAATCCAAATGCTGTTTTTATGGTCTAAATTCTTTTTTCTTAGCAGACTCTGAAATAGGTTGCAAGGGAAGAAGTTTAAACAGAATATTAACCTTCTCAAGCTGCAGATCATGACCTGTCCCTCTTTCCCTCCTGAAGGGGTCAAGCAGTGCCTACTCCCTACCCTCCCAAGTGGCTGTGCCTCCCAGCGAGAGGCTATTTATACACTGTCCATTCCTGGGCCATGATTGAAAAATGTTCAGGAATGACCAAAGCATTGGAACTAAACATGAACTCGTTTGGTTTCACTGAACTGAGAAAGAGTAAGTGGGAAAAAGCAAAGAATGCCCAAAGGCTTGTCGCCTTGTTTTCTGGAAAGTCTTAAGTATCTGTTTCCCTCTCTGCTTCTCCCCAGAATAATAAAGGCATGGCGGTCTGCTCAGGCGAGAAATCTGTTATCCTCCAAAGTGACCCCAAAGGTCAGTGGCTATATAAGCCCCAGAATTTCTCTGTTCTGGCTTTACATGAACTTGAGACTTCCCTCCCTAAGATTTGGGTTTTAATTGGAGAGTTTTTTGATAGGAGCCAATGAGAAAGCCAAGACAGTGGCCTTGGAAAAGCTTGTGAATTGGCTTTGGAGGAAAAAGGACCATGCACATAAACCTCTGCTGAGACCTTTAGAAGTACCAAGGAAAAGCATTTGTGTGTTGTAACAGCGGAGACACTGGAAAGGTGTTGTCTTGAGAAAAGCTGGGTCCTGAATACCTGACTTGTGGCGTCCCTAAGGAGAGCCTTCATGATGAGGTTTATGGTGCAGGTGTTGGTGGGTGATCATTACCATGTATCTCCCTTACCCGGTTTTCTAATTAATAAATCATTGGTAAATAAAACAAAAAGAAAAACACAAATGGGGAACAAACTCTCATCATTATGACTAATATAGGCCAGGCCAGAGAATACAGGTACAGCTGAGGGCAAAGGGCTTCCTAAAACTGACCATAAGAATCAGCCAGAACCACTCAGCAACATAGTTATCCCTTGCTGTATGACAAAACAAAACAAAAGATAACTTAGCAGATGACAACAGCACACCTTTATTGTCTTATCATTTAGTTATTATCTCACACATGTATGGACTCCTGACCTTTATCAGGAGGCAGGGTGCCCATAGCTAGGTCCTCTGACTCAGGACTTCTCATGAGGCCACAATCAAGGTGTCCGATGGGGCTGTGGTCATCCAGAGGAACACCTGGGAGAAGACCAGCTTCTGAGCTCACTCCTGTGACTGTTACTCAAAAGCTGTTACACTGAGGGCTCCATTGCTGACTGGCCATTGTCTGAGGACATCAGCAGCCACTAAGTGGGCTGTCCACTAAACTGCTCATTGATGCATGCTTCCTGCTCTACCAAAATCCCCAAGCGGAGGGAGGCAGAGAAGCCCATAAGACATCATTTCTCAGTCTCTTTTAACCTAAGCTTAGAGGCAAAATCCCCTCATTTTTGCTATATTCTGTTTGTTAGAATGGAGTCACTGGCCTGGCTCACAATCAAGAGGAGGAGACTATGCAAGAGCCTAACACCATAGGTGCCCACCACCACAGACAGGCAGACTGTGCTGGTGGAGGGCCACAACCCCCACCCTGTCCTCTGCCAGCAGAAGAATGTCCTGAACTGTATAAAAAGCTTGCCCCCAGAAGAAGCGGTAGAGGCAAGGTACAGTGGATCTGCTCCTTCATACCACCTGCCTGGATAAATAAATCCTGAATGAGTGAGGAATACTGAGGGGCTGCAAGCCTCAGGCTCATAAAGGGGGGAACGGAAATGAGGAAGAGATTCTTCCAAACTGCAAGAAACACCAGGAGTAAGGAACGAGCTCTCCCTAAATACTGCCCTGCTTCTACTATGATGTCTAATCTGCTCAGAAAGAAACTGAAGCTTAGAGACACTGAGCAACCCAAGGTCACACAGATACAATGTGATGGAGCCAGATCTATAAATACCCGATTCTTGGGAAAGGGCCCTATTCTGTATTATAATTACACTTTCCCATATTCAGAATTTGCTTGGAAGCCACTACGTGACGAAGACATTTACACTTGCCAATGAAAATGTCTCATTTCAGGAATGATGCTCCATTGTCCCTCTGTGTCCTTAAATGTCTCCTAAATCTGAAGTTTTATGACAGTGATGAAATAATGACTCCGCCAGAAAATAAAATACACACCTGGCTTAGAAGCCAGCGGTTACTGGAGCCAACTGCCAGCCGCCTGCGGAAGCTGCAGACGCCTCAGAACTTCACAACCAAAATGCTCCCTAGAGACACGCCAACACCTTATAGCCCACACAGACTCCACAGGACGTTTGTCCAGGGTGAGACACGTCACTCCTAAACACACAACAGGAAGGAAAAGCATTGCTGTGCACTGGAGACAAGGTGCCAGCCTTCATCAGCTATTAGGTCTCTCCTTCCATTCTTGGAGATAGGCTGGATCAAAGAAGGGGCCACTCAGCTTCCTGCTCCCGAGGAAGTATAAGGACTATAATTGGCTCTTTCTAGCCCCCCATGCTGTGCAGAAATATCATGCCTGGGGCCTTTGTATCTTTGATATTTCACACCTTTTTTTAAGGAAACAAGAAAAATATTATTTTAACCGAAGCGTACTCGTATGTATATTCTCACATTTAGTGTCATTTGCTTGGTGGCCTTGGGTGCCTGTTGTGTGCCAGGCTCTATAATATGTGCTGAGGTTTACAGAAGAATAAAACAGAGGACTTGTGAGCCAGGTGTGCAGGCTTTGCATGGGGGACAAACAAGTGAACTCCAGGGACAGGGCACCGGGTTCTGTCATAAAGTGATGCCCGGCTCATGTGGCATTTCCAAGGAGGAGCTGCACACATGGAGGCATTTATGAAAGCTGCGGGTCATGATCACACGTGACCACCCCACTCTTTGGGACTCAGTTTGCTGGGGTCTTCCCTTGCACAGAACAAAAGAAGGCTGTGGGCCTGAGGCATAGGGTGTGGAAACGGACTGGACAGGGGCTCATGTGTGAAAAATATTTCCCAGAGAGATGCCATCATACAGGGCATATACACCCAAATCCTCTGAGATTCTCCATCCCTTAGTGGAAAAGATTCAATCAGAATAAGAAAAACCTAGATTTTTGCTGAATCTCTGGACTAATCATTATTTCTTACTTCTGAAAGTCCCACAGAAACTTGTCTACAGATCAAATTTTGCTTGTTGGTAATGCCCAGGTCCTTCTAGAATAAGGGCTGTGCAACAATGAAGCTTAAAACTGGGCGTCACTTTGTCCTCTGCCCATCACTCCCCCTATGTAAACAGCCCCAGTGCTGTTCCTAGAGTTGTGTAGTCTTCTGTGGACCTGGGTATAGCAAAACCCCTTCTCAGGGCACACTCCTTCTCAGCTGAGCACCTTCAATACTCTCCAGCTGAAAATCCTACCAAGCACACTAGACATCCAATAATTACCTTTTCCAAGGCAAACTTGTAGGTCCCACGGTAAGTAAGACCAATGATACCTCCCTGGACTTCTCTGTAGCTGAACTTGAAAGCTCATGTCCTTCGTCCTGACTTTACTCGCTCCTATACCCCATGGGTCAGTAGTGTTTTGAATCAAATGTCCTACCCACTTTCTCACACAGGAGATTTTCCCTGTCACCTTTGATAACCTCCTTGGTGTTCTTGGGAGCCACTGTTCATCCTGCCCCTGGGCAGCTTCTCACCAACCATCCCCTGGCAATGGCAGCCTGTGGTTGATTTATTTTCTCCTCCACACTAGTTTCACCTCCATTCACAGCAACTTCCATCTGTCCTATCGTTTCCTGGTTCATTTGGAGATGGAGGGAAGCCCCTCCGCCATAGCTTTTTGATGAGGATTTTAACAGTAGATACTGTCACGATCTTTCTATCACTGAAATACTGTAGGAATCGAAGTTTCCAAATCCAAGATCCCTCACATCCACATGAAGTGTTCAGAATGAAACTAGGACACTCGTATCTTTGCTTCATAGGCCTGTCAGTTCATCTTGGGAACCCAAAATAGGCTGTAGCCTGCTGAAGAAGAGAACTGGTTTGTAAAACAGCTGCCTGAGTTCACGGAGGATGGCCCACACACGCATGTGAAGAGACATTGCACGTATTTATAGGTACATATTTAAAATATGACAACACAAGTACACACCACTGAAGTGTTTTCATCTTCATTTTTTTTTTTTAACATCAGTTATCTGCCGCAACATGTCTGCTTTTGACCATAATCAGAAGTTTGGCAAGATAGCTAGTTTATTTTTTCACATATTTATAATTTGCAATTATATTGACAATGGTGAAAATACATTTGTTAGAGCTTCTGGTCATAAAAAAAAATATGATTATGTTGCTACTTGAATTGAAGGGACCATGAGGAATTTTAATAATCCTGATTAAAATCAAGCACATCTTTAATCAGTTGTATGGGATGACAGTCCTTCTTTATCCCTGGGGGACATCTGCCAAGACTCCCAGTGGGTACCTGAAATTACAGGCAGTACCCAACCCTAGAGACACTGGGTGGTTTCAAGCACATATACCCATGACAAATTTTAACATAAAATTTAGGCACAGTTAAGACATTAACAGCAATAACTTATCATAGATTTTAGCAACCATAAGATATGATTTTTTTTTCCTTATCATCAAGAACTTTCATCATTTCACTTAAAGGAAGAACTTTAAAGCTTCTCATTGGCGTATATGAAATTTCAGCATCACTACTTTATGTTCGAAACCCTTATTAAATAAAATAGGGGTTATTTAACACAAGCACTGAGATGTCACAACAATCCATTTAATAACCAAAAAAAAAGGTTAAGAAGTAACAATTGTGAGGGGAGTGTATACATTGTGGATATGCTGAACAAAGGGATGATTCACATCCCAGGTAGGATGGAGCGAGACAGCATGAGATTCCACCATGCTACTCAGAATGCTGCATAATTTGAAAGTTATAAATTGCTTATTTCTGAAATTTTCCATGTGATCTTTTAGGACTGAAGTTGAATGTGAGCAACTAAAACCGCTGAAAGTAAAACAATGGAGAAGGAGGAACTACTATAGTATCTTGCCTAAATATTTCACTGAAATGGGATCTCATCACTAGGCAGATCAAAGCTTCACTTTTTCATTTATTTATTTATTTATTTATTTTTGGTACCAGGGATTGAACCCAGAGGTGCTTAACCACTGAGCCATATCCCAGCCCCTTTTATTTTATATTTTGAGACAGGATCTCACTAAGTTGCTTAGGGTCTGACGAAGTTGCTGAGGCTGGCTTCAAACTTGTGATCATTCTTCTTTACCCTCTGGAACCTCTGGGATCACAGGTGTTTACCACCACACCTGGTGCTTCACATCTTAAGAATGGTCAGTTTCATCTTTTTCTGCAGGTAACTATGTACGTGCTCAGCACTGAAGGAAGACATCAGAAGTGTGGTGCCTGCTTGTGTAACATCAAGATATCGCTGTGCAACAAATCACCCCGAAACAGAGGGACCCAAACAATGGTCATTCACTAACCCACGACTCTGCAGGCCAGCAACTTAGACCAGAACAGCTGAATGGTTCTGCTTTTGACTGGTCTCCCCAACCATCTACGGCCAGCTGTGGGCTGCTGAGCTGGCCTTCCTTCTGGAAGTTGGCCAGCCATCTGCAGGCCAGCAACTTAGACCAGAACAGCTGAATGGTTCTGCCTTTGACTGGTCTCCCCAACCATCTACGGCCAGCTGTGGGCTGCTGAGCTGGCCTTGCTTCTGGAAGCTGGCCAGCCATCAGCAGGGGCACCTCAGCTCTGTTCCACGTGGTCTCTCATTCTCCAGCAAACTGGTCTGGGCACAGCCTCCTCAGCATGGCTGAGGAGAGAAAATAGAGGGGCACAAGGTCTTTTCTTTTAATTTCTTAATTGATTTTTTAAAAAACAAGTGACAACAGAATGCATTACAATTCTTATTATACGTATACAGCACAATTTTTCATATCTCTGCTTGTATACAAAGTATGTTGACACCAATTCATGTCTTCATACATGTACTTTGGATAATGTTGTCTATCCTTGCTAACCCCCTGCCCCCCTTTCCTCTCCCGCCCCTCTGCCCTATTTAGAGTTCATCTATTCCTCCCATACTCCCCCTCCCTACTCCACTATGAATCAGCCTCCTTATATCAGAGAAAACATTCAGCATTTGTTTTGGGGGGATTGGCTAACTCACTTAGCATTACCTTCTCCAACTCCATCCATTTACCTGCAAATGCCATGATTTTATTCTCTTTTATTGCTGAATAATATTCCAATGTGTATATATGCCATATTTTTTATGCATTCATCTATGGAAGGGCATCTAGGTTGGTTCCACAGTTTAGCTATTGTGAATTGTGCTGCTATAAACATTGATGTGGCTATGTCCCTGTAGTATGCTGTTTTTAAGTCCTTTGGGTATAGACTGAGGAGTGGGATAGCTGGGTCAAATGGTGGTTCCATTCCCAGTTTCTCAAGGAATCTCCATACCAATTTGCAGTCCTACCAGCAATGTACGAGTGTACCTTTTCCCCCACATCCTCACCAACACTTATTGTTGTTTGTCTTCATAATAGCTGCCATTCTGACTGGAGTGAGATGATATCTTAGAGTAGTTTTGATTTGCATTTCTCTAATTGCTAGAGATGATGAACATTTTTTAATATATTTGTTGACTGATTGTATATCCTCTTCTGAGAAGTGTCTGTTTAGGTCCTTGGCCCATTTTTTGATTGAGTTATTTGAGTTTGTTTTGTTTTGTTTGTTTGTTTGTTTTGGTGATTATCTTTTTGAGTTCTTTATATACCCTAGAGATTAGTGCTCTATTTGATGTGTGATGGGTAAAAATTTGCTCCCAAGATGTAGGCAAGGTCTTTAAAGGCTGTATAACTCTTCTGTTACAGCAAAATAGCTACTGCAAACTTTGCACCGTAATATAGCACTTCACTTATCAGCTCTCTGCTCTATAAATTAGACATCTAGCCCAAGATGATTGAGTTCTCTGAAATGGGTATCTTAAGATTGAAATCAAGGTGTCAATTCCCATCTGAAGGCTGTACAGGAGGAAAATCTGTTTCCCATCTTATTCTTGGTGTTGGAAGAATTCAGTTCCTTGTGGTTATAGGACTGAGGCCCCCCAATTCCACTGTGGCTTTTAAACAGAGACCACTCTCAGCCATTAGAGGCCACCCATGCTTCTTATCACAAAGCTCCCTCTATCTCCAAGCCAGCCAGGGCATGCCCCCTCCTCCAGGTCTGCAGAAGCCTCCATCTCTAACTTCCAAGCCCTCTAGACTGAGAGTGCCCATGAGATTATGTCCAACCCACCTGGACCACTTCCATAACTTAAAGACTGATTATTAAACTGAAATAAAAACCACCATCTGCATCCACAAGACTGGAGCCCTAAAAAGAATAAGATATATTCCATGCATGTATAATTTTATCAAAATGGACTCTCCTGCCAGGTATAACTAAAAAGAACCAATTTTAAAAAGAAAGAGAAAAACAAATCATGGCAGCTTGGATTTAAATAGTTTTTCAGAGCTTAATTAGTTCATAAAATGGTAACAGAGATGAACTGCTATGTGATTCATGGGCAGTCTTGGAAATGTGCACCAAGGGTAGAAGGAGAGCTTGTGGAGACACATTTTTCTTTTGAACTTTTGTAATCACTGTTGGGATCCACACACTTCCCTATGTTCATCACTTTGCTGCCCTTGCTTCTTGGCTAAATGGGCCAAATTTATCAGATTCTGTGTAATTTCACAAGCCAGGTCTGCCAGAACTCACAGAGGCTTCCATTGCTGATGGGAGTTAAGCCAGTAATACTCACAGAGAATCCAAGAATTGTAAGGACAACCACCCATGAAATAATTGTTTTCAACAAGAAACAGAGTACAGAGCAGGTTGCGGGAAGACACTGGGAAGTGAGGTGCCCAGTGTTTTACCTGGTTTGTGGACGACACTATTGAAGGGCTCCAGAACTGTTTCTTAGGCTCCTCATTCTACATTCAGTCAATGTTGCGATGGAGAACTCAGAATAGCAATGATTTGCCTGCATATGTGCCCCCCGCCCCCGTATTTTGTCACCTTCCATTTATGTACATGCTATTGAAATAACACTAGACTTGTTCAACTTTCTTTTTTAAAAAGCTATTAGCTTAGCTGGTGGTCTGTATTATTTCCACATTTAAGCAATAAAGCAGCATTTCTTTTTTAAAAAACCTTTTTTTTTTCAGTTAAGTTTGTTGCCAGATCTCCCAAAAAGACAGCTGAAGTCTATTAAATATGTTGATCGCTATGATTTGGAGAAGGTATTGGCAAGATTTTGAGCAGGGTGCGATGCTGCTGATGGATTTTTCTGACAAAGTAAGGATGAGACCAGATAAAGGGGAAGAAAGGGCGCTGGATGTGGATGAGGGTGTAGGAGGGTTCCTCTCTGGCTGTCACCCTGCTCTCCATCAGTGACAAAGTCAAGTGTCTTTAAAGTGCGAAACCAGCTGGGACAGTTATATCTGCCTGACTCTCGACACATGAGTCTGCCTTGTGGAAACCTTTCTGTGACATAGGACATAGGCCCATGGAAAGGTCAGCAGCCTGTGTCCTTTGAGGGGCCACTTATGCAAGTCCCTGGCCAGCTTCTTGGATCCCCAAACCATAGTGCCTGGGTTCCAGGAAAAATAAGCAGATAGTCCTGGTCCCCAGTGTTTTTGCCGGGTAACATTTCCTATGCCGTAACAATAAACAGACGCTCACAATTAAATGTGTTCACTCCATAGGGGCCCATTGTGGCATTCCTGGGGACACTTGTGGGGTAGAAAGATCAGGTTGCTATTCCCGGGAGCTTAATTCCTTGTGATTTTAATGCATTTTGCTTTCAGTTAATTTTCCTGATAATTCTATGACATTTTGAGATCATTAGAGACATCCTGAAATATACTTATGCTGGGTTATAAATCATGATAAAAAATATAAATATAAAGTTCTCATTTTCTTTCGTGTGTACTTAGAGTGAGATTGAAAAAAAAACTTAAATTAGGTATTCACAGTTTCTCTTTCAGGAAATTACTGAGAGCTGCAACTATATATATTATATGTACATATTTCTGAAGTCACTTGATGACCTAAAAATTTCCTCCCTCTTAATTTGCTCTTGCTAAACAACAGCATCTTCCTGTTTGGCAAAAGAAAGAATACATGTCTTTCTCTTTTTTATTTTTCCCACTGAGAAAATGAAATTATCTACTTGGTTATCACACTGAGGATTAGTGAGGCCATTTTAAACACAAGGAATTTAAGTGTTTCCTGATAATAGTATATTTTTGTTTAATCACATTAGAAGGAAATAAATACAAAATACTGTGGATAAAAATCGAATTACTCAGGACTGATGGTAAAAAATTCTGCGCAATTCTGATCTGCATGAAATAGCATTCTTTTTAAAACTTTATCAGTTTGAAGAAAACAGAAGCTTCACTATCAAAAACAACTCTGTGAGCAAAAATTACTGATCTTGAGTGCAGGACACTGTTTAAGCAGAATTTTCTGTGATGATGAAAATGGTCTCTATACTAGTAGTCACTAGCCACAGGTGGTTACCCAAATTTAAATCAACTAAAATTTGGTAAAATTAACAATTCAGTTTCTCAAGTGATAGTAGCCACGTGTTAATTGTGCAACACTGATACCAGTACCAACTAGATTGAATAGCACAGTTCTGGGCCTCTGGAAAGTTTAGGTATGCAGTAAAAACACACACCCAAGGTTTTCCAAACATGGGTAGAAATGGGCAATGTTTCCCAAAAGACCTTTATGATGCATGAGAAAAAAGACCCACTTTATATCACCTGGAGGATTTTTTTTCCTCTTTCCATCAAGTTCCAACCAATAATTAAAACACTCCCAGTACTTTTCTTCCCAGCACTTTGAGCAAATTCTCAACTCTCCCCATGAAGAGTTCCCCTGATATGTGTTTTACACAGCCCGTCTATAGACAGCACACTTTCCAAGTACCTAGTGTATGTTTCCATGTAAAATCACTTTTCTGGTCCTTTCTCTATACTTATAATGGAAATTCCCTCCACAAAGCCTATCTATACCTTAGCAGCCACACTCTCCAAGGCTGTTCTGTAAAGCAGGTTTCTCTATTTACTTTTGTCTATTTCTACAACCCAGACCACGCCATCAGATTTCCAGACTGGCAAGAAAGATGAAAATAGAAAAAGTCCTTTATTGTACAGATAAACCTTTGTTTTTCTATGAGAACAGACATACATCAAGGCTTCAAATGACCCTTGGTCAAACCCTGAGGGCCAGCCACAAATTTCTGCCTATGTATTAATCAACTGAGTATCACAGTTCACATATGAATAACAGAGATTATTCATAAATTAATCTTTACAAAATGTATCAAATCCAGTTTGAAGGGATTTTCGTGAAAGAAAAAAAGTTATGCTTAACCAGCCTCAGTCTCATGTTACAGTGTTTTACAGCTACAATGTTTAGTGTGAGCTTAGAATTCAAGTGAGAAAAAAGCCATAACTCCAACCTTCCATCTCTACCTTCCTCAGTAGAAGTTTACCATGGGGAATTCCTGGAAATGATTTATGTCATTTTTCTGGAATCAGCTCCAGTCTGGACAGGTGGGAAGGAGCCTAACATATCAATGTGCCTCAAAGAAATCCTCTCAAAAAGCAAAACAGTCCACTAAGTCCTTGGCTCTGCCTTGAAGAAGATCCCAGGATTTAATTTCTTCTAATCTTCATAGGTAAATTTACTTACTCATCATTATTATCTACACCTGGACCATCTCCAGGTGGAGATTAGACATCGGTAAGTGCCGTGAGTGAACTGTATTCAGAGTTAACCTCCTGGGGGAAGTGACTATTGGTAAATATATCACTAAATACACCACCTTTTTGAGAACTACTGAATGCACTGATAAATATAGGAGATTGTTTATAACTGTATATGTGCTTGACTTCTAATGTAATAGCATTTACTTTCTAAACTTCTAACAAATAGCATTTACTTTCTAAACTGCTGGTTGGGTTTACATACACGTGCTTCAGCCCCAAGATGCCTGAAGAGCATCTGCTTATCACATGCTCACCTACCAGGCCAGTTTCGAGCTAAACACAATGCCAAGTGTAAACCCTTATTCCTAAGGTGGAACTCAAATCAAGTGGATCCAATGAGAGGAAATAAGACAAAATGATACGCCCTCAAGCCAACATTAGGATGAGAGTTACCTCCAATGTCACCCTCAGAAGTCGGTTCCTCATTTTGGCGGGTAAAATCTAACATTTTAACTACCGGCCCCCTCCCCCCCAAATAAAAGACACAGCATCATGTTTGGAACATATGTGGAAAGTGGTAGCAGGATCTGTGAAAAAATGTGAAGAAGAGAAAAGTGTCTGTGGAGACATTCAAATTGAATACAGAAACAGTCTTCCATAGTTGGAAAACCAGCCCAGGTTTGGAGCAGAGTTCAGCAAGTTACAGCCCAGGACCAAATGTACCACCTGTTGTTTTGTTGTTGTTGTTTTTAAATAAAGATTTATTGGAACACAGCCATACCTCTGTGTGTGTGTGTGTGTGTGTGTGTGTGTGTGTGTGTTGTCTAAGGCTGCCTTTAGGGCATATATTAGAGTTGACTAGCTGTGACAAAGACAGTATAACCCATAAAAGTGAAAATACTTACTGTACAGAAACAGTTTGCTGACCCATAACTTAGAGTTATATTTTACCAGAAATAGTAACTATTCCAGTTGCCTGAAGCAGCTCTTTGGAACCACTTCTTCACGTCCCTTACAGAGTAGCATTTATACCTCATTCTTGAAGTCAACTCTCAATCTCTGCTCGGTTTCCATAAGTTCTGAGAATAATTGTTTCCTCATTAACATTTGGTAAATTTATCTTTAGGAACTTAAAAGGTGATTGGGAACATCTTTGAGTTTGATTTCAAAATATGTGAAGTCTGACCCTGGGATTCTTCAGGGGCTGGTAGCTAGGATAACAATGCAACTGCTTGAGGCTTTTCGGGGGTTGCCTGCTGCCCGGGACTTTTCAGTACAGGCCATGGGAGTGAACTTGAAAGATCAGGCATAATTACTTTTCCAAGTTTTCACCATAAATAATCATTTTTAAAAGATTCCAGTAACTTACCCACTAGGAAAAAAAAAAAGTGGGATAATGACGCAGTGGCACTGCTCTGAGCAGTCATGTGCAATGTCATGCTGCCATCTGCAGCATTTCAACGTTTTCACCATACACTGTGATTTTTATGACCTCTGCAGACACGTGTGATCTACTGAAGGAGGAAACTTTTTTTTTACTACGCAACAGTAAGAGAAAGGTTTAGAACAAAATTTTCCTTTTGGTCGGTCTTCTTTCTTCCACACATATACCATTATTTTCAGGTTGACTCCATTTCCTGATAATTTTTTAGGCACTCATGATGATGTTAAATATTAACGTGAATCAATGTGCTATATATCACAGTGCAATGGAACTGACTGGAAATGCTGCGGTTGAACATCTGTGTACATTCACACAAATACTGTCAGTAAGTGTCCTGTGGGGAGGGGGTGGGATGTAACAACAAGGGCAAGACCTAAGGGCCAGGAAAGCCCATTTTTAATAAAATCTTGGTAAATTGGGGGATTAAAGAATCTAAAGGGAGTGTTTGCTTCAGCATTGCAGATACTAAAACTGGAGCGATTCAGAGATTAGAACAGCCCCTGCACAAGGACTGGAAGGCACATTTCTGAAGAGTCATGCTCCAGAGAACAAAAGAATCTAAGGGGTTGCATCACTGTGCTTCTCTAAAATCCCTAACTCCAAATATAGTTACATTCTGAGGTTCTGGGGTTAGGATTCAACGTACGAACTGGCCCAGGATGGAGAGGACTGAGTTCAGCCCGTGACAGGAAATAAGATAAAGCACCTGCTTCTAATGTTTGTACCTAAACTTCACAGAAGACAATAAACAATAAGACATTAGGGTACCTGAAGAGAGGGGAGGGAGAGAGAGAAAGGAACAAAGAAAGGAGGTGGGAAAGAGAGAGGGACGGAAAAAGAAAATAAAGGAAAGCTCAAAGAATGAGGTCTAAATTCATACAAACAAGAGATCTTGTCTAATTAAGAAATCCATTCCACCTGTGCTCCTAATAAGACAAATCTAGAGCAGAAGAAGACAGTGAAAGTGAGTGATCCCAGCCATTAGGGACAGCTGTCTTTTCCTGCAATGCCTGTATCATATGCATAGTGTCTTGAAGCTACAGTGTCCACTGCAGTTAGTGAGAGTTCTGAAGTCATCAAAGAAACAAAATGGATTTTTAAACTGTTTGATTCACAGTTTACTCTTTTTTACTTCCAATATCCAAGCTTTTCTAAAAACATTATGCATTTTTATAAAATGTGGATTTAAAAAGTTTACACATTTTATAATCATTTCTGCCTAAAATTGTTCTTGGTGAATGAGTATATGCGGTGAAAGTTTCAAAAGATGATCATCAAATAAAATAACATACGTAATATACCTACCACCACTGTCGCACATGGCAAGAATCATAATAAATGAAGGCTGTTGGTCCGTGTATTAAATGAAAAGATGGGTGCAAAAATCCTTGACTAGTGAGGGACAGGAGAAGCCAAAGAGTGAAATGCCCTAGGGCTCGAGGTACCTGTCCCTAGTGGAGTGGACTGGAGGATGACTCAGGGTCTGCCCTTCTATGGATACCTGAGGTTAAAGCGTCTGTTAATGAGACACTGATACGGTTCATATTAGCAAAGCCATGCCTTTCTGCTTTCCTCAACATGGATTAGCCTCTAGTGCTCTGAGAGCAGTTTTGACTTGATCTTCCTATTTACTTGTTTCTTTGATGGCTTCAGAACCCTCAGTAGCCACAGGGACACTGTAGCTTCAAGACACTATTTATATGATACAGGCATTGCAGGAAAGACAGCTGTCCCTAGTGACTGGGACTTCTCACTTTCACAGCCTTCTCCAACTTTAGACTTCTTCCTCTTAGTAGCATAGGTGGAATGAATTTCTTAATTAAACAAGATCTCTTATTTGTATGAATTTAGACTTCATTGTTTTTGTCTTGCAATCTTGCAGTAGTTGATTGATTGCGGCTGTAAAAAATACGCAGGTGTTGGGCCAGGGATGTGGCCCAAGCGGTAGCACTCGCCTGGCATGCGTGCGGCCTGGGCTCGATCCTCAGCATCACATACCAACAAAGATGTTGTGTCCGCCGAGAACTAAAAAATAAATATTAAAAAATTCTCTTTCTCTCTCTCTCTCTTTAAGAAAAAAAAAATACTCAGGTGTTGAGTAGTTTATCCCCCGCCCCCATCCCACTGATAATTTCTAATCATAGAACAGAGTAAGGGACAATTGAACTTCTAGGCACCCCTCTTTGCAAAACATAACCAAAGAATACCTAAAGCAGCCATTATTGACAAAAATGTGTTCTTAATTAATGGAAAATTTTCAAATAAAGAATAATTGCTCCTTATAAGCAAAATTCCAATTACCGCTGCCAATGGAAAGCACAGGTGGTTTTAGATCTGCATCTTTACACAAGGACGTTCTTTCCCAACATTTTGTGGTGCAATCCTGCCATCTGGTGGTCAGTATGTGCTATTTCACATTTAGTTGGACAAAGTAACTTCCAACCTTTTAACAATGGTCCTCCTCTCTTTCTTTCATTTTATTACTCCCCAGGTCTCTAGTAGACACAAAGAATCTGATTTTTACTCATCTTCATTATACATTCTGCTTGTTATTTAAATCATAGATGAGGTTACTTCTGGAATTCTCTGACTCCTCCACAGAAGACTCATTTCTGGCCTGCACCAGCTGTGCACTCACACAGATCAAGGTGTCCTGGGCCCAATGCCCATTCCCACCCAAACCCTTTTCTTCCTGCTACCTGCCCTCCATCTCACCTCACCACCAGTTCCACTTCCCTGCCTTTGTATTAATGCATGACTGCTCTCGTTTTGCCTGAGGTTTTAATGAATAATAGCAGACTACCGCTTCTCAGATATCATTTGCATTTGATCTGCTCCCCGACGCTATCATGACCCGCGTCTTCTCAGCACTAACAATAATGAGAGGAATTTTAAGATACAAAAAGAGATCCGTGGTGTAACTTTCATACATAGTCTAGCTATCCACAAGAACACAGGAGCATTTTCCAAACCTTGGGTTTCTGCTGCCACCTTCAGGAAACTCGTTGTAACAATTTGTGATTCTGGGGCTGTTTACTTCAAGGGTACCCTGCTGGGCCAAATAGAACCAGGTAAGAAAGAGTGGCTGGCATTCAGCTAATGGTATTTCACAAAGCCTTATAACATTTTATTTGCTGCTCAACAAAATAGTAGAAACACAAAAGTAGCCAACGCTATCTCTATACCGTATCTATGTGCAATAAAAGTGTATAATGTTTTGTTATTTATAATGAAGCTATATGGAGATAAAATATATAGATAGATAGATAGATAGATAGATAGATAGATAGATAGATAGATAGATAGATAGATAGATAGATTCATGCTCCTGCTACATTGAGAACAGCTGACATACATGTGTGGCCATCGGTGTTCTGTGTGCTTTATCATGGTTGGCATTTTCACATTCTTAATCACTTCAATAATTCCATGCTGTGGATACTACTATTAACCCCATCTATTTTACAGAGGAAGAATCAGTTACTCAGCAAGCTTGGGCTTGAGCTATCTGGCTTCAAAGCCAATTTTTCTTGCCATTGAGAGAATCTTGTCTTTTCAGAAGATATCAAGAAAGCATGCTTCTGAGAGAGGAGAATGGACGTAGATTGTCCCCTCATCCATTCAACAAATGGCACAGAGAATGCACAGATCAAGGAGACAAGCAAGGACTTTGCTTACTAGATATGAGCTAGCAGAGAGGGCTATTTTACACTGGGCAGTCTGAGAAAAGGGCCCAATCTATGGCAACCTAAAATAAATAAATAAATATCTAGATGAAGATCTATGGAGAGAGTTCCAGATAGACATGACAATCTGATAGCAAAACCCTAATAGGGGACACATCTGGACATGTCTGAAGAGCTCAAAGAAGGTCCTTTTCATGGGTGAAGAAAGGAAGGGAAAGGTGGAGGAGGCAGATCTGAGAGTCACACATAACTACAATGTGGAGGGCTTGGTGAGCCAGATCACGTGTGGGTGAGAATAGCCTTTTGGAGGTCCTAAGAAGATCACTCTGGCTGCTCATATGGAAAGAAGATTATAAGGACCCAAGAGTGGAAGCAGGATTACCAGTCAGAAATCACTGGCTATAGAGGATGGAGAGACCAAGATGCCCTTGACTAGTGGTAATGGGATGGAAAGATCTAGAGGATCCGAGGTATGTTGTGACTATGGAGGGTACAGGTGTAGCTGATGCTTTTAGTGTGGAAGGGAGAGGGGAAAGTGGATTAAAAGCAACACCCAGGTGGAGGAGGTTGTTATGACCCAGAAGGAGTGAGCTTAAGGGTGGAGGGGAGCAGACCCAGATGAGGACGCCCATTCTGTCTTTCTGAAGGTTTGACTAGTCCAGCCTTTGAACAACTTATATATTATTTTATTTGTGCCAGGCACTATTCCACAGTCATTTAGCTGCATAGAATAGCTTTAAAACTTTCCAAGTCAGTGGGTAATGATGGAAATGCACACTACAGTTAATTTAAATGATTCTGTGTAGGAAATTAAAAAAAAAAAAAGGAGGGGACATTGTATTCAACCCTCTAAAGGAATATCCAGAAGTGAAGATGAAGTTAACTTCTAAAATCTTGGTACTCCTAACCCTTATTGGTTTGGATTTTTTCCTTTTGTGTGCATGCATGTGTGGTACTAGCGATTAGACCCAGGGGTGCTGTACCACTAAGCTACATCCCATCGCTTTTTATTTTATTTTGAGACAAGTTCTTGCTAAGTTGCCCAGGCTGACCTGTAACTTGCCTTAGCATCCCAAGTGGCTAGGACTACAGGTGTGTGACACTATGTCTGACTTTGAAATGGACTATCATGTTATATAATTCTCAAAGCCTTGGTGTCAGAATGTCCCTTGATAACAGAATTATCATTCTGCTTATAGAGTTATATTGTAGATTGGAGTAATGTTTATTTTTAATTTGAAAATAACCTTTTTTCCTCATTTCAGTTTTGATTAAGTATTGGGCCAATAGGCTCAATTCTCCTCAAGTTATTCTTACAAAATTTTGTGAGGTTTGAGAATATCTGGGGGTTTTTTTAAAAAAGAAAATTCCATGAAATCAAGAAGATACTGGGTGCAGAATGCATGAACTGGAAATATAGAAATGGAAAGAAATGTTCCATCTTCTGGGAAAACATGCAGAATTATCAATTACAGGGAGCTAACCTACACTTAAAAACCAGTACATCTTTCCACTGTCAGAGAGACACTGTAAGGGTTGGGAATGTTTCTGCCTTGTTCCCTAGAACTTTTATAGAATTTCCATTTCTAGTTCACTTTCTCCAAAGACTTGGAGGACAGATGAATTACTCAAATTCGCTAACCACCAAGACACATGCTCCACTAAATGATCTATATTTGAGCAAATTGTTCTAGAATCTTGATAAAACTTACTGTATAATAAACATTACATACTTTGTGGTCTATATGAAAGATATTATCAGACATTGGAGACATAATGTTTTACATTCCTGAAGCAGGGTTTTCTAGTTAACCAGTGGTGAGATGTATTCATATCTTCAAGTTTGCTCTACTTACTCACTTAGCTATTGTTGGGATTCAAGCATCAGAGAAGAGGTTGGACTACCAATTACTTAAGATGCCATGGAACCCTAAAGCCCTATGAGTCCTTGCCACCATCAAAAAAAAAAAAGATGATGGTCTTCTCAATCATAAAAAATAATGATGAATATCTTTATAATCTCAATAGAATAACATATATTATTTTATTTGTGCCAGACACTATTCCACATTCATATTAACTCATTCAATGCTCAAAAGAATTTGGGTTACAAAGTGTATCTAGGCATTAGACCAGAGACCCTGCACCTACTAAAAGAACAAGTAGGCCCAACTCTCTATTATTTTGGCTTAGGAGCCAAATTCCTCAACAAGACTCCTAAAGTGCAAGAAGTAAATCAAGAATCAATAAATGACATGGTATCGAACTAAAAAGCTTCTTCACAGCAAAGGAAACAATCAAGAACATGAACAGAGAGCCTATAGAATAGGAGAAAATCTGTGTCACCTCAGATAGAGCATTAATCTCCAGGATATATCAAGAATTCAAAAGTTTAACACCAAAACACACACACACACACACACACACACACACACAATTAATAAATGGGCAATGGGCAAAGGAACCAGAAAGACACTTAACAGAACAAGAGTTGGAGAATGTCATGCTGTGCAAAGTAAACCAATCCCAAAAAACCAAAGGCTGAATGTTCTCTCTCATAAGTGGGGATACTGATCCATAATGGGGACAGGGGGATGGAGGAACTTTGATGATTGGACAAAGGGGAGGGAGGAGGCAGGAAAATGGTGGAATGAGATAGAAGTCATTACCCTAGGTATAAGTGTGACAGCACATATGGTGTGATGCTAAATCGTCTACAACCAGAGAAATGAGAAGTTGTGCTGCAATTGTGTACAATGAATCAAAATGCATTATGCTGTCATATATACCTAATTAAAATTAATTAATTATTTTTAAAAACCTAACAACCAAGAAAAGCCTAGGACAAAATGGATTCACAGCTGAGTTCTACAAGATCTACAAAGAAGAATTAACCAATATTCTTCAAATTATTCCATGAAATAGAAAATGAGGAAACCCTTCCAAACTCATTCTATGAGGCTAGTATCACCCTAATAACATAACCAGGCAAAGACACATCAAGGAAAGAAAACGTCAGACCTATATCCGTATGAACACAGATGCAAATACACTCAATAAAATGGCCATACTACCATATTAAAAAGATAGTGCACCATGATCAAGTGGGGTTCAACCCAGGAATCAAAATGTAATTCATCACAGCAATAGACTTAAAGACAAGAATCATAAAATCAACTCAATAGATGCAGAGAAAGCACATGACCAAATATAGCACCCCTTTATGTTCAAAACACCAGAAAAACTAGGGATAGTAGGAACACACCTCAACATTTTAAAGTTATCTATTCTAAGCCCAAGGCCAAAATCATCCTAAATGAAGAAAAATTGAAAGCCTTTCCTCTAAAACCTGGAAAAAGACAGGGATGCCCTCTTTCAACACTTGTATTCAACATAGTCCTTGAAACCCTAGCCAGAGCAATTAGATAGATGAAAGAAATTAAAAGGATAGAAATAGGAAAAGAAGAAATCAACTATCACTATTTGCAAACAACATGATTCTATACTTACAGGATCCAAAAAATTTCACCAGAAAACTTCTAGAACTAATAAATGAATTCAGAAAAGTATCAGGATAAAAAATCAACACCCATAAATCAAATGCATTCCTGTACATCAGTGATGAATCAACTGAAAAAGAAACTAGGAAAACTACCCCATTTACAATAGCCTCAAAAACAAATAAAATATTTGGTTATCAACAAATAAAATGAAAAACCTTTACAATGAAAACTACAGAATTCTAAAGAATAAATTGAGGAGGACCTTAGAAGATGGAACAATCTCTCATGCTCTTGGATAGGCAGAGAATCAATATTGACAAAATGGCCATACTACCAAAACCCTTATATAGATTTAATGCAATTCTTATTAAAATTCCAATGACATTTTTCATAGAAATATAAAAAACAATCATGAAATTCATTTGGAAAAATGAGACCCAGAATAGCCAAAGCAATCCTTAGCAAGAAGAGTTGAAGCAGAAGGCATCACAATACCAGACCTTAAATTATATTGCAGATCAATAGTAACAAAAATGGCATGGTGCTGGCAGCAAAATAGACATGTAGACCAATGGTACAGAATAGAAGACACAGAGACAAACCCACATGAATATAGTCATCTCATACTGGGCAAAGGCACCAAAAACATACTTTGGAGAAAAGATAGCCTATCCAATAGACAGTTCTGGGGAAACTGAAAATCCATATGTAGCAAAACAAAATTAAACCTCTATCTCTAAACCCTGCACAAAAATCAACTCAAAGTGGACTAAAGACTTAAACAGTAGAAAAGAAACCATGAGCCTAATAGAAGAAAAACTATGACCAAACCTCCACCATGTCAGCTTAGGATCTGACTTCTTTAACCAGACTCCTAAAGCATAAGAAGTAAAATCAAGAATCACTAAATGGAACAGATTATAACATGAAGAGAGAGCCTATATAATGGGAGCAAATTTTTACCACATACACATCAGATAGAGCACTAATCTCCAGGATATATATAAAAAAAACTCTAAAAACTTAATACCAAAAAAAACAAATAACTCAATTAATAAATGGACAAGGAGCTAAACAGACACTTGACAGAAGAAGAAATACAATCAATCAACAAACATATAACAAAATGTTTCATCTCTAGCAATTAGAGAAATGCGAATCAAAATAACTCTAAGATTTCATCTCACTCCAGTCAGAATGGCAATTATCAAGAACACAAGCAACAATAAGTGTTGGTGTGGATGTGGGGGAAAGGCACACTCATACATTGCTGGTGGCACTGAAAATTGGTGCAACCACTATGGAAAGCAGAATGAAGATTCCTCAGAAAACTTGTAATGGAATGACCGTTGGACCCAGCTAATCCCATTCTTTTGTTTATACCCAAAGGACTCAAAATCAGCATACTACAGTGACACAGCCACATCAATGTTTATAACAGCTCAATTTACAATAGCTAAACTATAGAACCAACCTAGATGCCCCTCAACAGATGAATGGATAAAGAAAATGTGGTACATAATGTACAATGGAATATTATTCAGCCTTAAAGAAGAATGAAATTAGGGCATTTGCAGGTAAATGGATGGAAGTGAAGAATATCATGCTAAGTGAAATAAGCCAAACCCAAAAAACAAAAGGCCGAATATTTTCTCTGATAAGCAGATGATTATCCATAATTGGGGCAAGGGGATGAAGGGACTTTGGATTGTACAGAGGAGAGTGAGGGGAGGGTGGGGGTGTGGGCATGGGAAGGATAGTAGAATGAGACAGACATTATTACCCTATATATGTGTATGATTACACAACCAGTGTGACTCTGCTCCATGTTCAGCCAGATGAAGAAGTTGTGCTCCACTTATGTACAATGTGTCAAAATGCACTCTACTGTCATTGATAACTAATTAGAACAAATTAAAAGGTAAAAAAAGGAATAGAGAGATTGATGAATTGTTTGATTGATGATTAGTTAGCCATTACTCTTATCCCACTTTCTTAGAGGAGGAAACTGAGATACAGAAAGTTGCAACAACTTCCTCAAGGTCAAAGGATCCAAGGTGCCTGCCTCCAGAGTCCATTTTAGGATCATTTGAAAACACAAACCTGACTTATAGCATGAAAGACACAAGATCTATAACAGCTATGCTACCTTTTAAAACATTTTAAGAATCCAATCAAGAAGTGTGAATGCCCATATTGTCAAGCCCATGGTAACCTTGAACTTGATCTTCAGAGGATGAACCTCTAAGGGGTGGTTGTGCTGTTATAACATGTTCTTGGCTCACGGCACAGGAAGATCGCAATTTCTGAAATAAGATGAGCCTCACCACTGAAGGCCACCAACGTGATTCTCAACCAATCAACTTTAACTGATCAGAGAAATCACAATGAGGCAGTGTCCAGAGGTGTTTCTGTGACTGAGTGACATTGGCATTTTCTTCCAAAAATTGTCATCATCTCCAAAAAGAAAACTGTTCATTTACATTCCAAAACAGCTAGTTGAGAAACACAAATAATCAGTCATGAAGTCAGTTGTTTTATCATTGCTTTTTTCCTAATCTGATTTAACAGGCATCATTCAAATCTGACAAGTTCTTGAATATTCCTACCTTGAAGGTAGAGAGGACTACTGGCCAAGGAAAGGTTTCTGAAATACACAAAGGGTTATGTAGGAATTCAGGCATAAATGTGGGTTAAATTAAGGGAGAAAATATCATAGAAGGACCTTTGAGAAAAGGTGGAGGGGCAAAATCTTGCAAGAAATTAGTTTCTCTTCAGATAGTTGTTAATCTTTAGTTCTAAGATAAGGCTATCTTCATATGACCATCATGTAGAACATCACAGTTTCATAGTCTGGTTGAACAACTGTGAAAATAACCACAGGTGGTGACCAGGCCAAGCCCATTTCATAGAAAATGAAGCCTCAGACAAGGTAAGGGAAGCTCCCAGGTTCTTCCTGCTCGGTAGTGTCAAAGCCTAGGTTAGACCCGGTTCATCCTACTTTGCAAAATATGAAAGAAGAACTTTTTGCAACAAAAATGAAGCTGGGCCTAAAACATGACTTTACACAACCTTTCAGCCAGATCTACCCATCTTACCATGTTCAGAGCCTTCAAAGAGCACTAAGGGGGGCTGGGGCTGTAGCTCAGTTGGTAGTGCTTGCCTAGCAAGTGTGAGGCATGGGGTTCGATCCTCAGCACCACATAAAAATAAAATAAGGGTATTTATTGTGTCCATCTACTATAAAAAAAATTTTTTAAAGTACTAAGATACTTTAGTTCACTACATGACCCAAGAAAATCCTGAAACATCCATTACTTAACACATCTAAGCATTGTCGCCTTCCTGTCAAACCTTTGAATTCTCAAACGATCTTGAAAAGAACCAGCTATCATTTTGGATTTTTCTTGTAAATATATCTACTATTCGAGGAGTATTTGCTGAGATTAGAATGATTGAAATGGGAAAATGTACAACATATCAACTAAAAACTCCACCATGGATTATTCTAAAAACAGCAGAATATATTTTTTTTCCTTTTCTTTTTGAAATCATGTGTCTAAATCTAGCAGGTGGTTAGGTAGAAGAAGAGATGTTGGGGATGCCCAAGAGGAAGGTCCGCTTGGCCGAAGGCACAGCAAAGGAGAAGCCCAAGCGGAGGTTGGTCCACCTGCCGGCCAAGCCTGCTCCTACCAAGGCGACGCCAAGACCAGGAAGACGGCGGGCAAGGATAAATCATCAGTTGAAAAAGGGAAAAGGGGAGCAAAGAGAAAACAGGCTGAAGTGGCTAACCAAGAAACTGAGGAAGATTTACCTGCAGAAAATGGAGAAACGAAAAACCAGGAGAGTCCAGCCTCTGATGAAGCAGAAGAGAAAGAAGCCAAGTCTGATTCATCATACACCAGGTCTTTTCAGTGGTCCGTCTCCCTTCTGGTACAATCCAGAGGAATGTTTTTATCAACTATTTTGTAAATGCAAGTTTTTCAGTAGCTCTAGAAACATTTTTTAAAAGAAAGGAATCCCACCTCATCCCATTTTTTAAGTGTAAATGATTTTTTTTTTAGAAGTGAAATCATTTGCTGGTTGTTTATTTTGGGGTACAACCAGAAAATAGTGGGATATTGAATTATGGGAGGCTTGGACTGTCGTTGGTGTCAGCTTAACATTCCATAGGTGGGGGGTTAGTTTTACATCCTACCATACAAAGCATATTAAATGGCAGTTTGGAGTCACAGTATTGCATTTAATGTCTCGAATATTTTAAATTACTTCCATTCCTGTGTCTGTTAGTGGGATTGTTTCCTAAAGAAGACCACTACTGGATCATTGCTGTCAGAATCGTATGTACTCTGTAACATCTTTGGTTGTGGAAATCTAGTTTTCCTAATATTTTTTAATGTGCTGTGAAAGATGGAAAATTTGAGTATGTTGTGTGTGATGAAGTTTTGAATTAGTGGGACCTAAGTAACAACAGCATTCAAAAATACTGGTACTTGATATTCTATTAAGAAAAAATTGCCTCCAAATTAAAAGCTGGAAAGTCACTGGAATAACTGAAAAAGAATCACAGTATAAGGCTTTTTAGATTTCTGGTACGTGTGTTAAGAATTGTGTACATAGTAAAATATCTGTGTACTGATTGTCAATACAGCCAATAAAATCTCGAACACACACACACACACACACACAAAGATGTTACCGATTAAGATTTAGACAGAAATTTTTAAAGTCTTTAAAATTAAATTGTTGCATTTCAGACCTGAAACCAGTTTTTAATCTACCTTTTATCAATTCATGGAAGGCAGGTAATTTGAATTCCCATCAGGAGCTTCATCTCCAGGGTAGCTACTCACAGACCTCATAGAAATGATCATATAATATGAAAAAAATTACCACTATTTCATAAAAACAAAGTTATGTTAAATTTTTTCTATAACTTCTCTATGCACTCTATTTGTCTGGACAGAGATTCTGTTCTTTCAAACATGTATACACACACACACACACACACACACACATATACAAACACACACACTATCTTGTTCTCTACATTTTTTTTGTATACATCTGCATCTAAAAAGTCAATGGAATGCCAGAGGTTACTAAATATATTCTGATGTTTTTATGCAGTGCAAAAATAAAATAGTGCTCTTTTTTTTAAGGTAAAAGTACCTTTCAGGAAGAAGACAGTAAGACTCTTGGATATTGTTAATTAGAATTTTCCAAAATCAATCAGTACTTGTTTGAAGTGAAGACCTGTCCATTTTCATTTCTACAAATCCCATACCAGAAAGTTCTAATGCAGCCCTAGTTCTTTGTGTAACTTCCATTAGCGATAATGTCAGGGAGGCCCAAGGGCCCCTCACAGAGCTGTGTATAACCTCATGAATCCCCAGGGTGAAGGAGAATCTGCCTCTTTTGGCAGGTTATTTCCCTGGTGAAGAAAAGACAAGACATTAATGATTTCCCTTATATGTTGATTCTAAAAAAATCTATCTTGTAGAAGCAGAAAATTGAAAACTGGTGGGGAGAGGGAGGGATAGGTAAGGGGAAGATACTATTCAATAGCATGCGATTGCAGTTATATGAAAACTGTGTTTTAGTAATTTAAAAAAAAATAGTTGTAGATGGAGAGAATTCCTTTATTTTATTTTATTTTTTTCTCTATGTGGTGCTAAGGACCGAACCCAGTGCCTCACACATGCTAGGCAAGCACTCTGCCACTGAGCTACAGCCCCAGACCCTTTAGTAATCTTTTTGAAGTACATGGGGACCACCACTGTAATAGTGTGCTGTATATTTCAAAATGACTGAAATAGATTTTTAATATTCTGACCATACACAAATTGATAAATTGGTGAGGTGTTGGGCATGCTAATTAAATGATTGAGTCTTTCTACAATGTACATATAGATCATGACACCATATTGTGCCTCATAAATATATACAATTATTATTTGTCAATTAAAGATTTTAAAAGAACAATAAAGTCAATCGGCCAGCAGTCTGTCAGTTTTCCAGTAGCAAACAATAAATGCATAGATGCCTCCTAAAGTTCTGGTGAACCAATAAAAGGGAGGATATCATTTCTGAACTTGGCTGAGCCCACCACTTGCCTTGTAAATGTCAGTGTGTGTCTGAGCATCTGACATTGCTCAGCAGCACATACCAAAGGCCAGGAATTTGGCAGAGCTGGGCCGATTACAGTGCCTAAAAATAATCTGTTTTATCAAAGTCTATTCTGATGCCTTTTAGCATGTGGGCAAAATGCTAGAACAGCAAGATCTTTAGGAAGTGGAAATTCTGAGATGTTTTCCAAAAATTCCAAATGACACAACCTCATTGTGCAAGAAGTAACCCTTCATCTTCAGTTCTTGTGGCTTTTCTATTTTTATCTCCACGAAGGTTTTTTTTTTTTCCAGCTATATAAGACAATGCTCTCTTGTGGTAAACATTTATCAAGTATAACCTAACTTAATTCAACAAGTCCTTATTGAGAACCTATTATACACAAGGCACTTTGTTAGGCCGCATGAAGAACAGAAAGCCAAACAAGTAAATGTCCTTTTTTGTAATATGCTCACAACGAGAAGAAAATAGACCTTTCCTGAGAACAAGCCATTCTGAGCTAGACAAACCACGGCCCAGACTTCCAATGAGGAAAAACCAAGAGCTAGGGAAGGAGGAACAAGGAAGAAATTAACTTTGGTGGTGAAGATTAGCAGTGGTTTCTTGAAAATGTTGGATTTTAACCCAGGTCTTCAAGAGGAAGTAGAGTAGGCCAGGCAGAGATGGGGAAGTGCTCTGAACAGAGAGTGGCAGAGACAGAAAGTGCAGGGATTAGAAAAACGAGTGTGAGTCTTCAAGGGTTTTCATTGTCACAGGCAAGAGGGTCCTCCAAAGTGAGAAGGCTTATGGCACCAGGCAAGACAACACAGAGCTGTGGACTCTAAGCAAGAGGAAGAATATCCTTTCTTTAAAATTGCCAAATCCACAGAGTGATGCTGCATGCTGGAGATGGGATGGACACAGTTTGCGCACCTAATCTAATGACATGCCAAAGTGCTACCCTTCTTTGGCCATCATGTTCATGCTCACCCAAACTCAAGGCATGGTAGCTGGGGGTTATTGTTTCTTTTACAGCAACTTGGTTCTGGATTTTAGCTCAGGCATCTCCTGTTACAGATTCTGAGTATTGAAAGAGATCTCAGTAAAATCATTCCATGTATTGAAAGAGATCTCAGTAAAATCTCCATCCATCTCAGTCATAAATCAAAAACACATTTATTTTATTCTTCAGCTCGTATTTGAGTCTTATATTGCTATTGCAAAACGCTTTAAATAAGCATCACTTCACTTGACTCTTTGAAGAGCCTTTGAGCTAGATTTCACCTATTCCAGTTTATATAGAAGAAACACCTTGAATCTGGTAATTGGAAAAATAGATCACGAAATCCAGGACATCTGATTCCAAAACACTTGTTCCTTACAGGGCAAGACAATGTTACAAATGGTCTCTGTAACATAAAAAAAAAAAAAAAGGAGACCTTCGGGGCTAGGGCTGGGGCTCAGTGGTGGAGCCCTGTCTTGCACGTGTGAGGCACTGAGTTCAATCCTCAGAACAACATAAAAAATAAATAAGTAAATATGTTGTGGCCATCTAGAACTAAAAAATATTTTTTTAAAAAAGGAGACCTTCTACATTCTAACATAAAATTAACATCATAAGAAACCAAAACTTCCAATAGCAAAATACTTTGAAACTACTCAGAATTCTCCTTCAGAATCCAGACCACATTCTGATTCAGATATCTTTTCCTCAGAGTAGTTAAGAAAAATACAGTGGGTGCTATTTTCTACTGACGTGATTCACTTTGTAACTGTTTTTGTTCTATCATTCCATGCAGGCACAGTATTCTAGTTTCCTCGTCTTTTCAATGGAATGTCCTGAAGTGTGAGTATTGCATTGAGTCATTATACATGTTGCTATTTTTGCATTAATTTATTTCAGCAGATGCTCATTAGATATGGCAGATGCTCTGCCAGGCAGGACCAGGGACGTCAAATTACCACAGAAAGCTATAAGGAAAGGGGATTTCAATCTATTTAGAAGGTATCATCTACTTTGAAGGCAGTTGTCATGAGTGGTTGGAGAAGTTACACGGAGAGAATCCAGTTGTGCTAAAACTGTTAGAACAACTAATGAAGCCAGTTGGCACATTTTAATGGATTTGTAAAATATTTCATAATGGGAGCAGAATAGAAGAAGAAACAAAGTAGAAACAAATTTTAGATCATCTTCTTAAAGGAATTTGTCTAACATTTCCTTATTCCTGTTGCCCCATTTCCCCAGCTGTTGAACAGCATCAATGGTAGCAGCAGCCTAGAAGCCAGGAGACCCTGTCTTCATCCATTTTCTGCAGCTGTAACAATGTACCATAGACTCCATGATTTACAAGGAAAAGAAATTTATTTGCTGTGGTTCTGGAAGCTGGGAAGTCCAATGTCAAGGTGCCAGCATCTGATGAGAGCCTTTTTAGCGCATCAAAACATGGCAGAAGGCAGAAAGAATCAAGTACCGAAGACAAAGAACAGGAGCAAAGGAAAGCTGAGAAAGTCAAACTGTTCACAACACACTCTTGAGGATAACTAATCCATTCACCATCAGGGAGGTGAAGCCCTCCAGACCTGAACACCTCTTAAAGGTCCATTCCTCAATACATTACATTGGCAATTAAACTTAGACATGAGTTTTGGAGGGGATATTCAAACCACAGCAGACCCTCTGGCCAACTGCAGCTACAAGAGCAAGCCCAGGTGAAGCCAACAGAGGAAACGCCCAACCCATTCACAGATATTTGAGAATAATAAATCATTATTACCTATGACAGTAAACTGCAGGGTAGTTTGTTGCACAGTGATGGATAACTGAAACAAGACAAGAAAAATCTCCTAGGAGCTGTAGGACCAAAAGGATCAAGTTGGTCAGGCATCTTAGGACAAATTGACCAGGATGAAGGTAAATTTAAGACCAAGGAGATTTCCACAGAGGAGAGTGGCAAGAGAAGCATTGTGGGAAAGATTTGTTCAGAACTTCTTCTAGGTACAGGAAAGAAAGTGTAAGCAGAAGAAATGCAGCTTATGTGACTGCATCCTGAGTGAATTCCTCCAGTCTATTATTTTCTCATGAAATTGAGTCAGTTTCTCAATTGCTTTCAGTTGTTTATTCTTAATGCAAAGTTGCTTTGAGATTCATTTAAAATGTTCACTCTCAGAGCTGTAATTCTTCTTATTTCCGGGAATAAAAATGAATGACATAGAGAAGGACATATAAATTAAGTTAGATTTTAAGAAGATAGAAGGATTGATACAACTAGAATATGGTCTTAAGACAAAAGATGAAGAAACTAAAGTATTCAGACTGGCCAGTTCCTTATTCCTGACACTTGAGCAATCTAATGTAAATAGAGATCAAGGACACAAGAGAAGGAGAGGCAGAATCTATGATTAAGAATGAGTTGCAGTGTGTAATCCGTTTGGTTTGGACAAATAAAGACAATCCTTAAGATTTTAAGTTCTAGAAATAAGGAGGCGAATCCAATTAGAGCAAAGGAATAAAAGTAGAAAGGAGTCTGGAAAATACAGGAAGGAAGCAGGCATTGACACTAACTCGTCCACCGTGGAGAAGCAGAAGGGTTGGCAGCGACTGAGGGAAAGGAAATCCGTGTGGCAGTGAGGGGCTCAGGAACTGGCATGAGAGGGAACTGTGAAGTTGGAGAGAACTGAGTCTAGAAAGCTAATGAAAAGAAGAGACAAAAAGACTTAGAAACCCTTAATGGTAAGGCAACCCGAATAAAACCAACGTGCCCTTGTTAATGTGTGTGAGTTGCATTGAATTAAATTTCTTTTAACATTTCCTGTGAAACCCAACCCTCAGGCATGAAAATTACGTGTCAAACCTCTCCAGTCCACCCTAAGTCCCCTTGAAATAACTTCCAGGTATTAGCTGGCTGGTAGGCTGGAGCTGCGTGGCTCACGGAGCCAGATAGGCTCTTTGGATCCAGAAAGTACTCGGTCCAACAGCTCAGGCCAAGTGGGAGAAGCACGCTCCCCTGGGGGGGCCCCTCTAGGGCGCCAAAGTCCGCTGTGCTCAGTGTTCAGAAGAAAAGCCTGGCGGAGCTAGTTTTCAAAACCACTCTGTCTCAATCAGTGAGCAGGTGCCTTCTGACATCCCTCTGAGCTCCAAAGCCCCAGGATCAGGGCCTGCTTCCTGAAAGGGCAAGCTGTGCATTGGCGTGGGTCCCTGTGCTATGCCCTGCACTGGGGTCAACCTAAGTCTGCTGTTGCTGTTCTGCTTGCAAGGGTTCTTCTTTACCAAGAGCCCCACTTGCACTGGACTCCACATCCTGGCAGCCAGTTGTGCCTGGGAATCTGTTGCTTCACTCAGGAGGACAGGGACAAGTATCATCAACACTGGGATCATGTGGGACATCCTCCTTTCGGGACTTTTTTCCTTGGAGCATAATCTACCATCAGTATCTATTTGAGCTCACAACACCTCATCATCTAAGCCGTGAGGAGGATAAAAAGTTGCAAGTATAACACCCCCCTCCCAGCCCTCACTTCCGAGCCAGGAAGAAGATAGAAAAGAGAATCTTTGTACATGGATGAGTTTCTAGGAAGTTTCTGAAGCTTCAATCAGTCTTTGTATCTAGAATCAATTAAGAGAAATATCAAGCCCACAGAATTCAAGGCTTTTATCACCTTCTAGATTAAACACTTTTTTTTAATAAATGGCAAGAGAATAACTATCTAAGGATTTGTTTCATACAATCTCAATCACTAATGAGCTTTGCCTTGATAATGGGAACGCTGGCAGATTGTATGCAAATGAATGGGCATGTTTGTGTTCTAATAAAACTTTTATTTGCATACACTGTGTATCCATGTACCACTGATAGTAACACTAAAATAAAAAAAAATTGATAAATATAGATTTTTAAAAAGAAAAGTGTTCGAAGCCCACAAATGGAGAATTCAGCCCAATGAGACCTGAACATTGAGGTAGGTGAACCAACATTACAATACACTTCTAGGTACTTCCAGCCTGGGCTCATTAGAAATAAAATCTGTACTGTTGTGTATTCTTTATACTCCCAGATAATTTGCTACTCACTCTGGCATTTGATACTCACTCTGGCATTTGATACTCACTCTTAGCTTGCCCTAGGAAAAGATGTTGCCTTCAGATTGCTGACACCTGCAGGAGCTCATGCAGGAAGAGAGGGGTGCCACGTGATGTCATTCTTGGAGGTGCCAGCATTACTACATCACGCTCCATAGCCCTTGCCACAAATGGCCCTAATTAGCCACACCCCTTCTGTTCCCATCACACTTTAATCTTTACACACTTTTATACACACACACACACACACACACACACACACACACAAGAACATAACCATGGATATTTTGGAAGTGTCTACAGTATTTTCTGCTTGACATAAAAAAGCTATATGTATTAGTCGGGGTTCTCTAGAGGAACAGAAGCAACAGGCAGTATGATTATAAAAAGGGATTTATTAGGTTGGCTTACATGACCAGAAGCTGGATAGTCCACAGTGGCCACCTGCAGGCTGGAGAGCTGCAAGCTGCTCAGTCCAAGAGGCTGAAGCCCCAGAATAAGAGGGATCAATGGTGGTACCCCAGTCTGATACCAAAGGCTTCTGGAAACTCCCTGGAGAATCACTAGGAGATTCACTTTGGAAGAGTAAAGGAGCAAGATCCAATATCCTCAGGTGATCAAGATAGCAATCAAGAAGCCATTCAAGAAGAATGGAGCTTGCATCTGCTGCTGCTCCCTTGTTCTTCCAACTTTTATTCCATCCAAGCCATCATCCTACTGAATGGTGTTGCCCACACTTAGGAAGGGTCCCCACTTCAGTTCGCTATCCCACCTGCCAATCATTCCTAGACACATTCTTATTGACACACCCAGAAGCCTCTTCATCTCTTGATCCAATCAAGTTGAAAATTCAAATTCACTATTACACTATACATATTTTCTACATTGAAAATAATCAAGACTGGATTTCACCTCATTTGTCCATATCCAATGCACTACAAAAAGCAAGTTGTATGTCACCTGTGCCACACTGCTAGTGTTCAAAGGGTTCACCAAAAATCATTGAATGAGAAAAATAAGCTCTAGAGAGAGTATGTGTTTTGCATACAGTTCTAGAGCCAACTGGAATAAACAGCATGGCAGAGGTTCAGGAGACTTATTTTCCCATCTATGTAACTATTGAGATTTAGTTCTCTAATTTGGGCTTGGAAAAATAGGAAGCCCAGAGAAAAATGCCACTTAATGTGACTCCACCGGCCTCAGGTTAGGTCGTCTGACTTGGCAAAGTCAGAGTTTCTGCAAGCCAGGCTGCTGTAGGCTCTTTCCACCTCTGGGACACTCCTCTAGGTGGAGTAGTAGAAAACCATGTCACTCACTATGTCTGTGGCATTGGACAAATCACTTGAACATTCCCAGTGTCACCTTGCTCATCAGAAAATGAGGATAATCCAGGCCAAGAGGAGGTGACATTTGACAGACAGGATGTGAAGAAGGGAGCTGCACTGACACAAAAGTTGACAAGTGTAACAGAGGCAAACTGAGACACAGTTAAATGGATGTGATAGGTTCTCCCAAACTTGTGGTTTCAACGGCACCACCCACTCTCTCCCTGGGGTGACCTCTGGCTACTGTTGCCCACTCCTGAGGCAGTCCCCAACCAATGCCTGAAACATTCCAGCCACATAATGATGGGATGGGAGGAAGGGCAATGACGGAAGTGTAGCAAACAGGTTGTGCCCTGCCCTGAGCTACTCCATGACGTCTGGAACAGCAGTTCTCAGGCTGTGCCAACCCTGAGTTACTCCATGTTGTAAAGCAGTAGTTTTCCAGGAGTTACTCCATTTGAGTATAGATGCCAAGGCAGGATAACTCCACACCTTGTTTGTCCAAGTAAACAACCACCATGGTCCCTGCACAATTATAAGGAACAAACTGAGAAATAAATTAATCGTTCTAATAAAAATGGCCACCTGTGAACTTATCAGATTAATCAGAGACACATGGATGCATGTGTGTATCAAACCCATATGGGAAAAACTCAGGCCCATGAGCTTACTGAACACACCAGACCATAAAAGGAGGAGCACCCCAAGACTGGATGTGGCAGTACACTGACCCTGTCAGCAGGTCACTGCCCCCGAGCTTTGCCTGGGAAAATCACCACAGTATTGCACCTCAGAATCTCTATCCTCAGGCACAGAGCAATAATCAATTTGATACCACACTCTTTACTAGCTCCCTTTTCTTTGCTCCCTCACCTATCCCACTCCTTGCTGCTGCTTCCTGAAATCACATTCTGATAAGCTAAATATAATCTTGTATAGACTTATTCACTCTCAGTTCTGAGAATTTTGCTTTTTATTTTTAATAAGTTTTGTCAATAAACCATATGATTTGGCAATTATTGAATTTGTCATTACCTTTCAAAAACCTATTATAGTGAATGTGAAGGTTACCAAACTGACCCAAAAGATTTCCACTAACACACAACTCCTTAGTAATAAGAGGGACTGATAATGATCAGCTCTAGGACAGAACCAGGGAAGCCCTGTTGTGTCTGCTGTAGTCAGAATCAACATCAAGGGGCTGGGGCTGTAGCTCAGGGATAAAGTGCTTGCCTCGAACGTGTGAGGCACTGGGTTTGATCCTCAGCACTACATAAAAATAAACAAAGATACTGTGTGTCCATCTACAACTAAATAAATATTTTGAAAAATTAACTTCAAACAAAGAAAATATTTGATGTCCTAATCTTCATTTTCCTCCCACCTGAGCTTTAGGAAAAAATATAGAAAGCTAAAACTGTAAGTAATTAATTAAGGAGCCATGATTTCAAATAAAAGAGGCATGAGATTTATAAAGAATCACGTTCTTGAAAAATTGATGAGACCATGATGTGGAAATATTCAGGAATTCAACCTGTACATTGACCTACCTGAAAAAGGAGAGTTGTCAAAGAATTGCCAAGAGCAATAATATGTTAATTGGCATAAAAGACCCTTAATAATGAAAGAAAGAGTTTGTAAGATTCACTATGAAACATCTTTATTGTAGTCCTTTGAACACACATTCACACAAATACACACACACACACACACACACACACAGCCTACATCAGTGGGTAAGACTGGTCTTTACTACCTAATCAAGTCAGGTCTCCTAGCGTTGGTGTGCATGTGAGTGAACAATAGTTTAGAAGGATCCAGAGTGACTTCTTTCTTGAATTCTTCCTGACCAAGTCCTTGACAGGCATGGGTCTTTGACAGTGGCTCCTAAGAGTTCCTCTGGTGGTCTCCCGTCTCATGGCTGGTAGGGATAAATCTCTTCCTCAGTCCCTTTAGTTCTTCTGTGTGTCCTCCACAGTGTCTTCCCCTTTTTTCACTTTAACCTCTGACAGGGTTGCCCCATAGTCTTCTTCTGTGAATGAGGAATGAGAAACCAAAGTGTGGAAAGTTTGGGTAAGAGGGAGAAAGGGGTCTGTCTCTTTGTATCCCTGAGAAACCAAGACCTTTCACCCTGACAAATGGCCTCTTTTAGAGATATTATTTCTCTGCTCAGATAGCATGGGCTTCCTTACCTTGAATTTCACTTTTACACATGCACCATATCATGAGACCATTGGAAATTGGGGCAAGCAAAGGACCATCCAGCCACACACTCTACCTAACCTGCCACTTAGAGACTGTCTAAAAGATGAGATCCACTTCTTCCCCACCATAGACACAGAATACTGGAGAAACAGTGAGATTTGCTGTTACATAAACACAAAGCAGGAAGCATACAGTCTATTGAGAGTGTCCTCTCTGCTTGCATCCAACTTATTTCATGGATCAGACAAAAAAGTCAAAGGATTTCTAAGTGTCCCTTGCATGGAAATATCACTTCTCCACCTCAGAGCCCCACCAGCCCACATCCCCCTTCCCTGACAGAGGTACTTTAGACTTGATCTCTCTCCTTCACCAATTTTCATACAAGAAACACACTTTTCCTTATGTTCAGCTTACCTCCTACTCTTCGACATGGAGAAGGAGGAAAAAAATGCTGCTTCTCTACAGTGCATCTAGTGAACAACCAGTGTAGAATCTCATGGGCACCAACATCAGTGCAGTGGGTTCCTTCCTTCCCCATGAGCTTCTTGACAAATTAAAGTCCTTGCTCTAAGATCCTGTAGTAAGACTGAATTATACCTCCCTAAAACTCATATGTTGAAGCTGTAGCCCTTAATATGACTGAATTTGGACATAGAGTCTTTAAATAGGCAATTGAGATTAAGTGAGGTCATAAGGTTATAGCCCTAATCAAATATAATTGTTGTCCTTATAAGATTAGAAGAATAGAAGAGAAAAGGATCCAGGGGAAGGTAAGAGAGAAAGGGAAAGATAGATACCAGGGATTGAAATTGAGCCAATTATGTTATGTGCATGTATGAATGTATCACAATAAATCCCACTTTTAGATGTAATTATAATGCACAATTTCAAAAAATATATATATAGAAGCAAGTCCAGTAGAATAGAGGGATGGCACGGGGGTAGGAGGAGAAGAGGGAAAGGGGAATTACTATCTAATGAAATTAATCAAATTGGGTTTTGTTCATGTATGAAGATGTCACAATTAATCCCACTATTAATATAATTATAATCCACCAATAAAAACATATAAAGAATAAGAGAAACCAGGAATGAGTATGTACAGAGAAAAGGCTATGTACAGAACCCTAAGAAGACGACCACCTCCAAACCAAGGAGAAAGGCCTCAGAATAAAACAACATGGCTACACCTTAACCTTGGACTTCTAACTTCCAGAATTGTGAAAAAATAAATGTCTGTGCTGGTAGGACTGCAAATTGATGCAGCCAATTTGGAAAGCAGTATGGAGAATCCTTGGAAAACTGGGAATGGAACCACCATTTGACCCAGCTATCCCACTCCTCAGTCTATACCCAAAGGACTTAAAAACAACATACTACAGGGACACAGCCACATCAATGTTTATAGCAGCACAATTCACAATAGCTAAACTGTGGGACCAACCTAGATGCCCTTCAACAGATGAATGGATAAAGAAAATGTGGTATATATACACAATGGAAATTAATCAGTATAAGAGAATAAAATCATGACATTTGCAGGTAAATGGATGGAGTTGGAGAATATAATGGTAAGTGAAGTTAGCCAATCCCAAAAAAACACATGCCAAATGTTTTCTGATGATTTAAGAATGCTGATACATAATATGGTGGTAGGGGCATGGGAGGATTAGATGAACTCTAGATAGGGCAAAGGGGAAAAGGGGAGGGAGGGGAAGGGAGGAGCATGGGGGTAGGAAAGATGGTGGAATGAGATGGACATCATTACCCTGAGGACATGTATGAAGACCCGAATGGTGTGACTCTACATTGTGAACAACCAGAGATATGAAAAATTGTGCTCTATATGTGTAATATTAATGACAATGCATTCCACTGTCATGTGTGTGTGTGTGTGTGTGTGTGTGTGTGAATAATTAAAATCTAAAAAATGAAAAAAAAATAAATTGTTGTTTAAGTCACCAAGTAGGCTCGGATTTTGTTATGGCAACCTTAGCAGATTAATACAGATCCAACTGCATATTGCACACTGGCAAGAGTCTGACCTGTTCATTAGCAGATATGAAATGCCTTCATTTATCATAGATCAACCTGGAACCTCCAATTTCCAAAACAAGACTTAATCCCTGTCCTGCAGCTCTAGTATTGCCTGTGGACTTTTTTCTATTGAAAAAGTTTTATGCTGGGCTATGGGTAAGCTAAGCTAAGTTTAGAACTTATCTTTCAACTCAATAACATACGGAAAAGTCCCTCGTTATCTTCCCCCAATGAAGGTCAAGGTTCCAACCAGAACCTGCAAGAAAGCAGAATGAAGCCAGATATTTGGCTCCAGCAGCACCTTATAAATGTACTATGGTACCCATATTTGGACTTCATTATATTATTTATTCCAGATTGAAATTTCTTTGCATATTATTAAAGCAAGGTTGTGGGTTCCCTTGGAGATGATACAAATTAATCATAGATATTTTTAATCTTCCAGATTTAAATATTTCACATCGGAAGAGATTTTCTTGCCTCCTACTCGGTCATGACTCAAACTGGGAACCAGTGAACTTAAAAATTTCTCCACAAAAATCTATAAAGGGAAGGATCTATCATCTTAAGCCTGCACATACTAAAATTATCTTGTTTGCTCAAGTTCTAGCTGTCCAGCTCCAAAGATAAAAAATTCATGGTTTTCTAAGTTTTCTATTTAGAATCATCTCAAAACAGGCTTCCATTGTAAGCCATAGTTTCACTGAATGAATTGCTTATAAGGATCCCATCCTCTGCCTTTGGGCTAATGGGTTGTATCATAATTAAATCTGCATTCATCAAAGTTGTCCCCTAGCACGCAGGGCACCGTAGCTCAGCACCTCTAAGGCAATAGTAAATACTGTTGGAGCAGTGAATTTATCTATAAAGAACACCACAAATACATGATTTTTATTTGCCATATCTACAGAAAGGCTTTTGTGATGTTGAATTTGTCCCTTCAACTTGTATTTTCCAGCTCTCAAGTATTGCAAAGGAAGTAGGGAGGATGGTATCTCCACTCTGGTACCATCCACAGTCCTCCCCATCCACAATGCTCACATCCGTAGAGAAGAAAAAAAGAAAAACTTTCCTTTAGAATATTCCCTCCTGTCTACACTCCTTGACTGTATAGTCTCCTTACACACCTTTCTTCCCTCCTCTCTGGGCTCTTCTTGGGTTTTCCTCACCCATTCAAGTATGTACAAGTCACAAGACCTTTTCAAGCATCAAGATAGTCTCATAGGGTATCTCTTACCTCATAGGATATCTCCTTTACCAACTGCTTCCATCAAACGCCACTTCTCTTCACTAATTTCAGCCATGACTTGGGACAGAAAAATAAGATTAAGAAAATCACAAACACACACAAACACCCCTCTCCAGAATTTATATAAAACTACATACCAGACACTGAGAAATGCTTCAGAATGCTTCATGTTGATTAATCCTCAAAAACACTATCATTCCCATTTTTAGATAAAGATTTTGAGACATAGGACCACTCATATTAACTTGTAAATGGCAGCCAAGGTTTAAACCCCAATTTACAATCAGTACTGTGTTCATGAACAGGATTGAGGACACCAAGGATTACATTACAATATTGGGGCTTAGAGTCCCTGCAGCTCTAACTTAGGGAAAGATGAGTTTATTTGGAAGCATAAAGTCAGATATTCTATTGCGTATCTAGGACACATATTCTCAACCAGGGGTGATTTTCCCTCCAGGGGACATTTGGCAATGTCAGGAGACGTTTGTGGTTGTCACAACTAAGGACTTCTACTGACAGCTAGTGGGTAAAGGCCAGGAGTGCTGCTAAATGTCCTACAATAAACAAGATGTCCCCTCAGCAAAGAATTACCCAGCCCAGAATGTCAACAGTGCCAAGGTCCACACACTGGCTTTAGGGCAAGGGTCTGGTTGGCATATTTCCCACATCCTCCAACCCTGGGCAATTCTCTGGGGATTTTGATTCTCTGTGTCCATTTGAATCATCTTATTTTATGTTAATCTTTTACTGTGAGACACTTTGAGTCCCTTTAGGAAGCAGAGAGAGTGTAGCTAAAGGACAAACTGACTTTCAAAGAATCTCTTAAGGGACAGCAACTTGCTTGGGGAAAAAATGCCTCAGGGCACTCTTTTGGAGACAGAGACCCAGGAGGCCACTGTCTGTCCTTTACATACCCATGATTCTCAGGGTTGGGGCTTCCTTGGAATCCTGTCCCAAGAAAGTGGTTGGGGGTAGGGAGAGTGGTTACCCTGGAACATGCCATTACAGTGAGACATCTTGACAGGGAAAGAAAAGCAGAACAACAAACCTGTAACCTGATGCCAGCCTCAAGTGTTCCTCACTAACCATAAGTCAAGAGAAGTGCAGGAGTTTCCATCACACTCATACGGCATGTTCTCTGGGGTTTGTAGGAACCCAGGAGACTGCGTGGAGGACATACATAGCTCCATAGTTCTAAAATCAAAGCCCAATTAGTCAGAATATAATTTAAACAGGTTTCAGCAATAAAACATATGCCCCAGCCATGCCTATATTGAGCAATTCCAAATAGCCAAATAATGATAAGGCAACTGTAGTGGAGAACACATTTGTTTCCAACACAGGACCCATACACAAACTTCAACAGCATTCTATGGACTAAAGAAAATGTTTTAATTGGCCTTTAAAATATTCTTATGGGGCAAGACCAATTTGTCTAGAGTGTTGCCTGACTGTTCTCTGGTTTTGGCAGCTCATTACACTGTCTTAATGCCATAAGAATTATTAATCTTTATGTCATTTTCTTTAAAAAGCATTCCAGACTTTATCCAAGTAAAGGTTACTTATACCTATGAATGTTCTTGACTGCTTCGTGTCAAAGGAAAATATGGAATGAATTATTCCTCATTTAATATCTTTTTTACATTGCAATGCTTGGGAAAACTTTACTCGATTGCTTTTTTGAGTCTGAGATGTCTCTTATTTCCTTCCCAGTCTAATCATTCAAGGTCAAACTCAGATACAAATCCCCCCATGAACCTGCCTCTGGTTCTCCATAACTGTCAGCTAAATGTGACTCTTCACTCCCAACTATATTACTTTTTCCTTCACTAAGTATTTCTAGTGATCATTTGGTTTTCATTGTAATTACTTGTCTGTATCCATTCTTTCTGAATTAGAACACTTTCAGAAGGAGAGACAATATCTTACACATTTTTTATCCAAAGAAATAGACAGGGTGGCTGGAATTAGTAATCATCCAACAATTATTGGTGAAATTACATGAAATCATACAGGTGCTATCAGATAGAAATTGCTTTACATTTTGTTCTCTTGGTTTGTTTAAGCAGTTTGCTCACTTCTATAATCATGAGAACCAAACCTCCATCTGTTAGAACAAGTCACTCTAGTATCTTCCCTGCTGTAGACTTAATTTTGAGGTCCATTTTGTGCTAGGAAATGAGTAAAACATGTTCTGATGTAAATACTGTCTCAGATCAGGACCACACCGAATTCCGTAGTCCAACCAATGAAAAACTGTGTTGAATATTTCACCTGTCAGTGCTTACAAGCAAACTATCTAGTAATTAATTAAAGTAAGGTCTTCTATAAATATGTTGTTTCAAAACTCTCCCACACATTTTGTCATTCAATAACTCCATTTTTTTATCAGCTGACATTTAAACATTAAACATGTACTAGACATATTAAGCAATTAGAAATACAGAGCTCAAGTTCAATTCACAATAATAAAGTTCCAAAACCAGCCTAGGTGTCCATCAACACATGAATAGATTTAAAAATATGGTACACACACAAACACACACACACACACACACAAAATGATGTTTTACTCAGACATAAAGAAGAATGAAATGATTTCGTTTGCTGGTAAATTAATGGAACTAAAGAACAACATCATGCTAAGTGAAATAAGCCAGACCCAGAATGTCAAGAGTCAAATATTTTCTCTCATATATGGACACCAGAGAAAGAGAGAAGGAAAAGGGGGAATAAAAAAAGGAATTTCTTGAAAATAGAAGGAAGACTAATAGAGTAGAGGAAGAGAATCGAGAGGGAGGGAGAAAGGGAGAACATGAGGAAATACTGAGGGATTAAATCTACCAAATTATTCCATGTCCATGTACAAATACACCACAATGAATCCCGTTTATAAATATAATTATAATGTGCTAATAATAATGATAAAAGGGAGATCAGAAGCGTAGAGAAGGTAAAATGGGAGGAAAGAGGAGAGGAGGAAGAGTAAAGGTGCCAGGGAATGTGACTGATAACATTATGTTATGTGCATGTACAGACATGGCATAATGAACCCCACTCTTATGTATACTTGTAATGCACCAATAAAGATAGAAATAAAAAGAAATACAGAGCTCGCTAAAGACATTGAATTGACCTCAAATAAAGAAATGCAAGAGCATATTAATAGAACTTTCTCTCTTTTAATATCTTCAAATCTAAAAGATGAAAAAGATTATTTCAACAGAAAATATTCACCCAGAATATGCCCTGGAATGATGTTAAAGTTTGAATCTGGAATATGCCTCAAAGGCTCATGTGGTTGAAGGCATGGTCCCCAGTACAGCAAGTTCAGATTTGGAGCTTTAGGGAAGTGAGCGGATCATGAGGGCTCTGATCTCATCAGTGGATTAATTCACTGATAGCTGAATGGACTACTGGGAGACAGTAGAAACTGTAGGAGGTGGGAGCTAATTGAAGGAAGCAGGTCAGTGGGGATGTACCATGGAAGGGTATATCTTGTCCACAGCCAATTTTTTTCCTTCGTTCTCTCTCTCTTTCTATATCTATCTATATCTGTCTCTCTCTTCTTCTTCTTCTTAATGCCATAGCTGAGCAGCTTTCCTCCACCACATCCTTCCACCATGATATTCTACCCCACCTCAGGGCCAAAGTCATGAAGCCAACTGACCATGGACCAGAACCTGTAACTATACACCAAAATAAGTCTTTCCTCCTCTAGGTAGTTTTTCTCAGGTATTTATCACAGCAACAAAAAGCTGACTAGCACAATGGATGACAACAGATTGTTTTGGGAAAGACAAGGTTCATCTTACTAACTGCATGTTGAATGTACACAATGTGAACTGAGATAACATAAATTATGCAGACCAAGATCATCAGCCTTGTGTGAAGAATGGTTTAGTCAACTGTTTGCCACTATGACAAAATATCTGAGAAAATAACATAAGGAGGAATAACTTATTTTTTGCTCATAATTTCAGTCCATGGTTAGTTGACTCCATTGATTCTAGACCTGTGGTGAGACAAAAACATCAAGGCAGGGAGGGCATTACAGAGCAAAACTGCCACCCCGTGTTGCAGGGAAGAGAGAGAAAGGGACCAGGAACAAGGTATAATCCCCAAGAGCACATTCTCAAGAATTCACTCCCTCTAACTAGGTTTCACCTCCTACAGTCTCCACCACTGCCCAATAGTCTATTCCCTCAATGGATTGGTCCATTGATAAAGTCAGACCTATCATGATTCAATCACTTCTCCAAATGTCTACTTTCTAAACGTTTCATATCCAAATCATACAAGGAGTCATTGCCAAGATTAATCCAAAGCCAGGGATCATCTCTGAGAAAAATCCCAGCTATCACGATGACCTACTATTCTGCACCAGAGTCTTGGAGATCTCAGGCCCGCCAATCTGGTTATCTGATTTAATTTTGCTTTTTTAAGACCTAATACCTAGTGCCCTATAGCAGGAAAACCTCTCCCAGGCTGTAATCTGTAGCTGGGATCTGCTTGCAAATACCAAGTGGAGGAAATCTTCCAGAAACCGTGAGTTTAATTTCATAAAGGAAGAAACAAAGTACAGTTTCAGAGTAGATTCCTAAGTTTGCCTGATCATTCTTTTTTTTTTTTTTTTGTAGTTCTTTATAATCATTTCATTTTAAGCCCTCAACTCTGGCTGGAAACTAGATCAGGGTTCCAGAGCTGTCTAGTCTTTACACAACTCTGTGAGCATGAGCCAGTCACTTAACGTCTCAGACCTATCTTCTCATCTTCAAAATGAAAGAGGTTAACAAGGTTACACCAAGATCCACTCCAAATACACAGGTCCATGACTCTTGGTTTTTAAGTTCAGGTGTGTCAGCTTCCTCCTGCAGTGTACTTTTGAGATATCTGGAGAATCTAGTACACCTTCTAGATATGGTGCCAATATTAAGAGATGTCCATACACATTAACATTCAGACCTTATTTGAAAATTTTATAAATTACATTAACAAATTAAGTTGTGTTACTTCTTCTAATAATATGGTGATCTCATATGGATATTACTAAAGCCACCAAGAGCAGAAACATTTCCTTACTTCAAGTCTATTATTGAAGACATAAATACTATTTCCTCTGTTCCTCTGTTTCCAAATGGTGTGTGGTAATTAAAAGAAGAGCATCTTTGAAAATTCATTTGATTTTGATAAGAATATCTTTTCAATTTATCTTCAGAATGCATCTAACTTGGCTCCACCTTGCCTTTAATAAAGAATTTCATGAGGAAAATCTGGCAAAAAAAACAACTTCATAAATGGTAAATAAAATATTCCAGAAAGGAAAAGTTTGCTTCAGTAAACGGAAAATTTTGATCATGATGAAGAAGGATCTGAAGGCAAAAATTCATCTCAAATCCCTTCATTTAATTTTTATTTAATATTTTACAAACTTGTAAAGCTGAAAGTAACATTAGCTGTGGTGTACTGCAACCTCTTATTTGGGAGGTTAGGAAATTGAGGCCATGGTTTATGGCTTTGGCATTTGGGTGACTAATATTGCCATTTACCATAATTGGGAGGTGAAGAAGATGACTGAGGGTTCAGGGTTGGGAGGGGAGACGATGAGTTGAAATTTGAACTTGAATATAACATGGCTGCACAACATCCAAGTAGAGATGTCAAGAAAAGATTGATTTATGCACAGGTCTTATGCTGAGGAGAATTTGAAGCACCTGTTTGTGTTTTGTATATATATATATATATATATATAGAGAGAGAGAGAGAGAGAGAGAGAGAGAGATAGATAGATATAGATAGAGAAATGTGCTTACAAAATTAACAAATTAATTTGTGACTAGCAATCAAATTTAAGTTTGTGAGTAGCAAACTTTAGCCATATCCATGGGTGAGAGATTGGTAAAAAGAATTTTGAAGAAGGCAGAAAGGATAATCCCAAGTGTCAGAAGGAAAACCCAGAGAAGGAGGTTCCATGGGAGTCAAGAAATGATTTTTTTCAACAATATCAAATTCTTCTGAAAAGTTGAACACAAAGGACAGTAAAGAGTATTTGAATTTGAAGTCCGTGGCATTAGGTCCACTATTGACATTGGAGTAGTTTGAATGGAGTGATGAGTTCAGATCTTAAAAGGTTGAATGGTGAGTGGGAGGGAAGAGAATGGAGACTTAAGTAGACACAATTCCTTCAAGTAGCTGCTGAAGAGAAGAGAACTTGGGCAATGCTGGAGGGGAAATGGAGGTGGAAGAGGATTTTAAGATGAGAGCGACTGGCTAGGTTGGATTGGAAAGGATGCAGAAGAAGAAGAGGGGAGACATAAACATGCAACGGAATGATGGCAGAAGAGGTGGCTGCAGAGGGATGATAGCTTCTATTTCATTAAGTCCTCAGGGGCAATGGGTACCTTTTTATTCAAGGAGTGAATAGAAAGTAGGAGTGGTGGTATAGTAAAGCTAGGCAAAATCAGGAAGAATCTTAGACCTCTGGGAGTTTCCGTGGTGACACCTAAAGCCTAGAGGCAGGGGAAACAGCCTGGATTCAAATTTCTTTTCAAAACTTGGGGCTATTAAGGAAATAGGAAGAATCTACTATGCATCCTCTAGGCCACCTGGCCACCGACAACACTTACACAATTTTTTAACATAAGCATGCGTTCCACTGGGCAGTAGCATATCTGCCTGGTAGTTCAGCTATACCAGCCCACCTCACAGGACACAGGATGAGATGAAATCCAGAAAATTCTTGCCCCACTAGTAGGCTGCTGTATCTAATCCTGTTCTGAGAGAAGTTTGCACAATTGTGTTAAGAGTAGAGGAAAATACAACCAGAAGAATGAGAAATTATACTCCATCTACGTATGATGTCTCAAAGTGCATTCTATTGGCATGTATAACTAATTAGAACAAATTAAACATTTTTTTAAAAAGAGGAAAGACTGTGAACTGTACTTATTGATTCTTTACCACGTTTCTCCCCCCACCATTCATTTGGTTTGCTATAAGTGCTAGGTGTGCCTGTTAAAATGTTTTTCATGCAAGTTATAGAATATCTAAGTGACAAGCAGCTTGTGAAGACCAGAACAGGGTCCTTTAATTTAGTGGATGAACAATGTCATCAGGGACCACAGTGCCCTATCTACTTCAGTTTTGTCACCCTCATGTGCCCTCATATGTCACGTGACTCCCTCTGTAGTCCAGACATGGCTGCAGCAACAGCAACAACCAATAGCTCCAGAAACAATATCTAGTAAAGAAGGTGAGTTTCCTCCTGTGTCTCAATTACTTTTAGCAAGGAAATTTCCAGAAGCTCCTCAGTTGTTGTCTCCTCATGTCCTGTTAGCTAGACTTAGTCACATAACCAGGCTTAAATCAATATCTGCAAAAGGAATGGGCCCATCATTATTGCCTTAGATCAATTATAATCCACTCCCTGGGATCGATACCTGAGCTCATTGGGGAGGTGTTGACAACAGGACAAAATTAAGCCTCAGGGGAAAGGAAATGGGATGACCCAGGAAAGGAAAATAACTCTTGCAGAGGACTTAAGAACACCTTTGGCATGGGAGGATATCTGGTTATAAATGAAGGACCCTTGTGAATAGAACATAAAACAGTGTTGACTTCCCAAGTATCAAGGTCACCAAACAATGTTTGATACCAAAGAGATTTTTAAAAGCCTGGCTAGTGAATTTGCTTATTTATTCAACAAAAGTTTTCAGGATTTTGTATCTATGAGACATTATTAAAGTTCTAAAGAAAATTCCCCAAATCAAAATAATATTTTACTTATGAAAAGACCCACAGAGTTCCACACACAAAAAAAAACTTAGTTTTAAAAAATAAAAGTTTAAGCTTGAAAACATTCTCAATAGTACAAAAGAATTGTTCTAAATCTTTCTTCCTATTTTAATTGACAAAAAATGTATAAATTTATGGTGTACAGGATGATGTTTTGATATACGTATATATGGTAGAATAGCAGAATCAAGCTAATTAGCAGATATATTACCTCTCACTATTTATTTATCATAGCAACACTTAAAATCTACTTTATTGGCAATTTTCAAGTACTATACACAATGCATTGCTATTAACTACAATCACCATGTTGTACAATATATATCTCAAATATATTTCTCCTAATGAAATTTTATGTGTTTTAATCTATACCTTTACTACCTTCTAGTAACTACCTTCCTGATCTATGATTCAGAGTTCAACTTTTTTAGATTCTTCATATCATGTGGTGTTTCTATTTCTGTGCCTGGCTTGTTTCACTTAACATAATGTTCTCCAGGTTCATCCACATTGTACAAAGGCAGGATTTCCTTCTTCTTACGGCCAATTTATATCCCATTGTGCATATATGCCACATTTTCTTTACCCATCATCTGCTGATGAATACTTATGTTGATTACATATATGGGTACTGACTTCAAGATTTTTCACATTTTTTAAATATATACCCAGTATTCGGATTGTTGGATCTTATGATTGTTCTACTTCCATCATAGATCTCTAAGCTTCAAGTAATTTTCTTGAGTGACAAAGTTTCAAGGGCAGATTGAAATGTTCCCTGTAGTCCACAGGACAAATGGAAGATGAGAGTACTTTAGCTTGTTTTATCAAACTTCTCTCCATATTACCCCATCTCACACCTTCTCAACACATTCTCTCATGTCTCTCATTGCTTCTTTCCTTCTCCTTATCTCTCTTCTTTGCCCATCAGTCACCGTTATGATTTGGAGGTACCCCCTCCCAACGAAAAGCTCTCAGATGAATACAGGAACGTTCTGAGGTGAAATGATTATATTGTGAGAGATATAACCTACTCAGTCCATTCTAGTTTGAATGGACTGCGTGGTAATTGTAGGCAGGTGCGGTGAGGCTAGAGAATGTGGGTCACTAGGGGCATGCCCTGAAAGAGTTCATCTTCCCTGTAGCCCCTTCCCGCTAAACCACCACCCTGTTTCTCGGCCACTATGCATTGATGTAGCACTCCTCCACCATGTCCTTCCACGACGATGTTCTGCCCCACTTTGGGCCCAGAGAAATGGAGTTGGCCCATCATGGACTAAATCTGAAATCATGAGCACAAAATAAACTTTTCCTCCTCTAAGTTGTTCATTTCAGGTATTTTTGCTACAGCAATGAAATACTATCACATTCATCATGTGTCATGATGATTTTGTGTCATTTTCTCTCTTCTCTGAATCCCATTTTCCTATCTGTTTCTTCTTTTCCTTTTTTTTTTTCCTCCTCCCTATCCTCATTTTCACTTAGGTGGTCTCCTATGTCAAGCAATGTAAGTGTCCTTGAACAGGGAAAGTTCCCTACTGCCACAAAAACTTTTTCATGTTTATTAGCTGTGTCTTGAACATATTTAATGTGTCCATGATAGCCTTACCTACATGTCTAAGCCTCATCAAAGACAGATGAAGGGCTGAGATCATCTTCTCTCCACCTAGTCTTTCATCATTCAATAATCAAATTATAGCCCCTTTAAAAATTAGTTATTTCCAAAAAGGAAAACATAGAGACTGGAAAACTTCTTAAGGCCTTGACCCAGAAATCATACATGCTTTTTGCCCACTCTGTTGGCCAGTACTAGTCACAAATCTGGCCCTTATATAAAGAGCAGAGAAACAGATCCTAACTCTTGATGGAGGAATAGGAAAAGGTCATGCTGGATAGGCCCAGTCGTAGCCATTTTGGGAAATTATCTTCCACAGGTGATGAATGAAACCTCAAAACTGACATGTATACATCATCTACATTTCAGAAATAGCAATTTGAAAATCTCCATGCGGTTTAGACAAAAGACCAATAAGTATAAGAGAGTAGAATATCCAGACAAAAGCATGAATGCATAATAAAATTTAAAATATTTTAAAAGTTGAAATTTCAAATCAGTGAATAAAAATAAATATTTTTTCATTGAAATCTTTGTAAATTCACATGTAGTTATAAAAAATAATAGAGTATCACTTGTACACTTTTGCCTGTATAATATCACAATCACAATGCTAACATTGATAAGTCACTGATCTTAAACAGACTTCCCCAGTTTTAATTGTGTGTATACAGGTATGTGGGTAGTATCATACAATGTATTGCCTATGTAAGTCTGTGAATACAAATATGGGCAATATACTGAAGAGTTTCTATACCTAAAGAATCCCTCATGTTGCTTTTACATAACAATACTCACACCTTACACCATGTCTTCTTACATCGCCAGCCACTGGCAATCACTGGTTAACCTACAATTCTAAAATTTAGGGTAATTTTTAATGTTGATGAATTATACAGCATATAACCCATTGAAAATGAATTTTTTCTCTCAGCATAGTTCCTTGGAGATTCACCCAAGTTGTCTGCATCAATCTTCCTCTTCTTTTGTTATTGAGTTGTATACCATGGTATGGATGTACCACAATTATTTAACCAACCACCTGTTAAAGGACTTCTGAACTGACTCTGGTTTGGTCAATTACAAATGAAATTTCCATAAACATTTTTCAAAATACATGCTTCGCTTCTCTGCAATAAATGTCCAATAGTGCAATTTTTGGGTTCTATAGTAATTGCACGTTTGTTCATAAGAAACTACTATACCAAACGTCTTCAGAGTGGCTGTTCCATTTTACATTACCATATGCTACGTAGTGGCAGTTGAGAGTCTCTGAATCCTTGCCAGTACTCCATGTTGTCACCACATCTTAGCTATTCTGATAGGTATGTTGTGGTATCTCATTGTGGACACCAATTTCAATAAATGGCTTATGATTTTGGAAATCTTTTCATATGCTTGTTTGCCAGCTTTATGTCTTCTTCAATGAAATGTTTCTTCATGTCTTTTGTCATTGTCCAACTGATTTTTTTTTTACTTGAGTTTAGTTTTGACAGTGCTTTATACATATAAATCTTTGGTTAATATATGACTTGCAACTATTTTCTCCCAGGTTACAGTTTGTCCTTTATACTCTTCAAACAGGTATTCATAAAGCCAAGTTTTTACTATCCCTGGGGTCTAATTTGCCAGTTTTTTTCTTCCATGCATCATGTTTTGGTGCCTGGGCTAAGAACTCTTTGAAAGACATTCTTATCATGCAGGATATCTCAAGGGTTTAAAAGTTGCCTCCCAAGAGCAAGGGTCAATCTTTATTCAGAATGTGCAGGGTGAGAGCAATCTTTTAAGAAAAACCTTTACTATATAGTTTCGTTAGAGTCACCTGGGATTATTAAGATCAAAAGGCTGCTCAAAGATCAGTGCAAACATTTATCACACCCTAGCCATTGCCTCCTTTGACTTTATGAAGTTGAATTTTTACTGTTCTTTGCAGAGTTTTCTTAAGGGAGAGTGAGTTTATCCTTTGGGTCACTTTTCTTCTTCAGTTATATTACTTGACACACAGAGAAAAGAACTATAGTCAAGGTATTCCTGATAATAAAGGTATTCATAATATTAGGAAAGTACCCTGTGTTCAAAATATTTCAATTTGAGCCTCCATATTTATATCCATTTAATCCAAAGAAATGGACTTATACCTTCATGAAAAAATCAAGCCTCTCCTAGTTGAATATAATACATCCAGTTCATTCAATGTATACCTATTAGGTTAGAAAAGTCATCTTCAAATGCATCGTTTTGTTTGCCTGCCTACATCAAGTTACACCTATTCAAAAAAAGAACTATAGAAATTAAATAAAAATTAGAAATTATGTATGTCATAAATAGAAATGAATGATCATAAAAAACTTGGGTAATAATTATAATACACAATGGTAGGAAAGAGTTTTAATACCCTTGACATATAAAGAATTCATAACAAGAAAGTTGCTTAATTTTTTAATTTTAAATGCCTATGGGGATAAATGGAGAATAATTGCTAATGAAGTTTCCTTTTTAAGTAATAAAAATGTTCTAAAATTGATCATGGTGATGGTTGCACAAGTTTGTGAGTATATTAAAGAATATTATATTGTACACTGTGATTTGTATAGCACATGAATTGTACTCTTAATAAAACTGCCATTATTTTAAAGAATCCAACCTCTTCATAAATTAAAGTTGACCAATATGCAAATACTATTTTTACAAGTGCTGGTTCAAGTATAGAATAATGGATCCTTTGATAAAGAGCCCTGATAATGTAAATTAATATTTTTTAGGAAGACAATACAGTAGTATGGATCAAACCTTAAAATTAGGCATGTTCTTTAACAACAATTTTACTTCTAGCATTTATCCCATGATAGATTGCAAATATGTTCCAATTCCTCACCTCTTCTTATAGTCACAGCATTTGCCATGTAGCCTGAAATATATTTTCATAACTCTTATCTCAGCCATGTTACTTCTTAGAGAAATGAAATACAAGAAAATTTTACATAAGATGATTGAAAAAGTGTACATTTCTGCTTCCATTCTTGCAACTCTGCTATCACATGCCAGGGCTAATCTGCTAGAGAACAAGAAACTCGGAGCATGTCAAATCATGCTATGACCTCAACCAACAGCCAACTCTGCCCTAGACATGCAAGTAAGCTGGTTTGGATGTGAGGTATTCCCCCAAAGCTCATGCGTGAGACCATGCAAGAAGGTTCAGAAGAGAGATTATTGGGTTGTGAGAGTCTTAACCCAATCAGAGATTAATCCCCTGATAGGGATTAACTGAGTGGTAACTGAAGTGGCTGGAGGAGGTGGGAATTGGGGCGTGGCTCTAGGGTACATATATATATCTGGCAAGTAGAGATCTCTTTCTCTTTCTTTCTTTCTGTGCTTCCTGATCACCATGTAAGCTGCTTCCCTCTGCCACACTCTTCTGCTGTGATGTTCCGCCTCACCTTGAGCCCTAAGGAATGGAGCCTATTGTCTATGGATTGAGACCTCTGAAACCGTGAGCCCTCAAATAAACTATTCCTCCTCTACAGTTGTGCTGGCTGGAGCCTTTAATCATAGCATTGAAAAAGCTGATTAAAACATAAACCCAGATGAGAACAGAAAAACCACCCTCCTGAGGCAAACTTAAATTGCTAGCCTAAAACTCCAAGATTCTCTAACACAATGTCTCTTACATATAACAATTTCAATCCCTTTGTCTAAAATGATGATTCATGATTTCATATGACATATCATATCATATCATGTAAGGTATGATTTCACATTCATACCTTACATGATCCAAGAAGCCTTTATAAACTCCTCTACCTTGTGAGATATTCGCTTTTGCTTCTTGTTTAGACTTTCCCTATGGTCTTCATGCATATTGTGTTCTTCTATCTCTAGACAACAAACTCCACACAGTCAAGCACTTTGCTTTATCTCTGGTTCACAGTGCTTAATTCACTGACTAGATGCTTGTTAAATGTCTGTTATATTGAAAACTGAGTGGGCACTAGACCAAGTCCTATATTAGGAGATCTGAGCTCCACTTCTGGCTTCATCATTGAGACAAATCATGCCTCCTTGTCTCAGTCCTCTCAGTCCTGTGAAATAGTATAATATCTTATCTCTCAGCCTCACAAGGTTGTTGGAAGAACCACAGGATGTAATTATAAGTATTTAATAAAGTATTAAAGTATTACCATTCACATTTTATGCATGGGTGTGGAGAGCAGGCTGTGCCCAACCTGTTACACCATGACATATAGAATATCAGTTTTCAGGCTGTGTCTCACCTTAGTTACTCCATTTTATGAAGTAGCAGTTTGTCATTATTTACTCCCTTTTGAGTACAAATGCCAAGGTAGAATAACTCCACATGTTTTCTATACAACTTAACAACCACCATCTGTACAGGACAAATTCACAAACTGATAAATGAATTGTGCTAATAAAAAAAAAAGACCACCTGTGAACTTAACCAAGGAAATGAGAAGCACATGGATACATAGGCATATCAAACCCCTATCATTGAAACTGGGCCTATGAGCTTATCAATCTCATTATGTATAACCCCTCACCTGAAGTACATTGAGTCACAAAGTTGACAATCTCCTGATTCTGCCCCTGGGGCTGTTTGGCCCAATGACCCTACTTGATGTGACCCCTTCAAAACTGCCTGCCACTGGGACCCTGTAACCTATATAAACCATTGTGTAAATGTGATGTGTGACTTGAGTGTTACCAATATTAATAATTAGGATTGGAATAAAAGAACCTGTGATGGCCCAGCTCATGCCTACCAAGTGACCCATGAGTACCTGTGAATTACAACTGATGAAAGTAATGTAGTTTGTGAATTTACTGTTATTCAACAAATCCTGACACCCAGGAAAGACAAAAACATGTCTGATCTGTTTGATGGCATAGCTCACTCATGACGATAGGACAAATTAGTTATCTTCATTAAAATTTCATCCAGGGGCTGGTGGTGTGACTCAGTGGTAGAGCACTTGCCTAGCATGTGCAAGGCACTGGGTTAGATTCTCAGCACTACATACAAATAAATGAATAAAATAAAGGTCCATCAACATCTAAAATAAATAAATAGTCCAAACCTCATTATGGAATTATAATTCTCTAGAATTACCAATGTTTCTGTTGCCAAATATGTTACTTTGACATAACAAAGACTGATAATATTATTAAAATCAACTTTCAAAACTTTGCTATACAGACCATAACAGTAACAGTCTTTTCTTTTTTTTTTAATTTTTTTTTAAGAGAGAGTGAGAGAGGAGAGAGAGAGAAAGAGAGAGAATTTTTAATATTTATTTTTTAGTTCTCGGCGGACACAACATCTTTGTTGGTATGTGGTGCTGAGGATCGAACCCGGGATGCACACATGCCAGGCGAGCGCGCTACCGCTTGAGCCACATCCCCAGCCCACAGTCTTTTCAAAAAGGAAAGTTTTTAAGTCTGTAACATAGAGAAAGGGCAAATAAACCCTCTAGCCTCAATTGCTTTGGGCTAATTTTAAAAAGCACTATTTTTGAAGGTTGCTAAACAATATGTTCTTAATCTCCCACCTAATGGGTTAAAAATGTTCTCTGGAAAATGTTGCTTTCTGCTATCTTCCCCTGTTCTTTTTCTTAAATTGCAGGTTAGCTTTCTTGAAAGAAAAGGGACTTTCTGATCAGTACATTATCTTTAGAGTTACAGAACCCAGAACTTTAGTGTCCTTCCGATAACCACAGCACATACATCAGAAAAGCAGAGCACTGAGGAATTCTGAATAACCCAGCAGGCGCCTACCTGTCCAAAACTGAAAGTATATCTCCCCAAATCCCTATACAAGTTCTGCGCCTGCAGCCGCCTACGTTTGAAATCCCCCATCCTTCCAACTTACCAGCTTGTCGCCAGTAAAGCTCTTCCCCACTGTCCTGTCTCTTGAGTTACTGGGTTCCTCAGGGAGGTGGGACCCAAATCTTGATGTTTAGAAGGCTTTTTAGTTGTTAATTGGAGCAGCTTGGATAACAAAGAAAAAAATCAAAATTAAAACACATTGAATATTTGTATGGACTTTTTTTCACTTCATACACTGAATTTAGGATGGGAGAAATACAAAATTAGAAAGGAAAAAAAGTATTTTCCCAGATGGAATTTGAAAAAGCCAATGACTTAAACATTTTAAAAAAATATATATTGTCACAAAAAATTATTGTAATGAGGAGGTTGAGAAAAACTGAACTTAACAGCAAGCATGGATAGAGACACTTACATGAGCTAACAAGAGAACAGCTGCTCAGAGAACCATTGTATACCCTCCCACCAGGCAGCCAAGCCTGCTTCTGTTTGCAATGGAAGCTGCTCTAAGCAAAAGCATCACAGACACAGAACCAAGGAATGCCTCCCTAAGAGAGAGTAGTCCATCTTGACAATTCCTGGAAGCCAGCGTCATGAGCTTAAACTTCTTTAGAGAAAGGAATGAATACAACTACAGATGGAGAAGTGGACAGGCTGGCTTTTGGTAACTTCTAATTAAAAAATTAAAAAATTTTAAAAAATCCAAGTTTAATTTATGAAATGAGAAAATGAACCCTCTCCTCGAAAATGCACTATAAAGCTGGCAATGACTCTTGACAATTGAATGTATTGACCAAAATTTATAAAGAGAAACAACCCTCAATCAAAACAAATAGCCTGGAGTAAGTCAAAGAAACGTGCAAATAACATCTTTAACATCACTGATATAAATATTGCTGCTAGTATTATATAGAAATACTTTTCCATAAAGCTCTTACTTTTCCAATTAATGAAACATAGGTTTGATCTGGAATTTTCCTAGGGGTCTCATAATTTAAATGTGTTCTGCTTAAAGGGAATCATATTGAAAACCAAATTAATTGTTAGTGTAATTTTCTACAAAGCAATCAGAGATAAAATTGAAAATGTAACATGCTTAAAAATTGAGAAACACATAGATAACCAGATGACAGAAGAGATTCAGAGGGGCGGGAGTGCACTTCATTGTCTTTGGAATTACAGAGAACTAAGTAATGTAAATGAGACCCACAGATAAAATAGCTCAGAATCTCTGGAGACCAAGATGGTTACAAGGAATACATGACAGTGGAAAGGATGAAGAATGGGCCCAACCACAGGCTGTGGGTTATGGCTGTTCATTATAACATCAGTGCAAGAACGATCACTTTCCAGTGGAAGAAGAAGAAATAATTTGAAAAGCAAGAAAATGTGTTGTGTTCTCAGAAATATCTGAGCAAGAAAGAAGATAGCTCTGGTTTTCAGGAAAACACATCACTGTGTGAAGTGGAAATGGGGGAAAAAAAAAAAAGACAACTACATGGTCCAGACTCAGAGCACGGGATCCCCACACACTGTCTCATCTGTCCTCACAGCAACCTTGGTGATCTCATTTTACAAAAATTGGATTGTTTTTACAATTCAATAAGTTGCTTCTCATGTGCCAAGAGCTGCACTAAAGTCTTGGCATGGATTATCTCATTTAAGCCTCACAACAAGTTGATTAAGTGAATGCCAATATTCTCCCATTTTACAAAGGCAGAAACTGAGGTGCAGAATGTTGATGTCACTAATCTATGATTATATATGCAGTAACTGTGGAAAGGGGAGCAGACACAGTGGTCTAGGTCTATAATCCAGCTACCCAGGAGGCAGCAGGATTGAAAATTCAAGGCCAGCCTGGGCAATTTGTCGAGACCCTATTTCCAAATCAAACAAAGAGGGTGGGTCTGCTGATGTAGCTCAGTAATAGAACATTTGCCTGTCATGTTTGAAGCCCTGGGTTCTACTAGCATTGCAAGAAAAAAAGAAGTGGAGGGGGACTGGGATTCTAAGAACATGGGCTCCTTTATAGCACATGCTGTTTCTACTGCACTATATAGAAAATTTTCAAATGAAAATATACAGTAGAAAACAAATAGATGAGGAAACTAACACAGGCAATTTTTCTCATCCAGGAAAGAAGAACTAAAGGAAGTCATTAAAGAAATATTTTAAGAGTTCTTTTTTTTTTTTCCTAGCAAATTAATCAGATGCCCGGTTGGTAAATTGTATAATGCTCCATATCTTTAACTAGCATGTGTCAAGCTGCCTAGGCCTGAGACAGTCCAGGGCAGGGGGCTACCATTATCAGATACTGTTCAGTCCCAAAGGCACTTGTGCAAATAATCACAAACCCAAATCCTGATAGCATGTGCTACTTCCTTTCCCTGTTTGGGCATGGGCAGAAATCATTGAGTGTGCACATCTGAAAAGAAACAGGTCAATCTTCCTTGAGAATTACAGAGAGCAATAGAGCTATCCACTGATGATTAGTACGAAGTAGGAATATTCCTATGAATATTGAGAATAGAGATCAAATAACTGAGATCAGAGCTCTCACAATTAGTCCCACAACCACTCTGTGGTCATCTAGTGTTGGGATGCATCCTCCTTATAGAGGTTACCTAGCAAGCAAGGAAGACACTGAGTGAATATAAACAAAAGTGTCACGTGTGAGAAGTTACGAAGCATGGGGTTGACATAAACAGAGGCCCACGGCAGGGGCAGATGAACGTTTCAGATGAAGGATGAGAAAGCAAGCACAGATTACCAGTGTGTGTGTGTTGAGGGAGGGGCGAAGAGGTAGAATGGGGGAGGGACAGGGTTGATAGAAGAGCACATCCTTAGAAAAGATAACCACATGACAGTATATGCACAGGGATTCAAGAGCAAGGGACATTCAAGAAGCCAAAGAAAATTTCCCTGCTTCTTGGAAAAGAAGGAACAGTGAGCAAGACTCTGGGAGAGGCTGGGAGAGGCGGGAAAGATAGGCGGAGTCATTCAGATTTCACTCCTCAGCCCCCGTGAGCTTAATTAACAAGTCCACTCATGAGAGACCATCTGCTCTCAGTGTTCTGCCAAAATCCAGTTCCGCATGCCTACAGAAGGCCAGGCCAGGCCAGGCAGTGAACTCTACCAAGGCAAGGACACCACCCAACATGTTGGCCTCACGTGGAACAGCCTGCCAGCCCTTCACCCCAGAGGTGGTTTTATGGCTACAAAAACATGTTTTGAGTTTCTCTTGTGTTTAATCACAGCTTATCAATATATAGACAAAGTAACACTTTGTGCTGATTTGAGAAAAATAGCACAGTGACTCATTTTAGTAGGAACCTAAATATCTACTTGTTGCTGGGATTTTACACACTGGCCAAGAATATTCGCCTCTTTAATCAAATTTGACATTGTAATTGATCAAAATATGTTTCTTAGCTTCCCAAACTCACTCAATAGGATCCTTGCTGAAATGCAGAGCATGCCTAGATCACAAGTTCTGGGCCTCTGATGTCAACACTTTAAAGTGGTAATTGCTAACATACTTTAACTTAGTGATTCTGACTGTTTATGTTGAGCCCTCATAAGAATGCAGACTATCACTTAAGGAGATCTGGACCAAAGTCCTCTTCTGAAAGAAAAGCTTATGAAAACCTTAAACTCAAAAAAGTTTTTTTTCTCTATCTTGCCAAAACATCTGAACATAAGTCTGAAAAGTAAGTTGCCATATCTAATGATTACAATCTCCATTTTCAAAGATAATACTGGAAGCAGCTGTTGTTCCATAACATGTTTCAAATGTTTCTACATTTACCACATATGCAGTGGTAAACACTGAAAAAAAGAGAACCAAAATTGATATCCAATATCCAAATCTTAAGTGTCTATACATACACCATCAGCGTTCTCAAACTAAATTTTTCAATTCAAAAATTGGTATCCTAGGATTATCCAAACACATGCAGAAAGTCAGAGATTAAGGCAGAGCAAGAAGAGCAGAACCACTGGTGTGAGGGGCTCGGTCCACACACAGGGAATACTCCTCATGACCTATTCTCACTTCAGAGCCAGGTCAGATTGGATGGGTCCAACTTTCAAAGAATTTGATGAAGAGCAAACAAGATAAAAGACTGCAACTTGGTACTAAACATGAAAATACTAAAAAGCAAAACTTTAGCCTGACTCATTTCATTTAGCATGATGTCCTCCAAGCTCATCCATGTTATTACAAATGGCAGGATTTCCTATTCTTTTAAGGCTGAAGAGTATTCCATTATATGCACACAGCATCACATTTTTTTTCTTATCCATTCATCAATTGATGGATGCTTGGGCTAATTCCATTTCTTGGCTACCATGAGCAATATTGCAAGGACATGGGAGTACAGATCTCTCCTTGATGTGCAATTTTCTTTCCTTTCAATATACACCCAGACACAGGATTGCTGGAACATGGGCTCAGGAAAGGGGATTAATGGGATGAGGGCATTTGGGTCAATGCATACAAAGTTTCATTTAGAAAGGAGTAAGCTTTTGAGATCTGTTGCACAACATGGTGACTATACTGTTTTATTGTTAATGTTCTACTTAGTTGTACATGACAGCAGAATGCATTTCAATTCATCATTCACAAATGGAGTGCTACATTCAAATCTCTGGTTGTACATGGTGTAGAGATGCACCATTCATGGAATCATACATGTACCAAGGGTAATGATGTCCATCTTATTCCACCATCTGTCCTGTCCCCATAGTGACTAAACGTTTAATAATAATGTAATGTTTACTTCAAAATTGCTTAAGAGTAGTTTGAAATGTTCACACCCCAAAAATGTATGAGGTGATAGGTGTGTTAATTAACTTGATTTAATCATTCTACAGTGTACACATATACCAGAACATCCCACTGAACTCCATAAATATTTGCAATTATTATTTGTCAATTAAAAATTTTACAATAATGCAAAACCAATTCTTGGGGGGAATTTTGATGATAATCTTCAGTTTTTGCCTCCAGTAAATCTTGAGAATGGAAGGCCATAAAAACTGAAGGTTGACAATGTCGGGCAAAACACAAATATGTTTGGTTAAACATCATATTAGTTTTTAAGCATAAGAATGCCCCATGCAATATTGGCAATATTTTTATTTTTCAAATGTGACAACTCTCATGAAAGAATATTAGCTGTTCTGTTTTGTTCTGTTCTGCTGTTTTTGAATGCCCTACTGCTTTCTAAAGATGCAAGTTTGGCTGTCTAGAGACAAAGCTCAATTGCTCTTCACTTGGAAGGAAGAAATGAGGATGTTCAAATGAAAACTGGGAAGAATAGAACCTTCAAGGAAAAGTGAAGAAGATGAACTTCTTGGCAGAGGCCAAGGGGTATGGAATAGAGGACATGAAAAAGGGACATTTCATGAAATTTCATGCCATTTTTCTGAGGTGTAAAATCATCCTGTTTTTTTTTATCCTCTACAAATGCATCTGTAACATCTACTTTGCTCACTAATTTTTCCAGATAGTGATAAGTAAATTCAAGATTGAATTTTTTCCTTGGCACTAAAAATTGTCAAGTCCTAAAATTTGGCCCATAACTTGCCACATATGGATTAGATGAATAATTGAGGAAAGTCTTAGAAGCAATAGCAATCCTTGTACATTTGTTACAGTCTGTAACAGGCAGGTCTGCAAAAACACCCTGAATAAATGTGAACCAGTCACTCTGGAAAGCAGTATGGAGATGCCTCAAAAAACTAGGAATAGAAGCACCATATGATCCAGCTATCCCCCTCCTCTGTATACATCCAAAACATCTAAAATCAGAATACTAGAGTGACACAGCCATATCAATGTTTATAACAGCACAATTCACAACAGCCAAACTATGGAACCAACCTAGGTGCCCTTCAACAGATGAATGGATTTAAAAAATGTGATAGATATAGATATAGATATAGATACACACACACACACACACAAAATGGGGTATTGTTCAGCCTTAAATAAGAATGACTTTATGGAATTTGCTGGTAAATGGATGCAGCTGGAGATTTATCATGCTAAGTGAAATAAGTCAGTCCCCAAAAGTCAAATGTTTTCTCTGATATGCAGAAGTTAATCCAAAATAAGGGGTGAGAAAAAGAGAGAAAGGAAAATGACAGAGGGAATATCATCAAAATTGAGGAAAGATACCAGTAGAGTAGAAGAAGGTAGGGGAAGGAAGGAGGGATGGGAAATGGGAAGAATAATGGAATTAATCTGACCAAACTTTCACATGTACATACATGAATATGTGAATCCCAACATCAAGTATATTCACAAGACACCATTAAGAAAACTGCAAATAAATTACAGAAATATAAGTAGTATAGAAGGAGAGGAGCAGGGAGAGGGAGAAGGGCTCAAAGTGCTGAGGAAGGAATTATAGCAAATTATATTCCATTCCTTTGTCATTATGTCAAAATGTATCCTAATGTTCTATATAAATAAAAATAATCAATAAAAAATAGGCATGGCCTTGCTTAGTAAAGACAGCTCCAGAGCAACTAAAATTGAGAGTTTGTACCCAGAGACTAAACTCACTAAATTCCACACTCTTGAACAGGAATGATAGTACCCTGGAAGACTATTTCAGAACCAAAATGAAACATTCTTATCATCATTGTTAAACATGGACCTAATGCAATAAAGGTCACATACCAACACAGCACTGTCAAACCACTGCCTTGTGACCTACTTTTAACTAATGTAGTTAACTAACTTAACTAAGTTTTTAACTTAGTGTTTCTATGTCTATCAACTCAACAAACTTGACCATTTTACATTTTGTGGCTAATCATTTTACAGTCTAATACATTTGCATAAATTAAATATATTGCAGTAACTTGAAGCAATGAACTATACCACAAAACATCCCTGAAATCTTTTTGAATGCCTGCTTTTAAAACAAAAACTTGAAAATGTGATTCCATTTTGATGATAAACACCTGCAATACATCAAGAATATTTTTCCAAACCATTCTCCCAGTTCCATTGCTCATCAAAGTGCTATTTGGTAAGGTTTGGGGTAGAGGGTATTGTTGTTATTTAAAAATGCTTCATATTTTTCAAAGAGAATTTAAATCAGCGAATTTGCACTTGTCAAGTACCATGCAAGCAGTTACAGAGGCACCAAAGCTCAGGTGTTGTGCTGATCCTCCTTTTGAACATTGCATAACTGTTCTGAGCTTAACAGTTTCCATATTTGGTATCAACTTTGGCAGCAAGGTAGTATTACCTCAGTTGCTTTAAAAAAAAAAATCCCAATTCCCAAACTATCCCCCACATTCATCAAATGAAAATTTACAGTGGATAGTATTTGTAAAAGAGAATTGATCATTCAGTCTAGATTGAAAATGACTGAAAAAGACTCTGATTCTCCTCTTTTCCTACAGAACAGTGTACTTATGACTCCATTCTAGATGAGGAATGAATAAAAAGCCACCTCCACTTCTGAGACATCCGGGCATTGATCTTCCTTGGCTGAGAAAGAACCATTCCTCTTGGGCACTGTGTCTCCAGCTGAGAGGTGGATAGGCAGTCACAAAAAAACACAATTTTTAAAAAGTGGCAAGCTGTGTTCTGTACAAATACTTTTAGGAATCTCTAACAGAAACATAATTTTGTATCAGGCAAGGTCTTAGTTGAGGATCACTTCTATGAATCTTCTGTGTTTGGATCTGAATGCAAGAATTGGCCTGCAGGTCACCGGTCGCTTTCAGCGTCCGTGGGAGGACTGGTTGACCCGCTGTGCTCAAGTTCCCAGATCCTCCACAGATAGGAGGGATGCTAATAGGGAAAAACTCAAAGACTCCAGAACTACTCAGTGGAGGTCCGTGGTGCTCTATTCTTGTGGTTGCAAGAAACACAGTTCCTCGGGCTGTCCCACGTCATGAGGTCTTGCTGGGTAGGTACTTGGGACAATAAGAGAAGTGTGAATTCCACAGGAACCCCCAAATTGTGAGTGGTCTCACAATCTCTGTCCCTAGGGTGTCACAGCATTCCCCTCTCTTGGCATCCACCTTGGCATCTCAGCAGCTGCTGCTACCTGCTAATCCTTTACCCTTTCACTACATCTTCCCTCCACCTGGCTAGCAGTACAGCTTCCCATACCCTCCTGTGAACCTTGCTGCTCTTTCTTTATGGATCATTTCAGCATTTGCTCCCAATGTCCAGGTAAATCAAATTTTCTCATGGAGCACCCTGACATCACTATCTTTCAAAGTTTCCTAGAGGATTCCAATGTGCAGCCAAGGCAGAGAATCATTGCACCAAAAAATGGGAACGGGTATGTAAGGTAACTTGGATTTATAATTACAACTTTAATCCAAATAAAAATTGAAGAAGTTACCTTAAAAGGCCTGGGAGTTGTTCCCCTTAAAGTTTTATTTAAGTCTATTATTCCTTGTTCTTATATGTACTGTAGTGTTTGAACTGGGTTGTACTTAAATAAAAGCAAAAACTGCCTTGTTAAGTAATGGTCTCAGCAATCAATCACTTCCAGCAGAACCCACTGGGCAAGAGACGGGTGCTCTCTAATTAGCCAAGTCTGTCACCTAGTGGTGATTGCCCCTGAATTGCAAGAACCAATTTCTCAACTTTGAACATAGCTCTTGGGGAAGTAGCTGGTCAATTCCAAAACTAATTTGCCTAAAACAAAATCTGTTTGTAAAATAAGATGAGCCATTTTAAAATTGTGTGGGCACATACTCCCAGTAGAGATTATTTTTACTGAACTGAACTTATAAAGGGAAACCAACTTCCTGATTTTATTAAATAAGTTTTAGTGCATTTGGAGATTATATGACTAATAAGGTAAAAGAGGCTTTATTGAATAGTCTACATACATTCCAAGTAAAATGATTTAGTGATAAAAAGTCATTGTGTAACGTGGGTTGAGTGGTGGCCCCTGAAAAGAATGTCCACATCCTAACCTCTGAAACTTGTGAATGTGACCTTACGTGAGGGAAGAAAAAAAAAAAAAAAAGGTCCCTTCCAATGCAATTTCATTAGGGATGTTGAGAGCAGATCATCCTGAGTTAGCCAAGTGGGACTTATATCCAATTGTATGTGGTCCTTTAAAAGAGACAGAAAATGAAACAAGGGAGAAGGAGAAGGAAGAGAAGGCCATGTGAAGATGATAGCAAGACCAGACTTAATGCAGCCACAAGCCGAGGGAAGGCCCCGAACCACCAGAAGCTGGAAGAGGCGGGGGAGGAATCCCCACTAGTGCCTTCAGAGGGAGTGGAGCCCTACTGCTACTAGATCTCAGACTTCTGCTCTCCAGAACTTTCAGAGAATAAATAAATACATTTCTGCTGCTTTAAGGGCTAGGTTTGTGATACACTGTTACAGCATCCCCAGAAAAGTGATACAATTTACTTCTCTTTCTTTTTCAGTATAATCTTTCAGAAAACAAAAGTACTTATTTGGAAATGACCCAGGTACCTAGAGTCTGTTTTACTTTTTAATAGCATACACATAAATCTATTGGTTTACAATGGCTTAGGAGGCTGTCAATTAACTGCATGAACACTTCACAGCCTGCTTATTATTAGCAAAAGTTTTTCAGATGTCAAAATTTTCAAATCAGATGTTTTTCACTAAAAAAAATACCTAAACTGAAAGATCAGGCAACTAAAATGCCCCTTTCTGAGATAGAATATGAAGCAGCAAGAGTTTTGCCTAAATATGGATACATGTAATCAGAATAACTGAAATGTCAGGCCCAGTTGGGACAACATAGTGAATTCAACAGGAATGTTCATGGTTTGCCCATCGTGAGGGGTGTTTGAAAGACATGTGAACACTGAAAATAACAATGTCGATACAATTGAATAGAAACATTAATAAAACAGATATTCAGATCAGCAAATAATCTTGTAACTAAATATTTGGGAATTTGGACAAAGGAAATGTACAAATGATCAAAGGCAGCAAATTCCCTTCAGGAGATGCGGTCTCTTCACTTTGTATCACAGGTTTGGTTTTGCTGAATAATGCATGACAGAGTCTGTTTTGAATTATTCACTTGACTACAGAGTTCACAAGTAACCACAGAACAATGAGACTGGCCACCAGGAGCCTCTATTTTGTGTCAGACACTCTGACGTCTGCTTTTTCTACAGGGAACAAAGGGTTCCATGTAATGTGAGACTCAAGTAGAAAGTGTGCATTCTGTGGTATGTTCACGAGGTGGTTCCATGACAAACATTGACAAAATTCTGGACAATCTAAACTTCTGTGGATTTCTACCTGCGTGGCTAGCCTGATAGACACCCACCAAACATTCCTCCCCCACGCCCCACTAGTTTTCGATTTTTTGATTGCTCTCTGGAGCACCATGGGCCCTACCATCTTATAGACTTGGGGTCTTCCAATAGCCAACTCTGAGGATTTCTCATCTAAGCAAGTGATCCCCTATTGCTAGAAGCCATCTCGAGCATTCAAAAACTGTTCTTTTTCTGCTTTAGGTTTCCTCCCATTGCTTATTAATCAGCAACTGCCCACTGCCAGGACTCCTCTGCACAGGAACTCTGAGCAGGTGAACTTTAGCCTGCAGTTTGGGTTAGGTGCTTAACATCACTACCTCCATGATGCTGAACCTTTCCTGGATGAAATCCAAAAATACACCTAATAGAAACACATCAGCACCAAACTCTGGAGACTGCTATGGTTTGGATATGTTTAAGTGTATGCCTCAAGAGTTCAGGTATTGGAAACTTGGTCCCCACTGTGTGGTTTAGAGGTGATGGAACCTTTAAGAGATGAAGCCTAGTGGGAGTTGCTTAGATCATTGGGGCAATGTCCTTGAAAGGCATTAAGATAGTTCTCATGGAACTTTGTGTTAGTTCCCATGAGAGTAGGCTGTTATTAAAGAGTTGCCCTCTGGCTTCCTGTTTCATCATATGTTCTATCCCTCTTGCACCTGCTCCTGCTATCATGACATCCACCATGATGTGATACAGCCAGGTAGGCCTTTACCAGTGCCAAGCTGTTTAGACTTCCTGCCTCCAAACTGTGAGCTAAATGAACCTCATTTCTTTATAAAGTACAAAGTCTTGGGTATTTTGTTTCAAAAAGGAAAACTGACTAATAAGAACCCCTACTCTTTTATTTGGCTCTATGGCCTTGGGCAATTTAGTTGACCTCTCTCGTCTTCAGCTTCCTGATCTATAAAATAGGGATAATAAAAGTACTCACGCCACAGAGTTGTTGTGAGATGCTAAATGGTCAATAGTCACTCCATGCTAAACACTGTGCTTATAAGTGGATAAAGGAGACTGATTGTTTTTATTTATTTTATTATCATTACTCCATTAATAAGCAATGAAGTTTGAACTCTAGAATCTAAATGGAAGCCACAATAAGGGGTTGGTGGCCATTCACTGTTCCCTTTTGATTCCCATCTTATACTCTTTGGGATCCTGGGGGGAAGGGGAAAACAGCAGCAGCAGAGCTATCAATCATACAAACTAATGTCAATAGGAATAGTGGTCACAGAAGGAAATCATTCCACTATTAGAAAAAGCTACAGTAATAACTAATAAATAATATTTTATGAATGGTTTAGTGCCAGAAACTGTGTTAAGGATACAAACATCATTGCAGATTTCATTGCCACTACTCTTATAGCTAGAAACATAGCTGACCTTGGGACAGTTATTTTCCTCTGGCAAAAGTCATCACTGTCTCTGCCCCCAGTAAGTCGAGATGATTGTGCCTTCCTGAGGGTTTTTCAAGATGCTCAGACAACCTGATAAAACCCTAATTTGAGTACTGTCCTAAAATCATAAATAAACACTAAATGGATGAGTTTCAAACTTCATTATTCACATGATTGTCAGGGTATGTGGCATGGCCAAGAACTTGGGCTCTAAGACCCAGACCCCTTTTACCCAAAGTACTTCTGCCTTTATCTCTTTCTGCATTGACCTCCCTCACCACCATCTCATTCACAAAACTTTGAAAACAATAGGGCTCACAACATTTTGAAAACTGAAAGACATTACAATAAAGTTGGTTTCATCATGTAAAATGACAATTCTAAACCTTTTGCAGTATTTTGGCAACAAAATCAGTGTTTGATTTGGTTTGAAAAGCTCCATGAGATTTTCAAAATTACTCCCTATGTGAATAGAAAACGCTATTCTTTATTTACCTTCTCATTCCTCTGTCTATATCTTTCTTTATGCAAAACTATCTTTATAGTTTAGCTGTGATAAGGTATATAATTTTTCATGCCCACATTTGGAATATTATTTTATGGTTTACTGTGTGTATGTGTGTGTGTGTGTGTGTGTGTGTGTGTGTTTCAGTGATGAAAACTGGAAACCAGTTTCCAGTTTCAAGCAAATGTTCAGATACCCACTTTTTAAAATTTCTCCAAGTAGTAAGTACTATTTTCCAAGAACATTCAACTCTAGCAATACACACTAAGACTCACACTGTAGTTTTGCCATTCCTGTTTTATGCACACAATGCCACGATGTATGTGCAACAACACTTTCCAAGACAGGGAAACTCCACTGGTCCAGACCCACAATTGACTGGGAAATCAAAACACTGTCACCACATATGACAAATCTGCCTCTTGCTTCCAAGAAAGCCCTCTGCTTAAAAGCAGTGGCACTTACATAAACACTAGCCTGATTCATCTTACACCAACATATGTGTGAACTCAAACTACACAATCTTGGGTTACTTAGAGATGTGACAGAAAAACCAATCCAACCACTAAAAGGTCCAGTTAAAACACAGCCTTAATATAATTTTTTCTTAATATATTGGAAGCAGGGAAAGGACATAGAGTTCCTGTGTTCAACATGTTTCCAGATCTTGCCCTTGTATGTCTTTTCAATTGGCTGGTCCTAATCTGTTCCCTTTATAATCAAACTGTAATATACCCTATATATATCAGACACTTCAAATTATCTCTAGATTATTTATAATACCAAATGCAATGTAAATTTATGAAAATAGTTGTTATACTATATTGTTTAGGAAGTAATAACAAGGAAAGGTTCATACATGTTCAGTACAGACACAATTTTTTTTTACTATTTTCTATCATTGGTGGGTTGAATCCATAGATACAGAATCAGTGGATATGAGAAGCTGACTGCATCTATATATTTATCATAATTATGTGTATGTGTGCATATACACCACATATATCTGTTTAAATATGTAATATATCATAAGTGTATGTATACATATTTATCATAAGCATTTATGTATGTGAACACCCCCATTCATATATAATTGCACTGCAGGTTGGAAAAGTGCCAAATGTCTTTGGTACTTTATATATGTCTCCATATATCAGTATATATGTGGAGAGAGAGAGAGAGAGATTTTCATTTTAGGGAATTAACTCATGAAATTGTAGGGGCTGGCAAATTTGAAATATATAGGGCAAGCCAACAGGATTGAAATTCAGGTAGAAGTTGATGTTACAGTTTTAAGTCCAAAATACAAGGGCAAGCCAGGAGGCTAGAGAGAAAACTCAAGCAGAATTTCTTTTTTTCCCCAATTTTTTTCATATTTTTAAATTAGTGCATTATAATTGTACTTATATAATGGTGGAATTTGTTGTTACATATTTATACATGCACACAACATTACAATATAATTTAGCTTTCACATGTCATTGGTATCCATTAATATATCTTAATTGAGAGCCAATTTGGCATATCTTTTGAGATCAAAAATATTTATAACCTTTAGTTAAACAGTTCTATTTTGGATAATTTTTCCTATGCCTACACTAATTCATTAGCCACACAAGTGCACAGTGTTACCCATTTAAGTCTTGATTATAACAGCAAAAGAGTGAGAATGAGCCAAGTGTTTATCAGTAGGAAACAGCAAAATAAATGGTGGGTCGCTGGTATGGTGACTATTTGTGCAGCTTGTGCAAAAGCAACAGCAAGATTCTTGTGTGCAGATATGTTTAAGACGCCAAAAATAGGAAAAAAATAAGAAAAATAAGATTACATTCATATTTCCATTATATGCAGAAAGAAACTGGAAGAATACAACATAAAAAACTAATAATGCTGGTTACATGGAAATGATGATGAAACTAGATAAATAGGAACAGAGATGAAAAAAACATTTTTGTAATAATTACACTTTTGTAATTATTACATTTTTGTAATAATTTGAGCATTTTGAACCAAGTAAACGTGTTCAAAAAATTTAACTTAAAAATAAATTAGTCTTGTGTCTAACTAGGAAAGAATCTGGAGTAGATATCTGTTTCTATCACTTATACACAGGCTCATCTATATAATTAGTTGGGCCTAGTGAAAATGAAAATACCATATCCCTTGCCTAAAAGTTCTTATTAATTTTAAGAGGGCAACAATACCATTAAACCAGTCCTGGGGCCCTCTAAATATGGGGGTCTTCTGAGCCTGCAAAGGTCATATAGTCAGGAAGTTGTCCTTGGTTGTACACAATTGTAAGTCTGTACAGTTTGAAATACTATTATAGTCAAAGGAAAGTAGCCTGCTTCTCAAAGGTCCAGACAACCAAATTCTTAAAGAGAAATTCATTTCCCTCAATTTCTCATTTGCTTCATGTTCTTTTGGTTCATAAGCAATTAACCTGAATATATGTATATGTGTGTATATATATATATATATATATTTATGTTATATATATTTATTTTATAAATATATAAATATATATTTATTTTATAAATATATAAATATATATATTTTATAAATATATAAATATATATTTATGTTATAAATAAATACATATATATTTATGTTAATCCAAGAGGATTAGCATACACATCCTTAAAAATAGAGCTTTGGAGGCTGCTCACCTTGAATCACAAATTTATCACCATCCAAACTGATAGGATATTTATAAATGGTATTTGTATACATGATCAGTTTTTTTGAAATAACCAGTTTTCATTTTATTGCATTCAATCAAGTTGTGAAATCCAAATAAATCCTGCAGAGCACTGGAGTCTAATCTCAGCTTTGTGCTGCAGTCAAAGAATCACAGTCAGATAGTTGAAAAGTAACAAAAAGGACTTCCACAGCTTTATTTTGATTTGTTTTGTTTGTTTTTAGCTGTCAGCTGCTCTCCCAAATTGTTTCCTTGTATGAATTACCAACCTACAAAGGTTTCTCTTTTCTGTGTAAGTCAACTTTTTGTCACTATAAAAAATAATGACTGATAAAAACAACTTAGAAGAGGCAAGGTACATTTTGGCTCATGGATTCAAATTCTGAGTCCATGGTTGGCTGAGTCCATTGCTGTGGCCAAAAGTGAGTCTGAATATCATGGCAGGGGGTATGGTAAAGGAAAGCTGCTCAGCTCTGATAGCCAGGATGGAGAGAGAGAGAGACAGACAGACAGACAAACAGACACCAGGACAAATAAGTCCAAAGCCATATCCCCAGTAATTTACCTGTTTCAGCCATGCCTACTTCCTACAATTACCATCCAGAAATCCATTCAAATTAATAATGCATCAAATGGATTAATCCACTGATGAGGTTACAGTTCTCATGAACCAATCTTTTCACCTCTGAACATTTCTGTATTGCCTAACACATGAGCTTTTGGGGAGACATTCCTAGATCCAAACCATAAAAATTCCCTACACATTTTTTCCTGTTTTCATTACTTCTCCGTCTTCTCTCATCCATGTCTATTTACTAAATATCTCAATGACAGTAATTGAATAATAAGGGCTGGCTTGTGAGAGAAGGAACTGGAGAACAGTGCCAATTGTCTTTCATGAGCAAAAGGAGGTCAAAAAGTTGTACATATTCACAAATAATAGTTGTTGTCCCTGATATAGTTGCAATTATCAGCACAGTGCTATTAACAGAAGTCTCCTAAAATAAATGGAACCTACTCTTTGGGGAAATTCACAACCAAAAATTGTTTGGGAGTAGAGTCATCAAGAGATTTCCTCCCAATGTCTAAAAAATTAAGTCAACGTTCTAAATGATCTTCTTAATTAAGAAATGGTATTTATTATCTTTGTCTCCAAAAGATAACTTCTATCTTTTTACAAATCAGCTTTTTTTCCATATCATCCAGAACGAGGACACTCAGACACATTTTACTTGATTTTCTGTGCTGTTCAAACTAGGCCAAGAGTTACCATGCAGTAGTCTACTACCATGTAAGTTTAGCTAGATGTTCTCCACTTAAGGAAAAAACAGTTCAAAACAAGATTTGAACATTTTGTAATTCAAAACAGAGATAAGGATAGCCAGATTTTTTTAGCTGTCAACAGAATAATTCCAGTAATCAGTTTGAATATGTCATATAATTAAATGTTGAAATCATTTTGAAAGGTAAAATATCATCCTCCAAAATGACCAACAACACTGCAGTCATGACATGTGGTAGAACAATGGTTCATAATCCGGGAATCCTATCTAAACATGTTCTTTCTCAAAACATTTCCTCATCTGGAGCTACACTAGAAGAATGACCCTGCCACCCCACTCAACTATGACACATGACATGAGCACATGCCTTCATCTTTGCATATTCAGTAAGGAAGAGGCCGGTAAAAAGCCAACATTCACTCAAAAGTGCCAATATACCACGTGCCCTGTTCTAGGCAGGGTATATACAGCACATAATCCATGTCTCTCTAAGCACCTCAAGAGTTTAAATATACAAAATATCTGGTTGTGATGCAGTACAGATTCCCAGGCCTCACTCCTGGAATTCTAACTTAGTTGAGCTATGTAGTGGCCCAGGAATTGGTTATCATATGATACAATTTTGCTTAGTAGCTTGAGCACAGAGAGAACTATACCAGTATAAAGTAAATGGAGGTGGATCAAACCACATGTTGGGGGGGTTACAAGCAGGCATTTCTAATCAGCACAGCTTGTCAGGAATTTGGAGGCAGCTGTCACCTGAGTTGTTTCTCAAATAAAACAGTCTCATAATCCCTAAATCTTTTGGCTGGGTAATATCTCTGTAGGCACTTTGGCATGACTTTGCATTGTTTTAAAAGTTTTGCTTTCTTGTCTCTGAAAGGAATGTGTTTATAGGTCTACATGCTTTTAAAGTGTTTGACTATGAAAAATGATGTGACACCAATACAAGCAAAACCTTAACAGAAAGTAGACTCTGAGGTTGTCCCAGAACCCAGCAGAACATAGTGTCTCTGCCCACGCTGATTCCCCATCAGTTTGGGGGAGCTTTCTCCTCACTTGTTTTTGAGTATAGACATCAGTATGTACACTGTGGCGTAGTATGTTTTCCAAAAAATCCAGAAGCATGAGTCAGCTGTTCAACTGTTATCTACAAATTTGGTAAAGTGCTGTATTCATGGAATCCGGGTCTGATTTCCAGGAATTACATCTCCAGGGCCTCCACACTGACTGTCCTGGTCAGCATGAGAGGCTCCTGAAGTCTTCTGCATGTCCTTTCTGAGGGAACTGTTGTCAAGATAGAGAATTATGAACGCTTATTCATTCAGATGTGCAATGGCATGGTTTAAGGAAGTTAATATTCTGGTTTGTGTAAAATATCACACTTTGAGGCTGGGGTTGTGGCTCAGTGGTAGAGCACTTGCCTAGCATGTGTGAGGCACTGGGTTCGATTCTCAGCACCACATAAAAAATAAAATAAAGGCATTATGTCCATCTATAACTAATAAAAATATTTTTAAAAAAATATCACACATTGTATGTAACATGATTATAATGTAAGAATATCCTTTTAACCCAGTTAAAATTGGTGGACAATTTTTGTAGGAAACTAACATGGATTGAGTTGTGCACCCTCAAAAAGGATATATTGAATTTTTAACCCCCAGTAATTCGCAGTGCAACTTTACTTAGAAATAGAATTGTTGCAGATGTAATCAGTTAAGATGAGGTCGCAATGGAGTAGAGTGGAACCCCAGTCCAAGATGACTGCTGTCCTTATAAAAGGGGGAGTGTGGACACAGACAGGAGCATGCAGAGGGGAGCTGAGTGAAACGACAGCAGTGTTTGGTGGTTTATAGCATAGAGATCTCATAGATTTATTTCCAAATATGTTATACTTTCGATGTTATTATAGATGCAACCACTGTTTTATTTTCCATTTATTTACTGTGAGTATATGAAATAAAATAATTTTTAATATTAGCCCTGTGTCTTGTGACCTTGTGGTGTGAGTTCTTGCAATTGTTTTGTAAATCCTTTAATATTATTTATGTAAACAACCAAGTCATTTGCAAATACAGTTTTATTTCTTCCTCCTTGATCTTTATATTTTAGCTAAAAATATTTTGAATTATTCAAACTTAATATTTTAATTATTAAGACAATGATTTTATTAATGTTCATCAAGATAACTCATTTTTCAATACTCAAGAACCTTCATTACATTCAGCAAATTCTATATACACTTTTGCTAGTTTGTGCTAAAACTGTATAATAAAGAAAAATAAGATTTATATCTTCAAAGGACTATCCTAGAGGAATTTGCTATCACTGTAGAGGAGACATATACATTGTAACATTAAAAGATGGGAGGAATTGCTGATTAGTAGTATGAAATAAAGAAATCGTTTGAAGAACAAGACATTGAGATTAGACTTTGAAGAAAGCTTAGCATCCAGATTAACACAATAAATGATCTAAGAATACAGTAAGCAAAGGTTCAGAGAGAGAGATGAATAAAACATGTTTCAAGTGTAGACAGATAAACTCAGACCAGACCCCATTATAAGGAATATAGACACCTAATAACAGACCATCTCCAGGGACAGGTTACTAAATTTCATGCTCTACTTACTTGAAGGGTTTTAAGCAGCAAAGTATGACAAGAGGAAATCTTCCAACTAGATCCTAGCCAGAGAAATCCTGAGCTCCAAGAGGAGATAGCAGGCATGAACTACAACTGGAAGTACACATAGGAATGAATGCAGTTTTCCTACACCTGAACACATTTTTGCTTTTGCAAAGGCCAATAAATAATTCAAGTTCTTGAAGACACACATAACTTCCTTTATGTGCCCCCAATTGGAAGTCTCACAGCAAGCCATATAAGAGTGATTTAATACAAGACTGACAGACATTAAGTATTCAGGAATGAGGAAATAATTCCTGCTTTTTGGATGAAATCATTACTGTTCAGGGAAAAATCTCTAGTAGTCTATTTGTTTTTGTTTTTGTTCTTGCTTCAAAGTTTTATGCTGCAAATGTAGTAGAAAGCTACTACTGAGTTTCATTCCTAAGGAGTTGCATCTATCATGAGTGCCATCCAAATAAAGTTTCAACTTTCAATTACTCAAGGAAACATTTCAAGGAATGAGTAGCAGTTGATCCAAACCATGTACGATTATTAATATCTTGTTATGAATTTCCCTGAATTTTATCAATGCTTTGATATTCCATATAGTTTTACAGTTCACATGGCTACTAAAATGCTATGTAATAGAGCCCCACAAGTCTGGGTAACCTGGAGCTACTGTGTCTGTGAAGCACGTACAGATGTTTTCAGTATATGTCTGTCTAGTCTCAATGCCCTGTCCTGCCAGAAATGTGCTCCTCTTCATGCAAAAGATCCACACCTCTAATTCCTGGTGAAGCCATCTCTGGCAGGGTGCTAGGTTAGTATCCACAAATGGTACACACATATTTCCTGCCATTTCAAGAAACAGCCTTTATTTCCCTTTATTCAGTCAAGGTTCCATCAAGAAAACAGAAGCTTTGCTAGGGATTTCAACCAATTTTAAAATAACATAACAGAAAGATGTACAAAATTGTGAAAAGGACTAAGGAAGTAACAATCATGGAAGCATCCATTCCAATAAGTCATAGAAATAAGACTCGAGAAATTTCCACTAGCAGCAGAGGGGCTGATTCCAAGAGGTCACCCAATCACCACTCCAAAACTTCATTTCTGTCCTGTGTTCATTCATCTACCTGCCACTGCAACCAAAGGTCAGTGATTCCATTTTTTCTGCATTCTTAAATTCATACAAATTCTTCACACTGGGAGAATCAAGACTGGAAATGGCTCACTACATAAACTGGGGAATGCAATTTTTTGTATTCCAGCCTCACAATGCAAGGCAGAACTTGGAAGAACAAGAATAATGTTTCAAACCAATAAACAATATCCAGCACGTTTTTCTTCCCTTCATGACCCATAGCCAAAACCACTCCTAAGAAATCAAGACTCATGCCTTCACAGTCTTCTCAGTGTGGTGATTTTCCTTCAGAGACTCAGTTCAGTCTTCCTATTTCCCTTGTCTATGTTCTTGTTCATACTTCTTGTAATCATAACTGCTCCCTCATGGAAACCATGAATCAATTCCACACCTAATCTGCCAAAGAGACATTTGTCCAGAATTCAAATAACAATGTATAAGCTATTGTTGGTGGAAAATTGGAGGAGGAATCATAGGAGAGATTTTCACTAAACCCAAGATTAAGTCACTTACATGAAAAAAAATAAGTTGTGCAATACATACCAATCAGTGTTCCACAGAGTCAGCCAAAACCAAACAAAAGTCCAGAAGTGTATACAGTACTTTGGCATATTCCAACCCAAAGGAAATCCACAGAGTGGGTAGAGATTTGAGAGTGGCTTATCCTCCCCATTCCACTCCTCCTCGAATACCCTTTGAGGACATCTCTTCTGTAGTAATTCTATACATGTATGACTACATGTCAGACTCTCACTGGGTTGTGGATTACTTGGCTGCAAATACAACTGCCTTGCTACTCTTTGAATCTCTAGCATATAATATGACATCAATTAATAGTAGGATTTCCATGAATAAATGGAATGGCAAGATGGAAGTCAGTGTTATGTTCACTGAGGTTACCTTGTTCTTTGAACTTCAAATGAGAGCAGCTTTACCTCCACTCTGTATATGGTCAGGGAGTCAGAGTCCCTTCCTAGGACTCTCAGACCCAGTGCAGATTAGCTTTGTGCTTCTCTGGTCACTCTGTATTTTTGATCCTCCTTTCATGGAATTAGATGGATTTGGGGGCTACTTGGATGTCCTCCAAGCATCAGCCACAAAGGGTCGAATGATAATATTTTTTCCCCAAACTTCCCATAAGACACAGTTATGTCTCTCAGATTGTTAGGAAAGTAAGAGAACGAAGGATTTTTACAGCAATCCCCAGAAACATAAATTAGGTGGAGATTAAAAACATAAATTAGGTGGAGATGTGAAAACACCACATCTCCAACTGGCTGCATAATGTTCCTGTGTATGTAGTATTTAGTCATTTCAAACACCACATATCTAAAATAAAATTCATCTTTTCCTTAGAACTTTAGACCCTTAACAGGTTAATACTGACATTTAATTACATGGTTTCTTAAAAAGAAGAATAAATCTTAAGATTGATTCAGAGAAGACATTTAAGAAAAGATATTGAGACAAAAACAGTAGGATAACATTTTCTATGAAGACAGAAATGAGGATTTGGAGGCATTAGCTAACAGCTACTTTCGGTCTAGCTAGAGGTATTGATGGTATTAAATAGCTAGAGATACTAAAGCACTGCAATACTGGATGGTATTGAATGATAATATAACAGCATTTCCAGGATCATTTCACATTGATACACATTTTAGAAGGAATATTATATGATCACACATATGTATGTAATTACTCATCCCAAATTTTATGAAAAGCTTAAAAAATATTAAAAGAATATAAATTCACTATGATTTGGAAGAAAAGAAAATGTGCCATCTGAAAATACTTTGGGGAATCTCTGAAAGGTAGTAAAGGGGACAGATCGTATCTCTGGAGTTTCAAAACTGAAAAAAGTCTCAGTGTAAAACATGCAGGAGGCAACATGTGGCTAAGGAAGTTCTGGAATTGGCAGACAAAGTGACAGGGAAGGGTCTAAAGGCAGCTTTGAAATTCTAAGTTGATTGGCCCAAGAGAGACATTGGCAACTGGGCTAAAGCACCAATATCATTTCTAGGCCCCAGGCACAGGCAAAATCTGAACCAACCCCCCTTTAAAAGCACTTAATGTGCTTTCTTACTAGTGACCCATTGAGTAGTCAAGAAAGGGCAGAATGCAAACACCACTTTTGGATGAAACGGCATCAGGCTATGTTGTTTTGCTTCAATTGATGGTATGATGAGGTAGAAAAGTAAACAACAACCAGCTACAGAATGTGGAAAAATTTGTAAACTATTCCCATGACAAAGTATTGGTATCCAGTACACAAGACAAACCTCAAAACACTTAATAGCAAATAACCCAATTTAAAAATGGAAGGATATGAGTAGACACTTCTTAAAAGACAAACAGCCAATAAATTGAAGAAAAAAATTCTCAACTTCATTAGCCATCAAGGAAATGCAAATCAGAACCACAATAAAATACCATGTTAACCCAAGTTAGAATGACTATTATCAAAAAGATGAAAAATAACAAGTGCTGGTGAGGATGTGGAGAAAAAAAGGGTGCTCTTACACACCATTGATAGGAATTTGAATTAGTACAGCCACTCTGGAGAACAGTGTAGAGATTCCTTAAGAAACCAAAAAACAGAAGAACCATGACCCAGGAAATCCCATTTCTGTGTATCTGTCCAAAGGCAATGATATCAGCATATCAAAGAGACATCTGCATGTTCATGTTTTCTGCTGCAGTATTCACAATAGTTAAGATATGGAATCAACCTAGATGTCCATTAAAAAGTGAATAGATGAACTGTGGTTTATCCACCATGAAATACTCTTCACTCATAAAAAAATGATATCATTTGCAGCAAATGGATAGAACTTGAAGACATTATACTAAGTAAAATAAGTCAGATACAGAAAGATGAATGCCTTACGTTCTCTCAAATATGTGGATTTTTAAAAAATTGATTGGATTATATGATAGTAAATTACAACAGCCTGGGAAGGGCAGAGGAGGTTGGGAAAAGGGTATTATTATGTTTGGATCTTGAACGTTCCCCAAAATCTCATGTATTGAAGGTTTGGTCCCCAATGCAGCTGTATTCAGAGGTGGAGATTTTTGGAAGTTATTGGATCATGAAGGTTGTGACCTCATAAAAGGATTAATCTATTTATGGATTCATAGCTTAATAGACTTTAGAGGAGGAGCTTTATTATAAAAAAAAGTTCTTTCTTTGTTTCCTGGTTGTCCTGACCCAAGCAGCTTGCTCCACCCTGTGCCCCCTACCATGATATCTACTTTACCACAGGCCCAAAGTGATGAGGCCAAGCAAACATAGACTGTGTTCGGTTTAGCTATGAGCTATTATCCTAAAGTTCATGTGTAAGATAATGAAAGAATTTTCAGAGGTGAAATGATTAGTTATAAAAGCCTAAACCTAATCAGTGGATTAATCCAGTGATAGGAATTAAGTGAGTGGTAACTGTAGGCAAGTGATTTACATTTTGTTCTTGTGGTTTACATTTTGTTCTTGGTGAGTGGAGCTCTCTGTCTCTCTGCTTTCTTGTTGAATATCCTAAGCTGTTTTCCTCTGATAAACCCTTCTACCATGATTTTCTACCTCACCTCGGGCCAAGAGCTATGGGGTCAGTCAACCATAGACGGACCCTCTGAAACGAGGAGCCAAAATAAACTTTTCATCCTTCAAGTTGTTCTTGTTGAGTCTTTTGGTTACACCAATAAAAAACTAACTAAAATAGACTGTAGCCTTTGGAACTATGAGAAAACTAAATCTATCCTCCTTTTAGGTTGTTTTTTTTTTTTTTCAGTTATTTTGTCACAGCAACAGAAAGCTAATGAACACAGGTATCCAAACACAATTAGGTAGAAGTAATAAGTTCTAGGGCTCTATAGGACAGCAGGGAGACTAGAGTTCACAGTAACCTAACATGTATTTTATGAACAATTAAAAAACAGTAGGCAAAATCTCCAAATACAAAGCAATAATAAGGAAATGTAAATATTAGTTATCCTTAACTAATCAACATATATTATACACATCTATCGAACCCATCATACTGTACATGTTAATATGAACAATTATTACATGTTCATCAATTACATGTTAGAAGAATGTTAAACAAGATGAAAATGTTAACTACTCTGATTTGATTTTATATATATGTAAATACATTTAAAAAAATAAATATATATATATATCTCCTAAGAGGAACAGGTAGCCACCTTACATAACACCTCTCACCAGAGAGGGCACCCCAATTCTCCAATAGTCTCTGGAGGTGAACTACAATTACCACAATCAGCATCCTCAGCAGATGGCAAGGACAAATAGGAGCAAACAAAAATTACCAAACATTTGAATAAGAACAAAACAAAAAATGGTACCAAGTCCAACCAACTGAACAACTAACATCTGAGAAAACAAAATTAATACAATAATCCAGGGGGGGAAGCCCTTCAAAGTAAAATTTATAATTAGTTACCATGGAATGTGTTTGTAAATACAGGGCCTTTAAAGGAATGATTAAGGCAAAATGAATCCATTTGTGTGGGTCTTAATCGAATCTGACTAAAGATTAAGACAAGAGGAGCCCAGACATGTGCACATAGAGGGAAAAATCATGTGAAGAGGCAGCACAAGAATGAGCCTCTCCAAGCCAGGAAGAGAGGCCTGAGAGGAAATCGGTCCTGCTAGCGCCTTTATCTTGGATTTCCAGCCTCTAGAACTGTGAGGACATAAATAGTTGTTGATGAAGACACCCAGTTTGTGATATTTTATACACACACACACACACACTACATACCTTAAAAACATTAACAATAAACTGTTAAACATTTGTTGTTAACATTTTAATGTATATAAGAATCATTTTTGATTTTAACATTAAAACTGTTAACATTTTCATCTCCTTTAACATTCTTCTAAAATTTTTTTGATGAACATGTAAGAGTTGTACATATTTATGGGTATGGTGTGATAGTATAATATATATATATAATATGTGTTGATTACAAATGTGTATACATACAGATTTTATTCAGGGCTGCAAATCAAATCCAAGACTTCACATGTGCCAGGCAAACACTCTACCACTAAGTTATGCCCCCAGCCCTGAAATTTAGTTATTTTTTTAAAAGTTATATAAATAGAATGCATATGGTTGAGAATGAATTGAAGAACTAGAGGATCAAGTACTTCTCCCAGAATGCTATGCAAAAAGTAAGTCAGAGAGCATGAAGGGAGAGAGAAAAGACATGAGGGGCAGATTCACGAGTTTTAGCATCTATCTGGTTTAGGATGAGAAGAGATAATAGAAAAGAATTAAGACCATAAAAGGCACTGAGGAAAATTCCATAGGGCTGAAAAACACATGGATAATTCAATGTCAAGCAAAGTGAATAAAAGAACCACAGCAAAACATATCCATGTGAAATTTTTTATATCCAATGACAAAGAAAATCCTCAATACTTCCAGGGAGGAAGGGTGGGAGGCTGATCTAATGAGCCAGAATTAGTTGAATATCTATAATCATGACATTGGGTGCTAGAATATGTGGAGGTACCATATTCATGATTCTAAGGAAAAATTAACATTCAACGTAGAATCCTATTCCAGCCAAACTTCAAAAACAAAATAAAGACATTTTCAGATATCAAGGAGGCAGAAAGCTTATTGATTCACCTTTTCTGAAATAATTTCTCAAGTGTATCTCCAAAACAATCAAAAATAAAATACAGTGAAAATAAAGGTCGTAGAAAGCAAAGGAAAAAGTGGCTATATCAAGTTATTAGTGTGGGTTTTTTTTAATTTAACAATTGTTTATGACCAAAATCACAAATGATCTCATCATGGTAGCTACAGGGTTAGGAAAGAGAACAAAATAGGAGCATATTTCTCTGGTGGGGTTAATATTTAGATACTTATTGAAAAACATAAGCTTAAGTATTCATTTGTGAGAAATGTATACCTATGAGAATCATTAAGCAAGGGATGAAGGGTAACTGCAAGAAGTAGTTGTTAATAGCTGTCTGGTGGAGTAAAGAAAATGGGCTCTGGAAGTAGCTGGGAGCAATGACCTATCTTGGCCATTTGTGCTGGAAGACAGGCCAGTAACCAAAAACACAGAAAGGGCTCCAACTCCGGCTCCCTATTTACAATGTGATTTTATTCATGGCACTAACCTTGGAGTGATGGTTCGTCCATTGCTGAAACTAACATGAACTTGTAAAATCGCTGTGCAAATACATAGACTAAGATAAGCCTTTTAGCATAAGGCAACCAACCCTCACACACACACACACACACACGCGCGCACACACACACACACACACACACACACACATGCCAGTCACTTTCCGTGTTTGTATTCCTCCCCTCCTTTGACAACATTCTATTTAGGAATTTTCAGTCATCTAAGCTCTGGGACATGTGTAGGAAGAAGGAGACATGATGGGCTTACTGAAATTGAATCCCATTATGTTTTAGCAGGAACTTAAGAAGACCTTCATCACAGTCCAGAGATCTCCATGTAAAGCTCTGTTGATATCACTGGTCTCTGTTACATGGATAGAAAAAAACTGTTGTCATTTTCACATGCTGCTGAAACCAGGTAGGGTCCCTCATACAAGGACAGGACTACAGAGAAAGACATTAGGATTCATTTCTTAACATCAAAAATATGTACTTGTTGATTTAAATGTTGCTTTTTGGTATGCTGAACTACCATCTGTATTTGTTGTTTTGTTTTAAATGTTCCTCCTTACATGTCCCTTCTTTACCATTTCCAAGCCTAAGTACTGTGGGTTATCTGCAATCAGTCATTAATGTTTTAGTTACCCTCAGTTAGTGAATACTTGAAGAAATTGGGAATTCTTGAAGCTCTGGTAGTTGCTCAAGAAAAAGCCAACAAATAATAGGGTATAGAAAAGCCTCAAGTAAAACTAGATGGGTATTGTTGCGTACCCATGACATAAGGATACACAAAGTCTTTTGTGTTGCAGAGTCAAAATGTGTCATCTAAACTCAATAACAACCATCTTAATCTTTTTAGCTAAAAAAGGGGGGGGGATGCCTGGTCATTGAAACCTACATCATTTGTGTATTTAAAAATCTTTATTTTTAAGACTTTTCATTTTTGATTCAAGATAGATCAAAGTCACATACATGGAAAAAGTCACTTAACTTAAATACATGAGAATATTTAGGCAATTTTTTTACTTATTAAATTTCTAGTTAGTGGGGAGGATTTATGAAATAGTTCCTTTAACATTCCACCTTTGTTTTCAAAAAACTTCTTTTTAAAATCATTTCAGATTCGTGGCTTAATACATACATCATGTATTTTTACAAATGAATTCTTAATTTGCCTTAAAAATATCATCCTGGCTTTTAATTTATTACAAGATCTGAATTCAATGGTATAACATGGGAAGTTAAGACTTCGGGTTTACTTGTCATAGATGATGACATATATGTACCTTTTTAAAATCCTCAAGAATATATTAGCCTTTTACCTCATTTTTATAAAAAGTTAAATGTGCAAGAACATTTCCAGATCTCATTTCATGAGATCCAAATGCTTTAAAGCATGTAGCTTTTGTTTTGTTTGTTTTCAGTTGTTCACCCTAGGCAAGCACTCTAAAACTGAGCTATCCCCATTTTCATTTCTTTTCTTTCTTATTTTGAGGATCTTGTTAAGTTGCTGAGGCTGACTTCATAACTTTCCTAGTTATGATCCTCTTGCCTCATTCTCCCAAGTAGCTGAGATTATAGGTGTGCACCACCACGCCTACCCAAACTTCTAATTTACTATATTTCTGGCACTTTTTTTGGGGGGGGGGATGTTTACCTTAATAGATTTTCTTTGTCTCACAAAAATGTGAGGATGCTAAAGTGCAGGCAATCTGAAGCAGTCCTATGTTTTGTTTGACCTCATGCATGAGGTTTAGGGTTAGTACAGTGGCTTCCCCAACACGTCACCCCAGAGGTTGGATTCCGAATGTGGCCCATTTGCCCCAGGTCATTTCCTTGCAATTATAATACTGAACCTCTTAAAGAGGATAGTTAAACACAAGCAGTTACTGCCTGAAATTTGATTTTGTCTGAGTTGGAACTCTTTCAGTTGTTCATTTTTTTATCTGGAGATTTTCCCTAACCCTCCATCCCACCCACCAGTATCACACCTCAACCCCCATCCATTTGTTTCATTGATACCTTCTAAAACCTATTCTAACACTAGCCTTATGTTGTACTGCAGTCAGAGGGGATACGGACTCTGGAATCAACAACCTGAAGTCTTTTTTTTTTTTTTTTTTTTTTTTGGTGGTGGTGCTGGGGTTTGAACCCAGGGCCTTGTGCATGCAAGTCAAGCACTCTACCAACTGAGCTATATCCCCAGCCCATAACCTTAAGTCTTAATGAGGCAAGATTCTTGAGTTATCTGAGCTTGTTTCCTCATCTATAGCATAAACTTGGTGATCTTGAAATGTTTCAAAGAGTTGACCTATGTGAAAGAAATCAGTTCATAATAGATGCTCAATAAATACTAGTCTCTCTTTCCTATTTTGAAGAATTTGGAACAAAGAATAACAATGTTTGTGAGTATAAATTCATAACACTTGACCACCACAAACCTTTATCTTAACAATCTAAGGGAAAGTTTAATGCAGAGTACCAAAGAAAAGAGCCTAAAATGTTTGTCTGGAAAAAAATCACTACAATTCTCTGCCAAGTTTCCAAAGTCTCAGAAAGCCCAAGAATACTCCCCAAGAATTTCCACTGCTCCTACCCCAATCTCTAATGAATGATATGGCCAATATTCTGATATTTGCTTGCTACTAGAATATACTGGTAGCTCGATCCTTAATAAATCCCAATATAATCAAATCTATTCAAGTTAAAGCATAATTTGTTTATATATCTGAAGGCATTTCAAGATCTTGTTTTATCTCCCTCTGATGATTGGAGTATTCATTATTATTATGCTGGTTATTTTGACTTTCCAGCTCTTTGGAGATGTATATTAGAAAGTCTACTATAACACCCCCTTGGGGACCAAAAATTTAGATGAGTGCAAATATTAGGATAACTTAAAAAGTAAGTATAGACAATTGCAAAGAAGCAAATTATTCTGTCTTGCAGAATACCTGATTATCTGTTCCCTGTGCACAGACATTTCATCCTGCTGCAGAATTTCAATCACCATTTGAGCCACATTCCGAAAAGTCATTTTTCTACTTCATGTTATAGTGGAGCCAATTGGTTTAGAAGTACTTAGGGAGGTATCTGGTACACCATCTGGGATAAAGAAAATAAAGTATTTTTTCATTTCCTTAGCCCTTACAAATTTACCTAATGGTATCAGTCCAAATTAAGCAGAAAATAAGGCAAATTTATTTTCGTTATTTGGCAATTGTATTCGAAGCCTTATTACAATATTAAAAAACCCACAATTTAGATCACAAATCAGATGAAATAGTAATTTGCCTTACAAATGCTGGATTCCTTGGCCCCACATTCTAAGACGAGATTATAAGAGACCAATTGCAGTAAGAATTTTATAGAACATTTGTGGAATAAAATATGTGAGGAATTTCTCTAGTTTATTTCCTTAAAATGAGCCACACCATAAAAGTGGTTACACTGGGCTTTTATACATATATAAATGTCCCTGGGCCCTCATAATTGTTGGGTTGTTAGACTTGCTTTGCTGTGAGAAAGTTGAGAAATTCCAGCTGGAACCTTCCCTTGTCCTGATTGTTTCTGAAGGTTATATTTAATTATCTAGCTGAGCTGCTGTAATTACTCTCAACAAAACTTTGTCCTATAGTGCTTGGATATAACTGACTTTTGAGAAGCCCATTACAGTTTGGAAGAACTTTCTGAAATATAGCATTCCACCTGGCAACTAACTCCAGAAAACCCTGTCCATTCAATTTCCACTCCTCCTTCCTAATGTGTTTGTGCACCATTTGCTGACAACTGTAACATGTTTGTAGTACAAATAGTACTTTGAATTTGGGGTTTAAATCGGTTCAGGCTCTCTCATGTGGCTGGAATGTTGGCATGGCTCAGAAAACAAAAGTCAATTTAAAAAAAAAATGTGGGTTCCTCCAGGAAGAGATGGCTATGGAGTAGAACAAACTCACTGTCGTTTGAACCAGCAACAGGGCTGATGCTATAAAGTGACAGCTATAGGCCTTTGCTGATCCTGGACTTCTAGCCTTTTGCTACAAACAGGGTGGGCCTTGTTAAACTGCCAAGTCGACAATTTTATATCCAAAGGCTTTTGACACATTTATATCCGAAAGCTTTGCTTTCCTGTTGTGATTTTTTTCAGCATGAAACCTCAAAGCACTCTGGGGGCCTTTACTTCTGAGGCCCTGATAACACTTCGCAAACTCAATGGATCATTGTTTGCTGAATCCAAGCCTAGAAATGAGGTTCTACAAGAAAAAAAAATGGAATAAAATCATTGATTTGGATATCACAGTGCACCCTATTAATTTCTTTTGACCGGTACTTTCTTAACAGTTTGTATTGGATCTGTTTCCACTGAACCATCTTAGAAAATGAAACAAAGAGTTGTGTTAAAAACTAATCTGAAATGTGGGCTTATCTTCCTACTGTTGGGGCATTTTCCAACTGGGTAGGGTTTGAACACTATGGAGACGCATATTGAGCCCTTCCATTAGCTTATCTATGTCAGGCTTACAGAGGCGTGGATAAATTTTAAAAGCAGCCCTCAAATTCAAGGGCCCATTGCACTCCTAAAAGCTGAAATCACTATCACTCAATGGACACAAATTGGCAAACCTCTTTCGGTACACATTAAGTACCTTCCGTATGTTAGAACTTCTACTACCTATGTGGTATATATCCTGTGCAAAAAAATTTTTTTAAAAACTATCAGAGTTGAAGTTTTCTAAAAGTTCCCAGATTTGCCAACCATTCTTCATTAGAACACTCAGGTAAACCTGTATGTTAAGCAGATTCCTGAATCCCATCCTAAATCTACTCTACCAGATTAAATGCTAATTTTGCATTTTTTATAATTCCTCTGATGATGCTTATGACAAACATTTGAGAACTATGTCTAGACTCATGATTCTTAAACCTGGCTGCACATTTGAATTCTCTGGTGAATTTAAGACCACCAATGACCTAGTACTACAACAGACCAAATTAAATCAGATCTTTGACATTAGTTGTTTTGATTTTAAGATCCCTAGGTTACTTTATTGGGCAGCCAAAGCTAAGAACTCTGATTCTAGAACCGTAGGAATTTGAGGAAGAAATCACTTCCATCTGGAGTGGTCAGATGCTATCTTTGATTTCCTCTCATAGCTTGCAAAAGACATGGTGTTCTCTTTGGAAAGTATCTGTGTGTGGGTGTTTTATTATTAATCAAGTGGTATATTTATACAGCATCCATCCAAAAAGTAGAATATTTTTATGGATACTGGTTCATCTCATTTATCTTCAATTCATCCCCTGTAATGTAATTGGAAGGAAACTGTATTACCAACCCAATTACAGGTAAGTAAAAGATCAGTACTTTGCCTGAGATCATACCAAGTTCATCCTAAGAACGTGACTCCATTGTAATTGCTTCCCAGAAAAGACAAAAAAAATTTTTTCAATAGTCCTGGCTTAAATATAAGCTATTTGATTGTGAAAAATATTCAAATATACAGTTAGCACACCCCTATCCCATAATTATAGTATTCCTTTTAGTGTTTCCTTTCTTTGGGTTATAAAGAAAGGGATATTCTGAAAGGCCAATAATCCTTCTTCTATTTCCCCATTTCTCCATAAGTCAGCAACACTGAATGTATTAATGGGCTTGTTCAGCTAGATTTTTCATCCATTCCAGTTTGCCTGCAACTTTCAGTGCTAGTTTTAGCACTGAAATCCCCTGCTCAATAAGCCCCTCAGTCCTGGGCAAGAAGTGGAAGTAAACAGTTTTGAATATTTATGGAGGAAAGAGAGCTCAAGTCTGGTCAAGAAGGTGATAGGCCAAGGTGATATACAAGAGCAGGAAGCAAGATAATAAATATCTAGTAGACTTGGCTTTAGGCTCTGTGGCCTAACTGGGGAAACACAGTATATTGTCTAGTGCTCAAAGGAGCTCTTAAATTTGAGCATGCATTAGAATCACTTGGAAGTCATGCTAATACAAAAATCACTGCTCCTACTCAACAGTTTCTGATTCAGTAAGTCTGACACATTCTCATATACTTCTGGTGCTGTTGTTCCTAGAATCACACTTTGAGAACCACTGCCATGAGCACTATGTAGACTTTCATTTGATCCTGGGTCAGCTGAAAGTCACTAGTTGTAAACTTAGTGACTCAGCACCAAAAAGCTGACATCAGGCCACATTAGGTAGAGATTCAACAAAGGTCAAAAAAAAGGACTTAAATCCCTGAGTGAATCTGAACTAGCCCTGAAGAATCTTAGCTATAAGAAGCTGGAGTACCACACAGATAAACAGAACAGGACCTCCACCATGTGTATATAATACCAAAGGTCTTTCTCCTGGATGTACACGTAAGGTGTGGTCTTAGCCTTAGGAACAAGGCAAAATTCAGTGCCATCATCCAAGGGCATGAACTTAATGTCCAGTCACAGGAGCTACTGAATTAGAAATTCTTAAAGATCCCCTCTCAAGGATAAAAGTAGGGTGAACCACCATCCTGGTTTTCCCAGGACTTTCCTGATTATAAAACTGAAAGTCCAGAGCCTGGGAAACTCAGCCCTGGGACAACTGAATACCCCAAACATGATTTCAGGAGGCTGGAGCCAAGATCCACCTGCATCCTAGTTAGGTGGTGCAACCATAAGAGGGGAAGGCATGAGAGGGAACAGGAGAGGCCAGCTAGAGAGGGAGGCAGAGAGCCAAGATATTCATTGCAACAAATGGCCTTTAAGACAAGCAGAAAAAAAAAGGCACCCAGAAATAAGGTCTACAAATGCTGAAATTCATTTGCTTTAAATGGGCAAAACACGTTAAATGACCCCACAGGCCTGCAGTTTTTCTAAACTCAGGGAAGTGGAAATGTTCAGCACAAACAGAACAATCCAGACACCCCATAAATGGAAGTCACCCTTACTGCCTTTTGACAATTATCACACACACACTTAAGATCTCATTAAGGATATCCTTAAAGGGTCTTGATAAGCACACATACCATGATGGCGGGGGGGGGGGGGGGGGAATTGTAAATATCAACAGAACAACCCCTGTTCTTTTGGTCCCCCCACCCCATAAAAAAATAATAACAACAAGCTAAGTGGATTGAACACAGAGTTCAAAATTATTAAAACACTAAATAACATTTAAACCTGGAAGAAGAATCTCCAGTTGGAATGTGGATTTCACCTAAGATCTTCAGTGCCATTGGTTAGCATGCCAGAGCCGTTCCAGATCTCCTCCATGACTAAGTATCAGTTGCTATTTTACCAGAAAGGAGAGCATGAAGGCCATTGTTGACAATAACACATCCTGCTCATGATAGATGTTTATGTTCTTCCCCAAGGTCATCTACATCCTATATAAAAAAAACCAAATTTATAATAGAAAAAGTTTCCTCAGTAACAAGAATCATTACCAAGGGAAATACTTGGATCAGCACAAAGGATCATTCGGTAAATCCTGAACTAACCTGACCTCCCAGGAACTCCTTGCATTATGCTACTTAAGGGAAAAACATCTTCTGAGTCACACTTAAAATATTCACTGTGATGATGACTTTCAGGCCTAAATAGGTTAGGAAGAGAAGTGTAGACCACAGATACCTGTGGTATTGGTGTGCTTGACTTCAGATACCTAGGGTTTAAACTCCATGACATAGCAAGTGAGGGCAGAACAACAGGATTTGATATACATGATGGGCTTGGTCATTTTCCCCCATCAGCAAGAGTTTAAGCTGACCAGACAGGGAGACTCTAAACCTCTAAGTTTAGGGAGTCCTAACATTGTCAGTCCTCCATAATTCTAAATCGATAGAAAAAAAAATCAGCATTGACAAACCACTATCAGACAATGCCCCCTTTCCTTCTAGAAATCCCACACCTTCTCCATTAGGCACACTGACCTTCTATCCAAATAGCCACCTAATATCTTATAAAGATCCACCTTTCTATGAATAGCCAAGCTCACAAGTAACAACCTGTTTTGATTTTCTTAACTCAGCCCAAAGGAAAGCATATTTCTTCACCAAGCTCAAATGTTACATTTAATAAAAAATATATACAGTGATAATTACAAGTCTTAAAGGGAGAGGCTGAAAAGGGTGATTATAATAAAAGCTTTAACAGTATTTAATCGCTTTTTTAATGGGCTTAAAGTTTATCTAGGGATTTATAAAAATTGCTGACTTCAAAGTCACTCCCAGAGTTTCTGATTCTGGAATGATCCTCAAAAATCTTCACTTTTAACAATACTTTTGATGAAGATGGTCTGCGACTGCCTGCCTCTTAAGAAATCCTTCTTTAGAAAAGTGAATTGCTAATTATACAGTAGGCTCTTGTGCATCTCCCATTACTTCTCTTGGTGGTTGTAATTTGCCTCTTCCATTCCATTCTCTGCTGCAGCAATTCTTTTTGTTGTTGTTGTTGTTTGTTTGTTTGTTTTTGGTGGTGTTGAGGATCGAACCCAGGGTCTTATGCATGTGAGGCAAGCGCTTTACCAACTGAGCTATATCCCCAGCCCTTCAGCAATTCTTTTTTTAAAAACAAAGCTCCATGGATTTTAAGTCATCTGACTCGACAGAGTTAACCATGACCTCTCAAAGAGGCATTTTCCTTGGACCAATCAGTTTGAAAGAACCTGTGTCCTCTTTCTGTTCCTAGAACTTTAGTTCCTATCAGAGCAAAAGCTTCATTGATACCCACTGTGATGGACAATTCATGCTGACCAACTGACATGAAATGCTCTCCTCACTGGGAGGAAATCCCTGGAAAGGTGATAAACAGAGAGAGATCCCACCGCCCAATAGGGAAGCTTAAGGGACAGAAACCTGCTCTGAAAGGCCTCTCCTACACTGAGATCTTAGCCATGCTTTGCCTCCCTGAGCTCTGGCCAGAGTCTAATTCCCTAGGCTGTGAATTTAGCATATTGTTTTTAACCAAAGTTGAAGGAGTCAAATTCTGTTATTTGAAACCAAGAATCCTGGGTATAGCATATCCACACAGTGGAGAAAATATATTTAAAATATTCTTTTTTAAGGGAAGGGAAAAAAAGTAAGAAATTTTAAAAGATGAGTAGATAAACAAAAGTAAGGGGTAAAAGGAGAAGTAAAAAGGAAAGAAAAAAAAACTAATACTCCATCCATCAATGGAAACAAACTTAAAAATATGTGATGTGTTCCATTCTGACTTCTTTTGAACTCAGCTTTGTGGATTTATGAGCCCATGACCACTAATATTTAGTAAATGAGTAAAAAATTCATTTTCAGGTACAGGAGGGATTCAACATAATGTCAAAGCCATACAAAAAGTAGATGCTTGGTGATTTAAAATTATCAAAAAAGATCAGTAACCACTTTCAAACAATGATTGGTCATTGATGTCCACAGGCCAAGCATTGTTGTCACACAGCTGTCAGTATTCCATGTCACTTTCATTATCTATGCACAAGACAGGAAACAAAAATAGAACAAAACTTTAAAAAAAAAAAAAACCTGCCTACTCAAGAATCTTTTTTAAAAATGTAGTGTGTGCAGTAATTATTCTTTACTTTTTCAAATATTATTTGCAAGGACAGCAGGACTTAACTTACAGCAAGTTGCATAGGAAATTTGCTAACTATTTTTGAAGAGGGATTATTTATTTATGAAGCACTCTGAGACTTTAAAACCACCATTACTATGCACAAGACTTTTTATTTTCAGTTTCTCATCATGTACAAACATAACAGGGCCCAGACACTGGGCATTTTCCCCTGGAGTCACTGCTTTATTATCAGGGCTGGACTTGAGTATCCTTCCCTGGAAAGGGCACAAGATCTCACATTGTAAGACAAACATTCTTGAGTCTGTACAAAGAGGCACGGTAATGTTTCAGGATGTGGTTTCAGCCAAGGGCGATATAATCACAAAGCAGGGTTGAGAGAGGAAATGTCAATAGGGAGATGTCTCGTGTGTGCCCCCATTACCTGCAGCCTTCCTGTTCTTTTCCCCTCTCTGACTCTTCAAAAGTCTCAGTTACCACTGATGGAAAAAAAAATAGTAATAAGAGCCAGAAGCAAAAAGCATTGGAATACTTGAGCTGTCTTAAACACAAATTTTATAGCGGTAGTAAGCTAATGAGTGAATCACCAAGTTGAAGGCACACTCCATTGCACCAAAGAACTTGTATTATGACATAAATTGAAAAGATTGTCCTGAATTTGATACCATATTCAGAGTTAAAACTCTGAAAATGTAGGAACCATTAACTCTCCCATTCTCACAATTTAAATATCATTCTGGATCCTTGGCCTATCTCATTTATCCACCATGAGAAGGTTCAACATATGTTGCACTACCTATGGACAACTTTGCTAATCATAACCATTCATTTATTGGTCATTACATTCAAAGAGCAACTATGAATTGAGTGCTTACTCTCAAGGAAGTCAAATTCAGATTCAACTCACGTTTTTTGAGTGACAACTATATTCTAAGTATTGAGCTAAATAATTTAGTACCTGTCATGCACTCAGTATTGGGCAAGCTACTTTAACACGTTATCTCATCTGATTATTCCAGCTCCATTAGTAGGTAGACAGGAAACAAACTCAGAAAAGTTAAGTGATTTGTTCAAAGTAATATGATTAGCCAAGATCTAAAATTGGTCTTTTGGCTCTAAGTCATCCAACTCTTTCTGAAAGGAAAATAGATAATATTTTGTCTTATGTTCATGGCTTAATTTGTCTATTCTATGGGAAAAAAATTGTCTGGTCCGGAAGAAATAAAGACACACCTAGTTTGATCAGGAAGAAATAAAAGCACATTCAGTCTGATCCAACTTTGTCTGTGGGTTGACAGCTTAGTTCCTACCAGGTCAAGTGGCCATAAGCTCCAGAGACATAGGACATGATATCACATATGTTCAGTCCTGGGAGCAGAGTGCCCTGGGTAAACTACTAATGATTTATAGACACATAAATAGATAGATGCGGCATATCCCAGTAATGGCAGTTACATAATAATAATATCCTTCTAAATTACTCTTAGAACATGTCCAAGACAGAATAACTTATTAGGTATAGTCCAGCACTTTAAATGAAAATAATCATTTCCCAATTAAACAAGTGTGAACTCAGTTAGACCTCTTTCTTAGTTCTACCATTTTTAAATTTCTAACTTCGTGAGGTTTTTAACTTAAATCTTTAGTTTAAAATATTTTAAGTTTTTAACCCACATAATTACAGTTATCTTATATTACACAAAGGTGCCAAAAACATATGTTGGAGAAAAGATAGCCTCTTCAACAAATGGTACTGGGGATACTGGAAGTCCATATGCAACAAAATGAAATTAAACTTGTATCTCTCACCATGCACAAAACTCAACTCAAGTGGATCAAGGACCTAGGAATTAAACCAGAGACCTTGTGCCTAATGGAAGAAAAAGTAGGCCCAAATCTCATCATGTCAGCTTAGGCCCCAACTTCCATTATAAAACTCCTATGGTGCAAGAATTAATATCAAGAATCAATAAATGGAATGGATTCAGGCTAAAAAGCTTCTTCTCAGCAAAAGAAACAATAAGTGAGGTGAATAGAGAGTCTATAATTTGGGAACAAATTTTTACCACATGCACATCAGATAGAGCACTAATCTCTAGGATATAAAGAACTCAAAAATCTAAATACCAAAAAAACAAATAACCCAATCAATAAATGGGCAAAGGAGTTGAACAGACACTTCTCAGAAGATTATATACACTCAATCAACAAATATATGAAAAAATGTCCAACATCTCTAGCAATTAGAGAAATGCAAATCAAAACTACTCTCAGATTTCATCTCACTCCAGCAAGAATGGCAGCTATTAAGAATACAAACAACAATAAGTGTTGGCAAGGATGTGAGGGGGGAAGGCACACTCATACATTGCTGGTGGGACTGCAAATTGGTGAAGCCAATATGAAAAACAGTATGGAGAATCCTTGGAAAACTGGGAATGGAACCATCATTTGACCCAGCTATCCCACTCCTCAGTTTATAGCCAAAAGACTTAAAAAACAGAATACTACAGCAACACAGCCACATCAATGTTTATAGCAGCCCAATTCATAATAGCTAAACTATGGAACCAACCTAGATGCCCTTCAGTAGATGAATGGATAAGGAAAATGTGGTATATATACACAATGGAATATTATTCATCATTAAAAGAGAAAAAAAATCATGGCACCTGCAGGTAAATGGTTGGAGCTGTAGAATATGTGAAGTTAGCCAATTCCAAAAAAACAAATGCCAAATATTTTCTCTGATTTAAGGATGCTGATTAATAATGTGGTTGGGGCAGGGACAGGGGGGCATGGGAGGATTAGATGAACTCTATATATGGGAAAGGGAGGGGGCATGAGAGTAGGAAAAACAGTAGAATGAGATGGACATCATTACCCTAAGTACATGTATGAAGACATGAATTGTGTGACTCTACTTTGTGTACAACCAGAGATATGAAAAATTGTGCTCTACATGTGTAATATGAATTGTAATGCATTCTGTTGTCAAATTAAAAAAATAAAACAAATTAAAATTTAAGAAAAATAAATAAAAGCCCCCAATTTTTTTAAATGGCAGAACTATTAAAAATATATATATTTAATAAAAAATTAATTAAATTAAAAATAAAAATATTTTAAATATTGAAATATTTTGGAGATAGTTTATATTGACGTGTACAGATCTGTCACATTCTTCTATAAACATACAGTTTGTGGATGTACCATAATTTATTTAATCACATCTCTTCTGGCAGACAAATGGTTTCCAATATTTTAACATCTTAGTGCATGCAAAGAGAGTAGAAATTTTATCTGAGAAAAAATCCCAGAGGAGTGAATTATGGGTTGAATATTCAATATACTTTAAATTATTATGAATATTTCCAACTGCTTCCCAAAAAAGTTGAACAAGTTTATATTCCCACCAGCAAAGTATAGGAATCCTTTTTTCCTATACACTTTCCAGATGCTTTTTTGACTGTTGCTAATCTCTTCCTCATCTGTAAAATGGGTATAGCAATCACATCTACTGTGCAGGAAAGCATTAATTCAGCAGACCAAAATGGCTCAAGTCTTGTACATTCCAAAGAAGGTCTTGTTTTTATGACTGGCTCTTGGCCAGTTCCTGGGAACTTAACTGTTAGAATGTTCCAAGAATTAAAAGAGTTTTGTACACTCAGAGCCATGATCCAGATGTACCAGTTTGTCTAGATCGTTGTGCAACAGTTGTGCTCTATGGAAAACACCTGCTTGTCTTCTGTGGGTCTGCAGTATCAATGGCTGTGGTCAGTTACCACACTCATGAAAGGCCTTCCATAAAAACCTGGACTCCTAGATTAACGAAGACTAAGGAAAACTACACCTTGTATTTATTATCCGAAACTCATTGCTGGGGGAATGAAGCATGTCCTATGCTATTCCACTGGGAAGAGACTCCAGGAAGTCTGGTTTTGTTTCCTCTGTCTGTAGTCCCACACACCTTTTCCCTTTGGTGATTTTGGTTGTATCCTTTCACTACAGTAAACTGTACTGTTTCTCCTGTGTCCTATGAGCCTTCCTAGTGAATCTCTAGGCCTGGGATAGTATTAGGGATGTTTGACACACTATTTCCAAGGATGATTATGAAGTTAAAATGGGAGTGTTAAAGAAAAAAATTATTCAGTGGCAAAAAAACAGTCAAGGAAGACTATTCAGGGCCTTTGTGGTAGGTATAGGAACTATTGCAATGGAAATCAGCAGTAGGGGAGAGAGATTAGGCTTACTCTGATACAGAATAAGCAAGTGGGAATTTATAGCCAATGAAGAGTGGAAGTCAGTGGAAAGAAAATTACTGATACACGGAATGTCTGAAGCTTGGGGGGCTTCACTAAATTGCTGACTGAACTTGCAATCCTTCTGCCTCAGCCTCCCAAACCCACGGATTACAGAGCTGCCTGGATTACAGGCATGTACCACCATGCCTAGCTACCAGTGGGGCCTTTAAGAGGTGATTTGAAAAGCAGCATGGAGATTCTTCAGAAAACATGGGATGGAACCACCCTTTGACCCAGTTATCCCACTCCTGTTTTATACCCAGAGGTCTTAAATCCTGCATACTACAAAGAGGCAGCCATATCAATGTTTATAACAGCTCAATTCACAATAGCGAAACTATAGAACCAACCTGGATGCTCTTCAACAGATGAATGGATAAAGAAAATGTGGAATGTACACACAATGGAGTATTTCTCAGCCTTAAAGAAGAATGAAATTATAACATTTGCAAGTAAATTGATGGAGCTAGAAATAAGCCAAACCCCAAAACTCAAATGTAGAATCTTTTCTCTGATAAGCAGATGGTGATACATAACGGGGAAGATTGGAAGGGAAGAATTTAAGGAAGTTTGCATTGTGCAGAGGGGAGTGAGGGGAGAGGAGGAGTTGTGGGGATGGGAAAGATGATGGAAAGAGATGGACAATATTACACTATATACAAGTATGATTACACTACTGGTGTGACTTTACAGCATGTAAAGCCAGGGAAAAAAGAAGTTGTGCTACATTGTGTACAGTGTGTCTGATTTCATTCTATTGTCATGTATAACTAATTAGAATGATTTTTTTCTAAAGAGATGATTAGGTTATGAGAGTTCTTCCTTATAAATTAGAGTAAGGCCCTAATAAAAGAAGCATCCTTCTACATTTGCTCTCTTGCCCCTCCAGCTTCTACCATGTGAATATGAATCACATGCTGCTTCCTTCATTTTGGACTTTTTTAGTTTTGATAACTGTAATAGAATATATCTATGTTGTTTATTTATCTGACCTAGTCTACAGTATTTTGTTGTATTACCACAATTAGACTAAAATTGATATTACACATGTACTATTATTTGTTTAATAACATTACAACTTTCCCTCTTATTTTTATTAAAATTAAATTAATTAAAATTGGGTGCTTAATATCAAATATTTTCTAAATATCTTCTTCTAGATATTTTTATCTATTTAATATTGCTGTATCAGAGAACCTAAACTATATGATTTCAGTCTTTGGAATCAATGGTCCAGAAGATTGTCTATGTATTAGTTCTGGGACACTAATAAAAAAGGAAAAATTTTGTGAAAAAAAAAAAGACAATTACTAAGAGAAAACATCAGGGCAAAAGGATATTCTGGCTAAACTAACCTAACAGAATTTTTGATGAATTACAGGCAAAGTTGATCAGATATCACCTAGGGGATGATGAAGGATGAAGAACAAGAACAGACATCAAGGGTGATCAGACATTAAGAGTGAGGGGTTTTGCTAAATTTACTCAGCAGTATTCTTTGCTAAAACTAGATTTATGAGGAAGTATACAAGTGGACCTAGAAGTTTCAAGGGCCTAACTATTTGGTCAAGCTCATCAACACTTGACACGTTGTCTAGCTAAGAGTGTTCAATGAGGGCTATTGATATTATAACTACATATTATGTATTCATATAAAATCATATCTTACAACATATCATATAAAATATGGTTAGGTTCTTTACATTATTAATAAAAAACTGCAATAATTCTTTCTTGTCTCATTGTTCCTTAAACATGTACTTACCTCCCTCGTCCTTTGTTGATTTAGTTATTTTCCTACCGAACACATGAACTAAAATCATAACTTCTACGATTATCAACAGATGCCATAAAATAATTGGAAATGTGTTAGCAATTAAACTGATAGTGTTTGACTCTGCTTCCTATGTTTCCTTCCTGATGCCTGGTACGGTACTGAACAAGATGACATCAGGAATGTTTTGCTCATGTGATTGCTTACCCAAAAGCCATTACCCCTTCCATCTGCCTAAAAGAAGTTTTGTTCAGCAACGCTGTGCCAAGTCTCAGAGGATGAATCTTGATTGGTCTAAGTCAGGACTGGAAGTCCCATTCCCTGTTGCCACTGACTGGTTTTGAGTGATCATGTGACCTAGTTATGAATGATGAGACACAGGCAGAATGTCCCTGTGACAGGGAAAGATTTTACACTCTAATTTTATAGAAGCAGTTAGATAGACACTAGGAAAATCCCTTTGCTCCCTCCTTGATCCTACCTTGCATGTGTATATGTGAAGACTGGATGTTTGGTGTGCAGTTGCCATCCCAAGCCTACGATGGGACATCATCCAATTACTGGAGAGGAAAGAATGGAAAGATTATTTGAGTTCTTGATAAAATTATTGAGCCACTAAACTAATCCTGGAACTACTTAGCTTCAGATTTCCCTTAAATAAGAAAAATAAATGCTTATTTTAATTAGTCACTACTGGTAGCATCTTCTAGTATTCATGGATAACAGGATCTTGATACACCAGTACATCTTGATACATCAACATGTCTTTTGTTGAAACAAATACTGCACAGCCATTATTTGAGAATTCTAAAAAGGTAACACATATACAATTATCATTTAATGGTGCTCTTCCAGAAAAGCTAGACCCAGTAACAACAATCTTCAAAGAGGTCCTAAATATTTTGCAAAAAGGTAGAATTAGAACTCGAAAATTCTTTGTTGTTTTAAAAAAGTCTCAGGGCTTCATTGCAGCTTAAAGGACTTCTCCATTGAGTATGAAATCCTCTGTGCAAATAAGTCAGTTCTGTCCATGTGAACTTTGAGTATATTTTATATTTATATTGTGGTAATACTGCTCATAGTTAGAAAATGAGAGATGAACATTATTGCACATGCCATTCTTCTGTGCCAATTTCTCTCAAGAGCCTCCTGATGCACATAGAAAAGTATGTAATTTGGGACTGAGAAACAAATATAATGTGAAGTTAATGTTTTTAAAGAATTTTAAGGGAAACTGAATTTTTAAGTGTTTATAAATAAAATGTAAAATAAATATTTTTATGCACTGTTATAGTGTATTATTATAAGTATAACTGTTTCTTTAAGAAAATGTTTTTTAAATTAATTTAAAAATCAATTTTTATTTATGAATTATATAACACTACTTCCAAAAAAGTGATACAATAAAAAATGGCAGAAGAATTATATAAATACATAAAGTTTTAACATATATACATAAAAATTATATATACACACCTATATATAACACATGTATATGTGCAAGTATCAAACATCTATATCATCCAAAGTGATTGACTTGGCAAGCTTTAATTGTTTGGATTCCTCACTGGAAAATGGCATTCACAGTCAATACCATTATTTTAAATACCTTCCACAGTAGCTAGTAGTCATCCTTTTAAAGAGGAAAAGCCACCCAATTTCCTCCTTCTCCACTTCTTACATCAGTCTATTCCTTTTTCTTCTCTCTGTGTAATCCCATATAGAATTGTACATGTAAATAAGTCTATGTATTCGAGTATTATGGTTTATTTTGCAAAAGGAGATCTTACAGTTTTTACATTTGGCTCTTCTCAAGCAAAAATATCTTGTAGAAATCATTCAGTCAAGAAATTTAGCACCAGTTCATTATTTTTAGTAAGATTTTTGCCACTACAAACACATGGCCGTTGGGGCTGGGGATGTGGCTCAAGCGGTAGCACGCTAGCCTCGCATGCGTGCGGCCTGGGTTCGATCCTCAGCACCACATACACACAAAGATGTTCTGTCTACCAAAAACTGAAAAATAAATATTAAAAATTCTCTCTCTTTAAAAAAAAAACATGGCCTTATATACTGATGTCTTTCTATGGAATAGATCGATGACTGCAATTTCTGGGCAAAAAAAGAAAAAAAGGATATTTTTAAAAATTTAATGACATAGACAAATGCTTTAGCCAAAACCATAAAACTTCATATTTCTACCAACCATGAGTATACGCCTTTCCTTACATCTCCACCAATAGCTATCATGCCTCTTTTCAATTTTTGCTGATTGATATGCAATTACATTTATTTTTATTTTTACTTGTGTTATCCTTACTAATAATGAATTCAAGAATTTATATATATATATATATATATATATTTGTTCACCATTTGGATTCACTGCTGTTTGCCTACTTTTCAAACTGGTTATTTCTACTTTTGTTAAATATTAAGCTATATGGATAAATCTGTTATGAATATTTTGTTCTAGATTTAATATCTGTCTATTGCTTTATTTATGGCATCCTTTGTGATATCAAAGTTTTTAGCTTTAGTAATTCAAATTTGTGGGCTGGAGTTGTGGCTTAGTGGTATAGCGGTTGTCTAGCATGCGTGAGACCCTGGGTTCTATCCTCAGCACCACATATATACAAATAAATAAAATAAAAAATCCATTGACAACTAAAATATTTTAAAAAATAATAATAATTCAAATTTGCACTTTTTATATCTTCTGAAAAAGACATTATTCCATACATTTCGTATACTTAAGTAATCTATATCTTCCTTCAAAACTTTGACAATTTAATTTTGACCATGTAAGCTTTTCAGTCATCTGGAATTTTTATTTAAATAATTGGAAAATTACTCACTTTTCTTTTTTCCAGATAGCCAATCACTTGTCCAAACATCATTTATTAAGTAATTGATCCATTTCCCCCTAAAATAAACTGCTAATTTGGAAATACATTAAATTATCATCTATCCTAGGCTATGTTTTTTATTCATTTACCAGTATCACAATTAAGATGAAGTACTTTTATTATATATACTAATATCCAGTAAAACAAGATTTCTCATTATTCCCCTTTTAATATTTTCTTAGCTACTGAGGTATTTTTTCTTCAGTATGAACTTTTAATCTTTGACCAATCATCTCCAAAAAGCACCAATCTTAATTTTAGTGTTTTATGTTTATACATCCACTAATGTTTGTGCTAGTAAATATTGAACATGGCACACCTTTGGATTTGCTCAAATCTTATTTCTTTCAGTAAGATTTTATATCTTTCTTTATGTAGGCATCTTGCTTTTGTTATTTAGTTTATTCCTAAGTATTTTTTACTTTTCCAATAATTGTAAATAGAAATTTTCCCACTTTAATTTTGAAGTATCATGTTAAGGTATAAACACCCCTTGGAATCTTCAAGAGGTTGGTTCCACGACCGTTCACCATCCTAGGATCCAAGACACTCAGACCCTTAGATAAAATTGTGCAGTACTGCAAATAACTCACCTCCACTTGTATACTTTAAATCATCTCTAATTTACTTTATACAATATTACACAATACCAAATATATCGTAGGTGATGTGTTTATAGTGTTATTCCATATTATTAGGGAATAATGACAAGGAGAAAAGTTAATAAGTGTTCAGTACAGATTCGATTTTTTTTTCCAAATATTTTCAATCAACGGTTGGTTGAATCTGAAGATGTGCATCTAGTGAATACAGAAAGCCAATTATAAGAGAAAAACTATTGCTTTTTCAAAACTTATCTTGTATTCCATTCCCTTACTACATTTTCCTTTTTGAATCCTATAACAGTTACTAGAGTTTTCTGAACTTTGTAGGTATACAATAATCACAAAAAGAAATAATTTGATCTCTTTTTTTTTTTCAAAGTTTGTTTCAGTGATCTTGTTTTCTTATCTTACTACAATCGCTAGCACTTCCATGACAATGTTAAATATAATGTTGATAGGGCCAGGATTATAGCTCAGTGGTAGAGCGCTTGCCTCGCATGCATGAAGCACTGGGTTCAATCCTCAGCACCACATAAAAATAAATAAGTAAAATAAAGATATTGTGTCCATCTATAACTAAAAAAATATTTTTAAAAATATATAATGGTGATAATTGGTATCCCTTTCTAGTAGCTAGTTTAATTCAAATAGTTTTAATGTTTTAAAATGTATTTTCTTGGTGGTTTTATGTTTTTAATTGTATTTATTCTATGTTGCTTAGTAGTAATTATATCAGAAATGACTAATTTCTATCAAATGCCTTTAGAAATCTATTAATATCACTACATTTTTCCTTAAATATGTTGATATAAAAATAACCCTGGCAGGGCTGGGGTTGTAGCTCAGTGGTTGAGCACTTGTCTTACATATGTGAGGCACTGGGTTCGGTCCTCAGCACCACATGAAAAATAAATAAAATAAAAATAACACTGACAGATTTCCCGGAATTAAACAACTCCTGAAAATCTGAGGAAAAAAAAAATCTTCCCTGTTAAATGTATTCTTCTTTTGAAACATTGTAGATTTATTGGGTAAAATTAATTAAGAGTTATCCTGTACATTCCTTTGGTAGAGTAGTTTATGGTTTTATTTTTTGACCTCTTTGGGTTTTGTCTTGAAGTTATTTGGGGTAAATTAAATGCATTTAGAAGGCTTCCTTCCTCAACAGTTCAATTAATATTGCAATTACCTGCTCTGTAAAGATCAGCTACGATTCTGCTGTGAGAATGCCTGATCGTGGTGAATTTCTCAATATGGTAAGTATAATCACCTTTCCTTTAATTCAATGAATTCATCTACTCTTAAACCAATTTTGGTAGCTTATTTTGTTATGAAATCAGTTTTTCAAGTTTATTACCCTAGAGTTGCATGCATTTTTATCTTACAGTTATTTTAAATTTCTCTCTAAGCTGTGATGATTTATTTTTTCTCATTGTTCATCATTATGGATTTTTTCTCATTCTTTAATCAAAACTGTAAGATGCTCATCTATTTTATGGATATTTTGACAATAAATTTCTGATATTTATCTTTTTTCTAACTTTTGCTTGTTATTCATTAATTTCAGATTTTATTTCTTATAAATCTTATCTTTAGTGACTGAACTACAAAACACATCTGCAAATTCCACCACACATTTCTTCTATTCCTTTATTTGAATTTGCCTCTGACTTCTGTTCAATCTTTATTTTTTTTTATTGTTGGTAGTTCAAAACATTACATAGTTCTTAATACATCATATTTCACAGTTTGATTCAAGTGGGTTATGAACTCCCAATTTTACCCCGTATACAGATTGCTGTGTCACATAAGTTACCCTTCCATTGATTGACAAATTGCCTTTCTAGTGTCTGATGTATTCTGCTGTCTGTCCTATTCTCTACTATCCCCCCTCCCCTCCCCTCCCCTCCCCTTTTCTCTCTCTACCCCTTCTACTGTAAATCATTTCTTCGATTTGTATTATCTTGTCTTACCCCTCCTTTCCTCTTATATGTCATTTTGTATAACCCTGAGGATCGCCTTCCATTTCCATGCGGTTTCCCTTCTCACTCCCTTTCCCTCCCACCTCTCATCCCTGTTTAATGTAAATCTTCTTCTCAAACTTTCGTCCCTACCCTGTCCTTGTTTACTCCCCTTATATCAAAGGGGTCATTTGGTATTTATTTTTTAAAGATTGACTAGCTTCACTTAGCATAATCTGCTCTAATGCCATCCATTTCCCTCCAAATTCTATGATTTTGTCATTTCTTAATGCAGAGTAATACTCCATTGTGTATAAATGCCACATTTTTTTTATCCATTCATCTATTGAAGGGCATCTAGGCTGATTCCACAATCTTGCTATCGTGAATTGTGCTGCTATGAACATCGATGTAGCAGTGTCCTTGTAGCATGCTCTTATTAGGTCTTTGGGGAATAGACCGAGAAGGGGAATAGCTGGGTCAAATGGTGGTTCCATTCCCAGCTTTCCAAGAAATCTCCATACTGCTTTCCAAATTGGCTGCACCAATTTGCAGTCCCACCAGCAATGAACAAGAGTGCCCTTTTCCCCGCATCCTCTCCAGCACTTATTGTTGTTTGACTTTCTAATGGCTGCCAATCTTACTGGGGTGAGATGGTATCTTAGGGTAGTTTTGATTTGCATTTCTCTGACTGCTAGCGATGGTGAGCATTTTTTCATGTACTTATTGATTGATTGTATGTCCTCCTCTGAGAAGTGTCTGTTTAGGTCCTTGGCCCATTTATTGATTGGGTTATTTGTTATCTTATTGTCTAATTCTTTGAGTTCTTTGTATATTCTGGTTATTAGGGCTCTATCTGAAGTGTGTGGAGTAAAGATTTGTTCCCAGGATGTAGGCTCCCTGTTTATCTCTCTTATTGTTTCTTTTGCTGAGAAAAAACTTTTTAGTTTGAGTAAGTCCCATTTGTTGATTCTAGTTGTTAACTTTTGCGCTATGGGTGTCCTATTGAGGAATTTGGGGCCCGATCCCACAGTATGTAGATCATACCCTACTTTTTCTTCTATCAGATGCCGTGTCTCTGATTTAATATCAAGCTCCTTGATCCATTTTGAGTTAACTTTTGTGCATGGCGAGAGATAGGGATTCAGATTCATTTTGATGCAAATGGATTTCCAGTTTTCCCAGCACCATTTGTTGAAGATGCTATCCTTCCTCCATTGCATGCTTTTAGCCCCTTTATCAAATATAAGATAGTTGTAGTTTTGTGGGTTGGTTACTGTGTCCTCTATTCTGTACCATTGGTCCACCCGCCTGTTTTGGTACCAGTACCATGCTGTTTTAGTTACTATTGCTCTGTAGTATAGTTTGAAGTCTGGTATCGCTATACCGCTTGATTCACACTTCCTGCTTAGCATTGTTTTTGCTATTCTGGGTCTTTTATTATTCCATATGAATTTCATGATTCTTTTATCTATTTCTACAAGAAATGCTGCTGGGATTTTGATTGGCATTGCATTAAACTTATAGAGAACTTTTGGTAATATCGCCATCTTGATGATGTTGGTTCTGCCTATCCATGAGCAGGGTATATTTTTCCATCTTCTAAGGTCTTCTTCTATATCTTTCTTTAGGGTTCTGTAATTTTCATTGTATAAATCTTTCACCTCTTTTGTTAGGTTGATTCCCAAGTATTTTATTTTTGGGGGGGATATTGTGAATGGAGTAGTTGTCCTCATTTCTGTTTCAGAGGATTTGTCGCTGATATACAGGAATGCCTTTGATTTATGCGTGTTGATCTTATATCCTGCCACTTTGCTGAATTCATTTATTAGTTCTAATAGCTTCTTTGTAGACCCTTTTGGGTCTGCTAGGTATAGAATCATATCATCTGCAAATAGTGATAATTTAAGTTCTTCTTTTCCTATTTTTATGCCTTTAATTTCTTTTGTCTGTCTAATTGCTCTGGCCAGTGTTTCGAGGACTATGTTGAACAGAAGTGGTGAGAGAGGGCATCCCTGTCTTGTACCAGATCTTAGAGGGAATGCCTTCAATTTTTCTCCATTCAGAATGATGCTGGCCTGTGGCTTATCATAGATTGCTTTTACAATGTTGAGGTATGATCCTGTTATCCCTAATTTTTCTAGAGTTTTGAACGTAAAGGGATGCTGTACTTTGTCGAATGCTTTTTCTGCATCTATTGAGATGATCATATGGTTCTTATTTTTAAGTCTATTGATGTGGTGAATAACATTTATTGATTTCCGTATATTAAACCAGCCTTGCATCCCAGGGATGAATCCTACTTGATCATGATGTATAATTTTTTTGATATGTATTTGAATCCGATTCGCCAGAATTTTATTGAGGATTTTTGCGTCAAGGTTCATTAGAGATATTGGTCTGTAGTTTTCCTTCTTTGAAGTGTCTTTGTCTGGTTTCGGAATCAGGGTGATGTTGGCCTCGTAGAATGAATTTGGAAGTTCTCCCTCTTTTTCTATTTCCTGAAATAGCTTGAAAAGTATTGGTGTTAGTTCCTCTTTAAAGGTTTTGTAAAACTCTGCTGTATACCCATCCGGTCCTGGGCTTTTCTTAGTTGGTAGTCTTTTGATGATTTCTTCTATTTCCTCTATTGTTATTGGTCTGTTTAGGTTGTCTATATCCTCCTGGCTCAATCTGGGCAGATCATAGGACTCAAGGAATTTATCTATGCCTTCACTATCTTCTATTTTATTGGAGTATAAGGATTCAAAGTAATTTCTGATTATCTTCTGTATTTCTGAAGTGTCTGTTGTGATATTGCCTTTTTCATCCCGTATGCTAGTAATTTGGGTTCTCTCTCTTCTTCTCTTCGTTAGCATGGCTAAGGGTATGTCAATTTTATTTATTTTTTCAAAGAACCAGCTTTTAGTTTTGTCAATTTTTTCAATTGTTTCTTTTGTTTCAATTTCATTAATTTCAGCTCTGATTTTAATTATTTCTTGCCTTCTACTTCTTTTGCTGTTGTTTTGCTCTTCTTTTTCTAGGATTTTGAGATGAAGTATGAGATCATTTATTTGTTGGTTTTTTCTTTTTTTGAGGAATGAACTCCAAGCAATGAATTTTCCTCTTAGAACTGCTTTCAATGTGTCCCATAGATTCCGATATGTTGTGTCTGTGTTTTCATTTAACTCTAGGAATTTTTTAATTTCCTCCTTGATGTCTTCTAAAACCCATTGATCACTCAGCAACCTATTGTTCATTCTCCAGGTGATGCTTGATTTTTCCTTTCTTCTTTTATCATTGATTTTCAGTTTCATTCCATTATGATCAGATAAGATGCATGGTATTATCTCTACCCCTTTGTATTGTCTAAGAGTTGCCCTGTGACATAGTATATGGTCTATTTTTGAGAAGGTTCCATGTGCTGCTGAGAAAAAAGTGTAGCTACTTGATGTTGGGTGGTATAGTCCATATATGTCAATTAAGTCTAGGTTGTTAATTGTGTTGTTGAGTTCTATAGTTTCCTTATTTAACTTTTGTTTGGAAGATGTGTCCAGTGGTGAGAGAGGTGTGTTGAAGTCTCCCATGATTATTGTATGGTTGTCTATTAGACTCTTGAACTTGAGAAGAGTTTGCTTGATGAACACAGCTGCACCATTATTTGGGGCATATATATTTATGATTGTTATGTCTTGTTGGTGTATGGTTCCCTTGAACAGTATGAAGTGTCCTTCTATATCCCTTTTGATTAGCTTTGGCTTGAAATCTATTTTATTAGATATGAGTATGGACACTCCTGCTTGTTTCCGCGGTCCATATGAGTGATATGATTTTTCCCAACCTTTCACCTTCAGTCTATGTATATCTTTTCCTATCAAATGCGTCTCCTGTAGACAGCATATTGTTGGGTCTTGTTTTTTGATCCATTCTACTAGCCTGTGTCTCTTAATTGGTGAGTTTAAGCCATTAACATTTAGGGTTATTATTGAGATATGGTTTGTTCTTCTATCCATATTTGTTTATTGATGTTACTAAACCTGATTTGTTATCCTCTTTGACTACTTTCCCCCCTTTACTGTCCTACCTCCCGTTGTTGGTTTTCAATGTTATTTTCCATTTCCTCTTCCTGTAATGTTTTGCCAAGGATTTTTTGAAGAGATGGTTTTCTAGCTGCGAATTCTTTTAACTTTTGTTTATCGTGGAAGGTTTTAATTTCATCTTCTAACCTGAAGCTTAATTTCGCCGGATACACAATTCTTGGTTGGAGCCCATTGTCTTTCAGTGTTTGAAATATGTTATTCCAGGATCTTCTAGCTTTCAGAGTCTGTGTTGAGAGATCAGCTGTTATCCTGATTGGTTTACCCCTAAATGTAATCTGCTTTCTTTCTCTTGCAGCTTTTAAAATTCTTTCCTTATTCTGTATGTTGGACATCTTCATTATAATGTGTCTAGGTGTGGATCTCTTATGATTTTGCACATTCGGCGTCCTGTAGGCTTCTAGGATTTGGGATTCTGTCTCATTCTTCAAGTCTGGGAAGTTTTCTCGTATTATTTCACTGAATAGACTGTTTATTCCTTTGGAATGGAGCTCTGTGCCTTCCTGTATCCCAATGACTCTTAAATTTGGTCTTTTGATATTGTCCCATAATTCTTGGATGTTCTGCTCATGGTTTCTTAGCAGACTTGCTGAGCTGTCTATGCTCTTTTCCAGTTGAAATACTTTGTCTTCATTGTCTGATGTTCTCTCTTCTAAGTGATCTACTCTGCTGGTAGTATTCTCAATTGAGTTTTTAAGTTGGTTTATTGTTTCCTGCATTTCTAGAATTTCTATTTGTTTGTTTTTTATTACCTCTATCTCCCTGTGAAATTGATCTTTTACTTCCTGGATTTGTTTGTCAATGTGATCTTTCATTGTCTGATTTTGCTGTCTCATGTCTTCCTTGAGACTCCAGATCATCTGAAGCATATATATCCTGAACTCTTTATCTGATATTCCATCTGTTGCAGCTATTATCTCTTCTAAAGTTGAGTTGACCTGCATTGCTTGTGGTCCTTTCTTTCCTTGTCTTTTCATACTGCTCGCGTTTCTTTCTGCTTGGTGCAACTGTTGTGTTTTTGAAATTTACCCCCTATTTATTTATGTTGCTCTTGTATAGTTGAAAAGTCTCCCTTGCAGGTGCGGGCGGCGGCTGTGCCCCTACTCCAATTGGGGTGACGTGTCTACCATGCTGGCATCTCTCTGGGCCTGTTCCGGGAGTGGAAGGCGGCTCTGCTCTGTCCTTATTCCAATTGGGGTGTCGTGACTACCATGCTGGCAGGTCGCTGGGCCTGTTCCGGGCGTGGGCGGTGGGCTTGGCTGGCGGGATTCCACCTAATGGCAGTCCCTAACCTCCCTGCTTGCTAATTAATGGCTTCTCTGAGGCGCCACGCCTTCTGTAGCTGCGGGGCAGGCCGCGCGAATCAGTTGGCCTGGATCTCCGGGGTCCTGCTGCTGGCTGTTTTGATGTTGCAAGCTGTTGGAGAGTGGTGGTGTATCCTTCAGCTTTCCCGGATGGTGGCCGCTGACTGCCTGGATGGAGTGTCCGCTGTGGAGGATGGGACGGGACTGTACTGCTTCCTTCCCCTTCTGAAATCCTGTACTCGGCCCAAGGGTCCGTGTGGGCTTGGCTGGCGGGATTCCACCTAATGGCAGTCCCTAACCTCCCTGCTTGCTAATTAATGGCTTCACTGAGGCGCCACGCCTTCTGTAGCCGCAGGGCAGGCCGCGCGAATCCGTTGGCCTGGATCTCCCGGGTCCTGCTGCAGGCTGTTGGGATCCCTGGCACTCTATCACTTTGATTTTTTCTGCTTGCCCCTCCCCCAGCGCTGGCTAGCCCTCAATCTTTAATTTTAGCCATTAACGCAACCTAAGTGAGGTTTCATTCTGTTTTTTTTTTTTATCCCAGTCTATAGTTTCCAGCGACTATGTTCCTAACCATTCATTTCCCCCATCACAATTTCCTGCTTTACTTCTTCCCCAACCAAATGAGATGAAGCTCACCTTTTCTCTTTCTGTACCCCCTCTTTCACCTCCTGGTCCAATGAGAACCGTAGGTGCTTCCACTTCACATTGTTTCCGTAATCATCAAACCTTTTATATTTCTGAGTTAGTATAGTACAAATTAGAAATTTCCTTACAGCATGTCTTTTCCATTTCAAGAGACTTGCATAGATAGTGCTTATGGATCACATTTGGAGGTATTATATTCTTATTCATCTAGTTGTATTAATGGAAAGAGAGGATGGAAGGAGAAATATATTGCTGCTCACCACTGTTGCCTTGTTACCTTGCCCTTTTATTTTCTCTATCATGAGATTTCTGGCCAGCACGGTGGCACATGCTGGCAATCCCAGTCACTCAGGAAGCTGACCCAGGAAGATCACGAGTTCAAAGTCAGCATCAACAACTTAACAAGGCCCTAAGCAATTAGCAAGACCTTATGTCAAAATAAAAAATAAAAAGGACTGGGACTGTAGATCAGTGCTAAAGCATCCTTTGGTTCTATCTCAGTACTGCCACACACACAAAAAAAAATTTAGGTGTGGTCTATTTAATGTTCAGTTATTTTATCAAATAATTTTTTGATAAGGTGAAAGGTTGATACACTCTATAAATTATTTTTCGTCTTTGCATATCTCTTCGCTCTGACAGGTTTGTGATATCATATATGAAAACACATTAGTTTGTAGCTTTTTCATTGATGTCATTCCTCTCTCTTTCTCTCTCTCTCTTTCTCTCTCTCTCTCTCTCTCTCTCTTTCTGAACTTTCAGTAAATTAATTTTAAAATAACAGAGAATGCCATTTTCCAATGCTTCACTGATACTTTCCTTTGCTGTTCTGTTGTCCTTCCTGCCTAGAAGCTTATAATATCTAGATATTAACCCAGTGTCGGGTTATTCAATAGGTCAGTCTCTGGGTTTCTTCACATTCACCTAATTATTTCAATAGTTGGCATTGCCACAACCACCTACAGAGTTATTTCTGGAAGATGGAAGCAGGAGGGTGCTTCTTTCTGATATCCATCTGCTCCTTCAATATCAATTGTTCATCTATCCTCTTTATTTGTTGAACACTGGCAGCTCTGTCTTCTTGATATGACTTCATGGAGTTATTAAAACTATTCACAATTATGGCTTTTGTTAAAGGATTGTTTTAGCTAAAAGATTATGACCCAGGGGGATTACTGGGGAATAATAATCAACTGTGAGTAATTGGTGAGACAAAATAACCTGGTCATCAATTTTGTTGAAATGCCAAAGTTCACATCTGAAAATGGTGAGCAAAATATGCAAATGGGTGACTTTTTTAATAGGTAGTAGACACCAGTTACTGTTTCTATGTAGTCTTAAATGGACTTTCACAATCCAACAGAAATAGCTTCTTCACATATCAAACAAAGCAAATATCTTCATTTGTTTTTGAGCAGTTTTCATAGACTATTAAAGAGTTTTTCTTTGATATAGAACTTATTAGGGGGTTGGTGTTAGGTTTTTTTTGTTTTTATTTATTGTGTGTTTGTGTGTGTGTGTGTGTGACAAAACTATTTCAATTTTGCACATCAATGTTATATAGCAAAAACAGAATTTGTAATAGATTATTTAGGTTATGGTTGTGATCATACCAGCAAGCAACTTTTGACCTTAAAGAAGTCCCTTAATACTTTTTGGCAAAATAAGAATAATAACCTCCCACTTCAGAAAAGTTCTGATGACATGAAGATTTTTTTTCAGTGCCAGAAATCAATCAATCCGTGGCCTCACACATAATAAGCATACATAACATTTTTCCTAAAAGGTGTGTTTTTTTAATATGGAGTTTATTTTGACATATTATACACACAAGGAGTATAACTTCCCATTCTTGTGATTGTACAGGATGTGGAGTGTATTAATATATGAACATAGAAAAGTTATGTCAGCTTCATTCTACTGTCTTTCCTATTCCTATTCCCCTCCCTTCCTTTCATTCTCCTTTGTCTAATCCAATGAACTTCTATTCTTCTCTCCCACCCCTGCTAATTCTGTATTAGCATCCACATATCAGAGAGAACATTTGGCTTTTGGTTTGGGGGGATTGGCTCATTTTACTTAGCATGATAGTCTCCAGTTCCATCCATTTATCAGCAAATAACATAATTTAATTCTTCTTTATGGCTGAGTAATAGTCCATTGTGTATATATAACATGAAAGAACGAGCAAGGCTCATTGTCAGAGAAAATGCCCATTTTTTGAGGAACAGCTCTGCATATTTATAGAGCCGAGGGTGGTTTGACAGTTATGACAGTTTAATGGTTGAACGGTTTATCAGTTGGCATGGAGTGCTTTCTGATTGGTGGGTAAGGATCATGTGAGCCAGCAGGGCTAGTCTGATTGGTGGATAAGGATCATGTGAGCCAGCAGGGCTCACCATTGGATGGCTCCTCTTGGGGGATGGGGAAGTTAGTGTTTGGAGCCAGGCAACTCCCAACATAACACATTTTCTTTATGCTTTCATCTGTTGAAGAGCATCTAGGTTGGTTCCATATCTTAGTTATGGTGAATTGACCAATTGAGCTGCTAGAAACATTGATGTGGGTATATCAATATAGTATGCTGATTTTAAGTCCTTTCAGTATATGCAGAGGAGTGGGATAACTGAGTCAAATGGAGGTTCCATTCCAAGTTTTCTAAAGCATCTCCTTACTGCTTTCCATCCATAGTGGTTGCACCAATTTGCAGTCCCACCAGCAATGTATGAGTATACTAAAAGGTACATTTCTAGTGATGGAAAAGTGTTGCATTTATATTTGTCAGTTAAATCACTGAGAATAATTAAGCTAGTTACAAAATACCAGGGGAGACAAAGCCCATTGATATTTTAGTGAAGTCACAAGTTCAAGTCAGAATTAGAGCAAAGCATTACATCACAAGGCTCGATAGGAAGTTTAATCAATATACATATTCTAATAAATATAATTTTCTTGAACCAACAAACAGTGGCAGGCACATAGGATACATTATTTGGCACAGTCAGAGTCAATGGCCCTTATAACTCTTAAATCAAATCTTGTGATTATAGCAAACAGACTTGGAAAAAACCTCAACTTTGTTATAAAAAGAAACTAGATCCAGATGTGAATAATTTAACTTTCATGACAATTGGTTCTTCATTAAATTGCTGACACTTACAGCTACTAGAGTCAATGATAATGTCTAGTTAGGGCTGATTATAAGGTATATAGTTTTCTCTTATCAACCTAGCATGCCAATAATAATTATTAAGACAATAATAACACCCAAAGTGGGTAACACTCATTAGTGCTTACTATATGCCAAAATTTTAACAATGAATATTTTATTTAATCCCTAGAACTACTCTGAGATGGCTGCTGTTGTAAAATTCATTTTACCAATGAGAAAATGATAGCTTCAAGAAATTAAGGTCACAGAGCTAGAAAGAGATAAATTCAGATCTAACTCGTGTTCTTAAAAATGAAACCAGGTCAAAGGGTACAAAGTTTCAGTTAGATAATATGAATAAGTTCTGGAGATTAGTATGCCTCTATTAAGAGGTGGGTTTGTTTTCTCTCCTTAAACCCAGATGTGCGTATGGCTCTGGTGGGGAGAGATCTCATGTGACCTCTGAGGCCACATCATAAAAAGCAACAGAGCTTCCTCCCATCCTCTTGGGACACTCTCCCTGGGAACCCAGCCCCCATACTGAGAAGCAGCCAACAACCGTTTGGAAAGTCACGAATGATTTTCCAGCCATAGCCCCAGCAGAGATCCCAGCTGACAACCACCCTCCACTGCTGGACATGTGAGTAAATGACCTCCTGGATGGTTCCCAACACCAGTCTCCAAGCTTCCCCAGCTGATGCCAAGTGGAACAGACATCACTCACCCTCTGAGACGTGAACAAAATAGTTGTAATTGTTTTAACCCACCACGTTTTGGGACAGTATGTTATACAGCAATGGATAAGCAAAACAAGTTCTATCAAAATTAAACAATTTTGTAAGTTGACTATGAGAAATATTCTCTATCACATTGCCATAACAAAACATCAGATACTGGGTGGCTTAAACAACAAAATTTTATCTTCTCACAATTCTGGAGCCTAGAAGTCCAAGATCAAGGTTCTGAACAATTACATGTCTGATGAGGGTCCTCTTCCTGGCATATAGATGCCCTCCCTTCTCCCTATGCTTGTTAGTCAGCATTTCGTTACTATTGCAAAATACCTTGAAAAAAATTAAAGAAAGATCTATTTTTGGCTCATGGCTTCTGAGATTTCAGTTCATGAATGGCTGGCTCCTTTGATTCTAGGCCTGTGGTGAGGTAGAACATCATGGCAGGGAAGGTGTGGGGAATAAAGCTGCTCAACTCCTGGTGGCTGGGAAGCTAAAAAAAGAGGAATGGGCCAGGAACAAAATATAATTGTAAAAGTCACACACCCAAGAACTCACTCCCTTCAACTAGATCCTACCTCCTATAGTTTCCAGTACTTCCCAACAGTCCATTCAAGCTATAACTCCATCAGTGAACTAATTCACCTATAAGGATAAGCCCTTCAAAACACAAGCACTTCCCAAGAGCCCCATCTCTGGACATGGCTGCATTGGGGAACAATCCTGCAATACATGAGCCTTTGGTGGATATTTTGAATTTAAACCATAGCAATGTCCTCATATGGCCTTTTCCCATTGTATGCATGTGAGAAGAGAGAACACTCTGATCTCTCTTCTTATAAGACAATTATCAGATCAGGGACCTTGTGACTTCATTTAACCTTAAGTACTTCCTTAAGGACCTATCTCCAAATACTGGAATTTAGGGTTTCAACATTTGAATTTTGAGAGGAACCAAACATTTAGATCATAACATGCATCATAACCAAAAAACTACAGAAGTATTGAAAGTAAAAATGGTGAAAAAAGCTAAAACATGCTCAGCACCAATTAAATAAAACCTAGTGTGAAAGACTCAATTTTTATGCCCTCTCTCCGATTCATGCTGAAAATTTCACATACAGTGTGATGGTTTGGGAGATGGGGCCTTTGGGAGATGATTTAGGTCCTGAGGATGGGGCACTTAAGAACAGGATTAGTGCCCTTATAAAAGAGACCTCCTAGAGCTTTCTGCCTTCTTTCTTTGGAGGGGACAGAATGAGAAGATGCAACCCATAAAAAGGCTCTCTCCAGAACCCAACGGTGCTGGTACTCCAACACCAAGACAGTGAGAACTAAATTTCTGACATTTATACACTACCAAATCTATGATAGACTGTAATAACAACCTTAACTGACAAAGACATCTAGTGTAGCTATACTATATCACATAGAATAGACTTTCAGATAAGAAGCTTTATTAAAAATTAAAAGCAACATTTCACAATGATAAAGATTCAATTTGCCACAAAAACAAAATTATATTAAATTTAATCATCTACTGCCATAAGTTCAAGTCTATAATGCAAAGGGAGAAAAATCAAGAGATAGAGGTAATCCCTAATCATATTGGGAGAATTTTAACACATATTTTTCTGTAACTGATAGAACAAATGCTCAAAAACAAATCAATAAGGGCATAGAAGATTTAAAAATCATTAGAGGAGTTTTGGAAAGGGTAGGACCAAAGCAAAAGAAAAAATAATATATGCCCCTAATGAAACATAATTATTTCAGAAAAATATCATCATAAGATGTAGGATAGTGTTGGCGAAGAGAATTAGGTGACATGCGGCATGCTGGTTCAGAAGAAATATAGACATTGAAAAGTATAAGAACTCAATAGAAGAAAACAAATATGACAATGAACTTAAACAAATATCGACTATTATAAGAATAAAAATAAAATATTATGTTAGTCAGTTTTCAGCAACTATAATGAATACCTGAGAAAATCAACTTATAAAGAGAAAAAGGTTATTTTGACTCACAGTTCTGGAAGTTTCAGTTCATGATCAGTTTGACCCTGTTGCTTTGGGGCCAGTGAGAAGGCAACACATCAGGGCAGAAGTGCTTTGCAGGGCAAAACTGATTACCTCATGATCAGGGAGCAAAAGAGAATGAGAAGGGAGTAGAAGTCCCACAATCTCCTTCAAATATGTGCCCCCAATGGCCTAAAGACATCTCCCCAGGCTCCATTTCTTAAAGGTTTCACACCTCTCAACAGTGCCTCCCAGGGAACAAGACTCCAACACGTGGGCATTTAGAAGACATTCAAGATCTAACTTATAGCAAATGTATGGCTCTAAAAGCCAAAGACAATTCAATTTACCCAAATAAGATGGGAAAACTGCAATGATATAAAATAACAAAATACTTAACAATGCCTGTGTAGAAAACACTTAGTAAACATTATCTGCTACTTTTACCACTCTCACTCCTTTCACTACTATTGTTATTGCTACTTCTACATTGTTATTCATGTATCTTTATGGTCTCCTAAATCCCTTGCACCTGATGACCTGGGGGCAAAACTAAGTCTATCAACTATCAACATTTTAAATTTGATCTATGCAAATAGATATGATTAAGTCTTATAGGCATAGAGATTTTTTTCTTAACAAGATGAAATCCATCAAAAGAATTCTAGATTAATCCCAAAGTAAACCAGAAAAAAAAATAGTACATGGAACAAAATGAATTGGAGAATCTTGGTCACAAAAACAGATTTGAGTGTGAGAGCCAAATTCTTGCCCAGTTAGAGTAAATTAGAAAGAGAAAACAAGCTGGGGAGGGATCATTCTCATCTGTGATTTACTGACAGAGTGTCACTAGCCAGCTGCCTACTCCAAGATGCTACATCTTTTCCAATATTTAATAGATAACAGTTATCAATTGGAAGTCTGTTTTTGCATATGGTCAGTGCTCAAGAAATATTTATTTATCAATATGTCAATTTTGGTCATTTTCTCAGTTTAGTAATTTCAATCATGTTACTGACATCAGGTCATTTCACGGTCTATCACTCTTCTTCAGGTATTAAACATTTCCAAAACACTTATGACCATCAGATCCTCAGACTATGAAGATACTATGTAATGGAGCAAAATTCAAACCAGGAGTTTGTTTCTTGTTATGGAAGAATAACAGAAAATGTGCTTTATAATCATAATGATATGATTATAAATAACTTGACCTTCAAATAACTTAACTTGAAAATTTAGTATTATCAGATAACGAGAGACCATTATCTGAACAGACTGGAAAATATATCAAGGATGAATGCCTGAGCTCATAGCAAAACGCTGGCAAGAAAAAAAAAAATGTTAGTGTGAAGCACACAGAAGATTCAGTTATACATTTTCCCATCAAAGTTTCACTTCAAAAACAAACAGAGCAGATTAGTCAATGTTTCATAATGGAAAAGAGCATAATTTAGGAACTCGTTCAGGGAGATATTTTAGTTCTCTTGCTTTATTTTCTCAGTTAATCATTTGACTATTTTGTGTACTTCCTTTCCTTGGGAATATTATCTGAATCCGATCTGATTTTTTTTTAAAAGCTCTTTCAATGTGTGCAAAATACTTTTGGTATTTGTGAATTTATAAAATGTTCTTAACCTCAGAGAAAAATAAATAAGTTAGAGAAAATTAAAACAAGTTCATATCATTAAGTACATTTTTTTAAATCCCTGAAGTATAGGAAGAATGTAGGTGGACTAGAACAACAGTCAGCCTTGGGCAAGAACTTAGAGAAATCTCTGCAGACGTCAAAAAGGATTTTACATGAACGGTTTGGGGGAGGGGAGTAGTGCACCAGCCCACAGGTTCTTAGGACTTCTCCCAGTGGGGAGGAGTTGGGGAAAATCATGGAAAAGGAAAACTTATCAGAATTTAAATTTCAGCAGTGATCCTTCAGTGCAATTAGCCTTCCCCAACCTGACATGTTTGCCATCTAATAATTTAATTACACACCAAATGAAGAAAAGGAGGCAGTGCTAGGTACTTAGGTAAAAAGAAACATGAACAAACTGGATTTTCACCCACATGAACTATTAAAGATGATGAGACTGCATGAAAAATAAAACATAATACTATAATATTTTATAAGAATAACATGGTAATATTATAGAAAGGATTTTCAAATCAAAGAAATCAGAGTAAGGTGATCTCCACTTCTTACCTGTTCATTCCTTCCTATGCCTCCAGGGTAGCCTTAGTCACACATCTGGTTCAGAATCTATAGAACTTTACAGCCTGTTGTTTAGACCACAAATGTGATACTTGTATAATCACTTCTTGCTTTTTTTCTAAGAACATGCATTGAAGAGGAAAATAGAGTAGCACACAGAGGTGAGAGAACATAGTGACCAAGAGAACATATTTCAAAGTCAAATGACTTTAGTATAAATCCACGGATCCACTGGGAAACTTTGAGAAAGTTATTTGAGCTCTCTAAACCTGTTTCCCTATCCTCAAAATTGAAATATTAGTAGTTCCTATCTCACAGAGTTTTGAGACCACGATTGTACTTAGGATGCTAGGGGTATAAACACTAGCTGCATACATGTTGATATGACTAATGTTTGATATGAATATAACCACTTAGGCATTTCACAGTCATTTCCTTAATGCCTGTTCTGGGCCAGATAATATTCTGGGCACTGGACCCCAGCTGTGAATAATGTAGGCAAAACGCCACCCATCAATACATGCATTTTTTAAGAATTTTTTACTTTAAAAATTTAAAAAAGTTCCAGACTTCATGGCACCTCCCTTCTCGCCTCAACCAGAAAAATAAGCCTCACTAGAAAAAAAAGCATCAAATATTATTTTGTACCTTCCTTGGTTCTCTACATAAAATAGGTAACAGATATTCATGGAGGAATTATAATAGATGGAAGAAGAAAAATATGACCTCCTGGACAAAGAAAATAACAATTGTGCGAACCAACACATAGTATTCTGCTAAAGTCTTCTGGAATCTAGTCATTTAACATTTCTTAAAAGTCAACTCCTAAGTAATTTAAAATAAAATGGATTACACAAAGTTTCCACCATACCATGCCACATTTTGCTCATGTGGCAGAGGAATGCGAGGCATGGAGCACATTTCTGGATTGTGATGTTCAGCCAGGTGAGCCCAGATCACCTTGTTTTGTGGCCATTTAGTCTTGGACCTCTAAATGCCATTTGGAAGCATTGGATTTGCTCCTTGGCCTTAGAGCCGCAGGAGGAAACCATGTGTCCAGAGTGATTGCAGGAGGCCAAGGAGGCCCAGGACGCCTAGCTAAGAGTTTCACTCCTTGAAGACTTAGGTTACTAGCAGAATATATTACCAACAGGATATATGTCAGTTACTAATTTAGGCTATTAACATGTATTTACTTTTCACAGTAAAGAAGGATATTTTCTTTTCTTATAAAACAATCTGTAGTTTTCAGTCTAATTATAAAATGTGTTTTGTTCGTTATAAGCAGCTGGAAACTATAACGTTCCACATATACATGCACACGGTCTTCCTCATCAGCAAGTCTGGAGAATTATGGAGAAATTTAGAGAGCGCTTGCAAAAGCATTGGCCAGAAAGCTCAGGAGACTTAAGTTCTAGTTTTGACTTCAGTTAAGCAGCTGGTTGAACTTAAACAAGGGAAATAACTCCTCTGGGCCCAGTTTATACATCTGTAAATTGAGTGTGCTTAGATGCTCCTTTTGTCTGTTTTTTAAAAGGATTTATTAAATAATTATCCACCATATGCTCATTGCCTTCGTACAGTATTTAGTGCCTCAATCTGTTTAGTACAACTAAAACAAAATGCTTGGAACTGGGTAATTTATAACAAACAAATTATTTTTCCATAGCGCTACAAGCTGAGAAGTTCAAGGTCAAGGCACCTACATTTGGTTTCTGGTGAGGACCTTCTTATGGAAGGTAAGAACCTATCTTCCTGAGGGCAGACCCCTGTGCCCTCACATGTCAGAAGTTAGAAGGTCAAGCGGGATGAGTTCTTTCCTTTGAGCCCTTACACGATAGCATTAATCCACTCATGAAGGTAGATCCTTCATAATCTAACCAAAAGGCCTCACTCTCATCACTGTTGCCCTGGGGATTAACTTTCCAACACATGATTTTGAGGGCACATATTCAGACCATAGCCTATAGTGGTATTCGACAATGAGGAAATTAAGGCTCAGAGGACATCATGTATTTATTACCCAAGGCCTTAGAATGCTGGGCAAATGTGTGTTTTAAGGGTATCTCCTTGATTCTTCCACATCCTCTTCTCACCAAACTTCAACTACATTTAATTTACTAGAATATTAAATGGCTCTTGGTTTGAGAAAAAAGAATGACCCTGACAATAAAATCTTAGCATGCATAATCCTTTTGTCAAAGAACGGTTCTGCAATTCACTTACCTATAGAGTAAACCCTGTGTTTTACATTTCTGATGCGAATAGTTAAAAAAGTCGAGTCTTACCTAGAGGAGGAATCTGAGTTTCATTTAAAGGACATTCACAAGACTTGTTCGCAAATACTGAAGGACTCTGTCTTCTTTCACTTGTGTCCCAATGATTGTAGAGAAATGTAATCAAGAAAATAGGATGGCATGAGGATCTAACCTTACCATAACAAATTCTGAAGTACTCTTGGACAAATCAGACACTGTGCCAGTTACACCCATAACTACAGAAAAAGAAAGCTGCCCACCAGTCTTCCTTGTTTAAGAGGAGTACTTTTAATGACAAGTCTTGATTAGGTTAGAGATGAAGACCTGGTCCATAGCCAGACAGACCACAGACTGGACATTACACTAAGATGTGTCTAGGGCTGGGATTATGGCCGCAGAGCGTTCACCTAGCACGGACAGGACCCGGGTTCGATCCTCAGCACCACATAAAAATAAAGGCATTGTGTTGTGTCCATCTACACCTAAATAAATAAATATATATATAAAAAAAGTTGTGGTCTAGCAAATAAAGGCTTACCAAACAATCCAGGATGCCTACAGTAGAAATCTGAATTACTGTAGAATATAGAAAAAGTCAGCCATGTGGTAGCTAGGGAAGTATGTGAAAGATATCAGGTACATAGTGTTTTTAAATTAAAGTTGATCACCAAGAGTGAAAATAACAGACTCCTACTTTTGAGCATCCCAGACTTGGATTTCAAATCATTTCCTACTTTCCATCCCATTTTCCACTGGGATTCTTCTACTATGAATCCTGCCCCTGGGTTTCTGACACATGAGTTTTTAAACTATATACGGAGATATTACTGGAATAGATGAGTATTCTTTACAACCAAGAGTCGAATAAAACTTCGCTAAACTAGTTTGTTAGTTGGGCTCAGTGGCGCACACGTATATTCCCATTGGCTCGGGAAGCTGAGACAAGAAGATCCTGAGTTCAACTCCAGCCTCAGCAATGGCAAGGCACTAAGCAACTCAGTGAGACCTGTCTCTAAATAAAATACAACATAGGGCTGGGGATGTGGCTCAGTGGTTGTGTGCCCTTGAGCTTAATCCCCCCGGTACTCAAAAACACAAACAAAAAAAAACTATTTTGTTATACTACATACTATAATTCTCCTCTATCAAATAATGTTGAAATTAACAGGGATTTGGTACCTGATCTGTTGATTCCAAGGCCTGATTGGAATGATATTACTACATAACACAGCCACTCATTCTTTCAGCCACTTGCAGTGGTTCAAGTATAATCATCTAGAATCATGAGAACTCAGAAGGACTTACTATCAAGACATCTAGACCATAACTCAACTCTCAGCCCAAAGAGTATGCTCTTCTAAGACCAATTCCATATTCTCTGGTGGTGAATTTTTAAGTATTTAGTTTTAATTCATCCATAACTTCTACACCACCAAGAAGTTGGGTTTTTTTAAGGTGATGAAACTATGTGTAGAAATACATGGTACTGATTATTTATGAAAGCTATGAATGTTCCACCACACAGCGAGGGACTCCTTTGCTCACCTAACGAAGAGTGGCCAGCGAAGTTGAGGCAGAGGTTTCAAGGCACTCAGTCTTGTTGGGATTTTGTTTTTATCAACAGTAATGAGTTCTGCATGCCTTAGAAAAGAACAAAGCACTTGGTTCTTTCCCTGATTCTCTCAGTGCTCCTACCCTGTACAGCTCATCTGATGCTTTGAGAAATCCTTCTTCACATATTTGAAGCTAATGTTAGCATTTCCTTCATGGGCTCATTAACTGCCCTCTGGTGAAAGTTAACCAATGACCCCAAAAAAGGACTCAAATTGCTCTGCAAGGGTGATGAGCAATTCTCACCCTGCACTTCAGCCAACAAAAATGTTGTGCCATTTTACAAGCAACTCAAGTCCCAGAAGGCCACATGGTTCCATGGCATGATATATGCAGAAGAATAATAAAAAGTTTTATGGCTCTGAGGGAGCCAACAAGTCCCAGAAGTGCCCCAAAGGCAGGTAAAGCTGGAGTGTCCTCACTCAGCCTCAGGCCTTGACAACTTTAACCAAGAGCCCTTAGACATGGAGTGCCTGGCCTGCAAACACAAAACCAGGCCTGCATTTAGGAAAATCAAAGGATGGGTCTGCCTGTGTGCATTTGTATCTAACTTTATCTTATCCAAAAAAATCAGGGGAATTGTATATTTAAAGCATGAAAGCTAAGTTAGTGTAAAAGATAGAATGTTGTTATACTCTCCAACAGCCAAGAAATACATATTCCACTGCCCGATGGGAAAGAGACATTTGAAGATGGAAGTCCAGTTAGGATACTGACCTCTGATAGCTGAATTCCATCCAATGCAATTGTTCTTAGAAAAGGTTTCTCTATTTCCTGATAATTTCCCTGTACATAAACAAACCACTATACTAAATGCACACAGGGATACTGTCAGGAAGTGAGGAACCTCTTTAGGGGTTACCATTTCTTGCTGAACATCCTCGTTGGTCAATACTTACACCAATTAGGAGATGCTAAGCATGGCAGCCTTAAAAAATAAAGAACTGGGGGTGGAAGATGATGATGATCCAAGTAAGTTAAGGAGAAATCTTCCCCTAAGAATCATTTATAACATTTACTCAGTTTTTGAAATTGTAAAGTTTGTATAAATTTTCTTAACATATAAGAATGCTGGGTGTCAAACCTTGAGGCTCTGTCCTGGGTGATATCTGGCATTCATGGAAAGCTCAGAAGGCAATTTTTTTTTGTCTTTTACTAAACATTCATCATACATACACACACACACACACACACACACACACACACACACACACACCCTAATACATACATCTATACTTTTTCCACACTGAATCAGAAAAAATATAATCCCAGCAAAAAAATATAATTGCCTTCACGTCCTCTTTAGTTTCCTAGGATTTCTCCATCAGATAAACATTAATCTGGGCCAAGAATTACACTGGCTGGATGCCTTCATGACACACTCGATGGATTTCAAAAACTATTTTTCTTCAGAATGGAATGATGTGGTAGCCACGAAGCCTTCAGGAAGAAAGGAAAGATATAAGGTCCATGCAACCTTTATGAAAAGACCAAAAACTTAAATGATTCAGAACTACCTTTACGGCCTGCAAGTTCAAAGTCATATGTATCCCAAATGCCGAAGTCATACTCATTCTATTCACATTCCTAACCCATATAGAAATCCAGCAGTGGTCCAGGCCGCTGCAACCTAATCTCTTGTTTGATAGCATATGTGTTCTGCTCCCAACCAGACACATCTGTGGTAATGAATCCAGAAATCTTAGGCTTTTCCTAATGGCTTCGATTTGAATGATTTTATCCAGGCAAGCTTCCCCCCCTTTTTTTAATTCTACACCTTCCCTGTGAGTATTTATATGCCAGCAGGAAACATGTTTTTGATTTTACAAAGAAACATTACCTAAATTGATGTTTTCATAATAATAATGTCTTCATAGTTATAGACCACCTTTCCTTCCTTGGGGGAAAAAAAAAGCAACAAAACATGTGCAAAGATCGCTTTCATCCACCACAGAAAACCCTATCTTACGCCTTCCAAAAATGCCACCTCTCAGCTGCCAATTTTTTTTTTCACAATCCCTTAGGATTTCCCTCCAGATCTTTTTTCAAAGTCTGACTTAATTCACGACAATTTAACTTCAGATTTATGATCAGACTCTAAAAGGATATGACTATAAGAACTGGAGACATTAGCTCTAAAATGCATTAAATGTTTGTGAAAATAAATGCATTGCCTCTCCACTTCACTTATCTAATCATCAGTCAATAGTATATTAATTAACACAACAATTCATCTATATTAATTCATTACATCAAACATAGAATCCATCAATTACAGCAGCACTGTCCAATAGAAATATAACAAGAACCACATGTGTCACTTGCTTTTTCTCATAACTACATACAAAAAGCAAAAAGAAATTGAAATTTAATATATTTTATTTAACCAATATATCCAGCATTAATATGTGATCAATATTTTTAAATCATCAATGAGATATTTTGCATTATTTACAAAATCCATGGTGTATCTTACCCTTGAGGCATATCACATTACATTCTAGAAGCACTTCCAGTGCTCAATAGGGCAGGTGGGAGGACAGTGTGGATCTGGAGAGTGCCAGCTATCCAAGTACTGCACAAGCACCCTATGATTCCTACCAGTTCTTCAGGCTTTTGATGTGCCAAAACACATTAGAACTTTAAATTAGACAATCTCTAAAACCTACCATCCTTGTTCCCTTAGAGATTTAAAAACAAGTGTCTAAGGTTTACACTGTTTTTAAGTTGGTATTATCTGAACCACATCAAGAAAATAAAATCCATGTTAATTTAGATATTTTTTTCCTAGTGCTACTATAACAAATTACCACAAACATAATGGCTTAAAACAACACAAATTTATTATTTCTACAGTTACTTCAGATCAAAAGTCTAAAGCGGGTTGACAGGACTACATTCCTTCCAAAGGCTCTAGGGGAGAATCCATTTCCTTGCCTTTTGTAGCTTTTAGACGTGGCCTGCTTTCCTTGGCTCATAGCTCCTTCCTTCACATTCAAAACAAAGCCCAAAACATACCATCTTGAAAACTAAGTCCATCTCTCTTCTTCTCTCTCTTCCTTTCCCCCCACCCCTCTCCTTCTGTCATTACATCTCCTACTGGTATTCTGACCCTTCTGCCTCAGTCTTAGAAGCCATGTGATTGCTTTGAATGCACCTGGAAAACCTCCCCATAGCAAGGCCTTATTAATTTAATCATGTAGGCAAAGTCCCTTTTTCCATGGTAGCAACATATTCACGGGTTCAGGAAATATGGATGCAGAACTCTTTGGAGGATCATTATTCTGTCTACCATAATAAAATATGCCCCACTCAGATTTGCAGGTGAAATTCTGTCCCAACACCTCTAGCAATGATATAGATCTACATGTGTCAAAAATTAATGACATCCTAGATGAATCCTTACTTGTTTCAAGCAATATTTTATAAAAATTAAAATGCAGCTGGGTGTGGCGTTACACTCCTGTAATCCCAGTGACTCTGGAGGCTGAGGCAGGAGGATCACAAGTCCAAAGGCATCCTCGGCAACTAAGCAAGATCCTAAGCAACTTAGTGAAACCCTTCTCAAAATAAAAAATAAAAAAGGGCTAGGGATGTGACTCAGTGGATACGTGCCCCTGGATTCCATCCCTGGTGCCAAAAATAAAAATGTAAGCCAGGCTGATGGTATGTATCTGTAGTCCCAGCTACATGGGAGGCTGAAGACAGAAAGGCTGATTCAGCCCAGGAGCTTGAGGCCAGCCTGGGCAATTTAAGAGACCCCATTTCAAATTTTTTAAAAAAGTAACAATAAATATTAGACACATGAGTGGTATTTGCTTTTACTAAGTAGGATTTGGAAATTTCTAGAAGTAATTCAAATGTATATTCAGATTATTTAGTCAAGATATAATAGGTACATGCATTGAGGCTAGAGATAAAATTCATCAGGTATCTATTACCTATATTTAAGCTCTTTTCCAAATGTTCCATGGAAAATCTTCACCCTTTCTCCCAAGTAACTAGTGCCATATCTAGCATGGAGTACATGTTCTCACAGTAGGAAATAAAATATTTGCTAAGAACATTTTTGCTAAGAAATATTTGCTAAGAATATTTGCTCTTTCCTAAATATTTGTCATGAAGTAGAAAATACTTCCAATCAAATCAACTAATATTTAGTGAGGCACAGTACCCCATCAAAATATTCCATAACTTAAACTATAAGTCCGACTTTTTAAAAAAATAATAACCCCTTTTGTTTTCTTTTTTATTGAGGTATAATATTTGCACATTTATAAAGTACACTATGGTAATTCTGTACACATATGAATTTGATGTATAATAATCAAATCAAGGGGCTGGAGCTGGGGCTGGAGCTCAGGGGTAAATTGCTTGCCTCACATGTGTGAGGCACTGGGTTTGATGCTCAGCACCACATTAAAAATAAAGGTACTGACTCTTCACACATCAGATAGAGCACTAATCTCTAGCGTATATAAAGAACTCAAGAAGCTAAGCACCAAAAAACCAAATAACCCAATCAATAAATGGGCAAGGACCTGAACAGACATTTCTCAGAAGAGGATATAAAATCAATCAACAAATATATGAAAAAATGCTCATCATCTCTAGCAATCAGAGAAATGCAAATCAAAACCACTCTAAGATATCATCTCACTCCAGTCAGAATGGCAGCTATTATGAAGACAAACAACAACAAGTGTTGGCGAGGATGTGGGGAAAAAGGTACACTCATACATTACTGGTGGGACTGCAAATTGGTACAGCCAATTTGGAAAGCAGTATGGAGATACCCTGGAAATCTGGGATTGGAACCACCATTTGACCCAGCTATTCCTCTTCTTGGACTATACCAAAAGGACTTAAAAACAGCATACTACAGTGACACAGCCACATCAATGTTTATAGCAGCACAATTCACAATAGCTAAACTGTGGAGCCAACCTAGATGTCCTTCGGTGGATGAATGTATTTTAAAAACGTGGCATTTATACACAATGGAATATTACTCAGCATTCAAAAAGAACAAAATCATGGCATTTGCAGGTAAATGGATGGCATTGAAGAAGATAATGCTAAGTGAAGTTAGCCAATCCCAAAAAAAAAACAAATGCCAAATGTCTTCTCTGATATAAGGGGGGTGATTCAAAATGGGGTTGGAAGGGAGAGAAAGGGAGGAAGATTACCTCTAGATAGGGAATAGGGGTAAAAGGGAAAAGGAGGGAGAAAGGGAATAGCATCGCATCGATGTGGAAGGAGACCCTCATCATTATACAAAATACATGTATGAAGATGTGAATTTGCTGTCAAAATACCTTATATACAATCAGATATGATAAATTGTGGTATAAGGTATATTAAGAATTGTAATGCAAAATAATAATAATAATATAATAATAGCTCATGTATAATGGCATAATTTGGCATGAACATACTTTATATACAGAGTTATGGAAAATGGTGTTGTGAATGGATACTGATGATTGTAATGCATTACACTAGTCCACTATGTAAGAAATAAAAAAACAAATAAATAAATAAAATTAAGGTCTTCTAAAAGAGATATGACACAAATAGGCTTCAATGGCAGTTTAAGAGATTTGAGTCTGTTTGGATGATCACTTTATAACTAAGTGAAGAGAGGAAGAAATTCTGCTTAATTACTACTGTTTGCCAGTGCCTCATACAGTTCCTGGCAGACACTAGTAGCTTAATAAATGCTTTTCTTTTAAGGTTTTTCATTCCCTTAATTTTCCCCAATGTTTATATTTTATATCGCTATAATACAATGATCAAAACTAGGAATTAATAAATATTTTGAATGAAAAAAAATAAAGATACTGTGTGTTCATCTACAACTAAAATATATATATATATAAAATAATAATCAATTCAAAGTAATAAGCATTTCCATCTCTTCAACATTAATCATTTTCATGTGCTGGGAATTTTAGACCCTTCTTTTCTAGTCATTTTGAAATATATCATTAATTATTTTAACCAAGTTACGCTACAGTGCTAAAGAATAACCACTCTGAGTTGGGATGCCCCTTATTGAACTCCTTCCTGTTCCCCTTCCTACCTGCCCAGTCCATTTCATCCTCCTACAAGACCAGCTTATTAATTATACCAACTTATTAGTGAAAGCATGTGATATTTGTCTGTTTCTGACTTATTTCACTTAACATAATGACCTCTAGTTCCATCCATGTTGTTGCAAATGACTGGATTTTGTTCTTTTTATGGCTGAATAATTTACTCCATTGTATAAATATTCCAAATTTTCTTGATTCATTCGTCACTGAGTGACTCTGGATTGATTGCATATTTTGGACATTGTGAACAGTGCTGCAATAAACATGAGAGAACAAGTAACTTTTTGGATGATGATTTTTTCTCCTTTGGATATATGTCCAGTAGTGGGTCATACAATAGCTCTATTTTTTGTTGTTTGTTTTGTTTTATTGCAGAATCTTTTTTATTGCAGAATCTTTATACTAAATCAGTAACTACTTTTAAAATTTGCCTTCCTTAGCAAATTAGTACAGGCAAACTGGTAATTTGGCTTATAAGTTACTGATTCCACTGGAATACTGCTCTTTTAAGGCTATCTCTTCAGTTTAACCACATGCTAAGGTTCTAGTTATATTAAAAGAGATTATTAAAGCAATAAGTTTATTTTTAAAACATGTATTCCTGAACTGCAAGGGTCTATATCTGAATTCCCTGCTGAATCTTTCATGTGTGCTCAGGATCCCAGTCTCTTGTCCTCAATTGATATATTAGTCAGTTCATGCTGCCGTAACAAAATATCATAGACTGGGTGGCTAAAACAACAGACTTTTATTTCTCAAGGTACCAGAAGCTGGACAGGTTGCAAGAATGGTCAGATTCTAGAAACAGCCCTCTTCTTGGTTTGCACATGGCTGTTTTCTCACTGTGCCCTCATATGGCAGAGACATAGAGACATCAAGATCTCCAGTGTCTCTTCTTACAAGAATACTAATCCTATCATAAGAGCTATATCTTCAAAGATTTCATCTAAACTTAATTATCTCCCAAAAGCCTCATCCCCAAATATCATGACAGTGATAGTTAAGGCTTCAAGATATGAATTTTGCAAAGATAGAATTTAGTCTATAGTAAGGGATATGCAGGATCTGGACAAACAGCCTCAGTGTGATATATATTCTCTGGAAGACTAGATCAAAGTCAGCTCTTCAGTCATTCTCTACTCTTCCTGGTGGCTTCTTCCAGATACCCCCTAGAAGGGGAAAAAAATAGTAAATGTGATAACTGGAAAGCTCATCTCTCAGGTTCTCTAAATGTGTCTTCAATGAGCAACCCCCAAAAGGCATTTTCTACTCAAAACTAAAGCTTAACAGCTAAATAATTACATTCTTAAAATGATTTTAGATTACATTTATCTAATGATGTCAGTAAGGAAGATAACTCTTGGAAGTTGACTGATGCCTAATCAAACTTTAAAAGTATTTTTTAGTGCATGCATGGATATGTAACGATAATCTCATCATTACATACAACTATAATGCACCAATAAAAAATGTGAAAAAATCATACAAAAATATTTTTAATTTTCTTGAAATAGAGGTAGGGTAAAGTTTTATAAGTCAGGAGAAAGATAAACTTAATGATTCTTGAACTAAAAGGTCACTGTGGTGAAAAGAGAAATGGATGATGAATACCCATGATAAGCATGTTCATGAAAACTCAATTTCAGAAAGACACTCAATTTCATTTATCATTTGTCTAAAGAAAAATGCAATCATTACCATATTGATCAACTGGAAAGTTTGTCCAAAAGTAATTATTCTAGTGCTTCACTCTGGATCAATGTAATGTAATTATGACTCGTGAATTTCAGTAACGCATGATTTAATATTATAGCAAGGGTGCCATTAAATTGTATTAACTTTCCAATAATTTCTAGAAATTGAAATGGAATCTGTTTGGCAATGACATGCCATTTTGACACCAATGAAAATATTTTATGTAGTTATATAAGTGATAAAAATAAATGTTTTATAAAAAATTTATCCAGAAGGACTTATAACTAGGAAAAACATTCACAATTAACAAGACTTCATGAAGTGTACAGCAGCCAAAGCTAACTTCTCAGACCAGATGAAGGTAATGATGTAATTTCTGGTCCTAAGTTCACAAGAACTGACCACCTGTAGAGATTTTTTAAAAGCACTTTAAAGAATTAATTTTCCCAATATGGACAGGCTGAGAGAGTCTCCCTTTTTATGACTCTCTATTGTGCCAAGGTAATGGAATCAAATGCACACTTCAGCTTTTTAAGCAGCTATACTTACAGTGCAGCAGCAGATTTGTAACTACCAGTACCAGCTGGAAAAAAGGACATGGATTGGCTATTTATGAAGGTGTTATGGAGCTCAGACTTTATAGACAGAATGTGTCCAAAGCCACCAAATTTAAGAGGCAGTTGTACAATTATTAGATGAGGAACCATCTTAACAATTCAACTGGCTGATACAAGCAAAGATATATGGCAGGTACCCAACCATATTTCTTGCTGCATTAGCTAGAAATTGTTTTCACTATTTTCGCCTGAGATCAATGTACCATGAGAATATTAACTACAGTCATATTAGAAGAACAAGAAACAAGTTTTCAAGTATATATATATGTGTGTGTGTGTGTGTGTGTGTGTGTATAAAATGTATTATTCAATATAACATTACCTATCTCTGAATTCATAAGGTCTACTGATCATTTTAATTCAATAACTATTTTAATAATAGAAGACATTTTAACTAAGGTATACTTATCTTTTGACTCTACTTTTAGATTTAATAAAATATTTTAGTCCATATTTGAATGACCAACTACTATCAAAAAATTTTAGTATATGATAGTGTTTTTTAAGAAACATTTTTAGAGCAGTTTTAGATTCACAGCAAAACTGAGTGACAAGACAATTCCTATATATAACCTGCCCCAAACAAACACCCAAATGTTTCATTAAAATTAATAAAACTACATTGCCACATCACCCCAATTCCATAGTTTATTTTACTGTTCACTCTCAGTGTTAGACATTCTACGGGTTTGAACGAATGATATGACATGTATCCACTATTATAGAATCATAAAAAACATAGTTCTGCTTCCTTAAGAATCCCCATGCAGTACCTATTCATATCTCCTCCTCCTTAACCCCTGGCAACTATGGCTCTTTACTGCCCCTGTTGTTTTGCTGGCATATATTGGAATTATACCATTTGTAGCCTTTTCAGATGAGCTTCTTTCACTTCATAATATGCATTTAGTAATATGTATTTCCTCCATATCTTTTCATGGCTTCATAGTCCAACTTTTTTTAGTGCTGAATAACACTCCATTGTCCTTATATCCATTCATCTAGGTTGCTTCCATGTTTTGGTAATTATGAACAAAGTGCCATAATCATCTGGTGCAGGTTTTAGCATGAACTAAGTTTTCAACTCATTTGGGTAAATACAAAGTAATGTTATTACTGGATTCCATGGTAAAACTGTTTAATTTTGTAAGAATCTGCTAAACTGTCTTCAAAATGGCTGTGTCATTCTTCACTGATACCAGCAATGAATGAGAGTTCCCATTGCTCCACATCTTCACCAGCATTTTCTGTTGTCAGTGTTTTGGACATTGATTATTATAATAAGAATGTAATAGGGGGCTGGGGATGTGGCTCAAGCGGTAGCGCGCTCGCCTGGCATGCGTGCGGCCCGGGTTCGATCCCCAGCACCACATACCAACAAAGATGTTGTGTCCTCCAAGAACTAAAAAAAAAAAAAAAAAAAAAGAATGTAATAGTTTCTGATTGTTGTTATAATTTATAATTTTTAATATCATATCAATTTGAATACCTTTCATATGTTACTAATCATTAGTATATCTTCTTTTTTATTTTTTTTATTATTAGTTGTTCAAAACATTACATAGCTCTTGACATATCATATTTCATACATTTGATTCAAGTGGGTTATGAACTCCCATTTTTACCCAGTATACAGATTGCAGAATCACATCGGTTATACATCCACGTTTTTACATACTGCCATACTAGTGTCTGTTGTATTCTGCTGCCTTTCCTATCCTCTACTATCCGCCCCCCCTCCCCTTCCCTCCCTCTTCTCTCTCTACCCCATCTACTGTAGTTCATTTCTCTCCCTTGTTTTCCCCCCTTTCCCCTCACTTCCTCTTATATGTAATTTTGTATAACGATGGGGGTCTTCTTCCATTTCCATGCAATTTCCCATCTCTCTCCCTTTCCCTCCCACCTCTCGTCCCTGTTTAATGTTAATCTTCTTCTCATGCTCTTCCTCCCTACTCTGTTCTTGGTTGCTCTCCTTATATCAAAGAAGACATTTGGCATTTGTTTTTTAGGGATTGGCTAGCTTCACTTAGTATAATCTGCTCTAGTGCCATCCATTTCCCTGCAAATGCCATGATTTTGTCATTTTTTAGTGCTGAGTAATACTCCATTGTGTATAAATGCCACATTTTTTTTTATCCATTCATCTTTGACAAGATATCCCTTCAGGTCTTTTGCACATTTTTTAACCAGGTAGTTCCTTTTCTTGTTGAGTTTTAAGAGTTCTTCTCATATTTTGGCCAGCAGCTGACTAATAGTTGTTTTTTTAATCAGATATGTCAATTGCAAATCTTTTCTTCCAGTCTGATCATGTTTTTTGTTTTGTTTTGTTTTGTTTTTGTGGTGCTGGGGATTAAACCTCAGACCTTGTGCATGTGAGGCAAGCACTCTACCAACTGAGCTATATCCCCAGCCCTAGTCTGTATCGTGTTTTAAGTGCAATGATCAACCTTGGAAAGTAAGCTTTTATTGAAATAAAAATTATTTTTAAAGAATTCTACAATTATAAATGTTTAGAACCATTCTTGAAGATGCATTATAAATGCTCTAATTTTTATTCAAGCACTATTTCACTGGCTGAAGTATAGTAGAATTAAGTGGAATCCCTACAGAATCTCTTTATATAAAGAGGAGGTGAAATTTTGTTAAGGTTGATGCTGCCCCAAGATATCATTCAGAGAATCAGTTGCAACTTGTGGTTTCGATTAAAATGCAAGCCAGGCTTAGGTAGGACAAGAATCCACTAAATGTTTCTTACCAGAAAAGGGGAAGGGTATTATCCCATGCTAAAATAGCCTTGGAACAAAGCCTTCTTAAGATTATAAATAAACTTTATTACAGTATATTACTAGACTCTTTTGCCTCTGAGAAATTCTCACAAGGAAGATGAAATAAAAGTGGCTAACTGAGCACTTACCACAATCCCACCAAAAATCATTAGCAATGAGGAATCAAATAATAATTACAATAATCAATTTAAAACTTCTCTGAAATAAAAAGGCAAGACTGCAACATACCAGAAAATGAAGGAAACCAACATATATCAGTGAGGGATCTACTGCACACAAACTAAATTAGTTTAAGCTAAAAGGCATCTATTACAAGATCTCCAAAGAGTGCCATAATCCTTGGGAGGTCTGAAGATCATCTTTGAGCTGAGTTTCCAAAAGCACATCTTAAAGCCATATTGCAGAACTAAGCTTCTGGATCTGGAAACAAAGTTCATGCTGCAGCTGCTGGCTCCAGATCTAGACTACCTATGCCACCATCTGCCTAGGTGTCTTTTAACACCCACGAAGCAAGAGACCTAACACTGATGATCCCAACACAGCCCTTGCCAGAACACCAATCATACTTGCCAACAGAAACAGCACTTCCACCTTCCAAAACTTGTGTGGTTGTAAAAGATTGATGGGACCTAAATCACATCTAAAACCAGAGGTACAAGCAAATTTAAAGAGTGTAGTTTCAGGGGCTCCAGCCTCAATGATACAAGAAGCCATACTAGACACTGAGTGAGGTGAAAGTGTCACACCCACCATGAAAAGAAAAGAGAAAGGATGTGACTGTCCGAGGAACATAGGACATGGTTCCAGGAGAACTCCAAGTAAAGATATTCTGGTCTGAGGAGTTGGAGGGAGTCTGGAGCAACCATGAGAATGACTAATTCCTTCAACATCAGAGCAGTAGGAGTCCACACCAGAGAACAGAGATACCTGAACACTGGGTGTGAGAGAGCTGAGTCAGAGGGCAGACTCAATAGGAATAGGAAATTCCAGTTCTCTGAAAAGCTACTAGTATTCCTGCAAGGAAGCACAACACTTCCTCTTCTAAAATCACTAGAGGTTGGGCTGGAAGGCAGTTCAGTGGTAGAGGGCTAGCTTAGCACGTGCAAGGCTCTGGGTTCAGTTCCCAGCATCACAAAAACCAATAATTATAAATAAAATCAGTGGAGCTGCTTGTGGTATAATTACTGCCTCCCTATGTGGGTCGATAGAATTCAACTACAAAGATGAACATGCAGCCAGGAAGTGAACATCGGAAGAAAACAAAATCATGAAAGTGAGACATACAACCTAATAAGGGAAACTTCACTTAATAAATTAGAATTCATATGGTGAACAAATGGATTTTTATGGTTATTTTTTTCTGAAAAAAATTAGGGGGAAAAGTGCTTATCAAATAAAAATCCAAATAAGTAAACCAGAAAGTAGCATATATTATGCTAAAGAGAGAACATAATAGCTGGAAACCTAAATTTTCCTCAAAATGACAGAAACAGTATAGTGAGTACTTGGTGTACCACCACGATCCCTTTAGGAAACAAGGGACACACTCTTTCTCATGTCAGCTGATAAAGACCTTCTCAAGAATTGTCCCCAGGAAAGAGAGGTACTTTGCTCTTGCTAATATCTCTTCCCAAAGCTACACCAGACCTGGGCTTGGATTCAGGTCAATATGAAAGACAACCCCAACTTAGAGTTCCCTGAAGTGTCAGCTGAAGCCTTCAATGCAACCACATCCCAGTTCAACTCCCTCTCCCTTCCCTGCTTCCCTCTAGACCCCTGTACGCAGTTCTCCATCTCCAAGTCAGTTTCCCAATATCTCAACTTAAGACAACTAGAAGAAAACCAGTAGACCTAAAGACATCTAGAATTTTCTCCATCCATTTGATTGAATTTCCAGGAGACAAGAACAGAAAATGGAAGGAAAAATAAAACAGTTTTCCCAAAAAGAGAATGATTGAATTCAACTAGATCTCCAAGTATCAAACAAGATGAAAAGAAAAATATCTACAATATACATATCATATTATTCAGGGTTCTCCAGCAAAAGAGGACCAATAGCATGTGTATATACAGAGAAACATTTATTTTTAGGAATTACTAAACTTGCCTATAAAATCTGACAAGTTCTAAGAGCTTCAGGGTGGGACATGGAAGGCTGGAGATACAGGAGAGCCAGTATTGTAGTTCAAGGTCAAAGGCCAACAGCCACAGAATTACTTTTTCCCTTTTTTCTTGTATTCAACTTTCACCTAATTGGATGAAGCCCACCCACATTACAGAGAGCAATCTGCTTTAAAGCCCATTAATAATTTTTTGGTTGATATTTCTTTAGATCTCTCTTTTTTATTTGTTCTAATTAGTTATATATGACAGTAGAATGCATTTTGACACATTATACATAAATAGAGTATAACTTCTCACTCTTCTGGTTGTACATGATGTAGAGTTATACAGGTTAGGTAATCACATATGCACACAGGGTAATAATGTCCAATTCATTCTACTACCATTCCTACCCCCATTTCCCCCTCCTCTCTCTTCATTCCCCTTTGTCTAATCCAAAGTACTTCTATTCTCCCCCACCCCTTATTGTGAATTAACAACCACATATCATAGAAAACATTTGGCCTTTAGTTCTTTGAAAGCCCATTAATTTAAATGTTAATCTCCTCCAAATTAACACCCTTACAGAAATAACATTTGATCATAATGCTGGATGATGTGATCCAGTCAAGTTGATATGTACAAAGGGTAACTGATGTGATACAGCAATTTGTATACGGGGTAAAAGCGGGAGTTCATAATCCACTTGAATCAAACCGTGTAATATGATGTATTAAGAACTATGTAATGTTATGAACGACCAATAAAAAAAAAAAAAGTTGATATGTACAATTAACCAACACACATATATGTATACATATTCATGTGCATATGCATCTTCTACTTTGAGACTTTAAGACCAGAAAGAAATACACATATGAAAGAAGTAAAATGCTAGAAATCTAAAACCCTAATTCATAATATTAATCCAATCAATAGAGTCTTGCTTTGAAACCAAAAAATAAGCTTTCTTTACAAGAACAGAGAATGGGAAAGACAATTCTAAGTACAAGACCCCCAAATCCTTCATCAAAAGTAGATGTAATAAATATTCCTACAAAAAAAACAAGTTAAACACCTACCTACAAAAAATATGGAAAGCCAAGAAACAAAAACAAACTGAAGGAAAAGAACTATTACCATACATAAGAAACTCCATGCCAGAGACATTTTCTTTGTTATCTGACACCCATACCAAGACCAGGATTTTGTTCAGGGGCATGTAGGTAGAGGGAGGCCCCTGCCCCAGCCCTGAAGGAAGAAGAATCATTTCATCTCTCTGACTACAGGATTGTTCAGGCATGAGTACATGGCCCACTTGGGACCAATAAGAAAGTGAATGACAGAAGCTGTGTGCAAAGAACTGAAAGACTCTTTCACTGAATTTAGTAGTGTGAAGATGTGAAGATGAAGCTATCTTGTGTGCATACACACAAAGGAAAAATAAGCAGAAGTGAAAGCCAACTCACCAAGGAAGAAAATCAAATGATGAACAAATGAACATCTGCCTAACCTTAATTCACAATAAGACCAATTAATCCAAAATAAACAAGGCTGAGTACTAAATCAAATAATAAATACAATAAAATAAATGCAATTAGTTTAGAAAGAACTTCAGCAATACCTAGCAAAATTGAAAATGTATATATACTAAGCAGATCCACTTTGAGTTTTTTGTTTTGTTTTGTTTGTTTCTTTTGGTACCAGGGACTGTGCCACATCCCCAGCCCTATTTGTGTTTTGTTTAGAGACAGGATCTAAACAAGTTGCTTAGTGCCTCTCTTTTGCTGAGGCTGACTTTTGAACTTGTGATCCTCCTGCCTTAGCCTCCTAGGTCACTGGGATTACAGGTATACATCACCACGCCAGGCCCTCTTTGGGTTTTGTACCAGGAAATTCATGTATAATATCAGAAGAAACAATGAATACAAAAATTAATTACAGTGTTATTCATAATAATGAAAAACTGGAAAGAAGTTTACCAACAGATATTTATCCATTCCAGACAGAAATTTTTCATATAGTGAAATGCTTGATGGCAGTTAAAAGGAATAAATTCACTTTATGTATATTGAAAATAAATCTCATATAATGTTGAGTGAAAATGAATTTTGAAGAATAATATGGCAACCTCTTACCAGTTATACCATTTTAAAACACATAAACCATTTGTTATTTATAAATATATTAATGTGAAAGCATTAAAACATGGGCTAGATATATATACACTAAATCTGAGAGAAGTTACTTTGAAACGAGGGTCACAAAATGAAGTTCAGGTTGAGTCCAGAAAGAACTCCCATTTCATTCATAATATTTCAATTTTGTGTTTTGAAAATATATTAAGGAAATATGAGAAAATGCTAATGGTTGTCAATTCTAAGTGGTATATATGCAGCATTTTAAAAATATAATCCAAATACTTTTCTGAATTTTTATTTCTCAAATTTTAAAAAAATAGCTTTGAAAATGTTTTACAGGGAAACAAAATTCAGAAGTTAATTCCAAAAAATGGAAATACTTGAATAATTTAATAACCTACAGAAGATGCCCCAAAACGTCAGAGATCCATCTGTAAGCATAAAATGACAGATGCAGACCTCAACAGATTCAGGGAAGCCATTTATCATTCTTCATGAACTTCGGCGCTGTAAGGACTTATTTTCTGAATGTGAAAATGGCCACTGGTTACAGAGGGGATTTGGGGTTTACAGGCTACAATTAGGGTGATTTCATCATTAGAACTTGTCTTGTGCTGGTGGGACAGTAAGGGCTAGTTATGTAGGTTAAAACTTTTAACTCAGGAGGGCAGCTATAAAAAGACTGAGACTCATTGTTACTTGGAGAGATAGTGACAGTTCTGCTCCCTCATATGTTGAAGTATAACACTAGAGAAGTACACCAAGGCAAGCATACAAAGCAGGGTTTATTTAAAAAGGGGTACTATAGAGGGAGGGAACAGGGGGCCATAGCTGGTACCCTGTGTGAGGATAGCCTTAGCCTAAGCAACTCCATTTTAAAACTCCATTTAAAACTTCAGTCTCACCAGGTAAGCCCACAGAGCACTCCAATATGTCATCAGGCATATTGAGTCAGAGTGAAATCACTTGATATAAACATGTCATTTGCCTTAACCCTGATAAGAGCCAGAAGGGTAATATCAGGGCGGAAACCACCAGACCAAGTGTCTTCTCTAAAATGTAAACTGTCATTAAGAAACCTGGTAACAGATGATAGGGACCAAAAGGGTATGCAGAAGCCCCAAAATTTAGTATAAATAATGGAACACATGAACATACATTCAAGCCAGCCGACACTGATGCCCACATGCCAGAGAGCCTGATGAGGACCTGGACTAACATCCCAATTCTTCTCATCATCTGCCTGATACCCTGCATCATTCTCACCGCTCTCAAACTCTACAGCAATCTCTTGACCCTGGTGAGAAAGGCAACTTCTCTTTATGACTGCCTCCTCAGCCAGTCCTCAACTCCACAAGAGGAGAATCCTCCATCGGTTCCTGACCTGATTGCTGCAGTCTGAGTGAGGGTGCATCTGCTGGACTTAAGACCTAACACTTTAAATCTGGCACTTGAGCTTAGCATGCAGAGAGAATGTCTGTCATAGGTCTGTCATGATTAAGTGTGTTTGCAGTTCTTAGAGTTAACTTAGAATTTGTTGGTTTTGAATTAGTTGTATTTATTGCTTTTATCAGTCTGAATTATTGTTTGTAGTGCCCAGCATTAAGGACTGTCATTTCTTAAGAACCTATAGAGTAAAATTGTATTGCGTGACTTCGAGTGAATAAAGAATTGAAAGGGGCATTAGCTCATGGACATTTTTTATTTCTCTCCTCAACTGCAAATGTTGCACCTTTGCCCATCGAGACACCCTGGTATCCCAAGAAGCGAAGGTGTTCTGCCTTTTTTAGAGGTCTTAGGCTTTCTTTGTTCTCCTGCTCCCTTCCCCTTATCTTTCTTTCTGCTGTGGGATGGTGGAACAGCCAAAAGGAACCAAAACACATTAATTAACAACTTTTACAACTCTCTGTAAGGAGGGACAATTCTAGGGACAGGTTACCTTAGCAGGTTACCTTGATAGGTTGGAGGAAAGGCTCTGAAGGCATTTCAATCCCTCAGGTAGCAGTTTTCAACTTCCTGGACTCACTCAAATTGGCCTCCTTGCTCCACCTGATTTGATTTGCCTATCAATATGACTGCCTGTCTAATTCTAGCTTCATTAGGAGTCCAGATTGTGAGGGATGGGTATTTCTTTTTCTGGAATTTATTGTCTCCTAGAGTTTCAATACAGCCTCCTTCATCCAAGGCCCACTGTTTAGTACTTTCAGTGTGTACTTTTAGGGCTAATTTGCAATGGCAGGAAGGTCAAAATCCAGAGCCTAACATTTAGTATTGCCTCCTGCCTTCAGGACCCATTGATATCCGGAAAGGATTTACTTACTGGAAAGCTAGTGCTTGCCTAGTTCCCCTCCCTCCTCTGGAGCTGCACAGTCTCTCCGCTTTTCCTTGGGGGCTATTTTGTAGGAAAATTATTTTCCATAACCCTTCACCATCCAGTGAAAAAGGCACCAAACCAAAGTAGATTTATGGGTGAGTTCTACCAAATGTTCCAGAAACAGAGTCCTATCTCCTTCTAGGAGCACAGCATAATCCTGAAATACAAAGAGCTAGTTTATTATCATTCCAGCAATGTATTAAAAGAAAACAGCATCATCTTCAGATTTATAAAAAAGAGTGCACATACTATTCAACATCATAAAAGCAATTTCTGTAATACCCAAAGGACCTAAAAACAGCATACTACAGGGACACAACCTCATCAATGTTTATAGAAGCACAATTCACAATAGCTAGACTGTGGAGCCAACCTAGATGCCCTTCAATGGATGAATGGATTAAAATAAATGTGGCATTTATACACAATGGTTTAATTTGACTTAAAAAAATCAAAATGACCAAAAAAAAAAAAAAACTTAATCGTAAAGTTCAAACTTTAAAGTTCAACTCGTGTAAAGAAAGAGACAATAATAAAACTTATCATTATTTTTATTATCAATAATAAAACATCATTATTTTTATTATCATTATTTTTGCAAATACTTGCAAACTAAAAATAGAAGAAATTCTCCAAATGTCATAGGAATATAACATTCACCTTAGTCAAAAAACGACTGAGGATGCCCAGTATCAGGTGAGTCCATAAAATGAAATAAATGTTCAAAAGCAAAAGCAAATGGCAATAGCTAGAGAGTAAGTAACTGTCTACTGAGAAATTCTAACAGCATCCACACAGACTGCTACAACTAATCAAAACACCGGCGCCTGAGCCTCAGTCCCACTCTGGGCCGGCGCCCAGGCGCCTGCGCGTGCGCATGCGCGACCCTGACGCATGCGCAGAGGACGAAGGAGTGAAAGATGGCGGCGCAGGAATTTCCCACGCCGCTGCACGGGCACGCGGGTCGGGGCGCTTTCGGCGACGTGTACGAGCCCGCGGAAGACACGTTCCTGCTGCTGGACGCGCTCCAGGCGGCAGCAGCCGATTTGGCTGGGTGCGAGGAGGGAGAGGGCCCTATCGGGAGAGGGCTTGGGTGTCCCGGAGGGGCCGCAGCGGCCAGCGAAAGGACTGTCGCCGGCCTCAACTGGTGGTGGCTTAGCCCGCCCTTCTGTGGATGATTGACAGCAGAGCGAGTGCCTTATATGAGGGTTTTCCTGTAGATGCGCGCAGCTAATGTGCAAGCAATTTATCTCTAAGCCAGGTATTGATCTTGGCTCCTGAGCTCCTTGTCGCTGTACCACGTTGTGATGTAATTATTCCTTCCAGCTGTTAATCTGTTAATCTAAGAGCTTCGATAGATAGCACACTCAGAAACAACAAAATATTCCTGAAACGCGGATGTTGATGTTTGTTGGCGGGTGGGGGGTAGGGGGTGGTTACCTAGCTCATAAGAGACACTTTTGGTGCAACAGAAGGGCACCAAAAGGAAGAAAGGTGGTGAAATACTGGAGCACGAAGGAATTTGTAAACCCACTCTACATATTCTATAATGACAGCTGTTAGCCACATGTGATTGTTGAACACTGGAAATGTGACTAATGCAAATGACACACTGAATTTCTCGTTTCATTGTAGAAAGTTGTTACATGGATTTAACAGTCTACAGAATCTACTCTTGATTTGTTCAAGAGTTTGCCATCAATTTTAAATTAATAAGAAAAAGAACTAATACCTGTAATTTTTCAATGAAAGGATTTGGGGTCATTAGATTTATTTAATGATCAAGACTTGAAGTGGTTTTCCTCAGGGTGAAACAAACAGCTGTCAGGCTTCAAAGGTTTATATCGTGTTTATCCCTCTTAAACAGGGTCATATTTTTTGCACATTTAGAATGTGCCAACTCTTAAAACTGATTTTTCATCATATGTGAAACTTTTGGATATACTGGACTATAGAGTGGGTACAGTACTGTTTTATAGCTTGTCTTTTATTCTCAATATCTTAGAAAGTTTACAAGCACAAATTGCATTGCAAAATCTGCTATAAAAGGATCTTATTTTATTATAATCTTGGATATTTCTACTCTTGGAATTCTAATTATGAGACCATGATAGTTGTTTTCAAAGAAAAGCCTGAAAAGATTCACAGACCTTAGTATAGCCCATTGCACTAGCCCATTAAAGGCATGTGTGGACTGGTTCCAAAGTCAGAGAATCATACTTTCTTGTTGGATAGTTGTTTGGTTAGTTAAGTGCTAGAAATTCCCTTAAATGCTATCAAGCCAACCTTTGTAACTGGGAATAATTGGTGCTTTGGATGCATGTATAAGATTGTGAACAAGGAAATAAGTTTAAAGAGGAAATGCAATAACATGAAGATGTTATTATATTTAGCAATGTTCTAAGACCAAATATTCAGATATATTACCATTTGAGCATTTAACTATACAAATGCAGAATTCCTTTGCTGCTCTATGTCTCTACAAGTAGAATGGAGGACCTTTTTTCCCCTAGGATGTGCTGTTGAATTTATGAAGGTTAAGTACTTAAAAATTGTAGAGTAACTTCTTTCATGAATGAAGTTTGTAGTAATAACCAACATTATTTCTTTAGGAAATACCCAGGAAATACTATCCCAGAAAGGGATGGCATCTTTCATATTAGTATTTCCAACCCTAAGTTAATATTCCATGAATTTTTGTAATGCTTTGTTGAAATTAAGAGCCATATGTTGTAATATGTATCTTTTATGGATTTACCATATGTTACACCCGAAAAACATTAGCAGTTTTGAGTTGCACAGTGTCAAAGCACAAAATGATTGTCAGAAATTATAATTTATATTTCCATATATTTGCAGGGGAGCAATGATGTTGGAGAAATACTAGAATGAGAATTATTTTCTGTGAAGTGTATTTTAATACTACTGTACTAATATTTACTTTGTTGTATATTTTTTAGAGTGGAAATTTGCCTTGAAGTTGGGTCAGGGTCTGGTGTGGTATCTGCATTTCTAGCCTCTATGATAGGACCTCAAGCTTTGTACATGTACGTATATAATAATTTCACCCAGATCTTGCAGTGAGATTCACTCAGTGTGACTGCTTGAATGAAAAACTTTTATGTCTATATCTGATTGTGTTTAAGAATAATAAGGACAAAGATTGCAAATTATGTTTCCCTAGGAATTCCAGCTTTATACTCAAACAGTTCCTTACATCCCCAGTCCTTTTTATTTTTTATTTTGAGACAGGATCTTGCTAATTTGCTGCGTCTGGCCTCAAACTTATGATCCTTCTGCCTCCACCCCGCAAGTTGCTGAGATTAGACTTAAATGTTTTTCATAGAAAATTTGAGAATATAGAAAAATATGAAGAAAATAAGTCACCAAAAATTTTTACCCCATATCATCCAAGTGTGTTCCTTCATTTTTTTTAATTTTCATTTTTTACTTAATATTGTATCATGAGCACTTCTGTATCAGAATTTTCTTAAGTCATACTTTTGGTGGCTGCATAGTATTATAGTTAAATAAGTTTCTTCAGATGTGTATGCATGTATGTTTATTATTCTGTTCTTATAAATTATATCAGTATAATCATCTTTTCATCAATCTAACCAATGTTTGTTCTTCTTTGCCATTATTAAAATATTCTTTTCTACACCTGCTATATGTAGAATTCATTCCTTGAATACTTTTGGTGGCTGCATAGTATTATAGTTAAATAAGTTTCTTCAGATGTGTATGCATGTATGTTTATTATTCTGTTCTTATAAATTATATCAGTATAATCATCTTTTCATCAATCTAACCAATGTTTGTTCTTCTTTGCCATTATTAAAATATTCTAATTTTTTTCTACACCTGCTATATGTAGAATTCATTCCTTGAATTACTCAGTATCAGATTTGCCTCATGGACATAGGAAATAGTATTCTTTTTTTTATTATTATTATTAGGTGCACTGATATCAACCCTGATGCAGCAGTTTGCACCCTGGAAACAGGACGCCGTAATAATGTCCACATTCAACCAGTAATTACAGATTTGGTAAGCTGTTAATCCTTGTTCAATATCAATTTCCTTTTCAAATGAATTGAAGTCAAGCTTAGTGTGGTGGTACACACCTGTAATCCCAGTTCAAAGACAGCCTCAGCAATTTAGCAAGGCCTAAGCATCTTAGTGAGACCCTACCTCAAAATTAAAAATAAAAATGGCTAGGGGTATAATTCTGGGTAAAGTATCTCTGAGTTCAATCCCCCCCACCCACCACCTAGTACCAAAAAATTAAAATTAAAAAAATCAAATAAATTAAAGTCACAATGTTTTACTCAAAGAAACTTTAGTAGTGAATTAACTCATGACCCACTAACACTAAGCAGTATAATTTATATAAACTCTTGGCTGATAGAATCCATCTTCTCCATATTTCAAAAGAAATTGATATTGGCTTGCATAAGTCAGGCATCATCTGTCCCAGTTCAAAGCCAGCCTCAGCAATTTAGCAAGGCCTAAGCATCTTAGTGAGACCCTACCTCAAAATTAAAAATAAAAAGGACTAGGGGTATAATTCTGGGTAAAGTATCTCTGAGTTCAATCCCCCCCACCCACCACCTCGTACCAAAAAATTAAAATTAAAAAAATCAAATAAATTAAAGTCACAATGTTTTACGTCAAAGAAACTTTAGTAATGAATTAACTCATGCCCCACTAACACTAAACAGTATAATTTATATAAATTCTTGGCTGATAGAATCCATCTTCTCCATATTTCAAAAGAAATTTATATTGACTTGCATAAGTCAGCCATCATCTGTATCAGTGAACTAAATTCACATTAGTTTGAATTTTAAAAGTGGATAGCATCATGCACACTTGACTTCAGGAACTCAAATGATATTACACGCATATTTTTCCTGGCTCTGAACTTTTCTCTGGTGGCTCTGTTCTTAGGTAGTTTTTCCCTTCATAGTAATAAGACATTTGCATGTCTGCATTATATTTCTCAGCAACTCCCCAACTAGAGAAACCCTTTATAGTCTGTTGTTTTAAGAAAAGACCCAGAATGAGTGTTGGGTTATGTGCTTATATCTCTATCTTTCTCTGAATCCCAGGGGAATTGGAATAGTAGATTAATGGTTTAGAACTGGGTCATAGTCTCACTTCAAGAACTGGCTTGGATTAGACCCTACCTGAGCCACTTGGATTTAAAATGACAGAAGGTAGAGTTTCTCCAACAACAGCCAAGGAGATGTAATTTTAAAAAAGGTAGAATGGGTCCTAGGCAGGCAAAAGCAACAAATGACAGCTGTAGAACCATTGTTTTCTTTTAAGGAGTTAACATCAGGGGCTGGGGCTTAGCCCAGTGGTAGAACGCTTGGCTTGCAGGTGTGAGGCACCACATAAAAATGAATAAATGAATGAAGATATTATGTCCAAAAAAGAAGATGTTAACATCATGCACTCTTAAGTTGCAGTTAAGTTGATATTAAGACTTGGATAAATTTTAATTCATAAGTTTTTTTAGTTATAGACATAAAATGCCTTTTAATCAGCAAAAATCAATAGCACATCCCAGCTAGACATAAAAAATGCAAAATGCTTTCTGTGCTTCTTGACCTGTGTTATTAGTCTTACGCTAATGATAATAGGTAGCTTTCTTGTTCTTCAAATTTACAATTTGGTTTTGCAGTCCAGAAGGAATTAAGCCAAAGACACAAATTTTTTTCAGATTGCTAGTGTTATTATTGCTAATAAAAACTACAGTATCAGAAAAGGTATATTAGGTGATTTACATTAGATTTACATTAGATCAATGTGATGATTTAACTTTTTTTAAATGTTTCCTTTGTGTATCCATAATTGATACAAAATATATGTTTTGATGGGTTTTTTTTTTTTTTTTTTTTTTTGGTGTTTTTTGTTTGTGGTACAGGGTTTGAACCCAAGGCCACTCAACCACTGAGTGATATTCCTAGCTCTTTTTGTTTTTTAATTTTTTAAGTCAGAATTTTACTAAGTTGTCTTTGACTGGCCTAGAACTTGTTATCCTCCTGCCTTGGCCTCCTCAGTAGCTGGGGTATAATACCATACCTAGCTTAAATATGCTTTTGAAAGATCAGTGAAACTTCAGAGACAGAAGAAATTCAGAATATCTGTATTTTTAAATAGACATGGGAATATTTTAAACAGGTTATATTTTTGGAAGCTACATGGTATTAACCATAAATTCAAAATTAAATTATTTGGATAGTCCAGATTATCCAAATCCAAATCTAGAAGTCCCTTAGCTTTTTTAAGACTTAAACTTACTGGGTGTCCATGCCAGAATCAGTTTTCCAGTTACATTGACTCTAATACTAAATTTTTTTTATTTGTTCTTTTTAATTATACATGACAGTACAAAACTTTTTTCAATTTGAAAATATTTTTATTAGTATAGAACATTTTAACATATCATACATACATGGAATGTAACATCCCATTTTTGTGGCTGAATATGATGTGGAGTTACACTGGTCATGTATTCATATATGAACATAGAAAAGTTATATGTCAGATTCATTCTGCTGTCTTTCCCATTCCCATCCCTGTTCCTGTCCCCTTTCTACTCTACCTACCCCCTTTGATCCGGTGAACCTCAACTCCTTCCTCCCCCTGCCTATTACGAGTCTTCATCTGTATATCAAAACATTTGACCTTTGGCTTTTTGGGGGACTGGCTTATTTCACTGAACATGATAGCACCAGTTCCATCCATTTACCTGCAAATGCCATAATTTCATTCTTTATGGCTTTATGGCACCTAGGATGGTTCCATAGCTTAGCTATTGTGAATTGAGCTGCTATAAGCATAGATGTGTCCACATCACTATAGTATGCTGATCTTAAGTCCTTTGGGTATATGCCAAGGAGTAGGATAACTGAGTCAAATGGTGGTTCCATTCCAAGTTTTCTAAGGAATCTCCGTTCTGCTTTCCATAGTGGTTGCACCAATTTGTAGTCCCACCAGCAAAGTATGAGTGTACTTTTTTCCCACATCCTCACCAACATTTATTGTTACTTGTATACTTGGCAATTGCCATTTTGACTAGAATGAAATCTCAGTGTAGTTTTAATTTGCATTTCTCTAATTGCTAGAGATGTTGAACATTTTTTTCATGTATTTGTTGACCAGTCGTGATACTGAATATTCACTCTATACAAAGCAATAAACAAGAATCTGGCCTAATCATAGATGTTGTGATCAATTTATAAACCCTTTACAGAATTTATAAAGCGTTTTTCAGAACATGGGGCATAGATTTCCAGGTAAACTCATGGTTTTGGATTGCTGATTTACCTGTTTAAAAAGTACCACTTTCACTATATTTCATTTTTAGTTTTATAAAAGTCTTTAAAAGTGTGTATTACACTTTTCTTTATGTGCTTAAAACATACCAAATATATTTCACCTTTGACTCAGTGTTATTGTCTGTGCTATGTATGGTGATGATTAAGGTCTATTCGGGTATATCCACCTTTACACTAAATAGCTATAGTCTGCCATATTAATTGCTTTATTTTGTCATATTTCATTGCTACTTATTGACAAAACTTTTGTTTCTCCATTTTAATGTGTTTTATGCTAGAAAATCAAACAACCAATTTATTGAATTGTTACTTAGACCAAGAGTTAAGGAATTCTGAATGAGTGCTTCTCATATGAATAAATTCTATGAGTTTTGCTAGGAGGCCTATTTTGCTTATTTCCCAATTATCAGAGACGTTTCCAGGCTGTGTTATTTAGCAAATTAAAAAGCTGAATATGAATGGGTAAGAGATAACTACAGTTTAGACTTTTTATCAAGTCCATAATGACTTATTTAAATTCATTTTAACTATAAGATTTCCTATTTTTAATATCAATTTTTCTCTTTATTTAAAATTCAGTTATTGCAGTGATTATAATGGCAGTACCTCAGGCGCTGTCATAAACAGTTGCAAAGTACATACTTTTCTAGTTTCATTACCCAGCATTTGTGGAAAATTGTATTGTGGAGTTCTTTACATTATGAGAAACTTAATTTTTTATGGGACTCAGAAAAGCTTTTGGTTACTTAAATGTATTTCCTCACACCAGTGCTATTACTGGGGAAGACAACAAATTGCTCATCTTTTGACTGAAGACAAGACTACATCTGAATTATATCCAAAAACTGGTTATCTTTTCTCTTTTTAAATGAGTAGAGAAAGAAAATTTACCTCTGTAAACATTTCTTCAAAAGTACAACTTGATATTCTCATTGAACAGCATAGTTAACAGACTTAATCTGATAATTAAAATAGGATTGCCTGCATAAACCTGGATAAAATGAAAATTCAAAGATACTGTTTCATAGTAATATATGTAAGTAGCCCAGCAATATACCCAGTATTTAGGTGATAAGCCTGGGCATTAAGTGACTTTGAATTACAAGGTTTCTTTAATTCTCTTTCAGCCATTCTGATAACATTAAGAAGGTCTCAGTTTGGTGTTTTTCTTTAACACCTATTTAGCACTGACAAATGCCTTTTAAGGAAAAGAACAAGCCTGGGTTACTCTGAAACTGGCAACAGTAACTATAATTTAATAACATTTTGTTTGTATTGCATTTATTCTTGAGACATTTCTATTTCCAGAGAGTCATATTGATTATCCATTTATAATAGTAAATGGTTAAGTCTCCTTTTACATTTAATTTATTGAACAAAATGGTATTTATTTAAAGAATGGTATTCAACAAATATAGTAGATATTTATGCAGATATGGGGACAATTATGAGAGGTTAATAAATAAAGTTTTGCATATTGTGAAGAAATAGCCTCAGAATCAATGAGTAAAGAGTTCTTCCATATATAGAGTTTTTACTCTACTATGTGTATGAAGGCACAAGATGACATAATCAGTTATGATTTTTAAGTATTTAGTTGTTTAATTGAATAGAGGAATACTCTAAGTGGCACTTGCTATTTCAGAAAAACCAAATTTTAAAGAAAGTACTAAACATACTTTCTATAAAAAGGACACTTTTTTTTTGTTCCATGGAAAATTATATCCACTATAAGGATTTTCAAAACACCAAAAGTTCATCATCTTACATTTCTGAACCTCAGATGTGTTTTCTGTCATTCCATCAACTATTTCTCTTGGTTATAGGAAATACAGGTTTAAGTCAGTGGACATATTCTAAACTATTGTCCAAATCTATACAGAATATCTGCTACAGAATTAGAGCTTGCCGCCGCCTTATTTCATTTGCTCAAAAGGAACCCAGAGTATAAACATGTGCTGTTGAATAACAGAGGCTTTACTAAACATTTGTTCATTCTGATCATTGTTTTTAGTTAAGTGTATATAATCTTCATCTGAAAATGTAAAACTATTTGTTTCTATCTAAAAGTAAAGCCTTCTAACATTGCTTTTTTCCACAAACCTGGGAGAGTAGCATTTTCCTAATTATTTAAATCAGAGTTCAGCTTAATTAAAACTCTGTTGTTGAATATATTTAGGTTAAAGGCTTATTACCAAGACTGAAGGAAAAAGTTGATCTTCTGGTGTTCAATCCCCCCTACGTTGTGACTCCACCTGAAGAGGTAAGACGTGCAACAAAATTTAGTTATGAATATTTTTGGCTATTCTGTTTCCAAAGTAAAATGAACATTATCTGACATCAGTCAGCTGCTGTAAATACAATGCTTTGATTTTATCCTAATTGTCAGTAATTGGATACTGTTATTAAATAGTAAAGGAGTGAAAACTAATGAAAATACACATTATAATGTATATCCTTAAATTCTCCCCTAAATCATATTTTAAAATACATACTTAAACTTTTTTTTTTTTTTTTTTTTTTTTTGGTGCTGGGGATTAAACCCAGGGCCTTGTGTATGCAAGGCAAGCACTCTGCCAACTGAACTGTATCCCCAGCCCAGTACTTAAGTTTATATTTTCATGTCTATATCTGTCTATCCTTTATCATGAATAACAAGTTTATGAAATAAAATAATTTTTATTATTTTTAATGAATAATAAATTCACATAGGAATTCCTTCTGAAAGTCTTTGCCTTCCTCCTTTTATAGGTGTTACCAAAAAGCTGAAGTGTGGAGCAAATTCTCATTTTTAGTAGGGAAAAGAATTTAAATGTATGATTTTTAATACCTCAATAATGAAGAGGTAAACCGTATTACCCTTTTTCCAGGAAGTTCAAGGCAGACAGTTTTATAATAGACTAAGACTAGTTTTTCTTTATTTTACCTATTTTTTTTATTATTCTCTGGCAAAGCTGATAAACCAAGGTGAGTCAGCTTTTTCTTCCTGTGACCAAATGCCTGAGAAAATCAACTTAAAGAAGGATTTTCTTAGTATCAGAGGTTTCAGTCCATGGTCACTTAGCTCTGTGGCTTGTGGGCCTATGGTGAAGCAGAACATGGCAGTCCAGGTGTAGCAAGAGCTGTTCACATGACAGCTGGGAAGCAGAGAGAAAGAGAAATAAAAGGTGGGAGAGGTCTGGGGACAGAACATAGTACTAAGGACATGCCCCCAAGAACCCACTCCCTTCAACTAGGTCCTCCTCCTGTAGTTTCTACCATGTCCAAATAATGCCATCAAATTATTAATCTGTCAATGGGTTAATCCATTGATGGAGTCTGAACCCTCATGATCCAATCACTTCCCAAAAGCCCCACCTCTGAACATTGTTGAATTGAAGATCACACCTTCAACTCATGAGCCATTGGAGAACACTTCATATCCAAACTCTAATAATCCTAACCCATATTGTGACACAGTGACAAAGAGATTGGCTCTGCAGAGGCTAGCCACAGACCATCTTACCTCTTGAAACATCAAGAGGCTGTGTTCCTCCAAAATAAGGGAATAAATAGAGGAAGAGAAAGACATGGGTCCCAGAAGAGGAGGTAGTTGAGCCCAGGAGAAATCAAAGGAATACCAGCACAGAGAAGTCCCCAAGAGGAAAGAGTTGACAAAAAACAGAGGAACTGGTAAATTTCCTAAAATGATAAATTTTTTAGAAAATTATAGTGAAAGGAATGTGTCATAGGTGTGAAAAGAGTCAGATTTAGATTCAAAGAAAATTATGCAAATAGACACAGTGAATAATAACTAAAATAACTAAATAACATATTACACAGCCATTAAAATAGTAAATTAGAACTACACCAGATGAAAAGGTTTCCATAAGATATTATTGAGTAAGAAAAGCAAGATACAGGTGAGAATATAGAATATGATTCTTTTTTTATAAAATATAATTTAAAAAAATCCCTGTTACACATAAAAGATAAGGGAGAAAAAGACAAGCAAAGCAGCAAGGGAAAGTACAGCTATTTTAAAAGGAGGTATATGAACACATTTTTCTTCTTTGTAAAATTATATATGCATTTGGTTATAGATATAAAATAATTATTTTTAAAGGAGTACTATGTGCCATATTAAATGAATATAAACACAAGTATGACTATATGTAAATATTTTAAATTAAAATATGGACAAAGGCTATAGAAGGAAATAGAAAACAGTTGTGTCAAGGTTGAAGTGATTTTTGACTAATTTTTTAAAATATTCTTTGATTTTGAAAACAATATACAGTGGTAAGGATCTAAAGATTTCTAATACTAAAACTTTCATGGAGTTTGTTATAGTTTGGATAAAGAAGTGCTCTCCAATCACTCATGTGTTGAAGGCTTGGTTCCCAGTATAGCAGTGTTCAGAGATGGGGCTTTTGGAAGATGATTGGATCATGAGGTCTAACCTTCTGAGTGAATTAATCCATTTTATAGATTAAAATATGAATAGGCTATTGGAAGTGATGGAATCTGCAAGAAGTGAGAGGAAGAAGTTTGGGGAGTGGGACGTTCCCTGGAAGGGTATTTCTTGTGCCCAGGCCTTTCCTTTCTGTCTCTCTCTGCTTCCTGGCAGCTAGGCTCTGAGCAGCTTTTATCTGCCACATTCTTTGCCATATTCTGCCTCACCTCAGACCCAGAGCAAGGGAGCCAGCTGACCATGGACTGAATCCTTTAAAACTATAAGCCAAAATAAATTTTTCCTATTTTGTTTTTCTGAGGTATTTGTCACAGCAACAAAAAACTGATTAACACAGAGTTTCTTTCTAGAATATCATTAGATTTTTAGAGGAAAAAATACTTAAGTGTGCCTTTATAAAATAAATGGGTTCCTAAAAAGGTTTGTACATTTCATACATTAGTAGCATAGGAAAGATCCATATGCATTGGGACATTTTGAAATTGTGTCTGTACACAGTGTATCTCTTAAAATACAAGCTCTCCCTTCAGGTTTCTCTTAAAATACAAGGTCTCCCCCTTCAGGTTTCTAAGAATTCTTCTATGTTAAGTATAAGAATTACCATTTCTCTCACTTTATCATATTATTACTAAGTACTTAGTATGTGCAAAGCAATGTCTCTCGAAATTATTTATTCTTATAGTGGATAAAAGTATTTTTTTGGTGCTAGGAATTGAAACCAGGGGCTTGTGCATGCTAGGCAAGCATTGGACCACTGAACTACATCCCCAGCCTTAAAAATATTTTAATCATTTCTTCTATTTGTACTGATGAAACTAGTATTTTTCTAATTTTACAGATAGGGAAGAAAGTAATTCACAAAGAAAATTACCACCTTGCCTAACTTCACACAAAATAGGAAACTGTGAAATCTAGATTCAACTTCACTTCCTGCTTGCCAGCAGTAAAATATAAAATATAGACTTGTTTGGTGATGTTACCTGTCAAACAGATTCACTTTGTTATCTAATTAAAGTCTTGACTCGATAAAAAAAATTCTACTTTGCCACAGGTGGGAAGTCACGGAATAGCAGCAGCTTGGGCTGGTGGCAGAAATGGCCGAGAAGTTATGGACAGATTCTTTCCACTAGCATCAGACCTCCTTTCCCCAAGAGGATTATTCTATTTAGTTACCATAAAAGAAAACAATCCAGGTAATACATACCAGCTTACTAACTATTTGCTTTGCTGGAAACGGAAATTTATAACATAGAAGACTATAATTTATAAAGTAACAGGATATTAATGAATTTGAATTTAATCATTAATTAATAACAAATTAATGTTGAAAGAGGAGAGATTTTTTTTTAAGAAGTAAACTTTTCAAGTTTTAAAAAAGTATGATTTTATTTAGGAGAGTGAAATTCTTCTCCTACTCATTAGCTAATATTTGAATACAAAAACCTCTGATTTCTCCTTTTTACCCTACCCTCTAGTCTTCAAGTCATTGACAGTTCTGCCATATACTCTTTTTTCCTTTTTTTTTTTTTTTTTTTGGTTCTGGGGCTTGAACTCAGAAACACTCAACCACTGAGCCACATCCCCAGCCCTATTTTGTATTTTATTTAGAGACAGGGTCTCACTGAGTTGCTTAGCACCTCACCATTGCTGAGGCTGGCTTTGAACTCATGATCCTCCTGTCTCAGCCTCCCCAGCTGGTGGGATTATAGGCATGTACTACACCCCCAGCCCATATACTCTTCAGTTCATCTGAAATTTTATACTCAAACTTGTTTTACTATATGGATGTTTATAGCTTGGTTTTCAGATTACTTTATAACTAAATTGCTTCATCTATTTTCTCTTTTTCTGAATATCCCAGTTTGATTTTAATCTTACATCTTATATCCTTAGCCCCTCAAATCACATTAAGATTACTAGCTTTATTTAGTTTTTGTGTGTTTCCATTTTCTTAGTTTACTTTTTTCAGTCTTATTTATTTATAAAAGGAAGGCTTCCCTTTTTTTTAATACATTTAAAGAAATAAGTTACTTTTATTCTTACTAGCCAATATCACTATTCAATTTGCCCATATGTTTGCTGACCATTTTCATCCAAAGGGAAGGATATATGTCAAATTGCAGCCACACAACTGAAAAATTGGTTGCTTGCTATAGTAACAAGTTTAGTTAATGTTTGGTTTATTAATTAATGTGGTTAATTAATGTTTCCAAAGTAGACTACTACTGCTATCAAGCTGTTCAATCTGATTAGAAAGTACCAAGTGATCTGAAGTCCCAAATTCACTTTAATAGACATTTATTTGGAATACATGTTTTGTCAGATGAATATAATTTGTAAATATTCTGTATTTATATTATTAAACTGTTTAGTGACCATATACATCACCAAATTATTTAATTGGAGTTTACTTTTTTTTTTTAACCCATTTTAGAAGACATTTTGAAAACATTGAAGACAAAAGGCCTACAAGGGACCACTGTACTTACCAGACAGGCAGGCCAAGAAAACCTTTCCATCCTCAAGTTCACCAAGTCCTGATATATCAAGAGCTACCAGAAGTATGCTGAGAGATACTGTGAACTGAATGTATTTTGAAACTGAAGTCATTCCTTGGTTAAGAAATCTTATCAGAAATTTGTCATTAAAAAAAAAAAAGAGGTGGAAAGATAGAGCATTCTCTTTTACCAGGGAATCAACTTTACAGAAGTATTTATACATGTGCAGTTAAGTATGTATATTTGTAATTTGCATTTTATATGTAAAGGTTATATTTAATTACATGTGAATGTATATTCATTTCAGCATTGGTTCTACTAGCAAAACAGTGGAATCAACCTAAATGTCCATCAGGAAGGTGATTGGTAAAATAAATTACAGTATATCTATTTCACTGAACATGCAACCATGTAACATGACTCATGTCTGTATATACTAAACAGAAGATGTCCGTGCTGTCCTATTAGAATGAGAAGAGCAAGCCATAGAACAGCTTTATCCTACCTGTATATGAAGAAACTACTTCTATTTTAGGTTGGTATTTGCATTTTCACAATAATAATGTTGGTTAAAATTATGATAAACCATAGCCACTTCCCAAAGGGTTACAGCTGGTGTAGCAGATGTGGTTTTATTGCTGAAGCAAATTAACACATTACTTGGTACCTACTACACAATATTGATCTGGAAATGCCTTGTTCACCATACCTATCCATAAAAGCCCACCATAGGTAGTTTGCAACAGGGCCAGCTATACACCTTCACTGTCCTACCTTGGGTATTATCTACTCTCCAGCCTTATGTCATAATTTAGTTTTCAGGGATATCGATCACCTTCCATATCCACAAGATACTATACTAATCATTGCATTGATGACATGATACTGACTGAACCAAGTGATCAAGAAATAGTAAATGCAATAGACTTACTAGTAAAATAAGGTAGGAAATCTAAATACACTTCAGGGACCTTCCACCTCAGTGAAATTAATAGGATCCAGTGGTTTGGGGCATTTTAAAACATCCCTTTTAATGTGAGAGATAAATTGTTGCATTAAATGTGCCTACAACCAATAAAGAGAGATCCACATTTAGTGGATCTTATTGTTATTTGGAGGCAACAGATGCTTATTTGGGTGTGTTACTCCAGCTCATTTACTGAGTGACCAAAAAGGTATCAGTTTTGAGTTGGGACCAGAATAAGAAAAGGCTTTGTAATTTGTTCAGGCTGCATACAAGCTGCTCTGCCAATTAGGCCTTGTGATCTAGCAGATCTAGTGGTGGAGTGTCATTGTCAGATAGGAATGCTGTACAAAGCCTTTGGCAGGCCCCTACAGGTGAGTTCCAGTTTCAGGCCTGTAAGACTGAAACCGGTAATTTTGTAGCAAGACTGGTCATGCCATAAATAACTTGTTTTAAGAGAGAGCTCTTGGCCTGCTACTGGGAACTGAGCTGCCCACCAAACCATGGCATGTACAGCAACACTCCATCATCAAACATCATCAAATGGAAGTGACATACCCATGATTAGACTGAGTAGATCCTGAAGGCTGAAGAAAGTTAATGAAGATGTATTCAAATGGCCCATTTTCCTCACTTCTGCCTTCTCTCTCCCTACCTGCTCCTATGGGCAATTCCCTGTGATCTGCTGACAGAGGATATTACTAGGGCCTGGCTTACAGATGGTTCTGCAGGCACTACCCCAAATTGGTCAGCTGGAGAACTATAACCTCTCTCCACAACATCCCTGAAAAACATCTGGTGAAGGGCTATTCTTCCAATGAAGCTTGGAGTAATGCACCGGGCTGTTGGCTTTGCTTGGAAGAGGAAATGGCCACATATACAATTTTATTTTATAGCTGTGACCCTTAGAGTTTGGCTGGAGGGTCCAGAATTGGAAAGGGCCATGATTAGAAATTGGTGACAAAGATATCTGGGGAAGAGGTATGTGAATACATCTCTTAATAGGCAAAAGACATGTAAATGCTCACAAAAGCAGAGGAAGACTAATGATAAAGTGAATAGAAAACCCATTCTGTGGCTAGCTTTTATCCTCTTTCCAAGGCCCTGATTTCAACCACTGTGATCGTGAACAAGTGGCTGTGATGCAGGGATTGAAGTTAAGCATGAGTTCAACAACATGGACTTCCACTCACCAAGGCTGACCTGTCTATCCAAGACTACTTCTGAGCAAAAATTCAACACTGAGCCTCCTATAAGGCACCATTCCCTGTGGTGATCAGATAGCTTTCTGGTGGTAGATTGATTACACTGATTCACTTCCATCATGAAAAGGACAGCATTTTTTCTTTACTGGAAAAAAATGATACTCTGGATATGGATTTGCCTTCCCTGCATGCTATTCATCCTTGGACACCATGGTATTCCAGATTTGTGAAAACTATGCATTCTCATCAGTAAATCTAAATTTAAAATGTCTGTTAATTTGATTAAAAAATTGCAATAATAATAAAAGGCAACATAATAAACAGAAAAGGGTAGGATGAAGGAGGCAGAGAGAGAGGCTGGGGGAAAGAAAATGCCCATTTAGACCTTAAAGGTACTGGTACATTCCAGTTTTCATGTTGGGCAGAATATCCTGCAGTGTTTTACTATTTAAAATACACCTGAAAAAAAAATATTTTTTAACATGCCTGAATAGGACCATGATTTTGAGCCTGTTAGTCTCATGCACAGAAGTTCACCTGGCAGGGGTAAGCTGGAATAGTAGAGAGGCCCTTATATGTGAACAATTACACGCAGTATTTAAAGCCTGTAATATTAATCAGTGATCAACCCGCCCTAGCAGAGTCCAAGTTCTGAACTAGTTGATTTTAAGAAAAGTATAGTTGCTTTCAAGTGCCTACATCACAGATTACACTCATAAGAAACAGTAAGTGTAGCTATTATGTGCTTGTCCCTTCCAAAAACTCACAATCCTGTAATTGTAGGATCTTGTGATTCTTCATATTCTCCCTTGCATCAAAATGTAAAATAGGGTAGGGCTATGGCTTAGTGATGGAGCACTTGCCTAGCACCACAAAATAAAACTAACTGTACAGTGTTTTTAAAGGAAATCCTAGAGAAAGGAGAGGGAGAGCATGAGCAGAATTGACAATTTGGGTCAGGGGGTACAGCTTAGTGGTAGAGTGCTTCCCTGGTATACATGAGTTCTATTTCCAGGACCACCAACACACACACACACACACACACGCGCACACACAAATACCAACAGTGTTAATATTATGTTAACAGATAATATGATAGTTTTGCCAAGAAAACTACAAGAATACATACATAAAAATATGAGCAAGAATGACAGTTTAGGAAAGTGGTTGTAACAACAATATTCAAAAATCATGAGTATTTTTATGACACCAGTACAGTTGAACTGTAAACCCAAGAAAAGGTTCTTTCCCAAAATAATTGTATCAAGCAAGAATAACCTTAATAATAAAACCAGATAAGGATCATGTAAGAAAATAAAATTACAGGACAATTACATCAACATGGAAGAAAAAAGTATGTAATAATACCATTTATAATAGCACAAACAAGACATTGTGGAATAAATCTAGCATGAACAAAACTAATATGCATAAATATTTAAAATTTGACTAAAGGGTATTTTAAGATCTGAATAGACAGAGACTTATTCCATGTTAATGAGTAGGAAGACTCAGTATCATGAACACACCAATATAGTACAATTCTATTCTAAATCCCAAAAGGGCTTTTCATGGAACAAGAACAAATGGCCAAGAACATATAAGATCCTACAAAATAGTAAGTGAAAGAGCTTGAACTAGTTAAATGTCCAATATACATTATTAAACAACAGCAACTGATAGTTTTATATTGGCCTAAAGATAGAGAAAAAATAATAAATATGTACATATATGGAAACACATCTGAGACAGCAGATCAAATAGAATATTCTCTAACTAGTACAGGTACAAGTAATTTTAGATACATATGTGTATATATATCTCTCTCACACACACATGTATATATGAGTGTGTGAGAGAGAAAGAGAATGAGTCAGCTTTTTCATAACTGGACAAAATACCTAAAGAAAAAAATCTTACAGGAGGAAAGATTTATTTTAGCTCATAGTTTCAAAGGTTGCAGCCCATGGTTGGCTGGCTCCATTCATTCTACGCATGGGGAGCAGATCATCTTGCTGGTACACCTCATTGTAGCCTGGAAGCAGAGAGAATGTGAGCAAAGGGACTCAGACAAGATATACCCCTCCAGGGCACACCCCCAGTGACCCACTTTCTCTAACTAGATCCCACCTCCTACAGTTTCTATGATCCCTCAATGCCATCAAATTATATAGCCCTCACTGGATTGATCCACTGATGAGGTCAAAGCCCTTATGATCCAATCACATCCCCACCCCTGAACATTGCTGCATTGGGGGCCATGCCTTTAATACATAAACCTTTGAGGGCATTCTAGATCCAACTTTAAAAAAAATACACATATTGAAAATGAAATTGGATTTCTACCTCACTTCATATACAAATGCCTACTAAAATGGATTAAGGAGTAAATAAGAAAGGCTGAATTTTAAGTTTTGTAAGAAACAGGAAAATGTTTATGACTACATGGAAGAAAGTATTTCTTTTTTTAATATTTTTATTAGTTGTTCATGGACTTTATGCAGTATTCAGAATCAAACCCAGTGCCTCATACATGCTAGACAAGCACTCTACCACAACCCCAGCCCTCCGGAAGAAAGTATTTCTATAAAACAAACAATAACAAAAAGCACAGGCCCTAATGGAAAAGATCAATAAATCCAGCTACGTTAAAATGAAACAGTTTTGTCTTCTCTGATGTGAGGATGCTGATCCATAATGGGGATGTCGGGGAGCATGGGAGGAACTTTAGTTAGGGCAAAGGGGAGGGAGGGAATGGGAGGGTGTAGAGGGAGGAAAGACAGTGGAATGAGATGGACTCCATTACCCTAAGTACATGTATGATGACAAGAATGGTGTGACTCCAATTTGTGTACAACCAGAAACATGAAACCTTGTGCTTTACATGTGTACTATGAATTGAAATATATTCTGCTGTCATATATAACAAATTAGAATAAATAAATTTTAAAAATCAATTAGAAAAAAAGCACCATTAAAAAGTAGAGATTAATTCATAAAAGATGTTTGCACATATATAGATTTTAATAGCCATAATAAAGAATTCTTACAAATCAACAAATGAAAAAATAGAAATACATTATAAAAATGCTTAAATGACAATAGAGAAAAATATATAAAAGGCTAAAAAATATATGAAAATCACAACCATATAATTCATTAGGAAAATGCAAGTCAAGGCAGGCACAGTGGTAGATGCCTCTAATCCTAGCAACTCAAGAGGATCACAAATTCCAGTCCAGCCTTGCAATTTAGCAAGAGAGAACTGTCTCAAAAAAATAAAAATGGCTGGGGATGTAGCTCAGAGGTAGAGTACTCCTAAGTTACATCTCCAATACCAAAAGAAAGAAAGAAATTGTAAAGCAATATCACTTTAGACCCTTTTAGACTAGCAAAACAAAGAAGTCTTTTAATCCCAAGTATCAGTAAAGATGTGGAGCAATAGGAACTCTTACAGGACTGCTGGTGAGTGTAAACTAGCACAGTCTTTGTGGGAAACAATTTGTCATTATCAAGAGTAAAGTGAAAGATAATTATACTACATAATCTAGACGCTCCACTTATAGCTATTGGTACTAGTTGTGTACAGAAATGTTTATAGCAACATTGTTTATAATGAGCAGCACTGGAGACAACCTAAAATTCACCAGCCAATGTATAGATAAGTAGTAGAGTATATCAGTGAAAATTGAATTACTCATCAACATGAATTAATTGCACAAAGATATTGAACAGAATACTCAAGTGGGAACATTCATAAAAGGTATTTAGTTGTATAAAATGTAATTAGTATATTGTTTAGACATACATGCATATGGTAGGCAGAATGAAAAATGTCGTGCCCTGAAGTGTTCATGTCCTAATCCCTGGAACCTGTGGGTGTGTTGCACACTTGGCAAAGGGGACTTTACAGATGTAATCAACACTATGAACCTTAAAGATATTATCCTGGATTAAAGACCTAATCTAATCTAATCACCAGAGCTCATAAAAACAAACTTTTCCATCTGGAGTCCAAGAGATACAGATTGGACTAGAGAGGGACCACCCGAGGTTCTGATTTTCAAACATTATTATTTTTTTAAGTTGACATGACTGGTGATTGCACTGTTGTCTGTTTTCATTAGTTACCTATTTCTGCATAACAAGTTACTCTCAAAATTGACAGCATAAACATCAACACTTCTGAGAGTTGGAAATCTGGTAACAGTTATGACGCCCTGGTTTAGGTTTCTGAGGCTTCAATAAAGGTGTCAGCCAAGGCCATAATCATCTCAAGTCTCAAATGACGGTTACTGATCCACTTTCTGGCTCATTCCCATAGTTGTTGGCACACGGGCCTCCTCATACGACTGTTCACAATGTTTTGTACCACAGCAAGTGATCTAAGCAACAGAGAGCCCAAGATGGATACCTCATTCTTTTATAACTTTATCTTACATGTGATGTAACATCATTTCTTTGATATTCTACTGGCCATAATTAGGCCTCCCACCCCAAAAGTCTTATGACTTTAATCTGATAATCTTGTTTTTAACCTATAGCCCTAGATATAGGCTTGTTCCATTATAAGGCAGCAGGCAGTTGATATGCAAGTGATCATAGGTGAGTTCTAATGGGAGACCCAAGGTGCAGTGCCTAGCACATCCAACATGATAGTAGCACAGAGTATGACTTAAAAAGCAGGTGTAGGTATAGCTAAGATCCCTCAGGTATAGTTCCTTAAATTCAACTCAAGTATAACAACTCCCTTTGTAGAACTTTAAAACTAGAGACAAGGTATTCGCCTTAATAACCAACATAAAATGGTGAGACAGATGACCACTATAGATAACCCCTGTTCAAAACAGGAGGAATGAAGGCACAAGGGTGTCCTTAGTTCCAGGCAGTTCTGAAATTCATCTGGGTACATGTTGAAATATCATTAATTAGCATTCAGTCCTACTCCTGCCCAGAAATGACTCTCCATGGTTCTTGGTTCTGCCTTCTGATGTATTTTTCCTTTTTCATTAGAGGTAGCACGTATTTGCATCTGAGTAGTTTTCTCAGGCTAGTTCCTGATTGCAATTGAGAAATCCAATGCCTCTTCTCATTTTATATGGTTCATGCTATATTTCTGTGGATATAATTCTCTTCAAAAATTTAAAGTCTCCTACAGATCTTTTGGGGATTAACTTCATTAGCTTTATTTTCAAGATAAGCCCTTATCTGTCTTGCGCTTCTGCTATTTTAGAGCTCAAGAACTTCCTAGAAGCACTACTGCTTAAGAACCTGAAGTGCAGATGTCTCTTTTTTTCTGACTCAACAATACTCTGAGGCACTAACTGATCTTTCTGGGATTTCACAGTAATACCATTCTCTTCATCTTTAGGCCAAGTTTTCCTGAACTTGTCTATAAATCACCCCTTCCACACTAAAAACCCTGAAATCATGGGGGTTTTTTCCCTGCCAATTCTGGGCTCCTGTCAACAAACTGGGTCAATCTGGTTGGGATTTAAAATCTGTGGGAACAGTGGTGAAACTAAGCCCAAGTTGTTTTCACTTAGCTATCTTGACCAAAAATCAAATCCAGGACAGCATGGATGGGCCCAGGTAGATTCTATACGACATAGTGGTTTGCACTAGGAGACCAACTTGAAACTTGGGGGAACAATAATCTTTCATTATGGACATTAACATGTCTTCTTTTGCTAAGCATGTTTATTAGACTGAAGAGTAAGAATTATGACTTTTTGCTCCAGAGGCGTCTATTTCCTTTGGGACACTATCCATATCTCCCAAGGATGTTCACTATGCAAACATTCTTGAAAATACAGTCCAGAACAAAAGGCAGTTCATGCTTCACAGGCAAGACAAGAACACAGAAAATCCATGGAGAATTGTCTCCCAACATGCACCTTCTGCCAAATGGGGGAAGGAGACCAAGAATTGGGAGCAAAATTGCATGTGAACATGGCTTTTGGCTAAATATTGTAGCATGTGGCAATCCATAGGCAAGGGCTGTTGCTCAGAGGTTACTGTCTCCAACATGAACTTGCCACAATGAGGTTAATAGTGGGGATTCTGGTAGAAAGGAAGTTCTTAATGGTGCAGTTCAAGTTACTTCAAGTAACTTGAAGACAAATTACATATCATATCTAAGCCTATGCCGAGCAGCTAGCTAGTTTCAAATGCTGAAGATCAGAGAAATCAAACTATTTGTCATTGTTAGAATCTAGAACATACTAGTGAGACTCCTGAAGCATGACCCTGCTTCTATTGTAGATATTCAAGGTATTATTTATGTTGTGTTGGTTTAATTCAAGGGTGGGCCAACTATAGCCCACAAACCAAATCCAGACCACAATATGTTTTTGTAAATAGTATATTATTGGACCACAGCAACACTCATTCATTTGCTTTTGTGATATAATGGCAGAGTGGAGTAGTTGTCCATAAAATCCAAAATAGTTATCTAGCCCTTTACAGAAAAGTGTGCTGCTAATCCTTGTTCTAGTTGATCAGAAATAGGGCAATGATTCTTAATTGTGGCTGCACACTCTATTTCCCTGGACATATTACAAAACATACTGATGCCAAGAGTTGTATCTTATACCACTGAATCAAAATGTGGGGGAATGAATATTGGAAATTGGTGTCTTTTCAAAAGTCCCTATGACCCTAAAATTCAGCCAGGGTGAAAAACCACAAGAATGGAGACATTAGAAAACGTTGCCTACACCTTTCACAGGTACCGTGATGCTGCAGAAACGAATAACTCCCTCGTCTCAGAGGAAAAGGGAAAAGACTTACACTAAAGTATAGGGCCAGCCCTGAACTGGCCCCAGGTAAACAAACATTGGACTTAGAAAAAAAGAGTACCTGAACCAATGGTTCAGAGAAAGAGAAGTGACAGGTGGTGCCAGTTTCTACTCTCAGACCTCCCCTCCATAGAAGTTCCGAGTGTCTCTAGGCTCCTACGTTGATGACTGCTGACCCTCCATCAGTGGGCCACTGCTGCAGGTGGCAGGATGTCTTAGCCAAATTGAATTCAGAGTTGTGTTCTGTTTCTAGACTGGAAAAAGTTACTCTTCTTTTTCACATAGGTTTTTCCAAATGCAAGCTGCTTGACTTGCAGCTTTTTGTTGGTGAGTCAGCCTCGCTCTTTCCTGTCTTATCAATACCTTAAAAAAAAAAAAAAAACTCCACAGAGACTAACCATTAACAAGAATTGAGAGGGCACAGAATAAGGCATATTTGGCAATGTTTACATCATGAAGACTCAGACCTAATTCTCCCCTATTTCTAGTAATGTGTTCTTCAGTTTATAAAGGAAATTGGTTACGACCAAAAATATTACCATTTGTAGTTTGGTTCTGGAATGTCCTCCAAAGGCTCATGTGTTAAAGGCTGGGTCCCCAGTGTGGCAATATTCAGAGGTGGATGGGCTTTAGGGAAGTGACAAGATCAAAAGGGTTCAAGTTGGTGCCCTTTTTTTGTGCCTTCTATACCTTGTCCCTGGCCATGTTCTAAGGATTCATCAGGTTCTCTTTCTCTGCACACAGAATCTAGACCTATTTTAAAACCAAATTTGTACTCTTGACTTAGGAACTCCAATTTCCCTAGCAGGTTGTCCTTTGAAATTAATTCCAGGGTAGAGGTTGTTCCTGAATGCCTGGAAGAGTTTTGTACCTGAAAGGAGATGTATGTGGTTTGACACCATCTGGCTTGACTTTGAATGTATTCTTAAATGTGATCTCATGCCTGGAACTTGGCTTGATTCTAAAGTTTCTGGTCTTTTCTGGATCAGTGCCTAGCTCTTCAATTTTGAAATCAAACCTGTATTCTTGACCCTTCAGTGTTGATTTCCAAAGCAAGTTTGTTTGGTAGCACAACCTGAGTAAGGCTCTTGGTTGAAGGTGTTAATGAGAATTTTCAGTTGCTCTTTGGTAAATTTGGTACAATTATTCTTCCAATTCATCGGCACAGCCTTATTTAAGAGTGTCTTGCACCATATTGGAAGAGTCCCGATATCCAAGCATCCATCTAAGACACCACCACTTTAATAATCAGAAATGTTTGAAGTAGATAACAAATCTGCTAAATACACAGATTTGACAGTAAATATCATTTTAAGTACAGTAAATGTCATTTTCATTTATTAAAAACCTCCAATTGGGCTAACAAAATGCAATCAAAACTCAGAGGTTAGAAAAATATATCTAAAATCCAATTTATGACAGGCAGCAAAGAGGAAAAAGAAGTATTGCTTTGTTTATATTTTTTGCTTTACTGTTAGCATAAGTATTTTATAGTTCAGTTAGTAAGAAGTGTTCATGTGCAAATTGAGAGCTATAGGACTATTTCTACTGATAGTTTGGATAAAATTTTAAGTTATACAGGTACTACAATTAGTTTTAAGCCATAGAGGTTAAAGCTTTCCAAAAAGTCCTGATGCAAGATGCTAAAATATAGTATATGCGTTTGTTATTGCTATAAAGGTAATAACCCTGACCCCACCCCACCCCCCAAAAAAGGGAAAGAATGGAAATGATAGTTGAAGAATAGTCACCTAGATAGGTGACTGCTTCACTCCAATGGGAGATTTGGGCATGGAAAATATTGTGGCAACTTCTGATTTTGGCTAGAATAAACTTTTACCAGGTCAAATACTATACCACCAAAATTACATATACTTTTATAGATGCAAAAATAGAGATAGAGATATCTTATTATAAGTCGGAGAGCTATAAGATAGTAGAACTTGAAGAGTTACGCACCCCTGGATTCAGTTCCCAGTTTAAAAAAAAAAACTAATATCAACTCAGTTTTGCATTCATAAGGTCAGATGTTCAGGAAAAAAATATATCTACCATATTAGAAAAGCAATGACTGAAAGTCAAGAGAAAAAGAGAAACTGAAACTGTATTAAAAATTACTAAACATGTCAGTCACAGAGGCACATGACTATAATCCCTGCAACTTGGGAGGCTGAGGCAGGAGGAACACAAGTTTGAGGCCATCCTGGAGAATTTAGCAAGCTCCTGTCTCAAATTTAAAAAAAAATAAATAAAAAGGGCTGGAGATGTAAATAGAGTGCCCCTGGATTCAACTGCCATCCCTCCTCAATTACCATAACTTCCAAGTAACTATAATTAATATGCTCAAGAAAACATACAAGATGAAGAATTATACTAGATGAGCTAAAAATAGATTACACAGTTGAAAAGAAGTTCACTGAATTAGAAGATAGGTCAATAGAAAAAGAATTCAGACTAAACAATGAAGATTTAAAAAAAAAAAGCGTACAGCAATAAAACAGAAAAAGTAAAATTAAGATATAAATGGTTAAGGGTGAATGCAACTGAGTAGGAAAGGAGGGAGAGAACGGGATGAAAGCAGTATTATTAGAGATCATGCCTGAATTTTTTTCCAAAAATGAAAAAAGACATCAAATCACAAATTCAAAGAATTTTACAACCCCAAGCAGGAGGAATAAAAAAATCCATACCTAGGACCATCATAGTAAAACTGTTCAATACCAAAAGCAAAGACAAAAACATAAAAGCAGTGAGGGTAGGTTGGGATGTGAGGACACGTTTTCTTAAAGAGAATAAAAGACTTAGAGCTGACTCTGCAACGGAACAATGTAACTCCACAGAACAACAGAATGATGCTGTAAAGGTAATGAAAGAGAAGAACTGCCAAAGATGCAAAAAGGAATGAATAATACATAGAGTAAATAATGAAGGAAAATGTTAGTGAACACATAGACTTTAAAAACAACAATAATGGCCTGTGGATTTAAAATATAGGAAAACAGTCTACCTGGAAACTGCAATACAAAAAAACAATGCAACTGAAGTTATTTTAAGGTCCTCTAGCAATTAGAGAAATGCAAATCAAAACTACTCTAAGATTTCATCTTACTCCAGTCAGAATGGCATCTATTAAGAATACAAACAACAATAAATGTTGGCAAGGATGTGGGGGAAAAGGCATACTCATACATTTCTGGTGGGACTGTAAATTGGTGCAGCTAATATGGAAAGCAGTATGGAGAACCCTTGGAAAACTGGGAATGCAACCACCCAGGTATCCCACTTCTCAGTTTATACCCAAAGGACTTAAAAATAGCATACTACTGGGCACAGCCATATCAATGTTTGTAACAGCACAATTCACAATAGCTAAATTGTGGAACCAAACTAGATGCCCTTCAGTAGATGAATGCATAGGGAAACTTAAGTATATATACACAATGGGACATAACTCAGCACTAAAAGAGAATAAAATCATGGCTTTTGCAGTAAATGAATGAGGCTGGAGAATATGCTAAGTGAAGCAAGCCAATCCCAACAAACCACAAACTCAAGTGTTTTTTTGATATGAGGATGTAGATGCGTAATAGCGACTAGGGATCGGGGAGAGAAAGGGAAGAACTTTAGATAGGGAAAAGCAGAGGAAGGGGAAAGGAGGGGCAAGGGGATATGAATGATGGTGGAATGAGTTAGACATCATTACCCTAAATACATGTATAAGACATGAATGGTGTGAAAATACTTTGTGTACAACCAGTGTCTTGAAAAAAATTGTGCTATATATGTGTAATATGAAGCAAACTGCATTCTGCCATCATGTATAATAAATCAGAATAAATAAATTTTTTGAGATGTTGATAAATATTAAGGCTATAATCTCAAATTTTAATAATATAAATATTTTATTTATAATATAAAACAAGACAGAAAATGGAAATAATAAAAAGTTCCCAATTAATAAAAAAGTCAGACACAAGAAATTATTAGAAAACTAACTATAATGCATCAATAATTGTATAAACTAACTAAATATAACAATTAAAATACAAAAAAGTACATTTTAAATGCATACTCGGGCTGAGGTTGTAGCTCAGTGGCAAAGTGCTTGCCTAGCATGTGTGAGGTACTGAGTTCAATTCTCAGCACCATATATCAATAAATAAAATAAAGGTTCATTGACAATTTAAAAATATTTTTTTAAAAAAGCATAATAACCTCTAGAAAATTATGGCCCTTCCAAAGTTTTCAAATATTGACATATTAACTAGTATAAGGAAAGACAAAGGTGCTTTCACAAAATCTAGATAAAAATACTAGTTAAGAAGTTATAAGATACACTGTTACTTGTTTCTAGAATATATTTTCCTCATCTTCGCCAGCAATAAAATTTCTAATTTTTGCCAGCTTCTCTTGCAGTTAGCATGGACACAAGAATAAATCCTTTCTAATAGGCTGTAAGTAAAATTATCTATGTGACTTCTAAGGAATGTTCTTTAAAAAGGGAACACAGTCTTGTTTTTCCTTCCTTTGTACTAATTATAAAGTGCAAAAAAATGTCTGAATCTTGAGGACTCATCTTGGACCATAAAGTGGAAATCATGTTGAGAATATTGTCCAGCAACCAGATAGTACAAACCCAGGTCCTTGATGATAATAAAGCTATTATAGGCCTGAACTGCTTATATCTAGACTTCATTTACAGAGGCAAGTAAATTTCTTAGTTTAAACCATTTTATCTTTATTGTTTTTTCATTATGAGTCAAACCTAATCCTGTGTTCAAAAGAACATCTCCCATAAGTAAATATTCTTGCCATTACTCAAAACTATTCTCTCTCCTACTGCTTGGTTTGCTTTCTCTTTTATTTGTTCACCTATTTGTACAGATTCTTGTCTTATGTGTTCTTATTTGTCCCTTATTGTCTTGTGTCTGTTGAATGTATGACATTGCTTCTTGCCAACTCATGAAAGAAGTTCACTTTGTTTAGTCCATATTTCAGGTGTTATCAGTTGTTGGAATCCTTGATCACAAGGCTCTTTCTTATCTTCTGAACATTTAACAAGCACACATCTGACTATCCCTGTTGACCTTATGTCAAAGTCATAACCTCCTCCTGGCAGAATTTTCACTATAATCCTAACTCATATGATTGATTGATAAGGAAAAAATTGCTTAAAAAGACCCTCTCTTAAAGAGACACTAGTTCGTTCTCATTCAAGCCATTCTGAAACCCTCTCTCCTTGTACAGCTCTTTTTGTGATGCTGGGCATGGAACTCCCAGCCTCACACATGCCTCAAGTGCTCATCCACTAAGCCAAATCTCCAGCTCCTTATCTGGATTTATTTTTACCATAAACTTAAACCTTCAATCCTTCTGCACATTCCTTTACCTCCTAAACAAGTAATCCTTTTCTCAAAGTTTTTCTTAGGAAAGAACAATTACATCATATCATATTCCTTCAAAACTATTAAACTAGCACATAGATCTACAGAAAATGATTTTGAACCTTGGTCTAGAATCAAGTTGAGGCTATTAATTAATCTCTTCTTAACCTTGAAGTGATTTGCTGCAGAATTCAGATTACTATTACTTACTTATTCTCCTGAACTACCAAATATGTATCAATCAGTTCAATAATCATTATCCCCTTCTGTGGGAGAAAAAATGGTTAAATGTAGCAAATAAAACAACAAACCTAAGAAATGGTTTAAATAGCCCAGCTCTTCATAATTAAGGAACTTATCTTGAAAACATAAGCATTATAGGAAACAAACTACATAAAAATGGGAAGCTATGATTAATGACACGTGTAAGCAGAGGGGCCATGGGAAGAATTAACATCCTAAGAAGCAAACTACCCAAAATTCCTATAGCAACAGCACTCCAGGAGACATCAGTACTTAACAATTCCCTAATATTCTTCTAAACTCCTTCAGAGAATGGTCTACAAATATTGGACAGTGAAATACAGACATGTTATGTTACCTAATTCTCCTAACATAGAACATCAAATCCCTCAGAGTACTAAAGCTACGAAATAAGTGGAAATTTCTAAGAACTTATTACATAATTTGGGGAACATTATCAAGATATAGTACTTTTTTTCATGGCATAGCCATTGCTAATAATTAGGGATTGACTTAACAAATGGAACTTCAGGTAAAATTAATTGCAGAATTATTTTTTAAGTTCTAGAAAATTCTGCATAGAATTAAAGTATAGCTAATCTGGACATATACCTATACTATGTATGATTTAAAACACAACAAATGAGCTACATCACAGAACTCTAATGAACAAGACTGTAATCATAGGTAAAGTATCAGGAGCTGAGCTTAAGAGTTCAGACTGACTCTTTCTAAATTATCATAAACCTTTCTTTTTGTATATACATATAAGATTAGGTGTATACTATCCAATATAGCAACTTTGCTGGGCATGGTGGTGCACACCTGTAATCCAGCAACTTGGGAGGCTGAGGCAGGAGGATTGCAAGTTAAAGACCAACCTCAGCAACTTAGCAAGAACCAGTCCAAAAACAAGGGAGTGGGGGGATTAGGAACTTGGCTTAGTGGTAAAAAGCCCCTGGATTCAATCCCACCTACAAAAAAAAAAAAAAAAAAAAAAAACCCACAATAGCCACTAGCTACATGTGCCTACTGAGACTTAAAATGTGGAAGTGTAACTGAGGAACTAAATTAACTTAAATTTTAAAATGGTCATTGCTTGATCCAGTTATTGGAAATTTTAAGTATGTTTGGAACTTGGGTATGTGAATTCACTTTTCAGTTGTAAATTTTCTGAAATCTAAATACAGATCAAGTATCTGTAATGAAAACTTCACATTCAAATTGAAATGTGCTATAAATTCAAAATATACACTGGATTCCAAACACTTAATATAAAAAAATGTAAAATATATAGTTGATTTTTATACAGATTACATTTTAAAATAATATTGTGGATATACTGAATTAAACACAATGTGATAAAAATAATTTCATCTATTTTGTCTTACATATTTAATATGCCTACTAGTAAAATTTAAAATAACATGTGGCTCACATTATATTTCTATTGAATGATAATTAATCTGTGTTCTAAGGCAATTGTTCTCTACCAGAGGCAACTCTGCCATTCAAAGGATACTTGGCAATGTCTGGACACTTTTTGTTGTCACAAGGGGGGTGGTACATGGCGATCTAGAGGACAGAACCAGGATGCTGCTAGACACACTACAATACACAGGACAGATCCCCAAACAAAGAATTATACAGCTGAAAATGTCAAAAGTGTTAGAGTGAGAATAACCATTTCTCAATAACATGGCACACATCAAAACTCCATTGCCTCAAAAAAAAAAAAAATTCATTGCCTTACTGGGCATAGTGGCACGCACACACCTGTAATACTAACTACTTGAGAGGCTGGGGCAGGAGGATCCCAAGATAGAGGCCAACTTTGGCAATTTAGCAAGACCTTGTCTCAAAATAAAAAATAAAAAGGGCTGGGGTAGAGCTCAGAGGTAAAGCACTCCTATGTTCAATCCTCAGTATTGAGGAAAAAATATTAATTACCTGTTATGCTTATCATTTGAACCAACAATTGACCCCTTATATTAGAGAAACTGCATCCTAATTAGTTGAAGGATCTTCAGATCCTGCACTAAATTCACCTCTAAAGCTGATTATATCACTCAAAGCTATCACAGTGGTGACTGATTAAAAGCAGCCCCCCAACATATCCCCCCATCCCCATCAGCTAAATTCAGGAAAAACAAGGATGTCTGCTCTTACCAGGGTACTTAGGAAAAACAAAGAATTAAAAGACATCCAGACTTTAAAAGATGAAAATCTATTTCTATTTGCAGGTGACATGCTCTGTTTAAGGAGAAAAAGCAAGGAATTCATTAAAAAAAAAAAAAAGAAAAAAAGGACATACTAGAATTAACAAAGGAGGTTTCAGGGTATAAAATTAATATGCAAAAATAATTATAATAATGCCATAAAAAGGATAATATTATCAATTTCTCTTGTTTCCCCATCTACTGGTATAACCCTCTGAAATCGGAAAAACTTTTTTACCCTTAGGTGATGAAGAAGAAACCCATGATTATGGTTCTACAGTTTGACAAATATCCATGCTCAGAAGTCAGTTTGAACAACTCCTTCCCAAATTCTCACAGATATTGCTTGTTAGTGGGTTTTAAACAGTGAAGACAAACAATGCCAACTGGTTACATAACAATTAAACCAAACTCTTTTAGAAGCCAGTACTTTACCAGAACCCAAATATGCTCAAGCGGTCAAATCTGTGGTTCACTATTGGGTATGTCAAATTGAGAACAACTGATGTAGGTTTGTTTCTGAAATAGTGATGAATTTGGAGACAATCTAGATTCTTAATCTATTCAAGTACCTCAGTAAATCTGGACACAAACATAAAAATTATCTGATGTGTTGGTGCTGCTAACAGAAATTTTTGTTGTTCTTAAAAGAGAAATCCACAATGAAAAGACATTATCAAAGCTGCAGAAAATAGAAGACTCCCATAATAAATACCCTATTCTAACAAGTCCTTTTGCAAGGAACATTTATTTAAAAAAAAAAAAAAAAGAAGGAAGAATAATAACTGGTTGCAGGACCCCTGAGTAGAGTATTTGGCAAAGCCAGAAGAGCCACCTAGGTATACCAGAAAAACTTAAGTTGGACATTCACTGTCCAATTCTTCCCCAAGATGACCTATTCTAGTAAGAACTGATTGATCATGATATTAAACAAATGAAAGAGACAAGATTTTTAGGTACCAGAAGTCATGGCAGAGCTATCTTCTTTGGATAGCTCCAAAGAAGTCAAGAAGCACGGAAAAAGAACAAGACTGAAGAACTTCTCATAACTAATTATAAAGCTATTTTTTTTAAAATGTAGAATTAGTAACAGATAGATAAATAGATCAAGGGGACAAAATAAAGCCCAGAAACCAACTCACACATACAAAAGGATATAATAATATAAAACAGGAGGCACTATAAAGTTAATGGGAAATGAGTGTACTATTTATATTTACTAAATGATGCTATCAGAAATATCTATCAATGTGGAGGGCTGGGGATATAGCTCATGGCAGAGTACTTGCCTAGCAGGAATGAGGCACTTGGTTCAAGCCCCAGTACCTCAAATAAATAAAACAAAATAAAATAAAGAACTGCTATCAATATGGAGTAAGAATTCTATCTAACAACAGTAAATAAATATATATATATATACACATATTAACCAGCAATATATACATATACATTTAATATACATATGTATATATTGCTGGTTAATTATGCACATTTTGAAATTTAAAACTTTTGTGACAAAATATAATCAAATTTTCTTTCTTCTTTTTTTAACCTCAGGGGAGGAACAAATTTTTAAAACCTAACACAAAAAAAAGGTTCATTCATAAAGGAAAAGAATCATTAATTTGATTAAACTAACTGAAAAATTTCTGCAAAATCAAATATTCACAAGACCATGTTAAAGACAAGCCACATACTAGAAGTTCTATAACAGGTAATCAGGAAGACTGCAAGTAATCTAGTAGAAAAACAGGCATAGATTATGGACAACAAATTTATAAAACAATGAACAATAAATATAAAAGAAACTGTTTCTTAGCAGATAGGAAAATATAAATTAAAGAGCTACTTATCTCATAGCCCTCCAACTAGAAAACTTAAAAATTCTGATTAAGACTAAGTGTTGGTGACAAGGTAGAAAAAAAAAAACAAAATCCTCTCACATGGCTGCTGGGAGTGCAAACTAACACACCACTTTGGAGAGCAATGATCTAAAGTCAGAGTACACATATCCTACTACCTGGAATTCCACCTTGAGGCATATATCATTTAAATAAGGAAGAATGACAAAGAATATACACTTGTAGCACTGGTCAAAATGGCAAAAAATAACTGAAATGACCATCAGTGGAAAGACTGGTAAATAAATACTAAACAGCAATTATAGTAAGTAAAAAAGTAAGTTACAAAAGATTACCTATAGTAGGATATTATGACTAATTTTTTTAAAAAACACTACATATTATTTATGGATTCAAATACATGATAAAGTATAAAATCTTAAATAGAAAGGAGTCATACCAACTTCAGAATAGGAGGCTAGCTCTGCGGGGGGAAGGAGGAAAATGGCGCCAGGAGCAGTACAAAAGAGTAACATTTTATTTCTTTAAAAATCAGAGGCAAATATGGCAAAATAGAAGGTGAAGAGTACAAGGGCATTTATATTAATTTTTTTGTATATTTGAAATATTTTGTAATTAAAAAGAATTTTAATGGGCACATATGGTATATCAATCAAGTAACATTATTCACACCACAAAAATGTATCAATAACATTATGTAAACCACAAAACATATGCACATACATTAGAGCATGAGATAAATAATAATCAAAAATAAATTTTAAAATCTGCAATGGGGGTTTTAAATTAATAATTTTGTAATGAGGTCTGAATCTCATGCAATTTTATAATGTCCTTATGCTAATATTTTAAAGGCTACTATCCTTTTTTATAATTGTTAAAACTATTATAAATAAAATTAATTTAATATTCTAAATTTCAGTATTATTTTGGAAAGTTTTTTCTAAATATAAACAGTAACAAGCTTTACAATTATACTTACAGGTCTTAAGGACATATATTAAGAGTCCTAAGTATGAAGAGTAGTTATTTAATTAGAACTACTTAATTACACTGTTTCAACAAAAATCTGTTGCCTTAATACTTCTGTAGAAAAACAATGCTCTATTGTTCCTTCTTTTTCCCCCCTACTTGGGGTTGAGTGAGAAGCCAAGAAATACCAATACTGGAGAGGTTATAAACAAAGTTTTATTATAAAACCATTTTTAAAGGAAACGTGTGTAACTTTCACAGGAGAGTAACACAATCCTTTGGGATTACTATGTCAAAGACAGACATAGAGAATATTTTAAGAGAGGGGTCAAGAAGAGGTAGTAGAATTTTTGCTATCTGTACTGCATTTACTGACTCCGAGTCTCAAGGCTAGAAAATAATAAGATATTACAAAGAAAACTTTCAAGAACAAAACTGTGTAGGACACTACACCTACAAATACAACTCAAGAGATGTGCAACTCACACATTATATTTCACTCTCAACTATAATCCTCTGACCACATTCATACTATTTCAATAATAGTCATTTTACCCAGTTGATGGTAAGCAATAATTTTATTTAACATGAGTTGCTTTTGCCAATTAAACATTTGCAACACAAATGATTAGCTGATCTCTTAAATAGCCTAACTATTAGATATGCTATTTTCCATGAAATGGAAGACTGTAATAAAATTATTCTAAGTTCCAAACTTCCACACTTTTATACTTTGGGCACAATTTTTAAGAGTAATAGTGCTGTGGCAAAAGGCAGGTTTTTACCTACACATATACTTCAGCCTATTATACTTAATTTTACTTAGTACTAAAATCCGTAATTTTCATTTCTGGATGCTGAAAAAAAAAATTAGCTTCCCTAAATCCCTTATTTAGTGTAACTTTGGCTAGTTAGAATAGCAAAATTTGCTTACAAAATTGAAAGCCTCCTACAACATTTTTAAATGTTGGTTTTTCCATCAATCCTAAAGTTCCAATTATATGTATTTCTTCCCTCTCAATAGAGGGATAACTTCCATTTTGCTTCACAAATGAAATAATCAAATTACCTTTTCTCTCTAATTCCCACCCTCTGAAGATACACTCAAAATGAGTAATAAATTCACTGACAAATTTACTATTCAAATTTCACTTAATACATGGAAATAATTCTTCCACAAGCAAAAGGTCAGTGTCATGAATTTAATTTTCTGAATTTCATAACCCTTGATAAACGGAGGCACCTTAAAGTTCAGTTTACATTCTTTTATATAGGATTTCATAGCATGCTTCAAATAGCTTAAGATAAGCCATATTAATAGCTTACAGTTAATTTTTATCATTAAAATAATCTAAAAAATCAAAACACTACTAAATTTGCTGTCATAACTAATAAATAAGTCTTAAATCAACTCTCTCAATTCATTTTGGCTGACTCTTGGACTATTCTAGAACACAGACCAACAAACCGAATGGGTTTATAAGTTATAATATAGTTGTACAATGTTTTCACAAATTTTAATTCTATAATTTAGGGCTTTTGTATTCATTTTTAAATATACAAAGAGATTAAACCATTAATATAAATATTTTCTCTCAAATATGTAATATTCTTTTGTAAAAGAAAAAGTTTCCAAACATTTACAAAGCAATCTAAAGATAGGTAAACCTGATTTTAAGATTATCACATTAACCAAAATAATTTTCCAGAGAAGGTCCTATTTAAAAGTAATGCTGACTGGCTTTCTCACATCAACACCTTAAGTTGGATCCAAATCCAATGCCTTTGCTTAATTTACTTCAGGGATCACTTCCAATGAAAAAAAATCTCAGAAAAAGGTCTCACGACAGAGTGGACAGGTGGACTTGTTGCTAGATGTAAACCATTTGTACTGAAAAAGAAAAGGTTTTAAATGTTAGGAGAATTTTTTAAAGCTACCATCTCATAAAAATACATCAAAGTAACCTTCAAATTGATAAGATAATATTAAAATTTTTCTCTCCCCACATCTAAACACAAAATCAACACAAGTGAACATTACTTCCAATTGTATAAAACTTCCAAAGACTACCCTAGATTCTTTCTTTCTAGGCTCATGCTCAAAACCATAAAAACATAAGAAAGACCAGTGAAGTAAGTTAACATAGGGAATTGCCTTTTTGACATGATGTTTAAAAGTGTAAAGGGCTCTGATGCCAGAGGGCCCCAGCTCAACTCCTGTATCTTTTCTCATGTCTAGATCTCACTTGATTATCCATTTCTTTAGTGCTAAGAGCTCCATTAGAAATATCCACTATAGAAGAAAGACCAATAGAGTAGAGGAAGGGGATTCAGAAGGAGAAGGAGAGAAGGGCATGGGAAGTAGTGGAGATGAAATCTACCAAACTGTGCTATGATCATGTATGAATATACCACAATGAATCTCACTTATATATATCATAATGCACTATTCAAAATAATAATATAAGAGAGATCAGTAGAGTACAGCAAGCTAATTAGGGGGAAGAAAAAAGAAAAGGTATTGGGGAGTTAGGCTGATTACATTATGTTATATGCTTGTATAAATATGGCATAATAATTCCCATATTATGTATAAATTATATTATAAAAAAAGAAAAATATCCTTTTATTAAAGTACTTAGATGCTATAAGTCTCTATAATAATTACTAATTATGTTCTTTCCCAAAGTTAAGCATCGAGAATACACAAAACATACAAAAGTTAATTTTGCCTCAGACTTACCAAACAGGCTGAATGGAACTTTTTCTTGCATGTTCTACAGGCTTTTTTGGGAAGAGAATAGTTGAAACCATGAATGACTGAGAAACAGATCATGCAATCTTCAACACCCTCAAAACGTTTATCTACGTTATTTTTCCATAATGCTAAGCCTTCCATAATACTTCCATTCTGTTAACAAAGAGAAAAATAATCAGTATATACTGAAGACCATGTTATTTTTACTCTCAATTTCACAAATTTCAAAGTTGAATTATAATTCTGGAAGAAGACAATCTGCCTGACTACATTCACATCTTCTAAGTTTTATAAGTGCTGTTTTTTTTTGTTTTGTTTTGTTTTTTTAATAATCTCCAAAGTTTTTAGGAACAGATGTAATTTTTCTCCATTAAAGTTAAACTTCAAGGGCTTCTGAACTATGGTTTTGATTTTTTTTGACGAAACTCTTAATAATTAAATCATAAATGACCTAAAGATCTCTCAACTATTAACAAAAATGATCAGATTACTTTACCTTCTCAAATGATTTGTTCCAGCTTCACAATATTGGTGAAAATGTTTTAATTTTTCTTTAATGCAGAATGTCTGAGATATATCACAATGTTCAAAGAAAACTAGAGGAGACTTACAATGTGTTTATAGTTCAAAGGTCTTTCAAAGTGGGATTTCTCTAACCAAAGAAGAGTTGAAACATAAAAGTAGCCCAGAGCCAAGTGCGGTGGTATATGCCTATACTCCCAGCAGCTCGGAGGCTGAGGCAGGAGGATCACGAGTTCAAAGCCAGCCTCACCAATGGTGAGTCGCTAAGCAACTCAGTGAGACCCTATCTCTAAATAAAATACAAAATAGGCTCAGTGGTCAAGCACCCCTGAGTTCAAACCCTGATATAAAAAAAAAAAAAAAAAAAAGTAGCCCAGAAAGAAAGCATTCACTAGTCCATTATCCTTCAAAAAAGTCTCAATTTTCATTTCCTTAATACCATATATTATTCTACATCTTCTATACTGCCAATGAAATAAAATCAATCCCTCTCATACACCAGAAAATAAATTATAAAGCCTTAAGAACTAAAGCAGAGATGGCATATTTAAGCACATATCTTAAGCAGAAGAAACAACAGTTTGTGTTTAACTACCCTTCAAAGACATAATCTCTCTCTCTCTAGTTTGGGAATCCAAGTATATGAGCAAAACCTTACCTGATGGGTGAGATAAGTGCTGAGCTGCAGCATCCAGTTCCGCCACTGCTGAACAGCCACTCCAACTCGTTTCCCACTTTCCACTGTTATTGAACCCAATGGATAATTTGAAGGCAGTTGTATTATAAGTTCAATGACTATGTCCTCAATAGTGTAAGTAGCCATTACTTCTCGAGTAGTAGCTCGAGCTTTAACCTAAAACACAAAAGGTAATATTTTTGCCAAATTCCTTTCTTCCATTCAAAACACATTTTGTTAGGTTGACTTAGCAGCTAATGTCTTCACAAGGAAAAAACAGGTAAACATTCATTTATCTGACACAAGCCATTTAATAAGTAAGTATACTTAGCATGTTTCACAGTGATTTTCTGACACAGTTTGTGTTAAAAGAAAATATGCTATTCATAAAACTGTATATTATTATTAGGTTTATCATATATCATTTTAATAGACAAAAGATGCCCTAAGTATTAAATATTACTTCTATATCTACCATATCTTTCTCAAAACACAACAATCAGAAAATAAGGTAGACATATTTCTGTAAATTCTGAATCAAGAGCTACAACTCGCCTGTGATATTTATAATGATAGATATAACCAATTCGTAAACTTTTCTGGAAAAAGACAATACTAACCGTCATGCCATTAAATAGCTGTGTACTTGTTTGCACAGAAGATATTTCTTGAAAAGAAAGAACATTGCTGACGTACTTGCTTGTAAATCTATCTACAATATTAAAAACACGCTTCTCACTGCTATTCCACCACAGCCTAACCATGGCAGGCAAATCTTTTAAAGTCATATGATAGACTGAACAAGCCAAGTGTGGAATATGGTACGGAAGAGTTGTAGTTTCTGAAGAAAAAATAAAATTCTTAGTTAGTTATATGCACTTACAAATAACAACAGCCTTGTATTAGTAATTTCCTTAGAAAGTCATCCTTAATCAACAAGAGTGTCTAGCTCATAAAACAAACACACCAGAGAAACCAGAACCCTAGAGTATTAGCATCCTGCCACACATTCAAAATGAACCGCAAGAATCGAATCAGACACTACTATCCTATGTGCATATATGATTACATGACCATTATAATTCTATATCACATACAACCAGAAGAATGAGAAGTTATTCTCCATACATATAGAGAATATGGTATATACATATAATATGTCAAAATACATTCTACTATCAGGTACAATTAAAACAAATATTAAAAAATCTTCTGTAAAACAGAAAAAAAAAAAATGACAAAGGAGGGGATGGGATTGTGGCTCAGAGGTAGAGTGCTTGCCTAGCATGTGCAAGGCCCTGGGTTTGATCCTCAGCACCACATAAAAATAAATAAAATAAAATATTGTGTCCAACTACAACTAAAAAAAAAAAAACTACAAAAGAATGACAAAGGAAGTAAGAGTAAAAAATCCCACCTGACAATTAAAATCTGCCTAGAAATAATACTCTGTATTTCACATAAAAGACCACAAATAAAATGGAGCCCACATATTCTTTGTCATAAATTATGAAAGGGAGTTTGGCCTCCTCTTCTTTCTCCAGAGCTCACTGAGCTGCTGTGCAAAAGTCCTAGAATAATCACTTTAATATTCACAAGACACAGTTCAGCTCTCTTAAGACATTTAAAAACTTTTTATTCTTAGTAAAGTATTTATAATGCTGTAGTATAGCTAAATGACTTTATGTCTACCATTTTGGCTAATATTTGAGCTACTAGAGTGAAGGAAACAAATTTTACTCATCTTGTTTTCCTAACTGAAGACTACTTATTATTAACATGGCTACAAAATATTATCATATAACCAATACTTGCTTATAGAGTAAAAGATAAAAACCCCTACACTTTAAAAATTATTAAATTCTCTACAACCTTATCCACAAGATTTATTTGTCCTACTTAAAGAAGTTCAGAAAATCTTGCATTTTAACATTCTTTAGCTAGGACTCACATTTGTCATTATGCCCCAGGGTAAAGTTTATTACAACCTAGTCTGAGCCTAGTCTCTAGGAAAGGACACAAATCTGTATCTTACTGACCTCTAATACTCAGCTGGAGCTCCTCAGTAAAGAAAGTTTTAGGGTCCTTATTTGAAACCTCAATAGCTGCCTCTCCATAGGTTGGATTTTCTGGCATAAGCCTGAAGAGGTGATAGAGTAATTTATTCAAACTCTTTGTTTTCCGAAGGTACATTGAATACAGAGCCCGAAGCTGATAGAAAGGCAAAGAATTTGTTAGCAAATCCAATTAAAGCAAGACCATCAGCAGAAAAGAATAAAACAAACTGTAACAAATTGTAAAAACACAATAAAAAAAATGCATTAATTTGAACATGCAAGAGTCATACAAAATATATGCCATATTCTCACTTTCCAAATGTATCATATGATGTGACCCTGCCTCCTTTCTTCAGACTGGCAGAACTTCTCATTAACCCCTCTTCCCTCATTATTACACATATGCTTCTAACTTTTTCTCAAATTATGTCCATTAATATGCTCAGTATGGATGGCTTGGAGTCACTGAGCCAAGAAAATCTTTTCACCATTTTCCACAGATGACTTTGACTTGCTCACTGTCCTCCCAAGTCTTCCCCACATTCCTTCCACACCATAGTCCTTAATCCTGTAAATTCCTGAGTAAAACAGAACTCATCCCATTTTCAAGAATAACTTATTATCAAAACTACATCATCCTTTTAGTATAGAAAGCACAAACTAGTTAGTAGTTCATTATGTCTTGGGGTCTCCTCACTTGTTTATCAATTAGGAAATTTCATATACAAATATGGATTTCTGGTTTCTCTTTTAAAAACAGGAAAATCTGGTACCACTGGAAGCACCAAAGGTATCTGTGTGATACTTGTGTCACATTTACTTTGTAGTTCTTTGGTATTTTCATTTGTTTTTAACATTAATTCTCCTACTATACCATATATCTATCTCTTAGTACAAAAACACCATTTTGTGAATGTTATGACTATTCAAATACAATGATCAAGCTATAGGATTTTGGACTGATTCTGAAAACATGTTGATCAAAGTACCTTTACAATAGAGAAATCTGTGGATACTACCTTTATTGAGCAATCAAAATTTAACATCACCAATAAAATCACTGATATATGCCTCCTGAACTAACACCCTGAGGATACATCACACAACTTGGGCAGTAAGTACTATTGCTAAGTTATTAACCAGAATCTACCAGAAATATCCAAACATCTAAAAAAAACAGAAACAATCAGAAACATCCAAAAATCAAAAATTACATGATAGGCTACAAACAGCTATCCAAAACAACAAGAAAAACATGAAAAGTATGGGAATTACAGGTTAAAGAAACTAAAGAAATAAAGCAAACAAATGCAAACATGATCCTTGACTGAATCCCCAATAGAGAAGGAAATAAAACTAAGGATAATATGAGGCAACTATAGAAATATGAATATAAATTAGACTATATTCATATACCAAAATTATATTTCTTAAATATAATGATTACATTTTGCTCTTGTAGAATGTTTATACTTACTTATATCATGCCCTTATTCTTAGGTAATTATATACTTAAATACTTTTGGCAAAGCATCCTGACATCTGCAACTTAAATCTCAAAGGAGGATCAGCAGAAAAAAAATATAGAACTAAATTATGTTGTGTGCATGTATGAATATATAATAATTAATCTTACTAATATGTATAGTTACAATGTGTCAATAAAAAGACTTAAGTAAATATAGAGAAAACATAAGCAAATTTAGCAACATGTTAAAAAAAACTTGTGGATCTAGAAGGGTGTGTGATTTTTTCATTCAAATTATTTTCCAACTTCTCTGTAAGTAGAATTTTTTTTTTTTTCCCAAAACAAAAAACTGGGGCTGGGGATGTGGCTCAAGCGGTAGCGCATTTGCCTGGCATGAGTGCGGCCCGGGTTCGTTCCTCAGCACCACATACAAACAAAGATGTTGTATCCGCTGAAAACTAAAAAAATAAATAAATATTTTTTTAAAAAAAAATTAAAGAAAGAAAATTTTTTAAAATTAGATCAGTGGGTTTTTTAAAATAAAAAGAAACAAACAAAAAACCTAGACTATGAACATGACCCGGACACCCCATGCTCAAAAACTTGTATAGAAATGTTCACAGCAGCCAAAAGTGTAAACAAATGTCCACCCATGGATGCACAAAATGTGGTATTATCCTGACAATGGAAGATCTTTCAGAGATGGAATTGTTTACTACAAAATTGATTAAGTCTAAAAACTATTGTGCTAAGTGAAATAAGGGAGATACAATTTATCAAGTTATCATAAAATATCCAGAATAGGCAAATCCATAGAGACAGAACATAATTAATGGTTGCTGAGAACCATGGGGTTTAAGAGGGAATGGGAAGTGAAGAAAGTTAGTATTAATTTCCAAGTGAGGAGGTACCCCAGAACATAACAGAAGTCTTCGCTTAGTGGCTTAATAGTAACTATCTGCCCAACAGGAACACACCCCAGAACATTTTCATATTACGATATGAGTTTGTTTGGGGGATTTTTAAAATATTATAAAATTAGTGGTGGGCTGGGGATGTGGCTCAAGCGGTAGCGCGCTCGCCTGGCATGCGTGCGGCCCGGGTTCGATCCTCAGCACCACGTACAAACAGAGATGTTGTGTCCGCCGAGGACTAAAAAATAAATATTAAAAATTCTCTCTCTCTCTCTCTCTCTCTCTCTCTCTCTCTCTCCTCTCTCACTCTCTCTTAAAAAAAATAAATAAATAAAATTAGTGGTGATGGTTGCACAACTTTAAAAATATACTAAAACAGCCAAACTGTACACTTGAAATGCATAAACTTTATAGGATATGAAATATATTTCAATAAATCTAAAAAACACAGAGTTTTGTCTCCAGTTCAATCTGATTTGCTAGAAGTTTTTGTTTTTTTTTTTTTAAGAACGTTAAGACAACTCATAACTTCAGGATTTATCTAATTTGCTTTATTTACTGGGTTATTCTGACATTATCTTCAGAGCTCAGTTCAGGTTTCAGGCTCAATAATAAATGTTGCTGTATCTGCACTCCTGCCCACATCCTGACAATAAAAACATGCTACATGGCCATTTTCCTGATTTTTGAATATAAGATAATAAAAAAAAATTCTTCTATATCAGAAGTTCAATCTGCTGCAATCTTTTAAAGATCAACAATATTTTAAGAAACAAATGTAAAAGCTTAACAAGGACTTCTTGAAAAACATAAGCAAATAAAACCAGTATAAGTCACAAACTGTGACAGGCCTGAAAACAAAAAAACTAATCTATATAACAACTAGATCAATGTTGATTTGATCTTCTCCTTACATATACAAATGTAAAGACATATAAACTGATGTATTTCTGCCACAATATGGATGTGAGCAACAACACAAACAATAACTTTAATAATTCTGAAAAAATCACAGTGGAAAGGAATACCACAATATTTAATCACATTTTAAATATGAAGTGATAAACTAAGCTTTTTGTATTGACCTGTCAAAGGTGGCACTTATTTTATTAGGCTGATTCAATTGAGATTTGAGATTTTTTTTCTAAAAGAAATAAAAGCTTGGGCTGAGCATAGAGGTAGAGCACTCATCTGGCATGCGTGAGACACTGGGTTCAATCTTCAGCACCACATAAAAAAATAAAATAAAGGTATGTGTTCACCTAAAACTAAGAAATAAATATTAAAAAAAAAAAAAAAGAAAAGAAAGAAAGAAAAACTAGAGTAGATCTTCCCAATTTCTTCCTGGATAATGAGAGAGCTTTCTTCCCAAACATGAGACAACAGAGACATCTAGTGGCTGCTGGAATACTCTGGGCATAATAATTACAATAGGATATTTTCTCCATTTAGATTACACTTTGAATTACACAGGTAATGTCTCATAGATCTTTCCCTGAATACTGATTTTTCTAATAGGTAAATTTCCATTTACATAACCACTTTTAAAAAGCAAGATTCCTGCCAACATGGTGGTGCATGCTGTAATCCCAGAGGCTCGGGAGGCCGAGACAGGAGGATCGAGAGTTCAAAGCCAGCCTCAGCAATAGCGAGGCACTAAGCAACTCAATGAGCCCTGTCTTTAAATAAAATACAAAATAGGGCTGGGGATGTGGCTCAATGGCCAAGTGCCCCTAGTTCAATCCCCGGTATCCCCCACCACCACCACCAAAAAAAAAAAAAACCAAGATTCCATGTGGGTTCTTTTGAAATTACTATGACAGTACAAAATTAAAAACTATATGAAATATTGTTCCTTATAATAAATAGGTGTGTGACTACTATATTCAGTTAGAATAAAAACTGATGAAGTTGCATTTCAGAGCTTAATTATTTTTGCCAAAAAAAAAATTATATCTGGAAGAGTAAGGAAGTAGTAAGAAAAGTAAGTAATAGCAGAGTTTTATCTAAACTTGGTCAGATAAAATTAGATTAAAATGTAAGGCATGTCCCCTTTTGTTCTAAAAAGGATGGTGTTTAGAAAAGTTGTTATCTGGATTTGATCACCAGCATGAAGGAAAATAAAAAGTTGCCATACATTTATTTACCTGAGATGAAGCAGCTTTGAAAAAAGTTAGTATTAATTTCCAAGTGAGGAGGTACCCCAGAACATAACAGAAGTCTTCGCTTAGTGGCTTAATAGTAACTATTTGCCCAACAGGAACACACCCCAGAACGTTTTCCAGCAAGTCTTCTTGAGTACTGAGAAGAGACATCAATACTGCCGGTGGTGACCTAGAAATCAATGTTTAAACAGCAACATTTTCTTCAAAAATTAACATACTGACAGTGTTTATAAACTTCAAGCATTTTTTTTAAATCGCTATTTTCCAAAACCCTTTTAAAAATGTTCTCCTTTATACATCCAATTTTAACTCCTAATTTCACATAACGACAAATGACAAATCTAAAAGATATGCTATAAAATATGGACCCTAGAATGTGCCAGCATTGTCGCCACCTGGGGCCCAGAGCAAAGGAGGCCGGGGCTGGGGCAGCCATAGGGTCCCATTAGAACAGCCCCCGATGGCTATGCCAATGGACTCGGGGAGCCGGGGAAGCAGGGGACCGGAGGGAGGAAATACAACTTCCTGAGAGTGGGAGCCAACCAGCACACCTGACTAAATGTGTAGATTGGGGAAATGAAATGGAAAAAGCAAGATGAGGCCCAGAAGGAAGGTTCCTGCATGGCTGAGGATGATGCTGTGAACATAGAACAAGAAAACAGCAACCGCTTTGAAAAGTATGAGTGCTGTGGGCAGGCGGATATGGGTCACTGCTCTCCCAGAAGGTGGCTTCCAAGGTTCTGGCTTCCTCATGTAGAGACGCGAGAACCAGGACAGTGATCTGACTTGGATGTAGATGGGGATGACAGTATGGGAAGCCACAATACAAGGAGACAGACGTTGTCATCTCTTGTGTCAGCGCGATGCCTGGTGAAGCCAAGGAGAAAGAAGCATTCCAGGGAAGCAGTCCTAAATAGTGGCCCTCCCAGGACCTGCGCCACACCTGAGTTCTCTAAATGGGCCAGTGATGACATGCCATTCACCAGCAAAGATAAAAAGTAGCAAGCAGGAGGTCATGCAGAAGATAAGCAAGAACAGGGACCTGGAGAAAATCTCTGATTCAGCTGTGACCATGTTTGAGGCCCTGAAGGCTCTGAGCCATACAAAAGCCTCATCTGCATTGATTCATACTCATTGCCCCTAATGTCAATCCAGTGTTGGCCTGTACACTACAGGAACGCTGGCTGTGGACTCTGTGTTCCAAGAAGCTCTGCCCTCAGTGCAACACCATCACAGTACCTAGAGACCTTCAGAGGATCTATTTGTGAGCTAGCCACCCAGGCGGGCCTCACCCCAAGCAGCCTCACCTGCTCCCATCCTCTGTGACAGTGACCCTCTCCCCTTGTACATAATGCACACAGGATCCCCATGTACATACATTCACATGCATGCACACAGATATACACACACAGGACTCTGGAGCCAGAGTGGAGGCTGAGGCCCAGGCCCTGCCTGCTAGCTCCCACCAAGCCTGGGGGCCATACCCATTGGGCCTCTGTTCCCAGGGTGGGGTAGGGAGATGGGGTGGGGAGTAGAGAGGCAAGGCTCCTGAAATTACAGCTCCCAGAGGGACAGACATACAAACACCAGACTGAAGTACATGTAATATAGACCATGTATATTTACAATGTTGTTATAAATAGGACAATTCCTTTGCCCTCCACACCCCTAGCTTTAGTTGTATGATTTTCTTTTCTTTTTTTTTTTTTTAAGAACCTCTGGAAGCAGTGCCTCCCTCAGGGCTGGGCCCATCCCCTCTTAGGGTACCTATCGGCCTCTCCCACTCCAGTCATCCCTTCCCTCTCTCGTGTGCTTGGTGTTCAGTGGTGTATATTTTTCCTCCCAGATATCAGGTACATGCCCTGAGAGACATGACCCTCTTTAGTCTTAGCTCATGAGGTTCTTCATAACAAGTTGAGAGTAAGGCAGGAAGTAGGTCCAGAGCTGAAGCAGACAAGATGAGGTTGGGGCTGACTGAAGGTGCCCCTGGCTGCCCAGCCTTCTGCTGAGAACCATTTCTGGGAATAGAGATGCTGTTCCCAGGGAAAAGTTGTCTCCCAGCCCATCCTGTGGGCCCTGTGGTGTGATGCTATGACTGTACATTCTATACAAAGGTACTTACTTGTCCTTTTCCTTTTAAATTATATTTGACATGGATTAAAACAATATAAACAGATTTTTTTTAAAATGGACCCTAGATGTTAGCACTTTATGACACTTGAAAAACATCTATTTCAACTTTCTGCCTTATAGATAAAAGTCACACAATCAGGAAGTCAAATGTTTAGTACAAAAGCTAGTCAGGAGAACTGTAAGTCTTCCAAGTTTTACCAAATCCTTTATCATTCTCTAAAGGGCAGAGAGAGGATTCAGACTTGGAACTCTGTCACTACATCTTACTTTCTATTTTGCTGCATACATTCTACTTAGCAGTATAAATAATGTCACAATCATCACGATTTATCAAAAGAATAAACAGGAAATAATTATGTGCTTTTATAATCATAAGACTAGGCTGGACAATGTAATGAGACTTTTGTCTCAGAAAATAAAGGGCTATGGATGTAGCATTCTCAGGAAATTTAACATTCACAACAATGTAAGTTGATTTTCTCCTTTACTGAACTAATTAACACTTCCAGGAGAATTTAAGAGATTATTTACATCTTTTTTTTTTTTGACCCAGGGCCTTGCACATGCTAACCAACTGCTCTACAACTGAGCTACATTCCTAGTCCTTTTTATTTAATTTTGAGACAGAGTCTCACTAAATTGCCCAGGCTGGTCTCAAACTTGTAATTGTCCTGCCTCTCCAAAGAAACTGTTTTATAATCATGTGCCCCACCCTCAATTTTCTCCTTTTGCCTCTGTGATCTTTCTTCTCTGTGACTTCCTTCTTTCAGACCACAAATTCAGGCTTTTCTGCCTTTATATCTTCAACATCTCTATCTTCAAGTACCAGGACTTCTCTATTCCTTAACAGTAGTCGACACACCTTACAAATACCAGGTCTGAAATCTTTTTACTTCTCACAATGCCCTCTACATGCTGCCTTTTAACTTCTGTAATGGCCTCCTCCTCTGTTTGCTTCTTAAGTATAATTCATGCCTCACACTATTGCTAGAATCAGCTAGTTGTATCTCAACTCCTACCAAATAAAGTCTCAAATCTTAATTTAGAATGCCATTTTTGCCACATGTGGTGGCACACACCTCTAATCCCAGCTACTTGGGAGGCTAAGGCAGAAAGATCACAAGTTCAAAGCCAGTCTCACAGTGAGACTTTTATCTCAAAATAAAAAATAAACAGATGTGGATGTACCTTGGTGGCAGAGCACCCTGGGTTCGATCCCCAGTTACACAGACACACACAGAGCCATTTTTAAAGACATCACCTATTCACTTATCCTGATCCCTTGACTACTCTTCTAGCTTAATCTTCCACCAGACTCTCCCTACTCTGTATCTAGTGGTTTATTTTTTTTTCATTCAACAAGTGACAGTAGAACCATTCTGAATGCTGTGGATATAAGAATAAGACAAAAATTCCTGCCCTCACAGGGCTTACACTTTAGCAAAAGAAGATATTGACAGTAAAAAAATGTTAAGTGGCAACATTCCCCAAAGGCATCCAGAACATTCATGCCTCAGTGGCTTTGCACATGACATTTTCTTAACCTATATTCTATTTTTTGTCCTGTTGAAATGTTAAACAACTTTATTTTTTAATTTTTAAAAATTTGTTCTAATTAGTTATACATGTTAACCAACTTTAAAGGTCCAGTTTAAACGTCTCTTCCTTAAGAGAAAGGCTTATCTTCCTGGTGTACAATAACTATGTACCCATAATATGCTATCCTTCCTTTTTCTTAGCACTTATCATACACTATACCTTTTATTACAAGATAGTACCATCGATATTTCATTATTGTATTCTTTCCACAGCATTTTAAACTCTTTTCACGAAGTGGGAGCTCAATAGATATTGAACTCATACCCTTTTCCACAGCTACTATGTGGCCAAACAAAGTTTTACAGAATAATAGGCAAGCCAAAATGTGATTTAGAAACAATTAAAAGAGAAAACCCTTTTGGGTAAATTTTACATTTCAAGATAACTTTAAAATAGTCTATCCACAGAATGAATATGTACTCTAAATTGAGAGTTTCTGTGTTGTTTAGTCTTAAAAAGACATAGATTATGACAACCTAAAAAACCAAGTTATAAAAACAAACAAACAAACAACAACAAAAAAGGACAAAATAAAACAAAAAGCCACTCACAAGGCTGGTTCTTCTTCTTCATCTCCATATGACTTTAGATTATCCTGGTCGTACTGTGGTAATTCAGGCATTAATCTGGAAATAGATTATTTTAAATATTTTAAATTAGATTATCAATTATTATACCATATTTCAGAGCACAAAGACTAATACTTATTTTGAATGAGGATACCTTTTGTGTTGTTTTGGGTACCAGGGATTAAGCCCAGCAATGCTTAACCACTGAGCCTTATCCCCAGCCATTTTTACTTTTTATTTTGACACAGGGTCTTGTTAAGATTCCAAAGCTGGCCTCACACTTGCAATCCTCCTGACTCAGCTTCCCAAGTTGCTGGAATTACAGGCATGCACCACCACGCATGGCTTATAATGAAGATACCTTTTAGTGAGTTCTTCATAAAATAACTATCTATGGCCAGACTTATTTCAACATAAATTGGGTAAGAAAAAAAATGACCAAAAAGATCAAAAAAACAAGTTGGCATTCCTGTTCCTGAAATAGTCAAGTCTCCTTTTTATTTTTAATTTGGCTTTTTTTCAATGATTAAAAGTAAAAAATGTATATATTCTATTTGTTAGACCATGGTAATATTCACTTAATTGCTTACTTGAAGAGCATATGATAAACAGCAATTTGCACAGGCCTAGCTCTGAAGAGGAGTAATGGGGCCAATGTATTTAACAAAGTCTGGAGATGTTCTGGCAAATTTGTTTTTTGGCCAGCAACCAATTTTGCAGGAAGTTTCTGACTCAACAGCTGATCCTTCGAGATGTATGTTAATGTTTCACACATGGGCTTCAGCATTGCATTCTTAAAGGATGTTTCAGACAGATCTTTGTTTTCTCCTGAGAAAACAAATTAAAAACACACACACATACCAAGAGAGAGTTAGTAATAGAAGTTGATTGATTCATGATCAACATCATTTAAGAAAATGAAAATTAGACATAGACATTACAGAATTCCTATCTAGAAATAAGAAGTGAATACTTATTTCAGTTAATCAACTGTTTTAATGACTTTTACTACATTCTTTAAGAAAGCAAGGGCTGGAGATGTGGCTCAGCGGTAGCGCGCTCGCCTGGCATGCGTGCGGCCCGGGTTCGATCCTCAGCACCACATACCAACAAAGATGTTGTGTCCGCCGAGAACTAAAAAATAAATATTAAAAAATTCTCTCTCTCTCTCTCTCTCTCTCTCTCCTCTCTCACTCTCTCTTTAAAAAAAAAAAAAAAAAGAAAGCAAGCAAATATTCAATAAAGATGTTCTACTCACATTACCTGAATTACTATTATTTTCATGTATAATGGTCTTTGGATACACTGGCCATTTTTCTATTTGTGTCTATACTGCAATGCAGCATCATATACAAGCTTTTTCTTCTCTTTTCTTTTACTGTATAGTACTATTCAATTCAAACATCTAAAGCTGTTGTTTTAATCTATCATTCTCATTATTATTCCCTTTTTTACTTGCCTGTAACAGTCACCAAAAGAGGCAAAAGCAAACTGTGGATGCCTTGGGAAAAAAATTCTTTCCATTCACTGATTAGATTTATAGGAAGATTGCCAATGGTATCCAGAGTTGTTGAATCAAAAAAAGCACTGAGATCACAGGCCAAATCACAGCTGACACAGGCAAACAGTTGTATGAGTGGAACAGAACACAATGCCTGATTCTCATTTGTTGTCTGAAGAAACAACAGAAATGAAATCAGTAAGACGACTTCTACCAGAATACTATGAACAAATAAAGGGAAATTCTTCTTATACTTCTCTATTAAAAAATAAAAAGCAGTTGAAGTGTATAGTCTGAAGAAGTTTATGTATGTTACATCACAACAACTTTTTTCAAAGTAAGATACTAGCAACAACTTATTCTGAGATGCCCTTTTTTATTTATAAACTCTGGAAGAAAATATTAACATCTACCACTTCCCAGTTACAATACATTAAATGCGCATTTCCAATCACCTCAATAGCCCTGTTACAAGTTGCACACTAAATTATTTTACAATAAAGAAACTGAAATCATATAGCTCAAGTTTAAAATCCCAAGTCACACAGCTAATAATCAGGTAAAGCAGAGACTCAAAAAACAATTCAGTCCTGACTGACTTGCCATCCTGAAGGCCACAAGCAAACTCTGGCTGCTTTGGGTCATAAAAAGAATACCAATATCCTCTTAAAATGCATTTTAATATCAGCTCAAGGATCTCATCACTGAATTATGACGATAGTCATCATCAGTCATTTTCCTAGTCTGCCTAATAGTACCCTAGTGAGTATAACATCTACAAAAAAGAACTAATTAAAATCACCAAAAGAATGTGATGAGTAGCCAGGCATGGTAGCACACATTTGTAATCCCAGCTACTTGGGAGAGTGAGGCAGGAGGATAGCAAGTTCAAAGACAGCATTAGAAACTTAGCAAAACTCTGTCTCATATAAAAAATAAAAAGGGCTAGGGATATGGCTCAGTGGTATAGTGCCCCTGGTTTCAATCCCAGTACCACCAATGAGTAAACAGTTCTGATACACACAGGAAAGCACAAAGACCAAACAGAAGGAAAGATATATCAAGTTAATTTACCTCCAACCAAGCCAACATGGAACACATGATGAAGTCCCATTCACTCTGTGCCAAAGGAGATGAGCAATACTTCAGAAATAAGGAAAGGAACCGGATTATTTCTATATTTACACCCAGTACCTCTGGACTTGCTTCTGATAAATTACTGTGGTGAAGATAAAAAACAAAACATATTAAAGAATTATATTTAATTAGAAAATACTTCATTTTAAATCAAAGACTTGTAAATAACTGACTTAAATATCTACCATCCTATTACTGTACAAAATTATAACTACACATAACCTAGGTCCACCTTGTATATGGGAAGGAAAAAATATAAAATCACCTACCAACTAAAAAGAAAAATATCTTCATGTTCTTTCTTCCAAGATATTATAATTTTTAATATACCATGTAACAGCTCTCCATCATCTATGCTTCTGGTTTGCAGACAAGAATTAAAAATGGCAAGATGTCCAAAACCTCCTAGAATAAAAAAATCAAAAGAAAAGTTTAAAATTTTTGAATTATATTGCTACTCTAAAAAAGAAAGTCTACTTTGAAAAGCTAAACTCTTTCTTAAGAAGTGCCCAAATCAAAAACTCTTTAGAAAGGCTTATATGAAAGAGTTAACAAATGAGCATATTAATATAGGCCAGAGATCCTATCTGGATAATAGCACCTAGTACAAAACAAAAACTATTCTAAATCTGATCAGCTCTTACAGAGTCTGAATCTTTAGAATCCCTACAATTCTCAAAATCCATCTTCTGATGCATCCTAACACTCTCTATTCCCAACCTTCTACCTTACATACCAGCTGAACAGAACTATCTGTACCCTTGTATGATTTTGTGTATCAGGAATGCTCTTTCCCAACTATATCCCACTATGTAAAGGTGCTTTATCCTCCAACACCTAGTTGAAATACTTGTGTTTGTAAATCTCCATTGATACCCTCAAAGCAAAGTGGAAACTCTTTCCTTTCTACCATTTCCATACTATTGTTTTGCTACATCATTTATAACATGATGGAACTTTACTTATGTCTGTCTTCTCTACAATAGACTTCAATACAGAAGATTTTTGCATTTATTAAGTTAACAAATAAATAAACTAATAAACTAAGAGTGCAGAGAATTCAAAAAAAGTTTCAAATACTGCAAAAGCCTTTACATGTTCAATCACTGGCTGAACCAGGAGAAATGAAGCATGGCTTTAAAAAGCTATAGATGCAAAAGGAATGATCACATTCCTTTTTTTTTTTTTTTTTTTTTGAGGGTAAATCTTTCCTTAAGGACACAGTATTCCTTAACTACAAAATGATAAAAGCCAATCTTCAGGTACGGTCATCCTAATGTCTTTTATCAATTTGTTATATAACAGAAGCATAAAATAGGAACAAAACAGGGGAAAGGGAAAAATAATACAAGGGGGAGAAATGAATTACAGCAGAGGGGGTAGAGAGAGAAGAGGAGAGGGGAGGGGATGGGAGGGGGGATAGTAGAGGATAGGAAAGGCAGCAGAATACAACAGATACTAGTATGGCAATATGTAAATCAGTGGATGTGTAACCGATGTGATTCTGCAATCTGTATATGGGGTAAAAATGGGAGTTCATAACCCACTTGAATCAAAGTGTGAAATATGATATGTCAAGAACTATGTAATGTTTTGAACAACCAACAATAAAAATTTAAAAAAAAAAATAGGAACAAAACATCGGTAATTCAATTTATTGCTTTGCTACATTCAGTTTTACATATTAAAAAAAATACTTCTTTCATCTCAAGTAATTATTAAGATACTGAAATATTAATTGTCAGGCAACTAACCATCAGTACTGCAAAGGTCCTCCTTAGTCCAACCCAAAAGAGCAGGTATACATTGAGCACTGAATTCTTTCTTTTCTTCTTTTGACAAAAATGGACAGAGACTTTGAATGGTATGCAAATTGCCTTCTGTTAGTGGAAAGAAACTGTTTAAAGAAGAAATATGAATCACATTTATTCTACGTGTACAGTTATTTCATAAAATTCTTATTCAAACTATTCCAAAGAACTAATAATTCCACTATATAAATACTTGACTATGATGAGACTGACAACTGCTGATTCTAGATGATGAAATTTTACTTGGTTTTGTTTTGTTTTGTTTTACTGCTCCTCTTTCCTATATAGTCTTAATTTTTTTTAGATGAACATAATTTGTCCCCTATGTATGACTTTTTAAAAAATATACCAACGGTCTGGGGTATAGCGCAATGGTTCAGTACCCTTGCCTAGTATGAATGAGGCCCTAGGTCAATTTCTAGCACTGCAAAATTAAAAATAAAAATGTACAAACATACACACATAATTATAAATATATATATATACAGATATATATATTATATATACATATATATGAATACACTATCAATATTATTTTTTTTTAATATTTATTTTTTAGTTTTAGGTGGACACAATATCTTTATTTTATTTTTATGTGGTGCCAAGAATTGAAGCCAGTGCCTCACGCATGCTAGGCAAGCGCGCTATCATTTGAGCCACATCCCCAGCCCTCAATGTAATTTCTTATTCTTTGTGTCATTTTTATTCTTTGAGTTAATTTTACAATGTAAGCACATCTACTTATCCCAAATAAAAAGTTCTAAAACAAATTTTAGATAAGATCTATAAAAATCAACATTTAGTTCAGACTTTTACTATGCCAGAATACATACATATCATTAAAAAATTCTTCTTGGTGAATCACTGTGAATCTCAGCTGATGATAAAGTTGAAGTATTAATGTGAATGCTGAGTGCTACACTAGTATATCCAACCCCACAATCTACTTCTGTAACAAATTTATTGCATTTCTAGAACATATTTCATAGGATAATCTTTATTTAAGAGAAGAGAAATAAACCATTTTCACATAGTGAATAAAATGATGAAAGAAGTGTGTTGGGAACAGAAAAAGATTTGGGGGGAATATAGAACATGAGTTGCTTTAAAGTTTTACTTTTCATTCTTTAATTTCCTCATTTCCTAAACCTTGTTTTTCAGATTCATTAAACATTATTCATCGATTGGAGATTGCCAGGTAAGCAATTATAACAAATTACAAAGTAAAAACTTTTAAATAAGAATACCTTTCTTTTCTTTTATAATGTGGCTTTACTTCATCAGATGAAATACTTCGGGAAAGGATCAATTTAGCAATAATGAGAGACCAGAGTGTGCCATTTTCCCTGGATCTAAACAAGGAAGAAAAAAAATTACATTGCATTTGGGAAGCATTCTTAAAGAGTTTTAAACATTGGCTATCTAGACTACTTTTACAGAATTAAAATAAATCACTTTGTGAAGGCATCGATTCACCCAAAACTTCACATCCAAGCAAGTATCGTAATTACCCAAAGGACTGGGAATTTAGGCTTTTAATTCTTCTTCCACAACTGAGACTGAGGTCTCATTCCAAGTCAATTCCAAAGTCCCTCAAATCCCAACAAAGGTGATGAGCTTGAAAACCAGAGACTATAGCTGAGAAAAGGATATCTCCCAGAGGATAGATAGTCTGGATTAGGGTGAAAACCCAACAAGCACTAATACCCACTGAGGAAAGTTGTGAGTGTCAAATTTGTGGATTGGGGTTGGAGAGGAAGCCAGGGTCCTCTGCCACTATAAAACATGCTCAAACTATTATAGACAACTGATAACCTCTTAAACAAAAAGTCTTTTCAAAAAATCAAATTCCTAACTACCATAAGATCCACAATGACTGTTTTCATTATGTACTTTCCTTAACTTCATGCTGTGGTTGCAACATTAAAACATACCTAGAACATGTAATAAAGATTCAATCTGAAAGTAGAGGCAGGACTGATCACACATAACAAATTAAAATTTTCTATAGGGCTCTATTTCTTTCATCAACATCTGCTCCCTGAATATACAAGCCAAGACCAAATATCCCCCCGAAAATATTCAATAATATCCATTAAGTATTTATCATGAATATGGATTATTTCAATCAAACCTCCAAAACATTAGCATGAAGTGGGCTTATCCCTTAGAGAAGACAAAATCATACACAACTAAAACGGTCATTTAAAAAACAGAAATTGAAAAGGATTCTTACCTATTAAACAGAAGCTGTAGAAGGCCAGCAGTATTACCAAGCACACGAAAGTTATCAAATGTAATGTCCATTTTTTGAAGCATTTCACAAAATCCAGTCACAAAAATAGGTGGATTGTCTAGCTCTTCACACCACTGAAGTGAATAGAGCAGTTCTGCAACTAATAGAATGGACAGGACTAAATTATCAAGTGTACATGTGACTAAACTCTTCAATCATTTTCACTTTGATGCCTCATTTTCTAATACTGCTATGCCCACTTACCTCAAAACATCTATAAAATGAGTTTCAAATCTGATTTGAGATGTACAAGGATAATGAAAACTGAGAAGAGTTGTCTGACAAAGTATCACCCTTGCCAGGTATGGGGCAGCCTGTGCCCTAGTCTGAGCCACTCAAGAGGCTTGGGAGAAGATTGAGATTAGGAAACTTGGAAAAAAAACTAGGAAACTCAGTCTCAAAACAAAAAGCATCAAATCTTTCTTGATGCTTTTTTGGATTGGTTAAAAATATGTCAGGGGAAGGGGGTTAAAAAAACACCACCACCATGAGCCCAAGTAACAGAGTAGTCTGGTCTGGATTCAATTCTATGTCCGCCTCAACTGTATATACATTGTTAACCCTGAGGACACTACAATTTATCCCATAGGACTGTTGTGAGAATTAAATGATCAAGTGTGTATCACAAAACCTGGCATTCATAGGTTTATAATACATAAAAATCACAGCTCCCTTTTCTAAAACCACATACAGATTGTGGAGTCAGAAGTCTTGAGACCTAGTTCAGAAAAGACCTTCACAAGCTATGTTAACTCTTATTAAGTCAAAATATGTATGTACATTCCATGTATGTATTATATATCAAAATACATTCTGCTGTCATGTATGACTAAAAAAATTTAAAAAATAAAAAATAACAAAAATTTTAGAAATCAAGTGATAGGGTTGATAAGAATTAGTAGCATGGGGGCTGCGGTTGTGGCTCAGTGGTACAGCACTTGCCTTGCATGTGTGAGGTACTGGGTTTGATTTTTTTTTTTAAGAGAGAGAGAATTTAATATTTATTTTTTAGTTTTCAGTGGACACAACATCTTTATTTATATGTGGTGCTGAGGATCAAACCCAGCGCCTTGGGCATGCCAGGCGAGCACGTTACCACTTGAGCCACATCCCCAGCCCTGGGTTTGATTCTTAACACCTCATAAATAAAAATAAAGGTCCAGCAACAACTAAAAAAAAATATTTTAAAAAAAGAATCAGCAGCACAATTAATAAAAATGAATTATTCCTCTAATTTCCACTTTTGTTTGGACAGATTAATTCTGAGAAAAACTGTAAACTGTGGATTTGCCTCCCCCTGTCCTCAACGAAATGTGCAGCTGGCTAACTTCCACAGAGCATATATTCTCTTCTATTAGTAACTATGTTAGAGTTGAGAGATTACAAAAAGACTGACACAGTGCAAATCCTCTACCTTTTGTACCATCTGTATAAGCCACACCATTAATCACAGTTGTTGTTCTTCCCCTCCCCGTCAAAACACACAGACAGGTTTATTTAGGAAAGCAGATAGACATTCAAGGTAGAACAAAGTCAGGGAGTAATCTCAAAAGAGAGATGCTCTTGGGGTAAGCAAAGAATACAGTCTTAAGGAGAAAGCAGGCTATCTTCCATCTAATCCAGGTCTCCGAATGGGGAAATTTCCTGAGGTTCTAAGTCCTCTTGAAATTCAACATTTCAACCTCCACTTGTCAGAAAAATAATTAGGGCTCAAATTTAAAGATAAAGAGAGGTTCAGCTGGGTGCTGTGGCACAAACCTATAATCCCAGCTGCTTGGGAAGCTGAAGCAGGAATATCACTAGTTTGAGGCCAACCTCAACAACTTAATGAAATACTACCCTATCCCAAATAAAAAAAATTAAAAGGGCTGTGGTATAGCACAGTGGTTAAATGCCCCTAGTTCAAGTACCTAGTGCAAAAAAAAAAAAAAAAAATACAGAAGTTCAAAAATCAAGGGAAAATTCAGAATGTTTGATAAAAACATACCAAAGTTTCACAACCACTCTCCTTAGGGCATGTGCCCCAGGATCTCCTTCTCCCTATGTCATACCAACTTGATAACTGATTTTATACCAAATTATGCTGTACAGCTAACAAATTATAGCAAGATTTCAGTATATATGAATCCAATTTGCAATTTAACATCACTTAAGTAACTGCAAGCTTCCTATCACTAAAATAATTAATAGAAAGCTAAAGATTCTTAAATATTTAAGTTACTATGTAAATATTATTTTAAAATTATATTTATTTGTGCATTATATCTGAATTCTCATATTACTTACTTATTTTCTCAAGCACATTATTTTCTAGGACTATTTTCTTCTTTAGTGCAACAAAGATCATCTTGCTTAATAATGCTGAAGTACACAAATGGCTGGGAAGTGTTTTTGTATCTTGTTCCTTAAAATCTGTTTTAAAACACTCATAATTTAAACTCAGTCTTCCCTCTAAAAGCGGTCTGTATAACCACTGTGAAAAAAAAATACATAAAATTATATACAAAAATCATTAACATTCTAAATAATTTACTATCTATGTAATTCATGCAGGAAACAGCTGAGGTTATTAGAATGGATAGTTTATTAGTAAAACCTCAAAAACATGGAAGTTTGGTTTTTATTACAGGAAATTATCAACATGTATATTTCTTCAAGATTTCTAAGGACAAAACCAAGTCTCATTCACCTTTACACCCAGCTCTGACAATGTCAAAGGCAAAACAAGATACTCATTTTTTTTTCTTTCCCCAGAACAAAATAAAATATTCAAGTCTGTATGAAATCCAAACTTAAGAATGTGATATGCACTCTCCAATCTCAAACATACCTGAATAGGAAGAGACTGTCTCATCTCTTCCCACTCACTGTTGTTTGGCATTACACTTCCAATATAAACTCCCAAAAGATAAGTACCTTCACTCTCTAGAAGTGTATTTAACAAATCATCAACAGCAGACAAGAGGACCTGCAGACTGAAAATAATGTAAAGAATTTAACTGTTGTAATTATGACCAGCTTTAATACCCTAATAGATAATGAAAGAAAAAAGACAAAAATAGAAATAGCAGTAAATGACGCCCTCTTCCCTGTAGACATACAGTCAAACAAAATAGAGAGCTGCTTCTATTTCATAATGAAGGGGACTAGATCAATTTCAGATCCGATATTTCTGAAATACAACTAACTTATTTCATGAAAAGAGTACAATTCTTTGATCCAACCCCAAAAACCTCTATAGGCACTGTTTCCATTCTTATTATATGTATTTAGGTATGATATGTGAAATATATTTGTAATTCAATAAAACAACCAAGAACAATGAATACACATGTCATGAGAGATTACACTTAAAAAATCTACACCAGCCTTCAACACAGGATAGTAGTACCACCATATCACTGACCACAAATTAGCAGTCCAGCAGATAAAACAAATCATTCTTCAATTAATTGAAAGTTTAATGGAAGATCATTTAAAAAAAATTGTTTTGGAAAAAAATGTGTATATTTGCATCATCTCTCAGGGTCCTATAAGTTATTTTTCATAGGCACTCACACTAATCATGGAATCTTATTCAAGGACAATGGCTTAGTATAAAAGAGACACTGTGCAATTGTCTACAAAAAATTTACCTTGTGTTATCCAAAGATGAAGACTGAGCTTGTGTCTTCAGCCACAGAGCAGACGAATGTAGGAAGGTACTCTGTTTATGTGTACTGCCAGTTTGATGAACCAATAAATTTACACCAGAGAGCCAAGTATTTTTCAGTTTACAGATTAGAAAATCTAAAATTAAGATGTTAATAGGAATTTATAATCTCACTGAATTAAATCTCATCAACACAAAATGTCTTAAAGAACTCATTGCAGATCTGTGATATTTAAGATATCATTTTAAAAATAACATAAAAATTCAATTGCTAAAAATTAACTATGCTGTACACATGCAACAATGCAAGCTAGCCTGTATCATATAAATGTAAAATAGTAAGATTTTATAAGTTAAGTCATTTACTGCTCTGAACTTCTTTACTAAAGAAGTTTTCCTTTTGGAGATACAATAAGGAGATCACTATTTCCAAACAGACAAGTTAGTATTAAAGAAGGGGCTGGGGAAGAAAGGTTCTCTATCATATCATTTTTTATATCCCTTTGATTAATAAATGGGAGTTGACACATAGGGCAAGAATAAGTTTTGCAATGATCTCACATAATCTCAACTTCATTTTGATATGCACCAAGACAGAATGTTTCTTACAATAACAAAGAAATAGTATTTCCCTCTTCTTATGAATGAGGAAACTGAGGCATCAAGAAATTAAGCAAATTGCCAGAGCTACTAAGTAGAGAGACTAAGATTCTAAATTATCTATTATACCCCCTTCCAAAACTATTTCTTTGACCAAGTAACACCTAATACATCTTTAATTTGGTTTCTAAAACTGATTTATACACGATTGTAGATATTTACTTATAATGCTTTAAACTTTCAAACACGTTATGATTCAATTAATAAAGCCTGGGCACTTACACTCACTATGAAGGTCAGAGCCGGAGATTCCCAACAAAATATTTGAGCAGTAGGCTATTACCTGGCAAATGTGTTTTTTCTTTGCTCTGAGCACATAACTGAAAGAGAGTTAATAATAAATCTTCAGATGATGGCATTAGCAAGCATCCTTTTGCTGAGCTGAAATAGTTATACGCCACATCACAGATAAAAGACACTGATGAATCACTATTTTCAGCTTCTGACAATGTCTTTGTTTTGTATAGAGTTTCATGAAGTTTATCAATAATTCTTCCAACATATACTTCTCCAATCAAGTAATCTAGAAAAAAAAAGTCCAAACAAAAAATAAAAAATATTAACAGTGTATTTTAAAATATCTTACCTTGAATTAGCTTTTTTATGTGGATTTTTAAAAAATATTTTTATTAGTTATAGATGGACACAATCCTTTATTTTGTTTATTTTTTATGTGGTGCTGAGAATCAAACCCAGTGCCTCATACATGCTAAGCAAGTGCTCTAAAACTGAGCCACAACCCCAGCCCTTTATGTGGGTCTTTTAAGGTGCTCATGTATTACATAAAAGATTACATTAACAAATCAATCTGTCCTGACACATAAAAGTCCAAAGATAAAGCAGTTTTAAATTAAGTTTAAAAAATTGCAATAGTTTACAAAATTAAGAGTAGCTTTGCCATATCCCAAAACATTTTGAATAGAAAATACTAAATACCTTTGGAGTCACACTATGAAGATGAATAAACATTTAGTGTACTTAAAAAAAAAATCAAGATATTTGAATAAGTCTCATTAATCTGAACCAATAATTTGCAATCTGAGCAAGGAATCCCCTCAAAAGGTGAAAAGAATAATTATCTCCTGCTAGAGAACAAAAAACATATTTTCCCTACCATTTTTAACATGTTGGGATAATACCAAGCTTAGAAGAGTCCATTCTTCCGAGAAGTGAGAATCTGAAGACAAGGTGGGTTCCAATTTCTTATTACAAAGACCATCTGCCAAGGCAACCAGTTTCTCTCCAAGGATATTGCCTTTTAGCCAAGAAGTTACTAAAGCATGTTTATCTGAACTAGAACATGCCTAAAACCATAAAATTAAAGCAAAGATTAGAAGCAAGATCAAAAAGTACAAATTTCAAAATTATTATCTGTACCATTATCACCACCCTTCATCATGATGGCCTTAACTTTATCCCCCACTCCTCCTCATCCTAGTGTTCAAGGAAGATTGGTATATACCCTGTTCCCCACTACCTCTGGTTCATGTACACTTCCATGTGTTACAATGTTTATCCTCCCAACCATAAATATTACCCCTCTTCTTTATCAAAACCCCATCCACTCTTTGACAATCAGTTTAAATCCCACCTGCTTTATGACATCTTCCCCCATCCACTCTAGCCCACAAAGATCACTGCTTTTCTCTGAATTTCTAAAGCACTTACTGGATTGTATTATTACTTAAATGTTTCATCTGTGTATGTCTTGTCTTTCCAATGAGATTGTAAGTTCCTTGAGAGCAGAGACTGTCTTAAACTTCTTTGATACCTGCTATCAACACTGCAGTTATGTTCAATGAATAATGAATGGATGAACTTTGAAGATAGATTTATAAATGCTCTATAGATATGACATTTTGTTCATTAATTTTGCTAAAATTAAAGAACAATTAATGTATAATAATGGTAAATTACTTCAATATGAACAAATGGACTTATTTCCCCAAATTCTATGAAACAGAATTACTGGGGATAGGTATCTGACAGCAACTTATTTATTTGCATTGGGTGGAGAAGTAAGGAAAAAAACTTGTAAATCCACCCCCAAAAGCATGCTGATCCATGTTCCCAGAGCTTCTTTTGCTTTATGGGCTGAGAAGAAAGGAATTTGCAACTTGGTTCATTTCAAAGCAATCTGGAAAAAAAAAATCCAAGTGCGGATTGGGTAGTGCCTGATAAACTGCTTATCCTTTTATTTAAAAATTATAAGTAATCAGAGCTTATATTTTAGTCCAAGCTTTACCATTAAACTAGCCTTATGACCTTGGACAAATCTCTTAACCATCCTGGGCCTATCTACTAATTTGAAAACTAGAAAGATTAACCTACAGAAACCCAAAGGTCCTTTTATGATTGCAAATTTCAGTTTTGTTTTTTTTTTAAATAAACTGATTTTATAACTCTACCTAAAGAAACAGGTTCTATAAATCATTTAAAAATATTTAGCATTTAAATGGCTATAATACTGGCTTTCCTAAAGTATTAATTTACCAAATAAATCCAACCTATTCTATAGAATTCTTGAAGTGAAAAAAAAAACAAACTTGTGAGTAAAATGTCTCTCAAGTTAGCAAGTCATAAAGTTCAACATCTTATGCACTGACATGTTTAATGTAAAAATCCAAGCAGCTATAAGGAGATGCAAGGCTAATGAGTCATAGAAACACAGGAGGCAAATACTAGCTAGGAACTTCCAAACAGTATGCTGGAAGCAGATATTCTTCTAAAAAGGTCTGAATACTAGGACTACCTGGTAGTTATCAGTCTATGTTTATCTAATTATTGACCCCTGCTGAGGATGTAACTCAGTGGTAGAGTGCTTACCTAGCAAGCCTGAGGCCTTGGGTCCAATACCCAGTACTGCCAAAACAGTACCCATCATTCTAATTATTGACTCCCTCAGCTGAGATTCTAGGCTTATCAAGCAGCCGTGTGATAATTTGGCATTTCATGTAGCTTGGCTTTGGGAAAGGAGGCACTGAGTAAATTAATAGTGTGCCTGGTAAATTATACGTTCATTGAATAATAAGAAATGTAAAATTTTGTATGTTTTGTAAAAGTAAACTACTGGGGAAAATGGGAACTTATTGTTTAATATACGCCAAGTATGGGTCTTACAATACAAAAAAGTTCTAAGGACTGGTTGCCCAACAATGTGAATATACTTATCACCACTGAATCGTATATTAAGAAATGGTTGGAACAGAGTTAGGATATATAAAAATCAATGTTAGCATGCATAAGGCCCTGAGTCAATTCCCTTCCTTCCCAGGAAGGAAGGAAGGAAGGAAGGAAGAAAGGACGATAAATTTTATATTAACTTTAAAAATAGAAAAAAAAAACTTGTAAAACAAAAAAGCAACAAATGCTTTAAAAGGAGGAAGAATTTTAGATGGCTAGTCATTCTAGTTGGAAAAATGCTATAACCTATCTTCATTAGAAAGGAATACTTAAGCCATTTTTTAAAATTCTAAGTTGTGTGTTCTTTATTTTCACCATTAATATTCCTACTAAGTCAAGTTACATGTCACACAAAAGCTGGAATATTTTAATTTGCCTTCACAGTATTCCAGAGTAGGGAAAATTTAATTTTCTGAACTGTTCTAGCAAAGCTACAACCACTCAATTCACTTCTACAAAAGATAAAGTACCTAGGATAAGAGTAGCAACTTGTATACTTAATTAAAAGATAATAAAATGTTTAATTCTCCCTGCATTGCTTGTTAGGAAAGAAACACTGGCTTTCCCAGAAATTGTTTGTTTTTCCCTGATATGCCTAACCAGAAGAATAACTGTACAAAAAGGCAAAACTAAATGTCTTCTCAAATTAAGGTAAGGAAGTTAAAATAGTAAGGAAGTTCTCTAATACAGATACCCGATTACCTGGCCATATTCAGTGTGTGAATATAACTGTGGCTTTGACTTTTCTATACCTACAAATACAAAAAAAGAAAGAAAAAAGCCTAAGATACCTTTTGAATAACCTGATGAAGAGAATTCCATTCCAGGTCCTCCTGAAAGAAGAAAAGGAGTTAGAAACAATAAGCTAAAATGAACAGCAAAACTTTTAAAAGTAATGAAATCTCCGTGTAACCAATCCAAAACTAAAACATTTTCGTCCAATTTTAAAAATTATGGACTGAAAGAACTCACCCTTTCATTCCTAACTTTTTGTCATTTTGTTTTGCTGAACCTGCCCAGAAGCCTCAGATACTTCCCAATCAAAAATACATAGGGTTATTTTGTTTTCTTTTGTTTTGGGGTGTGTATGAGGTGCTGGAGATTGAATCCAGGGCTTTGTGCATGCGAGGCAAGCACTCTACCAACTGAGCTATATCCCCAGCCCATATTGCTTGTTTTTACATTGACATTCATAGGCAAGAAATAAAGCAAAAACAATCCCAAGAAAACTTCTTACTCTCATTAATATTACAATAACTTAGAAAGATATACAAAAGTAATACCTTGGTTAGATCATCCAAGACATCTTTTCTTTCTACATCACTGTCACAGCAACAGAGGGCACTATACAAAATGTCCACCAGGAAACCAGCATCTTTCCTTTGATCTTCATTTAGCCAACCTATTAGTTTACGATATAAAAATTGCACTGCAGGATTTTTTTGTGCAAGTTTGGTTATTTCAAGAGGTTTGCCTTTGACAATATTCTCTTTTTCATCACCAAGGAGCATTTTAAATACTTGGCTTGAAGAGAAGGAGTCAAGAAGAGTAGACAGAAACCTTAAATGTTGCTCTGACTTTTGTTCATTAACATAATTAATACTCATCTCTGCAAGTTTACAGACCAAGTCTTCCAAAGGTTTTTTCCTTAGAGGAGACATAATGTCTGAAGAATTATTAGTGAGAAAAGATTCAGATTCAGTTGGTAATTCAGAGGCTTCACTGTTCTCTCCTTCTGAAGATACATATTTTTCAATCTCTTTATTACCTTCAGATGTCTGATCAGCAAATCTAACCTTACCATTTTTTTTTTTATTTGATTTCAAGGAGCTCTTTGGCTTCTGAAGGACCTCTAACAGGTTAGATACACCCAAAACAGATTTAACATCAGCCTTTGGCTCATTGATTTTCTCGACACAGATCTCTGATAGTTTTTCCCAGAAATTGAACAGTACATTCTCCAAGTTTTGCACCATTTTATCATCTTTTTCTATGTCTGCTTTAGCTTCCCAGGAACTTAAAGTTTCTGCTAAATGGTTAAATAATTGACCATGTTGCAATCCTGGATCTTTGAGAACTGTATCAATAAAAGGGATCAACTGAAAGAGAAAGTAAAATATATAAACATTCAGTTTTCAAGAAAAATAAATTTTAAACAAATTTATAAGACTATAAAATTTCATATTTAATAACCAAAAAACAATTTTTCCTCAGAACTGCAAAAAAAAAAGATCGTTTTTTATCATACAAAAAAGATCTATCATACAAAAAGCTTAATGATTCTACCATATTCCACCTGAAATTATTTATTTTTGTGCTGATTAACCATGATTTATAATCCAGTTTTCTTTGCATCTTCATGACTTTTTCAGGTAATTTTTGGTTTTCTTTCTTTTACAGGAACATCTAGATATGAGACTACAAGTAAAAGATGAGGCCTAAAGAATTCATAACTTCTTCTTAATAAATTTCAAAGGAAAGAGAAGTTACCTATCTGAGACAACAACAACTAAGAGCTAGTCTTCTGTAATTTCATTAATTTCTTATTATAGGGACCATACTGTGGAACCTGCTTTCATCACTAGATTTAAAAGCCAAGCCCAACTGCTCACAAAAGTATAAATGTATTTGAGTATTTTAAAAGTAACAAGATGATATTATACAATTTAAACTTAATACAAAAGATAACAAACAGCATCTTTCAAATTCAGAAAATTTTGCACTGTATATATCTCAAACAGGATTTTAAATCCAGAATTTGGTGTATTTAATCAGCCTAATGCATAGTCATTAGATATTATATTACACTAGAAACTAACAAAATAGAATTTTTACTTACTTGGTCGAACATACACATTATTTAAATAAAATCTATATATGGAAGGTTAACTACTGAAAATGGCAACAAGACACAATGAGCTTATGTCTTTATTATATTTGTACAAAGCATTGATGATTTTCATGTTAAGTACCTGATCATTGATGAGCATCTGTTCAATCTCTTCCTCGCCTAAGTTTTGTTGCATTATAAAACGTAAGCATTCAAAAAAAGCAGACACTACTGCTGAGCACTCTGAAAAGCTGGTTCTAATTCTCTCTGTTGCCATCCTAAGAAATAATAAATAACTATAGATTACTCTTTCATGAATAAGATCATAAGAAGAAAAAGAAATTTGAACCATACTGTATATCTTTTACTAAGTGAAAAGATTTTTCAAGTACTAATAAACAACTATAAAATTTATCAGTGAAAAACTGGTTCATTTTCTGCATTAAGGCATTTGTTATCAATATTAGAATACTATAACATTTGAAAAATGGACTATTTCTTCTAGGAATTTCACCATATTTACCTAGCTTTTTGCTAGGTACTAATAAGAAGCCTTGAGAGTACCCCAAATAAGAAGTCTGGGCTGGAGGTATAGCTCACTGATAGAGTGGCTGCCTAGCATGCATGACACCATCGGTTTAGTAGTAGGGTGGGGTGTGGAGGAACAACACTGAGCTGAGTATACTCTCAGGTGATTTAATCCCAGCCACTTAGGAGGCTGAGGCAGGAGGGTCACTTGAGTTCAGGAGTTCAAGCCCAGCCTGGACTACTCACAATGAAACCCTCATTTCAGTAAAAAATAATAACTCTAATTGTATTTTTCCAAAAAGTTTAACAGTATTTAATGAACAGCAAAACAATTTGGAGAAATTCAAATAAGAATATAAACAAGAAAATGTCCTTTGCTTTTAAAAATATAGAATTTAAATTCTTTACCCTGCTACTAGAGAGGTGAGGAAATTTTTGAAGAAATCCAACTTTGGATCTGTAATGGACTGAGGCAATTTGCTGATAAATGGCAGAAGATACGGATATATGACTGTAGCTAGGCCCCGACCACCATCACGAACCACAGTCGACAACTTTGGAAACACACTTTTTTTTGCATTTACATGAAGCCAACAGTCCTAACCAAAGAAAAAATTATAATAATAATGAGAGATCATAAACACTTTTCAATTGAGACATAGACATATAGACTCTCAAAAATAAAAATCAAATATTTTACCTAAAAAGACTAAATCAAAAATCTAAAATTATAATATACTACATTAAAATATACTACAAAATTAAAATATACTACATATAAAATCACATATTCCGTATGCTTACAGGACAATATTAATCAGGAATAATTATTTAATTTAAAGTATTTTCATAAAAGCTGGTCTCTTAAAAAGACAAATTATATTTTATCTTATATAAGATTCAGGCATGCTGACTATACTGAAACATAGATTCAAAAAATAATTAATATTGGCCAAATACAAAGTAAAATAAAAATCTCTACACCATTTTTATAGTCACTTGAATATTTGTACTAAATTTAGATTAAGTATTTATTTCCAAAAGGCATTTTTCCAGTAAGTCTTAGATATTATTATCTGATGGTATCTCTCTCATATTGTATCTAAGATTTCTAAAATACAACTAGAAAGAAAAGTGTTCCCCCAATGCCTAAATGTGCCTCTCTTACATACCTCAACAGTTGTAAGTGTATAGAGTACAGCCTCCCAGAGTGCTGGACAAACAACTGGGTCACTGTCATCAATGCTAAGTAGAACAGATGGGCTCACTTTGGAAGCTTCTTCTTTCATTAAATGTGGAATGCGTTGGCACAAAGCAGACACTAACTCAAAATATGCTGAGCGGATCTAAAAGAAGCCATAGAAAGGTGAATTAAATTAAAACCTAGTAAAGTTTGATAAGATTTACTTATGGTAGTAGCAGATAAGAATATTCACATAAACCCTGCCACTGATAAAACTAAATAGCTATAAAAATACTTTTAAAAATCTACTTAAGAATATCAAATGGCTAAAAAGACATCAGGAATTATCAGAGCAAAGTAAAGACAGAAAGATTTAATTTAACATTTTCAATGACTAAAGTAAACACAATTCCTTTTTCTTAGCAGAACCCTCATTTGGGGCCTATAAAACAGCCAAATGAACAAAAAATAAGCCAAGTCGAGTGTCCATGCCTGATTGCAAGTTTGAGGTCAGCCTCAGCAACTTAGTGAGGCCTTAAGCAACTTAGTTAAGCCTCTTCTCAAAAAATAAAAAGAGTAAGGGATGTGGCTCAGTGGTTAGGTGCCCCTGGGTTCAATCCAAAATAACAAAAAAGAAAAAAAAAAAAAAAGGAAATTCTCAAACCTTATAAAATCTAGAGGAAACACCATACTTAACATTGAAAGTCTAGAACTATTTCCACTGAAGTTGGAAACATGAAAAATATGCTATCACCACTTCTTAACATGGTAAGAGGACAAATAAACAATAGAAATAAGTCAATACAAATAAATAAGAGGGAAAAAAAGACTTGAAAAAGAACCCAAATAACTATAATTGCAGCAATATAACAAGATAGGGAAAACATTCAACAAAATCTACACAAATAATTTTGAGAACTGGAGTCTAGAAGAGTGAAAGAGTTAACTGGATACAAAATTAACATATAAAAGCACAGCCTCCCTATATAACAGTAGAAACAAAGTAGAAAATGAAATAAGAAAGCCCATTTCATAATAACAATAAAAGCCACAAAGACATATTCACTGTAAAGAATACTAAAGCATTCTTAGATGCAAAGGACCTAAATAGCAAAATGTACTTTCCCAGCTGTGGTCAAACAAAGTGATGTTCTGCTTTCTTATATTAGTTCTTAAACTATAGAAAGTATTCTTTTTAGGCTTTACCATATCTTTTAAAATTCTGTGCTTTTGGTTGATGATTTTCACATTTTAAATGGCCCCCAAGTACAGTGCTGAAGTGCTGACTACTGTGTCTAGGGGCAAGAAAACAGTGATGTGCCTTACAGAGAAAATGTAACAGATAAGCTTCATTCAGGCATGAGTTCAGTGTTGCCATTTGTGAGTTTACTGTTAATTAATCAGATACACACAGTGTTTTAACTAGAAACCCATAAGAAAAGGCTGTATTGATCAGTTTTAAAAAAAAAAAAATGCAACCAGAGGCTCATAGAAACCTAACTCTGTATTTTCCTTAGAAGCAAAGCTTTAGTATTCACTAATTCAGTAGTTATACTGTCACAGAATATAAACTACTATGAATAATGAGAATGGACTATACAAACAAAATACATACATTAAAAATGTCAGAAGGATCAGCCAGTGGAGATGGAAAAGGGGAGAGAGATAGGGACAAAAGAGAAAAGATAATATATTAAATGAGAAGAGTGCTACACACATGAACAATTTTAAGGGATCATGAACAAAGAAATGATAATTCAAGGTTGAACCTGAGGCTCAAACTAAATTAAAAACGTGAAAATAGACAGTTGAGGTGGAGCTTGGTTGTAAAGCAGGTGCTCAGCAGGCAAGAGATCCCTGGATTCAATCCCCAGACATGTGTGTGCGCGCGCACATACACACACATACACACACACACACACACACAAAAGAACGAAAAAAAAAAGAACACCATTCTAAAAGACAGGTACTTCAGACCTAAATGACCCATACAAGGATGTGCTTGAAGAATTTTAAATATAAACAATAAACATAAAATATAAGCATAATCATTTAATAAGAAATGTCTTGAAATTTTTAAAAAATAAACTTAAAGATACCTGTGGTACATTGTGTTTTCCATATTTCCAAAATTTATTCTGTGATAAAAGAGACTTAAATTTTTCCTCCAGAGAATCAAGCTCATTATCAGGTAACAGGCAAAGCAATTTCTTTAATGCCAATAAAGAACAAGTTACAACTCGATAGAATTTAGCTTCTCTTTCTTCCTCTGGAACAGTTCTTTATTTAAAAAGAAAATAAATAACATAAGAATTGAGAATAAGTCAAACTACATAATTTGCATCTCTTTTTTATTTTTATTTATTTTTTATTTTTTTTTTTAAGAGAGAGTGAGAGAGGAGAGAGAGAGAGAGAGAGAGAGAGAATTTTTAATATTTATTTCTTAGTTCTCGGCGGACACAACATCTTTGTTGGTATGTGGTGCTGAGGATCGAACCCGGGCCGCATGCATGCCAGACAAGCGCGCTACCGCCTGAGCCACATTCCCAGCCCTGCATCTCTTTTTTAAATGTTTTATCATTAAATATCTACCAGAGTTGCTTTACTTCTATCTGCTGCTCTTCCCTTTGCCAATTCCCTTCAAAATGCACACAGAGAATTTTAGTTGCAAGTTTTACTACTAGTACAAAGTGAAAAGATGAAAAGTTATTGCTTGAAATGACTGAACAAGTATGCTGCTCTCTGTAGCATGTACTGGGGGGATTCTAGTAAGGGATATCAAAGCATCTCTGATTACATTCCCTTATTCAGTCTTAAGTTTAATTAGAATATAAAAGTAAATAAAACAATCAAGCACAATGCTGCCTGTCTATAATTTTTAGCCACCTGAGAGGCTGAGGCAGAATGATCACAAGTTCAAGGCTATGCTTGGCAACTTAGCAAGTCTCAGAAAATAAAAAGGGCTGGTGATGTAGCTCAGTAATAAGAGTATCTGCCTTCTTATTTATACACAATGGAGTATTACTCTGCATTAAAAAATGACAAAATCATAGAATTTTCAGGGAAATGGATGGCATTAGAGCAGACTATGCTAAGTGAAGCCAGCCAATCCCTAAAAAACAAATGCCAAATGTCTTCTTTGATATAAGGAGAGTAACTAAGAACAGAGTAGGGACAAAGAGCATGAGAAGAAGATTAACATTAAACAGGGATGAGAGGGGGGAGGGAAAGGGAGAGAGAAGGGAAATTGCATGGAAATGGAAGGAGACCCTCAGGGTTATACAAAATTACATACAAGAGGAAGTGAGGGGAAAGGGAAAAATAATACAAGGGAGAGAAATGAATTACAGTAGAGGGGGTAGAGAGAGAAGAGGGGAGGGGAGGGGAGGGGAGGGGGGATAGTAGAGGATAGGAAAGGCAGCAGAATACAACAGACACTAGTATGGCAATATGTAAATCAGTGGATGTGTAACCGATGTGATTCTGCAATCTGTATACTGGGTAAAAATGGGAGTTTATAACCCACTTGAATCAAAGTGTGAAATATGATATATCAAGAACTATGTAATGTTTTGAACAATCAACAATAAAAAAAAAAAAAGATGCAAAAAAAAAAAAAGAGTATCTGCCTTCTTGCATGCATAGGCTTTGGGTTCAATCCCCAGTACCACCAAAAGAAAAAAAAAGAAATAAAACATTCTATTACTCTTACAATAAAACTACTTTAGAACTACTTACAGTTTCTTCAACTATATTCAATGAGAAAACAGTTCCTAGTATAAATATCTCTTTCTAATAGAACTAAATCTGCAGCTCCCAGATAGCTCTCATTAAATAGCAAGACAACTTGCAAGTAAAAGCATCTAGTATCTTGCAATATATTAAGTTCTCATCTCTGCATTTAGAATTCCTTATTTTTAGAAAATAGTATATTGAAATTATATCTGGTTATCTATGAGTAAAACAAATCATTAACATGAGTTACTTACAAACAATACAACTTACTGTGGGTCACTGAGTGTATCAGGTGTTTCTTTTAGAAGATGGTCTTGCAGCACCTATAGATGGGAGAAAAATACCAGAGTCTTTAAGATTTTATTAAACCTTCAAGGATGAACAGAGAGAATATAGATAAGTTTATTTTTTAAAATCCCATAAATAAACCTCATCTTACCTAAGCAAAATCAAGTAGTAAAACTAAAAGGTCTGAATTTTACTCATTGCCCTTTTCCTATCAATTTCCAAGGCTGACAGCTGCTGGGGTAAGAAGGACAAGGTACTCCTTTTCTATACCTCCAGTTCCCATCAAGAGAAATTTTCCACTAAATATTTTTGGTCACTTGTTCCTTTATTTCTCTTGCACACAGCAATGCAATGTAATAATGAATTAGTAAATCTCAGAAAGAAATTAGGCTCTACTTTCCTCTTCCTTCCAGGAATCTCCTGGCCCAGAGAGAACACACATTGTGCTCTGCTTTATCTAATAGGAAGGTCTAAGATTTTCAAATGTTGGGTAAGTCTGCCTACTTCTAGTGTGCAGTACCAGGGAATCCACTGTTCAAGTATCAACTTTTTCAGCAGTAACAACAGCTAACATTTATTGAGCTTTTCCACATGCCAGGTATTGCTTTAGGTATATTTTGTGCATAAACAAAATCACTCCTCATAACAACTCCATGAAATACAATTCCTGTTTTACAGATGAGGATAGGGAAACACAGAACTTGCCCAAGGTCATACGCTGAAATAATGGCAAAATGGCAAAACCCAATGATATGACTCAGGGTTAGTAGTAGATAGTGTGTTGTATTTTTTATAATGCCCCCCCCTCCATATTTTGTTTGGTACTAGGGATTGAACTCAGGAGCATTTTAACACTGAGCTACGTTCCCAGCCCCAATTTGTTTTTTGTTTTGTTTTTTTTTCTTTTTAGCAACTTGCTAAGTTCCTTAGAGCCTTGCTAAATTGCTGAAGCTGGTCTAGAGCTAGTGATCCTCCTGCCTTGTCTTCCTGGATCCCTACAATTACAGGCTTTCAACATCACATCCAACTATAATGGTGACATTTTGATCTTCCTTTTCCTAATAGCTCTATAATAAATTGGCTTTGAACTTGGGAAAGTTATAACCCAATAGTTATAAAGAACTATGGCAGAGACAAATAACAGGAAAATAAAATGGAGAAAATAACCCACATGTGATCAAGTATCTACCCACAACAAAGCCAAAATCAAAAATTTTTAGAAAGGCCTATGAACGGCCAAATCAGTTGTCTTTAAAACCATTTTTGCTGGGCACAGTGGCACACGCCTGTAATCCCAGCAGCTTGGGATGCTGAGACAGAAGAATCACAAGTTCAAAGCCAGCCTCAGCAACGGAGAGACACTAAGAAACTCAGTTAGACCCTGTCTCTAAATAAAATACAAAATAGGGCTGGGGATGTGGCTCAGTGGTCGAGTATCCCTGAGTTCACTCCCTGGTCTCCCCACCACCCCCCCCCCAAAAAAAAAAAACATTTTCTCCAGACACAGTGGTATACACATATAATTCTAGCTACTCAGAAGGCTGAAGCAGGAGGATTCCAAGTTGGAGGCCAGCCTAAGGTTCAAAATAAAAAAGACCTGGGATATAGCTCAGTTGTGAAGCATCCCCAGCACCAAACCAAAACACAAATTTTTTTCCTGAAATTCTTTTTTTTTTTTTTAAAGAGAGAGAGAGAGGAGAGAGAGAGAGAGAATTTTTAATATTTATTTTCTAGCTCTCGGTGGACACAACATCTTTGTTGGTATGTGGTGCTGAGGATCGAACCCGGGCCGCACGCATGCCAGGCAAGCATGCTACCGCCTGAGCCACATCCCCAGCCCATCCTGAAATTCTTAGAGTCTAAATCCATGACACTTCATGCTCATAACATTGATCATTTGTATTTTAAATGGAGCAATGGAAGGATTAGGACTCCTTTTGAAAATATGGTTGAAGATACAAATCCTCACCCTAGGGGAAAAAAAAAAACCCTCAATTAAAGCTATGTCCAAAAAAACAGTATCAGAACATAATTAAGTCCGAGGACATCCAGCAGGTGGAAAGAAATCCCCATACCCTTTGAGGTCATGAAAGTCTTCTGTGCTGACTAAGATCAAATTAGAGGATAAAACTTTTATCCTGGCCAGGCTTGATAGCACACGCCTATAATCCCAAGGCTCAGGAGGCTGAGGCAGGAGGATTGTGAGTTCAAAGCCAGCCTCAGAAATTTAGCAAGGTCCTAAGCAATTCAGCAAGACTCTGTCTCAAACTAATATACAAAAAGAGCAGGGGATGTGGCTCAGTGGTTAAGGGCACTTGGGTTCAATCTCTGGTACAAAAAAAAAAAAAAAAAACCTTTTTTCCTGACACACCTACAATGGCAGGTAAGAGAATTGTCATTGTAACAGATACCTTAAATGATTAAGAAAAAAATAGAAAAAGTTTCCAAAAACTTACAATGGTAATTTCATCCTTACAAAATGCTATGGCTTCAGGCTGCTTGCTTGGAGGGAAAGCTGCTTCAAATGCGTCTTTTGCTGCACATGCGGCTGGTGTATATGTATCACACTGAGCCATTAACCAATATCCCATTACACTTTTTAAGTAGGGAGCCAAGTGTTTCTTTACTTTTAGGATAAGTTTTTCAAAAGCTTGCTGTGTGGCTTCTCGAACCCGGCGGTCATGATCCTATTGAAAAAACATGTCATTTTAAAATAAATACAAATACAGACATTTCTATTTAAGCTACAATGACCCATTATTAAGAATTCACCTGTGTACAGAGCCAAACTAAAATCAATTTTTGAGGGTATAGCTCAGTGGAAAAATACGTTTTGTATACATACAGCCCTAGGTTTGATACCCAGAATAACAACAGAGAAATTATTTTGAAATGTTGAGAACTTGAGACTTATTATATCAGAAATTATGTAAAATAATTAATGTTTCCTTTTTCCCCTTCCCCAGTAAGATTAAGATTGTATTCAAGACAGATTCAAAGCTGAGCACTGATCATGTAATTCATTCTCCTTCTTTGGCAGCAAATATACAAGGAAATAAAATAACTGCCAAAATTTATTACAACTGCAAAGTATCTGTGTCATTCTCTAGTAATGATCTAATTTCTGAAAATACAGACTCTAAACACTCTTTCAAACCAACATGATTTAAACTGCATAACAATCCTGACATAAGATTTCATAACTCTCACCAATAATGGATCACTTAAATGACAGTCACCATGATTTCACCTAAATATATATGTGTGTGTGTGTATGTGTGTGTACACACACACATACACAACAAAAATAAACTAGTAAATTCATAATACTTACAAGTGAAATTTTACAGAAAATTCTTGGCCAATATGGAAGAACTCCTTTTACAATTTCTGTCTCTCTCTCTGTACACATGGTTCCAAATTCCTGCATGGCCTAAAAGTAATTTATTAACATCATTAAGTATTAACAACTGTAATATTGGCTACTGATTATTCTGTTCTGAAGCTCAGTCTATTTTATGTAATGAGAGAAGATATTATTTCTGTGTATGTCATAGGGATTAATATACACAGTAGTTTCAGTCTATAAAAGTAGAAACTATTCAGCTGCTTTTTAAAGAAATTAATGTACAAACAAAAAAAATTTTAAATCACAGTGCTGAGCTGGACACAATGATACCTCTGTCTATATCCCAGCTACTCAAAAGGGTTGAGGCAGAAGGATCATTTGAGACCAGAAGCTCTAGATTAGTCTAGGCAATATAGTAAGACTCCATTTTTAAATAAAAGATAAAATTACATTCCTTAATAGTAAAAAACATATAGTCAAACTTCTAAAAATTTAAAATGTTTCAGAGCAACAAACTAATTTATAAGCCAGAAAGTGTTAACTAAACTTACAACAATATGTCAGAAAAAAGTATATGACTATAAAAGAATTAATAACAATTTATTTTTCTTTGCACTGGATATGCCCATAACATGTTTTTTGTTGTTTTTTTTTTTTTTTAAAAAAAAGGTGTTTTTTGTTTATTTTATGAAAACAAGAAAACTTGCTTTTAATTTTGTTGTGACGTCTTTCTTAGAAAGTTTCCGAAGCACCATTCGGAAATCAGAATCTACAAGACTGTCTATTTCTTCAGCTCCTTGAATAGCAGGAACATAGCCTAGGTCACTCTGAGATGTTCCAAAACCAATAAATCCAGGCACCGTTCCCTGTTCTTTGGCAAGGAGTTCTGCAGCTCGGCCACTGTTTGAAGGCTGATAAGAAAATAGGAAAAAAAGAAGTCAGATTCTAAGAAGAATTCAAATTTTAATTTTAATTACATAATTCCTTGACAACTCTCATTAGAACAAATTTTCGTGAATAATTTTTTTTCCTAGTCTAAGATTTCATCTATTGCACAGTTTCCCAAAGATGACTATTTCTGTCACCAAGAACTTATCAAGGGTTGGGGATGTGGCTCAAGTGGTAGCGCGCTTGTCTGGCATGCGTGCGGCCCAGGTTCGATCCTCAGCATCACATACAAACAAAGATGTTGTGTCTGCTGAAAACTAAAAAATAATTATAAAAATTCTCTCTTAAAAAAAAAAAAAAAGAACTTATCAATAATGATCCTACAAGCTACCCACTATTTCCTGGTTTCAATGTTTTTGAACATTGAACCATGTTTTTGAAACCGTGGATACAATCCATTAGAGGCTTATGGTATCAACATAATGGGTCATTTGAGAATTTTAAAGAATAGAATAAAATTTTAAAAACCAGAATGCATCACGTGTGGTAAAATTTTCATAAATGTTATTTTGTCAAGTTTTTTGGTCAGATTTTCACATAAATAGCCCTTATTCACATATATGTGCATTTTATAATGATATAAAATTAAATGATAAATGGGTCTGATTTTTTTCATTTATCCATTCATTCAAAAGGTATGTATTTATTTATCTAATTTCAGTACTGGGGATAGAACCCAGGGGTGCTTAGCCTCTGAGCCACATCCCCAGCCCTTTATTTATTTATTTATTTGTTTGTTTGTTTGTTTTCAGTGGACACAACATCTTTATTTTTTTATTTTTTTATGTGGTGCTGAGGATCGAACCCAGTGCCCCACGCATGCCAGGCGAGCGCGATACCGCTTGAGCCACATCCCCAGCCCTCTTTTTATTTATTTTGAGACAAAGTCTCATTAAATTGCTTAGGTCCTCACTAAATTGCTAAGGATGGCCTTAAACTTGAGATCTTCCTGCCTCAGCCTGGCATGCTACTGGGAGTACAGGCATGTGCCACTGTGTCTAGCCCAACAGAGATTTATTAAGCAATCACCATGGGCTAGATCTAATGACAGCTGCTTCTAGATAGAGTCCCTCAAGAGTAGATACATTTATTTCCACACACTCAACACCTAACCTCTTTGGGATAATATTACATTGTTATGGATACAAAGATCAATGCAATGGTCAAAATATAAAATATACTCTTCTGTTTGAACCATGGTCAGGGGTTTGACTGATAAACAATATAGTATTCCCTTAGTACTAAAAGTTAAACAGTTGTTACAGAAAAAGAAAATATTTGAACTATTTAAAAGAAAGTAACTTATTCATTATCATTTCAGCGGAAAAATGCCTCAGTTCAACCACCATGATGACATTACACTGGAATTACGACATCTATATTTCTATATTTCCTACTTCTCTATAGGGATATTTGCAAAGGGATATCCAAATGTGTGATACAAACAACTCGTATCTAGCAAAATCATTTTTGGAAAACTTACTTGACAAGGAATAATCTGGCCTACTTTCTAATCTAAACTGAGTAATCAGAAATAAAAATCATGGCCTGAATAACATTTTTTTTCCAAACTGCAGCATTTAAGACTAATTCAACAACAAAAAAAAAATCTCTATATTTGAAGCTTTATTAAAATGAACTAATATTATTCACTTCAGTTTTCTCAATATTGGTACATGAATAAAGAGTACAAAGGTAATTAATGAATTATAATAAAATGCTGAAAACTAAATACAGTGACAATAGGCTATCAGAATGTTACTTATAATTTCATTTGTAAACAGTTTTTCATTATAAAACAATAAGACTAATTGCCACTGAAGGAGTGAAGGCTACATTCCAAACTAACTTGAAATACCAAAGCTGACAACAATTACTAGGGTAGAATAAACAGTATCATATTTTCAATTTCCAATTTAAAAGTAACCATTATTTTTTTAAAGTACTAATTGTATGTTTTACTCATGTCTACTTTGAATTTTTTTTAAGAGAGAGAGAGAGGAGAGAGAGAGAATTTTAATTTTTTTTTCTTTTTTTTTTTTAGTTTTCGGCGGACACAACATATTTGTTTGTATGTGGTGCTGAGGATCGAACCCGGGCCGCACGCACGCATGCCAGGCGAGCGCGCTACCGCTTGAGCCACATCCCCAGCCCCCCTACTTTGAATTTAAAATACAATTGCAACGATAATCTTTGTGGGTTAGATGCTTATACACATACTTTAATCAAAATTAAGAACCTTAATTCTATTTTTGGCAATTAATTTTTCTTATCCTGTCTCTACTTCTGTCTACATTCTTTTGTGCCTGGCTTCTGCAGGTATTTGAGGTAACAACCCTTAGTCTAGGTTTAAGGACCAAACTAAAGAAGTCTTACAAGATCTTTCACACTGGTGGCAATGTCACATGCCTGTGATCCCAGCATCTGGGGAGACTGAGGCACAAGGATTGTAAATTTAAAGCCAGCTTCAGCGACTTAGCAAAGGCCTAAGCAACTTAGTTTGACCCTGTCTTTAAATAAAAAATTTTAAAGGAATGTGGCACAGTGATTAAGCACCCTGGGTTCAAACCCCAATAGGAAAAAAAAAGTCTTTCATGATCTGTTCATGTCAATTTTTCCAAATCTTATCTCCTCTCTATCCAAACCTTTCTCTTAATTTTGCTGCCCTTGTCCATGTTCCAGTTCCAAATTGAATTCAAGTTCCCTGAATATGTCACATGCCCTTTGCCCTTTCAAAATTCAATCTTTATATAAAATCCTTTCTCCAACTGAAAACTCTTCCTTTTCAATGCCTGTCAAACTTCTACTCATCCTTCAAAACACTCATATTTAATAAACATTTATCTCCCTCAGATCAGTCACCATACTTTTCTGTTCTCCCACGCTTTCTGCTTATACTGTATTATAATTATTTAATACATTATGACATTGGTTATGATCTGTCGCTATCTTCAAACCAATAGTTCAAGAACAGCAGACATTTTTCTATCATCTTTGCATAAAGGGCATGCAATACTCAATTTTCTGTTAAATGAATGTCACTCTAAAGTTCAATTCTAAACTCTGACAATTCCTGGCTTCATGGGCTTAGGCAAGTTAATGTCTCTAAACCTCAGTTTTGAGACAAGAGTAATTAACCCATTCCTTGAGTCCCTGTCAACATCAAACTTTTTTAATATAGATAGATTTATTTTAGTTGTAGATGGACACAATACATTTATTTTATTTTTATGTATTTTTAATATAGATAGATAATACTATGATTTTAGTTGTAGATGGACACAATACCTTTATTTTATTTTTAAGTCATGCTGAGGATCAAACCCAATGCCTCATGCATGCCAGGTGAGTGCTGTACCACGGAGCCATAGCCCTAGCCCCAGCCCCAAACTTAATTTTTTAAAACTTATTATCTTTTTTAAACTTATTATTATTATCCAATAATAAGAGATTTCAGCAAGTAATGTCAAAGGATGCTAAAATCATTAATGAAAGTTTGAGGGAGAATAGTACATTCAGTCTCAGATGACCTCTCTTCATATTTGTTTTTAGCCAATGGAAAAAGATAACTTTATTTTTTAATGGAGTGATCAATCAGCATTTTTTTTAAATTTTTTTACCTTTATTTGATATATTTATGTTTATGTGGTGCTGAGGATCAAACCCAGGGCCTCGAACGTGCTAGGCGAGTGCTCTAACAGAGCCACAACCCCAGCCCTGGAAAAAGATAACTTTATAGTGGAGGTTACACCTTAACCTAGTGATTAAACAAGTACCATTAGTAATGGGACAAACAAAAGTCATGTGCCCTAGTGAGATGCACTGAAAAAGATGTATCAACTTTGAAGCATTTCTGTCAAAAACTGTTTCAAATCATATGGAAACCATTAGAAAATCTAAATTAAGCAAAAACATTCACCCAGACTCTTCCAAGTTCTGAATGCTTCCCCAGTAGCAGGGGAAGGCAGGGAACCACTGGCAAAACTCTCCAGATCAAGAGAACATGGTTTTCAAATGACTTATCTTTTAAACAAGAAAATAAAGATTATAGAGAACACTACTGAGATGAGTACAGAATGTGAATACATGGCCAATTTTTAGAGTGTTATACCAAAATTAAAATTTCTGCATGTTATAATTGCTCTCAATTATGAAGAAAGGCATTTGTTTTTAGAAAATACATCCTAAAGTACTTAGGAATTAAAGAACCCAATTTTGAAATGATGGTGGAATGGGATGATCATTATTATCCAAAGTACACGTATGAAGACACAAATTGGTGTGACTATACTTTGTATACAACCAGAGATATGAAAAATTGTGCTCTATATGTGTAATAAGAATTGTAATGCATTCCACTGTCATATATAAAACAATAAAAAAGGAACCAATTTCTGCAACTAACTCTCCTAAGGTTCAGCAAAATACATAAATTGAGACTAAAAGCAAATGTGACCAAATGCTAACAATTGGTGAATCCAGGTAAAACACATACAGATTGTTGTTCTAATATTCTTGCAACCTTTGCTCATATTGAGAACTTTTCAAAAATATTGACAAATGTTTTACAAGATAAATCATTAAGTGAAAATCCAAGTAAAGTACTTAGCACAGTACTTAAAGTAAGTTACTACAATTTTTGATATTATCTTCCAAAACAGCCTTAAGTGACAGATCTAAATAAATACAACTTCAACATCAAAATTAACTGAATCCAAACAGAAGAAGGGCCTTTCCATAAAACTGGACATAACACATTGTGCATCATAAATTGTAACATTGTTACATCCCTAAGGATAAGAGCAACAGAAGTAGCATATAAAAACACTTGCCTTCAAAATATTTACATTCTAGTGGGCTGGGGTTGTGGCTCAGTGGTAGAGCGCTTGCCCCACGTGTGTGAGGCACTGGGTTAGAATCTCAGCACCCCATAGGGAAATAAGTGAATAAAGTAAAAGTCCATCAACAAGTAAAAAGAACTATTTTTACATTCCAGTGAAGTAAGTCAGTAAATTACGTAGTATGTTAAAAGTCATACATCCAGAGTAAACGTAGGAAAGAAAAACAGGGAATAGGGGACAGTATTTAGATTTAAAATAGGTCGACCACGGGAGATTTCATTGACATCACTGAAATGTCTAGAGGAAAATCTGGAGCCACCTAACAGAAGAGCACTGGGAACCTGCCAGGCAAGGCCAAGGCACAGTGAGGTCAGCGCAGACAGATGAAGTGAGCTAAGAGGAGGGAGTTGGGGATGAGGCTGGATGGGAAAGAAGCAACAGAAAGCGGAGAAAGCCGCCCATAAACCATGTATACCACCTAAGGCCACTCACCTTTATCCGGAGACACGAGCGGAGCCACTTCAGGCTTCTGAGCAAAGGAAGGACATGGTCCGAGGTATCTCGCAAGCCAAGCTCAAGGTAATTTCCTCCCACCCAACTCTACCTCCCAGCCCCCAGCCCCGCCGCCAGATACCTCGGCCAGGTAACCTTCCAGTTGAAGCTGACACTGAACCATTTCTCAGTGAAAACCGTGCACGCTCTAGCAGCGAACATCTTTTCTCTCACGATTGCCCAATCTGCTCAAAGACAGCCCATCCCGCCCTCAGGGACTCACAACAGAGAGGTCACACTCGACACGGAAACACACGCCTCCCCACAGCCACGCTCCAGACACCCTCAGGCTACGCGCCCGGCGGAGCCACAGGCGGCGAGGCGCAGCCTCCCCAGTCGGCCAGGCCAACCTGCACTCACCCTCAGATTCCCCTTGGTCCGCTGCTTGTTCTTCCCGCCCATGATCGCTGTAGCAGCCGCACTCTCAATCTGCAGCCCCGAGGTTGACACGGCCGGGCCACAACTTCCGGTCTCTTGTGCCGGAAGGGGGCCTACAGTAACAACTTCCCCCGACCCTCCCCTTCCGCCTCCCACCCCGCCCTCCTGCCGCCCCACTTCCGCTCCCGACTCCAGCTGAGTTTCTGAATGTCCGTTGCCAGGGTCGCCACAATTAAAGTCACGCCTGCCTGCGTTTCGTCACTACTGGCCAATAGGAAGCCAAGCTTTGGACCCGTGGCGCCAAATCCTGTCTTCCGTGCTTTCAGGGGCTAGAGTTGCTCGCTAGGATGTTGTTCTGAACTGTAGAGCGTGAGTTTCACATAACGGTATCAATAAAATAATATAGTAGTACAACTGTAAGGCACCGATTTAAAAATATGGAAGAAATGATATTGTAGTGGCTGTGCAAAGCTAGGAAGGTGCTAGGTTTTTGAAGTGATGCAATCATTGGCAACACCTGTGTGTTTCAACGCTCAAGCCCACCTTGGATCTAGTGAACCAGATTTGAATTTTAACATGTTTCCCATTCTTGTAAAAATTTGAGTACTGGTCTAGACGTTATTCTTCCTTTTTTCCATATTGAAAATGTTAGGTGCAGTTTTTAGAAAAGAAGGTAGCACGGCAGTCTCCACTAATGTATGATATGTACAGGTCCTGTGACGTACTGCTTTGCTTCTCAGAATCACATTAGAAAATCATAAACACTTGTGTGGTAGATGTTGCCTGTCTTGTCCACACACTCACCTTTCTACTTAATGATGACAGGGCTCTGCAAACTGTTTCTCTTTTTATTCATCTATCTTCCCGTTAGAATCCCTTCACTGGAGAAAGACAGAAGACAAGAGGAAGGAGAAGACCTTGCTCCATTGTTAGCATCATTCTGAGAAACTGATGTAACTCTATTTTTGAGAAACAAGCCTCTGTCTCAGAGCAGGGCCTGTCCAAAGGGGGGAGTGGTGACCCTTGTCCTTGGAAAACCCGTTTTTTTTAGGCACATAGCTATCCTGCTGAGTCATTTTGGTACCAGACTCCAGATGTCCTTGACTCAGCAAATGCAAGTTCCTGAAAAGACCAAAAGAATGCTCGAGGCCTAATTTGGACCAGGGAAAATATCTAAAATGTCAGGTGACCCTCCTAGAGTATGATTGATAACATGATTAAACAAACCTGCAAGTTTAGCATATATACTCTTGCAACCCCTCACAGCCTAAACCAATCAGTCAAAAGGAATCCACCACTTGTTCCCTTACCCGATTTGTTCCCACCAATGAATGTGCTAATCAATGTTGAGAGTTGTTTGATTTTCCTGTGGTATGAAATGATTTGCTGTGTGATGTTGTGACGCATCGAGTACCCCCAAAAAACCTAGAAATCCTCACTGAACTAAGGGCCGGGACTCACTCCTTGGTACCACTGCATCAGAAACGGTTGAGTTGAGGCTGGAGCTTGCAATAAAGACTCTTGTGTGATTGCATTGGATTCGGCTCCTGGAGGTCTATTGGGTCCCACAAATCTGGCATTACAATTCCAGTAACAGCCCTTTACCCTAGGAGCAGCATTTGCTTTAGCCAGCAGTAGATTTCTCCAACAATCTCAGAATGGACTTTATTGCCCTTCTCAAAGGGACCAGTGAGCAATCAGGTAGCACTGTCTTCAAAGGTCTTAGTACTACTCCATAGAGCCCCTCTCCTAAACTCAAAAGAGCAAATAGTGCCCCCTTCTTGGGTCTTCAAAGCCCAACCATACGGTTTTATTTGAGTGAATAAAGCATTGATTGCATGAATCGCACTTTTGCCCATGGAGACAGTGGGATAGTAGGGTAGTTCCTGGGGTCCATTGTATTGAAGTCAGCTCATCCACTAGAATTGGGTGTCAGCTGCCAGTCAGATATAAATTCCTTTTGTGTTCCTCCACTCTGGCTGAGGCCTGGTGTTTTAAATGACAAAAGCTTTGATTTTACCCCTACAAGGTGGGTGGAAGAAGAGCTTCAGATAGGGGAAATATCCTTGGACTTATTCTCCATATCGTCCCCTCACTAAACTGCCTAGAAAGGCCTTGAATTTTCTATCCTGACACAATCTCCAGAGTTGCTGAGATTACAGGCCTGCATCACCATACCTGGCTTGAATTTGTTTACAATCACACAATTAATACATGAATATATTCTCCTTGTGACTCAGTGGTAGAGCACATGCCTAGCAAGTGTGAGGCATTCGATTCTCAGCACCACATATAAATAAATAAATAAAATAAAAGTCCATTAACAACTAAAAAAATAAGAAGATTTGAATAGCATTAAAAAAAAAGATTTGGTATTTGGTCTTTCCAAACTAATTCCAAATATCCTTGTTGGTCTTTTTTAAGTCCTAAATAAGTATGTGGAATAGAGATCACTTTCCTGACCTCTTAGTGATTCAAGTCTTCATCTTTCCTATCTTTTTTTTCCATTCTTCTTCATCAACCACCATGGTTTTATCCTAATTTTTTTTATTTGTTCAACTTAGTTGTACATGACAGAAGAATGCATTTCAAATCAATGTACATAAATGGAGAACAATATTTCAATTTTCTGGTTGTACACAATATAGAGTCTCACTATCATACAATCATTCATGTACCTAGAGTAATGATGTCCATCTCATTCCACCACCTATCCTGCCCCTATGACCTCTCCCCTCTACATCCTTCCTTTTTCCCATTCCAAAGTTTATCCTTATATTAATACATAAATTTCTCTAGCCCCAATTTCACCCTGCTCTTGGACTATAATTTCTTCTTTTCAAATTCCTTATTTAACTATTTCCATATAGACATTATTCAAACCAACCTTGACCTTGCATTAGTTCTTACAATTTTCCTATAACTCTAAAGACTCTATTTATTTCCTTCTTTACTTACCTTGTTATGGTTTGGATCTTAAACCTCCCCCAATAGCTCATGTGTTGAAGACTGGTCCCAAGCTGATGGCACTACGGGGAAGTGGTAGAATCTTTAGAAGGTGGGGGCCCAATGGGGGGAAGTTAGGTCATTGGAAGCATGCTCTTGGTGGGCATACTGGGCTCACTCTTTCCTCTTTTGGCTTCATGAATTAAGCAAGTTTGTTCCATCATGTCCTCTCCACCATGATGGTCTGCCTAACTGAAGGCCCAAAGCGAGGGAGCCAGGCAACCATGGACTGAAGCCTTTAAAACTATGAGCCAAGGGCTGGGGATGTGGCTCTTGCAGTAGCACACTCGGCTGGCATGCGTGCGGCCCGGGTTCGATCCTCAGCACCACATACAAACAAAAATGTTGTGTCGACTGAAAGTTAAAAAAAGTAAGTAGTAAAATTCTCTCTCTCTCTCTCTCTCTCTCTCTCTCTCTCTCTCTCTCTCTCTCTCTCTCTCTTTAAAAATAAAATAAAACTATGAGCCAAAATAAATATTTTCTTCTTTTTGGTTGATTATCTCAGGCATAGAAATTTTGATAGAAAGCTAACAAAATTGATTAAATTAGATTTTGTTATCCTTCAAATCAATTACTCTTAACAATACCATGAATAAGAGAGTCCACCTGTTTGTAGCCTGTTCATTTGGGAAAACCAAACACTACAGAAAGCCAATTATCTTTTATCAGGTTCTTTATCAATTAAGTTGAACACTAGCTAAAAAAGCAATTTAATCAATAGAAGTTTTGAATTCAGATCCCAAGACTCATTTGTGTCTTCAATACATGTCAAAAATTGTACTCTATTGCTCTAATTTTTAGGACTTCTAACAATTATTTTACCACTTCCTCAAAATTCTGACTTTCCTATCTACTTCCTTGACTTTAGCAGACGACCTTCACTCCAGTTATACAGTGTAAGGAAACTATGAGATGATGTTCCATGTTTTTCCAACAGTGAACATAAATAGACCTGATATTCAATAAGTATGCACTGTTCAGCTACTTTGCAGTTAGAATAGAAAGATACTCCTATATCAGTTAATATCCAGTGGCATCCCTAATCCCTCTAAAGTTTTCCTCCACTGCCCTTACCACTTTCCTATGACTTTTCTGACCTCCCCTGTGATTTATCACTAAAGTCAATTGCTAGCTCATCAGGGTGCTTCTAAAATCATGTGAATATTTCAATGTGTCTATTCCAATGGATGGTTATCATGTCATAGTGATTGTCAAATTTACTAAATATCATCTGCATCCACAAAACTTTCTTTCATCTTCAATCATAATTCTTATACAATTTTGCTAAAAAGGAAATATTAAAGATGCTTGGACAAAAATGTGGGGAAAATGAACATCCAAGCCTAGTTATTGCAGCACTGTTTCTAGGTAAAAATTCTAGAACAACATAAATCTTTTGGTTGTACTGGGGATTGAATTCAGGACCTCACACATGGTAAGTAAGCACTTGTGTCATTAATACATACCCGCCTGAAACAACACAAATATTTATGAATTAAATACCATCTGAGAAAATACGATATCTCACGTAATGAAATATGTGAATATGAAGTTTTTTCATGTATTTATACATATAACATAATATATAATATTTATTAATTGGCTTGCAAGGAAAGGAAGAGAGGAATATGTCCACATACTGCTATGGAGTGATCCTCATATTATTAAATGAAAATAGAGAACAATGTGTATATAATTCTTTTATTTAAGAAAGAATAAAAAAGGAAATATATTCATAAATTGTACACTTGAATGTGTGTGTGTGTGTGTGTGTGTGTGTGTGTGTGTAACCTGAATTATGAGTCCTGAACTGTTCTGTGACAGAGGTAATACCCCTCTGGAGAACGCTCAATGAAGGTGCTGATCAAGATAGCCCAGTTGCTATGGTGATGTTCTATTCAGTAGGAGGTTTTGTGCCAGCCATGGAGCTATTCAGTTATTGTCCTTGAAGTTCAGACTCCAAGTTCAGCTATTCTGGGATAGAAATTTATGGGCACAAGCTGATAATCATAATTGGGCTGTTCATACTCATGACCTTGATTCTGCTTGCTTTGAAGAAAATTTCTCACAATAAATACTTTTGATGTTTAAACCTATATAATAAACAAGGTGAGCTTGCTCGTGGTCATCTTCCCCCATCATGGGATGGCTGAACCATCAGGTCCCAGCTTTTTCTCTATTTGTTTGTCTGTTTGTCTTATCCCAATCCCCTCACCACCTGGCTCAGCAACCTGAATAAACAGCCATGCACAACACAGCATGTCTGTTTTTATCTATTTACCCTTAAATGAGGTAAAGATACCCTTTACTGTTAAATGAGGTAGGGATTAGAATCACTGCCCACTGCACAGACAGAAATCCACATAACTTTTAAAATTTTTTACATATAATAATGGTGCATGTTTATGGGATACAATGTGATTGTTATTTGTGATGCTTGGGATTGTACCCAGAACCTCACATATGTTAGATAAGCTTTCTACCCCAGAGCTATGACATCAGACAAAATGTAATGTTATCATTTAGGTATACCTTAGGTAATGATGAACCCAGAGTAATTAGCATATTCAACATATTAAACTTTTATCACTTCTTTTCCTCTGTTCTAACTATTTTGAGATATATAATGCAGTATTATTAACTATGTTCATCCTGTTGTGCCTTCAAGCATCAGAAATCATTTCTCATGTCAAACAATGACTTTGTACACATTGTCTGGCCTCTCCCACTCCTCTCCACCTTACAATCCCCAGTCTCTGTTAACCACTATTATACTCTTATATTCCAAGAGATCTACTTCTTAGATTACACTTATCAAAGGGTGAGATCGTGCAGTTTGCCTTTCTGTGCCTGACTTATTTCCCAGGTCCATCCATGTTGTTGCAAATGACAAAACTTCATGCTTTCTATGGCTGAATACTACTACTACATTATGTATGCGTATCACATTTTCTTTATCCATTTTTCCAGTGCTGGACATTCCGTTTGATTTTCTTGTCATGGCTTATTGTGCTTAGTGCTTCAGAAAACATGGGAGTGCAGGTGTCTTTTTTACATGTTGATTTCATTTCCTTTGGGTAAATACTCAATAGTGGGATTGCTGGAGCATATGATAGTTCTGTATTTAGTGTTTTGAGGACACCATACCATTCTTGGGTAGAGTTAAGATTCCTGGAGAGAGTTAAGATTACTTATAATACCTAATCCAATGAAAATGTTATATAAATAGTTGCCATACTGCATCTTTTATGGAATAATGACCCAAAAAGCTTGTACATGTTTAGTTGCAGATACAATCATATTGTAAATATTTTTGTTGTGTTCAAATAGTTGAATGCATAGATTTGGAGGCTGATTTAATCAGGTTTGTGTTATGATCACAAAACCCTGAGGTAATCACTTTTAAAGAAATCAAGTCTATTTAGTTCACAGTGCATAGTAGGTTCCAGTTCATGTCTGAGAAGCCTCATTTGCTTTGGGCCTCTGGTGGGGGTCTTGGATGATAATGTCAGGAAGTGCCTGTTGGAGCAAACTCTGCTTATATTCAGAGCCAGAAAGCAGATAGAGAACGAGAGACTGAGGGGTTGGGGATATAGCTCAGCTGGTAGAATGCTTGCTTTGCGTGCATAAGGCCTTGGGTTCAATCCCCAGCAACACACACACACACACACACAGGGAAAAAAAGGAGAGAATGAGAAACTGAGGTTCCAAAATCCCCTTTGAGCAAACACCCCCAAATAACCTAAGGCCCACCCACTAGACTCTGCCTCTCGAGGGTCCATACCCATTGTAAGAGGACCAACCTGGGAATCAGGCCTTCACATGTATACCTTTGGGGATGCTCATCAAAACTATAGCAGAAGTCAATAGTTTGTAATTATGTTAATATTTTGAGGTATAAAGAGAAAGGAAATACAAATATAAAATCAAAGAGGTTTAAAATTATATGTATACATTTTAAGTGGAAGTATCAGTATGAACTCATTGTGTATGTGGACACATATAGATCTTTAAAAATAGTACTTCCAAATCTGTTTTTTGAATTTACCTAAAAATAATGAAAAACCCAGTGGTAATGAGCACCCACAATACACAGATTGTTCTCTAAATACCATTTTTAAATAAGAGATCATTTAGAGAAATGTGGGGAGCCATTCTCCCACGTGACTGGGCGACTCTCGGTTTGGGTCTGAGGTGTTCTGGCTGTGTCGGAACTTTCCCGGCCCTCTCCTGATGAGAGAACCCATCCGTGTGGGGGTGTGACTGACTACTGACCCTGACCTTGGAGTGCTCCCGCCCCCTCAACCTTCATTGGATGGAATTTTCCCCTGAATTTCTTGTTCCCCAATAAAAGGCTACTCCCTGGCGTGCTCTCTCTCTCTCTCTCTCTCTCTCTCTCTCTCTCTCTCTCTCTCTCTCTCTCCTGCTAGCCCTGAGTAATCCTTGCTGCCCTGCCAGGCGGTTAGAGGTGGGAACCAGAGAGGGGAGCCGTCTCGGACCTGGCAATAGAAATAAGGTAACTGAGTCTGTGTGTTTTATTTCGATCTCTGCTAGCTAACTTTTATGCCAAGAACCTCATTAATGAAACCATTGTGCTGGCCACATGGTGGAGTGAAACACTGTCTCTTATAAGAACAATAAGGATGCTGGGTTGTAGATCAATTGTAGAACCATCCCAGCACCACGGAACAAACAAACAAACCAAAACCATGGTAAAGATAAATGAGAGTCCCTTAAAAGAATTTTGTATAAGGATAGAAAGCATTTAACGGATATTAGCTGTTAGTATTTTGTAATTCAAATCAAAATACCCGTAACTTTAATGTAAAACAAAGTCTTAATGAGCTTTGAAAAGATGATTTAAAAGTTTATCTGCAAGAATAAAAATAAGGGAGGGGGCCGTGGTTGTGGTTTAGTGGTAGAGCAATTGCCTAGCACATGTGAGGCATTGGGTTCAATCCCTGGCTCCAAATAAAAAATAAATGACTAAAAAAAGGGAGGATCAAATGAATATTTTTGTAAAAGACACTAAATTTGTCCAATTGGAAAACTCTACCTATATTTGAGGTTAATAAAACAGGTCTAAAATAAAAGATCTAAAGATAATTATTAAATACAAAGAACCTAAAAATTATAACAACATAGAAGGTACCTACAAGAAGAAGCCTACAAACATTTATTCTAACTTTGACTAAAGTGGCAAGGCTTGTGGTTAAAGGTCCCCCCCAAAAAATAAAATAAAATAAAAGGTCACAATAGAGATAAAAGGTATGTACTTCCAACTGAATTCTCAGTAAATTTTGGTTTTTAGATACCAAAAACTATTCTGAAAAGTCATCTAAATGAATATGCATGAAAGAATAAGTAAAATACTTTGAATAGCAAGCATAACAATGATTCATCCCACCAAGATTTTTTTTCTTTTTTTTAATATTTATTTTTTAGTTTTTGGCGGACACAACATCTTTGTTTGTATGTGGTGCTGAGGATCGAACCTGGGCGGCACGCATGCCAGGCAAGCACGCTACCGCTTGAGCCATATCCCCAGCCCCCACCAAGATTTAAAATGTGAAACAATGCCATAACTGTCCTAAAAGTTTGTCAAGGAATAAGGAATGAAATCATGTGACAAATCCAGAAATAAATCCATATCCAGGTTCTGAAAAAAGTGGTATCTTAAATCTCTGAAGAACTAGGATTATCCAGTAAACTTCACTGAAACAACAGTTTCCTTTTGAGAAAATAATTTAAATACCTATTTCATGTCACACTCTAAAATGACTATTAAAAGTGAAGCCACAAATACTGTGCAGAGATACATGTCATAAAAGTATACACAGATATTTATGGGAATGTTACACATTTATGGTAGGGGTTAGGACCACCAAGAAACAGGATTGCAAACAACAAAAGTACACAAATGGACTTCAACTACAATGTAAAGTTTCATTTTGTAAATGGATGGTAAGAATGTTGTTACTCATTGTTCTGCTTTTTAATTTTTTTTTTACCTTTTTGTGCAAGGTGAATATATCATAGTAACGTAAATAGGTTGAATGTTACATATCTATTTCACAACAAGATATTTAAAATATCTTTAAAATATTTATTTTTTAGGGTTTTTTTAGATGGACACAATATATTTTTATTTTTATGTGGTGTTGAGGATGGAACCCAGCCCGGTGCATGCCAGGCAAACACGCTACCTCTTGAGCCACATCCCCAGCCCCACGATAAGTTATTTTAAAACAAAAATTAAAGTATTATAAGATTGTATAGGTACTTATTCAAATTGTTCTGGGGCAGGGAACTTTTTCCCAGCCAAAGCTTCAAAGGCAGAAAACCGTAAATATATATATATATTTTAACTCGCGATCCTCTTGTCTCAGACTCCCGAGCCACTCGGATTACAGGTGTGCTTACTATTTTAATGTTAGTATTAAACTACTAATATTTTAAGGATACTTCTACAGTAAAAATAAGGAAGGCATAAACAGACAATGCATGGCAAAAATAAATGTAATAGACCATTATACATATGAAAAAATTAAAACCACATTAAAAGTTAAATGAAGACAACATAGGGACAATATGTACTTTTTTATCTGTTATATTAGCAAAATAACAATCCAATTTGGTAATAATCTGGGACAAAGAAAATTTCAGAAGCATTTTAATTTTCATTTCTCAAACTTTTACAAGGGGAACTTGGAGATTAAAATACAGACTTCACTGTGAGTTTCCACTTCTACAAATGCAATCTGGAGAGATAATAATGAATGCTCACAGTTACTTTGTTGATGGGGGAAAAAAAAAAACCCAAACCCCGGAAAATGTTATGACTTCATAATCAAAACAGTGAACTGCTGAAACCAACTACAAAACACTCAGACAAGTCTTTTAACATGTTGTTGAAAAATATTTAATGTCATGAAACGTTTATAATTTGTTTAATCATAGAAGGCAAAACAAGGCAGCATGTACAGTATTTGAAAAAGAAAACATACGTGTATGCAAAAGTGTTATGCGCGCGCGCGCGCGCGCACACACACACACACACACACACACACACACACCTATATATAGATAGATGATAGAGTTATAGATGTATAGAAAGAGAAAGATAGTTTTGGAAGTGGCAGGAGTAGGTTTACAAAATCCGAAAAGTCCCACTGGGAGAAAAACTGAACCTCTATTTCAGAAATGCAATGGGTAAAATCGGGGATTTCGTAGACCTTGAAGGTGTCACTCGGGTCCCAAGGCACATCATTCCTCAAATTCTCTCTTTTGCTGTAAGGTCTAGGAAATTTCACAAGAACGTGGAACCCGGATCGAGGCTTCTTTTTCCAAAAGATAATAAGCACCAACAAGCAAACGTCCAGCCATCTCAGTACCTGAGCAGCACCTAGGTGGCTGCGCGATGCCAGTACCGAGGGCGAAAGGATAAGCCCGCCCCTTAGGACTCAGCTTAGGTCACAAGCCGCAGCGCCTGCGGCAGGTGACTCAACCTCTCCAGAAGTCCCCGCGCTCAGGGGACTGGCAGCCCACCAGCTAGTGCTTCAGGGACACGCCTCACAGAATGGCCGCACGCCTGAAGTGTCTAGCGCATCCTCCTAGAGCGCCGAAGCTGCGCCTGGGCGCGGTGGTGGCCGGTAGGGGCTCAGAGACAGCTGCTGTGAGCTACCGCCCCAGAATACAAGGAGCCCGAAGGACCTGGCTCTTCGCTCGCCAGGCCCCGCCGCTCACGTTTTAGAGATAATGAAAAACATTAAAGCCTACAACCTTTCCCCGAATTTAGTGACATCAGATTGGCGTATCATCCCTAAAGCAAAGGGGGACAGATTATCATGTCCCTGAACGCTTCCTTTCTGTTTCCCCAAACCTAGCCCAGCTAAGGGTAATGGGAGCAGCTCGAACTGGGAAGTCCAGCTAGATATTTTCTTTAAGGACCCTTGTGCACATTGGGAACTAGTAAAGGTTAGTGTTATTAGTAGGTACGCCAGGACAGTTGCTCTGTCCAGTGCTCCGTGTATAAACAAGAGAATGCTGTTGATGTCACTGCTCTGCAGCATAAGATATAAAACCGCTATCTGAAAGGAGACTGGCTCAGAGCTGAAAGCACTGTGGAAAGGATGCTCGTCAGGATTCCAGCCCTTGGCCAATGGATCGACCAAACACCGTGAGGGGGAGGAGGGTGCTGTTTGGCTATGCACCTTGAGGGCTAGAGGTGCTACTGGTTCAGCACGTCGCCACTATACTTTTCTTGGAGCAATCACATATACACAGGGAAGTTTTCTCCAGTAAATCATGTCTTCCATGCTATCTCCAGGCATTTGCTGTGGCTTTTCCTGAAATCTACCCCCACTGCAGTGGCACAATTGGGCTGTGGACTTGTCAGCTGCCTTGCAGTTTTTATAGAATTTCCCCAATGATTTTTGTTGGGTTTCCCTGATAAACATCTTTATTTAAAAAAAAAAAGTTGCATAATAGTTGAGTGTGTAATAGTTTTTAAGTGCTGAAAAGCTGTAGTTTTGAACAAAAGCAAATGTGCTTAAAATTATGCAGTTGGAATCAGTGTGGCTTTGTTTCTCAATTAATTTAGATTTGTGGAACTAATCTTAGATTTCTGTTTTTGTTTCAGAGGACATAAGAGCTATTGCCTTTAACATTTAATTTCAGATTTCTTATAGCTTTTATTTGAGAGAGAGAGAGAGAGAGAGAGAGAGAGAGAGAGAGAGAGAATTTTTTAATATTTATTTTTTAGCTTTCGGCGGACACAACATCTCTGTGGCAGACGGCTGCCACGTGTCAGGAGAGCGCGCTACCCCTTGAGCCACATCCCCAGCCCTCTTATAGCTTTTATTGTGTCTGTTACAATGTATAAGATAGGCAGGATCACCTAACTTGCTTTTTTTCTTTTGATGATTGCAATACTTTTTCCTATTTTCAAAGGAATTTGTTATTCATGAGATTGGAAAATCTGTACTTCTCTTGTTTATATCATAATATCTAAATTTGACAGGCGGTCTGTATTGGGGAAGAGAACTTACAAATCTTTTTCTTGTAGTCTATGTTTTTGTTACTTTCTTTAAAAATATTTTTAGTTATAGATGAACATAATACCTTTGTTTACTTTTTATGTGGTGCTGAGGATTGAACTCCTTGCCTCACACATGCTAGGCAAGTGCTCTGCCACTGAGCCACAATCCCAGCCTGTTTTTATTACTTTTCATGTTTATTTGTACATAACATTGTATTTTTAAAGATAATATGCAATGACTAATTCTGTTAAAAGTAATACATACATAATTTGGTCCCTTTGGTGGTCTCTAGGGATATCAAATTTTATCCAAATTTGGTAGTGGCTAGAAGAGTCAAAACTCTAGACACACAGATGGTTGGTATCAGGAGGTGAGCAGCAAGAAGGCAATAAGGAGGTACAGAAGACATGAAAATGGGCACTATTTTTTTTTTGGTGTGGGGGGTACTAGGTATTGAACTCAGGGGCACTTACCCACTGAACCATATCCCTAGCCCTATTTTGTATTTTATTTAGAGACAGGGTCTTACTGAGATGCTCAGCGCCTCAATTTTGCTGAGGCTGGCTTTGAACTCACAATCCTCCTGTCTCAGCCTCCCAAGCTACCCGGATTACAGGGTTGCACTACCGCGCCCAGCAGCACTGTGTTTTAATGCCATTCTGATTCCCATCTGTGTTTACCATCTTTATATTTAAGATGTGTCCACATTGCCTTGATCTCTTATTCCTTCTAACTTTTACATACTAACATATTATATATATTTTATTCACTGATTCACTCAGTGATGGGCACATGTACTGCCTCCAACAAAGGTAAACAATACTTTATATCTCACTCCAACCCTAACCAAGTCTGACTCTTCAAGGAATATTCAACATATGGTTACCAATCAGCAATTAACAAGTATTTAATAAATACTTCTGGAACTGATTTACAGAGGACTGAGACATCAGGCAGTGTGTTTATTTGACTCTAGGTCAATTTGCCAAAAATTAATTTCCAGAAAGTCACTTCTAGAATAAAAATATTTGTCAAAATTCAAATTGCCAAAATTCTCTAAATTACCAATTTGATACGATCAGTTGAAAAGTACAAGCTCTATTTACATCTCAGCCTTCTGTGAGGCAAGCCCAGGAGCAGGGGCAGACCATAAGTATACTAAACTGAAGATGAACTGAAAAACAACTAAGAAAAACTTCACTATCAGTATGTCAAGTGGCGGGGGTAGACACTGATCTAAAGCTTTGAAGAAATCAAAATCTATTTGCAAACTAGCTTTTAGCTGCTAGTAACAAGAAACAAAATTAAAAGAAATTTAAATAAAACTGGTTTTATTTCATAATAAGATATCTACAGATAGTCAGAGGATGGTACTGGATCAGCAGACCAACATGATGAGCACTGGTATCTCTTTGGTTCCCATGATCTTTCCTTTCTCATTTGAAAGGACCATTCCAGCTTCTTCCATAACTTCAGTATTTGTTTCAAAAATAGGGAAAAAGATGGCTTAGCCACTTTTATCACTTCTATTTGAGAAGCAAATCTTTCACAGAAATCCTGTAAATGTGTCCCAAGGCTACCTGTAGCTGCAACAGAGGCTGCGAAGGTGAGCAGTTAAGCTTTCCCAACTTCTTTATTGATAGCAGGTAAAGGAAAAGGGGATGTTGGGAAGGGCTGACAAGTTGGGCTACCAACATTATATAAGTAATTTCTTTTTCAAAATCGGTAGTTTTTATGTCAAGAAATTTCTGTTGATAATTTAAAGATTAAAAATTGAAATGCAGGTTCTTTAAATCATGACATTTTCATCAACTACACTTCTTTTTCTTGCTTTATTTTTACCCTAACATGCAAGTGCTCCAACACAAAGCTACACCCCCAGCCCTTTTTTAGTTTTTAGCTTGGAACTTGTGATCGTCCTGCCTCAGCTTCCTTAGTCACTGAGAATATAGGTGTGTGCCACTGCACTCAATTTTAAAACTACTTCATCTCTCAAGAAACAGTGGGAAAAAACAAAAAGTCAACAGTGACAAAATACAAAATACTCTTCTCCTTAGTTACTGTCCTTCTACACCAAAAAACATCTGGAAAACATCCCCACATCCGTTGGCATTTAAGAACTGATACAGCTGACCAAAATCCATGTGGTTTCCTCTGGCTCCATTAACACTGAATACTTTTTCTTCAAAAATGGAAAATCTCCTTTGTCTTTCCATTTCATCATTTGTACCATCAAAAGGAATGTCTTCTCTATGGCGAATTAAGATTCTCTTCCAGTTTAATTTTCTGAGTCTGAAAAGAAATTTTCAAAGTGGAAATTTTTAAAATTGTGTTGAATATTCTACAGCATTATAACAGAAGTTATAAAACAGTTTTAGCAAATGTCCTATCTTATAAGCAAAGATATCTTTTTTTTTCTTAAGTTTACTTTTATCTCATTGGTGTTTATTTTAATCAGCTATGATTTTGGTTGTGATCCTAACCAAAACCTCTTATACTGCTGTTATTGATGTGATATATAGACTATGTGAAAGCAAACCTTGACCAGAATTCTTCACAGGCACTTTGTGGACCTTCCACACAAACAACACCAGGTTTTCCAGGCATACTAAATCCAGACAGGGAAAGCTCCTTGGCCCACTCTAGAATATTCTTTCTTTTGCATTTGTTGTAGATGTGATGGCTGTAAATCCAAAGTCTTGTAAGAATGGGATCAACTGGCTGGACTGCACTTTCTGTGTTGGGGGAAGATGGGACATCTTTGCTGACATAGCCTGAGGCGTGTTCTCTAACCCATTCAGTGGCATTCAATATACAGACATCTCCTTGACAATTCTCCTGCAGGTATGCAGTCAGATCTGTGTTCAGCTGGGTCTGCTGGGATCTACTTAATAATACTGATCTGATAGAAAAGAAGGGGGAAAAATTAAATCAATTTTCTTGGAAGAGAAAACTCAAGAACTGCTTTTATTCTGAGGACTTTTGACTTTCTAAAATTAGTCAGTGTTTCTGTAACATACCTGACAGTAATTTCAGGCAGAACTTCAGGGTACTTAAAGGGAAGAATGCAGGCCAGAGAAAATATCTCCTGAGAAGAGCAAGAAGAAAGACAAAGGAAAAGAGGGAAAAGAATGCCGTGTTACTGTAAGTCTTGGCATGTTCCAATCCTTACCAAAACAAAGTTAAATTACCATTGATTTCTCAGATATGTCTAGGTTCATATTGATGGTATAGTAAACTTTTGAAGATCGCTCCTCCATAGTCTTCTTTTCAATACAATCTTTCAGTTCTGCTAAAGCCAGTTGGTCATTCACTATGAGCTCATTCTTCCCAGGAAACATACTGGCCAGCAGGTCTAACTCAGAGAGCTGGGCCTCTGCTTGCTCTATCTCAATCATTTTTGGACATCTGTAAGTTTCTAAGGAGGTAAGAATAAGAGAGACAATTTACATATACAATCTTGAGAGAACTCAATAGATTAACATGGGTACTTACCAAAAGGTACTTGATTTTTTTCATAAAATATGAAATTTAATTGGTCTTTCCCCTCCTTATTCTACTTTCAGATGTACTATGCTTAAGACCAAAAATGTGGGGGCAATCCAGTGAGAGACATACTATTCTAATAATAACTAAATTCCTTTGTTCTTCCTATTATCTATATAGTACACCTGGTATTTTCAGCTACCACAATGACCAACTTCATTGAAGTAAATAAATTACAGTCAAAAAGCTATACCAATTATATATCCAGAAGAGAGGAAACATAAGATGAATAAATGAGTAAGAGAATTTAGTTATGTGTATGGTTAACTTCTTTTTAGAAAATAAAGAAGAGCAAGTAATGGCTAATCATCCCACAGCTCAAGTAATCCCTGTTAACATTTTTAAAGTTAGGATCAAAGGTTCAGCAACTTAGCAGTGAGACCCTGTCTCAGAGTAAAAAAATCAAAAGCATGCCTGGCACAGTGGTACATGCCTGTAATCTTAGTGGCTTGAGAGGCTGAGGCAGGAGGATCATGAGTTCAAAGCCAGCCTCAGCAATGGTGAGGCGCTAACCAACTCAGTAAGACCTTGTCTCTAAATAAAATATAAAATAGGGCTGGAGATGTGGCTCAGTGGGTAAGTGCCTCCTCTTCTTTCGTAAGTCTACACCATAGCAGCGTATTGATGTTTCATATCAGAAAACTAAAGATGTTAATTAAATCATTGCATAGAATAATAATCAGAAATGACTCTAATGTTCAACAATAGGACACTTATTTAATAAATATACATGCAAACAAGAAAATATTATGAGGTCATTAAAAATGTCTATCGTCATTGATGTTCATGACATACGGTTACCTGAAAAAAAGTAGCTAGAACAATGCGTGTATATATATCTATATCTATATAGATCCCACAGTATTCACATATATATTTTATATATATTATTATATAGAGTCACATATTATGTGTGTGTGTGTGTGCATATATATATATATATTTTTTTTTTCTCCTTTCATTGCTAGGGATCCAACCCAGGGCCTCATGCTATATTATTTTTTCATGATTGTATATGCATAGAAAAGAGTTAGAAATGAATTCACCAATTAGTGTTGGTTGAAAGGGGTTGAAGGAAGAAAGAAATTTTGTCATTAGCATGTACTATCTCTAAACTGAGCAGAGAAAAAGAATGATTACTCTTTTGAAAAAACACCTCATTGCTACACAGGAAAACTTGGCTTACCTTCTTTAAAATATTTTATTTTGTGAAATTAAACATCATTATTTAAATCAGTGGTGTCTTCACATCATTCTTGTTCATCTTTGGTAAAATTTATCAAGCAGCTATTATATGTAAAGCTTTGACCTTCATGTCTTCCTGGCATTACTTAGTTTGAAGATCAGGATACACATCTAATAGGATACAAAAGTAACAACAAAAAGGTTGCATTAAATGACATAGGTATTATCATAGGAATAACATGAGCACATAATCAATGAAATGGGCCAAAAAAGGGTAAGATTTGAGGAAGAAGGCAGGATCTGAGCTGAACCTTCATGAAAGTGTAAGACACAGATAGGTGAAGAAGGCATACGGAGGAGAGCTTCTGGAAGTAAGTAATCAAGTAATCCCTGTTAACATTTTTAAAGTTAGGATCACAGGTTCAAAGCTAGTCTTTGAGGTGGGAAAGCAGCACAGCTAAGTGATGAAGGCTGTAGCCTCCCCAAGCACAAGTAAAACAGTACAGTTATCTTGGTACCCATGGGGGGTTGGTTCCAGGATGCCCTGCAGATACTATACTCTATACTCCAGGGATTCTTTTTTTTTAAATTTATATTTATTTAACAAAAAATTACATAAAAATTCCAAATTTTATTCATTAAGCTTTTGATATTTTATATAACTATTTTTGTTTTCCTTTTAAATATCTATTTACTTTTCATTTATTCCTGTTTATCAATAATTCCTTTGTCTAATAGCTTCACTCAGATATATTCAAAATATAGTTAAAAGCCACTAATTATAATGTAGGCATTGATGTTTAAATATTACATTCCAGGGATTCTCAAGTATAAAATGGTATGGCACTTCCATATAACCTACATATCCTCCTATATGCTCTAAATCATCTCTAGATAATTTATAACACTCCATACAATGTAAAGGCCATGTGAAGGGAATAATGACAAAAAATCTAAAAGAATCTGTTCATACAGGCATAACTTTTTTTCCTGGATATTCTCAATCTATAATTGGTTTCAATCTATAACTGGTTCCATGGACATGGAACCCAGAGATATGGAGGGATGACTGTACACTCCTGAACTTATGCCTTCCTCACAATCCCAACTACCAAGATCTAATTCAGGGGCTCATTGTTATGACTATTTTCTTTTTGCTTGTCCTCTAAATCCATTCTTAGTCCTTATCTCTGCACTGAACTCTAGGCAGCTGACCTCCATAGCCTGAAAGCATCTTATCCCTCTGCCTTTTGTGGTTGGGTTCAGTCTATGCGCTCACAGGACATGGGAGAATGGGAAGAGAAAGAGGCCAGGGTATTTTTTCATTCTTCCTTCTTTGCTTTGGTAGGATTCTGACCATGGTTGAAGCTCTTGAAGACCACAGTTTCTTCAGGCATTCCTTTTGTCCCTGGCTCCAGCAGGCTTTTGCACTTGGGGAGTGTAATTGATCCTTTGAACTTGGCCACACCTTTGGAAAAGGCCCCTTTATTAAAGAGTCTCTTCAAAGTGCCTATTTCCCGGGAGAATCTTGCACATTGCCTCTAATGTCTATCAACTCACACTGCACACTGTTATTACGATGATGATGATCATATGCAGTTTCTAGGCAGGGCTCCAAGGAGGCAGGCAAGAAAGCATGGACTTTTAGGAAGAGATTCACATAGTGGTTGGCTGGGCACCAGTACTGAGAACAAGGGGTGGGGCAGCTTAGAGGCCATGGAAGGCCAGCTAAACACTCTTAAATAAAAGTTACCTTGTGCAGTGAACTTATCCACTGTTCATGATAAGACTGTTTTATATATCTGGTAGCACAAAAAGGTAGCTCACTGAAAATGGATCCAATTCACAAAGGCTGCCTTGGATAAAGTATTATCAAGTTCTTTAGGAACATGTCTTTCTCTTTATTCAAGTCTACTTTATTTCCTCCAATATAGTTATATTCTGTTTTGAAAAATATTTTCTAGTTGTAGATGGACACAATATATTTATTTATTTATTTGTATGTGGTGCTGAGGATCAAACCCAGTGCCTCACGTGTGTGAGGCAGAAGCTCTACCACTGAGCTACAGCCTCAACCCCTAGTTTTATTCTTCAATACCAGGAAATGGTATTTTTTCAATGATTTAGCTAACTTGTTATATGGTACTTCTGAAGAGGGAAAAAAGTTCTACTTAAAAAAAATAAATTATAGGTATGTCCTGCCAAAAACCAATTAAGCATTATGAGAATGACTAAAAGTGAAAGGTGGCAGGGTGCTGCATTCATTAGAGTTAACTCGACATAAATCAGGAAAATACGAAGCACTCTTGTACACATTGGACTGTCTCCACAGATTAGAGTATAAATCAATGTCAACACCATATAATTCCTAATCTCAGTGAATCTTCAACTGATTTCCTTAAGACACTGATTACTACAGTGTCAATGCCATGCTGGGGGTGGGGAGGAGGGGAGAGAGGAATCACAGAAGGCTAGGTGCTAGGAGAAGCTCTTGAGATAGAGTAAACAAAACAAAGTTCAACAGGGTGTTTTAGGGTGACCTTGGGTACTGATTAGCGTGTACGCATTTTATATGTGCCTTTTCAGAATCCTTATTGTTAGATTCCAACAGTGCAATGACTTTTTAAGAGGTCAATTTAGTATGCTGTCTACCCCAAACCTATCTTACTTCAGGACATTCTTTTCCTGGCTAATTGATTTAGCTCTTTTTACCACAGAAGAGCAGAAGATGCCACCTAGTCATCCAGACTTCTGTAGTTTAAATATTACCATGATTACTCACCACCTTTAAGTCTTTTTCAAATAACCATTAGAGGCTGGGTACAGTCGCACATGCAACTGTAATCCCAGCAACTCAGAGGCTGAGGCAGGAGGATTGCAAGTTCTAGGCCAACTTCTGCACCTAGTGAGACCCTGTCTTAAAATAAAAAATAAAAAGGGCTGAAGATGTAGCCCAGTGTAAAGTGCCCCTGGGTTCAATTCCTAGTATAAAAATAAATAGAACAATTGTTATTGATACATGTGTTCTTCCATCCTTCAATCACAATGCTTTCTTTAGAAACCAGAAACTTCATATAATTTTATATCCTACTATTTTCACTTAACATAGTTTAAGCATTTGCTATTATTTAAATTTTTCTCATAACTATTTAAAATTCCCAGATTTATAATTTCATAAACATATTCTCTAGTCTTTTTTGAAGTTGAATAATGCTAGAAAACAATTCACTTGGTGATTATTAGAGAAAATGAATTTACCTTTTTTTCAAATCTTTATTTCACTTTTATGCAGTGCTGAGGATCAAATCTAGTGCCTCACATGTACTAGGCGAGCACTATACCCCTGAGCCACAACCCCAGCCCAGAATTTACCTTTAAAAAAAAAAATTGTGATAGTTTATAGTACAGACTCTTTTTTGGGGGTGGGTACCAGAGACTGAACTCAGGGGCACTCAGCCACATCACAAGCCCTATTTTGAATTTTATTTAGAGACAGAGTCTCACTGAGTTGCTTAGTGCCTTGCTTTTTGCTGAGGCTGGGTTTGAACTCACAATCCTCCTGTCTTAGCTTCCCGAGCAGCTGGGATTATAGGTGTAAACCACCACACCTGGCTAAAGTATGGACTCTTTATCAGATTTCAGTTGTACAAGTCCCAGCTTTGCCACTAACTGTGTGACTTTGGGCAAGTCATTTGATGTACCTGAGTCTCAGTTTCCCCATCTCCAAAACAGGAATGATAATGGTGCTGTGAAGATTAAGCGAATGTGTGAAAAGTGCTTAAAGGAATGACTGGTAACAGAGTAGAGTTATATGACTTCTTGCTATAATGATTATTTGTCATTCTTTCAACAAATGTTTCTCAAGCAGTTTTTATGTGTCAAACATTGTCATTGGCACTGTAACAACGAATAAAAGGAACAAAAATCTCAATTGTCATAGAGATTTAATCTAGTGAGAGGCCATGACATGAAAAAACAAATATGTATGCCCAAGGGATAACTGTTACAAAGATTGGAAATGACAACAAGGACACAGAACAGCAGGGAGACAAAAGTGTTTGTACACAGGGTTGTCAGGAAAAGTGATGGCAGGCAAGACAAAGGAATTGAAAAAGAAAGCCATGCACCTACCAAAGAGAAGGAGCATATTCAAAAGTTAGAAGGCAGGAGGGTGCCAGACTAGCTTGCTAAAGTAGAGTGAACTGGGACCAGAGGGAAAGAAGAGGAGGTTAGTGGAGACAAACTGGGAAGTTTGTGTTGGGACTTGCAGGGCCATCCAGGACTTTGGATTTTATCCTCCCTGGTACAGAAGACCACCAGAGGAGCTTAACTTATGAAGAGGCTCACACACGCTACAAGGTAGGAAGAGGTAAGCAGGAAGAGCAGATAAGCTCTGCAATAACCTGGGGAGAGATGATGGTGGTTTGAATTAGGGGAGGTGCTCAGGGAGGTGAGCAATGTACAGGGCATTGGAGAGCACCAACAGGATTTACTGATGAATTACATGAGCTACATAAGAATGACTCTGTGATTTAAGCTAATGGATGGTAAGATTTGCTATTTACTTGGATAGGGAAGATTATGGAAACTGAAGCTTGGTTTTCAACAAATCAAATAATAGGTCTATTAAGATACCTTTAAATAGAGATGTCCAACAGGCAGGTAGATATATGATTTTTATTAGAGATTTAGCTGAGGTGTAATTTTGGAAGTCAAGGCTAATTTTTTAAAAAATCTTTTTTTTTTTTTTGGTACTGAGGATTTAACTCTGGGGTGCTCAATCCTCTGGTGAGCTAAATCCTCAGCCCTTTTTAGTTTTTAAAGACAGGGGCTTGCTAAATTGCAGAGACTGGCTTCGAACTTGCAACCCTCTTGCCTCAGCCTCCTGAGTCGCTGGAATTACAGGAGTGCACCAACCACATCCAGCTACCTACACTTATTTCAAGCTATGTATTTGTTTAAAGTCAGCCAGGAGGGAGTGAAGTTTGGAGAGGATCTCATGAGTTTGGGGAAGACAAACTGAAATTAACAAACAAGCACGCGACCACCCGTGATTGGGTCAAGTAGGGGAGTGAGGTCACAGGTTAAGACATTTATTTGACAACTTATTTTCTTTGACGAGAAAACCCCCCAAGACTTCAGTAATTGCTGTTACAATGTATAATGAAACACGAGCCTCCGGAGTGGAACCAGCTCTCCCAGCAGCTTAGCTTTTCAAAGCACAGGGTTCTGATTGCTCAAGTCGCGACGTTTCCCAGTAACTGCGCAGCGGGAAGACGCCGTCGCTCCTGATTGGGTCTTCTGAGATGCTATAGGCGGGACTAGGAAACGGCGAGGTGGGTTTGGACCAATGAGTGGACTCGCAGAGGGGGGGAAGGCGGTCTTATCACGTACTAAGTTCCAGGAAGTTGGTGTGACCTCTCAGCTGGGAAGACTCTCAGTCCCCTTTACCAGTGCCCCCGCCGAGACTCACCTAGAGCCGTGGCTCCATCGCTGCTGTAAGCCCGGATTTCCTGGCTTACATATCCCCTCGGGAGACAAAGTTCCAGGGCTGGGCGACTGAAGCTTCAGCCGGTCCTGCGGGGCGGCCTGGGAGAAATGGGACACCGCTTTCCGGAATAACGCCTACGCGCGCGAGGCTTCGAGTCCCGGAAGTAATTAACTGTCCTGACCTTTTGGTCCGGAATGCGGCCGCGTGTTTTCTCCTGTGCATTTGGAACTGCATAGTTCTTTGACCCCGCAGGTGCTTCTGTGTCGCAGTTTTCAGTCTTATATTGCCCCATCCCAACATCATTGTCATTTCCCAGTTGTTGTCACTGTCGGAGTGACCCGGGCAGCATTTAGTAGGGCCAGGATTGGTCCTTTAAAGTAAAGCTCCTCAAACGCGAACAACGTCAGGTCGGGATTAGGTAGGTGATATTGGGAGAGGAATCCCAGATTGTGCATTTCTAATCTATTCCCTTGACCCTGAACCAGAGTAGCAAGACAATAGGGAGATTCAAGAGAGGATAGATGTTGGCCGTGGCAACCTTAGGTGTTCTTTCCAGTAATCAAGGTGGGAGGAACCATATCCATCCACAGATTTGTCCCTGTTAATGGAAGGACTGTTTGAAGGAGACTCCCAACACGAGAATAGTTAGAAATGTTTTTGTCTTCCCTGTCCAACTACGTGCACTATACTTTTATGATGTTTTATAATTTTATGAATGTCAAGATTTGAAAACATTCAATTTAGACATAACTGCTAACTTTAACAACTTTTAAAAAATAAAAATGATAATACACAGGTATTCATATCTGTTTTTTTTACCTGGTGTTTTGATTGGGCATTTTTTTATGCCATTATATAATCTACTTCTAACTTTTATTATGAAAAATTTTAAGCATAAACAAAGTGGAGAGAATTTTACAGTGAAAATTTTGCAGTGCAATTCTCAAGAAAGGATTCCCCTTGTTCACTTAGCAATTCTGAAGACATTTTGGGTTATCACAGCTGGAAAGATGCTACTGGAATCTCCTATGTAAAGACAATGAAAGTTAATCAACTTCTTGCCATTTAGAGGATATTCTTTTAAAGCAAAGATAAGATTGATAAGGTTGCCAGGTGTAGTGGCACACACCTGTAATCCCAGCTGCTGGTGAGGCTGAGACAGGAGGATCCTGAGTTCAAAGCCAGCCTCAGCATACTTAAGTAACCCAACTCCTACTAAGATATAGCACATTACTACCACTTCAGAAAAGTTCCTTTTAAGCTTTTTCCTAGTCAGTTCATGCTCAACTTCCCGCAAAGGCAACCACTGTTGTGATGTTTTGTCCCAGTCTCCATGGGCAAAAGGTGCTAAGTCAAGGAGAAATAAAGAATGTGCACATGGCTCTGCCATTTTCAATGCTTTTTTCACTCAAATCATTCAATACACTTTCACTCTATAGGTTCTTAGTCAAGAAAAATGACAATCCTTAATGCTAGGCACTGCAATAGACAAAATCAATTCAGAGCAAACAATTCTAGATAAATTCACAGTGAACAATTCTAGATTAATTAATTCTAAGGACTGAAAACACACTTAATCATGGCAGACTTATGACAGACATTCCCTCTGCGTGCTAAGTTCAAGTGTTAGCTCAAAATTCTCAAGCCTTAGGTTTTTAAGTCCAGCAGATGCACACTCACTCAGACAGTGTTGATCAGGTCAGGAACCAAGACAGGCTTCTCCTTAGGTGAAGCTGACCGCCAGTCTAGGAGACGGACTTAAGGAGAAATTGAGGCTCTCACCAGGGTCAAGATGTGGCTGTAGAGTTTGAGAGCAATGAGGAAGATGCAGAAGATCAGCAAAGGATGAGAAGTGTTGGGATGTCAGTGCAAGTCCTCATCAGACTCTCAGTGTAAGGGCATCAGTTTTGGCTGGCTGAATGTCTTGTTATTAGCTCTTTTGAGGCTTTTGACGCCCCCCCCCCTTTCAGTTCTTAACAGCTGCCACTGGATTTCTCAATGACATTTGCTGTGGGATTGAAACAGCTGGTCTGGTGGTCCCCACCCTAATCTTTCCCTCTTATCGGGAACCTTTTCCTCTAAAAGGTGGAGGACAGATTGCCTGAGGCTTCACTCTGAGCCTTATCAGGGTGTCGAGAATTGACTTGTTTGTCACAGGACCTCTCCAGTAGGCATGCCTGGTGAGACTGCAGGTTTCAAACAGGAGTTCTTAAAATGGAGTGGCTTAGGCTCAAGCCCAAGGCCATGCTCATATTCCCCTACCATAATTAGTTTTGTCTGGTCTAGAACTTCAGCTAGTTCAATCATACAGTAGGTAATTTTGTGTATACTTTCAGTATCATAGAGATACATCCATGTTCTTGTGTGTATAGGTAGTTTCTTTTGGTTGTGGTTGTTTAGTAGTTTTCCAGAAACCTCCGAGATGCAAGTGGTGCAGTTGAAACAGAGCTTCTGAGTTTCCTCAGGCTGGAGAATAGAAACTAAACAACTACCTTCATGCCCAGACCTGTGACTCGGCCCAGAAACCCACAACCTGGGCCGTGCAACACGTTGATCCAACGGCATAAATTTCGTGTTTACCGTTCAGAAGGCTCCGAACCACAGACCACCACCAGTTACCCACGCTTTCAGAAAGATTTAATTTACTTCATAGATAACCCACCCAGGAAAAACTTCATCGGCGACAACTCCGCACTGCTGTGCGCCAGCTTCCGGCGTGGATTACACAGAGGCGGGCGTCAATCAGCATCTGCGCGGCCGACCCTGGGCCAAGTGGCTTCCCATAATGCCGCTTCCCGGAAGTTCCGGCTTCCTAAGGGGCACGGTGGATTCGGCTCTGTTGCTCTCTATTCGTCACCGAGAGGAAGACGGAGCCGGCCGCCTAGCCCAAAGGCCCATTAGGGGATGCAGTTATGGGCGCTGTCACCGTGGGTAAGTTCTGCCTCCACTGACTCGCGATCACCACTCTTCTGAGCTCCTGCGCTCGTAGACCATGAATTTTTCCGCCCCAACCGCGTTCTCCCTGGAAGGGCCCCATTTAAGCGTGTTACTCTAACCTTTCCCGTGCTATTCTCATTGGCTTGATGTCCTGGCAGTCCCAGAAGCTGGCCAATGAATTCCAGGTGTTGGCGTCCTTCTCGACCCCGGACCCCAGGATTCCCCGGTGGGTGCGCAGCAGTTGCAAAGGGTGGGATGAGATGGGAAGGAGGCGTGGTGGCCTCTGGGAATGTAGGTGGGCGGCTGGCTAGCTACCGGGAGCGCCCTATGAGTAGGGTGGGTTTGTAGCTGCGTCCTTGTGCTTAGTAAGAATAGGATCTGTCTCCAAACCAGATGCGTACTCCCAGGCAGGACTAGTTTAGGCAGAACTTGAAAGCCACGTTTCAGAAAGATCTGACAGGATTTTCCACACACATTTGTAATGGAAGCGAGTAGGCAGGGGAAGACTGGGAGGGCAGAAGAAGGGAATTGGATCAATATGAGATGTGGTAGAGCTAGTGCTGATTTAAAATCTTCATGTAAAGAGTAAGTTGACTAATTTACTAATTCTTATCCTGAGACTCAACTGAAAACATCTAGTAGCTTTATTGTTGTTTTATAGCTGATGATACAGTACTTATTTTTCATGACTCTTTAGTTGCCTTTATAGTTGTCAAAACTTTACTGGACCTCTTTAGTGACCTCCTGTGTCCTTTACCTGCAGCAATTAGGATTCGCCTTTCAAGTGTTCCTTTGGAGTGTGAGCTGCTGCAACCAGATTTACTAGTGCTGTCTTCACTACTGCAGACTTCTGACTTCTTCGTTCTTCTTCCTTTTCTTCTTCACCAGAACTTGTTCGCTCCATTCTTTTGTACCTACCTTTTGCACATTGTAACCATCCTTTATGCCTCAGGTACTCGTTTTTTCCATTTTAACAAAAAGAAGTATTTCACGAGGAACTGCTGTATACTAGCACTGGTGGTAGATGCTACAGGCAACTCAGAAATAATGCCTAGAACCGTTTTTTCCTACAATTTCTTATTGCTGAGAGAAAAATGACATGTTCAGGTTAAAGATTTAAGAAACAGCCCAAGATAAGTATCAGATAAAGGGACAAGATGAATAATGCACACTAAAATAGTGGGGAAGTTTAGTGGAGAGGTTTATTTAAAGTGTAAGTGTTGACTAAGACTTTATTGAAATGGAAAGCTTGGAGATTTTGGATGGATGGAGAAAACTCAGAAATCAAAGGCACAGAGGTTGGGACAAGGTATTTGGAGTAGAGGCTACTGAAGAGTTGGATTTGATTGGAAGGGAAAGAATGGTGGTCTTAGAACCCAAACATCTGTGTTTTAGTTATATTTCTGTAACCCTGTGTTCTTTCACTATTTTGTTTCTGAGTTTCTTCTTTTAGTGAAATGTCCCCATTTAAAGGGTTGTGAAATCATATGTAAAAATATTTATGAAGTACTTTGAGACTTAGAAGATCAAAGGCACCATGTAGTTATTACTTCAGGTAGTTTTTTTTTTTTTTTTTTTTTTTGGTGAAAGAGTAATGAGAGTCAGTATTGCCAAAGCATTTGGGCCAAACTATGAAGGACTGTGATGGTAAAGTTGAGGAATATGGACTTGGAAATTATTAAAGGCTTTCAGTGAAGAGAGTGATGTGATTAAAAATGGCATTATTGGAAAACGAATCTGGTACTGGAATGCAGCACAGATTAGAGGGAGTTGGATTGGAGGCCAGAACTTGGGTACTATTTTTTTCTAAGATCTACAATTAAATGTTTATCTTTAAGGTAAGGAAAAGTACATAAAATATTCATCCTTTGTATGATCCTCGTATACTATTGTGTTCCTTTGTTCATTTACTTATTTTCTAAGCATTTTAAGTTATACTTGGAAAAGATAATTATCAATTGTACTTTCAGTTTTTATAGAAATCTCTTTGAATGACCTTCAGTTACACTAAGGCACCAAAAGCCAAAAAGGGGAATATTTCTAAGACACTAAGCCAGTTAGAGCACCTGCTTTGCATGTATTAGACTCTGGGTTTTCGCACGCGCACACACACACAGTAACAGTGTTTTCTCCAGGCCCTAATTTGCCCTAATCTCCACTTACACAATCAGAATTTAATGAACATTTCAGGTACAATACCTTATAATCATTTAAGGATTTGTCACTAACAAATTATTTTAATGCACAAAAAAATGGCTTTTCAAAATTATTAATATTTTTAAAGTTAGATATGTAGTTTTTCAGCATTTTTCCTGTTTTCTAATTTTGAATTGTTGATTAAAATAGTGAAATTTGATCTACAGTCATATTTGTATTCCAAAGTGATTTTGGCAATACTGTAGTAATGTAAATAGTTGATAATGAAGTTGTAATCAATTTTTTGTTAGCTGATACTATTGGAAATTCTGGTGAAGAAAAATGCATCACTTTTTATATGCAGGTTTGAAATTATTTTGTAAAATTTCTAACTATTTAGGAAGTTGCTTTCAGAATTATTTTTTAAGGAAATTTTTATATTTTTGCTGTACCAAGGATTGAACCGAGGACCTCCTGCATGCTAGGCAAGTGTTCTACCACTGAGCTCCATCCCAAACCCTTTTTATTTCTGAGATATGGTCTCACTTAGTAGGCTGCCCTTGAACTGTGATCCTCTTGTCTAAGCCTCCTGAGTGGTTGGGATTACAAGTGTGCACTATCATGCCCAGCTCAGAGTTTTTAATTGATGTGGTGAGGAGTTGAATTTCTCTTAGTGTCAAGTGTTGAGACTTTTCAAGATCTGTGTATGAAGACTGAGGCTCTCCCCTGATATTTAGATTTTTTGAAAGCCTCTTGCCTTTCTTTGCTAAGAATCATTTTCCCAAGGTATGAGGACAGGGAAGTACTATCCCAACTACCTCAAAGTTCTTATTAAAAATTAGATGATTAAAAAAAATGCAATTAAAAAATTAGATGATATATGTCAGTAGTCTTTGTAAATTATAAAATGTGATAGACATGCAAGACATTATATATGGCTTAGCTGTATTTCCTTTTCCTAGAGCAATATAAAACATTTTTTTTCTTGGTTAATCTAACTTTATCTTGTTTTCTAGATTGTTATTTTGTGTCAGTAAATAATCCATAAAGTGCCAGCATGGGAAAGAAACGGACAAAGGGAAAAACTGTTCCAACTGATGATTCCTCTGAATCTTCAGGTATATTGCACTAATTGAATCTTTAACATTTATATTCCTAAAAGGATATTTGTTTTCCTAAAAAGATTTTAACATATAAAAATAGGATCAAAATGTATATTATTGTTATGTAATCTGCATTTTAATGTTTACATTTATATGTAATTTACTAGTCTTCTATGGCATTTTAGTAGTGTATAATTCCATTGATGTAAAGGGTCACAAGTGCATATTTCATTAACTTAGCTAATTCTCTACTGTTACAGACTTAGGTAAATTTTCACTTTTTAGTTTTAAGAATGGAATAATAATGAACATCTTTGTTGTTAAATATCTGTGCACATCCAATTATTTTCTTAATATAGATCCTAGAAGTAGAACTGTTTTGAATCAAAGGGTATAATGATTTTCAAGGCTCTTTTGATTGGGTTGCTAAATTGCTATTCAGAAATGTTTTACTAATTTATAGGCCCCCTAGCAGCATAATCAAGTGCCCATTTACTTGAACCTTCACCAGTGTTGGTTATGATTATTTGTAAAAATCTTTGCTGATTTGATAGTTCAAAAGGGTAGCTTTTTTTTTTTTTTTTAATTTGACTATTGGAATTCAGCAGCTGTCTTGCATATCTCATTTGTTTTTACTTTTCTCTTGGTGCACATTCGTTGAGCATAAAGCCAGTTGTGCTACTTAAATAATTTCTAAAACTTCAGTGTTCCTGAAACAATGAAAACCGTTTAGAAGGCTTGTAAAGCCCTTTATTCACTTGACCCCAGTATAGTTTTTAGTTTCAGGGTCCAGTTGCTTATTTTTGTACCATCTGAGACCCTGCCATTCAGGGAGACAGCATGAACATTTGCAGGTTCTTATTCATAGGATTGTTCTCAGATTGCCCTTTACTCCCTGAGGTCGTAGTTTGAAGTGTGAACTGTGAAGTCAGAAACTTTCATCCAAGTTCTGGCACAGTCTTTCAGTAGTTATATGACCTTGGATTCTAAATCTTAGTTTTTCATTTGTCATTGAAAATACTAATGTGCTCTTTCTGGGTGATTGTGAGGATTAAGGAAGTATTATATGTAAAACACTTAGCATGTATTATTAACACAACTTATAGGATGTGTTAATCAATATTGGAGATTTTTTTATTACTATTAATATAGTCCAGGAATGTATATGTTATCTCCCTTGTGAAAAATTTGGAGTCTTTAGCTGCCTCTTCTTGTGATGCTATAGCATGTTTTAGAAATTCTTACAGATTAATTTATTTAGCTTCTGCTCCTACCAGAGTATGAGCTATTCAAAAGAGAAGAGGTGTGGCTTGCTTGCTTTTAGGTTGCCTAGTATCTAGTGTAGTGCCTGGCCTGAAGTAGGTGTAGTGTTGACTGAATGAGGGACTTTCTCTCCAACTTCTTTAATATAAAGAAAACACATAAAGGACCTTCCTTTAAAGAAAATAGATAAATTGAAGTGAATTTTTAGGGATGGTAGTGATTATATTTAGAACTTTAAAAATGAAAATTTCAAATTTGAATAAGATCTCTTTCTTGGATGCTTAGTGGTAGAATACTTGCCTAGGCACGAGACCCTAAGTTCACTTCCCAGTATGACCACCAAAAAGAAAAAAGGAAAAAAAAGAAAAAGCCACATAATTATCATAGTAGCCAAATATCAAGCAAGATTTTAGGGTATTTGATTGTTTATAGGGTTAATTCAGTTTTGAAGTTTGAATGAAAAATTAAGTTTTGACATTAATAAAAATCTATTTTTGGCCTCATTTTTTAATTATTTGTTTTAATAGAACCTATATGTAGACACATTAGAAAAGGATTGGAACAAGGTAATTTGAAAAAGGCTTTAGTCAATGTGGAATGGAATATTTGTCAAGACTGTAAGACGGACAACAAAGTAAAAGATAAATCTGAAGAAGAAACAGAAGAAAATCCTTCAGTTTGGCTATGTCTTAAATGTGGCCATCAGGTAATGCTTAGATTTTATTAATTTGGGATTTTAGAAAACTCTTCAAACTTGTTTTAGAAGGTGTCATCTAAAAGTACTGTTATGGCTAACTAGGACAGATGCATACTTTCAGGGAAATGATTTTGAGAGTAAGATTTGTATGTTGGCAGTTTACTGGTGAGTATTCTCAAGTATCACACTATTAAAAGAGTTAGGAAGCAGAAATAAGCAGAGGGAAAAGTTAAATTAAGCTGTTGCAACAGGTGCTCAGCTGATTATATAGTGAACTCTGGCCTTTGAGCAATATCCTAAATTAAGGCAAAGAGCCTTTATACCCATACAGAGACCTTCATTACTGGTGGCTTGTCCCTAGAGAGTATCATGGGCAGGTTCACTCCCTTTTTTTGAGGATAATCCTGGGGTTAGATGGACTTTGCTGTGAGTTCTCATCAGGCCACATTCCAGGCAGCTGGGGAAATGAATACTTTGGTCTTGAAGGTGTGTATGTGACTGCCTGGTGCATGACTGTCTGTTACACCTGCTCACATCTGTTGTTGTGGTACTAAACATCTGGCTACCAGTCAGTCCTTAGTGATGGCAGGTTATGTGTATAGGAATTTGGACTACTAGGCAGACTTGTCAGGAAGGTAAAGATGGGGCAGAGAGCCAATTTGCTTTTCCATATTGTATAAGTTGAAAAATTTCATTGAAATAGTTACTGATTCACATATAATCCTAAGAAATAATAGATATTGTTAAGCATTTTGCCAGTTTCTCCCACAGATAAATTTTATAAAACTACTGTGTTTTTAGCTGATAGTTGATATGTAAATAGGAGATTGTGGGAATTAACATTGGAAAAATAGGTTGGGATCAGAGGGTATCAGTTCCTTAGGAGTTTAAGAGAGCAATTTGTAATCTTTGAATTGTTTATGAACAGAGCTTTGTTTTAGGAACATTGAACTGAAAAAATTAAGCATGTTATGAGGGATACTAAAGTGAAGAGAATATTTGGGAGACTCTTAAGGGTCCAAAGCAGATATGACGATTTGTGTTAGTGTGGTTTATTTGTGACAGGAAAGACAAATTAGAGAGGAAGAGTACTTTTAATGCATGGTTTTCTAGATACCATCTTCCGTAAATGTCCTAAGTTGCTTATGGATATTTAATTTTTAACAAAATCCAGATTTTCTAGAGCTTAACATTTTATTTTCAAAATTGTAAAAAAGTTCTTGAGACACTTCTGTATTCATGATCAATTATGAATTCTTCTCTTTTCATGAATTTTTATAACTTTGAGGTTTATGATTTTGCTTCTCTAGGGCTGTGGCAGAAATTCTCAGGAGCAGCATGCTTTGAAGCACTATATGATACCAAGATCAGAGCCACACTGTCTGGTTCTCAGTTTGGACAACTGGAGTGTGTGGTGAGTGTTAGTTCCTATGCCTATTATGTTAAATACTGGAAAATGAAATTGTTTGAAGATGTTTAAGGAGCATGAAAGGTAAACTTCTTGCAGTGTTTACCATCACAGAAGGCTAGAGAAGGTGATGTGGTGTTATGAGATGCTTTTGCAACTTTTGTATACACATAAAATTGCAGCATATAGAAAATATAGAAATCTTTGTTCTTTTGATTTCTTGCTTATGAGATTTTTTTTTTTTTAAAGAGAGAGAGAGAGAGAGAGAGAATTTTAATATTTATTTTTTAGTTCTCGGTGGACACAACACCTTTGTTTGTATGTGGTGCTGAGGATCAAACCTGGGCCGCACACATGCCAGGCGAGCGCACTACTGCTTGAGCCACATCCCCAGCCCCTTGCTTATGAGATTATAAAATATACGGTGGGTTGTCTTTAGTTTAAAGGTTACAATGCTAAGAACACATTTCAGATAAATGAGAATAAAGTAAAAGTTTGACCATGAGTTGTATGAAAATAAATGTCAGACTGGCATGTATTTTTCTGTGTTTTTACATCATTAAAACAGATTTTTACTTAAACTATTTTCACAACGCAGAGTACTGACCACTATACGATCACGGCCAAAACTATTTTCAAAACAGTGTTCAGTGAGCATCATTTGTTAATTGTAAAATTTATTTTGTTGGTGTAGGTCTGTAGTTTAAATTATGTGTATAAATTAAATTATGTGGGGCTAGGGATGTGGCTTAGTTGTAGAGTGCTTGCCTAACACGTATAAGGCACTGGATTCTATCTTCTGCACCACATAAAAATAAATAAAATAGGGCTGGGATTGTGGCTCAGTGATTGATCAACTTGCCTCTTAAATGTGAGGCACTGGGTTTGATCCCAGCAGCAAATAAAATAAATAAGTAAATAAATAAATATTGTGTCCATCTACAATCAAAACTATAAATAAACACATAAATACTTAAATAAATACATAAATAAAACAAAGGCATTGTCCAACTACAAGTAAAGAATATTAAAAAAAATAATAAAAGAGCATGCTACAGGGACACTGCTACATCGATGTTCATAGCAGCACAATTCACAATAGCAAGACTGTGGAACCAACCTAGATGCCCTTCAATAGATGAATGGATAAAAAAATGTGGCATTTATACACAATGGAGTATTACTCGGCATTAAAAAATGACAAAATCATAGAATTTGGAGGGAAATGGATGGCATTAGAGCAGATTATGCTAAGTGAAGCCAGCCAATCCCTAAAAAACAAATGCCAAATGTCTTCTTTGATATAAGGAGAGTAACTAAGAACAGAGTAGGGACGAAGAGCATGAGAAGAAGATTAACATTAACAGGGATGAGAGGTGGGAGGGAAAGGGAGAGAGAAGGGAAATTGCATGGAAATGGAAGGAGACCCTCAGGGTTATACAAAATTACATACAAGAGGAAGTGAGGGGAAAGGGAAAAATAATACAAGGGGGAGAAATGAATTACAGTAGAGGGGGTAGAGAGAGAAGAGGGGAGGGGAGGGGAGGGGGGATAGTAGAGGATAGGAAAGGCAGCAGAATACAACAGACACTAGAATGGCAATGTGTAAATCAATGGAAGTGTAACTGATGTGATTCTGCAATCTGTATACGGGGTAAAAATGGGAGTTTATAACCCACTTGAATCAAAGTATGAAATATGATATGTCAAGAACTATGTGATGTTTTGAACAACCAACAATAAAAAAAAATAAAAAATAATAAAAAAGACAATAAAAAATAAAATAAATAATGTGTATTTACATTATGTGTAGAAATGACTTGACTTTAATATGATAACCAGTCCAGTAAAATGTCTGGAGTTTTTAACAGTATGTATATGTAGAATAGTTCTAGCTAACTATTAAAAGAAATCACCAGATTTCCTATTAATAGTTAGCTAGAACTATGCTACATATATAATATGCGTAGTTTTCATTGGGCACAATGGCATAGGTCTGTAATCCCAACAGTTTGGGAGACCGAGGCAAGAGGATTATGAGCTCAAGGCCAACCTCAGAATTTAGTGAAACCCTGTCTCAAAATAGGGCTGGAGGTGTGGCATAGTGGTAGAGCACCCTAGGTTCAATTCTCAGCGCCACACAGACACATACATAGTCTTCATAGTCTTCAGGAAAAGATTTTGTGCATTTATGTTTATGTATTACTAGAGAGCAAACTGTGGGTACTCTATCACTGACCTCCATTCTCAGCCACTTTTTCTTAAATTTTATTTTGAGAAAGGGTCTCACTAGATGCCCTTGAACTTGGGGATCCTCTTGCGTCTGCCTCCCAAGTCCCTTGTGCCACCAAACCCAGCTTAGAAAACAGAATTTTTGTTTTCAGTTGTTTTAATAGAATAATTTGACAGTACATATTTTGGGTTTCAGGAATTGTCATCTAGCTCTCCTTTTTTGCTTCTCAATTTATCATTTTTCTTCTGTGATCTTTTTGGACACAGGTGTTACCTCTGTGATAATGAAGTCCAGTATAGTAGTTCAAACCGATTGGGCCAAGTGGTTGATTATGTTAGAAAACAAGCTGGTACTATAATTCCCAAACCAGGTAAAATAATTTGTTTCTTAATAGATACTATAATGTTGATTTATATATCTGCTGATATTTAGACTTATTTATTGTGCTACCTGATGTTACATGTAGCTGCATAATGGTTAGTTGTGACTGACTTTAAAACTCTGAAACTATTTTTGATATAGAATGTAAAATGTTGAAAAATTATGCCATTATGAGGTATTAGAATGAGAAGCATTATAGTGTTGTGAGAAATGAGTAGTTATATGTGATGACAGTCTGGATGGAGACTTTGACTGTGGGGTTACTATTGATCTGTTTTATATAGTATTTAGGTGGTATACTTTTAACAAAGTTATAGTGAATCGTGAAATAAAATAAAGACTTGTAACTCCTTCTAATGGTCAGATACTTCTCGGTTTCTTCATGATAATTAAATTAATTGGTTTGATATACAGCATTTACTTTAGGCTTATGTTTTTGATAATTGTGGTCCAATTTTTTTTTTGTCAGATCTAGACAAGGATAGAGAATTGTTTTTGAGAATTGATTTTTGGCTCCTGGAATTGTTTGATTTTAAGCATTATCTAATAAATGTAGGTAAATATCCTAAAAAGAAGAATGCATAAACAAATTTCAGAAGAGATATAAGCATTTGGTTGACAAATGAAACCAAACAATATACATTTTCATATAAACTTTCCCTTTTTTATTACATAAGAATTCTCTACAAGTGAACATTTCTTTTACCTGTGAAATTACAATAAAAAACAAACAAGTAAAGAATGTGGACATAAAATAAAATTTTAAAATTGGTGACAATGGCATTAGGTAAAAGTCACGAATTCTAATGCTCTGTTTCAAGTATAACTTTGAATGTGATATGGATATTTCATATTTTGCCTTTTTTGCTGCTTTTTTTTTTTTTTAAGCAGACAGGGATAATGGAAACATTGAACTTGAAAACAAAAAATTAGAAAAAGAGAGTAAAAATGAACAAGAAAGAGAAAAGAAGGAAAACATGACTAAAGAAAATCCACCCATGAATTCTTCCCAAATAACCGTGAAAGGACTCAGTAATTTGGGAAATACATGTTTCTTCAATGCAGTTATGCAGGTGACAGTGTCATACCCCTCCACCCCACCCTTTTGAAATATAGGGTTTGTTACTTATAGTATCAAGTTTTTCCCCATGAAATTTATTTCTATGCATTCAACATAACTCAAGTAATTGTTTATTGCATGTGAATAAACCATAGTAGTGAATGGGAGTGATGGGATTTTAAAGCAATCATGGCTCCTGCCTATTGGAGCTTGCATTTGGTCAGGAAAGCCCAGGATAATTTCCACAAAAACAAAAATGTAATTAAAAGTGGTGGTGAAAAAATTGTGATGGTAGTGTAGGATAGGTACTTCTAACCAGGTGATGAAGGAGAATGTCCCTCTGAAGTGATGAAGAAGCTCAGAATTGGGTTTTAGCCAGAGTCGGGGAAAGAACAGGTCATGACTTTTCATTTCAGTTTTGGTTTTGATTTCATGTTTTGGTAGAATGCACACTTAAGAAATTTTGAATGAATTAATTTGCCTTTATGTAATTTCCCTTTTCCATCCTTCATTCTAGAATTTGTCACAAACACCAGTGCTTAGAGAGTTACTGAAAGAAGTGAAAATGTCTGGAACAATTGTAAAAATTGAACCACCTGATTTGGCACTAACAGTATGTACTTTAAAAAAACTTTTATAAATTTCCTCTGTGAATATCTATGTTCTGAACTGTTTTCAAAGAAAACAATTTTCTACATTACTTCTTTGTTTTTGCTTTTTTAAAATTTTGTACTTTTTGTTTTTTTTCCATGGTACTGGGAATTGACCCTAGGGCCTTGCACATGCTGCCACTGAGCAACATCCCCAGCCCTTTTGTTTTTATTTTATACTACTAAATTAAACATGAACAGGCTAATGGAATTTATGAGGAGCCTTTACATTTGTTTGCTTTGTGAGCTAGTGCTCTGCTTCACTTTTGGCAATGTTGATATTTGTGAAACTCTAGGCCTGCATTTTTGTTCTTAATGTCTTTTTTTATCCCTACCCCCCCTCTTGGTACTAGGATTCAAACTCAGAGCCTCACACATGCTAGACAAATTTTTTTCCACTGAACTATACTTCCAGCCCTTCGTTTTAACATCTTTTAAAGTGACTTATAGCCAAATGAATTCATTTTTATTATTTACATTTTGCTTTAAGTTTTTCAGTTCTTTGGTAGTAACTTCCTGATAGTCTAAAACTAAAATAGAGCTGACTTCTTTATAAGATAGTCTTTTACCATAGAGTTTCTTTTATCTTTGTGTGTGTGTGTGTGTGTGTGTGTGTGTGTGTGTGTGTTAGTGGGGATTGAACCTAGGAGCACTCTACCATTGAGTGAAATCCCCAGCCCTTTTATTTTTCATTTTGAGTCAGGGTCTCCTTAAGTCACCTAGGTTGGCCTCAAACTTGCAGTCTTTCTGCCTTAGTTTTCTGAGTCTCTCGAATTACAGGCATGCACCACTGTACCTGTCATGTTTCTATATCTTTTTATATAATTTTCAAACTTAAATAGAGCAACTCTATCAGGAACATTGGTAATATATGTTAACTAGTTACATTTGGGTAGAGTAAGTGATTCTAAAATTTGACTGAAAAATGTAATTTTTATTTCCATATTCAGGAACCCTTAGAAGTAAACCTTGAGCCTCCAGGTCCTCTTACTTTAGCCATGAGCCAGTTTCTTAATGAGATGCAAGAGACCAAAAAGGGAATTGTGACACCTAAAGAACTCTTTGCTCAGGTCTGTAAAAAGTGAGTATCCACTTGATTGTGCCTTTAATGCATCAGTAAAATGCTGAGAAATAATTTTAAAAGTTAATGGTGTTAGAGTCAACCCAGTAAATATATATACTAATTATAATTTATTTCATTTGTATTTAAAGAATTGAACTTTATGTGATAATTACATCTGCCAAGGGCATTATTAGACTAAACAGGAATTTTGAGAAAACTGGGACACCCTAATATTAAGATAGGATCCTAAGGTCTCTTAAAAATAGCTTCATGTTTTAATTGACTCATTGTTGCTTTTCTTTTTCTTTTTTCCTTTTCTGTAGAGCAGTGCGGTTTAAAGGCTACCAGCAGCAAGACAGCCAGGAGCTACTTCGCTATTTACTGGATGGGATGAGAGCAGAAGAACACCAAGTTAGCATATTATTACCACCATATTTTATAATCCCATCTCATGAGCTTGTCTGCTATTTGTTATTTAAATGTTATTAAGCAGTGGAAGCTAGTCATTGAAGCTATTGTACTTTTAAATTTTTTTTTTCTGTACTGGCTTTTTTCAACTAATGTTTTCTTCATTAGAATAGATCAAGAGAATTAGAAATGATTCTCCTTTTCATAATGCTTTAGTTTACCTGATTTGGTTTACAGCAACATTGTTCTTTAAGGGTCCTATTTTACTAGCTCTACCAACTGATATTTTTCCCAACCAGTTCCCAGTTGCAGCATACCTTTCTTCTTTTTCCGAGTGTGATTAAGAGCAGTTTTTTGAATGTAAGAAGCATTTTCATTTTATAAAACTTAAGGAACATTTGTTGCATTTAGAAAAATTTGTCTGTTGCCAGGATGTAAAATAATGTATTTGGTGATGTGAATATAATTAATATAATATCACAATGGTGATAGTAACCATAATAGCAACTAATACTAGAGCTACACTTAGTGGAGCACTGTTGTCTGTAGTTCTCACAACCAGTCGGTGGGGTAGGTCCTCTTACTATTTTCTCATTCTATAAAACTGAATCTAGTGTATAGAGAAGTTTGGTACTTAGTTCAAGGTCTCAGCCTGTAAAGGCAGAGCTGAACATCTAGTTCTGGAGTCAGTTCCTATAGCTCTCATGCAAACACTCTTTTTCGAGGATAAGACATTTCAATGTGTTTCCTAAGGAAGTGGGCATGCTTTGAAAAGCTTTGGTTTACATAGACTTAAGATCTTGAAATGATAAGATAGTACCTTTTTTCAGGTTATTGATTGTGTTAGAGTTATAATTCTTTTTAGCTCCTTGAATTAATTTTGAAAATGTGATTTTGGAAGAATTAATTTTTATTTCAGTAAATCTGGAGAGCTACGTCTTGATCCTTTCTTGATTACATATTTTCTAAGGAAATTAACTTTAAAATTTAATAGTATATATATATCCATTTTATTACTTTTAGAGAGTGAGTAAAGGAATTCTTAAAGCATTTGGTAATTCTACTGAAAAATTGGATGAAGAACTAAAAAATAAAGTTAAAGGTAATGTCTAATTTTTTGAACTAAAACACTATAGTTGAATTCCTCTGTACCTTAGGACAAGATTGCCGGCACTTGTATTTCAAATCCTCAATTATTAACGTATAATTTCTCTACATCACTGTTGATTTTTAAAAATTATTTAGTACTCCATAGGTGAATATTTAAAAAAATTAACTTCTGGTTTATTCTTTATGCATTATTATACTGAAATTTATAAAGATTGAACTAAGATGATATCACAGTCTTGTTTTTAAAAAACTTAGAACTATAATTAATAGTAAATAATGAATCACATTAATATGAGTTGTCAGTAGCTGGTTATTAATCATAGAGCCAACTTCGATTTTACTGTTGGGTGACATATAAAGATTTAGGACAGATATGTCCAGTAGATCTTATTGTGGTGATGGAACTCTTCCACATGCTGTCCTGTGTAGATGCTACTAGCCACGTGTGGCTCTGGAGCTCTTGAAATCTGAATGGTGAAACTGAAGAACTGAATTGATATTTAGTTTTAATTAAATTTAAATGGCCATAAGTGACTAAGAGGTACTGTATTATAAAGTTGTGGTTCCAATCAACTGTTGATAATTCTACCTTTTTGGTACCCTAGAGAGCCTGGCCAGTAGTAGAGAATTGTGGCTCCTGTGTCCATTTATTATAAAAGTATGTTTTTATATCAGTGGACACTTATCATTTGAATAATACATATAAATTTTATATATTTGGAAAATTGAGTGATTAGGTAATAAAATTATGTCACCTTACATTAAGAGTATCAAGATTCTTTCTGGGAACTTCGAAAAATCAAAAGGAAGATTTCATCTGAAATATTTTCCTGAGTTTTTTTATTTTTAATTATAAAAGTAGTTCAGTTTTAGAGTTTACAAAGTAAATTACATGCATTTTGTCTCCAAGTTTGGTACCAATGCCTTTATTAGAAAATCAGTGAATGTTAGAGCTAGACATTCATCCTCGTCTGATCTGCTTATTTTACTATTGGAGGTATTAGTATATAGAAAGTCTCACGACTTGCACTATTTGGTTCACACTGACTAAGAGATCATCCATAAGAACATTTCTTTTCTTAATTCATAAAAGGTGATTGTGTTCAGTTGTGTTATGTCTAGAGGCAGAGTATATGTAGCTGCTGACTTCTATAGTATAAAGATAAATAATGCTAATTATGAATGGAGGAAAAATTATTGGATAAGAAATGAAAAATTTTAGAGTTAGGTAAGTAAATAGTTTTATCTTTTCTTATTCAAGTAATTACATAAAGTAATTACAAACTTTTTCCCTACAGATTATGAAAAGAAAAAATCAATACCAAGTTTTGTGGACCGTATCTTTGGTGGTGAACTGACTAGTACAATCATGTGTGATGAGTGTAGCACTGTAAGTGGATATAGTGTGGGCTGCATGTATTCATTAATGTTTCCTGAAAACAGTTTATTGTTCCCTTCAAAAAAGGAAATATCTAACTTCATAGAATATTCTTTGTTGAACTATCCAAATGTGTATGGTTTTTTTGCTGGAAAATTTTAGCACTTCTAAAATTTGAAGTTGCTTTAATCTTTCAATTTATTTCCCCTAATCTGAAGTCCTCAAAATTGTGTATTTTTTTCATTTCAAATTTTCATAACCCGTTATTAAAACCTACTTCCTCTTCACCCAAATGGGGAGGATCTTGATATGTAATGTTTAATGTGAATTTCTTCCTTCCTTTTACATTTTCTTTTTTGTTTGGTTAAGGTTTCTTTGGTTCATGAATCTTTCCTTGATTTGTCTCTCCCAGTTTTAGATGATCAGGTAAGACTATAAAATTTATTTTGTTGAAGTAGATTTTTTTTGTTTCTGTTAGATTTTTTATGGGGAAAAAAACCTCGTCACCTTTTTCAAATTTATTATTACTAGTCCATGAAGAAGTTTTTCGTAAATTTACTTTCGATAGAATAGATTTTTGGATTTGAATCAAAAATGGGATATATTTTTCTTTTAAGAAAGAAAGGGTGATATGTATATAATTCTTCATAGGTAATTAACTTGATTGCCTTACCCATAGGGAAGTATTTTCCTCCCATTAAAATTATTATTTATTATTTAAGGCTAACCACAGATCCATTGCAGTCTTATGTACATAAATATTAAATAGATATTATTATCTCAATTGTAAGCCTTATTGGTTTGGCTTACCTTTAAGTGGTTGTAGGGAAAAGGAGACATTTCATGAATGTGGGATAAATCGTTCAACTTCCTGTGAAGTAGGGATCCCTTGCCTCATTACTTAGTGGTTAAAGTCATACCACACTTACTTTATTCTCTTTTTCTGTAAAACTATCATTTACATACAAGGAAAGAAAAGAATTAAAAGAAGTACCTGCAGTCTGATACATAAATCATTTATGAACAGAAAAGACATTTAGAAATGGACTCATTTACAATGTGATACAGCATGTAGTTAGTAACATCCATTGCATTCCTTTCTATTACACTTAGATGTGAAGTTCCTTTTTTGCTGTTTTATTTGCTTTCTTTCTCAGTATGTGAAGATTGCTTTCTAGTAAGTGAGATGAATGCATTTTGTCCTAGGCATGTTTTCAAATATTTTGGAAGTAAAACTAGTATAAAATAGAAGTAAAAAAATTTGGGGTAATATGAATTTTCTTTCAACCACCAGGTGGATGTAAAGTTTTGGTATTAACCAATATTTTCTCCATATTTTAAGAGTGGTAAGAAAAGTATAAATGATAAAAATCTGAAAAAGACAATGGAGGATGAAGATAAAGATAGCGAGGGAGAAAAAGATAATGACAGTTACATAAAAGAGAGACATGATATTCCTTCAGGAACAAGTAAGCACTTACAGAAAAAAGCAAAGAAGCAAGCGAAAAAGCAAGCCAAGGTGTGTAACTGGAAAAATCATGCTTTTATTTTACATTCTGAACTATTGAGTTGTCTGAATTTGACAATTATAGAATTAGCTCATTTAGTATTATCTGCAGGGAAATTGCTTTGAGTGTATGTAAAGAAAAGTTGCATTTCTTTTTTTAATCTGGCATCATGTGTGATAACTGTTTTTAATAAACAGTTCATTTTTAACTTGGTTTTTTGAGTTGTTAACACTTGACATTTACAAATTTAAAAATATATAAAGATATACAGTAACTTAAGTCATCTACTATCATTTTATGACATAGATAACTACTGTCTTTAGTTTTCTATGTATTCTTCTGGAATTTGTTTTGGAAAATTTAAGGAAATACAAATATGTTAGAAACTTTACTTTTTTTTTTTTTTTTTTTTTTTTTTTTTTACTAAAAACACTGTTCTGGTCCTGTTTTTTGTTTGCTTATATACCTACTTAGATTTTTGGATGCCATTTCATTTCAGGATAGAAAGTGTCTTCATTTTTTTTCCCTGCTGCATTATAGTTGTTTCATGGATGTACTATAATTCATTAGCTGTTTCTCTGTTGATTTTGGTTGTTTTTAGTATTTGCAATTTTGGTCATTGCTGTAGTGAATAATCCTGTATTTATATCACCTGTAGGGTAAATTTTGAGAAGAAGGATTACATTTGTAGTTTCAATAGATATTTTCTAGTTGTCTTCCACAAAGGTCTCAATTTATATTCACACCACCACTTGTTTCTTCTGATCTTGATAGCAGGGTGATACAATCTTTTCTTCTAGTCTAGTAGGTGGAAAATACTATCTCAATGCAATTTTGTTTTGCATTTGTTTTAGTATAAATGAGGTTAAACATATTTTCATGTTTCAGAGCCATTTTATTTATCTTTTCTTTTTTTGAATTATTCTTCCATTTTTCATTTGTTTGTTCTTTTCATTTGTTTGTTCCTCTGTTTTTACTGACACGTTAGAGTGTTTGGTGTCATCTTGTGTTGTTCTTCATCTTTTTGGTATTATAGATTAACCTCACAGAGACTATCCTTTGAATTACAGCCAAAAATGCCAACACCTTTGGGTCTTTAGGTACTCAGAAAACAGGAATTTTGATAAAATAGCTTTGTTTTTCTCAAGAGGAAATAGGCTACAGAGGCAAAAAAAAAAAAAAGAGCGAAAAGAATGATTTTTAAGGGGAAAATCCTTAATTGTCCTCTGTACATGTGTCCAGGTGACCTCTGTGCTTTTTCATTAACTTTGTCATCCATCCTTCTGTCCAGAGCAGTCCTGTACTTACGCGTCTTTTCTTTTTTTTGTAAAGAGAGAGAGAGAGAGAGAGAATTTTTTAATATTTATCTTTTAGTTTTCGGTGGACACAACATCTTTATTTTATTTTTATGTGGTGCTGAGGATCAAACCCAGCGCCCCGCGCATGCCAGGCGAGCGCACTACCGCTTGAGCCACATCCCCAGCCCAGTTTATTCTTTATCTTAGTGAAACTTTGACCAAATAATCATAATCATAAGTTATATGGATACATCTTTTTGTTGAGAATACAGTAAAATCTACCACATTGTGTAATGCTTGGCTGCTTGAGTTTAATAGTTGTAGTACTCTGTCTAGATCACTTCTCTTAAAAAAAGGGTTTATGCCTTGCATATTTCTATTTCCCCAGTGCAACAATTTTTTGATTGTTTCTGATTTCATATTAAGACTTTTTCTTCATAATTTATTTGAACCCTGATAGCCAAGGAACTTTTATAATGAGATTCTGATAGTGAACTCCTCCTTATGAAATTATTTTTGATCAGTAAATAGCAAAATTTGATGTGGTACATGTGCTCTATTCCTGTGTCTCCATTTCTTTGTCCCCTTCCACCCCACCCCCGCCTTTGTAATGTTTTATATTCCTTTTACACAGAACCAACGAAGGCAACAAAAAATTCAAGGAAAAGTTCTTCATTTAAATGATATCTGTACCATTGACCATCCTGAAGACAATGAATGTGAGGCTGAAATGTCACTTCAGGAAGAAGTAGAAATTAAATCCAACTATATTTCACAAGAGGAAGTTACACATAAAGAATTTTGTGTTAATCAAAAAGATTTGAATGGACAAGAAAAAATGATAGAAAATATAACTGACAATCAAAAGTCCATAGAGGAAATAGATATTAAAAATATCGATATGGATAATGATCTGGAGGAATTGGCATCATCTCCCTCTGAATGTACTAGGAATTTAAATGGTACCTTTCTGAAAGAAGGGAGTAATGGAGAGATGGACATTTCCAGTGGTTTCAAAAACCTTAACTTAAATGCTGTTCTTCAACCTGATGAAATAGATATAGAGATTCTGAATGACAGTCATACTTCTGGGACAAAAGTATATGAGGTTGTAAATGAAGATCCAGAAACTGCTTTCTGTACTCTTGCAAATAGAGACACTTTGAACACTGATGAGTGTTCAGTTCAACATTGTTTATATCAGTTCACCCGTAATGAGAAACTTCGAGATGCAAATAAACTGCTTTGTGAAGTCTGCACACGGAGGCAATATAATGGACCAAAGGCAAATACAAAAGGTATTTAGATTTTCTTACTGTAAATAAAATTAATATGAAGGGGTACATTTTGCACTGTAGAGATGGAGTAGTCTTCTGTTGTGATCTTATCAGGATTTGGATAGCATGAATAAGTGCCTTCTTGAAGGTAAATGTTTCAATGGAAGAATGAAAGAAGAATTTTATTGAGGTGACTAGTATTCTGTGATATCACAGCAGCAATAGGTTAAGTGGGACAGTGTACTGTCCATCACCTTTCTCAGAGGTAGATTATTCCACTGGAATGCAATCACCACAGCTTCCTGACAGATAGTGTTTCCTTGCATTCATAGCTCCCTGTCGGCATTTGTGATGATCTTTGTTTCCCTTGCATCCAGGAAGTCATGCTTGAACTTTTTAGCGTACTTATGTGATGTGTCTATTGCAAAGGACTAGAGTGACCATCCTTTTGTACAGTTTCCATCAAATAAGAAACAGACATTGACAGTTCCTCTTCTTTTCCTCCCTTTCCCTTTTTTATTTTTTTAAGTTAGGTAAGTGAGAGAGGAAAGGGCTACAAATTCCTGAGGACTTTTACTAAAAGTGGTTGAAGTATTTTAAAATCCTATTTTTTAATTTATTGACATGTAGATATAAAAAGGAAACATATTGCTTTTGTGGGAAATTTTTTTTCCATATAGAATTTTTTGATTTAGAGAAGGCAGTGGCAAACTAAGGTCCATAGGCTAAATTTGAGCATCTACCTGTGTTTTTGTGGTATCTGAGCTAAAACATAGTTTTTTTTTTTTTTTTTTGGCTCTTTTTTTTTGTGGAGGGAAATGCATGAGGCACTTCTAGTCAACCAATTTGATGATGTTCCACTTAAAAATAAATTTGTGAGAGCAAGCATTTGCTGGGATTGAACCCAGGGTCTCATGTATGCTACGCAGGCCCCCCACCATTAAGCTATACCTGTAGCCCTCAAAAATGTTTTTTATAAGCGAATATTTGTAAATTTTGTGATGAAAGGAAACAGCCACTTCAAACCCTAACAAACCAAAATGTTATGTGTCATCTAAAGTAATTTTGTTCTTCTCTTTAGTAGAGTGCACTCAAGACTTAATTTATTAAATTTTTATTTCATCCATAAAAATTTATGGGAAATTTGTTTTCTATATAAAATATCTAGAAAACATCCTTGGATATTTGCCCCTTGATCCAAAAGCCTAAAATATTTAATATCTTTTCCTTTACAGTTTGCTGATCCTTGCTTTAGATATCTGATTTTATAGCAAACTGAATACTTCAGAAGTCAAAAATAATCTTTCATTTGCTAAAATTTGTCCTTTTCTCTAGGTGAAAGAAAACATGTTTATACCAATGCCAAAAAGCAGATGCTAATTTCTCTTGCTCCTCCTGTTCTCACTCTTCATTTAAAGAGATTTCAGCAGGTACCATTTGTTATCCCAGATTTGTTTTAAGTATATAATATTTACTGTTATTGTTTTAATATATTAATATGTTTCTTTGGTTTTCTTTAATTCTGTCTTCAAAGAAATAAGTATATATGTGTGTGTGTATGTGTGTGTGTGTATATATATATATACACACACACACATATATATATATATATATGGGCAAGTGCTTGTCAGAGAGGAAGAGACGGCATTTAGGTATAGTTCTTCCTCACTTTTCTTAGAACTCATGCTGCTCTTTTTATAGTACCTTATTTTAACCTTAATTCCAGACTTAAAAAGGTAATGTAATACTTAAATCTCATACTCAGGAATATTATAGTTATTTTTCTGTTTTGTGTATTACATTTTATTTTTACTGATCCTTGATAAAAAGATATTGATACTTTGGACTTGCATCATTTTGGTGACCCAGTCTTTTCTTGCAATAGCAGTGTGACTTTCAAATTCTGTTCTAAACTTCTAATCTGATTTTTCTGGGTGACTGAGGCAGAAACATTCAACCTGGAAGTTGTGATGATCCTGCCACAGCTTCCCTGGTTGCTAAGATTTCAGGCTTGCAGCCATTATGCCTGGCCCAGCTTTCTTAATGTTCTGGTGTGTGTGTGTGTGTGTGTGTGTGTGTGTGTGTGTGTGTGAATGAAAGAGAGAGATACGTGCACTTAGCCAAAAAAAATCAACTTGGGATCAAAAACAAATCTCCAAGACTGAACCAGGACTATATGCTCATGTTTGGATATTGGAGGCGGGTACTACTTAACATGCACACCTTTCTAGGGTAAGAAATTGAATTTGTTTGTCCTTCTCTTTTAGGCTGGTTTTAACCTACGCAAAGTTAACAAACACATAAAGTTTCCGGAAATCTTAGATTTGGCTCCTTTTTGTACCCTTAAATGTAAGGTAGGTGAGAGTGGTCTTATTTTAAAGCAAATTCTTTAAAGAGAAATCAGATAAATATGGTTGAATGTTCAGATTATTATACATAGAACACATGTGAACTTAATCCAACATGTTAGTGATTCTCGGAAAGCCCTGCAAAGTAGACGATGCATCAACTAATATTTAAAGTAAAAGTTAGTAAGATGAGTCAAAATGACATGAGTGCTTCAGGCACAAAGAACAACAGGAACAAAGGCATAACAGTGTAGTATAGGGTGTAGGGACTGGCAAAGTTAGCAGTTCTAGACTAGCTTATAGAAAGTACAGGGAAGTAGGGAAATGAAGCCTGAGAGGTGAGATAGCAATGAAGAGTTTCATGATGAGGAACTTCTTAGTAATGCAAGGAGACTCTGAGGAGTTTAAAGCAATGGGGTGACGAGGTTTTATATATATACATAAAACATAGGTTATGTGCTGACATATGAAGACTGGGTTTTAGGAGAGAAATTCTAGAGGTAGTAAGTTGGATTATTCAGTAAGTAATGAGGCTTATAAAGTAGGGCAGGGGAAAGGGAAGGTGAATATTTCAGGATACAGCAACATTAACCACTGAGAATTGCTTGGTGCTGCAAGGTGAGACAGAGGCCTTTACCTGGATGCTAGTGTGGCACAGAAGCAGTTGAGGGTGACTACTGTAGCCTGTATGAATAGGCAGACAGAATGCTATAAATTGAGTTAGGAAATACAAGAACAGGTTAGAAAGTGGAGAAAGGACAATGAGTTCAGTTTTGGATACAGTGAGTATCAGATATCTTTGAAATATTCATGAGGTTAATGTCTAGGAAACATGTCTGAAGCCCAAGGGCAGAGAGTTTAGGGCTGGAGATACAGGTTTGGAAATCATGTAGGCAGTGATTAGAAGTGAGATGGATTCTCTGATATGTGGATGCTAATTCACAGTAAAGAAAGGGGGAATAGAGAAACTTTGGATTAAACAGTGGGACTGAAGGGAAGGGAGAGAGTATAGGGGTAGGAATGATAGTAGAATGAAATGGACACTATTACCCTATGTGTGTGTATGATTACACCACCTGTGTAACTCTACATCATGGACAACCAGAATAAGAAGTTATACTCCATTTATGTATGATGTGTCAAAATGCATTCTATTGTCATGTGTAACTAATTAGAACAAATTTAAAACATAAAAAAAAAAAAAAGTAGTGAGATGGGATCACTTGTGTACTATATAGAGCCTGAAGAAAAAGATCAGGTAGCCAAGGGCAGAGGTTTTGAACATCTGAGTGAACAGGGCAAAGGTAGGAGAGGATACTTTCTGTGTGAATTTTAAAATGATGAGAATTTACTTTCCTCCCTCCCAATTAAAATTCTTTAAGGTGTGATTTCAGAGTGGGTGAGTAAATTATAATTATTATTATCACCACAAGGCTAGGTTACTTTAGCTGGTAAGTGGAAATACCTCTCATTACTTTTGAATACAAGGTCACCAGGAATCCATCTTTTGCCTAAAATACCATTGCCATGTGCTCAAGTTTCAAGGAAAGACTAAGTGTGAACTGAGTGTCAAGAATATCATAGAAAGGGACTAAAAACTAACAACTAGACAGCATAGAGGTCATGCTATGAATTTTTAAGAATAGCATTGGAACTTCAGTGGGTTATGGAGATCAAGTATGTATATATTATTAGAAGCTTTATTGAAAAGGAAAAGAGGTGGACCATTGAAGATTATTTCCAAAAATTTCTAAGACTTAAGTAGGTTTGTAAGCCTAGAGGAAAATCTAGAAGTTGAAGATATCAGAGGAAGCTAGGAGGGCTGAGGGTTGGAGTTTGGTCTTTGAACATAAGGGAGAGGATTGTTTCTTGAGAATGGACAACTTGGAGTTGGGTAGGCTGTGTCCCAGTTTTTCTGAAGTGGGAGGTGAGGTTAGTAAGAGAATAAAAGATTGGAGATAAGGAAGTGGTGAATAGTTGGGACCATAGCTGTGGAGGGCATCCATGGAAGAATCAGGTAGCTCACATATGGTCTGAGTTCTCACACTTCAAATGTGCATAGGTAATCACCTGGGAATCCGACCTACAAAGTGATTTTGTATGGCTGGAGTGGAGAAATACCATCTCCAGATGGTATTTCTAATAAATTCTCAGGTGGTGCCCGCTTTTGCTGTTTCACACACATCCTGAACAGCAAAGTGTGTACTGCAAATGGTGATGAGGACAATGATGACAAAAGAAGTCTCACAGGCCAGAATAAAAGGAGGACTAGATGATTTGTTAAATAGTAAGAATACCTGAGGTGAAAGTTGAATAGAATTATGGACTGAAACTAGATTAGTAAGATTCTGAAGTTCAACAGTTCTGAGTGATGACCAAAGCCCAGAATCTAGTTCTGACCATGATAAGTAGCTAAAATGGAATGGTAATGAAAATTCTGTGAGGGTTCCAGTGAGCACTGAAGTATCTGGAAAGCTGACAGGATTTAGAATGAAGTAAAAAGTTCTTTGGTGAATATGGAGGCATAAAGATGAATGTAGTGATTGTGATACTCTAAGGATTTTTGAGAGTAACCTGTAATTGGTCCTTGTCTTGAAGAATGCTTGTCCTTATTGTTAGCCCTATAGAGTATGTGTTCTTTAAAGAAAAAGGAAAGTGAGTACTTAAAAGTTTGTGCTTCTGTCCCTAGAGGGCATCTAAAAATGTGAGTTGGTTTTTGGTACACAGATGACATTGTTGTTTTGTTAAGGACTTGCAGCTCATGGCTTATGGTTTCTGCAGCAGGAAAACAGCAATGCCAACTTTCGGGGGGGGGTGGGAACCCACAACAACAAAGCAAACAAAAAAAATCCCAGAAGTATCTGTAGGCTAAGAAGAAGTAAGGGAGAAAATTAAGTTCAGACTCATGAATAATTTCTACACTCTGAAAGGATGAATAGTGTAAACTTACCTTGCCAATGACATCTGTACAAATGGAACTAGAACTAACTTTTGGATTCTGTTCATTTTTAAAGAATGTTGCAGAAGAAAACACAAGAGTACTATATTCATTATATGGAGTTGTTGAACACAGTGGTACCATGAGGTCGGGGCATTACACTGCCTATGCCAAGGCAAGAACTGCAAATAGTCATCTCTCTAATCTCATTCTTCATGGAGATATTCCACAAGGTAAGTTGTCCTGGAAAATGTAGGCACTAAGCAGATTATGGCAAAATCAGAAAATAATCAATTTGAATTTTCCCATTTATATTTAATTTTATATTTTCTTCTTGACAGATTTTGAAATGGAATCAACCAAAGGGCAGTGGTTTCACATCAGCGACACACATGTGCAAGCTGTGCCTACAGCTAAAGTTCTAAACTCACAAGCATACCTCTTATTCTATGAGAGAATACTGTAACAACAAAAAAGTGCTTTCTTTGGAAATGCATTTGTGGCTTTTTTGTAATGGCTGTTATTAGTAACAATAAAAAATTAAAGACTATAAATCATGTTCACTTAATACTAAATACCTGACAGAAGAAATCATGTTTATTTAAGTATCAAAGGGAAAGCACTTAAAAATTCAGTGAATTTTTTTTTTTGTATTGTCATAGTGGTTTTTATTCTCGCTTCATTTCTGAAAAGTAAATTTGAATTATTTAATTCCTGTGCTTAATGTTTGGGTGGTGAATTATGACCCATCAATAAACTGACTTCCCCCAAAACTTGTTTTATTACTTTAGATTTTAAGTTACATTGACTGCACTAGATAACATTAAATATTTGCTGTTATCAAAGTATAACATAGGACAAACTTAGACTGTAGTTTGATACCAAATCCTCTTTTATGCCAGCATGTCAAGAGGAAGTCTGCAAATTGTCCTTCTAAAAAATTCCTTTTTTACCCAAGTTAGCCAATACTGGGTTAGTTACAACCAGGTTTAGAACATCAAGCCTATCAGAACTTCTTGTATAGTTCAACATTTTAGAATTTTATGAATTAGAAAACTTTGCATCATTCCTCTGATGAGTTTATATAAAAACCAGTCAACCAAACTGTTTCTAAAATACCTTTGAGCTGGGTGCAGTGGCTTAGGCCTGTAATTCCAGTAACTCGAAGCTGAGGCAGGAGGACCACAAATTCAAGGCTAGCCTCAGCAACTTAGGGAGACCCTGTCTCAAAATATAAAAATGGCTGGGGATGAGGCTAAGTGGTAAAGCGCCAATGGGTTCAATTCCCAGTACCAAAAAAAGCAAATCCTTTGAAATACCAAAAACAATATAATTCTGAACTATTATTCAAGGGAAGGGCCTATGTCACCAATACATGTAATAGCACATATCCTATAAAAATAAATCTTTTTGTACATGGTCTTTGTTTTTCAACTTTCCTTACTGATCTTAGAGGATCTGCTTTATGAAAATCCACTTGCTTACTATGGAAATCTAGTCCAGGAATTGGCAGACTTTTCCAATCAAGGGCCTGATACTTAAACTCTGATTTTTGGACTCATTTGGTCTGTCACAAGTACTCAACTCTGCCATTCCTTTGTGGAAAGTGGCATCTGACAACATGTGACTGCATAGGCGTGGCTGTACTGAAATTTAAAAAACCAGGCAACAGGCCATGCAAGGGCAGTTGGTCACTACACACATCAAGTGACTGAAGTCCCACAGCTAATGTGATGACTCCATTAAGTTGAGTAACAAATATAATGATAATGTTTGAAAATACTGTTTTATATTTCTTTTGAGAAAATAGGCAAATGATGAAAGGGTTTGAAAATATGTATTTCTCAGTTTATAAAAATACAAGAATACATAAGTTCTAGATCATGATCTCCAATCTATTTTAATGCACCTGTGTCAATCAATTTCATTGTAGAATTACTGGGATTTACAAGATTGAAAAAAATTCAGTAGCTGGTCACCAGACAGGCTTTTACAGTAAAACACATTTATTTTATCATTCAGCCAAGGATACAAACACAAAACACTTCTTAATTTAAGGAGAATAAGAAAACCATTAGGCAATTCCTAGTGAACTACTTCAAATACAACCTTCACCTATAGTAAAAATTAGGCTATTCAGTCATTTTGGTCATCATCCCAGTCTTTCTTTCCACTTGGAGGCTTGGGCCCACCAGCTGGTTTTGCCATGATGATCTGTAAAACACAAAAGTGCTTATAAATTCAAACTTCACAAATTAAGAATACTTTTCTATTGGCCTAATTATAAGATGGAGCAATCCTCTTAATATAAGCAATCAATTATATATATTGCATATGAAACGCCACAGCACAAAGTTTTCTAGCTTCCTTGTTAGAAATTACAGTGAACTTTCGGGAGTGAGAAAGCTTCCTGCTTGTGGGGTAAAAACAGCAAAAAAAAAAAAAAAAAAAAGCCCACACAGATTAGTAAAGTACATTCCAAAACAAGCACTTTGATAACTTAAGCAAACGTGAAAGTTTTTGCATGCATCCCTGGAATAAACCAGTCAGTGTGGCACCTGATTTGTTATTTATATATGAGGTTCGTCTTGCCAACCGTCTTTATCCCAATTTCCTTGTGGTTTAGGTGCTTTAGGTCCACCTGCCAGTTTTGCCATTATAATCTGAAGTAGTTGATAGATAAAAGTTTAACAATAAAACTTTCTCCTACCAACGAGAACCAAATAGTAACAAGTGTTTGTTCAAGCACCAGTTCGCTGGTAACTAAAAAATAAGCCACAAGACTTTCTTCAGCTTATCTAAAAAAAATGTGCTAAAGCAACATTTTACCCAAGTACAGTATAACGATTTCATATCTAAAGATTTTATTAAAAAACAAAAATGGTGGCAGTGGCCTCAAATAAGTTTGGGGGAAGCTAATATAAACTATTAAGCTGAACTATTATGCATTGCTTTCCCAATTTATATGAAGAAATCATCCTGTACAACATCAAGGGGTTTGACTTCTATTTTAAGCAACATGAACATGAAACATCTTTACCACCACTCCAATAGATTTCACACCTGTTTTCAGAAGCCTCTATAAGAAGTCTAAACCTAAGGGAGCTGGGGATGTGGCTAAGTGTGGAGGGTGCTTGCCAACCAAGTGGCTCTTGGTTTGAACCCCAACAACATAAAAATAACAGTGGTTCCTAAAATTTTATTAGGCATCACCATTACACAGAGAACTTATTAAAGCTGCATGTTCGACCTCCTTCAGAGTTTCTGATTCAGTGGGTCTGGAGTAAGGTCTGAGAATTAGCAAGACCTTAGGCGATGTTGATGTTATCTATTTGGGTACTATACTTCCTTTGAGCATGAGTTGAAAGAGATATTTGAAAAAAGATCCAGCTCCTGTTACATCAACTACTGCTCATAATAAAGTCTCTTTCGAGAATATATATACTGCATAAAATCAAGCACGACTAACTTTTAAAGATGGTAATTATTCTAACCCCAGCTTGGCTAACGTAGTTGGATGGGTTCTTCATATATCTTTATGTGCAGAGTGCAAAAACCAAGGGCACATACCAATAACATCCCTACTATCAAAATTTAGGAAATTTCTTTGTGATAAAGTTTATAGTCTTACCTGGCATTCAGAGAAGTTCCTCAGTTAAGGAACTTCCACTATCAGGATTTCTTTTCACCACATATCTTAGTCTACTTAAGTTGCTCCTGTCCCCTTCTATTTTGGGTTCTCCTTTAACACATCATTTCTAGAATAAACAATTCCTTAGGCTTCTCTCATCTTGACTGAAAAACCATATTCTTTACTGAAAACTACCTGATAAGCAGATTCAGAATCCTCTTATTAACAAATCTGGCACAACAAAACAGTTTTTGCTTGGTACTGGGGACTGAGCCTAGGGCCTTCCCCATGTTAGGCAAGTGTTTTATTGCTGGGCTACATTCCTAGCCCTTCTACTTATTTCTAGTAAGGTGAAAGTGGATACCCAGTTCCATTTTTGCTCATTCTCCAGTTATGAAAGAGTCCTTATTAAAAAAAAAATATATATATATATATATTTTACTTTTGTTATATAATAATTATTAACTGGTCCATACTGTGCTTAGAAATAAGTCTAGTTGTCTATTAATTTTCACCTAGGATTTCTTCCAAGTTTAATTTCACATGATTTTCTTTACTTACTGTATATATTCTGTGTCCCTAACAAATACAACTTTCTATAAAGTATTTATAAATAGTTCATTGGTTAATAATTACTTTGAGAATTTTGTGGCAAATGGATTTAAGATTACTCAATATTTTCAGTATAATTTAAAACTACAGGAGAAGAAAAAATTTTAAAAATGGGGGATGGGATTTGAACATCTAAGGTGTGAGGGTAAGGAAACATTCCTTTGAAAACAAAGAACTATGCTATATTCTAGTTCTGTAAAAACATACCGTTGAACCATATTGAAACTACCATTTTTAGATACCAAAGTTTCACTTTTGCTCACCTGATCCACTCTAAGTACAGTAACCGCAGCATTAGTAGCCAATTTTATAGCCCAATATTTTCCCAGATATGTATCTAGAATACCAGCTTCCAACATGTCCTTTACAGCAGGAACTTCAGCCTGTCAAACACAAAACAGTTTCCATCCTTTCATTTTAAATTCTTTTCAGTGAAAGTGCTTACATTCAAAACCAAAAACCTGCATGCATGACTCCTAAGTACCAGACAAGTAACCATGTGTAAATACTACTCCATACACACAATAAGAGTATCAATAAAAGGAAAACTAAAAATTTATTCTATCAGATAAAATGAAAACTAATTTTTAAAAATTTTAAATTATAATTCTTAATACACCATTATACAATAATTTATCATATTTCTGATTATATATAAGGTATGTTGACACCAAATTCACATCCTCATACATGTATTTTGTATAATGATGAGGGTCTCCTTTCACCATCCATGCTATTTCCCTTCTCCTGAAAACTAACTTTTAAGAAAACAAATTGTTCATAAATCAGTTCACTATTTCTGATTTTCCCCTTATATGTACTGCTCCTATTTTTAGGTTGTGCATTCACAAAGCAATTTAAGTTCATGTTTTTTTATCAAATACCTCAATGTCTAGTCCAACATTTTTATTTCCTTCTTGGTGAACTGCATAAAGTTTAGAGATAACTTCATTGGCCTTAACTCCAGAGTTCTCTGCCAATGCCCGGGGAATAGCTTCAAATGCCTCGGCGAACTTCTTAATAGCATACTGCTCAAGTCCAGGACATGTCTAAAACAAAATGTGTTTATTATTGCTTTTTATTCAAGCAATGAGAAGAAAGTTACACAGTAAAAGCCATACCTCTCCATAGGATGTGATTTGTTTGGCTAATTCAATTTCTGTTGCTCCACCTCCAGGTACCAGACGTTTATCCTGTAAGTTGTTCAAAAAGCCAGACAAAACAGAAAAACAAAAACAAAACATTAAAAAGGTAGTTTCACTAATCTTTTCAGATTCTAATACTCCATCAGACTAAGTTTTCAACCAGTCATTGTTATTCAAAATCTACTTTTGAACTTGGTAAAAATGATCAGACAAATTTTCTTTCTGAAGTATCTAGTACATGAAAAAGGAAGACCAAAGTGAAGAATGGGGACAGTCCTGTCTTTTATCTGCATTCTAGGCACTGACAACAATGCTTTAGCAAATGAAGTTAGTACATTAAAACAAAAAAAAAAAAACACGAACTATTTAACAGTAAAGAAATAGCCTTGCTTTGCTATTAAGTCCTTCATATGATCATTTTGAGAAACTATCGTATTCTTCAGCAATTGAAAGGTAAATCGTTGGTAAAAATCCACCTGTCTCAGCCTCCACAGTAGCTGAGATTATAGGCAAGTACCACCATGCCTGGCTAAACCACTCATTTTGAAGAAGCACCAACTACGTTTTTAAGACTAATTAGAGATTACTAAAGAAGCTTCTTGTTAATACTGACCCTTGTGAGAACTTTGAAAGTATTGACACCATCATCTACTGCCCTTTCTATATCATCCATCAGATTGTCTGTAGAACCTCGAAGTACTATGGTAGAAATGGCACCATCTTCTTTTTCTGTCAATAAACATATTCAGAGATTAAGTAAAAGAAAACAAACAACTTACATTTGCACAAACATATTTTGCCATTATTACATACCATGCTTAAAAACAACCACCTGTGTGTCTCCAACTTCTGAGAGGTAAACATTGTCACAATGTCCCATTTCTTCAAGGACAGGAGGAGTCTGTAAAAAAGAGATTGTTATAATAAAATTCAAATATATGCAACTATCTTTGATTGTTCCTCAAAATACGTACCAATCTAGGAAGAGCTGTAGCACCAACTGTTTTACACAGTCTTCTGAGATCCCATTTTGAGTTCAGCCTTAAAAAAAAAAAAAAAGGACCTTAATACAACATTTAATTCCAACCATATAGTATATAAAGACACATCAAGTTTTGGATATGTGAGTTGTCATGTATAAAATAGCATGAAACTATTATTTACCTCTGAGTGTTTTGAACACAATTAAATCCTACTCTCCTGCATATTTGGCTTACCCAGTTCTGCTGAGATATTTTTATTTATTTATTAGATATATATGACAGTAGTGTATTTTGACATATTATATATAAATGGAGTATAACGTAATTCTAATTAGGATCCCATTCTTGTGGTTGTACATGATGTGGAGTTTCACTGACTGTCTATTCATATATAAACAAGGGAAAATTATGTCCAATTCATTCTACTACCTTTCCTATTCCCATCGCACTTTAGGAAATCAGAGGTTTATAGTTCTAAAACACCAGGGACCTGGTATGTATGCACACATACAACTTTTGCTTTGTTGTGTACGACCGCACATATAAGGAAGAGTACAGTGATTCACTTTGCACGTTTGACTAGGTGTTAAGAATGGGAATGGATAAGTTTTCTAGTGTTCTCTATAGATGTGTTCATGGACTACAAGGCACCCTCCTTATTCTGCACTCTGGCTGACAAAGTTCTAGGCTTGTGTATTGTCTCAAGCTGTTCCTTTTACCCAGAATGCCTTTTCAGTTTCCTCTTCTACTTATTGATATCCCTCTAAATTCTTTTGCTATTTGATCTAATAATTTATCTGATCTTATAAGTTATTTCCCTTTATTAACTACCTTCACAGAATTGCTGAACTTATTCAGTGTTTCAACACCTAAAAATCATTTATAATTTGGTTAACAGAATGCAGCTCTTACCTCACCAACATGATATTGTATTTGTTTGCATAATGAAGAGCCATGTCTGCCACTTTGCCACCTGTTACTATGACATTGGCACCAGTATCAGCAATAGCCTTGACTTGTGCATCCATGAGATTTTCTTCTCCCTTACTAAAATTCATCAATTCTTCAGCAGTCTTTATCAATACTGTTCCCTGGCAAAACAAGTTAAGTATTCTCTTTAAAACCACCTCACTACTTTGGTGTTCAAATGCAGAGGATGAGATTTAACTTAAGAAATAACCTAAGAATTTGGGAGAAAACATGAAAATAAACATGCATGTACTATGAAGCAGAATACATGATATTAATAAACACTCAGCTTGTTCCTCTTCACTCCTAAAACAGATGTGTATGCTCCTCAACAGGTACTTCAGTGGAAAAATTGGAGAAATACTTTAATTTTAGCTATGCTTGACAGGTGTCCTTTTTTGTCTTTTATGAAAATCAAACAGTTTAACATAAACTAGAAAGGACATGATTCCCAAACTCTTCCTAAATTTTGTGATCATTCCTAAATGGACACTCCTCTCCCCTAATCCAGCTAAACCTTTCAAAAGCAATACTTTAAATTTCAAGAATAGCAGGGATGAGTCCAGCTAAATACAAACTTAAAACTTTACATATATTTTTAAAAACAATTAAAAATTTCAAATTATATTAGCATTTTTTTTTCAGATTTTACCAAATGTTGACATTTAAACTATTTTCAAAGAGCACACAGAGTGCTCACCTTATTTTACTTGCTGAAATGCCAATAGCTGTATGATAGACTATGAACCAACCTGGTGCCATCTAATGTTTCAAATTTAGAATTTTTAGTAACTGAATTTTATATCAAAGAATATAAAATCTGGCTTAAAAAATAAATGTGATCCTGCAATTTTCAGTAATTATGAGGTACTTATTAGTTTAAAAGCAAATTCTACATCAAAACTTAAAATGGTAATATGAAAAGCTAACCCAAATTTTCACTTTAATTTCAAGAAGGTTTGAAGTTTACATACCTTAGTTTCTGTTATCATGCCATCAAAAGGGCAAGAGTATACTGCTATTTTTGCATCTTTTACAGATGTTACATCACCTTCAGTTTCCTTCTTAAAAACCATACCATGCAATACTGAAGAAGAATAGATACCAGAGCCCTAAGAAATTGAATACCAAGATCGTTATTAATGCCAAACTGTTGACTCTGTATGTTATCAAATACAGCCTTTTCTAAAATGAAGCAATACACCAAGACAGAGACCCAGGGCTACAAAAGGGGATGATAGGCATAAAGCAGACCATTCTGCTCAAGGTGGGAATCACCACGGGAATGAGCCACTTATGAAGGGGAGGTTGTCCCTCAGTGTACTAAGAAGAACCAAAGGTAGAAAACTGCTCTAACCATTTATTCATCCACTCACCGAAGTATTTGGTGCCAATAAACCAGGAACAGCTATTACTACTATAGATTGAATAGAGAACAAAAATCAGCTCTTCTTCTTGGTGGTGGTACTGGGAACTGAACCCAGGAACTTGTGCTAAGTGCTCCAGCATTGAGTTATATCCTCAGCCTTTTTTATTTTGAGAGTGTTGAGATATTTTCACTAAGTTATCCAGGTTTATGTTGAACTTGTGATCCTCCTACCTCAGATTCCTGAGTAGCTGATATTACAGGAATGTGTGAGGCTAAAGATTATGCTCTAATAGTCTTGCAATTTAATGAGCAAGGTGCATCCCAGACAGAAAACACATAGCACATGTACAAATACACAGAGAGCATACATATCACATAAGCTAAATTCAACCACGATAATCAGTATACCAATGTGCTAAACCATTTCTACTATAAAGTACATAAAAAAATTTTTATCAAAAACATGCTTCAATGTTTTGATGTTATCTTTACATTGTGAATTTTATTAATATAGAGCAAAAATCAGATTTCACCCCACTCAAAATTATCCAAGTTTATTGTTATAATCCAGCATATACAAAGAAGGCAAAGAAATTAGTATTTTGTTTTGTACACTATTCTTAATCCAAAAGAATGGCAGGGAAAATTGACAACAGGGAAACAACATGTCAATACACTTAAACTTAATTGGTGATAACATTACAACCTATTAATACTAAATGTTGTAAAACAATGCCCCAAAAGATAATTAAGCACTAAGTGTCTAAAACATGAGATTAAATATAAGTCTGGATCAATTTTTTTTTTTGTAAAAAAAAAAAAAACTTTTAGAGAATGTCGATAAATTTTCTGAACTTACCAGAATTTTACAAACCCTGATGTTATCAACATTGAAATGGCCAGAATCAGGAAAAATGGACACTGTTAGGAAAATAAGACAAAAAGGAAAAAAAAAATTTTTTTTGAAGTAACAGAAAATATTAGTCATATTAGATATTTTAATTTTGAATCCTTTCATTTACTAGTACTTACCACATGCCTGAGCAATAAGCTTGGCTAGAAATGCTTCATTTCCATACTGTTTACTCATTATGGAGGTACGAAGTAGAGATGACACTTCATCAACATCTCTAAGGTTTTTTGCAGAACAACATACCAATTCAGGAAGAATCTCATGGGCTTTTCTGCAGGCTATTTCATAACCTTCTATGACCTATGTAAAAAACAAAAGTACTTCTTTCAAACACATAATTTTCACATGACTTAAAGTAATTCTTTTTTGTAACCCCAAGAATATGGTATTTTTGATATAAAATGAGTATACTTACAGACTAATATATGGCAGAGCCTACTAGTTATGAGAGAGAATAGGTTTTGGAGACAACCCAGATTTGAATTTCAACTCCTCCACTTACGAGGTATAGAATCTTGTGCAATATTTTTCTAACTAAGTCTCACTTTCCTCATTTAAAATAAAATGGGTTTAATTGGACTAACAGGATTCTTCTGATGATAAAATGGTACGGCATGTGAAGCACATTGTACTGTATTTCCTGGCACAGAGTAAAGAGCTCAATAATGTTAGCTATTCCTTTGATAACGATCTTAAATTTTAAACAGTAGTGTATATACAGACAAAAATTAAATAGGGATAAGTTATAAAATGAGCACTTGCCTCTGAAACTGACAGGCCAATCCTTAGAAGTTCTTCAGCTAATTCCAGAAGAGCTCCAGCAAATACCAGAACAAAGTTTGTGCCATCTCCAACCTCTTGCTCTTGCATATGGGAAGCCATTACAATCATTTTTGCAGCAGGATGCTGTACCTGGTATAAGAAGAAATATCAAGTGAAAATTTTTGATCCTTACAGTAACATAAAATCATCAATTTCCATTTCTTAAATAGACTTTAATTTCCCTATATGCCAGGTAATTCCATTTGATCATTAAATGCTATTAAAAGTGTGGTCACAAGAAAATCCAAGTCCCTCTAGGTCTATCAACACAAATGAAAACAATTTCACAACACATCTTCTTTTGATGGGCATCATCCATTACATACAACTCATAAGGTTCAGCACATTATTATGTGCTAAATTAAAAAATAAAGCAACTCCAACCACTAGATCTAGACATTAAATATCTTCAGAGGAACAAAACCAGACATTTTACTTGACTTGGTTAAGAGCCTCAATATTAATTTCATTGTATGTTCCTGCCATAAGGGCTATCACTTCTGGTTTATAAAAAGAAATGTAAAAATTTTCTTAAAAGGCTACAACAAATTTACATAATTTTGTTCTTAGGAGTCAATTTTAGATATTTGTATAGAAACAAGTAATAATTATTGACAACCATAAAAAACATACTTAATATTGCGGTATTATCCTAATAATATCCTTATTATATTTTAATAACTTCCGAGAACATCACAGTGTATGAAATCAACACTTACAATGGGGTTCTTCCACAAATAATCTGTGGAGTTAAATATGTCCTTGAAAATACTGTTAAGATGTTGAATTATCTGCAGTTTCATTTAAAACACAAGATTGAATTCTTTACAGGCTAACCATCAGGAAAATTTCCTGAAGTTGAACATATCCTTCAATTACAAGGCAGCTACAGAGAAATGGCTATATGCATTTAGGTGCCAGACTTTCCTTATAACCCTGCAAAAAGTATTTGTTCTATAGGCTATAACATCAAAACTGCTGCTGAATAAAGCAAAATTCCAATTTGTGTTTAGTGTCTGGATTACTTTTGTTTTTATTTTCATAAAGCCAAATTGTTTGACTAAAAAAGTTTTGCTCATTAGCTGTTTCTATATTATAGAATAATTCATTTCATTGTCACTCTAAAATCAATTTGACATTATTAGCAAATGTACCTTATCATAATTCCTCCAAACATTAATAACATAATAGATTTTTAAAATGAGTTTAAAACATTAAACCTAGAGCTGTTTATACACCTGCATAATAAAATTTCAAGTTGGAAAAAAGTAGCCCTTCATTATTCAATCTGAAGTAAGAAATTTCCTTCTATGATAAAATATAATTTTTGATGTCATCAAAACATTTCTTGGTTGTTTCAAAAAGTAGTAACTTACTTCTAACTCTCTTAAAATAGTGGCTGCATCATTTGTCACAAACAACTTCTCCATGTGGTTGATGACCATTTTGTTCATTCCTCAAAAATAATAGTCAAAAAAGAAAAAAATCAATTACTCAAATATTTCCCCAAATACCCAGAAAAACATAGTTAAGAAACAAAATATGTATTTACTTCTTAAAACAGTGTTGTAAAAAAAATCAATATATATTCCATTCTATCTCAGAGCCCATGTATAATCCCTGATTATACATTCATATTTTCCCCCCTAATTTCCCATAATATTTAGCAAGTAATCTTACAGTGGACTTCCATGTTGTTTACAACATGTTTGGCATGCAAAAAGTGTTCCATAAATGTAAATTATGTTAACATGTATAAAAACCAAAATAATCTACTCATATTTATTTTAATTCTTATTTCACAGATCTGCATCTTTATTTCAACTGGTGAAGGCAAGAGTAGAAAAATCTTATGTCCCCTTTCCACTTTTTTTTTTTAATTTGAATTTTGGTACTGGGGACTGAACCCAGGGGTGCTTAACTACTGAGCCATCTTCCTAGCCCTTTTTAAAATTTTGAGACAAAGTCTCCTCAAGTTGCCTAGGGACTTGCTAAGTTGCCGAGGCTGGCTCTGAACTTGCAATCTTCTTGTCTCAGCCTTCTGAGTTGGTGGGATTACAGGTGTGCACATAGCATAATGTCACTTTATTGGTTCAAGAGCCAGGCACAGGCCTGTAATCCCAGTAATCCCAGTTGAGGCAAGAAGATCACAAATTCAAGGGCAGCCTGGGTAACTAAGGGAGACACTGTCTCAAAAAAGGGGGAAAGGGGTGGGAAGTGGAAGTGCTGTAATTTTTACATCCTTTCAATATGTTAAAAGTAACATTTCGATGGCTATTTTTCTGGAGATCTAAGCTGCTGATTAAAAATCAGAAATATGCCAGGTGCAGTGGCATAGGCCTGTAACCCTAGTGGCTTGGAAGGCTGAGACAGGAGAATCTCGAGTTCAAAGCCAGGCTCAGCAATGGAGAGGTGAGGAGCTAAGCAACTCAGTGAGACCCTGTCTCTAAATAAAATAAAAAATAGGACTGGGGATGTGGCTCATCGGTGGAGCGCCCCTGAGTTCAATTCCTGGTACCAATAAATAAATAAATAAATAAATAAACAAACAAACAAGAATGTACTGGTATTACTGAATAATGAAATAAACTTTCAAAGCAATACTGTAAATATAATCCTCAGAACAAGTTTGAAAGAAAAATAAAAAGGATTCCATTACTCTATTTTTAAAACATGAATTTGGAAATTACCATTTGGTCCATATGCTGTACGTGTAGTTTGCGCAAGTTCCTTGCAAGCTTGTATGTTTCTATACACAGCCTCTTCTAATCCTGAAAAATGCTGTAAAATAAAATAAGACAATAAACAAGAATTTCCCAGCACAAGATATCTTTGCTTTTCTTTTAATAAAAATCAAGTATTGTGTAAGTATTCCATACTTGGTTTTCAGAGTCTGAACACCACCTCCCATAAAACCAACCATGGTCACCAATCTCAGCTTTCTGGCTAATTTCAAGACCTTGGGCAATTTTTTCACTTGTAAATCTAGGCAATAATAATAGTATCCACCTCACAGGATTGTTGAGTTAATCATTCAAGATTTACACATGTAAAACGTGTTGCTTGATATTTATAAAATTCTCCACACAATTTCCTCATTATTTGAAATGAATAAAGCAGTATGCTTTTTAGGGACTACAGAGATCTACTTGCACATTACAAACATAGGCTCTTAATTTTTTTTTTGTGTGTAGTGAAGAGGACAGGAGGAAAACTAAGTCCAATTAGAAAAAGGAGATAAAATATTTCAAGTAAATTATCTTTTCAGAGTTACCAATACCAAATTCAAACCTAAGATTTCAGCCTGCCATTTTTAGAGCAATCAAAACTATTTTCAAAAAGAAATCCCAACACATACATCATACCCTGACATTTATTTGGTATACAAATTACCTCCAAAGTGCATCCTATAACCAAGAACCTAGCTCCCTCCACCTCCCATAAAACCTTATATTCAACCACACTAATCTATTTCTTCAATGAAGCACATAAAAGTGGGAGATTAAAAAAAAAAAAAAAGAACACCACTATTTGACAATTTGGACAATCCAAAAGACAATATTTTCAAAGTGCAGTTAAGATACATTTTTTAAAAACTATGTTCCTGAAATCACATTCAAGATCATAAAACTAAGTAGCATTTGGACCAAAGTGTCATTTATCCTGTGGGCTACACAGGTAAATAAGGCACTCGGAACTCAGAGATACCACTTTTTGCTCCAATTTCCTCAATTTAAAAAAGAGATGAGGAAAACAGGACGCTGAGAGGCACGTTTTATGTCAACTTGGCTACAATGAGCTGGGACCAGAATCCATTTGGACTGTCACACTAACCACACAATTTCTCACTCGGAAAGAGGCAACTAAGAACTGGCTGGCTCTTGTTCTTACGCCCTCTGGTCGGGATCGCCTGCTCCTTCTCCCTCCTGGTACCAATAATTCATGAATTGTATGCTAATCGGCCTCACAGTTCCCAAAGCAATTTCATCTCCTCAACTTCACTCTTACAAATCCCTTTGAGGAGGAGAGTCTAATATTAGAGTCCCGCTGTACTGGAGGGGAAAACGCAGGAGCAGCATGACGCTCGCCCAGCTAGACTGTGTGGGTCGTCCATACTGCTGCCTCGGATCTCGACAGCAGAGAGAGAATAAAAAAGACTCGGCGTTTGGCGGCCGAGTCTCTCGAGTACTCCTCCCTTTCTGGAATCTTCTCCCTCGGTCGCTGTGCCAGAGGTAGCATGCCCGGCCCGTTAGTAGGCCCTTCTCCTTCTCTACAGCCACCACAACCCCATGCCGGCTCTCCCACCTCACCCTCTCGTTCCACCCCTTACTTTCGCTCCCTCCTTGAGCATCTGGGCAAAGCCCGGGGCCTTGGGGACGTGGAGCGCCATGGCCAGCCTGCACAGAGTCGTTCACGCGATCGATCGGAAGAAGGGGAGGAAGCGGGAGGCGCGCACAGCCTTCTGGGGACGCTGCGTGCTACCGCCTCCCGTCCCTCCTTTCTCCCCAGCCGACCGCCTGCCTTGAAACCTCGCGAGAACTAGAGGAGCTCCAGCAGCCAGAGCCGACCTGACGATCCTCGATCAGGTCGAACGATCCTGCCGAGCGCCGTGAGCGCGGTCGGGCTTTTGGGCTGACGCATGCGCAGGGAGATCCAGGGCAGATTCGCAGCGTGTTTGCGATTTCTGACCAATAAACCACACTTCCTAAACTTATAATTTTCCAGACCCAGACATCAGCGTGTCAGGACAGGTGTGCCCTTAGTCCTGAAACGGTGCCCCTGTCTTCATCCCCCCCAAACTATCGATGGGTGTCAGTTCTGTGCTGGGAACTGAAGGAGGCACTGGGAATGTGAAGGTGCCAATCAAAATCACTAATAAGGTGTGCTGCCTGTCGAGTGCTCACAGGTGCCAGGTTCCGTGTGCTTTGCTTTACCTGCAGTATCTTTGTTAATGATCCAGCTTACAAATTAATATTATCATCTCCATTTTATAGAAGAGAAACGGAAACTCACAAATAGTAAATATCATACCCAAGACCACAGAGCAAATGATTTCTACCTAGATCACCCGGATTGCAACGTGCACATTCGTAACCATTATCTATGCTCCTCTTTTTTACTTCCTGGAAATATAAACCCTTTTACTGTCCCAAAACCTTTTCCAAGCCTGACTGCAGTGTCTTTCTACATCAACACACAGCTGATTTCAAAGAAAATAGTTTCCCAGTGGAAGCAATGCATTCTTCCTGTAGGAAACAAAACGCAAAACGTTTTCGGTGGGTTTCTTGACTTGGATGCGGATAAATTAAACTGGGACAGACTTAGTGCGCTTTAAAAAATAATCGCATGTGTCAAGTGTATCATGAGTTACATTTTTTTCTAATAAGCATTTAAAATATATAATTATGAAAAGAATGTTTCCTTGTCCGTCAAATACATTGGGAAACGTTGCCAGAGATCAGCAGATCTCAGAAGTGTGGTCTAAAGACTTTGAGGTTCTTCAAGACCTTTTCAGGATCCATTAGTACAAAAATATTTTCATCCTAACAGTGAGGTACTTTCTCTCTTATTCTTCTGGTACGGAATTTTCTAGAGTCCCACATGATGTGTGCTACTACAACAATTTGAAAGAGAAACCAGTTGTCCTATATTAAGCCACATATAAAAGATTTGCAGAAATGTAAAACAATGCCACTCTTCTCATTTTCTTTTGTTTTGGAAAATAGTTATATTTAATAAATACATCTGTGAATATGTGATTTTATTGCAATTTTAAAAACGAATGCATAAAGGCACCAGATTAATTCGTAATTCGCAACTATTGATAGCTATAACCCACAAAAACAAAAGGTTTTTGAGAATCTCAACATTTTTAAGAGTCTAGAGGAATTCTGAGACTGCTAAGTGTGAGAACTACTTTAAATAGATCAGCCCTGAACAATAGAATAATTCAAGATTATATCATGGATTAGCTAAAAAAATAAATAAAAACACATTTCTCTAACTCAAAATATTACTTACAAACATAATTGACACAAAATAATACTGAAAGGGGCTAAATGATATCTAATAAAATCTGATTAATTAAAAAAATCACTATGAGAAATCAAACCTTTAGAAAATTTATAACCAGATCCTTGAATTAAACTTGAGGGCAAAACAATTGACGAAACACATTTTCTTTGAAAATTTACAATAAAAATTGAGCTTACATTAACTTTATAAACAGGAAATGGGGAAAATTGAAATTGAGGTAAATATGTATGGTAATTTATCAAGGAATTAAAATTATTTAATTTCAAGAAGCATGTTTTTTGAATGAAAACTTGTTAATTTTGTGTTGAACTATATTAACTATATTTAAAAACTTGTTTTTTTTTTTTTTACATGCAATACTTTTATTTTAGACATGCAAGAAAAGCTATTTCAGAATCTACTGATTTCAAGCAAGCAGCTGTATACAGATAACAAAAGCAACATCTTGTTACAGCTCAGCACACAGCATCCAAAGCAAACAGGCATGAGACAATGCATATTTATGCAGCATTAAAACCAGATGAATAACATGTTGCAGGGCAGGGGGAGGGATGAAGGGGAAAAAAAAGGAAATGAAAGATCAATGTTTCCCAGTGCGTCAAATGTAGTGTATTACAGCAAGAATGGCAAGAATGGAAATAACTGATTTGTTACCTGCCTAATACAAAGTTTCCTGGTAGGTTTTCTTTCAGTGATAAACTAGTTTGAGTATCATCTGAAGTTATTGTGTAATGAAAACTTACTTAACTCAGTCTTTAAATTCTCTAGATTAAAATAATGAATGATTTGGTACTTTTCCTTTTATGATAAAATATGCTACACGTTTTATTAAAAGCATGTACAATAGTGATCAATGTTAAAAATTTTAGTATTCAGAAATATAAAGCCATAATTAACAAAGCACTACATATTTAAATGAAGACTTAATATATTAGAAAACTATTAATAGTAAAATATAAACTTTAAGTATTGAACAGTATTGGAATTTTTGAAGTATATAAATTAGCTCAGTATTAATACTTGGAAAGGGCTTTCCACTGAGCAATAGTGCAGAAGAGACTTTTCTGACACAGCTTTCTGATAGTTCAATATCATTATATCGCACAAATGTGATTCAATAAATGTGGCACTACAAAATTTCTTAACTGAATGTTTTAACTTTGAATATTATATACTAGTACAAATTAATTTTATTTTATTGTATTATTTCCACATACCCTTTCATGTGATACATTAGAACATTTTAACTCAGTCTGCAAGACAATCACACTAGAGTTTTTTTCCCCCCCTTCAACAATTGAAGACTGAACAACTAAATATTATGGCACTGCTTATTTTGACAGAGTAATTCAGTCATAGTCTCTTTGGTAAACAATAATGATTGCCATGTTTTCCTCTTTTAAGATTAATCACAAATGGTTCATTAATAGTAACATGCATGTGTTGAAGATGAAATATTACTTAAAACATTCACAGATCATACTTTGTCAGAAGAATTTAAATCAGTTGTGAACAGGAATAAGTTATATCAAGATCATATATAGAATGAAATAAAACAGGAAAGAGGAATGCAAACAGGAAAAAAATACAATTGTAATGGTACTGGTTCTGAAATGTTCTATTATTTTTACAAGATAGTCAGCAAGCTGAGGATATTTTCTTTCATAAGTATATCAGCTCTCTATTTCCTCTGTGAAATTCTGCATACTCGATGAGTAGTCATTTAGTACACAGGGACATTAAAATATTCATGACGTGGCTACAAGAGAAATGCATATATTCTTATACACAGTACACAAACTGATACAGACACAATCAGATTTCTAGAACATTTAGTTCACAGTAAAGTTGCCTAAAACTTGAGTTTTTGTTTACTTTTGTTCTTTGGTTTATGGCTGAACATTTAACTTCTTAAACAATGCCCAGGCATTCAGATTCATCTTTTAACTTTGTATGACGAACAAAATGATGACTGACATCCTACAAAATCCTACAGTACTGTATTTACTAATAACTCTGAAAAGATTTCCAGTGTAAGACATTTGGTCAGTTCTGAGTTAACTGAAAATTCAATTAGAATACTTTCTTTCACAGTGTCTTGAGTTCATCAGGATTTTATTATATCAAGCAGAGATCCCAGAGGAAAATCTTCCCTAAGCAAAGGGAAAAGTAGTCAACCATATGGTATTTTAAGTAGCAATAAAGGCTTTTAAATATTCACTCAGCTACAAAGACAAAAAATCCAAAGAATGCAACTTTGAGACTAAGGATATAAATTTTTTAAAAATCTTCAAAATAGATTTTTAAAGAACCCTTCAAACAGATTTGTTACATATCTATGCCTAAAAACTTATATAACAAGATGTTTCTCACATCAACAAGGGGAAAAGGTAACCTGAGGTGGGGTCTTAAACTGACCCTAGAGTGTCCCAGAGAGATGTCCTGGGCCTCCAAAAATTCCCTGAAATTAGAGGCAAAATTCTGTGTCTATTTTCCTAGGAAGAGAGCTCTTTACCCTTTAGACTCTTTAAGTGATTCTACCCCCACCAGAAGTTTATGACTCTAAAAAGTTTAAAACTTCTTATGTGAGTGTTTTGAAAGTCTCCTCCTTTTAGTATTTATTCAAGTTGGAACTCTGAATTATTAGGCTACAAATGCGTGGAAAGTATTAAAAAAGTAACAGATTCCTAAACTTACACAACCATAAATAAAAAGTATCTAAGAAGAAAAGCCAGTTATATTTTAATTCTCAGATGATTTCTAAACATTTTTGAAGAGACAGCTGTCCCTTTTTTCCCCACTCAGAATATATAGTAAAATGAAATAGCAAGCAATTAAAATAATAGTGTTAATAATAAATTACATCCCAAATACTTCCTTAATGAAGCTTCGTTTTCATAGGGAAATTCTACTTGTGTACCAGTGGCATTGGAAATTCACAGTATTTAATGAATACCTAATTTTTTCAATGAAAAATAAATTGTAAGCCCCAATGATAGATCACTATCAGAGCAAAATTCCCTATGAAAACATTTGTTTAAAAATTGGGACCATCCTTTAGGATTTATATAATTGAGACTTTCCAAGTAATGCTAAAATATAAATAACACACTTGACAAAATTATAATTACAAACTGAATTCACATATCCTACTACATTTTGATGCATGTCAGAACTCCAGCACGTATTCTAGTACGCTTTCTTACACCCAATGAAACTCTTGCTGTGATACATAGTCTCTGTTTTCTCCTGTAGTAGATCAGCCTGCTCAATTGCTTTAAGGACATTTTTCTTGGATGTTTCCTGAACTTCCCCTCCCAAAAGAAACTCATCCAAAATAAAATAAGCCTTCTCGAAATTAAAGATGATATCAAGTTCACACACACTGCCAAAATACTTGTCAAGTAATTCCACATAACGATGAATTATTTCCAGGGTAATTAGTTCATTGTCCTGATCCTCAATAGCGCAGCAAAAATACAGACTAGCATATCTTTTATAAACAATCTTCAGATCTCGCCACTCAAGGAAGCTGCACATTTTAGGTTTCCGTGCTAAAACGGTTTGAACAAGTTCTCTTGTGATCTTTTTCTTCTCTTTGTCTGAGAGTGGGACATACCATTTCTGCAGTCGGAGCTTTCCCTGACGACTAAAAAGCAACATAAACTGCATGGCGGCCGCTGGCCGCGGACGCGGCGGAGCTCGGCCGGCGGGGACGGCGGCGGCTGAGGGGAAGCCCCTGTCGCCTTGCTGAGGAAAAGAAGCCGTGGTGCTGTGGGGAGGGGACCCGCTTAAAAAACTTGTTAATTTTGGGTTGAACTATATTAATAACTACAGAATCAAAACATCAAGGGCAACATTTCCACTAGATTCAAAGAGTGGGTCAAATATTCCTCACTTGAAAAGGAAATAGAAAAAAGAAAATGCAAATCTTTATTGTGGTTTTAGGATCTAGCTTCTGGCCTCTGCTTATTTCATCCGCATCTTCTTCTTCTTGGCCTTTCTGCAGGTCTTCTGGTCACAGTTGTTCAGCTTGTCCCTTGTGCCCTGGAGTCTTCAGTCCGGCTGTTCTCTTTAGCTACAATGTTCTTCCTCTCCCTTTGGCTTAGTTTGTTCTAAGCAAACACTTTCCTTAGAAAACCTTTGATGACTCCCAGACATTCCCTGCTTGTCATTGTGATGGCTTCTGTGCTTCTCCTTCCAGCATTTACCTCACTTGTAATGACAAACATTATTTATAATATTTTTCAACCATAGGTAGATTTGTGTCACCAGTACTAACAACTGGATATTGTATGGAATGTGGTCTCAATAAACGGTTGTCAAATGAGCTAATGGACAAACAAATGGGTGTCCAGAGGAAAAGACCAAAGAATTGGAAGGTTAATGTTTGTGTCCCCCACCCCCAAATTCCAAATGTTAGAGTATTAATCCCATCTATGGTCTTTTAGAAGGTGATTACTGGGATTAGTGCCTTTATGAGAGAGAGAGAACCAAGGAGTATGTTTGCCCTCCCATCATGTGAAGACACAGCTAGAAAGCATCATCTGTGAGTCCACACCTTAAACTTGGACTTTCCAGCCTTCAGAACTGTTAGAATTAATTTCTATTGTTTATAAGCTACCCAGTCTTCGTTGTTTTGATATAGATTCCCAAACAGACTAAGACACAATAGGGGTGGTCTCTATTCTTCCCGTGTAGGCATGTGTGCAGATAAACCCAAGAACAAACAAGACAATCAAGATTTGTCTGAGAGTTTGTAAAAAGGTCAAAGAAATTCTAGGTTTCTGATATTTTGATCTAAGAGCCTGGAACCATCACGTTAGGTGCCAATTGAAAATATGGTTTTCAGCCCCTGAGAGAGAGCTGACTCCTCCTAACTCCCCGTTTAGGAGCAGCTCCACCTGGTGCTCGGGATTTCTAATCCGACTCAACTCTAATAAGGACTGAGTTCATCATTTGTTTTCATCTTTCTTTTGTTTGCCTTAAAGTTTCTTTCTTTCTTTATGTTGCTCAGGCTGACTTGAACCCCTCAGCTCGAGTGATTCTCCTGTCTCAATCTCCCAAGTAACGAGACTACAGGTGTCTGCTACTATACCTGACTATTTGCCTTAAAATTTTAATCTCTAGTATTGTAATGTTTTTGCATTATCTCCATGGTTTAATTTTTTTTTGGCTTTCATATTTATTTTTATCAACTCCAAAAAATCTTCAGCTGTTTGGCTTTTCTTGTTCTCCTTTTGTATTATTTATTTCACTTTACTAGATTATCTTGTTTTCCATTAAACTTTAATTCATTCTCTTTGGCTTTTGATTTTATGACTTGTTTTATGTTGACTTGTTATTTTACTCCAGTTTCTTTTTTTAAAATGCTCTTAATGTTCCTTTATAAACTTACATTTTTTTTTTCTGTTTTAATCACATTTCTCTGAGTTTAATGGGGGCCCAATAATTTATATCCCTGTTCCTTTTCCTGGTTTGGAAACAATCAAGAAAATAGAGGTGGGAGTCAGGCATCTAGAACTCAGAGTATCCTAGGACTATGGAGAATATGGCTTAATGTGAAAACACAGACTTATTTATGTCACTGCTGGCACTGAATTGGAGTGGAGAAGCAGAAAAAAGAATGATATTCTTTTGATGGATTATCTTTGGCTCCATTTCAGTAATGTACCAACTATTTCCAATGATGAGGAAAAGGAGTAAATAAGGAAGCCACCAACAGACACATGAAAAAAATGTTCAATTTGGTTAGCAGTTAGGAACCTACACATAAAAACTACACTGAGAGTTCATCTCACACCAGTCAGAATGGCAGCCTTCACGAGTACAAACAAGAATAAATATTGGAGAGGATGTGAAGATGTAATTGCATATTAGTACAACCACTATGGAAATCAGTATGGAGATTCCTGAGAAGACGAGGAATGGAACCCCATGTGACCCAGCTATGCCATTCTAAAGTATTAATCCTAAAGAATTAAAGTTATCATACTGCTGCATCACATGCATACCCATGTTTATCGTAGCACTGTTCACAGTAGCCAAACTATGGAATCAGCCTAGGTGTGTCCATCCATGGATGAATAGATAAATATGGTACACATACACAATGGAGTTTTTATGCAACCATAAAGAAAAATGAAATTATGTCATTTTCAGGAAAATGGATAGAACTTGAAAACATTACGTGAAGCGAAATAAGCCAAATTCAGGAGGTCAAGAGTTGTACATTTTCTCTTATAGAGAGAAAAAAAGGAAAAGAAAAGTGGGTAGAATCTCATGAAAATCAAAGGGAGATTAGTAGAGTAGAGGAAAGGGACCAGGGGGAGGAGGGAGTAAGGGAAAGAAAGGGGAGACATTGGGGAATGATATTGGCCAAGTTCTATCCTTATGTTGTGTGCATGTGTGAATATGTAACGGCAGATCCCACCATTACATACAACCATAATATGCCAATAAAAAATGTGGGGAAAAACAAGGCTAAGGCAGTTGGGAGGAACAATACTAAGTGCTCTGCTCCTAATATAATTGTTATTTTTACACCTTAATCTGCCTGTAAATCTCTCCCTCCTTACCTTATCTCTATGGGGTGGGCTGAAGTTCAGAGGATGCTGGGCTTCAGACAAGCATGTCCATCTTACAGTTTCTGTCCAGCACCACATGAGACAAGGCAAGGCCAAGATCAAGTCCTGATTGTTGGTTAAAGATATAATAATATAGATATAATAAGATAGATAGTGAAGATTAACCAAAGATGGCAGCTTGTTGAGTTCAAGGTCTAACCCATCATAAAGAATGATTCTGTAACCAAAGGGATCAGGAAGTTGTAATGCATGTGACAGGGTTGCTGAGGATCTAACTCTAGACTGCAGCTAAGGGGTTTTGTGTTCTGCTATTATGGTGTGAAGGGGTTGTGTAAGAAGACCCATACTGCATCAGTAAGGTTGAAGGTGATGAGCAATTGCCTCTTGACAGAGCCCCAGGGGAGATAGGGAGGTGAGAGGGAGATGGCCTCAGAAAAGTTCTTTGCAGACATCCCATTGTTAGGTAGTGGTTACTCTGAGCAGTGGATCAGAGGTTTCAGAAAATATTTAGGGTAGAATAAATCAGTTAATCAACAGCCTTGCCTTAATGGTGTCACAAGATCCGACAAGACAACTAGTTCAGGACCTCGGTTTTGTCTAAGCTCTATAATGTATTCCTTTTACAATAGAAGGGAGATAGATAAACTCAGGAGGTATAAACCAAAAGGTTAAGGTATGGTTACTCACAAGGGCTCTGTTACTAAAACATCCTAAGCAAGACCTTGAACAAACAACACAGACCAGAGATTCCCAGACCATCAAAGCAGGATGATTAAGACCAGAGCCCACTAATAATAAATCCTGTAAGACAAGTTCCAATTAGAACCTGTGATCTTCTTTTTTTTTTTAGTGCTGAGTAATATTCCATTGGGTATAAATGCCACTTTTTTTTTTATTCATTCATCCATTGAAGGGCATCTAAGTTGGCTCCACAGTCTAGCTATTGTGAATTGTGCTGCTATAATGTGGCTGTGTCCCTATATTATGCTATTTTTAGGTCCTTTGAGTATAAGGTCCTTTGGGTATAGACCGGGAAGAGGGATAGCTGGGTCAAATGGTGGTTCCATTCCCAGCTTTCCAAGGTGGGAGGGAAAGGGAGGGAGAAGGGGAATTGCATGGAAGATGGAAAGAGGCCCTCATCGTTATACAAGATACATGTATGAAGATGTGAGAAACAAAAAAAAAAAAAAAAAGAGAGAGAGAATAGTGTTACCTTAGATTGGGTAGAGAGAAGTGATGGGAGGGGAGAGGAGGGGATGGGGGGAAAGGAAGGATAGTAGAATGAAATAGACATTATTATTGTTCTGTGTATATACGTGACTGCATGACCAATGTGATTCTGCAACCTGTACACTCAGAAAAATGAGAAATTATATCCCATCGGATTCAAATGTATGATATGTCAAGGTCATTGTATTGTCATGTGTAATTAATTAAAACAAATAAAAAATAATAAAAAAAGAACCTGTGAGCTGGGCCAAGATGACTGAGAGTTGCCCTTATGCTATTAGTTAATGTAGTCTGTCAGTCCATAACCATGAGGGAGGTGATAGTTGGGTGGGACCTGTAACAACTCCCCCTCCTACCCCAATAAAACTGAACTCACAAAGAAGTGAGTTGTTGCTCTCCTTTTGAGTTGACCTGTCTTCTCCTTTGGGAGTGATTTTTTCCTAATAGACTTAGTTATAGTTTGTGTCTTGCTCAAAATCTTCTCTTGCAAGAACACAAGAACTGTGAACACAACACAAATCTCTGTGAATATGTGAATCATCTTGTGTTCCAGGAAACAAAGCATTCTGCTAAGACTAAGATTAGTTTGGCACAAGGCTTTGTCTGCATGGCCTTCGCATTCACACAAAGACATTCTGGCTCCATAGCAGAGACATTCCCTCCAGTCATAGTGATGACTTTTGGCCTCAGTGAGGCCCATCTTACCATTTCACTATTTGGATGCTTACACTTCCTGTCCATTCCTCTGAAGTAATACTTCTCTTGCTTCATCCTGCAAACATCTTAAACATTTGCGGCACTCTCAGTTATTTCCTGACATCTCTAAAATGCTGACTCCCTAAAACATCATGGAGTCAATATATTGAGGATACAAAACTAATATTCTTTTAACTTATTTTATTTATTTTTATGTGGTGCTGAGGATCGAACCCAGTGCCTCGCACGTGCTAGGCAAGTGCTCTACTGCTGAGCCATAACTCCAGCCCAGTTTATTCTTTTTAAAAAAATATTTTTAAAGTTGTATATGGGCATAATGCCTTTATTTATTTTTTTTTATGTGGTGCTGAGGATCAAACCCAGTACCTCACATGTGCTAGGCAAGTGCTCTATCACTGAGCTACAACTCCAGCCCCTAAGTTTATTCTTACTGCAATCAGGATTAGCACCTTGACAGAATCTTAGGAGCATCTCAGTGGTGGCAGGCAGCAAAGTTGGGACATTTATGAATTTTTAAACTCTAGTTAAGACAGGTCTTTCAATAAAGGGGCTTGGGTAGGTTTGAATATGGAACATGATACAAGAATGATGGGTACTGTGAGGTAAGGATTTTGAGGATAGATGTTAGGGTCCGTAAACAAGTCAAGATGGCGCTTGGCATTTTGCCAGAGGGAGTGGTTTGTGAAGTAACGCCAGCGAGCCATTAAGTGTGGAGATTCCTTATTGGTTGACTGCTGTCTAGTTTATGTTAATTAGATAAGCTGTGTGGAATGTATATATACCCCTCCTGTCCTACAATAAACGGCTCCCACTCCTGCTGTATCAAGGTACACAAATTGTTCGTCACCCCCCGGTTATTTTGCTGCAGCCGGACTTCGGCAGATAGAGTTTTGAGGAGTTTTTGGTGTGTAAATCATCATTTGATGCTTTCTATTGAAGAGGTGGTAGATCTTTCAGGAAGTTTCTAGAATTAATAATACAATTATTTTCAGCTTTAATCTTCCTGGGCCAATGTTTCTGGAAATAAAGAAATTTCTGTCTTCATGTTGATAAAGGCATTGGAAGAGCAAAATCATGCTAATGAGGATGACAAGCTGTGTGGGTGTAGATGGTTTCAGTTGCCACACCAGATACTTTCTGTGGTGACAATGAAAGAGGATCTTTTCCAGGTGATTGAATCTCCTGTGAGCTCAGCGTCAGGGCTGGCATCTTGGTTTAGATAGCTTGTACATTTCCTTTGCTTCAAATGCTGGTGGTAGGGGGCATGTTTGGGTTCAGATGAGAGAGCTGGTGGGTACATAGAGACAGATTCACCATTTGCTGATATCAATCCCTATGCTGTGACCAATGTTTATTCTCTCTTATTTCTTGTTATTTAGCTGAGGGTTGTTGTTTCTCTTCCAACAAATAAGATTCCTCTACTGGAATACAGCATATTTGGGACCCTAAGATAAGGTTCACATGCTATCTTATTTAAGAAACAAAGTTACTAAGTCTATTCTGACTGTATTAATCCTTTGGCTGCAGGAACCCTTAAATCCAAGGCTTTAGATTACTTTCCTAGTTATCGTAGGGGCACAGGAGAAGAATCTTTCACAGGGATAAGGATGAGCTAGTTATGCTCAATTTTTCCCCCAAATTTGTAGGGAGCAGGGAGGTGATGCCTCCTTGACTCTGACTTCATCAACTCGGGGTGCCAAAACACAAGCCCATAGGCTGAGTGGCTTAAACAAGAGCCTATTTTCTTATAGTTCTGGAGGCTGAGAAGTCCACGCCTTGTGCCCAACTAATCTTAGAGTCTTAGCAGAATGGTTTGTTTCCTGAAACACAAGATGATCGTATTCATGGAGATTTGTGTTGAGTTCACAGTTCTTGTGTTCTTGCAAGAGAAGATTTTGATCAAGACACAAACTATAGCAAAGTCTATTAGGAAAAAGTCACCCCCAAAGGAGAAGATAGGTCGACGCAAAGAGGAGAGCACAACTCACTTCTTTGTGAGTTCAGTTTTATTGGGGTAGGAGGGGGAATTGTTACAGGTCCTACCCAACTATCACCTCCCTTATGCTATGGATGTCAAGGTGTCTGCCTGAGTTTTCTTTTGGCTGATAGGCGACCACCACCTTTCTGTGTGCTCACATGACCTCCTCTCTCTGTGTGTATGAGAATAGAAATAGAGCAATCTCTCTGGTGTTGGTTCTTACAAAGACACTGATCCCATGGTACCAGGATCCCACCCTTATGACTTCATTTAACCTTAGTTGCCCATTTATAGCCCTACCTCCATGTATAATCACTTTGGAGATTAGGATATATATATATATCAGAAACACAATTCAAGCTATAACATAGAGTATTATGCTCAAAGCTCATAGGAATTGTTGGTTTTGGTCCTGATTAATTTCTCTGATATATCTGATGAGATTTGCCCTGATGCATATATTGCTGATATCAGACTACCCACAAACTGCTTGGATGTTGGGCCATATTTCTGGAATCTTAGGACTTTCCTTTATTCTATGAACTCCATAAAAGAAAGAGCCATTTAAATACTCAGTTTATCAAAAACTGGTGAAAACCTTTCTGAACCGAGAGAGAGAGAGAGAGAGAGAGAGAGAGAGAGAGAGAAAGAGAGAGAGAGAGAGAGAGATTTTTGCCATTAGTTACTTCTATGGGGACCATAGGGAAAAATTGGATGGTAAATGTCTCACCTACTTCATTTGCATACGGGATAAACCTGGAGAAGCAATTTCCCCTCCATCTTGGGGGCAGTGGTATATGAGTTAGGCTCTTCAAGGTTATGAGGACAGGTAAACTATATGCTGAGATCATGACTGTGGGTGGAGTTTATGAAGAATTACTAAAACATTAAGAAAAAACTCTCCTAGAAGTAGGGTAACTTTCAATTATGCTACCGTTGGTGAAGTGTCTTTGACTTACCATTCTTATACCTAGCTTGTCGCTACCTCAATGGCTTCTACTACAGTGACATTTGCTTCTCTTCACTTTGAGAAACTGCTGACCTCCTGTTCTCTTCTCTGCTTCTTAGCTTCGCTTGCTTGCTTTTCTCTGGGGCCTTTCAACTTCCCCACCCTCCACTCGCCGCTGTAGGTGGGTCTCTGTGTATTGTGTGTTCCAATATCCAAGAGAGAGGATATGAATAATTCAGTCTCCAACAAAAAGTCCCAGATTCTTCTGAATTCTTGTGTCCAACTACCTCAGGGGACACTATAAGCCTTCATGGATAATTTGGCTTAACCAAGAATTCCAGATGTACTCACTGGTAACCAGGGGCTAGGTGACTGTAACCTTAGCGTGTCATTCTGTGGTTGTTTGTTTCAAAGAGTACTTTGTGTATAGCCCACATTCAGAGTTTAAGAACAGTTTAGTCAATCTATCCTAGGCTGTGCTAGAGTAAACTCCCTAAAGTCCTTCTGGATCAGGCTAGGTGAAAAGAAATGAAATGTATCATAGTTAATCACTTCCTGTGTATTATCTTTCCAAGAACCAAGATCTTGGATTGGATGAAAGCTTTGATTTTTTTTTTTTCGTTTACTTTAAATGTTGGCTTGGTTGCTCTGGTGCCTATTTATGGCAATCTGTGATTGAGCTGGCTACCCTGTGTGGATGAGAGGGGTGAAATAGAGTAGGACACATTGAAATTCTATTGGTGACATCTTGGATATCTGGAGATGGATGAAATCTCTATGTCAAGTGACTTTAGAGAGAAGTTTCCTTTGAGGTTTTCTGAATGGACTATTGGTAAACTAAAACTGTGCTTCTCATTTCCTCTTTTAGTAAAATTAGGAGTTGCTGTTCCTGGGTGGACATATTGTATTGTCACAAGTGTGAGATCCTACACTGTGTGAAAGCTGAGGCTGTATCTCCCAGAACCCCTTGTAGTCATGGTTCTGAATACAAGTGAGTGAGGACTGGAAGATGGTAGGGTCTATTTCTATGCTACCTGGGCTTTTCTCCTAGCAAACAGAGTCCTGAGATGTTGTGTTTTGATATCACTATCCTGGTATTTGCTCTCCAGCCTTTCAGGTGTGGAGGAGCAGCCATGGGGATGGTGACAGCTTCCTCATTCTGCCTTTTCTGGGCCACAGATGTCATGGTTATGCTCTTGATCTCAGTCAGCCCTGAGTCATTTCCTGATTCCCCAGCTTTCTAATTCTTCACAAAGATGGTCAGTTCTATAACATCTGGGATGATTCCTGTAGGTTCATGTTAGCATCATGGATTTTTGAAGCATCTGATTCCTGTATTTAAACCTCTTCTGCTTATCAGATCTGGAAGGATTTTTATTTTTACATGGGTTATTGATTGACAAAATCCCTGTGTTTGTGATTGTTAAGAAGCTAAAACACCATGGCTAGTCTTGGTTTAAATTTAAATTTAAATTTAAATTAATCTGAAATGAGATCCAGAAGCCATTCAGGATCTTACCAAATATAATTTTTACTTCTGATTTTTTTTATTTTATATATTAATTCTTGGCATATATTTAGCAGTGAGAACTGAGTGTCAGGAAATATTTTTAAATAAACTTGTTAACAATTTAGAGAAATCCCAATATTAAGCAATACAAGAGGGCCCCTTTTCTCAGATGTATACTTTGAAATAAATTGCATGATGTACTAATGCAAGAAACATTTCAATTTATAGTCTTGCAGATTAAAAAGACCAAATTAAATACCTTACCTGGTGAATTATTTTATATTATTAAATTGTTTATGATTTGTTGTTAACGGGCCTTTCCAACTTTGTTTGGTATGAATCAACATAAAGTATATCCCCACTACCCACCCCTCCCCCCTTTTTTTAAAAAAAAAGATAAATATTCTACTCTTTGTTTCAATTATAAATGTATTAGTTTATTAGTTTTTCTCTATTATATTTGAGCCAGTTTCTCATGACAAATTGCAGTCTGTGTTTCTCAGGCCAATATTCTGTGTAAAGAGCAGCCTTTTGGCAAGAAAATTACTTTTCCTTTATATATTTTATGCAGGAATATTTCTAAAACAAGATAAGACTGCAACTTTTATTTATCTTTACTCAGTGATCTACTCTGTGCAGCACAGGAACCAGTTGTAGGTTAGACCATACATATGTAATATTGAACCCAAGTCCTGGTTCTTATGTAGAATTTCCATCTGAATTTTCTATGAAAGTCTCCTAGTTAATTGAATGATTGTTTAAAAATCAGTGAACAGAGATGTTTGACCACACTGTTTGTTTTAACTTGTTTTGCAATATTTAACATTACTTTTGGATAAATTAATTGAATACCACCCTCCTCACATGGAGAGTAAAAGTGATATTTATTATCTGTTAATATTGTCAAATTCTAAAAATGACTTTAGGAGCTCTTTATCCTGTTTTCTAATATGACATAAAGAATGGCTAAAATTCAGACACTGTATTAGCTAGCTACTACTATGCAACAAATCACCGTAAAACTCAGTGACTTAAAACAACAGCCACTTTGTACATTCATATGCCTAAGTAGATACTTTGATTGATCTTCTAGGCTTTGCTGAGTAGGGCAGGGATCTTCACCAAGCTAGGGGGTAGGCTAGGGAGGGAGTTGGCAGGTCAGGAGATCTTGTCTGGGTCTGTGGAGAGTGATGATTTGAATCATGGTTTGACTCCCTCAGGCCTGCATTGCCCTAGTAACTTCCTGTGCAAAGGTGCAAGTCAAGGTAGCCCAGTTGCTATGGTGATGCTGGCTAGAGGAGGCTACTATGCAAAGGCACCCAGCTGTTATCAGTCTGGACCTTGAGTTCAGACACTAACTCCCAGGGATAGAGGATTCTGAGCATAACAAGATGACACTAATGTCTCACCAGTCCTATGTTCTTGAGGTTGCGGCTTTGCTGAAACTTTCCCACAAATAACCTTTTGATCAAACCTATATAATAAATGTGCTAAGCTAGCTCTGGGTCAGTCAAACTCCATCAGAGTTTGGCTGCCACTTGGCCCTACCTTCTTCTCTTTATGTGTATCCGTTTGTCTTTTCTTCACCCCTCATTGATCCTTGTCTGGTTTCTGAATTAATGACTGCAGCTGACAGCAGAGATGAGGGGTCTGTGGCAAGGGACAATTCAGCTTTGTTTCACATGTTTTCATCCTCCAGCAGGCTGCCTGGGCTTATTCTCAAAGAAACAAAACAAGCAGCAACTGTAGGTATTTTGTCAATTTACTGCCATCCCATTGGCTAGACTATGTCACATGACAAAGCCCAGAGTCCACGATGGATGACAGCATCAATATGAAAATTGAGGGCAATAATACAGCCAATTCACCACACCCACTCTAAATCCCCACTCATACTTTTTGGCAAGAGGGTTCCAAGATATGTTTATTTTGTGTTCAACATTTCCATTCAGCAAGTTATCTTAGGAAAACATTTTTAAAGCTTTTTTTTTAGTTATACATGGGCACAATATTTTTATTTTGTTTATTTATTTTTATGTCGTGCTGAGGATCGAACCCAGAGCCTCACACGTGCAAGGTGAGCACTCTACTGCTGAGCCACAACTCCAGCCCCTTAGGCTGGATTTATCTTGAAGGATTCACTAGAAAGCAATATTACTGAAATTAATTGTCTATTTGGTATTTTACTGAGTTGTTGATTTTTTTTGAGCCACAGTGAATGACTAATAATATCTATTTTGAAAAAGTTCCCATGAAAAATTAGTGTGGTAATGTTTTTGCGTTGAAGAGGTCTAGTGCCTTAATTTCACATTTATTCATGTCTGGAAATGAATTCAGAAATTTATGGAAAGCAAGATATCAGTTCTTTCTAAAGGTTTTTTGGTGTTTGCCTTTGGTAGTTTTTCAATCTTCTCTGCCGTATTCTATTGCGCTGCACATCTGCACCCTGGATCCTAGTTTGAGAACATAATTTTTAACTATCTTTTAGTCAATTCTTATCAAAAACCTAGTTGCAAATATCTATATTTGGGGGAAATTCTCTGAATGCCATATGGTACATTCTCACTTAGATAATAAATTTTGCCCTTGGGCAAAGAGGGCATCAAAACTCTAGTTCTTTAAAGACCTGAATTTGATGAAACAAAACACACCAAAACAAGATTGTTTCTATTGTAGGTTGGTTTTTTGTAGGTCAATAATTTTATCACATAGTGTCCTTTTCATATGATCCAAGGGGAAATTTTATCTCAGTCAGCCACTGTTCTTATTTTATGGGCTCTATGAATCTTGCAATTTTATTGTTTTAGAGCCAAATGCGTAGTCCACCTTTACTGACTATATGGTTATGGTGCAAAATTTGTGTATACTACTTTTAGCATTTGGTTTTATTATTTTCTTGCTTGTTCTCTTTTTGCCCAGACTATCTCAACTTTAAAAATAACTTTATTGATATTATTTGTTTTTATAAGCTATATCAAATCCATATGGAACTAGATGAGGTAGAAATACATTTTTTAAAAGTGATAGTGTATAAATTTGTAGATTGGGAATGATTAAAAAAGTTGGAGCTTTTAATAATTTCTACAGAAATTATTAGATATTAAACAGAATTATTTTTTAACAACATAAGGGAAGTATTTACAACTTGTTCCTTGAACTAGAAACACAATAAGTATAAGTATAACACTATAAGTAACATAGAACAAAGCATAGAACAAGCTTGAGAGTTTCTTACTATACATAGATTCCATTAAAAACAATAAAGGGAACTAAGGATCACTGCAGAATTTTTTTCCCCTTAAGATTCACACACTAATTGATTCATATAAGATGGTTTATGATTTCTTTTAGGTACTTAGCCCATGGGTCAGTACTTATTTTTGTGGTTAGATTAGTAAGAATGTTTGATGGCTCAAATGCTTATTAGCCATCGTCATTTTCACTTGCCCTATTCTTAATGTTTTGGCTATTTTTATTACAAAGATTTCCACTAGAGTTTTCATTAGGGTCAGTCATTAGTCTCAGGGGAACAGATTCAAGAAAGGATCTCTGTGTCTATTTATGTAGCAGTCTGCTGAAGCTATTACATCTTCTCATTGCTATTTGATGGACCATTTCCTGTTCCTTAACAGATATGCACTCTTCTGACCTAGTGCCAAACTGCACTCACTGAAGTGACAGCTAAATCACACCAAGAATCTGGATGCAGAAGAAGGGTAATGGCTATCAAGAACCCCTTCCAAAAGATTTTTCTATCATTATTCAGTGGTTTGTGACAATTTAGGAAAATATAGTCTAACAGAATTCAGAAATTAACTTTGTGAGCTAATAAGAACATTTACTTAGAAATTGGAAGCAAGAAATGAGAGGTACAGTTGACTATATTTAGAAAATATGTTAATGCACATTTATCTCAAGATGACTTTTGAACATTGGCAATAATCAGAAAGGATAAAGGAACATAAAGTTAGCAAGAAAAATGCCTTTCTTTAAGCCTAAATATTTTCTCTCATTTAAGATATGGAATTAATCTTATGCCCTTAATCAGGTTCTTTTGGACTCAAGAGTTGTTATAAAATAATACCATTATTTCCCATAAGCTTCATGGTCTTGTTTTTCACACAGAGCAAATGAGAACAGGAATGGGAACACAGAAGCTAAGATCAGTCAGGCTTACTGATAGAAACTAGCCAATCCCTAAGAAGCAAATGCAGAATGTCTTCTTTGATATAAGGGGGGGCGACTCAAAAAAGAGCAGGGAGGAAGAGCATGAGAAGAAGATTACCATTAATTAGGGATGAGAGGTGCGTGGGAATGGGAGAGAGAAGGGGAATCGCATGGAAGATGGAAGGAGACCCTCATTGTTATGCAAAATTACATATAAGATGGTGTGAGGGGGAAGAAAAAAAAGAGAGAGAGAGAGAAAAGTGTCAGAGTAGAGTGGGTAGAGATAGGTGATGGAAGGAGAGGGGCGGGGAGGGGAGGCGGGATAGGAAGGGTAGCAGAATACAATAGACACTAGTATGGCTGTATGTATAAACGTGGCTGTAAAACCAATGTGATCCTGCAGTCTGTAAACGTGGAAAAATAAGAATTCACACCTCATTTGAATCAAATGTATGATATGTCAAGATCATTGTAATGTTTTGAGCAACTAATAAAAAATTTTTTTAAAAAGTGATACCTAATCACCAACCAGACAAGGACCTATCATACGATAAAGGAGACCTAAAGAACCCGTGACACAATTGAGGCCATTTAGTGAAGCCATTCCATGTGTCAGGGTGTTACAGTTAACGTGATCATTGGCTATAAACAAAATAAAGATCCATATACCTTGTTTAAGTAGTCATTGAACATACAAATACATTTAAATTCTATCAAAATGATCCAGTCTTTAAAAAATCTGTTGGTTCTTGATGGGATGAACTTTGCTAGTCTGTAAAATTCATTTATATGGAAAATGTCACCCTCCTGGATAATATATATAAATAAAATATTACCATACTTAACAGTGATGGAAGGCCAATAGCATGGTTAGTATTTGAAGTAATGTTGTGATGGGTTTGATGCAGAATCAACTTTTTATCTTGCTCAATGAAAGGCAACTTGGGTAGCCAAATTAGTGCCATGCAAAGCAGCTGAGTGGTTTAGCTAATTATTGCTGTAAAGATAATATGGGATGAGGCAGCAGATCTTACGATTTGCCCATCGCCCTTCTCCAATCCCTTCTGATAAGATTATCACCTGTAATCCTGTCTTCGGTGAAAGCAGGATATGAAAAATGTAGAAAAAATAGCAGGAAGAAATGAACCTTACAAGTCTCTTAACTATTATTTTGGGCAATCTCTGGGTGATTGTGGGAGGTCATAGCCTGTTTGCTAAGGTGCTGATTGAAACTCTGGGACACCGGTTCTTTCCCTTAATACAAAACCAATTTTGAGCCAAGTCATTTAAGACCTTTTGAAAACAGACTCTAAAATAGCATGTGATATCCTGAGGAAAAAATAAACCATGATTTAGTAAACTAAATGATCCATGGGGTGAGGACATCTTTATATGGTATTCTTACAGAACAGGGAAGGCACAGATGATAGAATGTGACGAGAAAAAATCTTTGGCACACCCACGTGGGTTCTAGCTTGAAATGGACTTCTCAGTGTTCACATCCCATAGTATTTTTCATCTCTGGGGAATGATGGAAGGATCCTTACCAATCTTGAAACACAGTAGGTCCTCATAAGTGAAGAAGCTCCAGGGTAATATTGATGTCATTTCTTGGTGACCACAGCAGTTTGGACTGATCTTCAAATACATTAAGCCCCGATTTCACTTAAAACACTGTGGGCCCAAGATTGACTTCAGTTTCTTTGATGATAATATTGATTGTGAAAATGACAATGATAATAAAAATGTAATAGAATGAAGCATTTCCCTGGTAATGAACATTTGGCCATATGGTGATTGGCAATTACTCCTATCCTCTGCTCAGTTTCTCACTTCATTAATCTAGCAATAATTTGACTCTGAATTTCATAAGAAGAAATATTTTTTGGACTTTATGGTATTATATATGTCAGGATTTTATTATATAACGACAGTGACAGTGATGGTATCACTCCTGCTGAGACTTTGCTCTGCACCTTCTCCCGAGTGCTTCGTGCATGTCATATCATTTAGTTTTATATCCACTGAGACAAAAGCTCTCTAATGCCATGGCATTGCACTAACTCTATACCAGAGCCTTTAAGATCTAGCACCATCTAGCCCCTGACATCTTCCTACTTTTCTGGTCACTCTTCCTCAGCCACACTGCCTTCTTTCTGTTCTGAAACATGCCAAATGCATTCCCTCTTTTTTGTTTGTTTGTTTGGTGTGAGGGATCAAACCAAGGGCTTTGTGCATGCACAGCAAGCACTCTACACACTGAGCTATATCCCCAGCCCAAATGCCTTCCCTCTGTAGGGCTATTTCACAGCTGTACCTTCTGCCTGAATGACCCTCTTCCAGACCTTAGCATGGTGATGATTCCTTCTCAGGTCCCAGACTGAATCTCATCATCCCAAAGAGAGTTTTCTTGACAACCAGACTCATACTCTTAAAAATAAGGATGGCTTACTTCTGAAGTGTTAATTGCAAAAAGAATCTGCATAGACACAAACAATGTAAACATCTAAGCTGAGCTTGACCTTGTACCTTCTATATTTTGGGAAGAAAATGTATAACTGTTCGTGAGCTATTTGAAAAGTGAAAAAATAAAAAATTAGTTGGAAGGAAGGGAGGGAGGGAGGGAGAAAGGAAGGAAAGAAGGAAGGAAATGGAGAAGCCAGGAAATAGGGTAGTTGTGAAGGAAAGAAAAAAGGGGTTGACATGATTCACTTACAATTTCCACACTGTCAAACTTGTTACCTGACCTTGATTAGCATCATTATTGAGTTGATGGTGAAAACAATAGGTGCAATCATGTCAAATGTACCTCAGACATTCGTTTATTCATTATATTTGTAGAGCTTCAATGTGCCTTCTTTTCTTTAAAAATATTACCAAGTTGCCTGCAGAGGGTGCACTTTCCCTATTTTTACATCTTCCCCATCATTGAAAGAAAACAAGATGTTTTATAAGATTAAAAATCACTCTCCAAAGAAGAGAAGATTTAACTCTTTTCTTTCCTCTACCAAATGCTGAAGAATGAATATGTAAAATGCCTAAGTGTAACTTTTAGCTTTTTTGCTAACAGAAAGATTAGTTTTGGTGATTTCCTCTACTTGGATAGTCATCAAGACTATCCCTTAGAACTTTTTTTTTTTTTTTTTTAAATTCAAACTTCTGCATCCACAGGGCTTCCTTTTTCCCTCTTCTTGTGTATATGCTTGTTTTCTTTCTCTCTTTCTATATAGTGTGGTCCAACAGGTATATAACATAAGCTGCATTTATAATTTAAAATTTTAGTCATATTGAAAAAATAAAAAGAAACAGGTGAAAGTATATTTGACATTTATTTTTTTTTTGAGAGAGAGAGAGAGAGAGACAATTTTTTTAATATTTATTTTTAGTTCTCGGTGGACACAACATCTTTGTTGGTATGTGGTGCTGAGGATCGAACCCGGGCCGCATGCATGCCAGGCGAGCTTGCTACCACTTGAGCCACATCCCCAGCCCCTTGACATTTATTTTATTTATATGAATTTATCTAATTTTTATCTTTCTGACATATAAAAGTATTAACCAAGATTTTACATTCCTTTTTCTGAGTCTCTGAAATCTGATGTATATTTTACACTTGCAATACATCTCAGCTTGGACTGGCCATACTTAATAGCTCAAAAGGCACATGGGACTAGTGGCTACTGTATTGGACAGCACATATCTACACTTTCCTTTCCACATTTATAATTGCTCCAGTCCAACTAAGCTAGCAGAAAACTGTGTATTACCAAATGGTGCTATGTATGCAGGGACCTTTTATGTCTGTTATATACCAATTTGAATCATGCAGGAAACATGTGGCTTGGCCTGTTGAGAGACTGTCATTTACTAGTTCTGAGATCTTTTTTTATAGAATGAAAACATATTTTAGCCAGTGCATTTTTTTTTCAGTGCTAATTCTCTTAGTCACAATATGAGGTATAGATTTTAATAAAACTTTTTCACTTTTATTCTCCTGAGTCTCCATTTGCAAATGTATAACACCATCTGTTGAATACTTCCCATGTGCCGGGGCTATCTCATATAATTTCATTTAGTATTCACAATAGCCCTTTGAGTTGGGGACTGTTATTATCACCTTTATTTTGAAGATGAGGAAACTGAGGAAGGTTAGAGTTGCTGTCTAACCTATCCAGCTAGAATACTGCAGAACCAAGATCTCAAGCTGGATCTGAATGACTCCAAATCCTGGCTTCTGTAACTTTATGCATACTGTCTCCGAAGTCATGGGTATTCTAACTGCAAGTTTTGTTTATAATACCACACAACAGTGTAATAATGCAAGAACTGGGCATGGTAGGGTACACCTGTAATCCCAGCTACTCTGGTGGCAGGAACAGGAGGATTGAAAGTTCAAGGGCAGCCTGGGCAACTTAGTGACACTTTGTCTTAAAACAAACAAACAAACAAACAAACAAAATAGCTGGTGATGTAACTCAGTGATAGAACACCCCTGATTTCAATCTACAGTACTGAAAAAAAAGGGGGAGGGGGAGAATTCTAGAAGTGGCAGAAATCCTATAGCTTCTGAAATTCCCTAATCAGATCTTTGTTTTATAGAAAAAAAAAAAAAAAAAAAAAAGAAAGAAAACCCAGAGGCTGAGGAAGGCTGAGTGGTTTGTTTGTTGAACATTCCTGACCAGAACCCGGGCTTTGGACTCCAAATTCAGTGCTCTCTCCCTTGATTAGAAATGTTTCCAGATTTAAACTCCAGTTTATAGGATCATTAACAGCTCTTTCTAAAGAGGAGGCAAGGGGTTATAAATTCTTCTCAGGGCAAAAAAGAACTGACATCAAAAGGTTTGTGTGGGGTCATTTGTCTCCTCATGACTTTGATTTGGCCTTGCTCTTTATTTAGCATTTCAGTTTTATGTTCTGCAACAAGTTCGGCCATGTCGGAGGACCATCCAAAGGTCAGCAAGTTGGCTACTGGCGATTGGACACTCAGAAGCCAAAGTCTATTACTGTGCCCATGGAAATCCCCAGCTCACCTCTGCAGGAGTGTCCCATCCATTTTATGAAAGTCACGGACTTTGAAGGTTTTTTACACATGGCTCTGTGGGAGCCCACGTCTGGTTGGGCAGAACTTTCTTCTGCAGGGACGTGGGTCAGAGCAGGACAATGGCTTTGGAGTTCTGGGTGTTCTCCTCTCTAATCCCGTGGACACACTGGGATTCTGATTTCATTCTCACCAGAGGGGTGTGATTTGAGGGAGCACGACTATTCCTGAATTTGTTTAATTGTGCTATTTTTTACTTCTCTGACTTGAGTACAAATCTCTTGATATCTCTAAGGCTCACAATGACTATCATAAGACTTATTTTCAAGAGTTAGCTCATGTTATACCTCATGCCAATATCAACGGATAGGCTTACCTAATCTTGGATACACAACACACTTTTCATATTGAACAATCCAAGTATTCCTATAGCTATTATTTTTCAGCTAATGTTGAATTTGTTACGAAAGTACTAATACGGTTAAAGGCTAAAAATATTCCTCCTTACTCGTTTAATGAAATAATTATCTTCACCTATGAAAGACAGAGACCCGTGTTTGAATTCCAATTCTGTCACTGTGATGTTGGTCACAACCAGTAACCGGTATGAATCTCAGTTTCCTTACCACTAATACTGGAATAAGGATAATTACCACTCCTGCAGAATTACAAATGATCAATATGTGCAAACACTTTGTAAACTCTAAATTATTCAAATGATAGTTTATGTCAAATTGTCATGTATCTCTAAATACTTAAGTGCATATATATAACTTTTGTGTGTGTGTTATATGCCATGATTGAGGCTTAGACCAATCTAGGGCATATTTAATACTCTAGGGCAGTGGTTCTCAACTGGGGACAATTTTGTTTCTCCCCATGATGTTTGACAATGGCTGAAGATATTTTGGGGTGTCACATCAAGGAGGCTAGTACTAGTATCTATTGCCTACAGGCCATGGCTTGTCTAGACATCCTGCAATGCATAGAATAGTCCCTTATAACAAAGAATTTTCTGGCACCCATGTCAAAAGTGCTGAGTCTGAGGTATTTTGCTGTTACAGTCACTATAGGGGGCTTGTTGAATCACAGACAGCTTGATTTCATCCCCATATTTTCTGACTTAGGAGATCTAGGGTGGGGTCCAAGAAATTGAATTTCTAAGTAGTTCCCAGGTGATGCTTGATGTTGCTGGTCCTGGAACCACACTTTGAGAGCTATTGCCAGAGATAAATGCATTGATATGTATTGGTTCACAGATTGCTTTGCTTAGCCAATGGAGCGTCGTAGTAGTCTTTTGTTAAATAGTGCAACATTTGCATCAGCTGGGCAAGGAGTTTGGCTCCAGGACAAAATCCTTCGTGTGATTTCAGGCACTAGCAAGGCTTCACCTGGCAGGCCTCAGGGAGGGAAACGGCTCTTCCCACACCAGGCTTGGTGCTGGCTAGTGCATTAATTTTCTGGAGAAAGTGGCCTACAGGGACACAGTTCCCACATTCCCCCATACACATAGGAGTACTCCTGGCCCAGGTGCCTCCCTCCCAGGCCTCTTTACTGGGAATGTTGGCTCAGGAGCTTTGCTCTACTTTGACTCTGCATCTTTTTGCTCCCATCCTCTCCTCTTTTCTTCTCCCAGCCTAAGGGTCTATAAAAAAGTACACATGTTTTAGGGGATTATTTCTATGTGTGAGTCAGCTCTTTGTGTTACAGGCCATCTAATCCTCAACTGACACCATTCTCTGGGGACACATGGGGCCTGGGGGAAATGGCACCTTTCTCTTTTGTCTATTGCTTGCACCTTTGTATAAGTGAACAGAGGTCTGATTGTTACTCTCAGTTTGTCTCATTGTCCTAATCTATCACCTCAACACTCGATGGTTCAACACCAGTTTTATTTTCTATTACCTATAGTCTGCCCTCAACCCATGTGGTTTGAATTCAAATGTTATGGTACAAAACATCTGATGTGGCTATTCTGGAGTAGTGACTAGACATTATCTGAGGTTCTAGTTAGAATGCAGTTTCTTGTTCTATATAGGTCTGGGGTGGGGTTTGAGATTCTACACTTTTGAGACGCTCCAAGGTAATGCTGGTTCTGCTGGTCCAGGGATCACACTTTGAGAAGCAGGACTAAAAGTTTCAAGGAACGATTTCATTGAGATCATTAAAATTAGCTAAAAAGCACCTATAAAATAATTAGAGAGAAGCCACTTGGTGGTATCTGCTGTTCCTTAGAGGAATAAGTAAAGTGGTTTTAGAACAATGATACTTACCCCTGGTTGACCTGTGGAGCTTCTCATTTTTATATGGAAAAGTATTTTTTTGGAAGCAAGTGGGAAATGAGCTGGATTGAGAGTTGAACTCTCAATGGGAGTTCTCTGTGGGAACACAGAGAAATTAATATGTACTTGATTGTATTAAGAAGTAGGGTTGAAGACATAAAATATGCTTTGAAAATATAATGATAAAGCATATATTTCTTGTCAACTTCAAATGAGAAAATAAAAAGAAAAACACATTTGTTTGTTATTCAAAATGTTCATTAGATGCTTACTTTGGGCCAAGCACTAGTCTAGGTGGAGGGAAAATGTCAGTGAACAACAGGGACACAGTTCCTGGATTCATGCAGCTTGGAGTTCACTGGTGAAGACAAACAGCAAGTAATAAGTAGGGTGGGGTTTATGAAAGCAGAAGCTCAGGGTATTATGGGAGCTTATACCAAGTGTGATCGTTAGCTGAGCGTTGGGTGGGACCCCCCTAAGAAATTGATGTTTTTTTAAATTTTTTTAATTGTTGGTTGTTCAAAACATCACATAGTTCTTGACATATCATATTTCACACTTTGATTCAAGTGGGTTATGAACTCCCATTTTTACCCCGTATACAGATTGCAGAATCACATCAGTTACACTTCCATTGATTTACACATTGCCATTCTAGTGTCTGCTGTATTCTGCTGCCTTTCCTATCCTCTACTATCCCCCTTCCCTCCCCTCCCCTCCCCTCTTCTCTCTCTACCCCCTCTACTGTAATTCATTTCTCCCCCTTGTATTATTTTTCCCTTTCCCCTCACTTCCTCTTGTATATAATTTTGTATAACCCTGAGGGTCTCCTTCCATTTCCATGCAATTTCCCTTCTCTCTCCCTTTCCCTCCCACCTCTCATCCCTGTTTAATGTTAATCTTCTTCTCATGCTCTTTGTCCCTACTCTGTTCTTAGTTACTCTCCTTATATCAAAGAAGACATTTGGCATTTGTTTTTTAGGGATTGGCTGGCTTCACTTAGCATAATCTGCTCTAATGCCATCCATTTCCCTGCAAATTCTATGATTTTGTCATTTTTTAATGCAGAGTAATACTCCATTGTGTATAAATGCCACATTTTTTTTATCCATTCATCTATTGAAGGGCATCTAGGTTGGTTCCACAGTCTTGCTATTGTGAATTGTGCTGCTATGAACATCGATGTAGCAGTGTCCCTGTAGCATGCTCTTTAGGGAATAGACCGAGAAGGGGAATAGCTGGGTCAAATGGTGGTTCCATTCCCAGCTTTCCAAGAAATCTCCATACTGCTTTCCAAATTGGCTGCACCAATTTGCAGTCCCACCAACAATGAACAAGTGTACCCTTTCCCCCACATACTTGCCAGCACTTGTTGTTGTTTGACTTCCTAATGGCTGCCAGGCAGCCAGTAAGACCAGTAAGAAATTGATGTTTAAGCTGAGATCTGAAGGCAAGGGCTCCAGGAAGAGGGTTGATGTATTTAAGATCCAGTGTTGAAAATCACCATGGGCAGAGAATGTTTCAGTGTGGCCAGGGGCATGGACAGTGAGGGGGAGCATAGCTCCATGTGAGTTTGGAGAATATGTGTCCATATTCAACATATGGTTCCAGATGGCAGAGACTCATTTATAGGAGCTTAAACGGGAAATAATTGACTGACAGAACTGAGAAGTCCATGGGCAGAGTCGCCTCAGGTATAGTGAAATGAAATAATCACAACTGTCTTTTTGCTCTCTTCCTCTCCTCTGCTTCCCTCTACGTGCTGGTCTTCTTGTCCCTCATTTAAGAAGTGCTTCCTCTATGTAGTTGGGGAATGACAGATTATGATTGCAGATACCTCAAGGTTTACAGCATCCCAATTTCACTACTGCAAAGAAAAGTGAGGTCTCCTTTCTTCCAGAATTCATATAAAATCCCAGGGTGAGAACTCTGGACCTTGGATGAGCATTGCATACAGCCCTAAGCCAATGACTATGGCTGAGAGAGGAGAGGAGCACTGGGAGGGGATGTCCTACCAAAATCACAAGTAGGAGGGAGGAACCTACCTTAGGGAGAAGGGATTGCAATTATCAGGGGGAAAAAAAAGAAAGGATGATGGAATTAAAAAATATCCATTCAAAGTATGTAGTACAAATTTGGAGGGATCATGCATGCTGTGATAAGACCTTGGACTTTTTCCTAACTGCTGCTTAGATGTTAAGTTTGGTATTGAATACATTGATGGGATGTCTATGAACTATGTGGTGGCAGATAGATATTTACAGGCTGTCTCAGGAAAATGAGAAGAAAGGAAGAAAAGAGAAAAGAATGTTTGTGAATTAAAAACATTACTGTACACAAAGTATAAGGACAGAGTAAAACAAAAATTTATTTTCAATGATACTATTGTTGCTGCAATTGCCCTTGAGACACTTGCTAAGCACCTGAGCTGAGCTGACAACTCAGTTCTTACACCAGTAGACAAGCCATATTTGTTACCAGTTGTCCAAATCATGGCCTTCCTTCTGCATTCTTTTGAAAATAATAATTTCTTCTATAAGCATTATGGGCAAGTAATGTGATAAGTATTTACAAAAGCAATGGATTTCTCATAAATTAGGCAGAGGAACAGTATTCTCTATGAGCAGCTGGAGTGATTTAAAGAAAATATACTAGATTTAAATTTCTTGAGGAAAATAAAATGAATAGAAAAGGAGAAAACTGTGTATGTATTGAATTCCCACTATTGGTCCACCTTGCATAGTCCTTTCAAATAAATGATCTTCTTTTATCTTCACAATAATACATGAAGGAGGTTTTATAATGTCTTCCTTTTTTAAATTTTATTTTATTTTATTTTATTTTTTTATTGGTCGTTCATAACATTACATAGTTCTTAATACATCATATTACACAGTTTGATTCAAGTGGATTATGAACTCCCGCTTTTACCCCGTATACAGATTGCTGTATCACATCAGTTTCCCTTCCATTGATTGACATATTGCCTTTCTAGTGTCTGATGTATTCTGCTGTCTGTCCTATTCTCTACTATACCCCCTCCCCTCCCCTCCCCTCCCCTCCCCTTTTCTCTCTCTACCCCTTCTACTGTAAATCATTTCTTCCATTTGTATTAACTTGTCTTACCCCTCCTTTCCTCTTATATGACATTTTGTATAACCCTGAGGATCGCCTTCCATTTCCATTGCAATTTCCCTTCTCACTCCCTTTCCCTCCCACCTCTCATCCCTGTTTAATGTAAATCTTCTTCTCAAGCTCTTCGTCCCTACCCTGTCCTTGTTTACTCCCCTTATATCAAAGGAGTCATTTGGTATTTGTTTTTTAAAGATTGACTAGCTTCACTTAGCATAATCTGCTCTAATGCCATCCATTTCCCTCCAAATTCTATGATTTTGTCATTTTTTAATGCAGAATAATACTCCATAGTATATAAATGCCACATTTTTTTTTATCCATTCATCTATTGAAGGGCATCTAGGCTGGTTCCACAGTCTTGCTATCGTGAATTGAGCTGCTATGAACATCGATGTAGCAGTGTCCCTGTAGCATGCTCTTGTTAGGGCTTTAGGGAATAGACCGAGAAGGGGAATAGCTGGGTCAAATGGTGGTTCCATTCCCAGCTTTCCAAGAAATCTCCATACTGCTTTCCAGATTGGCTGCACCAATTTGCAGTCCCACCAGCAATGAACAAGAGTGCCCTTTTCCCCGCATCCTCTCCAGCACTTATTGTTGTTTGACTTCCTAATGGCTGCCAGTCTTACTGGAGTGAGATGGTATCTTAGGGTAGTTTTGATTTGCATTTCTCTGACTGCTAGCGATGGTGAGCATTTTTTCATGTACTTGTTGATTGATTGTATGTCCTCCTCTGAGAAGTGTCTGTTCAGGTCCTTGGCCCATTTATTGATTGGGTTATTTGTTATCTTATTGTCTAATTTTTTGAGTTCTTTGTATATTCTGGTTATTAGGGCTCTATCTGAAGTGTGTGGAGTAAAGATTTGTTCCCAGGATGTAGGCTCCCTGTTTATCTCTCTTATTGTTTCTTTTTTTTTTTTTTAATTTTTTTTTTAATATTTATTTTTCAGTTCTCGGCAGACACAACATCTTTGTTGGTATGTGGTGCTGAGGATCGAACCCGGGCCGCACGCATGCCAGGCGAGCGCGCTACCGCTGAGCCACATCTCCAGCCCCTCTCTTATTGTTTCTTTTGCTGAGAAAAAACTTTTTAGTTTGAGTAAGTCCCATTTGTTGATTCTATTTGTTAACTCTAGCGCTATGGGTGTCCTATTGAGGAATTTGGAGCCCGATCCCACAGCGTGTAGATCATAACCAACTTTTTCTTCTATCAGATGCCGTGTCTCTGATTTAATATCAAGCTCCTTGATCCATTTTGAGTTAACTTTTGTGCACGGCGAGAGATATGGATTCAGATTCATTTTGGTGCAAATGGATTTCCAGTTTTCCCAGCACCATTTGTTGAAGATGCTATCCTTCCTCCATTGCATGCTTTTAGCCCCTTTATCAAAAATAAGATAGTTGTAGTTTTGTGGATTGGTTACTGTGTCCTCTATTCTGTACCATTGGTCCACCCTCCTGTTTTGGTACCAGTACCATGCTGTTTTTGTTACTATTGCTCTGTAGTATAGTTTGAAGTCTGGTATCGCTATACCGCCTGATTCACACTTCCTGCTTAGTATTGTTTTTGCTATTCTGGGTCTTTTATTATTCCATATGAATTTCATGATTCTTTTATCAATTTCTACAAGATATGCTGTTGGGATTTTGATTGGCATTGCATTGAACTTATATAGGACTTTTGGTAATATCGCCATTTTGATGATGTTAGTTCTGCCTATCCATGAGCAGGGTATATTTTTCCATCTTCTAAGGTCTTCTTCTATGTCTTTCTTTAGGGTTCTGTAATTTTCATTGTATAAGTCTTTCACCTCTTTTGTTAGGTTGATTCCCAAGTATTTTATTTTTTGGGGGGATATTGTGAATGGAGTAGTTGTCCTCATTTCCGTTTCAGAGGATTTGTCTCTGATATACAGGAATGCCTTTGATTTATGCGTGTTGATCTTATATCCTGCCACTTTGCTGAATTCATTTATTAGCTCTAATAGCATCTTTGTAGACCCTTTAGGGTCTGCTAGGTATAGAATCATATCATCTGCAAATAGTGATAATTTAAGTTCTTCTTTTCCTATTTTTATGCCTTTAATTTCTTTCGTCTGCCTAATTGCTCTGGCCAGTGTTTCGAGGACTATGTTGAACAGAAGTGGTGAGAGAGGGCATCCCTGTCTTGTACCAGATCTTAGAGGGAATGCCTTCAATTTTTCTCCATTCAGAATGATGCTGGCCTGTGGCTTATCATAGATTGCTTTTACAATGTTGAGGTATGATCCAGTTATCCCTAATTTTTCTAGAGTTTTGAACATAAAGGGATGCTGTACTTTGTCGAATGCTTTTTCTGCATCTATCGAGATGATCATATGGTTCTTATTTTTAAGTCTATTGATGTGGTGGATAACATTTATTGATTTCCGTATATTGAACCAACCTTGCATACCAGGGATGAATCCTACTTGATCATGGTGTATAATTTTTTTGATATGTATTTGAATCCGATTTGCCAGAATTTTATTGAGGATTTTTGTGTCAAGGTTCATTAGAGATATTGGTCTGTAGTTTTCCTTCTTTGAAGTGTCTTTGTCTGGTTTCGGAATCAGGGTGATGTTGGCCTCGTAGAATGAATTTGGAAGTTCTCCCTCTTTTTCTATTTCCTGAAATAGCTTGAAAAGTATTGGTGTTAGTTCCTCTTTAAAGGTTTTGTAAAACTCTGCTGTATACCCGTCTGGTCCTGGGCTTTTCTTAGTTGGTAATCTTTTGATGGTTTCTTCTATTTCCTCTATTGTTATTGGTCTGTTTAGGTTGTCTATATCCTCCTGACTCAATCTGGGCAGATCATAAGACTTAAGGAATTTATCTATACCTTCACTATCTTCTATTTTATTGGAGTATAAGGATTCAAAATAATTTCTGATTATCTTCTGTATTTCTGAAGTGTCTGTTGTGATATTGCCTTTTTCATCCCGTATGCTAGTAATTTGGGTTCTCTCTCTTCTTCTCTTTGTTAGCATGGCTAAGGGTCTGTCAATTTTATTTATTTTTTCAAAGAACCAACTTTTAGTTTTGTCAATTTTTTTCAATTGTTTCTTTTGTTTCAATTTCATTAATTTCAGCTCTGATTTTAATAATTTCTTGCCTTCTACTTCTTTTGCTGTTGTTTTGCTCTTCTTTTTCTAGGATTTTGAGATGAAGTATGAGATCATTTATTTGTTGGTTTTTTCTTTTTTTGAGGAATGAACTCCAAGCAATGAATTTTCCTCTTAGAACTGCTTTCAATGTGTCCCATAGGTTCCGATATGTTGTGTCTGTGTTTTCATTTAACTCTAAGAAGTTTTTAATTTCCTCCTTGATGTCTTCTAAAACCCATTGATCATTCAGCAACCTATTGTTCATTCTCCAAGTGATGCTTGATTTTTCCTTCCTTCTTTTATCGTTGAATTTCAGTTTCATTCCATTGTGATCAGATAAGATGCATGGTGTTATCTCTACCCCTTTATATTGTCTAAGAGTTGCCCTGTGACATAATATATGGTCTATTTTTGAGAAGGTTCCATGTGCTGCTGAGAAAAAAGTGTAACTACTTGATGTTGGGTGGTATAGTCTATATATGTCAATTAAGTCTAGATTGTTAATTGTGTTATTGAGTTCTATAGTTTCCTTATTTAACTTTTGTTTGGAAGATCTGTCCAGTGGTGAGAGAGGTGTGTTGAAGTCTCCCATGATTATTGTATGGTGGTCTATTAGACTCTTAAACTTGAGAAGAGTTTGCTTGATGAACACAGCTGCGCCATTATTTGGGGCATATATATTTATGATTGTCATGTCTTGTTGGTGTATGGTTCCCTTGAGCAGTATGACGTGTCCTTCTTTATCCCTTTTGATTAACTTTGGCTTGAAATCTATTTTATTAGATATGAGTATGGCCACTCCTGCTTGTTTCCGCAGTCCATATGAGTGGTATGATTTTTCCCAACCTTTCACCTTCAGTCTATGAATATCTTTTCCTATCAGATGCGTCTCCTGTAGGCAGCATATTGTTGGGTCTTGTTTTGTGATCCATTCTGCTAGCCTGTGTCTCTTGATTGGTGAGTTTAAGCCATTAACATTTAGGGTTATTATTGAGATATGGTTTGTTCTTCTAGCCATATTTATTTATTGATGTTACTAAACCTGATTTGTTATCCTCTTTGAGAAGGCAAATAACTTGACTGTGTTCACCTACCCAGTAAGCGGCAGAGCTGTCCAAAAAGTGAGTGGATGACAAGTGGCCAAGACCACGTGTTGTTACCCAGACTGCCTTGCCAAGAGTCATGAAGCCCTACGGGGCTCTGTTGTTGGGCCTCTTTCCTTACCTACCTCATCTGCTCACTCATGCGCACTTGGCATCCTTACTTCTACACATAGCTTCTCAGCAGCCAGAGTTCAAGGTCCTGTTCATTCATCTCCCAAAGATGCCCAAATGGCAGGTATCTTGACATAGCTCATATGGGAAGGAATCCTCCCACCCCCACAGGCTATTGTTCCAAGATTTAGGGCAGTAATTCTCTCTCTTTTTAGCTTGAGATGCAGCTTAAAACACTGGAGTTTTTAAGGCACCATTAAAGGAGTTGAAAGATTCGAAACAGCTCACATATCAAAGTGGTAACTGACTTTAATAATAATAAATTAAAATGACTGTAATAATAAAGGAAAGCAAAATCTCAGAATTCGTGAATACAGCCACAATTAAAAAAATTTAATTGGTGCATTATAATTGTACATAATATTGGGATTTGTTGTTGTAAATACCATAATTTGGTGAATTTCATTCCCCAGTTTCTGTCCTTTCCCTCTCCCTTCATTCCCTTCCTAATTATCACACTCTTGACCTCTTTGACACTACATTGCTATCTTTCCCTCCATTGTTCCAATGTGTCAGGCTCCCTATGTATTAAGGGTGTGGACACTGAGTCCTAGCAAAAGTAGGTTTGGTTACCTTGATTACATTCGTTACAGCTGGGAGGATCTCTGTGAAGATGCTGTGACATGGCAGTGGGTCATAGCAGGTTTGAAGCCTCTTCTTCCAATGACTTTATGATAGTTGCCAGTAAATGGATGGATCTGGAGACTATCATGTTAGGTGAAATAAGTCAATCCCCCAAAGCCAAAGGTCTAATGTTCACTCTGATATGTGGATGCTAAACCATAAAAAGTGGGAGGGAGGAGAAGAATAGAAGTTCATTGGAGTAGACAAAAGAGAATAAGGGTAGGGAGGGGAGATGGGAATACGAAAGATACTGGAATGAATTTGACATAATTTTCCTATGTTTCTATCTATCTATCTATCTATATATGAATGCACCATAGTGAACCCCACCATTGTGTACATCCAGAAGAAGGGGGTTCTAATTAGGATAAAGTATATTCTATGCATAATTATATCAAAATGGACTCTACTGTCATATATTACTAAAAAGAATAAATAAAAAGGAGCCTCTTTTTCCTTTCCTCTTAGAAACAGGTCTCCCACTCTACACACTGAGTGGCAGCCCTATAGGAGGCTATTTGCCTCAGCTGCACACACAGTGGAAATACACAAATCTCGGTGTTTTAAGACCTGACTGCATGTCTTCAGCTAAATTAAGTGACTTCATTTCCTCATCCCTGCTCTCAACGTTCTTTGATATAAATATAATTCAAATGGAAATTGATTACTAAGAGGTTGGAATAACTTACCTAAAGTCATATAGCTAGGTATGGGTAACATATAGCTAGTAAGGGAAATAATCTATTATGAGTGGGATAATTTGGAGTCAAACTGGATTTAAAGTTCCAATCCTGTCATTTGCTTGTGGGGTTTGAACTTGGGAAAGTCATTTAAACATTCTGTCTCCTCATTACTTATGAGGATGACATTAGCTAGGTAGCAGAGTTGTTGCTTGTTGCAAGTTTGAGGCTATTACACATTGCCTACAAGAATGTATTAGGTGTCTATCATTACACTACAAATAACTTCAAAATTTAGCAGCTTAAAACAGCAAACATGTTAAAAACTTTTCTTGTCAGTGCATTATAATTATACACATTAGTGGGGTTCATTATGCCGTATTTGTACATGCACATAATGTAACTTCATCAATCTCATTCCCTAGTACCTTCCCTTTCCCTCCTCTCACTCTCTCTGATTCTCCTTCTTTACTTATATCCTATTATTATTATTCCAATTAGTGCATTGTAATTGCAAATATAAGTAGGACTTATATATATGCACATTGTATAGCATAATTTGGCAGATTTTGTAACTAGTACTTCCCCATGCCCTCCCCTTCTCCCTTCTTCTCAATCTCCTTCATCTACTCTTGGTTTCCCTTCTGTTTCTGTGAGGTCATCTTTATTTTTATTCCTTTCTAACTTCCACATATGAGAAAACATTTGACCCTTGACTTTCTGAGTAACAGCAAACATTTTTTTTTTAATTTCAGTTTCTGTGGATAGAGTTTAGCTGGATACCTCCAACTCAGGATCTATCTAGGTAAAGCTACATGATATACCATGCAAAATGTCATTTATATGGGTGTGAAAAGCAAGAAGCACAATCTTTGGGGGGCATCTTTCAGGCTGCCTACCACAGAGTGTCTGCTATATATTTATTTATTTGAATTAGATGTTGGGTCAAGTTGTAGTGGTACCTAGACAGATTATTTGATTACTGTTCACCCAAAGGCTCTGTTCTCATTACAAAATTTTATCAATAACTTAGACTGATAATATAAAACAATAGTCTTTAATTCTTCTTGATGATGCATCTGTAAAAACGTTTGATTTCATGCATGTTTATAAATTATAAACATTTGATGGTGTTAATCTATTATCTAATAGTAATTAATTTCTTTGTTGCTTAATTGTAATTAAAAATTACAAATAGGAGTTTAATTACTTTTTTACCTGAACCTCAAAGGACTGTCTCTCTGGGTGTGAGCAACAAACTGGCAGAAAAAGTGACTCAGAATGTGGTGGATATCAGAGTCAGGATCCAAACAAGATAGGAAGCAAATCATGTAAATAACATCTCAGGATCATTGCTAGCATATAAATTACCTTGCATGGATCCTTACACAGTTATCTCCTCTGGACAGAAGAAACACAAAGTTATCTTCCTCCTTTGGAAATAAGACTTCATGAACTGAGTGCAGGCTAGAATTCATTCCTTGTCTGTGCCTCTTCTTGCACAGTACACAAACTGTATCACATTTCATGGCAGACCTGTGGCTTCACAGTAACCAAAGATTCTTGGTAGTTTTGGGTCAATTGACTTAAATGAAGACCCAACATCAGGGACATTTAATACATGGTGGGACACAGACCTCAAAGAAAATGCTAAATTTCAGTTTTTAGAAATGGATCACACACTTGACTAAGACACGAAAATTGACTGAATGCTATCACCATCTTTTCACCCTTCAGAAGGGGAGACTAATTCCTCCCTTCTTCAGTGCAGGCTAGATAAATGGCTTAATTCTAAAATCGAGCATAGAGCAGAGTATGCCTGATTAGATCACAGAATGCATCATGGCTTCTTCCCTCCTCCTCTCTTGGATTGCACATTCTGGGGGCAGCAAACCATCACATTCTGAGGACTCTCCAGCAGCCCTATGGAGAGGTCCATGACATGGACTAGCGGGGCCTCTTGCTAACAGCCACAGAAACAGGCCATCTTGAAGGCAGAGCCTCCAACCTTGGTCGAACCTTTGGATAACTGCAGCCTCATGAGAGACTCTGAGCCAGACCACCTCGCTAAGTTGCTCCCAGCTCCCTGACCCACAGAAGTTGCAGAAGGTAAGATTTGGTGGCTGTTTTAAGACAGGGACTGGCAAAGGATGGCTCCAAAGCCAAGTATAATCAGTCTGCTGTCTGTTTTGTTAATATAGTTTCATTGGAACACAACCATGTCTATTGATTTATATATTATCTGTGGCTGCTTTTCCAGAGTTTAGTAATCATGATAGAGATCACATGACCCGAAGAGTTGAAGATATTTACTATTTGATCCTGTCTTACAGAAAGAAAGTTTGCCAATTCTTCCTTTAATTGTCCAACGTTTGGAGTGTGTGTGTGTGTGTGTGTGTGTGTGTGTGTTTATGTATCTATGTCTATATCTTCCTATCTATAGATACATCTTTACATAGCACCTAATACAGAGGGATCTGGTTAAGGTTCCAAGAAAAAACACATAAGAATAGACACTTAATTCTTCATGTTGAATTTTGTCATATCTAGCCATGACCCCTTATTGCAGCCTTATGACCATGAGAGAAATCAGAATGAGGATAGAGCTAACAGTAAGAATAACAAAGCTTAAAGAAGCAAGGAACTTGGGTCTGTGATGAAGTCATCAAGCCACTGGATTATCCATCCTGAGGCTGCCCTCCCTTTGCAATACCCCAGTGCTCAATACAGTTAAATTCCTTACTGTTGTTCGTTGAGTTGGGGATTTGATTACTTGCAGCTAACATTGTGTTAATTATTCAACTCTCAACTTGAACAAAGTATCCCTGCAAACAAAAGAAAATCGACTTCTCCCCAAAACATATTAATTTGTCAAGGGAATTGGGGAATGTGTCAATGGAACTTGGTACTTTTGGGGGTTTTTGTAGCATAGTCTCTTACTGACACCACTTTAAATTACTTTCCACTTCCCACCTCTTCCCCTCCAAATGGGCACCAGTGTTCATAGGAAAAGGTCAAAACTTGTGAGTTGGGCTGCACTAGATTTCTAAGAACACCCACAATAAATTGAAAATGCCCAGGAGGTGAAAGAGTCCAAAGACTGCACGTGATTGCCGGTGGCACATCTGATGTCTTCACCATGACCTTGGAAGCTGTCCACACTGTGGCTACGAAGGGCCTAAGGAGGTCGCAGGCCTAAGCTGGTTGCTGGGCTCACTCCCACCTTCAGGCTGGCATTGACCAGATGAGGCATGGACTTTGCGTTTTGCATTTTCTCTCTTCATTACTCTGGCCAGTTTTTGTCACAAAACAGATCAAATATTCTTTCTCTTGCCTCTTTTGATTTCTGTCTTGGAAACTGACTCTGAGATGTAGGCGGGGTCATAAGTAGATACAACAAATTCAAGGTGAAGAGGATAGTTCCATTGATCTCTTTTAGGAATCTTTGCCCAATTTCCCTGCATTAGGTGTCTATGGCTGTGTAACAAAAGGGCCATCGCTTTCCATCCTTTATAGCTTTTCCAACCCATCCAGTGGTTTTAATTTGAGAGTCCTCATCACAAACTCCAGCCTTGACAGTGATATTGTTTTCTTCCTTCTTTCCTTCCCCTACCTCTCCCCCATCCTCCTTCTGTAATGGAGATTGAACCCAGGGGCGCTCTACCACTGACTTACAATACCCAGCCCTTAAAAAAAAAGTATATATATATATATATATATATATATATATATATATATATATACACACACACACACACACACACACATACATACATATACATATATATATATATATGTGTGTGTGTGTGTATATATATATATATTAGTTGTAGATGGACACAATACCTTTATTTTATTTATTTTTTAAAATTTTTATGTGGTGCTGAGGATTGAACCCAGTGCCTCACACGTGCTAGGTGAGCGCTGCACCACTGAGCCACAGTCACAACCCCAATACCCAGCCCTTTTTATTTTTTATTTTGAGACAAGGTCTGGCTAAGTTGCCTAGGTTTACCTCAAACTTGGGGTCCTCTACCTCAGCCCTCCAAGTTGCTGGGATTACAGGTATGCACTGCCATGCCTGTATTTTTCTTCCTCCTTCTTCTTTTTTAAGTTGTTGTTGGACCTTTATTTTATTCATTTATTTTTATGTGGTGCTGAGACTTGAACCCAGTGCCTCACACATGCCAGGCAAGTGCTCTACCACTGAGCCACATCCCCAGCCCTTTTCCCCTTCTTCTTAATACACATTTTCCTATACACCAGTCTCAGGCTTGGGTCCTCCAGGGACCTGCCCTCAAAGAGTGGTCCTTGGGCTGGCCAGCAGGGTCAGTGCCACTGTAGGCCACCCTTTGAAAACAAAATGTTACTTTTTTCCTTCTGTGAGGTTCTTTCTGTTCTCCTTTCAAAATTATCTTCCACTTCTCCTCTAAACAAGAGCTATGGTTTACAGCATGGTTGAAAAACCCTGTTCCACAATTCTAAGCTACCGACACTTCTTCCCATCCCATCCCCTGTGGTCTATGCTGGTGGTGAACACAGCAGTCATTTCATTTCCAGTTTCATGGTGGACAGAACAACAAGTAAACCCTCCACCTGGAGGCAAGCTTTGCTGTTTTCAATTCTGCCCTGACCATCCTTCTCCACCAACCTTGAACTTGAGAACATTCTTTGCAGAAGCAGGGAAAGGTTGTCTGGATTAGAGAAGTCCTGTGTAGAAATTCGATACTGTCCCAAGCTGGAAGTATTTGGAATCAAACACAGGAAAGGGCTGGGTACTTGTTGAGCTGCCTAAGGGCAGAATGTGTGCTTGGCGTCTAATTATGGCACTCCAGGAAGCATCAGCACAAAGGTACGTCTGCTATGAAATGCAGCATGTCCTCCAACTAATCCTCTGTAACAGAGGTGGAGATTCTCTTTCTGCATGTACCGTCTTTTCCAAACAGCATCCTTCCTGAAATCTTTTCATGCCTTGGCAACTCACTGGCCAGGGGCCCAGGTTTATACTGGATAGATTTCATAGTTACTTTGTGAATAACCAGTTCAAAAACCTCTGGGGACCCAAAAAAACTCTGGGTCCATTTAAAGGTTCCTATACAGGAGATTGGGGAGCCACAGATAGGATTTGCTCATCCTGAGAAGCATGTCTGCCGAGAAGGGAAGAGAGTGTCATTGGAAGTATCTATCCCACCAGGAGCCGTTGGATTTGCACCCACTTCTCCAGCACCAGTAGGACCCAATGACTGATCACGTCCAGGCTGATCCTGTCCTTTGCCTTTTACAGCTCCAACACGGGAAGCAAAGCTTGCCCCAGGGAATTTTATCTATAAGGAAGGATTTTTTTCCCCTGATCTTTCTACTGCAGATATTCACCTCTTCCATCCCCATTCCCTGTCCCCCATGCCATGCTGAGGATTAACCTTCAGCAAATCAGATCAGCCCTTCATTCTCCTGTCACTGTCCACTGAGCTTCCTCCATCTCTGAGCTGAAAACTGAAAAGACCAGGACAAGAAGGAGTTTCTCTGTACACACTAATCCAAGTAATATGTGGTCAGTGATTTTTTTTTTGAGAAACATAACATTTTAATAGAAGGAATAAATACTCCAGAACATGCAAGGCATGATTAATAATCAAAAGGACATTTAAATGGTGTGGGATCCTCTAGAAGGAGCACCTGTTTATCTGGAGAGAAGTTGGGTAGAAGAGAGTTATAGGAGACTCCATTTTAGTGCAAGACAAGGCAGAAACAAATCCTTCCCTCTGTGCGTTCCTCTTCTTCAAATACCACTGAGAGTCTCAGCTTGACCAGTTCCCGGCCTTTTTTGCTTTTCTCAGAGCTGGGGTCTCTTGAACTTCCCTGACTTCTCATTCCTAGGCTCTAGGATCAAGCCAGCCAGGGGTGCAAGTAACCCAAAGGTCCTTCATAAAAAATTAGGAAAAGGCTGCTTCCTCTGGGTGGCCCAGGGGTTGGTGAGGCTCAGAGACTTTCATAAGCACCGAAGTGGAATTAATATTCAGAAAAAATGTGTCCCCTTTCCCAGGTAGATGGGGCCTGGCAAGGGGATCATGGCTGAGAGAGCACTGCTGAGTGCATTTTGGTCCCATGTGCTCCTTTGGGTCCCCTGCATTGTTAGTATCTGCCCTCCATGTGTGGCAACCCTGTGGCACCACCTCTGGCTAGAGGATCAGGCTGAAGTCCAGTGTGTGAAGTTTAGAATGGAATCACTACTACTACTGGTTCCTCTGGCAGGATGTCCAAGCCCTGTTCAGTGCACTCTGTTTGGCTCTGTGTTCCAGACGTTCCTGCCTTTGGCTGGTTCTGGCCACTGAGCTCTTGGGACCCAGAGTCTCTAGTGTGGCCAATCTGTTGGAGCAGGCCTCTGCCTTGCTGTCTGCCTTGCCTCCTGAGGACTTGTCTACTCTGCCAGGCCTTTAAGACCCTTCCCTGCTATTTCGGAGTTGCTTTGACCAGTCTTACCCAAGCTGTGGCTTGTTAGAGAAAAGAGAATTCAGAGCCGTAGGACTGATTGCTAAGAGGACGAAGGTGTTAGGATTTAAAGCCTGAGGTGTATCAAACTCTGAATTAGAAAGAGGTTTGGTCTGAGACAGAAGAAGAAATCTCAGGAATAGAAGGAAACAGTGGAGACATGGCTAGTAGCCTACCCGAAAGTGATTTTCCACGTGTATCCCCATTTTAAATTATTTTTAGCTATATAAATAGTTTAAGTTAACAATGATAACTCTGTCTCTTTTTGGAGTGACTTAGGGTAGGCAAGTAACGCAGTTCTGGGAGAGCCTGCTGAGAGCTTCTGAGAAAATTTCCTTACCCTGCCACTTGGACCTGCCTTTGGAAGTTGTGAAAGGTAGAGCTGCAGCAGCTGTCTTGAGACCATGAGGAAGTAAAGTTATGAAAACAACAGGTGAAGCTAAAGCAAAGCCCTGACTATTGAATTGCTAAATTAACCAATGTCATTTCTGGAATGATTTTGTTGAGTATTCTGTTTATGGCTAATGGAAATATTTTAACTGATGTGGAAGCTGTATATTCTAGGTACTGTGTTAGACTTTCATTATATACATAGCTCCCTGCAGTATGTATTGCTGTTATCTCTCTTTTTGGGTATGAGTAAACCAAAGTTCAGAAATGAAAAGTATTATGTCCAACAACATTGCTTTCAAGAAACCTCCTTGGTAATATATTTTGGTAAATGCATTTAATTTTTTTTTTTTTTAGTTAATTTCCTAGCAGGGGAATCACCAGCTCAAAAGGGGTGCATATTGTTATATTCTAAATGTTTGTGGCCTCTAGGATTAAAATGTTGAGGTCCTCTCAATGTTACTCTATTTGGAGATAGGCCCTTTAAGTAAGTTATTAAGTGAGATCAGAGGGTGGGGCACCTATCTGATTAGATTAGAGTCCTTACAGAAGAGATAGCAGAGAGCTCGCTTTCTCCCTGCACAGACAAGGAGAAGGTCATGTGAGAAAAGAGCAAGCAGGTGGCCTTCTGTAAGGCAGAGAGCGGCAAAAGCAGAATCACCTTGATCTTGGACTTCTCAGCTCAGAACTGCAAGAAATAAATTTCTGTTAATGAACCTTTCTTCCCTGCAGTCTGTTTGTTATTGTGGCCTGAGCTGACTAAAACAGATTTTTTTAAGGCTTGTACCTGCTAAACAAGAGCTCTCCCCCTAAGCAACACTCCTAGCCCTATTTGAAAGTGTTTGATTCTTACTGCCAGAAACATTACACCAATTGGCACACCTACCAGTGTCATAAAAACATGCACATTTCCCTGTTTATATACTAATATGAATGTGACCTTGCAAGAACTGAATTTGAATTGCAGTTTAACTCTCAGCACCTGGGTATGATTGGACACACCACTCTCCCCTGAGTCTCAGCATCCTCATTTGTCAAATTAGCATCATCATAATGATCCCTGTCTTGCTGGTGCCAACTCACAGGATGACTGAAAAGAGCTACTGAGAGAAAGGATGAGAAGACATTTTGCAAACCATTAAAGTAAAGTATAAGTGTTGGTGTTATTCATATGATTGTTTTAGCATATCAGACGGCAGAATATCCAGGAGGTTAGGTGAAATAGAGTAACTGCGCAGAGTTCAGTTAACTCAAATAGTCTGAAAATTAATCAAAATGAGAAATGTGTGAATGCTTTCATTAGAGTTCCAAAGTTCAACATGAGTCCAAATTCCATTTAGCCAGAACCCAAGCAATTTTCTGATTCTGGGAAGAGCAGCTCTAGCAAAGAGTCCATAAACTTGACATTTGTGACTTCCCCAGCTCCTATGAGAAATGTTCATCATTCCATGGCAGTCTTCATTTCCTTTCCAAATTAGGATAACTGTCCAACCTGGGTGGGGATGCTTGTTTCTTCTTCTCACCTCTGCTCCCCAGCCCTTTCCTAGTAAAAGCTCAGGGTGTGGGATACGGAGGGTGAGTGCTAAGTGCTGTGAGTCCCAAGAATGAAGGGCTTCCATTATGTACAGACCGAACATTTGTGTAATGCTACTTTTATGGTGTTAATTAATGCTATTATTAATTAATGGTATTATTACCATTGCATCTAGTAATTAATTGTGTTTAATAATAGAAAAATAGACTTTGATTTTCCTTGAAAATCAGAGATAGCTTTAAAAAATTGTTTGTATAGGAGGTGCTAAGAATTTCATAAGTGTAAGACTTGTGGTAAAACCGTATCTCACACTATTCAATTGTTCTTTCTGTCATTCTGTCAACATTTGTTGACATAGGTAAAAGAATGGACTTTGGCAGTTCCATAAGTATCCTATGCAACTGAAATCCATTTCTTGTTTTCTGTTCTTGTTTCTTGGATTTCTTGGATACAATATCTTTTCTTGGGGCTGGGGATGTGGCTCAAGCAGTAGCGCGCTCGCCTGGCATGCGTGCGGCCCGGGTTCGATCCTCAGCACCACATACCAACAAAGATGTTGTGTCCACCGAGAACTAAGAAATAAATATTAAAAATTCTCTCTCTAAAAAAAAATATCTTTTCTTAAATATACATGTGGACATATATAGGTGTGTGTATATATGTATATATGTACATATATAGATCAATATATATATATCAATATTAATTTTTTTTTTTTTTTTGGGTACTGGGGATTGAACCAGGGGCACTCTATGGCTGAGATACATCCCCAGTCCTTTTTATTTATTTATTTTTTTTGAGACAGGGTTTCACTAACTTGCTTAGGCTGGCTTTGAACCTGTGACCCCCTTGCCTCAGCCTTCTGAGTTACGGGAATTACCGGGTGCCACCACACCACACCTAGCTGAATGTGTCCACTTTAAAAATATTTTTCACTGTCAGTGGTCTTCTTAAATATCTCCTCTTTGTCTCCCGTGTGAGAAACATTCCTTGGGTGTTTGCTCTTCATCAAGAATGAAGAGTCAGACTCTGGCAGGCCCTTCTGAGTGGTAAATTTGCAGTCTGTGGGGTCCAGATTTGTTGGGAACTTTGCCTCCCTCCCCTTCCAGGTAAGTGTGTTGTATGATGTTGTGACAGAATTCCTGCGACTGGGTAATTCAAAAAGAACAGAAATGTATAGGCTTATGGTTCTGGAGGCCGGGAGGTCCAAGTATGTTACAAGTGTTGTAACAGAGAGAGAAACTTGTACTGTCTCTACAGGGACACTACTTTCACGATAATGAAACCACTTCTGTGCTAACAGCATCAATCCTTTTGAGAAGGCAGAGCCCTCATGACCTAAAGGTTCTATCTCCCATCATTGCTGCACTGGGGATTAAGGCTCCAATACACAGATTTGGGGACACATTCAGATCCTCACACCCCTCCCCCAACCTATCCCCCACCTCAACATGCCTAGATCCTCCCTGTCTGATTCCTCTGACAACCATCTTCATTTTCCTGCCCAAAAGCACTGTGGATGTGGAGGACAAGGGGATTGAAGAATCCCCCACTTTCTAGACTGATGTATGCAGACTGCTGCTCTTTCCCTTTTTTCCAGAGGATAAAGCACCACTTTCTCCTGGGGTGGGAAAGAAACTCAGAGTTGAAAGGGAAGCAAAGGCCTGACTGTGTGTTGGACAGATACCAATCTACCCACCCCCCCATCTCTGGCCCCTGCCAGAGGTACCTGGTGCCATCAATTCCTGAGCCACTGGAGGATTCTGCACTGCAGATGAAGTTGGCTCTTCTCCTTAACCACTGATAGCTGAAATCTTCTAGTGCACTAAACTGTGTTTCATTCTTACACCTGCTTCTCAAACCCAAACTGTGCTGTCTCTTCTCTAACTCTCCTAAGGCTCTGTGTCTGCAGTTCTTAGAAGGAATGAAATTGGATGCACTCCTCTACCCTTACAGAGGGAAATATTTCTTTATCACATTGTTTTAGATGTTGTTCAGGTAGCCCCTTGGTAAGTTACCCACAGTTTCAACTCCACTTGAAAATATTAAATGGAAAATTCTGGAAAGAAATAACTTATATATTTTATATTGCCTGTCATCCTGAGGACATCTTTCATTCTACTTCATCTCAGCACACAGGCACTGCACCATCTCCCACTTTGGAAGAGAGAGGGATGTCATTCACATAACTTTTACTATAGAATGTTGCTATATTTATTCTATTTTTTATTGGTTATTGTTGTTATTCTCTTACTGAGTCTAATTTTTAAGTTAAACTTTCTCATGGTGATCTACATATAGGAAAAAGTGTAGTATATTCAGGGCTCAGAGTGTCTACAGTTTCCAGTATCTGCTGGGTATCTTGGAATGCATTCCCCAGAGTTAAGAGAGGACTGGTGTATTGCTAGGATTTGGCTTTTAGCCCAGTTGTTTAATGATTGATCTATTAGACCATTAGGGTTTAGATCTGAAATGTCCTCCAAAGTTTCATATTGAAAGCTTGATCTCCAATGCAGCAAGGTTCAGAGGTGGGGCTTTTAGGCAATGATTGGATCAGGAGGGCTCTGACCTTGTCAATAGATTAATCCATTTGATGGCAGATGAATAGACTACTGAGTGATGGGAGGTAGTTGGAGGAAGTAGGTCACTAGGGGCATGCCCTGGAAGGGTTTATTTGCTCCCCAGCCCCTTCCTCAGCACCCGCCCTTTCTCTGTTTTCTGGTTGTTATAAGCTAAGCAGCTTCTTCTGCCACCCTCCTGCTGCCATGATACGACTCAAAAGTACCTAAGACCCAAATCACTGGAACCAGCCAACCGTGGACTGAAACCTCTGTAACCGTGAGTCAAAATAAACCTTTCCTCCTCTAAGTCGTAGTTTCTCAGGATTTGCCACAGTGCCAAAAGGCTGTCTAACACACAGACTTTAATTCCTTATATCTTATTTGTTATTATTTATTCAGTTTTCTTTTTAAATTTGGAATTGAACTCTGGGCCTCACACATGCCAGGCAAGCATTCTAACACTAAACTACATCCCCAGTGTCCTTGTTATTTATTTTACACTATTATTTTCTCTTTTTCCTTTTTTTGGTATGTTTGATCAAGTTGCCATTCATTGTTTTTCCATTGATGGTTATTGTGTTTTCCATTTTGTTCATACTTATTGGTTCTTATATATATATATATATATATATATATATATATATATATATATATATATATTTCCTTACCATTTTTGAAGACAAGACAGCAATTATTTCCCTTACCAACATGTCTTACTCACCATGCTTCACTGCCACCTTGATGAGCAGACTCATACAGAATACATTTACTCCCCCTCTGCCTAGGTGAGACCTATGGCCCTTCTACTCTCCAATCTCCCCTTCCACAACTTCAACTTTCAATTCCAATACTGGGTGAAATATTTGAGAACTTCTGAGTCTATACAAATGTTAGAATTTCTCCTCATTGCATATTTCTTCTTTAGAAGTCACTGAACATAGAAGTGTGAACAATGTAAATGAATCCACCATTACCAGTTGTCCTATCATATCTAGGTCACCTGTGCATTCTGAGATCACACACATACTTGTCAATATACCTGGGAAGGGTTGCTATATCACAGTTACATTTGATTTCTTGACAGGCAGCACTGAGGAAGAGTATTTGGAACAAATTTTACATCCTATTTAGAAGAAAACACTAGTATTCCCTTAAATGACATGTTACAATAAAATAAAATAAAAAAGAGTTACTGGAGACCTTGTGTATAAAATCTTTGGAGCAAAATTGTTTGGGTTTGAATGCTGGCTCTGCTACTTCCTGATTTTGTGTCTATGTATCAGTTACTTAATCACTTTGTGCCTTGGTTTCTTCCTTGGTGAAAAGGGCTTAATACTAGTACCATCCTCATGGGGATGTCTATCAAACTATAGAAACTGTTATATAATTTCATAAGTATTAACTTATTAGTAATTTATTTATGTTTCCAGATATTATTCCATTATTCATTTACACATATATATTATCAAGCTATGTGTGTGCGTATATATATGCATATATATATGCACACACATAGCACCTATCTTTATATATCCCTCATTTTTTTTCTCTTTTCATCTTCCTCTGTGCCTTGGAAGCTTCGTTATTGTTTATATAGTAGCTGATTTGGATGTAGAATTTATGGATGATAGCCATTTTCCTCTCAAGGTTGTTTTCCTTTGTGATTTATATCTATTTATATTTTTGCTTTGTGCTTCAAGCTATTTATTCCATTAGATATTTTCCACCACTATTTTGGTTCTCAATATGATCTTCCTTTCTTCCAACTCATCTCATGCAATGTTAGATGGAAAATTATAATTTTTAGCTTCAAACTGTTTTTGGACCTGAATTTGGACTTCCTTCATTGTTTTCCCCAAGGTATTTTCTTCCATTTCTATTTCTGTTGGTGTGTGCTAAATCTGAACAGTCTGATTCTCTCTCTCTCTCACTGCCGAGTCTTCTTCTATGTGGGTCTGTTTTTCTTTGTCCATTCACTGTGGTATAGTTCTGCTTGTTCAGGTCTCCAAATGGCAGCCAAGTCTCATGGGCAGGCAGAAGAGATATAGGCAAGTATAACCTATTGCTGAGACATCTGAAGGAAAAATTATTTTCCTCTTCTCTTATGCTTTCCCAGCCTCAAGGTCAGGGAGGACTCAGTTCACCTTTTGAAGGACAGGGAGACCATTTCCCCAGAGATCTATAGACCCATGCAGGTCTGGTTCAATTCTCCACTGCTAGTCTCCAGGTCCTCTCCTGACTCACCGGGAGAAACCTTGCACCATTTCTCTCCGCAACTCCCACAGACTCCTAGGCCTTCTTGCCAGTAGCTTGTTGCTTGGCTGGAGAAGACCAAAGTGTTGGAGTCAGTAGCAGAGGAGAAAGGAGTACTGATTACTGACTCCCTTTAAAGATCCCTAGATTTCAAAAATGTTGATAAAGCAAAGTAGTGTTCAAGTGGTTTCTTGGGGCCAAGAAAATAAAGGTAGTATACTTCTGGGTCTGGTTTAAGACAAGTCTTTTAATGTGGTGGGGCTTGGTTTAGATTGGTCAAAGCTTGTTATATGATGTTTCAGAATTTGGGGCATAGTAAGATTTGTGAAACCAGTCAAGAAGCACCAAGAATCATTTGATAAGCCTGGTCAAGGGATCTGTTGTTCTGAGAAGTTTTGTTTTTTTCTTTAATGAACACTAGTGAGTATCCTCATATTTAGATAAGTGAATTTGTAGAAATTTTCTGAAACACTCAAGTTATTTGAAACTACATCTTCCTCATCAAGAATTTCCTAGAGGGGCTGGGATTGTAGCTCAGTGGTAGAGCACTTGCCTAGAATATGTGAGGCACTGGGTTTGATTCTCAGCACTGACAAACAAATAAATAAATAAATAAATAAATAAATATCCATCAACAACTAAAAAAAAAAGTTTCCTAGAATAATAAAGTGATGCCAGTAGATGGTGAGCTGTGCAGCTGCGGAAGGTTCAAGAATCAAGGCGAGACAGTTTTCTGTGTTCCCTGGTTGCCAACCATGACCTCCACCTGAGCATTTTCTACCTTATTCTTTTTAAGTTAGTGTTTTCTGACTCTTTGTTACACACAGAACAGTAAAGTCATTGAAGGGAATTCCAGGCCAGATTGGAGGGACAGGGTGTCCCGTGACATACAAAGGCAGAAAGGATTTGGGATCAGGAAAAGCTCTTTAGGTAGTTCTGAGCAGGGTGATAGTTGGGAGAACCCCCTGAAGGCACTGTGGTTGCCTAATTGATTAAATATTAGCAGGCACAGAGACCTTTATTAGTCAATTAGAAAATCACAATAGTCTAAAGCACTATGAGAACTCATTGGCTCTACTTAACTCAATCAGAAAATGGGCATTTTGTCAGAGAACTCTTGAGTCTTTAAAACCATTCATTTTCATATAATGCTTGTTTCACTATCAATTACTAAGTCTGTTCAGACTTACTCACATGGTTCTGGTCTGTACTGGGTAAAGTTTTGGTAATGAAGACTGCTTAATTTAGAACAGTAATTTTCTTGGTTCTCTTTGGAAGCATTATTTTAGATCAAATTTTTTTTTTTAACCTTGGCCTATATTTGGAGGTTAATTTTGTAAGAAATAAAACAAAAGTTTTATTTAAAAAAGTAAAGTGAAGATGGAAACATGACAAATAATTAATAATAATAATAATAATAATAGTAATAATAATAAAACAACCTCTCAGAACTCATGTGGTGTAGATCAGGTCCTGGTTTAATGAGGAAGGTCCATATTTCATTGCTCTGAGCTGGTGGATTTTAGTCAAAGTGGAACACTCAAGGTTACTTTAGGTAGAAGGTGGGTATGAAAAGGGTAGAAGAGGACTTCTGGGAACCCAGGAGACCAGATGCTTCTCTCCACAAGGGATTTGACCTTTGACTCAGAGCCCTCTTTTCCTTAGTATTTGATCCACAGCGGATGCAAGTTTTTTATTTATGTTTGCCCATTGGACAAGCAGGTGGTTGGGCTGTTTTCACATCTATAAAAGGAAGTACAGAGGGCTTCCTTTGATGTGTCCTGCCTCTGCTATGGCCTTACCATTCCTGGCTAACTTGGTCTTTTCCATGTAGGGCTCTGGATCCCACTCCTAAAAGCTCTAATTTGAGGATCAGAGTCTGAAATAGCCAAAAGGTATCCTGTTTAGTTTGTCATTTAAATAGCTAAGCCCCTGCCACAACCATCTAAAACCCTCTCACCTTTCATTTAGCTAAGCAGTTCTTTTTTCAAATTTGGCTTGTTTATGAATGCATCTCTTTTTCTTTATCCACTGCAACTCTGCACCTATAAAAAGCATTGATGGAAGGAGCAAAGAATGAATCAACATTCTTTTTTATTAAAGGACTTTAATGGAATAGCAGAAGTGTCAGGGAATTCAGCATTAATGGCTTCCGATGTCTCTCTTAATTGCAGTGGATGGTCATGGCATGCAACCTGGCTCCAATAATAGCCAGCTTTGGGACAAGTTACTTAATCTTTCTTCACCTTAGTTTCCCCATCTATACAATGTGGGTGATAATGGTTCTTACCTTATTGACAGGATTAGCTACATAATTTACAGAGCCCCTTGTTCAGATTTCAATGAAATGAGCATGCTGGATCCCTTATTCAATTTTCAAGATGGCAGCAGCTGAAAATTAAACCAAATGTGGGACCCTTCTGGACATGAGACTCTGTGTCCTACCGCCCAGGAAGCTGGCCCTGCTCATAAGTTATTGTGAGAATGAAATGAATTATTTGTTTAGAATTATTTGTTTAGAATCCTTCAAGTAGTGTCTGGTGCATCTGTGATCTATCTAAATGTTAGTTAAACCTAAAAAATGACAGTCGAGTAATCTGAAAATCAGAGAAACTGTGGTTAGCTCAGGGTAATGCAGTGAATTGGTGGCTAAGCCTCTACCCTATGGCTCCCTGCAGAATTTATCTACAGATACTGTACTGCTTCCTTCAGTGATACTGATTCAATCAGTTGTCATTTCTTACTGCTTTCTATATTTCATGTACAAACAGTAGACAATGAGAATATGTAACTCATGATTGTTGTTTTCTTTACTGTGTGAGGATATGCTAGAATGGGTCTCAAGATATACTAGCTCTGTCATTAAACAAGTCATGAGATTCTTACCTTAATAAGTCACATGAATTTAAGAATCAAGTAAATGACATCAGGATCTTGGCATCAAAATATCAATAAAACTCACAGGTGTAAATATTTTAAAAATATAAAAGTAAATGGAAATGATGGGTGAGTTTTCTCATATGTTAAAGCAGGGGATGATTTAGATGATCTAAAAGAACTCTTCTAGCTCCAACATTAGTAATATAATAACACGTGCTCAGTTTTTTTCTACTGCCCATATAGATAAAAGTGGGAAGACCTATTTACAAATGGTTATTTTCTTTGGTTTTTTAATGTGTCCTTAAAGACCAGCTCTTAAAAATATCTCGGATCAATGGCTGATAAAATTTTCTTAAAATCTCCATTTAAAGAACCCAAAGGGACTATAAAATACTATCCCGTCTCTATTTGGATTCATCTTCATTTACTTTTTCTGGTTAAAAAGGGAATGTCATTCTTGTTCATTGTGAATTTCAGGTTCTAAATTTGGAGAGAGGATTCTAAAAGCATGCTAATTAGACTCTGCAGAGAGCTGTTTTTAAAAATTTGAATATATAAATAATTTTACCATTCAGGGTGTGAATTAGCTAAAGCCCAGAAGGCTTTTTAAAGCAATATACTTTTGTTGTATTCAGGAATGATTTTCTGATGTAGAAGTAACTTCCTTTTTCAGAGAACTCGTAAAGGACAGTACAGACTTGTTTAATTTAAATTGTTGGATTAATTTGGCATGATTTTCTTGAATAATGCTTTTTGCTGTCTAATGATGCATGCTTGTATCACAGACATAAGAGCAGCTGTAAAACCTGTCCTAGCTATGGATGTGTTATCTTCCATTTAATACAACAATTAACATCAACACAAATTATAAGATTTGAGATTCTAGAATCTCCAAAGGAGATAATCTTCTGACCCTCACTGGACTCTTTCTTTCCAGAAAAATGTCAGTTTCTATTTAGGGACTCTTCTAGGAAATCTTCTTCATTTTTAACTGGAGTGGTGATGGGCAGCTTTCCTTTTCTTGATGGACTTAACCATGCTATTTTTGTATCTCATTTGAGAGGCTGGGCAGCCATTCATTTGTGGTTACTACTGTAATTCTTCAAATGTATTTTTAAGAAGAGGATGGAAATAGCTGAAACTCCATTTTAGTTTGAATGCTATCACTGCTCAAGCACACCCAGAACTGTCAGCAAAAGGCTGTGACAGGCAACTCCTGTGCATCGAGCGTTGGTAAGCTAAAAAAAAAAAAAAAAAAAAAAAAGGGAAATGGACAGGTGTCTTATTAGGCCGTTCTGTTAGTCATTTTAGTATCTGCACAGTAATTGACACTCCGCTTCTAAACAAGGACTGTGCATTTACATGCTTTCAGGAAGAAGCCCTGATGGGTGATTCTAATCCACTATTTTAGGATGTGATGGCTTAATTTGAAAAGTGTTTTGATGAACAAAACATGATCTCTTCCTTCCCACTTTTCTGCGTGGCCTCAGGTTTCACGCTATAATCAGGGACTGAATGGATTCTGCTTGGGTACCAAATATCTGATGACTAAGTGGGTTTGGCAGTAAAATTGGAGGTTGCGTTGGTAACTGGCTTCCAAAGGAAAAAGACGAGGGATTATCTTCATTCTGTTCTTTTCTTGATGATTGCTGTAAAATGTATTTTTGGTTCATTACAAACCAGTTGACTCTTTACTGAATCAAAACCAGGGAAGGAACTCTAGAATAATTTTACTTTAAATTTAGAAGCTGGCTCCATCTCCAAAAATTAAAGAATGTGGAATTGTAGGAAATTTTAGAGAGCACTGATTTTAAATGTCTCTCTTCTAGAGGAGGAAACTGAGTACCAGAGATACTACCTGACAATCTCAACCCAGCTAAATGGGTTAGAGACAACCAAGATGAAAGGACACTACAACAGTTAGATGCCATTTATGAGACTGGAGTCTTTTTTTCTAACCTTTGGTTAATGATGTACTGCTCAGTGGTGAATGGCTAAGGTGTGGCCCACTTCCCACTATACCCCATGCAATTTTACTTTTGTCCTTTCCTCTGCAAACATCAAATGTATCTCAGTTGATCAAATGGAAAAGTTTGACTTTAACCTTGATCAGAAAATCCCGCCACCTCTCGAGTCAGTAGCTGCCCATTTGGATGCCCACTGCAACTCCCTCTGTTATTGGTATTTGTGACACTATTCAGGAATGGTGTCACATGTAAAGGTGATTGCACTCTTTGGGTAGCCTCTGTTGTCACTCCACCACCAACTTGGATTTCAGACTCACCACTTCTTTGCATCCACAAAATACATAACTCCAGAAGTGTTGGTAGAGAATGTGGCTTTTACTAAATGCTTCATGAGACCCTGGGAAGATCTCATCACGGACCACAGAGGAAAACTTAACCTGTCCATTTGGACATCCTCTTTTGGCAATTCATGTTTTGACTCTTCTCTGCCTGGTACTCCTTCTTTACTACTCTCCCTCACACAGATTTTAAAACTGTCCCAGCTGTAGCCACTCAACTTTGGTCTGAAGAATATATGTCCCTCTATAAATCAATGGCTTATGGTAAACAGAGAGCATGTATGTTCTTCAAACATGTTCTTATTGATGGCAGGGGTATCTCAATTCATTTGGCCAGACCTGTGACTTTTGGGATACTGATTCCTCACAAAGACGGATCTAAAGTTAAAAGGGCAATTTGGATCTGAGTATGAAATCATAGATATTGGCAAAGTAAACTGGTGTCTAGACTTTTCTCCTTGTGTCACTGGTTTCAGTGAGTGCTTTCCCTATGAGGCACTTGTATCCTACACTCAACTTAGTCCCAGAAACACTAGCCTGGAAAATACCAATTCTTCACAAAATGCTTATTGAACTGTATTGAGAAATATATATCACAAAATTGTGACTTAAACCATGAGTGTATCATATATCATAATTCAGAATCAAGCATATTATGTGAAAGGCCCCTACTCTTAAAAATAATATCCCTCATAACAGTGGGAAATTAGGTCTTTGGGGGCATACCCTTGAAGGGGTACTAGGGACCCAGTCTCTTCCTCTCTCTTTTTTAAAAAAAATGTTTAGCAGGGCATGGTGGTGTATGCCTGTAATCCCAATGACTTGGGAAGCTGAAGCGTGAGGATTGCAAGTTTGAGGCCAGTCTCAGCAATTTAGCGAGGCCCTAAGCAACTTAGTGGGACTCAAATAAAAAAAAATAAAATGTCTCAAATAAAAAAAAATAAAATGGGATAGGGTTGTGGCTCAGTGGTTAAGCACCACTGGGTTAATTCCCAGTACCAAAAAATAATAAATAAATAAATGAATATTTATCAGTGCATTATAGTTATACATAATAGTGGGATTCATTTTGACATACCATACATGCATGGAATATAATTTGCTCCATTTTGGTCCCTATTATTTCCTCTTTTCTTCCCCTCTTCCCTCCCCCATTTGCTTTTCTCTACTCTCATGGTCTTCTATTTATTTGTTGTTTTTTAAATTTGTGCTTTTTTTTAAAGGTCAAATTCACTGTAGTATATTCTCTTATGTACATAACATAATTTGTTCGATTTCATTCCACAGTCCCTCCCTTTTCCTGTCCCTTCTCCTCTAGCTCGTTCCCCTTCCTCTACTCCACTGACCTCCTTTCTATTTTCAAGAGATTCTCCCTCACCCCCATGTTTTATTCCTTACTTTGCTCTAGCTTCTACATATGAAAGAGAACATTGGACTCCTGATATTCTTAGTCTTTGACTTATTTCACTTAGCAGGATGTTCCTCAATGCCATCCAATTACTGACAAACGCCACAATTTTATTCTTTTTATGGTTAAGTAAATCTCCATTGTGTATATATATATATATATATATATATATATATATACCACATTTGCTTAACCCATTCATCTGTTGACAGGCACCAGGGATAATTCCATAACTTGCTTGTTGTGAATTATGCTGCTATAAACATTGATGTGCCTGTATCACTACGGTATGCTGATTTTAGTTTTTTTGGACAAATACCTTGAAGTGGGATAGCTGGGTCATATGATAGTTCTTTTCTTATTCTATTGAGGAATCTCCATACTGTTTTCCAAAGTGGTTGTATTAATTTGCTGTCTCACCAACAATGTTTGAGTATGAGTATACCTTTCCTCCCATAGCCTGGCTAGCATTTATTATTTATATTCTTGATGTTTGACATTCTGATTGGAATGAGATGGAATCTCAATATAATTTTGTTGTTGTTTTTGCTTTGCATTTCCACAATTGACAGAGATTTGAACTTTTTATTATATGTCCATTGGCCATTTGTATTTTTTCTAGTTCTGGGATAGATAGCATTGAATCTGTATATTGCTTTTGGTTGTATGGCCATTTTATCCACATTAATTTTGCCTATCCCAAAACATGGGAGGTCTTTCTATCTTCTAAGTTCTTCCATTTTTTTCTTCATTTTTCTATAATTTTCATTGTAGATATGTTTTAGTCAGTTTTTTTTTTTGCCACTATAACTTAAGGGCCTGATCAGAACAATTGTAGAGGAGGAAAAGTTTATTTGAGGGTTCACAGTTTCAGAGGTCTCAGTCCATAGAAGTTCAGCACCATGTCTTGGGGCTCTAGGTGAGGCAGAACATCATGGCAGAAGAGTGTGGCAGAGGGAAGCTGCTATCATGATGATCAGAAAGCAGGGAGAGAGACTCCACTCACCAGATACAAAATATATATCCCAAAGCTATGCCCCCAGTTCCCAGCTTCTCCAGACACCCCCTACCTGCCTTCAGTTACCACTTAGTTATCCCCTATCAGGAGATTAATTCACAGATTGGTATAAGACTCTCACAACCAATCATTTCTTCTCTAAACCCTATTGTATTGTCTCACATGTGAGCTTTTGAGGGACACTTCACATCAAAACCATAATATTCCACCCCTGGCCCCTAAAAGCTCACAACTATCTCACAATATTTTTTGTCCATTTCCAAGAGTCCCTATAATTTGAACAGTTCTGAGATTGCTCAAAGTTCAAGTCCAAAGTTTTCTCTGAGCCTCAAGGCAATATCACATTGTGAGCTCCTATAAAATTAAAGGCAATTTACACGTATCCAATATATACAGGTACAGAGTAAACATTTCCATTCACAAAAATAGGGGCATAGAAAAAAGGGATGGGACCAAAGCAAGACTAAAATCCAGCTGGGGAAACAAGAGCTGTCATTCTGTGTTTGGCATCTGGAGCACAGAGCATGATGTCCTATCCAAAGGGCTTATGTAGCTCCAACCCTAAGGCCTTGTTGGTTGCAGTCCAAGTGGCCTTTATGTTGGCTTGTCTCTGCTCAATTCCTGCAGCTTTCCTAGAATGATGTCCCACGTTACTGACATTTCTTAATTTTGGGTGTCTCCACTGCAATTTCAACTTCCTCCTCAAATCTCCACACCTTCCCTTCTCAGGAAGTGCCCACAGGGACTCCAACCCTGGTGTACTTTGCCTGGTTTCCAAGGCTTTCCTTTGAAATCTTGGTGTAAGCCTCCATGATCCCCTAACTCCAGCAGCCTGAATTCCTGCAGAACCAAGTACCACATGGTTGATACCAAGGTCTGCCACCATTGTGAGCAGTTCTCAAGCTTCCACGGACCCTGCAGCAGCCTCTAAGTGAGCACATTGAAAAAACTTCCTAGGTCCCCTTGAGCAAGAAATGTTCCCCACTTGTCTCTTTTCAAGAGAATTTTCACTTTTACTTCCTTGAACATGGGATGAATGTGGTCTTGCCAGCTCCTGAGATGCTCCCAAACTTTCTTTCTTGTTAACTTTGGCTAAATCTTTAGGATTAGTGGCAGTAATGTCTTTAACAACTGCAACTTCCTTAGACGCAGTTTTACTCCTACCTTTCAAATCCAAGTGTTTCAAATATTTCTGCTTTGCTTTCTGTTCCTCAATATCACAATAAACTTGGCTAAAAGCTGCTAGCAATATCCATGTCACCACCTGAATGCTATGCTGTCTGGACATTTCTTCCACCAGATTAAGAAGCCCATCACTTTTAAAATCAGCCTCACAGAAAGTCTCAGGACACAGGAAAAATACAGATAAATTCTTAGCCAGAACATAACAGGAATGGCCTCTACACCAAATTCTAATACAGTCCTACTTTTCTAAACCTCTTGAAAACTTTCTTCACTGTCCACGGTCCTATTGGCATTCTAGTCTTCTGAGCACCCACCAGAATTGGCCATTAAGCTCCACTTACAACAATCGGAAGGATTTCCAGCTTGTAATGCTAAGCATCTCAAAATTCCTCCCACCAATTCCAAAATGCACCAAAAACTTCTGAACCACCTGGTTAGGTTAGTCACAGCAACAACCTCACTTCTCAGTACCAATTTCTGTTTTGGTCAGATTTTTTGCTGCTGTGACTTAAGGATCAGGTCCTTAAGAACAATTGTATAGGATAAAAGGTTTATTTGAGGGCTCATGGTTTCAGAGGTCTCAATCCATAGAAGTCTGGCACCATTCCTTGGGGTTCCAGGTGAAGCTGAACATCATGGCAGAAGAATGTGGCAGAGGGAAGCAGCGCACATGATGATCAGTAAGCAGAGAGACAGGTCTCCCCTTGTCAGGGACATATATATACCCCAAAGCATGTCCCCAATTCCCACCTCCTCCTGCCTTCAGTTACCACTAAGTTAACCCCTATCAAGGGATTAATTCACTGATTGGGTTAAGACTCTCAATACCCAATAATTTCTCCTCTGAACATTCTTGCATTGTCTCACATGAGATCTTTTGGGGAACATCTCACATCAAAACCATAACTAGAGATCTTTTACCTCCTTAGTTATATTAATTTGCAAGCATATGTAAATTTTTAGGTTATTGTGAATGGGGTGGTTTTCCTCATTTCTTTCTCAGTAAAATCATTATTAGAATATAGGAAAGTTATTGATTTAGAAATGTTGATCTTGTGTTCTGTTACTTTGCTGAATTTACTTACTAGCTCTCGTAGTCTCCTGGTAGAGTATTTTGGATCTTCTAGGTATAGGATCATATATCATTAGCAAACAGGGATAGTTTAACTTCTTTTCCTATTTGTATCCCTTTGATTTCCTTCTCTTGCCTGATTGCTCTGGCTAGAATTTCTAAGACTATATTGAATAGAAATGGTGTGAGTGGGCATCCTTGTCTTGTTCCTGATTTTAGAGGAAACACTTTTAGTTTTTCTCCATTCAGTATGATTTTTGGTTTTGGTTTTGTCCTATATAGCCTTTATAATGTTGAAGTAAGTTCCTTCTATGCTTAGTTTCTCCAACAGTTTTAACATGAACGGATGCTATAGTAAGTCAAAGGCCACTTCTTCATCTATTGAGATGTTCATATGATATTTGTCCTTAATTCTATTTATGTTGTGAATTATAATTTGTGTGTATTGAACCAACCTTGCATTCTTGGATTAAACTCACTTGATTATGGTGTATTATCTTCTTGATGTGTTTTTAAATGTGGATTCCTAGTATTTTTTAATTTTTATTTTTTTAATATTTATTTTTTAGGTGGTGTTTGACACAATGCCTTTATTTTATTTATATGTGATACTGAGGACCAAACCCAGGACCTCGCACATGCTAGGCAAAGACTCTACCACTGAGCTACACTCTCAGCCCTAGTATTTTTTTTTAAAGGATTTTTGCATCTGTGTTCATCAGGGATGTTGGTCTGTAGTTTTCTTTCCTTGATGTGTCTTTGTCTGGTTTTGGTATTAGGGTTATACTGATTTCATGTAATGAATTTGGGAGTGTTTCCTTCATTTTTATTTCATGGAATAATTTGCAGAAGATTGGAATTAGTTATTCTTTAAAGGTCTGGAAGAACTTGGTTGAGAATCCATCTGGCTCTGGGCTTTTCTTTATTGGAAGGCTTTTAACTATTGCTTCAATCTAGTTGCTTTTTATTAGTCTTTATTAGTTTTTTTTTTTTTTTTTGGAACTGGGGATTGAACTCAAGGGCACTCAACTACTGAGTTTTATTTAGAGACAGGGTCTCACTGAGTTGCTTAGTGCCTCACCATTGGGGAGGCTGGCTTTGAACTTGTGATCCTCTTGAGCCACTGGGATTACAGACATGCGCCACCACGCCCAGCTGTCATTAGGTTTTCTATATCTTCAAGATTCAATTTTAGTAGGTTGTATATGTCTAGAAATTTGTCAATATTTCCTAGATTTTCCTGTTTAATAGAGTATAAATTTTCAAAATATTTCCTAATGATTCTTTGGATTTCAGAAGTGTCTTTGGTGATATCTTCTTTTTCATCTCTAATTTTAATGATTTGGTTGTTCTCTCCTTTCTTTTGGTTAATTTGACTAAGGGTTTATCACTCGTGTTTATCTTTTCAATGAACCATCTTTGTCTTGTTACTCAGAATATAACATTCTAATTAGGATCCCATTCTTGTGGTTATACATGGTGTAGAATTTCACTGGTCATGTATTTATATATTAACACAGGAAAGTTTTGTCTGATTCATTCTATTGTCTTTCCTCTTCCCTCCTCTTTACCTTCCCTCATTCCCCTCTGTCTAATCCCAGGAACTTCTAGTCTTCCCTCCCTTCCCCCCTTACTATGTGTCAAGTAACACACACATGTCAGAGCAACATTTGGCCTTTGGATTTTGGGGATCAGCTTATTTCAGTTAGCATTATAGTCTTCAAATCCATCCATTTATTGGCGAATGCCATAATTTTATTCTTCTTTATGGCTGGGTAATATTCCATTGTGTGTGTAAATATACCATATTTTCTCAATCCATTCATCTGTTAAAAAGCATCAAGTTTGGGCTAGGGATGTGGCTCAAGTGGTAGCGCACTCCCCTGGCATGAGTGTGGCCCAGGTTCGATCCTCAGCATCACATACAAACAAAGATGTTGTGTCTGCCAAAAACTAAAAAAAAAAAAAAAAAAAAAATTAAAATTCTCTCTCTCTCAAAAAAAAAAAAAAGACATAAAGTTTGGTTCCATAGCTTAGATATTATGAATTGAGCTGATGTAAACATTGATGTGGCTGTGTCACTGTAGTAAGCTGATTTTAAATCCTTTGGGTATATGCCCAGGAGTGGGATAACTGGGTCAAATGGTGGTTTCATTCCAAGTTTTCTGAGGAAGCACCATACTGCTTTCCAGAGTGATTGCACCAATTTGTCACAGAGATTTTGGCATGTTTTATTTTATTTCTCAGAATTTTTTTTATTTCTTCAAATCTTCTATAACCTTATTGAAAAGGGTATTATTTAATCTCCACATTTTAAAATGTTTTCTGTTTTTATCTTGTTATTTATTTCTAATTTCATTCCATTGCAATCTTCTAGGATACAAGAAGTCCCCCACCCCTTCTCTCTCTGTAATTTCTAAGACTTGCTTTGTGACCTAAAATATGATCTATTTTAGAGAAGGTTCTGGGGGCATCTGGGAAAAAGTTGAATTCAGTTGTTGGTGGGTACATGTTCTGTAGATGTCTCTTAGGCCCAGTTGATTCATAGCAATTTTTTTTTAGTTCTAAGAGTCTCTACTAAGTTTGTGTCTGAATGACCTATCTATTGATGAGATAGGTATATTGAAATCACTCAGTATTTAGGTTTATCTGATTCTTTGTATTGAATAGGGTTTGTTTTATGTGCATAGATGCACCAACATTATTGCACTGATGTCTAAGGCATAAATATTTGTTTATTTATTTTTAAAGGTTGATAATAATTTCTTTTTATTTTTGAGGCATAAATATTTATGATCATTATATATGGTTGTTGGACGATTCCCTTAGCCAGATTGAAATGACCTTCTTTGTCTCTTCTGATTAATTTTGGCTTGAAGTCTACTTGGTCAGATACTGGAGCAGGTAATCTTCTTTGCTCTTGGTCTCCATTTGCACGATGGGTCTTTTTTCAATCCTTTCACCATCAGCCTATGGGTGTCTTCTTCTGTAAGGTGATCTCGTGTAAACAACATGATTTGATTCCGCTTTTTAATCCATTCTGCCAATCTATATATTTTGATTGGAGAGTTTAGACCATTTGCATTCAGTGTTATTATAGAGAGAGGATTTTTATTTCCTATCATTTTGATTTCTTTCTGATATTTAATTAAGATTTAATTTTCCCTATCCATATCTTCTTGGACATCTTCCAAGACTTGTCTCTCTTTTATCTTAATTTGCTTCCTGGCAGACATAAATTAAGCAGGCTTCTCCATCATATGCTCCTACCACAATGTACTGTGTTGCCACAGGCCCAAAGCAGTGGGTTCAAGTGACCATGGATCGAATCCATGAACCCAAATAAACCTTTCCTCCTTTAAGTTGATTGATGAGTTTATTTAGGTATTTTGTCACAGGAACAGAAGGCATATTAACAAAGTAAAAGCTTTTATTGCTAAAAAGAATCAAAACCTTATACATACTGGTACCACTCAGAAACATTGTTAATCTGCAAATATTTTGATGTGCATATGAGTCCTTTCTGGATTGAATTAGTATAATTCCATTGCATTCTTAAAATACCATGTAGTTATTTTGGATTTCAGTGGTGGGAAGGGATTTTACTTGTGTTTTGGATTTGTTGATCTCTTGTAAGTGTTTGATAAAGAGTCAAGAGATACATCATTAGGGCTGGAGATACAGCTCACATGCTTGCCTCACATTCACAAGGTCCTGGGTTCAATCCCCAGTACCCCACCCCCCAAAAAAAATACATCATCGCTCCTAAAAGAACAGAAGAGTTGGTAAATATTAATTATATGATTGTGAAAACTTTGAGTTTGTATTGTCAGACTCGGAAAGAGTACATTTGGATGATTTCAGTTGTATTATTTTTTGTTCCCTTCTCATTGTCAAATGGTCCTTTAATGAAATGTTTTCCTTTGTCACCATCTACCATACTTTTTTTGAGGTCATCTTTAATGTGATGAGGATGCAGCCATCAATGTTGTAGCCCACACACTGAGAACTCCCCAGGATAATTTTAATGATTCTGGACACTTCTCTGGGATAAAGAGCAGCTGCCCCTGTCAGGTGTTGTTGACAATGTCATAAAAGGAGATATTTTCAATGTGTTTCATGTATAAATGTCCCTTTCTATCTCTGGATGATTTGGCAAGAGCTTTGATGATCAGGGCAGAAGAGAGAGGTGCTAGCTCATTCTGGCTCTTTCTAGTCTGAACTGTCAGTTTCATTGGAAGCCACAGACTGCCTTGGCAATGTCAATGCCAACATCTGCTTTTCTGAAGGCAGACCCAGGGGACTGATTCGGGAGCTTACTCGGATACGATATCCACTTCCATATCTACTTGGCACACACAAGATGTGCAGCTTTGATTTCCTTGGGTTGCACTTAGGTGAAAAGATGACTGATGTTGGCTGAACCTGAATGCTGGACCATAGAAGAAAGTTATACCTTCATCTCCTCCAGCCAAAAGCTGGGAGTCAGATTTATTCTTAACTAAACATTCAGTTGAATGTTTAATCGAGTGCATCCTGGTGTGGTGGAAAGAGAATGAACTAAAAATTAGAAAACTGGCAGCTGAGTCCTTTATTACAATGATTATTTGTCCTTGAGCTTGTTATTGAACTTTTCTGAGTCTCAGTTTGCTCATCTGTCAAGGAGCTGTGATAATACTGACCACGATTATTCCATAGGATTGTCTGGAAGATGAAAATAGCATAGTGGATAAACAATTCATTTGATAAATTACAATCCATTATGTAAGGTGACATTCCTAACCATAAAATAACCTTCAAGCAGTACTAATTATTCCTGGAAGAATAGGTTTTTGTGTGAATGTTCTAATTGTCTGAATCCATACAATTTTATAGCTATTTATATCATTTTTTTCTCTATTCTTTTTTTATTGGTTGTTCAAAACATGACATAGCTCTTGACATATCATATTTCATACTTTAGATTCAAGTGGGTTATGAACTCCCATTTTAAATTTTCCATTCATTTGATCAAAGAAAAGAGATTTTGGTTTGGATCTGGAAAGTCCTTCGATGGTTCATGTGTTGAAGGTTTGGTCTCCGATGCAGCAATGTTCAGAAGTGGGTTTTTAGGGAGATAATGGGATCACGAGAGCTCTAGACTCATCCATGGATTAATCCATACTGTGTATTAGTAATTTTGAATATATCATTAGGTGGTAGGGCGTAGTTGGAAGAGATGTGCACTGGGGTATGCACTGGAAGGGCTGATCTTGTCCCCAGATCTTTCTTGGCTTCTTGGATCCCATGAACTGAGCCGCTTTCTTCCACCATGTTCCTCTGCCATAATGTTCTCCCCAAAACAATGGAACTGGTTGACCAAGACTAAAACCTTAGAAACTGTGAGCCAAAATACAAATTTCCTCCTCATATGTTTGTGTCAGGTATTTTGGTCACAGCAATGAAAAGCTAACACATTTGCTAAGTCCTTTTATGTGTTACTTAATTTTTTTTGAGTAGTTTTAGGTTACCAAAAAAAGAAAAATGAGTGAAAAGTACAGAGTTCTTATGTATTTCCTCATCTTCCTCACTCCTAATTTCCCTATTACTAACTAGCATTTCACATTAATGGGATGCATTTGTTACAACTTATGGCCCAATGTTAATACATTATTATTACATAAGTACCGCAGTTTATACCAGGGTTTGTTCTTTGTGCTGTAGGTTCCATGGGTTTTGACAAATATGTAATGACATGTATCTACCATCGCAGTGGATCATATGCAATTGTAGTTTAACTGCCTTAAAAATCTTTGGTATTTCACAGTTTATCCCTCCCTTCTCTCTTCCTGAACCTCTGACAACCACTGATCTTTTTATTATTTCCATAGTTTTCATCTTTTCTGGAAGGTCATATAGTTGGAGTCATACAATCTGTAGACTTTATAGCTCATTTCTTTTTGTCCCTGAGTAATATTCCATTGTCCGAATGCTCCAGTGTGTATGTATACTGTCCTGTTGAAGGACATCTTGGTTGTTTCCCAGATTTGAGGATTGTGAATAAACCTTCTCTAAACATTTGTGTGTGGGTTTTTGTGTGGACATAAGTTTTCAGTTCATTTGGGTAAATACTGAGGAATGTCATTGCTGGATCGCATCGTGGTAAGAGTTTGTTTAGTTTTGTAAGAAACTGTCAAATTGTTTTCTGAAAGTGGCTGTACCATTTGCATTCTCGCTATCAGAGAATGTAAGTTCTTATTTTTTCACATCCTCACCAACTTTTGATGGTGTCACTGTTTGGGATTTTGTCTGTTGTAGTAGTGTTGCCAGTGATGTTTTAATTTGTGATTTCCCAATGGTATATGAAGTTGTTCATCTTTTCATAAGTTTGCTTGTGATCTGTATGTCTTTTTTTGGTGAGCTGTCTGTTCAGATCTTTTGTCCACTTTTTTGATTGGGTTGTTTATTTTCCTATTGATGAATTGAAGATTTGTTTGTCTATTTTGGACATCAAAAACATGTGCGTGTTTTGATAAAAAAGAATTTTTTTTCAGCCTCTGGCTTGTCTTTGCATTCTCTTAATATTGTTTGTTTTAAATTATTTAACATTATGGTCCAACTATTTTTAAATACTCTTGGTTTCCAAGTTTACAGTTGTTAAAAAGGTTGAAAAATCCTCATACTCCATTCCTCTTTACCATTGACCCTTTTGCGGTTGGTGGCATTTGTACAATGGATCAAGTCATCAAGCCCAACATGGGCTCAACCTCAAACCTCACGTTCTTAACCAGGATCATCGCTGCTATCATCTGAGAGCTGGCCTGTGGCCTGTCCAAATTGGCTGGTCTGGCGGAGCTGATTGGAGCAGTGGACATTTTTGCTGACTAGAGTCATGCTATCTTTGCCAGTTTGCTGGAATAGACACAGACACCGATTGGGTCACGCTGAAGACATTCCTGTCTTGTGAAGCAAGTCTGTTTGTATTTTAGGTTTGCCAGGACTAATGAATTAAAACATTTGGACTCTCCACAACTTGCTGTTTATCAATGCCTCTGACAGGAGGAGGGTTTTCTTTTGCTCTTGCTTTTTCTAGAAACATGACAACATCCTGGCTGTTGGAGAGGCAAAGGAAAGGAGAGAGGGGTTGTGGAGGAAAGCGGAACAGGGAGGTCCCGTGGGACGCTGGGGTCTGGGACAGAGCAGGTAGCAGCGTGCAGCCCTGACAGCTGTCCCTGCTCCTCAGAGTGTCAGCGGCTGCTATGCAGCAGGTGCAACTGGGTTGCTTACTGAGTCTTCACTCCACAAAGGCAGCGACTGGCCAAGGCAGTGGCTGGTCCTGGATTACACAAGTGCAGACACTCAACTAAGTGAGGTAAGGCGACAGGTGTGAAAATCGAACAAACTGCTCAGAGCACCAGCACCTTAACCAAAGCTTGGTCACAGTCTACAGCCGAAAGCAGGACACAGTGTCCTGTTCCCCGAGGCGGTGGGATGGAAAGGCAAGTTGGTTTAGGGGGTCTTGTGGTAGATGCTGTGTGGAACTCAGAATCCATCTCAGGCAGACAGATGTTTTCTGTTGTGCTGGGGAGGGGGTTGTAATTAGCTGTGTTATCAACTCCATTTCCTGTAGCTGGAAACTGTACTAGAGATCTCTTTACAAAATCCTGGAGGTAAATATCCATCTCTTGTGCTTTATTTCTTGCTGCAGGACATTGTTGGGAGATTTACCCAAAAAGGAGTGCCGCTTTCTGTCCTTTGATAGTATGATAAGGTGGCTGGGGATTATACAATGTGCAATAGCAAGACTTTTTCTTTTAACTACAACTTTTGGGGATTTTGATGGTTTCTTTAAACTTGAGATAGTCTGTGCTGTTTCTCCAGGAACAGGTGGCTAGCAAAGTACTTGACTCTAAGCAGAAGAAACCACAGAGACATGTATCAGAGTTAAGACAGAAGGAATCTTGAGCAAGAAAATGTAGCTTTATGTTGCCCTTTTCTTCAATGCGTCAGGCCACTGTTTCTTTGTAGCTTTAGAAGTATAATACATGGAGGGTAGGGTGCTTATTTGTGTATTGCTATCTGTGTTAAATGAATGGGCCCAATGTGATGCTAACTGGGTGATAGATAGATGCTGTTTTTTTTCTCCAAAGCTGTACTAGGTGATTAATATAAGTGCATTCTCTTTGCATATACTGGATGAGATGATTCTAAACACATGGATGTCTAACTACACATGCATATAAGCACTTACTTTGGACCTATATGTAATTGTAAAAACAAAATTCAGTGTTCCGAAATCTATTTTTAGATACAGAAAAGTTATGGGAAAGAGTCAAAAACCTTGCTTTGAGAAAATGTCCTGCTACAGCAATTCCCAGAATCTTGCTAGGATGGCTAACGAGATATTTATATTTTGCCATTTTTAGAGACATTTTCCTTAAAATATCATTCAGGTTTTTTAGTTTGCTGTCTACATGAGAAGGAGAGTAGAGGGTTTAGGGGAAGCAGGACCAAAAATAGAAAAGTTAAATATAAATATCTAAATAACAAAGATATCATGTATTTATAACAATATCTTTCCTTAGTCTCTCTGAACACCAAATTATCAAATATTTTGTTTAAAGTGTATTTAGGCTAAATTCTCTTATAGCACAGAAATATTTATTTATTTAGAAACAGGGTCTCACTGAGTTGCTGAGTGCCTCCCTTTTTGCTGAGGCTGGCTTTGAACTCATCATCCTCCTGTCTCAGCCTCCTGAGCTGGGATTACAGGCTTGTGTCACCATGCCCAGCTATAATAGAACTTTTCAGTGTGAAGGAAGACTTAAAAAGTGATGTAGGTAGAGATTTTTGCCACATTTCATTTTTTTTAGATGTATATTGCTAAAGTAATTTCTGTATAAGCCAGAAAAAAAAATTAATGGAGCAAGTGGATACTTTTGAAATAGGAAAAGGATGTTTACCAACTCTCCCCTCTAATTTCCAAGGGCGTTCAGAGGCGTGATATTGGGTAAAGTGACAAGGGCTCTCTTTTGTCCTCACAGCTGGAAGACCCAGGAGAAGGCCGGGCCTCAGGTGCCCACATGATCAGCACAGCCAGGGTACCTGCGGATAAGCCAGTACGCATCGCCTTCAGCCTCAATGACGCCCCAGGTACGCTCTGCTGGGGGTGTGTGTGCCTTCCTCATTCCCTCCTTTCCACCACCTCCTCTGATTCCACAAGGATGCTTAAATTTGCATGTGTGCATGACTTACTGATGAGAAGGTATATGGTATTCCATCATGCAGTTAGGCTGTGGCTTCCAGAAATGGCTGGGGCAACGTCTTTCCCCACGTTGATGTGGTTGTCTTAGTTCATTTCTTTCTTTCTTTCTTTTTTTTTTTGTTTCTTTCCCCTCTTTAGCTTTCTTTTAGAGTAAGATTCATGGAGATAAAAACCTTTCCTAAGGATAGCAGAGTGTGTCATTGTTAAAACTGCACGAGGAAATGTTGATTAAGAGCTGGCAGTTGGTTAGGTCATGTAAAAATATCACTGTCCCCGTTCCAGCCACATTTGTTGAAGCCGAAGTTTGAAGTGGTTTCTCACTGGTTTCTTGCTGGTGCTCCCACGCTTCCGGCTAAACAAACAGACCTCAGCAGGAGTGATGAATGGGGCAGGTGAGGCGGGGCCTCTGGAAATAGTAAGGTCTGAGGTGAGGTTGCCATACTTAGAGCCCTTCGTCATGGCTCCCCTCAATGACCTCTTAACACACATATTGAGTTGCACCACCTTTGAACAAGGGACCTCATGTGGTGGGAGGTCACAGCGGCGAGGAAAGGAAGGCTTGGCTCTCCTCCACTGGCATTGGCCATTGTTCTTATCTTAACACCACCTGCTAAAACACATGTTCAAACAGCATTACCGTTTAAACTAGGGGTCTTTTGAGGACTGATTCTCTCTCTCTCTCCCTGCAATACTATGTGAGTGCGATGCTTTAAAAATTAATGATTGAAAAGGGACAGGATCTTTCCAAAATAATGTGAAGTAAGGAGCTGGGCTCTGTGAATTCTGATGTGACACAGTCAATGCATTCTTGGGGTTACTATACCAGGTGATTATGGAAGTGACACATCTACCCTGGAGTTTCCGGACCATGTGGTCTGCAATGGAGGACATATTGCAGAATGGGGAGGGGAATGCCTTGACTCTTTGTGATCTATTTTTCCAGAATTCTTCCCATGACTTGCTCTTGTACGACGTCCCCACTCTGGGGTAACTCTGTTAAACAGTGGTGGACAGAAACCCGCCCAATAGGTGAATTAATCCAACCTAACACAGAAGTGACAGCTGCCATTAGTTGCACTTCTCTTTTGTATTTGGATTCACTTTTATTATTTCCAATTCCTAAAAGAACCGTGTGATGAAGGTATGAACATTATTTATAGAAACGGAGACTGAGACCACTCTGTTCAAAAGTAATAGAATTCTAAACTCAGGTCCTTAGACTCACATGTCCAAATTCTTCATTATTCCCGGTTCCTTCTCTAATTGAAAGAAGAAAAACCCTTTCAGTTTTAAACACATTTCATAAATCCAAGATTTCAGGGAAAGTCAGTGTATAAGTGAGTAGCTCTCAAATTCATAACCCACAAAGGAAGGAACTGCATGGTTTCTTTCTTCTGCTCATGTCCTGTATGAAAAGAAGAAGCTCTGTCATAATGAATAGTCTTTCAAAGAAAATTTCAGAATATAAACCTTGCTTAAATCCCAATTGATGTTATTACACCATCATTTTGGACCAGAAAATAAATGCACTAATCAGAAGAGAGCCATATAAAGTGAATCTTGATATTTGGGCTGCATGAATGAAATCTTCTTGAAGTACAAAATGTAATTTATTTGCCATAGTCTTTGAACTCTTCTGGACCCTGATGGGGAGCTCTCATAATTTTCATCAATGAGTTCAAATTGCTTTGTTCCAATCTCTGTGTTTTCTTTTTAAACATCTCAGGAATGTCCATTTTTTGCCATTACTCTATTTTTAATTTGTGCAATATAGTTGTATATAATGGTGTAATTTGTTCTTGCATATTTGTGTATGCACATAATACAACAATAAAATCTGGCCAGCATCAATCTCTATTATTTTCCCCCTTTCCTTCCCTTCTCCCTCCTTGCTGTCCCTTTCCTCTGGTTTACTGATCTCCCTTTGATTTTCTTGAGATCTGCCCCCTTCACCTTTCTTTTCCTTTTACTTCTCTAGCTTTCACATAAGAGAGAAAATGACCCCTGAACTTCTGAGTTTGGCTTATTTCGCTTAATGTCATGTCTACGAGTTCCATCCATTTTCCTGCAAATGATACAATTTCATTTTTCTTTATGACTGAATAAAACTTCCTTATGTATATATTCCATATTTCTTTATCTAAGAATGCTCACTTTTAAAATTCATGTTTTTAATAGGTAGTTTCAAAAAGGGGTTATAATTTATTGTAAGTAATGCCTATCCTTGAGCCTCATAAAAACATGTGTAGGAAGGCTTATGATGAACATGGCAAAATTAACTTTTTATCTTATGATTAATATGTCTCCTTATCTCTAGGAAGGGCACCTACAGAGAAAATCTAAGGCAGGAGCTGGGGCTCAGTATTTCTCAACTCTGGCCCGACTGAAGTGTTTATCTGAGAGCTGAATGTTTTCTCTGATATGCAGACACTAATTCACAATAAGGGTGTGGGGACTATGGAAGAATAGAAGTACTCTGGATTAGGCAGAGAGGAGGGGTATGAGGGTAAGAAGAACAGTAGAATGAATTGGATATTATTACTCTATATACATATATGATTACACAACCTGTGCGATTCTACATCATGTGCAACCAGAAGAATAAGAAGTTATACTCCATTTATGTATGCTGTGTCAAAGTGCATTCTACTGTCATGTATGACTAATTAGAACAAAAAAAAAACGTTTAAAAATGCATGTGCAAAGGTCTTTTATATTCCGATTCAGGAGATTCATTACTTCTTTACAAAGAAAAAGAAATGTTTCCTCCTGTGTTTATGCATGCCATAAATGCAAGATTTCAAAGACTAGTCAGGGCCAGAACTCTGAACTTTTCCATGCACATAAGTTGTGAGTGTACAAAAAGATGCTTTGCAGATATTTGGGGACACTCCCTTCAAATTCTTGAATAAGGAGCATGTAGGGTGTCACACAGACACTTGCTGTCATGCAAGCTGTGCGTGCCTTTTGAATTCCAGTGCTTGTGGCTTTCAGACCACACATTTAGGGGAAAAACATCCAAGAGCTTAGTAGTAAATGGGAAGCTAAGGTGAATTTTGGAGGTAATTCCTTATTGTTGAATTTAATTGTTGATGAATAAACAGAGTAAGAAAAAGGAGACATCTTTGCTTATAAATATTGAGATGTTTTTATCTTATGAACCTGACCTTTCAGTCATTTTAGGTCTTTTTGTTGTTGTTTTTTTGCATGTATTCCTGAGATGATTTATTATAGAAGTTAAAGACATAGGGCTTTGGAGTTGGAGATTCATAATTTCTAGACCATCTCCATCGTTATTTGTGTGATCTTGGATTCAAACTTGCTGGGATTCAGTTTTCCATAATATGTTTATAATAGTAACAGGATTATTGTAAGAATGAAATAATGATACCATATAGTTAAATATTTAGCAAATTACTTGATGCAAATTAAGCATTCAACTCTTCCTCATATTTGTGATAATTGATTTTGTAGTGTTAAGGCAAATGTAAATAAGTAATTGTAGATCCCACCTACATCTCATACGTGACATTAGGGTAGCTCCCCCACCCCAAGCCCAGGGGTGCTTAACCACAATCCCAGCCCTTTTTGTGTTTTATTTTTGAGTCAGGGTCTTGCCAAGTTGCTTAGGGCCTTGCTAAGCTGCTGAGGCTGGCTTTGAACTTTCGATCCTCCTGCCTCACCTCCTGAGCCACTGGGATTACATGCATGGCTCAAGGTAGATTTTATGGTGCAAATGGGCTGTAGTTATTTAGGGACTAGTTATCTTGTTCGTGGATTGTGAGTGTCCTGCTCCTTCTCTGATCATTAACTGACCTTTATTTAGTTTCTGTGTTTCCAACACTCTGCCAAAGGTGATGGGATGCACAAATAAGGGTACAGCATGATCCCTCTCATGAGCTTTATAAGGCAAAGATATTTGGAAAAAAAAAGTCCATGTTGGCAACGGCTTCTTGGAAAATGTAATAACCAAACCTGACTTAAAGGCAAGTAAGTTATAGAAAGGCAATGCAGGAAAGGAGTCATTTCTGGATTCCAGGTATAAAAAAAAGGGGGGTACATATCTTCTCCAAATAGAAAACATGAACCAAATCTAAAAGTCAAGAAGAGCATGGTATATTCAGAAAATAACGATAGTGAATAGTCATTGGAGTAGAAGTCTGAACTGTAGAATAACATCATGCTTCCTACCTAGTCCTGTCTTGAGCCAGGTAATGTGCTGTAGGCTTATGGGGAAAATTATTTAGATAGCAATAGACTGGAATTACTGAGCAACAGACTAAAGTTAATGAAAGTTCAGCAAAAGAGTTTCTACTTGACCAGAAACAAATGCATTTCAAAAGTTCTTAAGCAAAAGACTAAGATGATGATAAGGGTAAAAAATTGGTGGAATAGTTCAGGATGTGGAGAGATGAGAGAATGGAAGAGGCCTTGTATAATGGTACAGAGAGACAAGTGATGAGAATCTGGATTTAAGAATGGAACAGGAGGACTGAATTCATAGTATGTTTTGAAGAAAGTGTTGACAGAACTGGGTGATGGACAGACTGCCCTTGGTGGATGGGTGTTAGTTGGTCATTGTTCATTGAAAGCAGAACAAGCCACAGACTTCAAATAGGCCATGGAATTCCAGGAGTTTAAATAAAGGAAGCAAGGTTTGGTGTAAAAATTTAAAAAAAAAATCTATCATCTATTTTATGATCTTACCATCAGAGCCCTTCATGAAAAGATACTTAGCTAATTGTAATTCCTGGAAACAGAGATGCCTGTCTTTAATAAGAAAATGAAAAGATCCTTATTACTTCTGAATGAGAAATCCCAAAGAGTTAACTTTCTACATTCTTTATGGAGTTAATTTTCTCACTAAAAATATGCAGAAGAGAAGTATGAATCCTACCTCTTGGGTTATGAGAGAATCATGGGCTCTTCTCCAATTAAGAAATTCTAAAGCTGCCCATCCAGACGTTAGGATTTCATGTTAATTACTTGAGAATTTTCTTTTTCTCCAGCTGAGCTAAAGTCTGGCACACTCGCATGTAAAATTAGACTTTGGAGCATTCTTTCTTTTTTGTTTTTAGTTTTTATTTAGAAAGAGTCAAGGACACCAGTTTCAGCCCAAGCTGATAGCTGCTAACATTTTTGTTTTTAAAAAATTCTTTCAAGCATTAGAATTTTTCATGTCTGGGCACAAATTAATCATATATCATTTAGTTAAAAAAAAATTCAGGACCCATTTCTTTGGTATCTTTTTAAGACAATATAATTTTCTCTGCAAATATGGGGATGGAAGTAAGAATTTTGTGGAGTAGCTGAAATACTCACCTTGAACGTAATTTAACAAGTTGGGAATGGTGTGGTTGTTTTTTGTGTACATGTGTGAAACTGGCTCTCAGTAAAACTGAGGGTCATTGTCCCCTTTCTTCAACTTTCCCTAACTTGGTATGATTTTCCCTACCCTTAGAGCCCAAATACTTCTGGTACTCTCTTCTCTCCAGATTCTTAATCCTTCTTCTTTGGAAAGACTCTGGAGAACCTCAGCTACACTTAAACTATAAGTAAATATTGAGGTTTACCTTTTTATCTCTCTCCATGTTTTGTTCTTTCTTTGTTTTTCATACCCATTCAGTAGGAAGTCAAGTGATAAATCCCACTAGATACCAGGCAACTTGATAAGGGTGGCATTAAGAGAAGTCAGGAGTTATGACAGACGTTTTGAATTCTCTCAATTCATCTGTGCCAGCCTGAGTCTGTGTTTAAAGCTGCCCCAGAACCTGGTGACCAAATTCAGAAGAAAGTTCCTCAAGGCTGGGTGAGAGGGGGTTTCTCCTACATTTGCATCCTGCAGGGGGCACAAAGTTGGGAAACACACTAGAAGTTTATTGAAGACTTACAAAATCAGTAGTACAATGTGGCTATTTGGAGATCATTATTATTAATGAAGATTCTTTGGGACTTACTGGTTTGCGTCTGTTGCTTAAGGTTGTAAAGAAAGGCCAGAAAGAGAGTGTTGATTGAGCACCAGGTGCTTTTACTTGTGTCATCTCCTCAATTTAATCCTGGCAACAACCCTGCAGGAAGGTGTTGTCATGTGCATTTAATAAATGTGCAAATGTTGGCTAGGGGGATTAAGTAATCTCGAATCAAGTAGTCAATAAATAGTACTAGGATTTCAAAGCCAGGCCCTCGGGCTACTTTTACTTCCTACCCATATAGTAAGACAAGCCTGTGTGTCCCTGACAGCAGATAACTCTCCTGTGGTCCCGGGTGATGATGAAGAAAAGTTGCTTCTCGTATGCTGCTGTAGGAAAGAGGAAAAAGAGAGGTAAAATTTTACTTAGTAGTGTGATGCACAACACATATACAGTCATCCTGAGGTTTCTGACAGCACTGGTTCCAGGCCCCTTTGTTGATGCTCAAGTCCTTCATGTAAAATGATGTAACATTTGTACATAATCTATGTACATCCACCTGAATACCATAAATCATTTTCAGAGAACTGATAATATCTAACACAATGTCAATGCTATATAAACAGCTGTTATGCTGTATTGATTAAAGAGTAATGACCAGAAAAATAGTCTCTACACATTCAGTAGAGATGTAATTTTTTTTCTCCAATATTTTTGATCTATAATTGGTTGAATCTATAGATGTGGAACCTATGAATGCAGAGGGCTGACTCTATGTCCAAGAGTCTTTTCTTTTTTTAATATTTATTTTTTGTAGTTGTAGTTGGACACAATAACTTTATTTTATTTATTTATTTTTATGTGGTGCTGAGGATCGAAACCAGGGCCTTGCAAGTGCAAGGCGAGTGCTTTACCACTGAGCCACAACCCCAGCTCCCAAGAGTCTCTTCTTGAAGCAAATGTTTTTGAAGGAGTATAAGCTAAGTCAGTCAAAATATTCTGATAAGAGGCTGGAATAACGAGATTCATAAATGATAGCTACAATAATAGTGAATAGGTGAATGTTTCTAAGAAATATAAAATGTGTTCTTCAACTCAATCATGTCTTCCATTGTAGAAAAATGTCTTTGAGTCCACTGATGCATGGTCTTGCTTGACTGATCATTTTAAGTACTGGTTAGGGTAACATGGTGTCTATTAATGGTAAAGAATTGATAATTTCCTGGGTGGGGGGTCATACCAAATGTCTACTTCTATCCATCTCTGTTTTCACATCCATATCCATCTCTATACCTATATTTTTTTCATTTTGTGGCCCTGAAAGTCCAATGTACATTAAAGAATTCATATCTCTAATATTTAATCAGTAGAAAGCAAAGTTTTAAAAAGTTTTTGATGGGGCTCAAAACTGTGTGATGATCTATCAAGAACATAGGTATCTAAAAAAAGTTTTAGAAGTTTTTTGATGTATTAGAAATGTGTGTTGAAAGCTGTCTATCACTTTTTTATTTCCAATAATAAAATATCAATCTCAGTTTGGATTTGGAATAAAAGTACTCAAGGCCTGTTATGTATTAGTTAAATTTTTTACAATATTTTCTAAAGACAGTGTTTGCCTTGAAAGGGAAATAACTTTTCAACTTCTGATTTAGATGAAAAGAGTAAATCCATAACTCCCCAGGTAATGGCTGTACCAGGGAAATCTCCAACTGTCAAGAGAGAAGTAAGTAGAGTCAGACGTCTTGACCAAGGTGTTCTTTCATACTATTCAGATGATAAAGAGTAACACTCCCAAATACTACCTCCACAAACACATATACATGGACACTCAACTGCGTTAATTCCACATTACCTTTGGTTGGATTTATGGTGCAAGGAATGGAAAATAAACTTCATGAAGCATCCATTATTATTACTGATTATTTCCTAGGTGCCAGGCTTCAGGCTAAGTGATTGACATCAATAACAAGTTTCTGAGATAAGTTAAATACTCTGCCTATTTTTCAGAGGACAAAATTGCCTCAAAGAAATTATGTTGACAATTCACATTCACCAATCAAAAAGTGACCAACTTGAAATACTGTCCTACTTACTGAATGTTGTTCCTGTTGACTGTCTCTTTAGTGGTTGGGAGCTTCACGGGCAGACACTTCCCAGGATTAGCCTCAGAACCCCATTTATCTACCTTTAAATCAACAGTTTGTCCCTGGTGCCCTGCAGGGCAGTCTCTAGAACAGCAGGACTCAGAGGTCATTCTGCAGGCAGGACCAGTTACATACTTTGTGGGGCTCAGAGCAAGATGAAAATGCAGGGCTCCTCACTCAAAAATTACAAAAATTCAAGACATTGTAACAGAGCATTAAAGCAAGCATGGGGTCCCTTGTGGGCAAAGTGGTCTGTGTAATTGCCGGTCATGTGTGCATGAAGCTGGCTCTGACTGCAGGAAATAGAGGCATCTTCAGAGGATCCTGAGCAGGGCCGCCTCTTGCATTCTAGTTGGGGAGTGGAGTGGGCAGGGGTCTGTCTTCTGGGCATGGCTTCTCCCTCTCCTGGTACAGTCTCTTCTGTGTATCAACCTAAACTGGAATTTCCCAATGGAGACCCCAATTACGCCTATGCTGATGAGCACAGTGGGAGGGGGAGATAACCAATCCCAAAGTTAAATCAAGATATTGTCCAATCAAGATATTGTTTAGAACAGTGGTTCTCAAACACTCGTTGCAGACCAAGTCAAAACTTTGATGAAGTTTTCTTCTCTCATAAAACAAAAAGAAAAAGGGCATGACAGTGAGGTTGTTTTAGGGTATGTTTGCTCATGTTCGCAATCAATTTATCCAGAATGGATGCTCCTTTATTCCAAGATTCTTATGATCTGGGTATTAAAATGTTCTCTCTCATAAAGAAATGTTATGGCTGTACAGCAATTGTTTTTGAATCATCTTCCCTAGCTAAATAAAAAGTTGGATGCTCCGAGGCATGATTCCAAATCCTGGGGGATAATTTTCAGGGGTTCATGAAATACAAGCCTGGGAATCCATGGGCCAGAAAGTGAAGAAAAGCAGAGTAGCATGTTAAAAAGAATCCTGAAAGGGGAGATACCCCTTCATCTCACATGGCCACCAATCATGAAGTCTTGGGGGGCTCCTTTCCCTTTGGGTCTCTGTCCTTAGCTTTGCTTTGAGAGGACTGGGCCCGAGGATTGCTTGCTTCCTCTCGGCTTCTGCATCCTCTAATAACTCAGGTGGCATGGCAGTGAGGATTTGGATCACAGAGTCAGTGTGTCCTCTTTATCCATTCCATGGAGAAACAAAGAGAAGACAGTTGAAGGGAATCTGAAGACAGAATCACCACGGAAGCAACCCAACAGCTGCTTGGTAGATGCTGAGACGTGCCCATCATAGAATGTACTATGGTATGTTATAATGGTTGGGATACCAACAAGAATGTTCTGTCTTAAGGACCATTGGCTTAGTCACACAGTGTTTGCCAAATAAGCAGTGAACATCTGCTTATTTTAAAAAATCCTCTTTAATTCTTTCTTTAATATTTCATCCTCTAAAAAAATCCCTTAGGATACATTTTGCTTGGTCCGTTAAACCTACATTGTCGTTTTGAATGAGGTGCTTTCCAATTGCTTCCTTAATGCATTGAAAAATATAAGGTAATTTACCATTTTAGCATAGAGTCTAAGTCCCTGCTTTGCACATAACAGACACTCTATAGCCTTCGGGTAAGATAAATTTTAATAAAAAAATATACTTGCACTATGATTTTGTTCTATTATAAACACATCTAGCAACTGTTCTTTCTTTCTTTCTTGTTGTTTTTAAGCTAAACATCCCAGGGGGTCTCTCGGTATAGCTACTGTACGGACTACTTCGTACTTCTGGAATTGTCGAAACAAACTTAACTGCTCTCAGGAACTCTGATCCAGTATCACTGTCAAAATGTTTTACAATGATTCGGCCAAATGTTTGTGGAACAGCTGTGCTACTCGTCTAACTGAGTCATTTTCCTTCTTTCCTTTTGGCCAATTCCTGTGATTCATCATTCCACTTTTAGAATATTTGCCTATTTTTAAAACCAGTCAAAGAAGACAGCCACGGTTTAAAAGTAAACACCCCACACATCAACTTGGGGCAGCTCTGTGAGCTGCTTCTCGAGCCCTCAAATTCCTGGCAGGCAGGGATGCCAGCTAAACCAGATGGCATGGAGCAGTGAAATACAGGGTTGGCTTGCAGACTTGGTAGTCTCCTCACAACTGTCTTTGGTTTTCTTATTTCCGCTGCCATTTCCTGCTTGGGTTAATCCAACTTGATCCATTCTTTAACACAAGGTTTTTATTTTGCTTGTCTCCAAAAACATCTATTACATGTTTATTTTCATGTCAGTCAGTTAGACTTTCATTTTAACTTAAGAAGTCCAGTCTTAAGCCTTCATTTATCTGGAAAATTATCTTTACAGTCACATACAATATACCTTGACATAGTATAACTATAAATGATGGCATAGATTCAATATTGAACTTCATTAATCCTGGGTCACAGTAGTTATTTTCTATCTATGTTACTACATTAGAAAAAATGAATAAGTTTTCCTCCCTTTTTAATAATTAAGCAGGAAGGAGCATGACATTGCAGAAGGCGAGGTGGATTAAGTCTCAGGAAGCATCTGAGTTCCGTTCCTGAATATCTCCTAGAATTCTAGAATTCTCTGTCCGCATTTGTACTTTACAGAAGTGGTTTCTCCTTCCAACAAGTGCCTGCTTTTCTGTGATTATTAGGGTTGGGTTGCCAAAATATAATATGTCCTCAATTATCTGTGCCAAATTGTTCTGGCCTTGGACCCAATGAGCTAAAATAATCATGGTGTCTAGGTTTTTGAAATTGTACTGAAATAAATTAAATGCCTCTAAGACCAAAATCGGTTTTACAGAGTATAAATTTCATAATGCAGGCTCTTTCTATAATGGGTCAGCAGTGGCAAGTGGATATTTCTGCCTTTTGTGCAGTTCTTTGCAAGTGATGGAGTGAATTGAAAAGGCCACAGCAATTGGCTAGAATTTGTCACTCCTAGTCTTGGAAGGAAGATAGCATTCCAAGAGTCTGTGGATTGAGTCTTCTGCGAAACTAAGTAGCATCAATGAACCCTTGGACATATACTGACTGGCCCAGGTGTGGGTACAAAATGGATTCAAGTGAGGTGGTGCATTGCTTGGTTCAAAGCCATTTCTAAGCAGGAGTATTATTATCCTCTTTACTAAGAAAGAACAAATGCTATTAAGTGACAAGACACCTGAGGTATCTGGCAGAAGTTCATACTGCCTTTGTTTAAATGATCTTTCTGGTAAGTATCTTCCAGGTCTCCAAAGAGACATATTCCCTTAGAAACGAGGAGTACTTCATGTACTGCATTTTATTTGGGCTGTGCTATCAGTGAGTTGGGAGGGAATAAAATTGGCCTGCTAGACTTGTGAGCTCTTTGTAGATTCAACTGAGAATGGAAAATGTTTTGTTATTGTTTTTTTTTTTTTTAAAAAACTGTCTGTATTGAACTTGTACATACTCCCCCCCACCATTATTCCCCAAACAATACAGTCTAAAAGCTATACATTATTGACATAGAAATGAATTGTAGAATTAGAAGTAACTTAGAGATGATCTAAAGTATATGGAAGGATGTGCTGAAGTTATACATAAGTACTATTCCACTCTATAAAGGACTTGAATGTCCTCAGATTTGGTATAATGGGAAGTCCTGGACTGAATCCCTCTTGACATAAATGTACTTGTTTCTTCATTGAATAAAGCCTGTATCCTCTAGTTCAAAAAGAACACAATCAATTTTTATTAATAAGTTTGGTTATGTTAGTGAGAATATAAAGAACCATTATCTTTCCTTGATTTATCATAATTTAAAATGGCTTTTTTAAAAAAATTGTTCTTCTAGTTTGTATTTTGTGGTATTCTCAATAGTCATGTACTGAGGTAGGTACTGGAGAAGGATGGATGATGGCCCCTGAGAGCCAGCGTTGACCTGGAGAGATGGAGGTGCTGTTTACCAAGGGGCTCTTCTCTAGTACCAGGGTGGGGTCAGTAGGCTCTTCTTGAAGACATTCTTGGGTAACTTGGGGTTTTTTTTTTTGGCAGTACTGGGGATTGAACCCACGCCTTGTGCATGTGAGGCATGTACTCACTCTAACCAACTGAGCTATATCTCCAGCCCCCAGTGACTTGGATATTTGAGGCCATATTTCTTTCTTTTTTTTTTTAAGAGAGAGGGAGAGAGAGAGAGAGAGAATTTTAATATTTATTTTTTAGTTCTCGGTGGACACAACATCTTTGTTGGTATGTGGTGCTGAGGTTCGAACCCGGGCCGCACGCATGCCAGGCGAGCGCGCTACCGCTTAAGCCACATCCCTAGCCCTTGAGGCCATATTTCTGTCAGGTTTTCTCAGATACTTCTGAGATTGCATTTTTTAAAAAATATTTCTTTTTTAGTTGTAGTTGGACATAATATCTTTATTTATGTGGTGTTGGTGATCGAACCCAGTGCCTTGCCAGGGCCAGGTGAGCACTCTACCGCTGAGCCACAACCCCAGCCCTGAGACTGCATTTTTTGGATCTAGCTAGTCTATTGCCAGTCTGTCCATGTGAGTGCTTCTGAAGAAGGAGGATGGGGCAGCTGAGGACAGTTGCCACAGCTGTCTAGGCTCCAGCTGCCCTGAAACAAGTCTGTGGATTCTGCCTCAGGTGGGGAGGGCTGCCTGGTGTGTGGGTGGCTTGCTGCCCTACCTGCTGTAACCCAGAGCCAGTTCCTGGTGAGCTGCCTGTTGGTGCTGGTTTGTAGTGAGAGCAGAGGGCACGGCCATCAATGTTTGCGACGCTTCAGTGCAACTAATGCTTCTGTTTTTCAGTGGAGTGTTCTGCCCCATTGAGGTTGTTCTGGCCACCTCATTAACACCTTGTTAAGCACTTTCCTGCATATCATATGTTTTGGTTTTGGCTAATGTGGGAATTTTGAAAGACAAGTAGCCCTTATTAATTGTAGAGCTACCAGACAGGATATTGGAGGATCCTGTGTGTGTGTGTGTGTGTGTGTGTGTGTGTGTGTATTTTTTCTTTAAAAATTTAGTCAGTCCAATTAACCTCCCCATGCTTCTATGTGAACATAAAATGAGCAAAATTTCTCTTACATTCTGTCACCACTGAAGTGATGAAAATAACTGAAGCAGTAGATAGTGACAGTTTAACTATTGCACTACAAGGTTGGTCCCAGTAGGGTGAGCTTAAGAGCTAAAGGCTCTCTAGTGAAGAATCATTTTATTTTTATGTTTTAGATGATACACCTCCTGAAGACCCTATTCCTTTGGTCTTTCCAGAATTAGACCAGCAGCTGCAGGTAAGTCTTTCTGCTTTCCTTCTTAGTTTTGCAAATGATAGTGAGCAGGGGAATGACCTAATTGCAAAAGACTGACTTGAACACAGAATGGGAGCTTCCAAGTCCTCGATATTTGCATTGCTCGAATTCTGAAATCAGGTTGAAGCCCTCATGGAGTACCCTGGCTAGGTACCCAGACATCAAATGCTTACGGTATAATGAAACTCCTATTTTCAGGGGTTCTGGAATCTGGAAAAGAGATTGGTTCCTGTCCCTCTTTGCTATGAGATTTCTCTGGGCCATTGGGATTTTGGCCCTGTTTGAGGCTAATATTTAACAATAAACTCTGCAAAGAAAATTTGTCATGGTTTCCAGGACTTTGAAATAATCTTTCTTGCTCTACTGCCTGCCCCTCCCCAGTTCTCTGAAAAATTTTAGTGGAATATAATCATTGTGAATTAAACCTTCTGAAAACCTTGATTTGATCCACAAGAAAAATAATTTGTAGCCAGGTACAGTGGCGCACGTCTCTAGTATTCCCAGTTACTTGAGAGGCTGAGGCAGGAGGATCACAAGTTCAAAGCCAGCCACAGCAACTTAGTGATATCCTAAGCAACTTAATGAGGCCTCAAAAAAAACATACATACATACATACATACATACATATAAATAGGATTGGGGATGTAGGACCCCTGGGTTAAATCCCCAGTACAAAAAAAAAATGGTGTGTATATATGGTTTCTGGATAATCTTTTAAAAGATTTCTCATTTGAATACACCAGAGTTTTTTTTTCTTTTAGGAAATATTCATGATATTTTAAAATTTATTTGGATGCTATATGGTGATTTCTGGCAAAGATGATTTTAGAAAGAGGTTCTGCCTAAAATACCTGGATGCCAAGCTTGGGTCAGTCATTCACTTGAGTACTTAACTTTGAGTACTTAACTTGGATATGTGAGGCCATATTTCTGTAGGGTTTTCTCAGATGCTTCTGAGATTGCAATTTTTTTTCAATATTTATTTTTTAGTTGTAGTTGGACATAATATCTTTATTTATTTATTTTTATGTGGTGTTGGTGATCAAACATTTAGGCAAAACTAATAAAAATCTTAAATTCTGCACACAGATGTTTTGCTTGTCCGCCACCTTTTCCTCCTAATTATGGATTCTAAAAGCCTCTAAGGAGGGATCTGTAATCTTTAGTTTCCAACAGACCCTGACATGCTGTACTATAGGATGAGTATCCCTTATCCAAAATGCTTGGGAACAGAAGTATTTTGGATTTTTTAAAAAAAATTTGAAACATTTGCATATATATGCATATGCATATTTGCATATGTGTGTGTGTATATATACACACACATACTTGTGGACGGAACCCGTTTCTAAACATGAAATTCATTGAGGTTTCATATACACCTTATGCAGATAGACTGAAGATAGTTTTGTACAATGTTTTTAGTGCACCTATGTTTTGACTGTGACCTATCACAGAGGTAAAGTGTGGAATTTTTCACTGGTGACATAATATCTGCACTCAAGAAGTTTTGAGTTTTGGAGCATTGGGATTTTCAGGTTAGGGATGCTCAAACTATATCTTATACTCAGTAGTTTTTTCCAATTGTGGGTGTGCCTGGTGTCCTAAAATCATTTGAACTTGGGACTTCTTTTTTTTTTAATTTGTATAATTCATTGTAAAATATCATTTTTACTTTCTCTTGATTACATATGTTTCTTTTTTAAAAATTTTTTTATTGTTGGTTGTTCAAAACATTACATAGATCTTGATATATCATATTTCACATTTTGATTCAAGTGGGTTATGAACTCCCATTTTTACCCCGTATACAGATTGCAGAATCACATCGGTTACACATCCACTGATTTACATATTGCCATACTAGTGTCTGTTGTATTCTGCTGCCTTTCCTATCCTCTACTATCCCCCCTCCCCTCCCCTCCCCTCCCCTCTTCTCTCTCTACCCCCTCTACTGTAATTCATTTCTCCCCCTTGTTTTTTTTCCCCCTTCCCCTCACTTCCTCTTGTATGTAATTTTGTATAACCCTGAGGGTCTCCTTCCATTTCCATGCAATTTCCCTTCTCTCTCCCTTTCCCTCCCCCCTCTCATCCCTATTAATGTTAATCTCCTTCTCATGGTCTTCGTCCCTACTCTGTTCTTAGTTACTCTCCTTATATCAAAGAAGACATTTGGCATTTGTTTTTTAGGGATTGGCTAGTTTCACTTAGCATAATCTGCTCTAATGCCATCCATTTCCCTGCAAATTCTATGATTTTGTCATTTTTTAATGCAGAGTAAATACTCCATTGTGTATAAATGCCACATTTTTTTTTATCCATTCGTCTATTGAAGGGCATCTAGGTTGGTTCCACAGTCTTGCTATTGTGAATTGTGCTGCTATGAACATCGAGGTAGCAGTGTCCCTGTAGTATTGAGCTTGGGACTTCTGATCCAGGGCAGACTTTGGTGGATATAGAAAGAACCAAGAACGGGCCCATATTCCACCCAACATGGTGTTCCTTTCTGTTTGCTTCAGTTCTTATCACCTGGCCAGGTGCACAGGGTCATTAAAAGCCTTGGAAGCAACTAGGTCATGTTGGAGGAGATGGTGTCCCAACTTCTGGGGTGCTCTCTAAAAACCAACCCAGAGCAACTCAGGCTCTGGGAGGAGCCCACATTGTCACGTCTCCAGCAGTTCTGGGCATGGCAGCAATCTGCTACTGGCCCCTTGATTCAACAGAGTACTCTCATGGGGGAATAAATGATGATGGCAGAGGAGGTGGGAGGGTTACAGTGATTACCACACAGCTGTCAAAACACAGCTTCCTAATCCCTAAAACTTCCTCTCTAGCCGTCAGTCATCTTATCTCCCTCTTCCTTGGTCCCCCATGCTTCTTTGACCCAGCTCTCCGGGTTCCTGGCATCTGATTTCCCTTCCTCCCTCCACCAATATGTCCTCTTCTTTTCAGCATAGAGAGCTCCTCAGCCTCCCTGTGCTCACACTGCATGCCATGCTGCTTGCTTAGTCTGTAAGCTGCTGCTGGTGCAGTTGGGATTGTAAAATAATAACACTTTTCCCCTACTTACTACTGTTCCCTTTTATATTGTTATTGCAAAGCTATTTTATCATCATGGAAATTAGATGAAAATAAAAGTAAACATATTTTGAAAATAAAAAATGAAAGCATATTCAAGATCTTGTTCCTACATCAAATTATGGAATGTGAATTTCACTTTTTTTTTTTTGTATTGGAAGAAACATTTTTTCCCCCATTGGAAACTTTAATGATTTCTCCTGGTCTGTGGAACAGTCTCCACAGGATTCTCAGTACCCCTGACAATTATCCAGATAAAATTTCTGTTAAAGCATCACTAAGTCCATTCGAATTTTACAGCTTTAGTTCTATCTGACATGTATTAGAAATTAAATCTATTTAATCATTTTACTCCAATGAGATGATTTCATCTTCATTGGTCTTTAATGAGGCAGGGGATTGACAGAATGCTTTCTAGCTCAGAGGTCTTCGTATTTTTTTCCCCTTTAAATATGGAATCAGTTTTCCTTATCCTTAGCAGACAGAACCTTCTCAGCCTTCCAATGAAACTCATTTAAATAAGTGTGTGTTTATTGGGTGAAAGATGTGATTGGATTTGTTTCAAACATTTGCTGAGTTATTAGTACATTTGGTCAAGTTTGACTTTGTCTAGAGCTGCTGCCTATAACCTTTACTCTACACTCTGGGGCATGAGTAAAAAAAAAAGCAAGACAGCAAGGACCAAGACAGAAAAACTAACAACTAACAGAAAAATGACACCTAAAAGCAGATTCTTCCTTCTGTGTTAAGCACATGCATTTAAGCCATTCTGCAGCAGGAAGTCTGTTTTGAAAGCAATGAAAATGCTTTGTGTACAAAGGAAATAACCATTACAAGAAGAGGGCCGCCTTTATGGGCAGTCTCACGGGCTTTCACTGCACAATTATGGTTCTTGGAATTTTTTACTACCACAATCCATTATGGAAGAATAAAAGTTGGGTTGCAAAGGCATATAAAATACCTTGTGGGTGTCACTATTTGAGAATGGACTATCTCTTGATTGCCTCTGTTGAAGCCTTAAAAACTTGCCTATTAAAAAATGGATGTTGTCAGGAGATTATTGCGTGCCCTACATTTTGCAACCTCTCAAACTTAAATTCCCCCAGTATATGAGTGCCTGCTCAGTAAAGGGTGTTTCCCTACAAATAATTTTTTATATATATATATATATATATATATATATATATATATATATACACATATATATATATACATATATATATAAATACTTTGTAATTTTTTGATTTAAATTTTTTAAATTATTTATATATGAGAGCAGAATGAATTACAATTCTTATTACACACACAGAGCACAATTTTTCATATCTCTGGTTGTATACACAGGATATTCACACCAATTCATATCTTCATACATGTACTTTGGATAATAATGATCATCACATTCCACCATCATTAATAACCCATGCCCCCTCCCTTCCCCTCCAACCCTCTGACCTATCTAGAGTTTGTCTATTCCTCCCATGCTCCCCCTCCCTACCCCACTATAAATCAGCCTCCTTTTATCAAAGAAAACATTTGGCATTTGTTTTTTTTTTTGGGGGGGAATTACAATCTTACTTGATCCTTGCAATAATTGCATAAACTACTATGTGTCCACTTACAGAAGAGAAACTTGAGGCCAAGTTTTGGTCTAAAATAAATTTCCTAGTCCCCACTTTTCCTTAATACTTTTTGTGGAATGAATGGGCTGCTCGAATTACTTTGATAGGTGGAGGTTTTTTTGTATTTGGTTGTCATGGTAGTTCTGGAACAGTCTTGTAAAATTTGTTCTGACTTTCTGATATCCAGTGCACATTCCTTGGTAATTTATAAAGCGTAGCTATAAAATATCCATTTGGTAGATACTTTATCACCAACTTGACCCCCAAGATTTTTCTGTTGCTTTGCCAAGAATGTGGACATGTTTGAGCATGTAATTCATGGTACTTCTATTTTCACAAAGCCAAAAAAAGCCCTGTGCAAGAATAGCAGTGACAAACATTTCTCTTGATGTCTCTATTAATGCAAAATGTTGGGCAAGAGATCTCAGGGTAAGGTAGGTGTTAAAGCGAGCATCTCTTTATAATATTCACTTGTGGGCCTTGGGCCTCTGCCCAAGGGCAGGTGGAAGGTTAATCTTACTTTGTGCAGATTCCTTTCTTGGGACTAGATTTCTAAATTTCCTATGCCTATGCAGGACAGTATTTTGGTAGAGCTTTAAATCATACAATTAGTAGAAATAAGGCCCAATTCTATGTACACTTTAGGGATAAATGAAAAATTCTTACTTCTCTTCAAATTTCAGTTTTCTTCTATTTGGAAAATAAGTAATGACTGACCTCTCTCTGCACTGAAAGATGGTAGAATCCTTAAACAGTTCCAGGTTTTGGGTCAAAAGTAAGACTGTTTCACACCTTGGTAATATTATGATGTTTGGAAACTCTTGCTTAAATCAAAAGTATGCTATCATGACCCAAAGCTATGCTATAATGTAGTTAGTATTAATTATATTGAAATGAGGAATATAGTTTTATAATCAGGCAAAAGATATGACATCAAGTAAGTTACAATAAAAAACATGGTTATTAGCATAGATTGATGTGGGTTTGATCTCAGCTGCACAGTAGATTTGTGATTTGGGGCATGCTATTTATTCTTGCCAACCCTTACTTTTCCTAACTGCAAAGTGGAGATAACAGTATCTTTCTCACATTGTTGTGGGAATTAAATATGGTAATGAGTAGATCTAGCACAGTCTGGCAAAATAAGTGCTCAATTTAAATGAATTTCCTTTCCTGGTGAAATTTTTGATTGAGTGGAATATTTAAAACAAGTAATTTATCTTTATTTGTGCAAAGTGAAATAAAACAAGCTTGCCTTTGGATTTTCAAGTCAGTTACAGAGTTTTTTTGATGCTCTCTTCTTGTCACCAAGGAAAGGTACTTGGAAAACAATGTGATTTTTTTTTCCTGATAAATTGAGCAATAGCTTCAAACGCTCTATAGTCCTCCCGTCTGATCGGAGATGACAGTGACAGGTGTCTCTGTGGTACACACTGAACTTGCCTTTTCTCAGACAGAGTCTGATAAGTCCAGAAACTGATGTCACCTCCACAAATAAACAATTTCATAGCTTCAGTTGAGAACCATAATATCTTGTTATCCAAGCAGCCTCTCCAGAAACTTCTTTTAGGTCTTGCATCAACACATTGCTGAATATCGGGAAATGAAAATGGTAGAAAATGAAGAATTCTCAACATGAAATGCAATTCTAAAAGGCTCATATAAGCACTGACAATAGTGAACATTTTCTCTCTCATGCACATGTTGAAAAGTATCTCATAATTAGACTGATATGACCACACAGAAAACACATATAGATACTTTGGAGCATTACTATAGTAACTTCAGTTTATTTTTGGGAAGGCTAGTTAGTGGTTATTAGGATATTAGGATATAACTTATTGGAAAAATCATGAAGACATTCTTGAGTTATTGCCCTGTTTTACATTGCTTACATCAACCAAAAGGATTTAAATATACTTTATTCTAGTGTAATACAATGCATAAGTTATAAGTGGTAGTGCTTACTTGGATTATAATGTAGATACTATGGAAATATCAGTTCTTAAAATACATTAAAATACTTAAAATTTTAAGATAATAGAATTTTTATGATGGGAATTAGCCTGGACTGTTTTTCCTCTTAGTTTTAACAAACTATGCTTGTTAATTTTGAGACATTTCGATGCAACAAAATTTTTGAATTTTTTTGGTAGCTGTAGATGGACAGAATGTCTTTATTTTATTTTACCTTACTCTGTGCTAAAGATCGGCCCCAGTGCTAGGTAAGCACTCTGCCACTCAGCTACAGCCCCAGCCCAAAGGTACAAAAAGTTTAAAACAGACACCCCCATTCACCCCAGAAATAGGTAACCCTGAGAATCAAGAAATAAACACAGAGTCTGCTCGGCCACTGTAGAATGCTTAGCTTCCTAAATATATCTTCCGTGTGGGAAGCTGGGATAGGAAAATTAAATTCTTGCATGTTTAAAGTGGACGGGCCAGTAATATTTGCAGAAGCCAAGTAGAAAACGGAAACGCTTAAGCCGGCTTTGCCCCTTGCAGAGGGATGCTTGGCCGGGACCTCTCCCCTGGGGCCCTTTCCCAAGGCCGGAATCCACCCAGGAGGAGCTTGCTGTGAACTGATGGCCCAGATGCCTGGTGTGGCTCAAGGCGGCATTCTTGGAATAGGACCCTGCGGTTTCTCTCTTACTTCATCTTGTTAAATCGGTCCCGGTGATTGGGCTGGGTACCAGAGATAGTAGCAGTTCCCACAAACTGCCATGAAATTTAAACCCTTCTGGAGCTCCATCGTCCTCCCATGCTGCCACGGCGAGAGGCGGAGATGGGAGAAAGAGGGTGAACGGGCAGTGCCACCCCCCCACCCCGGGCCTGGCCTCATCCAAGCCCCAATCAGTGTCTTGAATATGTATGTTTTGGATTCCTCTTGTTCGGTAGGCAGCATTTCATTTTTTAAAACCAGAGTTTGGAATAAATGTATCCAAAGTGTGGGAAATAATTTTTTTTTAAAGTAGCATAGTAATGGAGAATATTCATTCACAAGGCAAATTTCTCCTCCTGCTGTGAAAAGAAATGATCACATCAATAGTTTTGCTTGTCCGTAGTGGGCATGGGATTTTAACTACGATAATATAAGAAAAATAGTCCAAGTCAAGCAATGAGAATGGAAAAGGTGTTACTTAAAATTAAAGTTAATGAATGTTTGTCACCTGGTCACTGTGGGCATTTTTTTTTTTTTTTTTTTGTACTGGGGATTGAACGCAGGGCCTTGTGCATGTGAGGCAAGCACCCTACCAACTGAGCTGTATCCCCAACCCCTATTCTTTAGTTTTTAACTTAACACAAACCTATGCTCAGCTGATCAGCTCACAAATGCCAGTTGCTTTAGATGCCACGTTGCTTAAATCAACTGGTAGCTCCATTTTTAAACTGGAGACATAATTCTCATGCTTTTTGGCATCTATTTTCTCAGGCAGAAACTTTATTTCAATGAACACTGTTGGTCATACATTGTTGCTTAACCTGAGCCGTTATAAGAAGGTAAGAGAGAATCACTGTCGTCTTGGGCCTAACGAAACTACACACATGCACACCTTATGTTGTAAGGCAATGAGAATATGCTGTTACACAGAATAACGCTTCCATTATTCTGTTTCTACTTTTTATATTAGGTATAAAACCTAAATATCTCAATATTTTTTTTTTCATCAGAATTGCTGTTGGGGTGAGAACATCATGTTTTTGTTTTGTTTATAATACTGGGATTGAATCCAGGGGCATTTTACCACTGAGCCACTGGCATTTTGTCCAGCCCTTTTTATTTTTTATTTTGAGACAGGAGCTCACTCAATTGCCCAGGCTGGCTTTGAACTTTCACTCTTCCTGTCTCAGCGTCCCCCCTACCCTCAGTTGCTGGGATTACATGGGTGGGCCCTCTTGCCCAGCAGCATCCTATGTGTTGGAACAAATTCTCTGTTGAGTTTTCTGGGCTAGGGTGAATGTCTAACAATGTTACTCATCGTCTAAGAACATTAGATTCTGCTGGCCAGAGGATATTTTGATTTGCCATCACCATTCCTGATTAGCAGTGAATGGATTGGGATTATAAAGGGGTGAGGAACTTGAAGTTTCCTGGAGAGAAATTTGGAAAAGAGAAAAAGTCTGGGTACAAATGCAGTGAGCTTCAAATAGGGAATCCTGGTAGCAATGCTTCAAAGGTGAGTCAGGGGCAGCAGAAATATCTGATGAGAATTTTTTTTTTTTTGCATTTTTTCAAAAAATTGTGGTACCCCCCCCATTTACTAAAATTTATCATTTTAGTAACTTTTTTGGTGATTGTGATTATCATAATTTCTTTTTTTATTTGTTCTTTTTAGATATACATGATACTAGAGTGTATTTTGACATATTATATATCCATGGAGTATAACTTATTCCAATTAGGATCCCATTCTTGTGGTTGGACAGTTCAGTAATGTTAAGTATATTTACACTGTTATACAACCAATCTCCAGAATTTTATCTTGTAAAATTGAAACTCTATACACAATAACTTTTCATTCCCCTCCCCTGCAGTCTCTGGAAACTAGTAAGATAATTTTACAATATTATGGTGGGTTTTGCAGTATAATTTCTTTCCTTGCTCAAAAAAAAAAAAAAAGAAAAGAAATCTACACTGCTCTTGAATGTTTTCCTGAAAATTAGGAAACCCTAAAGTGGTGGTGAGTTATAGTAGGGTCTGGAGGTCTGGGCGAAGACAGCTTGCAGGGGTGAGAGGCTGAAATGATAACTGCCGTCTTTTTGCTCTTGGAAATGCACATTAAATGATAGCTTGCTCTTTTTAATTGCCACTTTATTGTGGTAAATCTTGAAAATATTATTATGTATAGGTTGCATGTTTATTTCTGCTAAGATTGCATGAGGATACGGAAAATATCCTGAAATACTTACTACTTATTTTCATGTACCCTTAGTGGCATGATCACACTACTTATATATAATAATATCTTTAGATTCCCTACAATAAAAGTGTCAATAAAAAAAATGAACAAGCTAAACTTCCCACTTAAATAAAACATTGCAAAGTAGCAAGCAAAAGGTGAGGGAGGTAGTTTTCAATTTTTCTTTTTCATTTGTGCAGTGAAGGACATTTCTGCCTTTACATGTCTGCTCTCTTCTATATTTTCTTAAACATGCAGATTCTTTACACAGAGTTCTCGAATCTTTTGGCTATTTCATAGGTTCCTATGCTGCATTTGTGGATTGGATACCTGTGGGAGGCAATTATGTACTAAACTCATTTGAACTGAGTGTGGCCTATGTGGTAGTCATCAGGACAGGATAGGATGTGTAGTTTTATGTCTGCCAGTAAGCAAATCCTTTAACAGGGCACAGATGATTTAACAGCTTGGCTAGTGAGCCCAGGGTACATTGCTTTCATTCCCCTGCCTGTTATACCTGGTAATTTGCCAGTGTAACAGGTGAAAATTGATGAGTGGGTAGCGATTTCTGGGACACAGACTGGAGGAGCCAGGAGCTCTGAATTCCTTTGGCAACAGCTTCATCTCATGGTGTGAATTATATTGTAGTACTACTATGCACTACTTTTCAACTTATTTCTATATAGAAAGGGAGAATGGTTCCAACAAGCTGAGTTTATGCTACCGGCATGCACATGGGGCAGTAGGGAAAGATGGTACACAAAAGATTGTTATTATAAACATATATTTTAACGTTTTTTTCAGTTGTACCTTTATTTTGTTTATTTGTTTTTATGTGATGTTGCAGATTGAACCCAGTGACACAAGTGCAAGGCAATCACTGAGCTACAACCCCAGCCCCGTGTTATTTTATGTGTGTGTGGGTGTGGGTGTGGGTGTGGGTGTGTGATTTTCGGTGATGGGGAGGTACTGGGAATTGAACTCAGGGGCATTCACCCACTGAGCCACATCCCCAGTCCGATTTTGTATTTTATTTAGAGACTGGGTCTCACTGAGTTGCTTAGTACCTCACCACTGCTGAGGCTGGCTTTGAACTTGAGATCCTCCTGTCTCAGCTTCCCAAGCCGCTGGGATTACAGGCATGTGCCACCATATATTTTTATGTCTCAGGCAAGACAGATTTCACATGAAAGTAAAATTGATCCAACTCTTTTTCTCTTTTTAAATTTAATTTGTGATTGGCATGTATTAATTGTTCCTATTAACGGGGTTCAGTATGATAATTCAATACGTGCATAGTTATTTAGAATCTTATTTCCTTTAGAACATTTTTACTCAGTGACCTCATGGTAAATAGGGAGGGTCATTTTTTAAAAATCAATCAGATGATAAATTTCATTGAATTTGTATTTCGCCCTTTGAAATATGTGTCCTTGAAGAATGTGAGAGAAGCAAACAGTAAGAAATTCACTAGTTCTCAATTTACTAGTATAAAATCAGAACAGGATCTCATCAGGTACATGGCTTACACATATAGACTATTGTGAACAATGCATTAGACTGAAGAGCCTATTTAACAATGAACTCATATTTTTCAGATTGTATATACTTTTTTCTATAAATAATTGTAAAGGGTGATTTCAAAAAACTCTTTAAAAGACAATTAACTAGTATTCTTAAAAAAGTGTTTTTTCCCCACATGCTGATAACATAGACATTAGAATAATAAAATCAAGAAAGTTAGTTCTTTAAAAATAATTTCTAGAAGTAAGGGTTTTACCATGGTATGTTCAGAAAGGGTTGCCATGCTGGCCTCTCTGACATGAATGGGGAAAAAAAAAGGAGAAATGATATGTACGCTCTTGTGTTCATGTTATCAGCAGGGTTTTATTTGAGGTCTGGTCTTTCATGCGGAATTGTTAATGCTTGCAAGTGTTATTTCCAGCTCACCATCATTTCTTCAGGTTGGATGAGTTTCTCAGGGATGAGCCATTTTTGTAAGGCTACTCCATTTTGCAGGATGAAATTATGCCTGTGGGCTACCAGAACAGACAGTGAGGGGTAATTGAAACAGACAACTGAAGTATTCCCCCACACAATTGCCCTTTTCTAAAGCTGTATAAGATTTCTGGAGGAGAGCTGCAAAATCATTAGAAGACATTGTTCCAACAACACATGGCAATTAATTGAAACGTAATGGGTTTCAGGGCTCTGGCTCAGGCCCAAGATGCCCATGAATGTCATTGGAAGATGCACGTGATGACTATCAGTCCACCTTTCTATTTTCAGTCAAATAGAACTCACCAGACTTTGTCTAATGTTGATTTACAATGCTGCTTCATGCAAAAAATCTCCCTTTAAAGAACAGGAGCAGAACTAATTGTTGGTAATGTATTCTGATGCAAAGAAATGGACTGATTGTCTCTTCTTGTTGTTTGCAAAGCCTCTGCCACCTTGTCATGACTCCGTGGAATCCATGCAGGTGTTCAAACAGCACTGCCAAATAGCAGAAGAATACCATGAGGTCAAAAAAGAAATCGCCCTGCTTGAGGAAAGAAAGTAAGTACTAACCACGCCCCCCAAATACTCACTCTCCTCCAAGCACCTTCTGTTTTGCAAAGGCTGGAGGTGGGTGAGAGGGGAGCAGGTTGTGGGAATGGTCTAGATAAATGGTCCTGCTGTAGCTTGAGTGCTTTACTTCATGGAGTAGCAAAAAGAACAGAGGGGTGCTTTTACTCAAAACTTTAAATTATTTTTTTTAAATAAAATATTTTGCTTCAGGAAATTAAATTGACAAATTACTACCTAGAGTCATACTATGTTCTCTGTAAATGTGCCTGAGGCCCTAGAGCGCTTTGGCTTGGAGTGGATTTTAATTAATTTTTAAATGGTAGAGTTTCTATATTAAATGGAGAAGCCACTGGGGTAAGTTTTTGGAATAATGGAATAATGCAGATGTATTAGTTGTCCAGCTATTTTATAGTCTGAATAAATTTTTGTCTTGATGGCTCTTAATACAATTACAGTTCTGCTATAGGGGATTATTCAGTTCTATTAATTAGAGTATTCTAATTATACTCACCCATAACTTTTTGTTTCAGAATCCCCCTTTTTAACTGCACTCAGTTCTGCTTACATCTACCCAAGTGACTCCTCATTTTCTTATTTCAAAGCAACAGCTTTAGACTCTTCGACTTTCTACTATTGAACAGTTAGTACTTATACATTTTATTGGGGATATTTTTGTCACTACTAAGTGGTGAGTGCCATAAAATCATGGAAAGTTAGATGTTGACCATCTTTAAATTCTGGAAGCCTGGGCAATTATGTGACACCCAACGGCTAAGAAAACCGTTGTCCAATGCATGAAACAGAACTCAAACATAGTGTAATTCTTAACTTTTATTTCTTCTTTTCCATCTTACATGATATATATTTATAACTAGATTTTTAAATGAGAGAAAGTGAAATGAATTTTGTTTACAGAAACTTAAATTCTTAGTGCTCTTTTAAGAATCCCCAGAATAGTGGTTAGACAACATGACTTGGTGGTGGAGAATGGATTTGGGGAGCAGACTTCTGTACTTACTCTAAGACCTCATTTAGCTCTTTCTTACTTCCTTGCTCTTCCATGCTTCAAATCTAATATTCTACCTGACTTTGGTTGTATGGGATTAAAAGATGTTATTAAGAAATCAGAACAGGGTACATGTCTATAATTCCAGCTACTCAGGAACCTGGGCAATTTAGTGAGACCCTGCCTCAAAATAAAAATTTAAAAAGGAGTTAAGGTATAGATCAGTGGTAGAGCACTTGCTTATCATGGGTCCAATCCCCAATACTTACATAAATAAATTAGGAAATAAAATCAGAAATACAACATTTTCTTCATAAATCTGAGGGTTCCTTTTGGTCTATGAGTTTTGATAAGTTGCCTGGAACACTCAGGTTGCACATTTATATAGTCTGCTTCTTAAAAACAATTTTATAAAAAAATTAAAGATTATTAGTGATGTAACAAATGTTGCATTCAAAGGAAGACTGCCATAATCAGTAGAGTGTGTGTGTGTGTGTGTGTGTGTGTGTGTCTGTGTGTGTGTGAACTGAAGTGGTATGATAGAAAAAACCCCAGATAGTTTTGTCTTTCTTTGTAAATGCTTTAGTTCGATTTTATTGGAATACTTTGTTACTTAAATTAAACCCATGTATGGCATTTTGGGAGCAACACAAGAATCATGCACTAAATTATATGTTCTGCAAGTTTATATTTTTATATATTTATATTTTTTAAAAATGATAGAATAATAACACGAGAGTTAGTCATATATGGTCTTTGAAATATAGCCTTACTGCTTGTGTTGGGAAACGGGATAACTTGTGGGTACCACCACAATATTAAAATAAGACAAGGCATAGTCAACTTCTAGAAAGAAGATGGCTAGCAGACTAGCAGAAGTACTTTATACAACCTTCCAGAAACATAAAGAAGTAGGCTAGCCCCTTATTTAGATAAGCCCGTGTATGCTTCTGCAGAACTCATCTTAAATCCTCCCAAACCTCTTATCTGATGCTTTCCCTAAACAATGGATGTATCACTAGTTTTCTTCTTCCTCCTCTTCCTCCTTCTCCTCCTCCTTTCTCTTTTTAGTTTTCTTTCTTTGACATAAAGTTTCTCAAATTTTTTTCTGCATTCCCAATTCTACCATCTTGGTTGATGCAATAACTGGTGTTCCTGCCTATGGTTTCTTGTTGCTAGAAAGTGACAGCCAGTTTGGGGCCTGGATTTCAAGAGCCACCATAGCCTGCCTACATACAATGTCTACATCCCTCGCTTCAGTGGCATTGGCCTATTCACTTTTCCCAGGTAGGAGGAGGATCCTCCTGCATCTGAGGCCTGTTCACACCATGTTCTTGGACCCTTTCCTCCTCTGTGGCTGCCCAAATGCTGCCCAGCGTGGCTGAGAGTTCAGCCCATATCCCTGCCCAGCCATCACAGAATGATCAGTACTTTTCCGGAGCAAAAGAAGAGTCGCTAGAATGATTCTTTGGTACTTTTTATGAATCAGTATTATGGATGGCTGTCTGTTTATTTCCTATTTTTCTGACTGTGTATAATTCCCGCAGACATAGATACCCTTTAGCATCTCTTTGTATCCTGGTCATCTGTCATAGACCTGTGTGTGCATAGGGTCAAATATGAGTAAGGTTGATTTGGAGTAGCCAATTATAGGTTATAGTAAAATCCTTTGTGTGCACACACTCTATTTTTAGTTTGTGTAGTCTATATTTAAAATACAGTCAATATCAGCAATAAAGTGTTGCTAAGATAAATTGTTAAATAGGGAAGTCTGGTTATATTTATAAACAAATGAGCCTCATCCTCCAAGAATTATTAGCAGTTGTTGTTTTCAGTTAACACTGTACTGAAGCAGAAATTCATTTTACAGCAAATCTTATCCTCAAGTCTTTGTTTTCAAACAAAGTGCAATGGGCCAGATGGATTTGACCCAAGTAATTAGCTCTTCAGTTTTTTTTTTCTTTTTTGATGATTGATAAGAATTTCTTCCTCATCATTTCATAAAGTGTGGCTGATTATGTTGCCTCCGGTGGTTGGTTAGACCAAAGAAAGATGCTAATTAAAGTAGTTTAAAAGAGAGTTTTTCTTCGTTGGAGTTATTCACACACAGCTTGTAGTTTAAATTTCAGACTGAACTTCTCCCTCATCTCCAGAGGAGGTCTCCCTGGATCAAGTTTGGGAGAATTTGCAGCGGTGGATGAGAAAAGTTGCTATAACTATTATTTTTAATCATGTTATTGCATGGATAAAGAAGTCAAACACTTTTAGTATCATACACTTACCCTAGGATTAATCCAGTTTAAAGAATCATTCCTGGCTTATGAATAGTGAGGTAAGAGAAGCTCATTTCTACTTTTATTAAACTTTTTTTTTCTTTTTACTATTAAAAAAACCCACAAAAAATGAGAACTTTATTAAAATTAAAACATTACTAAGAATTCTGATGTCTTTAAAGAACTCCTGCTATCATTTTTAACCTACTTGTTTCTAGGCCTTTTTGTATGTGAATATATAGCTCCACATAATCGCACATAAAATAGTATGCTTTTTTTTAGTACATATTATAAGCATTTTACACAACACATATAGCTTTTTGTGTATGTAATGGAAGCTAATGGAAGTGAGATAAAATATTTGATGGCTTTTAGCTTGTCCAAAGGAGAAATCACTTGTCTGATCTATGTATTTGGTGTTTAGAAGATTGACTTAGAATAACAAACAAAGAGAGTGACTCTTAGAAAAGTGATCGGCTTCTTTCACTCGTACAGTGTTTTCCAGGTTCACCCATGTTGTGTCACGCATCCATACTTCATTCCGTTTTACTGTTGAACAATATTTCATTGCAGAGATGTACATTTTACTTATCCTTTCATCATTTTCTAGACATTTGGATCATTTGTAGTTTTTGGCTATTATGAATCATGCTGTTATAAACATTCATATACAAGAGCATATGTTTTCAATTCCCTCCTGTGCTAGAAGTAGAAATGTTGGGCCATATGATAACTCCACATGTAACCCTTTTGAAAAACTGCCTTGCTGTTTCCAGGGGGTTGCTCCATCCTCTGTTCTCACCAGCAGGGTATAAGGGTTCCAATTTCACATCTTTGCCAGGACTCATTGGGCCTTTTTGACATAGCCGTCTAGTGAATGTGAAATGATGTCCCATTGTGGTTTTAATTCACATTTTCCTGACGGCTCTTTGTGTGCTTGTTGGCCATTTCTCTGCTTTCCTGGGGAAATGTCTGCTCAGAGCCTTTGCCCCCTTTTAAGTGGTTAAGTGATCATTTCATTATTGAGCTTAAAGATGTTATGTAATCTCAGTGAGTTCAGGCAAAACATTAGAAGGTGGTTTTATATGTGGTTCCCACAATCATTGCGAGATTTATATTCTCATGTCTTTAAAAAATATGTAACATAATCACTGAGGAAGCAAGGCCTCATCTAGGGGAACAACGTCCATATGTATTTCATAAGAGCATAGTCTAAAATTAGCCCTAAAATTGTTTTTAGTCATGGTATTTGATTTTTTTTTTCTAAAATTGTCAACAGGAGATTTTAATGTTCAAATAGAACCATTTTATTTCTTTAGGATGTCCCAGAGACAAGAGATTTTTAAGCTGTGTTCTGGGGAAGAGTCTCAGCTATTAGGAAGGGAGAGGGTGTCAGAAAGGGTATGATATTAGGGTCAACCAGAAGAGTTCCAGTTTTATCTGTTTTATGTTGGAGGATTATTTGTTTGGAAAAAAGACGGCACAGTCTGAAAACACTGAGAACCAAACTTTGCTTTTATAGTCCAAACATATTTCTCTTAGATATTTACTCGGCCTCCAGAAATTAGGTTTTCACTGTCGTAAAGAAAGAGTAAGTGGAGCTATTTCTCCACAGGCATTTGCAGGATATATAGAAATGTGGGGTCAAGTGTGTCCTCTCTTTCCTTTGCTGTCTGATGTGGGCATCTGTATGGGATGTGAGTTCCTTTCCTAGCAGCGCAGAGACGCTCCCAGGACTCTCTTGGCTAGTCAGAGTAGAGACACTGCCTAGTTTGCAAAAGGATCTCCTTAAATACGCGTTGGGTGAATGACTAGAACAACCGACTGTCTTGGTTCTCTGCTTTGCTTAAGGAGGCAGAGAATCGCCAAATGGATCCTTTTATTTTCAGAATGAGTTTTGTGTGAAACCCCTATATCCCAGACTTCATCAGGCTGTGAGATTCTACTTTCTCTGAATGCCCCAGCCATGATGATTTGGGCCCTTTATGCCACCTATTCTCATGCTGTTCAGTCTTTTAACTGGAAACTTAATTCTAGTTTAAATTTCTCCACCTAATTGTATGCCTGCAACCAACTCACAGGGACAGAATATTTACATCTCCCTAATGATAGTGTCCCCCCTTCTCTTACTAAAGAAGGAGGCTCCAATCCACTTTCTGGGGAGCAGAGCAAGGAAACTGTTTGCCTTTCATTTCAGTGCTTTCCCAGGACTGACCCTTTTCAGGGTGATGAATGGCAAGCGATTCCATTTTCTTTAGAGCAGTGGTTCCTAACAGGGTAATTCTGTTCCCCTTCCCTGCCCCCATGACACCGGTAATATCTAGAGTCATTTTTGATTGTAATGAGTTAGAGGGGTATTTGCTATGGGCATCTCATGAGTAGGAGTCACAGATGCTGCTCAATGTCCAATAAAGCTGCTTCATAGCGCCACCCCGAAAACAAACAAGACCCACGATGTCAATTGTGCCAACACGGACAAGTTCTGCTTTGGAGAGTCTCCCTTCCTCCTCCAAGAGTGGAAGGCTGTCCCTTGGCTCCCAAAAGATATTCGTGGATTTGGTCATGCATTATTCATATGCAGGGCTTCAACACAGGAGTCTACACTGAGCTTGAGGAACCTCAGCTGAACGCAATCTGCATACAATGAAGGTGGACTTTCGATCTTTTTTGTCATCTTGAGGCATCTGCTCTTCCTCTTATTTATGAATATTTGTACTTGGACATACATCTCTCAAGAGCCACCATCAGTGCATGTAGTCCAAATCCACGTTTTAAGATAAAAATTGCCCTGTGAAGAAGGTATTATTTTATTATTACCCCACACTCTCCAGTTCACCGGGATCAATTTGGGGTCAATTGGTCTAACATTTCACTTTTTCTAATGAAAGTCCATAGTTAACTTTGAAAGTGCCAATGCCAAGGAAGTGGTCCTTCCAGAATGCAGAAATACTTGTCCCAGGGATGAAATCATGCTTCAGTCTCCTACAGCATAAAGAACGTCCTTAATTTTGAAATTTATTTCCATAAAGTTTTTAAGTTTTCTTTGTTAACACACTTGGGCTTTCCCTTCCCCCATTTGTCTTAGCTACAAAAACCTTTTCCAAGCATGTGGCTGGCTTAGGATGGGGGTGGAAGATTATCTACGGTAGACCCCAAGGTTATGGCTTTTATACCATTGAGCTACATCATTTGGAAAGCCAAATTACAGGTTCTTAACTTCAGAAATAAGATTCCTGTAACTCTAACCAAGAACTCAGAGGCAGGACCATATTCTAGCCAATTTTATATATCGATTTGTTCTTCAGATGATCTATTTATAAGATAGTCTCCATAGCTTGATGTGCCAGGGTTTAATTATGAATCGCTAATGGATAAGCATAAATATGTCTATAGAAATAGGTCCTGGACAGGAGATAACAGATATTTTGACAGTTTTCATTGGATATCTGTGTAATTGCTTATCAAGTACATGAAACTAATTTAGAAACCTATCAATTGAGTCTTTTTGATTCTAGTAAAGTAGAAATTATTATTGACTTTCTTCAATGCAGGAAGATAGAATGAGACAATCTTGATAATTCCTTGTAGTTATAAAATTGGTGATTTTGTGGTTTATTGTATCTACTAGTCAAAACTTTTAACAGATGACTTCAGGAGTTATAAATGAAGTCAGATAAAGACTCAGGAAAATAGTCATGGTTAGACCCAGTATTACCAACTGCCAGACCAGGATTTGAAAGCAAAACTCTGTTTCTACCTAAATTATTTGTATGACAATGGTAATTTGAAAGGGGGAAAATAGAACAAAAATAGATTATCTGATTGACAGAGGATTTATAGCATGTGTGTCTCTCTCTCTCTACTTATATAGGTTTTACTCATTAATTTATTTAAGATAGTTAAAGACCTTTTCTAATCAATAATTATTGATATTGACTGCTTTAAACCCTGCTCAGAGGTACAGAGCTCTAACCATTTAATCAGAAAGATAGGCTTGATTTCTCCCTTTTTCTTATTAGCTCTGTGGCTTTTTAAGTTAATGGAGCATTTTGGATTTTGTTTCCTGCCCTTTAAAATATAAATTAATATTCCTATGAGCTACATTTTTCTTAAACTATTTATTCAGCAAGTGTTTATTGGAAGGCTGTTCTATTCCAAACATCATGAAGGTCAAAGGTCAAAAGTCAGCAAGAGCCAAGCAAGTTTGTGTATGCATACATAGGCGCCCCAGGGTGTCTTCCACTGGCGCTTGACTGGGTGCTTTTTTTTTCCAAAGCCTGGTTTTGCTCAGTGGGCACTAGATTTGATGCACAAGGCAGTCTACTGGTATAGAAAGAAAATGCTAAAACTTATATTCCAACTTACTCTTTGTACTTTTTCTGAGATAACTTTATTTTAATTATTTCAAACTTAGAAAAAAGTTTCAGGGACTGAGGAGTGGCAGAATGCTTGCCTGCCATGTGTGAGGCTGTGGGTTTGGTCCTCAGCCTTGAAAAAAAAGTAAAGGAAAAAAAAAAACAAAAAAAGGTAACAAAAAAGTAGCAAAAAATATCCTTTATTAGATTTACCAATTATTAAAAATTTCTGAATTTCCCTAGTTCTACATTATTTTCCTCCCTCAACATGATAGAGATTTTCTTTCTCATTCATTAATATCTAATACTATATTTATATTTGTATATACAATATGCATCTAAATATGTGTATATATGTATGTTTTACGTATATGTATACATATACATATATACACACATCATCATGCTCCATTGCCCTAAATACATTAGTATTTTATAATAAGAAGGCTGTCCTAATTTAACCATTGTATAATTGTTAAAATCAAGAAAGCTAGCATTTATACAGAGCTATTGTTTAATTCATGGTCCATATTCAAACTGCACCAATTTTCCATTAACATCCTGCAGAGATATTTTTTCCAGAATAGCACATTGAATTTAGTTGTCAGTTCTCTTTGGTTTCTTTAAAATATGGGGCAGCTCACAGCATTTTTCAAGATACAGGCTGGCAATTTTGTAGAATTTCCTTCACTTTGATGTTGTCTAGTGTTCCTTATGACTAGATATAGGTAAATCATTTGTGACAAAAATGCTGTAGAATGGATGCTGTGTCCTTCAACGTGAAAATGGCATCTATTTTTTTTTCATGATATCTGTCTCTTCAGTGGGGATGTGAACTTTGGTCATTTGGTTAAAGTGGTCTTCTAGGTGCCTCCTCCTTTTTATTTTCTTTTGCAATTAGTAAGTGATTTGTGGGGAAACATTTTGAGAATATGTTAATGTCTTGTTCCTTGTCAGACTTTTACCCACGAGTTTTAGCACTCAATCTTATTCTGTTACATATCTATATTTGGTTATGCTTTATAATATATTAGCACATATATTATTTATGAATGAATGTACATACATTGAAATAGTCAGGTGTACAGTTTTTCTCTTTTTTGACTAACAGTCTTACATAATAAATGTTTGGAGACCTGAATAAATGAGGTGGTCAGATTATTTTCTAGCTATGGATTATTGGAACATTTCCAGTTGAATTTTTGATCAGGAAATCTCCCTATCTCCCAGTGGCCCTGAGCTTATTTTCCATATAAATTTGAATATTATTGTTTGTCAGTAATATATCAGTTCCTTTATTCTTCCCTTAGATGATGTAGTATCAGATCAGTGTCTGACAATGCAAGAAGAAGGAAGAGAAGCTTTTAGAAATGTGGTCAACAGTGGTGATGACAATACAAATTTGCACACGTTACACAAGGAGGAAGAAATGTGAGGCAAAGAATTCAGTCTAGGTTAAGAGCTGGTCTAGGATAGGATTACCTGACTCCATATGGGAAGTGGAGCTAGTATCCTTTAGGGTTCTCATGATAATTAAATCTGGACATAGACTGTATTAGCATCTCATTAGGTGTGTTTACATCAATGAATTATTTATAGATATTTACTGAGAATGGAATTTGTTTAAGGTTTTGTCACTACTAAGTTCCCTCCAGTACTCTTAGCCTACTTCCTCAATTCTTAAGCCAGGCCAGCATCAGACCTGTAGATAATGCTCTTTGGTTAATTTGGTCCCTTCCTATCCATGGTTCCATATTAATGGATTCAACTGTGGACCTATGCTATGTAGTTACGGTGTGTGTTTCTTGCTATTATTCTCTTTTTCTCTCTCTCTTTTTCCCTCTCCCCTCCCCTGCCCCTTGTATTGGGGATTGAACCCAAGGGCACTATAGTATTGAACTACATTAATTTTTTTTTTTGATTTTGTGAGTTGGGGCTATAGTTCAATTGGCAGAGTGCTTGCCTTGCATGCACAAGGCCCTGGATTCAACCCCCAGTACCACCAAAATAAATAAATAAAATAAAAATAAATAAATTTTGAGATAGAGTCCCATTAAGTTGCTGAGGCTGACCTTTAACTTGGAATCCTCCTGTCTCAAGCTCCAGAGTAGCTGAGATTTCAGGTATGCATCACCATTGTCATTATTATACTGTTATGCTATATTATAAGTACAATATAACAATATTTACATAGCATATTTTTGTATTATCATGAGTAATCTAAGGATTATTTAATGTATACAGGAGGATATGTGTGTAGATTATATGCAAATAGGACACCATTTTATGTAAGGCACTTGAGAATCAGCAGATTTTGGTGTCCCTGGGTGTTCTGGAAGCAGTCCCCCAAGGATACTGATGGATAACTGTGTATTTGTAAGGACCAGCAAAAGGCATAAAAGTAATATCTGCAAGAAAGGAATTGGGATTTTTTTTTTTAATTTCAAAGAAGGCCAGGGAAATAAAGGAAGATAATGAATGAATTTGGAGGACAAAGACTCAGTAAGAGGCAAACCAGTTCTTCTCCCTACAAGAAAACAGACAGAAACTTAATGTATAAAAATTATAAACTGATTTTTTTCTAAGTGACTTATAATTTTGACAATTTGTTATACTCTTGAAAAGATGAGTGCTTTGGGCCATTGAAGGACCTGTGGGGCCTTTTGTATATGTTTAATATATAGGATAGGTCCAGTAGAGTTGAAAAATAGAAAATGAAGTTTTGAAGCTAGAAAAATAAGTCATTGGAGGCAAATGAGTAAAAATTTAGAAGAGCAGAATGGAACATGCCAACTTCCATTGGACTATTATGGGATCATTTGATTTCTTTGCATTGAATTCCATGCTTCTCACGGTCTTGTACCCTGAATCTTCAGAAAGGAGCTCATTGCCAAGCTGGACCAGGCAGAAAAGGAGAAGGTGGATGCTGCTCAGCTGGTTCGGGAATTTGAAGCTTTGACGGAGGAGAATCGGACACTGAAGTTGGCCCAGTCGCAGTGTGTGGAACAACTGGAAAAACTTAGAATACAGTATCAGAAGAGGCAGGGGTCATCCTAACCTAAAGTTACTAAATGTGAGCATCAGTGGTTACTGACCGCTATGTACCCACTGAAAGATTTTTATTTTAAAGGGGTTGGGAGTAAAGTCTATTGCTTCTCTATTATCAACATGGAGAATATCCAGAATGTGTTTCATGCTTGCCAGCTTCTAGCTTGAAAGAAGGGATATTTTAAGTGAGATCATTAATGCAAAGCTATGACCAGTATATATTTTCAGAGATCAGAATTCTTTCCCAAAGATATATAAATACATATATATATATATACAAATATATTTTTTTTCTTATTTAGGAAGATAAGATGCTACTGTACACCAGGATAGAAAGTGATAAAACTAGAATATTGACTGACCGTACTCAGAATCATGAGCCATGAAACAAATCAGTAAAATACTCACTGTAGTTCCACATCTGTGCATTTTTAAATTTCATGCTTTTACTGGTTCAAGTCTGCTCACATTTAAACCGACAGACACTTCTCTGCATATACTTATGTTCAACAGAGTCAGATGTAATCCTTCAGTGATTAATTGTCCTAAGAATAAATGGTTACATATCCTGAAAGCTTTCTCATGAAAATATTAGCAGAAATCAGATGCTCATTTGCCAGTGCTGACTTGCTGTTGTAGTAAAGAAACAGAAAAGGCTGTATTTTCTTTACTCTGCATTAACACCTGGTAAACAGCTCAGCCTCTACTTGTGTGTGTTGGTGGGGGGGCTTGAGGGAGGGAATTGGGGAGTGAAAAGATATGCTTCAGACTTTGCTTTGGTGAATTTCCATGAAAACATCAGTGAAATTATGACTATTGCTTCGGATTTAAGGATATGTTTTAGACCAGTAAAAACTAATAGGAATATGTGAGTAAATTCAGAATAAAAATGATTTTCCCCTTGTTCTAGCTATCACCATGTTTTCCCAAATTGATATCTTTGTTATATGTCCATTTCTATTCATGTAACTTCTTTTTAATTAAACATGGAACAAAACTGTCACATTGTCTTTTGCTCATTTCTTAATCCCCTTTATGCTGAAAATTAGGATTGCCTAACACTGGTTAGAATTTATTTTTGGCTGTATATGCTAAAAAAAAGATGTAAAGTACTCTTTCTTGGAAAACCTGTGGTTTTTCATGCAAATAACTCAGCTCCAAAACTGATTATGATGTACTTGTGTCTTGAGGTATTTGCCCACAAAATATAAAGAATAGTTTATTTAAATAATAAAATGACCTTGGATAGATCAGTGGTTCTCACCTGGGAATGCCCCCAAGGGACATTTGGAATGTCTGGAGACATTTTCTTTTGTTGTTGCCACAGATGAGAGGGAGGGTGCCCTGGAAGCTAGAGATTAAGGGTGCAGCTAAACACCCTAACAAAGTACAAAGAATAGTGTGGCCCAAAATGTCAATAGCACCAAGATTGATGCACCCAGGGGCAGACTAATCACTGGGAATTTGGGGTAATGCTAAGCGGGAAGCATATTGCAGGGTCATGGGTTTCTTGCCTTGGTATGCGGAGTCTCTGTTATGGTTTGGATATGAAGTGTCTCCCCAAAATTCCTGTGTTCATGCAAAAATTCCGAGATGAAATGATTGGATTGTGAAGCTGTAACCCAATCAGTCCTTCCTAGTTTGCATGGACTGATTGGGAGGTAACTGTAGGCAGGTGGGAGGTGGCTGCAGGAGGTAGGTCACTGGGGGTGTGCCCTGGAAGGGTGCCTCTTCCCTGCAGTCCCTCCCTGCTTCTCATTCTTTCTGCTTCCTGTTGCCATGAGGGAAACAGCGTCCCTCCACTACGATGGATGTGCTGCCTCATCTTGAGCTCAGTCTTCTATGGACTAAGACCTCTGAAACCATGAGCCCCAAATAAACTTTCTCTTCTTTAATTTGTTCTTGTTAGGTCAATGTGATGCAAAGCTGACTGAAATAAATAGTCTCTGAAGCCTTTAAGCATCTTTAGCTTAAGTTTCCTTATTTGTAAAATGAAACTTTTCGGCAGATCTCAAAGTTTTAATGCCATGTGAATCTATTTACCTTTATGCCGCTTTAACATTTGACCACAGGTGAGAATCCCTGTGATCCTAGCAGAACCTTCTCTTCTTTGAGTGACCCTGTGGCTTTATATATAACATAAAGGAGATGTTGTTCACTAAGTTTATACAAATCCTGGGTTAATGAAATAACAGGAAGCAGAGTAACTTATCTTTTCAATATAGGGATTCGTTTTGGGTCACTGCTCATCGGAAGAGCATTGCATATATTTGTAGAATGCACACAGCTACAGTACAGCCTTCTGTAGAAATAGGGGGTAGAGAAACTTAGTTCCAAAATCTCTTTGGTCTTCCACAATGAAAATAATTTAATAGGGTGGAAGTATTGGAATTCCACTGATATTATACTGAGGAATCACCAAGTAAATCTTTTTTATATCTTTGCCTGACCCCGCCTGAGGTTTTACGTGTTTCCAAAAGACAGACATTTGTCACTCAAAAGCAAGCATTTCCCTGAGTGCATGTGTTTCCAGCAGGTTTTATCCACTAAAACCCTGAACATCATGCATTTTATGGCAAGTCAGAGAAATCCAAAGGCAGAATTTCTTATATTATCAGTCTCATCATTTCATTCATTTGATGAGTTTCCAGCAATTTTATTTACCACTGCACATTATTTATATAACACAGATCATTTAAGCTTTTTCCATCTTTAGGGATGGGGCTGTAGCTCAGTAGAGCTACTTGCCTAGCATCAAAAGACTCTGGGTCTGATCCCCAGCACTGCCAAAAAATAAAAATAAAAAAATTTATTGGCAAACATATTTACAATATTTTTTGGTATGAACAGTAATGATAATGTATATAGAGCATTAAAAATCAACACACATCATTATCCAAAGTACATGTATGAAGACATGAATTGGGTGTCAACATACTTTATCTACACACAGAGATATGAAAAAATTGTGGTATATATGTGTAATAAGAATTGCAATGCAAAAAAAAAAAGTCAGCACAGAGTTCCCAGCAGTATTAAGGTGAAGGCACTTGCTTAGTGCTAGAATTATAGGCAAACACTTAACTTATATTTTGCAATTGATTTACTAAAGAATCTGCTATTTGTGTGGACCTGAAAAGAATGTCATTATGTGAGGCAAACAGTCAAACTGTAAGCATTGGCATTGGCAGAGCATGTTTCTTTATGTCACTCCTTTAGCAGGACTTGGATGTATTAGTAATTCAGTACAAATAAGCAAGTGAAAGGGACCTGGAATTCAAATTCAATTCACCAAAAAAAAAAATTATATACTTATCAAGGACAGGGCAGAGCAATAGCAATAGAGGTTGCAAAAGTGAATGACATAAAGACTTGAAGATAACCAGTCTAGCTACAGTGTTTGGGATAGATTGTACTAAATAGGGAATATATACCCTTTAGGATTATAGGAGTCTAGTACGAGCGTGTGTAAGAGTCTTGGAGTGGTAGCAATTAAAATGGACTAACAGACTAAAAGGAATGGGAAATAGTTAAGATGAATTAGAATCCACCTGGCTTGTAATGAATTGCATATGTGCGTTAAGAATGGAAGATGAAGAAACATAACATTTAAAATGAACCCCCATCTGTGCCCCTCTAGACCAGGTGCTATATATGAGTGTATCGTTTAATTCTTATAACAACCCACCAGGTAGCTGTAATTACACCCCCGCCCCCGAAACCAGGAACTGAGGTTATAACTGGTACAAAGTCCCCAGCTCTGGGATTCAAACACAAAGGTTTGTTGATGGGTTGGTTGGCTGGTTCGTTCGTTCATTCATTCATTCCTCCAATACTTACCGAATGCTCATGCCCCCCTAAGCTTCCTGGAAGGGACAAGGGATGCAAAAGAAAACAGTAAAAACAGGGATCCTATTCCTAGTAAGAAAGGTGGACATTTACCTAAACACTTACATAGGTAGTTTTAAAATATATCCAAAAATTCTCTGAAAAGGTGGACACTAATTTCTCTTCCCTTTAGTGGGAATCAGCCTTAAGGATGTGTTTCTAGAAAATGGAGGCAAACAGAAGAGCCTGGCAGAAGAGCCTGGTAAGAGTAGGTCATGGAAGACATTGGAGCTTCCTTCTCAGCTGCTCTCTTGGATCCGTGCTCTGGGGGGAGTCAGGTGCCGTGTTGGGAAGAGACTCAGGTGAGGCCATGGAGAGGCCCATAGGTGAGGAACGGATGCCTTTGGCCCACAGTCATGTGAGTGAACTTGGAAACAGATCCTCCAGCCCCAGGTGAGACTTCGAGTGGCTGCAGGCTGGCCGACATCTGGAGTGGAACCGAATGGAAAATTCTGAGACAGAACCACCCTGCTAAATTGCCCTCGGTTCCTGATTCTCAGGAACTTTGAGACAATAAATGTCTGCTGTTTTATGCCATTAAGTTTTGGTGTGATTTTTTAATGTAGCCATAGATAATAAATATGCCAAACAAATGGGGTAAGTGCCAAACAGGAAAAACAACAACAAACTATAGTTTATGAATGCACACAAAAACGGGAATCTGAAAGGAGGAGTCTGAGATGGTTTTCATAATGTAGTGACTAAGGAGATAAGATTCAATGGATAAGTAAGAGCTGCAGACACAAAGAAGGCAGGTGGAGGAAGAGGGTCTAGACTATGGAATCAGGTGCAAAGGCCCTGTGACACAGTCAGACTTGAAGGTAGGTCAGTATATCTGAGCACGAAGAGGTGGGAAGAATATGGTACATGATGAAGTTGTAAAGTAAGGCAGAAACTTGAAGATCACGTGAAGATCCTGTGGCCTTAATCCTAAAAGCAAAGACAAGAGAATTTTAAACATGTTATAGGGGTAACAATTTATTTGCTAATATGTTTTAAGAATTTTCTTTTGTAAGATGCCTCATTTTAAGTTGCTTAGAGTGCTACATCAGGTTTATACTACACATTTTTAGATGGGTGGATATATGGACAGATAGGGTTATTATGTACCTTATGTAGAGTCATAGTGAATATTTTTCTCTTTAGAGAACAAATAAGCCCAGGCTATAAAGTAGCCTGGCAGAATAAAAAGCAAGTCGATCTCTGTTCTTACTATTAATATATTTAATTTGGTGACACCAATAGTCCAGCTGTTTATGAAAGATTTCTATAATCTCCTGTTTTCTAATCCTTAGCTCATGTTTCAAAGGTGCCAAGCTCAGAGCATTCTTAAACAGTTAGAACTTAATTATTTAAAACAACATTTTCCCTTTCACTGTTTTTCACTTTATTTTTTTCTTGATGCATTATGCATCATTTTTTATTGATGCATTATACATCGTAGTGGGTTCATTGTGATATATGTGCACATACCATCACTGCTAGTTTAAAAAAATGAGAGCCAAATAATAATAATAATAATAAATAATAAATAAATAAATAAAAGAGTGAAAGTAATCAGAGCTGGGAAAGCAAATCACATCAAATGCAAGTACAGAAATTTATAAAGGTAAATAGATTAAATAACTCACAGAGCCGAGAGCATCATCCTTTAGATTCCTCTGGATACACTCCAGTTCCAACATTCTATCTTCACTAACTGGCATCGTGGTCTTCTATTTCTCATACTTACAATCAAATTCTCCCTGGAAGAAAAACTTATTGTGCTTTTTGAGAGTTTTCAGACATCCTGTCACAATCACATCCATCTATTTTGCTCTCTGAAACTGCAAGCGTCTGTGTTGGGCACACACACACACACACACACACACACACACACACACACACACACACACACTTCCCAGGCAGCTCTGGAGGCAGAGAGATGAAAAGGAGAGGCTTTTACAAGCGTGAACTATTGAGGCTGTGATAATGACCTTGAGGTGATGGGATGGGCTGAGTCACACAAGCTGGAAAACAAACTTTCTTTCTTTCTTTTTTTTTTTTTTCCCTCTAAGGAGTTGGGCTTTTAAAATCTTTTTATTGGCTGTTTATAGACTAAGGAGTTGAGCAGCATTGTGAGCATCAAGACTGAGTCATTGTGTGTGAAGGAAAAGCTGTTTTTCCACAGCCAAGAAAGAAGGAATTTGCGACTGTCAATGACTAGAGTCTGCTTTATCTGTCACGGAACATGTCTAGGCAGGGGCTGTTTTCTCAGGTCAGAGTCCTGAGAAGGGAGAGAGATAAAGCAGTTGTAGGACAGCGTGAAGTTACATGTGAGACCGTCCCCCCGGCTCCTGAGGCCCACTCATTTCTCATAAATGGAGTAAGTGCTGAATAAGCTGACTTCCCCCATCATTCCTGTAAATAAGGATATGACTCACAAACCCTGCAATCTCCAAAATGCCATAGATACTATGATGATTTGATTATTTAAAAATAACTGAGGAGGAAAAAAAAAAAAAGGAGAACTCGGTCATGGGTAAGTTGGGGGTGGTTTTGTTTGTTTTGTTTTTCATTTGAATTGCACTGTGTCTAAACCTAAGTGTTCTGAGAACATCTAGTTTGCTCAACAAAATGTTAGGGATTTATTGATTCTGGAAACTAATGACATAAATGTTCTGGTTGAATGTCAGATCCCAGGCCAGAAACAAAAGACTCACCACCCCCGAGTCACTGTGGTCTACTGGCAGTTCTCAATGTGGTCCTATGTTCTGAGGACTGACGGCATGACTCGCATCTGCCTCCAAGCTGTTGCACAACTATTTCAAATTAAATGCAGATAGGTAGGGTGATAATGATAATTAGTAGTGGGGGTGATATCAACAATTTATGTCAAGCCCTCTAGAGCATTTGTTGATCTCCAGCAAGCTGATCCAGAAAGAGGGAACAAAGGATCCCTTGATTGTTAGGCAGGTACTGAAGCTCCCGACGCAGGACTTTCTGGCAAAACCAGGCACAGAAATGAGATTTAGGACTAAGTGTTGGACAGGGACTTTCTGTTTACCATGTATCTCAGTCTAATCCTACAAAAGTCAGGGTCTTGGTGGGGAAGAGAAACACACTCAAAAAGGGGTGACTCAGAACTCAACAAAGGGGCCGATTACTAAGTTGGGAGCAGAATAAAGGGAAATCAGTAGGGCTGTGAAGGCCTTGGGGCTGGCCACCTCAGGAAAGCCAAGGGCAGGCACCAGAGGAGAAGCATTAGGACCTGGACTGGGCTGTGACTATGGCGGAGGGACCCCAGCCCACCCCTGCCCTGACTGTCCTTGGGGACAGCCCTTTGGTGGGGAGCAGCTTGCTTTCTCTTGGCCAAGCCTTCCCAGAGAGCAAGAGGATAAACGCCTCGCACCCTCTCTCCTTCTGTCCCCTCATCTTCTTCTGGTGGTTCCACGGCCGACCAGAAGCAAGAGACAGGAGTGTTGCTGTGATCCATACCACCAGGCCTCGGGGCACTGAGAGGATGGGAAAGAGAGTGGACGGTGGATCTTCGGGGGTACATGGAAAGTCTCCAGCACAGACTGATGAGCTAAAGAGATGGACATGCTACACTAGCAAGCAGAGAGCAGGATGGCCTGTCTTGCGGTTTTAATCGTGTGACACCCTAGCAGTACAGCTCCATGAAATGTCTGGTAGCCTGAGCCAGAAGGACAAGCAGTGACTCTTCCTTCAGGATGAACACAGGGTACAGTTGCCTAAGAAAATACAGCAGACCCATTGAAACACTGAATTTCAGAAATCAGATAAACAAGGAATAATTTTTAGCATAAGGATGTCCCAAAGATTGAAAGGGCTATACTTACCCATTTAAAAAAAAAAATTGTCATTCATCGGCAGTCAATTTTAACTGAACATGTTGTATGTTTGTAAATACAGGCAACCCTAATTAGGGGGCTGGTTTGGAGAAGGTTCTGGAAGTGTACCCTTGTAATAGCTCACCCCTCCAACCTGGTGCTCCATTCATGTGTGCTTAGAGGAGAAAATGACCTGGAAGTAGAATATGTTAAGGAATCTCTGAAACCATGATCTTCAACACCAGTGAAGAAAGAAAAAAGAAAGAAGAAAAGAAAAAAGTAAAAGGCAAGAGAGAAAGAAAAGAAACACTGGTCAAAGGTTTTAAGGTCAAATAAAACCTTAAAATCAGTTGTCACAGGTGCAGTGGCACATGCCTGTAATCTCAGAGACTCTAAAGACTGAGAGGCCAGCCTCAGCAACTTTGTAAGGTGACCAATCAACCAATCAATCAGTAGGATGGGGATGTAGCTCAGTGGTAAATCACCCCTGGGTTCAATCCCCAGTACATAGACACACAAAAAAGAGTTCTCACGGCTTGAAGATTTCTCCTGGCATTTAATACTAACATGCATCAAGAAACCAATAAAGATGTTTCCTTGCTTTTTCTTCTTTCTTCTTCTTTTTTTTTTTTTAAATCACCATGAACAAATAACAGGCTCAGTGTCCCTGTTCCACTGGGACCATGGGTCTCCATTGAGATGCAGTTTAAATTTAACAAAGCCATTTTGATGGTCGTCACACTACAGCAGAATTTCATCATTATCTCATAATCTTGCCTGAAGGCTAAATTTACATTCATAAAGATGCTTCAAAGCTCCCCATAAATGTTTGCGAAGAGATAGCATTCCATTTAATAAGAGATTAGATTGTCCACTTGATACTGAATAGTTTTGCTTAGTTTAATATAAAGAGTCAATTAAAACCAAATTATCATCTAAGCAGGGACAATCTTAGATTATTCAGAGAGAAAAATGAGAATAAAAAGAGATGCCTTCTTTGCTTCTCAGTTATTTTTGGAAAGTTCTGAAGTAATGTTGTGAAAGGCTGTGCTGACGGAGCTCAGCTATTACCCTCACTGTAGACTTGGTGGGCTACACAGCTCTTACTTTTTTCTGGATACTTATAGGTTTTTTTTTTTTTTTCTAATTTGTTGTCCAATCTGTAATGCTATCTTCTGAGCAATGGGAGTAAAAGGAAGGTAAGGATTGGAAATAGCTGTCAAGGACAGAAACCCATCAAGTAACAGAGGCTTAAGCAAGACAGAAGTGTATTTGTTCTCTCCTGTAAAAGATGGGGGATGTGTGGTCCTGGGCTGATATAGAGGTTCTGTTGCATAAAGTCTTCGGGGGCCTCAATTTCTCTGCTATTTTTGATGAGTGTCTTTCATTGTTATGGTCCAAATGGGCAGCATCCATGTTCCAAGCTGCAGTGGAGGAAGGATCAAAGAAGAGGAGGGCCAAAGGAGTGGGCTGGCTGTTCTGGAAGCTGCCGTAGGTGCTTCTAGTTCTACCCTTTCATGGTTAATTTTGTGTGTCAACTTGACTAGGTCCCAAGGTTCCCAGCTATTTGGTCAAACAGTATTCAGTATTGTGCATGCGTCTATGAGGGTACACTGGGTAAAGCAGATTGTTCATCTTAATATGGTTAGTCCCCAACCAGTTGAAGACTTGATTCAAGTAACCTTGGAGTAAGAGGAAACTCTTCCTGCCTAACCATCTCAACATGACTCCTTTCTTGTTTTTTTTTTTTTTTTTTTTTTTTCCCCTTTCAGACTCATACTGAAATCTTGGCCTTGAGCATGCTAGCCTTTGGGTGGGAACTTCGCTGTCAGCTCTTCTGGGTCTTCAGCTTGCCAGCTACAGGTCTTAGGACTTCTCTTTCAATTATGGTTTAGATACAGGCTGTCCCCCAAAAGCTCATGTGTGAGACAATGAAAACAAGTTTAGGGGAAAGGATTGGGTTATGAGGGATTTAACCTAATCAGTGCATTTATCATCTGATAGGGATTAACTGGGTAGTAACTACAGTCAGCTAGGGTGTGGCCGGAGAAGGTGGGTCATTGGAGGTGTGCCTTTGGGAAATATATCTTGTGAGCTAGGGTTAGTCTCTCTCTGCTTCCTGATGGCCCTGTCCTGAGTTGCTTTCCTTCTCCATTCCCTTCCACCATGATGTTCTGCCTTACTTTGGCCCAGAGCAACAGAGTTGGCCATCTGTGGACTGAGACCTCTGAAATCATGAGCCCTAAATAGACTTTTCCTCCTCTAAAATTGTTCTTGTCAGGTCTTTTGATCACAGTAATGAAAAAGCTGATTACAACAAGTCTCCATAATCACATGAACCAATTCATTATAATAAACTAATATCTATCTATCTACCTACCTAAACAGGTTTTTTTTTTTTTTAATTAAGGAGGAAATCAACAGTTTTACCTTCCAACACTTCAGTATCTCATGTCTCTTTTAATCACATTGGGTAGCAGTGTCTTCCTGTATTACCAGACCAAAGTCCATGAAGCATATCCATCAGATCCAGATTACTTCATTTTTACTATCTACCCAGAGTATTTTAAATTCAAATGTCTTTACAAAAATAAAATATTTCACTTTGTCAGCTGATACACTTGTTACATGTGTGTGTAAAACACTGAAACAGGTTATTTAGTTTTCTCTAATAGGTAGAAGTGGAAGTGAGGGTGATTAGCTTTGTATAGCAAGTAATAAGCTCCTAAATTATTGGCATTTCCTTTTTCTACCATTAGACGGAGTTTGTCAAAGGTGAAGTATGACAAAGAAAGGTTTTGACACAGTGCCGAATTACTTACTCATTTCCTAGAGAGGGGATTTTGAAGCTAAGGGTAGATTTCATCTTGGTTTCAGAAGCAGCTATCTATATTTTTGTAAGAATTGCTACTAGGCATTCGCATCTCTAGTGCTACATAAGAACCAATTGAACGAGGCCCCTTAAGGTTATTGCTTAATATAACCCTTAAGGTTATTGCTCTATATTTCTTGCTTATGGTTCTTTCCATCCATGGGGAGAAGAGGAATAATATGAAGCATCAGTCTGGCTTGCTTGTACCGAACCATCAGACTCATTAGGTGGAAAGTTGAATAAACATTTACTTTTGACTTAACCCGGGTACTGAACTGAAGAAAGCTTTACTCCGCTTCAGGATCAACTACAGAACTCTCAGGGCACTGTACCACATGAAAACATCAGGCCCCTTGTTTCAAAAATTTTTAAGAATCTCAAGACAGTGACAGAGCATTGAAGCCAAATCCCTTCCAACTGAAGGAGTGGGTGTCACCTCGAAGGTAGCACACCTGTGACCGGGGGGCCTCTGTTCAGCGTTATACAGTTTGCATCTTGATGACATTGAAATCCTTACAATACTCTCATCTCACCCCTCCCCAATGAATCCCCAAATCTTCCATTTCTTCCACAATCTTTCCTTTTGCACAACACTTACAACAGGAGAGGGTCTCATGATACTATGTTTGGGTTCTTGAATTTCCCCTCAAAGCTCACATATTAAAGGCTAGGTCCCAGCTGGTGACGCTGTTGGAAAGTGGAGACTTCACAAGTCATGCCTACTTGGAAGAAGTGTCACTGGGAGCTTCCTGGGAAGTATTTATTTCGTCCCTGGGCTCTTCCTTTCTCTCTCTCTCTCCCTCTTTCTCCTTCCTGTCCACCATGAGGTATCAACTTTCTTCCAACACACCCTCTGCCATGAGGTTCTGCTTCACCACAGACCTAGAAAGAGCAGAAAAGGAGAAAAGATCTACCTGGATCACGAAGGATGATCAAGCAAATTAAAAGGATGTACTCTAATCAAAGTAGCTTCTGACTTCCTTATTTCCCAGGATACTATAAGGGGCTTCTCCAGAAACAAGACAAATACTACATACATATACATGTATCACATTGGGTAGCAGTATCTTCCTGTCTTACCAGATCAAAATTCATGAAAGATATCTATCACATACAGATCATTTCATTTTTTAGTATCTATACAGATTATTTTAAGTTTAAATATCTTTATAAAGATAAAAATTTGCTACTTTGTCAATTGACACTCTTTTGTGTTTATATGATCCTGTGTATGTATAACCCACATATAATATTATATAAATTATATATGTAATGTTTTATATAATTTATTATATAAATTATATATATATATATATATATATATATATATATATTCTATTCTTGTTTTGGGAGAAGATATATATATATATATATACACACACACACACACACACACACACACACAAACGTATATAAAGAGAGAGAGTTTGAGAAAGAGAAATTTATTAAAAGAAATAGCCTTATACAATTATGAAAGTGGGAAAGTCCTAAAATCTGCAGGGTGACCCAGCAAGCTTAAAACCCAGGAGAGCAGATGATGTAGTTCCCAAGGCCAGGATGCTCAGGGCTCAGGAGGAGCTAATGGCTCTGTGTACAGGAAGCAGGCAGGAAGAATTCTCCCTACTCAGGGGACAGCCAGATTTTTTGTTCTATGAGGGCCTCAAATGATTGGATGAGACCCACCCAAACTAGATAGGACCATCTGCTTTACTCAGTCTACCTATTTAAACGCCAGTGTCTCCCCCACCTAATAATGTTTGACCAAATATTTGGGGCCTCCATGCCCTGCCAATGTGACACGTGAAATAAATCATCATAGATAATCTGTTGTCGAAGACTCTATATAACATTTACAACGTCTAGTTTCACATGTTAATATAAAAATTTCTTAGGGAAAATTAAATTTAGGAAGTTTATTTGAGCAAAATGAAACTAAATCAACTTGCAAATTGGGAGGCTCTCGGAACCAGAGCATGTTCTGAGAGGTCTCCACGTGGATGATCTGATAGCATTTGTAGAAAAGTAGCAGTGAGATAAAGAAAACAACTTAATTGACTATAGTCAACCAACCACTCAGATGGTTACATCTTTACCAGTTAATTATTTATAGCTTAAATAATTGATAGGCTACAGGATCTCTTATGACCAAATAAAGTTTAGTAACAGCAATTTAAACTCCATATTTGTTTGACCTATTGGACTCAGTGATGGTGTCCAGTCCAAATCCACTGTATCTTATGAAATCTGATTCAACTCATACGTAATGCAGCAATCCCAGCCAGATGGCTGGGCAGGGTCTGGTGATGCAGCATATACTCAAGGCTCAGTCTGCTGGGTACCCTGCCCTCTGCATCTTGGCCATACTTGCCAACAGGCAGAACTAAATCTTTCTGTCTGGGCAAATGTTTCATCCAGCTAATTAGACTTAGATATCAGTCTTCCTTAACAAATATTGAAGAAATAAACCAGGAACATTTTACAAGGGTCATACATTGCTCAATGTTTGCATTTTTTTTCCCAAAAGTTGATGTCAAAACAGCATCTTTAGCAAAGTTGAGGAAAAAGAACATTAATGATGACTTACCAAAGATGTGATGGTGTGAGAAATATTATTACCTTCTATGGCATTTGTAATCTTAGTCTTTCCCCATTTTCTGTTACAACATCAGTTTAAAACTATGGCATCAATGAATAATGAAACAAATACTCAGAGCTTATTGATGATCTAGGAAAAAAGTGGAAGTGCTTGTATGTAACCTTTTCTGAATACTTAGTAATGGTTGTTACAAACCTTTACAGCATGTTATTGCCCTTGAGCTTCACAGCAATACTATAATACTACTGCATGCATAAGTTAATACCATGATACTATGACAATTTAATGTGCATCTTGCTGAGTTTCACAATGTTCTTTTGCTCATTTCTGGTCACTCAAGCAGCAATTGGTTATTTTGAAATTCAAATTTGGTTTGGTTCCAACATCTATATTGTTTCTATGATTCCACACTTACAAATAGGCGCTCCCAGGTAAATGCTAATTACTGAGCACCTGTGGCAGGTAACACTGTGGGATTAAAAAAGAGGGAACATCTAGTTCTGTCTTGGGGACATCAAGGACGGCTTTACAGGGAGGAAATGCTTGAATAGTGATTGACAAAATGATCTCACCATACATCTGGTTAATAGGAGGTCATGTATGAAAGATACAAGTCAAAGAAATATGAATAGTTTTACAAGCAAATGTGGCTTTTCATTCTAATTAGCCATCTCTAGGTTTGTGCAATGTTTTACTAAATGTTCCACACTGAAGACACAAAATACTGTACTTGCTTTCCTTTCTACTAAACGCCCACCAGCATCATTAGTCACATTCATTAAATAATCATTAGTTATAATCTTCATTTCTTTATATGATTATATTTCAGTGCTATTTTTTTCCAGCAGTACTACATGTTCACATAGAAAAATGTTTTAAATTTCTTTATAATTCTGTAACCTATATGCATTGTTGTATATTTGAGTTAACTAAATTCTTGCCATATAATTATTTCAATTACTTACTAGCTACAATGGCATTGTAGCTATAAAATATCCAATTCTGCAATTACATGGGATTAAAGTCAGTGTAAAGAAAGGCCTGAAATTTTAGCAGCATATTTCCTAGAGAGAAGCTGCTGAATTATTATTTCTATAATTTTTAAACTATAATTATTATATATGAAGCAAAATGTTTTTCAATACTTTGCTCCCTCAAAAAGTGTTAACCAAATTTAAATTAAAAAGACCAAAGAGTTTGTTTTGAATATACTTCTGTGAGAGGGACTACTATTATTGTCCTCTTATCTTTATTTATTTTTTTGGTGCTGGAGATTGAGTTTAGCTACCACTGAGCTACGCACTCAATCCTTTTTATTTTTTATTTTGAGACAGGGTCTCACTGAGTTGCTTAGGGTCTCCCTAAATTGCCCAGGCTGGCTTTAAACTTGAGATCTTCCTGCCTCAGCCTCCCAAGTAGCTGAGATTATATGCAAGTGCTAGCACCTAGTTTACTGTCCAAGAGTTCCTGTTTTCTTCTTTTGGTTAATACTCACCTATTTTCCTCAGAAATTTATCCATGTGTTCCCTTAGAAGCAATGCAGATTTTTCTTATACAGAAAAAGCTATTCAAAAACACTAGGGCACACTGCTCTTCACTAGGTATCTGTGAGCAACCATCAGCCACTGTGGCAGCCCCAGAAAGAAGGGGGTGATGCTGGCCTTGGAGGCAAATTTAACAAAGAAACTAAAAGTAATATATGCCTTAGAGAACCATGTAAGCTTAATGTTTACACTCATGGAAGGACATATTTTATTTTATTTTATTTATTTATTTTTTAAATGCCAAAGTGCCCCATGTTTATTCCATTGGGGTATAGCTTTCTGTTTTTTATTCCCAACTACCATAAAACCATAAAAAGTAGTTCACATCATTTGAACATCAGAGAACATTGATATCATTTTAAGAAAAAATATCCACTACAAAGTCTGGGGAAAATATGTGGCATGTAACTCTGTAGTTAATGGGTACATTTCAGCATTTTATCCAGTTATAGCAATTGTGTTAAATATGCCATACATAAATAGTTTTTAATTATGGTGTAAGGTATCCTAAAAAATATTTTTAAAGCTTAGTCTTTTTGTACTTTTAAATGTAACTGGAATTCTTTAATTTGTATCATTTTATTGTATCAGTGATTTAAAACACATCTGTGGGGGCAGTTCTCAATGTGGGCATAAAGATTTGCTAGTGTTGGAGTGTACCTCAGCAGTAGATTCTGGAATCTAATGAGTACAATGTTTGACATTTTAGTTAATCTTTTCTGAATCCACATAGCTGCTTTTAATTTTGAGGCATATGAATTGATATGGAAGAGTTTGTAAAAGTGGAATTGCCTTAAAATTTAAAGTGAGCATAATTGTTGGGGAGAGGCGTGGTATTTAAATGATTGACAGCATCCTTCATAGCATTAGTTTAAGATAAAGGAGTAGACCAAGCTTCCTTCTTTCCTGGTGATTCTTAAAATTAAAAATATGTTCCAAAATAATTTGGCAGTTTGGAGCTGGGGTTGTGGCTCAGCGGTAGAGCACTCGCCTAGCATGTGCGCGCCCTGGGTTTGATCCTCAGCACTGCATAAAAATAAATAAAGGTATTGTGTCCAACTACAACTAAAAAATAAATACTTTTAAGAAAAAAAAAAGAATTTGGCAGTTTGACTGTCTGGTGGAGTCATCCCTCCCATGTCCTTAGAGCTGGTCTGTGCTACCTTATATACTACACAGCAGGACTATTGAATGCCTTCAGAGCAGATTTAGTTAATTTTAAGTAAGGATAAAATGATGTTTTTTATGCAATATGAAATGAACTTTATATCAGAGAACTTCACTCAGAATTAATGATAAATATCACAATAGATATCACAACCAATTCAAAAGGGAACCAACATTTTTTAGTCAGATAAGCAATATAAAGTGAATTTACAAATAAACCCCAAACTGGTCAATATTCATATAAACCCAATTTGCATTTTTATGCACAGGAATTATTTGTAACATGATCACTTTTCTTCAATTTCTGTTTAAAAAGTAGTAAAATAGCCTAGATGCAGAAGCAAACACAAGTATAGGAAACTCAGCTGGATGAGTTAGGACACTTAGTAAATTTAAATGTTTCTCATTGTTTCTTATGTATTCCTTTTTTTTTTTTTTTTTTTTTTTGGTACTAGGAATTGAAGTCAAGGGGATTCTACCACTAAGCCACATCCCTAGCACTATTCTGTATTTTATTTAGTGAGTGGGTCTCACTGAGTTGCCTAGTATCTTGCTTTTGCTGAGGCTGGCTCTGAACTCAAAATCCTCCTACCTGGGCCTCCTGAGCCGCTGGGGTTACAGGTGTGTGCCACTGTGCCCGGCTGTATTCCTTCTTTATAAGGTGAATTTGGTGCATCTGAGATCTTTGAATGGTTAAGTGAATCAAGATACAGAAATTATTTCGGGAATAGAATTAGTCATTGGGGCATATAGGAAAAAAAATACAACTAATTTTCTCTTCCCCCTTCATAGCTCTTAGCTGGAACAGACCCCTATAACAAAAGATAAATTAACAAGAGAAAAACAAACAGAAGTTTAATAACATGGATGTCTTATGTATACAGGGGAGATAATAAGGGAAACTCAAAGAGGGGGCAAATATCAAAGAGGGAGTTTTGAACTGAGCCTAAGTGCTATCTTCTACTGATGCAAAGAAAGATGAATGCAGGGAAGGTCAGCTATGGTTTAAATTGGTGTCATCTCACTTTGATAAGAGTTTCTGGTGGTTAGTTGTCCTTCTCTTCCTGGTATGGAGAGGGACACACTCTGAAAAATGAAGATTTCCTTTAAAGGCATGAGTTTTCCTTATCAAAGGAGAACTTCTACTCCTCTCAGAGCTTCTCAAAAATATTCCTCATGCTAAAGAGCCATATTCTATGGGGCATAATCTGGTCCCCTACAAGTCAAATATGTACTCAGGAATTCCTACAGGTTGAAAATATATTTAGGAATTTGGGGTGGAAATTCATTTTGATAACCTAAAAATCAATAATTGGAGGATTTAGTGTTAACTAATTATAATTTGACACAAAAACGAAAATGTTATTCTATTTTCTAAACCTGGTCCATGAACTACAACAAGCCTTCTGAATAATTTGGATGTGTTATACAATTACCAGAAATCTACTTAAAATTCACAGATCCACCTCTGTAAAGTAACAATGATAATAACAGCACTAGTAATGGCAATAATAATAATAATAATAATAATAATAATAACTAAGATACAAAAGTGGTGTTGATCTAATTACATGTGCCAGACACTCTACTAGGTATTTTACCTAAACATTTTACATTTAATTTTCATAATACCACACAGAATGGATATAATTATGCCCACTTTATGGAATAGCAATCTCTGGCTTCCTTACTCTCAGCTCCTCTTTTCAATAAAGAAGAAAAGATTTTAAGCAAGTAAATTTTATTGAATGATTGGAATTACAGTATTTCAAAAGCAGTTCTGTGGACTAAACAACCCCCCCCCCTTTTTTTTTGGCTCTCATTTCCTCAATAGTTGGCTTCTTTTCCTTCGGTTGTAAGTTATAGATGGCTTTGTATTGCTTGCTGATGTTTCATCTCTGTGCAATGCTTTGAAGATCTCTTGAGATACAAAAACCTCAATTATTTCTCATTTTTTGTCAGTGGAGAGACTTGAAGAGGGCTTGAGTGCTTTGCTTTCACAGATTCAGCGTCTAGCCCTATTGACTTCTAGCTGCTCAGAGAGAAAACATGGGAAAGAGGCATGCAGTGCAATTACAAAACAAAGACTGTTTGGGGAACTGAGATACTATCTCCACTAGGCACTCTGGAAAGCTAGCTGATGTTCACACTCCCTCTCCTCTTTGCTCTCCTCTTTCTCCTTTTCCCTTTGCTCTTTTTATCTGCATTGTATGCTTGGAAAGTCACTGAGTGCCCAGTGTGACCTTCATTTCTGCACACACCAAGGAATATTCATTTCAGTGTGTGTTGCATTTATTTTATAGATGATCTTTCTTGTTGAGCCTGCAGGAGTGGAAAGGTGGAATAGCTTCTCTTACCTTCGAAAGGGTCATGGCTGACACTCCTCTAGGAAAAGGTAACTCAACAAGAGAAAAACATAACACATTTATTGAATTCAAGTTTTATGTGACTTAGGGGCCTTCAGAGTGCAGACCTAAAGAACCAGGGAAAATGTCCTGTCACTTTTATACTTAGATTCAATAAAGCATGGACAGCTAGGTAGAATGGGATTGGACAAAAGGGTGGGAACTCATGGTAATAGAGTGAGCAGGAGGGAGACCCAGCAAGCCTGTTAGGATTCTTCTTGGCCTGTCTGTGTGGTATTCCCACCTCCTAGGTAGGGGGCAGGACTCCTTCTTGGCAGGAAGTTCTTCTGATCTTCTGTCTGTCTGATAGGTCAGGTAGGTCAGAGAATGTCTTGATGACCAGCTATGACACAGAAAGGTACAAGGGGAGGATGTAGTAATATTTTTAAGCTTTATAGCTTGCGTTGAGGAAAAGGGGTTCTGGTTTCTGTAACTCACCATGGGGAAGAGGAATTCTGGTGTCTGTAACTGGCTTCAGATAAGAGTGAAGGTCGTTCGAGAAGCAAGAAGGCAGAGAAGGTCAGAGAAGCTCTGGTTCTGGGCTGCCTCTGAAGCCTTGCCATGCCCTTTAGTTCAAGGTCCTCGGCATGCCCACACACCATATTTTGGGGCATCCTTTACTGAGCCCCATCACCACACAGTGACAGTTCTGAACTCTCCTTATCTGGCTCTGCATTTTTATGTCCTTGCTTTGCATATTTGCAAAAGGAAAACAAAAAGCAATCACCACACGACGGGGCAGCCTCTAAAGACAGACAGACATCCTCCCCCAGCCTGTGAGCTTTCTCCACCCTACCCATGGAAAGGCTTAGAACAAGGAAGTGGCCTGAGTCATTGCCATGGCCACACCCTCAGGAAAACCCCTGCTCCATCTTCCTCTTGTGCACAGGAGCTAAGTTCTCAGTGCATATATTCTGGGGTTTTCTGTAGGAATGCAGCATCTACTTGGTTAGAAACAGCAACAAAATAGAATGAGACCCGATTTTTAAAAATCTAGAAGCAAGGTTCTGTTCGTGAGCTGGTGGTGGTGTAGCAGTGGGAATGTAGTTTCCATTTTTTAATGAACCGACCCTTTTTGGTTGTTGGGAAGCTCTTCTAGACCAGCCGACTCAAGCACGTCCTACGCCACAGTGCCCGAAGCGTGCCAGGCATCTTGTTTCTGTGGGGAAGGTATCATTCAACTTTCCAGTTTGGTTTCCAGGAACATTTTCCCATCCTTCCCCCAGGTGTTAAAAGCTGGTGGGCGGACCCCCTCTAATCCAATGCTGGGCAATGGAAAATGGGCTTCCAGACAATCCGAGAAGGGGACAGGAAGAGCCTGATTGCTGTGGTGGAGGAGAGAAGGCAATCTGAAGCACCTGACCAGGCCATTACTGTCACTAAGAAGAGGGGAAAGGGGAAAGGCAGGGAGAGATGTGGGACGATGGGCAGGGGTGGTCCTGGTGAGGAACAGACTGAAGGGTGTTCTGGAAGTTCTGCTGTCCAGGAAAGTAGAACTGGCTTGGTGGTGGGTGTGAAGGGAAGCAGAGAGACATTTATCTGAGGTGATTGATTCTATGTTGAATCTCCAGAAAGAGGTAAGAAAGTGTGGGTCCTTCCCCAGGAAGCTCTTTGCTCTCCACCCCCAGCTTAGGTCCACACTGATTAATTTTACTTTGTATCACGTATCTTGATGTCATGGAGGGAATCTTGGATTGATTTTGATCTGAATAAATAATGGTGACTTTTGAGACACTCACTTGACCTGGGAGGTCCTTAGCTTCCAAACTTATAATAGAGAGGTGGGGGAGGGTGATTAGGATTATGACCTGGAAGCTTCCTTCAGCTTTTTTAGTGATTCTGAATCAGATATAGCTGATTTTTTGTTAAACATGTGTGTATATATACATTTAATTGCCATCCCTTGGCTATCCCAGAATGAAAATTCAACTCCAAATGACCAAGCAGATGACTGCAGTGGAGGAACTTGGAATTTGCATCATTATAGTTTTTAAAACATAAATTTATATAGAACTTCATATACCATAGTATTCACTCCTTTAAAGTATCCAATGCAGAGATTTTTTTTTTTCAGCATATTCAGAGTTGTGCAATGATCACTAATATTTAATTTCAGAACAATTTCATTCTCCCGAGAAGAAAACTCTGTGCATTAGCACTTTCTATTCCTGCTTTGCTCTGTCCCCTGCCAATCACGAACCTACTTTCAGTTTCAATGGAATTGCCTACTCTGGGGTATTTTTTATAAACAGAATCATACAATAGGTAGCCTTTGGGTTCTGACTTCTTTCACTTAGCAAAATGTTTTTAAGACTCATCATATGATAGTATATATCAGTAATTCATTTTTAAGGCTGAATAATGATCCCTTGTATGGATATATGACATTTCATTTATTCCTCTAACAGCCAGTGGACATTTGAGTTGTTTTTACTTTTTAGAGACCATGACAAATGCTGTTATGAACATTCATCTACAAGTGTTTGGGTAGATATATGTTTTTATGTCTCTTGCATGGGGGTAGGAATTGTTAGATACCTAGGAATTATTGGATCACTTAATAACTTGATATTTACCTTTTTAAACATATTTAAATTATTGAGGAACTCAAAGTAGCTTCATAGTTTTACTTCCCACTGTGTTTGCGGGTTCTATCTTTACATCCTCCCTAGTATTTATTTATTTATTTTTCCTTTGTAAATTTTTAAATTTTATTTAATTAGTTATACATAATAGTAGAATGCATTTATGCACTTTGATATATCATACATAGATGGGATATAATTTCTCATTTTTCTGAGTGTACATGTTGTAGAATCACATTGGCCATGCAGTCATACATATATATACATAAGTAATATAGCCGTCTAGTGGATGTAAAATGGTATCACACTGTGACTTTTATTTGCATTTTTCTAATGACTAATGATGAACATTTTTTTCATGTGCTTATTGGCTATTTGGGTGTCCTTGAAGAAATATCTGTGAAATTCTTTCCACCTTAATTGGATTTTCTTTATTTTTGAATTGCAAGAGTTCTTGATAAATTCTGTAGTCACATCCCTTTCAGATATATGATTTGTAAATTCTTTCTCTCATTCTTTGTCTTCTCACTTTCTTGATTGTGTCTTCAGAAACAGAAGTGTTTAGTTTCTGTGAAATCTAATTCATCTACTCATTTTTGTTGTGAAATATCTAAGAAACACTTGCCTAATCCAATGTCATGACAATTTACTCTTACATTTTCTTCTCAGAGTTTTATAGTTTAAAATTTTTTTGCTTTCTTTTTGTATTGGGGATTAAATCCAGAGTTGGTTTACCACTGAGCAGTCCTTTACCACCAGTCCTCTTTAATTTTTTTTTTTTTTAATTTGGAGACAAACTCCTGATAAATTCTGATAATTTCCTGAGCCTGGCCTCAAACTTATGATCCTCCTGCCTCAGCCTCCTGAGTTGCTGAGGTTACAGGCATGTGCTACCATGGCCTGGCTGAATTTTATAGTTTTCCCTCTGACATTCCTAATATACCTTCGTGTTAAACACTGAGAAATATTATATTGAAGGAATTGTTTTTAAGTCAATACTTTCAAACTTCTTTAAGCTTGGAGAATTTTTTATCACTGATGTATCTGATTGCATCTAATCTGGGAAGGGCAAGTATAGATTTGAGGTGATCTTCAGAATTTGATAATGAAGAATCCCTTAAAAAAAAAACAAAAAACCCAAGAATGTGGTGTGATGTGGAGTCCCTCAAGCCTCCTTAAGCATGTTTCCATAGCATAATTAAAATAAAACCAGGTATCTCACAATGATCAAATGAAGTAAAATAGGTGAGGACCAATCCTGGTGACTGGGTTTGCTACAGCCTTGTTACTCAAAAGGCGACTCATAGAAGCACAGCAGGGACATTACTTAGGTGCCTGTTGGAAACGCAGACTCTCAGGTCCTAATCCAAACTTCTTATTGCTTCACTACGGCAAGATTAATTCCTATGCATGTGAAAGTCCAGAAATCACGGAGACAGCGTGTCGTTTTTATCCTCCTGACAGGTCTTAGGCGTGTTCCTGTCACCTCGTTTCTCAAACTGCTTACTCCCTCTGGAATTCCTTGCAATGCTCTTCCTGGAAATCAAAAATCGTTACACTTCATTTCATTCCAAACTTTTGTTCCTTCTTCCCTTCTCTGAATTCTAATGTCATAGGTGATTTCTTTTATGTCAGTACTATGGCTGCCTCTGGGAAAATTTTAGAAGGACAATGCTAAAAGTTTAGAATTTTCTTTTTTTTTAATTTCCTAAATCGTTGAACACTGTCAATCAGTTTTCCAGCGTCAGTCTTTCTAAGCCTTTCTTCAATTGTAGGAAGGAGCTGGGATTGTAGGTACACTAATGATCCCTTCCCATTTAATAAAGGTCTCTAAGAAATAAAAATGTAAGTTCTCCAAACAGGGAAAAATAACCTTCTTCATTGCAATAGTTTAATTTCAGAAGTCTGACTGTTGGAACCTTACAGCGGCAGCCACAAGAAACATCCTGAAGACCGTATTTAGAAGTCTTTAGCAAGGTTGCTTCCTTATTGTCCTCACTGTTCTGGGATGGGGACAAAGTGTTGCTCTGTGAATGGCCACATTGCTTGTAAAAGGACTTTGTCCTTCAGTCTCCTTACAACCAACTGAAAGTTAAAAATACAGTCATAACGAGAATTTACACATTAAACACAGATAGCTTTCCACTGTAGGAAGATTGAATAACATATTCTTACTAGAGATTAGAACAAAGTTCTGAGATGGACACATCTTCACCATACAATGAAAAGTGTTTTTTTTTTTTTTTTTTTATGATCTAAGCCTCTACATCTTTCTGGAGGAAGCAGTTAGGGACAAATTTAAATTCGGACAAAGATTCATTGAGCTGGTCCTTTGGCGGGGAAGAAGAGCTATATAGAGAAACCTCAAATATTCAAAACTCATATTTTTCCTTGTTCCAAGTAAATAACAAGTCTCTAGGTTTTATCAGCCTCTACGGTGACAGAATTCCAGAAATATTACTGAAAGTTCTGTCTTCAGTGCTCACATTAACATCTATCCATGTCAGTAAATAATGTAGCCTTAATATTTTAAAATATGAATCATACAAAAGGGAAGTGAAAATGTCTAAAATGGGAAAAGAATGTCATACAAAGAAGTGCTTTATGTATTTAGTAGAGAAACCATGAAAACTTCTGAGAAAAAAAAAAAAAAAAGCTAAATGCATGAGATGACTAACTCAACACTCTAAATCCCCCAGGGCTGAATTTTCATGGTTTGCCAGATTTCTGAATAGTGTTCAGGCTTCTAGGAAGAAGTTTTGCAACTCTAGATTTCTGCTTGTCTTTTGGCCCTAAAAGGCCATTTAAAAATAAAGTATCAAGGGAACTCAGTTTCTCTCTAAAATGAGAAATTATATTCTGCTGTGTCAAGCTGCTGATATCACAGACCTCCTTACTTTACCAAAAGCTCAAATTCACTGAGGATTAAAATATTAAGAACTTAGTCATGCAAAGAGAAAAAAAAAAAAGGGTTTTGTTCTCAGTTCCAAAAAATGATTGTTTCTAAAACCCTGGGATGGCGATTGTCCAATAAAACTTTTCTATAATGATAAAAATGTTCTGTGTATCTGCTGCCCAATATGATGGCCTCTACCAAATGAATGTTTAACTTTTAAAAAATTTTCAACTAATTAGAATTTAAATTTCAATAGCTAAGTCTGTCCAGTGGCTATAGTACTGGGCAATATAACACTAGGAATATTTTGTTTCCATTGTTAACATAAAATTTAGAGCAATACTTTTATTATATAAGTTATTTTCTAGTTTACATATACAGAAAGAATAAACTTCTATATATTTTTGTGCTATTCCTTAGAGATGTTTTCCTGAAAATAATAATATAAATGCTCCATTAGATGAGTTATGTAAGTCATAGAAATGCTTCACACAAAGTCCAAAGTACCTCACAAATGTGTTCTGTGGGTAAGTCTTGTCTCCTACATAGAAAGAGGATTTGGGAAAACATGAGCACAGTCAAGGAGGTAGAATCATTGCTGGTACCCTAGATCTACCATATTCTGTTTCCTTCTAGTGTGATTTATATTTGTTTGAGTAAAGCCTTTGATTTATTTTGTAATAAAAAAAGAATTACATATTTTTAAAAATTTTTTTAAATTTATTTTTTTAGGAGTAGTTGGACACAATACTCTTATTTTATTTATTTATTTTTTATGTGGTGTTGAGGATCGAACCCAGAACTTCGCATGTGCTGGACCAGCGCTCTACTGCTGAGCCACAACCCCAGGCAAGGATGACCTATTTTACCTTCTTCTGATTGTGGTTTAAATTTTGAGATAAGACTAAATAAGGAGACGCATTTTTTAGAAGTGGAACCTGACTGCCTGTAGCATACCACAGGCCAAGCATTCGGAGAATGAACTAGAAAGAAGACCTCTTCAAGCTCTTTCCTTATCTTCAATGTCATGCTAATAATGTTTCTTGAGACCTCATTTCTTTTTCTCAGGTGATTTTGTTTAAGTTTGGTTGGTTGTTACGGTTTAGATGTGAGGTGTCCACCAAAAGCTCATGCGTGAGAAAATGCAAGGTTTAGAGGTAAAATGATTGGGTTATAAGAGCCTTAACCCAATCAGAGCATTAATCTCCTGATAGGGATTAATGGTAGGCAGTAGGGTGTGGCTGGAGGGGATAGGCCATGGAGGTGCCCTTCCAGTATGTATTGTGTCCCTGGTGAATGGAGTGTCTCTCTCTGCTTCATGTTGACCTGTTCCCAGCTGCTTCCCTCCGCCATCCACTTCTGTTCTGATGTTCTGCTTCACTTCAGGCTTTGAGGAATGGAGTTGGCCGTCTATGGACTGAGAGTTCTGAAACCATGCGCCTCCAAATAAACTTTTCCTCCTCTAATTGTTCTCATCGGGTCTTTTGTTCACAGCAGTGAAAAAGTCGACTAAAACCTTTATATACCGCACAAGAAAACCAGTTTCATTATTTGATAACCATGTTTTTAATATATCTCATTCTTTCAAACTCCCGGTCAGATCTCCCTTTCTTGATTCTAATTTATATCTGTCTTACAGGATCTGTTTTCAGTTACTGTAGAGTGTGTTAGTCAGCTTTTTGTCACGGTGACAAAATACCTGAGACCATAAACTTAAAAGGAAGAAAGCTGATTTTGGTTTATGGTTTCAGTGAAGGATCACTTGGCCTTATCACTTTGGTTCTGAGGTGGCATAGCACTTTATGGTGGGAGCACAAACTGAAAGCCGTCTGCTCACCTCACGGCAGCCCCAAATCAGAAAAAAAGACAGAAAAGGGAGAGGGTCCCCATATTATATTCCCCTCAGTAGCATGCCCCCAATTACCTTCCTTCCGCTAGGCCCCACATTCTAAAAGTTCTACCACCAGAATTCCAATAGCACCATAGACTGACAACCAAGCCTAAATCTAGCATATGGGCCCTTGGAGGAACATGGAAGGTCAAACCGTGACACCAAGTAAAAGCAAACTGTCAATCACTCCCCCAACCTGATCCCATCCTCTAAGGCTCAGGTCTGTTGAGCTTGAGATCCTACAGAGGGGAAAAGGTGTTTTGGTCAACTTCTTTGCTCTTCCCCACCACCTTCTCTTCATCAGCTGCCTGTTCCGTCTCCTGTCTTCAGGGTAGGATGCAGGAGGATTGGTTGGGTGGCAAAGTCCAAGTTGACTGTCACTGTTGTAACTGGGAGTTCCCAGCCCTCCAGGAAATAGATGCCCAAAGGCACATTCCATACTTTTTCTCACTGTGGTTTGTGAGAATGGCCAAAGGGCTCTCACCCTGCCTCATGGTCTGGCTTCAGAGTATCAAAGATCTTCTGTTGTAAAGTAAGCTGTGTGTCCCTAGATGACAACGATCCCTGCTTTGCAACCCTCTTGTGTCATAGAAAACCCACCCCCAGCCTTTTCTGTAGGGGTTCCGTTGCCCTGTCAGGAGACCCCTTGCACAGGGTCTTTTCAAGATTCCCAAGATGGCTAACCTCCCTAGTGTTCATTTTCCCCAAAGCACACTCAACACCTGGCTTCAGACAGAGTCGAAAGTAGAAGCCATCTCTCTTCATTCTACTTAGGAGGGATCTCTAGCCAACATCACATTAGACTTTTCCAGACGAGAGTCAGGAACCTGTTCTTGGTTCACACAGAACTAGGAAATTCTACCCTAGTTTTTACAAGCCCCTGCACTCAGAGTCCATGTCATCCCTGGGGCCCAACTTGGCTGACATCTGGCTGGCGAGGGGTGGGGGAGGAAAAGGGAGGGAGTAGTAGTGATGAGCTGTCAGGCTTCCCTCTTGCTAGACACCCGAGTTTCTACAGCGAGTTCTGAACACTCTCAGTTGGCATGTGCTATGGATTGGATGATGTTTATGTCCCTCTAAAATTCATGAACTGAACCTCACATCACCAATGTGAGGTTAAAGAGGTGAGGTGCTTGGGAGGCGGTTAGGAGGTGAATCCCTTGTGGTAGAATTAGTGCTCTTATAAAAAGAGACCCTAGAGACCCATCTTGCCCTTCCTCCATGTCATGTGAGGACATGACCTTGAAGAAGGCCCTCACCAGGAACGGATTCAGCTGACAGTTTGACCTTGGACTTCTCAGACCCCAGAGCTGTGAGAAATTTTTTTATACAAACCATCTACTCTCTGGTAATTTTATTATAACAGCCCAAGTGGACTGTAACAACACGAGAATGGAAGAGAAGCACCCCTCCTATTCAGGGAAAGATAGGGTGAACCTACAAAGAAATCCTTATGGATCTCCTTACTCCTCTGGTGTGAAGCTGAAGGAAGGTGGGATAAATGAGCTTTGAGTAGTCTTTCAGCAAATCATGCACAGATGCGCTAATACTTCTCTATAGGACCTGAAACATGTGCACCGTGATAACACCCTCTCCACTGATAGAATTAACTCGGATCTGGTTGAAACAGTCTGAAAATCATGACATACGATTTTAAAAGAATAAAAATATACTTAAAATACTTTTCTTAATATTCAGGGAAGATATTAAAATGAAAATATACCAATATTCATCTTCTATTAAGCATGGATCACCTTGGATTAGTCCATGTTGAACTCTAACATGGAGGAAATACTCTCACAGGGTTTAGGTATACTTACACTTTAACTATATAGAAGTAAAATTATTTAAATATACGATGGATGCAGGGAAGCAGATTGATTTGCTGGCACCCAAAATACTAAATATGAATATTGGAATGTCACAAGTTGGACTTCAGATGGATTTTTAAGACTTTATTCTGAATTAATATATTTGAAAATAAGCATGTTTAATGTTACTTAAATAATAGAGTAAATGTTATTTTAAAAATATGATGAAATATTACTCAGCCTTAAAGAAGAATGAAATTATGGTATTTGCTGGTAAATGGATGGAGCTGGAGAATATCATGTTAAATGAAATAAGCCAATCCTAAAAAATGTTTTCTCTGATATGTGGATGCTAATTCACAATAGGGGGTGGGGCTAGAGAAGAATAGAGTTACTTTAGGTAGAGAGGAGTGAAGAGAGGGGAGGGAGTATGGGGGTAGGAAGGACAGTAGGATGAATCAGACATTATTACCCTATGTACATATATGACTACACCATCGGTGTGATTCCACATCATGTACAACCAGAAGAATGAGAAATTATACTCCATTATACATGATGTATCAAAGTGCATTCTGCTGTCATGTAGAAAAATTTTAAAAATGGGTAAGCAGGGCCTGGGGATGTGGCTCAAGTGGTAGCGCGCTCGCCTGGCATGCGTGCGGCCCGGGTTCGATCCTCAGCACCACATACCAACAAAGATGTTGTGTCCGCTGAGAACTAAGAAATAAATATTAAAAAAAATTTCTCTCTCTCTCTCTCTCTCTCTCTCTCTCTCTCTCCCCTAAAAAAAAAAATGGGTAAGCAGAAACTAGAAGGTAGGAAAACTGATCTCTGAGACTATCCACTCATGCTTTCCTCTTTTTGGTAAAATCCCACTCCCTTCCCTTGGCTACTCTGCATCCCTTGCACCTGCCAAACAGACACAGGTGTGCACACACATACGCTAACACCCACTTACAGACCCCTAAAAATAGGAAAACAAGCCCTGTTTTTTTGTGCTTCCTGTGTGTTCCCTGGTGCTCATTCTGTAACATAATCCACCAAAATCTTCCAGTGCGGTGCTCATGCTTTGGATCTTTCCTGTCTTTTAAACTGTGCCCTAATTTGTGTATCTTTTGTTCTGGGGTCTTGGTCATTACTTTCCATCCAACACACAGAAAAAGTCATTCCCACTAGGATTCATGGTGGAAGGAACCACATTCACTTGTGGTACCCACCAGGTACCAAATGCTCACTCCTGACAAGTAAGCGGCCTTTGAAAATTCACTGAAATAATCCCGAGGAGTGCCTTTACTCACTGGAGTTTAAGGCATGGTGGCAACTGACTTCAGAAGCTAAGGACTTTTTTCTCTTCAATTCATATCATGAAGACAAATTTGCAAACCCTTTCTCAGAGGTGGACACCTAATGAATCAACAGGTTTTGGAGGCTCCACCGAAAATAGACAAGATAAAAAGTTTTATTTTATATACATAGTTGAAATTGTCCAGATTTTTAGACATTTTAAAAAACTGTGTGATGTTTCTACACTTTGCAAGTAGAATTATTTATCAGTAAATTTCAAGTGACTTTAAAAAAATGACTTGAATTTCATGGAGATGAAAGCTTCATTTTCTGGGAGTTTCATATTAAAACTTTCCCTTCTTTCTTTCCTCTTCATTAGCCTTCAGGAATGGAGTTCTCACTCTGAAGTAAACCACGTAAAGCACAAGACGCTCCTCTGCCCCCTCCAGCCTAAGGCACTGCGATCTCAGCAAGAATTATTACAGCAGAAATGCAGACAGGAGTCAATTTTTGACTGCTGGTTGCCAAAATAAGCTCTTAAATCCTTCCAGTTTCCTTTCAGCACGTTTATCGGTTAACTCCTACTCATTTTTGAACTACTTTATATAGACATGATTGACACACAAAAAGAAGCACATTATGTATACAACTTGATGACTTTGGGGGATAGGTATATACCTGTGAAACCATCACCCAGAATTCATGCCACAAACTCCATAAACTTGTTCATCACTTCAAAAGTTTCCTCCTACTTTCTTTCTCTTCTATATTCTTCTTCTAATTATAATTATTTTTGGTGATACAAATCCTTAACATAAAATCTATTCTTATAACAATTTTTAAAATACATAATACATTATTGTTAGATTGTTCTGACTTAAGCATACTACTCATCCTTTATCACCTGGCTCTGGTCTCCTTTCTCCAGAATGTCTTCTCCAGTTTCTGGAACATTCTCCTCCTGTCATGCCTTCACTCTGTCAACACATACCTGTATCGCAGTATTTAACCTACATCTTGAAATTATCCTTTTTACTCCTTCTCAGCCCTCATAATATTCTTGGCAGGATATATGTCTTATTCACCTTTATATCCCTCCCCAAAATGCCTATTTCAGTACCTACCACTTGGCAGGTACTCAATAAATGTTCATTGAACAGAGGGAAACAGGAAAGATTGAGATATGTTCCTAATCACTTTTCAGATAAGAGAACTAAGATTAATCAGTAAAGAGCGGGAGAGTAAATATTTAATGGTTTGTTGGCGTCTGGTCTCTTTAATGCCTTTTCAACTCTGCTGTTATAGTGGTATAGCAGCCATCCAAATAGGCAAACAATGGGGGGCATGGTTATGTTAAAAAAAAAAACTTTATTCACAAAAACAGATGGCATGCAGATACTCATAGGGTTCTAATTAGTTCTTGTACTAAAATTAGCGTGGTTTATTGACTTGACCCAATTCCTCACCTAGATTTGTTTGTATATGACAGAACTCCAAGTTATTTTTCATACTTAAATGACAGTACGTTATGGTGGAAGAGTAAGCATCTTAATAGTTTGCTAGTGGCTTGAGGATCTGATGTTCAAAGATGTGTAATTGACTACCAAGAGATGACTCCTCACTAAGAAAGTAACAGAAATCCCCACCACTGGGATGTTCTTGTGAGCGGGAAGATACAATTAATATTAGCTGCTCAACCAGATAGTGCTTTCCTAAGAACAATCTGTTCCTCTTAGGTCTTTTGGGTTAATAAGGACATGGATGCTTTAATGGGCATGAATTATGTGCTTAATAAAAATTTAACACTGGCTTACACAAAGGAAGTGCTCATTATTCATAGATTTATATTCATCTGCATTCCTTTAAATTAATGCCTATTTCAGAACTATTTCTTGACAATACTGACTTCCTCTGGAAGGGCCAGTCTGGTCACTAGCCTCATGTGGTCCAAGCTGGATCTTTCCTTATACGGTTCTTCCCCCAGAATGTGGGGGTGGTGGAAGGACAGATTCCAAGATCTCTAAGGTCCCAACCAGTCCTCAAATTGATAAGCCCTTTTCTTCTCTCCAAATGCGTCTTTTCTATCCCTGTCCAGCCTGGTCTGGGAACATTTCAGTTTAAATTCTCTGTTCCTTCTTCAACCTCCAATTGTCACTTCAGGCCACCGTATATTCGGCAGAATGTTTTGTTGTCATTTGCAGTTCTGGGGATAAAACCCAGGGGCACTTTACTCAGAGCTGCATCCCCAGTCCTTTTCGAAAATTTTGAGACAGGGTCTTGCTAAATTTCTGAAACTGGCCTTGAGCTCAAAGTCTTCCCTGCCTCTCCTCCCTTGTCCCCGGGATTACAAGCCTGTGCCATCATGCCCCGTGGGATGATCTTGGTTATTAAATTTGATTTCTGAACATTTCCTTTTCCTTTTATGTCTTGCTTTCACTTGGGCCCAGAGGCTCCCCACACACTTAGTCAACATCTACCTGTGCATTTTCAGACACTTGCTTGGGATGACCATGTTAAATCTGAGGTTGAAACCAGGAGCAGAAGACAGCATAAGGGAGACTGGGACATGAGAGGAAGTGGTGGAGGCAACAGAGTTTTCAGAGAGGCACTCAGAAGGAAGGAGCAGTGTCAACAACTTAGCCCTCAGTAACTCATTGCCCATGGACAAACTACTAAGAAGGTGAGTTGTTGTTTTTTTTTTTTTTTTTTTTTTTTTTTTTTTTTTTTTTGGTTACTTTGTCAGGGAAGGAAACATGAGAGAAACACAGAATCACCCTGGCCTAAGTGGAACTGATCAGAACAGTTGGAAATTTCCCCATGAGATGGAACAACTGTGGATGTATCCACCATTACACACACTGCTTGGCCTCGAATGTTCGTTATCGTTTGTGAGTTAGTTTGTTTTTAAGTACTTTGCTATTAATAAATTTTATCACCTAAAAATGGGTAGAATGAGACAAGCTTTGCAGTCATTGTGGGGGAAAAGAGAACGTGAATAATGCTTGTAAAGTTATTCTGAGTTACAGCATCCACAATAAAGGATCATTACATTGAAAGCTCCCTGAGTGTTTCAGTCAGCTTCTTCATTGCTGTGACCGAAAGATTCAACAAGAACAATAAAAGGAGGAAAAATTTATTTGGCTCGTGGTTGCAGAGGTCTGGGTCCATGGATGGCGGACTCCATTGCTCACCTCCAAGGTGAGGCAGAACATCATGGCAGAAGAGTGTGGCAGAGGAATGGAGCTCAGAACATGGCAAACAGGAAACAGAGAGAGCTCCCTGTACCAGGGACAAAGTATAAACCCCAACAGCACGCCCCCAGTGACCCAGCTCTTCCAGCCACACCCTACCTGCATGTAGTTACCACCCAGTTAATCCATATCAGCGTAATGCACTGATTAGGCTAAAGCTCTTGGAGCCCAATCATTTCAGCTCCAAACTTTCACTAAACCTTAACACCGAGCATTGTTTTGTTCTTCTCTTATATCACACCATGACTTATATGAGAGTGGCATCACCCTCTATGCCCACCCTCCCATGTGTTCCGTTTATAACTCCTTTATACACATCATATTGTGTAATGATTATTTATTTATATGTCCTGCTAGTCTGTGAGCACTTGGAGGAGAGGAAACACCCTTGTTTATTTGTGTCTGTATGTACAATGTCTGCGGCATAAATGCTCTGTGCATGTAAACTTGGGAGTGGTCCTGCAGTTTTGGAGTCCTGCTGGTGTTCACAGGGAAATCAAAGTTTAGAATTCTGATAAGTTTATTAGAATGTTTCTCAGACCTGTAATTTCTGCTAGGAACTAAAGACGTGGTCTTCTGTGGACATGTTTAGCGTGATCTTCATTCTCTTGTTCCTCCTCTTTCTTTTCAATCATTCTCCAATTCCTCCCAAAGAGAACATTCTAAAACAAATCCATGTGTTGCTTTCTTAGGTAAAACTCCTCCAAAAATTCCCCTTGCTAAGGAGTCTCCCTTTCACACTTCTCTCTTCATGCATCTTCTCCATTCTTCCCTCATCCCCCATCGACACACATCCCTGTACTCCTGCTCTCCCTGCCCACCTGCCCACTTTACAAATCTTCAGCTACAGGTGATGTTCTGAATGGAGCTTGCTGTGCTGAGCTCTGGTCTGCCTTATTTTTCATCATCATTTTTATTATTGCTTCTTCTCCCTCTTTTATCTCCTTGATTATTCATACCATTATTGTTTTATAATTGTGCTGAGATCTATTAAATCTAGTATTTGTGATGTGAATTTTCCATTTTTTATATTTACTGTCTCTTTCTCATGGTCATAGTTTGGTGTGTGTGTGTGTGTGTGTGTGTGTGTGTGTGTGTGTGTGTGTATATGTTTTTCCTTGTGAGAATTATCTTCAGCAGGAGTTGATTCTCTTCCCTCTGGGCCATGAGGGTAGCACCCTGGGTAGTAGAAGTCCCAGTTTTGCAGGTTTTTATGGCTTCATGGGTTAGAGAAGCTCTATGCCAGTGTCTTAGCTGGGGATCTTGATATCATGGGCATAATATGAATTAGGTCCTCACATGCATGCATGCTTTTGGTTTGGGGTTTTCAGATTTTGCCCCACCCTCAACCCAGGCACATTACAAACTTCTCTGTTACTTCTCTGGGTAGTAGGAGGGAGCATTTCCCGACTCCTTCTCACAGGTGGGCCCAGTTAGGTCTCAGCGGTAGCTTTCCACCTCGCCTAGACCAGCATCCTTATCCTCTACTGCCTGCACGTTAAGTCTCAGTCCTATTGCTAAGAAGGGCTGATGACCTCTTGGGAGATTGCTAAACCAGTTCCATTTACTACTCTGTATTGAAATTTTCCTCTTCATTTCTTGAACGTCTTGCTGGTTTCCTCTTCCTTCCAGCCTTGGCTGTTTTTTCTGTGCTGCTTTATAAGACACGTGAGATTTGTCAGATTGTCCACTATTAGGTTGCTGGAGGGCCTCCGTGCTACCTGCTGTGTCACACTCATGTCCTCCATTATGTATAATGCTGCGTCCTCAGAATATCCCAGACCCCAGGGGAGCCTTGCTCAGCTTTCAGGCCTCAGCCTAAGCATCTTGCATTGATGTGCTTGGATTATGTACATGACCCTTTACTTCTTCCTGAAGATTCTGCTTTATTTACTTTCGTGTCTTTAGGCTCCCAATTAATGAATGAACACATGAAGTGGGGTAATAAAGAATACTGAAATTCAATAGTTCCTCTATCTCTGCCTTTATGCCAGGTTTCCATAGGAGGTCATGTCTATAAAGATGTAAGAAAGTCAAATTTATTTTATCCTATTTGTCTTATCCTATGTAAAGAAGTGTGAGGTGTGCATTTAAAGTAACAGCAGCAATCACATGTAGTACCCCCCCATGTGCCATGTACCCACCAGGTATGCTAAATTAACACATTTAATTTTTACAGAAATCTTGTGAAGTGGATACAATGATTATCTCTTCTACAGATGAGGAAACTGAGCCCCGAAGGGTTGAGTCTGTGCTTATAACCCAAACATTAGACAATTTCTCAACATCAGTGAAGGAGACAGAAGGAATTTTCTGGATTACTTTTTTATAAAATTTAAATTTATTTATTTATTCTAATTTGTCATACATGACAGCAGAATGCATTTCAATTCATAATACACATACAGAGCTGGATCCATAATTTTTTTTTAAAATATGCATTTGTACATTAAAAGTAAATAGTTTTTTTTTTTCCTAATGATTTACTCAGGCCTTTCTTAAAATGCTGCCATGTGAGAAGATAACAACTTCACCCAGTAAAACATCTTGATATTTAACTGATAGATCTAAATATCCTTTCAGAATTAAATCCAGATCTCAGATGTAGCTGTTGAAGTACCTGCCTGCCTTTTTGTTTTCCTTCCTTATTCATAGGAAAAAGAAAAAGAAAAAGGAACCAAAGCAACAACCTCTTCTTTGTCTTCCTAAAAAGGTAAGCTGAGACTGGATTTTCAGAAGGCAGTTGGTAGTACATCCTTTTTCTTTGGAATCCAGAAGGTGGGTTAGCAATATTTTGGATAAACTTTTACCAAATCACCAAGGCCCTCACTCGTTCCCTCACCATTGACTAAGAAGTGAGAATCAAGACATACCCAAGTGAAGCAGCAGGCTCTGTCACCCAACCATCCTGACTCTACTGCTTCGGGGTAGTTAGCACAGTGCTAGGCCTGCACTTGTGAATGCAGGCACTTGTGACCCCTACATTGCTAACATGACCTCATCTGGTATCTAAACTCCTTTGGTGGCAATTTACGGAGAAGTGATAGTCTCCTGAGTCTAAGAGTGGGCCACAGGATCTCAAACAAGACTCATCGACTATAGCAAAGTGGGAATAAATTCTTAAAGCAGTAGAGGTTCCTTTCTTAGGATTATTAAAAAAATATGCTAAAGAAAGATAAGCAACTTGAGCGGCTACTAAATATGCCAACAAGGCATGGGACTGAGATATGTGGGGTTATGTGCAGCTGAACAAACAAAATAACTATTTCTGTAGGGACCCTGAGCGTGTGGCATGTTGGGTTTGATGACGCATCTTACTATTTAAGGACCACTGAAGAATTATCCTATCTGCAGTCTAGAATAGATTTTTCTCTTCCAGAGAAATTTATTTTTAAATGTTTGAATGGACTATGAGTAAAACTTATCTATCATAAAAATCATCCAACAATTTACAATGACACTAAGATGACACAGTCTAGGGCCATGCCAAAATCAGAAGAAAATGGATTGATTGGCAGAATACAAGGGACTTCAGTTTCCTTTTTCATTCTTGTAATAATCTGGAGCTATTACAGTGAATTTCCAAAAATGGATGGTTATTGAGGTGAGATTACTTGCGAGGGACAATGTGAATTATTTGAGTGAAAAAAATTTTTTTTTCAACTTGTCTATTTAGATCAATGTTCAAATATATAAAAAGCTTTAAGTATTAAAATTTACATGGTTGGCATTTAATTCATGTTTGACAACCTTGCTTACAGTTTCCAAGCCATGCATGAGATTGTAGTACAAAATTTTAAATATTAAAAATGTAATTATACCAAAAGACAGTATCTGATACATAATTCAAGTCAGGCAACAGGTTTATTGTTTTTAGAACTTAATCTACCTTGGAAACGATATCTGAGCTGTTTATGAGTTACTGGCACTTTCTTATAAAGTTCCACTTGTTGCTTTTCTTAGGGACCTGGGAAGTCCCTTTTGATTTTAGTTGTGTTCTCTGGACAGCACTCCACCCCCAAAGACTAGATCTTTTTCTAATTTTATAGAAGAAAAACTGAAGCAGAAATGGCAGTAAACACAGGGACCCAACAAAAGGATTTTCTCACCCTAGCATTCTTTATGCCTGAAATCCCAACAGTTGTAATTCTTTAGTTTAAGAATCAGATACCTGTCAAAGTGACTCAGAAAGAAAAGCACGTTCTTTGACTTTGGAGGGGTTTATTTTTAGGATCAGATGATATGAGAGGGGACCACACAGTATCAGGATAGTTGACCTGAGTTGACCAAAGTGGCTAGGCTGGAAAAACAAAAACAGCAACAGGTTATTTTAAAAAATAACTAATGTGATAGAGAAAAGCAGCTGGGAACTCAGAGGCCAGAGAGGGCATGGATGGGGGGTCAAATTTGTAAGATTGAGCTTAATATGGCAGATTCTAATTGTAACACAGTTGCTTATTTTATTCCCATTTTTTCCATTCCAAGTGAAGTCTCAGTGGGTTATTTTTCAAATCACTATTTGAAAAAAAGGCAATCATATATATTTTGGGGGCATTTGAACATAAAAGGTTAAAAAGACAACACAAGGAGTACTATCAATATAAGGGCATAGAAAAGAATCTATTGCTTATTTCTTTGAAGTAAAATTTCAAGTTTTAAAATTTAATTTATAGAAAACATGCTCATGTACAAATAAAGAAAAAACTGAATGTCATACTAAAGTTTCTTTATATATATATATATATATACATATATATATATATATACATATATATATATTTGGTAAAATGCCTTCTTTAGAGGAAAATATATTAAATGTTAAAGTTGATTTTTGTGTTTTAATAATCCATATATTTCAATTTTTAGAGAGTACTTTTTGTATACAAAGATGGGGATTTTATCACACCATATTTCTTTCTCCTCCCCTGTTATAAGTTTAACAAACCAGAATCCGCAGGCCAATGCTTTGTGAATAAAGTTTTATTGTGACTTTCCCATGTCCATTTGCTTATGTATTGCCATCCCTGCTTTTGAATTATAGTAGTGAAACTGAGCAGTTTTGAAAATAGCAGTGTGGCACTGGATTTGTAAATACATTTTAGTGTACACAGCCGGGCTCTTTTGTTTTTGTATGATCTATTCTTGCTTATGAGTTATGACTGTGAAATTAAATTGCCTTGACAAACCCATATGGCCCACAAGCTTAAGATATTTATTATATGGACCTTTGCAGAAAAAGTTTGCTGACCCTCCCATAATATCATTACTATTTATAGCACTTTCATTCTATAAATTCCCAATTTTTTGGCACCAGTGTATTTAAATGACCACTATTCCTTTTTACCATAGTTCCTTCAATGGCAAGTCCTTTATTTTTCTTCTTTTCTAGATTTCATCAAGTAGTTTCTTTGATAAAGCTTTATAAGGCTGAATTTCCTTATATTCAAGTTGAATATACATTTACTTTAACACATCTTGGAGAGCTATTAGAGTCTTCCTTGAAAACTTTGTAGATTATTGTTGTCAGTGTTATCATATTAGATAGCATACATTTAGCCAATGTCATCATATTGAATAGCATATGTATAGTCAGTGCTACTATATTGGAAAGCACACATATAGCCAGTATTATGATATTGGATGACACACATATTGCAATGCTACCTTATTGGATAACACTATAGACAGTTCTCATTATATTTGAGCATCACATGTTGATATGCAGAAGTCTGTTTTTTTTTAATCCATTTAGGTGATTTGTTTTCTGATGCCTGAATAATGTCTTTGTTCTTGAAATTCAGTAACTTAACAAGAGCATAACAATGTGAAGAGCTCTATACCTCATTTTCATGTCCATTCATTGTGCTCCTTGAAATCGTACTTGAGGGATATTATTTTTGTAAGAAGCTTCATCTTTGTAATATTTTTTCTTGTTCCACTTATTGAGGCTTTTCCCCCTTACATTACACCAATTATGTATTTTTGGGTTGCCTGTTTTTGTCCTTCATTCTTACTAGTTTCTTCATGATTCTTTAAGCATCTTGTGTCCAATTGTACTACTGTCATTATCAAAATCTTTTTTCTAAATGTAAGTAAATTCATTTTTTTTCTTATTATTATGTTTCTTTTTAACTTGTTTTAGTTTGCTTATTTTTCTTGACATCATTTTGTGTTTTAAGAATGGGTTTTCCCTTTTCTTTATTCTAATCTTTGTTCTTCATGCTAATTTTTTGCTCTTATTTTGTCAAATTCAAAGGGTTACGTACTACTCAAGGCTTTTCTGAAAGTTATCATTTGTTTCATGTTTGATTTTCCCCCTCCAGTTTAGATTCTTTATTTTTATATTGTAGTATTTTCTTCTATTTGTCTATAGTTTCTCCCATCTTTACTCCCATTGTTGGGCCTGGCTCTTTGCTCCTCTAACCAGCAGATTATTAATTTTCTTTAAGCACTGGTAGCGTTGAACTTTGGGTGATTCTCTCTGAGGTGCAGAGAGAGGCACTGGGATCCACCTCCATCCCCTGAAAGCTTGGTCTTTTTTGCCCTGTTTCCTGATTTGATTGAGAAACAAGTGAAGGTAACTTAAGCAAAACCTGACTGGTCATCCTCACCAGCATGCAGACCACTCCCAGACTTGCTGTCTGTCCATCCAGCCTGGCTGCAGTTCAGTACTCTACCCACCACAGCCAAGAGGTGTTCGGTAGTATTTTTTGTTAGTTCAGTGTCCAGTAGTCTATGGGCATGGGTGAGTGTGTTCAACCACACGTGTGTGTAAGTACGTGTCTGGGATCTGCTTTCACTTTCGAGGTTCTCTTGATTTTAAGGTACGTGGATTCTCTGTCTCTCTTGTTGGGGTGTATTTCCTTTCTAGACCCTGGGTTTGCACACGCCTTCAGTTCATAACATCTCAGGGACTTTTTCTCTCGCACAGAATCAGCCACATTGTTTGGATCTCATATATATATATATATATATATATATATATATATATATATATATATATATATATTTGTGTGTGTGTGTGTGTGGTGCTGGGGATTGAATCCAGGGCTTATGCATGCAAGATAAGCACTCTATCAACTGAGCTTTATTCCCAGCCCTGGACCTCCTACTTTTAATGATTACTTATTTTCACCCTTCCCTGTCAAAAGAGGGAAAAGAAAAGAAAATACACTCCTTGCTTTTCACACGTGTATTAGAGAGTGTATTAGTGGGAATTCTCGAGCTTTTACTGATGAACCAATAACACTTGGGATCAGGAGTGAAATTAAGAGCTTCTGCGGTGGTACCCAAACTTTAACGTCCTTTATTTCTTTCTGCTAACATTATTGACCCTGGATTGTGTCTCTTACTTTCACTGTAATCTTCTGGTAATTTTATTTTGAAGTTTTAAAAATAGTTAACATGCCAGGCATACACACCTGTAACTCCAGCGACTCCAGAGGCCAAGGCAAGAGGATGGCAAGTGGCCTCAGCAACTTAGCAAGGCCTGAAGCAGCTTATCAAGGCCTTGAGCAATTTAGCAAAACCCTATCTAAATTAAAAAAAAAAAAAAAAGGACTGGGGATGTGTCTCAGTGGTTAAGTGTTCCTGAGTTCAATCATAGGTACAATAAATAAATAGATAGATAGATAGATAGATAGATAATTAGAAGAATGGTGTAATAAGATAGCTTTGCTCTTTACCTTAAACAGAAATATCTTGTCCTCAAGCACTGTATGTGTGTGTACATGCATACACACACTCTCTTGGATATCTGAAATATTTTTGAAATAGTTTTCAATCCGATTATTATTTTCTTATCTCCAAAAGTCAGGGAGATAGTCTTGTTTGAATTTCATGTTTGGTTCACTCCCTACATTTAATATGTTGAAATTCTAACCCTCAATGTGATGTTTTTAGGAGGTGGATATGCTGTTGACTAGAAGTGATGAGAGTGGACACTCTTGGTCTATTCCTTACTTGAGGGGGGAATCAGTCTTTTACAGTGAAATATGAAGTTATCTTAAGTATGTTGGGAAATGTTCTTTATTATGTTTAGAAAGTTTGCTTCTATTTTTTAAAAGCAAGAAGTTTTGAAAAGAGATTTTTTTTTTTTTAATCAAGAATGATGTTGAAATTGGTCAAATGACTTCTACAGCAATTGACATGGTCATGTGGTTTTCTCCTTCGGGTTGCCAATATGGTGAATTTCATTGATTGACCCAGACTTGCATTTCCTGGTCATGGCCCATTATTCGGTTCATATACTGTTGGATTTTCTTTGTCCATATTAACATCTTGCTGTTCTCCTGTCCTTGAACTCCATACATGCCGACTCACTGTGGTTATTTTTTTTTCACCAAGCCTTTATTCACGTCTGTGTCTTTGCACGAATTTCTTTTTGGGCTTGAAGTACTATCCTTGTCACCTGTCCTTTCCTGGCCAGCCTTGCTTGAAAGACTCAATTTAAGAGTAAACTTGGAGATGGGGTTGTGCCTCAGTGGTAGAGTGCTTGCCTAGCATGTGTGAGGCACTGGGTTTGCTCCTCAGCATCACATAAATAAATAAATAAATAAATAAATAAATAAATAGATAAATAAATAAAATTATTACGTCCATCTACAACTAAAAATATTAAAAAAAAAAAAAGAAAAAGAAAGAGTAGTAAACTCTTCTGGCGGCTTCTGGACCTTTGTCAACTTAGTTCCCTGTGTACTCGCAAAGCATCCTGTACGTGTAGCCGACAGAGAGTATACTTATTCAACCTGGGACTCCCAGCTTCCTTCATTGGGTCAAAATCTACATGAAAGAAGTTAAGGTAACAACAGTTGACTGCCAGTAAGGACCAGTCTCAAAACTGTTTACAATGTCAGGTCTTAAAAAAAATTAAAAATGTCCTCATACAGAGCATTGTCACATCCTCTCAGTAAAATTGAAGGCTGAAAAATAAATGATAATGCCTATAAAATCAAAAAACTTGCTGGGTCTTGCTCCATTCTCTGTTTAGCGATCTGTTTAGCGGCAAAGAACTAAAATGGCACAAAAACTGGCTCCGGCAAATGCCAATTGCTTACTTCAGCTATGCTATGCCCCTGTGTCACCATTAAACATGTTTTGTGCACTGTTTACTGGAGAAGATACAATTTGTCACTTATGTGAGTTCATCATAATAATAAAGAATTTGGCCAATAAATGTTTTTAGCATTCAAAAAGAATTATCTTAAGCCAAAGTTCATGAAAAGTTACCTTTCATTTATAGCAACCTTTAATATACTTATGTAGTGTGTGTGTGTGTGTGTGTGTGTATATATATATATATATATATATATACACACACACACACACACACATACTTTCACACATTCTAAGTTATTCCATTATTCCTAGGAAAGTGCACAGGCACATGAGAGTCTTCTAAGGGGATAAGGATTCTGCTTCTCGTGATCTTTTGCACATAATTTGGTGCTACAGGCCACACTATCTGAGCCCTGTGTTTCCTTTACAGATAGTTTCTGCTGTTTCTGTGGTTGGTTCCTCCTTTGGCTTTTTTTGTTTGTTTGTTTTTTTAAAATCAGTTAGCTATCTATGAAATTTTTGTTTTCCTTCTTTCCACAAAAGTATTATAAAGGCATAAATGAGCCCTTGACAATCTTTATTAATATACTGTACTGGGTAAAGCTTCTTAATCTTATGAACAGGGTAGAGGAAAGTGGGTTGGCTGGTGCTGCAAACAGATGACCTGTCAGCCAGATGGAAGATCACACACAAAAAGGGTGTAAGTCAAGGGCTATTGCCGCAGAAGGAGATTTCTCTAGACATGGCAGAGTTCTTTGTTCTTGGACTTCTGTGAAAAGTTTTATCAGTGACTTGGACAGAAACAAAAGCCACGTTTATCAAATTAAAAAAAAATTTACAATTTAAAAAGCTGCGGGTTAAAGATGAAAAGTTCTAAATGATCTCACTAGACTGGACAAGTGGTCATGAAATGATTCGAAATATGTTAGTTCCTATGGTCAGTTTCAAAAGAGTCATTCTGCAATGATAAGATAGAATATCCCCAAACCTTCTGACAGCAACTTTTGTTAAAAACAGAAATAGAATGTGAACAAATGAATTAACTATAAATTTTCTATGAGACCAAAATGCCACAACTACCCAAACCAACCACTGTCTTATATTGTAGACTTTGCCCAGAAGATCTGAGTTCTAAATACCAGATGTTATTCCAACTCAGTGTATTGTACATAATAGAGTCTTAAGTATTGTTTGTTGAATAATATAGGTAATGATTACAAAATAATTTACTGGAGTATTATATTAAAATTGGTCACATTTTAAGGGCCAATTTCTAAGCTGGAGGCCTGCACATAAAGATGGCTCAACAGGAAGGTCAGAATATATGGTAGTTCAGTGGAAGAATTAGGTGTGTGCAAAGATTAATGAGAAATGGGCTATTATTTTGGTTCCGACAGCTTTTGTCCTGTCTCAAGAGAAGATGGCTTATGGATGTTAGGGGGGAGATGATTGTAAACTCATTATTTTTTTTTCATTTTTTCAACAATCATTTTAATGAAAGTCTACTGCATGCGAGGCAGTATTCAGGTTTTCAACTGTCCATCAGTCCTATTGCTCCCCTCTTCCCTCTGCATACAGAGGTGACCCCGCAATGAACAAAACACACATAAAAAAGTCTTGGCTAGTGAAATTTACCTCTAGTCAGGGAAGACAGTACAAATGTGTAAGTAAATCATATAGCGATTGTAAACTCATTATTAAGATGAGCATTCTATAATTAATAGAGACAATGATGTGGGCAATTGCATGGCCATCTGTCGGGCACAATGCAGGGGAATTCCTGTCTGTACGGGTCTGTGGTGATTAATTTAACTTGGATGGCTTTTCCATCACAGAGGTTCTATATTAAGTAGAAGAGTTTCTCTAATTTTTTAAAAATGATGACCAAAATATGGGATGTGTGTACTTTTCCATAAATCATGACATTTCACTAAAAGACCTTTCCTTTTCACCAATTAAGCCAAGCAACAGTTTCTACCTGTTTCTTAATAGATCACTGTTTTATTTTCTTCAACTTGTCTGAAGGTAGAGATTACTAGATATATGCATTTTAATACCCATTATTTTGTCAAAATGTAGCTCTCTCTCTGTTTTCTTTTTGAGCCCTTAAATATATTTTTTCTGAATGTTATAAACACTTTTAGAGCATGCTTTTGTTTTCAGATTGTTGTGATTATTTGCAAAGAACACACTATTTTTTTTCTATGTATTTCGCTTTTTTTTTCCCCATATTGAAGTGAATACTGAAGGTTGAAAGGTTTTTACTTTTTATTTTGTTGGGGGGATACTGAGAATTTAACCCAGGGGCAATTTATCACTACTTTCCCAACCCTTTCAATTTTTTTTTTTTTTTTTGAACAGGGTCTCACTAAATTGTTGAGACTGTCCTTGAACTTGTAGTCCTTCTGTATCAGCCTCCAAAGTCACTGGGATTACAGGTGTGCATCATTGTGCCCAGCTTAAAAGATTTTTTAATGTTAGTTTCTTATTATATAGGGTCTAGCATATCTCAATAATGAAAAGTAGAATAAGTTTGTATTCAACCAATTGTCTGTCTTCACATACTTCAAAGTTAATACTTATTTCAATTCACAAACAGTACACATCAGCCATTTGCTATTCTGCATGTTGTGCCCCTAATATTATTTTTCTTTGATTTCCTGAACACTGTGTTTTCAGGTTAGACTCTGCCTCTCTGGCTTCTTCATGCTCCCTTTCTCTCATTCTCATCTTAATGTTGCCCCATCCAAATGAAGTCTTCTCTACAGTTTCTTCTGAAAAATCTTGTCTTGTGTAGAGGAGCCGTTTCCTGCCAATAGCCCATCCTACCACTCCAGCTCTTTGTAGAGCTCTTCATTGGAGTTAACAGGTCCAACATCCAACTTGTCGTTTCCCCCCCATAAAACACAACTTTGTGCCAGTGGTACAACCATTCCCTCAGCCATGAAGGCTCAGAACATGTCAGAGTCCCTTCTCCCTGCTGGGAGGGGGAGTGTCCTACAATTCTTAGTACAGCTTCTCACTTCAGCTGCTTAAATTCGCATCCTTGCCTTTCCCTTTTCCATTTGCACATCTTTAACAAGTTGTTTAGCATTTTTAGTCCCCCACATTTGTAAAAATGGAGATGGTAGTAACAAACTGTAAATGTTCATGTCCACAGAATTGCATCACGTGCTATAATTCTGATGGCCCAAACCTCCAGGCTGGTCATACTATATTTCAGTTATTTGGACATGACTCCAAATAACTGAAATGTGGACATTAACAAAGCAGTAATTTTTGTAAGGGACAGATTTTACTTGGTTTTTAAGTGACTTCCCAGCAGTGGATTTTTAATTTACTAATGTCTGCACTGTGGTATGTATTTAAATTCTGAAAAAGTCAGCACACCACATTAGTTTGCAAGGGCTGCAGCAAACTAGGTGGATTAAACTACAGAAATTTATTTTCTCACACTTCTGGAGGCTGAACTCCAAAATCCAGGTGTCAGCAGGGTTAATTCTTCTGCGGCCTCTTTCCTTGGCTTATAGATGGACATCTTCCCTCTGTGGGCATCTGTGTCCTAATCCTCTTATAAGGCCATCAGTCAGGTTGGATTAGGGCCTACCCTAAGGACCTCATTTCACCTTAATTGCCACTTAGAAGACTTTTTTTTTTTTTAAAGTAACATTCCAAGGTTCTGGGATTTCAACATAATCATCTGGGTGAAGCTGTGGAGACACAGTTCAGCTCATATCATATACCTCTCTGAGGTCTTAATTGGTAAAACAAATCAAAACCCCGAACTAGTAAAGTTTTACATTTGTCTACTTCGTTATTTCCCCATGAGGTAATCTGAAAGAACCTGGGGAATTCAGGCAGTGTTTAAAGCAGCATTTTTGTGGTGTTTCATCATTACTTCTTGAGTAGAGGAAAATGAATCTCAAACTGGCCAACTGAGTTTCTCTGACACCGGCTCCAATCACCCAATTTGGAACTGCAGTCTAGAAAAAGCCCTGGGGTTGTGGGTTGTGGGTTGTGTGTGAGCTATGCTTTCTCTCTGTGACCTCTGTCATGTCTATCATCAAGAGTTGGCTATAAAGTCACTACTCTGGCAAAAAACTAAATTTCCATTCTAAAACTAACCTGAAAACCAGTGTTGCCTGACACATAATGTAGGATCATGTGAAGTTTTAAATCAATCAATTTAATATTTTTCCTTTTATAAAAGTGGTTTTTAATATATTAAAGGGTCAGGTTCATGGTCTGGAATGGGGCTCCCAGGTGGAGGGTGGAAGATGGAGGGAGTTATGAGACCTTGCTTCTAAAATGAGTATGAACTCAAGTGCCCTCTTGTGTCTGCTTTATCTTGAGCTGCAGAGGAAGCTACAAGAATCATATTTTCTACTCAATATTCAAACTTGTTCTGGTCTTTTGAGGTAGCCAGGTGATTGAATCATTTTTAGGAGTGTCCAGATGCTCACAAAGTTGTTCAAATGTTGTCACAGTCAGGAAGCCCCGAAGACTATTCTAGGTCATGATGATTTTGTGGTCTGTGCAAAGAGAAACTGGCCATAGCCTTCCCCAAGTAGCAATAATAGGCATGAAAATAGAGGCAGGCCACAAAAGTGCTTCTCCAATAAGTGCTCAAGAGCCCAGTCCTCCTGAAAAGTTCATTGTATGAAGCCCAGCTGCAACTAAGTCATGAAGGAAAAAAACATCGTCCACTGAGATCTGATAATATTTGTACAATGAAGTTTAGTGGCTTTAATGGTCGTTGAAGATATCTGCTTATGAGCTCATGTATCACATCTTGCTGAGTGGATAAATTAGAATCTGGTTTGGAGGAAATGAAAGCAAGCCCACTGGTAGTGGTAAAAGAGATCCACAGACGGTTGCATTTTCTATATATTTCTGAAGATCTGTATGTCAACCCAGTGTTTTAATACAACTTTCAGCCTACTTACAAACATTTTCAATGAGCCTTTTGCTCTCTTTCTCATATGAAAACTTAATTTAGCTGCACCCACCCCAGTCAAGTTCTTTGTTTTCATTATTTGTCAGTATGTGTTTTTGTTAAGCACTTCCCTTGTCTTCCTTCCTCTCTGGGCCCTTCCGCTCCACTTCCCTGCCTCCCTATCTCCAGCCCCTTGCAAGGTATAATGCATTTTACTTATGCTTTATGAAGATCTCATTAGGAAGGATCCTCCCACTGGTGGTTCCTATTCTCAAATAGGAAGTTTCAATGATTTATATATCACATGGTTGAACAATGCCATTGTGCATTTTTTCCCCACATGCAGGTAATATCTATTCAACAGCATCTCATGCCCTTACTAGATCTGGAGTCTTTGAGAGGAAAAGTCAGTTTCTTGGGCTGATCAATTGTCAGTGTCAACAGAGTTTCAGATTCATAAGCCCTTTCTGTCGTATTAACATCTTCTGTATCTGTTGATCTGAATGGCCTAGCTGACTTCTAGAAGCTTCAGAATAGGCCATTATAGAGACAGGAAAGAATTCTCATCAGCAGTCATAAGATTTAGCCCCCAGCCCTGCTTCTGCCATATTCTTCTTCTTTTTTTTTTTTTGTTACCTGCGATTGAACTCAGTGGTACTTGACCACTAAGCCACATCCCCAGCCCTATTTTGTATTTTATTTAGAGACAGAGTCTCATTAAGTTGTTTAGTGCCTCACTTTTGCTGAGGCTGGCTTTGAACTTGCGATCTTCCTGCCTCGGCCTCCTGAGCTGCTGGGATTACAGGTGTACACCACCATACCTGGTCTTCTGCCATATTCTTGCTGCCGGTGTGGCCTTGGGCTCTTTTGCCTCTCTGGGCTGTTTTCATCTGTAAAAGTAGGGATCTGTCTTGCCAGGACCTCTGATGTCCTTTCCAGCTTGTGGCTGCTTGGTGACCCGACATCCTCATTGGAAAATCCTTGCTTTTGGTATCACTGGGTTTTCTTGCCAGTGAGTTCCTTCTGCTCATCCTTTCCCAGACTCTGTAAGACCTGGAGGATGAGTTATCCCCTCAATATGGTCTACCTGTTAGGATTCTGAAGACTCACTCACTCCAGAGGCAGTAGAAATCATGTCTGAATGTGTGTATACTCTGTGTATTTCTAGCTGAACTTATGAGGCCTGGGCTCGTAAGCTTGTCAAGGAGGCATGCTGTTCTATAGCTTTGCTTGAAGTCAGCTTCCCAGTTCTATTTATCCTTTTTGGATTAAACGGCAGCATTTTAGAAACAAACCCCTCTGCTCAGCTCTGCTTTCCTGCCCCTCAACTCATTCTCTGATTCTCATGATTTCTAGCAGGACAGTTTGTCAGGCCCAGTTGAGTTGCTGTGGGCCTGTCCAGGTGGTTAGGACTTTGGTTGTTCTTGGCGTCTTTAGATATTTTAAGTGCGTTTAATTGATTTAAAAAAAAATGCTAACTCTGAGTTTTAGAGTATTTATAATTATACCCTAAGGCCACTGGCTTAGCAGTAAAGTTGTCAGAGATCTCATAAATAAATAAATTAAAAGGAAGAGGTGGGGTCAAAAAGCATTTGCAGAACTAGGAACTAAAGGAAGCATTTTCTGTTTAATGGCTCTTGTAGCCCTGAGTATGTACATTTATTCTGTGGATTCCTAGCATGGAGAATAAATTTGCTTATCTCAAGGCAGTTGTGTTACTGCTTTAGTATATCAGATATATTAGTTGCTGCAGTAACACACAGTCCTCAAAGCTCAAGGGCTCACACCAACAAATCACCCCTCTTTCCCTTTTTTTCCTTCATTCCTCTTTTACCATGCTGGGGATCGAATCTGGGCCTCGTGCACGTTAGGTAAAAAAAAAAAAAATGTTCTTCCACTGAACTACATCCCCAGCTCTACATTTCCAACTTGTATTATACAATGATTGTTGCACATTGGTTGCTCCAAGTTTGCTCTAAATGTCTTCTCTTTCCAGGAACTAGCAAATTTGCAGCATATAATTGTGGTATGGTATTTTTGCAGCAGAAAGTAAAACAGGGAAAATTCACTGAAAAATGTGATGCTTCAAAGTATTTGCTTGGAACTGGTGCCCTGTCTTCTCTGCTTACATTTCATTACCCAGACGTGTCCTATGGCCAAGCCTGACAATGTGGCAGAGATGTTTACTCCATCTATAGAGAGAGACTACATGGTGTTGAAATGGACTGGGATGTATAATCACCTTACAGGGAAGAGAGTCAATGTGGGCAACATTCGTACCATCCATCATGTCAGGATGACATGTTAGACATGTAACTTCATGAGAGAGGCGAGGCTCTGGACAGAAGCCTCTGATCTATAAATCTGCATTTCCTAACCTTGAGTGCTGTCATAAAAAGAAGACAGGGAAGAATAGCTCTTTGGTTCTTATGTTTGGGAATCTGTGCCAAGGTTTCTTTTATGAGATGAAGCCTGGCTCAGACCTAACTCCCTTGAAATTTGCTTATTCCTCTTAGACCAGATCTTTTTTTCTGTAAGTTTCTTCTTCTTCTTCTTCTTCTTCTTCTTCTTTTTTGGGGCTTCATCTTTTGAATGCATTTGATGGATTTGGCATTTGTAAATGCATACTTTGTTCTTCTTTAGGCTGGCTCTGAAACAGTGCTCTTGCAGATGCCAAATCATTGTGGTTTGGAGTCAAGCCAGAAGATGCAGGAAAGGTTATAGCCAGAGACCTGGGCTTCTTAGCCTCAAGAGAAGTTCAAGAAGTATGGGATGACAAAGAAGAGCTAGATCGAGGAACAGATGTATAGATGTCCCCGATTTTAGAGGGATTCTATAGTTAACATTTTTGCTCACTGTTTAATAGGTGAATTATTTTTGGACTATCTTACTGTTTTATCAATGAGTTCTTTCATGGAACATATAGCTTAGGGGGTGAAACTGTTTTGTTTTGTTTTTGACTTTTATGCTTTCTTTAAAGTCTAAAAGAGGATACATGTTTCTGACTTGTAAAACAAACGAATTCCTATAACTTAAAAATAGAAAGAAAATCTGATTTTAGTGCAGAGTAATCAGGAACGCTGCTTCTCTTTTCAGCAATCAAATTACTTTCAATGTCTGCAAAACCTCTTAAAGAAGTAAAATAAATCCTCCTATAATTATGTCCTTTTATTGGTCCATTTATAAGACAATAAGCTAGTATTAGAATCCATAATGTCATTAGAAATATTTTACTGTCCCTATCAGCATGCTTATTGGCACCCAAACCAGTATCATCTTTTACTGGAAATGAAATTGCATGCGAACCTCCATGTCCTGGGACTCTTCCCTCCACCATCAGTATTGTATCTGTCAGTTTCTTTGTCTGTCCCTCTATGGAACTTAGGATTTGAAAATGTTTGTGATCCAAGCTATTTTCTGTCTTCTCCCCACACATTGTGCACTAGGCCTCACATTTGGGGAGGATGAAATGGATAACTAGTCTAATGAATGAACAAAATATATAGTCTCCTTCCGGAAAAGAAAAGAGCATCTAAAACAGACAAGGCAATAGAGAGGGGAACGACTGCCCCAGGGTGGCAAGCTTTTCTTCCTTAGCATTTCTCCCTTTTCTGCAGTTACCCCATTTCCTGCAGCAACTGAGCTGACTCCCAGCCCTTGCTGCTCTCTCCCAAGTCCATTGAATGAGAATATTATATTTGCTTACTCCATATTAGCACTCTTGTTTAGAACCCACTATCTGAAAACTAACTTGACTAAAATACCAAGAGAAAACATAAGAAGAAATGAAAAGCAATTCATACCTCCCATTCAAGAGATGAAAAATAACAGCTCCCACTTATTGACATTGCCCTGTACGTCAAGTCCTGTGCAGAGGTTTCTACATACCTGGGAACAGGGACTATTCTCTCCATGTTGGATGTGGAACGGAGGCCTGGAGAGAGTTACTACTGGTCCAACATCCCACAGCTGCTTAGTGATGAAGCTGTAGTGAGAGCAACGACTATTGGATTCCATAGCCCAGACTTTGAGAAGCATCTAGTTGACATGAAATAACTCTGGTTAAGCAGCAAAGAGATTCAGCATAATATTTCCTTCTCTTAAGAGTCAATGAGCGGCCTTTCAGCCCTTGTTGGGTAGGCCTTTCACAGTCAAGTGCTGAGTTTCTGCCTGTGCCTCTGGCAGTAGCTCTTCCACCATCTATATACTCCTTTGTTTCAAAATGAATACAGCTCTCTTTAATTTTTTTTCTAGCATCTTCCTCACCTCCCTCCCCTCTCCAACATAGGCTTTTCCAAAAAGTATGTCAGGCAGGTGTATTTTTCACTTCTAATTGCAGAGTAGTGGTTATTGGTTCCATGGAAACCCAAAGTGTGGCTGGTTTGTCTTGTCTTATTTCCCAATATTTTCCACTTTCTCACTTTCTCTATGAATCACTTAGTTCCCTTTGCTTCCACCCGGACAATGAAAGGAGTAGTCTCTTAGAATTAAGGTCTTACAATATAAATATAAATTGACAATAAGATACTTAGAAGTGAGGGCGTGTTTCTTTAAAAAGAACTATGGTAACATACTTTTGTAATTATGATGCAGGCGTTTGTCCCTCTTTTGTCCTCTTTCAAAAAGTATGCAAGGCAAGGTCTATCTCAAAGCAAGGTAAATGCATTTTAAGTGTTGTAATTATGTCAGGAAATCATAAATTGTGTATTTCTGTCAAAATGTGCTGCATTTCCTTAATCACACAAAAGGTGATGGGATTCCCGAGGTAACTCACTGAGGTGTCTGTTAAGCTGACATCTTTGATATAATTACCAGATAATTTACATGGTCAGAGTCTTCTTATGTAACCATCCTTGAGCCAGAGGCACAGGGAATCTGTCCAACCAGTCATGTTCAGATGAGTTCCTCGTTATTTAGCTAGCAAATCAAATTGATCTTCTTTCTGGGTATGGCAGCATTCACTTAAGAATATTCATTGAATTCTTTCATGTGCTGGACGTATTTCCAAAAACTGGGAGTACCAACTAACTATTCCAACATGTACCCCTGCTCTTAGGGAGCATACATATGGATCTTCAAAACAACTCCTGTTCTGAAAAATGAACTTCCATGGTTTTTAAGGTTAAATAGTTGAGAATTATCAGGTGTGGATTTCTCTAGTAAGCATCTTTCAAAAGTCTTGGGCCCTTGTCTCTGCCAGGTTACCCTACAATCAGCTGCATTTCTTGACAAATACTTTCTTCCTGTCTCTTCCAATCCCTGTTCTAATAGGCATCTTCAAAGTCAGAAAATAGGAAAAACTCTAAAACTCTATATTAGCTAAATCTTTAGGTAATATGAAGTAGATTTTCTCTGGATTTAAAATAATTGGTGTAATCACTAACCTGGAGGTGGAGTTATGTTGTTTCACAATACAACTGAAATACTATTGAGTGTTACCTATGTCTCCTGACTTTATGGGACATCTGTATTTTATCTTGATACTCAAGGCAATAAGGAATTTTACTTTCCCTCTATTCTTTCTATGTTGTAAAACAGACTAAGATGGGAGGCTAGTCATAAAAAGGTGGGATGGAATGAATGCAGAAGTTCTTTTAGAACACCACTGACTTGCCTGGATTTAAGCAATGGAGGTATGGTTTCATGGAAAGGAGCAGATCTATCTGGGTTCCAACATATTTCTGTTGGCATCCTCCTGTGTAAAACAAGAGTTGGGGATGGATGGCTTCTGAAATCCCTTCCTGTGCTGACTGCATGTGGTTCAACTCCATATGCATTCTTCTGAACTTAGCTGTGGAGAGAAAAAGGCAGTATATCAGTACTTTTTATGTAGGATTTTACGGCATGTATTTATTCTTAAATATTTTAATTACTCAAAAAAAGAAGAAGCAGTTCCAAAATGTTTTCCAAAACTCACTACCACTGTGTTCTTACATTTTCATTGTAGAAAAATATTAAGCAATTTTTTTAGAGGTGATGCATTAAAGATTAAAAAGGTGGGCTTAGACTTTTTTTAAGTATTTTAACACATTGTTTCTCAGGAGGCTTTGTGTAGGTGTCTTGTAGATCAGAAGAAGCCAAATTTGGAGCCCCTAAAATAAATCTGTGCTCATAGACTGTGCATGGACCAGAGCATATGGCCAAGGGTGCTGTTTTGATGCTTAGTCTATCCAGCTGGAAAGCAGAAAATATTATTTTCATAGTCAAATGATTAAAATAGCAATAGTTTATTTACTCTCCTCAAGTGTGGTTGGGAAATACTAGATTAAGATTCAGGCAACTAAGTTTCTGTTTCCAATCTGCCAAATATGAAAGTAAGTTGGTTGTCCACGTGCTCATCTTGGCAAGCCAATTCTCAGGCCCTTTACCAGGGAGACAGGAAGCAATGATGACAGAGCAGGGCAAGCCCAGACCCCACAGGAGCCTCCTCTGTAATTTTGGGTTGTTCTGGAAACAGGACCATCAGCTCTAATTAACTATGCCGGGAATCCTATGCACTCTAGGCCACGTTTCTCAACAGCTTGTCTATGCCATGCCCCTAAAAACAGCTCAGACCTGCTCCACAGGGGCATTAATCCTAAGAGGGTGAACTCACTTCAGGTATATGTTTCTGTAAACATGTATCTGAAACAAATGAAAGATCCACTATTATATGCATAGAACATGCCCAACTATGTCACGATTGCAAATTTCTTCTTTTTGCAACTCCTCAAAGTTACACACTTTCACTTTACAGTAGATCTTGGTCAGATAAATTGTAGTGAACTTCTAGCTCCCTTCCCACTCTCTGCAAACTCAACCACCAAAACCACAACCACCCCAACCACCATAACAACAGGACAAATTTCAGCAGTGCCATGCTTTTCCCAACTGTTTCTCTGAGCCAGCAAGCTACCTAGAACAATTGAACCAAGCTCTGGGAACCATTACCTCTGTATTCAAGTTGTCAAGTGGGGTGTGGGGGGGGGGGTTGTGTGTATTTTTCCCACTATCCACACATCAAACTAAGAGGTATATAAATAAGTGAGAATGATGGCTATTTGGTAGAGCAGAAAGCCAAGGTTAAAATCAATGGCCTAAAGTTATGTTTTACATAGAATTGGCTCATGAATATTATACTCTTTTCCCACTATAACATCAATCAAATGATAGCACCAAGTACAAAAAAATATATTTCTACATGCTTTATTTTCAACTCAGGATTTGACCAGTCTTATAGATAATAATTTTCTTAAGTCTTATGAATGATAGGCATATTACTATTATTGTCTGTAATATTACATTACTACATTTGGGTGGTTGTATGCTATAATGATATAATGATGTGACTTGTAAGTGATTTTGAGGAATGTGCCATGAATATGCCTAAGATTCATGATTTCATATTTGTATGCTTAAGAAATAATTTAAGAAAGAAAAATAGACCTTACATTGACATTTGATGTTTTTTTCATAGCTAAAAAAATAAAAATCAAGGAGAGGAATGAACAGATTATACTTCAAAATGCATTCAAGGATACATATTAAGAACTACCCATGTACAAGCTACTTTGAAGCTAAAGGGGATCTGTTCATTAGAATGCTTGGTTCTGAGAGAAATAAATAATGATTTATTAAAGAATATTATCTTGAATAAGCTAAAATGACATTGAGAGGAGAGAGTTTTAAATCTTCTCTTGAACTTGGATTTGCTACATGTGCTTCCAAAATGATCCCAGTGGGAACCCCAAGATGTGGTGGTCCTTTGGCACCTGTTGTTAGTATACAGTTGAAGCATCTGCAGTTATGCCTTGCTTAAAGCTTCTAAGCATGAGTCAAGTCAGAACCAGGGTTTTAGATGGCAAGCCATTTGCTGCCTCCAGAAAAATCCCAGGCTCTCTTACAGGAAAAATTCCTTCACCTGGCAGCTTTGCAAAATTTATGTAGAAAAATTAATTTGAGGTTTTCCACTCTTAAGACTATGCTCCTACAGAAAAAAAAACCTGAATATACTTCTGAGGAATATTTCCTGTTAAGAAATAATACAAGAAATTATCATCACATTCACATTTGACATTTAAAATTTATACTGAAACTTGGTTGTACAAGGTGAACTTTGGGAAATGTTTCTTCCTTTGTTTTAAGGATGTCCACATGAAGATTCCTCATGCTGCAAAAACCTTAGGATGAAGAAGGTGAGGACACATTGGTAATACACTTTGATTTGACTTCTGATAAGAATGTAGAGTTTCCCATTTCCCAAATGGTGAAACTGGTCTATGCCCTATATCTCAATTCCTTGTAACTCTATATTTCTTGAAATAACTAAAAATGAAAATTTCCCAGTGTTATGTTATTTTATGCAGCACCTTTCCATCTCCTCTATATAATGATTCTTGTTCACATATAGAAATTAGTCAGCAGAAATAGAACACACATTGCCATATTTTTCCTAATAGAATTTTTATCTTTTGGTAGCCTGATTTTTTTTTTTTATTACTGGGGATTGAACCTGGGACACTCTACCACTGAGCTATATCCCAAGCCCTTTTTATTTTTTATTTTTAGACTGGGTCTCACTAAGCTGTTACAACTGGCCTAGAATTTATAATCTTCCTACGCGGTCCACCATCCCAGTTACTGGGATTATAGGTGTACACCACCAAGCCTGGCTTGGTCACAAAAACTTCTAATCTGAATATTCAGATAATATTCAAATATTAAATATGCTATTTAGAATATTTAGAGAAATAGAATAGTTATTAAATAAATATTAATAAATAAATAGAATATTTACCAAATATTCTATTTTATTAAACATTCTATTCAGATAGTGAATATTCTATTTAATGAATCTTTCTTTGATGAGCAGACATTGAGCACCCCGTTAAACATTTCCTACTTTCAGTTTCTGCACTGTTAGATACTGTAACACTGAATCTTTATTCACAAGAGGAAGAGATCATTTCCCCATTTCCATCATGATTCCCAAAGTGCTTTTTTGGGAAGATTTCATTTCTTCTTCCAAGAAGAGAAAGTTGGCTAACCTTCCTTTAAAAGCTATATTGTTCAGCAAGCATTTTGCTGCTTCCTTTAGTCACAAATGAGAAACAGAATTTATTACAACACAGCTTTCATTCTCCACAGAGAGCCATGTGGGTGGGAGTCAGCATTGCATTTAAAAAAGACAAACACTCCTTTGTCCTTCTCCGGTTCCACATTCTAGAAACCTGGGTTCCCTCCCAGCTCTGGAGGTTGTGTAACTTCTGTGAGTCTCTCCTCTGTGATAGGCTGTATGTATGCATAGATTTTTAGGACTAGACTCCTTGTTCAGCTTAAGTGAGGACTCATTGTTTTATTTTCATGTTTAAAGTCAACATTTCTAGCTTTCAAAGTTTTCCTCCAATTTGGTTCTTTATCTAGTGAAGAATAAAACTAAGAAATCAGAACTTGTTTTTAAAAAGCACTAAATTGTTATATGTACTTTAAAAAAATTCAGTGATGACTGATAACAATATCCATCTTCTTTAGTTTTTATATCATGAGGTTAAAGATGTTTTCATATCTTGCTTTATTGGGTGTTTTCAGATAATTTTAACTTTGTATATTCAAAATTCACTCAGGAAATATTTGAATGTCTTCTTTATGGTTAGGGTGCTGCATAAGAATTCCTTTGAAAATGATGTTCACTTCTTTCAAAGTTTGAATTCATGCCTTAGAAAACTTTCTTTTTTTCCATTATAAAAGTGCTGCATTCTTATTAAAAACACTTAAAACATGCAAAAGAGTTAAAACATGCCAATAATACGACTTATATATAACCACTGGTAATGTCTGATATGTCTTTTTTTAAAAATTGTCTTTTGTACACGTTTTAAAAACATAAAATTATATCACACATGTAATGTTGTCATGCCCTAATGTATCCTATATATTTTTCATAGTTGTATTACATCTTTGGTAAGCAACATTAAAAGTCATTTTTGCCAAATAACTTTTGTTTTTGTTTATTATTATAAGAATAATATTAAAATATGAAGTCTCCTTTGCTCTGCTTTTCCTGACAACCCCCCCACTTCTATTAACTCCCTAGAGATAACCATTTTTACAAGTCTCCAATATCCTTCCAGAAATTCTCAGCATATAAAAGTATATTTTTTTATAAAGTAACATTTTCTACACGCTATGTTATTTACCTATTGTGTGTACACAACACTTGGAGATAATAATTTATATTTCCTTTATTTAACTTAATGTCTTAGTGGTTTCTTTTTCACATCCGTGCATATAAAAATTTCCTCAGTGGCTTTAATAACTCATTAGCATTCTGTTGTATCATACACATTAATTTGGTATGTGGTCCCCTAATAATGAGCATTTACACAATTTCTGCTTTCTTGCAAGTAAAAAATGCAGACACCAAGGTAGCTGCCAATGTAGTGGTGCGTTAGTGTAGGTGAGAAATGACACTCATTTAGGGAAGATCTATGCTTTGGCCTTTGTGGATCTAGTCTCCACTTCACCAGTGAACCACCTTAATATAGTTCTCACTAGGCTTGGGTTGGGTTCAGCCAATGGTAGGAGATGCAGGAAACTGGAAGAGAGTAAGGAGAGGCCAATGTGTTAATTGCCCATGTCTCTTCCTCCCTGCTCAATTATGCTGGCTTCCTCCCTCAAGTGTGCTCGATCTCTCTCTCTCTCTCTCTCTCTCTCTCTCTCTCTCTCTCTCTAATTTAGGTCTGCCTCCTCTCAGACCTGCCTCCCTTCTTGGCTTTTTAGCTCTAGATTACTGCATTATCTCAAGTTGCTATATCTTGCTCAACCTTTGTAATTAGACTACTTTATCAAGCTCTGCTCAGGTGACCCACCCAATTGGAATGTGCCATAAATTTTCTGGTTAGACCCTATCTGATAACATCTTCCTCCTGACAGAGCACCGTACCAGGATGCTGAGTTCAATGTTCTGAACTTGTACTGTAATTCATTTCTGCCTACCCTGATCAGCTCCTCCCCTAAATTCCCTGCAACCTTGTCATGGCATCTGTACTGTGCAAGACAAATACTGGATCACAACCAAAATGGTATTTGCGTGTGTGTGTGTGTGTGTGTGTGTGTGGTTTGTGTGCTTCTGTGAATTTTGTAGGTTAAGTCACTAGCAATGGAATTGTAGGGCTCAAAGTTATAAACTTTTTTAACTTAAAAAGAGTCCTCCAAATGACTATCCAAAAAGATAACATCAATTTACACTCTCCCTGTGCTTTTGCCAACTGTAGATTATAAAACTTTAAAATGTTTGCATTTTGTGTGTGTGTGTGTGTGTGTGTATGTGTGTGTGTGTGGGGATTGAACCAGGGGCACTTGACCACTGAGCCACATCCCCAACCCTATTTTGTATTTTATTTAGATAAAGGGGTCTGAGTTGCTTAGTGCCTCACTTTTGCCGAGGCTGGCTTTGAACTTAAGATCCTCCTGCCTCCACCTCCTGAGCCTGGAATTACAGGCATGCACTACCGTGCCTGGCCTGCATTTTGATAGGTAGAAATGGTATCACATTTTTCTTTTTGAGTTTTTTTTTCTTTAATTATGAGTTCAGCTCAGTGTTTTTTCATATATTTCTTGATATTTACATATTCTTATATTTTTCTATTGCGTTAATTTCGCTTACTTATAAATAAGTCCTATTTTTTCATTAAGGAAATAGGTGCTATGTATATGTATAGCAACTTTTTTTCCATATTTTTTATTCTCTATGGATGTTTAAAAGTTCTGTATGGGCAAATAATATCATATCCTTTTTCATGGTGTATCAGGTTAAGAAAAGTCTTCCACACTGCAAGATAATAATTGTTAAAAAAAAAATCCAAAGTCAACCTCTACTAGATGTACAGTTTTGATCTATAAGGAATTTTATTTTTGTATGAGAAAAGTGGGTATCCAAATGTTTTTTTCAGATGACTAGCATATATATTATTTGGAGCTATGATTTAGAGATGATTTAGTTTGTCAATGACATGAAAATTAATACATTTCATCATTAATATGGAATGCTATATTATTGTGTTTGAAATTCTTCAAGGAATTGGTGTCCATTTCTGTACTCTCCAGCTGTGGACGGATGGCAGATATGTAAAATGGCTCTGTTGATCCTTGCCTCCTGAATTTAAGCCTCTGTGTTAACTCCTCCCCGTGCGTGTGGACTGAACATAATGACATACTTCTAATCCATAGAATATGTAAAGTGATGGGATGTCACTTATATTACAAAAACTATGACCTCCTTCTTACTAGTACCCTCTTTCTCTCTCATCCTCTTGCCTGTACTAATGGAGCCATCTGCCACTTGTGAGTTGCCCCAGGGAGAGGCCCATGTGGTGAGGAATGAAGGAGATTGCTAGCCAGCAGCTTGGGAGTGACCCAGGCCATCAGTCCAACAGCCTGCAAGAAATCGAAACCTTCTGACAACCTATAGGATGAGCTCCTAAGAAGGTCCTTCCCTAGTTGAGCCTTGAGCAGATTATAGCCCAGTAGATGCCTTGGTTGCACCTTGTGAGACACCCTGAGTCAGAGAACCCAGCTAAGTCACATCCAATTCCTCAGAGAAACTGTGTGTTTTAAGCCAATGTGTCCTGGGACCAAATGTGAGTTCAGGGCATAGATGTGTGTTTGGGGAAAATAATATATATATTGTTTCAAGCCAATATATTTTGGGAAAATTTGTTACGCAGCAACAGGCAACAAAATATTTTATAGTTTTGTCCCAAAATGTTTTAGTTTTGTTTTGGGTACTAGGATTGAACCCAGGGTTGTTTAACCACTGAGCCACATCCCCAGCTCTATTTTATTTAGAGACAGGGTCTCTCTGAGTTGCTTAGTGCCTCACTTTTACTGAGGCAGGCTGGCTTTTAACTCACGATCCTCCTGCCTCTCCCTTCCAAGCCAGTAGGATTACAGGCATGAGCAACTGCACCTGGTTAGTTCCTGTGTAGTTTTATAATATGTTTTAATATTTAGCAAAATTAGACCTTTTGATTTTACATTCTCAAGATTTTTTTGTCTGGATATTCTGGTACATTTAACCTTCCTGGTGAATTTAATATAATATTGTCACATATCTCCTAAAGTCCTGTAGCTTTTTAAATTACATATTTGAAGGTTGAACTGATAGTTTTAGGGTTTCTAGTTTTTATATATCAGGGCATTTATTCAATTCTCCTTTCATATCTCCTCAGTAAAGTTATAATGTTTTCTAATTTGACTTGGATATTCACTAAAATTATTTCTAATTTTTTTGGCTATTGTGAGTTTGTTTAACTGCTTTTTCTTTTATTATGCTTTGTATGTAGGAGAGCTGTTTATTTTTATAAATTATTTTTTTCTAACTGGCCACTTTATTTAATATTTTTATATAATCCTGTGGTCTCCAAATTATGCCACTTATGTATCTTCCCTTCTAACATGTATATTCCTTACCTATTTTTTTTTCTTATTTGGTTGCAATGGATTTTATTTCTAGAACAATAAATGACATAGTATCAATAGCATTATTGCTGTTTATAAAATTTGAGTGGAAATCAAAAGTTTTCCATTAAACTTTGTGCTAGCTTTTGATATATTTAAATACAAGAATTGATCTATTTTGCTTTGTATCAGGAATGGATGCCATATTTTATGTGAAGTCATTTCTGTATTTATTGAGATATCTAACTGATTTTTTTCATGCAAACTATTATACCACAAATTATACTAATAGATACTCTAATATTAATTAGTGCAATTACTGACTACATAATATTCTGCCACATGAAAGCATTATAGATTGGATTTCTGCGCAAGCTAGTTTTAAATTTTATTTGTTCTTTTTAGATATACATGACAGCAGAGTATATTTTGACATATTTACTTATATGGAGTATAACTTATTCTAATAAGAATCCCATTCTTGTGGTTATACATGATGCAGAATATACATATATGAACATAGGAGAGTTATGTCTGATTTATTCTACTGTCTTTCCTAGTCCCATCCCTTCCCTTCATTCCCCTTTGGCTCATCCAGTGAACTTCTCTGCCCACCACCCTTATTGTATGTTAGCTTCTGCATATCAGTGAGACATCCAGCCTTTTTAGTTTTGCGAGGGGATTGGCTTATTTCATTTAGCATGATAGTCCTCCGGCAAATGCCATAATTTAATTCTACTTTCATTCTTATGCAGGCCAGTTTTTTAAAGACCTCATCAATGAGCCACATTTTATATATATAACTTAATCTTTGGTCAACAACCATGATGTCTATGACATGGAAATGTCTATATCTTAGGCAATATAACATCTTCATATTTACTAACTCATGTTTTAACAAAGGCATTTTCTGATGTGCATTTTACAGATACCCTAGGCACCTACAGGTTAACTACCTGCTGAATGAAGTAAGTCACAGAGCTAAGACACAAACCAGGTAGCCTGGGCCTAGTCACAGAGAGGCAACACGACCATCCCAGCAGTTAAGATGTAGAGCATTTCCCTCCCACTGCAATGTGTCTTCCAGTCTCTGTTCAACCAGCTCCCTATCTTGCAGGCTCCAGGCAACTGCTGACATCCTCCTATCATTTAGATTCTTTTTCCTGGAATTTCACATAAAGAGGGTCACATCGAGTGTTTTCCTTTATGTACACCTTCTTTTGCTCAGCAAAATGTTTCTTAGATCCATTCATGGCATTGCATGTATCACTAGTGTGTTCCCTTTCATTGTGAAGAAGTGTCCTGTTGTATGAATTTAACACATTTTTTTTTTATACACCTATTCATGAAAACTTCATGCTTTCTCATTTTTGGCCATTATAAATACAGCTATCATGAACATTTATCTGCACATATTTTGTGGACTTATGTTTAAATTTCTCTTGCATAAATAAGGAAGTGTTGAATATGTCTTTTCTTATATCAGTACTACTCTGTCTTGGCTGAGTGCCCAAAAAAAAAAAAAAAAAAAAAAAAAAGAAAAGAAAACTTGATATTCATGAAGTTTATATCCAAAGTGATTTTGTAATTTCTAAATTCTCAAAACCATCATTCTATTAAATTTATTCTAAAAAATAAATAAAGCAATAGGGGAAATTTTAAGTCATTCTTTCAGACTTGGTCACCTGTTTTGCCATCTACTGATTGCCTTTTCCATTCTGGTGGAGGTCTTCCTAGTTCTTGGTAGGATTAGTAACATTTTGTTAAAATTTGGATACTTAAGACATTTTCTTACTAAAAGAAGGAAGTTTGAAGCTTCCCAACATGATGAAATGGTAAATGTTTAAGGATAGGTAAATGTTAATGACCCCAATTTGATCATTAGACATTGAGTATATGTATTGAATTATCACACTGAACACCATAAATACAATTATTATGTATCAGTTAAAAATTCACAACCTCTTCACTTTTCTCAAACAACAAAAAAATTTCCCTGCTCCCCATTTACATTAATTGCCACCCCCATTCCTAGCCCTGGGCAACCACTGGTCGGCTTTCTGCCTCTATAATTTTGTTCTTACTGGAAATTTCATATAAGTTGAGCCAATATGATATGTAATCATTTGTATCTGACTTCTTTTACTTAGCATATTTTTTTAAGAGAGAGAGAGAGAAAGAGAGAGAGAATTTTTTAATATTTATTTTTTAGTTTTCGATGAACACAACATCTTTATTTTTTATTTTTTATGTAGTGTTGAGGATCGAACCCAGAGCCCCGAGCATGCCAGGCGAGTGCGTTACTGCTTGAGCCACATCCCCAGCCCACTTAGCATATTTTTGAGGATCATCCATGTTTTTATCATGTATCGATAATTCATTCCTTTTACTGCTGAGTGGTATTCCATTGTATGAATGTACCAAATTTTGTTTATTCATCTACCGTGTGGGTTGCTTCCAGATTTGGATGAGTATGAGTAATTTTTTCTATGAACATTTTCATTCACACAGATGTACTCACTTCTCTTGAGTAAATGCTTAGAGTGGAATTGTTGGTAAGTATAGGTTTAACTTTATAGGAAACTGAGAAACAGTGTTTGAACCGATCAACATTTCCACTAGCCTTTATAAGGTCCCAGGAGGAAGACTCCTGCTTTCCTTCTACACATGTCCCCAGCCCATGGTGTGCACACATCATATTGGCTATAGCTATAATTGTGGATCTGTCAATGAGGTTCAATGTTTAGGAGATCCATGGTTCCTTACATGTAGATTATAGTTTCATACACACCTGGCCTATTATCTCTTTGATTCAGTGTTTTCTCATGTCTCTAATTCTTCCCTTTGTTGTACCATACTGTTTTCTGCTACCAACATTCTTGAAAATCTGACAAGTCTCATTTGTCATCTTTGCATAACTGAAAGAAAGGTTCTCTGATAATAAGCAAGGATGAAAACTGGCATGGTTTATGATGCTTGGATTGGCTACCATTTTCTGATTTGTGAACACTCCTTTAAGTAGAGCCCAAGGACTGCCAGCTTCCTTTAAATAAGTATGGCTTGTGGCGTGTGTTCCCAAGTTGATTATGAAGTTTGTGATCTGCTTTTCCCTGAATTAGCCATTATGGCTTATTTAAGAAGGTGGACTGTTGCTCACCTGTGGCAGACAGGAAAGAGGTGTATTGCTGCCAAAAAGCCCATCTGCTCCCAGTGTCTGTGGACTGCTTTCAAAGCAGGAGCTGGTATGATTCACAGTTATTATCTCTCTAGGAAAAAAAAAAAAAGTACAGCAGATTGGAGCTGCCAGATGTAGGGGAAGACATCCAATCACTTATTTTCCTGTCCATTCTAGTTACAAAGGACTATTCAAAATGATTTTTAACAAGGTATTATTTGAGAAAGTAATCACTGCTCACTAAGTAGCACCTGCCTTAGGCATCTTGGACCATATGCTAGAATAGTAGGCTTCGTTCCATAAGCTCATTTTTTATTTTGAGTGAGATGCATGTTTTCCTGAATCTGCTTTTTCAAAATACATAAAATCAAAAAATAAATCCCAGTATATTTTAAATTAACTATTTTTTTAAATTTTTTATTAATGTCTCAATTGTATGTATTAATGGAGTATTGTGCAATATTTCAATGGATGCTTACAGTGTGTAATGATCTAATTAGGGTAACTAACACTTTGCTCTCCTTATTTAAAATGCATCATGGGCTGGGGCTGGGGCTCAGTGGTAAAGCACTCACCTAACACATGTGAGGCCCTGGGTTCGATCCTCAGCACCACATAAAAATAAATAAATAAAGGTATTGTGCCCAATTACAACATATTAAAACAATAAATAATTAAAATGCATCTTATATTTTTGGAGCTTTTGTAAATGTTATTGGGTTTAATTTTGATTTCCAATTTTATGTTGCTAGCACTTATAAAAAGCTTTGTATCTATGTGTGTGGTGATCTTGCTAAGCCTACTCATTACTAGAAGTCCTTTGGTTTTTTGTGTGTGTTTTTTGTTTTGGGACTTTCTATCTACACATATATTATCTGTGAATAGGGCAAGTTTTATTTTTTTTTCTAACCTGTATGCCTTTTATTTCTGTCTATTGCCTTAATATATTGGCTAGGGCCTCCAGCATGGTGTTGAATAGGAGTGATGAGAGTGGAGATTCTTAGCTTGCTCTTTATCTGAGGTGATAATAGTCTTTTATAATGAAATATGACCCAGACAAGTGACAATAGCCCCTCCTTATCTACAATTTTACTTTCTGTGATTTCCATTACCTGTAGTCAACAGTGGCTTAAAAGGATGAAATGAAAAATTCCAGAAATAAACAATTCATAGCTTTTAAATTGCATGCGTTTCTGAGTAACCTGATGGAATCTCATACCATCCTGCTCTGTCCCATCTAGAATGTGAATCATCCCTTTGTACAGTGTATCCACACTGTATATGCTATTCACCAGGAAGTCTCCTAATAGCCATCTAGATTATCAGATCGACTCTGTGGTACCACAAGTGTTTGTGTTTAAGTAACCCTTACTCTACTTGCTAATAACCCCAAAGTGCAAGAGTAGTGATGCTGGAAATTCCCATATGCCAAAGAGAAGAAATTCCCAAAAGCTTCTTTGAAGTGAAAAGATGGAAGTTGTTTACTTAACCAGGAAAGAAAAATATTTTACTCAGTTTGCTAAGATCTATAGTAAAAATGAATCTTTGTTTTTTTGGGGGAGGGGTCTTTTTTGGAACTGGGGGTAGAATCCAGGGCTTTGCGAATGCAAGGCAGATTCTTTGCCACTGAGCTACATCCCAGCCCCTAAAGATGAATCTTTTAATCATGAAATTGTGAGACGATGGTAAAAGAATGTCAGGCAAGTTTCTCATTACCATAAAGAAGTATCTGAGTCAAATAACTTATAAATAGGAAAAGGTTTACTTTGGAATTATGGTTCTGGAGGTTCTAGTCCAAGATCAGCAACCCAGTTCTCCCTGGGTTTCTGATAATGGTTGCATATAACAACAGAAGCCTTTGGCAGAACAAACTGCTCATCTCAAGAGTAGGAAGCAAAGAGCATAAAAGTCCTAGGTCCCACAATTCCCCTCAAGGACATGTCCTCAGTGACCAAAGGACTTCTCATGGGACTTCCTCTCCTAAAGATCCCACCACCTCCCCCATAAGGCCACCCTGGGGACCACACCTTTTAAAAATGGAGCTTTTGATGATACTTATCTAAACCAGCACTGATTTTTGCTATCATACCTGAAATTGTGAACATATCCTCACACAAATTAAGTGTGTGGTAAGTGCTTAGTTAAAATGAGAAAAACATTTAAGTTTTTTTATATACAGGGAAAAAACTCAGTATGTATAAGGATTGGTTCTCCCTGGGGTTTCAAGCATGAACTGGGTTCTTGCAACATATTCTTTCAAAATAAGGAGGGACTACTATAAATCAGAATTATTTGGGGGAAGGGGACCAGGCATCAGTATTTTTTTAGACTGTTGAGAAAGACTATCATATTTTATACTTGGCTGTCCATTAGAATCACCTGTGGTTTGTTTGTTTTTAAAGCAAATAACCATTCAACAAATTCTTAAAAATAATGAACATGTATAATGTGACGGGAATTCTGTTAGGCTCTTTACTTTTTTAATCTTTGCAACAAACATATAGAACAAGCTCGTTCTATTTCCTATATCTTTCAGAGCAATGCCCTGATGGTCAAGAACATTGACTAACTTGACTGAGTAGTAAAGTCAGAATTGCATGATTTTTTGTCTGACCACAGAATCCATTGTTATTTCTCTTTACCACCTGCCTTTTTGTTCAAGAATGTTAATATGTAATTCTCAATAAAAGGTTTTTAAAAATTTCTTTGTAACTTAGATTATAAAATGAATGAATAAGTCAAAAGTTCTTAGGATTTAACGTAAGTAACCTTCACAAAACGTTTCCTATTTGGACATTTTTAACAGGGCCAATTTCTCCTAAATACCTCTTCAGTCCTCCCAATGTCTTTAGGAATTGTGAAGGAAGAAACTATCACTCTTATTTATGGGGACTTTAGACTAAAGGACTTTAGAATGTTATGTTACAGAAAAAGGGTAGACTTTGACACTAAAGATCTGAGTACTTATAGGGAAGTTTCTAAAGTGTGCTTCAAACTGTAACCATCTTCTTCTTGGGCTATAATAATAAAACAAGAGGTGGGAGAGAGAAGGGAAATTGCATGGAAATGGAAGGAGACCCTCATTGTTATACAAAATTTCATATAAGAGGAAGTGAGGGGAAAGGGAAAGAAAAACAAGGGGGAGAAATGAATACAGTAGATGGGGTAGAGAGAGAAGATGGGAGGGGAGGGGAGGAGAGGGGAGGGGGCATAGTAGAGGATAGGAAAGGCAGCAGAATACAACAGACACTACTATGGCAGTATATAAAAACGTGGATGTGTAACCGATGTGATTCTGCAATCTATATACGGGGGAAAATTGGGAGTTCATAACCCACTTGAATCAAATGTATGAAATATGATATGTCAAGAGCTTTGTAATGTTTTGAACAACTAATAATAATAAAGAAGATAACGTAGATCATCTTCTTTAGAATCTGTTTTGTTGAAAACATTCCATAAATATTAGCCCTTCGCTTTACCCTTCTGCAGCGATGGCCATTTCACAAACACTAGGTGATTAAAGTGAGACTGAGCAGGAGCCACAGAGGAAAGATGTGAAGGGCTGGTCCTGATTTGGAATGACTTGACCGTTTACGCATGAAGCAATGCTGTGCAGTGGTGCTTATAAATGTGCAACACCCTAAATCAATAAGACTTTGGGAACATTTAAAATATAATTCCAAAATTTAAGGAGGATGGGGCATCAAGGGACAGATGACGGAGATGGAACAAACCCCATAAAGGATGGCAGGAAGTCTGGTTTCTGCTGGAAGGAGCCCTGGAAAGTGGAAGTGAATTGTCCGAAGGAGGAGGATCTGGGCTCATCCTGCTGGCACGTGCTTGTCCTGTCCTTCCGATTTCTGGAGGTTGTGCCTACGTGATTTTGCCTGTCCTGTACCTCACATCAGTCACTTCTCTTTTTTTAATTATAGCAAATTGTGCAATTCTTTCTTGTTTGTTTTTGTTAGGACTTCCTTCCCTTGATCTCTGGCAGGAAAAACTTATCCCTTGAGATTTCCTCTAGGACATGATTATTTACAGTCACTATAATTTAGTGACTTCTTGAGGATTTCTTTGTGATTTATCCTCTTCTTTTTTTTTTTCATTCTTAAATGCAGTTTATTTTTTAATACTGTTTTTCTCTTGAGTATTTTAAATCATTAAAAAAAAGTTGCAGCCTCTGTATATTCAATACTTCTGCAAAACACTTAAGAAGATAATGTGCATATATAATATATATATAATACATACAAAATAAATATTTCATTATAGAATTTATATGCCAATATTTTTCTGCACCCTAGGTTTAGGTCACAGGATAATAATCTGCCCCTTTTTTGTTATCCCCACCACATAGGATGGTTGGCACAGCTCAGACCATTTAATCTCTTGATCCAATTACTAGAACAGCCTCATCCCATAGCTTCTTCTTGACTGTGGCCAAGGACCAGTCTCATCCTGTTTCTGATATTATAACGGAATACTGTAGATTGAGAAGCTGATAAAGAAAAAATTTATTCCTCAAGAGTGGAGGCTGGGAATTCCAAGATCAAGGTGCGGTTATGTGGTGAGGGCTTCTTGCTACATCCTCACATAGTGGAAGGTGGAAGCCAGAAAGAGAGGAAGAGGGAGAAGGAGGGAAAGATAAAGCAGACCCAGCTCCTCATTATATAATGAAGCCACTCCTGTGATATAAGGGCTCAAGTCCACTCCTGAGGTCAGAGCCCTTGTGGCCTAGACACCTCTTGATACTGTTACAACAGCAATTAAGTTTCAGCATGAGTTTTGGAGGGGACCAACCAAGTTAGCTAGACCAACTGTGGCCTGACTTCTTACTTCTCTGGCAATATCCTAGACTGGTTTTTGTGCTCTTATCACTTTTATTTGTTGGGCCTATTATGATATTTTACTTCTTTCAAATGATTCAATTACTCCATTAGAGCAGAGGCCCTGCTTGATGAAGTAGTCACTCAGTAAAGATTTGCTAAATGAGCAAATGAATGAACAAAGAAGCTGTCTTGATGCAATGTTGCCCAATGGTGAAGGAAGCTGGCAAGAGATGATCCGGGTCTGGGTCTAGATCCTGGCTCTACTCCTAACAAGCTGTGTAACCTCAGGCAAGTGACTTCACTTTAGTTTCCTAATCTGTAAAATGGAGCTGATAATAGCAGACATTTCATCAGGTTACTATATGGTCTACAGGTTGACAGATGTAAATAGAATGGTACCTGCACATGATAACACCGAACTAAGTAATAGCTATTGTTATTGTTAAGCAGAAGGTCTATCCTCTGGCATGGTCTATTAGGACTGACTTACTTTTAGTCTCATAAGGGAAATTATAAGAATTGACCCCCCAATCCCATACTGGGATAGAATCCAGGGGTGTTTTATCATTGAGCTGCATAACCAACGCTTTTTATTTTTTTATTTTGGGACTTGGTCTTGCCAAGTTACTCAGGCTGAACTTGAACTTGTGGTCCTCCTGCCTCAGCCTCCTGAGTTGCTGGGTTTTCATGTGTGTGCCACTGTGTCTGGTTAAGAACTGATTTTTATAATGCTGGATTTCTGTAGCAATGTTGTAAATGATTTTAGCAATAACACATAATAAAGGTGTCCAAATTATAATTTAGTATTATAATTATGGAAATGATATCTAATGTTTTTGCTTGAAGTTGTAATTTGTGCTGATTAAATATGTTTTAAAGAATTAGGATCTATTATAAGGTGAATTTTTAGCCACATAGTTGACACAAAGGAACCCATGTGAGAGGTTGTTCTCTAAAATTTGTATTTGAAGGATTTGATACAAAATTAGGGGAAATTATAAAATTTTTCGAATTACAGAATTTTCCAAAAACTAATTGAGGCTTAAAAGAAAGCTTTCAGAAAGCTTATGAGTTAGAGAAAGATCATGTTTCATCTGTGTCAACAGTGATGGGTGACTCATGTTTCTCTTTTTACTGGATCCAGATTGAGGGGGGGCACTTGGAAGGAACACTTTTTAATCATAAATTATACATTGTTTAGAGTAGCTATAAACTACACTTTTAAGAAAATCAAAGGTTGGATGACAGTGCTTGCAGGATATTTGGACACAAATATTCTGAAAAGTCAGATAATAAACTCTGGGAAGCTCAATCTCCAAATTCAAAGATTCCACATGAGTTAGAGTTACCTAAACTAGAGGAAAAGCCAGGATCAGATTAACCAGTGACTGAAAATGTTAGAGGCTAGTGAACGAGACAACTATACCTACGTAATAATAAAAATGACATTGGATGTTTGTAAGTGTGGTCTTTAAGGTAGGCATTTTTGTTATTTTGGAAAAATAACAACTAAATGAAAATCACTCTAACTATGTTTTCTTTGCTTAGTTACTTCTTTACTTGGTTGCTTTTCTTAGTTACTTCTGCTACAGGAAACAGTTTTGTGGCTGGGAAGGTATGTCTTAGCAACAGCAGCTGCAGGAGTGAACACGTATGAGTCCCTGCCCTTGCCTTGGGGATATGTAGCTTGAGTCAGGTGGGCCTGGGTCTGGGTTCCATGGCAAGTCCATAATTTAAAGGACTCTTCTGACTTTTTTAATACTATATTTATAAACCAAACCTATCAAGCAAGAAAACATACTTTATTTGGCCTATGTCACAACTTATGGCAGATCTTTATATTTGAGGGGAATTTATACAGCATGTGGGTATTTAGGTATGGGACTATTTTTTAAATTATGTCATTTGTATTGTAGTTTCACATTGGCTGGTAAAATGGTCCCCTGACTTTGCCATGCCAATAAGTCTGGAATAGACACAACTTCTCTTTATTATCCTGTTATTCTTTTTTTTTAAAGAGAGATAATTTTTTAATATTTATTTTTTAGTTTTTGGCGGACAAGACATCTTTGTTTGTATGTGGTGCTGAGGATCGAACCCGGGCCGCAAGCAGGCCAGGCCAGCCTGTTACCGCTTGAGCCACATCCCCAGCCCTCCTATTATTCTTTCCATCTCCTATCATGTAGGAGAAAGGAAACAATGTTGTATGACAATGAAATTAGCTGATATATGCAGAGCTCGGTGCTCACACATGGGAAGTGATGAGCAGATATTATGTGTTCTTACTGTTGCAGTCAGTGGCAGAGGTATTTGTATTTGCAATATGCTGGATATTTTGCTGGATAATTATTATCATATTTACTTTTAAAAAGACCATGAGAAATGGATGGCATCATCCTCATTTCTAGATGAAAAAAAAAATCTAAGGCTCAGAGAAGTTTATAAATTCATCCTAGAGATTGGGTGGGGAAGGATCCGAGCCAGTATCTAGGCCTGCTTAGTCTAATTCTGAAGCCCTTTCCTCTGTATCTCATTGCTGATTTCTGTACTGCTAAATGCCAAGAGTGTCTAGTATTGAGGGTGGGGGGGGTGGTACATAGAAAATTATCCTGTTCATCCTCTAGTTTCTAGATCATAGATTTTAATAACTCAATAAATATGCTGGAATTAACATTATACACACAATGCATATATAATATATCTTTGAAAGAAATGTGAAAGTTGTCAGAATCAAAATGGAGTCACTTGCGTCAACCCTACCAAAAGAAAGAAAAAGTAAACAAAGCCAGGCAATTCTGAAGGAAGGGTTCTCATGCATGACTGCCTGATAGTAAGTACCACAAAAGACTGCTGGAACCACAGGCTTACACAGAGGCCACCATAACCTTATGCAGAAAGTGCTTCTACAAGAACATCTGCCCAGCAATGTCTGTTCAGCCTCAGACTGATGCCACTCTTGTTAATCACTGTGGCCAAGGATTATTGTTTCAAGAGAGCTGACGTAATCCTCTTCATTTTTGTCTTTAAAATCTTCCTTTTACCTCAGCCTCTTTGAATATGCACAAAGTCTACTAAGGCATGCATATTCCCATTGTACGCTCAGCTACTTCCAAATAAATATCAGTATTCTTTGGAAAATATCCCTGGTAGTTTTTTCATTTAGGTTGATCTCTCTCTCTCTCTCTCTCTCTCTCTCTCTCACACACACACACACACACACACACACACACACACACACACTTTTCTTTAATTGGAAAAAGTTTGGGGATAGCATGTGACTTTTTTTCAACTAAAGATGAAAGTACATTTTTCTTAAACCACATTCCCATATATTAAATTACTTTTCCTGAGACTTCATTATAAAATTAGGAATTTTTTCATCAAATATTCTTTGACCATGAGATATAACATATCACACGTAAATAGCAACAAACCCTTTAACAACTATTGAAGAGATAAATTTTGAAAAATTTTTATTAATATGTTAAAAGCTTATTGATGGCTGGATGTGGTGGCACATACCTGTAATTTCAGCTACTCGTTGAGGCAGGACCTTTGTCAAATTTGAGGCCAGCCTGGGCAATTTAGCAAGACCCTGTTTCAAAACAAAAAATAAAAACAAGAAGGGAGAGACTATGGGGGCAGAACAAATGGTGGAATGAGATGCACATTATTACCCTAGGTACATGGATGACTGCACAATACGGTGCGATGCTACATTATATACCATCAGAGAAATGAAGAGTTGTGCTGCAATTGTGTACAATGAATCAAAATGCATTCTGCTGTCATATATACCTACTTAAAATTAATAAACAAATTTATTAAAAAATAAATAAAAATAAAAACGAAAAGGACTGTAGATGTAGCTCAGTGGTAAAGTGCTCCTGGGTTCAATTTTTCCAGTTTAAAAAACAAACAAACTCATTGATATAAATCCTAGACATTTTCGTTTTAAAAAAAGTTCAACAGTCCAAGGCACTCTCAGAACTGACTACACACTGGAAGTGCCCAGGGAGCTTTAAAACAGCAGTAACCACCACCCTGGACGCAGTTCCAAAGATGGAGTTTTAACTGGGTTTTAATGGTGATTCTAAAGGCAGTCAGGGCTCGGGATCATTGATCTAAGTGAATTAAGTACATAGGTCTGTAAAAAAAAAAAAAAAATCAATGCCCTCAGCCGTGCTGCATCCACTAAAGAACCTTCCTTTGATCCTAATCTTCCTCAGACTGTCTGCTTCCCTCAGAGCTACTTGTCTCTAAAAAGCAAGATTGCTCAGTCTCTCGGTGTTCACTTCTTGAACCAGCTCAAATCACTGGTCATGATCTTCACTCATGAAACTGAGCGGACGACGCCCCAATCAGTCAATCATTTAATATATACTAATATATTATGTATAAGAAATGTATGATATCGATATATATTGAAGAATTCCCTGAAGGCTGCCACGGGTTATAAGCAGCGGTATTTATTGCCTTACTTTTTAAGAACTGATGAGACGATAGAGCTGAATAGGATCTGGAGATGACCTTGCCCTGTGGTTCTCAGATTAATATTTTTCAAAAGCAACACATCCCTTTATTTGGGAAATTTATCTGCAGAAAGTCATATGTAATAAAAGAGAGAGGGTAAAGCTACTTCACATATGCTGGGACCAGAGTCCTGATTGCTGGGTCCTGTCCACCTTTCCCTCAAAGAGCTCTGAGAGATTTATTCAGACCTCTGCATCTTGGAGAAGCAGGTTGGAAACCACCTGTAGTCCTGATTCTTTCCATATAGCACAGTTGGGGCTAGGTTTTATAAGTAAAAACACCTATCAATGTTAAAAATACCCTAACTTTGGGGTCACAGTTACATCATGTTTATTATGTGTCTTCATGTAACAGGCCCTTTCTATCCCATGTAACTCAGTCCTTAAATGGTTCTAGGTACAGTTACTATTATCATCCCCATTTTATGGATGAGGACGCAGAAGCAGGAGACGTTCTGTCATTTGCCAATGTGGCGCAGCTAGTGTGTGCCCTTCTGTTCTCTGCTGCCTACTTGGTGAGTATCTGAGAACTTACACTCCACATGCCCTGGGTCTTTGTGCAGGTACGTATTTAGCAATAGATCTTTAGTAACAATGACTCATGCTGCAGACGCTGGAGATACAGGCATGAGTAAGACAGAAAAAGTCCCTGCCCTCACAGACATGGTAGGGAGACAGATAATAGAACCATAATCAGATAAAGAAATAAGAAGATTCTGATAGGGAAGTATATTATTAGCAACACACAGCAGAGTAAAGGCATAGATGTTGTTGGGAAGGGTGTGCCCTACCTCACATAGACTTACTGGAACCTCACTGCTCAACCTGGGAGCATCAGTGTCCCTTGAGAGTTTGTTAGAAACATAGGTGCCCAGGAACCACCTAAAATCCACCATCAGAATCTGCATTTTAGCAACCTCCCAGGTAATTCATGTGTTTGAGAGGTAGAGAATACGAAAGAGCAAGTTTCTGTGGCTAGCAGCCAAGATTCATTCTCTGTACCCTCCCCTGCCACACATAATATGTGTAATAAAGGGAAAACGTGGACTTTGCATTTTGAAGTAGCTGGGCACGGTGGCACACACCTATGATCCCAGCAGCTTGGGAGGCTAAAGCAAGGAGGATTGAGAGTTCAAATCCAGTCTCAGCAACTTAGTGAGGTTCTAAGCAACTCAGTGAGACCTGTCTCTAAATACAATGCAAAAACAGGCTGGGGTTGTGGCTCAGTGGTTAAGTGCTCCTGAGTTTGATCCCTGGTACCAGAAAAGAAAAGAAAAGAATATCCCTACTATCCCTACTTTTACTTCCAGTGCATTGTGGCTTCAATACGGTTTGATCCCTCTGAAACTCATGTTGAAATGTAATCCTCATTATGAGATATCAGAGATGTGAGCTTTAAGAGGTGATTAGGGCCCGATGAATGGATTGATCTAGTTATGTGATTAATGGGTTATCTTGAGAGTGGGTCTGCTGTGAGAGCCAGTTAGGCTGGTTCTCTCTAGTTTCTCTATTTCTTGCCCAGCCAGCAAGAAGGTCATCACCAGATGTGGCCCCTTGATCTTGGACAGAAAAATGAATCAAAGTAATTCTCTTTTCTTTATAAACTACCCACTCTGTAGCATTGTATTATTAGAAACAGAAGGTTGTGGGGGGGGCGGGCTGGGGTTGTGGCTCAGCGGTAAAGCACTTGCCTAGCACATGCGGGGCCATGGGTTCAATCCTCAGCACCACATAAAAATAAGTAAATAAAACATACATATTAACAAAGAAAGAAACAGAAGGTGGACTAAGACATCGTGTATTTCCAGAAACTTCATCACTTAAAAACAGTATTTTGTCATAGTGCTAATGATATAATTGTAGGTTATTTTACTGAGTCAACATTAAGTGATTCATAACTCTGACTGAAAACATCATGAAAGAGAAGGTGTAAGGAAGATCCTATTTATGCTTTTAAAATGTGAAAAATTTAAGGCTTCAACTACAATAAAGTGAATAAAGTATACTGTAAAGTATAAAGAACTTTAATTTGCTACAAAATACATAGCATTATAAAAATATCACTCAATGTAAATTTTCTCCCAATTAGCACACCAATTAAAAGCATTCTTTAAACATTTAATTAAATGACTAAGTCTGAATTTTGAAGAGCAGATTCATAATTGCCCACAACACTAAAAATGAAACACCCAGTTTTATTTGGGTGCACATAACCTTTCCTCTGCAGAAAGTTTTCTCTAACAAGTCACATTCAGAATCATCCCACTTTAGAGTTTTAAGAACCCAGAACTTAGGATACTGAGGTTTTATTTCAGTAAAGTTTTGTGGCATTTTTCTTACTAACAGCACTGAGAAAATTAGAAACTACCTAACATTCCTCTGGGTTATACTTCCAGCCTTCTCAGTTCCCTCTGATCGCCTGTATAGAAAAAGTCAAAAGAAGCCACAGGGTAAAAAGAGGTATCAAGGGACTGCTATGGCTTGGATCTTGAATGTCACCAAAGGCCCGTGTATTAAAGGCTTTATTCCGTGGATGGCGCTATTGGTCCTGAGGTCCCTAGACATGCCCTGGAAGTGGATAATGGGGTCTGGCCACTCCCTGTCTGTCCCTTTTGCTTTCTGGCTGCAAAGTGAGCTGTTTTGCTCCACCACACACTCCCAGCAAAGTGTGCTGCCTTGCCACAGGCCCAGGGCAATGGGGTCAATTGATCATGTGCTGGAACTTCCAAAGTTGTGAGGCAAAGTAAACTTTTTTTCTTTACAAATTGATAATCTCAGATATTTGTTATAGTGACAGAAAGCTGATTAACACAGGTATTCAAGTCTTTTTCCTACCAGTCGATCCACCGTCAAATAAGGTAACCAACTTGTCCTCATCACCACAGGACTCTCCCTGTTTAAGCACTGAAAGCTAAAGCTTAAACTTTTCCCAGGGAAAAGTTTGAGAGGTCACCCACTAAGGAGTTGTCATGATATTTACATACTATCTTGGGCTTTCTGCCTATTTGTTTTAGATGTGATTTTTCTTTTAATTTAGATTATGTTCCTCAAGACATGATTATATTTGTAATTTACGTTTTAGGATAATTTTAAACTTGGGGTCATTTTTAACTAAAAAAATATTTAAAAATCTTAAAATTCCATTGAATCTTTTAAGTGTCATTGGTGGGAATGTAATTAGGTGTGATCACTTTGGAAGACAGACTGGTATTATCAAATTGTCTCCTAATGCTGAATGTTCACATACCAGGTGATCTAGGAGTTCTGCTCTTAGGAATACATCTGAGAGAAGCACTTGTCTTCTAAGAATGTTCATGGCAACTGTTCATCAACAGCAAAAACCTGGAAAGAACTCAAACACCCATCAGTCGGAGAGTGAGTTAAGGAACTGCTGCATAATCACACAAGGGAATATATTATATATCATTCTAAACTAAGTACCCCATAATTAGATAAATTTTACTGCTATAAAGCAATTGGAAAAACTAAGTGCTAAGACATTATCTATAGCATGCCAACATTTTGTATAAAACTAAAAACAAATAAAAGTGCAGGTATGTGCTGCATAACAACATTTCTGTCAATGATATGATGGTGGATCTGAAAACCTTCTATCATCTAGTGATGTCATAGCTGTCCTTATGTTGTAGCTCAATGTGTCACTCAGGTGTTTGTTGTGATGGTGGTGTAAACAAATCTATGGCACTATCTGTTGTATAAAAGCATACAAAAACGTACAATTATTTACACTACAAAATACTTGACAATTGTAATAAATAACAACTGTACTGGATTATGCATTTAAAACACTGTACTTTTTATTGTAAGAGTGTACTCCTTCTACTTAGTAAAAAATAAACTTTACTCTAAGACAGTATTCTATGTTACCCTGGCAACAGATTCTTCATGTTTGCCACATTGCTTGATTTGCATCAAGGAGCTGTGTGGAGTGATTTACCTATATCATTTAGGTTTGTGTAAGTACCTTCTGTATGTTTGTAAAATGACAAAATTGCCCAATGATCCATTTGTCAGAATGTATCACTGTTGCTAAGTGATAAATGACATTATATATGTTTTAGAAATACATATAAGGTAAACATTTGAAGACAAAACCAAAAATCCTTGTTGAGTTGAATTTAATATAATGTTCAAAACTGATAAATTCCAGATGTGGTATTTCTTAAGACTTATTTCGATAAAAGTTTGTGGTGGGAAGCCTCCAAGATGATCCCTAATGACCTCACATCCAAATGTTCATGTGTTACTGTAGTCCTTTACCATTGTGATTAGAATGGAGTGTGTAACCCTTAGAATACTGCAGAAATAACCGTGTGTGTGTGTGTGTGTGTGTGTGTGTGTGTGTGAGAGAGAGAGAGAGAGAGAGAATTTTTTTTAATATTTATTATTTTTTTTTTAGTTTTTCGGCAGACACAACATCTTTGTTTGTATGTGGTGCTGAGGATCGAACCCGGGCTGCACGCATGCCAGGCGAGTGCGCTACCGCTTGAGCCACATCCCCAGCCCACCGTGTGTGGTTTTTGATGCTAGACTATAAAAACAATGCAGCTCACGCATTGTTCTCTTGGACATGTCACTTTCAGGTGGAAGACAGCTGCTATATCATGAAGATATTCAGGGAGCGCAAGGAGGAACTCAGAAAAGGAGGATCTGAAGACTCCTACCAACAAATAGCAGTAGGCAAGTGAGTCATCTGAGAAAGGATCCAGAGCTTCATACAATCCTTTAGGTGACAACTAACTTTTTCCTGGGAAAGGTTCCAATCAGAAGATGAATATTGAGCTGCATCTTGAGAATAAATAATTGGCAAAGAAGAGGTGAGGGAATGGTTTTGAACATAAGGCCTTCCAGGGTGAGGTAGTAGCAGGTGGAAATGTTCAGAGCTGATTTTCTTATTTTCCATGTTTGGAATTTGTGAAATTATTGAATATATATATATCATCAAATTTTTGGAAAATTTTTCAGCTATTAGTTCTATAAGTATTTTTGAATCTCAGGTTGGGATTGTGGCTCAGTGGTATAATGCTTACCTAGCATGTGTGAAGCACTGGGTTTGATCCTTAGCACCACATAAAATAAATAAATTTAAAAAATTTTTTAATCTCTCCCTTCCCTGGAGAACACCAATCACATATATATTAGGCTGCTTGAGGCTGCTTCACAGGTAAGTGATGCTCTGCTCATTTTTTTCCTGATGATGCTCATTTTTTCATTTATTCAATTCCATTTTGGATAGCTTCTATTGTTATGTCTTTAAGTGAAATAATCCTTTCTTCTACAGTGTCACTGTGCTGTTAATCTTATCTAATAGATGGAATCTTCACTTAAGACACTGTATTTTCTATTTCTACAAATTGATTTTGGGTCATTTTAATGTATTGCCCATCTTTAAAATGTTTATCTTTGGGTTGGGAATGTATCTCAGTAGTAGAGCACTTACTTAGCATACACCAGACCTGGGTTTGAACCCCAGCACTGCAAAATAAATAAATAAATAAAGTTTTATTTTTTCTTTCTGGATCAACTTTTGTTGATCGGTCTTTCTTTTCATTATGGTTATGTTGTTCTGTTTCTTTGTACACCTGACATTGTATTTGATTTGATCCCATTCATTGTTCATTTGTGGGGTTCTGGATAGTTTTGTATTCCCATAAATATTCTTGAGTTTTGTTGGGATGCAGTTATGAAAACAATTTGATCCTTTCATGTTTTTAAGCTTTGTTAAGTGGGAACAGAGAAGCCTTTAGTTTAGGATTAATTTTGTCTTACTACTTAAGCAAAAAAAGCTTTCAGCACCCTACTCAAAGCTCCATGAGTGGAGTTTTCCATTCTGGCTACTGGATACCTGATTTCCAAATCTATTTGAGTTAGTATTTTTTTCCTCTGCTTTGTTTTATTTGTTTTTTTTTTTTTTTGTTCGTTCTTGCTTTTTTGTTTTAGATGGTTCTTTCCTCATCAACCAGCATTAGGAGAGTATTTTTTTTTCTCTTTCTCTCTTTCCTTCACTCTCCCCATAGCTTCTTTTATTCAGCATTGGGCTCTGTGAATTCTAGCTGCATTTTTTTCAAGTCTATGAGCTCCAGCTTCATTTCACCAACTCAACCACCAAGCTCTGCCTGGACCCTCTCTCTTCAGGAAGTAATCTGGGGACACTAACAGGATTCATTGGGTTTACTTTTCCTCTTTCAGGGAACACTGTCCCATGTTGCCAGAATCTAACATCTAAAAATCATCATTTCACATGTTTCTTTTTCTTTTTTAGTTGTTCCTGGCGGGAGGGTACATCTTATCCTTTACCCTATGGTGGTCATAAGTAGAAGTCTAGATGTCGTCTTCAACAAACAACTTTTTTTTCTATTTTCTTTTAAAACAGGGTAGAGAGTAACTTGTCTCATTCTTTTCTCATGGGCATTTAGTCTCATAAATCTTACATATTTCTATTTATGAATAAGCAGGAAAGAAGCCACACCTGTATGACTTTCTTCCCTGAGGAACCGAAGGAAGTTAACCTGATGTTTCTAGTATCTCCTATCATTGAATTCTATCTGTGTGACTGATACTTTTTCTTGAAGGAAGATTTAGTTCCAGCCCTCCTTTTAAAAAAAAATTCTTTTTTAATGTCTTTTAAGCTACTCCCAATACTATCTGATGGAAATACTGAATTTATATCGATGACTGTTCAGCACCAGTGGCCAAGAACACAGATGCTGACATCCATCAGAACTGGATCTGAGTTTAGGCTCAACTGTGGAATAAAGGAACATTCTTTGAGCTGTTTTGACCTGGTCCAGCAAGGCATTATGGGTCTTTGCATGGAGTATTTCATTTAATTCTCATGACAACCTTGCCTAATACCAAAATTGATATCATCATTATAAGTGACAATATAGAAACCTGTATCATGTGTCCAAATGCCTAAGTTTAGTCTTAACATTACTCTTTACTAACCTTATAGGGTTTTTCTTTTTTTCTTTTTCTTTTTTTTTTTTTGTATTTTCATACTGGGAATTAAACCCAGGGATGGGATTCCACTGAGCTACATCCCTAGATCTTTATTTCTTATTTTGAGACAGGGTCTTGCTAAGTTGCTGAGGCTGGCCTTGAACTTGTGATCTTCCTGCCTCAGCTTCCAGAGTCGCAGTGATTATTGGTATGCACCACTGCACACCGTCTAACTTTGTAATTTTGAAAACAACATTCTTTAAGCCTTGGATTCTTTATCTGAAAAGTGGAAATGGTGATAACTCCCTCTCTGTGTTGTGAGGACTATAGGAGAAAAAATACATAAAGTGCTCAATAAAAAGTGACTACTTGCATTGTTTGCTACCAAATGTCAAGAATAAAAGAGATATTAGTTTGTAACTTTCTAATAGTGACTTTTTTGGAAGTTGATAAAGGGGCCAAGCAAGTTCCCTCAGACCCCTCTTGCCTTGAGGCCACAATCCACATCAGCTGCTCCTTGCCCATTCTGGGGAGCAAGGGGGTATAAAGGGAGATGTGGAGTCCTGCCAGTGTCAACTTAGGCTCCAGTACTTTCTGAAGGCTTTGCTAAACCTTCATTAGGCAGTATTTCATTCTAAGATGCTTCCATACAACCTTCTCTCCTCTCTCTTTTGCAAGTAGTCAGGTCAGACTTCCATGGAGTCTTATGGCTCTGCCAGTCTTTTCCAGCCCCTCTCAACTTCCTTTCATACAGGCATTTCTTCTGGGCAAACTCCTGTGTATTTAATCCCATTTTGATTTTTCACTTTTTAGAGAACCTGGACTAATGCTCTTGACTTCTTGTTTAAATTCCTCATGAAACAGGGTGGGACATGCATGCATTTTTTGATTGTTACAAAGATTAAATGAAATAACTTATCCATGGAACCTGGCTCTGTACCCAGTATTCAGCAAATGTTCCTCTATCTAGGCAACCCACACCTAAGATAGTTCTTGGTCATGTTAAGAAGAAAGGAAATACTACTTAAACTGAAACATTCACAGATAAGAAGCAGGCTTGTAGAGGTTGACATAATTAAGTGGAAAGATAAGATTTGAACTCATATCTTCTGGCCCTAGAGAGTGCTATGATTATCAATCATTTACTATAAAATAAGACAAAAAGTATTCTCACCTCAGTCTGAGATTGGAGTCTTGGTCTGCTCAGGCTATTATGACAAATCCATAAACTAGGTGGCTTATAAAAAACAAAAATTTTGCTCTGACAGATTTGCTGTCTGATGAAGAACATGTGTCAGTTGGTTTTATGATGCTATAACAGAATGTCATGGGCTGAATAATAAATAATGAGCAGAAATGTAATTGCTTTAAAGTTCAGGAGACTGGGGAGTCCAAAATCAAGGGGCTGCAACTGATGAGAGCCATCTTTTGGAAGGCATCTGGTAGGTAAGAGAGAATGAGAGAGAACAAGGGGGCCAACCTCACTTTTATAATGAACCTACCTCTGGGACAACTATCCCCCTCTTAGGGTAATCACAGTCATCCATTTATGAGGACTCTGTCCTCATGACCTAAATTTCTCCTGCCAGGATGCACTTCTCAACACTGTGGCATTTGGGATTAGGTTTCCAATAGTGAACTTTGGAGGACAAATTCAAATCGCAGCAGCCCATCACAGATAGTGCCTTTTAGCTGTGTCCCTTTGAAGCGGAAGGGGCAAGGAGCAGTCTGGGATCTCTTTTGTAAGAACATTCATCCCAGTCATAAGAACTTTGTTTCCATGACCTGATTGCCTCCCAAAGCCTCCACCTCTAGACACAGGATATTGAAGGGTAAGGATTTTAACACTTGGATGTTGGCGAGACACAAACATTTATCACAGCAGTCAGGTTCCCCAGAAGCAGACTGTTGCAAGCCGTGATGTTAATAATTACTCAGAGGTGGATTGTCTTTAATGCAAGTGTATATTCCATCATGCTAATCTTCAAACATAAATTACTAATGCAAAAAGTGTTGGGTGTGCTGGAGCACCCCAACTAGCATTTAATGCACACTAATTAACACTACGAGCAAATCACACAATCCTAGGGCAATTACACGCTGCACACAAATCACATAATCCTAGGGCAACCATGAGCCCCAAATACCCCTGATGCCATGTGACTTCTCTTACCAGAAAAGCAGACTTTGTCATTGTCTGGTGGTTCTCTCCAGCCAATGGTTGGACATCAGGGAATGGTAGAAACAATCTGGGGATGGACAAAAAGGCGGCCAGTCTCACTCATGTCCTCAGAGCAGTCTCGTTGATGTGGCAGGACAAACAGTTTAAATATAGAGTTCCAAGTTGGTGGTGTATGCTGATGATTGGTTATACCCAGTGAGAGTCAGTGTCCATTGGTTATGACCAGTGAGGTGATGTAATTGTAATAGGGCATGTTCTTGTGCATGTCCATGGAACTGTGCTCCTATTTGCTAAGCATGCCTATGGCCAGTGCCCCTCACAGTTCCCTATCAGTGGCAACCAGACATGACTAAGCATGCCTATGGCCAGCAATGTAATGAGTCCCAGCATGTCCCAGCATGTCTATAGCAGATGCTCCTTATACAGACCCTGAGACAAGGATTCACATGCAAGTGATTTATTATTTATTATTTTCTCCAAGAGATATTGGGAAGGAAATGAAGGAAGAAAGGAAGAAGGGAAGGAAGTCAAACAGGGTACAAACTCAGGGAAGCACGTGAAGAAGGCAGGTGCAACTGGATCCCATGGAGTATTTGGAGAATTTCACACTATGCAATGGCCTGACCTGAGGCTAGGGAATATGGCTTTCACATCCTCTGCCCATCAGCTGAGCACCTCTCTCGGGGAGGTAGTTTCAGGCATTTCTGGATGGATTTTGCATAAAAAATTTACTGCATAGATAATGCTTTTTCCCCCAAAGTGAGGCTATCTTGACATTAATTCTGCTTTAGTGTTTTTCATCCTGCTATTCAGAATTTGGTACCCTTCTACTGCCCTCCCAAGCCCCACAATGCTTCTCAAAGATTCTCATGGTGCCATGGCTTCCTATTTTCTATGCTTATAACATTTCTATCAAAATACATTTAAGCCTATCTACTATGATTTTGTATGTGTGTGTGTGGGGGGGGGGATTGAACCCAGGGTCTTGTGCATACTATGCAAGGCAAGCACTCTATCAACTGAGCTATATCCCCAGCCCCTACCATGAATATTTTTATAGGCTTCTTACTAGAGTCAGTGATTGTCCTTGAATATGGCTTAATGTGTTTAACTTCCAAAAGGATTTGTATTTTAATGGAGAACTTCTTAATATGCGATACTTTCACCCCCAAATAATCAATCTTCATGGGATTTCAGGTAACAAGTAGGGAAGTGATAAAGGCAAGGTGATTTGGTTGTATCTGCTAATGCAAACATGTTTTTTTTTGTTTGTTCGTTTTTTTTTTTTTTTGAGCTGGATGTGGTGGCACAGGCCAGCAACTCAGGAGGCTGAGGTTGGAGGATCTCAAGTTGAATGCTAGTCTTGGCAACTTAGCAATACCCTGCCTCAAAAAATAAAAGTGTCTTGGGTGCAGCTTAGTGGTAGAGGACCCCTGGTTTGAATCCCCAGTACCATATGCACACACATATACACACACAAATAAAAAAAATAAAGAAAAGAAAAAAAGTAAGGAAAACAGAAACATTTCTTATTCTTCATTTTTCATTACTAAGGATAAAGAATAAAATTATATTAGAGCTTATTTTTAGACAGCCAAGGGGCACATGCGTTCATTAGAAATATGTCCCCTGTCTTCTGTCCTTATTTGTCCTAAGGGACAAAAAAAGGCATTTCCAGTGATATTCTGCTAGAGATCTTAATTAGCCAACAAACAATTTTTTAGTGTTCTAGTCAATTTAAATTGATGTCTTTAGAAATCAAAAATTAATATAAATTCTAAAGTCTCCTTTTACTTAGGAAAACATTTCAAATTATTAGTTTAAGAAGATATTTCCTTTTAATTACCAGCCTCACTTTTGGGAATCCTTCCTTTGGATTCATCTTGTAGATCTGGATTTAGCACACCCTCTGTTTCTTTATTTTGTCCTTTCTAAGTGCATCTACCTTTTTCAATTCATATATTCTGTTAATTATGATGAAGATCTTGTATTGGTTACTCTGAAATAAAATGCATAATAAGAAATAAAGGGTTTGAAATGTCAGGATAATTCCACATAACTTCTCATATGCTCCCAATGATTTTGCAGAACTTAGCTTAAATCCATGGAATTGTTTTGAAGATTTTAACTTCCTTTTCCCCCTGCTTTGGGAGCCATCCCATATTTCAAAAAAGCCATTTCCTGAACTTTTATCAGAGTTTTAGAAGCTTATCTGCATCTCTGTCTTCTTTGTGACCTATTTATATTCAAGGAGCAGTAGTAGTCCTGGAGTCAATAATAACAGTCTTCACAATTCCTTATAGGATCCATTTTTTGCTCTTCTGTTACTCTTAACACTATTATAATGCTATTCACTGCTACTCACTTGCCAGGGTGACTCGAATAGGCTGAGTGTCCTAGTTAATTCATACTGCTATAACAATACCCTTGACCAGGTAGCTTAAAAAAAAAAAAAACATTTATTTCTCAGTTCTGGAGGCTGGAAGTTCAAGATCAGGGTCTAACATGTTTGAATGGGGGGGTGGGGGCAGGGTGAGGACTTTTCTGGGTTGCAGATTGCTGCCTTCTTGCTGTGTCCTCACAGCATGGAAAAATTATGGAAGTCCTGGGGTTCCCTTTACAAGGGTATTACTTCTATTCATGAGGACTCTATCCTCATGACTTAATTACTACCCAAAGTCCCTACCTCCTAATACTGGGTTAGTCAACTTTTCATTTATGCAATCAAAATATCCAACAAGAAAAACTTATAGGAGAAAAAGTTTGTTTTGGGATCATAGGTCAGAGGTCTTAGTTCATAGTTAGTTGACTCCATTGCTCTGGGTTTGAGGTGAGGCAGAACGTTATGGCAAAAGGGCGTGGTAGAGGAAAGGTATTAGCTCATGGCAGCCAGAAAGCATGGGTGGGGAGAGAGAGATGGCATGGATAAGATATAATCCCAAAGGGATGCCCCCAGTTATCTAACTTCCTCCAGTCACACCCCACCTGCCTATAGTTACCCAGTAGCCCAGTCAGTTTATTATTCAATCAGATGAATAAATCCATTGATGAAGATATAGCTCTCCTAATTTAATTTTTTTTTTAACTTTGAACATTCATTCATTCATATGAGCTCTTTGGGGGACATTTTTTTGGTCCAAACTATAATACCATCACATTGAAGGTTAGGATTTTAGCATAGATTTTAATTTTCCCAGAGGGACAAAAACATCTGGCTAATTGAGTATTTTCATAGCAACCCACTGACTCTCTCTTGACCTAGGATGTATCTATGACATGGGGGACTTGAGACTGAGCTGAGATTAAAATGAATTTCAATCCACACTGTATTTCCATCCACACTGTGATTGGCTTGGTGTCATAGGAACTCAACTGTGGAAGTTTAGCTGAATAGTTTTCTTGCTCTGGTGTGATAAGAAGAACCCAACAACCAGGGCTGGTCAGCTGCTTGAGGAAATCACCAAGGTCCTGAGCTGCTTTTCAACTTCCCACTTCTACTATCCTTAGTGTGTGGTTTACATTCTCATGATTCAAAGAAAAGACTCCTGTTTAAACCATCCATGGGAGGCAGGGCAGGCAGAAAACTGCATACCAGATGATTTGGTCTTTTGTTATCAGGAAAGTAAGAGCTTTCCTGGAAATTCCATTGAGTTCCCATTTGCTTTTATCTGGTTGATCAGAACTAGGTCACATAGTGAAGAGAATCTGGGAAGGTGTTAAGTGGGTGCGTTGCTCATTCAATCAGGGCTATGTTAGAAAAGAGGAAGGGTAAATAGATACTGGATAGGCACCTAATAGAGTCTACCACTAAGGAATCTGGAGAAAAGTAAGTGAATGGAGAATAAAGCATCCCTGACCTAAAGACCAGTCCTAAAGCCACCAGTGGTGTGTAGGAAAGGTGTTTCTCTAAAGTAGGGGTGGACTTGACCAGGTGATGTCAGACTTCACCTTGTCCAACTCACCATGACTCTGCCCTTGCTGATGTAGAAACCTGTAAACAGGCGCATCAGTGGTGATTAAGTTTTCAAATGCAAACTCACCTACAGCTGCATAGATAAGAAGAACACTGGAAAGATAATTAATTTACAAAGAGGCATTGCCAGCAAGCATGGTAAATATTAATGTTTACTAACCACCCTCTTTCTCTCTGTAAGCAAGTACACCTGCAAAGTCTAATTATCATTAGAAATCAAAGAAGAAAGCAATTGGAATGAACTGGATGGCTAGAGCCTGGTTGAACCAAGACATCGTAGGCTGCATTCCAGGCATCCTTGTGTCTTGTAGATATCAGTGCCCTGGAGTAACATAGTGCATCGTTGGCTCCGCACCCTCACCCCTAGACAGTGCCAGTGATGTATTACCCCCATTTGTATCTCTGACTCTCCCTTTACTTGGCTTCAGGATTTGATGAACTTCTCTTTAACGCAGTCATATTATTTCTATAGATGTGTTAGTATATTCACTCTGGTTACCCCAAGTCTTGACCTGGTGAATCAGCCAGGGAACTGGCAGGCAAGAAATGCAACTGCTTACAAGGATGGAGACAAGGAAGGCATCAAGGAACGGTGATGCACCTGAGGGCTGACACTCATGGGAGGAACCACTATCTCTAAAGTTCTATTGCTTTGGCTATAGCTCTAGATGAGGGTAGGCTGGCAGGAGCTTTATGACTTTGGTGGAGGAATAAGACCACAGCCAACCCATGGCTTGAGGGGGCAGGCAGCTGAGTTGCTGCAGTTATCTATGGAGAGCTGCAGGTGAAGGACTAGGGGAACTTGTGGAAAACAGGCCTGGCTCTGGGTACACAGAGCAGAGTGGAGAAAAATGGAGGGGGGATCTGGAGTGGCCAATGGTGGAAACTCAGCACCCCCAACCAGTCAACAGTTCTCTCTTCATGGTATTATATGTATCTCTTCTCTGATGCAGTAGGTCTTATTTTACAGATTTTAAATCTCAGAGGTCAATCATTTCCTTTCCTTTTATTTACTTTTTACTTAGTTCCTCTGTTCCTTTACTCCTTTGAATTCACACACACACACTTCTCATTCTAGGGCATGTGTATCACTAGGTCAGGGTTCTTCATCCTTGAGACTATTGGGCCAGATAGTCCTTTGTTGTGAATGGGGACTAAGGGACACTTATATATAAGGTATTTTATCCATAGGAACTGTCCTGTGCATTGTAGAATGTTTGGCAGCATCTCTGGCTTCTCTCTACTAGATGTAATTACCCCACCCTTATCAATACTAATATCTCATGGAGGGAGTGCAAAACTGGCCCCTTGTGAGAACTGATGCTCTAGATGAATGAATGCTCTAGTGGCATATGCCAGGCATTAAGTAAGACTATGAGTTTGAAACATTGATCTCTACTGGTCATGCCAGTTTTATTTAAAAATAAGAAATTCAGTTTCTACTTGAGAATACTTTTATTTAAACAAATATATTAGGGATTTAACTTTAATACTTGCTTGGATTTTAAAAATAAAAGACCAACAGCTTCACACTCCAATCCTTGATGTAAATATCAACAGACACATGGAACAGAACTACGAAGATGGGTTTTTCAGTCCTTTGTACAAGCTGAAGGCTCTGTCAGTGCTATTTCCAATTCAATACTGTGGATCCTGGGTCCACAGGAAAGTACTGGCACTAAACACTGAGGAACTTTTCTGCAGGCTTGTGGGGGTTGGTTATATCAAGCTCTGCATCATTTTCTGTCTTCTTTCTAGCTCTAAGTCTCCTCTCTTCTCCTCTTTCACCTTCTAAGTTGGGTACAGAACAATCAGGCTACCTCCAGGCACCTGAGGGTCTCACTTTCTAGCCCCAAGTACTTACTACCAGATGTACAACAATTTCTAGAATTAGCTTTCAGAGAATACCATGTTATTTTTTTTAACTACACTGTATAAATATATGCAACAGAGTGGGAGAAAATCTGGAGCACAATCAATTTGTAATTGAAGAAAATCTTGAGTGTCATCTCCAGTCAAGAAACTTGACACAGATTTAAAAGTTAACCTATTCTACATATTTTTAGTTTTGTTCACCTGAATTTTCTTCTAAGACCTGATCACTGGGGTTGTGATTCTTATGAATTTTATTCTACTTTCATGCTTGATTCCATAATCAAATATTTTCTTTAGCCTCTATTTTATTGGTTTATTGCTATATAAAAAGCTATTTCAAAACTTAGTGACTTAAAACAATGATCATTTTATCTCAGAATTCTGAGTTGACTGGGATCAGCTGAAAGGTTTTTCTGACTAAACCTGACTAGACCAGAGACTCCAAGGCAGCTGCTCACGTGGTTGACATTTGATGCTGACTGCTGGGGCGGGCTGGAGATGGATTTGTCACAGCAGAGTGGCTTGGTCCTGAGGGGAAGTGTTCCATCCTAAGGGAGATCATTTCAAGATAGAGGAAGTGGCAGTTGTCCCTCTCCCAAAAGACCAGATCCAGTGACATCTCCTGCATCCCCAGTGAGTTCTCAGCTACATGGTCACAGGGCCACATTTGAGATGATGGAAAATAAATCCATTCTCATCTAGGAGAGTGACAAAAATTATGCAGCTAACTTTAATCCACTCCAGTCTCCTACTGGTTTTCAGAAGTATGAGAATTTTTCTTATTTGAGCCACTTTGGTTGTCATTAAATCTGGTGTCTCGTGCTGAGCAACTCAGTGAGACCCTGTCTCTAAATAAAATAAAATAAAAGGGCTGGGGAATGTGGCTCAGTGGTCAAGTGCCCCTGAATTCAATCCCCAGTATCAAAAAAAAAAAAAAATCTGGTGTCTACTTGGCACCTTGTTCACCAACTTGGCCTTTGTCCCACTAAACTCTTCAGCTCCCATACTCTTTTCCCCTGTTCCTTTTTCTGACCCAAGACTTTGTGGGCACCTCAAATCAGAGGCTGCATTCCTTTCACTGTCCCTTCATTTCGGTTACCAGGTAAACAGTGTCTTTCAGAGAGTCTTTGTTTATCTTTGAATAAAAATATGCTCATTTCTCATTAATAACAAAAACCAAACAAACCAAACCCCAAAACCCTCCAAATGGGAAGGGGGCAGAGGTGCTATAACTTCAGTCCATCGTCACTGCTGAGGGCAGTGCCAAATGCCCAGTTTCCAAATTTGGAAAGAATTCTGTTTGTTTGATCTTGGTCCTCCCCCCTTCCTCAACCCCAGTTCAAAGCCTTGGCTTTTGACTCCTCCAATTTTGTTGAATAAATTAGTGGATCAATACTTAAGGACCAAAGTAGCTGAGGCAAAGGAGACGTGATGAATAAAGTTCTGGAGAGCCTCTAGAGATATAATGGACAGGCAGGGTGGGGTAGGGGACTGTAGGTGTCATGTCACATCCGAGGAAAGGAAGACAGAAACTGAGGGTGGTCTGAGGGTGGACAGAAACTGTGGAGGTGTGGATGTTTCCTGAGTTTGGGAAGGAGAAAGGAGCAGGGTCAAGTGATCAGGCGACTATGCATCAAGGATTTTCTAGGTAACATATTAGGTCCCGTCTGACTATTATGCCACATTGTTCTTTTTTAAATTTGTATTTTTTTTTTTTAGTTGTTGATGGACCTTGATTTTATTCATTTATATGTGGTGTTGAGGATCGAACCCAGTGCCTCACACATGCTAGGCAAGTGCTCCACCCCTGAGCCACAACCTCAGTCCCCCACATTGTTCTTATTCCTATCATATGTCAACATCTATATGATTCAGTTCCCTCATTTTTGAGAGCCAGGCAAGGCAACCTGACTGTCACTGGAGAAGAAAATGATGGTGAATGTATCTAGCTTTTATTGAAAAATCTTTCTTTGGCTTATGGCTCAAAGTTATTTAAATTGTTTTCAGAGCTAATGATAAGAAGTTATTTTGGAAATAAAATCTGTATAACGTCTAGAAAGAGAATGTGTATGACTTGGGAAATTTTGAAAAGAGAACAACACTTTTGAAAGAAATATAACAATGCACATGTATAATATCTTGTGATCAGTATGGTAGGTTGGCAAACACTGCTCACAGCAGAAAAATTTGTCATCACTTTTCAAGTCAATGAGAAGTGTAAGTGGATAAATCCTTCTAAAGACTAAAGTACCAAAAGGGCCAGAGGGCAGCTTAGTGATAGAGTACTTGCCTAGCATATGTGAGGCCCTGGGTTCAATCCCAAGAATTAAAAAAAAAAAAAAAAAAAAAAAAGGCACTAAAATCCAAACTCCATTTCAGAGAAGCACTAATTGCAAATCACTGTGAAATAGGAGCACAGCTACTATGCTGTATTGCTAGGTTAAGTTTCAAACCATCATTATCCCCAATTCAAAGCAATCATGATTTTTTTTCCCTTTAAGACCTTAACATTTTTTCTTTCAATATAAATTGAGCAGAGGCACCATATATCATTATAACCAAAGAGACTTTTTTAAAAATCTGTTTTAGTAAGATATTTTAATAAATGTGTCAATGTGAAAGATATTTAGGCTGATATTCTTAAGTCTTTTTTTTTTTTTTCTTTTGGTACTTGGGATTGAACTCAGGGGCACTCGACCAGTGAGACACCTCCCCAGCCCGATTTTTATCTAGAGACAGGGTCTCATTGAGTTGCTTAGCACTCTCTGTTGCTGAGGCTGGCTTTGAACCCTCTATCCTCCTGCCTCAGCCTCCTGAGCTGCTGGGATTATAGGCGTGTACCACCCTGCACAGTTCAATAGATTTTTCTTGATCTTGAATCCAGCAGGGCTATTTAAGATTTTGTTGGCATGACAGTTAATAATATTATGCTAGCGTAGGAAGTCCAGAAGACAGAGGTCAGAACTTATGATGGTTTGTGAATATTTGCACTATTATTCAGGTTTTATTTTATTTATTTTTTTGTATTTTACGTACCCAGGATTGAACCCAGAAGGGGCTTAACCACTAAGCAACATTCCCCATCCCTTTTTATTTCTTTATTTTGAAACGAGGTCTTGCTAAGTTGCTTAGGGCCTTCTAAATTGCTGAAGCTAGGTTTGAACTTGTGATTCTCCTGCTTCAACCTCCTGAGTTGATGGGATTATAGTCATGGGCCACAAAACCTGACTGATATTTGGGTATTAAAAAAAATGATATTCTAGTTGTTTTATTCAAAGCAAGAAATACCGAGACAAAAAGTGCCACACAATTTACTGAGTAACTACTGCATCATCATGCGCTCACTCCCTCAACCTGCAATCTGTCCCATTCCTCTCTCTCCCTTCTCAATATTAGAATTAGCATTTTAAAACAATCACATAGAAAAGATTTCTACTGACTCTCACAGCCCAGGGGAGGGTCCAAACTCTAGGCCAGTGCATGAGGCCCTTCCATTGACTTGGTTTTGCTTAATTTTCAATTAATTTTTCATTCAGTCTCTTCTATGCTACATACCCTAAGTTTTAACTCAGTGCTTTTCAATTGTTCTGAAGATTATTTGCATCAGTTTTAAAAAATGCAGATTCCTGGGTTCTACTCAGACCTTTGAAATTAGAAGCTTGGGAAGGCAGGGGACAGAATACCTATCATTTAATGAGTCTGCAGATATTCTTACTCACTGAAATTTGAGAGTCACTTCTAACTGCCTCAACAGTCTTAACATCTTGGTATACCTTTGTAAGAACTTTCCAAATTATTAAACTCATCAGAATGCATGTTATCATTTTCAGGGCAGAAAATACCATCCCCATTATCTAGAGGAAAGAAAGTTTTTCTCCAGGAGGAGGGTGTGTTCTTCCCCTGAAAAAATCTGCCTAGCTGTGGAAAGAAGAAAAATAAAATTCCATGGGCTCAGGAAGGCTGAGGCCTCTTAGGTGTCTGTAAGAAGCCTCATCCTTCTTTCAAGGTCTATTCCCAAGTGTCCTTTCCTCATTTCTCATTATATCTTTACCTGCACCATGAGCCCAGACAAGCTGAAATACCTCCCATCTATGTACCTTCCCTCAACAGCTGGGCACCATTCTGATTTTCAATGAAGTCCTAATGCAAGCTTTCTTCCTCCAGAAAGCCTCCCCAGATTCTAGGTGATAGAATCACTTCATATCTTGCAACACCATCCAATTTCACTCATGTCATCTTCTTATGTATTTTGGACATAAGTCAAATGTCCCTAAGTCCCACAACTTCTGCACTGCACAGACACAGTCTCACTAGTGATAATATCTGAATTTATTATCTTGGAAGCCTTTTTTTTTTTTTCTTTGGCCCAGGGAGTTCCAGGGCTGTCTTCTTGTGTACAAGGAGTACACACACTCTCTGGGGCTGCTGGTGTTCAGCCAATTTTTTCCTCCATCTCTCTCTCTACTTAAACTCAATAGTCAACAACAAAATACCTTCATACAAATCCTTCCATGGCTGCAGGCTTCAAAGGCAGTGCCACTTTCCCCAGAAGGATGGCTAGCATAGTCGGCCCTCAAGATTGCCACACGTGCACCTTACTTGGCAAACAGTCAATGCTTTGAACTCCAGAGCTGTTAAATGGCTTCGGAACATAATTTAAAAACTGACGAATTGGATAAACATCCAGAGGATGAAAATGTAACCAGGGCTTGAGATGAGCCAGGTGACACCACTGGACACTGAACCTGGTTCCAAGTTTCCTGGCAGCCACAGCATTAAGGGAACATCTGTTACAGGATGCCGTTTTCATTGTCAGCAAAAGTAGGGCTGCCAGAAGATGCTTTCTAATGTATCACCCAACACAATGGGCCCGACTCTTAGTAAGTGTAAAGCCAATAAGCACAACCGGAGAGAAGAGTGAAGAAAGAATACTTGTGCAAGCACGGAGAGCCCCGTGTATAGCTCCCAAAGCAGAGTCTTCTGAACACTGAAGCAAAAGGATTTTATCAGGAAAACATATAATAATGAGACTATAATGAGAAAAGTTACACTCTTGGTGTTCCCCCCGCCCCCCGAAGGTCTTATTTGAAACAAACAACTTGAAGGAATGTTAGACAAGCTTTATTTTGAGTGGTGAGGTGGGTATGGGGATTGAACTCAGCGGCACTCGACCACTGAGCCACATCCTCAGCCCTATTTTGTATTTTTTTTTAAGAGACAGGGTCTCACTAAGTTGCTTTGCACCTCCTCGTTGCTGAGGCTGGCTTTGAACTTCTGATCCTCCTGTCTCAGCCTCCCCAGCTGCGTGCGCCATCGCGCCCGGCTAGACAAGCTTTTGAGGGTGGAGGCTCTTGTCCCTAAAAGTTCCTGTCTGGCAGCCAACAAATGCACTTGATGCCTCCCTTTTCTTTTGGGCCCGCTCAAACTTTGAAACCTGGGTTCTTGGCTACCCCAAAGTGAGCAGCCTGGAAACTCTGCGGAGGAGTTTTCCAGAAGCGACCCCCATGGGGCTCTGGCGAGGGACTGGGTCCGGTGCCTCTTCTCTCTCTTGCCGTCGGTGGGCACCCTGGGCAGGCGGGCTGGCTTGATCTTATTCCAGTGTCCTGTCAAACTAGGGGCGTCAGCATCAGCAGGGCGAAAGGAGGTGGTCCTTGGGTGGCCTGCCAGTTCCACCGCGCGCAGAAGTAGGGGGCAAGGGCAGCCTCCCCGGACCCTGGAGGCCAGAGCCCGGCTGCAGCCCCCGCCTCGCGGTTGGCGGGGCGGGGCCTCTGGGGGCGGGCCCTCGAGTGGGCGGGGTGTCGGCGCCGCGGGGTGCTGGCGGCCGCCGCGGCGGAGCGGAGGGTGCGCAGGGGAGGGAAGGGCCGGCGGCCGCGCCGAGGGAGTGAGTCACCTGACCGCTGCCCGCGCCGCCTGCCGCGCGCTCGCCGCCGTCAGTCGGGCCGCGCCGCGCTTCGGCTCTGGTGAGTGGCTGGGCCGCCCCGCCTGCCCGTCCTCCCCGGGGTGGGTCAGCGCGCGGGGTCGGGGCTGCAGGCCGAGGGGCGACCCGGGGGCAAGTCCGGGAGGCGTCGGGGGTCCACGGGAGGCGCTTCGCGGGCGAGGGTGGTGCGCAGCGTGGCTCGCAATCGGCCCCCATTCCTGGAGCGTCCGCGCCCGCGTCCGCGGAAGGGGCGACCCGAGGCTGCTGCGCGGCCAGCGCTGCTGTGTGACCGCCCAGCGGACTTTACCCGGGCCGGCGGGGCGGGGCGCGCCGGGCAGCCGAGTGTCGTCCCCGGCCCGACCCGCGCCCCGCCTGCGGGCGACACATCCGCGCCGCCCTCGCGGCCCCTGCCCGGTATTGTCCTCCGCCCCTACCGCGGCGTCCAGCGAGCTGCTGCTCCCGTAGCCTGCGTGTGTGTCGCGCGTGCAACCACGTAAGGAAGGCCGAGTTCGTGGCCCAGCCAAGACACAGCCTTGCTGTGCTAGGTTGAGCCAAGATTGATTTGGGGGACCCGAGATCCCGGAGCTCCCCTGGTAGGACTGTTGCCCACACGTTGTAAATTAAGCCTCTTACAATATGGGGAGAGTGGGTGTAAATTCTGGAGACGCCAGCTTTGCGCTCGCGTAGTGTAACGCGAGTGCCATTGCCTCTTCATTCTTACCGGCAGCTCCTTGCCATTGAGTAGAAAGGTGCGGAATGCTTTTATGTAAAGCCTTCTGCGTTCCACTTGGGCTGATTCAAGGTAGAGCGTAGTAATAATTGTGAAAGAACGTGTGGGGGGAAAACAAGCTACAGCGTCATGCTTGGAAGAACAAAGACTGTTTCGCAGGGTGCTGATCTTTTTGGAGAATTATATCGGTGTCGGAACTGTTACCTGGAGGAGGCCACTCTTAGGTCTTTGTTCACTTGTTGGGACACTCCTTTCATCCCAGAGGGCTTGCATTTAAGGCATTTCGGAAAGATAAAGGGTGGAAATCTCAGAGATGTTAGCGGCAGAGCCCTTGAGCGCTTCACATGGTCAAGCAGAGAAATGGGAAGAGGTGTGGGCCTGCTTCTTCCTGGTGTTGGGGTAGTGGTGCAAGGGCTGGGCTGGGCTGGGCTTGAAAGCACTTGCCACTTCTGTCTTTGGACATCATAAAGAAACCTAGGGAAGAAAAAGGCCCCTGGTGAGTCGGTTGGGAGTAGAGTAGCCTTGGTGTAGTGATTGCTCATGTATTACTGTTGTTTAGTCTATGAATCTGTCAAGTGGCTTACCATTGTTCAGTACGTTGGTTGGCTAACAAGGTAGGGTGACTCTTTAAAAAAAGTTGGGTTGCTGAGTCATTCGCCCCAGCCCAAGAGGTAATTAGGAACAGCTGGTGCGATACTCTCATCACATGCCTCCACTATAAAAGGCCAGGGAGCACGCTTGCCTCAGAAGGTCGAAGGGGACCAGGCCACAGTTGTCTGTGTTGATACAGGTAATGAGTGAGTGAAGTATAAGAGCATTCTTAGGAAGTGGCTAAGTAGCATTGAGGTGGTGTTTAAACAGAGTAGCCTTGTGACCTATTGCAGGAGAATGTGAGGCCTTAAAACTTGCAGGTAGGAGTAACCCAATCAACAGTGTTGTAACAAAAATTTTACCATTTCTACTGTACTTATTGTACTTTTTTGTGGTTTTGTTATTGAGTATTCTATATGTTTCAGAAAGTGAACTTAATTTGTTCCTTATAAAAATTTATTTATGGAATCATGTAAGGGGGTTCCATATCATTTTTCATGGCCCCTGGATTTTCATGCATACATGAGTAGTGTGATACCATCAGGGAGTAGGTAAGAACAATAAGGGTGGATTGGCAGGTCTTATGGGACAAATCTAGAAAGAGCTGTTAAGAAGCAACAAATGTATCTGTCTTATTCTCTTGGTATATGTGTCTATATCTTGTGTCATTGCATTTTGCTTAAAAAAATGAGTGGGTGAGCCCACGGGAGGAGTCCTCAATGCAAGGTTTAGGAATGGAAAGTTTAGTTGGGGGTTGGCGGTGAGCAATCTGGCCCTTACCTTTGACTTGAAGAGTGATTAATCTTTTTTGGTGGTAGTTCATTTAAAACATTTTGTAATAGGAAACATGATCCTTTCATTGCTGTAAGTTTGGAAGCAAAGATTACAATCATGACTTTTTTAGGTATTAGGGTTTCTAAGGTGGAGTACCAGATGGTTCATCTGAGAAGAAAATATTAAAACTTTGCCCCCCGACACACCTTTTAAAATTTTTTTTGGCAGTGCTGGGGATTGAACCTAGGCCTTGCTTGCAGAGTAAACACTCTACCAACTGCCTATCCCTAGCCCTAAAACTTTGGTTTTTAAGAGTTTTACATAAAATAAGAAAGACATTAAGATGAAAGATACAGATTAACAGTAGTGCATGCATATTGTATGAGTATATGTTGTTCATTCTTTTTCTGTTGGGGAATATAAAGAATTTAATTCTTTTAACATCTGGAATTTTTTTTTTAAACTTGTGATTTCTTTTTAAGAGCTATAGTTATTTAAATTTATTCTTAGTGGTCTAATTAATTCTTATTTCATGTGTAGTTCTATTCTTTTTATATTACTTTGAAGGTTAGATGCTTGCATGTAAATTTCTTATTACATTGGAATTAGGTATGGGAATTTAAAAAAATTCATAATTCTATTCATTACCATCCTATTTTGAATTTGGTTCAGAATAGTGGTTGGTTTGCTTAATGTGTATAATCTGAAGTGTAGTGATAGGTAAGAAGTTACAATGGGAACACTTGAAGGTAACATATACATTGGAGTACAATATTTATATAAAAATTATTTTAAAAATTGCTTTGTTCTGTTGATGTTTGAAAGCCTGTTTATTGTTTGTTTTTTGCCAAACTCTTTTTTGTTTGTTTGTTTGGACAAGCTCACAGCCCTTTGATGAGGATTGCTGACTAGTGTTCAGCAAAATCTCTTGGAAAATGGCATTTATTTAGAAAAGTCAACCTTCTAGGAGTGCTGGGAGCCATTAGTATTTATCACTGAGTTAAATCTCATATACCATTCACCTCCTATATCCCTGTACTGTGAGATGTGATGCCCAGAAAAACAGTTGCAAAACCCGTTAAAATTACTAGGATTACTTATTAGTAAATTATTTATTCTCTTCACTGTGCTAATTTCTTTGAAGACTTATATTTTAGGAATTACCTCCTCCCTTCAGTTTTCTGACTGATGCTCTTAATGGGAAAATTGTTTAAACCCTAAAACCCACATCTCCTGACGGTCCTACAAAATGTTGTGGAGTAGATGATTTATGAGATTTTTTTTGACTTTAAAAAAATAAGGTAAAATACTGATGTTCAAGGTATGGGGAATTTGAGTGCTATTTGCAAAAATCCAGGCCCCTTGGAGAGAGGAAGGCAGATAAAATATTAACTTACATCACCATGAAGCCTGGCCTTCTGGCTTACTTAATGCATAGCATGAATAGAACTGAAGTTGTGGTTGGTTCATTGTACAGGTGACAGAGAAACCATATACCAAGTGGTTGAAAGTAGGAGTTAGGGAGCCACAGACTGCTGAGGAAGGTTGAGTTCTGGTTGTGTTAAAGCCAGTTCTACCTGGTGACTAGTGCCTTGTCTCCTCAATGCAGTTTGGCAGTGACAATAGAATCTAGATTGTTGTGAGGATTAAATGTGTTAATAGGGATTAAGTGGTTGGGACAGTGCTAGTTTATTTTAAACATCAATAAATGTTAGTTGTTACTTTCTATTGTCCAGAGTCAGGGAAGTGCTTGGTGACAGAGCCACATTTTGTAGCTTCCGCAGCCACTGACCACAAGTGGGTCTGAGGAGCACAGCAGGTCATTGCTACTGGAAAAAACAATTCAGTGTCCTCTGATGATGAGTTAGTAGCACCACTTCTCTCACACCCAGTTTCTGAGGGTAGGGAACCCAGGACACAGCTTTTTACTTAAAGAAATCTGACAATCTCAGCAGAGTACGCTAGAGCACATTGCTCAGTCAGTACCTGTTAATTGAAATTGGTGGGGTTTTTTCCTTTTTTTTTTTTTTGGTGTGTGTGTGTGGGGGGGGGGTGTGGGACTAGGGACTTAACTCAGGGGCACTCAACCACTGAGCCACATCCCCAAGCCCTTCTTTCTATTTTATTTAGAAACAGGGTCTCACTGAGTTGCTTAGCACCTCCTTTTGCTAAGGCTGGCTTTGAACTCTTGATCCTCCTGCCTCAGCCTCCTGAGCTGCTGGGATTACAGGTGTGCACCACTGTGCTTAACTTCTGAAATTGGCTTTTGAAGAAATAAAAACACTTGCCACTCTCTGCCTAGTTTTTTCTCTACCTTATAGTTGAGGACAATCTGGTTTGTCAGTATTAAGTCATCTGGTCACTCTCTCCCTGCTTATTAATTATAGGGCTAAACTCATTTCTCAGGTCTTATTTCTGAGCTCTATCAGGTTTATTTGGAACATTTGGAATGTACATTTATCTGCCAGTTACTTCTTTTGAGTACTGTTTTTTTTTTTTAAGATGACATTTCCATGTTAACTTGGAGAAATTATCCATAATATTAATATGAATAATACAGTGAATATGTTTGTCATGTAGCTTGTTATACCTGTTAATAATTCAGAAAGTGAGATCCCCCGTCTCTAAATAAAATAGAAAGAAGGGCTTGGGCATGTGGCTCAGTGGTTGAGTGCCCCTGAGTTCAATCCCCAGTACCAACACAACAACAACAACAACAACAAAGCCAATTTCAAAAGCCAATTTTTTAAAAAAATTACACTCTATTGAAACAAAAATAGAGTGTCAGTTTTCTGCTAGTGAGGATCTATTTTCTCTCCTGTGTCATACTGAATGTCTTTTCTGTGTTTGTTTACAAGCTATCCATTGGTTGCTGCACTGGATGGTCTAACTGGATTAATAATAATTCCATGAGTTTTGAAACTTGGAAGTTTTTAGAAGATTGAAGGAGAGAACATTATGTGTCACAACTCATAAGTGTATACTGAGTTGAAAACTGTTGGATTTCTGCTTTGTTGTCATCATTTGTGTGATGACTGAGGAAGCAGCTGGTTCGTCTCCTGAGATAGACAGAAAACTTACTTTGTGACTTGCTTTTACCTGTAATTGACTTAGAATGAATGAGCAATTCAAATTTGAGTTGTTTAGATGTTAAACATTTTATACATTAAAACTTTTCTTTTAGTGCCATTACTCCTCCAAAACATATCCTTAGTTTAGAATCGGAATGAGTTTGGAAAATATTAATATGGTAATAAAAGTCATGCTAATACAAACATAGGGAACAAAGAAGCAGTGGTTGTCGGGACCCTGGATGCTAATGACTGCTGCATGAGCACAGAGGGCATGCCATGGAGCTGGCTGGCTGCAGATTCCTTTCTGGGCATTGGTACAATGTAGAAAATATTACCATAATACAGCTGAAGCTGTGTGCAAATCATATTCTTTTAAAAATAAATCTTTTTTTTCTTAATGCCATAGGAAACTTGTTCAAAAGAATATGTTTGTAATGATTATTCCCAGTATTTATTTGTTGAAGTGATTTTTACTCCTGTCACCTTTTAGATTGGATAAGTCCTAGTGGACAGCCACATTCCTCTTCTCATCCCTAGTTAAACTGGAGTTATACTAAAAGATGCTTCATGGAGTGGGGCCATGTTTTTCAATTTCTTTGAAGTCTGAACTTTAGCAATAGCTTACTTCCTAGACTGTAGTTTAAGTAGTAGATTAAAGGCATCTGCCTGCTCTCCCCACTACCTTTTTTCCATTAGTCTCTTATTTTTTATTGACTTATCTGTCCCTAGGAATCTGTGGGGAGGTGCTTTTGGCCTAAGGAGGTGAAGTCTACAGGGTTCTGTTGAAGAAACAGGAGAGAGACACCCACCCAACTCCCTGATTACTGATATCTTCATGTACTTAATAATCAATTTATTAGGTTGTAATTTCAGAGTCAGTGGTTTTGGTAAGATCAGTAATTTTATTATTATATATCTTATATTCAAATATTATTTTAAAAATGTAAAGCTGTTATCAAATTTTGGCCCAGGCTTCTTCATTTCCAAACTACCTGATATCTTTTTCTTTACTGTGTTTTTCTGAAGAGTGGTCTCAGCCTGGCTCAGGGTTCTTTCCTAGGTAGGAATTGTCACTTAAAATTAGAAGAAGTAAGAAAAAAAAGCTGTTGGCTCTTTTAATATATATATATTTTTTCACATTAGCAGAAGACTTTTGAAGTAGAAAAGCATTTTGCCCACTTAGTAGGGTCCTTTGCTGACATGCTTGGAGTTCCAGCTGTCACTTAGCAGAGGAAATGGCAGTTGAGGTTGAGTGTTTGGCTCTGTCACCTTTCGCTACTTATTGTCTCTTTGTGGTAAAGGACTGTTGCAAGCTCAGATCAAGCTCTAGGTATACTTTTGGACTTTTGAACATGTTTTGCCTCAAGGGCATGGCTCTGGCCCTTGGCCCAGTTGGTCTGTTCCAGACCCCAGCTCTCTAATACCTGAGGAGTGAGGAATGATTCTTTCTCCTTTCTTTCTATGTTTGCTGTTTCTAAAACTCTCACAAACTTGCATTCGACTTTTGGCATGTGTAGATAGCAGAGTGGATTATTAATTCATTTCAACATTGTTGCATTCCTGTTTATTATGTATTAAGTTTACACTTACATACTAGAAACTTTTCTAGATATTAGCAGTACGGAACTTTTCAGAAGTGAGGATAATGGACAAGCAAGTCATTGTTATAGCTTGTGTTATTTGCTGTAAAGCAACATGTAAAACGTGTTGTGGAACCATCAACTTTGAGAAGCCTAAGTTTTGGGAAATCAGGAATGCCTTAGGAATATAAAGATGAATGCATAGTTCAATGGAGGAAATGGCTTGCATTGATAACTCTTGAGAAGCTTAGCTGTGAAGAGGAGTACAGAGAAATAGATCTTAGTAGGAGGAGATTGGGGTCAGGAAAGGTGTGTGATTAAAAATTCAGTCAGTAGCTAGGCACAGTGGCACATGCCTGTAATCCTAGTGACTCAGGGGTGGAGGCAGGAGGATTGCAAGATGAGTCTCAACAAATTGGACCATCTCTCAACATTAAAAAGGGTTGGGAACGTAGTTCTGTGGTAAAGTGCCGCTGGGTTCAATCCCCAGTAATCCCCCCGCCCCGCAAAAAAAATTCAGAGGAAAAAGATTGAAGTTGAAGGCAGTGTCCTTGTTTTGTCCTTGGCTAGTTCCTTTTAGAATTGCAGGATGGCTGCCACAAATTCACGACTCAAGGAAATATATCTAAGTTTTCTGGGAGGAGAGAGACTGTTTTTTGTTTCTTCTTCTTCTTCTTCTTCTTTCCCCCAGAATGTCTGTTCACAGTATAGTGAAAGAACATATTTCTTTCAGTACTCTAAACAGTTCTAAAGTTCTCTGCTATTCCCTAATACGCTGAGGGAAAGGAGAACTGGTAATGAAACCTGGTAGCTCCAGAGTGTGTCTGTGCCCAGAGGACTGCTGTCTCTTAATCTGTGGGGCGCAGGGTGGGCTCGGGTGGTCATCACCCCCGGGACATCTGCAGCTGTCACTGAGGTAGCCTAGCTCAAGCAGAAGGTTTCTTGGCCAGACAGTCCAGGACTCTTAGAACCCAGATCTTTGAATCAAAGATACAAACAGGTGTATCTCCCTCCTTTATTCCTCTCCTGGAAGGAAAGTTGTCCTCGGCTGAACTCACTCCACATTCTTTTCAGGTATCAAAAATAATGCCACCTCAAGTTTATGTAGTGTTCTTGTAACACTCCTGTACTTGGATTTGAAACTCAAATTAAAGAGTTTTAAATTTGTGATTCATGTGATTCACTTATTACTCTGGTTTAACTGCTGCTCTGTTTAATTAAAATTTGTTACTTAAAATTCTTTTTATTCTTAAATCTTTCCTATTTTTGGAGTCAAGTTCATTATGAGTTGGTGTGTAAGAAATGAGTGGAAATTTGAAGAGTGCTTTTTTTTTTCCAAGTACCATTTGTACTGTGTGTATCCACTCTTAGACCTGCAGAGGTCATTCTGACCTTGAGCTAGTTTTAGGGCTCTCACCTCTTCTAGGCAGTTGAAAGTATTTTGGATCATAGCTGTAATTCTTACAGATTGGAAATGACATGATGTACGAAGAGTCTTTAATTAAATTTTGAATGTAGAACACAGACACTTAATACTCTGTATTGAGAGCAGTTTTGGTAAATAACTCCTAACATTCTTTCCTTCTTGAGTTTTCCATGTGTAGTATAGTTATAGACTTTGAATGAAGTTCAGCATAGTTTAGTTTCAGAGTTTCTTAAATGATAGGAGGTTGGCTATGTAATCCAGTAAGTGTTAATGACAAATTAATTTGCTGACTATTGAGTAATAATGGAAAAGTTGCTGTTCTGTAAAAACCAGTTTAAGGCATTTCCCTACTCCTTGTTCTTCTGTCCCTCCTCAGTTTTATCTGCCCCTCCCCCACTGGCTGCTTGAGTCTTGTAACAGGAGTTGAAGTGTAATATTTGGATCTCCTCAGTCTTTAAGTTACTGACCCTCTCAGGGCCTCTTATCCTTATCTGTTCCTTATCTGTAACAGAAACAAGCCATCCTAGATGAATGTGCTCTTTTAGTTAGAAATTGTTTAGCTCTGTGAAATTAGTGATTATCTTAGGCATGCTTGTATCATACTTTTTTTTTTTTTTTTAACCTTGTTGAGCTCCTTATTAGGTGTTCTAAATTTTTATTGTTAAAGGACCGGGAAACCTCATTTGGTTTTTTTTTTTTTTTTTTTTTTGCATTTGGAATAATTCTTGGGTTAGTAGAATTATGTGTAATTTTCTCCATCATGTGCATAATAATAGCAGCAATAATGATGGAATATTAGTGGTGTTGTACCATGCACCTTACTGTTAAATGCACTAATCAATCAGTCTGTAAAGTGTGGAGGGTGTTTTCCTGCTGGGGGAACCTGAGGTCATGACATTGGGTAACTGATAGAAGACCCTATACTTGGTAGAATATGAATAGAACCCTAATTTTATCCCAGTACTGGTGGTATTAACCTAAAACTTGATGTTTCCCTTTTTCTTTCATAATTCTATGTGTTTGTTTGACTCTTTACACTTTCCAAGGGCTTTGGGAGATAAGGAGAGCAGGAACTGCCTGCTTAAGCCACCTAGTCCTTTCACAGATGCACATGTGCCCTTGTTCACACGCTGCACCTGACTTCAGAAGTCCTTTCCCCAGTCTTCCCGGAGCGGGATTTTTCTTCAGATCAAGCCATGTTTGTATTTTAGGTTCTTATAGAGTTTAATTCAGTCTTTGGTAATTACTGTGAAGATATCAGTGGAGACTGCAGAGTTTTAGAGTTGCCTCTGAGTTTTACACATGGTTTCAAACCAGTGTTCTCTCGTGACTGACTGGAGAACATATCCATTATAAAGGCGGAAAAATAATTGGCATTCTTTGGGAGGCTTCAAGAGACAATTGTAATAAATGCAAACTGCATTTTTAACCAAGGCACATAATTTGAGTGTTTGTAGTTATTGTTTATTGTAACATTTGTAAAGTAATATGAAATTATGGTGAGAATTTGAGTGTAGAAATAAACAGAAAGATTACCTTAATGTAACCATTGTTAATATTTTGATATCCTAACAAGGCAGTTGTGTTGGGGTGGCGGCTAATATTTCTGGGCCTGTTAAATTTGAGATGGCATTTAGACATACCTGGAATAACCCGAGTGTACATTTGGGTACATGAATATGAAGTTTAAGAGAGAAGTCAGGAGTAGACCACGTGTAAACACAGGACCGTCTATGCTGTGGGTCTGCACGAGTTCACCTAGGGAGTGTAGACCAAGAGGAGGAGACTGAGGACTAAGCACAGGGCTCTCCAGCTTCTAGAGGTTTGGAAGGGAAGATTCCCCCAAAGGAAGTTGAGAGCAGCTGCCAGTGAGGTAGGTGAGAAATCAGAGCATTGGCTTATCGTGGAAGCCAAGTGAAGAAAATAGGTTTCAGGGAGGAAATGATCAAAGTGTTGAGTACCACTGAGATACGCTGTGAAGAGAAGACTCAGAATTTGCCATTAGGTGATGTGGAGGCCCTGGAGCTTCATGAAGTGGGTTCTGTGGAGTGGAGGGAAGGTCTCGGTTTAATGGACTCACATGAAATTGAAAAGAGAAGGAAGTGAGGGGACAGTCCTTTGCTGGGGAGGAGGGTTCTGTACAGAAGAACAGAGATGTGTGGGGAGGAGTGTTGCATTTTAAGAGAGGAACTATTTGAGTTTGTCCTGTTTGATGGTGGCATTGCTGAGTTTTTACTCTTTTTTTTCTTGGTGAGACTTTGCTGAAGTTTGTCAGATTTATTAGTTTTCCCAAAGAATATGGTCTTGATTCAAATTATCTGTTCTAAAAAGCAAATGCAAAATTTTAGTATGTGCATGGTTTTCTTGGTGAGAATTCAGTAGATTTCATCAGATTCTGGAAAGCAGAGAACAGTGCTGTAGCATTTGGCAATTCAGCAGATCATTGCTCTAGGAGATACCTTTATATTTTTTAAAGAATCTGTTTGCATTGTGTTCACTAATATTAAATATTAAGCAGTATGTGCATAATAATTATTCCCAATAGAGAAGAAGTTTTTTGGGGGGTTACTCAGGGGCACTGGACCACTGAGCCCTGTCTCCAGCCCTATTTTGTATTTTATTTAGAGACAGGGTCTCACTGAGTTGCTTAGGACCTCGCTAAATTGCTGAGGCTGGCTTTGAATTTACAATCTTCCTATCTCAGCCTCCCCAGCCACTGGGATTACAGGTGTGCACCACTACACCTGGCGAGAAGAGATTTTTTTATCTATCTATTTATTTATTTATTTATGTAGATGGACACAGTACCTTTATTTTATTTATTTATTTTTATGTTGTGCTGAGGATTGAACCCAGGGCCTTACAATGTGCCTGGCAAGTGCAATAGTACTGAGCCACAACCCCAGCCCGAGAAGAAATCTTAATGTGTACTTTGAAACCTTGCCATCTCCTGTATTTGTCAAAATCTAATGTTGTAGTAGTTGAAGGTTGATTTTTCTCTTTCAAATGTCTTTTTTTTATATGACGAATCATTAAAAAATTGGAATAAGATTCATAATCAAGTTATCAAATATTTAGATTTAACCAAATTTTACTACTCTTTTGTTTAGTATTAGTATTTAGCACATTTAAATTTGTGTTTTTACTCAATATAGTATGTTCTTGGTTTTTCAAAAAAAAATGCAGAGAGCAGTCTTGTCTGCTGCACCTGCTCCGCCCCTAGTTTTCATATATGCAGTGTTTACTCATTTCTGCTGTTTAAATTTCTTGGTGGTTACCTCTGTTTCTCTCAGATGTTTATGTCTCAGTTTGTTTATTAACCTAAGACTTCATCTGTTGATTTTCTGTTACTATGAATGATGATTTTATTTACTTCTACCATACTCTTACCTGTATTTAGATTATATGTATTAATTTTCTTTTTATCCTTGGTCACATCTCCAACTGTAAACGTGGTTTTATTTTGATCTCATTAATAAAAGGCATTATCTTTTGTCTCTGCACATCATAAGTAATGTAGAAGTACTACTTTCCTCTCTCTAGTTCCATGTCCTAGCTTGTCACTTTTATTTTGTCAAGGTTGATAATATTTACACTCTGTCCTATAATGGTAACTAAGCATTCCATCATTTTTCTTTGAAAACCAATTAACAGTGTTTGTCATTATACCTGTGTCAGTGTTGGGTGCAGAGCTAAGTACTGTTCATACATTGCTGTCTGCAGTTTCATTGTCACGTGGTTCCACATCAGATTCAAGTAATGGCTAATGATTATTGACCACCTGTTGTACATCAGGTACTCTACTAAGAATAGCATAGCATTTCATTGGATCCTCCCAAGAAAAATTACTGTTCTTGTTCCTGGTTTGCCAGGAGAAAAGAAAAGAAAAAATCATCACAGATACAGGTGGAAAGTAACTTGTTTAGCTGGCAGGGGTATCACAAAGTGATAAAGTGCACTTTCATGCTGTCCACCTTCAGTGGTCCCTAGAGCAGCTAGCTGTTACTTGGTGAGTTGCTGACAGAGTCTTTAAGGCCTTACCTGTGCTCCTTGGTAACAGCCCTCCAACCTTCTCGTGTTCAGCCGCTGATGATGGAGTCCTGTGATGTCTGAGGTGTGAGTACTAGGACGGTGATAATAGGCATACCTTAGGGAAGGCCAAGTGTGTTGGAACTCACTCTTTAGGGGGATTTTTGAAAATTTCATTCTTTGCTTTTCTTTTTTCTCCCTTCTGAGTTTCTTGTGGGATCCTTAAGTTAACTGGGATAGTAACTGTTGGACCTCCCTCTCTACCCATTAGTTATTCATCTTAGGAAACCTATAGTCACATCACATTAATGATGAAATATCAAACACTTTCCTTAAAGACAGATGGCAAGGACCCACTCTCGCCACTCAGTTTTCAGTCATTGTGATAAGGTAAGAAAACAAAATGAGTCATGTAGGTGGGAAAGAAGTAAACTCTCTATTTGCAGGTGACATGATTGTTCATGTACATAGACAATCCTAAGATTACAATGCAGTTGTCAGAACAGTGAATTAAGATTGCAGAGTACATGGTAATATTTAAAAATTAATTTTTTTGTTTATGTAGGAGCAGCAAAAACTGAAAGTGAAGTTTAAAAACCCGTCTATTTACATTGCTACAAAAAACCCTCATTAAATACTCAGGGATAAATTAAAGATGCACAAACCTTTGCTAAAACATCATGATAATGTTGAGAAACACGAAGACCCAGTTAAATGGAGAACAATGCCATATTCGTATACCAGACGACTCAGTTTAACTCTTGGTTCTGCCCAGATACATAGTTTCAATTGCAACCCTAATCAAAATTCTATTAGTTCTTCTAACTCAATAAGAATTAAAAAGCTTACAAGAATTAAGTAGACATTTCCCAAAAGAAGATATAAAAATGTCCAATAAGCCCATAAAAAGATGCTCTATATCATGAGTCATCAGGAAGTGCAAGTCAAAACCTCAGTGAAATACCACTGTACATTTATTAGGATAGCTAAGATTAAAAAGATGACATTGCCCAGGGTTGATGAGAATGTAGAGCAACTAGAATTGTTACATGCTCTAGTAGCAATGTAAAATGACATAATCACTTGGGAAAACTATTCAGCAATTTCTAGGAAGTTAAATATACACCTACCATATATGACTCAGCTCTTCTAATCCTAGGTATTTATTTACCCAAGGAAAATAAGTATATTTCCATACAGATGTTCATTGAAGCTTTATTGGACTAACACCCATACTGAGAACAGGGTAGTTGTCCAACTTTAGTACAATAGTTTATCAACTGTTAAATGGGCAGATTGCAGCATACTATATAGTGGATTGTTATTAAGCAATAAAAAGGAACAAACATCTGATACACACAACATGAATAAATATTGAAATCACTCAGTTGGGTGAAAGAAACCCCAAACAAGAGTATATAATGTGATCCCATTTACATAAAAATAAAAGAAAATGCACATTAATCTCTAGTGGCTTAAAGCAATCATTGGTTACTTGAAGTCAGGGGCATAGGGAAGGAGAGATCTTAAAGGGACGTGTAGAATTTTGAGAGTGATAGAAATTTTTGTATATTGTCAGTGATGATGGTGGTTTCATGTGCATATACAATTGTTAAAACTTATTGAATTATGTGCTTTAAATAGATTAAGTTTATTCTATGTAAATTATACATGAAAGTTGATTAAAAATACTGGCTGCAAATGCATAATAAAAGTATGTGTTCAATAAATAAGTTTTATTTATATGAACCAGTTCTGGTTGCTAGTTCATGTTTTCATACCAGAGAGAAATACCAGTCCTTTTAAAAATTAAGTGGTTGCTAAGTGTGTTAAGCAAATAAAAGACTTAATTATTTCCTAAGTTCTTTGTAGTAAGAAGGTACAGTGGACCTTTTAGTCTTGTTTTGGATCTGCAGCTTGGATTTTCTGTTTTTTTCCACTTCTTTTTCCCTGAATTCTTTTCCAGTTTCTCTAAACTGATGAGCCAGAATTATCTAAGTTGGATTTGTTAATTTCGGAAGTGAAAAATCTTTTTTTTTTTTTTTTCCTGATGTCTGAGTAGGTGACTATGTAAAAACGACTTCATCAAACTTCTCTAACAGTACAAATTCCTCCCCCTAAGTTTAACCTTCATTTCAAAATTTAGATATGGAGTTAGTTCTAGTAAATGTAATAAAAGGTTCATGACTTAACTGTATAATTTTTAATGTTAGGAAGGTAAATGGAAAAACTCTCAACTTGGTCTGTGTGGGAATCATAGAGTCCACATGGTACTGTTGGGTCTTTGCCATCCCCTAGAAAAACTGGAGATAAGGTTCGCCTCATTTCAGAACACTCAGTATGGGAAATAGTGGGCATATTACGACATTAAGTGATTTGGAGAATTTTAGAGCTTAGGTGAGAGCCAAGAAAGATGTCATGGAAAGATGTGGTGGTCAGGGGAAATGCCTGGGTTCTGAGCCATCTAAGACTGCCCTGGAATTGAGTGAGGCAGGAGTAATTGACAGGTGATGAAGCTGATGCTAGGCTTCATCAAACCTGGCAGGGGAAGGCAGGTTTGATAAGTCCACCCAGCAGCATAGATCCAGCACATGACTGAATATGATGCTTAAATTAAAATTGATCAGAAAGATGTTTCTGTGTGAAGACTTACCACAGACATGCCTTTGTGAAGTCGCTGCCTGTGTAAGTGGTTATGCAGATCATTCCTCTTCCACCCATTGGTGGCATTCTGCTTGATGTTAGGTTATTTATCATACCCCTCCATGTTGAGAATTAAAACAACATGGTCCTTTGATACTTCAGGTGAATAAAATTCTAGCTCTTTTGTAATCCTGGACTTTATCCTCAGACAGAGTTTTCTTCTAAACTTCTAGTGTATGAAGTGTTGTTGACCTAGATCCATAATCTCACATTTACCATAAAATTTTATTTTCTATAACATGATTAAGATATGGTCAAGTCATAGCATCTTCTTTTATTTTATGTATTATTTTGAAAGCAGAAATACCAAATGGTAACTGTATTAAAACTTAACTTGGCAGAAGTTGTTGCAAGTTGAGCTACAGGAAGCTTCAAATTGCTTATTCATCCTTTATCAGCATTAGCCAGTGACCCAGCATTTTGCTAAGGTCAGTAAACCTTATTTTGACTTAAAATAATAGTATATATTTCCAAGAATATACGAAAATTCAGGTGTAATATGAGACTCCAAATTTGTTTTTAATAATAATAAAAGTTTAGATGCGAAAGGCTCGAGTGTTATATTTTACTTTTCAGGTATGAAAAATGCTAGTCTGATTGAAGTTGGAAGAAGTGAGGACTGGGAATATAGCTCAGTTGGTAGAGTGCTTGCCTTGCACGCACAAAGCCCTGGGTTCAATCCCCAGAGCCACAAAAAATACGTGAATAAGAGAAGTTGGAAGGAGTTGTGCTATTATTTGGTACAGTCAGTATATAGTTGAATTATTGGGGAAAAATGGATTACTGACCCCTTAGCTTTCAAAATTAGAAAGATTTAGTTTCCAGAGCGCCTTTATGTAGTGCCCACTGCTGCTGAGAGCAGTGAGCAAGGCGTCTTCACTCATGCAGGTCATTTGTATTGGCTGAGTTTATAGTTGCAACCTGTGCTTTTCTTTGGCCAGTTGTCTGCAGGTATGTTTGTAGCTCCCAGAGTACTGAGCCTGGCTCTGTTTGCCTTCCTGGTCCTGGAAAAGCCATCTAAGAACTTTGTGCATGCTTGGCTCAATGACATTTCCATTTATTTTGGAACAGCTGACTGGACTGTGTTTGGAAGGTGATCTAGATAATATGAGTTTGGGGTTTGTATTAAAGATGCCAAGTAACTCATTCAGAAGCAAGTACTGGTATTGGACCAGGTACTTTGTTACATGCTTGGGGTCTGGCAGAGAACAGTCAGACAAGATTTGTGACATTTAAGCTGAGACCTAAAAGGTGAGGAGTCAGGCAGCTGAAGCTCATTTAGCAGGCATTTGTGCAGGTCCTGAGATTAGTTGGAGCTTGGAGCCAGTGTGGCAGGAAGGCAGGAACAGTGGGCCTGGAGGTGACAGCAGCTTGAGATGAGGCTGGATTAATAGATGGAAAACCTGACACAGAGGTCTGAAGCACATGTTAAGGATTTTGAAGATGTTGTAGGGGGTTTGTGGGAGGGAAGAAATCACTCTGATAGGGAGAAAGTGAATTGAAGGGGACCCAGAGGGTGTAAGGCTTTCGTTAATATCATCATGATAAACATCAGCTCATATTTATTATTTGCTTGCCGCGGGCCAGGCATTGTGCTAAACTGTTTTCTTCATCACCTCATGGAAATGTCACCCCATCCCAGTGAGGTGGTATTATCATCCCTGTTTTAAAGCTGAGGGAACTAGGACTCAACAAGATTGATCAATTTAGCCACGGCCATTTAGCAAGTAAGTGGCAGAATTGGGATTTGAACTCATAAAATTCCAAGCCCTAAGCTGTTAGCCACTGGGCCTGTGTTTCAGTACGTGGAATGATGGTCCATTAGTTGGTCTTGAAATTGAGTAGATCATACGGCGACTTTTTTAGTTGCCGTAGAGTAGAAAATAACACAGAGTACTTTGTGTGTGGCGAGGATAAAATATTGATATGTGAAACTTTTGTTTTATTTTTATATGACCTTATTTGTACATGCATGACCTTATGTACCATTGCCAAAAGTTAAACAGCACTGTCCAGGCGAGAGCTGATGATGGCTTAGGTTAGAATGGGCAGTGCCAAGGGGAAGAAATGGACCTCAGCGTTAAAAGGCAGAGGCAGCAGGACTTGGTGAGCATTTGGATCGCGAGCCTGACTGAGGGAGGTGTCAGGAGTGAGTCCCAGGTTTCTGGTGTAAGCAGCATCTCTCCTGGTATGTGCTGCACTCCGTCCACTTAAAGAAAGATGGCCCCTTCTTAGTGCGGGCGTAGGACTTGGGGTTGGTACCCTGTCTGAGGGCAGCCAGACTGTAAGTGGGCTGTGAACCCATGAGGTGATCTCTTACAAAATCTGCCTGAGCGGGGCATGATTCTGTTGGAGTCTAGGTAAATAGTGAGCCAGCTGGTGGCAGGATGAGGAGTTGGGGGCCACAGGTGCACAAGGTTGTGCAAACAGCAGCTCAAGAATGAAGGCACAGGAATCGCTTTTGCTGGAGTCACCTTGAAGTGGTGACTCTGGAGTCATCCAGAGAACCTTTAGGTTCTGGGTTTCAAGGCTCAGAGTTTTCTCTTTCTACAGCTCAGGTCTAGTTTATTTTGTGTCTGCCTTTCTGTGGGCTGGTTTCCTTATTCTCAAGCATAACCTTGTAGAAGTATCCAGCTCCCCATATGGCTGCAGTGTCTCCATACTGTGCATTTAGCAAATACTAACAGGAAATAGAAGAGTGGAGTAGGTAAAAATGCTTGGTGTGAATTCCCTTTCTCTTACTGGTCTTTTGATATTGGCCAAGATATTCCTATTCTTCTGTAAAATTGGGGTAGAAAAGTGTTATGTGGGGTAGTTGTGAGGAGTCAGCGAGATAAACAACATCTGGTATTTAGCTCAGGGCTGGGTGCAGAATTAGAGCATTAATAGTTGGTAGGATAGACTGGAGAGACATAAACATTTTTATGAAAAACAAAAAACTGGGAAGAAGCCAACATAGAGGAAGAGATTGGGTATGTCTGGGAAAGGGTGTATGGGATTAGATCTCAGAGAAGCAGGTGTGGTAAGGGGCTAGGAGAAGACATTCATGATTGTCTTCAACAGAAGGAGGAACTAGGTGGAGGTGGTGGGACAGGTATTCTGAGTTTGGATTCCACTTGTGGTGGTGCACTGAAAGAGAGACTGATGGAGGAATGGGATGGTAAGTTGGAAAGCTGTTATGGAGAACAGAGATGGGGACATGCAAAGTAAGTGAACAGGGCCGAGATTGAACACCCTTAATTCACAGTGACCCCAGTCTGTCTGATTTTACAGTTTTTCCTTGCTGTGCTGTGTGTGACAAACTATAAACATAAGATAGGATACCTTTAAAAGTTTACAAGTCAAGTGGCAGAAGAGAATAGGAAAGCTGGGAACTTGGATGCAAGGACCTAGTAGGGTAGTAGTCAGCTGAATCCAACTGGCCTGGAGAGGCCAGTGTGTACTGGGCAAGGAAGAGGACAATGGACCTTGTATCACCCACGAGAGGACACATCATTTCCTTGAGTGATGGTTCCTCCTTACTATTCCTAACACTAATTCCTTGTGTCGATAACTGAAGTATGAAGAACAGTTACTGAAAGGAACTTTTACTCTTTACTAAGGGCAGAACCCAACAGTTGAGTCAGTTTTCCTGTTTAATTTTGAAGTTACCAAAGATTTCATGGGTTGTGCTGAATCAGTAAATGATATGCCATGGTCCTTAACCTTAGGTGAAGTCTAACCACAAAAGGAAAGCTTTTATTTTCATAGAGTACCACTGCAGGAGACTGACGTTTCAGCCATAATGAGGACTTTAAAAATAAACACTCAGTACAAGAGAATTTATGGATGTATTTCATGTGTTTGCAGCTAAAACAAGCTGTTTTTGAGATGGCATCCACCCATGATCGGGGACTGGTCTGTCTGAACTTCAGCAGAACTTCCTTCTATCTCCTTTCATTTTTGTTTTCAGTACAGCAAATCTGAAAACAAAAACATTTTCTCATTCACTTCTCATTAGAGGGGCTTGTTTTCAGTGAGATGTCATCAGAAGAGAAAGGAGTGGTGCATGTGAGGAGCTTGTGGGCTTCCATCTGTCCGATTGCCACAGTGGGGTCCACACACCTGGGTGCTCTCCACAAGTATGGGGACCGGAAGAATAGATCAGATATTCCCTTTAAATCTCTTTCAATTTTTATATGTTTAGAGTGTATATGTCACAATATTCATACATGTCTGAAATTCACAGATAAGCATATATGTTTAGGAGTACCCCCTTTTGGGGCCAGTTTTGTGTATGTGATCAAAAAATATTTGGAGGCTACTACATGTTAGTATATATTTTTTAAAAATATTTATTTTTTAGTTGTAGTTGGATATGATATCTTTATTTTATTTATTTTTATATGGTGCTGAGGATCGAACCCTGGGCCTTGCATGTTCTAGACGAATGCTCTACCGCTGAGCCACAATCCCAGTCCCCCCAAAATATACATTTTTGATAATTTCTGTTAATATTTTAACATTTTGATGAGTTTCTACCTGTGATGCAGCATCTCCTTAGTGATGAAGGAGTTTTCCTTGTTGCCTGTCTTTTCTAGTGTGAAGTAAGACTTGCTGTATAAAAAGACGGTTTACCGAGATGCAGCCTGGCAAATGTGAGCCATTTTCTTCTGGTGTTGGAGAAACTTTTACGTTGGGTACCAAGGTGTCCCTTGATGTAAAGCACTAAGCTCTCCTGTCATCTCTCCGGTGTAGCGGGGTGGGGCATGGGGCATGCCTGTTCCACCCAAGTGTTCCTAAAGTGTGACCCTCCCACTGCCTCCCTGCCACACCTACCAACTGTCCTAAAGCAACAGGGTTGGGATGCCACCCCCAAATTTCCCAGCCCCATCTATTTGCCCACAGTAATTCATTTTCAGAGAACCAAGGAGTCCTTGGTTCAAAAAGTTCTCCCTCCTTGTCTCCCAAGAACCTTTTCCCTTAAATTAGAAAAACTTACCATACCTAATTTGAGGTATATTAGATGAATCTTCTGTATGTTCATTGAGAAGACCCTTGGTTGTTCCCCAGAAAGTTCTAAACAAGATCTCACCAGGTGAACTCTGGCGTGTGCTTGCAGGTGGAGGACAGTTAGAAGCATGCTCTCCCCTGCTGTGCAGGATGTCTCTGCGTGAGAACCCGGTGTTTGCCTACGAGTCTTCGGTGCACAGCACCAACGTCTTGCTCAGCCTCAACGACCAGCGGAACAAGGACGTGCTGTGCGACGTCACTGTCCTGGTGGAGGGCCAACGGTTCCGCGCCCACCGGTCAGTGCTGGCGGCATGCAGCAGTTACTTCCACGCCAGAATCGTAGGCCAGGCTGACGCGGAGCTTAACATTACTCTACCAGAAGAGGTGAGGGGCCATGTTTCTAGTGATTTTAATTTAATTTTCTTAAACACGTTGTGGTTCATAAAGCTAATAGTAAAGTGCAGCCTCCTGGTCAGGTGGCTGAGGAGCAGTCCCAGGTTCCTGCAGCAACCCATTCCTTTGGCTTTTTTCATAGACATTATTATTACATTTACATTATAAAATTGTTAATTTGGGGTCTTAATGTTTATTGAGCAGTGGAGAAATTCACCCACTCTTGTTATTTTGACCAAGTGACTAACTCAGGGCACACCTAATGTTATAGACATTGTAAAGGTCATGGCTTGGAGAGGCCAGACTGTGTGACTTCCTCTCCCTATAGACCTTTTCCATGATAGACACCTGTGTCTAGGTTTAGAGTTCTGTAAATCATCCCTTTTCCCAAAACATCCCCATGGACAGCAGGCACTCCACAAGTGTTCTTTCTCTCCCCTTTCTTCTTTCTGGAGATCAGCTGTGTTTTGTCTTGTTGAGCCCTATTTTTACATACATTCTTTGCCTCAGCCTGTTTTGGACTCAAGCTCAGAGAAAACTTGGGACTTTGTCAGTGTCCTGGCTCCAAGAGACCTCTCTCTGGGGGAGCAAGTGCTGGTTATACTGATTCTTACTCAAAGGGGACTCAGATAGGCTGCTCTTTAGTTGGTAACTGTTACTAGCAGGGTGTCAAGTCTGTGGCATTCGGACACAAGTAGAGGTAGGTAAGGAATATGGAGAAGGTGTGTAGAATTTCCTGTGTGTGACGGATCTGGGTGGCAAGTTCCCTGTTGGATACGTGGGACAAACTGTAAACTAACTCTGTAGCATGGCTGGTTGCTGGCTGTGCATACTTCTATGAACTGTGGCTAGTTTGTCAGCTGATAGGCTGTCTTATCACTACAGTGGCAGAGGTTGAAGGGTTCAATGCTGAGAAGACAGAAAAGTCAACTACAGAATAGTTGATTTTTTTTTTTTTAAGAAGGAACAATACAAATCAGAATAGAGACATACTTATTATGGTTCATATTTTCCAGTTATTTAATGAGACTTTCCAAGTGAGCAAATTTAACTTATGGGTTTATGAGAAAATTCACAATCATGCCTATGTGTATATTATAATTTACCTTCAAATTAGAATGAATGAATATATGTTTTCAAATATTTTCAATGTTTCATCGTAGTGACAGATTGAAAACATCATTGTAGAAATTATTCTAGAGGCTTTGAGTTATTTTAACTTATTTTAAAAATATCAAAGAAAAATTTGGGGGGCATAATTGTAAATTCATGTAGAGGTGAAAGAAGTAATGCAGAGTTCCTGTTTACACTTTTGCCTAATGTCCCCAGTGGTCACGTTTTGAAAAATTGAAGTATAATGGTACAGCTAGGGTATTGGTGTTGTTACCTCTCTCACGGTATTCAGATTACTGCAGATCACTTGGGCTGATTTCTCTGTGTGTATTAAATTCTGTACAGTTTTCCCCCTGAGAATGTTTGTGATCCAACCACCACAGTTAAGACACTGAGCAGGGCTGGGGATGTGGCTCAAGCGGTAGCGCGCTCGCCTGGCATGCGTGCGGCCCGGGTTCGAGCCTCAGCACTACATACAAACAAAGATGTTGTGTCCGCCGAGAACTAAAAAATAAATATTAAAAAATTAAAAAAAAAAAAAAGACACTGAGCAGTCCCCACGCTGAGGACCTGAGCTGCTTTTCTGTAACCACACCCATTTCCTTCCTACTCTTGCTCACTTCTAAACACGCTTCCATCCCTTGTCCCTAGCAACCAGTAATCTGTCCTCCTCTTTTAAAGTTTTGTCATCTCAAAAATGTTACATAAGTGGACTCAGCATGAAACTTTTTTTCTTTTTTTAAAAAAATTTTTTTTGGCTATTGAGGAGATCAGGCTGATTCCAATTTTTGACTACAAAGTTGCTGTGAACATTTGTATGGGTTTTTCTGTGAACATAAGTTTTCATTTCTTAGTGACAGAAGACCAGGAGTGCAACAACTGGTCACGTGGTTGTTACATGGTTAGGTACATAAGGAACTAATTGTTTTTCAGAGTGGCTGTACCATTTTACATTCTCACCTGCAATGTGTGAGTGATCCCAGTTTCTCTGCATTCTCACTAGCATTTGGTAGTGTCTCTCTTTTTATTTTGGCCATTTAAATGTCAGGTTTTCAGAGATTAGCATGTTTTTAAAAAGGTCATAAATGTTAATAATATTTTGATCCCTCTTATAGAAGTTCAGAGCTTGTAAATTCATTTTTTTTTTTTTTAACCAAGGACAAAGCTTCCTCTGTGATTCAGCAGGGCCCTCTGCCCCTCACCTTGCAGGGGCAGGTTTAGTATAAATGTACAGTCTGCTTAAAGACTTTTTACCATGAATCTTTGCTGAAACACTGTTGAGGCATGACTTTCGGAACTTCACTTGGATCGCTTGTTAACCTTGGAATCTCTTAAAATTTTATTAGTAGGAATTTGGGGCATGAGATAAAGACAGTAGGTACTATTTACTGTGACTTTGCCATGGGTCAAGGCTTCTTTATAAGTGCTTTACATATATTGTTTTTTCACCCTTAAAACATCCACTTTTGTAGATTATGGTAGTTGGGTTTGGTTGGTTTTGTGGAGCTGGGCTAGTGCAGACACTTGTCAGCTCACTGTGGGAGCTGCAAGTGGTGTCTGTCTTGCTTTATTTCATAGATGATTTGTTTTAATTTTGCTTTATGAGAGAATCGTGGTAGTGTCTTAAGTCTTTTCCTCATGTGAGTAAATCATAATTGATGTGCAGATGGGAGTAGAATTTGTAAGTGCAGGTCCCAGTGAGTAGGGGGTGGGAAGCTTGCTTTTTCTACTTTTTCACCCTCCCTTAATTTTACATTTTCTAGAAGAATATTTTCTCTTACCAAATGAAAAATCTCTGTTTCATAATTGTCACAAATAAGTTATACATCTCTCTACTTCTTCTTCTTCTTTTTTTTTAATCTACTAGTTAGCTTTCAAATGATGTGTTTATTTTTATTTTGTACATTAACAGGTGACGGTTAAAGGATTTGAACCTTTAATTCAGTTTGCCTACACTGCTAAGCTGATTTTAAGCAAAGACAATGTGGATGAAGTGCGCAAGTGTGTGGAATTTCTAAGTGTACACAATATCGAGGAGTCCTGTTTTCAGTTTCTCAAATTTAAGTTTTTGGACCCCACTGCAGACCAGCAAGAATGCCTGAGAAAAAAATGCTTTTCATCACAGTGTCAGAAAACAAACCTTAAATATTCACTTTTGGACCAGAAGGACCTAGAAATTGATGAAGTAGAGGAGTTTCTGGAAAATAAAAATGTTCAGACTCCTCAGTGTAAACTCCAAAGACATCAAGGAAACGTAAAAACATCACCTCCCGTACAAGACAGTGCCAGTCAGACCTATGAATCCATGTGCTTGGAGAAGGGGGCTGCTCTGGCTCTGCCTTCTTTATGCCCCAAATACAGAAAATTCCAGAAAGCATTTGGAACTGACAGAGTCCGCACTGTGGAATCCAGTGTCAAAGAGGTTCATGCTGCTCCTGTTCAGCCAAACGAGACAGGCGAAAATGAGTATCTCGGGGGAGTCCAGGACTCTGCAGATTTGCAGGTGATTTTAAGATGTGATGAGAACAAATTAGCAATGGAACATGAAGAAACGAAGAAAAAGGATCCCGCTTCTCAGTGCCCAGCAGAAAAAACAGAAGTGACTTCCTTCCCCCACAATTCTTCTACAGATTCTCATGGACTGTATTCTTTGTCTCTTTTACACACATATGACCAATACGGAGACTTGAATTTTGCTGGTGTGCAGACCACAGCAGTGAAAACAGAGAAACCCTTGTCAGGTACAGGTGTTCAAGAAGAGAAAACGTTTGGTGAAAGTCAAGATGTTCATTTGAAATCTGACTCGGGCCCCAAGGATGATGGTAGCATTGCATCTAGTGATCGCAGTAGTGTGGAGCGAGAGGTGGCGGAGCACCTAGCAAAAGGCTTCTGGAGTGATATCTGCAGCACTGACTCTCCTTGCCAGATGCAGTTATCACCTGCGGTAGCCAAGGATGGCCCAGAGCAAATCTACTCCCAGAAGCGGTCTGAGTGTCCTTGGTTAGGTATCAGGATCAGTGAGAGCCCAGAACCAGCTCAGAGGACTTTTACAACATTGAGTTCTGTCAACTGCCCTTTTATAAGTACTCTGAGTACCGAAGGCTGTTCAAGCAATTTGGAAATTGGAAACGATGGTTACATTTCAGAACCCCAGCAAGAACCTTGTCCTTACGCTTGCGTAATCAGCTTGGGTGACGATTCTGAGACTGACACAGAAGGCGACAGTGAATCCTGTTCAGCCAGAGAACAGGAGTGTGAGGTGAGCAGGAATATGTTCTTAATTCATTGTTTAGCAGCCAGTGATTGGGATTTACCCTGGGCTGGCCAGCATTGCACTACTAGGGGTATGAGTGGGCTCAGGGAGGGCAGAGGAGGGTCACACAGGTAACAATGAAACCATGGTCAACAGCAGAGGAACAAGATGAAGTTTGAAGGCCTACTGCATGCATGTATTTAAAGCAGGTTTATTTATCATGGATTGAGTCCTCACACTGGCTATATAATGTCCTGTCTCAGGAGGAAAGAGAATGATGATTCTGTGATCATGACATGATAACTCCTGGAAAATGCATTGCATATTCGGTGTTACTCATTGCCATAAGGACCTCTGGACTTGATACCGATCTCTGAGCAGTGGTTTGGCAGTGACTAGTTCTAAGAATGTAGTTTCTAATGCAAAGTTGTCTTTGATCTAGTTTTTCATGGCCATCACTTTTTGTTTCTTATTTTCCCTTTAGCCCTTTTGTCTATTAGTTTAATGAAAACTGTAATTACTTAGAATGAGTTACATATGGCTAGTCTGATATTAATCATATCAAGCTTGATTTGTGTACTCTGTATATAGAGAGTTGGACTTAATAGTTGCTTCTGATAAAGTTTTAATATAACTACAGTAAGGGCCTATTTTAAAAAAAATATTTAAAATTGGATTTTGTTTAATTTTCAAAAGCTGGATTTTCTCTTTAAAGTTGTAATCTGGACTTATTTTACAGATTGTTTTTAATCTTACTATATTTTTTCTCTGTCGCTTTTTATCTTATAGTATGTGATGTGCTCATTACAAACTTAAGTGTACACAGTGTTGTTAACTGTTAACACAATGTTGTATGGAGGACCTCTAGAATTTACGCATGTTGTGTAACCGAGACTTTATCTGTGGACTTTATCTCTGGAACAGCAACTTACCCATTTCTGCTCTCAGCCACAGCAACCATCATGCTGCTATTTCTATGAGTTTGACTATTTTTGACACCTCATATAGATGGGATCCTGTGGGATCTGCTTTCTTCATTTGGCTTATTTTATCTAGCATATGTCCTCCAGGTTCATCCATATTGTAGCAAATGGCAGAATTTCCTTTTATATAAGGCTGAATAGTATCCCAGTATTCCCATCTGTGTGAGTAGTGTGTGCATTCATACTACAGTTTCTTTATAGGTTCATCTGTGCGTGAATAATCAAATTGTTTCTAACATCTTTTTTCTTTTTGGAGGTACAGTACTGAGGATTGAAATCAGGGTCACTCGACCACTGAGCCACATCCCCAGCCCTGTTTTATGTTTTATTTAGAGACAGGGTCTCACTCAGTTGCTTAGTGCCTAGCCTGCCTCAGCCTCCCGAGCCACTGGGATTACAGGCATATGCCTCAGCACCCGGCACTGACATCTTAATTATTGTGAATATTGCTGCAATGAATACGGAATTGGAAATATCCCTTTAAGTCAAGTTCATTTGGGTAGCTATCTGGGAGTAAGCTAGTGTGGTAGTTGCATTTCAAATTTTGAGAAAATTTCATGTCATTTTCCATAGCAGCTGCACTATTTTCCCACCAGCATTGTAGAGTGTTTCAGTTTCTCTACATCCCTTTATTTAGCATTTTCTTTGGTTTTGTAGCATATATTACATGATATAAGTTTGAAAGAGACTGTTACTTTATTGGCTTTGGAAGGAGGTAGATTTGGTGTTTTAAGAAGTACTGTATGTACATGGGTTATATTTGTAGATTTGGACATTTATAAATTCAGCGTTTAGAATTACAGTTTAGTAGAATTTTACAAATTATATCTTTAAAAACTTGTGTGTGTGTGTGTGTGTGTGTGTGTTTGTGTTTGTTATTGGAATTGAACCTAGAAGTTCTCTACCTCTGAGTGACATCTTCAGCCCTTTTTATTTTATTTTAAGACAGAGTCTTGCCAAGTGGCCCGGGCTGACCTCGAACCTGGTGATCCTCCTGCCTTAGCTTCCTGAGTAGCTAGGGTTACAGGCATGCACCACTGGGTCTGGCTTAAGAATTTAAAACTTTTTGTATAATTACTATCTATAAGCTTGGAAGTAGGTTGCCATACTACCTGATTAATGTTCCATTTGTATTTTTGGTACTCTAACTAGATTCTCACAACTATATTATTTAAAAGAAAAAGTTTTTTTCTTTGGACAAATTTAAGTAAGTTGAAAATGACTTTAAAATATTCATAAAGTTTTTTTTCTAACTTTTTCTCATTGGCAAGTGAAATGTGTAGCTTTTAAAATACATTATGTGAAGGTACTATTTTCTTTTTTTTTTCTTTTTTTTTTTTTAAAGAGAGAGTGAGAGAGGAGAGAGAGAGAGAGAGAATTTTTAATATTTATTTTTTAGTTCTCGGCGGACACAACATCTTTGTTGGTATGTGGTGCTGAGGATCGAACCCAGGCCGCACGCATGCCAGGCAAACGCGCTACCTCTTGAGCCACATCCCCAGCCCCTATTTTCTTGATAGATAAAAATTTTTTGAAATAGTTTATAGAAACTATTAGCATAATTATACCAATATTAAATAAGTGTATTAAAAAATAGGGGCTGGGATTGTGGCTCAGCGGTAGAGTACTCACCTAGCACGGGCGGGACCCGCATTTGATTCTCAGCACCACATAAAAATAAAGGCATTTTTGTGTCCATCTACAAAAAAGATTTTTTTTTCTCTCTCTCTCTTAAAAAAATAGATTTAATTTTGAGTTGAGAAACTTATTAAAAATATATTAGAGGCCAAGCATGGTGGCGCATGCCTGTAATCCCAGCAGCTTGGGAGACTGAGGAGGCAGGAGGATGGCAAGTTCAAAACCAGCCTCAGCAACTGTGAGGCACTAAGCAACTCAATGAGACTCTGTTTCAAAATAAAATACAAAATAGGTCTGGGAATGTGGCTCAGTGGTTGAATGCCCCTGAGTTCAATCCCCAGTACTTTCCCCATATATGTATGTGTGTATGTGTGTATGTATGTATGTGTGTGTGTGTGTATAATATACATATATATGTGTGTGTATGTATATGTATATTATACACACACATATACATATATATTATATATACACGTGTGTGTGTGTATGTGTATATAAGAAAGGGACTTACAGAAATCCATAGTACAATAAATTCTATTTTTCCATTTAAAGTATGGTAATATTTGTGTTAATATATCTGATTTGCTGAAAAAGTACTAACTTTTCAATTTGTCTTTTGAGTCCTTGCTCAAGTCAGCTAAAAATACCAATTACAATTTTAGTTTTTATTATAATGGATTGTGTAGACATTGGGAACAGAGACCTATTGTTTTTAAACTCTAAAGTAAGCACTCTGGAAAAATGGACCTTCCTCTTCCCAGATACGATTTAAGTATTATAACAAAATACAGTAGGTCACTAATATTTATTTCACATTCTAGGTAAAACTGCCCTTTAATGCACAACGGATAATTTCACTCTCTCGAAATGATTTTCAATCCTTGTTGAAAATGCATAAGCTGACCCCAGAGCAGCTGGACTGTATCCACGACATCCGGAGAAGAAGTAAAAACAGAATCGCTGCACAGCGCTGTCGCAAGAGAAAACTTGACTGTATACAGAATCTTGAATCAGAAATTGAGAAGCTGGTAAGTATACATTTTTTGTCATTATTAGTTAAACTCCAACTCTTTTTTTTTAATAGAGGAAATTGCTATTTAAATTTCCAGGTAAGACTTAATGCTCAATTCATATTAAGTTTAAAATGTTCCAATTATTATTTTAAGAAAAATTATATGGCATTTCAGAAAGATTAGGAAATAAATATATGCAGTGAGGGTTTTCATTGACTATTTTATTTGTATAAGTAGTCCACATTTTTAGCATGCTATAATATGCTGTGTAAGTTCGAAACTATTTCTGGGTACTCTTTAAAAAAAGATTTTCAAGTTAAGAATGATTTCATTATCTTCCTAATTCTTAATGGTTAAGTAAAGATTAACGAAATTATACAGCACTTTTATCTCTCTGTGATATATTTGGCATCTATTAAAGCTAATGTTCCAGTTGGGTGGTTTAAATGAACAGTAGACCTGAATTACTTGTTTTGGTTGCTATCAAACACAAGCAGACCAACCAGTCTCTTTCATTCAAAGGAAAAAATTCTGATATGTTATGGTAATAGAAGACTAGAAAATTTTAAATCTAATGAGAGCCTAAGTGAGAAGAGTGCTTGCTTATTCAATCTGATTTTCTATTCCAGCATTAAGACACAATTTAATTGGAAAACATTAATTTTGCTCCCGGTTCTGTTTTCCCTAGTGGTTGGTAGAAGGGAGCGGTATGTGAGTGAATAGCTGTGTCAGTGTGCAGGCCAGCAGAGGGTGAAAGTGTGGGCACAGCTGCAGGGAAGCAGCCCAAACACAGTGGAAACATTCCTCGAATACTCTGTTTTGTGGTCTTTGTTAATTATTGGTGAACATTAAATGTTGTGATTGTAACAAGTCTTCAAGCATGAAGCTATGAATGACAATTAAATGGTACAGTTTAGGAAAAATACCTTTATATGCCTTCAAGAAAAGTTGAAAAATAAAAATCTATTTTATGTATATTATGCATTTAATTTAATCAGGCAAAACAATGCATTATGCAAAAAGATGAAGAGGAGACCTACGTTTTACCAACGTAGGCATGAAAGATATTTTAACAAACCCTATATGATATTGCTGAACAATTAAAAATGAGGACCAAAGAAGTGTCACACATTCAGTAAAGCTTACTCAGTACTTCTGGAGTGTCTGTCATACCCTTAAGCATGAGTGTTTCTCCCTTTTGTCTAACTTTGAATTAAACACCTGCCTTTAGAGGAAGCATAGCACTTTCATAGTTATCATTCTGGACTGAACTATAGAGATGGTTTTTATATTGTTGGCTTATGGGGAGCTATTTGAAATTGACATGAAATTCTACTGCTAGAGTTCTTAGTTCTGCTTCTTAGAGTTGTTTGTCTTTCCCTTCAACTAGTTTTATTTTGTAGAGCTTATCCAGTTCTTATTCTCTTAAAAATAAACACAAAACAAGACTGATGAGTTTTTCTTCAATATTTTATACATGAATACTAACCAGGTATGTGCAAGGATAGCTGTTACCCTTTAGAACTACTCTACTTCTTGTCTCAAAGATCTCATTTTTATTTTTTGATTGAAAGCAGACTTTGGATTGCTGGATAGTTGTTTTTTGAAGGGAGACTTTGGATTGCTGGATAGTTGTTTTTTGAAGGCAGATTTTGGATTGCTGGATAGTTGTTTTTTTTTTTAATTTTTTTAACAAATTCTAGCTGTGTAAGATAAAGAGGCATGCTATTTTCTTTGGGCTTTCCACCCACTCTGCCTTTGCTGCAGCAGAGAGAGACGGGAGGTGAAATGGTTAGCAGTGTGGAGCTCTGCATCAGACACTAATGACTTCGGTTAGGCCATTTGGTTTGTCTATGGTCATGTTTCTCATCTGTAAATGGGATAATGTTATTTTCTACTTAATAGAGAAGGTGCTCATTTATGAAGAATAGATGAGTTTGATATGAAGAACTTTTTATACATTTCTTATTATGGCCCTATTGTTATTCATCAGTATTCAATTTTCTGTAATTGGCTTCCTTCCTAATACCTTTGCCTAAACTTTAAACTGGTTTGAGTCAATAAAATAAGTACTGGTTATTGTCAATACAAAGTAATTTTTTCTCTGAAATTTTGACAGAATTAAAAATCTTTGCAGCCACTTCCCCTTTTGCCCTGAAAGTGGCTTGTGTGCTCCTCAGTGTGTGGGAAGAGTGGCTGCTGTACACCTCCTGAATGGCTTTGCTCACCTCCGGGGACCAGTACAGACAGAGAGTACACTTTAGTAAGTTCTGAATTCCCAAGGAAGAGAGCAACTAATTGGCTTAATTAGGCACAGTGTCCTGTGACTGGAGAGCAGGGACAAAGCAGCAAAAGAGCCAAGAGCCCTCCATTCTGGACTGGAGGAGTGACGGCCTGACAGGTCTGCTGCACCTGCAGCTTGGTGTGATCTTGGGCTGCTTCCAGAGGACCCCCAGAGTCATGCTGGTGTCTGTGTATGGAGTGACTTGCTGTGTGTTTCAGCTTTCCTGAACTCTATACTCAGTCCTTCACCACTACTCAGTTCTAGTGATTCTTACTGGCAAACTCCAGTTACATTTCTGTCCTGCTGTAGGTGTTTTTCTCAGATGAAAACAAATCCCTGTTGCAGAGTGAATGCACAGTTGAAGAGAATGCATGAGGAAAAAACACTACAGGAGAAGAAACCCAGGGAAATCACAGTGAAGAGTTTAGCAGAAGCTTTTGCAGACCTCAACAAGTTCCTTTAAAAGTTTGAAAACATGGTACACAAGATGGTTCTCATTAATAGAGAGGAATGCTCATGATGCACTGTCTACTTGCAAGCAAATAAATTCATGAAGAAAACAAACCAAGCTAACCACCATGAACATGTTTCTGAAAAGAGTGAGACCTGATTCATAAGAGCCTCAGCAGGTCCTCTAGGAGGTGTTGCAGAAGAGGTATTGCTGTCACGGAGGACAGCCCCATATGTGCTATTGCCCCTGTAGACCTTCCAGTGGGGCAGAATGTGGAGGCAGAAGAGAGTAATACTGACAGTCCTTAACCCTGTGTAGCCCTGGGTTCATGTGTGTCTTAGTTTTGAACAAAAACATTTAAAAGATGCAAAAAAATAATAATAATAGAAAAGAGTTTCTAGAATAAGGACATTAAGAGAGAAAATACTTTTGTATGGCTTCTCAGTGTGTTTCTTTCTTAAGCTAAATGTTAGTACAAAAGAATAAAAAAAAGCATATAAAAACAAAAGTTACAATAAGCCAATGTTAATTTATTGAAGAAATAAAAATATATTTTATTAGCTTAGTATAGCCTAATTCTACAAATTCTGGAGTCATGTACAGTACTGTCCTAGGCCTTCATACCCCTGCTCACCCGCCCACCCATAGCAGCTTCTAGTCCTGCAAGCTGCAGTCATGGTAATTGCCCTTCATGGGTAATTATTATTATTTTTATTATTTTATATCTTTTATACAGTATTTTTGCTGTACCTTTTCTATGTTGGGTACATGTAGATATACAAATACGTACAGCATGTTACAGTTGTCAACAAGCAGTACACTGATGTGCCACATGGGTTTCCTAGCCTCAGAGCAACAGGCTGTGCCTTAGAGCTAAGTGTGGCATGGCCTGTGCCACCTGGGTTTGTTAGGTATGCTCCGTGATGTCAGCACAATGACACGATGGCCAACAGCATGTTTCTTAGTACACATCCCCATCATTAAGCAGCACATGGCTCTACTTACCATAAAAAGTTCACTTGGACCCTGTTAAGGGTTATGTTATGTCTCTTTTGTAAAAAGAGAGGAGACCCAGGAGGAATTACAGCCACAGTTTTGTCCTTAGTAGTCTTGAGAGTTGAGAAGATGGAGGAATGTGAACAGATATTTGTAGTATGGCATGTAGACTAATCAGTGTTTCCAGTATTCATGGTCTGGGTGGATTTTTAGCAAACTTATGTAAGGGAAATAGCTTGTTTCATAATTAAACATCCATTTGTATATTGACAATGATTAATTGGATTTAACATAAATAAATTCACAGTATTTATTACCTTGTTCAATCAGCCCCACATTGGTCCTGAGAGTAACAGCATGATAGACTAGATAGATAAGCACATGAAAAAATGTGTTTTGGTTACAAGAGAATAATCATTCAAAAATGTAAGTGAAATGCATCAGGCATAAAGGAAATTTTCCTAGAGTCTCATTTTGCTGAGAAAGTCAAAGGGAGTTGTCAGTTTCCATTCAAAAAGTATGTTTATTTCTCAACAAGATGTTCTGTCAGTTTCTAATGAATCTTTGAAGAAAAGACATGTACTTACGTGATAAGTAAATTGATGTTGAGTTGAACTTTTTTTTAATAGGATGTTGAGGGTTAGACATTAATTAAGCATCATTTTACTGCAAGGGTTGAATATGCATAATACACAAACCAATAACACAACTTTTTAAACTGATAAATATAAGGTCTTTGAACAGAGTTGAAGAGTCATTCAGCTTCTGTTAATGTGTTTGATTTATGAAGCCTTTGTCTATGTAGGATTCTTTACCAGGTCCAAGTTTATTCTTTTCTGGAAGATTAATTCAGAAGGTAGAATGTATACGTTTCTATAATCATTTTGGTATCAAACAAGAAGAGATAAGATGAAAAGGACCTTGCTTTCTAAAGAAAAGGACATTCATTCTGAGATGAAGAGGACCTTGCTTTTTTCAAGAAAAGGGAAATCTTAATTTGAGGCTAAGACAAAATGTATTTGTCTTAGCCTCAAATATTGTTGACTGGTGCCAACTTACAAGTGATCATAAATCAGAATAATCACAAAAGCTCAGGTTGAGGTTTTCAGACACCATTTTGTTTTTTCACCTTTGTCTGTTGTGACAAGCCAAGAGTATAGCACAATCCTTAGTGGTTCACATGTGTTGGAGATGGCATTTGATCAAAAATAAACCTGTTCTATTTATACCAGTCATATTTTATTGGCTGCTGTACCAAAACATACCCCTGAAGATCCTTCTGGAACATGCCCCATCACTCTGTGGTGCCTCTGAGTGACACTTCTTTCTTTGTTTGTTTCTTTTTTATTTTATTAGTTGTTGATGGACCTTTATTTATTTATACGTGTTGCTGGGAATTGAACCAGTACCTAACACATGCTAGGCAAGCGCTCTACCATTGAGCTACAACCCAGCACCTGCTTTTTTTTTTTTAATATAATTCTAAATAGTTATACATGACAGTCATGCATTTTGATACATCATACATAACTTCTCATTCTTCTGGTTATACATGTCGTATTATGAGTGGCACTTCTTGAATGCCATCTGTGTACCAAAGCATCAGAGTTAGCTGGGGGCACCCCTTTAAAGACATTCCTTGGCCCTGTTCCATACCTATGCGAGGGCCTGGGAACTCGTGTTTCACAGCAGTGTTCAAGGCATGGGCAATGTGCTTTAACCTTTGTACTAGAGCACCCAGGCTTTGGAGTCAAAACACGTAGAAAACTTGCCCTGCCTGGGAAATGGTTTCACCTCTAGGACCCACATTCCCCCAGGGGTAATAAGGGGACAAGAAGAATATCTACCACAGGGTTCATGCATGGATCATATGAGATGGAGGATAGAAAGCTTTTTGTACTACTTAGCATCTTCAGGGCCCAATAAATACTAGTGGTATTTTAAATTCGAATAGTCCTAATTTTTTTTTTTTTTTGTAAGTTATCTGTGTGTTAAATGTTGTGCTAAATACCAAGAACTCAAAGACGAGTAAGACATGGTCAGTCCTCACAGTCTCATAGGACCCAAATTTATGTGTCTATTTTTTCTTAAGCTTCATCTCTAATTCTTCATCCCTGGCACCTCACCTAAAAATTTTAAGCTTACAAAAAAGTTAACGAATGGAACAATAAACAACCACATACTATCCATTTGGCTCCTCAGACCTGGATGTTTTGCCCCTCTGTCTTTGTTTATCTCTTTGGTACTGGGAATTGAACCCAGAGGCCCTTTACCATTGAGATACATTCCCAACCCTTTTTATTTTAGTTTTTGTTTTAAGATAGGGTCTCACTACGTTGCTTATGACCTCAGCCTCCTAAGTCCCTGGGATTACAGGTATGTGCCACCGCACCCAGCTCATGATTTTACACACACACACAGGTATACAGATTACCCAGCTCTGTCCACTGAAAAGGGCCATAAGAATTAACACTCCAGCAGTCATTATGCTTTCCAAATTCTAAAACCTAAATCAAAAAGAAAAGCTAGGGTGTTTTGGAGAGATGAGTGATTCAAAAACTTGGGACAAGAGAAGTAGAAGGTAAGCCTGTAGTATGTGCTAGATGGCACAGAAACTCTAATGGGGTCAGGTCAGAAGGACGACACATGGCTTGAAGGGACCCTCCCTTGCCAGGTACAGAGAGAACATAAAAATCCAACAACAGAAAGACTAATGATTACTATTAATTGTAACAAACTGAGTTAGAAAAATATTAATCCACAAGTCCATGGTGATAGTACAGGGCCTTAGGAAAGGGAAAAGGTAAAGAAACTTCTATTTAAAAAGGAATGCCAACCAATAAATGTAAATAAAATGGAAGAATCAGGAAAATCACTACTTTATAATCCCCGCTGGAGAGCCCATCAACACATGCTGAAAACCAAATGATGTAGGAGCACTGGGAGAGATGATGTTCACCGAGGGCCCAAGTGTCTCTTCACTTGTCGCTGGGAAATTACAAGGCAAAAAATGGAACTTTGAAAATGAAGAAACCTGGCAATTCCCACCTGCTGGGGTGGGACACCCAGATAAAATGTGCCTCCCCAGGTGATGCACAGTATGATTGAAAGAACACCAGGAAATGTTCCATCTCAGTAACTCAAACACTTCCAGTATGCATAAAATGAGAGGATGGAAAAATGAGCTAAAGCTATGGAAAAACAATCAGATAAATGTCAAAAGTGAGACATTTTTATGAGAAATCTGACCTAGGTTTTCAAAAAAGTATTTTGTCTCATTGTTTACAGGGAAAAATCTTGGCTTCAATTATATTAGTATAAAGATTACATATAAAAGTCACAAATGACAACGAATTAAGTAAAATTTGAGATTTGGTTCCCTTTTTTTGTTCTTAAATATATTCCAAAGCATGAAGGTTTAAAGTTATCTGAATTTTGTCTGTTGTCAATTTTTGATATGCCAATAATTTGTTTCTGTTTATATTAGTAGGATACTCTTTGCATTTTTTTAAGCTTAGTTTTGAATGTATACATTTATATGGATCGAAGTTAAAACTGTTTTAAAAAGGACATACTCCAGAGCCCTGATCTCCTCCTTTCTCTGTTCCCTATTTTCCTGTATAATTTCTTCCTGCAGGTGAATATCTTCATCTGTTTCTGGATCCCCACTTCCACCCCCACCCCCTGTATTTCTTTTTCTAGAAACATGAATATTTCATGTGTATTCTCATTACCCTTTCTGCACATTTTATACGCACTGTTGTATATTTGCACTTAAGAAGTATTTCCAGGGAATATGTTTCTCAGTTCAGAGAGGTTGTCACTCTTGTACAGCTCTGTCACACTCCCTGGTGGCTGCAGGACATGTGATTGGCCCAGTCATTTGGGGTGCTAAGTTTCTTCATAGGCTCTCTTTTCAGGTTTAGGGAAATGCAGTATTTAGGATAGATTCCTAGAAGTGGGTTGTTGGGTTGAGGGCAGGTGCACATGTAATACTGTCAGACATTAGCAAGCTCCCCTCCTCAGTGGTCCTGTTTTGCTTTCCTTAGCTTTTGATTCCACCCCACCCCCCACCCCCGACCCCCGCCAAATCTGATGGTGAGAATTGGTGTCTCATGGTAGCCTTTTTTTTCTCTGTCTTATGAGTGGAATTGAGCATTTCTGTTCATGTTTTCAAGGGCCATTTTTCTTTTTCTTTTTTGTCATAAGGAACCACAAGTGACGGTTTTCTAGCCGTCAGTACTCTCTACCTTAAAATAAACTGTCATTGTTGCCTGGCTCTTCTGGTGCCAAATTCTTATGCTTCATATCTTTATTGGGGGAGTTATATTTAGAATTTTAACAAACCCTTCTTATAGTTGAATGAAATTTTACACTAGCTGTTCAAAAATAGGGACTTTAGATATAAAGTTTTTTTTTTTTTTTTTTTTTTTGGCTTAAGGCATAGACTGGCACCAAAGTGCCAGTTTTATTCTTTCTTTCTTTTTTTTTTTTTTGTAGATCTGTGATGAAAGGTATAGTATCACAACCTGATTTATATAATTGCTTTATAAGAAAATTTAAATGTGTTTTAGAAATAGGTACAAGACACTGATAGTACGATTGGGAGGTGTCTTTTGCAATGATGTCATGACATGATTAAACTGGATTATTTTTATTCATTTAACTCAGTTATTACAATGACTGTCATAGTAAATTTGTACTTAACAACTGATGTCATCCCTTATTTAGTGGTATAGGAGGGGTGAGAATATTTAAAGAGCATATGGATATTTACATGAAGATGCAGAAATTGTAAAATATTCATAATCCTCATAGCATCTGCAGGTGCTTGTAGGAAGAAGCTCAGGTAATTCATTTTGTTTAACCAGTTAAGTTGAAATTTTTTTCTGTTGCCATTTAAAACAGGTTCATCTTTGGCTATGACTTAGAGAAAGGTATTTCTTACTTTCTTATTGGAGCTTTGCTTCTATCCTCATTTGGATTAGCTTCTGAGAAGCCATAAAAAGCAAGAGTACAAATTGCATCAAATGTTTCCTTCTCAGGACAAGTAGTAGTAGGGACTGTTCTTGCCTTCTCAGCACCTGCAGAGGATCTGACAGATTGATTTTATAACTGACAAACACTGCATAAGAAAAAAGTGTACTAGCTAAGCCGTGATCTTGGTTACACACAGGCACAACACAGGCACAGTCTGACTCATTCTTGACCTCTACCTATTTTTGTTTTGAAACAAAGCTATTTTATATAAATCCAACCAATTTGGAAAATACTTTTCAATATAAAAATTTAGTTTTTGTATGCATTTCATGTCTTTTCAAAATATTAGATGACCTTAAAATATTTTTTAAAAACTATCAAAAATTGGGTTCTCACATAATTTTGTAGGATTTTTTTTTAATACAAAACTTTGATCATCATCTTTTTGGTGGTATTGGAGATTGAACCCAGGGCTGTACACATGTTAGGCAAGCATTCTACCACTGAGCTATGTCCTCAGCCCCTAAATGTCTTAACGGTACTTTTGTGTTAAGCAAAAGTTCCTAATACCATTTTAGTTATATTTTTGTGCCAGCAGAGACTCTGAAGGACAGCAGTTTCAGATTAGCACTATGAAATAACCCATCTCCATGTTAATAGGCAGCACCAGCTCTCTGTCAGCAAGCAGAAAGAAGCAAAACATGTCCTGGTTTTCCAAGAAAGTTTTCCTAAATATCATAAGGGAAACCTTTGACCTTTTATCAACATTTATTTACTCTAACTTTATAAACAGCTTATTAGGTCTTCTAGCTCACATTACATTGGCAGCAATAAAATGGTAGACTATGAAGGATGAGGTAGGATGAGTAGTGAGTGACATGGACAGAAAGGCAGGAACCAGGAAAACTTTTGGAAAAATCCTATGATAGATTTTTGTAGGGGTAAGATTTGTAAAAATTATAATAATAAAAATAACAAACAGAATTACTCTTCCACTGTCATTTTTTTAAAAAAAATCAATAAAAAATAAAGAAAATGTAAAAGAGAAAAGAAAGGACATCCAAATAATCTATTAACATATTTGTATTGTGTTGTATTAATGTATTTGTTCATCAGTTGCAACAAATGTGCCATACTAGTGTAATGTTTATGACAGGGGGAACTAGATATAGGTATATAATAATGATATTCTCTTCTCTGTAAATCTAAACCTGTTATAAAAAATAAAATCTACTTAATAAGAAATTTTTTTAAAAAATTACTCTTCCCAGGTTCTTAACACTTTGGAATTTACCCCCTCGCTTTCTGTCTTTTGACACACTAAACTATTAGTTCTATCTATTAAATGGGTTTAAATCAGCAATCAATGTGTGGATTATTTACTGAAATTGTGTATTTTAAAACATTTTGTATAATATTTGGCATAAATCAACTACCCAAAAAAGCAGTCTTTTCTTGAATCTTACAATGGTGTCTCCTTAGCGAAGCACTATAGACTGTACTTATGGTGTTTTGTTCTTTATTATAGTCTGTCTGTCTGCAGATGTGCAATGTTCAAATACAAAAAAACTCTGAAAACTGCAAGTTTGTTACAAACTCTTGGTCCTAAACTCACCTAAATTGATAACACAGAGTTTTTCCCCTACTTTGTGCTTTATTTGGTATTTTGCTGTTTTGCTTAAAAATATAAAGGTTTGACAGTGGGGTACTGCCCCAGACCAGCTGAAGGAATTATATGTATACCCACTCTTTCTAAATCTGAAAAATTCCGAATTCTAAGATGTCTGACTCAAGAGATTCAGTACTCTTGGCATTTAACATATACTTTGAAAAGGAAAATTCCCTGTCTTCTTATTTAATAAGGAGACATTGCATGTTCATTGCCATAGAAATGTTGCTTGAGCTAAGAAATCTCAGTCACGGTTTTCTCTTTCCCCCCTCACAGCAAAATGAGAAGGCGAGCCTGTTGAAGGAGAGAGACCACATTTTATCCACTCTGGGTGAGACAAAGCAGAACCTGACTGGGCTTTGCCAGAAAGTCTGTAAAGAAGCAGCTCTGAGTCAAGAGCAAATACAGATCCTCGCCAAGTACTCTGCTTCCGATTGCCCACTTTCGTTTTTAATTTCTGAAAAAGGAAAAAGTACTCCTGATGGGGAACCCTCGGTACCATCAGTTTTCAGTCTCTCTGATGGGCCTCCAGCTGCGCTGCCTCCTAATGGGAGAGGAAGCAGTGAGGCCGGCTACATCCGGGGGCAGGAGTCCATTTCCAGTGCAGCCTCCGATCCAGCCGGGCAGGTGGAACAGAGGCAGAGTGGTGGGATCTCCGACTTCTGTCAGCAGATGACTGATAAATGTACTACTGATGAGTAAACTTGGACTCCCTTCCTCCAGCCCAGCAGATTTTCTACTGAAGTTCGGCATTGTCTTGAAAGCCTAGTAAGGCCATCCCTTACTTATCAATATTGTGTTTTCCCCTCCTAGCTTTCTGTTCAGGAAATTTCTCTCCAGTCAACCCTGATTTTGCCTTGATTTCCACAAGACACAGAAATGATTTGTTTTCCAGATACTGAAAAATCACATGTGGAAATCTGATTTTTTTGTGTGTGTGGTGGTGCTGGGGATTGACCCCAGGGCCTTGTGCTTGTGAGGCAAGCACTCTACCAACTGAGCTACATCCTCAGCCCTAATACTTGTATTTTAAAGAATAAAATAATTTCCCAGTATTCAAAATGACCATGAGAATGAAAACTGCAGAATGTCAAACAGTCTTACAGCTTGAAACATTTCCAGATAGCTCCTACTGAAGAAGCAGCCTGCAGAAGTTTAAAAATTGACCTTTTTGCAATGTACTGGTTTAAAGAAAATATCTCCCCAAGCATTGCTAATAAGAGTTCCAGTCTACACAGCAGGAGGGTGTCAGCATGGGGAATGTTTGTGCAGAGCTGCAGTGTGAAAAGCAAGTCTTCTGGCTGAATCCCAGAGCTTTCCCCTGCGGCCTCTGCCAGAACCAGGAGACTCCTAGGGAGGATCTAGGAGCAGGCAAGGGTTGACCCAAGGCGGAGGCTTCTGCTCCTCTTTGTTATTATTGACTATAGAATTTCTGGCTGCACTGCAGTAGTAGATAAGTATCATTTTTCCTCTTTTCCCCTCTTCAGTATCTTTTCCATCTGAGCTCATTATGAAATTTCTGTTTCCTGATGTTCTTCCCCCGTGCCAGGAGAGTCAGGACTCAGGATGTCATCACCTGAGTGTGTGCACTGGCAGCCTGATCTGGGATCCAGGGGAGCTTGCCAAAATAGAAGACTGTTCACTTTTCTGCCCTAAGTCACGTATGCCAGGAAAGCAGGCATGGCAGTAGGTTGGGGATTACCTACACTTACCAGGAGTGCAATTCATTTTTCATGCTATTTTTAAAGTCCTATGGTATACTTCTAAAAAGCATCATTTTAGTTAACAGTGTATCTATAACTCTGCAGGTTTGTGAAAAAGGATGAAACTTAATCTTGTTTGTTTATGGGTTTGCATTTGGGAACCAGATTTATTTCTATTTTCTTTCCCTATTTTGATGCTGCATAAAGGGACACAGATCATTTGTCTTTAAAAATCAGTCTTTGTCTTTATTTGATCCTATCGTAGAATGTATTTATAATCTGAGTAATTATCCCATATATTTTGCAGTAATGCTTAAACCATTCTGGGATTGCAGATTTGAAAGTCAGATGCAAGGTATAGACCTCAACAATTAAAAAAGAAAATATACAGGGTTAGCATCCTTAATTGAGAATCCAAAATGCTCCCAAATCTGAAACTTTTTGAATGTTGACATGATACCATAGCAAAAAATTCCATACCTGATCTCATGTACAGGTAGCGCTCAAACATGAGCGCACACGACAAAATTTGAAGTAACTGTAGGCTATGGTGTATATGAAACAAACCAATTTTGTGTTTAGACTGAGATCCTGTCCCCAGGATATCTCATTTTTTACATATATAAATTTTTTTCAAAAACATAAATTTTTTTCCAAAAAAAAAAACATCTGAAATCTGACACAATCTGGTCCCAGGCATTTCAGATAATGTATTCACATTTGAAGACATATGAGGCTGCCGAAGACAAATGGAACCCAGTTTCCAAGGGTACAAAGTAGTTTATTTGCAATAGAAAGTACTTTATTTCATCTAGTCAGATGTCTTGAAAGTGACACTTCTCTAGACTGCACCTTCAGTGAAGGGCCCGGGTAGCTTACAGGGGAGATGACCACCCACTGTGTGTGCATGATTTGGAAGCAAGTAGGGTATTGCCTTGAGAGAATATGGGGACCAGTCTCAGTATTTCAGAGTAATTTGTTGAACATTACTTTTGTCCATGGGGTTGCTTGCGGGGGGAGGGGGCCTTGGAGCAGATATCACTAATCTCTCTTCAGTGTTGTTATGTTCTCTCTGTTATTGACTTGGAAGAGAAAATCAGTTGGGATTGTTTTCTGGAGGCTTTCAGAAGTACACTCAACTTGTCAGGGAGAATGGCCGTTCTATGATAATGCATCCTGTCCCATGAAAGAATTGTGTGTGTGTGTATATATATATACATACCTCCCCATGTAGCTATTTCTTTGATATCTGTAATTTTAAATTTCAACTTCACATATAAAATAATATAAAAACTTTTCTGGTTTACAAAGTGTAAAGTCTTATACAAGCCAATGGAATCCTTGATTTCCTACCTCATTGTACACTCAGCTGTCTGTCCCTCAGTTTTTGCAAATGTTAAATAATCTTTTGCTTTAATTCCAACTGTATATATTTGCTTTGAGAAGTTACTGTTTTATGATAAAACCTAGTTGTCTTCACAGTTTAAATATAAATTTTAAGGCACTTGGTTTAAATTTCTCTCTACCCATGAAATTTAGCATTAAGGATTTATTTTAATGGTATCTGATAATTGGCCAAGTGTAATATTTCTTAAATTTAGCATAACTTTTAATAGCCAGCATGTAATGCAATAACTACACTACCTCATACCTACATGATTTTCAAGTTGTATTATAGATGGACAGGAAAGATTTTAATCTTTGTCTTTTGGCCATAAGGTGGGGAAGTTTTCTATATATTGCATAGCATTACACATTTATGCCTACTCTGACGTTAACTTCTAAAGAAGTTTTTTTCTAAGAAAATTTGTTTCAAGGCAATTTTTTTTTGAGGCTGCCGAAGACAAATGATAGGATTATGTGTATACAGTGTATGCCTTTTCCTTCATGCAAAATTTTGAAAATGTCATTTTCAGTTTGTATATTGCATATTTACATGATCATTGTTCCTTATTTTATGAACCGGCCTTCTCAGTGCTTGATGATTTTCTTTTAAAGCTCAGTAAAATCATAGTACCTTAAAATTTTTCTTATTTCAATAGCTATAATGAATAATTTGTTAAATTGTTGTATTCGAAACAATTGTGGATATAAACTTGGTTCTCCATCTGTAAGTTTTATAACAGTTTCACTTAATGCTTAATCAGTTTTAAGTAAGGAATTAAAAGTATTTGATGCAGTAGACAATATAGATTGCATGTGGACACTCAGCCACGTTAACAACTTGGAAAAACAAATGGCAATGTTATAAAGAATTCTCAGGTGAACTTTTTTCAGTTACGAAGCATCTATTTTGAACTTGTAAATATTTTAAATGTTTTATTAAGGCATGTAATAAACTATTCTTTGAAACCAGTTGGATAGCATAAAAATTTAAAGCCATATGGTAAAAGATGGCATACTGATTGTAAAATAAACAGAAATAATAACATTGTTGATTTTTTTGTATCTTTCATATTATAATTTTCTAACAATGCAATAAAACCACTAGACTTATATATCCATATCCTATTAAAATACCATGTTTCATTAAGAGTACACTTTCATAGTATTTAATTTACATTTTCTTCTTAAGGTGTTTATCTAAATGTAGTAAAACTATAAATAATGTTCATGAAAAATTAACCATAAAATAAAATTCTTTAAAATCACTTTTAGTTGAATAGAGTCGTACCTTCCATTCCTTTCCTGCCATTTTACTAATTTGAATCAGAAGTGAAGCAAGACTGGCATTGATAGGAGTGAAATTTTCATTAGTTGATTATCACACCTGAAAAAGATATTCCCAGGACTCAGGTGTTTTAGGAAGTCCAGATTTGAGTCTTGCATCAGATTAACTGGATTTCTGTCTTTGAGTGATGGGCCTTTAGAGGGTTTTATCTCCACCGCTCATTGATTTTTAAACACAACCCACTGAGTCAGTCATCCTGTTAGATTCCGTTTCTAACAGGGCCCAGTGTTTTGTCATGGTCTTCTGGTCTAGTAATAGCAGCTCTGAAGGGGGAAAATTTGCCATCAGAGGTCTGGGTGCTACCAAACATCCCACGATCCACTGGGGGTGCTGATGTTGAGCAACCCTGACATATCGATGGAATCAGGATGGCATGTCAGTAAACAGTCAAGTGAGGCCGTGTGATGGCTACAAGAATTTGGAGAGGAGGGAATAAGACACATGGGATTTCACCAAGCTTTGAAAGGGAGTTCAGTCTGAATAGAGAGAAGGATGGTCTCTGGACAAAGGCGGGCCTGGCACAAACCTGGAGTGCATCTGGGCCATGAGAGGCTCAATCTAGACGAAGACTTTGAGGGCAGCCGTCCTTAACCAGTGTGCATCTTGCATGTTGCCTTGCACCCTGGAATTGAGTTACCAGCAGCCTGAGGTCAGACTGGAAGGGTGTTAACAACAACAGAAGTGCTAAGTAGTAGGTGTGAAGATTTTTGAGGAAGGCCAATAAATAGCATTCTTTTCCCAGTTAGGGTTTTAAACTTTTGCAGATTCAGGACAGAATGGAACCATGGCTTTCTAGCTTTTAGCTCAGTGATTTTCCAGGAGAGAATTCTGGAGTTAGGCAGACCTACCCATCTACCAGTCACCCCAGTCCATCCTCAGGTGCAGCGCCCCGTGGCAGCAATAACATGTTCTCTCTACAGGAAGGCAATGGAGACCAGGATGTGTGAAGCTGAGTAGGCTTAGAGCCTCTGAGGAAGGGATACAGAGGTCTGGAGGGTGTTCAAGGGAATGCTTTTTCTGAAGACCTGGCTTAGGGAAGTGTGTTCCTGTTAACATTCTCCAGTTTTCTGGTAGCATTGGACTTAACCATTGCTCAACAGGCCATTTAGCCCTTCGAGGATGCTTCCCAAGACCAGCCTTGGCTACCACTTCCTGGGGTTCTGGTGGATGGTAGATAGTTGGTCTCTCAGAATGCTCTGGAACAAACACTGCTCAAAAAATCGTGTGTGTCCATCATTAATGCTGAGTTACTTTGAGTCTTTGGGATCCAGAAGGCTCTAGAACAAATTTAAAACTTATTTACTTACTAAGTAAATAAGTTCAAAGACCACTATATACCAGTGGGTGAGAATTAACTCCCTCCTACATTTCCCATCGCTAATTCCCTGTGTCACTGTCCATTGTCACTGTCCCTGCCTCACTGTCCATTGTCACATATCAGAGAGGTATTACGCATTGAGATTAAATCCCAATGCAGAAAGATTTCCATAAGAAAGTGCATGAAAGGTTGTCTGATAATAGTGATATACCAAATTTGAAATGGAATCTCCTTCTTTCATTCAACTTTTTTCTTTTTTAAACCCAGGGGTGCTTAACCACTGAGCCATATGTCCAGCCCTTTAATTTTTTATTTTGAGACAGGGTCTCACTAGGTTGCTTACAACCTTGATAAGTTAGTTGCTGAGGCTGGCTTCGAACCTGTGATTCTTCTGCCTCAGATCCTTGAGCCACTGGAATTACAGGATTATACCACCAAACACTGGTTCTCTTTTATTCAACTTTGAGGGGTGGAAAAATATAGAAGAAGCTCAAAAATTTTTAAGATCTGAAGACATTAAAGGAATTAAATAACTAAATTATCTTGCCCACATGAGTTCAGAGTTCAAACACTTCATGAAAAACATATGTAAAAACTACTCTACTAAATGTCTCATTTGGTTAGTCTCAGCCAGGGAGTTCTGATGCCTAGGTGAGGTTGAGGCTCTTTTGGAAGCTGGAGGTGCAGTTGTCTCTGGCGGGTGCTTCCTGCAGGGCTCTAGGAGGACAATATTCAAGGCTGTCTGATGAGTTCACCTTTCAGAGTAGGAAGAGTTATCAATTATCACAGTCTTGGCCTCACAACCACCCTTGTTTTGAAATAAGCCAGTTTTCAGGCTTTATATCTGTTATCGCAGACATATGAAATATATCCCTCTGACTTAGAGCTACCAGGAGGCTCTGAAATGGATCCAACCAAATCCCGATAAGTAAATTTAAGGGCTAACTCTGTATCAAAAACCGAAAACTAGTTCTGTCTTAAATTTCCCATCCGTAACTCAAAGGATAGAAACTCAGTGGTATACAGGGAAACGACTGAAGATCTTGTTTTCTGAGAGATCCTCGTGTCCGGGGACTCACAACCTCTCCTTCGTCTGCCCTGGGACAACTCTCAGGACTTCATTCTGGTCTCACACATTGGTGATTTCTGGGGGAAAGACACCATTGCATGATGCCTTCATTGACATTTCTTCTGCCAACGAGGTACTTCTGGCCCCCTAACTAACTGAGGTCTCCCTCAGGAGCTTCCAGCCCACCTTCCCAGGTGTGGGCACTGTCAGACCTGATGGGTTTTGTAGGCCTCAGAGAATTGCCTTCTGGGGATGGCTTCTCCTCTGTGGATTTAAGTGATCCAAAGTCAACTCTGGATGAGCCCCATGGAGCCAGTGCTGATGCTTTACCCTTCCCTCTTTGAGTCTGAATACTCAGTGGGATGTGGGGCTCCCTGGTGGGGTGCCGCTAGTTGGAAGCTTGAACCCTGCAAGCACTCTGTAGTACACTGGAACCCAGCCACCCTGAAGGCCGTCGGAAAGCAGCACTGCAGCAGTGGCACCTTGAGCTCCTTCCCCTACCTAGGGTCACTGCCAGTGGGTTCATTGTCCCTTGTAGAGCCATGGAACTGACGGTGTTGGGACACCCACAGGCCACTGTCCATAATTTATACCACATTATATTCACTTTTAAAGGCCTCTTGCTCCACTGGAGTGGGGGAGGGGGGAATATCTGTCAATTGGTCTCAAAGATCATAGGTAGTAGATTCCAAAAAGAAAGTACTGACTGACAGGCCTCAGGGAAGCCCATACAAGGATATTCTCCATGTATTTTCCTTCCCTCAGATAGCCACAGAGTGTCTTCCATGGCTCTGTCTGGGATAACTGCTCTAATGGCTGGGGATTGGCTTGTTTTGAAAGCAGTTGGCACAAACACTGCACAGAGTAATCGTGTGTGTCCATCATTAATGCTGAGTCACTCTGAGTTCTTGGGATCCAATGGTACACTGAGTACCCAAGGGAATCACACACCATTCCTGTGAGAGGTGACCTGCTTCTCTGGTGGGGGTTGGGTGCCTTTTGCTTAGACATGTCCAGTTGGCTTTTCTGAGGTCCATGGAGAACAGTTGGAACTCCACAGAAAGTTGCCTTCTGAAGGGAAAGCATCATCCTCCACAATGACCCTCCAGATGGAAAATGTGGACCCTCCAGGTGAAAATGTGGTCTATGACCTCTCACCCAGACCAATTTCACTGTGGTGAAGACCCACTGCTCACTACAAGTCCCCATGACACACACACCATGGCTGATAATCCATGGATGGGCTACCTCCCAAGTTCTATTCTGATTTAAGTCTCTGAACAATGCCCTCCAGTGTTGGGTTTCCAAAAGCTTCATTCATATTCCTAGATGAGCATTCCATATTCCATAGATGAACAACTAGAGAAATACAGGAAATTGGTGGAAAACCAAAATAAAACCTCAGTTGTTAATGAGGAATAGTTTAGAGTAACAGCCTAGGGGCAAACCCCAGAATTAAGCAAGTTGACCTTATCAGTTTGCTTCCTACTTTTGGAAGGAAGTAAGCTTTTTCCCACCCCTGCTTTCCACGAAGAGAAATTTTCCTCTAAGCTGCACAGCACTGCTTATACTGACTGCACCTACCCTCAACAATGGGGCGTGGAGGTATGCAGGAGCAGAGAGCAGCTGGTGCTATTTGGAGATAGTCATATACCAAGAGAAAGAATGTGCTGGGCCGAAAACCATCAGTTATTCTCCCCAGATTTATCAGTAAGCCAGGGAACTGCACCTCTTCAGGGAAGGAGTGAAAAGAAGTTACGGGATGCTGTCCTTCCACAGCACAAGGGGAAATGTGAGGAGGAATCCGGTGGAGTGGGGACTTTGAGACGTTTTCAAGAAGAGACTCAGCAGGATAACCCCAAAGAAAGTCTTGCCCTTCCATCTTTTCACTGGATCTCTTGAAGGAACAGAGGTTCAGGTCTAAAAGCAAAGCATTGCCTTGTGCAAACACTTTGCCTCCTGTCCCTATCTCTGTTATCTGTATTGTCTATCAAGTGTAAATGAAAAAATCATGAACAAGATTTTAGAAACTGAAATTCCTCTTTAATTTAAACATAGCCATGATTTCTGCAGTTACTGTTTTCCTTATCAGCTTTTATTTTACATTTTATCACCATCCCCCAAATTATTTCCTAAACAGTTAATTTCCCTCTTTCAGGAGATGGGACCTAAATAATACTCTAAGTACATTTTTGATTTGCAAGTTTCTGATACGACATTCTTCTCATGCAAAGAAATCCTGTTAATCATACCCACAGTAATATTAAATATTAAAATATCTAGTATAATTTAATCTTTCTAAAGAAATGCCCCCTTTGGTCCACTTAAGAAACTGCAGAATTTTTCTGTGGACTGATTTGATCTCAAAGAATCTTCTTTTCTAGAATAAGCATATTTATTTTTTGCTTGTTTTTATTTAAATAATGGCCTTAAATGCTTAGCACAGGACTATTAGAAACTTCATCATAATTTTTTTTCTGCAGAAAGAATTAAAAAACAAGAAAAACATGTTTTGACCTCATCTGAGCTTTTGTTCTGGTTTTTAGAAGACTTTAACATTTGAGGGCTCCAATTTGGGGGTCTGTGGGAAATGTCATCTACTGAGGATCCTTCTACTGAGGAATCTTCTCGGACCTGTTCTGTTTTTGCTAAACTGATGAGAAGAATGTGGGAGGGCAGCTAAATGTGGAGTGAAGGATGGAGTTTGACATTTATAGGAGCGAGGAGTGGAACACATAGATAAAGTGGGAGAAGTTGGCTGGTCCAAGCACTTAATAGAGTCGTCTTGTGTTCACTAGGGTCTGGAGAGCAGACTACTGCCAGCACACTTAGAATAGAATGAGTACAAAGTATGCACTTAAGGAAAAAAGCAAGTCCACAAACTTAGGCAATGACTCAGGCACAAATCCAAGCCCTTCAGTCAGGGGAATGTGGGCAGGAATAAAAAGTGCATGGAACTGGAGTTAAGACAGACCTAGGCTGATGCCTTGCTGCAATGCTTAATGTCTGCACAGCTAAAGAAAATTGCTTCATTTCCCTTAGATAAAGTCTTCTTACACGTACGTCTTCCATCTTGTTTTTTCTGTCCATTGAGGTCAAGGTAAGACTGACTCCAACCTCCATTCCCACCCCGTGAAAATCCAAATCAGTGCAACACATACTCATTGAAAGTGCTTTGTGGTGGTGGACGGGTCGGGGATTTCCAGGGTGCAAGTGACCCAGTGACTGGCTGAGGGGCTCCTGGTCACCCTGTCTGAGGCACTTCCTTCTGTCAGACCTGTCCAGCTTATTAGTAGCCTTGTTCTGTGTTTAACACATTGCTGACGGAGGCATTCGACTCAATGACTTCCTTTAGTTCCACGATTTAAGTAAGCAAATACACAACTCCTATAAACTGGCATTAAGTTTTGTGCTAGGCTAGGCTTTGGTGAAAAATTGGGAAATATTTTATTTACGCTGTAGCCATACAGATGAATTCAGAGCTGTTCTATAGACCTTTCTGAAGGTCTCTCCCTTCATCTTGAAATTTTCACAGGCTGCCCAGCCTCCTGACGTTCCAGCTGTGTTCCATCCCTAGGTTCTTCTCTCTTCCTTCCTGCCTGGATTGGCCCTAGGGCCCCTGCTTTCTTCTCTCTGGAATATGCAGAGCAGTTCAGTCCTCCCATCTCAGCCTCGGAGGTTAGCTTTTGACCACTTTCACTCTCAGGGACTGGGCAGAACAGAGGCTCCTTCCATGGAGCAAGATCTGCCCTCTCTGGAAGACAGCTCATTCACCCATTCACAGAACTCTGTCACACCCCAGGAGGAACTACACACTGTCCTGCAGGATTTACAAGTGCAGTACATTCTTTTGACCAGACTATTTCTGGATTCCGGCCTACAAAAAGCTGATGATTCCTTGAGAGGATAGATTTCGTTTTAGTGAATTCACGAGTAGAAAGTGCTGTGGAATGGGAGTTTCTGTACCTGCAAGTCAAGTGACAGGAGCCCCCAGGGGAACCCCCCCATAGAGATGAGTTGTCTGGGGGAAGAAGAGGCGGAAACCTCACTCCTGACTGGATGTGTCCAAGCTGCAAAAACTTGTGTGCTCCCCTCGGTTGCTCTCAGAGGCAAGCAGGAAAGGGTTCCAGGGTAAAGTTGATGTAGGTTCCTAAGAATTTGGGAGGTGGGTCTGTGCAATGTGAGAGGTCAGGCTTCTCCCGGGAGAAATCTAATGGTGGAGAGACTGGTGGGGCTCCCCAGGAAAACATACAGAGGAGAGAGCATGGCAGGGGATAGAGCCTGCCCTGTTACTTGTAGCCACCCCACAGAGGCCAGCATGGGTGCCAAAGACAGGCCACAGGGGTTAGGTAGGCAAAAGCCATATAAGCACATAAGCTGTCTTGAGTTTCTGAATTCATGACAGAGAACAGAAAAGTCTGTGTTTGTATAGTGAAGAGCAACAGTCTGGGTGGGATGGTCAGTCTCAGATGTCAGTGGGAAGATGCTTCACTCATGGCCCTGGGGAGGACCTTAAGGGGCTCACAAATATGCGTCCCAAGTGAAAGATGACATCAACAGCGAGGAGGAGAAAACTATAAATAGGGGCTCACAGGCAGGAAGAATGCAGGGTCAGGACAGGGAAAGAAGAGAGCATGTGTCCATTCACTGGGGCTGGGCCCAGAGTCAGGAGACGAAACAGAAGAATTTAGTGCATTTCAGAAAACAGGAGGACGGGGCTGTGGGCCAGAGTGCACTGGCCTCATCCCAGAGGGGGCAGGTACTGCCCGGCTCCTGCCAGTTGCTGCAAAGCAAGTCCAGCTTTGTCAGACCTTCAAGAATTCAAAAGAATCCAGGGTGCTGAGTTTTCCTCTGAAACTATCCAATCTTCAAAAAAGTGTATGTATTTTAAACAGATTTTTTTTCTGGGTTATTGAATATTTGAAAATCAAACCATTCTTACAGTCAAAAACACTGGTGATGTTTTGAAGTTTACCCAAGTGACTGCCACCAAAGGGTAGGGAAGGGACACCCACAGAATGTCAGAAGGCGTGAAAGAGAATCCAAGCCATAACTGCATTGTATTCTCTGGGTTTGGCTCATCTAATAAATCTGGTACATAAAAAATTAGAAGGTTTAGTTTTTATGTCAACCTCCAGGATATATTGAGACAGTTGATAGTAAACCTGTACATTTTTAAATTTTTTGGTGCTGGTACTGGGGATTGAACACAGGGATTCCTTTTTAATTTTTTTTTAAATATTTATTTTTAGTTATAGGTGGATCTTGATTTTTATGTGGTGCTGAGGATCGAACATGGTAGGCATGGTAGGCGAGCGCTCTACCTCAGAGCCTCAACCCCAGCCCCTTTTTAATTTTTATCCCATCTCTACTTCTTTTTATTTTTCATTTTGAGATACCGTCTTGCAAAATTGTCGAGACTGGTCTCAAAATTGCAATCCTCCTGCCTCAGACTCCTGAGTAGCTGGGACTCCAGGTGTGCATCACCACATCTGCCTATTTTCTGTCTCCAACTTTTCTCACCATCTGTCTCTCATGAAGCTGGTTTATAACATTCACGTTGCAATGACCCACCCTTCCATTCTTTTCTTTTAGGTCTCTGCCATCTGGCAGGGAATATGGGGGCTATTTAGGTTTTGGGGCATTAGTCCTACTGAAAGGTGGTATCAAAAAAAAAAAGGAAAAAGAAAAAAGAAAGGTGTTATCATAGACCCCTCTTCTTGAGTCTGGGTGGGCTTGTGACTACGTTGCCCAGCAAGGTTCAATACTGTGGAAGTGATGAGATGTGACTTCTGAGGTTGGTCACAAAGGCGATGCTGCCACCTGCTTCCACTTTCAGAGCTTTTGCTCTTGGAACCCTGCATTATCATGAACAAGCCTGGCTGCACGTACTTTATCAGGTTGTGAGAAAGCCAGCTCATGGGCAAAGGCCATGTGTGGGCACCCCCGCCCATACCCACTGATCCCAGCCTTCAGGGCAGCCCAGCTCAGTGCCAGACATGGGTAAAGAAGCCTTCAGATAGCTAAACCCTCTGTCACTCAAGCCAGGCCCAGTATCTCCCCAAGGCCTCAGATTTGTGAAATAGAACCAAGGGCCCGTGCCACTGAGTCTCGAACATTAAAAAACAAACAGAATTTATCAGAATTTATATGGTTGTAATATAATATATGGTTATGTTGCTAAGTTTTAGGGGTGATTTATTACAGAGCAGTAACCAGAACACTAGAACATCAAAACACTAGACTTCAGAAGAAGGCTCTTTTTTTTTGTACCAGGGATTGAACCCAAGGAGGCTTAACCCCTGAGGCACATCCTCAGCCCTTTTTAAGAAATATTTTATTTAGAGACAGGGTCTTGCTGAGTTGCATAGGGCCTCACTAAGTTGCTAAAGCTGGCTTTGAACTCGTGATCTTCCTGCCTCAGCCTTCTGAGCCACTGGGATTACAGGCATGCGCCACCGGGCCGGGCTCTCCAGTTGCCTTCTTGGTCTAATCATTTTGCTGCCTAACAATCATCTCACTCTTAATATGACCAAAACAGATTTTTTTTAATAATTCCCTGAGCTGAATCTTTCCACTCCCCTTCTAGTCATTTTCATCTCAGTAAATCTCACACTCTTCACTCCATTGTGGTGTCAAAATCCTTGGAATTATCCTTCATTTCTCCCTTTACTCCATTTCTCATGTCCAGTATGCCAGCAATGCCCGTTGGTTCTAGCACCGTGTACGATGGAGTGGTCTCCTTATCCGATGCCAGTACTTCCTTCTGAGCCACTAAGATGCCCTCCATCTGGTCTCCTGCTCTCCTCCTGTCCCTTACATTTCTTTCCCCACAAAGAAAGGATAACCTTTTTATGACCTGCAAGCAGGTCATGTCTTCTGTCCAACACCTGTCAGTGATTTCCCTTGGGTTTATTATTATTATTATTATTATTATTTGTTCTTTTAGTTATACATGACACTAGAAAGTATTTTGACATTTTATACATACATGGAGTACAACTTCCTGTTCTGGTTGTACATGATGTGGAGTTACACTGGTTGTGTATTAATATGGGAAAGCAACGTCCAATTCATTCTACTATCTCTCCTGTTCCTATTCCCCCTCCCTTCCCTTCATTCCCCTTTGTCTTATCCAAAGTACTTCTATTATCCCCCCAACCCTTTATTGTGAGTCAGCATCCATTTATAAGAGAAAACATTCAACCTTTGGTTTTGGGGGATTGGCTTATTTCGCTTAGCATGATAGTCTCCATTTCTATCCATTCATCAGCAAATGCCATAATTTCATTTGTCTTTATGGCTGTGTATATATACCACATTTTCTTTATTCATTCATCTGTTGAAGGGTACCTAGGCTCCATAGTTTAGATGTTTTAGCAGGAGCTATTTGGTGTAATGCTGTATATTGTTTGCTGTTGCTGTATTTGTCTCCCCCTTAACAGCAAGGTACTGAAAATCTTCAGAGACACTGTAAGTCTACAGGATAGTACAGTTTCTACCCTGTACCACCTCAGATCCCTTAGGTTTTAAAATGAAACAAACTTTTTACCATGGCCTTTCTCTCTGTCATGCCTGCACATTGTGTTCCTGACACTTCAAATTCATAATATTGAATCCTTAAGTCCTAGGGTAATATGTTTTGGGAGGTGAAGCTTTGGGGAGGTAATTTGATTTAGATGAGGTCTTGAGGCTGGTGCTCTCATGATAGGATTAGTATCCTTGTAAGAAAAAAAGGAGATGTGAAATGTCTTTATCTGCTATATGGGGACACATACAGAGGGAAGCTATCTATATGTAAGGAAAGAAAACCTTGCCAGAAACTGAATTTCCAAGCACCTTAATCTTGACTTTCCAGCCTCTGGAAATGAGAGAAGTAAATGTTTGTTGTTTAAGCCACCCAGTCCCTGGTATTTTGTTATAGCATTCTGAGCTGACTAATACTATGCTATCAGGTACATTTCACATCACTGCCTCCTTTTCTTATCACCATTTAGTCAGAGGTCTCCTCTATGTTCTCCAACTTCTCAACATTCACCCCTATCTCCTATGCAGCATTCAAAAAGGAGCTGGCCAAGAACTGGCTTTGGAATCCCTTATGGTTACATGTGAGGTGTCCCCCAGAATCTCATGAGTGAGACAATGTAGGAAAGTTTAGAGGTTAAATGACTGGGTTATGACAGCTTTAACCCAACCAGCGCACTAATTCCCTGATAGGGAATAACTGAAGTTAAGTACCGTGTGGCAGGTAAGGTGAGACTCTCATGAGTGGAGTCTCTCTCTCTCTCTGTGCTTCTTAGTGTCACATCCCCAGATGCTTTTCTCTGTCACACACTTGTGCCATGATGTTCTGCCTCATTCTAGGCCCCAAGGAATGGAGCCAGCTGTCTATAGATTGAGACCTCTGAAAGCACGAGTCCCCAAATAAACTTTTCCTCAAGATTGTTCTTGTTGCTGGGTGTGGAGGCACATGCCTGTAATCCCAGTGGCTTGGAAGGCTGAGGCAGGAGGATCGAGAGTTCAAAGCCAGCCTCAGCAAAAAGCAAGGCTCTATGCAACTCAGAAAGACCCTGTCTCTAAATAAAATACAAAATAGGGTTGGGGATGTGGCTCAGTGGTTGAGTGCCCCTGAGTTCCATCCCTGATACCACAAACAAACAAACAAACAAAAAAGATTGTTCTTGCAGGTCTTTTGGTTACAGCAGCAAAAAAGCTGACTAAAACAGAATCCTTAGCTGAGCGCCCACCTCCATCCCACAAAGGTGGCTGAAGAGACTAAAGGAATTTGTTCTAAAGAGAATAATAGAAAAATTTGTAGTAGTACTAGGCTCTGGCCTTGTACTTAGTGAGAGGGGTTATGAGAAGTCTAATAAGAAAGTTTTGGCCCGAGTCTGCTACAGCTGGAAGGATGCAAAGGACTGGAACCACACTCATGGGGTTGTAGGTGGATAAAACAAGTGCCACAATAGAATGGAGGATAAGTGGGATGGGCACTGGTGGAGGTCGGAGTTGTAGAATTCCAGCCACCAGAAATGGAAGCCAAGTGCAGACTATTTGGGGGTCATTTCTAAAGCTGTCATGTACAAGAAGGTTTCTGCAGGGAGAGAAGCATCTTTGAAAGAAAGAGCCTGAGATTTGCTCTGTGGTTCAGAAATGGAGAAGACATTGCAAGTAGCCAACCAATGGAAAGCTGAAAGGCACATAGGAAGTGAGTGAGAGTTTTCTGAGCCTAGAAATGCTGTATGGTGTAATGCTGTCTATGGTTTGCATTAGCTGCTGTTATTATTTGCAGATGTTGAGGGATGAGAGCGTCTGGCTTACGTGTTGAGACGAAAGATGTTTAGTGTGGTCGCATGCTGTGTTTGTGGGGTGGGGACCACCAGCTTCAGGTTGGAGAAGTGGCATGTGTGATGACCTGGGAGAGGGATGAGAAGGGTCTGAATCTTCTTAGATATACAATGGAGTCTGGAATCTATTTTAGAGACAATGGGAAGCTTGAAAAGTGTTATATGACCAATCTTGTGTTTCAGAGAATTTTCTTTGGCTGTAGAGTGGATTGTAATGTTAAAGAGTGAAATTGGGAGTTTAAAGAGTCAAAAAGGTTGTGTTGGGCTGGACTAGGGATGTGTTTGTAGGAAAACAAAAGTGGCTAGGTTCCTAAAACATGTAGAAAGTGACTGATTTGAGGTGGAGAGGAGAGCTACTTAAAAAAAAAAAAAGCAAGAAAGAAAGAAAAAAGAGAAAAGAAGAATCATGGACAATTCTCAAATTTCTTGAAGAACAGAGTGGAAGATGTTGCAATTCAATGAGACGGTGAACCACAAATTCAAAGCAGGTTTTAAGATCCAGTTGCTGAATCAGTGATGATTGTGCAGCAGTTGAAGCAGGACGTGCAACTTGTAGGTGGAGATGTCTATGTGGTCACAGATACATACATAAGAGGAAGAGAGGGAGATTTGGCCAAAATTTTGAAAAATTAATTTAATATATGGCTCGCTTTTGAAGCTGTGTAAGTGGAACAGCTTTTCTAAGAATGTGACAGTGAGCAGAGAAAGCCCAGGACAGACTCCAAAGGAATACTGATGTCAAAGAAAGAAGAGTCCACAAAGGAGTAAGGAGCACCAAAGGAGACAGGAATAACATGGATGGGAGGGGTCAGGAAAGAGTGTATAAAGCAAGCCCTTAGCAAGCCCTCCATCCATGATAGGTGGTCACAGTGAGCTTGTGGGTGGGGTGGCAGAAACAATATGTGGAGATCACACTGTAGCCAACAGACATGTGGAAAGACCTTCAAGTTCAACCCATGACCAATTACAGTGAAATACAACCAAGTTTCACAGGCAGAGATTCTATGAGGTTGCCAGAACTTAATGTCAACACGTGTGTGAAGATAGGAACACTGTTGGCTGAGTGGTAAACTGGCACAAACTTTCTGGAGGTGGTGTGATGACATCTAAATACTATTATGTACAAAGTTGCTCAAGATCTTATGGTCTAGTTAGAGGAATATGAGTAGAACTGTATTTCATAGTGGCTTCAGGATATCTAGGGGTTTAGGGTCATGAGCTCCCTTTATTGTAATGAAGATATTTTAAAAATTTATTATATTTTTATGGTGCTAAAATATGCATAAAACCATTTTAACCATTTTTAGGCACAATTCAGTTTCATTAAGTATGTTATAATGTTTTGCAAACATCGCTACTATCCATTTCCAAAACTATTTTATCATTCATTCAAACGGAAACTCTGTCCACTTAATAGTAAGTCCTTATTACCTCCCCCTTCAAGGCCCTGGTAACTGCTATTGTATTTTCTGTTTCTATCCATTTGACTATTCAGATATATCTTGTATAAAGGTGATCATATAATATTTGACTCCCTGTGCTGAGCTTACATAATTTAGCATGTTTTCCAGGTTCATCTAAGTCCTAGCATGTATTAGAACTTCATTCCTTTTTAAAACTGAATAATATTCCATTGTACTGTAATTTATTTATCCATCCATATATTTCACTGGGGTTTTAAATAATTATGGCTATCATATTAATTACTTGACTGTCAAAAGTATACAGAGTAAGCAAAAACTATAGTATGTCTTTCATTGCAAACTACAGAGAAAATACGAATCAATTAGGTTTTAGGAGGGGGCTAGAGAGGAGTAAATTTATTGAAGATATGAAGTGGGTTATTGACTTAAAAATGAGAAAAAATTTATGCATGCTTCCTCATTGACTTCTGTGTTGCCTTTTCTTGGAATGACAAATAAAAATTGGATATATTTATGGTATATAACATGATGTTTTTATATATGTGTATGTTATGGTTTGGATGTGAGGTGAATCTGTGAATGAATCTCCTGATAGGGAACAACTGAGTGTAACTGAAGTGGTAGGGTGTGGCCAGAGGAGGTGGGCACTGGGGGCATGGCTTTGGGGGATATATTTGTATCTGGCAAGTGGAGTCGCTCTCTCTGCTTCCTGATCACCATGTGAGCCGATTCTTTCTGCCCTAGTTTTCCACCATGATGTCCTGCTTACCTCGAGCCCCCAGGAATGGAGCTGGCTACCTATGGATTGAGACCTCTGAAACCATGAGCCCCTAAATAAGCCTTTCCTCTTCTACATTTGTTCTGATTGAGTCTTTAGTCACAGCAGCAAAAAAGCTGGCTAAAACAGTATACATTGTAGAATAGTTAGATCTAGTTAATTAGGATATGCACTGAATCAAATACTTACCCCTCCCCTTTATTTTTCAGGTGGTGAGAATACTTATAATCTTATTCTCTTAATAATGTTCCAGTATATAATGTAATTAACTATAGTCACCATGATGTGCAACCGATCTTGCTGTGTATTTTATTCATCAGCTTCTGCACTTTTTTCAGGAGAGGGATTTCTGTCCACTTTGAGATAGCACAACTGGTGCAAACCTAGAGGTCTCTTTAGGAAGATTGATGCCCTCATGTGCTTCCCCATCTCCATGGAAACACCTCCTCCTCCTAAAATAGCAAAGTTGGAAGGAGGATGCCTGCTGAATGATTCCAGGCAATGACCATGATGTGTACAGGGATGGGCGTTCCATTTTGGGGAAATGAGAGAGCATGGGTGTAGTTTTAGGGAATTGATGGAATGGTCATCAGTTGCACGACTGCAAGAGAAAGCAACTGAGATTGCTTTAGTCCAGTATAGTAATTAGCCAGAATTTCTAGAAACTTCCTTCTCTAGGGGCTGAATAAGTTGAATATTTGTGAGCCTAAGTTGCAGAAAATCCTGTTATTGCAGAAAAACTGTGATGTGTGAGTGTCTAGCAAGCCTTCTCTAAGATTCTGAGTTGAGCTTTTTGCCTGAAACTCCAAGATTTGAAAATGAATACTGCAGTGCTTTTGTTCGAAGGGGGTCGACATGTTTAAGTCATGGCCTATTAAAGAACACAATAGCCTCTTTTGTGAGGGATCTTTGTCCCCTTTATGAGACTTGTAGGAGAAAAACTGCTTTTCAGCAGTCGAAAGACCTTAGAAATAAGAAGACTGAATAACTGCAGCCATTGATTACAGTAACCTCCAACTGATAGTTTCCTCCTTTGACTTTTTTTCTTGGAAGAACAGAGATTTGAGGCCCGTTTCTAACTACATGGAACTTTATAGAGTAATGTGTTTTGGTGTTGTTTCTGGCTTTATTTTACTTTTCAATTCTTCTTTATCTTTTGCATTGATTTATCACACACAATAGTTTTAAAAAGTGGCTGGAAGTATATAAAATGAGCAGTTATCTTTTTATCAGAAATACTTAAGAGAATTTCCTGATTTAAAAAACAAACAAACCCTATGTTATGATTAAAAAAAAAAAATTCCAGCGGTTACTGGAAAAAGTTCTATTGAGAAATGTCTGGAACTTACTGAAATTGAAAAGCTATTATTGAGAGACATTAAAAAAAACTTAAATAAATGGACAACTATACCACATTTCTGAGTAAAAGGGTATATTATCATTCCAGGATGATGTAACACAATACCATGAACTCAGTGTGTAGTGGTTTGAATGTTTGTGTCTGCCCTCCACATTCATATATTAAAACACTCAACCCCAAGGTGATAATATTGGGAAGAGGGGTTTTGGGGAGTGATTAGCTCATGAGGGCAGAGCCCCTAACAAATGGGATCAATGTCTTTAGAAAAGAGACCCCAGGGGCTGGGGATGTGGCTCAAACGGTAACACGGTCGCCTGGCATGTGTGGTCGCCTGGCATGTGTGGGGCACTGGGTTTGATCCTCAGCACTACATAAAAATAAAATAAAGATGTTGTGTCCACCGAAAACTAAAAAATAAATATTAAAAAAATTCTCTCTCTCTTAAAAAAAAAAAAGAGACCCCAGAATGCTACAATGCCTCTTCCACCAGATGAAGATGCATACAGAAGGTGCCATCTGTGAACCAGGAAATGGGCCGTCACCAGACACGAGGTCTGCAGATGACCTGATCTTATACTTCCCAGTCTCAGAACTATCAGAAATAAATTTCTGTTGTTTATGAATCAGCCAGCCAATTTTGTTACAGCAGCCTGAACTGACTAAGACAGGGTAACTTAAACAACAGAAATTAATTTTCCCACAGTTCTGGAGGTTGGAAGTCCAAGAACAAGGGCACGGCAGATCTAGTTTCTGGTGAGGGCTCTTCCTGGTATGCGGACCGATGCCTTCTCACATCACAGAGTGAGAGAGATGTCTGTAATCTGTTCCTCTTATGGGTGCCAGTGCTATTGAATCAGGGTCCCACCCTAGTGACCTCATTTAACCTTAATTACTTCCCTAAAAGGCTCCTTTTCCAAATACAATCACATTGGAATTAGAGCCTCAACATATGAATTGTGGGGCATACAACTCAACCTACCACGAAGATATTTGGCTCCAGTCAAATAAATGAATTTTCAATTAAAACACAGTGTTAGTCAACTTTTTTGAGACTGTGACTAAAAGACCTACAAGAACAATTTTAAGGAGGGAAAGTTTACTTTGGGGCTCATGGTTTCAGAGAGCTCAATCTGTAGACAACTGACTCCATGCCTGGGGGTCTGAGGTCAGGCAGAACGTCATGGAAGCGTGTGGTAGAGGAAAACAACTGGGGATAAGGCATCAGGAAGCAGATGGAGAGCTCCACTTGCCAAGAACAAAATATAAACCCCAAGGTCGCGCCCCCATTGACTGACCTCCTCCAGACACACCCTACCTGCCTCCAGCTACCACCCAGTTAATCCCTATCAGGGGATTAATGCACAGATTATGTTAAACTCTCATAACTCAATCATTAAACCTCTAAATTTTTTTGCATTGTCTCACACATGAGATTTTAGGGGACACCTCATACCTAAATCATGACAAATACTAAGAACTTTAATTGTTTTACTTTCCACATATAGATCAGAACATTCAGTGTTTGTTTTTCTGGGTTTGGCCTATTTCACTTAGTATAATGGCTTCCAATTCCATCCATGTTTTTGCAGATGACTTAATTTCTTCTCTTGAAGACTGAATAGTCTTCTATTATTAATTATTTTAATTTTATCATCCTACATTTTATTATAAATCATAATACCACTTTGGACCTCATAAACATATTCAATTATAGCTTATAAATATGATACAAATTAATATTATTTTTTGGTTGGGGGACCCAGACAGACAGTTGGGGAACTATAAAAAAATGACTTCCCCCTCCATCTTAAAGGATAAATATATAGTAAAGGATATTCTGAATAATAAAGGTTAAGGGGTATGAGGGTAGGTTGGAAAGATTATTCATGCTATGTATTGAAAAACAGTATAAACTTTTAAATAAGGTGGCATAATAATTAAAGTGGCATAAAACTGGACTGTGGTTAGATGTGTCAATAGAACAGAATAGCTCTCCAAGAATATTCACTTTTAAATATCTAACTTCACTTTCAACATAGAATAAAAGACATACAAATCCTTAGGAAAGGAGAAGTTTATTTTTGTGAAACATGATGCTAGAACAAATAGGAATCAGGAAAAAAAATTCCTTACTTCAAGTCACAACATTGTCAAAAAGAAGTTCCAGAAATATTACAGAAAAATGAAAAGCAATCAAATCATAGAAAGAACATACAAGTGAATCTGTGTCTAACCTTTGAAGAAGCCAGAACTCTTTAGACATAGACATAAGGGGAGTAAAATTATAAGAAAGATATGCTTTAGTTGATAAAAGTAAAAACTTCTGCATATTAAAAAGGAGAAATTAAAAATAATAAATTTGCTGTCCATACAAAAGATGCCATGGTGGTGGATGAGGATACAGGTTGGTTGATGGGGATACAGGTTGGTTGATGGGGATACAGGTTGGTTGATGGGGATACAGGTTGGTTGATGGGGATACAGGTTGGTTGATGGGGATACAGGTTGGTTTATGGTGAGGGCGCCCTTTCCACAGGCATGATAGAGTGCAATTGCTTTATCTCTTTCTGCCTGAATTATGTAAAATATACACAGATACAATTCTAAAGGTATATGTCAGTGTGTGTAAGTGTGTGTGTGTGTGTGTGTGTGTGTGTGTGTGTGTGTGTGTGTGTAGTACCTGGTGCATCTGTGTGAATGTGTGCTTAAAAGACAGTTTATTAGTAGGGTGTCGTTTAGGCTAAAAAAAAAAAAAAGGCCACAGATGAGATGGCTTATCGACAGCAGATACTGATTTCTTACTGTTCTGAACACTGGAACGTCCTAGATGGAGGCACCAGCAGACTTGATGCTGGGTGAGGTCCTGCTCCCTGATTCAGAGATGGTCTTCCCACTGTGCCCGTACACGTGTGTCTCTTTGGGGTCTCTTTTGCAAAGACTCTAATTCCATCTGTGAGGGCTCCATCCGCATAACCTTGCCACTTCCCAAAGTCCCTGCCCTCTAATAATATCATGTTAGGGGTTAGCGTTTCAACACACAAATTTGGGAGATAGAGACATTCAGACCACAGCAGGCACGAGACCACTTCCAGAGATCACTCCTGTTTCCTCCTTTTAGATTTGGTGGTGACAGTAGAATCCTTTTCCTCCTCCTACTTCCATAGTCCCCAGAGGCCCTTAGAACTGGTCCTGTGGCCCACCATCTGTCTGGGAAAGCACTTCTGCTCTTTCCTTATGCTTTTCTGCTGGTCTAGGGAGATGGGCTGATGCTCTATGCAGGACCCAGGGGAGGAGAGCCCTCTAACCCCCATCACGTCACTCCCTCTGCCCTTTCCTTCATGGATGGGGACAGGAAGGGTATTTTGGATGATGGCAGTTAAAGGTAAAAGGGACAACTAATTTCACATCAAGGTTAAAAATAGCCATCCAAACAACAGTGAGGGTGCTGTTGTCTTTGCTATATAAACAGCTGACAAAACTTGATCAAAGGACATCAAATTACAAAAGACAAAGGAGTGACAGACACTGAGCAGCAGAGTACAAAAGAGAAAACAGGAACCTTCAGCAAGCATGAGCTCCAAGACGGGCGGGAGGGAGTCTGCACCAGGAAATGCTCCTCCTCTGTCTTTGGGCAAGTTATTTTATCCTTCCACATCTGTTTCCTCATCTGTAAGATGGGGATTACAGTCAGTCATGATAGCACCTGAGTGAGCTGGTTGTTTTACCTAACGAGTGAGTTGGTAAATGTGAAGTGCTACTTAGGTGACCCATCAATATTATTATCATCTCATTAGAAATGCAAAAAGTACCAATAAAAAAAAAAAAGAAAAAAAAACAAATAAAAAAATTAAAAAAAAGAAATGCAAAAAGTGCTAAGTAGAAAAACAGAAAATAGGTAATACTAGAAAACATGAAAAAAAAAAAAACGAGAGGTAGTGAAATTTGCATTCTCACACAGGGAGAATAGTTTAAAACAGCTTTTGTCCTTTGGTAAAAGGTGAAAGATTTGTATGATCTGAAGAGAAACCAGAATATGGGCTTTCGTGCTTTAGGAAAGCGATTTGTTGTTTGATTTAAAACATCTTAAACTACCATCACCTTTGACCCAGTAGTTGTATTCTTAGAAGTCTGTCCTGAGGAATAATCATAAAAATTCCTGTTTTTACTAAGATTTTCATCATAGCATTATTTTTTCATGGCCAGCCGCTGTGAATGAACTTTTAGAGATGGAAAAAAGAAAATTGCTACACATCTACCCGACGCTAACATTTACTGGGCTTATCTAGTGCCGGCCCTACTCTCGGCTCTCTCTGTGTTTAATTCTCACAATAACCTCCAAAGGCAGATGTTCCCCTTGAAAAGCCTTATTCTGCTAATAAAATGTTAATGAAAAACACAAAATAGCATCATAAAAATGCTCATGATAAATGCTAAACGTAAAAGTAAGATACTTATGTATCCTGTATGATTATAACCAGGCATTTTAGAATTTCTTTATGAACAAACTAAAAGTATGGATCAAAAGCGCCCATGAAAGGTGAACAGTTATCTATGAAAAATTGCTTTTGTGAGCACTCATGAATCTTGAGACAACATCACCACCACACAAATCCAATGGCACTTTGATAGTGGCCTCCAAGACATACCAAGTTGGGTTCCCTCCCTGTCTCACAGGTCTCACCCACTGGGGACCTCTTGGGCTACCCATCTCCTAAGCCTCTTTTTTTTTTTTTCTCAAAACATCAGATAGTATCACTCCGTGGGGCCTAGGCTTGAGTGATTCCCGTCCTCCAGAGATTCACCTGTGGATAGGAGGCGTCTGCCCATAATCATCTCAATAAAATTCCTCTGATAGTTAAGACCTCATCCTTCCTCCGTGGCTCCACCCTGCCTCCAATTTTATATCCTGGTTCTGAACACCAACATAGAATAGGACTGGCCTAGTCATTGTCTGGTACACAGTGTACCTTGGTATTATCTTTCACTCTAGTAGAGCATCGGGGACGCAAGGGGGTGGAGATTCCTTTGATGCACACTCCATTTCAGGTGTCTAGGTGAATGTTTGGAACACCAGTAGGTCTCGAGATGCTTGTTGAAGGATGCTCATGATGGCCTGGCATCCCAGAGTGGGCAAAGGACTGAAGGGTGAAAAAAAAAAATTCTGAGCAAATGCAAGCAGGAGCTTTCATGGTTAATGATTATAGTAGATCTCATACCGTTCCAGTTATCAGTGTTATGGATTTTTCGGCCCCACCCAAAGTAACTGGATTAAGATTCTGTGGTATTATATGGCTTGATTTATTTAGGTTGTATTTTACTTGTAAATCAATCAGTGTCTTAACAATTATTTTAACCTGGAGACAGGAGCATAGTTGTATACCTGAGAACAGTATTTTTTTCCTAGCATTGTTATTATTGTTACTTGTACCTAATTCTTTCCCATGGTTGTGGCTTGGCTGGAACTTGCTGCTCATGGTCATTCTCTCTTTCTGTCTGTAGATGGCAGCACAACACTACCTAGGAGCCAATGAACACACTGGGTTTGTAAGTCAGAGCTGTGGGTCAGGGGAAGCAGCTAATAATGAGTAAATCAGTCCAAGCTGATGGCAAATTAATGTCTTCATTAAGTGAACAAACTGGCCTCCTATACAAACAAGGTCAGCATATTTATGACCCAGGGCATTTCATAAAGCAGAACCCCTCCACATCTATGTAGTTTTCGCTGTGGAACTCCTGGTGTTACCTTCTTCAGGTAACTCCTGCATGAAGCCCAGGCAAAATCTCACGTGGAAACCACATTTCTCAGGGACAGGTGCCATTCTTGTGTAACTATGACTGAAAGTCACTCTTGATACGTAGTCTCATTTTTCCTACACAAGGTAATTGAAAAAGTGATTGCTTTAAACGGAAGCCACTCGGACGACATTGTGTGCTTTGTTCTAAGTTGAGTTCTTAGTAATATCCATCACCGTCTGCCACTTAGGTTAGATGAAAGCTTATTCAATATTTAGAGTAGGCTGCAAGGCATAGAGATTGTTGTTGACCACCTACTGTAGGTCAGTCGTATGATTTGAATGAATTGGATACTTAACTTTGCCATCATGGCCAGAGGTCACTTTATGAACTCTTCTCATTAAGTGACCAGAGGTCGAGGGCTTACTGCATTCCTGGTTCTAGATAAGTGTTGTCCTGGAGAAATCATGTGAACCACATGTGAGCCACAGCTGTTATGGTTTGGATCTTAAATATACCCTGAAGGTCTTTGTGCTAATGGCTTGGTCCTCAGCCTGTGGTGCTACCTGAGGTGGTAGCACCTGTAGGAGGTGACTGGTGGAAGGAAGTGTGATCCTTGTAGGTGTCCCCTTGGAGGGGATGGTGGGACTCCAGCCCTTCCCGTGTCACTCCTCGTTTTCTGGCTGCCATGAGGTGAACAGGGCTTCTTTGCCAGGTGCTCCCTCCAAGTTGTGCTCTGACCCCACAGGCCCAAGGCCACAGAGTTGAGAGAACAGGACTGCAACCTCTGAAACCATGAGCTCAAATAAGCCTTTCCTCTTAATGAGTTGTTTTTCTCAGATATTTCATTATAGTGACGGAAAGCTGACTAACACAAAGAGAGCAGCTGCTTCAGGTAACTCTAAAGGGTACTGTTGGTGTCACACTAGAGTACGCAGGAGCCTCAGTGCTGCTCAGTTAAGTCATTCAGGCAATTTTGTCTGCCTTGACATAGTCAGAGGTATGAAATGGGCATTCAAACCCCTTAAACCATGGAGGAACATTTTCCAGGGTAACTGAGAAAGAAAAGCTTTCTTCCTTTCTCATTATGCCTACTGACAGAGAGCATTTTCAGTGTGATGTGAGAATCTAACGCTCATAGTTCATGAGAGAATTGCCTAAGTCTTTTGAGAAGTCGATAGTCGGAGCTTTAGAATCAAGGGAATAGAGATCTGAAAGTCAGGGCTTAGGATTCTGCTTCTGGATCAAACTTTTCCTGAAGCACCTGTGTACTCAGTTACAGGAGCCAATACACTTGCCTTATTGAGATGGTTGAGTTGGGGTTTCTGCTCCTTGATACTTGAAGAATTCTAAATGCTGAACTGCAGAAAGGAGTGAAGGGAAGGGGAAATAGGGATAGGTTTCTGGTTTACAGTGCAAAAACAAAAACAAAAACAAAAACTTTTTAAAGCCTCCACACTAATTTGCTTTAGCAGTTTGGACTACATTTTCTAATAAAACTCAGACCGAATGATGGATAGCTTTCTTGGATAATTCATGCCAATGTTCTTAAGTCCATAAATATAATGGAAATGCATACCAGTTGGCATCAAAGACCCAATGTATTAAGTATACTTTAATTATAGGATTGTGGCTGCTATTTGGATCTGGAATGTTCCCCAGAGGCTCATGAATTAAGGCTTGGCCCCCAACTTAGTGCTATTGGGAGGTGGTGGAAGATTTAATAGGTGAGGAGGCCTAGTGGGAACTGTGGGCCCCTGCCCCTTCCTCCCATCTCTCTTTTGCAACCTGGCTACAAGGTGAGTGTCTTTGTCAAGTGTTGTCACCATGATGGGCTGCTTTACTGCAGGTCCCAAAGCAACAGGGCCAGCTAGTCATGGACTGAAACGTCCCAAACTGTGAGCCAACAAACAAACAACAAACAAACAAACACAAAAAACAAAGAGCAAATGAGAAAACGAAAAACCTTTTGAGTTTATAAACTGATTATCTCAGGTATTTGTCATGGTAACAGAAAGCTGTCTAACACACAAACTTATGCATATCTTCATTTCTAAAATAATATGTCCTTTAGTTCAATATACTTAGAAATACCTTTGTAGATTGGAACTTGTCATTTATAAGGCTTGCACATTCTTCTCATTGGTTCAAGGCAGGAGGAAATACTACTTTGTAAATGTCATAATCCTTTGAAAAGGGTAAGGCACAGAATGAAACTGTGAGCACTTAATACAGATTCTTCAAATATCAAAAGTTGGATCAACATATGCCCACAGTTATAAAGATGTAACATTATTTTTAAAAGTCTTTAGCAGTAAAATCCCAAAGGGCCCCCAAATTTGAGTCTTTGCTTTGCTTTAACCCCATCCCAGCTGTTTCTACTAAGTACTCAATTACCGTCAGGCTGTTTGCAATTCATTCTGGGACCACGGAGAGGCCACAGGGACAGTATATCAATAGAACTGTCTTTGCCAAATAATGAACTTTGGAAAAAGTTTTTGTTGCCTCATAATTGAATGCTAGGGATCCCCAGAAGCCCTTCTCAGAGCGCCAGGCTACCTACCTGGCCCCTTCCTGCCTGGTTCTCTTGGGTGCTGGGGTTTTGTCACTGTAACTTTTCCCAAGGCAGCAGCTGGCATCCCCCTCTGCACACTCCATTCCCATGGATGCTGTCCCCATCCTTCCTGCATTGACTTTGGACCGATTTCTGGGGAGCAAACAGCAGAGGCTGCCATGGGGCCTCTCAGGGTCCCTTCTTGGTTGTGTTCTGATTTGCTCCCTGAAGACTACCCCTGGGGTTGTTCCTAGGCCCTTGGAACCAGAACCGGTGTGACACTTCCTGGCCGTTTGTCCGTTCTGGCTGGGATTTTGTGGTCCTGCTCTGACCCCACTCTTTCTCCTTTACATCACTTTCCTAGTTAGTTCCCTTCTTCGTCTTCTTCCACTTGCTCAGCAGGCCTGAGCTCTCTGCCTTTGGCACCAAATAGTACTTTATTCTAATCCCTTGTCTGAGTGCTGATGCTGGTAACAGGGGACAGTAGCAAGGCTTAAAGGCATCACTTGTAAATGGAGAGATGCTACTCCTTACTGCCCTGGGAACACGGTTGATGTTTTTTTCAGCTGAGATAAAAGGTTATTTAAAAAAAAAAATTCATCACTTTCTTACTTGGGCAGATTTTTAAATGTGTTTATTAACAAATATACTTCTCAGTATTTTTTTTTTTCTAAAGAAATATTGCTGCTTCCCAGAGTGTTGATTAATATTGCTTTTTGTTGGTTCTTTCCCTGTCTCTTCTGTTACTCTCAAGGCACACTAAATGTTTACATTACACATCATTTTATTATTTTCTGTATTAACAAAGCTCACTATTTATGTCAATTAAAAATGGAGACTGGAATATTTTAAATTGTCTCTTAAGATAAGGGTGCATCAAGAAGTAAAAATCTCTCTTTTTTTTCCCCCTGACAGCCAGCATTATTTCTCTGTTAAGATCTCTGATTGCTTCATAACAGATGTGAGCCTTTCACATCAGCTGGGCAGCTGGGCCAGAGAATTCTTCCTCAAGACTTTTCAAATTAGAGGTGGAAAAGGGGAGCCTCGGAGTTCAAAAACTATTGTTGCGTCCCAGAGAGAAATAAAATCAAAGTGGCTTGGGACAGTGAACAGTTCTTAGGCTCAGGTACCTTCAGATCTGACCTGTGGCTCGGCTGATCTCAGCTGTGCTTGCTCACATGTCTTTGGGGTGCAGCATGTTGACTGATTTAGGCTGCAGCATCTGGGGTGTCTGTGGTCTGCATGGTTGACTTCCACATTGGCTGCATGTCTGTCTCTTCCGCTCTAGTAGATTGGTGGGGTGTGTTCTGTGAGATAGTAGCAGAGAATTTGCAAAGTCACCTTGACCTGGTTCTGAAGTAGCTTACCGGTGACTTCTACTCAGGTGCCACCGGCTAAGAAGCTGACATGGACAAGCTTGAAAGCTAAGGCCACCCAAAAGCAGGCTATGGTCTGAGTGCAGCTACATGGGAGTGTGACGAATCTAGACCAGTCTTCCAAAGTTCCATAGTCCTTTTCTCTCTGGGCCTGGAGCTGTTAGGAATGAGTTCCATGTCTAGACTCTGTCTATAGTAGAGGGAGGCAGATGGAAGGGGGAACAGGAGAGAATCCTTATAACCTTCTTAATAACGTCTTTGGCAATGCTCACATTGATGCACTTGAGAAGTTTGGTCCATCAGCTTTATTATTGGGAAGGCCACTCCACACCTTGCCAAACTCTCTTTCTTTGTATAAATTGGTGTAAGCTATATTTCTGTTACTTGCCACCAAAGGGTTGTAACCCATATATAGTATTTTTTTTTTTTTTTGCTAGATCATAGGCTTTATTTCCAAAGATGCTTTCTCTATCTCAATGCAATTTTTATGTTTATTTTTTAGGGGGACTTTTTTTTTAATATCAGAAGACAACATTACCTATATTTCACAGGTTATTAGTTTATTATATTAAATGACTACACAAGTATCAAGTGAAAATGTTGCTAACTATGTAGTGAGCATTGCATATGATGAATGTAAATTCCAAGAGACATATAAAATCAGTTTGTAAAGGTAACATATTAATATTTTTAACACAGGAATTTTGTCTTTAGGAATTTATATAAAAAAATAATGTAACAGAAGCAAAGACCCTTATGTATGAAGTAGTTCATGATAACCTCATTTATTATAGTAAATAAAGGGAAACATCTAAATTAAGAGAATGCTTTAAAAATTACGTCAGTGTACCAAGATACTGTCTTTAACCATGTTAATAAGAAAATTATATAAAATATGACATGAAACAATACTTCTATAAGCATTCAAACTATGTATATGAATACTTCCCATAGATACTGACTTTATTCATATAAACACATACAACACACATGGTCATGTTCTCTCCGTGTGCGATAGGAAAAATATATATTTCAAATCTACTTGTCATTTTCTTAAATAGGAGACACTCATCATCTTTGAGTAAAATTATTCTTCAGTGGTCCCTTTATTCATGCAAAGCCAAAAATCTTCATTTAGAATCAAGAAGCTTGAACCACACATACTAAATAGCTCTGCATAAAATTACCAAGGGCTGAATTTGAGGTGGGCAGATTTGCATCTCTATAGGATTCTGATGATGTTGTCCGTGGGTGTGGAAGCTGTGGGTTATTAGGAGGGATCGGAGTCTACTCTGGGGACTGGTGGCTCACGGTTATGTTGGGCTGGGGGAGGCCACACAGGGCACCAGTGGAGGGGTGCAATGGATGCAACTTCAGGGGCAGTGAGGATGAAGCCAGATTTACAGATAGGCAGTTAGTGTAGTTAGATAAATTGGGTCTAATATCGAGTAAAATCAAGAATGGAGGCCATTATACAAAATGGAGCAGCATTATAGGAAACCTGAGCAGCACTTGGGGGAAGTGAAAATGTCCCCAAGGCCCAGAGCCCATCCCAAGGAAATGAAGCAGCTCCCAGCAAACACAAGAGATGCTAATCCAAAGGCCAGCGCAGGCCCTCACCTTTGGGCCTTCACACCTCCATTCCATCACTGCAAGATAACAGAACAAAGGACAGGAATGACACAGGGATGCGGGAGAGTAGACCTTAGCTATAAAAGAAGGAAGACCTCGCCCTTCCCACAGATTCCACCTCTTAGGTCCCCTTCTTCCTCCCGGGAGAAGTCTTTTCTGCTGTCCTTTAATAAAGCTTCTACTTTCCACTCTAAGCTTGCCTTGGGGTGCTTCTCTGGTGTTATACTTCAGCATTGGGGAAGCAAGGACTTGTCACTGGTCAACAGTGGTAACAAGGTTTCATGTCCAGTGCTGTATTTTTCTTTTTCTTCATTGTAATTCTCCTTGTTCTCCTCAAGGCTTCAGTTAATTGTCTTAAATGTGTGTCCTGGTATTTGCTGTACTTTCGGGAATGAGGGGTGGGGCCTGCAACTCTCCCAGCACAGGACAAGAGCCTGCCTGGCCATCATGGGATGGTAAGAGGATGGCAATGGTGATCTGCCGGTGGGTCTCTGGGTCAGTGCAGCAGATGAGAGTTAATTTGTGGACTATATAACAATATACCTGAGTATATTTCTGTTTGCCAAATATTGTATTTTTCCTTCACTGTGTGCTATGGAAAGATCTAATTCTCCTACTCTGGTAAACTCAGGAGAGGCCATTTGACTTGCTCTGGCCAATGAGACATGGGAGGAGAAAGTGCATTGTTCCAAGAACTGGTGCATTGTTCTCCATCTTTCTTCGCTCACCCATGGTCCTGGGTCCTGGAGTGAAGGGGTGGGGTATCAATGACATAGCCCATTTCCCTTGCCATGTTTTGTGGCTATGGTGGTGAACTCTATGTGCCAACTTGGCTGCATCATGGTGTGCCCAGGTATTTGGCTAAGCTTTATTTCTGGGTGTGTCTCTGAGTGTGTTTCTAGATGGCATTAGTGTTTGAACCAGTGGATTTAGTAAAGTAGATGGCCTTCTCCAGTTGAAGGGGTATCATCCAATCCATTAAGGGCCTAATAGAACAAAAGATAGAGGAAGGAGAATTTCCCATTTCTGCCTGTTTGAGACACTTGTTTCCTTCTGCATTCAAACTGAGACTGAATGAAAGGGTAAAGTTTCTAAGCTGGAAAGCTTGAATGTAAAAGATTAGGTATTATTAAGTTCCTCTGTTACACCCAGATTCCTGAGATAGTTAAGACAACACCCTACTGGCCATTTAGCCTAGGGCCCTGTGCAGTTCCTCACAGGGCCCGGACCAATCAGTTTGAATGTGTAACCCGCTTACTAATGACCAATCACCCCCGCCCGATCTGTTCCCACCAATGAATGTGCCAATCAAGTCTCAGAGTTGTTGTTCAATTTCCCCGCGCCTCATGATGATTTGTTCTGATGTATGCAAAGCCTCCCACCCTCCCCAAAAAGTGTACTTAAGCTCTGCTTGACCTTTGCTCTGGGCTCTGGGCTGCTCTCCCTTCTTGAGTAAGTACGGAGTCCCAGCGCGCTGGAATGAATCCCCAATAAATCCCCTTTTGCCAATTGCATGGAGTAAGTCTCTTGTGTGGTCTCTCCCTCCGACGCTCCGCCGGACCCCCCTTACAAGACTTACACCATTGGCTCTCAGGCCTTTGGACTCAGACTAAACTATATTACCTGCTTTCCAGGGTCTCCAGCTTGCAGATCACGGGACTTCTTGGCCTCCATAATTAAGAGATGTATTTCCCCATCTCTCTCCCCACCCCTTTCTCTTTACTAAAATCCAATAAAACCTATTGGTTTTGTTTTCCTAGAAAACCCTGAGAAAGCAGTAAACCTTTGTGATTGTAAGTAACTAAGACTTTGGGGTTATTTGTTACTGCAACATCATCTCACCTGTCCTAACTTATACAATGGGATTTTTCATAGACACAGATTATGGAAGATGGAACCTTCCATTGTCATCTAGTAAAGAGCTTCTGCAGACTGAAGATCTACTGAAAAACCAGCCTCTACCTCAGAGCAAAGCCTGTCCAAGGAAGGGACATCACCTTTGTCCTTGGAAAGACCCACAGAGCACTCCTAGGCACATCCCCACCCTGCTAAATTGTTTATCTACAAATAACAGGAGAGATCTGCTGTGCCAGGTGTCCCTGACTCAGTCAGACTAGGTGGGGATCCATAGCAACCCCCTAGCAGCCACCAATCAGCATGAGACAGGGAAATACCTGGGATGCATGACCCTCCCAGTAGTTTATGGTGATTGATAACATGTTGGGAAACCATGTAGTTCAGCACGAACACCCCTCTTGGCTTAAGCCAATCAGTTCAAATGAATCCCCCTCTTGTAGTAACCAATCACCCCTACCCAACTTGTTCCCGCCAGTGAATGCGATAATCATGTTTTAGAATTGTTATTTGGTTTTCCCGTGGTGTGTGAAGATTTGCTAAGAGATGCTATGATGTATGTGGGGGTCCCTGCCTTCTCCAAAGAATGTATAAAACTGCTACAAACCCTGGGCTCGGGGCCTCTCAGAGTCACCAGTTGGTGTGTGCGCACAGCACACTAGCTCGCAATAAACACCTCTTTGATGTTTACATCAATCTTGGTCTTTGGTGGTCTTTTGGGGGTCCCAAATTCGAGCATAACACTATGTCCTCTTGGCTTAATTCTTGACTTGCTTTTGGACCTTTATGCTGATGTCAAGCAGTGTAATCATATTCCTTTGATATGTCTTTCTGAAACAAAGAGCTTCCTAACTTCCTCACCCTGAGAATAAAAACTACTCCCTGGCCTGGCTGGGTGCCACCCTAGGTGAGGAGCAGCATCCCTAGCTAAATCCACATATGCACATCACCTGGCTTTTGTTTTTTTAGATTGCTTCCTAGATGGTCCCCTGAAAGTGATTATAATCTAACTGCTTCTCCCCAGTTTGATCAAACTGTATAAAATTCCCGTTTCCTTTTCCCATTGTTTGCCCATTTGTTATTGGGGAGAGGGCCATGGGGGGGGTACAAATCCAGTCAGTGGGATCCAGGCAGGTTTCCTGGCTTTGACTCCTGGAAACTTTGCATCCATATAAAAATAATCTTGAACTTTTGCTTCTAATTTTCCCCCCCCACCCCCAATGTTCAGAGACTTGGGATAGCTGCCTATGAGCCCAGCATCCAGACTCATGGACAGTGTGTTTGATAAACTTGGGTTTGAATTCCACATAGTTGTCAAAAACTCTATTTGAGAAAACAATTTTACCCCTGGCAAATGCTGAAAGTCCATCTGGAATATTCCCCTGATTTTCACAGTAGGAAGCCAGTCTGAAGATTATGATTTTTAAACGAGAGGATTTGCTTTTAAGTTGACCATTTAAAATACATTAAAAAGGATCCTCCCAATTCCACAAGGGCAGGGACCCAGATTAATTAGAAAGGCCTCATTAGCTTCCTGTGGAGAGGGTGTTGACAGGGAAGACCCGCTGATAAGGCAGGAGTAACTGCCAAGGATGGGCAGCCTGACGCTGTGCTTGACAGGAGCCTCCATAAACACTTTAATCCCTCACTCTAGAGTCCCTTGATAAAGGCAGATAGATGAAGCAAAGCAATTACCCAGATAATTAAAGAAAAACAAAACCTGTGTGTGGCAGGTAACTTGAAGAGCTTTCTCTAAATTTTCCAGGCAACCCCACCTCCCCATTTTTATTCTTTGCTTCCATGGTGTCAGCAGGAATCTGATCTGGCTCACAGGAGCTACTTTAACAAGTAAAATGCTCTCAGCCGGTACATATTGCTTCATAGGAATTCCCCTACTCATCAATCTAGATTTTGCAATGGATCTGTCAGATCTCAGGGCTGCATTGTTCCCACTGATTCATGGCAAAACCCCAATCCTGCTACTGCTGTGAAAATGTTAAGCTATTTGTGAAACTTCAGAAAGCAAGTTCTAGCAAAGCATGCTTGTCTTACGGTGCTGGGTAAGATGAGGACTGCCCCTTCTTAGCCTGAGCAAATAAGATTCCAGTTGCCCTAGAGGCCACGGAGGACTTGCTGTGTGTCAATCTAGTAGGAAGCAACTGCTACCTCTTAGCTCCAGTGCATTCCTACAGGGCAGGTCCCATTGCCTTCACTTTGCAGAGAAGATGGAGTCTTAACAAGTCACGCTGCTGACAAGTGACAAAATTAGAATTTGAACCCAGCTCTATTTGATTCCAAAGCTTCCCTCCCCTCAAAACCTCAAGTACTTCTGGGAGAACCAGGACACTTACCTTTCTTAAAAGCTCTGGGTCTTTTCTAGTGTCAGTTTGGTTAGAAACTATATATTAAAATGACAGTTTTCCAGCTTTACACAGTAAGCCTCATAAAAACAGGTTGTTGGCACCACACTTTAGGTTTCTGATTTAGTGTGCCTGAAGGAAGGGGAGTGAGCTTTCTGGGGCACTGATCCCATCATGAGTGATCTTCTCTCAAGACCCAATTTCATCCCAAAGACCCCATTGTAAATACCATCACTTGGGCTTTAGGATTTCAAAATACAGGTTTTGGAGGGACAAGTTCAAACTGTAACACTGAGTCAAAGCTGTTTGCTGCCCTTCCAGAGTACCCTCTGCTGCAATGTTGCCCCCTCTACAAAAATCCTAGAGGAGGGGAGGACAGGGTGAGGGGGTTGAACATGGGGAAGTCTCTCTCTCTTTTATTTGATGACCCAGTTTCTCACTCATTTCAAACTTCGTATAAAGTTATATCAAATTTCATTAAAACGTTGGAGAAATGGCTCGTGGTTTGTTGTTATGCTTCTCTGACCTCAGGACCATGTCCCTTGTTGCAGAAAGACACTTCTTCTGAAGGTAGCACTGCAAACATTGATTAATCTGGGAGGGGAAGTAGAAATTCTACTTCCCAACCATAGCGTTCCATAATTTAAAAAATTGCTTCTGTGTATCAGTTAAAAGCAGTCAACTCATACATTGCTGGGGGGACTGCAAATTGGTACAAACGATATGCAAGGCAGTAGGGAGATTCCTTGGAAAACTGGGAATGGAACCACCATTTGACCCGCAATTCCACTCCTTGTTCTATACCCAAAGGACTTAAAAACAGCATGCTATAGGGACACAGCCATATCAATGTTTATAGCAGCACAATAGATAAATTGTGGAAGCAACCAAAATGCCCTTCAGTAGATGAATGGATAAAGAAAATGTGGTATATATGCACAATGGAATATTACTCAGCATTAAAAGAGAATAAAATAATGGCATTTGCAGGTAAATGGATGGAGTTGGAGAATATTATGCTAAGTGAAGTAAGCCAATCCCCCCAAAACAAATGCCAAATGTTTTGTCTGATATAAGGAGGCTGATTCATAATGGGGACTAGGGGGGCAGCATGGGAGGAACAGATGAATTCTAGATAGGACAAAGGGGAGGGAGGGGAAGAGAGGAGGGATGGCGGTGGGAAAGATGGTGGAGTGAGATGGACATCATTATCCTAAGTACACGTATGAAACTTGAATGGTGTGACTCTACTTTGTGTACAACCAGAGATATGAAAAATTGTGCTCTATTTGCATAATATGAATTGAATTGCATTCTGCTGTCATATACAACAAATTAGAATAAATAAAATCTAAAAAAAGAAAGCAAAAAACAAACAAACAAATAAAGGCAGTCAAGTTTAAAAGATCCATTTCATATTCAAGATAATCTGATTCACCTCTCCCCTCTGTCCAGCACTGGCCAGGCCTCTCTGTGGGGACCTAGAGTGGAGAGGGTTGGCCTGTTTATCTCACTCTGATGCCTGTCTCGGGCACTTTGCTCCCTTAGTGAGGGGAGATGGGAAGGCCCAGATCTCTCACTCTGGGTGCACACTAGCCATCCATTGGCTGTCATCCCTTAGGCTGAGGTGTACCGTGTTCATCCCAGGCTACTTCCTCTTTGGGAGATATAGGAGAGTTCTGCATGGGCCATCCAGGAGTAGTGAAAGGCTTTTCCCCAAGTCTCTGTTTGATTCCCTAACAAGGGAGATTTACTCTAGTATAACTTTCGTGGAGCACATCCAACTTTTGTGGCCATTAATACACTCTGCTATTTCTGTTGCTGAGGACTCTCACCCTGCAAGTGGCCCTCTTGTTTCGGGAACAAGACAGCACAAGTCCTGCTGCCTTCTGTAACAACAGATGGTAGGAGGGCTGGCTTTCCTGCTGCTGGCTTCTCTCTGCCACCTAAGTTCTCATCTCCCCAACTCAGAGAGGCACAAGAAATGGGCAGATCAGCCTGCTGGCTCCAAAATAGGATGTTCCACGGACACTGTGTGCAGTCTTGTCTGCTTGCTGAACTACAGAAGCCTATTAGTCAAGAGGTGAGAAAGGGGTAGAGAAAGAACTTGATTATGATAAGCTGATTGGATGATGGCAGGGATTCTTGTTCCTAAAGAGCCATCTTAATGGGAAGCTGATTCAGGGGCAGTTTCTATAGGAGATGGTGATTACAGTCTGATGGGGGCCTTGTCACTCCTGGAGGTTCACACTCAGATGACAAACATCTGATTCTAATTATCCAGCCACTGAGATGTTTTTAAGTTCTGCAAATATCAGGAACAAAGATCATTATTTCCTCAGGCTTGTCTTGATCAAACGGATTAGTTTGTCCACATTCAGTTCCTGACACAGTACACAATGGATAGGCTCCAGGGGTTGGGGTAGCTGCCCTGAGCCCCTCTTACTGATTTACCAAACTCAAGGTAATGGATGAAACATAGGTCGCCTGATTATTCTAGAAGATGAAGTTTATAATGGGAATTGGCTTGAGATCTGCCCTCACTGCTCAGCTTTACCTGTGAGGATCCACATGCCTTCTTTTACACCCTCAAAGTCAGAGTGATCCCTTTATTATGGTCTAGATAATAGGTGCCCCCACCAAGCTCATGCAAGACAATGCAAGAAAGTTTAGAGGTGAAATGGTTGGCCTATGAGAGCTTTAACCTAATCTGTGCATCAATCCACTGTTTAATGACTGGATGAAAACTGTATCAGGTAAGATTGTGGTTGGAGGAAGTAGGTCACTGGAGGTATGTTTTGGGGTTTGTATTTTGTCCTGTAGTGAGGAGAGTCTCTCTCTGCTTCCTTGTACCGCGTCACACTGCTTTTCTCCACCACATCCTTCCGCCATGATGTCCTGCCTTACTTTAGAGTAGTGGAGTTGGCCATCTATGGACTGAGACCTCTGAAACTGTGAATGCTAAATAAACTTTTCCTTCTCTACTTTTTCTTGTCAGGTCTTTTGATCACAGTGACGAAAAAGCTGAGTAAAACACTTTTTCTCTCTTGCATGATGAATGCCAACGTTCTCCATTCTCTACCCATCGCACATGACAAGGAATCTCTCCTTTCTCCATTATCTTCTGCTTATATCTGGTAGGGAGAAGAAGAGGGTATGGGGATGGTTAGGAGAAACAGACATTTAAAACCAGCCTATTTAAATGTCTTGGAGGAGTGTAAGACTTCCAGCCACTGGCAGCTCTGTTAGAATGTGAGGGTCTTGATGTGCCTTTGTCTTCTAAATCAGGCTTGGGTGATCAATTTGGAGACAACAAAAATGGTACCATCAACCCTCTCACTGCAAATGGGACAAGAAATCCATATCATCTACGCTGTCCTGAACTCAAGTTTGGAAAAGTCTGTTTACATTGGCTGAGTACACTGAAATGTCTGTATACACTGCCAAGACAGGTGTCTCCAGAGAAGCCATCTGATTGCTTCTGTATTATTTGTTATTTTAGTAAATAACATGTTATAATTGCATGGCAAATGGACATTTTTGAACTATTAGACTTGAGAGGGATCTGGTCCACATTGCAGCTGCAATACTGCCCCCTGGTGGATGTTTTTCAGAGTTAAAAGGGTACATGAATCAGTTTTTCATTGCTTTGACCAAAATACTTTTTTTTTCCCCCATTGCTTTAAATATAAACGACTTGGAGGAAAAGTTTATATTGGCTCATCATCCCTGAAGTTTTAGTCTGTGGTTGGTGGCTCCATTGCTTTGGGCCTGAGGCATGGCATCATGGAAGAAAGGTGTGGTGGAGGAAAGCTGCTCAGTTCATGGCAGTGAAGAAGCAGAGAAAGAGAGGAAGGAGCCACGGACAAGATAGAGTACCCAAGGGCACACCCCAAGTGACCTACTTGCTCTGACCATGCCACACATCCCTATAGTTTCTATACAACTAAGCCATCCAAATTGTTGATCCATAAGATGGATTAACCCACTAATGATGTCAGAGCCATCATGATCCAATCATTTCTCCAAAGCTCTACCTGTGAACATTGCTGCAAAAATCTCCAACTGCTGTTGTTGAAATGCCTTTTGCTGTGGTTTGGATGTCTGTTCCCCAAAATTCCCCAAAATTCATGCTGAAACTTAATCCCCAACAGTATTCAGAAGGTAGAGAAGAAGGACCTTTAGGAAGTAATTAGCCCTTGTGGAGGGGATTAGTGCCCTGATAAAAGGCTTCAGGAAGAAAGTTCACCCCTCCATCCTCTTTTACCCTCCTGACTTCTACCATGTGAAGGTGCAGCAAGAGGCACCATCTTGGAAGCAGAGATGGGGATCCTTATCAGATACCATATCAGCATCTTGATTCTCAGCTTCCAGAATTGTGATAAATAAATTTCTGTTGTTTATAAATTTCCCAGTCTGTGGTATTTTGTTGAAGAAGTGGATTAAGACACTTTCTGTGGCTAAAGGTCCCAATGATTCTCCCTCCAATCTACCTAAGTGACTGACAAGGATGTGCAATTTTGAGATTAACACCTCCATTGTGGCTTTCCTTTATCAAGGGAAGAATACCCTCTTCTCATTAGGGTACGTTTACTTTGATTCTTTCTTTCAAGTTCTCATGCTCTCAGATAAAGCTCAATATAAGTTACCTAATACCTGGACTAGAAGAAAACATCAGTGTACCTACAAACCTATATCTCAAGTTATATATTTTTGGCAACCATCAATTGGTTCCATTCTCTCATTCTGAAGTGGGGTGATATTCAAAATGTGTATTTAATAAGCACTTGTCTTGGGCACCATGATACAATTGGCAATTAATCAATAAGTGTGGTCAAACCATTGCCTGATGTCTGAGTCTCAGATTGTATAGGGAATCCAAATAGGCAGGCTTTTGGGCAACTTTGCTAATGAATTATTTTTGTTGGTACACAGAATGATTTTGAAATACATGTTGGAGTGCCTTTAGATTAAGCTCCACTCTGTTACCCTCAGCCTCCTTTCCTGTCTCTTTCATTAGAGCTGGCTGGTTTTGCTCATCTGTGTTACTCTGGCTCCCTCCTGCAAAGCATCTGTGTGTGCCAGGCTGTTCTCAAACCTTTCTTTGTGGACTGGTTTCTGCCCAGGGGCTATTAGGTCCAATTTGTTCATTGTTATTTATTTATTCTAATTTGTTAAATATGACAGCAGAATGCATTTCAGTTCATATTACACATATAGATCACAATTTTTCATGTCTCTGGTTGTACACAAAGTAGAGTCATACCATTCATGTCTTCATACATTTACTTAGAGTAATGATGTCCATCTTATTCTACCGTCTTTCCTACCCTCATGCCCCCTCTCTTCCCCTCCCTCCCGTTGCCATATCTAAAGTTCCTCCATTCCTCCTATGCTCCCCCCACATCCCCACTATGGATCAGCATCCACATACCAGAGAAAACATTAGGCATTTGGTTTTCTTTTTTTTGGTGGTGGGGGGATTGGCTAACTTCACTTAGCACAATATTCTTCAGCTCCATTCATTTACCTGCAAATGCCTTATTCATTGCTTTTTAATTTACTCTTCCCACCCAACTTTTGGTGCTGGGGATTAAATCCAGGGCCACACTGTACTACTGAGCTACAGCCACAGACCCTGCAATTGTTTCTTAACACATCCTCCCAGCTTGTCTCCACTTGTGTAGTGGAATTATATGAAGCTTCCTTTGTACACAGGACCTACGTTTACATAAAGGTCGGTACCCTATTCTGGATGTGGATTATACCGCTGTTTTACCTAAACATTAAATTATCATCAATTTGAAGATGAATATACAACAGACAGTGGTCAGACCATATGTAAAAATAGGACTCTGACCCACAACCTGCAGCAAGGAACCAACAGCCAGACCACCAACTCCTTATTTCTCAGAAACAGCTCAGGAAGCCAGCCTGCTCCAAAGTCAGACTTGCAGCAAGTCAGACTGCTATCTCTGGTAACAACCCAGGAAGTTAGCAATAACTTCTGGAATAATTGTTGTAAACTCTCTAGGACTTGATTAATAATAGGCTCTCTAATTTATGTCCCTGCTTCCCACCTAGGACAAACCAGAGAAGCCATACACGCAGTGGCATGCTCAGCCTTCAGTGAGCCTGCCTGTAGCATCCTCCGACCAACTGCCTTGTGGGAGGGCACAGTGGAGGCCCCCTGCTGCTCCTCTGCAGAGGTCTTCCTCTCTTCTGCCTGCCTTTGAGTCTCTACCAAAAGGCTGACTCCCTTCTAATAGCAAGCTCAGAATAGACTTGGCTTTTCTCATTTGTTTTTTTCTTTATTTCCACAGCAATAAATTCAATTCTATATAGATAATCCAAATAATAACAAAGGGCTTCATGAAAATGACAGAGTAGAAAAAGGAGAATCTTCTGTAGTCTGTAAAATTTAAGAGGGATTATTCCCTTGAGAATGTTTATCATCTCTTACATGGGTCACTTTTCCAATTTTTCCAGTTACCATGGAAATTTGTAATAAAACAGCCCACTTTAAAAGGTTGAACTTTGTTACTTTGAAACTGAAAACTTTTTTTTTGAAGCTTAAGGCAGTTATTTCAGCAAAAAAAAAAAAAATCCTTCTGGGTTTATTAATTAACAAGAACGCAGGGAGTATTTGAAATATTATCATCTGGGTGACTTTATTCTACATTTATAAATACTCTATGGTCTCACCATAATTAAGATAATATGAAAAGAGTTTGAAATATGGTGATGGCTTAAAATGTGAAAATAATTCTTTTTAACATGAATAATTGCCCCACTAGTTTTATAACCTAATAAAAATCAAAGTAAAAGAAAAACCCTGGGCATTTTAATTATGTGAAATTGTATGTATTCTGGGAAACTAGCAACATTACCCATGCATTCCCACTTAAGAATCCTCATTCTAGAAATTCTTTCCATGGAGCTGTTCCAAAGAAGTGGACCCCTGGGTGCCCTTCTCAACAGGACCCAGCAAACATAAGGCTGTATATGAGGCAGAGCTGGTTTGAATCCAGATTTAGCAACAATTTACTTCATATTTGAACTGAGATGCAGAGTAGAAATTCACAGTCTTTGAACATGTTTTCCTTATTTATCCCTCTAAAAAATATAGACTTTTCTTCATCTTCACTCAAAACACAGGGAACAATATTGTAGAATCTATTTTCTAAATTTTTTGGAATCACTTTACAGTCTACTAGGTATGTCTTACACACATGCACATCATTTACATTGTGATCTCCAAGTTGTAAATTCTTTGAGAATTCCACAAGCACCCTCTTTCTGGGTGTTTCCATGGGTTGATGTACTTTGAGGAGATGGACTTCAAAGGTGTTCAGTGAATACTTGTTGGCAGATTGATTAAATACAAACCACTTTTTTTTTAAAAAATTAGATCTAATTTTGAGGATGAGTGTGTTGAAAAAGTCACTAGAGATAAGACTCACTCCTCCCTACCCTTTCTAGGTACCCTCGGATGAGATATCTTTGAATTTCTTAATTATTGCCTTTACCTCTTGTGTAAAATGAGTACACCTTACACTCATCCAGTCTGAGGTTTTTAAGAATTGAAGGAAACTGCAGTGTTCCCCGCAAATCTACTCTTCTGTTATAGGAACGAATCTCCTCCCTTTTCCCCGTATCCTGGAAGGCTGGTTAAAACACAAAGTGGTATTTTGGGTACAACCAGAGACATAAAAAATTGTGCTCTGTAGTATAATATGAATTGAATTGCATTCTGCTGTCATATATAAAAATTTAGAATACATAAAATTAAAAAAAAAAAACCCTACAAAGTGTTAGGCACTGTCCTGAGTTCCTGACTCTGTAGGTTTGGAGTTCCCAGGGATGCTGACGCTGCTGGTCTCAGGACCACACGTTTGGATTCCTTACTATGGTACCATGTGCAAGTTAATGGGAATTGCCTGGTGCGTGGCTGTGTATGTGCTGGCAGGAGTAGTAGGTGTAGGGTCTGACCAGGACAGGACCTGGATATCGCAAAGCTTTCAGGTATAGAGGTTCTGGCATGAGCCCAGGTTCCAAAGATGTGAGGGAGAGGGAAAAGAAGAAACAGAAAAACAAATGTATCCTGGATGCTTCTCCAGGTTGGATTTCTCTGAAATCTAACTACTGTAGGGTTTAAGCACCCCGCAGAGGCTGCTGTCTTTTTGAAGTCTCAACAGGGTCCTGGAATCTGCATGCTATGCTTTGAGTTCATATACTAAAATCCACGCACTGGTGGAGTAAGCTAGGTAAATGTTTGCACATTTCGCTGCACACCGTTACTCCGTACTTATGTCTCCTTGTTCTCCCCTTCTGTCTTAAGGAATCTGCACAAGTCTGCTGGTTAGATTGCTGGCTATGAAGTAATTGGCTGTGAATTTTTAATACCATCATAGTCATTCACCTGCTTAAAGAGTGGGGTGAGGGGGGGGTCCTTTAGTGATTCTAGCAACCTGTTCCCTTCTCTGCCAAATGGTAAAGACTTCACAGGGTTCTGGATGGCTCCAGTTATTATAAATTCTGGAACTGACACTGACAACAGGCAAATGTCAGTTCAGCAGAATAGCAGTACACATTGGTATTTGGATCATTCTTGTGTAATATGAAATTGCAGGTGATTTAAGCTTTTGAAAGGACTTTGAGAGCCTCAGGTCTCAAGACTAATAGCTTAGGTTTTAATAGAATATTGTCTTTTTCATTTCAACGAGGTTTAACATTTTTTTATTTAAGGGAATTTTCAGACATAGCCCAAGTTAGAGAAAATGGTGCCATGAGATCTAATGGTATCATCACCCAGCCCCAGTAATCATTAGTGTTCTGCCAATTATATTCAATCAAGCCCCACTCTTTGAGTACACTGATTTTATTTATAAATACTTCAATATAAATCTTTAAAGATAAGGGGTTTAAAACAACAAAACCATGATGCTATTGTCACACCTAACAATATTTTTATTTTAAATACCATTCTGGTTCATATTCAAGTTTCCAATCATACATTTATTCAAATTAAGATCCCAATAAGGTCCTAATTAAATTTGGTTGACACATCTTTTCTGTCTCTGTTCATACATAACAGTTTCTTCTCCCTCTTTTTTTCAAGCCATTTATCTGTTTGAGAGATATTATTTTTTTGTTCCATTTCCCACATCCTGGACTTGATTGCATCCTGTGGCATTATTTAACTTGTATCTCTATGTTCCATGTTTCTTGTAAACTGGTAGTAAGTCTATAAACTTGATTAAATGTAGGTTTCTTTTTTGTGACGGGCAAACGTATCTCTTAGCTGCGTTGGGTACTTGCTGTTGCACTATGTTGATAAGCACAATGTCTGTTTGTCCTGTTTTAAGACTGATCCATGAATTTAGTTGTTATCATCAGGGTCCATCCATGGTAAAATTTCCCACTAAAGACCATTGATTATGTTTGCTGAGGACTGTTCTTTCCCTGGGAGTAGCAAAATGATATTTTTCTAATTCAAACCTTCTTTCTGAATAAGTTGAAATTTTTGCATGGAAAAGAACTTTGCCTCACACACCCGCATGTGGGTGTGAGTAGTAGACAAATGTTCCTAAGACTGATGGAATTATTTCCTTCATTTGATACCCTAAAGCTTTGAGGTGTACCCACTATGACTCAGAAACATTCTTTTTATGTAATTTCTTAAATTATACATAAAATTGTACACAACATGGAGTCCTGTGTGATTTCACACACACATATTGTGCAATGTTTTAAACGAGGTCAAACATATCTATTTCCTCAAATGTTTGCCATTTCTCTATGGTGAAACATGAAATACCTTTTCTTCTAGCTTTTCAAGATATTCACACCTAGTTGTTTTCTACTGTGCAATACCACACCAGGGCTTCTTACTCCTATCTAACTGTAATTAGTACTCACTGGTCAACTTTCTCCACTCCTCTTTCCCTCCTACTCTTCCCTGTTGCTAGTAGTCACCATTCCACCCTCAACCTCCATTAGATTGACATTTTTGGATTCCACATCTGAGTGAGACCATGCCACATCTGACTTTCTGTGCCTGGTTTATTGTATTTAAACAATCTCTAGTTTCTTCCCTATTAGTGCAAATGACAGAATTTCATTCTGTTTTATGACCATATAATATTTTATTATATATATTTTTTTCTTTTTTCACTGTTTCTTTCTCCATTTATTAATTGATGGATACTTAGTTAGATTCTGCATCTAGCAATTATGAATAGTGCTGCAGAACCTTGGAGTGCAGAAGTCTCTTGAACACGATGATTTCATTTCCTCTGGATACACACCCATGAACATGAGAGGCCCTTTCAATCTCATTATTGGTGTATATAAACAGTACTAATTTTGGTTTGTTTCTGTGCAACGTTAGTGAATTCATTTATCAGTTCTAACAATCTCTTAGTGGCATTTAGTTTTCCTATGTATAGAATTAAGTCATCTGCAAGAAAATCATTTGTCTCCCTCCCTTCCTATTTGTATGCCTTTTACTTCTCTCTGGCCTGACTGTGGCTCTGGTTATACTTCTAGTACTGTATTGAGTGAGAATGGAGATGTGACTGAGCAGACACTCAGGTTGCACAGACTTTGCAGGATTGGAAGCCTATTAGTCCAGAGGTGAGGTGTTGGTAGAGAAAGAACTTTGTTAGGACCATCCTGTCAGGAGGCAAGGGCACTTTATACAGGAGATGGTGATTGCCTATTTCTCACATTGCCCATTTAAAAAATTAGTTTTTTTTGTGTGTGTGTTTATGTGTGTGTGTGTGTGTGTGTGTGTGTGTGTGTGTTTTCCCTTGATGAGATTTGTGGCCAATTGATGCACATCTGGTCATAGTTACATAGTCAAAAGATGCTTTTCAGTTCTGTAAATCTCACAAAGATCACTGTTTTCTCAGGCTATTCATCTCAAGAACAAAGATCATTATTTATTTGGGTTGTGTTTGATTACTGTATTTCACTACACAATTCTTGAAGATTTTATGCTATTTTTTTAAATAAAACAGTGGGCTTGACCATTATGCTTTTTTTTTAAAGAAAAGAGCCAGTATTACTTTAAAGTAATTTATTATGAAACTTTCTTTGGTGCAAGATTAGGATGCACAGAACACTTGTGAATATATATTATTAATGTGGCGGTGATGATTATGTGGTGAAATGGGGTAATTTTCTCAGTTGCAGTTCCTGACATATTACACAGGAATAAACTAGAAAGGGTAGCTGTCTTGAGGCTCTCTTGCTGTTTGCTAAACTCATGATAATGAAAGAAAACATACTTGTTAGTGTGGAAAACAAGTGTCAGTGAAGACAATCAGGGAGTGGGCTTCACTTGACAGCATTGGCCTCCATGCTTGACTTCAGTGAGAGTGGACATCCTCGATATGTTACAGATCTTAGAGGAAAACCTTTCAGCCTGTTGGCAGAGGGTTTGTTATATACGATGTTTATTACGTTGAGGCATGTTGCTTCTGTACCTAATTTGTTCAGTTTTTATCACGAAGGGATGTTGAATTTTATTAAAAGCTCTTTCTGAATCTATTGATATTACCCCCGGGATGAAAGAAGAGTTCAACACACACAAATCAATAAATGTAATACATCCCACCAGAGACACTCAAATGTTTCCCCAAACTATTCCATATGTTCTCCTCAAACCACTCTGTTTTCCCTTCCCTTGGCTGTCGACTTGGCCATGTACATCAGTGAAATAGAAGCCCTCAGTTGAAAATTAGAATTCGAGATGCAACCTGAACAAAAATGGACTTCACCTGCAGCCATTTTCACCTTCTCTCTTTTCACAGTGAAGGCGTTTCTTCCTTCTAGCAAATTCCAATTCTTTTTCTCCTCTGGAGCCAATGCTTTTTGATCTTTAAAGTCATTCCACTCTGGTTATCTTCTTCCCCTCCCTTTATTGACTCTCCCTGTCTTAGGCTGGGTCATTTCTGTAACTGTACTCTAATTTCTAGACCCCATCTTCACACACTGACAACAGACATGATCTCTTCCCTGGTTCCATGTCTCTCTGAAGCTATCATCCATTTCTCTATTACCCTGCATTGTTAACTACATTGTTTGTGGTTTCCACTTTTTTTTTTTTTTTTTGGTACCAGGGATTGAACTCAGGGCTACTCATCCATTGAGCCACATCCCCAACCCTATTTTGTATTTTGTTTAGAGACGGGTCTCACTAAGTTGCTTAGCCCCTTGCTTTTGCTGAGGCTGACTTTGAACTCCCTATCCTGCTGCCTCAACCCCCTGAGCTGCTGGGATTACAGGTTTATGCCCTGCGCCCAGCTTGTTTCTTCTTCTGTAACTCTTCTTCAGTCTGTCCCAGTCTGGCTTCTCCCCAACTCCTCATCTCCCTTCCCCCACAGTGAATTTTTTTTTTTTTTTTTTTGTCTCAGGATTCCTAGCAATTCCCATGGCCACAGGCAGTATACACTTCTCTGTCCCAGTCTGATCCTGTTGGCAGCATTTGGTGGAGTTGGGCTTTCACTTTTTGAAAAACTTCTTTTGACTAATCAGGCTATTGTTTCACTTTCTAAACTCCCTGGTTCCCCACGGTTGGTCCCTGTATCAGTTTCTTTTTCTACCTAGCTCCCTCTCCTCCTGTTAAGTGTTGGCATTTCTCTGATCTACATCTTGGACCTCTTTTCTTTCTGTAGACCTTTTCTGCCCCCTTGGATGACACCATTAATTCTAAGCTTTTAAAATGTAATTATGGGGATGTGGCTCAGTGGTAGAACGCTCGCATTGCATGCATGCGGCCCTGGGTTCCATCCCAGCACCACATTAAACAACAACAACAACAACTAAATAAACAAAATTAAATTATTGTGTCTATCTACAACTAAAAATATTAAAAAATAATTATGACTGAAGAATCCAAAGTTTATTTCCAACCCAATTTTTCTGAGCACCATGTCCAACTCTGAGAGCAAAAGCCTGAATTCATTTTTCTCCTGCCAATCAATCCCTCCATCATCAGCTCTAGCTCATTAAATAGTACCGTTTCCTCCAGTTGCTCAGTCCATAAATCTGTCAGCTCTGTCTTTTTCCTTTTTCATAAGCCCTGTCTTGCAGGCATCCACAACTCCATTTAATTCTACCTTCTAAAATACCTTAACTCTGTCAACCTTCCTCTGTCTCCTGATTAACACTCTGGCCATGGCCCATCCGTCTCCTGGACCATGTAAACACTTCTCTGTGGGCTTCTCTTTGATGAAATTCCACACTTACTCCTCTACGATCCAGTTTCCACATTATAAGCATGAGTGGTCATCTTATAACATAACACAAATTAAACTGTATTCTAACACCTTCAGTGAATTTTCGTTATGCTTGTAATGAATCTAAACTCCTTCCAAGGCCCAGATATGTCTGCACATATCTCCAACTCCAGGTTGCACTATTCTCTCACTACACCAAGGTAATTCTTTTTCAACTCTCCTGCTTGAAGGTGTCCATATGTGCTGTACCCTCTACTTAAAAGGCTGTTTAAAAGCCCTCACTACTGCCATGTGTGGCTTCTTTTCCATTGCAGATCAACTTAAATAGCATCATACCAGTGACTTTTCAGACCAGTGTAACTAATGCAGATCTTTTAAATGATCTATTCATTGCCAGTTTCATAGGTTAGCATGAGTTACATATTTATTTACTTCTGTCTTGCACTCTGAAGGTAGTCGACAGCAGAGAACATCTTGTTCACTCTTGAATCCCAGTGCTTAGCTCAGTGCCTGGAACAGAACTGGTACTCAGGAGTTATCTTTTGTATGAGCAAAAGAAATTCTTCTGTTATTTTTTTTCAGTGGACCATATTCTCTACGACAAACATTTCCTAAATGCTTTCTCTTTACAGAGCCAAACAAGGCTCTGGATAGTGTACTGTTGAGCAAGACAATGTTCCTATTTTCAAGGTTTATATCTACAAGTGTGCACAGATGTGCATGTAGACAAATAATATATAAACAATGCTTTTGTGCAATTCCACTTAAAAATCATACAGTACAATTAATCTGGTAGAAGATGATCCCTTGGAGGGAACTTTGGGATGAAATAAAAGGGACCATTTTGGAGGCCAAATGTTATTTTAATAAACCTCTTTTATTTGACACTGGCTATTTCCAGTATTTTACTATTTCATACATCTTACAGATGTATATGTGTATAATCCATGCATATTCCTCAGGAGGGATTCTTAGGAGGGGACTCACTGGGTTAATGGGTAGTGAGTAGTTTTGAGATTTTTTTTAATTTCATGGCAAAATTGTTCTTTTGCCAACATTGAGTGGGCTTTCCCTTATTAAAGTATTTTTGCCTTCATTGGTTTTACAGTGTTTGCAAATTTTGCAATTTGAAGCCAGACATGGTCATATACACATGTAATCCCAGTGACTTAAGAGCCTAAAATAGGAGAATCGCAAGTTTGAGACCAGCCTCAGCAATTTAGTGAGACCCCTCAATAACTTAGCAAAATGCTATTTCAATTTAAAAAAAAAAAAAGGACTGTGGATAGATCCTCAGTGGTAAAGTCCCCCTGGGTTCAATCACCGATCCCCCATCCCCTCCAAAAAAATAAAAAATAAAAAGAAAATTTTACACTTCAATAAGAGAAAACACTGTCTCATTATTTTAACTACATCGATTATGATTAAATTCAAATTTTCTTGAATCTGTATTTGCTATTTAGTGGTGTTATTTTTAATTGTCTTCTTTATATTCTTATTTTGTATTCTTATTTTATAACATTTCTTTATATATTATGGAAATAAAGTCATTACCATATAAAGTCCAAGTATATTTCCCCAGATTTCCAGTTATTTTTAATTTTTGTTTTTATAAAATTATATATTTGATCTTTTCATCACCGAATTATTCATTTTAAAATTTCTTAGACTCTTTATACTTATGATTTTTAAAATACACATGCATAATTTACCTCTAGTGCTTATTTATTTTCATTTATTCATGGTTAAAAACTGATTTTGGTATAAAAAGTGATGTGGAAATCCAGGTTAATTAGTTTTTCTAAATAGTTTGCCTGTCCTAAAATGCTCTTTGCATCCTTTCTGCTTTGATTTGACCTACTAAAATTATTTGAATATAAAAACAGGATCTTAATTTTTAGCTGAGCTCAGGCCAAAGGGCCACCCTGAATGGTCTTGTGCATCCACAGTAGACAAGGGCCCCAGTCTAGGAGAGCAGAGCAGAAAGCCAGGCGTGTCCTGAGTCCCTTATGACCATGAGGTGACTGCATCCACACAGACCACCTACTTTGGGATTTTTTAAATATAAAAGAACAAAAGTATATGTTTTAAAGCACCATTAATTTCGTTGACCCTATCATTTGTGCTTTTACTCTATTTTGCAGTTTTCACTGTCCCATGACTTTGTAACACATATTGTTTGCTTTCATATTTTTTTCTCATGATTGAGAAGTCACATATCCTTTTAAGTGTCTCTTTGTGATGGCCCTTACATTTTAAAGATGCCTTCTTTAACATACTTTTATTTGATTATGAAGCAATTTGATCATTTTCCCTCATCCTATGAGAGAAGATACGTTTATACACTTTTGAGCCTGTGCCCTACCTTTGTAGATTTTGCTACCATAATACGTATACTTGTTCTTAATGTATTTTTAAAATTTTTCATTTTTTTAGCTTACTTTCTATTATTGCATTTGGGTTTGCAATAATACTTAATAATTTAGACTATATTCACCACTAAGTTGATTTCAGTTCTTGATACCATTTTTTTCTAATACAGCTTTCTTTTTAAAAAATATTTTTAAGATGTTAATGAACCTTTATTTTATTCATTTATTTATATGCGGTGCTTAGAACTGAACACAGTGTCTCACACATGTGAGGCAAGGGCTTTTCCACTGAGCCACAACTCCAGCCCCTTTCTTGTGCTTTTGATTATAATTTTCTTTTGCTTTGTTGAAAGACATCTTTGGTTTTTTTTTTCAAGACCTGATATAAAACCTGATATAAGACCTTAGATATTAAAAAGTGTTTTTCCTGTTGACTAAATTGAAAATTCTTAGGTTCCAAATTTTTCTTCTTGAAACTATAAACATTCCCTGTGTGTGCACGTGTGGACTTTAATGTTACACAGGAGTGTGAGATCATCTTGACTTTACTTCTTAGTGGTGACCTTTTTTTTTTTTTTTCCAAGTGAATGTTTTGTCTTTGCATGTTATAAAATAGTTTTAGAATATTCTGTGTGTGCATATTTAGAGCCGTCTGATACTTTGACAAATGTGCCAAAAACATATGTTGGATAACAGATAGCCTTTTTAACAAACAGTGCTGGTGAAACTGGATATCCATATGTAGAAGAATGGAACTAAATTCGTATCTCTCAACCTACACAAAAGTCAAATCAAAATGGATCAAAGACTTAGGACTAGAAACTCCATAACTGCTAGAAGAACACAGAGGGTCAACACTATGGCATACTGGTACAGGCAGCAACTTCCAACAAGACTTCAAACTTCAAGAAATAAAACCAAGAATCGATAAGTAGAACACCATCTAATTAAAAAGCTTCTGCACAGCAAAGAAAAGGATCAAGAGCGAGAAGAGACGGCCTATGGAATGGGAGAAAAATTTTGCCTGCTTCCACTCTGTCAGGAGATTAATATCCACAATGTAAAATGAACCCAAAAAATTCAACGCACACGCACACACACACACACACACACACACACTCCAATCCATAATGGGGAAAAGAACTAAACCGACATTTCTCAAGAGAAGAAATACAAATGGCCAACAAATAAATGAATATTCAACATCTTTGTCAGAAAAATGCAAATCAAAACTATAACAAGATTTTATCTCACATCAGTCAGAATGGCAATTATCAAGAATACAAATAATTATAAATGATGTGGATCTGAGGAAAAAGGTACACTCATACATGGTTAGTGAGACTGCAAATTAGCACAACCCCTCTGGAAAGCAGCATAGAGACTCCTTGGAAGACAAGAAATGGAATCACCATACTAGCAAATCAGCTATCCCACTCCCATTTATCTAACAGAACTAAAATCATCGGACTATCGTGATACAGGCACATCAATGTTTTTAGCAGCGTAATTCGCAATCACCAAGTTGTGGAATCAGTCCAGATGCCCATCAATAGATGAGTGGATTAAGAAAATGTGGTATATATAAAAATGATGAAATTTTACTCAGCCATAAAGAAGAATGAAACTGTGAAATTTGATGGTAAATGGATGGAAATGGAGAACGACATGTTAGGTGAAATAAGCCAGATGGAGAAAAATCAGGGTTTGAATGTTTTGTGTCCCCCTCTGTGGAAGCCAGTGCAAAATAAGGAAAAGAAGGCAATAGAGGAGGGAATCAGATTCCATGAAGATAAAGGACAGATCAGTGGAGTAGAGGAAGAGAATCAGGGAAGAGAGTTGGGAAAGAGGAGAAATGCAGAATGAATTTAACAAAATCACATTATGTGTACACACACACACACACACACACACACATATTGCAGGGAATTTCACCTTTACATGTGTGTGGAAAGCATCAATCAAGGATGAATAAATGATGATCAAGAGGAGAATCAGAGGAGTGAAGGGGGTGGAGAGAGGGGGAAGAAGGGGAGGAGCCAGGACTGAATGGACCAGGTCAGATTCCATGCACGTAGGATTTTGTTGGTATGAACCCAGCTGCTATGTGTAACCAGATAATTCTCTATTAAAAAAAATATTCCGTGTGTGATTTACATATTCATCTATTTATTTTATGGACCACGGGGACTGAGGTCTTTTGCTTGCATACTTATGTCCTTTTCAGCTCAAAAAAACATTTTATTTGATCATGATTTTAATTATTGCTTCGCTTCTGATTACCTTGGTATTTTCCTGAGACAGACATTAAATTATTTAATTGGTTTTCCAAACTGTCCTTCAAGCTCATCGCGGTGTTCATCGCTTGCATACTTATCTTTTCCCTCTTCAACAGCTTCTGAAATTTGCCCTCTAGAAAGTGCCCTGGACTTGCCATGGTGACATCTGCTTCTCACTCTTTTTCCTTTCTTTCTGCGACTAACCTTTAAGTCTTCCTCTGCCAACCTTTCCTTGTGCCAATCATCTGCCTGCACAAAGCAGCGTTATTATCATCTTTAAATCTCAGTGTGAGGTTTCAGTTAATTTCATCTTTTCATTGCTTTTTTTTTTTTTTTTTTCAGTTCACTTCAACCTATTTTCTTTGTGGCTTCTTGCAGGATCCGGGTCTTCTTGTGATGTGTTGAAAGCCCCCAATTTCTGAGGATTTTATCCAGTTTTTTTACTTGATGATTTTCAGAGATGAGCTCTATCTCGGAGTCTATAGTTGTTATTTTCCTTTCTCTAATTCTGATGTGTGGTTGCAAGGTCTCAAACTCTTTCTTCTTCTCCGTCACGATACAGAAAACTATCTGAATTTGTTTTGCATGGTGAAGAGAGCAGGTATCTCTGCCCTTTTCAGATATGCAGCTGAAGGAAGATACCCCAACCCCAAGTGTCTACAATGCTCTCCCTGACATGGTGCTGGTGTGCCCAAGTGGCACGATTGTCCTCCTTCTGTTTGATTCTCTGGCCTTCTGAGAGTGGAATGCTAAGACCTGAAATCTCCAGCATGACCCTCTACTCTGTCTGCCCTGAAGTGTCTGAAATAGGGGAATATATCACTCAGGACAGAACCCTTTCTGCTAGTCCATCCTTGTGACTCCTTGGTTTTGGGGGAGTTGCAAGCTCGGAGAGACATGGGACAATGGTGGCAGAGTAAAAGCCTTCTGATCACTTAGGTATTGATGGCAATGGTGTTAATCTTGGCCTTTATGGAGGAGTTTAGCATTTGGGAGAGGGTGCTTTGGGATCTATTAGTTGTGTGTCATCCAAACAGGAAGTTCCTCATGTTGTCTTCATAACAACCCTATGAAGTCAACGTTGTAGGATCTCCACTTATGGATGGAATCTTCATTTATGGAGATAAGAGGATTCTCATGAAAAACCTCCTGATTCCTATACAAAAGTCATTCTCAGAGCCAGGTATCTGGAAAGGACTTTCTAATAATTAATTTGGAGAGATTGACACTTTATCATTGCTGTAATTGAAAAATATTTGTTATTGGCAAATTTCCTACTTATACTCTGTTTCTTTTAAGGGAAGAAAAGGGAGATTGCATTAATCATCATATTATAGGAGAGTTCCTTTGTCTTAAATCTGCTGTAGACTATGATCCAGGAAGAAAACATCTCAACACAGATGATTGTCTTCCTCCATTTCATTTGTACTCCATCCACCAGTGAATGAAGCGATCTGATCCTCTCAAATGACAATCACTTCATCTTTTTAAAAAATATTTTTTATAGTAGATGGACACATACCTTAATTTTTTTATTTTATTTTTATGTGGTGCTGAGGATTGAACCCAGTGCCTCACATATGCTAGGCAAGCACTCTACCAATTGAGCTATAGCTCCAGCCCCCTCAATCACCTCTTTTTAGTCTTGATTTCTGGGAACCACATATTCTTTCCCCATTAATGATAAGAATTCCAGTGATCTATTCTTGGAAAAATCCACTCAAATATAAAGATACTGATTTTGATCTCCTTAAAAATAGACTAGGATTCAAATCTCAATTCTGACTTCTTACTTTTTGAATCAGTTTTTTCCTCCTCTACTTACTAATTAACAAACTCATGATAGATCAAAATGAATGAAATAAAAGGGAGGTATAGTACAATTACTGAGTGTAAAGACAACCTTATGGTTCTTGCATTTAGGGGCAGAGGAACCATGAAAGAGAGAGACAAATATTTAAATGCCTGCTATCTCCAGCTACAGATTAAATATCTCTTATCCAAAATGCTTGGGACTGGAGGTATTTCACATTTTGGAGTTTTTAAAATTTTGGAATATTTGCATGGATTTTTACTAGTTCAGTATCTCTAAATGGAAAAACAGAAGTCTAAAATGCTCCAAAATTCAAAAACTTTTGAACATTATATCAACACTCAAAATGTTTTAGATTTTGGAGCATTTTGATTTTCATACTTTCTGATTAGGGGTGCTCAGCCTACCCTACACTGGAGACTTGATCAGCTGGACCAACTTTAGGATCAGCTTTAGAACACTGCTAAACCAGGGCCAGCATCTGCTCATTCAAACCATATCAGAGTTGGAAAGAATTTCAAAAGTCATAGTGCAGCCCTTACCCATGATGTGATTTCTCCATCTAGTGTTTTTTCAGTCTCTCCTTCAAATCTCTACCTCTCAATGCAGCTCATTGCATGGTGAATAATCCTGTTTATCAAAAATTTTAGCTTATGCGGTATATAAATCTGTCTCTGTGCAATTTTCACCCACTATTTCTATGTCTATTCTTTTCAGCCCAAGAGAGTGAGTGAGATGATAATGTTCCAGATATTGGAAGGTGGCCGTATCCTCAGGGTTTCTCCAGGCCAAATGTTACCAAGTGACTGCAGACTTGGAAGCTGGTGTGACTTGAGGTTGACTGTCTATTCCTGTAGCCCCCTACCCTTCATTTTTCCCTGGAGCTCTGGGCCAAGTGTGGATGGTTGGGATCACTTCATAGCTCTTTCCCTCTAAATAAAGACTTCGTTAGGCAAAAAGATGCTCCCAGTACTAATGACCCATACAATTGTGATCACTTAAAAGTCCACATAGCCAGCAGCCTGCAGCAGGGCCCCGGAGATCCAGGCCAACTGATTCGCGTGGCCTGCCCTGCGGCTACAGAAGGCGTGGCGCCTCAGTGAAGCCATTAATTAGCAAGCAGGGAGGTTAGGGAAGGCCATTAGGTGGAATCCCACCAGCCAAGCCCACACGGACCCTTGGGCCGAGCACGGGATCTCAGAAGGGGAAGGAAGCGGTACAGTCCCATCCCCCACAGCGGACACTCCACCGAGGCAGTCAGCGGCCACCATCCGGGAAAGCTGAAGGATACACCGCCACTCTCCTTCAGAGTGCAACATCAAAACAGCGGACACTCCATCCAGGCAGTCAGCGGCCACCATCCGGGAAAGCTGAAGAATACACCACCACTCTCCAACAGCTTGCAACATCAAAACAGCCAGCAGCAGGACCCCGGAGATCCAGGCCAACTGATTCGCTCTTCCTGCCCCGCAGCTACAGAAGGCGTGGCGCCTCAGAGAAGCCATTAATTAGCAAGCAGGGAGGTTAGGGACTGCCATTAGGTGGAATCCCGCCAGCCAAGCCCACCGCCCACGCCCGGAACAGGCCCAGCGACCTGCCAGCATTGTAGTCACGACACCCCAATTGGAATAGGGACAGAGCAGAGCCGCCTTCCACTCCCGGAACAGGCCCAGAGAGCCGCCAGCGTGGTAGACACGTCACCCCAATTGGAGTAGGGTCACAGCCGCCGCCCGTACCTGCAAGGGAGACTTTTCAAGTATACAAGAGCAACATAAATAAATAGGGGGTAAATTTCAAAACACAACAGTTGCACCAAGCAGAAAGAAACGCGAGCAGTATGAAAAGACAAGGAAAGAAAGGACCACAAGCAATGCAGGTCAACTCAACTTTAGAAGAGGTAATAGCTGCAACAGATGGAATATCAGATAAAGAGTTCAGGATATATATGCTTCAGATGATCTGGAGTCTCAAGGAAGACATGAGACAGCAAAATCAGACAATGAAAGATCACATTGACAAACAAATCCAGGAAGTAAAAGATCAATTTCACAGGGAGATAGAGGTAATAAAAAACAAACAAATTGAAATCCTAGAAATGCAGGAAACAATAAACCAACTTAAAAACTCAATTGAGAATACTACCTGCAGAGTAGATCACTTAGAAGAGAGAACATCAGACAATGAAGACAAAGTATTTCAACTGGAAAAGAACATAGACAGCTCAGCAAGTCTGCTAAGAAACCATGAGCAGAACATCCAAGAATTATGGGACAATATCAAAAGACCAAATTTAAGAGTCATTGGGATACAGGAAGGCACAGAGCTCCATTCCAAAGGAATAAACAGTCTATTCAGTGAAATAATACGAGAAAACTTCCCAGAATTGAAGATTGAGACAGAATCCCAAATCCTAGAAGCCTACAGGATGCCGAATGTGCAAAATCATAAGAGATCCACACCTAGACACATTATAATGAAGATGTCCAACATACAGAATAAGGAGAGAATTTTAAAAGCTGCAAGAGAAAGAAAGCAGATTACATTTAGGGGTAAACCAATCAGGATAACAGCTGATCTCTCAACACAGACTCTGAAAGCTAGAAGATCCTGGAATAACATATTTCAAACACTGAAAGACAATGGGCTCCAACCAAGAATCGTGTATCCGGCGAAATTAAGCTTCAGGTTAGAAGATGAAATTAAAACCTTCCACAATAAACAAAAGTTAAAAGAATTCGCAGCTAGAAAACCATCTCTTCAAAAAATCCTTGGCAAAACATTACAGGAAGAGGAAATGGAAAATAACATTGAAAACCAACAATGGGAGGTAGGACAGTAAAGGGGGGAAAGTAGTCAAAGAGGATAACAAATCAGGTTTAGTAACATCAATAAACAAATATGGATAGAAGAACAAACCATATCTCAATAATAACCCTAAATGTTAATGGCTTAAACTCACCAATTAAGAGACACAGGCTAGTAGAATGGATCAAAAAACAAGACCCAACAATATGCTGTCTACAGGAGACGCATTTGATAGGAAAAGATATTCATAGACTGAAGGTGAAAGGCTGGGAAAAATCATATCACTCATTTGGACCGCGGAAACAAGCAGGAGTGTCCATACTCATATCTAATAAAATAGATTTCAAGCCAAAGCTAATCAAAAGGGATATAGAAGGACACTTCATACTGCTCAAGGGAACCATACACCAACAAGACATAACAATCATAAATATATATGCCCCAAATAATGGTGCAGCTGTGTTCATCAAGCAAACTCTTCTCAAGTTCAAGAGTCTAATAGACCAACATACAATAATCATGGGAGACTTCAACACACCTCTCTCACCACTGGACAGATCTTCCAAACAAAAGTTAAATAAGGAAACTATAGAACTCAATAACACAATTAACAACCTAGACTTAATTGACATATATAGACTATACCACCCAACATCAAGTAGCCACACTTTTTTCTCAGCAGCACATGGAACCTTCTCAAAAATAGACCATATACTATGTCACAGGGCAACTCTTAGACAATACAAAGGGGTAGAGATAATACCATGCATCTTATCTGATCATAATGGAATGAAACTGAAAATCAATGATAAAAGAAGAAAGGAAAAATCAAGCATCACCTGGAGAATGAACAATAGGTTGCTGAGTGATCAATGGGTTTTAGAAGACATCAAGGAGGAAATTAAAAAATTCCTAGAGTTAAATGAAAACACAGACACAACATATCGGAATCTATGGGACACATTGAAAGCAGTTCTAAGAGGAAAATTCATTGCTTGGAGTTCATTCCTCAAAAAAAGAAAAAACCAACAAATAAATGATCTCATACTTCATCTCAAAATCCTAGAAAAAGAAGAGCAAAACAACAGCAAAAGAAGTAGAAGGCAAGAAATAATTAAAATCAGAGCTGAAATTAATGAAATTGAAACAAAAGAAACAATTGAAAAAATTGACAAAACTAAAAGCTGGTTCTTTGAAAAAATAAATAAAATTGACAGACCCTTAGCCATGCTAACGAAGAGAAGAAGAGAGAGAACCCAAATTACTAGCATACGGGATGAAAAAGGCAACATCACAACAGACACTTCAGAAATACAGAAGATAATCAGAAATTACTTTGAATCCTTATACTCCAATAAAATAGAAGATAGTGAAGGCATAGATAAATTCCTTGAGTCCTATGATCTGCCCAGATTGAGCCAGGAGGATATAGACAACCTAAACAGACCAATAACAATAGAGGAAATAGAAGAAACCATCAAAAGACTACCAACTAAGAAAAGCCCAGGACCGGATGGGTATACAGCAGAGTTTTACAAAACCTTTAAAGAGGAACTAACACCAATACTTTTCAAGCTATTTCAGGAAATAGAAAAAGAGGGAGAACTTCCAAATTCATTCTACGAGGCCAACATCACCCTGATTCCGAAACCAGACAAAGACACATCAAAGAAGGAAAACTACAGACCAATATCTCTAATGAACCTTGACGCAAAAATCCTCAATAAAATTCTGGCGAATCGGATTCAAATACATATCAAAAAAAATTATACATCATGATCAAGTAGGATTCATCCCTGGGATGCAAGGCTGGTTTAATATACGGAAATCAATAAATGTTATTCACCACATCAATAGACTTAAAAATAAGAACCATATGATCATCTCAATAGATGCAGAAAAAGCATTCGACAAAGTACAGCATCCCTTTATGTTCAAAACGCTAGAAAAATTAGGGATAACAGGATCATACCTCAACATTGTAAAAGCAATCTATGATAAGCCACAGGCCAGCATCATTCTGAATGGAGAAAAATTGAAGGCATTCCCTCTAAGATCTGGTACAAGACAGGGATGCCCTCTCTCACCACTTCTGTTCAACATAGTCCTCGAAACACTGGCCAGAGCAATTAGACAGTCAAAAGAAATTAAAGGCATAAAAATAGGAAAAGAAGAACTTAAATTATCACTATTTGCAGATGATATGATTCTATACCTAGCAGACCCTAAAGGGTCTACAAAGAAGCTATTAGAGCTAATAAATGAATTCAGCAAAGTGGCAGGATATAAGATCAACACGCATAAATCAAAGGCATTCCTGTATATCAGCGACAAATCCTCTGAAACGGAAATGAGGACAACTACTCCATTCACAATATCCCCCCCAAAAATAAAATACTTGGGAATCAACCTAACAAAAGAGGTGAAAGATTTATACAATGAAAATTACAAAACCCTAAAGAAAGACATAGAAGAAGACCTTAGAAGATGGAAAAACATACCCTGCTCATGGATAGGCAGAACTAACATCATCAAAATGGCGATATTACCAAAAGTTCTCTATAAGTTCAATGCAATGCCAATCAAAATCCCAACAGCATATCTTGTAGAAATAGATAAAAGAATCATGAAATTCATATGGAATAATAAAAGACCCAGAATAGCAAAAACAATACTAAGCAGGAAGTGTGAATCAGGCGGTATAGCGATACCAGACTTCAAACTATACTACAGAGCAATAGTAACAAAAACAGCATGGTACTGGTACCAAAACAGGCGGGTGGACCAATGGTACAGAATAGAGGACACAGTAACCAATCCACAAAACTACAACTATCTTATATTTGATAAAGGGGCTAAAAGCATGCAATGGAGGAAGGATAGCATCTTCAACAAATGGTGCTGGGAAAACTGGAAATCCATTTGCATCAAAATGAATCTGAATCCCTATCTCTCGCCGTGCACAAAAGTTAACTCAAAATGGATCAAGGAGCTTGATATTAAATCAGAGACATGGCATCTGATAGAAGAAAAAGTTGGTTATGATCTACACGCTGTGGGATCGGGCTCCAAATTCCTCAATAGGACACCCATAGCGCTAGAGTTAACAAATAGAATCAACAAATGGGACTTACTCAAACTAAAAAGTTTTTTCTCAGCAAAAGAAACAATAAGAGAGATAAACAGGGAGCCTACATCCTGGGAACAAATCTTTACTCCACACACTTCAGATAGAGCCCTAATAACCAGAATATACAAAGAACTCAAAAAATTAGACAATAAGATAACAAATAACCCAATCAATAAATGGGCCAAGGACCTGAACAGACACTTCTCAGAGGAGGACATACAATCAATCAACAAGTACATGAAACAATGCTCACCATCGCTAGCAGTCAGAGAAATGCAAATCAAAACTACCCTAAGATACCATCTCACTCCAGTAAGACTGGCAGCCATTAGGAAGTCAAACAACAATAAGTGCTGGAGAGGATGCGGGGAAAAGGGCACTCTTGTTCATTGCTGGTGGGACTGCAAATTGGTGCAGCCAATTTGGAAAGCAGTATGGAGATTTCTCGGAAAGCTGGGAATGGAACCACCATTTGACCCAGCTATTCCCCTTCTCGGTCTATTCCCTAAAGCCCTAACAAGAGCATGCTACAGGGACACTGCTACATCGATGTTCATAGCAGCTCAATTCACGATAGCAAGACTGTGGAACCAGCCTAGATGCCCTTCAATAGATGAATGGATAAAAAAAATGTGGCATTTATACACTATGGAGTATTACTCTGCATTAAAAAATGACAAAATCATAGAATTTGGAGGGAAATGGATGGCATTAGAGCAGATTATGCTAAGTGAAGCTAGTCAATCTTTAAAAAACAAATACCAAATGACTCCTTTGATACAAGGGGTGTAAACAAGGACAGGGTAGGGACGAAGAGCTTGAGAAGAATATTTACAGTAAACAGGGATGAGAGGTGGGAGGGAAAGGGAGTGAGAAGGGAAATCGCATGGAAATGGAAGGCGATCCTCAGGGTTATACAAAATGTCATATAAGAGGAAAGGAGGGGTAAGACAAGAGAATACAAATGGAAGATATGATTTACAGTAGAAGGGGTAGAGAGAGAAAAGGGGAGGGGAGGGGGGATAGTAGAGAATAGGACAGACAGCAGAATACATCAGACACTAGAAAGGCAATATGTCAATCAATGGAAGGGTAACTGATGTGATACAGCAATTTGTATACGGGGTAAAAGCGGGAGTTCATAATCCACTTGAATCCAACCCTGTAATATGATGTATTAAGAACTATGTAATGTTATGAACGACCAATAAAAAAAAAAAAAAAGTCCACATAGCACCTGTGCTTTATGGGCTTTAATTCACACAAAATCCTTGTTTGAGAGATTCAAGTTTGAACCATGTAAAATTGTTATCTTTATAGGTAAAAAATGGTCAATAGGATTGAACTGAATTGAATCAAAGTAATTTCAAGTGGTTTAAGTATTATTAATCTGATTTTATAGATGAGAATATCAGAGACATGGAAATGTTACATACTCGATTCAAGGACACAAAGCCAACAAGGACAGGGCAAAGTCTAACTGGATCTAGAGCTCCTTCTCTGTGCCTCTACTTCCCTGGGCCTCATCTTGCAGCTGTGTATGCACATTTAAGGTGAAGAGCCTTTTGACACGCCATCACGGCAAAGTGGAAAGGACCCAGGGATTGGAGGCACCCACGTTTGCTGAATAAATCTTCATCCCTCACTCACTATGCGTGTGACCTGGAGAAAATTATTGAACTTCGCTGAGACCCAATTAACTCATCTAAAATTGGGTTATTAATATTTAACGAGGAGTACTTGTGTGAAGATTAAGTAGATTAGCATTCTGTCATGATCAAGTCCTGTGGCTTTTCCTGTTCCTGGCATTCACTTGCTGACTCTCCTAGGTTAAGGGTCAGTCAAGTCGATCTGGAGAGATTAATGGAAAAAAGAATTCCCAGGTTTTGGCGAGCATGAATAAAACTACCATGCCTGCTCAGTAGAGGTCTTGTATAGACATTTGATTTCTTTTCTCTATAGAGTAAGTTACCCAAAGCAGAATGTATAGGTGGCATACTAGGTTTATTGCACAATTAAACAAAACAAAACAACAAAACTATAAAATGTTTTTTAGACATTTGTGCCATTTGACATTCTATCAGAAGAGCATCCTCACCTAGTGTCATCTTTAACCTCTCTCTTTTCCTCGTGTCTGACATCCCACCTATCAGAATGGCCTATTGCTCAAATTTTCAAAATGCACCTACCTGGAATTTACTCCTTCTTGTTTTATTACTGCTACAGTTGGGGTCTAACACATTCTCATCTTTCGTTGTATTTTTTTTTCAACAGCTTCCTGCTGTGCTCTTGTTCTCTTTCAGTGTATTATCAATGCAGAATAGAAATACACCTGATAGAATATAAGCAGGGCTTACTACAAGAAAAAGTAGAACCAAATCTCCATCATGTTGGCTTAGGAAGCGAATTCCTCAAAAAAGACTCCCAAAGTGCAAAAAGTAAATACATGAATCAATAAATGGGATGGTATCAACCTGAAAGCTTCTTCATAGTAAAGGAAACAAAAACATAAACAGAGAGCCTACAGAAGGGGAGAAAATCTTTGCCTCCTGCAACTCACACACAACATTAATCTCCAGTACACATAAAGAATTAAAAAAAAAAGCAAATAACTCAATAAATGGGCAAAGGAACTGAACAGGCACTTCACAGAAGAAATATGAATGATTAACAAATATATGAAAAAATGTTCAACATCTCTAACAATAAGAGAAATGCAAATTACAACTACACTGAGATTTCATTTCACTCCAGTCAGAATGGCAATTATCCAGAATACAAGTAACAATAAATGTTTGATGGTGGGACTGCAAATTGGTGCAATGGAGATTCCTCAGAAAACTTGGAATGAAACCACCATTTGATACAGTTATCTCACTCCTGGGAATATCCCCAAAGCATTTAAAATCAGTGTCCTGTAGAGACGTGGCCACATTAATGTTTACAGCAATTCACAATAGCTAAGCTATGGAATCAATGTAGGCTCCCTTCAACGGGTGAATGGATAAAGAAAATGTGGTATATATACAGGATGGAATACTACTCAGCCAAAAAGAAGAATGAAATTAAGGGATTTGCTGGTAAATGGATGGAACTGGAGATTATCATTCTAACTGAAATAAGCCAATCCCCCAAAACCAAAGCCTGAATGTTCTCTCTGATACACAGATGCTAACGTTAACACAATAAGGGGAGGCAGAGGGAAGAATAGAAGTACTTCAAATTAGAAAAGGGGAATGAAGGGAAGGGAAGGGGGATGGGAATAAGAAAAACAAGAGATAACTTTCCTATGTTCATATGTGAATAGGCCACAGTGAAACTCCACATCATGTATATCCACAAGACTGGGATCCTAGTTAGAATAAGTTATAGTCCATGTATGTATGTCAGAATACACCCTACTGTCATAGAATATATTCCGACATCCATCCATCTATTTACCAGCAAATGCTATCTAAAAAGATCAAAAATAAAAAATAAAAATATTATATATATATAATTATAATTAAAGTCCCTCCACTCTTACAACCCTCCATGGCTTCCCATCTCAGGGAAAACGCAGTGGTCATCACAGTGGCACATGTCACCCTCGCTGCCTGGGCCCTGTCTCGGTCCCCTTCCCTTCCCCTACGTCTCTCCCCTCCTCTGCCCGGTTCTGCACTATTCCTGAACACACCAAGTGCTCCCACCCCAGGCTGTCCTCTAGCTTCCTTCTTTCCAGGGTGTGTCGCATGGCTCTCAGTCCCATTCCTTCCATGCTTTATTTCAGTAGTACTTTCTCTATGAGGACCCCTGCTGAGCTCTTGTTCTCTTTTCCCTCCTTTACAATTGTACCCTCCCAACGCCCTATTCCATCTCCCTACCTTATTGTTTTCCATCCACACATCACCATTTGGATCATTAATATAGATTTGCTGACCCTCTCTCATGTGCCAAGGACCAGTCTGGGTGCTGGAGATCTAGCATCAAATGAAAAGGTCAAAAACATCCACCGCTGTGGAAATTTCTTATTTTACCAAGTTATCTTGTTTCTCAGTTGCCTCACATCCACGAGAATCCAGCTCTGGGATAACGGGGATTTTGTCTGTTTTGTTCAGTGCCGTACTCCTAGGGTCTCAAAGAATGCCCAGCAAATAGGAGGCTCTCAACAAATACCGGTGGTGGCCTTTTTCTTTTCCTTGTTTTCAAGTAATAAAGCGACCCCTGCTTCGAGCTTCATTGATGTGCACTCAATGCCTGCAGTGTCCTACTTTGGGCCTTGAGGGAAGCTGTGGCGGCTGGAAGCTGAAGACACAATTGAATTGCTAATTAAAAACTGGAACCGGTTCAATTCTGTGATCCTCTAAGAAAGGGATTTTAAATTGTGAAGTAGCATTAATCCAACTTTTGAGTACTTATTAGAAGAACTCTGGTTCCCCATCAACAGCCTCTTTCTTCCAAGACCTTTGGGCTGGGAACAGCTGTCTAAGTATGAAGTACCCAGGCCTTTGCTCCAGGGTCGCCCCTTCTTTAGAGATGTGTCCCTTCACATATGGTCTGGATTAGTGCTTCCCCAAGTGTGTCTCTTGACCATCTGCACGAACACTGATCCACTTGAACCTCAGGATCAGAATCTCTGAAGGCAGGATTCTGAAATCTTTAATCTTCATGAGTTCCTGAGGGGATTGACTATAGTGAGAAGTTGGCAATTATTTGCATTAAAACCTGAGTTAGAACAACTGGTTCCAAGAGGACTGAATCCTTGGAGGTAGTATGGCCATAATCCTCAGTGGTGGACGGGGATGTTCAAGTGAGGGTTAGAAGCTGAGATCAAAGCCTGGGGCTAGCATTTTTGGCTATGTTACAAGATGGAATTTGTCGCTTCCAAAAAATTGAAGTTCTAACCCATGGTACATCAGAATGCGACCTGATTTGGAAATAGAGTCATTGCAGAGGTCATTAGCCAAGATGAAGTTATCCTGGAGTAAAGTGGACACTAATCTGATGTGATTGACATCCTTATCTTTATACAAAGAACTCCATGTGAAGAGAAGAGACAAGGGGGCCGGGTACCATGGGAAGACAGAGGACTGCAGTGACACATCAAAGATGGCCAGCAAGCCACCTGTAGCTGGGAAAGTGAGGGCGGTTCCCCCTGTGGATTTCAGAGGTAGCCTGGCCCTGCTGACACCTTGGTTATGGACCTCTAGCCCCCAGAACCGTATGTTGTTTTAAGTTCCCTAGTTTGTGACCCATTATTTTAGCAGCCATAGGAAATACTTTACCTTAAGTTTTCACAAAGAACCAAAATGTTGGATGAGAATATAGAAGAAAGGAGGAGCAAGATGAATAACCTCAGGGACTTCTAGAACTCAGGGAATTTTCAGTGTAGACTTGAAATTTCCTTAGAAGATATATAAATGGACAAATGGAAGAGCAGGTAGCCTAGAAAAATGTTCACATCCACATGAAAGCTGGTGTATAACAGAAATGTCACTGTTAGATCAGTGAGAAAGAGCTGGCCCGGGTTACATATAGGAGACACGGACTATTCGCATGCAAAAATGAAGTTAGATGGCTACCTTATATAATAGTAAGAAGAGCAATGATAATCACTTCCATTGCACTTAGTAGGTATCGTTCTAAGAGCCTTTAGTCTTCTAGTTGCATTTCACTTTTACCTGGGAGTAGGCACTCTTGTTATTAATCCATTTGCAGAGAAGAAACTGGGGCACAGAGAGGTGAAATGACATGTTCAAAAGAAGAGCAGCTGAGATGTGAAGCCAGGGAGTCGGGCTCAGAAGCCATGTCGCTACATCACTATGCCCTGCTGCTTTGTACCTCACACAGAAATTAATCCAACACCTGGCTGGGAAAGTGCAAACTTGAAATATCTAGAAGAAAAAGAAAGAAAATATTTTCCAAGACTTCAGGGCAGGGGACAAATAAAATGGGAAAAATACACACTGTAGAGAAAAAAATATTTATAGCATTTTTTACATTAAAAATTGTGTTCATCAAAAGACACCATAATAAAAATGAAGAAGAGATAGATATTTATGGCATGTGTAATCAATAGGTGACCAATATCCAGTCTATGTGAGAAATTCAGCACATCAATCTAAAAGGACCAACAGAATAACAATAACGAAAGGATTAGAACATGAGTTGTCACAGATGAGGACATACAAATGACCAGTAATCATTCAAAAAGATGAGTAACTTCACTAGTAATTAGGAAGAAAATGAAATAATTATGAGAAATAATTTCTTACTTGTCATAGTGGCAGAAATTTTAAAATCTGATGCCACTAAATGGTGACAAGGACTCTAAGCAATAACAGTCACTATGCATAGTGTAGCCCCTTTAGAGGTCAATTTGCCATGTTAGTAAGGTTGAAGATTCACTTGATGAATGACTCAGCAGTTCCACTCCTTCAAAGACACCCTGGGACATCTTGCCAGCATATTAAGAAGACAGAGCCAAGTAGTTTACAGTAGCAGACGGATACTCAGAAACAACCCCTGTGCCCACCAACAGAAAAGTGGTTTTATTCATGGTGGTATATTCATGCAATGAAATATACAGACCCCAAATTAATATTTAACTCTAGAGTTAAATATGCTCATGAAATAATTGCATAAGCATGTTGCAGAAAGAATATATAAAAAGAAAGCAGGTTGCAGAAGAATATATAAAAATTAAAAACATATAACATGAAACTGTATAAAGATTTTAAAATGAGATGAGAATGCATGAAAGTTAAAAATGGAAAGGCCAACCCTGAATTCAGGACAATGTTTGCCTTTGAAAGTGAAGCAGAGAATGAATTTGGAGTGGGCAGACAGAGGGCTGTCAATATACTAGGTTAGCAATATTTCATTTCTTAAGCTAGCTACACAGCTACTTGTATTACTCTTATTTCATCTTCTATGTCTCAAATACTACAAAATAATTTTTCTTAAGCATGAGAGATTGTCTGGCAGCCATAGTGTCGAGTCAGTGATCCACCTGAGTGTCAAATGTTGGGGCTCCTGTTTAGAAGAGGCGGGAAGAGGTTGCGGTCTCTGCTGCTCTGCCTTCTCTCACTCTCCATTTCCTATTCCAAACCAGTAGTAGGAAAATACCATGGCATTTGCAGTTAAATGGATGGAGTTAGAGAAGATAATGCTAAGTGAAGTTACCCAATCCCCAAAAACCAAAGGCTGAATGTTTTCTTTAATATAAGGAGGCTGACTCATAGTGGGATAGGGAGGGGGAGCATGGGAGGAATAGACAAACTCTAGATAGGGCAGAGGGGTTGGAGGGGAAGGGAGGGGGCATGGGGTAATTAATGATGGTGGAATGTGATGGTCATTACTATCCAAAGTACATGTACGAAGACATGAATTGGTGTGAATATATTATGTATACAACCAGAGATATGAACAATTGTGCTCTATCTATGTAATAAGAATTATAATGCATTCTGCTGCCATATACAAATAAAAAATACATAAAAAATGAGATATATAAGAAAAAAAAAGAATCTTCCTCTTATTTTCTGAGATCCAGAAACTTCATGTTTTTGTCCTACAGTTTACTCTTCCTTCTGGTTTGCATAGACTAGGACTGGGTCAGTCGAGTTCCTTTTCAGAGTTAATCCTTCTAGTACATTCTGGTATCTAGTCTTTTATGATTGCCAAGCCCTTTTGATTAAATGCTTTCTAGTGTCCCTTTTATTAACATGCTCTTGTGCACAAATTCTCTCACAAATAAAATGTGACTGACAGGCAGCTAATATCCCCTTTCTAGGAAACAAAGGGTCTTCTAGACAGATAATAAATAAGAATCAAAGATCTTGATGTGTGGTGCCTCCCAGGTGGCTTATAGAATATCTCTGGGAATCTATTTGGTCTTATCCAAAAGGACAGTGGGAAAGGAGGGAAGTATTTTTCATTCAAGTTAATAAACCATCTTGGAATTGATTATGCTCTTACATACACCAATGTCAACAGAAAATATCATTTTGGTTGTGGATGTTGTCACTTAATTTTTTGCTGCAGTGAGCTTTGCCAAGATATCTTAGGATGGTGGATAGAATAAATCTGAGTACAGAATATTATTTTAAAAGCTTATTTTTCAATGATGCTCTTACCAGCATCCTACGTATCAGACTCATTAATTTGTGAAGATGGAGCAGGGGTGAGGAATGTGAACGAGTCTTTGTTTCCTCAAATTTAACAGGATCCAACCGAGAAAACTTTCCCCCAAACTGAAAGCATGCTTTCGCTCCTCAGAATATCCATACTTTATAAAAGTCACTAATTTGGCCATTGTGATAAAAAAAAAATGCTTTCTCAGGAATGATTTTCATTATTGTGGATTTGTTGGTTTATTTCATCAATTGTTGATCATCGAAATCTGGTTCCTTTCCCTAAATTGAATTTGGGTGCTAAAGAATGCAAAGATTTTTAATAATATTCTTAAAACAAAATGTCTCCTGAAATGGTCATAGGAGGAAGGTATTACGTGGATACAGTAGCAGGTGGGTCAAGGGAGAAGGTACACAGGAGTCCCCCTGTGGGTTCCCCAGGCATGCTCCTCTATAAAAGTGGCACTGGGACGGGACATGGGTGAGAAGGTTTGCTTCTGGAATCCTGTTCATTGTGCATAAAAAATATATCAGGCGCAATTTAAAGCCTTTGTTTGGTAATCAAAATCCTGTGATGCTGGAATGATGAATTCTATCACCTGTTATCAATATTTTAGCAGGATCCAAACACTCTAGCAAGCTGTATAACAGAATTTCTTTGGTAAACAGTTTTCACCTTGCAGTCGTCTGAAACAGAATGGTCTGTAGTGTTGTTTACTACCTAAAAGCATATGTATCTTTCTGGGTCACTTGCATTTGCTTATTTAGCAAAGACAGGGTGAAAAGGTCCTTGTTAGAGTCTAAAATGTAGTCTGTAGAGACGAATGTGTCCATTTTGTTCGTGCTCTGTATTATGATGTGAAACACTGCCTGCCAATGAATAGATGTTCATTAACCGCTAAAAGAAAGAATTATGGAATGAACAGATGAAAGACTGAACGCAGAATATTAACCATTATCTTCTTCATATTCATTTGCTTAAAATTTCAGAATACCTTTTTTTTTTTTCTATAACTGGGGCTCCTGGGAGATATGAAAAGCATTTGGAAGTGTCTAGAAAATAGAAAGGAAGGGAGCTGTGGGGAGCACAGGCAGGTCAGGGCCTCTAATCATCCCCCGTTTTATATACACGAGATTAAAGATCCCCTCTGAGTTTTGATTAAGGATGCACAGTTACAAGATTAAATACTGGCGAGTCAAATTAGAAAAGGTTTTACTCCAATCTCGGGATTCATCAAAGCTCCTGCCTGCCAGTCCTCCCTCACATTAAGCTGTCTTTACAACATGGGATTAGAGCAAAACCAGCGAGGACTTTGCGTCCCCAGGCGCTCTGTTACCTTTTCTATACAGCTGTCCTCATTCAGATCACAAACGATTCTCTTGTCAAGAAGCAAAGCTCATTTCCCCTGGATGTTTCTGTTTATACCCGTGACAGAATTCATTCCGGTGCCACTACATGTATTTATTTATTTTGGCGACCTGCGAGGGTCTTATATCAGGTATGACATGCTCTCTTGTCTTATGCATTGTCACGAAACATATTAAAACTTAGTGCACTTGTCTATTTTAGCAAGCACCTCCTCACTCATTCCACTAATTATGCAAACACTCCCACGGGACTCACTATAAACATGTCCTTCCCCTTTTGGAGAAGCCTGCAACTCTCTCTCCTTGGAAGCCACACCAAAGGGAGGTGGGCAGAACGCACAATTAATAACTCAACTGAGGAGAGGTTAATATGGTCATCAGGCACCTGAGAAATAAAACTGTCACTGCTTTATTAAAAGCTGTAATTCAGGCATAAGCTTGCATGGTAACAATAAGGCAATTTTAAAAACATAAAGACAGGACAGGGACGGGGGGACATTGATCTTAATTCTACATTGAATGTTAGGTTCTGCAAATATATTTTCTTGATTGATAGAGAATGAGATCCATTGCCCTTTAACTGGGTTCTATGTTGCAAGAGAATGTGAAAGTCCAAGGACACACTATAGAGGCTTTGTCCTTGAGTTCAATAGCCTACCTAGTAGTTCCTAATATCCTTGAATTGGGGATATTATTTGTGGCTCCATATTTTTAGGAGGGATGGGATCCAGATTACACATTTAGGATGATTACTGCTCCTTTACAGGAGGCAGCCAGCCGGTTGAGAAACTCATTTAAAAAGGTCTATATTATATTCTTTCTTGCCTCCTTTTGTAGGAAAGAAGATTCAGAAAAATGTAAAGAACTAGAGTCTGGATTCTCTTTCTGTGATTTTTTTTCCTCTTAAATGTAAGAGAAAGAACTCACATTCTCATAACATGGGAGAAGTCAGATGTAAGACAGTGAGATCCTCTTCGGTGTAACATGGACTCTTTAAGGAACTTGGGACAAGGGTGAGCCTTAGAGTCCACGCACAGAGCCCACACTGGCTACTGATGGTTGGTGAAAGGGTATATGCCTTGGGTTCCCTGGGAGAGATGAGTGTATGTCAGTGAGATCCAATCTTTATTCAGAACCTACTGGATCACGATGGGAGGAGCCCTGAAAAACTAAAGAGGTGCACTTCCAAACCCTGGAATGTGCTTTTACCTGGAGAAGAAGATTGGTGGAGAAGCCCTTTAGGGTCAAGTAGAAAACCACGGGCTTTATCCTTCATACCAAGGAATCAATGGTGAATTTGGGATAATTGGATGGAAGGAGAGTCTAAGGAGTATGGGTTTATAAAATAACTTGAAAGAGTTCTGGGAAGGACGCCAATTCAGAATTTTTTTTTTCCAATAATTTGCACCTGAGAGCATGAAGTGAGCTGAAGTCAATCGGGGTAGAAATAGTGAAAAATTTAAATTTTCTTTCTCTATTATACTCAACTATGCCTCGTCAGGTGCCCCTTCCTTATCCTTGGATGAAATCTGGGGAAAATCCCACAGCTTTCTTGTCCTTTTTGCTTATTACAGAAGCCCCATTCTGTGAAGACCCACTGTCCAGTATTCAACAAACTCGTCCATTCTGCACAAACACCCAGCTCTTAGTTTCTCTCCTTCCTTCAGCTCCGGTCTGACCTGGGGTCTAGGGATGAGGTATGGCTTTTCCTTATGGTATTCCTTTCTCCTTCCTCCTTCCTCCTGCTACAGCTCCTCCAGGTTTGGGGTACAAGGAAGAAGGGCTTAGAGGAAAAGGAAAAACTCATTTTATTTTTAGGTTTCTCTTGACTCTTGATGATCCACATGGTGGGGTCTTCCAAATGCTGGCTCATTTGTTGGCTGCTGTGTGACATTTTTGTGCTCCAAGTGCATCCTGCAGATGGCCTCTTCCAGTCTTCCTTCCATGGTCCTCCACCCCGTGATACCCTGCATAGCCCATGGCATCCCATAAGATGCCTCAAGCCTGGCTACCTCTATTGCTCACCGAAACCACAGGGAACGCGTAGGTCCTTGGCCTTCTGAACTCTGGCTCCATCTGTGGCTCCGTCCCTCCTTGCTATTCATATGCCCATCCTCTCCGTTCTCCAGGGGGAGCCAGGCATCAGCTTTTACATTCACATAAGCTCCTAAACCCTAGTTCATCCACGTCTGCTCTCCAGAGAACATTTCCACTATTACTGGAATGGTAAGTTCTTAGATCTTCTCGATGGAACTCAGAATTTCTTAGCTTAGCCAACTTTCAACTGGGGAGTGAAATACTGCTATGGACTGAACGGCTTCCCCCACAATATTCATATGTTGACATCCTAACCCTAAGTAGTTCAGAATGTGACTATGTTGAGAGAGAGGGGCTTGAGGTAGATGATTACGTTAAAATGAGTCCATTGGGGTGAGCCCTAATGAAATATGACTGGTGCCTTAATAGGAAGTCGAGATTAGGGCACGTAAGTATGGAAAAAAGCACGTGACGACACAGGAAGAAGGGGCCCTCTGCCAGTCAAGGAGACAGGTCTCAGAAGAAATCAATCCTGATGATACCTTAATTTTGGATTTCTAGGCTCTAGAATTGTGAAAAAAAAAAATTCTGTTATGTAAGCCACTCAGACTGCAGTAGTTTGTTATAGCAATCCTAGCAAGCTGATACAGACACTCATTTACATCTGGAACAGGCACCCTCACTTCCACTAGCTGGGAAGTATCTGGCAATTTCTTGAGTATACCCTTTAGAATGCTATTGTACTCAGCTTTGGAGCTTCACCTGAAAATCGGAGACTGCAAAGACTTTCTATTTCAGAGCTTCTTTAGAAAGCGGAATAAGGATGGTGGATCAGACAGCTGTGATGCACCATGCCACGTTTCCAGCTTCCCTGATTTTGAAACAGCTGCCCCATGCAGCTAGCTGCCTGGGACCTTTACCAAGCTTGAGCTAGCAATCTCTGAGCTGCTTTTTTCAAAGCTGCAGAATTCGGCTTAGTCTTGTTCAGGTGTGATACAAAGTTTCCGAGTAGTTAGCACCCTCAGAGGCCACCTTCAGTACTGGAGAAAAACATCCACCTCCATTGCCTGGTGTGTGGCAATTCTGAGAAATGCTCGACAAAGTTGCCTAGAGGGTCTCCAGCAAGAGGGAGCCACAGCTGCTCACCGCGTTCATCCAGTTCATGAATGCATTTATGATTGACTTTCTTCCCTTCCTGACTCACTTTTTTCAGTTCTTTATTTCTGTTTTGGGGGATTAACTCCTGATTAAATTATTTGCACCCAGTCCTCATCTCAGGGATTGCTTCTAGGAGAGCCAAGCTAAGACAAATTGTGTGTTGACTGAGGTGACTTTCGGCTGTGAGGTTGAAGCAGTCTTTACTTTTGAGTTTTTCTCGGGTCTGTGTAGGTTGTTGCTTATTGATTTTTCCTTCCACTTAATCTAAGAACGTATGTGTATGCGATACAAAGCTAAGGGAGACACTGCCCCTACTCTCAAAGTATCTACAAATAGACATTTATAATCCATAGAAATTTATTGTCATAGACAGCACTGCAAGGTTGTCTGAGATTCTTCTGTGACTCGAAGGGTTAGGAAGAAGGAGGACACGGGCACTATAGAGGTCTTTTTTCCCCCCTCAGAATATAACTTTTTATACAGTTTTGATTTTTAAAAAACATTTTTGTTAGTGAATTATAGTTGTATGTAATTGTGGGATTCATTTTGACATAATCATACATGCATGGGATATAATTAGCTCCATTTCAGTCCCCAGTGGTACTTCTTTTCCTCACCTTCTCCCTCCCATGCTCCTCTTCCTCTACTCTCCTGGTATCCCCCTTCTGATTATTGTTGTTGTTGGTGGTGGGTTTTTTTCTTTTTGGTATTGGAGATGGAAGTCAGGGGCACTCGACCACTGAGCCACATCCCCAGCCCTATTTTGATTTTATTTAGAAGCAAGGTCTCACTGAGTTGCTTAGTGCCTCTCTTTTCCTGAGGCTGACTTTGAACTTGTGATCCTCCTGCCTCATTCTCCCAAGCCGCTGGGATTATAGGCATGCATCACTGCACCCGGCTGTTTATTGCTTTTTTTTTTTTTTTTTGCAAATTCAATTTGTTTATTTTTCAATAATCTCATAAATGTATATATTTCAATATGTTATTTTTTGGATCAATACATACTCATAATTTTTTATTAGCTACACATGACATTACAATGATCTTGGCAATTCATACATTTGAATCATTGGGGTATAATTTCTCATTTTTCTGATTTACAGATTGCAGAATCACACTGGTCATAGAGTCACCCATATACATACAGCAATCATAATGTCTATTCTATTCTGTCTGTTCATTTATTTGCTCTCTTTTTCCTACTGACATACTCAGGTTTATGTCAGTTTCTATTTCTGATGCAACAGTGGGCAGGGTTTTTCTGTGAGTGTCAGCTGGCCTAAGGGAAGTTTTCTTTATTTGTACTTAGGTGTGTATGTTTCTCTTTTGCATTCCTGTAATTCAAGTTCTTTTCTTTTAAAGAGATGAAACTAAACATGTATTTGAATTTAAGCACAATGTGTATTCCTGTTGATTGTGAGCCTATCTTGAAATTATAATTTGGATGGCATTTGTTTCATGATTTAAAATAATTCAGGATTATTTTATCTGAAAAAGGGAAATCAATGCTTTTTTGATGAATAGAGGCATTACATCTGAATAACAAACAGGTTGTTCTTTGTTTTCATAAATAGCTAGGGAAAATCATAAAACCCTGTTATCTTCTATCATTAAACTCATCCTGGAGATGTGTGGCATCTACTTTAGAAATACTTATGAAAAATAAGTTCATAAATGTAGATTATCTGAAGAGAAATATGAAGTGTGAATATAAAGAGTATGAATAATTTACTTGTTATATACCACCACCAGACAATCTCAGAGGGGAGGAAGGT